>NC_060121.1:883517582-888517582 GCF_021461395.2 Schistocerca americana | reverse complement strand
TCAGCAGTGATGAATAGTCGGTCTGATGAGCAGTTGTTACATATCGCCAAGATTAGATTAATGAGTGAAGCGAAAACATATGTAAGGTGTTCTGAGGCCTTAAGGAAGGCAGGGCAGTTTAAGCAGTTAAAGGAAGGGTTTTTACCAGCGCCGATTCAATGGCAAAGAAGATTGCTGAGCAGCCTGCAGGCAGAGCCCTGATGACACGGTCCTACAAGGCCGACACACAGCATCTCGTTGCACTGTGTCACTGGGGTTGTGGCCTCAACATTGTGGGACTCTGCAATGCGGACTGAGGTGAACGAAGCACTGTAGTGGGAATGAATAAATCATTTGGAAAGTTCTCACCAAGTTTTAATATGGCACCTCCTGGCACCCACATATTACATTTGGTGTCTTCCCACTATAGTTGGTCGTCCTGATATTTTGGTGGCAGAAGTAGCCACAACAATATATTAAAAGTATTGAAATAATTATGCGAACAAACAATTTTTAAAGTTTCTTTCATTCTTTGGTATAAAATTACTGAATTATCATTATAGTTAAGTCTTAACATTTATTCATAATTCGGTTTTCTATCCTTGTTTCTATACATTTGCCTCTGTAATTTTTTTCATTTTGCTCTAGAGACATAATAATGATATTCAACGTCTTCATCAAATAATTTTACTAGTACAAAAATTGGTCTTAATTTATGATCGAATGTCTGAGGAACAACATGAGGCAATAAAGTATCTATTTCTATTTTACTTTCTTTTTCTATTTTTATAGCATTGTCAATGATTCCTTTTAAATTTTCTGTATGTTAATCGTTAATTTTGTTTATCTTTTCCAAGTGAATAATTTTACCTTGATACATCTCTTTTACTTCATTTTTAATATTCGTTCTCCATGTTTACGAAAGGATGGTAAAACCTCTTCATTAACCCAATATTGGAATTTTTCTGCAAAAATCATTTTGGAACTCGTAACTAAAGTGTATGGGTCAGGCACACTGATAAATTTTGATGATCTATATATATATATATATATATATATATATATATATATATATATATATATATATATATATATTTAAGTATCATCGTTTTGCTGCTACTCAAATTTTCATACATTGTTCAATATTTTTCCTTAACATGGTTTTTAATTGCATTCCAAGGACATTCACATCCTAAAACATCACCTACTTGATTTGCATAATACCATGAATTATTCTTTTCATCAATAACCACAAACACTTGATTATTATTGTATGTAAGCTTGTTGTTGATGAGATCTATGACTGACTCCATTTAATAGAATAAATTTATGTTAGAAATATTATTTATTCATCTCTACTCGTTTTGAAATACTTAATGTATTCTATTGGTGGCTTCATAGATATTAAATGTTTCCTAAAAATGATTAAGGTGAATAAATTTACAAGCTAGTTCCTGTTCTGTAAATTTCAATCTTTTAATTTCTTCTGTTATATTTTGATCATTATGACCACTTTCTGCACATTCAGCTGCAGCTCTGTATTCTCTGAAATATAGATCAGTCTTATACTTTCCAACAGAGGACAGTATTTTTCAGTCTTCAGACAATTGATGATGATGCCAATAAATTCTTGTTCCTTTGTTTATGTGATTAATTTTAAATCAAAATTATTCATAAGGTTTTCAATGTCTCTTTTTGACAAAATTGTTCTCCGTTTTTGTACTAGTGAAGTCAACACATTTTTGCTAATGATGGCTGTATCCGTTTGAATATTTCTTCTAAATGTGTGACAGTTTTCAATTGACTATACTTTTTATCTTCATTACCTACATTAACAGTAATTGCTTTCCTAGGTCAAGCATATTCTAAACGATCAGCAACTTGATTTGCATAAAACTTTAGATTAGTAATTATATCAATAATCATAAACACTTGCTTATTATTACAAGCAAGATTTTTGTTGACAAGATCGTTGACTGACTCAATTTAAAAAATAATTTTTATTAGAATTTTTCGAAATTCAAACAGTAAATAATGAATTGCTTCCCAAAACTAAAAAATTTTACCTTTTCATAATAAAATTTTTTTATATATAAGTGGAAGTCTTAGCTGTGTAAATATTATAAAACCAAGAAATTTGTTGATAATTTTACATCACAGAAATACAAAAAAGATGGTTATAGGACAATGTGCAGATGGTATAAATGAATGTTATGTAAGAGTATACAATAGTAGATGAATTCTTTGTATGCATGTGGAAAAATCTTTAGCTTATTATACAAGACATTTACAATGAATTACAAGTGAGGAGGCAGATAGCACACAAAAATGTGTTCTCAGAAGATTAAAGAAATAAAATATTTTTACTCAAATCCATCTTGTAAAGACAAACTTACAAGTAAATGTAAGAAATATATCAAAAACAAGAAATCTGGCTGAGCTTTTTTTGAAATTCCTATAAAGAAACATTTATATTAGATAATAGGCTAAATTGGAGCGATTCACATATTCCCAACTTTGTGGTTATTGTGGAAGAAATAAGTTCGCTGGATATAGTACATTAAATGATGCTTGTTTATTTGTATTCATTATTAGACGATAGGGTGGAAATCTCTGGAAACAATTACCTTATTTTAAAACTAGAAAATATGATCTTTTTCAAAAGAATGAGGTGAATCACTGAAAGAAATATTTCCTTTTTCTAATAATGTATTTGAGAAATTAACAGAAGAACAATTAAAGGCTGTCTGGTTGAAAAACGTTTGCAAATACACTAAAAACTACAAATTTTGATAGCAATCGATAATTTTTTGACCCAAACTTCTTTTTGAATGGTTTCATTCCAAAAATTACGAAAATCCTGAAGTATTATCTAAAAGGACAAAAAATTTTAATTTTAGTTGTTTCACAAGTACAGAATTCAGGTAAATCATAATATTACAGAATTTATATTTCAAACAGAAAACTATAGAATTACTAGAGAGATAGAGTTTATTGAAAAATGTAAGAATCATAAACAAAATGCTTTATAACAAATTTCTAATTTTCACGTTTGTAGGGCTGGTTGGTCATAAACAGAATTATCAGATTTTTATTAGTAATTAATGGATATGTACCATTAAGAGTGTCATCTTGTGTTGAAAGAAACAATAAAAAATATGAAAGCTTATATTAATGTAAACAATAATGATCAATAATATTTTATATCAGCTATAAAATCTGTAAACAAAGATGTGGATATGATCATAAAATACAGAGATATTGGTCTTGATCTTGATCAGAAACACGAAATTTTTAATTTCCTGTAGTGCTTGACAACATTACAACAATTGAAAATGAAATTAATGTTTCATTTGACGAAAAATACCAAGTGTATCCATTAAAAATAACAAAATCTAAAAGAGAAAATCAGGAAATCTCCTTCATTGTAAGAAAGAAACTAATTCACACAACTCTTATGTAATAAGTTTGTCTAGGGTTGTTTTGAGTCAAATTACAAAATATGAAGAAGTAAAATTTATTTGTGGTATGTGTTTACACTTCTTCAGCAGTAAAGAAAAGTTAGATATCACGCAATAAACCATTAAAAGTCAAATTGCCATAGGAAGGTAAATACATGAGTTTTAAAAATAATAGCGTACACAGACACTTCAATTCGTTATTTATGCTGCTATTGCTATTATAGATGGATACTACACAACCTGATCCAAAATATCATATACAATAAAATATCAAAGTCTTGAGCCAAGTGTTTTCTGTTATTATATTAAATATATGAATAGGCACTATAAAGATCCAGTTATTTACTATGGGCCAACTTGTCATAAAAACTTATCGAATGTATGAAAGGAGAGACTGAAGAAATGAGGAGGAGCTCTTCTGAAATTGAAGAAATGAGACCATTAACATCTGGAAACCAATCAAGACGCCCAAGATCAAAAATTTGTTCATTATGAGATGTCATTATTCATGAACAAACAAATAACTTCATCATGATGATCATTTGGCTCGAAAATACACAAATTCTTTGTGTAATTACTGTAATTTACAATTAAAATACACAAATTTTGTACCTATATATCTGCATAATTAATCGCGATAGGTGTCACATTTTTTTGTAAAAGAACTTGTTTATGGTCAAAACGATATATATTTAACATCAAATAATGAAGATAGAGTGTTAGTTTAGGAAAGAAGACAGAAAATTTGAAGATGAGGTTTATTAACATATTTAGATTTGTGGCTGCAAGTTCTGATAGGGTTCCATCATATTTGAAAAAGGATCAAACGAAAAACATTAAAGAGTTTTTTCAGAAACTATAGTAAATCTAGTAATCAAGAAATGTGTCTTTTCCTATGATTACATAAATAGGTGGAAGAAATTCGAAAAAACAAAGCTTCCTTCAAGGCAGGTGTGTTACAATAAACTGGATGACTGTGAAATCAGTGATGAGGATTATAAACATGGACAGTTAGTTGAGGAAAAATTTAATATAGAAAATCTTGGTGAATATCTTAATTTATATCTTAGAAACGATGTTATTGGCTGATGTATTGGCAAATTTTAGAAAATCTTATATAAAAGCTTGTAATTTAATTACAGCTTGGTATTTTACTGCCCTGGATTATCTTTTGCTGGTATACTAAAAATGATTATGCAACCACTTGAATTTTACATAACTGCAGTATGATTTTAATGACTGAAAAGGGAACTGCAGGGGGTATATCCAAATGCTGTAAAAAGATACATGAAACCAAGTAATAAATATATAAAGGTTGTGGTGTAAGAAAGGTGTTGAATTATTTAGTATAATCAGACACAGGTAATTTATATGGCTGGGCTATGAGTCAATATCTAATATCTGGAGGGTTTGAAAGGGGTGATTCAGATTCATTTAATTCTAAAAAAATAACTGAAGTCTCGAACACAGCATCACTTGGATACATATTTGAATTAGATCTCGAATATCCAAAAAATTTACATGATTTAGATAACGATTTACCACGTGCTCCTGAAAACAAAATTATGCCTGGAACTGAAGAAAACAAGTTATTGTTTAGTCTGGAAGACAACAACTAGTGTACAGTTCACTATAGAAATCTTGAACAGTATATATCTCTAGGAGTGAAGATAACAAAAATACACAAAGTTTTAAAATAAAAGCACTCTTGTAGGGAAGCAGCCTACACACGCCATATAGAATTTGCATGCTTTCCATTGTGTGCCAGCCTAGTCCGCTGTAACTAAGTATGACATCACGAATACTGTGCAATACCTTAAAAATAAAATAATCTGAAAAGTTAATAGCATGTCAAGAGTGATGCTAAAATGATAATGTGTTAAGTTTCAGTTTAGTAACTTCAACTGGTTTCGAAATTTTGACATTTTATGTAAAAATCATTGGCGCAACAGGAAGGAGCTAGAAACTTCAAAATTGTATTCAGATTCCTTTTTCATTTCAATTTAATGGAAACAACATGCTGGATCTCACAAAGCAATATCGTGGTTGAAATTCATGATTTTCTGTTTTTGTGTCCTAAAAGTTCGGAATCAAGATAGATTAAGTAAGTGATCAGATAAAGCTAGGATGTTTAGATTTAGGTAGAATGGAGATACGCTATAATAAGATGTGAGAAGTTTCAAAAAGGGAGCTATAAAACCGTAGCTGTAGTGTCTCTCCAAAGGGCAAGTTCAGGTCTCATCTACTGCGTGCAGTACAACTAAAATAATTCTCTCGCCAAAAGTATTTAACCTAGCCACATTAGAATTTTATTATAGATACTTACCTATGTGCTGATCGCACAATTAAATTGAGAACTTCATTGTCCTTCAGCGAATGAAGCAATTAATTATTTAGGAAATTGAAGCGGTGTTTTGTTAGCCCAGCTGCTAGCCAGGAAGGCAAATATTATCGGCCGCGCCTTCGGCGGTCCGCACCGCGGCTATATAAATGAGAGCGTGGGAGCTAGAGTAAGGCCCAGTTTTCTTCTATATTCATATCAGTGCGCACTCTGTGTCGGAAGCCACGTCACGTTTGTGCAGTTGTCAGGAACAGCCTTGGATGCCATATTATGTAACTCGATATGCACTTAACAATGAGTTCGCATTGGGGTAAAGAGTTAATAGCAGAATGACTCCAGTGATTTTTTCTCAGTTTGTTTATGTCGTATTTTCACGTGTCAACGCAGGACAGACTTTCTACCATTACTAGTGTGGCGTTTGATCAGTTGTTGTTGTTGTGGTCTTCAGTCCTGAGACTGGTTTGATGCAGCTCTCCATGCTACTCTATCCTGTGCAAGCTTTTTCATCTCCCAGTACCTACTGCAACCTACATCCTTCTGAATCTGTTTAGTGTATTCATCTCTTGGTCTCCCTCTACGATTTTTACCCTCCACGCTGCCCTCCAATACTAAATTGGTGATCCCTTGATGCCTCAGAACATGTCCTACCAACCGATCCCTTCTTCTGGTCAAGTTGTGCCACAAACTTCTCTTCTCCCCAATCCTATTCAATACTTCCTCATTAGTTATGTGATCTACCCATCTAATCTTCAGCATTCTTCTGTAGCACCACATTTCGAAAGCTTCTATTCTCTTCTTGTCCAAACTATTTATCGTCCATGTTTCACTTCCATACATGGCTACACTCCATACGAATACTTTCAGAAATGACTTCCTGACACTTATATCAATACTGGATGTTAACAAATTTCTCTTCTTCAGAAACGCTTTCCTTGCCATTGCCAGCCTACATTTTATATCCTCTCTACTTCGACCATCATCAGTTATTTTGCTCCCCAAATAGCAAAACTCCTTTACTACTTTAAGTGCCTCATTTCCTAGTCTAATTCCCGCAGCATCACCCGACTTAATTAGACTACATTCCATTATCCTTGTTTTGCTTTTGTTGATGTTCATCTTATATCCTCCTTTCAAGACACTGTCCATTCCATTCAACTGCTCTTCCAAGTTTGATCAGTATTAATATCAAATTTTGGCGAGCATTCACTTTGAACATTTACATCGATAACAGTTATTTAACAGTTTCTTTATCTAGGGATAATAGGATCCGCACAATAGACTCTTATAGTACAATAGCTGATGTGGGTAATCGTTTGTCTGGAATTTTACGCTTTATCGTTTTCGGAATACAGTGAAAATTGTTATAGTAAACTGCGTTTTCTATTAATCCGAGACATCATCCTAAATCCTCAGAGTAATGAACTACAATAATCAATAACTCTAATTCTCCATCAGAGTGGTCACAGTGAACTCTAATTACAGGCATCACGTTTTTGCTAATCACTTTCTGGTTGCCAACATTGTAGTTAGAGAGCCTGTGTTGAGAACAGCAACGAATGATAGGAATAATAATACATTATTTTCCACCTACCACCCCACATATGGTGCATCGGCCGGGAAAAACACTGTTAAACTGAGTGAAAGTGATTTTAATTAACCGAATTCGGGAGTGAAATGCGACACGCAACTGAACAATGGGAGAGTGATGAACAGTGTTACATGCGCACATTGACGACGCAATTGGATTAACGACGCCTTGGATTACAACACATCTGGACTGACGGAAGTTGGCGCTGAATCTAGCTGTGCCGCCGGCATCGCAAGAAGCCAGTCTTGCTCCTACAGTCGGCCATTGCGGCCGGACCCGCGCCTGCTGTTGCGGGCCACACACACACGCACACACTCACACACACACACACACACACACACACACACACACACACACACACAGCAGCTGTCGAGGTGCCGTCTGCAGTTCAACTCGCCACGCCACATCAGTAATCCTGGTACGCTGCACCGGCATCGCCATACGTCGTGCAGAAGGAACTAAGTTAAGTGAAAAGCTGTTCAACGTTTTACTAACCTTCGCTACAAGAGTGTCGGCAATGGAACCACCAAAAGAATCTGAGGTTAAAATTAAATCAGAACCAATGTCTGATGAAGAAAGTGGAAACCAGACAACAGGTCGAATATAAATCTGCTTGAAAATAGTGATGTTAAAGTGAAATCCGAACCATTGTCCCCTGACAATAATCTAAAAAGAGGCAATGATTCAATAACTGAAGCCCTGTAGTAAAGCAGAAATCAGATTGTTAATTTACTGGATGAGAGTTTCTCTGATGATTTAACAATGAAACAGTCATCAGAGATGGTAATGTTTAAAAAGGAGAAGTTGGATATGACAGATCAATCAGATGTTTCATTTTGTTTTGATAATTCTGGTATTGGGTCTAGTCTTTCGTCACCCGAGTGTGATAAGAAAGCAGCTAATGAGCAACTCAAAGATACTGGGGCAATTAATTTGAATGTAACATTGCAGGCAATGTCAGACAGTAATGCTAAAATGTCACCCAATAATGCTAAAATTGTGGCTGAATTAAAATCTGATATAACTGAGGTAAATAACAGGATTGTGGCCAGCCAAACTAATTTTAATAAACGGTCTGAAGTAATGGACAATAAATTAGAATCCACTAAAGCAGAATTAGAAACTTCCTTCAAGACTGGCTGCAATAAGTTGAAAGAGGATTTAAATAACAGAATTTTGGCCAGCCAAACAAATTTTAATAAAATGTTTGAGGTAATGGACAATACCTGCAAGACTGGCTGCAATAAGTTGAAAGAGGATTTGAAAGCTGAGCTCAAAGCTGATCTGGACAGTTTAAATTATAAGATTGATTCCAACCATGCTTACATTAAGGGATAGGTTGCTCAGCAATTATCTGAGATGCATAAAACGGTAAAATCCGAAGTTGCTGAGGTTCGCAAAGACTTCCAAAAGTAAGATGCGAAACTGGAGCAAAAGTTAACAGAAAAGATAGAGGAGGAATCTGAACTGTGCTCGGATAGATTTAAAGATATTAATGTAAAAGTGAACATATGTCAAGCAGAGGTAGAAGCAATTAAGACTGATACTGCTCATGTTGTGCAAAGAGTAGGTAATGTTGAAATGAAAGTATAAACTATTAGCACCAACACTGCTAAAAATGAGAGTAAATTAGCTTCAATAGCTTCTGGTAATGGTAGTGTACAACAAGCTGTAGCTGCAAACCCCACTTTCATCGGGTGTCGGCATTTCTTACAGTTCGATCCAGACAAAAACATCCATACACTAGATTTCTCGAACGATTTTGAAGATGTATTTCCATCAGTTTGGTCGGAATGCGAGAAAATTTCATTTATTAGAAGTCATATGGCAGGTGATGCCATGCGTTGCTCAGCTGATGTCATGTTGAAATGTAGCACACTACACAGTAGTAGGTAGATCATGGTAGTTCAAACAGGTTTATGCCTAAATTACGGATAATTAAATTTACTTAGGCCTAAAGAGTTAACCAATCATGGGCTGTTTTTGGGAAGAAACGCTGCATTCATAGACCAAGTGTTCATATGCAGTTACTGTGCTCAATCTATCATCACTAATGTTTCTCAAACTTATGTAGTGTTGTGTCACACTCAGTGCAGTAAATACTTCTGATAGCCTCAGATGGTCCACAAATTCACCACCCGTTTCTTCTGGTTCCTCAGAGCTGTTGTTTTCTTCTGGTAGTGGAACAAGTTCTTTAATCGTTTCATCATGATTTTGCATACAACACAAGACAGTATCAGCATCACAGTCAACAAAATCATCAAGATCAGTTCCATTTGAAATACAAGTTTAGTCATTGTCTTATGGTACACAGAAATATACGACAACATTTTTGGGTTCAGCTTCAGTTTCATTTTTTGTGGCATCAGCATTTTGAAATCACTATCTTATGCTGTTTCACTGCAGGTGATGCCAAGCTGTCCTTATGTATTGCATTGCTTAAATATGTAAAACAAAAAGAAAGCACTACACAACACCGCTCTGTATTGTTAATGTTGGATCACAGACCACATTCCTCCTTCTCATCTCTGAACTGACCACTATCAGGTCATGAACAATAGTGCCATCATGTGTACTACAGCTATGGTCAATAACAATGACCAAGTTTGCATGTAGGGAGAAAACCAACCATCACTGGCTGCCCCATATACAAAATGTTTCGTGACGACTTCTTGGTCTTTATGATGTATAAATGCGACGAAAATGACTGTGGGGGAGTAAAAAAATTAAAAAAATAAATAGAAAACGCGAAAGTGGAGTAACTTTGCGTCAGAAATAGGAAAAGTTCACTATAGATAACGTACAAATATGGAGCTCGTTTCCAAACGGTTCCAAATCTCAATAATTCAAAAAATGATTTAGAGATGGCATCCCATACATAGCTTGTTGGATCCAACAAGTAAATATTTTCTTGCAGAAAGTACCAAACCTCTTGTATAAAAGTCGTTGGATCCATCATTTTACACCAAAATATACCAAATCCCTTTAAAATTTCAAAGCAAGATGTACCAAGTCCTCTTGCATTGATCTAGCTAAGTTCTGTTCCGTCACAAACACGGTGAACCAATATAGAGCGTCTGTGCAATCACATGGTAACGGTTTCAGTATTGGATGTCTTCAGTTTGTTATTGTATTATTTCATATAATATTCTTGTACTTTCGATTGTGTTTGTTTATGGAGGACACTTAAAATGAATTATTATATGTCTGATGAATGTGCCACTGTACCTGAATTTACAGAAAAGCCAAGGAAAAGTAACAATTCTGTAAACACATGAAAGGAGTGTTTTAAAATACAATAAATATAATGCTGCTCCAAGTGAAAAGCCTCAAATCATGTACAAACATAATGAAAGCTTTTGTAAAGCATTATGCATATCTGAAGATGACGTGATTTATGAAAATATCCGATATTTGAACAATACAGATCCTGTGAATCAGGAAAACTTTTTAATGGTGTGTATTAAGTGAATTATACAAAAACGTAGAAGCCCAAATCATGGTAAGTAAGAATGTTCAAGCAAAAAGAAAACTGTAAGCTGTAGCATACAAATTGCTCTTCAGGGAAAGGTCCCCATTTGTAGTCTACATTCCTAGGTTTATTTAACAGTGGGAAAAGGAAGGTTGAGCATGCAGCTGATGAGAAAATAAATATTGGAGCTGTAGTTTCTTAAACAAGAGGTAGTGCAAGGCTTGGTGATAATATGAAGAAACTACAGGCTGAAATTATAGCTCACATACCAAGACTGTAACGTAGAGAACAGCACTGGGGGAGAAAAAGAACACCATTAAGAAAATACTTGCCTCCAGAATTAACCATTCGTAAGATGTGGAATATATTTTGCGAAGAGACAGCAGCTTGCAGTACAACTCCAAAACAATCTACTTACAGAGTGTATTATAAGATGAGCAATAAATTAATTATCTAGCAGATACAGTATGATCAATGGATTGTAAACATTTAGATTCACATTATGTGTAAAATTTCTATTAAGATCACTACATGCTAAAAAGCCTTTTCTAATTATACCTTTTTTATTTTCTTCAAATTTTTGTCGCCAAAAATCAATCTGGCGTGTGGGAATATAAAACAGGATATCTACAATGACTGCCAGCGTTCAAAGTTCATTGTAAAGCTGCTACTGGGGAGGATATCAAGAAACTGTTTGCTGTGGAAAGATTTGTCCATAAACTATAAACAAAGGCTTTCATTTAGAACCTTACTAAATTTACGGATGGCAGTGTTACTTTGATTTGATGCAGAATAAGCCTTTACCAAAGACACAAATTAATAGGCAATATTATTTGCGTCAGTTATGGTATCATGTGCTGAGAATAGTTATTTATGAGGAGAGCAAAACTAGTCTGGGGAATTTTTTTCAAGTCAACTTAAAAGTATACTGTGATGAAAATTACATTCAGTGTACTTGATTACTTTGTGACAGTTGTGCACTTCAAAATAAAAATTATTTATTTTATTTCCATTCTTTATGATTCCATCACAATATGGATTTCAGATGGAGTGGTTCTTGCCTGTTTGTGGTCATTTGTACATGTCTGCCGATATGTCTACTGCTATTATAGAAAAGAAACTCTGAAAACTGTAATGCTCTCAGAGAAATGCGATAGTTTAATTTTTTTTTAATCATATGGCTAGGGCCCCACATCAGGCAGACCATTCGCCAGGTGCCAGTCTTTCAATTTGACGCCACTTTGGCGACCTGCAGTCGATGAGGATGATAGGATAATGATGAGGACAGCACAGCACCCAGTCCCTGAGCAGAGAAAATTCCCGGGCCCAGCTGGGAATCGAACCCAGGCCCAGAGGATTGACTATCCATCATGATGACTATTCAGCGACCAGGGGCAGTACACAGTAGACAGTCAACAGTACAAGAGCAAACATTCTCTGACTCATGATTTCTCCTGTGTCAAGTGGGATGAACTCAGTCAAGCATCAGTTCCATGCCAAAAACTTTCAACATTAATGAAGCTAAATGCCTCACTATTTATCATACACCAGCACTCTTTGGTCAGCATGATGCATATGCAATGACATCAGTGTGCAAACGCAAAATGATCAGAAGTAGGGTAAGGTATAAAAGTATTTTGACTCAATAAAAGACTTACCAAATAGTAGTCATGAGCAACATATAAAGAAAATGGCTTGTTATCCTTACCTTCTGCAATGGGGTATGAACTGAAAAAAATTCCTTTCTACAAACATGTGGTAAAGGATGATGATATATAAGTGGTTAATGAGACATTCATTATGATGATTGATGTTTTGAACCAAATATCGGTAATATAAGGAATTTGTCCCAATAAGCATAATCATTACCTACATAGTGTCTCAAACAACTCAAACAAAATAATTATGTACGAATTAAATTAAATCCCATTCTAGAAGATCCAGAGGAGAATTAATAAATGTAAAGTTATGCTCAAAGTAGGACAAAGATAGGTTACATTTTAAATTTTTGATTGCTAAACATGTCCTCTAAAATCATTTCCAATAAATATCACAAAATTTATTAGTGTTGAGTGTTATTTGTTGATGAACCATAATTTGTACATATTTAAAATAATTTTATGTCAAAAAGTAACAAATCCAAACTCAAATTGCCAATACTAGTACAACAGAATTGAGCAATACCTTAAATTTTTCTAAAAGATATATCATAGAGCCCCAGGCAAACTGTTTATCAACTATGGCTTGCATAGCTGCTGGAGGGATTTGTGACTGGAGGGAATTTTTCTGCTTCACTAAAAAATTTGGCCCGTTGGATTTGGTACCTGATTGGAAACAAGCTCCATAAACGTGGAAAACGCAGAGGTGAGAAGCGAATAAATGCAGTTTCACTATATTAAAAATTATTTAAATAAAAACTTCACCAAAAGGTGTAATTAATATATGTTTACAGCTTGCATACAAAAGTGTTTCCCAATTTAGATTCTAGTAAATAAAAATTAAAAAAACTTTTCTTGAATTGACCTTCCATTTTTGATGAAAATGAGCATACAGAATTCTGGGCTGGGTCCCCCATTTGGGGAAGTTCGGCCACCAAGGGCAAGTACTTTTGCATTCGACTCCACATTGGGCGACTTGAGCATTGGAGATGGGGAAGAAATAATGATGAGGACAACACAACACCCAGTCCCTGAACAGAGAAAAATTTCCTGCCCCAGCCAGGAATCGAATCTGGGTCACTTGGCGTGGCATTCCGCCTTGCTGATCACTCAGCTAATGGGGCAGACTTATTTTTTATACTTGTGTGTGACAAGGAGAAATTAAGCCAGAAAATATTATTTTACATTCATGGAGTTTATGTTTTGTCTCTTAGTATCTATCTTGCCAAGATATTTTTCCCTCCCCCAATCCACAATATATCAAGAAATCACTCCAATTGTATTTTACATCTTCTCCTGATTTTTGGGGTTTGCACTATAAAGTCACCAAACCTGCTTCATCCTCAAAGACTGTCCTCCATGATCTTGGAATAACAGTTCCATTTGTGTATCAGTATGTAATGCTCCATAAGGTGCCCATTGAGTTCTTGAATTATTGCTTTTCTTTAAAAAATTGTGTAGATATACACATGCAGCAGTGATAGTGTCTGCTTTTTCAACATTTACCATTAAAGGTTTTCACAACACACCATATACTGGTGCTAATAATTTGATGATATTTTCCACTACATTTCATGCATGTGCCTGTATACAAATGTAAATTATATTCTAGAACCTTTCTCTTGATGTTCTGGATAAGGCTTCGTATCATGTACGTGTAGTGGAAATGCATCATCAATCACTAAAACGTAATGAGATAACACTTCACTCCCAGGGAGATGTTGATGAGTCAATAATGGGACTTCTTTTTTCATTAGTGTTTGTTAAAATGAAGTTTGGCGAAACACTCCTCCATTAGAAAGCTTCCCTTGACAACCAGTATTAGCATACTACAAACAATAGTTAGTGTCTGCAATACATATAAAAACAATGCTGCATGACCCCTTGCAATTAAAGAAAAAACTGCCACCATTCTTTCACCTCTGAAGTACTGTGTGTTTTCCATCCACAGCACCAATACAATGTGAATAGTTGCAGGTTTTGTCAAAATGGTTAGCTGTTACTTTCCATTCATCTTCATTGTTGGAATCTGTAACATAAATAAAAAATAGCACTGCATTATTTTATGGAAACAGATTAGCTTGTGTCTTTATTTCTTACTTGTTTTTCAGAAAGAAAACGATTTGGTGTCTGATCTATCTGGGTGCCAGCTTGGTACCCCACCAATTCCCAGCCAACAAGTTCAGTCTGATGATGTTACAAACTTGTCAAGTAGTGAAGAAAGCTTACAGCAATTTCTTTCATCCAAGAAGAGTGCTAAGAGATATGCACCTGCTTCACTTTATTCTAAACATTAAGAAGAAGCCTACACTCTATTATAACAAACAATGAAGAGGAATGAATGTACAACTTATGGTGAACATGTCACTAATGAACTGTCAAAAGAAAATGAGCGATCACCATTTCAGTTAGCTGCGCTGTCAGATAGACACATTAATACATTACAAATAAAACAACCCTCCTAGTGTCTTAACGATAAAAAGTGATAACTTTGATTAGTTATTTCAGGTTGGTCAGTTGGTTGGAGCAGGGGATCAAACAGTGAGGCCATTGATCCAATCGGATTAGGGAAGCATGGGGAAGAAAGTTGGCCATGCCCTGTCAAAGGGACCATCCCAGTATTTGCCTGAGATGATTTAGTGAAGTCACTGGAAACCAAAATCAGGACAGCTGGACGCAGAGTTGAACCATCGACCTGCCGAATGCGAGTCCAGTATACTAACCACTGCGCCACTTCGATCGGTAGTTATTCGAAGAGACTAAAGTAATAACAAAATGTTTAACTGTAATAAGCTCACTAATCATCCATGATTTATTATTATACATGAGATATATGTAGATCTACTAGTTTTTTCTCATACAGACATCAGGAGCGGGTGAAAAAAGAAGTGCCAGAAAGATTCAAATTACACATGCAAAGTATCTCTGGATGCTTACATTAGCAAGAGCATGGATTACTGCTATTATCACAGATCATGAAATTCTTCACTTGATATTACAGACTCCAAACATGCTCCACAGCAGAATGCATTGCTTTATTCAAAGTAAGGGAGGGGATACACAGATAAAGTGGAAAATCCTTTAAGAAATTCTAGGGCTAAAACAAATGTAAGTAGGAAATAGTACTAATGAACTAGAAGGAATTCTATAAAACACCGCAAAAAGCTTCAGATGCATTTCCTACAAACAGATGTGAGCTGTTTTTGGGCACGTATAAAGAATAGAGAAAAGCAGACTAACTAAACAAAGATTCAATACTTCAACAATAAAACAATTGTATTTCTGAATCTTAAGAGTCCTAAAAGAAATGAGTGTCTGAAGAAGCTATCCAAAACAGACAAAATTTCAAGATTAACACTAAGAACTTTGATAGTTTAAAGAGAAAAGAAAAAGCAAGCACAAAAGTACTTCGCTGAAAACAGGTGAAACAACAGGCAGAAAGAATAAAAAGTATTGTGAAGTGAGAAAAAAGAAACTGCACCACACATACGAAACTATAGCTTATTATTGTGTGTTCTCCATACGTGACTGTATTAAACGAAAGACAATGGCGTGTTCTGTCAGGCAATTCACACAGATTTTTAGATCATATAGATGCAACTATTAATAAAATATTATACGTGAAAGTTGTTCCTTTACTGATACATTTCCTAAATGTTGTCAAGAACTCTAACAGGATTATTAAACGTTTAGTAGAAATTCTTCATTATTTTAGTAGATACTATATATGTACAGTGCACAATACCATGTGTGCACTGTACTTGCCTCTTTTAGAACCATACTTACAGTATGGAATTATTCCAGTAGCAATAATACTCATGCAGAACGGCCTTCCATATCTAAATACATTAACATTTCCATCCATGTACATATACAGAACAAGAATTTCATTAATCAAAGAAAAGACATTACTAGAAATAAAATGAAGATGTTGCGATAACTTCAATACTCAAGAAATGAAGTACAGTAGAACCTCGATTATCCAGTCTTCAATTAATTGAGTCCTCAGAGTACCCAACCACATGTCAGACCAATTGTCTGCACTCCATGCTGAAGAGCATGGCAGCATTAATGGTCGATTTTACTGCTGTCATACAGGTGTCCATCTGAGTCACGTTCCTCACGCATGCTCAGTTGACAGGCTACTGTACTGCTGGAGAGTCTGGTTTACTGTACTCATTAACCTACTGTACTTTTTCTGTTTATCACTGTATTCCCGTAAACTATAAAACTGCAGTATATTTTTCAACTGTTCATTAAGTTGCGATTAAGAAGTGTAAGGGATTCTAAAACTGGCTACAAATCAGAAAAGGAAACGTACTGTACTCACAATCGAATAGAGACTAAGACCTGACAGAGGAGAGTCAGTTCCTAAATTAGCATCTGAAATAGGTGTTGGAATGACAACCAGTAAGGACTGCATAAAGAACCAAAAAGATCGTAAAGGTTTTTAATTAACTTTAGACGGAAATAATGCTTTAATAACTGAAAAAGCATTGAAGAACCGCGAACTTAAGCTCCCTGATGACGCTGTGTGGGTTATATTTCGTCAGGAAAGGCGTAAGGGATGGCACTTTCATGCTCTATCGTAAAAGATAAAGCTTTTCACTCATGTACCAAAAGCTGGATGGGGGGGGAGGGGGTGAAAAAGACGCTTTGTTGGAGAAAGCAGAAGAAGGTTGTGATCTTTTTAAAGCAATTTAAGGCGTCAACATAAAAAAGGAAATTTACACGGTTCCTCAAGCTTGGGAAGAACTTAACAAAAGCACTGTACAAAAATCATGGAAGAAGGTTTGTCCTGGCCTAAACCAAGAGCAAGAAATTCCAGAAATTAATGACAGACACTGCAGGTTTAATCAGTGATTTGCAGCCTGCTGGTGTAGAGGAGTGGCTAGCAGAATTTGACGTTGCTGCTGTTACCAGTGAAGAACTTGAAACTGACCAGATCATCAACCTTGTTTTGCAACACTATAGTGTTAAATGAGAGGAATCAGATGATGAATAAAAGAAAGAAGACGAAAAGATCAGCCACTCTGCAACAAACGATGTGTTCGAAACTGACCTCAAATATTTGGAACAACCTCTATTGATCCATAATCAGCTGATTTCACTTGTGAAACGGTTTTGAATTTACGACATACATGAATATATGGCACTGTATGACAATGTCGTTTATTTTTGAGAAATGTATATGGGGCCTGAAGATGGCATAGTGGAATGCCGAAACTAGTAGTCGGAATAAAATAAAATAAAATAACATCTCAATTACATGGCTGCTGGAGAATTTCATTGATATAGATAGTTATTTGGAACAGCCAGCCGCTATAACTATGGTGAAAAGAAATGGCGTGATGCAACTACAAAGTCAAGGTTTACGAAACTGAAGTAAAAAGACATTTTACTCATTTTTAAATAGAGTTCCGGTGCTGAAATTTTCTTTTTCCTTTTTCTTTATTAGAACTGTAATTTTCTTATTTAAGTTTGATTTACTACGTTGCTTTTGGCTCTGTAAATTAGTTTTTCCTTCTCCTTTGATTAACCGATCTTTTTAGAGTTCCGAATACCCCCAGGTCCCACAAGTGATGGTTAATTAAGGTTCTACTGTACGAGTTATCCGACAGATTACAGATCCATACCACTGACGTCGATTTGCAGCAGAATTTTGGAACATGTACCGTGCCTGAGCGCTGTGAATTACCTCGAAGAAAATGATCTGTTGACACACAACATGGATTCACAAAATATCGTCCTCGTGAAGCGCAACTCGCTCTTTATTCTCACAAAGTAACGAGAGCTATCGACAGGGGTCTCAGATTGATTCCCTATTTCTAGATTTCCAAAAGATTTTTGATACCATTTCCCACAAGCAGCTTGATGTTATCGTTTACCATTTAGTAAACTCATCAGAAGATCAAATCCAATTGCAAAGTGATTTAGACAAGAGACCTGCAAAGTGCTATAAGTGGCAGTTGATTCTAAATAAGGAAAACTGTGAGGTGATCCACATAAGAGCTGAAAAAAAATTCGTTAAATTTCGGGCAAATTATAAATCACATAAATCTATAGGTTATCAGTACAGCTGAATACCTAGGAATTACAAATTCGAATCTTGCCTCGGGCACGGATGTGTGTGATGTCCTTAGGTTAGTTAGGTTTAAGTAGTTCTAAGTCTAGGGGACTGATGACCTCAGATATTGAGTCCCATAGTGCTTGGAGCCATTTGAACCATTTTTGAACACTTATTCCTGGTTCAGAAAAATAAAGTGATTGACAGGGAACCACAGCTGGGTGTGGAAGGGGGCGATGTTGACAGTTCGCCGTTACGTGCCAACACAGTATGGTTGCAACAGCAACAGCGCCCCACTTCTGCATGTCGTTCTCTGCTGCCTTTCAATGTGCAGTATTGAATTCCTTTTACAGGACTGTATTGTCCTTGTCGCTTGATGGGCGCACTCCTGTTTATCTAATGAACCGTGTTTCTGTTATTTATGTATGTCAACAAGAGCAACAAGGCACGCACTATCTTTTACAATAATCAGACTTACATTTAGTTGACGCATTTCTTACGAAAAGTGAGCTGAAATGGATATGAATCGTTCAGGTAAATACAGTTTCACACAACATTAAAACAATACAGACTTCATAACAACTTACCAACTCCTGCAGTGTGCTTGTAGATCATCATACTTGTGCAGAAGGGTATTCGTTAATAACAAGACGACATTTATTGTGGAAAGTGGTAGACACCATTCAATCATAAATGTGACACACAAACATAAAAATAAAGGCGAATTATGGAGAAAAGCAAATGTCATTTACTTCCGAGACACCTTCTTCCTTGACACTGTCGTTACTGTTCTCTAGTCAGTAGAAAAGTCACTGGAATTTCCCAAAGATGTAACTATTTTATCGGGATTACTTTCTACACCCGCTTCACTTCTCCATGCTTTTTTAAGAACCGTTTCTGTGGGGTATACAGTATTACTCCACTTCGCTGGCAATATTTGTGCCATTGTTTCCTCTAAGAGTTCTTTAATTTCTATCACTGTGAAGCTTTCATTGTTTACTTCCACATGATATCTGATCTGCGCCCAAATCATTTCAATAGCATTGAAGTGGCAGTGGTATGACTAAAGCTTAAGGACCATGTGGCCATGTTCTTTACCCACGTCACATGCTACATACTGTTGCAACTGTAACTCATTTCTTCGCTATTTACATGAGCTCCACCTTACATAAATCGCCCTGAACTTCCACATTATGGCGTTTCAGCAAATTAGTAACGTCGGCTTTTACGTTCGCCATCGTCGGAGCTTCATTTTTAATAACTAAATGGTGTAGAGTATTATCCATTTCCATGGCGGACGACCTAGTTAAGTTTTCTAATACTTGCAATTTGAGCCTCTTTGGAGAGCTATCATGGTTCATTTCCTTGTGGTAATCGAATGTTTTCATCGATCTGTAAACGAGGAGACAGTTAGGTACGAAACCATATGAAATTCCAGCATGCTAGCCAATAATTCTTGTGCACTTTCCCATGGAAACAGCAAAAATTCTAGATATACTATCATCTGTCCAGTCTTATCTGGCGTAATGACCGGCATTTATCCACGTTTCGTCGAGCCACACAATGTCTTAAGTCATCACGTTAAGAATTTTTCTTGAAAATCGACAACGCCACAATCTCTACACTATAATTTTTCATCCACTAATTTTTTTTAAATCGAAAACCGAGGTCTCTGAGAACTTTTAACAACGAAGTCTTGATGCCACTGAATAATTCCGCCTCACAAAGAGTTACACACAGTTTTTTATGGTTGGATGTTCTTTTCTCTCGTAATATCCATATACGTGGCGACGAAGCACATCTTGTTGGAATGAGTCCAAGTTCATTATTCGTAGTTATGTCCTCTTTTTCCCAGGATTCTGTAGCTTAAACGAACCAGGATCTACCTCTTGCGCACAGTATTTTTCCTTACAAACATTGACGATAGTGTTCTTTTTTCTTTGTATCTTCAAAACGTTTGCAGTTCTTTCAGCTACCTTCGTTACAGGCAATAGAGTCGCACTTTGTGTCTCTCCTTCTCGAAATCCTCGAGCACCGAGCACAAAAACTGGCATGCCTGACCACGAAAAACACAATCAGGTCGCTCAACATTCCGTTTAGCAGCCACACTTTCCTGACCACTTCCGCTGCAAGCTTCAGATATACTGTAGCGCAAAATAAGGGAATTTATAAGCATAAAATGGCTCTGAGCACTATGGGACTTAACATCTATGGTCATCAGTCCCCTAGAACTTAGAACTACTTAAACCTAATGAACCTAAGGACAACACACAACACCCAGTCATCACGAGGCAGAGAAAATCCCTGACCCCACCGGAAATCGAACCCGGGAACCCAGGCGTGGGAAGCGAGAACGCTACCGCACGACCACGAGCTGCGGACTACAAGCATAAGTTTCCTTTAATTTACGTCTATGGTCACACATTTTTGTTAACAGATTACCGGTTTCGGTCTTTAATGACCATCATCAGATTTGCAGAAAAAATAGGAAGAACATAAATACACTGGCAAACTGTATACAGCTTAAGAACAATACATAGACCATAATGAAAAGTGGTACTGACAAAATTTACATTCCTGCGCTTTAAATATGAAGAGGCATACCTGTTTCATGAAAACAAAGTCCTAATGTACTGCAGCCATAGTGGCATCGTCAAATGTTAAATGCGGAATCACCACCAGCATCGTCAAATACATATAAATAACATCACATGCACGAGTCGTGTTGTCAGTAGTACTACTGTTTAAAAGAAGTTGCCACACAGTAGCCACAATATGTTTGTGTTGTACGTTCACCAGATATCGCTAATGTCGGCATACAGTAGTTTTCAATGATTAATTGAAACAGTGGAAATAAAGGGGGGTACAATAGTTGAAGTCTGTAATAACCTTATAACGTATAAAAGGCCTTACAGCATGTGGTGTGCGTACTGTAAGACCTTCGGTACACACACCACCAGATTATTTGACTTGTTGCTCTAATGAAGTAGGCAAGTGTCAGCAATATGTCTCGTGGTCTTATCGTGGCGTGTTTATCTTCTGCCGTTAGGTCAGACGATAGAAATGCCACTTGCACGCTTAGAGTAGCAGATTGACGGTGACCAACTTTAAACAGAACTTGATTAATTTTCACACACATTTATTAAAATAATAACAAGCATAAAAATAACTTAACATGGTTCTGGATGCTATTTGCAGTGGACAATCTGAAGTTCCTTTGGTCTTGGTACGTTAATCTTATTCTCACATATCTCTGATACTTGACAAAGTGTCAATACATTTCGCTTCATGGCGATGTACAGGAATATGGTAATCTTATTAGGCGCAGACTGAAACTTAACTACAGACTAATGCAGGCTGATGCAGGCTAATGCAGACTGACTAGTCGGAGGTCTGTACACTCGTTATAATACCTCGAGCGTTCAGGTATCACTGCGCGAGTGTGATCCGCGAGGAGAAATGGTTCTACGTTAGCAGCAATCTCATTGGCTGCGTTACATATCAATACGCGGATCGGCGGAAGCAGAATTTGGTCCGTCTCTAAGACAGCGCCATCTCGTAGTGCGGAGACGGACGAGCGCTGCGCCTACGCTGTTGTGCTTAGTGGGTGCGCTCTAGTGGGAAAGTTGTGTACGCGCTGACTACGCGGAACTATGTACACAATACAGCAATAAAAAGAAGAACATGACAAGAGTAGTATTGTTAAAAAGAGGAAGAGTTAAGAAACAGTGGTTGTCATGTGGTCAACTGCCAATGTTCTAGATAATGAGGTAAATATTAAACACTGTTGACAGTGCATCTGGTAATATTAAACAACCATAAAACAAATCGCTAAAGGAGCCACAAATGAAAGAAAACAGTGCTGCACATAATCAGCGCCCTCTGTAAGCGCTAACGCCAGTATTCCGCACAGGCGGGAAGTGGTTGGAGGAACGTGACCGGCAGAGAGCCCTTCGTACCCTGCGGCACTCCGTTGCAAGAAAATAATCATAAAATTCCGTAACAGCGCATGATCCACATTATCTGATTAATGCAGTCTATGAAATGAATTAACGCCCTCCGCCGGCCGGTCCTCGGGGATAGCGTCGCTGATGACGACGACGTAACAGCGACCGAACGCCCAATCGGTCGAACAGAATGCCGACGCCTACCTCTGATGCCCTTAAATCGTGCAGACCGCTGCTGAATCCGCCAGTTACGCGGCGCCGTGTTTATTAGAAGGTTTTCGAAGAGTTGGCTAATGCAACCGCGCTACACGCGGCCCGCGCCTGCGTAATTCTGCTAATGCTGCGTTCTGGCTGTTGATGACTGCCGCGCGCGTACACACATACCGACGCTCGTTGCAAAACTGTGTCACCTGCATAACGCGTCGGCCAGCCTTCGTCCACCGTCTGCCGTAACGTTGGCGCATCGCGCACTGAAACACACTAAATCACGATTTCGCACCATATTTCCTAAAAATAACCCCTTGTTCTCTAGAATACCTCCCTCGTACGAAAAGAATTCGTCCCAGAATTCAAGCAAAAAGTCAATAACAAATACGGTTCATTTCACAAACACCACAAAATGCGATTGATTCACTATTTACACTGTGTTCATTCACTTCTGTTCTCTCATAAACATTACTCAGTGTTCTGCTGCAGTGCCTCACAACTGTTCAGTGATTTTATCTGGACCCTTAGGTTAAAGGTTGGAAGGGGCGGCATTTGGGCTACCTTCCTCTTGAGCCGATAGTACACTAATCCTACGACAAAGATAAAAATGCAGGTGGCGGTGGTTGATGATCCAATAACTAGTAAGCGTTGCTTATGCTCATTATGGTACTCATGCACTCGTTGAAAAAGATGTTCCATAGTTATACGTCCATCCTGAGCTGCTAGCATCCGGTCCAAAGAGGCGAGCAAAGTCGGGTCTAATGTGCTATTCAAAAGAGTGAGATTTTCTTTCGTGACGAGTTGCACCGGTTCGTCGGGTACGTAGATCAATGTGCGTGCTACGTTCATGATTGTAGTTCCAGTAATGGCGGCTGGTAAACGAAAAGTTGGCTCTGAAATGTCACACTGTGTGCCGCTAATTAACAGTCCCTGCCCCTGTAATTCTATTCTTTGCGTACTCCCTTGCTTACCCTGCTCGTAACAAACGCAAATAACGATCGTGTTTCCCATTACCGAAAATATACAATGTGGACCCACTTGCTGAAAGAACTGCACCGCGCCTGCTATAATATCCTTAGGGCATTCCGCGACTGGTTCTTGAGAGCGGAATAGAGAATACTCACAAGATTTGGGAACAGTGTGTAACAATTTCGCGGGGCAGATGGTAACTGAACCTGTTCGACAACGCAGCAAGTCTTGTGCAGTGAGGAACGCGTGAGCTTGTCTGTTACGTGCCACTAACAGTATTTCCTATACGGTTAATTGTACGAATTTCTGCAAAATTTCCCACTTCACTGGATACGTATGTTAGGAGTAACATTCAAATTTGCAATCCTTACATGTTAATGGTATTATTATACGAATTCTCAGCAGGGTACCTATCCGTATACTGGTAACAGTGGCCATTTTGTAGTACAGAGATAAGTGTTCGTCTGTTAATGTCGTCAGTAGCTCCAGGGATGCGGGCAGTTCCGATTAAACTTTCCGTAGTCCTTCCCGAAGTTGTTCGGAAGGTAACAGTACCATGGTTAGGTGACCGCACATTGCGTGCAACAAAACCTCCTGTAGTTCCGTGTCTTCTATGTGTGCTTCTGTAATACTATCAGCAAGAAAACGGAGCAGCTTAGCGATTACCAGCTGTGAATCGATGTTATCCAACCGGTACTTGATTATACCCAGGTCGTGATTGGTTGTCGGCTGTGGCCTTAATGTGGGACATCAAGGTCACGGCCAAAGCTCGCAATGGGCACGCATTATTAACTACATCTTTCTCCAAACTCTCTAGTTGGATTGTGTGAAGATCTAGCATTCCCTGGTTGCTATTCACATTATCCTGTACCTGCCGTAGCGTTTCATTAATACTTCTAATATCTTCCGCATCAGCTGTCCCAAAAACAGTTTTTAGGATACGGCCACCTGTGTCTAACCATCCTCTTTTCCTACGGACATGCGAGATTAACCCTGCAGTTTGCCGCAACTGAGCTTGTAAGTGTGCAAAAGCTGATCGTAGTAGCTGATATTCCCCCTGTGTGTCATTAAACCTTGACTAATTAGCCACCCTGGAATGAAGTTCATTAAATATATCCTCTAATTTACAGATTTCGTCTTCAACCGCCCAAATATTACAGTCCACCGTTAAGGTCCATTGACGTCTGGACATAATTACGTCCGCTTGTCGCGAGAACAAAACACCACTTCATATTGGACGTGCCTTCAAGGCTTCAGCTAAGTTGCAACAGCAAAACAGAATAACTATGCTGAGAGATAGTGCACACCTTCCCTCTTCCCCCTTCAGCGCAAACCATGATGCTGGAACTACTGGTCTTACCAGAACGTCACGCCTCCTGAGAAACAAAAGAAAAACAACTCACATTAGCTCTTCCTTTTTACGCGTGGCCTAAGAGCATAATAGCATGTCTGATCGCTTCTCTTGTTTATCTACTCCTTTCTTATTCTTTTTCCTAGATTCATCTTTCTCTCCACTAGAAGTTACTGCAGACAATGAAGGAAATTCCTCAAAATTCCCCTTGAAAGGCCTAATTCAGCTCACACGCACAATAGTAGAGCGAGTTGGAAGCTGTAATTTTACATTCACCGGCGATGTCATCTCGATCACCTGGAAAGGACCTTGGTAACAGGATACAAATTTTTTCGTTTTGCCTTTTGGCACATACGGATTAGTCATCATCACCCATTGTCCTACATGATATTTGGGTAAAGCTGCCTTTCTATTGTGAACTTTGTCCTGTCTCTCTAATGCTTTAGTGTTCATGTTTTTCACCTGCCGCCAGATTGTTTTCAACTTTGTGGATAAATCCTTAACAGCCAAAATATCGGTTCCTGGTGGGGGTCTGGAGCAATTCAAACAGAGATGGCATCTTCTGACCGAACAGTACTTCATACAGAGACAATCCAGTACTTTCATGCACTTTTGAGTTATACGCCGCTGTTACAAACGCCAATAGGGTATCCCAATTGTTGTGTTGCGAATTTACATAACTTAACATCTTGGCTATTGTACAATGAACTCTCTCGGTCCGACCATTAGCCTGTACGTGTGACGCACTCGTTCTCAATTTCTTTACATGCAACAACTTGCTTAACTGTTTCATCAAATCGGACATAAAGTTTGTAGTTACAGGTGTTCCGAATTTCGATATCCATTGATGTACCATGCCGTGAGCCACTGATCCGGCTTGAAGGTCCGTAATAGCTGTCATAGACACATAGCGCGAAAATGATCTATTATTGTTTAAACACAGCAATCACCCACTGGTGTTTGCACAAACGGTCCCAAGACATCTACGCCAAGTAATTGGAGAGGTCTATCCACTTCCGGTAGTCATTGCAACGCAATTTTCTGATGACTCAATTCCGCCCATTGAGCACACGGAATGCAATTCTTTACATCCTGATCGACATCTTGCCTACACGTTGACCACCAATAACTCTGTGCTGCCCTCCTTTCCGTTGGTCTTCGACCCAAATGACAAGAAAACATTGAATCATGTGCTTGCCTTAAAATTTCGCATCGCAATATTTCTGGTACGACTATGCGTGGACCGTTCCTAGTTTTACGGTACAATACCCCATCTTCCACGATGAACTGTTGCTGCGAGGTAAATCGTTGACAATCTGCGTCAGTGGTTTGTGCCTCCTTCCATTTGTTCTCACTTATTCCTGTGCATTCCATGGTGCATACTTTATGACTCAGACCATCTGCGTTTCCGTGCGATTTACCCGGTCGATGAATCACTTCAAAATCGTTCTCACTAAGATGGAAAACCCAATTAGTTAATCTACTCATTGGGTATTTAAGCCCTAACAGCCACTTCAGTGGTGCATGGTCAGTAATAACCTTGAAACGTCGTCCATACAAATAACACCGGAAATAGGTTATTCCGAAAATTAATGCCAATAACTCCTTTTCGGTTGTTGAGTAGTTGTTTTCTGCATTGTTTAGCTGTCTGGAAACATATGCTATTGGGTGTTACCGCCCATCTATTTCCTGAGATAATACAATAACCAAAGCAAAATTGCTAGAGTCACAAGATAATATAAACTGTTTACTAAAGTCTGGAAAAGCCAAAACTGGACTAGATGTTAACAAATTTTTTAACTTTTGAAAAGCCTCTTTGCATTCTGCTGACTAGTGAAATTTTGCTCCCTTCTTCAACAACTGCATGAGGGGCCTTCCAATTTCCGCAAATTTTAGAATATACCTCCTGTAAAAATTGGTGAGGCCTAAATAAGACTGCTACACTTTTACTTTTGTAGGTGTCGGAAAATTGATTACCGCGTCTACAAGTTTTGGATCCGTGCAGGCACCCTCCTGCCTTATAATATGACCTAAATAACGAACTTCTTGCAACAAAAAATGACATTTTTCCATATGAAGAGGTAACTGCGCTGCTTTCAGACGATCGAAAACTTTGCGCAAACGGCGCACATGTTCTTGCATTTACTTTGAGAAAACAATTATGTCATCCAAATAAAATAAAATAAATGCCGGAGCATTTTTGAGTCCGACAGGCATTCGCCGATACTGAAAATGATCTGTAGGTGTTGAAAAAGCTGTCTTCGGTCGGTCATCCGGGGCGACCTCCAACTGGTGGTAGCCACTTCGAAGACCCAAGGTCGTGAAGTACCGACACTGACCCAAATTATCCAGAGCTTCAGTGATATTAGTCATTGGGTATGCATCCAATATAGTTTTTTGATTCAGGAAACGATAATCACAACAAAAACGATATGCCTAGCCCCCATCAGGTGATTTTTTACCCACTATTACGACAGGAGCGGACCAGGGACTACTACTGGTTTCTATTATTCCATCCCTAAGCTGTTGATTAATAAATTCTTCCATGACAGGCTGTAAACTTTCTGGATCACGATACGGACATTTATACACTGGTGCTTCATTCCCAGTTGGAATGTAATGTTGAACTAACGGTGTGGCGGGCAGTGGACGTTGAAAATTAAATAACTCTTTGTATTCCATCAAATGGTTCTCCATGACTTCTCTGTCTTGCCCTTCTAAATGTGTTCCTTTACCCCTCAGTGCGGACCAGCTGACAGACCCTCCCGGCATTGTGTAATCTGCTGCGAAATCCTTATCCAGTTCATCTTCCCCTATTATCTCCAGATTCGTTATTATGGTACCTCATGCTAACTGCACCTCTTCAAGGCCAAAATTATCAATACTGAAAGGCACATCCTTTTTTCATTCTATCTCCCGCATGTAGGACACTCTATGGCGCGTAAAACACTTGATTTTATCCAGCGGCTCATTCTCAGACAAAGGTTCAACGACACACAACGAATTTACCAGCACGCTAGCTCCAACATCTACCCAGATTATTTTCCCTGTACCCTTCTGTATAGTACCCTGCTAGTTAACCCTAAGGGACCTTGTACACAGTTTAGGTGGCCCACCTGACGTCTGGGCGGTTCCTTGCGACAGCAATGGTTTTTAGGCCGTAGAACCTAGATGAAATAGAATTCCACCCACTTCTACTGTACGCCGTTCCAGGTTAACTTTTGCATGATGTGCAACCAGGAAATCCGATCCGAGTATGAAATCATAGCTGCTGCCAACAACTGGAAGAACTTCTACCTTCACCTAGAAATTCCTCATTTCCACTCGGAAGTTTAACACCACTGATCCAAGTGACTTCACCTGTCCCCCACCCACACCACTTAACGCCCACCATGGTGATTTTAATTCCACTTTACCGAGTACATTTCTATTCACCACGGGTACCTGAGACCAGGTATCCAAAAAAAATTTGCACGGTCTGCCCCTCACCAAGTGGTCAGAAAAAAGTCTGCCACTGATTCTGCACTAGCATTAATCCTTACTGGAGGTGTTGCACAGTGGACACACCACCCCCTGCCCCATTTAACTGAGGGGGATGAGGACCACCTTGCGGTTTCCTATCATGTTTCTGCCAGGACCCATTGCAATTACTCTCCCGATGACCCCAACGTCTGCATTTCCTGCACTGCACTTCCTTGCAATCGCGTCTAATGTGTCCCATCCGACCACATCTGAAACATTTTATTTCTGTATTAAACACTGCTTTCCTGTCCTGCGTCTTTGTTACTGCTTCAACTTCCTCTAACGCCACAGCGATTCCGACTGCCTCATTGAGAGTTTTAGGGAATTCCATCCTAATCTTGCGGGAGGTTTCGGGTTGTATTCCCCGCAAAAATGGGTCTAGTGCCCTCTGCTCAGCTTCCTGCAGAATGGTTTCATTAACCCTATCGGAATCTGTTAGCTCACAGGTATTAACATTAATTTTATGAATTCTTTTGATATATTCTATTCAATTGTTCCCGATAATATGTAGACGTATTTTTCCTCTGATATCTTTCCAGCTACCCTGTTTTGAATACTTCAAATGTCCAAGCATCCCTCAATTCTTCATGGCATGTAACGTACGCTCTGGCATCCCCAGTTGCTTTCAACTTAGCCACATGCAAAAGTGTTTATGCACCCCAATTTCCCAATTTAGAAGCTGTGCTAAGGTTCTCAAAAAAAAATCATACCATCCTCCCAAGCTTTTCCCGAGAAAGGGATGACCAAAGACGCAGCGTTAGTGTCAAGAATTACTGCAATAACAGGAAACCGTTTCTTGCTCGCTTCTTTAGACCGAGCAAGCTCTATCTCTAATTCTGACACTCGCTCAAGTAGCTGTTGAATAGCCACGTCGGCTGACACAGACTGTTCCATCACTACCAGCTATCAAATCAAGACTGCAGTAAGCCCAGAAAGAAGAACAGGAAGGGAAGATGGACTATGCTACAGGTTCAGACAAACCACCAAACGAAAAATTGGCACTTATGTGTCATGTTGCAGGAGTTGGTAATCCATTGTCGCCCTTCTCAGGTGCCACATATCCTCGTCGATTACCAGCCACAGTTTCCTCCAAATCCAGGGAGAAGACCACTACTGTCACCAATTGTAACAGGAGTGTGTGATATGCAGGTTGTCCGACTGACACCACTCGTAATTGAATGACCGGAGCGGCTGATGTGGTCGGGGTTGTAAGGCGTGGCTGGGTAGAAGAAGGTGGCTGTTTTTAGCAATCTTCCTCTTTATTGTTCGTTCTTCCTATACAATTTCCGGTAGCTCAGCCCCACCGCTCGTGTCATGGTGGAGACTTGCTGATGCACGCAGCCCGTGGAACGCGACGCCATGCTCGGTCAGCGGCTGCACAGGCGGTAGAAGTTTAGCAGCATGAGGCCCGACCTAGCACGGCTCCTCCAGACGCTGCTGCTCGTGACGACGCCGGGAGTCGCCGGTGCAGCGGCGAGCAATGCCCTCCGCCGGCCAGCCCTCGGGGACAGCGTCACTGATGACGTCGATGTAACAGCGACGAAACGCCCAATCGGGCGAACCGAATGCCGACGCCCACCTCTGATGCCCTTAAATAGTGCAGACCACTGCTGAATCCGCCGGTTACGCAGCGCTGTATTTATTAGAAGGTTCTCGAAGAATTGTCTAATGCAACCGCGTCACACGCGGCCCGCGCCTGCGTAATTCTGCTAATGCCGCGTTCTGGCTGTTGATGGCTGTCGCGCACGTACACACATACCGACGCTCGTTGCAAAACTGTGTCACCTGCATAACGCGCCGGCCAGCCTTTGCCGCCATCTGCCGTAAGGCTGGCGCATCGTGCACTGAAACACACTAAATCACAATTTCTCACCATATTTTCTAAAAATAACCCCTTGTCCTCTACAGCGGCTTAAAGCACTTAATAAAGACAGGGCCTCCAGTCCAAGTGGTATACCACTCCGGTTTCTTTCAGCATACACTGATGCGATAGCTCCATATTTGTCAATCATATACAACTGCTTGCTCGTTGGAAGTTCCTGAAATTTGCACAGTGCGCAACAGGAAGGAAGGTAATAGGAGTAATTCGCTGAATTTCGGACCCTTATCGCTAATGTCGATTTGCTGTTGTAAATATTTGCCATGTATTGTTGTAAATATTTGTCATGTATTGTTATTTTTCTGACATGTTCTACATCCTGGAGTACCTCCTCACTACGGATCAATTGGAATGAAAGTAAATCTAATCTAATTTAATCTGCAGTAGGATTTGGAAAATATACTGTGCCCAAACATTGTGAAAAATATTGAAGAAAATGATTTATTGACAAACAGTCAACACAGGTTTATCTATATCTACATATAATTTACAGAATAAATCACCCAGATCTAATGGATGTAAATTCAACTAAATATTTGAGGACTGCAATTATGATTAACTTAAATTGGAACGATCGCATGGGTAATGTTGCAGGGGAAAGCAAACCAAAGACTGCAATTCATTAGCAGAACACTTAGAAAATGCAACAGGTCCACTAAACAGACTGCTTACACTACGCTTGTCCGCCCTCTTGTGTAGTATGGCTGTATGGTGTGGGATCCGCCTCAGTTAGGATCGACAGAGGACATAAAAAAAGTTCAAAGGGAGGCAACTCGTTTTGTGCTATCGTGAAACAGCATAGACAGTGCCACGAATATGATAAGCCAATTGGCTTGACAATCATTAAGACAAAGGCGTTTTTTGTTCTGGCAGAACTTTCTCATGAAATTTTGATCACCAGTTTTCTCTTCAGAGTGTGAAAATGTTTTGTTGGCGCCCACGTTCATAAGAAGGAATGATCATTATAATAAAATAAGAGGAATCAGAGTTCTCAAAGAAATATATAAACGTTTGTGTCCCCGCGCGTTCTTCGAGAGTGGAACGGTAGAGAAGTAGCTTGGAAGTGGTTCGATGAACCCCCTGCCAGGCACTTAATTGTGAATTTCAGAGTCATAAGTACTGTAGATCCTGTATGTAGTGCACACAAATGCGTCTATTTTGTCAATGGAAGTCATGATGAGGATACTGTGGTTGTATGGTACGATAGCTATCAGCCACTATATTGACATCTTTAAAAACTATATCGTTATTTGCCAAAACCAGTGCTGTGCGAGACTATCGGAATCAAATGGCTGCAGGACACTAATATGAAGAATTATTGTCAGTGAAATCTACTTGAAAATTATTTTTTCAACAGATCACGCTACGTAATACTTGGCCTTTTCAGTGTAGTAACTGCCTTTTACCAGCGCAGTCACAGGACTAAAAGCGCCTCTCTCGTCATAAGCTTATGTTGAAACATGTGACACTGTGAGCTTTTTTTCAGTTTTGACCAGCACATAGAACGCAGTTTGATATTTTACACTGTGACTGTGCTGCTAAAAGCAGATGTTACAGTATAAATGCAACATAATCATATTTTAAGTTATACAAAAACGTAAACGTTTCTGGTAAAGAACTGGAAGACATCAGTGGCGCCATGGCACTTAAATACGTACAACAGAAGACCAGTAATTCGTCTTATTAATGTACGGTTCCCTAATTTTATTCAAACCTGGTGATGACAGAGAACAGTAAACAATTAAAATATGCCATCAGTTTATTAATTGTTAGCCGTTGCACAACTTTTCGACACAAATATTTTTCTGTGATAATAATGAATTCTACGCTTCTGTGAAAAAGAAAGCTGTACACTTAAATAGGTTTTGACAGTTTTCTGTTGAATTAAATCAGTAGTATTTACGTCGGTATGGTGAAAATTTTACTAAATATCTTACGTTATTTCTATTCTAAATTTAAAGTCTCTTATGAAAAGTCGATTGCTCGACAGTCAAAATCTTTGGCAATGTTTTGAAGTGTTATGGAGTGTCAAGATCCTAAGTTAATGTTTTGAATTGTGATTGTGATTGTTTGTATGTATTAATCGAGGCTATGGATGCAAACGGTAATGGAAAACGCATAGTTACGAAGTTTAGAGACTTGCTAAATAGACAACGGCAAGATTCAGAGGGTGGTCCTGAATGTCCAGATCTTGATTTTGTGTACGACGATGCGGATAATATGATCAACGAAATCGCGGAACTGTACAGCTACACAGAACAACCTGAATTTCAACATAATCTCAAGGCGTTTGAAGATCAAATGAAGGAATATAAGTTAGCTCCATTTTGGCAGAAGCTATCGGAAGTCCAGCAAAGATCTGTTGTAATGAAATTGCTAGACCAGTTGGAAGTGTCAAATAAATCTTTGCGTATGAAGGCTGCACGATGTATACTGTATTTGGCGCAGGGTTGCTGGGCAGAGCTACAGTCAGACGCTGAACAGCAAGAGTGGTCTTTGAAGAACATCATGTTACTCTATGAATGTGGGGTTTTAAGCACGTTTGTGGAACTATTAAATATAGAAATAGAAAACTGTACTTCGGCTGCAACGGACTCCAGAAAACTTACAGTAAGTTTAGCGGATTCAACAGATTTGAGAATTATACTAAGCGTTTTGTATTTAATGATAGAAGTTATGCGTGTGGATCAAGATGACGATTGTGAACAGTGGAAAATAAATCGTGAAGCATTCAGAGGTGAGTTGGGAAATCCCCTGGGGGACGAGCTGCTGGTTGTAAAACTTCTTGGTATGGTGACACGTTTCTGTAGTGGCTCTGCACCACATTTTCCTATGAAGAAAGTACTCCTGGTGCTGTGGAAAACAATACTAGTTTCGTTGGGTGGTATGGACACATTAAGGCAACTTAAACAGCAGTATCGTGAGCAGGCTGGCCTAAGTGCAACACAAGATACAATGGAAGTAGTTCGCACAATGAGGGCATCGTCACCACCTGCTAGTGCTGCAGACTTGCTGGAAGCACAGAATCAAAAAAGAAACAATCGACCATTCCGCAGGAGTCTAATGAAACAGAGTTCACTTGATGAAATATCTGGGATGGAATTTGAATCCTCATATCAAGCAGACGAGGAAGTACGTGACTTTGAAGAAAGACAGGCAATGGAAGAAGCAGGAGAAGTTCCACAACCACCAAGCCCAAGACCGAGCACACCAATTCCATCAAAGAACAAGGGCCTTCCGTGGGCACCAAAAGCTCGGCAGAAGGATCTCGATATGTTTCTTGAAAATACAAGAGTTAAATTTGTAGGTTTCCCATTACAAGGCGATAGAGAATCACTAGCTGGACTGCCCCATCCAATACACGAAGGTGTTGAGGTTCTGAAACATAACATGTATACTTCGCTGGCGGAGATACAGATACAGAAAGAAGAAGAAATTGCAAGAAATCCTTTATCAACTGTGGAACCCCCTATTCCAATGACACCAACGGAGGTATTATATCAAGGAATGTTACCAAATTTGCCCCAGTACATGATTGCATTACTTAAAATTCTGCTCGCTGCAGCTCCAACATCAAAAACCAAAACTGACTCTATAAATATTTTAGCAGATGTTCTTCCAGAAGAGATGCCAATGACTGTGTTACAATCCATGAAACTTGGCATGGATGTTAGTAGACACAAAGAGATCATAGTAAAAGCTGTTTCAGCAGTACTCCTTTTGTTATTAAAACATTTTAAAATCAATCATATCTACCAGTTTGAATTTATGTCACAGCATTTAGTTTTTGCCAACTGTATACCTCTCGTATTGAAATTTTTTAACCAAAACATTATCGCGTATGTAAGTGCAAGAAATTCAATTCCTATTTTGGACTTTCCAGCATGTGTCATTGGCGACCAACCAGAATTGACTATAGAGAGTCTTGAAATTGGAGAGAATCAGCAGTATTCATGGCGCAATATATTTTCGTGCATCAATCTCCTCAGGATACTTAATAAACTAACAAAATGGAAACACTCGCGTATCATGATGCTTGTCGTGTTTAAATCAGCACCAATCTTAAGGCGCACCCTAAAAGTTCGCCATGCAATGATGCAGCTGTATGTTTTAAAATTACTGAAGATGCAAACAAAATATCTGGGTAGACAGTGGAGAAAGTCAAACATGAAAACAATGAGTGCAATTTATCAGAAAGTTCGACATCGGTTAAATGATGATTGGGCATATGGGAATGATCAAGATGCACGTCCCTGGGACTTCCAAGCAGAAGAATGTGCTTTACGCTCTTGTGTTGACAGGTTTAATAGTAGACGATATGGCTCAGGATCAAGTGACCCTGAATTTGAACCCATGGATCACTGTGTAACAAGTGTGCTTGGACAGCCCTTTGAACTCACTGACTATTTTAAGCAGCATTACGAAGTGTGGCTACAGAGTGAAGTTTTTGACAGATCATTCGGAGATTTCTTCTGACAGCAAAGATTTATTCTGTGTCATAATAGTATCAAAATGAATGAAATTGAAACATCATGTTAAAAAAATATACATTCATTTTTCCATTCATATGTCGTTATGTGTTTGGAAGAAGTATGGTAATTAGTTTTCAAATTTCTTTTTGAAATGAGGGAAATGAATACCAGTGATGGATTCCAAAATCTGCAATCTTATTGCACTGATATTCATATCAAGTTTTCCATGTCTGTTATACTGCTTCTCAGGTAGGTTATATCTGTTTCTTCTGCTCTCGCATTCGACATGTTCATTCACATGTGCCATCTGGAGAAGATTCAGAAAATGTTTTAATATTATTGGAAATTCATTGAATAATAATAGTGATTAAATTTATTACTCATGGGCACTTCCTTGCAATAGTTCATACTACCAAGCTTTCTTTTGGATGCATGACATGTGCATTTAGATCAAACTTTTTTTTGATAATGTAACTGTGAACAAAACTGAAATAATACTGACACTGTTTTACTTTTATTAATCAGTGAATAAGTGACACATGCAGTGATCTCTAGATACCCATTCATGATACTGTAATGCAGTATTCTCCAAATACCACTTAACAGTTGATGATTGATTGCCCCCCTTGGAAACCATAAATATTTTCTTACGAATGGCTATTGAGGCTAACCACAAAAGGAAGTATTTGTTTTCCTTTGTCGTAATTTTACCTGACTGTGGTTTTATGATGAATTAAACCCTGTCATGTAACATGGTAAGGATTATATTAAGATCATTAGAGCAGTTATATTTCACTCTCTGACCTACTCTTTAAGTCATTGTTTTGTGCAGGATCAAGTTTGATTTGAGTCTGATCACATCCACAAAACATAATGTGAAATGCAGACATAGGTGTAGCCTGATGACCATGATGCCACATGAAACTCTTCCCCTTCCTCCTCCTCCACCCCCCCCCCCCCCCCCCACCCCTCCCCCCCCCCCCACACAAAAACCTCATCACATGAAATTGTGGAACACATGTTGTACGTTTCTCTCTTTCCATTTCTTACGCTGCAGTCTCAGTACACTACAGTCTCAGACAGCAGTAATTGAACAGCAAGTTTTCCTATAACATGATTATTTATTATCTGGTGGCAACAGAAAAGTGTAGATGTGTGAAACTATACCACATTCAAGCCAATAATTTTTTTCTTTGCATTTTGTGTGGCTGTATTCCTGTTTTATTCCTGTAACGTAGCTTCTAAGTCTTACTTTTGGGTTTCCTGATTTTTTTTTTTTTTTTTATTTCTTTTTTCTTTTTTATATATTGATCTCTGTCGGACCAAGTGGTCTAGCAGTAAAGCATGTGTCTGGAACTTCTTCACTTTATTGCATTACTTTATTTAGCCATTTGTTTCTCAGATATAAATACAAAAGTGCACAAAAATCACATAAGTGATACTCATGAATGTACCTGGCAGGGACATAGGCCTCCTCAACAGCATTTATAACTGATATATCTTCGGAATGAAGACATTATGATTGGAAGACTACATATAAGAAATACAACAAAATGGTGAGAATGTCAAACGATGGGGTGCTAATGAACAACAAAAAGGAAGACGTAATGCATATGTGAAGCAGCCACAATGCACAAGCTGTACTCGCTATCAACTTTCTGTTATCTTTTTCCTGGGACTGTGTTGATTTTACATCTCCAGCTGGTATGAGGAGATATTGACCACTGTATGTTTTTAATAGTATCACTATTTAGAAAACATGTAAAAAACGAAAACTATGTATAGTTTCTGTTAAAAAAAGTACTTGATACAAATTTCAATACAGGTTCCTTTGTATTTTAAGCAAAATTCTGTGTTTATTGCCTCACATTTGTTGTAATTGAATTTACATTTTAGTAGACTCTAATTTAAACCATTTTATATGGGTCATAAATGACATTAGAAAGTATGCAAAAAATAGAGTACAAAATACATTTAATAAACATTGTTAAGACCAACACTTTCATGCACATGGAGATTAATATCTTACACTCTTGAAGGACCATATACAAACCGTCTGTTTTACTCTTTAAATCAACAAACATTTGCAGGTAGCATATGTAGACTTCTTCGTTGCTTATATGATTTTTTAAGTGTATCATAGGCAAAACACAGTAGCTCACTGGTGAGCAAAAAAGTATTTTTAAAGGATGTAAGGATGTGTCCACCATACCTGCAGGGGCAAATGTATCAGTTTCGTAATGTTTTCTAAATTTCTCTGTTATAAAATTTCTCCTATTATATAAAATCTTAAATTTGTGGAAAAATTTTACTTTTCACTTTAAAAAAAATCAGCTGAAATAAGCTAAAATTTACACCATGGAGAACTATAGAAAATAATCTGAGATCCTAACTGTAATCCTTGTAATGATGTTTTATATGTATAGATGGAATCTCATGTTACTGAAGTAATTGTAACTGTTGTATTCAAGATTGTAATATATTTGTAAGATTGAGATTTAATTTATTGACAAGCATTAAAGCAGCACAACTTACATTGCTCTTTGTTTTATTGTCTTATGAATCATACATGTTGAGGGGAAAGTTCTTCATCCAGAATTATTGGTTAAAGTAGTAAATGGTGAATGGGTGGTATTCCAAACTTCATCATAAAGAAATAATTATAAATATTACAGAACACATTGCACGGGCAATAAGTTCATTCTTTTCAACAGGAACCTTTCCAGACTGTTTTAAAATTGCCAGAGTGATCCCTGTTCATAAAAAAGGTGAAAAACAAAGTTTAAAAACTATAGATCAGTCACTTTATTATCAGGTTTTGCCAAAATATTGAAGGAGTCATGTTCAGCAGATTAATGAAATTCCTGGCCAAGAGCAAAATCCTCACTGATAGTTTCTAGAAAAATAAATCTGACTTGTGCCATCTACAATTTTCAAAATGCTATAGAAGCAGTGGACAAAATCTAAGCAAAGCTTTTGACATCTTGTACTACAGAACCCTCTTGGAAAAGCTCCAAAAGTATGGCATTTAAGACTGCATTAACATGGATCTCTTCATACTTAACAAATCAGAAACAGAAAGTAGTAATAAGACATGAACTAAATGATAGCACTAGAACCTTTTTTTCAGATTCAGGAATAATAAAAAGTGAAGTCCCTCAAGGATCCATTGTTCAGCATATTCTTTTCCTCCTGTATGTGATCAAACAAGATCTAAGCACTGAGTCACAAATAAATACTTTTTTGCAGGTGACAAGAGCATCCTTTGTACAGGGAGAACCTCAGGACAACTACAAGCAGAGGTAAATAAAGCTACAGACCAGCTAAATGACTGGTTGAAGGAAATAAGCTAGTAATAAATAATCCGAAAAAAGTTCTCTAAAATTCTGTTTAAAGGGGGAAGCCTCCAACATCTCCATGACAATAAACTGCAGCATTATTAGCAGCCTGACTGGAAACAATTTTTAGGCATATGACTTCAACATGATTTTGAATGGCAGACACACATTACAAAAACAAATGCAACACTGAAGAAAGTATGCTACAGGGTACATTAACCTGCACACAAAGCAAGCTTCCACAGTGTTGGAACTGCAGACTTTGCACATTTGCACATCACTCTGTAGTATGGTATTGTATGCTGGGCTAGAACAACTGCTAGCTCAGTCATCATCTTGAACCAAGAAAGAGCAATGCACCATGCATGACAAACAGATTCCTGCAGGCCTCTCTTTCAGAAGCCTCATGAGCATGGTACCAGACAAAGAGAGGAACTCTATGTCCAGTCAGTAAGGACAACAGCTTTAAAACCTCCATTACAGATAGTGCTATATAAATGTACAATGATCTGTCACATAATCTAAAAGTTATTTCCTACTCTTCATTGTTTCAATAATCTCTAGGGGCATTCTTATTAGATCACTGGTTCTTTTAAGTGAAGTACACCATACTTGAAGCAAAAACTACCACTGCTCATAAAGCAAAATCTAAAATAATTAATTTATTGTGCCATTACAGTACATTTTGATGTTATGTGTAACTATTTTGTTTATTTTATCTAATTTTCCACCCCCATGAAAGTAATAATTTTTTGTTATGATATACTTCATTGTTTTAAGATGTAATTTGTCTACCAGTTGTATTTCATTTCTGATGTTTTGCTGCAGATCTGAAGATGGTCACTGCTGACCAAAACTGGTAGTGTAAGGACCAAATGTTTTGTGATCATTGACAGAAATAAAGGAAATTTATTCTAATTTAGTGCTTGTGTGTGTGTGTGGGGGGGGGGGGGGGGAGGCACACACATGCAAGGCACACCAGTGTGCATGGTCAGGTGCAAATAACATACCACAATCTGCAGAGATGTAGTAAATGAATAAAGAATTTCAATTAAATGCTGCCTCGTGTTGAGTGGAAATAAATCTTACATTTAGGACACCATGGGATTGAAATTTGTATTGTAATAATACCTACTTGTGTTTTTATTGGGTGTAATTCTCCCTGATGAACCAGTTATATAAAGATTCTTGGTTAAACCTAGGATGTTATTGTAAACACTGCTCAATATTTCACAGGATCATCCATCTGCCATTATCAGATGGTGACATAACTGTTGAGCTGCTACACATTACTGTTCAAACACATTCAGGGATGCGTAGGCACATGTTGGGACAGTAACGTTGCTTTTACAATGCAAGTGGATCATACAGTAGAATGTAATAGAACTAGAACTCTGGAATAAACCAAAACATTGTGAGGTTATTTTTTTGAAGATGTTGAAATATGTAATGTGGATATCGTTTTTTAGCCGGATTTGGGCTTTAACCTTGTCAAAGCTTGGGATTCTGCTTAAAATAACAGCTTGCCTTAAGGAATGACATGACAGCTTTAGCTAGTATTGATAGTTCTTTCAGCAGGTCATAAACTGCATGTGAACATGCATTAGACACAGGTGAACATTCTCTAACTGACATATTAGAAACAATCTTATTGGTGTGCTTGCATATCCACAAAAGAGTCTGAACAATAATTTGCAAAAGTAATTGCATTAGAGCCTGATAATTGCAGACATACACAATCCTACACCTAGCCCAAGAGCCTTTTAAATCCGTTCCATAGCTTCACTTGATGAACTCGAATTGTTGCAGTGAGGCCTAGTGACATAAGACATCAGTAGCTAATGAAAGGACATAATTTTGATGATGTGCTCATAATTTCCAACAGCTTAAGTCAAATGACTAGGTTTTCATGTGGGGTTCAGGAAAATGGCAAGACTGGACAGTGAAAAGATTGGGAATTTGTACGGGGGCTGATAATCATGCCATTGAGCATCCAACAAACCAAAATCATCATCATGAAAGTGTATTGTAAACACAAAAAAAGACAAATAGAGGTTGCCCTGCCACACATCTATACTTGTCTACTAGCATTTACCATGTTAGGTGAGGTGTCTCCCTACTGTAGACCAGGTAGTACATCAGACTAACATTAGCACACTGGACTCGCATTCGGGAGGACGACGGTTCAGTCCCGTCTCCAACCATCCTGATTTCGGTTTTCCGTGATTTCCCTAAATCGTTTCAGGCAAATGCCGGGATGGTTCCTTTGAAAGGGCACGGCCGATTTCCTTCCCAATCCTTCCCTAACCCGAGCTTGGGCTCCGTCTCTAATGACCTCGTTGTCGACGGGACGTTAAACACTAACCACCACCACCATCAGACTAACAGATCAAAGGTTGAAAATGAAAGCTCCAAAAGCAGCTGCAATAAGGTAATATATTTTTAATATTTTACATGACAGACCCGTTTTGACTAATTGCCACTATCAACTGACCTGCGAAAATAACATTGGTAAGGTTATCCACACATAGATGGTGGCTGTTTTATGTTTACATTTGCATTGGTACTTACGTCTAATCGGAAATGATGACCATATTGAATTTATAGTAATTTTTTTCTGTCAAATCTTTGTAAGAATAGTATTTGACTTAACAATGGCAATCAGCTGAAACAGGCCAAAAAAATATTCCCTTATTGCAGCTAGTTGTGGAGCTTTCCTTTACATTATGTTGTACACTAACATATACTATGCTGCAAGCCCAATGGAAAATAAAACTTCAAAGGTTCAATGAAATTGAAAATCAATACCTAGAGAGAGAGAGAGAGGGAGAGAGAAGTTACGTCAGGAGTTGAATCTTGAAAATGAGAAGTGTAAACCACGGGAATCAAAGATACCAGAAACAGGGGCAGCACGTTGGAGCTCACTGCTTTACTGTAGTTACTAAAGTTCCTGAGCACCTACATTGTTACCAAGCTGCTAGTTGCTCCACACACATTGCTGCTTCCAAGGCTATGGAGAGACAGTCATGTTCAGGTAGCAGTAACTTCCACATTGTGGCTACTTAATGGAGAGATGTGTCATACATCTTCTAGCAACTGCATACAACTGAGACCCGGAGAATGGTTCTTAGTTCTTTTGTTACTTTGGGTGCCACTTCACAGTATACTTCTGTGAGAGGCAAAGAGGTGCCTGATACCAAAATAACTTGAAGAGGAGGCACTAATGATTCTTGTCGCCCCAGACCGGCAGAGTGGCTCGGCCATTTGAAGTTAGTCTGGGCACGAATTCTTCCAACTCATGGACAGTTGGTGCCCTTAAGCACCTGTATGCTTGATTTGAAAGTAATGGCTCCAACTTTAAGAAACTTTGCCATCTTGAGTGATATTAATATTGATTGAATGGTGAACCTGAACAATGTTTATCCCCCTCCAGCTGATAGTCTACCTAACAGGCATTCATTGGCTGAAGCAGTTTAGTTTTGATACTCAAATTGATTGATTTAATTGGTGTGAGATATTTAATTATGCAGTTAGCAGCTTGGAGCTCAGTACCAATAAATTCATCACCTCGTCAGCATTATGAACTTCGTAACTGGATTTACTATATTAATTTTAGTCCACTCACATTCTTTGTTTGGTTGAAAGAGCATTCTGAGTGGCTTCGCCACATGCAATCTCTGTCCACAAAAGCCGGCCGGTGTGGCCGAGCGGTTCTAGGCACTTCAGTCTGGAACCGCTACGATCGCAGGTTCGAATCCTGCCTTGGGCATGGATGTGTGTGATGTCCTTAGGTTAGTTCGGTTTAAGTAGTTCTAGGGGACTGATGACCTCCGATGTTAAGTCCCGTAGTGCTCAGAGCCATTTGAACCATTTTTTTGTCCATAAAAGTTCTATGGGCCACAATCTCTTATTATCTCATCCTAGATGTGTTATTGAATTCAACCTTTAATTTTTAGGTATCAGCACCTGTGCTAGAGGAGATAATTTTTTGCTGAAGCACTTGGTTTCTGTCCATGACTCAGAACATTTTAGGTGCAGGGATGTTTTCCAGTTATCCACATGATCAGGAATTTAAAATACTTAAAGTCACAGATTATGATCAACTTATAATAGTAATATGTTGTTTTTATAAGAGCTTTGTATGAAAAGTAGCATATGTTGCTGTTGCAATTCAGTGCTAATCTGTTTACTGGATTCCCTCCAGCTCATTTTCTTAATCATTTAAATTTCATCCCATGATATCAAAGGGGCGTATCTACAAATCTAATTAGTCCCTCATTTGTTGATCCTGAACCACAGCTTTGTATTTTCTGTTGTCTAGGCAAGAAATGAGTAATTGATGAACTTTTCTCCTAACATCATAACATTCTAACATAACCTGGAGTACAATGTGATGCAAAAAATACTAAACTCTCAAGTTGTGAACATTGTTGATCAGCTGTGTTTTTGTTGCCAGTGATTATGTTGGGTGTTAGTGAGATAAAATGTGCATGTGTGTTTGTGCCATTAGCAAGAGATTACTTTGGAATCTGCAAATTTATTTTCCCCACAATAACAGTCATATAACAATAATGATTGTGATGATGTTGATAATAATAATAATAATAATATCTGTTCCAAAAGATATAAATATGGCTTTTGGAACAGACAAATGTAAGAAAAATAGCACAGTCAAGGGAAAACACACTAAACAAGAAGATTACATATTGGATAACCACAGCGACTGCATAGAAGCGATGGAAAAAACAGATGCCTATAAATATCTAGGATACAGACAAAAAATAGGAATAGATAATAAAAATATTAAAGAAGAACTAAAAGAAAAATATAGACAAAGACTAACAAAAATACTGAAAACAGAATTGACAGCAAGAAACAAGACAAAAGCTATAAATACTTATGCTATACCAATATTGACCTACTCATTTGGAGTAGTGAAATGGAGTAACACAGACCTAGAAGCACTCAATACACTTGCATGATCACAATACCACAAATATAGAATACATCACATACATTCAGCAACAGAAAGATTCACATTAAGCAGAAAGGAAGGAGAGGGGATTTATCGACATAAAAAACCTACATTATGGACAGGTAGACAATTTAAGAAAATTTTTTCTAGTATGAGCAGAAACTAGCAAAATACACAAAGCAATCACTCATATAAATACATCGGCTACACCACTGCAATTTCATAACCACTTCTACAACCCTTTAGATCACATAAAATCAACAGATACGAAGAAAGTAAATTGGAAAAAGAAAACACTACATGGCAAGCACCCGTATCATCTAACACAGCCACACATCGATCAAGACGCATCCAACACATGGCTAAGAAAAGGATTCATGATTGCAATACAGGATCAAACAATAAACACCAGATATTACAGCAAGCATATTATTAAAGATCCCAATACCACAACAGATAAATGCAGACTTTGCAAACAACAAATAGAAACAGTAGATCACATCACAAGCGGATGTACAATACTAGCAAATACAGAATTCCCCAGAAGACATGACAATGTAGCAAAAATAATACATCAACAGCTTGCCTTACAACATAAACTTATAAAACAACACGTTCCCACATACACGTATGCACCACAAAATGTACTGGAGAATGATGAATACAAATTATACTGGAACAGAACCATTATAACAGATAAAACAACGCCACATAACAAACCTGACATCATACTCACCAATAAAAAGAAGAAATTAACACAACTAATCGAAATATCCATACCCAATACTACAAATATACAAAAGAAAACAGGAGAAAAAATTGAAAAATACATCCAACTGGCTGAGGAAGTCAAGGACATGTGGCATCAGGATAAAGTTGACATTATACCAATTATACTATCAACTACAGGAGTCATACCACACAATATCCACCAGTACATCAAACCAATTATACTATCAACTACAGGAGTCATACCACACAATATCCACCAGTACATCAACGCAATACAGCTACTTCCAAACTTATATATACAACTACAGAAATCCGTAATTATTGATACATGTTCAATTACCCGAAATTTCCTAAATGCAATATAACATATACCGTACAGTTAAAAGGAAGTAACACTTGATCAAGGTCCGCGTCACTTTCCATTTTTGATGAGACATAACGTCTGAGAAAAGAAAGAAATAATAATAATAATGCTTTATTAAACAAATAATGTATCTGATTATGCCCAAAAGCAGAAAATATGATGGACACATTGAAACATACACATTAGAAGCTGCTTTTCTGAATACCAGTACATTTCTTAAAAGTGTTATTTTTAATTTACTTAAAATTTCTCTTTTAATTTATTTCATAAATGTACGATTTATTGTTATTTTTTATTGTTGTAATAAAATGACACATTTTACTTCGTAAGATACTTTTATTTACTGTGAATTAAATAATAATACTTATCAACAGGGTAAAAAGGTTCACTGATAAATAGTATTTCTGTTGTTGTATATTTGCTATTCTAATTTTGCAGTGCTGTCCTGTACTATTAATAAGGCACTTAATATTATAAGGTAATGTTGGTGTAGACTGGAGTTCACATTTTATCGAAATGGGACAGAAATTGGTTGATGTGATAATGTACATGTACTGAGAAATGAATGATTGCAATTTCAGACAAAATTGGATGAGGTATTCAAGAGAAAGAGCTGAACAAATTGAGCTAGTTAGTAACGCATTGATCCACCTCTGGCTCTTATGAAAGCAGCTGTTTTGCTTGGCATTGATTGACAGAGTTGTTGGATGTTCGCCTGATGGGGTATCATACCAAATTCTGTCCAATTGGGATGTTAAATTCTCGGCCTTAATGGCCGAAAGCTATAATTGTGTGAATCTTTTTGTTGTGCCTATCGCGACTCAGCATCTCCGCTATATAGTGAGTAGCAACTTTCCTTCTCTGGTATTGTCTCAAAATCTTGAGATAGTTCTAGGCCCTGCCCATAAAGCTCCAAACATTATCAGTTGGGGAGAAATCTGGTGATCTTGCTGGCCAAGGTAGGGTTTGTCCAGCACGAAGACAGGGAGTAGAAACTCTCACTGTGTGCGGGAGGCTATTATCTTACTGAAATGTGAGCCCAGGATGGCTTGCTGTGAAGGGCACTAAAACGGCACATCATGGATGTACCACTGTGCTGTAAGGTTGCTGTGGATGACAACTAAAGGGGTCTTGCTGTGAAAAGAAATGGTACCCCAGCTCACCACTCCCGAATGTCGGGCCATATGGCAGGTGACAGTCAGCATGGTATCCCACTGTTGTCTGGGGCATCTCCAGATATGTTTGGTGGTCATCGGGTCACAGTTCAACGTGGGGCTCATCGCTGAAGACAATTCCATTCCAGTAAATGAGACTCCAGGCCAAAGATGTGTGTGCAGATGCCTTGGACAGCTGTAGAATATCAACCTCACTGTCACTGGTCATATGGCCTGACAGCCATGAGTAATGATGTGAGGTCCCATTTCTTTTCCTAGCATGACCAGTTGTCATCCACGGCACCATTACATCGCAGCAGTAAATGAACAATATTCTTCACGGCAGGCCACCTTGGAGTTCCATTTCAGCAAGGTAATGTCTGCCTGCACTCTGTGAGAGTTTTTACTGGTTGTCTTCATGCTTGCCAAAGCCAACCTTGGTCAGCAAGATCGCTGGATCTCTTGTCAATTGAGAATGTTTGGAGCATTATGGGCAGGGCCCTCAAACCAGTTCAGGATTTTGATGATCTAAAATGTCAAGTGGACAGAATTTGGCATGATATGCCTCTTGACGACATCCAACAACTCTTATCACTCAGTAACAACCAAATAACTGCTTGCATGAGGGCCAGATGTGGACTAACACATTATTGACTTGCTCAATTTGTGAGGCTGTTTCTCTTGAACAAACCATCCAGTTTTTTCTGAAACTGTATCATTTCTGTCTGTACATGTACATGACATCTACTGATTTATGTCCCATTTGGATGAATCCTTCATGGTGCATCATTTTTTTTCTTTTGTCTTACAATGTATGTTCATGTTTATTACTGTGGAAATATCAGTTTCCAAGAATAAACTTTGGCAAAACTCTTTGGGTTCCACTCCACTGATAATTCTCATAGCTCTTTTTTTGGAGAACCAGTGGTATATTTAAGCTATCACAGTTTGTTGTAGCCTACACAGTATTTGTGTTCTGTCTTCTAATTATAACTTGAGAAAAGTGAAGAGAATAACATGAAGTCTTAAGTATAACAGAGGTTTTACTCTATTTACATAATGTAGTTATTAAAAAAATATATGCTCTCAGATAGTTTTCTGTCAAAGAATCTTCCAGCAGGTCATACTTCAGGTTGTCTTAAGTAGTTATTCCCGTAAATTTTACACTCTATTCCTTTAGTATAATTCCACTGCCTATGTATACTTCCTCACAGTGCCTTTGTGTGTTTTTATTTTTAAGTTCAAGATAAGAGGTTGCTGTGTACTCTGGTATGGCTTTCAGTAAAGTACTGTTCTGACTTACAACACAAACTGCAGATTTCATAAGTCATTGTATTTGTATTTGCAAACAGCAGACATACCATCTTTATGCAAAGCTGTTTTGGAAATTACAACAGCCTTGAATAACATGGTAGTAAAATAAGAAAGAGGCATGGTCTCGGTATCAGGTGTTAAGGCCTATCATGTTTAAAGTTAGTGGTATCAGATCTATATAAGTCAATTTCAGTTTTAAGAACTACATACTATCCTATTAACTAGGCAATATTTTATTAAGTCGCAACAGTACCTGTAAACCCAATATTTCATAATTTATCTGTTGTATATCTATGACATGTTCCTCGTTTTCCATAGCACTTTTCACTTCTTAAGGAACTAAACACTATAACAGTGCTGAGGGTGGTTGGCTCCTGCACCATCAGTTACAGTGAGGTTTCCAGGATGGCTAGTTGTGGGCTGACGTTCTCTGCTGAGGAAGGATGGTGTATGCAGCCAAAGAAGGTTCAGTCAAAGTTACAATATCTCCTTTATTGCAGTTTGTTTACAATCGTTGGCTCAGAACTGCCAGTAACAATAGCGAGCAAACTGAATATCATGGATTTTCCCAAAGCATTGGTGCCCGGCTGCTGACCACACACCCTGCTGATGCTGATGCATTGTTGGAGTCCACATTTTGACCGGCTGTGGTTGCTGCCAGAAGTTCTGGCTGCATCATACTCCAGTGTCCAGAATGTGGAAGTCTTCTGTCAATATCTTGCGAGGGCAGGGTTGGCTGGACCCCCACGTCATACGCCCGGGGCAGTGACAAAGTGCAGGGCTGCCCAGGCATCCAGAGGTTTAGGCGGCAGGCAGCAGTTCGCTTGCTGGCAGAGGTAAATGCATCCGCATGATCGACATATCGCTGAACAGCACAGGCTTAGCATCTCATAACAGCTCAGCTATTTGAATGTCGACGGGTTGGTTTGGCAGGGTTTTGTCATGGTGATTGTGTGTCACACCACAAGGTTGTAACTGGCAGCGGATCAGCTGTCGTTCATCCTGGTGACTGGCTTGGTCTTATGACACAGAAGACTGTGACGTGAAAGAGATGTTGATCCGTTAAGCATGAGTGTTGCTTTCTGGAGTGGATTGACTCCACTGTGACCTGGCACTCCATTGCTGGCTTCAAGTCCTGTTGTAACTTTTTCCCTTTACAGCTGCTACACTGATGGACATAATAGTTTACAAGCTATTTTGTTTTCAAGAAAAAAACTGGTGGTTCAGAAAATTTTTGCTATATTGTGGATCACCTTTTCTGTTATATTGGATAAGATTGAAGATCAGCCTGAAACTTCTATTTCCTGTGTGGCAGCTGTCTTAAGAATTGAGATTCGCTGGGCTATGTTTAGTATAGCTGGAAAGGCACAAGTTTCAGTAACACTGTTAAGTGTTGAGGGGTTTCTCAATTATTTTTTATACATTTAGTTATGTTGTCACTGCTTAGTCCAACCTGATGTGCAGAAGTACTCATTAGACTGTTCATTCCATTCAGCAGATCATGTGATTCTTCTTCACTTTCACTCAGGATAGCAATGTCATCTGCGAATCTTGTCATTGATATCCTTTCACATTGAATTTTAATTCCCCTCCTGAACCTCTCTTTTATTTCTATCATTGCTTCTTCGATGTACAGATTGAACACCATTTTTAATCTGAGCACTTCGTTCTTGGTCGTCCACTCTTATTGATCCCTCTTGACTCTTGTACATATTGTATATTACCCGTCTCTCCCTATAGTTTCCCCCTATTTTACTCAGGATTTCGAACATCTTGCACCATTTTACACTGTTGAATGCTTTTTTCAGGTCAACACATCCTCTGAATGTATCTTGATTTTTCAAACAATGGAAAATCCAGGATGGAATGTAACAATATTATGAAAAGGAAATTTGCTACTCACCATATAGCGGAGATGCTGAATCGCAGATAGGTACAACCAAAAGACTGTCACAATACAAGCTTTTGGCCAATAAGGCCTTTGTTAAAAACACACACACAACACACACACACACACACACACACACACACACACACACACACACACACACACACACATGACTGCAGCCACTGGTTGATTTAATCACACTTTGTTGTGATAGGCCACACTACTGTACACAAATTGAGAGAAGTTTTTACCTTTCAGCTTGCAGAGTGACTTATGGTAGCTGATGGCTCAAAGCATAAAACTTTATTGTAAGTTGAACAAAATCCAAAGAAGGAAATGAATTTTCATATCATGCATAAACCTGCATTGAACAGTGATTGAATTTTTCTTCCATTTGTCGATGTCCCTATGCTTTTTCTTTTGCACAGCAGTATCAAAGAATGCCAAGAACATCTTCCCTGTGTACTAAAATAATGATCACATAGTGGATATTGTTTGTGAGTGAAAACATGAGACTGTGTCTTGAACAATAGTCTCAGATGCCTTCTGAACTGACATGAAGATTTTTCCTGGTATCAGGAATTCAACTGATAGTTTTGTTCAACTTTTGGATTCCAGTATGTTACTTTCACACTTTTTATGAATCTGGGCTTTCAGAGTTTTTATGCATGGATGAAGGTCTTCTTTAATTGTGCCCATCTGTTTGTCCAATGATAATTAACACTTTTGCCATTGTTTTTGAGAGAAGAAAAATTAATATCTGCTTCAGTTTCATTTCCAAGAGGTCTAGTTTCTTTTCTCTCTTTACCCTGTATTTGACTATAAAGGCTTTTTTTTCCAAAAATAATACTTCCCATTTGATTCTATAAACATCCAAACAGGTTAACATGTATTATGGCTCGTCTAAACTCACCTGTTGTGGTCACCCCTTGGGTCAGGATTTTTAGTGAGCTTGGAGGCTGAGCAGGTGAGGTGGTCATACTGCAGGTGCAGGAAGCCGATCTCAGGACCTGGTGCAGGTGGCTGTCATGCACCCTAAGGCATCAGTGAAACAGTGTTGTCCGCAAATATATTTATTACTTATGCTTTTGCAATATGGATTGTCTTCTTCAGTGTGGCAGAAGGCGTGCTGATTCGCACACTCAATAGGGAATGTCGATAAGGAGTGTCAACGCAGCACTTTGTCAGCTGCAGCCTTGTGGGTCACCACATGCAAGAGTTCAGTCAATATGTGTGTCACTAGTAAACATCTGCTCTGTAATAATTTTCAAACTCCTGACTAAATAAAATCTTTTTAAATCTTAATTCAATACCGACATCTACTAAATCCGTATTCCAACAACATGGAGTTACAGTCAGAATTTATTATATATTCACTATACATCAAACAAGAGATTAGTCATTAGCCTCTCTGTCTTCATGTTCCAGTTCAGACTCAGATGTTCCACCAAGTAAGTTAAATGCTATCACAAAAAGATTGAATATACAGGGTGTTCAGAAATTCCCATTAGAAACTTCTAGGACTTGTAGAGGGGAGTGAGTACATAATATTTTGAATAGGAACCCATGTCTGGAAATGTACCATTTCTGTTCTATGATGGTTTGAATTCAGATGTTTAACTCATCCAGTTCTGTTTGAGGAACTGAATTAGGCATGACACAGTACAATTATTAGGTAACAATTCAGAAGGAAACATAACAAAACATCCATTACTTAAGCTCATTTGTTTGTATTAACTCTTAAACATTATTTGTTTACATTATTCCAAAACAAAAAAAAAACCCAGCACACTGTAAGTACAGAACAGTACTGATGCATTACAACAGCACCTCGGTGTGGTGACCACCAACATTATTTTGTTATGTTTGCTTTCAATTTGTTACCTAATAATTGTACTGCATAATGTCTAATTCAGTTTCTCAGGAAGGAGTGGATGGGTTAAAAATCTGAAATGCAACCATTGTAGAATGGAAACAGTGTTTCTGGACATGGGTTCCTATTCAAAATTTAATGTATTCATTCCCCTCTATAAGACCTAGAAGTTTGTAATGGGAATTTCTGAACACCCTGCATATTGACATTATTGCAATATATCATGTTTCAGTCACTGATACTCCCTGGAGCTGCATATGGCACAGCAGTTTCTTTGTAGCACTTGCAATGATGTCAAGTGCAGCACTACAGCTCTCATGTCACACAAAGCCCATGAGGAATACCTTAGGCAAATTAATAGAACAACCACAACAGAAAGTGCTCCATGACAAAACTTTGTATATAATAAATATAGTTCTAACCATCAAAATGACCTGTCTGTTCAGCTTCCCCAAAATGGACAACAATGTACACTTCTCCATTTATACTAGGGTTATTCGGATAATACGGTCTGATTTATTATAAAATATAAACTACCACAGATTTTTTCAAAACACTATTTTAATTTAATTTCTTGCATGTTTCTCTATTTCTTGACATAGTTTCCATATTTGTTTAAACATTTACCATAACATTGTACAAGCTTCTATACCCCAAGTCATAGACATCTGCAGCCTGTGAGGATAACCAGTCTTTTAACTGCTTTTTTTTGCCTCGACATCTGTTGCGAATCACTTGCTGCTGAGAAATTGCTTTAGGTAGTAGAACAAGTGAAAATCACTCGGCACCAAGTCTGAACTGTACGGTTGGGGACAGTCTATTCCCATCTAGTAGATCAGATCAGATTTTGGGTGTGAATGGCAGAACAGCATCTGGCATTGTCGTGCAGCAACAAAACTCCAGGTTTCAGAAAGCCATGTCGCTTATTCTGTATTGAACATCAAAGTTTAGTCAGGGTTGTGTCGTAAGCAGTTGCATTTATTGTTGTGCCTTGCTGTATAAAATTGACTAACAAGACACCATGTCTATCCAAAAACATGGCTACCATTACCTTGTTTGTTGAGATTGTGTGCTTGGCCGTGAAACTGACGGTGAGTCGTGTGGCAGCATTCGACTGAGTGGTGTTTACACTCTGAAGTCATGTGAGAAACGCCTGTCATCCCCTGTGACAATGTTCTCTAAAAATTTATCCTCTTCCTTATGATATCAGTCTAAAAAATCAAGAGCACAAGCCATTGTTTACATTTTACGTCTCTCAGTAAGCAGCCTGGGAACCCACCATGCTGATAATTTGCGAAATTACAACTTTTCAGAAACACTTTTACACAAAGTTGTTCTACCAGATTGGGAAATTCCAGCACTAAAGTTGAAACTGTGAATCACCGGTCTTCACAAATCTTTTCGTCCATTGCTTTGACCGAATCTTCTGAGGTTACTGGTGGTTGGCCTGATTGCATTTCATCATTGACATTTCCTGTCCATCCCTGGAAGCTTATAAGCAGTTTGCTGTACTCATCACGTTGGGATCATACACCTCACTTATCTGTAGGAATTTCTGGTGCTGCAACATTCCTTGCTGTCAAAAACAGAATCGCTGACTGTATTTCACAGTTGGTGGGCTAGTCAGTTGTTTCAAAGATTTTGAACTGACACTGTAAATAGCATGCTGCGACATACCAGTGAAATTAGTTTTGTTTCATGGGCAAGGCATGCTGGGAGTCTGTCCACATCTGTGTTTGAATGTTGATACAACATTCCATTAACTATAGGTACAGCGATTTGGATCTTAGTTCCTGAATAACTAACTGTCATACATCAAGCTAGTATGGAATTTTTCTATTAATAAAATGGCTTTTTTTTAACTCTTACTGATAAAATAGCATAAAATCTCATACTCTCTCAAAAGGAGTGTGTAGGTGCCAAGCCTTCCATGGCTCAGCAATAACTTGTGTGACCTGCCCCAGCACTCTCAAAGACAGATGTGCACTTAAGCAGGTGCCGACAGCATATTGCAGATGGCAGTCATCTTGAAGGTGGAAGTCCAGGATCCCAATCAATGACACAGTGTACAGCCAAGGTGGTGGTACTATGTTCAGCAGGGGAGACGGTACAAACATGTCTCACCCAACAGGTTCTAGGTGGTAGTTTGGGTCACTTGGTATGGCTCTTAACCATGGGTCCACATTTTCTATGATTCACAGAGGTGACCAAACAGCAGTGGCAACTTGAAGTGGCTAAGTTCTATCACAGGCAGCTGGCTGTGTGTTCAGAGGTGAAGTCTTTTCTTTGGAACAGGCAGCACATCACGATTCGCCAGCCACATTATCGTGTAATTAGCAAAGCTGTCATTCTGTTGGAAGCAGAGATGCAGATGGGATGACCAGACACTGAGACTGAAGCTTTTGAAATGGGGGTAATCAAGCTGGATATAATGTCATCCTGGGCTTTTACCCACTGTAGTGCTCCCCTTGCCTTCACATTTCCTGTCATTGCTAGAATGCTGTGGGACAGGTGAGTTTGGATGCTACATGTTATGGCTCTGAATTGCAAGGCTCACAGAATGATATATTAGGTACTGTCATACTGCACAATTTGCATTCCTTGATTATGGATCAGCTTGGTGTGGTAATATGTCACGAGCAGCACCGTGCCTTCTTTGACAGTGGCATTCTTTTTGTGCCCCACATATTGATTGTCACATGGTATGGACCGGATCTGATTCTTTGCTGTATGTGCACCTGGGAATTGGATCTGCTGTGCAACACTTGTTCCAGTATGTTATTCTACACTTTCATTTTCCAAACACTATACATTAAATCACTTTTAACTGTATGGAGCTGACTCTGATCATCCAGAAACTGCAGTATTATTGCCAAACTACACAAAAGCTAGTGTTGACTGCAATATCAGATATAGATGAGCAGAACTGTTGGCCCTAATCTCTTGGGTGAATCCCTTTTACATTTGCAGTATAATCTACTTTTCATTGATATGTTGATTGTGAATTTTGTTATATACTGTTGCTAATGTTGACTCCTTAGGTGAGCACTGTTAACCCGTCTTTTAACTTACTTTATAACATGCGTCCAAAATTTTTTTTTCAGTTTTGTCACTTTACTTCCACTCCTCAAACCACCATCATCCTGCAACACATTACCACTAGTAAGACACATCAAAATTAGCACTTTTTTCAGAACAACCAGTGAATGTAAAACACTGAATAAAAGAACAGGAATAACTAATCAGAATTCATGTTCACATGGTAGGACTGGTAGCAGATGATGAAGGGGCGAAAGAATTTTCATAACTTTTCCCAAACTTTCTACCAAGATCCCTTCCTGGACACTGCATGAGCTACAGTGAAGGATCAGTCCAATACACTGTTGTGCAGAGTTGGTCAGAAATTCTGTGACATTTTTGTGTTCCCTCAGTAACACAAGTAAATGGCAGCAATTTACTTGACCATCACCCAGCCTCAGTTTACTCAAGGATACCTCCTCTCCATGTTGCACAGCTTAATCAACACTGGAGCTTACCTTTTATCTGTGAAGACGCAATGATTGTGGTGGCTCACTTGACCATATTCAGTTTTATTCATAAACTGCTTGTAGCTAAACCTGAAGAAAGTGATCAATTTACTCTGTACTTGCAGTCAACTAAGCTATATTTGTGGACCCAAGTGCATCATTCAGAAAAAGAAAATGCCATTTTTATTTAGAACAAAAAAAAAAAAAGTGTGAAATTTTGTGGTTGAAAAGACATGCTCTCCAGCTATCGGCATCTTTTCACTCCTTACAGCTATATCTATACTCTGCAGACAACTGAAGTACATGGCGGAGAGTACATCCCACTGTACTGGTTATTAGGATTTCCGCCAAATTTCACTCATGTATGGAGTGTGCAAAGAATGGTTGTTTAAATTCCTTGTGTGTACCATAATTAATCTAACCTTATCCTCACAATCCCCATGTGAGCAACACAAAGGAGGTTGTAGTATATTCCTAAAGTCATCATTTAAAGATGGCTCTTGAAACTTTGTTAAGTAAGCTTTCTTGGGATAGTTTACACCTACCTTCAGGAGTCTGCCAGTTCATTTTCTTCAGCATATCTGTGACACTCTTCTGCAGATCAAACAAACTTGTGAACATTCAGGCTGCCCTTCTCTGTATACATTCAATATCCCCAGTTAGCCCTATTTGGTGTGGATTTTAAGCAATCTCCTTTGTTGACTGATGCATTTCCCCAGTATTCTACCAATACATGGCACTTTACCGCCTGCTCTACTCCTAACAAAGCCTATGTGATCATTCCATTTCATATCCCTACAAGCTGTCACAGTCAGGTATTTGTATGAGTTGGTTGATTCCAAATGTGACAGGATACTGTTGTGAACGAGCAGCAAGAGTCCCAACAAACATCCCTGGGACACCCTTGAAGTTACTTCTACACCTGACAATGATTCTCCATCCAAAATAATGTGCTGCATCCTCCCTACCAAAAAATCCTCAATCCAGTCACAAATCTTGTAATTTTGACAATACGCGTAGATGGTGGTACTGAGTCAAATGGTTTTCAGCAATCAAGGAACATTGCACCTACCTGACTGCCTTGATCCAAAGCTTTCAGTATGTCATGTGAGAAAAGTGTGGTTGGGTTTTGGATGATAGATTTTTTCAGAATCAGTGCTGGTTAACATGCAGGAAATCACTCTGTTTGAGATACCTCATTATGTTTGGAGTCGGAACAAGTTCTAAGATTCTGCAGCAAATCAGTGTCAAAGGTACTGGATGGTAGTTTTGTGGATCACGTCTACTGTCCTTCTTGTAGATGGCTGTGACCTGTGCTTTCTTCCAATTATTGGACATGGATTTTTGAGGGATCTACAATGGATTATAATTGCAAGAGGGGCTAACTCAACTGCAAATTCAGTACAGAATCTGACAGGCATTCCATGGGGCCCTGGAGCTTTGTTCAGTTGTCAGAGTGTGCAACATGGAGGTATAGAGTAAACAAAGTTGCATATTCAGTTAGCATCACTGCATAATGAAGTATCAAACTGGGGTAGTGAGGCCCATCTTGGTTTCAGTTCTATGCTGTTCAAGTGCCAGCACTATTGACTAATTTGAGGGTTGTTTCCAATATTCATCTAGTCAGATATTGGGCCTAGGTTACACTGTACACACATTTTTCAATTTGCATTATTCCAGTCATCTTTAAAAAAGACAAGGGAGGAAACTATTCAATAAATCCAGTAACATGAGTACATATGGAGCTTTTTATGTAGAAAAGTGTTACAACACCATCAGAGTTGAAAAAGTGTTCACAAGTTAATTTCCTCATTCTCGACATTTCATGCTGATTATTTTGGTTGATATCCATAACAATTTTCTCAGCTCTGATTTTCCCCATTTCAGATAATTATTTTCAGTGTTATTCTAACATTATGGATGTATGAATAAAACATACTTTGTGAAAATTTAAAAATCTTCAGATAGAATTTCTAGCCATTACTTACCTTCAGAAGGCAAAATTTCAGTACTATCAATAGTTTGGAACTAATAGTTCATTCCTCGGGAAGGACAGGAGGGTAGGTTGGGGGAAGTTTAAAAAGAAGGGGCAGGTCACTCCAATCCCAGGGGTTTCGAAAGCTAGGACGGTGTCATGTATTTTAGTATTTGGTAATCAGCAGAACTGAAATTCAGTCTCTTGAAGGTAAGTAGCTATCAGAAATTCTGTCATTACTTTATAAGTTTCTTGAGTGAAATTTTCTTTTGATGCAGAGATACCGGAACCAGATTTTAAACTGCAAGACATTGCCAGGGGCAGATGTGGACTCTGTCCACAATTTATTGGTTATGAACTGGAGATTAAAACTAAATAAATTGCAAAAAAATAGGAAATTAAGGAGATGGGATCTGGATAAGTTTAAAGAACAAGAGATTGTTGGGAGTTTCAGAGAGAGCATTAGGCAACAGTTGACTCGAACAGGGGAAAGGAGTACAATAGAAGATGAATGGGTAGCTCAAAGAGATGAAATAGTGAAGGCAGCACAAGATCTAATACGTAAATGGACAAGACCTAGTAAAAATCCTTGGATAACACAGGAGATATGGAATTTAAATGATGAAAGGAGAAAATATAACAATTCAGCATATGAAGCAGGTGAAATTGAAAGCAAACATGTACAAAATGTGATTGACAGGAAGTTCAAAATGGCTAAGGAGGAATGGCTAGAGCACAAATTTAAGGATTTAGAAGCATGTTTCACTACATGAAAGATAGATACTGCCTACAAGAAAATTAAAGATACCTTTGGAGGAAAGAGACACAGCTCAGAGATCAAGAGATCGGATGGAAAACCAGTGCTAAGCAAAGAAGGGGAAGCCGAAAGGTGGGAGGAGTATATAGAGAGTCTATACAAGGGAGATGAACTTGATGGTAATATTATAGAACTTCAAGAGGGCGTAGATGAAGATGATATGGGAGATATGATACTGCGATAAGAATCCAACAGAGTGCTGAAAGACCTAAGTTGAAACAAGGCCTTGGGAGTAGACGACATTCTGTCAGAACTAGTGATAGCCTTGGGAGAGGCAGCCATGACATAACTCTTCTGTGTGGCGTGCAAGATGTATGAGACAGGTGAAATTCCCTCAGACTTCAAGAAGAATGTAATAATTAGAATTCTAAAGAAACTAGATGCTGACAGGTGCAAATATTACTGAGCAATCAGTTTAATAAATCATGGTTGCAAAATATAAACTCGAAATTTTTACAGGAGATTGTGAGAACTGCTAGATGCTGATCTCAAGGAAGATCAGTTTGGATTCTGGAGGAATGTAGGAACATGCAAAGAGCTATACTGACCCTGCGACTTACCTCAGAAGATAGGTTAAGGCAAACCTACGTTAATAGCATTTGTGGACTTAGAGAAAGGTTTTGACAACATGACTGGAACACTATATTTCAAAATTCTGAATGTAGCATGGGTAAAATGCACATAGCAAAAGGCTATTTCAACATATACAGAAACCAGACGGCACTTATAAGTTGTAGGGCATGAAATGGAAGCAGTGGTTGAGAAGGGAGTGAGACAGGGTTGTAGCCTATCCCTGAAGTTATTCAATACATACATTGAGCTAGCAGTAAATGAAACCAAAGAAAAATTTGGAGTAGGAGTTACAGTCCAGGCAGAAGAAATAAAAACTTTGAGGTTTGCCAATGACATTGTAATTCTGTCAGGACTTGGAAGAGCAGTTGAATGAATTGAATAGTGTCTTGATAGGACATGTAAGATGAACAACAACAAACACAAAACAAGGATAATGGAATGTAGTCACATTAAATCAGGTGATGCTAAGGGAATTAGATTAAGAAATGAAACACACAAAGTAGTAGCTGAGTTTTGTTATTTGGGCAGCAAAATAACTGATGATGGCCAAAGTAGAGAGAATATAAAATGTAGACTGTAAATGACAAGAAAAGCATTTCTAAAGAAGAAAATTATCATCGAATATAGAATTAAGTGCTAGAAAGTCTTTTCTGAAGGTTTTTGTCTGGAGAGAAGAGAAACTTTTGAAATTTGGTGCTACAAAAGAATGCTGAAGATTAGATGGGTAGATTGCATAACTAATGAAGAGGTACTGAATGGAATTGGGGAGACAGGAAATTTGTGGCACAACTTGACTGGTTGATAGGACACATTCCGAGACATCAAGAGGGCACAAATTATGTACTGGAGGGAAGAAAGTGGGGGGTGGGGTGAGGGGGGGGGGGGGGGGGTAAAAATTGGACAGGGAGACCAAGAAATGAATACAATAAGCAGATTAAGAAGAGTGTAAGTTACAGTACTTATTTGGAGATGAACAGATGTGCACAGGATACAGTAGCATGGAGAGCTGCATCAAGCCAGTCTTCTGACTGAAGACAACAACACACAGTTTTTTAAAAATATTTTCTTGTTTTATTTCTGAACTTGGTGCATATAACTGTATTTAATCATATGACACATAATTAACTCAAAAAGTATTCATGTGTAATCATATTATTAATATAAAAACATGCACTAGCATCATATAGAGGGTCTAGCAAAAAGACCTACCAAATGTCAAAAGGTGGTTAGAAAGAAACAAAGAAAGATACAGAGAATTTACATTTATTTGTGAACAATGAACACTACGTCATTTTACACTAGCTGGTTGTAAAAAAATATGTCCAGTAAATGGTGTCCCTGTTGACACCCTGTCAAAGCATTTCCTGGAAGTTTTCCACAGTTCTTCATGTTATTTCTGGAACACCAGCCACTACCTGGGTGATTGCCTCCTTACGTGCAGACAGGGTTGCGAAGTGATATTTGTACACTTGAGCCTCTATGTGCCCCCAAAGAAAAAAAATCATGAAGTGATAAATTGGGTGATCTTGGGGGGAGGGGGGAGGGAGGCAGGTGATGTCTCCCCATGAAGGGAGAAGGTATTCAGTTAACAACTTTCTCAAAATTTCTCAAGAACATCAAGAAGTGTGACGTGGCTCCACCTTGTTGGAACCAAATTTCTCCCTCCTCATCATCCCCAATAAACTGGCTAACTTAGGTCAGAGGGAGGTCTCTATCATATGACAGTAGTGATTTGAATTAACCATTACACCATCTTCTTCAAAAAAATATGGACCCCACACACAAAATTAAGTATTGGTGCACCAAACTGTCACACAATGCCTGTGAAGTGGTCAGTGGTGATGTTCCTGAGGGTTTTCTGCTACCTAGTAGTGGGTATTTTGTTTATTTACAGTACCTTACAACTGGAAGAGGGCCCGATCAGAAAAAATCAAAACAGTGTGACAGGGAATGTTCTGAAGAATGTCCCCACACACAGTTCTGTGAGTTTCAAACTATCTCACATTTAATTCATGGGTAACTGTCATTCTGTACAGATGGATATGAAGATCTCTGTGCAGGATTCTCCTTACACTCCTGTCAGACAATCGCAGGACAGCTGCATGTTTAAGTGCTGAACACTTTGGAGATTGCTGGATGGAAGCTCTCACACGCATCACATTTTCTGGTGTTGTTATAGTCTGAGGTCAGCCAGCAGGTTTTCTTTTCAGTGCAGAACCTGATCCTCTAAAGTCTGATATTCAAACTGAAATTGCTTTTCTATAAAGAACAGAATCATGTCAGCCAGGTTCGAACCTAATGCGAAATGCTCACTGAGTAGTAATCACAGAATCACCATTACAAATACACTCCTTCACAACAGATGTATCATGCTCAGTTAGCCAAGCCTTTGCACCTACTGAAAATGGCACATACACCACTATTGATCAATACCCCCTCCACATCAGTATCCCCACCACAACTCACACAGAGGCTTCTTCAAATAGCAAAATTCTTTTCCGTTTATGTAAGAAAATAATCTACCTCAAATGTATTGAATGATTCACTATTCATCTTTTGACACACTATAACTTTTTCTGTGCTTCCTGTCAAATTTCACTGTTAGGGATTAACATGTTTCCATACTCACTGAATCAACTATATCAAAAATTACAACTGTACAATGTTGCCCCTTCTTGGGTAAATTTCTGTGGTTATTTAGTGAGATTCCCTACTTATCTGAATAACATGGTGTCAATGTATGCTATCTGTTAAATGCTACATTTTAATAATAATGTTCCAGTATTGTCAGCCACTTAAGTAAGGGATAATCATCAGTGATGTGGCTCGACTGATATGGTAACTGAGGCTGTATCTCAAACCAGACCACAATCCTCACTACCCAATATAGGCACAATTCAGTTATGCATGTCATGACTATGGACTTTTCTGAGAAATGGAACTCCTGACATGTTAGAGATGACATGAATTTTACTTAGTTGGAGCATAGCCACTGAGACATTTAAAATAAGCTCTCTCTATGATGAGAAGTTTTTAAACTTTTGAATGATGTACTGGTATGACCACTTAAACGTATAAAAACATACAACCTTGTAGTTAAGTATGTTGTTATATTTGAAAAATCCATTGCACCTGTACCCTATTGGAATTCATAATAGAAGATAACACCCACCTACTGTAGAAAAATGTTCTCACAATAAGTCATATTCCTAATATTTTTATATCCTTGCTCTTATTAAAGAGCTGGTTTCATGCCTCTAAAAGTTCACATTTTATTTTTAAGGTACAGTTCATATGTGCATAAAGAGGGAGAGGGGGCCCACTATGAACAAATGAAAATGAAGTACATAAAAAGAAGTTTTTAAAAAAGAAACCTTTATTGCAACTCTCTGTACCAGTAGGAACAATACTAGTATTCAGATTATTCAGGTTTTCAGTCGTTGATCATCTGTTGTCTTCAAGATGATTATTACAGGTTTAATGCCTAAAACTGAGATAACTTTCTGAGGATAACACATTACTGTCAATAGTATTTGCATTCAGTAAAAGAAATAAAGGAATTCATATGTATACTTCTACAAGCACTATGGCAAACAGTCTAAAAATGACACGTGGACTCATCTTATTGATTTCTTGATTGCAATATGCAGATATGAATGCTATACTGAAAGGCCTGAGCAACAATCTGTCTCATCAGCAACTGAACCAATGTAATAAAAATGAAAGTATTATCTAAATATACAGATTTTACACTATGAGTTGAAACACTGTGACACCAATAACTTCTATCAAGTGATCATAGGCTACGTTTACAAAATGGTTGACATCGGTGTTCTGTTTTGACAGTGTGTTGTCAGTCAGTTTCTTACTGAAGAGGGCATCCTGAAAGTGGTGCATAAGGGTATTCAAATAACCATAATTGACTTCTACTGCAAAAACATTTTCGAATTTACAGAATCACATGTAAATTGTGTGCAAAGAAATTGAGATTATAATAATAAGAGACAGAGAAGTCTGTAGATTAAGATTATGTACATAGTTTGTCTAATAATTAACACTCATAAAAGTGGATTGTTCATGATTTTAATTGTGGCCCTCATATCCAGATTTTGACTGTAGTCCCCAAGTACTTTCACAGTGCGGGAAACATTGTTTATATGAATGAAATTAAGTAAACAGGAAACTTCGTTACCTATAAATACACATAAATGCCACAACCTGACTTGAAGTGTGCAGTTTATTTTCCAGCAGGTGTAAAAACCTCATAATCACGCACGGTAAAATTGTAATCTCCCATAAGAGCAAGACACGAGGCATTTTCTCCATCGTAGGAATGTGGCAAATTGGAATAACTGTCCATGTTGTTGTTGCAGTTGCTCGAAATAAGCAGATCTGCTCCAGCTCCAAAGATGGGGCCACAGCTGAAACAAAAAAACCTTACTGCAGCACCCACAAAGAGGACTTATGGCATAGGCATGACTTATGGCTCGTCTGCAGTACGCAGGATTAAAAAAAGAAAGAGAAAATGATATCAACATAATACAGAACATCTGCACCCATATTCCATGACCTACTGTACTGTTTATGGCAATGAATTATTCATGCGTCACCATCACAATCCCCATTTCCTGTTCCACTGATTAATTGTGCACAGGAAGGATTGTTGGTAAGCTTCTTTAGGAGCTTAAACTTCTGACTTTATATTCTTGGTCTGTAATGAGAGATATGTAACAGGAAGTAACATGTTGGCTGGCTCTTCTAAGAACACAGACACTGAGAAGTTTAACAGTAAACCCCCCCCCCCCCCCCCCATGATGCACCACTGGAACTGAATGAGCATCTCCATGACACTTTCACATTTATTAAATGTAACAGCAGCAAAATATGTTACTTTTCTTTGGTTCTTTCTCTTTCTTCTATCAGTTCTACCTGGTGAGAAGTGCAGACTGAGGAGCAATACTCAAGTATCAGCCATACTTCCTTTCTGGGTAGACTAAGCATCGTCAGAATTCTTCCAGTGAGTCTAGCATCAGCCTTTTCTTCAGCTAAATCACTCTGTATCCATACTGCTAGATATTTAATGTATGTAACCTAGTAATGCCCTACAGAGCTTAAAACAATCTTCAAGCTGAGGGCAGCTTTAAATTACTATTTCAGATGTCACAAAGCTGGAACTTCATCAGTAGATGGGGCAGAGTATAAACAAACTGATGAGCAGTACTATAACAGAGAAAGAAATTATATATTCCACATTTGTTGCTCAGAAATTATTTTCATCCAGCAATATCAGAATTAGTATCATATCATCCATGAAAGTTATTAGAAGTACACAACAAAATTGCAAACCCACTAGCTCAAATGATAAATCAATGTTTTGAAAACGGCTGCTTTCGAGAGGTACTGAAATATGATGAAGTCAAACCACTTTTAAAAAGGGAGAAAGAGAGGTCATGGGAGATTATTGTCCTATCTCAATTTTCCCAGTCATATCTAAAATATTTGAAAAAGTTGCTGGTGCTCAAATCCAAAAGTTAACTGCAAAATATTCTATTATTTAAACAATCAATTTGGTTTCCAACAAGGGATAAACACCATAGGTGCAGTGAACAGTTTTACAGAGAAAATAAGACAATTAGACAAGAGTAATAAGGCAGCAGGAGTTTTGTGTGACTTCACAAAGGCATTTGATTCTGTAAGCCATGCATTGCTCACTTACAAGTTTGGAAAGTATGGCATTAGGGAAAGTATCTTGCATCAGCTTAAATCCTCTTTATCAAACAGAAAGCACATTATCATTCTGAATGGAAAAAAGTATCTCAGCATGTTCCTCAAGGTCCAGTCCTGTTTCTCTTCTATGTTAATGACTTACCGTTAAGCATCAGCTCCCTCCAGTTCTGTTCACAGATGATACTTCTGTGTTAGTTGAAAAATCGAGATTTGGAAAAAATCCCCTAATCGTCCACCAGTACCCTCAGTACCTTAGAAACATAGTTCCAGCTAGATGGGATGGATCTCAACATATTTAAGATTCATGTGATGCAATTCAAAACCAAACAGTCAAAATATGAGCAGATTAAGATTATTCACAACCCCCAAGATATAGAAGAAGTTGACTCAGTCAAATTCGTAGGATTAAACCCGGATAAAAATTTGAGCTGGCAGGCACATGTTGAGTACCTGGCAAACAAATGGAGTAGCTTTGCATTTGCAGTGCAAATATTATCAACCACTTGAGATTATTCTCTCTTTTCATATATCCGAGATGAATTATTTGAGGGAAACCATTTTGTTCACTCATGTGACACAAGAGACAAAGAAAATTTTGAGGTACCGGTACCTCTGTACGTGGGAATGAAAGTTTATAATAAATTAAAAAGGAAGAAGTTAATGCAAATGAATTTAGGTCCTCTTAAAAGAAAGCTGTATGAGGCACTAACACTGAAATGTTATTACTCAGTGGGCGAATTTATGCACAACAAACAGGAAATTTGAGCTGGATATAATGTGTAACATGTTCCAAGAAATATTTTAGTATATATTAGTGTAAAAATTACTGTAACTGTATTCCAATTTTTTTACATTTCTCCTGTACACAAACCAAATGGACTGCAAATGTGTGACATGAGATGAATAAACTACAGTTCCATGAAAAGAGATGTCTACATATCCCTCCATCTACATCCATACTCTTCAAATCACTATGAAGTCCATAAACAAGAGTACTTCTCATCGTACCAGTTACAAGGGCTTCTTCCCATTCCATTTACATATGCAACACAGGAAGAATTGTAGCTTAAATGCCTCTGTGCGTGCAGTAATCTGTCTAATCTTGTCCTTGTCGTCCCTCATGCTGAAGATTCCATCTTGTCATTTTCTTTTTTATGAGGACATTCTTTTTAAAATTTTATCTATATTTTAATATTTTATCTACATCTTCATTCACTCCATTAATTTGTGAGATAATTGCAGCACTAAAATTTGTGGCTGTTAGCTGAGAGATTGCTTCACTCTGGCAACTACTGTTCCAGAAGACATTCACACATTGAACACCAGCCAAAGTGACTCAAGGTGACCCAGGCACAGATAATAATAACTGATGAATGTTGTGAATTTACCATACCAGTGTTGGAATAAACCCTAATTATTTCTTGTGTGCACAAGTAACAATCAATTTAGGCTAAAACTTAATCAAATGAGATGTTGATCCAAAACACAACTTTTAGGTAGTTGTAACAAAATACTGGCCCCACTGTGGACATAGTAAAGCTGGGGAGACATAAGACAGGAAAGAAAGGAGCCAGAACCATATTTTTACTTTAAGGAGTTATGGGAGCAAGAATTCATGTCAAATTAAAATTTTCATGGTATAGCTCAGAGATATGAGAAAACAGAATGATGCTACCCTCCTTAGTGATGCCTGTTAAAAGAAGTTGATAATCACTCACAATGGAGACTGCTGAAAATCCAATCTACATTTTGTCATATTTTAAAATCACATCTTATTCATCATACAAACTGAATAACTGTGATCATTTGTTACTTACTCTGGATGGTAGCATATTGCAAACATCTTCTTTACTATGTTAAATTTGGTTGGTGATAAATCTGGATTATTTGGCAGTGTAAAAAGAAAAGCCTTTTGTGAAGGAATGTAGTGGCCTGTAATGTTTGTCTTCTCCCATGGGACATCACTGAAACCGCCACAAATCTCTGATGTTGCACCCTAGTAACAAAGAAAATAACTTTCATATTTTCAGATAAGCCACATGCTGAAAAATAATGTCAATGAAATGTGACAGCTAAAGAATCAAAAAATTGTCAATAAAATAATTCCTGTGAATTTTTGCAACTTTGTGCTTAAAGTGAAAACTTCTATACAGGTTTGCAGCTCGACTGGGTTGAGGAATTGTGTTGGATGGACAAGGGGTGTAAGGAGGCAAGGAGTGGGAGGGAGGGTTGGGATAGTGGCTGATAGTTGAGAAAGTGAAGCAACAGTTGTACTGGATATGAATATGAAAGGAAGAAGCAGCAGGTGTACAGTACAGGAATGTGACCTTGGCAGTATCACTGGTGAGCTCATGGAGCACATGAGGATATGGAGGAGTGAACCGGGAGAGGAAGACAGAATAGGGGAAGATAAGATGCTAGGAAGAGAGTGTGTGTACGGGCTGAAAGAAATTGGGTCCTGGGATGGGGTGGACGTGAGTGTGGGGCAGGAGGCTAGCAGAGATGAAGGCCAGGAAGACTGTGCGATCGGAGCATGTAATGTAAGGACAATTCCCATCTAAGTAATTCAGAGAAGCTGGTCTTGTGGGGGAGAGGATAGAGTCCAGATGACATAGATGGTGCAGCAGCCATTCAACTTGAGCATTTTACACTCGGCGGCATTTTCTACAACTGGATGGTTAATTCCATAGTTGGCTTGAGGAGGAAGAGGGATTCAAGAAAGAGGTTTTGGGACAGGCCTAGAAATTTGAGGAGGAATTGGAGGTTGTGCTGGACATCTATAATGGGGTCACTATGGGGATGTATGTAGAAGGGTCAGAAAGTTGGCAGGTACCTTTTATTTTCTACAAAATAATAATGATATATTAACAAAGTATCTATGATATACCTATGAAATTTCTATGCTATATATATATGAAATATCCTGAACCATTCTTATATCAATTGTACTCCCAGCCTCTTGCCCCATGGATGGTATCCTTGTGGAAAACCCAGATGCAAGACCTGTGCTATGTATCTTAACCTGTCATAAGCAGAGTCACCTGTGAAAGCTGCCACGTTATACATCAGCTCTACTGTAACTTCTGCCCAGCCTTTTGTCTGGGAATGACCACAGAGCAGTTGCGCACCTGAATGAATGGTGACCACCAAACTGGTTGAGAGCAGAGTTGATATCCAGTGGCAGAACAAGCTATTGAGCCTAACATGCTTGACTTGAATGGCTGCTTCACAACCTGCAATCCTGCTGCCTTTAATTTTCACTAGCCCCTGCCCCATACTCACATCTGTCCCTTGCTCTTCATTCCATTTATTTACTCTCACATTTTCCTCTCCATAGTTCATCTGTTCTGTCCCCCCCTTCATACCCCATTCCTCCACCTCACTGTGTGCTGTAGACAATTCTCCATGCCAGTGACAGGACAAGTCCACCAGTGCCACATTCCTATCCAGTCCTCTTGTGACCTCTCCCACCCACCCACCAGCAATTATTCCCTATGCCCTTCACCTCCTTTCTCCTTTCAGTCACTCCACCTCATACAACCACAACATCACAACCAAGCTACTAAGTTGGGACAATGCAGCTGTTTAGTGTTTTTGTTAGTTAGCTCTGACAAAGAGCAATGTTTGAAACTTTAGCAACAATTTCAGTTTTATTAATGTGCCTTTTGACTGCTCAATCTCTGAACTATGTAGCGGGTGGCTACGTTCACTCCCTCCATTAAATGAAAAACTTACAATGATCCAGCTGCACTATTTACGTAGCACTATAAAATCAGGTTATGACATAAACCACAACATATTCAAATATTTAGATATTAATTTTCATATTAGTAACTTCTTGTCTACAAAAGTATAATTCTTGTTGATAAAATGATGGACTGATAACTCACCAATGCAATCACATACGTTGGCGCTATCCCATCACAATGGCGGTGGAATGCTTCTGCAGAATAGCCGTGCGTGGATGCACGATACACCAGTCTCCACACTTGCTTTGCAGAGCCATACCAATTGTTTAACACTCTGTGATAAGATGTCTTGTCCTGAAGATATAATTTTGTATAAAACTAGTGGAAACTTTGAAAGGAACCCATCAAAGAAACCAAAATGACATGGAAAATAAATCAGTGACATGACATTTTCATAATGAAAAAAATTGTGATTGCAATGAGAATACTTACAGAAGTAAAACAACACATATATTCTGGAAATATTTGCATAGGAAATAGAATTCAAAATTAAATTACAATCTAAAACTAGAAAAACAACTGCTACTGGGCATCGGCAGTATGAAACAATACACTGCAAATGTCAGGGCCGTTATGAAAGTCATGACCATGCCATTCTTATGAATATTAATTTATAGTTTATAGATTAACCATATACATAATCTTAATCCAGAAATTTTTCTCTCAATTTTTCACTATTCCCCCACCCAACTGATCTAATTTCTTCACAGTGATGCAAGCACTGTGAAGCCACAGAGTACTGTGCTGTAGGATAATCTTCCACTTACCATGTGATGAATGAAGAAGCTTTACAAGTGTCTGCACAAAGTGAACAGCATTTCTGGTCCATCCAGGTTGAACAAGATCAACCACAATGCAACCTCCTGCATCCCTGAAGACACTGCCCATAACTTCCTCCGACAAATGGTTGCTGCTATTCCATACTCCAGTCTTTTGTATAAGGCTCATAATGGTGGAACTAGTTTTCATTGCTGGGTACAATATTAGTCTAATTTTCATTGCTGGTTTAATATTAGTCAAAAAGTCTTCCCCTTCCTTTTTGAAATCTTCAAAGAACTTAAGAAGATATTGAGTGACAGTTGTTCTCTGAACTTTGTGGCTTTCTGTCAATGCATGTGGGACCCAACAGGCACCAAATTTTTGATAACCCATGTTTTGAAATATTTCGTGCACTGCACTATATCCTGTTGCAAGTGATTTGTCCATGTGATACATCTGTCTTCTTAATGAATTCAACTCTTTTCTTGTTGTGCACAGTGGAAGCAGTTACATGCAAGAAGTTACATGGAAGCAGTTACACTGTGATTGCCACAGTGCTCATCTTGGATGCCCGTGTTCCCACCTTTTAAGCATTTCACCCATCTTCTAACACTGCTGACATTCACGCACACATCTTTATCTACATTCTGAAGGCTACCATTGGCATTCAGGGCTATCGTGACAGTGTTTTTGGACATACTAAATGTCATATTGGTGAAATTACAACCCTAAGGTCAGACTATTGCTGCCACATCCTATCGTGCCATTCTGCAAGAAATCTGAGAGGCCACAAAATACAAACAACCTGGACTCATGATATGGGACATGAATCATCTGTACAACAATGCCTGTTCTCATAGAGCAAGACAAATGCAAACATTTCATTGAGAATAGTTCAAACATCCACCACACAGCTTCCATTGAGTTTCAGCCATTTAGGCCCCTTATAAACCTGAGTGGGCAGCACTTTCAAGACAATGAGACTGTAGGCCAAGAGATCACTCTTTGGGTGCTATAGTTTTCACTAAAATTCTGAACTGTAGGTTTTGGAGCCTAGTCAAATGATGGGATAATTTTTTAAAGTCACTATGGGAGTGCATTGGAAAATAAAATAAATTTTAATCTGGTACTCACAGCACTTATGTCACTACTGTGTTTTTGACTTATTTATTTACTCGCTCTTGTACAAAGCCATATAATATTTGATACATGACCAGTATTTGTAGCAGTAAGCATAATCTGCACATGAGTGTTTCACCTGCACAAGGATCTGTGAATCTGGGAAGAACTTGAGAAAAACTCTTGGCTGCAGACGTTTATCTTCACAGTTCTCACGGAATTTGTTTGGAAGAGCTGCATAGCGGTATCTTTCCAAAGAGAGTTCCATTGGCACAGCTCCTGTGGGCTCCACCTCTTCTGCAAAAACCTGGCTGTCTGTAAAGCAGATAGCTCATGTTAACTGACCAGGATGTAACAGCAGTGGCAAACAAAACAATAATTTTGAAAAGATGATGATAATAATAACGTTAGAGAGAGAGAGAGAGAGAGAGAGAGAGAGAGAGAGAGAGGATGTAAAAATTTACATCAAGATATCATATTTTGCAAACAAGTGACAAACAAAGATTATGGCACACAGTAAGTAAAAATAATTAATACCAACTGGATTCAGTCAAATAATACAGGATTCAATAACAGCAAAAAAGGTTTGTCTAATATAATAATGAGTTACATCTCTATATGTAAACCTTTGAGCAAACATCTGAGGATGACAATGACTTGACAACATAGTGACACTATCTCAGCAACTCCAAAGTGTTGTCTCCACTCTCTTGAGAGCTATTACTGTATTGGCCTGTATGTCTGGAATAATGTACAGTAGAATAGGAAAGAGAACTGAGGGCATGTTAGATGATGATCAATTTGCTACACAAAAAGTAAAGGTGACACAAAGGTGACAGTTCTGACATTATGCTTTATAATGGAAGCAAAACTTGAGAAAAATCAAGGCACTTTATTTGAATTTGCTGCCATAGAAGAGTGTACAAAACATAATTTGATGCAAGATGATTAAATCCTTAGAAAAATTAGTATATGTTAGGGAATGACAGATAATGTACAATATGTACAAGAGCATATGAAGACATGCGCAGAAAAAATGGGATAACCCTCAAATGTAAAAGCTTAGAGGGAAGCGTTGCCATCTGTTGCTGGGTACGGGAACTGTTAAAACTGACACTGATCTCAACCCTAAGTGATATTTAGATGTGAGACCAATGTCAATTTGATGGTTCCTGTACCCAACAACAGATGGCTACACTTATCTCTAGTTTTTTTACATTTGAGGGTTAGCCCGTTTTTCTTTACGTGTCTTCATATCCTGCCTTGACACTGTATGAGAACTTCTCTTTCAACCTTTTTCTCTCCCTCTCTTGCCATTATCTTAAGATCTTATTCCACTTCAAAATGAATTTTCATATGAAAAGTTGTTCATCCCTGTTTTTATTGCCATGTATTTCCTACTAAATTGGAACCTTTATCACATGAGGATGTTCTGACTAATGAAAATTTATGCCCGATCAGATCTTGAAACCATATTTCCTGCTTTTTGTAAGCATAAATTTTCATTAATCATGGCATATTCATTGTGTTGCTGTCCAGTTTTTCTGATCATTATTTCATTCGTGCCATTTGGTGTAATTGTATCTTAATTGCTTTAATAGCCATTTCATGTCAGTGAGCTGAATTCAAATAAGTACTTATTTACATAGCCAGAGTGATGTGCTTATTTTGAAGGTGTCCATGTTTCTGATTAATTTTATTAGTTACTGGCTATTTTTGAATTAATGCTCACTAGTATCTCAATAACAATTTTACAGCATCCTCTTGTGCCGCACCAAAATAATAAATTTGCTCTTAAAATTTTGTGTAAGCAATACAAATTTCTGCTTTTCCAGCACTTGTAACAAACTCAACTCAAAGTAGTCTTTCTTGAATTCATCCATTCAAAGTGAAAGCTCCATTTGAACCATCCATGAGGAGCTTGTCCAGGTACACTTTACAAGCATAGAATTCCTCTGCCTCCATGTAATACAGCAATAACCATAAATTTACCTTTATGAATAGGGCCATTTACCTATAAGTAAAAGTCGAACGTGGTTGATGACTCCAGCAAGGTGCTGGCATACTCGTGCTCTTTCCTCCTCAGTCCAGTGGGCTGTTGGTTGTGTAACACCTGCTTGATATTTGGCCCAGTTTAACACAGCTCGCCACACATCTTCTTCTTCAAGTGCAAGCTGGATAACAGAAGACTATCAGTCAGTTTGTAGTGAACAGAATTGGTGCTATATTTGGATGCAGATTTAGTATTCTTACATAATCTGAAGAAATCAACTTAATAAGGGCTTCCTTTGGCAAATTAAGAAATGAATTGGTCTTAACACACCCTGTGGCATTTTCTCCGATGTATGAAATGCATCGTTCCACAAATGATTTGGTACACTTGCCACCTGCAACAGAGGGTAGAAAATGAAAATAATTTATGAAGCTAAACAGAATGTGAAGCAAATGATCAGCTCCTACCCAGTGTAAATACTCCCAGTTACCATAATAAAACAGAGAAACTATTAAGATTTATCATAGACCAAAAGCCCTAGTGAGGAAAGTTATGTAGCTCACATGATCTGTCTGCTGTGCAAGCAGAGAAACTGGTTCAATAAAGAACTCCTATTACATGCAAATTTGTGGGCCATACAATTTAGGAAAGAGAATGTGGGTGCCAGATGATTAAACTTAGAGACCTGGTGCAGGGCTGGAGGTGCATGTGGGCCGGGGACTAACAGAGCTTGATGACAGGAGGAATACAACATCGAAGGGTGTGTTTCAAGGACAACTCCCATATGTAGTTCTGAAAAGCTGGTCAGTGGACAGAACAGAAACTGGGGGGGAGGGGGGGTGGGGTGGGGGGGGTGGGGGGGGGGGAGTGGGGTGGGGGGAGTGGGGGGGGGGGGGGGTTGGAAGCCAGATAGCATAATTTGTGAGGCAGCCACTGAAATTGAGCATATTGTGCATAGCACTATGTTCTGCCCCTGGGTGGTAAACTCTGCTCCCAGCCACAGTTCAGCTGTGATCATTCATTAGGGTAGACAGCTGGATGGCAACCATGTCCACATAAAATTACAGAAAAATTATTGCAGGTATATGAAATGGTGCTTTCACAGGTAGCCTTTTCTCTGATAGAATAGTATGAGGCAGATAATTCATGCAGTGCCTCAACTTTGCATTTTTCTGGTTTTTACAGTCATTTATTTAATTATGTAATACCATTAATCATTTACCATGTTATGTATTGATCTCTGTCTCCTCTCGTCCTCATTACAGGTGGGTCCCTTGCACACTGGGTTGTCAGTCGTCTACCCCCCCCCCCCCCTCCCCCCAAGGAAGGAACTAGTAGCTCCAAAGGCTAGGATGGTATCATATCCTTCTATACAGTCCATTTTGTCTCCTGTAGGTGACTAATGACCGACAATTCTATCTCAAAATTTTATAGTTATGTAGTGTATCTATTTTGTATTATTTCCCGGTTGGAACAACAACAATATTATGAAAAGGAAAGATTGCTACTCACCATGTAGAAGAGATGTTGAGTCATACACAGACATAACAAAAACACTGCCACACATGTTGAGCTTTCGACCAAAAGGCCTTTTTCTAAAGTAGACAACACACAGGTCAAGTGTGTGTGGGTTGTGCTTGTCTGAATGTGTGTCATCAGAAGGCAGGTTTGGAGCAGCATTGCTACAATGTTCTTGGTCAGATGCTTACTGAGTAGCACACAGTTGTTGCAAGGAGTGTTGTCATGGTGCAGACACCAGTCAATGGTAAAATCTTTTTTCAGCTGGCCTTTTGCTTCAGTATTTTAAGCACATCAAAATACAGTGGAACTTTGATTTTATGTTCTCCGATTTTACATTTCTCACAATTCTACACCATAAATTCGTAGCCCCTTTGAAAAACCCGCAAGACCAATGCTATAAAATTCCCCGATTTTACATTTCTTCTTAGTAAGGTTTTCCTTAATTTTAAGTTCTTACTCGACCTCTTGCTTGAGTTCACCCCGTTATCTTCCTATTGACATCTGATATGACTAAACAAGTTATAAGTGCCACAAATGACAGATGGTTCGCACTACGGGTGGTGGCGGAGTTTAAGGGAATATTTTAGGCTGTTGTGGAGAGGGGAGATGTGAAAGAGGAAATGCTGATCTGATCCGTTATCGGTGTTAAAAAACTTGCAACATTCAGCTTCACTGTGCCATTATGATACAAGTAGTGCTAGGTTGTAGCGGTAACGGAAAAGCAAGACAGTCAAGATGAAGTGTTCTGAATGGAGAAAATACATGACGAAGGGGGCCCAGTCACCACCTTTTCTTGTGTCACTTATAACTCAGTCTCATCTTTTTGCATGTATTTCTGATGTACTGTATTCAGCAACAATATCAATTGTCAACCCTTCACCCATTTCTGGCTAGTGAACTCTTATTGGCTGGCAGCTTGTTAAGTCACCCAATAGGCAACACAGCCACCATACCACACTGACACAAATACAATGAGCTCACTTACTGGATGTGTGGAGAGGGAGAGTGGCACTTCAACAATGGCAGAGCAGGGAGGGGCAAAGGCATTTTGTAAATTGCTGAAAATATACTTTTCGTGTAGATGATGTGCTATGACAGAGATGTTACATGAAAATAGAGCAAAGGTTTTGAGACAGCACATTTTAAAGACTTTCATGTTCAAATTTGACATGATACAGTTGCAACAACTACATACACTACTCACTTATATACTCTGCACCATCATAAAGACTGGCAGCAGTGGCAGAGAGCATGAAGCGAAATTGTAGCACCTGAGATTTTTTTTTTAATTTATATTTTATGCAGTGTAAAATTTATATTTTATGCCATGTACAGAAATTCACTGAGCCAACTTCGGATAAGCTCGTATTGTCAACTGGGGAAGTAAACTCATTTTTTCACGTCTCTGTTTCTCTCATCAAGCCAGAAATAACACCAGAATGAAATTTTCACTCTGCAGCAGAGTGTGCGCTGATATGAAACTTCCTGGCAGATTAAAACTGTGTGCCGGACCGAGACTCGAACTCCTGAGTCTGGAATTTAGTTTTAATCTGTCAGGAAGTTTCTAAAATAACGCTTTAAATGGTGGTGGGCATATGAAGTGCAGCTCATAAGAAAAGCATTAAACAGTAATAGCAATGGCGACAAAGTTTGTCACTAAGCAGATGTCCGCATTTATGTTATGGTTTAACCACTTCGCTGCTCTGATGTGTTTCGTTTAATTCAACATCATCAACTTTAGCTTTTTTTCTGGGGGAGCACAAAGAATAGTCTTTAAAAAATAGTGTTTTGAACACACAATTTGTGGCCATAGCATGTCTGAAAATAGCTTGATTACCCCATACCCAGATACCAATTTCAATTTTTTTGATAAATGTTTACTTGCTGTTACACATCTGTGATTTATAAGAAGTAATGAAATTCATTGCCACAAATTATTGTCTAAACACTGTATTGTACAATTAATTTCCTTTACTTAGACAGATTTTATACAAAGCATTGGAGAGGATTGTGATTGTGATTTTTAACCATACATGCCAATCACGTGTGTTTCTGCTTGTGTGTGTGTTTTTTTTTTTCTTCATTTTCGTCATTTCTGCACTGTCCTCAATTTTGCGTTTTTTAAGTCTGGACCAAACGAAAATGTAAAATATGGGTTTCACTATAAAATCTCTGTTTAAGACTTGCCACTCAAAACATCACAACCTCATATCATGAAAGCAATAATGAACATCACTTTTGCCTTTGTCTTGTTTGCTTACACCTGTCCTAGGTGAGGAGAGACCAGCTTGTCTCCTCTTAATTTCAGAAATTTGATTTGGAATCACACAGATCTGTTTTCAAGCTACCATATGGCTCCAAAACTCACAGTAATTTTGAACGTGCTTCAACAGTTCTCGCGAGACAAGCACACGATTCTCCGTATTTTTCTTGGTTATCACCTTGAGGCCATATTGAACTTATCTGCAAGTGCCAGGTAACAATTTTGTTTGTGTTGGTTTTTTCCATCCTTGTAGTCCCTGGTACCATCCAAACACTTAATCAGTGGGTGGTATTCAAAAGTTCACACACATTGCTAATTAGTTATATGTTCCATACATCATTGTCACAATATTTATCAATGCAAAACCAGTAATTTTGCGGGCTGTATATACATGATTTTTTTGTAATTATGTATAGTTTCTGGCCCTTATAGATTACTAAATATAAATAGAGTTGTGGCTTAAATTTGTTGTAGGTGTGCACACTACCACCCTTTTCAAAAATTAACATTGTGGATGATGAATTTCTTTAATAAGCAGTTTAGTATCTAACAGAGATCTTAGTATCATTCAGTGGCCAGAGACTCTTTTGCTACTAGGGCACGTTCTTACCAGGGGCAGGGTAGAGCAAAGTGTGCCTCAGCTGCCAATTGCTTGACAGATACCTGGGCTAAGTCCTTCCCCTGCCAAGGTTGTAAGTCATCAGCCACAAAACATCAGCAGTGATTGGTTGTCTTTACCACTAAAGCCCTGCAGCCAGGCGACTAGCGCGAGTTTTGGTGTTCTCGTAAAGATAAGTCATTTTAGATTATAAAACATATAGATTAGTACTGATTACATGGTAAATAGGTGTATTAGTGTGCCGTTTAAGTGTACCGATAAAGGTTTCATTTTTCTTTACGTAATATAGCAGAAAACGCGAAAAGACCGTACAGTCGTATTTTCTGTTTACGTTCTGCTGTAGCAAATCTATAGAATTTCGTTTAGTTGTTCCTTGCTCTCTCCAGCAATTTAACTTAGCGTACCTCTTCATTATTTAACTAGCATTTCCGGAAAGTAGCGTAAAGTTTAAGTTGTTGTTTCAGAAACTTTGCACTTTTGTTTTTGTTTACACACAGTTGCGTATAGGCCAAATTTGTGTTACCATATTTTCGTGTTTATCTGTAATTTAACTGACTTATTCTTAACAAACTATTACGTTTATCATGAGCAAAAAGTGCTTGACTTGCCATAGAATTGTTAGGTCGGGGCTTTGGTGTGATGGGTGCTGTAGTTTTTTCCATGTGGGTGACTGTAGTGGCGTGGGAATAGGGGAAGTAAAAGAGACTCATCAGTGGTTTTGTAGGATTTGTAGTAGAGATAGGAAGATACTAGAGCAGGAGGGGAAAATTGCCGCCCTTCAGGCTGAGTTAGACAAGGCCAGGGCAGATCTTGACAGGTTAAGGAGGGAGAAGGGTAAAGAGAGGTGGGAAGTGGCAACAGGCAACAGGAGGAACAGGCCTAGAACTTTGTCTGACAGCTTTATGGTGAATGTGGAAAATAGATTTGACCTGTTGCTTCAGTTAGAAGCTGGTGAGCCTCAAGCAGTTGCAGGTGTAGACAGGACACAACAAACTTTCAGCAGCAAATTGAAAAGTAAGAATGTAGGGAAATCAGTAAAGAGAAAGAAAGTGTTGTTGTTAGGTAGTTCTCATGGAAGAGGTGTTGGCCAACTTTTGCAGGATGAACTAGGATCAGAATACCAGGTCACCAATTTTTTTAAACCTAGTGCTGGTCTGGAGCAGGTGACAGAGGATTTAGGATCACTTTGCAAAGATTTCACTAAGGAAGACACCGCGGTTATAGTGGGTGGGGCAGGTAACAGTATTGACAGAGATCCTGGGTACAGTATAGAGTGTGACCTGGTGAAGATTGCACCAGCATCGGAGCATACTAGTGTTGAGTTTGTATCTGTTCTTGGGTGCCATGACCGACCTCATTTGAACTCTTCTGTCAAGAGAGTTAATTTGGAGCTGGAACGGCTGCTCATGTCGGGTGCGGGCTCACACATTGGTGTGGTTCATGTTGATTCTCTCAGTAGGTGGGATTATACTAGGCATGGCCTTCACCTCAACAGGAAGGGCAAGGGTAAATTGGCTCAGGAAATAGCAGGAAAGTTAAAGAGGGGAGGCACTGTCATGAGTGGTAAAATACCAGTGGTTATAGGATTCAGAAAAGACCCTTTTTTAGGGTAGGGAGGACAGAGAGAAAGCAAATTTTAAGAGAGGTTAGAACTGAGACAAACCTTCAGTTTGAGAAAGAAATCAAAAAACATAATTCCAGCTTATTACATCAGCATAAACAGCCATTGGTTAAGAATTTTCAACTGCCAGCAGATATTTTAACTCCACCCAATTTTAACTCAGTCAATGTGAAATGTCAGCTATCTTTATTGCATCAAAATATTCGAGGACTGAGAAATAAAATTAATGAATTAACTATCTGCATAGATGAATTAGAGTCTTCAAACCCAGCTGACATAATCTGCCTCTCTGAACATCATGTGACCACTGGTATAGAACTTTTAAGTGTTACAGGATTTAGGTTAGCATCTCACTTTTGTAGATCAGAAATGGAGAAAGGAGGAGTTGCCACATTCATCAGCAACTGTCATAAATTTAAGAACATAGACATTCATAAATTTTGCCTAGAACAGCATATGGAAGCATGTGCAACAGAATTAGAATTTCACAAAAAATCCTTCATAATATTAAGTGTATATCGAGCACCTGCAGGTAACTTTAATCTGTTTGTAAACCACCTTGAAGCTGTACTGGCCCATTTAACAACCAAAAACAAAGAAATAGTGGTTGCTGGTGATTTCAATGTAGATTTCCTTAAAGACTCTCCCAATAAGAACTTATCTGAGTTAGTAACACTATCATTCAACTTAATTCCCACTGTAAAGTTCCCCACTAGGATAGCCACTTGCTCACAAACAGCCATTGATAATATCTTTATAGAAAAGTCCAATGAACAAAATTATATTACAAAACCAATATTCAATGGCCTCTCAGACCATGACATGCAGTTTCTTCTGTTAAATATTAATACTGAACAGGATATAAAATCTGTTAAATCTGAGCTCAAGAGGGTAATCAGTAAGCCAAAAATTGATTATTTTAGGACACTCCTCAGAGACATTCACTGGACTGATGTTTACAGTGCTCATGGCATGAATGAAAAATATAACATTTTTGCTAATAAAGTGCTTACCTTATTCGAACACTGCTTCCCCCCAAAACTTACCAAGGTTAGAGCAAAGTCTACAAAGAAGCCATGGATTACTCGAGGAATAGGGGTATCTTGTAAAACAAAAAGAAAACTGTATCTGTCAATCCGAAACATTTCCAATGTTGATGCTATAGCACATTATAAGAAATACTGCAAAATATTAAAGACTGTAACACGGATGTCAAAGCAAATATATTATAAGGAAAAGATAGTCATATCAGATAACAAAATAAAGGCAATATGAGATATAGTGAAAGAGGAGACCGGTAGAACCAGACATGAAGAGGAACAAATAGCATTAAGAGTAAATGATACATTGCTGACAGATGTGTATAGTGTTGCAGAACTTTTTAACAAACATTTTATAGCTGTTACTGAAAAGATGGGGTTGTCAGGTTCGGTAGATGCTGCTATGGATTACCTTAGACCAGACATTTCAAGTAACTTCCATAATATGAATTTGACCCTCACTACCCCAACAGAAATAATGTCCATCATAAAATCTTTAAAATCAAAAACATCTAGTGGGTATGATGAAATATCAACAAAGTTAATTAAAGAATGTGATTCTGAGCTAAGTAACATATTAAGCTATCTGTGTAACCAGTCGTTTATCAGTGGAATATTTCCTGAGTGGCTGAAATATGCTGAAGTTAAGCCACTGTTTAAGAAGGGAGATAAAGAAATAGCATCAAATTTCCGTCCAATTTCACTGTTGCCAGCATTCTCAAAAATTTTCGAAAAAGTAATGTACAGTCATCTTTATAACCATCTTATCTCAAATAACATACTGTCAAAGTCACAGTTTGGATTTCTAAAAGGTTCTGATATTGAGAAGGCTATCTACATTTACAGTGAAAATGTGCTTAATTCATTAGACAAAAATTTGCAGGCAACTGGTATATTTTGTGATCTGTCAAAGGCATTTGACTGTGTAAATCACAATATCCTTTTAAGTAAACTAGAATATTATAGTGTAACGGGAAATGCTGCAAAATGGTTCAAATCTTATATCTCTGGCAGGAAACAAAGGGTGTTATTAGGAAAGAGACATGTATCAAGCTATCCAACTGGGAACTAATTACATGTGGGGTCCCACAAGGTTCCATTTTGGGGCCCTTACTTTTTCTTGTGTATATCAATGACCTTTCATCAGTAACATTACCAGATGCCAAGTTTGTTTTGTTTGCCGATGATACAAACATTGCAATAAATAGCAAATCAAGTGTAGTCTTAGAAAGATCAGCCAATAAAATATTTGTGGACATTAATCACTGGTTCCTAGCCAATTCTCTGTCACTAAACTTTGAAAAAACACACTACATGCAGTTCAGAACTTGTAAGGAGTGTCCCAAGAGTATATGTCTAACATATGATGACAAGAAGATAGAAGAAGTGGACAGTGTTAAATTCTTGGGATTACAGCTTGATAATAAATTCAACTGGGAGGAGCACACCACAGAACTGCTGAAGCTTCTTAACAAATCTCTGTTTGCAATGCGAATTTTGTCAGACATAGGGGATATAAAAATGAAAAAGCTGGCATACTGTGCTTACTTTCATTCCATAATGTCATATGGGATTATTTTTTGGGGTAATTCATCAAGCCAAGCTAAAGTTTTCCGGGCACAAAAACGTGCAGTAAGAGTTATATGTGGTGTGAACTCAAGAACATCCCGCAGAAGCCTGTTTAGGGAACTAGGGATACTAACTACTGCTTCCCAATATATTTATTCCTTAATGAAATTTGCCATTAAAAATATATCACTTTTTCAAACCAACAGCTCAATTCATGGAATCAATACTAGAAATAAGAATAATCTTCACAAGGATTTAAAGTCACTTAGTCTTGTACAAAAAGGTGTGCATTATTCAGGAACACACATTTTCAATAACTTGCCAGCAGCCATAAAAAGCTTAACAACCAATGAAATTCAGTTTAAGAGAAGCCTAAAGGATTTATTGGTGGCCGACTCCTCCTACTCCATTGATGAATTTCTTAGTAAAACCAACTGATTTGTATATGAGTACAACATAACTTCTGCACAATTTCAGTGCAGTAATGTGTTCATTGAAAATTTGTGTGTGTGTGTAAGTATAATCTAACTTCTGCACCATTTCAGTGCAGTAATGTGTTCATTGTAAATAAGTATTACAGTAGTTGTATTACATGTTTATTACCTCATAAATAAATAAAACACTTTTTTATTTTAAATTCAGTGCATTATTATTTGTAAAATGACTCTTAGTGTTCATTAAAACATGACAATCATTCCACTTGGGACCTGTGGAATGGTACATTAGCTTACTTGTTTTAGTTGTAAATTTTTGTCGTGTATTGTTGTTTTTCTGACATGTTCCACATCCTGGAGGACCTCCTCACTACGGATCAATTGGAATGAAAGTAAATCTAATCTAACCTAAACTGCTTCTCACATTGTTTCCTCAGATAGATATCTACTATAACAACTTGCCCACAAATAAGGAGCTATCTGGCAGAATGCCAGATAGCACTTAAAAATGAGTGGATTGTCTTTATTGGGGACTTGCATGTCACAACTGATCACTGCACGGTCACAGTAGTTCCTCTGCTTCCTACTTTTTGAGTTTTTTATTGAGATCCATAAATACCAAAACTGTTGCTAACAGAATGTTAACAATGAGGACCATCAGACAACAACGTAAACTATACCACAGCATGATAGTGTGAACAGACATCACAGAACAATAACAGCAGCAGAAGCTACAACCAGAAGCATGCTACAAACAGCAGGCAGAACAGAAACAATTACTGGAACAGGTGATGCTGTGTCAACAGACAAAATCTATGGCAACCAAGCAACTGCCCCTAACATTGTGTTCACTACATTGCCTCTACCATTATTTCCTGTATTTTGTGATTCAAACAAAGACTGGCTGCAGCTTAATCAGGCACTGATGTGTATCAGCTGTTTTGAAAAACTTGCCCAATCAGCAGTCTCAGATGTAATTTCTTTCTCCAAAATTTATGATTTGCTTACAATATATTATGATAAGCAAACACACTTAGGGACATCTTAACTAGTGTTTCACCAGCTGTTGAAGAAACCAGTGCAATCTTGTTAAGTTTGGGTAGCTGATCTTCATGGGAAGATCTGTAATACCAGCCACCTTTACACTCCCTTGCGTAACCTTTATATGCAGAAGTCGTTGTTCGGTACAAACCAGACCAGGAAATGTTTCATTAGGAATTAAAATTAGTAGACCCATTGTTAGACAAATTCTTGAAATCATTCAAGCTTTTCAGATTACACATAGGCCCAATATGCCAATAGATCAGAAGACTGAAGTAGTGTGCTGCATGAACCATGGAGTCCAATGACAGTCAACACCCATGGACACAGCAAACCAAAGCTGTGTTTCTTTTACACAACAGCAGTACCAGCTCTGCTGCTGTTGTTCACACACAGGACCAAGCCCTCTCAGCATCATAGCACAATACTGTTCATAGACTGAGTACAGGGAAGTCATATAATGAATATGTAAGTCAGTGACTAGTTTCTTATCAAGTGGATCCAGTACAGCCACCAAATTAACCTTACAAACTTTTAAAGATCAACCTTCCTCATGTGTACAACACTGCCCAGTTTCATAAATCAAGCAAGCTAGTTTAGTTAAATGCATGTTTAACAAGCAAACAATCAACAAGTATGTCACAAAATTCATATCCTGGTGGTCCTGTAACTGTCAGTCTCAAACTTTTTTGGGGTGGATTTTTTAGAACCACAAAACTGTAACTTTAATTGGTGCAGGCATTCCACTTCATACACTGGAAGATTTGTGCCAGGAATTCTAGTTCTTGTTTATAACTGGTCTCAGGTAGGTGACAAATTTTGAGGTACATATTATTTTTAAGCCCTTGGCCAATCTGAAGTTTTACTGTGCTTGTTCCATGAAACCTGCTTTGAAAGATGAAATACCTTTCCTTCAGGCTTTAAAGGTCTTTGAATAAATACCATTAAGTGATGCAGCTACATCTATAGTAATAATCAAGACATTCACATCCCATATGCCAGCCAAAAGAATGACTATCTATATTAGTATTTGGCACACGTTTCTCCGAGGAGGATTCAGGAGATTTTACAGCTACCTCTAGATGGAGAATCCAACAATTCATGATGATAAAAATATGCCTTGTATTGTACTGGTATCTTCGCCTATACAAAAGACATGCAATGAATTGCATTTTCATGTTTACAAGGAGCAGGACTTAAGTGCGACTCAACAAGTGCAACCTTTTTGCCTAAGAAGGAGAAGTATACCTATGGCATGTGTTGAGTGTCTGCCATAACATATAGAGCAGCACCTACAATTATACTTTGCACTCCAATATGAAGTAAATGGCAAAATGTACTTCAAATTGCACCATGTATTAGAGGTTCTTCCCATTTGATCTGAGTATGGAGTGCAGGAAGGACTCTGTGCACAATGTAATTAGTGTAATCTTGTCTTCATGGTCCCTTAAACAAGATACATAGAGTATTTTGTACATTTTTATACTTCTCACTTAATAATGGCTCTTGAAGCTTTGTTAGAAGCTTTTACATGTTACGTGGTGGCTGTCTTGGACATGTCTACCTGTTCAGCTTTTTCAGCATCTTTTGTAGTAAAATGAACCTGTTACCTTTCGTGTTTCTCTTCTTTGTACATATAACAAATACGGCATCATGGCATCCATACTGGGACAGCTTGTTAAGGGTTGTGATTGCTTCGATATAAAAAAATTATTCGTAAACTGCTTTAGCCTCTTTTATCATCATTATAATATCATACACATTTTGTTGATCAATATCCTGTCAGCCTCAAACGCTTCAGCAAAATTCTAGGCTGAATTACACGTGTGTTTTTTTATGCACTCTTCTTTGCAGACTGATTGAATTTTCCCAGTATTCTACCAATGAACCTATGTCTATCACTTTCTCTACCAACAGCTGAGCCTCTGTGATGATTCTACTTATCACTGCAGATTGATACACAGGAATTTGTGAGAGTTGAGTGATTCCCATTCCGACTCGCTGATACTGTAGTTACAGCATACTCCAGATTTGTGTTTCATGAAGTGCAGAATTTTACATTTCTGAACATTTAAAATCACGTGCCAGTTATTGTGTCCTTTAGAATGCAACCAAGACCTGACGAAATATTTCTGCAGCATTTTCAGAAAAGTACTTCATCATACACAAGTGCACCATTGCAAAAGTTTGTAGGTTACTATTAATATTTTCCACAGTTTTATCAGAACACCTCTCACAAGATTAACACAAATAACACACACATAGAGAGAGAGAGAGAGAGAGAGAGAGAGAGAGAGAGAGAGAGAGAGAGAGAGAGAGAGAGAGAGAGACTATCAACACGCCTGGGGCATATATTGAATTATATCTAGATCTGTCAATGGCCCTCGATCCATGATACATGCTTTGTCCTCCCAGACAAGAACCCTCAATCCAGTCACAAATTTTGTGTGATAACCCATGCAACCATACTTACACTGATAAGTGGTAGTATGGTACTGAGTAAAATGCTTTTTGGAAGTCAAATATTACTGCATCTACCATTGTTTTGTGTGGATATTTTCGGAATTCATGCTGGTTTACATGGAGGAAGTCATCCCATTCAAGATATGTTATCACATTTGACCCTCAGAATATGTTCTAAACTTCTACAACATGTGTATGTCAAAGATGTTGGAAGGCGGTTTCTGAATTGATTCTGCTGCCCTTCTTGTAAATGGGTATCACCTATGCTTCCTTCCAGCCACTGCACAAACTTATTTATTTTGTTCAAGGCATATACTGTTTTTTATGGTTCAAAGAGAGGCTAACTCTGACACAAATTCTGTGTTGAATCTGATGGGGATCCCATTGTGCCATGGAGCTTTGTTCAAATTTAGCAATTTCAGCTGTTTTTCAATGCTGCAGACACTAATATCTAAATCACTCGTTTTTGCAGTGGCGTGAGAATGAAACTGGGTTAGTACTTCAGGATTTCAATTTATTTCTCTGCCATCACATTTGGTTCCTGTGCTGTCCACAACTGTCTTGGACACTAACTTTGGCGCCATCAATAGCTTTCAGATTCACCGTTTTGTGAGTGGCCTTGTGACTTGGCTACAGTAGTAACTGAAGGCATCATGTACTTCCCCGTGTTCAAATATGTTTAATTCAGCATTTCTCCCTATGGCCCTTTGCTTTGTTTTTCATCTGTTATGCAGTAGTCACAATTTCATTAGAGTTTCATTACAGAGACAGTATACCAAGGATGAGTCCTTTCAATTACAAACTATTCTTCTAAAATTATTTAACTGGATAGATAAAAAATCTGCTTACCAAGCAGCAGCAGAACACACACATAAAAGACTGTTGTGATAGGCAAGCTTTTCAGAGCCAGTGGCTTCTTCCTCAGGTAGAAGGGGGAGGAAGAAGGGTGAAGGAAAAGGACTGGAGAGGTCTAGGAAAAGGGATAGATTTTGGGGAAGTCACCCAGAACCATGGGTCAGGGGAGACTTACCATACGGAATGAGAAGGAAAGACAGTGTCTCCCCACGGTTACAGGTGACTTTCCTCAAATCTACCCCTTTTCCTTCCCCTTCTGCGTGAAGAAGGAGCCACTGGCTCCGAAAGCTTACCTATCACAACATCTTTTATGTGTGTGTTCTGCCGCTGCTTGGTGAGTAGATCTTTTAGCTAGCCAATTACATAATTTTGTTATTGATGGTTATTGTTGAACTATTCATCTAGTAACATATCTCTCCAGTGCTTCATCAATTATTCTTCTAATGTTGAGGCCCAGTTCCTCTACATTCTCCTGCTCAGAGCTAAATGTTTCAAAGTTCCTTTCTGGGATGTAGTACCACTGTATATCTAGTCAATCTTTCTACTTGATTTAGTTGCCTTTAGTACTTGGGTGATCAATGATGCCACAATTACACCATTGACATGATACCAATTTCAACATCACCATCCTCAAAAAAGTCAGCTCCGTTTCTTGCCATTTGATATATTTTCTCCATGAGTGGGCTTCTGAACTATCTGTTATAGGTAGAACCAAACAAGTAAAACTATTCGCTTGGCATTTACAGTGACTTTGCCCAGGCTTTTGACTGTGCATATCATAAAACTCTAGATGAAAACATAATGTGGCATTACAGATATTCCCCTTGCATTATAAGACAGAGGGGTCTCATTAACAAAAGATACTATGAAACGCAAAGTCAGAGTGAAAAAACATTAAATAACAAGCCCCAGAAAGTTCAGTTCTTGGTCCCTTCATGTTCTTGACCTACATAACTGATTTACCACAGGCACCGGAGGTCTCCTAAGAAACTTTTTTTTTCTTTTTTCTCCCCAGATGACACAGGTCTACTGATTGAGTGTCCAGATAGGTACTTACTAGACATTGCAAGGGGATTTGTGGAATTGACTTATGACTGGTTCACAGCAGACAGCTTCCATTCTAAATGACTTACAGACGCCAATAATCCATTCATCTTCACTGACTGATTTAGTAATCACTGTATCACTATAGTGCCAACAGCGTTCTTGTCAAATCATCCAAGTTACGCGCTGTCGTGTCAGGCTAGGCTAGCACCTGGATGGGTGACTGTCCGGGTCTGCTGAGTGCTGTTCGCTAGTAGGATGCACTCAGCCCTTGTGACACCAACTGAGAAGTAGCAGCTCTGATCATGAAAACTGACAACAACCAAGAGAGCAGTGTGCTGAACACATACACCTCCATATTCACATCTAGTGACGCCTATCGGCTGATGACGACATGGCGGTTGGTCGGTACCATTGCGTCTACTGAGTGTTGAGACGAAGTACCAATACAGTATGATGAACAATATTTACATGCTGGTTTACATGGGTTATCCCTCACGTGGCTGTACACGTAAATAATAAATTTAGGGTTTACAAATGGCGTGGCTATAGTAAGAAACAGTATGAGTGTGCACTGGAGAAATTTGGTAGCGGGGAGACAGTTATTATGACAAGAAATGGTTGAAAGCGCAACGTAAGCCCTGAGCAGAATCTCTTAAAAGTTGAGCATGAAACACAGACCTACTCTGGGAGATACTTCTTTTTATGATATGTTCAAAATGTCTTAACAGATGTTTGCTACCCCATTCAAAGTTATTTTCATCTGTTATGTGATGACAAAGCAGGTCATCAAGTATATCAGAGTCTTCAGTAAATTATTCCACTGAAAAATACTGAGTTTTCTGCTATTAAATATTTCCTAGTTGGTATTAGATATCCATTTACGCCTTGGTTTCTACAACAACTTTGTGAGGGTGTTTACGGTTTGTCACAGTTGTACTGTGGTGACAACTATATCCACACATACAGGAACAAATTGCTTCAATGTTTCACAACATAGATGTGGGTGCGGAAACAGCTGCACAACATTTAATAGCAGTTTTGAGAACAAATTTAAAATGACAAACTGTATAGGACTTACGTCTGTACCATCCCAAGACAAACAGCTTTGCATTCGGTTGTATATTTGGCTACATATCCAATGATTAAACTGCAACATAACTTTTACTTGTCATTGTGAGAAGTGACAAAACTGTTTTGCACAATACAGCAATCGTACTATACCACATTACTAAGCAAAAGTGAGAAATGTATAGGGAGAATGGAATGGCTACAAGAAGATGGATTCTGGAGCATCTGTACATAAGAAACTATGAACCTTATTTGAAGATAATCACTTACCCATGGATGTCCCGTTAGTGAGCACACTGACTATGAGAAAGCCGTAACGGATATCGTGTCAAGTGGGAACTAGACATACGTTCTCATTTGGCATTCTTACTTTCAAACTGACGTATACTTACTCTTTATTTGTATTTATTTCTATTAGGATGGTGTGCAAATAAGAAGACGAGTGGTGGGGAAATACACTGTAACAATGGGCGGTGTATCATTCAGCCACCTCTATGGCGTGCACACACAATCGATTTTTTTTGCTGGGGGTGTGTGGGTTATGATGAAGCTGTGATATACAGGGTGTTACAAAAAGGTACAGCCAAACTTTCAGGAAACATTCCTCACACACAAATAAAGAAAAGATGTTATGTGGACATGTGTCCGGAAACGCTTAATTTCCATGTTAGAGCTCATTTTAGTTTCGTTCTTCTACCTACACTCAATGGAGCACGTTATCATGATTTCATATGGGATACTCTACCTGTGCTGCTAGAACATGTGCCTTTACAAGTACGACACAACATGCGGTTCATGCACGATGGAGCTCCTGCACATTTCAGTCGAAGTGTTCGTACGTTTCTCAACAACAGATTCGGTAACTGATGGATTGGTAGAGGCGGACCAATTACATGGCCTCCACGCTCTTCTGACCTCAACCCTCTTGACTTTCATTTACGGGGGCATTTGAAAGCTCTTGTCTACGCAACCCTGGTACCAAATGTATAGACTCTTCGTGCTTGTATTGTGGATGGCTGTGATACAATACGCCATTCTCCAGGGCTGCATCAGCGCATCAGGGATTCCATGTGATGGAGGGTGGATGCATGTATCCTCGCTAACGGAGGACATTTTGAACATTTCCTGTAACAAAGTGCTTGAAGTCACGCTCGTACATTCTGTTGCTGTGTGTTTCCATTCCATGATTAGTGTGATTTGAAGAGAAGTAATAAAATGAGCTCTAACATGGAAAGTAAGCATTTCCGGACACATGTCCACGTAACATATTTTCTTTATTTGTGTGTGAGGAATGTTTCCTGAAAGTTTGACCGTACCTTTTTGTGACACCCTGTAAAGTTAACACACTTATAACGTTAACAAGTGATGGGACTAATTTCCAGTGAGTTACGTTTGTTTCCTTGCACTTATAAAGCAGGAACCCTCAAATGTTCAGAATTTAACTGCAACCATAACTGCTTATGCACTTCAGTAGATTACTCAATAGGACAACTTTTGAACTGTGAATTCCCAAACAAAATTAACTTCAAACACAGACCAAATGCCTATCTGCTTGGCAAATCAATCTCCTCCACAGAACAATTTCTGAAGGCTTATGAAAAAAGAAAGACATCGAGAATAGTTAAGTATAAAACACTGCAAGCATGATAAATATTATTTGAATGATCAGTATGTTACAGTGAGACAATATACAAGGGCCACCCAGAAAGTAATGTACTTTTTTTCGGCTGAAAACAATGCTATTAATGCGAAAGGTTACGTATATATTATTTGAAATCTCCTGAGTGAGTGCGCCAAGTTTCCGTCACTTTTGACAGATAGCATCAGTTAGTCGCTTGGCACGGAGGGTGAGTTCAGTGGAAGGCGGTTCGACAGAGCTCCACGATTTGCAGCGGTCGGGAAGTCCATCCAAGGCTGTCACACCTGACATGTTACAGTGAGCTGATGTCATTCACCATTAAAGGATGCCATTTGTAGGAGACATTTTGAGGATGGTGAGGAGGTGATTCACACAGTGAAGCACTGACTCCGCCACCAGGACAAGGATTAGTACCTACAGGACATACACGCCCTTGTTTCATGCTGGAGGAAGGCCATAGAAATGGATGGAGATTACATGGAAAAATGTGTGTAGATAAAACACCATTCTTTTGGTGTGTGTAATTCTCATTATGATCAATAAAGAATTGGTGAAGAAAAAAATGTGGTGCATTATTTTCTGGGCAAACCTCGTACTATACATTCGTAAAACTGACACGTTCCATATTATAACAAGAGGTTGTAATTGTGGTGTACAGAAAAAGCCAAATAACTGGCAAGCTGTATTCATTTTGGCTGCTGTACAAGATGTAGCAATGAGCAGAATTCAGAGTCAATACATTGTCATGCCTGAAAATAGTGTAGAAATAATATAATACACTTCACCTTTCTCAGGTGAACATTTGATAAATGTATTTATGTGGTGACCCACTGATGCTGATGACATTATTTGCCTCAACTACTGAATGGATACGAACAGAAATAAGCAATAAAAATATAAAATGGCCAGGAACAATTCACACAACTTTGAACAATTTTAATAAACATTTTTGGAACAGTGATTAAATTTTTTTGTTTTTAAAATTCAGTCTTAATCCCACCACGTATGTTACAAGAACATAGGTGACCGGTTTCGGTCATATCACATGACCATCATCAGACCCATGGCATCCTTTGAAGATGGTAGGTGGAGCACTCCTCTCAGTTGCTGTGATGTCGACCAGTTAACATCACAGCAACAGAGAAGAGTGCTCCACCTACCATCTTCATCTTCAAAGGATGCCATGGGTCTGATGATGGTCGTGTGATATGACCGAAACCGGTCATCATGTTCTTGTAACATATGTGGTGTGATTAAGACTGAATTTTAAAAACCAAAAATTTCACACAACTTTGCGTGATGTGTCTAAAATGGAATGTTTACAATTAGCGTGTATTAATAGTTTGGTTTATGACAGTAATACATGGTCTCCCAATGCAAATTCTGTTTAAAAACCAAGAGTGGTTCTGCAAAAATGGAGAGATACATGTACAAAATTTCTAGGAGAGGAAGAAAAACAATGAAATGGATAAACAAAGAGATCTCTGCTAGATTTAAAGAGAAAAGACTGAGAATCATGTAATTACTTCAACAAAGCGAAAGTCATTGTAGTTCAAGTCACTCATGAAAAATATTAAATAACCAACTTGAGATTACTATTCACGCAGAAAAAGTTGACACTCAGCGTGTTTGCTTTTGGGAACAACTATAAATTGGAAATGCCTGTACTGTCGCTTCCATCAGCCACCATGCCCAGTGTCAACTATGTTTGCACATGTCGTAATTCATTGTATACAAGTATCCCATACACAGCACAATTTAACATCTAATGCTTGGAGACAAGGACTTCTGACCTAATCCAATTTCTTGTCACCAAAGGAAATAAGAGTGCAGCAAACAAACTGACAAACCACACAGACTGTCAGAGGGAAAGTGTTGTGATAGGCACAAACTACTGGACTCCTAGAATCAAGAAAGTGTTACTTCTGACCAAGCTCTGGCATTCAAAATGTATAACTGGTGTGTGATAGTGGTCTCCCTCAAAACCAGAGATGTAGTGTGGCCTCATCTGTAGCATTGCACAAGGTGTAGGTTACGTTGGAAAGTGACAGTTTGATAGAGCTGGTGAAGCCAATGAATGGCAATGCAAAATTCAAATTTTAGTAACAGATTCATCTGTCGTATGACCCAACCATGTTTAATGCAACTTTGTTACAAAAACGATACACTAGTCAGATAATCTGCTTAAATAAACAAATCTCTGGTGCCTATTAGGTGCGTTCATATCACAAACACCAATTACGAAAAATGCAAATGGGTTTGGGAGAGACTAGGTTAAACTTACCATTTTCTTGTTGTGTAGTTCTGCAAACAAGTGCCACAATCATACTTCCACATCTACAATCAACTGTGATCTGCATGGCTAAGGGTATGTCTCATGGTACTAATTATTAGGCCTTTCTCCTTTTCTGTTCACATATAGATCACAGGAAGAATAATTGCTTAAATACCAATGCGCATGTTATAATTAGTCTAATCTTGTCTTCATGATGCCTATGTGAATTATGTGTAGGGGACCGTGGCATATACCTAGATTTACAGCATTTCTTTTCCATGAATGTAGTTCAGCATTTCATGTGTTAATTTCCAATGGGGCTATTAATTATTCTGCCCCATAAAGCACTGCTGTCCGTGATTTTGGGCAGCTAGTGTCCTGTATAAGACTATAGTTTCTGATAATGTAAAACGAGTTATTTTACATTCTTATTACACATTCATAGTAACTATGGTTACATGCTCATCACTTACACTTTTTAAAAGTACTGTTGACGGTTAATTATGCCTACAATCACAAAGTAAGTTCTTCCATGTAATACAAATAGTAGTGAAATAGAAATTTTTCAATTTGTTTTCAAATTTAACTTTGGTATATTTAAGACATTTTACATCACTGTTAACCGATTAAAAATTTTAGCTGCAACATTGTGCTTAAGACAACCATAATGTGGACTAATGAATGTCATTTTCATCTGGTTTTGTAATTATTTACATCACTGTCCCTTTTAAACTGTAGTGGGTTATTTACAACAAATTTACATGGTAATATACTGTGAAAAGTAATCAAAATACCTAACTCAAAACAGATGTACCTGCAAGACGACTGTGGGTGCACCACATCATCTTCTAGCAGGTTATTGAGCAATGAACACACTCTCTCTTAAATCCTAACATTATTCCATTTTGACATTTCCAATCCAGTTATTTTTTCCTCACCATGTGTTACGGTCATCATTGGTGTAATAGGCACTACCTCTAGAATAACAGACACCTCAATAATACTTTTTAAGATCACTTATTTCTTTTGTACCTATGTTTAAACTGATTACCAGCATCATGTGTTCAAACTACACCTGTCTTAACTATGTCAATGGTTTCATTTTATTTCTTCACAAAAACAAAGTTTCTGCCATGAGCTAGTGCATCATCATACACACAGCTTCCACCAAATAGTAATTACAGTTAAAATTCTCTTCTTTAAATGTCTTTCTTATTAGAATGTAAATATTACTCTATCCACAACTAAATTTTTCATCCAACTATAGAATGCCTTTTTGGCCACTTCCATAAAAAAACTAATTTGTTAAAAATCTCAAATTTTATAAAAATAACTGTACTATGAAATAAATAGTTATGATTACAAGATAAACTTTGAAAATTCTAATATAATTAAATTTATCCTCATTTACAATAACTTATAAGAATTTCCCTTTTTCCTCAGATGTGATTACAAGAGTGCACAGCAAGTGATACAATTACTACACTAATTCAATTTACTTTGTGTTTAAATTAGGAAGACTTGTGATAGTCACGATGGATGGCGACAAGAAATTAGGATTGGAGTACTTATCATTCCAATGTGGAAAGGATGTGCCAAGATGAAAATGACTGGAAACCACTTGGTTATCTGATGTTCAGACCCCACCTTAGAAAAATGAAGGGAGAATTTAGCAATTGTTTATACCACAATCTTTTGCTCACTAATTAGTTTTATCGACTTACAAAAATCAATTCTTACTTAAATTTGTTCGGACATGATTCTGCCTTGTCTGTAAATAAAAACTGTGTGCATGCACACACTTTTTGACATACAGATGGTGACAACATTAAACTAAATATACACCCCTAGCTAAGCAGATCTATATACTTACTACACCTGAAGCATGGCGAAAAAATTCCTACATCAAAAAATGAAAGAAGGATATTCATTTAACCTTCAACAATAGCTTTCTCATGTTTATTAAAGTTTGTTTTCAGAGACATGCAAAAAATAACTGAGTAGATCTTTATCTCTCCACAAGACAAACATTGGTCTCACAGCTAAAGAAACTATTCGCAAGTGTCTCTCTCTCTCTCTCTCTCTCTCGCACGCACGCACGCACGCACGCACACACACACACACACACACACACACACACACACAAAATAAAATGGGTGACAGCACAGAAATGTTTTAAAAGTGAATGTGCACCAGTTATCAGGTAAACTATGCAGTGAACATCATATTCCAAACGAACTATTATTCACACATTGTTACACATAAATGTAAGTTCTGAGAGGTGCATGTGGCTGCTTGTTTTACTAGTTGCATAACAACTATAGTTTAAATTGGCTAAAGCAAAGGGAAAGCCTACTCTCTGTACATTCAGCAGTATAATGACCCAGGAAGTACATACACTGTAGCATACAGAATACAAACATCTAATCATAATGTTTGTAACATTTAGTGGAAGTTTTTTTTTATTAAAAAAAAAGAAAGAGGTTGTCTTGTACCCTGCACTGCACTCTACACATCAAGTCACTTTCGAATTAGTTCAGCTCCGAAAGATTTCCAGAATGTTACAATGTTACTATTATCTAAATAAATTTAATCTTAAAAAAACTATGGTTCTTGTGGGCCTTATTGATTGTGAATTATAATATTAATTTGCTGTGAAGCTTATTAAAGTATTTTAATCCACATTTAATCACTCGTTAGAAAAACTGTACTAAGAAAAAAAGAAGATACGGAAACATCACACCTCCGATCAAACAAATCACAATAATTATATATTTCGACAAGTATTATGCGTATGATAAGACTTCGAATTGCCTTTGACAAGGTTGGTCCACATTTTCAGTCTCTGGTAATGGAAATGTAATTAAATAATAAGCGCTTGAAAAAACACAAACTTTAGTTCCACACTGGAAGTGTGACAGTTCCACAAACACACACTATGCACTGTATCGGCAGCAATCCACACGGACGCCGATTTTGGCAACAGGCAGTTTGTCTTTCACATTGCCCCCATAGACTGTGGGTTGACATTTTGAATCAAGGTAATATTATCGCCTTTCATCATTATTCTTCCAAGACTTTTTCTTGCCTTCGTCTTCGTATGATACTCTTCGGCGTCGTCTAGCACCAAGTTCATGTACTCATCGAATCCCACAATATGGCCTTCTATACGAAGAGAGACGTTCTCGAACAACCATACTTGCACTCGCGATCGGTTTTGCAAATATCGGAAGATAAGGTTGATGGGCTGCACCATCACCTTCTGGACTTTTTGTGGCCCTTTGTACGACATCTTCACAGGTAGGGTAAACCTCACTACCAGACACCACACAAGAAACGTATAATAAGACAACGCACACTTTCTATTCCCTCCAACAAACTTCCACCGGCAAGCGTGAACGTCCAAAGATCATAACCTATATTTATCAAAGATAAAATGTTGGGCGTCAAAGATTGAATGGAAAAGGTATGTATTGCAGTTGCTTTTCTGAGTGCATTGAAAATTTGCAAATTACCATCATTCTCGATACGGGCCATTCAGAAAAGATAAATGACACTTAGCATATGGCGAGAAGCATGCATTGTCAAGCATTTCTTGCCATTATATATTTTCACTCACCATCCCAAATCATATTCCACAGTTGCCTACAGGTGTTTCCACATGAAAAATTGTTCATTCTGTTTTCTTCATGTTTATTCGCTTAAATAGTTACTGTGGCAAAGAAGAGAACTTGGTCTTAGTTATTGATTTTCATATAGGAAGAGGAAAGGAAATAGGAGACGTCATGCGAGAAAATATATCAGGGATTGAAAATAATCACAATCTTTCACTTTTTACTGCTTTCATCTCAGTCTTCTACTTGTTTCACATGTATAAAATATATATAAACATTTTGTAAAGTGTCAAAACGTACTGGGAAGGCTATCACAGCTAAGTCATTTCCAGTTAAACTTTAAGAGATGTGTGACACCCTCGCCCTACTGTTATTTGGTTACTACTGCAATTGTCCAAACGTTGCTATGCGTAATAACATGATCATGCGGTCAAATACCTGAAAAAGTTTTACTGAAAATGACAATATATAGTTAAACTTTCTAAGTAACGGTAATCTCAACCCTAAACTTTGACAGTTCCTCTAATTTGCGAGTATTATTAACGTAACATCATTTACAGAATCCAGTCTCATTCCACAAGCTTTATGAGAAATTGCATAGAATACACTCTTAATTATAAATTTTTGCTATGATAACTGAATTTAAATTTTATAATAGTAGTAAGAGAAGATTTATTTGCACCCCAGGAATGCTTGCTATTTAATATTTTAAGTACTGTTCATCTCAATGCACATTTTCATGTTCAAATAATCTGCAAAAGTACTCTAAATTAATTTTATCGTTCAATAACGATTTACAAATGACTCATAGTGATACAATTACTTCATTGCTGGTATTGGACAAACCTAAATTGTTTTTCTGAGAACTCCTTTTATATACCCAACATTTTTTATTTTCAACTGTTAGTAAACAACCAATCAGTTCCCAGAAGCTTTAATAAATAAATCTGGGCCAGGTTTCGGTACTACTATGATTATGCTCTTCAGAAGTATCACGGTATTACCTAAAAATTACGAAAATAGGTGGGAGATGCTGAGAGTTAGAGCAGGGAGGTACTGGAGGAAGTAAAGCTGTGAGGACAGGGCGCGAGTCGTGCTTGGGTAGCTCAGATGATAGAGCACTTACCTGCAAAAGGCAAAGGTCCCAAGTTCGAGTCTTGGTCTGGTACACAGTTTTGATCTGCTAGGAAAGTTTCAGTTAGAGAAGGGGTTAGTCTTTGGAGGGGTGACAGAGGCTTTGAAACGTCTGCGGCCAGGTTCCACATAGTTTGTCTATCGGATCCAAGTGGCTGTCTGGCTGTCAGAGCCTCGTGGTTGATCCATCTGGTTTTGAGTTCTTTAGGTCAGTATGAGCGGTGGTCCAACTGCGACATAGGTGTTTGAAAATACTTCGCGTTTCGTGTGGACTGACGAATTTTGTGCAGTTTTCGACTTAGTTTCTGGTGCAATCACAGGACTAAGAATTATTTGGACGCAGTTTGGACCGTGCCACAGCAGTTAGTGGAAACGTCATTTGAATTCCATATCCGATCGACTTACAGGGCGATTAATAGTTGTGTCGGTTTGAGTGAGGATATTTTGTCAGAATTTGTATCTTGAACACAGTCTGGTGTTTTTACAGCTAGTTTATTAGTTTATTAAAATTGTGGTGTGTTGTTATCCACCATTTGGAACTCCAGTCACATCATTTCTTGCTGCACAATAGCTTGTGTTGCTCACCAGAACCGTGAGTTGATTGGACAATAAATTTGACTTGTGAAAACTGAAATCACTTAATGATTAAAAATCTGCATGGACTGTGCAGCTGGTCCCGGCGCAGGTTCGAGTCGTCCCTTGGACATGGGTGTGTGTGTGTTTGTCCTTAGGATAATTTAATTTAAGTAGTGTGTACGCTTAGGGACTGATGACCTTAGCAGTTACGTCCCATAAGATTTCACACACATTTGAACATTAAAAACCTGCGCATATGTTTCAAATTAGCAGTTTGTGGAATTCTGACCAGCTGTCAGCAACCATTCTGCAGTTTTACTGTATATTACAGTGACGCATTTCAGGTAAATAAATCTGCCCCTAGATGAACAGAAGCAAAGCCCATTTTTATTAATAAGTTTTACTTTAACCCCCTTAGTGACACACACTGAGCGAGATATTTATGGAAAGATAGCATTAAATCACATTACATCTTCAGTGGACAGTTATGGAAAAAGGGAAGAACATTAGTGATTAACATCTCGTCGAAACATAGGACATTAAATATGGATAGACAAACAAATGAAATCAATGCGTGTACCATAAAAGGAAAGATAATTTTATCTGACAATTTATGTGCACCATTCAAATACTACACTGAAGCGCCAAAGAAACTGGTATAGGCATGTGTATTCAAATAAAGAATTGTATAAACAGGCAGAATATGGCGCTGTGTTCGGCAACGTCAATATAAGACAAGTGCCTTGCACAGTTGTTGGATGGGTTACTGCTGCTACAATGGCAGGTTATCAAGATTTAAGTGAGTCTGAAGGTGGTGTTATAATCGGAGCATGAGCGACGAGATGCAGCATCTCTGAGGTAGCAATGAAGTGGCGATTTTTACATACGACCTTTTCAAGAGTGTACCATGAATATCAGGAATCCTGTAAAACATCAGATCTCCGCCACGTTGCGGCAGGAAAAAGATCCTGCAAAAATGGGACTAACGACGACTGAAGAGAATCGCTAAACGTGACAGAAGTGCAACCCTTCTGCAAATTGCTGCACATTTCAATGCTAGGCCATGTCTATGTCTATGTGTGAACCATTCAACGAAACATCATTGATATGGGCTTTTGGAGCCAACGGCCTGCTCATGAACCATTGATGACTGCATGGCACAAAGCTTTACGCCTTCCCTGGGCGGCTCAACACTGACACTGACACTGGACTGCTGATGGCAGGAAAAATATCCCCTGCTCGGATGAGTCTATTTCAAATTGTATCGACTAGATGAACGTGATGGGTATGGAGACAACCTTATGAATCCATGGACCCTGCATGTCAGCAGGGGACTGTTGAAGCTGATGGAGGATTTGTAATGGTGTGGGGCGTGTGCAGCTGGAGTTATATGGGACCCATGATACGTCTAGATATGACTCCAACAAGTGACACATACGTAAGCATCCTGTCTGATCACCTGCATCCATCCATGTACATTGTGCATTCCAACGTACTTCGGCCATTCCAGCTGCACAATGCGATAGGCCACACGTCCAGAATTGCTATTGAGTGCTTCCAGGATCACTCTTCCGACTTTAAACACTTCCGCCACCAAACTCCCCAGACATGAACATTATTGAGCATATCTAGGATGCCTCACAATGTGCTGTTCAGAAGAGACCTCCATCCCCGCGTACTCTTACAGATTTATGGACAGCCCTGCAGGATTCATGGTGTCAGTTCCCTCCAGCACTACTTCATATTCTAGTCGAGTCCATGCCATGTTGTGTTGTGGAACTCATGCGTGCTCATGGGGGCCCTACACCATATTAGTCAGGTGTGCTAGTTTCTTTGGCTTTTCAGCGTACAAATACACAACAGGATGCAACAGACTGAGAGAAGTCTATTAGGACCAGCTATGAAGAGGAACAGGCATTCTGACAACCCTTTTAGTGACATATCTAGAAAATTTCTCACCTGTGGGACAGAATTATTAAATATAATTGAGTGGCTTCAGTTTGAGAGAAGACGAATCGATTGGTTCCGTTCTACTCACCAGTTTACCTAATGAGTACAAGCCACACTTACAAAATTCATTATTCCTGTCACAAGAGTTTTGTTTGAGAAATAGTTATTGCAAGAAGTAAGTGACATTATTTCCTGAAAATCATGCTGTGGTAGTCATTTAGCAAAGAACGAAACAGAGAGGATCTGCAAGCCAGGCCGGCCAGTGTGGCTGTGCGGTTCTAAGCGCTACAGTCTGGAACCGCATGACCGCTACGGTCGCAGGTTCGAATCCTGCCTCGGGCATGGATGTGTGTGATGTCCTTAGGTTAGTTAGGTTTAAGTAGTTCTAAGTTCTAGGGAACTGATGACCTCAAATGTTAAGTCCGATAGCGCTCAGAGCCATTTGAACCATTTTTGAACGGCAAGCCAACAACAGAGCAGCAGCAGATATGACCTGATTAGCGCCAGAGCACCAGAGAATACCTGGCGACAAACTGCCAGATTTATGTGCCACGTCCGAACCACGGACAGGTTTCGCGGATATTTTTGACTGATGACGGCCCACCGATCTCAGTTCTGTCGTTGTCCACTAATGTGCAGGTCCTGCCCATCGGATCTAGTGTCGGAGATCTGCCTGGAAGCCGGATCACTTCGTGTGTGGCGTTAATTGGCAGATTTTCGATATCTATCCTTGGATCCAGACCACGAAATGCGGTGAATGCTCGACAGGTCAAAGGCCACAGTCGACGGATTTCGGTACTTGTGACTTTTTCTGAGCGACATTACGTTGTACAGTGTGACGTTTTTAGGTCTTACTTTATTGTTGTTCATTTTTGAATTTTAGAAAGCATTTATATCGTCGATAGGAAATTAGTATGGTCGATATTAGGAAGAAAAACCGCGGCTGTCGCTGGCGATTTGTGCGCTATGCATTGATATGTTTCTCGAAAGAAAAGTCGCACAAGCTGGAGTGTCGGAACACAACATACCAGATATATGGATTTCATGCAGAATAGTGGACATTGCTCTGAGAACTGCGAACGTACAATACGGTAGGGTGAGGACATCCTTCGGCAGATTCGATTAGATTGCGTTTTCGTTGCATAGACCCAAAAAATGAGATGATTCTCGTACGTGCGGAACAAGTCAGAAAGAATAACATAAAAAAACATTTGAATATAATACTCACAACCATGATCATTTGTCAGGAGGTTACCAAAATAGTACTCCTAATACTTACAGAATTAATACACTGTCAGAATGAAACACAGTTAGCACTTTTAATACATTTTTCATACACAAAATCCCTAATCTTGACTGCTATGACCACGTGTTGTCAAAACTGAAATCTAACAGACATTTGTACTTAAGCTTGTATAACAGTCCCTGTTAAGATATTCGCCTATAGCGTAGAAGGAGTTGCCCATCAAAAAGTCTTTCAAATTCTGTTTAAACTTTGCTTTCTCTGAAAGCAAGGTTCTAATGGTTGCTGGCAATTTATTGACAATGTTTGTTCCTGAATACTGGACCCTTTTTTGTACCAGGACTGTTCTTATTCCCTGTGTTTATACTATGTATTGAGCTATTGGTTGGAAACAGAGCTACATTGCTTGCAACAAATTTAATTAAGGAATAACTATACAGAGAAGCAGTGGTTACAGTACAGAGTTCCTTGAACAGGTTTCTACATGACGTTCTTGAATTTACATTTACCTCAAATGAGGCTTATTACACGCTTTTGCATACTAAAAAAAACTTTTGCTCGTTTTGATGAATTACCCCAGAATATGACCCCCCATGAACCATGGACCTTGCCGTTGGTGGGGAGGCTTGCGTGCCTCAGTGATACAGATAGCCGTACTGTAGGTGCAACCACAACGGAGGGGTATCTGTTGAGAGGCCAGACAAACGTGTGGTTCCTGAAGAGGGGCAGCAGCCTTTTCAGTAGTTGCAAGGGCAACAGTCTGGATGATTGACTGATCTGGCCTTGTAACAATAACCAAAACGGCCTTGCTGTGCTGGTACTGTGAACGGCTGAAAGCAAGGGGAAACTACAGCCGTAATTTTTCCCGAGGGCATGCAGCTTTACTGTATGATTACATGATGATGGCGTCCTCTTGGGTAAAATATTCCGGAGGTAAAATAGTCCCCCATTCGGATCTCCGGGCGGGGACTACTCAAGAGGATGTCGTTATCAGGAGAAAGAAAACTGGCGTTCTACGGATCGGAGCGTGGAATGTCAGATCCCTTAATCGGGCAGGTAGGCTAGAAAATTTAAAAAGGGAAATGGATAGGTTGAAGTTAGATATAGTGGGAATTAGTGAAGTTCGGTGGCAGGAGGAACAAGACTTCTGGTCAGGTGACTGCAGGGTTATAAACACAAAATCAAATAGGGGTAATGCAGGAGTAGGTTTAATAATGAATAGGAAAATAGGAATGCGGGTAAGCTACTACAAACAGCATAGTGAACGCATTATTGTGGCCAAGATAGATACGAAGCCCACGCCTACTACAGTAGTACAAGTTTATATGCCAACTAGCTCTGCAGATGATGAAGAAATTGAAGAAATGTATGATGAAATAAAATAAATTATTCAGATTGTGAAGGGAGATGAAAATTTAATAGTCATGGGTGACTGGAATTCGAGTGTAGGAAAAGGGAGAGAAGGAAACATAGTAGGTGAATATGGATTGAGGGACAGAAATGAAAGAGGAAGCCGCCTGGTCGAATATTGCACAGAGCACAACATAATCATAAATAACACTTGGTTTAAGAATCATGAAAGAAGGTTGTATACATGGAAGAACCCTGGATATACTAAAAGGTATCAGATAGATTATATAATGGTAAGACAGAGATTTAGGAACCAGGTTTTAAATTGTAAGACATTTCCAGGGGCAGATGTGGACTCTGACCACAATCTATTGGTTATGACCTGTAGATTAAAACTGAAGAAACTGCAAAAAGGTGGGAATTTAAGAAGATGGGACCTGGATAAACTAAAAGAACCAGAGGTTGTACAGAGATTCAGGGAGAGCATAAGGGAGCAATTGACAGGAATGGGGGAAATAAATACAGTAGAAGAAGAATGGGTAGCTTTGAGGGATGAAGTAGTGAAGGCAGCAGAGGATCAAGTAGATAAAAAGACGAGGGCTAGTAGAAATCCTTGGGTAACAGAAGAAATATTGAATTTAATTGATGAAAGGAGAAAATATAAAAATGCAGTAAGTGAAACAGGCAAAAAGGAATACAAACGTCTCAAAAATGAGATCGACAGGAAGTGCAAAATGGCTAAGCAGGGATGGCTAGAGGACAAATGTAAGGATGTAGAGGCCTATCTCACTAGGGGTAAGATAGATACCGCCTACAGGAAAATTAAAGAGACCTTTGGAGATAAGAGAACGACTTGTATGAATATCAAGAGCTCAGATGGAAACCCAGTTCTAAGCAAAGAAGGGAAAGCAGAAAGGTGGAAGGAGTATATAGAGGGTCTATACAAGGGCGATGTACTTGAGGACAATATTATGGAAATGGAAGAGGATGTAGATGAAGATGAAATGGGAGATATGATACTGCGTGAAGAGTTTGACAGAGCACTGAAAGACCTGAGTCGAAACAAGGCCCCCGGAGTAGACAATATTCCATTGGAACTACTGACGGCCGTGGGAGAGCCAGTCCTGACAAAACTCTACCATCTGGTGAGCAAGATGTATGAAACAGGCGAAATACCCTCAGACTTCAAGAAGAATATAATAATTCCAATCCCAAAGAAAGCAGGTGTTGACAGATGTGAAAATTACCGAACTATCAGCTTAATAAGACACAGCTGCAAAATACTAAAACGAATTCTTTACAGACGAATGGAAAAACTAGTAGAAGCCAACCTCGGGGAAGATCAGTTTGGATTCCGTAGAAACACTGGAACACGTGAGGCAATACTGACCTTACGACTTATCTTAGAAGAAAGATTAAGGAAAGACAAACCTACGTTTCTAGCATTTGTAGACTTAGAGAAAGCTTTTGACAATGTTGACTGGAATACTCTCTTTCAAATTCTAAAGGTGGCAGGGGTAAAATACAGGGAGCGAAAGGCTATTTACAATTTGTACAGAAACCAGATGGCAGTTATAAGAGTCGAGGGACATGAAAGGGAAGCAGTGGTTGGGAAGGGAGTAAGACAGGGTTGTAGCCTCTCCCCGATGTTGTTCAATCTGTATATTGAGCAAGCAGTAAAGGAAACAAAAGAAAAATTCGGAGTAGGTATTAAAATTCATGGAGAAGAAATAAAAACTTTGAGGTTCGCCGATGACATTGTAATTCTGTCAGAGACAGCAAAGGACTTGGAAGAGCAGTTGAATGGAATGGACAGTGTCTTGAAAGGAGGATATAAGATGAACATCAACAAAAGCAAAACAAGGATAATGGAATGTAGTCTAATTAAGTCGGGTGATGCTGAGGGAATTAGATTAGGAAATGAGGCACTTAAAGTAGTAAAGGAGTTTTGCTATTTGGGGAGCAAAATAACTGATGATGGTCGAAGTAGAGAGGATATAAAATGTAGGCTGGCAATGGCAAGGAAAGCGTTTCTGAAGAAGAGAAATTTGTTAACATCCAGTATTGATTTAAGTGTCAGGAAGTCATTTCTGAAAGTATTCGTATGGAGTGTAGCCATGTATGGAAGTGAAACATGGACGATAAATAGTTTGGACAAGAAGAGAATAGAAGCTTTCGAAATGTGGTGCTACAGAAGAATGCTGAAGATTAGATGGGTAGATCACATAACTAATGAGGAAGTATTGAATAGGATTGGGGAGAAGAGAAGTTTGTGGCACAACTTGACCAGAAGAAGGGATCGGTTAGTAGGACATGTTCTGAGGCATCAAGGGATCACCAATTTAGTATTGGAGGGCAGCGTGGAGGGTAAAAATCATAGAAGGAGACCAAGAGATGGATACACTAAGCAGATTCAGAAGGATGTAGGTTGCAGTAGGTACTGGGAGATGAAAAAGCTTGCACAGGATAGAGTAGCATGGAGAGCTGCATCAAACCAGTCTCAGGACTGAAGACCACAACAACAACAACATGACCGCCGTATCACATAACTGAATGAAAGTAAGCAAAGTATGCATTTTTAAATATATATTTATACCCCCCACATCTGACATCATTCTCACTGCAAATCTACATCTACATCCATACTCCGCAAGCCACCTGACGGCGTGTGGCGGAGGGTACCTTGAGTACCTCTATCGGTTCTCCCTTCTATTCCAGTCTCGTACTGTTCGTGGAAAGAAAGATTGTCGGTATGCCTCTGTGTGGTCTCTAATCTCTCTGAGTTTATCCTCATGGTCTCTTTGCGAGATATACATAGGAGGGAGCAATATACTGCTTGACTCCTCAGAGAAAGTGTGTTCTCGAAACTTCAACAGAAGCCCGTACCAAGCTACTGAGCGTCTCTCCTGCAGAGTCTTCCACTGGAGTTTATCTATCATCTCCATAACGCTTTTGCGACTACCAAACGATCCTGTAACGAAGTGCGCTGCTCTCCGTTGGATCCTCTCTATCAACCCTATCTGGTACGGATCCCACACTGCTGAGCAGTATTCAAGCAGTGGGCGAACAAGTGTACTGTAACCTACTTCCTTTGTTTTCGGATTGCATTTCCTTAGGATTCTTCCAACGAATCTCAGTCTGGCACCTGCTTTACTGACGATCAACTTTATATGATCATTCCATTTTAAATCACTCCTAATTCCTACTCCCAGATAATTTATGGAATTAACTGCTTCCAGTTGCTGACCTGCTATACAGACTTGTTTAGGTGCTTCAGCAGTTCTGTGGTATTCCCTTACCAACTGATCCTGTTATCGAATTGTAATCCCAGAAATTTAACACTGTCAACCTGTTTGATCTGCATGTCTTTGTATGTTATACCCATGTTGGAAGGAAATGTCTCACAGGTTCTGAACTGCGTATAATGGATCTTTTAAAGATTAATGACAGTGAATTAGCTCTAAACCATTTATTAGTGTCAGTGAAAATCTGATTAGCACACATTTTCAAATGTGTACTGGACTTGCTATTTATTGCAATGTTTGTATCATATGCAAACAAAACAAACTTAGCATCTGGCATTGTAACAGACGAGAGGTCATTAATGTACACAAGAAAAAGCAATGGAGCCAAGTTGGAACCTTGAGGAACACCACATGTAATTAATTCCCAGTCAGATGAAGACAGACTGCTTACTGCACAGGTATTTCACAACACCATCCTTTGTTCCCTATTTGTAAAGAATAGTAATTTGTAATATCTGTAAAATACTGGACTCAACACTGTAATGGTTAATACAATAATTAACATAGTACAAGCAACTTTTTTTATAGACACTCACCATAGTGTTGGTTTATACAATTCATTCCCCTCCCCCATTTCAGCTTCTTTAAAGGAGCGCACGCCTTCCTGAGCTTTGTTCTGAAGTTACTGCAGATATTTTACATCTGTCTTCCCAACTACAAGATAAAGTGTATTTTTGTCACAAAATACAGTTTGTGTTATTGAAGTTAAGGCCTAATCAGTAACCTATAATGAAATGTATTCACTATTTGGCTCGCTTTCTAGATATAAAAACAGTTTGTTACAAAAGATGTTGATTTTAGTTACGGTATTTTTTGTCTGACTTTCATCTTCTGATTTGTATCGAACAGTTTCTGGAGTGTAACATGACATGTCTAACATCAAGAAATGCATAGTTCTGCAAAACAGTGTGGGATTATGGGAAAAACAGTAGTACCAAACATGAGAACTCTAGAAAAAAGTGCAAGCAGACAGTGTTTCCTGCTGTGAGCAAAAATCGGACACAAAATATCAATCGGCCATAAAATATCATAAGTAAAATCAACATCTTTTGTAACAAACTGTGTTTAAATCTAGAAAGCAAGCCAAACATGTTTCATATTTTATTTGAATAAAACGAAATGTATTTAGTGACAAAATACTCATGTCCTTGTAGATGCAAAGACATAATTAAAATACCTTCAATAATTATAGTGTAACTAAAAAGTACATGGCCACACAAACAAAGAATTTATTTTCTGAAACCATATTTGAAATTCTGCAGTGTAGATAAAACACTTTGGCTCACAGTTGGAATACCGTCTAGAAATGTTTCAACCATCTGTTTGTACATCGTGTTGTTTACATTCTTGTTCATGTTATGCTCATGGGTCAGTTTCCACACACAAGGTCTTTCATAGTGTAATTGTTTAAGCTTTCCCAAGTGGTTATTAGTCCAATCCTTCACTATACTTGTAGCAACTAAAACTTGCTGATGCCTGAAAACCAAAGGAAACTCTCAAGACTTTCTGTGCTCAGCTGGGATGGTGCGAACACCAGCAGGTACCAGCCTACAGATTGTGGCTCTGCTAATGTACAAGTAGGTGTTACACATTTTGCAGAATCTGTAGGAAAAATCTGTAGCCCATTGCTCAAATCAACTTGTGTGTGACCAGGTACAGTTTTGTCAGTGTGGGCGGTATAAGATATCCTTGAAACCTTACAAAAATTCTTGCCTGTTAGCTACCTAGAGCAGATAGTTAGGAACCCCACTCATGATCAAAATATATTGGATCTAATAGTAACAAACAGATATGACCTCTCTGAGATTGTCTGCATCAAAACTAGTATCAGTGACCATGACACAGTTGGAGCAACAATGATTAGCAAAGTACAAAGGATGAATAAAACAAGCAGAAAGATATAGATGTTCAGTAAACTAGATTTAAAAAAATCAGTAGTGTCATATATCAGTGAGGAATTTGGAAGTATCAGTACAGGGCTGGAGCATGTAGAGGAACTCTGGCTCAAGTTTAAAAGATTAGTTGACCATGCGCTGGATAGATATGTACCCTGTAGAACAGTTCATAATGGGAAGGAACCTCCATGTTATGCAGTAATTGCAAAGAAACTTCTAAAGAAACAGAGATTACTGCATAATAGGTGTAAAACAAACCATAGGGCTATAAATAGAGAGATGCTGAGTGAAACGCATTTGGTTGCCAAGAGGGCAAAGCATAATACCTTCAGCAACTACCATAGCAGAATATTGTCAAGTGATCTTTCACAAAACCCAAAGAAATTCTGGTCATATGTAAAGGCTGTTAGAGACACCAAAGTTGCTGTCCAGTTCCTAGTGAATGAGGCTGATCTGAAATTGAGGGTAGCAAAACAAAAGCTAAAATGCTTAACTCCATTTTCAAATGTTCTTTTACAAAGGAGAACCAAGAAGAACTGCCCTAATTTAATCCTTGTACCACTGAACGATGAATGAAGTAAGTGTTAGTGTCAATGGTGCTCAGGAACAGCAAAAATCGTTAAAATTGAACAAAGAAAAATGGTTCAAATGGCCCTGAGCACTATGGGACTTAACAGCTGTGGTCATCAGTCCCCTAGAACTTAGAACTACTTAAACCTAACTAACCTAAGGACATCACACACATCCATGCCCGAGGCAGGATTCGAACCTGCGACCGTAGCAGTCGCGCGGTTCCGGACTGCGTGCCTAGAACCACGAGACCACCGCGGCCGGCCAATTGAACAAAGCTCAAGGGCCCGATGGAGTGCCTGTCAGGTTCCATACTGAATTTGTGGCTGTGTTAGCCTCTGTACTAACTATAGTCTGTCGTAGATCCCTCGAACAAAAAACCATACCCAGTTCTTGGAAAATGCACAGGTCACACCTGTCTACAAGAAGGGTAGTAGAAGTGATCCACAAATCTACCATCCAATATCCTTGACAACAATTTGTTGTAGGTTCATAGAACATATTCTGAGCTCAAGCATAACGAGGTATCTCGAATAGAATGACCTCCTCAATGCCCACCAGCATGGGTTTCAAAAATGTTGATCGTGTGAAACCCAACTCACAATTTTCTAACATGACATACTGAAACCTTTGGATCAAGGCACTCAGATAGTTGCAGTATTTCTTGATTTCCAAAAAGCATTTGACTCAGTACCACACCAATGCTTCCTGCCAAAAGCACAATCATGTGGGGTATCAAGTGAAATTTATGAAGGCTGAGGACTTTTTGGTAAGGAGGACATAACATGTTATCTTGGATGGGGAGTTATCATCAGATGTAGAAGTAACTATGGGTGTGCCATAGGGTATTGAGTTGGGACCCTTGCTGCTCATTTTCTATATTAATGACCTTGACGTTTAATAGTAAAATCAGGCATTTTGCAGATGCTGCAGTTATCTATAATGAAGTACTACATGAAAGAAGCTCCATAAATTTGTAGTATAAATGTAAATGGATAGATAAAAAATCTACTCACCAAGTGGCAGTGGGGGAAAACACACACACACACACACACACACACACACACACACACACACACACACAAAAGGATTTAACATTTACAACATATCGGAGCCAGTGGCTCCTTCTTCCTCCTTCTTCTTGCAGAAGAGGAGTTGAAGGAGATGGAAGAGGGGTGAAGGAAAAGGATTGGAGAAGTTTAGGGAAAGGGGTACAGTGCAGAAAAGTTACCCAGAATGCCAGGCCAGGGGAGACTTATGGGATGAGAAGGAAAGACTGATTGTTGGGGTCTGCACTGGACGAGATTTGAAAACCTGAGAGCTTGAAGGTGGAAAACAGGGTAATATGCAAGGCAGAGATTACTACTGAAACAGGTCTTGATAAGATTTCAAAGTGGTGCAGAGATTAGACACTTGCTTTAAATGTTTAGAAATGTACAGATTTGCACTTCACAAAAAAAAAAAAAAAAAAAAAAAAACATAGTATCCTATGACTATAATATCAATGAGTAACAGTAGGAATCAGCCTACTGATAAATACCTGAGTGTAACATTTGCAAGGATATGAAATGTAATGATCACATAAGTTCAGTCATGGGTAAAGTGGATCATAGACTTCGGTTTACTTACAGAATATTGGGGAAGTGAAATCAATCTATAAAGGAGACTGCTTACAAAGCATTCGTGTGACCATTTCTAGAATATTGCTTAAGTGTGTGGGACCCAACCAAATAGGACTAAAAGGGTATATTGAACGTATACAGAGAAGGGCAGCACGAATGGTCGCAGTTTGTTTAATCTGTGAGAGTGTGTCCCAGAGATTGAAGATAGATGTAAACTATCCTGAGAGTGTCTATTAACAAAGTATCATGAGCTGGCTGTAAATGATTACTCTAGGAATATACCACAACCCTTGTGAATCACGATACCATGAAGATAAGATCAGAATAATTACTGCACACCCTGAGGCATTCAAACAATCATTTTTCCCACACTCCATACGTGAATGGAACAGGAAGAAACCCGAATAACTGGTACAGTGAGACATGCCCTCTGTCATGCACCTCACAGTGGTTTTCAGAGTATAGATGTAGATGAAGATGTAATGCCAGTGTAAGCTCAGTTCACAAGGTATTCTAAACAGATAACAGTGTACACCTTACAAGAAACTGGCTGCATATACCTTGACAATCTTGTCGATAATATCAAGAGAACAACTAAATTAAACTTGACACTTCCTTGCCCTCACAAATCATTTACTGGAGTGAAGTTTCCTTATAAACACCTAAAAAAGGACAAATGACAGAAATGTTTTAAACACTGTAAAAAATCAAACTTGAAAGAGACTTTATACCTCAAGCATAGACAACAAAAATGAGTTTTAAAGAAACTACTGATAAATTTTCAGAAAGGAGAATTAAATATCTAGTGACTACACTTTAAACTCCACAAAAAATGGTGTAGTTGAGTTTTATATTAAGACTTTACTTGAGAAAGAAGAATCGGTACACTAAGAGCTATTGTACCCACAACATTCTAGACAAAAGTTGTCATCTCAGCAGATTACCAATGAAGACTCTTCACAAGGTGATACATAAAGAAGCATAGTTGTGAAAGGAGCTAGAAATTTGGTTTTTAAGCTTATTTTGTTGCAGTAGACACTCACCTTACACAAATCAATCACAATCAATCACCACAATCCTTAATGGGAATCTAAAAGGACCCTAATCTTAGGTTGAGGATGGAAAACATATTTCACTTCATATTTCCAGAAAATATAACCAATCGTATGGGACTGCTTCCTTCATAAGGCAGAAAGGCCACAGTCCTTGTACCAACTTGCTATTATCACTCACTCGGTGCACAGTTGGTCGATTGTGCAATGCACATCTGATCTACCTTTCATTATATCTGTTCTGATGAAAGGTGACACCAAGATGGTACACTCAGCTGGCAAACTCTCAGTGTCTGAAATGACATGGACCCTCAGAAAAAAGATACACAGTTTCCCTTCATGCTGACACACCGTGAGAAACAAGTCACTATGAGTAGGCTTCCTATAAAAGCATATCCCAACGTACCATCAACATTCCTCCATCATGGAATGAATATTCAGGCAGGTGGAGTGGAAGGAAGCCAGTGTGCGCTCCGTGTGCATACTGGGGGGAGTCATTCTGAATGTGGAAAGGGTGCTTCCGGATGCCATGAAGAGTACAGGGTGCAGCCAACTGCAGGTGGTAGCCCATGTCGGTACCAATGACATGTGTCACTTTGGATCAGAGGAGATTCTCTCTGGTTTCGGGTAGCTAGTGGAAATGGTAAAGACTGCCAGTCTTGCTTCCAAGATTAAGGCGGAGCTCACGATCTGTAGCATCATCGACAGAACTGGCTGTGATCCTTTGGTGCAGAGCCGAGTGGAGGATCTGAATCAGAGGCTCAGGCGGTTCTGTGACCGTGTAGGCCGCAGATTCTTTGACTTGCGCCACCAAGTGGTGGGTTTCTGGGTTCTGCTTAATAGGTCAGGAGTCCACTTCACACAAAAAGTGGCTACACGAGTAGTGAGGGCTGTGTGAAGGGGACTGGGCAGTTTTTTAGGTTAGAGGGTCTCAGGAAACCACAGAAAGGGTGTCCGTCTAAAAGGGGGCAGGTAAAACACAGTAAGGTAGTTGTAGAAAATGTATTGTAGTTGTAAATTGTCGTAGCTCCATTGGGAAAGAACCAGAGCTCCAAGCTCTAATAGAAAGCACTGAAGCTCAAATAGTTATAAGGCACAGAAAGCTGGCTAAAGCCAGAAATAAGTTCAGCCAAAATTTTTTCAAACAATCTAACAGTGTTCAGAAAGGATAGACTAAATACAGTTGGTGGTGGAGTATTTATTGCTATCAGAAGTAGTTTGCCTTGTAGTGAAAGTGAAGTAGATACTTCCTGCGAAATAGTATGGGTAGAGGCTATACTTGACAATTGGACTAAACTATTAACTGGATCGTTTTACTGACAGCCCCCCCCCCCCCCCCCCGACTCAGAAGATATAGTTGCTGAATAGTTCAAAGAAGATTTGAGTCTCATTTCAAATAGGTACCCCACTAATACAATTATAGTCGGCAGTGACTTCAATCTACCCTTGATGTTCTGGAAAAATTATTCATTTAAAGCCGGCAACAGGCATAAAGCGTCATCTGAAATTTTACTAAATGCTTTCTCAGAAAATTATTTTGAACAATTAGTTCATGAGCCTACTTGAAGCGTAAATGGTTGTGAAAGCATACTTGACCTCTTAGCAACAAATAATCCAGGACAAATAGGGAGTATCATGACGAATACAGGTATTAGCGACCACAAGGCAGTTACTGCTAGGCTGAATACCATAACACTGACAACCATCAAAAGCTGATAAAAATGCTCTTGGCGGCTTTTTAAGAGACAGTCTCCACTCCTTCCGATCTGATCACATAAGCATAGAAAAGATGTGGAATGGTTTCAAAGAGATACGAGTAGTATCGATGGCAATTGAGAGAGATATACCACATAAATTAATAAGTGATGGTACTGATCCCCCATGGTACACAAAACAGGTCAGATTGCTGTTGCAGAAGCAATGAAAGAAACATGCCAAATTTCAAAGAACACAAAATACTGAAGATTGGCAAAGTTTTGCAGAAGATTGAAACATAGCGCGTGCTCCAATGCGAGATTGCTTTTAATAATTTCCACAACGAAACTGTGTCTCAGAATCTGGCAGAAAACCCAAAGAGATTCTGGTCATACATAAAGCACACCAGTGGCAAGATGCAATCAGTACTTTCACTGGGCGGTAGCAACTGTGAAGTCACTTATGACAGTACCACCAAAGCAGAGTTATTAATCACGGTTTCCGGAAACCTCTTCCCCAAAGAAGACGAAGTAAATATTCCCGAATTCCAATCAAGAACAACTACGAAGATGTGAAACATAGAAGTAGACATCCTCAGTGTAGCAAAGCAGATTAAATTGCTTAATACAGGCAAGGCTTCCGGTCCAGATGGTATACCAGTCAGGTTCCTTTCAGAGTATGCAGATGCAATAGCTCCACATTGAGCAATTGCACACAACCGCTTTCTCACAGAAAGTTCCGTTCCTAAAGACCGGAAAGTTACTCAAATCACACCAATACCCAAAAAGGGAAATAGGAGTAATCTGCTGAATTGCAGGCCCATATCACTAACGTCGATTTGCAGTAGGGTTTTGGAACATATACTGTATTCGAACATTATGAAGTACCTCAAAGAAAAGAATTTATTGACACCCAGTCAACACGGATTCAGAAAATATCATTGTAGCGGAACACAACTAGCTCTTTATACTCATAAAGTAATGAGTGCTATCAACATGGGATGTCAAATTGGCTCCATATTTTTAGATTTTCAGAATGCTTTTGACACTATTCTTCACAAGCGTATTCTAACCAAACTGTGTGCCTATGGGATATCGTCTCAGTTGTATGGCTGGATTCGTGATTTCTTGTCAGAAAGGTCTCAGTTTGTAGTAATAGATGGAAAGTCATCAAGTAAAACAAAAGTAATATCTGGCGTTCCCCAAGGAAGTGTTATAGGCCCTTTATTGTTCCTGATCTATATTTATGACATAGGAGACAATCTGAGTAGCCCTCTTAGATTATTTGCAGATGGTGCTGTCATTTACCACCTTGTAGAGTCATCAGATGACCAAAATGAATTACAAAATGATGTAGATAAGATATTTGTGTAGTGTAAAACGTGGCAATTGACCCTGAATAAAGAAAACTGTGAAGTTATTCACATGAGTACTAAAAGAAATCCACTAAATTTTGACGACGCGATAAGCCTGAAGGCTGTAAATTCAATTAAATACTTAGGGATTAAAATTACAAATAACCTAAGTTGGAACGATAACATAGATAATGTTGTGGGTAGAGCAAACCAAAGACTGTGATTCATTGGCAGAACACTTAGAAGGTGCAACAGATCTACTAATGAGACAGCTTACACTACACTTGTCTGCCCTATTCTAGAGTATTGCTGTGCGGTGTGGGATCCGTATCAGGTGGGACTGACGGATTATACTGAAAAAGTTCAAAGAAGGGCAGCTCGTTTTGTATTATCATGAAATAGGAAGATAGTGTCACAGACTTGATACATGAATTGGAGTGGCAATCATTAAAAACAAAGGTGTTTAGCAGTGCGACGGGATCTTCTCATGAAATTTCAATCACCAGTTTTCTCCTCTGATTGCGAAAATATTCTGTTGGCTCCCAATAACATAGGGAGAAATGATCATCATGATAAAATAAGATATATCAGGGCTCATACAGAAAATTTTAACTGCTCGTTTTTCCTGTGTGCCATTCGAGAGTGGAACAGTAGAGAGACAGCTTGAATGTGGTTCATTGAACCCTCTGCCAGGCACTTAATTGTGAATAGCAGAGTAATCACATAGATGTAGATTTCATTCAAGTGTTCTAAATAGACATTTAAATTCTCACTGCCGTGAGACCAAAACACAAATGGATTGTCTACATGTCTGAAAAACACGCTGGTTTCGAAGCTACCTACTCCAAGCATTTTCTCAAAGTCTTCCATAAACAAATTTGCAATGATAGGTGACATCATGCTTCCCACCGCAACTCCATTTGTCTGCTCCTAGTAATGGTCATTGAATAAAAAGTAAGTGGAAGTAAACATGTGGCAAAATAGGTTTTAAATCCAACACTGAACCTAACCTCAATCAACTATAACAAATCATACAGAGGAACAATTCATGTGCTGTCTGTGGCATGTCCACCCAACAGTAGTATAAGAACTTCAGAAGGGGGCTGCAATATGTTGATTTAGAGGTAATCCAGATATTGATATTTTGCCTATGAACATGGGATGTGCTAAAGTTGTTCAGAACGTGCAGGATTATGTTAAAAAGTTTTGCTGTTTTCTGTGTGTTTCAGCATATCGCAGGATCAGCGCAGACATCACAGAAAGTGTTGAGAGACAGAGTAAAAAAAGGAATGTGATCTTTAGCCTCTACTATTCAACCTGTATATTGAAATATCAATGAGGGAAATTCTTTTAGCGCATATGGCTTATGTTTTGATGGAGCACATGGAATGAGTTTTCTTTCAGATCCACAGATTAGTCCAAGTTGTAGTATTTTGCACAACTGTTGGCTGTTTCAACTGCTGTGCTATCTTTCATTATAACTGACCGTAAACAGACCCAGTGAAAACCTCGGAAATCAGTGAATTAGGTAGGATGCTGGTTTGGTCAGCCTGGATGTTGTGCGCCATGGAAGAAGTCTGTTACCACAAGCACTCAGATGCAGATCATGCTATAGATAATACAGGATGACTGATTGAGGGGCAATAGATCAGTCACGTCCTTACGTGGACATCCCATCACACTCTCCTGAATGACTTTCCAAGCTCTGCATTAACATTAACACATTCTGGAATGCTTCATCCAAGGCCTGTCACATCACTCAAAGAGTGAAAAATATCCACACTAGTGTGAGCTACTTTTTCAGTTATGTGCCTGATGTAATTCATGAGTCACTGTTGCCAACATACACTGAGGTGATAAAAGTCATGGAATACCACTTAATATCATGTCAGACTTCATTTCGCACGAAGTACTGCAGCGACTCAATGTCGCATGGGCTCACCAAGGCATTGAGAGTCCCCTGTAGAAATACTGAGCCTTGCTTCTCTATAGCCGTCCATAATTTCGGAAGTTTGTGACAAGCTGGGCTGCAACTTCCTGGTCTTGCGCCATAGCACTGAGAACTGTAGGGTCTCCCTAAATGGGTCAGGTGTGCACTACACATCAGAGGCTGCTGCTCAGGTAGCTGACTGTGAGTGGAGTGCACACAAGGGTTTTTAGATTTGGCAACTCTCCATCCAATCCATATAACAATAGCTGCAGGAAACCCTAAGTGGCAGTGTAAGATCAAAATGAATGCCTTCCACAGGTGAAGGTATTAAAATGCTAAATGGTAAACTCCTGAACCATTCACAACAAAGTGCCACAGTTTGAAGCACTCGTGAAAAGCAGTTGAAGCTCACATAATACTAGGTACAGAAAGCTGTTTGAAACCCGAAATTGATAGCAGTCAGAGTTTTGATTTTTGGGGAAAATTTAAGTGAAAAGGATAGGCAAATGGTAAATGGATGAAGTGTATTTCTTGCAATAGACAAGGAACTCAGATCCACCAAGACAGAAATTGAAGCTGCACGAGATATTGTTTGGGCAAGACTCAGTATCGGAGATAGACATACAGTGATACTTGGATCCTTCTATTGCCCACCGGACTTATCCCCTGAAGTAACTTTAGAGAAAACCTCAGTTCACTTGTATGTAAGTTCCCCAATCATAGTGTAATCATTGGTGGAGACTTTAGTCATCCAACAATTAATCAGGAAAATCATAGTTTTCTTTTAGTGGTGGGCATGATAAGACATCTGAAAAATGATGAAGATGTATTGGATCTAATGGCAACAAACAGACCTGACTTCTTTAAGGATGTCCACATTGAAACTGGTATCAGTGAGCATGATGTGGTTGTGGGAACAATGATTAGCAAAGTATAAAGGACAACTAAAACAAGCAGAAAACTATACATGTTCAGTAAACTAAATAAAAAATCAGTAGTGTCATATCTCAATGAGTCCCTAGTGAGTGAGGCAGGATCTGTAATTGATGGTAGCAAAGCAAAAATTGGAATGCTTAACTCTATTTTCAAATGTTCCTTTACAAAGGAAAACACAGGAGAATTGCCACAGTATAATCCTTGTACCAAAGAAAAGATGAATGAAATAAGTTTTAGTGTCAGTGGTGCTGAGGAACAGCTGAAATCGTTAAAATTGAACCAAGCTCCAGGGCCCGATGGAATCACTGTCAGCTTCTATACTGAATTTGTGGCTGCATTAGCGCCTCTTCTAACTATTATCTATCGTAGATCCTCATACAAAAAACAGTGCCCATTTCTTGGAAAAAGGCACAGGTCACACCCATCTACAAGAAGGGTAGTAGAAGTGATCCACAAAACTACCATCCAATATCCTTGACATCAATTTGTTGTGGGATCATAGAACATAATCTTAGCTCAAACATAATGAGGTATCTTGAACAGAATGACCTCCTTGAGGCCAACCAGCATGGATTTTGAAAACAATGATCATGTGAAACCCAACTCGCACTTCTGTCACATGACTTACTGAAAGCTTTATATCAAGGCACTCACTCATGTAGATGCAGTGTTTCTTGATTTCCAAAAAGCATTTGACTCAGTACCGCACCCATGCTTTTTGTCAAAAGTACAATCATATGGGGTATCAAGTGAAATTTGAGACTGGATTGAGGACTTAGTGGTAGGAGAGATGCACATGTTATCCTAAATGGAGAGTCATCATCAGGTGTAGAAGTAACTTCGTGTGTGCCCCAAGGAAGTGTGTTGGGACCCTTGCTGCCCGTGTTGTATATTAATAACCCTTCAGACAATATTAATAGTAAAATCAGGCATTTTGCAGATGCTGCAGTTATCTATAATGAAGTACTATCTGAAACAGGCTGCATAAATAGTCAGTCACATCTGGATAAGATTTCAAAGTGGTGCAAAGACTGACTGCTTGCTTTAAATGTTCAGAAATGTTAAATTTTGCATTTCACAAAATGAAAAATGTAGTGTCCTGTGACAATAATATCAGTGAGCCACTGCTGTAATCGGCCAACTCATACAAATACCTGATTGTAACACTTTGCAAGGATATGAAATGGATTGATCGTGTAGGTTCACTCATGAGTATGGCAGGTGGTAGATTTTAATTTATTGGTAGAATACTGGGGAAGTGCAGTCAATCTGCAAAGGAGATTGCTTACAAATCACTCATGTCGCCGGTTCTAGAATATTGCTCAAGTGTGTGGAAACTGAACCATATAGGACTAAAAGGGAATATTGAATGTATACAGAGAAGGGCAGCACAAATGGTCACATGTTTGTGGGAGAGTGTCACGAAGATACTGAGCGAACTGAACTAGAAGACTTTTGAAAATAGAAGTATTCTTTCCTGAGGACATTTGTTAACAATGTTTCAAGAACCAGCTTTAAATGATTGCTTTAGAAATATACTACATCCCCCCACCTATCACTCACATAGGGTTCATGAGAATAATAACTGGTACAGTGGGACATACCCTCTGCCATACACCCACAGTGTTTTGCATAGGATAGATGTAGGTGTAGAAGTGTTGCTGGTGCAGGATTTTGTGCATGGACTGGCCTTTTGATTATGTCCCATAAATGGGATCATGTCAGATGATCATGGTGGCCATATCATTCACTTGAATTGTCCAGAATGTTCTTCAATCTAATTGTGAACAATTGTGGTTTGGTGGCATGTGCATTGTCATCTATAAACATTCCATTGTTATTTGGGAACATGAAGTCCATGAATGCATTCAGGTGATCTCCAAGTATCCAAATATAACCATTCTGCTCAATGATCAGTTCAGTTGGACCAGGGGACCCAGTCTATTCCATGTAAATACAGCCCACACCATTATGAAGTCACCACCAGTGAGCACAGTGCCGTGTTTACAACTTGGGTCCATGGCTTCATGGGGTCTGCACCACACTCAAACCCTACCATCAGCTCTTACTGACTGAAATGGGACTCATTTAGCCAGGCACAGGTTCCCATTCATCTAGGGTTCAACCAATATGGTCACGAACCCAGGAGAGGTGCTGCAGGTTATGTCGTGTTGTTAGCAAAGGGACTTGCATCAACCATCTGCTGCCATAGACCACTAATGATGAATTTCAACACACTCTCATAAAGGATACATTCGTCATATAGCCCACATTGTTTTCTGTAGTTATTTTGCACATTGTTGCTTATCTGGTGGCACTGACAACTAACTCTATGCAACCGCCACTGCTCTCAGTCATTAAGTGAAGGCAGTCGACCACTGCATTGTCCGTGGTGAGAGGTAATGCTTGAAATTTGGTGTTCTCAGCACACTGTTGACACAGTGGGTTTCAGAATATTGAATTCCCTAACAATTTCCAAAATGGAATGTCCCATATGTATAGCTCCAACTACCACTCTGCATTCAAAGTCTGTTAATTCCTATTGTGCAGCCATAATGACTTCGGAAACCTTTTCACATGAATCACTTGAGTACAAATGATAGTTCCACAAATGCACTGCCTTTTTATACCTTGTATATGCGATACTAATAACTTTTGTTGCCCCAGTGTATTTGTCTTGAGATATTCAGCAACTGTATAGACATTTAAGATAATCCTCATTTATTCTCCTGTCTCAGTTGCACATCTTTAATTAGGTTCCATGTTTTTATCACTCAGAAGCAAGCTGTTTTGTCTTCTCAGAACCACATGTCAAGCACATGTGATTCTGAGTGGACAAGACAGGTTGCTGGTGCAACTACTTAGATCTGAAGATGAACCTGTGTGGTTGATACATATAATATAATTAAAAATGTGCAACTGAGACTGTAATGTAGCAAGTTATTACGGAATAACATTCAGTACAGTATAGCATGCAGCCACTTATCACGGTGGCTGCAGGATTGTTTCTCTGCCATGACTCACAGCGGAGCTGACACTATCGGCCATGAGAATGGTCTCCAGTAACATCTAGTAGGAACGTAAATTCATATCCCCTATGAATCTAAATAAACCATAGTAATTATCATCAAATTTTGCTCAAACTTTGTATACCATCTTTTGTTATTAAGTAGAAGAGCCTGTTAAAATCTCAGATTATTATCTGTTTCAGTTACTGAAATTGAGAAAATTACTTAAAAGTCATAAAACCGACACTTATGTTTCAAAACTCAGTTAGGAACAATAGCAGTTTGTCTTTTATCATCATCTAAAGTTATAACCAGAGTGCTCAGTGTATAAAATCACTTAACTGGAATTTTATTTTCATAACTTTAATTACTCTGCATTTCATAATGTAAAAAATCATTCAAAATTATTATGTGCTTATCATTTTGTTGTGTGTATACATGAGAATTAATGAGAGAGTGTCTGTGGGACATATGAAAAAACTTAATACTATTTTATGTAAAAACTTATGAAACTGAATCGTGGGAAAATTGTGGTGCAACCATGATGCTGATGACGTATGTTGAAGCGTGCTTGCTTTTGTAAGAGAGCAGCCAGAATAAAAGTTAGAAGTGGAATAAGTTTCTAAATTAATTTAAAGATTATTTTGTATTTCAGTGTATTTTATTAAATATTATATTAGAAAATGGAATTGGAATGATGTAAATGATTTTATGATTAGTGATTGGCTCAGGCAAGTTTTGCCGCAAGAATGATCTGGAAGGATCATTCTGAGTGGTCATTCAGACCATTAGACTATCAGAATTAAGCCGTTCCTGCATGCAGAAAGTTAGATAGGCAGAGAGTGGGGTGGCATCGAGGGAGTCGCTTGCCAACCTTCGTATGTGTAACATCATGCTAAATGTCACTGAGAAAATAACATGTAAAATAAAGAACTGTTGAGTTCATTGCTGTTAGGAAGTGTTGTGACTTAGGCTGTTTAAGTTATGAACATTTTGAGGACAATTTGATTAATTAATTGATTTATTATGAGTGTGTGATATTTCGGTCTCAGTGAAATTCTGTGTGGCATGTTCCGAGTATTTTATGGAATATTTAGGCGAGCACTTCTAACTTTGAAGACAACTGATATGACCAAAGTTTCAACTCGCTACAGTAGTAGCGAACATTAATCAGGTCGGACTGGTAGATATTCTGGCTGCTTTTCCGTGTGGAATTTTGGTATATTGACTGTGAACTTGGAATGATAGAGCAGTAAAAATGGTAAATTCAGACTTGATAGCAAATTAATGTGCTTCCTTAAGAATAAAAAACCAGTTTACTAGAATTTGCAAAGGCTTACTGCAGGTAAACTGCATTTTCCCACCACCCGAAATTTCTTAAAATGAATTTACAGGAACTGATTCGCAACTTGAGTTACGCGGCTTCTGTGTGGTAGGTATTAGGTCGTGGTTTCATCAATGCTGCTCTACATGGCCTAGTGAGTATCTACTACTGCAGAGTGAAGGGACATCATAAGGAAGCCATACTGAGGTAGGTGGACAATTAAGGTGAGACAGTATGAACGAACAACAACGATGACAAACCCCACCCCACTGAAGATGGAACAATAAATGAGACTTATCTTAAATAATCTTTGACTATGTAACTGAGGTTTTGCCTAAACTGTTGTCTGCATCCCCAACTGTAATTACAAGTTCATCATTCCCAAAAATCTCCCCAAAAAACCTAAAGTCTAGATGACTTCATTGAGCTCCACACTTATTCTGAAATCATTTTATTACTTGGTAGTTACCACCAAAACATCTACAAACCAGTTCTAACATTGTGCTCCCACAACTACTACCTAGTGGAAAGACCCTTGTGGCAACATCAATAGCTGACATCAGTATGAACAAGTTAAATCGAATACTAAGAACATTAGGCATGTCTAATACCTTTGTCATCTACCTTGGCTATTTGGAGTGTGCTGTGTGCTTACTGTCGGTGTCTATGTACAACTAAGTCATCATAGTTGGCTGTTTGCCTAGTGAGCATTTCAACTGTAGGAAGTTCATCTTCTGAAGATGTTAAGGACCCTGTGTGCTCTGGAACAACTGAAACTGGAGGTCCTCTGACCACACCTTGAATGCAAGCATCAGTCACTCTGTTGAAAAGTAGTTCCTCTCTTAGATCAGGGCCTTAGTGATATTGATGCAAAAAGTCAGCTTCTAACACATTTGTTGAGGTTACCTAACATAAAAGTCCATGTAAATGTTTTTCCTTGCCATGCCTAAGTCAACAGTGCGAGTAATGGAACTATACATCATTGCATGTGAACATTCATAGCTGTATGCTGTACCAAGGGTGCTGAAGTGTGAGGATAGCAGCTGTGCTCGAGATCATGTTTATCTTGGAACCTGAGTCAACTAGAAACTTTGGTTGGTACCCATGTCAAGAATGTAGACAGCCATGGTATGTGTGGATGTGTTTAGCAAACTAATTTGGTGTACATATATAGTGCTGTGGCATACTTTCTTAATTCCATGACCTCTGGCATCTATCAGAGATAGCAAGTACATTTCAGTGCTCACATGAGGAGGTGCATTTGAGCACAGCAGCACGAAACATGCATGGAACCAGCACCAACACACTCTGTCAGTTGCTGTTAAACTCTGAGTTCTGAATAGCACGCAGTGTTGGCTGGTCTGTTATTGTCAGCTGACTGCATTGCGCCTCAGGAGTTGGGAGGCGTTGTCCTGTGGGGATGCATCATGAATCACCAGTTATGTTCAGCCCAGCTTTTTCACTGAGCATCACATTATCATGCTATATGGCTGTCATGGGTTGGTCTGTTAGTGGCTGCTGGGCAACAAGAAGAGCATTCATCTTGTAATGCAAAAACACAATTAGCAAATTGTAGTTTGGTCTCTTGTGTGAGCCCTTCATTTGTGATAAGGACACTTGAATAACACGAGGCAATTTACTCAGCCCTATGGTCCTTAATGTATTGTTTGGTATTAACTTCAGATCCACCAGTCTCATACATGGAACCATATCTGTGAGGAGTATGTCCACTCAACTGCTCTGAGAAAATTGTCTGGTGGATTTGTTGTTCAGGTGATTTGCTTAACCTTTGCAATAAGGCAACCCAGCCATCTTGGACCTGCAAAAGGCATATGGTGATGGGATGAAGAAACTGTGGCAGTTAATGTAACACATGCTGGACAGTGTGGACATAACTGGAGATGTTCAGTATGGCACTGAATGACTCATTCTGAGGGTTTTGTTGAACACAGTTCCATTGATTCATCGTGACACAGTAGATAACTTCATGTGTGACCCAGCCATCTGGGTTCCACAAAGTGGCAGAATCAGATTTGTTGCCTCGATAACCAGCACAAAAGCACACTTCAAATCAGGAGGTAAATAAACACAATGATGGACTTGGGCGCAAAAATCTGATGTAGGTCTAGTAACATCTGTTGATATAAGTTGCTCTTGCTCCTGTCAGAAAGAAGCCTATAAGATCCACAGAAGAAAACAGAGAATTGTGATACATGTAATCCACACGCTCTTGTACATGAGTAGAAGGAGGGTTAAAATCACTTTCACGTGTAGAGTTTTACTTGTATTGTTCCATATTGTTTGTTGCACCACACAATCCACTAAAAGGTCAATCAGTATAGGTAAAAGGTCCCAATACACTGGTTGCTCAAATTTTTCATTGTTTGGTGGGAAGGAAGTGCCATGCATTTCCTAAATCCATAGATATTGCATGTTCCTCGTGGGTCACTAGTGTGGTTTTATCCATGACAGTGTCTAGGCAGAACAATATGTTCTTACTGATGCCACAAAATATAACCACTTTAGTAACATAAATAATTATGCAACTCAAAACACCTACATCAGCATAGTTAGCACTCTACAAAGACAAGATGAAAGAAAAGACATTACACACATACAGTATTATTAGCATTTGATTTAACTTGTTCATCTCGACCTCAGTGGTTGATGTCCTCACGCTCATTTGTTTCTAGCCTTGGCTTGCACATTACACCCTGTATTCTCCAACTGCTTTTGAACTTGTTGAACCATGTGAATAATTTTGGCCATTGTCTCCAAAGCACTGAAACTAATGGAGATGTCTAGACTGAAGCTATCTGACTTGCAGCATCTCCTGGATATTTTCATTGATCTGGAAGACTTGACTTTTAGCCCCATCTCCTAAAGTTACCATAACAATAGTGCTGTGAACTACAATGCAGAGTTGTGCTAATTTTTCTTGTGGAATTGTCATATCAGTCTCCTGTTGTCTTCTGTTGATAGCCTGTCACAGGAGTTTCATATTTTCAGACCTAAGGTTACTTGATTAGGTGTTAATACAAACCAAGAATTATATAAATATGTAGGTTTCTACAGATGGTGTAAATTCTATTAAAATCATTCTGGGTGTATTGCTATGTTATCTTACAAATTATTTCCAAAATGCCTGAAAGGCTGGATATTTTCATACAACCATTTCATGAGTGTACTGTGAATGTCAGGAATCTGGTAAAACATCAAAACTCTGACATCACTGCGGCTGGAAAAACGTCCTGCAAGAACGGTACCAATGGCGACTCAAGAGAATCATTCAGCATGACAGAAGTGCAATGCTTCCACAAATTGGTGCAGATTTCAATGCTGGGCCATCAACAAGTGTCAGCATGCAAACCATTCAATGAAACATCATCGATATGGGCTTTCGGAGCCAAAGACCCATTCATGTATCCTTGACGACTGCATGACAAAAAGCTTTATGCCTCACTTGGGCCCATCGACACTCACATTGGACTGTTGATGACTGGAAACATGTTACCTGGTCAGATGAGTCTCATTTCAGATTGTATCAAGTGGATGGACGTATATGGGTATGGAGACAACCTCATGAATACATGGACACTGCGTGTCAGCAGGGGACTGTTTAAACTGGTGAAGGCTCTGTGATGTTGTGGGGCATGTGCAGTTGGAGTGATATGGGACCCCTGATATGTCTAGATATGACTCTGACAGGTGACACATATGTAAGCATCCTGTCTGATTTGCATCCACACATGTCCATTGTGCATTCTGACGAACTTGGGTAGTTCCATCAGAACAATGCAACACCCCACACATCCAGAATTGGTACAGAGTGGCTCCAGGAACACTCTTCTGAGTTTAAACACTTCTGCTGGCCACCAAACTCCCCAGACATGAACATTATTGAGCATATGTGGGATGCTTTGCAACGTGCTGTTCAGAAGAGATCTCCACTCCCTGATACTCTTACGGATTTATGGACTGGCTTGCAGGATTCATGCCATGAATTCCCTTCAGCAGTACTTCAGACATTAGTTGACTCCATGCCACATTGTGTTGCAGCGTGCTCGCAGGGGCCCTACACAATATTAGGCAGGTGTACCAGTTTCTTTGCTCTTTAGTGTAAGATGATGTGAGAGTACATCTAGATGTATTTTAATAAGAAAAAATAAATGATTCATAGACGCGTCTAGTCTTCAAGCCATATGACACATCAAGGAAGACCTTTGCCTAGAGAAGCTCATTGACTCATTCGTTCAATTATTTTGTTCCACAGATTGCACCATGAAAGACAATTTTCAGATATGTGGAATTAATCATGGTATACATTATCAAAAGAGAAGTAGCTGTTAAAAAATACAGGTAACTCTGTGCACTGCATTTGTAATAAACTGTCATGACACTGTTGTGTACAATATTTACATAAACAGGCTCTATTTCACACAGTGATATAAAAATGAAAGCTGCCAGTAGAATTTCTGCTTGGAAAATTGATGCTATCTTTTAGCATGGTTGGAGCATAAACTTTATAAGAAAATGTAGAGGATCACATTGACATACTTTTACACAAGAGTAATGTTAAACTCAGAATGGGAGAACATAAAATATGGGATCCACAAAGTTTACTACTGGGTGTGCAGCTGTTCTTCCCTTATGCAAATAGCCTTCTAGTGACTATGAAACACTGTTCAAAGTTGTACTATTTCCTAATGACACACGCATATTAATTAAGAATTCAGACTAGGCCATACTGGACAGAATTCAGGTAATACTTGAAGAGGCCTACACCTGGTTCAGAGGAACTTGTTTGTGTTAATCTTATGAACATTCAATAAACACAATTTCATTGAAAAAACAGTGCCTAACTTAAGTCAGAGAAATAGTACTAGCTTATTTTATGTAGCTCCATCCTGTATTTCCCCAGAAATTTAACTCCTTGGATAGTAACTCTTCAAAAGCAGACATCAGCAATAAGAGTAGTATGTAAATAAGACAGCCTCTTGTAAAGGCCTTTTAAAGGTCTCAGATTTCTTATAGTTATTTCCCAGAAAATCTACAAAATGAAATGAAATGGTCATGAGGCACTGATGACCAGGAGGTTCCAACCGAGGAAGTTCGGCTGCCGAGTTGCAAGTCACATTTCAGGTGATGCTACATTGGATAATTTGAATGTTGATGATGATGATGATGACAACACATCACCCAGTCCATGAGTGGAGAAAATCTCCAACGCAGTTGGGAATCGAATCCGGGCCTGCTGCTTGGTAGGCAAACACATTACCACTCAGCTAAGCAGGTGGATGGGAAATCTACAATGGTAAAGCAATAAGAATATTATGTAAATGAGACAAAAACTTGTAGAAGCCCATTAAATATCTCAAAAAATTTTCATTTACATACACTTACTTCCCAGTAAATCTTTAGTGGTAGCACTTCTAGTAATTAACATCAGTTTGTGGCAAACTGAAGGTTATGTAACTTCAGTACAAAGCACAATAGTAGTTAACAAGTGGATCTGGTCTTCATGTCTAGGATTCAAACTCTGGGACACTGGTCTTTGAGAAGAATTGGGACAGGATATCTCTGAGAAAGGATGCAACAGTTCCAAAAGATAGAATGGTGTCATCACTTTTTCTTTTGTACGTGTCTATTGACAGTACTATATAATGTACCTTCTGAAGGTAAGCACTGGCCAGCAATTCCGTCTCTCAATTTATGAGTTTTCTTGATTGAGTTTTACTTTTAATATAGTCTTGAATGTCTAGAGATTCCAAATATTTTCGGTGTATGTGGTGAAAAAATTTTACACCAGGGTAAAGGATGATAATTTTTGCACTAAACAGAAGTACAGAGCCTACACTGAATTTTTTCCAATACAGTTTGTTTGGTGGTTCATCTGAAATTTGCATTCATGTTTTTGCCACATACAACATTACAGAGTAAATGCACTATTAAGTTACAATAAGATTTCATAAATTCTTGAAGGAACTTACTCTGATGCCCAATATTCATACTTTTTTGTTAATTTTTTGTAGAATACATAATTATTAGCTGTAACTACATTGTCTAAGAAGAATGAGTGACACTCGGAGATGAAAGCTAGTATTTTTATGAGAAATGGCATGTGGGGCATGGAGAAGCAAGTGAAAGAGTTGAAAATAAACAAGCTGCCAGGTCCAGATGGAATCCCAGTTCAGTTTAACAGAGAGTAATCTGCGGCATTGGCTCCTTACTTAGCCTGCATTTATCATGAATCTCTCGCCCACCAAAAAAGACTCAAGTGAGTGGAAAGAAGTGCAGGTGTCTCCTGTCTATAAGAAGGGTAAAAGAATGGACCCACATAATTACATATCAATATTGTTAACATCAACTTGCTGCAGAATTCCTGAACACATTCTGAGTTTGAATAAAATAAATTTCCTTGAGACAGGATAGCCTCTGCCCATGAATCAGCACGGATTTAGAAAGCATCACTTATGTGAAACTCAGCTTGCCCTTTTCTCACGTGATATCCTACAAACCACAGATGGAGGGCAACAGATTGATTCCATATTCCTAGATTTCTAGAGAGCATTTGATATGGTACCTCACAGCAGCTTGTTGATGAAGGTCTGAGCATATGGTCTAGGTTCCCAGATATGTGAGTGACTTGAAGACTTTTAAGTAAGACAACCCAGTATGTGGTCCTTAGTGACAAGTTTTCATCAGAAACAAGGGTATCATCAGGAGTGCCCCCCCCCCCCCCCCTCCCGGAAAATGCGTCAGGACTGGTTTTTTTCTCTATATACATAAATGACCTGATGAACAGGGTGCACAGCAATTTACAGCTGTTTGTTGGTGACGCTGTGGTGCAGGGGAAGGTGTTGTCATTGGATGACTGTAGGAATATAAAAGATGACTTGGACAAAATTTCTAGTTGGTGTGATGAATGGCAACTTGCTCTGAATATAGAGAAAAAAAGTGTCCTGTAATGTTTGAATACAGCATTAGCAGGGTCCAGCTTGACACATTCACATTGATTAAATATACAGGCATAACATTCCAAAGTGATATAAAATGAAATAAGCACATCAGATTGGTAGGAGGGGAGGTAAATTTTTGACTTTATTTTGTTGGGAAAATTTTAGAAAGTGGAGCCCATCCATAAAGGGGATGGCATAAAGAACACTAGCAAGATCCATTCTTGAGTACTGTTCAAGTGTTTGGGATCCCCACCATGTTGAATTACAGGAAGACATCAAAGCAATTCAGATGTGGGCTGCAAGATTTATTACTATTAGGATTGATCAGCATGCAAGTATTATGGAGATGCTTTGTAAACTCAAATGAGAATCCCTGGAGGGAAGACAATGCACTTTCCACAAGGCACTGTTGTGCAAATTTAGAGAACTGGCATTTGAGCCCGAATACAGAACAATTCTTTCACCTCCAACATATATTTTGTTTAAGGACCATGAAGATTATTAGATTCAGGGAATTGGGGCTCGTGGAAAGGTTTTTGACAAACGTTTTTCCCTCACTTTATTTGCAAGTGGAATAGGAGAGGATATGACTACTAGTAGCAGAAGGCACCTTCTGCCATGCACCGTCCAGTGGTTTGCGGAGTGTAGATGTAGAAGATCAAGACACTGCAAATTTTTTTTAAGAAGACAATAAGCTGAACCGAGTTTGTTGATCAGAGTTTTGCATTTATTAATTGAAAATCAGGGAATATAGCTCATCACATTATGTAAGAGACATTCATATTATCTGTGTGTGTGGAATCTCTTTGTTAATAATAATTAGTAATGGTACAATATGAGACATGAAAGAAATTTGTGCACCCTCAGGCTAGTCATTGCGATATAAAAGGAAAATATGTAGTTACACTAAAAAAATGAGAAATCATCAAACATTTCATGTGAAGTATTTCAATTGATGTTGATGAATCACAAACATTACATTTAACCAAATGAAGAGCAAAATATATTTACTTGCCATTTGGTGCCAGCTACAATTCAGGAGCTTTAGTCTTCAGAACTACTGAATGAAAATATATATCTATAATCAGGAGCAAAAGTGAAATAAATGAATTACCTGCTGCCTGGTCCTGTATTTCCATAGCAGCAGCCAAGAATGTGCATGCATTCAGGACTGACAATGTTGATGTTACATGATCTTCACAAGTTTTCTTCAGTTCTTCTACTCCTAATTCTTGTGCTAAGGTCAACATCTCAAACACACCACTGTCCTGTAGTATGATCTGCAATTACATATGTTTAATTTAATTAATCACTTATGGCCCAGAGAACTCAAATAATTAACAACTATTCCACTAGTTAAGAAAAAGAGCAGTTGTTATCAATTAGGTAACTTTTTAGTTTAACATTATACGTTAATATAGCCTAATATGTAATCCATTACAGTGAAATGTAGTAATGCAGTTTTTATAAAAAGGAAAGTAATAAAAAATGCAGTCAATTATCTGCAACAATGAAACATCCATGAAGCAGTAATTCAATTGTTTTCACTGTGTTCTGTAGAGCCCATCATGAAGGAGAACCTACAGCGATGTAAAGCAAGTCAATGTAAATCTTTTATACATTCCTATAGTGAAGACATGTAAGTTAATCTCTGACAGTTGGCAGCACTGTTGCGAATTTTCAACTACAAAGTGCTAATGGCTGCAGGTGGAAACAATAGCCATCTATACAATTTGGCAACACTGAGTGGATGTCATTTACAAAATCACGTAACTTGATAGACTGTGCTGTAACAATGGATGCCCCTATTTATAGTGATTATCACCACTTGTCAAGCAGCTAACGAGCACCTTCACTTTCTGAATCTACATATGAGGTATTTGAAGAAGGAGTGAGTGAGTGGTAAAATGTCTTTTTAATTGTCTTTTGAATTTACAGGGTTTCTCAGTTTCTTGCTGTGTGTTTGGTAGGGGCTTGTTGAAGACCTATAATCCCACTCGTAAACCTAGATAAGGAAGTAAAATCTACAGAGCAATTATTTCTCTGTCTTTTATCACAGTTGCGAATATCTCTGTGCAACTGAAATAAATGTTTACTGTTGTTGTTGTCGTTGTGGTCTTCTGTCCAGAGGCTGGTTTGATGCAGCTCTCCATGCTACTCTATCCTGTGCAAGGTTCTTCATCTCCCAATACCTACTGCAACCTACATCCTTCTGAATCTGCTTAGTGTATCCATCTCTTGGTCTCCTTCTATGATTTTTACCCTCCACGCTGCCCTCCAATACTAAATTGGTGTTCCCTTGATGCCTCAGAATATGTTCTACCAACCGATCCCTTCTTCTAGTCAAGTTGTGCCAAAAATTTCTCTTCTCTCCAATTCTATTCAATACCTCCTCATTAGTTATGTGATCTACCCATCTAATCTTCAGCATTTCGAAAGCTTCTATTCTCTTCTTGTCTAAACTATTTATTGTCCACGTTTCACTTCCATACATAGCTACACTCCAGACAAATACTTTCAGAAACACCTTCCTGACATTTAAATCTATACTCAATGTTAACAAATTTCTCTTCTTCAGAAATGCTTTCCTTGCCATTGCCAGTCTACATTTTATATCCTCTCTACTTCAACCATCCTCAGTTATTTTGCTCCCCAAATAGCAAAACTCATTTACTACTTTAAGCGTGTCATTTCCTAATCTAATTCCCGCAGTATCACCCAATTTAATTCGACTACATTCCATTATCCCCATTTTGCTTTTGTTGATGTTCGTTTTATATCCTCCTTTCCAGAGACTGTCCATTCCATTCAGCTGCACTTCCAGGTCCTTTGCTGTCTCTGACAGAAATACAATGTCATCGGCGAACCTCAAAGTTTTTATTTCTTCTCCATGGATTTTAATACCTACTCTGAATTTTTCTTTTGTTTCCTTTACTGCTTGCTCAATATACAGATTGAATAACATCGGGGATAGGCTACAGCCCTGTCTCACTCCCTTCCCAACCACTGCTTCCCTTTCATGCCCCTCGAATCTTGTAGCTGCTATCTGGTTTCTGTATAAATTGTAAATAGCCTTTTGCTCCCTTTATTTTACCCCTGCCACTTTCAGAATTTGAAAGAGAGTATTCCAGTCAACATTGTCAACAGCTTTCTCTAAGTCTACAAATGCTAGAAATGTAGGTTTGCCTTTCCTTAATCTATTTTCTAAGATAAGTTGTAGCGTCAGTATTGCCTCATGTGTTCTAACATTTCTACGGAATCCAAACTGATCTTCCCCGAGGTTGGTTTCTACCACTTTTTCCATTCATCTGTAAAGAATTCGTGTTAGTATTTTGCAGCTGTGGCTTATTAAACTGATAGTTTGGTAATTTTCACGTTTGTCAACACCTGCTTTCTTTGGGATTGGAATTATTATATTCTTCTTGAAGTCTGGAATGTTTACTGTCGGCAACAAATAAATGTCCTAGGAAATGAGTGTAAGAATTCAAAGATCTTGGAAGAGGCCTCTTCAGGATGTTTGGTTTCGTACTTATAAAGTATTCTTGTTGCTCTCTTTTTCTGAATGATATGTAATTTGCTTTACCTGCATAACCTCAGAATATAGCTGGTCAAAACAACAGCAGGTGAAAGTATGCAAAAAAAACTAGCACGATGTTTTTCAAGCTGAGTAATGAGAGACACTTCTAAGTATAAGAAATGCTGAATTAAGTTCTTGATTAGTTATTCTACAAGGTTGCTGCATTTTAGCATGTTATTCAGATCCAGTAGAATTTTACACATAGTGCTGATGATTAATGAGTATTTCTGGTATAAATATATTTGCATTAAAATGCACAAGAGTTTCCATTAGGTATGACATATAACTTCCTCATTTTAATTTGAATTACAATACATAAAGTGTCAAAGAATGAGTTCAAAAAAACACAAGTCATTTCTGTTTAAAAAGGGGTTGTCAGTCTGACGCATATAATTAGAGACCTATACTGCTGATGTCAGTCCATTGCGAAGAATTATCAAACATGTTACAAGTTGTGATCTTTTTGCATTTAATGGTATGCATTTTTCAGATAAAAGGTAGCAGTTTGTATAATTTTATCAATAATAGTCAGCAGAAGTGAGCCACTTTAATTGTGCTGAACACAAATCAAAAATGTCTTTTGGGAGACAATTCTCTCATCATCTCATCTAATGATGAGAGTGTTGTTTCTCTAAACACATTGTTGATTTGTGTTCAGTGCAATTAAAGTGCTTCAGCTCTACTAATTATTACTGATCTTTTTTGAGAATGAGGGTAGCCATAGAAATGAACATGAATTGAGAAAATACAGATCTTCTTGAACTATGCTTGCTGAGTTGATCCATGAGATTCTTGAGGACATAGATAATGGTGCACAGTTTGAGGTCATGTTCTCTGTCAACTGAAATACATCCACACTGTTAACTCAGTGAACAAAATACAGAATATCATGCCAGCTTTGTGACTTCATTCAGAACCATCTAACAGATAGAACTCAATATGCCATTCTTAACAGCGCAAAACTGTCAGATGTAACATTAACTTTGGAAATATTATCAAGTAATTACTGTTCATGATATTTATAAATAACCTGGTGAATAATGTTGTATGTTCTGTGAGACTGTTCACAGATGATGCTGTTGTGTGTAGGAAAGTTACATTACCAGCAAATTGTAGCAAAATGCAGGAGGACCTGCAGAAGATTGATACTCAGTGTACGCACTGGCAGTTGACCCTAAACATAAATAAATATAATATATTGTGCATAAATATTTGTAAAGTATCATTATTATTTGATTTCACAACTGATGATAAGTAAATGGATCAATAATAATTGTAAAAATGAAAAGGTAGCTGTCCAGGATCAATTAAAGTGGAATGACAGCATAAAATTAGTGGCAGTAAAAACAGATACACAGTGGACAGCCATTGAAATGGTCCTAAGGAAGGTAATTTATCAACTACAGAAATGGGTCCTAGTAAACTTGTTCAACCAATTCCTGAGTATCACTCAACATTCTGGGACTCTCAGGAGATAGGATTAATAGAGAAGGTGGTGAAGATCTAAAGAATGGCGTCACATTTTGTTATATGTTCACTTAGTAAGCTTGAGAGTATCAGAGATTTTCATCAAACTCCAGAAGCACGCTCTGCAAGAAAAGCTGTGTGTTTCTCTACATCACAGATGTGTTAACTGTTAAAGTCTGTGATTGTGTATTCCAGTAAGAGTAAACTCAATGTATTGCTTCCATTCAACATAAATCTTGCAATATGTCCACCGTAGGAAAATAAGAGAAATTGTACTATTACAGTATATTGATAATTTTTACTTATGGACCGTTTGACAGCAATTGAATTGTTATAACTTCAAGTTGAACAAATATATTTCAAGGAAGACTCAATACATGAAAGTCACAGATCAAGTAAACAGAGTAAGACGTGTGTACACTTTAACAGTCAAATCATAACCGAGTCCAAGTCTAGTGGCTGCTGGCTGGCTGGTCGCTTAGGTGGCGCTGCTGTTGCATGGCTGGCAGACAGCACCGCATGTAGAGGAGACGCGTAACTGCGTGGCGGCACTTTGAAAGATTGGCGAATCACAACACTTTTCCCCCCTTTGAATTTTTTGCACAGGTCTTGATGGAGGTGGCCTGTAGATTGCTAACATCCATAGGTGTCGTTTGACTGGCCATAAAGTCTCGAGGAGGAGGCTTCCCGTATGAACAGAAGTGTCCCTGATCGAGATGACAGGAGACGTGGGGGTCGAATCTGCTGGGGCCCCGTGCACCAATCTGCCCATTGCGGCAAGTCAGGTTGTTATAACAGGAGACATGGGCGATATGTCTGCGTCCATAGGAGAAGGAGGCGAGTAGAGTTGCTCCGACAGATGATAGTCATCTGTTTCCTGCATGGGCACATCTCCTGGTGGAGTCACTTCTTGTGCTGGCACCGATATGATGGTGAGAGGACTGTGTTGTGAGTAATGAGAGATTCCCGTATCCCGAGTGTCAGGTAGAGCCGAAGGTGGTGTAATGGCATTTGGAACAGGCGTTGCCGGCACACAAGGCCGAAGCTGGTCCGAATGACGCACTGCAACACTCGTGTCCGTCTGTATTTCATACAGGCATCAGCCACAGTGTCGTAAGATGTGGCCAGGACTTCATTTTGGCCGCCTGCCATATCCCCGTACCCATACAAGGTCGCCGGCGGTGAACCGGCCAGGCGAAGTCACCCACGGCCGTGAGGTGGAAGGCCGTAGAAGATGAAGTAGCGTGCGGGGCTGTCAGCCATGTAAGAGCTCAGCCGAGCTGTGGTCACCCATGGGGGTGAAACGGTAAGAAGCCAGAAATTGGAGAAGCGCATCATCAGCAGAAGAAGTCAGGAGTTTCCTCATCTGAGCCTTAAATGTGCGGACCAGTCGTTCAGCCTCACCGTTTGACTGTGGATGGAACGAAGGGGCTGTGACATGCATGACGCCATGATGGGCACAAAAATCTGCAAAATCAGAAGAGGAAAATTGCGGACCATTATCAGTAACAAAAGTAGAGGGAAGGTCTTCCAAAGAGAAAATGCGAGCTAGAGCATTGGTGGTTGCTGCGGTGGTAGGCGACATGCAACGGACAATGAAAGGAAAGTTAGAGTAGGTGTCAATAACGAGAAGCCAATAAGTACCTAAAAAAGGTCAGCGAAGTCAGCATGAATATGCTGCCAGGGCTTCTCAGGCAAAGGCCACGGTGACAAAGATGACTTCTGGGTGGTGGCCTGTGACGCACAAGGGCAGCAGGCAGCGACCACGTGTGCGATTTCAGAGTCGATGCCGGGCCAGTACACATGACAGCACGCCAAAGATTTTGTGCGAGACACCCCAGTGCCCTTGGTGAAGGAGGTGCAAGACTGAAGCACGCAAAGACACAGGTACCACAACACGCGGGAAAGCATTTTCAGTGGAAAGGAGGATAATACCATCCCTAGCCATGAGGCAGTAACAAAAAGCGTAGTAGTTCCGCAACGGATCAGAAGTCTTAGCGGATGGATGATCTGGCCAACCCTTCTGAATACAGCCTAAAACCCAGGAGAGGGTAGGGTCAGAACCCGTAGCAGCCGCCAGCCGGTCCCTGGTGATGGGGAACCCGTCCACAACCTGCTGTTCGGCAACATCCAGGTGGAAACACAAACGTTCGTCCCTATCGAATGCCAGATCAGGACCCATGGGAAGGCGAGACAGTGCATCAGCATTCACATGTTGAGCCATCAGCCAGAAATGAATCTCATAATTGAAATGAGACAAGTAAAGAGCCCAACGCTGGAGGTGGTGGGCAGCCTTGTCGGGATGTGACATTGATGGATGAAACAAGGAAACAAGTGGTTTGTGATCCGTAACAAGATGAAATTTGGGTCCATAGAGAAAAACACCAAACTTATGAAGAGCATAAATAATGGCCAAAGCTTCTTTTTCAATTTGAGAATACTTTTGTTGGGCATCCTTGAGCGTTTCGGAGGCATAAGCAATGGGTTGTTCAGAACCGTCAGAAAAACGGTGCGCAAGGACTGCACCGACCCCGTATTGAGAGGCGTCCATGGCAAGAACAAGATGTTGGCCAGGTTGAAAAGTAGCCAGGCATGGGGCCTGTTTCAGCATAGTCTTCAATTTCTGGAAAGCCGAATCGCCGCGGGCCAGTGAAAAGGCATGTTTTTGTGCAACAGGCGATGCAACAACTGAGCCATGAATCAGCAAACGGTAAAACTTGTGATAGTGTGCTATTTTCCCCAAGAAGGCCTGCAGTTCTTTAACAGATGTAGGGTGAGGAAGGGCATCAATCGCAGTGACCATTTGCTGAACCAGATGAATACCATCCTGAGAGAGTTGAAACCCCAAGTACATGATAGATGCCTGAAAAAAATTTGATTTCTGAAGATTACACTTAAGACTGACAGTCTGTAAGACATGAAAAAGTGTGTGGAGATTTTGAAGATGTTTGTCAGTGGTGGAGCCAGTGACTACAGTGTTGTCCTGGTAATTTATACACCCAGGGACAATGAGCAATAATTGTTACAAGAATCGCTGAACGAGAGCAGGGGTGCTGGCAACGCCGAATGGCAGTCGTTGGTATTGATAGAGGCCGAAAGGCATGTTAAGGACCAGAAAGTGCCGGGAAGCAGCATTGAGAGGAAGTTGATGATAAGCTTCTGCCAGGTCAAGTTTAGAAAAATACTGGCCTCCAGCAAGTTTAGTGAACAATTCTTCAGGTCGAGGCATAGGGTAAGTGTCGGTAAGGCATTGAGCATTTACAGTGGCTTTGAAATCGCTGCAGAGACGAATATCACCATTTGGCTTAGCAACGACAACGACAGGAGAGGACCACTCACTGGAAGTGATAGGAAGCAAGACCCCTGAAGCAGTGAGACGATCCAGCTCCCGTTTGAACTGATCACGAAGGGCCCAAGGAACGGGCCGAGCCTGAGAAAACTTAGGCCGAGCAGTGGGTTTGAGCATGATATGAGCTTCAAAGCTGTTTGCACAGCCTAACCCAGGAGATAAAAGGGACGAAAATGTTGCCAACAAGGAATCCAATTGAGCATAAGGAATAGCATCAGAGACGATATTGACAGAGTCATCTATGGAGAACCCAAAAACAGGAAAGGCATCGAAACCAAAAAGATTTTCCGCATTACTATGGTCGACCACAAATATGGGAACAGTGCAAATGACATATTTGTAAGATACCACAGCATCAAATTGTCCCAAGAGAGAATCTTCTGTTTATTGTAAGTCTGTAATTGCCTAGTGACAGGTGACAGGATTGGAGAACCCAACTGAAGATACATCTGAGAATTGATGATAGTGGCAGCACAACCAGTATCCACCTCTGCATGCGAACATCTCAACCAAGTATTTGGACAGTGAGGAATAACTTCCCTGAAAGGGAAGAAGTACAATTGACAGACAACACAGAATCAGAGTCAGCTTCATGTTCATGAACATCATGTGTGCGGTTGAATTTGCAAACAGATGACACATGACCCTTTTTTTTTTGCATTTGTGACACACGGCCCAATGTTGGGGACAATCTTCTCGTGAATGTTTTGTAAAACACCGCGGACATGAAGGAAGTTGCTGTGGGTTTTGCTGCAGTTTCTTAGAGGTTTGTATATGGTTAGGCTGAGGCTGCGCTTGGGAGCGTACTGCGGCCACATCGGCCGGCAGGGACATGCCACACCCGTCGTCAACATCGCACAGAGGTTGTATTTCCCCAACGTCGCTCCATGCCTCTATTTGCGCTCCAGCAGTGTGAGAAATTTCAAAAGACTGAGCGATGGATAGGACTTCATCTAGAGTCGGATTTGCCAACTGAAGGGCACGTTGCCTAACTTCTTTGTCAGGTGCTGATCAGATAATAGCATCCTGTACCATGGAATCGGCGTAGGATTCTTTGTGAACTTCGGTAACAAATTGACACTTTCTACTGAGGGTGTGAAGTTCAGCAGCCCAAGCGCGATAGGATTGATTTGGTTGTTTTTGACAACGATAAAAGGCAACACGAGAGGCTACCACATGCGTTTGCTTTTGAAAATAGACGGACAGAAGTGAAAACATTTCAGCAAAGGACAAAGATGCAGGATCTTTCAAAGGAACCAATTGCGACAACAACCGATACATTTGAGGTGAAATCCATGAAAGGAACAGAGACTTACATGTTTGTTCGTCCGTGACATGAAATGCCAAGAAGTGCTGTCGAAGACATTTTTCGTAATCAGACCAGTCTTCCGCCGTCTCGTCGTAATGAGGAAAAGTTTTTACCAAAGATCAAATGTAATTATTGAAGTATCTGTGATGTGTTCGTGTATGCATTTGTGTGTGTGTGTGTGTGTGTGTGTGTGTGTGTGTGTGTGTGTGTGTGTGTGTTATAATTTTTTTTTTTTTGTGGGCTGTGTATGTGTGTTTGTCCAGATGGTGTGGGGAAGAGTTTTTTTGTTTTATGTTATGATTTCCTTTATGAAGTGTAGTAGGGAGCCTGTGCTGATGTGTGTGTGTTCATTTATCACATGTTTGTTTTCTGCTATGGCTTTCTGGATGTGGAAGTTTTCTTGTGTTTGTATAAGATGTTTGTCATGGTTGCTTATTCTCATTATTTTCATTTCTTGTTCCATGTTTGTAGGATTATGGTTATTGTGTTTTAAGTGCTCTGCAAATGTGGACTGGTTTGTTTCATACTTCCAACATCTGATATGTTCTTTGTATCTTGTTTCAAAATTCCTGCATGTCATGCCTATGTATATTGCATCACAACTTTGACATTCAAGTTTATATATTCCTGATTGTTGGAGTTTGTCCCTCTTGGTAGCTGGCTGGCTTAGGTGTGATTGGAGGGTTTGCCCAGGCTTATATGCTATTTTGAAGCCCTGTCTCTTTAGGATACTTGCAACCCTGTGTGTTAGTTTATGTGTGTAGGGCATGGTGTACCATCTGGTTCTTTTCTGTGTGGTGTTGTCATTGTATGTGTTTGTTGAGTGTGTTTGTAAGTTTTCAGCTTGTGAGTTCTTTTGTATTCTGGAAATGTTGTGTTTGTTTTGTATTTGTGTTTTTATTTTTTGATTGAGCCTGTGTACCACATGTGTTTCATATCCATTGTTCCTAGCTATTTGTATGATTGTACTCATTTCTTGTTCATAGTTTCTCTTGCTGAGTGGGATTCTGTTTAATCTATGTAACATGTGTCTTATTGCTGCAAGTTTCTGGCTGTGGGGGTGGTTGGATATGGAATGTATTATTGTGTCTGCGGCACTAAAATTGTGTTTTATTCAGTTGCTGTCAGATGGTCCATAAGTAAAAATTATCAATATACCATAATATTACATGCAACTGAGGAAGACAGGACCAAAAAAGTTGAAGATGTTAAGAGAAATTAGAGTTTATTTGGTGCTTTAGTGACAGTTGTTTGTCACACATACTATTTGGGACTAGAACAGGAAAGGAGGGGCATGATAGTATCAAAAGTAGACTCTGCCTCACACTCTGTGGTTGTTTGTGGAGAACAACTGTGGATATCAATGGAGATATTTACATTGGTTTGTGATATCACTGAATGTTTTTATAAATTCACCATTGGAACCAAAGTACTGAAAGAAGGAAGCATCAATTACTACTACACCAGTCTCATTTGAAATAGAAGAAACCATTGTAAAACAATAACAAAATTGTGTGGAAAAAATAATTTCTATAAAATCATGATAGTGCAGATCACTGATTATCTTTGTTTTCTGAACTCTGATTTCTGTATGATTTTGTTTTTCCCATCTTCTGTTCAATTAGTATCTTGTTTGTAGTGTCACATGTATTCAGCTGGCAATTTAAATAAGTGTGTGGCTGTAATATCATCTGAGTTTCACTGTGGGTCAACTTTTCCACAGTGGTGACCCCAAACAAGGTCATGGATGACCAAAATCACGTTAAACATGAGGATACTCAGCAAGTTACTATGGACGTTGACTTGCTGGAACAGTCATTGTGCAGTTCAGAAGAAATTATTCCCATTCCTCTAGTGGCAACAAATATCAGACAAGTGCCCAGGACATTGACTCACATGTAGCTCATGAAAAATTTGTCAGTTAGCTCCATTGCAACTTCTGCATCGGGAAGAAAATTCATCACTCTGCCATACACACCACAAAACAAGACCTGTGGTTCCAATTTTTGGAACCTCTGTTTACTGCATATGGTATTTATCATGACAACCTACAATTCATTCTGACCATCAGTGTGAGATACATTCAAACTCTTTTGTTATCGCCTGACATTGCTCATACCATGCCATCTGGGTGCAAATATATGCGTGTTAAGGACAACTTGCTCTGCCGAGTGTACAAACGAACAGACCTTCAAATTCAGCAAGTGAGGTTGTTTGTGATAAATCAGTTTCTGAGTTCTGTTGGCATCTTAGATTCCTGGTGACTGAATCTGAAGTTTCTGAGGCAACATTAAAACATGTGTGATTCAGTCAGTTGCCTTTTGCTATCAAAAGTGCTCTGGTTTCAAATAGCTCTGTGAACTTGGACCCCCAGTTAATCTTTGCTGACTAGTTGCATAATATTTTGTTATATTATGACAATGAATGTGGGACCCCAAAAACTGGCGGTGGCACTGTAGGTGTGGTTACAGTGGACACTGTTAGAGGGAAGCAGCTCACTCCAGTGCAACTTGTGTGCTCTCCAGCAGCAGTTCCATCCCAGAGAGCCCCAGCAGTCCTTAGCATGCCAGCCATGCAGCTCTCAGCATGACATCAGCAAGCAGTTACACAACTGGCATTGGTATCATTTCAATTTTTGTATGACTGCTGCAACTACCATGCTGACAACAGCTGCTGGTTATAGGCATGACCGGTTGCTCTACATGAAGTACCTACACTCCACCATCACAGCAAATAAAGCATCTCCTGTTTCATATGATCTGAAGCTGGTTCATGACAATCAAACACAACAAGAAGAATTCTTTCCTGGTATCAGGAATCTGACACTGGCACGTCAAATCGATGCTCTGCTACTAACAGTTTTGGTACATCACATTGATTATATGTCCAGGACACCTGCATTTCGTGAATATAATTAATTGACTCAGGATCAGATGTAAGTATTGCACCAGTGAAACTGAAAAAGCTATCTTCTGTTACCTGCTGGCTCACTGCAACTACAAAAATCCATATTTTTGGAAAACACATCAATGTGGCGAACTTCAGTTTTTAGAAGCAATTGCAGTGGACTTTCCTTATTTGCTGATGCTACCAAACCTGTTCTTGGAGCTGATTTCCTATGCTATTATTGTATTGATGTTTCCATATGGAAGGCTCAATTCTGCCTGAACAGTGAGACTGTTTACAGATATACAGGTTGTTCACACAACTCTCATGAACTGGATCACACCTCTGTTTTAGGTGCAGCAGCAACCCAATCGAGTTTTGTGGATTCATATGTCAACACATGTTATTCGTTGAAAGAGGAACTGCTTACCATAATGAGCACTGCCAATGAGTTGTTTGAAAACTTGGCATACATACACTGTATGATCAAAAGTATCTGGACACCTGGCTGTAAATGACTTACAAGTTCGTGGCACCCTCCATCAGTAATGCTGGAATTCAGTATGGTGTTCGTCCACCCTTAGCCTTGATGACAGCTTCCACTCTGGCAGGCACATGTCCAATCAGTTGCTGCAAGGTTTCTTGAGGAATGGCAGCCCTTTCTTCATGGAGTGTTGCACTGAGGTGAGGTATCGATGTCGGTCGGTGAGGCCTGGCACGAAGTCAGTGTTCCAAAATATCCCAAAGGTGTTCTGTAGGATTCAGGTTAGGACTCTGTGAAGGCCAGTCCATTACAGGGACGTTATTGTTATGTAATCACTCCACTACAGGTCGTTCATTACGAACAGGTGCTTGATCATGTTGAAAGATGCAGCCAGCATCCCCGTATTGCTCTTCAACAGTGGGAAGCAAGAAGGTGCTTAAAACATCAGTGTAGGCCTGTGCTGTGGTAATGCCATGCAAAACAGCAAGGGGTGCAAGCCCCCTCTGTGAAAAACATGAGCACACCATAATACCACTGCCTCTGAATTTTACTCTTGGCACTACACACATTGGCAGGTGACGTTCACCGAGCATTCATCATACTCACACCCTGCCATTGGATCACTGTGATTTGTCACTCCACACAATGTTTTTCCACTGTACAATTGTCCAGTGTTTACACTCCTTACACCAAGCGAAGTGTCGTTTGGTATTTACTGACATGATGTGTGGCTTATGAGCAACCTCTTGACCATGAAATCCAAGTTTTCTCACCTTCTGTCTAACTGTCATAGTACTTGTAGTGGATCCTGATGCAGTTTGGAAATCCTGTCTGATGGTCTGGATAGATGTCTGCCTATTACACATTACGACCCTCTTCAACTGTCAGCGGTCTCTGTCAGTCAAACAGACGAGGTTGGCCTGTATGTGCTGTTCGTGTCCCTTCACATTTCCACTTCACTATCACATTGGAAATAGTGGACCTAGGGATGTTTAGGAGTTTGGAAATCTTGTGTACAGACGTGTGACACAAGTAACACAAATCACTTGACCACGTTTGAAGTCCACGAGTTCCGTCGAGTGCCCCATTCTGCTCTCTCACAATGTCTAATGACTACTGAGGTCACTGATATGGAGTACCTGGCAGTAGGTGGCCGCACAAAGCACCTAATGAAAAACATATGTTTTTGGAGGTGTCCGTATTCTTTTGATCACATAGTGTAGTAAAAGAAAATGAAGTGTTATGTTCTCAAATTGGTGAATATACTGAAGCCCTAAAAAAAAGCATGGACTGAACTGAGGAAGTTAAATGAAAACATCCATCCCTGGATGTCCTTGTTCAACATGAATTAGCTGCCTATGCCCCTCCCTGGAATGGACACAGCACTAGCCATCTGTCTTAATTATGTCGGGACTGCTGGTCACCTTCAGGGCTCACAGATTGACACCTGAAAAGTATGACACAGTGAAGAAAGAATTCGAGGATTTATTAAACATATGTATTATTTGAAGTTTAGACATGTTGTGGGTGTTACCCGTACATTTGGTAAAGAAGAAAGACAGTTCATTTCATCCTTACAGGGCTGTCATACTTTGAATGTGCAAATAACTTCAAGCTGTTATGCTATTACACACCTCTAGGACTTTATGTGTGCTATAGCACGTGCTCAGCTATTCATTGTCATCAATTTCCAGAAAGTTTATCACTTGGCCCCACGGTATTTGCAGATATATCGCAAATGGCAATGATCACAACTTTCAGTCAGAATGCCATTTGGTCTAAGAAACATATATCAAACATGGCAGTTTTTCATCGATGAAGTGCTTTGTGGCCTGCCTTGCTGTTTCATATATCTGAATGATGTGTTAGTTTTCTCTAAATCTCCATCAGACCATGATAAACATCAACAAATTACTTTTGATAGACTTTCAAAGCACAGTTTACAGATCAACGAAGACAATTACGTTCTCAGACAGAAATAAGTGAAATTTTTGGGCCATTGGGTTAACTGTTTGGCATCGAGCCTTTATTAAATAGATTTTACATGATTCATTCTGATGCCTGTCCAGATACCTTCCAACAATTATGTCACTTTCTGGGTATGGCAAACTTATACAGACACCATCTTCCCCATGCTTCAGTTTTGTAGGTGTCGCTCATTGCAATGCTGTCAGGACCAACTTGAAGGGGTCAGCACCCTGTCACTTGGACACCAGAGATGTTATTGGTGTTCAACAGGGTCAAGTCCAGTTTAACAGATGTCATGTGTTTAGCACACAATCTGTCTCTCCTGCACCCCTGGCTATTGTCATTGATGCTAGCCAGACAGCACTAGGGGCAGCTCTTCAACAGCACATAGGAGGTATGTGGCAACTGTTCAGGTTCTTTCCCCACAAATTGTTGGGGTCATGAACTAAATGGAGCACCTATGACTAAGAACTGTTAGCAGTGTATGAAGCCATTCAGCATTTCAGGCTGAATTTGGAAGCATGCCACTTCACAGTTTTTATTAATCACAAACCAGTTTCATTTGATTTCAAAACCCCACTAGACTCATTCTCACATGGCAGAAGACGCTGATCTGGAACCACAAGAGCTAATCAAGAACCAAAGTATGGGATTGCATCTACAGAACCTTCAAATGGACAATTTCCTAGTGCGGTGCAATATTTCTTAGAACAGACCATGACTTTTTGTTGCATTTGGTTTTTGGAAACAAGTCTTTGACTCCGTTTATGGTGTTGCTCAATCTGTAGCCAACCACTGTATATGAAAGAGGACTGATAGATTCGTATGGTTGGGCATCAAGCAAGGTGTTTGGCTTGCCAGGCGCCCAGGATGGGACACCATGTCAAAAAATCTATTGGTTCTTTCAAGAAACCTATACAGCATTTTTCTCATATCCATATTGACTTGGTTAAACCTCTCATGCCTGTTCAAGGCTGTAAGTATATTTTTTTGGCAACTGATAAATCTACCTGCTGGGTTTAAGCAGTGCCCATCATTTACTTTCCAGTGGCAACAGTCACACAGACCTTTGTAATCACTTGGATCTCTCTGTTTGGCTGTCAGTTTGAGTCGACCTTGTTCCACAAACGGGTAAGCTTATGCGATTTTACACATCATCATACAATTAAATATCACCTGGCAAGTAATGGAATGTTGGAACATTAGCACCAAACTTCAGAATCTGCCCTGATGCATGATAATTCATCTTGCTTGTTACCTTTACGTCTAGTACTGGCGGATCTAAGTGCTGCATTCAAACCCAATATTAGTGTTTCAGTAGCAGAATTCATATTTATTTATTTATTTATTTTTTATTTTACACCAAATTGAGAAACAAATCTCCACGGTCATGGAACGTAGCAGCACATGACATTACAACATAAAAGTAATAACAAATAAAATGAAATGTTTATGAACCCAAAAAATGACAACCATAAGTTTATGTAAATGCAATCAACAATATAACACAGGAATCAGCTTAATTTTCCAAGGAACTTCTTGACAGAATAGAAGGAGTGACCCTTGAGGAAGCTCTTCAGTTTTGATTTGAAAGTGTGTGGATTACTGCTAAGATTTTTGAATTATTGTGGTAGCTTATTGAAAATGAATGCAGCAGTATACTGCAAATCTTTCTGAACAAGAGACAGGGAAGTCTGATCCAAATGCAGATTGGATTTCGGCCTGAGTGAAAGTGGCTAATCTTGGGAATAAGCTGATACTGTTAACAGGTAATGACTGGAAAGAATACATTCATTCATGCTCATAAATTAAGGATAATGTTGATACATGGTGAAACAACACTCTGGTGGGCGGTTTGCGGGTTTAAATCACCTCAGGGTATGAGCATGCGGTGCATTTGACCTGCGCTCACTGCACAGTGGTGCTGGCAGCAGTCCACATATGCAGAGGTGTGTTGGTGCATGTCAGAGTATGGTGCAGCGAGTAAGTGTGCAGACGTTTTCAGATGTGCTAATGGTGACTGTGTGTTGAAAATGGCTCAAAGAACACATATTGATGACGTTATGAGGGGTAGAATATGAAGGCGACTGGAGGCTGGTCAAACACAGTAGGTCATAGCACGGGTCCTCTGTGTGCCACAAAGTGTGATCTCAAGCATATGGCAATGATTCCAGCAGACAGGAAACGTTTCCAGGCGCTACAGTACGTGACGTCCACAGTGTACAACACCACAAGAGGACCGATATCTCACCATCAGTGCCTGCAGACGGCCACGGAGTACAGCAGGCAGCATTGCTTGGGACCTTACCGCAGCCACTGGAACAGTTGTTTCCAGACACACAGTCTACAGATGACTGAACAGATATGGTTCATTTGCCCGGAGACCTGCAAGGTGCATTCCACTGACCCCTGGTCACAGGAGAGCCCTTAAAGCCTGCTGCCAAGAACATGGTACATGGTCATTGGAACAGTGGTCCCAGGTTATGTTCAAGGGCGAGTCCAGGTATAGTCCGAACAGTGAATTCGCCAGGTTTTCATCTGGCGTGAACCAGGAACCACATACCAACCCCTTAATGTCCTTGAAAGGGACCTGTATGGAGGTCATGGTTTGATGGTGTGGGGTGGGGTGGGATTATGATTGGTGCACATACACCCCTGCATGTCTTTGACAGAGGAACTGTAACAGGTCAGGTGTATCGAGACATCATTTTGCACCAGTATGTGTGCCTTCTCAGGGGTGCAGTGGGTCCCACCTTTTTCCTGATGGATGATAATGCATGGCCCCACCGAGCTGCCATTTTGGAGGAGTACCTTGAAACAGAAGATATCAGGCAAATAGAGTGACCTGCCTGTTCTCCAGACCTAAATCTTATCAAACACGTGTGGGATGCTCTCAGTCTAAGTATCGCTGCATGTCTTCAAACCCCTAGGACACTTCAGGAGCTCCGACAGGCACTGCTGCAAGAATGAGAGGCTATACCCCAGCATCTGCTCGACCACCTGATCCAGAGTTTGCCAAACCATTGTGTGGCCATGTACATGTGCATGGTGATCATATCCCATATTGATGTAGAGGTACATGCACAGGAAACAGTGGCGTTTTGTAGCACATGTGTTCTGGGATGGCTTTCTCTACTTATCACTAATACTGTGGACTTACAGATCTGTGTCGTGTGTGTTCCCTATGTGCCTATGCTATTAGCGCCAGTTTTGTGTAGTGCCATGTTGTGTGGCACCACAGTCTGCAATTATCCTTAATTTATGAGCATGAGAGAGAGAGAGAGAGAGAGAGAGAGAGAGAGAGAGAGAGAGAGAGAGAGAGAGGCCAATGCCAGAATACCCAGAGTAATGAACAAGGGTAGACAAGAGGTTCACGAACTTATACTATGTATCGCACAAACCAACCATTTCTGAGCCAAAAATCTCCTTTGAGAGTGGGAAGAGTTACCCCAAAATATGGCAAGCCCATCAGATTTCCTATGGAGTTTTTCAGCCAGCAATGAGATCACCCCCAAGAGAGCCTCCATTCTTATTATTACAAATCAAGAACTGCTTTTTCAACTTATGTCCATCCACAGTGGCATGCCATTCAGTTCCCCTTATTTTCAGTCACAAAGATCTAAGTACTTGCTCTCACATTATGTGATGTATAGACTCTGTTAAAGCTCCTTTACAAATCCCTTACATGGGTCTGCATCCAGTACTGGAATTGAGTGAACACGCGATGATGATACTGGTTAATGCCAAGCACACCAAAATTTCATTCAAATGTGTCAATCCTGCCTATCTGCTCCAGATTGACAGCGCTGGAGGTTGGGGACCCTGTTATTGCTGCCCGACACCTACAACTCATCACACAGCGGTCGATGAGCTTGTGCTGTCTCCAGACTACTCTCCACATGTGACCCCCATGTCAGCTGATGTAGCTGCTGATGAGACTATGTATCACCAGACTAATCTCCACAGGACACTTATACAGTTTGTCCTGCTTCACATCTATCCCTTTGACTGCTGGAGGCACACCATCTGCTTGGCACGCTAAAGCGCCGCGGCCTGCGGCGTAATCTGTCTACCTGCTCTGCATGCTTGGCTGTCCCTCGAAGCCGCTGCCGGGACCGGATTGGCCCGTGCTGCCCAACCTGGGTAGCATTCATCTCACGCTAGGTGAGGAGAACCCTATGTCATAATGACGTAACGCTACGTCATCGTGACGTAAATAACCTAAGTCGACTAAATGAGTACGTATATCGATCTTTGCAGTTGTACCGATAACGTCAAAGCCAAATGTAAATACATGTGTACAAATGAAGTGGCAGGAGTTGTGTGATATGCTCACCCCAGCTGAATGAATTGTTAAATGTAATCCCAATAATTTGTGATGTTATGTGTGGTGTGCGTACTGCAAGACCTTCGGTACACACATCATCAGATTATTTGACTTGTCGCTCTAACGAAGTAGGCGAGTGTCAGCAATTTGTCTCGTGGTCTTATCATGGCGTGTTTATCTTCTGCCGTTAGGTCAGATGATAGAAATGCCACTTGCACGCTTAGAGTAGCAGATTGACGGCGACCAACTTTAAACAGAATTTGATTAATATTCACACACATTTATTAAAATAATAAAAAGCATAGACATTACGTAACTTGATTCTGGATGCTGTTTACAACTGACAATCTGAAGTTCCTTTGGTCTTGGTACGTTAATCTTATTCTCACATATCTCTGATACTTGACGAAGTGTCTATTCATTTATCTTCATGGCTATGAACAGGAATATGGTAATCTTATTAGGTGCAGACTGAAACTTGACTATAGACTGGTACAGGCTAATGCAGACTGGTGCAGACAAATGCAGACTGACTAATCGGAGGTCTGTACACTCGTTATAATACCTCGCATGTTCAGGTATCACTGCGCGAGTGTGATCTGCGAGGAGAAAAGGCTCTACATTAGTAGGAATCTCATTGGCTGCGTTACATATTAATACGCGGATCGGCGGAAGCAGAATTTGGTCCGTCTCTAAGACAGCGCCATCTCGTAGTGCGGAGACGGACGAGCGCTCCACCTGCGCTGTTGTGCTTAGCGGGACGCGCTCTTGTGGGAAAGTTGTGTAGGCGCTGACTATGCGGGACTATGTACACAACATTATGTATTTCATGAACATAATTAATGTCTGAGCAAAGGAGCCATAACGAAATCAAAAAAAGCTTGTCATTCTTTTTAAATCCGACGAATCGTGGATAAATCATGTGGATGGAAAAGGGAAGTAATTAATTATTAAGCTGCAATCCAAAGAATGTGGGATGTTATTGTGTGTTTCGTGAACGTAACGAATATCTGAATGAAGGAATCATAACCACAAAGAAAGTTAAAAAAGTGTCTAGTCATGTTTTCAATCCGATTAATATTGAATAAATCATGTGGGTAAAAACGTGAAATAGGAAGAAATTAAAGTGTTCCGTATTTTTATAAAATCCAATGAATTGTACATAATTCATGTGGGCAGAAACGTTAAACTGAGAAATTGAAGTGGTTCTGAAGATAATTCCGAATGTTGCTAGAAACATTAAACCATCTACTTCCATTTAATTTTGCCTTCGTGTTGTAAATCAACTAAGAAAGATAATGAAATCTTTCAGACTATCTTCATGGATCTGCTCGTAAGTTCTCTCATTTCCGTTACAGCCCATGTTCAGAATGACGTACACGCTAGCAACACCGGACAATAGGACAATGAAAGCACATAAACAAATAACAATGCAGATTCAAGACGCACACAACAGTCGATATACACAGAATGCACACAACAGTCGATAGGACAACTCGTGAAACTGATGATGACGCGTGCCTACGTCCCACCTAGCGTGAGATGAATGCTACCCGCCCTGTGCTGAACACTTCTCGGCTGATTACGACTCGCGCAGAGCCAGCGTGAATTTTTGGCGGCTTGTGAGCTGTAATATCTCGGGCAATAGTTTTTGTAAAGAAATCAAATTTGGTCATCTTGTACAACGTTATGCGTCCTCTTAAGAATAATACTGAAAAGAATTTCACTGGCCATATTGAGCCAGAAAATTGTTGGTAAATCGACCAAAAAAATAGGCGCCCGAAGAAATTTCGAAGTTTGGCTTCTTGCATCTCCTGAACTAATGCTATGACGAACGTGAAACTTGGCATGTTGTAACCTAACAGCACAAGGTTCTTAAATATAAAGTTTCATTTCCGTAGCACTTTCCAGTACTGAATGAATTTAAGTGCAAAATTGAAGATTTTGTAAAAACGTCAAAAATGTGGTATTTTCAATCTGATTTTGCTGAAAAACTATGCTCCGTAAAACATACCAAGCTTTATAACTGGAATGAAAGTCGGGCGTGAAAACCAGGCGCCGCGCAGAAAAGGCTGCGTTCACACTGCCGGCCGTGCCGGGCCGGGCTGACGCGTGCTGGCTCGGCTCGTGCCTAGCCAGCTCAGGCCGACGAGTAGTGCATTCACACTGCGCGCCGCGCCGAGCCGGGTCGGCGAAATGGGGGAAAATCCACTTCTCCGATTTTCATGTTCTAAAAATTCTTAGCGGTATATAAGACTGCGCCACATCGTTTTATGAACTCATTTTTTCCTTAAAAGCGTTACTTACGTCGTGAAAAATGAAAAAGTCTACTTTTCGTTTCGCGTGATTTCTTAGTTTCGTAACGCTTCCCAACCGATTTTGAAGAAAGTATGCGGCTAAAAAATCTGATTTTTGTACACGTGCTAGTGTAACATCTTAGCTTCGTATTGAATCATTTATCTTTTCATATTTCTTAACAGTCACTGTGAAATGATGCTATTTGTCAACGTTGTGCACTTGATTTACAAATCTTGTAGTGAAAAAGTTATGTAGCGGGTAGCTTACTGTTAGATGCGTTTTACACCATACATTGTTGCGAATGAAATGTAGCTAAAAGTACCAAAAAGTTTTTGAAATGATAATGACACTGATATCTGTCTCTGGTCACAAGGAATGCGAGATATTCAGTGGCGTCAGTGCCGCGTCCGCAAGCCACGGAGTTCGAGCGGTTACAGCTTGGTTTAATGTAGTCATATAATGCAGGACAGAAAAAAACTAACTACTAGTGATCAGTGGTGTAAAACTAATCACAAAAACAAACTGGAGATTTGTGATACGTTTACTGCAGAAACTGAAGCGCAATTCTGTAGTCTCGTTGTCTACTTTGACAGAAAAAATAATGGAGAGTTAATGAAACTACTGTACATCGACACAGATGTGCGTTTCATTGTTCTTCATTGTTTTTTTTTTTTTTTCTTCCTTGGCGGGCTGCGCTGCACTGTCAAGGTAATACCCACTCTTTGGCTAAATGGATGTCAGCTGCCGGAGGCCAAATAAATAAATTTTAAAAAATCCCCACCCTTCGACAGCTGACAAGCAAGTCAGTAGAAAACGCAGCTGCAGCCAACAGCTGCTCGCCTTTACCTAGTCTGTGCTGTGTAGAACAATGTCTTCACTCTTTTATTGGTATTGTTTTGACTCTGCATTTAGGAGAGTTTTTCTCTTTATATGAAGAACTTAAAAACTATCCTGAAAAATTTTATTCAAATTACAGAATGAATCATCATACATTTCAGTATGTGCTGCAGAACATTCAAGACAAAATTTCTAAACAGAACACAAATTTTCGCAGAAGTATAACAGCAGAAGAAAAATTGTGTATAACGATAAGGTAAGATTCGTTAGTACACACTTTTTGGTTTACAGTAGAACTTTGTACAGCATTCGCTACCTCCAGTTAATTGTAGTCATGCTTTTGTATTTTAAATTTCACAAACACTAACCTCTGAGGGGAAGAGAGTTTATGGGACTCCTGAGAATCATTAGGAAGTAATTAGCTTCGTCATTTTGGGTAATGTCTTGCTGTGCCTTCAACGAAGAATCGCAGAAATACTCCTTCAGAATTTTCCAACTTTTTTCTTCTCTTTTCTTCATGATGCAGCGCTTGGCAGTGGTGATGGTTCATCATGTGGAGCCACTGATGACCTCACAGAATTCTTTTCATTACCTTGTAAGATAGACAGATTGATAGGCGAAGAGTTTTGAGATAATGCCCTTTGACTCAGTGGTTCTATCTCCACTGATAAGGAACTGCCACAGCATGACTTTACAATGCATTATCATCTGGTAGGGACACCTTTCCGTCCCTCAGTGACACTCATATCTGTCTCCGTTTACAAGTAAATGCGAACTATTCAGTGGCGGCGGCAATGCCGCGATCGCTGGCAAGCTATTGTTGTAAATGCATGCAAATACGGTAGATTAAATAAATGAAATAAAAGTATATTCGCATGTATCATCATAATAAACGTAATTTTTCCTCACTGATTGTGAAATGTGAGGTAACATCTTAAAATAAGACGTGTGCAGTCACACTTGTGAAGAAAGCAGAAGGGAGACGTGTGATGCGTGTACTGCAGAAGCTGTAGTGCTGCTCCACAGGCTCGCGCCTGCGGTCGGCTCGCGCCGGCGATATTAAACACTCCGAATGTCGTCGACTCGGCTCCGGGAGGCTCACGCCGTGTCGGCGCGGCCCGGCCGCCGGTGTGAACACCGCAATTCAAAACCATGTGTTTGATATCGAAGCGGGCGGCGGCCCGGCCAGGCTCGGCTCGGCCCGGCCGGCAGTGTGAACGCAGCCTAAGCCGAGCGGTCGAAGGCGCCGCAGTCATGGACTGTGGCTGGTCTCAGCGGAGGTTCGAATCCTCCCTCGGGCATGGGTATATATATATGTGTGTGTGTGTGTGTGTGTGTGTGTGTGTGTGTGTGTGTGTTTGCCATTAGGATAATTTAGATTAAGTGGTGTGTAAGCTTAGGGACTGATGACCTTAGCAGTTGAGTCCCATAAGATTTCACACATATTTGAACATCTTTTGAAAACCAGGCCCGAAAACAATATAAATTTCAGATTCGCATATCTAGTAGACTGAACACATGATGAAAATGAAATTTAGAGTGCAATAGATTGACAGCACAACGATAACGAATTAAAGTTTTTGTTCTCCTACTATTTTCCAATAATCTACAAATTAGTCGATTAGATGTTGATTTTTATGAAAAGATGAGAGCAGGGTGTATTCGATACCTCTTTTACAAATACCGTTTTCTATTAATGCTTCAAAGCCAGTCTCATTCGAACAACAAATTTTAAGCCCCCCACACTCCCAAGAACAATGAGTTTAATTTCCAATATTGGCTAACAACAGAGGCAAAGTAGCAAGAAAAATCGCACCGAGTACAGAGTTTTAACTTTGGCATGTTGTTTCTCGTTAATCAAAGGCGTTTAAATCAGTTATAGAAAACATGTTTTGTACAAGCAGACCGAATGTGCTCTATATTTGTACTACTGAGGATAAAAGAATATAGCAGTCCTTTTTACGTGTTAATAATTTAAATGTACTACTAAAGATAAAATAATATAACTGTCCGTGTTACGTGTTAATAATTTAAATGTATCTTACGTAGATTAATATATGGGTTTTGTTATATTGGCGCAATATACTAAGCGTAATTACATTTGCCACAGATATTGCGCCATCTCAATCATGAAGTCCGTTCTTTTGCCAGTAAACTGCTACATATGAAGAAGTCACGTTTCTTTTGAATAATTTTACACCTGTTGCATCTGTTTCCCATCCTTCTTTTCGATCCGGGCTTTGGAGCGGCACTGGCGAAGTTATACATTAGTTTTTGCATTTTTTTAGTAATTCATTCAGAAGTGTCAATAAATTTCCTCAGATATAGTTCCCAATAATTAGTAATGTTTCTTTGTATGATAGGTCTCAAAGCAGAGTACAACACATAATGGAACGCTGCAAGTTTTGCATTGGTTTCTAGTCTCCCGGCGTACTTTTTGTTTCGTGTGAACCACACATCTGCGCCTTAGCGTACTTTTCTGCGAATGTTAACTCACGATAACAGCCGGAAAACGTCTCCCTGTGAATTGCAGAGGATTCTCTTCATCGTGGTGCCCTCTCCTACTAGCTTTTTTCCGTTCTGTAGCATACGAGGGCCGTTCAGAAAGTAACCTCCAGTTGATTTAAAAAAATACACCAAGTTAAATAAAAATATTTTAATATATACATCTTACAACTACATCTTTGCACTATTTTTCTACATAGTCTCCATAGCGATTGAGGCACTTATCGTATCTCTTCACAAGCTTTGAAATTCCTTCTGCATAAAAATCACCCGCTTGTGCCTGGAGCCAGCCTGTGACCGCATCTTTGAGCTCTTCGTCGTCATCAAACCGCTGTGACCCGAGCCATTTCTTCTAATGCATGAAGAGGTGATAATCACTTGGCGCCAGGTCTGGGCTATAAGGTGGATGGTTGATAACGTCCCACTTGAAGGACTCAAGAAGGGCCATTGTTCTGCGAGCAGAGTGAGGACGGGCGTTATCGTGCAAAAAAACGATACCGGAAGTCAGCATACCACGGCGTTTGTTCTGTATAGCCCGTCGTAACTTTTTTATTGTTTCACAGTACACGTCTTGATTAATGGTCGTACCACGTTCCATGAATTCAACCAACAACACCCCTTTGGCATCCCAAAACATCGTTGCCATCAGTTTTCTGGCAGAAAAATCTTGCGAGGCTTTTCTTGGTTTGGTAGGCGAATTTGAATGTGCCCACATCTTTGATTGTGCTTTTGTCTCAGGGTTCACGTACTTAATCCAGGTTTCGTCACTGGTCACTATTCTGTTTAACAATGGTTCTCCTTCGTCCTCATAACGTGACAGAAAGTCTAATGCAGAGGCCATTCTTTGAGTTTTGTGGTGGTCGGTAAGAATTTTGGGCACCCATCGTGCACAGAACTTACGGTAACCCAATCTTGCTGTCTCTATCTCGTACAAGAGAGTCTTAGAAATCTGTGGAAAACCAGTAGATAACTCCAACATTGAGAAACGTCGATTTTCACGAACTTTTGCATCAACTGTCTGAACGAGTTCGTCAGTCACCAATGATGGTCTACCACTCCTCTCTTCATCATGAACGTTTTCTCGTCCACTTTTAAATAAACGTACCCATTCACGGACAACTCCTTCACTCATAACTCTTGGTCCGTACACGGCACAAAGCTCACGATGAATAGCTGCTGCAGAATATCCTTTGGCTGTAAAAAACCTTATGACAGCACGCACTTCACATTTGGCGGGGTTTTCTATTGCAGCACACATTTCAAACTGCCACAAAAACTAAACTAGCGCAAGTACGACGTTCACTCGACCACGGCTTGATGCCGACTGACCTGTTGAGTGCGTGAACGCACAGATGGCGTCGCTACTCCCCCCACAACCCGCACTGTGACCGATCGGAGGTTACTTTCTGAACCGCCCTCGTATTTTTCTCCCTTACGAGAAAAAGGTGAAACTCTGCGAGTGCCAGTCTTCGCCCTCTTACCGACCGATGGAGAGAATGAGCATTTAGAATGCACAAACCCAAAAAATAAATAAATAAATAAATTATTGTACCTTTTCACAGTCTTACACACTGAGCTCAGTGACGTACCACAACGGTCAACTGCACCCATACTCGAATTGTAATCTACAATACGTTGCGGATTCTTTATTTTTTCGCCAGTATTTTTGCCAGTCTTCTCTGTTTCAACCATTTGTGCTGTGTGACTTGTGGTCAACATGCACACCTCTCTCTTATTGCACCACTTGATAGCAATGACCTTGCCAGTGGACTTAAACTCAGTTTCTCCTCGTTTCAAATTCTTTTGCAGTTTCAGCATGTTGCGCCTATTCTTACGAACAGTGCCACATGCGGATGTTCCAGGGTTGTGAAGCCAGAGGGACAGGACCGGGCTGGAGTACCAATTATCGACATATAGAATATGACCCTGTTCCAACTACGGTCCCATGAGAGTTGCCACTACGTCACCACTTTTTCCCAAATTGTGGAACCCAGTTTCTGTTGTTGCGCCTGTATATACGATAAAATCCAAAATATACCCACTCTGACAGTCACTCGGTACAAATGTCTTTATTCCGAATCTACTTCGCTTGGTTGGAATAAATTGGTTAAAAGATAATCGTCCTTTGAACAGCAAGGGACTTTCATCTATACAAAGCTTGTGATGAGGGCGAAATGAATTAGTAAACACCTTACGAACTTTTTCAACAATCGTCCTAATTTTAAATAGACTGTCGCCTCCAGTACGCGCAGAGTTATCACTGAAGTGTATCATTCTCAGAAGCAGACAAAACGGCCTCGGGTTATAATTTCGTTGAAAACTGGTGTGCTCCAAAGTGTATCTCTGGGCCAATAATCACTTAATTTTAATTTTTTAACTTGCGCCATTAAAAGTCAAATAGCAACAAAACAACACACTTCCACAAATCCAGTGTCTTTCCACTTTGACAGTCGAGAATTCACAGATTCTGTAGTATTTTCTCTGGTGTAAACGTAAAAACGATTTGTTTCGTCTACAAGAAATTGCAACAGTTCTTGAGACATAAAATGAAAGAATGCTTGGGTCAGTATCTAATTGACATTTGTGTCCTGAACTCGAGTCATCGAAGTAATGGTTTAACGGCTGGAAATCGGTTTCTTTCCAGTCAAATGTGTCACTTAAGCGCGCTCTTTTCCGAACCGTTTCACTGTCACTTTCTGATTCCTCGGATTCAGAGAAACTGCTAACTGTAATTCTTGCTCTCCCCCCTGATGTAAAGGGCTGAGGACTACAGCTTCGAGATTCTATTGAAGGCTCATCACTGCTAGCAACGTCGGATAATCCACGCTCACTGTCTCTCTTTGTGAGCATATCCAGGATTTCTTTATCTGTGCAACCAGGGCGACGTATTTCTCACGTAGAAAACAAGAAAGCTGCGACGAAAACACAGGAATCGAAGTCGAATTCTGCAAAGAGGGGACACAGCAACAAACATATATGCACTCTCGAATTATACAGTCAGACCACTGAACAGCTACTGGAAGAGCAGGGTGGACAGACAGCTCTGCGTGTTTACACGTACATAGCGCTCAGGTAGCTGTGAAACAGCGCGCTTAAACTCGACCCTAGCAGTGGAAAGGGCAGTGGCACGGGTACGCAACACGTCCTTAAGCCGTCGGCACACGGACCGTGCTGTCGAACGTCAACGCTGAGCGTGCTGAGTTCAACATGCAGCTGAACGCTCAGGAGCGATGCAACTTGTGCATACGGCACGTGGGCCCCAACATGCTATACGCGGTCACAACGCACTCCAGCGGCAGTTGCGGGATGTTTCTAGCTCGTAAATCACACTGTTGACTTAAACGGGTGCGCGTAAAATTCCCACATTAACTCTATCAAAACGCACATTTCCTCCATTGCCCGTAGGCTAGTCGCGTTGTTCTACACTCCTGGAAATTGAAATAAGAACACCGTGAATTCATTGTCCCAGGAAGGGGAAACTTTATTGACACATTCCTGGGGTCAGATACATCACATGATCACACTGACAGAACCACAGGCACATAGACACAGGCAACAGAGCATGCACAATGTCGGCACTAGTACAGTGTATATCCACCTTTCGCAGCAATGCAGGCTACCATTCTCCCATGGAGACGATCGTAGAGATGCTGGATGTAGTCCTGTGGAACGGCTTGCCATGCCATTTCCACCTGGCGCCTCAGTTGGACCAGCGTTCGTGCTGGACGTGCAGACCGCGTGAGACGACGCTTCATCCAGTCCCAAACATGCTCAATGGGGGACAGATCCGGAGAGCTTGCTGGCCAGGGTAGTTGACTTACACCTTCTAGAGCACGTTGGGTGGCACGGGATACATGCGGACGTGCATTGTCCTGTTGGAACAGCACGTTCCCTTGCCGGTCTAGGAATGGTAGAATGATGGGTTCGATGACGGTTTGGATGTACCGTGCACTATTCAGTGTCCCCTCGACGATCACCAGTGGTGTACGGCCAGTGTAGGAGATCGCTCCCCACACCATGATGCCGGGTGTTGGCCCTGTGTGCCTCGGTCGTATGCAGTCCTGATTGTGGCGCTCACCTGCACGGCGCCAAACACGCATACGGCCATCATTGGCACCAAGGCAGAAGCGACTCTCATCGCTGAAGACGACACGTCTCCATTCGTCCCTCCATTCACGCCTGTCGCGACACCACTGGAGTCGGGCTGCACGATGTTGGGGCGTGAGCGGAAGACGGCCTAACGGTGTGTGGGACCGTAGCCCAGCTTCATGGAGACGGTTGCGAATGGTCCTCGCCGATACCCCAGGAGCAACAGTGTCCCTAATTTGCTGGGAAGTGGCGGTGCGGTCCCCTACGGCACTGCGTAGGATCCTACGGTCTTGGCGTGCATCCGTGCGTCGCTGCGGTCCGGTCCCAGGTCGACGGGCACGTGCACCTTCCGCCGACCACTGGCGACAACATCGATGTACTGTGGAGACCTCACGCCCCACGTGTTGAGCAATTCGGCGGTACGTCCACCCGGCCTCCCGCATGCCCACTATACGCCCTCGCTCAAAGTCCGTCAACTGCACATACGGTTCACGTCCACGCTGTCGCGGCATGCTACCAGTGTTAAAGACTGCGATGGAGCTCCGTATGCCACGGCAAACTGGCTGACACTGACGACGGCGGTGCACAAATGCTGCGCAGCTAGCGCCATTCGACGGCCAACACCGCGGTTCCTGGTGTGTCCGCTGTGCCGTGCGTGTGATCATTGCTTGTACAGCCCTCTCGCAGTGTCCGGAGCAAGTATGGTGGGTCTGACACACCGGTGTCAATGTGTTCTTTTTTCCATTTCCAGGAGTGTATATGTAATATACACAAATAAAAACTTCAATATCCATGTGAATGTTTTAAGACGAAAAGGAAAGTACCATGTCTAATAAGTAAGAACACAGGCTTATAAAATTTGTATTACAAACAGTGTGATACAAATTTGCAATAGTTCTCCACGTACGACAAGCATTATTTAAGAATTCCCACATTTTAGTAAAATCCTAAGGTCACTCTTACTTGTTCACTGTTCCTACCCAGTAGCAGAATTTCTGCAACATGTGAATTACAAAACGTAAAAGAAAAAGGAGCAAAATATCGTTATACAAGTAGCGCAAGCTGTCCTGTAGATTAAGCCAATCGAACAAACTCACTCCTCAAAAATAGGTGAACTTATATTTACATAACAACAAATACTAAAGTATATACTTATATTAAACTAATAGTAATGCGTCAGAACGTATTACGCGAATGTTAGGGGGGAAAAAAATTAGACAGCGCGAGATGCGAACCAACGACATTTCCTGCGTTTAAGTAGAAGTCCATAATATTACTCACTACACTACACTGATATCAACCTCGTATACTACCTCTTAATATATTACCAGTTGCTAAAAGCGCTAATCGTAGCTATGTTACTAATTGAAATTTAATTATAACAAATTGTACCAAGAAAAGTGCGTTTTTGGTGGATCCTCAGTGTTTCGTTGCCTTCAAATGGCATACTCTCATAACACGCAAGTTACAATAATACTTTTACCACGAATAAGATGTTTCTCATTTTTTGCAACGAGTCACACAGTTAACAACGGGTTTTCGAGTGATTCTCAATTTGCTGGTGCTCATAAACGGCATATATACGTATAGGCTTGAAATGAATGCCAATATGGCGCATTACAACTCTATACTGAAGGGAGATGGTGTGCGTGTGACGTGGGTGGCGTTGTGACATCTCATTGGTCAACGCTCAGTCGCACGTTCAGAATATCTCACCTGCTAGATATTGCCCTGCACGCTTGGGAAGACTTCCGAACGTGATATTCCACGCTATGACGTGAGAAACTCGGCACGCTCAACGTTCGGATGCACGGTCCGTGTGCCGACGGCTTTAGCGCTTCTACACGTCAGGCGCGAAAGGGGAACGGCGAGGAATGACGAGTTAACACGTCCCCAGCAGTCAAAGGGTCATTCTGCACAAGGGTAGGCTTGATTGTATGTCACAAATATCCCTTCATCCCAGGAGCTCTGTTCTACGAGGTTTGTGAGAGGGGGAGCTGTGTGATGAAACAGTTACAATTAGTCGAAGGCTGTCACTGAAAAAAAGTTTGAGTACCTTTTTTTCTGAATTCTGTGTCTTTGTCTTTCCTGCCAGTGTGTTGGATGCTCTGTGTAGTGGGTACCTTCTTTGTAGTGTCGCTTGTATTAGACTAGCAATTTTAGAAAGTGCATGGCTTTAAAATTGATCATGCTTTACTGCGGATTGACATTCCCACATGTATCTTGACTCATTTTAAATAAGAACATTGCTCCTATTGCTTTTGTGTTGTTTCTTTCAGTAGCATTTGTACAGGCATTAAGTTGGTAAAAAATGCCTGGCAAATGGACTGTGAGTTGTGAAGCTTTGCAAACGAAGTGGTGATGTGTAGAGGTAATTTAGCACATCTGTGTGTGTGTGGGGGGGGGGGGGGGGGGAGGGGGCAGGAGGGTATCATCCTAAGAGTTAAAAATGATTCTTTTCTAATATATTTCTCACTCGTAATTTATAGACATATTATAACAGGTGTACTGCTGGGCTGAGGGCAAATAAAAAGAAGAGAAAGAAAACAGTCACATACCTTTCCGGTGTACACATAAAGCATGAAGTTGCGGAACGTGTCCGGCTGGAAGTGTGGCAGCCGCACTGGGGTGGGCGTGCCTGGGGCTGCTGGGGACACAGAGCAGCCCGGGATGCGGCACACTTCACCACGCTTGGCCGTCTGGAAGCTCTTACACCTGTGCACAAACATTTGGTCTATCATTATCACAATGATGAAAATTTCATACTATACTATAACAATATTAAATTTATGTGACATATTCAGTTGGCCATTGATTAGTAACTGTTTAAACACACGGTTAAACTTTAGTGAACCAATCCCAGATTGCAATGTTTTGAAACATGGATGAAATGCAATCTGCACAAGTGTTCTTCCATGAAACATGTCTTGGTATATTTAGGGTTCAAATTCTTGGCAAACGGACTGAAACGAACAAGTAATTATGTTGCAGCAATAAATAAAATGCCGCCTCCCATGAAAATAAAAAGAGTTGAAAGCATATGCTATTATGGACAATTTATTGCAAACCCAGTTGAACTGTCTTACCCATTGAACCAACTTTCTATCAACAATTTTCCCACGTTTTAAATAGAGTGGGACACCCTTGGTATCATTTATGCACTTAACAAAAATTTCATCTTGCCATGGATCATCATGTGTTGCTCACTAACTTTGGTCCTCTGCATTGCTTAGCAGATTGGATCACCCATTTCTGTACTTATCTAATTTTCATTATTTTATCCAGTATCAAGCAGTGATGGTACATGCAAACGCCGATGTGCAGTTTGATTTCCCTTGAACCCATACCAGTCTTCACCCAATTAAATTGGTGTGTTTCCAGCTTGATTGCGATCTGTATTCGACCAGTCAGTCTTTCCCTTAACATCACGTGATGTCATGGCTACTGCCTGCAAGAATCCAATGCTGTCTCACTCACTTTGTATGACACAGGTGGTTGGACGTGTTTTCCGAACCCAAATTGCATCCTTACGGACCACAGTGGTATCAACTACACCTACACCAAGAGATTCAGTTGTGGAGTCTTGCACGAGGACCGCTACTGCATTCTATTCTCCCCTCTCTCACAAGTGCTAGGTCTCATGCACGCTGCCCATTGGGGGCTGTTCTGAATTAAAAGTTTGGTGTGACAACAAGTACTCTGGCCGAATATGGACTTAATCGTCACAGAACTGGCTTGTCAATGTTCCGCCTGTTAGGAGTATCAACCTGCACGTGCCTAGCAGTCCTCTCCCTGGTCTGACACTGGGGAGCTATAGGAGTATATCCACTTTATTTTGCTGCCATATTTTTCTCCATATAGTTGGTCTTGATTCCTTTTATGGTGTGCATACTGTAAGACCTTCGGTACACACACCATCAGATTACTTGACTTGTCGCTCTAACGAAGTAGGCGAGTGTCAGCAATATGTCTCGTGGTCTTATTGTGGCGTGTTTATCTTCTGCCATTAGGTCAGACGATATAAATGCCACTTGCACGCTTAGAGTAGCAGATTGACAGTGACCAACTTTAAACAGAACCTGATTAATTTTCACACACATTTATTAAAATAATAACAATCATAAACCTTACTTAACTTGATTCTATTTCCAATTGACAATCTGAAGTTCCTTTGGTCTTGGTACGTTAATCTTATTCTCACATATCTCTGATACTTTACGAAGTGTCTATACATTTATCTTCATGGCTATGTACAGGAATACGATAATCTTATTAGACGCAGACTGAAACTTGACTACAGACTAATGCAGACTAAGGCAGACTAATGCAGACTGACTAATCGGAGGTCTGTACACTCGTTATAATACCTCGCGCGTTCAGGTATCACTGCGTGAGTGTGATCTGCGAGGAGAAAAGGTTCTACATTAGTAGGAATCACATTGGCTGCGTTACATATTAATACACGGATCGGCGGAAGCAGAATTTGGTCCGTCTCTAAGACAGCGCCATCTCGTAGTGCGGAGACGGACGAGCGCTGCGTCTGCGCTGTTGTGCTTAGCGGGGTGCGCTCTATTGGGAAAGTTGTGTACGTGCTGACTATGCGGAACTATGTACACAACACCTTTCTTCACTTTCTTTTTATGTTCCATGTGTCTCCAGTTGCCCATGAAAAAAACTTTACCCCTGAAGAGACCCCATGCACTTTGTTTCTGATAATCGGACAGTGTTTATCTCACATGACTTCAAACAGATTTATGCCCATAGTGAGATTCAACACGTTTGCATCGCACTTTTCACCACGCCTCCAACAGTCATATGGAATAGTATATCTGCCCTTTCAAAACCTAACTTCACAAGGAAATGATCATTAATGCTGCACCTAATTCCCTCTGTCATTTTCTAGCAACTTACTGGGCCACCCCAATAAACAACAACAAACTGACATAGGGGCTAAATGGTCGTTCCAAGAGCACTGTCTTGGATGTGTAACACAAACTGCCAGTGCACATCATTGCCGAGCTCTCTGAATTCCAGGTAGGTACCATGGTGTGGGCTGGTAATTCCAGACACCATCCAATCTGGATCCATGGGTGATCTCCATCTGTGATGTTTATTGACCCTTGCACCTACAGACTTCCTTGTTGCCATCGAAATCAACTTTGCCTTCACCATTCTGGTCAGTAGCCACTTGCTTTGATGTCCCGGGCTGATGCTCCAGTCCTGTGGCGATTCATGAATCTTCCATCGACCTTCGCCCTGGCCTGGCCTTCTGCAGTGATCTGCATGGGCCTTTCCCAGGGTTGGCCCATTCTGGATCACGAACCACTTTGTCTTCTCCCTGACAGTTGGTCACTGCTCGGGATTTGGTGTGGCGGTGAGGAGGAGAGGGGTGGGGGTGGGAAGGGTTGTAGTGGTATCATCTGATGTCACTATGGAAACCGAATAGCAGACATAACATTACTGTCAACCGCAGTGGCACTACTACTCAAGAGGGCACTTGTCATCAAGAATGCTCTCTAATGAGACCACACGAGCATCCAGCATATACGTAAGCCAGACCAGAGGCTGTCTGGGTCAGTTGTGGTGCAATCTGTGGAGTGTGCAGTGAGCGTGCTATTGGTGTTTATATTGTATTCTCTTGTAACACACAACCCATTGATATTGCATGGAATGAACTTGGAGTATTGACTTACAATAGCTTGCACTGTTTCTGAGAAGCATCCTGTATGTATATATCTTGTTATAGATAAAATAGATTGAGCCTACATTGATTGTAGATCACCTTTTACGAAAGTTATCAGTGGGATGTTAAATGCTTATCATTCTTGCTTCCAATTTCCTATGCAGACAATGTTAAATCTATATCCCTGTCGGCTGGATGTTGAAGGTTCCTAGAGCATTTTCTAAGCTTGAATATTATGATACTCCTGGGGATAAGGAAGCTGCTCTCAATTAACCAGCACTTTTCCAGAAAAAAACACTCATCTGAAATATAGTTCACCTTCTGCACATGATATCTTGCAAAATAGTAGCTGTAGGAATAGGGGGATTTTTTCCTTGCTAGATTTCCAAAAATCATTTGTTATTGCCCCAGGTAATTAAATGATAATAAAGATACAATCATACAGACTAACATTGTACATATGTGGCTATCTCAAATAATTTTTTATGAATAGGACCTAGAATATTGTACTGGTTGCCAGATATTCAGCAGCTGAAAGTAATACAATGTTATAGATGTACACAAACAGTTTTATCAGATTGGGTCATCTGCAGTGTCAGATTGTTCACAGACCATGCTGTTGTCTACAGGGAAGTAAGGGAACACTTGAAAGCTTAGGCAGCATTTCCACTTGGTGCACAGAATGGCAGCTCTCTTTAAATGTGGATAAATGCAAGGTAATGGTCGTAACAAAAGGAAAGACTCAGACAGTATGCAGTTACAAGATCAATGGTAGATGTGAAGAGGCTATCAGTTTGGTTAAATATCTAGGAGGTAATTCTGTGAATCAATATGAAATAGGAAAAAACCTGTGGCAATAAAGGCCAAGATAGGGCTTAGATCTGTTTACAGGGTTCTAGGAAAGTGTAATTCGTCTGTAAAAGAAACAGCACACAATAAGCTAGTCTAAATAATGTAGAGTACTTCTCCATCATCTGGAGTGCATATCGCATAGGAATGACTGGAGACAGAATATGAATTGAAAATCACACAGCAAGGATCATACCAGGTCAGCACTGCTCATACAAAATGTTCAGGAAGCTAATATTGGAAAGAAAGTTAATGATGTTCTTGAAAAACCTTATCAGGTAAATTTAGAACAATTCTGTTACCTCCATCATATAACTCACTTAAGGATATGAAAAGAAGAGATTAGGCCTTACAGTAATTACATATAGACAGTCATTTTCTTGATCCATACAAAAATGTAATAGGATAGGTAGTCACTAATATTGGTAATACACAGTCTCCATGATGTATTTTTCAGTTACCTGCAAACTGAAGCACCAAAGAATCTGGTATAGGCATTCATATTCAAATACAGAGACATGTACACAGGCAGAATACAGCGCTGTCGTTGGCAAAGCCTATATAAGACAAGTGTCTGGCGCAATGGTCAGATTCGTTACTGCTGCTACAATGGCAGGTTATCATGATTTACATGAGTATCACGTTCAAACTCACATGTTCTGAACAGTGCTGACACTCGCCTACTTCGTATCCATGTGTGACACCACCCTTCCTCACTTAACCTTCATTAACATACGTGCTGCTTTGTAGCATTTATTTATTTGCTCTGTTACTCTTTTATCTTCATGTTTCCCTTTCTCTCTCTCCTTTTGGTTTTCTAATGCCCCCTATTCTGCTTTTATCCTAGTTTTTTGTTGCACTATTCTTTTCACTTCTCATTTCTCTTGAACTTAATGTATCTTTACTTCTCTCTCTGTACTTCTTTTGTCTGTGGTCTAAAGTTGACACAGTTGCTCACCAATGTACTAACTTTGAGCACCAACTCTTTCTTACACCTCTCCCTTCATCTTTGTCTCCTCTTGCCCTCACAATGGATGGAACCCCTCTCAACTTGGGGTCTGAGTAACCTTTGTCAACCGATCCTTGTTTCCTCCCTCAGCAAGTGACTAATAATTCCAAAACTTAGGATAGTTTTTTTCTGTTTTTATTTGCTTTTGAATGTAAGTGCTGGTCAGCCATTTTGTTTCCTTGTAAAATTAATTTTAAAAAAGATTGGCATTGCACCATCATATGACATGTATTTAGTAACTCCCAACTAACTGGTGAGACTATATATAACAATAAAAAAGAGTCCATATACTGTACCTGACCATGAGTATAAGCCTGTGAGCATAAACAGGGACCTCCTCTCGCCCCACAAGAAAGACGATGTCTGCAGAATCGTGATCCTCAGCAAGTCGAGCGAGGTCTTCCAGTAGTCGTGGCACTCCTGATAGGCTCTTGTCTGGGAAATGCCCAGCAGTAGCTGCTACACGGGTACCCATCCTGCACAGAATTAAAGTGTTTCAGAAGTTCAAATGGTTCAAATGGCTCTGAGCACTATGGGACTTAACATTTGAGGTCATCAGTCCCCTTGAACTTAGAACTACTTAACCCTGACTAACCTAAGGACATCACACACATCCATGCCCGAGGCAGGATTCGAACCTGCGACGCAGCAGTCGCACGGCTCCGGACTGAAGTGCCTAGAACCGCTCAGCCACCGCGGCCGGCGTTTCAGAAGTCTGAGGAGGCATGCAAGCTGGTTTTCTCTGACCACACTGCACAATGACTCATAAAACAGTATTGTCTTGTTTCATTTTACCATGCACCTTTAATGGAAATTTTCTTCTTCTTGTTCTTCCTTCATGATAATTCTGTCAGCACACACATAGGCATTAATTTACCACTAACAGATAAATTTAGGTATTTTTAAGATAAAAGTAACAGTTATCAAAGTAAAGCCATATATTGAGGTAGGCAGGGAGTATCCGAGGGACAGGTTCAGCTGCCTAGTTGGAAAGGTTCACTTTTATCTGATAGACTGGCACATTTTCTTCACGAATGTGTGTATTGTGTCTTAACTATGTATGAGGTGTAATCAGAAAGTAACAGCAAATTTTGTTTTTCTTAAAGAATCTTTATTTATTCAACATCAACTTTGTCTCCTTCACAGCAATGCCCCTCAGATATAATACACTAGTGTCAGTGCTTTTTCCAATCTTGGAAGCACAACTGGAACTCACTTTTCATCACGATGTTCATCTCTTTCAGCAATTCTGTTATCATTTCATCAATGATGGCAAAACTATGTCCTTTCATGGTTCTCTTAAGTCTTGGGAATGAATAGAAGTCAGAAGGGGCCATGCCCAGTGAATATGGTCGCTGAGGCATCATAACTGTTTTGTTTGTCAGAAAATCACAGATAAGCAATGAGGTGTGAGCAGAAGCATTAATTAACGAGATTCAGTTTCCATGAGTGGTTTCGCCACAATTATGGTCGTTTTCGTCAGACGGCTTCAGGCAGATGGCGCATAACTTCCAGGTAGAATTCCTTATTGACCGTACGACCAAAAGGCAGGAACTCATGATGCACTTTCCCGTTGCAATCGGACGGAAGAATGAGAAGAACCTTCACACATGATCGAATTCGTCGAATTTGTCTCGGTCTTGGCTCTTCAGGTATTTTTCATTGGGGCAACTGGGCCTTGGTTTCGGCATCGCACCCATATACCCATGTTTCGTCACCTGTTGTAACCTTCTTTAGAAGTTCTGGATTGCTGTCGACTTGATTCAGCAGTTCCTGGGAGAGGTCTACGCAACGTTATATTTGGTAATTTTGCTGCTTCACGTTTCATGCCCAAAACATCCGAAAAAATTGCTTGGCACGAGCCAAAGAAAGTGCCGACGTCGCCAGCAACCTCTCTGATGGTGATTTGGCTATTTTCCAGAAGCATTTTCTTTACTTCTTCCACATTTTGGTCAGTAACTGATGTGTTCGGGCGTCCAGGGCGGTCGTCGTTTTCGTCTTCTCGACCCTCGTTGAAACGTTTGTCCTACTCGTAAACTCTTGTCTTAGTCGTAGGAAATTCGCCAAAAGCCACAGTCAATGTTTCGAACGCGATACTGCACTTTATTCCATTTTTCAAGCAAAATTTAATGCAAATCTTTGATGTATCTTTTTCGAAAGCAAAAATTCACCGAGCTCTCTAAAACACGTATAACCTTTTCAACTGTCAACGATACATTAAATATGCAAAACAGAAATTATGCATAAATAAAAGGGCTTGCCCTGGACAGACTAGCGTAGAGACTTGCATCAAACGGGTTTTTGAACCGGTGTCTACATCAAGAACAACGTTGTGGTGCACACCTCATGTACCGTACACACTATAGTGTCTCTAAAGATGCCTGCTCCAAAATAAGCCAGGCTCTGTTGCCTCTAATCTTGCCAGGTGAAATAAATGCAAATATGGTAGTTGCTGTCATGGTTAATGAAATCTGGAAATTAGGTATAAATTATCTCCAAACAGCCACAATAATCACACAACATACCCAGATAGCCACGCGCATTAAAGCGCCGCTTCCGGAACGGGGAGGTGTGGGGGCCCAGATTGAATCCACCCAGCGGATAAACGACGAGGGTCTGTGTGCAGGCCAGCCTGGATGTGCTGTTTGGGCGGTTTCCCACGCCTCACTGGGTGAATACTGGGCTGATACCCCAGTACCACTTCAGTTACACAGTTCACAAATGTTTAGAAAACTCTCTCACACTTTCACAGGAATAACACTAAATGCACACAACTGAGGTACACAAGTCCGTCCTGGGATGGGAGAAGGGGGGGCTTATGTAGTGTCAATAGGAAGAGCATCTGGCCACCACTTAAATTAACTATCCCAAATCACTTACTAGCCATGCCGACCCTGCATCGATGTGACACAAAGGTATAAGAAAGAGAAGAAGCCAGAATTACACCATGGATTAAAGACACAACTTTATGGGAATGCAGGCTTTCTCACCGAATTTCAGTGATGAAATTTTTAAACGAAATTTCAGTGACGAAATTTTTAAACGAAATTTCAGTGATGAAATTTTTAAACAAAATTTTACTCGTCATCTTCAGGATAACTGTTGAGTTCACGTCCAGTTCGTTTATTGATAGCAATGTACGTCCACAGGCCCTCTGCTGAGGGATCAGTGGATCGGCCAGTCGCATGCCTCCAGGATAGATGATATTCCAGCCACTGGCTCTGCTGCTTTCACGTCAGAGTGTTGCTGATGTGAAACTTCCTGGCAGATTAAAACTGTGTGCCGGACCGAGACTCGAACTGGGGACCTTTGTGAGGGCGGGGCGTGAGTCGTGCTTGAGTAGCTCGGTTGGTAGAGCACTTGCCCGCGAAAGGCAAAGGTCCCGAGTTCGAGTCTCGGTCCGGCACACAGTTTTAATCTGCCAGGAAGTTTCATATCAGCGCACACTCCGCTGCAGAGTGAAAATCTCATTCTGTTGCTGATGTATTTTTACAAACACCACATCCATGTGGAACTCAATTGGAAACTACTATCCCAGTTGACAAGATCGTTGTGTACTCTTATTTCCATTGCCTCTTTGATGAACGTACCCCAGAACCAGTTGGTGTGGCACTGCACCTTTGTTTGTTCAAAAACAAACATGTGGCCTTCATTGATGGTGTGCTGTGCACTGCATACTTGTCGGTTCAGCTGAGGTGAACGCCCCCCACATGTTCTGAGCTGTGCTGTGAGTTATGTCGCTGCATCTGGCCAATGTACCGCATGCCACACTCGCAACACATGATGCAGACGCCAAGTGCCCATAGCTCTAGTTGATCTTCGACTGACACGAGCATAATCTCGGTTTTAACTGCTGAGTGGAAAATGGTTTTTATGTTGTGTGTCTCCATTATCCTAGCAGTCCTGGCTGTTAGTGGGCCTGCACACAGAAGGAAATCTGCAAGCAGAAAGCTACCCTGAAATAATACAAGTTCCGCCGACTTCCAGGTGCTTGCCTGCAGAATGTCGACACAAGTGAGCCGAGGATTACCATCAGTTTGACGGGAAAAGAACTGGATAAGGTGACAACATCCGTGCTGGAAAAAACGTCTGATTTTTCCACTAGGTCCAAGATCATATCACCTAAGTGAGAGATTAGCAGCAGCTTCTAGCAAGCCATGTGCGGTCTTCCCTCTGATACCACTGAACAGTTCAGAAGGGAGACCAGCAGGGCCCTTGAGAAAGCAAAAACGCCAAAGCATACTGTCTCAGTGGCAGAATGCAAGCTATACATTCCCTTTTTGAGGATAATGACACATTCGTCCTAGCAGCTGACAAAGGCAATGCAACAATGCTGTTACAGTCAGTGGAATGTTGGCAAACGTCTGAGATGCTATTACAGTATCCAGAATAGAACCAAGTGAAGAAGTATTCTGCACCAAATGTGACAAGGAATACCATCTCACTCCTCAACAACTCAGGTCCAGACAAGGTGAAGTGACCATGTGATCTCGTTGCCAAAAGTACTCATGACCTGTCGGGACAGTGCATGGTACTGATGCAGAATAAAAGGAATGAGAGAATACAAGCTCTCGGAAATTATTATGTTATACTTAACTTCAATAAAATGACTCCTTGATGATTTCCAGATACAAGTCTTTCGTAAAGAATGCTGCGACTACACTGTGTCGATACTAGAATGATCTAGACTACAGCTACACAACAGTTCACCAAGAAACCGTCTTCCACTCTGTAGGAACTGGACACAACTGCGGTTGGGCGATCGCTTTGTCCTCATGATCCTTAGCACCGGAGGTGCCTCAGCTCAAGGGACATGGCACTAGTATGGCTATTGGTTGGCTGGCGCTGGTCGCTATCCCTGTCGGATGACTGTGGATCTCCCATTACCAACCTCTGAACCTGAATGATTGCCCCCTGGACAGTATCAACTAGCTATGATGCCACACGGAGATATGGCCAACTGGTTTACCCCAGACCACCAGTAACACCATGGCCTTATGGCTTCCCGTAAATACACAGAGAGGGAATTCCACTATGTCAGATACTGAACATTAAAAATTCGCCAACGTAAGGCATAAACATACACCTAGCACAGCTACCAAAACTTCTCATGCACAACTTTCCACTCTACGTCGAAAAAAACGTCAGTGAAAGTGAATGATCTATTAGTCAACTCCTACGTCACTTCTCTTCACGTGGGTACAGCTAGAAGATTCTACTGTATTACTAGAATCACTTTGAGAGCGACATGGTGAAACTGTTTCAACATGCATTCACCACCAGCTACTTCCGGTTTGACAAAGTTCTATGAACAGGTAGACGCTGTCACCATGGGATCTCCTCTAGCACCAGACATCGATAACCTACATAAGGAACAACTTGAGGAAACAGCTTTCAGAATCACACACTTGACACCAAAGGGATTTACAGTCATATGGACGTCACATTCTTGGTTTGGCTGCATGAAGAAGGAAACCAATAAGAATTCCTGTGCCTCCCTAACAGCATACACAAAAACATCAGGTTCATCATGAAATAGAAAAAACGGACGCCTAGTCATCCTAAACATAGTGGTAGAGATCCCCGATTTCAAGCTGGGACATTCTGTCTATAGGAAGAGGACACACATGCATGTGTACATAAATGCAAATAGCTGCCACCATCCAATGCAATGCAAATCTGTGCTAATAATCCTGGTACAAAGAGCGTGAGCCGTATACGACGAGTTACAGCTTCTGCTGGTCGAAGATGCAAATAATATGGACTCTCCAGCCTACCAAGAAGAAGAAACAAAAGAACCCAAAAGGAGAAACCAAGCGCCTGTCGCTCCTTCCGTCCACAGGATCGGCCACAACCAAGACTGCCAGGATAATGGAGAACATAAAAGTCAAATTCTCGTCAACAATCAAAATCAAGACTATGTTCCAAGTTAGTCAAAGACCATCTAGGGCTATGGGCACCTGGTGTCTACAGCATCAGTTGCGAGTGTGGCGTCCATTACATCGATCAGACATAGCAATACGTCTCGAAGCACTGTTCAGAACATGTGAGGAGCGTTCACGTGGGCTAAACCAACAAGTCTGCAGTGACAGAACAGAGGTTCATGGAATGCCACATGTTTGTTTTAGAAATCTTGTCAACCAGGACAGCAGTCTCGATCCGAATTTCACATGGGATGTATCCTTAGCAAGTATATGTCAAGGACATTCTGATGTGAAAGCGGCGGAGGGAAAAGACAGACAGCTCCGGGACTCAGCGCCCAGGCGCCGCTCCACCCGTTTTGGGTCTTCAGCAGAAGGTCCAGTTGCTGTAAAGGAACAAACTGGACATGTACCTAATCCGACTATTCGCCATAGGATGATAAGGAAATTTGTCGAAACGTTGCAACAACATGACACCACGATTCGGATAATAACCCCAGAAGTTTTCATGGACAGCACGAGGCCACTGAATAATAGCTTAAATATATATTGCGTAAATGATGCTTATCATCATTCCTGTTGACAACAGCTCGAATTGTTGATTATGCAGCTGAGGGTCTACTAAATGGTTCAAATGGCTCTAAGCACTCTGGGACTTAACATCTGAGGTCATCATATAGAACTACTTAAACCTAACTAACCTTCAGGATATCACACAGTGCTGGTCACAGTAGGATTTGGCAACGGACGGACGCCTAGTCATCCTAAACATAGTGGTAGAGATCCCCGATTTCAAGCTGGGACATTCTGTCTATAGGAAGAGGACACACATGCATGTGTACATAAATGCAAATAGCTGCCACCATCCAATGCAATGCAAATCTGTGCTAATAATCCTGGTACAAAGAGCGTGAGCCGTATACGACGAGTTACAGCTTCTGCTGGTCGAAGATGCAAATAATATGGACTCTCCAGCCTACCAAGAAGAAGAAACAAAAGAACCCAAAAGGAGAAACCAAGCGCCTGTCGCTCCTTCCGTCCACAGGATCGGCCACAACCAAGACTGCCAGGATAATGGAGAACATAAAAGTCAAATTCTCGTCAACAATCAAAATCAAGACTATGTTCCAAGTTAGTCAAAGACCATCTAGGGCTATGGGCACCTGGTGTCTACAGCATCAGTTGCGAGTGTGGCGTCCATTACATCGATCAGACATAGCAATACGTCTCGAAGCACTGTTCAGAACATGTGAGGAGCGTTCACGTGGGCTAAACCAACAAGTCTGCAGTGACAGAACAGAGGTTCATGGAATGCCACATGTTTGTTTTAGAAATCTTGTCAACCAGGACAGCAGTCTCGATCCGAATTTCACATGGGATGTATCCTTAGCAAGTATATGTCAAGGACATTCTGATGTGAAAGCGGCGGAGGGAAAAGACAGACAGCTCCGGGACTCAGCGCCCAGGCGCCGCTCCACCCGTTTTGGGTCTTCAGCAGAAGGTCCAGTTGCTGTAAAGGAACAAACTGGACATGTACCTAATCCGACTATTCGCCATAGGATGATAAGGAAATTTGTCGAAACGTTGCAACAACATGACACCACGATTCGGATAATAACCCCAGAAGTTTTCATGGACAGCACGAGGCCACTGAATAATAGCTTAAATATATATTGCGTAAATGATGCTTATCATCATTCCTGTTGACAACAGCTCGAATTGTTGATTATGCAGCTGAGGGTCTACTAAATGGTTCAAATGGCTCTAAGCACTCTGGGACTTAACATCTGAGGTCATCATATAGAACTACTTAAACCTAACTAACCTTCAGGATATCACACAGTGCTGGTCACAGTAGGATTTGGCAACTATGAAAACAAACATTAGAAGCTCTCGACGTGTGCAGGTGGGCATTATCTTGCTGAAATGTAAGCCCAGGATGGCTTGCCATGAAGGGCAATAAGATGGGGCGTGGAACATCATCGACGTACCGCTGTGATGTAAGTGTGCCGTTGATGACAACCAAAGGTGGCCTGCTATGAAAAGAAATAACTCCTCAGATCAGTCAAGTTGATATCGAACGACTGTCCAGGGCGTCTCCAGACGCGTCTTCGGGCTGGAATCTCATTGAATGAAGTGGAATTGTCTTCAGTGATGAGTCCCGCTTCCAACTGACCTCCGATGACCAGCGAAGAGACGCCCTGGACAGCGGTGGGATACCAACCAGGCTGTAGCCCACTCTATGGCCAGACAACCATGAGCGATGGTTTGAGGTGCGATTTCATTTCACAGCGGGACACCTTTGTCATTCGCGGCACCCTTACAGCACAGCTGTACGTCGGCGATATTCTACGCTCAGTTTTGTTGCCCTTCGTGGCAAGCCATCCTGACATTTCAGCAAGATAACGCCCATTGGCATACGGCGAGAGTTTCTACTCCCTGTTTTCATGTTTTTCAAACCCTACCTTGGCCAGCAAAGTCGCCGGATCTCTGCCCACCTGAGAATGTTTGGAGCATTATGGACAGGACTCTCCAACTAGCTCGAGATTTTGACGATCTAACACACAAATTGGAAAAAAATTGAGCACGATAGCCCTCAGGAGGGCATCCAATAACTCTATAAATCATCCAGTTTTTCTGAAATTTTAATTATTTGTTTGTCTGTATATGTACATCATATTTACTAATTTCCATCCCATTCGGATAACTCGTTCTTAGTGCTTCGTTTTTTTAATCTTAGAGTGTATCTGTTGTGATACCAGACACCTTATAGCCAGCAGCTCTTCTCAAATGGTTCAAATGGCTCTGTACACTATGGGACTTAACTTCTGAGGTCATCAGTCCCCTAGAACTTAGAACTACTTAAACCTAACTAATCTAATGACATCACACACATCCATGCCCGAGGCATGATTCGAACCTGCGACCGTAGCGGCGCGCGGTTCCAGACTGTAACGCCTAGAACCAAAATGGTTCAAATGGCTCTGAGCACTATGGGACTCAACTGCTGAGGTCATTAGTCCCCTAGAACTTAGAACTAGTTAAACCTAACTAACCTAAGGACATCACAAACATCCATGCCCGAGGCAGGATTCGAACCTGCGACCGTAGCGGTCTTGCGATTCCAGACTGCAGCGCCTTTAACCGCACGGCCACTTCGGCCGGCTACGCCTAGAACCGCTCGGCCACCCTGGCCGGCAGCTCTTCTCAAAGACCTCATTCCCACATCTTGCATTCTTCGTTCATTTATAGCTGTTACTGTGTATGTCGCATTGGAATGTAGTACAGGCGGTATTGCCAATGATTTGTAGAGCTTTATTAGGGTTTCTTTTCCCCTTCTTTCTATTCATTGTTCTGTATATAGTTATAACAACAAAGGGTGTCTCCCAATTCATATTCCAGGCTTCTAGGCGTTGTAGAGGGGACTCGGTAGATAAAGTTTTCATAAGGGATCCATGTCCAGGGACGAACCATTTGGATATAAAATAAGTTTGAAGGTCGAATCACTTTCAAATTTTCAAATGTGGAGTACAGGAAGAATTCCTGTTTAAATACCTCTCTGTCTGCTCCTATCCATCCAATTTTGTCTTCACAGTCCCTACGGGAGCATAGGTTAGGGCAAAAAGAGTAAGTTTAGACGAAACCTCGTAAAGACCGATTACAGTTTCGTATCAAGCATACGTGGCTGTAAACCTTAAACACTTGAGACAATGAATTCCGAACACGTTTCCCTTAACGACTTTTTACTGCCGATGCTGTATTTTCCACTATATACTTTTATTAATACAGGGTGTCCCAAAAAGAATGACCTGATTTTAACTTGTAATAATATTGAGACAATGTCACTAGGTAACTGAAACAGCGCTAGATGTAAACGGCATGGCCTAGAGGTTCAGAAAAAATCTGCTAGATGTCGCTACGAGCGCTGACCTGGAGCGTGCAGCCAATCTCGCATAATATGGCGTCCGTACAACAAAGGCGTATTGTGTTATTGAATTTAGTCGTACTCAATCAGTGATCGCAGTTCCGCGGGCGTTTCATATTCGATTTCATGCTAAACCACCATCACAAAAGAACATTCGACAGTGGTATAAACAATTTGAAAACACAAGGTGTCTCTGCAAAGGCTAAAGTCCTGGTCGGCCACAGGTTCCTAAACAAACGGTGGAACAAATCCGACGAGCATTTCAGCGGAGCCACCACAAGTCTACGCGTTGTGCTAGCCGAGAACTTGCGCTACCGCGCATGGCAGTGTGGCGTGTGTTACGGTGTCGTTTCGCCCTCAAACCATACCAATTAAAACTGGTACAAGCTCTTCAAGATACTGACAAAGTGAAGCGAGTGGACTTTCGCAATGCTATTCTAGCGGACATGGAACAATGAGGAAACTTTCCATATTAGCGGTAAGGTTCATCGTCATAATGTGTGTATATGGGGGGGGGGGGGGGGGGGCTCGAAAATCCTCATGAAACAATTAAACATGAACGTGATTTACCAAAAGTGAATGTTTTTGTGCTGTTTCGCAAAGCAGGGTTTATGGACCCCACTTTTTTGAGGATAAACCATAACAGGACAATCATATCTTGCAATGCTACAGATCTGGTTATTCCCACAATTTGACTCTGACAATTTCATCTGTCAGCAAGATGGGGCTCCACCACACTGGCACAACAACATGCACAGTTTCCTCAATGCCAACGTGCCTCAACATTGGATAGTGCATACACGACTGCGAGACCAGGCGTTACATTCTTGGCCTCCTAGGTCCCCTGGCTTAACACCATGTGATTTCTTCCTGTGGGGATATGTTAAACAATGTGTTTGCGTTCCTCCCTTACCTCGTGACACTTATGAACTAAAAACCGGAATATCAGGTGCTGTAGCTTCAGTGACAGAAGACACCTTATGCTCAGTCTGGGATGAATTCGGCTATCGGCTATATGTCGTCCATGCACCCAATGGAGGACATACTTAACATTTGTGATGGCTTTTTATAAACTTCTGTCTTTTCTGAGTAATTTAATATGCAATTTGATGGTGTTAAGCCCTTCTTCCTAATAAGTAATTCTATTTAAAATCGGGTCATTCTTTTTGGGACGCCCTGTATTCTTCGTTTTATTATACTTACATTTCTTACCTGCTGTCGACATTTACGGGGGTTGGACAAAAATATGGAAACACCCGAGAAACACATCCCTGAATATAAATGCTGATGATAGTCAAGCCTGCAGGTTTCCCTGTCGTATTTGCCCACTAACGGCACCTGTGCAGTGCCCTTAGTACGCTCCATGTGTGTCAGCAGTGGTCAGAAAAGTGTTCTGTGTAGTAGCGAGTGCATTATGTCGACGCTAAACGAAGTCGAACGTGGGTAAATTGTTTGTCCTCGTATGGTGGGTGCTTTCGTAACCAAGACAGCCGACGTTTTGATGTTTCGAGAGGCACCGTATCGAATATTTATACCGATACGAGGAAAACATTACCAGCTGTGTTATAATGCGGACGAAAGCGTGTGTTGAGTGATCGTGACGGGCGATCACTGAAGAAGAATGTGACGAAAAATATGGGGACGACAAACAGAAAAGTCACCGCAGAAATGACTGTCGCACTCCTGAACCTTGTCAGCAACAAAACAACACGAAGGGGGCGCTAGAAGCAGCGAAAAGCAGGGCGACCTGGAATTCCAGAACCACACATCAGTGATGCAAATACTTGTAACAGGAAAACAGGGTGTCAAAGCCATAAAACATGGACAGTGGACCACTGGAAGAAAGTCATTTGGTCAGATGAATCTTGTTTCACGGTGTTTCCAATTTCTGGCCGAGTTCACATTCCGATAGTGAAACATGGTGGGGGTTCGGTGAGGATTTGAAGAGATTAGACTACATTAGATTCAGTTTTCATTCCAAAGACCTGAGCATGAGATGATTCTCGTGTTGAATATAATACTTACTACCCCGATCATTTGTCAGGAGATTGTAAAAATAAGTGAATACCATACAGTAAACTGGAACCGCTAATATTTACAGAATTAATACGCTGTCAGAATGAAACATTGTTAAGCACTATTAATAAACTTATCATACACAAAATACCTAATACTGACTGTTGGGGCAAAGTGCTGTCAAAACTGAAATTTAACAGACACTTTTACTTAAGCTAGCCTAACAGCCCCTGATGAGATATTCATCTATAGAGTAGATGGAGTTGCCTATCAAAAAGTCTTTCGAATTATGTTTTAACCGTGCTTTATCTGAAACCAAGTTTTTAATGGTTGATGGCAATTTATTGAAAATGTGTGTACCTGAATATTGGACCCCTTTTTGGACCAAGGTAGGTGATTTGAGGTCTTTATGTAGATTGTTCTTATTCCTAGTATTGACGCTATGTATTGAGCTATTGGTTGGAAATAGAGATATATTACTTGCAATTAATTTCATTACGGAATATATATACTGAGAAGCAGTGGTTACAGTACAAAGTTTCTTGAACAGGTTTCCACATGATGTTCTTGAATTTACACCACAAATGATTCTTACTACAAGCTTTTGTACACTAAAAACTTTTGCTCGGTTTGATGAGTTACCCCAGAATATGAATACGTATGACATAATAGAATGAAAGTAAGAAACTATGCCACTTTTTTATATTTATATCTCCTACATCTGATCTCATTCTCACTGCAAATACAGACTTGTTTAGGCGCTTAAGTAATTCTGTGGTATGCCCTTACCAACTGAATTTATTATCGAGTTGTAATCCCAGAAATTTAACACTGTCAACCTCCTCGATCTGCATGTCTTCATATGTTATATTCATGTTGGAAGGAAGTCTCTTACACGTTCTGAACTGCATACAGTGGGTCTTTTAAAGTTTAATGACAGTGAATTAGCTTAACCCATCTTATAAGTGTTAGTGAAAATTTGATTAGTACCCCTTTCTAAATCTGTAATTGACTTGCTACTTATTGCAAGGTTTGTATCATCTGTGAACAAAACAAACTGAGCATCTGGCAATGTAACAGACAAGAGGTCAATAATGTACACAAGGGAAAGCAATGGACCCAAGATGAAACCTTGAGGAACATCACACGTAATTAATTCCCAATCAGATGAAGACTGGCTGCTTACTGCACAGGTATTTCGCAACAACACCCTTTAGATAAAACCCAAACCATTTCGCAGCACCACCGGTGACACCGTAATAATCTACACTACTGGCCATTAAAATTGCTACACCAAGAAGAAATGCAGATGATAAACGTGTATTCATTGGACAAATATATTACGCTAGAACTGACATGTTATTACATTTTCACGCAATTTGGGTGTATAGATCCTGAGAAATCAGTACCCAGAACAACCACATCTGGGCGTAGAAACGGCCTTGATACGCCTGGGCATTGAGTCAAACAGAGCTTGGATGGCGTGTAGAGGTACAGCTGCCCATGCAGTTTCTACACGATACCACGGTTCATCAAGAGTGGTGACTGGCGTATTGTGATGAGCCAGTTGTTCGGCCACCATTGACCAGACGTTTTCAATTGGTGAGAGATCTGGAGAATGTGCTGGCCAGGGCAGCAGTCGAACATTTTCTGTATCCAGAAAGGACCGCACTGGACATGCAACATGCGGTCGTTCATTATCCTGCTGAAATGTAGGGTTTCGCAGGGATTGAATGAAGAGTAAAGCCACGGGTCGTAACACATCTGAAATCTAACGTCCACTGTTCAAAGTGCCGTCAATGCGAACACTAATATGACCTATTCTTGAGTACTGCTCTAGCGTTTTGGATCCCTATCACGTCGGATTGAGGGAGGACATAGAAGCAATTCAGAGGCGGGCTGCTTGATTTGTTACTGGTAGGTTTGATCATCATGCGAGTGTTACGGAAATGCTTCAGGAACTTGGGTGGGAGTCTCTAGAGGAAAGGAGGCGTTCTTTTCGTGAATCGCTACTGAGGAAATTCAGAGAACCAGCATTTGAGGCTGACTGCAGGACAATTTTACTGCCGCCAACTTATATTTCGCAGAAAGACCACAAAGATAAGATAAGAGAGATTAGGGCTCGTACAGAGGCATATAGGCATTCATTTTTCCCTCGTTCTGTTTGGGTGTGGAACAGAGAGAGAAGATGCTACTTGTGGTACGAGGCACCCTCTGCCACGCACCGTATGGTGGATTGCGGAATATGTATGTAGATGTAGATAAGGTGACCGAGACGTGTAACCAATGGCACCCCATACCATGCGCCAGTATGGCGATGACGAATACAAGCTTCCCATGTGCATTCACCGCGATGTCGCCAAACACGGATGTGACCATCACGATGCTGTAAACAGAACCTGGATTCATCCAAAAAATGACGTTTTGCCATTCGTGCACCCAGGTTCGTCGTTGAGTACACCATCGCAGACGCTCCTGTCTGTGATGCAGCGTCAAGCGTAACCGCAGCCATGGTCTCCGAGCTGATAGTCCATGCTGCAGCAAATGTCGTCGAACTGTTCGTGAAGATGGTTGTTGTCTTGAAAACGTCCCCATCTGTTGACTCAGGGATCGAGACGTGGCTGCAAGATCCGTTACAGCCATGCGGATAAGATGCCTGTCATCTCGAGTGCTAGTGATACGAGGCCGTTGGGATCTAGCACGGCGTTCCGTATTACCCTCCTGAACCCATCGATTCCATATTCTGCTAACAGTCATTGGATCGCGACCAATGCGAGCAGCAATGTCGCGATACGATAAACCGCAATCGCGATAGGCTCCAATCCGACCTTTATCAAAGTCGGAAACGTGATGGTACGCATTTCTCTTCCTTACACGAGATATCACAACAACGTTTCACCAGGCAACGGCGGTCAACTGCTGTTTGTGTATGGAAAATCGGTTGGAAACTTTCCTCATGGCAGCACGTTGTAGGTGTCGCCAGCGGCGCCAACCTTGTGTGAATGCTCTGAAAAGCTAATCATTTGCATATCACAGCATCTTCTTCCTGTCGGTTAAATTTCGCGTCTGTAGCACGTCATCTTCGTGGTGTAGCAATTTTAATGCCCAGTAGTCTTATTTAAGACAATGGTGTGGTTCAAACAGTCAAAGGCTTTTGAAAGGTCACAGAAAATCCCGGTAGCCTCTAATTTATTATCTAATGAATTGGGCAGCCATATCGTGGTATTCCATGGACCCATGGTTACTCGGCGAGGTCGCGTTATAGCCAAGGATTATGTGACCATTTTGGCTCATCAGGTCCATCTCATGTACAATATTTGTTCCCCAGTGGTGGTGCTGTGTTGCACGACGATGGGGCTCCAGTTCACACAGGCACCGTCGACCTCGTACCATTTTCACCGCACTGTCGACATAATATCCAGAACATAATTGTTAAAAGATTCTTGTATTGTGGTAAAGAGGTCAGTTTTCAAAGAATCTATACAACTCTGCAAAGATTTAAACTATTTTCTGTATATGTAGTTCAATACTAACTGAGTAATATTTTCAATTCAATACTCGCGCTTATAAACAAACTGGTATGCATCGCCCAGGTTTGGTTTCGTGAGAGGGAGGATGAATTGTGGCGTCCTCCCTGGCTGCCACAGTCACCAGATCTCAATATTATTAAGTCTTCGTGGTCCATTCTAGAGGGAAGGGTGCGTGATCGCTATCCATCCCCATCCTCAACTCGCCACTATTTTGAGGGTAGGATGGTATACGATTCCCCACAAAACCATACAGGACCTGTACTTATCCTTTCCAAGGCGACTGGAAGTTGTTTTGAACGCCACCCTGTACCGTATTAGGAATAATAACGTGTTGTGTGTTTTGAGTTTCCATGTTTTTGCCCACCCGGCGTACCTCACTAAAATAGTGACTAGTATTCGATATAACGTTATTCCATTCACGTATCCGCCTATGCTCCTTGAGACTAGACCATCTGTCTCACTTTCCCGACTCTATGCGCTACATTCAACTCTTAAAACCAAATGCGCGCTCTAATCGTAGAAACTCGCATTGTTCACACGACAATGCCCAACAGTTTCTGCGTCTCAAGGAACTTGGCCCCTTACTACGAACAGTAATAACGGTATTATTACACTTCCCAGGAGGACATTAAATATTACTTAGGTATCCGTAGATGTCTTTCTTCTCCAGGATAGAGTGCTATCATGCCTGTGAGGAAATTTTCAAATCATTCACAAAACGATTAAATATGTCATAAGAATATATTTTCTTTAGAATGCGCCGATGTGGTACCGAATCAAAAACGTTTAGAAAAGCTAGAAAATGAAAATCAACCTGATAGCCTCTGTCCATAACGCTGAGTACGAAGTGTGTTCTAAATGTAAAGGGAATTTTTTAATCTGGCGTGTTGTATTAATCCGATTCACGAACTTTTTAATTGTTGTGTTGGTAAACATGCCTGAAAAGTATCTGTACAATTTAGCTGTGTCGGTTGTGTAATCTGTTGTTAGCTATTAAAACGGTGACATGTCTTATTTACTTTACATAAAAATGTACCAGAAAATTTGTATTAAATTTTGCCATAAGAAGTGGAGCAAAGTTTCATGAACGTGAAATATCGCTATTGTTGCTTTTGCTATGAGTAAAACATGGTTTGCGAGTGGTCTAAGCGATTCGAAGTAGGATGTGGAGACGTTGAAGATGACGAGGCGCCATGGGCTTCCCAGCACATTATCAACCAATGAAATCGTGGAAACAGTGAAAGTAATGATAACACACGATTAGCGAATCACAATCATAGAAGTCGCTGATGATTCTGCCATATCAACTTTCCGCTCTTTTGCGTATGAAACGTGTGACAGCAAAATTTGTTCCAAAATTGCTGAATTTCAAAGAAAGCAGTGGCGAATGCAAACTGCTCGCGAGTCACTACATGGAGTCAACATGTTTGCATTACTACTGAAAACGTGTCATATTACGTGATGAAACACGAATTTAAGGATATTACAAAGCGCGTTTATAATTAACGCAACAATTTTTTTTCTGAAAGGCAGTTGGTTTTGTTGAAGATTCCAATACATCATGTTATTTCCCACTCTTTTGGCTACAATACCCTATTTTTCTAGATAATCTCCGTTCAGTGCGACCGCCTTACGTCACCTTACCACCTTACTGGGAGGACTTGTATGCTCGCTTGGGACCACTCTACTTATCGTTGCCAGAGCCAACGTCTTGCTGCACCAGTTAACGTCCCCAGAGACTGTAGTAACATTGCCACAGATACTACTACAACGCCGCGCCAGCAAAAGGTTGGCAGCCTGTCGTCTGCCAAGCACAGCGCACTCTAGCGAGCTGTGCAGCTCGACGGACCTGGAGTGTGCCTCGTTCACTTCTTAGCTAGATTTCAACCTAGGCAGACGCACTTTCATAATCGGCCCTCAGCCAGTTCTGTAATGTTTGCATTGATTCTCTGAGGAGGGCCTATCAGGCTTAGTCCCTGAGAATATGTTGTATTAGTTCATGTTACGAGATTGTCAGTTCATAGCCGCAGCTGCAGTCCTACAAACTACTGAAGATAAGTAATTTCATTGTACTATGTCTTTGTTGAATAATAATCCTTCTCAGTGTGCCGTACCGCATATTATTGCAACCTGGACTCCTTCAGCTCCTATCAACTCGACCTCCTACTTATTTGCATTTAGTAACGAGCTGAAAACACCCACGCGTTTTGTGCCTCTAAACAGTGAGGCACAATAAAATGCATCCTTCATTGGGCCAAAGTGATAGAAGTCGGAAGTTGCGAGATTCAGGTTCTAGGTTGGATGAGGAAGAGCAGTCCAATGAAGGTTTGCTCCTCTCAGGTGCACAAACATGTTTGAGGCCTTGTGCTGTCATGGAGAAGGAGTCTGTTTCCATTTTTGTGGCGACGCATTTCCTGAGCATAGCACAATATACACTCCTGGAAATTGAAATAAGAACACCGTGAATTCATTGTCCCAGGAAGGGGAAACTTTATTGACACATTCCTGGGGTCAGATACATCACATGATCACACTGACAGAACCACACGCACATAGACACAGGCAACAGAGCATGCACAATGTCGGCACTAGTACAGTGTATATCCACCTTTCGCAGCAATGCAGGCTGCTATTCTCCCATGGAGACGATCGTAGAGATGCTGGATGTAGTCCTGTGGAACGGCTTGCCATGCCATTTCCACCTGGCGCCTCAGTTGGACCAGCGTTCGTGCTGGACGTGCAGACCGCGTGAGACGACGCTTCATCCAGTCCCAAACATGCTCAATGGGGGACAGATCCGGAGATCTTGCTGGCCAGGGTAGTTGACTTACACCTTCTAGAGCACGTTGGGTGGCACGGGGTACATGCGGACGTGCATTGTCCTGTTGGAACAGCAAGTTCCCTTGCCGGTCTAGGAATGGTAGAACGATGGGTTCGATGACGGTTTGGATGTACCGTGCACTATTCAGTGTCCCCTCGACGATCACCAGTGGTGTACGGCCAGTGTAGGAGATCGCTCCCCACACCATGATGCCGGGTGTTGGCCCTGTGTGCCTCGGTCGTATGCAGTCCTGATTGTGGCGCTCACCTGCACGGCGCCAAACACGCATACGACCATCATTGGCACCAAGGCAGAAGCGACTCTCATCGCTGAAGACGACACGTCTCCATTCGTCCCTCCATTCACGCCTGTCGCGACACCACTGGAGGCGGGCTGCACGATGTTGGGGCGTGAGCGGAAGACGGCCTAACGGTGTGCGGGACCGTAGCCCAGCTTCATGGAGACGGTTGCGAATGGTCCTCGCCGATACCCCAGGAGCAACAGTGTCCCTAATTTGCTGGGAAGTGGCGGTGCGGTCCCCTACGGCACTGCGTAGGATCCTACGGTCTTGGCGTGCATCCGTGCGTCGCTGCGGTCCGGTCCCAGGTCGACGGGCACGTGCACCTTCCGCCGACCACTGGCGACAACATCGATGTACTGTGGAGACCTCACGCCCCACGTGTTGAGCAATTCGGCGGTACGTCCACCCGGCCTCCCGCATGCCCACTATACGCCCTCGCTCAAAGTCCGTCAACTGCACATACGGTTCACGTCCACGCTGTCGCGGCATACTACCAGTGTTAAAGACTGCGATGGAGCTCCGTATGCCACAGCAAACTGGCTGACACTGACGGCGGCGGTGCACAAATGCTGCGCAGCTAGCGCCATTCGACGGCCAACACCGCGGTTCCTGGTGTGTCCGCTGTGCCGTGCGTGTGATCATTGCTTGTACAGCCCTCTCGCAGTGTCCGGAGCAAGTATGGTGGGTCTGACACACCGGTGTCAATGTGTTCTTTTTTCCATTTCCAGGAGTGTAGTGCAGAGTTGATCATTGCAGTGTGACAGACGACATCAAACAGAGTAAAGCTTCCAGAGTCCCAGAAGACCATCACAATGACTTTACCTGATGAGGATGAGGCTCTGAACTGCTTGAATGGAGAGACACAGTATGGTGCCACTCCATGGCTTTCTTGTTTGAATCCCGTTCGAAGTGTTTTGAACCTATGTTCCATCGCCTGTGAAGATGTTCGACAAAAAATTGTCATGATCAGGCTCATAATGCACGAGCAATTCTACAGAGATGGTAGTACTAGGTCAAAGTTCATACAGCCTCACGTTGCATTCTTGCCAAATTTATTCAAGATGGTGGCGATAAATATGGCAATGTTGTGATGTCATGGTGGGAAGTTCAAATTTTGGCGGGAAAATAGGTCGATTGGGCTACCTCCACTAACCTAACCTCCCCCCCTCACTACCCTCCCCCCTCCCCTCCCCAAGAAAATGGCGGGAAGTTCAAATTTTGTCGGAAAAAAGGTCACTTGGGCTACCTCCACTAACCTAAGAAAATGGTGGGAAGATATGTCACATGGGCTACCTCCACTAATCTAAGTCATCCGATTGCCACCTTTTCCTTGGAATTGGCAGGAAAAGGACTCAACCTGCACTGGGCTGGATGGGATGGACGTAAGTCTTTATTTTGCAGGCTGACTTTATTTAAGCAATTTGAGCTAGCTGCTCCATCCAATGTGCTCACCATGAGGTCCAGAGTCCAGCTGACCTAGTACACAGTACTGCCACGAGAGGGTGCTGTCGTCCCATGGCGCTCTGGGGTGAAAATGGCGGGAAAAGAACTCAGCCAGTTCTGGACTGCTGGAGAGAGGAAGGACTGTACTTTATTTATTTCAGAACAATTTATTTAGGGCGGATTTCACATAGTTAATTTATTACAATGATACAAAACACTTGCTCTGATATGCTAGGCGTCACAGCACATAGTCTACAGACCTGCAAACTAATCGTAAATCACCGAAATAATGCAGTACACTGATGTGCAGACACGAAAACAACTCGTAAGTTGTCAAAATAACGCATGTAAGATGCTCTGCAGACACGCACACTAATTCTAAACCATCCAAATAATGCAGCACACAGCATACAGACGTGCAAGTTACTCGTAATTTACCGAAATAATGCTATATAACGCTCCGCCAACATGCTCACAACGCTTAAACAGACGAAAATAATGCAGTGCACAAACACTCACTGTACGTAAAAACTGCTTTCGAACTATCGTCAACCACAACATATTAGCAAACTGCCCCCAACAAAGGTGCCAACACGCGTACGCGCCGACACTGTCAGTGGGACGAACGCAGGTGAGCACGCCATTGCTCTCAGACCGCTGCCTCCTACAGCCAGCAGGTGCAAGTCGCATCTGTTTTCAGGTATACAGTTAGAATTCTTCAAGTGATATACTGACGCCACATGTCTATGCAAATAAGAGCCAAGTCACCCTCTGGGCACGCACATGTTCACCAAACCACTGTGCCTGAGGCGTACCAGTCAGTCCAGCACCGAGAGAGATGTTTGCATAGCGGCTCACTCTCGGAGATGCAACTAAAAGGTACTCAATGTTATACTGACATCACAGGTCTTTGTAAATAAGAGGTAAGTCTCACCTCTGAATGCACTATAGAAATCTGTTTTCAAGGTTTCCCAGAATAGCACAGGTTGCATTCTCTCTAGCGATCGTAATGGGGCATGCGAGACGCCTCTGGCTGCATACGTGTTAGTCAGCCACCATATGTACCTGGTGGTCCAGTGCAGGCCTAATCGCCATGCGTGAGATGTTTGTGTAGCAACTCATCCGTGCACATGCAGCTAAAAGGTTCTCAATGTTACACTGTCATCACATGTCTATGTAAATAAGAGCTAGGTCTACCTCTTGGAAACAGTAAAGTGCTGCAGAAATAGTTAACGATCACTTTTGTAGGAGCTGTCGTGATATCTCAGCTTATCTGCATGGAAATTCTCAGAACAGGAGCTGTTTACGAAAATAGCCTTTAATAACTTTAAACTGGTTGGTTCAAATGGCTCTGAGCACTATGGGACTTAACTGCTGAGGTCATCAGTCCCCTAGAACTTAGAACTACTTAAACCTAACTAACCTAAGAACATCACACACATCCATGCCCGAGGCAGGATTCGAACCTGCGACCGTAGCGGTCGCGCGGTTCGAGACTGTAGCGCCTAGAGCCGCTCGGCCACCCCGGCCCTTTAAACTGGTCTGTGCAGTGGATCAATACCTGTATATTTAATAGGACCGTCGCATGTGCTCAGTGGGAACATGCAGACGGTATTTGTTTTCGATATACGGGGGGAGAGAGATGCCGTAAAAATCTTATGGAGTTATCTATCAGGTATAGTGGAATTTTTAGTTCGTAATTTTTCTCTGTTGGATGGTACAGAATAACGATGCAAGCATGTTAGGGTGATAGACGTGAATGGTCCCTGAGGGATGCGGATCTGCTTCAGACTGCAGTATTTGTATGTAGCTTGGAGAAACACCACAATGCAGTAGCAAAACCCTCATCCTCCCGGTTCCTGTACTGTCGTTTACACTGCCTTGTGTTGCGGGAGCACACTGTTGGCAGACCTATGACAACATGTTCCCAATTCCAACAAATGGTCAAAACACGGTCCTGTCACACTAATTCAGGTCACTCTGTTTCTACACGGGTTGCAGAAGTTGGTAGATACAGCTCTCTCCGACTTCTGCTCAGTCCCGGCTTAAATTGGAACGATCACATGCGCAAAGCTGCAGAAATGGCAGCAGCTGCAGGAGGCATAGGGACTATCTAAAATTTCACTATAGCAGACAGGTTCGAAGAAGGTGACTCGTTTCTAGATATGAAAGTGGCAGAAATATGATTCACTACTGGCTGTAATTATTAAAGGACTTCTGCATCGGATAAAATGCAAGTATGTGGTTGAATGGAAAGACTCGATTCCAAATCATTGACAACATTTCTACTGGTAAACTTAGTACTAGAGATCTGAAAAGCTAGAGAACATTTTTTACTACCTCAATCAGCACACCATCCACTGTTTGTGATCCTTCTCAATCAACCATCGCCTATAACTCAGTGGATATATCACCAAACCTCTGACATGACATGAAGAGAGAATGCGTTATAAATACTGAAGAAATATCTATCGGCGGCATGAGGGAGTTGCAAATACTAAGTCCCTTAGTTGAGCCACTTCCCAAATTCGGTAATTTTATTACGAGGTTTACCGTCGGCGACGTGTAACCGCACCGCACTGATCATATACACTTTGGCGGTCACCGTCTGTATTCAGTGTCACGGTATTTGTCTGGGAAAAACCACTTCATTCGGAGGTAATGCCATACCTTGATTTATAACGCCAGTATAGCTTTTAACATGGATACTTGTGTGCACCTGTAGAACCAAGACCGCTTGTCACAGTAACACAGAGTAGTTGTTGCAATAGTGTTTTTTAACATCTGGTGGTTTGTAAGACGATTACGCCAAATCGCTAGCAATCTGTTATTGGGAGAGTATTATACTGATTTCAAAATTAAATATCTCGAAAACAATGATCGATAGAGGAACGCAGTAAACGGTATGTTTATTGTGAAAGCTGTAAGAAGTTTATACAGCAGTTTGAAATAATAGTTACAAAAGCTGCTAACAGATGGCGCTGTAATCGCCATACGTAATGCCTAGTATAAATAGTGATACGAAGCCCAGAGCGATCAGTTCCACTATTGAAACGTGAAAGGAGGTTAGCGTACCGAAGGAAGAGATTAAAACCATGTACTCCATTGAACAACGCGTTTTTCTGGTGCTAGAGTACCACAGGTTAGAAGAGAGTCCTACGGCAACAAGGCGATGTTTTCAAGCACGATTTAATGTTCCAAAAGGACCCGATGCGGAAACCATTCGTACGCTCTTCGCAAAATTTCAACGAACAAGCAGCGTAACTGATGATCTAGTGGGGCATGTTGGCCGCAAGCAAACCGCAGTTACGCCTGAAAATATCGCCACAGTTTCTGGAATTATTCAGCGAAATCCAATGTCATTCGTCCGTAGAATTGCATCTGAGACTGGTTTGAAGCGTTCCAGCACGCAGAAAATACTGAGAAAGAGCCTACACATGTTTCCATTCAAAATTCAAACGCACCAGGCCATACCCGTACGAGCTGTGCAACAAAGGGTTGCCTTGGCTAATCAGATGCTCACAATGATTGATAGTGAAGGATTTGATGTTGACTGCATCTGGTTTACAGATGAAGCACACTTCCACCTGAATGGATACGTGAATAAGCAGAACTGGCGATTTTGGGGTTCCGAAAAGCCATATTGGTGTGAAGCGAAACCCCTGTATTCTCCTGAAGTTACTGTGTGGGCTGCAGTATGCAGCAGAGGCATTATTGGCCCTTTTTTCATTCGAGAAACGGTCACTGGTGCACGTTACGTTGCAATTTTGGAACAATTTGTCGCCACACAGCAAGCGTTAGAGGATCGACCAGGTACTGAATGGTTTATGCAAGATGGAGCCCGACCACATCGGACCGAACAAGGGTTCGCTTTCTTGAGGAATACTTCGGGAATCGAGTCATTGCTTTGGAATATCCCAAATTTACTGGTGCAGGCATGGATTGGCCTCCATATTCGCCGGATTTGACTCCCTGTGACTTTTTTTTTTTTTGTGGAGCACAGTGAAAGACATGGTCTACCCGAAGCATCCCGCCACGCTGGAAGAGCTTGAATCGGCGATCTCTGTGGCATGTGAATCCATTTCGGTTGAGACACTACGAAATGTGATGGCGAATTTCATTCTTCGTTTGCGCCACCTCTGTAGTGCCAATGGTGAACATTTTGAAAACATTTGTGATGTGATTGTTTGCAAAAATTGTTTTCATACGATTATTTCACTTATGTATGCTGATATGAGCTGTACAGCGTGCAGCGCCATCTGTTAGCAGCTTTTGTAACTATTATTTCAAACTGCTGTATAAACTTCTCACAGCTTTCACAATAAACATACCGTTTACTGCATTCCTCTATCGATCTTTGTTTTCGAGATATTTAATTTTGAAATCAGGGAGCCCTTTTCTGGACACCCTGTAGTTATAGGGGATGTGTGATAGGTCCGCCTTGAGCATCAGGCCTGTAAAGTACGTGTTTGTGTTCCGACATGTGCAAAGGGAATGACTATGTCCAGTCATAAGGAAGGTATGGATTTGACGTGGAATGCTGTGATAGTAAAGGGAAGAGTGTGTCAAGTCATAAGAATGTTACAGATATTTGTATTTCCAGAGCCACAGCCGTCAGCAGGCTGTATTTCCGATACTTCGCGCATTTGCCATTCAATTGGGACTGCAATCGTAACATTTAATTGTAAGTATAGCGATCAAATATGTATGGTTTCCTAGGACGATTCTGTCTAGGAGTGCGTGGCGCGCCGGCTGTGGCCTGTGGCGGGAATGATTCACGTTTCCCACTAACAGCAGGAGCTGTCCAAACGGAATGGCCTGTTGGGATGTAGGAATGTAGCTGACTTAAATGTGTCATTCTCTAGACAGCCGACTAGCGAACTACTATGTAGTATGTTTTGGAATGCTTTCGTGATCGCATGGAAATTTGAGAAGATTCAATATGGACATGTGTTTGCGCTGGACCATTATTCCCTCCCATTTAAACTGTCCAGTTGACTGCTTCTGCACAGTTCGTGCATTTATTTAGTTGAGAGAACATCGATTGTGGTGTGTGCATCTAGCAGGTGAAAGACAGGTGGAGGACACATTTGCTGGTTCTTGAGGCAAGAGAAACACCTCAGTTGTCTTTGTAAATTATACGGATGATTTGGAATCTCTTATATCACTGACATCGGTATTCGAGAGTGGAAATATCAGTTTCCTCTATTTTTTTCGAATTTTCACGCAAAAGTCTTTGTAGACAAGATAAGTTTTTCAGTAGTTTACATCACGCTCCACCTCGCTAAAGTGTCAGGTTTCCAGAGAAATAATTTCCAGTCTATATCTTCGGAATTATACTGCGCAAGCAATACTATGCAAGCGATATTGCTATGTGCTCGACATCGAGAAGTATCGCGAAAATGGTATGATGTTCTGGCAAACCATGTGAAATTACATATTTTCTTGTAATCCCAGAGTCTGGAGATGGGTGCAGAAAGCAAGAAAGCAGGTCGGGGCCAGAAACAGCAACGCCTTTGTGCCGAGGAAAAACGAGCCGGACTTTGTACAACAGTTCGGAAGTGACTTTGGTCCACTGAGGGCGCTCTGGTCAGGCATCGCGAGTGGATGACTTGTGACGGTCGGCTACAAAGGATGACTGCCCGACCTAGCGGGAAATATCTAGTGCTGAGGGGAGTATATACAGTTCATGTCTTCGCGGTATATGTATGAGTGTCTGGCGCTCGATAGCTATATGGACGCTGGAGAAGAGGTGACTTGTATGGCGCAGGATACGAATTATTTGTTTACTACATCGATATGGTACGTGAAGATTGGTTTCACGCTGTAATATTCAAGCTTCCATCCTAAGTGGCAGAGCAAAGTAATTGAGCAAGTGTCTTTCCGTATATGACGATCTGTACGAGGTGCGACAATAAATGAACGAGACTGATATGAAAAAAAAAATGTTGCTTACCGTTTTAGTCAAGTTTAGTGTTGTCTCTTTCAAAGCAGTTCCCTTCTGATCGCACACACTTTTTCCAGCGCTTCTGCCATTCATGGTAACATTTCTGGAACTCATCCTCTGTAATATCCTCAAAGACTCTCGTCACAGCTTTTTGGACATCTTGTGTTGTTTGAAAATGGTGTCCCTTGACCGCCGTTTTGACTCTTGGAAATAGAAAAAAAAGTCGCACAGAGCGAAGTCTGGTGAATAAGGTGGCTGTGGTAGTACTGAAATTTGTTTTGAGGTTAAAAATTGCTGTACTGACAGAGCAGTATGGGATGGTGCATTATCGTGATGCAGAATCCATTTATCAGCAATGTTATTACTAGACGAACCGTTTCTCAATTGATGTTCAGTTCTTTTGCAATCATTTTCACGGATAATCTTCGATCAGATTGTATGAGTTCACGCACCCTGACCAAGTTGACATACGTCTGAGAAATTGATGATCGTCCACTACGGTATTCATCTTCAATATTCGTTCTGCCTTCACTAAAAATTTTATGTCAACGAAAAACTTGAGCTCTTGACATAACCTCCTCTCCAAAAGCCTTCTGAAGCTTACCGTAAGTTGTCGCTGCGTTTTCACCATATTTAAGGCAAAAAGAAATGGCTTACCATTTCGCAATATTATGCGGCTCCATTTCCGTGAGAGAGACACAAACACGTGTTAACTTATTACAGCACAACTCACGACTGAGCAGTTGCATCGATGTGCCGATTGGACTAGAAACAGCTTATAGACCAAGGTCAAAGATACTGTGCCTATGCAAGCCTGCAGGGTTGCCGCATCATGCAAAAAAAAATCAGTCTCATTACTTTATTGTCGCACTTTGTAGACCAGTTTTGTAGGGTTTAACTGTCAGTGTAATATGGCGATCTACACAAAATACTTTTGTCGATGAAATTATCATCTGCAGAAAAAAAAATGGCGGACAGTGCCCCCGCACTGGCAGTGGCAGCAGCAGCAGTTTGGTGGGTAAGAGCCGAATAGAATGCTCCATTCATTCACAAGGCATCCTTTGCAATGGGACATAGGATCCTCTACATAGTGGTGAGAATGTTTGCTGTTTATAAGACGTAAGCAGGACTTGGCGATTTCCTGCAAGGGTAACACGTGACGGTCAAGGTGCCTCGTCAGGACCATCAGCGAGTATACAATCGGTGTTATTCCAGGCTATTTTCGTAAACAGTTCCTGTTAGGGCAAGAATTTCAATGTACATAAGCTGAGACATCACAAAAGCTCCTACAAAAGCGATTGTTAAGTATTTCTGCAGCACTTTACTGTTTCTTAGAGATAGACCTGGCCCTTATTTACATAGACATGTGATGTCAGTATAACATTGAGAACATTTTAGCTGCATCTGTGATGGTGAGCCACAACCTGTGGAGACGGATGAAGTCACGGAAGAAGAGGTAGCCACTGCCTTTATTCCGTACAATGGCGCACTATCGGGGAAAATCGGCCGTATATTAAAGAAACACCGACTTAAAACCGTCTTTTGCCCGCCCAATAAAACACGGGCATTACTGGGAAGTGTGAAAGATGACCTCGGTTTGAGGAAGGCCGGCATATACCAAATTCCCTGTGAGTGTGGGAAGACTTATATCGGACAAACAGTACGCACCATCGAAGATCGTTGCCGAGAACATCAAAGGCATACTCGACTGAAATATCCAAATAAGTCGGCGGTAGCAGAGCACTGTTTGTCCGAGAAACACGAGATGGATTATGAGCGTACCAAGATCCTGGCTCAGACCTCTAAATATTGGTACAGCGTTATAAGGGAGGCTATCGAAATTCGCACCAGGGGAGATATTATCAACCGAGCCTGCAGCTACAATCTCAGCAAGGCTTGGGACCCAGCACTGAATGTAATTAAGAAGACTCTCACCAAGAAGTACGAACTGGCGACCAGGGCGGACGTAGCAAGCACATCGACGCTACGACAGATTCCAACGCCCACGTCTTCGCGACCGCCGGCGCGCGGGAGCGGACGGCGAAGAGAGCGGCCCGCGGGGGGATGGGATTTAAATCGGCCGCCCGCCCTCAGGAGCTCAGTTCGTCAGCGCACGATGGCGACATGTCTGATCGCCGAAATATTGTGCCCGTTGGACACTATGAACCGGCAGTACACCCATGGACTGTTCGAGCTACATTTTTTTAAATTACTCTGAAACCACAAGAATTGAGTTGTACATTGGAAAACGTTCATCTGAAATGTTACCTAGATTAGCTCGATGCTTACATTCATTATAGTACCTTTTACTTTTTTCATTTTTCACGCATCAGCAATAAATATCAAGAGATCTGATGAAAAACCAGTCCTAAGCAAAGAAAGGAAAGCTGTAACGTAGGAGTAGTATATAGATGGTCCATACAAGACTCCAAAAGCACGACATTCAGTCAAAACTACTGTCAGTCTTTGGCGAGCCAGCGATGACAAAACTCTTCCACCTGGTATGCAAGATGCAGGTGGAATGCACTTACAGCTCAAGAAGAATGTAATAATTAAAATTCGAAAGAAAGCAGTTGCTGATAGGTGTGAAAATTACCGAACTATCAGCTTAATAAGTAGTGGTTGCAAAATACTATCACGAATTCTTTACAGGAGAATGGGAAAAACTTGTGGAAGTCGACCTGGGAGAAGATCAGTTTGGATTCTAGAGAAATGTAGGAACACGGGAGGTAATATTGACCCTACGACCTATCTTAGAAGATAGATTAAGGCAAATCTACGTTTATAGTATTTGTAGACTAGAGAAAGCTTTTGACAATGTTGACTGTGATACTCTCTTCGAAGTTCTGAAAGTAGCAGGGATAAAATACAGGGAGCGAAATGCTATTTACAAAAATGGTTCAAATGGCTCTGAGCACTATGGGACTTAACTGCTGTGGTCATCAGTCCTCTAGAACTTAGAACTACTTAAACCTAACCAACCTAAGGACATCACACACATCCATGCCCGAAGCAGGATTCGAACCTGCGACCGTAGCGGTCGCGCGGTTCCAGACTGTAGCACCTAGAACCGCTCGGCCACTCCGGCCGGCGGCTATTTACAACTTGTCCAGAAACCAGATGGGAGCTATACGAGTTGAGGGGCATGAAAGGAAAATAGTGGTTGAGAAGGGAGTGAAATAGAGCTGTAACCAATCGTCGATGTCGTTCGATCTGTATACTGAACAAGCAGTAAAGGAAACAAAAGAAGAATAAGGGGTAAGAATTAAAGTTCATGGAAAAGAAATAAAAATCTTGAAGTTTAACGATGACATTGTAATTCTGTCAGAGACAGCAAAGACTTGGAAGAGCAGTTGAATGGAATGGACATGATGTTGAAAGGTGGAATTAGATGACTATCAACAACAACAAAAAATAATGGGATGTTCTCGAAATATGTCAGGTGGTGATGAGGAAATTACATTAAGACACAACACACTTAAGGTAGCATATGAGTTTTGTTACCTAGGCAACAAGGTAACTGATGATGGCCGAAGCAGAGAGGATATAAAATGAAGACAGGCAACGGCAAGAAAACCGTTCCGCAAGAAGAGAAATTTGTTAACATCGAAAATAGATTTAAGTGTTAGGAAGTCTGTTCTGAAAGCACGGTAGAACCACGCTAATCCAATGCCTATGGGACCGGGAACATGATCGGAACACAAAAAGATCGGATTATCAGAGGATCACTTTTATGGACCCATAACTTGTTAATCAGTGCAGTACAACTTTCATTTTCAACTGGAAATAACTGTATGAAATATTGTTCCAGTTTAAAACGGTAACAAAACGAAAAGAAAAGTCGACACACTAAAATATCTTACACGAAAGTGTTATGAACAGTAATGCCTGTACCATACAGTAGTGCCTGTACTGTGCAATAGGTTTTTATCGTACGGTAAGGTACTGGGTGAAAGTGTAACTACTCCACATATCTTATTTCAGTGCTGGACTGACACACAACTGATTTGCACTTAACTTTTTAAAACATGAGAAATCACACGGTAGAAAATGTTGTGCTCTTAAGCAGGACGAAAAAAATTTTGTAATGTTCTTTTGCTTAGCAGACGACAACTTCGATTTTGCTGCGATGTTTTGCCATTTCCCAATCTACAAAATGTTTGTTGATGTAAACGTTGAGCTTTATTCGATGTACTGAAGGGCTATATCAAACGCACTTTTATCTTTTAGCATCATGACTAGCGGCGGCCCGTGTGCATAAAGACCGGAAGTGGGATTGTCGGGTTAAGCGGGCAGTCGGACCATCCGAGTTCGAATTAGCGATGTTCTACTATAATTGTGTAGTGTAGCCATGTACCCATAGTGCTCAGAGCCATTTGAACCATTTTGTAGCCATGTATGGAAGTGAAACGGACGATAAACATTTTAGACAACAAGGGAACAGAAGTTTTTGAAATGTAGAGCTAGAGAAGAATGCTGAAGATTAGATGGGTAGATTAAATAACTAACGAGGAGCTCCTAAATAGAATTGGGGAAAAAAGAAATTTGTGGCACAACATGGCCATAAGAAGATATCGGTTGATAGGGCACATTCAGAGACATCCTGGGATCACCTATTGGGTACGGAAGGGAAGTATGGCGGGTAAAAATTGTATATGAAGACCAAGAGATGAATACGCTAAGCAGATTCAGAAGGACGCAGGTTGCAGAAGTTATTCGGATTTATGAGGCTTGCACAGGATAGAGTAGCATGGAGAGCTGCATCAAATCAGTGTTTGGACTGAAGACCACCACCACCACCACCACAACAACAGCAGCATCTCAAGGACGACTGTTGGTAAACAGCCAGGCAGGACAGCACTGACAAAGTGATCCTGTCTAGTTTTGATACAGACTGGAACAGCACTTCAAAATGATGATAAATTCATGAAACGTGTCACACTACTCATGAAAAAACGTAAGAGGCACAGTACCCTATCATTTAAAATTAATAAATAAAATGTACTATATGAATATATGCATGAAATTAATCAAAACTATATTTAAATCTTCTTTTTCTGATGTGTAACAACCTACTTGTCGTAGATATCGCTGAATCTTCTTTGGGGATTAAGTATTTGCATCAAGGTAGCCCCACAAATACCAAACAATTCACTTCCGATCGAGACATTTAAACTACTAACTTACTGATCAATGGTCAACATGAAAAGTAAATAATAATAATAATAATAATAACAATAATAATAAACGCTTAATGATGGTACTTATTTTCAAAAGCATGTTTGGACGAGAAACGAAGTGGACATACACATCCTACAAGCCAAACAAAAAACGAAATTGCTTAATATGCAGAACACACACGAGCTCGTCTCGGGATAAAAAGGCCCAATTGTCTTTTGGATACTGTAGCTCTTTTTTCTGTACTTGCTAAGAAAAATTGGAGAGGAATTCCGCGTTATGAAAAACACCTTCTTAGTTCTGTTGTACCCAAGAGGTGTTGCAGCACTTTTCTGAAAAATTATTGTTACATGTTAACATCTTGTTTACGTTACATGAATATTTGCATTTGTAAAAGGAAGCGATCATTAGGTGTCACATATTTTACATTAATTTCCACACAGCATACAATTGCGACACACGTCATTGAGTTGAGCCATTGTTTGTTGTTCATTTACAATATGTTTAAGGATATTAGCTTTATGGTATATTAAATTTGGAAGTTATACAACAACATGTCTTCTACAAACGAGTGAAACGTTTTCTATTTTCTGTTTGTCGTCCATTCCCGACTGAGAATCGCTGTGTATATCGTGTTATTTAGCATGCTACTTCCTGTTTTTCGATGTTGCAGTGTTGCTTCACTTTATTGTTTAGTGTTAAAGTACTTTTTTTGCGATTGTAATTTCTTGTTGTTACACGCGCATTTTGCACAGTTTGTGCGTCAAGCTCAAAGTATCTGCCACCATTTCACGTGTTGCAGCAGCAGGATTTTCGTTTGTTTCGTTACGTGTTTGTTTAGAGGACGTGGCGTGTGATTGAAAGCGTTGTTGACGTGTGTGTGTTAGAGAGAGAGAGAGAGAGAGAGAGAGAGAGAGAGAGAGATGGCGGTGGGGGGGGCGGGGGCGGGGGCGGGGGCGGGGGCGGCGGGGGCGACGACGACGACGACGACGACGACAGGTTATGTATATACTTCTGTCATTGTAGCAATGAGTGTTTTATTACACTGTGGTGTGTATTCATTAGGTACGGGGTGGGCAAGATACTAAAATCACAAGAATACACTATAACATAGGCCTACTGAACCAGCAACACAATACAAAACAGGGTTGGTAGATATACGATCGACACTGATAAATGCAGCCATTCTGGTATACATCAATTAACCTTCAGTTGCTGTCAATCTGTAAATTGTTTGCGCAAACAAAGTTGACACTCGGCGCGGTGCCAGATGGGAGCGACCGCAAAGGCATTTCCCATTTACAGTCGCTCCTATCTGTAGTACGTGGGCCAAACATGCAGGAATTTTAGAACCAGACATACAGAACATGTCAGAGCACTGGAAAATAACAGCACCTAATCAACACTTGCTGGTGATCTAATTCCACATCACCACCCCACGAAATCAGAAACTGATTTTAAAATTGTTACAGCCAATATCTGTCTCTACCATAAATTAACAGTAGACGAAAATTGTCACATCGAAAATCAATAGCTCATGGAAAGGAAGTACATGGAAAATAAATGCATATCACTGTGCAACGAAACAGTCTTTGCGACAATAAAAGAAGTGTATAAATAACACCTCCCCCAAACCGTACGTGGCCACACTCTAAAATCAAAATCTGTACCTTTAGTCCAGACCACTCATTCTACATGCCTCTCCGTAACTCCTCCGCCCCCACCCCTTCTCGTCACTGGCCCTCCCTCTCTCCCTCTACTACCCCCACCCCCTCTCCCTCCCCCCTTCTCTCTCTCTCTCTCTCTCTCTCTCTCTCTCTCTCTCTCTCTCTCTCTCTCTCTCTCTCTCTCTCCCCCTCACACACACACGCGCGCGCGCTCGCGAAGCTAAACATCTCAAACGTCAACAACACTTTAAATCACGCGCCATAACGTAACAAAAACAAAAAGAAACAAATGAACACAACATAGCTACAACAACATATGAAATGGCGGCAGATACTTTGCGCTTGACTGACAAGTGCATGTGTAACGACGAGAAACTACAACAACAAAATAAACAAGTACTTCCACATGGCACAGTCAAGTGAAGTTACACCGCAGCATCAAAAAACCAGTAACACGTTAAATAACGCGATATATATAGCGAGTCTCAGTCGGAAATGAACGACAAACAGTACGTAGAAAACGTTTCGCTTGTTTGCAGATGACAGGCTGTAGAACGTGTGGTGGAATTAAAGCAATCGTCGTACTCAAGCAACAACGTCGTTTGAGGTATGTAAACAAATGTGTATCCGTACTATTTTTAAATGTAATGGAAAACTAATACCTTTAAAGACATTGTAAAAGAACAACATACACTCCCTCACTCAGTGATATGTGTCTTAACTAATGGAAGACATGTGACGTGTAATGATCGCTTCCTTTTACAAATGTAAATAATTTTGAGCCAATATTCATATAACTTACAGAAGAGGTTAACATGTAACAATTTTTCGGAAAGGAAGTAAACAAGAATGCCATTGAAGGTACCACTTAAAAGACTGCAACACGTCTGGGTAAAACAAAACTAAACCCGTGTCTTGCATAACGCGGAATTCTTCTCCAGTTTTCTTATTTAAAGGCCTGCTCGTCGGGCAGCCTTTGTAGTCTGACGTTCCCACTGCACCGGTTATGTCAGGTCATTGAGCACTTCGGCTACACAATAGTGCGTGCTCGCCGCCGAGGCGACATAAGACAGCCGGCGCAAAGGCGGTGGCATTTGTGCGCACGTGCAGTCCACGTGTTACGGTAGCAGAGGAAACCCAAACGCACTCACCTGCTTGAGAAGGCACGGGCAGCAGCGGCGGCGGCGGCGGTGGCGGATACGTCGGCGCGGGACGCTGCGCTGGACTCCGCTGCCTGGAGCGCGGTCAACGCTCCGCGCATGCGCAGTGCCAACCCGGCGGCCGGCTGTGCACGCTGCGAGCGGCAGCGACTCGTCCAAAGACTTCGGCAACGGCTATAGCCGGGGGTGTTCGAGACTGCTGGGTGGGAAACTCCAAAGGGGACGGGGGGTTACGGCAGCCGCTTCCGTGGTACGGGGTGGCCGCCTGGGCGGTGGCTACGAGATGCACTTCTGCTGCCGCTCAGACGTTGGCATCCGTGTGAGGCGGCGCCAAAACGAACAAGGGGGCCTCATGCAGCCGGCTGACCTTGAGGCAGGGACTGCGGGCGGGCAGTTGCTCACCGGCGGCTCTCGCCGGCGGAGGGTACGGTGTGTGTCCGGGCCGCTGGGATTCCTAAATCGCGGGGCGATACTGACAGACGTAAAAGCAATCTGGGGAGTAACCCAAGATCGTTACTCTTTACATTAATCCAGCCATGACAAATCTCTTCCATCTGGTGAGCAAGATGTACAGGGTGGACCATTGACCGTGACCAGGCCAAATATCTCACGAAATAACCGTCAAACGAAAAAACTACAAAGAATGAAACTTGTCTCACCTGAAGGGGGAAACCAGATGGCGCTATGGTTTGCCCACTAGATGGCGCTGCCACAGGTCAAACGGATATCAACTGCGTTTTTTTAAAAATAGGAACCCCAATTTATTATTACATATTCGTGTAGTACGAAAAGAAATATAAATATTTTAGTTGGACCACTTTTTTCGCTTTGTGACAGATGGCGCTGTAATTGTCACAAACATATGGCTCACAATTTTAGAAGAACAGTTAGTAACAGGTAGGTTTTTTTAAAATTAAAATACAGAACGTAGGTACGTTTGAACATTTTATTTCGGTTGTTCCAATGCGATACATGTACCTTTGTGAACTTATCATTTCAGAGAACACGTGCTGTTACAGCGTGATTACCTGTAAATACCACATTAATGCAACAAATGCTCAAAATTATGTCCGTCAACCTCAGTGCATTTTCCAATACGTGTAACGACATTCCTCTCAACAGCGAGTAGTTCGCCTTCCGTAATGTTCGCACATGCATTGACAATGCGCTGACACATGTTGTCAGGCGTTGTCAGTGGATCATGATAGCAAATATCCTTCAACTTTCCCCACAGAAAGAAATCCGGGGACGTCAGATCTGGTGAACGTGCGGACGACCAATCCACCTGTCATGAAATATGCGATTCAATACAGCTTAAACCGCACGCGAGCTATGTGCTGGACATCCATCATGTTGGAAGTACATCGCCATTCAACCATGCAGTGAAACATCTTGTAATAACAACGCCCGCATCTCGTGGTCGTGCGGTAGCGTTCTCGCTTCCCACGCCCGGGTTCGATTCCCGGCGGGGTCAGGGATTTTCTCTGCCTCGTGATGGCTGAGTGTTGTGTGCTGTCCTTAGGTTAGTTAGGTTTAAGTAGTTCTAAGTTCTAGGGGACTGATGACCATAGATGTTAACTCCCACAGTGCTCAGAGCCATTTGAACCATTTTTTGTAGTAACAACGGTAGAACATTACGCAGGAAATCAGCATATATTCCACCATTTAGACTGCCATCGATAAAATGGGGGCCAATTATCCTTCCTCCCATAATGCCGCACCATACATTAACCCGCCAACGTCGCTGATGTTCCACTTGTCGCAGCCATCGTGGCTTTTCCGTTGTCCAGTGGTGCATATAATGCCGGTTTACGTTACCGCTGTTGGTGAATGACACTTCGTCACCAAATAGAACGCGTGCAAAAAATCTATCATCGTCCCGTAATATCACTTGTGCCCAGTGGCAGAACTGTACATGACGTTCAAAGTCGTCGCCATGCAATTCCTGGTGCATAGAAATATGGTACGGGTGCAATCGATGTTGATGTGGCATTCTCAACACCGACGTTTTTGAGATTCCCGATTATCGCGCAATTTGTCTGCTACTGATATGCGGATTAGCCGCGACAGCAGCTGAAACACCTACTTGGGCATCATCATTTGTTGCAGTTCGTGGTTGATGTTTTACATGTGGCTGAACACTTCCTGTTTCCTTAAATAACGTAACTATCCGGCGAACGATCAGGACACTTGGATGATGTCCGGGATACCGAGCAGCATACATATTACACGCCCGTTGGGGATTTTGATAATAGTAGCCAAACATCAACACGATATCGACCTCTTCCGAAATTGGTATCACGAAGCAAATACCGTCGGCACGGGCGGAATGTTACGTGATACCACGTACTTATACGTTTGTGACTATTACAGCGCCATCTACCATAAAGCGAAAAAAGTGGTCCAACTAAAACATTCATATTTCTTTACGTACTAAACGAATATGTAATAAAAAATGGGGGTTCCTATTTTAAAAAAGACGCAGTACATATCCGTTTGGCCTATGGCAGCGCCATCTAGCGGGCCAACCATAGCGCCATCTGGTTTCCCCCTTCAAGCTAGACGAGTTTCGTTCTTTGTAGTTTTTTCGTTTGATGCTTATTTCGTGAGATATTTAGCCCGGTCACTATCAGTGAAGCACCCTGTATAAGACAAGCGAAATACCTTCGGACTTCCACAAGAATATAATAATTCAGATCCAAAAGAAAGCAGGCGTCAACAAGTGTGAAAATTACCGAAGTATCATTTCAATAAATCTTGGTTGCAAAAAAACACGAATTCTTTAAAAACGAATGAAAAAACTGGTAGAAGCCGACCTCGGGGAAGGACAGTTTGGATTCCGGAGAAATGTGGGAACACGCGAGGCAATACTGACCCTACGACTTCTAATCGAAGATAGATTAAGAAAAGTCAAACGTACGTTTGTAGCATTTGTAGACTTAGAGAAAGTGTTTGATAATGTTGACTAGAATACTCTCTTTCAAATTCTAAAGGTGGCAGGAGTAAATCACAGGGAGTGAAAAGCTATTTACAGTTCGCACAGAAACCAGATGGCAGCTATAAGAGTTGAGGGGCACGAAAGGGAAGCAGTGGTAGAGAAAGTAGAGACAGGGTTGTAGCCTATCCCCGATGTTATTCAGTCTGAATACTAAGCAAGCAGCAAAGAACACAAAAAAAAAATGGAGTGCGAATTAAAGTCCAAGCGCAAGAAATGAAAACTTTGAGGTTTGCCGATGACATTTTAAATTGTAAGAGACAGCAAAGGGCCTGAAACACTAACTCAGCGGAGTGGACAGTGTCTTGAAAGGAGGATATAAGATGAACGTCAACAAAAGCAAAAAGAGGATAATGGAATGTAGTCGAATTAAATCAGGTGATGCCGAGGGAATTAGATTAGGAAATGACACACTTAAAGTAGTAAACGAGTTTTGTTATTCGGGGAGCAAAATAACTGAGGATGCTCGAAGTAGAGATGATATATAATGTAGACTGCCTACGGCAAGGAAAGCGTTTCTGAACAAGAAAAATTTGTTAACATCGAATATAGATTTAAGTGCCAATATGTCATTTCTGAAAGTATTTATATGGAGTGTAGCCATGTATGGAAGTGAAACTTATGGAGTGTAGCCTTGTACGGAAGTGAAACTTTGGACTATAAACAGTTTAGACAAGAAGAGAAGAGAAGCTTTCAAACTGTGGTGCTACAGAAGAATGCTGAAGATTAGATGCGTAGATCACGTAACTAATGAGCAGGTACTAAATAGAACTGGGGAGAAGAGGAATTTGTGGCACAACTTGACAAGAAGAAGGGATCGGTTGGTAGGACACTTCCTAAGGCATCAAGGGATCACCAGTTTAGTACTGGAGGGAAGCGTGGAGGGTAAAAATCGTAGAGGGAAACCAAGATATGACTACGCTAAGCAGATTCAGAAGGATGTAAGTTGCATTAGGATAGAGTAGCATGGAGAGCTGCATCAAACCAGTCTCTGGACTGAAGACCACAACAACAACACAGAAGAATGGAAAAATCTGGCAGAAACCGACCTCGTGGAAGATTAGTTTGGATTCTGAAGAAACGTGGGAACACGCGAGGCAATACTGACACCACGACTCTTTATAGAAGACGTAAGTAGGCTGTTTAGGTTTTTACATTGGTAACGCCACCGCCACGTAGCGCTCTGTATGAAAATCACTGGCTGTGCTGTGTGCAGTCTGTGGTTGGGTGGCATTGTTGGAATTTGCTATTGTAGTGTTGGGCAGTTGGCTGTTAACAGCGTGTAGCGTTGTACAGTTGGAGGTGAGCCGCCAGCCGTGGTGGATGTGCGGAGAGAAATGACGGAGTTTTGAGAGCGGATGATCTGGACGTATGTCCATCAGAGACAGTATATTTATAAGACTGGATGTCATTAACTGCTATATATACACTCCTGGAAATTGAAATAAGAACACCGTGAATTCATTGTCCCAGGAAGGGGAAACTTTATTGACACATTCCTGGGGTCAGATACATAACATGATCACACTGACAGAACCACAGGCACATAGACACAGGCAACAGAGCATGCACAATGTTGGCACTAGTACAGTGTATATCCACCTTTCGCAGCAATGCAGGCTGCTATTCTCCCATGGAGATGATCGTAGAGATGCTGGATGTAGTCCTGTGGAACGGCTTGCCATGCCATTTCCACCTGGCGCCTCAGTTGGACCAGCGTTCGTGCTGGACGTGCAGACCGCGTGAGACGACGCTTCACCCAGTCCCAAACATGCTCAATGGGGGACAGATCCGGAGATCTTGCTGGCCAGGGTAGTTGACTTACACCTTCTAGAGCACGTTGGGTGGCACGGGATACATGCGGACGTGCATTGTCCTGTTGGAACAGCAAGTTCCCTTGCCGGTCTAGGAATGGTAGAACGATGGGTTCGATGACTGTTTGGATGTACCGTGCACTATTCAGTGTCCCCTCGACGATCACCAGTGGTGTACGGCCAGTGTAGGAGATCGCTCCCCACACCATGATGCCGGGTGTTGGCCCTGTGTGCCTCGATCGTATGCAGTCCTGATTGTGGCGCTCACCGTACGGCGCCAAACACGCATACGAGCATCATTGGCACCAAGGCAGAAGCGACTCTCATCGCTGAAGACGACACGTCTCCATTCGTCCCTCCATTCACGCCTGTCGCGACACCACTGGAGGCGGGCTGCACGATGTTGGTGCGTGAGCGGAAGACGGCCTAACGGTGTGCGGGACCGTAGCCCAGCTTCATGGAGACGGTTGCGAATGGTCCTCGCCGATACCCCAGGAGCAACAGTGTCCCCAATTTGCTGGGAAGTGGCGGTGCGGTCCCCTACGGCACTGCGTAGGATCCTACGGTCTTGGCGTGCATCCGTGCGTCCTGCGGTACGGTCCCAGGTCGACGGGGGCACGTGCACCTTCCGCCGACCACTGGCGACAACATCGATGTACTGTGGAGACCTCACGCCCCACGTGTTGAGCAATTCGGCGGTACGTCCACCTGGCCTCCCGCATGCCCACTATACGCCCTCGCTCAAAGTCCGTCAACTGCACATACGGTTCACGTCCACGCTGTCGCGGCATGCTACCAGTGTTAAAGACTGCGATGGAGCTCCGTATGCCACGGCAAACTGGCTGACACTGACGGCGGCGGTGCACAAATGCTGCGCAGCTAGCGCCATTCGACGTCCAACACCGCGGTTCCTGGTGTGTCCGCTGTGCCGTGCGTGTGATCATTGCTTGTACAGCCCTCTCGCAGTGTCCGGAGCAAGTATGGTGGGTCTGACACACCGGTGTCAATGTGTTCTTTTCTCCATTTCCAGGAGTGTATTATGACTTTTGAACACTATTAAGGTAAATACATTGTTTATTCTCTATCAAATCTTTCATTTGCTAACTATGTCTATCAGTAGCTGGTGGCTTCAGTTGTTTGAATCTTTTATTTAGCTGGCAGTAGTGGCGCTCGCTGTATTGCAGCAGTTTGGGTAATGAAGATCTTTTGAGGTAAGTGATTCATGAAAGGTATAGGTTATTGTTAGTCAGGGCCATTCTTTTGTAGGGATTATTGAAAGTCAGATTGCGTTGCGCTAAAAGTACTGTGTATCAGTTTAAGCACAGTCATGTATAATTTTTCTAAGGGGACGTTTCATATGTCGATCCTTAGCCGAGGATACCTCACTGGAATCTTCTGATTTTTTCTTGTAGTTTGTGTGATTAGTGTAGCTATTGTTTATTGCTAGCGCGTAATTGTATAGGGAATCTTCTTTGTAGTTGTAGTTTTTCATTGTTGTACAGTAAAACAGTTGTGGCATGGATGCAGATTTGCACCAAGTATTTCGCAGCTGCACTTGCAATTAACTAGATATTATTTTCAGTGCTATGCTAATGTGTTTTCTTAGTTTGCTCTTCAAATTGGGCTTTTCTGTGTTATCGTGTGAAATATTGTGACAATAATGGCGCGTGAAAAACGTAATACTAGGCTCCAAAGTAAACTAAGAAAGGACAGTGAAGACGAAAGCAGTGTGTTAGCGCCACCGTGTAATGAATTAACTAATGTTCAAAGCAGTAATTTGGTAATTCTGCGTAGGGAAATGGAGCGGGCTGCAAATAATGGTGTAGGCAGTGAAACAATTAGTGAACAGGGAAGCATTATCGATCGATCGGTCGGCAACAGCTCGCCTCAGGATTCCGAAATAACAGGACACAATCTTGCAAATACTGTAGATTCAGGTTTTGCGTCCTCACCGTTTTCGAAATAAATCAAGACACATTTTCTGCTTTTCAAAATGCGAATATTGCCGGTTCAATTGCACTGCCGAATAGCACTGAGGAACATGTTTCAGACACCAATGCATTGTTATTACAGTTAATGCAACAAATGGGACAAAGGCTACAAAAGTTAGACACAACGCTTGAACAAAATCAGAAACAAATGGGACAAAATCTTCAAAAGTTAGATACAATGGAACAAAATCAGAGACAAACACAGCAACAGCTTCAAAAGTTAGACTCAATGGAACAAACACGTGAAGGTTTAACTGCTGAGTTACTTAAAATCGAATCGAAATGTCAAAAAGTCTGTAATGACGCAAAACACAAATTTGTGAGCATTTTCAACCTATTTTTTCGCGTCATGAAAATGCATTACAGAATCACGAATCAGCCATAAAAGAACTGCAAACTATTGTTCATGAAAATCACGACACCTTGCAAGCTAAAATTGACTCAGTTGCATCTACCGATTTGGTTATGCAACTTGCAAAAACTCAGGAAAACTTAAAGGAGACAGTAGATACGATTTCAACACAAATGGACACTCTGAAACTTGGTTCAGAAAAACACACTGAGGAAATCTGTTCACTATCGGAGAAAGTAGCCGAACTTTCGGATCAGTTCCTTAACTTATCTACAAAGGTAGATGATGATCTGAATGACACAAGACCCGTAGCCTTCACTGACACAGAAGAGTATGAACAAATTAGAGAATTCAAACAAAATCAAATCAATACACAGTACAAAAGAGAAATCCGGGAAGTCCAAGATCAGTTAACGCAGGTAATACAAGAATTACATATTTCAGAGGACACTCGCGCTCCAATACGGGAAGAGGGGCATAGAAATACAGAACAGCCACAAAATAATAACACGAGGCACTTCGGAAATTATGAAAGAAATTGGGAAGGTACACCGAAGTTTGAGATGGAACCGCCAAAACGAAGTAACAATGACCGATATGCGACTTGCCGACATGATGATTTTGACTACATGCTGTTTATTACTACACGTAAATTCAAAACATTTAAGAATTCCGGCAACGACATTCATCCACAAGCGTGGCTCCATCAATTCTCTCATTGTTTTCCTCCCAGCTGGTCATTAGAGCACAGATTAGAATTTATGTGAGACTATTTAGAGAATGAACCAGCTGTCCGAATGCGATCGGTCATTCACGATTGTCACAGTGAAGGAGATTTTTATCATGCCTTCCTCTCAGCATATTGGTCTCAAGCTACACAAGACCGACTAAAACATAGCATCATAATGATGAAACATTTCGAACAATCTGAATTTTCCAGTCTTGTGAAATTTTTTGAAGACATGTTGCACAAGAATCAGTACCTGTCAAACCCATACAGCCGCTCAGAACTCATCCGCATTTGTTTAATCAAATTGCCTGAACATTTACGACATATTATTTTGGCAGGACGTTGCAAAGACGACATTGAAGCATTTCAGGGACTCTTACAAGAATTGGAAACTGACACAGACAATCGCGGACCTCGAAAACAGGAGCACAACAATTACAGGTCACATCTGTCACAATTCCGCGATGACAGAAATAATAACTGGACACGACAAGGCTATTCTTACAATTCAAATCGTGAACAAAACAGACACCACCCATATGACAACCACTGGCAGAGTAATAGTTACAGAGAAAGATCTCATTTCTGTAGTAATGAATATGACAGAGATAACCATAGAAACAGACAATATGGGAACCAAAACAATTATTATCAAGGGAGACAGAATAACTTCAGACGCAACGGTCCACCGTGCAGTGATAATTCAGGGAGAAATTCTCCACCACTTAACCGACAAGAAAGAAACTACAGGAACTACCGACATGACGACAGACGATATAATCTTAACAACAGACCTGAATTTCATCAGAACTGGCGAGATTCAAACAGGGCAGGGTCTTCACGTCAAGGTGAATTTGTAGAAGTTAGGTCTCCTAATCCTAATAACGACGCGCGCCAACGAAGAGACAGACAATGACTCGCACCGCAGGCAGACACGTGCGCCGGCTGGCTCAGAGAAAAATAGTAACATAGACGCCTACATTGAGAAAAATTCCAGTATTCTTTACTGACGTATACCGCATAGTAATTGCGTTCAAGTTGATTTTTAAAGTACGTTTGAGGTAGATGACACTGTTGAAATGAGGAGAGAATTTTTTTTTAGGTTTTGAAATTATTGCAGAAAGCTACGACGTTTTTAAGATTTGACTGAGGTGTTATGATGTTATTATTACGACGATGATGTGTATTATGCTGCTGAGGTATGTTTATGATCAATAAGATGATGCTATATGAGGAATTTGATTATGCTATGTATCTGTTATGATGAAATATTGAAGAAGTGTCGACGAATATGTATATGTATAATAAGGTAAGGAATAATGAGTAGTGGTTAGGGACTCTGGTTTGTGAAAAATGTTGTTGGAAACCAAGAATCGTACTTTAAGAGTTATGAAATGTATGTACATGCGTGAATGTATCACAATGCTGGCGAAAATTTTTTGGACACTGTTATATTTATAGGATTTTGTTTCTACACATTTGTAATGCAAATTCTCGACCTGTGACATTTTTCATATGAGACTGTCACTGCAGTGCAAACTGCTGTCGTAAATATTTTGGTAAGAAAGGTAAGTGACCTTGATGTAATGCGTTGTGAGCGTCCAGCTGTGCCAGCCACCTGAAAAAGAAAACCATTAGGTGGAGAAAAAAAAGAGGCCATTATCCTTTCTATTGACATTTCTTCGTAGAAAGCATCCCAAATATGACACACTCAAACTTGAAAACATGATTACACTGTGGAGCTCTTAATTTATGATATTCACTAAAATGCCTAATGAAATGATGAGAAACATATTACATCTATTGTCTTTCTAGTTGAGAGATTTTTTTACTGCCTTTGGAGATGCCATTTGCCTAGTGAATGATGTTTCATGCTTTGTATTTATTTACTAATTTTGTTTAATATCTAGTTTCTAGCTGTACTGCCACATTGGTTAAAATAAAATTTAATAGATATACTAATGTAGATATTTTATGCCTGCAGATCCAGTAAATAATAATTTTATGATCTACTTCCAAAAAAAAGAGGGAGCACAAAAAGATATTTCCACTTCACAGGAATTGCATACATAATTTTTGTCGATGATTTGGTAACTTGTCTGCTAGAGCAAGTTATCATGATGCATCACTCTAGTATTAAGATGTGACATATGTATTAGACATGGCCATCTTTAGTGTACTATTTTTTCTGCTTGAGCTTTGTCATGTTTAGATATTAGTTATTGCATTTGCTGCTGCTGTTTGCCAGGCATAGGGCTACTGAATTTCACTTTGTATTACTCTGTTAAGCCAGTTTTACTGCTGATTTATTTTTATTGTTGCTGCACATTGGCTCATATTAGTTGTAATGTTGCATTTGCTTTGCTAATTTAGATTTACTGCTGCTAGCTTTGCCAAATTGTATTTTTAGTCATTGCTGTTTGTGTTAATTGTTTTGTACTGCTGCATTGCCTCATCCCTTAGTTTAGCATCTGAGCTAAGTAGATTTAAGTTAGCTTAAGAGGGGGTAGACTATATAAGAAACTAACTATGAAGAATAGGGAAAGAATGCATTGAGAAGTTATATGAAAAAGATTTTGGCATAAATGAGTATTGTACAATGAGAAATATTTATTTTAAAAGAGGATGAATAGAATACAGAAAGCAGGTTCAGATAGGACTTTTTGGGAATAATGATGAACAAAGGGACTTGTCCAAGAAAAAGAAAGTTTTGTTTGCAAAATACTGCAGTAATATAAACCCTGTAGTCTCCTTTTGTGTTATTCCGCTATGTGTTTGTGTACCCTTGTGTATTTGTGTTTTTCCTGTCTTTATGTGTTTAGCTAATAAGATTTATGTTGTAGAATTTTTCTAGTACTAAGCTACATTCACTATGATGAGGAGTACTGTTATCCTCAAATATAATTTGCGTTAATAATATGTTATTTTCTTTGTAAAGATGTTTATAGACATTATTAATTCTGTTCTCTTTCAATGCTCATGTGTGAAATTAATGTTTTGAAAGCTATTCTCATAATTTTATATGTTTACTTATGTCATAATTCTTGTAACACTGATGTATATGTTTATTTCTATTCTTTTGTAAAGCCTGTATTACTAAAAATGTTGTCTGTATTATTATGTTTTTTTAATGATGTTTTCTGTATCTTTGTAATTGTATTCTCATGTTATAAAATTGTAATGGACACCAGTTCAACAAATTAAGTAACTTGTAAGCATTCATTTCAGTGCACACGTTTCTGTTGGTCATAGTGTATGCACAATATGTGAGAAGTTGGGACCGTTAGTGTTTGCACATGTGTTGATAATTCAGCAAGGGACTGGTTAACAGCATTGCTGGTTCTAAGGTCAACTCCAAAAACTTTGTGAGTGCACATGTGGTGGTTTATGGACATGCTATAATATCTGCAAGACTCTTTGATGGTGATTGTGCCCCTGCACAGACGCAACATATGTCTGCTGGCCGTCGCTACAAGGACTACAGTGGGTCTGCATCTTTGATGGCCCACCAATACCATTATTTCTACAAGGACTACAGTGGGTCAGGATCTTTGATGGCCCACCAATACCATTATTTCTACAAGGACTGCTGTGGGTCTGCACCTCTGGTGGCCCACCAATACCATAATCTCTAACAAGATTACAGTGGTCTGCTCTGTGATGACCTACCTACCAAATGACCTACCTACCAATACCGTAATCTCTAACAAGACTACAGTGGTCTGCTCTGTGATGACCTACCAATATTCTTCAACTTCGACTGACTCTGCTGTGGGATTTCTCTGTTGTGGCCTATTGCCTGCCTGCATGTCAAGAGTCAGCACTCTCTTTCCATTGGAAGGACAACACTCCTTCTTGAAGACTACATGGAAATCCACTACTTCTGTGTGCAATTTCTTTTACTAATGAGACTTTGAGAAAAAAACTGTAATTACTATTGTGATAAATGATCAGGACTGTCTTTATGAGGACAGTTTTTGCTTTTGACCAACAGTGTATCAATAAGTGTGTGCATTTTATATCTTTGTTATTGTAACTATGAAAAATTTTTTCAATTCTGTATTGGCCACTGCCCAAAACAATTTGTAAAATTTTTTGTGGGGAGTAGGCTGTTTAGGTTTTTATATTGGTAACGCCACCGCCATGTAGCGCTCTGTATGAAAATCACTGGCTGTGCTGTGTGCAGTCTGTGGTTGGGTGGCATTGTTGGAATTTGCTATTGTAGTGTTGGGCAGTTGGCTGTTAACAGCGTGTAGCGTTGTACAGTTGGAGGTGAGCCGCCAGCAGTGGTGGATGTGGGGAGAGAAATGGCGGAGTTTTGAGAGCGGATGATCTGGACATGTGTCCATCAGAGACAGTAAATTTGTAAGACTGGATGTCATGAACTGCTATATATATTATGACTTTTGAACACCATTAAGGTAAATACATTGTTTGTTTTCTATCAAATCTTTCATTTGCTAACTATGCCTATCAGTAGTTAGTGCCTTCAGTAGTTTGAATTTTTTATTTAGCTGGCAGTAGTGGCGCTCGCTGTATTGCAGTAGTTAGAGTAATGAAGATTTTTGTGAGGTAAGTGATTCATGAAAGGTATAGGTTATTGTTAGTCAGGGCCATTCTTTTGTGGGGATTATTGAAAGTCAGATTGCGTTGCGCTAAAAGTACTGTGTGTCAGTTTAAGCACAGTCATGTATAATTTTTCTAAGGGGACGTTTCAAAGATATAAGGTGACAGTTAGTGAACTATATGAAATAAAAGCATCGTAACTTCTGAACGGCTTGCGTTAGGACATTCAGCTGCACGGTTAGCCGTGGGGCATGATGGGAATTAGGATGTGGTGTATGGTTTGATTTAGCAATGAAGCCCACTTTCATTTGGATAGTCTCATCGATAAGCAAAATTGGTGCATTTGAGGGACTGAGAATCCGCACTTCGCGTCAGAGGAGTCTGACAAACTGCCTATTGGCTTCTGCCTCGGGCTCTTCGGCCGACATTCGTCTGATAGTTTTTCTAACGTTTCGCCAACATGAGTGGCTGGCATTGTCAGAGCTTCACCCTTCATTGCTAGTGGTGAACTGGAGCAGATCTTGCGGCCGCAGGATATTTTATATATCTGGCGAGCCAACGCCCAAAGGGCTTCTCTACGACCGCGGAGAAGCCCTCGGACATTGATGCGTCAGGTACATATAGTCTACGGCCGCGAGCTCCACTCCAGTTCATCACCAGCAATGGAGGGTTAAGTTTTGACAATACCAGCCACCCATGCTGGCGAAACGTCAGTAAAATCATCGGACGAATGTCGATCGAAGATCACATAATAGGCAACAGGCAGTTTGTCGACAAGTGGCCAATTTTGTATAGAAACGTCTCCTCACCCTCAATGGGTGACTGTAAGATGTCCATTCACGGAATAATTGATGCGATATTACTTGATGGCACGGTGGCTACCGAAAGGTACAGGAAGGTTTGGGAGGATTATTTCATCTCCATTAACCAAAGCGACCGTGATTTAGACAAGATGTGGTTCACGCAAGACGGAGCTCGACCCCATCGAAGCAGGAGAGTATTTCATGTCCTGGAGGAGCAATCTGGGAACAGTTTTTTGGCTGTGGGGTCCCAGAGGCCCCTGGCGAGGGCGTCGATTGGCCGCCATATTCTCCGGATCTGTATATATGTGACTCCTTTTTGTGGGGTTCTATTACAGACAAGGTGTACACCAATAACCCCCCCAAACCGTTGCTGAGCTGAAAACAGCCATTCAGGAGGTCATCGGCAGCATCGATGTTCCGACACTTCAAAGGGTCATGCAGAATTTCGCTATTCGTCTGCGCCACATCACCGTCAATGATGGCAGGCATATCGAACATGTCGTAACATTAATCCGAGTATCTGTACTGACGTTTTCATGTTGAATAATGTGTTCGAAAGCCGTAATTTGTAACGAATTTGCGTTTTTTTCCACATAGTTCAATAATTGTCACCCTGTAGGTTAAGGAAAGGCAAAACTACGTTTATATCATTTGTAAACTTAGACAAAGTGTTTGACAATGTCGACTGGAACACTCTGTTTGAAATTCTGAGGGTAGGAGGTGTAAAATACAGGGAGGTAAAGGCTATTTACAACATGTACAGAAACCAGACAGCAGTTACAAGAATCGATGGGCATGAAAGAGAAGCAGTGGTTGGGTAGGGAGTGAGACAGGGTTGTAGCCTATCCCTGTAGTTATTCAAGCTGTATACTGAACAAGCAGTAAAGGAAACAAAAGAAGAATAAGGAGTAGGAATTAAAATCCATGGAGGAGAAATGAAAACTTTGAGGTTTGCCGATGACATTGTAATTCTGTCAGAGACAGTAAAGGACCAGGAAGAGCAGTTGAACAGAACGGACAGCATCTTGAAAGGAAGGTATAAGATGAAATGGCTTCAAATGGCTCTGAGCACTATGCAACTTAACTTCTGAGGCCATCAGTCGCCTAGAACTTAGAACTAATTAAACCTAACTAACCTAAGGACATCACACACATCCATGCCCGAGGTAGGATTCGAACCTGCGACCGTAGCGGTCGCTCGGTTCCAGACTGTAGTGCCTAGAACCGGACGGCCGCTCCGGCCGGCTATAAGATGAACATCAGCAAAAGCAAGACAAGACTAATGGAATGTAGTCGAACTAAATAAGGTGATGGTAAGAGAATTATATTACGAAACGAGAGACTTAAAGTAGTAAATGAGTTTTGCTATTCGGGCAACAAAATAGCTGATGTTGGCCGAAGTAAAGAAGATTTAAAATGTAGAGAAGATGTAAAAGGACAAGAAAAGCGCTTCTGAAGAAGAGAAATTTGTTGACATCAAGTATAGATTTAAGTGTCGGGATATATTTTTCTGAAAGTATTTGTATCTAGCGTAACCTTGTATGGAAGTGAAAAATAGACGATAAACGGTTTAGAAAAGACCAGAATACAAGCTTTAGATATGTGGCGCTACATTAAAGTGCTGACAATTAAATGGGTAGATCACGTAACTAATGGTAATGTACTGAACAGAATTAATGAGAAAAGAAATTTATGCCAATGCCTGACTAAAAGAAGGGATCGGTTCGTAGGACATATTGTGAGACGTCAAGGGATCTACTGTAGTACTCTGGAGGCAAGTGGCGGAGGGGGAGGGTGGAGGAGGGGGATAAAATGGTAGAGGGAGACAAAGAGATGAATACAGCAAGCAGAATCAGATGGATGCAGGTTGCAATAGTATCTCAAAGATGAACAGGCTTGCACAAGATAGAGTAGCATGGAGAGCGGCATCAGACAAGTCTCCAGACTGAAGACAACAACATCAACAATGAGTTGTTGCTGTTGTTGTTGTGGCCGTCTTGAGTCTGAAGACTGGTTTTGCAGCAGTTTCTCACGCCAGTCTATCCTGTGCAAGTGTCTTCATTTCTCCACACAACTCATGTAATATACGTCCATTTGATTCTGCTTTTGCTCTCTCTACAATTCTTACCTCCTATGCTATCCATCATTACCTGACTTACTATACTACGTCCAGTGCCGGCTCCACGATTTTCTGGCACCGGGGAGTCGTTCTTAAGCTCCTCCCCAAAATTATACATTAAACTTTGGTTTTCTGGATTAAGTCAGTAAATATTAATGTAAAAAAGTCAAACAATGCATTTTCAATAACCTTTTACGATGCTCGCAGTTCACATAAATTCGATACTTAACAAAATTTTACTTTCTTACTTTTTTCGTAAATCTGAACTCTACTTATAATCCCGGTATGATCTAATGACTGAGCCAACTCTGACTCAGTTGGAACCAGAGCTAATCCAACGATCTGCCGTTGCCTCGTTGTAGTTCTCAAACAATTTGCTCTTGCAAGAAAGCTGAATGACCGCTCTACTTGGTCAACAGTAAGAACCAAAATTCAGAAAATCCGTAAGGCTACCATTATATTTGAAAGCAATCTATGTTATTAAAATGTGCACCAACGAATAGCATTCAGAAGGCGCAGATTGGAAGGTGACTCAGACCCAAATGTAGCTGGATGGATCTTTTTAAGTGCAAAATTTCTTGTTTCAAATCATGCTTATTAACTTCTACGCTGTACAAAGATGCCATGTTTTCTATGGACTCTGATAGAGCAGAATCGTCTTGGCTTATACACTAAGGTGAAGCTCCTAGGTAGATGCCATTTTCCTTGACTTTCGGAAGGCGTTCGATACAGTTCCACACTGTCGCCTGATAAAAAAATACAAGACCAGTTGTGTGGCTGGATTGAAGAGTTTTTAACAAACAGAACACAGCATGTTGTTCTCAATGGAGAGACGTCTACAGACGTTAAAAAAAATTCATTCTGTGTGAAATCTTATGGGACTTAACTGCTAAGGTCATCAGTCCCTAAACATACACTCTACTTAAACTAAATTATCCCAAGGACAAACACACACACCCATGCCCGACGGAAGACTCGAACCTCTGCCGGGACCAGCCGCACAGTCCATGACTGCAGCGCCTTAGACCGCTCCATCTACAGACGTTAAAGTAACCTCTGGCGTGCCACAGGGGAGTGTTATGGGACCATTGCTTTTCACAATATATATATGACCTAGTAGATAGTGTCGGAAGTTCCATGCGGCTTTTTGCGGATGATGCTGTAGTATACAGAGAAGTTGCAGCATTAGAAAATTGCAGCGAAATGCAGGAAGATTTGCAGCAGATAGGCACTTGGTGCAGGGAGTGGCAACTGATCCTTAACATAGACAAATGTAATGTATTGCGAATACATAGAAAGAAGGATCCTTTATTGTATGATTAAATGATAGCGGAACAAACACTGGTAGCAGTTACTTCTGTAAAATATCTGGGAGTATGCGTACGGAACGATTTGAAGTGGAATGTAAATTAACTGTTGGTAAGGCATGTGCCAGGTTGAGATTCATTGGGAGAGTCCTTAGAAAATGTAGTCCATCAGCAAAGGAGGTGGCTTACAAAACACTCGTTCGACCTGTACTTGAGAACTGCTCATCAGTGTGGGATCCATACCAGGTCGGGTTGACAGAGGAGATAGAGAAGATCCAAAGAAGAGCGGCCCATTTCGTCACAGGGTTATTTGGTAAGCGTGATAGCATTACGGAGATGTTTAGCAAACTCAAGTGGCAGACTCTGCAACAGAGGCGCTCTGCATCGCGGTGTAGCTTGCTGTCCAGGTTTCGAGAGGGTGCGTTTCTGTATGAGGTATTGAATGTAGTGCTCCCCCTACTTATACCTCCCGAGGAGATCACGAATGAAAAATTAGAGAGATTCGAGCGCGCGAACCATACGCGACTGGAACAGGAAAGGGGGGTAATAACAGTGGCACGTAAAGTGCCCTCCGCCACACACCGTTGGGTGGCTTGCGGAGTGTAAATGTAGATGTAGATGTAGAAAGTCACGGCTCACCTTCTAATGTCGTGTCAGACTGCGTTATGCCCAGCCTTGAGCAGCAACTCGCCGTGGCATGGACTCAACAAGTCGCTGGAAGTCCCCTGCAGAAATATCGAGCCTTGCTGCCTCTATAGCCGTCCGTAATACCGGAAGTGTTGCCGATGCATGTATTTGTGCGCGAACTGAAATTATGTCCCGTAAATTTTCGATGGCATTCATGTCGCGCGATCTGGGTGGTCAAATCATTCGCTCGAACTGTCCAGAATACTCTTCAAACCAATCGCGGACAGTTGTGACCTTGTGACGTGGCGAGTTGTCATACATAAAAATTCGGTCGTTGTTTGGGAATATGGGGCCCCTGAATGGCTGCATATCGTCTCCACGTAGCTTTCCTGTTAATGATGGGTTCAGTTTGACCAGGGACTGTTTCATGTAAACACAGCCTCCACTCTTATAGAGCCACCACAGGCTTGCACAGTACCTTGTTGACAACTTCGGTACATCATTTTGTGGGGTCTGCGCCACACTCGAACCATACCATCAGCCCTTACCAACCGAAATCGGCACTCATCTGACCATGCTTCGTTTTTCCAGTCGTCTAGAGTCCAACCAATATGGTCACGAACCCAGGAGAGGCGCTACAGGCGATGTTGTGCTGTTAGCAATGCACTCTGTCGGATTCATGTGAAGTTGGTACCTGACTTTCGAGAAAAATACATTTTCTTTTAGAGTTCTTGATAGGCATGCTATAGTTCTAGAGTTTAGTTCTTGAATTATATGTACAAAATTTAAATAGATGTACAATATTTCGTGACAAAAACAATAGTACTTGGGAATATTTTAATCTTGTATGAAAATTAATTGCCAAGTTTGCAAAAAAAATAATAATCACAGTTCTGAATAGCTCCCCATGAGTTCTACAGATTTTTTTGTGCAGATAATAGTTTATGAGATAACTGCGATAATGAGGGACCCATTTCCACAGTCATGTGAAGTTAGCACACGACTTTCGAGAAATATTTAAGACGTCGCGGTCTCCTGACCTTCATTGCTTACATATTCCGACCTCACAATCATATTCTGCACATCAAGACGCTTCATTCGAACCCAAACTCGATAAGATAAAGTCAATGTGTTATGAATTCATGTACGCGATATGCAATTGACAAGTGAGCGCACCGTGTTTGAAATACTAGAGGCTGGCGTGCACACATACATTCCAGACATGACGGTCACAGAGGCTTTTAGTTTGGGAGAGAGGCCGCACAACGGGACGCCAGGCCCTTCAGAGGACGACCCAGCGCATGTCGGCCAGTGACCGTCCGTAGCGGACAGCGTGGGCCCGAGTGGAAAGGGCGGAACAACCCCGTGTTCGGCTTAAAAGCAAATTCCGCTACATTGTGTGGGAGCGGCCAGCCTACGCATTTTTTACACATAGCACGCAGTTTCAGAGGTTTTCACAGGGAGACAGCAAACGCCAAACGCCAAAGCTACAGCTTCCAGATTGGTCGCCTTAAACGAAACGTCATTCTCCCGTTTTAGAAGAGCAATGCTGATTGGCAGACGATATTTCTGACGCCTTGAGCTGAAGGAATAATGGAAGAGGCCGAAAGATATACCCCTTCACATCTGGCGTGGAGAGGGGCCGTTCCGTTGTCACTCTTGGAGCGAGAACACATAACAAGAGTGTGCGCGCTCGTACGTGTACTCAAAGGGGGGGGGGGGGAACAAGTCTCTCCTCAGTACTTCACTGGGAGAGCACCTCTGTCGAGAGCGAATCGAAGTGCGACTCTATATTGAGTCCTTGCAATTAAGCGTTGTTCACTGTGTTGGCCGACACACTTATTGTGCAGTGTGAACGGACAGAGTTATAGTTAAACGCCTGCGAGAGAATTTTGAGTGGCATTGCGGTGGACTGGTTATCTGACTGGTGTACCACGCCAATAGTTAGACTAGGGGCGAATAGGAATCCTTGACTTCATCAAGGCATAGGGAGAGTTTGATTGGCGAAGGTCAATCCAGATAGAACGAGAGTTATTTTATTTGTCAGCAGCGAGCTGGGCAGACAGCAGTCATCGCAGCTTACGGTATTGTGCGCTGCAGCTATTGCGAGCCCCATATTTCCTCCACAACAGTACACTTCACTGCATTTCACATGCAACAGCCTCGACTGTACCTAGCAACATTCTAAAGGATAATTATTCAAGTTGAGTAGGTGCGCCTCTCAGCCATTCTGCCAAGGCAACTACCATCTTAAACTTTGTGTAGAAATTTCATTAGCAAATCCTATCCTTGAAAGGTAACTTCACATTCCGAAAAGAACCAGGATATAACTGAAAGGTAACTTCACATTCCGAAAAGAACCAGGATATAACTTGTTCAGTTCATAACTAAAGGTGTCATTGCGATTTCTCAGAATTTTTGCAAAATAAATAATAACTTTCATTAGTTCCATGTTTTTCTTACACTAACTAGCACTACTCCAGTACCCAAGTATCCCACTAGTTACGTCACAAATTTTGTGAATTTTTGTGTTATTTCCTTACAGCGGACGACTCCAGAAGGTATTTATTGCTGAAAGTTTTTCAGGCATTTCTCTTTAGAACGTTAGGAGCATCTGTCTGACTTCTGTAGTAGTGTGGGGGTGGAAATTGCATCTTGCAGGAGCCACAGGGTAAAGGGTACATCTCAGATTAATCCGTTGCGCAGAATAATAGAATAACAGATCAACCCCGTCGTGCACAAATATACATTTTTTTTTCAGAATTCTTGGCAGATATGCTGTAGTTCTAGAGTTCTCTGTAAATGTTTTTAATAGCTCTGTAGAATTTTTTACGAAAAAAATTGTGTTCGCAATCCCAGTTTTCGAGAAATAATATACATTTTTTCAGTGTTCTTTATGATGTGCTGTAATTCTAGGGTTTCGAATATTTCTGTAGGATTTCGTGAAAAAAATTACGATCACATTCTGACTAGCTGAATGGCTGTGAAGTTGGGCCCTATTTATATATATATATATATATATATATATATATATATATATATATATATATATATATAGAGAGAGAGAGAGAGAGAGAGAGAGAGAGAGAGAGAGAGAGTGTTGTCGAGAGTTCTCAGTAGACATGCTATATAGTTCTGCAGAATTTCACAGCTGACTGGCTGTGAAGTTGGGCCCGATTTTCGGGAACTGTATATATAGCTCTCAGTAGATATGCTATATAGTTCTGTAGAATTTCACGAAGAAAGCACGAGTAATTGGCAAAATTTTAACGCTGTAAAAAATTATTTGCCATTGTACGAAATGAATTTCTCATCACAATTCTGAATAACTCCCCAAGAATTCTACAGAAAAACTTAATGACTTTTTTCTTATACAGGTAATAGGTTATGAAATAATTGCGAAATGAAGAACCCATTTTCACTACAGAAAACATACGAAATCGCACTAGAGTTCTGATGACATTTACGCTCACAATTCTGGATAACTCCCCAGAGCTTTATAAAAAAAACGCAATGTAATTACTTGTGAAGGTAATCGTTTATAACTGTAATGGGTCCCACTCCACTAACTTATATAGCTTTTGGTGCAGAGCTCAATCTCGGTGCTCTAGTTGTAATCAGTACTTGTAGGTACAGGTCGGTACACATCGTGTCGATTGTCACTATGTATCCAACTGTAGCCAACCCCAGCCATCTAACGTTAGTTGCCATTTGTTCGTCTATTAATCATTTTGTTTTGCAGCTCCTTGCATTGGCCGTGTTTGCAGTTAAAATTGTTGGATGTGAGGTCCACTAGTTATGGAAAACACTGTTTTTTCTTAGTACCCAAACATGTTTCGGCACCACTGTGCCATTATCAGTGGGTTTTCGTGTTTATTTATTCTGCAATGGAAAATACTTGTTATAGTTACGTGTGCATCACAACACCTCAGCATAATGCGGAGAATGGAAGTGCTTGCCACATGAAAACGTAGGTAAAAACGAATATAGGCGCGAAAACATCGCGACGAACTAAATTACATTCTAGAAGATAGGTTAACTCCCAGCAAAAAACTTTCTCATCAACATCGTTTGATTGCAGATGACAAGTCACCTATAGTAATTAACACACAAGTGATCCAGAAAATTCATGCACATCAAAAGTAAAGGTACTTACAAAAAGAAACGATATGTTGTTTGAACTAAAGATGCACACAATTATATAATCATTTAACAAAAATGTTCACATTGCAGAATAAATAAAAACGAAAACCCACTGATGATGGCACAGTGGTGCCGAAACATGTTTGAGTACTGAGAAAAAACGGTGTTTTGCATATCTGGTGGACCTCACATCCAACATTGTTCGTCACTTTATTACGTTGTAGCACAACAACTTTAATTTAATTTGATATCTTTGCTACAATTAAGTATCAGATTTGAAGATAACTGTCTCTACAATGTGCTTTCACGAAATCCTGTTACGCCAGTGTTCGATACATACAGGGATTTTCGAACATTTAGCAAGATACGCGATGTTTGTTGTTTTTTTTTCGCAGAGGAGCCTAGATGCGTCGTACAAGTCATAATTTCGTTGTCAGGTTTGGAAATCAGGTATAGGGGTAGGATTTCGTTCACTTAGAGGAGGTAAAAGCACAACTTACTCGCGAAATTATATCTATTAATATACGAGGGCAGTTCAATAAGTAATGCAACACATTTTTTTTCTGAAACAAGGGTTGTTTTATTCAGCATTGAAATACACCAGGTTATTCCCCAATCTTTTAGCTACACAACACTATTTTTCAACGTAATCTCCATTCAATGCTACGGCCTTACGCCACCTTGAAATGAGGGCCTGTATGCCTGCACGGTACCATTCCACTGGTCGATGTCGGAGCCAACGTCGTACTGCATCAATAACTTCTTCATCATCCGCGTAGTGCCTCCCACGGATTGCGTCCTTCATTGGGCCAAACATATGGAAATCCGACGGTGCGAGATCAGGGCTGTAGGGTGCATGAGGAAGAACAGTCCACTGAAGTTTTGTGAGCTCCTCTCGGGTGCGAAGACTTGTGTGAGGTCTTGCGTTGTCATGAAGAAGGAGAAGTTCGTTCAGATTTTTGTGCCTACGAACACGCTGAAGTCGTTTCTTCAATTTCTGAAGAGTAGCACCATACACTGCAGAGTTGATCGTTTGACCATGGGGAAGGACATGGACAGGATAACCCCTTCAGCGTCCCAGAAGACTGTAACCATGACTTTACCGGCTGAGGGTATGACTTTAAACTTTTTCTTGGTAGGGGAGTGGGTGTGGCGCCACTCCATTGATTGCCGTTTTGTTTCAGGTTCGAAGTGATGAACCCATGTTTCATCGCCTGTAACAATCTTTGACAAGAAATTGTCACCCTCAGCCACATGACGAGCAAGCAATTCCGCACAGATGGTTCTCCTTTGCTCTTTATGGTGTTCGATTAGACAACGAGGGACCCAGCGGGAACAAACCTTTGAATATCCCAACTGGTGAACAATTGTGACAGCACTACCAACAGAGATGTCAAGTTGAGCACTGAGTTGTTTGATGATGATCCGTCGATCATCTCGAACGAGTGTGTTCGCACGCTCCGCCATTGCAGGAGTCACAGCTGTGCACGGCCGGCCCGCACGCGGGAGATCAGACAGTCTTGCTTGACCTTGCGGCGATGATGACACACGCTTTGCCCAACGACTCACCGTGCTTTTGTCCACTGCCAGATCACCGTAGACATTCTGCAAGCGCCTATGAATATCTGAGATGCCCTGGTTTTCCGCCAAAAGAAACTCGATCACTGCCTGTTGTTTGCAACGCACATCCGTTACAGACGCCATTTTAACAGCTCCGTACAGCGCTGCCACCTGTCGGAAGTCAATGAAACTATACGAGACGAAGCGGGAATGTTTGAAAATATTCCACAAGAAATTTCCGGTTTTTTCAACCAAAATTGACCGAGAAAAAAATGTGTTGCATTACTTATTGAACTGCCCTCGTATGTCAGCTCAAAAGACACACGCTTATTGAGGCACCAGTCATCAATATTCGGAAATCGATGACATGATGAGTGCTGTCGGGGAGCCCGCTACGGCTGCCACTGAGAGTTGTTTGGTGAAGTCAACTCTGGGCCAGATTTGTGGATACGAAAAGTGGGAGTGAGTGAGAAAGAGAGAGAGAGAGAACTTAATGTTACATGTTGCCTCTGCTCACTAGAAGGAGTCCCTGTCGACGTTAATAACCTAAAATAAAGGTTGTTTGTAGACTTAATTAACATTTTTAAATGATTTAATTAGTGTATTTAATTTTTTTTTTTTTTTTTTTTTTTTTTTTTTTTGCCATCAGTCGTCTGACTGGTTTGATGCGTCCAGCCACTAATTCCTCTCCTGTCCCAACCTCTTCATCCTAGAGTAGCACTTGCAACATAGATCCTCAAATATTTGCTGGATGTATTCCAGTCTCTGTATTCCTCTACAGTTTTTGCACTGTGCAGCCCCCTTCAGTACCATGGATGTCATTTCCTAATGCCATAACAAACATCTTATCTTCCTGACCCTTCTTCTTGCCAGTTTTTTCCACATATTCCTTTCCTCTCCAATTCTGCGCAGAACCTCCTCATTCCTTACCTTATCATTCCACCTAATTTTCAACATACGTCTGTAGCACAACATCTCAAATACTTCGATTCTCTTCTGTTCCGGCTTTTCCACAGTCCATGTTTCACTACCATACAATGCTGTACTCCAGACATACTTTCTCAGAAATTTCTTCCTCAAATTAAAGCCTATGTTTGGTATTAGTAGGCGTTTCTTGGCCAGGAATGCCCTTTTTGCCATTGCTAGTCTGCTTTTGATGTCCTCCTTGCTCCGTCCGTCATTGGTTATTTTACTGCCTAGATAGCAGAATTCCTTAACCTGGTCTACTTCGTGACCATCTATCCTGACGTTAAGTTTCTCGCTGTTCTCATTTCTGCTGCTTCTCATTACTTTCGTCTTTCTTCGATTTACTGTCAATCCATATTCTGTACTCATTAGACTGTTGCTTCCATTCAGCAGATCATGTAATTCTTCTTCACTTTCACTCATGATAGCAGTGTCATCAGCGAATCGTTTCATTGATAACCTTTCACCTTGAATTTTAATTCCATTCCTGAATCTTTCTTTTATTTCCATCATTTCTTCTGCGATGTACAGATTGAACAGTAGGGGTGAAAGACTACATCCCTGTCTTACACCCTTTTTAATCTTGGCATTTCGTTCTTGGTCGTCCACTCTTATTACTCCCTCTTGGCTCTTGTATATATTGTTTATTACCCATCTCTCCCGATAGCTTACCCCTAATTTTCTCAGAATGTCGAACATCTTGCACCATTTTATACTGTCGAACGCTTTTTACAGGTCGACAAATCCTATGAACGTGTCTTGATGTTTCTTTAGTCTAGCTTCCATTATCAACCGCAACGTCGGAATTGCCTCTCTGGTGTCTTAACCTTTTCTAAAGCCAGACTGGTCGTCATCTGTCATCTGTCATCTAGCACATCCCCAATTTTATTTTCCGTTCTTCTGTATATTATGTTTGTCAGCAACTTGGATGTATGAGCTGTTAAGCTGATTGTACGATAATTCTCGGGCTTTTCAGCTCATGCAGCCTTCGGAATCGTGCGGATGGTATTTTTACGAAAGTGAAATGGAATGTCACCAGACTCATACATTCTACAAACCAACGTCAATAGTCGTTTTGTTGCCACTTCCCACAATGATTTTAGAAATTCTGATAGAATGTTATCCATCCCATCTGCCTTATTTGATCTTAAGTCCTCCAAAGCTCTTTTAAATTCTGGTTCTAATACTGGATCCTCTATCTCTTCTAAATCGACTCCAGTTTCTTCTTCTATCACATCAGACAAATCTTCCCCCTCACAGAAGGCTTTCAATGTATTCTTTCCACCTATCCGCTTTCTCCTCTGGATTTAACAGTGGAATTGCTGTTTTACTCTTAGTGTTACCGCCCTTCCTTTTAATGTCACCGAAGGTGGTTTTGACTTTCCTGCATGCTGAGTCAGTCCTTCCGACAATCTTTGCTTTTTCGATTTTTTTCACTTTCTCCATGCAGCCATTTCGTCTTAGCTTCCCTGCGCTTCCTATTTATTTCTTTCCTCAGCGACTTGTATTTCTGTATTCCTGAGTTTCCCCAAACATTTTAGTACTTCGACCTTTTATCGATCAACTGAAGTATTTTTCTGTTACCCATGTTTCTTCTCAGTTACCTTCTTTGCACCAATGTTTTTCTTTCCAACTTCTGCGACATTGCATATCATTAATTTGATGCGTTTATTCATGTCTTTGTTTTGTCTTCAAATAAATGTCATGAATGAAAATCATTGTACTAATCTGTATGTCACCTCTAAAAGACATAGGCCAATATAACTATGTACAAATGTTCTTAGCTCTAGGAAATGTTCACAGCGTAATGAATGGTATAAACCAATTATGGCATAATTTATGGTTCTGTTATCGTATATTTTCACACGTGTCTCTTTTCGCTGTTTATTTTGATCCATCCCATAACAAAAAATATTACAATGTTTACAGATAAATAAATAAAAAATCTAGAGCGGTTCACCGGTTGAAACAAGTATTTTCATCTGACGGCATTTCACTGATGTACGTGTCAGTTTAAATTGGTGATGTCATCAGCAGTCGAACCCAGGCTCACCGCTTAATTTCATTTTCGTATCTCACACAAGTATGTGGGTTCTTTTTCCAGTGGCATACACAAAAATTATGACCAGGTGTATTAATTTACAACTACCTTCAGGCAAAATTTTCAAAAATTAACTACTTACTGATGAGTTTGTTTCGCATGAAACATACAATTTACGCAGCTTTTGTACACACATCAGAAAAAGTATTGCATCATCCCGGTTCCCAGAGCGCTGAAGATAGATGTTAACTGTGGATATTGTACCACAGACCCAGTCCCTTTGACTGTTCAGAGATGTCACTAAAACCGGCTAAAGGTGTAAAGAACCGTGCATGAGCAGTGCCTGTTAGACGGAGGGGGTCCGACAGCCGATCAGTTCCAGTCATTCCACCACGAAGGAGGTACACGGTTCGTGTTGTTTGTAGTTCAACCATGCCTAGTCGGTCAATAACGCGAATCGATCGCTTCCGCACTGTTACTTTGTGCCAGGAAGTGCTCTCAACAAGGGAAGTGTCCAGGCGTCTCCGAGTGAACCAAAGCGATATTGTTCGGACATGGAGGAGATACAGAGAGCCTGGAACTGTCGATCACACGCGTCGCTCAGGCCGCCCAAGGGCTACGACTGCAGTGGATGACCTCTGACCTCTACCTACGGATTATGTCCCGGAGGAACCCTGACAGCAACGCCATCATGTTGAATAATGCTTTTTGGGTAGCCACTGGACGTCGTGTTACGACTCAACCTGTGCTCAATAGGCTGCATGATGCGCAACTTGACTCCCGACGACCATGGCGAGGTCCATCTTTGCAACCAAGACACCATGCAGCGCGGTACAGATGGGCCCAACAACATGCCGAATGGACCGCTCAGGATTGGCATCACGTTCTCTTCACCGATGAGTGTCGCATATGCTTTCAACCAGACAATCGTCGGACTCGTGTTTGGAGGCACCCCGTCAGGCTGAACGCCTTAGACACACTGTCCAGCGAGTGAAGCAAGGTGGCGGTTCCCTGCTGTTATGGGGTAGCGTTACGTGGGGCCGATATACGCCGCTGGTGGTCATGGAAGGCGCCGTAACGGCTGTACTATACGTGAATGCCGCCCTCCGACCGATAGTACAACCATATTGGCAGGATATTGGCGAGACATTCGTCTTCATGGACGACAATTCGCGCCCCTTCATGCACATCTTGTCTTCCTTCAGGATAACGACATCGCTCGATTAGAGTGGCCAGCATGTTCTCCAGACATGAACCGTCTCGAACGAGCCTGGGATAGATTGAAAAGGGCTGTTTATGGACGACGTGAGCGACCAACCACTCTGAGGGATCTACGCCGAATCGCCGTTGAGGAGTAGGAGAATCTGGACCAACAGTCCCTTGATGAACTTGTGGATAGTTGTTGTCGTGGTCTTCAGTTCTGAGACTGTATTGATGCAGCTCTCCATGCTACTCTATCCTGTGCAAGCTTCTTCATCTCCCAGTACCTACTGCAACCTACATCCTTCTGTATCTGTTTGGTGTATTCATCTCATGGTCTCCCTCTACGATTTTTACCCTCCACGCTGCCCTCCAATACCAAATTGGTGATCCCTTGATGCCTCAGAACATGTCCTACCAACCGATCCCTTCTTCTAGTCAAGTTGTGCCACAAACTTCCCTTCTCCCCAATCCTATTCAGTACTTCCTCATTAGTTATGTGATCTACCCATCTAATCTTCAGCATTCTTCTGTAGCACCACATTTCGAAAGCTTCTATTCTCTTCTTGTCCAAACTATTTATCGTCCATGTTTCACTTCCATACATGGCTACACTCCATACAAATACTTTCAGAAACGACTTCCTGACACTTAAATCTATACTCGATGTTAACAAATTTCTCTTCTTCAGAAATGCTTTCCTTGCCATTGCCAGTCTACATTTTATATCCTCTCTACTTCAACCATCATCAGTTGTTTTGCCCCCCAAATAGCAAAATTCCTTTACTACTTTAAGTGTCTCATTTCCTAATCTAATTCCCTCAGCATCACCCGACTTAATTCGACTACATTCCATTATCCTCGTTTTGCTTTTGTTGATGTTCATCTTATACCCTCCTTTCAAGACACTGTCCATTCCGTACAGCTGCTCTTCCAAGTCCTTTGCTGTCTCTGACAGAATTACAATGTCATCAGCGAACCTCAAAGTTTTTATTTCTCCATGGATTTTAATACCTACTCCGAATTTTTCTTTTTATTCCTTCACTGCTTGCTCAGTATAGTGATTGAATAACATCGGGGAGAGGCTACAACCCTGTCTCACTCCCTTCCCAACCACTGCTTCCCTTTGATGTCCCTCGACTCTTATAACGGCCGTCTGGTTTCTGTACAAATTGTAAATAGCTTTACGCTCCCTGTATTTTACCCCTGCCACCTTCAGAATTTGAAAGAGAGTATTCCAGTCAACATTGTCAAAAGCTTTCTCTAAGTCTACAAATGCTAGAAACGTAGGTTTGTCTTTCCTTAATCTAGCTTCTAAGATAAGTCGTAGGGTCAGTATTGCCTCACGTGTTCCGATATTTCTACGGAATCCAAACTGATCTTCCCGAGGTCGGCTTCTACTAGTTTTTCCATTCGTCTGTAAAGAATTCGCGTTAGTATTTTGCAGCCGTGACTTATTAAACTGATAATTCGGTAATTTTCACATCTGTCAGCACTTGCTTTCTTTGGGATTGGAATTATTATATTCTTCTTGAAGTTTGAGGGTATTTCGTCTGTCTCATACATCTTGCTCACCAGATGGTAGAGGTTTGTCAGGACTGGCTCTCCCAAGGCTGTCAGTAGTTCTAATGGAACTGTTTCGACTTAGGTCTTTCAGTGCTCTGTCAAACTCTTCACGCAGTATCACATCTCCCATTTCATCTTCATCTACATTCTCTTCCATTTCCATAATATTGTCCTCAAGTACTTCGCCCTTGTATAGACCCTCTATATACTCCTTCCACCTTTCTGCTTTCCCTTCTTTGCTTAGAACTGGGTTTCCATCTGAGCTCTTGATATTCATACAAGTGGTTCTCTTTTCTCCGAAGGTCTATCTAATTTTCCTGTAGGCAGTATCTATCTTACCCCTAGTGAGATAAGCCTCAAAATCCTTACATTTGTACTCTAGCCATCCCTGCTTAGCCATTTTTCACTTCCTGTCGATCTCATTTTTCAGACGTTTGTATTCCTTTTTGCCTGCTTCATTTACCGCATTTTTATATTTTCTCCTTTCATAAATTAAATTCAATAATTCTTCTGTTACCCAAGGATTTCTACTAGCCCTCGTCTTTTTACCTACTTGATACTCTGCTGCCTTCACTACTTCATCCCTCAAAGCTACCCATTCTTCTTCTACTGTATTTGTTTCCCCCATTCTTGTCAATTGTTCCCTTATGCTCTCCCTGAAACTCTGTACAACCTCTGGTTCTTTCAGTTTATCCAGGTCCCATCTCCTTAAATTACCACCTTTTTGCAGTTTCTTCAGTTTTAATCTACAGTTCATAACCAACAGATTGTAAGTCAGAGTCCACATCTGCCCCTGGAAATGTCTTACAATTTAAAACCTGGTTCCTAAATCTCTGTCTTACCATTATATAATCTATCTGAAACCTGTCAGTACCTCCAGGCTTCTTCGATGTATATAACCCTCTTTCATGATTCTTGAACCAAGTGTTAGCTATGATTAAGTTATGCTCTGTGCAAAATTCTACCAGGCGGCTTCCTCTTTCATTTCTCAGTCCCAATCCATATTCATCTACTACATTTCCTTCTCTCCCTTTTCATACTGACGAATTCCAGTCCCCCATGACTATTAAATTTTCGTCTCCCTTCACTATCTGAATAATTTCTTTTATTTCATCATACATTTCTTCAGTTTCTTCGTCATCTGCAGAGCTAGTCGGCATATAAACTTGTGCTACTGTCGTAGGTGTGGGCTTCATATTTATCTTGGCCACAATAATGCGTTCACTATGCTGTTTGTAGTAGCTTACCCACATTCCTATTTTCCTATTCATTATTAAACCTACTCCTCCATTACCCCTATTTGATTTTGTGTTTATAACCCTGTAGTCACCTGACCAGAAGTCTTGTTCCTCCAGCCACCGAACTTCACTAATTCCCACTATATCTAACTTTAACCTATCCATTTCCTTTTTTAAATTTTCTGACCTACCTGCCCGATTAAGAGATCTTACATTCCACGCTTGATCCGTAGAACGCCAGTTTTATTTCTCCTGATAATGACATCCTCTTGAGTAGTTCCTGCCCGGAGATCCGAATGGGGGACTATTTTACCTCCGGAATATTTTACCCAACAGGACGCCATCATCATTTAACCATGCAGGAAAGCTGCATGCCCTCGGGAAAAATTACGGCCGTAGTTTCCCCTTGCTTTCAGCCGTTCGCAGTACCAGCACAGCAAGGCCGTTTTGGTTATTGTTACAAGGACAGATCAGTCAATCATCCAGACTGTTGCCCCTGCAACTACTGAAAAGGCTGCTGCCCCTCTTCAGGAACCACACGTTTGTCTGGCCTCTCAACAGATACCCCTCCGTTGTGGTTGCACCTACGGTACGGCCATCTGTATCGCTGAGACACGCAAGCCCCCCCACCAACGGCAATGTCCATGGTTCATGGGGGGGGGGGGGGTTGTGGATAGTATGCCACGACAAATACAGGCATGCATCAATGCAAGAGGAAGTGCTACTGGCTATTAGAGGTACCGGTGTGTACAGCAATCTGGACCAACCCCTCTGAAGGTTTCGTTGTATGGTGGTACAACATGCAATGTGTGTTTTCATGAGCAATGAAAAGGGCGGAAATGATGTTTATGGTCATCGCTATTCCAATTTTCTGTGCACGTTCCGGAACTCTTGGAACCGAGGTGATGCAAAACTTTTTTTGATGTGTGTATTTTGTCAGAGTTTTTCTGATGGAAAATGATGTTGTAAGGGGCAGTCAAATGGAAACTGTACAGATAAAAAAGAAGTAAGCAAACTGTTTATTATTTGAAAAGTAAGCGCCGTAACTGTTAATACATTTGTTCCAGTGTGGATCATAAATGTTTTCGGTTACTTTACAGAACTATGGTTGTACCAAGTCGTGCACCTGTTCGTCCGAAGCAAATCGATGGCCACAAATTGTTTAGGACTCCAAGTATATGGAAATCGCATGGAGACGTATCAGGACTGTATGGGGAATGTGTAAGAACTTTCCAGCGACACTTCTGCAATGTAGTAGGCCCACATTTTGCCAAGGTTGTTTGGAGTACGCTACAGAATTTTCACTGAAAGGCCCTTACACATCTTCCATACAGTACTTTATATGTCCCCATGCGACTTCCATATTTTTGGAGTCCTGAAGAAATACATTTGTGGCCGTCGATATGTTTCGGACGAAGAGGTGTATGCCTTGGTTCAATCATAGTTCCGCAGGCAATCGAAAATATTTTTCCATAAAGGCATCGACTGTCTTGTCTAACGATGTGATAAATGTATTAACAGTTATGGTGAATACTTTTAAAATATTAAAGAGGTTACTTCCTTTTTTCCTTCCGTCAAGTTTTCATTTGTCTGCCCCTTGTATTAGTGATGTACAGAACTAAAAAGTCACATTATTAAACTAAAAGAGTAACAGAAATTTTATGTTTTCATTCGTTCCACTTTGTTCAATAACGCATTTTTATTGAATCTATAAAAACAAAGAAGGTCTAGTTTTTTCTGCTTTCGTCAAAAGATTTTAAAGATTTCAGTAATTACTTTAAACGCATTGCGTGACGGTACTGTTTCTTCTTGTAACATTTATCACTGAAATAAGATCCAGAAACGCATTTCTGTTTCACATGAATGTTTTCAAAGAAAAAATCAACTCTTTCCACGATTACTGGACGTACATTTATCCAAGGAAATGCGACTAATATCGGAGACAAGCGTGTGGGTGAGGGGAGGGGGGCAGCAGGTGATTTGTCGATCGTGTGGAAAAGCCTGCTCTGCCTACAGCGAATCTCGTTCGTGGGTCACACTTTCATGAGGATTTTCAGTGCCGCCATTCTTTCACGCTGTTGCGATTAAGATTTTCAGACAAATGGAAGATGGCTTCGTCGCCGAATATCGGATTGGAGTCGAAGTGTTCATCTTCAACTGTTTCCTGCGTTGTTATGCAAGATTGAAAGCACTGGCCATTATCTTCCGGTTTTAATTGTTGCACGAGCTGCAGGCGGTACGGTTTGAAATGTAACCGCCGTCGTAAAATCTTCCATACAGTCTGCTGCGGTGTTCCTAGTTCGTGGCTTACGTGCACCGTTCACGTTTTTTGGACTACGTTCGATACTTTTACAAGCCCTCTCCACCGTTGCATCTGTCTCCCTGAACTGCTGATACCAACTGTGATGGCATGACTAATAACGAGATATAATATTTTCTTCCTTTCCTTTACTACCTTGTACTTCAATTATGATGACGTAGAATATTTTTCATTTGGTTATATAGTGTAGAACGTGAAGTGTGATTATGTTTACTTTGTTGTTTTCTATACGAGTTCCTTATGTAAAGACTTGGATTTTTTTCTGATGATTTTTCACATAGTTTTATTACATGTATTGTGTTAAACGGAATGCAATAGCCAGAAGAGTTGTAAGAACTGTGGAGCGAGAGAGGTATCGATAGCTGTCAGGTCGAACAGTGTGTGGGAGTCAGCTGCGGATGGCGCGTGAGCGTGACGGTACGAAAGCAAGTGTTGTGTGTAGTAATGGTGTGCGTTAAACGTGATATTAATACCAGACTTTCGTGTGTTAGACACAGTTTGAAATTTGACTTCATGACGGCCATTCTAAACGCTGTTGGTTTTTGCTTAACGATGCTTATGGCAGTGACAGTGCACTCGTGAACATGCAGTATTGTCCTCGGTTTAGAATTGAGCTGCATTACATGAACTGTGAATTTTATATTGCTCATTTTCTGGACTGCGATATATGACGTAGGCTAAAACACTAACTGCCAGTGTGGAAACTGTGAGCTGTGATACTACGTAAATGACTGTTTTCGCGACAACAATGTTATCGTGAACCGTGAATATTAACAGTAGATGGACTGTCTAACTTTGCAATTGGCAAATTATAGCAAATGGAATGTTAAATTAAACGCGATGTATGGACTGTGCCAAAGTATCGTGTGTGAAAGTTGCAGTTGAACTAATACGACCTTCAAGTACTGCATAAACAGTTTGCTTTGTTCTGGCCTACGACAAATGGTTGCTACGCAACTTATTACCACCGCCAGCCGAAACAGGATGTAAGAAAAGAGGATATATTAATGCCAGGGATACGGCTGGATGACATCGACGCGCAATTCGCCGAAGTGGCGTCAAATCGAAAGACTTGCACCCGGCGAACGGTCTACCCGACGGGAGGCCCTAGCCACACGACATTCACATTCACGACTGGATAAACTTACATGATTCGTATAAGAAACTTCAAACTGATTCTCCTGCCGTCGCCACATCACTCCGTCCCACAACAGATAAGAATCGAAACAATTCCTCTCTTCGCCGCCCTGGCTGGCCGAGCGGTTTAGGCGCTACAGTCTGGAACCGCGCGACCGCTACGGTCGCAGGTTCGAATCCTGCCTCGGGCATGGATGTGTGTGATGTCCTTAGGTTAGTTAGGCTTAAGTAGTTCTAAGTTCTAGGGGACTGATGATCTTAGAAGCTAAGTCCCATAGTGCTCAGAGCCATTTGAAGCCAATTCCTCTCTTCGAGAAACTCACAGTTGTAAACAATTTAATTTCTTTCTGCTTTGTAATAGACTGTCTCTTAATGTTTCTCTCCGCAAATAAAATTATAGGTGTGTATTGGAAATGCTGTTCACCTTCAGTGATTGTTGACTCCACCGCTAACAGTAGTTATTGCCATCATTTATTTTTTGCTTTTCAGTGTATTTTTACTAATCGTTATTGCGTTGTGTGTGTCTTTGGAAGAGTGTGCTTCGACGTGTATATACAGTAGTTTAGGCAGAAGAATTTAGGTGTTGTACTGTGAAATGTGGCCAGACGTGTAATTTGAGGCATCCGCCACTAAAGTTATTTACACCGGTCACTTAACAAAGAAGTAGCTTACTCGCCATTGATTCAAGTTGACGTATTACAGGGAACTTTGAATCTAATAGCTGTCAAACTACGCGATCTCTGTTTACATGCCACTTACCGTCATATTTCCATCCATTCATGTTTAAATGCAAATTTATGTGAGTTTAACTGTTACTGGTAAGCAAAATTACAGTATACTGTGTCCTTATTTATCAGATTGATTTAAGAGTTTTTCACTGTTTTCACTATCAAAATATTTTACTATCAGAATTTTAATAGGATTGGAATACTTCTCTTTCATAGGCTTGCATTTGAAGTTTCCGGAAGTAAAATGGGTTCTTAGGGTTCATGCAATATTAATTTATTTCGTGCTGTTTTTCTTTAAACATTTTCTGATTACAAATTCACGGTCGTAGTAAATCTCTAGGAACCATTCTCTTCACACAATGTACAATGCTCTGTTTACGTGGTGGCTGACTTCTATAATCATCTCCTGCCAACTGCATGTGGGGTGTTTACTGCGGAATTAATGGCAATTTCGCAGGCTTTTTCCTTTATTAAACAGTCCCAACTCAACCGCGTTTTGTTATGTACGGACTCAACGAGTGGCCTTCAGGTTGTTGATAGGTGTTTTCTCCTCCATCCCTTGGTTTCGGCCATGCATCACCGTTGTATCTCTCATCTTCACCATGCTGCTTGTTCCGTTGCCTCCCTTGGGGCCCTGGCCATTTGGGTATCCCAGATAATGAGCTTGCTGATCGTTTGGCTGGGGGAGCAGTCACTTACTCTCCCTTCTCTGTAACCCCTCCTGCAGCGGATTTACGGCTTCATATCAAATCCCACTTCGCACAATCATGGACCAACTCTTGGGAGGCTACCTCCCTGCCTAATATACTTCGTGCAATTAAGGTGACACTTGCCCCGTGGCGTTCTTCCTTCCGCGTCTCCCGAAAGGACTCGACCACCCTGTGTCGTCTCTGCATCGGCCATACCAGGCTGACCCACGGTTTTCTTTTGCATAATGGCCCACCCCCTCTTTGTGTTTGTGGAGCCTTCCAGTCAGTAGCCCACATTTTGGTGGAATGCCCCCTTCTTTTGGCTCTGCATACTAAGTACAGACTTCCACACACTTTACCTTTAATATTGGCAGACGATTCCCGGACAGAAAGAGAAGGATCACAGCTTCAACCAGGAGAGTATCAACAGGGCTAGCAGGGAAGGCACCAGTGGGCAAACAGATACCACGACGGTGGATTGTATCCAGGAGGTGCAGTGTGGAAGGAGCAGCTGAACCATAAACTTGACAACCATAGTCCAAAGGAGACAGCACTAAAGCCCGATAAAGGCAGAGAAGAGTGGAACGATCCGCATCCCAAGAGATATGGGCAAGGAAGCGAAGGACATTGAGTTTATGGAAACGTCCTATCTTCAGAAGTATGATATGAGGCAATCAAGTGAGCTTGTTGTCGAAAAGAAGACCCAGGAAACGAAACTGTGGGACCACAGGTAATCGTTGTGCATCGAGGCAGATCTACGGATCGGGGTGGACCGTAGTATGGCGACAGAAGTGGACCACCCGCGATTTTAAAGGAGAGAATTGAAACCCGTGTGAGAGAGTCTATGCAGAGGCATGCTGAGGCCATCGAAGAGGAACTAACCCAAATACAGAAATCACCCACATACAGGGCAGGGGTGACCAAAGGACCAATGGAGGCCACGAGTCCATCTATAGCAATGAGAAAAAGAAGTACACTCAGTACAGAACCCTGTGGGATGCCATTCTCCTGGGTCTGTGGAGAACTAAAAACAGTACCAACCCAAAGCCTGAACGACCGATGGAACAGGAACTGGTGAATAAAAATCGGGAGTGGGCCCCAAAGACCCCACTCATGAAGTGTAAGTAAGATATGATGGCGCCAAGCCGTGTCATAGGCCTTGCAAAGATCGAAAAATACTGCAACCAAATGGCGGCGCTACGAAAAAGTCTGCCGAGCTGCAGTTTCCAAGCGAAGTAAATGATCGATCAGAGATCATCCCTCTCGGAAGCCACACTGGTAAGGGGACAATAGATCCCTAGATTCGAGGACCCAATTGAGCTGATGGGCTACCATCCGACAACGTTTGTCAGACTAATTGGCCGATAGCTTTCGACAAACAGGGGGTTATTACCAGGCTTAAGGACGGGAAACACAATGCTATCCCTCCATTGAGAAGGGAAGTACCCCTGGAGCCAAATACGGTTAAGCACCCAGAGAAGATGTTGTCGTTGTGGAGCACTGAGATTTTGATGCAATTGGTTATGAATGCAGTCAGGGCCAGGGGCCATCTCATGAGAAGAAGAAAGTGGTCATTGTAACATTCTGACAAGGGGTAAAACATAAGGCGGAAGCTTTGGCCTGCTGTATCTGGTGAAGGAAAGCAGCCAGATAGGAGGTTGATGCTGATGCTGTTGCAAAATGGGTTGTAAGATGTTCCATGAGAATCAACGGGTCTGTGCAATGGCCATCCGGGAGGGCAAGGCACGGGAGGGTATATTGCTGATGACAACCTTGGAGAGAGCGAAGTGTAGCCCATAACTATGACATAGGGACAGTAGAACTGAGGGAAGAAACAAAGCATTCCCAACACACCCGTTTGTTCCGTTTTATTAAGTAACCGGCTTTGGCGTGAAGGCGTTTAAAGATAATAAGACTGACAGTGGATGAGTGCCTCTTAAGGAGTTGCTAAGCTCGACAGGGATCACGGACGGCAATGGCCGTACTGGTTCAAATGGCTCTGAGCACTATGCGACTCAACTTCTGAGGTCATCAGTCGCCTAGAACTTAGAACTAATTAAACCTAACTAACCTAAGGACGTCACACATATCCATGTCCAAGGCAGGATTCGAACCTGCGACCGTAGCGGTCGCTCGGCTCCAGACTGTAGCGCCCAGAACCACACGGCCACTCCGGCCGGCAATGGCCGTACTCCACCACGGAACTTGCAGGCGGCGAAATGGACCAGATGAGCGTTGGATAGCAAGGCTAGCATCGCATACAATCGCATCAGACACGTCATGTAGGACGTCATCAATACAACCCGACAAAGAGGGAGAAAAAACGACCTGTGCAATATATAGAGGCCAATCGGCGTGTTGGAAAGACCAACGAGGTAACCTGTCCATCGGGGAGTGGGAAGGAGCGAGAGAATCAACAGGAAGTGGTCAATATCGCGAAGGTCGTCGTGTGGTGACCAGTGTAATGAAAGGAGGAGGGAGGGAGAAGAAAGAGAAAGATCAATGGTAGAAAAGGTACCATGACTAGCACTGAAATGGGTAGGGGAGCCATCATTAAGAAGGCAGCGGATGGGTATGGACAGCCCAACAAGGGATGATGAGCATTAAAATCCCCAAGAAGGAGGAAGGGAGGAGGAAGTTACTGAAGAAGGGCAACTAAGGCAACAGGTGTAAAAGTCCTGTCACGAGGTAGATAAAGATTGCAAACTGTGATTCCAGAGTCCAGGTGGACCATAACAGCAACTGCTTCCAATGTAGTTTGAAGAGGAATTCATGTGTTAGCAACATCCATATGGACCAAAGTACAAACACCACCAGAGGCCTGCAGTTGGCTGACCCTATTGCTACAGAAAGCATGGAACGCCTGGAGGGTTGGTGAGTGATCATCAGTAAAATAAGATTCCTGTAGGAGCACACAAGTTGCAGAGTAAAACATAATAAGGGATTTCCAGAAACTGACGGTAAAATCCGTTACAATTCCATTGGATAACCACAGAATGATGATTCAAATGGGGGCTGAACAGACTAAAGCCAGTCATGCCACTGGGTCACCATCCTTCACCGACAAGAACATCCATAAACAGCAGGTCTGAGTAAGGTTGCGAAGGTGGGGACAGGACCTCTGGCGATACCAGAGGCTCCTTTTCCTGGGTCTTATGTTTCTTCTTTTTTTCTGTTTGAGATCGAGGAGGGCTGTGCTGCAAAGAGGAGCCAGCCGCAGCAAGATCTGGAACAGAAAGAGAGAGGGCGACTTGGGGCCCATAGACCGTGGTTCTTGTGGTCGTCGGGTGGCAGCAGACCTTTGACCTGGAAGTTGCCAGGAAGTGAGGTCCCGGGAGGGGCGCCATTGACCTGCAGACTCCGAAGAAGTGGGACACTTCTCCAGCTGGGAAGGGGGAGCAGCACCCAGAGGGGAAGGTGTGGGACCCACAGTAGAGGTGGGAAGGAGAGGGGTTTGCGGCTGGGATAAGGAAGGGGGAGGAAGGGGTGAAGATGTAACTAAAGCATAGCTAGACATCACTGACACAGGATGGAGACGTGCATACTTCTTACGAGCCTCGGTATAGGTTAGACGATCAAGGAACTTATACTCCTGTATCTTCTTTTCCTTCTTATAAACTGGACAATCCAGTGAACATGGAGGATGATTGCCATGACAATTAATACACACAGGAGGGGGGGGGGGGGGGAACACAGGAACTCCCCTCATGGAGTGGACGGCCACAGTCACCACAGAGAGGGGTCTGTGAACAGTGGGAAGACATGTGTCCATAACACAAGCACTTAAAACATCTCATAGGCGGTGGGACGTACAGCTGCATGTCACATCGATAAACCATAATCTTGACCTTCTCAGGGAGGGTATCCCCTTCAAAGGCCAGGGTAAAGGCACCAGTATCAATGCAATTGTCCTTCGGGCCCTTCTGAAATCGCCCAACAAAGTGAACATCCTACCATCCTAGATTGTCCCAAGTTCCTCATCAGTTTGAAGGATGATGTCCTGTGAAAAATTACACCTTGAACCATATTCAAAGACTGGTGAGGGTAATGGACACAGGAATTGTTCCCAGATGTTCACAGGCACAAAAGGCCACAGATTGGGCAGCTGAAGCAGTTTTGATCGACAATGAATCCAACCACATCTGGCTCAGAGAGTCCACTTCGCCAAACTTGTCTTCAATGTATTCCACGAAAAATAAATATTTGGCATTGGTGAAAGTATCCAAATCAGTCCTGATGCAAACCAGTGGGGGAAAGGTTCTCTCCCTAGCCAACAAGCCTGACCCTCCTCCCAGAGGGTAGCCATGGAAGGGAAGGCCGAAGGGGCAGAAGAAGCAGCATGAAAAGAATCATTTTCATTCAAAGAAATGGCTGTAGAGGAATGGCCAGAGATCTGGACCTGTATGCGTTTCATTTGCATAGCGTCTGCCTTGATGCCACCCACTCTGATCAGGGGCTCCTCCCACAGGCACCACCCAGCCACAGCAAGTGCGTCTGGCACAGCGGCCATTTTTGGGAGTTCCGATGTTCCGGGATGACGAACAACTACTCTTACACTTACATGAGGAGGTCACAGCTCAGGTATCAGAAGTGTGATCGTTGTATTTTCAGGGGGCTCAACCAAAAGGCTACATAGCGACCCCACCACACAAGCTGGCTACCATGCTGGTTATGTACCCTAGCATCAGAAAACGACGTGAAGGAAAAGATGGAAGGAACTAGGTGGGCACACGCCGAAGACACTAGGTAAGGTGCTCTTCCCCAAATGGCTCACACTGCAGAACAGAAATTTAGTAATGGAGGTCAAGCCCCAGAGGGGGACCAGAGAATGCCAAAAGGATGAGTAAATACTCAACAAAACCAAATCGCAAAGCCAACATAACCAGGAGGATAGTGGGGTCAACATAAACAAGGACACCAAGAGAGCGAGTGGAGAGGGCGGAGGGAAAGGAGCAAGGACAGCAAAGGAGGGGAAGCGAAGGGAAATCCAGCCTGGGAAAGAAGGACGGCTGCAATAGCTCGGGGCCTCGTGCTCGCCACGCACGTACTCACGAAGGGACCATGAGCCCCCTGAGTGGTGTGGCGGTAATAGTTCAGTGTTCCCACTAACGGCAGGAGCTGTCCAAATGGAGAGGCCTGTTGGGATGCAGGAATGTAGTTGACTTAACCATGTCGTCCTCTACACGGCGGAATAGCGAACTAATACTTGGTATTTGTTGGAGAGCATTCATGATCGCGTGAAAATTTGAAAAGATTCAATATGGACATGTGCTTGTGCTGGACCATTATTCCCTCCCACATAAATTGTCTATCCGGCCGCGGTGGTCTAGCGGTTCTAGGCGCTCAGTCCGGAACCGCACGACTGCTACGGTCGCAGGTTCGAATCCTGCCTCGGGCATGGATGTGTGTGATGTCCTTAGGTTAGTTAGGTTTAAGTAGTTCTAAGTTCTAGGGGACTGATGACCACAGATGTTAAGTCCCATAGTGCTCAGAGCCATTTGAACCGTAAATTGTCTGGTTGACTGCTGCTACACGTTTCCCGTCTTTGCTTGGTTGAGAGAACATCGATTGTGGTGTGTGCATCTAGCAGGTGAAAGACGGGTGGAAGACACATTTCCTGGTTCTGTGGACATGAGAAACACCTTAGTTGACTATGTAAATCGGTATTCACAAGTGGAAATATCAGTTTCCGCTATTTATTACAAGGTCTTCGCAGACGAGATCAGTTTCTTGTTACTCAATGGTTTACAGCACGCTCCACGTCGCCAAAGTTTCGGGTTTCTAGAAAAATAATCTCCAGTCTACATCTTCAGAATTATGTTGCAAGAGCGATCGGTAGCACACTGCGATGTGCTTGAGAAATCGCGAAAATGTTATGATATTCTCGCAAGCCATGTGAAATTAGATGTGTTTTTGTAATCCTAGGGTCTGGAGATTGGTGTAGAAAACAAGCAAGCAAGCAAATAGGTCGGGGCCAGAAACAGTGACGCCTTTGTGCCGAGGGGAACCGAGCCTGCCTTTGAAGCCATGAAATCATTGCGACGATTTTGTGAAAAAAAAAATAATGTGTGGAACTGTGGGAGATTTCAATATAGAAGTGACACAAGATTCAAAGTCTTCGTGTGATTCGTTTCTGAGAAAAAAATCGGAGGTGTTATAGCTTGAATGCAACTTGTAACAGATACATATCTCGGACATTCCAACACAGAACTGCTTTCTTGCTTTGTCGTCATCTCGTCAAGACTAATTGACCTGGGCGCAATACATACTCTGTGACTTTTTAGTACTATTCATGCGTCAGTCGTATTTGTACATGTAATAATGTACTCTGGAAAACATAGTGCTTTGAAAACGACTGAATCATTTATATTAGTCCTATCTAATGAAGATTTTTTGCCCCCTTATATATGTCAGAACTAGATGCACAAAACGTATCAAACTGATACTCAATTACTTACTGTGTTCGCTGTGGCAGACCCACATCAGTGCAGGCCAGGTGTACCCAAACTTCCTCTGACGCAACACTCGAAATTCTGGCACTTTGATGGAAAATCTTGTTTGAAGGTTAATTGAATTAATAAAATTTTAAACAATGAGAAACTTGTTTAATTGAATGTTTACTTCAGCATAAAATCGTAACTAATAACACAGGAACCATAATAATTTTTTTAAATATCAAAAAAAGTCGAAAACAACGCCATGATATTAATAGTTTACCACAGAGCAGTTATTCAGTTCCGAAGGAACACCTTTTGCTGAGTGGAACACAGATTGCTCACCCTGGTATAGGAAATACCATCAGCAATCCTCTGTTTAAGGTCGGTGATGATCCGTACTTTTGTTCGATAGATGATATGTTTAACAAAACCTCACAGAAAGAATTTTGGGGGAGTTTCATCTGGTGAATGAGACTGCCAGGGAACTGGACCACACCTTCCAGTTCATAGAGCTGGAAGCATTTCATTTAGAAACTCGCCAACATGCAGTCCCTCCGTTTGACGCTGAACAAACTTGCTAGAAAAAGTGATTCCACGTATTCCGACAAAAGGTTCAGGTAAATATCTGCCCTTTCTGATGTGTCGTCGAAGAGAAACGGACCAAAGATGCGATTACACATGATTCTGCACCAGTCATTCACCTTTGGAGTTGCTCACCGAAGTTCCGTAGTCACATAATGGTTTTCTGATCCACAGATCCTCATACTGTGCGTATTCAGTATTACTGAAATGTCGTCTGATCACTAAAACAAACCCTATATGAAGAGGGCATTACAAATGTAGTGCGTGGACAATAAGTTGGAAATGTGGGTCGCACTATTCTCTGTGTCCTCGATGGCTTAGTCGGACAGAGCGCCTGCCAGGTAAGCAGGACATCGCAGGTTCGAGTCCCAGTCGAGGCACACATTTCCAGCTGTCCCCGTTGATATTTGTCAACGCTTGTAAGCAGCTAAAATGGTCTGGATTTCATTGTAATTTCAAAACAAACTCTGGTGAGAAATGTTTCATCACCAGACGTTCGTAGCACTATGTTATCCATTAACTCGTTTCGTCTTTTTTTGTCATTTGGCTACAGTGGTTGTAACAATTGCACATTTATAAAGTTTTCAGACGCAAATTTTGGGGTAATACTTTGTGCACTGTTGAACGTGGTCGTTGAAACTTTCTGACAGTACTTTGGATATAATTTGTGGAAAAACAAATGAAGGCTTGTCTCATTCTATCGATCTTTTCCTCAAATGTTTTGCTTCTCGGTTGTTCCGCTGTTCCATTTGTGGATTTCATGTCTCCTTAAATACCTCGTGCCATGCACGAATTGATAGTCGAGACGGTGAATCTCTTCCGTCTTAGTTCCAGTGTCGCTGAGTCTGCAGGCTCGATTTTGTCTTAATAAATCATTATACACACTGCACTCTGCCTTATATTGACAAGTAGCCATTTTGTATAGTGTTCCTTCCAGTATTCCACTCGTCAACAGGGAACCTGAAACAAACAGATGCAATATGATTAAAAATTATGATAACCACTGACTGCAGTGTAAAAATATGATGAAGATGTATCAGCAGTTGCCTTTGTAATAAAATTTTGAAACTGTAAAAAGACTTAGTGACCATCCTGTATATGAATGATGATTTGGTTAGCTTCGGAGCTTCCGTGAGTCTGTTCGCGGACGAAGCTGTTGAATATAGCAAAACAACAAGAAAGCTGTAGCGGTAAAAACATAAACATCCAGACGATCGACGTTTGGTGCACCGGTCACGCCAATACTCAAGAAAGGAAACAGGAGTATTCAAATGGTTCAAATGGCTCTGAGCACTATGGGACTCAACTGCTGAGGTCATTAGTCCCCTAGAACTTAGAACCAGTTAAACCTAACTAACCTAAGGACATCACACACATCCATGCCCGAGGCAGGATTCGAACCTGCGACCGTAGCGGTCTCGCGGTTCCAGACTGCAGCGCCAGAACCGCGCGGCCACTTCGGCCGGCAAACAGGAGTATTCCGCTGAATTACAGAGCTATATCATAACATCGATTTTCAGTACGGTTTCGGAACATATACTGTGTTCTAACATTACGAATTGCCTCGAAGGAAACGATTTATTGACAGTCAACAGGGATTCAGAAAATATCGTTCTTGTGAAACACAACTAGCTCTTTATTTTATGAAGTAATATGCGCTTTCGACATGGGTCTCAAATTGATTCCACCTTTCTAGATTTCCGGAAGGCTCTTGACAACAGTCCTCACAAGCAGCTTCTAATCAAATTGCGTGCCTGTGGAGTATCGTCTCTGTTGTGCAAAATGGACTCGTGGTTTCCTGTCGCAGTGGGAAGTAACATGGAAAGTAATCGAGTAAAACAGAAGTGATATCCGGGGTTCCCCAACGAACTGTTATAGGTCCTCTGCTGTTTCCAGTGCTTAGTTCTAATATCATTCTGGGGGTTTGGTATTACCTAGAGCTGACCTTACAAGGCTAAATTTGTTTACGTTTTTAGCGTGACTTTACAAATCCAGTTGACGTTATTACTTTTTTAGAATTTAGCAGACCGCGGTCATGTGTCTAATGATTAAGCATTCGAACTATTAATTTCTTTTCCTAGAGTAGCTAAATAAAACAATAACAAGATTCGAACCAGTGTCCCTCAGACAACAGAAACTGTATGTGGCAAGATAAACAAAAGCAGCCGCCAATCAAAAAAGTACAAACAATTTCAGAACATATGTAAAAAAAAAAACTATGAAACTTGAGAAATGGAAACAACATGTGGGATTTTCTTTATGTTAAAAATTCATGCATATTATAAAAGTGGATGTAAACAATTCCGTTAGGAACGCTTGTGTGAAATTCCAAACTGCAATGCTTGGCGACTTGTGGCATTAAGATCTTTGAAGCTCCAACAACAGCCATACGAAAATTCAGAGAGCTACATCGCTGCAGCAGGCGTACTGACCACGAATGTAATAGTACGTGTCTGAGATGCGTCAGAAAATGACGGTGGAACAATGATACAACATCCAGTTTTGTATTAAGTTATGTGTTTGTGGGCGAGAATTCGTCGAATTTGACCTGAATACCGAGAGGCAGGTTCTTGGTTTCTCCTCCACGGCAAAGCACCAGCCCATAATGCGAAGATCATGGAGTCATGCACGAGGTTTAGCCCAGCAAACAGATCACGGTCCTGCATCATCCGCCGAATTCGCTGGTTTTGGCACCAGCCGAATTCTGGTCGTTACCCAAATTGAACTTGGCAATGAAAGGATACAGTTAAGGAAATTCAAGAAAACTCAACCGCAGTACTAAATGCAACTCCTAAAAAGGATTACAGTGACTGATTCAAAACACTTTTATACCAATTTCAGCTGTGTATCTATTCCAGGGTAGACTATTTTGAATAAACACAGTAATTTTATGAACATAATTCACAACTTTTATTATTCGTAGCAGCAGTTCTAACGGAACTGGGACACATTGTGTGTGGGTCTATGTTCCACATTTCCTCTTAAACCACTGGACTGATGTCAACCAAACTTAATACACATGTTACTTATCATCTGGACAGAAATAATGCGGGGATAAGGACTGCTCACTTCTCAAAGAACTGGGGGTGGGAGTGAAAAAGAAGCGTAGCTCACGACGCACAGATAGCCAGACTATAGTCATCCAGTATTTCAGAATGAGAGAAGATAGTTACTTTCAAGTAACTTTACACATAATTTCACATTTACGAGAATTTTTCTCGCTGACACGCTCCACGAAATGACGAAGGAAGAAATTTATAGCTTACTACATTTCAGCTGTTCATGCAGTAAAACTGCCGCATCAGGCATGACCTTTTAATTTATTACTTCTATATTACTTACTCTATTCACAACACGTTTTGGTGACAGTATTCACATATACCGCTGGATGTACAGTCATGCTCAAAAGTATCCGAACGACCTGTATTGCATTTCGCCTGATTCGCATGCAACCCACATAAATCAGCTGTCTAGCAGCTCCTCTAATCGCTCCTGGGTGCAGTCGTTTGACTATTGAAAATGGTCCCAACAAGTCAGCACTAGAAAACACTGCTCTGTATCGCAATAACTCAAGATGTAAAGTAATACCACGATACTACAAATATCAGGGAACACCTTATCACAGATAAGACTGTCCTTAAGGCTTGTAAGCTCACATTTATTACAATAAATGACATACCTGAAATGTTACCACTCTCATTATTACGTCAGATAGGTAACGCACGAAGTAAGTTCGTCGTATTCATGATTTTCTCTTCAAAGTAACATACCGTGCTTATTATTTAACACACAATGAGATTAAAATTTTAAGTTATTCACGAGTAGCTAGTTGAGGATATGTATGAACCTCAAATGACACGACGAACCGTTTCGTTCTGCATATGGATTCAAACCCAGGTCATGCAGACTAAGCAGAGATTTCGTGACTGATGGAAACTAACAGTCATTCCTGATTAGGAATACAGAGAGTGATATACATCGATTTTAGACGGTATCAGTTAGCAAATACCAACTTTAAATTACATAACGCAAGCATTTTTAACGGACGCGAATTCCTACCCAGCACCTATTGTCCCTGTTAACGAACTACGAGAGATGTTAAATATTGCTTCTTAACAAGTAACTTACTTGAATTGCCGTGAGGTAAAGCTTTGTGTTGGACAGGGATTCGAACCCAGAACCTAAGCGGATAGATATCGACGCACAATCAACTGTGACATTTCGGATTTTTTTCGGCAGTAGCTAGATGTTTTAACTGAAATGACGAGACGAAACATTAATTTTTTTCCTTGCCAGGACTCCAAGCTGGCACCTATCGCTGTTATATTCTAGAGAAAACGAACGTTAAATATGGGTTTGTTGCACCAGCAGCGACATGTGAGCATGTTTGAACTAGAAATAATATGACGAAGCGTTCAGTGCTGACTAGGAATTTATGGTCAGCGACTAAGTGTAAGGTCAGTGAGTCGGATGCGAGTTTTGCAACTGTGAAATACTTTCCTACATTATAGAAGCGAATATTAAATTTGAACTAATATTGCGAAAATTTTGTACTTGGATAGCTTAGAATGAAAATCTTTCTGTTTATTGCAAAGGAAAACAAATTGATTTTCTAAAACATTCTCTGTCATACACAACTTGAAACAGGTCACGTCGACCAAATCATATGGAAGAACTGACAGCGACGTATATCGGCAGGCAGTAAGATCTCTTGCCTTTTGGTTTGGCAGTACTCGATAGCCATTTCTAGGCGCAAGTAACTGAAGAAAGGCAGCGCGTTTTTGTTATCAAGTAACATCTCCATCAATTACTTTAGTTTTACTGTAATGTATGAGTAATTGCTGGTGTTTGATATTAACATGAAAAGAATTCCGTAGACAGGGAAAGAACCTGTTCTTGGGAAACTACTTCTATAGTGACCAAAAGGCATCAATTGATCTTCAAGTACAGTGTTCCAGCAGCGGTATGAAGAAAATGATAGTAATAATGAAGTTAATAATCGAATTATCCGGTAACTTCACACTTCCCAGTGGATTTTCTCGAACTAAGAAATTTGCTGAATTTGTGAAAATTTCAAAATGGCTTCACATCGAGCCTATGATGCCTATAAGAGTCTTTACATCCTGCTTACATGAGAATAGCATAATCTCCGCGTCAGAAGCTTGCTTCTACTTAACCATTTAATACGCTCGCGTTTTTTCCACCGTGACTAGTTTTGTAAGCTAAGCACATCATCCGTTACAGCACACTCCTGGGGCTGGGAAATGTGACCACAATGGTCTGGGGGAACGAACTATCACAGGTGCAATGGGTGGGTTCAGGCATTTACTTTTAAGAGGCACAAACAGATTTACTTTACCTCTGGTAACCTCAAGACAAAGACGTTATAATCTAGAATCCGCATTAAACATCACGTTCCTTCATTACCAACTGGGCAGAGCCGGTTTAGGTTGGGAAATGACGTAGCGGAAGTCATGGTAAACAGAAATACTTACATTAGAAAATTTTATTTTATTTGATGAAGCGCTAGCCATTTAAAGGAACAGGGCTCTTATTTTACTTGTACTTGATTGAACTAGAGACGTTGAAAACTTTGGCGCTGGACTGTGATTCGAATTCGTATCTCCTCTTTCGAAGATCTGAATCTCTCGGAACAGTATAGTTCAATCATTTCGTTCCTTTTCCCAAGACTGCAATATTCTCTAGGTCTCCTCCAAAGGTAAGTATGTGGGTCCGAATCCTGATCCAATACAAAAATTTTCATAATTTCATTTCAAGCCCTATCACGTGCACACCGTCCTGATAGTGAAAATTAACGTGCATTTTTAATGTCTCTTCATGTGTTGCCAACAATCGCATTAGGTGTCGTTATTTCTGGTCAAACACGCACATATCTTACCGTTGGCGAGTAAGCAACTGATATTTATGCTATATTCGTGGATGCACGGTAGGTGTGCAGTTCGATTGTCGCTTAGGCACAAAAGTTTGTATCTTTATTTTAGATTCAAACACCTAGCAGCTGGTAAGAAAAACCGATACGTAACATTTGATTTTACTTAGTTAACAATCCGATAACGTGTTGGGTTCGTATCTTCGTCACAGAACTTCACATCATGTACTTCATCTTTAAATGCATGCACATTTTGTTACTTCAGAATGGAGGTATATCAGACATCTTTCGTGGTTAGTTAACAGGGACGAAAGGGTCTTGATAGGAGTCACGGTTTATTACAAAAATTGTCGTCTTTTAATGTTAAGTTTAGATTTGGTTACTGGTATTGGCAAAAGTTTCGGTAATTCATGACTCTTCATGGCTAGACATCAATATGATATGATTAGATTCGATTAGATTAGATTGAATCAATTCTTGTTTCATAGATCATGAATACGATATTTCGTAATGACGTGGAACGTGTCATTTTAATGAAAGAATTCTTTACATACCATGATTCAATTTCTTTACAACAATTTTTTACTCTCTCTCCCTCTCTCTCATTCTTTTTGATTTTTATCTCTCTCTCTCTCTATCACACCCACACACACACATTCTTTTTTTATTTTTATTTGTTTGTTGTGCTCGACTATCGGCGAGGCACGAAAACGTCTGTGAATGAGTTTCTTAGTTTTGAGTACACTTACGAAAGAAATATAAAAACAACTATGAGAGTTACTGATTTATGGAGCTTAGTTTGCAGTCAGTACTGAGTAATATTAGTAACTACGCTCCAGTCCCTAAACCTAGTTGCAGAAATGCGATTCAGACGCATTACGTATTCCAGGCCGTAGCAGCCGCGACTTAGAGACACCAGCTGTGGTCACTTCCCAGCCCGCTGTAGGATCACATCGGTTCGTCTTCTTCCTGCTGGTACTGTAACTGAGATTTGGCAACAAGGCAAGGTATGTTTGGCAACTCTGTGATCGACGAGTTACTTCCTGGTGTGCACGGAATTAAGCCTCAAAGTTCACTTGATTTTACTTGTCATTTCCATTGAATAATCTGAGTTATTATCGCTTGAGGTGTTAAAAAAGATTGTAAATTTACGGTATTCAGTCGTTGCACGTGGAATCGCAGCTAATCTCGTCCTTTAAATAGCGGTTTACGAGTTCTAGGCACTATTGATCTCGTAATAGGAAGCTAAGACACGTACTTCTTCGCCGCCTCTGTGGTAACGTGCTGACCTGTGAACAAGCGTCTGTTATGGTTCGCAGTTCCAGTCTCTCTGACTTCACCGTTTTTATCCCTTCTGTGCAAGAGCTACAAGCAGTCAGATTAAACATCGATAAGGAAATCGTAACAAAATACTTTCGGCTCATAGTGCAATGATGAAAAACTTACAATGCTGCACAACAGGTAACTCCTCTTCCCGCCTCTGACTAGCAAATTTTGGGTTTCTAGGAATAGAAAACTTTATTTATGAAATACCACATTTGCACTGCACCACATTTTCAACAAAGCGATAGCGCAATAGAGTAGCTCAAGTGGAAAGAAACACTTCCTATTTCAATTTCTGCATCTTACACTGTTGGCAGTTCTGGGTAGGTGGCATTTACGTGATTTTATAGGGAGAGACAGATTCCATTCTCTTCTGGCTACACCAAGTGAAGAAGATATAATGGCATTGTGGTCTGAAATTAACTTTAAAAATTCCTTCTCAACCAAGTAGACGTTAGGTTGAATCACAATGAAGTCTGGAGTGGCGACGTATAGAAACTCTATCACCAGTAACCTATCGTATACTAGTTATTTATTTCTAGTGACGTAACAAACGCTGTGTAGGCTCACAGGGCACTTATTCCATCTTTTATCTGAGCTTCCGAATGTCGATAACATTGGTTATGAACTGGGAATGCAAACCAGACCGTCCTTAACGCTGAATTAGATCTCTTTGTGACAATACAGCTCGGCTACAATTCGTTGTTTTCTCCACATCTTGCGCGTGAATGGGTTCGAATCCTGGCCTGGGACTAAAGATTTCATTATGTATTATCAAGCTCTAGCATGAGAACACCTATCTGCTGGTGGATAATAAGTTTGATTTTCAATGTGTTTTAATTCGTTGTCGACACTAACGATATGTGACGTTTTTGACTCCCAGCGAGACTCAGAACTATTTACGATATCACTGTAAGTTCAAGATGTTAGTCCGAGCTGGAGAAAAATTCGGTAGCTGACGTCTCTTTGTGTGTGTATCAACAACGATATGTGTGGAGCTCTATTCCTAGTCAGCACTGAACGCTTCGTCATATTATTTCTAGTTCAAACATGCTCACATGTCGCTGCTGGTGCAACAAACCCATATTTAACGTTCGTTTTCTCTAGGATATAACAGAGATAGGTGCCAGGTTGGAGTCCTGGCAAGGAAAAAAATTAATGTTTCGTCTCGTTATTTCAGTTAAAACATCTAGCTACTGCTGAAAAAAACCCGAAATGTCGCAGTTGATTGTGCGTCTATATCTATCCGATTAGGTTCTGGGTTCGAATCCCTGTCCAACACAAAGTTTTACCTCACGGCAATTCAAGTAATTTACTTGTTAAGAAGCAATATTTAACATCTCTCGTAGTTCGTTAACAGGGACAATAGGTGCTGGGTAGGAATTCGCGTCCGTTAAAAATGCTTGCGTTAAGTAATTTAAAGTTGGTACTTGCTAACTGATACTATCTCAAATCGAGGTATATCACTCTCTGTATGCCTAATCAGGAATGACTATTAGTTTCCGTCAGTCACGAAATCTTTGCTTAGTCTGCATGACCTGGGTTTGAATCCATATGCAGAACGAGACGGTTCGTCACGTCATTTGAAGTTCATACATATCCTTAACTAGCTGCTCGTGAATAACTTAAATCTTTAATCTCATTGTGTGTTAAATAATAAGCACGGTATGTTACTTTGAAGAGGAAATCATGAATACGGCGAACTTACTACGTGCATTACCTATCTGACGTAATAATGAGTGTGGTAACATTTCAGGTATGTCATTTATTGTAATAAATGTGAGCTTACAAGCCTTAAGGAGAGTCTTATCTGTGATGAGGTATTCCCTGATATTTGTAGTATCGTGGTATTACTTTGCATCTTGAGTTATTGCGATACAGAGCAGTGTTTTCTAGTGCTGACTTGTTGGGACCATTTTCAATAGTCAAACGACTGTACCCAGGAGCGATTAGAGGAGCTGCTAGACAGCTGCATTATGTGGGTTGCGTGCGAATCAGGCGAAATGCAATACAGGTCGTTCGGATACTTTTGAGCACGACTGTACTTGCAAATATGTGTCGTTGTACCACACGTAGTTCAGGATATATGACGTCACAAACATTGAACTGATGCAATGGTTCGCAGGAGAGCTTTTGTAAAGCCTGGAAGGTAGGAGACGAGGTACTGGCAGAAGTAAAGCTGTGAGGATGGGGCGTGAGTCATGCTTGGGTAGCTCAGTTGGTAGAGTACTTGCCTGTGAAAGGTGTAAGGGGTCCGTAGGCTCTTACTATAAGTTTTCACTCGGCACAGGTCGATAGGGCAAACAATCGATAGTGTCGTGTTGCGAGAGCGAGTGTAGAGTTGAGGCAGTTCCCAGGTTGCGGGCCGAGCCGTGTGGAGGCCTGTTGATGTATGCAAGGCTTTACCGATAAAGGGAGTGGCCATCGCCGCGGTTTAACCCCTTTGTGCTAGAATAATACGGGAAAGTGAAAAAGTATAATTACGAGAGTGATCAGTGATATTTCTGTGCCGATATTTGTGGTTTCGCGTCTACCGCGCCGGCATCATTTGGATTGCAGTGTTGGATTGCAGTGATTGGATTTGCGTGTGACGATAATGAATAGCGAGGAAGCCTGTGCTGAGATTAGCCGTAATTAAATATGTATGACGAAGGCAGTGTCTGTCTCCTTCCTTTTGTGTTTTTGAGACGAATATAGGTTCTTGATTAGTGAAGCTGTGTTGGCGTTCTCCTTGTCACCAGACATTTCATTATTACAGCATTTGAGAAGGACAAAATGGAATGTAACAACTCCGTAGCAGTCAAATCCGATTGCCAGCCCCATTAGGTACACGGTCACATTAATTAATAATTATTTGGGCTGCTATCAGATCCGGATCGGGTCGAGATACATAAATCGGACTTGTTACACCCTTGGCTTACCGTGAAAGGACAAGTGCAATTTTCGGACGAATCGTAAAGAACAATAGGTAATTTTACCTTGCTTAACGCGAAAAAATATTTTTTCAATGTTGGATCGAGACAGAGCATAAACTTTAAAATCGCGACAAGAACAGTGCATTTTTGAACAATACGAAGTAATAGCATCTTACTATTGTGACTAAACTGTTTCTTCTCGCCATATTTGATAAGAATAATAGTGTCGATAAACTGTGTTATGATGTGCAAATGCGTAAATCCGCGCGAAAAACTGTGAAAAGTGAACACCAAAGAAAGACACGTGTGAACATTAAAATAGCAAAAAGAGCCAAGAATTCGTCACAAAAGCTTTAAAGAAGTGTTTAGTGGTAATATTGTGACCGAAATTGCTTCTTGAGTAGTGAAAATCGGACAGCTCCATGTGGACCCATAAACTGTTATGCGGACGACAATTTATGTGGTGACGCAATTGTTGAGTGACGTCACGCAGACCCGTGTAGCAGCTGCGTCAAAGAGCTTCGATCTGTGAGGTGATTTCACACGTCATTCCAACTACCTGTGCAAGGAGTAGGTCAAGTACAGACGCACTACACCGACGGTCTTCAGCGCGACTTCGAGACACCGAGTGCCGACCCGGCATCTAGAGGCCGAACTATAAACTACACCCGCCTGCAGCGCCACAGAGCGGCCGGCTGAGAACTACGACGTCCCGCCACAGCGAGCAGCGCGACTTCGAGACACCGAGCGCCAAACCAGCATCTAGAGGCCGAACTACAAACTACGCCCGCCTGCAGCGCCACGGAGCGGCCGACGGAGAACTACGACGACTCGCCACAGATCTTCAGCGCGATTTCACACGGCTCCAGCGGCAGTACAGCGCCACGCCCACTTCAAACGTCAAAACATCGCGACTCGTGGTAATGTCAGTTGGTGAGTGAAGATGACTGGTTGACATAACATTAAATTGTAGTGTGCAGTCTTTGCGGTAAATAAACATTTGTAAACTGAGTTTCACGTGAGGAAAAGTGCCCAATTACAGTAATTTCCGAAGAGTTTGCGAAATATACTCTGAAATATGGCATACTTATTGATGCATGCTGCACTGTATAAATGGTGATTATACAGATATGCTCATTGTTTTTGGGGATTTTACATTCATAGATTTTATGAATGGTGTGATTTATCTTATTTAAAACATTTTACATAAACTGTGTATGTGAGAATTGATATTTGAAGTGATTAGGTTTTGAGAGTTGTTATGTTCAGTACTCATGCATATTGTATCAATTTTGGGATTAACTGAAAATACTGCAGGTACTGTTTGATTAGTTTCATGGTAATTAGGAGTGTTTTTGGGTTACTAGAGGTTATTTTGTATTACTTGCCTGTGCATTAAAAATAAACCAAACATGTCTACTGAAGATAAGCAGGTTTGTGAGGCAGTAGTTGAAAGGAAAGGGATAAGACAGGAAGACAGAGATGTTTCGGGAATCAGTGATTATGGAGTGTCATTAGATAGCCCATTAGCACATTCAACTAGTTATCCCAAGACACCGGGACAAACGACGAGAAATAAGTCAGTTTCAGAAGATGCAGATAAGTGGTCAATGTTGGTAAACTTGATAAAGGAAAGTAACGCATCATTAGAGAAAGGTTTCAGAGAATCATTAAAGGAAGGCTTACAAGAAAATAACGCATCATTAGAGAAAGGCTTACAAGAAAATAACGCATCACTAAAGGAAGATTTACGAGAATCATTAGAGAAGGGTTCACAAGAAACAAGAGAATCACTAAAGAAAGATTTACAAGAAACTGGAGAAGAGGGAAGAATATTCCGCAAATCGTTAGAGAAAGGTTTACAAGAAACTAACGCATCATTAGAGAAAGGTTTACAAGAGATCAAAACATCGCAAATGAAGATGGAATGTAATCTAAAGAAGCAAATGCAGGAGTTACAAGAACGACTGAAGATGGACATCGACGAGAGAGAGAGGAAGCTACAGAAGAGCATAGACCAAGTCCAGGGAGACGTGGAGAAGATAGAAGGAAAGTTAACAAAAAGGATAGAAGACGATATTGAAGAAACAAAAGCCGAATTGGGAGAAAGAATCAACGAAGTGGAAACAAATTGCAATAATCGAATCGCCGAGGTGACGCAGATGCAGAAACAATGCAATGATGCGGTTAAGGGGATAGGAGATAGGCAGAACCAAGTGGTTGTCAATCTGAGAAATGCTATAGCCGTGCAACGAGAAGAGGATAACAAGAGGGTTGCAATGGAGGTCAGGCAATTACAACAGGGAGTGCAGCAATTGGAGAGCAAGACAGAAGAAATTGATAAACGAATTAGCAATGCCACTTTAACCGTTGGGGAAGGTAGAGTCATTACCTTGATGAGCAGTGATAATCGGTATGTCCAAAATAATACAGGGCAGAAATTTAGACCGAAAGGAGGGTTGCACCCAATGACATTTATGAAATGGTTAAAAGGAGTTTTCCCTGCACATCTTAAAGACTCAGACAAGATTCAATTTGCAATAGATAGAATGGAAGGTGAGGCCTTCACTTGGGGAGTCAGGAAAAAGGAAGGGACTACTAGTTATGATCAGTTTGAAGAGGAATTCTTGAAGAAATACTGGTCCAAAAGTCATCAGTGTGCAGCAACTGAGGACCTACTCCACTGCAAGTCACTTAGTACATGGAGAGGAACGTTGAGAGAGTTTGCCGAACATTTGTGGGAATTGAACGAGACCTTGGAACAACCCCTGAGTGATGACATAATGATATCAGCGATAAAAAGAAGAATGAGCCGGAGAATTCAAGAAACTGTATCCGGGAGCATAATTAAAGATAGGGAGGCCTTGATGGAAATACTGGAACAGTTGGAATCTGTTTGATCACAGGAACACAATCAAGCTAATGATCAAAACCGAGGGGCAAGTAATGACCCAAGGAATCATTTTGGTAATTCGTCTAATTATAGAGGAAGAGGTGGTGGCCATAGGTACAGGAACCATGGTGGTGAATGGCAATGGAGAAATGATTGGAGAAGGAGTGAAGAACCAAGAGGTCATGAGAGAGGATGGGATAGGCGAATGAATGACACAGTGCATATAGAAGAGGCAGAGAGACCGGAAAACTGAATGACACTCCAGATGAGGTCCAGTCAGGAGTGAGAGCTACAACGACCAGAGTAAACCTACTAAGACACGACAATGGTGGAGATCTGAGAGAAGATCTACTGGAGGAAAGAAGTGGGATTCCCAAAGAACCCATACTACCCATGATAAGGATCAAGCTATGTGGACCGAATATCGAGGTGTTAGTCGATACGGGAAGTGAAGCATGTGCAGTGTCCAAGAGGTTATATGAACAGGTACTAAAAGCAAACATTAGCTTGCCTAGTTTCCCGGTGAGTGGAGTGAGAATTGTGAATGCGTTGAGCGCAAGGAGTAAACCTATTAAAGAACAAGTGTTGATTACCTTCGAGATAGAGGGAGAAGAATACGAAGCAACAGTTTTGGTGGTGGCTGGATTGAACACATCAATTATTTTAGGGATAGATTGGTTGAATGAAGTTGATGCAGTAGTGAGTTTTGATGAAGGTACTATCAAGGTCAAAGGAAGAAAGGGAGAAGAGAAGAGGTTAAAGCTTGCTGAGGGGAGTGCAATCGAAGAAGAGGAGGAATTCAGAAGGATAAGTTTGTGTTATGAAGAGGAACCCACCATGGGATACGGGGAAGAGGAACTAGAAGAAGAAGTGTTGATATACCTTGAGGGATTAGCACGAGAGGATAGACATAAAGAGGATAAGACCAGTAAAAAGTTGGAGGAGATGACACACCTAGATGAAGGGACTAAGAGGAAATTAGCCACAGTGTTATACAGGCGTCATAAGGTATTTTCTCAACGGCCAGGTGTCATGAAAGGGGTGGAGTGTACGCTAAAGATAAAGAACCATAAACCGTTCAATATAAAACAGTATTCCATTCCCCAGGCGAAACGAAGAGCAGTAGATGAAGAGATACAGAGGATGATGGACCTTGGTGTTATAGAAAGGGCCAACAGTTAATATAACAACCCCCTATTTGTTGCTGATAAGAAGGATGGAAAGGTGAGGATGGTGTTAGATGCGCGAACAGTGAACAAGATCATTGAGCCAGAGTGGGACAAACCTGAGACTATAGAAGAACTGATTCAAAAATTCCGAGGAGCAGAGGTGCTTAGTAGTATCGACTTAACTGCTGGTTACTGGCAAATACCATTGGCCACAGAGTCCCGCCAGTATACAGCATTTACTTATGGAGGGAGGTGCTATCAATTTAGAGTGTTACCATTTGGGCTTAATGTGTCAGTGTCTGAATTCATAAGAGCGATGGATAAGATACTAGGCGAGGAGTTACTTAAAAAGGTCACCGTCTACGTGGATGACCTCGTGATAGCAAGCGAATCATGGGAAGAACATTTGAATAGATTGGATGCAATCTTGGCAGCTTTTGAAACCGCAGGGGTAACTGTAAACCTGGACAAGTCGGAATTTGGCAAACCAAAGATAAAATTCCTGGGCCATATAATATCCGAGGAGGGTATCTATCCTGATCCTAGTAAAATGGAGGCTATTAGAAATTTTCCGACCCCCCATAGTAAGAAGCAGTTGCGAGCATTCTTTGGGGTTTGTGAGTTTTATAGAAAATTTGTCAAAGGATCTGTACTTAATGCCCTGAGTATGAGGGAACTGACCAAGGCGAAGATGCCGTGGCATTGGAGTGCAGAGTGCCAAACCGAGTTTGAGAATATCAAGCAAGCACTATATAGTGCAGATATATTGTACCACCCGGATTTTTCCAAGGATTTTTATTTAGGAGCAGACAGCTCTGACTATGGACTAGGAATACATTTGTACCAAATGGAGAGGAGCGGAAATGGTGAGAGTGTAAGAACAATAGCGTTCGGTAGCAGGAGTTTAAATGCTTGGGAGAGGAAATATTCGATTACTGAAAGGGAGGCATTGGCAATTGTGTGGGGGTTTAAGCGTTTCCGGTATTATTTGGCCGGGAGGCATGTGAAAGTAGTGACTGACCATAAGGGCCTTACATTTCTGACCACAAGCAAGTTGAGGCATAGCAGACTAACGCGATGCACCCTGGCATTACAGGACTATGACTTCGAGATAATTTATGAACCAGGAGCAACACATATAATACCTGATGCTTTGTCAAGATTACCAGCTGACTCGAGAGGAATGTTGGTGGACAGGCCAGAGGGAGAAGGAGTTAGAAATAACCTGATCAAGGGAGTACAGTATGAAGAATTCATAAGGAAGTTCCTAAAGAATGTGCGCAGGGAACAGAACGAGGATGAGAAATTAAAGACAATTAAAAACAAATACAGGTGTGCAGGAGAGGAAAGAATTCTCACATTTTATTATATTCATAATGGGATACTTTATAAAAGAAACAAGGAGAGTGAGGAGAAGTGGAAACTCTGTGTGCCTGAGCATGTGGTAGAAAAGTTAATTTGGTATACGCACTATAGTAATGCGCATTATGGACCGAAGAAGTGTCTGGAAAAGTTGAAGTTAGATTGTGCATTCAACAACATGGGAAGGTGTATACGTAAGATACTGAGTACATGTGACACCTGTCAAAAATCTAAAACGACTACAGTACACCACAAAGGATATATGCATCCAATTGTACCAACAGCAATTAAGGACATAGTTGCAGTGGATCTCTTTGGGCCACTTCCTGCCTCACGAGGGAATTACACACAAATCTTAGTAGTGGAAGAACTGGTTTCCAAGTACATAAAATTTTACCCGTTGAAGAAAGCTACTAGTAGAGCCATCATTAACCATTTTGAGAAAGACTATTTCCAAAAGGTGTGTATTCCTAAGCGAATTTTGAGTGATAATAGGTCACAATTTAGGTCAAAGGAGTGGACAGAGATGCTAAATGAGCACAGAATAGAACAAATTGTCATTTCTAGGTATAGGCCAGCTTCTAACCCTGCAGAACGAACAATGAAGGAATTGAACCGTTTATGCCAAACACACTGTCATAGGAAGCATGGTTCATGGAAAGAGTATCTGGAAGAATTTGAGCAGGTCAGGAATCACCTCCCACATGATTCTACAGCACCATGCGAAGTATTGCTCAATCAAGAACCCGACAGTATATTTCGTGAGTTGCTAGTCTACCCACCAGGAAGTTCATTGACCTGGGAAAGGAAATTGGAGCTAGTGGAATTAAGTATGAAGGAGAAGGCTCGGAAAAGACAGGAAAGACATGACAAGCTAGTGAAACCGATAACTTACCGAGTGGGAGACTTGGTACTAGTAAAGGTTCATGCAAAATCAAAGAAAATAAACTCTGAAATACATAAATTCAACCACGTTTATAAGGGACCATACAGGATTATAAAAATTGGTCATCCTAACACTGTGGAGTTGGAATATGCACGGACAAAGAGAGTGCATGGTAAGGAACATGTGGAAAACATAAAAAGGTACTACTCACACGAGAACAGGGATAACCCAGATGAGGAAGGGGAACTCAATTAGGGCGAATGTCTGAAATGAGAGCGTTCAAGCTCCTTGATGTAGATGGGTAGGACATGTTTAGGACATTTAGTTGTTGAATGGACATTTGAAAAAGGGGAATGTTTATTTGCATTGTATTTTCTGATGTATTGTAACTAGAACTTCATATTTCATATCGATGAGTACCTGAGAATGGGTGTAAAACCTGTAACAACTATTTTGTAATATAATAACTCATATGTCATATGTTCATGTAATAATTTTTGATTGTATGTTGTGTGTTACATTCAATATGGACTATAGAGGATTATTGCTGCTTGATAAAAAAAATTGTAATTTGGACAATGCCATGTTTATGAGATGTAATAACCTTTTGTAGAATATTATTGTGGAGGCAGCCCACTACTGGAGTCGAGGGATTATTTGGTGAATTGTAATTTCATTAATTATTTACACTGTGTGTTTTGTTCAGATGTAGTAATGTCTAACTCCCTAGCCGATTCTTTTTCGCCAGAGGCTCCAAAGAAGTTTTCGAGGGCGTTGATGTAAGGGGTCCGTAGGCTCTTACTATAAGTTTGCACTCGGCACAGGTCGATAGGGCAAACAATCGATAGTGTCGTGTTGCGAGAGCGAGTGTAGAGTTGAGTCAGTTCCCAGGTTGCGGGCCGAGCCGTGTGGAGGCCTGTTGATGTATGCAAGGCTTTACCGATAAAGGGAGTGGCCATCGCCGCGGTTTAACCCCTTTGTGCTAGAATAATACGGGAAAGTGAAAAAGTATAATTACGAGAGTGATCAGTGATATTTCTGTGCCGATATTTGTGGTTTCGCGTCTACCCCGCCGGCATCATTTGGATTGCAGTGTTGGATTGCAGTGATTGAATTTGCGTGTGACGATAATGAATAGCGAGGAAGCCTGTGCTGAGATTAGCCGTAATTAAATATGTATGACGAAGGCAGTGGCTGTCTCCTTCCCTTTGTGTTTTTGAGACGAATATAGGTTCTTGATTAGTGAAGCTGTGTTGGCGTTCTTCTTGTCACCAGACATTTCATTATTACAGCGTTTGAGAAGGACAAAATGGAATGTAACAACTCCGTAGCAGTCAAATCCGATTGCCAGCCCCATCAGGTACACGGTCACATTAATTAATAATTATTTGGGCTGCTATCAGATCCGGATCGGGTCGAGATACATAAATCGGACTTGTTACAAAGGCAAAGGTCCCGAGTACGAGTCTCGGTCTGGCACAAAGTTTTAATCTGCCAGGAAGTTTCACATATGGATTTGGTAAACAATGTGCATGGTTCACAATCACAGCTTGCCATTTAACTAGAAGTTTACTTGAGTGCCACCAGGTGGTAGCACACTGCAGCAAACTCTTATCCCCGCCCGCTTGGCATAAATCCTGCTAGATGATAGCACACTCCTCGGAGCCCGCACTGCTATCCGCGCGGTCTATCGCGCTGCTTACCGAGCGGGAAGGCATGCCGGTCCCCGGCACGAGTCCGCCCGGCGGATTAATGTCGAGGTCCAGGGTGCCGGCCAGCCTGTGGATGGTTTTTAAGGCGGTTTTCCATCTGCCTCGGCGAATGCGGGCTGGTTCTTCTTATGCCGCCTCTGTTACACTATGTCGGCGATTACTGCGCAGACACTTTTTCCGCGTAAGCCTACACCATAATTGCTCTACCATGCAAGCATTTGGGGTTACAATTGTTTGTTATGAGACGTTCCCAGGGGGTCCACTGTGGGGCGCACCGCACAATAACCCTGGGTTTTGTGTGGCGCGGCGGTGGGGCTGGTAGACTGCTGTGGCCTGCTGTGGGGTTGTGAACCACTGAGGACTGCGGCGGCACGAAGCCTCTTCGTCGTTTCTAGGTCCCCAGTTCAATACGCAATACACACACACTCCTCAGATATGCTAATTCAGTCACTATATACTGTTGTAAAATTAGATTGGTCGTCAGTATATGCTATATTTGTATTGTTAGTAAACCTATTTTGTGTGTATTATGTATTTTATCATACAGTAATCCATTTGAGGCGCTGAGAATCATAATGGCCTAACGAACATTACCGTCGATTGTGAGATTGTAGCATTTATTCAAATGGTTCAAATGGCTCTAAGCGCTATGGGACTTATCATCTGAGGTCATCAGTTCCCTTGACGTAGAACTACTTAAACCTAACTAACCTAGGGACATCACACACATCCATTACCGAGGCAGGATTCGAACCTGCGACCGTAGCAGCAGCGCGGTTCTGGACTGAAGCGCCTAGAACCGCTCGGCCACAGCGGCCGGCATTTATTCATGTTTCTGAAATTTGTTGATCTTATCTGTGCTGTACACCCACACTGTATATATGAAAATTCACGAAAGGCTTAATCACTGGTTTCTCTGATATTCACTTAAATGTAGGATCGACGGCGGTGTGCTTTAGGCCCTTATGGATCTCAGTACCTCATTTTTATTCTAGTCAAATAACCCTGTTGGTAGCCATTACTACCTGAAATTAATCATTTCCACAAACGGCACTTTGTGTTTGGACTTGGATGTTTAGTGTGCGAGAATCAGATTTCGTGTGCAGTGTAAACATAAACTATGTCGAATCTATTTTAAATGCTAACAAAATGGTTCAAATGGCTCTGAGCACTATGGGACTTAACTGCTGAGGTCATCAGCCCCCTAGAACTTACAACTACTTAAACCTAACTAATCTAAGGACATCACACACATCCATGCCCGAGTCAGGATTCGAACCTGCGACCATACCGGTCGTGCGGTTCCAGACTGTAACGCCTAGAACCGCTCGGCCAATCCGGCGGGCTAAATGCTAACAGAAAAGTAAAGCTATGAGGAGGGGTGGTGAGTCGCACTTGGGTAGCTCAGTCGATAGAGCACTTCCGGGCAAAAGGCGAGGGTCCCGAGTTCGAGTCTCGGTCCGGCACACAACTTTAACCTGCCAGGAAGCTGCATATCAGCGCAGACTCCGCTGCAGAGTGAAAATCTCATCCTGGGAACAGAAAAGTAAATTACCAGGAGAAGTGAACCGCAAAGGAACTAGAGCCTCTGAGAACAGATCCTTTGATTGAGAGAGCGATGAAATCAAACAAGCGTGACTACAAGCAAACATTTCTACTGCACAGTTAGCCCAGAATGTTGTGTGAGTGCAGCGTAAGAATATCTGATTGTCAGGCCGGAAGTAAATTCGTGAACTAATACATCTGTCAGGGATCTTGTACATTTGTCTGAAAAAATGGAAAAGCAAGAAAACTTTCACTTACACAAAAATGCCGAAAAAATGGAAAATCAAGAAAACTCTCACTTACACAAGAATGCGAGATGGAGAGTTGAGAAAGTTTGCACATTATCTCGTTATTGTCTTAAACCGTACTTAATTATGTAGAAAAAAAACAAAATTCCACAAAAACAATTCTTTCTATTGTCGGAGAAGTTATGGTTGGCTCTGAGCACTATGGGACTTAACTGCTGAGATCATCAGTCCCCTAGAACTTAAAACTACTTAAACCTAACTAACCTAAGGACATCACACACATCCATGCCCGAGGCAGAATTCGAACCTGCGACCGTAGCAGTCGCGCGGTTCCAGACTGTAGCGCCTAGAATCGCTCGGAGAAGTTATGCATCATCTTATTATTATTACGATTATTATTATTATTATTATTATTGTTGCTGGCAGTGGCTGTAATTGTATAGACTTGTTGATAAGCATAACCGGTATTCAGCAGTTGCTATGAAGTCCACACTCTCAAATTTATCTGAATCTAAAAATTTGTGAACACCTCGAATGTATACTCACGAGCCACTACTGATTCTACACCGTGCGAAGTAATCCAAATGTTGTCTCGCGGCGATGTGGTAATGAAGAACACCGCCACAGTGCAGTTTAACTGGTCGCTGATAGACACACAGACAGACACTGTCTTTTCACGTTCCTTCAACTGCCTCGTGTTGCGGGGCCAGTCCCTTTTGGAGCTGTAGTCACATAGACCTCACACCATGCGACGTCCGGCTGTCTTTTGTAGCGTTGCTCTTGGGGGACAAAAATAAAAAAGAATTGTTACTTTTTTTTTAATGTCGAAAAAGTGAATATTTTGGTGGGCCACTTGGCAACAGAATCAGGGATTTATTACGCTATTATAATAACATACGTTGACCATTAAATACCTGAATAAGAGCAGCATATTGATATATATATTTGAGATCGCTCGGAAGAAACATTATCATTTCTGTGCATTTTTATAGTCGCGATGTAGTCATACCCGGATCACACTAAGGGACCAGAAGATTTACAGACTTTAAAAGAAATGCAACACTACACAATTAAAAAAAAAGTTGGTTCAGAAATAATAGGAAAACGATAATGTTCCTTCTGCCTCATGCTGCGTTCGGCCCATCAGCGTGATCGTAATTTCTGATGATGAAGTAACACAAAATAATTAACAGTTAACTAAATAAGGAGATGGACTCATCAAGGTTAATTTACGAAAATAAGCACACTTATCTTTAACGCACGTTTTTTTTTTAATGCTACGTACCTTTTCATATTAAATTACAATAGATGACCATTGTGGTTAAATACTTTATACATAACAGTCAAAATGTCCTCTTGACGCTGTCTGTTCGATATCAGTTACAAGAAACTACATGTTTTCTGATTGGAAAAAATAACAATTAGCATATTCACTAAATATTTTCACATAAAATATAAAATACAGTTGCGGAACGCAGCAAGTCCGCGTCCGCCTCTCATGGAATACAATCAGTAAAAGGTGAGGCGCGAAAAGCCTCATTTGTCTTGAAACAACAGAATTCTTTTTTACACCATTAATCGATACATGTACATAGAGATTTACTGGCACCGCGCAAGAACGGTAAAGATAAAGAATAATAGATTCTGTCGCTGCTATGCGATGGTTCATTTCTTTTGCTTTACAATTTTTCGATAACTTTAGGCCATCAGGCGTTTACTATTGAGCGTATATTAATGTTTGTGAGGCGAAAATTACCAATATTACACTGCCTCCCATGAGGAGGGAAGGAATACCGAAGGTATTACTTTCATCCTCATGCCCATTGGAATATTTGTAATTTTCGAGTGTAACATACAGGTTATTAGAAGTTTCATTTCATATTCATTCCATAATAAAAGAATTAACGCTTCAATTTGTAATTACTGACGGTGGATCATTGTGAATTTGTTCTGTTTTCTATCAGTGTTTGCATGGATTCAGTCTTTCTTGATGATTCTTAAAATTAAGGCTATAAGTACACATATTTACAAAATTTATAAGGAAATAGAGTCACACTTCATTTTTCATCGTTGCAAAAGTAATTTGACTATCACAACTGGTACACAACTTTCTGTTTTGACAGTATTCATTACATTGTCATCGTCTTGTCGATTGATTGCCTTGTCCGTCGTCGCACTTAATTATACATTTATTTTCGTCGCACATACACTATTTGTGATAGACTTGGGTTGTAGAGCGGCCACTGGTGATGGCTTCGAAAAGGAAGTCCATATCTTTCACTTTCAGGGTTCGAGTGTGGCTCTCCGAATTATTTCACATATGAAACAGATAAAATGTCTTGTATTAGAATAGCTTACAAAACTAATTTTATATACATGTGGGATGGGATATAGGAAGGATCGGATCCTTTGACGTATTTTAGTGTGCTTATTTTCATTCGTATCGTGACCTTTCGTTAAAGTTTACATTTCAACAGTGTTCAGAGGTGACCTTGTGACTTGTCTCTGTGTACAATCAGTCATTATAATAATTACGTTAACTTCTCTATTTTAGAGTCTCTCGGAAGGCTTATGATACATACAAAATGTTTTCAGTACTGGGTGTGAATGTTTTTGCTACAGAATGTAGCGCACAGCAACTGTGTTGTCGGTTGAACGTTTACATTATTTCGTCACGTGGTGGCTGTCCGCCTCCACTGTTGCGAGCAATCTTGAAATTCAGTCTGTGCGCGCGCACGTGACCGGAGCTTTCTTGCAGAGCGTTGATTTCGCGCTTGAGGTGCCGTGCGTCGCTTTTGTTCGGCGGATCGTGGCTTTGTGCTTTTTAGATTGCTGGAGGGAGCTTCTGCCACCGAAACTGCCTCACATCACTTCCTGTCCACTATCCAGTTACGGATTCACAGGTAAGTGGTAGCTACCGCTGCAACTGCATGTGTGGAATGACACTGATTATTACACACTGCACACATCAACGAAATTGTTCACACATATGGTGCAGTAGAATACTGCCACTGACAATCGTCGAACTTTAAAACTTCACTTGCACTGTGGTGAGCGTCTGCGTGAACGGTGTATTAACAGAAATTCTCGCGTCATAACATCACACGGTGTTTACAAGTTGATTTACATACTAATATTTACAAGAGTTCATTTAAATCGAGAAATAATCTAATTGACCACTTTGAATCAAAACAATTGTTTCTTAATTAGTCTTTTTTTTTATTTAAGCCTACGATCACAGGTAGGCTATTATAAGTACTTTTTCTTTGACCAAATCCATTCCAATCTCCTTTACAAATTAATTTCATTCATAGTAATCTTTATCACGCTTGCTTATTCATTTTGTAGGACCAATACTTTTTTTTTTTTTAGTGCTCGTCTTGTTTAGTGTCAAAAGTTTTTCTCGTATGTGCTTGTCTTTAAAGAAAGTTCGAGGACAGATTTGAAAATAGCAATTCCGCCTCTGAGTTTCGTGTAGAAATACAAACAGTCGAAAAAAGAAAGGTGGGAAAAGCGGGTCTACTCGCTGATCGTCGACAGAATTTAAATTACTCCTCAACCAGGTCGAAAATTTAATTTACCTTGCGCATTACAAAAGCAATATGCGCGTCGCGAACCTACTCATTTTTATAAGTAGTGCCTCACTTCCTAAGCACACGTGCATCTTTACAAGTTGATCCTGAGGAGTGGATAGGATCAAGGATCTTAAAGGATTTGCACTTAGGAAAGGGATTCAATAATCACATAATCACAGAGAAAACAATAAATATTGCAGTGCACACTTAAAATAAAATCTATCACTTCAAGCATGTATATCTAATATGTATCTTGCTGCAGCTTGCTTACTACTCTTTGCTCATTTCTTAGACTAAGTCAAGTTTATGCATTACGCATTTGGGTATTAATTATCATTTGTATATATAAGCCTCTCACTAGAGTGTTGTTTTTTTCTGCTGTCGCTACCTGTGAAGCTTGGGCGAGATCCTTATTATATGTGCTGCTAGCTTGTGAATTTGCAGTATCGCTAATGCTCAATAGTACCGTGAAGTTGGCATAATAAACCATGTTACTCATATCTTCTTTGACTCAGCTTGTTTATAGTCTGGACTCATCTTACTTTGCGTTATACAATAAACTTCCTTTTTATTCCATCACGCTTTTACTTAAGGTTAACGTCAGGCCTTTTTAGAACAATTGCACTGCGTCATCAATCTGTTCATGCTTAATCCTAGGTATCTGTTCACTTCAAAGAGATGTTATTTTATCGCTGGCACAGCACTGTGCTGGAATTTACAAGTTAAATCTACCGACTGTTTTACGCTAACAGGTGGTGCCTTATTTATGTCACATTTGAAAATAGGGAATAACCTCATGGAATCGAATCTTTTCTTACAACTTTCCTATTTTGTCTGGACGTTTAAGTATTTCCTTTTAAAACAGGCCATTAATTTGTCCTAGATTAAATTTCACTTACTAATACTAAGCACATATAATCATCATTTTCATATTACTATTTAGTGAGAGAAGTGCATTATTCGCTCCTTCCTGCTCATTCTCAAATTACTATTTAGCGAGAGAAGTGCATTATTCGCTCCTTCCTCTTTCCTCATTTTAGTACCTCGGGGCTAATTAATACCTCTCGAGTACATCATTTTCCTTACATACTAACTTATAACTAAAATTGAAAATCGCCTCTAGGACATGTCCTCCTGTTTACATAAAGATTATTCATGTAAATACTTGTCTGCAACTTATTCTGTATTTTATTTTCCAGACACGTTGTTTTGATACATAAGGTTTCCTTTTAGCACCGGTTAACGTCCGTAGTCAGTTCAGTTCCGTTCTTGTTACTCATTGGTTAATCCTGATCTCCAATACCTTAGAATTTTCTTACAGCTTAAATTAACTTAATTCCTGGCGTTATAAAATTTTCTTAAATCCTGATGGTGGAACAATCCTTTGATTTTATTCGTGGCAGGGTCAGATAACAAATAGCTACCAATGTGTGGTTTCCTCATTATCACAAAGGGACCTTCATAAATGTGTTGCCACTTATGATTCTTCTTTAACAACAGGGATGGTTTAAAGTGAGTCCTGACTAATACCTTTTCTCCTTCTTTGAAATCTATAATTCTCTTTACCTTCTTATCAAATGCCTTTTTTCGGAGGTTAGCATACGTAGTCAATGATATGAGAGCTTGCCTGATTTTTGCGTCTAGGTCCAATTCGTTGTCTTGTAACTTTGGAAGGGGGTCTATCCATTCATTCCTCTCTTTTGATCTTGACATTAACTCATGTGGCGTGAATCCGGTCGACAGATGAGGAAGGTGGTTTACAATCTGTTCGAATGGTGTTACGAAGTCTACCCACTTAGACTGCTTATTCGGAATGTACGTCCTTATAAATCTGTTAAATTCTTTGAAGATTCTTTCTGTCGGATTCGATTGCGGTCGAAACAGGGATATCAAAATTTGTTTGATTCTATGGCGAGCAAGAAATGCACGCCACGGGCGTGATGTGAAATTTGAAGCATTATCAGACAAAATTGATTCTGGAACCCCGAATCGTGGGAAATAATCATTTTCAATGCGACGAATTATTGGATTTGCACAAGAAGATTTTACTGCGTACAGTCTTATGTGCTTAGAAAAATTGTCCAGGATTGCTACTAAGTATTTAGCGCCTCCCCTACCGGTGGGTAGTGGACCTGCTAAATCAATACTAAGAAGCTGGTTTGGCCTTTCAGCAACTATTGGATTTAGTGGAATTGAAGTGGAAATGTTTAAGGATTTTGCCTTTTGACAGATGACACAGTTTCTCAATAATTTATGAATTCTCTGGTGTAGATTCGGAACATAACAGTAAGTCGAGATTTTCCTTTTACATTTTTCTGGTCCGTAGTGACCCCATGAAATGTGAGTGTACCACAGAAGATGTTCAATGAAATTTCGAGGGATGCAAACACACCACCTTTCAGATGACTCAGACGTCTTATGAAATAGCACTTGGTTATGAACTTTATAAAACTTGGACAACTTGTGGGCTGGATTTTCGTGAAGAATTTGTATAACCTTTTTCCATTTTGGATCTGTATTTTGAAGAATCTGAATCTGCCTACATAACTGAAGAAAATACTTTCTGTGAATTGGATCTTTCATTAACAAAACTTTATAATTAGACATTTGTTCCACCAGTTCGCTGGTTTCTAGTAAGCCCTCAGGTGAGCGAGAAAGTGCGTCTGCTATAACATTATCTTTACCTTTTATGTATACAATGTCAAAGTCATATTCCTGCAGGAATAAGCACCATCGAGTAAGACGAGGGTGTTGCAACTTGCATGTAAGGAGGAATGATAAGGCTTGATGGTCTGAATAGACTTTAATTTTTCTTCCATAGATATAATAGTTAAATCGCCTAAAAGCCCATATTACGGCAAGTGCCTCCAACTCCGTAACCGAATAAGACTTCTCACACTCTGATAACACTCGACTCGCAAAGCTAATCACTTGGATTTGCTCGTGTCCATTTACTAATTGAATCTGGAAAAGACAAGCGCCGATACCCACAAAGGAAGCGTCTGCAGTAATACAAAATTCCTTATCCATCTGAGGATGATGGAGAATGTTACTGTTAACCAGACTGTCTTTAATTTTCTTAAATCCGTCTTTGCATTCCGGCGTCCAATTCCAATGTGAATTCTTTTTTAAAAGGTTGTGAAGAGCGGGATTGTTCAATACCTGATTGGGAACAAAACGTCTGAAAAATGACGTAAGACCGATAAATCCTCTCAGTTGCCTTTTTGTAACAGGGGTTGGAAAGTTTTTTATAGCAGATAATTTTTCCGGGTCGGGTTTAATTCCTTCAGGGGTGATGATGTGCCCTAAAAATTTAATTTCACTTTTTCCAAACTTGGATTTCTTAAGATTTGCTGTAACACCATACTCTCTGAATCGTTGAAATATCTTTTGCAGAAGGGCCACATGATCTTCCCAATTTTTCGATGCTACAAGAACGTCATCCACATAGACTGTTACCTCATCTAAAAGTTCAGGACCTAGTACATAGTCAAGGGCAGAAATAAAAATTCCGGAACTCACATTTAGTCCAAACGGTACAACTTTGAAATGGTAAGATCTACCTGCAAATATAAACGCAGTGTACTTCCTAGACTCCTGCGCAAGTTTTACTTGCCAGTAACTGCTTTTCAAATCAAGGGTACTCAAATACTTAACTCCATGAAACTTCTGCAGATGCTCTTCAAGAGCCTCTGGTCTCGTTCTTATGGGTACTATAATTTTATTGATTAATCTTGCATCTAGGACTAGCCTTACGCTACCATCTGATTTTAGCACAGACAATAAAGGACTCGAATAAGGTGAATGAGATACTTCTATCACATTCCAGCGTAACATTTTCTTGATCTCGCACTTGACAGCTTCGCGTCTCGCATATGGAATGGAATAGCTTGTTCTACAGTAGGTTGAATGGGGCAGGACATCCATTCGATATTCAAAGCCTTTTATTAGTCCAGGTTTCTTAGAAAATACTTGAACGTAATCTGTTAACAAATTGTAAAGCTCATTCTTCTGTTGTTTGGATAATTCAATGGACTCACTAGCTTTACCGTATAATTCATTCTGACCGGGAATTAGGTCTTTATACTCATCGTCATTAACACTTTCAATATCTGTCATGTCTTCTGTCTGACTGTACTGTTGTCTTTTAGTCCATGGCCGTACTGCTGTTTGAAGCACCCCAAAGTTTGTCTTCACCTTACTTCTTAACAAATTTACAGTTACTTGTTGCTGGCTCGCTACTAGAGTACAGATTCCACACTCGATGTCAATTTTAGCTTTCGTCTGCCTCAAGAATTCCATACTCAGGATACATGGCACTGATAGGTTTTTAACAATAAGAAAAATGCACGTTACTGAAATAGACTCTATCTGGATTTGAAGCTGAGTCTGAAGATTTACACGTTGTGTTAGTGGACCAATTGCTCCCGATATGGTGCAACCTTGAATTGGAAGTGATAAAACTTTGCATACAGAGGATATTTGCTTAAATAAACATAAAGATAAGACATTTATATTAGCTCCTGTATCTACAATAGCTGTTACTGGTATGTTGGCAATTGATACCCTTATGGAAGCTTGAACTTGTTCGTCCCATACGTCATCATTGTCTTTCGTCTCAATGTCTGCTACTAGATCATCCCGTAAGTTTGTCTCTTTGTCATACCTAATTGCTTTAATTTTTGGGTGGACTAAGGGACAGGGTGCCCCCATTCAAACCTGCAGCATCCTCTAGGAGGCTCAAAGGTGCTGCTTTTAATTTTCCGCTCGACGCTTACTTTCCTGCTGATTTATATTTCTTAATGTTTCTTCCGTCTGGAACTGGTGTTGGTTTTGTGGTACGAACTCGGTTGGAAACGGATCTTGTTGTCCTGGCGTATTCGCTTGCGCATAATAAATTTGCGTATTATGCGGGCGTTTAGGCTTCAGAGTTCCCGAAGGTCCGTTCGCTTGTTGCGTGAAGTGTATATTTTGTGGCTGAAAGGTATTTTGCTGTGGCTTGTGTTGATTGTAACCGTTACTGAAAGGTGTACATTGGTCTCCACCTTGATTATGCCATTTATTTCTTTTCCACTGACGATTTGAATCGTAAGACTGATCGTTTTGATAATTACCGTTGATCGGTTGCGTGTTTCCATATTGCTGGGGCTGTGTGCTATAATGTGTATTTTCGTACTGAGGTGGTGACGAATTATATATTGGATTGTATCTCTGGCCGTTATTGTACTTATTTTTGTATTTGCTGTTGGAGTACGTAGTGTGTTTATTTTTGAAACCGTTGTGGGGTTGGTACTGGCTGTCGCTGTGACGCGCTTTCGCTCGGCCACCATTGTTGCCTGCGTATTCTGTATTGTGCTGGCCGCCTGCACTGAAGTGGGCGTTGCCAACATCAACTCTAGCGTCCTCGTAAATCAGATCTAACGAGTCTAACACAGATAGGAAAGTATCCGTATCGTCCTCAGACACGTTTACTAACTTTTCTCTGATCGCAATCGGTAGCTTAGTTTTTAGAATCATAATAACGTCTTTGGCGGTGATCGGCGAATCCCAGAACTTGATTTTCGCTAAATACTTTTCAAAATATCTTCTCAAACTACCGCGCTTACTGTTAAACACTTCGGCGTTGTAAACCTCTTTTCTCAGGCGCTGCTGCACACCAGAACTCCAGAATTTAGCTAAAAACATCTGTTCAAACTCTTTGTAACTTTTACAAGAGTCGACCATTTCGGTTCCCCATAAGGCAGCATCGCCTACGATAAATCCACTAACAAATTGAATTCGCTGGCGGTCACTCCAGCTACTCGGGAAAATTCCTGAAAAATTTCGGAGGAACACTATAGGATGAATTTCTCTTTTCTGTGGGTGAAAGGTCGGAAAAATACGATGTTTGATCACGCTTTCCTCCTGCATCAAACTGACAAAAGTGGGTGGGCTGGTACTCTGGTTAACTTGTGCTTCTATAGAACTATGAGTTTGAGCGTTAACAAATGGTGAACGGTAATGTACCTGCTGTTGTTCATTACTTCGTGGTGAATTATTCCAGTTTCCTGACACGGGAGGTGGGGAATTTTCAACTTGACATTTTAGTGTACGAACTTCATCAACTATCTGTTGACGCCATTCAGGTAAATCTTGAGCTAACGCTCGTCTTATCTGGCCTAGTTCTGACATCACCGTGTCTCCTGTTTTTCCAGGGGCTGCCAATATTTCAAAGGTCACGTTTTTGACAGTTTCCCTGAGTTCGTTCTTGACCTTGTTTTCTATGAATCCGTCTTTGTTTTTAATCCACTCTTGGTAGTGATCAGACAATGCTTCAGCATGTGCCTTAACAGTATTCTTTATTTGGTCCTCTACATTAAGAGTCTCAATCTGTTTCGAAAGATCATCAACAACATTCTCGATCGTGTCTACTGCGGTTTTAACTCCTTTGACCTCATCAGAGATTGCAGTATAATCTTCTTTTAAGGTCGCAGCTTGTTTTTGATATTCTATCACTTTTGAATTTATCTCCCCCTTGGCTGCTTTGATTTTTTCATCTAACCGTTTTGAAATATCCTCTATTTTTGACTCTACTTGTGTGTCAATTTCTAGCCTCATGATCGTGATCTGACTGCTGATTTGGCTTTGGACATTACCCAACAGGGTTTTTAAATCAGCTGTTATGTCTGCCTTTAGTTCGGCCTTTACCGAATTTAACCGTGTATTTAGGTCATTTATCTCCGTTTGCAGATCTGTTTTTACTGAATTTATGTCTGTTTTTACCGAATTTATTTCTGTTTTTACTGAATTTATGTCTTCTTTTACTGAGTTGCACAGATTTGTAAGGACCTGATTTTTATTATGCCGTCTTTCGGCCTTCTCTTTTTCTTCGCGGGCCTTTTCATCTAATTTTTCCTGCTTTTCACGTTCCTGTCTTTGCGCCTCTCTCTGTCTTTGACTTTCGAACTTGCGTTCCATTATTGCTTCGATCATTGCAGCCAAGTCATTTTTTTCAAAAGCGGGAAAAGTTTGCACACTAGGACCAGCTTCTAAAACTTCGGTCGAGGCTGCTTCTGCCTCCGCTCGTGTACCTATCGCGCGTGATCGTAATGGATAGTGAGGTCCATTCGCATCACCGCTGTCGTCTGGTTTTGTTTGTGTCCGCTGTTTACCGTCAGCCATGTTCATGAATTATTTGTCAAACGTCAAAATGCTACAGATATTGTTTGTCACTGCCGTCAGTCGTTTGTCTGTGACGTAGTGCTATGGCTTACTGGGACCTAAGATAAAATTTTAACTCTGGGTAACAACTGACGTTCATTTACGCCAAGAAGACAAGATGGTTCCTACTAATTACAAACAAATGAAATATCACACGTTTTACCAGTTTTGAGCGTAGTTATCCGCCATATCGTAATTTTTTTTATGCACTGACAACAATGGTACACTTTCACTGAATTTAACTACATAAGAATGGACTATGGACAAATTGAAATAAAGCTGTTTCAAGGCAAGGAAAGACAGGTTTACGTTCTGATCAACTCGAAAGATGCTACGTCACTACGAAAGCTTGGCTACTGCGTATAAAAATTTGACTTACTATGGCTGTCTTGATGGTGATACGGATGAATACTCGCGTTTTTTGGTAATTTCATCAATCGTTCTTCTGAATTAATTAAAAGTTTTTCCCACTTCTCTTTCTCAGTTCAATTGCATCCACATGAAAAAATGAAACAGTTATTAGAACAAGCAAAGAAAATGTTTTAAACACATACATAAAATGATTTTTTTTTATCAAGTCCCTGTTCGGGCGCCAAGTGTAGCGTTGCTCTTGGGGGACAAAAATAAAAAAGAATTGTTACTTTTTTTTTAATGTCGAAAAAGTGAATATTTTGGTGGGCCACTTGGCAACAGAATCAGGGATTTATTACGCTATTATAATAACATACGTTGACCATTAAATACCTGAATAAGAGCAGCATATTGATATATATATTTGAGATCGCTCGGAAGAAACATTATCATTTCTGTGCATTTTTATAGTCGCGATGTAGTCATACCCGGATCACACTAAGGGACCAGAAGATTTACAGACTTTAAAAGAAATGCAACACTACACAATTAAAAAAAAAGTTGGTTCAGAAATAATAGGAAAACGATAATGTTCCTTCTGCCTCATGCTGCGTTCGGCCCATCAGCGTGATCGTAATTTCTGATGATGAAGTAACACAAAATAATTAACAGTTAACTAAATAAGGAGATGGACTCATCAAGGTTAATTTACGAAAATAAGCACACTTATCTTTAACACACGTTTTTTTTTTAATGCTACGTACCTTTTCATATTAAATTACAATAGATGACCATTGTGGTTAAATACTTTATACATAACAGTCAAAATGTCCTCTTGACGCTGTCTGTTCGATATCAGTTACAAGAAACTACATGTTTTCTGATTGGAAAAAATAACAATTAGCATATTCACTAAATATTTTCACATAAAATATAAAATACAGTTGCGGAACGCAGCAAGTCCGCGTCCGCCTCTCATGGAATACAATCAGTAAAAGGTGAGGCGCGAAAAGCCTCATTTGTCTTGAAACAACAGAATTCTTTTTTACACCATTAATCGATACATGTACATAGAGATTTACTGGCACCGCGCAAGAACGGTAAAGATAAAGAATAATAGATTCTGTCGCTGCTATGCGATGGTTCATTTCTTTTGCTTTACAATTTTTCGATAACTTTAGGCCATCAGGCGTTTACTATTGAGCGTATATTAATGTTTGTGAGGCGAAAATTACCAATATTACACTTTGCACGATTGGGAGACCCCTGGCAACGTGCTCCAGCACTTCATTCATTTCCGCAGAACAGTTAATATGTTATGTTTATGTTATGTTTCTTTATCTATCTCGTTCTGAAGTGTTGCAGACGTCCTCCCGTTCCTGTCCCAAGTTTTCAAGACTGCAGCCGGCCTGCTTACTTTCTGGGGCGCTTCTACCGCAGAGTAGATCAAGTCGACCTACATTTACATCTGAATCTAGATAGACTTCTACACTCTACTAGCCACCCTTCGGCACATGGAGGAGGGTACGTCTGGTTTCGCAATTTTTTTTTTCATGTCATGAAGGATAATTCGAGAAAGGTGTGTGGGAGAGGGGGCGGGGGGTGGGAAAGCAGATAATGTACGGTCTTCAAATTTAAAACTAAGCTTCTCTGCGATCCCAGCGCCTCTATTGTATCGAATATGGTTGGAGTTTGAGGAGCATATCCACAACGCTCTAGCAGTAACTAAACGACCCCACAGTTAGATTAGATTAGATACTGTGTGCTTTTCGTTCCAGTGGATCCAAAGTGAAGAAATCATCCAGTATGTAAACACATATCAGGAAGACAAGAATATGCAATAAATATTTCAAAAGAAAAACAAATTTGCTAGTATGCCTTTCACAGATCCCAACTAAAATGGTCTTCACAAACGCGGAATAAGTCAAAAAACGTTGACCATATTTTCTTTTAGAAGCTAATAACAGATTTGTCTCATAACATGTAAATGTTTAGCACAGTAAGATGAGTATTATGATAACTGTTGGGCTATTTCAGCCAGCTGTGAGCAATTGTTCATCTTCGCTAGTGTGACATCTATATTGAACAAATGCTTGTAGCTCTTAAGGTTTGCGTTTTAAAGGCCACGTTTACCAGCCATTTCCACTTACTTTGGTCCATACTGTCACCTCTGAAAGTCGTGTATCCTACAAAAAATGGTTCAAATGGCTCTGAGCACTATGGGACTTAACTTCTGAGATCATCAGTCCCCTAGAACTTACAACTACTTAAACCAAACTAACCTAAGAACATCACACACATCCATGCCCGAGGCAGGATTCGAACCTGCGACCGTAGCGGTCGCGCGGCTCCACACTGTAGCGCCTAGAACCGCTCGGCCACACCGGCCGGCCTGTGTATCCTACAATCTTGGCAACAACAATACAGGTACAGATATTCCACTGTCACATATATCAGAATAGTTTTTCTTGTAATGTAGACAGTTTTAGACGTATGTCTATGCCATCAGTGTTTGCTAAAGTTATTGAAAAGGCTGTATATGTAAGGATAATTGATCATTCTATGTCACACGATTTGCTATCAAATGTACAGTTCGACTTTAGAAATGGTTTAACAATTGAAAATGCTATATTCTCTTTTCTCTGTGAGGTACTGGATGGCTTAAACAAAAGGTTTCGAACGCTAGGCATATTTTTTGATTTAACTAAGGCGTTTGATTGTGTTGATCACAAAATATTGCTCCAGAAGTTGGACCATTATGGAATACGGGGAGTAGCTCACAGTTGATTCACCTCTTACAGCAAGAGACAGCAAGAGGTCATTATTCACAGTGTTGAGAATGGCTGTGATGTGGGTTCTGAGTGGGGTATGTTCCAATGGTGGGGTGGCGAGTGGGAGGGTGCCCCAGGGATCAGTGTTGGGGCCACTCCTGTTCCTTATTTATATAAATGGTATATCCTCTAGTTTTACAGGTAACTCAAAAATATTTCTGTATGCTGATGACACTACCTTGGTAGTAAAGGATGTTGTGTGCAACATTGGCTCGGTTTCAAATGGTGCAGTTCATGACGTAAGTTCATGGCTTGTAGGAAATAAACTAATGGTGAATCACAGTAAGACTCAGTTTCTACAGTTTGTAACACACAATTCAACAAAACCTGACGTTTTAATTTCACAGAATGGGCATATGGTTAGTGAAATTGAGGAGTTCAAATTTCTAGGTGTTCAGGTAGATAGTAAACTGTCGTGCAAAGCCCACGTTCAGCCTCTTGTTCAAAGACTTAATGCTGCCATTTTTACTATTCGAACGGTATCTGAAGTAAGCGATTGTTCGACACGAAAATTAATCTACTTTGCTTATTTTCAATCGCTTATGTCGTATGGTACTATATTTTGGGGTAACTCTTCCGATTCTAAGAAGATATTTTTGGGTCAGAAACGGGCGGTTCGGGCAATCAATGGTGCAAGTTCACGAACTTCTTGTCGACCCCTGTCCACGAGTCTGGGTATTTTGACATTGGTCTCTCAATATATATGTTCCATACTGTCATTTCTTGTTAACAATATTAGCTCTGTTAATACTCGGCAGAAATCAAATCTGCATTTGGATCGGACTTCCTTACTCTTATGCAGAAAGGTGTGCAGTATACTGCTGCATCCATTTTAAATAAGCTACCACAAGAATTCAAAAATCTTAGCAGTAATCCACGCGCTGTCAAATCGGAACTGAAGAGTTTCCTCATGGGTCACTCCTTCTATACTGTCGAGGAGTTTCTTGAAAAATTATGCTGATTCCTAGGTTATGGTGTTCATTTCGTTTATTTAAACGTATGGCTTGACTTCTTTTGAATTCATAAACATTTTATTTTATCTGTTATTGCTTTTATGTCGTAATTTCTTGTACTGACATGTTCCATTACCTTGGATATTTGCTCCTCAATTTGGTCCTACGGAACCTGGAGTGTAAATAAATAAATAAATACAAAATGTGGGGTACGGAACAACCACATGAAGTTGTACAACATGAGAGGGTCTCTCCAAAATTTAATGTGTTTTGTGCAGTTTCACGGGAAAAGGCGTAAGGTCCATTTTTCTTCGTCGAGAAGACTGTTACAGGAAGCACATATCTCGATATGCTTGAGAACTTTCTTTTCCCACAGTTGGAGACTGATTCGAACGACTTCATTTACCAACAGGATGGGCCACCTCCACACTGTCATCTGGAAGTGCGGGAATTTTTAAATCAAAGAATTACTGAACGATGGATCGGTCGCACTGGATCAACTGTCTCAGCCGTACATTACTGGTCTCCAGGGTCACCGGATCTGAGTGTAAGAGATTATTTCTTGTGGGGGTTTATAAAAGACTCTGTTTAAGTGCCTCCGTTACCATCAACAACGAATAAAATGAAACATAGCATAGCAGCAGCTGTGGAAGCTGTAAGTCAGGACATGCTCGCTGCAGTGTGCGAAAAATCTGAATACCGCATTGACTTATGTCGTGCATCTCAAGGGGGCATATTGAACACCTCTGAAAAGGTACGAAAAAAAGCTTTTTGAGTTTCTAGTGGATCAAAAAACAAAATTCATTCTATATGTTTATTAGTTTCGGAAATATAGGTGTACCATATCTGATGATTCTTTTCGACATACCCTGTCTTTTGGATAAGAAGCCATGACTGAAAACGCCATCCAGCGGCACAGAGCGCCAAAGTTGTAGGCACCGGTGCGTGTTAGTATATGTATATACAGGGTGATTCCGTGATGTTGCAAACTTTCGTGGGTGATGGAGACGGATAAATGTATCAATTTTTGGTAAGGGGTCCTGGTTCGGAAACGAACAAGTCGAAAGTTAGAAGCGAAAATCATTCTGATACCCCTGACAATGGAATAAATGTACCCGCGCGGTCTCAGGCGTCTTGTCACGGTTTGCGCGGCTCCCTCCGTCGGAGGTTCGAGTCCTCCCTCGGGTTTGGGTGTGTGTGTTCTCCTTAGCGTAAGTTAGTTTAAGCTAGATTAAGTAGTGAGTAAGCTTAGGGACCGATGACCCCAGCAGTTTGGTCCCATAAGATCTTACCACAAGTTAGTTTAAGTTAGATTAAGTAGTGAGTAAGCTTAGGGACCGATGACCCCAGCAGTTTGGTCCCATAAGATCTTACCACAAGTTAGTTTAAGTTAGATTAAGTAGTGAGTAAGCTTAGAGACCGATGACCTCAGCAGTTTGGTCCCATAAGATCTTACCACAAGTTAGTTTAAGTTAGATTAAGTAGTGAGTAAGCTTAGGGACCGATGACCCCAGCAGTTTGGTCCCATAAGATCTTACCACAAGTTAGTTTAAGTTAGATTAAGTAGTGAGTAAGCTTAGGGACCGATGACCCCAGCAGTTTGGTCCCATAAGATCTTACCACAAGTTAGTTTAAGTTAGATTAAGTAGTGAGTAAGCTTAGAGACCGATGACCTCAGCAGTTTGGTCCCATAAGATCTTACCACAAGTTAGTTTAAGTTAGATTAAGTAGTGAGTAAGCTTAGGGACCGATGACCCCAGCAGTTTGGTCCCATAAGATCTTACCACAAGTTAGTTTAAGTTAGATTAAGTAGTGAGTAAGCTTAGAGACCGATGACCTCAGCAGTTTGGTCCCATAAGATCTTACCACAAGTTAGTTTAAGTTAGATTAAGTAGTGAGTAAGCTTAGGGACCGATGACCCCAGCAGTTTGGTCCCATAAGATCTTACCACAAGTTAGTTTAAGTTAGATTAAGTAGTGAGTAAGCTTAGGGACCGATGACCCCAGCAGTTTGGTCCCATAAGATCTTACCACAAGTTAGTTTAAGTTAGATTAAGTAGTGAGTAAGCTTAGGGACCGATGACCCCAGCAGTTTGGTCCCATAAGATCTTACCACAAGTTAGTTTAAGTTAGATTAAGTAGTGAGTAAGCTTAGGGACCGATGACCCCAGCAGTTTGGTCCCATAAGATCTTACCACAAGTTAGTTTAAGTTAGATTAAGTAGTGAGTAAGCTTAGGGACCGATGACCCCAGCAGTTTGGTCCCATAAGATCTTACCACAAGTTAGTTTAAGTTAGATTAAGTAGTGAGTAAGCTTAGGGACCGATGACCCCAGCAGTTTGGTCCCATAAGATCTTACCACAAGTTAGTTTAAGTTAGATTAAGTAGTGAGTAAGCTTAGAGACCGATGACCTCAGCAGTTTGGTCCCATAAGATCTTACCACAAGTTAGTTTAAGTTAGATTAAGTAGTGAGTAAGCTTAGGGACCGATGACCTCAGCAGTTTGGTCCCATAAGATCTTACCACAAGTTAGTTTAAGTTAGATTAAGTAGTGAGTAAGCTTAGAGACCGATGACCTCAGCAGTTTGGTCCCATAAGATCTTACCACAAGTTAGTTTAAGTTAGATTAAGTAGTGAGTAAGCTTAGGGACCGATGACCCCAGCAGTTTGGTCCCATAAGATCTTACCACAAGTTAGTTTAAGTTAGATTAAGTAGTGAGTAAGCTTAGAGACCGATGACCTCAGCAGTTTGGTCCCATAAGATCTTACCACAAATTAGTTTAAGTTAGATTAAGTAGTGAGTAAGCTTAGGGACCGATGACCCCAGCAGTTTGGTCCCATAAGATCTTACCACAAGTTAGTTTAAGTTAGATTAAGTAGTGAGTAAGCTTAGAGACCGATGACCTCAGCAGTTTGGTCCCATAAGATCTTACCACAAGTTAGTTTAAGTTAGATTAAGTAGTGAGTAAGCTTAGGGACCGATGACCCCAGCAGTTTGGTCCCATAAGATCTTACCACAAGTTAGTTTAAGTTAGATTAAGTAGTGAGTAAGCTTAGGGACCGATGACCCCAGCAGTTTGGTCCCATAAGATCTTACCACAAGTTAGTTTAAGTTAGATTAAGTAGTGAGTAAGCTTAGAGACCGATGACCTCAGCAGTTTGGTCCCATAAGATCTTACCACAAGTTAGTTTAAGTTAGATTAAGTAGTGAGTAAGCTTAGGGACCGATGACCCCAGCAGTTTGGTCCCATAAGATCTTACCACAAGTTAGTTTAAGTTAGATTAAGTAGTGAGTAAGCTTAGAGACCGATGACCTCAGCAGTTTGGTCCCATAAGATCTTACCACAAGTTAGTTTAAGTTAGATTAAGTAGTGAGTAAGCTTAGGGACCGATGACCCCAGCAGTTTGGTCCCATAAGATCTTACCACAAGTTAGTTTAAGTTAGATTAAGTAGTGAGTAAGCTTAGGGACCGATGACCCCAGCAGTTTGGTCCCATAAGATCTTACCACAAGTTAGTTTAAGTTAGATTAAGTAGTGAGTAAGCTTAGGGACCGATGACCCCAGCAGTTTGGTCCCATAAGATCTTACCACAAGTTAGTTTAAGTTAGATTAAGTAGTGAGTAAGCTTAGGGACCGATGACCCCAGCAGTTTGGTCCCATAAGATCTTACCACAAGTTAGTTTAAGTTAGATTAAGTAGTGAGTAAGCTTAGGGACCGATGACCCCAGCAGTTTGGTCCCATAAGATCTTACCACAAGTTAGTTTAAGTTAGATTAAGTAGTGAGTAAGCTTAGGGACCGATGACCCCAGCAGTTTGGTCCCATAAGATCTTACCACAAGTTAGTTTAAGTTAGATTAAGTAGTGAGTAAGCTTAGAGACCGATGACCTCAGCAGTTTGGTCCCATAAGATCTTACCACAAGTTAGTTTAAGTTAGATTAAGTAGTGAGTAAGCTTAGGGACCGATGACCTCAGCAGTTTGGTCCCATAAGATCTTACCACAAGTTAGTTTAAGTTAGATTAAGTAGTGAGTAAGCTTAGAGACCGATGACCTCAGCAGTTTGGTCCCATAAGATCTTACCACAAGTTAGTTTAAGTTAGATTAAGTAGTGAGTAAGCTTAGGGACCGATGACCCCAGCAGTTTGGTCCCATAAGATCTTACCACAAGTTAGTTTAAGTTAGATTAAGTAGTGAGTAAGCTTAGAGACCGATGACCTCAGCAGTTTGGTCCCATAAGATCTTACCACAAATTAGTTTAAGTTAGATTAAGTAGTGTGTAAGCTTAGGGACCGATGACCCCAGCAGTTTGGTCCCATAAGATCTTACCACAAGTTAGTTTAAGTTAGATTAAGTAGTGAGTAAGCTTAGAGACCGATGACCTCAGCAGTTTGGTCCCATAAGATCTTACCACAAGTTAGTTTAAGTTAGATTAAGTAGTGAGTAAGCTTAGGGACCGATGACCTCAGCAGTTTGGTCCCATAAGATCTTACCACAAGTTAGTTTAAGTTAGATTAAGTAGTGAGTAAGCTTAGGGACCGATGACCCCAGCAGTTTGGTCCCATAAGATCTTACCACAAGTTAGTTTAAGTTAGATTAAGTAGTGAGTAAGCTTAGGGACCGATGACCCCAGCAGTTTGGTCCCATAAGATCTTACCACAAGTTAGTTTAAGTTAGATTAAGTAGTGAGTAAGCTTAGAGACCGATGACCTCAGCAGTTTGGTCCCATAAGATCTTACCACAAGTTAATTTAAGTTAGATTAAGTAGTGAGTAAGCTTAGGGACCGATGACCCCAGCAGTTTGGTCCCATAAGATCTTACCACAAGTTAGTTTAAGTTAGATTAAGTAGTGAGTAAGCTTAGGGACCGATGACCCCAGCAGTTTGGTCCCATAAGATCTTACCACAAGTTAGTTTAAGTTAGATTAAGTAGTGAGTAAGCTTAGAGACCGATGACCTCAGCAGTTTGGTCCCATAAGATCTTACCACAAGTTAGTTTAAGTTAGATTAAGTAGTGAGTAAGCTTAGGGACCGATGACCCCAGCAGTTTGGTCCCATAAGATCTTACCACAAGTTAGTTTAAGTTAGATTAAGTAGTGAGTAAGCTTAGAGACCGATGACCTCAGCAGTTTGGTCCCATAAGATCTTACCACAAGTTAGTTTAAGTTAGATTAAGTAGTGAGTAAGCTTAGGGACCGATGACCCCAGCAGTTTGGTCCCATAAGATCTTACCACAAGTTAGTTTAAGTTAGATTAAGTAGTGAGTAAGCTTAGGGACCGATGACCCCAGCAGTTTGGTCCCATAAGATCTTACCACAAGTTAGTTTAAGTTAGATTAAGTAGTGAGTAAGCTTAGGGACCGATGACCCCAGCAGTTTGGTCCCATAAGATCTTACCACAAGTTAGTTTAAGTTAGATTAAGTAGTGAGTAAGCTTAGGGACCGATGACCCCAGCAGTTTGGTCCCATAAGATCTTACCACAAGTTAGTTTAAGTTAGATTAAGTAGTGAGTAAGCTTAGGGACCGATGACCCCAGCAGTTTGGTCCCATAAGATCTTACCACAAGTTAGTTTAAGTTAGATTAAGTAGTGAGTAAGCTTAGGGACCGATGACCCCAGCAGTTTGGTCCCATAAGATCTTACCACAAGTTAGTTTAAGTTACATTAAGTAGTGAGTAAGCTTAGAGACCGATGACCTCAGCAGTTTGGTCCCATAAGATCTTACCACAAGTTAGTTTAAGTTAGATTAAGTAGTGAGTAAGCTTAGGGACCGATGACCTCAGCAGTTTGGTCCCATAAGATCTTACCACAAGTTAGTTTAAGTTAGATTAAGTAGTGAGTAAGCTTAGAGACCGATGACCTCAGCAGTTTGGTCCCATAAGATCTTACCACAAGTTAGTTTAAGTTAGATTAAGTAGTGAGTAAGCTTAGGGACCGATGACCCCAGCAGTTTGGTCCCATAAGATCTTACCACAAGTTAGTTTAAGTTAGATTAAGTAGTGAGTAAGCTTAGAGACCGATGACCTCAGCAGTTTGGTCCCATAAGATCTTACCACAAATTAGTTTAAGTTAGATTAAGTAGTGAGTAAGCTTAGGGACCGATGACCCCAGCAGTTTGGTCCCATAAGATCTTACCACAAGTTAGTTTAAGTTAGATTAAGTAGTGAGTAAGCTTAGAGACCGATGACCTCAGCAGTTTGGTCCCATAAGATCTTACCACAAGTTAGTTTAAGTTAGATTAAGTAGTGAGTAAGCTTAGGGACCGATGACCTCAGCAGTTTGGTCCCATAAGATCTTACCACAAGTTAGTTTAAGTTAGATTAAGTAGTGAGTAAGCTTAGGGACCGATGACCCCAGCAGTTTGGTCCCATAAGATCTTACCACAAGTTAGTTTAAGTTAGATTAAGTAGTGAGTAAGCTTAGGGACCGATGACCCCAGCAGTTTGGTCCCATAAGATCTTACCACAAGTTAGTTTAAGTTAGATTAAGTAGTGAGTAAGCTTAGAGACCGATGACCTCAGCAGTTTGGTCCCATAAGATCTTACCACAAGTTAGTTTAAGTTAGATTAAGTAGTGAGTAAGCTTAGGGACCGATGACCCCAGCAGTTTGGTCCCATAAGATCTTACCACAAGTTAGTTTAAGTTAGATTAAGTAGTGAGTAAGCTTAGGGACCGATGACCCCAGCAGTTTGGTCCCATAAGATCTTACCACAAGTTAGTTTAAGTTAGATTAAGTAGTGAGTAAGCTTAGAGACCGATGACCTCAGCAGTTTGGTCCCATAAGATCTTACCACAAATTAGTTTAAGTTAGATTAAGTAGTGAGTAAGCTTAGGGACCGATGACCCCAGCAGTTTGGTCCCATAAGATCTTACCACAAGTTAGTTTAAGTTAGATTAAGTAGTGAGTAAGCTTAGAGACCGATGACCTCAGCAGTTTGGTCCCATAAGATCTTACCACAAGTTAGTTTAAGTTAGATTAAGTAGTGAGTAAGCTTAGGGACCGATGACCTCAGCAGTTTGGTCCCATAAGATCTTACCACAAGTTAGTTTAAGTTAGATTAAGTAGTGAGTAAGCTTAGGGACCGATGACCTCAGCAGTTTGGTCCCATAAGATCTTACCACAAGTTAGTTTAAGTTAGATTAAGTAGTGAGTAAGCTTAGGGACCGATGACCTCAGCAGTTTGGTCCCATAAGATCTTACCACAAGTTAGTTTAAGTTAGATTAAGTAGTGAGTAAGCTTAGAGACCGATGACCTCAGCAGTTTGGTCCCATAAGATCTTACCACAAGTTAGTTTAAGTTAGATTAAGTAGTGAGTAAGCTTAGGGACCGATGACCCCAGCAGTTTGGTCCCATAAGATCTTACCACAAGTTAGTTTAAGTTAGATTAAGTAGTGAGTAAGCTTAGAGACCGATGACCTCAGCAGTTTGGTCCCATAAGATCTTACCACAAATTAGTTTAAGTTAGATTAAGTAGTGAGTAAGCTTAGGGACCGATGACCCCAGCAGTTTGGTCCCATAAGATCTTACCACAAGTTAGTTTAAGTTAGATTAAGTAGTGAGTAAGCTTAGAGACCGATGACCTCAGCAGTTTGGTCCCATAAGATCTTACCACAAGTTAGTTTAAGTTAGATTAAGTAGTGAGTAAGCTTAGGGACCGATGACCTCAGCAGTTTGGTCCCATAAGATCTTACCACAAGTTAGTTTAAGTTAGATTAAGTAGTGAGTAAGCTTAGAGACCGATGACCTCAGCAGTTTGGTCCCATAAGATCTTACCACAAGTTAGTTTAAGTTAGATTAAGTAGTGAGTAAGCTTAGGGACCGATGACCCCAGCAGTTTGGTCCCATAAGATCTTACCACAAGTTAGTTTAAGTTAGATTAAGTAGTGAGTAAGCTTAGAGACCGATGACCTCAGCAGTTTGGTCCCATAAGATCTTACCACAAATTAGTTTAAGTTAGATTAAGTAGTGAGTAAGCTTAGGGACCGATGACCCCAGCAGTTTGGTCCCATAAGATCTTACCACAAGTTAGTTTAAGTTAGATTAAGTAGTGAGTAAGCTTAGAGACCGATGACCTCAGCAGTTTGGTCCCATAAGATCTTACCACAAGTTAGTTTAAGTTAGATTAAGTAGTGAGTAAGCTTAGGGACCGATGACCTCAGCAGTTTGGTCCCATAAGATCTTACCACAAGTTAGTTTAAGTTAGATTAAGTAGTGAGTAAGCTTAGAGACCGATGACCCCAGCAGTTTGGTCCCATAAGATCTTACCACAAGTTAGTTTAAGTTAGATTAAGTAGTGAGTAAGCTTAGAGACCGATGACCCCAGCAGTTTGGTGCCATAAGATCTTACCACAAGTTAGTTTAAGTTAGATTAAGTAGTGAGTAAGCTTAGAGACCGATGACCTCAGCAGTTTGGTCCCATAAGATCTTACCACAAATTAGTTTAAGTTAGATTAAGTAGTGAGTAAGCTTAGGGACCGATGACCCCAGCAGTTTGGTCCCATAAGATCTTACCACAAGTTAGTTTAAGTTAGATTAAGTAGTGAGTAAGCTTAGAGACCGATGACCTCAGCAGTTTGGTCCCATAAGATCTTACCACAAATTAGTTTAAGTTAGATTAAGTAGTGAGTAAGCTTAGGGACCGATGACCCCAGCAGTTTGGTCCCATAAGATCTTACCACAAGTTAGTTTAAGTTAGATTAAGTAGTGAGTAAGCTTAGAGACCGATGACCTCAGCAGTTTGGTCCCATAAGATCTTACCACAAGTTAGTTTAAGTTAGATTAAGTAGTGAGTAAGCTTAGGGACCGATGACCTCAGCAGTTTGGTCCCATAAGATCTTACCACAAGTTAGTTTAAGTTAGATTAAGTAGTGAGTAAGCTTAGAGACCGATGACCCCAGCAGTTTGGTCCCATAAGATCTTACCACAAGTTAGTTTAAGTTAGATTAAGTAGTGAGTAAGCTTAGAGACCGATGACCTCAGCAGTTTGGTCCCATAAGATCTTACCACAAATTAGTTTAAGTTAGATTAAGTAGTGAGTAAGCTTAGGGACCGATGACCCCAGCAGTTTGGTCCCATAAGATCTTACCACAAGTTAGTTTAAGTTAGATTAAGTAGTGAGTAAGCTTAGAGACCGATGACCTCAGCAGTTTGGTCCCATAAGATCTTACCACAAGTTAGTTTAAGTTAGATTAAGTAGTGAGTAAGCTTAGGGACCGATGACCCCAGCAGTTTGGTCCCATAAGATCTTACCGCAAGTTAGTTTAAGTTAGATTAAGTAGTGAGTAAGCTTAGAGACCGATGACCTCAGCAGTTTGGTCCCATAAGATCTTACCACAAGTTAGTTTAAGTTAGATTAAGTAGTGAGTAAGCTTAGGGACCGATGACCTCAGCAGTTTGGTCCCATAAGATCTTACCACAAGTTAGTTTAAGTTAGATTAAGTAGTGAGTAAGCTTAGAGACCGATGACCCCAGCAGTTTGGTCCCATAAGATCTTACCACAAGTTAGTTTAAGTTAGATTAAGTAGTGAGTAAGCTTAGAGACCGATGACCTCAGCAGTTTGGTCGCATAAGATCTTACCACAAGTTAGTTTAAGTTAGATTAAGTAGTGAGTAAGCTTAGGGACCGATGACCTCAGCAGTTTGGTCCCATAAGATCTTACCACAAGTTAGTTTAAGTTAGATTAAGTAGTGAGTAAGCTTAGAGACCGATGACCTCAGCAGTTTGGTCCCATAAGATCTTACCACAAGTTAGTTTAAGTTAGATTAAGTAGTGAGTAAGCTTAGGGACCGATGACCTCAGCAGTTTGGTCCCATAAGATCTTACCACAAGTTAGTTTAAGTTAGATTAAGTAGTGAGTAAGCTTAGGGACCGATGACCTCAGCAGTTTGGTCCCATAAGATCTTACCACAAGTTAGTTTAAGTTAGATTAAGTAGTGAGTAAGCTTAGAGACCGATGACCTCAGCAGTTTGGTCCCATAAGATCTTACCACAAGTTAGTTTAAGTTAGATTAAGTAGTGAGTAAGCTTAGGGACCGATGACCCCAGCAGTTTGGTCCCATAAGATCTTACCACAAGTTAGTTTAAGTTAGATTAAGTAGTGAGTAAGCTTAGAGACCGATGACCTCAGCAGTTTGGTCCCATAAGATCTTACCACAAATTAGTTTAAGTTAGATTAAGTAGTGAGTAAGCTTAGGGACCGATGACCCCAGCAGTTTGGTCCCATAAGATCTTACCACAAGTTAGTTTAAGTTAGATTAAGTAGTGAGTAAGCTTAGAGACCGATGACCTCAGCAGTTTGGTCCCATAAGATCTTACCACAAGTTAGTTTAAGTTAGATTAAGTAGTGAGTAAGCTTAGGGACCGATGACCTCAGCAGTTTGGTCCCATAAGATCTTACCACAAGTTAGTTTAAGTTAGATTAAGTAGTGAGTAAGCTTAGAGACCGATGACCTCAGCAGTTTGGTCCCATAAGATCTTACCACAAGTTAGTTTAAGTTAGATTAAGTAGTGAGTAAGCTTAGAGACCGATGACCTCAGCAGTTTGGTCCCATAAGATCTTACCACAAGTTAGTTTAAGTTAGATTAAGTAGTGAGTAAGCTTAGGGACCGATGACCTCAGCAGTTTGGTCCCATAAGATCTTACCACAAGTTAGTTTAAGTTAGATTAAGTAGTGAGTAAGCTTAGAGACCGATGACCTCAGCAGTTTGGTCCCATAAGATCTTACCACAAGTTAGTTTAAGTTAGATTAAGTAGTGAGTAAGCTTAGGGACCGATGACCCCAGCAGTTTGGTCCCATAAGATCTTACCACAAGTTAGTTTAAGTTAGATTAAGTAGTGAGTAAGCTTAGAGACCGATGACCTCAGCAGTTTGGTCCCATAAGATCTTACCACAAGTTAGTTTAAGTTAGATTAAGTAGTGAGTAAGCTTAGGGACCGATGACCCCAGCAGTTTGGTCCCATAAGATCTTACCACAAGTTAGTTTAAGTTAGATTAAGTAGTGAGTAAGCTTAGGGACCGATGACCCCAGCAGTTTGGTCCCATAAGATCTTACCACAAGTTAGTTTAAGTTAGATTAAGTAGTGAGTAAGCTTAGGGACCGATGACCCCAGCAGTTTGGTCCCATAAGATCTTACCACAAGTTAGTTTAAGTTAGATTAAGTAGTGAGTAAGCTTAGAGACCGATGACCTCAGCAGTTTGGTCCCATAAGATCTTACCACAAGTTAGTTTAAGTTAGATTAAGTAGTGAGTAAGCTTAGGGACCGATGACCTCAGCAGTTTGGTCCCATAAGATCTTACCACAAGTTAGTTTAAGTTAGATTAAGTAGTGAGTAAGCTTAGAGACCGATGACCTCAGCAGTTTGGTCCCATAAGATCTTACCACAAGTTAGTTTAAGTTAGATTAAGTAGTGAGTAAGCTTAGGGACCGATGACCCCAGCAGTTTGGTCCCATAAGATCTTACCACAAGTTAGTTTAAGTTAGATTAAGTAGTGAGTAAGCTTAGGGACCGATGACCTCAGCAGTTTGGTCCCATAAGATCTTACCACAAGTTAGTTTAAGTTAGATTAAGTAGTGAGTAAGCTTAGAGACCGATGACCTCAGCAGTTTGGTCCCATAAGATCTTACCACAAGTTAGTTTAAGTTAGATTAAGTAGTGAGTAAGCTTAGGGACCGATGACCCCAGCAGTTTGGTCCCATAAGATCTTACCACAAGTTAGTTTAAGTTAGATTAAGTAGTGAGTAAGCTTAGAGACCGATGACCTCAGCAGTTTGGTCCCATAAGATCTTACCACAAGTTAGTTTAAGTTAGATTAAGTAGTGAGTAAGCTTAGGGACCGATGACCCCAGCAGTTTGGTCCCATAAGATCTTACCACAAGTTAGTTTAAGTTAGATTAAGTAGTGAGTAAGCTTAGGGACCGATGACCCCAGCAGTTTGGTCCCATAAGATCTTACCACAAGTTAGTTTAAGTTAGATTAAGTAGTGAGTAAGCTTAGAGACCGATGACCTCAGCAGTTTGGTCCCATAAGATCTTACCACAAATTAGTTTAAGTTAGATTAAGTAGTGAGTAAGCTTAGGGACCGATGACCCCAGCAGTTTGGTCCCATAAGATCTTACCACAAGTTAGTTTAAGTTAGATTAAGTAGTGAGTAAGCTTAGAGACCGATGACCTCAGCAGTTTGGTCCCATAAGATCTTACCACAAATTAGTTTAAGTTAGATTAAGTAGTGAGTAAGCTTAGAGACCGATGACCCCAGCAGTTTGGTCCCATAAGATCTTACCACAAATTAGTTTAAGTTAGATTAAGTAGTGAGTAAGCTTAGGGACCGATGACCCCAGCAGTTTGGTCCCATAAGATCTTACCACAAGTTAGTTTAAGTTAGATTAAGTAGTGAGTAAGCTTAGAGACCGATGACCTCAGCAGTTTGGTCCCATAAGATCTTACCACAAATTAGTTTAAGTTAGATTAAGTAGTGAGTAAGCTTAGGGACCGATGACCCCAGCAGTTTGGTCCCATAAGATCTTACCACAAGTTAGTTTAAGTTAGATTAAGTAGTGAGTAAGCTTAGGGACCGATGACCCCAGCAGTTTGGTCCCATAAGATCTTACCACAAGTTAGTTTAAGTTAGATTAAGTAGTGAGTAAGCTTAGGGACCGATGACCTCAGCAGTTTGGTCCCATAAGATCTTACCACAAGTTAGTTTAAGTTAGATTAAGTAGTGAGTAAGCTTAGAGACCGATGACCTCAGCAGTTTGGTCCCATAAGATCTTACCACAAGTTAGTTTAAGTTAGATTAAGTAGTGAGTAAGCTTAGGGACCGATGACCCCAGCAGTTTGGTCCCATAAGATCTTACCACAAGTTAGTTTAAGTTAGATTAAGTAGTGAGTAAGCTTAGAGACCGATGACCTCAGCAGTTTGGTCCCATAAGATCTTACCACAAGTTAGTTTAAGTTAGATTAAGTAGTGAGTAAGCTTAGGGACCGATGACCCCAGCAGTTTGGTCCCATAAGATCTTACCACAAGTTAGTTTAAGTTAGATTAAGTAGTGAGTAAGCTTAGGGACCGATGACCCCAGCAGTTTGGTCCCATAAGATCTTACCACAAGTTAGTTTAAGTTAGATTAAGTAGTGAGTAAGCTTAGAGACCGATGACCTCAGCAGTTTGGTCCCATAAGATCTTACCACAAATTAGTTTAAGTTAGATTAAGTAGTGAGTAAGCTTAGGGACCGATGACCCCAGCAGTTTGGTCCCATAAGATCTTACCACAAGTTAGTTTAAGTTAGATTAAGTAGTGAGTAAGCTTAGAGACCGATGACCTCAGCAGTTTGGTCCCATAAGATCTTACCACAAATTAGTTTAAGTTAGATTAAGTAGTGAGTAAGCTTAGGGACCGATGACCCCAGCAGTTTGGTCCCATAAGATCTTACCACAAGTTAGTTTAAGTTAGATTAAGTAGTGAGTAAGCTTAGGGACCGATGACCCCAGCAGTTTGGTCCCATAAGATCTTACCACAAGTTAGTTTAAGTTAGATTAAGTAGTGAGTAAGCTTAGAGACCAATGACCTCAGCAGTTTGGTCCCATAAGATCTTACCACAAATTAGTTTAAGTTAGATTAAGTAGTGAGTAAGCTTAGAGACCGATGACCTCAGCAGTTTGGTCCCATAAGATCTTACCACAAATTAGTTTAAGTTAGATTAAGTAGTGAGTAAGCTTAGGGACCGATGACCCCAGCAGTTTGGTCCCATAAGATCTTACCACAAGTTAGTTTAAGTTAGATTAAGTAGTGAGTAAGCTTAGGGACCGATGACCCCAGCAGTTTGGTCCCATAAGATCTTACCACAAGTTAGTTTAAGTTAGATTAAGTAGTGAGTAAGCTTAGGGACCGATGACCCCAGCAGTTTGGTCCCATAAGATCTTACCACAAGTTAGTTTAAGTTAGATTAAGTAGTGAGTAAGCTTAGGGACCGATGACCCCAGCAGTTTGGTCCCATAAGATCTTACCACAAGTTAGTTTAAGTTAGATTAAGTAGTGAGTAAGCTTAGAGACCGATGACCTCAGCAGTTTGGTCCCATAAGATCTTACCACAAATTAGTTTAAGTTAGATTAAGTAGTGAGTAAGCTTAGGGACCGATGACCCCAGCAGTTTGGTCCCATAAGATCTTACCACAAGTTAGTTTAAGTTAGATTAAGTAGTGAGTAAGCTTAGAGACCGATGACCTCAGCAGTTTGGTCCCATAAGATCTTACCACAAGTTAGTTTAAGTTAGATTAAGTAGTGAGTAAGCTTAGAGACCGATGACCTCAGCAGTTTGGTCCCATAAGATCTTACCACAAATTAGTTTAAGTTAGATTAAGTAGTGAGTAAGCTTAGGGACCGATGACCCCAGCAGTTTGGTCCCATAAGATCTTACCACAAGTTAGTTTAAGTTAGATTAAGTAGTGAGTAAGCTTAGAGACCGATGACCTCAGCAGTTTGGTCCCATAAGATCTTACCACAAGTTAGTTTAAGTTAGATTAAGTAGTGAGTAAGCTTAGGGACCGATGACCTCAGCAGTTTGGTCCCATAAGATCTTACCACAAGTTAGTTTAAGTTAGATTAAGTAGTGAGTAAGCTTAGGGACCGATGACCTCAGCAGTTTGGTCCCATAAGATCTTACCACAAATTAGTTTAAGTTAGATTAAGTAGTGAGTAAGCTTAGGGACCGATGACCCCAGCAGTTTGGTCCCATAAGATCTTACCACAAGTTAGTTTAAGTTAGATTAAGTAGTGAGTAAGCTTAGAGACCGATGACCTCAGCAGTTTGGTCCCATAAGATCTTACCACAAGTTAGTTTAAGTTAGATTAAGTAGTGAGTAAGCTTAGAGACCGATGACCTCAGCAGTTTGGTCCCATAAGATCTTACCACAAATTAGTTTAAGTTAGATTAAGTAGTGAGTAAGCTTAGGGACCGATGACCCCAGCAGTTTGGTCCCATAAGATCTTACCACAAGTTAGTTTAAGTTAGATTAAGTAGTGAGTAAGCTTAGGGACCGATGACCCCAGCAGTTTGGTCCCATAAGATCTTACCACAAGTTAGTTTAAGTTAGATTAAGTAGTGAGTAAGCTTAGAGACCGATGACCTCAGCAGTTTGGTCCCATAAGATCTTACCACAAGTTAGTTTAAGTTAGATTAAGTAGTGAGTAAGCTTAGAGACCGATGACCTCAGCAGTTTGGTCCCATAAGATCTTACCACAAGTTAGTTTAAGTTAGATTAAGTAGTGAGTAAGCTTAGGGACCGATGACCCCAGCAGTTTGGTCCCATAAGATCTTACCACAAGTTAGTTTAAGTTAGATTAAGTAGTGAGTAAGCTTAGGGACCGATGACCTCAGCAGTTTGGTCCCATAAGATCTTACCACAAATTAGTTTAAGTTAGATTAAGTAGTGAGTAAGCTTAGAGACCGATGACCTCAGCAGTTTGGTCCCATAAGATCTTACCACAAGTTAGTTTAAGTTAGATTAAGTAGTGAGTAAGCTTAGGGACCGATGACCCCAGCAGTTTGGTCCCATAAGATCTTACCACAAGTTAGTTTAAGTTAGATTAAGTAGTGAGTAAGCTTAGGGACCGATGACCTCAGCAGTTTGGTCCCATAAGATCTTACCACAAGTTAGTTTAAGTTAGATTAAGTAGTGAGTAAGCTTAGAGACCGATGACCTCAGCAGTTTGGTCCCATAAGATCTTACCACAAGTTAGTTTAAGTTAGATTAAGTAGTGAGTAAGCTTAGGGACCGATGACCTCAGCAGTTTGGTCCCATAAGATCTTACCACAAGTTAGTTTAAGTTAGATTAAGTAGTGAGTAAGCTTAGAGACCGATGACCTCAGCAGTTTGGTCCCATAAGATCTTACCACAAGTTAGTTTAAGTTAGATTAAGTAGTGAGTAAGCTTAGGGACCGATGACCCCAGCAGTTTGGTCCCATAAGATCTTACCACAAGTTAGTTTAAGTTAGATTAAGTAGTGAGTAAGCTTAGAGACCGATGACCTCAGCAGTTTGGTCCCATAAGATCTTACCACAAGTTAGTTTAAGTTAGATTAAGTAGTGAGTAAGCTTAGGGACCGATGACCTCAGCAGTTTGGTCCCATAAGATCTTACCACAAGTTAGTTTAAGTTAGATTAAGTAGTGAGTAAGCTTAGGGACCGATGACCTCAGCAGTTTGGTCCCATAAGATCTTACCACAAGTTAGTTTAAGTTAGATTAAGTAGTGAGTAAGCTTAGAGACCGATGACCTCAGCAGTTTGGTCCCATAAGATCTTACCACAAGTTAGTTTAAGTTAGATTAAGTAGTGAGTAAGCTTAGGGACCGATGACCTCAGCAGTTTGGTCCCATAAGATCTTACCACAAGTTAGTTTAAGTTAGATTAAGTAGTGAGTAAGCTTAGGGACCGATGACCCCAGCAGTTTGGTCCCATAAGATCTTACCACAAGTTAGTTTAAGTTAGATTAAGTAGTGAGTAAGCTTAGAGACCGATGACCTCAGCAGTTTGGTCCCATAAGATCTTACCACAAATTAGTTTAAGTTAGATTAAGTAGTGAGTAAGCTTAGGGACCGATGACCCCAGCAGTTTGGTCCCATAAGATCTTACCACAAGTTAGTTTAAGTTAGATTAAGTAGTGAGTAAGCTTAGAGACCGATGACCTCAGCAGTTTGGTCCCATAAGATCTTACCACAAGTTAGTTTAAGTTAGATTAAGTAGTGAGTAAGCTTAGAGACCGATGACCTCAGCAGTTTGGTCCCATAAGATCTTACCACAAATTAGTTTAAGTTAGATTAAGTAGTGAGTAAGCTTAGGGACCGATGACCCCAGCAGTTTGGTCCCATAAGATCTTACCACAAGTTAGTTTAAGTTAGATTAAGTAGTGAGTAAGCTTAGAGACCGATGACCTCAGCAGTTTGGTCCCATAAGATCTTACCACAAGTTAGTTTAAGTTAGATTAAGTAGTGAGTAAGCTTAGGGACCGATGACCTCAGCAGTTTGGTCCCATAAGATCTTACCACAAGTTAGTTTAAGTTAGATTAAGTAGTGAGTAAGCTTAGGGACCGATGACCTCAGCAGTTTGGTCCCATAAGATCTTACCACAAATTAGTTTAAGTTAGATTAAGTAGTGAGTAAGCTTAGGGACCGATGACCCCAGCAGTTTGGTCCCATAAGATCTTACCACAAGTTAGTTTAAGTTAGATTAAGTAGTGAGTAAGCTTAGAGACCGATGACCTCAGCAGTTTGGTCCCATAAGATCTTACCACAAGTTAGTTTAAGTTAGATTAAGTAGTGAGTAAGCTTAGAGACCGATGACCTCAGCAGTTTGGTCCCATAAGATCTTACCACAAATTAGTTTAAGTTAGATTAAGTAGTGAGTAAGCTTAGGGACCGATGACCCCAGCAGTTTGGTCCCATAAGATCTTACCACAAGTTAGTTTAAGTTAGATTAAGTAGTGAGTAAGCTTAGGGACCGATGACCCCAGCAGTTTGGTCCCATAAGATCTTACCACAAGTTAGTTTAAGTTAGATTAAGTAGTGAGTAAGCTTAGAGACCGATGACCTCAGCAGTTTGGTCCCATAAGATCTTACCACAAGTTAGTTTAAGTTAGATTAAGTAGTGAGTAAGCTTAGAGACCGATGACCTCAGCAGTTTGGTCCCATAAGATCTTACCACAAGTTAGTTTAAGTTAGATTAAGTAGTGAGTAAGCTTAGGGACCGATGACCCCAGCAGTTTGGTCCCATAAGATCTTACCACAAGTTAGTTTAAGTTAGATTAAGTAGTGAGTAAGCTTAGGGACCGATGACCTCAGCAGTTTGGTCCCATAAGATCTTACCACAAATTAGTTTAAGTTAGATTAAGTAGTGAGTAAGCTTAGAGACCGATGACCTCAGCAGTTTGGTCCCATAAGATCTTACCACAAGTTAGTTTAAGTTAGATTAAGTAGTGAGTAAGCTTAGGGACCGATGACCCCAGCAGTTTGGTCCCATAAGATCTTACCACAAGTTAGTTTAAGTTAGATTAAGTAGTGAGTAAGCTTAGGGACCGATGACCTCAGCAGTTTGGTCCCATAAGATCTTACCACAAGTTAGTTTAAGTTAGATTAAGTAGTGAGTAAGCTTAGAGACCGATGACCTCAGCAGTTTGGTCCCATAAGATCTTACCACAAGTTAGTTTAAGTTAGATTAAGTAGTGAGTAAGCTTAGGGACCGATGACCTCAGCAGTTTGGTCCCATAAGATCTTACCACAAGTTAGTTTAAGTTAGATTAAGTAGTGAGTAAGCTTAGAGACCGATGACCTCAGCAGTTTGGTCCCATAAGATCTTACCACAAGTTAGTTTAAGTTAGATTAAGTAGTGAGTAAGCTTAGGGACCGATGACCCCAGCAGTTTGGTCCCATAAGATCTTACCACAAGTTAGTTTAAGTTAGATTAAGTAGTGAGTAAGCTTAGAGACCGATGACCTCAGCAGTTTGGTCCCATAAGATCTTACCACAAGTTAGTTTAAGTTAGATTAAGTAGTGAGTAAGCTTAGGGACCGATGACCTCAGCAGTTTGGTCCCATAAGATCTTACCACAAGTTAGTTTAAGTTAGATTAAGTAGTGAGTAAGCTTAGGGACCGATGACCTCAGCAGTTTGGTCCCATAAGATCTTACCACAAGTTAGTTTAAGTTAGATTAAGTAGTGAGTAAGCTTAGAGACCGATGACCTCAGCAGTTTGGTCCCATAAGATCTTACCACAAGTTAGTTTAAGTTAGATTAAGTAGTGAGTAAGCTTAGGGACCGATGACCTCAGCAGTTTGGTCCCATAAGATCTTACCACAAGTTAGTTTAAGTTAGATTAAGTAGTGAGTAAGCTTAGAGACCGATGACCTCAGCAGTTTGGTCCCATAAGATCTTACCACAAGTTAGTTTAAGTTAGATTAAGTAGTGAGTAAGCTTAGGGACCGATGACCCCAGCAGTTTGGTCCCATAAGATCTTACCACAAGTTAGTTTAAGTTAGATTAAGTAGTGAGTAAGCTTAGGGACCGATGACCTCAGCAGTTTGGTCCCATAAGATCTTACCACAAATTAGTTTAAGTTAGATTAAGTAGTGAGTAAGCTTAGAGACCGATGACCTCAGCAGTTTGGTCCCATAAGATCTTACCACAAGTTAGTTTAAGTTAGATTAAGTAGTGAGTAAGCTTAGGGACCGATGACCCCAGCAGTTTGGTCCCATAAGATCTTACCACAAGTTAGTTTAAGTTAGATTAAGTAGTGAGTAAGCTTAGGGACCGATGACCTCAGCAGTTTGGTCCCATAAGATCTTACCACAAGTTAGTTTAAGTTAGATTAAGTAGTGAGTAAGCTTAGAGACCGATGACCTCAGCAGTTTGGTCCCATAAGATCTTACCACAAGTTAGTTTAAGTTAGATTAAGTAGTGAGTAAGCTTAGGGACCGATGACCTCAGCAGTTTGGTCCCATAAGATCTTACCACAAGTTAGTTTAAGTTAGATTAAGTAGTGAGTAAGCTTAGAGACCGATGACCTCAGCAGTTTGGTCCCATAAGATCTTACCACAAATTTCCAATCATGCAACTTTCAGAAGTGGCAGTACGGTCCAAATCAAGGAAAAAAAATCTAGTAAACACCCATTCTACAATGCATACCTAAGGAGCTGTGAGCAATTGTTCATCTTCGCTAGTGCGAAACACATCTCTATGGAACAAGTGCTCCTAGCTCTTAATGTATGCGCTTTAGAGGCCATGTTTATCAGACTTTTTTACCTGATTTGGTCCATACTACCACCTCTGAAAGTTGCCTACCCTACAGTCTTAGCAACAGCAGTACAGGTACAGTATTTCCACTGGCAGAGGTATCATAACGATTTTCGCTCATAACTTGCAATTCGTTCCCTTCCGGTACAGAGAGCCTTACCTCGAATTGACACATTTACCCTCCTACATCATCCTTGAAAATTCGTATCATCAACACGGAATCTCCCTGTGTATACTCGCCGTCGCCTATGACTTTGACCCTCTGTAGTATCGTTGGATGACGTTTGGCGGATATGGCTTCCTACTTAATATACTACGTACTCACTCCCTTGTACAAGTTCTAGAAGTTTGTAGCGGGAATTCCCGAACACCCTATGTGTGCTCCTGGGTACGCTTTACAATCCAATACCTGGTTTCGGAATATTTGTCTGATGACGATGTAATCTAGATGACATTATCCCGTATCTTCAGACCTTTTTCAAGTATTCCTCCTCTTGTGGTTTTTAAACAGTGTATTCGCCATTGCTAGCTGAAATTTATTTCAAAAATCAATTAGACTTTCTCCTGTCTCATTCTCACTATCAAACCCATATTGAACCGTAACCCTTTCTTCTATTCCTTCCCCCACAACCGCGTTCCAATCCCGCATGGTTATTGGATTTCCATCTCCCTTTATATACTGAATTACCCGTGCAATACCGTCGTATACTCTCTATGTCTTTTCACCATCTGCTTGTGACGTAGGCGTGCATTCCTGAACTATTGTTGTTGACGTCGGTTTGCTGCCGCTTCTGTTGAGAGCAAACCTATTGCTGAACTGTGAAAGTAGCTCGCTCTCTGCCCTACTTTCCTATTAATAACGAATGCCACTCCTGTTATTTTCTGCTGCTGTTGATATTTCACGACATTCGCTCGGCAACAGTTTCTTATCTTCTTTCTATTTCACTTCACTGACCTCCTACTACATCCAGATAGAACCTTTGCACTTCCATTTTCAGATTTTTCTAGCTCTTCTTCCCCTGTTCAAACTCCTGACGTCCCACGCTCCTACTCATGCAATGTTATCCCTTCCTTGGTTGTTCAGTTTTTTTCTCATTGTTACCTCCCCCTTGGCAGCGCCCTTCACAGATCCGAATAAGGGACTAATCCGGAGTCTTTTGCCAATGGACAGGTCATCAGTTACAAGCCACGCGTCATGTGGGTACAAATTGTCGTGTCTTTAATGAAGAGCTTTCCATTGCTTTTTGCATCCTCATGCCGTTGATCATTGCTAATTGTTCTGCCTTTCGGAAAATTCTTGAAAATTTTTGTTTTGAATTTAAGCGGCTTCGAAGAACACTGGACCCTGGACGTTTTGATTATTAGTGAAAGTCAGTCCCCCCCCCCCCCCCTTTTTTTTTTGCATCAGCTCGGGGCGGACGTTGTAAGACATCCGTTTTAGTTCGTTGTTGATCGATTACCTCAGTTTTTTTATTACAGAGGGCTGCTAACCCTCTGACCGAACACGCTGAGCTATCGTGCCGGCATGCCTCAAAATATAAGGAGCGCTGAATTACGTATATTACAACTGCTCACTATTCTTCAGCGCTTTGCAGTATTATTTGTAGTGAAATCCTGTAACTGGGTTCTGACTGTCCTTCATATTATGATGCGGCACCTGTTTTCTCTTACACGATATTGTAATGTCATTAATTATGTAAATCGCTTGCTTATTAGTACTGCACATCTGCTTACAGTTTTCTAAATGAGAAAGTGGTATCAAAGAAAGTGCTTATGCTTTGTAGAAATTTATTATATTTCTTGTTCAAGTTGTCTGTTTTGTAGCCTTCTTGAGGAGTTTTCACTTCGTGATTGGCTTTAAATGACGGCTCTGCAAGCAGAGTCAAGTTTTCTCCACTCAGGACTGGATCTGCGTGCCGTCCTCGTCATTCACATCGTTGTCAGACGCAAATCGCCGAAATGGCGTGTAATACTGGGTTGGCGCATAAGGCCGTTTTCCGCAAGTTTAATAAACACAACAGATACACATAACTGGGGCTTTAGTCATCAATAATATATTCTCTTTCACTATTTACAAAACTCAACGCTGGGGTAGTTTCTCGTTCCGTTACTGTAGAAATCACGTGGTTTTGAGGAGCAGAAGTCGTCGAGCCATGTTCGGAGCGCATTTTCATCTGGAAAGGAAGTTCCTTGAAGGTTGTTCGATAGAGAGCAGAAAAGGCGAAAATCTGGGGGCGCCAGATCAGGTGAATAAGGCGGGTGAGGAATGACTTCTCAACCCAACTCGTACAGTGTCTTTTGTTAGTCTAGCAGAATGCGGGAGGCCTTTATCATGGAGTAGCATCACATCACGCAGTCTCCCTGATCGTTGTTCTCGGACTGCGTCCGAAAGATGTCTCAGTCGTTAACAACAAATGTTAACAGTGATGGTTACACCTCGGAGAAGCAATTCGTAGCACACCACACCGCCGCTGTTCCACCGGATGCATAACATTATCTTTTCTGGATGTGCGGAGGTTTTTGTACGGTGAGTTGCTGCTTTGTTTGGGCTCTACGATACCTTTCCTTTCCGTTAGTTAGTATGTTGTTGATGTTGTGGTCTTCAGTCCACAGACTGGTTTGATGCAGCTCTCCATGCTACGCTATGCTGTGCAAGCTTCTTCATCTCCAAGTAACTACTGCAATCTGCAGCCTTCTGAATCTGCTTAGCATATTCATCTCTTGGTCTCCCTCTACGATTTTTACCCTCCACGCTTTCCTCCAGTACCAAATTGGTGACCCCTTGATTCCTCAGAATGTGTCCTACCAACCGATCCCTTCTTCTAGTCAGGTTGTGCCACAAATTCATCTTCTTCCCAGTTCTATTCAGTACCTCCTCATTACTTACGTGATCTACCCATTTAATCTTCAGCATTCTTGTGTAGCACCACATATCGGAAGCTTCTGTTCTCTTCTAGTCTAAACTGTTTATTGTCCGTGTTTCACTTCCATACATGGCTACACTCCATAAAAATACTTTCAGGAAAGACTTCCTGACAGTTAAATCTATACTTGATGTTAACAAATTTCACTTCTTCAGAAACGCTTTCTTTGCCAGTGCCAATCTACATTTTATATCCTCCTTACATCGACCATCATCTGCTATTTTGCTTCCCAAATAGTAAAACTCATTTACTACATGCTTTAAGTGTCTCATTTCCTAATCTAATTGCTTCAGCATCGCCTGATTTAATTTGACTAGTGGCCGTGTGGTTCTAGGCGCTTCAGTCTGGAACCGCGCGACCGCTACGATTGCAGGTTCGAGCCCTGCCTCCGGCATGGATGTGTGTGATGTCCTTAGGTTAGTTAGGTTTAAGTAGCTCTAAGTACTAGGGGACTGATGACCTCAGATGTTAAATCCCATAGTGCTCAGAGCCATTTAATTTGACTACATTCCATTACCTTCGTCTTGCTTTGGTTGATGTTCACCTTATATCCTCCTTTCAAGACACTGTTCATTCCGTTCAACTGCTCTTCCAGGTTCCTTGCTGTCTCCGACAGAATTGCAATGTCATCGGCAATCCTTAAACTTTTTATGTCTTCTCCATGGATTTTAATTCCTACTCCAAATATTTCTTTTTTTTCCTTTACTGCTTGCTCAATATGTTGTTGTTGTTGTTGTGGTCTTCAGTCCTGAGACTGGTTTGATGCAGCTCTCTGTGCTACTCTATCCTGTGCAAGCTTCTTCATCTCCCAGTACCTCTCAATATACAGATTGAATAATATCGTGGATAGGCTACAACCCTGTCTCACTCCCTTCCCAACCACTGCTTCCGTTTCATACCCCTCGACTCTTATAACTGCCATCTGCTTTCTGTACATGTTGTAAATAGCCTTTCGCTCCCTGTATTTTATCCATGCCACCTTCGTAATTTGAAAGAGAGTATTCCAGTCAACATTGTCAAAGCTTTATCTAAATCTACAAATGCTAGAAATGTCGGTTGGCCTTTCCTTAATCTATCTTGTAAGATAATTCGTAGGGTCTGTATTGCCTCACGTGTTCCAATATTTCTATGGAATCCAAACTGATCTTTAGTTAGCATAAGGAAACAATTTCTCGTCACCAGTAACGCCACAGGATAGGAAAGATCGGTGTTTTTCAGAAGCCAACTGAAGACGAGCAAGTAGAGACGCACATTTGGCTGCCAGCTGATTTTTGTGACTGTGGGTTAGAGCATGCGGTACCCAGACAACCGATTTTTGAACTTCTCCATTGCATTCAAATTTCACACGATGGTGGACCAATCGCGGTTCATCGCATTTGCCAGTTCTCGAGTACTGGTAGTTCTCGAGTACACTACCGTGGATCATTGTAGATTAATGCGTTCAACCGATCTTCATCAAACTCCGAAGGTCTTCCGGAACGTGTAGAATCGCTAATGTCACAACGATCCTCCTTAAAAGGAAAAAACCGTTTTCTTGCTGTGCTCTGTCGAGTGAGACCCACCCCGTACACGGCGCAAATGTTTGTGGCTGTCTTCGCTGCTGTCACCCCTGCATTTAACTCAAACAGAAGAATATATCGGGAACGTTCTGATTCCTCCACTTGGCACTCAATTTGCTAGCGTCCACAGCTCCACTGACTGTCTCCAAGTGTCAAAATGGAAATATTTTAACTCAAATAGCAACAGTGATCTACAAATAAAAAATGACAATCGATAAGTAAACTTACAGCAACCAGAATACCAATAATCCAACAAAAACGCTACGAACTTATGCACTAACCTAATAGAAAGAGTTGCATCTGGCGGCTAGAACAGGCCCAGATAGAGTCTCTCGGCCAATAAGTCCGTACTATCATTTCATTTACTGAAGTACTGAGAAATGATGAGACGGGTTTGAAGTTCTCTGAGGCTATAGACACTGCGATAATCAATAACACAATAGGCAGTTCAGATGAAAACGAATGAACACTCTAAAAATGGCATACACAGAATCTGGACCACACACACATAGGTTCCAGGTAGGTAACTGTGAAGAAACCTTGAATAATAGAAAAAAAAGGTACTACAGTTGATCGACGAAAGAAGCGAGTACGGAAAAATCTATGTAAAATTCATGGAAACAGAAATGTAAATCACTTAGGATTGAAATATATAGGAAGTGTACGGAAGCCAAGGCGTTATGGCTACAAGAAAAATATGAAAAAGAAACGGAAATGAAATGGCCGTCGGAAGGACTGATTCGGCTCACTGAAGAGTCAAAGCAGACTTCTGTGAAACTGAAAGCGAGGCCGTCAACGTTAAGAGTAAAATGGGAATTCCAGTGTTGAGCCTAGAGGAGAGCGGATAGTTGGAAGGAGTACACGAAAAGCCTCAATGAAGGGGAAGACTTGTCTGAAGACGCGATAAAAGAAGAAAGAAGAGTCGACAGGTAAGAGATAGGGGATCCAGTATTAGGGTCAAGAGTTGAGTTGAGCTCTGGAAGACTTGCGATGAAATGAGGCAGGAAGGACAGAAAATATTCCTTCGGGATTTCTGAAATCATTGGAGGAAGTGACATCCAAGCGATTACTCAAGCTGATGTGTAGAATATGTAAGTCAGAAGATATGCCACCAGACTTTCAGGAAAACATCATCCACAAAATTCCAGGGACAGCAACAACTGATGAGTGCGAGAGTTATCGCGCAGTCGGTTTAGCACCTGATTCTTCCAAGTTGCTCATAAGAATAATATCCAGAAGAATAGAAGAGAAAATTGAAGATCTGTTAAAATGACGATCAGTTTGACTTGGGAAAGGTAAGAGAGTCGGAGAGGCAATTCTAACCTGGTGATTGATAATGTAAACAAGAGTAAAGAAAAATCCAGACACGTTCATAGGATTTGTTGACCTGCAAAAACCTTTTGACAATGTAAAATGGTACAAAATGTCCGAAATTCTGAGAAAAGCAGTAGGCTGTAAGAAAAGACGGATAATATACAATATGTACAAGAACGAAGAGGGAACAATAAGAATGAAAAACTAAGAACGAAGTGCTCGGATTAAAAAAAAAAAAAGAGGACACGGATATAGTCTTCCGTCCCTGCTGTTTAGTCTAGACATCGAACAAGCGATGACGGAAATAAAAGAAACGTTCAAGCGTGGGCTTAAAATTCAGGGGGAAATGATATCAATGATAAGATTCGCTGATGACATTGCTATCCTAAGATAAAGTGAATTACAGGACGTGTTGGATGGAATGAACAGTCTAATGAGTAAAGAGCATGAATTGAGAGTAAGTCGAGGAAAGACGAAATTAGCGAGGTGTAGTATAAATGAGATTAGCTATAAACCTAAAATTAAAACAAGTAGATGACGTGAAGAATTTCTTCTGTCTTAAAAGCAGCATAGCACATGATCGACAAAGCAAGGAGGACATTAAAAAGCCAACTAATACCGGCAAAGAGAGTCTCCCTGGGCAAAAGAAATGTACTGATATCTGGCACCGGCCTTAATTTTAGGAAGAAATTTCTGACGATGTACGTTTGTATTGTATGGAGGTTAATAATGGACTATGGGAAAACTGAAAAAATAGAGAATCGAAGTGTTCGAGGTGAGGTCTTATAGACGGATATTAAAAATTAGATGGAATGATAAGATAAGAAATGAGGAGGTTTTCAGCAGAATCTGTGAGGAAAGGAATCTTTGGAAAACACCTACAAGAAAGGCGGACAGGATGATAAGACATGAGGGAATAATCTCATGTTAATACAGGGAGCTGTAGAGGGCAAAGATTGTAGGGGAAGACTGAAAGATACATCTAGGAAATAGCTGATGATGTAGATTGCAAGAGCTACTCTGAGACGAAGAGGTTCGCGCAGGAGAAGATTCGCGGTGGGCCACATCAAACCAACGATGTGACTGACTTAATAAATAAAGTATTGCACATTGTACACTATTTTGGCTTTTTGTTTTGTTTCTCGTACTGAGATGTAAGTAATGGCTAGACTTGGTTTCACGTTCTGTAGAAACGTGATGGTTCGATGCTGCACGGAAAGTTGAAAAAGAGAGAGTGAGGGAGAAGTGATATAGACGTGTGTATGATAAACCCTTTGCATCAAAAATATTTATCTCTTTCATACCTCCTCTGTGTTACCACACGTAACGTGTCACTCATCTCATTTGTGTTAAGATTGCAGTACGTGGAGGTGGGTGCCTATTTGCTTACACCGCCCAGAGTGGAATGCATAAATCTAATAAAAGTACACCAACCTGCAGTCTTCTACAGTTGTTGCTCCCTGCGCGGAAAACAGCACGTAGATTGTGAATCCGTAATCTTGACGCTGTAAGAAACCCTTTGAGAGGGACTCTTATTTTAGAAATGATTAAATTTCCAATCAGTTTGTTTATACCGGATGCCACTCGCTTTTTATTGGCAGAGCACGAGAAACTGCACAATTACATTCCTTTTCAGAGTCACAAATGATTTCCATTCTTCCACAAATTAATGAACGGTATATTTCCGTAATTATTATCACACTGTTCTCAACTATATGTCCAAATAACCATACATTGCTAATAAAGTCTTAACTGACACCTACCGCGGCAGACTACATGTCTGTCTTCCGACATTGCCGAACCAAATGGTTCAAATGGCACTGTGCACTATGGGCCTTAACATCTGAGGTAATCAGTCCCCTAGAACTTAGAACTACTTAAACCTAACTAACCTAAGGACAACATACACGCCCATGTCCGAGGCAGGATTCGAACCTGCGACCGAGCGAGGTGGCGCAGTGGTTAGCACACTGGACTCGCATTCGGGAGGACGACGGTTCAATCCCGCGTCCGGCCATCCTGATTTAGGTTTTCCGTGATTTACCTACATCACTTCAGGCAAATGCCGGGATGGTTCCTTCGAAAGGGCACGGCCGATTTCCTTCCCCATCCTTCCCTAATCCGAGCTTGTGCTCCGTCTCTAATGACCTCGTTGTCGACGGGACGTTAAACACTAATCTCCTCCTCCTCCTCCTCGAACCTGCGACCTTAGCAGTCGCGCGGTTCCGGACTGAAGCGCCTAGAACCGCTCGGTCACAGCTGCCGGCCTGCCGAACCAGCTCTGATTTACACATTAGACATTTCTAACTAAGTCTTAACTGATACCGCGGCAGACAACATGTCTGTCTTCCACACTACCAAACTAGCTCTGTCTTACAGCCAAACCGCTCCGCCCGCCATCCAAGTTAGGCGCGATCCGAAGATCACCGAAGGGCTTCGACGGCATTTTCGTTTAGCAGTTGTTTATTACTCTGTTGTTTATTAATACTTGTGAAATAATGGAATGGTAGAACGCTATTGAGAGATGCTTCAATTTGCAATGCAAGTAAATGAGCTGTTTAGTTTGTCTAATACACTACTTTCCATTGCTACACCACGAAGATGACGTGCTACAGACGCGAAATTTAACCGACAGGAAGAAGATGCTGTGATATGCAAATGATTAACTTTTCAGATAAATCACACAAGGTTGGCGTCGATGGCGACACCTACAACGCGCTGACATGAGGAAAGTTTCCAACCGATTTCTCATACACAAACAGCAGTTGACCGGCGTTGCCTGGTGAAACGTTATGTGATGCCTCGTGTAAGGAGGAGAAATGCATACCATCACGTTCCCGACTTTGATAAAGGTCGGATTGTAGCCTATCGTGATTGCGGTTTATCGTAGCGCGACAGTGCTGCTCGCATTGGTCGAGATCCAATGACTGTTAGCAGAATATGGAATCGGTGGGTTCAGGAGGGTAATACGGAACGTCGTGCTGGATCCCAACGGCCTCGTATCACTAGCAGTCGAGATGACTGGCATCTTATCCGCATGGCTGTAACGGATCGTGCAGCCACGTCTCGATCCCTGAGTCAACAGATGGGGACGTTTGCAATACAACAACCATCTGCACGAACAGTTCGACGACGTTTGCGGCAGCATGGACTATCAGCTCGGAGACCATGGCTGCGGTTACCCTTGACGCTGCATCACAGACAGGAGCGCCTGCGATGGTGTACTCAACGTGAACCTGGGTGCACGAATGGCGAAACGTCATTTTTTCGGATGAATCCAGGTTCTGTTTACAGCATCATGATGGTCGCATCCGTGTTTGGCGACATCGCGGTGAACGCACATTGGATACTAGCGTATCACCTGGCGTGATGGTATGGGGTGCGATTGGTTACACGTCTCGGTCACCTCTTGTTCGCATTGACGGCACTTTGAACAGTGAACGTTACATTTCAGATGTGTTACGACCCGTGGCGCTACCCTTCATGCGATCCCTTCGAAATCCTACATTTCAGCAGGATAGTGCACGACCGCATGTTGCAGATCCTGTATGGACCTTTCTGGATACAGAAAATATTCGACTGCTGCCCTGGCCAGCACATTCTCCATATCTCTCACCAACTGAAAACATCTGGTCAATAGTGGTCGAGCAACTGGCTCGTCACAACGTCACAATACGCCATTCACTACTCTTGATGAACTGTGGTATCGTGTGGAAGCTGCATGGGCAGCTGTACCTGTACACACCAACCAAGCTCGGTTTGACTCAATGTCCAGGCGTATCAAGGCCGTTATTACGGCTAGAGGCGGTTGTTGTCGGTACTGATTTCTCAGGATGTATGCACCCAAATTACGTAAAAATGTAACCACATGTCAGTCCTAGTATAATATATTTCTCCTATGAACACCCGTTTATCATCTGCATCTCTTTGTCATTTTGTCATTTTGGCCGGCAACTACCGAACGCAGCAGCCTATCGCGGAGAAGGATCACAATTTAGGCGGTCTGTCTTACGATACCCGTACCGAACAAACCTTCTGTCATCGGTACCTGACACTACATTACGTCATTTTGCAACTGCTGTCTTTTCAACTGCTCTAAGAAGAGTTTTTGTACCTGAATATGATGGCTGCAAAGAAGGAAATATTACAACTGGTCGAGGTCTTCGTGTCTTTCTATATGTAGATCAGTGTTCACAAGCTATACTGACATTGACAGTCCAGATTCTCATAGATTTAAACAACTCAGTGCAACGAATTCTCTTGATACTTTTTGTTATAATTCGTATAGTCGTTTGTTTCACCTTAAATGCTGTTTGTTTATTTTGTTCATTTGCTCCCCTTAAGGTTATCCAATAAATAATTAGGGAATGGACGTAAACTAGTACACACTGAAGTTATTATTCGAACTGCAAACGCTACTGAAGCTATTCGCTTTTCAAGGACTGTAATATGCTCCGTCCACTTTAGTTGTAAGTCCATATACATCCGCAGAATTTTTGTTCTTGCTGCACATTCTACGAGCTCATCTTTCACTTTCAGAGAGATACTGTTGGTTTTTCTGCTTTGTGGAAACTAATACTGTTGATTTTTACTTTAAATGTGAGGTTAATTTGTTGTTTACTATCCACCTGCATATATATATATATATATATATATATATATATATATATATATATATATATATATATATATAACGGAAGGAAACATTCCACGTGGGAAAAATTATATATAAAAACAAAGATGAGGTGACTTACCGAACAAAAGCGCTGGCAGGTCGATAGACACACAAACAAACACAAACATACACACAAAATTCAAGCTTTCGCAACAAACTGTTGCCTCATCAGGAAAGAGGGAAGGAGAGGGGAAGACGAAAGGAAGTGGGTTTTAAGGGAGAGGGTAAGGAGTCATTCCAATCCCGGGAGCGGAAAGACTTACCTTAGGGGGAAAAAAGGACAGGTATACACTCGCACACACGCACATATCCATCCACACATACAGACACAAGCTCCCGGGATTGGAATGACTCCTTACCCTCTCCCTTAAAACCCACTTCCTTTCGTCTTCCCCTCTCCTTCCCTCTTTCCTGATGAGGCAGCAGTTTGTTGCGAAAGCTTGAATTTTGTGTGTATGTTTGTGTTTGTTTGTGTGTCTATCGACCTGCCAGCGCTTTTGTTCGGTAAGTCACCTCATCTTTGTTTATATATATATATATATATATATATATATATATATATATATATATATATATATATATATATGTGTGTGTGTGTTTCCTAAGCTTTGTCCTTTAGTACTCTGGGTGACTCATTGCTGATTAGAATGTTACTTTAATCATGATAGATGACACTCTAGGAAGTCATCGGTGTGTATTGAAAACACTACTGGACTCAGCATACTACTATGCGAGATACAATATTAACGTATTTTGGGTTAGAAATATGTTTTATGATATGATTGGATTTCGTTTGAGAAATTTCGTCCCATTGTACGATGTTTTTCGGGTACGAAGGAAACCAATTACTTCTATTCCCCTTGTTTCTAATATATACAGTTTATTTAGCATTATTTAATGGCTTACTGTGCGAGAGACGTTGGTAAAGCCAAGGAAGATATCGGTTTCCTGATCTCCTTTGTTTAGTGGTTCTAGACCAACGTTTGTAAACTGAGGTATAGCTGAGCCTCTGTTTTTACCAAACGTAAGAACAAACTGTTTTCTTTTTTACTCAGAAGATTGCACTTTGTTAAGATCTGCCAGGAAGTTTCATATCAGCGCACACTCCGCTGCAGAGTGAAAATCTCATTCTGGAAACATCCCCCAGGCTGTGGCTAAGCCATGTCTCCGCAATATCCTTTCTTTCAGGAGTGCTAGTTCTGCAGGTTCGCAGGAGAGCTTCTGTAAAGTTTGGAAGGTAGGAGACGAGATACTGGCAGAAGTAAAGCTGTGAGACCGGGCGTGAGTCGTGCTTCGGTAGCTCAGATGGTAGAGCACTTGCCCGCGAAAGGCAAAGGTCCCGAGTTCGAGTCTCGGTCGGGCACACAGTTTTAATCTGCCAGGAAGTTTCACAACTTGCTATAATTTATAGGCAACAAAATTACAGACCCAAAATAGAAAATGCACATAAAATATTAGCAAATCAAGCATACACAAGAAGTAGTAATTACAGGATGCATACCGTAAAATTTCTTGATTAGTTTAATTGCCATAATGACTCAACACATAGTTAAAATCTTTTTTAAAAATAACAACTTCCATACATACATCATATACTATGATTTACTATTCAACAATTGCCAATAACAGAGGTATTGGTACATTCACACCAAGCCCTTAAATAATCAATATATTCTTTTCAAACATATGTACAACACATATAATACGGAGATACAGGAATATACTGTCATACTTTGTCTTACGCAGACAATTTAATCATATTGGTTCCTGTCTCATAGCCATTTTAATTTAGACTTTGGGCAATATTTCCATATAGAATTGGACGATAACTAAGACCCATTTCCACTGGTGCATTCTGGATAAAACATAATAACGTATTCTGTATGTATTTGCTCTTAAGAATGAGAACGTCAATCTTGTGGTAGAATGTGTTGTGATGTTAGTTGCAAATATCGATATTTCACTGATTGGATATCGAAAAACACTACATCTAGCCCTCGAGTGATAACTACTGTTGTTTTTTGATATATAAGATTAAGACAAATTCCAATGACCCAAGTTTTGTAGCTTTTATCTATGCATTTGGTAGACATCTAGCTACTGAGATCTGCAGTTTTTATTACTTTTATAATCTATTTCCATTATATCATTTTTACTAGTGTACATTTAGTATCTTTTTTCCTTTTCAGTAATTGAATAATTTTTTATTATTGCTTAATACCATCATTAAGATGAAAAACTGATTACCATTATTTCAACCTTTTATGGTCCATAATGTTGTATGTTGATAATATTTCTTATACTTTGATTTGTTATGAAGACATGTCGTTTACATTTTCAAAATGCTTAGACTATGGCTGAGGCCGGTAAACTTTGGTAAATTATCAGTTTGGTAGAATATTACATAAAATTGGATCGCTTATTAACGCTAATAAACTCGTATTATCAGGTCATACCATCATTATTTGAAGCTCTGTTCATTCAGTTATAATGTGGACTGTATCGATGTTAATAATTCAGCTATAAATACAGTTGTACCCTGTATTACTTTTAAATTTTATTAGAACATTAATATTTTACGCACGTTGCATAGCCGACTGCTAATCCCATCTAGCGATCATTGCTGTAAGTGGATTACCGAACTTAAAAAATGGCTATTAGTCCCCTCTTCACTGCAGTAATGGCCACACATGTTTACATGATGTGTATTTCAAATGTTTTATTTCTTGATTGTTGTGATGGTTATCAACTGCAATATTATTCTCATACACCACGTGTTAATAACGTACTCCTGATGATATCTGCTACGAGGTAATATAAATACTGATTAAATTGTGTCAGTTGTTGTACACTTCTGTAATCTCATGTGAAATTTTATGTCGTAAATCAGAAGATGGCTCGTGTGTACCTAAAACTAGTAATCAAGCTAAAAATTTATTTCCCGTCTTGACATCGAGGATTTTGAATCGTTGATATAAAAATTACGGCAGATCGCGTGTCTCCAACGTTGACAATGTCAATAAAAGCTACCTCTCATAGTGTTATACCATAATGACAAGTTAGACCATGAGTTTGGAATTGCATGTGCTATTTCAAATCTTCTTCACCAATATTTTGTAATGCTAGCTACGAGCTATCAAGAGTCTTCAATTCTATGTTTAGCTGCGGCACTGTATTTCTTATGAAGTCGATATTTTGCTGGAGAGCTAAAAAACAAAGCACACTACTTACCTTGGAGACTTCTCCTTCTTCTTGCCTTCAAATAAAAAATCATTTGGACGGTGAGGAGGTACAAGTTTCTTACCGTTCCCTTCTCTATCCACAGCTGCTTCTGTTTTTTATTTTATTTTTATTTTACACATCTATTTCCTTTAGGACCAAGATGAGGAGCTAATCTACGTGATCATGGAACGTGTCAGTACATGAAATTACAACAAAAAAGTTGTTTATGAATCCTAAAAAGACGACAAGCTATACGTTTATGTAAACGCAATCAACAATATTGCACCGGAATCACCTTGATTTTTCAACAAACTCCTGAATAGAATAGAAGGAGTGGTCCATGAGGGAACTCATCAGTTCAGATTTGAAAGCGCATTGATTAATGCTAAGATTTTTTAAATTGTCGTGGTAGCTTATTGAAAATGAATGCAGCAGGACAGTTCACTCCTTCCTCCACAGAGTTAAGGAAGTGCGAACCAAACGTAGATTGGATTTCGCCTAATACTGAGTGAAAAGTGGTAATTCTTGGGAATAAGCTGGTATTGTTGACAAAAAACGACACTGAAGAATATACATATTGAGTGACGAATGTCGGAATACCCTGACTAATCGACAAGAGGTTCGCGAACTTTCAGCAACTTATTGCCTGAACCGCCAATTTCTGAGCCAAAAATACCATTTGTGGATGGGAAAAGTTACCACAAACTATAATACCATACGTCATAAGCGAATGAAAATAAGCAAAGGAGAATATTTTTCGTGTCGAACTATCACTTATTTCAGATATCGTTCTAATAGTAAAAATAGCAGCATTAAGTCTTTGAATACGATCCTGAACATTGGTTTTCCAAGACAGTTTACTGTCTATCTGAACACCTAGTAATTTGAACTGTTCAGTCTCACTAATCATATGCCCATTGTGTGTAGCTGGAACGTCAGGTTTTGCTGAATTGTGCGCTAGGAACTTTAAACATTGAGTCTTACTGTGATTTAGCGTAATTTATTTTCTACAAGCCATGAATTTATGTCTTGAACTGCACTATCTGAAACAGTGTGAACGTTGCACATAACATGCTTTACTATCAAACTAGTGTCATCAGCAAACAGAAATATTTTAGAAGAGACGCCAAAGCACCGATCCCTGGGTCTCCCATCCCATGTACCTGTTTTCCACTCGGACACCACATAATAGCCGTTCTCAATATTGTGGAGAATAACCTTTTGCTGTCTGTTCTTAAGCTAAGAAGTGAACCATTTGTGAGCTACTCCCTGTATTCCATAATGGTCCAACTTCTGGAGCAATATTTTGTGATCAACACAATCAAACGCCTTAGTTAAATCAAAAACAGATGATTAACGTTCGACACCTTTTGTTTAATCCATCCAGTACCTCACAGAGAAAAGAGGATGTGGGATTTACAGTTGTTAAATCACTTCTATAACGAAACTGTAAGTTTGACAACAAATTATGTGACATGAAATGATCAATTATCCTTACATACACAGCCTTTTATATAACTTTAGCAAACACTGATGGCATAGAAATAGGTCTAAAATTGTCTGCGTTATCCTTTTCCCCCTTTTTATAAAGCGGCTTTACTACTGAGAACTTTAATCTTTCATGAAACTGACCATTCCTAAAGGAAAAATTACAAATATGGCGAAGTACAGGGTTAACGTGTACAGAACAGTACTTTTGTATTCTGCTACATACTACATAATGTTCAAGAGAGTACTTAGTCCTCAGTGATTTGATTATTAACTCGATCTCCCCTTTGTATCACAGAGGAGTATTTCAGATATCAGTCTCGGAAAGGCGTTCCCCAAGAGAGTTATATGATTCCCTGCAGAAACTAAGTTTTCATTTAGTCCACCAGCTATGTTCAGAAATTGATTGTTAAATACGATACGTATACCTGACTTACCAGTAACAGAAAATTTTTACTACGTACTGACTTTTTATCTTCGACTCCGTGCTGCTGGCCAGACACTGCCTTCACGACTGACCATATGGTTTCAATTTTATCCTATGAATCGGCTATTCTATTTGCGTACCACATACTCTTTGCCTTCCTAATAAGATTTTAAGCACCTTACTGTACCTTCTGTAAAGGGGTACTGTTGCTTCTAACATTTTGATATAATTCCGACTTGTTCTACATGATATCCTTATCGCACTAGTCAACCATCCACACTGCCTTATGCTGCTAGTACCCTGTTTAGAACATTCTATTGCGAAGCAACTTTCTAAGAGCTTGAGAAATTGGATATATATAGATATATATATTTGTCATCCGTGTTACAGTAATATACACATCCTGACACTCTTGTTGCTTAATGAGGTTCAAAGAACTCTCTAGTGCCATTGTATTTGCTTTTCTACATTGTTTCTAATTATATATAACAATTGTTTGAGTACAAAAAACCTTTCAGTGTTAAAATTTTTGCATCATAGTCTGAATGCCATTGAACCTTTTACAAACAGAATGCCCACCTAATAATGAAGGATGATTAGAAATACTGTTTGTGGCTATGCTACCTTTCCCCTGCACCCTGGTTGGAAAATAATACGGCCAGCATAAGATTTTATGAGTTTAGGAGATCTTCCATCATCCTTTTTCTTCAGAATCACATACAAAATTAATAATGAAGCCAATACATAGAACTAATTTTTGGTACATCTCATAAAGTGATCCAAGAACCCTCTCTAGCTTGAGCAGAAAAGGTATGAAGTCAAAATTATGGGAGCAACAAATAATAAGAATTAGAAGTCAGTTTCACTAAATTCAACTGCCCCTGTGCAACATTCAGATACCTGTTCAGTGCAGTATTTTGACACTTCTCCTCATCTTTTTTAGCTGTCAATGCTACTAGTGCAGTTTTTATTGGCAGTGATGCTGATTCTGACTCTTCTATCTCTTTTAGTAGTGCTATTGTTGCAGCTGTTGTGGTTGACGACGAAGTTACTACTACTGTTTTTGTTTTGAAATTGTTTTCGTGTTTTTTTTATTACCTTGATTATCGCGTTCGCCAGATGTGTTTTTCCCCAAGCCATTTAGGTGTAGTCCGCTTGGTGTGTAAAGTCTTCTGTGACGAACAAACTTTGGTCAGTCTTCGGTATTCTAGTGACAGTGTTTCACGAATTGGGTATCGTATAGGAAAGAATATAAAATTAAACGTATCTTTCTTATTCTCTTTCTTTGAGCTTTATTGATCCATTTGGTGGTCTTGTACATGAAAACGTAAGTAAAAAGTGTTTTGTAAATACATGTTACTTGTGTTACGCGTGTAATATTATCTCAATGTAATTTTTATATTTTCTCTTTGTACTTCTAGAAAATGAGCCTGCTAAGGTGTAATCTGTGTACAAATATTTTACGAGCAAAAAGGAGAGACAAATGATGAGCGATAAGGGGTTCGAAGCCTTATTTTTTCCCCCTGGATGTCTGGAGACGTTCGGTCACGAGCGCGGTTTAAATTGGGGAAAGTGTCATTAAATTCTGAAGGAAAGACCAATTTTTCCAGAGTCGGAAGGAAGAGGAATTCGAAAGAAAGTAGAAGTCGCCATTTGGAGGCTGAGAACGTCAGTATATACGAAAAAACGCGAATTGATCGTGAAAAGTTTTAGAAAGCGATTGCTGCATTCTGGTTACTACAAGGAAGAACTAGACCATATGTCGACAGAGAAGAGGACGCGCAAGAATAAAAGACAGCAGGAGAAGAAATCCCACGTGAGAAGATTCATCGAGGAAGATGGAGGGAAGAAAAAGATAGAAAGAGTCGTCACAACTTTCAGAATCTATAGCCGTTAGGTAGAGAGAGTATAACTCACTCAAGCAGCAAAATGAACAATTTACTTAATGATCGTGGCCAAACGATGGACAGGAATTTGTTTGTTCGACCGCTCTTCAAGTGGAAGTGGATTGATAGTTGAACTGCGGCTTCTTTTGTTTTCAACTGTATTCCAAATGTGTAAGGACACAGCTTTCGATCGTTAATTTGAACGGTGTGTTAAACAGACGAGCTGACACATAAGAGTGCCGTCAAGCAGTCTTCCCTTGATAGAAGTGAATATCTGTGTTCATGAACTAAACCCGACGTCTGCCCATTCCGCTGCTTTAGAATTCATCTAAATATTAGTCTACAGTGTTTTACTCAAAGTTTGAGACGTCAGAGCTGCCTAAAAGTTTTTATTTTCAGCTTCCGTGAATATTTTAGAAATCGACGAAACTGCCTTCGCCATTTTGGCAGCAGCTTTGCGATATTCACGGAACAGCAGAGCGCTGACTCCTGAGAGTACGCTGTAGTCATCACAAGGTAAGAGGTAACTTAAGTGACGTCTCTATCAACAATACGCAGCCATTTGTTTTGCTTGGTCTTACCAAAAGAAATCTGTTTACCTAACATCAGGCTAAAGAGTACAACACAACAAAACAGTGTTCATATTCCTTAAGGTGATAATTAAAGATCTTAATTTACCAAAATTCCTGAATTTAAAACAGAGTTGTTGTGAAATGTAATTTGTGCACAGCTGTCAGCTACTTTAAATAAAAATTGCGTACTAAGGTAGTTTATTCTATTTTATACAAGTAATAGCTAGTTTGAAGAATCATTTAATTCCTATTACGGTTTATATTGCTACTTACTTTCATCCCAGGCAGTATTTAAGAACTATTGCCTCGATCGGTCTGAAATGTGACGAAACGAATCTGTTAACGCTTCCCTACAAATATTTACATTTTGTTCACTTACTCTGTGAATAACATTTACATAAAGCGCATTTGCATTACTTGTACACACATAGACTTGCGACAGCTAACAATTACACATCAATAATAACCACCTCAGCAGCACTTAACATATGTTGTGTATTTATTTGACTGTAGGCATTGGTTGTAAGTGCGACTGCCGGGGTGGGGGGTCAGTGTGTAGAATGGGCGTAGCCTCCTTAAGTAATGTTGTGGTCTATACATTCTGTACCGAGCTATTATGTACTTACCACAATATAGCGTATTCTGAGAATCCAAGTTTGTATTTAGTGTGAGAAGAGCACAGGATTCTTACATATGCGTTGATTACAGTGGGAGCATATCGTAAAGCACGTCAGCTGTTTACAAGCTCCACGAACAGTCTTGAAACTATCCTAACCAATCAGGAAACAGGCGTAGTGACTAAACGGTTTCAAAAGCAGAGAGAGAGAGAGAGAGAAGGGGATTAGAACCGTTTCACTACGTCCTGCATTACTTATATCAACTTTTTACAATGACTGCAGGATTTATCAAACTTCTACATTAACAGATGACTTAGTTCGTTAGTTAGTTACGTATTCCATTGATCTGTCTCACTTTAACCGTTATGGTGTGGAACGTGTCAAGTGCATAAGAAATGCAGATGTGAATCAAGGTTCATTTTTTTTTAAAAAAAAGAAAAAAGCACCTTAAAATTTTTATTACCTACCTCATTCCTTTAAATGGCATAAAATACATATATTATACCTATAGATTTATTTATTCTTAATCAAGAATTCATCTATGGTAAAGAAGAAGTTGTCAAGGAAATATGGTTTCAATTGATTATTAAAACTATTACTGTTGACTGTCAGACATTTTATTTAATGTGGTAATTTATCGACAAGTTTAACAGCAGCGTATTTTACCCCTTCCTGTGCCAAAGATAGTTTAAGTAGAGGACAGTGTACGTCTTTCTTTCTTCTGGTATTACAGTCATGACTGTCATTGTTGTTTTTAAACTGGTCCATGTTGTTGAGAACAAATTTCATTACTGAGTAAATGTACTGTGATGCTGTTGTAAGAATTCCTAACCTTTTAAACAGATGCTTACAAGATGTGCGACTATGAGCACCGCACATTATTCTAACCACTTTCTTTTGAGCAGTGAATTCTTTTTGCCTAAGTGTTGAGTTACCCCAAAATATTATTCTGTATGACACCGGACAAAGTATGCAAAGTATGTTAGCGTACTAATTTCTGTATCCTCAAAATTGGCAATTATTCTGATAGCAAAAGTTGTTGAACATAGTCGCTTTAAGATTCCAAAATATGAATGATCCAATTAAGATTCTCATCTATATGTACACACAAAAACTTAGTATGCTCTACCCTATCTTCTGACTTCTGTTGTTGTGTTATATTTATTGAAGGAACTGTACTCCTTGCAGCATAAAATTGGATGCACTGTGTTTTTTCAAAGTTCAGAGCAAGCTCATTCGCAGAAAACCAATCAATCACTTTTCCAAAGACATTATTTGTATAATTTTCTATTGGAGCTTCTTTTACTGAATTAATAATGATGCTTGCATCATCAGCAAACAGTGCCAGTTTAGCTTCTTGTTTCAGATAAGAAGGGAGGTCATTCACATACTTATATCAAGAACAGAACGGAACCCATTATCGAACACTGTGTAACTCCTAATGTAATTTCACCCCAGTCAGATGAATTGGGAAATTTTCTTAAATCGCTTAAACCATATAAGGAAACTTTTTGCTTCCTGTTCTGTAGTATGACTTAAACCGCTCGTATGCTGTTCCATTTATGCCATAGAATTGTAATTTCTGTAACGTAATGTCATAGTTCACACAATCAAACGCTTTGGATAAGACACAGAAAATTCCTATTGGTGACACTTCACTATTTGAAGACTCCATTATGTTGACAGTGAAATTGTATATTGTTGTCACAGTGGAACAGCGTTTCACAAGATCGTGCCGATGCGGAATATTCACATTTACAACATTTCTGTGTAAGGTTGTCCATACTCTGTTTAAGTTCGCCTGTAGCGCTGGCAGTTTGATTTTTGCAGACGTCGTTTGAGTTTTTAAGTAGTACAATAAAGTCTTTATCGTGTAGTTGTTAACCTCTGTAGCTGCAATCACCTTTCTAATTTCAGAAACTGGGGATCCCGGCTTCACCATGCGACAAGAACTTTTTTCCTTTGATTTATTTGCAAGTCCACGACCGTGACTGAAAACACCAGCGGTATGCTGTTATAAGAGCTGCTTCAGTTGGGGCGTCGTTTTGTGTTGTTTCTCGTAATTCACGTGGTACTTCATGCATGTTTTGTGTTTTTACGATGTTTCCCCCCTGTTCGTGAGTTGATTTTGAGCCTACCACCAGAGACTTTGATTTCACACTCCTTTGGTTTGGCCCACTCTTATTGGATGGTGTATTTCCTTAACATGTACCTTAGTTGTGTTTCTGTCTCCTGTTTCTTCACTGCAGGTACATCTGCAAACAGATTTATTTTCATGCGTTGATATTTGTGCACTGTATTGCGCATCGATTATGAATAGAATAAAAGTTTAATCGTTTGATGCCAGTTGTGTGATGAAAATCTTCATAAAGTTTGATAAATATCGGAATGGAGATTCATGGTGTAATACTGGCCATTTTCATTAGTGAATATGATATCTGGGAGTCAATGCAAACAACCTATAGTAACTTTTAGACGGACAGTGTTGAGGGGTCAAAAGATAAACTATTATTTCTGACCGAAGGCACAAAAACAAGGAAAAGTGGTGTCCCCGGAAGTACAGGAGAGGGGAGGTAGAGAAATTAAAAAGAACTGCAAACACGACATCTGTCTGATGTCTTTCAATGCGAACATTTTAGGGCCTCCTTGACCCTGACTAATTTGCAACTAAAAATTAGTGTACTGAATCGCAGTGAAAGTTGCCTGTTAATTGGCCTCTTTCAATGGCGAACTTAACTTTGCTATTACCTTGCGAAGAAGCCTCTGTCACAAATGCCGATATACACAGTATATATTCTTTGAATTTGTCTCTTTGGAAAGTTGGTGTTTTATCCAGTCGACTCACTGGTAGTTAAGAGTAAATGCTCCCGGTAAATTTCGAAACAGTCTGTGTTGTGTCTAGACAAGACAGCCTAGACACAATGAGAGGAAGCCGAAAGGCACGCGCTAAGCTAAAGCAGGATGGCGTGAGGTCTGAAACAGGATACGTAATGAATGCTATAAAGAAAAGTACGTAGCTTCTGGAATACTTAAATTTAATCCATCCTTTTGGTACATCTGGAGATTGTGGCGATACAAGTGAGACTCTTTAGATACATGCAATGTTACTAATGGCGCCTTGCTCGGTCGTAGCCATTGACTTAGCTGAAGGCTATTCTAACTATTGGCTCGGCTAATGAGCAATGCTTCGTCCATGTAGTCGCTAGCAAAATCGTCCGTACAACTGGGGCGAGTGCTAGTCAGTATCTCGAGACCTGCCTTGCGGTGGCGCTCGGTCTGCGATCACACAGTGGCGACACGCGGGTCCGACATGTACTAATGGACCGCGGCCGATTTAAAGCTACCACCTAGCAAGTGTGGTGTCTGGCGGTGACACCACAGTCTGTTTTGTTCAAAACTCCGGATATGGCGTGTTCGCGGTTATTTTTGAGAATATTTCATTTATCTGCGTGTGTTCGAAGTGATTGCTCATGAGCAAAATTTTGCCATTAATTCATTAGTATCACATGATTTAATTTTCCCGAATTTCGTGTGCCAAAATTGCTATGATTGGTGAAGGCGAGCATGTATCCATGCACACAATGTTAGAAAATTTCGTGTCCGTGGGAATTCGTTGAGCTTGACGTTAGTAATGGAGGCGTGGTGAAAAGTAATGCCTCTGAATTTATCTGAGAACCCTTAAAGCTTTTGAGAAAAAACAAACATTGAAACTTCCTGGCAGTTTAAAACTGTGTGCCGGAGCGAGACTCGAACTCGGGACCTTTACTTTTCGCGGGCAAGTGGTCTACCAACTGAGCTACCCAAGCACGACTCACGTCCCGTCCTCACAGCTTTACTTTCGCTAGTGCCTCGTCTCCTACCTTCCAAACTTTGCAGAAGCTCTCCTGCGAGCCTGAAAACAAACATTAATAGCATTCTACTTCTTCATTCCTCACGTCTACATATTTGCAGCCCTCTGCCGTTAGAGGGGAACGAATTGCAGTATGTAACATGGCGATGTGCAACATAAGCACACTAAAAAAAAGAAAAGAAAGAATTATCCGAATGGAACGGTAAGCGGTAATTGTGGTGCGCCTGTACAGACAAACAACTCTTTACAGTTTCATAGCCGGCCGTTGTAGCCGAGCGGTTCTAGGCGCTTCAGTCTAGTACCGCGCGACCGCTACGGTCGCAGGTTCGAATCCTGCCTCGGGCAGGTTAGTTAGGTTTAAGTAGTTCTAAGTTCTAGGGGACTGATGACCTCAGATGTTAAGTCCCATAGTGCTCAGAGCCATTTGAACCATTTTTTTGAACAGTTTCATATAAACTGAATCATTTATTCCAGAGAAAGAGCTTCACACACTGAGCAAGTCAATAACACGCTGGACCAACTGTGGGCCTTATACAAGCAGTTATTCGGCTTGGCATTGATTAGCGGAGTTGGATGTCCTGCGCAGGGACTTTGTCCAACTGCCGCGTTAGATCGTCAAAATCACCGTCTGATTGGAGGGCACTACCCATAATGCTCCAAGCGTTCTCAATCCAGCAATCTTGTTGGCCAAGTTAGGTTTGTGGAAAGAAAGATTGTCGGTATGCCTCTGTGTGGGCTCTAATCTCTCTGATTTTATCCTCATGGTCTCTTCGCGAGACATACCTAGGAGGGAGCAATATACTGCTTGACTCCTCGGTGAAGGTATGTTCTCGAAACTTCAACAAAAGCCAGTACCGAGCTGCTGAGCGTCTCTCTTGCAGAGTCTTCCACTGGAGTTTATCTATAATCTCTGTAACACTTTCGCGATTACTAAATGATCCTGTAACGAAGCGCGCTGCTCTCCGTTGGATCTTCTCTATCAACCCTATCTGGTACGGATCCCACACCGGTGAGCAGTATTCAAGCAGTGGACGAACAAGTGTACTGTAACCTACTGCCTTTGTTTTCGGACTGCATTTCCTTAGGATTTTTCCAATGAATCTCAGTCTGGCATCTGCTTTACCGACGATTAATTTTATACGGTCATTCCATTTTTGATCACTCCTAATTCCTACTCCTAGATAATTTATGGAATTAACTGCTTCCAGTTGCTGACCTGCTATATTGTAGCTAAATGATAAGGGATCTTTCTTTCTATGTATTCGCAGCACATTACACTTGTCTACATTGAGATTCAATTGCCATTCCCTGCACCATGCGTCAATTCATTGCAGATCCTCCTGCATTTCAGTACAATTTTCCATTGTTACAACCTCTCGATATACTACAGCATCATCCGCAAAATGTCTCAGTGAACTTCCGATGTTATCCACGAGGTCATTTATATATATTGTGAATAGCAACGGTCCTACAACACTCCCCCGCGGCACACCTGAAATCACTCTTACCTCGGAAGACTTCTCTCCTTTGAGAATGACATGTTGCGTTCTCCGATCACACAATTGGTCTGATAGTCCATATGCTCTTACTTTGTTCATTAAACGACTGTGGAGAACTGTATCAAAGCCCTTGTGGAAGTGAAGAAACACGGCATCTACTGTGTCTATGGCCCTCTGAGTCTCGTGGATGAATAGCGCGAGCTGGATTTCACACGATCGTCTTTTTCGAAACCCATGCTGATTCCTACAGAGTAGATTACTAGTCTCCAAAAAAGTCATTATACTCGAACATAATACGTGTTCCAAAATTGTACAAATGATCGACGTTAGAGATATAGGTCTATAGTTCTGCACATCTGTTCGACGTCCCTTTTAGAAAACAGGGATGACCTGTGCCCTTTACCAATCTTTTGGAACGCTACGCTCTTCTAGAGACCTACGGTACACCGCTGCAAGGAGGAGGGCAAGTTCCTTCGCGTACTCTGTGTAAAATCGAACTGGTATCCCATCAGATCCAGCGGCCTTTCCTATCTCTCTGTCATCTATTTCGATATCTACCATTTTGTCATCTGTGTGACAATCTAGAAAAGGAACTACAGTGCAGTCTTCCTCTGTGAAACAGCTTTGGAGAAAGACATTTGGTATTTTGGCCTTTAGTCTGTCATCCGCTGTTTCAGTACCATTTTGGTCACAGAGTGTCTGCACATTTTGTATTGGTCCACCTACCGCTTTGACGTAGGACCAAAATTTCTTAGGATTTTCAGCCAAGTCAGTACTTAGAACTTTACTTTCGAATTCATTGAACGCCTCTCGCGTAGCCCTCCTCACGCTACATTTCGCTTCGTGTAATTTTTGTTTATCTGCAAGGCTTTGGCTATGTTTATATATGCTCTGAAGTTCCCTTTGATTCCGTAGCAGTTTACTAACTCGCTGAAGACAATTCTACTCCAGTCAATGAGAGTCCAGGCCGAATACATTTCAGGAGACTCCGTGGACAGCGGTGGGACACCGACCTGCCTTGTCGCCCGCTATACGCCCCGACAATCACAAATGATGTTCTGGATGCCATTACATTTCATAGCAGGACTCCTTTGGTTGCCATCCGTGGCACTCTTACAGCACAGCGGTATATAGAACATATTCTACTCCCTTTCTCGTCGCCCATCATGGCAAGCCATCCTGAGCTTACATTTCAACAAGATAATAACCGTCCGCACATGGCAAGAGTTTCGTCTGCTTGCCTTCGTGGTTGCCAAACCTTATCTTGGCCAGTACGGTCGCGGAGTCTCTCCCCAACTAAGAAAGTCTGCAGCATTGTGGGCAGGTTCCTCCAGCTAGCTCGGGATTTTGGCGATCTACCAAGCCAACTAGATAGAATCTGGCACAATATTACTCGGCAGCGTATTCATCAATTAATGTCAAGCTGAATAACTGCTTGCATAAGACCAGAGGTGCATCAGTGTATCATTCACTTGCACAATTCGTGAAGCTCTTTCTATTGAATCTATTGAACTACATCTCCCGGTTTCTGTACCATTCGGATACGCAGGGTGGTCCATTGTTAGTGACCGGGCCAAATATCTCACGAAATAAGCATCAAACGAAAAAACTACAAAGAACTTAACTCGTCTAGCTTGAAGGGGGAAACCAGATGGCGCTATGGTTGGCCCGCTAGATGGCGCTGCCATAGGTCAAACGGATATCAACTGCGTTTTTTTAAAAATAAGAACCCCCATTTTTTTATTATATATTCGTGTAGTACGTAAAGAAATATGAATGTTTTAGTTGGACCACTTTTGTCGCTTTGTGGTAGAGGGCTCTGTAATAGTCACAAACGTATAAGTACGTGGTATCACGTAACATTCCGCCAGTGCGGACAGTGTTTGCTTCGTGATAAATTACCTGTGTTAAAATGGACCGTTTACCAATTGGGGAAAAGGTCGATATCGTGTTGATATATGGCTATTGTGATCAAAATGCCCAACAGGCGTGTGCTATGTATTCTGCTCGGTATACTGGACGACATCATCCAAGTGTCCGGACCGTTCGCCGGATAGTTACGTTTTTTAAGGAAACAGGAAGTGTTCAGCCACATGTGAAACGCCAACCACGACCTGCAACAAATGATGATGCCCAAGTAGATGTTTTAGCTGCTGTCGCGACTAATCCGCACATCAGTAGCAGACAAATTGGGCTAGAATCGGGAATCTCAAAAACGTCGGTGTTGAGAATGCTACATCAACATCGATTGCACCCGTACCATATTTCTGTGCACAAGGAATTGCATGCCGACGAGTTTGAACGTCGTGTACAGTTCTGCCACTGGGCACAAGAGAAATTACGGGACGATGACAGATTTTTTGCACGCGTTCTGTTTAGCGATGAAGCGTCAGTCACCAACAGCGGTAACGTAAACCGGCATAATATGCACTATTGGGCAACGGAAAATCCACGATGGCTGCGACAAGTGGAACATCAGCGACCTTGGCGGGGTAATGTATGGTGCGGCATTATGGGAGAAGGGTAATTGGCCCCCATTTTGCCCCAGCTATGTATGCTGACTTCCTACGTAATGTTCTACCGATGTTACTACAAGAAGTTTCACTGCACGACAGAATGGCGATGTACTTTCAACATGATGGATGTCCGGCACATAGCTCGCGTGCGGTTGAAGCGATATTGAATAGCATATTTCATGACAGGTGGATTGGTCGTCGAAGCACCATACCGTGGCCCGCACGTTCACCGGATCTGACGTCCCCGGATTTCTTTCTGTGGGGAAAGTTGAAGGATATTTGCTATCGTGATCCACCGACAACGCCTGACAACATGCGTCAGCGCACTGTCAATGCATGTGCGAAGATTACGGAAGGCGAACTACTCGCTGTTGAGAGGAATGTCGTCACACGTATTGTCAAATGCATTGAGCTTGACGGGCATCATTTTGAGCATTTATTGCATTAATGTGGTATTTACTGTTAATCACGCTGTAACAGCATGCGTTCTCAGAAATGATAAGTTCACAAAGGTACATGTATCAGATTGGAACAACCGAAATAAAATGTTCAAACGTACCTATGTTCTGTATTTTAATTTAAAAAACCTACCTGTTACCAACTGTTCGTTTAAAATTGTGAGCCATATGTTCGGACTATTACAGCGCCATCTATCAGAAAGCGAAAAAAGTGGTCCTACTAAAACATTCTTATTTCTTTACGTACTACACAAATATATAATAAAAAATGGGGGTTCTTATTTTTTAAAAATGCAGTTGATATCCGTTTGACCTGTGGCAGCGCCATCTGGTTTCCCCCTTCAAGCTAGACAAGTTTCGTTCTTTGTAGTTTTTTCATTTGACGCTTATTCACGATATTTGGCCCGCTCACCATCAATGGACCACCCTATAAACAAAGATGATGTAACTTACCAGACGAAAGCGTTGGTAGGTTGATAGGGACACTAACAAACACAAACAAACACACAAAATTCAAGCTTTCGCAACCCACGGTTGCTTCATCAGGAAAGAGGGAAGGAGAGGGAAAGACGAAAGGATGTGGGTTTTAAGGGAGAGGGTAAGGAGTCATTCCAATCCCGGGAGCGGAAAGACTTACCTTAGGGGGGGAAAAGGACAGGTATACACTCGCACACACACACACATATCCATCCGCCCATATACAGACATATATGTCTGCTTGTGTCTTTATATGTGCGGATGGATATGTGTGTGTGTGCGAGTGTATACCTGTCCCTATGTTGGTTCGTGAGAAACAGCGTGCTGTAATCGAATTTCGAATGCAAAGAGTTCGTCCACACTGGTGGAAGCATCCTTTCCTTTAGCATAACAGAGCCGGACCACACAACAGCACTGACATGTCTGCAACAATTCGACGCCTTGGGTTCACTGTCATCGATCATCTTTCATACAGCATCGACTTGGCATCATCCCATTTTCATATGTCTCCAGACCTTAAATGGCAGTTTCGAGGAATTCACTGTGATAGTGATGAAGCAGTGCAAGCAGAGGTGAGGTTGTGGCTCTCTTCAACAGAATCAAACGTTGAATAGTGACGGTATCAACAAACTAGTCTCTCGTTGGGGGAAACGTGTTCGTCGTTTTGGTGACTATGTTGAGAAATAAATATGTTGGCATGAAGAATAGGGATGTAGACTGTTAATAATGATTTAGCACCCTTTTGCTTTTTATGGAGTCGTACAAACAAGTCTGTGTCTTTGTGTATGCTTTTTCTCACAGTTTTATGTTTTTTGTTTTTAATTTTACACGTCTAGTTCCTTAGGACCAAACTGAGAAGCAAATCTCTATGGTTATGGAACGTATCAGTACATGAAATTTCAACAGAAAAGTAAAAAAAAAATAGATAAAATAAAATATTTATGAATCCTAAAAAGACGACAAGGTATAAGTTTATATAAACGCAATCGACATTATAGCACAGGAATTAGCTTGATTTTTCAACGAACGGCTCGATAGAATAGAAGAACTGCCCATGAGGAAACTCATCAGTTTAGATTTAAATCCATGTGAATTACTACTAAGATTTTTTAATTTTTGTGGTATCTTATCGAAAATGGATGCAGCAGAATACTGCACGTCTTTCTGCTCAGAGTCAAGGAAGTGCGATCAAAATGACGATTGGATTTCTGTCTAGTATTAACTGAGTGAAAGGTGATATATATATAGCGAGAGAGACAGAGAGGCCAATGTCAGACTACTCGGACGACTGGACAGGGATCGACAAGAGGTGAACTTTCAGCAGTTATTGCCTAAACCGCCCAACCGCCCGTTTCTGAGCCAAAAATATCATTTGAGAATGGGAAAAGTTACCTCAAAACATAATACCATACGTCATAAGTGAATGAAAATAAAGTAGAGTACTTTTCATGTCGAAGTATCGCTTACTTCAGATACCGTTCTAGTAGTAAAAATGGCAGCAGTAAGTCTTTGAACTAATTCCTGAATATGGGCTAATCGTATGCCCATTCTGTATAATTACAACGTCAGGTTTTGCTGAATTGTGCGCTAGAAACTGTAAAAACTGAGCCTTACTATGATTTAGCGTTAATTTATTTTCTACAAACCATGAACCTGTCACTTGAACTGCACTATTTGAAACAGTGTCGACGTTACACGCAACACGCTTTGCTACCAAGCTAGTGTCATCAACAAAGAGAAATATTTTCGAATCACCCGTAATACTAGAAGGCATACCACTGATCTCTGTGGCACAACCCCCTCCCCCAAGTTTAACCGTGCCCCACTCGGACACCACATCATAGTCATCCTCAGTATTGTGGAGAATGACCTTTTGCTGTCTGTTCTTAAAGTAAGAATTAAATTAATTATGAGCTACTCCCCGTACTCCATAATTGTCCAACTTGTGGAACAGTATTTTGAGATCAACACAATCATATGCCTTAGTTACATAAAATAAAGATTCCTGGCGTTCGAAACATTTTGTTTAATCAATCTATTACGTGACAGAGAACTGGGAATACAACTTTTTTAGTTGTTACACTACTTCCAAAGTCAAACTGTACATTTGACAACAATTTGTGTGAAATGAAATGATCAATTATCCTTACATACACAGCCTTTTAAATAACTTTAGCGGACACTGATGGCATAGAAATAGTTCTAAAATTGTCTACGTTATACCTTTCTCCCTTTTTATAAAATGGCTTTATTACTGAGAACTTTAATTGTTCAGTAAACTGACCATTCCTAAAGGAAAAATTACAAATATGGCAAAATACAGGGCTAATATGTGCAGCTCAGTGCTTTTGATTTCTGATACATACTCCATCATATCCATGAGAGTCCTTAGTCTTCAGTAATTTAATTATTGACTCAGTTTCCCCTTTGTCAGTATCACAGGGGGATATTTCAGTTATCAATCTCGGAAATCCATTTTCCAAGAGAGTTATGTGATGCCCTGTAGAAACGAAGTTTTTATTTGATTCACCAGCTATATTCAGAATTTTATCCCATGAATAAGCTGTGTTCTATTTGTGTACCACATTCCCTTTGTCTTCCTAATAAAATTTATATGCACCTTACAGTACTGTTTGAAATGGGCCACTGTAGCTAGATTGCGACTACTTCTAACATTTTGATATAATCCCTACTTTCTTCTACATGACATTCTTCTCCCACTAGTCAGCCCCCAGGCTGCCTTTTGCTGTTAGTACCCTGTTTTGAACATTCTAATGGAAAGCAACTTTCAAAGAGGGAGAGAAAGATGTTAAAGAAAGCATTATAGTCCTATTTGTCATCTATGTTATCAGAACATCCAGCCACTCTTGTTCCTTAACGTTGGATTAGTTCTTCTATCTATTTTGTAATTATATAGACCATTTGTTTGATTACAAAAACCGTTCAGAGTTAAAATTTGTGCAGCATGGTCTGAAAGGCCATTCAGTCTTTTACTAATAGATTGCCCATCTAGTAAAGAAAAATGAACAAAAATATTGCCTATAGTTGTGCTAGTGTTTCTCTGCACGCTGGTTAGAAGAAATACAGTTTGCATCAGATCATATGGTTTTAGGAGATCTTCCAACATCCATTTTCGTGGACAAACACACAACAAAATTAATATTGAAGTCACGACATAGAACTAATTTTTGGTTCTTCCTATAAAGTGAACCAAGAACCCTCTCTAGCTTGAGCAGAAACCCACTGAAGTCAGAGTTAGCGAACCTATAAATAACTATAATTAAAAGTTTAGTTTCATTAAATTCAACCACGTCTACACAACATTCAAATATCTTTTCAGTTCAGTGCTTTGATACATCCACAGACTCAAATGTAATACTGTTTTTTACGTACCCACTCACCCACCCCGCAAAGAGCTCTTTGAAAAACAACCAGTTAATGTGTAACTTGGTTCATGAACACAGGTTTTCCGGAAGCTTATTGGCTCGTATTCGATGCTAACTTGGAAACAATTATACGAGCTAATTGCACATGTTGATTCTCATTTACATTTTCCTAAGTCATTTATTAACTATTTATGTACGTTTTTAAATGTGCTTGTCCATCTCGTGTTCACTTGTGGAAAAGCTGCGCGGAGTGGCCGCGCGGTTTGAGGTGTCATGTCACGGATTGCGCGGTCCCTCCCGCCGGAGATTCGAGTCCTCCCTCGGGCATGGGTGTGTGTGTTGGTCTTAGTATAAGTTACTTTAACTAGTATGTAAGTTTAGGGACCGATTACCTCAGCAGTTTGGTCTCTTAGGGATTCACACACATTTTGGAAGTTGTGGCAAGTTGTCACCTTTGTCTACCTAACTGTTCCACTTAACAAAACTTGTGAAACATTTCATTTCTCAAATGATTTCCCATTATTTACTAGTAGATGCCCCACTACATTCCAGCTGCGAAGCTAGATCTTAACGACAGGCGCTGAATGAAGAAGAGCTGTCGCTGAAGCTGTAGAAGCATGTGGTCAAGAACCACAAGCTAAATTACAGAGAGAGTTGCGTCGATTTGTTACTTAATAGGTCACGCGTTTTTAAATTTTTCAAACTGCAGCTTATTCAAATGATCCTGAGTCGTATTGCCAGCAGTTGCTTACTTTTCATATTGGACTATTGACGTTAGACAGAGGAGCCTTGATTCCCATTGCACAGTGGTCGAGAGGTTCACTATTACGCTCAGTAAATTTGGTAAGATCTTAGAAGCGATCTTCCTATTCATTGATGTTAAGTTATTCATGCTATGCCCGCCTTTCATTACGTTGCACGATCTACACATGAGCTGCTCTTTCGGTTTACTTTTTCACTATGGAAGTCATATAGCGTAACAGAACTGATTAGTTCGATCGTGAGTCTGTTTATTACAAGGCATAGTTTCAATAAATCAGGGCTTCATGTTTCTAATTCTCCTAGTAGTGCCATTGTTCAAAAGAGTAGCCACATTACAACAATTTATCGTTCTATCCTCTATGCGCTTCTACAGGTTCTGCCTACATAACGAAGTGGATTTATCCCAATTAGTAAGGCACAGACGCTTTGTATTATGACTTTTGTGAGAACTCAGCGAGACCATCTTTCAGTACTCACAGGCTACTTTTCCAGCCTATTGATATCAGAAATAATTTATAGGCATCATGCATAAGTGACAGATGAGGTTGTAAAAGAGAGATTTGGGCGGATTTAGGATCCAAACTACTAGGTAAACGATATGCCTTGGAATAGCCATTATATAGTTTTATCAAACGTTAACATGGCAAGTGCTGACAGACATTTAGGGAGGTGCAGCGGGGTGGGGTGGGGGAGTGGGGCGGGAAGGGAGGCAGTAGGTCTTTAACTTTTCTAAGCGGATTTATGCGTTCCATAATTTCCATAATTCATATATGAGGAATGCCAAGATCATTCCTGCCCCATCAAATGTCCAATCCTCCCACTCTCCCTTCCTAACTCCAAATTCCTTCGTAATGATCTCTTTCTCAATGAGACAAAGTCTTACTTCCCTTCCTTATTGATCTCAGCTGCCTTGTCATGTGTAAAGAATATGATATCACATGAAAGCAACGAATTCTAACACTTTATCCGAAATGCATGGTAGTTTCAGGCTGTCATTAGTTATTTGATGCTTGCGAATGAGGTCAGTGCCAATGATTCAATGTTCGTTCTATGTCTTGACAACAAAAGAAGCTTCAACTATATTAATGGACTAGAAATGTCCAAGAAGAAATCTCACCTGTGGCCAAAATTGCAGAATGTTGTATTAAACCATCCTAATGTTAGTGCCCTATGATTTATATATTACATAGAACCTATTAGTAGCACAATGCATTTGATGACCAAGACAATGGTTATATCTTTTGCAACAGTTCTCTCAAGTTAGTGGAAGAAAGAAATAAGGATTTAGGTTTAATGACCCACTGTTGCAGTGTGTTTAGAGATGGAATGAGGCACAACAAGTGTGACAATTTGTTGAATAAACTACTGCAGCATTTGCTTCAAGTAATTTAGTGAAGCTGGAGAAGATCCACATCAGGTTTATTGGACATAGAGTTGTGCCCCACACCTTCGAAATGAGGTTTCAGTGCCAAGAGATTATATTCAGAACTGCATTTGTCTTAAATGATTAAGTGGAGTCATATGATTTCCTAGATGTCAAGCCAGTGCCATGTAGACATACCTTCTCTGTGCTTTACCTCCATTTCCCAGTTATTCATACACTGTGAGCTACAACAGTGTGGCTAAAACAGTGTTTGGGTAGGAATATTAAGGAAAATGACAAATAATTTTTGTTTAACATATTTTATTACATTATACTGGCATAAAAATTACATTGTATCTTCAGTCTATAAATATAAATAAATATCTACAATCTTGGATGTAGCAGTGTCAATGAAATGTTTTCTACAAATCACTACATACAACTTAAGGGGAAAATAGATATAATTCTGTTCTCAAAAGGTGATTAAGCAACAAAATCACGAATATTGTAAAACGACATTGTCGATATAGTTCAATTAAGACACTAACTTTCCAGTCAGAGAGTGATCCAATAAAGCCCAAGAAAAAATAAGAAGCTTATGTAGACACTCCCACATAGCGCGAATACTGTACTGTATATACACTGGCTGTACAATGTGTTGATTCTCCTGAGTTTGATCAGTCGGGAAACATAAGACCACATACAAAGAACTTGTGTCATCTGTGTAGTTCATTGTACAATGGTATCATCAGTCGTGATTGAAAATATGCTTTGGAAAAGTAATGAGTGAGGAAGACAGTCTTCCACATATCAAAGTGAACGATTTTCTTATCTGAAATAAATGAAAAATGATCATAGTATGATAAACTTATTTACAATATGAAAGAATAGCTAAATGGATATGATAAAACTGAATGCTGTGAGAATTGTTTACTCAAGGATAGAAGCAGAATAGGAAGGGCAAGGGAAGGAAGCGTGTGGACAGGAGGTGTGGATAATGTAAGGAAGAGAATATGAACCATAGAAGCAACATTTGCCACTCAAGGATACTTGCAATATTCCCAACAGTGTGACAGCAAAACATAGACAGTACAAGAGCACATACCACTGTTGTGGTAACATATGTATATGAAATTTAATTTACTCATTACTGACTGAGTGATGGATATGAAGAGATTGATTACAGTAAATATTTAATTTTAGTAACAATTAAATGGCTACTCAGACACAATTTAGTGAGTACACTAATATTTGGGTCATAGTTTGGGTTAGAGATTGCATCATTAGGTAATATTAATAGAGAAATTAACATGTACAATCATATTTTGAACAGTAGGCACAAGTAGTTTTTGACATTGTTCGTGAAACATGCATTAAATACTGATGAATCTCATAAACTGTGACAAGAACTGTGTCAAGCGCTAATAAAATAAAGATGGTACTGATACTGAGAGGAGCACAGTTGTAAATAAGTGGCCAGATGAATGCTATTAATGCTACTTGCGCAGAGAAGAAGAAAAACTGGCATTTGGAGAATAATTGTTTCTTCTGTTAATACTTCCAGGTGGAGAGGCTGTGGTCACTGCTTAAAACTATTCACTAACCTTTTGTTCCTGTATGCAGGGTACACATTCAGAGGTGAGTCACTGACAATTCTTTAGAAATTTCAAGGTGCCTGAACTTACAGGGATAGAAAAAGCAGATGTAAACAGAAGTAGAAAGTGCTTTCCTATTACTTTTGGAGAATACGTCGGGCAAATGTACGTACGATGGAAGAATGTGTTCTATTTTTTGTAGGAATAAAGGTTGTGAAGTTTGGGAGGGTAGCACCTTTGTGAGAAATCAGAATGGGTTCAAAGCACAGTAGACTGAGCAATGAATGACGTTCTAATGGGAACCATTTAAATGACAGAAACAGTCACAGAAAAGAAATAAAGAGGAAAGTGAGGCAGTCGAATACGTGTTAGGAACTGCCACTGGGGAAATATGCGAATGAGAGATACGGGCTGGAATGTGGTACAGAAATGGAGCTACAGAGTGTTAGAGAGTGGTGTCGGCTAGGAGCATCCAGTAGAGGGAGAGTAACGCGCTGCACTGTAATGTAAACTGTTTACACAATGCTCGAAATGGAATGGATGAAAGGCGAGCGGTGTGGGCGAAAGGAAAGTGAGGCACCGTTCGAGTGAGTAGCCGCCGGGAGCTGCTGCCGGAAGGACGTGCAGTGGCGGCGGGTGGTGTGTGGCGTCGCGGCGGCTCAGGCCGGGCAGTCGAGGTTGTCGAGCAGCGTCCAGGCGGCACCGGTGGCGGCGCAGTGCGCGCGCACGGAAAGGTTGCGCGCGGCTGCCCAGGAGCGCAGCGGGTATAGCGCGCAGTCGCACGCCAGCGGGTTGCCTCCCAGCTCGAGGCGCGCCAGCGAGCGCAGAGGCGCGAAGGCGGCGGCGGGCGGCGCCAGCAGCTCGTTGTCCTGCAGGTCGAGCCTGCGCAGCGCGCCCAGCCCGGAGAAGGCGCCGGCGGGCAGGTCGCGCAGCCGGTTGGCCGACAGGTCGAGGAAGAGCAGCGCCGACGAGGCGGCGAAGGCGCCGGGCGCGGAGGGCAGCGCGCGCAGCCTGTTGCGCGCGAGGTAGAGCGCGCGCAGGTGCGGCAGCGCGGCGAGCGCGCGGCGCGGCAGCGCGGCCAGGCCGCAGCGCGACGCGTCGAGCACGAGCAGCAGCGGCGCGCGCAGCCAGGCGCCGTCGGCGGGCAGCGCCGCCAGCGGGTTGCCGTCCAGGAAGAGCTCCTGCAGGCGCGGGTTGTGCGCGAACGTGTCGGCGTGCAGCGCGCGCAGCCGGTTGTCGCTGAGGCGCACGGTGCGCAGCAGGCGCAGGCCGCGGAACGCGTCCGGCTCGACGGCGGCCAGCGCGTTGGCGCCCGCGTCGAGCAGCTCCAGCGCCGACAGCCCCAGCGCCGCCAGCGAGCCGTTGCGCAGCGCCGTCAGGTTGTTGTCGGACAGGTCGAGCTGCTGCGCCGCCGGGTCCAGCGAGGCCGGCAGGTCGGTCAGCCCGGCGGCCCGGCAGTCCGCCTTGGAGCCGGTGTACGTCCAGTAGGTCTTGCACGGCGACGGTGCCAGCTCGGACTCGTCCGAAGACGAGGACGCCGACGCCTTCATCGTCGACAGGGGCGCCGAGACGACGGCCGGAGCGGCCGACGCCCACGACGCCAGCAGCAGCAGCGGCAGCGACTTTGCGATACGTAACATCTGCGAGACACAAATTGTCGGGGTAAACGCACTGATCTGAGCGCACTATTTGCACGTAATAAATTATTAACAGATGTGTCGAGGAAATCGAATGAGGAACAGTACTGGCCAAAAGCACCTTCCTGCAAGGTTCGCAGGAGAGCTTCTGTGAAGTTTGGAAGGTAGGAGACGAGGTACTGGTGGAATAAAAGCTGTGACGATGGAGCGTGAGTCGTGCTCGGGTAGCACAGTCGGTAGAGCACTTGCCCGTGAAAGGCAGGGGTCCTGGGTTCGAGTCTCGGTCTGGCACACAGTTTTAATCTGCCAGGAAATTTCATATCAGTGCACACCCTGCTCTAGAGTGAAAATTTCAGTCTACAGCCTTCAGGTTGATAACAACTTAACCATTCAATGTAACTGGTAATGAACTTACACTGGACAGCCGGGGTGGCCGAGTAGTTCTAGGCGCTACAGTCTGGAACTGCGCGACCACTACAGTCACAGGTTCGAATCCTGACTCGGGCATGGATGTGTGTGATGTCCTTAGGTTAGTTAGGTTTAAGTAGTTCTAAGTCTAGAGGACTGATGACCTCGGATGTTATGTCCCATAGTGCTTAGAACCATTTTTTTTATCACCTGCACCCATTCATGTCCATTGTGCATTCCGACGGACTACGGCAATTACAGCAGAACAATGTGACACCCCACAGTTGCAGAATTGCTACAGAGTCGCTTCAGAAACTCTCTTCTTAGTTTAAACATTTCCAATAGCGACCAAACTCTCTAGACATGAAAAGTTCTAGGGGACTGATGACCTCAGAAATTAAGTGCTCAGAGCCATTTGAACCATTTTTTGAACAAACTTAAAATTAGTTTTTGTTTTAGCTACATGTTCTACCAGCTTTTGATTAAAAATAGAAAGAATTTTCCAGAAGACTTATTTTAGGCTAGGTTTAAAATCTGATACGTTACCTGTCAGACATTTTGTCTTACTCAGCGAGAGATAGAAGTACGAGTATTTCTGCCTAGTTACTGAGCTCCATTCTGAGATGCTGACAGATATAGTCTCGAGTAACGAGGTCCATTTTTTTCATTGTCTTGTAGGCGTGGACATTACTATCCTTGAAGGGAAGAAGACGAGCTTCTCGCGAAATAGAGAAAATTTATGGAAACAGCATTTGCGACAGACGGCAGAGCAATATTGCAATCTACAAAATCCATCTCCATCTACATCTACATTCTGCAAACCACTGCAAAGTGCACAGCACTGGGTACTCATCATCCTACCATTTTTTATGACTTCTTTCTCCCTCATCCGTGCATGGAGCGGAGAAGAATGCTTCTTAAAGACATCTGTGCCGCTGTAATTAGGCTCATTTCACTATCGACATCCCTGCGGGATCAATACGTAGAGTACTATAGTATACGTCCAGATTCTTCACTTAAAGCTGGTTCATGAAACTTCCTAAGCAGGCTTTTCTGGGACATTATGCATCTACCTTCTCAGTTTGTGTTGATTTCCTCAGTTAGTCCTTTTTGACACAAGTCCCACATACTTAAGCAATATTCTAGGGTGTGTCCTACAAGCATTTTGTAAGCAATTTCCTCTGTAGACTGGTTTCCTTTCCCTAGTATTCTAGCAAGTGAAGTCTGCCACGTGCTTTACCTGTGGCTGAGGCTATATGATGACGAGCAGTGGTAGAAAGTACTCTAGCCATGTACTGTACTATGACTTAAGGAATATACGCTAATCAGCCAGAACATTACGACCACCGACCTGCTATCGATAGAAACCCGTCCAGGCGATAGCAGCATCACCTCGTAAGGAATGACTGATAGTCTGACACACGCACGGTGCATGTAGTATCACTGAGCGTGCTGTCTGAGTGTGTAATGGGGAAGGCAAGCGATCTATCTGTCTGACCGAGTGCAGATTGTGATGGCCTGGAGGCTCGGCAGGAGCATACGGGAAACTGTACCACTTGTCGGGTGTTCAAGGAGTGCTGTGGTGAGTGTCTTCCAACACGTCGCGAAACCAAGGTGGAACCACGTCTAGATGTCGTGGGGATGGGTGGCCACCCCCCATTACATACGTCGGATGTCGTAGGCTGGGCAGACACGAAAAACAGAACAGGTTGCGAAATGTGGTGGAACTACACTACTGGCCATTAAAATTGCTACACCAAGAAGAAATGCAGATGATAAATGGGTTTCATTGGACAAATATATTATACTAGTACTGATGTGCGATTACATTTTCAGGCAATTTGGGTACATAGATCCTGAGAAATCAGTACCCAGAACAACCACCTCTGGCCGTAATAACAGCCTTGATACGCCTAGGAATTGAGTCAAACAGAGCTTGGATGGGGTGTACAGGTACAGCTGCCCATGCAGCTTCAACACGATACCACAGTTCATCGAGAGTAGTGACTGGCGTATTGTGACGAGCCAGTTGCTCGGTCACTATTGACCAGACGTTTTCAGTTGGTGAGAGATCTGGAGAATGTGCTGGCCAGGGCAGCAGTCGAACATTTTCTGTATCCAGAAAGGCCCGTACAGGACCTTCAACATGCGGTCGTGCACTATCCTGCTGAAATGTAGGGTTTCGCGGGATCCTATGAAGGGTACAGCCACGGGTCATAACACATCTGAAATGTAACGTCCGCTGTTCAAAGTGCCGTCAACGCGAGCAAGAGGTGACCGAGACGTGTAACCAATGGCACCCCATACCATCACACCGGGCTTCCAACGTGCGTTCACCGCGATGTCGCCAAATACCGACGCGACTATCATGATGCTGTAAACAGAACCTGGATTCATCCGAAAAAATGACATTTTGCCATTCGTGCACCCAGGTTCATCGTTGAGTACACCATCGCAGGCGCTCGTGTCCGTGATTCAGCGTCAAGGGTAACCGTAGCCATGGTCTCTGAGCTGATAGTCCATGCTGCTGCAAACGTCGTCGAACTGTTCGTGCAGATGGTCGTCTTACAAACGTCCGCAATTTTTGACATGGCCGCACGATCCGTCACAGCCATGCGGATAAGATGCCTGTCATCTCGACTGCTAGTGATACGAGGCCGTTGGGATCCAGCACGGCGTTCCGTATTACCCTCCTGAACCCAACGATTCCATATTCTGCTAACAGTCATTGGATCTCGACCAACACAAGCAGGAATGTCGCGATACGATAAACCGAAATCGCGATAGGCTACAATCCGACCTTTATCAAAGTCGGAAACGTGATGGTACGCATTTCTCCTCCTTACACGAGGCATCACATCACCGTTTCAGCAGGCAACGCCGGTGAACTGCTGTTTGTGCATGAGAAATCGGTTGGAAACCTTCGCCATGTCAGCAGGTTGTAGGTGTCGCCACCGGCGCCAACCTTGTGTGAATGCTCTGAAAAGCTAATCATTTGCATATCACAGCATCTTCTTCCTACGGTTAAATTTAACGTATGTAGCACGTCAATTTTAATGGCCAGTAGTGTAACATCAGACTTTAATGCTGGGCCGAGTACAGGTGTGTTTGAACACACAGTGCACCGAACACTCCTAACGATGGGCCTCCGCTGGCACAAGTGGCCGAGCGGTTCTAGGCGCTACAGTCGGGAACCGCGCGACCGCTACGGTCGCAGGTTCGAATCCTGCCTCAGGCATGGATGTGTGGGATGTCCTTAGGTTAGTTAGGTTTAAGTAGTTCTAAGTTCTAGGGGACTGATGACCACAGCAGTTAAGTCCCATAGTGCTCAGAGCCATTTGAACCATTTTGATGGTCCTCTGCAGCCGACGACTCATGCATGTTCCAATGTTAACAGCATGACATCAGCAACTACGACTGAAATGGACACATGACGATTGGCACTGCATGTTGGCGCACTGACAGAACGTTGCACGGTCTGATGAATCCCGATATCTTGTTCATCTTGCCGATGGGATGGCGCGAATCCGTCATCTTCCAGGGGAACAGCTCCTTGGGAAATTTTGATGTGGGCATGTATGGGTCCATCTGAGCTCGTGCAAGGCACCGTGACGGCCAAGGAGTATCATACGCCGGTTGCAGACCACGTACACCCCTCCATTACGATCGTGTTTCTTGACGCCGGTTGCATTTTTCAACAACGTAATGTGCGGCATGTCACAAGGCCAAGAGTGTGATGGAGATGTTCGAGGAACACAGTGCCGAGTTCCAATTGATGTGCTGGCCCGGCAACTACCCAGATCTGAACCAACTCGAACGGATCTGGGATGTTATTGAACGTGCCATCAGAGCTCATCGCCCCCTCCCAGCAAATTACGGGATTAGGTGACTTCGTGTGCAGATGTGATGTCAACTCACTCCAGCGACCTACGAAGGCCTTACTGCTTCCATGCCACAATGCATCGCCTCTTCTTATCTGGCCCATAGGTGGACGTACTGGCTATTAGGTACGTGAACATAATGTTCTGGCTGATCCATGTATATCTATATGTAGAAATACGGGAAACTCAACATCTTTATGGATGTAACGCAATGCGTAGTGCCTCGTTTTCGTACTAGGAAATACGATATTGCAGCGCCTGCGTAATTTCGAATGACGATGTGATGTTCCTTCTGAAATGCATGTGTGTCCGGAGGAACATGTACTGCTGCGACTACAGCCGTCACGAAATGCATGAAATGTATTCGCAGTTGCGAATATGGACTACCATCAACCGCGTAATGGAATGACGACTATGAAAATTTGTGTCGAATACATTTCATGTACTCGGAAATGATAAACAGACATTATATAAGAATTGCGGGAAACGTAACCCCTGTCACAACAGATAGAGCAGCTTCAAACGCAATAGCTAGTACTGCGAAATCTGCGCGGAGAATGAATCGGAGGATTGGCTTTTACTGCGGAAAAAATAAGTGAAGATAAGAACTAGAAATCAAAACAGCTGTGTTGCACGTATTGTACGTCACACAATCTATTGGAGCTCAGACGGCGTTTGGCGATTTCAGCGTACCGCGTGGCGTTTTTGAAATGCTTGTCCGCTGTTTACGTCTCTGTGTGATACGGGAATGTTGCGTAAGCTAGAGGCTGCGTAACCATTTAACAGCGAAGAATTACACGAGTGCCTTGAAAACAAATGTTTGGAAATTTGGGGTAAGTTCCTACGGGACCAAACTGCTGAGGTTATCGGTCCCTAGTCTTACACACTACTTAAACTAACTTACGATAAGGACAACACACACACACACCCATGCCCAAGGGAGGACTCGAACCTGCGACGGCGGGAACCGCGCGGACCGTGGCAACGTGCCCAGAGACCGCGCGGCTATCCCACGCCGCCTTTGTAAACAAAGCTATCGAGGTTAACACCCGCAGACCAGCACACAACACGAAAATTCGCGACAGATTACATCTTTGTGCTGCAGCAGGAATAGAACGTGGACCTTCGTCTTTAGCAGCCAACGCTCTGCGATCAGATGTACAGAAAACCTACGTCTCGTTCACTCTTCCACAGAGGATAACTGAAAACGGAGCTTGGAGTTGCTGTCGAGTTCCTTACAGACTTTGCGAGTGAATCGTGCCGCTATTGGTCACAGTTTAGCGAAGTTTCTTCTAGATCAGATACGTTTTCTGTGGTAAGAAAAGAGGATAGATCACATCCATCTACAAAAATGGAATTAGAACCGATCCACAGATCACGTCCGTTTCCAGTAGACCCAGTAAACATACCCCCCCCCCCTCCCCCCCCCCAACCCCATTCTTTAAAGAACAGGACTCTCATGTATAAGACGTCTCATCTTGAGAGCTACGTGTTGTGCAGTGCTGTAATTTTTCATGTACGTTTAGTGGAATATGTGGAATCTGTCTACATAATGCGTTGCGAATAGACTTAGTAGTAAAGAAGTACTAAATTAAAACGTCATGCCTAATATTGAAGTTTTACTGCATGAACAACAAAAATGCAGTAAGTCATCAACTTTTTTCTTTCATTTTGTTACGGTGTTAGCGAGAAGAAGTTTCTAAAAGGTTTAAAATTATGAGTAAAGTTTGTTGCAAGTCACCAAATGCTCTCATTCTGGGTGACCGTAGACTGAGTAATTTTTGCGCCTGTCAAAATAGGGGCCAGCTTTCAAAGACAGATATCTGTAGATTTCTGCTTGATACAGCGATCACTGAACTAATGAGATCATTTTACCATTGCCTTCTCCAGTATGCGACACTGGACGGATGTATCTTTTATGTGTCTTTATCTCGACCGTAACCAAACACAGTTATGTGTAAACGACACTGATACATCGTGGCCAGTTCCATCATACCAACATTCTGGACCATCTGTCGTGTGGCTTGATGGCTTTGTGGTAAGTGCTGAACAATAAATCAAAAAGCGCGGCTTTCGGTTTCCGCTGGATTAATCAGTTCAAAGTCTGAGTGAGGCAAAGAAGATGTCACCGTCAGTAGGGTCGTGCCAGAAAAGAACCACAGTGATCAAACTACCTTTGCGCTCAGGTTGCTTTACAAATAGGAGTTGGCCAGGACTAAATAGCCACCGTATGGCAGGATTTAATGAAACATGATTTCGTGAACAGTGGACGTCGCCACAATTACGACACTGGTGAAAATGTTCTTACTCTCAGTCTACCTAAAGATGCGTAGTTTATTTAGGTCAGCACAGCCGTGTCAAATTTAACCGTTTCCCCAGATGTTAGATAAAGCTGCGATGGGTTGAAACCTACCTCATGGGAGAATGAATACGACAAGAAAATGTATAGCTACTGATTGCTGTTTCGGCCAAATTGTCGAAGTTTTAAACCACATCCACTGGTTCAAAATAATGCGGAATGTTAAAAATAAATTTACTTGTAGCTGCGTTGTGGGAGCTAGGATGTTGATACCGATGGGTCCCTTTAGGATTTCATAGTACCATTCCCGACACATTGGACGCTTCGTCACAATGCCCAATCGAGAAGATCGTAACTATACTACACAACCTTTCCGAATAGTTAGTTCCAACTAATGGTCTTCGTCAGATTCTGTTAAAAACAAAAGGTGTAAAAGTTTCTCCTTGATTCAGGATATTTAATTATTTTTTTAAGAAAAGCTTTACATTTCCGGTCTCAGAAAGTTATTTTCACCAACAAACCTGGTATGAATTTTATCAAAAACTTCCGTCGAAAGCTAAAGAAAACATCTCGTAGAAGACATCATGGTTCGGCTGAGAGTGTGTTCTTTAAGTTTTATTTGTCACTAGTGGCCAATTTCTACTACATCATAATTATCAAACATATATGACCATACACACATCAAAAAAGTTTTGCATCACCCCGGTTCCAAGAACTCATGAAGACAGACGTTGACTGTGAATAGTATATCACAGACATAGTCCGTTTTACTGTTCAGAGACGTCACTAAACCCTCCCAAAGATGTAAACAACCATGCATGAGCAGCGCCTATTAGACGGAGGCGGTCCGACAGCCGTTCAGTTCCAGTCATTCTACTAGGAAGGAGGTACACGGCTCGTGTTGTCTGTAGTTCAACCATGCCTAGACGGTCAATACCGCAGTTCGATCGCGTCCGCATTGTTACTTTGCGCCAGGAAGGGCTCTCAGCAAGAGAAGTGTCCGGGCGTCTCGGAGTGACCCAAAGCGATGTTGTCCGGACATGGAGGAGATAGAGAGAGACAGCAACTGTCGATGACATGCCTCGTTCAGGCCGCCCAAGGGCTACTACTGCAGTCGTTTTGCGCTACCTACGGATTATGGCTCGGAGGACCCTGACAGCGACGCCACTATGTTGAATAATGCTTTTCGTGCAGCCACAGGACGTCGTGCTACGACTCAAAGTGTGCGCAATAGGCTACATGATGCGCAACTTCACTCCCGACGTCCATGCCGAGGTCCATCTTTGCAAACTACGAAACCATGCAGCACGGTACAGATGGGCCCAACAACATGCCGAATGGACCGCTCAGGATTGGCATCACGTTTTCTTCACCGACGAGTGTCGCATATGCCTTCAACCAGATAATCGTTGGAGACGTGTTTGGAGGCAACCCGGTCAGGCTGAACGCCTTAGACACACTGTCCAGCGAGTGAAGCAAGGTGGAGGTTCCCTGCTGTTTTCGGGTGGAATTATGTGGGGCCGACGTACGCCGCTGGTGGTCATGGAAGGCGCCGTAATGGCTGTACGATACGTGAATGCCATTCTCCGACCGATAGTACAAGCATATTGACAGCATATTGGCGAGGCATTCGTCTTCATGGACGACAGTTCGCGCCCCCATCGTGCACATCTTGTGAATTACTTCCTTCGGGATAACGACGTCGCTCGACTAGAGTCGCCATCATGTTCTTTAGACATGAACCCTATCGAACATGCCTGGGATGGATTGAAAAGGCTGTTTATGGACTACGTGACCCACCAACCACTCTGAGGGATCTACGCCGAATCGCCGTTGAGGAGTGGGACAATCTGGACCAACAGTGCCTTGACGAACTTGTGGATAGTATGCCACGACGAATACAGGCATGCATCAATGCAAGAGGACATGCTACTGGCTATTAGAGGTACCGGTGTGTACAGCAATCTGGACCACCACCTCTGAAGGTCTCGCTGTATGGTGGTACAACATGCAATGTGTGGTTTTCGTGAGCAATAAAAAGGGCGGAAATGATATTTATGTTGATCTCTTTTCCAATTTTCTGTACAGGTTCTGGAACTCTCGGAACCGAGGTGACGCAAAACTTCTTTTGATATGTGTATATACATGACAACTGACTATGACCATTTGTTCGAACCTGGCCAGTAGTGACAAAACAGTTTATTCAAATAACACACTATGACTTCTTTTACGCAATGTGTAATAATGTCCTGTGGCGCACCGGCCTGGTGCAAGTCTTTCAACTGCAGGCCACTTCGCGACTTGTGTGTTCGACAGCCAACGCCAGCCCGATTTCCTCGGACGGTCACCCATCCACGTACAAATCGAGCCCAGCGTTGCTTAAATTCGGTGATCGCGTCTGAACCGGTTTTACCAACGCGGGAAGGCCGTTGGCAACGTATATGTGAGGTTTCTGGACCCAAGTGTAACGACCAACGAACTTGGTTCTGTATGCGTGAACAACGTGAAAACAATTTCACCAATATATAGGTGCATTTCAGTGCACAATATCGTGAACTGAAACAGTTTGCGTTGTCTTAAAAAGTAGTTGCTTAAAAGAAGACATTTTCTGACTCACGCTCTTTTTCTGTTTGAAATGAAGTGCTTCTTTCAAATAAGAACCGAGGCTACGAAGAAACATTATTTCGTTTCGGAAATTAGTAGCGACTGTGCTCCCTATCATAGTTAACTACTAAAATACGGTGCTAGAATACTGCCGGCGAGAAAAAAATTCATACCATGTTTGTAGATAGCGATGTCTTGCCTGGATCGCTAATGTGAAAATTTTTTTTCCGAATACATGAAAGAACATCAGTAAAGATGCAACAGGTCGCATGACTTCCTAACGACACTACGTCAGTCCTCAATAACTCCCCCAACCCCAGCTCTTAATTCTTAAAATTCCTTAAAATATCGAACCCCCGCGAATGAAACAGCTACAAATGTCTCATTACTTTAAAAACAAGATATTGAGTTAAATATTTGACGTACAGCATATAATCGATGAAAAGCTTAGGAAAGGGTTCGAAATTGTGTTTAAAGTTTGATGGGACTTGCTAAGCGCTCTGATTGCCAAACACTGGATGACTACATTATCGCTAAATTGCACTCCCTTCTAAAAAAAAAAAAAGCTAACTTTCCACGCATTTCAATGTTTGTTACGTCGTACCTCTCGAACTGTGCCGTACAATGATAGAATATTGCAGGTACATTCAGTGGGATGTCTGGATACGGTGGCCGAGCGGTTCTAGGCGCTTCAGTCCGGAACCACGCGGCTGCTACGGTCACAGGTTCGAATCCTGCCTCGGGCATGGATGTGTGTGATGTTCTTACGTTAGTTAGGTTTAAGTAGTTCTAAGTTTAGGGGACTGATGACCTCAGCTGTTAAGTCCTATAGTGCTTAGAGCCATTTTTTTTTTTTTTTTTGTGGATACCGTCTGCAAGTGTGTTGCGAACTGAGTTACCGCTAAAGAAGTAATAAATTAAAACGTATTGCCTCATGCTGAATTTTTATAAACAGCGAAAATGTAGTAAGCGATAAACTTGTTTCCTTTCGTTATTGTTTGGAGATGTCGGTGAGGAAAAGTTTCGTAAAGTTTCGAAATTATGTATAAAGTTTACTGGAAGCCGGTAAGTAATCTCTTTCTCAAACACAGGGTGAATATAACCTGAGTAATATGGTCAGCGTGATGTATACTGCCTCAAGGCGTTAAACACTCTGTAACCTTAGTACCAGACTTACTGCGCTTAACTTTTAACGTAAGATTGTACCTCTTAAGGAGTAGATTGTAACAGCGTTTTAAATTTTTAAATTCAGCCAATAATCACATGAAATATCTAAAATCAAATTTTTGTTTGTCCTTCCAGCAGTTAGAAATATAACCTGCACTGGATTATGGTCCATGATAACTTTTTTCAACGTACCACAGTGCTTTAGAGGAAGTTAAGATGAAAAATTTGGCGTAGGACGCTTGTAATCTATCAAGTCGGGAAGGTACCACAAATACAACGCAAGCTACTGCGCATGCCCATCGCACCAGGTTTTCAATATTCTCTCACTCTGTTCTCTCAAACTATTGAGCCTAGAGGAGATATTAATAGGGCCTTTTTTTATAGGATATTCAACGTAGTGTAATTTTGTACTGGGATACGTTTACGCTAGAGGCCGCGATTTTCGAGTTATTCAAACAAAACGGACGGATGTGAACTTAAAATGCATTCCACCCTCAAACTCATCCCTCTTGTTCAGGATTTTTGTTTGGGATTTTGTTCATGGCACTCCCTCCTATTATCGTACAAAAGTTTGTGACCACATGAACTATTTCGCATATTCGATCTTTTTTGGTTTTCATTGACTGGGCTATTATTACGCCACCGGCTTAGCTGTGCACTTACAAATTGTAAAATTGACATTTATGTAAATTTTATCTCACAATTTTGACAAATTTTACAGCATAAAATTAATGAAAAAATACATTAGTTTATGTAGCCTTTTTATTACGATACTATGGTGTTTGTAAAGCTTAATTTTCGATCCAATTGTAATTAGATTCTGCAGAATTTTTATAAAAGTCATTTTTCTTTCATTTCCCTAACAGGGATGTTTATATTAACGATGTTAACGAAACAGCCGATTAAGCTGGTGGCGTCAATGAAACTTAGTTAATGAAGACAGAAAGGGTCGCTAGGGGAAGTAATTCACGAAGTCGCAGACCTTTGCACGGTGGTAGGGGGGGAGGGGGGGGGGGTGCCACGAACAAAACACCAAACAAAAATCGTGATCGTGACCGGTAAGGGGGGAGTGTGACGGCGGGGGTACGTTTGAAGGTCACTCCCGTTCGTTGATTTTGAGTAACTCAGAAACCACGGCTTCTATCGGAAACGTATCCCAGTATAAAATTAAACATTAAATTTAATACAAAATGGTCCTGTTAGGTTTTTCCTCTAGGACCAATAGTTTGCGAGAAGAGAACGAGAAAATATCGAAGATCTCTCAAGACGCGCATGCACTGTAGCTTGGGTTGATTTTCTAGGCGAATTTGTGGTAGGTTGGCGATTTGATAGACTACAAGCGTCTTGCATCAAACTTTTCGTCTCGACTTGCTCTACGCCTTGGTACGCTGCAAACAATTATCGTCTACACCAGTGCTTCCCAACATTTCTTAGACCATTACTTATGACTGTCCTCGCCCCCCCCCCCCGCTCCCCCGTCAACTGTTGCCCCCCCCCCCATCCCCCACGAACTGTAACACCTAACTAAACTGTAGGCTGAAAGACTCTTCTAGGAACACTTTCATTTTTAAAAACGATGAAAGATGAATGATATTTGGTTTGTGTATGTGTGTGTGTGTGTGTGTGTGTGTGTGTGTGTGTGTGTGTGAATGAATAACGAAGGAAATCGTGGTGCATTGCAAGTGCTATCCACAACTCCTTCTCAGATAAGAAAGCTAACTATCCACAGCGAGGGTAGACACTTGTTTAAAATGTGTGCACTATATTCATAATTCGTAAATCACTTGGTTGCGCTCCTTACTTCTGAACTGGCAGCAACTGGAAGACTTCGGGCTGTTAATGATTTGTGTCTGCCAACAATGACTAATAATAATAATTATAATAAAAATAATAATATTGTTTACAGCGCTATAGTAGCCCTTATTGTAGATAGTGTCGGAAGTTCCATGCGGCTTTTCGCGGATGATGCTGTAGTATACAGAGAAGTTGTAGCATTAGAAAATTGCAGCGAAATGCAGGAAGATCTGCAGCGGATAGGCACTTGGTGCAGGGAGTGGCAATTGACCCTTAACATAGACAAATGTAATGTATTGCGAATACATAGAAAGAAGGATCCTTTATTGTATGATTATATGACAGCGGAACAAACACTGGTAGCAGTTACGTCTGTAAAATATCTGGGAGTATGCGTGCGGAACGATTTGAAGTGGAATGATCATATAAAATTAATTGTTGGTAAGGCGGGTACCAGCTTGAGATTCATTGGGAGAGTCCTTAGAAAATGTAGTCCATCAACAAAGGAGGTGGCTTACAAAACACTCGTTCGACCTATACTTGAGTATTGCTCATCAGTGTGGGATCCGTACCAGATCGGGTTGACAGAGGAGATAGAGAAGATCCAAAGAAGAGCGGCGCGTTTCGTCACAGGGTTATTTGGTAAGCGTGATAGCGTTGCGGAGATGTTTAGCAAACTCAAGTGGCAGACTCTGCAAGAGAGGCGCTCTGCATCGCGGTGTAGCTTGCTGTCCAGGGTTCGAGAGGGTGCGTTTCTGGATGAGGTATCGAATATATTGCTTCCTCCTACTTATACCTCCCGAGGAGATCACGAATGTAAAATTAGAGAGAGTCGAGCGCGCACGGAGGCTTCCCGGCAGTCGTTCTTCCCGCGAACCATACGCGACTGGAACAGAAAAGGGAGGTAATGACAGTGGCACGTAAAGTGCCCTCCGCCACAAACTGTTGGGTGGCTTGCGGAGGATAAATGTAGATGTAGCTACTGCTGTGTTTTACTGTCAATTAATTCGTTTATCTGTTTCTAAGCAAGTAATGAAGCAATGGACTACTGCAGGTACTATCTACAACTGGAGAAGACATTTTCGTGAGATATTTAGCATTTGTTACCTATATGTCTCACTTTTATCGTCAGTGATGTACAGGACAAAGCACAACATACGTGCGTAGTGAGTAGACTATGTGAGGAACTTGTAACCTCCACTACATTAATGCTATTGATTCTCAAAGTAATTATTGGTAAATTATACAGTCAGTATTGGAGCACTACAAAATTGTGTGAATAGTAATGATTGTTTGAAAATAATTCAGTTTCGTGAATGAGAAAGAATTGGATCTTTTAGTTTTTAGCCCTCAGAAAATTTCATTTTACGCCTCGGGGGGTAATTTCCCCTAGGTTGGGCTCAAATGTTTCAAATGGCTCTGAGCACTATGCGTTAATTTCTGAGGTCATCAGTCGCCTAGAACCTAGAACTACTTAAACCTAACTAACCTAAGGACATGACACACATCCATGCCCGAGGTAGGTTTCGATCCTGCGACCGTAGCGGTCACGCGGTTCCAGACTGAAGCGCCTAGAACCGCACGGCCACACCGGCCGGCAGGTAGACTGGATGTAAGTACATTTTCACCAGTGTCGTAATTGTGGCGGCGTCCACTGTTCACGAAATCATGTCTCATTAAATTCTGCCATACAGTGGCTAACAAGCTAGGGAACAAGTGGTCTACACCCTGCAGGTGGACTAGAATCTGATGACGGGAATCAGATAGGCTGCAAACAGGTCCGGTTCCGAGAACATTTTTCGACACAAACGACTTATCGTTTGGCGCCCCCCCCTTTCCCCTCGCGCACTTATAGACGGGTCAGCTTTTGCTGTTAGCTGCAAAGCGCACTGTATACAAATCTTGCTTTTGAGCCCCTCTCCAAGCTAGGCGCCCAAAGCGGGCTCTGCTGATTGTGATACAACCTGTGCTGAAATCATACAGTTTGTGGCACCAGAGGCACTCCTCTCTCCTCGGCGCCCCAAAGTGGCAGTTCAAAATGGTTCAAATGGCTCTGAGCACTATGAGACTAAACATCTGTGGTCATCTGTCCCCTAGAACTTAGAACTACTTAAACCTAACTAACCTAAGGACATCACACACATCCATGCCCGAGGTAGGATTCGAACCTGCGACCGTAGCAGTCGCGCGGTTCCGGACTGAGCGCCTAGAACCGCTAGACCACCGCGGCCGGCCAAAGTGGCGGGTTGAGTCGCTTGGGCCTGATTGCGAATAGCTCTGTTTTCAAAGTCATTGATCAGACATGAATTTTCCGTTTGCAGCAGCCCATTAACACGCTGAGACGGCTAGCACAGTGGAAGCAGTGCGCCCCGCTATCGCGTGATGACGCCCCAGCTGGGCAGCGGGCGCTGGTACCTTACCAGGAGCGACAGGTCGTGCGTGGCGCGTGGTACGGCAGCGGGCGGAGCACCTCGGCGGCGACAGAAGCGGAGCGAGACTGGCACTGCGACGCCACACGCACATGCGTGAAAGCTGCTGCGTGCCCGCGTGCGAAAAAAAAGGAAACCGAACAGCGAGCGCGGCCAAGACAAATATTTGCTCTGGAGCAGATAAACGCGCGGAAAACTTTGCTGCCTCTCGGCTCCCTCCCTGCCTCCGGATGCGTCTGGCGCCTTCCAGACTGCTGGATGGGGTGGGGCGGGCATCGTCTTCTGTCAAGTGCCGAGGCTGTCGCACGCCAGCCGACGGGCAACGGGCGGCACTGCAGGGTAGCATTGAGGGTCGAGTTGCCGGAGCGGGAATCACAGTTTCTTAGTTTCGCTCCTCCCCTCTCCCCTCCACCACCCAGTACAATTTTCTGTTACTCCCACTTTCAATATAACACTTTTAGCGTAGTTGCCTAGGACTTAATATAAAATACACTACTGGCCATTAAAATTGCTACACCACGAAGATGACGTGCTATAGACGTGAAATTTAACCGACAGGAAGAAGATGCTGTGATATGCAAATGATCAGCTTTTCAGAGCATTCACACAAGGTTGGCGCCGGTGGCGACACCTACAACGTGCTGACGTGAGGAAAGTTTCCAACCGATTTCTCGTACACAAACAGCAGTTGACCGGTGTTGCCTGGTGAAACGTTGTTGTGATGCCTCGTGTAAGGAGGAGAAATGCGTACCGTCACGTTTCCGACTTTGATAAAAGTCAGATTGTAGCTTATCGCGATTGTGGTTTGTCGTATAGCGACATTGCTGCTCGCGTTGGTCGAGATCCAATGACTGTTAGCAGAATGTGGAATCGGTGGGTTCAGGAGGGTAATACGGAACGCCGTGCCGGATCCCAACGGCCTCGTATCACTAGCAGTCGAGATGACAGGCATCTTATCCGCATGGCTGTAACGGATCGTGCAACCACGTCTCGATCCCTGAGTCAACAGATGGGGACGTTTGCAAGACAAGAACCATCTGCACGAACAGTTCGACGACGTTTGCGGCAGCATGGACTATCAGCTCGGAGACAGTGGCTGCGGTTACCCTTGACGCTGCATCACAGACAGGAGCGCCTGCGATGGTGTACTCAACAACGAACCTGGGTGCACCAATGGCGAAACGTCATTTTCTCGGATGAATCCAGATTCTGTTTACAGCATCACGATGGTCGCATCCGTGTTTGGCGACATCGCGATGAATGCACATTGGAAGCGTGTATTCCTCATCGCCATACTGGCGTATCCCCCGGGGGTGATGGTATGGGGTGCCACTGGTTACATGTCTCGGCCACCTCTTGGTCACATTGACGGCACTTTGAACAGTGGACGTTACATTTCAGATGTGTTACGACCCGTGACTCTACCCTTCATCCGATCCCTGCGAAATCCTACATTTCAGCAGGATAATGCACGACCTCATGTTGCAGGTCTTTCACGGGCCTTTCTGGATACAGAAAATGTTCGACTGCTGCCCTGGCCAGCATATTCTCCACATCTCTCACCAATTGAAAACGTCTGGTCAATGGTGGCCGAGCAACTGGCTCGTCACAATACGTCAGTCACTACTCTTGGTGGACTGTGGTATCGTGTTGAAGCTGCATGGGCAGCTGTACCTGTACACGCCATCCAAGCTCTGTTTGACTCAATGCCCAGGCGTATCAAGGCCGTTATTACGGCCAGAGGTGATTGTTCTGGGTACTGATTTCTCAGGACCTATGCACCCAAATTGCAAGAAAATATAATCACATGTCAGTTCTAGTATAATATATTTGTCCAATGAATACCCATTTATCATCTGCATTTCTTCTTGGTGTAGCAATTTTAATGGCCAGTAGTGTAAAATATTTTAATCTATAAAACCGCCATGTCTACCTGTTTCGACATGCTAATCTCAAAACTATTTGATTATTTTTTTCATGGGTTTTTCACAGTAAATTTGACTGTAACCCAGGGTAACATATAGACTCTATTTCATGAAAATCGAATCACGAAATAAAGATATATCGTGATTTCAAGTTTTGTCGGAAACCGCCGAGTATGCTTGTCTGTTTGAATACGCTAATCTCCTAAATTACTAGACGAATTATAATGGGTTTTCAAGGGTAACATGAACGTAACTTGAGGTAACATATAGGCTTCATTTCCTCAAAGTCGTATCACGCAAAAAAAAAAAATAATAATAAAAATAAAAAAAAAATTAAAAAAAAATTAAAAAAAATCGTAATGTAATGTTCTGGAAGTCTGCTCAGCTTAGTAGTTCGGTTGTTTACTTAGTGAGAGCGTGGCACACCAAAGAACCAATAGACGACGCTGTTGGTTTTTTTACCCCAGTGACAGAAATACCGGGTGATCAAAAAGTCAGTATAAATTTGAAAACTGAATAAATCACGGAATAATGTAGATAGAGGGGTACAAATTGACACACATGCTTGGATGACATGGGGTTTTATTAGATCCAAAAAAATACAATGTTCACAAAATGTCCGACAGATGGCGCTTCATCTGATCAGAATAGCAATAATTAGCATAACAAAGTAAGACAAAGCAAAGATGATGTTCTTTACAGGAAATGCTCAATATGTCCACCATCATTCCTCAACAATAGCTGTAGTTGAGGAATAATGTTGTGAACAGCACTATAAAGCATGTCCGGAATTATGGTGAGGCATTGGCGTCGGATGTTGTGTTTCAGCATCCCTAGAGATGTCGGTCGATCACGATTCACTTGCGACTTCAGGTAACCCCAAAGCCAATAATCGCACGGACTGAGGTCTGGGGACCTGGGAGGCCAAGCATGACGAAAGTGGCGGATGAGTACACGATCACCACCAAACGGCACGCGCAAGAGATCTTTCACGCGTCTAGCAATTTTTTTGGTTCTAATAAAACCCGATGTCATTCCAAGCATGTGTGTCAATTTTTCCCTCTCTATCTACATTATTCCGTGGTTTATTAAGTTTTCAAATTTATACTGACTTTTTGATCACCCGGTACTTTCGGAAGTTTACGCCAGCGACAACATTAAAATTACATGGTTAGGATATAAGGATTTACTGATTTCGCTTTGTGTGTTAAAAGCTTAAGGAAAATGCTTTGCTTCTTTCGATAGGTTTCATTTACTTTGGACTTATTGGCCACGTAAACGAATTTATTGACAAATTGATCCTATAAGGATTCCATTTTTACCGACTGCGGCACGCAACCCTAAAAACAGACGGTATGAAAAGATCCTTCTTCAACCTCTGCTGGTAAGCACAGGAATATAGCTAGTAATAATTGTAAAAGATTATACCCAAACATGTTTATGACAAAACAGACGTTAAGAGGCACAACTTCCAAGGTGAAATTCTTGTAAGAATTGCCACGGCCCTTTGAAATTTAGACAGGCGTGAGACAAAATGACAGACTATCACCTCGACTATTGAACTTTGCTCCAGAATGGTTCAAATGGCTCTGAACACTATGGGACTTAACATCAATGGTCATCAGTCCCCTAGAACTTAGAACTACTTAAACCTAACTAACCTAAGGACATCACACAACACCCAGCCATCACGAGGCAGAGAAAATCCCTGACCCCGCCGGGAATCGAACCCGGGAACCCGGGCGTGTTTGCTCCAGAAAAGATTGTGAGAATTTGTAAATCAGAACTTGAAAATAAAGGAATAATCCTGGTCTGCTTACGGAAAAAATGGGAAAGAATTAAAGTCACCTGCACGTGACTCTCTCCTCCTAGCATTGTTCTTTCATCCCTGACGACCTTAATTTTGTCATATCGAACTTTGGTATCAGCACGGTCTTCATATGTAACGTGAAAGATAACTCCATAGACAAACTTCGGGAACTTCTTCGGGGATACCTTCTGAGTATGGTTGTATACTCAGTATCACTTACTTGCGTTAGCCGGCCGGGGTGGCCGAGCGGTTCTAGGCACTAAAGTCTGGAACAGCGCGACCGCTACGGTCGCAGGTTCGAATCCTGCCTCGGGCATGGATGTGTGTGATGTCCTTAGGTTAGTTAGGTTTAAGTAGTTCTAAGTTCTAGGGGGCTGATGACCTCAGAAGTTAAGTCCCACAGTGCTCAGAGCCATTTGAACTTACTTGCGTTGTAAGATTCTAATATTATTTTTCAACTGCAATGTACACTGAAGAACTAAAGTGACTGGTACACCTCCCTAATATCGTCTAGAGCTCCCACGAGTGTGCAAAAGTGCCGCAACACGATGTGGCTTAGACTCGATTAATGTCTGAAGTAGTACTGGTCGGAATTGATACCATGAACCCTGCAGGGCTGTCTATAAATCCATAAGAGTACGAGGGGTTGGAGATCTCTTCTGAACAGCACGTTGCAAGGCACCCCAGGTATGCTCAATAATGTTCATGTATGGGGAGTTTGGTGGCCAGCGGAAATGTTTAAACACCGTAGAGTGTTCCTCGAGACACTCTGTAGAAATTCTGGACGTGTGGGGTGTCGCATTGTCCTACTGGAATTGCCCAAGTTCGTCGGAATGCACAATGAACATCAATGGATGCAGAGGATCAGACAGGATGCTTATGTACGTGTCACCTGTCAGAGTTGTATGCAGACGCATCAACAGTCCTATATCACTCCAACTGCACACGCCCCACACCATTACAGAGCCTCCACCAGCTTCAACAATCCCCTGCTGAAATGCAGGGTCCATGGAGGTTGTCTCTGTATCTCTACACGTCCATCCACTCAACTCAAATTTAAAAGAAACTCGTCCAACCAGGCAACATGTTTCCAGTCGTCAACACTCCAGAGCCTGCGTTGATGGGTCCAGGCGAGGCGTAAAGCTTTGTGTCATGCAGTCCTCAAGGGAACACAAGTGGGCCTTTGGCTCCGAAAGTCCATATCGATGATGTTTCGTTGAATGGTTCTCACGCTGACACTTGTTGATAACCCAGCATCGAAATCTGCAGCAACTTGGAGAGAATTGCACTTCTCTCACGTTGAACGATTCTTTTCAGTCGTTGTTGGTCCCATTCTTGCAGGATCTTTTTCCTGGCGCATTATGTCGGAGATTTGATGTTTTACCGGATTCCTGACATTCACGGTAAAACATCAAATATCTCACATCGATGCGGCCGGAAAAAAATACTGCAAGAATGACACCAAAGACGACCGAAGAGAATCGTTCAACGTGACAGAAGTGCATCCTTTCCGCAAATTACTGCAGATTTCAATGTTAGGCCATCGAGAAGTGTCAACGAGTGAACCATTCAACGATACATTATCTATATGGGCTTTCGGAACCGAAGGCCCCTCGTGTACCCTTCATGACTGCACGACACGAAGTTTTAGGCCTCGTCTGAGCCCGTCAAAACCGGCATTTGACTGTTGATGAGTGGAACATGTTGCCTGGTCGGACGAGTCTCGTTTCAAATTGTATCAAGCGGATGGGCTTGTACGAGTATGGAGACAACCTCATGGATACATGGATCCTGCATGTCAGTAGGGGACTGTTCAATCTGTTGGAGGCTCTGTAATGGTGTGGGGCGTGTGAATTTGGTGTGATATGGGACCGCTGATACGTCTAGACACGAATCTGACAGGTGACACGTACGTAAGCATCCTGTCTGATCGCCTGCATCCACTCATGTCCATTGTGCATTCCGACGGATTTGGGCAATTCCAGCAGGACAATGCGACATCCTACACATCCAGAATTGCTACAGAGTGGCACTAGGAACACTCTTCTGAGATTAAATACTTCCGCTGGTCATCAACCTCACCAGACATGACTATTATTGAGCGTACCTGGCATGCCTTGCAACGTACTGATCAGAAGAGGTCTCCACCCCCTCGCACTCTTACGGATTTATGGACAGCCCTGCAGGATTAATGGTGTCAACTCCCTCCGGCACTACTTCAGCCGTTAGTCGGGTCCGTGACATGTCGTACTGCAGCACTTCTGCATGCTTGCGTGGCCCTACGCAATATTAGGCAGGTGTACCAGTTTCTTTGACTCATCAGTGTACAACGCTAATATCGTTTGCAAAAACTACCAATTCTGGATTTTGGATATTAAGTGGAACGTCATTCAAATATATAAGGAAGAGGAGTGCAACCAAAATTTAATTCTGTAGCCTCTTTCTGCGATTTTTTTCTCCCAAGTCACTAAAATTTTTTACCCTCCCAGTACTATTGGTATTATTCCACAACTTTTTGCATACTGACATTTAGTATGTTTCAGACCAGCTGTGTGAAGCCACGAATTCCATGAAACTTCACACGACTGTCTGCAGTCCGTTTTTTAAGTATATTTTAAACTAGCTGTATGTAAAGCCATGAATTCCGTAAAAATTCATTTTTTCAAAGACAGTGACATGATCAACGCAATCAAACACCTTCGACAGATGGCAAAAAAAAAAAAACGAACTGGAGATTTTATATTATTTAAGGCTTGCAATATTTGATTGGTTAGTGTGTAAATAGCTCAGTGACCCTTCTCGAATCCAAAGTGTCATATTGTAAGAAAATCTTTTGTACTTAAATGTGAGTCTTCTCTGGACTACGTTACTTTTAGATCTGCTAATTTCTGAACAACAGAGGGGAAAGTCGTAATCCAATGCTCACCCCCGCCCGCCATAAGCAGATTCCTCGTCGGCTACTTCCGCTAGGGAACTCTCGGTTGGAATGTTCTGCCAGATGATTGTGCAGCGCTCAGTTCGCCTGCGGCGACGTCGGGATGTCGTAAACTCCGGACGGACGTATCGCTAAAATAGAGATGATGCGCGGTCGTGTTATGACAGGCGGCTATTTGGACAGCTGTGGCGGCTACGCGCTCTGCCATTGCACCCACCGAGAGGCGCGTCCTTCTGCAGCCCCTCTGCTTCCCCCGTGGTTTATTTTCTGTGACGCTTCTACACGTTTTGCCACTTTCCGCGTTCTACCCGTGGACGATGACCTCTGGATATCTGTCGGCAAAAACTATCACAGTTTAGAAATCAATTTGCAATGCAGTCATTGTCTGTACTTCACCTCTATGGTCACAATTTTTTTGTCATCAGACTACAGGTTTCGGTCTACAATGACCAGCTTCAGATGTGTTTAATAAAAAAAGTGCTGCTGACAAGATGACTCTTGTGTATACTATTATTTATACACACATCAAAAAAAGTTTTGCATCACCCCGGTTCCCAGAACTAATGTAGATAGACGGTGACTGTGGCTAATGTATGACATGCACAGTCCCTTTGACTGTTCAGAGATGTCACTAAAACCACCCAAAGATCTAAACAACCATGCATGAACAGCGCCTATTAGCAGGAGGGGGTCCGACAGCCGATCAGTTCCAGTCATTCCACCAGGAAGGAAGTAGTTCAACCATGCCTAGACGGTCAACACCGCGGTTCGATCGCGTCCGCATTGTGTACTTTGTGCCAGGAAGGGCTCTCAGCAAAGGAAGTGCCCAGACTTCTCGGAGTGAGCCAAAGCGATGTTTTTCGGAGATGGAGGAGATACCGAGAGACAGATACTGTTGATGACACACCTCACGCAAGCCGCCCAAGGACTACTACTGCAGTCGATGACCCCTACCTATGGATTGTGGCTTGGAGGAACCCTGATAGCAATGCCATCAAGTTGAATAATGCTTTTCGTGTAGCCACAGGACGTCGTGTTACGACTCAACCTGTGCGCAATAGGCTGAATGATGCGCAACTTCACTCCCGACGTCCATGGCGAAATGCATCTTTGCAACCACTTCACCAGCGCGGTACAGATGGGCCCAACAAAACGTCGCATGGACCGCTCAGGATTGGCACCACGTTCTATTCACCGATGAGTGTCACATATGCCTTCAACCAGACAATAGTCGGAGACGTGTTTGGAGGCAACCCGGTCACGCTGAACGCCTTAGACACACTGTCCAGCGAGTGCAGCAAGGTGGTGGTTCCCCGCTGTTTTCGGGTGGAATTATGTGGGGCCGACGTACGCCGCTGGTGATCATGGAAGGCGCCGTAATGGCTGTATGATACGTGAATGCCATTCTCCGACCGATAGTACAAGCATATTGACAGCATACTGGCGAGGCATTCGTCTTCACGGACGACAGTTCGCGCCCCCATCGTGCACATCTTGTGAATTACTTCCTTCGGGATAACGACGTCGCTCGACTAGAGTCGCCATCACGTTCTTTAGACATGAACCCTATCGAACATGCCTGGGATGGATTGAAAAGGCTGTTTATGGACGACGTGACCCACCAACCACTCTGAGGGATCTACGCCGAATCGCCGTTGAGGAGTGGGACAATCTGGACCAACAGTGCCTTGACGAACTTGTGGATAGTATACCACGACGAATACAGGGATGCATCAATGCAAGAGGACGTGCTACTGGGTATTAGAGGTACCGATGTGTATAGCAATCTGGACCACCACATCTGAAGGTCTCACTGTATGGTGGCACAACATGCAATGTGTGGTTTTCATGAGCAATAAAAAGGGCGGAAATGATGTTTATGTTGATCTCTATTCCAATTTTCTGTACTGGTTTCGGAATTCTCGGACCCGAGGTGATGCAAAACTTTTTTTTGATGTGAGTATATAGTTGACGATGCTCGCGCTGATTTTGGGTTCAGCACTTGAGAAAAATGAGTGTGAATTGCCAAGGGACCAAACTGCTGAGGTCATCGGTCTCTAGACTGACACACTACTTAAACTAGGTTAAACTAACTAATGCGAAGGACAAGACAGTCACTATGCCCGAGGGAGGACTCGAACCTCCGGCGGGAGGGGCCGCGCAGACCGTGACAGCCAGGCTCGGTGGCCGAGCGGTTCTAGGCGCTTCAGTCTGGAACCGCGCGACTGCTACAGTCGCAGGTTCGAATCCTACCTTGGGCATGGATGTGTGTGATGTCCTTAGGTTAGTTAAGTTTAAGTAGTTCTAAGTTCTATGGGACTGATGACCTCAGATGTTAAGTCCCATAGTGCTCAGAGCCATTTGAACCATTTTTTAGACCGTGACATGGCGCCTTAAACGGCACGGCCACCCCGCGCGGCGTTTAGCATTTGACGATGCCAGTATGGGTCCGGTACCTTAGGACATGTTTTTATAAAAGAGATCTGAAAATTGTCATTATAGACTGAAATCGGGAGTCTGATGAAGTTTGTGACCATAGACGTGAAGTAAATTAAATTTATTCTGCATTCGGGTCACTGTTTAATTTGCGACCATGTCTCAGCTTGTGCAGTCATTGTCTACAACACAATTTTATTGCGTGTGTAACTTTTACTCTAGATGTTAGGAAAAGCAATGGCTAGTTATTGTATAAGACACCCTACGCCACGTATTATATGATGGCATCCGGAGCATGTAAATGCATAATCAAAACTGTACGAAGAGGCCAAAGTAACGCGGAACTGATCAGAAGGTGTCACAAGAGGCGGACCCGCCAGTGTAAGAGGAGGAGGGGAGTGTTGTGTTGTCAGTAGAGAAGCAGTGACAGCAGTTCAAATGACTCCGAGCACTATGGGACTTAACATCTGAGGTCATCAGTCCCCTAGAACTCAGAACTAATTAAACCTAACTGACCTAAGGGCATCACACGCATCCATGCCCGAGGCAGGATTCGAACCTGCGACCGTAGCAGTCGCGTGGTTCCAAACTGAAGCACCTAGAACCGCTCGGCCACTCCGGCCGGCGTAACAGCAGTATGGGCCGGTCATGAGAGCTCAGTGACTTCGAAAAATGCACTAGTTACTGGATGTCACCTGAGTAACAAATCCATCAGCGTCATTCCAACCTTTCTAAAGCTAGCCATGTGGACTATTTGTGATGTGATTATGAAGTAAAAATGCGAAGGGACGAACGCTGTGAAACGAAGACAAAGCAGACCTCATGTACTGACGAAGAGGGGCAGTCGAAGGTTGCAGATTCTTTGATGAATGGGTTTATTTGTCGAATGATATTACGTGGTATTACATCGTCTCATGTAGGTAACGACAAGGAAATTAAATGTTACTTAACACATAATAATACAGGTTGAACATAACACCCCATAAATTCAATGTTATTTCTCGCCTGATATACTGTTGTTGCCGTAGTAACATGTAACATGTTGCGACAGAGAAGACCTATGTCTCAAAGAATGGGATGTGGCAAAGTGTCATCTTTGACATTTCGATAATCGTAGCACACTGAGTAAATCGCTTGCATCTAAACATAATCGTTTGAAGGACGTGCACTTCGTTCACCATTCAGTGCTCTTATTTCATATTTCTAATCCCAGCATTCTGGTACTCGGTCAAGTAATAATTCAGGTAATATTAATAATTTCTATGGGTTGCCTGATTTATTTGACGATTTTTACAGCTTGTCTCACACTGATCTGTGAGAGGAGCTTGGCGCTAGAAATTTGCTTTATTTATGGGCGAGGGCAGCAGTCTTCCTAGCAGCCATGATGACTTCCCGTTTCCCATCCCTTTTCCGATCGCCAGGGTAACACGTGGTGTCGTTTGAACATTCAGTAGTGGCAAAAGTTTCTCCCGTTCTCAGTTCCCCAACCTGCCTTACCAACCTTGTAAACGCTATTTCTGCTCAATTTTAACGTCGCGAGGTCGCCTCCCTGTGAAATTCCGGCCCTATGATTGGCCAGTTTAGGTGCGCGCCGGTTTTTCGCGGGCGGGCGCCAACCGCCCTCCGCGGATGGGTGGTGGACAAAGGGGCAGTAGTTCAGCTCTAGTGTGACCGTGCCTGAGGCCGGAGGTGCCGCTTCCACGAGATGAAGTTCGGTAAGCATGAGCGCCGACGTGCCCTGCAGCCCAGAGGGAACCTCATAGGTCATTCTGAATAGTTTCGCGTCTTGCGGGTTTTATTGCTTTAGTACGGGAGGCTACCGAGCGATTCGCGCACAGTAGCATCTTCTTAGTCTTTGGCTAATTCCTGGTGGTGGTCGTTGCGCGCCTGCAACCCCTTCCTTTACTAAATGGGATTCTATTTGATAATACGGCGATCGTTACTAAAATTCCTTTCCTCCTGCTATCGTGGCGTGTTATGAACGTACGTAAGGGCAGGCTGCTGAACTCGAATCTTTCTTCCCCCCACCCCCATTTGGTTGTATTATTGTTCGATTCTCAACTGTTTAATAAATGAGTCCGTAAATCTTACATTATCTCTCTTTCCTTACGTGAACTCAACCCTAGTGTAACAAAAAATGGTTCAAATGGCTCTGAGCACTATGGGACTTAACAGCTACGGTCATCAGTCCCCTAGAACTTAGAACTACTTAAACCTAACTAACCTAAGGACATCACACAACACCCAGTCATCACGAGGCAGAGAAAATCCCTGACCCCGCCGGGAATCGAACCCGGGAACCTGGGCGCGGGAAGCGAGGACGCTGCCGCACGACCATGAGCTGCGGACAACCCTAGTGTAACAGAACAATGCGGAACTATAACGGTTGCTACAAGGTCGTGCAGGTCTCGCTCCATTAACGATAGTATAAAGATTCCATATCGTGCGGCTGGCTCGACCATTGCACGCATGGCACCGATAACAGTAGTAATCATGTTCAACTGTTCCCCATTGACAAACTGGGAAGTGTTCACGGCTCAGTGTGAGTACGTGAGCACTAAATCCACTTGATGTGGAGGAAATAGTGCCCTCTGTTTTCCTTGCTAGTTTAGACAAAAAATATCAAAAATCACAGCCCCTACAGCAAGGAATAGTAAGCTGTAAAATAAAAAAAAAAAAAAAATGAGCCACCGCTTTAACGTTCCACGGTTGTGTGAACAAATAGTTCTCCCAAACCCCTGACCATGTTTGTTGTTGTTGTGGTCTTCAGTCTGAAAATGGTTTGACGCAGTTCTCCATACTACTCTATCCTGTGCAAGTCTCTTCATCATCGAATAACTACGGCAACCTACATCCTTCTGAATCTACTTATTGTATTAATCTCTTGGTCCCCCTCTATGGGTTTGACACCCCCCCCCCCCCCCTCCTTACTACCGTCCAATACTAAATAGATGATCACTTCATGGCTCAGAATATGTCCTATTAACCTACTCCTCTTTTAGTGAAGTTATGCCACAACTTTTTTTTATTTAGTCGATGCTTTAGCGCGCAAAACTGCTAAGGTCATGAGGGTCCGACAAATTTCTTTTTTCCGCAGTTCTGTATAGTTCCTCAGCATTAGTTACACCATCTACCCCTCTAATCTTCGGTATTTTGCTGTAGTACCACTTTTCAAAAGGCTCTATTCTCTTCTTGTCTAAACTATTTGTCGTACATGTTTCACTTTCATACACGACTACACTCCAGATAAAACCCTCCAGAAAAGGCTTCCAGACACTTAAATTTATATTCGATGTTAACAAATTTCTCTTCTTCATAAATGCTCTTCTTGCAATTCCCAGTCCACTTTTCATACACTCTCTACTTGGGCCATCATCAGGCATTTTACTGGCCAAATAGCAAAACTCATCAATGCTTTTAGTATATCGTTTTCTAACCCAATTGCCCCAGCATCATTTGAACACTATGACGCCTCAACAACTGATAAACGACAATTATCGCTTATTTGTTAGCGTATGCTTTCTGTAGACGCCACCAGCATTAAATAATTTATTGAAATATACAAAGAATTGTAATCGGCCACTTTTGATGAAAGTTCGACTATGCGTCTCCGAGAGTTACACCTCCATCATGACGGATTTATTTAAATTAACTATAAACATACGATCTATATCTGCAATTTTTTTCCTCAGCCGGCACATTATATTTCAGTGGTCGCAGAATGCTTTTCCATATCCTATTTATATTACACATGCATTCTATCCATAACATGTTTTACACAAAAAAGCCAAACGCTGCGCAGAATAATCATATTTACAAATCATCTTTGACACAAAAAAATCTTGCCTCGAAACGTTTCGGAAATGATTGCGAGGTGCACAATGCAGCGTAAAACTTGGCTTAATGGATTCGCGGCAGGCGACTGCGACACGGGAATTCTGAATCTCATGCATAGGTGCGGCAGATAACGAAGACTCTCGTGTAAGGGTGAAAGGTAACCTTCTGTTTTGTCAGTGAGATGTTTTTCGAGAATACAGATCTTGCGTATACGAAAGCAAAATGGTGGCTACTTTCTGAAACACCGTCGTACGTAAAATCAAGTCCGAGTTTTCCAGTGGACTGAGAATTTCTTAGTAGGCAGCGCACAGCGTGTCATCTTGGATGGAGAGCCAGCGGCAGCTGTAGAATTACTTGCCCACGAGACTATCAGTTTTGGGATGATTATGTCTCGGGTGCGCGCGGCTGGTTACATCCCAAATCGAATCGCAGTGCCTTATATAGTGAGGGCGAGTGACTGTTGAAGATGCTCTCTCCTTCGGAGTTATAGAACTGAAGCGTGGGTGAGAACAAGACGCACAAGGGCTGAGTGAATCCCGCTTGCCTACAGCGCTCTGCAGACCCGGACGGTCACCCATCCAAATGCTAGCCAAGCCCAACAGAGCTTAATTTCCATGACCTGACGGGAACCGGTGTTACCATTGCGGCAAGACCTGTAATCTCCCCTCCCCCCTCCCCGTCATTCCTTCTTCCACCTATTGTCCACATTAAACAATGCCCAGTCTAAGTAATTAATAAGCGAAGTCTTTTATGAAGATTTGAGAGGAGCGAAGTTACAATAGACTTTCAAGTTTACTTAACTTGTCATGTTGAGATGACTCCTATTCTTCTTGTCTAGGGGACTGATTCTTGAAGCTGAAACTGTCACATTACGAAATGTGAAGACTGTTGTTGCAGCATTTTTTTACATAAATATATTTTCTCACATTTTTGTATATCATACAATATATTGATTTTTCACATTAACAAAGCCGAAATTACATTGTACGCACCTATTATTATCACATCGGAGGCAAGCTTACGACTCCCATACTCTGCGGAAATAACAACATTCTAAACGGCTTACAATTTTTCCTAACAAATAAATTCCTACAAGTTTTCGTTACACTATTAATTTCGATTATTATTGCGTAAACGAATCCAGAAATAAACATAGTAAACAGTACAGGATTGAGTAATTAATAACAGAAATTTTAAGTGTGCAAATATTTCGTAATTTCAAATATTTCGTAATTCAAATAAATATGCGGACACGAAGAATAAAGATGTAAAATATTAGTAACGTTTATTTTATTTTTAGCTTTAAGAGTTTTGACATAGAAGGTTAGAAATCATTACTCTCCAGCACGCTATAGCCGATTTATCGGAGTTTAGAGACGTAGCAAAATGCCTGACTTAAAAAAATGGTTCAAATGGCTCTGAGCACTATGGGACTCAACTGCTGAGGTCATTAGTCCCCTAGAACTTAGAACTAGTTAAACCTAACTAACCTAAGGACATCACAAACATCCATGCCCAAGGCAGGATTCGAACCTGCGACGGTAGCAGTCCCGCGGTTCCAGACTGCAGCGCCTTTAACCGCACGGCCACTTCGGCCGGCATGCCTGACTTAATTATCGCTTGTGGCTCAATAGCGTGGTTACTATTGGAGGCCATTCCGGCGACTTATTTGCACCAATGTACCCCAGTTGGAAAAGTGTCCAATGGGTGGTAATAAAGGAGACTTTCCCTGTTTATTCATCTGAGTCCCCAGGAAGAAGGAACAAGAAAGATTGGCGTTTAACGTACGGCTGACATAAAGATCGTTCGAGCAGCTTTGTCGAACTGTGTTTCAAGCAGCTGTGTTCCACGGGAGGTGGATAAGAGCTCCGCGAAAAACAATTTATAACATGCCGTTTTCCTTCGACACTTAGACGACACCAATTACTTTAAAAAAAAAAAAAAGATTATTATGAATTGTGTATTATTAGGTACAACCTGAAATTGAAGAAGTCGCTCGATTAAATATCTTTTTTGATTTTTAAAAATTTTATTAACATTCAAAATAAATGGGGTGTTCTATCAAAGTTGCAGGATTCTCAAAGTGTTTCGTCAGAGGAAAAGTTTGGGAAGCCCGCATTAGAGACGGTGTGAGCCCATAGGAGACGTCGTACTCACCAACTGCAGGTTTGATATCTCTTTTTCAAGACTGTGCACTCTGGTGTACAGTGAAGTTCGTGTCATTCACAGTAACTTTAACACGGCTGCAGATGTGCTATGAGCTACTTTCATCAGGGTTATTGCGGCACTATTCCGATGTTCCTCACGAACTCGTGCGGCGTACGTAAACCACCCATACCCGTAGCGCTACCGGGTACAAAACACGACACGGACCTAAACAGTACAGAGTCCATGTATGGAGACGAAGAAGAAAGAGAGTCATTGTACTTTGCTGTCAACAGCGTGCACCGTGAGTCAATGGATATGTTTTGTTTGTAAACACGACACACGTTACGTGTAAACAGATACGAAGGTACTGTACAGCGACGCTAACTGTGGTCACGGCTCTACGAGGGTGTAAGCTGGGTCACGTGACAACCTACAGTGTCGTACAAGCCCCAACTGTTTTATTTTTCTTTTGTAGCGCAAACGTAGCAGCGATCGTAAAAAAATACTTGCACACACAGATGTTGCGATTCTGTGTAGAGGTTAATGAATTTACTGGCGACGAATACAGGCTATCTAAATCTTACGGCAAAACGTAGCAGGGCAGTTGATTAGCATTCTGGAGAACTTCGTTTCAAATCCCCGTCCGACGTTTCAGATTTAGCTTTTAAAACGTTTCCCTGCATCTCTTACGGCAAATAACGAACGGGGCAATTCGTTTGAAAAGGACACGCACGATTTCCGTCCTCAAATTCCTCCTGTCCAAGTCACTAAAGACTTCGTCGTCGACGCGACCTTCAAGCGAAATATTTCTCTGTTTTAAGACTTACGGATTAAAATCACATAGACAGTAGATTTCTGTAAACTGCATACTTTGAGATAGGGTCGGAAATGAAAATTTAGTTTGTTATTGGCGTACAAAACTTGCAATTTCGTCTGCTCATTGCAGCTGCTCGAAATGATGACCACCGCCCCGAATTCATGTTTCAGAACAGCGCATATAATTTTACTGCAAGCTCTCAGATCCTCGTTGTCTGTTGCACTGTGAGACAAGCAGCTAAGAGCTTACCAACCACTTCATCACCGAGCGAGGTGGCGCAGTGGTTAGACACTGGACTCGCATTCGGGAGGACGACGGTTCAATCCCGCGTCCGGCCATCCTGATTTAGGTTTTCCGTGATTTCCCTAAATCGCTCCAGGCAAATGCCGGGATGGTTCCTTCCAAAGGACACGACCGACTTCCTTCCCCGTCCTTCCCTAATCCGATGAGACCGATGACCTCGCTGTCTGGTCTCCTTCCCCAAAACAACACAATCCAACCACTTCATCTTCAGTTCCTACTGTGGTTTCTCGTACCAACAAGTTCATCTACATCTATTTACATCAACATACACCGAAACGCCAAAGAACTGGTATAGGAAAGCGAATTCATATACAAAGATACGTACAGGCAGAATAGGGCACTGCAGTCGGCAACACCTATATAAGACAACAAGGGTCTGGCGCAGTTCTTAGATCGCTTACTGCTGCTACAATGGCAGTGAGTTTGAACGTGGTGTTATAGTCGGCGCACGAGAAATGGGATACAGCATCTCCGAGGTAGCGATAAAGTGGGGAATTACCCGTACGACCATTTCGCTAGTGTGCTGTGAATATCAGGAATCCGATAATCATCAAATCTCCGACATCTGCGGCTAGAAAAAGATCCTGCAAGAACGGGACCAACGACGACTGGAGAGAATCGTTTAACGTGGCAGAAGTGCAACCCTTCCTCAAACTGCTGCAGATTTCAATGCTGGGCCGTCAACAAGTGTCCGCATGCGAACGATTCAACGAAACATAATCGATATGGGGTTTCGGAGCCGAAGGCTCGCTCGAGTACTGTTGATGACTGCACGACACAAAGCTTTACGCCTCGCCTGGGCCCGTGAACACCGACACTGGACTGTTGATGACTGGAAACATGTTGCCTGGTCAGACGAATCTAGTTTCATATTATATCGAGCGGATGGACGTGTACGGATATGGGGACAACTTCATGAATCCATGGACCATGCATGTCAGCAGGGAATTGTTCAAGCTGGTGGAGGCTCTGTAATGGTGTGGTGCGTGTTCAGTTGGAGTGATATGGGACCCCTGATACGTCTAGATACGACTCTGAAAAGTTACCCGTACGTAAGCATCCTGTCTGATAACGTGAAACCATTTATGTTCATTGTGCATTCCGACGGTCTTGGGCAACTTCAGCAGGATAATGCAACACCCTACACGTCCAGAATTCCTACAGAGTGGCTCCAAAAACACTCTTCTGAGTTTAGACACTTACGGTGTCCAACATACTCCCCAGACTTGAACATTATTGAGGATGCCTTGCAACCTGCTGTTCAGAAGAGATCTCCGCCGCCTCGTACTCTAACGGATTTACGTACAGCCCTGCAGGATTCATGGTGTCAGTTCCCTCCAGCACTACTTCAGGCATTAGTCGAGTCCATGCCACGTCGTGTTACAGCACTTCTGCGTGCTCGCGGGGGCCCTACATGATATTAGGCAGGTGTACCAGTTTAATATTTAAGAAACTATCAGCCTCGATTGCAGTAATGAAACCAACCTTTATCTCTGTTTCAGCCCAATTAGTTGAGCCTTCTTCAGAAGATATACCAGATTCTATAATATGTCTACGAGGGCATGGTCTAGAAATAAAACTAAAACAGCTTGAATAGGCGTAGTCACATTTTAAAAATGCGGTACATAGGTACTAAGACACCACCAAGACTTAATTTAAGCTCCGGCGAGCGCCTCGTCTCCATGGACGACGTGCGGTGGACCTCGGGAGTTACATCTTAAAACAAATAACTTATAGAATTGTTGAAACTCTGAAACATAATGTCTCTGCAAATGTTGTAAGATATAACTGCGTTGGTCTTTTATCTTTGACAGTGATGGACTCAGACATGCGTAATGTTCCCCGCCATGTTGATATGCAGCGCGTCATCTACTTAGTTTCACGTCAACTCCCGAGGTCCATCGGACGTCGTCCATGGAGACGAGGCGCTCGCCGGAGCTTAAATTAAGTCTTGGTGGTGTCTTAGTACCTATGTACCGCATTTTTAAAATGTGACTACGCCTATTCAAGCTGTTTTAGTTTTATTTCTAGACCATGCCCTCGTAGACATATTATAGAATCTGGTATATCTTCTGAAGAAGGCTCAATTACTTGGGCTGAAACTTAGGTAAAGGTTGGTTTCATTAGCGCAATCGAGGCTGATAGTTTCTTATACGAGGGTCACTCCAAAAGAAATGCACAATATTTTTCTAAACATACAGTATTCATTCTGCATGTGTGAAAGTTTTACAGTGTGTTGATACATCCTTCCCGCTTGTTTTCAAACTTAGTTCAACCTGTTCCCGTGAGTGGCGCCGTCACAGCATGTCTTCAAGATGGCTGCTACAATTGACGTTCGTCAGAAGCAACGTGCTGTCATAGAATTCCTGTGCTGTGAAAACGAGACAGTGGGAAACATCCACAAGAGGTTGAAAAAGGTGTATGGAGATGCTGCTGTTGATCGCAGTACAGTTAGTCGGTGGGCAAGCAGGTTACGTGATGAAAGCGGGCACGGCAATATTGAGGATTGTCCTCGCAGCGGCAGGCCCCGTACTGCACACACTCCAGACAATGTACAGAGAGTTAACGAATCGGTGACTGCTGACAGACGCATCACAGTGAACGAATTGTCACGCTACGTTGGGATAGGGGAAGGAATTGTTTGCAGAATACTGAAAGTGTTGGCGTTTAAAAAGATTTGTGCCAGATGGGTTCCCAGGATGTTGACAGTGGCTCACAAAGAAACAAGAAAAATGGTATGCAGCGAACTTTTGGAACAGTACGAGAATTGTGGAGATGAATTTCTTGGAAGAACTGTGACAGGTGATGAAACATGGCTATATCATTTTTCACGAGAGACGAAGAGGCAATCAATGGAGTGGCATCATGCAAATTCACCCAAGGAAAAAAAAATTCAAAACCACGCCTTCTGTTGGAAAAGTTATGGCTACGGTGTTTTTCGATTCCGAAGGAATCTTGTTTGTGGACATCATGCCAAGTGGAACCACCATAAATTCTGATGCATACGTGACGACACTGAAGAAACTTCAAGCTCGACTGAGTCGTGTTTGACCACATCGGCAAAAGCAGGATGTTTTGCTGTTGCACGACAATCCACGGCCACACGTCAGTCAAAAAACCATGGAAGCGATCACAAAACTCGGATGGACAACACTGAAACACCCGCCTTACAGTCCTGACTTGGCTCCATGTGACTATCATCTCTTTGGGAAACTGAAAGACTCTCTTCGTGGAACAAGGTTTGAAGATGATGACTCCCTTGTGCACGCCGCCAAACAATGGCTCCAACAGGTTGGCTCAGAATTTTACCGTGCGGGTATACAGGCGCTGGTTTCAAGATGGCGTAAGGCAGTTGAGAGGGATGAAAATTATGTGGAGAAATGAAAATATTGTTCCTAAAGGATGTATCTACACACTGTAAAACTTTCAAACATGTAGAATAAAACCTGGATTTAAAAAAATATAGTGTGCATTTCTTTTGGCGTGACCCTCGTATATTAGATTATCACGACTGCTGACTGGGCTGCAATGTTGAAAGTACTAAAAAGGTGTACCAATTTTTTTGGCTCTTCAGTGAGTATGGGCATTATTACAGTTTGCGGCCATCTGTTCGAGTTCTTTCGGTGCTGTGTCGAATATTTTATGATCAGCATTATTATAATTTTCGGCCTGTGGTGGTCGGACGTTCAACCGCGTTCGCACAAGAGCGATATATATGACGTAGTAAATGGTGTCGGAAGTTCCATGCGGCTTTTCGCGGATGATGCTGTAGTATACAGAGAAGTTGCAGCATTAGAAAATTGCAGCGAAAAGCAGGAAGATCTGCAGCGGATAATCACTTGGTGGAGGGAGTGGCAACTGACCCTTAACATAGACAAATGTAATGTATTGCGAATACATAGAAAGAAGGATCCTTTATTGTATGACTACATGATAACAGAACAAACACTGGTAGCAGTTACTTCTGTAAAATATCTGGTAGTATGCGTACGGAACGATTTGCAGTGGAATGATCATATAAAATTAATTGTTGGTAAGACGGGCGTCAGGTTGAGATTCATTGGGAGAGTCCTTAGAAAATGTAGTCCATCGACAAAGGAGGTGGCTTACAAAACACTCGTTCGACCTATACTTGAGTATTGCTCACCAGTGTGGGATAAGTACCAGGTCGGGTTGACAGGGGAGATAAAGAAGATCCAAAGAAGAGCGGCGCGTTTCGTCACAGGGTTATTTGGTAAGCGTGATAGCGTTACGGAGATGTTTAGCAAACTCAAGTGGCAGACTCTGCAAGAGAGGTGTTCTGCATCGCGGTGTAGCTTGCTGTCCAGGTTTGGAGAGGGTGCGTTTCTGGATGAGGTATCGAATATATTGCTTCCTCCTACTTATACCTCCCGAGGAGATCACGAATGTAAAATTAGAGAGATTAGACCGCGCACGGAGGCTTTCAGACAATCGTTCTTCCCGCGAACCATACGCGACTGGAACAGGAAAGGGAGGTAATGACAGTGTCACGTAAAGTGCCCTCCGCCACACACCGTTGGGTGGCTTGCGGAGTATAAATGTAGATGTAGATGTAGAGAGAGAAGGGGGGGGGGGGGGGCGGTGTCGGTGACGACGCACAGCAAGTGGCGGGCACTGCGATTTCTTTTATCTCGCCTGCCAGACGAGGCGGCCTTGACGAGCGGCGGGCGCGTCGCCGCCGCCTTGTTTACGCGCCGCGCCGGCCGGTATCTGGCGCTCTCGCTCCCGTGAATGGGAGGAGCAGCAGCCGCCCACACCGGTCACGTGACGCGCCCTGGCACAACGCGGGCCTTCCGTACAGCCGTGCTGTTACCCTCTGCTGCGTTTCGTATCGCCGGTGGCCGCTCGCCGCCGAGACACAGCCGCCTTCTCACTCGCTGCCAACGGACGCAACGCCTTCTCTTCTTAACATATCGCCAGTGCAGTTTGACTACCAAGTGGTTATAATTAAACTTACTCTAACATATGTTTTTGAGTGTGTGACGTATAAAAATTTTCGATGCCTACAGTGTCACGTCTTTCAGTGTCACACAAATTTTTATTTTTAAAGGGGATCACTTAAGACTATTTTCGTGGGTTCGCCCCTCAAATTCCTCCCTCATATCACAATATTGTCGTCTGATGTAGTACAAACTGAAAAAATAAATTCCTTTTAAAGCACACTTTCGTATACAGGGTGTTACAGAAAGGTACGGCCGAACTTTCAGGAAACATTCCTCACACACAAATTAAGGAAAGATGTTATGTGGCACTTGTCCGGAATCGCTTAATTTCCATGTTAGAGCTCATTTTAGTTTCTTCCACCTACGCTCAATGGAGCACGTTATCATGATTTCATACGGGATACTCTACCTGTGCTGCTAGAACATGTGCCTTTACAGGTACGACACAACATGTGGTTCATGCACGATGGAGCTCCTACACATTTCAGTCGAAGTGTTCGTACGCTTCTCAACAACAGATTCGGTGACCGATGGATTGGTAGAGGCGGACCAATTCCATGGTCTCCACACTCTCCTGACCTCAACCTTCTTGAGTTTCGTTTATGGGGACATTTGAAAGCTCTTGTCTACGCAACCCCGGTACCAAATGTAGAGACTATTCGTGCTCGTATTGTGGACGGCTGTGATACAATACGCCATTCTCCAGCGCTGCATCAGCGCATCAGGGATTCCATGCGACGGAGGGTGGATGCATGTATTCTCGCTAACGGAGGACATTTTGAACATTTCCTGTAACAAAGTTTTTGAAATCACGCTGGTACGTTCTGTTTGCTGTGTATTTCCATTCCATGATTAATGTAATCTGAAGAGAAGTAATAAAATGAGCTCTAACATGGAAAGTAAGCGTTTCCGGACACATGTCCACATAACATATTTTCTTTCTTTGTGTGTGAGGAATGTTTTTTGAAAGTTTGGCCCTAACTTTTTGTAACATCCTGTATAATATATATTCAAAACCTTACACCTGTGTCACAGAACAAATACTACACCGAGAATACTTTACACAAGTTTAAGGCAAGAAATGCTTCCGATAATTATTACAGTATTTAAAGAACATCAAAATATGAACAGGCTGAAATGGACAAACAGTACATGAGACTATGTTAATCAATTTAACTGTAAAAAGCTAAGGAGCAAATTATTAGCAAAATGAGAAATATGCAAAAGTGAAATGCCAAAATGAGCACTTCTCAATTGGAAGTAAATCAAAACAACCAGAATGGCTGAAAGAGAGCACAATAACATGAGCCATAAACGAATAAGAGCTAAGCAAATAAGAGAATAGGCAAAAATGAGATGCCAACAAAATGAGAGCTGACCGAACTCCGTCGGCACTTATACAGGATGTTACAAAAAGGTACGGCCAAACTTTCAGGAAACATTCCTCACACACAAAGAAGGAAAATATGTTATGTGGACATGTGTCCGAAAACGCTTACTTTCCATGTTAGAGCTCATTTTATTACTTCTCTTCAAATCACATTAATCATGGAATGGAAACACACAGCAACAGACCGTACCAGCGTGACTTCAAACACTTCGTTACAGGAAATGTTCAAAATGTCCTCCGTTAGCGAGGATACATGCATCTACCCTCCGTCGCATGGAATCCCCGATGCGCTGATACAGCCCTGGAGAATGGCGTATTGTATCACAGCCGTCCACAATACGAGCACGAAGAGTCTCTACATTTGGTACCGGGGTTGCGTAGACAAGAGCTTTCAAATGCCCCCATAAATGAAAGTCAAGAGGGTTGAGGTCAGGAGAGCGTGGAGGCCATGGAATTGGTCCGCCTCTACCAATCCATCGGTCACCGAATCTGTTGTTGAGAAGCGTACGAACACTTCGACTGAAATGTGCAGGAGCTCCATCGTGCATGAACCACATGTTGTGTCGTACTTGTAAAGGCACATGTTCTAGCAGCACAGGTAGAGCATCCCGTATGAAATCATGATAACGTGCTCCATTGAGCGTAGGTGGAAGAACATGGGGCCCAATCAAGACATCACCAACAATGCCTGCCCAAACGTTCACAGAAAATCTGTGTTGATGACGTGATTGCACAACTGCGTGCGGATTCTCGTCAGCCCACACATGTTGATTGTGTAAATTTCCAATTTGATCACGTTGTACAGACAGTACATACTGACGAAACTAAAATGAGCTCTAACATGGAAATTAAGCGTTTCCGGACACATGTCCACATAACATATTTTCTTTGTTTGTGTGTGAGGAGTGTTTCCTGAAAGTTTGGCAGTACCTTTTTGTAACACCCTGTATACGGTTGCGCTCGCGGCGGCGTCTAGCGGCCCGTACGCAAGTTGTGCGATTGCTGTCGCAGGTCGACCCTTAATCTGTGTTGTAATTATAGAGGGATATCGCTATTACCAGTATGTTCCAAAATTTTCTCGAATATTCTGCTAAGCAGGCTTACACCATATGCAGATGAAATTGTGGGGGATTACCAAGCTGGCTTTCGGAGGAGCAGCTCAACTGTAGACCAAATATTCACCCTGCGTCAAATTTTGGAAAAGAAATGGGAATACAATAAGCCAGTTCATAATCTTTTCATAGATTTTACAAAAGCATATGATTCAGTATCGCAATCAAAATTGTACAGAATTCTTTTGGAACTTGGAATACCAAAGAAGTATGTTAGACTTACAGAAGCGAGTTTGAAAAACACAAAAGGTAGAGTACGCGTGGGGAAATTGGAGTCAGAAGAATTTGTAATAAAGAACGGACTTAAGCAGGGAGATGCCCTGTCTCCGCTACTTTTGAATTTAGTCCTCGAATATATTGTACGAATGGCAGCAGATAATTCAGAGAGTGTGCAGTTAAATGGAAATATTAAGATATTAGGGTATGCAGATGATCTAAACATCAATAGCACCAGGAAAGAATCTGTAACAGCAAATGCAAATGCGCTAATCGAGGCTAGTGAAGATGTAGGTCTAAGGATAAGTGAAGACAAAACTAAATACCTGGTTACTAGTAGAATGCCAACAGCAGTAGATCAGGAAATGTTAAGAGTTGGAGACATGCAGTTTGAAAAAGTGAACACATTTAACTATCTAGGCGTGGACATCACTTCGAGAAATGAGATTGAATCCGAACTGAAGACGAGATTACAGGCGGGAAATGGGTGCTACTTCTCACTGAATAGATTACTTTCATCACGAATATTGTCTAGGAAATTAAAGATTAGAATATACAAAACTATTATTCTACCAGTTATGTAGTATGGGTGTGAGACTTGGTCTCTCACTGTGCTAAATGAAAAGCCGTTTCGAGTATTTGAAAACAAAATTTTGAGGAAAAGTTTCGGAGCAAAAGGGGATGGCATTAGCGGAGAGAGGCGAAAACTGCATAACGAAGAGGTTCACGAACTCTATTCAAGCCCTGACATAATCAGTATTATTAAATCACCTAGGCTGCGATGGGCGGGTCACGCAGCTCGAATGGATGAGGACACGGCAGCGCGCAGAGTACTGGTAGGGCACTTAGAGGGAAAACATCCTGTGGGGAGACCGAGGCGTAGATGGGAGGACAATGTGAAGGCTGATTTGAGGAGCCTACGTACTGCAGGTGAATGGAAGGAAATAGCCCAAGACAGGGACAGATGGCGAAAATACTATGCTGCGGTAATGGACTCTCCAGTCCGGTATGACCAGTGAGTGAGTGTGAGTGTGTGAGTTATGTTTTTGAGTGGGGTCCACCTTTAGCAAAACATAATTTTGTTTTTTGTCCCATAGACGATTCATTGCAGTTGCAGCATCATCAGTGTTTTTTTTTTATTGTTATGGCTGTTAAACATAAGGAATGTTCTTCACTGTTTAAATACGAGGTGCATTCAAGTTCTAAGGCCTCCGATTTTTTTCTCTGGACTGGAAAGAGATAGAAACATGCGCATTGTTTTAAAATGATGCCGCATTCATTGTCAATACGTCCCAGAGATGGCAGCACCGTACGGCAGATGGAATTTTACCGCCAGCGGCGAGAATGAGAACTGTTTTAAATACTTAAAATGGCGACGTTTTCCTTCCTTGAACAGCATGCAATCATTCGTTTTCTGAATTTGCGTGGTGTGAAACCAATTGAAATTCATCGACAGTTGAAGGAGACATGTGATGATGGAGTTATGGATGTGTCGAAAGTGCGTTCATGGGTGCGACAGTTTAATGAAGGCAGAACATCGTGTGACAACAAACCGAAACAACCTCGGGCTCGCACAAGCCAGTCTGACGACATGATCGAGAAAGTGGAGAGAATTGTTTTGGGGGATCGCCGAATGACTGTTGAACAGATCGCCTCCAGAGTTGGCATTTCTGTGTGTTCTGTGCACACAATCCTGCATGACGACCTGAAAATGCGAAAAGTGTCATCCAGGTGGGTGCCACGAATGCTAACGGACGACCACATGGCTGCCCGTGTGGCATGTCGCCAAGCAATGTTGACGCGCAACGACGGCATGAATGGGACTTTCTTTTCGTCGGCTGTGACAATGGATGAGACGTGGGTGCCATTTTTCAATCCAGAAACAAAGCGCCAGTCAGCTCAATGGAAGCATACAGATTCATGGCCACCAAAAAAATTTCAGATAACCACCAGTGCTGAAAAAATGATGGTGTCCATGTTCTGGGACAGCGAGGGCGTAATCCTTACCCATTGCGTTCCAAAGGGCACTACGGTAACAGGTGCATCCTACGAAAATGTTTTGAAGAACAAATTCCTTCCTGCACTGCAACAAAAACGTCCGGGAAGGGCTGCGCGTGTGCTGTTTCACCAAGACAACGCACCTGCACATCGAGCTAACGTTACGCAACAGTTTCTTCGTGATAACAACTTTGAAGTGATTCCTCATGCTCCCTACTCACCTGACCTGGCTTCTAGTGACTTTCGGCTTTTTAGAACAATGAAAGACACTCTCCGTGGCCGCAAATTCACCAGCCGTGCTGCTATTGCCTCAGTGATTTTCCAGTGGTCAAAACAGACTCCTAAAGAAGCCTTCGTCGCTGCCATGGAATCATGGCGTCAGCGTTGTGAAAAATGTGTACGTCTGCAGGGCGATTACGTCGAGAAGTAACACCAGTTTCATCGATTTCGGGTGAGTAGTTAATTAGAAAAAAAATCGGAGGCTTTAGAACTTGATTGCACCTCGTACACACAAATAATAGTTTCTAAATCGTAATTACAGTTTTTTGAGGAGCACATAAAATTTTGTATTCATACCTTCATACCACATGGTGGGGTTTTGCTGTTGCATTACGTTTTTATAATGTCTGTTTTTGTTTACAGTTTGTCACCTGTAACTATATACAACTTAATATAGGCAAAGCATTTACGCAAAAATTACAATTTCTGAACTGTTGTGGCTATGCCTGATGTAAATAATTTATATGAAAGGTTGTGTGTGTGTGTGTGTGTGTGTGTGTGTGTGTGTGTCTATTTACATTATGTTTCACTTACAGCTTTTTTTTCGTCATCTTCTTCATTGTCAAGTTCAGTGTTTTGAGTTGTCACTGTCACTGTATCAAACGCCTTGCGGAAGTGAAGAAACACGGCATCTACCTGGGAACCCGTGTCTATGGCCCTCTGAGTCTCGTGGACGAATAGCGCGAGCTGAGTTTCACACGATCGTCTTTTTCGAAACCCATGCTGATTCCTACAGAGCAGATTTCTAGTATCCAGAAAAGTCATTATTCTTGAACATAATACGTGTTCCAAATTTGGTATGTGTGGTTTATGAGTTTTTGGCATGTAGAAATTTTGTGCAGAATGTTCATATAACTGCATGTGTAGCCTGCAGAGAACACCCGAGGGGCCATAGCGGAGGCGATGGAGAACAGGGGGAGATGGACTGCGGGCCATAAATGCTGAGTCCAGCGACCTGGCTGTGCGAGTGATTGTGGGAAGCGGCTCTCTGTGGATCGTAGCTGCAGAGGGACTTTGGACCGCGCCACTCTCCTCTTCCCACTTTAGCGTCGGAACAGGGGCAGCCGGTTCGCAACACATTTTACTTGCGCTAAGCAATAAACCGTCGTAAAGGTGGCCGGTTCGTGTAAAATGGGTGGAGGAAGCCATTTAAGAGCGATTGCTGTAATCTGAGCTTTCGTGCAAATGGTGGGAAGGTTGTAAGACTCCGAGCATTCTCATGTTAGAATGCGGGACGATACGGACAGAGCGGCTGGCGCACGTGTTTAGTAGACTGTAAATCCACCGACGACAGGAAGTCGCCCGGCTATTTTAACGAGCGGTAAAAACGTATATTTTTTGGTTACGGCTGTTGGGAAGCTTAACAGCCTTCTTTCAGAAACTGGAAATGGTCGGACTGGAAAGACTGGATCTCTCCATAAATGAGGGACTGTGATCCCGTCTAGTTAGACGTTCTCTGCTGAAACATGGCCATGCTTGCCGTGAGAACGACGCCTCCCTAGTCTAAAAACTTCTTTTTGTAGACAAGAATGATTCTGAATCGCTGATTGGCTACTCTCAGGATATGCAAAGTAGGGGCTTGCTCCCCCATCGTGGGAACCTCGGTGCTGTGTCTGGATTGGCTATCAGGTCAGCAGAACAGTCAAGATGGGAGATTCAAAGAGTAGAGGATAGTTCAGTTGGTTTGTACAACGGGGAGCGGTTTCGTTTTCGCTAATACGGCTCCCATACCGAGGTTTGGTGGAAAGTGGTTGTAATTCTTTGCCTTCTTCATTTTCTGGTCGTCCTCTGGTGGAAAACTTCAGGTCTTTTCCTAGCTGGTGTGCAGCTTATGGTGGACTAAGAGCCAGTGGCGGCTTCCAACTGTACTGACAGTGGAATTGCAAAAAAAAAATGTTCAAATGTATGTGAAATCTTATGGGACTTAACTGCTGAGGTCATCAGTCCTTAAGCTTACACACTACTTAACTTAAATTATCCTAAGGACAAACACACAAACCCATGCCCGAGGGAGGACTCGAACCTTCTCCGGGACCAACCGCACAGTCCATGGCTGAAACGCCTTTGATCGCTCGGCTAATCCCGCGCGGCTGTGGAATTGCATATCGCCTCGGACATACCATGTGTCACGAGGACGAACTTATTCGTCCGGAGTCTTCCATCTGACGTCTGACAATTCCAGCACACACTGTTGTGCCTGTGAATCAAATTGGTTCGGCCAGACCAGCGAAAGGGTGCACCTCAGACTGAAATCTGCCGGCTTTTCAGCGCTCTAATACGCAATTTTCCCATGTTCTGATAATTAGAACAGTCAATCGGCGTAGTTTTCAAGTTTCCGTGGACGCGTCAGAACTTTACATCAGGGCTCTAATACGGAAGTTTCCCATGTTCTGATAATTAGAACAGTCAGTCGGCGTAGTTTTCAAGTTTCCGTGGACGCGTCAGAACATTACAACGCGCCGTTTTCTGCTGCCGCCTGAATCAAGGCGGAAGGGTAAAATACTGCAGCACCGGCGTAGGGTTGCTAAATGATATGCACAGCTTCCTGTTCTCCAGTGAACCATAGTTTGTGGTGTACTTGGTCGTAGTTGATTCCATATGAATAGAATTGGGCGTCACAGTGGATTCATGTAAATAAAGTCAGATTGAGTTGTAAAAGTGATTAATTCAGGTGAGACTTTGTATAGCTTCCACCCTATTGAATGCTTTGCCAATGAAGCACAATCCGTTTTCTGATTCGTGTTTGCCATTTTTTGTAAGATTTATCAGTTCGTTGCAGTTATAAAAGGATTAATAAAAACTTGTCATTATTTTGTTAACTTAAAAACGCATACTCTCTCAACTATTCATAGTTTTTATTTCATTGTGATGATATATGTGTATACAAGCAATTAAATGTTCAACCCTATTAAAATAGTTAATGTGATTATTAATTCCAATTTCCCCGCCCCCATGAACCATGGACCTTGCCATTGGCGGGGAGGCTTGCGTGTCTCAGCGATGCAGATGGCCATACCGTAGGTGCAACCACAACAAAGGGGTATCTGTTGAGAGACCAGACAAACGTGTGGTTCCTGAAGAGGGGCAGCAGCCTCTTCCAGTAGCTGCAGGGGCAACAGTCTGGATGATTCACTGATCTGGCCTTGTTGCAACACTAACCAAAAGAGCATTACTGTGCTTGTACTGTGAACGGCTGAAAGCAAGGGGAAACTACAGCCACAATTTTTCCCGAGGGCATGAAGCTTCACTGTGTGGTTAAATGATGATGGCGTCCTCTTCGGTAAAATATTCCGGAGGAAAACTAGTCTCCCATTTGGATCTCCGGGCGGGGATTACTCAGGACGAAGTCGTTATCAGGAGAAACAAAACTGGCATTCTACGGATAGGAGCGTGTAATGTCAGATCCTTTAATCGGGCAGATAGGCTAAAAAATTTAAAAAGCGAAATGGATAGACTAAAGTTAGTTGTAGTGGTAATTAGTGAAGTTCGGTGGCAGGAGGAACAGGACTTCTGCCCAGGTGAATACAGTGTTATAAATACAAAATCGAATAGAGGTAATGCAGGAGTAGGGTTAATAATGAATAAAAAAATAGGAACGAGGATAAGCTACTACGAACAGCATAGTGAACGCATTATTGTAGCCAAGATGGACACGAAGCCTACACCAACCAAAGTAGTACAAATTTATACGCCAACTAGCTCCGCACATGAGGAGGAGATTGAGGAAATGTATGATGAGATCAAAGAGATTATTCAAATAGTTAAGGGAGACGAAAATTTGATAGACATGGGGGACGGAAATTCGATAGCAGGAAAAGGAAGAGGAGGAAAAGTAGTAGGTGAATATGGACAGGGGGTAAGTAATGAAAGAGGAAGCCGCCTTGTAGAATTTTGCACAGAGTATAATGTAATCACCGCTAACACTTTAAGAATCATGGGTCGTGCTTCTTAACCGCGCGGTCTCGGGCGCCTTCCCACGGTTCGCGCGGCTCCCCCCGTCGGAGATTCGAGTCCTCTCTCGGGCGTGGGTGGGTGTGATGTCCTTAGCGTTAAGTTGGTTTAAGTTAGATTAAGTAGTGCGTAAGCCGCGGAACTGATGATCTCAGCAGTTTGGTCCCATAGAAACTTATCACAAATTTACAAATTTTTAAAAATCATGAAAGAAGACTGTATATGTGGACGAGGCCAGGTGACACCGGAAGGTTTCAGATTGATCATACAATGGTAAGACAGAGATTTATGAACCAGGTTTTAAATTGTAAGACATTTCCAAGGACAGATGTGGACTCTGATCACAATTAATTGGTTATGAACTGCAGATTAAAACAGAAGAAACTGCAGAAAGGTAGGAATTTAAGGAGATGGAAACTGGGTACACTGAAAGAACTAGAGGTTGAAGAGAGTTTCAGAGGGAGCATTAGGGAACGATTGACAAGGACAGGGGAAAGGAACACAGTAAAAGAAGAATGGGTGGCTTTGAGAGACGTAATAGTGAAGGCAGCAGAGGCTCAAGAAGGTAAAAAGACGACGGCTATCAGAAATCCACGGATGATACAAGAGATATCGAATTTAATTGATGAAAGCAGAAAATATAAAAATGCAGTAAATGAAGCAGGCGAAAATGAATACAAACATCTCAAAAAGGAGATCGACAGGAAGTGCAAAATGGCTAAGCAGGGATGGCTAGTGGACAAGTGTAAGGATGTAGAAGCATATGTCACTAGGGGTAAGATAGATATTGCGTACAGGAAAATTAAAGAGACCGTTGGAGAAAAGAGATCCACCTGTATGAAAATCAAGAGCTCAGATGGGTAACCAGTCCTAAGCAAAGAAGGGAAAGGAGAAAGGTGGCGACGTAGATGAAGATGAGATGGCAGATATGATACTGCGTGAAGGATTTGACAGAGAATTAAAAGACGGTAAGTCGCAAGAAGGCTCCGGGAGTAGACAACATTCCCTTAGAAATACTGACAGCCTTGGGAGAGCGAGCCATGACAAAACTCTACCATCTGGTGAGCAAGATGTATGATACAGGCGAAATACCCTCAGACTTCAAAAAATATATAATAATTCCAATCCCAAAGAAAGCAGGTATTGACAGGTGTGAAAATTACTGAACTATCAGTTTAATAACTCACTGCTGCAAAATACTAACACGAATTTTTTACAGACGACTGGGAAAACTGGTAGAAGCCAACCTTGGAGAAGATTAGTTTGGATTTCGTATAAATATTGGAACACTCGATTCAATACTGGCCCTGAGACTTCTCGTAGAAGCTAGGTTAACGAAAGGCAAACCTACGTTCATAGCAATTGTAGACTTAGAGAAAGTTTTTGAGAATGTTGACTGGAATACTCTGAAATTCTGAAGGTGGCAGGTGTAAAATACAGGAAGCGAAAGGCTATTTAGAATTTGTACAGAAACCATATGGCAGTTATAAGAGTCGAGGGGCGTGAAAGAGAAGCAGTGGTCGAGAAGGGAGTGAGACGGGGTTGTAGCCTATCCCCGATGTTATTCAATCTGTATATTGAGCAAGTAGTAAAGGAAACCAAAGAAAAATTTGGAGAAGGAATCGAAATGCAGAGAGAAGAAATACAATCTCTGAGGTTTGCCGATGACTTTGTAATTCTGTCAGACACAGTAAAGGACTTGGAACACCAGTTCAGTGGAATGAACAGTGTCTTGAAAGGAGGATATAAGATGCACATCAACAAAAGCAAAACGAGGATGATTGAATATAGTCGAACTGAATCAGGTGATGCTGAGGGAATTAGATTAGGAAATGAGACACTTAAAGTAGTCGATGAGTTTTGCTATTTGGACAGCAAAATATCTGAGGGTCATCGAAGTAGAGAGGATATAAAATGTAGCCTGGCGATGGCAAGGAAAGAGTTTCTGAGAAAGAGTATGGATTTAAGTGTCAGGAAGTCTTTCTGAAAGCATTCGTCTGGAGTGTAACGCTGTATGAATGTGAAACTTGGACGATAAACATTTTAGACAAGAAGAGAATAAAAGTGTTCGAAATGTGGTGCTACAGAAGAATGCTGAAGATTAGATGGGTGGATCACGTAGCTGATAAGGAGGTACTGAATAGAACTGGGGAGAAGAGAAATTTGTGGCAGAACCTGACTAGAAGAAAGGATCGGTTGGGAGAACACGTTCTGAGACACAAAGGGATCACCAATTTAGTACTGGAGGGAAGCGTGGGTGGTAAAAATCGTAGAGGGAGACCAAGAGATGACTACACTAAGAAGATTCAGAAGGATGTAGGTTGCAGTAGATAGTCGGAGATAAAGGGGCTTGCCAGGATAGAGTAGCATGGAGAGCTGCATCAAACCAGTCTTTGAAGTGAAGACTAGAACAACAACAATATGAATTCCGAATGTGACCGCAGACATAGGCAACACTAGTGCCATGAGTTTATTCACTAATTTCATATATATAAGTTAAAGGCGTAGCTCACGATTTGAAGATTATTGAGAAGATAATACTTTTCTTCATGCAGAGATAATAACTTCTAGCATCACTCGGACATCTATTTATGATTAAATCAAGTGACGGCTTGCAATTTAACAAACGCTAAAATAAAACTATTCTACAAACAAGGTGAACTGAGTCTGTAATCCGTGGGCCGCGTATTTTAAATAGAAGATTCCAAGAAGTAAATAGAATACGACTTCCACATCTGGAAGGATTGCAAATTTAAAATAAATTAGAGAAGTTACAAAACGCAGGTAACTGAGCATGCAAGATGCGTTACCAAAATTGGTACGAACTGCTTAGAAGATGGAATGCGCTACTGCTTGGGCTACACTTACTTTCTTCAGTAGCTGCAAATCGGCGTCAGACAGCACTAGACGAGAGACAGGAATACGGCCTTCCTAACCCACGACTTGTTCTCGAATGAAGTCCCGCTCCCCAAGTCCCGATACCCAAACTCCAGCTTTGAAGGGGAAAAGGTACGCTTCTGCCACTATGACGAACGAAAATTTTACTTCTCTGTGTAAAAACAGGGAAAAATCAACGTAATTCCCCACGCAAACTTAGCAGAACGCACAATTTCAAGTGATGAGGTTGGCACAGGTTTCGAAACATCTTTCCCATTGGCTAGCCTTGAACGCTCCACTCTTGGTGGTGGGTGGACGTTACTCCCGATTGGACTGTTTGTAATGTGGAGGGAAACACCACTTCTCCCACGTCATGAAGGCGTCGGGAGGCGGCTCACTTTGATGTGGGAACATAGAGGCGAGTTTCACGCCCAGGCGTTGTCAGGGGAAGGCTAGTCCAGCAGGCGGCTTCACACACGACAGACTGATGGATGGGAGGGGAAACAATTCTTTTCAAGCCAAGGCGGCCCTGCTACGGCATACAAACACAATGGCGGAATTCCACAATCTTGCACTCCTAGAGTGGACAACTAGACAAGCAGACGGCTCCGCCGCCGGCTCTAAAGGTGCTACGAAGACATTCTGTAAATCGTACAGAATCTGCCAGGCCCTGTCGATCCTTCTCCATTTGCCGAGAAAACTCACACACGTGAAATCACGAAATCTTAGCAATGGTGAATCGAAATCGCGAAGCGGTAAGTGACAGTCACGAGAATGTCACAACACCTATGTTGAATGTACTAGTTACGTGCCTTTGAGTAATGCTCGGAATCATGTTCATGTTCATGTTCAGACGTCAGTGACGTGAGGGGACCAGTGAGAGAAACTACACAAGTCAAGGATTCTTTATCCATTTTAGTGTTCTTAAAAATCCTAGGATTTTAAGATACATATTGAGCTTCAAATTCTCAGTCGGCACCTCGCCTGCTGTATAAAATTTCGGGCATCATTCAAAGGTGCGTAAATAGTTTCTCTAATGTATTTTATTTCGTACTTTTGGATACATCATATCATAAAATATCTGACCATTTTTTTAATTTAAATTTTTTTCAAAAAGCGTGATATATTTTAAAATATTAAAATATTTAAATAATAATCCTTATTTTATTATTACGCATCAAAAAAAGTTTTGCATCACTCCGGTTCCCAGAACTCCTGAAGATAGACGTTGACTCTGAATATTGTAACACAGACACAGTCACTTTGACTGTTCAGAGATGACACTACACCCGTCCAAAGATGTAAACAACCATGCAAGAGAAGCGCCTATTAGACGGAGGGGGTCCGACAGCCGATCAGTTCCAGTCATTCCACCGGGAAGGAGGTACACGTCTCGTGTTGTCTGTAGTTCAACCATGCCTAGACGGTCAATACCGCAGTTTGATCGCGTCCGCATTGTTACTTTGCGCCAGGAAGGGCTCTCAGCAAGAGAAGTGTCCGGGCGTCTCGGAGTGACCCAAAGCGATGTTGTCCGGACGTGGAGGAGATAGAGAGAGACAGCAACTGTCGATGACATGCCTCGTTCAGGCCCCCCAAGGGCTACTACTGCAGTCATTTTGCGCTACCTACGTATTATGGCTCGGAGGACCCTGACAGCAACGCCATCATGTGGAATAATGCTTTTCGTGCAGTTACAGGACGTCGTGTTACGACTCAATCTGTGCGCAATAGGTTGCATGATGCGCAACTTCACTCCCGACGTCAATGACGGGGTTCATCTTTGCAACCACGACACCATGCAGCGCGCTACAGATGGGCCCAACAACATGCCGAATGGACCGCTCAGGATTGGCATCACGTTCTCTTCACCGATGATATGGCATACGCCTTCAATCAGAGAATCGTTGGAGACGTGTTTGGAGGCAACCCAGTTAGGCTGAACGCCTTAGACACACTGTCCAGCGAGTGAAGCAAGGTGGAGGTTCCCTACCTACCGTTTTGGGATGGTACTGTGTGAGGCCGACGTACGCAGCTGGTGGTATGGAAGGCGCCGTAACGGCTGTACGATACGTGGATGCCATCCTCTGACCGACAGTACAACCATATCGGCAGCATATTGGCGAGGCATTCGTCTTCATGGACGACAGTTCGCACCCCATCGTGCACATCTTGTGAATGACTTTCTACAGGATATCGACATCGCTCGACTAGAGTGGCCAGCATGTTCTCCAGACATGAACCCTATCGAACACGTCAGGGATAGATTGAAAAGGGCTGTTTATGGATGACGTGACCCACCAACCACTCTGATGAATCTACGCCGAATCGGCGTTGAGGAGTGGGGGAATCTGGACCAACAGTGTCTTGATGAGCTTGTGGATAGAATGCCACGACGAATACAGGTATGCATCAGTGCAAAAGGACGTGCTACTGGGTATTAGAGGTACTAGACCTCACGCTTCTCAGCTTGATGTGCTATATTCCACTATTCATTTGTCTGTGGAAATTCGGGAAAAGAGTCATTCTGCAATTTTTGCATCAAATCACTAATTATGTTTTTCTTAATTACCTCGAATAATTTCAAGGAATCAAATACTTAAAAAAAACTAGATCTCACGCTGGTCGGTTTGATACTCCATTTGTCCATTTCTCATTCTTCATTGGCTACGAAAATTCGAACAAAAATCCAGTGTGCTTGCTAGGGAGCCTGCTTGAGGAAGGCTAAAATAAAACTAGTACAGAATGTTTTCCTGCGTCATGAAAACGTAATCATAAGAGCAAAGGCATGATTAGAAATCGGGACAGATACGTCAACAGTATCCATTTCTAGCATCTTCTGTTAAGAATAGCTCTCCTCTCTAGTAACTGGGTCTCCTAACTTAAATTAACCATGTCTTCTTATTTCGAATCATAAACAGTTCCGATTTCAGTTTTGCTTAGACCACACTAAATACGGAAAAAGCAGTACCCCTGTATGTACTTCCAGCAATCTCAATTGTTTTGAAAGTCCTTTATTTATTCTGTATGTGCAGCGAGAAGTAAAATTGCCTTCGAACAGTAGGCCTACAAAAACATCACGGTTAATGCTTTAGGACTCGTAAACAAAATGGAAATACCTCAAAATATTCATTAATATGTCTACGTATGTTGTAAAGAAATACAAGGTGTCCTTCACAGGTCATTCACCCTACGCCACTTAACGTACGTTACAACCTAAAGGTACCCCGCGCCCGCGCCCAGCTTGCTGTTATCGTCACAGTATTTCCGTTCGTAGAAATATTTGTGCGCAACATCTAAGATTTCTCGGAACTATTGCGCAGAAAAATATCGGTCGCTGCTTCCTTTTTTTTTTTTTGTTTTGTTTTTTTGTTTTTTGGGCTGCTCCCAAATAATTCACTGTGCAGAGACCCATGGCTGCCATTCTCTCTGTTTGATAAGCTTGCCGGTGCTGTGACATATGGGGTCCCGCGTTTATTTTGCACCGCCACTCTGCCGTGAAGATTGTTGTGCTCCTCAAAATTCTTTCCATCATTTGGACTCAGTCGTACTCGGCACATCTGCGAAGCCAGTGGGCGAGGTTTTGCGCATGGGACCCACCTTCTTGTTAACTTCCGTGAGATATGGGCGACGGTTGAACGGCAACGAATCAGGATAGCTAAGTAACCCCTCGAGTGCAAGGTCGAAAAAGGCTAATGCTGTTTACGGCATTCGTCGTCCCACTATTGTCTACCATGCAACCACAATGTCGGCTGCTAATGGCAACAGCGGGCGGGACTGTAGGTATCCAGTGGTGAGCACAGCATAGGCTACGGAGCGTAATTGACCTGCTTATTCGACGAGTAGCTCACAGCAGTGATACAGTGCGTTACTCCGATCCACGAACGATGGCGGTTCGCGCACGTCGAGGCACGGACGGGGATTGCATTGTTGATGATTGTAAGAGACAGTTGCGGTAAGCGCTTGCGCGTGCTTTCCGCTTGAAGAAAAAATGGCTCTGAGCACTATGGGACTTAACATCTGTGGTCATCAGTCCCCTAGAACTTAGAATTACTTAAACCTAAGTAACCTAAGGACATCACACACATCCATGCCCGAGGCAGGATTCGAACCTGCGACCGTAGCGGTCACGCGGTTCCAGCCTGAAGCGCCTAGAACCGCACGGCCACACCGGCCGGCCTCCGCTTGAAGAAAGCGTGCATCCCGCAAATTATGTCTCTCGCTTACTTATGCAGAATTTATCACTAACCACCACAATCAGAGATAACAACTCGCAACAAACGGAATCGAAATTCACTAAACAACTCGCTACGATCACGTTTAATGCTCCCATTAGCTATGGTATTTACAACAGAGCGCTTAGAATATACTGAACGCTCATTGGCTGTCGGATCGTACGTGGCGCAGATCTGCAAAGCCTAAACTAGACCGCTATCGTTCATGACTGCAACTATAGATATATCGATATCTGTATGGTGCGAAAATTGGCAATTGACCCTAAATAATGAAAAGTGTGAGTGAGGTCATCCACATGAGTGCTAAATCAAATCCGTTAAACTTCGGTTACACGACAAATCAGTAAAATCTAAAGGCCGTAAATTCAACTAAATACCTAGGTACTACAATAACGAACAAATTAAATTCGAAGAAACACATAGAAAATGTTGTGGGGAAGGCTAACCAAAGACTGCGTTTTATTGGCAGGATGCTTAGAAAATGTCACAGATCTAAATAGATTGCCTACACTATGCCTGTCCGTCCTCTATTAGAATACTGCTGCGCGGTGTGGGATCCTTACCAGATAGGACTGACGGAGTACATCGAAAAAGTTCAAAGAAGGGCACACGTTTTGTATTATAGCGAAATAGGGGAGAGAGTGTCACTGAAATGATACAGGATTTGGCATGGACATAATTAAAACAAAGGCGTTTATCGTTGCGGAGGAATCTTCTCACGAAATTCCAATCACCAACATTCTCCTCCGAATGCGAAAATTTTTTGATGACGCCGACCTACACAGCGAGAAAAGGTCACCATGATAAAATCAGGGAAATCAGATTTCGCATGGAAAGATATAAGTGTTCGTTCTTTCCTCGCGCTATACGAGTTTGGAATAATGGAGAATTGTGAAGGTAGTTCGATGAACCCTCTGCTAGGCACTTAAACGTGATTTGCAGAATATCCATGTAGATGTAGATGTGTAGCAGTGTTGATACAAAGCAGAACAATGGCAACGATAAACAAAGCAAACATTGCATTATATCTACAACAGTTGCCGAAGTTGGCATTTTCTCAGAAAGGAACCCAGGAAATTTCGCTGAGTGCGAAAGAAGTGGCAGATGAAATATTAGCGCTTCTGCAAGGCAAGTCATGAAATGTGTGGTGTCGTATATGCTCGACTGTGCGGACAATGCACATGAGAAGAACAATGATGAGAATATGTGCTTAACAAGTGAAAGTGATATTGAAACAGGTGTTGAACCATGTAGTACATCATCCTTGTCGGACAGCGAGCCACAAATCCCGTCTCCAGTGAAGCGTCGTCTAAAGATCGAGTACTAAACATAATTACGTACATGGAAGGTCATTGACAGCATAGTAAAAAAGCAATTATGAATAGATTTCGAATAAGTTCGCTGTAATATGACCGTGTAGTGCATTGGAAAAACTAAGGGTTTTCAAGGCAGGACAAGGTGCACTTGTTTTAAAAACGGGTGTTCGCGCGTTTCAATGACGCTCGATACAATGTAGAGCTTATACATGATAGTTATCTACTAACTTATGCACTCAAATTGTGCGCGACATGATTACAATGATTTCAAGGGAAGCAGTGGATGGTTGCACATCAAACAGTGCTACGGAATTAGATGGTTTGGAGATTAAAGGGACTGAACTGCAAGTTATCAGTCCCTACAGAATTGGAAAACGTAAGATAACGGAATTTCAAACAAAGCGTCAACTTCACGATGCACAGCAAACTGTGCAATAGCGCAGAAAATTTGTAGATGAGATAAACAAACTTATCCCATCGTTCAGTAAGGATTTTGTTTTCAGTTCCGAAAAATCGAGATGTGAGGAGAAAATGCATTTGAAAGGAACTCTGGAAATTAGATGTACCAAGAGAGTTTTATCAAGATCAACTAACATCACTGCCTTAACGCATTCACATATAATTATCGCGAGCGTTAATCTGAGTGTTGAATTGGCTGGAAAGTTATTTATAGTGCTGGGACAAGTTCCCCCTATGAATTTTTCTCGTGTGTGCGATCTTGCAAGGTCAGTAGGGAATATTTACGTCACAGCAAGACAAAGTGGGAAAATGGGCGTAAGAGAACTGTAACTATGGTATGAGCACTGCTTTTGCCCAATAGCTGGTCAAAATAACTTGCTTTTGCCTGATTCTTAGTCTCCATATAAAAATAATACTACTTTAGAGCAAACTATCCCTCCTGGAAAGTCTGTGACACTGCAGTTCATACCACCTGGAACCACTGGACACTTTCACTTCTAGATGTTTTTTTTTCGTGCCTGTAGAGCATATTATACTACGACTTAAAGGGTAGCCAGTTTCACGATAAGCTCCACGACAGACTGTTTCGCATTCGGCCGCATGCCATCATATTCCGTCAGTTCTCACCACCCCGTCACAGCAATATGATTCTATATGCATCTTTTAAGAGTGGATACCTAGCTGAACGTCGTGCACCGTTTGTAACTCCCAAGGAGTCGCCTTCGGTCTTGATGGTGCGAATCTTTGTGATCACTGTGGCGCTCCATTTTTCATTCTATGTTCATGATGCAAATTAATGGATGGTTTTGAACATTTATTGAATGTCGACAATGTCCATTTTGCGAGATGTAATACATGCATCTCATAGAAGGTTGATCTCTGCATCTCCCAGACACTCATTTGCTGTCGCCCACCTGATGCACATGGAGAGTCATTAGCTGCTAATATTTTGCCTGTCGTGGTTGTTAACACAACACTTTCAAATGAGCCTTGGTACTGATTGAACACGCGACCTCGAACTCAAGGGTTTCCTTGCCAAAAACGATCACCATCTCGCCCACCCGTTGCCCCGGGGCTTCGAAACCACCACAGGCTGATAGGTCGTGCTATAAGTCGTTGCAAATTCATTGTGTTTCCTGCTCTGGAAGCGCACAATTTCAGTGATCGATTACTTCCTTCTTCAGGATGTTGTGTTGAAATCTAGTGAGCATATTGTTCAGGGCCTGAGCCCTGTCCTCCACTCACATAAGCGAGATAGCGCAGTGGCTACCGCACTGCACACGTATTCAGGAAGTCGACGGTTCAAATCCCAGTTCGGACATCTAGCTTAATACTATATTTGATTGCCTGTGTTATTCTGACTATGATGCATAGTTACTTTGCACAAGCATGCATGTTATGAAATACATTATAGTATTTGAAATTGCGAATAGGGACGTCCATCAGTTGCTGAATGGAATGACAGTGAAAATTTGTGCCAGACCGGACTCGAACCCGGATTTTCTGCTTGCTTATCGCGAGCGGCCGCCTTACCAGTTGGCTATCCGTGGACGACTCACTGCCAGACCCAAACTTCAACATGTCGTCAGTTGTGCTCCTACGATCTGTACTTGTATATCCATTATGCACACTATGTGATCAAAAGTATCCGGACACGTGTCTGAAAAAGACTTACAAGTTCGTGGGGCCTTCCATCGGTAATGCTGGAATTAAATATGGTGTTGGCTCAGCCTTAGCCCTGATGACAGCTTCCACTCTCACACGCATTCGTTCAATCAGGTGACGGAAGGTTACTTCGGGAATGGCAGCCCATTCTTCACGTAGTGCTGCACTGTGGACAGGTATCGATGTCGGTCGTGAGGCCTGCCACGAAGTCGGCGTTCCAAAACATGCCAAACGTGTTCTATAGGATTAGGGTAAGGACTCTGCGCAGGCCAGTCCATTACAGTGGTGTTATTGTGGTGTAGCGACTCTGCCACAGGCAGTGCATTATGAACAGGTACTCGGTCGCTTTGAAAGATGCAATCGCCATCCCCGAACTGTTCAACAATGGGAAGCAAGAAGGTGCTTAAAACATCAATGTAGGCCTGTGCTGTAATAGTGCCACGCAAAACGACAAGGGGTGCAAGCCCCCTCCATGAAAAGCACGACCATACCATAACACCACCGCCTCCGAATTTTACTGCTGGCACTGCACATTCTGGCAGATGACGTTCACCGGGTATTCGTCATACCCACACCCTGCCATCGGATCGCCACATTGTGTACCGTGATTCAGCACTCCACACAACGTTTTTCCCCTGTTTAATCATAAAATGTCTACACTCCTTACACCAAGCAAGGCGTCGTTTGACATTTACCGGCGTGATGTGTGGCTTATGAGCAGCCGCTCGACCATGAAATCCAAGTTTTCTCACCTCCCGACTAACTGTCGTAGTACTTGCAGTGGATCCTTATGCATTTTGGAAATCCTGTGTGATGGTCTGGATGGATGTCTACCTATTACACATTACGACGCTCTTCAACTGTCGTCGATCTCTGTCAGTCAACAGACGAGGTCGGCCTGTACGCTTTTGTGCTGTACGTGTCCCTTCATGTTTCCACTTCACTGTCACTCGGAAACAGTGGTCCTAGGTATGTTTAGGAGTGTGGAAGTCTTGCGTACAGACGTATGACACAAGTGACGCCCAATCATCTGACCACGCTCGAAGTCCGTGAGTCCCGCGGAGCGCCCCAATCTGCTCTCTCACGATGTCTAATAACTTCTGAGGTCGCTGGTATGGAGTACCTGGCAGTAGGTGGCAGCACAGTGCGCCTAATATGAAGAATGTGTGTTTTGGGGGTGTCCGGATAACTTTTAATCACATAGTGTATATTCCCGTACAGTTCAGACGTTGTACTTTCCCGGTATCGGCACATAAATCCGATACTGTAGTGCCTGTGTTACTCTGATTACGATGCAAAGTTCCTTTGGACGTGACAATACCTGGTAAGCGACTTTCAGCTACAACGTCTGACCTGTACGTGAATATACATAATGGATGTAAGAGTACAGATCCTAGACGTATGGTTGACGACATGTGAAAGTTTGGCTCTGGCTGTGAATCTTGCACGGATAGCCACATGGGAAGGCGACAGATCGCGATAAACGGGAAATCGGGGTTCGAGCCCCGGTCCGTCACAAATTTTCCCTGTAGTCATTCCATTCTGCAGCTGACGGTGGTCCTTATTTGCAATTGTGAATACATTTAACGTATACCGGATTTATGTTTCCCGTGGTTCTCTTAAATCGCTTAAGGTGAATATCGGGATGACTCCTTTGAGAAGGCGTGGCAGATTTCCTTCTCGTCTCCGAATTTGTGATCCGTCTCGAATAGCTTCGTAGCCAACGGGACTCCAGTCCCTATTCTTAATTCCATCTTTTCCTTTTCTTCCACTCCACATATCCTTCTAAAAACTGCTTTATGATTCTAGCTCACTTTCTCTATACAAGCTCAATCCAGTCTTCTTTCCTACATTTAGCTGTATTCCTAAATTTTTTTCTCTCAGTCTCCTCACCATCTCCTGGAATACGTTTTGGTTCCCCTATTTCATTTTAGACTCTCCGTTATATCCACATTTCAAAAGTCTCCAACAGCTTATTATCTTCCTCACCATCCACATTGTCCGCCCCCGGTAGCTGAATGGTCAGCGTGACGGATTGTCAATCCTCTGGGCCGGGTTCGATTCCCGGCTGGGTCGGGGAATTTTCTCCGCCCAGGGACTGGGTGTTGAGTTGTCCTCATCATTATCGTATCAGTCTCATCGACTGCAGGTCGCTTAAGTGGCGTCACATTGAAAGACCGGCACCCGGCGAATGTTCTGCACGAGGGGGGTTGCCCTTGCCATACGATTAAATAAAAAGAACAACCATCCACATTTCGGTAACTTGTAATATCACTCACCAGATAAAACACTTCATTGGTCTTTCCCTTTATTCGGTTTTCATGACACAGACAATCCTCCTATTAATAGAAAATGTCAATCATTGCAACTTTTGTGTTTAATTCAGTGTCCGTGCTGCGTCTCCAACTGCACTCTGTTCTACTTCCTGCTTAACTAAAATCGTGGACACACTCCAGTTCAACATCGTTCAGCATTATTTCTATCCTTTCGCCTCCTCCTACGGGCATTACCGTTGTTTTCTTTCCGTTTACTTTCATCCCGTAATCTTTTCCTGTAGTTTCGATCCACTCTGCCATTTATTGCAGTTCTTTTCTATCCCTAGCTCTAGCGCACCGTTTGCGAATCCCAAACATTATATTCTTCGGCCACCAATTTTTAGCCCCTAGTACTGTTTGAGGTTGGAAAAGTCTCTGGAACTTTTAATTTGCTAATTGCATTACCATTATACCGAAAAAGATGACATTTACTCTGCATTCTTGCCTCACTGTAGATGAGTAACGTAATTTCCAATGTTGTTTACAAATATTGTAACTTGTTTCAAGTTAAAATTTGGTGATCTGCTATTTTCCGTTACCGTTGTCTTACTTTTGCTGATATTCATTTTACACTTTGTTTCCAAGACAGTATGCTATTATAAAGAGGCGGTAAAATGAAGACGAGAGAGGTGGAAAAAAGTATGGAAACCGCTTATTATTTCAAAAGTAATCGCCATGACACTAAATTCATTTATCTCACAGTGAGACAAGAGGATCAATGCCTTTGTGGAAAAATGTTGGCGGTTGTCATGATTGTACCCAGCTGTGCAGCTCTTCCTCCGAAGCAAATCGACGGCCGTGAATGTCTTTCTTCAGGGCTCCAAAAGTATGGAAATCGCACGGGGAGAGAACTGTAAGGTATGAAGGGCGTGCAAGGGCTTCCCAGCGGAACTTCTGCTGTATACTCGAAACAACCTTCACAACGTGTCGACCCGCCCAAACCGCAAACTAACATTTTTCCATGAACACGTTGACCGCCATGTCTCACAGTGGGATAAATATATTTAGTGTCTTGGCGATTACTTTCGGGATAATAAACCCTTTACTTACTTTTTCGCACATGCCGTGTGTCAAAAATTCAAATGGCTCTGAGCACTATGGGACTTAACTACTGTGGTCATCAGTCCCCTAGAACTTAGAACTACTTAAACCTAACTAACCTATGGACATCACACACATCCATGCGCCGGCCGGAGTGGCCGAGCGGTTCTAGGCGCTACAGTCTGGAGCCGCGTGACCGCTACGGTCGCAGGTTCGAATCCTGCCTCGGGCATGGATGTGTGTGATGTCCTTAGGTTAGTTAGGTTTAACTAGTTCTAAGTTCTAGGGGACTGATGACCTCAGAAGTTAAGTCCCATAGTTCTCAGAGCCAGCCACATCCATGCCCGAGGCAGGATTCGAACCTGCGACCGTAGCAGGCCACCGCGGCCGGCTGCCGTGTGTCCATTTGACTGTTCCTTATAGGTAAGTACCAGTAAACGCCCGATTCATTAAAGAATCGAAGCCGCGCGGGATTAGCCGCGCGGTCTCAGGCGCTGCAGTCATAGACTGTGTGGCTAGCCCCGGGGAGGTTCGAGTCCTCCCTTGGGCATGGGTGTGTGTGTGTTTGTCCTTAGGATAATTTAGGTTAAGTAGTGTGTAAGCTTAGGGACTGATGACCTTAGCAGTTAAGTCCCATAAGATTTCACACACATTTGAACATTTTTGAAAGAATCGAACTACCATGTATACAACAGCGTCTGATTACTGTACAGATGAGTCAACGTGTAAAATATTTGATTTTAAGCATGCAAGTGAGAAAAAGTTCAGAGAAGGTTTGAAGTGGTGCTTGAAGCTTGTCGGAAGCCGTTAAGTGCTACGACACAGTTGATGAGAACAGTCTGGGTAACTTGGGCTAGCGCTATATTTGAAGCAAAAGATAGTGTTTGGAGCATGTTAGCGTTTATGACGCCTTGTCTCCTAACTATGTGTCGTAGAATTACATAATTTTGCACATACATCTAGTGGTTAATGCGGACAGTGTCTGCAAAATGTTGCGAATAGATGTAGTAGTAAAGGAATAATAAATTAAAACGTCATGCATGGTGTTCAAATTTTATTGCACGTCATTTTAAGCAAAAGCTAATTTTTCACGCATCTAATCGTTTAAAACCTCATATCTCCTGAACTACATGTTAGATAATGCTATAATTTTGCATGTACATTCATTGGCATATGTGGATACTGTGTACAAACTGTGTCACGAATGAAGTAGGTAGTAAATAGGTAATAAATTACCACGTCATGACTGATGCTGGAGTTTTCTGCATCAACGGCGAAAATGTAGTAAGCGAAAATGTATTTTCCTTTCTTCATTTTGTGTGGATTGTGAGCGAGAAAAAGTTTCGTAAAAGTTTGAAATTGTGTGTAAAGGTTGTTGGAAGTCGCTATGTTCTCTCATTCTCCGTAACTGGGGACATTCTAGTCAGGTATGCATCATGCAGCTGGTACTGGATTCGAGGTTAGTTGCTTAGTGCCACTAATATAGATCACTTATTCCACGTGGTAAGTCTGGCAAATTTCCGCGAAAGAATGGAGCATTGCCGGCCGGAGTGGCCGTGCGGTTCTGGGCGCTACAGTCTGGAACCGAGCGACCGCTGCGGTCGCAGGTTCGAATCCTGCCTCGGGCATGGATGTGGGTGATGTCCTTAGGGTAGTTAGGTTTAATTAGTTCTAAGTTCTAGGCGACTGATGACCTCAGAAGTTGAGTCGCATAGTGCTCAGAGCCATTTGAATGGAGCATTGTTGTTGCGCCTTCATAATTGGTAAGCTTGATTATTGCAAGGATCGTATAAAGAATTTAAACAATGCGCAGTGTAAAGTTCATTGTCGACAGCCGTCTGAATGTCTGAATTGGTGAGTGTCTCATCCGCCTACCATGCAGGGGGCCCGGGCTCGATTCCCGGCAGGGGACTGGGTGTTATGTGTACTCCATCATCATTTTCATCATCATTGACTCGCAAGTCGCCGATGTGGCGTCACCTAAAAAGGACTTGCAATTCGGCGGCCGAACAACCCCGAATGGGGTCTCCCGGCCAACAATGCCATACGATCATTTTATTTTTTTAGTGTATCGACTGCGATTGAAAATCGAGAAAACAGTGTTTCGGGCTGCTATTAAACATTTCCATTTTGAAGGACTGGACTGCCGCACAAATCAAAACAGAACAGCGTGAAGTTCACACGGACTCTGCACCGTCATTAAAGACCATTATAGATGCTTAGAACATAGTTGGACAAGCACAGAAGACGAAACTCACTCCAGCCGTCCAATTAAGGTCCCCACAAAGGAAACAATTAATAAAATCCATGATACGGCAATTTAAGACAGCCCAATAAAAAAAAATAATGTGATTGCTGAGAATGTAGGCATCTCAACTGAGTGAGTGCATAATATCCAGCAGTGAGAACTGGCTATGGTGAAGCTGTGGTGCGAGATGGGAGCCGCGATTGCTCACAGTAGACCAAAGGCTCATCCGGATCAGCATTTCAACAGAACGTCTGGCGATGTTTAGTCGCAATCCGCAAGACTTTTCGCGCCGATTTGTGAGTGTTTATGAAACGTGGATCCATCTTTACAAACCGACAGTCAAAACAGCCTGGTAATAGAGCACAGCAGAAGGCAACGACCACTTCGCCAGCTCGCAAAGTGAAAGCCACTGTTTTTTTGGGGTTCCCGAGAAATAATCCTCATAGATTACTTGGAAAAAGGCAGAGCCATGTTTGTACCCTATTAGGCTTCATTGTTGGATCGGTTGTACTTTGTTCTGGCTGAAGGAACGCCAACGTTGGCGCGAAAAACAGTGCTCTTTCACCAAGATAATGCGCCATCCCACACATCAGCGACACCGATGGCGAAAGTGTATGAACTGGTCTTTGAACTGGTTCCTCGTCCACCCTGTGCACCAGACGTAGCCCCGAATAACTTCTTCCTACTCACTAACTTGAAACTTCGGTTTTGCTGGGAATAAATTTTCATCAAATGGGGATATGATAGTTGCAGTTAATGAGTATTTTGGTGAGTTTTGACAGAACCCGTTTTTCTGATGGGATAAAAAAGCTGGAGGATCGTTGGACGAAGGGCATATCGCTCAAAGGAGTCTAGGTCGAGAAGGTGAGTTGTTTACAAAACAAACATTTTTTTAAATTTTTTTTTATCAGGGTTATCTTACCACCATCATAATGCTCATGGCCGCATACAGTAAATTCCGTAGCTACATTCGAGTCACAGTCAGGACAATCTCGAGCTGGTACGATTGCGAATGCTTTAAGGTAGGCAGACGTTCCAGCCGTGAATGGAAAGGGCGGCAGTGCCCTGAGGGCGTCTGCCGGTTGAAAGACGCGGGCGTGGGAGTAAACAGGCCTAAATGTGGGAGCCCGAGGTGACAGGGAGGCCCCCAAAGAGGCGGAGTGGAGTCTGGGCAGGCAGACTAAACACAGGCAGCCGGCCAGCCCGTAGTAAACACCGGCGAGACGGGGCGGAGCGCTCTGGCCCCGGCAGCTCTTCCCATTGACGCCTCCCCACTGCCCGGGCTGCGCACGTAAGGAGGTGGCCTCATTCCTCGTCGCGTTCGGCGCCTGCTGCAAAAGCTGGTTCGGCCATTCGTTGAGTGTTTAGTGCTGCCGTTACTGTGGTTTGATGCTTCTCTCTACGCTAGTCTGTCCTGTGGAAGCGTCCTCATCTGTGCATAAGCACTGCAACCTATACAAGGTGTTTGAAAAAGAACTCTCTACTTTTAAGTATACATTTGATGGGGAAATTAATGAAAAATTACATCAATGAGTGCACATGATGAAAGAGAATCCTTTCACGTTTCGTTAAATGTTAGAAGACGACGCCAACGTGGGATCCATTTGTTGCCCTGGACACGTCGAAACGATATTCCACTTCTCGCCACGTATTCACCAACATTTCAGGTGTAACTGTTGTTGTGTTGGCAGAAGAGCCAACACCGTGTTACTAGTGGAGGCCGAAATGCACGCGTTTTAGCTCACGCAGGCTGGCGTGGGGAGGGAAGAACTATACTGACGTGAGGTCTGGAACATGACAAGGAATTAGAATTCAGAAAGCGGACATAATTAGTTTGATACTTAACTTTAATCCATTAATGATGAACGTCGCTCTTGACGATACATGATTCACAATATTATCTGTTCAGAATACATTCTTGAAGATATGGCGCCTTGCTAGGTCGTAGCAAATGACGTAACTGAAGGCTATGCTAAACTGTCGTCTCTGCAAATGAGAGCGTATGTAGACAGTGAACCATCGCTAGCAAAGTCGGCTGTACAACTGGGCGACTGCTAGAGGATCTTTCTAGACTAGACCTGCCGTGTGGCGGCGCTCGGTCTGCAATCACTGATAGTGGCGACACGCGGGTTCGACGTATACTAACGGACCGCGGCCGATTTAAAGGCTACCACTTAGCAAGTGTGGTGTCTGGCGGTGACACCACAACTGTCCCAACCGCCGCGACGATTCTTTCCCGTAAATGATTGATGTCTCTGATCTTTTCACTGTACATAACATCCATTTTCTCATTTTTGCGTGGAAAATGGTTACGGATAGATAAAAATCACTTATTTACTTCGTAAGTTTTGATTCGCTAAAACTAAAACTCTCCCTCTCTCCCCGTAGGGTGGGGTTTGAGAGAGAGGAGTTAGAGTTTTGCAAATGTTGACCCAAATACTGTATTAATTCGGATAAGTTTTGTATGTTTCGTGGTCATGAGGCCACACAACTTTTAACTACCAAACAAATCAAAATTTACGAAGTAAATAAGTATTTTTTATTGATCCGTAACCATTTTCCACCCAAAACTGAGAACTTGGATTTTGTTGAATTACAGCGCCAGATACTAAAGATCAAAGCAAATGCTTAAGACAAAATGTACTTAGTTTTCTACCTAGAATCTGATTCTGCAATAAAAAAATGGGGGTTCCCATTTGAAATTTTAAAGTTGCCTCCCGCCCCAGCCCCAGGGGGCTGGGGTGGCGGGCTAATTTTAGCACCAGCAGATGTCCCCCTAGAAAATAATCAACTCTGGATTCTACACATTGTTTCATGCGAAGTTTATCTTTCGAGTTGTTCTGGTTTGTCAACTTAAAATTTACACCCTGTATATGCGAGTAACAATAAAAGATAAGCCGGCCAGAGTGGCCGAGCGGTTCTAGGCGCTACAGTCTGGAACCGCGCGACCGCTACTGTCGCAGGTTCGAATCCTGCCTCGGGCATGGCTGTGTGTGGTGTCCTTAGGTTAGTTCTGTTTAAGTTGTTCTAAGTTCTAGGGGACTGATGACCTCAGAAGTTAAGTCCCATAGTGCTCAGAGCCATTTGAGCCAATAAAAGATAAACACGTACCTAAAGTAGCCTGACAACTTGACAGTTAATACAAACATTTAGCAAATGTGATAATCAGATTCCAACATTAAAATCATTGCCAAAATTATTTCCGCTCTGCCATGAAGTGTGCGCTGATTTGAAACTATTTGGCAGATTCAAACTGCGTGTCAGATAGGAACTCGAACCCGCCTTTCGCAGGAAAGGTGCTCTATTTCCGCCATTAATTGTCCTCCTAGTTTCCGAAGTTCTCAGATGTTGTCTTCCATACTTTGCAGGGATAGCACTGTTGGAAGTGCTACAGTGAAACTGTGAGGATCGGTTGGGAGCTGAGGTGTACAAATTCTCCTTCCAGCCTGCCTGCCCCTGTCTCCGCCGCAACCATTAAAGCAGCTCAGCCCGCCGCAACGGAAACCCAAGATTACACGTGTGCTGAAAGCACAGTGGTTAAAGCAATCCAGCTTGGGTTTCCGCTAGCCTGGCAACCTTCACGGGACCCGTTCATCCGGCCTCGCCTGACAATAGGTTGCGCTGTTAGTCCAACGTGACTACAGAATAACCTGGTATACTACGTTTGCATAGGTAGTTTCACTGCAGCTCATTTATCTAACGGTGGCAGCAGAAAAATGAACAAAGCAAACATAAAAAAGATTGAGGAGAAATTAAGAATTTGGGAATATATAACAGTCAGGAAACAGAGCCCTAGTCCATCAGGGCAAAAACTCTCGTGCGGTTCTTGGCGCTTCAGTCTGGAACCGCGTGACCGCTACGGTCGCAGGTTCGAATCCTGCCTCGGGCATGGATGTGTGTGACGTCCTTAGGTTAGTTAGGTTTAAGTAGTTCTAAGTTCTAGGGGACTGATGACCACAGATGTTAAGTCCCATAGTGCTCAGAGCCATTTTGAACCTGTCGTGCGTTTTGTGGCACCTTCAAAATAAATCGGTAGATGTCTCGCAATGCAAATTGTGTAAAAAGTTACTAAACACTCATTCCGGAACCTCGAATATATTAGGACATGTTCATAAATTTGTGCAGCACTTCCTTCAGTACAGAAATATTTTGAGAGAGGACAAAATCTTAGTGGAAGACACGTGTGTGGAAATGTGAGCTAAGAACCTGAGGCCATTTAGCAGTATATAGGCTTTCTAAATGTTGGGCCAACATTGAGTGAAACAGGAGAAAAATTTGGCTCAGTGGAAATTAAAAAACCAAAGTCTGATGGTGTGCAACGTATCGCAAAGACAGCTTAGTATGAATGAAAAACTCGTACTTTCAGATGATTAATTTTTAAACTGACGTAACACGCAATGAAAAAAGCGTGCCAAATTTAAAAGAACGCAAAATCCCAGTTTTGCAGAAGTTCGAAATGTAACACATACTTCAATGCGAGATGCTTTTAATAATTTCCACAACTATACTCTGTCTCGGAATCTGGCAGAAATCCCAAAGAGATACTGGTCATACATAAAGCACACCAGTGGCAAGACGCAATCAATACCTTCACTGCGCGATAACAACGGTGAAGTCACTGATGACAGTGCCAAAAAGCAGAGTTATTAAACACGGTTTTCCGAAACTCCTTTACCAAGGAAGACGAAGTAAATATTCCTGAAATCCAATCAAGAACAACTGCCAATATGAGAAGCATAGAAGTAGATATCCTTGGTGTAGCAAAGCAGCTTAAATCATTAAAAAAGTCAAGGGCTCTAGTCTAGATTATATACCAGTCAGGTTTCTGTCAGAGTATGCTGATACAGTAGCTCCATATTTAGCCATTACATACAGCCTCTCGCTCTCAGAAAGTACCGTACCTAAAGACTGGAGAATTGCTCAAGTCACACCAATACCCAAAAAGGGAAGTAGGAGTAATCCGCTGAATTACAGGCCCATGTCACTAACGTCGAATCCAGTAGGGTTTTGCAACATATACTATGTTCGAAAATTATGTATTACCTCGAAGAAAACGATTTATTGACACGTAGTCAGCACGGATTCAGAAAACATCGTTCTTGTGAAACACAACTATCTCTTTATACCCATGAAGTAATGAGTGCAATCGACAAGGGGATGTCAAATTGATTCCATATTTTTAGATTTCCAGAAGACTTTCGACACCGTTCCTCACAAGCGTCTTCTAACCAATCTGCGTGCCTATAGAATATCGCCTCAGTTGTGCGACTGGACTCGTGATTTCCTGTCAGAAAAGTCACAGTTCGTAGCAATAGACGGAAAGTCATGGAATAAAACAAAAGTAATATCCGATGTTCCCCAAGGAAGTGTTATACGCCCTCTACTGTTCCTGATCTGTATTAACGACATCGAGGCAATCTGAGTAGCCGTCTTAGATTGTTTGCAGATGATGCCGTCGCTTACGGTCTTGTAAAGTCATCAGATGACCAAAACGAATTGCAAAATGAATTAGACAAGACATCTGTGTGGTGCGAAAAGTGGCAATTGACACTGAATAGCCGGCCGAAGTGACCGTGCGGTTAAAGGCGCTGCAGTCTGGAACCGCAAGACCGCTACGGTCGCAGGTTCGAATCCTGCCTCGGGCATGGATGTTTGTGATGTCCTTAGGTTAGTTAGGTTTAACTAGTTCTAAGTTCTAGGGGACTAATGACCTCAGCAGTTGAGTCCCATAGTGCTCAGAGCCATTTGAACCATTTTTTTTGACACTGAATAAGGAAAAGTGTGAAGTTATTCAAATGAGTAATTAAAAAAATCCGCTCAATTTCGATTACACAATTAGTCACACAAGGCTGAAGGCTGTAAATTCAACTAAACAGTTAGGCATTACAATTACAAATAACCCAAATTGGAACGATCACAGAGACAATATTGTGGGTAGAGCAAACCAAAGACTGCGATTCATTAGCAGAACACTTAGAAGGTGGAACAGGTCTACTAAAGAGACCGCTTACACCACGCTTGTCCGCCCTATTCTCGAGTATTGTTGTGCGGTGTGGCATCTGCATCAGGTGGGACTGACGGATGACATCGAAAAAGTTCAAAGAAGGGCGGCTCGTTTTGTATTATCACGAAATAGGGGACATAGTGCCACAGACATGATACGTGAATTGGTGGGGCAATCATTAAAACGAAGGCGTTTTTCATTGCTACGGGATCTTCTCATGAAATTTCTATAACCCATTTTCTCCTCCGATTGCGAAAACATTCTGTTGGCACCCACTTACATAGGGAGAAATCATCGCGATAAAATAGGAGAAATCAGGCCTCACACAGAAAAATTTAAGTGCTCGTTTCTCCCGCGCGCTGTTCGAGAGTGGAACGGTAAAGAGACAGCTTGAAAGTCTGCCAGGCAGAATAGCAGAGTAATAACATAGATGTAGATGAAAAACGAACATCGTCTCTAATAAAATGTATTTCGAGAGTTTCGAATGAACTATTTTGGGCACCGAACCCGCAGTGCAGATCCTGGAAAAACTAATTACAATTGATCCAACTGGTGTCATATTTGGATAGAACACACTAAAGTTACAGGAAGTAGAATTCCAAAACGTTACTTTGGTTGACAGTGCCGTATAGTAGATATCTTCAGGTTCTTACTACAAAAAACATTTTTAGACGTGACCTGATGATGGTTCGAATCGGGAATAATCGAAAGAGGCTGCACAGAATATTATTCATGTCGAAATAAATAAATAATCTCGAAAGATGACAAAAAGTAAAAAAGGGCACGTAAAATTCTCAATTTTCTTGCCTACAATGACCCAAAATGAATATATACAGTATTTCACTGAGTCCTGTGATACTTAGGTAAAGGAAAGACTTCTCATCAACTTCCGAAATCTACTCATAACATTACAGCGGAGGCGAGCAGGCAAGCAAGATTCCTTTAGCCTGTTTGGGCTGGACATAGCCTGGCTTGGATGGGGATAAAGCAGACTGACCGTACTGCAGATAACATGCGGCAGCTTGCCTGTCCGACTAACGGGCAAGTATTGGCAGGTTAAAGGCGAAATGTCTACGCCTCCGGTTGAGAGGTGCGTCTGTAAATTAGACACCTTTCTGGCCACATACACACATGACCATTTTTGCTCCTTATCCTCTCAGAGCAACGCCAAGGAATGCAAAGACAATAAGCTTTATCATTCGTGTTATAAAGGCTGTAAGAAGGTTCAAACTAAGAAGAACTGAAAATAAAATTAAGAAACACACTGGAGAAGACTATTCCGGGTCCAGAGAAAGTAAGGAGACAAGCGATGCTATAGTTTGTCTGAGGATGAGTGCCGGCCGGAGTGGCCGTGCGGTTCTAGGAGCTACAGTCTGGAACCGCGTGACCGCTACGGTCGTAGGTTCGAAAAAAAATGGTTCAAATGACTCTGAGCACTATGCGACTTAACTTCTGAGGTCATTAGTCGCCTAGAACTTAGAACTACTTAAACCTAACTAACCTAAGGACATCACACACATCCATGCCCGAGGCAGGATTCGAACCTGCGACCGTAGCGGTCGTCCGGTTCCAGACTGTAGCGCCTAGAACCGCACGGCCACTCCGGCCGGCTCGCAGGTTCGAATCCTGCCTCGGGCATTGATGTGTGTGATGTCCTTAGGTTAGTTAGGTTTAAGTAGTTCTATGGTCTAGGGGACTGATGACCCCAGCAGTTAAGTCCCATAGTGCTCAGAGCCATTTGAACCATTTTTTGAGGATGAGTAGAAAAAGAATGAGAGAAATGAACAAGGAGGTGTAGATTTCTTTAATCGACTGGAGTAAGCCCATCGACAGAGACAAGCAGATGATGATGATGTTTGGTTCGTGGGGCGCTCAACTGCGCGGTTATCAGTGCCCGCACAAATTCCCAGTCTTTACACAGTTCAGTCTCGCCACGTTCACGAATGATGACGAAAACACAAACACCCAGTACCCGGGCAGGGAAAATTCCCAACCCGGCCGGGAATCGAACACGGGATCCAGTGATCCAGAGGTAGCAACACTAGCCACTTTTTTTTTTTTTTTTTTTTTTTTTTTTTTTTTTTTTTTTTTTTTTTTTTTTTTTGAGTTCGAGGATCGAAGGATCAGCAAGAGGGTGTAGTGGGTTTGTCGCATTTTTTTTGTATTATAGATTTATTTTTGTTTCATTACAAAGAAAGATCCTACAACTGCCTTAGCCGAGCGTCCGAGTCGTCTTCTCGTCTGTTGGGAGGGGTTCCCCCCTATTCCGTCCGTAGAGGATCAATATGCTCCATGATTCTTCTTCATTTTCAGCGTCTCATACCCGGAACGCCCCAGTGAGCAGGAGGATCCGCAAATAATGAACCTAAATAGTTTGCGAAACGAGTTCTGTACTTAGGGTGGCGGCTGAAAGCTGCATGTGTCGTCATCAATAGGGACCAAAAGTCGAATGTGCCTTTGGGAGCATCGCAAAATATGTAGTAAACGGCCATGCCTTTTAGCCAGTTAACGGCGTTCGTTCTGGTTGATGGAAAGTATACGCCGTCGGGGCGCAATACGTCATCAGGGGAGATAGACTCCGGCAATCGCCGCAAGAGTTAATGCCAGCATGCGCTGCGTCAGTAGCCAGCACTCGCTGGTCGCGGCACACGTCAGACGGTGTGCATCCGAGTCAGCGACTGAGCATCTCGGACACAAGGGGTCGTCCGTCAGATGTATGGAATGTAGCCTCTGACGAGTAGCGAACTTCCCATTCACAACCACGTACCACAATGAACGCACCGTCGTAGGTAGAAAAGGCGTGTGTACCGCTCGCCACACCGTGTTCCAGGCAACTTCAGGATGTCTGTGGGTGACCGTATTTACAGGTTGCCGCTGTTGATAGAGGCGATAATAGTCTTTTGTGCTGGGCTTCCGTGTCGTCGGAAGTTCTGACCGTAAGTAGCTGAAGTCAATCGAGAACTCTCTGATGTGGATGAGTGCCGATGAAATGTGTCCTACAGAAACCGGGGGATGCAGAGAGTGTGGTGCCACTTCCGCTATCAGGGTGCCCGTCAGAGTGGCGTGGGCAGAGGTCCACTTGCGACGCATAGTGTTGAGATAAAGCGATCGCGCACGGTTATATACATGAATTAAACCGATACCGCCCGCCCGCTGCGGCAGTGTCAGGGTGGCGTATCGGACTTTAAAAACCAGACCGGTGCTTACGAAATGTCCATATGCTGCTTGAAATCCGTCGGCCATCGTAGCCGTCAATGGAAGGATATGCGCAAAATAGTTCAGTTTTGAGACAAGATAGGTGTTGACATAACGTGTTCCGAGGAGCATATCCAAGCGACGCAGTTTGTTGTCCTGCAGCAGAGCACGTGTCTGGTGTAGGAGCCGGCGGTACTTAGGCGCCGCCGTGCGGCGGACTGCTGTAGAATTGCACTCCTAAACACTTGAGTACGGGCACCTTGTCAAAGGGCACCGCCGTTGTGTGGGAAAGCCCCCCTCCGACATCCATGTATTTTGTCTTCTTCACGTTGATGACGCTCCCAGCGACCGCCCCGTACTGGCGTAGCCACTGTAGCGCCATATGCATTTCATCCTCTGATCTGGCCGGGAACACCACGTCATCGGCGAATGCACCACAACAAAAGGTCACGTCCCGCAAGGAGATACCAGTTAATCGCTGCCGTAGACCATGTAAAGCTGGTTCAAGTGCTGCAGCAAATAATATACCCGACAGGGGGCACCCTTGTCGCACTGACCGCCCAACAACAATGTGACCAGACTGATAACCGTTGACCATCATGTGGGAGCGCGCTCCGTGGACCAGTCGAAGGACCACCTGTGCAGACTCCTGAGAGAGGCCCATGTGTTGCAAAACTGCGCGTAAGAAGCCGTGGTCGACGCGGTCGAATGCGTGGTCAAAATCTACGGCGACAAGGGCGCCTCGTATTTTGCAGGCCGCCGTCAAAGCAATTACGTCGCGGTATGCTCCTAACGCCGTATGAATGTTGCTGACACCACCTAAACATGTCTGATCGGTGTGGATGGCTTTCCCGATAGCGGTGTGGAGACGCGCGCGGAGGATACGGGCGAAGATCTTGTAGTCGTTGTTGAGGAGTGTGAGTGGGCGAAAATCCTGCCACCTACAACCAGCATTCGGTTTCGGTACTGGGATCAAGATGCCTTCTGTGAATTCTGTGGGGACAGTGAAATCAGGGTGGATCAAATCTTGAAACATTTGGAGCCACTTGTCACCCATAAGGTGGTAAAAAGTGCGGTAGAATTCCAGGGGTAAACCGTCCGGTCCAGGCGACTTGTTCGGTGCTCCACGTGCCAAGGCCGATGTCAGCTCGTCGGGTATAATGGGCAACAGCAGACTATCATCGGGTGCCACGTCCCGAGGGGCGGGAAAATCGTGCAACAGCTCGTCATAATCACGTACATTTCGCGGATCTTCCATGTACAAGGTCCCATAGTGTCTGGCGAACGTGTGCGCGATGTCCGTTTGTGTCACTGCGCGGCCGCCGTCCTCCGTGTTTACCGCCGTAATGAGCTGACGTTTGCGGTGGCGCCTCTCGCGCAAAATGTGATACACTGACGCTGTTTCGTTGGGGATACAGTCTTGCACTCGCGCACGGATGCGGACACCGTCTAGCTGCTCTGTCCTGATGCGAAGTAGACGCGCTTTGATGCGTTGTACGGACATCTGACGTTCGGGAGACGGCGGTTGCGTCGCCAGCTCACGTAACGCTGTATAGTAAAATTCCGATGTTGCCCTTTGCCAGTTCGATCTGTCGCGCCCGTAGGCCATCAAGGTCTTTCGGAGTGCAGGTTTGACACATCCCAGCCACCACAGCAACGTGGAAGCATACATGGGCAGGCGCCTGATACATCGACGCCACGTGTCAGTGACTGCTCGCCGATACGCTTCCTCGCGAAGGAGGGAGACGTTCAGCGTCCACGGGCCCCTGCTGCGTCTTGTGAGTTGTCGGGGCAGGGTGACAGTGCAGATGTACGCGAGATGGTCCGTGAAGGCCGTCGGCCAGAGTTCTGCATCACGGGTTGCTGTGCGGAGGGCACGCGAGACGTATATCCGGTCCAGACGACTGGCAGAATGGCTGGTAAAGTGCGTATATACACTCTGGGTCCCATGATGTAAGAGCCATGTGTCGTGGAGCGCGAGGTCACGTATCAATGCTTGGAGAGCCGGGCATGGGACGTAATGCGGTATCTGGTCCTCGGGCCGCAGAGCACTGTTAAAATCGCCGCCCACTATGTAATGGTCCATATTTCCTTGCAAAAGTGGGGCTACCTCCTCCGAATAGAAGACATGCCTGTCACCACGGTGCGAATTACCGGAAGGAGCGTAGACGTTAATGAGGCGGACTGCGCCAAGTGTGAGTGCGATGCTTCGCCCGTTCGGCAAGTACGTCGCGTCCGTCGCGTCTATGCCATCTCGGAGATGGATGGCCGTTCCTCCTGCGCCATCACCTACGGGTAGGCTGTACGTGGGGTAGCCATATAGGTCTAAACGCAGCTCGGGACGGACCTCCTGGAGAAGGCCAATGTCCAAGTCTGCCGCTCTGATCAATTCGTGTAACATGCGGGTCTTGACAGTGGAGTGGACACCATTTGCATTGACTGTTCCCACACGGTATGACTGAGACATATCAAGTGGCGGAGCCCACAGTGATCTCACACACCACACAGCCATCCATCTGCATGCTGTGCATTACTGTGCCGTATGAGTCCCTGACTGGCAGAGCCCTCCGGGCTCAATGTCAGCCATGGGCTCTGGTGGAGATATCGATGTTTGCTGTGCATCATCTGCCTCCATATCGTCTGCCCAATCACCAAGAGACGATTGTGATGTCATTGGGGGCTGGTCGCTTTCACAGGAGCCCACATTTTGGGAGTCGACGCAATGCGCCTCGTTTTCTGGGCCACCAGATTTAGGAGAGTGTTCCTTGTCTTCAGGCACCTTCTGGTGAATGATGCCACTGGAGTCCGTTGCAATTGTGGGCAAGTCAACGAAGTCGATGTCTTCCGCCGGCTTCACATCCCTGTCCTGTTCTTCAGCTGACAATCGCCTCTTCTTGTGTCGCTTGGGTGATTTTTGCTTTCGGGTCCGAGATTCGACATCCACTGGAGGGCGGGGCTCGACACAGTCTCGGTCGCTAGGAACCCCTGTGTCTGATCCCGACAGTGACGATGGCTGGGTGCCCACGACGCTGCGGTGGGCAGAGGCTGTAGGAACCTCTGCACCGTTGGGCTGCGGCGTCGTCGACGGCGCTGACTCTCCAACGGAGCTGGCAGCGGCTTGAGGAGGTAGCAGGTTTTGATCATCCATCACATCATGTCGTGCCGCCTCCACATATGTTAGCGGGAGAGAGGTCATAGTGGATCGTTGGGGAAGTTCATTGCGGGGCACCTGAACGAGGCGGCGCTGCAGACACTCAGTTCTAACATGGCCCTCCTGGCCGCAGCCCGAGCAGGTCCTCGGTTGTCCATCATATATAACAATTGCGCGGCAGCCACCAACGAAAACATACGATGGAACGTGCTTCTTAAGTTCTATGCGCACTTGTCGTACCCCGTTAAGGACAGGGTACGTTTCGAATGTGTTCCACTTCTCCCCTGTGTGGCTCAGAACTGTGCCGTATGGCCGCAGCGCATCAACGACTAGGTTGGCAGGAACTTCGAACGGTAGTTCAAAGATGCGCACAGTACGCACCCCCAGACCAGCATGGTCAACTCCTACCACGCTCACGTTACCGTCAGCGTGACAGAAGCGAAAGCCGTTTGCAGATCGTTGGAGTAATCTGTCGCAGGCCGCTTCGTCAATCAGTTTGAGGTACACTGTGCTGGTTACAATAGACAGATGAATTCCTATCAGTTCTTGTGGTTCTATGTGCATGATGTCTCGTAGAAACCGTTCAATTTCATGGGCCTCCGGTCTCGTGTACGATGCGCTGAACGTTAGTTTGATTGTAGCTTTTCGATATGAGAACGCCATGTCGGGTCGGTACAGGTACTATACGGCAATACAACGACGCGACCGCGCGCTAGCGGGTAAACAACAACACCTGCGGAGCACTGCCCGGCGCGCCGAGCCCGTCCGCACGGTAACACGGCTGAAAGCCGACTGCCACTAGACCACGAGCTGCGGACGAGTCAACTGGAGTATACTACAAAGAACTTTAAAGGATGTTGGTACGTACTAGAAAGATAGATGGCTGGTAGAGGTGATTCACACAAAGGAAAACGTGACCGAGCAGGTAATGAAGAGACGGAAAAGATGTGTACTGGCAGGGATGTAAGGTAAGGATGCTCACTGTCAGCGAAGCTATTCACCATTTATGGAGAAGAACAGCTGGGTAAGGTCACCGCAGAGGGCGCATGAGGCACTGTAATTGGAGGAGACGAGATGAAGACTGTAACATATAAAGATGATCAAGCGATGCTGGCGGAATCAGAAGACGAGGTAGAGAAGATGTTGAAGACCATTACAGGAATGGGGAAGAAGTATGGAATAAACATAATTATAGAAAAGACAAAACCGATGAGAATAAGGAGGAAAGACGCTCCAGTTAACATCTTCTTAGACGGAAAAAAGATAGTACAAGTAAAACTCTTTCTGTACCTGGGAAGCTTCATGACGTGGAACGGAAGCTGCACAGAAGAACTAAGGAGGAGGATATCTGTGGGATAGAGAGTGCTCGAAAAGCTCAAAGAGTTACTAACTGGAGAATTCCAATGGAGGTGAGGAAAAGATTTGCCAAAAATTATGTCTGGGGTGTAGTGTTACACAGCAGTTAATCAAGGACAGTTAAAACGAAAGAAGAAAGATATTCACAAATGTGGCTGTGGAGAAGAATATTTAATGCGAAATGGACTGACAGACTTAAGATTGTAGAAGCAATGAGGAAAATAAAGGAAGAAAGAAGGTTATTGGAAGTGACTAGAAAGAAGAAAAAATCTCAGCTGGGACATATGCTGTGTAGCAGTAGTCTGCAACAAAGAATTATGGAGGAAAAAGTGGAAGGAATGAGAGGAAGAGGTAGCAAGAGAACTGGAATGATCGACGGCATTAGAAGAGGGCGAACTTACAAACTGAAGACAGAAGTAGCTTAGAAGAGGACACGATGGAGAATCCCCAGTTGGAACGTGTCACACGACAGGTATACTAAAGAAGAAAGAAGATTTCTTTCAGGGATCCATTTCCGCAGTTCTCCCCCACCTGGTGAACCCGCTTTCACCCTGTACAATTACTTTTACCTCGACTAGGAAGGCAATGATTTCCTAACAAGGGAACCTCCCCATCGCACCCCCCTCAGATTTAGTTATAAGTTGGCACAGTGGATAGGCCTTGATAAACTGAACACAGATCAATTGAGAAAACAGGAAGAAGTTGTGTGGAACTGTGAAAAAATAAGCAAAATATACAAACTGAGTAGTCCATGGGCCACATAAGCAACATCATGGACGAAGTGTGTTTAGAAACGCCGTGGTCCCGTGGTAGCGTGAGCAGCTGCTAAATGAAAGATCCTTGGTTCAAGCCTTCCCTCGACTGAAAATTTTACTTTCTTTATTTTTGCATAGTTATTATCTGTCCGTTCGTTCATTGACATCTCTGTTCACTGTAATAAGTTTAGTGTCTGTGTTTTGCGACCGCACTGCAAAACCGTGCGATTAGTAGACGAAAGGACGTGCCTCTCCAATGGGAACAGAAAACATTTGATCGTAAGGTCATAGGTCAACCGATTCCTCCATCGGAAAACACATCTGATATATTCTATACGACACTGGTGACGGCATGTGCGTCACATGACAGGAATATGTTGTCGACCCACCTAACTTGTACACTTGGCGAATGGGTAAAAAGATTCTTCTACCTTGCCCGATTTAGGTTTTCTTGTGGATGTGATAGTCACTCCCAAAAAAGTGATGAAAACATAAGAGTTTGTCACATAAACTGAAAATAAAAAATTAAAATTTACACTTGATGGAAGATTTGAACCTAGGACCTTTCGTTCCGCAGCTACTCAGGTTACCACGAGACCACGGCGCTCCTGCGTTCCTATCGTCCTTATTGTTGCTTATGTTTCCTTGAACTACTCAGTTTGTATATTTTGCTTATTTTTTCACAGTTCTACACAACTTCTTCCTGTTTTCTCAATTGATCTGTGTTCAGTTTTTCAAGGACTATCCACTGTGCCAACTTGTAACTAAATCTGAGGGGGGTGCGATGGGGAGGTTCCCTTGTAAGTATCGAAATTGTCTTTCGATGATAACTCTAGTGGGCAGATACATGCTCAGATACAGCGGTAACGCATCCCTCTACTTGGCCTGCACGAAACTGTTCGGCAAGCAGCGGAACAACACAGTCGCTATGAAGACTGCTGATCTGACATCTGTCACCGTCCGACCTTCGCTTTACAGATGAAACTGTCGACTGCCGCACTGTCTGGGAGTGCTGTTCGGAGCTGTTCTTGGAACAAAGGAAACGGGAAACCTCTTGTCGGCCTAGCGAAGCGTTTCCTGCTAATGGGCACGCCGCGTGCGGTGCTACGGCGGCTGTATATTGTCTGCAGGTGTCTGGAGAGTTCTACACCTGGGGGAACAGTCGTTTGTGCGGAAATCTCTCAAAAGGCAGCAGGGTTGAGTCAGCAGCGTGGCAGATGCTGGGTGGTAGCTGCAGCGAGGCCCACACCTGCGTGAAGTGCCTCGGTAGGCAGGCGTCACGACAAACAACAGTCTCCCGCACACTATGCTCCGATCATCATAAGAATAATCCTGATGTTTTATTCATTTTTATTTATTTCATTCGTGTTCTGTAGACCCATTCGCGATAAATCGCTTGGGTGCAGAATGTGTCATTTACATAGATTTGAGACATTTGTTTATAATAATAGGTTGTACAGTGAATAATATATTACATAGAAAAAAATGTTTACAAGAATTGTTTTTTGTAAAAAGTTACAAATTACATTGAACAGACTTACAATAGATCAAAATCAATTCATATATTCTCATACATAAATTCGTCCAGTGAGTAAATGGTTTTACTTAGAAGATACTGTTCAAGTTAATCTTTAAAAGTAGGTGGATCTGTAACTGTCATTTTTATTGCCTGAGCATTAAATATTTTTATGCAAGAGTAGTGTACACCATTTTGCACCATACTTAGATTCTTTTGCTCAAGATGTAGATCATTTTTACCCTAGTGTCATAGTTATGATACATGCTGTTCATTTCAGAAAGGGAATGATTTTTACACAAGAAACACATGAGAGAGAAAATGTACTGAGGTACTGTTGTGAGTATTCTCAGTTCTTGGAAGAGTTTCCTGCAGGACTGTCTGCAATTGACACCACACAGAATCCTAATGACTCTTTTCTGGGCTATGAGGATTTTGTTTGCCTTCGGCTGGTTTCTCCAGAATATAATTCCATAGGCCATCAGGGCATGAAAATAACCAAAATAGGCAGCTATCAAAGTATTTAAGTCACTGAAGGAAGCAATCGCACGAATAGCGTAAATTGCTGAGCTTAGTTTTATATAGCTAAGGAATGTGTGAGGACCAGTTTAGATTGCTATTAACAAGTAGACCCAGGAACTTTGTCGACTCCACTCTTGCTAAATTCCCATCATTGTATTTGACATTAATCTCACCTTCGATATTTTGGCTTGTATGGAATTGAATCAACTGAGTTTTTTCAAAATTTAGTGATAATCCATTAGAGGTAAACCAGTTAAAGGTCTCCTGAAAAATTTCATTTACATTGATTTCAAGATTAGTATTTGTTGAACTGTCTACCAGAATCGCCGTGTCACTGGCAAACAAAGTAAATTTTATCTTAGCCCTTGCACACATTGGAAGGTTATTTATGAAATAAGGAAAAGTAGAGGACCCAGAATAGAGCCCTGAGGAACTCCACAGTTTATTGTGCCCCAAGAAGAGGACACTGGTTCCCCATTAGTGTCGTTTACCATGACTTTCTGTTTCCGGTCCTTTAAATAGGAGGCAAGCCACATCCCTGCTTCTCCAGTTAACCCATAAAATTCTGCCTTTCTCAGAAAAATCTCATGGTTCACGCAATCGAACCCCTTCGAAAGGTCACATAAAATTCCAGTTGGAGACATTTTATTATTGATTGATTCAAGAATTGCATTGGTGAAAGAATATATTGCATCTTCTGTTAAGATGTTTTTCAGGAAACCGAACTGACTTTTATTGAGAATATTGTAGTTACTAAGATGTTCAAGAATCCTTCTGCGTACAAGTTTCTCGAGAATCTTGGAGAAACAAGTTAAGAGTGAAATAGGACGATAATTGGTTACTTCGTTTCTGTCACCCTTCTTGTACAATGGTTTCACCACTGCATATTTAAGTCTATCAGGGACAATTCCTTGCCTCAGTGATTCATTAAAGATGTGGCACAGGACTTCACAAATGAAAATGTGTGTGTGTTTCAACACTTTGATGGAAATACCATCAATACCAGTTGAGTTTTTGTAAACAAACACAAACGCTATGATTAGTCAGAAGCCGTACACTGGTGTTGTCACGCTCTTGGAAGTAGGTGCTACTTATGTTCTAGATATATTATTACTGAGTTACGTTAAATGAAACTTCAAGACATTCAAATGTGTTAACAGCCATCAACGCTTTAGGTATGTAGTTTTTATTTCAAAAATCGTGACAGTCACAGCCTCTGCACTGTTGTGCTCTGATTGTCTCGCTGTTGACGCGCAGTATGAAAATGGCTGAGTCTGCTATACTGTTCCGTAGTGAAACACGCGCGTGGAACGCGGTTAAAAAGTTCCGAGAAATATGCTGTTCTTAACGTTTTTCATAGATTTACAGAGGTAGTCGGCTTGAAGTTTACGGAGGACTGTATTACATTCCGTTGAGAAACAAATACAAATAGGATGTGTAGCTGACTGAAAATGAATTTCAGTGTTCGGTTCGCTGTTCAAATCTCGTGTGAGCCATTGTTTTTTCTCGGTCAATTTGAAATACCTACATCTCATAATTAATAATAATAATAATAATAATGTCGTGTGGCTAGGGCCTCCCGTCGGGTAGACAGCTCGCCGGAGGCAAGTCTTTCGATTTGACGCCACGTCGGCGACTTGCACGTCGATGGGGGATGAAATGATGATGATTAGGGCAACACAACACCCAGTCCCTGAGCGGAGAAATCTCCGACCCAGCCGGGAATCGAACACGGGCCCTTAGGATTGACATTCTGTCGCGCTGATCACTCAGCTACCGGAGGCGGACATCTCGTAATTGTAAAAGTCATCATAATTTTTTGTGAATAATGCACGTTTGTTATTTCTAATTGCATACTGCACGCGAAATTCCTGTTTTCATTACAAATATAAATTCTCTGTTATCGATATTTTATGAAAGACTGTTAATAAAAGTTGCTTAAATTAAGAAAATATTACAGTTTAATTTTTTAAGGCAAAAATGAAAACCGGATACTCTTTATTTGTACTATGTCCGTCGTTTCATATCATATATGTAGATAAGTGTCGTAGGAACATGCCGGCCGGTGTGGCCGAGCGGTTCTAGGCGCGTCAGTCTGGAACCGCGCGGCCGCTACGGTCGCAGGTTCGAATCCTGCCTCGGGCATGGATGTGTGTGATGTCCTTAGGTTACTTAGGTTTAAGTAGTTCTAAGTTCCAGGGGACTGATGACCTCAGATGTTAAGTCCCATAGTGCTCAGAGCCATTTGAACCATTTTTCGTAGGAACACGAAAAACAATCATTTTCACAGCATCGAGCACACCATGCAAATGCTGTATTTTTACATTTGCCACTGTACCATTACAATATGAACCCAACAGAAATCATCCGGTGCCAAGTTACGGGATTTGGGCCGCGAAGTAACAAGACTGTCAAGCTGCCAGACGTACTGGAACTAACGCACGCAGGCTTTTCACATGTCTGCCGAACGCCAGCGGGATTTAGAACGGCTCGTCATAAAAGAAGAGAAAATGCGGCGCCTGGTTGGCTTCGTGGATTCTGTTGTTGATAGGCTCGTTATCAACGTAGCAGGTGACACTGCAAGAGCTGAAATGTATTTTTCCGATTCGGATAAAGAAGGATCTAAGAGATTTCTAAACGATTGACTTGTATTAGTACCTTCAGTGGCTTCAGTATTCAACAGTACGGTGAAATCCCTGCAGTATACTTCTGCACGACTCATAGCTCATTCAGAACAATTACTCTGTGTTTGATGGAGATATTTTCATCACTCTTGTTTGTAATTAGGTGATAACGAGAGCATTTTATGCTTTCCGTCTCGTCACCTAAGAAGCGCACGGTAGTGCTTGAGTTTTGCCGAATATTATTTCATCATCATCATCTTGGACAGTTTCCAGCCACTGGCTGGGTCTGTCGGGAACACAAGCCTCTCCATCGTGTTCTGTCTTTCCACCATTCCCCCTCTTCCACCTTCGTCCAGTTCTCTCCTCTTCTCGTCACACATTCCTTCACTCCCTTCACCCATCTATCTCTTGGTCTTCCCCTGGGCCTCTTCCCCTCCAGTTGCAGATCAAACATCCTCTTTGGAATTCTTCCCTCATCCATTCTCTTCATGTGTCCATACCACTGCAGTCTTGATTTTTCTATCCTGTCCTGTACTGGTTCCTCCTTTAGTCTTTCCCTCACATACACATTTCGCAATCTGTCTCGTCTTGTTACACCCAACCTGCTCCTCTGGAACTTCATTTCACTAGCCTGTATTCTACTTTTGTCGCTTTTGTGCATTACCCATGTCTCACTTCCGTATGCCAATATGGGGACAAAGTAGGTTCGGTATATAATTCCCTTGGATTTCTGTGGCACCTCCTTGCTCCAAATAAGCCCCCTAATGCATTTGTAGAACCGCCCTGCTTTTCTGCACCTTTCATTTATTTCCATTGCGTTTCCCCCCTTACTTTCAATCACGCTTCCCAGGTACTTGAAGTTCTCTACCACTTGTAGTTTTTCCCCTCCACAAGTTATATCCACATTTGGCCTGTTCTTCTTCCTTGTTGTGACAATTATTTCACTTTTCTTTGCAGAGAAATGCATTCCATATTGTGCTGCCGTTGCTTCCCATGCATCTAAATGCTCTTGCACCTCCTTCTCGCAATTTCCCCATAACATCAGGTCATCGGCAAAAAGCACTGCTTTCATTTTATGATCTCCAATTGCATCTGATACATGCTGTAGGATTTCATCCATAACAATAATAAACAATAAAGGCGAAAGTGCACTTCCCTGTCGCAGCCCATTTTCCAGCTTGAACCATGCAGTACGTTCCCTCCCCACTTTCACACAACTCTCACTTCCCTCATACATTTTTCTGACTTTTCGTGTTATCTCTTCATCTATCCCTTTTGCGTTCAGCACATCCCAGAGCTTGTCCCTACAGATACTGTCATACGCCTTCTCAATATCTAAAAAGGCCATGATTAAGTCCTTCCCGTACTCATAGTGCCTTTCCTGCAGTTGCCTTACCGCAAATATGAGGTCCGTTGTTGATCTTCCCGGTCTGAAACCGTACTGCTCCTCCTGCAGTCTACTTTCAATCCTCTTTAAAAATTAATTGACATTCTAAGCTACAGTTTTCCCCTGCTCGTCTCTTTTTACGTCTCAACTGCAAATGCTCACGTCATTACATTGTACGTGGACCGCTGGCTGAGCAGTGCTGTCCCAAGTTTAATACGCCGGTAAAGCTGTTGTCCCGCATTATCGCTCTGTCTATGTGTGTGTAACAAAGCATAAAACGTATCCTTATGATGGCGTAATGTTTACATCAGGTTTTCTTATGATGATCAGAGTGCAGAAGGCGTTAAAGGTTTACCAGACAGGACCAGCGTCACCGTATACGAGACTGTTAGAGATGACAATGCTGTTGTCAGCAGGATAGCATCATTCGTAAGGAAATGCAGAAAGAGTTGGACAAAATTTTCACTTGATCTAATGATCGGCTTGTCTCTTCAGATGTGAATAAAGGTAAAACGAAAAAGAGGAACCCGATAGTAAGAGGAAATAAGGGAACGGCGGCCAACCTAAGGAAACTGCTATTTTTCTCCGACATCGTCATAGATAAGCGTATGAAGTGTTTCTGTATAAACTATACGCATTACGTACCTATAAAACTTTATGCTTTTATAGTGGAAAAGTGAGCTTAAATGAAACGCTGCCCGGTAGGTAGGACAAAATGGCTAGAGGTAGATAAAGGAAAAATAAGACTTATACGAAGTGAAATCTGATTTTGTAAGGCTTGTGTTTGGGAGTGTCTTCCTCAACTGTGTCACTCAATCCTTGCCTGCAACAATTTACTCTTTGTTGTGGTAGATTATTCCCTAATGCCAAGTGGCGTAAATCAGTTACCGATGTGTCACAATGACTTCGTTGTGCGCCAAAAATATTGTTAAGGAGTTCTTCCTCTTGCTCTTCGTTTTCATTTGTTAAAGAATGTTCTTACTGTTTGCATACATGTAATTATTAGTGTAGAGTCGTAATTACAGAAATTTGAAAAAAACACATAAATTATGAATTCATACCTTTTTTACCACATGGTGTGGTTTTTCTGATGTGTTCTGATGTGTTCTGATGTGTTCTTGTTCCACAGTTTGTCATCTGCAACCACTTACACCTTAAAGTAGATAAAATTGTTTAAGCCAAAATTACGATTTGAAAATTATTATGTCTATGCCTGAAATAAATTCATTCTACGTATGAGTGTGTGTGTCTATTTACATAATGTTTCACTTACATTTTCTTATTCCTCATCTTCATCACTCTCAAACACCATATATTGTGTTGCCACTGTCACTGTCACTGTTTCTCTGTTTACAAGCTGTAAAAACAAACATGATGGACAATGGAACAGTTGAAGGTGTTCCTGGCGGTTGTTCTGAATCTTTCAGAGTTGTCTGTGAATGTGTGTGTGTGTGTGTGTGTGTGTGTGTGTGTGTGTGTGTGTGTGTATGCGTGGGGGGGGGGGGGGGGGGATGAGAGCTCTATAGGTTGGTCTTGTCTAATAACTCTTTGAGGGCAGAGACTGGAGTCCCATTGCAGAGGGCTGTGTATTCATTTATCACTTCTTTGCCTTCCACTATGACTTTTTGTATCTGACAATTTTCTTCAATTATTAGTTTTTGTGGAGGGCTGTTGCTGCATTTGAGAATTTTTAAATCAGTATTGATATTTGTTGGGTTATGTTTCTTGTCCATGAGGTGTACACCGAATGTGGAATGACAGATGTTACTTTTTAATGCTCTTCTGTGATCTGCTATTAAAGTTTCTGCTTGTCTGCCCTATATAAGCTGCTCTGCAGTCCTTACGTTTGGATACTAGAGTAGTACAGACGTGGATTGAGATTTGACAGAAACAACCCCAAGCGAGCGTTCGTGTCGATGTTACACTGCGGTTCCTGGCGAGTGGAGACCGCTACTCATAGAAAAATGATTAAGAGTTTCAATGTTAGGTGCTACTCGCTAGTTTATTTTTGCGTTCACAGCTAAGAGGAACTGTTACGTTTATTATAATTGTTATTATCTACAGGGATCCTCTCATTCTTTCTTGTTACGGCCTAAAGTCAAGTGCCGACACGCCTGTCAGGAACGGTAGAGGGGACAGGGCTGCGAAGAAGACGTCAGCCAATCGCACGGCAGCGGCCTCTATGCGACGAGGAAGTAAGCGCCGCGTCGAATGGACACGGCCCACTTTTACAGCAGGCCCTTCAACACCAGCGACTTAGGAATTGTACAAAATGAAGAACATTGTCTATTTTGTCTCTTGCCCTTTGCTTGCGACACATTTGTGTTAATACCAAGTTAAGCATTGTCATAGTTCATTTCGTAATAAAATTCATTAATACGATTTGTTTGAATGTTGTCTAGCGATACGAGAAAGCAGGTTTCCTAGACACCTCAGATTCGAGGACTAGACAGGATTCTACATTTCTAACCAATTTTTCGAGTGAGACTTTCTTTAATAATATATCACGGAATTCAAAATTGATAAAAGAATCGAATGTACGGCGAAAACTCTCGTAAGTGGGTACGTAAAGCCTGACGAATGTAAGGTTTTCCTTTGTCTTTCTTTAGTAAGAAAGAGTTATACAGTGTCATACTTCATAAAACCAGCAAAACAACGTAATGCTACTTTTTTAAATTTTTACACAAGAAGACGTTTGTCAATGTCTTTTATCTCAATAAATAACGGTAATGAGACAACATCAAGAATATCTTCTACATAGTGTGCTAACAGCTTTGTATTACATTAGCACACTAAAATAACATTTATTTTTAGTTTTGTGTTATTTAATCTCTTTAAGAAGCTGATAATATGTGACAATGTGTGTGTGTGTGAAATCTTATGGGACTTAACTGATAGGGCCATCAGTCCCGAAACTTACACACTACTTAATCTAAATTATGCTAAGGACAAACACACACACCCATGCCCGAGGGAGGACTCGAACCTCCGCCGGGACCAGGCGCACATACGTGATAATGCCTTGCAGAAATGTGTAAGCATTCCCAAGACGTTATTCTAGAATAATTCCCATTGGAGGCAATCAGTACATCAATTTTTTTCTTCTTCACTGTGCGAGTAGGGCATCCAGCTGGGTCGGTATGCCTTCGTCATGTGACCCTTCCTGCTTTACATTTTTTGAAGTCTGGGAACCTGAGACCACAGTAGGCCGCTACCCAGCTGCGGCCAAACTGGCAGACAAGCCGTTATAAAGAAGCAACTTGGTGCAACAGCCTGACCGCAGATGCGATACGACGCGACCGCGGCAGGTCTCGTGTTTCCTGAAGCACGCCTGCGGGTTCAGCGAACTGCTCCTCTGCCGTGATCCCCGCCTCCCCGCCGCCCCACCATTCACAGCCCCTACCACACCTCTCCTATCCTCCGTCATAGTTCTCCCTATCTGTCCCCACCATCCCTTGCAACTCACACGCACTTTGCAACTTTAACCCGCCCAACAAACCAACTCCGCAACTTTATCCTGCTCTACACGAGAAATCCGCAGCTTAAGTTGTTCAACACACCAACTCCGAGGCTTACTCAAAACTACCCTCAAAGCCAGTATCCAAACTCCGCAGCTGGCAGCACACCTGAGATATTCTCTTGGGCACTCCCCGCGACACGTCAGTAGTCCATACTGTAGCAGTGTTGAGCTAATGAACACTACACTGGAGAGCCAAAGAAACTGGCTCACTTGCCTAATATCGACAAGACGTGGCATGGACACGACTAATGTCTGAAGTAGTGTTGGAGGGAACTGACACGATGAATCCTGCACGGCTGTCCATAAATCCATAAGAGTACAAGGGGGTGGAGATCTATTCTGAATAGCACGTCGCAAGGCATCCCAGGTACACTCAATAATGTTCATGTCTGGGGAGTCTGGTGGTCAGTGGAAGTGTTTAAACTCAGAAGAGTACTCCTGCAGTCACTCTTTAGCAATTCTGAACGTGTGATGTGTCGCACTGTTCTATTGAAATTGCCCAAATCCGTCGGAATGCACAATGGACATGAATGGACGCAGGTGATCAGACAGGATGAATACGTATGTGTCACCCGTCAGAGTCGTATCTAGACGCATCAGGGGTCCCATATCACTCCAATTGCACACGCTCGTCACCGTTACAGAGTCTCCACCAGCTGCTGATGTGCAGGTTCCATAGATTCATGGGGTTGTCTCCATACCCGTACACGTCCATCCGCTCGATACAATTTGAGACGAGACTCGTACGACCAGGAAACCTGTTTCCAGTCATCAACAGTTCAATGTTGGCGTTGACGGGCCCAGACGAGGCGTAAAGCTTTGTGTCGTGCAGTTATCAAGGTTACACGAGTGGGCCTTCGGCTCCGAAAGCCCATATCGATGATGTTTCGTTGAATTGTTCCCGCGCTGACACTTGTTTATGGCGCAGCATTGAAATCTGTAGCAATTTGCGGAAGGGTTGCACTTCTGTCATGTTGAAGGATTCTCTTCAGTCGTCGTTGGTCTCGTTGTTGTAGGATCTTTTTCCGGCCCCAGCGATGTCGGAGATTTGATGTTTTAACGTATTTCTGATATTCACAGTACATTCGTGAAATGGTCGTATGGGAAAATTCCCATTTCATCGCTATCTCGGAGATGCTGTGTCCCATCGCTCGTGCGCCAACTATAGCACCACATTCAAACTCACTTAAATCTTGATAACCTGCCATTGAAGCAGCAGTAACCTATCAAACAAATGAGCTAGACACCAGTTGTCTTATATAGGCGTTCGCGAACGTAGCGCCGTAGCAAACCTGTTTACATATCTGTGTGTTTGAATACAGATGCCTATACCAGTTTCTTTGGCGCTTCAGAATGTATTAAAGATTATTTTATCCAGGTTGGGTGTTAAAACTCTGTGACTGTTGATATAATGAAAGACTGAAAACTGCGACCGTTCACTTTCTTTTGATATTTTGCCGTTATCCTTACGAACATCGTTGCCACAGCTAGGGAGCAACGACTTACGCAAACTGGTGACCTTCTAATGTAAGTATGTAACGACGGTCTGAATATGAGCAAACCTGCCTGAAACTGGTAACGGTAAAATAAATGACCATGAAAAAGTGACTCGTTGCAAGTTTTTCAACCTTGCTACACATATTAAAACGATTTCCTGGTAACACGTGGCACGTTGCTCTACACTGCGTGACAGGAAACATATTGCTAGTGTGCCTGTATGCTACCTGCGAAATTACGGTTATCCGTGCAAAAACGCCAGGCTCCGCAGAAGTCAGTCCCCACAACTGATATAATGCGCGTTTCGCTACACGAACAGGACTTTCCATCACGTAAATCAAGGCGATAGTTTACGCCTCGGAAACGGCGGGCGTCACGCGCTGCGCATCAGAAGCTCTCACGACTCATATGAGAGCGTGAGCACCCAGAACGAGATTCGCCAACATGGCGGGTAGAGCGACGTCCAATGCGACTGACACTGCATTCAAGACGCGGGTGTGCGTGTTGGCGGCGTCACAAATCTGACAATACTCAGGTTCTGAGGCTCCTGGGTCCTACTTATGCCAGTTTTACAGGACGAACCAGTTGCGTTAATGGCGGCCATCTATCGTGTGAACGGGCTCATTATTATGATCGCGTCAGTAGCGACGCCCGATAGTTCTGCGCGAGGTAGTAGCTGTCTGCAGCGGTCAGGTATCAGCTGAGTGCTGAGTCTGCCATATTGCTTACTGGTGCACTTATCGTACGTTCAGTTTTGTTTCTGTTAAAGGTCGTTTCGTTATAACAATGAACTTTCTGAGCGAGTGTGTACAGTGCACTTTTGGTAAATATTTTCACGGAAGTTTCTAAATCTTTTTGAATTTCATAAGCAATTAATGATACGCTAATGTGAATTCACAACTTTGGCACTGTTATGCTAGTAATGGTACGCTGAAACCCACCCGGTTTGCCGTGCTGTCTAACGCACGGACTTCCGGGCGGCACGAATCCGCCCGGCGGATTAGTGTCGAGGTCCGATGTGCCGGCTAGTCTGTGGATGGTTTTTAAGGCGGTTTTCCCATCTGCCTCGGCGAATGCGGGCAGGTTCCCCTTATTCCGCCTCAGTTACACTATGTCGGCGATTGCTGTGCTAACACTGTCTCCACGTACGCGTACACCATAATTACTCTACCACGCAAACATTGGGTTCAAATGGCTCTGAGAACTATGGGACTTAACAGCTAAGGTCATCAGTCCCCTAGAACTACTTAAACCTAACTAACCGAAGGACATCACACACATCCATGTCCGAGGCAGGATTCGAACCTGCGACCGTAGACAAACATTGGGGTTACACTCGTCTGATGTGTGACGTTTCCGGGGAGGGGGGGGGGGGGGGTGCGCTCCACTGGGGGCCGAACCACACAATAACCCTGGGTTCGGTGTGGGGCGGCGGTGGGGTGAGTAGACTGCTGTAGTCTGTTGTGGGGTTGTAAACCACTGAGGGCTACGGCGGGAACAAAGCCTCTCCGTCGTTTATAGGTCCCCAGTTCAATACCATACCAATGGTACTTTGTGTTTTTAGCATTTAAACACACTGCCACAAGATCTTGTACGGGCTTATAATTCGGGCCTAGTACGCTTGGAGCGCTTCAGTAGACCATAATCAGGAAAGTTGCACAGGTTACACCAGTACACTAGAAAGTTAATAGGAGTAAACGGACAAATTACAGACGCACATCAATGACGTCCATTTGCAGTGGGATTTTGGAACATTATGAATCACCTCGAAGAAAACGATCTATTGATACTTAGGGTTCAGAAAGTAACTCGTTCTTCTAAATACAACTAGATTTTAATTCGCACGAGGTAATTAGTGCTATCTACAGGGGATCCCAAATTGTTTCCATATTTCTAGATTTCCGGGAAACTTTTTCACCGTTCCTAACAAGCGGCTTCCAATCAAGCTGTGCGATCGTATTCGTGATTTCCTGTCGGAAAGGTCACAGTTGGTATTAACTGACGCAAATGAATCGAGTGAAACAGAAATGATATACAGCGTCCCATAAGGACTTGTCATAGTTCCTCGCTGTTGTTAATCTCTATAAACGATTTAGGAGACAATCTGAGGAGTCCTCATAGATGATGCTGTCATCTACCATCTAGTAAACTCGTCGGATGATCAAAACGGTAAAGTGATTTAGAATACCAAGAGCTCAGATAAAAAACCAGTTCTAAGAAAAGAAGGCAAAGCAGAAAGGTGGAAGGAGTATATAGAGGGTCTATACAAGGACGATGTTCTTGAGGACAATATTATAGAAATGGAAGAGAATGTATATGAAGATGAAATAGGAGATAAGATACTGCGTGAAGGGTTTGACAGAGCACTGAAAGACCTGAGTCGAAACAAGGCCCCGGGAGTAGACAACATTCCATTAGAACTACTGACAGCCTTGGGAGAGCCAGGTCTAACAAAACTCTACCATCTAGTGAGCAAGATGTATCAGACAGGCGAAATACCCTCAGACTTCAAGAATAGAATAATTCCAAACCCAAAGAAGGCAGGTGTTGACAGACGTGAAAATTACAGAACTGTCAGTTTAATAAGCCACGGCTGCAAAATACTAACATGAATTCTTTACAGACGAATGGAAAAACTGGTAGAAGCCGACCTCGGGGAAGATCAGTTTGGATTCCGTAGAAATATTGGAACACGCGAGGCAATACTGACCCTACGACGTATCTTAGTAAGTAGGTTAAGGAAAGGTTCAAAAATGGTTCAAATGGCTCTGAGCACTATGGGACTCAACTGCTGAGGTCATTAGTCCCCTAGAACTTAGAACTAGTTAAACCTAACTAACCTAAGGACATCACAAACATCTATGCCCGAGGCAGGATTCGAACCTGCGACCGTAGCGGTCTTGCGGTTCCAGGCTGCAGCGCCTTTAACCGCACGGCCACTTCGGCCGGCGTTAAGGAAAGGCAAACCTACGTTTATAGCATTTGTAGACTTAGAGAAGGCTTTTGGTAATGTTGACTGGAATATTCTCTTTCAAATCCTAAAAGTGGCAGGGGTAAAATACAGAGAGCGAAAGACTATTTACAATTTGTACAGAAACCAGATGGCAGTTGTAAGAATTGAGGGGCACCAAAGTGAAGTAGTGATTGAGAAGGGAGTGAGACAGGATTGTACCCTATCCCCGATGTTATTCCATCTGTATATTGAACAGGCAGTAAACGAAACAAAAGGAAAATTTGGAGTAGGAAGGAAAATCCATGGTAAAGAAATAAAAACTTTGAGGTTTGCCGATGACATTGTAATTATGTCAGAGACAGCAAAGGACCTGTAACACCAGCTCAACGGAATGGACTGTGTCTTGAAAGGAGGATATAAGATGAACATCAACAAAAGCAAAACGAGTATAATGGAGTGCAGTCGAATTAAATCAGTTGATGCTGAGGGAATTAGATCAGGAAACGAGAAACTTAAAGTAGTAGATGAGTTTTTGGGGAGCAAAATAACTCATGATGGTCGAAGTAGAAAGGATATAAAATGTAGACTGGCAAAGGCAAGGAAATCGTTTCTGAAGAAGAGAAATTTATTGACATCGAGCATAGATTTAAGTGTCAGGTAGTCCTTTCTGAAAGTATTTGTGTGAAGTGTAGCCATGTATGGAAGTGAATCATGGACGATGAATACTTTAGATAAGAAGAGAATATAAGCTTTCGAAATGTGGTGCTACAGAAGAATGCCGAAGATTAGATGAGTAGATCACGTAACTAATGAGGAGGTATTGAACAGAATTGGGGAGAAGAGGAATTTGTGGCACAACTTGACAAGAAGAAGGGATCGGTTGGTAGGACATGTTCTGAGGCATCAAGGGATCACCAATTTAGTACTGGAACTAAGCGTGGAGGGTAAAAATCTTAGAGGGAGGCCAAGAGATGTATACACTAAGCAAATTCAGAAGGATGTAGGTTACAATAGTTATTCGGAGATGAAAATGCTTGCAGACGATGGAGCAGCATGGAGAGCTGTATCAAACCAGTCTCTGGACTGAAGACCACAACAACAACAACGACAACATGGTGCGAAAAGTGGCAATTGACCATCAATAATGAAAAGTGTGGGGTCATCCACATGAGTAGTCAAAGTAACCCGTTAGACTTCGCTTATGCAGTAAATCAGATAAAGTTGAAGGCTGTGGGATCAGCTAAGTACCAGGCAATTGAAATAGGAACCGTCATATCGAAAATGTTCGAGGGAAACCTAACCCAAGAATGCCTTTTGTTGGCGGAACACTTAGCAGTGCAACCGGTGTACTAAAGAGACTGCCTAGGCTACACTTGTCCGTCGTCCTATGGAGTCTTGCTGACTGGAATGGCATCCGTGCCACATAGGATTGACGGAAAGCACGAAGAAAGTTTAAAGAAGGGCAGATCGTTTTCTTCTATCGCGAAATAGGGAAGAGCGCGACTTCGATTACGCAGAATATATGCCACGCGATTTTGAATGGCAGTCACTGAGAATGAAGGCGTCTTTCGTTGCGAGACGAAATTTTCACGAAATTTCTATCACCATCTTTCCACTCTGATTGTGAAAATATTTTGTTGACACCCACCTACAAAGGGAGATCATTGAAATAAAATGATAGAATTCAGAGCTCGCAAGGAAAAACTTAAATACTGGTTTTTCCGACGCTGTACGAGAGTGGTACGACACAGAAATACAATATTGTGAAGGCTTTCGTGGGCACTTGTTGACAAATTGCCTGTCGGCTTCTGCCTCGGGTTCTTGAGCCGAAGTTTGTTTGATGATTTTTCTGACATTTCGCCGACACGAGTGGCTGGCATTGTCAAAGCTTCACCCTCCATTACTGGTGGTGAATAGAGGGTGAAGCTTTGACAATGCCAGCCCCTCGAGCTAGCGAAACGTCAGAATAATCGTCAAATGGCCGAAGAACCCGAGACAGAAGCCAAACAGGCAGGCAGAGAAATAGTCTGAATGTGGTTCGAAGAACCCCTCTGCCACCCACATGAGAGTGAACTGCAGAGTAGTTATGAAGAGGTATATGTACATCGTACAAATATTACGGCAATTTTAAACCGAGTTTTGAAGAAACTCTGCAGGTCTGTTTGGTTGCTCTTAACCGCCCATTAACTTCCAGCCCAAGTATCCTTGCGCTCAGCACGGTCTCCTTCATGCATTTGGGTAAATGTACGACGTATTCTAAAGTATTTTTGTGATATCGAAGATAAATCAGTTGTACGTTTGTTGCGAGGCATAAACAACCTAAACGTCACAACCTTCTGGTGGAAATTTAACAATTATAAACGGAGAGGATTCACATGGAAAATAAAATTCCCCAAATATACTTCTCTATCTAAGGAATTAGATGGGTAGATCACGTAACTAATGAGGAGGTACTGAAAAGGAATTTGTGGCACAACTTGACTAGAAGAAGGGACCGGTTGGTAGGACACATTCTGAGGCATCGAGGGATCACCAGTTTAGTATTGGAGGGAAGCATGGAGGGTAAAAATCGCAGAGGAAACCCAAGAGGTGGGTACACTAAGCCGATTAAGAAGGACGTAGGTTGCAGTAGTTACTCGGGGATGAAGAGGCTTGCACAGGATGAAATAGCATGGAGAGCTGCCTCAAACCAGTCTTCAGACTGAAGACCAGAGCGACATCTAAGGAATAACATGATCTCATTTCCGCATCTCTTCGCTTCGAAATACAAAGAACGTCATCATAATCATAAACAGAAATTTAGATTACCAAAATGGGCACACAATTAGTGAATCTGAACAGTCCTCATCCCTTGTTGTTCAGATAGATGGTAAGTTGTCATAAAAAGCTAGATGTTCTGGGCCTTGTTCAAAACTGAATGCTGATATAGTTACTATGAGGACAGTATCCGCAATAACTGATTATCCAACACAAAAATTAGTTTACTTTGCTTATTTTCATTCGCGTAAGACATACAGCATTATATTCTGGGGTAATTCTCCCCATTCACTAAGGGTATTTTGACTCAGAAATGTTCAGTTCCAGAAATATGTGATATTAATTTCGCGAACCGCTTGTCGACCCCTGTTTAGGAATCCGGGAATTCTGACATTGGCCCCTGAATATATATTTTCTTATGTCGTTTGTTGTTTACAATTGGGCTTAATCCCAAGAATTATCAGTCACTGAATTAATACTAGGCATAAAACCAATCTGCATTTGGTTCGCACCTTCTTAACTCTTGTGCAGAAAGGCGAGCGGTGTTCTCCTGTATCCCTTTTTAATTAAGGTACCATAAGAATTAAGAAATCGTAGAGCAGTCCATGTTCATTTAAGTCTTGACTGAAGAAATTCCTCGTGGGTCAATCCTTCTATTTATGCAACTGAAAGCTTGTCGCACCACGAAGAATATCGTTCTGGAAATATTAGAGCCCATTAATTAACACCTTATTTGCTAATCGTAATATTACCCATCCGTTAAATCAATGGTCCTTAACTTAAGGCCATGTAATCATACTAAAGCCTCTAGTCATTTGTGTGTCACGCTACTAAATGGAAGAGATTCTCCCAGAAAGGAGACACCCAGGTTTGAGACGTGAAGCGGCTTACACTTTTGACCCGTCGGCGTGCGCTATGGTCCACGCTATGATCGTCAATGCTGGTGATCTCAATTCATAAATGAAGATATATTTCTGGTTGCAGATATGGGAGAACAACGAAATGATAGGCAAACCCATTCGGAGAGATTGGTGTCAAAAGTGTTTGTGAGAATAAAGGTATAGAAACAGAGGATATAATTATTTTTCCCACTAACAGTTATACTTTTTAGTGAAATTCTTATTTCGCAAATTAGTGATCTTCACGGTTTCAACAACATTTCTTATGGTTTTTCAGTAAGATAGCAACAATGTTATAAAATATAATGTATCTGACCTTTCGCAGCCCGAAATGGCACGATTGCTAAAATTTTGAGGCTCAATATGCGGTGGTTGAATTGATGTCGTAAACGAAACGTTTCGTCAACATAGAGCGAGGACGGGGCGGAGGGGGGAATGCGGTGGTAGTGGTTTCGGTTCAGTACTGCAGTGAATTGAAGGCACAACAATGCTGCTCCCCACTCCGGCCCTAGCACTATTTGAAGATTATTTTGTAGATTGGGACGAAACGCCTGGAGTTTATCAAGCAAGCATAATGCCTCGTAAATTTAAAACAAGTGCAATCATTCTGCAGTAAACGAACTTATTACGATTCGTCGCGAAGACGTTGGATGTCTGAAATGTCTAGTGAAGTACAGCTGAGGTGGTTTTCTCGCATCCGATGTTACGATTTCACGCCTGGTTACACATTCTTCTTCAGTTACTTATTTTCCAATCTCACACCCTTCGCAGAACTTATTTTGGCACAGTTTCAAGCTAAAAAGAACCAGAGAACTGTAGAATGGATTCGAGAAAAAGGAGTCATAAATCTAAAGCAGATTAAAACAAAACACTCCGAAATGGGTACTGGAAATCTACAGCTACCAGTGTTAGGTTAACTCAGTTGTGACCTGAAAGAGCGCAGCGTCATTTAAATTAGAACGATATATAGCAAACTCAATGGTATCTGCTATTATTTTTTACTCCTGAAATACTTAAGGCCGAGGGAGTAGCACTGAGTCAAATACTATGAAGAAAAGAAGAAAATGGCTCTGAGCACTATGGGACTCAACTTCTGAGGTCATTAGTCCCCTAGAACTTAGAACTAGTTAAACCTAACTAACCTAAGGACATCACAAACATCCATGCCCGAGGCAGGATTCGAACCTGCGACCGTAGCGGGCGTGCGGTTCCAGACTGCAGCGCCTTTAAGAAGAAGAATCATGTACACATTAGGTGTCTTAATTGAGGTTATTTTCAGTAAACAACTTATGCTGAACCTTATTACACTGAGCTGCGTTGTCACGTAAGATGGTTACAACCACACCGTTGACGATATGCTAAGATCTAACACAGCGCTTCGTGTTTTGAAATTTATATCCCATGACGGGAATGTTATTGGCCACATCGAGGTAAAGGTATGCGTATTCAAGTACAGAGATGTGTAAACAGGCAGAATACGGCGCTGCGGTCGGCAACGCCTATACAAGACAACAAGTGTCTGGCGCAGTTGTTACATCGGTTAACTGCTGCTACAATGGCAGGTTATCAAGATTTACGTGAGTTTGAAAGTGGTGTTATAGTCGGCGCACGAGCGATGGGACACAGCGTCTCCGAGGTAGCGATGAAATGGGGATTTTCCCGTACGAACATTTCACGAGTGTACCGTGAATATCAGGAATCCGGTAAAACATCAAATCTCCGACATTGCTGCGGCCGGAGAAAGATCCTGCATGAACGGGACCAACTACGACTGAAGAAAATCGTTCAAGTGCAACCCTTCCGCAAATTGCTGCACATTTTAATACTGGGTCATCAGCAAGTGTCAAGGTGCGAACCATTCAACGACACATCATCGATATGGGCTTTCGGAGCCGAAGGCACATTCGTGTGCCCTTGATGACTGCACGACACAAAACTTTACGCCTGGCCTGGGCCCGTCAACACCGATATTGGACTGTTGATGACTGGAAATATGTTGCCTGGTCGGACGAGTCTCGTTTCAAATTGTATCGAGCTGTTGGAGGCGTAAGCTTGTGGAGGCAACCTCATGAATCCAAGAACCCTGCATGACAGCAGGGCAGTGTTCAAGCTGGTGGAGGCTCTGTAATGTTGTGGGACATGTGCAGTTGGAGTGATATGGGACGAATCTGAAAGGTGACACGTACGTCAGAATCCTGTCTGATCACCTGCCTATATTCATGTCTGTTGTGCATTCCGATGGATTTCGACAATTTCAGCAGGCCAGTGCGACATCCCACACGTCCAGAATTGCTACAGATTGTCTCCAGAAACACTCTTCTGTGTTTAAACACTTCCGCTGGCCACCAACCTCCCCAGGCACGAACGTTATTGAACATATCTGGGGTAGTGGTGCAGCGTTCTCGCTTCCCACGCCCGGGTTCCCGGGTTCGATTCCCGGCGGGGTCAGGGATTTTTCTGGTGATGACTGGGTGTTGTGTGATGGCTTTAGGTTAGTTAGGTTTAAGTAGTTCTAAGTTCTAGGGAACTGACGACCATAGATGTTAAGTCCCATAGTGCTCAGAGCCATTTGAACCATTTGAACATATCTGGGATGCGTGCAACGAGCTGTTCAAAAAAGATCTGCACCTCTCGTACTCTCACGGATTTATGGACAGCCCTGCAGTCCACGCGACGTCATGCTGCGAATCTTCTAAATGTAAAAATCATTCTCTTCTACGGCTCCAACTGACGCAAGTATTCGTAGAAGGTAACACATTTCCATTCATCTGACGCCCGCCTAATTCAAACTAGAAACGACCCAGTGAGAAGCTGCGAAAGCGGGCAAAAACAGAGTTATCAAGCGGGATGATCCAAATTAATTAAACTGGATCTGCTTGTTGTTTAGATTCATCTGACAGCTGCGTGCCTTATGTAAGCTTGCAGCCTTGTCGTATTCTGCTAATTTAACACACAAACATCTTTATTTATGTGTCTTGAAGTTTTCCCGACGGATCGAATATTCTATCATCTTTCGGGCGTGCATAGAGGACGTTATTTTTCTCTTTCCGGTACTTTACTCGTAGCTCACTGCCTTACAGCCATTCTCAAGGCGAGTCGTTTGCAAGACTTTTAAAGTGATTTCAAAATATTGCATGCGACTCACCATGAGAACGTCTGTACGGTTGTCAGCCAAAATATCGGAACGAAAATTAATCATACCTCGGATGATAATGTGTATGTGAAGACACGAAAATCCCTGCAGCTGGTCAAAGGAAATTCCTGTAAGTACTTCGTTTGTGATGGCAACCAATGTCCTCACCAGACACGTACGTCTGAGGCTACGTTTAAAAAGAGCTGCATACAGTAACGAAGCAGTGAATGCACTAAATGGCGCGGATGGGGATAAATGGAAGGAAAATGTCTGCTAGAAAACAATCCTTTCCATAAAGCTTTATAAATGCTGAAACCATTATTATACTCCACGGCGTTGTCAGATAGACGAAATATAAAATTTGATATATCCGCTTTTCGCTGTTTGGTGCGTGTTTGTAAACACTGGAATTCGGTCAACAACGATCGAGGTAATAAAATATGTGCACAAACTTGCTAGTCTAGGATTTCTTCAGGGACCACAACAAACAAAACTAATCTGCTCTGGAATTATAACAAATCTAGACAAATGCATGCATTACTTCGTAGATCCATATTCTGTAGACAATTGTCACAGATTCTCAGATCGACAATGAAAATAATCGTAAGGAAATAATGCTCTTATCCTTAGCAGAAATGCTTGGCAGCTCTGTGGGTTTATTCTCTGCAGTATATTAGACAGATATATATAATCTACATTAAGATTTGTCGTGTTTCTTGTTCTCCATACCAAGTATTGGGGCTAAATGTACAAGGTATTCTAAGGTATTTTTGTAATAACCGAAGATAAACCAGTGATACATTTGTTGCAAAGCATAAACATTTTTCCTTTTCAGACACGTTTGGTACCGAAAACTTGTGGAATAAAGTAACAATTATAGCGATTTTTTCACTACGGCAGTCCCAAAAAAGCAAGCAGACAAATGAAGAAATGAATCCTCCGATAAGTACTTATATTTGTGTCTGTAGATGTTCTCGCCAAATTTACAATTTTAATTCTTCTCTGGATATCAGGTGGATATACTGTTTGATGCTCAACGACATTTATAGCAAGTTTCTTACTTTTCATCTTCGCCAGAAAAAAAAAGAAAACTCGGTGAAACGTAATAAATCATCGATCAGTTTACTCATTTCATCAGTAGTCATAGTATCTCACGAACGTGAATGCTTACGCCTCTACTGCAAGAAAAGTATAAATACGTGGAGCTACGAAAAGGGGCAAGAGTTGATCTGTACGGATAAGCCCCCCCCCCCTTTTTTTAATGTGCCGAGATATTCATTGTAGCTACCTTTTCTTAGTTGCACATTGATTAAGTGTTCCACAAAAATAAATTAATGTCATTCAGGTAAATGGTCAATATGCAACCCTGTGAAAAAGTATAACATTTATAAAAAATCGAGACTTTCCACTGCACAATGAGTTACTGAAACAGAAAAGAACCATATTACGGTGGAAACAAAAATAAAGACGTAGTAGATTCACGCACTCGTCTTATAACCATGTCATACCGAATCTGCGGGCATATGCCTCGGACATCAAATTTAGAATATTTTGCGCTCATTACTGCAAAACTTACTACTGCATATATTAAAGACTGTTGCCATTCTTTTCAAAAGGTCTCGAGTATTGACAGAATTGCACATTGTAGTAAGATCAATAGTATCCTGTTAACTTCCTGTTACTTCAGGACCTCGACAGCTGAAAACGGATACAAGTCCTAACCACACAGAAATATACTCGGCACGTTGCTTAATGTCGCTTCCTGCAACCTCGCTTCGGTGCATTCGAGATGGCTCAAATGGCTCTGAGCACTATGGGACTCAACTGCTGAGGTCATTAGTCCCCTAGAACTTAGAACTAGTTAAACCTAACTAACCTAAGGACATCACAAACATCCATGCCCGAGGCAGGATTCGAACCTGCGACCGTAGCGGTCTTGCGGTTCCAGACTGTAGCGCCTTTAACCGCACGGCCACTTCGGCCGGCTACATTCGAGAAATATTAGGCTGATGAAGTTGCTGGTGGCGTTGTGCATTAGAATAACCATAAAAAAGACCTTGTAGGTACTTGCCTCACCCGAATATACAAGTTGTTAACTTTTATATATATCATCTGCCTTTCCTAGCTTGATTGTTACTATCTTCTCTGTATTTAAGGTCCGTCTCTCCGAGTAAATAAAAGGCTGTTCGTTTGCCATAAGCGACTCGACTTTTTATTTTTGAAGCATCGTAAGTGGTTTGTAATACACACTTTGATTCTAACTGCTATTTTGTCAAAAACAGACATTTTGAGCCCGTGGCTGTGTACAAAATATAGGTTGACTCTTACATAGAAGATAACAGCAACCAGCCACTTTTAACAATGCTATTTTATTTTATTTATTTAAATAGCTCTGTTACCTGTTTCGAAACGACAGGTTCATCTTCAGACGGCTAGTTCATTTTTTTCACATGTTTTCGCTGCTGTAAGATCACAAGCAGTCTGCAGTGGAACATATTGGCGCGGATGTTTCGTCGTAAGTAATCGAAACATTTTCTCTTTAATGATTTGTTTACATCACTTAAAATCGTTGCGAGGCACAATTACATTTAAAAAGACGTTGTCTTACATCTGGTTTTGGTTGTAGGGCACCACGATTACTAGGAAATCTCATTAGTTGGGGAAAGAAAAGGCGAAAACTAATGTAAAATGTGAACATGCCGTCTGAAGATGAACCTGTCGGTTCGAAACCGATAACGGCGCTATTTAAATAAATAAATAGCATTGTAAAAAGCGGCTGGTTGCTGGTTCTAGCTACGTTTTTACGACACGTAGGTGACAAAATAGTTCTAAACACGGTTGTATATTCCGGTTTTGTCGTTAGTTTCATATTGTTTCATTAAAAACAACTTTCTGGCGCGAAACTGCTCAAGGTTTTAACAATTCGTGATTCCACTAACGACTTCGTGTGATCCTTTCTTCACATCAGTGCGGTGATGGATCTGAGTTTCGTTGTCCTGCAACGTTTAGGATGTCCTACTGTAGACACTGCGTGCACATTTCACTGTACGCGTGTTCATGCACTGTATACACTTCACGTAAAATATGGAAGATGGATTTAAACTGTTACGAAGGATTTTCTGAAGGTATTTGTTTGCATTTTAATCGTCACTGAAAATAATACTTGGGCAATAAACAACACAAACGGAAAGAGAATAGAGCTCTGGTACTATGCTAGAACGCTGTTAATTAGGTGGGTACAATACAAAAATAATACTTGGGCAATAAACAACACAAACGGAAAGGCCGGCCGAAGTGGCCGTGCGGTTAAAGGCACTGCAGTCTGGAACCGCAAGACCGCTACGGTCGCAGGTTCGAATCCTGCCTCGGGCATGGATGTTTGTGATGTCCTTAGGTTAGTTAGGTTTAACTAGTTCTAAGTTCTAGGGGACTAATGACCTCAGCAGTTGAGTCCCATAGTGCTCAGAGCCATTTGAACCATTTGAACAAACGGAAAGAGAATAGAGCTCTGGTACTATGCTAGAACGCTTTTAATTAGGTGGGTACAATGAGCAACAATTGAAGAAGCACTGAATCAAACTGGGGGTAAAAGGACTTACGGTACTACTTGGCTAGAAGAAGAAATAGGTTGTACATTATGAGGCATCAAACGACAGTTAATTTGATAATGGATGGAAGCGTGGGGTGTAAAAATGATAGATGGAGGCCTTACGGTAGCAATCGGCTTCAAATGTTATGCAGACATGAAACAGCCCAATGTGGATTTCGCAAATTCTTATATAATGAAATATCCAACGTCCCTAATACGACGCCCTTGAGTATAAAGGATAATTAAATATACGTACATCACGGCAGAGATGTGAAGAAAGATCCACATGAAATCGAAAACGGAACAAAAAATGTTAAAGCCTTCACTGACTTACGGGACACAATGTTTTCTTTAAATTAACAATAGAACATTCATTGCACACTGATGTTTTGCCCCTGATTTAGCTGTGTATGCAGAAAAACAATGTATGATTTGTGGGTCCGTCTCGATACGCACAAACTAAATGTTTTCACAAAATTAATCAAAAAATTCAATATCGGCCACAAACGTTGACTAACGCCAAACAGACTGCAATACAGAAACATATATCAAACTACTTTGTCGCATATTTAATATATACGTACAGTGCAGAACTAAATATCTATTACAAGCCTCAGAAGATGTTGCGAAACTATATTCAGCGTAACGTGAATGCCGACTTTTTAAACACTTTTGTGATTGTTTACCACATATTTATATAAATCACAAATTTTACATTTTATCACTTTTTTGGCCAATGATGTTGCATCACATTTCCTGTATCATCTGTGGGTTCTTAATTTATCAATATTTCAGTTATTAGTTGGTTAGGCATTGCAGAACCTCTAGCAACCGGTCACATAGCGGTATAACGAAACAAGCTATCACGTGGATATCTCTCTACATTTCCTCATAATTACAGCACCGTGCATCCATCTGAATCGGATTTCTGTGTTCAAGCCTTGAGCTCCGTCTACACTTTTTACCTCTCAGGTACTCTTCATTATAAAACTGTTCGTCGATGTCTCAGGACGCATCCTATCAACGAGTCCCTTATAACAGTCAAATTGTGCGATGACCTTTTTTTCTGTCCGCTTCAGTTGAATGCTTCTTTACTGGGTAGCCGATCTACCCATGTAATCTCCAGCATTCATCAACAGTACAAAACGTCAAAAGCTTGTGTTATTTATTGTCTACACTTATTATCGTTAAGTTTTCACATGCTCATCAGGCTACATTCCAGTTAAGTACTTTCAGAAAACAGATCACAGAACTTCAGTTTATATTCGCTGTTAATATACATCTATTTTCACGCGAAGTATATGTAGTGCATGTTTTTCTATGTACAGCTGCGAATAGGTGAAGCGAATATAGTGCACATTCCACAATACATACGGGTGTGAAAACGGGGTTGCGTTTATGGCCAAATTTGCGCGCAGATTTCCGGGACTGTACAAGACAAATAAACGCAGTTCCTTCGCCGCACATATGTAAGAACTCCGTGAAGCCGTAATTGAAAGCTAACTTTGCGAGAAACGCGAGAAAGTTAGCGCGGCAAAAGGTTGCTTACAACCAAACAATAGTCAACTAACGATGAAAACTGTAATATAGAAACGGCTTGTAACTGTTCTATCGCTTATCACATAGTTTTTGCGTGGAGCTATATTCATGGCACAAACCTCCGAGAATTACTTTAAAAAAAAAGTAAGGAAACACCTGTGGCAAGGAAATAGTCGCAGAGACGGACATTAGGTACTGAGATAGAATGTTAATTTCATTTTTATTACAAATCGGGAGATTTAAAAAAAAATAATAAAAAGAATCCTGGGACAGTTAAAGGAAAAAACGGAACAAAAATATTGTACTAACAAAATCCAACGGACGTAAAGGAGTATCTTTGCATCATAGTCTCGGGTGATACCAACTGCTTTTCACAATTATTCTACCACACTGTCACCATACTTATCAGTTCTACGTAGTTCGTCAAGAGGCGCATTTTCGTTTGAACACTCGTGCGACGTTTCTTCGCCCTAACGTGTTTCACAGTGTCAGAGCTTCCACCACGTCAATAGCACAGTTTGAGTTTCACAGTGTACGTACTACAGGTTCTCCACTACCACGCTCTGTTGTACAAGTGGCTCTTCCTACCGTATATACTTAAGCAATTCGCAGTAATTAACCACAAATCAAACATCCGGTAGCGTAAAATACTTTAGCCACGGGGAATAAAAAAAACGGGACATTTTAGGCTCCCAAAAAATTTTTCGGGACAGGCGGACATTTTGAAGAGAAAAGGGCTATTCCGGGAAAAACGGAACGAATGGGCACCCCACACTAAGAAGATCAGGCAATAATAGTTTACGCGGTCCCTTACCGGTGAACGTTACGTTATCGCCGGATACTGCCGAAGTCTGGGCACGTGACAGTTGTACACCTGTTGACACGGAGACGGCGGCGCTACTAAGGGAAGGCTCGTGGCGTGGCGGGCACTCACTCACCTTGCGTGCGTACGGAGCTGTCGCGGCGTTGCGTGCTCGCTGCCTGCGGACGTCGCCTATTTTTACAGACGGTGCCGCCACCGGCGCGGTTTTATACCGAGTCTCGCCTGAGGTCAGGCGCCGATAATCCGACGTAGCAAAAAGACGCCGCCGCACGGCTCTGTCGTCCACCGTGACACGCCGGACGGCGGGGGAGGGGGGCGTGGGCGTGGGAGCGGGAGGGGACGTCTCCCCACCACCCCAGCCCTCTCACACTGCTGGGGGAGTACACGGTTCGCGCGCTCTTCCCGCTGCTCTCCCCTTCCGGGAGGTTTACGAGGAACTAGTTCCGCGAACAGGCTCCGGACCCACGCTTTCCACTATCTGGGATGGGAACATGGAGGTAAAAATAAGAGGAGTTGTCATGACGTCACAAACTTGAAGCCGACTCAACTGAAGATCCGCCATGTTGGCTACCCCAAAACATTTGCTTCTGGTGGTTTGATTCCGTGTAGTTGTGAAGTGTTTCGATGAAAAATGCCGGCTTGCGTCGCTTACGGGTGTACTAATCGTTCTGATTGTAGTCTGAAGTTTAAACAAATCACATTTCATTCGTTGTTGTTGTTGTTGTGGTCTTCAGTCCTGACACTGGTTTGATGCAGCTCTCCATGCTAATCTATCCTGTCCAAGCTCCTTCATCTCCCAGTACCTACTGCAACCTACATCCTTCTGAATCTGCTTTGTGTATTCATCTCTTGGTCTCCCTCTACGATTTTTACCCTCCACGCTGCCCTCCAATGCTAAATTTGTGATCCCTTGATGCCTCAGGAAATGTCGTACCAACCGATCGCTTCTTCTAGTCAAGTTGCCGGCCGAAGTGGCCGTGCGGTTAAAGGCGCTGCAGTCTGGAACCGCAAGGCCGCTACGGTCGCAGGTTCGAATCCTGCCTCGGGCATGGATGTTTGTGTTGTCCTTAGGTTAGTTAGGTTTAACTAGTTCTAAGTTCTAGGGGACTAATGACCTCAGCAGTTGAGTCCCATAGTGCTCAGAGCCATTTGAACCATTTTTTTTCTAGTCAAGTTGTGCCACAAACTTCTTTTCTCCCCAATCCTATTCAATACCTCCTCATCAGTTACGTGATCTACCCACCTAATCTTCAACATTCTTCTGTATTACTACATTTCGAAAGCTTCTATTCTCTTCTTGTCCAAGCTATTTATTGTCCATGTTTAACTTCCATACACTCCATACAAATACTTTCAGAAACGACTTCCTCACACTTAAATCAATACTCGATTTCTCTCCTTCAGAAACGCTTTCTTTGCCATTGCCAGTCTACATTTTATATCCTCTCTACTTCGACCATCATCAGTTATTTTGCTCCCCAAATAGAAAAGCTCCTTTACTACTTTAAGTGTCTCATTTCCTAATCTAGTTCTCTCAGCATCACCCGACTTAATTCGACTACATTCCATTATCCTCGTTTTGCTTTTGTTGATGTTCATCTTATATCCTTCTTTCAAGACACTGTCCATTCCGTTCAACTGCTCTTCCAAGTCCTTTGCTGTCTCTGACAGAATTACAATGTCATCGGCGAACCTCAAAGTTTTTATTTCTTCTCCCTGGATTTTAATACCTACTCCAAATTTTTCTTTTGTTTCCTTTGCTGCTTGCTCAATATACAGATTGAATAACATCGGGGAGAGGCTACAACCCTGTCTCACTCCCTTCCCAACCACTGCTTCCCTTTCATGTCCCTCGACTCTTATAACTGCCATCTGGTTTCTGTACAAATTGTAAATAGCCTTTCGCTCCCTGTATTTTACCCCTGCCACCTTCAGAATTTGAAAGAGAGTATTCCAGTCAACATTGTCAAAAGCTTTCTCTAAGTCTAAAAATGCTAGAAACGTAGGATTGCCTTTCCTTAACCTTTTTCTAAGATACGTCGTAAGGTCAGTATTGCCTCACGTGTTCCAACATTTCTACGTAATCCAAACTGATCTTCCCCGAGGTCGGCTTCTACCAGTTTTTCCATTCGTCTGTAAATAATTCGCGTTAGTATTTTGCAGCTGTGACTTACTAAACTGATAGTTCGGTAATTTTCACATCTGTCAATACCTGCTTTCTTTGGGATTGGAATTATTATATTCTTCTTGACGTCTGAGGGTATTTCGCCTGTCTCGTACATCTTGCTTACCAGATGGTAGAGTTTTGTCAGGACTGGCTCTCCCAAGGCCGTCAGTAGTTCTAATGGAATGTTGTCTACTCCCAGGGCTCTGTCAAACTCTTCACGCAGTATCGTATCTGCCATTTCATCTTCATCTACATCCCCTTCCATTTCGATAATAATGTCCTCAAGTACATCGCCCTTGTATAGACCCTCTATACACTCCTTCCACCTTTCTGCTTTCCCCTCTTTGCTTAGAACTGGGTTTCCATCTGAGCTCTTGATATTCATACAAGTGGTTCTCTTCTCCCCAAAGGTCTCTTTAATTTTCCTGTAGGCTGTATCTATCTTACCCCTAGTGAGATAAGCCTCTACATCCTTACATTTGTCCTCTAGCCATGCCTGCTTAGCCAATTTGCACTTCCTGTCGATCTCATTTTTGAGATGTTTGTATTCCTTTTTGCCTGCTTTATTTACTGCATTTTTATATTTTCTCCTTTCATCAATTAAATTCAATATTTCTTCTGTTACCCAAGGATTTCTACTAGCCCTCGTCTTTTTACCTACTTGATCATCTGCTGCCTTCACTACTTCATCCCTCAGAGCTACCCATTCGTCTTCTACTGTCTTTCTTTCCCCCATTCCTGTCAATTGTTCCCTTATGCTCTCCCTGAAACTCTGTACAACCCCTGGTTTAGTCAGTTTATCCAGGTCCCATCTCCTTAAATTCCCACCTTCTTGCAATTGCTTCAGTTTTAATCTACAGTTCATAACCAATAGATTGTGGTCAGAGTCCACATCTGCCCCTGGAAATGTCCTACAATTTAAAACCTGGTTTCTAAATCTCTGTCTTACCATTATATAATCTATCTGATACCTTTTAGTATCTCCAGGATTCTTCCATGTATACAACCTTCTTTTATTCATTAAATAGTAAAATTAATTTTTATTAAGTTAATTTCACCGTCAGCCATAAAAGGACATTACTGCTATCGTTGCAACAATATAGCTACGTAGGTGGTTGTATCGTCCCTGTGCATAGCATTGTTTTACAAGGTAATATTTACACTTGCTAAGCTACGTCGTGTGTGGTATATTCTGGAAGCATTTTTATATTAAGAAGCGAACTTTCGCAAAGCGATAATTCAGTCGTAGCGCATTTCATTGCCGCCAGCATTTAAAACTAGCCATTCATACAAACGCGCGAAAACACATACGGAAAATTATCGAGACACTTCAGTGAAGGAGAGAGGGACTATCGACGTGTAAGATAATCAGAATCGTTGTTCCTCGTTCATTGCGACATAAGTGAAATTTTTTGGAAGCTTCGACTAGAAGCACGAATGTGCTTTGGATGGGAGGAATGATTCCCATCCATGGAGATAGAATAAGGGGAGATGGCGCTACAGACTTACGCTGTAAGTTGTTTTGAAGACAGTGGGCGGGGCCTGCCGCCATCTTGGATCCCCCAAAACATTAGCAGACGCGTGTTTACAATTTCTTCTTGTTCGTTATTTCTGTTTTGTGCACGCGATATTTATTATATATAGGTAATGTCACACTGTTTTAGTGAACAACACAGCATTAGGAACGCAACTTCAAACGTTTTTCTGGTCTTAAATGCGTATTCGATACAGTAATGCGGCACGAAAATATGAGGCTTCTGGCCTCAGTACTGTAATTCCTTTTTGTTTATACACTTCGAATAACCGAGAAAAGAATTATGTGCTATAAAAAGCGTGCTTTTGTAATCCATTTCTATTCACTTTCATTGTGTTTGTGTCGATAATTGATAAAGCCAGAACTCCCAAAGCAATGATTGATAGTTTAGAGACACCGATTTGTATTCGTTGCATTTTCAAGTTAAATGCAAATGTTAAATGTTCAAGTTTGCAAGAAACTTACCTTATTTCCTTTGATGTCCTATACATGTATGCAGGGATGATATAAACAAGACAGCTGTCATGTCAACAAAGTGAAAGATTCGTTAAATTACGAAGGAAAAGAACGGAATTTAAGATTTTCAGGCCCATTGTAGTTTACACATCTGCTTTGTTCATAAATTGTACCTACCAAGTGACATTCAGTGTGGCAAATAACAGCAATTTACAGAGTAACACGACAATACAGTGATTAATGTAATGATCTCAATAGCCTGGACTTAGATAGGGAACTTTGCTTTAATAAATATGTAACCCTTTAAGTACTTATAATTTAACCACTGTAATAGGTGATCCACACATTTTACTGAAGATTTAACTGACTACATGTAGTTACATTACTTTTATGTTAAATTATCGCATTTTAAAACGTTAGTCCCCATTTCCAGGATGTTTCGTGCCAGGATGTTTCGTCCCAGGACTTTTCAGTTACTTGGGAATAAGCAAACACAGAAAGTCAAGTGTATTGCTCACCTCGAGAGAGCTCTTCGTGTTGGATTGGTAGGAAATCCAAAGTCAAATCACAGAAATAAAACCATACTGTAAAACTTTACAGTGTATCAGAATTTCAAGTACACTACTAGCCATTAAAATTGCTACACCACGAAGATGACGTGCTACAGACGCGAAATTTAACCGACAGGAAGAAGATACTATGATATGCAAATGATTAGCTTTTCAGAGCATTCATACAAGGTTGGCGCGGGTGGCGACACCTACAACGTGCTTGACATGAGGAAAGTTTCCAACCGATTTCTCATACACAAACAGCAGTTGACCGGCGTTACCTGGTGAAACGTTGTTGTGATGCCTCGTGTAAGGAGGAGAAATGCGTACCATCACGTTTCCGACTTTGATAAAGGGCGGATTGTAGCCTATCGCGATTGCGGTTTATCGTATCGCGACATTGCTGCTCTCGTTGGTCGAGATCCAATGACCGTTAGCAGAATATGGAATCGGTGTGTTCAGGAGGGTAATACGGAACGCCGTGCTGGATCCCAACGGCCTCGTATCACTAGCAGTCGAGATGACAGGCATCTTATCCGCATGGCTGTAACGCATCGTGCAGCCACGTCCCGATCCCTGAGTCAACAGATGGGGACGTTTGCAAGACAACAACCATCTGCACGAACAGTTCGACGACGTTTGCAGCAGCAAGTAAGCTACTTTTCTTACTTTTATTTACAACAATTGTATAAAACCACAAGCCACTCTAAGGAGCTGTTAATTCTATAGAAAGAGTAAATTAATAATATTTTATCGCACCTTGTTGGTGCCGGCCGGTGTGGCCGAGCGGTTCTAGGCGCTTCAGTCTGGAACCACGCGACCGCTACGGTCGCAGGTTCGAATCCTGCCTCGGGCAGGTTAGTTAGGTTTAAGTAGTTCAAAGTTAGTTAGGTTTAAGTAGTTCTAAGTTCTAGGGGACTGATGACCTCAGATGTTAAGTCCCATAGTGCTCAGAGCCAGAGCACCTTGTTGGTAATAGCGGAATATTTGCAGTTGTTTTAATGTTTAAATAACTTCTGACAGATTTCTTTTAAAGCTTTTGAAATAGTCAATAAAATTGCAATCAGTTATATACTTTGAGCACTCATGCAATTTCCTCCTGTGCTGACATGAAATTTTTACGCCTGTTGTGTTCCATTTTAACATTATTCCGTAACTGTTTACGAATGCAACTCCTACTTACCGTAGACTTAAGTGGATGTACCACACATAAACCAGAAAAAAGATACTGGTAACGCGTTTTAACTGTCTTTGGTATATATTTAGAACTGCAATGTGTGACTTATATGGAACGTAAGTGAATTTATCATATCTCGAAATACTCGTCTGACCACCCGCTTTAATTTGCTTGCCTCTTAAAGTCAAATGAAGCCATTGCATTTACTACGCTGTAATAATATCTACACAAGGAATGTACATTTGATTGCCTTAAGTGCATATTAAAAAATGTAAGTGTTCTGCAGAGTTTAAACGAGCGCCTTCCACGTGGGATTTAAAATGACGGATTGTTCAGCTTGTACTATACAGCGTAGTGTAGCATCGTGCTGCAATGCAGATTTTCGACGAAGGTGCGAGCATACGGATTAGGTTTCCAGATATGTGAGTGGCTCGAAGACTTTTTAAGTAATAGAACCCAGTCCTCGATGGCGAGTGTTCATCAGAGGTGAGGGTATCGTCAGGAGTGCCTCAGGGAAGTGTGGTAGGTCCGCTGTCGTTCTCTGGATACTTAAATGATCTAGGGGACAGGGTGGACAGCAACTTGTAAGGTGGTAGATTTTAGGATCTTACATGATATTTATTCAGAAAATAATATATGACAAATACCAGGCTGACAGAGATAGCCATTTGACAGAACGATACTAGTATCAACATATCAACGTTAATACTGGTACGTAATATTTTAGAACCGTGCATATCATAATTGGGAAGGTGGTTTGGACGGACACAGGAAAGAGTTGTTTGTGGAGGCGAACAAGCGAGGTGGCCGGCAGCTGGAGGGTGCTTCACACGGCGGCTGCTTTGTCGGTTGAGTGGCACTTTTGTGACCACAGGGGGTATTGGGGGAGACTGAGACCTCACAGGTGGAAGAAGAGAGAGAGGGCGTACGTTGCGGCTCTCGGGACGCAAATACGGCGCGCCCATCAAAGGTGGGAGATCCACGCGATTGGCCGAAAAGCGTAGGAATACATGTGAGAGGAACGGTAGAGTTTGGCGGCAACAAAAACCGCACGAAAATTCAGAGTCCTGATTGGCCAAAAACCGCGTAAGTAGTGCGAGCAATGGCGCAGTTTAAGGAACCGGAGCGCCAGGATATCACCCGGAACAAGTCCGCCCACTGACCCCCGGTTTTCCCGGTCTTTGTTCGGCGCCTGGGCATCGTTTCAGTTGACCCACGTGGTTCACCGCATTCGGCTGCACTCGGAGTGAATGTTAAATTAATGTCTTGCTAGCTCTTAAATTTTGCCAGATAGTTAAGTGACACGTTACAAAAACGTGCACAATTGGCCTCAGCTGTGCCAGGTACTTCCACAGCAAACATAAGAGAAAACAATTTAGCACTGAATTCTTTAAATAAGAGAACTCAGTTTTCAGATGAATAGCCTATGAAGAAACATACTTCTGTGTGAGAAAAAACACAGTAAAAACCAACCCTCAAAGAATAATTTGCTTGGAGAAAGAGGAACCACGGTATACTTGACACTTGAGTTTCAGAACTCAGGCAGTATACGCGAAACAAGCACCAGTGTTCACTTGTAAGATGTATGCATTGCCGGCGATGGGCGAGGCATGGGAGAGTCTCTGACCAGAGAGCAGTATGTAGTTAGTTGTTGCTTGTCGCTAGTCTTCTGCAGTCTTCGGGAGTCGGCAGTTGTGTGCGCGTGTCGGCGCGTGTCGGGAGTCTGCTCTGGTCGAGACTCTGGAGGATGGGTATTATTGTTTAAGGTAAAGAAGCAGCCTTGCGCATATCTAGTAATGTATGTGAATTGTCATTCCAATTTTTTTTTAAAATGCCACAATAATAATTTTTATAATATAAAGTAATTTTTTAAAAAAAGTATTCATTTCAATTTAAAGATTTTATCTAATGAATAACTAATTCCTTTCACGAGTCACAAAGCATAGGCCAGCATTGCACGGAGATGTGCCGAAAATTTTTTATGTAAGAGCAGATATATTCGCAGTTTTTATTGAAGTCAGAATTTTTGCTTTTTTTATTCAGAATACAGGGCCGAGACGCAGCGCTGCTGTCAAAAAAAAGGTTCAAATAGCTCTGAGCACTATGGGACTTAACTACTGTGGTCATCAGTCCCCTAGAACTTAGAACTACTTAAACCTAACTAACCTAAGGACATCACACACATCCATGCCCGAGGCAGGATTCGAACCTGCGACCGTAGCAGTCGCGCGGTTCCGGACTGCGCGCCTAGAACCGCTAGACCACCGCGGCCGGCGCGCTGCTGCCGACATAAAATTTACCAGGTTACTGAATTTTTTTATTATTTTTGGGTTTAGGAATTTTTCTGTTTCGAACTTAACATTAAAAGAGAAAAGAATTTTGTGGGTACATTAAATGTGAATGCATTTCTGCACAGAGATTATAAATGGGAGCTAATTTTGTTCTGAGGTTACAATAGATAAGGATTAATCAAGCACAGTATGATTAATAATGATGTTATTAATACAAATGTAATAGAATCCCTGAAAGTAAAGTATGGGTGAAATGGAATTTTTTCAATATCTCCATTTAGGGCTAAGGGATTTAAAATTCATTTAATTAATATTTCCGTGGGCAAGTTACACTAAAATTCATTTAATTATTATTTTTGTGGGGAGGTTACACTTGGTTCATATTTATAATTTAAATATTTTGAAAGGTGGCTACACTGAGCCACAGCGCCAGAGATTGCGCCAAAGAGTATTATTCAGCCGCCTCCACAGGCAGTGCTTGGGGAGAACCTGTAGTAGTCAGTGCTTGTTGAGATGTGCTAGTGAAGAGTGCTTGGCGAGAGGTCGTGGTGGAGAGTTCTTGTTGAGATGTGGTAGTAGAGAGTCGGTGTGGAGATATATTGTAATGATTAGAGTGATTTTCGTCAATACATGAAGGTAAAAGAAAAAAAAATTTTCCTTTTCTTTTTATTATATCAATGTCTTAAATAATGCGTCAGTACAGGTTCAGTCAACAAAGCATCTGGCTTGTGTTCTTGTATTAGAGTGTAATTCTGCTTTCCTTACGCAATTATAGTATTTCTATTTTTTAATTACTTCAGTATAAATGATATTTAAAATTTCTTTCCTTATTGAAGAAGAACCGTGCCAGATGTGTACGTTGAGTCACACTCCGACACACAGAACAATTACACTTGTGCTTTGGTTTCGTAGGTTTTGTAGTTGCTGGGGACTTAATTAATTAATTGTGTTAACAGGAAATTTTCATTTCATTCTTTGTTGTTGTTCTATGCAGTCAGATTGCGTACTAAAACTAGTCAGGGCCACCGTTTACGAGACACAGCGTAATCGGACATACAGCTACCGAAAAATTAAAAATTATTTTCATATTTAATAATTAAGCCCCCATGCAATTTTTGTGGGGAGGTTACACACTATAATTCCAGAGGGCATCAAAATTACTTTGTTCTTGCTAGATCGATCCAGGCTGTTTTTGCGTGTTATGCACTGAATAGTTTTGCTGAAAAGTTTTAGGCGTGGAAGGACGTTTTACAGCCGTGAAACACTGCAGCATCTATTTCCTCCATAACTGCTCTGTCGCCGGCGCTTCAGTCTGGAACCGTGTGACCGCTGCGGTCGCAGGTTCCAATCCTCCCTCGGGCATGGATGTGTGTGATGTCCTTACGTTAGTTAGGTTTAAGTAGTTCTAAGTTCTAGGGGACTGATGAGCACAGATGTTAAGTCCCATAGTGGTCAGAGCCATTTGAACCATTTTGACTACTCTGTCACAAACATACACATCATCATTATTATTTTAAAAAAATGATTTGAGTGACATTTATGAAATTAATAAATCTTTTGGTTAAAAATAGACAGGACACAGAATAACGACAGATTATTTTCCTGAGACGTTTGTAACAGCATATAGGACACTAATCACACAGAAACACCCACGATTCTTTATAACCTCGTTCATAATGCACAGGTATGGCATTGGAAGAATTTACAAATTAAAATTCACCCATTACCCAAGCAAATACTAACGAAATATGTCATATAAGCAAATATCTACTGCTTTGATTAGGCATATCTACTTTATGGCATTCATATATTGTTTAATTTTCATGAGCTGCTATGAAGGCCTACACAAACAAAACGACTTTCACTTATTTCCATATAACGTTGACTTTAGACAACAGAGTTAGTCGACTGCATCCGTGGCTTTACTACCGACATGACAGGTTCAAGACCTTTGTTTCCGCATTGTGTGTTTGCTCTGTCGTTTCCCTTAAATAAACGTATTATAGTAAGTGAATTAGTTATGAAAATTTGTCCTTATTGCCCTTTAAAAAACATCACTTTATTTATTGTTTTCTATTGCTGGCGATGCTTTCAATTCTCTATAAATATTTTTATTTCTTTAATAATGCAAATTCATATTATATTACTATCCAGAAAAACTTAAATTTCTTATTATTACTGAATTTCATCGCAGTGTAACATGTGTTGGACTGTGACGACAGTCCGCAGCTCGTGGTCGTGCGGTAGCGTTCTCGCTTCCTACGCCCGGGTTCCCGGGTTCGATTCCCGGCGGGGTCAGGGATTTTCTCTGCCTCGTGATGACTGGGTGTTGTGTTATGTCCTTAGGTTAGTTAGGTTTAAGTAGTTCTAAGTTCTAGTGAACTGATGACCATAGATTTTAAGTCCCATAGTGCTCAGAGCCATTTGAACCATTTTTTTTGTGACGATAACAACTTTGATGTAGCTTCCAGTTTGCGGAACTGGTGGCTGTTTAGGAGAGGGCCTGACACTATGTATAGGCGTGGAGGCGGGCGAATGGGCGGGACTTGTTCCGGGTGAAATCCTAGCGCTAAGGGCACGTCGCAGTTTGGCGGCAGCAAGATCGGGAGATTCGGGACTCTGGTGTCGGCGGTGGTGCTTAGGCGGACGCTGAGGGTCTGCTCCGGAAGAGCTCTCACAGGGGAGAGGCGGCGTCACGCTGGTGCCTGGCACCACTGCCGTAATGTTGTTTACATTGTTCATATTATTTTAAAAAAGCGTTAACAACTGTATACCAATAAGACTGTAACAATGAGAAGTCTTTGCTATTAGATTCAGAAGCATCCGACCCACCTCACATTTCAAGGCGGTGGGTTACTCTGTACTGTTAATGACATAAATAAATAAATGAATGTCGTAATCTACTTGCTGAATTATGGTGATATTAGAGCAAACAGCTGGGAAGGTAGGGCACTGAAACTGAAATTGCGTACGCGTTCCCATATCTCTTTGCTTGAGCTGGCTGGCTCTGAACACTATGGGACTTAACATCTATGGTCATCAGTCCCCTTTGCTTGAGCTCTCAGATTCTGTATCCCTCTAGGTGGAACTTCAGTAAAACCACTTGCGTGGCCAGTATTAACCTACGTAAGTTAGGGAAAGGGACGATTAGGGATAGAGTCTCCATTGTGCCAATGGTAGGATAGTTACTTTAGGGAATTAATTTGATTGTAATGTTTTAGGTTAGGAATATTGCTCATCCTGTCTTTAATGAATAAATCTAAGATTTAATAACAAATTCTGTGTCGATCTATTGTGATTTCGAGAATGACAAATACGTTCCTGAGACCATAAAGCTCCCTGCTCTAGCCTGGACCCTTCTCACGATTGTTGCAGGGTGTTTGCTTTCAGACGCTCCACGCTTTACACACCAACGGCCAACTGTCCGTTGGAACATAAAACGTGACTCACGTGGAAGGGATACGTGTCGCCACACAGTGGATGTCCAGTTGCGGTTCTGGAGTGCAAATTGCAGGCTTCGTCGCCGATGAAAAGCAGTCAGCATGGGTGCATGAACCAGGAGCCTGCTGCGGAGGACCGTAAGCACCAACGTTCGCTGAACTGTCGTTGAGGAGACACAGTTGGTGGCCCATTAGTCCACATGGGCGGTTGGATGCACGTCTATGCGCCCGTAAACATCTCTGCAACAGTATTTCACCCCTGTCATCTATAACCTGTCATGCACTACAGGTCAGTGCCGGTTTTAGATAGCGCTGTTTTGCCATGCACGGTATGCTATAACCGTTTCGGAAATGCTTCCACCCTGCCAGTGGTCATGCCCTTTTGGACGTCAGCTAAATCTCCTCTGTTTCCGCATTACGACTGCGACTGCACTGTTTCCCGCGTCCCTCCGACGCGCTTTGTATACCATCCACTGCTAGTGCTGCCACCTTCCGTCTGTGAGTGATTATTGCACGTTAACGTCGAACATGGACCATTGTCGCATTGAAGCGAATGGACCGTGTACGTGCCGCTGAAATAGGTACATATAATGAAAACTAAATTTTAACGTTTCATCCAAGAGCATAAGAGATATGTCGATTACAAAGGTGTAGTTGTGAAAGAACGCTGCGATGTGGCTATCGCTGAGGCAGAGTACGTGTAACAAAGAGCTTAAGTTAGCTTGCGCAGTGGTAGGCAGTTGTTGCTTAGGAGTACTAGGATAGCACGCCAGAGGCTGGCAGTGACAGTTGCGGTGCTCCGGAGTGGCCAGTTGCCTAGTATTAAATATTCAGTGTAGTAATTTCAGTGTTGTGTATTAATGGGTTATGTAAGAAAGTAGATTTGAAGTAAAAATCTTTCTTTCTTTTGCTTACGCCATAGCCCCGCAGCGATCGCAGGGTCGGCGGGGTTAGAACGCATTTGGCTGGATGCCCTTCCTACCGCCACTCCTTACCCCCAGGGATGGAATCAGTGTACCCCGGCTGTCTGCATCTAGTGTAAATCGTGAAAGAGTGCGAACGTGTTTCAAATATCTGTGATGCGTGTAACTGAGGTGGAACGTAGGAACCCGCCCGGTATTCACCTAGCGGGATGTGGAAAACCGCCTAAAAACCACATCCAGGCTGGCCGGCACACCGGCCAGCGTCGTTAAACCGCCGGGCGGATTCGATGAGGGGCCAGTGCGCCTACCCGAGTCCAGGAAGCAGCGCGTTAGCGCTCTCGGCTACCCTGGCGGGTATAAGATTTGAAGTAAAAATATTACAATGAAATTCTGATGAGTCTTTCTACATATTGTTAAATCGATCTACAATAAGGTAATGATTATTCATGTATATACGCGCTTTTGCTGTAGAACGAATTTGAATGAGACCAGCTTTGTATGTAACCCCAATTTTTTTATTGTATTTTTTTGTAAAGATCATTCGTTTGGGTAAATGTTATTTTCATGATATGGCTTAAAAATTGCAAGTCAGTTTCACAATACAGTAAGATTTTCAACGAAAAAAAAAAAAAACAAGGAATAGGTGTATCGTTCATGTCTAAAGTAAGGCGTAATGTTTATGTCTAACAAACAACAGTTATGGAAAGTGATGTTCTGACTGCGTATCTGTCACGTGTATCTGTATATTTACCTGACCCTGTTGTAAACACTCTGTGCCGCGCAGGGTAGCCGATCGGTCACGCGCCTTGTCACGCTTCGCGCGGCTTCCCCCGTCGGAGGTTCGAGTCCTCTCTCGGGCATGGGTGTGTGTTGTCATTAGTGTAAATTGGATTAAGAAGTGTGTAAGCTTAAGGAGCGATGACCTTAGCAGTTTAGTCCCATAAGACATTACCACAAAATTCCAAAAATTTTTCCAAACAGTCTGTCTACTAGCAAGAAAGCAATACCAGTAAACCCAAACTAATTAAAACCTGTGCGCGATAATGAAAAATTAGAGGTGAATACATTCAGATCTACTAGATCTTACTAAGGCCCTGTAAATCTGAATTACTACGAAAGTGGTCCCTGTGCGAAAATCCATAAACTGTGTGAAATTGAAGCTTTCCTGGCAGATTAAAACTGTGTACCGGACCGAGACTCGAACTCGGGACCTTTGCCTTTCGCGGGCAAGTGCTCTAGGGCACTTGCCCGCGAAAGGCAAAGGTCCCGAGTTCGAGTCTCAGTCCGGCACACAGTTTTAATCTGCCAGGAAAGTTTCATATCAGCGCACACTCCGCTGTAGAGTGAAAATTTCATTCTAGTTGTGTGAAATTAATTTCTTATCTCGTATTGCTGTCGCCTTGATAAGGCGTTGTTCTGCTCTCAGCGCTACTAAACTAACAACAGTTACAAAAGCCAAAATGCAAGATATTTGACTGAGACACATTAAGAATTTTTTAAATAAAAACGACTCGAATTGGGAGGCGGAACGTGACTGAGGAGAGTGACTGTGAAATCTTACTTTAAAATCTGTCTATATTGTGAAACTGACTTGCAATTGTTAAGCCATACCATAAAAATTACATTTACGCAAACAAATGATCCTTACAAAGAAAAAAAAAAGAAAAAACCTGGGATTACATACAAAGGTGGTCTCATTCAGATTCGTTATACATCAAAAGCGCAACAAATACATGAATATTCATTACTTTACTGTAAATCGATATAACAATACGAGGGGTGTTTGAAAAGTCCGTGCAAAGTCCGAGAGATGGCACCACAGGCGTGTATCGAGGTCATGTTTAGTTAGTAGCATCATTGGAAAGAACGCACACCAAGTTTCAGCCATATAGGTCTATTTCTTTGTGTTTGGCTTTCGTGTGAATCAAGGAAGTCGAGTGATTGTCAAAATATGGACGAAGAAGAATTTCCTGTGGTGATTGAACATTACTTTATGAAAGGCAAAACGCCTCAAGAGACTATAGAGAAGCTTGATAAACATTACGGTGACTCTGCACCTCCGATTAGAACAGTATATAAGTGGTTCCAAAATTTTCAAAGTGACCATATAGGCACAAGTGATGCTGAAAGTTCTGGACGCCCTTTGGAGGTTATGACTCCAGAAATCATTGATAAAATCTATGATATGGTGATGGATGAGAGAAGAGATAAGCTGCGTGAGATTGCTAATGCTGTGAGCATCTCGAATGAACGTATACATAATATTTTGCACAAACATTTGGACATGAGAAAGCTATCCGCAAGATGGGTTCCGCGATTGCTCACGCTTGACCAAAACGGAATCGTGTGAAGTGTTGCAAGGATGGTTTGCAGATGTTCAGGGAGAATCCGCAGGACTTCAAGCGTCGTTTCGTTACTGTGGATGAAAGATGGGTACATTACTATACTCCTGAGACCAAACAACAATCTAAACAATGTGTTACCAAGGGAGGATCTGCACCCCAAAAGGCGAAGACCAGTACTTCGGCCGGAAAGGTTATGGCGACTGTCTTTTGGGATTCGCAAGGGATAATCCTCATCGACTATCTGGAAAACGGTAAAACTATTACATGTGAATATTATTCATCGTTACTGGAACGTTTGAAAACCGAGCAGCAAGAAAAACGCCGGCGATTGGACCGCAGAAAAGTCCTTTTCCATCACGACACTGCACCAGCACACACCTCAGCAGTTGTGGTCGCAAAATTAATCGAAGTAGGATTCCAACGGGTTTCACATCCCCCCTATTCTCCAGACTTGGCTTCCTCGGACTACTATTTGTTCCCTAATAGCTATTTTGCAGACTTGGACAATTCCTGTTATTCGGAAGGGATCAACAAATTACAAAAGCGTTGGACGAAGTGTATAAGTCTAAAAGGAGGCTATGTCCAAAAATATCAGAGGTTTACCCCAAACCCGGCAGTAGTTTTTATTTTTGCACGGACTTTTCAAATGTCCCTCGTATGTAGAAAGATTCTTCATCAAAATTTCATAACAATATATGCAGCATTTTAGTAATCGATTTTACTTCAAATCTTATTTCTTCCGTAAATCATTAATACATAACACTGAAATTATTACACTGAATATTTAATAATATAGTCCGTGAGACGAGTGATTGGTACTGACAGTTCCGGCGGGCAGACGGCGCTGTTGCCGAACGTGGCTCACAGCACGCGGCGCCCTGTCTGCTACACGCATTCTCTAGCAGCAGGAATAAAAGCGAGACAAAATACAAGTCGTATTGGTACGCGTGAATTTATTTAAAGTTGATGCTTGAAATATATTAACTCGAAAACTGAAAAGAGCTATTTAGTACAAGTATCTAAGATGCTGAAACATAATAAAGTTATTTGTTAAACTTCACAACTGAAATGAAAACTATTTTCGCAAGTTGTTGAACATTAACAGTTTTGGTTTCGATTGTTAAGTATTAGCATTATTAATTTGTTCTACTACAAGCTACAGAATAATTGGTCAGTGTATTAAGAGTTATAATCTGAAGAAAGTACTCACAATATGATGATCTGGTTGTAGATCGATAGCAAACTCCCTCCTTACATTCCTGAATACGTTGTAGTTACTGTAACGGAAAAACACCACTCACATCACTGTCAGAATCTGATTTGACATTGTATTCCTCAGCACTACTCGAACTATCACTGCTCTCTCCCAGATGTATAATTAAATTTTCGATGCATTCTTCCACAACCCCTTCGGTTTTGGCCGCCTCTCTGATGGCACTTGCAGTGCTGTTTACAATTTTAGCCCACTTCTCGCTTGTCACTTTATTGATAGCTGCTGGAAGGAGAGTTTCCACTTCAGAGATCGTGAATTTTTTATTGTTTGCTGCAATGTAATTTTTTATCTGCTCCCACACTCCTTCAATTGCATTGAAGTGACAGTGGTATGGAGGAAGCCGAACGATTTTATGCCCGTGCCTTTTAGCAATCTCGTCAATTACATATGTTGGCAATTGGGGTTTCTTTTGTGCCACAATTTCGAGCAGTTCCGCCTTCCTTAAATCTTCTCTGAAATCTACTTTTCGCCGTTTCAACCACTGAATGATATCGTCTTTTTTTGTTGCCAAGGTTGGTGCCTTATCGTGAACAACGGAATGATAAGGCGCATTGTCCATAACAATCACTGATGGACTTGTCAGATTCGTCGTAAGCGATGTCTCGAACCATTCTTGAAATACTACACTGTTCATTTCTTCATGGTAATCTCCCGTCTTTTTTGACCGAAACATTTTCAAGCAGTTTGGCACAAAACCTTTCGATGTTCCTGCATGTAAGACAATAATACGCCCTCCTTTGCCAACAGGCACTGCCATTGTCCCCTCGGGCGTTCCATCATTCCAGCCTCTACGTAAAGAATGGCTGGCATTGACCCAAGTTTCATCTAACCACACTATACTTTCGAATTCCACACCCATGATCCTGCGCAGAAATCAGTAATACTTAGGGCGACTTGCTTAATGAGAAAGTAAATGGCTAGTCTTAAATTTGCTACCTGTTGGTTCCACCAAAGTTCGACTCATGAGCCACCCAGTACGAATAAAAAGTTACATAAAGCAAGAAAAACACTGTTCTTAGGGCTCCCCAATGCGTGTTTGGATTTTAAATATTGCCTTCGTCCCTGTCCAGGGGCCAACCAACGCATCCATCGCATTTATTCGTAAATGAATGCAGCCACAAGTTTATTAAAACTGCATGCAGAAATTTACGGTGAAATGTAAGTAGGCTGTTTAGGTTTTTTTATTGGTAACGCCACCTCTGTATGAAAATCACTGGCTGTGCTGTGTGCAGTCCGTGGCTGCTTTGCATTGTTGTAATACTCGCCATTGTAGTGTTAGGCAGCTGGATGTGAACAGCGCGTAGCGTTGCACAGTTGGAGGTGAGCCGCCAGCAGTGGTGGATGTGGGGAGAGAGATGACGGAGTTTTGTAATTTGTCATGAACTGCTATATTTATATATGATGATATCAAGGTAAATACATTGTTTGTTCTCTATTAATATCTTTCATTTGCTAACTATTCCTATCAGTAGTTAGTGCCTTCCATAGTATGAATCTTTTATTTAGCTGGCAGTAGTGGCGCTCGCTGTATTGCAGTAGCTTGAGCAGCGAAGATTTTTGTGAGGTAAGTGATTTGTGAAAGGTATAGTTTAATGTTAGTCAGGGCCATTCTTTTGTAGGGAATTTTGAAAGTCAGATTGCGTTGCGCTAACAAAATATTGTGTGTCAGTTTAAGCACAGTCCTGTATAATTGTTTAAAAGGGGACGTTTCAGAAATAATAATCGCTTCTCACTTTTCACAAATTTAATCTATTCTAGAGAAAAACAAACGAAATATCCTTACACATTATTCACAACAGTTTACTGTTAAATTAATACTTCTCAGTGCGAGAAGCTAAGTAGTCGACCGGCATCACGTATTTGCTTAACCTTTAGCAAAGCCACTAAAATTACTCATGTTCTTCAGCATAACTCTAAGTTGAGGTTCTGTAATAGCGAACTAAGGGTATTTTTCATTGCTGATTATCATTAAAGTCAACTGCAGAGCAGTTCATAGTTCTTTAGACAAAGTCGCTTAACCCAGTTTATTCAGAGTCCAAACATCGAGCAATGTTCGAAACTCTTTTCGATCGACACTAGTGAAATATTTATGAGTCCCAAAGATCCGTCCACGCGGCGTGAATTTCTTCTGAGTACGAAAAAGCTAAAATTACTTCAGAGTTCCTTGCGAATGTCTCAGGTGAAACTCTTACAAGACCCGACCGAAAACTTATAAAATATTTCTGTTATGTAGACGAGGCGCCTTCGAGCCGCGCACAGAACTGTGTATTCCCGAGCTCCGCTCCAGCTGAGCGCGCTAATCTAAGTGTCGTGCGAAGATGGCCGCCTATACTTATAGGCTCGTATTGAACGTGAGTCAAACTCAGGTACTTCTGACTTTCGAAAACATACATAAACTGTAAATTTACTGTTGTATAGATATATTACACACGAATTTAGACTAAGATTGCAGCCACTTTTCTATGATGCTCTTAATTTTTGTATCCTATCACCGATAATTATTAAACAATTAAACTGATGACTCATACAATCCTAATTACCTATGTTTATTAATGCTGCCGCTGCTTTTACTGTTACATGTTTTATTTGCCAGAAAATTAATTTTTCATGCGTGGAAAATACATTCCGGTCTATACTGTGAATTAATAAATATTCACAGGAAATATATTAAAACAGCTCGATAGGGCTGTCTGAATGGCCAAGGGTGTTTGCGAGTTATTAATTTTTAAAAATCATTTTATATCCAAAAGTTTAACAGTTAATACCTTTTCAAATCCAGTCTCGTAGCGGGGGCGCGTCTTCACTCACGTATTCGTCTAATTTCTGTCTTTAAAATCATTTTATTGGCTTATCTGTCACTGATTCCGTTAAGTTTATATTTAGAGTTTCCCTTATTTCGTATTTTCTTTTTTCAGTTAGTTTTGCCTTGACGACTACCTTCGCTGAACATCTCAAACGGTCGCGAATACCCATTGCATGTTCACAGCCTCATGACGTCTGACCTGAAGTCAGGCTTTCTCATACTTCTAGTTCCGACACTCATCGCTTGTCAGAGGTGCTGCCATGTACTGACCACGCCGCAAAGCTCGTCCGGCCTAGCATGGACCACAGCTGTCAATCCACTAGAGATGGGTCGAACTCGTTCATTCCCGTGAACTACTTCATTCATTTCACTCTTTGCCGTGAAACGTTCAAATGAAGTAGTTCATTCATGAAGTACGGAAGCCTGGCGAAGTTGCCCAGTTCGCCGCTAAGCCGCGGCTGCGCTCGCTTCGCCTCGCTCGTACAATAAAGCTTCGTAATACTTCATGATTTTACCAACAGATGACAGAACTATGCAGTAACGTGCACGCAACCTTTCTACGCTCTTACAGCGTCTGGGTTAACTTAAATAGAGCATGGTCGAAGGGGACAAAGGAAAGATAAACAGAGAAGCCTGTCACATATAAAGAAGGTATTACATTTAATCTTGCTAGACATTTTCTCATGAAGCGCCCAAAAAAGACTTTCTCTGCCAAATGAAACATTATTTGTTGTATTCATGGACTGAAAACTAGGGCTACCAACGAAATGCAGTCCAATTTTATGTTCCTTTTAAAATTTAATTCAAAATAGAATGAGTATGTTTACCACTGTCACAAAGTCTATAAACCTATGTTAAGTAATTATTCAGAAGTTTTCCTGTAGATTTTATTTTTGTTGAGGATAATAACCCTCCAGATTCAAAACATAAACTGTCACCTGTAGTCATTGGTACGATTTCAGATAAAATCCCTCTTTCAGTGTTATTAACAAACCTTTTATTTTCATGTTGGCTGTGCATGCTCACTCAGCCAGCCTCTTCGTTTGCATCTTTTAATATTCATTTGTCTGCAAGCGGTGCCAACGGTAGGCTACCCGTAGACGCGAAGTTTAACTGCACAAATAGTCACGGGTAATGTCGGCACTGAAGGAAGCAGCTGACGCTGCATTCCCCTCGCCCTTCACCTCCCCAACCCCCCTTAAACCTATCGTTACCTACAAACACCGCGCGATTCGTCGACAGGCAGTAGAGGGAGGACTGAAGTGAAGGGAGGATGAGTGACGTAGCGCCGATGTAATGGGAGAGGGAGAGGGGAAGAGAGTGAGTGAACTAGAAAAAAGTGTGGAGTGTGCTATCTGTGAAGAGTTTGAAGTACCAGTTCGTTGAAACTGAGTGGTTAGTTCACACTTCACTGGAGTGAAGCGTTCATTTGAACGACTCATTCACGAGCTCCCCATCACTACAATCCACGCACTTCTACCCGTCACAACGCCTGCCCAAGCGGCTGCAAGTGTTTTGACACAGCGCGCGCGCACGGAGGCGCCTGTTGTCAGTTTTTCATAGACATTTTCGGTATGTTCCGTCTCAGATACGTGTTCTGAGACATAATTTGTGGCCGTGATATATTTATATGCAAAGAAATTGTACGTTTTACCCCCTACAGGAAGAGCACGAGCTATTTCAAAAGATAGAATTTAAACAATGCAATGCAGCAAAATAACTCATTAGAACATCATAGACCTATTACAAAGAACTTTAAAGAAAAAAAAATCGTCATCGAGGAGATTCGATCCTACGTTAATTTGAACGAGAGACCGATGAGTTATTTCATCGCTACACATAGACGGTGGAAGTAACTGTTCTATAAATGTGTACCGGCATTGTCGAAACAATTACAACCAACGTCGCGATGGATACGCGTGGAGAAGTGGATATCAGCGATATGTGGGTAGAAAGGGCGAAGAAGAAAGCTGCCGGGAATAGATTCAGGACGAATTTGCGTACTTAAATAGTTTGTACGAGGAAACCGAACGTTATAGAATGTACAGTTACTGGATTACGGGAACCGAGATAAGGAGCGAAGTTTGTTGGCTGAAATGGCCACAATTTTTAACACCTACAGAGAAGAAATTTACCAGAATATCCACAACTAGCTGAGTGCTTACTGCTCCGCTCGCGCAGATTGTATGCTGTGTACAGAATTTTGTTTTTTTGTCTTTAATCGAATTTTTGTGTTGTTCACAAATTGCAACACTTTCTAAATTTTTCACGCTAATTAACGCCATAGAAGCATGGTCCTTTCCGAATAAATTCTGACCAAAAAGCGGTTCTGGTAGCTGGAATTCAAGGTTTTTGTTAATCATGCCTTTTGCGTTCTTGTGATATTTCCATAGAAACTTTATTCTCCCTAATACATATTTCTTCATATTTAACAGAGAACTGAAATACCAGTTATCATAGATTTAGCTGTAAAAACTTTTTTCCTTAAAATTCTCATCCCCTTCAGGGTTGAATTTCCAGAAACAATGAAAAACGTAGTTTTTTATTTCCAACCGACAATCCAATTATAAATTTTTATAGATTTAGCTTTGTAAATGCTTTCATAATGAAATAATTTCATAATACTTTTCATGCCCTATTTCACTCCACTATGGCGCTGAAGTTCCAAAAACACTCAAACTTATGTTTTTCTATTTCTGGGAAGTCAAATGCCGATTTTCATAGATGGAGCTTTAAAAATGCCTTATTAAAAGAAATAGCCACCATTTTTAGCCATCTTAAATACTGAATTTCCAAAAATGCCGAAATACGTATTTCTTTCTGACTGAGTGACCAAATACCAATTTCAGTAGTTCAAAATTGCCCTAATGGCGACATATTTCCCAATAGCCTCTTACTAAGCGATGCCTACAGTATAAGATCAATACCTTCACCAATTTCGAAGTTTCTATCCTTGGCGGTTTGGGCGGGCGATGATGAGTCAGTGAAGGGGTTGAATTTCTAGAAATCATGAAACACGTATTTTTTTTTAAACTTATGACCAGGAAGTCAAATATCAGTTTTCATATATGTAGCTTTAAAAATACTTCAATTATTCTTTAGTAATGATTTATTTTCAAAGAAACTTTCACCCACTATTTCACTCCCATAGGAGCCAAATTTCCGAAAATACTGAAACACGTTTTTGTTTATTTATGACCAAGAAACTAAACACCACTTTTCACCGCTCCAGCTTCAAAATCTCCTTAATAGCGACCTATTTTCAAAAGACCTTTCATCCCCTATTTCACCACCTTAGGGGTGGAATTCCGAAAACTCCCTTCTTAAACGACGCCCACAGTATAAGATCGAACACCTTCTCCAAATTTCAGATTTCTATCCTTAATGGCTTGGACCAGGCGTTGATGAGTCAGCCAGTCAAGGCTTTGCTTTGCCTTGTATACACATAGATTTAAGGAATCAGGCAAAGTAGTTTTATGACACGGATTAATTAATATAGAGAAACAATTGAGTTTACGTTTGAAATAATCAGTCTTTTGGATCTCGTAAAATTGTCATTTAACTACAAGTAATGCAATTACATGTATAATTTTTATGACGTGGTGTTTATTGATTATATTATTATATTAGGTGCCGAGAAAAAGACCTTGAGAAATTTACGAGTGGTTCCGTAAGTCAATACAAGTAAAAACGTTCACATAATGTATGTCCGGAAATGCTTCGTTAATTAGATATCCACCCTATTTCGCTGTTGTATCAAGATGAAGTGAGGTGTTACGTTATTTTATCGTAACTGTTATTTTACAAAATATTTCTTCCATCTCTATCCGTGGTGGCCGAGCGGTTCTAGGCGCTACAGTCTGGAACCGCGCGACCGCTAAGGTCGTAGGTTCGAATCCTGCCTCGGGCATGGATGTGTGTGACGTCCTTAGGTTAGTTAGGTTTAAGTAGTTCTAAGTTCTAGGGGACTGATGACCTCAGCAGTTGTCCCATAGTGCTCAGAGCCATTTGAACCATCTCTATCCCTGTCATTCTCATAAAATTTCGATATTCTTACGGATCTTCTGCTACAATCACTGCAGTGAGTTTCTTACATGCTCCAAAACCATCCGGCCGCCTAATCTACTCTCTTATCCAACACGACTGAGGTCGTTCATGCTTTTTCTTTTGTCACTAAAGCTATTAAAAGTACAGCTGCAGACCGACGCTCTCCCGTCGCAAACTCTTCCTTCACGTACAGAACTACGACTGATAGTCTGCTCTAATGGACACTCTCGTCCCGCTGTGTGTAAACGCTTCCGACATCTGCTCCAGCAAGACTCACAAGCACTTACAGAAGGTACTCGCAAGTAACTTCTGTTTTCAGTCATCAGTCTTCTGACTGGTTTGATGCGGTCGCCACTAATTCCTTTCCTGTACCAACCTCTTCACCTCAAAGTAACTCTTGCAACCTACGCTCTCAATTATTTGCTGGATGTATTCCAATCTCTGTCTTCTTCTACTGTTTTAGCCCCCTACTGCTCCCTCTACCACCAAGGAAGTTATTGCCTGTTGTCTTAACAGATGTCCTATCATCCTTCCGTTCTTGTTTTCAGTGTTTCCACAAATTCCTCTCCTCTCCTCATTCCTTACCTTATCAGTCCACCTAATTTGCGACATTCTTCCGTAGCACCACGTCCCAAATTCGTCGATTCTCTTAAGCACTGGTTTTCCCACAGTCTATGCCTTACAGCCATACAATGCTGTGCTCCAACCGTACATTCTCAGAAATTTATTCCTCAAATTAAGACTTATGTTTGATGCTAGTAGACTTCTCTTGGCCTGGAATGCCCTTTTTGCCGGCGCCAGTCTCCTTTTGATGTCCTCCTTGCTCCGTGCCTCATTGTTTATTTTACACTACTGACCATTAAAATTGCTACACCAAGAAGAAATGCAGATGATAAACGGGTATTCATTGGACAAATATAATATGCTAGAACTGACATGTGATTACATTTTCACGCAATTAGGGTGCATAGATCCTGAGAAATCAGTACCCAGAACAACCACCTCTGGCCGTAATAAAGGCCTTAATATGCCTGGGCATTGAGTCAACCAGAGGTTGGATGGTGTGTACAGGTACAGCTGCCCATGTAGCTTCAACACGATACCACAGCACGTATTGTGACGAGCGAGATGCTCGGCCACCATTGACCACGCGTTTTCAGTTGGTGAGAGATCTGTAGAATGTGCTGGCCAGGGCAGCAGTCGAACATTTCTGTATCCAGAAAGGCCCGTACAGAACCTGCAACATGCGGTCGTGCATTATCCTACTGAAATGTAGGGTTTCGCAGGGGTAGAATGAAGGGTAGAGCCACGGGTCGTAACACATCTGAAATGTAACGTCCACTGTGTAAAGTGCCGTCAATGCGAACAAGAGGTGACCGAGACGTGTAACCAATGGCACCCCATACCAACACGCCAGGTGACACGCCAGTATGGCGATGACGAATACACGCTTCCAATGTGCGTTCACCGCGAGTCGCCAAACACGGATGCGACCATCATGATGCTGTAAACAGAACCTGGATTCATCAGAAAAAATGACGTTTTGCCATTCGTGCACCCAGGTTCGTCGTTGAGTACACCATTGCAGGCGCTCCTGTCTGTGATGCAGCATCAAGGATAACCGCAGCCACGGTCTCCTAGCTGAAAGTCCATGCTGCTGCAAACGTCGTCGAACTGTTCGTGCAGATGGTTGTTGTCTTGCAAACGTCCCCATCTGTTGACTCAGGGATCGAGACGTGGCTGCACGATCCGTTACAGCCATGCGGATAAGATGCCTGTCATCTCGACTGCTGGTGATACGAGGCCGTTGGGATCCAGCACGGCGTTCTGTATTACCCTCCTGAACCCACCGTTTCCATATTCTGCTAACAGTCCTTGAATCTCGACCAACGCGAGCAGCAATGTCGCGATACGATAAACCGCAATCGCGATAGGCTACAGTCCGACCTTTATCAAAGTCGGAAACGTGATGGTATGCATTTCTCCTCCTTACACGAGGCATGACAACAACGTTTCACCAGGCAACGCCGGTCAACTGGTGTTTGTGTATGAGAAATCGGCTGGAAACTTTCCTCATGTCAGCACGTTGTAGGTGTCGCCACCGACGCCAACCTTGTGTGAATGCTGTGAAAAGCTAATCGTTTGCATATCACAGCATCTTCTTCCTGTCGGTTAAATTTTGCGTCTGTAGCACGTCATCTTCGTGGTGTAGTAATTTTAATGGCCAGTAGTGTACTTCCTAGGTGGCAGAATTCCTTAACTTCATCTACTTTGTGACTGTCAATTCTGATGTTAAAGTTAGCGCTGGTCTTATTCCTACTACTTCTCGTTACCTTCGTCTTTCTTCAAAAAAAAAAAAAAAAAAAAAAAAAATGGTTCAAATGGCTCTGAGCACTATGGGACTCAACTGCTGTGGTCATAAGTCCACTAGAACTTAGAACTACTTAAACCTAACTAATCTAAGGACATCACACACATCCATGCCCGAGGCAGGATTCGAACCTGCGACGGTAGCAGTCCCGTGGTTCCGGACTGCAGCACCTAGAACCGCACGGCCACCGCGGCCGGCCGTCTATCTTCGATTTACTCTTAATCCATATTCTGTACTCATTAGACTGTCCATTCTGTTCAGCAGGTCATGTAATTCTTCTTCCCTTTCATTCAGGGTAGCCATGTCATCAAAAAAATGGTTCAAATGGCTCTGAGCACTATGGGACTTAACATCTATGGTCATCAGTCCCCTAGAACTTAGAACTACTTAAACCTAACTAACCTAAGGACAGCCCACAACACCCAGCCATCACGAGGCAGAGAAAATCCCTGACCCCGCCGGGAATCGAACCCGGGAACCCGGGCGTGGGAAGCGAGAACGCTACCGCACGACCACGAGATGCGGGCGGCCATGTCATCAGCGAATCGGATCATTGATATCCTTTCACCTTGGATTCTAATTCAACGCCTGAACCTTCCTTTTATTTGCATCATCGCTGCTTCGATGTACAGATTAAACTGTTGCAATGAAACACTACGTTCCTGTCTGACACTCTTTTTAATCCGAACACTTCGTTCTTAGTCATCCACTCTTATTTTTCCCTCTTGGATCATGTACATGTTTTATATTACCCGACTCTCCCTTTAGTTTACCCTTATTTTTCTCAGAATTTCGAACATCTTGTACCATTTTACGTTGTTGAACACACTTTCCAGGTCGAGAAATCCTATGAAAGTGCCTTGATTTTTCTTTAGCCTTGCTTCCGTTATCAGCAGCAACGTCAGAATAGCCTCTCTGGTGCCTTTACCTTTCCTAAAACCTAACTGATCGTCATATAACACCCCATCAATTTCCTTTTCCATTCTTCTTTATATTATTCTTTTCAGCAACTTGGATACATGAGCTGTTAAGCTGACTGTGCGATGATTCTCGCACTTCTCAGCTCTTGTAGTCTTCGGAATTGCGTGGATGATATTTTTTTTGGAAGTCAGAAGGTACAGTGCCTTATACATTCTACACACTAACGTGAATAGTCGTTTTTGTTGCCACTTCACCCAATGATTTTAGAAATTCTGATGGAATGTTATCTATCCCTTCTGCCTTATCTGATCTCAAGTGCTCCAAAACTCTCTTAAATTCTATACTGGAATCCCTATCTCTTCTAAACGACTCCTGTTTCTTCTTCTGTCACATCAGACAAATCTTCCACCTCACAGAGGCCTTCAATGTACTTTTCCCACCTACCCGCTCTCTCCTTTGCATTTAATAGTGGAATTCCCGTTAATGTTACCATCCTTGCTTTTAATTTCACCGACGGTTGTTTTGACTCTCCAGTACGCTGAGTCAGTCCTTCCAACAATCATTTCTTTTTCGATTTCTTCATATTTTTCATGCAGCCATTTCGTCTTAGCTTCCCTCCAAGTAACTATTAGCAAAAAATTCGCCCCGAATGTAAACGATTCTGCGAGTGCTATGTCTCTATCTTTCTGAGCCTTGTCCCGCAGTTATGCAGGGTCGGCCACGGTTAATCGGATGTGGCATGCTAAGTTTAAGGGGTGGCCTGATACCCTTGCTGTCGCCACCCTGTACCCCCCGGGAAGGTAGTAGTGTACCCCAGCTGTCTGCAACTAGTGTCCATGGAATAGAGTGAACATGTAGCAAATGTCTGCGAGGCGTGTAACTGAGACGGAACGTGGGGACCAGCCCAGTATTCACCTTGGGGGATGTGGAAAACCGCTTAAAAACCACATCCAGGCTGGCCAGCACACGGGCCCTTCGTCGTTAAGCCGCCGGGCGGATTCGATCCGGGGCCAGCGCGCCTACCCGACTCCAGGAAGCAGCGCGTAAGCGCTCTCTGCTATCCTGGCGGTTTTTTCTGCAAGTACTATATGACAGTTCAAAAATGTCTGAGAATAAAAAGATCTCACGTGTGTCCCAGCCATAGAGTATAGATAACATAGACTGCACATTACGTCATTTTACTGAAACCAACATCTTAGTCACGTGACTCGAGGCACGAAGCCGAGCATGTAATTACGCATTGAAAGTGGATAATTTACGGCATTTTTGTTGCAGAGCAAATGTTGTGCTTTCTACTAGATGCAGAAGACCCTCACATGTGCTCGTGTTGGTATTGTTTTGTATCCTACAGATTAGGAAAAGTGCGGAAAATCTCAGATGTGTAAGCGAATTACTTTAAAATACTTGCAGAGGTATTTCCACAAGTTGAAAGTTTGGATAGCTGTTGGTCCTTGGACATAAAACTTAGTGAATGACTAAGATTTTGAGACGACGTATCGTTAATATCTAGCTCACTACATCAATGTAGTCAACGGTTTGTAATATATTACGCTTCCTATCTTGATGTCGTTTCGATATCTGTAGTGGATTAAGCAAAATTCAGAAAACATACGTGCTTACCTCGCACTATGCACATGAATGGATTTCCTTTCTTACAAAAGCTTACTAAAATATTTCACACATATTCTTGTGGAGTCGTTAGTAAACTAATGCTACGGTCGAAATTGTTATTTTGTCTTACACCTCTCTGGAAGCGGTGAACTACAAGAATTCGAAGTGAAAAAAAAAAAAAACAGCAAGTATTCGCTAAAGATCTGTCGCTTGTTAAAAGAGCTGTTAATACGTTTCAACTTGATCACATGTAAAAATGATAACCACTGTTTTGTTATCAGGAATTTCGGAGAAACTAGGTTAACTGCACGACTACATGTGTAAGAGTAGAATTACATTTCGTTGAATTCTTAAAATCAGTGCCTGATTTCAGCTATAAATGAGAGAAACTGTAACTGTCAGCTCCATTCAGTTGACCGGCGTTGTCTGGTGAAACGTTGTTGTGATGCCTCGTGTAAGGAGGAGAAATGCGTACCATTTCGTTTCCAACTTTGATAAAGATCGGATTGTAGCCTATCGCGATTGCGGTTTATCGTATCGCGACATTGCTGCCCGCGTTGGTCGAGATCCAATGACTTTTAGCAGAATATGGAATCGGTGGGTTCAGGAGGGTAATAAGGAACGTCGTGCTGGATCCCAACGGCCTAGTATCACTAGCAGTCGAGATGACAGGCATCTTATCCGCATGGCTGTAACGGATCTTGCAGCTACGTCTCGATCCCTGAGTCAACAGATGGGGACGTTTGCAAGACAACAACCATCTTCACGAACAGTTCGACGACGTTTGCAGCAGCATGGACTATTTGCTCGTAGACCATGGCTGCGGTCACGCTTGACGCTGCATCACACACACCAGCGCCTGCGATGGTGTACTCAACGACGAACCTGGGTGCACGAATGGCAAAACGTCATTTTTTCGGATGAATCCAGGTTCTGTTTACAGCATCATGAGGGTCGCATCCGTGTTTGGCGACATCGCGGTGGACGCACATTGGAACCTGTATTCGTCATCGCCATACTGGCGTATCACCCAGCGTGATGGTATGGGGTATCATTGGTTACACGTCTCGGTCACCTCTTGTTCGCATTGACGGCACTTTGAACAGTGGACGTTACATTTCAGAGATCTTACGACCCGCGGCTCTACCCTTCATTCTATCCCTCCGAAACCCCACATTTCAGCAGGATAATGCACGACCGCGTGTTTCAGGTCCTGTACGGGCCTCTCTGGATACAGAAAATGTTCGACTGCTGCCCTGGCCAGCACATTCTGCAGATCTCTCACCAACTGAAAACGTGTGGTCAATGGTGGCCGAGCAACTGGCTCGTCGCAATACGCCAGTGACTACTCTTGATGAACTGTGGTATCGTGTTGAAGCTGCATAGGCAGCTGTACCTGTACACGCCATCCGAGCTCTGTTTGAGTCAATGCCCAGGCGTATCAAGGCCGTTATTACGGCCAGAGGTGGTTGTTCTTTTCTCAGGATCTATGCAACCAAATTGCGTGAAAATGTGATCACATGTCAGTTCTAGTATAATATATTTGTCCAATGAATACCCGTCCATCATCTGCATTTCTTCTTGGTGTAGCAGTTTTAATGGCCAGTAGTGTATATCGTCTATGGTCCCAGCCGTAGACCACTGTCGTTTTGTCTCCCTGTGTAGATCAGATGAAATAAAACGGCACAAACTCAACATTTCGTGATGCTCCGTCCGTTTCCTCACGTTCCGGGAAGAACAGGAGATCGCCATCGAGGACGTGCCAGAAGGCCGTCGCCGTGTCGTTCGCCGAAGGCGGCCGCCGCTAATTCGGAGACGGCTCGCATGTGAGTCAGCGGGGACGGGACAGGTTGTGTGTGACCGCCGCTGAATGAAGGACCGCCTTTGTCTCTGGCTGCAGCCGGCGAGATGTGACTCAGCGCGCGGAGGGTCTTGACCCCGCCGAGCCGGCAGGAGAATGCCTAACGGGAGATGGTCTCGGCGCAAAAGCGTTCCCCTTCCTCTATAATCAACGTCGGCCGCATGCGGCGGCTGCGCTCTGCATATAGCGCGGAACGCTGCTTCGCAAAGATGAGCGCGCCTTGCGTACAGAGGCGGCAACCTATCCAACAGGAGCCCGCGGCGTGAGTGTTCACCTCAACACGGGCGGTCTCTGCAGCTACGTGACAAGCAGCAACAGAAGCGAGAAGCACTTAAGGGGGGTAGGACGCCGAACGGGGCGACTCGGAGCAGGAGAGGCGCAACAGGACATTTTAATTTACACTGTCTACAGTTTTACAGATAAATTCATCACGGCCTTATCACTTTAGGACACGGTGTAGAAAAGATCTGAGAATGGTCGTTACTGACTGAAACCGCTCATCGTCAAAAGAATTGATATTGTCATCAAAGACTGGAATAAAAAACGTTTGACAGTATTGGCTGTTCAAATACGCGACTAGGTCGCAGCTGGTGAACTTCGTAAAACTTTGTCAGCATGACCAGGAAGGATTCAGGATTCGCACTCATAGCAGTGGACGTTAAAAAGAAACAACAAAATAATTTTTTTACATTTGTAATTTCACCTTTTTTTCACTTACTATTGGCTGGGTTTGCTGCTATAGGTACACTTCTCTTCATAAGTAAGAGAGTGTAATATTTTGTATTCTACTAATTATCCCTGCAGAATTCTACGAGTGAAGTACGTTTCCTACTTGACCATTTACAAACTCGCAGAATCGATGCGCAAAGTACTGCAGTACTATTACTATTCCATGAGCGCATAATTACTCTTTGTAATATTCTCTCTGGTGTGTTGAGAGGACTTCTAGGATCTTCTCCGTGCCGAATAGCCACATTGAATAATTGTAATTTTGCTATCGAGAGTACTGGAAGAAAGAAATTGAAAATATATTGTATGCTACTCAAGAAAATATATACTGAGCATTTACATCAAAGGTGTGTAAGGAATTTCATTATATATGTATTCTCTAACTGGAAATTTGCACGGAGGTGGCGTTTCGTTGGTAATCAGAAGGGAACTTCTGATGAATTGGAAACGAACCTGCAATTATTAGATCCAAGAGCTCCATTATTTCATCGGGTGATTAAACTCTATCAAAGCAAACTTTCCGCTTGATCGGAGTTTTGCCGACTGACTACGCAACGCAAGAAAACCAAGACATTTTATTTACACAGGACTGCAGACCGCTTCGAATCATCGAGACTGCGGACAAGGAGAGTCATCGTCCGATTCTGATTAAACAAGTAAAGCTTAATTATAACTTTCCTGAGCGACTGTGATACGGCTGCTTATGAATGAGATCATTAATAAAATACTAATAACTAACTTTCCTCCTCACCAGCAACCAGTATAAACACAATATTAATTAAAATTATATTGGCGCCAGTGTGACAGGACTCTCTTGGATTGTTCTATAATACATGTATTTTCTGTTTCATGATAAACTACGAGAACGAGCTGGAACTAAACTGTAGAGATATCCTGTGCTGACAGTAAAGGTTGCCGACAGGAAAGGTTTCATCTACTAGACAAGAACAGCACTCCAGATAAAGGCCAGAACAAACCAATTTTTAATTTTGTAGTTAAAATAGAATTTGAAGTATCTTGGAAAGAAGTTTTTCAGAGAGTAGTTAGCTTGTAGAATTTTAATGTTGTGTGGTTATTATTTCGTGTGTGAGCATTTAACTTGACTACCTCAGTGAATTAATCTGAACGTTAAACTTGGTTAAGACATTAATTTTGAAACAATATCCAGTGATTTATAAACTGTGATAGATAATTATTTCATGGTATTAACTAGAGCTGCATATCAAATGTCCATGCATCAGCAACAAGACGTGCAACAGCCTTCAGCTGTTTGCGCCCAAGCAGAGGCCACAGAGAGCAATTCTGAGACTGTTGTGGATAGCGGTAGCGATATAGAAACCCCCGCTGGTTCAGACAATGTTCGCACGACACCAGATCAAAATGTTGTGGACCCGTTAATTGTGATTATGCAGCAGCTATCCTTCTTAGCAGAAAATGTGACCAATCTTGCTAAGGCACAAACAGAAGTCAAACGAGACTTATCAGCTGTACAGGCTGACCTGCATAATAAGTTAAGTGAAAATCGAACCGAATTACAGAATAAATTACGAGAAAGCTTTAATGAACTAGATCACAGCTTAAATACCAAGACACAGGAAATAAAAGAACAGGCAGAAAGAACCGAACAAAATCTCATTGCTCAAATTGAGCAGGTCCGTCAGCAACGTCAAGAAACTACGAGTAAATTAAAGGCAGAACTAACCGGATATGTATCTGTCAAGATAGACACGATACAAAAACTAGTCGAACTTGTTCCACAATTAATACAACGACAGATCGCAGCGATTCGTCGCATGCGATATTGATGCAATCGGACGTTCGCCTCGATTCCGCCACAGAAGTTAAGCGGACGTTATTGAAACGTCCCCTTATAAAAATTATACACGACTGTCCTTAAACTGATACACAATATTTTTTTAGCGCAACGCAATCTGACTTTCAAAAATCCCTACAAAAGAATGGCCCTGACTAACATTAACCTATAAGTTTCACAAATCACTTACCTCACAAAAATCTTCGCTACTCAAGCTACTGCAATACAGCGAGCGCCACTACTGTCAGCTAAATAAAAGATTCAAAGTACTGAAGGCACTAACTACTGATAGGCATAGTTAGCAAATGAAAGATTTTGATAGAGAACAACCAATGTATTTACCTCAATAGTCATAATATATATAGCAGTTAATGACAAATTTCAAAACTCCGCCATCTCTCTCCCCACATCCACCACTGCTGGCGGCTCACCTCCAACTGCGCAACACTACGCGCTGTTCACAGCCAGCTGCCTAACACTACAATGGCGAGTATTACAACAATGTAAAGCAGCCACAGACTGCACACAGCACAGCCAGTGATTTTCATACAGAGGTGGCGTTACCAATAAAAAAACCTAAACAGCCTACTTACAGTATATATTAGGAAGGCGGGAGAAGAGCGGTGCGGGGGAATGAGCTCCGCCTTCCTCTCCAAGAGCTGCCATCTTACGTCCGCCTTCTGTGCTTCCACGAAAGCAGTCTTGAAATAACGGTCATAGCGATTGCAGATTCTTTTTGTTGCGTTGAGAGTCTCATTCGAATCCCTTTAGACACCAAGATTAGTCTCCCTACTCATTTCAAAATTAAAAATAAAGCAATGTACAACGCGTAGCAAATTGTAGTTCACAAGGCATTTGTTAGTGGCTACAGCGCAGTTGTTTGCTGCGGTAGGCAGTGGTAGTTCGGGCCCGGCCCCTACCGATATCTTACGCAACCATAGTTCAAAACACTCCTCACTTAAAACTGGCACTATAGCGGGTTCAGCAGGTGCTGGCCCGCCAAGCACAAGCACTAGAACTTTTCAGAACATGTTACACTTTTCACTTACATCAAGTGCGTTGTGTACATCGTTCTAGTGTGCTAATACAATTCTTTTTTCGTTTACTGATCCTCAATTTCTTTTTATTCATTATTCTTATTGTGTAATTTGAAGTAGCCACACTACTTTTACACAATTTGATTTGCAATCTCGATGTGTCCATCGAAATGTTGTAAATAACAGCATTAGTGATTATCAGAACTCTTATTATAAATTAATAGGCTGAGAGTTTATCCTACAAAGTGACACAGGACTTGAGTATAACTGTAGATTTCCCCTGAACATTTAAATTAAAATGTCCACATGATATTACGGAACCTGCACGCAGTTCTTTAAGTGTTTCATAAATTATTTAATACCATGAGATGAAGGCCGCTGTATCGTGACTACTACTAACTACTACTACTATAAACTTCCCATCAATTCTGTCTGAAAGAACAGACACCACTGATGACCTCCAGCCGTCTAGAATGAAATTAGATTTATATAGTAATACCTTCAGCTGCTGACGGGCGTTGATGTGTATCAACGGGGACAGGTGAAAATGTGTGCCCCGACCGTGACTCGATCCCGGGATATCATGCTTACATGGCAGACGCTCTATCCATCTGAGCAACCGAGGGCACAGAGGGTAGTGCGACTGCAGGGACTATCTCGCGCACGCCTCCCGCGAGACCCACATCCTCACCTTATATGTCCACATACTACTTTCGTAGTGTCCCTACCGAACACACTCATTACTCGTGGAAGACATTCTTACCAAGTCCCGTAAGAGTTCGGGTAATATGCGTGCATCCGCACAGAAGAAGAAGGTCATGGCCGGTATTGCCAGAACTATATACTTAAATGGATATGGTGTCTGTTCTTTCGGACACGAGTAATGAGTGTGTTGGTTAGGGACACTTCGAAAGTAGTGTGTGGACATATAAGGTGAGAATGTGGGTCTTGCGGGAGGCGTGCGCGAGATAGTCCCTGCAGTCGCACTATCCTCTGTGCCCTCGGTGACTCAGATGGATAGAGCGTCTGCCATGTAAGCAGGAGATCCCGGGTTCGAGTCCCAGTCGGGGCACACATTTTCACCTGCCCCCCTTGATATATATCAACGCCCGTCAGCAGCTGAAGGTATTTATATATAATTATAACTTCTCAGAGTAGTTCGTGGCCCCTGAATTACTACTAATTCTAACGGAAAGGTGTCACTCAACGTGGGTAAACCGAAAAGGAACTGCACAACCAGACTTAATGACAAGAGAAACAAGTCACCATCGTATTGTCACACACCTCTGCTAACAAGCCAGGCAGCCGTATTAGGTTTCCTGGGATCTGAGGTTTCTATGCGATCAGCAACCTATCGTTGCAGTTTGCCCACAAACGTGCGATGTAGGAGGCGGTCGGTCGCTCGTGTGTAAAGTAACTATCGTCCAACCGATCACGAAGAAAGTTCAACACATATTTGAAACTCACGGGGAAATGGCAACAAAAGATCTTTAAAAACTCTTAAGAAATGTTATTAAAAATCCGTGCACATCGTTCGCCTATGTTCCGTTGCGACCTGATGTTGGTAACGATTCACGTGATGAATGATGGTAAAGGAACAGTGCAGATCATGAACTGGATTTGGATAACCAATCTCATTGCTGGTTCGCAATTAGCTACGCTTCTTAACTAAGTTAACTTTTTGCTGTTGGTTAGCAAGTTAATCACATCCTCGGAAACTGCAGCAAATTCAGAAATAAAACGCACAAGTAGGTGACTGCAACGACGACGGAAACATTGAGCTTCGCTGTGCATCAGTATGTTACCACAACCATTTTTTATTGTTCACATTAGTGGACTTCGACAACTCACAACCAGTTTATCACATTACAACGTAGCCTATACCTCTAACTACGCTGGTCATAGGCCTGTTACCGCCATCATTTTCTGATGTTCACATTCGTTGGCTTCACCAACTCAAAAAAAGGTTACCAAATTCCTATTTAACCTAGACCTCGGGCTGCGCTACCAGTGACTGCGTTATCACAATTATTGTTTGATATTCACATTTGTTGGCTTCGCCAATTCACAACAGCTAGTCACATTCAAACCAAACGAAGATCTCGAGCTACGTTACTGCGCAATCTGCCACCATAACCAAATGATACGAAAATCAGAAACCAACTTCGAAATCTGTAATTGACAGATCAATAACAGTTAATCTCGCGCTCTTCATACCGAAAACAAAAGCAATTCGTATCGTCCGCCAAAAGAAATCATGGGATTCAGCAATTCTTATTACACTACTGGCCAATAAAATTGCTACACCAAGAAGAAATGCAGATGATAAACGGGTATTAAATGGATAAATATATTATACTACAACTGACATGTGATTACATTTTCACACAATTTGGGTGCATAGATCCTGAGAAATCAGTACCCAGAACAACCACCTCTGGCCGTAATAATGGCCTTGATATGCTTGGGCATTGAGTCAAACAGAGCTTGGATGGCGTGTACAGGTACAGCTGCCCATGCAGCTTCAATACGATACCACAGTTCATCAAGAGTAGTGACTGGCGTATTGTGACGAGCCAGTTGCTCGGCCACCATTGACCACACGTTTTCAATTGGTGAGAGATCTGGAGAATGTGCTGGCCAGGGCAGCAGTCGAACATTTTCTGTATCCAGAAAGGCCCATACAGAACCTGCAACATGCGGTCGTGCATTATCCTGCTGCCCGCATCTCGTGGTCGTGCGGTAGCGTTCTCGCTTCCCACGCCCGGGTTTCCGGGTTCGATTCCCGGCGGGGTCAGAGATTTTCTCTGCCTCGTGATGGCTGGGTGTTGTGTGCTGTCCTTAGGTTAGTTAGGTTTAACTAGTTCTAAGTTCTAGGGGACTTATGACCACAGCAGTTGAGTCCCATAGTGCTCAGAGCCATTTGAACCATTATCCTGCTGAAATGTAGGGTTTCGCAGGGGTAGAATGAAGGGTAGAGCCACGGGTCGTAACACATCTAAAATGTAACGTCCACTGTGCAAAGTGCCGTCAATGCGAACAAGAGGTGACAGAGACGTGTAACCAATGGCACCCCATACCAACACGCCGGGTGACACGCCTGTATGGCGATGACGAATACACGCTTCTAATGTGCATTTACCGCGATGTCGCCAAACACGGATGCGACCATCATGATGCTGTAAACAGAACCTGGATTCATCAGAAAAAATGACGTTTTGCCATTCGTGCACCCAGGTTCGTCGTTGAGTACACCATCGCAGGCGCTCCTGTCTGTGATGCAGGATCAAGGATAACCGCAGCCTCGGTCTCCTAGCTGAAAGTCCATGCTGCTGCAAACGTCGTCGAACTGTTCGTGAAGATGGTTCTTGTCTTGCAAACGTCCCCATCTGTTGACTCAGGGATCGAGACGTGGCTCCACGATCTGTTACAGCCATACGGATAAGATGCCTGCCATCTCGACTGCTAGTGATACGAGGCCGTTGGGATCTAGCACGGCGTTCCGTATTACCCTCCTGAACCCACCGATTCCATATTCTGCTAACAGTCATTGGATCTCGACCAACGCGAGCAGCAATGTCGCGATATGATAAGCCACAATCGCGATAGGCTACAATCCGACCTTTATCAAAGTCGGAAATGTGATGGTATGCATTTATCCTCCTTACACGAGGCATCGCAACAACGTTTCACCAGGCAACGCCGGTCAGCTGCTGTTTGTGTATGAGAAATCGGTTAGAAACTTTCCTCATGTCAGCACGTTGTAGATGTCGCCACCGTCGGCAACCTTGTATGAATGCTCTGTAAAGCTAATCAATAGCATATCACAGCATCTTCTTCCTGTCGGTTAAATTTCGCGTCTGTAGCACGTCATCTTCGTGATGTATGAATTTTAATGGCCAGTAGTGTAGCTACCATACACAGGGTGTCCGCGCAGGATACGGTGGCCAATGTGCAGGGACCAATTTTCACCCAAAGGGCCGGCGAGTTCATTCGTTTGCCCAGAAGGGGTGGCCGACGGTGTGTGTCTGCCACCTTCCGGCTGGTTGGCGATGACAGAACAAAGGTGCACGCCCTGGAATATAGCCCTAAAGCCGTCGGCACACGGACCGTGCTGTCAAAGTTAACGTTGAGCGTGCCAAGTTCAACGTGTTGCTGAACGCTCAGGAACGATGCGACTTGTGCATACGGTACGTGGGCCTCAACGTGGTATACGCGATCGCAACGCACTCCAGCGGCATTTGAAGGATGTTTCTAGTTCGTAAATCACACTGTTTACTCAACGGGCGCGCGTAAAATTCCCACGTTAGCTCTATTAAAACGCACATTTCCTCCATCGTCCACGAAAAGGAAAGTACCTTGTCCAATTGAAACGTCCCCTTTGAACAATTATACATGAATGTGCTTAAACTGACATACAATATTTTTAGCGCAACGCAATCTGACTTTCAAAAATCCCTACAAATGAATGGCCCTGACTAACATTTACCTATATGTTTCACAAATCACTTACCTCACAAAAATCTTGGTTACTCGAACTACTGCAATACAGCGAGCACCACTACTGCCAGCTAAATAAAAGATTCAAACTACGGAAGGCACTAACTACTGATAGGGATAGTTTGCAAATGAAAGATATTAATAGAGAACAAACAATGTATTTACCTTAATATCATCAAAAGTCATAATATATGTAGGAGTTCATAACATCCATTCTTACAAATATCAAAACTCCGCCATTTCTCTCTCCACATCCACCACTGCTGGCGGCTCACCTCCAACTGCGCAACGCTATGCGCTGTTCACATCCTGCTGCCGCTGCCCAACACTACAATGGCAGACAACAATGCAAACTAGACACAGACTGCACACAGCACAGCCAGTGATTTTTATACAGAGGTGGCGTTACCAATAAAAAAACCTAAACAGCCTACTTACACAATCAATAAGGACACAGGCTTATAAAATTTCCATTACAAACAGTGTGGTACAAATTTAGAATACTTCTCCGCCCAAGATAAACATTATTTCATCATTCCCACATTTTAGTAAAACCCCAAGGTCAGTCTTTCTTGATCACTGTTCCTACCCAGTAGCAGAATCTTTGCAACATGTGAATTACGAAGTGTAAAGGAAAAAGGAGCAAAATATCTTTATACAAGTATCGCAAGCTGTCCTGTAGATTAAGCCAATCGAACACAAGCACCCCTCAAAAAAAGGTAAACTTTTATTTACATAACATCAAATATTATAGTATATACTAATATTAAACTAATGAAAAAGTATCAGAACCTAATAAAAACGCGAATGTTAGGAAAAAAAAAAATTGGAAGTGCCAAGACGCGAACCACCACCCAAACAAACAACTCAACAGCGACCAGTCACGCTAGTTTTTTTTTTTTTTTTTTAATCTTATTATGTTCGGTATTGTTCATTGCGTTTGTTCGGGGCGGATGTCCCATAACTCCCACTGAAGTTCATCGTTGATCCATTTACTCAGTTTTTTTATTACAGAGGGCAGCTAACCCTGACCGAACACGCTGAGCTACCGTGCCAGCTTTGTTCGTTTTTCGTTCGTTGCTTCTGCTCGGGGCAGCCCTCGTAAGACATCCGTTTTAAGTTCGTCGTTGATCCATTAACTCAGTTTTTTTATTACAGAGCGCAGCTAACCTTCTGACCGAACACAATTTTCATGGTTCGTTTCGTTTGGTGTGGGCGGACGTCACATGACATCTGTTCAAGTTGATCGTTGATTCCTTCACTCATTTTTTTTATTACAGAAGACAATCGGCCCTCTGACCAAACACGCTGAGCTACCGTGCCGGCCGCTAGTCAGTACGCTACACTACCAATGTACCAGCTTAATCTAATCATAGTGTCTTAGCCATTGCTAAAAACCTTAATCGTAGATATGTTACTAATTGAAATTTAATTATAACAAACGGTACCAAGAGGAATGCGTTTTGGGTGGATCTTCAGTGTGTCTCTGCTTTCAAATAGCCTACTCTCATAATACGCAAGTTACAATAATTCTTTCGCCACGAATATGATGTTTCTCATTATTTACTGGAACGAATCACACAGTCAACACCGGGTTTTCCAGTGATTCTCAATTTGCTGGTGCTCAGAAACGGCATATATACATATAGGCTTGAAATGAATGTCAATATGGCGCTTCACAACTCTGTACTCAAGGGAGACGGCGTGCGTGTGACGTAGGTGGCGTTGTGCCATCTCATTGGTCAACGCTCAGACGCACGCTCTGACATGCCGGATATTGCTCTGCACATTCGGAAAGACTACCGAACGTGCTATTCCACGCTATGACGTCAGAAACTCGGCACACAAAACGCTCAACGTTCGGATGCACGGTCAGTGTTCCGACTGCTTTCGATTTTACAGGAACTATTTGGTAGAAAAATTTCATATTTTCGTTACTTGTGGCTTTATATGACAGGTTCATGTTGATGTGCCTGTCGTTTCGTTAATTCTCATAGTTATTGTGATATTTACATGGAAATAACACACTGCGCGAAATTCGAAAAAGATTGCAATGAAAAATAGGGGTTGCTATGATTTTGTGTTTGTTGCATATTCCATAATATGTACTGCGTATAAAATTTTGTTAACGTAACAAATTTTTCTTGAGACTTGGGTGGAGGCCTCTATGTCACTAATCGCGAGAAGATTCATCTGATGTTGCACGTTCATATGCGATCGAGCCGCGCCAGTGATAAAGCCAGAGTGAAATACCCAAAATATTGCTGATATTTCGTAAACAGTTTTAGATATCGAAATGAGATTTTGGTAAATGATAGCACACAAAGAGGAGAGTATTTTAGCATACTATTATTATGTAAAACTTCATTATCTACCGTGTTATTCCAATAACTACAGACTTTTTCGGTGAAAGAATGTAGTTTTTAGTGCCATCGATTGCTGGTGTAACGACAAATGATGTGGGTTTTGGAACAGTGTAAGTGAAGACACTACACGTTTATTTTGTACCGTGAATATGCTTTTTCAGAAGCTGCTGGCCCTACTTTTCGTCAGTTCCTCACTTAATAAACTTAACAAACCACAGTTCCGGAATTTTGTAGAGTTGGCGTGCGCATCATGCAGAGACTGAGATCAACTGTTACAATTTTATGTTGACAAGAGCCTCTACCTGTAGGCATTTGCTAGTGAGCATTCATTCTGAAGTACTATACATGTAATCTGGCTGTTAGCTAAAGCCATGGCTTGAGATAATTCTTGTTTTGTCAATTTTATATATGACAAGAGCCGCTCGGCTTCATCTAATCTAACGAACCATCATGTGATGTAACAAGAAGGCCCACTCCTTCTGAAGAGGATTTTTTAGTAATATCTAAACATAGGTCAAGAGCTAATAAACCTTTGTTTTGCAACTGGTTGGCTGATTTTTCAACCTCTTCACTTTTAATGAACATATCGGTATTCCGATTTCATCGACAAACTGGCCATAGTATAAGGAGGGACGATTCTGCCCATCCTAAGAGTCAACAAGGTACGAAAACGCCTCCTTTTTATTTTTTCAAAGTACAGTCGCAAAAATTGGTCCAGAAACTGGTGATAGGTTTCTTTTGTGAGCTTTCTACTGTAGATATTGTGGCAGCTGCGTGCACATTCTGATGTCGTTCCATACTTACTTTACGTCTTGACCGACTCGAGGACTAAATTCGTTACGAATTTCTTATCAAGAAACGAAAACTTGTGTTAGAAAATTTTCTGGAAGCTGTTACTCTGTGTCAGCCGTGATGGTAAAACTGTTTTTCGTAGGATTTGAAATCCTTATTTCTTTTGCCATTAATTCTATTTGTATCACGATGTCATAAAAAAATATTGATGTCACATACTTCCGCGATAAAAAAAAGGCAACATAAGATTGTACTTTAACACGGGGCGTAAAATTTTGATATTATGGTCTTAACCACTGCGCTACCAACCCACTTGATTTTCTGACGAGCAAGGAGTCTGATGAAATCGCGTTGAAACTTTGACCGCCATTTTCTTGGATGCTATTGCATGCTGGAACCTAAGCCGAAATAGGTGTCCCTTTATTTTCACCTTTCTTTCACCCTGCCAAGTTTCGACTGCGTCAGAGTGTGACTTATGACGAGTTTCTCCTTGTCGAATTTATCACGGGAAAAGTGAATTACTTGATTATCTTAGATTTTGTGCACAATGAGCCTAGCAGAAAATTTCCTTTCTGTTTCCTATTATTTTTCGTCTAATGTTTTCTTTTTGCTCAATGTAGGTGTAAAATTGTACTAGCACTGCTCCTTGCTCTTTTTCGTGCAAGTTCACATTTTTTTTCCTACGGTTGGTCGTAAAAGCAATCTCTGTTTACGTATGGAGAAGTTGTTGGTATTGTGTGCGCTAATAAGCGCTCGTAATAGACGTGACCGCAGTGCACTTTAAACATTAAACGGAGAATGATATCGAGACTAGCCAGACGTGAGGGCAACAAAAACTTGTGACCTAACCCGATAAGCGAACTGCGCGTTCCTGGGACGAAAGGGAGTCTCCCATTTGGGAGTCTACCAGCGCTTATTTGAACGGCCACATTTGGTCAGGGTCACTGACACTACAGGTCACAGCGTTGGACAACGATGCTCTTTCCCTATTAATCGTGCACACGGCTTTTCTGGCAGGTACGGGCCCGGATATGTGATTATGCTTTTACCAGACTGCGCTCGATGTACAGTTAGATCCTGTCACTGGGTGCAATATGATCTCCCATAGACATGGATTTGACAAGTTACACCAAAGGAGTTTTTTTAATGCGTTAACTAGTAACAGGTTAAACCAAGTGCTAGTACTATGTGGCTATGTACCCTGGAGCGCCAAAGAAACTGGTGTAGGCAAGCGTCGGCAACGGCTATATAAGACAAGTGTCTCGCACAGTTGTTAGATCGGTTACTGCTGCTACAGTGACCGGTTATCAAGATTTAAGTGAGTTTGAACGTGGTGTTATAGTCGGCGTTTGGGCGATGGACACACCGAGGTAGCGATGAAGTGGGTACTTTCCCGTACGAGCATTTCACAAGCGTACAGCGAATATCGGGAATCCGGCAAAACATCAAATCTCCGACATCGCTGCGGAATAGGATCCTGCAAGAACGGGACCAACGACAACTAAAGAGAATCGTTTGACGTGACACAAGTGCAAACCTTCCGCAGATTGCCGCAGACTTCAACGCTGGGCCATCAACAAGTGTCAGCGTGCGAACCATTCAATGAAACATCATCGATATGGAGTATTGGAGCCGGCCGGAGTGGCCAAGCGGTTCTAGGCGCTACAGTCTGGCCCGCCGACCGCTACGGTCGCAGGTTCGAATCCTGCCTCGGGCATGGATGTGTGTGATGTCCTTAGGTTAATTAGGTTTAATTAGTTCTAAGTCTAGGGGACTAATGACCTCAGCTGTTAAGTCCCATAGTGCTTAGCGCCATTTGAACCATATGAACAGGTTAAAAAAATTCTGTGATGTACTGTAAAACATTGCGTTCGTCTCATTAAGGCCATACTGTGCTGCTTGTTTGCATTGTTTCAGGGTAGAGAAACTGTTTTACTTGTTTCCATGGCAGAAATTCCTCCTACTTTAATGAACCACAGTGTGGTCTTTGCACTTATGAGATACGTCACGATAATAAATGGATGTGACAAAAAAAGGAACTGGGATTAGTTGTTAAATATATTCAAGTCCCATTTTTGCCTATTTTTAAACCGAGCGAGGTGGCGCAGTGGTAGCACACTGGACTCGCATTCGGGAGGACGACTGTTCAATCCCGCGTCCGACCATCCTGATTTAGGTTTTCCGTGATTTCCCTAAATCGCTCCAGGCAAATGCTGGGATGGTTCCTTTGAAAGGGCACGGCCGACTTCCTTCCCCATTTTCCCTAATCCGATGAGACCGATGACGTCGCTGTTTGGTCTCTTCCTCCAAACAACCCAACCCAGCCCCTTATTTTTAAGTAGAAAGATAGATTAAGATCACTAATTTACCGTCAAACCACTTGATACTACTACGCATTAAAACACAGCCGACGCCTCATAATGTCTTTTCCTTCCAGTTTTTATTTCCATTCTATACACCAATTTTTATTGTTATTACTTCTCTGTTGTTATTACTAGTTTGTTTTGTAATTTTAGGGACAAGGTACTTATTGTGGGACGTTTTAATAGGTAAGTTGGTGATAACTTATACCTAGTCGTTAGAAGAAATACGTGGGAAGCAAATCTAACTGGCAGAAGGGAACTAGGTAATAACTGTATACTAGGCACGTCGAGAAATCGCAATAAATATATTTTACTGCAGCTTTGTTGTACAAATTGGTTCAAAAACGTAATATAAAAGGACCTGATCCATTTAGTTAGCTCGGTGATGTACCATCAATAAAAATAAATAACTGTGAAAAAAATGTTCGTACATGACGTAGTTGTGTACATCGAGGTTACAGAGTTAGAAAAATCTTACGAAATATAGAGAGACTTGCGGACAATGTGCGTAAAGATTGACAGCTGATGCTGAAGATAAACGAATGTGTTGTGAATTGCGTAAACAAACGAAATGATTTAATACTGTCTGAATACGCTATGGGCCACTACAACCACATAAGTTCGCCATGTATCTAGGAGTATGAGTGGAGATTTAACGTGCAACGAGCACATAAATCTGTCACTAGGAGGAAGAAGACTTCAGGCCCATTTTTATTAGAAGAACCCCAAGAGGTATGGTTCACAGACCCAAGCACTCACGTTCGTGAAATTCTTGAGATTTGCTTGTAAGTCTCGGACGATTACTGTCTTGGATTGACGGAACAGATAGAAAATTTTCGATGAGAAGCTATGCGACTGGTCACAATTTGTTCAGTCGACGTGTGAGTGGAATGACACGGGAATGTTCAACAAACTGCAATGGGAGACGTCACAAGAAAGGCTTTTTGCATGTTGGAGATCCTCACACATTCCAAAACTGGCGGGTACACGACGACAACAACACTGGCCTCGACTCCTCGCTGTCTCATTCTGCCTGTTTGAGAGTTCAGCTAATGTTTTGAGCATCAGGTAATGAAATTAGTGCCAGCCGGAGTGGCCGAGCGGTTCTAGGTGCTACAGTCGCAGGTTCGAATCCTGCCTCGGGCATGGATGTGTGTGATGACCTTAAGTTAGTTAGGTTTAAGTAGTTCTAAGTTCTAGGGGACTGTGACCTCAGAAGTTGAGTCCCATAGTGCTCAGAGGCAATGAATTTAGTGGACTACGATATAAGGACGGAGACAGTGTGACATACGGAAGTTTAAGTCGACCCATTGAGCGTGCACGGATAGCCGAAGTAGTTGAGGTGAGAAATCCGTGTTCGAGTCCCGGTCCCACACCAATTTTCATATGTTACTGTTCGTTAGTATATCTATACATAATACAGAGAACATTCTGAGCACCGACCTACTATCGATCACGTAACTAATGAGGAGGTGCTGAATAGAACTGGGGAGAAGAGGAATTTGTGGCAGAACATGACTAGGAGAAGGGATCGGTTGAAAGGACACTTTTTGAGCCATCAAGAGATCACCAATTTGGTACTGGAAGGACCAGTCCAGGCGACAGCAGCATCACCTGGCGAGGAATGACTGCTAGTCAGACACTCACGCGGTGCATGTAGTATCAGTGAGCGCGACGTACGCGTGCTGAAAGGGGAAGGCGCGCCATCTATCTGAATTGGGCCGAGGGCAGATTGTGATGGAGCAGAGAATGCACGAGCATTTCGGAGACTGCACAACTTGTCGAGTGTTCGAAGAGTGCTGTGGTGAGTGCCCTCAGCACGTGGCGAAGCCAAGGTGAAACCACGCCCAGACGTCGTGGGGTTGGGCGGCCACTCCTCATAACAGATGGACGTCGTAGGCTGGGCAGACTGGTAAAGCAGGACAGGCGGTGAACTGTGGCGGAACTAACATCAGAGTTTAATGCTGGGCACAGTACAAGTGTGTCTGAACACATAGAGCACCGAACGCAGCCAAAACCTCTCAGACAAACAGAAGCTAAACGATGTCAAACTTAGCGTAAGGAAGGCTATGCGTGAAGCGTTCAGTGAATTCGAAAGTAAAATTCTACGTACTGACTTGACAGAAAATCCTAGGAAGTTCTGCTGTTACGTTAAATCAGTAAGTGGCTCGAAACAGCATATCCAGACACTCCGGGATGATGATGACATTGAAACAGAGGATGACACGCGTATAGCTGAAATACTAAACACCTTTTTCCAAAGCTGTTTCACAGAGGAAGACCGCACTGCAGTTCCTTCTCTAAATCCTCGCACAAACTAAAAAATGGCTGATATCGAAATAAGTGTCCAAGGAATAGAAAAAAAAATGGTTCAAATGGCTCTGAGCACTATGGGACTCAACTGCTGAGGTCATTAGTCCCCTAGAACTTAGAACTAGTTAAACCTTACTAACCTAAGGACATCACACACATCCATGCCCGAGGCAGGATTCGAACCTGCGACCGTAGCGGTCTCGCGGTTCCAGACTGCAGCGCCAGAACCGCGCGGCCACTTCGGCCGGCAAGGAATAGAAAAGCAACTGGAATCACTCAACAGAGGAAAGTCTACTGGACGGGACGGGATACCAATTCGATTCTACACAGAGTACGCGAAAGAACTTGCCCCCCTTCTAACAGCCGTGTACCGCAAGTCTCTAGAGGAACGGAAGGTTCCAAATGATTGGAAAAGAGCACAGGTAGTCCCAGTCTTCAAGAAGGGTCGTCGAGCAGATGCGCAAAACTATAGACCTATATCTCTGACATCGATCTGTTGTAGAATTTTGGAACATGTTTTTTGCTCGAGTATCATGTCGTTTTTGGAAACCCAGAATCTACTCTGTAGGAATCAACATGGATTCCGAAAACAGCGATCGTGTGAGACCCAACTCGCTTTATTTGTTCATGAGACCCAGAAAATATTAGATACAGGCTCCCAGGTAGATGCTATTTTCCTTGACTTCCGGAAGGCGTCGATACAGTTCCGCACTGTCGCCTGATAAATAAAGTAAGAGCATACGGAATATCAGACCAGCTGTGTGGCTGGATTGAAGAATTTTTAGCAAACAGAACACAGCATGTTGTTATCAGTGGAGAGACGTCTACAGACGTTAAAGTAACCTCTGGCGTGCCACAGTGGAGTGTTATGGGACCATTACTTTTCACAATGTACATAAATGACCTAGTAGATAGTGTCGGAAGTTCCATGCGGCTTTTCGCGGATGATGCTGTAGTATACAGAGGAATTGTAGCATTAGAAAATTGTAGCGAAATGCAGGAAGATCTGCAGCGGATAGGCACTTGGTGCAGGGAGTGGCAACTGACCCTTAACATAGACAAATGTAATGTATTGCGAATACATAGAAAGAAGGATCCTTTATTGTATGATTATATGATAGCGGAACAAACACTGGTAGCAGTTACTTCTGTAAAATATCTGGGAGTATGCGTGCGGAACGATTTGAAGTGGAATGATCATATAAAATTAATTGTCGGTAAGGCGGGTGCCAGGTTGAGATTCATTGGGAGAGTCCTTAGAAAATGTAGTCCATCAACAAAGCAGGTGGCTTACAAAACACTCGTTCGACCTATACTTGAATATTGCTCATGAGTGTGGGATCCGTACCAGATCGGGTTGACAGAGGAGATAGAGAAGATCCAAAGAAGAGCGGTGCGTTTCGTCACAGGGTTATTTGGTAACCGTGATAGTGTTACGGAGATGTTTAACAAACTCAAGTGGCAGACTCTGCAAGAGAGGCGCTCTGCATCGCGGTGTAGCTTGCTCGCCAGGTTTGGAGAGGGTGCGTTTCTGGATGAGGTATCGAATATATTGCTTCCCCCTACTTATACCTCCCGAGGAGATCACGAATGTAAAATTAGAGAGATTAGAGCGCGCACGGAGGCTTTTAGACAGTCGTTCTTCCCGCGAACCATACACGACTGGAACAGAAAAGGGAGGTAATGACAGAGGCACGTAAAGTGTCCTCCGCCACACACCGTTGGGTGGCTTGCGGAGTATAAATGTAGATGTAGATGTAGAACATTCCTAATGATGGGCCTCTCTAGCCGACGACCCAGGCATGTGACAATGTTGACACCGCGATTTCGGCAGCTACGACTGAAATAGGCACTTGACCATCGGCACTGGAAGTTGGCGCAGTGGCAAAGTGTTGCACGGTCTGATGAATCCCGATACGTTCATGATCGTGCCTATGGGAGGGCACGAGTTCATCGGAGGTGAGGGTATCATCTGGAGTGCGCCAGGGAAGTGTGGTAGGTCCGCTGTTGTTTTCTATCTACATAAGTGATCTTTTGGATAGGATGGATAGCAATGTGCGACTGTTTGCTGATGATTCTGTGGTGTACGGGAAGGTGTCGTAGTCGAGTGACTGTAGGAGGATGCAAGATGACTTTGACATGATTTGTGATTTGTGTAAAGAATGGCAACTCTAAATATAGATAAATGTAAATTAATGCAGATGAATATGAAAAAGAATCCTGTAATGTTTGAATACTCCATTAGTAGTGTAGTGCTTGACGCAGTCACGTCGATTAAATATTTGGGCGTAACGTCGCAGAGCGATATGAAGTCGGACAAGAAGGTAATGGCAGTTGTGGGGAAGGCGGATAGTCGTCTTCGGTTCATTGGTAGAATTTTGGGAAGATGTGGTTCATCTGTAAAGGATACCGCTTATAAAACACTAGTACGACCTATTCATGAGTACTGCTCGAGCGTTTGGGATCCCTATCAGGTCGGATTGAGGGAGGACATAGAAGCAATTCAGAGGCGGGCTGCTAGATTTGTTACTGGTAGGTTTGATCATCACGCGAGTGTTACGGAAATGCGTCAGGAACTCGGGTGGGAGTCTCTGGAGGAAAGGAGGCGTTCTTTTCGTGAATCGCTACTGAGGAAATTTAGAGAACCAGCATTTGAGGCTGACTGCAGTACAATTTTACTGCCGCCAACTTATATTTCGCGGAAAGACCACAAAGATAAGATAAGAGAGATTAGGGCTCGTACAGAGGCATATAGGCAGTCATTTTTCCCTCGTTCTGTTTGGGAGTGGAACAGGGAGAGAAGATGCTAGTTGTGGTACGAGTTACCCTCCGCCACGCACCGTATGGTGGATTGCGGAGTATGTATGTAGATGTAGATGTAGATGTCTTTCTGCGGAAGAGCTCCTTGACACCTTTACTGCGCGACGGAGACAAGCTGGCGGCGGCTTCACTATGCTCTGGAGAACATTCACATGGGCATCCGTGGGTTCAGTGGAGCCCATACGAGGCAGCATGACAGCCAGGGAGTATCGTACACTGGTTTCAGGCCACGTACACCCCTTCACGACTATCATGTTTCCCGATAGCAGTAGCATTTTTCGACAAGATAATGCACGCGTCACAAGACCAGATGTGTGATGGTGTGGTTCGAGGAACACAGTGGCGAGTTCCAATTGACGTGCTGGCCTGACAATTCGCCAGATCCAAACCCGATCGAACACATCTGGGATGTGATTGGACGTGGCGTCAGAGCTCATCGCTCCCCTTCCCGGAATTTATGGCAATCAGGTGACTTATGTGTGCAGATGTGGTGCCAACTCCCTCCAGCAACCTACTAAAGTATCGTTGGTTCCATGCTACGACGCGTCGCCGCTGTTATCCGTGCCAAATGTGGACATACTGGCTATTAAGTAGTGGTCATAACGTTCTGGCTGATCAATGTAAGTACACTACAACTATAATCAATAAGTTGCGGATAACAGAAATTTGGAATATTGATGACATTGTAGGTTCACTACATCTGAACGGTTTCAAATGATTCAAACGACTCTGAGCACTATGCGACATCTGAGGTCATCAGTCCCCAAGAACTTAAAACTGCTTAAACCTAACTAACGTGAGGACATCACACACATCCATGCCCGAGGCAGGATTCGAACCCGCGACCGTAGCGGTTCCGGAATGAAGCGCCTAGAACCGCTTGGGCACACCGGCCGGCTCTGAACCGTTTGTACTGATAGCTTCTCACATCGCTGCATGTTCATCCCCATCTTTATTCCCATAGATCCATTGATCTCACTTTCTGGAAGAGAATGGGCATGTACTGAAGGGGTGTTGATATTCTTCCAAAGAACCGTGTGCGAATGGACAGCAAGGGGGTGGGGCAGACGAAATGATTCATGGTTCTCACATGTTATGCACTCTCCAGCACACAATTTAAAGTGAGTTGTGGAGTACACATATGGATGTCGTCAACAGAGTGCAAGCATTTTTAAACGTCTCCATGGACATGAAAGGGAAGCTGCAGTTAAGAAGGGAGTGAGATAAAATTGTAAACTATCCTTGATGTTATTCAAGCTGTGCCTTGAGCAAGCAGTAAAGGAAACAAGGAGAAATTTGGATAAAGAATTAAAATTTATGAAGAAATAATAAAAAATTAAAGTTTACCTATGTCGTTGTAAAGCTGTCAGAGACGTCAAAGGAGTTGGAAGAACATTTGAAATGTACTCTCTTGAAAAGCGATTATACGATGAATAGCAACAAAAGCAAAACGAGGATAATGGACCGTAGTAGAATCAAATCAGATGATTCTGAGGGAATTGGATTAGGAACTGAGGCACTTAAAGTAGTAGATGTTTTGCCATTTGGGAAGCCAGATAACTGATGATGGTCGAAGTAGGGAGGATATAAAATGTAGACTAGCAATGGAAAGAAAAGCGGTTCTGAAGAAGAGAAATTTGTTAACATCGAGTATAGATTTAAGTGTCAGGAACTTCTTTCTGAAAGTATTTGTGTGGATTGTAGCCATGTATGGAAGTGAAACATGGACGATAAGCAGAAGAGCACAGAAGCTTTTGAGATGCGGTTTGACAGAAGAATGCTGAAGATTAGGTGAGTGCATCACGTAACTAATAAAGAGGTACTGATTAGAATTGGGGAGAAGAGAAATTTGTGGCACAACATGACTAGAAGAAGGGATCGGTTGTTAGGACGCATCCTGAGGGAGACCAGGAGATGAATACAGTGAGCAGATTCAGAGGGATTTAGGTTTCAGTAGTTACTCGGAGATGAAGAGGTTTGCACGAGATAGATTAACATGGAGAGTTACATCAGACCCGTCTTCGAACTGAAGGCCATAACAACTTACTCTACTGTACGTGCTGTCGCCAAGTGTTGTTATTTGCTTCGCCACGCCCCATGACCAGACTATTGTTTCATGCACTCTCCTGTACGTTCTTCCACGACTTCTGATCGATATTGTGTGATCTGGAAAGTTCCGGACACCAAGTCTTACGTGAACTGCTTATGAAGGGGCGCTGAGTATAAACAGCCGAAGATGGTTACGAAAAGCTGTCACGACCTTGAAAGGGTACAGTACCGCCCGACATTGAAAATAGGTACAACATACTTCATTATTTTTGTCAGAACAACACATTTTTTTGTAAAATAACTCAGTTTCAATTAATACAGCGAAGCCGGATAACAGTGTGGGAAAGAATGACAATTTATTTATTTAATTGATCACATGTGCACTCCCTCAAAATAAATCCCTACATCCAGTTTTGTGAGATCTGTGAAATGAATGAATGTATGGTCGTCTGCTAACCGCAGATAGTGAATGTGAATATATGATCATCTTTGAGACGATCCTTTGGCCACCTTTGGTGGAACCAAAGAGATGAAATTTACCTGAGCTTTGAGCGCCTGAAATGTGGCTGACCAATACGGTAGCAAGGTGCTCCCCCACTTCAACAGAGGTGCAAGAGAACCTGAAGAACGGCCATGTTTCAGCACTCTGCCGCTGGATCTTGTGCTGTTAAGACCTGTCTTGGGTGTGCTCCGTAAAGACAAAAGAGTGGAGACATGGTATGCATGTGGAATATTTAAGAGTAGTTTGAAATAATAATTTCTCTATTTCAGGAACTTTTGTGGGGAGAATTAAATATCAGGCAGGTAATATTAATGGGATCGTAGTAATCTTCGGAAGTGACCAACGGTCACAATGAAACCACGTGTAGCAATAAGTTGAAATACTTCTGTGTGCTTAAGTTAAGCTGAATTACTAGCGTGTGTACAATAAGTTGAAATATTTAAGAAATAGCGTGTGTACTATAAGTTGAAATATTTAAGAAATAGTGTGTGCAGGACTTGAAATTAGAGGCGAGTACTTCCACGTGGTGAGTACTGTGTGTCTCAATCTGTGTATGAGACAAAGGATAAAGAGAAGTACTCGTCCATGGTATCAGTTGAGGACTCGTGTGTGTGATGAATATGTTCTTAATATTACTTTGCGAGATATGTTTCCGTGTGACACTTGATTCAAACTATAATACTCTGAGAGAGAAGCAAGGTGAGTCAGCCGTCTATCCAGCAACGCCACATGGCTTGCATTGCACAGGAAGACGTGCTTATATCTCCAGAGTTCATAGTAGGAAATTAGAATTACGAAGTGGGGCAGTGTCGTGTGAATCTGGGATAGATACTAATTGAAGTAGGAAAGCTGAAAGTGATAGTGTTGTGACTATTTATTGTATTGTATTCCATGTTGTAGTGTGGTGTATGTCATGTAATTTGGGTATGTGTGGTTTGCATGGGAGAGTAGCAAGGTAGTTTCAAAAGATTAGTGGGTTATGCTTGTTCCTTCTGTACCGCTCGATCTGGAGGAAAGTTTCGTGATGATGATTGTGAGAGTCGAAGTGTGAGATATAATAAAAGATCCACCATCCTATCCAGAAAGTGCACTGTAGCGTTAAACAATTACGAGACCATAAGGTAGAGAATCACCAATGTAAAGCCATGCCCACTGGGGCGGAATTTCTCATGTGTTATTGTTGTAGGTTATAGAATTTGTGTGTTTAGGTTTAGAATTTATCGGAATAAATAAGATAGTGAAAAGAAAAAGATTGGTGGACTTTTCCTTCGAATTGTATGTTGTCATGATGTCCCGAATTTATAATGTGTGCGCCATTCATATTCAGAGCGGTGGCCACGTGTTGATAAAAGCCGTTAAATAAAAGTCAAAAAGAAAATGTGGTATTGCCAGTGCGTAGTGAACAGTCAGGGTTCTGTAAATTACTGATAGTCAGGTATGCGTTTCCGTTGCGTATTATTCATACAGGAGGATAATTTGTAACTTAATTGAGAGTACGAGAGTTCATGTTACTCGATAAATAAGAATGAATCCAGCTGGCCGGTGTGGCCGAGCGGTTCTAGGCGCGTCAGTCTGGAACCGCGCGGCCGCTACGGTCGCAGGTTCGAATCCTGCCTCGGGCATGGATGTTTGTGATGTCCTTAGGTTAGTTAGGCTTAACTAGTTCTAAGTTATAGGGGACTAATGACCTCAGCAGTTGAGTCCCATAGTGCTCAGAGCCATTTGAACCATTTAAGAATGAATCCACTAGCTTGGCAGATCACTCATCTTGCAGGCCTGACTGTTTGATGCCACAGTATGAGCAAGGCACGTGGGTGCCTCTCAACCTTACTACTGAAAACAGCGGATAAGTGGCCCCTTGTTTACTACGAGCGGTACAGTGACCCTGCGAAGCGAGCGGAATCGGTCAAGTCGGCATATTTCGTATCAGCGCGGGACGGGTGGCGTTTTCTCAATGCGCCGATAAATGTGACAACGCGGACCGCTTGAGTCGGCAGTTCCACTGAATGGCTATGACGCTAACATGCGATATTTGTGACGGACAGCCGACCGAAATGTTAAACATCTGACTCACGCGTAACGTGTTGAAAGTTTCTTGCTGCGCACTGATAAAAATTTACAACGGCTACAGCATACTACACTCCCTCTTCCGCGCTTACTGACCGCCAGTCCATGTCAGATCATTCTGACATAGGCTTTCCTTCATGGTTCGGGCACTAGAGAGCCTCAGGCGATTATATCTGCCATCAGTGTCTCTCGATACGTCCTAATGTCCTCGGTGTTGAAGGGGCGTTTCGTCTTTAACTTTTTTGTAAAAAAAAAAAAGAAATGTGCAACCGTTCGCTCGACGAAAGATCCGTACACAAAGACTGGAAAGTTGCACAGGTCACACCAATATTCAAGAAAGGTAGCAGGAGTAATCCACTAAATTACAGGCCCATATCGTTAACGTCGATATGCAGCAGGATTTTAGAACATTATTGTGTTCGAACATTATGAATTACCTCAAAGGAAACGGTCTATTGACACACAGTCAACATGGGTTTAGAAAACATCGTTTCTGTGAAACACAACTAGCTATTTATTCACATGAAGTGCTGAGTGCTATTGACAAGGGATTTCAGATCGATTCCGTAGTCCTGGATTTCAAGAAGGCTTTTGACACTGCACCACACAAGCGGCTCGTAGTAAAATTGCGTGCTTATGGAATATCGTCTCAGTTTTGTGACTGGATTTGCGATTTCCTGTCAGAGAGGCCACAGTTCGTAGTAACTGACGGAAAGTCATCCAGTAAAACAGAAATGATTTCTGGCGTTCCCCAAGGTAGTGTTATAGGCCCTTTCCTGCTCCTTATCTATATAAACGATTGGGGAGACAATCTGAGCAGCCGTCTTCGGTTGTTTGCAGATGACACTGTCGTTTATTGACTAATAAAGCCATCAAAAGATAAAAAAACTGCAAAACGATTAATAAAAATATGTGAATGGTGCGAAAAGTGGCAGTTGACCCTAAATAACGAAAAGTGTCAGGTCATCCACATGAGTGCTAAAAGGAAATCGTTAAACTTCAGTTACACGATAAATCAGTCTAATCAAAAAGCCGTTATTTCAACTAAATACCTAGGTATTACAGTTACGAACAACTTAAATTGGAAAGAACACATAGAAAATGTTGAGGGGAAGACTAACCAAAGGCTGCGTTTTATTGGCAGGACACTTAGAAAATGTAACAGGTCTACTAAGGTCGGCCGGAGTGGCCCAGCGGTTCTAGGCGCTACAGTCTGGGACCGCGAGACCGCTAAGGTCGCAGGTTCGAATCCTGCCTCGGACATGGATGTGTGTGATGTCCTTAGGTTAGTTAGGTTTAAGTAGTTCTAAATCCTAGGGGACTGATGACCACAGCAGTTAAGTCCCATAGTACTCAGAGCCATTTGAACCATTTTTAGACCTACTAAAGAGACTGCCTACACTAGGCTTGTCCGTCCTCTTTTGGAATACTGCTGCGCGGTGTGGGATCCTTACCAGGTAGGACTGACGGAGTACATCGAAAAAGTTCAAAGACAGGTAGCACGTTTTGTATTATCGCGAAATATGGGAAAGGGCGTCACAGAAATGATACAGGATTTAGGCTGGAAATCATTAAAAGAAAGGCGTTTTTAGTTGCGACGGAATCTTCTCACGAAATTCCAATCACCAACTTTCTCCTCCAAATGCGAAAACATTTTGTTGACACCGACCTACATAGGGCGGAACGATCACCACGATAAAATAAGGGAAATAAGAGTTCGTACGGAAAGATATAGGTGTTCAGTCTTTCCGCACGCTATACGAGATTGGAATAATAGAGAATTGTGAAGGTGGTTCGATGAACCCTCTGCCAGGCACTTAAATGTGATTTGCAGAGTATCGATGTAGATGTAGATGAAAAAGACTGCTACTGCATTGAGCACCTTTCTTAAACCGATTTCGAAGCCATGCACACTTCACCAAAGAATAGCCTTTTTCCATATTACAGCCACCGTTTCTGCCTACCTACATCTACTTACGCACTCCGCAATCCACCTAGAGCGCGAGGTGGAGGGTACTTCATGCGCTTTTTCATTCACGTTCCGAAGGATTTAAATGACTCCCTCAATGCCTTCGTACGCGCCCTAAGCTCTGTTATCTTATTCTCATAATCCCTACGATAGGTGCGCGGTGGTGACAGCTTAAATGTTGTACAGTTACCGAATAGTTATTTGCGAAAATGACATCGCCCTTCCTCCAAAGATTCCCAAAGAGCTTACACCGAGCATTTTTGTTACACTTTCGTATGGGATATACCGCCATGTTACGACTCTTGCAACGCGTTTCTATTCTTCAATGTGGGCTATCATGCGTTCTTCATAAGGGTTACAAACACTGGAGAAATATTTACTGGTCGCACTCACGTCCGCTATGTTTTTCCTTTTTCCTTCGCAGATGTACCACACTCTCCCAGAATCCTTACAACAAATCTGCGTCTTCCATTAACCTTCACCATCATCGATTTTACGTACTCGTGTCATTTCATATCGTTTCATATCGCTACTTACAAGGGAACCTCCCCATCGCACCCCCTTCAGATTTAGTTATAAGTTGGCACAGTGGATAGGCCTTGAAAAACTGAACATAGATCAATCGAGAAAACAGGGAGAAGTTGTGTGGAACTATGAAAAAAATTAGTAAAATATACAAACTGAGTAGTCCATTCAAAGATAGGCAACATCAAGGAGACTGGGAGTCAAGGAGCGCCGTGGTCTGTGGTTAGCGAGAGCAGCTACGGAACGAGAGGTCCTAGGTTCAAGTCTTCCCTCGAGTGAAAAGTTGAATTTTGATTTTCAGTTTATGTGGCAAACTCTTATGTTTTCATCACTTTTTTTGGGAGTGATTATCACATCCACAAGAAAACCTAAATCGGGCAAGGTAGAAGAATCTTTTTACCCATTCGCTAAGTGTACAAGTTAGGTGGGCCGACAACATATTCCTGTCATGTGACGCACATGCCGTCACCAGTGTCGTATAGAATATATCAGACGTGTTTTCCTGTGGAGGAATCGGTTGACCTATGACCTTGCGATCAAATGTTTTCGGTTCCCATTGGAGAGGCACGTCCCTTCGTCTACTAATCGCACGGTTTTGCGGTGCGGTCGCAAAACACAGACACTAAACTTATTACAGTGAACAGAGACGTCAATGAACGAACGGACAGATCATAACTTTGCGAAAATAAAGAAAGTAAAAGGTTCAGTCAGGGGAAGACTTGAACCAAGGACCTCTCGCTCCGCAGCTACTTACGCTAACCACGGGACCAGGACGCTGCTGAGCTCAGATTCTCCTGAATGTTGCCTATGTTGCGCATGGACTACTCAGTTTGTATATTTTATTAATTTTTTTCATCGTTCCATAAAACTTCTTCCTGTTTTCTCGATTGATCTGTGTTCAGTTTTTCAAGGCCTATCCACTGTGCCAACTTATAACTAAGTCTGAAGGGTGTGCGATGGGGAGGTTCCCTTGTTAGTATAAACCCCTAAATATTTAAACGATACGATGTGCTTCACCTATATGCCACTAACGTTTTTAATCACATTCTGTCGCTTTCTATCTCTTTGTTAAGTAATTAATTGACTTCTTTACCGTGCCCATATTAGGACAATCAGGCCCTCTCTTACATCGAGCCTGGCATTCTGTAGTGTGTACACCACGGAAACGTAAGTCAAGTCGAGACGAATAATTTTATACAGGACACTAGCGGTCTATCAAGCCGGGAAACAGACACAAATTTGCCTAAAAAAGACTCGCAAGCTACAGTGCATGCCCGCCGCGCAATTGCATTTCTTTTTCTCGCCAAAAACGTCCTCGAATATCACTTGTCTTCTTGCTGTTGTGGTCTTCAGTCCAAAGACTGGTTCGATGCAGCTCTCCGTGCTATACTGTGCAAGCCTCTTCATCTCCGAGTAACTACTGCAACCTACATCCTTCTGAATCTGCTTACTGTATCCATCTCTTGGTCTACCTCTACGACTTTTGCCCCACACGCTTCCTTCCAGTACCACATTGGTGATCTCTTGATGCCTCAAAAAGTGTCCTTACAACCGATCCCTTCTCCTAGTCATGTTGTGCCACAAATTCCTCTTCTCCCCAGTTCTATTCAGCACCTCTTCATTAGTTACGTGATCTACCCATCTAATCTTCAGCATTCTTCTGTAGCACCACATTTCGAAAGCTTCTATTCTCTTATTGTCTAAACTATTTACCGTCGATGTTTCACATCCATATAGGACTACACTCGATACAAATACTTTCAAAAAGACTTGCTGACAATTGAGTGTATACTCGATGTTAACAAATTTCTCTTCTTCAGAAACGCTTTCCTTGCCATTGCCAATCTACATTTTACGTCCTCTCTACTTCGAACATCATCAGTTATTTTGCTCCCTAAATAGCAAAACTCATTTACTACTGTAAGTGTCTCATTTCCTGGTGTAATTCCCTCAGCATCACCTGATTTAGTTTAACTACATTCCATTTTTCTTGTTTTGCTTTTGTTGATGTTCATATTATATTCTCCTTTCATGACACTGTCCATTTCGTTCAGCTGCTCTTCCCGGTCCTTTGCTCTCTCTGACGGAATATAATGTCGTCGCAAACCTGAAAGTTTTTATTTCTTATCCATGGACTTTAATTCTTACTCCACATTTTTCTTTTGTTTCCTTTCCTGCTCGCTCAATATAGACATTGAATAACATCGGGGATAGGCTAAACCTTGTCTCACTCCCTTCCCAACCACTGCTTTCCTTTCATGCCCCTCGAATTTTATAACTCCTATCTGGTTTCTGTACAAATTGTAAATAGTCTTTCGTTCCCTGTATATGACCTCTGCCACCTTCAGAATTTGAAAGAGAGTATTCCAGTCAACATCATCAAAAGCTTTCTCTAAATCTACAAATGCTAGAATCGTAGTTTTGCTTTTCCTTAATCTATCTTCTAACATAAGTCATAGGGCCAGTATTGCCTCGCGTGTTCCAACATTTCTACGGAATCCAAACTGATCCTCCTCGAGATTAGCTTCTACCAGTTTTTCCATTCGTCTTAAAAGAAGTCGTCTCAGTATTTTGCAGCCATGGCTTATTAAACTGACAGTTTTGTAATTTTCACACCTGTCTACTCCTGCTTTCTTTGGGATTGGAATTATTATATTCTTCTTGAAGTCTTAGGGAATTTCGCCTGACTCACACATCTTGCTCACCAGATGGCAGTGTTGTCGTGGCTGCCTCTCCCAAGGCTATCAGCAGTTCTAATGGAATGTTGTCTACTTCTGGCGCCTTGTTTCGACTTAGATCTTTCAATGCCCTGTCAAATTCTTGACGCAGTATAATATCCCCCATTTCCTCTTCATCTAGGTCCTCTTCCATTACCATAATATTGCCCTTACGTACATCGCCCTTGTCTAGATCCTCTATATACTCCTTCCATCTTTCTGCTTTCTCCTCTTTGCTTAGGACTGGCTTTCCTACTGAGCTCTTGATATTCATGCAGGTTGTTCTCTTTTCTCCAAAGGTCTCTTTAATTTTCCTGTAGGCAGTATCTATCTTAGCCCTAGTGATATATGCCTCTTCCTCCTTACATTTGTCCTCTAGCAGTCCTTGCTTAGCAATTTTGTCGATCTCATTTTTGAGACGTTTGTATTCCTTCTCGCCTGCTTCACTTACTGCATTTTTATATTTTCTCCTTTATCAATTAAGTTCAATTCTGTTCTGTTACCCAATGACTTCTACTAGACCTCGTCTTTTTACCTACTTGATCCTCTGCGGCCTTCACCATTTCATCTCTCAAAGCTACCCATCTTCTTCTACTCTATTTCTTTCACCCGTATTTGTAAATCGTTCCCTAATGCTGTCTCTGAAACTCTCTACAACCTCTGGTTCTTTCAGTTTATTCAGGTCCCATCTCCTTAAATTACTACGTTTCAGCAGTTTCTTCAGTTTTAATCTACAGTTCATAGCCAATACATTGTGATCAGAGTTCACATCTGCCCCTGGAAATGTGTTAAAATTTAAAACCTGGTTCCTAAATATTTGCCTCACAATTACATAATCTATCTGAAGTCTTCCAGTGTCTCCAGGCCTCTTCGACGTATATAACCTTCTTTCATGATTCTTAAGCCAAGTGTTAGCTATTATTATGTTATGCTCTGCTCAGAATTCTACCAGGCGGTTTCCTCTTTCATTCTTTACCCCCAGTCCATATTCTACTATTACTTTTCCTTCTCTTCTTTTCACTACTGCCGGCCGGAGTGGCCGAGCGGTTCTAGGTGCTGCAGTCTGGAGCCGCGCGACCGCTACGGTCGCAGGTTCCAAACCTGCCTCGAGCATGGATGTGTGTGATGTCCTTAGGTTAGGTTTAAGTAGTTCTAAGTTCTAGAGGACTGATGACCTCAGACGTTAAGTCCCAAAGTGCTCAGAGCCATTTGAACCTTTTGAACCTTTCACTACTATCGAATTCCAGTCCCTCATGACCATTACATTTTCGTCTCCCTTAATTATCTGAATAATTTCTTTTATCGCATCATACGTTTCTTCAGTCTCTTCGTCATCTGCTGAGCTAGTTGGCATATAAGCTTGTACTACTTTGTTAGGCGTGCGGTTCGTGTCTATTTTGGTTACAATACTGCGTTCACTATGCTGTTCGTAGTAGCTTTTTTGCGCTCCTATTTTTTTATTCATTATTAAACCTACTTCTGCATTACCCCTATTCGATTTTGTATTTATAACCCTGTATTCATCTGAGTAGAAGTCTTGTTCCTCCTGACACCGAACTACACTAATTCCCAGTATATCTAACTTTAACCTATCTATTTCCCTTTTCAAGTTTCCTAACCTACCTGCCCGATTAAGCGATCTGATATTCCACGCTCCGATCCGTAGAACGCGAGTTTTGTGTCTCCTGATAACGACGTCCTCCTGAGTAGTCCCCGCCTCGAGAGCGGAATGGGGGACTATTTTACCTCCGGAATATTTTACCCAAGAGGACGCCATCATCATTTAACCATACGGTAAAGCTGCAAGCCCCCCGGAAAAATTACGGCCATAGTTTCCCCTTGCTTTTAGCAGTTCGCAGTACCAGCACAGCAAGGTCATTTTGGTTAATGTTACAAGGCCAGATCAGTCAATCATCCAGACTGTTGCCCCTGCCACTACTGAAAAGGCTGCTGCCCCTCTTCAGGAACCACACGTCTGTTTGTCCTCTCAACAGATACCCCTCCGTTGTGGTTGCACCTACGGTACAGGTATTTCTATTATTTAGGCACGCAGGCCTCTCCACCAACGGCGAGGTCCATGGTTCATGGGGGGGCTATTACTGTAACATAAATAGCGGAAAGGTGTAGTAACTATAGGAAAAAAAACAGAGTTTATGGCGCTGTGTTGCGTTTAGTGATATTCACCATTCAGTACATCAAATGGAAATTTTATCGCAGTATTTCTGTATTTCCTGCTTATCTTTCAACGGTGATACTTCCCTGCAGTCGGCAGTAGCCTCAACGAAAAAACTGATAGTAATATCGATCTTACCTGATAAATCGATGACGGGGTATGAGAGAATTAGAAGTCCTGTCATGCTATTAATTTTTAATGTCATTGGGAAACGACAGCCATCGTATTTGACAGTATCATATAGTCAGTCTAGACAGCAACAATTATTTATTTGTGTAGTCAATATTTACCTATCATTTAATAAATAAGTAAATAATTGTAGCTATCTAGACTGACTGTTTCTGTTATCCTTTTACTCTTCGCTGGAGCACAACCGATTTTCCTTTAGTTACTGTTGAAGATTCCCCGTCCAGTATAGCGTATTGCCTTTTATCAGACAACCAATCTCAGATCCGTGAAGTACCTAGTATGATGGAATTTTGGTTGCTAGCCGACCAAGAGGAAATCTAGGAAACGGGATTATCCCCGTTTTCCTGGATCTACTGTGCGCGCGACATGGTGCATGAGCAAAGCGAGCTACGTTTCACAGGAGTCTTGACACGGAATTTTCGTGAGAAGCTGGAACTATGACTTTTGTGTAGTACTACATAGTAATATGGAGCATTCTGCTTGGAAGAAAAATGATTTCAAACAACGTACATTCTGCTTAATATTCTTAATTTCTTCATTTTTTACTTGTGAGTGAGTACCTTGTCCGTAGACTTATCAGTTCTGTAGGGTAATAAGCACAGGGCATCTGGTTATCTTATCGTGGCCAGTCTATAAAGTGTTCTACTTTGCGCATACGCTTTACGCTGACGTCCTAGTTCTGTTATTGCGTCAGCAGTGATTCTTATTAGCCGACCGCAGTATTATTGTATCTGGAAGTGAGGGCGCTTTGGTCAGCTTGCCGAGAATTTTTGTCACAATATTTCACGAGGACACCCTGAACGTCTTCATAGTTCTGAAGAGCCAAAGAAACTGGTACAACTGCCTAATATCATGTAGGCCCCCCCTAACATGCAGAAGCACCGCAACACGACGTGTCATGGACTGGACTAATGTCTGAAGTAGTGCTGGAGGGAATTCAGACCAGGAATCCAGCAGGGCTGTCCATAAATCAGCAAGAGTATGAGGGAGTGGAGATCTCTTCTGAACAGCACGTTGAAAGGCATCCCAGAAATGCTCAGTAATGTTCATGTCTGGGGAATTTGGTGGCCAGCGGAACTATTTAAACTCAGAAGAGTGTTCCTGGAGCCCTTGTGTAGCAATTCTGTTCGTGTGGTTGGTTGGTTTGTTTAAAGATGAAAGGGACCAAACTGCAAACGTCATCGGTCCCCTGTACGTGTGGTGTGTCGCATTGTCCTGCTGGAAGTCCTCAACTTCGTCGGAATGCACAATGGATATGAATGGATGCAGTTGACCAGACAGGATGCTTACGTACGTGTCTGCTGTCACAGTCGAATGTAGACGTATCAGGCGTCACGTACCACTTCAAGTGCACACGCCCCACACCATTACGGAGTCTCCACCAGCTTGAACACCCCCCTGCTGACATGCAGGGTCCATGGATTCATCAGGTTGTCTCCATACCTGTACACGTCTATCCACTCGATACAATTTGAAACGAGATTCGTCAAGCCGGCAACTTGATACCAGTCGTCAACATCAGAATGTCAGTGTTGACGGCCCAGGCGAGGCCTAAAGCTTTCTGTCGTGTATTGATCAAGGGTACACGAGTGGGCCTTCGGCCCCGAAATCCCATATCAATGATATTTCGTTGAATGGCCCGCACCCTGACACTTGTTGATGTCGCAGCATTGAAATCTGCAACAATTTCTGGAAGTGTTGTACTTCCGTCACATTAAACGATTCTTTTCAGTCGTTAGTCCCGTCCTTGCAGGATCTTTTTCCAGCAGCAGGTATGTCGGATATTTGATGTTTTAACCGGATTTCTGATATTCACGGTACACTCGTGAAAGGGTCGTACGGGAAAATCCACACCACTTCGCTACCTCGGAGATGCCATGTCCCATCGCCCATGCGCAACTGTAGCACCACATTCAAACTCACTTAAACCTTGATAACCTGCCATTGTAGCAGCAGTAACCGATCTAACAACTGCGCCAGACACTTGTTGTCATATATAGGAATCGCCGACTGCAGCGCCGTATTCTGCCTGTTTACATATCTCTCTATTTGAATACGCATGCCTGCACAAGGTTATTTGGCGCTGCAGTATAAATGCACGACTGTCTTGAAAGCATTCACGATGTGATGTGTTTTCCTTAGTCACCGCTGCCGCTGTACTTTTCTACTGCAACGTCACTCTGTATTTCTGATAGCGACCACGGGAGGCCAAGTGCAGTTATGTCGTGGTCACGTAGTATTCATGTGTGAAAATTTCTTTCCATAAAAAGGGGAGCGCAGATCAGCGCTGAGCAATATATGGTAAATGAAGTACGGTCCACACAGAATAGAAACTTGTAATACATTCAGCCGAAATTCAGACTGTGCTCGAAGCATATAGTGACCGTGTACCGGATCATAACAGGCAATTGTATCGATTGTGCATGATGGGTACCATTGTATACAATCAGCAAGTGGGCATGCTTGCATCCATTCGTTCAACTGTTTCTAGTCAGTAATGTTCTGGTCAGTAGAGTCTTCTACTTTTGGTAGGTTGCATCTGAGCAACCAATGAGATGCTCCTAGACACCGAAAACGGGGAGAATGTTTAACAAGCCAATGTGTGCTTCTTCGACTGGCATTGTAATTAATAGCGCTCGTCAGCCAGAGCAATATTCAAATATGGTTCAAATGGCTCTGAGCATTATGGGACTTAACTTCTGAGGTCATCAGTCCCCTAGAATATAGTACTTAAACCTAACTAACCTAAGGACATCACACACATCCATGCCCGAGGCAGGATTCGAACCTACGATCGTAGCGGTCGCGCAGTTCCAGACTGAAGCGCCTAGAACCGCGTGGCCACACTGGCCGGCGAGCAATATTCCTCTCTCGGTGCGACACAGTTTCATTCTGATGTGTTCGCTTCGTATTTTCGAGCCCCATTCACTTGCGCCGAAGCTGGCTGTAGCTGTCAACATTGCATCGTGACATAATTCAGTTGCAAACTTCGGTAGGCAATGTTCGTTTGTAAATGTTGTCAGAATTTTCTGTAGAACTTTTGTAGTCCTCTGTTAAGTTTCCGTGATATTGGCTAAGGACTTCCATTTACTTGCTGAAGAATGACACTGAAATATCTACATGTCTTAGTTCTTCAGATAAAGACACCGTCCAGCTTTAAACGAAGATTTCTCACCAGTTTGCCTGTGGAGACAGCAGCGGTAACTTTATCGAATGAAGGTCAAGGTGTTCTTCTGACGAAGTTGGGGAAACCATCTAGTGACCAGAAAGGAAATAGAAGTTGGCCGCTCCCATGTTCCCAGGTGCAACTGATTTAGAACAGAGGAAGGCTTAATATTACTGACTTTTAGATTATGAATTATGGTTTACATGCTATTTTGTTACAATTACTGAGCAGTTTCTAGGAAGGTATGAACATATTTATGGAATTTAGTATTGCTATTGTATACACAGGAGACATGTGAAAAAAGTAACTGATTCACAGTCTAGTTTCTCATTGAGAATTTTTTCCCCTTATTTTCTGTCACGTACAGAAATTAGAGTATTAAAAAAAAATGGCCGCGCGGGATTAGCCGAGCGGTCTAGCCGCTGCAGTCATGGACTGTGTGGCTGGTCCCGGCGGAGGTTCGAGTCCTCCCTCGGGCATGGGTATTTGTGTTTGTCCTTAGAATAATTTAGGTTAAGTAGTGTGTAAGCTTAGGGACTGATGACCGTAGCAGTTAAGTCCCATAAGATTTCACACAAATTTGAAATTTGAAAAAAAAAAAAAAATGTTCAAATGGCTCTGAGCACTACGGGACTTAACATCTGAGGTCATCAGTCCCATAGACTTAGAACTACTTAAACCTAACTAACCTAAGGACATCAGACACATCCATGCCCGAGACAGGAATCGAACCTGTGACCGTAGCAGCAGCGCGGTTCCAGACTGAAGCGCCTAGAACCGCTCGGATACAACGGCCGGCTAGAGTATTTTAAGATCTTCTTCTGTGTTTCTGAATGAGTGTCCAGTGCTGTTCATGTTTGTTGCTATTGCTGATTTCGTGAAGTGATTATGTTGTAACAGCTGTTGTGTTCACTGTATACTGTACTAACGTTTCTGCCAGTCTGTCCTTACTTGAGTAAATTTTTCATGTGATTTTCTATATTCCCGAGTCTGAGAATTTTTGTTGTTGTTGTTTAAAATGGGCACCAATTTCTGTTGTAGTTTGTTGTTTGTGGGCAAAGCTACATTTACTTTATGTTACCTAATCACTTTCGTAAACAAGATTGCAACTGTCATTATCTTATAAAATTTCAGTCTTGTTTCTTTCGTCGTTTTGTTTTTTCAAAAATATGTTTATTCTTCGCACGTGTTCTCTAACTTTGCCAGCTTCTTCCCTATGTCTTCTTCATACTCATATGTGACCTCGAAACCTAAATAGCTAACATGTTTGACCTGTTCTATTCAAATGTTATAAATGGCTCTGAGCACTATGGGACTTAATTGCTAAGGTCATCAGTCCCCTAGAACTTAGAACTAATTAGACCTAACTAACATAAGGGCATCACACACATCCATGCCCGAAGCAGGATTCGAACCTGCGACCGTAGCGGTCGCGCGGTTCCAGACTGTAGCGCCTAGAACCGCTCGGCCACCCCGGCCGGCACCTATTCTATTAGCTTGTTGCATAAGTTCGGAACATTTCTGTTTTGATTTGATCTTGCACTCTGTGATTATTACCTTTTCCGCTTTGGGTCGAACAATCTTCAAGGAACTTCCTTTCCGGATGAAAATGCTCTCCCAACATGGCTCGAAGATATCCTCGCCTCATAGTCAAATGATTTTTGCAGTCACTGAATCGAAAAGTTACCACGGAGCTCGCAGACTGTTGTAAAAAGCGAAGTAGAATATATTATTAATGAGTATAGACATTGTTATGTGTATCTGTTCCGTTTATTAAAATTATGGAAATACGCTACCAACTTATGTACCAATCATATATTATTCCATTGCTAATCGTAATTTTTTTCGGGCAGGGTTTTTGTAAGCCATTGATTTTGTCTTCTTTTCTGCTATCGTCCTTATGAAAATGAAAAGGGGCCAGCTGGTGACCATAATGTGCACGTAAATACACTCCTGGAAATGGAAAAAAGAACACATTGACACCGGTGTGTCAGACCCACCATACTTGCTCCGGACACTGCGAGAGGGCTGTACAAGCAATGATCACACGCACGGCACAGCGGACACACCAGGAACCGCGGTGTTGGCCGTCGAATGGCGCTAGCTGCGCAGCATTTGTGCACCGCCGCCGTCAGTGTCAGCCAGTTTGCCGTGGCATACGGAGCTCCATCGAAGTCTTTAACACTGGTAGCATGCCGCGACAGCGTGGACGTGAACCGTATGTGCAGTTGACGGACTTTGAGCGAGGGCGTATAGTGGGCATGCGGGAGGCCGGGTGGACGTACCGCCGAATTGCTCAACACGTGGGGCGTGAGGTCTCCACAGTACATCGATGTTGTCGCCAGTGGTCGGCGGAAGGTGCACGTGCCCGTCGACCTGGGACCGGACCGCAGCGACGCACGGATGCACGCCAAGACCGTAGGATCCTACGCAGTGCCGTAGGGGACCGCACCGCCACTTCCCAGCAAATTAGGGACACTGTTGCTCCTGGGGTATCGGCGAGGACCATTCGCAACCGTCTCCATGAAGCTGGGCTACGGTCCCGCACACCGTTAGGCCGTCTTCCGCTCACGCCCCAACATCGTGCAGCCCGCCTCCAGTGGTGTCGCGACAGGCGTGAATGGAGGGACGAATGGAGACTTGTCGTCTTCAGCGATGAGAGTCGCTTCTGCCTTGGTGCCAATGATGGTCGTATGCGTGTTTGGCGCCGTGCAGGTGAGCGCCACAATCAGGACTGCATACGACCGAGGCACACAGGGCCAACACCCGGCATCGTGGTGTGGGGAGCGATCTCCTACACTGGCCGTACACCACTGGTGATCGTCGAGGGGACACTGAATAGTGCACGGTACATCCAAACCGTCATCGAACCCATCGTTCAACCATTCCTAGACCGGCAAGGGAACTTGCTGTTCCAACAGGACAATGCACGTCCGCATGTATCCCGTGCCACCCAACGTGCTCTAGAAGGTGTAAGTCAACTACCCTGGCCAGCAAGATCTCCGGATCTGTCCCCCATTGAGCATGTTTGGGACTGGATGAAGCGTCGTCTCACGCGGTCTGCACGTCCAGCACGAACGCTGGTCCAACTGAGGCGCCAGGTGGAAATGGCATGGCAAGCCGTTCCACAGGACTACATCCAGCATCTCTACGATCGTCTCCATGGGAGAATAGCAGCCTGCATTGCTGCGAAAGGTGGATATACACTGTACTAGCGCCGACATTGTGCATGCTCTGTTGCCTGTGTCTATGTGCCTGTGGTTCTGTCAGTGTGATCATGTGATGTATCTGACCCCAGGAATGTGTCAATAAAGGTTCCCCTTCCTGGGACAATGAATTCACGGTGTTCTTATTTCAATTTCCAGGAGTGTATAAAGAAGACTGAGGTGATGGTTGGGTACCAGGTGAAAGTACTCAAAAATGTGTGTGAAATCTTATGGGACTTAACTGCTAAGGTCATCAGTCCCTAAGCTTACACACTACTTAACCTAAATTATCCTAATGACAAACACACTCACCCATGCCCGAGGGAGGGCTCGAACCTCCGCCGGGACCAGCCGCACAGTCCATGACTGCAGTGCCTTAGACCGTTCGGCTAACCCCGCACGGCATGTGAAAGTGCTGTATAGAAAAATGTTGTAAGAGAGATCTGCTATTTTTTGCAAAATGTTGCTTACATAAGGTACGCTAACCAAACCTGCCGCCGGCTGGAATGGCCGTGCGGTTGTAGGCGCTTCAGTCTGGAGCCGAGCGACCGCTACGATCGCAGGTTCGAATCCTGCCTCGGGCATGGATGTGTGTGATGTCCTTAGGTTAGTTAGGTTTAATTAGTTCTAAGTTCTAGGCGACTGATGACCTCAGAAGTCAAGTCACATAGTGCTCAGAGCCAGTTGAACCATTTTGAAGCAAACATGCCAATGGTGAGACAAGAATACTAATTCTAACATTAGCGTGAAAAAAACCCAAGATTTATTTCGCTCGGTTTTCCGACTGCAGTATAACCTCAAAAAGAAGACTAGAGTACAAGAGAGACAGGATGATACACTTGGGAACGTCGCACAAAGCAGTCACATAAATATTTTCACTTGACAGTGAAAATAAAGTCTCGAAACGCGTCGTGCTAAGCATGAAGACTAGTTAAAAGGTGCAGTAGTTGAGTATTTGAATGATTCATGCATAGTGCTGGCTCGGAGCTGAAGCGGATGGGGCCGATTGTGGACCTGTCGTGTCGACAGGTGGATGCCTGCTATCGCGGGATCTGGTGGACTCATACACGCTAAGGCGTCTACTTCCATTCCACACCCGCATCTACCTCCACATATGCGTTTAGCAGGGAGTGTTTTTAATTACGTCACACTTTAGGGTTCCTTTCCGTTCCACAAACGGTTGCAGCTTGGGACAAATGTTTTCGTGTAAGCCTTTCAGTTAGCTGATATTTGCCTAATTTGACCTGCGCTGTTTAAGGGGCACGTACTTCGGAGGAACTTCTGGCCTGAAATTCCCTAAACAGGTTCTCACAACATTTATGGTGCCTTCTTTCGAATATCTTCCAGTTAAGATTTTCGTGCCCCTCTATTAGACTCTCTCACAAGTCGGACGAGCATCGCGAGCATTCGCTCTGCCATTATTTGTATACGCTCGTAGTGTCCTGTTAGACGGAGACGAAATAATGTATATCCCATACACACTCACAGCATTCGATTATGGCTGCGTAACTAGTCTTGCATGCAATCTCTTGTTCAATAAAATTGCGGTCTTCCTCAGACCTTTACCTCCCAGAATAAAATTTTCACTATGCAGCGGAGTGTGCGCTGATATGTAACTTCCTAGCAGATTAAAACTTTGTGCCGGCCCCAGACTCGAACTCGGGACCTTTGCTTTTCGCGGGCAAGTACTCTAACATCTTTTTTTTTTGCGTTTTGTTCGTTGTTGATCGTAGTGTTTGGTCGTTGCGGACGTCACATGATATCCATTCAAGTTCTTTTTTGATCTTTCACTCAGTTTTTTATTACAGAGGCCAACCAGCTCTCTGACCAAACACACTGAGCTACCGTGCCGGCACCATCTGAACTACCCAAGCACGACTCACGACACCTTCTCACCCCTTCACTTCCGCCAGTACCTCGTCTCCTACCTTCCAAACTTCTGCAGTTTTAATCTGCCAGCAAGTTTCAATGTACCTCCGATTGAGTCTTCGCGGCCCTTCTACTTTAAATCTTCTTCTTCATTGCCTTGCCCCGTTTCCCCACAGGGTCGGCACTGTTATAGGCGTTTTGGCAGTATCAGTGGCAGGTGGTGGCCTAATGCCGTACCTGAGGTCACCATTTCCCTGGGGAAGGAACTTTATGTAGCCCTTCTGCCCGCATCTACAATAAGCCTCGTGTTCAGGTGTGAGCACGTTTTTCAAAATGTCTGCGTAGCTTGCATCTAACAAGAGGTACCACGCGGTATTTACCTAGTCGCATGTGGGAAACCACCTGAAAACCACATCCAGGCTGCCTATCTCACGAGCCCACGTCATCAGTTTGCGAGGTGGGTTCGGTCCTAGGCTGGCTCGCCTCCCGGCATCCCAGAAGCTCGTGTTAACGCGCACAGCTATCTGGGGAGTGGGGGACGATCGTTCCACTTCACGCCTGTAGACATTATTACTGCCATGTATTTCAATGAGATGACTAAATGTGGTTGTTCCATTTTCAAGTTTTATAGTCCTGTCGTCCTTAGTTGCGTATATTTACGGTATGTCGATATTTTTATTTTAGGACTGTCTAATTACAACTGAATGAGACACAACTTTTGTGCCATACGCGTTTCGCTTTCATTGTTTGCAGCGTATCTTTAGTGGCAGATCTTGTGGATTTTGACCTACATATTATGCTTTTTTTCCCTTTTTTATCTCTGTTCCGATTCTTATAACTGCTATTTGAAATTTTTTTTTCGGAGTTCACAAGACTAGGAACTGAACACTCGTTTTGATGTTTTCTTTTTAGTTCTTCATTGTCGACATTCTGTAGATGTAGTTGTTATTCATTACTCCTGTAGTCAGAGTATCCAACGCCTTTACATTAACGGAAGTGTAGAACCTTGAGTTTTTCCATATATTTACATCCACATAGATTCTCCGGCAGCCACCGTAAGGTGTGTGGCAGAGGGTACCCTGTAGCACTACTTGACATTTCCCCTCCTGTTCCACTCGCAAATAGAGCGAGGGAAAAACGACTGGCTGTACGCCTCCGTATGAGCCCTAATTTCTCGTATGTTATCTTCGTGGTCCGTCCGCGCAATGTATGTTGGCGGGAGCATAATCGTTCGTCAGTCAGCTTGATGTCCGTTCTCTAAATGTTCTCAGTAGTGCTTCTCTAAAATAACGCTGCCTTCGCTCCAGGAATTCCCATTTGAGTTCCCGAAGCATCTCCGTAACACATAAGTTTTGTTCGAGCCTACCGGTAACAAATCTAGTAGCCCTCCTCTGAATTGTTTCGATGTATTCCTTCAATCCGGACTTGTACGGACCCCATAAACTCGAGCAGTACTCATGAATAGGGAGCTGCAGCGTCCTATATGCGGTCCCTTCAAAAGGGGAACCTCTCCTACCTAAAATTCTCCCAATAATCCGAAGCCGCCCATTTACCTTCCCTACCACAGTTTTCACATGCTCTTTCCACCTAATGTCGCATGAATAGATAGTTGTCAGCTTTTTCAATGGTTCAATCGGTTATGAGCACTATGGGACTTAACAGCTATGGTCATCAGTCCCATAGAACTTAGAACTACTTAAACCTAACTAACCTAAGGACATCACACAACACCCAGTCATCACGAGGCAGAGAAAATCCCTGACCCCGCCGGGAATCGAACCCGGGACCCGGGCGCGAGAAGCGAGAACGCTACCGCACGACCACGAGCTGCGGACTCAGCTTTTTCACTAGGTTGATATTTTATTGAGATGTAACCAGAGGTTACTGGAGTGTTCACCCTATGGTCCTTATACACTACTGGCCATTAAAATTGCTACACCAAGAAGAAATGCAGATGATAAACGGGTATTCATTGGACAAATATATTTGACTAGAACTGACATGTGGTCACATTTTCACGCAGTTTGGGTGCATAGATCCTGAGAAATCAGTACCCAGATCAACCACCTCTGGCCGTAATAAGGCCCTTGGTACGCCTGGGCATTGAGTCAAACATAGCTTGGATGGCGTGTACAGGTACAGCTGCCTATGCAGCCTCAACACGATACCACAGTTCATCAAGAGTAGTGACTGGCATATTGTGACGAGGCAGTTGCTCGGCCACCATTGACCAGACGTTTTCAATTGGTGAGAGATCTGGAGAATGTGCTGGCCACGGCAGCAGTCGAACATTTTCTGTATCCAGAAAGGCCCGTACAGGACCTGCAACATGCGGTCGTGCATTATCCTGCTGAAATGTAGGGTTTCGAAGGGTTCGAATGAAGGGTAGAGCCACGGGTCGTAACACATCTGAAATGTAACGTCCACTGTTCAAAGTGCCGTCAGTGCGAACACGAGGTGGCCGACACATGTAACCAGTGGCACCCCATACCACACGCCAGGTGATACGCCAGTATGGCGATGACGAATACACGCTTCCAATGTGCGTTCACCGCGATGTAGCCAAACACGGATGTGACCATCATGATGCTGTAAACAGAACCTGGATTCATCCGAAAAAATGAAGTTTTGCAATTCGTGCACCCAGGTTCGTCGTGGAGTACACCATCGCAGACGTACGTGTGTGTGATGCAGCGTCAGGGGTAACCGCAACCACGGTCTCCGAGCTGAAAGTCCGTGCTGCTGCAAACGTCGTCGAACTGTTCGTGCAGATGGTTGTTGTCATGCTAATGTCCCCATCTGTTGACTCAGGGATCGAGACGTGGCTGCACGATCCGTTACAGCCATGCGGGTAAGATGCCTGTCACCTCGACTGATAGTGATACGAGGCCATTGGGATCCTGCACGGCGTTCCGTATTACTGTCCTGAACCCACCGATTCCATTTTCTGGTAACAGCCATTGGATCTCGACCAACTCGAGCAGCAATGTCGCGATACGATAAACCGCAATCGCGATAGGCTACAATCCGACCTTTATCAAAGTCGGAAACGTGATGGTACTCATTTCTCCTCCTTACACGAGGCATCACAACGTTTCGCACAGGCAACGCCGGTCAACTGCTGTTTGTGTATGAGGAATCGGTTGGAAACTTCCCTCATGTCAGCACGTTGTAGGTGTCGCCACCGGCGCCAACCTTGTATGAATCGTCTGAAAAGCTAATCATTCGCATATCACAGCATCTTCTTCCTGTCGGTTAAATTTCGCGACTGTAGCACGTCATCTTCGTGGTGTAGCAATTTTAATGGCCAGTAGTGTAGATAACTGCATTACCTGTGACAGAAGATGGGGGGTCAAATAGTACTGTCCGCTGAGTCATTAGTGTATAACATGAACAGCGTTAGGTCTCAATGTATTGCCCAGGGGATCATCAGATGTTGCTTTAGTGTGTGAAGACGACTGTCCATCCACGGCAACATGCAGCGTTCTTGTTACGAGACGAGATTAATGGCGCAGCGAAGGAGATAGCACGCCCAGAATTCCCGAACAAACGCTGACGTCAATCCGCAGAAGTCGTTAGGAGAGCCGTCGCAATGGACGGAGACGTCTCGCAACCGCCGCTGCGACGACTCGAGCGGGATGAAGAATTTGCGGGGGCGGACAGCTGGGAGGAGTGTGAGGACGCCGGCAGCGGGACAGAGGTGAGGCGGGAACGAGAGGTCCAGTCACGAGCGCGCATTGCTCAGCTGTGCACAAAGAGAGCTTCTAATTGGACTCTCGTCGAAGCTAGACGAATGTGTGTGAAGTCTTATGGGACTTAACTGCTAAGGTCATCAGTCCCTAAGCTTACACACTACTTAACCTAAATTATCCTAAGGGCAAACACACACACCCATGCCCGAGTGAGGACTCGAACCTCCGCCGGTATCAGCAGCACCGTCCATGACTGCAGCTCGGCTAATCCCGCGCGGCACCGAATCCTTTGAGACGTGCAAGACGGTGCTGTAAACACTCCACACGGCTTTTAGTAGCTGTTTCCTGTCACACACAAACTGTGTGGGTTATAGGAGAGGTACAAAGGTAACGTGTCTGGATGCCTTTCCACAGCATATATTGGGTGTGCTGTGTTCATTGTCACTGTTTCTTTCTGCCCTTAGTCAATAATGGTTCAAATGGCTCTGAGCACTATGGGACTTAACTGCTGAGGTCATCAGTCCCCTAGAACTTAGAACTTCTTAAACCTAACAAACCTATGGACATCACACACATCCATGCCCGATGCAGGATTCGAACCTGCGACCGTAGCGGTCGCGCGGTTCCAGACTGAAGCGACTAGAACCGCTCGGCCACTCCGGCCGGCTCTGCCCTTAGTCCTCTTATTTACCACATTTTAAATGCCTCTTACTGTCACATTTTATCGGTCTAGTACTCGTTCTTCTTTTAAATTCTTTTTACTTTTTTATTTTCAAGCAATTCAGATACATATATTCCTTCAGTTAATATTACCGCCAGTAATATAGTAAATACATATCTGGCAAGCTGAGAATATACCCAAGGACTGGAAAACTGCCCTAATTCACCCATTGCATAAAAAAGGGGATAGAAACGATGTTAATAATTACCGAGGAATCTCTCTTCTCCCAGTCACATACGACAATGTCTCTCGGTGTTTATTTGATAGAGTCCAAGAACAGTTAGAACCCAAAACTGGTGAACAACAGGCAGGTTTTGGACCAAACACATCCTGTCCGGAACAAATTCTTAATTTAAAATTAGTCCTTAGGCGCATAATGATTTATAGTAGTAATTTTGTACGTACATTTCTGGATTGTAAAAGGCCTACAACTGAGTTGATCGCCAATCTGTTTTCCAAATTTTAAAGGAACGAGCGTTGGGTAATAAAACTCTGACACCGATTAAGGAAACGTTAATCGACACTAGCTCTAAAGTTAAATTCGTAGGAGAAATTTCTGAACCATTTGATATAAAGACTGCTGGTAGACAGGGGGATGGACTCTCCCCACTATTGTGTAACTGTGTTTTGGTAAAGGTATGGCGAGAGCAAAATTCGAGTCAAAATATAAATCAATCCATAATATAAATCAAGCAATCAAGTTCGGTAGAAGTAGTATTAGAGTAGATTGCGTCGCCTTTGCAGCTGATCTGGCAATTTTAACTAGGGATATTACAAAAGTTCAAAAACAAATTGAAATTCTTAAAGAAGTTGCGGAAAAAGTAGGACCACAAATATCATTCGAAAAAAACGGAACATACGAAGTACAACAAACAAGCACCGAAGTTTTTGAACAAGAAATATGGTAAAATGAAAACGGTTTCTCAGTTTGAATACTTCGGGGAAATCATACAAGAAAACGGTCTGGAAAAAGCTACAAACTAAGTCGAAGTTCGCTGTCAAAAAATAGCAACTGCATTGATGTTAACACAAAATATTTATAATAAAAAATCGCTTTCTAAAGTCACTAAACTTAGGCATTACAGCACTGCAATCAAACCTGAATGTCTTCATGGAGCAGAAACTTTAATTTTAAATGAAAGAGGGGTATTTAAGAAAAAGAAAAAAAAGAAAGATTATTAGGAAAATATTAGGCTCCAAAATTACTGATGGGAAAACTTATAGGCTGAGAAGTAATGAGGAAATAGAAGAATACACAGACTTACATGGTGACATGAAAAAACGAAGACTTAAATTTTATGGGCACATTAAAAAAATGGTACCCACTAGGTTGACAAAACAAATAGTAGAATTATAGGAAAACAGAAGTGTTGCCGAAACTGTGCCAATGAAATGGATCGCTGCGATGAAGGAGGCTCTTAAAGTGGCCGGTATAGCTCAGGCAGACGTTACAGACAGAAAAAAATTTAGACAAAAGGTATGTGATTGGAAAGTTGATCAGAGGGAAACTAGAAAATGGATGGTTCAAATGACTCTGAGCACTATGAGACTTAACTTCTGAGGTCATAAGTCCCCTAGAACTTAGAACTACTTAAACCTACCTAACCTAAGGACATCACACACATGCATGCCCGAGGCAGGATTCGAACCTGCGACCGTAGCAGCAGCGCAGTTCCGCACTGAAGCGCCTAAAACCGCCCGGCCACAGCGGCCGTCCCTATATCAAAGACAAGGTGTACAGCGAAAACCTCAAAACCATTGCTGAGCTGAAGACAGCCATCCAGGAGGTCATGGACAGCAACGATGTTCCGACACTTCAGCGGGTCATGCAGAATTTCGCTATTCGTCTGCGCCGCATCATCGCTAATGGTGACAGGCATATGGAACATGTCATAATCTAAATCCAAATATCTTTAGTGACGTTTACATGATGAATAATGTGTCTGCACACCGTAGTTTCTAAGTATTTTACGATTTTTTCATGTTGTTGTGGTCTTCATTCCTGAGTCTGGTTTGATGCAGCTCTCCATGCTACCGTATCCTGTGCAAGCTGCTTCATCTCCCAGTACGTACTGCAGCCTACATCCTTCTGATCTGTTTAGTGTATTCATCTCTTGGTCTCCCCCTACGATTTTTACCCTCCACGCTGCCCTCCAGTACTAAACTGGTGATTCCTTGATGCCTCACAACATGTCCTACCAACCCATCCCTTCTTCTAGTCAAGTTGTGCCACAAACTCCTCCCCAATTCTGTTCAATACCTCCTTATTAGTTATGTGATCTACTCATCTAATCTTCAGCATTCTTCTGTACCACCACTTTTCGAAAGCTTCTATTCTCTTCTTGTCCAAACTATTTATCGTCCATGTTTCACTTCCATTCATGACCACATTCCGTACAAATACTTTCACAAACGACTTCCTGACACTTAAATCTATACTCGATGTTAACAAATTTCTCTTCTTGAGAAACTCTTTCCTTGCCATTGCCAGTCTGCATTTTATATCCTCTCTACTTCGACCATCATCAGTTATTTTGCTCCCCAAATAGCAGAACTCCTTTACTACTTTAAGTGTCTCATTTCCTAATCTAATACCATTTGCATCACCCGATTTAATTCGACTACATTCCATTATCCTCGTTTTTTCCATATAGTTCAATAATTGGCTCCCTGTATGTGCGGTCGTGCACGAGCTGTCCCCGCTAGCACACGTGCTCGCGGCACGCCGCACGTGCACGCGCGTGGCTCGGCCCCACCGGGCAGCTGGGAACTGACGTGGTGTGCCGCCTGCTCCCGTTTTCCCACCCAAACAGCGCCAGCTGCGCCGGTGATAAGTGTGGCGTATGGCAAAGGCCGCTCGTCTGGCGGCCGGACCACTTCCGACCCACTTAGCGGCCACCACGGCGATCGCCGTCCCGCGCCTGGCCTGACCGTTGCGACATTCATCTGTCTGTATCTGTGTCTGCGCGTCCGTCTGTCTGACCGGCCGACGGTCGGTGGCGGACGACTCACTCGCCCGCTGGACAGGCAGTTCAGACGGGCGGCCGCCGGCTACTGCCCACTGCAGCACGTGCTGTCCACGTGCGAGCGGCCAGTGTAGGCCCGCCTCTGTCATCCGACGGCGGCATCAATCTTTGGCCAGTATTACACTATCAAATTTCTTTGTCCAATATCTTTGTCAAAGATATTTGACGGTGTAATAGGGAACTTTGTCAAATGTCGTCCAATATTTGATCAAATCTAGGGCCTCGCTGTAGATTTTATCAAAGAAGTCGCTTGTCTTCTGCTGACTTCAATGTGACATGTTTCCACATGGAGCGCTAGCATCGCTGCAGCAGTTTTTATAAACATTGCCGATAAATACAATTGGTGTGTGCCGACAACTACAAAATTAATAGAGATGTATGAAGCTGACGAGGCCCGCCTCTGTCGTCCAAAGGCGGCATCATTCTTTGGCCGGTATTACACCATCAAATTTCTTTGTCAAATATCTTTGTCCAATATCTTTGTCAAAGATATTTTATGGTGTAATAGGGAACTTTGTCAAATGTCGTCCAATATTTGATCAAATCGAGGGTCTCACTGTAGATTTGATCAAAGAAGTCGCTTGTCTTCTGTTCACTGCAATGTGACATGTTACCACATGGAGCGCTAGAATCGCCGCAGCAGTTTTTATAAACATTGCCGGTAAATACAATTGGTGTGTGCCGACAACTACAAAATTAATAGAGATGTATGAAGCTGATGAGGCGCTTTACAACGTGAGGCACGCTGAATACAAAAATAGATTAAGAAGTTTGGAGACCTGACCTGACCTGACCTAACCTAACCTAACCCTCTCCTGTAGCAAGGAATCGGAGTGTTACAGTGAGCCTGTCTTCTGCAGATGTAGAAGTTCTTAAGTGAATATTGTGCTTTGTGATTGAGGATATACTTCATTGAGCACATACAGAAATGTATGCTCATCCATTCTTAAGTAATTGATGTACGACTTGACGTCCTCCACTACAAGCTCACGTAACATGTTTTGTTGAATGCTTTTATCGTGTCGTCGTAAAACCCACGGCTTCACCCAGGTATGTTTCCTTTTTTTCCCCCCGCTTCTCTTCCACATATGCACACAGTGCAATTGTGGTACATGCAACTGCTGCGGTTAATAACAAGTTGTTGTTGTCAGCCATCTTGAACATTGACGAAAAATATGATGACAGTGTAATACCCCTTCTAGCGCTACGTCAAAGATCTTTGTCAAATATATTTGACGGAATATTTGATCACATCTTTGATCAAATCTCTGACAAAGAAATTTGATAGTGTAATACCGGCCTTTCCAAAGGCGAATTACTTAGGCTTCAACGTAGTCCCCTTTTACACTGAAGCGCCAAGGTAACTGGTATAGGCATGCGTATTCAAATACAAATATACAGGGTGAAAAGTATTTAAACCAACAAACTCTGGGGGGTTGTTGGGGACATCAAAACAAATATTTTTGCCTAATGTCATTTTTTCCTATGAGGAGTATTTAAACCGGTAGAGGAAGATTTCTCTGGCGACGAATTAACTAAACCAACAAACACTTTTCCATTTTTTTTATGACCGAGAGACAATAGCTAGGTAGCAGATAAGGCCCAATTAAACAGTCTCCAACAACACCGCCCCACACACTAACGAAGAACCGCACTTGATGAGCGCTAGTAACTGTGGCATGTGGGTTATCCTCACTCCAAACTTGCGAACTGTACATGTTGAAGACTCCATCACGCCCGAACGTTGCTTCATCGGTAAACAACACAGAGGAAGGAAATGTAGGATGCATTTCACACTGTTCCAGGTACCACTGCGAAAACTGTGCTCTGGGTGGATAATCAACTGGTTCCAGGTTGTGGACACGCTGTAAGTGAAATGGACGTAACAGTTGCTCTCGAAGGACTGTTCTTACATTCGTCTGATTCGTCCCCATGTTACGTGCAATTGCACGAGTGCTGATTGAAGGATCCCGCTCCACATGGTGCGAGACAACTTCCTCAAATAGCAGCGTTGTTACCGTGCGACGGCGTCCCAGTCCAGGTAACCTGCTAAATGGCCCGGTCTCACGCAGACGTTGGTACACTTTTCCATTTTTTTATGACCGAGAGACAACAACTAGGTAGCAGATAAGGCCCAGTTAAACAGTCTCCAACAACACCGACCCACACATTAACGAAGAACCGCACTTGATGAGCGCTAATAACTGTGGCATGTGGGTTATCCTCACTCCAAACATGCGAATTGTGCATGTTGAATACTCCATCACGCCCGAACGTTGCTTCATCGGTAAACAACACAGAGGATGGAAATGTAGGATGCATTTCATACTGTTCCAGGTACCACTGCGGGATACGGCGATTAGGATATTGTTGTTGATATACCCGCTGTGCAGCTCTTCCGTTGAGTGCGCTACGTAGTATGCACCAACCATATCAGTGTACTCACTCCAGGTGTATCGTTCCATTAGTAAACAGAGACAATGCAGTACTACACAGCCGGCCGAAGTGGCCGTGCGGTTAAAGGCGCTGCAGTCTGAAACCGCAAGACCGCTACGGTCGCAGGTTCGAATCCTGCCTCGGGCATGGAAGTTTGTGATGACCTTAGGTTAGTTAGGTTTAACTAGTTCTAAGTTCTAGGGGACTAATGACCTCAGCAGTTGAGTCCCATAGTGCTCAGAGCCATTTTTAGTACTACACTGGTGGACAGCTGTTGCCTACAACCGAAGAGCGTAATACGGCCTCCAACGGTTTAAATAATCCTCGTAGGAAAAAATGACACTAGGGAAAAATATTTGTTTTTATGTCCCCTACAACCTCCCAGAGTTGGTCGGTTTAAATACTTTTCACCCTGTATGTAAACAAGCGGAATAGGGTGCTGCGGTCGGCAATGCCTATGTAAAACAACAAGTTTCTGGAGCAGTTGTTAGATCGGTTACTGCTGCTACAATGGCAGGTTATCACGATGTAAGTGAGTTTGAACGAGGTGTTATAGCCGGCGCACGAGCGATGGGACACACCATCTCCGAGATAGTGATGAAGTTAGGGTTTTCCCGTTGGACTGATAATGACTGTTGCCTGGTCGGACGAGTCTCGTTTCAAATTGTATCGAGCGGACGGCCGTGTACGGGCATGGAGACAACCTCTTGAGTCCACGGACCCTGTATGTCGGCAGGGGACTGTTCAAGCTGATGGAGGCTTGCAAGATGCCCTCGCTTCTAAACTGATACTGTTATTACTCAGCTTAGCCGCGAGTCCGTAGAGGGCGGTATATCTTACGTACAGAATGACTGGTCAGCATTTCCACCCGGAATTTGCGAGTGTAAGTCGGACCCTCCTTGATCCGCCTTGGTGGATCGTGTCGTCGGATTTCCTCCTACCTGTGCGCGGTGCAGCTCTCGTAAATGTCGTCCCGTGCAGATTCTTCATTGGCGCATTGGATGTCTCTGTCGGTGGAAGCTAATTATCTGAAATTGCTGTCGATCAACTTTGGGGTAGCTGTTTACTCGAAATTAACATTCAGAATGCCGTAGTATCACTTTCATTCCTATTAGACCAATAATGAAACACTCATGTCACAAACTACTCGTAACCGAGAGCATGGCTACCATCGAACAAGACAGGAAGAGTTCTTAACTCTGGCGCGAAATCCGTATCTCTTACTAGTTTCGTCAGAGTTCGTGGATTTCCGACCAAGTTCGTACTTACTAAGATATGCATTTGTTAATGAACGGGTGTGAATTTTAACGAGGCAAAATTATGATAAATAGTTTTAAACATCCAGAGGCTCCTCCTACTATTCATGTTGTCATAAATGACTTTAATTATTATTATTATTATTATTATTAGTCGTAAAGCTCCCAACATGGAAGACGCTAAGTAAAGATGGTTCACTTCTGGGGCTTCTTATTCTTCTTGTTTGCCCACCAGGTCTTCATTCTTTGCGAGAATTCAGCTTTTCTTTCTTCGCTCCATTTTGTTCCAGTTCTCGGCGCTTTTGTCTCTGGTTTGACCTCCCATTTGTCAACTTTAAGTTTGAAATTGTTTCTTTTGTTCATGTCTTCAGTAGTAATGTTGGCTAATTCCAGATCTTTCTTTACATTTTTGATCCATTCTCCTCCATTAACAAGGGATGCTACGTATCTTACTATTTTTTTTGTAAGCCATTATGTGGCCATAGAATTTTAGACGTCTCTTCCTCATGTCTATCTCTGTGTTAGAATATTCTTCAATTTTAGAATTTTTCTGTAATCTATACCCCTTTTTGGTCCATCTTGGTCCCAGAATTTTCCTAATGATTTTCCTTTCCTCTTTCTTCAGGTTTTCCATATCTGTTTTCCTTTTAAGTGTCAAGGTTTCGCTGGCATATAGCATTATTGGTTTAATTACCGACTTATAATGTTTAATTTTCGTATTTACAGATAGACATTTTTTATTGTAAATGTTTTGGACCAGCCCTAGACCCCTACGAGCTTTTAATATTCTTTCTTGTTGTGAGTATTTTTCAGAAATTATCTCTCCTAAATATTTAAACATAAATAAACAAATTCGGTGACTTTGGAGCCAAGATGGCGGTACTTCCCGTCATGTATATTTCCCAGGCTAACGCTTGTTGCTACGGTCCAGCGCCGGGCCCCACCCCACTACGCGCGACATACGGTCGCTTCGTCATCTAGTCTAGCCAGCGTGGGAAATGCTCTCCGACTCATGGCCGGCTACGAACTACAGCATTTCCTAACTATCGTGAACACATCAATAAGAGAGAATAATTGATTAAAACCGGTTAAAAACGTTTTCCTCACGTAACAGGCACCTTACAGGCTCTGTAATGGTGTGGGGCGTGTGCAGTTGGTGTGATATGGGACCCCTGATACGTCTAGATACGACTCTAACAGGTGGCACGTATATAAGCACCCTGTCCGATCACCTGCATCCATTCATGTCCATTGTGCATTCCGACGGACTTGGGCAATTCCAGCAGGACAATTCGACACCCCACACATTCAGAATTGCTACAGAGTGGCTCCAGGAACACTCTTCGAGTTTAAACACTTCCACTGCCCACGGAACTCCTCAGACTAGAACGTTATTGAGCATATCTGGGATGCCTTGCAACGTGCTGTTCAGAAGAGATCTCCACCCCTCGTTCTCTTATGGATTTATGGACAGCCCTGTAGGATTCATGGTGTCAGTTCCCTCCAGCACTACTTCAGCCATTGGTCGAGTCCATGCTAGGTCGTGTTGCGGCACTTCTGCATGCTCGCGGGACCCCTACACGATATTAGGCAGGTGTACCAGTTTCTTTGGCTCGTCAGTGTAGTTGGATTCTCTCCTCAATGGCCATTTTCTTAACCCCTCCGAAAACTGCAATTTGTTATTCTCTCAAACATCCAAACCTCCGGATGTCACAGACTCAGATAGGTACCAAACGGTGTATGTCGATTCATTATCGACCAAAACACCGACGCAGTTCAAATGGTTCAAATGGCTCAGCACTATGGGACTTAACAGGTGAGGTCATCAGTCCCCTAGAACTTAGAACTACTTAAACATAACTAACATAAGGACATCACACACATCCATGCCCGAGGCAGGATTCGAACCTACGACCGTAGCGGTCTCACCGCTCGGCTAATCCCGCGCGGCTCAAGTGATGACAATTCGTTTTAAATGTTTACGTGTGAAACTGTTATACAGGAGAACATTTTCCCAACAGGTAAAAGGACTTTTCGGAGTTTGTAGCAATGTTCTTTTGGCAGTCTGCTATCGCTTCGTTTGTCGAAAGCAGCAGACCTATAGAGTACATTTGTCTAGATAGATGTGGTATTTTGTCGGACATGTGCGACAGAACAGACACCACTCGTGGTGAAGCAGCTGGTGCATTTGCAGTTTCACTGAATAAGCATAAACAATCGGAAGAGTAGAATACAGAAACAACTTCGTCACACGTGTGGAAGGATTAACAGCCCCAGATAACACTCTCACGCACAATACAGTAAAAAATTGTAATCATTGGGGTATGAACCCTGGACCCTTGGTACCACGAGCTAGCGCTCTATCAACTTTCCCGCGGAAGTTATAATTATCAGGTAATCACTGTTAAAATTTTCCTGTGCTCCGTAGTTCTGGTGTTACTTTTTAATTAACGTTTACGCCCGTTCTCCTAGACGACAGCACATAGTACGAACTAAATCGGAGTTTTGGTTGACACTCTATCGACGTACAACGTTTGGGACATACCTGAATGTCAGACATCTGGAGGTTTGGGTGTAAGACATGCCTCTCTCTCGAAGTTGACCATTTCGTTCGAGGAGAATTTTGCACTACTTCTATTTCTTCTTCTTCTTTTCCTTCTCCTGCAGTTTATAACTTTCCAAAGTTACCTTCGACTGCTAGCAGATAGCATCCCAGAGACTCTGGGAAATTTCAGAGGTATTAGTTGCGCTCGTCAGTTGGTCGCACTGGAATTCTGAGCTCTTACGCCGTCGTCACACGGTACGAGGCAGCTAAAGTTGCCCCGGACGCGGGCGGGCGCCGTCGGCACAGGGGACTAAATAGTTAACGTTATCTTGCGCTCTCAGGGCTCTTCAAAGACACTTGTCGGCTGTATTTGGTTCGTGAACCACACAGATTGTTGACGCGCGTAAAATCTATGCGGTAGCTCTATTAAAACACAAATATCCTTGCCCATATGCCAGTCACGTTGCTGTGTCTGTGATGTAAACAAAAAAACAAAAAAAAATAATCAGTATCAGTGATCACGTAACAAGACAGAAAGGAAAGATTCATGTCCAATTTGTAAGGACATCAGGTTATAACAATTCACAAAATCAAACAAATGCGTCGTTTCAGTAATATTAGTAACAAGTGTCTTTGCAGTATATACAGGACGTTTCAGAAGTGATGGTCAATAATTCACACGTCGAAAATACAGGCCAAAAGTAGCTCAAAAGCTCCAATAAACATGGGACCGAAAATCAATCGTTGCGCGAGGTATCGCATTAATTCGAATTGCGAACCAACTGTAAACGCCCCTGGATAACGCATTGTTTACGTTGGTATCACAAGGTTTGGGATAGACTGTTTGTTTGCGCATGCGCAACTACACTATCAGCCATTAAAATTGCTACACCAAGAAGAAATGCAGATGATAAACGGGTATTTATTGGACAAATATATTATACTAGGACTGACATGTGATTACATTTTCACGCAATTTGGGTGCATGGATCCTGAGAAATCAGTACCCAGAACAACCACCTCTGGCCGTAATAAAGGCCTTGATACGCCTGGGCATTGAGTCAAACAGAACTTGGGTGGCGTGTACAGGTACAGCTGCCCCTGCAGCTTCAACACGATACCACAGTTCATCAAGAGTAGTGACTGGCGTATTGTGACGCGCCAGTTGCGCGGCCACCATTGACCAGACGTTTTCAATTGGTGAGAGATCTGGAGAATGTGCTGGCCAGGGCAGCAGTCGAACATTTTTTGTATCCAGAAAGGCCCGTACAGGACCTGCAACATGCGGTCGTGCATTATCCTGCTGAAATGTAGGGTTTCGCAGGGATCGAATGAAGGGTAGAGCCACGGTTCGTAACACATCTGGAATGTAACGTCCACTGTTTAAAGTGCCGTCAATGCGAACAAAAGGTGAACGAGACGTGTAACCAATGACACCCCATACTATCACGCCGGGTGATACGCCAGTATGGCGATGACGAATACACGCTTCCATAAAATATGTTCAAATACGTGTGAAATCTTATGAGACTTAACTGCTAAGGTCATCAGTCCCTAAGCTTACACACTACTTAACCTAAATTATCCTAAGGACAAACACGCACACCCATGCCCGAGGGAGGACTCGATCCTCCGCCGAGACCAGCCGCACAGTCTATGACTGCTGCGCCGATGACCGCTTTTTTTTCTTTTTTTTAAGAGAAGCAACAAAATGCGAATTTCTGGTACCGGGAATCGAACCCGGGTCCTCCTGGGTGAGAGCCAGGTATCCTAGCCACTTTTTTTTTTTTTAAATTGGTTATGTCAGGACGCGAACCACCGCCTCAACAAATAAACTTTCTACAGGACAGTGACGCTATTCATTACGCTTTTTTTTTAACCTGAACCGCTTTTTTTTTTAATACAAATACATAAATAAGATTTAAATACAAGTTAAATGAAAGTGAAAATAAAAAAAAAAATAAAAATTCGTATTCCAAGCGGTTTTTTTTATCTTTTTTTTGGGAGCAGGAAGGCAGGGTAAACAAACAATCTTTATTCGTACAATTGTACTATCTTAGGGATAAGAAAAGGATCGAGACAGCAAAACAAAGCAAAAACAATTTGGAAACCAGAAAATCAACGTAAAGGCGGACCTTTTTTTTTTTTGTGGAACATGAATAAAGTAAATGACAATCCTAGTCACGGGCGGGAGTGAAAATGAAGTTATCATCTGCATTACAATCCCTGCAGCACGCGGTGTCGCATCATAAATCTGGCAGACAGCCATATAATCTTGACCATTTCTGCCTTTGTGGGCGGCATATATTTATGTATTTCTCCTGCGTCGACCATGTAGGGGCCAGTTTTCTTCTCAGTGTGCTGTATGCCAATATAACTGAACCGCGCAGTATTGTCTCTAGTCGTTCTGCTGCAGGAGTCTTCTCAGTTCTGGGACACCCCAGCTGTCGGGCGGATTGTGAAAAACACTTCCTAAAAAATTGGAAAAGTATGTCCTGTATTTCGTATGACGCCGTATGAGCTCGTGTTGTTCTTGTAAATACATCCAATAATCCATCACGGACTTAATAGCGTACGAATACAAATATTCCGTCGCATGTCCAGCGATCCAATTGACCGCATACGTCTTTTGTTTGGGAAAAAAGGTCTTGTCCGGTAGAAAAAGTACATCCGATGTGATTTCTGTGTAGTTAGTGCGCCGAAGGAAGGCCAATATTCGACGCGTCAGCATCCAGACGTCCCTCGCTGCGCCACACACTAAACCATGTTCTTCCGTTGCTAACAGGCCACAGTTTGTGCAAAGAGGAGAATCGACCATATGAATTGTATGTAATCGACTCCTGGTCACAAGTTTACGGTTTATAAGAATGTACCACATCGATCTCGCTGATGTTGACGGTAATGGAGTATGCACTGCACACCAAATGTAGTTCCACGTTCTCGACGGGTATTTGAATTCCATTATGTTGCGGCAATGGTGATCCATCAAGCATCTATAGATCTCCCGAGTCGTGGGTATTCTCGTCGAAGGTACTTTCAGACGAACATAACTGTAATCAACAAGAAATGAGGCAATGTGTGCAAGAGAAGGCGAAATATTGCCCACCGCAATAGGGGGTTCGTACGAAGGCGGAACAAGTACTTCTATCAGAGCTGACGTTATGGTGTGCTTTCGTTGTTGCCAATTTCGTATCATCGCTCGCATGTAAAGCGCCAGAGCTTTGTTTCGCACGTTTGTGAGGTTGAGGTCACCGTTCCGGAATTGTAGCGTTAACGTGTCATATGTGATCTTAAATAACATCCCAGTACTAATATAGTAACCAAAGGCAGCCATGAGGCGGTCTGCAATACCCTTCGGTATTGGTAGGATCTGCGCTAAATGGGGCAGTCGTGACGCTATGTGAACGTTAGTGTATGCCACACGCTGGATCATGTCAAAGGCTCTCAGTGAGTTGTTCCGTATCGCCAGACGAACATTTTGCAGAAGCCGCCGAGAACTCGCCGCCGCTGACCGCCGTAGTGAACGGGTAAATGTGATCCCCAGACATCTCAGCGATTCCACCGTCTGAAACGGTCCCGGTATGTCTTCCAGACCCCGTCCAATGTGCATAATTTTCGATTTCGTCATGTTAATGACACTGCCTGCTGCCGTCCCGTAAGAGTCTAGATACTCAACAGCCTGATGCACTTCATGACCTGATCTGACAAGAAGGATCAGGTCGTCCGCATATGCGCGACAAACGAAAGAGTTCTCATTAAGCGCTATCCCAGTAAGTGAGCGCCTCATAACACACAACAGCGGCTCAAGCGCTATCGCAAACAGCATCATGGAGAGTGGGCACCCTTGTCGGACGGAGCTATTAATATGAACCGAGCCCGCTTCCCGACCGTTTACAATCACCTTCGATGTAGCCCCTCGTATTAGCCTCATAATGATGGAGATGAAAACAGGTGGAATCTCCATTCGGCTCATGACTGACGCCAAGAAGTCATGGTTTATCCTGTCGAACGCACGATCGAAGTCCACAGATATCATCGCCGCTCGCATTTTACAAGTTTCCGCAAGGGCGATAACGTCACGGTATTCACTTAACTCCGAGGAGATGTTGCTTCGCACCCCTAGGCAAGCCTTATCAGGGGATATTGTCCTGGATATCGCCAGCTTGAGACGAGACGCTAGTAGTCGTGCAAAAATTTTATAATCGGTGTTTAGCATAGTGAGAGGCCGATATTGATTAACACTGCGACTCCCCGCCATCTTTGGGATGGGAAGAAGAAAGCCCGTCACAAAATCCGACGGTAGGCGCATGGTTCAAATGGCTCTGAGCACTATGGGACTCAACTGCTGAGGTCATTAGTCCCCTAGAACTTAGAACTAGTTAAACCTAACTAACCTAAAGACATCACAAACATCCATGCCCGAGGCAGGATTCGAACCTGCGACCGTAGCGGTCTTGCGGTTCCAGACTGCAGCGCCTTTAACCGCACGGCCACTTCGGCCGGCGGTAGGCGCATGTTCGGACTCATCGCCTCATTGTACATCGACACCAACTGTGGCATCATCATGTCCACGAATTCTCGATAAAACTCTAGCGTAATCCCATCTGGCCCCGGTGATTTATGGGCCGCTCCTTTTGTGAGTGCCACCTTTATATCGTCTTCTGTGAGTGGCTCCATAAGTGCTGCCTTATCCGTCTCTGTCAGTGTCGTTTGCAGATGTTGCAGTATCTCTTCCCCCACCAGACGGTCCGTCGGTGTACCGGCATAGAGATGGCGGAAATGCTCTAAAAATTCATTTGCAATGTCCTGTTGTGTTGTCAGTTGACGGCCATCTAAACCGTGGAGCACTGTTACCAATGCCCGGCGGTAACGCTTATGTTCCCGCGACACATGGTGCATCGAGGTATGTTCCCCAGTGATGGTGTCAAGACATCTCGCCCGTATTGGGATGCCACCTAGTCGTCGTCGCGTGATCGATAGGATTTGTGCCTAGACACGATGAACTTCCGCATGATGTTCTGCAGACGGCACCTGGAAGGACAGCTCACGAAGCATGGTGTAATAATAATCAAGAGTGTCTCTTTGCCATCTCGTCTTATCCCGACCATACTGTATGAGAGTTCTTCTTATTGCCGGCTTAGTACATTCGAGCCACCATTGAAGCACGGAGGTATATGTTGGTAGACGGCGTTGACATGTGGCCCATACCTCCTCGACTCTCTGACGACATTCGGGGTCCGCCAAAAGGGACGAATTGAGCTTCCATGTCCCGCGGCTTCTCCACACACTTTGCCTAGGGAGTGACATGGTACAAATGTAAGCCAGATGATCAGTAAATGCCGCAGGCCATCGTTCCGCGTCGACCACCTTATCCTGTAGGCCAACCGAAACATATATTCGATCGAGTCTGCTCGCCGAGTGACTGGTAAAAAAAGTATATCCCTCACGGTTCCTATGAATCATGTCCCAGGTGTCGCTTAACTCCAGATCCCGGCATAGCACATGCAATTCACGACAGGTATTGTAATGTGGTGTCTGGTCTTTTCGGGCTAAAACACAATTGAAGTCACCACCTATAATGAAATGATCGAATCTGCCGGTGAATAAGGGCACAATCTCTTCCGAATAAAATCTCGCACGCGCCCGTCTGTTGTCTGTGTCGGAAGGGGCATAAACACTGAGAATGCGAATTCCATTAACAGTTATCGCCAGTCCTCGTGCCGAAGGTAGATAAGCCAGGTCTCGGACCGGAATCCCGTCCCGGACCAATATCGCCGTTCCACTGTCGTTGTTCGAGTGCGGCGAGGTGTAGGAGATGTATCCATGTACTTCCTGGAACTCAGGAATGTAAATTTCCTGCACCATCAGTATATCCACATCCGACGCGTATGTCATGTCCCTAAACAACTGCTGTTTCACGGGCGATCTAATGGTATTTACATTCACTGTCACTATTCTGTATGCCTGGGGTCGAGTAGCTGTCATCTCCACATGATGTTAAAATGACAAAGTTTCACCGTGTCGATAGTCCCTTTGCACATCCGCCGAGGGTCGCCCGAGGAACGTGTCCCTGCGGCATTAGGTTTCTTGAGATGCGGACGGATGCAAGGTCCCACCAATAGAATGGTCCGCATCGGTGATGTCGTCTTCCTGCTCATACCAGCTGATACTATTGGTGTGCTCCAAATTTTCCTGTGCGGCATTGATGTGTGACATCCGTTGTTCTCTCGCAGCTGTAGACTCCACCGCCGAAGGGGTAGCAGGCCCCTGAGCGGATGCGTCGTCTGAACGATATGACATCATTTCACTGTCCGAATTCATATGATCTGCAACATCCGAAGCTTGTGGTTCCATGTCAGACAGGTCCATTGTGTTAGACTCGTCTGGGCTCCCTAGAAGAGACGGGAGCGTCTCCGCAGAGTTCAGTCGGCGCTTCTTGCGGCGCTTTGGCGAGCGTTGTTTGCGGGCCCTAACCTCGGCCTCTGGTGTTGGCGCATCTTGCATCTCCTGCGTTCCCGCCGCCGCCACAATGCCCTGGGGCCGTTCCACTTCAGCTTCCATGCCCACTGGGATGCTGTCATCCTCTTTCTGCGCCACCTGTAGTGTCTGAGATTGGAGGTTGGTCGGAGCCATTCCTTTCTCAGTGGTGTCCGAAGGCGCCTCAATCAACTGCGGCGTCGGTTCGATGGTGCGCTCCGACCTCGGCGTCACCTCCCCGCGAAGTGCCGTCACGTAAGTCATCGGCAGTGACGTTGCTGTAGTCGGATTCTGGAAGTCTCCGCTGGGGAGTTGCACGAGTCTCCTCTGCATACACGCTGATCGAAGATGTCCTTCACTACCACACCCGGAGCATGTCCGGGGCTGTCCATCATAGATGACAATAGCTCTACAGCCGCCGATGTTTATGTACGATGGCACATGTTTCGTAAGGGCAATTCGCACCTGTCGGACACCATTGAGCACTGGATACGTGCTAAAACTTGCCCAGCGTTCGGCCGTATGAGTAATAACTCTGCCATATGGCTGGAGTGATTCAGTGACCAATGATTCGGGTACCTCGAAAGGCAGCTCGAAGATTCGAATCGTACGCACGCCCAGGCCCGAATGAGCGACTAAAACTTCGCCAATATGACCATCGGAGTGTCGGAACTGGAGTCCTCGTTTGGCGGCTTCAATGATCCTATCGCATGCTGCGTCGTCAATCATCTTTACGTAAAGAGTGCTGCTCACGACTGATAAATGAATTCCAATAATCTCCGTGTAATTAAGATGCACTTCGTCCCTCAAGAAACGTTCGATTTCGAAAGCCTTCGGTCTTGCATACTCGTTACAGAACGTGAACTGTATCGTGGTTTTTCGGAAATTGTGTGCCATTGCGTTCGATTCAAACAGTAACACAAGCGAGTGACGACGGTGTAAACACCGCTTCTTCCGCGACCGTTCGCAGCCGAGACGTAAACAAGTCCGAGCTGCTCCGCGGCGAAAGGCGGACTGCCGCTCGGCTAATCCCGCGCGGCGAATACACGCTTCCAATGTGCGCTCACCGTGATGTCGCCCAACATTGATGCGACCATCATGATGCTGTAAACAGAACATGGATTCATGCGAAAAAATGACGTTTTGCCATTCGTGCACCCAGATTCGTCGTTTAGTACACCATCGCAGGCGCTCCTGTCTGTGACGCAGCGTCAAGGGTAACCGCAGCCATGGTCTCCGAGCTGATAGCCCATGCTGCTGCAAACGTCGTCGAACTGTTCGTGCAGGTGGTTGTTGTCTTGCAAACGTCCCCATCTGTTGCCTCAGGGATCGAGACGGGCTGCACGATCCGTTACAGCCATACAGATAAGATGCCTGTCATCTCGACTGCTAGTGATACGAGGCCGTTGGGATCCAGCACGGAGTTCCGTATTACCCTCCTGAACCCACCGATTCCATATTCTACTAACAGTTATTGGATCTCGACCAACGCGAGCAGCAATGTCGCGATACGATAAACAGCAATCGCGATAGGCTGCAATCCGACCTTTATCAAAGTCGGAAACGTGATGATACGCATTTCTCCTCCTTACACGAGGCATCACAAGAACGTTTCACCAGGCAACGCCGGTCAACTGGTGTTTGTGTATGAGAAATCGGTTGGAAACTTTCGTCATGTCAGCACGTTGTAGGTGTTGCCACCGGCGCGAACTACGTGTGAATGCTCTGAAAAGCTAATCATTTGCATATCGCAGCATCTTCTTCCTGTCGGTTAAATTTCGCGTCTGTAGCACGTCATCTTCGTGGTGTAGCTATTTTAATGGCCAGGTGTGTACTCCCATTTCCCCTTCGTGCATTGTGCCGTACCGGCTTCGCTATCAATAACGAACGTGAAATCACCATGGACAGTGGTTACACCAATGTAGAGTACGCGACATGCACTTTTTGTATGGCAAAGAGAATGGCAGTGCCCTTGAGACTGCAGGGTTATGTGAAGAAGCTTTTCCTCTCCGCAGGCAGCCCGACAGGCGTGCATTTAGCGGGTTACGTCAGCGCCTTAGAGTTTCGCACACCATGAGAAGGTCGACCCGGACCCATAATACCCGATGTTGTGGAAAGATTATTACGCACAGTACGCGAACGTCCGAGTACTTCAACAAGGAGGATTGTTACCAAAGAGCGTGTCCTGAGTCACAGCAGCATGCGGTGGATTCTACATCGGCAAGTACTCTATCCATATCGCTTCTCCAGCGACTGAAAGGCCTCAATAATGCAGACTTCCCTCTTAGACAGAATTTCTGCCCATTGGTGCAACAACAGTGTACCCTGAATCCCCTGTTTGTAAGCAGTATTCTGTTCACGGATGAAGCTGTATTTACCCTTGGAGGTATTTTTAACTACCGTAACCGTCACATTTGGGCCGATGTCAATCCTAATGAAACACACGTATCACGACATCAGCAACGTTATTCGTTGAACGTCTGGACAGGATTGCTCCCAAACCGCATAACTGGACCACACTTCCTACCACAGAGACTAACCGGACAGCATTACATGCGGTTTCTGCGGACTGTACTTGCAGATGTACATGATGTTGTCCCACTGAACCAACGCCTGAACATGTGGTTCATGCATGACGGTGCTCCAGCACATTTTCATTTACGAGTGCGCCGGCTTCTAACTCGGACTTACGGTCAACATTGGATAGGTAGAGGAGGGCCTGTGCCATGGCCTCCAAGGTCTCCGGATTTAAATCCCATGGAGTTATGTCTGTGGGGTCATGTCAAAAGCCTGATATACGCTACCGAGGTCAACTTTCTTGAGGAATTACGCTCGGCGATTGTAGCAGCCTTCCAGCATTTACAGAATTCCCCAGGACTGCCTGAGAGGATTCGCAACTCATTTCACAGACGAGTTCAATGTTGCATTCAGCCTCATGGACAACTTTCGAACACCTAATTTAACGTTTAGCGATGCCATGTGTTCCTATAAAGTGATGACCGCAACAGAATATGTGTTGTACCTCGCCATCGGTTGATTTGTGGACCCAAGTTTGTTTGATCTTGTTACCTATTTTTGGCCTGTACTTTCCATGTGTGATTATTGACCATCACTTCTGAAACACCCTGTATATTAAATGGATCAAATGGCTCTGAGCACTATTGGACTTAACTGCTGAGGTCATAAGTCCCTTAGAACTACTTAAACCTAACTAACCAAAGAACATCACACACATCCATGCCCGAGGCAGGATTCGAACCTGCGACCGCAGCAGCAGCGCGGTTCCGGACTGAAGCACCTAGAACCGCTCGGCCACAGCGGCCGGCGCTCTAGCATCGCCAGGAAGTGTCTGCGAACATTTTGTCTCTAACAAAAGTCATTCTTAATGGGTAGTATTAAACTGTTCCGGCAGTGCTTGCCGTAGTGCACGGCAATACAGTGTTATTCAAAAAATGGCTCTAAGCGCTATGGGACTTAACATCTGACTTCATCAGTCCCCTATACTTCGAACTACTTAAACCTAAGGACATAACACACGTCCATGCCCGAGGCAGGATTCGAACCTGCGACCGTAGCTGTCGCGCCGTTCCAGACTGAAGCGCCTGGAATCGCTCGGTCACACAGGCCAGCCCCTGTATATTATTTCATAAAAATCTTACAGTACCGTAGCAGTCCTAAAATAACATCCGTGTAACACGGATGAATTACCGCTGCATGCGTTTTAGCGAATCATGATGTAATGCAAAAACAGTCAGTGCAAAGTGGCAAAGCACTGGTTATTAAAGAATCCGTCAGAGAGCTAAAGTAAACTGTAGTTTTACATGAACAATTCGCTGACAGCAGTGTTAGTTAGGTGTATAACTTCAAGTTTCAGAGCTGTGCCGGATACGCTGCTCACCTCTTCACACACTTCTTCCACTTGTCGGACTTTGTGAGAATATTCTATCGCATCATCGACACGGAGGTCGCCGAGCGTGGCGTCAACTCAAAAGATGTGCAACTCTGCGGCCGGATTTCCCCAGGTGGGGACTCCCGGCCATCAGTGCTATACAATCATTTCATTTCATTTCTGCTATTTAACTTAGAAGGTAAATTTCTTTTTATGTTTATTGCCATGGCCATCTTCCGCAGCAGCTGTTTTGAAACCTGCACCACTTATTTTTGGTTTTTCGGTATTAAGCTTACTACAAATAATGAAAGAATGAATTTTCGCTTGGCAGCGGAGTGTGCGCCGATATGAAACTATCTAGCACACTACAGTGTGTGCTGGACCGAGACTCGAACTCGAGACCATTGCCTTTCTCTGGCATGTGCCCTACCAGCAGAACTACCTAAGCACGACTCACAACTCGTCCTCACACCTTTACTTCCGCCAATACCTCGTCTCCTACCCTCCAAACTTCACAGAAAGTCTCCTGCGAAAGTTGCAGAACTAGCACTCCTGGAAGAGAGATGCCGCGCGGAATTAGCCGAGCGGTCCAAGGCACTGCAGTCATGGACTGTGCGGCTGATCCCGGCAGAGGTTCGAGTCCTCCCTCGGGCATGGGTGTGTGTGTTTGTCTTTAGGTTAATTTAGGTTAAGTAGTGTGTAAGCTTAGGGACTGATGACCTTAGCAGTTAAGTCCCATAAGATTTCACACACACTGGAACATTTGAAGAGAGGATGTTGTGGCGTCATGGCTTAGCCACAGCCTGGGAGGGTTCCAGAATGAAATTTTCACTCTGCAGCGGGATGTGCGCGGATGTGAAACTTTCTGGAAGCATTTGTCCGTGAAAGACAAGGGTCCCGCATTCGAGTCTTAGTCCAGCACACGGTTTCAGTCTACCAGGAAGTCTCACTTGCAAAGTATTTTTCACCAGATGCGTTTCGTTTTTATTTATAAAGCATCTTTTGTGGTTATTCTGGAAATAAGGATATGTAAAAGTCTCTAAATATGGTATTTGTACGGGTTGTCGCAGGAAGAATGGTCAATATTCAGGTAAAAATGGAAATGAGCGTATAGCATCGTTAGCCGAGAGGCCCTATTCATGGAAGTTCGGCCGCCAAGTGCAAGTCATATTTCATTCGACGCCACATTGGGTGACTTGCGCGCCGGTGATGAGGATGAAATGATGATGAAGACAACACAACACCCAGTCCCAGAGCGGTAAAAATCTCCAACCCGGCCGGGAATCGAATCCGGCCCGCTTGCGTGGGGGGCAAGTATGTTACCACCTTTTTTTATTTTACTCTCATTTTGTTCGTTTTAGTTCGTTGTATCTGCTCGGGGCGGACATTCCAAGACACCCGTTTCAGTTCGTCGTTGATCTATTAACTCAGTTTTTTTTTATTAGAGAGGGTAGCTAAATCTGACCGAACCGGCCACCCAGCTAAGCAGGCGGACAATATTCAGGTTTGTGACAGAGACGCTCATCTGAAGCAAATACTTTCATATGGACATATGCCCCGTTTCGAATGGTCTCCGGGATAGAACATATTAAAAATGTGTTGTGTGCGTACTGTAAGACCTTCGGTACACACACCATCAGATTATTTGACTTGTCGCTCTAACGAAGTAAGCGAGTGTCAGCAATATGCCTCGTGGTCTAATCGTGGAGTGTCTATCTTCTGCCATTAGGTCAGATGGTAGAAATGCCACTTGCACGCTTAGAGTAGCAGATTGACGGTGACCAACTTTAGACAGAAATTGATTAATTTTCACACACATTTATTAAAATAATAAAAAGCATAGATATTACGTAACTTGATTCTGGATGCTGTTTACAATTGACAATCTGAAGTTCCTTTGGTACTGGTATGTTAATCTTATTCTCACATATCTCTGAAACTTGACAAAGTGACAAACTGCCAATTGGCTTCTGTCTCGGGTTCTTCAGCCGATGTTCATCTAATGATTTTTCTGACGTTTCGCCAGCACGAGTGGCTGGCATTGTCAAAGCTTCACCCTCCATTTCCTCCACTGGCAATGGAGTGTGAAGCTTTCACAGTGCCAGCCACTCGTGCTGGTGAAACATCAGAAAAATCATTAGATGAACATCGGCCGAAGAACTCGAGACAGAAGCCAATTGGCAGTTTGTCAACAAGTGGCCACGAAAGCCTTAACAATTTTGTACTTGACAAAGTGTCTATTCATTTATCTTCATGGAATATGGTAATCTTACTAGGCGCAGACTGAAACTTGACTATAGACTGTTACAGACTAATGTAGACTGGTACAGACAGGTGCAGATAAATGTGGACTAATGCAGACTGACTAACTGGAGGTCTGTACACTCGTTATAATACCTTGCGCAGTCAAGTATCAGTGCGTGAGTGTGATCCGTGAGGAGAAAAGGTTCTACGTTAGCAGCGATCTCATTGGCTGCGTTACATATTAATACATGGATCGGCAGAAGCAGAATTTGGTCCGTCTCTAAGGCAGCGCCATCTCCTAGTGTGGAGACGGACGAGTGCTGCGCCTGCGCTGTTGTGCTTAGCGGGGCGCGCTCTAGTGAGGAAGTTGCGTACGCGCTGACTACACGGAACAATAATATGTTAGGGCCAGCCATTTTATAAGAGAGCATAATGGGACAGAGCTACTTTCTTTTTTTGGAAAACTCGTTTGTTGAATGCATTGAGAACATTCCTTTGGCGACATGCACTGCTGCGTATTCTAGCATCACGGAGACCCTCGTCATTTTACCAGAAGTGTGGGGGAAAATCACAACCGCACTTACCCCAGTCGCTGGGTGGGTGATGGCAGTACTGTCAACTGGCCACCAGCATCGCCAGACCTTAGACCATTAGACTTTTGTTTACGCGGCAGTATGAAGTCCGGGGTGTACAAGTGAAAGGTGAAGACGTGAGATGAACTGCTCTGTCACACCATGGACGCTGATGCCTCAAGAGGGAACGAACAGAGGCACTCAGACAAGCAACACGATGTATTCTGCCAAGTGGACTGAAGTTGGCGGTGTGATATCTGAACATTTATTGTAACGTGGAAACAGCTGTAATGTGAATGTGTACGATAATAGCTGTAATGTGAATGTGTACGATAATACTTAGAGGTGAATGTATGCGTGTTTTTCAATTGACACTATGGAAAACGCATCTACATCTATATCTACATCTACATGATTACTCTGCAATTCACATTTAAGTGCTTGGCAGAGGGTTCATCGAACCACAATTGTACTATCTCTCTACCATTCCACTCCCGAACAGCGCGCGGGAAAAACGAACATCTAAACCTTTCTGCTCGAGCTCTGATTTCTCTTATTTTATTTTGATGATCATTCCTACCTATGTAGGTTGGGCTCAACAAAATATTTTCGCATTCGGAAGAGAAAGCTGGTGACTGAAATTTCGTAAATAGATCTCGCCGCGACGAAAAACTGCTTTGCTTTAATGACTTCCATCGCAACTCGCGTATCATATCTGCCACACTCTCCCCCCTATTACGTGATAATACAAAACGAGCTGCCCTTTTTTGCACCCTTTCGATGTCCTCCATCAATCCCACCTTGTAAGGATCCAACACCGCACAGCAATATTCTAACAGAGGACGAACGAGTGTAGTGTAAGCTGTCTTTTTAGTGGACTTGTTGCATTTTCTAAGTGTCTTGCCAATGAAACGCAACCTTTGGCTCGCCTTCCCAACAATATTATCTATGTGGTCTTTCCAACTGAAGTTGTTCGTAATTTTAACACCCAGGTACTTAGTTGAATTGACAGCCTTGAGAATTGTACTATTTATCGAGTAATCGAATTCCAGCGGATTTCTTTTGGAACTCATGTGGATCACCTCACACTTTTCGTTATTTAGCGTCAACTGCCACCTGCCACATTATACAGCAATCTTTTCTAAATCGCTTTGCAACGGATACTGGTCTTCGGATGACCTTAGTAGACGGTAAATTACAGCATCAACTGCGAACAACCTAAGAGAAGTGCTCAGATTGTCACCCACGTCATTTATATAGATCAGGAACAGTAGAGGTCCCAGGACGCTTCCCTGAGGAATACCTGATATCACTTCAGTTTTACTCTATGATTTGCCGTCTATTACTACGAACTGCGACCTTCCTGACAGGAAATCACGAACCCAGTCGCACAACTGAGACGATACCCCATAGGCCCGCAGCTTGATTAGAAGTCGCTTGTGAGAAACGGTATCAAAAGCTTTCCGGAAATCTGGAAATACGGAATCAACTTGAGATTCCCTGTCGATAGCGGCCATTACTTCGTGTGTTGCACAAGAACGATGTTTTCTGAAACCATGCTGATTACGTATCAATAGATCGTTCCCTTCGAGGTGATTCATAATGTTTGAATACAGTATATGCTCCAGAACCCTACTGCAAACCGACGTCAATGATATAGGTCTGTAGTTCGACGGATTACTCCTACTACCCTTCTTAAACACTGGTGCGACCTGCGCAATTTTCCAATCTGTAGGTACAGATATATCAGTGAGCGAGCGGTTGTATATGATTGCTAACAAGGGAACCAACCCATCGCACCGCCCTCAGATTTAGCTATAAGTTGGCACAGTGGATAGGTCTTGAAAAACTGAACACAGATCTATCGAGAAAACAGGAAGAAATTGTGTGGAACTATGAAAAAAAAGCAAAATATACAAACTGAGTATCCATGTGCAAGATAAGCAACATCAAGGAGGGCGCGAGAGCAGGAGCTCCATGGTCCCGTGGTCAGCGTGAGCTACTGCGGAGTGAGAGGTCATTGGTTCGAATCTTCCCTCGAGTGAAAATTTTAATTTCTTTATTTTCGCACAGTTATGATCTGTCCGTTCGTTCATTGACGTCTCTGTTCGCTGTAGTAAGTTTAGTGTCTGTGTGTTGCGACCGCACCGCAAAACGGTGCGATTAGTAGACGAATGGACGTGCCTCTCCAAGTGGAACCGGAAACATTTGATCCCAAGGTCATAGGTCAACCGATACCTCCACAGGAAAACACGTCTGATATATTCTATACGACACTGGTGACAGATAATAATTGTCTGAAAATAAAAAATTAAATTCTTCACTCTCGTTCCACAGCTGCTCACGCTAACCACGGGACCATAGCGTTCCTCAACTCATACTTTCCTTGATGTTGCCTATCTTGCACATGGACTACTCAGTTTGTATATTTTGCTTATTTTTTTCATAGTTCCACAAAACTTCTTCCTGTTTTCTCGATAGATCTGTGTTCAGTTTTTCAAGGCCTATCCACTGTGCCAACTTATAACTAAATGTGAGGGGGGTGCGATGGGGAAGTTCCCTCGTAAGTAGGGAGCTATTGTATCAGCGTAATCTGAACGGAACCTAATCGGTATACAATCTGGACCTGAAGACTTGCCCGTATCAAGCGATTTGAGTTGCTTCGCAACCCCTAAGGTATCTGCTTCTAAGAAACTCATGCTAGCAGCTGTTCGTGTTTCAAATTCTGGAATATTCCATTCGTCTTCCCTGGTGAAGGAATTTCGGAAAACTGCGTTCAATACCTCCGCTTTAGCAGCACAGTCGTCGGTAACAGTACCATCGGCACTGCGCAGTGGAGGTATTGACTGCGTCTTGCCGCTTGTGTACTTTACATACGACCAGAATTTCTTCGGATTTTCTACCAAATTTCGAGACAATGTTTCGTTGTGAAACCTATTAAAGGCATCTCGCATTGAAATCCGTGCCAAATTTCGCGCTTCTGTAAATTTTAGCCAATCTTCGGGATTTCGCGTTCTTCTGAACTTCGTATGCTTTTTCTGTTGCCTCTGCAACAGCGTTCGGACCTGTTTTGTGCACCATGGGGGATCAGTTCCATCTCCTACCAATTTATGAGGTATGAATCTCTCAATTGCTGTTGCTACTATATCTTTGAATTTGAGCCACATCTCGTCTACATTTGCATACTCAGTTCGGAAGGAATGGTGATTGTCTCTTAGGAAGGCTTCTAGTGACACTTTATCCGCTTTTTTAAATAAAATTATTTAGCGTTTGTTTCTGGTGGATTTGGAAGAAACGGTATTGAGCCTAGCTACAACGACCTTGTGATCACTAATCCCTGTATCAGTCATGATGCTCTCTATTAGCTCTGGATTGTTTGTGGCTAAGAGGTCTAGTGTGTTTTCGCAACCATTTACAATTCGCGTGGGTTCGTGGACTATCTGCTCGAAATAATTTTCGGAGAAAGCATTTAGGACAATCTCGGAAGATGTTTTCTGCCTACCACCGGTTTTGAACAAGTATTTTTGCCAACGTATCGAGGGAAGGTTGAAGTCCCCACCAACTATAACCGTATGAGTGGGGTATTTATTTGTTACGAGACTCAGATTTTCTCTGAACCGTTCAGCAACTATATCATCGGAGTCTGGGGGTCGGTAGAAGGAGCCAATTATTAACTTATTCGGCTGTTAAGTATAGCCTCCACCCATACCAATTCGCACGGAGTATCTACTTCGACTTCATTACAAGATAAACCACTACTGACAGACACAAACACTCCACCGCCAATTCTGCCTAATCTATCTTTCCTGAACACCGTCTGAGACTTCGTAAAAATTTCTGCAGAACTTATTTCAGGCTTTAGCCATCTTTCTGTACCTATAACTATTTTAGCTTCTGTGCTTTCTATTAGCGCTTGAAGCACAGGGACTTTCCCAGCACAACTAAAACAATTTACAACTACAATTTCGACTGTTCCTTGATCCAAGCACGTCCTGTATTTGTCATGCACCATTTGAGATTGTAGGCATGTTGAAATGTCTACTAACTGTTGTACGTGTTTTCATGCGTAAACCTGACAATGCATTGAATAATACAGAAAAATAAATAACAATCTAAGTTAAATGAGTTCTGTCTCGGAACTCTTTCCATTTTACGTCTTGATTACATATTTTGCAAACGACTACCTTTGCTTTATTGTTGGCGGAAGTTGAAAGAAACTGGTCTGCACATTCACCAAAGCAGCTTTAGAAAAAGTGGATTAAAAAAAGGCGAGTAAGAGCCAAAAGTAAAGTGACTGATACCAAAATATCAGTGGAGTTTGTGTTAAGACTGTACAACACTGATTCTTAAGTTTCATCTTAAACGTAGGATCTGACAAAGGCAGCAGCTGAAAAATGCTGTAAATCAAAATGAAAATTGCGATGTGTAATACAGAGCTGTACTACTTTACTGTTTTTTTTATGAAAGACGATCGTTTTAGGTCATGACTCTGACAACCTTCGGGTCACGAAAATGAAAATACATTAATCGACGTCGACTGCATTATTCCAAAAAATTTATAATGATTACCGACTCAATTAAGGAATTTGAGGGTGTTATAAATGATATGTGATTGTATAAAAATTAATGTTATGTATTTAAGTTCGAAGTAACTCGTGTCTAATCGTCGTTTCGGTCAGCCAAGCGAGGCGGTGCAGTAGTTAGCACATTGGATTCGCGTTCGGGAGGACGATGGTTCAAACCCTGGTCCGGCCATCCTGATTTAGATTTTCCTTAGTTTCCCTAAGATGCTTCAGGCAAATGCCGGGCTGGTTCCTTTGTGAGGGCACCGCCGAGTTCTTTCCTCATCCTTCCCCCATCCAATGGGGCGATGACCTCCCTATTTGGTCCTCTCACCCGAATCAACCAACCAACCAATCATTTTGGACGAAAAAGATTTTTGATGCATCCCTTCGGTTACCTTAAATGAAAGAAATCTACATTACTGGCCATTAAAATTGCTACAGCACGAAGATGACGTGCAATAGACGCGAAATTAACCGACAGGAAGAAGATGCTGTGATATGCAAATGTTTAGCTTTTCAGAGCATTCACACAAGGTTGGCGCCGATGGCGACACATACAACGTGCTGACATGAGGAAAGTTTACAACCGATTTCTCATACACGAACAGCAGATGACCGGCGTTGCCTGATGAAACGTTGATGTGATGCCTCGTGTAAGGAGCAGAAATGCGTACTATCACGTTTCCGACTTTGATAAAGGTCGGATTGTAGTCTATCGCGATTGCGGTTTATCGTATCGCGACATTGCTGCTCGCGTTGGTCGAGATCCAATGACTGTTAGCAGAATATGGAATCGGTGGGTTCAGGAGGGTAATACGGAACGCCGTGCTGGATCCCAACGGCCTCGTATCACTAGCAGTCGAGATGACAGGCATCTTATCTGGATGGTTGTAACGGATCGTACAGCCACGTCTCGATCCCTGAGTCAACAGATGCGGACGTTTGCATGACAACAACCATCTGCACGAACAGTTGGACGACGTTTGCAGCAGCATGGACTATCAGATCGGAGACCATGGTTGCGGTTACACTCGACGCTGCATCGCAGACAGGAGCGCCTGCGATGGTGTACTCAACGACGAACCTGGGTGCACAAATGGCAAAACGTCATTTTTTCGGATGAATCCAGGTTCTGTTTAGAGCAGCATGATGGTCGCATCCGTATTTGGCGACATCGCGGTGAACGAACATTGGAAGCGTTTATTCGTCATCGCCATACTGGCGTATCACCCGGCGTAATGGTATGGGGTGCTATTGGTTACACGTCTAGGTCACCTCTTGTTCGCATTGACGGCACATTGAATAGTGGACGTTACATTTCAGATGTGTTACGACTCGAGGCCTCTACCCTTCATTCGATCCCTGCGAAACCCTACATTTCAACAGGATAATGCACGACCGCATGTTGCAGGTCCTGTACGGGCCTTTCTAGATACAGAAAATGTTCGGCTGTGCCCTGGCCAGCACATTTTCCAGAACTCTCACCAATTGAAAATGTCTGGTCAATAGTGGCCGTGCAGCTGGCTCGTCACGATACGCCGGTCACTACTCTCGATGAACTGTGGTATCGTTTTGAAGCTGCATGGACAGCTGTACCTGTACACGCCATCCAAGCTGTGTTTGACTCAATGCCCAGGCGTATCAAGGCCGTTATTAAGGCCAGAGGTGGTTGTTCTGGGCACTGATTGCTCAGGATCTATGCACCTAAATTGCAGTAATCCCATGTCAGTTCAATTATAATATATTTGTCCAATGACTACCCGTTTACATCTGCATTTGTTCTTTGTGTAGCAATTTTAATGACCAATAGTGAATTTTCCAATCACAAACGCAATAATATTCTCAGTGAAAATGTATCATTATATGGCACCCGTAGTGTCTTCTCTATCTTTCGTCAAGGGCACGCCTCCTGTGCTTTGTCATCATGAAACACTCATTCGGAACGCACTTACTCGGCATCTTTAGGTCGGTTAAGTGAAAGCCACCTCCTTCTCCTCCGGACGGCCTTCGATTTTCTCGATGTGTTCTGCGATAGTACCGCATGCGACAGTGGGCAACTCGACAGTCGGAAACTCGGACTTTCATGTCTGTGTGCAGACCGTCCGACGGAGAGATGCAAAGCGCCGTCTTTACAGGTGCGAGCCCAGTGTCTTATCACTTAGCGCACGTGACTCCTGCCATCTTCAAAAATGGTTCAAATGCCTCTGAGCACTATGGGCCTTAACATCTGAGGTCATCAGTCCCCTAGAACTCTGAACTACTTAAACCTAACTAACCAAAGGACATCACACACATCCATGCCCGAGGCATGATTCGAACCTGCGACCGTAGCGGTCGCGCGGTTCCAGACTGTAGCGCCTAGAACGACTCGGCCACTCGGGCCGGCAGCCGTCTTCTGCAGTAACAGTGGATGACCGAGTGTTGGGTCAGTTTCCGAAGACTAGGGAGACCTTGGACAGGAGCTACCTGCAATGGAAATGCGGACTGCTGAGGGCACGCCAAATTCTGCGCAGCGCCTGTTCCCGCTGCGGGAATACGAAGCGACGCATTCCAGCTCGTGCTGCCGTGTCTCCGCATGCCAGGAGTTCCGCTGACGAGGCTCCTGCCGCCACCTCCGCATGGAAGCAGGCTCGGCTGGAAAGCAGCTCTCACAGGCAGAGCGTCTGTACGTACAGAGGGTGAGAGGAAGATTGGGGGGGGGGGGGGAGAGGCCAGACGAATTTCTGGAGTACGTCACGCTATTGTTATTGGTGTGACCAGCGTCCGATACGGTTTTGTTTACGAGAAGTGAGGAATATTCCGCTCCCAGTCAGACGAAAACAAAGTGTTGTGCGCCAGACGTAACTTTTCGTGGGGTCATCCGCGCGTCGCGCGTCGGTCGAGTGACCCCTCAGAGCTTAATGGATCCGTCTGTCTGCTGCCGAAGCCCATTTGCGAGATTGTCGGGGCAGTCGTGAATGAGAAGAGGGCACCGAGGACCTCTAGAGGGCCCCCTCACACTACCGACCCGTCACGGCGTTCTGTCCGTCGATCCCACGCGAGTGTGGGCCAATCGCAGGTTCGGAAGTTCCGATACCGGATTCGATAAGATATTTAGTATCGATACAAGTACCTGTAACTGCATGTGGACCAGCAGAACGGTTTACGCACGGATAGATCGAGTGCTTTTCCTCTTGAAACAGGTAGTCGTGAAAAACAGAGAGTGGAACAAAAAAAAAGGTTCAAATGGCTCTGAGCACTATGGGACTCAACTGCTGTGGTCATAAGTCCCCTAGAACTTAGAACTACTTAAACCTAACTAACCTAAGGACAGCACACAACACCCAGCCATCACGAGGCAGAGAAAATCCCTGACCCCGCCAGAGAGTGGAACAGTAGCATGCACATTGTACTTACAATAGACTATGTCAAAGCCTTTAACATAGCACTCAGGAACCAAGCATGGGGCGTAATATACTGCATGTAAAAACCCGTATTGTTATCATTGTTATTGTTACACACGCTTAGGCCGCTTCAGAACCACGTGAAGAGTCTTCTCGATGTGAGATTTTTCTCCCCCCTCCTTCTTTGTTCCATCTATTATCCACACTAAAAAATGGCCAGTCCAAGTAATAAATAAGCAAATTCTTTTATGAAGATTTGAGAGGAGCGACGATTACAGTGAAATGGAAGTGTTTGCTTAGCTTGTCATGTTGAGATGGCTCCAGTTCTTCTTGTCTAGGGGTCTGATTCTTGAAGCTGAAAGTCTGACATCAGGTCCTCACGGTTGGCTTTAAACTAAATAAATTGGAAGATTGTTGTTGCAGAATTTTTTACGTAAATTTATTTTACACTTATTTTCTCACATTTTGGTATATCATACAGTATTGTATTTTTCACATTAACAAAGCCTTAATTACGTTGTTCGCACCTATTCTACAAAAATACGTCCCGTCACATCAGAGACAAGCTTACGACTCTCACACTCTGCGGAAATAACAATATTCTAAAGGGCTTACAATTTTTTTAACAAATGAATTCCTGATAGTTTTGTTACATTATTAATTTTGATTATTATTTCATAAGTGAGTCAAGAAATAAACATAGTAAACAGTACAGGACTGCATAATAAGTAATATAAATTTTAAGTGTGCAAATAATTCGTAATTTCAAATGTTTCTAAAAAAATTAACTGTACATTCAGAACTAGTACTTATCGATTACGACATCGAAACTAAAATATTTTATAAAGTAATCCCTTTTCATAAATTTTAACTTGACATAGTGTGTACAAAATTATATGAAAGTTTTCAGAAGATCAACTAAGATAATATTGACCTGTCCAAAACTCGAAAAATAATACTGCAATAGATTGAAAAAAGGTTTGCAACTATTTGGCTGATTTTTTTCAATATGTTCTGAATTACACAGTTGCTGTTTCGCAGTTATGTTTATGATTTTGAAATAGTACTGGTCTCAAGAACTGCTGTACTATTAGAGTAGAATGTCCCGTTAAATGCCACACTTTTCATCTTTTCACTATGCATTTTCTTCCTTTCTTCCGACCATGTTCTTACTGCTTTCAATTTCTTGACATCTTGGTTCACTATTCGCTTGAGTACTTTGTGGCTGAATGTTTGTCTGTCTTGTATATCTGAGTCTGTTATGACAACATCATTCAGGTTTTACCTGACTTCGGGGAGCCGCTCCACGTTCTAGTCTATTCTAGAACTGCCTAGTTTGTTGGCTGGCCATTTTTTCTCATTATATGCCCGTAAAATTTCAATCGACGTTTCTTTGAGTCAAGTACTGTGTTAGATATCTGTTCGGTCTCCTGTCTATCCTGCTGTTGGTAGCCTCCTCATGTCTTACTCGACCTCAAGATTTTCCTGATGATTTTCCTCTCTAGTTTCTTAATATTTTCTAATCCATTTTTTCCCTCCAAGATCAACGTTTCTGAAGCGTGTAAGGTTTCTGGCTTGATGTCAGTGTTGTAATGTGTTTGTTTCTCGAGCCACGTTCCGTAGCCACCTTTGACGTTATCGTCAGGACTTTTCACTGCCCGTATATGTGAAACAACTTTGAACGATCAGTTGACTGACCAGAAAGTGAGGCGAAGGGGCGGATCGGCTGTGATTGCAAAGCCACGCAGCGTTCGCTTCAACACTGGTTTCGCCAATAACGTTGTGTAAAAAAATTGGACGTATTCCCGGCGTCTGACGCAGCCAGTGGAGAGACGAGCACGATATCTCACCGCTGTCCCCGTGCAGGCATCGTGACAACAAGATATCAGAAATTAGGACTCCCTCACTATAGCGGCCCGTTTTCCCGAACAGTCGGTACGATAGCAATTCGATAAGCAGCTGTTTTGCCCGGTTACGAAAGTTATGTCGTGATGCGGCGAGCCTGGGGCCTACGTGTGTTGTGGCGTCCTTAGATGCGAAGTAAGGGAAATCGATACTTTTTGCGATGTAACTCAGCCTTTCTTCTCTGTGGTTATTACGAGAAGAGAGGCGTTACTGGTCCACAGTGCAGAAGAGAGCAGAGTCCAGATTGACACGAATATTCTTGAATTGCAGAAAACCTTCAGTAGAGTTCTCACCGTCGCCTAGAAAAGAAAACATGCGCATACCGAATATGTGAACATATAGGCGGCTAGACAGAAGACTCCCTAACAGGCAGAACTCAGTGCGACGACCTTAACGGAGGGTCATCGCAGGCAGTGTCTGGCGTCCCTCAACGCACTGTGATAGGTCCACTCCTGTTCACGACATATACTGGGTGTCTCACAGTTCTTATTACAGGCTTCTACGGGTTGTACAGAGGTCTTGGTGGATAAGGTTTTGACGAGGAACACACACCCGGAACTGTACTGTTTGGATGTGAAACAAGTTTGGAGATTGGATCACTTTCAAATCTTCCGTCGTTGCGGCTGATACAGCAACCAGTGTAAGATTTGAAATAAATATACAGTTTTGAGGAGGTTTTTATTTTCAAATTTCAGTGATGAGTTTCGCCTGTGGTGCCGGCCGAAGTGGCCGTGCGGTTAAAGGCGCTGCAGTCTGGAACCGCAAGACCGCTACGGTCGCAGGTCCGAATCCTGCCTCGGGCATGGATGTTTGTGATGTCCTTAGGTTAGTTAGGTTTAACTAGTTCTAAGTTCTAGGGGACTAATGACCTCAGCAGTTGAGTCCCATAGTGCTCAGAGCCATTTTTTTTTCGCCTGTGGTAGGCATCTTCAGATTGTAGAAACTGGTCGCGGCGCTTGCTGTCCATAAAAATGAATACACCATACGAAGTGCGATTAGAATGTTAAAACGTTGAAAATACCCAATGGGCCTCAAGTGGGTTCCCAACTCGTTGCCACGCGTCATGTGCAATCTTCAGCATCGAGGTACAGTACGTAATGATACAGCTGCAAAAGAATGCATCGAGAAAGTTTCGGGAGATTTGAAAATGATCTGAACCTGAAACTTATTTTACATTCTAACTGTAGATTTCCGGACGTAGATCCCTTCTCAAAACTCTTCTTAATAAATACACTCCTGGAAATGGAAAAAAGAACACATTGACACCGGTGTGTCAGACCCACCATACTTGCTCCGGACACTGCGAGAGGGCTGTACAAGCAATGATCACACGCACGGCACAGCGGACACACCAGGAACCGCGGTGTTGGCTGTCGAATGGCGCTAGCTGCGCAGCATTTGTGCACCGCCGCCGTCAGTGTCAGCCAGTTTGCCGTGGCATACGGAGCTCCATCGCAGTCTTTAACACTGGTAGCATGCCGCGACAGCGTGGACGTGAACCGTATGTGCAGTTGACGGACTTTGAGCGAGGGCGTATAGTGGGCATGCGGGAGGCCGGGTGGACGTACCGCCGAATTGCTCAACACGTGGGGCGTGAGGTCTCCACAGTACATCGATGTTGTCGCCAGTGGTCGGCGGAAGGTGCACGTGCCCGTCGACCTGGGACCGGACCGCAGCGACGCACGGATGCACGCCAAGACCGTAGGATCCTACGCAGTGCCGTAGGGGACCGCACCGCCACTTCCCAGCAAATTAGGGACACTGTTGCTCCTGGGGTATCGGCGAGGACCATTCGCAACCGTCTCCATGAAGCTGGGCTACGGTCCCGCACACCGTTAGGCCGTCTTCCGCTCACGCCCCAACATCGTGCAGCCCGCCTCCAGTGGTGTCGCGACAGGCGTGAATGGAGGGACGAATGGAGACGTGTCGTCTTCAGCGATGAGAGTCGCTTCTGCCTTGGTGCCAATGATGGTCGTATGCGTGTTTGGCGCCGTGCAGGTGAGCGCCACAATCAGGACTGCATACGACCGAGGCACACAGGGCCAACACCCGGCATCATGGTGTGGGGAGCGATCTCCTACACTGGCCGTACACCACTGGTGATCGTCGAGGGGACACTGAATATTGCACGGTACATCCAAACCGTCATCGAACCCATCGTTCTACCATTCCTAGACCGGCAAGGGAACTTGCTGTTCCAACAGCACAATGCACGTCCGCATGTATCCCGTGCCACCCAACGTGCTCTAGAAGGTGTAAGTCAACTGCCCTGGCCAGCAAGATCTCCGGATCTGTCCCCCATTGAGCATGTTTGGGACTGGATGAAGCGTCGTCTCACGCGGTCTGCACGTCCAGCACGAACGCTGGTCCAACTGAGGCGCCAGGTGGAAATGGCATGGCAAGCCGTTCCACAGGACTACATCCAGCATCTCTACGATCGTCTCCATGGGAGAATAGTAGCCTGCATTGCTGCGAAAGGTGGATATACACTGTACTAGTGCCGACAATGTGCATGCACTGTTGCCTGTGTCTATGTGCCTGTGGTTCTGTCAGTGTGATCATGTGATGTATCTGACCCCAGGAATGTGTCAATAAAGTTTCCCCTTCCTGGGACAATGAATTCACGGTGTTCTTATTTCAATTTCCAGGAGTGTATCTTATACAACCCGTAGGAGCTTGCCACAGTATAGTCGTAAATACCATGCAGTTCACATTGGCTTGCAGAGTATGCAGATAGGTGTGGAAGTCAGCAGGATTTATAAAGGCAAAAGGCAGTCAAAACAGGTGAGAACATGCCTGTACTTGGTACAGCTTTTGTTGTTCGTAATAAGGTTGTCAGCTCAATCGCGGAGTTCTTCAGCCCTTCTGAGAGACTTTCTATCCTAACTCTCAGCTATGGTAGCAAAGGAAGCACACTGTAAAGGAAACACAATGTAACAATCTCTTGGAGTGCAATTAAGGGAATAATGAATGTTAAACTACAGAGAGGTGTTCAGTTTGACTCGTATCATTACCTCTTCAAGATCAAAATGAATAAGGCCATGAAAACCGGAAATAAAATTCATAAATATGACGTTGCGAAGCTCAAAATCAATCAAAACGTATTGGAACAATACCACCAAAAATTGACATTTGAATCACATAAATGGACGGACCCTGCCCCCATGAACCATGGACCTTGCCGTTGGTGGGGAGGCTTGCGTGCCTCAGCGATACAGATGGCCCTACCGTAGGTGCAACCACAACGGAGGGGTATCTGTTGAGAGGCCAGACAAATGTGTGGTTCCTGAAGCCTTTTCAGTAGTTGCAGGGCAACAGTCTGGATGATTGAGTGATCTGGCCTTGTAACACTAACCAAAACGGCCTTGCTGTTGTGGTACTGCGAACGGCTGAAAGCAAGGGGAAACTACAGCCGTAATTTTTCCCGAGGGCATGCAGCTTTACTGTATGGTTAAATGATGATGGCGTCCTCTTGGGTAAAATATTCCGGAGGTAAAATAGTCCCCCATTCGGATCTCCGGGCGGGGATTACTCAAAAGGACGTTGTTATCAGGAGAAAGAAAACTGGCGTTCTACGGATCGTAGTGTGGAATGTCAGATCCCTTAATCGAGCAGGTAGGTTAGAAAATTTAAAAAGGGAAATAGATAGGTTAAAGTTAGATATAGTGGGAGTAGATTAAAACTGAAGAAACTGCAAAAAGGTGATGGGACCTGGATAAACTGAAAGAACCAGAGGTTGTACAGAGTCTCAGGGAGAGCATAAGGGAACAATTGACAGGAATGGAGGAAAGAAATACAGTAGGAGAAGAATGGGCAGCTTTGAGGGATGAAGTAGTGAAGGCAGCAGAGGATCAAGTAGGTAAAAAGACGAGGTCTAGTAGAAATCCTTGGGTAACAGAAGAAATATTGAATTTAATTGATGAAAGGAGAAAATATAAAAATGCAGTAAATGAAGCAGGCGAAAAGGAATACAAACGTCTCAAAAATGAGATCGACAGTAAGTGCAAAATGGCTAAGCAGGGATGGCTAGAGGACAAATGTAAGGGTCTAGAGGTTTATCTCACTAGGGGTAAGATAGATACTGCCTACAGGAAAATTAAAGAGACCTTTGGAGATAAGAGAACCACTTGTATGAACATCAAGAGCTCAGATGGAAACCCAGTTATAAGCAAAGAGGGGAAAGTAGAAAGGTGGAAGGAGTATATAGAGGGTCTATACAAGGGTGATGTACTTGCGGACAATATTATGGAAATGGAAGAGGATGTAGATGAAGATGAAGTGGGAGATACGATACTGCGTGAAGAGTTTGACAGAGTACTGAAAGACCTGAGTCGAAACAAGGCCCCCGGAGTAGACAACATTCCATTGGAACTACTGACGGCCTTGGGAGAGCCAGTCCTGACAAAACTCTACCATCTGGTGAGCAAGATGTATGAAACAGGCGAAATACCCTCAGACTTCAAGAAGAATATAATAATTCCAATCCCAAAGAGAGAAGGTGTTGACAGATGTGAAAATTACCGAAGTATCAGATAAATAAGTCACAGCTGCAAAATACTAACGCGAATTCTTTACAGACGAATGGAAAAACTAGTAGAAGCCGAACTCGGGGAAGATCAGTTTGGATTCCGTAGAAATGTTGGAACACGTGAGGCAATACTGACCCTACGACTTATCTTAGAAGCTAGATTAAGGAAGGGCAAACCTACGTTTCTAGCATTTGTAGACTTAGAGAAAGCTTTTGACAATGTTGACTGGAATACTCTCTTTCAAATTCTGAAGGTGGCAGGGGTAAAATACAGGGAGCGAAAGGCTATTTATAATTTGTACAGAAACCAGATGGCAGTTATAAGAGTCGAGGGACATGAAAGGGAAGCAGTGGTTGGGAAGGGAGTGAGACAGGGTTGTAGCCTCTCCCCGATGTTATTCAATCTGTATATTGAGCAAGCAGCAAAGGAAACAAAAGAAAAATTTGGAGTAGGTATTAAAATCCAGGGAGAAGAAATATAAACTTTGAGGTTCGCCGATGACATTGTAATTCTGTCAGAGACAGCAAAGGACTTGGAAGAGCAGTTGAACGGAATGGACAGTGTCTTGAAAGAAGGATATAATTGAACATCAACAAAAGCAAAACGAGGATAATGGAATGTAGTCGAATTAAGTCGGGTGATGCTGAGAGAACTAGATTAGGAAATGAGACACTTAAAGTAGTAAAGGAGTTTTGCTATTTGGGGAGCAAAATAACTGATGATGGTCGAAGTAGAGAGGATATAAAATGTAGACTGACAATGGAAAGGAAAGCGTTTCTGAAGAAGAGAAATTTGTTAACATCGAGTATAGATTTAAGTGTCAGGAAGTCATTTCTGAAAGTATTTGTATGGAGTGTAGCCATGTATGGAAGTGAAACATGGACGATAAATAGTTTGGACAAGAAGAGAATAGAAGCTTTCGAAATGAGGTGCTACAGAAGAATGCTGAAGATTAGATGGGTAGATCACATAACTAATGTGGAAGTATTGAACAGGATTGGGGAGAAGAGAAGTTTGTGGCACAACTTGACCAGAAGAAGGGATCGGTTGGTAGGACATGTTCTGAGGCATTCAGGGACCACCAATTTAGTATTGGAGGGCAGTGTGGAGGGTAAAAATCGTAGAGGGAGACCAAGAGATGAATACACTAAGCAGATTCAGAAGGATGTAGGTTGCAGTAGGTACTGGGAGATGAAGAAGCTTGCACAGGATAGAGTAGCATGGAGAGCTGCATCAAACCAGTCTTAGAACTGAAGACCATAACAACAACAGCAAATGGTCGGACATCGCTTCCAAGATCCAACAAGCAGCTAATACTGCAATCCCGACAGCTAAAAAGAGAAAGCATAGATGATGGAATGTGATTTGTGATGAGGTGGTGGCCCAAAGAACAAATGCCTGGAAGAATTGGAACACGACCAGGAGCCCTGAAGATTTGAATGTATTCCGTGAAGTTCGAAAATATGCAGCCAGAACTTTACGAAGGGCTAAGCGATTGTATGAGAAACAGCAGTTAGAACAGATCGATCAGGATTTCCGGAAAAACAAATCCAAAGACTTCTATCAGACGTTCAAGTCGAATTTGAATGGGTATCAAGCCCCTTGTCTTTTTTTAGAGACGAAAATTTAAGGCTCGGCCTGACCAACGAAGAAAACTGCGCGATCATCTCTCGTTATTTTGAAAACCTACTTAATGGTGTAGAACCGAAAGGAAGATTCCCTGTATGTGCCCCGATCCACAAACTACCCAACTCATCTACACCTGGTAAAGAGGAGATCAAAGAAATTATCAACAACCTTAAGAATAATAAGGCAGCTGGAGAGGATTCAATAGTAGCAGAACTACTGAAGCTGGCAAATAATGAAACTCTAGATGTACTAGTCCAACTTTTTGAGGAATCTGGAGAACTTGGACGATACCAACTAAATGGTAGTCAGCTTTAATCCATCCTCTACACAAAAAAGGCGATAAAAATAATGTCAATAACGATAGGGGCATCTCAAAAGTTGGACTCCAGATCTCTATCCAAAAGACAAAATATATGACGAATATCTGTGATGGTCCTGAAAGGACGATCACCAGTCTGGGAAAAATCGGACAAATTAATAATTTCAGGTATCTCTGTGAAGTCATCCAGATAAATGGATTAGAAGAAGAAGAATTTATCTCAGGATGAGGAAGTTAGACCAGGCATACCAACTGACAAAGTGTGGTGTCACCGCCAGACACCACACTTGCTAGGTGGTAGCCTTTAAATCGGCCGCGGTCCGTTAGTATACGTCGGACCCGCGTGTCGCCACTGTCAGTGATTGCAGACCGAGCGCCGCCACACGGCAGGTCTAGAGAGACTTCCTAGCACTCGCCCCAGTTGTACAGCCGACTTTGCTAGCGATGGTTCACTGACAAATTACGCTCTCAATTGCCGAGACGATAGTTAGCATAGCCTTCAGCTACGTCATTTGCTACGACCTAGCAAGGTGCCATTATCATTTGCTATTTATCTTGTGATGCATGTACCGTCAGACCGATGTTCACCAATTATGGATTAAAGTTAAGTATTCCAGAAGCTATGTACTATTTTTGCTACTATAAAGACCTTGTCCTGTTCCAGACCTCACGCCATCCTGCGTGAGCTTAAACGCGTGCCCTTCGGCCTCCCGTCCTAGTGGATTGGCTGTCTTTCCAGTCCACAAAACAAAAAATACCTGTAGCAAAAAGTGTATGACTTTAGGGGCAAAGATCCGACATCACACTACAGTTGTAAAACCTGAGGGCTTATATTCGTCCGAAACTTTGACCATGAATAGACAAGGTCAATCTGAGCGGCTGGAAAAGTAGGAGCGTAGGATATTAAAGAAAATCCTAGGTAATAGGTGGGTTGATGAACAATGGCAAATGAGAGCAAATGAGGACTTGTGCAGCAAGCCAGAACATATCACAGCATCCATTAAGAAGAGACGAATGTTATTTTACGGTCATCTCATGAGGATGGACGGTGACCGACTAACAAAAAGAATATGGAGTTTCATCCAATCTAAAAGAACAAGGCCGAGATGGTTCGAAGAATGTGGAAAAGATCTTAGGCAGATTCGTGTCTCAGAGAGAGAAATTCCTGAGAGGAACAAATTTGGAAGATTGGTGAACAACTACCAAGGTTAAAAAACTGTCATCAACGTCCAAAATACGAAGAGAACCTTTGTCTGAAGAGCATAAACAGGCACTTCTTGGTGGGCTCAGAAGATACTGGCAGGAAGTCAAAGCTGGAACAAGAACGAGACCTAGACACTAAAATGAAATTGGTTGTTACTACGCAGTCCATAGAGGCTCGACTTGAAATAAAAGAAAAGTTTACCTTACATTATATAATAGTATTTCCTTTGGTCGAGCAATCTTTCTGAATCATGTTCTTCGTCTGATTAGAATACCCAAAAGTAAATCGAAGATAGAGGCATATGCATCGTTTATTATTGGAGAAAACAACACTGAAATAATTCTATACTACTTCCTTGCGATCTGGTAGTAGAGAATGAAGCTCTCGATGATTATACATTTTGCCGTAGATATCGTTCACCAAAATCTTTGGTGTCCTCTTGTATTCTTCTTTTTCTCTTGATTAGACAGCACACGAACAAGAGTGTTTAATGCCGCGCCCCTCATTTATGCATTCTTAGACAGTAGTGTAGCAGTATATGGACTATATGGTTCTGCTGCAAACTATACGTGAAGGGGAGAAGACTGGTGCAGTATGGATGCTGATCAGTTAACATGCTTTTATAGTCTCCATAACGGAACTCGTGCAGGTCCTTTGGTGTGTAGTGAGCAGCTCGTCCTACTCAATGCTCAACTCTAAGCCCATTTTATGGGAGTGACTTTCTGGTGAAAATAAGTTGCTCGTGATCGATGCAGATGTTAAATAGCTCTAAATCTCGGAAGACAGCACACTCGTAGGAACTGGGGACCATGCCGTCGTAAGAATATGGAGTTTCATCCAATCTAAAAGAACAAGGACCATGCCGTCGTAACACACTGCGCTTTCTGTTGCGGAGTACACATTGTTGCTGAGTTGCTCTGCACTGTACTGCACGGACACCTGGACTAAACTGAGGGAACAGAGAAAAAAAAACAGCACTGGTGCAGTCTCAAGGTCAAGCAGACCTGCAAAGTGCTGGGGAGCCGAACTTGGAGAGTTGATGAATCAAACACCACAAACTAGAATAGTGTATGTCGCTATGTACAGATTCTAGGACACGTTGAAACTGGGGAGTTATTTTTCAAACACATGGTATTAAACAACAGCGGCTCTTCAGGTAAAGCAGAGAATATTAGACTAAACGTGTGAACCTAATTTCTCCAGTACACTTTGTATACAAGACTCATTAGTGTTTCTAATATGGACTGTGATACGTGCGGCGTACCTTTATAAGAACAGATGTATTGTCAACAGTTTGATGCTTTGCCTGCGATGTAATTCGCGCGACGAATAAAAAAGCAACTGGCGTCCCGAACTGAGACCTGGAAGATTATTTCGCAGAACTGAGAGCCTTAGCCGTCCCACTAGTGTCTTGCAGCCTAACCTCAAGAACAACAGATTCGCGATATGGGTAGGACGACATCAGGTTGGTGAATCACTGCAGAATCTCAGTGTGGTACCTCGATGCTGTGGAATACACGCGGAGCCCTCGCTTGTCCTGTGTTTCGAGTACAAATGGGAACAGTTACATATTGTCTGTGGCAATGCAGAGTACGGAGAGAATGAATGAAAGTGGAGGGGGCGTGTTACAGTAAACAGTGATAGCATTGTTCACATTTGGTTGTGATAATTCAATTTCGGTCACTCTGACTGCCTTACAGCCCTTTCATTTCATTTTTTCTGTAATTAACGCCATAAATCTTTAGCAATGAGTAGTCCGATGATACAAGGATGACGCTCGTTTGAAATTGGATTTATAGGACAGGCTCTGTGATAGTTTTAATTGTTGCATCAGAAAAATAAAGTTAGGTAATTAATGATTTGTTTGTTTAGAGGTACGCGTCTGCAGTCTTCGTACACAATGTGCCGTGGAACTTCAACTGCTCAGATTAAATATCTAAAACGAGTACAGAGTCACATTTATTAAAACATTAATATTACATTTATCTGGTACATTACCAATTCTCTTCTAACGAAACATTCGTAGAAAATATAATACAATTAGATTCCGGAGCAGGATCAGTTTATGGGCAACAAGCCTTTGTAGTAACACATTAAAGTCCATAATGCTTCAACTCCACTTAAATTCAAAAGCAGCACCGCATGGGATTTCTAGACATAAAGTTATCCCACATTTCATAGCGATAATAACAACTCCGTAATACTAACTGGGCACACATAGCTCCAAAACAAGCCCAGATCAGATTTTTGGGTGAATTCTTCATGTGCTCCCAGTCGTTGTACGTGCATACATGTCTGTATTATAATTTTCTACCGAGAAACTCCTGCACTCTTATTTGAAAATTTTTACTTAGTACCAGTAACAGCATTACTAAAATCCGAAACTCACAGTAGCGTTACTAAAATCAAAAACTGCAATCTAATTCACTTATTAATAAATTTAAGAGCACATTACTTTGGGACCTAAACATACAAAACAAACATTTACATAACTTGGCGAAGTAGCTCATGCAGTTTCATCTTTTGTCACCGGCGTGTTACATTTCTAAACATCTAACCGCCGGTACTCGTTTGGGGCTTTCCGTGTACTGTCCACACAGATAACTGGTAGTTATCGCATCGAAGCCTCGTCTGAAACAGAGATGCTACACGGTACAGCTTCTGCTGCCCAGCAAGGTACAGAAAAATTCACGTGAGATCCGATGACACAGTTAGTACTCCACAGTTAAGTAAAAATGATTTGATACAAAAATGCACTATAGCCCTATCCCCACATCGCGTTGCTGTTGACTTTATACTCGCACCACAGTATACGCACTAATCCGATAGTCAAACAATCACCAATAACGCCTGTTCCGTTATATCAGTTCTATGATGCTTAAAGGCCCGCAAGGCAAAGAGCAAATATTCCGCCCGCGAGTTTTGCGCCAAAACACAGTGACAACAAATAATGAATGGCAGTCAGTGTCAATGAAATTCACTAACATCCGTGTATCTTAACATGTTACTTTATTTTATTTTGAAGGCTACCATTCTCAGCATTTCACTATGCCATCTTCAAGCCCCACATGTACCTCCCCAAACAAACTAAAATGTCGTACAGAGCCATAAATCTCTGGATGTCGTGAATTCAACCGTTGCAGCCCAAGAACGTGATCAGAGATAGTCCCCTTTCTTGGGGGACTGTCTTCGACCACATTCTTGGACTGCAGGTGTGCTCAGCTGCTATCAGGTCGTCGAATGAAGTACTAGTGTAACGGTTTAATTCACGACATCCAGCGATTTATGGCTCTATATGACATTTTCGTTTATTTGGGCCTGAAGATGGCATAGTGAAATTCTGAAACTGGTAGCCTACGAAATAAAACAAAATAACATCTCAAATACACGGCAGTTGGTGAATTTCATTGACCAGCCGATGTCCCCTATCCATGATGGACCAACAGAGAGCAATGAATGACGTCAGTTCAGACAAGCAAATTCCCTTCAATAAATTACTCTGAAGGCTTATCACGTAACAGTCCCTTAAACCAACCCATTCGTGCTAAGGAACAGGAAGCTGCTCCCATCTGTCACGTTCCATCAAAAGCGACTTACCATTAAGTCCGTTCTATACGGGCCTCGATCCTCTCTGGAGGCGGTGACTCAAAGTTTCCACAAACTTAAGCACAGTAATCACAGCAGACTGCCACATCTTTTGCAGAACACCGACTGCCGTAGCTCCACTTATTACACACACGTTCCGTTACGTCCCGGTCCACATACAAGGCGCACTTGCTTGTTGTCGCTCCGCTGTCCCGCACTAACAACCGTTCTCGCTCCTGCAGCCGCACTCCCAGCGACGCACGACCCAGTAGCCTATCGACCGCCACAAACCTATCGATAGGGAAAGACGTGCCAACCGGCACAACACTGAAATTAACTCGTCACAGTTCCCTATCACGCCGGTAGACGAGCCGAAACAACATCGCCCGTTCCCGTGATAAGACTGTATATACGAGGGTTGCCCAGAAAGTAATGCAGCGCATTTTTTTTCTCAGTCGAAAACAGTGCTACGAATGCGAAACGTTAACGTACGTATTATTTGAAGTCTCCTGAGTGAGCGGGCCAAGTTTCCGTCACTTCCGACAGATAGCGTAGCTGCAAGACAGTTTCAAAATGGCGTGTGTAGCTGACGTACGTTACAAGCAGCCTGCCGGCATTCAACTTCTCACTGCAAAGAAATAAACTGTGGGGAATATTCACAAAAGGACAGTTAGTCGCAGGATGTCGCTGGGCACGGAGGGTGAGGTCATCATAACGCGGCTCGGCGGAGGTCCACGATTTGCAGCGGTTGGGGAGAGATGTGTGAGATCTTATGGGACTTAACTGCTAAGGTCATCAGTCCCTAAGCTCACACACTACTTAACTTAAATTATCCTAAGGACAACCACACACACCCATGCCCGAGGGAGGACTCGAACCTCCGCCGGGACCAGCCGCACAGTCGATGACTGCAGCGCGAGAGACCGCTCGGCTAATCCCGCACGGCGGGACACAGCTTCTCCGAGGTAGTGATGAAGGGGGGATTTTCCCGTACGACCATTTCACGAGTGTACAGTGAATATCAGGAATCCGGTAAAACTTCAAATCTCTGACATCGTTGCGGACGGAAAAAGATCCTGCAAGAACGGGACCAACGACGACTGAAGGGGATCGTTCAACATGACATAAGCGCAATCTTTCCGCAAATTGCTGCAGATTTCAATGCTGGGCCATCAACAAGTGTCAGCGTGCGAACCATACAACGAAACATCCTCGATACGGGCTTTCGGAGCCGAAGACCCACTCATGTACCCTTGATGACTGTACGACACAAAGCTTTACGCTTCACCTGGGCCCGTTAACACCGACGTTGGACTGTTGATGACTGGGAACATGCTGCCTAGTCGGACCAGTTTCATTTCAAATTGTATCGAGCAGATGGATGTGTTCGGGTATGGAGGCAACCTCATGAACCCATGGATCCTGTCTGGTCATCTGCATCCATTCATGTCCGTTGTGCCTTCCGACGTACTTGGACAATTCCAGAAGGACAATGCGACACCCCACACATCCAGAATTGATACAGAGTGGCTCCAGGAACACATTTCTATGTTAAAACACGTCCGCTCGCCACCAAACTCCCCAGACATTAACATTATTGAGCACACCTGGGATGCCGTGCTACGTGCTGTTGAGAAGAGATCTCCGCCCCCTCGTACTCTTACGGATTTATGGACAGCCCTGCAAGATTCATGGTGTCCAGCACAACTTCAGACACTAGTCGAGTCCATGCCACGTCGTGTTGCGGCATCCCTGCGTGCTCGCGGGGGTCCTGCACGATATTAGGCAAGTGTACCACTTTCTTTGGCCCTTCAGTGTTGATTAAAGGAGTGCCATTGCCGCGTGGATACTGCCTCGCGGCTTTTGTCGCTACAGCCGCCGCACCGGAATCGCACATTAATGGTGCGGATTTCTAGAGATCTTATGGGACTTAAATGCTAAGGTCATTAATCTCTAAGCTTATACACTACTTAACCTAAATTATCCGAAGGACAAATACACACACCCATGTCCGAGGGAGGACTCGAACCTCCGCCGGGACCAGCCGCATAGTCCATGACTGGAGCGTCCCAGACCGCTCGACTAATCCCGCGCGGCGGTTGGGGAGACCATCAACGGCTGTCACACCTGACAGCCATGACCTAGCCCCCTCGGACTCCCACTTGTTTTGGCAATTAAAGGATGCCATTCGTGGAAGACGTTTTGAGGACAAATCGAAGGTGGTTCACACAGTGAAGCACTGGCTCCGCCACCAGGACAAGGATTGGTACCGATGGGACATAACGCCCTTGTATCGCTGTGGAGGAAGCCCATTGAACGATATGGAGAATGCGAGGAAAAATAGGGTCTGTAGACAAATCACTACTCTTTCGCGTGTAAAATTCTCATTATTTTCAATAAAGAACTGTTGAAAAAAAAACAACGGTTTGTTAATTTCTTGGCAACCCTCGTAACTGCGCGAAATTTGTTTCGGCTCCTCTGTCGTCGTGGTAGGGAATTGGGACGCGTCAGTTTCATTGTGTACCATGACGATGGACTCGTACTTGCAAAGAAACGAAACGTCAGCTACGTAGCTTTGTTTTTTCGAAGTGAAAGTTAAAAACTGTGTGACTACTCCCTGGCTGGGTAGGCAGAAGCAGTCGGACGGAGGCCTACCTGCTAGAAGAGCTTGCGGCCGGCGGTGGTGGGCGGCCGGCGGCGCTCGGGAAGCCAGCAGGTGATGTCGACGCCGCCGTAGTGGTCGGAGGCGGCGTCGCCGTTGGGGGCGCCCAGCAGCGGCGTCTCGGCGGCCACCAGCGACGCGGCGGCTGCGGCGCGCGTCAGCGTCGCCGTGCGCCCCACCGTGGCCGTGCGCAGCGGCACCTCCGCCCCCGGCGCCGCCCCCGCGCCGCCCCCGCCCACACCACCGCTGGCCTTGTTGAGCGCCTCCAGGCTGTCCGCGGCGCGCGACATCGCCTCCAGACGCTCCAGCCGCGACCTCAGAGACCTGTGGATCGGACAGCGCGCTGTACGCCTCCAATATGTACTACACTACTGGCCATTAAACTTGGTACACTAAGAAGAAATACAGATGATAAACGGGTGTTCATTGGACAAATACACTCCTGGAAATTGAAATAAGAACACCGTGAATTCATTGTCCCAGGAAGGGGAAACTTTATTGACACATTCCTGGGGTCAGATACATCACATGGTCACACTGACAGAACCACAGGCACATAGACACAGGCAACAGAGCATGCACAATGTCGGCACTAGTACAGTGTATATCCACCTTTCGCAGCAATGCAGGCTGCTATTCTCCCATGGAGACGATCGTAGAGATGCTGGATGTAGTCCTGTGGAACGGCTTGCCATGCCATTTCCACCTGGCGCCTCTGTTGGACCAGCGTTCGTGCTGGACGTGCAGACCGCGTGAGACGACGCTTCATCCAGTCCCAAACATGCTCAATGGGGGACAGATCCGGAGATCATGCTGGCCAGGGTAGTTGACTTACACCGTCTAGAGCACGTTGGGTGGCACGGGATACATGCGGACGTGCATTGTCCTGTTGGAACAGCAAGTTCCCTTGCCGGTCTAGGAATGGTAGAACGATGGGTTCGATGACGGTATGGATGTACCGTGCACTATTCAGTGTCCCCTCGACGATCACCAGTGGTGTACGGCCAGTGTAGGAGATCGCTCCCCACACCATGATGCCGGGTGTTGGCCCTGTGTGCCTCGGTCGTATGCAGTCCTGATTGTGGCGCTCACCTGCACGGCGCCAAACACGCATACGACCATCATTGGCACCAAGGCAGAAGCGACTCTCATCGCTGAAGACGACACGTCTCCATTCGTCCTTCCATTCACGCCTGTCGCGACACCACTGGAGGCGGGCTGCACGATGTTGGGGCGTGAGCGGAAGACGGCCTAACGGTGTGCGGGACCGTAGCCCAGCTTCATGGAGACGGTTGCGAATGGTCCTCGCCGATACCCCAGGAGCAACAGTGTCCCTAATTTGCTGGGAAGTGGCGGTGCGGTCCCCTACGGCACTGCGTAGGATCCTACGATCTTGGCGTGCATCCGTGCGTCGCTGCGGTCCGGTCCCAGGTCGACGGGCACGTGCACCTTCCGCCGACCACTGGCGACAACATCAATGTACTGTGGAGACCTCACGCCCCACGTGTTGAGCAATTCGGCGGTACGTCCACCCGGCCTCCCGCATGCCCACTATACGCCCTCGCTCAAAGTCCGTCAACTGCACATACGGTTCACGTCCACGCTGTCGCGGCATGCTACCAGTGTTAAAGACTGCGATGGAGCTCCGTATGCCACGGCAAACTGGCTGACACTGACGGCGGCGGTGCACAAATGTTGCGCAGCTAGCGCCATTCGACGGCCAACACCGCGGTTCCTGGTGTGTCCGCTGTGCCGTGCGTGTGATCATTGCTTGTACAGCCCTCTCGCAGTGTCCGGAGCAAGTATGGTGGGTCTGACACACCGGTGTCAATGTGTTCTTTTTTCCATTTCCAGGAGTGTATATTATACTAGAACTGACATGTGATTACATTTTCACGCAATTTGGGTGCATACATCCTGAAAAATCAGTACCCAGAACAACCACGTCAGGCCGAAATAACGGCGTTGATACGCCTGGGCATTGAGTGAAACAGAGCTTGCATTACGTGTACGGGTACAGCTGCCCATGCAGCTTCAACACGATACCACAGCTCATCAAGAGTAGTGACTAGTGTATTGTGACGAGCCAGTTGCTCGACCACCATTGACCACACGTTTTCAATTAGTGAGAGATCTGGAGAATGTGCTGGCCAGGGCAGCAGTCGAACATTTTCTGTATCCAGAAACGCCCGTACAGGATCTGCAACATGCGGTCGTGCATTATCATGCTGAAATGTAGGGTTTCGCAGGGATAGAATAAATGGTAGAGCCACGGGTCGTACCACATCTGAAATGTAACGTCCACTGTTCAATTTGCCGCCAGTGCGAACGAGAGGTGACCGAGACGTGTAACCAATGGCACCCCATACCATCTCGCCGGATGATACGCCAGTACGGCGATGACGAATACACGTTTCCAATGTGCGTTCACCGCGATGTCGACAAACACGGATGCGACCGTCATGATGCTGTAAACAGAACCTGGATTCATCCGAAAAAATGACGTTTTGCCATTCGTGCACCCAGGTTCGTCGTTGAGTACACCTTCGCAGGCGCTCATGTCTGTGATGCAGCGTCAAGGGTAACCGCAGCCAAGGTCTCCGAGCTGATAGTCCATGTTGCTGCGAACGTCGTCGAACTGTTCGTGCAGATGGTTGTTGTCTTGCAAACGTACCCATCTGTTGAGTCAGGGATCGAGTCGTGGCTGCACGATCCGTTACAGCCATGCGGATAAGATGCCTGTCATCTCGACTGCTAGTGATACGAGGCCGTTGGGATCCAGCACGGCGTTCCGTATTACCCTCCTGAACGCACCGATTCCATATTCTGTAACAGTCATTGGATCTCGACCAACGAGAGTAGCAACGTCGCGATACGATAAATCACAATCGCGATAGGCTACAATCCGACCTTTATCGAAGTTGGAAACGTGATGGTACGCATTTCTCCTCCTTACACGAGGCATCACAACAACGTTTCACTAGGCAACGCCGGTCAACTGCTGTTTGTGTAAGAGAAATCGGTTGCAAACTTTCCTCATGTCAGCAAGTTGCAGGCGTCGGTTAAATTTCGCGTCTGTAGCACGTCATCTTCGTTGTGTAACTATTTTAATGGCCAGTAGTGTATAATCCGTTCATCATAAGAATAAACCTGATGTAAACAATGCACTTTGTATTCATCCGCGTTTGCTGGAACCTCATTGGATTTCAGTTTCACGTGGGACCGCAGCCAAGCTGTCGCGAGTACTGTCAAGTACAACATAAGGGTACGTTTTGAGCTAACCTCCCGCCGGAGCTTCGAGTCCCCCCTCGGGCATGGGTGTGTGTGTGTTGTTCTTAGCGTAAGTTTGTTTAGGTAGTGTGTAAGTGTAGGGACCGAAAACCTCAGTAATTTTGTCCCTTAGGAATTCACACACATTCTGAACAATAGCAGTCAGGGTAAACCCTAACCTAAAATGTTCGCATTTGAAATAGAATTTTTTTTTTACAAATCGCTGTCAACTCGGCATAAAGAACGATCATTAATTACAAAATTTCGCTTGTTTATATACACCGGTGTGGGAAACTTAAGGACAGAAGTAACTTCGCCACGACGTATCACTGCCAAGTAACACAGCTCGATGGAACTTGGACCATAGACAGAAACAACTGCCACAGTATGGAGCAGAAGGCAACTGAAAAATGCGCTATGAGACGAATATAGTAGTTTGACTAAAGTCCTCACGATTTGCCATGGTCTTCTGGAGCAGCTCCACCTGTGCTGTTCGTTGTCGTCCAGTTTCAACGTCACCGCTCGTTAACTGGGATTCAGTCATTTTACTTGCAATTAATGTGAAATGCAATTTCGGGTTGTGAACTATTTTTATATTAAAATGAAATGCAATGGTGATGTCGTTAAAAGAAACAGGGGCCTTTTTCATAAATGACTGACTTAATTCAGAACTTTTACCAAAGTTAATGCAGTTTCTTCCGAAAGTAACAACGCCCCACAGTTTTGGCTTGGAGAGCAAATCTTACGGTAAAATTAGTTACTGACCGTGAATTTAAATATGTTTTCTTGCCGAAATTAGTATTGAACGGATTGTCGGACTGCGCAGTATTAAAATGATTGCAGTTTCTGTCGTATTTCACAAACAAAAGACTACCGCGCATGAAATGGCGTATGCAAACTGTAATAAACAAAAGAAGTGCTTCCGTATTTAAGAATATCTGTAAAGGGAAGACAGGTTTACAAATGAGATATGGTTAAACTTTAACAGTATATTGTAAAGAAATAAAAGTGAACGTACACTATTCCACACAGCTTAATATTTAAAACAAAACATCCTCTACGTGAAACGCGTATTATGCAAACGCACGCACCTCGATATTCTGATTTCTAATAACAGCTCCAGTTGCAAATAATTAAGTAGCAGTCCAAGAAAGATCTAGTACGAGGAATTCATCGAATCCGCAAAATTAATTGAGTAACGCTGAGAGACAAGCATAATGGCAAAAAGAAGAGAGCAAAAGAGGAGCGCAAAAAAGAAAAGTGAGAGGTGCCCTTGTTTTTCGACTGTTTATGCTAATTACGCGTTATGGTCTTTGTATGATTTTCGATATATTATCCAGAGGTGTCTGGCACAATTACATTACTTTGGGTAAATTTCGTGTAAAAGTTGGGGACGCTATTGTGTATATTGGAAAGAATGAAGTCACGGCAGAGTGCATCCCTGAAAAGACCCACACGGGGAAGGAGTACATTGTTAGAATGATATTGACCAGCATGTGTACCTTGTTCAAAGATTTAATCGGTACACCCTCGCAGCGTTATGCCTCCAAACAACCTAACTACTGGACCACCAAGACGACCATATTCGACAATGTTTCCGGGTACATTACGCCTCCCCACCTCTCACCATAAGAGAGTACGTTGAGAATCAACCACTACTCATACCAAATCTCCCCCTCCTCCACCTGAGAACGCACATGACTCAATTACTCGTTGGTCCAGTCGCTGCGGCCTTAGCGCCATTGCAAAAGTCTGTTGCGCAATGTGGCGATCATTTGCTGCCGTAACTGGTCGTGGTGGATCACCTCTCCTTCGGGCAGCAATGGCTGTGGTTCGCAGTACTATACACGCACGTGAAACAAGACTGTGAGCAATACCTAACTCCTGGTCTACACTCGTCACAATTTATTTAACTGAAGAAGTAATTGTTTATTTTTATCGTGAAGTAATTATGCTCTTATGAAGCAGTAACTATTTATGTTTATCGCAATTTCTCTATTTGATGACCAGTCAGAAACAGACATAGTGGTTGTAAAGTATGAGATCATTGAAGTAAGTGTCTGGGGTTCAATCCCTGGTTAGTCCGACGAGTTTTATATGTCATATTTCACTTCTTTTATCTCCGGCAAAGTTTTTCAATGTGAAAAATATCAAGTTGCACCGGGGTTCTGAGTGCACGCTCAACTATACCTCCACTTATAAATGGCTGCGTGAGTCAGTTCAAAGGTCAGAGGGGGGCCTCCAATAGCGCCATGCCTAGTATGGCGCAGTAGCGTTCAGTCCAACCACCCGTTTGACGACAGGCTGACAGTACAAATTTTATGGTACATTAGACACTGTCTAGAAAGTAAAAGTGTTCTCTAGAGAAATCATTGTCTGAGTGCAAGAAAAGTGGGAACATGGGTGTCTTCATGCAGTTGAGTCAACTATCTTCAAGCCCTTCTCCAAGACTTCTGCGATTATTAAGGCTGTGATGAATGATTTAATGCACACACATAAAATCAACATTTCTAAAATGAGCAGATGTCAAAGATTTTTATGAGTCTGTATTCGTGAACTAGGTCGTTTGTGAGATTTTCTGGGACACAGGTGGCGATTTCAACCGAGCGTCCACTGTGGTGAACAGCGGTGACTGATTTTAAAATGTTCGATTCAGAAGTACAAGTTTCCGCCGCTTAAGCGATTTTAACCTGACTGTCGAGATCTTGTCGAGTAACCTTTGGCAAGTTGGGTAACGTAGTGGACTAGTACTTTTTATGTTCGGGTACACAGCCCACAGTCGCATTAAATTTCTTAAGGGAAGTCATTTCCCAGCATAATACTTTCTTTTATTTTGAAATAAAGAGGTTATGTTCGATTATATAACGATTAGTTAATTTCATACTACGAAATGGAATGAAATGATCGTGTGTCATCGTTAGCTGGGAGGCCAGTCCGGGGAAGTTCGGCCGCCGTGTGCTGCAAGTTTTATTGCAGGAGGCGCCATACTGGGCGACTTGCGCATCGGTGATGGTGAGCTGACGAGGAGGACGGTACAAGCCCAGTCCACAGGCGGAGAAAATCTCCAGCCTGGCTGGGAATCAAAATGGTTCACTATGGGACTCAACTTCGGAGATCATCAGTCCCCTAGAACTTAGAACTACTTAGACCTATCTAACCTAAGGACATCATACACATCCATGCCCGAGGCAGGATTCGAACCTGCGACCGTAGCAGTCGCGCGGTTCCTGACTGTAGCGCCTAGAACCGCTCGGCACCGCGGCCGGCCGGCCGGGAATCGAAGCCGGGCCAGCGACATGGTAGGCAAGCACGTTACCACTCAGCTAAGCTGGCTGACGCACAGTACTAAGCTATATGACAATAAAAATTTTGATGCTTTCACAACGCTATCATCTACCGCTTGGCTCAAAACAGTTAGTCACAGAAATGACTCTTCGGAGAGAACCAGAGTGCGAAGAAAAATTACGCTACTAAAACTAAGAAAAAAAGAATTGTTTGATGTATGTTTCCATTTACGCAGTTACGCTAACGTACTTTAATGTACATAAAATGCCTTCGCAGTAGCGAATATGAACAGCTGTCAGCTGCGTAAGGGAATGACAACAGTGAAAATTTGTGGCGGACAGGGATTCGAACCCGGATTTCCCCTTTAACGCGAGACGTCGGCTTAACCACTTTTGGCTATCCAGGCAGGACTCACGGCAAGACCCAGACTTTAAAATTTCGTCATTCCTGCCACAAAACCTACAGTCGTAAACAGATTATTTAATTCTCGAACAGGGCAGCACATTTTACACTACTGTCTATTAAAATTACTACACCACGAAAATGACGTGCTACAGACGTGAAATTTAACCGACAGAAAGAAGATGCTGTGATATGCAAATGATTAGCTTTTCAGAGCATTCACACAAGGTTGGCGCCGGTGGCGACACCTACAGCGTGCTGACATGAGGCAAGTTTCCAACCGATTTCTCATACACAAACAGCAGTTGATCGGCTTTGCCTGTGAAACGTTGTTGTGATGCCTCGTGTAAGGAGGAGAAATGCGTACCATCACGTTTCTGACATTGATAAAGTTCAGATTGTAGCCTATCGAGACTGCGGTTTATCGCATCGCGACATTGCTGCTCGCGTTGGTCGAGATCCAATGACTGTTAGGAGAATGTGGAATCGGTGGATGCCGGAGGGTAATACGGAATGCCGTGCTGGATCCCAACGGGCTCCTATCACTAGCAGTCGAGATAACAGGCATCGTATCCGCATGGCTGTAACGGATCGTGCAGCCACGTCTCGATCCCTGAGTCGACAGATGGGGACGTTTGCAATGCAAGAACCATCTGCACGAACAGTTCGACGACGTTTGCAGCAGCATGGACTATCAGCTCGGAGACTATGGCTGCGATTACCCTTGACGCTGCATCACAGACAGGAGCGCCTGCGATGGTGTACTCAACGACGAACCTGGGTGTACGAATGGCAAAACGTCATTTTTTCGGATGAATCCAGGTTCTATTTACAGCATCATGATGGTCGCATCCGTGTTTGGCGACATCGCGGTGAACGCACAGTGGAAGCGTGTATTAGTCGTCGCCATACTGGCGTATCACCCGGCGTGATGGTATGGGATGCCATTGGTTACATGTCTCGGTCACCTCTTGTTCGCATTGACGGCACTTTGAACAATGGACGTTACATTTCAGATGTGTTACGACCCGTGGCTCTACCCTTCATTCGATCCCTGCGAAACCCCACGTTTCAGCCGGATAATGCAAGATCGCATGTTGCAGGTGCTGTACGTGCCTTTCTGGATACAGAAAATGTTCGACTGTTGCTCTGGCTAGCATATTCTCCAGACTTCTCACCAACTGAAAACGTCTGGTCAATGGTGGCCGAGCAACTGTTTCGTCACAATACGCCAGACACTACTCTTGATGAACTGTGGTATCGTGTTGAAGCTACATGGGCAGCTGTACCTGTACACGCCATCCAAGCTCTGTTTGACTCAGTGCCCAGGTGTATCAAGGCCGTTATTACGGCCAGAGGTGGTTCTTCTGGGTACTGATTTCTCAGGATCTATGCACCCAAATTGCGTGATAATGTAATCAAATATCAGTTCTAGTATAATATATTTTTCCAATGAATATCCGTTTATCATCAGCTTTTCTTCTTGCTGTAGCAATTTTAATGGCCAGTAGTGTATATTCTTCCACCCATTAGGAACCTCAGGAACGACAATTTCTGTCTCAACTGCACCACCGTGAGCCAAGTTCCGGCTCGTGTTCCTCTGCATCAGCGCCAGCGTCAGCAACGGAGGCACAAGAGTGCATCTGTGTTGAAGCACAGCGGTTAGGGCGGGCCGGCTTGGGCTTCCGAAGCCTGGAAAGCTGCACGGGACCCGTTCTGCCTGCTGCACCCGACGACAGGTTGCGCTGTCAGTCCAACATGACAAGTCTGCGTAGGTAGTTTCAGTGCAGTTCACTCATCATAATGGTGGCAGCAGCAAAATGAACAAACCGAACTTAAAGGAGACTGGGCGGAAATAAAGAACTGGGGACTGTATACCAGTCAAGAAACGGAGCCCAAGTCCAGCGTGAGGAACGTTTTCTCGTGTTCATGAGGCAGCTTCAAATAGAACGGTAGGTCTCTCGCAACGCAAATTGTGTAAAAAGTTACTAAACACTCATTCGGTAACCTCGAGTATGTTAAGACGTGCCGGCCTGTGTGGCCGAGCGGTTCTAGGCGCTTCAGTCTAGAACCTCGCGACCGCTACGGTCGCAGGTTCGACTCCGGCCTCGGGCATGGATGTGTGTGATGTCCTTAGGTTAGTTAGGTTTAAGTAGTTCTAGGGGACTGATGACCTCAGATGTCAAGTCCCTCAGAGCTCAGAGCCATTTGAACCACTTTTGTTACGACATGTTTGTAAATTTCACCAGCTGTTTACTCACGACAAAGACGTAGTTACTGACAAGGTGTGGAAATGTGTGCTAAGGACTTGAGCCCATTTAGCAGTTATAGGCTTGCTAAATTTGGGGCAAACTTTCGATGAAATACGAAAAGTATGTGACTCGTAACAAAAAAATGGCTCTGAGCACTATGGGACTTAACTTCTGAGGTCGTCAGTCCCCTAGAACTTAGAACTACTTAAACCTAACTAACCTAAGGACATCACACACACCCATGCCCGAAGCAGGATTCGAACCTGCGACCGTAGCGGTCGCGCGGTTCCAGACGGTAGCTCCTAGAACGGCTCGGCCACACCGGCCGGCTGACTCGTAGACATTAAAACCATATTTAGTGGTATGCAACATAGTGCCAAGAAAACTAGGTACGAAAGAAGAGTTCCCTCTTTCAAACATGTACTTTTTAGACTAAACAAAATTTAAGTTTGCTAAAATGCTTTTAGGGAATTTAGACTCAACTGTTCTGGGCTCTTAAAATGAATTCAGCGAACCCGCAATACCAATCCTGGAAAAAGTAATTAAAATTGTTATAACTAGGTTCATATTTAGCTGAAACACACTAAGAAACTAGACAGCAAAACGTTACTTTAGTTGGCTTTGCTGTATAATAGAAATCTTCAGGTGCCTAAATGCAAATGATCTCAACTTTCAGATGTGGTTCTGCTTTCTACAGGAAACGTGTATTAGAGGTGACCTGATGATTGTTCGAACTGAGAATACCCAGTGCTAGTAGAAAGGGGGTGAAGTTGCAGGGAAAACACTAATATCGAATGAAATAAAGAAGCCCAAAATACACCGAGAAGGAAAAACAGGAGAAGTAAAATCCACAATTTTCTGGGATGCAATTACCCAGTATATTACGAAAGTTAACAGTAGGAGTTAAAAATGCGAGGGTGGAGGGGGGGGGCGGTAGATGGGAAGTAATAAATTGATGCTGCATAGGTGGGTTTAAGTGAGGGATATTGATGGGGGGCTGGATAAAATGACAGCAGCGATATGAGTGAAAATTTGATTAAATGTTAACTTCAAAGGACCTACATATAGGCCAGTGGTTAAAGGCTCCAAAATGGAGGGAGGGGGTAACAAGAGACTTGTGATATATACCGACAAACAAAGCATTAATTAATGAGGGAGGCGTGGCGGCTGGGTGGGGAAGAGTGGTAACGCGTTAGATTAGGTTGGTACAATAATGCTGGCAGAGTGGACGACTAGGGATAAGGGAATGGGAGAGAGGCCAGTAGAGACGGGGGGAGGGGTGGCGAGGGGGTTCAAGGTGGATAGAAAGCATGAGACTGCAGTCACAGTGCAATATTTATGAAATATAGTAAAAGTAGGAAAATATTAGTATTCATTCTGTGCTTATGGAAATGTACATTACCTTGTAGGAGGAAATAAAAATAAGATGCCTTACGGTCAACATACTCGCACCTTCAGCAAAGTGCGCAATGAAACCTTACAAGTGGCAGTTTTTTTTTTATATAGCGCGCTTTGCCATAGTTAGTGTACTACGTGGGTGCGTGTGAGCTTCTGCGACGCATCTCCGCCGTCCGAATGTCATCTGATAGATGCGCCGATTCTGGTGCCGGAAAAATCCAGTTTCGCCGTTTCGTCTCCGCAGCGCAAGGACACGAGGGCCGGTGTGATGAAATGCCTGACAGAGGAAGAAGCGGCTAAGATGAAAGGCGGGGGGCGGGAGGAAAGTGGGGGAGGGGGGGACTGCCAGCGTCCGGAGGTGACAAACAGGCCGGCCGCGAGGTCGCTGCGACCAGATAGCGCCGGCGGCGGCCGTTTTACGTCAGTCGGGGGGCACGGTGGGGGTCCGCGCGATCTCAGGGGGGCAGGGGGTCCGTCCCTCGTCACTCGCTGCCTGCTGGCCCCGCCCGTGTCTCTTTCTCCCTCCGTCTGTCCAGTTCAGCGGGACGATGGTCCGCCGACTCCGGCCTCCAGGAAAACTCTCTCAGCGAGAGTCCCAGGAAGTCAACAGAGTGCCGGCTGTTTCTCTACTGCGGCAACAAGTCCCAGAATTCCAATGTGAAACGGCTGCATCTCACCGGGAAATCAGTGACGTGATCTGGGAAAAACTGCGCCGAGTGTGACGTCACATCCGACTATTTCGCCAATCTCGAAACGAGCAGCTCATTCCAGATACTGAAGTCTTGTTTTCTATTCCATTTCTTAAAGGAAGTCTTTTTCGTGCGACGGTATTGTTTTTTATTTTTTTCGAAACAAGCACTGTTACATAATTTATCAGTCACCTAATTTCGCCCATTGGGGATTATCAATCTACACCGTATTCCGAAGTATGTTGTTCCACTTAAAAGTGTCATGTGGAAGCAACATATGATTGCGTCCCTAATAGGAGATTCACCCTACCAAAGTCGCTACAGGCACAGCTATCAAAGATATGAAGTCCATAAGTAAAATTAAAACAAATGCAACCCTTATGGCGACCGCTCACGGTCACAAGTTCGAATCCTGCGACGGGCATGGATGTGTGTCACGTCCTTAGGTTAGTTAGATTTAAGTAGTTCTAAGTTCTAGGGGACTGATGACCTCAGATGTTACGCCCCATAGTGCACAGAGCCATTTGAACCATTTGCAATTCTTACGCCGGTTTTGTCACCGCGCCAGCGCACGTAACACGATAAAATACGATATTGCAGTGCCTGTGATGTTAAGGCGAAAGACGCAGTGATCCTTCGGACATGTATGCACCTTCGAAGAAACATTGCATCGTTGTCCTTAGCACCACAGGCACTGCAATATCGTATTTATCCGCCGGCACCCGACAGTGGCCTGCAATTACACTACTGACCATTAAAATTGCTACACCAAGAAGAAATGCAGATGATAAACGTGTGTCCACTGGACAAATATATTATACTAAAACAGACATGTAATTACATTTTCACGCAATTTGGGTGCACAGATCCTGAGAAATCAGTACCCAGAACAACCACCACTAGCCGTTATAACGGCCTTCATACGCCTGGGCATTGAGTCAAACAGAGCTTGGATGGCGTGTACGGGTACAGCTGCCCATGCAGCTTCAACACGATACCACAGTTCATCAAGAGTAGTGACTGGCGTGTTGTGACGAACCAGTTGTCGGCCACCATTGACCAGACGTTTTCAGTTGGTGAGAGATCTGGAGAATGTGTTGGCCAGGGCAGCAGTCGAACATTTTCTGTATCCAGAAAGGCCCGTACAGGACCTGCAACATGCGGTCGTGCATTATCCTGCTGAAATGTAGGGTGTCGCAGGGATCGAATGAAGCGTAGAGCCACGGGTCGTAACGCATCTGAAATGTAACGTCCACTGTTCAAAGTGCCGTCAATGCGAACAAGAGGTGACAGAGACCTGTAACCAAAGGCATCCCATACCATCATTCCGGGTGATACACCAGTATAGCGATGTCGCCAAACACGGGTGCAACCATCATGATGCTGTAAACAGAACCTGGATTCATCCGAAAAAATGACGTTTTGCCATTAGTGCACCCAGGTTCGTCGTTGAGTACACCATCGCAGGCGCTCCTGTCTGTGATTCAGCGTCAAGGGTAAACGCAGCCATCGTCTCCGAGCTGGTAGTCCATGGTGCTGCAAACGTCGTCGAACTGTTCGTGCAGATGGTTGTTGTCTTGCAAACGTCCCCATCTGTTGACTCAGGGATCGAGACGTGGCTGCACGATCCGTTACAGCCATGCGAATAAGATGCCTCTTATCTCGACTGCTAGTGAAACGAGGCCGTTGGGATCCAGCGCGGCGTTCCGTATTACTCTCCTGAACCCACCGATTTTAGATATTCTGCTAAGAGTCATTGGATCTCGACCAGCGCGAGCAGCAATGTCGCGATACGATAAACCGCAATCGCGATAGGCTACAATCCGACCTTTATCAATCGGTTGGAAACTTTCCTCGTGTCAGCACGTTGTAGGTGTCGCCACCGGCGCCAGCCCTGCGTGAATGCTCTGAAAAGCTAATCATTTGCATATCACAGCATCTTCTACCTGTCGGTTAAATTTCGCCTCTGTAGCACGTCATCTTCGTGGTGTAGCAATTTTAATGGCCAGTATTGTATATTACCTTTCTTCTTGATTCGTTCTTGCTATTGGGTACCTGTAAAAAAGGAGGTAAACACTCTGCTGGGGGATTAGTAAGAGCCGGCCGGGGTGGCCGAGCGGTTCTAGGCGCTTCAGTCCGGAACCGAGCGACTGCTACGCTCACAGAATCGGATCTTGCCTCGGGCATGGATGTCTCCGTCGCGGCAGACTGAGCTGCTTTTATGGTTGCGGCGGAGACGGGGGCAGGCAGGCAGGCTGGAAGGAGAATTTGTACACGCCTGGTAATGGAGGAGGCTGGCGTCGCAGATCGATCCGCGCCTTGTGTCGAATCGGACCAGCGCGGAACTTTACGCACTATTCGATAACGGTGGTTTTCGACAGACTTGCTGCCCCATCCACATTTTTGTATGGGGTGTCTACCGGTGTTTATCCCTCGGCAGTCACGAAAAGAATAACAGCATGTTGGCCCTGTTTTCGGTAATAACGTAGCCATAGTTCACGCTTCCGCATTTACCGCACGCAGTCGGAAAGACACCTAAGCTCTACTAATCCCTTGCCTACTGGTCGGTGCTTATATATCCGCTTCGGAGTCGCGCTACGTTACGTATATGCTGCAGCAACGCTCTCAAACGGAAACTTTTTGATCGCCTCTTACGTATCAAGTTCGTTGTAACACAGAGCTTTTATTTCAAGAGTATACTTGAGTAATAATGTTGGAATATGATGATTTATTTACCAATATACAGAGCAATGCAAGATATACATTGACTCGAAGAATATTACTTGAACTGGGAAAGAACTAGTTATTGAGCGTAATTGGTAGATGTTCTGTGACTTTAAAAGTTTAATAAGAAGAATTTCGTATTGAAGGCAGTGTAAGATGGCTATTTTTTGATGATGTTATTGGATGTGTTAATGTTTGTAAAGGAAAGTGGTATATTTTAAGAACTGTGGTCAGAGAAACAGTTGTTAGGCAACAGTATCTGTGTCTGCGATGACAGCACTGTGGAGTCGTAGGATCTTTGACAGTCAGTAGTGGAAAGGTGCGGTGTGCAGCAGGCGCGGGTTTGTTGAGTGTTCAGTGTAATGCATGGACGCATTTTTCTATTCCATGGACGAGTTTCTGTTTCACAACTGGTAAAAAAAAGTTGTACCTCTAAATGTAGTTGCATGGGTAGAACTAAAAATTTCAGTAATATTAATATTAGCGCTGTTCATGTGTGGATATATATTTTGTAACCTGATTTGTTCCACATCATATGGACAGAATAATCGGGAAAGTAATCTACAGAACATGACATAACTAAAACTAACTATGTGAGTTGCAGATTTATTACAGGGAGGAATGATCACTGGGAACAATTATTGGATACATACGTACATAAAAAAGGACTTGAAATGAAGAACAAGGTATTATTTACTTTTGAATGCATTACGGGAACAGCAGTGATCAATGTCTTATAAATATTTACTTTTAAAAACAGTCTTGATCACGATTTATTTATCAAGGTGACCGGTTTCGACCACTACTGTGGTCATCTTCAGACCATTGAGTAGGAACCTCTTTCTGTTGGAGAATCACTACTCCAACAGTGATTCTCCAACAGAAAGAGGTCCCTACTCAATGGTCTGAAGATGACCACAGTAGTGGTCGAAACCGGTCACCTTGATAAATAAATCGTGATCAAGACTGTTTTTAATAGTAAAGAAAGTATTATTTGATGAGCTAAAAGAGTTTATTTTTATTTTTGGTTGGTTGGATTGCGGAGCAAAAGGACCAAACTACGGGGTTATCAGTTTAATTTTGTAGACTTGTGTTGTTGGTCCACTTCAACCTCGTCGCAGTCGAGTTTCTGATAATTATTCTATTGATTGATCTTCTCATTTAATTTGCTGTACCATGGAAGTTATTAGAGTAAATGAGTTTTGATATTAGAGTCTTTAATTGTTTTCTTTGATAAGTTCCTTCCTAATTGAAATTTTAGTACTTTAAGGTTGAGTCATGTGTTTCTTTGGCATTCTGTATCGAGATTATGTACCCAATTTCCGTGGACGAACAGTAGTTACTTTTTAGCAGTATTTTTTATAGCTGTTGCGGACTCTTGATGCGTTGCTGTTTCTACCAGTACTTCATTTTGCAGGTGAGATTCACAATACCCGATTGTTTCGTTTCCTTTGCGCAATGTAGGTTCATTCAGTTTCTTTATTTTACCACTGCCGAATGTCAATGCAGAAATTTTCGTGTGTTTCAGGTTACATTCTTATACAGGTCGACATACAGTTTGCTTTCCTTATATACAGTTACATTTTTATCGAACAATTCGCACTGACCAAGTCTACAGCCGGCCGCGGTGGCCAAGCGGTTCTAGGCGCTTCAGTCGCGTGACTGCTACGGTCGCAGGTTCGAATCCTGCATCGAGCATGGATGTGTGTGATGTCCTTAGGTTAGTTAGGTTTAAGTAGTTCTTAGTTCTAATGGACTGATGACCTCAGATGTTAAGTCCCATAGTGCTCAGAGCCATTTGAACCATTTTTTAAACCAAGTCTACGGAGCGTGAAATCATTGGTTTTCTTATTTATTTGTTTATGAATGAGATCGGTTTTTCACAGACACAGCATTTTTTTCATTTTCATGTAAGTGATGTGGCTTTGAGCTTAGTACCACATTTAAATTGTCAGTTCACTTTCCCAGGTTTGTATTTACGATAACACACACTAGTAACGCCTATTCACTTACAGCAATCAAATGAACACCTTCGGCCAGACATACAGTGTTAATTAATTATCCTTCGCGCGTTATGGGGGATTTTGTGTATTAGGCCCCTATGTGATAGACGTTTCACCTGAGCGAGCGCTATGTTACCAATGAATCGCTGAGGACAGGGAGTTTGGGACAGTCAGAAATTCAGTGAACTGTGTTCACTTCCGTTACAGGAGGGAAACGCTACACTTCCATCGGGCAGTCCACGTTTATGAAAAACGAGGATACGTACATTGCAGTGGTAAATTTGGAAAAGGATTTTGGTAATGTGGGATGGAGAAAACTTTTCTGTTTATGTGAAAGAGATTGTATTAATGAAATGGTACATAGGTCGCAATAAGGAAAAGTGTAAGTTAGTGATGCTTATTGTCACCGCAGTTAGGAAATTTTTGCATAGGGGAGACAATGAGGGAAGTGGAGGACCGTCGCAATACATGAGTTGATCGACACGGTTAGAAAATCGGGACAGTACGTTTCTCTCATGCCACAACAAAAAGAAGGCTAGAATAATTCTGTGCACTGCATTTGGTCATCCAGAATGGTTAAATGTAAAAGCAGGACAAGGAGCCCTAGAAAAAGTGGATTAGTAATTACACCTAGAAATTTATGTAGATGACCGCGTCTGAAACTAGGTGGTCAGAGCGACTCACTGGCATGCAGGGGACCCGGATTTGATTCCGGAGGAAGAGACCAAACAGCGAGGTTATCGGTGTCATAGGGTTAGGGAAGGATGGGGAAGGAAGTCGGCCGTGCCCTTTCAAAGGAACCATCCCGGCATTTGCCTGGAGCGATTTAGGGAAATCACGGAAAACCTAAGTCAGGATGGCCGGACGCGGGATTGAACCGTCGTCCTTCCGAATGCGAGTCCAGTGTGCTAACCACTGCGCCACCTCGCTCGGTGCTATCAGGGATTGTTCCCCTGTGGGAGGACTGCAACGGGGTGCACTCGGCCTTGTGAAGCCAACTGAGGCGCTGCTCGACTGATTAGTAGCGACAAGGACCGGCTGAGCAGTGTCCAGTGACGTCACTGGAAGAGGGTGACAGGGCGGTCAGTCGGACCCGATTAGTCCATCTAGGGTGAAGACGAGCAAAAATTTTCTTACTTTTTAAAAATTAGAGTAGATATACAAGTTTAGGGTTGAGCTCTGGGTGGGGGCACAGTTTTTTACTCCCCCCTGTCCTTCCCTCTCTAGTTATATTGTGATCCTTAGCTTTAACCAGTCACAGGTGCCTAAAGTTTTACGAATAATAGCAAAATATTATTATTGTTGTTGTTGTCGTTGTTGTTGTTGTTCTGCAAACCATTTAGTATAATTTGGTTACAACCGTGCTTAGTTCAGCAGTTCAGTAAAATTTCTAACAAATTGAAATTCACGTAAATACAGCGTCTGAAAAGCATTAGTCTAAGAAATTGAGATGTACCTGTCTCGTGTAATAGCTTTACAAACAGTAACAGCGACAAACTATAACTTTAATAATTTACATGAATGGTTGGTGTCCGTTGTTTCGGACAAGGCCGGAAGAACAGACACTACACATTCATATAATGTGATTGGCCTGCCTGGGCAATAGATTCGTCTTCTTCAGTGTGGCTGTACAAGTACGTCCGACTGGGGGGTTCTCAGCGGGCGAACGTGGAGGAAATGGGCACGAATTGCGGATAGTCGGCGCTAGATTTGAATGTGAATCGGCCGTGTGGCGTGCCGAGATGTTCTGCGCAGTTGCGATAACGCTGTGTGGCGGATGGCGCTGTGGTCAACGCAACTGCCTTGTAAGCGGCAGTTATCGGGTTCGAATACCGGTCCGATACACATATTCACTCGTCGCCGCTGATTCCGAGTAACGATACAGCTGACGGCAGTGATCCACTGCCTTTTCTTTCCTTTGGTCTTCTCTCCACCTTCAATTTACATATAAAGCTTTATTAAATTCGTAATTTATTCGGTATAAAATCGAAATGTGCAGTCAGCATCATCAGTGGTCGACTAAGACTGTAAATACAGGACTATGGCTGTTCGAGTATGTAAGTGGGGGGGGGGGGGGGAGGGGGGGGGGGTTGTACGGTGTATCTTTGTGTCGTTCCGACCTGCGTTCAGGAAAGTCATCCTTTCTGTTAGTCAGGAACGGTGCCACGCCTGTTGCTGGCAGCAGACTGCGAATGAGCGGCTTTCCCTAACTCCAGTATGCAGCTAGTCAGGCAGGAAACCAATCCAGCGGGCACGGGTAACGCCTGCAGGGGGGAACAGCGACCGTCGGATACTAAAACTGTGGAGCAGCCAGAAGTGGCACGGAAATTTATTTTATGGCATTTTTCACTTCCTAGACGTGAGCGTCTTCAGAACTGTGGAAATACAATGTGGCACAGCACCACAAAAATAAGTCTACTTAGAAATGAAAAAAGTTGTGATAAATTGCAGTCGAGCAAGGAAAATATTTGTTGTTGTTCGTGAGTTCCACTCCCCATGTAATAATTGAAATTCGGCTGGAAAGAAGCAGGGGAGAATGTTGCAACTTGAGACAATTTTCAGACTTCCGCCTCAAGCGAGCCTTGCAATACAAGCTTGATGCATTTTTTAAAATCCGATTTAAACAATGCGCGGCCGCTGTGGCCGAGCGGTTCTAGCCGCTTGAGTCCGGAACCGCGCTGCTGCTACGGTCGCAGATTCGAATCCTGCATCGGACATGGATGTGTGTGATGTCCCTAGGTTAGTTAGGTTTAAGTCGTGCTAAGTCTAGGGGAATGATGACCTCATAAATTAAGTCCCATAGTGCTTAGAGCCATTTGAACCATTTTTAAAAGATTGATTCACTTTTTATATGCCTTAGTCTTTTTCTAAAATTACAAAAATTACTCCAGTAAATTAAGATTTTCCAAATTTGAAAACATGTTCCAAGACAGAACGTGCCCATGTACCTAGGAACAAATATTCGATTCAAATTTAAAAGCGTTCCAGTCGAGACAGTCTTTTCAGTGGTGTGTTTAATAGTCTACATAGTTACTACATTACACACCAATAATCAGTAAGTGAAATAGATTTAAGCTGAAGTAGACTGCGGGGAAAAAAATAGTACACCCTTTCAGCGGTTTACAAGTCACTCAAGATTTAATCTGGCAACAGTGCATATAGAGTACATGAAATGATTACATTTACAGTTGAATAGCGCAAGCGGTTCCGAGGTAGCGCATATCGACAGATGCTGAAACACCCATGTTAGTACGTGGGGTAGCCTCCACAGGCGGCAATGCAGGTGCTGACTCTGGCCTCCAGTCGCTTGTACAGACAGCGAATACCGTCCTGGGATACATTATGCCACGCCTGCTCGACATGTTTACGTAGTTCTGTAAGAGTCGCACGAGTCACTTCTCGTCCCATCATATCGCAGACGTTTTCGACTGGATACAAGTGTAGAGATCGCGCTGGCCGGGGAATTTGCTGCATACGTTGCAGAGCGCGTTGGGTTTCACGGGAAATGTATGGGCGAGCACTATGCTGTTGGAACAGTACATCACCTTGCTGCCGCAAGAATGGCGAAAGAATGGGTCTAGCAACATTCTGCATGTACCGAGCGCTTGTTAGCGTCCCCTCTAAACATACCAAAGGTGAATGAGATTAGCAGCACCGGCCGCGGTGGCCGAGCGGTTCTAGGCACTTCTACATCTACATCTACATCTACATCCACACTCCGCAAGCCATCTGACGGTGCGTGGCGGAGGGCACCTTGAGTACCTCTATCGGTTCTACCTTCTATTCCAGTCTCCTATTGTTTGTGGAAAGAAGGATTCTTGGTATGCCTCTGTGTGGGCTCTGATTTTATACTCATGGTCTCTTCGTGAGATATACGTAGGAGGGAGCAATATACTGCTTGACTCCTCGGTGAAGTTATGTTCTCGAAACTTCAACAAAAGCCCGAACCGAGATACTGAGCGTCTCTCCTGCAGAGTCTTCCACTGGAGTTTATCTATCATCTCCGTAACTCTTTCACGATTACTAAATGACCATTTAACGAAGCGCGCTGCTCTCCGTTGGATCTTCTCCATCTTTTCTATCAACCCTACATGGTACGGAGCCCACACTGGTGAGCAGTATTGAAGCAGTGGGCGAACAAGTGTACTGTAACCTACTTCCTTAGTTTTCGGATTGCATTTCCTTAGGATTCTTCCAATGAATCTCAGTCTGGCATCTGCTTTACGGACGATCAACTTCATATGGTCATTCCATTTTAAATCACTCCTAATGCGTACTGCCAGATAATTTATGGAATTAACTGCTTCCAGTTGCTGACCTGCTATATTGTAGCTAAATGATAAGGTATATTTCTTTCTACGTATTCGCAGCACATTACACTTGTCTACATTGAGATTCAATTGCCATTCCCTGCACCATGCGTCAGTTCGCTGCAGATCATCCTGCATTTCAGTACAATTTTCTATTGTTACAACCTCTCGATATACCACAGCATCATCCGCAAAAAGCCTCAGTGAACTTCGGATGTTATCCACAAGGTTATTTATGTACACTCCTGGAAATTGAAATAAGAACACCGTGAATTCATTGTCCCAGGAAGGGGAAACTTTATTGACACATTCCTGGGGTCAGATACATCACATGATCACACTGACAGAACCACAGGCACATAGACACAGGCAACAGAGCATGCACAATGTCGGCACTAGTACAGTGTATATCCACCTTTCGCAGCAATGCAGGCTGCTATTCTCCCATGGAGACGATCGTAGAGATGCTGGATGTAGTCCTGTGGAACGGCTTGCCATGCCATTTCCACCTGGCGCCTCAGTTGGACCAGCGTTCGTGCTGGACGTGCAGACCGCGTGAGACGACGCTTCATCCAGTCCCAAACATGCTCAATGGGGGACAGATCCGGAGATCTTGCTGGCCAGAGTAGTTGACTTACACCTTCTAGAGCACGTTGGGTGGCACGGGATACATGCGGACGTGCATTGTCCTGTTGGAACAGCAAGTTCCCTTGCCGGTCTAGGAATGGTAGAACGATGGGTTCGATGACGGTTTGGATGCACCGTGCACTATTCAGTGTCCCCTCGACGATCACCAGTGGTGTACGGCCAGTGTAGGAGAACGCTTCCCACACCATGATGCCGGGTGTTGGCCTTGTGTGCCTCGGTCGTATGCAGTCCTGATTGTGGCGCTCACCTGCACGGCGCCAAACACGCATACGGCCATCATTGGCACCAAGGCAGAAGCGACTCTCATCGCTGAAGACGACACGTCTCCAATCCTTCCCTCCATTCACGCCTGTCGCGACACCACTGGAGGCAGGCTGGACGATGTTGGGGCGTGAGCGGAAGACGGCCTAACGGTGTGCGGGACCGTAGCCCAGCTTCATGGAGACGGTTGCGAATGGTCCTCGCCGATACCCCAGGAGCAACAGTGTCCCTAATTTGCTGGGAAGTGGCGGTGCGGTCCCCTACGGCACTGCGTAGGATCCTACGGTCTTGGCGTGCATTCGTGCGTCGCTGCAGTCCGGTCCCAGGTCGACGGGCACGTGCACCTTCCGCCGACCACTGGCGACAACCTCGATGTACTGTGGAGACCTCACGCCCCACGTGTTGAGCAATTCGGCGGTACGTCCACCCGGCCTCCCGCATGCCCACTATACGCCCTCGCTCAAAGTCCGTCAACTGCACATACGGTTCACGTCCACGCTGTCGCGGCATGCTACCAGTGTTAAAGACTGCGATGGAGCTCCGTATGCCACGGCAAACTGGCTGACACTGACGGCGGCGGTGCACAAATGCTGCGCAGCTAGCGCCATTCGACGGCCAACACCGCGGTTCCTGGTGTGTCCGCTGTGCCGTGCGTGTGATCATTGCTTGTACTGCCGTCTCGCAGTGTCCAGAGCAAGTATGGTGGGTCTGACACACCGGTGTCATTGTGTTCTTTTTTCCATTTCCCCTGCGGCACACCTGAAATCACTCTTACTTCAGAAGACTTCTCTCCATTGAGGGTGACATGCTGAGTTCTGTTATCTAGGAACTCTTCAATCCAATCACACAATTGGTCTGATAGTCCATATGCTCTTACTTTGTTCATTAAACGACTGTGGGGAACTGTATCGAACGCCTTGCGGAAGTCAAGAAACACGGTACCTACCTGCGATCCCTTGTCTATGGCCCTCTGAGTCTCGTGGACGAAGAGCGCGAGCTGGGTTTCACATGATCGTCTCTTTCGAAACCCATGCTCAGTCTGGAACCGCGCGACTGCTACGCTCTTAGGTTCGAATCCTGCCACGGACATGGATGTGTGTGATGTCATTAGGTTAGTTAGGTTTATGTAGTTCTAAGTTTGATGACCTCAGATGCTAAGTCCCACAATGCTCAGAGCCATTTGAACCATTTGAGATTTGCAGCTACTAGGACCCCAGACGAAAAGGCCTAAGATGGGGTCAGTGTATGTTGGACGAATGCACTCCAAGAGAGACAGCATTCATAAAGTCTGCATTGTATGGGCAAATGACCATCACTTGCTTGAGGGTAGAACATTCTTCATCGCTTAAGACCACGCCGTCCCATTCGTCTTCCAAGTGATCCTCTGACGGCACCAGTCGATGCCGTGGCGTGAGTGGAAGACGGGCTAGAGGTGTGCGTGCCCGTAGTCCCACCGGTTCGCAACAGTTCATTCTGACACGTCTTGGCCCGCAAGCCCTCTTACTTGTCTGTGGTAGCTGTACGATGTGCCACTGCTGCCCTTACAATGCGACGGTCCTGGCAGGCGTCTGTGCTGCTTGCTTGGACGTCCAGAACCTCGTCTACGCGTGTGGGAATGTTCACGTGACTAATAATGTCAGCACTGATTCACAGCTGACGCAGTAGGTCCAACTTGTGTGGCAGTCCTCCGAAAGGTCCACCCGTTTCAAACCCGCTCAGTTGGCTGCAGGAAGCACGAGTGCGTCTCCGTGGCATGTCTGCCTGCTTGCGTCACACTGAGCCTTCTGATTATTAAAGGGTCGACGCAGATAGCGCTCTGGTAGCTACGCCACTACACTATCTGTTGGTGGACGACGTTGAAACCATTATCAGTACATTTACTATCCCGCAGGTGGGATATGCCGTCATTGGAACAACATCGACGTCGCCTTTTCAGGTGTACTAATTTTTTTCTGGTAGTGTATTCCAAAAAATTACATTCTGAAATAGAAGCTACTAGAATTTAACAAACATTTCCATTTTTAAGATAGGTAAAACGCTCAAGACATTAACAAAGAAACTCAGTCCATTTGCAAATATCGCATGTTCCGTAGTAACAGACCTTCTTTTTCAGGGTACAAGACTGTACACTATCGACGAAGTATGGCTTAACTATCCACATCTTATATGAATAGCGCTAAAAATACATTGAACTCACCATAAAATTCTGTACTTGAGGAATTAACAATATATTCCAAATAGTTATAATACACTACTGGCCATTAAAATTGCTACACCTAGAAGAAAAGCAGATGATAAACGGATATTCATTGGAAAAATATATTATACTAGAACTGACATTTGATTGCATTTTCACGCAATTTGGGTGCATAGATCCTGAGAAATCGGTACACAGAACAACCACCTATGGCCGTAATAACGGCTTTGATACGCCTCGGCATTGACTCAAACAGAGCTTCGATGGCGTGTACGGGTACAGCTGCCCATTCAGCTTCAACACGATACCACAGTTCATCAAGAGTAGTGACTGGAGTATTGTGACGAGCCAGTTGCTCGGTCACCATTGACCAGACGTTTTCAATTCGTGAGAGGTTTGGAGAATGTGCTGGCCAGGGCAGCAGTCGAACATTTTCTGTATGCAGAAAGGCCCGTACTGGACCTGCAACATGCGGTCTTGCATTATCCTGCTGAAATGTGGGGTTTCGCAGGGATCGAATGAAGGGTAGAGCCACGGGTCGTAACGCATCTGAAATGTAACGTCCACTGTTCAAAGTGCCGTCAATGCGAATAACAGGTGACCGAGACGTGTAACCAATGGCATCCCATACCATCACGCCGGGTGATACGCCAGTATGGCGATGACGAATACACGCTTCCAATGTGCGTTCACCGCGATGTCGCCAAACACGGATGCGACCATCATGATGCTGTAAACAGAACCTGGGTTCATCCGAAAAAATGTCGTTTTACCATTCGTGCACCCAGGTTCGTCGTTGAGTACACCATCACAGGCGCTCCTGTCTGTGATGCAGCGTCAAGGGTAACCGCAGCCATGGTCTCCGAACTGATAGTCCATGTTGCTGCGAATGTCGTCGAACTGTTCGTGCAGATGGTTGTTGTCTTGCTAACGTCCCCATCTGTCGACTCAGAGATCGAGACGTGGCTGCACGATCCGTTACAGCCATGCGGATAAGATGCCTGTCATCTCGACTGCTGGTGATACGAGGCCGTTGGGATCCAGCACCGCTTTCCGTATTACCCTCCTAAACCCACCGATTCCATATTCTGCTAACAGTCATTGGATCTCGACCAACGCAAGCAGCAATGTCGCGATATGATAAACCGCAATCGCGATAGGCTACAATCCGAGTTTTTATCAAAGTCGGGAACGTAATGGTACGCATTTCTCCTCCTTACAGAAGGCATCACTACAACTTTTCACCAGCCAACGCCGGTCAACTGCTGTTTGTGTATGAGAAATCGGTTGGAAACTTTCCTCATGTCAGCACGTTGTTGGTGTCGCCACCGTCGCCAAGCTTGTGTGAATGCTCTGAAAAGCTAATCATTTGCATGTCACAGCATCTTCTTTCTGTCGATTAAATTTCGCGTCTGTAGCACATCATCTTCGTGGTGTAGCAATTTTAATGGCCAGTAGTGTATGATATGCAGCAGTTAAATATGTAAAAAGCGAAATATTTGCAAATGCTGGTAAAACGTAGTCTTATGTCTAACAACAAAAACTGTAGAAAATGGCGCAAGCTGATTATGGCTGTGTTTAGTCCACATTCGTTTCTAACATGTTGGGTAGATGTTATACAACGATGTTGCAAGGTCTCTCTCCACTCCAAGAAGTTAACGAAGTATTTATTCTGTTTACTGGTAATTTGGCGACAATGACGGGTTAGATTAAGAACTGTGACTGTTAATGAATCACCAACTATGCGGTTTATCATAGAAATTATTATTCATTTCAAACACTTTTTAAAGGTACTCGGCTTTAGCAATAATCAGCATGCTATCATACTACGTTTATCATTTCACACCGAAACCTTAAAGCGAACTGAATACGGCGCGAATAATTATACTGGAAGCAAATTAGCAAGTTCGTTCATGATGTGCCGACACGCTCCTTGTGTGCTCGTCTATAGCACGGCCTCGGGTGCCATCCTAACGACCCACCACCCTCCGGTACACAAGCAAACAGTTTGTGAAACTGTACTGTGTTTGACAAATATTTGACCGCGTAAAGAGCTGTTTGACGTGTTTGTCAAACATAGAGAGTATTTGACGTGTTCGCCAGAAATTTCGATTCACGGAAAATTTGATAAGGAGGCAGACGTTGTGTACGTCAACGTTCCGACGCACATATTTAATGAAAAATATTTTTATTACAATTTATCTCACAGCTCCGTCAAGGAAACTACCGTCAAGGAAAATAGCACTGGTAGTTACCAAAATGGCAGCGGTGTTGCATCTTTCCCAGACATATATTAGGCAGGATGAGCTTGGGAAAAATATCAATATTCTACGCAAAACATAGAAGCGGGAGTGCAATATAATAAAGACGGGTGTGAGCTATATGTTGCCACGTTGTGGTAATTTAATTAACTATCATACTGGAGCTTTGAGCTAAGTTCTGGTGCTTGCAGAAAAATAATAATGAATTAAGGATGGGTTCGGATCAGAAACGTAAATCCGTGCAGGGAAACGTGTGTCCAAACCACAGCAGTATAACAGGACGCAGTATTTTCAAACAAAGAGGCGGAATCGGGAGTAAAAGCTATCAAAATACGAAATATAATCTGTGAATAACAAATTACACGAAATCATTCGACACATCTAAGCTTCACAAAACTTTTAACGATCCGTAGGCCCATCTCAGCTACACAAAACACGTGAGGTACATAAAAACACACTTGTCACAGCTAAGGACTAGCAAAAGACTACAATGGCAAGGACAAAAACGGGTATATGCCACGAATTTTACCAGAACAAACGTTTTAAATGTTGGATAATAAACAAAAAATGAATGCAAACGATTCTGTAACATCCTTTCACGAAAGTGAAAAAAAGAGAGCTACCCTATTGGGCACATATTAGGACGTGAATCGTAACTGAAAGCTGTAGCTGAAAGAATGGTCGATGGGAACATTCGCTGAGGTAAGTCTACAAGACATGAGTAAAAAAAGCAGATCGTCGATCGTTTGGGACCAAAACATTCATGCTGAAGTGGAGTGACGAGTTGACACGTTAGTGGAATGTGGAACTCCATCAACGCAAAACTGAGAATGGTGGTCTTTTCTACCACGTGTTTTCTAAATTCGAAAAAAAAGTGCGATTAATGATCTCATGTTTATAGCATCCAACTTTGGCAAACCATGTTTTTAAAAACTATATATGGTGCTTTGCTTTCGTGTGCAAATGTGAATAAGTTTTGTGGTTGCCCAAGACACTTGTAAGGTTGTGCCTCTGCGAAAAACAATTATTTTACACTCACTCCGCAACTTTGGAATGATTCCCCTTGCGCTTCATTGATAGTCGCACTGTCCGATAATCTTACCGGAATCTGGAGCCTCATAAAGCTGAATGCCAAGTTAGATGTCTTGCCTTTTTCTTTTGCAATTAATGATTCCACTGCTAATTGATAAATTAGTGCATCACCTTGAACTGTACCCAAATTCTTTAGGAAGCAGAACTGGCAAGAGCTATTTCGCTAATTTTTTTGCAGGCGCTCGACAGCCTCAATTCACTGTGATGGATTCCGCTAGGGTACCGTAGTTAGAAGGCCAAAGTACTTCGGTAAGTCCAAATAACTTACGATAATGCAGCCGGATGACGTCCTTGAGTATTCAACATAAGCGTCACAGCATCACAGACCCTTACAATAGCCAATCAAATCTGCTACTGGAGAACATTGCCTAGGCACCGGTCATCCTATAGAATATAGCAACGCGGAGATTATGGCGTGCACTTTCAACTGTTGCGATAGTGTTGGTAAGGAAGTTGTTGAGATTAAATAACAAGCGACACTGTAAATAGAGATGGAGGTTTTTGCTGAAATTCTGCATGGAAACCTGCCCTGCTTGTTTTATGTTTCCGGATACGCTCTGCACACCGTGGTTTTTATGTTTCCTTGCACAGCGGCTTGTTGCATTTGTGTCTTGAAAATGACAGGGTGTCCCCGTGTCAAAATAATGGCGGTTGTCGAAGACGACACCCGTCTTCATTTCCATAAGTTATCTGCGCGTAGTATAGACCGGTAGAGACTCAAGTTACACTCTCTGGTATAACTTACTTTGCAGGAAATACTGAATGGATGTATGCTGCGTGGAGTGGCCGCGAGGTTTGAGGCGTCATGTCGCAGACTGCGCGGCCCCTTCCGCCAGAGAATGTGTGTGTTGTTCTTAGCATAGGTTACTTTAAGTTAGCTTAAGTAGTGTGTAAGTCTAGGGACCGATGACCTAAGCAGTTTGGTCCCTTAGGAATTAACACACATTTGAACATTTGATGTTTGCAAGAACACGAACCTCTACACCAGTTTTCTATTTTGGCTAATTTTAAGTATTGGGAGGTGCTACAATTGCTACAATGTTCTATTGCTACCCAATGCCGACAGGAGCAACCCGAGAACATAGCCGATACGGAGTGCAGTTAATACTGCATACTATCAGCGTCTGACCACGCAGCGCTAGTCTTACTGGGAAGGTGCGCAAAATTTAAAGGCGGTCCGTAAGCGGGTAGATATGTCCCAAATCAGTCCAGTCCTCAAGAGGCACTGCCTTCTGAGTCCCACACAGGGTCAGTGGACGAAGCCTACAGACCAGTCGGCGCGTGGTGGTGATGTGCTCTACTTCACCTAGTAGAATGTCCATGTGCCGACCTACTGTTTGTCTCAACGAAATAGCTGGCAACCAGCTAAGTGAGAGAATTATTAATGCAATGAAGATATCACTACTTTCTCATTAAGAAAACGATTCTATCAGTTTCGTAAGAAGAACTGTATGGGCTGATTACAATCAGTGTAGCTATGATCTGAAAACATACATATTTTCTGGAAATAAAAGCAGTTAAGACATATGGAACCTGAGTTTTCCCCGCCGCATACAGTGTTCAAATAACTTAGGGAATGCTGCCGGGTGACGTCTTCGACAACCGCTGATATTTCGACACACTGTAAACACTAGCGCTACCACAAAAGCAAAGATGACGGACGTCAGAAGTTATCGATAGTGAGAATTATTAACCAACAGGTGAGGTAGCATTAACTCTGGCCCTCTGTTTTCTGCGTATCGCAGGATCTGTGGAGACCCCATAAAAAGTGTTAAGAGAAAGAGTAACAGCGTCCCGGAGAAAAGTTCCTTGTCGCCTGAGACTGTCAGGAGTCTTAACTCGTATTGTGCTCTCCACCTTAGGTTATATGGCCTTCGGAATCCCCATAAGGAACGGGTTCCCCTTAGGCCGGTTGTGAGTAGCATTGGTCCTCCGATGCAGCGTGTAGCAAAACATCTCACTATTGCTTTGATCCCACTAGTACGCCTTTGTGTGCATCACATTAAGAACTCGGCGTATTTATTACGTTGATTACAGGGAAAGCGTTTAAATCACTCTGATATTCTGGCAAGTTTTCACGTGGTCTCTCTCTTCACTCGCGTTCCTCTGTGTGGTTCGATACGGTTGGTTGAGGTGAGGTTTGGTGCTGAATTAACGAACCTGCTTCGACCTGTGTTGACTTACACTTACGTTTTATTAAATTATCAGCACTACGAGCAGGAAGATTGAATTGCGATTAGCCGGCTGCTGTGACCGAGCGGTTCTAGGCGCTTCAGTCCGGAATAGCGCTGCTGCTACGGTCGCAGGTTCGAATCCTGCCTCGGGCATGGATGTGTGTGATTTCCTTAGGTTAGTTAGGTTTAAGTGGTTCTAAGTATAGGGAAATGATGACCTCCAATAGTTCAAATGGCTCTGAGCACTATGGGACTTAACTTCTGAGGTCATCAGTCCCCTAAGTCCCATAGTGCTTAGAGCCATTTTGCGATGAGAAGTCCCTTGTCACCTATTGTTGCTAATTTGTTTATGGAAGACTTCGAGGTTCGTGATTTGGAGTGGGCGGCTTTGAAACCTGTGTATTTTCTATATTTACATCTACATCAGACATGTAGACAATACTTTTGTTGTTTGGCCCTGTGACAGTGAGAATTTTTACGATCTTATACAACACTTGATTTCAGTCCACCCGAATATCCGTTTCACTATGAATGTGGAAAAGGATGGCTGCCTTCCATTTCTTGATGTGCTGGTCATGGGGAAGGTTGATAGAACGTTGGGAAATGCCGTTTATTTGAAACCTACTCACAATGACTTAAATCTACTGGCTCATATCTGTCAACATCCAGCTCAGCGTGGAGGGATACTTCGCATCTTGGATCACAAGGCCGACGTCATCTCAGACGCTGAGAGTTTGTCAGTTGAGTTAGCCCATCTCGAGGTCACCTTTCTTCGGAATGGCTACAGTCAAAGTCAGATAAGACGTGTGTTGTGGTACCGATCGACCGTGGACTCTGTGAGTGATGATAATACCCAGAAGTCACCAAAGTTTACAGTCTTTCCGCCTTACCCAGAGAGCACTTACAACAGGATTGTTCGTATTTTTCCGAAATGTGGTGTGGAATGTGTTTTTCGACCACCACCTGATATTAGGGTCGTTTTAAGTTCCGTAAAGGATGATCTTGGTTCGCATAAGGGGGTGCCAGTCATATTCCTTGGAACTGTGGCGTGTCGTATATTTGTCAAACTATCAGGGCTGTGGAGAACCGAAGCACCGAGCGTCACACATGCATACAACACCCGAGGAAATCTGCTATTGCGGCACGTTGATCTTGGCACCGTCATCCAATGGAAAACACTGAAGAGCCAAAGAAACTGGTACCCCTGCCTAATATCGTGTAGACCCCCCGCGAGCACGCAGATGTATCGCAAGACGACCTGGCATGGACTCGACTAATGTCTGGGGCAGTGCTGGAGGGAACTGACACCTTGAATTCTACAGGACTGTCCATAAATCCGTAAGAGTACGGAGTGGAGATCTCCTGGGGAGTTTGGTGGTCAGCGGATATGTTTAAACTCAGAAGAGTGTTCCTGGAGCCAGTCTGTAGTAATGCTAGACATGTGGGGTGTCGCATTGTCCTGCTGGAATTGCCCAAGCCAGTCGGAATGCACAATGGACATGAATGGATGCAGGTGATCAGACAGGATGCTTACGTACGTGCCACCTGTCAGAGTCGTATCTAGACGTATCAGGGGGTCCCACATCACTCCAACTGCACAAGCCCGCACCATTACAGAGCCTTCACCAGCCATAACAGTCCCTTACTGACATGCAGGGTCCGTTGATTCATGGGGTTGTCTCCATACCCGATACAGTTTTCATCAAGGGTTCACGAGTAGCCCTTCGGTTCCGAAAGGCCATATCGATGATGTTTCGTCGAATGGTTTGCATGCTGACACTTACTGATGGCCCAGCGTTTAAATCTGCAACAATTTGCGGAAGGCTGGCTCTGATCACTATGGGACTTAACTTCTAAAGTCATCAGTCCCCTAGAACTTAGAACTACTTAAACCTAACTAACCTAAGGACATCACACACACCCATGCCCGAGGCAGGATTCGAACCTACTACCGTAGCGGTCGCGCGGTTCCAGACTGAAGCGCGTAGAACCGCTCGGCCACTACGGTCGGCTCTGTGGAAGGATTTGCACTTGTGTCGTAGTTGGTCCCGTTCTTGCAGGATCTTTCTCCGGCCGCTGCGATGTGGGAGATTTGATGATTTACCAGATTCCTGATATTCATTTACTGTCTTATACAGGCTTTGCTGACTGCAGCCCCGTATTCTGCCTCTTTACATGTCTTTGTATTTGAATACGCATGCCTGTACCAGTTTCTTCGGCGCTTCAGTGTATAACAACACGGAGATTTTGTTGTTGAAATTAAATTAGCAAGTCACCTGATAATTAGAGATGGTGGTTTTTGCTTAAATTCGGCGTGGAATCCTACTTTCTCCCTTGTCAAAGGAAGAGGGGCAGAGGTAATGATACCTTACCTATTGTTTATTAATTTTCACTATTGATAACTTCCGATATCGCTCGTCTTTGATTGTCAGCTGACGCTAGTGTTTACAGTGTGTGTGTGTGTGTGTGTGTGTGTGTCTGTGTGTGTGTGTGTGTGTGTGTCTGTGTGTTATGTTTCCGGGATTGCTCTGCAAACTGAGGTTTTAAGTTCCCGTGTCCAGCTCTTATTTGCTGCATTTTGCCTTGAAAATGACAGGGTGTGCAGCTGTCGAAATATCGGCGGTTGTCGACGATGTCACTCGGCTGCACTCCCGAAAATTATTTCAACAGTTGTAAATACATTAATAATATTCCTGCAGCTGGTGCTCCTAACTCTTTTATTCGGTATTGACTGCAAGATGCTGCCCTCTAGTCTAAATGTTTACAGCTAATAAACATGACTGCTACATATTTGGTTACCAAATTGAATAACTTACGATAAACCCATCACCTCCTGATAATTTCATTTAACGTGGGTCGTATCTAATTGAGAAAAACATACAATAACGGCCCAATATTTGACTAATAATAAAAACAAAACGACATATATTAGAATTCCAACGTGGGGTTAACTGCAACAACATCTGTCACTACATAAACCGCTCATCAACGTGGCTCTAGCAAAGTGCTTCCTACAAGCCGTCCTCCATAAGCAAGATCAGTTCTTTTAAACGCCTTGGTCCAGGGCGCGTACATCGGCATGCGTTATGTCACGAGAGTAACAACAAACACGGAGGAGCGGGAGGGAGGAAGGGAGGGACGACCTCTGCTCGCGCGCCAGTAAAGGATGTGAAGTCCGGGTAGCGGCAAAAACTCACTATCTCCACCTCCGTTTCAAAACACCCGCATTTTTCCGTCTGGCCGCTCCGCCTCTTATCGTCTGCTGCCTCCCAACCGACTACTGTTACTATCTCTATTATTGCACGGGGCTATCGGAGTCTTTCTCCGCGGGTCGCTTACCAGATACAGAGGCGGTGGAAATTAATTACCACTCAGTACTGGCGAGGTACACGCTTCTTGTCGTGGAGACTCTGCCAGAGGATTATGTTCAAAATGTTCAGCTGTGTGTGAATTCCTAAAAACCAAACCGCTGAGGTCATCGGGCCCTACACTTACACACTACTTAAACAAACTTATGCTAAGAACAACACACACACCTATGCCCGAGGGAGGAGTCGAACCTCCGTCGGGAGGGGCCGCGCAGTGCGTGACATGGCGCCTCAAACCGCGCGGCCACCCCGCGTGGCAGAGGATTATGAAAATGTAAACAGAGGCCTAAATCTGTGGACGTCCCTACGCCGGAAACCCCCATGCAGTGGAGGCAGAGGGTACTTTGAGCAAACAAATACCAGCGACATTCTCTCCTATTGTGTTCAGGTATTGAGCAATGGAGAAATGACAACTTGAATTAAATCTCTTACCCTATTACCATGGTGGCTTCCGGAGATACACTATCGCAGTGGTAGTCAACCTGGTCCACGACGTCCGCTTGTGCGCGTTTTCCAGCTTTCACGGTGGATGGTAGGCAGTAAATCGTTATAAAAACATTTTCATAAGCTTTTCATATAGTACCCCTTGTTGTTGTTGTTGTTGTTGTGGTCTTCAGTCCTGAGACTGGTTTGATGCAGCTCTCCATGCTACTCTATTCTGTGCAAGCTTCTTCATCTCCCAGTACTTACTCCAACCTACATCCTTCTGAATCTGCTTAGTGTATTCATCTCTTGGTCTCCCTCTACAATTTTTACCCTCCACGCTGCCCTCCAAAGCTAAATTTGTGATCCCTTGATGCCTCAGAACACGTCCTACCAACCGGTCTATTCTTCTTGTCAAGTTGTGCCACAAATTCCTCTTCTCCCCAATTCTATTCAATACCTCCTCATCAGCTATGTGACCTATCCATCTAATCTTCAGCATTCTTCTGTAGCACCACATTTCGAAAGCTTCTATTCTCTTCTTGTCCAAACTATTTATCGTCCATGTTTCACTTCCATACATGGCTACACTCCATACAAATACTTTCAGAAACGACTTCCTGACACTTAAATCTATACTCGATGTTAACAAATTTCTCTTCTTCAGAATCGCTTTCCTTGCCATTGTCAGTCTACATTTTATATCCTCTCTACTTCCGCCATCATCAGTTATTTTGCTCCCCAAATAGCTGGACAATTTAAATTTTGGAATATATGCTGTTTGTTTCACACGCGCTTATGTTTAGTCCATGTTATGTAAGTGAGACTAAATGGTGCTATACAGGGTATATCAAAAAGAACCATCCGATTTGGCACGTCTGTATTTCTGAAACTAATAAACATATACAACGAATCTTGTTTTTGTGATGAATGAGAAACTCAGGTTTTTTTTTCATGCCTTTTCTTAGGTGTACGATATGCCCCCCCTTGAGGTGCGCGGCATATGTCAACGCAGTATTCAAATTGTCCCCACACTGCAACGAGCAGCTTCCACAGCTGCTGTTATACGTTGTCTCAGTTCATTCAGTATTGTTGGTAACGGAGGCACACAAACAGAGTCTTTTATAAACCCCCACAAGAAATAATCACATATAGTCAGGTCTGGTGACCTTGGAGGCCAGTAATGTAAGGCTGAATCATTTGGTCCAGTGCGCCCGATCCATCGTTCACTAATCCTTTGATTTAAAAATTCTCACACATCCAGATGCCAGTGTGGCGGTGACCCATCCTGTTGGTAAATGAAGCCGTTCAAACCAGTCTCCAACTGTGGGAAAACAAAGTTCTCAAAAAAAAAAAAAAAAAAAAAAAAAAAAAAAAAAAAAAAAAAAAAAAAAAAAAAATGGTTCAAATGGCTTTGAGCACTATACGACTGGACTTCTGATGTCATCAGTCCCCTAGAACTTAGAACTACTCAAACCTAACTAACCTAAGGACATCACACACATCCATGCCCGAGGGAGGATCGAACCTGCGACCGTAGTGGTCGCACGGTTCCAAACCGTAGCGCCTAGAACCGCTCGGCCACCCCGGCCGGCGAAGCTCTCAAGCTCAAGATATGTGCTTCCTGTTATAACAGTGTTCTCGGCAAAGAAAAATGGACCACACACCTTTTCCATGAAACTGCACAAAACACATTAAATTTTGGAGAGTCCCTCTCATGTTTTATAATTTCATGTGGTTGTTCCGCACTCCATATTCTCACAGTATGATGGCTCATCTTTCCATTTAAGGGGAGACGGAAGACAAGTGGGCTTCAAAATTCGATTTTTAGATTTTAGCATATTTGAAATGCCTGGCCTTTCCTGCGTGAAACAGTTTTTGTTTTATATAAATACGACAACTTTTTCGTGAGATAAGATGGTTTCCCTGACGCTCTGTGCAATCTGGCATTTAAACGCCACGCCTTCCTTTCTGCGCCATGCAGAGATAATGCACAGCATTCTTTTACTCCTTGTATATTATTTCATGCTTCTATTGTTTTATCGCTTCAATGTTTCCTACCCTGTATCTTCTATCGATATACTTGTCTGTTAGCACTCACAACTTTACGCAAACGTCGCTGCTCTTGATCTTAGATAAGTGCAGTTCGCCGGCCACTGCGTTGTCCTGGTGAGAGGTAACGCCTGAAACTTGGTATCTTCGGCTTGGCCATAAGAAGATAGGAAGGGAATTTAGAAAACGTAAAAAGAGCTGTATGGGCTATCCTTTTCCATAAGCTTTCCACAAATGAAAATCCAGTGCACGGTCTTTGCCCGAATGATCCTGGCATTTGGTGCAAGTACAGGAGAAGTGCCAGATTTGATCATAAACATTCTTTACCAGCGTCAGTAATGAATGAAATTAAACTCATACTTAGAGACCTTTGTAAAGACACCATGTTGAAGAAATGTCTTCATGGGAAAAAAAATGGTTCAAATGGCTCTGAGCACTATGGGACTCAACTGCTGAGGTCATTAGTCCCCTAGAACTTAGAACTAGTTAAACCTAACTAACCTAAGGACATCACACACATCCATGCCCGAGGCAGGATTCGAACCTGCGACCGTATCGGTCTTGCGGTTCCAGACTGCAGCGCCTTTAACCGCACGGCCACTTCGGCCGGCTCTTCATGGGAAAATCCAAAATTTAAATGACTGTGTAAATTCTGTCCTCTGGAACCGGTTACCGAAAACTGTATTTGTTCAGCTTACAAGCCTCAAATTTTTTGTTTATGATGCTATTTTTTGCTTCAATGATAGTGTAATTAGAAAACTGGATGTTTTGGAATTATTGGGCATAAAATCTAGTGGAAATACTGCAAAATACTTGGTGCAAATAGATAAAGAGAGAATCCACAAAGCAGATATTGCTAATTTAAAATGCACAAAAGAAGCCAGACAGAAAAGAAGAGAGACCAAGAGAAGAAAAGAAGATCAGTATGATTCAGATGATGCTCAGTATGGTGCAGGAAAATATTAGTGGTAAGTAATTCTCATCAATAACTATACTAGAATTGCGATATTAAACTTTAAATGGATTTTTCTCAAAACTACATTTTTTTTTACTTTCAGGTACCATTATTTGATAAACTAATGGGGTTAGAAACATGAAATTTGATCAATTTGTACTGCAGATAGTAATAAATTATTACAAGTAAATTGAGACCAACCAAATAATCAGAAACTGTTGTATAATAATTAATGTACAAAAAAAGTTAAATTTTATTAGTGAAAGAATAAATATTTTTTTCTTCAAAACCATAAGAGATATTATGTTCATTTTACTTTTAAACCGAAGCACATATGTTTTATACATATATGCAGCAAAAATTTCATTCTTTTATCACTTCTAGTTCTTTTGAAAAGTGTACGTATTCAAGGGGTAAAATAGCATTGGCAGAATAGGGATAAAAATTGCCTTCCGTCTCCCCTTAAATGGAATGTTGCCTCATTACTGAACACTGAGTGTGGAAGAAAACTGTCAGCCTCCATCTTGCCAAGAACGAAATTACAGAACTCACAAGCTGTTGTTTGTCAGCTTCACGAAGGCCTTGCAGTACTGAATTTTGTACGGTTTCATGGGTAAACGTCGACGCAACATACACCAGACAGACATCGGGGGCATGTTGAGCTGTCGAGCTGCAAGGCGAACGGATTTCTGCGGATTCTTTGCGAAACTGTGGCGGATGTTTTCCACGCTTGTGTCAGAAACTCGGAGGCAGCACAGCCTTTGCACAAACAACCTGTTTCTCGGAATTGTTCATGCCATCGTCTAATGCACAGGAGCATCCACACCATAACTAGTACGAAAGTCACGCTGAACAGTTATTACTGACCCGCACTGCGCAAAACACAGAACACAAAACGGCGTCTGTTGTCCCGGCGCCACTTTTACTATAACTGAAGTGGGCGCACACTGCTGCTACCTAGTGGGAAGCATGTAAAACCCGATAGTTTGCTCTTTACTACAGCACATACACTCCTGGAAATGGAAAAAAGAAGCAATGATCACACGCACGGCACAGCGGACACACCAGGAACAGCGGTGTTGGCCGTCGAATGGCGCTAGCTGCGCAGCATTTGTGCACCGCCGCCGTCAGTGTCAGCCAGTTTGCCGTGGCATACGGAGCTCCATAGCAGTCTTTAACACTGGTAGCATGCCGCGACAGCGTGGACGTGAACCGTATGTGCAGTTGACGGACTTTGAGCGAGGGCGTATAGTGGGCATGCGGGAGGCCGGGTGGACGTACCGCCGAATTGCTCAACACGTGGGGCGTGAGGTCTCCACAGTACATCGATGTTGTCGCCAGTGGTCGGCGGAAGGTGCACGTGCCCGTCGACCTGGGACCGGACCGCAGCGACGCACGGATGCACGCCAAGACCGTAGGATCCTACGCAGTGCCGTACGGGACCGCACCGCCACTTCCCAGAAAATTAGGGACACTGTTGCTCCTGGGGTATCGGCGAGGACCATTCGCAACCGTCTCCATGAAGCTGGGCTACGGTCGCGCACACCGTTAGGCCGTCTTCCGCTCACGCCCCAACATCGTGCAGCCCGCCTCCAGTGGTGTCGCGACAGGCGTGAATGGAACGACGAATGGAGACGTGTCGTCTTCAGCGATGAGAGTCGCTTCTCCCTTGGTGCCAATGATGGTCGTATGCGTGTTTGGCGCCGTGCAGGTGAGCGCCACAATCAGGACTGCATACGACCGAGGCACACAGGGCCAACACCCGGCATCATGGTGTGGGGAGCGATCTCCTACACTGGCCGTACACCACTGGTGATCGTCGAGGGGACACTGAATAGTGCACGGTACATCCAAACCGTCATCGAACCCATCGTTCTACCATTCCTAGACCGGCAAGGGAACTTGCTGTTCCAACAGGACAATGCACGTCCGCATGTATCCCGTGCCACCCAACGTGCTCTAGAAGGTGTAAGTCAACTACCCTGGCCAGCAAGATCTCCGGATCTGTCCCCCATTGAGCATGTTTGGGACTGGATGAAGCGTCGTCTCGCGCGGTCTGCACGTCCAGCACGAACGCTGGTCCAGCTGAGGCGCCAGGTGGAAATGGCATGGCAAGCCGTTCCACAGGACTACATCCAGCATCTCTACGATCGTCTCCATGGGAGAATAGCAGCCTGCATTGCTGCGAAAGGTGGATATACACTGTACTAGTGCCGACATTGTGCATGCTCTGTTGCCTGTGTCTATGTGCCTGTGGTTCTGTCAGTGTGATCATGTGATGTATCTGTCCCCAGGAATGTGTCAATAAAGTTTCCCCTTCCTGGGACAATGAATTCACGGTGTTCTTATTTCAATTTCCAGGAGTGTAGTTGATGCATATACCTCAAATAACATAAGAGAAATGATTCTCTTAAATCGGATAATTATTTTTCATACATCCTGTAGTATGACCCGAAACTAAGGCACTACGTCCTAGAACAGCTCGCGCACTCCCCCTCCCCCAACCCCCTCCGGCATCCCAAACCACCATCAAACGGTAGCAGACAATTTGCACTCATTCACGGCGCCAACCACACTACGAACCCAGTCCGTGATGTGCGAGAGGCATGCGCAGCAGTCGGCACACGACACACGCTCTTTTGTTTGTGGATGGGCTCATGTCTCAAGAAAAATAAACACGTTCGTGGCTAGTTGCCAGAGTATCTGAAAATGGGTTTTATAGATTCGGTTGTAAGTGAACAACAAATCTATTGCGAGAACGCTTTTCTACAAAGCATCAACATAATAATGGCAAGCCCATTGAATAGTATCGGTAAATCTATAAAACACTTCAAAAAAGTTCAGCAACCGTTGCATCATTTAAGAAAGAACACGCAGTGAACGAAGGTCGATCAGTTGCCACTTATCGTAATCCGAAATAATTCCAAAAAGTGGTAAAGGCTATGATACTGCAGAAACGGTAATAATAACCTGAGGTGCCAAAGAAACTGGAATAGGCATGCGTATTCAAATACAAAAATATGTAAACAGAATACGGCGCTGCGGTCGACAATGTCTATATAAGACAACAAGTGTTTGGTGCAGTTGTTAGATGGGTCACTGCCGCTACAATGGCAGGTTATCAAGATTAAAGTGAGTTTGAACGTGGTGTTATAGTCGGCGCTCGAGAGCGAGGGGTAGCTATGAAGTAGGGATTCTCCCGTTCGATCATTTCACGAGTGTGAGTGTACCGTGAATATCAGGTATCTGGTAAAACTTCAAATCTCCGACATCGCTGCGGCCGGAAAAAGATTGTCTAAGAATGGTATCAACGACGACTGAACAGAATCGCTCAACGTGACAGAAGTGCATCCCTTCCAGAAATTGCTGCAGATTACAATGCTGGGCCATCAGAAAGTGTCAGCGTGCGAACCACTCCACAAAACGTGAAGGCTCACTCGCGTACCCTTCATGAGTGCACGACACAAAGCTTTACGCCTCGCCTGGGATCGTTAACACGAACACTGAACTGTTGATGAGTGGAAACATGGTGTCTGGTCGGGCGAGTCATGTTTCAAATTGTATCGAGGCGATGGATGTGTATGGGTATGGTGACAACCTCATGAATCCAAGAACCCTGCATGTCAGCAGGGCACTGTTCAAGCTGGTGGGATGTGTCCAGTTAGAGTGATATGGGGTCCCTGATATGTCTAGATACGACTCTGACAGTTGACACGTATGTAAGCATCCTGTCTGATCACCTGCATCCATTCATGTCCATTGTGCATTCCGACAGAGCTGGGCAAATCCAGCAGGACAGTGTGACACCCCATACGTCCAGAATTGCCACTACAGAGTTTCTCCAGGGACACTCTTATGAGTTTAAACACTTCTGCGGACCACGAAACGCCCCAAACATGAACATTATTGAGCATATCAGGGATACCTTGCAACGTGCTGTTCAGAAGAGACCTCCATCCTCTCGTACGCTTACGGATTTATGGACGGCCCTGCAGGGTTCATAGTGTCAGTTCCCTCCAGCATTACTTCAGACGTTAGTCGAGTCCATGCCACGTCGTGTTGCGGCGGATTCGTTACTCGGCGGATTCGTTACTCGGGTGACAGCCAAACACAAAGTCCACGTTCGAAGTCACTGAGTTGTCCTGACCGACCCATTGTTGTGTTGCTGCTCCTCTACCGACAACTCAGTACCCCCAACCTTCTATTGTAGTGACACGTCCGCCTCTGGCGACATATGGTCTGAATTACGTAGGGATGTCCGGAAAGCATCCCTGATAAGCTCAATAATGTTCATGTATGGTAGCCAGTGGAAGTGTTTAAACCCAGAAGAGTGTTTCTGGAGCCAGTCTGGGGGGGGGGGGGGGGGGGTGTCGCATTGTCCTATTGAAATTGCCCAAGTCTGTCGGAATGCACAATGGACATGAATGGATACAGGTAATCAGACAGGATGCTTACGTACGTGTCCTCTGTCAGACCCGTATCTAGACGTATCAGGGGTTCATATTGCTCCATCTCCACACGCCCTACAAGATTACAGAGCCTCCATCCCCTTGAACAGTCCCTTGCTGATATGCAAGGCCCTTGGATTCATGAGGTTGTCTCCGTGCGCATACACGTCCATCCACTTTATACAATTTGAAACGAGACTCGTCCGACCAGATAACATGTCTCCAGTCATCAACAGTCATTGTCGGTGTTGAAGGGCCCAGGCGAGGCGTAAAGATTTGCCTCGTGCAGTCATCAAGGGTACACGAGTAGGCCTTCGGTTCCAAAACACCACATCGATGATGTTTCGTTGAATGGTTCTCATGCTGACACTTGTTGATGAGCGAGTATCGAAATTTGCAGCAACTTGAGGAAGGGTTGCACTTCTGTCACACTGAACGATTCTCTTCAGTCGTCGTTGCTCCCGTTCTTGCAGTATCTTTTTCCAGTCGCAGAAATGTCAGAGATTTGAAGTTTTACCGGATTCCTAATATTCACGGTACACTCGTGAAATAGTCGTACGTGAAAATCCCCACTTCATCGCTACCTCGGAGATGATGTGTCCCACCGCTCGTGCGCCGACTATAACACCACGTTCAAACCCACTTAAATCTTGATGACTGCCATTGTAGCAGCAGTAACCGATCTAACAACTGCGCCAGACACTTGTCTTCTACAGGCGTTGCCGACTGCAGCGCCATATTCTGCCTGTTCGCATACATCTGTATTTGAATACGCCTGCCTATACCAGTTTCTTCGGCGCTTCAGTGTAAAACCATCTCAAGCTGCCCAAGCCAACCCTCTATGATGTGTTTGTGAAGTGCAAACGCGAAGGAAGAAATAGAGCTAAACCAAATACGGGTCAGACCTGATGCACTGCCGGACAGGGACCGTCGAGCGTTGGAGACAGTGTTGTAAGAACTCGCATGAAATCAGCAGAAAAAATCGTTCGTGACTTCCAAAGTATTACCAGCACGCCCGCCCGGTTAGCCGATCGGTCTAACGCATGGCTTTCCGGAGCGGGAAGGAGCGTTTGGTCCCCGGCATGAATCCGTCCGACGGACTTGTGTCGAGGTCTGGAGAGCCGGCCAGTCTGTGGATGGTTTTTAGGCGCTCTTCCATCTGCCTCGGCGAATGCGGGCTGGTTCCCCTTATTCCGCTTCAGCTACATTATGTCGGCGATTGCTGTGCAAAAAAGTTCTCTATGTATGCGTACACCACCATTACTCTACCACGCAAAAACTCGTCTGGTGTGAGACGTTCCCTGGGAGGGGGGGGGGGGGGGGGAATCGGGTCCACCGGGGGCCGAACCGCACAATAACCCTGAGTTCGGTGTGTGGCGGCGGAGGGATGAAGTGGACTGCGGTAGTCGTCGTGGAGTTGTGGACCACTGCTGCTGCGGCGGGGACGGAGCCTCTCCGTCGTTTCTAGGTCGCCGTTTAACATACTATACAATACAATTACCAGCACTCGAGCTAGCACAACAACTGTACGAAGGGAGTTGAAAGGAATGGCGTGCAATGTTCGAGCAGCTCGTCACAAGCCGCATATTTTTGAAGTCAGTGCGAAGCGACCTTTAGAGCGATGCCACCGGACAGTGGTGGATGACAGGAAACGAGTGTTTTGCAGTGTTGAATCACGCTATGCCCTCCGGGAATCCGATGGAACGGTTTGCGTTTGACGAATGCCTGGAAAACGTTAGCTGCTATTGTATGTAGTGCCAGCAAACTCGCTAGGCAACCGAAAGGCGCTGTTGCCTACACCCACTAGCTCATCTCAGGCTAGCAACATTAACACAAAACAAAACGCAAACACAGCTGTGGCGAACAACAACAAAGCACACAAAGCCACAGCAGTGCCCACACAACACAAGACTGGTTTCCCCCCAGTTATTATACAAAACTACGGGAACCTTAGTGCCCTTAACACTGCATTCGCGGAGAGGCACATAAACAGCACATTACATGCAAAGTACTCGGGGGATAGGGCCTCACTGTACGTTGCCACAGACAACGAATATAAAGATCTTCTGACTTTCCTCAAAGATCGGAAGATCGAACATTACACGTACAGAACGCTGGACGCGAGAACCCAGCAGTACGTGATCAAGGGAGTGGACCCCAGCACCCCCAACGAGACAGTACATGCGGCCCTTTGTTATCTGGGATTCGACTGCAAAAGTGCCTCCCGGATGACAGGGTTCCGTACACACGCACCGTTACCACACTACATGGTTGAGTTAGCTGACACGGCTGATTCCCGCGCCATCCTGCAGATAAAGAGCTTTCTGCGGATGGACGTACGTGTAGAACTTTACGAACCACCCAACGTCCCCCAACAATGCAACAATTGCCAGCGGTTCGGCCACTCGGCCCTCCGCTGCGGCCTGGCAACTCGCTGCCGCGGATGCGCTGGCAACCACAGATCCAACACTTGCACACAAACACAACCAAACCAGCGACGCTGTGCCAACTGCGGTGGGCCCCATGCGGCAAACTTCAGACAGTGCAACTCATACAAACAGGCGCTGAAGCGAAAACAAGACATAAGTAGGGTACTGTACGACATACCACGTCCAAGGCCAGCGCCGAACCCAGTAAGGAACGGCGTAACGTTTGCCACGGTTGCACGCCCTGGCGGAACGGCACAGGCTGCGGAACCTCAACGCCCTACACACACACGTGAAACAACCGCTGCAACAGCCACACAACAACCACTGGCAACACCTGAAACCCAGCAAGCATCGGTACCAACACCTATGCCCCCAAACAACACGACCCCACTCCGGAAATCACGTACTGCGAAGAAACGCACCATATACAGGAAAACACACCCACACAAGAACCCCCCGAACCCCTAGCCCAGAGGAGGAATAGACGCACACGCAAACACAGGGCGGGGAACACGAAATCACCACAACAGGCCACACAACAACAACGGAACAACAACACACAGGAAAACAGTCAACAAGACACCGAGACTGTAACTCACACTACCATCCCCCTCACCACAGAAGTAACACAGGCGCCACAGCCACTGCCACAAAGCACAAATGCCGCTCCTAACAACACACCAATACCCGCACAAGCGGCCGCTAACTCCACAACAGCACCTCAGGCTGCCACACGCAACACCAACACACCACCTGGGGGAATACTGGAAACACTATTCCCCCGGCACACGACCGTTCAAATCCTTACGAAGGTGCTGATGGCCGTCACTACACTCATCACCCAGCTCATGAGCGCCGAACCCGGGCAATACTGGGCTGTCATACACACTGCCATCACAACACTATTTCACACTCTTACATGAATAATACACCACACCCGGCCCATAACGCAGACCCGCATACACTATCACGGATCCTGTTCTGGAATGCAGACTCGATCCACAACAAAAGGGCAGAATTTGCCGCGTTCATGGAGCGCAAGGGAATCCTTGTCGCACTACTGAGCGAGACCAAACTTAAACCGCACAAACAATTAAACTTTCCTAGCTATTGTGTCTATCGTACCGACCTACCGGGCGACGCCGTGGCAGGTGGAACTGCAATCGTCATACACAAAGACATTGAGCACACAAACATAGAGCTCCCTGAACTGGAAAAAATCGAGGCTACGGCCGTCAGAGTCAAGTTCAACGGAGCCTATACCACACTGATATCGGTATACAACAGCCCTGTAGGCATCTCAACACGTGATATCAGCACATTACTCAACATTTCACCGCGAGTAATAGTCGCTGGAGATCTGAACGCAAAACACCCAGAATGGAACTCACGCAGACGAAATCCCAACGGCAAAAAACTGTACGAACACTCGCTAGGTAGAAACTACATTATACTAGCGCCGACTGAACCGACGCACATTACCTATCAGAGGGGACACGGGCCAGACGTGATAGACATGGCCCTCATCAAGGGCATTACAGCGACACTCAACGTTGCCGTTGAAAACGATCTGCCCTCAAACCACCAACCTGTAATACTATACATTGAGGAAACACTGCAGCACACGGAACAACGCAAGATGTTGGACTACGGGCGTGCGAATTGGACATTGTTCAAGCAAACGCTCGATAGCCACATCCCACCTATACACGAAATTAACGAAACAGGATAAATTGACGAGGCAGTAGAAACCCTCACTAACGCCGTCTGGGACGCAATGGCAGGCACCATACCTGATCGCACCTCACAACAACGCAGTGCGGCCCTGCCCCAGGAAATCCTGGGCCTAATCTCAATGAGGAATCGCCTCAGGAGACAATGGCAGCGCACCAGGCGTCCGTACTTCAAACGGCACATTAACAGACTACAGGGCATCATACACGATCAAATACAAACACATAAAACACAACAGTGGAATCAAAAACTCAAAGGGCTGGACACCGCACGACCTGGCGTGTGGCAGCTAGCCCGACACTTCACCAGGGAGAAAATATACACCCCAACGCTTCAAGGGCCTGACGGACCTGCATACTCAGCGGAAGAGAAAGCAGAACTAATGGCTCGAACACTCGCAGCGTCATTCACACCGAACCTGGTACCATCAGATCCAGTGTTCACACTTGCTACTGACCAAGAGGTTACACGCATTCTAGCCCAACCATCGCGCGACGACATTCGACATGCTAGCACAGCCGAAGTCTCCTGGGCTATAATGCATTCCGCTGCTAGGAAAGCTCCTGGTCATGATGGCATTCAAAACCGTGTCCTCCAGGAGTTCACGGATAAAGCAACTGAGTACCTAACACACATAACGAATGCCATACTAAAACACCAACACTTCCCCGCCTTTTGGAAGACGGCCAAGGTCCTGATGTTCAGGAAGCCGGGGAAAGACCACAGCCTCCCACAAAATTACCGACCCATCAGCCTTCTGAGTTCGCTCAGTAAGATTGTTGAGAAGGTGATTCTCAAACGCATCACAAGGCACTGCATAACAAATGACATCCTGAGACCGGAGCAATTCGCCTTCAGGAATCACCACTCCACAACACAACAACTCCTACGGTTCGTTGAACATATAACACATGGCTTCAACATAAACAAAGCTACAGGGGCAGTGTTCCTGGACATCGAAAAGGCTTTCGACCGTCTATGGCACAACGGCCTCATCCGCAAACTCAGCGACGCGGGATTCCCTGACGGGCTGCTGCGTCTAATACACTCATACCTCACAGACAGGAGTTTCAACACTGACGTGCAGGGAAAACAATCAACACAACACGGTATATACGCGGGAGTACCCCAGGGAAGCATCCTAGGGCCCCTACTGTTTAACCTCTACATAAACGATCTCCCAACCACACACAACACAATGATGGCAATCTACGCGGATGACACAGCCATCCTTGCGCGAGATTGGAAACCATCAAACATTACGTCACGCCTACAGACAGCACTCAGAGTGGCCGAGCCTTGGTTGGAGAAATGGCGTGTTAGAGTAAACGTCGACAAGTGCGAAGCCGTTCTGTTCACTAGAAGACCGAAGCAACTGCGCAAACACCGCTACTGCAGACCAATAACTCTACATGCACGCCCAATACGTTTCCGTGAGAAAGTCAAATACCTCGGTGTCTGACTGGACCGGAAATTACTCTGGGGGGACCACATACAACACATGACCAACCGAGCTAGCGCGAGGCTCAAACAGCTCTATCCTATGCTCAACAGGCGTAGCACACTGAACAGAAGGGTGTCGAGGTCCATGTACATGATACTTATCCGACCCCTGATGACGTACGCAGCTCCTGTCTGGGGATACGCTGCGCCTACACGCCTGCGCCGTCTGCAGCTCATACAAAACAAAGTACTCAAAATCATAAGCAATGCTCCACGATACACAAGCATCGCGGACCTTCACCGGGAATACCGACTTGAGACTCTCACGGAGGTAATCCACAAACTCACCACAAGACTATACAGAAACTCCAGACATTCGCAGAACCCGGTTATTCTGAATCTGGGGAACTACGACCACAACCATAGATGGAAACATAAAAGACCAAAAGACATACTTGTAAGGACCTAACATCTATGGCCAAGCATACGCAAACATAACGGCACAGCCGAGCCCCTGTTAATCAGACGCCATTACTGGATATCCAGCTGGAATACACTGCCGAATAACTGGCACCACACAGGGAAGCCGTACCGTACACTGCATGCAAACAAGCTCCACACATCCCCCACACAGTGAGATGATCTATGGCCGATCTTCCACTACTGTATAACGATCTTGATTGTTCCAGGAATGCAGCAGCAGCAGCAACTGGGACACATCGCCATCGCTTGTCATGGTAATGATGTATGATACCTATACTAACAAATCCAACCTTGCATGAACTATCGCAGCTAGTAAGCCACTACTGCTCTTACTACCCATCCCACTGTCGCAGAGGTTTTTTTTTCCCACGGCACGAGCCATGGCACTTTTTTTCCTGTGCTCTTCAAATCGCTACCCTCACTCGCGTTTCGTCCACTATCTATCACCTGATGGACCGTGTTAATGCGTAGTCTTACCCAGACGCACGGACAACATCACAGCCCAGCATCCTGTGATCCACTTACTAGACATGTTTACGGAGGTGACAGTAGAACTTTTGGTTTGGTCACCACGTTGGTGCGGGCGTGGAGGGGCCCCATCTCTATTTTTTTTTTTTTTAGGTGGAGGAGGTGGTACAATGTGGTGGTGTTTCTGTGTTCACAGTGTGTTCTCCTTATCGTGGTTACAAAAGTGATAAATGTGGAATAAAATGAATACATTTTGCAGCATTGCGTCCTGCGTACAGTAGAAGAACAGGTCGGATACTGTGATAGTTTGTATCAGCATGACAACGCACCCTCTCGGAAGCAGCAGGTAGACAGTAATGTTCGTGAAATGGAGAGTCCCGATCTGAACCCTATGGAACAACTTTGGGATGCTTTGGAACGCCGACTTCGCTCCAGGGCCTACCGTCCAACATCCTCCACCTTCTCTGGTTTCGGGTCTTGACGATGAAAGGGCTGCAATTCCTCCTACGAGATTCGGTCACGTCACTGAAAGTTTCCTAAGCACAGTTCAAGCCGCAATAATGGTTAAGGACGTCCACACTCCACATTAATGTCTGGATATTCTATTCGTTTTTGAGTGTTGAAGCTGCTCAGCTGTCTAAATTTCAGAAGCGGTTATTACTCTTAAAGGTAGAATGTAATATTTTCATACTACACTTAATATTCAATTAGTGTAATGTAGATTGCATCGTGATACTGAACGCCACTCGCTCAAGACAGTGTGCGTTTCCGCCATGTTTCACTGAGGACTGATGTCAGTCAGGTAATATGGGCCACACCAAAAGTCGTCTGGTATGGGCCATTTTCTTGGTTTTAGGGGGAGGTTACCATGAGAAAAAGATTGAATAATCAACGCTAGGATAACGTTCTACGAGTGGAGGGGGGAGGGGGGGAGAACGTCAGAAGCTTGAACGTGGTAGGGAAACTAGAAAATCCGAAAAAGGAAATGCAAAGGCTCAGTCTAAATATAGTAGGGATCAGTGAAGTGAAGTGGAAAGAAGACAAGGCTTTCTCGTTAGATGAGTATAGGATAATATCAACAGCAATAGAAAATGATGTAAAGGGAGTAGAATTCGTCATGAATAGAAAGGTGCGGCAAAGTGTGTGTTTCTGTGAACAACACTGACAACTATCGTTCAGGTATACATGGCGATATCGCAAGCTGAAGCTGAAGAGATAGAGAAAGTGTATGAGGATATTGAAAGGGTAATACAGTATGTACAGGGTGATGAAAATCTAATAGTCATTAGGGACTGGAACACAGTTGCAGGGGAAGGAGTAGAAGAAAAGGTTACTGGAGAATATGGGCTTGGGACAAGGAATGAGAGAGGAATGAGAGGAGAAAGACTAATTGAGTTCTGTAACAAGTTTCAGCTAGTAATAGCTAATACCCTGTTCAACAATCACAAGAGGACGAGGTATACTTGGAAAAGGCCGGGTGATACGGAAAGATTTCAGTTAGATTACATCATGGTCAGACAGAGGTTACGAAATCAGATGCCGGATTGTAAAGCGTACCCAGGAGCAGATATAGACTCAGATCACAATATAGTAGTGATGAAGAATAGCCTGACGTTTAAGACATTAGTCAAGAAGAATCGATACACAAAGAAGTGGGATACGGAAGTACTAAGAAACGACGAGATACGCTTGAATTTCTCTAATGCTATTGTTATAGCAATAAGGAATAGCTCAGTAGGCAGTACAGGTGAAGAGGAAAAAAAGGGCCATCACAGAAGATGGGAAGGAAAACATAGGTACAAAGAAGGTAACTGTGAAGAAACCATGGGTAACATAAGAAACACTTCAATTGATCGATGAAAGGAGGAAGTACAAAAATGTTCCGGGAAACGCAGGAATAAAGGAATGAAATAAATAGGAAGTGCTGGCTGGGTAGCTAAGACGAAATGGCTGCAGGAAAAATGTGAAGACATCGAAAAAGAAATGATTGTCAGAAGGACAGACTAAGTATACAGGAAAGTCAAAACAACCTTCGGTGACATTAAAAGCAGGGTGGTAACATTAAGAGTGCAACGGAATTCCACTGTTAAATGCAGAGGAGAGAGCGGATAGATGGAAAGAATACATTGAAAGCCTCTATGAGGGGGAAGATTTGTCTGATATGATAGAAGAAGAAACAGGAGTCGATTAAGAAAAATAGGGTATCCAGTATTAGAATCAGAATTTAAAAGAGCTTTGGAGGACTTAAGGTCAAATAAGGCAGAAGGGACAGATAACATTCCATCAGAATTTCTGAAATCATTGGGGGAAGTGGTAAAAAGAAAAGACTACTCACGTTGGTGTGTAGAATGTATGAGTGTGGCGACATACCATATGACTTTCGGAAAAGCATCATTCACACAATTCTGAAAACGGCAAGAGCTGACAAGTGCGATAATTATCGCAGAATCAGCTTAACAGCTCATGCATCCAAGTTGCTTACAATAATAATATACCGAAGAATGAAAAACAAAATTGAGGATGTGCTAGGTGACGATCGGTTTGGCTTTAGGAAAAGTAAAGACACGAAAGAGGCAATTCTGACGTTACGGTTAATAATGGAAGTAAGACTAAAGAAAAATCAAGACACGTTCATAGGATGTGCCGACCTGGTAAAAGCGTTCGCCAGTGTAAAATGGTCCAAGATGTTCGAAATTCTGAAAAAAGTAGGGGTAAGCTATAGGGAGAGACAGGTCATATACAATATGTACAACAGCCAAGAGGGAATAATAAGAGTGGACGACCAAGAACGAGCTATTAAAAAGGGTGTAAGACAAGGAAGTAGCCTTTCGCCGGTACTGTTCAATGTGTACATCGAGGAAGCAATGATGGAAATAAAAGAAAGTTTGAGGAGTGGAATTAAAATTCAAGATGAAGGGATATCAATGATACGATTCGCTGATTGACATTGCTATCCTGAGTGAAAGTGAAGAAGAATTACATGATCTGCTGAACGGAATGAACAGTCTGATGAGTACAAAACATGGACTGAGAGTAAATCGAAGAAAGTCCAAGGTAATGAGAAGTAGTAGAAATGAGAAACTTAACATCAGGATTGATGGACACGAAGTAGATAAAGTTAAGGAATTTTGCTACCTAGGCTGTAAAAAACCAATGGCGGACGGAGCAAGGAGGACATCAAAAGCAGTGGTAAAACAGACATTCCTGGCCAGGAGAACTCTACTAATGTCAAATATCGGCCTTAATTTTTGGAAGAAAGTTCTGAGAATGTACGTACGTCTGGAGTACAGCATTGTATGGTGGTGAAATATCAACTGTGGGAAAACCGAAACAGAAGAGATTAGAAGCATTTGAGATGTGGTGCTACAGACGAATGTTGAAAATTAGGTGGACTGATAAGGTAAGGAATGATGAGGTTCTACGCAGAATCTGAGAGGAAAGAAATATGTGGAAACACTGATAAGGAGAAGGTACAGGATGATAGGACATTTGTTAAGACATGAGGGAATGATTTCCATGGTACTAGAGAGAGTTGCAGGGGGCAAAAACTGTAGAGGAAGACAGGGATTGGAATACATCCAGCAAATAATTGAGGACATAGGTTGCAAGTGCTACTCTGAGATGAAGAGGTTAGCACAGGAGAGGAATTCGTTTCGGGCCGCATCAAACCAGTCGGCAGACTGAAGACGAAAAAAAAGTAATCAGTTTCAAGTGTTTTGGTGGGCGAAATGCTCGAAAGGGTTGCTGTCGATCGTTTTAATGTTCCTATAACTACACTGCAAAGTTCCGAGTGTAAGGAATCAGAAGACATCTGTAACACACCTGAGATGGGGTTTCCGGATCAACATTGTTTGTGGGGAATATTTCGAAGAAAACTGAATCCAGTATGAAAGATGTGACGATTGGGCACATGAACTTTTTACAGACATTGGCGATTTCATTTATTATTCTTTTTTTTACTTTCAACTTTGATAATCAGACAGGTATTATTTATCTAAACTTCATCGTGCAGAAGAACTAGAATTTTATTTTACATGTTAAAATTTACGTTTGTGTTGTGTTTTTATTTTAATTATTTAATTACATTTATTTTTGATATATAAATAAATTATACTTGTTTTTGAACCATAAAAACAGCTTTTTTTATTTAAAAATCTGTATTTTGTTGTATGTACTAACATGTCCGAAAAAATATTTTCTTGCTGTGTGTCTTTCTTATGAGAAATCTCTTTTTCACCATTTACACAAAACAAGTGTTCAAGTAAAGATTATGTGCAGGTATCCCTCTCATTTCAATATACCAACAAAGGTTTTATGCCAATTTTGGCTAAATTAACACATACTTGCCGCTTTTTCCATACCTTAACGATGTGCTATGCCGCGCATATTTACAATTAATGTTGCTATCGGATGCTATGGCAGCCTTGTTGATAAAACATCTTCTAGGTAAAAACCTCAGCCATTCTGATCTTAGGGTGTAGATCATTAATCAGGTGTCATTAGGGAATGATTAAGGAACTGGTTAAGATATAGTGAATAAAATTAAGGGCAAAAGAGCTGTGTGGCAGAACTTGATTTTTAAAAGAAGGGATAGGTTGACAAAGCACATTTTGAAGAGATAAGTAATACTTCAATTCTAAATGAGGGGGAGAAAGTGAGGTTTGAATACAGTAAGTAAGTACAAATTGTCAGAAGTTACAGCAGTCAGGTAGATGTGCTCAAATTTGCAGAACGAGATCTGCTCGAACGAGTCTTCCGACTTATGACGACGACGACAACAACAATAAAAACAACAACAAAAACAGCAGCGACTTCGCGTTGCTCTTCGCTGCTGTTTGCTTCAAAGTCTGTAATAGAAGCTGTAGCCTCAGAAAGTTTATTAGAAAAAGGAACGAAGGAGGGAAAATAATTAACGATGTGACTTATTAATGGAAAATGAATTTGCAGCAACAGGTAATCTCATTGAAAATTAACCTGTCAACAAAGGTCTTTCGCGAAACGTTTCAGCATTCGGTACACCCGTGCGCCACTTCTAGCTTTGTTCTGGTGTTCGGTGCGAAACACGCACCAAGCGCTTGATATCAGTACTGGAAGAAATGGGGCGGGGGGCTTCTTTGCTCCTCTTTCCACAGGAGTCTGCTGATAGGAGTTTCCTTCCTGCACTTCCTCCAGCCACTTCTATAATCGATCAGGAAAGGTTCTACAGACAATAGGTGATTTGCTAAATTCTGTTTACTGCTTTGCAGTATCGCGTTCTAAAGAGATTAAATCGTATCATACGAGGAAATGCCGCATTGTCTGCAACATGATGAAAAAATCATTGCGGCACAATCCATAAACCTGTCTGAGCATGTTCGTTGGTGATATGAACTATTATGAAATTACGACCAACAGATAGCTATTAGTCATCGGAAAGCAAAGAATTATTTGCGTCAACTAGAGATAAGAGGGTAAATAGACAAGTAAAATATAAAAAGAATAGCAGCGAAGAATGTCTACGAAAGAGTAGCGAAACTTTTACGCGGCATCGTTTCCATTTCCTCCGATTGGTTCAGAACAGATGTTTCACTAAAGGTGCAAAGTTCACAACCTCTGTTACTCTTTCAGAAATAAAAATTTCCCTGCGGACCAGGATTCCGCCTAAAGATATGACTTGACGTTTAAGTTACCGAACAGTTGAGCAACACAACGGAAGATTATGCTGGTCATTTCGAAAGCTGTGAACAAGTGTGTCTCTTGCAGAATGAATCACTCCTGACGATGAGTCATCTACACAGCACATATCCCGCAAGCTACTCTACAGTGAACTGTGGTGGATACTTCGTGCCGGTATTATCGGATTTCTGTGTAGCAACTTCAAAAAGTAAGTTACAAATGTTCTTCCACGCTAAGACTATTGTTGCAACAAGAGTGGGACATTGTCAGAAGACTGTGCCTGTTCAGGGTTTCCAGGAGACACAATTCTGCTGCAGTACAGATAACAGGTGTGTCAGACTGTGCGATCGAAGTGGAGCAGCAAACGGTAACGAATTTCATAGCTGAAGAACATAGAACAGTGAGATTCTCGTGGGCAAAACGTCTAATTTGCACACAGATCCATCGTGAATTTCTGGCGATATACACGCCACATACGGTGTCCTGTCCAGCCGTAGTGAACCATTTCCAACAATTTGACCAAGGCCGCACAGAAGCGGGTGGTGATGACTGGGAAGGAAGGGGGTCGACATCGCCCACAGACGACAGTGTCGAGGATGAATATCTGTGGGGAAAGAGGTTTTTCTACGGGGAAGGCCGTTCACACATCGGTTCTAGAATGGGTGACCAAGTAGCTGATTTCTGTCTTGGAGAAATTGAAGGATTGATAGAACGCTGCATCCATTGTTTACAGAGAGTGAGTGACTAAGCTGAAAAATAGTGGCATGTATCTGTATATTAAGGGGAAGTACCCATTACTACTGTTTACACAACTAGCAATAGATCACTGTAATCTGTATCATCAGCAGAATATGATATGGACCATGACGGACGACCTGTAATGGAATGGTTACATAACACACATATAGGAAAAGCCAGTAATAGACTGAGACTCATTGGAAGAAACTCAAGTAGTTGTAACTCACTGACGAAAAACGTGGCTTACTTGTTCTAACAGCCGGCCGGAGTGGCCGAGCGGTTCTAGGCACTACAGTCTGGAACCGCGCGGCCGCTACGGTTGCTGGTTCGAATCCTGCCTCCGGCATGGATGTGTGTGGTGTCCTTAGGTTAGTTAGGTTTAAGTAGTTCTAAGTTCTAGGGGACTGATGATCTCAGAAGTTGAGTCCCATAGTGCTCAGAGCCATTTGAACCATTTTTGTTCTAACAGTTCTGAGAGCATTGGCAGTCTATGACCGTTACCAGGCTGAATTAACACAGGATAACAGAAGATCCAAAGAAGAGCAGCCCATCTCGTCACTGTATGCAGTATAATCCGTGCAGAACTCTGTAGCCGGTAAATACACAGACTGTAGGGCACGAGTGGGGAGAGTGGTAGTGGTGGGGGTAACGGGTAGGCATTGTAGGGGAAACGTCGAGCGCTGGAGGGAAAGTGCCGCTCCAAACTGAAGCCTACACTCACATTTTTTGTAAATATTATGTGGGACTCTCCATGTGTACACCTGCATGGTGACCATTCAAAAGGATTTACTGTCATCTCTGTTTTCGTTAGTATCTAAATGGAATTCCGTCGAAAATGCAGCTATATATTTTCACCTGACTTGTTAACCATTTCAAACTTTCAGAGTGGAGAATTTTGTGTAAAACCTACACATTTCTCTTGTTGCCATGTTAAAATTTACTCTGTCTCACCTCACTAACATGCTGTACAGACACAGTTGCGAGAGAATTTTGAAACAGCGGTTTTTCAGTTTATTAAGTGAGGAACTGAGTAAAAGCAAAGTCAGTAGCTTATGAAAGAGGATATCCTCAGTACAAAAAATGTGTCATGTCATCACAAATCTTCCAAAACCCATAGCATTTCCGTTTCACCAGATATTGATGACCCTTAGAAATCACATTCTTTCAACGAAAAAGTCTTTAGCTGCTGGAATAACATCGTAGATAATGAAGTTTTACATAATATAGTACGGTAAAATTCTCTTTTGTTCGCGTGATATCATTTGGCAGAGTCTCGCTTCGGAATCTGAAACCATTTATGAAATCTGAGGAATGTTGGGGATATTTCACTCTGGCTTTATCGCTGGCACGGCGCGATCGCAAATGAGCGTGCTACATCAGATCAGTTTTCTCGACATTGGTGACAGATAGATACCTCTTCCCAAGTCTACAGAAAAATTCCGTATGTTAGCTAAATATGATCCAAACGCAAAATCGTAACGACCTCTCTTTTTCATTGCATACTTTACCGAATTTCGCGCAGTGTCTTACTTTCACGTAAATGTCACAATAACTATGGCCATTAACGAGATGATGGGCACATCATCACGAACCTGGCATATAAAAGAAAGAACTTGCCCCCCTTTTAACAGCCGTGTACCGGAAGTCTGTAGAGGAACGGAAGATTCCAAATGATTGGAAGAGAGTACAGGTAGCTCCAGTTTTCAAGAAGGGTCGTCGAGCAGATGCGCAAAACTATAGGCCTATATCTCTGACATCGATCTGTTGTAGAATTTTAGAACATGTTTTTTGCTCGCTTATCATGTCATTTCTGGAAACCCAGAATCTACTCTGTAAGAACCAACATGGATTCCGGAAACAGCGATCGTGTGAGACCCAACTCGCTTTATTTGTTCATGAGACCCAGAAAATATTAAATACAGGCTCCCAGGTAGATGCTATTTTCCTAGACTTCCGGAGGGCGTTCGATTCAGTTCCGCACTGTCGCCTGATAAAGTAAGAGCCCACGGAATATCAGACCAGCTGTGTGGCTGGATTGAAGAGTTTTTAGCAAACAGAACACAGACGTTAAAGTAACCACCGGCGTGCCACAGGGGAGTGTTAGGGGACCATTTCTTTTCACAATATATGTAAATGACCTAGTAGATAATGTTGGAAGTTCCATGCAGGTTTTTGCGGATGATGCTGTAGTACATAGAGAAAATTGCAGCGAAATTCAGGAAGATCTGCAACGGATAGGCACTTGGTGCAGGGAGTGGCAACTGACCCTTAACATAGACAAATTTAATGTATTGCGAATACATAGAAAGAAGGATCCTTTATTGTATGATTATATGATAGCGGAACAAACACTGGTAGCAGTTACTTCTGTAAAATATCTGGGGGTATGCGTACGGAACGATTTGAAGTGGAATGATCATATAAAATTAATTGTTGGTAAGGCGGGTGCCAGGTTGAGATTCATTGGGAGAGTCCTTGGAAAATATAGTCTACCAACAAAGGAGGTGGCTTACAAAACACTCGTTCGACCTATACTTGAGTATTGCTCATCAGTGTGGGATCCGTACCAGGTCGGGTTGACAGAGGAGATAGAGAAGATCCAAATAAGAGCGGCCCGTTTCGTCACAGGGTTATTTGGTAAGCGTGATAGCGTTACGGAGATGTTTAGCAAATTCAAGTGGCAGACTCTGCAAGAGAGGCGCTTTGCATCGCGGTGTAGCTTGCTGTCCAGGTTTCGAGAGGGATGAGGTATCGAATATATTGCTTCCCCCGACTTACACCTCCCGAGGAGATCACGAATGTAAAATTAGAGAGATTCGAGCGCGCACGGAGGCTTTCCGGCAGTCGTTCTTACCGCGAACCATACGCGACTGGAACAGGAAAGGGAGGACATGACAGTTGCACGTAAAGTGCCTTCCGCCACACACCGTTGAGTGCCTTGAGGAGTATAAATGTAGATGTAGATAAAGGTGTAAGTAAAGGAAAAATCAAATTTTATCGAATAGTTTCTGTAAAATCGGTTGTGAAAGATTGCAGGACGTCTGCCTCGATTCTATGAGTGCCGACCGGTCGAAAGGTGACAAACTCTTGTCGTCATCCCCTTCCGAACAAACGAATGAACTCGCCCAGCGCCTTGGACGAAAACTGGTCACTGTGCATCGGCCACCTGCGAGGGGCTGTACTGGCATGCGGGGAGTGAGGTGGGGCTGGTTACCTGCGGCTGTAGGCGGCGAGCAGCCGCTCCTCGCTGCGACGCCGGTGCCGCCTCCTGACGGCGAGGAAGGCGGCGAGCGCCGCGGTGGCCGCCAGGCACGCCAGGATGGTGGACGCCGCCCCCGCGTACGCCGCCGTCACCGCCGCCTCCACGCGCGCCGCCCGCGCCGCCGCCTCCGCCTCCACCGCCGCCTCCGCCTCCGCCTCCGCCTCCACCTCCGCCACCGACACCGCCTCCCGGGCGCTGCCATCAGCTGGCCACGACGTCCCCATCGTCGACGTCCTCGGGACCCAGCCGGGAGAAAACTTGACCAGCAGCCTGAAGTGCACATGAACCAAAGCAGCCGGTCAGTAGCGCCTGCTGCAGCCGGCACGGTAGCTCAGCGTGTTCGGTCAGAGAGCCGGCTGGCCTCTGTAATAAAAAACTGAGTAGAAGGATCAACCACCGAACTTGAACAGGATGTCTTGCGACGTCTGCAACGACCAAACACAACGATCAATAACAAACAACATGCAAAAGAAAAAAAAAAAAATAGAAGTGGTCTTGCGGTAGCGTTCTCGCTTCCCGCGCACAGGGTCCCGGGTTCGATTCCCGGCGGGGTGAGGCATTTTCTCTGCCTCGAGATGACTGGGTGTTATGTGTCTTTCATCCTCATTCACTCGCAAGTCGCCGTAGTTAAAGAACTTGTGGAGCGGCGGCCGAACCGTTCGCCCCGCGAGGCGTTTCCCGGCCACCAATGCCATACGCTCATACAGGGTGTTACAAAAAGGTACGGCCAAACTTTCAGGAAACATTCCTCACACACAAATAAAGAAATGATGTTATGTGGACATGTGTCCGGAAACGCTTACTTTCCATGTTAGAGCTCATTTTTTTACTTCTCTTCAAATCACATTAATCATGGAATGGAAACAAGTAGCAACAGAACGTACCAGCGTGACTTCAAACACTTACAGGAAATGTTCAAAATGTCCTCCGTTAGCGAGGATACATGCATCCACCCTCCGTCGCATGGAATCCCTGATGCGCTGATGCAGCCCTGGAGAATGGCGTATTGTATCACAGCCGTCCACAATACGAGCACGAAGAGTCTCTACATTTGGTACCGGGGTTCCGTAGACAAGAGCTTTCAAATGCCAGCATAAATGAAAGTCAACAGGGTTGAGGTCAGGAGAGCATGGAGGCCATGTAATTGGTCCGCCTCTACCAATCCATCGGTCACCGAATCTGTTGTTGAGAAGCGTACGAACACTTCGACTGAAATGTGCAGGAGCTCCATCGTGCATGAACCACATGTTGTGTCGTACTTGTAAAGGCACATGTTCTAGCAGCACAGGTAGAGTACCCCGTATGAAATCATGATAACGTCCTCCATTGACCGTAGGTGACTGACGAAACTAAAATGAGCTCTAACATGGAAATTAAGCGTTTCCGGACACACGTCCACATAACATCTTTTCTTTATTTGTGTGTGAGGAATGTTTCCTGAAAGTTTGGCCGTACCTTTTTGCAACACCCTGTATATATATATGCTTAAACACTCAACGTGCGCCTAACGTAAAATCACGGCGCTGGCGGGAGAAGGCAGTGTGCGCCAAAGAAACTGGTATAGGCATGCGTGCTCAAATACAGAGATACGTAACTAGGTATAACACGTCGCTGCGGCAGGAACCACCACCGTAAGACAACAAGTGTCTGGCGCAGTTATTAGATCGGTTACTGCAGCTACAATGGCAGTTACCAAGGTTCAAGCGACTTTGAAAGTGGTGTTAAGTCGGCGCACGAGCGATGGGACACACCATCTCTGAGGTAGCGATGAAGTGGCGATCTTCCCGCACGACCTTTTCACTGTGAATATAAAACACCAAATGTGAGACAGTGAAGCGGCCGGAAAAGATCTTGCAAGAATTGGACCAATGACGACCGACGTGACAGAAGTGCAACCCTTCCATGTATTGCTGCAGATTTCCATGCTGGGCCGTCAACCTGTCTCAGCGTGTGAACCTTTCAACGAAACATCATCGATATGGGCTTTCGGAGCCGAAGGTCCGCTCATGTACCCTTGATGACTGCACGACACAAAGCCTTACGCCTCGCCTGGACCCGTCAACATCGACATTGGACTGTTGATGGCTGGAAACATATTACCTGGACGAGTCTAGTTTCAAATTGTATGAGTGGATGGGCGTGTACGGGTATGGAGACAACCTCATGAATCCACGGACCCTTTATGTCAGCTGGGGACTGTTCAAGCAGGTGGAGGCTCTGTAATGGTGTGGGACATGTGCAGTTGGAGTGATATGGGACCCCTGACCTCTGACAGGTGACACGTATGTAAGCATCATGTCTGATTTATTGTGGTAGAGGGTAGGCCCCTTTCACTTCTAACGAGGCATCCTACGCATTTTACATTGTATTCACTAGGACGCACAAGTTTTAGGAGATCTTACACCTAGTCTGGAATCAAACACTTAGAAATAACCTAGTTATAAATACGATAATAGCTTTAGCAGAAAAGAAACACAATTTATATTTGCACATGAAAAGTAGAACAAAAAAATTAAAAATACAGGCAGGCAGATTTAAAGTGAATAGACTAATAGACTAGCAAGAGTGAATGTGAGAGCAGGAGTAGGATAGGAAGAGATAAAGGAGCATGACAGGATACTAGTCAAGAAGAGATCGTGGAAAGAAAGGGAGTTGATCGATTAAGAAATGAAATGAGAAACAAGCTTAAGTACGAGAAGATGGGAGCAATTGCTTAGCTTTCTGACAGAGAGAACAGCTCATATACTGTACGTTAATTTTGTAAGGAAAATTATGAAGTAGACAAACCAAAGTGCTGCAGCCTTTTATTAAATGCAACAAGGCATTAAACTGTGCACAGAGTGCAGAACAACTCGTTCCGGATGCCTACACTACCAATAGAAAAGGAGTTTGCGAAAGCCATTGCTCTAAGGATGATTGCAGTCACCATACGAGGTAAAGGACATGTTGAGTTACTGTTGTTATGCGATGACTAGTAATTGATCTCCGATGCAAGGTGCTCCAGTGTATGCACACTGAAGAGCCAGTGATGTGGAGATAGCATACGTTAGTTACGTAACTTGTCTTGCTCCACCCACTGTTAACTGCTCGCCTTAGGTACTTGCTGATGGACATCATGTAATAAATCATTGAATAAACTGAAACTCAGGTTCACGTATTATACCGGCAACTGAGCTTTTTATAGTCCAAAAATGTTTCGGCTCACTTCTATCATCATCAGTGGGTACTTTCATTCATGTCATTCTCTAGAATACTATATTATTTACGTTAATGTATGTCTCGCCACAGGTTTCCTCATGATTCCTGTCCTCTTATGCTTTCCTCGAAAAAAAGTGGCCATTGATAACAACTTAATCGTGTTAGTATTTCCTGAAGGATGTTTATAAACATTAATTTTATAGATTGTAGCACCTTTCTCTTGCTGCAGTGTATTATTTACATCCATTCTAGATGCGTCTCACTATTTATATTGCAGGCAAGTCGGGGAATATTTTAGAATAATACCTGTGTCCAGATTAGAGAACATACAGATTCTGACAAGACAGGTGAGTAATTGGTAATAACATGCAAAATTTATGGTCAGAGATGGTTCGAATATATAAGTGCCAGATGTAAAAACAAAACTATATTTTTCCTAAAAAATCCTCTGAAAAATGGCTTTAATATACAGGGCGACAATTATTGAACTATATGAAATAAAATCGTCATAACTTCTGAACGGTTTGCGTTGGATTTTCAAACTGTACGGTTGGCCGCGGGGTATGATAGAAGTTAATATGCGCATGCGCCTTGTTATTGTTGGCCACTTTCATTTGGATGAGTTAGTCAGTAAGAAAAATTTGCGCATTTGGGGACTGAGGATCCGCATTACGCCATCGAGAAGTCTCTTCACCCTCAACGGGTGACTGTGTTGTGTGCAATGTCTAGTGACGGAAAGAATGGGTGCGATATTCCTTAGAGCACAGTGGCTACTGAACTGTATGTGAAAGTTTTGGAAGATGATTTCATTCCCATGATCCAAAGTGACCCTCATTTCGACAAGATGTGGTTCATGGAAGAGGGAGCTCGACTCCATCGAAGCAGGAGGGTTTTTGATATCCTGAAGGAGCACTTTAGGGTACCCAGAGGCCACTGACTTGGTCCTCGGTTGGCCGTCATGTTCTTCGGATCTGACCACATGCGACTCCTTTTGGTAGGGCTACATTAAAGCCAAGGTGTACAGCAGTAACCCCAAAACCATAGCTGAGCTGAATACAGCCATTCAGGGGGTTATAGACAGCATCGATGTTCCGACACTTCTGCAGGTCAGGAAGAATTTGTCTATTCGTCTGCGCCACATCATCGCCAAAGGATGTCAGGCATACCGAAAATGTCATAACCTAAATCCGAATATCTGTAGTGATGTTCGCACGTTGAATAAAATGTGTGCACACCGTAGTTTCTATCTTATTTACGTTTTTTTCATACAGTTCAATAATTGTCAATCTGTATGTTGGCCTTTATTCACTCCACCGTCTCGCTCCTATCATAGTTCATGCGACCACCTCAGTGGATGGTGGTGGTGGTGAGGATAGCGGTGTCCATCTATGAAGTCTGGCCTCCAGTATCTGCACTATAGCTGTCGGTTGCACTGTTCGGAAACTCTTTCTCATTTTCTAGGGTCAGTGTAGGGCTCCACACCTGAGTTCTACGCCGCTTTTATCAACTAGACCATCTTAGCAGATGGCAAACTGGGACAGAATGTGTACCATAGAAAACATGCACACACTGATCTGTATCTGCCTGCCTCCAGTTGTCACTACAGCTCCCAAAGTGAAGGCATTTAACGCATACTTGTTCATACGGCGCGATCCATCTGCGACAAAGACATTTATTCCAAATCAGCTGAAGCACCTGGAGACGACATTCCGAAGAAATGAGTACAGCAGCAATAGGACAGGACGTGCGTTTAGACAGGCTGTACCGAGACAACAGCAGGAAGAAAAAGAAGAGCACAAATCACTAGCATGTATCCCCTTTGTCGTCAATACTTCCAGAAAAATCAGTAAATTCTTGAAGTGACATAATGTTAAATGTCTATTTCGTTCAACCCTTAAAACTTTGGCACTACTAAGCTCAGTTAAGGACGTTCCAGCACATCGAAAACTAGGTTCAAAAATGGTTCAAATGGCTCTGAGCACTATGGGACTTAACATCTATGGTCATCAGTCCCCTAGAACTTAGAACTACTTAAACCTAACTAACCTAAGGACGTCATACAACACCCAGTCATCACGAGGCACAGAAAATCCCTGACCCCGCCGGGAATCGAACCCGGGAACCCGGGCGCGGGAAGCGAGAACGCTACCGCACGACCACGAGCTACGGACTCGAAAACTGGGAATCTACCAAATCCTCAGCCACTGCAGCATAGCGACGTGAGGAAATTATATGCATGGGAGAAAAAGGTGCCTTTGAACATAGAGGCCACACAGTGTACGATCGTGGTACCACGAGTAAATCGACGAGCCGCCAGCACCAGCCATAGGGGCCAAAAATTTGGAAGTTGACTTTAATGTAAACCAAAACCGGTAAATAAACAAATATTATTGCGATCTCGGCTGTTGGTTTCACCTAAATATAGCACCAGGTCGATGTATTCCATTGACAATGTTGTCTGTCCGCAGCTCGTGGTCGTGCAGTAGCGTTCTCGCTTCCCACGCCCGGGTTCCCGGGTTCGATTCCCGGCGGGGTCAGGGATTTTCTCTGCCTCGTGATGACTGGGTGTTGTGTGATGTCCTTAGGTTAGTTAGGTTTAAGTAGTTCTAAGTTCTAGGGGACTGATGACCATAGATGTTAAGTCCCATAGTGCTCAGAGCCATTTGAACCATTTTTTTTTTTTTTTGACAATGTTGTCTAAATTTGTGAATTACGCCAGACCACCAAATCAGCCATAGCTTATCATAGTATAAAACTGGCCATGCTATGGATACAATAACACCAGATGCTTAGCCAGTCTTCCTCGTTCTGGGATTGCATGATTACAGAGGCCATTAAATCAGGATTGTGTGACTAACGAAGGAAAATACACACAAAAGAATCAGGAGTGGAGCCCTGCACTGAGCCAAGGAAAAGAATAGTGTTCCCGTACAGTGAAGTCTACAACCGACAGCAATAATGTGTACAGACGAGATCAGCGTCCAAAGCCAGACACTCCTACCCCTATCATCACTACCATCCATTGCGGTGGCTCCATGGGTAGCGATATGAGTTGAGTGATGGAGGTGGTAATGCCCAAGATATACACGATGCTGCTAGGATCTGAGCAACAATTAGCACACGTCACCTGAAGATGGCAATGTGTCTGTGTGTTCAAATGTAATGGAATAATGATAATGTGACCAATCAAGACACCAGAGTATTGTGCATGATCAATAGTTGTCTCATAACAGGTGAACAAGAATCCTCTAATTTCTCTTGAGTGCTGACTAAGTTAATAGCTGTGTCGTAATAGGCAAACCAGAATCCTCTGATTTCATGATCCAAGAGGGTGTGACTAGTGAAGCAGGTGACCTACAACTGCATCAAGAGTGGAGCCCGGCACTGAGCCAAGGAAAGGAATAGTGTTCCTGTACAGTGAAGTCTACAACCAATAGCGATGATGTGGACACTGCAGATCAGTGTACAGAGCTGGACACTCTTACCCCTGCCACCACTACCATCCACCGTCGTGGCTGCGTGGATAGCGATATGAGTGGAGTGATGCAGGTGGTAATACTCAAGGTATACAGTATGCCACCAGGATCTGAGTCCACAGCTCATGGTCTAGTGGCTAGCATTGCTGCCTCCTTTGGATCACAGGGTCCCAGGTTTGATTCCCAGCTGGGTCGGCGATTTTCTCTGCCTGAGGACTGAGTGTTCGTGGTGTCCTCATCATTTCATCCTCATCATCATCATTCGTGACAGATACTAGACTGGTCTGTGTAAAAACTGGGCTGCATAAAAATTGGGACTTTGTCTAGGCATTGATTACCATGCAGCTGAGTGCCCCACAAACGAAGCATCATCATAACCAGGCTCTGAGCAACAATCAGCACACAACACCTGAATATGGCAATGCATCTGTATGTCCAAATATCATGGAGTAATTGTGTCGTGACCCAGTCTGACACCTAAGAATGCTGCAAGATCAATAGTTGTCTCATAATAGGCGATCCAGAATCCCCTATTACCCTCTGCAAACTTTGTTGCTGAACAAGTTTTAAATCCAAATTATGATGAGGGGACGATTTAGACGTGTCGCACGGGGAAGCCGTGCGGTCTCGGAAGCCTCATCACCGTTCACACAGCTTTCCCCTTTGGAGGTTCGAGTCCTCCCCCGGGCATGGGTGTGTGTGTTGTCCTTATCGTATGTTAGCTTAAGTTAGATTAAATAGTGTGTAAGTCTAGGGACCAATGACCTCAGCAGTTTGGTCTACATCTACATCTACATCCATACTCCGCAAGCGAGTACCGCTATCGGTACCTTGAGTACCTCTATCAGTTCTCCCTTCTATTCCACTCTCGTATTGTTCATGGAAAGAAGGATTGTCGGTATGCCTCTGTGTGGGCTCTAATATCGTTGATTTTATCCTCATGGTCTGTTCCCGAGATATATGTAGGAGGGAGCAATATACTGCTTGACTCCTCGGTGAAGGTATGTTCTCAGAACTTCAACAAAAGCCCGTACCGAGCTACTGTGCGTCTCTCCTGCAGAGTCTTCCACTGGAGTTTATCTATCATCTCCGTAACGCTTTCGCAATTACTAAATGATCCTGTAACGAAGCACGCTGCTCTCCGTTGGATCTCCTCTATCTCCTCTATCAATCCTATTTGGTACAGATCCCACATTGCTGAGCAGTATTCAAGCAGTGGACGAACAAGCGTACTGTAACCTACTACCTTTGTTTTCGGATTGCATTTCCTTAGGATTCTTCCAATGAATCTCAGTCTGGCATCTGCTTTACCGACGATCAACTTTATATGGTCATTCCATTTTAAATCGCTCCTAATGCGTATTCCCAGATAATTTATGGAATTAACTGCTTTCAGTTGCTGACCTGCTATATTGTAGCTAAATGATAAGGGATCTTTCTTTCTATGTATTCGCAGCACATTACACTTGTCTACATTGAGACTCAATTGCCATTCTTTGCACCATGCATCAATTTGTTGCAGATCCTCCTGCATTTCAGTACAATTTTCCATTGTTACAACCTCTCAATATACCACAGCATCATCCACAAAAAGCCTCAGTGAACTTCCGATGTCATCCACAAGGTCATTTATGTATATTGTGAATAGCAACGGTCCTTCGACACTCACCTGCGGCGCACCTAATATCACTCTTACTTTGGAAGACTTCTCTCCATTGAGAATGACATGCTGCGTTCTGCTGTCTAGGAACTCTTCAATCCAATCACACAATTGGTCTGATAGTCCATATGCTCTTACTTTGTTCATTAAACGACTGTGGGGAACCGTATCGAACGCTTTGCAGAAGTCAAGAAACACGGCATCTACCTGTGAACCCGTGTCTATGGCCCTCTGAGTCTCGTGGACGAACAGCACGAGCTGGGTTTCACACGACCGTCTTTTTCGAAACCCGTGCTCTTCCTACAGAGTAGATTTCTAGTCTCCAGAAAAGTCATTATACTCGAACATAATACGTGTTCCAAAATTCTACAACTGATAGTCGTTAGAGATATAGGTCTATAGTTCTGCACATCTGTTCGACGTCCCTTCTTGAAAACAGGGATGACCTGTCCCATAGGAACTTACCACAAATTTCCGATTGTTCCGTACGAACTTACCTGCGAGTGCAGTTGCCTGCTAGTGCAGCCGCAGCGGCGGTCCTCGGAGGCGTGGAGACGCGACAACCACTGACACAGAAGGCCGTCGGCCTGACGGCGGGGTCGCAGGCGGCGGGGTTGCCGCCCAGGTTGGCGCAGGCGAGCGCGGGGTACGGTGGGAAGGGCAGCAGGTCGGCGAGCCGCAGGCGGTTCCAGCTGAGGTCGAGGTAGCGCAGCCGCGGCAGCGCCTGCGCAGGCGGCGGGCCCGCCCAGCGTCGGATGGCGTTCTTACGCAGCGTCAGGTTGTGCAGCCCCTGGAGGCCAGCGAACGTGCGCTCGCCCACGGCGCTCACGCGGTTGTCCTCGAGGTCGAGCATCAGCAGCGAGCTCGCGTTCAGGAACGGCTCGTCGGCACTCAGCGCCACGCGGTTGTGGCGCACGAACAGCCACTCGAGCTGCAGGTTCTCGGCGAAGACGTCCGCGGGCAGCGAGCTCAGCAGGTTGTGGTCCAGGTAGAGGTGACGCAGGTCCGTCAGCTCCCGGAACAGCTGCGGCGGGAGCTGCCGCAGCCCGTTGCCGCACAGGTGCAGGTACAGAAGCTCGGTGACTCCCGCGAAGGCGTCGGCGGGCAGCGAGGTGGCGTTGCACGAGTTGAGGAAGAGCACCCCCAGGGAGTCCGAGCGCAGCCAGCTGCCGAGGCCGGCCACCTCCAGCGGGTTGCCGCTCAGGTTGAGGATGAACAGCTGCGGGTTCCACGAGAACGCGACCGGCGCCAGCTGCTGCACCTGGTTGTAGCTCAGGTCGAGCACCTTCAGGTCCGGGAGGTCCGCGAACGCGTCCTCAGACACGAAAGTGATGCGGTTGTGGTCTGCGAAAAGTTTCTGCAGTGACTTCAGCCCGGTGAAAGTCTCTCTCGTCAGATTCTTAATACGGTTGAACGATAGGACGAGCTCCTCGATGTATGTCAACTTTGGGGAGGCGTTAAAAGTTTCCAGCCTCAGACGAGAACAGTTCAGAACTCCGAGACGCTGACGGCATTTGGGACGGCCTGTTGCCGTGTCGAGTGCGGGTGGGGCCGGTTGGCTGTGCGTAGTAACTGAGTCTTCTGATGCCGAGGTGCTGGCTCTCGAGACACTCGGAACGGTTGCAGGTGCACCGTAGATTTCTTGAGACACTGCGCTGTCTGAGATAGATCCAGACCTGTCAATAATAGATTTTATTGGTAAAATCATTTCCAGAAATGTTTGCGAAAGTAAAACTTCACTCCCCCTCCACACTGCACATCTTTGGGAGTACTACAGTGTGTGTCATGTTGGAAGATGGTCCAGTTCTTGAACCATTCTGCACGTCTTCCGCTACCAGCTCACATCAGCCAATGAAACATACTCTTCCTCAGAGAAAATCACTGTGAACAATCTTGTACAGTGACAGACACTCTCCTCGAAACTGTGATGTGACCATATTTGAAGAGAATGCAATAATATGCCATATTGTCTGCAGCAACTCTTTGCATGGCTTGCCATTATCAAAGTGTCTGCCCCTCCTGCTAGGCATAAGCAAATCTCACCTCTCCACACTTCCCCATATACTTTTTCTCTGTGCAGAGACATGATGGACACAGTAATGCACTCATTGCAGTATGAATGGGTTTATAGAGTGTCCCCTTTTTTGTTATTGATCAGTCAGACACAATTTTTTGGAATTCTGTCTTACTATTGGATTTCTCATGTAAATTTATTTTCTCCTGCGACAGTTAATTTAATTTTCATACAGAAAGACTTTATTAGTTCTGAAGCTCATTCGTCCATGAAAAATACTGTACAGGGTGAATCAAAAAGAATCATCCGATTTCAAACAATCATAACTGCTATGTTATTTGATATATGTGCGTGAACAATGTACTGTTGGAAAGAGGAAACTCTCGAGTTTCACATGGTTCCCGCTAGGTAACAGCAGTGAGTGCCCACTTCAGTTCTAGTAAAAGTGGTGTCAGACAAGAGAAAGCATACTGTGTTCTACGTTTTGCACAGTGCGGGTCAGTAATAACTGTTAAGCATGACTTCCGTACTAGGTATGGATGATAGGATCCAAAGCATTAGACGATAGCATGAACATTTCCGAGAAAAAGGTTGTTTATGTAAAGGCAAATCGCCGGGCCGTCCACGAGTGTCTGACAGAGACATCGAACGCATCCACCATAGTTTGTGCAGCTCGACAGGTCAACATACCCCCAATGTCCGACTGGCATATGTTGCTTCGACGTTTAGACGTGAAGCCATAGAAAATTCAACTACTGCAAGCTCTTCATGAAGGTGGCAAACAACAACTTGTGGAGTTCTGTTTTTTCGTTCTCAGCAAGATGGAGGTTGACAATTTTCCTCCAGGCTTAGGTGTTTAGTGACGAGGCAACATTCCATTTAAATGGAATGGTGCATGGTCATAATGTGAGAATATGGGATACGGAACAACTACATGAAATTGTGCAACATGACAGGGACTCTCCAAAATTAATATGTTTCGTGCAGTTTCACGGGAAAAGGTGAATGTGTCCGTTTTCCTTTGTAGACAACACCGGTGAAAAGTTGTGAAAAAATTCATTGTATACGTTTATTAGTTTCAGAAATATAGACGTGCCAATTAGGATGATTCTTTTTGATACAGCCTGTATTTATGGGTGGTAGCAACATAGTATCTGAGCACGCCAAATCCAAATAACAATAACCATTTCTGTTCAGAGTTCCATTCCGCCAAATTCCCTACATTAATACGAACATTGATTATTAGATATTACCAGTCTGTGTACCTAGATACATGTCCAAGGTATGTGAAGATGAAAATCGCAATATTTTACCAAAGTAACTGACATTATTTAGATTTAAGTTAGTAACTAACGAACAGGTTTTGTCCTGCTTGAGGTAAACTCAGTTATCTTAAGTATCTTTAATACTGTACTCATAGTGATTCACGTATTTTTATATGAGTATTTTTGTGCGCCTGCTCTGCGTTTTGCCCAGAAAATTCATTTATCGCCATCCAAACATGTTTCGTTACTGGAGTGGCGTTGCAAGTGAAGTGCTTGCCGTAAGATAGTGTACAAAATATATATTAGAAATCACTGAAGGTGCTACAACGGTGCGAAATGTGTGCGAACATAGGTTTCCACAGCTACTGCCATTTTCAATGAAGCATTTCTGGGCATGTGACCATGTTGTCATGTTGTGCTACAGTCCCAGATTTTATTCTTAGTCGGAATTGCCCTTCATGGAGGCAGTCTGTTTACCAGTGAGCACTTGATGAAGTGCACTTCAAAGAATGCCTAAGCCATTGCCAATGTAATAACGTGACAATGCTGTCTAGTAGAAGGAAATTTTTATAGAAGCGTCAAACATATTTTGGTGAACACAAGGAAACTGTATGTAGGGCAGACTGGATTTCCAAAAAACATTAATGAAAATAATGAAGATATTTGTACTAGATTATTGAACGAATGCAATACGAAGAAATTCTCCTAATTCTCATAATTAAAAAAAAAACAGTTCAGTCATTTTTCCACTAACCTTTCTCGTGCACATGAATCATCTTCCATTGTGCTCATGTTGACCAGACGTAGACACATTTTCAGATGAAATGGATACTCTAAATAATCTTAATAGGCAGAAGTAGGCAAACGAAAAAAATACCTTTAAAATAACTTCTTCCTAATTTCCAGTGAATGTTTTCTTTCCTGATTTGAAAAGATACGAGAATTTTCGCTTTTACATGACAATGGCCACAACATCAAACAGATAAACGTACCAGCTACAGAAGAATTATTTGATGTTTCTTTTGGTGTTAACGTAAATAAAGGCATTTCTGGATCCTTTTAATGATTTCTACGCAGCCAGATCGTGATATTGCAAGTATCAGAGAGAAACTAATCTGGAAGATAATGTAGTTTGCTCATTCTAAACAATTATTATTATTATTATTATTCTGTTGTTGTTCGAATGACTGACTTCTAGGAAAGTATCTTCCATAGTGTAAGAGTAATACATTGTGATCACTGAAGATCATGTTCACTGACTGACTATTTCAATAGCTGTTAAAGTTATTATCGCTAAGTCTAATTTCGACTGCTTCCCGAATCACAGTTTTATCCTGAATTGACGCAGCATGTACACCGAGAGACTTTTATTCAAGAAATACGTCGCGAATGACTTCGTAGCCATGGAAGATATGGACGGGGGCTGTGGATAGGTGGCGCTGGAGAGGAGCGTGGGTCGTGTGTGTGTGTGTGTGTGTGTGTGTGTGTGTGTGTGTGTGTGTGTGAGGGGGGCGGGGGGGATGCCGAGATAGTGCGCGCGCTTACGACGATAAACATTGTGTCCGGGCACTGCAGTGGTTAACCCAATTGCTTAGGAAGCAGGAGATCCTGGGTTCAAGTCCCAGTACAGTACACATTTTCGCTCGTTGATGCTGATTCCTCAAAAAGTCTCAATGCAGCTGATACCATTAGTTCCTTCCTTTCCTCCCCCGCCCCCCTCCACCTTCAATTTACATAACTGTATTGTTATTCGTATTTTGCAACTTAATTTTATGTTCGTCTTTGACGGAACATGTTTCTCCTAGTTGATGAAATATCTTGAATGGCGAGAAAGTAATTATTATTTTGCTTCACTATCCGTATTTTATTTTGAGATAATAATGTTTCATAGCAGCTCTTTTATGGTAACTTAATTGCTGTAAGTATCTTAAATGTCGAGAAAGTAATTAATATTTTGATTCACTATCCATATTTTATTTTGAGATAATAATGTTTCATAGTAGCTCTTTTATGGTAACTTACCGTTGACAATATTTACAAGTCAAGGGAGTGGACTGAACACTTACTTTTATGTCTCCGAGTCTGAAGTACGCACATTGACTCTACTGTGAGCACTTCTGGACTAAAAGTTTATTGAATGGCAGCTCTCACTGAATTGCAAATGAAAACCTGCTCGAACTGCACTTGACTTTACTGCGATGATAATCTGTGACTCATGGTAACTTGAGAGGCTGACCAGTGGAGGGGAATGTTGGGGGTGGAAGGGGGAGGGGGTGGTAGAGGTATGGTGAGTGGTGCGGTAGGGGAATACTCTTGTGATATTTGCGTGTACATATTTATTTCGTTTTAGGTTTACATCTTTCCAGGATTTTTTATTGCATGGTAACTAGCCAGTGGATACATCGTTTTTTTCGTGCATTTTTTATCAGTTACCGTAAAATAGGACGAAATTGAGACATCAAGGATACATTCTAGGTACGGTATACCTCTCTTGTGAAATTGAATTTCAAAAATGTTGGATATACAGGGTGTTTCAAAAAGAATGACCTGATTTGAAAACTCCATATTTATTGATAAAAACATACTACCAATATGGGATAAATTGCAAAACACAAAATCTTAAGGGTTTAACTACACTATTAGAAACGCTCTGTGACCCACCAGCAGCAGCATGAACAACATCTAGACGGTAGCTAAATTCGCCATAAACTTTACACAGTGTATCTGCTTTTACAAAAGTTGTGGCAACTGTTATTTTGTTCGCTTCTTCCGTGTCACCAGCTAAAGGGAGGATGAACACACTTTCCTTTACATATCCCCTCAAGACAAAATTTCATGGGAACATGTTTGGTGATCCTGTAGCCAAGAACGCAGGGCAGTGTCTTGGGGTCCCATGTACACTAACTAGTTTTGAGGCAGAGTATCGTTGATAAACTGACGTACGTTGTTACGCCACTGTCGAAATAAAGTCATCGGAGTCATCCTGAAGTTGTGCAAGAAGCCAGTTCTGCATCATTTGAAGATATTTCATTACAGTCATCGTTTTCTTCTCAAAAAAGAAGGGATCATACACTTTTTCACGTGAAATGGCACAAAAAAGTTAATCGCAGGTGAGTCTTTTTCGTGCTTATTAATACCAGAAGGGGTTTGGAGTCGCAATATGATCATGTTATATCGGTTTACATTGCCGCTAACCCGAAATGTTGCTTCATGTTGTGTACATAGTTCCGTGTAGTCAGTGTGTACACAACTTTCCCACTAGAGCGCGCTCCACTAAGCAAAACAGCGCAGGCGCAGCGCTCGTCCATCTCTGCACTACGAGATGGCGCTGCCTTAGAGACGGACCAAATTCTGCTTCTGCTGATCCTCATATTAATATGTAACGCAGCCAATGAGATTGCTGCTAACGTAGAACCTTTTCTCCTCGCGGATCACACTTACGCAGTGATATCTGAATGTGCGAGGTATTATAACGAGTGTACAGACCTCCGATTAGTCAGTCTGCATTTGCCTGCGTCAGTCTGCATTTGTCTGTACCAGTCTATAGTCAAGTTTCAGTCTGCGCCTAATAAGATTAACATATTCCTGTACATAGCCATGAAGATAAATGTATAGACACTTTGTCAAGTATCAGAGATATGTGAGAATAAGATTAACATACCAAGACCAAAGGAACTTCAGATTGTCAATTGTAAACAGCATCCAGAATCCAGTTACGTAAGATCTATGCTTTTTATTATTTTAATAAATGTGTGTGAAAATTAATCAAGTTCTGTTTAAAGTTGGTCACCATCAATCTGCTACTCTAAGCGTGCAAGTGGCATTTCTATCGTATGACCTAACGGCAGAAGATAAACACGTCACGATACGACCACGAGACAAATTGCTGACACTCGCCTATTTCGTTAGAGCGACGAGTCCAATAATCTGATGGTGTGTGTACCGAAGGTCTTACAGTACCCACACCACACCTCATCACTGAAAATTAACAGTGGTAAAAATGTATCGTCTTGCATGTCCTCTAGAAGAGCATTGCTGAAGTCGTTTCCTTCCATCACTGAACCGCAGAGCTTGCACTAATTGTAGTGTGTATGGTTTTCAAACCAAACAATGCCTTAACACCCAACAGACAACTGTATCAGGCATTACCAGTTCTCTGCTTACGCGGTGAGTAGACTTTCGTGGATTCCGCTGAAACGTTTGCCGAATTCTTTCCACCACATCATGAGAAGTGCGAGGTTGACCTGGACTCTTCCTTTGTACAAGCATGCTGTCTCTTCAGGTTGGCCATACCAACGACGAATGTTTTAGTTGCAGGCGGATCAATGCCAAATGGCGACGAAGAGCACGCTGGACTCATATCACTGATTCACTCTTCGCAAACTGCAGAACAAAAAACGCCCTCTGTTGAGCTGACGCCATCTCATTTCTGACTGCCTGCAAACTGAAAAGATGCGCTGACTGGCATCTAAAAGCGATTTTCTGAAACTCTAGGCCACGCTCATTCAAAGAATAAAGATTTGCTTACCGGCACGTCCCATGGTGCGTAATTATCTCAGTCCAAAATCAGGTGATTCTTTTTAAAACATGCTGTACTTGAACCAATCACATAAAAGTACAGTATTCTCTGGTATTTTACAAATTAACCTATGTCCTACCTAAATGGGAAATTAAGTAGTGTGGAAGTAAAGTACTTCACAAATTGTATATTGAGTGCAGGCATATTTTGTGTGTTATAGATTAAGTCATTATTCAGAAACATAAGGGCACTAAGAAGTAGGCGATACACATATCATTCCATATTTGCTTTAAATGATACAATGAGGAAAGTAAAAAAGGAAGGGGGATTAGGGTTTAAGGTCTCGCCGACATCAAGGTCTTTAGAGACGGAGCACAAGTTCGGAATGTTTCAGGGATGGGGAAGGAAATCGGCAGCGCCCTTACAAAGGAGCTATCGCGGCATTTGTCTGGAGCGATTTACGGAAATCACGGAAAACCTCATTCTGGATCACTGGACGTGGGTTTGACCCCTCGTCCTCCAGAATTCGAGTCCAGAGTGCTAACATTAGAACAATACCTTGATAAGAAGGGGACTACTCTCAGTAAGTAAACTGCAACCACGCATTCAAAGAAATTTTCAGTCTGGTTTTAGGGGAGCTGGCATTGTTCTTTTGAACCAGAAGAAATTCCGAAACGTCGACCAGGCTCAACAAAGCAAGTAGGCTCAGGAGTGTCTGATTCATTCGAAAATCATTTCAGAAAAGTGTGCTTTGTATCTCGAAGCCCAAAGAGAAGCAGTAGGTGGTTCAATGGTGAATCTGGCGAAAGTTTGGGGAAAAATGTTTCCACACAAGAAAGGTCTCTGATTCAGCGTCAGAAAATACTGTGACTCAAAATTTTGGTGACAGTATAGATATTAATGAGGGTACAGTCTACCTGCTAAAAATAGCAGAGATTTGGAAGCTGGAGATTTTATTTTGAGAACAGTAAGGTTTTCAGTTCCGTCAAAGAAAGCGATGAATGAATTTTATATTGTACACAAAGAATTTATGAATGGTAATTATATCTGTCAGCTAATGAGAAAAAGTGCCAATTTAAAAGGCCATTTGTGCTGAATGCAGCTTCAAAAAGAAAAACTTAATGGAGGTGTTTTAAGCTCTGTTTCTTGTCAGAGGAAGACGTCAACTCCATCATATACCACTACTTGTTTACATTGTAGTACTTTAACTAAATCACGCATCAGTTCTGTAGCTCTTTTTTTTATTTATTCTTGTCTGATATAACTGAAATAAAATTATGATAACGAAAAAATTTCCTCCAAGATTTGCAAAAATTGAACAAAATGTCATATATACACTGAAGAGCGAAAGAGACTGTGCACCTACCTAATATCATGTAGGGCCCCCGCGAGCACGCAGACGAGTCGCAATACGACTTGGTGTGGACTCGATTAATATCTAAAGTAGTGCTGGAGGGAACTGACACCACGAATCCTGCAGGGATGCCCATAAAGCCGTAAGAGTACGAGGGGGTGGAGATCTCTTCTGAACAGCACGTTGCAAGGCATCCCAGAGATGCTAAATAATGTTCATGTCTGCGGAATTTGGTGGCCAATGGAAGTGTTTAAACTCACAAGAGTGTTCCCGGAGCCACTCTGCATCAATTCTGGACGTGTTGGGTGTCTCGTTGCCCTGCTGGAATTGCCCAAGTCCGTCGGAATGCATCAGGGGTCCCATATCTCTCCAACTGCACTCTCCCCACACCATTACAGAGCCTCCACCAGCTTGAACCATCCCCTGCTGACATGCAGTGTCCGTGGATTCATGAAGTTGTCTCCATACCCGTACATGTCCATCAGCTCGATACAATTTGAAACGATATTCGTCCCACCAGGCAACATGTTTCCAGTCATCAGGAGTCCAATGTCGGTGTTGACGGACCCAGGCGAGGTGTAAAGCTATGTGTCGTGGAGTGATCAAGGGGACACGAGTGGGCCTTCTGCTCCGAAAGCCCGTATCGATGATGTTCCGGTGAATGGTTCGCACACTTACGCTTGTTGACGGCCCAGCATTGAAATCTGCAGCAAATCCAAGGAAATGTTGCACTTCTGTCACGTTGAACGTCTCTCTTCAGTCGTCGTTGTTCCCGTTCTTGCATGACTTTTTCCGGCCACAGCGATGTCGGAGATTTTATGTTTTACCGGATTCCTCATATTCACAATACACTCGTGAAATAGTCGTACGGGAAAATCTCCTCTTCATCGCTACCTTGGAGATGCTGTGTCCCATCACTCGTGCGCCGATTATAACACCACGTTAAAAATAACTTAAATCTTGATAACCTGCCATTGTAGCACGGGTAAGCGATCTAACAAGTGCGCCAGGCACTTTTTGTCGTAAGTACGTTCAAAATGGCTCTAAGCACTATGGGACTTAACATCTGAGGTCATCAATCCCCTAGACTTAGAACTACATCACACACATACATGCCCGAGGCAGGATTCGAACCTGCGACCGCAGCAGCTGCGCTGTTCCGGACTGAAGCGCCTAGAACCGCCACAGCGGCCGGCTCTTTTATAGGCGTTGGCGACCACAGAGCCGTATTCTGCCTGTTTACATATCTCTGTATCTGAATACGCGTGCCTATACCAGTTTCTTTGGCGGTTCAGTGTAGAAATATATGCTTGTATTTTAAAGCATAATCTATTTATTCAGTATTTTTATGTCTCTAGTAACTCTATGTAAAGTCTGATTTGAGGCACCCAACTATTTTAAGTGAATGGCTCAACTGCATCCATCTCCTGAGTAAATTGAACCGATAAGAAAACAATTCATGAAAATAGCAATAATTAAAGTCCAGTAAAGCTTCCCGGTGATTAGCACATAAGACGACTAATCATATGATATATAAGTGGAAATTTGTCAGCGTACAGTTTCTCAGTGACAATATTTGAAACCTTTTAAGTAGCTGAAGTTACCGCTATGGTGGTCGGATATGTTTTTCCTACATGGTCATCCGTATACCTGCATCATTTACCTTAAAATAACGTGAATATTTAGGTCACTGTTGTAAAACAGTATGCATCTTGAAACAAAATACACTGCCGACCGCACTAAATGCAACACCTTGAAGGAAGCACCAGATCAAGCTACATTTTCAGCATGCGTTTGCGGCGACGATAGAGGCAAGTGATTGGCATCTCAGCGCAGGTGCACATCACTGGCGCCAGTAGTAAGACCTGCAAGCGCTACATAAAGTGGGAACTGGCGGCCGTATGGACGTACCGGAATTGTTCTTTCTGTTCTGGCGTAACAACAAGCGCCACAACGAAGAGGAAGAACTCAAGACCAGAGAAAACGTTTGAGGCGACGTCAGCCGATAGCCCACTGTCAAGAACCGCGCCGTGACAGGAGCGACCTCTGGAAGAAGTGAATATAAGCGCTGATTTGGGAGAGCGGACCAAACAGCGAGATCATCGGTCCCATTGGATTAGGGAAGAATGGGGAGAGAAGTCGGCCGTGCCCTTTCAAGCGAACCATCCTGGCATTTGCCTGTAGCGATTTAGGGCAACCACAGAGAACCTTAATCAGGATGGCCGGACGTGGGTTCGAACTGTTGTCCTCCCGGATGCGAGTCCAGTGTGCAAACCACTGCGCCACCTTGCTCGGTGTCGTGACAGGCCTACTGTGGCAGTGGTGAATGACTCTGCCGAATCACGAACAAATTTCGTCTGTTGCGCAACCAGCAGTGTCCGCGCGTACCATTCAACGTCATTTTCGATGGAGTGGTGTGTCTGCAAGGCGTCCTTTGCTGAGTTTACCACTGAATCAACGCCACCGGCGTTTCACCTGCAATGGTTCAGTGAACGACGGACGTGGACAACCGAATGGACCGACATTGCTTTTACCGACGAATCCCGACTCTGCCTGCACCATCGCGATAGTAAATTGATTAGAATCTGTAGACACTGTGGTGAGAGGCAATTGAACTGTTGCCTTACGGCATCGCCATATTGGTTCTGCTCCCGGTATTATGGTTTGTGGTAGTTTTGGATTCCGCTCTCTCACCCCCCTGGTATGCATTGCCAGTACACTAGCCAGCCAGCGTTACATCTCTGAAGTGTTGGAGCTTGTTTTCTCCCCGTTCCTTCAGAGCTTGCCAATGGTCACATTTCAACAGGATAATTCGCGACCACACGTAGTATGCAATGTTCAAGACTTCTCCATCACACATCGGATTGCACTGCTACCTTGTCCTCCCTGTTTTGCAGATCTCTGGCCTATCGAAAATATCTGGTCGATGACTGTAGAACGACTGGCCTTCGATACACCACCCGTTGCTACACCAGGTCAACTTTGGCAATATGTGGAAGCAGCGTCGACTGCCACATCCAACAACACACCCAGAGCCTCTCTGATTCAACGCTGAGGCGTGTAGCGGCGGTTATAGCCATAAATGGCGGCAATACTCAGTACTGACTTCATCATCTTCCTCACTTTACATGGGGCTGTATTTTCAATCGTTTGATCTTTGTACAAAGCGTTGTCTCCCAAATCAGTTTGTCAGTCACGCCTGGGGTCCTTCCTAGTGTTGCGTTTGGATGGATAGCAGTGTATGTATAGATAAGGAAACAATCATTTCTTTTATTTCTTTTGTAGACCACTGAGGTTAGAAAAACAATGAGGTGAAGCATATTTGATTAAAAACTAAAATAATAATTCCTTTTTGACAGACAACACGTAGTTATTCTTACCAACACGAAAAACACTATTGAACTGTAAACTGAGAAATGTTAGCTGCTAATATTAACTATGTAAAATGTAACTAACCCGCTGTGTTCAGGAAGTTCTGTAGACGTCCTGTCGCCAGATGTAACTGGTGGAGGAACTGCAGTTAATCCTTCTTCATTTAATACAGAGGCTGGACCATCCAAGGATCCTCCAGTTCCCTCCTCTCTGCTGCCGTTTAACGAATGGTTTCCCTCATTCGTTATAAGCTCATCTGGGAGGAGTTCGCCTTCAGTATTGTTCTCGCTTCCAGGAGGAGTACCTCCTGGAGGGCCGCCATCCACAGAAGATACTGGTACTCCCATGGCCCAGACATCTGGCGCGCCGAACGCCTGATGGACTCGGCCCTGTCCCGTGGCAGCGGGCGCTACGCCATTCCCGTGTCCTGGTGGAACACCTAGGGTCATTTGGGACTTCTCAACATCTGGTGCATCGGGCTCTTCCTCCCTCGACGCAAGGAAGCCGAATGCGTAAACGTCTTGACCGGCTGGCTGACTGTCTGCCGCCGACAGTGGTTCTTGGCTTCCCCCATCACGAAGAGCTTCTTCAAGGAGCGCAGACAGGGCTGATGACACCAGTGTTGTCAAGAGCAGCGCCTGTAACATAAAGAATCACATTACATCCAACAAATTTTGTCTGTTTTAATCACTGGAATACTCAATTTACATGTACAGAAAAACGAATTACTACACTTCCGGAAAAATTGGATGATTTATTTAAGACAAAGAGCTTCACAAATTGAGCAAGTCAATGACGCATTTGTCCACCCTTGGCACTTATGCGAGCAGTTATTCGGTTTGGCATTGATTGACAGAGTTGTTGGATGACCTCCAGAGTCTATCCAAATGAGGAGTCAAGATCTGCTTTTGGTTTCGAAAGGTCAAATTTTTTTAAGTAAACTTATCTTATTGCATGTATTGTATCATATGGATTCATGAGCGTAGTCTTGTCTTGTGTCTTCGTATAATTGGTAACTTTCAAGTAAACCTTACAATTTGTTGGTTACATTATAAAAATATGACCGACTATTTTATAGGGCCAATTTTTAATGTCTTTCGTGTTAGTTTTTTCACACATCCTCGGTCTGCGTAGTTCCGTTGTTCAATTAGTTACGAGAATTTTGTTTGGCAGTTAAAAGATGCAACTTTCAAATTTAGCAACACATTGTTTAAAAAGTAGTTGTATAATGAGATGAAGGCTTGGTTTTGGAAAGAACACACAGAAAATGTTGTGAGGAAAGCGAACCAAAGAATGCATTTTATAGGCAGAACACATAGAAGATGCAACCAGTCTACTAAAGAGACTGCCTACACTACGCTTGTCCGTCCATCCTCTTTTGGAGTACTGCTGCGCAGTGTGTGATCCTTACCAGATAAGATTAATGGAGTACATTGAGAAATTCAAAGAAAAATGGTTCAAATGGCTCTGAGCACTATGGGACTTAAAAATGTGAGGTCATCAGTCCCCTAGAACTTACAACTACTTAAACCGAACTAACCTAAGGACATCACACACACCCATGCCCGAGGCAGGATTCGAACCTGCGACCGTAGCAGTCACGCGGTTCCGGACTACAGCGCCAGAACCGCATGGCCACCGCGGCCGGCGAAATTCAAAGAAGAGCAGCACATTTTGTACTATCGAGAAATAGTGGAGAGAGTGTCATGTCAGTGGCATGATACAGGAATTGGGATGCACATCATTAAAACAAAGGCGTTTTTCTTTGCGGCGCAATCTTCTCATGAAATTTCACAATCTTCCTCCACCGAATGCGAAAATGTTTTGTTGACACTGACCTATATAGGGAGAAACGATCATAAAAAAAAGGGAAATCGGAGGTTGCACGGAAAGATAATGGTGTTAGTTTTTTCTGCGCATTGTTCGAGATTATAATAACAGGGAATTATTGTGAAAGTGGTTAATGAACCCTCTGCCAGGCACTTAAATATGATTTGCAGCTTATCTTTGTAGATTTAGAAGACAAAGAGCTGCTTGGAGAGCCCTGCCCAGAAAGCTCAAAATGTTCTCGACAGATCCAGCGACCTTGCTGATCAGGGTAGGGTTTGGCAAGCACGAAGGCAAGCGGTAGAAACTCTCGCCGTGTGCGGGCGGGCGTTATCTTGCTGAAATGTAAGCTCCGGATGGCTTTCCATGAAGGGCAACAAAAAGGTGCGTAGAATATCGCCGACGTACCGCTGTGCTGTAAGGGTCCCGCGGATGATAACAGAAGGGATCCTGCTATGAAAAGAAATGCCATCACGGACCAGCACTTCTGGCTGTTGGGCCGACGGGGAGGCGACAGTCAGGTTGGTATCCCATCACTGGCCGTGACGTCTGCACACTCGTAAAACTGTTTGAAATTTTAGCCCCGTAACTGACCATAGCAGATGCTACATTGTACGGGGGTGAGTCAAACGAAAACCTTAAATTTGTAACAACAAATCGAAATTTCGCGCCGTTATCCTGTAAGGTGGAAAGCGTGCTACAAACAGCGTCCAGAATGGCCTTTAGGTGGCAGCATAGTGCAGATGCACACATCCCGTTGCAGTATCAGTATAAAGATGGCCGCCCCACTTGCGACTTGCCCCAGGGAAGAACAGCGTTTTGTTATTCGGTTTTTGCGTAGTGAAGGTGTGAAACCTATTGAAATTCATCGACGAATGAAGGGTCAGTACGATGATGCATGTTTGTCACAGCAACAAGTCTACGAATGGAGTAGGAAGTTCGCAAATAGTGTGACTTCAGTGGAAGATGCTCCTCGTCCAAGTCAAGCACAAGTTGTGACTCCACAGAACATTGCAGCAGTTGAAGCCATAGTGAAGGAAAACCGCCGAGTGACACTGAAATTGCAGCGTGTTTTCAGATTAGTCACGGGTCAGTACACCACATTGTGCAGGATGTGCTCCAGTTTCAAAAAGTGTCAGAAAGATGGGTGCCACGGCAGCTGACTCCTGAAATGAGAGAACGGCATGTTGATGCTTGTGAAGAACTTCTTCGGCGCTTTGAACGAGAAGGTGACGGCTTCCTTGTAAGAATCGTTACTGGGGACGACACCTGGGTTCACTTGCAAAAAATGTTCAAATGTGTATGAAATCTTATGGGACTTAACTGCTAAGATCATCAGTCCCTAAGCTTACACACTACTTACCCTAAATTATCCTAAGGACAAACACACACACCCATGCCCGAGGGAGGACTCGAACCTCCGCTGGGGCCAGCCGCACAGTCAATGACTCCAGCGCCTAAGACCACTCGGCTAATCCCGCGCGGCGGTTCACTTCCACCAAATCGTTACTGGGGACGAAACGTGGGTTCACTTCCACCAACTGGAAACGGAGAGAGTGAGCAAGGAATGGCGCCATTCCTGATCACCATGAAAACCAAAGAAGTTTTGAACAGAACCATCAGCAGGGAAGGTTATACTGACTGTCTTTTTGGGGCGAAACAGTCGTCATTTTGGAGTATTACATGCCTAGATGGACAACTGTCACCAGTGCATCATACACAGAACTCCTAAAAAAACATCTGCGGCCTGCAATCAAATCAAAGCGACGTGGATTGCTGTCAGCAGGTGTCCTTTTGCAACATGACAATGCAAGGCCCCACACCGTCCTTACAACTGTTGCAACAATCACAGACCTGCATTCTGAGTGTCTTTATCCACCATACTCATCAGACCTTGCCAAAAATGATTTCCATATGTTTGGACTTCTCAAAGACGCAATGGGAGGAAAGAAGTTCCGTTCTGATGAAGAAAAAATGATTCAAATGGCTCTGAGCACTATGGGACTTAACTTCTGAAGTCATAAGTCCCCTAGAACTTAGAACTACTTAAACCTAACTAACCTAAGGACATCAGACACAACCATGCCTGAGGCAGGATTCGAACCTGCGACCACAGCGGTCGCGTGGTTCCAGACTGTAGCGCCTAGAACCGTCGAATGAAGAGGTACGCCACGTGGTGCATTAGTGGTTGTGCGGACTACCAACAGAATTTTTTTTCTAAAGGAACTTATGCACTTGTAAGAGCTGGAGGACTTGCATTGAGCGTGCGGGAGATTATGTTGAAAAGTGGTACAGCTTTGTAGCTTCGACTATAATTTGAAGTAATTCTTCCTTGATTTCACTCTAATTGTCAACAAAAGCGTGATATCTGCGTGACGGCGGTCAAGCGTTCATTCGATCTTCTTGTTAGGCGAGGAATCATCGGTCATACTTCGGCAACTCCCGCCAACGTTCGCGAAATGCAGTCTCTCTCTGTCACACGCCGCAGGCGCGTGCAGACCACACCGATATGCTCTGCGCTTGTGGAATCCTAGCCCACACAGGTGTGCCGACTAGAGAGCCTGCTCATGCTCAACAGCAAAGTGCTTGTTGCTACTTCGCAACGCCATACTGTAGCAGCATCTCAAAGGTCAACGAACGGATGCTGAATCAAGTAAGCCATTCCACCGGCTGAAGATAGGAACGAGACGCGATGGTGGAGGAAGTAAGAAAAAAAAGGTGGAGGTGATGCACGGGATGAACCAATATTCGCGCAGCTTGACGCCACAGAGCTATTAGTTGCTTACTAACAACACAAAAACGTCTACCAAAATTGCATCACGTGGATATTTTCTGTAGAAAATATACGTCAAACAGAGATAATTTAGCGACACCGTAATCACTTATTCGAGAAGTATATCGATTCGATACTACTCTACTGGCCATTAAAATTGCTACACCACGAAGATGCCGTGCTACAGACTCGAAAATTAACCGACAGGAAGAAGATGAGCGTTCACACTAAGTTGGCGCCGGTGGCGACACCTACAACGTGCTGACATGCGGAAAGTTTCCAATCGATTTCTCATGCACAAACAGCAGTTGACCGGCGTTGCCTGGTGAAATGTTGTTGTGATGCGTCGTGTAAGGAGGAGAAACGCGTACCATCACGTTTCCGACTTTGATAAGGGTCGGATTGTAGCCTATCGCGATTGCGGTTTAACGTATCGTGACATTGCTGCTCGCGTTGGTCGAGATCCAATGACTGTTAGTAGAATATGGATCGATGGGTTCAGGAGGGTAATACGGAACGCCGTGCTAGATCCCAACGGCCTCGTATCACTAGCAGTCGAGATGACAAGCAACTTATCCGCATGGCTGTAACGGATCGTGCAGCCACGTCTCGATCCCGGCCGCGGTGGTCTCGCGGTTCTAGGCGCGCAGTCCGGAACCGTGCGACTGCTACGGTCGCAGGTTCGAATCCTGCGTCGGGCATGGATGTGTGTGATGTCCTTAGGTTAGTTAGGTTTAAGTAGTTCTAAGTTCTAGGGGACTGATGACCACAGCAGTTGAGTCCCATAGTGCTCAGAGCCATTTGAACCAACCCTTGACACTGCATCACAGACAGGAGCGCCTGCGATGGTGTACGAATGACAAAACGTCATTTTTTCGGATGAATCCAGGTTCTGCTTACAGCATCATGATGGTCACATCCGTGTTTGGCGACATCGCGGTGAACGCACATTGGAAGCGTGTATTCGTCATCGCCATACTGGCGTATCACCCGGCGTGATGGTATGGGGTGCCACTGGTTACACGTCTCGGTTACCTCTTGTACGCATTGACAGCGCTTTGAACAGTGGACGTTACATTTCAGATGTGTTACGACCCGTGGCTCTACCCTTCATTCGATCCCTGCGAAACCCTACATTTCAGCAGGATAATGCACGACCGCAAGTTGCAGGCGCTGTAGGGCCCTTTCTGGATACAGAAAATGTTCGACTGCTGCCTTGGCCAGCACATTGTCCTGATCTCTTACCAACTGAAAACGTGTGGTCAATGGTGGCCTAGCAACTGGCTCATCACAATACGCCAGTCACTACTCTTGATGTACTGTGGTATCGTGTTGAAGCTGCATGGGCAGCTGTACCTGTACACGCCATGCAAGCTCTGTTTGACTCAATGCCCAGGGGTATCAAGACCGTTATTACGGCGAGAGGTGGTTGTTCTGGGAACTGATTTCTCAGGATCTATGCACCCAAATTGCGTGAAAATGTAATCACATGCCAGTTCTAGTATAATATATTTGTCCAATGAATACCCGTTTATCATCTGCTTTTCTTCTTGGTGTAGTAATTTTAATGACCAGTAGTGTATCATTCAGTGCTGCGCAGTAAATACAGTGGGTAGACCTTCGTTTTCGAGACTCTGGTTCCGAGTCTGTATAATTTTATTTTATTTCCAAATTTTAGACAGCATATTATTGTATTTAGTTTCATATTCGTTGTACAGCAGTTACTCTACGTCGTATGAAAAACACGTGTACTTAAATAACAAACGAAAACTAAACTCCGTCCGAATAGGCCATGAAGGCCCAACTGTACCAACCGGCCGCCGTGTCATCCTCTGCCCACAGGCATCACTGGATGAGGATAAGGAGGGGCACGTGGTCAGCACACCTCTCTCACGGCCGTATGTCGGCGTACGAGTCGGGAGCCGCTACTTCTCAGCCAAATAGCTCCTCAGTTTTGCCTCACAAGGGCTGAGTGCACTTACATGATACTCACACATAAATGAGAGCAGAATGAAGGACATACTGGCTCTGATAATGGATTTTAATTATTACAACTGACAGTTCTTACTCAACATAGTATGTAAGTTTCATAAATTTTGCAGTTATTTCTGTCCTATGACAGGTAAATTGGTTTTCACTGATTATCAATCACTCTTCATGAATATTTCGATACCTCTGATAAATATTTTTTATTTTCAGACTTAAAATAACAGTCGTTGTAGGACATTTGTCGTTTATGAAACAGTATATGGCTCAGCTTTAATGGGCAAATCAAAATTAGAAGGTAAAAGTTACACCTAGACCTGGAATGGAACTCACGAACATGTGTATTGTAGCCCAGAACTATACACACCGCTTTAACATTTTTTGTTTGTTCTAATCAAAGCCCTGTAATATACACGGCGTTAGTTATAACTGCGCAGCACCGCTGTATAGTATTGAATAAAGGTACTCATCGGACACGTGATTACAGTGTCGCCAAATTAGCTCTCTTTGACATACATTTTCGATCAAAAATATTCATATGACGAAATTTTGTTACAGGCGTTGTTGTATAAGTAGTTTTACTATGCGAGCAATCATGCTGTGGCGTCTGAGCATTATTTACATTCCCCTCCAGCCCGTATTTTTGCTGCTCCCAAGTACCAGTTGGTACGACCTGCTGTGTAAATGCAAGCCAGTTGAAAATTAAGGCTTCTGCAGGCGATTTATAATATTACTGCAGGAATCAAGCGTCTTTTTATTAAGCCTACTTGAAAAATTATTTGGTAACTCTGTACAGAGAAGAAACTGAACAAGTGCGAGCAGGAATCACGCTTTGAGAGTTCCGTACAAAGTTAATTATGTATATAGCTAATAATAATAATAATAATTTCGTGTGGCTCAAAGGATGGGTGCAAGTCATTCTACTGGACGCCATTTCGGCGACTTGCGTGTCCTAACCTGCCACAGTTATCCAATCTGAGAAAGACGACATACAGTTTAATGTGGAATCCAAACCACATCTCGTTCCTGGCCATTCCTCACATTGTTCAGAGTCTAAAACAATGACTGAAAAGACCGCGGTTCGAACGAGATTCGATCCTGCGATTTGTCGAGTTCCAGGCACACGCTTTACCGCTAGACCATCGGGCCTGGCATGCATCTAATTACGCAGAAGAGCTAAAGACACTCGTACACCTGCCTAATATCGTAAATGGCCACGTGAGCGCGCAGAAGTGCCCCAACACGACTGACATGGTCTCGATTAATTTCTAAAGGTTTGCTGGAGGGAACTGAACCATGAATTCTGCAGGGCTGTCCACAAAACCGTGAGAGTACGAGGGGGTGGAGATCTCTTCTGAACAACACGTTGCAAGACGTCCCAGACATGCTCAATAATATTCATGTCTGGGGAGTTTGGTGGCCAGTGGATGTGTTTAAACTCGGAAGAGTATTCCTGGAGCCACTCTGTAGCAATTCTGGAGGTGTGGGGTGCCGCATTGTCCTGCTGGAATCGCCCAAGTCCGTCGGAATGCACAATGGACACGAATGAATGCAGGTGATCTGACAAGATGCTTACGTACGTGTCACCCGTCAGAGTCGTATCTATATGTATCAGGGCTCAATTATAATTGCAACTGCACAGGCCCGCACCATTACATGACCTCCACCAGCTTGAACAGTCCCCTGCTGACATGCAGGTGCCATGGATTCATGAGGTTGTCTCCATACATGTACACGTCCATCCACTCGCTACAAATGAGACTTGTCCGACCAAGTAACATGTTTCCAGTTATCAATAGTATAATGTCGGCGCTGCCGGGCCCTGGCGAGGTGTAAAGCTTTGTGTCATGCAGTGATCAAGGGTAGACGCGTGGGCCTTCGGCTCCGAAAGCCATTTTGTTGAATGGTTCGCACGCTGATACTTGCTGATGGCCCAGCACTTAAGTCTGCCGAAATTTGCGAAAGGGTTGCGCTTCTCTCACCCTGAGCGATTCTCTTCAGTCGTCTTTGGTTCCGTTCTTGCTGGATCTTTTTCCGGCCGCAGCGATGTCGGAGATTTGATGTTTTACCGGATTCCTGATATTCACGGTATACTCGTGAAATGGTCGCACGGGAAAACCCTACTTCATCGCTACCATGGAGATGCTGTGCCCCATCGCTCGTGCGCCGACTATAACACCACATTCAAACTCAATTAAATCTTGGTAACTTGCCTTTGTAGCAGCAGTATCCGATCTAACAACGGTGCCAGACACTTTTTGTACATCGACGTTGCCGACCGCAGCGTCGTATTCTGCCTGTTTACATATCTCTGTATTTGAATAAGTATTCCTATACCAGTTCCTTTTGCGCTTCAGTGTAGTTTACCTATACGTCTCGATATGTTACTTTGCGAGTATCGCGCAGGATGATTATTGCTAACGTTTAAACCTTCCCGAAGCGACTTAGATGGCGCTGAGACTGAGGGGTTGCAAATGTCGGGAAATATCCCCAAGTGGATGACAAATGTTGAACTTGTGACATCACCAGATGACGCACTTCACCGCAAGTGTAAGAGACCATACGAGAAAAACAGGCTGCGGTGCGTACGTCACAACACGTGATACTGTAGGGCCTACGAGGGCCAGCAGCGTCTCTGGAGGGGACCCAGTCACTATTCCAAACGAGTTTAATAATTCTTTTTACTGCTTGTTTAAATACATGTAAGCTCTCGATAGCACACGATAAAATTAAGACCTTTATCGGGTATTTTTTCAATTAAATATTGATTGCCGATGGATCCTGCACGGAGACAGGCTTTAGCGACGTATAGCGGACAGACAAGTAGTGTGACGTCACAACTTTGTAACAGGGCCCATACATCTCGTTGAGCTTGACCTGCAGCTGCAGGAGTTGTCGGTCCTACCCTCACCGGCAGCGTGCAGTTCTACACATTACTTCGGTAGTGTACTCTGTATTCGTTCTTGTGTAATCTGACGTGATACGGTAGCGGTAATCCAATACTTGGATGAATCGGTTTACACTTACCGATACTCAGTAGCCAGCGGAGTGACATGTGGCACTGCCTCCTCCCAGCGAGAATAGGACGACAAGCCCAGCCACTGCACGTGCAGTGATGTACGTCAGCTGGTGACATCACATGTTCAACATTTGTCATCCACTTTTGGGTTCACCGGCCGGGGTGGCCGAGCGGTTCTAGGCACTACAGTCTAGGACCGCGCGACCGCTACGGTCGCAGGTTCGAATCCTGCCTCGGGCAAGGGTGTGTGTGATGTTCCTAGGGTAGTTAGGTTTAAGCACTTCTAAGTTTTAGGGGAATGATGACCTTAGAAGTGAAGTCCCATTGTGCTCTGAGCCATTTGAACCATTATTGGACTTTTGGGTTTATTTTTCCCGACATTTGCGATTCCATGTATCTCACATTAAATTACTTGTCTCAGTGTCATTTAAGTAGCACCGGGGTCTTAAAACGTTAATAAGAATGAGCCTGAATATGGCAATATCTACATCTACAGGGTGGTCCATTGATCGTGACCGGCAAAATATCTCACGAAATAAGCGTCAGATGAAAAAAAACTACAAAGAACGAAACTCATCTAGCTTGAAGGGGGCTATGGTTGCCCTCTGCCAGACACTTAATTGTCATTCGCAGTGTATGCACGTACATATACAGGGTGGTCCATTGTTAGTGATCGGGCCAAATATCTCATGAAATAAGTATCAAACGAAAAAACTACAAAGAACGAAACTCGTCTAGCTTGAAGGGGGAAACCAGATGGCGCTATGGTTGCCCCCCTAGATGGCGCTACCATAGGTCAAACCGATATCAACTGCGTTTTTTTAAATAGGAACCCCCATATTTTATTACATATTCGTGTAGTACGTGAGGAAATATGAATGTTTTAGTTGGATCACTTTTTTCGCTTTGTGATAGATGGCGCTGTAATAGTCACCAACATATTGCTCACAATTTTAGACGAACAGTTGGTAACAGGTAGATTTTTTAGATTAAAGTACAGAACGTAGGTACGTTTGAACGATTTATTTCTGTTGTTCCAATGTGATACATGTACCTTTGTGAACTTATCATTTCTGAGAACGCATGCTGTTACAGCGTGATTACCTGTAAATACCACATTAATGTAACAAATGCTCAAAATGATGTCCGTCAACCTCAAAGCGTTTGGCAATACGTGTAACGACATTCCTCTCAACAGCAAGTAATTCCGTAATGTTCGCACATGCATTGACAATGCGCTGACGCATGTTGTCAGGCGTTGTCGGTGGATCACGATAGCAAATATCCTTCAACTTTCCCCACAGAAAGAAATCCGGGGACGTCAGATCCGGTGAACGTGCGGGCCATGGTATGGTGCTTCGACGACCAATCCACCTGTCTTGAAATACGCTATTCAATACCGCTTCAACCGCGCGCGAGCTATGTGCCGGACATCCATCATGTTGGAAGTACATCGCCATTCTGTCATGCAGTGAAACATCTTCTAGTAACATAGGTAGAACATTACGTAGGAAATCAGCATACATTGCACCATTTAGATTGCCATCGATAAATGGGGGCCAATTATCCTTCCTCCCATAATGCCGCACCATACATTAACCCGCCAAGGTCGCTGATGTTCCACTTGTCGCAGCCATCGTGGATTTTCCGTTGCCCAGTAGTGCATATTATGCCGGCTTACGTCTGTTGGTGAATGATGCTTCGTCGCGTTCGTCGCTTAATAGAACGCGTGCAAAAAAATCTGTCATCGTCCCGTAATTTCTCTTGTGCCTAGTGGCAGAACTGTACACGACGTTCAAAGTCGTCGCCATGTAATTCCTGGTGCATAGAAATATGGTACGGGAGCAATCGATGTTCATGTAGCATTCTCAACACCGACGTTTTCGAGATTCCCGATCCCCGAGCAATTTGTCTGCTACTGATGTGCGGATTAGCCGCGACAGCAGCTAAAACACCTACTTTGGCATCATCATTTGTTGCAGGTCGTGGTTGACGTTTCACATGTGGCTGAACACTTTCTGTTTCCTTAAATAACATAACTAACCGGCGACCGGTCCGGCCACTTGGATGATGTCGTCCAGGATACCGAGCAGCGTACATAGCACACGCCCGTTGGGCATTTTGATCACAATAGCCATACATCAACACGATATCGACTATTTTCGCAATTGGTAATCGGTCCATTTTCACACGGGTAGTGTATCACGAAGTAAATATCGTCCGCACTGGCGGAATGTTATGTAATACCACGTACTTATATGTTTGTGACTATTACAGCGCCATGTATCACAAAGCGAAAAAAGTGGTCCAACCAAAACATTCATATTTCTTTATGTACTACACGAATATGTAACATAAAGTTGGAGGTTCCTATTTAAAAAAAAAAAAACCAGTTGATATCCGTTTGACCTTTGGCAGCACCATCTAGCGGACCAACCATAGCGCCATCTGGTTTCCCCCTTCAAGCTAGACAAGTTTCGTTCTTTGTAGTTTTTTCGTTTGATGCTTATTTCGTGAGATATTTGGCCCGATCACTAACAATGGACCACCCTGTATATGTACGTGCATACACTGCGAATGACAATTAAGTGTCTGGCAGAGGGTTCAATGAACCACCTTCACAACAATTATTATTCTACTCTAGAGCAGCACGAAGAAAAAACCGAACATCTATATCTTTCCGTGGGAGCTGCGATTTCCCTTATTTCCTTTATGATCGTTTCTCACTATGTAGGTTGGAGTCAACAAAGGACAGGATGTATGAGAAAGAATCATCCGATTTGGCACGCCTATGTTTCCGAAACTAATTATACATATGCAATGAATTTTGTTCTTTGATGAACGGGAAACTCAAAAAGTTTTTTCACACTTTTTAATAAGTGTTCAGTATACCCCCCTTGAGATGCACGTGATAAATGAACGAGGTATTCAAATTTTTCCCACACAGCAGCGAGCATGTCTTCAGTTACAGCTTCCATAGCTGCTGTTTTGCTACGTCTTCATTCACTCACTGTTGTCGGTAATGGAGGGACATAAACAGGGCCTTTTATAACCCTCACAAGAAATAATCACATACACGCAGGTCTGGTGACCTTGGAGGCCGGTAATGTAAGGCTGAATCATTTGGTCCAGTGCGACCGATCCATCGCTAAGTACTCCTTTGATTTAAAAATTCCCGCGCTTCCAGATCCCAGTGTGCCGGTGCCGCATCCTGTTGCTAAATGAAGTCATTCGAATCACTCATCAGCTGTGGGAAAAGAAAGTTCTCAAGCATGTCTAGATATTTGCGTCGTGGAACAGTGTTCTCGGCAAACAATAGCTTTTCCCGTCAAACTGCACAAAGCACATTTAATTTGAGAGAGTCCCTCTCATGTTGTACAACTTCATGTGGTTGTTACGTACCCCATATTGTCACATTATAACGGTTCACCTTTCCGTTTAAATGGAATGTTGCCTCGTCACTAAACACTAAGCTTGGAAGAAAACTGTTGTCGCCAAGAGCGAAATTACAGAACTCCACACATTGTTGTGTGTCATCTTCATAAAGAGCTTGCAGTAGCTGAATTTTGTATGGTTTTATGTGTAAACGTTGACGTAACACATGCCAGACGGACGTCGGGGGCGTGTTGAGCTATCGAGCTGCACCGCGAACGGATTTCTGCGGACTCCTTGTGAAACTATCTCGGATGCGTTCGACGTCTGTTTCAGACACTCGGGGACGGCCCGGCGATTTGCCTTTAACACAATCAACCTGTTTCTCGGAATAGTTCACGCCATCGTCTAATGCTTTGTGCTGTATGTGGATCCACACCATACCTAGTACGAAAGTCACGCTGAGCAGTTATTTACTGACCCGCACCGCGCAAAACGTAGAACACAAAATGCTCTCTGTTGCCGCGATACCATTCTTACTAGAACTGAAGTGGGCACACACTGCGGCAATCATGTAAACCTGGAGTGTTTGCTGTTTCCAACGTATTGTTCACGCACGTATCTCAAATAACATATATACATTTTTTACAATCGGATGATTCTTTTTTATACACCCTGTATTTTCGCATTCGGGGAAGAAAGTTAATGATTGAAATTTCGTGACAAGATCCCGCCGCAACGAGAAACGCCTTTGTTTTAATGACGCACACCTAAAATCCTATATCATGTCCGTGGTACTCTCTCCATTATTACTTGATAATATAAAACGTGCTACCCTTCTTTGAACTTCGTCGACGTAATCCTGTCTGATAAGGATCCCACGGCGCGCAGGAGTGCTCCAAAAGAGGACGGACATGCGTAGTGTAGGCAGTCTCTTTTAGTTGATCCGTTTCATCTTCTAGGTGTTCTGCTAATAAATCACAGTCTTTGGTTCGGCTTCCCTTCACCACAGCATTTTCTGTGTGTTGTTTCTAATTTCAGTTGGCTAAAAAGCTTAAGTCATTTACGTCGCCAAGGGACTGTAGACTCTGGTATTTGGAACTAATTTCAGCTTGATACCTTCACCTGTTCCTGAGAAAAAGATGTGTTGATAGATGGTCTTTCTTCATTCGCGTCAGAGGTACACTAAAATATACACATATACAATACATACAAAGAAAACTCTACAGTATTCACCCAGGATTGGGCAACTTTGATAGCATTGGGTGCTGCAGACGTTAAGTCCTTCATACTACAGCTGGTTGGGCATGAGTTACATTTGAAGAGATGCCGGGTTGTCTGCAATTCACCGCATTCGCACAGTTTTGCTCGGCAGTTGGCAGTTGGAAGTTCCATTTAAGGAGATAGTCCTTCGACCTTGCGACTTCGGTCCGTAGTCTGTTCAGGGACTTCCAGATGACCCACTTCTCCATGTGTCCAGGCGGCAGGAATTCTTGCCGTGTCATCCAGATGACAGATGGTGAGACAGACTCTAACGAAATGTGTAAGTAGCCTGTTTGTATGTTGGCAGCACTGTAGACTGTGTTAATATCATTGACAGCGTTCTGCGCCCTCGGCAGGAGATTCTGTGGTTGGACGGACTAGAAGTTAGTAAATGGATAGAGAGGCGTATGGACATGTTTATTTATTAGTGAAGACTCTGTATCAGTAGGTCATGCATTGTAAAGTGAGACGCAAGAAAATGAGAATGCATGTTGTTGGTAACGTGTGGGTTGTGGAGTTATTGACAACTATATAATTTTTGCAACTGGTTGTCACATGAATAAGGTAAAATTTTCTAAATACATTGTTTGCTCTTCAACAAAAACTTTCTTTTGCTAACCATATGCCTTCTAGTAGTTAGAATCTATAGCAGTAGAATTTTTTTATTTAGCTGGCTGTAGTTGCTGCTTGCTGTAATTTCTGTAGTTTGTGTTGTGAAGATTTTCTGTGAGGTAAATGACTTATAAAAAATAGGGGGGGGGGGGGGGTTCTTGATTGAAATGAGTTTACGCAATTAATAGAGTTGGAGGTAGTTTCATATTTCATAAATTTCATATTTTTTGGACTTTCAGTATTGTTAGGATTTATTGCAATTCAGGGCCATTCTTTTGTATTAATTATTGGAAGTCATGTTGTCACTGTGCAAGTATAGCAGTCAGATTGCGTTGGGCTTGTATAATGTGGGTAATAAATGAATAGGTTAAGCTTGAGGTGTCTTTGTCAGGGAAAATTTTGTAGGTCAGTATTTAAATGATAAAAATAATTAAAGACATCAGTTTCAAGTGCTCCTTTAAAAAGCGTTCCGTTTTTACGAATGAGGTACAGAACCATAAAAATTACACAAACGTACTTTTATAGCGTTTGGGTTTTTGGTGGAAGTAACTGCAGCAGATCAGCAGTGAACATTGTTCCCTATCAGATCACTCACTTGAGGATCTTCTGTCCTAGGCGACGGACTTCGGCTCTTCTAGAGGTGTTTCGTAGCCTAGTACGAAATTGGTATACAAAAGGGACAGTAGGCACGCCACAGACAATGAAAGTCTTAGTAATCTGGCGAAACATATGTTCGGAAATGAACAGGTAGGCCTGTCACAAGTAGATACATTGTTACACACGAAATGTAGCCGCCGGGCGCGCATACTTGCTGTAGGACAAGTTGAAAGCAGACAAGATCACTCACAAACCAGTCTTCAGTACGAAGACCAGTCCCCAGAGAGAGCAGGGAAATGGAATAGCGGGTATCACTATAGGCAGAGAAACTAACCATGCCCGGCCGCTGTGGTCGAGCGGTTGTAGGCCCTCCAGCCTGGGGCCGCGCGACCGCTACAGTCGCAGGTTCGAATCCTGCCTCGGGCATAGATGTGTGTGATGTCCTTAGGTTAGTTAGGTTTAAGTAGTTCTAAGTTATAGGGACTGATGACTTCAGATGTTAAGTCCCATAGTGCTCAGAGCCATTTGAAGCATTTGAACAAACAGCAACAGGGGGCGGCCGAAACGGCTTACTACGCTACATGCCAGTCTTCAGCGCTAGTATTTGCGATAGAGACGTAGTACCAACGCAGTAGTACCCATCCCAATCGCCGGGTACTTCAGAAACATCACGTGTGCATCCCAGATAACTAAATGTTCCCAGAGTAATGGGAAGCACTAGACATTAAATGGCAGTAACTGCGGTACATTGCACTTTGCGATGTTGACTCCTCTAGAAACTGCAACGCAATAGGGCTGGCAGAGCTGCTCTCCATGTTTCTTAAAAGCTCTTTCGATGACCGTTCAAATCCGCGTCCGGTCATCCTGATTTAGGTTTTCCGTGATTTCTCTAAATCGCTTGAGGCAGATGCCGGGCTGGTTCCTTTAAAGGGTACGAGGGGTCCACTTGTGCATGTCGCCCGCTTTTGTCAACGGTTGTCGAACGTAGAAGAGACTGTATCTTTTAAGCCACTGAACCAAAGACGTTACCTGAGTGGCAGAATCGATTGTGAGTAGGAGCGCGCGGAGCGCATTAGCAGTTGTCGTTGCACTGTGTCATAGGTACATTATGTGATCAAAAGTATCCGGACACCTCCAAAAACATATGTTTTTCATATTGGGTGCATTGTGCTGCCACCTACCGCCAGGTACTCCATATCAGCGACCTCAGTACTCGTTAGACATCGTGAGAGAGCAGAATCGGGTGCTCCGCTGAACTCACGGACCTCGAACGTTGTCAGATGATTGGGTGTCATACGTCTGTACACGACATTTCCTCTCTCCTAAACATCCCTAGCTCTACTGTTTCGGATATGGTAGTGAAGTAGAAACGTGAAGGGACACGTACAGCACAAAAGCGTACAGGCCGACCTCATCTGTTGACTGACAGAGACCGCCGATAGTTGAACAAGGTCGTAATTTGTTACAGGTAGGCATCTATCCAGACCATCACACAGGAATTCCGAACTACATCAGGATCGACCGCATGTACTATGATAGTTATGCGGGAGGTGAGAAAACTTGGATTTCATGGTCGAGCGGCGGCTCATAAGCCACACATCACTCCGATAAATGCCAAACGACGCCTCGCTTGGTGTAAGGAGCGTAAACATTGGACGATTGAACAGTGGAAAAACGTTTTGTGGAGTGACGAATCACGGTAAACAATGCAGGGATCCGATGGCAGGGTGTGGGTATGGCGAATGCCCGGTGAACGTCATGTACCAGCATGTGTAGTGCACTCTGCCATCAGGCCACAAGTGGCCCATCGGGACCATCCGACCGCCGGGTCATCCTCAGCTGAGGATGCGGATAGGAGGGGCGTGTGGTCAGCACACCGCTCTCCCGGTCGTTAGGATGGTTTTCTTTGAACGGAGCCGCTACTATTCGGTCGAGTAGCTCCTCAATTGGCATCACGAGGCTGAGCGCACCCCGAAAAATGGCAACAGCATATGGCGGCCCGGATGGTCACCCATCCAAGTGCCGGCCACGCCCGACAGCGCTTAACTTCGGTGATCTGACGGGAACCAGTGTAGCCACTGCGTCAAGACCGTTGCCAGCATGTGTAGTGCCAACAGTAAAATTCGGAGGCGGTGGTGTTATTGTGTGGTCGTGTTTTTCATGGAGGGGGCTTGCACCCCTTGTTGTTTTGCGTGACACTATCACAGCACAGGACTACATTGATGTTTTAAGCACCTTCTTGCTTCCCACAGTTGAAGAGCAATTCGGGGATGGCGATTGCATCTTTCAACACAATAGAACAGCTGTTCATAATTCACGGCCTGTGGCAGAGTGGTTACATGACAATAACATCCCTGTAATCGACTGGCCTGCCCAATGTCCTGACTTGAATCCCATAGAACACCTTTGGGATGTTTTGGGACGCCGACTTCGTGCCAGATCTCACCGACCGACATAGATACCTCTCCTCAACGCAGCACTCCGTGAAGAATGGGACTGCAATTCCCCAAGAAACCTTCTAGCACCTGACTGAACATGTGCCTGCGAGAGTGGAAGCTGCCATCAAGGCTAAGGGTGGCCGGACACCATATTGAATTCCAGCATTACCGATGGAGGGCGCCACGAACTTGTAAGTCGTTTTCAGCCAGGTGTCTGGATATTTTTGAACACATAGTGTATGTATACTAAGTTTAAAAGCAACAGGAACAAATTTGTAAGGCAATGAAATTTTGTATATTTAACCTTAAGTATGCAGCAATGCGATATCTGGAATTGTCTGAATTTTACAATACTTAACCTTGAATGTAGGAACTAAGTATTCTCCATCAGATTTAATGTATAAGTTGATTAGGTAGAGTCCCGGCGGAGGTTTGAGTCCTCCCTCGGGCAGATGACCTTAGCAGTTAAGTCCCGTAAGATTTCACACACATTTTTGGTTAGGTAGATCCGATTTGTAATATTTTGTGTATTTTGTACTCGTGATACAGAGAAGTTCAGTTTTAGAATCTATTTCGCCAAACGACGTCAGACTTTTTCTTGTGTAACGGTCCAAGTGTTTTTAATTACGACAGTACACGAGAATTGTAGAACAGTTAAGAAGTTCACTGATTTTTAAGTTAATGTAAAATATTTCATATCCCCTTATCAGTACGTCATCCTCTTCCATGTCATGTTTATTTAAATCCAATGAATATTTTTCTAAAGGAAATCATTCTTCAATCAGAATCAGAAAAAGTATTAATGTGCCAGATTCAGAAAAGTATTAATGTTTGTAACAGTTTCAATGCGGGCAGCATTGCACAGCGCTGAGCTAATATTCATTATTTTCACTGAACATTTGCAAGGTTGTTCATTTATCAGTCAATGTAGTGATATCACCTTATGAAGCTATTTTAAAGTCAGCATTGCACCTCGCTGTGCCAAGACTGAATATTTTCTATGCCTACTGTGGACAGAAGAGACTACTAAGATTACATCCGTAGCAAACTAAGGAAAATTTACGTTATTGATTATTTGAACAGTGAATTTTGTCAGTTTATTGCGCAGGGCGCTCACGAGACTGGGTAAATTAATCCCTCTGTAATTTCATTGTGGGCATTTCGCATTGGCTGTCCAGATTCAGTTGTTTAATATTTTTGGGTAACAGTAAAACTGATTAAGCACACACTTTGCTCAACAACACACAGCAATGAATGATATTTTCACTCTGCAGCAGAGTGTGCGCTCGTATGAAACTTCCTGGCAGATTAAAACCGTGTGCCGGGCCAACTCGAACTCAGGATCTCAGTCTTTCGCGAGCAAGTGCTCTACCAACTGAGCTACCCAACACGACTCACGACCCGTCCTCACAGCTTCAATTCTGCCAGTACCTCGCAGGAGAGCTTCTGTGAAGTTCGGAAGGTAGAAGACGAGGTACTGGCAGAACTGAAGCTGTGAGGAGGGGTCGTGAGTCGAGCTTGGGTAGCTCAGTTGGTAGAGCACTTATCTGCAAAAGGCAAAGGTCCCGATTTCGAGTCGCGGTCCGGCAGACAGTTTTAATCTGCTAGGAAATTTCATACCAGCGCACACTCCGCTGCAGAGTGAAAATCTCATTCTGGAAACATACCCGAGGCTGTGGCTAAGCCATGTCTCCGCAATATACTTTCAACACACGGTAAATTTGCAGAACAGAAACATTACGCTTTTCATAAGCAGTGGCAAACAAACACATAAATTTTTTAGGAATGTTACACTTTTATAAAAAACGTTACAAAGGGTAACGCCGATTTTCTTCCCTAGCCTTTCCTAATCCAAGCTTCTGTTCAGTCTCTAACGACTTTGTTATCGATGGGAAGTTAAACACTAATCTCCTGTTCCTTTTCTGTCGATGAGCTACAGTGCACCCCCGCGGTACGCGAAAAAGTCCTGGTAGCCAAACTAACTGGCATGATAAGTGGAACCGTTCCTGCTGTTCTGGCCATCTGCCGTGGTAGAGTTCCACCCCTCACGTTGAGTGCCCTAAACTGGCGAGAATTCGCCGAAGACGGGAGAACAGTGCGTGCCTCCGCCATCGCGTCAATCTGAAATAACGGTCAGAACAGCAATCTAGATTTCGCCATCTTGGACTTTTTCTGTATTAATTAATGCTAAAATTGACCTGCCCCCTTTAACCGAGGGTTCTCTATGTAGACAGAGCCTCGGTACTGTCTATGGATATGGGAAGATTAATTTAGTGGTCTTAATTCAATGATACAGTTCCCCACAGTCGTTTAATGAACAAAGTAAGAGCATATGGTTTATCAGACCAATTGTGTGATTGGATTGAAGAGTTCCTAGATAACAGAACGCAGCATGTATTCTCAATGGATAGACGTCTTCCGAAGTAAGAGTGATTTCAGATGTGCCGCAGGGGAGTGTCGTAGGACCGTTGCTATTCACAATATACATAAATGACATTGTGGATAATATTGAAATTCACTGAGGCTTTTTGCGGATGATGCTGTACTATATCGAGAGATTGTAACAATGGAAAATTGTACTGAAATGCAGGAGGATCTGCAACGAATTGACGCATGGTGCAAAGAATGACAACTGAATCTCAATTTAGACAAGTGTAATGTGTTGCGAATACACAGAAAGAAAGATCCTTTATCATTTAGCTACAATATAGCAGGTCAGCAACTGAAGCAGTCAACTCTATAAATTATCTGGGAGTACGCATTAGGAGTGATCTAAAATGGAATGACCATATAAAATTAATCGCCGGTAAAGCAGATGCCAGACTGAGATTCACTGGAAGAATCCTAAGGAAATGCAATCCGAAAACAAAGGAAGTAGGTTACAGTACACTTGTTCGCCCACTGCTTGAATATTGCTCACTGGTGTCGGATCCGTACCAAATAGATTGATAGAAGAGACAGAGAAGATCCAACGGAGAGAAGAGCGCTTCGTTACAGGATCATTTAGAAATCGCGAAAGCGTTACGGAGATGATAGATAAACTCCAGCGGAAGACTCTGCAGGAGAGACGCTCAGTAGCTCGGTACGGGCTTTTGTTGAGGTTTCGAGAACATACCTTCACTGAGGATTCAAGCAGTATATTGCTCCCTCTTACGTATATCTCGCGAAGAGACCATGAGGATAAAATCAGTGAGATTAGAGCCCACACTGAGGCATACCCACAATCTTTCTTTCCACAAACAATACGAGACTGGAATAGAAGGAAGAACCGATAGAGGGTCTCAAAGTACCCTCCGCCACACACCGTCAGGTGGCTTGCGGAGTATGGATGTAGACGTATATGTAGATCACGTTTGATGCACTGTTAAATAGTTTTCGACTGCTCGGAGTTAGGTATCAGTTTATTCGGAATTTTATATGGAATTCTAATCTGTAATCAGAAGTAATGGAATAACTTTATTTCTCTCTCTTCCGTTGTGGTGAGGACTAGTCTGGGCAGATGGTATGGCCTTGGCAAGTGCTTGGAAAAGTCACTGCGTTGCAGTTTTGAAGGGGTTGGGGGGACACAGGCAGATGGCAGGGTCGTACTGTGTTGGCAGTTCCACAAGGGTTGCAGGATCGCCCAGTTATGGCTCTGTCCTAATGATGACGTCGTCGCCACAGAGACTTTGGGCTGCAGTCTTCCCTCCATTTTCCGCTCCTCGGTTGTGCACTGAAGCGCCAAAGAAACTGGTATAGGAATGCGTATCCAAATACAGAGATCGTAAACAGGCAGAATACGGCAACGCCTATGTAAGACAATAAGGGTTTGGTGCAGTTAGACCGGTTACTGCTGCTATGATGGCACATTATAAAGGTTCAAATGGCTCTGAGCACTATAGGACTTAACATCTGAGGTCTTCAGTCCCCTAGAACTTAGAACTACTTAAACCTAACTAACCTAAGGACATCACACACATCCATGCCCGAGGCAGGATTCGAACCTGCGACAGTAGCCGTCGCGCGGTTCCAGACTGAAGCTCCTAGAACCGCTCGGTCACTGCGGCCGGCCGTTATCAAGGTTTAAGTGGATTTGAACGCGGTGCGAGTGATGGGACACAACATTTGAGAGGTAACGATGAAGTGGGATATACCCGTACGACCATTTCACGAGTACATCGTGAACATCAGAAATCCAATAAAACATCAAATTTCCGACATCGTTGCGTCTGGAAAAAGTCCTGCAAGAATGAGATCAACGACGACAGAAGAGAATCGTTCAACGTGACAGAAGTGCAACCTTCGGCAAATTGCTGCGGATTTCAATTCTGGTCTGTCAACAGGTATCAGTGTGCGAACCATTCGGCGAAACATCATCGATATGGGCTTTAGGAGCCAAAGGCCGACTCCTGTAGCCTAGATGACTGTGTGACAACAGAGCTTTACGCTCACCTGGGCCCGTCAACACCGACATTGGACTGTTAATGACTGGAATCACGTTACCTGGTCGGACTAGTCTTGTTTCAATTTGTATCGAGTGAGTGGAAGTGGCACAGGTATGGAGACTGTTGTGTCTAGACAAGACAGCCTAGACACAATGAGAGGAAGCCGAAAGGCACGCGCTTAAACTCACGCCGGCTGGCGTGAGGTCTGAAACAGGATACGTAATGAATGCTATAAAGAAAAGTACGTTGCTTCTGGAATACTTAACTTTAATCCATAATTGTGGAACATCGCTCTTGATGATACATGCTTCATATAATAAATATCAATTGAATACGGCGCCTTGCTAGGTCGTAGCAATTGACTTAGCTGAAGGCTATGCTAACTATCTTCTCGGCAAATGAGAGAGTCTTCGTCAGTGTAGCATCGCTAGCAAAGTCGGCTGTACAACTGGGGCGAGTGCTAGTACGTCTCTCTAGACCTGCCGTGTGGTGACGCTCGGTCTGCGATCACTGACAGTGGCGACACGCGGGTCCGGCGTATACTAATGGACCGCGGCCGATTTAAAGGCTACCACCTAGCAAGTGTGGTGTCTGGCGGTGACACCACAGAGACAACTTCACGAAGCCATGGATCCTGCATGTCAAATGGTTCAAATGGGTCTGAGCACTATGGGACTTAACATCTATGGTCATCAGTACCCTAGAACTTAGAACTACTTAAACCTAAGTAACCTAAGGACGTCACACAACACCTTGCATGTCAACAGGGGACTGTTCAAGCTGGTGGAGGCTGTGTAATGGTGTGGGGCGTGTGCAATTGGAGTTATATGGGACTCCTGACACGTCTAGATACGACCTTGCAGGTGTCACCTACGTTAAGCATCCTGTCTGATCACCTGCAAGCTGGCCACTGTGGCCGAGCGGTTCTAGACGCTTCAGTCCGGAACCGCGCTGCTGCTACCGTCGCAGGTTCGAATCCTGCCTCGGGCATGGATGTGTGTGATGTCCTTAGGTTAGTTAGGTTTAAGTAGTTCTAAGTCTAGAGGACTGATGACCTCAGATGTTATGTCCCATAGTGCTTAGAACCATTTTTTTTATCACCTGCACCCATTCATGTCCATTGTGCATTCCGACGGACTATGGCAATTACAGCACAACAATGTGACACCCCACAGTTGCAGAATTGCTACAGAGTGGCTTCAGAAACTCTCTTCTTAGTTTAAACATTTCCGATAGCGACCAAACTCTCTAGACATGAAAATTATTGAGCATATGTGGGATGCCTGGCAACGTGCTGTTCAGAAGAGATCTCCACCCCCTCGTACTCTTACGGATTTACAGACATCCCTGCAGGATTCATGGTGTCAGTTCCCTCCAGCACTACTTCAGACATTAGTCATGCCATTTCGTGTTGCGGCACTTCTACGTGCTCGCGGGGGCCCTCCACGACATTAGGCAGGTGTACGAGTTTCTTTGGCTCTTCGGTGTAGTCTAAACGGCGTTGCGGCTGGAAGCGGTGAGTGACCCGTCGGTTCGCGCAGTAAGCCGCGCCACCAGTCAGTGCTGACGTGGGGGCGGCAGTCTGCTGCGGAAAGGAGGCAGGCAGGCGGGCGGGGATTGCGGCGCCGCCCACGCAGCTGGCTGCGTTTGCTCCGGCGCGACGGCGACCTCGTCAGCGTCCAGACGAGCGGCGCGTGGCGTGCGTGCGTGCGTGCGTGTGCGTGCCGCGTCTGTCGCCGAACTGCGCTGTGGCGCGGTTGGCGCAGGCCCGCCCTGTCCTCGCTGTGTTGTCAAACAGCCCGCCCGCTTCTGGCCGCTGGCGCCTATTTTTGACCTTCACGGATAGGCCAACTAACGACCACGTGCGTCTTCTTTTGTTCCAGTGCTCTTTCATCTGTTCACTGTTGTTATCTCTACTGCTTTGACAGAGCGAGGCGGCGGACTGGACTCGCATTTGGAAGGACGGCGGTTCAAACCCGCGTCGTGCCATGCTGATTTAGGTTTTCCGTGATCTCTATAAGTCGAGCCAGGCAAATGCCTGATTGTTCGTTTGAAAGGACACGGCCGACTTCCTTCCCTAATCCGGTGGGATCGATAAACCTCGCTGTTTGGTACCTTCCCCCAAATCAACCAACCATTCTTCTGACCACTTCACATCTGTTTTTTCCACTCTCCTACTTTGCCATCTTTCATATTCGATATTTCTGTGTGTCAGTTGTTTCTTCAGCTTTTATATTACTTTTTGCTACATCAGTTTTACTACATGGATAGAACTTCAGCCTCAACGTTAACTACACTACTGGCCATTAAAATTGCTACAGCAAGAAGAAAGATGATAAACGGGTATCCATTGGACAAATATATTATACTAGAACTGACTCGTGATTACATTTTCACGCAGTTTGGGTGTATAGATCCTGAGAAATCAGTACCCAGAACAACCACCTCTGGCCGTAATAACGGCCTTGATACGCCTGGGCATAGAGTCAAACAGAGCTTGGATGGTGTGTACAGGTACAGCTGCCCATGCAGCTTCAATACGATACCACAGTTCATCAAGAGTAGTGACTGGCGTATTGCGACGAGCCAGTTGCTCGGCCACCATTGACCAGACGGTTTCAATTGGTGAGAGATCTGGAGAATGTGCTGGCTAGGGCAGCAGTCGAGCATTTTCTGTATCCAGAAAGGCCCGTGCAGGACCTGCAACATGCGGTCGTGCATTATCCTGCTGACAGGTAGGGTTTCGCAGGGATCGAATAAAGGGTAGAGCCACGGGTCGTAACACATCTGAAATGTAACGTCCACTGTTCAAAGTACCGTCAATGCGAACAAGAGGTGACCGAGACGTGTAACCAATGGCACCCCATACCATCATGCCGGACGATACGCCAGTATGGCGATGACGAATACACGCTTCCAATGTGCGTTCACCGCGATGTCACCAAACACGGATGCGACCATCATGATGCTGTAAACAGAATCTCGATTCATCCGAAAAAATGACGTTTTGCTACTCGTGCACCCAGGTTTGTCGTTGGGTACACCATCGCAGGCGCTCCTGCAGTGATGCACCGTCAAGGGTAACAGCAGCCATGGTCTCCGAACTGATAGTCCATGGTGTTGGAGACGTCGTCGAACTGTTCGTGCAGATGGTTGTTTACTTGTAAACGTCCCCATCTGTTGACTCAGGGATCGAGACGTGGCTGCACGTTCCGTTACAACCATGCGGATAAGATGCCTGTCATCTCGACTGCTAGTGATACGAGGCCGTTGGGGTCCAGCACGGCGTTCCGTATTACGCTCCTGAACCCACCGATTCCATATTCTGCTAACAGTCATTGGATCTCGACCAACGCGAGCAGCAATGTCGCGATACGGTATACCGCAATCGCGATAGGCTACAATCCGACCTTTATCAAAGTCGGAAATGTGATGGCACGCATTTCTCCTCCTTACACGAGGCATCACAACAATGTTTCACCAGGTAACGACGGTCAACTGGTGTTTGTGTATGAGAAATCGGTTGGAAACTTTCCTCGTTATGGGTGTCGCCACCGGCGCCAACCTCGTGTGAATGCTTTGAAAAACTAATAATTTGCATATCACAGCATCTTCTTCCTGTCGGTTAAATTTCGCGTCTGTAGCACGTCATCTTCGTGGTGTAGGAATTTTAATGGCCAATAGTGTACATGTACGTCTACATCTATACTCTGCAAACCAACGTGAGGTGCATGGCAGAGGATACGTCCAATTGTATGGAGACGAGGTACCGACGGAAGTAAAGCCATAAGGACGGGTCGTGAGTCGTGCTTGAGTAGCTCAGATGGTAGAGAACTTGTCCGCGAAATGCAAAGGTCCCGAGTTCGAATCTCTGTCCCGCACGCAGTTTTAATCTGCCAGGAAGTTTGATATGGATCTTGTAGGGATATTTGAGAATAGTTCGAAGCACCTTCTATACAGTGGACCAAGCGATGTTCAACCGTCGTGACACAGCACGCGCACTACCGGACGATCGGGAATTGCGCGCAGCGTTGTCTTCCATAGCAACAACGATTTCACCAGCGACCTGTGGTGCAACCGGTCGTCGGCCTCTTCCCAGAGCGACGCCGAGCTCTCCAGCTGATTCGAACTTTTCGTCAACCTCCGCACAGCAGGTGGAGAAAGAGGACCCTTCCATAATCCTTTCAGCCGGCGATATTCTCGAAGTGCAGCTGCAGCATTACTGTTGTTTTGATAATAGAGCTTCGCCAATAATGCCCAGTTCCTTCCGTCCAAGCTGATGTTGACACGTCAACAAGTGCACTGAAACTCATCAGGTGTGTGGCTCTGTGAATCACGATGGCTGATCACGACACCTGGTGGCCATAGTTGGTACTGGACTGTGGCGCTGTGACAGATGGAAATCATGCACCACATACTCTCGACATTAATGCTACCAAGTTTCGTACTCTTACGGCAATTAGTTTCCGTATTATAAAGTGTTAAATGAGGAAAGTTTAAGTATAGCCACCGGTACATTCAATATTCCCTGTTAGTCCTATCTGGTATAGGTCCCATACGCTTGAGCAGTATTCTAGAACATGAGTGATTTGTAAGCAATCTCTTTTGCAGACTGATTGCACTTCCCTAGTATTTTACCAATAAACCGAAGTCTACCAACTGCTTTACCCAGACTGTACCTATGTCATCATTCCATGTCATATCCCTACAAAATGTTACACCCAGTTATTTGTATGAGTTGGTCAATTCCAACAGTGAGTCATTCATATTATAGTCATAGGATACTACAGGCGTGTTTTTTTTAAGTAAGTACCGTTTTGAAATTTAAAAAAGACGTGCTAAGATATCTCAAAAATTTTATTTTTACATGAAATGCTGTACCTTAATCTACGCACTGACGCCATTACAGTCTGATTTTTCCTTGTTTACGTTGTGTACTATTTAAGATGCCTCCGATAATTCTGAGTCCCGTCGACTGTGAAGTACGGGCTGTTATAAGATTTCTTACTGCTAAAGGCCTAAAAGCGATCGATATTCATCGTGAGATCTGTGCAGTTTACGGAGAAAACATTATGGGTGATGGAATGGTAAGAAAGTGGGTGAGAGCATTTAAAGATGGCCGCACAAATGTGCATGATGAACAACGGAATGGGCGTCCTTCGGTCGTTAATGAAAGTTTGGTGCAGGAAGTGGACAATAAGGTGAGAGAAAACAGACGCTTTACGATTTCCTCCTTGCGGGATGACTTTCCAAATGTTTCTCGTAGTGTTTTATATGGCATTGTGACCGAGCACTTGGATTACCGAAAATTGAGAACCGAAAATGTTGACGGTTGTGCACAAAACCAAACGTTTAGACAGTCCACTGACTTTCCTTGAGCGGCTCGACAACGACGGTGATGATTTCTTAAGCCAAATTGCTACGGGCGATGAAACACGGGTGGCCTTCGTCACACCAGAATCAAAGCAACAGTCCATGGAAGTTGAGCTAGGGCATCGTTTTGCTGGGAGACAATGCCCGTCCGCATGTGGCGAATCAGACCAAATATCTCATCACATCTTTTCGATGGGAAACTCTAGATCATCCTCCGTACAGCCCCGATCTCGCGCCCAGTGACTACCATCTGTTCCTGCACTTGAAGAAACAGTTGGGCGGTCAGCGTCTTCAAGACGATGACAAAGTCGGAACAGTGGTTATGCAGTGGTTAACAAGTCACGCGGCAGACTTCTATGAGGAGGATATTCAAAAACTGGTACAACGCTATGACAAGTGCCTCAATATTGACGGAAATTATGTAGAAAAGTAGATTAAGGTACAGGCTTTCATGTACAAATAAAATTATTGAGATATCTTAGCATGTCTTTTTTAATTTCAAAACGGTACTTACTTAAAAAAACACGCCTCGTACATTTTTTTCGTTTTGTGAAGTGCAAAATTTTATATTTCCGAACATTTAGAGCAAATTCCCAGTCTCTGCACCACGTTGAAATCTTATCCAGATCTGACTGAATATTTATGTAGCTTCTCTCAGATAGTACTTCATTGTAGATAACTGCATCACCTGCAAAAAGCCTGATTTCACTATTAATATTGTTTACAAGGTCATTAATATACAACATGAACAGAAAGGGTCCCAATACAAAAAATGGTTCAAATGGCTCTGAGCACTATGGGACTCAACTGCTGAGGTCATTAGTCCCCTAGAACTTAGAACTAGTTAAACCTAACTAACCTAAAGACATCACAAACATCCATGCCCGAGGCAGGATTCGAACCTGCGACCGTAGCGGTCTCGCGGTTCCAGACTGCAGCGCCTTTAACCGCACGGCCACTTCGGCCGGCGGTCCCAATACACTTCCCTGGGGTACACCCGAAGTGACTTCTACACCTGACGAGGACTCTTCGTCCAAGATAACGTATTGTGTCCTCCCTACTAAAAGTCCTCAGTCCAGTCACAAATTTCACGTGATACCCCATACGATCGTACTTTTCACAATCAGCGTAGGTGTGGTACAGTTTCAAATGCTTTTCGCAAATCAAGAAACACTTCATCTACCTCGTTTCCTTGATCCAAAGCGTTATATGACTGTACTCGTCTTGTCAAGTGATTTCGGATATCATCAGAAAATTATCATTCTATTTCAAAGGAACATATTTGCTTTAATATCTTGACAGATACAAGAGTTAAGACTTTTTATGACATATAAAAGTACATATCCCTTAGCGTACTATCATGTGGTGAAAACGTACATATATATCCAGAGATCCAGAGCGAGTTGTTTATAGTTATTTAGGCCATTTCACGCAACTTCGCATCTTAAAGTTGTCTTCTCTGTCATTTTGTCATTTCCCAGGGCTGCCCTCCACACAAACAAATTGTTTTTATTATTGACTCAGGTAACATTTTTTCCTCTTTTTCTTAATATTTCTGACCAAAGGATGGAATTTAGCTTATTGATTGCTATTTAGGCTTTTGTTGTCCTCTGCCTTATTTCTTGTTCACTGGAGCCGTGATGTGAGATTATAACTTCGACATTTTACTCTTTTCATATGCCTCAAGTGATTAGTAATTCCTCCTAAGATCCAATCCAATCTTATGATGAAGGGGTATTCAAACCGGAATGACAAAAAGCAATGACATGTTTTTAGAAATTAGTGATTGGTAGCCCCTTCAAAGCTCATTCTATACTTAACCCCCTGCCCTTGAGGCAAGTTTTTCTGCAGCATGAAATACTGTGGGATTCTAAGCGCCACAACTTCTTATTTCGCCTCTCGTCTTCTTGTAATTTTATTGTTCCTGTTTATTGTGCCTCAGAAGGTCCAACGGTACCGACCGACCGCCGTGTGATCCATGGCTGGTAGGCGTCACTGAGTGCAGATGGTGAGTGTTCATCGGAGGTGAGGGTACCATCTGGAGTGCCCCAGGGAAGTGTGGTAGGTCAGGTGTTGTTTTCTATCTACATATATGATCTTTTGGATAGGGTGGATAGCAATGTGCGGCTGTTTGCTGATGATGCTGTGGTGTACGGGAAGGTGTCGTCGTTGAGTGACTGTAGGAGGATACAAGATGACTTGGACAGGGTTTGTGATTGGTGTAAAGAATGGCAGCTAACTGTAAATATAGATAAATGTAAATTAATGCAGATGAATAGGAAAAAGAATCCCGTAATGTTTGAATACTCCATTAGTAGGGTAGCGCTTGACACAGTCACGTCGAAAAATATTTGGGCGTAACATTGCAGAGCGATATGAAGTGGGACAAGCATGTAATAGCAGTTGTGGGGATGGCGGATAGTCGTCTTCGGTTCATTGGTAGAATTTTGGGAAGATGTGGTTTATCTGTAAAGGAGACCGCTTATAAAACACTAATACGACCTATTCTCGAGTACTGCTCGAGCGTTTGGGATCCCTATCAGGTCGGAATGAGGGAGGACATAGAAGTAATTCAGAGGCGGGCTGTTAGATTGGTTACTGGTAGGTTTGATCATCACGCGAGTGTTACGGAAATGCTTCAGGAACTCGGGTGGGAGTCTCTAGAGGAAAGGAGGCGTTCTTTTCGTGAATCGCTACTGAGGAAATTTAGAGAACCAGCAGTTGAGGTTGACTGCAGTACAATTTTACTGCCGCCAACTTATATTTCGCGGAAAGACCACAAAGATAAGATAAGAGAGATTAGGGCTCGTACAGAGGCATATAGGCAGTCATTTTTCCCTCGTTCTGTTTGGGAGTGGAACAGGGAGAGAAGATGCTAGTTGTGGTACGAGGTACCCTCCGCCACGCACCGTATCGTATGTATGTAGATGTAGGTATAAAGGGGCACGAGGTCAACACACCGCTCTCCTGACCGTTGTCTGTTTGCGTGACTGGAAACTTGTCAGTCAAGTAGCTCCTCAACCCGCTTGGCAACTGTGCAGTAATAAGTAAGTGCTAGCCAAGCCCGGGAGCGCTTAACTTCGCTGACCTGATGGGTACCTGTGTTACCACTGCGGCAAGGCCGTTGGTCTTCATTGTTGCTGTTGCAACTTTTATTCCCTCAACCTAACTTTCCCTTGACCTCCCTCATTTCCCTCTCTTCACAGGGATCCATTTCCAAGTTTTTTGTTACCGACACTCCCCCTGTAATCTCACCATGCGATCATATCATCACAGCTGCTTTTCCTCCATAACATCAAAAAATCATTTTTTTTTTTTTTTGATTTAGTATTCGCCTCGTAATTTCTTTCGTTCTCATTTCATGTCACAAGAGCAAGCCACAGTACCCTCTTTCTTTAAAAAAAAAAAAAAAAAAAAGGCTTATCTACAGTGCTAATGGTTGATTTTAACTTTTTATAAAAGGTACAGTACTCTCCACATATGCGCAAATGACTTGAACATGTGGATCATTGTCTTTACCCTCATGTTAGTAATGGCAATTTTAGCTGTGTAGTTACGGCTCTAGCTAGTCCTACCTGTTGATCAATTCCCTGAGTAGTAACAGTGAACCCCATGCATCCAAAAACTGACTTTTTTATTTTCAGTCATCAACTCTTATAACACGCCAAAAAAATTTTATTTTATTTTTCAATTATTATTTTTAAACATGCGTTGTGTGTTCAGTAATAAGTTTCTTCACCATATGCGAGTATTTGTATATTCTCGTATTCTGTTAGGACAACCTGGTCGTCAGCAAACAGTAAATTATAAAATTTTCACCTCGGTGGACACCCATTTGATTACGAATTCTGTATCAGCGTTTAAACGTTCCATCAGTGCATATTTCGAATAATGTCGTTGAAAGATGACAGTTTTGTCTGACACAGCTATTTACAGTGAAGTGATATGAAAACGAGACGTCTGTCTTAATTATTCTCATGTTTATTTAAACTTTTGGGAACATTACTATAATTTTCTTCATGTATCTATATTGCTGTCAACAATTTAGCTGTCGGTACAATATCATACACTTATTTTAGGTCGATGAACGTTAAAGGTATCTCTTTTATATATATCCACAGGTCTTTTCTGACAGTTGTTTAATGATAAATAAACAGAATATCTACAAAAATCCCCTCTGTCCCAAAAATGTGGTGAACTTTAAGTTCTCTCAGTTGTACAATTCCTCCCCTCGAAATCGTCCCAAACAATGCAGACAGCGAAACACTTAAACTTGGTGCGCTGTCAGTGACAGACAAAAAAGATTACGAAATTCATAACAGCCAGCAACTAACCCGCAAACAAAGCAGATCTTAATGATTTTCCATCTATTGTAGTTTTCACACTCCCTAAAAACTGGAGGACACTGCGTTTACATCTAAAACCGTACTGAAGAACCCCTATGAAGTACATGGCAGAGGATACTTATTACTGTACCATCATTCAGGTATGGAGCCGGACAATAATAATTGTTCACATGCCTCTACGCGTGCCGTAATTAACGTAATTTTTTTGTTCGAGTTCCCTATGAGAGCGATTCGAAGGCTTCTGTAGCATGTTCCTAAATTCTCCACTTAATATTGTGTCTAGAAACTTTGAAAGTAGGTTTTACGAGATAGTTGGCGCCTGCTTTCAAGTGTTAACATATTCACGTTTTCTTCGTGCCGCTCAATCTTGGGTCGCACAAACTCATGGCCATTCGTGCTTTCCTTTTCTGTATACATCCAATACCACCTGTTAGTCCTACCTGGTATGCGTCCCGCACACTTGAGAAATATTCTATGGTATGTGTTTTTTAAGCAGCCTCCTTTACAGAATCGCTGCATTTTTCCGACATGATACTAATGAACCGAAATCTCCCACCTCTTTTACCATCAACTGAGCCTAAGTAATCATTCTATTTGGTTGTTGTTGTTATGGCCTTGCGGGCTTTCCCATAAATAATAAATGAAATGAGGTGGGCCTGAACTACGTACCCTCTGACACAAAGTTGAAATTTTTAAGTTTTGGCTAGTTTCGTTGTCTATGGGCTGGGATACGTAGTTGCCGCATTACAGGCCAAATACTGCTGAGTCTACAGTATACGATAAGAATGCACTCATGAATCGAATGGTCGAAGGTTTCTATCACACGGCAATTGCGAATTATGAAAGTGACATACAAATTTATAAATGAAAATTGCAATTAAACTGTGCAGGCACTATCTTAACGACTTTACATGATGAGTACGATAGTAGAAGTACTTTTGAGAATGCGGTATATTTATGCAAAACACTTACTGGTGTCGATGGTCCAGCAATTAAATAAAATATAAGTTGAATAAGATGGAAACAATAGATTTCTACTTGACGTAATTAGCTCGCGAGATATTCACTCCTGAATGCATACTACGACTTCACGGCAGAAACCACGGAAACCACAGTACAGCACAGGTCGGCACACCGGAATATTTCTATCCACCGTGACCGCGTGCAAATTCTCCACTAAGTCTTTCCGTCGCGCCTTCACGTCCAGCAGTTTCCATGTCCTGTCCAGTACTCCCCAGAACTGCCGCACCGCCAGAACTCCCCATGTCCTCCTCTCCCGAACTCGCTTCCATCCAGTCTCCCCATTCATGAGCGCTGTGATTGGCTAGAGCGCTCCCGCCATGTTTTCAATCCAACGTACACTCACAAACATCTAAATCTACATCTACATGATTACTCTGCAATTCACATTCAAGTGCTTGGCATGGGGGTCATCGACCCACAATCATTTTATCTCTCCACCATTCCACTCCCGAACAGCGCGCGGTAAAAGGAACACCTAAACCTTTCTGTTCGAACTCTGATTTGTCTTATTTTATTTTGATGATCATACCTACCTATGTAGGTTGGGCTCAACAAAATATTTTCGCATTCGGAAGAGAAAGTTGGTGACTGAACTTTCGTAAATAGATCTCGCCGCGACGACAAACGTCTTTGCTTTAATGACTTCCGCCCCAACTCGCGTATCATATCTGCCACACTCTCTCCCCTATTACGTGATAATACAAAACGAGCTGCCCTTCTTTGCACCCTTTCGATGTCCTCCGTCAATCCCACCTGGTAAGGATCCCACACCGCGCAGCAATATTCTAACAGAGGACGAACGAGTGTAGTGTAAGCTGTCTCTTTAGTGGACTTGTTGCATCTTCTAAGTGTCCTGCCAATGAAACGCAACCTTTGGCTCGCCTTCCCCACAATATTATCTATGTGGTCTTTCCAACTGAAGTTGTTCGTAATTTTAACACCCAGGTACTTAGTTGAATTGACAGCCTTGAGAATTGTACTATTTATCGAGTAATCGAATTCCAACGGATTTCTTTTGGAACTCATGTGGATCACCTCACACTTTTCGTTATTTAGCGTCGCCTGCCACACCATACAGCAATCTTTTCTAAATCGCTTTGCAACTGACACTGGTCTTCGGATGACCTTACTAGACGGTAAATTACAGCATCATCTGCGAACAACCTAAGAGAACTGCTCAGATTGTCACCCAGGTCATTTATATAGATCAGGAACAGCAGAGGTCCCAGGACGCTTCCCTGGGGAACAACTGATATCACTTCAGTTTTACTCGATGATTTGCCGTCTATTACTACGAACTGCGACCTTCCTGACAGGGAATCACGAATCCAGTCGCACAACTGAGACAACACCCCATAGGCCCGCAGCTTGATTAGAAGCGCTTGTGAGGAACGGTGTCAAAAGCCTTCCGGAAATCGAGAAATACGGAATCAACTTGGGATCTCCTGTCGATAGCGGCCATTACTTCGTGCGAATAAAGAGCTAGCTGCGTTGCACAAGAACGATGTTTTCTGAAACCGTGCTTGATTACGTATCAATAGATCATTCCCTTCGAGGTGATTCGTAATGTTTGAATACAGTATATGCTCCAAAACCCTACTGCAAACCGACGTCAATGATATAGATCTGTAGTTCGATGGATTACTCCTACTACCCTTCTTAAACACTGGTGCGACTTGCGCAATTTTCCAATCTGTAGGTACAGATCTGTCGGTGAGCGAGCAGTTGTATATGATTGCTAAGTAGGGAGCTATTGTATCAGCGTAATCTAAAAGGAACCTAATCGGTATACAATCTGGACCTGAAGACTTGCCCGTATCAAGCGATATTCAAACACATACGAAATACTGGAGTCACATTGAAATAACTTGAAATTAAATAAATATTCCTACGGCTGGACCATAAACACGCTCTAACACACATTATTAGATACATAAACAAATTAAATAAAAATATATCAAAGGAATAGAACAAAAGGTAGGCCAGTAGCCTAAAGTCTCCTTGCTTTCCAAAACACAGTAAATATTTAACCAATTTCTTCACGAATAGTATATATCGGATATAAACAAAGACACAGATGAATAAATATATTTATAAGCATGCTGCTACCGTTTTCTCGTGTTACTGTAGAGTACTTATGGCCTGACGCGATCGATAGTAATCGGCCACTTTGACCTCCAGTAACTCATGTACTATTCAAGTCACATGCCTGTAATTCATACCAATTTAGGTTTACACTAATAGATTTCTAAAGACACATCTACCGACAAAATCGGATGAAGCGTTTATATTTTGGAAATTCGTTGCTGCGTGTTACTTGTATCATTTAAAGTCAGATACTAAATTTTAAACTAATAAGGATATTGAAAATCTAATTACACCATTAGAACCGTCGTGCAAATAATGGGAATGTATATGTTTCTTTTTGAGGTATCATGATTCATCTGGCTACTATTAAATTCTATACGAACTGTGAACTGCCTGCCACTAAGGTTTCACAAAGTCCGCCATCTTTGGCACCCCGGCGTGTCTTCATCGACACAGCGTCGCAATGGAATTCCCAGCCACGCGGCTGGACCATGCGCTGGAGCTACCCCCCTCGTCCGGCTAACGTTCGCCTCCACGTGTTCGCTGCCGGGCCCCGGCTGGCCGAGCGGCTCGTGCGGCCGCGCCAACTTAGAATGTTTCCAGGGAGCCACAACTCGACCGTTACCTCACAGCCTTCACTCCAAAGGCTCGTTTGATGCATCTCTCCAAGCTTCTCTATACTATGCAAGTCCCTTCCCCTCCGAATAACTACTGCAGGCCACATCCTATTAATGTGCATACTGTATTCACCTCTTGATCTCCCTCTACGGTTTTTATCCTCCCCCCCACACCCCTCCCCAACCCCCCGTCCCCACGCACTTCCCTCCAATACTGAAATGGTGAACCTTAAAGTCTCAGAATGTGTTCTATCAACCCATCTTATCTTTTATTCAAATTGTGCCACAAATTTCTTGTCTCCCCAATTCTATTCGGTTCCTCCTAATTAGTTACATGATCTACGAATCTAATCTTCATCATTCATCTATAGCACGACATTTCAAAAGCTTCAATTTTCTTCTTGTGTAAATTGTTTACCGACCATGTTTCACTTTCATACTTGGCTACACTCCAGACAGATACCTTCAGAAAATACTTCCAAACGCTTAAGTCTATGTTCGATATGAACAAGTTTCTCTTCCTTAGAAACGCTTTTCTTGCCATTGCCAGTGTACATTTTACATCCTCTCTAGTTCAGCCACCATCAGTTATTTTGCTGCCCAAATAACAAAACTCATCTATTATCTTAAGTGTCTCGTTTCCTAATCTAATTCCCTCAGCACCACCTGATTTAATTCGACTACATTTCATTATCCTTGTTTTGCTTCTGTTGAAGTTCATCTTATAACCTTCATTCAAGGCTTCATTCCGTTCAACTGCTCTCCTAAATCCTTTGCTGTCTGTGACAGAATTACAATATCATCGGCAAACCTCAAAGTTTTTATTTCTTCTCCCTGCTCAACATTTTTCTTTTGTTTCCTTTCGCTCGTTGTATTTTACCCCTGCTACCTTGAGAATTTCAAAGAGAATGTTCCAGCACGTTGTCAAAAGCTTTCTCTAAGCCTACAAATGCTATAAACGTAGATGTCTTTCCCTAACCTTTCTTCTAATAGAAGTCGTAGGGTCAGCATTGCTTTGCGTGTTCCTGCATTTCTCCGCAATGTAAAGCGATCTTCGTCTTCTACCAGCTATTCCATTCGTCTGTAAGAAATTCGTTTTAGTATTTTGCAACTTTGTCTTACTAAATTGATAGTTCGGTAATTTTCACGCCTGTCAGCATCTGCTCTCTTTGGCATTGGAATTATGACATTCATCTTGAAGTCTGAGGATATTTCGCCTGTCTCATATATATTGCACACCAGATGAAAGCGATTTATCATGGCTGGCTCTCTCAAGGCTATAAGAAGTTCTGACCGAATGTCGTCTACTGCCGGGGCCTTGTTTCGACTTAGGTCTTTCATTGCTCTGTCAAATTCTACTCGCACTATCACATCTCCCATCTATGTCTTCTTCCATTTCTATCACATCGCCTTTAAGTTCATCTTTTATGTACAGACCCTCTAAATACTCCTTCCACCTTTCTGCTTTCCCTTCTTTGCATAGGACTGGTTTTCCATCTGACCTCTTGATATTCGTTCAGCTGCTACTCTTTTCTCCAAAAGCCTCTTTAATTTTCCTGTAGGCTGTATCTATCTTTCCCCAGCGAAATATGTTTTTAGATCCTTACATTTGCCTTTAATTGTGGCACCATACACAATCATTAACCCAGCTCCAGGGGGGTAGGGTCCCCTTCCCTATTCCTCCACTGGGGTAATTCCTGTCTGGCGCGTCCACGTCGCGGGGGTGGGTATCCTACACTTCAGTAGGCCGGAGTGCTAGGATGGCTGAGTTCAGGCAGGGACCCAATCCAGTGGGGTTTAACACGTAACCCATGCCCAGGGTTACGGGTGAAGACCTTAATGGCAGCGACGACGGAGAAGGAAGACTTCAGAACGGCGTAGCTGGAAGATGAGGCAACCCTCCTTTCTGGGGATTAAATGAGAAGGGAACCACTGCCTTGTGGTGGAGGAGAAACTCCAAAGGCTAAGAGAGACAACCCCAACAGAAAATCCTTTCTTGCGTTAGGGCTAGCAAGCCAGTAGGAAAGTCTTCATATATTGCTTTCAAAACACAGACGAGCCTCGGAACGAACCACTCAGGATTTGACCCCACTGCTTCTTCAAGTACTGGTGCGAATGATGGAAGACCTGATGATATTCATCAGTACAAGAAGATGAAAACAACTGGACTAAAAATAACCTAAATATTGGCATCCTTAATATATTAACCCTCAATGGAAAAATGGAAGAAATGACAGATGTACTAACAGAGAGAGAGTTAGATATATTGGGATTAAGCGAAACAAAGTGGAAGGGAAAAGGTGAGAAGAATTTGAGAGGAGGAGGAAAACTGTACTGGAGTGGGAATAACAGGCCTGGAAGAAATGGCGTGGCAGTGATGGTGAATAAGAACGTACAGAGTTGTATTGAAAGTATGAGATATATTTCAGACAGGATCATAATCTTAAACCTGAGATTCCAAAAAGAAACACTAAAAGTAATCCAGATTTATGCACCTCAAGTGGGATGTAGCGAAGAAGAGAAGATGGACTTTGAAAATGTGTTAGAAAACCATATAGAGAGTGCTAATATAGTGATGGGAGATTTTAATGCACAGGTAGGCAAAGACAGAAAGGGATTTGAGCAAGTATTGGGATCCAGAATGAGATTTTCACTCTGCAGCGGAGTGTGCAGGTGGGAGACGAGATACTGGCAGAAGTAAAGCTGTGAGTACCGGGCGTGAGTCGTGCTTCGGTAGCTCAGATGGTAGAGCACTTGCCCGCGAAAGGCAAAGGTCCCGAGTTCGAGTCTCGGTCGGGCACACAGTTTTAATCTGCCAGGAAGTTTCAAGTATTGGGATGTTTTGGATATGGAGGCAGAAATAAAGAAGGGGAATGACTCCTGGATTTGTGCCAGAGGAATGGAATGAAAATAGCAAACAGCTGGTTTATGAAGAGAGAAAGTCATGTTATCACCAGATACAGTTGGGATGGAAGAATCAAGAGTGTAATTGATTATATTCTAGTAGATAGGGAATGGGGAGAGAAAGTAACAAATGTGAGGGTAATTCCAAATGTGAGTGCAGATGGAGACCAAAAATTACTGGTGGGACAATGGAAAATGAATCAGTGTGTGAAAAATAGAAAACAGAAGAAAGTGATGAGGATACGGGATTGGGAAATGAAGGAGAGTGAATGTGCTGAGAAGTACAGAGAATTAATCACACAAAAATTTCCATAAGAAGTTTTCTGCGATGTAGAAAAAGAATGGAGTTTATTCAAAGACACTTTAGTCGAAGTAGCACAAAAAGTATGTGGTAGAACATCTGGAAAGGAAAAAGTAAGACATACAAGTTGGTGGGATGATACCACAATCCAAGCAGTTAGAAGAAAAAATGGAGCATGGAGAAAGTGATGGAAAACTAAAAATGACGAAGACCCTAAAAGATATATAGAGTAAAAGAAGAAGTGCTAAGAAATAGTGGAAACAGCAAAGAAAAAGGCATGGAAAGAGCTTACAAAAAACTTGAAGAAGATGTGAAGAGCAATAAGAAAATGTTCTATAAAATGATGAAAAATAAAAGGAAGGCTTCTGAAGTACCAGTAAAGATGGAAACAGAGGACGGTACCGTGATTGAAGATCCAGGGTATATAAAAGATCTCTGGAAAGAACGTTTTAGGAAACTGTTAAATGCTGAGGAGCAGGTACGTGAAGAAACAACAAATAATGGAGAAATTGAGAGAAGTTGGGAAGCACAATTAGGACAAATTACACGGGAAGAAATGGAAAAAGCTGTGAAGAAGATGAATGGAGGGAAACCCCCAGGACCTGATGAAATATCAGTGGACATGATAAGAGCAGCAGGTCCGGTGGGAATGCAGTGGCTGTATAGAGTACTATCAAGCATGTGGAGAAATAGTACAATACCTGACGATTGGAGAACAGGAGACATTGTTCCTATCTTCAAGAAAGGCAATAAAAGACTTTGTAAAAACTACAGAGGAATAACCATTATGAGTCATACAGCCAAGATTTTTGAAAGAATTTTACTAAATCGAATAAGTGAAAAGATAGAAAAGGAGCCGAGTGAAGAACAGCATAGGTTTAGGGAAAGAAGAAGCACGATCGACCTGATATTTTCTGTCCGTCAACTGATGGAAAAAAGTTGGGAGTATAACAAGAGGGTGATAATGGTTTTTATAGACACAGAAAAGTCATATGACTCAGTTAACAGGGAAAGACTCTGGGAAGAAACGAAGAGGATAGATATAGAAGATGGTTACATTAATGTAATAAAGAAAATGTACAGAGGACACAATTGTAGAATTAGAACACCATTGGGGAACTCTGAATGCTTCGAAATAAGACAAGGACTTAAGCAAGGAAGTATTCTATCTCGTGCACTTTTTAATGTTGTGATGGAGGGAATGAACAGGGCAGTTAAAGATATAGTAAAAGAAAAAGACCAAAAAAAAAAAATGATTTTTGCAGATGATCTGGTAGTATGGGGTGATAAAGAGGTAGATGTACAGTTACAGCTTGATGCGTGGAAGGAAATAATGAAAAGGTATGGATTAAAAATAAATAAAGATAAGAGTGAAGTAATGGTATTTGGAAGAGAGAAAGGGATCAACGGAAATATTACCTTGAATGGAGAACCCCTCAAAGTGTTAGAAAGTTTCACTTATTTAGGAAGTGAAATATCTAGGGTTGGAAGAATAACTAACGAAATTAATAGGAGGTTACAGAAGGGAGGCAATTTCTACCAAACAATAAAACACCTGATTTGGAATACAGAAGTTTCAGAAAAAGCAAAACTCCTTATGTATAATAATTATGACTTCCGTATTGTCACCTATAGTGGAGAAACATGGACAGTGACAGAAAGGGACTGGAGCAGACTGCAAGTAGGGGAAATGAAATTTCTCAGAGCAGTGAAGGGAAAAACAAGAATGGACAGAGTAAGGAATGTAGAGATTAGAAAGGACGTTAAACAAGAAAGTATGAGAGAAGAAACTGAAAAAAAGAGATTAAGATGGTATGGGCATGTTAAAAAGATGCATGGGTAGAGACTCCCCAAAATTATGGAAGAATTAAAGATGGATGGGAAAAGACCTAGAGGGCGCCCAAGAACACGGTGGAAAATGGGAGTGAGAATATCTGTAGAAAGGAGAGGTGTGACCTGGCAGCAAGTGGAGGAAGAAAAGTGGTGGGAGGACCGAGCCAAATGGAGAGAACTCGTCAGCACCCAGACCCGGCAGTAGCTGGAGCGGAATTCGGATATAGATAGATAGACATTTGTCCTCTAGCCATTTCTGCTTAGCCATTTTGCGCTTCCCGCCTGCTTAGTTTCTGCATTTTTAAATTTTCTCGTTTCATCAATCAAATTCAATATTTCCAGTGTTATCAAGAATTTCTAATAGGCCTTGTCTTTTTATCTGTTTGATCCTCTGCTGCCTTCACTGTATGATCTCTTAAAGAAATCCATTCGACTGTTACTGTGCTCGTATTCCTTTCCTTTGCTCTTGTCAACCGTTGTCTAATGCTCCCTCTGTAACTGTCAACACCCTCTGGTTCTTTGAGCTTATCCAAGTCCCAGCTCTTTATTTTCCTATCTTTTTGCAATTTCTTCAGTTTTAATCTACAGTTAATAACCAATAAATTGTGGTCAGAGTCCACATATGGCTCTGAAAATGTCTTACAATTTAAAACCTGACTCTGAAATTTTTGTCTTACCATTATATAATCAATCCGAAACCTTCCAGTGTCTCCAGGTCTCTCCCACATATACAACCTTGTTTCAAGACTCTTAACCAAGGATCAGCGGTGATTAATTTATGCTCTGTGCAAAATTCTACCAGACGGCTTCCTCTTTCATTCCGTTCCCGCAGTCTATTTGGTATGCCTTTAAATTGTTGCACCCAGTTATCGGTATGAATCGGCACCATTCGTGAATTACTGCTGTGTTGGGCGTAGCATATTATTTTTTGCGCTTTGTGAGGTGCCCAGCTTGACATTTCTGTACATTTAAGGCAAGTGGCCAATATTTGCACCAATTTGTAATCTTATCAAGTATGACAATATTTCCGCAGCATTTTACAGATACTACTTCGTTATAGATAACTGCATCATCTGTGCAAAGTATGAGGCTACTATTAACATTCTCTGCTAGGTCGTTAACATACAACATGGATAGCAGCGATCCCTCCTGGAGGCACATCTGCGGCTGTCGATGACTGTCCACCTAAGACAACATGCTGCGTCATTCTTACCAAGAAATTCTCAGTCCAGACATAAATTTCACCTAATACCCCATATGATCATACTTTCATTAATGAAGACAATTGTTGTACCGAGTGAAGTGGTTTTCAGAAGTCAAGGATCGATCTGACTGCATTCTCACGGCTTTCAAGATGTCATGTGAGAAAAGTCCTAATTAGTTTTCGCACTGCGGTTCAGTGTTTTCGGAATCCATGCTGCAAGGCATGGAAGACGCCGTACTGTTTTACAATTTCTTGTTGTTAAATGGTTAACGCTGTTCATCTTGCAATCGCAAGCTGCGGGTTGCCTACCTAACGGCTTCTAGGGGCGACAAAAATTCATTTTATACAGTTCCTGCAATTATTGACCGATTTTAAAAATGTAAAGTGCTGTCGTAATCTAGTCATTCATAAGTATAATTCTATGTTAAAGTTTTAGCACAGTAAGGCAAATATTACATTTAGAAACAGCTTTGTGTATTTCTTGAAGCAACAACACTCGCGGCGCGCGAATTAACAGTATATATTCAACCACGATTTGAGAACCAGAGCATAGCAACTTGCAACAAACTTTACGTATAGTCTAAAATCTCTACAAAATAATGAAAGGAACAGTGTTCATGGTTTACTACATTTTCACCGTTCACGCAGTGAAACTTCAACATAAGGTAAGACACTACTACTAACTCTATTCGCAATACAGTTTTGGGACATCCAGACGTAGCGATAAATGTGCCTACAAAATTATTTCACTGTACGACTCTAGTTCAGGGGATACTATTTCATAGACATTAAGATGCTTGAAAAAGTAGCTTTTGCGTCAGACGCAGAGCACATTACCCAGACTATACTCATCCACTGTTCGATAGTGAGAAAAGTTCGCGATATCCAACGGACTCTGAACACTGTTTCATCATGTTTTCAAGAAACACACCGCCATGTGAACGTTTTATTGTTTATCTAAGTACAACACAGGTTTCGGTCTTTTATGCCATTTTAAGGTATTTGATTTTATGTCTTTAACATATAATGCAGGATACTTAACATGCCAGGTTCAAAGTTGGCGATAAATTAAGAAAAATATTGGCTCCCCACGAAATGCCAAATGTAAAATCAGCTTCTACATTTGCCACTTCCTGGGGGGACGGGAGGGGGGCAATATTTTTCTTAATTTATGGCCAACTTTGAGCTTGACAACATGTTAAGGGTTAAAGACATACTTGTGTGAGAATATAGCTCTCGAACTTTCTTTTGTGATAAAACATAGTCGTGCTTCAATCTCTAGTACCTACGAAACGAATAATGCTTACATAGTGGTTGAGCCGACAACTGATGGGTCTTATTTGTACGTGTCTGTCACGCAGTATTTGTTTGGCGTATGACGTCATCATACCAGCGTAGGCGTATGCACATGGTTGTTACGAATTAGCTGTGTGTAAAGTTATAAATTGGCGCCGGCCGCGGTGGTGTAGCGGTTCTAGGCGCGCAGTCCGGAACCGCGCGACTGCTACGGTCGCAGGTTCGAATCCTGCCTCGGGCATGGATGTGTGTGATGTCCTTAGGTTAGTTAGGTTTAAGTAGTTCTAAGTTCTAGGGGACTGATGACCACAGATGTTGAGTCCCATAGTGCTCAGAGCCATTTATTAATTGGTGCACCGTGGAAATGCCTTTAGGTAGAACATAGAATCGCGTGGCATTCTGAAGAGCTGGCAAAACATTACTACAACGCCAAAGTGAGGCAATAAAAATATTCGTCGCACTTCAAGTGAAAACTGGCATTAAACTGGGAATTACAGAATGATGGGAGATGTCTCATCTGGCTCGGAAATATGCTCAAAATTGCAGAAAACGCAAGTCAGAGGGGAAAAAAATGGTTCAAATGGCTCTGAGCACTATCGGACTTAGCATCTGAAGTCGTCAGTCCCCTAGACTTAGAACTACTTAAACCTAACCAACCTAAGGACATCACACACATCCATGCCCGAGGCAGGCAATAGTAGCAGCAGCGCGGATCCGGACTGAAGCGCCTAGAACAGCTCGGCCACAACGGCCGGCAGTCAGAGGGGAGCTCGCTTCGAAAGGAGTCCAAAAGCCTGGAAAGCAGTGCCGAGCGTACGCGAGGTAAGAAAATGAAAAAACAGTGCAGGGCGAATACGTAGCAGAGATACAGCTGCGAGCAGCAGTAACCGTTCTGCTGTATTTAAGAGAGTGACAGCCAAATGAGGTATTAATACGAAATACTTGTCCTCATTTAATCCTGACGTTTTCGTGAAAAATCTGCGGCGCGGACCCGAACTGCGCACAGAGAAATTTTTCTCGGAGCGACGTTTCTCGTAAACTGGGCTATTCCGCGTTATCGGCGACTGGTTGCCACCTGGCGGAAAGATTCGCCGGCCGGAAGTGATAGCGATAGCTGTTTAGTCAGACTCTGGCAGGTCACGTACGCCGGATCTGCCTGTATAGCGGGGCAGCAAGCAGCAGCCGCAGCCCCCTTTGTACGCTGATCAGCCAGAACATTATGACCATCTACCTAACAGCCGATATGTCCGCCTTTGGCACGGATAACAGCGGTGATGCGTCGTGGTACGGAAGCAATGAAGCCTTGGTAGATCGCTGGAGAGAGTTGGCACCACATCTGCGCACACAAGTCGTCTACTTTCCGTAAATTCCGGGGAGGGGGCGATGAGCTCTGACGTCACGTTCAATCACATCCTAGATGTGTTCGGCTGGGTTCAGGTCTGGCCAGTTGGGGGGACAGCACATCAATTGGAACTCGCCACTGTGCTCCTCGAACATCTCCACCACAGTTCTGGCCTTGTGACATAGCACATTATCTTGTTGAAAGATGCCACTGACGTCAGGAAACATGATCGTCATGAAGGGGTGTACGTAGCCTGCAACCAACGTACAATACTCCTTGGCCGTCATGGTGCTTTGCACGAGCCCCACAGGACCCATGGATGCCCACGATAATGTTCCCCAGAGTGTAACGGAACCGCCGCCAGCTTGTCTCCGTCCCACAGTACAGGTGTCAAGGAGCTGTTCCCCTGGAAGACGACGGATTCGCGGCCTGCCATTGGCATGATTTAGAAGGTACTAAGATTCATCAGATCATGCAACGCTCCGCCACTGCGGTGACGTCCAGCGCCATGGTCACGTGCCCATTTCAGTTACAGTTGCTGATTTCGTGGTGTTAACATTGGAACATGCATGGGTCGTCGGCTGCGGTGACCCATCGTTAGGAATGTTCACTGCACTGTGTGTTCAGACACACTTGTATACTGCCCATCATTAAAGTCTGATGTTAGTTCCGCCAAAGTTCGCCGCCTGTCCTGTTTTGCCAGTCTGCCCAGCCTACGACGTCCGACACCTGTAATGAGGTGTGGCCGCCCAACACCAAGACTTCTGGACGTGGTTTCACCTTGAGTTCGCCACGTGTCGAAAACACTCACCACGGCACTCCTCGAACACTCGACAAATCCAACGGTTTCCGAAATACTCGTGCCGAGTCTCCGGACCATTACAGTCTGCCCTCGGTCAAACTCATTCTACACACAGACAGCACGCTCACAGATACTACATGCACCGTGCGTGTGTCAGACTAGCAGTCATTCCTCGCCAGGCGACGCTGCTATCGCCTGCACGCGTTCATATCGATACTAGGTCTGTGGTCATACTGTTCTGGCTGATCAGCATACATTCAGTACACTGCTGGGCTGTACGGACATCATACTGTCCCGTGCAGTCTTTCTTGTGCAGCCTCCGGCACTGGCCGGGTTCGCTTAACACCACGCGACCCAGCTATGGTACCAGCCAAGCAGCGTCTAAAGGCACGAGTTCTCCTCCCAGCGGACTACGAGCGACAGGCATAGGCGTCCGCAAGTAAGGCAGTCGCCCGACCTGGGATCTGGGCTGCAGACTGTCCAGTCATTACAGAATTCTCACGCGTTTCTAGGTATGGTTAAATTCCCCATTTGCACTGCAGTAGTGTCCTCGGTTATTAGACAAACCGTAACAGCGCGGAAGCGCTGTAATCCATATGTAGGAAAAGGCCGCGCACAGAGCTGCTGTTTGGGCAAGGGGGTGGGGACCCCATTTGGGCTAGGAACATGGGGTAAAAAGTTTTTAGATTAGCCCAGACCGGCGGCCATTTGTATAGCCATTCTAACACCCATTTTACCGTCGCTGCGTTACAGTACATTAACCATGGTTTGAACGACGAACCGGAGCTGGTGCCCAGGAAAATCATGCGAATCGACTAATTACTTTTGAAAAAGACTTTAATAGGGCTGAAATTAATGCTCAGCTAATGGCACCATGGATGAGATGAATACAGTAAGCAGATTCTGAAGGAGGTAGGCTGGATTAGCTACTCGGAGATGAGGCTCGCACAGGATAGAGTAGCATGGAGAGCTGCATCAAACCAGTCTTCGGACTAAAAGGCCACGACAACAATGGCACCATCTGTATGTGCAGCGTTCGGATTTGGGGTGAAAAAACAATCACCCTTAAATAACTCCGAACTGGAAGCAGACTGATGGTTCAAATATGATCCCCCGGTGTATCGGACCTTGGTCCGTAACACAAGTTTTAACACTTTGAAAAAAATCTTGATTCGTTGTGATTTTACGTCCAAAGAGCACTTTTTCTGGGAGGCTTTTTAAGCGCACCCCTTCTATACTTTCAGCTCTAGAATCGGTTCCAACTTTGCACGAAGAGAGATAAAAGAATAAAGTCAAAACTATTTTTTTTCCTAGAATCTTTATCTGCTGTCGAGATACGATGGTTTAAACTCGAACTAAATGCGGCAATTGAAACTCGTTCTTACGTGGACAGAATGCGCGGAAACGGTTCAAAGTGAATCAGATAAATAAAAAAAGCCTTCTTACGATGAACTTTAAAATTCTCTTTCAAAAATCGAGCTTCATTCGCATTTTGCGTGGAGAAAACACGATTTATGTGAGGTTTTTTTCGCCACTTCTGTGTTTCAAACTTACGTGAATCTGTTCAAATTTTGAAAGAAGATTGACACATCAATGTAAATAGTAATCGTCCTGTTGTTTTGTGAAAGGTTTCTCTGTCGCCACGATATAAACAACATGGTTCGAAAAGACAAATCTACATCGGTTGGCAAGCAGTAACCGTCTAATGTCAAGATTATGGTACAGCAAAAGTTGGGAACCAGAGTGAAAAGTGCCTCTATCATAGAACAAAGAAGGGAACTACCTTTTCAACTTATCTACCAGCTTCAAAGACATTTAAATCAAAACTTCTTGACATATTCGCGCTTTTTTACGAGTTAACCCTACTTCCTCTGCCCAGTGAGCTCTCTTAGCTGCCAGGTTTTGGCACAGCTGCATCTTGCAGTTTATAGACTTAAGTGCCTCATGGTTCAAATGATTCAATTGGCTCTGAGCACCATGGGACTTAACATCTGAGGTCTTCAGTCCCCTAGACTTAGAACTACTTAAACCTAACCAACCTAAGGACATCACACACATCCATGCCCGAGGCAGGATTCGAACCTGCGACCGTAGCGGTCACGCGATTCCAGACTGAAGCGCCTAGAACCGCACGGCCACAACGGCCCGCACTAAAGTCCGTGACCCTGTGCCCAAAATCCAGAAGTTTCGCCAACCATGCTAAACAATATGAAACATCAAATGACTGAAGAGCATACATGCAATATCTAACTTTTTCCTCTCGAAGATGAAATTTCTTGTAGTGGATTTGTTCCTGAGGGTAGGGAGACGGAAGGGGGGGGGGGGAGGGGGAGGGAGAGGGGAGGCACTAAAACAATTTTTTGTTTATTTCTGGGTGGGTGGCGCAGGTTAATTCCCCCCCCCCCCCCCCCCCCCCCACCCGTTACATGTATCATGAAGAATTTAAGAACAAATAGATGCAAATTTGAGTGATTCTGGACATTTGAATGTATCTACAATAGGAAGTATTTGAGGGTGCGGGTGCATCCATAACAGGAACTACCCCAGAATGGGGATACATTCATACTAAACCTTAATGACACGTTATGTTATATCGGACGACATGAGAAGTACGATATTGGATGACATGGTAGCACGTGTCATGTTATATGTCAGGACATCATGTATCATGTCGCTTTATTTGGCACAATGCATTATATTACATGACATCGGTACTAATACTAACAAGTAAAAAAGCAAGAATATATCAAGGTGTTTTGATTGATATGTCTTTGAAAGTGGCAGATAAATCGGAAATCTAGTTACCTTCTGTTACATCCCTGACTGTGTCCAGGAGATATTCGCCTTTTTTGTACTACGATAGGAGCATTTTTCATTGTGGTCTTAAAGACATTTGAAATCCGTCTTTGCAGCTACTAAAAATGCGTATTTATTTCGCTACCAGTGGCCTTCCACCCACGACTCATTGAGGAATCGAACTCCCGTGACGTCTGATTGCTTTATGAATTAATTAACGTATTAAATGCTTGACGTTAAGCATGTGAAACGTTGATAGTTGAAGACGGAAAATGCTAACTATGTTGATTTATTAGTTTCATGTCACTTCAGAGGTAGACTAAATGACAAAGTCAAAACCGAAACTGGTATGAGATTATGGTTAAAGTTTGTTGCAAATCGTTAAGTGCTCTCATTATCAAACAATGGAGGACTATAATGTATGTAATTTCCGCTCAGTTTTCAAAAAAGCTCGGGTTTCTCACATCCCATTGTTTTTGACGTCATGTCTCTTGACCCATGTGTTGTTCAGTGAGATAATTTTGCAGATACATTCAACGGTATACGTGGATAATGTGGGGAAAATGTGTTGTGAATGGCGCCTGTAGAAAAACGCCATGCCTGACGCTGGAATTTGCATTGTATGAACAGCAAAACTGTTGTTAACGATCAACTTTTTCCTTTCATCGTTGTGTGCGGAGTGTCAGCGATAAAAAGCTTCTAAAAGATTTGAAATTGTATTCAAAGTTTCTTGCAAGTCGCTAAGTGTTCCCTTTATTAATAAGTGGATAAATTGCGCGCTGTGAATTACGCTGCTTCCACACACATAAATACTTCTAAGTTTAATACTGGACCTATTGTTGCGAAACTTTCAGTGTAAGATTATACTTCTTAATGAGTAAATTATGATACCATTTTATAATTTTAGGCCGGCCGGTGTGGCCGTGCGGTTCTAGACGCTTCACTTTGGAACCGCGTGACCGCTACGGTCGCAGGTTCGAATCCTGCCTCGGGCGTGGCTGTGTGTGATGTTCGTAGGTTACTTAGGTTTAAGTAGTTCTAAGTTCTAGGGGACTGATGACCTCAGAATTAAAGTCCCATAGTGCTCAGAGCCATTTGAACCAAGCCATACAATTTTAAATTTGGTCAATAATTATGTGAGATATTGAAAATCAAGTTTTTGTTGCCCCTATAAGCTGTTATATAGGCAACTTGCAACTGCGATAGGTATCCGGGTGAATTTTTTAGACGTTTGGCGATACGCAAACGCGTTACGTTATATTCGTGTCAGGCGTCGTCAGTGAACCAGAATGAAACGTATTTACAAATTTCGTTTGTCCACTGGATGTAAAAACATTCCGCTTCAAAAGGTATCAAAGAGTGTGATTCTTTACTTACACCACTTTTTCCGCGATTTCCGCTTAAATGTGTTAGCGCAGTCTGCAAGCAGATTTTCCTGATATTTCTGTGTTTGGCACTGATGGTTTTGGCCTCTTTTCACGTTGCCTAGTAGCCTTAACATTTAACATGACGAGATACAGCATAACTAGTGTTTATCCATGTTCTCTTGCCTAAGCATATGTACGTGAGTTTTGTGTGTTGTGGTGCAGTTGCTAGAGCTCCCCACTCCACCTACAGCAGCGATTCGTAAACATGGCTTCACACACCTTGTCAACATCCGTTCAAAAATCACGCACGGACACGCCCTTCTCGTGTCAAATGGCTCTGAGCACTATGGGACTTAACTTCTGAGGTCATCAGTCCCCTAGAACATAGAACTACTTAAACCTAACTAACGTAAGGATATCACACACATCCATGCCCGAGGCAGGATTCGAACCTGCGACCGTAGCGGTCACGCGATTCCAGACTGAAGCGCCTAGAACCGCACGGCCACACCCTCCTCGTGTCGCTCCACTTAATCGCTGTGTTAGTTACCTTCCGTCCGTGACGGCTTGCTAGGACTACGTTCAGTTTTATATGGCAGAGAAATTGTAGCAGATCCTGAAACAAATTGCGATATTCTACTGTAGTTGCTCTCAGCTACAAAGCGAGGTGGCGCAGTGGTTAGCACACTGGACTCGCATCCGGGAGCACGACTGTTCAAACCCGCGTCCGGCTATCCTGATTTAGGTTTTCCGTGATTTCCCTATATCACTTCAAGCAAATGACGGTATGGTTCCTTTGAAAGGATAGGGCCGACTTCCTTGCCTAATCCAATGGGACCGATGACCTCGCTGTTTGGTACCCTCCCCCGAATTTGTCCGCAGCTCGTGGTCGTGTGGTGGTAGCGTTCTCGCTTCCCACGCCTGGGTTCCCGGGTTCGATTCCCGGCGGGGTCAGGGATTTTCTCTGCCTCGTGATGACTGGGTGTTGTGTGCTGTCCTTAGGTTAGTTAGGTTTAAGTAGTTCTAAGTTCTAGGGGAATGATGACCATAGATGTTAAGTCAAATAGTGCTCAGAGCAATTTGAATTTGAACCTCCCCCGAATCAACCAACCAACCTTTTCTGAACGGTTTCATTTCTGGACCCAAATACAGACCTTCAAATTCAGAAAGATTAAGAACCACTCTCTGCGTCAGAAAAGGGAAGAAAAAAAGGAGTGAAACTTCAAGGTCAGGAAGATGTCCTCTCCAGAAGTGCAAAACCTTGATATCTAAAGAGCGGAACACAGTGCAATATGCAGTCGTAATACGTCAGGTGGCAAATCATGTGCTTTCAGCCTCCTCCCACTTCTTCTTCTCTGATATTTGTAATATGAAAATTGTATTAATTACTCAAGCGACGTGTATAGTATAAAATTTAGTGTCGAAGTGCCGCGGAGTGGATGCGCGATAGTATGAGAAGTTCATTTCATTGCACTTTCCTAAGTTCTTACACGCCTGCGTAAGTGCAGTGCATGTTCTCACAAATTCAAGTGCGCGCTGGTGTCGCTTTCTCTATGTGGGATAACGGGAACCGTCAGTGTTGTAACACTGACATGACTGCAGTTGTGCATGCATCTTAAAATTGGTTCCCAGAATTATTTACTTATTTCATTGTCCTCTATTGCTCGCCCATATATATATACACACACACATAAAAAAGTGTTGCATCACCACGGTTCCGAGAGTTTCGGAACCTGTACAGAAAATTGGAATAGAGATCAACATAAACATCAATTCCGCCGTTTTTATTGCTCATGAAAAACACATATTGCATGTTGTATCACCATACAGTGAGATCTTCAGAGGTGGTGGTCCAGACTGTTGTACTTTTATTGATGCATTCCTGTATTCGTCGTGGCATATCGTCCACAAGTTCATCAACGCACTGTTGGTCCAGGTTGTCCCACTACTCAACGACTATTCGGCGTAGATCCCTCTGTGTGTTTGGTGGGTCACGTCGTCCATAAACAGCCCTTTTCAATCTATCCCAGGCATATTCAACATAATTCATGTCTGGAGCACATGCTGGCTACTCTAGTCGAGCGATGTCGTTATCCTGAAGAAAGTCATTCGTTATTCACAAGATGTGCACGATAGGGGAGCGAATTGTCGTCCATGAAGACGAATGCCTCGCCAGTATGCTGCCGATATGGTTGCACTATCGGTCGGAGGATGGCATTCACGTAACGTACAGCCGCTACGGCGCCTTCCATGACCACCAGTGGCATACGTCGGCCCCACATAATGCCACCCCAAAACAGCAGGGAACCTCCACCTTGCTACACTCGCTGGACAATGTGTGTAAAGCGTTCAGCCAGACTGGGTTGCCTCCAAACACGTCTCCGACGGTTGTCTGGTTGAAAGCATATGCGACACTCATCGGTGAAGAGAACGTGATGCCAATGCTGAGCGGTCCATTCGGCATGTTGTTCGGCCCATCTGTACCACGCTACATGATGTGCTTGCAAAGATGGACCAAGGACATCGGGCGTGAAGTTGCGCAATATGCAATCTATTGCGCACAGTTTAAGTCGTAACACGACGACCTGTGGTTGCACGAAAAGCATTATTCAACATGGTGGCATTGCTGTCAGGGTTCCTCCGAGCCATAATCTATAGGTAGTGGTCATCCACTGCAGTAGTAGCCCTTGGGCGGCCTGAGCGAGGCATGTCGTCGACATTTCCTGTCTCTCTGTATCTGCTCCATAACCGAACAACATTGCTTTGGTTCAAAAATGGTTCAAATGGCTCCGAGCACTATGGGACTTAACTTCTAAGGTCATCAGTCCCCTAGAACTTAGAACTACTTAAACCTAACTAACCTAAGGACATCACACAGATCCATGCCCGAGGCAGGATTCGAACCTGCGACCGTAGTGGTCGCGCGGTTCCAGACTGTAGCGCCTAGAACCGCTCGGCCACTGTGGCCGGCTGCTTTGGTTCACTCCGAGACTCCTGGACGCTTCCCTCGTTGAGAGCCCTTCCTGTCACAAAGTAACAATGCGGAAGCGATCGAACCCGGTATTGACCGCCTAGGCGTGGTTGAACTACAGACAACACGAGCCGTGTACCTCCTTCCTGGTGGAATGACTGGAACTGATCGGTTGTCGGACCTAATTCATCTAATAGGCGCTGCTCATGCCTGGTTGGGCGGGTTTAGTGACATCCCTGAACAGTCAAAGGGACTGTGTCTGTGATGCAATATCCACAGTCAACGTCTACCTTGAGGAGTTCTGAGAACCGGGATGATGAAAAACTTTTTTTGATGTGTGTATATAGACAGGGTGGTGTTTTTTTCTATTTGGCACCTGATCTCCAGTGGCTAGTTACAAGTAATTCTTTGCCTCGTTTATGTCTTTTTTTTTATTTCACTGAAAATTTCTGCATACAACTGCAGATGTCGACGGTATGCGCTGTATGTCTTGTTTTGGAAAACTTGTTACATGCACTCATGGTACTTGTTGTTGGCAACAGAAAAGCCCAGTTTACTCTTCGACGTCCAGAATGCATTCGGTACTGGTCTCTTTTTCTCTTGGCTGAGTTAGTTGTTCGTTAAGTGATACCCAGCAGTGGAGGTACGTTCACTGATCCAAAGTTTGCCGAAACGCACCTCGTGTACGGAGTTCACTGAAGGAACTGGAAGAACAACGCAGCGACGTAATGGTGAGCAGTTCTCCGAACGATAGCAAACGTGTCACACTACTTTTGCGCCGGCGGGTTCGAATCCTGCCTCGGGCATGGATGTGTGTGATGTCCTTAGGTTAGTTAGGTTTAAGAAGTTCTAATTTCTAGGGGACTGATGACCTCAGATGTTAAGTCCCATAGTGCTCAGAGCCATTTGAACCATTTTGAACTAGTTTTGCATCTGCCTGAGTGCTTTTGCATTAGTCAGTGTATTGTGTTGTCTTTTTACGGACGTTTGCACTGTTGTGAACTATTTTCCCGTAAATAAAGGTAGAACTGAAGAAACCATAATTATATTATTACTCTGTAACGAGCCACTGTAGATCGTGGGCTCGTTATACCTGAATACTGACAAGACGTACCTGAAATATCTGTTTAGTAAATAAAAAACGTCTTCTCCTGCTGCACGGTATTTTGTTTCTCCCACACGCATTTCGCCTTTTTTTCGCTTTAAGGCATCGTCAGTGGAATCTACAATGATACAGTTTTGTGTTTATATGTGTATATTACGAATCATTTTAGATGCCACTGACGATGTCCTAATGTGAAAAAAAGCCGAAACGCGCCAAGGAGAAATAAAACACAGTGCAGCAAGAGGAGGCGTTTTTTTTATTTACAAAACAAATATTTCTGTGCTCTACGTCCCTGAATACGTTTTAAATTTTGTCTGTAGCGTTCTGGTTCATCATGTATATACACAGTAGAACCGGAATTCCATCGACAAACTTTCAGAGAATCAAACAACATAGAAATCTTTGTTAGACGCTTACCTCAAGAGCTATGAGCACTTATTCAGTAGAAGATACGTGTTTCTCAGTAGCTCTTGACGTATGCACTTTAGAGACCATGTTTATTTGACATAGTTTTCTTGTTTTGGTCCACACTACCAGTCCTCAAATTCCGGAAAGCGAAGATCTTGCAATAGAAGAGATTTCTTTCATTGTTTCGAAGATGAAGAAGTGCTAATTGCTCTCAAGGTGTGCATTTCAGAGCACGTGTTTACTGGAGTTTTTTCTCTTGTTCTGGTCCATAACACCACTTCTGAAAGTCTGTCGGTGGAGTTTTATATAATCTCCTCAAGCCAGTGTACAGTGCGTAGCGTACTACATACCAACAATATCGATTTCTTGTCACGTTCCACTCACGTGTTGAGATGGAAAAAAAGACTCTCTATATCCCTCTGTATGGGCCCTAATATCTTTATTCTTATTCTAACGATTCCCATTACACGATGGAGGCACCAGAGCTATTGCAGAGTCATCCTCGAATACAGATTCTCTAATGTAACTATCATGATTCACGAGAACCCAGTCTCACGCAACATTAGGTACGCATACGACACTGTCCGTTCACTAAAACACACCAAGTACTTGCGTTACGGTGCGTGATAAACCGCTTGGTTCAGTGCAATGATGAGTTCTGAAGGGGGAATCCAGACACATCTCACAATAAAAATAACAAATTTGAACAAGTGTCCCTCCTTCAGGCACTTAGCCACCAGTTTAGACTGCCATTGCGACTCAAAGCGAAAGACAAAAACCGAAACTGAACAGAACAGGAAACAATTCCTGAACATGAGGAAATTCTTCACGAGGCCATACCACAATTGGCAACTAAGAACCAGAACGATTCGGTGTTACATATTCTCTGTCCTCCTTTATGGGTATGAAAGTAACAACTTGGAACCAAGAACTGACAAACGAAATGAGGTGTTCGAAATGTTATCAGATGAAAAAAAATTTCCTGTAACATCATTTTGAAAATCGCGCATATGAAGGTAAAGTACTCTCACTCTGTGTGTTGTTGTTGTGGTCTTCAGTCCAGAGACTGGCTTGATGCAGCTCCCCATGCTACTCTATCCTGTGCAAGCCTCTTCATCTCCGAGTAACTACTGCGACCTACATCCTTTTAATTTGCTAACTGTATTCATCTCTTGGTCTTCCTCTACGATTTTTACCCTTCACGCTTCCCTCCAATACTAAATTTGTGATCCCTTGATGCCTCAGAACGTGTCCTAACAACCGATCCCTTCTTCCAGTCAAGTTGTGTCAAAAATTCCTCTTCTCCCCAATTCTGTTCAGTAGCTCATCGTTAGTTACGTGATCTGCCCATCTAATCTTCAGCATTTTTCTATAGCTCCACATTTCGAAAGCTTCAGTTCTCTTCTTGTCTATACCGTTTATCGTCTATGTTTCACTTGCATACATGGCTACACTACATGCAGATATTTTCAGAAAAGACTTCCTGACACTTAAAAAAAATCTATACTCGATGTTGACATATTTGTCTTCTGCAGAAATGCTTTCCTTCCCATAGACAGGCTACATTTTATATCCTCTTTACTTCGACCGTCATCAGTTATTTTGCTCCCCAAAGAGCAAAACTCATTTACTACTCAGGTGTCTCATTTCCTAATATAATTCTCTCAGCATCACCTGATTTAATTCGACTACATTCCATTATCCTCGTTTTGCTTTTGTTGATGTTCACCTTATATTCTCCTTTCAAGACACTGTCCATTCCGTTCAGCTGCTCTTCCAGGTCCTTTGCTGCCTCTGACAGAATTACAATGGCGTCGGCAAACCTCAGAGTTTTTATTTCTTCTCCCTGGACTTTAATTCTTACTCCAAATTTTTCTTTTGCTACCTTTACTGCTTGCTGGACATACAGATTGAATAACATCGCGAATGGCGTACAACTCTGTCTCATTCCGTTCTCAACCAATGTTTTCCTTTCGTGCCCCTCGACTCTTATAACTGCCATCTGATTTCTGTACGAATTCTGAATAGCCTTTCGCTCTCTGTATTTTACACCTGGCACCTTCAGAATTTGAAAGAGAGTATTCCAGTCAACATTGTCAAATGCTTACTCTAAGTCTGCGAATGCAAGAAACGCAGGTTTGTCTTTCCTTAACCTATCTTCTAATATAAGTCGTAGGGTCAGTATTAACTCGGGTGTTCCTACTTTTCTACGGAATCCAGATTGATCTTCCCCGAGGTTTCAAATGGAACCCCCATTTTTAATTACAGAGTCAGATTCTACATAAAAAAACTACGTATATTTTGTCTTAAACATTTCTTTTGATTCTTGGTAGTTGGCGCTATAATTCAAGAAAATCCATGTTCTCATTTTTGCCTGGAAAATGGTTACGGATAAATAAAAAATACTTATTTACTTCGTAAATTTTGATTCGCTAAAACTAAAACTCTCTCGCTCTCCCCATATGGTGGGGTCTGAGAGAGAGGAATTAGGGTTTTACAAATGTTGACCCAAATATTAATTTTTTCCGCAGATGAGGGTCAACATTTGTAAAACTAATTCCTTTCTCTCAAACCCCACCCTATAGGGGAGAGGGGGAGAGTTTTAGTTTCAGCGAATCAAAATTTACTAAATAACTAAGTATTTTTCATTTATCCATAACCATTTTCCACGCAAAAATGAGAACATGTATTTTCTTGAATTACAGCGCCAACTACAAAGAAACAAAACGAATGTTTAAGACAAAATGCACATAACTTTTTACGTAGAATCTGATTCTGCAATAAAAAATGGGGACTCCCATTTGAAATTTTAAAGTTGCCTTCCGTCACACCCCCAGGGGGCTGGGGTGGCGGGCTGATTTTAGCACCAGCGGTTGTTCCCCTCGAAAATGATCTACACATTTTTTCGTGTGAAGCTTATTTTTCGAGTTATGCTGGTTTGTCAAAATTTACACCCTATATATATATATTTGTTAGGCGGCGCCGGCCGGGGTGGCCGAGCGGTTCTAGGCGCTACCGCTACCGTCGTAGGTTCGAAACCTGCCTCAGGCATGGATGTGTGTGATGTCCTTGGTTAGTTAGGTTTAAGTAGTTGTAAGTTCTAGGTGACTGATGACCTTAGAAGTTAAGTCCCATAGTGCTCAGAGCCATTTGATTTGTTACGCGGCGTTGGGGATCCGAGATGCTCAGGGCCATAATTTCTAATTAGGAAGGGTATTTGAGTACTAAGTGCCGGAGACCTTCGTAAAACGTAAGAGGCGACACTCATAAATACGGAAAGTAGACGTGACGTTTCTGCTCTTTGGAAGAGTTGGACGAACCGAAGATATGATCGCACCTGGTGACGTAAGCAGCGCTACCTTTGCGACGGCCAGGATTTTTGCGTGGAAAAAACCCACACCGCCGCGATCGGGCTGAGCTTGCTGATGGCAGCCGTGGAGTCAGCAGCGGTCAACTACTGACTCGAGTCTCGGACGTGACAGGAACTGACGGCGCGCTTCGCTTTTCGGCAGCCGTCGCTTCCGTCTCAAGTTGACCGCCAACGGACGAATTCTCTACCCGACAGGCGGCAAGTAGCAGCCTGCAGCCTCGGCGCTAAATTTACTGATGCGGGAACCGCTCGCTGACAGGCCGGCGGCAGCGAGCTCTTGAGGAGTGCAGTTTGTGAAACTTTACTCCATCACCATGCTGCAATCAGCTGGATTCTGGCACCGCAGTACTCGAGAACAGATCAGATTTTACCAGAATTCTAGTCTGGTGCTTCCCGCTCTTATTATTTGCGGAGTCACTGACCACATACCCATATATGAACCTGTACTCCGCTGGCAACCATAAGGTGTGCGGCGGAGAGTACATCGTCCAGCTGTATTTTCCCATTATCGCCCTTCCTGCTTCATTCGTGGATTATACGCGGGAATAAGGACTGCCGGTGTCCCAGATTACTTCTACTGTTAGCGTCAAGGTCATCACGAGACAAGTATATTAAAGGGAGTAGAATGTTTCAGAAGATTTCCACTCGGCATTCTGTGACGCACACCACGTTTGAGTGTATGCTGTGATATACACTGAAGAGCCAGAGAAAGTGGTAGACCTGCCTAATATCGTGTAGGGCCCCCGCGAGCACGCGGAAGTGCCGCAGCACGACGTAGCATGGACTCGACTAATGTCTGAAGTAGTGCTAAAGGGAACTGACACCATGAATTCTACAGGACTGTCCACAAATCCGTGAGAGTACGAGGGGGCGGAGTTCTCTCCTGAACAGTACGTTGCAGGGCATCCCAGATATGCTCAATAATGTTTCTGTTTGAGAGTTTGGTGGCCAGCGGAAGTGTTTAAACTCAGAAGTGTGTTCCTGGAGCCATTCTGTAGCAGTTATGAACATGTAGGGTGTCGTATTGTGCTGCTGGAATTGCCGAAGTCTGTCGGAATGCACGATGGGCATGAGTGGATGCAGATGATCGGACACAATGCTCATCAGTCGGAGTCGTATCTAGACGTATCAGGGGTCCCATATCACTCCAACTACACACGCCCCACACTATTCCAGAGCCTCCATCAGCTTGAAAAGTCCCCTGCTGACATGCAGGGTCCATGGATTCATGAGGTCATCTCCATACCCGCACGCGTCCATCCGTTCGATTCAGTTTGAAACGAGACTCGTCCGAGCAGGCAACATGCTTCCGGTCATCAACATCCGAATGTCTCTGTTGACGGGCCCTGGCGAGGCGTAAAGCTTTGTGTCCTGCAGGATCTTTTTCCGGCCGCTGCGATGTAGGAGATTTGATGTTTCACCGGATTCCTGGTATTCACGGTACACTCGTCAAATGTCGTACAGGAAAATCCCCACCTCATCGCTACGTCAGAGATCCTGTGTTCCATCGCTCGTGTGCCGACTATAACACCACGTTAAGACTCACTCAAATCTTGAGAACCTGCCATTGTAGCAGCAGTAACCGATCTAAGCATCCTGTCTGATCACTTGCATCCATTCATGTCCAGCGTGCATTTCGATGGACTTGGACAATTCCAGCAGGATAGTGCGACACCCCACACGTCCAGAATTGCTAGAGTGGCTCCAAAGCCACTCTTCTGAGTTTAAATACTTTCACTGGCCACGAAACTCCACAGACATGAACATTATTGAGCATATCTTGCAACGTGCTGTTAGAACAGATCTCCACCCCCTCGTACTCTTAGAATTTACGGACAGCCCAGCAGGATTCATGGTGTCAGTTCCCACCAGAACTACTTCAGACATTAGTCGCGTCCATGCCACGTCGTGTTGCAACACTTCTGCGCTCTCGCCAGGGCCCTATACGATACTAGGCAGGTGTACCGGTTTCTTTGGCTCTTCAGTGAATTACATTCACTTACTTAGGATCAGCTACGGTTTCTTGCACCGGCCACTAATCATGGGAGACTCTTTCTTTATTTAGCAGCAAGTTTCAGAACTTGTAGTCGTGTATACACAACTGTGTTGCTTGTGAGCATTATCATAGGACTTCAGACTTTATCCTCCAGTTCATTTGTAAAGACTATACCGTGAGCTGTAGCGGTCGTATCACACTGTCTTGACGCACCACGGTCTGTACCTTCGATTCCTATGACACGTCTCCATTAAGCGCGATGTAATGAAGTTTGTACGCTATGACGCTATAATAAAGTGTTTAAGTAATAAAGTAACGCATTTTGCGATGTTCAGCAACTTATCCAGTACATTATGTTGTGAGAGTGATCATATCCTGTTGAAGACGTTACTATTTATGGTGCTAGTGGTTGAATGTCTCATAGGTTTTGTGCCTTTTTGTGGTGTCGAATAATACAGACAGTAGGGTTAACTATTACAGCTAGCTAAAGCACATCATTCACTATGAGAGCAGTACAAAGAGCGTACAATATAGTACGATGATAATGCACCTCTTCGCTACCTTCTCCATCTGCCTTACCAAGTTGGGTATGGGAGATCCAAAGAAGAGCTGGACGTTTTCTTATGGATTTATTTAAATACAAGATGGAGATGCTCATGAAATTCTCTTTCCAGACGCTACTGCGAAGGCTTTGTATATCACGGAATAGTTGGCTCAAATGGCTCTGAGCACTATGGGACTCAACTGCTGAGGTCATTAGTCCCCTAGAACTTAGAACTAGTTAAACCTAACTACCTAAGGACATCACAAACATCCATGCCCGAGGCAGGATTCGAACCTGCGACCGTAGCAGTTCAAATGGTTCAAATGGCTCTGAGCACTATGGGACTCAACTGCTGAGGTCATTAGTCCCCTAGAACTTAGAACTAGTTAAACCTAACTAACCTAAGGACATCACAAACATCCATGCCCGAGGCAGGATTCGAACCTGCGACCATAGCAGTCTTGCGGTTCCAGACTGCAGCGCCTTTAACCGCACGGCCACTTCGGCCGGCACGGAATAGTCTACTGTTACATTTCGAGAGCATATGAATATATGAAGATGTAGAAATATCTAACTATTTTTCTAAACAAGTATACGGGATTACTAATAGTACCTTGAAAGTCCTCCTCTGAGAAAATTTTGTGTGAACAATACATTGTAGCTTTGGAATAATGACAAATTTCACAAATGAAACGTTATTAGGAAAAGTGACGTACAGCAGCCTCTTGTACTACACTACTGGCCATTAAGATTACTACACCAAGAAGAAATGCAGATGACAAACGGGTATTCATTGGACAAATATATTATACTATAACTGACATGTGATTACATTTTCACGCAATTTGGGTGCATAGATCCTGAGAAATCAGTACCCAGAACAACCACCTCTGGCCGTAATAACGGTCTTGATACGCCTGGGGATTGAGTCAACAGAGCTTTGACGCGTGTACAGGTACAGCTGCCCATGCAGTTTCAACACGATGCCACAGTTCATCAAGAGTAGTGATTGGCGTATTGTGACGAGCCAGTTGCTCGGCCACCATTGACCAGACGTTTTCAGTTGCCGAGAGATCTGGAGAGTGTGCTGGCCAGGGCAGCAGTCCAACATTTTCTGTATCCAGAAAGGCCCGTACAGGACCTGCAACATGCAGTCGTGCATTATCCTGCTGAAATGTAGGGTTTCGCAGGGATCGAATGAAGGGTAGAGTCACAGGTCGTAACACATCTGAAATGTAACGTCCACTGATCAAAGTGCCGTCAATACAATCAAGAGGTGACCAAGACGTGTAACCAACGGCACCTCATACCATCACGCCGGCTGATACGCCAGTATGGCGATGACGAATACACGCTTCCAATGTGCGTTCACCGCGATGTCGCCAAACACGGATGCGACCATCATGATGCTGTAAACAGAACTTGGATTCATCCGAAAACACGACGTTTTGCCATTCGTGCACCCAGGTTCGTTGTTTAGTACACAACCGCAGGCGCTCCTGTCTGTGATGCAACGTGAAGCGTAACCGCAGCCATGGTCTCCGAGCTGGTAGTCCATACTGCTGCAAACGTCGTCGAACTGTTGGTGCAGATGGTTATTGTCTTGCAAACGTCCCCATCTGTTGACTCAGGGATCGAGACGTGGCTGCACGATCCGTTACAACGATGCGGATAAGATGCCTGTCATCTCGACTGCTACGAGGCCGTTGGGATCCAGCACGGCGTTCCGTATTACCCTCCTGAACCCACCGATTCCATATTGTGCTAATAGTCATTGGATATCGACCAACGCGAGCAGCAATGTCGCGATACGATAAAGCGCAATCGCGGTAGGCTACAATCCGTCCTTTATCAAAGTCGGTAAAGTGATGGTACGCAATCCTGCTCCTTACACGAGGCATCACAACAACGTTTCACCAGGCAACGCCGGTCAAATGCTGTTTGTGTATGACAAATCGGTTGGAAACTTTCGTCGTGTCAGCGCGTTGTAGGTGTCGCCACCGGCGCCAACCTTGTGTGAATGCTCTGAAAAGCTAATCATTTGCATGTCACTGCATCTTCTTCCTGTCGGTTAACTTTCGCATCCGTAGCACGTCATCTTCGTGGTGTAGCAATTTTAATGACCAGTAGTGTATTACAGCCGGCTGAAGCACATCATTCGCTATGAGAGCAGTGCAAAGAGCGTACAATATAGTACGATGATAATGGACCCCTTCGCTACCTTCTGCATCTGCCTTACCAAGTTGGGTTAGTAAAGGGGGTATGGAAGATCCAAAGAAGAGCTGGACGTTTTCTCATAGATCTATTTAAATACAAAATGGAGATGCTCATGAAACTCTTTGGCAGACGCTACTGCAAAGGCTTCGTAGTCTATATCACGGAATAGTTTACTGTTACATTTCGAGAGCATGTGTACAAATGAAGATGTAGAAATATCTAACTATTTTTCTAAAGAAGTGTACGGGGAATACTAATACTACTTCGAAAGTTCTCCTCTGAGAAAATTTTGTGAGAGCAATACATTCTAGCTTTGGAATAATGACAACTTTCACAAATGAAACGCTGTTAGGCAAAATGATCTGCAGCAGCCTCTTGTACTATTAACCTCTGCACAGAAAGAGGTTAAGAGTTCTGTTACTTTTTGATAATCAATTCATAAAGTGTTTATAAATATCAAGAATGTATTTCAATGTCGTTAAACCAGACGAAGAAAAATGGAGTTTACTAAGCAAGTTTTGCGGAAATTATTTACTTTTATTGCAAAAACTGACTCTCTTTCAACGTTGAAAACATATAGCCACTTCGTTTTAGCACTATAACCATGCATATAACTTCACTAATAACATTAATATTCTCAGAGAAAGCTCTATAAATGACGGAACGATTTACATCTACATCTGCACCTACATATACATGCTCGGCAAGGCTCCGTACGGAGCGTGGCGGAGACCTAATTTCTCGTATCTCATCTTCGTGGTCCCTACGTGAAATGTATGTTGGTGGTAGGACAATCGTTCTGCAGTCAGCTTCGAATGCGGTACTCTAAACTTTCTCAGTTCTTCGAAATAAATGTCTTCTTTCCTCCAGGAACTTCCACATGAGCTCTCAAAGCACATCCGTAACACCTACGTGTTGTTAGGACCTGCCGGTAACAAATCTAGCAGCTCGCCTCTGAACTGCTTCGACGTCGACGTGTACTTTAGAACCGACCTGGTGGGCATTCCAAACACTCGAGCAGTACTTGAGAATAGGTTGCACTAGCGGCCTATATCCGGTCTCCTTTACAGGTGAACCACTCTCTCCTAAAATTCTCCCAATATACCGAAGCCGACCATACGCCTTCCGTACCACAATCGTCACATGCTCGTTACGTTTCATACATCTTTGAAACGCTGCGTCCAGATATTTAAATGACTCGTCTGTGTCAAGCAGGACACTACTAGTGCTTTACCCGAACATTACGTGTTTATTTTTCCTACTCATCCGCATTAACGTACATGTTTCTAGGTTAAGTGCCAGTTGCCGTTCATCACACCAACTAGAAATTTTGTCTAGGTCTCTTGTATCAACCTCCAGTCACTTGAAACTTCCTGGCAGACTAAAACTGTGTGCCGGACCGAGACTCGAACTCGGGACCTTTGCCTTTCGCGGGCAAGTGCTCTATCAATTCTCGGTCCGGCACACAGTTTTAATCTGCCAGGAAGTTTCATATCAGCGCACACTCCGCATGCAGAGTGAAAATCTCATTCTGGTAATATCCCCCAGGCTGTGGCTAAGCCATGTCGCCGCAATATTCTTTCTTTCAGAAGTGCTAGTTGTGCAAGGTTCACAGGAGAGCTTCTGTAAAATTTGGAAGGTAGTAGACGAGGTACTGGCAGAAGTAAAGCTGTGAGGATGGGGCGTGAGTCGTGCTTGAGTAGCTCAGTTGGCAGAGCACTTGCCCGCGAAAGGCAAAGGTCCCGAGTTCGAGTCGCGGTCCGGCATACAGTGTTAATCTGCCAGGAAGTTTCATATCAGCACACACTCCGCTGCAGAGTGAAAATCTCATTTTGGAAACATCCCCCAGGCTGTGGCTAAGCCATGTCCCCGCAATATCCTTTCTTTCAGGAGTGCTAGTTCTGCAAAGTTCGCTGGAGAGTTTCTGTAAAGTTTGGAAGGTACGAGACGAGTTACTGGCGGAAGTAAAGCTGTGAGGACGCGGCGTGAGTCGTGCTTGGGTAGCTCTGTTGGTAGAGCACATGCCCGCGAAAGGTAAAGGTCCCGAATTCGGATCTCGGTCCGGTACACAGTTCTAATCTCCCAGGAAGTTTCATATCAGCGCACACTCCGCTGCAGAGTGAAAATCCCATTCTGGCTCCAGTCACTTTTCTACACCTTCCTGTATACCAAAGCACCATCAGCGAGATCATTTATGCACGAGAAAATAGCAGTGGTCTTATCATACTTCTCTGGGGAACTCCTGACGTTTCCCCCATCTCCGATTAACACTCACTGTCGAGGACAACATAGTGGGTTGTATTACTTCAGAAGTCTTTGAACCAGTCGCATATCTGGCAGGCTCTGTTAAGAGTCTGCAATGGAGTAGCTGAAGCTTTTCAGAAATCTGGGGACTTTGTTACGAATACTTCGACATTTTACTGATAAAATTTCTATACTCGAACCGTCTTTACTTTAAACGCGGTCTGATTTCCCTATATGCGTATCGACTGGCGAATGTTCATGAGAGTACCTCAAACTACCGCCTAGTCTAAAAACCCACATGTGCACTCCACACGTACTCTGGTACCCAAGTAGTGCTTCGTTCGTGTAGTGCACTCCTGACCTATCAAGGGGAATCCTACAAATCCCCACCCGATAAGCACAGGTCCACATATCTGCAGCCAAGACCCTCACAGAGACGACGAAGCCTTTGGTTGAGACTCTCCACTCCCCCCAAACCAATTCGACGGTTGAAATAACGATCGAAATCTAAATTCTAGATAGCTTAAAACGTTTAATTGACGTGTTTTTTCTTTCCTACCAAAAATTAACAACATTTGGAGACAGTGATATATTCAGTTTATTCATTGATGGCGCTCTACACCTTCTTCGAGAAAAAAAGTGTGTTAAGTAGTAGATTTTAATTTCGGAATAGTAATGATTTCGCAAGCGAAACTCAATCAGGATATGTGATCTACATTACCGTCTTATGCCACTACCCTTGCGGCAGAAAGAGATCAAGGACACAGCTACGAGGCTCTTTGATAATCTGGTCGTAAAGTATTTACAGGTAGCAGGAACGTACATCAGCGCAAATGAGAAAGGGTTTCAGTTGAGATAATAAACAGCTAAGAGTTTGTCAGGATCAGCTATGAAAACTGTGTACAGTATCCAACAATAGCTATCCTGACAACGCTACAAAACGTAGAATTGACCAGTAGATGTCACTAGAGGCAGACCCGCCAGTATAAAAAAAATGTTCAAATGTGTGTGAAATCTTATGGGACTTAACTGCTAAGGTCATCAGTCACTAAGCTTACACACTACTTAACCTAAATTATCCTAAGGAAAAACACACACCCATGCCCGAGGGAGGACTCGAACCTCCGCCGGGATCAGCCGCACAGTCCATGACTGCAGCACTCTAGACCGCTCGGCTAACCCCGCGCGACCCGCCAGTGTAAAAGGAGGCGAGAAGCAAGAACACCAGAATGGGTAGGGCAGGAGAGCAAAGTGACTTCAAACGTGGACCAGTCACTGGGTGTCACCTGAGCAACAAAGCATCAGAGACATTTCAACCCTCCTAAAGCTGTCCAAGTCCATTGTTGGTGACATAATTGTGAAGTGGAAAGGCGGAGGAACAACCACAACTAAACCAAGACTAGATTGATCTTATGTTCTGAAGAACAACAACCGTTGAGCATTGTGAAGGGTGGTTCTAAAAAAATCGCACGAAATCAACGGATGGAATGACTCGTAACTTCCAAAGTGTTTCCAGCCACCCAGCTAGCCGGCCGGGGTGGACGAGCGGTTCCAGGCGCTACAGTCTGGAACCGCGCGACCGCTAGGGTCGCAGGTTCGACCCCAGCCTCGGGCATGGATGTGTGTGATGTCCTTAGGTTAGTTAGTTTTAAGTAGTTCCAAGTTCTAGGGGACTGATGACCTCAGAAGTTAAGTCCCATAGTGCTCAGAGCCATTTCAACCATCACCCAACTAGCGCAATGACTGTTCGTAGGGAGTAAAAGAAAATGAGGTACTGTCATGACCAGACGCAACTACAATTGTCTACCAATAACTGTGGGTTCTCTGCTTGCTTTAGGAGATGACTCACTGGATCTACAAACATCTGAAATATTAGTCCAGTTCATTGCACTTATGAAAAAAAGATTTACTTAATTTTCAAAAATGGTTCAAATGGCTCTGAGTACTATGGGACTTAACAGCTGAGGTCATCAGTCCCCTTAGAACTTAGAACTACATAAACCTAACTAACCTAAGGACACCACACACATCCATGCCCGAGGCAGGATTCGAACCTTTTAAGATTAGCTGTGACTTTTGACGTTTGGCTCAGTGGCGGAGACGTGACCCCGTCGCCCAGGTAACACCAATGGCGAGCCGACTTTTCCTACCACGCCGCCAGTAACCCGGATGGTAAAGCGCCCCTGTTGCCACGCCGTGGGTAAGCAATACGTGAGTACGCCTTGGTGTCGCGCGTCACAGGCACCTACGTTCATTAGCTTTCGTTGTAAAGTGATATCTTCTGTCGTTGAAGTGTTCTACAGTCGTCAGGTATTGTGAATGAGTGTCAGTCATGGACTGTGCGGCTGGTCCCGGCGGAGGTTCTGTAAGTAGGCTGTTTAGTTTTTTTTTTATTGGTAACGCCACCTCTGTATGAAAATCACTGGCTGTGCTGTGTGCAGTCTGTGGCTGCTTTGCATTGTTGTAATACTCGCCATTGTACTGTTAGGCAGCTGGCTGTGAACAGCGCGTAGCGTTGCGCAGTTGGAGGTGAGCCGCCAGCGGTGGTGGATGTGGGGAGAGAGATGGCGGAGTTTTGTAATTTGTCATGAACTGCTACATATATTATGACTATTAAGGTAAATACATTGTTTGTTCTCTATTAATATCTTTCATTTGCTAACTATCCCTACCAGTAGTTAGTGCCTTCCGCAGTTTGAATCTTTTATTTAGCTGGCAGTAGTGGCGCTCTTTGTATTGCAGTAGCTTGAGTAGCGAAGATTTTTGTGAGGTAAGTGATTTGTGAAAGGTATAGTTTAATGTTAGTCAGGGCCCATTCTTTTGTAGGGATTATTGAAAGTCAGATTGCGTTGCGCTAACAAAATATTGTGTGTCAGTTTAAGCACAGTCATGTATAATTGTTCAAAGGGGACGTTTCAGTTCGAGTCCTCCCTCGGGCATAGTTGTGTGTGTTTGTCCTTAGGATAATTTAGGTTAAGTAGTGTGTAAGCTTAGGGACTGATGAACTTAGCACTTGAGTTCCATAAGTTTTCACATACATTTGAACTTTTTTTTGAAAGAGTTTCTCGTGTTGGTACTGCATTAATAATAACAGTGCAGTACGTCTGAAAACACAATATTCAGCCAGCCGTTATGGCCGAGCGGTTCTAGGCGCTTCAGTCTGGAACAGCGCTGCTGCTACGGTCGCAGGTTCGAATCCTGCTTCAGGCACGAATGTGTGTGCTGTCCTTAGGTTAGTTAGGTTTAAGTAGTATAGGGGATTGATGACCTCAGATGTTAAGTCCCATAGTGGTTAGAGCCATTTGAACACAATATTCACAGTAAAAATGGACGTTCAGAAGCACATTCACTGGGTGTGAAAATAACGTTCTGCTGCAAACGCTTTCTCCGAATGCGACAATAATAATGGACATTGCGCCACACCACTCTGTTGTAATGGATAAAGCTACAACAACGCAATGCATGAAAGCGGTTCTGGGCACAAAGGAATGTTCCACGGGGTAAAGTTGAACATAGCATGTATAAGGTGAAGTTAATGGAACTTGAAGTGCTGTACGAGCAAAAAACCTCACGGTACAAGGTCGACAAACCGGACATAGTTTAATCATTCTTCATCCGTATCACGCTACATTAAATGCGACTGAGAATACGCTCAGTGATGCTAAAATGCTGACAGAAGAAGCCAATGGAAATGTTACACCACAAGACAGGTCTCGAGTTGTCAGCCATAGCAAGAAGGTAGTTGAGGAGAGATGGATTCACAAAGGACTATGACGAGTTTTGAGTAATACGTAACTTCTCTTGTTGCCATGTTAAAATCTGCTTCCTTTGTCAAAACACAGCATTACAAATATTCCACTCACTAACATTCTAATGTAGTTGAGATTGAGACAGAATCATGAAATAGTGTGTTATTAGACTAATTACTGAAGGCAAGTCAGGTCAATTGTTTATGAAACAACCCATTCTCAGTATAAAATAAACGCGTAACTTCGTCACAAAACCCTCAGCAATTCTCGTTTCACCAAATATGGATGGTCCTTAAAAATTACATTATTGCATTGAAAAAAATCTGTAGCTGCTTGATTCTTCTTCTTCTTCTTCTTCTTCTTCTTTATAGTCGACTTGTCCCACGTCACGTAATGTCGGCGTTGCTCTTCTGGATCCTTCTCCTCCATAGTACTCTATCCATTGCCTCTTTCTTCTTCCATCCTTTCTCCCTTAGGTCCCCGGATATCTTATCCTTCCACCTCAGGTTCGGTCTTCCTCTCCTTCTCGCTCCTTCAGTCTTTATATCTTCAACTCTGTTTCCGATATACTCTTCCCCTTTTCTCTGTAAGTGTCCGTACCGCCTTAGTCTGCTCTCTTGTATCTTTTTCCCCATGGGCTATGGTAGTTACTTGATTATCGCGGTGGATATGAAAGTTTCGCATATTAATCTGCTTTTTGCGTGCTATCATTTGTCAAAAATCTTGTTCCAATACCTCGAACGGCTTATGAGATACGTGGGATTTATGACTATTTCCTTCTGGCTTTATCCTGGCACGTACTTTCATCACAGAGTGGTTTACATACATTCCATTTTCTCGAGACTGCAGACAAATCACTTCAAGTTTAAAGAATAATTCATTATTTTTTCTACATTTCATACGAAGCAACATATGACCTAACATGCAGGAAACGGAAATTCATAGCGGCCCTTATTTTTCACTGCAAACTTTAAGAATTTCTTGCACTAATATCGAAATATCACAATAGCTATGAGCATTAACGAAATACTACGCAGTTCATCATGAAGCTGACAAATTAACCTATAAGATTTGCGTAAGTCATTTGTTTTTTGCTGATAGTTTCCTTATAATCGTTTGAGAAAGATTGCAGATCGACCAGCTTGCGTAGCTTGCTGTTCAGCCAATCAGCTGCTGACGCGTCCAGCTCACGCGGGCAACTGCGCTTCCGTCCACTCGTTCCGCACTGTACTGTCAAAAGTCGCAACTTATTTTAAACGCACTATAAACCATCATCACCTCTCCTGTTGAAGTACAGTGTTCAACATTTACAAGAGTACATTTCCATCAGACACTTAGTCCCACTCGATGCTGTTGACTGCTTCTGCTGAGGTCACATATTGCGCAGAGCACTTCCAAGCTCGGCTCTATATTGACCTCTGAGTGAGGGCGCTGCTGTTTTAAGATGGAGGGCGTGTCTTTCTTAACCCCTCGCCTTCATCATTATGCACTGCAGCGAGACATGGCTAATGTCTGTGGCGTTGACGCACCCTGCCGACTGTGGTGCGCCAGAGTGGTCTTTGGACGATACCACAGGGTACAATGGTCGATCAGCTATTCGCAGGCCACACATTTCTGTAGCAAATTCTAAGTGATGCTTGAGGTGGTGTAAAGAGTGACAGCGCTGGACAGTGGATGACTGGAAACGAGTGATAGGGAGTGATGTCCATTGCGATGGAAGGGTTTGGATTTGGCAAAAGCCTGGAGAACTTCAGCTGCCATCATGTGTTGTGCCAGCAGTGAGTTACAGAGGATGCAGTGTTGCCGTATGGGGACGTTTGTTGTGGTTAGAATGAGATCCCACTATTACGCTTAAGAAAGTGCTACTTGAAGAAGGCTGTGAACACATTTTACAGCGTTGTGTGGTGCATACAGTAGAGGAGCAACTCACATGATGTACCATACCTGAGTACTGGTTATGAATTTTGTTCGGTTGTGGCGCTTGGTCTGTGCTCGATATGGTGTGAACTGCAGGTGAAAGCACCTCTGAGCGGTCGCTATAGGCGTGGCTGGCCAGAGCCAACAAGTGCTTCTGTTAGATTTTGAACGCTCCTGACGTAACATCAGAGCCAATCGGTAGTGCACACATAGGGCAAATTTATATTGTTCATGTATGCACATATGACGCACAAACTATTATAGATACAGAGAAGCACGATACGTCATACCAAAAAGAAGCTAAAGGCTATTCTGCTGGTATGGAGATATATTCTGTAGATAATATGTGTAGAAGATATAGCGCCAAGCAGATATGGTTAACTCCAATTCAGTAAAAATTAATAACTTCTACAATTTATATTACACAAAAGAGATCAAGGTAACAATTTGCAGCGCACATCAATGCACATCGACTGAGCTATTAACATTTTTCATAATGTAATCAGGTAAGGAGGGGGGGGGGACGGAGGTAAGACGTCATGTCAAACAGGCCCACTTGGAGCAGATGAGGCACCGCAGAACATTTTAATTACCACTGTCTATACTTTAAAAAAATTCATAAAACTATGAATAAATCTATAAATTCATAAAACTATGTCATCATGACCAGGAAGGATTCAGGATTCAAACTCATAGCAGTCGAAGTTCAAAAACATAAAAAAATAATTTTTTCTTACGTGTGAAATTTCATCATTTTTTCACTTACTATTCCATGAGTTTTGCACTGGTTATTAAACACAAACTCCTCAATGCAAAACTCTAGAATGTTCCGCATCTATTAAATACTGTGCTCAAAACTGAGATAAGTAACTATAAAATTTGAGTTTTTTCTAAACATGAAGTTTAAAATGCAACAGCTCATTCATTTTTCATAAAATAAATAAATTCTAGAGGTTCATACACCTGTAAGTATGGTTTGTATGCAGTGCAAAATTCATCGAAGAATCTCTCTTACTTATGAAGAAAAGTGTACATATAGCAACAAACGCAGCCAATTGTAAGTGAAAAAAAGATGAAATTTCACGAGTAAAAGAATTTATTTTGTTATGTTTTTGAACTTCCACTGCTATGAGTGTGAATCCTGAATCCTTCCTGATCAAGCTGACAAAGTTTTATGAATTTATTTGTAAAAGTATAGACAGTGGAAATTAAAATGTCCTGTGGTGCCTCTCCTGCTCCAAGTCGTCCCGTTTGACGTTCTGACTCCCTTAACCTGTGAGACACTTCTTAATTGAATTTTTGTTTAGAATCAGCACATGATTTTGTCTAATACACGTATACTAATACCAAGACAAAATGTACTGGTAGACATGATCACACACCACCTACGGCGTCTTGTTTGTAAGATTTACATTTTTATTATCATTTTTAATTAATTGTCTATTAATTCAGAATGTTTTCCTTGTGATACGTAAACGATTTGAGCCATGTTAATATTGCAACAGTGGAAAGAGGACAAATATTCCTGCAGAAAGAGCTGTCATATACGTTTGTACTGTAATAATTCAAGGCGCAGCGAGCATGAACTATTTTGATTACTGCTGCTAAAATTTTAAAACTGTTAAACTTAATTTGTGAGCAAACTATTGGACCTAGAATTAAATAAGATAAATCAGTTTTGTTTAGATTTTTGGTACACATCTAATGGCACATTCAGATGTTTAATGGAATTAGTATATAATAAGCTGCAAGAGAGGCTGGCGATAGCGTGAGGTCGTTAAATGGCATATAGGTTTGGATTTTCTGGGAGGGGCTGCGCCTTGGGTTTAAGAGGGCGGCGGCTACCTTTCTCTGTCTCACTCTTTGGGACAGAGGTGGAGAGCTACGACATATGCTTGTCTGAGCGCAGACATAGCCACACTCTTTCCCAACATAGATTTTTTTTTCTTTTTTTTGCGTCATCGGTCGCGACACTTACAATATTTCGCTTTACTTCAGTGGTGAGTTAAGTATATTCTTCAGTAGTCAGAACTGTGTTTTATTTGCGCCAATTGTTCTTCAGAACTTGTATTTTGCGAGTGAAACCCATTTGGACTGTTAGTTAGTTGCGCTGATTTGATTTTAGCTAAGTTTGCCACTAGATACTTTGATTATTTTTCGTTACTGAGCTTCACTTAAGATTAATACGTCGCGTATTGCTTGGAATTTCGTTTATTTGGTGCTGCTATGGAGTTTGACTTCGATTAATTTTAGCTGTGAACAAGCTGTGAACCCAGTGGAACGCCTTTGGCGTGCGTCAGAACGTCGGCTTCGCTCCAGATCCCTACGTCCAACATAGCTACCACGTCTTGTTTCAGCTTTTCAGGATGAATAGGCTACCATTTATGGACAGACACTGCTCCTGTACCGCCCAAGCTGTCATAAGGCCGAAAGATGGACACCTCCATATTAATGTCCGCTAATAGGTGTCTAGAAACTTTCGATCAGATAGTGTACTTAGAAGACCCGTTTAAATAATGGATGTCATAGTTGATGGCCGCTGCAAGGTAGGTAGCAGAAATAGATTGACACTGTCAAAGAAAGCTTTTTTCGACAAAATACTGGTAACAGTTGTTGATATAGGAATGAGGAAACAGTTTTTGGAAATGTGCATCTGGAGCACAGCGTTGTACGGAAGTGGAATGTGAACCACAGGAAATCCACAAACAAGAAGGGCGGGCATTTGAAATGCAGTGCTGTCGAATAATGTTAAAATTGAGTGGACAGCTAAAGTAAGACAAGAAGTACTGTAAGTATGTGAAGAGAAGACTATGGATAAACCATACCAGAGGGAAAGGGCAAGTTAGTGTGACATCTGCTACAGATTATAAAAATTAATATATGAAAAGCAATTTTTATTTAAGTATCCAGTTATCGGGTTACAAGGGCATTATAAGACTATAAATGACTGTCAACAAGGAGCATTATTTACTGATGGTCAACTTTGTAAGAGATGTTTCACATGGAGAGGAGGGCATAAAAACAGAGGAAGTTTCATCTTTGACAGTTGAGTTGTATCATAATTGAAATATGTAAGCTAAGCAGTAAATCTCACCAAGCGGCGGTGAAAGACCCAATAAATATTAGCACCGACAAGTGGTGGTCTTTGATTCTGGAAGGAACAACATAAGTGAAAATGTTAGGTGCAGATGAAGACTAGAACACATGCAAAACAGCTCATAGGGATTCCTGTGGGTTGTGGAAGTCACGAAGAGATCAAAAATTAGCAGGAGTTAGAAGATGCGGTCGACGGTATCAAACAAATCGTAAGTAATGCTGCCGTAAAAATGATAGGGGGTTGTTTCTCTGTTTAGTAGTGTATACTGATAAGAGAATTAACAGAACAGTAAAGTCCCTCAGAGAGAGGTCTTAAGCTCCAGTAACCTCATTTAAAACATCCAACAAAGAAAATAAAACTGTTCGACTGGTGTGGTGAAAAGGAAACTCATGTTTCTGCAGAATGATGTAGCAGATGGGCTTTGCAAAAGAGAGCATCAAAGAGGGGGACACGCTATTTAGTCAGCTTCCACTTTCCGACTTTCTCCATGTTTCAAGAAAAGAGATATCCGGCGAATGGGAACAAAAATGGTTCAAATGGCTCTCAGCACTATGGGACTTAACATCTGAGGTCATCAGTCTCCTAGAACTTAGAACTACTTAAACCTAACTAACCTAAGGACATCACATACATCCATGCCCGAGGCAGGATTCGTACCTGCGACCGTAGCGGTCGCGCGGTTCCAGACTGAAGCGCCTAGAACCGCTCGGCCACATCGGCCGGCCGCGAATGGGAACATCAGTGGCTTTAATCGCAACAGAGAAAGAGCTTTTCGTTCGCTTCAGCACAGAGCACTGTTAAAAAAACCGCGGTGTAGTCAAAAGTGTGGTGTCACCACCAGACACCACACTTGCTAGGTGGTAGCTTTAAATCGGCCGCGGTCTATTAGTACATGTCGGACCCGCGTGACGCCACTGTGTGATCGCAGACCGAGCGCCACCACAAGGCAGGTCTCGAGATACGGACGAGCACTCGCCCCAGTTGTACGGACGACGTTGCTAGCGACTACACTGACGAAGCCTCGCTCCTTTGCCGAGCAGATACACTCCTGGAAATTGAAATAAGAACACCGTGAATTCATTGTCCCAAGAAGGGGAAACTTTATTGACACATTCCTGGGGTCAGATACATCACATGATCACACTGACAGATCCACAGGCACATAGACACAGGCAACAGAGCATGCACAATGTCGGCACTAGTACAGTGTATATCCACCATTCGCAGCAATGCAGGCTGCTATTCTCCCATGGAGACGATCGTAGAGATGCTGGATGTAGTCCTGTGGAACGGCTTGCCATGCCATTTCCACCTGGCGCCTCAGTTGGACCAGCGTTCGTGCTGGACGTGCAGACCGCGTGAGACGACGCTTCATCCAGTCCCAAACATGCTCAATGGGGGACAGATCCGGAGATCTTGCTGGCCAGGGTAGTTGACTTACACCTTCTAGAGCACGTTTGGTGGCACGGGATACATGCGGACGTGCATTGTCCTGTTGGAACAGCAAGTTCCCTTGCCGGTCTAGGAATGGTAGAACGATGGGTTCGATGACGGTTTGGATGTACCGTGCACTATTCAGTGTCCCCTCGACGATCACCAGTGGTGTACGGCCAGTGTAGGAGATCGCTCCCCGCACCATGATGCCGGGTGTTGGCCCTGTGTGCCTCAGTCGTATGCAGTCCTGATTGTGGCGCTCACCTGCACGGCGCCAAACACGCCTACGACCATCATTGGCACCAAGGCAGAAGCGACTCTCATCGCTGAAGACGACACGTCTCCATTCGTCCCTCCATTCACGCCTGTCGCGACACCACTGGAGGCGGGCTGCACGATGTTGGGGCGTGAGCGGAAGACGGCCTAACGGTGTGCGGGACCGTAGCCCAGCTTCATGGAGACGGTTGCGAATGGTCCTCGCCGATACCCCAGGAGCAACAGTGTCCCTAATTTGCTGGGAAGTGGCGGTGCGGTCCCCTACGGCACTGCGTAGGATCCTACGGTCTTGGCGTGCATCCGTGCGTCGCTGCGGTCCGGTCCCAGGTCGACGGGCACGTGCACCTTCCGCCAACCACTGGCGACAACATCGATGTACTGTGGAGACCTCACGCCCCACGTGTTGAGCAATTCGGCGGTACGTCCACCCGGCCTCCCGCATGCCCACTATACGCCCTCGCTCAAAGTCCGTCAACTGCACATACGGTTCACGTCCACGCTGTCGCGGCATGCTACCAGTGTTAAAGACTGCGATGGAGCTCCGTATGCTACGGCAAACTGGCTGACACTGACGGCGGCGGTGCACAAATGCTGCGCAGCTAGCGCCATTCGACGGCCAACACCGCGGTTCCTGGTGTGTCCGCTGTGCCGTGCGTGTGATCATTGCTTGTACAGCCCTCTCGCAGTGTCCGGAGCAAGTATGGTGGGTCTGACACACCGGTGTCAATGTGTTCTTTTTTCCATTTCCAGGAATGTAGTTAGAATAGCCTTCAGCTAAGTCAATGGCTACGACCTAGCAAGGCGCCATTAGTAACATTGCATGTATCTAAAGAGTCTCACTTGTATCGCCACAATCTCCAGATGTACCAAAAGGATGGATTAAAGGTAAGTGTTCCAGAAGCTACGTACTTTTCTTTTTACATTCATTACGTATCCTGTTTCAGACCTCACGCCATCCTGCTTTAACTTAGCGCGTGCCTTTCGGCTTCCTCTCATTGTGTCTAGGCTGTCTTGTCTAGACACAACAAAAAGAATCTGCCGTGGCGACATCCGACATTAGTTATCCGAATAAGGTTGGAACACGCATATTTTCCTGCGCACCTCTACAGGGTGAATATTAATAAAACCGACAAACTGCTGGGATGGATTGCTAAATGCAAATGGAGGAAGAAAGGTCCTATAAACATGCATCCGGAAATGCAAGATTGCCACGGTAGATGGCGCTGACGAATGACAGTTCCTCTGACCACTGCTGTGTGTTGCAGGCTGTGTGATTCCCGCAGCGTAAAGTAAGCAGCAGAACTGTCCGGTTTTCATGTCGGGAACAAGCTGAGAAGATGTTTGTGTACGGCCGAGCAGGTGGAAACGGTCGAGAGGCAGCACGCCTATACCAAAACAAGTGCTCTCACAGACACCGACCACATCACACAAAATTTCGAACCATGTTTTGGCGTTTGTGTGATCTTTCAGACAGACAAACGTGCAGGGAGACGGCTGAATGTGCGTACGCCAGATTTGGAGGACCGGGTTCTACAGGATATTGAGACGAACCCAACATGATATAAGCCAAAGTGGGATTGTGTGTATCCTACATGGCAACAGCTACTATCCCTAACGCCCACAATCCTATGGAGGACACTTTGAGCACCTGTTGTCATGTGGATGCGATGCAGCTCTGTACTGTCTTCCGGGACGATTTGTTGTCGTTGCCTGAACACTGTCAATTACCGAACACATGTTCATAGAACTTTTTTTCCTCCACCACCAGTCATCAATGTGTCCCTGCTGTTTGTCGGTTTTATTTGTCTTCACCCTGTATAGGACTCGAGTGACCACCTTTCCCACACGGAGCGGACATCCAGAAGAACTTACCCATATCATTTTACGATGTTCTAAGTATTGTGTGTGTGTATTGTGTATTTAACCGGGGACCTAGAAACAACAGAGAAGCTTCGTCCCGCCGTATCCCTCAGTGGTTCACAACCCCACAACAGGCCACAGCAGTCCATCCACCCCACCGCCACCCCACTCCGAACCCAGGGTTTTACATCCACATCTACACGGATACTCTGCAAATCACATTTAAGTGCCTGGTAGAGGGTTCATACAACTACCTTCACAATTCTCTATTATTCCAATCTCGTATAGCGCGCGGAAAGAATAAACACCTGTATCTTTCCCTACGAGATCTGATTTCCCTTATTTCATCGTTGTGATCGTTCCTCCCTACGTAGGACGGTGTCAAAAAAATATTTTCGCATTCGGAGGAGAAAGTTGGTGATTGGAATTTCGTGAGAAGATTCCGTCGCAACGAAAAACACCATTCTTTTAATGATTTCCCAAATCCTGTATCATTTCTGTGACACTGTCTCCCATATTTCGCGATAATACAAAACGTGCTGCCATTCTTTGAACTTTTTCAATGTACTCCGTCAGTCCTATCTGGTAAAGATCTCACACCGCGCAGCAGTATTCTAAAAGAGGACGTACAAGCGTAGTGTAGGCAGTCGTCTTAGTAGATCTGTTACATTTTCTAAGTGTCCTGTCAATAAAACGCACTCTTTGGTTAGCCTTCCCCACAACATTGTCTGTGTGTTCCTTCCAATTTAAGTTGTTCGTAATTGTAATTCCTCGGTATATACTTGAATTTACGGCTTTTAGATTAGACTGATTTATCGTGCAACCGAAGTTTAATGAATTCCTTATAGCACTCATGTGGATGACCTCACACTTTTCTCACCATTCAGATATTTTTTCTAAATCGTTTTGCAATTTGTTTTGGCCTTCTGATGACTTTACTAGATGATAAATGACAGCGTCATCTACAAACAAGCTAAGACGGCTTTTCAGATTGTCTCCCAAATCGTTCATATAGATAAGGAACAGCAAAGGGACTATAACACTACTTTGGTGAACGTCAGAAATCATTTCTGTTTTACTCGATGACTTTCCGTCAATTACTACGAACTGTGACCTCTCTGACAGGAACTCACAAATCCAGTCACGCAACTGAGACTATTCCATAAGCACGCAATTTCACTACAAGCCGGCTTGTGTGGACAGTGTCAAAAACTTCAAGCAAATCCAGAAATATGGAATCGATCTGAAATCCCTTGCCAATAGCATTCAACACTTCATGTGAATAAAGAGCTAGTTGTGTTTCACAGGAACGATGTTTTCTAAACCCACGTCGACTGTGTGTCAATAGACCGTTTTCTTCGAGGTAATTAATAATGTTCGAACACAATATATGTTCCAAAATCCTGCTGCATATCGATGTTTAACGATGTGGGCCTGTAATTTAGTGGATTACTCCTACTACCTTTCTTGAATATTGGTGTGACCTGCGCAACTGTCCAATCTTTGGGTACAGATCTTTCTCCGAGCGAACGGTTATATATGATTGTTAGGTATGGAGCTAATGCGTCAGCATACTCCGAAAGGAACCTAATTGGTATACAGTCTGGACCAGAAGACTTGCTTTTGTTAAGTGACTGAAGTTGCTTCACTACTCCGAGGATATTTACTCCTACGTTACTCATGTTGGCAGCTGTTCTCGATCCGTATTCTGGAATATTTACTTCGTCTTCTTTTGTGAAGGCATTTCGGAAGGCTGTGTTTAGTAACTCTGCTTTGGCAGCACTGTCTTCGATAGTATCTCTATTGCTACCGCGCATAGAAGGCATTGATTGTTTCTTGCCGCTGACATACTTCACATACGTCCAGAATCTCTTTGGATTTTCTGCCAGGTTTCGAGAGAAAGTTTCGCTGTGGAAACTGTTACAAGCATCTCGCATTGAAGTCCGCGCTAAATTTCGAGCTTCTGTAAAAGATCGCCAATCTTGCAGATTTTGCGTCTGTTTAAATTTGGCGTGTTTGTTTCGTTGTTTCTGCAACAGTGTTTTAAGCCGTTTAGTGTACCAAGGAAGATCAGCTCTGTCGTTTGTTAATTTATTTGGTATAAATCTCTCAATTGTTGCCGATACTGTTTCTTTGAATTTAAGCCGTATCTGGTCTACACTCATATTATTAACTTGGAATGAGAGGAAATTGTCTCTCAGCAAGGCGTCAAGTGATTTTTTTATCTGCTTTTTTGAATAGGTATAGCTTTCGCTTATTTTTCGAGGATTTGGGGAATACAATATTCAATCTCGCTACGACAACCCTATGTTCACTAATCTCTGAATCGGTTCTGATACTCGTTATTAACTCAGGAGTATTTGTTGCTAAGAAGGCAAGTGTGTTTTCACAATCGTTTACTATTCGTGTGGGCTCCTGAAGTAACTGCTCGAAATAATTTTCAGAGAATGCGTTTAGCACAATTTCGGATGATATTTTATGCGTATCTCCGGAATTAAACATGGATTTTCGCCAACATATCGAGGGTAAATTAAAGTCACCACCAACTATCATCGCATGACTCGGGTACGAGTTTGAAATCAAACTCAAGTTTTCTGTGAACCTTTCAGCGACTGTATCATCTGAATTGGGAGGTCGGTAAAAGGATCCAATTATTATTTTATTCCGGTTGACAACAATGACCTCTGCCCATACTAACTCACAGTAAGTATCTGCTTTAATTTCGCGACATGTTAAACTACTTCTAACAGCAACAAACACGCTACCGCCAACCGTGTTTAGCCTATCCTTTCGGAACACCGTTAGGTTCTTCGCAGAAATTTCGGATGAGATTATATACTGTGCGGTTCGGCCCCCAGTCGACCCCCCCCCCCCCTTCCAGGAAAGTCTCATACTAGACGAGTGTACCCCAAATATTTGTATTTGCGTGAGGGAGTAATTATGGTATACGCGGACGTGGAGACAGTGTTTGCGCAGCAATCGCCGACATAGTGTAACTGAGGTGGAATAAGTGAACCAGCGCGCATTCGCCGAGGCGGATGGAAAACCGCCTAAAAACCATCCACAGGCTGGCCGGCACACCGAGCTTCGACACTAATCCGCCGGGCAGATTCGTACCAGGGGCCGGCACGCCTTCCCGCTTGGGAAGCAGCGGGTTAGACTGCGTGGCTAGCCGGGAGGGCTTGTTCTAAGTATTCTGTACACCAAAATAGACTGTGGAACAAACTCGCAAAAATACATATTGCCTTGATAACAAATGCGAAAACGCTAATGAATGAGATGAACCTTCAAATTCAATTATTAATAGCATGTTACCTACAAGAATTGGATTTAAATCTGACGTATCAAATAATGATGTATGTAATTTTGTATATGGGTAAAAATAACTGTTTGCTCAGAAATTAATCGTCATCACTAAAATTAATAAGGAACTGTAACTGCTGTATTGTTTCCAACTAAAGGCAATAAAATAAAATAAAAAGAAATGACATTATGATAAGTCTTTTTTGTGATCTCAAAGAAGAAACTCGACGCCTCGAGGGATGGGTGGGGGGTGGGGGAAGGGGAGGGGGCTGTGGTAGCAGCAACATATGTGGTGGTGCTATCTCAGGTACATCTACATCTACGCAAATACTCTGCAATCCACCATAAGGCATGCCGAGAGTACCCGTAACACTACTAGTTGTTTCCTTTCCTGTTCTACTCGCAAATATAGCGAGGGAAAACCGACAGTCTATATGCCTCCGTATAAATTCTAACCTCTCGTATCTTACCTTCGTGGTACTTACGCGCAATGTATGTTGGCGGCAATAGAATCGTTCTGCAGTCACCTTCAGAAGCCGGTTCTCTAAATTTTCTCAACAGAGTTCCTCGAAAAGAATGTTGCCTTCCCTCCACGGATTTCCATTTGAGTTCCCAAAGCATGAAACGTCCTGCCAGATTAAAACTGTGTGCCGGACCGAGATTCGAACTCGGGACCTTTGCCTTTCGCGGGCAAGTGCCGCCGAAGCATCTCCGTCACACTTGTGTGTTGTTCCAACCCACATTTACATCTGAATCATACTCCGCAAGCCACCTGTTAGTGTGTGGCGGAGGGTACTTTCGGTACCACTATCTGATCCCTCCAACCCTGTCCCACACGCGAACAGTGCGTGGGAAGAATGATTGTCGGTAAGACTCTGTATTAGCTCTAATTTCTCGAATCTTCTCCTCAGTAGTAAATCTCTCCTTGATGCATAACGTCGATCTTGTAACGTCTGCCATTGGCGTTTGTTTAGCATCTCTGTAACGCTCTCTCGCCAGCTAAACGATCCTGTGACGAAACGCGCCGCTCTTCATTGGATCTTCTCTATCTCCTCTATCAGCTCTACCTGGTAGGGATCCCAGATGGATGAACAATACTCAAGAATCGGTAACAAATCTAGCAGCTCGCATCTGAATTGCACCGATGTCCTCCTTAAATCCGACCTGATGCGGATGCCAAACACTCGAGCAGTATTCAAGAATAGGTCGCACTAGCGTCCTATATGTGGTCTTCTTTACAGATGAACCACACTTTTAAAGAATTCTCCCAATAAACCACAGTCGACCATTCGCCTTTCCTACCACAACCGTCAAATGTTCGTTCCATTTCATGTCGCTTTGCAACGTTACGCCAAAATATTTAAACGACGTGGCCGTGTCAAGCAGGACACTATTAATGCTGTATCCGAACATTACGGGTTTGCTTTTCCTACTCATCCGCATTGACTTATATTTTTCTGCATTCAGATCTAGCTGCCACTCATCGCACCAACTAGAAATTTTGTCTAAGCCATATTGTATCCTCCTACAGTCACACAGCTTCAACACGTTACCGTACACCATGGCATCATCAGCAAACAATCGCAGATTGCTGCCCAACCTGTAGATAACAAAAGCGATCCTGTCACAGTTCCCTGGGACACTCCTGACGATTCTCTTGTGTCTCATTAACATTCGCCGTCGAGGATAGCATACTCGGTCCGGTTACTTAAGAAGTCTTCGAGCCACTCCTTATGTTCGTACCTTCATCAACAGTACGCAGTGGGGCACCGTGTCAAACGCTTTCTGGAAATCTAGAAATATGGAATCTACCTGTTGCCCTTCGTCCATAGTTGTCAGTGTATAATGTGAGGAAACAGCAAGCTGAGTTATAAGTGAGAGATGCTTTCTAAAATCATTCGTGGACATAAGATTCTCTGTCTCAAGGAAATTTGCTTTATTCGATCTGATAATGCGTTCAAGGATTCTGCAGCAAACCGATGTTAGGGATATTGCTCTGCAATTTTGTGCGTGCGTTCTTATGCCCTTCTTATATACAGGAGTCACCTGCGCTTTTTTTCCAGTCGCTTGGTGCTTTGCGCCGCGCGAGAGATTCTTGGTAAATGCAAGCTCGATAAGGTTCCAATGCCGTGAAGTACTCTTTCGAAAACCGAATTGGAAATTGGAAATTTGTGGTAAGTTCTATGGGACCAAACTGCTGAGGTCATCGGTCCCTAGCCTTACACATCACTTACTCTAACATGCTAAGGACAACACACATACCCATGCCCGAGGGAGGACTCGAACCTCCGACAGAGGGAGCCGCGCGAACCGTGGTAAGACGCCCGTATTGAGATTCCATCAGAACCTGGTGACCTATTTGCTTTCAACTCTTTCAGTTGTTTCACTATGCCAGGGACGCTTATTACTATGTCGTCCATACGGGAATCAGTCCGATGGTCAAACGACGGTATGAAACTTCCTGGCAGATTAAAACTGTGTGCCGGACCGAGACTCGAACTCGCTGCAGAGTGAAAATCTCATTCTGGAAACGACGGTATGTTTGCACGATCCTCCAGCGTCAACGAGTTCTTAAACATAACATTTAAAACTTACGTTTTGCTATCTTCTGCTGCCACACCAGGCTGGTCAACAACTGACTGGATGGAAAGCTTACATCCACTTGGCGATTTTACATTGGACCATAATTTTGTCAGATCATTTGCTAAGTTATGACGGTGGTGGTTGGAGAGGTGGCGGAGAGGCGAAGGTGAGCCACCGCAATGAGGTCACGTGGCGCTACAGGCGGAGGGAAAGGCGCGGTCACGTGACCAGAAATGCCGCGACCACAGAAAAACTGCTTTGCCCAACAGCACGTCGTAATGATGCTGAGTGTGCTATGGATGTACGCCTGGGCCGCGTGCCTTCCGCGCAGGCATTTGGACTGGTCTGCTGATATGGCGGAAGCTTCTCGCACTCTCGACTCTCTAGACTGCCTTGCATCAACCGTCTTCATTGTCACCTTACATACAAGATAGAGATCTGCCTCATACGTCTTCACTGAGTTTATGTTTGTGATAGACCTACGTCTCACCTTTATTTCAGATTCTATCCGACCATTACAGGTTTGATCTTCCCACTCATCCGCTTAACTTACATTTTTCCACATTTATGGGTAATTGCGATTCGTCACATCAACTGGAAATTTTGTCTACGTCGTCCTGTATCTTCCTACAGTCACTCAATTTCGACACATTGCAGTACACCACAGCATCATCAGCAAACAACAGCAGATCGCTGCCCATCCTGTCTGCCAAATTATTTATATATAAAAAGAATAGCAGCGGTCCTATCACACGCCCTTTGGGAACTCCTGAGTTTCCCCTTGATGAACACTCGGTTCAGCCCTTATAGCTTCATTAAGTTCTGATAGGTTAATGCGGAACTGACTTACGCTGGAGAAAATTAGTTCCAGTTTTGGCCACCAGGCGTAAATCTGGCGCTGTGAATACATCTACATCTACATGGTTACTCTGCAATTCACACTTAAGTGCCTGGCAGAAGGTTCATCGAACAATTTTCATACTACTTCTCTATCATTCCACTCTCGAATGGCGTATGGGAAAAAGAAACACCTAAATCTTTCCGTTCGAGCTCTGATTTCTCTTATTTTATTATGATGATCATTTCTTCGTACGTAGGTGGGTGTCGACAAGATATTTTCGAATTCGGAAGAGAAAGTTGGTGATTGAAATTTCGTAAATAGATCTCGCCGCAAAGAAAACCGCCTTTGTTTCAGTGACTGCCACCCCAACTCGCGTATCATATCAGTGACACTCTCACCCCTATTGTGCGATAACACGAAACGAGCTGCACTTCTTTGCACTTTTTCGATGTCCTCCATCAATCCTACCTGGTAAGGATACCACACCGCGCAGCAATATTCCAGCAGAGGACGGACAAGTGTATTGTAGGCTGTCTCTTTAGTGGGTTTGTCGCATCTTCTAAGTGTTCTGCCAACAAAGCGCAGTCTTTGTTTCAACTCCCCCACAATATTATCTATGTGGTCGTTCCAATTTAAGTTGCTCGTAATTGTAATTCCTAGGTATTTAGTCGAATTGGGAAACCTTAGATTTGTGCGATTTATCGTATACCCTAAATTTATCGGATTTCTTTTAGTACCCATGTGTAAGACCTCGCAATTTTCTTTGTTTAGTGCCATTGCCACTTTTCGCACCATACAGAATTGCTCTCTAGATTATTTTGTAACTGGAATTGTTTGTCTGATGATTTTACTAGACGGTAAATTACAGCGTCATCTGCAAACAATCCAAGAACGCTGCTCCGATTATCACCTAGATCATTTATGTAAGTCAAGAACAGCAGAGGGCGTATGACACTACCTTGCGGAACGCCAGATATCACTTCTGTTCTACTCGATGTTTTACCGTCTGTCACTACGAACTGTGACCTCTCTGACGGGAGATAATGAATCCAGTCACACAACTGAGGCGATACTCCATATGTACGCAATTTGATTAACAGTCGCTTGTGAGGAACGGTATCAAAAGCCTTCTGTAAATCTAGGAATATGGAATCGATCTGAGATCCCTTGTCGACAGCACCCATTACTTCATGGGAATAAAGAGCTACCTGTGTTGCACAAGAACGATATTTCCTGAATCCGTGTTGGTTATGTATTATTAAGTCATTTTCTTCAAGGTGATTCATAATGTTCGAGTTCAGTATATGCTCCCTGCAAATTGAGGTCAGTGATGTGGGTCTGTAGTTCAATGGGTTACTCCTATTTCCCTTCTTGAATATTGGTGTGACCTGTGCTAGTTTCGAGTCTTTAGGAACAGACCTTTCGTCAAGTGAGCGGTTGTATATGATTGCTAAGAAAGGCGCTATTGTGTGTGCATACTCTGAAAGGAACCTGATTGGTATACCATCTGGAACGGAAGACTTGCCTTACTTAAGTGATTTCTGTTGCCAGAATGAGATTTTCACTCTGCAGTGGAGTGTGCGCTTATATGAAACTTCCTGACAGATTAAAAATGTGTGCCGGACCGAGACTCGAACTAGCCCACGGAAGGCAAAGGTCCCGAGTTCGAGTCTCGGTCCGACACACAGTTTCAATCATTCAGGAAGTTTTATTTGAGTTATTTCGCAACACCTAAGATATCTACTTTCATGTTACTCATGCTCACAACTGTTCTGTTTCGAATTCTGGAATATTTACTTCGTCTTCTTTCGTAGAGGAATTACGGAAAACTGTATTTAGTAATTCCGCTGTAGTGGCACCATCATCGGTAACATTTCCATCGCTATCGCGCAGTGACGGTATTGAGTAATGTTTGCCACTAGTGTACTTTACATACGACCTATGTTAATGCTTAAACAGCTGACACTCACGCTTTTTCTACGTTTTTCAGTACTCCAAGAAATAATGCGTCAATGGAGTTTTTGGTTCTGCTTATTTGTAACACTATATTTTTGTGTTTGATGTGGAGTACCATTGTATTGTGTACCATGTGCCAAGCCCATCTAGTTCTTCACTTTTCTTTCGACTGTAGCCGTACTCCATGGTTCACACCTTTAAGCTGCGAATGGAATCGGTATTCTTAAGATTTCTTCCACCTATAATGATCGAATTTCCCTGTATAAAAATATTCTTTTATTCACAGATACTGGTTTTACAATCCGGATTTTTACTTGTCAGTTTTTCAAATCGGAAAAATAGTTGCTATTAGAATTTATTAATGACGACGGTTACTGTATGGGTAAATGATGATGGCGTCCTCTTGGGTAAAATATTCCGGAGGTAAAATAGTCCCCCATGCGGATCTCCGGGCGGGGACTACTCAAGAAGACGTCATTGTTAGGAGAAAGTGTGGTGTCACCGCCAGACACCACACTTGCTAGGTGGTAGTTTTAAATCGGCCGCGGTCCGTTAGTACATGTCGGACCCGCGTGTCGCCACTGTGTGATCGCAGACCGAGCGCCACCACAAGGCAGGTCTCGAGATACGGACTGGCACTCGCCCCAGTTGTACGGATGACTTTGCTAGCGACTACATGGACGAAGCATTGCTCATTAGCCGAGCCAATAGTTAGAATAGCCTTCAGCTAAGTCCATGGCTACGACCTAGCAAGGCGCCATTAGTAACATTGCATGTATCTATGGAGTCTCACTTATATCGTCAATAGCGATGTACCAAGGATGGATTAAAGTTAAGTATTCCAGAAGCTACGTACTTTTCTTTATAGCATTCATTACGTACCCTGTTTCAGACCTCACACCATCCTGCTTTAGCTTAGCGCGTGCCTTTCGGCTTCCTCTCATTGTGTCTAGGCTGTCTTGTCTAGACACAACAGAAAGAAAACTGGCGTTCTACGGATCGGAGCGTGGAATGTCAGATCCCTCAATCGGGCAGGTAGGTTAGAAAATTTAAAAAGGGAAATCGATAGGTTGAAGTTAGATAGAGTGGGAATTAGTGAAGTTCGGTGGCAGGAGGAACAATACTTTTGGTCAGGTGAATACAGGGTTATAAATACAAAATCAAATAGGGGTAATGCAGGAGTAGGTTTAATAATGCATAAAAAAATAGGAGTGCGGGTAAGCATAGTGAACGCATTATTGTGGCCAAGATAGACACGAAGCCCATGCCTACTACAGTAGTACAAGTTTATATGCCAACTAGCTCTGCAGATGATGAAGAAATTGATGAAATGTATTATGAGATAAAAGAAATTATTCAGGTAGTGAAGCGAGACGAAAATTTAATAGTCATGGGTCACTGGAATTCGAGAGTAGGAAAAGGGAGAGAAGGAAACGTAGGTGAATAGGGATTGGGGGAGAGAAATGAAAGAGGAAGCCGTCTGGTAGAATTTTGCACAGAGCAAAACTTAATCATAGCTAACACTTGGTTCAAGAATCATAAAAGAAGGTTGTATACACGGAAGAATCATGGAGATACTAGAAGGTATCAGATAGATTATATAATGGTAAGACAGAGATTTAGGAACCAGGTTTTAAATTGTAAGACATTTCCAGGGGCAGATGTGGACTCTAACCACAATCTATTGGTTATGAACTGTAGATTAAAACTGAAGAAACCGCAAAAAGGTGGGAATTTAAGGAGATGGGACCTGGATCATCTGAAAGAACCAGAGGTTGTACAGAGTTTCATGGAGAGCATAAGGGAAAAATTGACAGGAATGGGGGAAAGAAATACAGTAGAGGAAGAATGGGTAGCTCTGAGGGATGAAGTAGTAAAGGCAGCAGAGGATCAAGTAGGTAAAATGACGAGGGCTAGTAGAAATCCTTGGGTAACAGAAGAAATATTGAATTTAATTGATGAAAGGAGAAAATATAAAAACGCAGTAAATGAAGCAGGCAAAAGGGAATACAAACGTCTCAAAAATGAGATCGACAGGAAGTGCAAAATGGCTAAGCAGGGATGGCTAGAGGACAAATGTAAGAATGTAGAGGCTTATCTCACTAGGGGTAAGACAGATACTGCCTACAGGAAAATTAAAGAGACCTTTGGAGAAAAGAGAGCCACTTGTAAGAATATCAAGAGCTCAGATGGAAACCCAGTTCTAAGCAAAGAAGGGAAAGCAGAAAGGTGGAAGGAGTATATAGAGAGTCTATACAAGGACGATGTACTTGAGGACTATATTATGGAAATGGAAGAGGATTAGATGAAAATGAAATGGGAGTTACGATACTGCGTGAAGAGTTTGACAGAGCACTGAAAGATCTGAGTCGAAACAAGGGCCCAGGAGTAGACAACATTCCATCAGAACTACTGACAGCCTTGGGAGAGCCAGTCCTGACAAAACTCTACCATCTGGTGAGCAAGATGTATGAGACAGGCGGAATACCCTCAGACTTCAAGAAGAATATAATAATTCCAATCCCAAACAAAGCAGGTGTTGACAGATGTGAAAATTATCGAACTATCAGTTTAATAAGTCACAGCTGCAAGATACTAACACGAATTCTTTACAGACGAATGGAAAAACTGGTAGAAGCCGACCTCGGCGAAGATCAGTTTGGATTCCGCAGAAATGTTGGAACACGTGAGGCAATACTGACTCTACGACTTATCTTAGAAAATAGATTAAGGAAAGGCAAACCTACGTTTCTAGCATTTGTCGACTTAGAGAAAACTTTTGACAATGTTGACTGGAATACTCTCTTTCAAATTCTAAAGTGGGCAGGGGTAAAATACAGGGAGCGAAAGGCTATTTACAATTTGTACAGAAACCAAATGGCAGTTATAAGAGTCGAGGGGCATGAAAGGGAAGCAGCGATTGGGAAGGGAGTGAGACAGGGTTGTAGCCTCTCCCCGATGTTATTCAATCTGTATATTGAGCAAGCAGTAAAGGAAACAAAAGAAAAGTTCGGAGTAGGTATTAAAATCCATGGAGAAGAAATAAAAACTTTAAGGTTCGCCGATGACATTGTAATTCTGTCAGAGACAGCAAAGGACTTGGAAGAGCAGTTGAACGGAATGGACAGTGTCTTAAAAGGAGGGTATAAGATGAACATCAACAAAAGCAAAACGAGGATAATGGAATGTAGTAGAATTAAGTCGGGTGATTCTGAGGGAATTAGATTGGAAAATGAGACACTTAAAGTAGTAAAGGAGTTTTGCTATTTGGGGAGAAAATAACTGATGATGGTGAAAGTAGAGAGGATATAAAATGTAGACTGGCAATGGCGAGGAAAGCGTTTCTGAAGAAGAGAAATTTGTTAACATCAAGTATAGGTTTATGTGTCAGAAAATCGTTTCTGAAAGTAATTGTATGGAGTGTAGCCATGTATGGAAGTGAAACATGGACGATAAATAGTTTGGACAAGAAGAGAATAGAAGCTTTCGAAATGTGGTGCTACAGAAGAATGCTGAAGATTAGATGGGTTGATCACATAACTAATGGGGAGGTATTGAATAGAATTGGGGGGGAAGAGGAGTTTGTGGCACAACTTGACAAGAAGAAGGGACCGGTTGGTAGGACATGTTCTGAGGCATCAAGGGATCACAAATTTAGCGTTGGAGGGCAGTGTGGAGGGTAAAAATCGTAGAGGGAGACCAAGAGATGAATATACTAAGCAGATTCAGAAGGATGTGGGTTGCAGTAAGTACTGGGAGATGAAGAAGCTTGCACAGGATAGAGTAGCATGAAGAGCTGCATCAAACCAGTCTCAGGTTTGAAGACAACACAAACACACACAATGACGACGAGTGATAACTATTGGATTGGTGCATGAGTTCGTAAGGTTACAGGAGAGTTGCTGCTTTGTTTGGGGTCAACCATTCCAATTTTTTCCTTGTGTTAGCATAAAGACACCATTTCTCGTTACTAATAACGGAACAGGATTCGAATGGTCGCTGTCGTTCACGAGCAAGTTGATGATGAACAAGTAGAGATGCATATGTGGCAAACGGCCGATTTTTGTGATTTTAGGTTAGAGCATGCGGTACCCGGAGACCCCATTTTTGGACCTTCCCAATTGCATGCAAATGTCGCACGATGGTGGAATGATCACAGTTCATCGCTTTCTGAAAGAGATGATTGCCATTTATGGAATAACCATATGAAGTGAGCCGTGCTAATTGCCAGTAAATCAGCAAATTACAAAAATGTTCATGCATTTACTTTTGACAAAATTGGTTTATATAGCCATAGATACCCCCTGACGATGCCTTGGGTTCTACTCAGATCTAATGATTTATAATACGCAAGTAAGAGAACCAATCATGCAGGCCATACATTTGATTCAACGTTTTGCCCTGCTATTTTTCAGGTACTTGTACTTCTATTGCGCTTCAATCTGTAGCAGTTGTAACGCTTGGTAATGGCCTAAGATCGAAATCTAGACGGTGGAATAAAACCTGTTGTATATTCAAACGGCGGTATATCTTTAAAAAAGTTTGATACGACTGTGACATCATATGAAAGCAAAATCATTAACAGCTCATCACATTTACCAGGCACCTCAGTCTGGATGAACCAAGGGGTATTTGAATCGCCTGAGAACGTCGTCGAAAGTCATTTTCGACTACGTCCTCAGACATTAAATTATTTGGCGATTCAGATACCCATTGGTTCATCCAGATTGAGGTTTTCCGCGATGGCCCCTTCCTCTCCCCCTCCCCCCTCCACCAAAATCTCTTGAAACAAATGCCTGGATGATTCCTTTGAAAGAAATATGTCATTTTCCTTACTAATCTTAGCTCTACCAGTGGTTGCGCTCTCTCCGTAATGCCTTCATCGTCGGTTAGACTTAAAAAGTCTAATTTTCCATCGTTATTTCTGACAGCGCCATTTCTACAAAGTTACATGCAGTTGCAACAACCATACTCTGACTGTAAGACCTCATGCGCTGTGTTGATTCTTTCTAATGCTTTTTATTGAATCTGAAAAGGATGAAATAATGTCTGTAAGACCTATTGCTTCACTTTCTCTGCTACATTTCTAACCCTTAGGACTTATGTTTGTCAGAGCCTTAAGAACGTCAACGAATCTCTCTTTAAGTGTAAAAATGTTTTCCTATCTGCCAGCGCAAAGCGTTGGATTTGGCGTCTTTATCGTTATCTTGAAAGTACTCACGGAACTAGCTTTTAAATCCTACCACCGTAGCATGCTGTGACTCAAAAATTTGTGAATGTCCTCAACTCTTTCTAAATGCAGGCCTGTTTCTTGATTACGGTCTTACGGCCTAGAGCATCTTCAAAGGCGAAATTTAAATTGCAAGTTAATTCTTCTGTGCACACCACTTTGTACACCACTCATGAAGGATGCTCCGTTATAGCCTTGACAGAAACATTTGCTCACACGCAGTTCTTTTCGTTCTATAAATTCATTTAACTAATATTCGTATCCTAATGTAAGTAGATCTTTGACATAAGTACATGAGGTAACTGATTCACATATCTTTACGTCATAATGATTTGCAAAATAATCCTTCGTTATTTTAGCATACCGGTCTCGCAAACTGACATACGGCCGGCAGAGTGGTGTGCTGACCACATGCCCCTCCATATCCGCATCCAGCGACGCCTATGGGCTGAGGATGACCCGGCGGTCGGTCGATGCCGTTGGGCCTTCGTGGCTTGTTCAGGAAGAGTTTTTTTTTAATTTTAGCATAGTGGAAGACTTATCTTAACTGTTTCATTATACTAATTTTTCCTTTTTTCCTTCTCAAGTTAAATTTTCCTCATTTTCCTATTTTTTTCTATCCAGAGGTACCTAATCCTCAAGGCATTGCTTCGGCCGTCCCAGTCTAGTCACGCCCCTGTTATTATCGCTGGATAGGTTCCTTAATTGTGCGGTGACTATTTTCCGCATATCCTCTTATAGTAGTAAACAACATTTCGCGACGTGACGCAGTTCTCAACAATACAGCTATCCATACAGCGGCCCATGCCGTCGCTTAGCAACAATTTACGATGAAACTGCTGGCGGGCAATGTGAACGTGTTCGTCCCCGGTCAGCGGAATCTCACGAAAACGTGAAAAGCAGTGAGAGCGTGGAGCAACGAGAGCAGTCAAAAGGCAAGCCACGAACAAACATCACAGTTCTGCCAACCTGTCGTACCCAAAACGCAGGCGTCAGATCTATTGATCTGTCTGTGGGCGCAAAACATAAATTGCCACAGGGATGTATATTTAACTCTTTCGTGGTTGGCGGGACACGTATGTCCCACTAAAGCCGTCGGCAAACGGACCGTGCATACAAACGTTGAGCGTTGAGCGTGCCGAGTTTCTGACGTCATAGCGTGGAACAGCACGTTCGGGAGTCTTTCCGATCGTGCCGAGCAATATCTGGCATGTCAGATATTCTGAGCGTGCGTCTGAGCGCTGACCAATGAGATGGCACAACGCCACCTACGTCACACGCACGCATTCTCCCTTCAGTACAGAGTTGTGAGGCGCCATATTGGCATTCATTTCAAGCTTATATGTGTATATGCCGTTTCTGAGCACCAGCAAATTGAGAATCACTGGAAAACCCGATGTTAACTGTGTGATTCGTTCCCATAAAATAATGAGAAACATCATATTCGTGACAAAAGAATTATTGTAACTTGCGTATTATGGGAGTAGGCTATCTGAAGGCAGCGACACACTGAAGATCCACCCAAAACGCATTGTTCTTGGTACAATTTGTTATAATTAAATTTCAATTTGTATCATAATTATCTACCATTAACGTTTTCAGCAAGGAGTAAGATAATGTGATTAGCTACGTTAACCATGCATGTTGATAGTTTAGCGTAGTGAGTAGTGTCACTTTCCAGTATTAAGTAGTTGTTGGGGCGGTGGTTGGCATCTCAATACTTTCAATTTTTTTCCCTAACATTCGCGTTTTTATTAGGTTCTGATACTTTATTATTACTTTAATATACGTATATGCTATAATATTTGATGTTATGTAAATATAAGTTCACCTTTTTTTGAGGGGTGTCTTTGTTCGATTGGCTTAATCTACAGGACAGCTTGCGCTACTTGTATAAAGATATTTTGCTCCTTTTCCTTTTACGCTTCGTAGTTCACGTGTTGCAAAGATTCGGCTACTGGGTAGGAACAGTGATCAAGTAAGACTTACCTTGGGGTTTTACTAAAATGTGGGAATGATGAAATAATTTTTATCTTATGCGGAGAAGTACTCCAAATTTGTGTCGCACTGTTTGTAATGGAACTTTTATAATCCTGTGTCCTTATTGATTGGACATGGTATTTTCCTTCTCGTGGACGATGGAGGAAATGTGCGTTTTAATAGAGCTAACGCGGGAATTTTACACGCGCCCGTTGAGTAAACAGTGTGATTTACGAACTAGAAACATCCCTCAACTGCCGCTGGAATGCGTTGCGATCGTGTGTACCACGTTTGAGCTCACGTACCGTATGCACAAGTCGCATCGTTACTGAGCGTTCAGCAGCATGTTGATCTTGGCACGCTCAACGTTAACGTTCGACAGCACGGTCCGTGTGCCGACGGCTTAACGTGATATGCAGTTTTGAGTGTTGGGATGACTATGTGTCATATCTGCATGTAGAGAGATGCTTTCGGAACTTGGAGAAAAATGCTACGGGATAGAATATAGGGTGTTTGGAAATTCCCGTTACAAACATCTAGTACTTCCATAGGGAAGTGAGTACATAATATTTTGAACAGGAACCCATATCCGCAAACGTACCGTTTCCGTGCTACAGCCGTTTGAAAACATTTTTACTAGGCAGGTTTCCAACAGGGTAGTCATTGAGGGTGGTTACGTCAGATCGACTGATGGCATTTGACGTCTTTTCTACCTTTCTGACCTGTTTCGAGTACCATTCACGTGTCTTTAGAGCAACATTGTTGAGTATCCGTTTGCAGAATACACCGACATGATCCTTCTGTACGGGGAAACTCGCCGTAATGGAACAGCTACTCGTTGCCTTTATCAAGATCGCCATCCACAACGTCCGACTGCATCGCATAACCTTTTCGCTACAATTACGCAACGGTTTGGAGAAAGGGTACCTTCACCGTTAGCAGACGTGACTGCGGTGCTCCAAAGAGGCGCCGCACACCCGAATTAGAAGAGACTGCCTATTCAGCACGCTTCCCAGCCAACCCACATTCTCACCTAACGCCACTTACTCCCAGTCCCCATTTATGTCCTCCATGCTCGCTACTTTGATATTCTTCAAAATGGTTCAAATGGCTCTGACTACTACGGGACTTAACATCTGAGGTCATCAGGCCCGTAGAACTTAGATCTACTCCAACATAACTAACCTAAGGACATCACACACATCCATGCCCGAGGCAGGATTCGAACCTACGACTGTAACGGTCGAGCGGTTCCAGACTGTAGCGTCTAGAACCTCTCGGCCACTCCGGCCGGCAGATGGGTTAATTGAGGGGAGAATTTGTATAGCTTCCAACCCAATGAATGTTTTTCCAGTCAAGCACAATCCCTTTTTCTGATTTATGTTTGTAATATTTTTTTTTTTTTTTGTAATATTTAGCAGCTCAATTGTAGTTATAAAAAGATGAATAAAAATCTGTCATTAGTTTTGTAAACTTAAATAGGCCACTGTTCTCACTCATACTGCTCCAACCATTCACTGTTTTTATTTTATTGTGGTGATACACGGATACACAAGCAATTCAAAATTCAATCGTATTAAATTAGTTAATTTGATGATTGATTTGAGTTCTGAAAGACATAGGCAACAAAGTGGAAAATACACTAATTTCATATATAAAAGTTAAGAGGGTATCTCACGATTTGAAGATTATTGAGAAGATAATGTTGTTTGTGTCAAGATAATAACATTTAGCGACACTTGGACAAACACTACTGGCCATTAAAATTGCTGTACCAAGAAGAAATGCAGACGATAAACGGGTATTCATTGGACAAATATATTATACTATAACTGACATGTGATTATATTTCCACGCAATTTCAGTGCATAGGTCCTGAGAAATCAGTACCCAGAACAACCACCTCTGGCCGTAATAACGGCCTTGATACGCCTGGGCATTGAGTCAAACAGAGCTTGGATGGCGTGTACAGGTACAGTTGCCTATGCAGCTTCAACACGATACCACAGTTCATCAAGAGTAGTGAAAGGCGTATTGTGACGAGCCAGTTGCTAGGCCACCATTGACCAGACGTTTTCAGTTGGTGAGAGATCTGGAGAATGTTCTGGCCAGGGCAGAAGTCGAACGTTTTTTGTGTCCAGAAAGGCCCGTACAGGGCCTGCAACATGCGGTCGTGCATTATCCTGCTGAAATGTAGGGTTTCTCAGGGATTGAATGAAGGGTAGAGCCACGGGTCGTAACACATCTGAAATGTAACGTCCACTGTTCAAAGTGCCGTCAATGCGAACAACAGGTGACCGAGACGTGTAACCAATGGCACCCCACGCCATCACGCAAGGGGTGATACTCCAGTATGGCGATGACGAATAAACACTTCCAATGTGCGTTCACCGCGATGTCGCCAAACACGGATGCGACCATCATGATGCTGTAAGTAGAACCTGGATTCATCCGAATAAATGACGTTTTCCCATTCGTGCACCCAGGTTCGTCGTTGAGTACACCATCGCAGGCGCTCCTGTCTGTGATGCAGCATCAAGGGTAACCACAGCCACGGTCTCCGAGCTGATAGCCCATGGTGCTGCAAACGTCGTCGAACTGTTCGTGCGCCGGCCGAAGTGGCCGTGTGGTTAAAGGCGCTGCAGTCTGGAACCGCAAGACCGCTACGGTCGCAGGTTCGAATCCTGCCTCGGGCATGGATGTTTGTAATGTCCTTAGGTTAGTTAGGTTTAACTAGTTCTAAGTTCTAGGGGACTAATGACCTCAGCAGTTGAGTCCCATAGTGCTCAGAGCCATTTGATTTTTGAACTGTTCGTGCAGATGGTTGTTGTCTTGCAAACGTCCGCATCTGTTGACTCAGGGATCGAGACCTGGCTGCACGATCTGCTACAGCCGTGCGGATAAGATGCCTGTCATCTCGACTGCTAGTGATACGAGGCCGTTGGGATCCAGCACGGCGTTCCGTATTACCCTCCTGAACCCACCGATTCCATATTCTGCTAACAGTCATTGGATCTTGACCAACGCGAGCAGCAATGTTGCGATACGAGAAACCGCAATCGCGATAGGCCACAATCCGACATTTATCAAAGTCGGAAACGTGATGGTACGCATTTCTCCTCCTTACACGAGGCATCACAACAACGTTTCGCCAGGCAACGCCGGTCAACTGCTGTTTGTGTATGAGAAATCGGCTGGAAACTTTGCTCATGTCAGCACGTTGTAGGTGTCGCCACCGGCGCAACCTTGTGTGAATGCTCTGAAAAGCTAATCACTTGCATATCACAGCACCTTCCTCCCGCCGGTTAAATTTCGCGTCTGTATCACGTCATCTTCGTGGTGTAGCAATTTTAATGGCCATTAGTGTATATTTACGATTGAAGCAAGAGACAGCTTGCAGGCTTTCGTATCTACGATGTTTCCTGAATAGAGACTGGCTGGCTTGGAGGTGGTAATTCTGTTCGAGATACCGCCAGCAAGGCTGGGCTCAGAAGCGCGTTCTCGGTATCTGGCAGCAGGCAGACTGGTTGCACGCGGCCTGCAGATCTGGCTGATTCCGCGGAAGCGGCGCCTCCTGAGCCCCCCGCTCACAGCGCGGGCTGCTGTGCGGCGGCACGGCGCTTCCCAGAAGAGGAGAGGGCCGCTCTGGCTCTCTGAGGAATGCCGCCGCTCTCTACTCTTCTGACATCTCTTCTGTTCTACCGCCCAGAGTCCGAGAAGACGCACCGGAGCAGAGGAACGGCGGCGGGTAGACACACACGCCTCCACTGTGCGTCCAAGGGCGGATGTGTCCACAAGCGAGAGAACGCGCGGGGGGCTGACGTCTTGTGCTCGGTAGCGAATCACAGCTGTCCCCACCCCTCACGCGACATCCTGGGAACCGTGGACACCCGGCAACGGGTGAGCTCGAGTAAAATTTGTATTACCTGCCGGGTAGTTATAATCAAAGTACAGTGACTCACTGTGGTCTAGTGTGGGCTGCAATTGTCGTATGCTGCGAAACATGTTACGTGTGCCAATGCGTTAATCTGCATCTGCATCTACGTCTACATCGACACACCGCAAGCCACCGTGCGGTGCGTGGCGGAGGGTACCCTGTACCACTACTAGTCATTTCCTTTCCTCTTCCCTCGCAAAATAGAGCGATCGAAAAACGACTGTCTATATGTCTCCGTATTTGCCCTAATTTCTCGTATCTTACCTTGTGGTCCTTACGTGCAATGTACCGGGTGATCAAAAAGTCAGTATAAATTTGAAAACTGAATAAATCGCGGAATAATGTAGACAGAGAGGTACAAATTGACACACGTGCTTGGAATGACATGGGGTTTAATTAGAACCAAAGAAGTACAAAAGTTAAAAAAATGTCCGACAGATGGCGCTTCATCTGATCAGAATAGCAATAATTAGCATAACAAAGTAAGACAAAGCAAAGATGATGTTCTTTACAGGAAATGCTCAATATGTCCACCATCATTCCTCAACAATAGCTGTAATCGTAAAATAATGTTGTGAACAGCACTGTAAAGCTTTTCCGGAGTTATTGTGAGGCATTGGCGTCGGATGTTGTCTTTCAGCATCCCTTAGAGATGTCGGTCGATCACGATACACTTGCGACTTCAGGTAACCCTAAAGCCAATATTCGCACGGACTGAGGTCTGGGGACCTGGGAGGCCAAGCATGACGAAAGTGGCGGCTGAGCACACGATCACCACCAAACGACGCGCGCAAGAGATCTTTCACGCGTCTAGCAATACGGGGTGGAGCGCCATCCTGCATAAACATCGTACGTTCCAGCAGGTGTTTATCAGCCAGCCTGGGGAAGATGCGATTCTGTAACATATCGGCGTACCTCTCACCCGTCACGGTAGCAGTTACAAAACCAGAATCAGGCATTTCCGCGAAGAAAAATAGGCACGATAACGGTAGATGTGGTAAATCCAACCCATACCGTGACTTTCTCGTCGTGCAATGGAGTTTCCACGACAGTTCTAGGAGTTTCGGTAGCCCAAATTCTGCAGTTGTGGGCGTTGACAGACCCTCGGAGCGTGAAATGAGCTTCGTCGGTCCACAACACGTTACTCAACCAATCGTCATCTTCCGCCATCTTTTAAAACGCCCACACCGCAAATGCCCTCCGCTTCATTAAATTGCCAGGTAGCAGTTCATGATGCCGATGGATTTTGTACGGATAGCATCGGAGGGTACGCCTAAGTGCCAACCAAACAGTAGTGTATAGAATGCCGGTGCGACGTGCGACTGCACGAGCGCTGACTTTCCTGTGCATAGACGAACCCGCCACAGTCTCCATTTCTTACTGAACTGTCTCAGCAGCATTACGCCTTGTGCTCGGTCGGCCACTACGGGGTCTATCGTCTAAACAACCCGTGGCTTCGAACTTGGAAATCATTCTCGCCGCAGCTGCATTTGTCAACGGACCTTTACCCGTTCGAATCCTCTTCCTATGGCGATAGGATCGTAACGCTGAACTAGCACATTCCCCATTCTGATAATACAGCTTCATTAAAAGCGCCTTTTCAGGTAACGTCAACATGCTGCGACTGCTGGCGCATCTGATTCTCTCTCTCATTACAGCTCCTTTTATACACGATTGTCATGCGCAGTCACTGACGTTTTGCTGTCCAGCGCCATCTGTCGGACATTTTGTGAACTTTTTTTTTCTTTTTTTTGTTTTGTTCTGATAAAACCCCATGTCATTCCAAGCATGTGTGTCAATTTTTACCTCTCTATCTACATTATTCCGTGGTTTATTAAGTTTTCAAATTTATACTGACTTTTTGATCACCTGGTATGTTGGCGGTAGTGGAATCTATCGTCAGTCAGCTTCAAAATGCCGGACTTTTTAAATTTTCTCAATAGCGTTCCTCGAAAAGAACGACGTATTTCCACCAGGGATTCCAATTTGAGTTCTCGAAGCATCTCCGTAACACTTACATCCTGCTCGAACCTACCGGTAACGAATCTAGCAGCCCGCCTCTGAACTGCTTCAATGTCTTCCTTCTATCCAACGTGGCGCGGATCCCAAGCACTCGAGCAGTACTCAAGAACTGGTTGCACCAGCGTCCTATGTGCGTTCTCCTTTACAGGTGAACCACTCTTTCCCAAAATTCTCCCAATAAACCAAAGTCGACCTTCCGCCTTCCCAACCATAGTCGTCACATGCTCGTTCCATCTCATGCCGCTTTATAATTACGCCCAGATATTTAAACGACTGGAATGTGTCAAGAAGGACACTAGTAATACTGTAGCCGACCATTACAGGCTTGATCTTCCTACTCATCCGTATTAACTTACATTTTTCCACAATTAGGGGTAGTTGCGATTCGTCACATCAACTGGAAATTTTGTCTAAGTCGTTCTGTATCGTCCAACAGTCACTCAAATTCGGCACCTTGCAGTACACCACAGCATCATCAGCAAACAACCGCAGATCGCTGCCCATCCTGTCCGCCAAATCGTATATATATATATATATATATATATATATATATATATATATATATATATATATATATATACTCCTGGAAATGGAAAAAAGAACACATTGACACCGGTGTGTCAGACCCACCATACTTGCTCCGGACACTGCGAGAGGGCTGTACACGCAATGATCACACGCACGGCACAGCGGACACACCAGGAACCGCGGTGTTGGCCGTCGAATGGCGCTAGCTGCGCAGCATTTGTGCACCGCCGCCGTCAGTGTCAGCCAGTTTGCCGTGGCATACGGAGCTCCATCGCAGTCTTTAACACCGGTAGCATGCCGCGACAGCGTGGACGTGAACCGTATGTGCAGTTGACGGACTTTGAGCGAGGGCGTGTAGTGGGCATGCGGGAGGCCGGGTGGACGTACCGCCGAATTGCTCAACACGTGGGGCGTGAGGTCTCCACAGTACATCGATGTTGTCGCCAGTGGTCGGCGGAAGGTGCACGTGCCCGTCGACCTGGGACCGGACCGCAGCGACGCACTGATGCACGCCAAGACCGTAGGATCCTACGCAGTGCCGTAGGAGACCGCACCGCCACTTCCCAGCAAATTAGGGACACTGTTGCTCCTGGGGTATCGGCGAGGACCATTCGCAACCGTCTCCATGAAGCTGGGCTACGGTCCCGCACACCGTTAGGCCGTCTTCCGCTCACGCCCCAACATCGTGCAGCCCGCCTCCAGTGGTGTCGTGACAGGCGTGAATGGAGGGACGAATGGAGACGTGTCGTCTTCAGCGATGAGAGTCGCTTCTGCCTTGGTGCCAATGATGGTCGTATGCGTGTTTGGCGCCGTGCAGGTGAGCGCCACAATCAGGACTGCACACGACCGAGGCACACAGGGCCAACACCCGGCATCATGGTGTGGGGAGCGATCTCCTACACTGGCCGTACACCACTGGTGATCGTCGAGGGGACACTGAATAGTGCACGGTACATCCAAACCGTCATCGAACCCATCGTTCTACCATTCCTAGACCGGCAAGGGAACTTGCTGTTCCAACAGGACAATGCACGTCCGCATGTATCCCGTGCCACCCAACGTGCTCTAGAAGGTGTAAGTCAACTACCCTGGCCAGCAAGATCTCCGGATCTGTCCCCCATTGAGCATGTTTGGGACTGGATGAAGCGTCGTCTCACGCGGTCTGCACGTCCAGCACGAACGCTGGTCCAACTGAGGCGCCAGGTGGAAATAGCATGGCAAGCCGTTCCACAGGACTACATCCAGCATCTCTACGATCGTCTCCATGGGAGAATAGCAGCCTGCATTGCTGCGAAAGGTGGATATACACTGTACTAGTGCCGACATTGTGCATGCTCTGTTGCCTGTGTCTATGTGCCTGTGGTTCTGTCAGTGTGATCATGTGATGTATCTGACCCCAGGAATGTGTCAATAAAGTTTCCCCTTCCTGGGACAATGAATTCACGGTGTTCTTATTTTAATTTCCAGGAGTGTATATACACCCCTGACTTTACCCTTGTCTCCGATAAACACTCGCTTCAGCCCTTATAGCTTCATTAAGTTCTAATAGGTTAATGCGGAACTTACTTACACTGGAGAAAATTAGTTCCAGTTTTGGCCACCAGGCGTAAATCTGGGGCTGCGAATACATCTACATCCACATGGTTACTCTGCAATTCACACTTAAATGTCTGGCAGAGGGTTCATCGAACCATTTTCATACTACTTCTCTACCATTCCATTCTCGAATGGCGCGTGGGAAAAAGGAACACCTAAATCTTTCCGTTCGAGCTCTGATTTCTTTTGTTCCATTATGATGATCATTTCTCCCTACGTAGGAGTGTGCCAACAAAATATTTTCGCACTCGGAAGAGATAGTTGGTGATTGAAATTTTGTAAATAGATCTCGCCGGAAAGAAGACCGCCTTTGTTTCAGTGACTGACACCCCAACTCGCGCATCATAGCAGTGACACTCTCACCCCTGTTTCGCGATAACACGATACGAACTGCACTTCTTTGCACTTTTTCGATGTCCTCCGTCAATCATACCTGGTAAGGATACCACACCGCGCAGCAATATTCCAGCAGAGGACGGACAAGTGTATTGTAGGCTGTCTCTTTAGTGGGTTTGTCGCATCTTCTAAGTGTTCTGCCAACAAAGCACAGTCTTTGTTTCACCTCCCCCACAATGTTATCTATGTGGTCGTTCCAATTTAAGTTGCTCGTAATTGTAATTCCTAGGTATTTAGTCGAAGTGACAGCCCTTAGATTTGTGCGATTTATCATACACCCAAAATTTATCGGATTTCTTTTAGTACCCATGTGGATAACCTCACACTTTTCTTTGTTTAGTGCCCATTGCCACTTTTCGCATCATACAGAAATTCATGGGAATAAAGAACTACCTGTGTTGCACAAGAACGATATTTTCTGAATCCGTGTTGGTTATGTATCAATAATTCATTTTCTTCAAGATGATTCATAATGTTCGAGTACAGTATATGCTCCAAAATCCTACTGCAAATTGAGGTCAGTGATTTGGGTCTGCAATTCAATGGGTTACTCCTATTTCCTTTCTTGAATATTGGTGTGACCTGTGCTACTTTCCAGTCTTTAGGAACAGACCTTACGTCAAGTGAGTGGTTGTATATGATTGCTAAGAAAGGCGCTATTGTGTCTGCATACTCTGAAAGGAACCTGATTGGTATACCATCTGGACCGGAAGTCTTGCCTTTCTTGAGTGATTTTAGTTGTTTCGCAACACCTAAGATATCTACCTTTATGTTCTGGAACATTTACTCCGTCTTCTTTCGTGAAGGAATTACGGAAAACTGTATTTAGTAACTCCGTTTTAATGGCACCATCATCGGTAACATTTCCACCGCTATCACGCAGTGGCGGTATTGACTTTTTTTTCCACTGGTATACTTTACATACGACCAGAATCTCTTCGGGTTTTCTACCATATTTTGAGACTATGTTTCATTGTGGAAACTATTCAAAGCATCTCGCATTGACGTCCGCACTAAGTTTCCGTGAAACTTAGCCAGTGTGCTGTGCTACCCCCAGGAAATTGAAGAAACGACTTCAGCGTGCTTGTCGCCATAAAGATGCAAACGATCCTCTCCTTCTGTATGACGATAGAGGAAAGACGTTTAGAATAAAAGAAAGACGTATAACTAGGTTCCCATATGCAATGGATTAGCAACGGGAAGAGGACAGTAAATGTCAAAGAAGTCAGAAAGGCATAACATTGATTTACGAGGACCTTTCATTACTGAGAGAAATTCGATTGCAAAAATGCGGAATTTTTTGTGAAACATCATGAAATGTTCCTGCTTCAGCCCTTTTAGCTTCATTAAGTTCAGATTGGTGGCAGCACTATACGTAGCCTTCAAAATTGCGTCTGTAAAGGAGGTTCGTTCCAGCAGAGAGCTGGCATGGAGATTCTCCTGGCGGAAAATTTTCGATTTCGCGCGTTTCGGCCGGCTATACAGCTGGGACTGCTGCAGTGTTGGAACGTGCGGCCGCTCTCATTGGAGTTAATCAACGGATCACAGTCAAACACCTCACTGCTGAACTGGATTTCTCTGGTGGTAGTGTAAGTAGGCTGTTTGGTTTTTTTTTTATTGGTAACGCCACGTAGCGCTCTGTATGAAAATCACTGGCTGTGCTGTGTGAAGTCTGTGGCTGGTTTGCATTGTTGTTGGCCATTGTAGTATTGGGCAGCTGGATGTTAACAGCGCGTAGCGTTGCGCAGTTGGAGGTGAGCCGCCAGCAGTGGTGGATGTGGGGAAGTGAGATGGCGGATTTTTGAGAGCGAATGCTCTGGACGTGTGTTCATCAGAAACAGTACATTTGTAAGAATGGATGTCATGAACTTCTATATATATTATGACTTTTGAACACTATTAAGGTAAATACATTGTTTGATCTCTATCAAAATCTTTCATTTGCTAACCATGCCTATCAGTAGTTAGTGCCTTCAATAGTTTGAATCTTTTATTTAGCTGGCAGTAGTGGCGCTCGCGGTATTGCAGTAGTTCGAGTAACGAAGATTTTTGTGAGGTAAGTGATTTGTGAAAGGTATAGGTTAACGAAACTTCCTGGCAGATTAAAACTGTGTGCCCGACCGAGACTCGAACTCGGGACCTTTGCCTTTCGCAGGTAAGTGCTCTACCATCTGAGCTACCGAAGCACAACTCACGCCCGGTACTCACAGCTTTACTTCTGTCAGTATCTCGTCTCCTACCTTCCGAACTTTACAGAAGCTCTCCTGCTCGCAGGAGAGCTTCTGTAAAGTTAGTCAGGGCCATTCTTGAGTAGGGATTATTAAAAGTCAGGTTGCGTTGCGCTAGAAATATTGTGTGTCAGTTTAGTGTTGATCAGAATAGGTAAAGAGCGAAATGTCTGAGTACGTTCAGTTCTGCTCAGCTATTTGAAAATCAAATAACGTAAGGGATTTACCAGCACAGTGATTCACTAATTTTTCTAAGGGGACGTTTCATGTGTCGATCCTTAGCCGTGGATACCTCACTGGAATCTTCTGATTTTTTCTTGTAGTTTGTGTAATTAGTGTAGCTATTGTTTATTGATAGCGCGTAATCATAGATAGAATTTCCTTTGTAGTTTTTCATTGTTGTACAGTAAAACAGTTGTGGCGTGCATGTAGATTTGCACCAAGTATTTCGCAGCTGCGCTTGCAATTAACTAGATATTATTTTCAGTGCTATGTTAATGTGTTTTCTTATTTTGCTCTTCAAATTGTGCTTTTCTGTGTTCTCGTGTGACATATTGTGACAATAATGGCGTGTGAAAAACGTAATACTAGGCTCCAAAGTAAACTGAGAAATGACAGTGAAGACGAAAGCAGTGTGTTAGCGCCGCCGAGTAATGAATTAACTAATGTTCAAAGTAGTAAGTTGATAATTGTGCATAGGGAAATGGAGAGCGCTGCAAATAATGGTGTAGGCAGTGAAACAATTAGTGAACAGGGAAGCATTATCGATCGATCGGTCGGCAACAGCTGGCCTCAGGAATCCGAAATGACAGGACACAATCTCGCAAATACTGTAGGTTCACGTTTTGGGTCCTTACCGTTTTCTCGAATAAGTCAAGAAACATTTTCTGCTCGTCAAACTGTGAATGTTGTCGGTGCAAATGCACAGCTGAAAAGCATAGAGGAACAGATTCCAGACACTAATACATTATTATTGCAATTAATGAAACAAATGAAACAAAATCAGAGACAAACACAGCAACAGTTAGACACAATGGAACAAAATCAGAGACAAACACAGCAAAAGCTTCAAAAGTTAGACACAATGGAACAAAATCTTCGGAAGTTAGACACCACGCTTGAACAAGCACGTGAAGATTTAACTACTGAGTTACATAACATTGAATCGAAATGTCAAAAAGTCTGTAATGGCGTAAAAACACAAATTTGTGAGCATTTTCAACCTATTTTTTCGCGGCATGAAAATGCATTACAGAATCACGTAGCAGCCATAAAAGAACTGCAAACCATTGTTCATGAAAATCATGAGACCTTTTGGGCTAAAATTGACTCAGTTGCATCTACCGATTCGGTTATGCTACCTGCAAAAACTCAGGAAAACTTAAAGGACACAGTAGATACTCTGAAAATTGGTTCAGAAAGACACATGGAGGAAATTAGTTCATTATCAGAGAAAGTAGCTGAACTTTCGGATCAGCTAAATAATTTATCTACGAAGGTAGATGATAATCTGAATGACGCAAGACCGGTAGCCTTTAATGACACAGAAGAGTACGAACAAATTAGGAAATTCAAACAAAATCATAATCAAATTAATACGCAACACCAAAGAGAAATCCGGGAAGTACAAGATCAGTTGGCACAAGTAATACAAAAATTACGTATTTCAGAGGAGTCTCGCGCTCCAACAAGGGAAGAGGGACTTATAAATACGGAAAAGCCACAAAATAATAACACAGGGCATTTCGGAAATTTGAATGGCAAGGTGCACCGAATTTTGAAATGGAACCGCCGACGTAACAATGACCGATATACGACTCGCCGACACGATGATTTTGACTATAAGCTGTTCATTACTACACGTAAATTCAAAACATTTAAGAAATCTGGCAACGACATTCATCCACAAGCGTGGCTTCATCAATTCTCTCATTGTTTTCCTCCCAACTGGTCATTAGAGCATAGATTAGAATTTATGTGTGGCTACTTAGAGAATGAACCAGCTGTGAGATTGCCATTGGTCATTCACGATTGCCACATTGAAGGAGAATTTTATCATGCCTTCCTCTCAGCATATTGATCTCAAGCCACACAAGATCGAGTAAAACATAGCATCATAATGATGAAACATTTCGAACAATCTGAATTTTCCAGTCTTGTGAAATATTTCGAAGACATGTTGCACAAGAATCAGTACCTGTCAAACCCTTACAGCCCCTCAAAACTCATCCGCATTTGCTTAAACAAATTGCCTGAACATTTACGACATATTATTTTGGCAGGACGTTGCAAAGACGACATTGAAGTTTTTCAGGGACTGTTACAAGAATTGGCAATTGACACTGACAATCGCAGAACATGAAAACAGGAGCACAACAATTACAGGTCACATCCGTCACATTTCCGCGATGACAGAAATAATAAATGGACATGACAAGGCTATTCTTACAACATAAATTGTGACCAAAACAGACACCATCCGTATGACAACCGTTGGCAGAGTAGTAATAATTACAGGGAAAGATCACCTGTCCGCGGTAATGACTATTACAGAGACAATCAGAGAAACAGACAATATGGGAACCAAAATAATTATTATCAAGGGAGACAGAATAACTTGAGACGCAACGGTCCAGCGCGCAGTTAAGACTCAGGGAGAAGTTCTCCACCATGTGACTGACAAGAAAGGAATTACAGAAACTACCGACATGACGACAGACGATATAATCGTAACGACAGACATGAATTGAATCAGAACTGGCGGGATTCAAACAGGGCAGGGCCCTCTCGACAAGGTGAATTTGTAGAAGTTAGGTCTCCTAATCCCAATAACGATGCGCGCCAACAAAGAAACAGACAGTGACTCGCACCACAGGCAGCCACGTGCGCCGGCTGGCTCAGCCAAAAATTACATAGACGCTAACCTTGAGAAAAATTTTAGCATTCTTTACCGACGTGTACCACATGATAATGGCTTTGAAGTTGAAACTCTGCGTACTAGGAAGAGTAAAGGCTTACACCACATTTCACATGTAAAACCGTTTATTGAAAGATAATCTGCTTTTTAACTTTGTCTTTGCCATAAAATTTTTCACTTCACACTACTAGTACAATTTGCCACACTGAGAAACTGTTAACATGTAACAATGTTTTGAAGTTAACTATCCAGTCTAGAACCTAGGAAACATATTTAGACAGTATTTACGAGTGAATTGTTATAGTGAACGGACGACACAGTGCTGTTATTTGTACATTCTTGCTTGTTAGTTGTACAATTATGTAACGACCATAAGGCTCACATACTTAGAACATATACTGATAGTGCTAATGAGATTTTAATGCAACATTTTGGTTTACTTGAAAATACATTCTGGATTTAAAGTACTTTCTGTGAGATACCAGATGACACAGTGGTTAGTTTATGTGACAGCTACACGATTTTATCACGACGCTACTAATGAGTGACAATTTACAATGTTGCTGTTGCGGTGTTTCTGTTTTATACCTGCACGGTTTTTCTGAATTCTTCTGGAAAGGAAAACATGTTTTAGTAGTAACTTTTGTGGTATAGCTACAATGAGACAGCCTTTTTCGTAGCACAACAATACGTTACATTATAGTACTTTCTTGATCATGGTAAGGTACGTAATAACTACGATATCTATATGGATAGCATTTCACTTTCGTTTATGATGAGGTAAGTACATTGACTTCAGCAGAACTTTGCTTACAGAGGACGATAACTACAACACTTCCACAGAATTATCTTACAGCAAGACGCACATTTAGCGCTACAGGACACGGATTTGTGTGATTAATTTTGTACTTAAAACATTTATTTTTAAAGATTTTTGAATTACAATGATACAAAGGTTTTCCGTGATACATTTCCATTCCATTGCCGTAATCTGTAACACCTGAGGGTATAATTACATTAATCCTCAGGGGGTACACGTCTACATTGTGTACTATGTGTCTGGCAAACACAAGGAGCCCTAGCTAATATGGTATTTGCTTATACAACTTTACACATCAGTACCATATTTCTCTATCACATAAATTACACAGCTCTCTGATCATTTAACTGAGAGAGACAAACTGTTTTTACTACACCAGTGACACCTGTTTATGTAATTACACAGTTGTATAACTTCATACTTATGAAATTGTATTTTGTCTGTACTTTGTGAACAGTTCATATTTTTTCAGAACCATTGTGATACTATGAGAGCTTTGAATGATGTATTTGGTATGGGATCATGATTTTTAAAGTACGTTTGAGGTAGATGACACTATTAAAATGAGCAGAGAATTTTTTTTTTAGGTTTTGAAATTATTGCAGAAAGCTACGACGTTTTTGAGATTTGACTGAGGTGTTATGATGTTATTATTACGACGACGATGTGTATTATGCTGTTGAGGAATGTTTATTATGATATGTATTTATTATGATGAAATACTGAAGAAGTGTCGACTAATATGTATATGTGTAATAAGGTAAGGAATAATGAGTAGTGGTTAGCGACTCTGGTTTGTGGAAAAGGATGGTGGAAACCAAGAATCGTACTTTATGAGTTATGAAATGTGTGTATATGCGTAATGTATCACAATGCTGGCGAAAATTTTTTGGACACTGTTATATTTATAGGATTTTGTTTCTACACATTTGTAACGCAAATTCTCAACCTGTGAAATTTTTTTATATGAGACTGCCACTATAGTGGAAACTGCTGTCGTAAATATTTCGGCAAGAAAGTTAAGTGCCCTTGACGTAATGCGTTTTGGGCGCCCAGCTGAGAGATAGTCGTCCGACAAAAGAAAGCCATTAGGTGGAGAAATAAAGAGGCCATTATCCTCGCTATTGACATTCCTTTGTAGAAAACATCGCAAATACGGCACGCTCATTACTTGGAAAGATACTTACATCTGCACACCTGATTATGACAAGCGTCTTTCTACGAGAGTTGAGAGAATTTCTACGAACTTATGAAATGTCACATGACTATTGAATGATATTTTTATGCTTTGCTTTTCATAGTTGCTTATTTCATTTGATATCTGGTTTCCAGCTGTGTTGCAGCATTGGTATTATAAAATAAAATTAAATGCATTTCCTACTGTGAACACTTTCTGTCAGCAGATCTATTAAATTATAACTTTATGATCCACGTTCTTCGAAAAAGGAGCACTTGGATAGGAAAGAACAATAAGAAGAGATTAATAACTCTTACTGCATACATTATTTTCTTTTCAACTACTTGGTAATTTTTTTGGTAGAATAACTTCTTGTGGTGCACCACTTTAATGACATAGATATTAAGATGTGAATAGACATTTCCCTTTTCTGCATTGTTGTCTTTAGTGTAATATTTTTTCTGCTTGAGCTTTGTCATATTTAGGTATAAGTTATTGCATTTGCAGCTGCTGTTTTCTAGGCATAGTGCTATTAAATTTCACTTTGTATTACTCTGTTAAGCCAGTTTTACTACTGCTTTATTTTTCTTGTTTGCTGCACATTGCCTTATATTAGTTGTAATATTGCATTTTCTTTGCTAATTTAGTTATACTGCTGCTTCCTTTGCAAATTTGCATTTTTTTGTCGTTGCTGTTTGTATTAATTTTTTGTGCTGCTGCATTGCCTCGTCCCTTAGTTTATGCATCTGAGTTCAGTAGATTTAAGTTAGCTTAAGAGGGGGTAGACTATATAAGAGAATGAGTTGCGATGAATTGGAAGAAATGCATTGATAAGTTATACAAAAAAAGTACAGAAAGCAGGTATAGATAGGACTTTTTGGAAATAATGAAGAACGAAGGGAGATCTCTGAGAAGTAAAGAAAGTTTTGTTTGCAAAATACTGCAGTAAAACAAACCCTGTCCTTTCCTTGTGTTATCCCACTATGTTTTTGTGTACCCTTGTGTATTTGTGTTCTTCCTGTCTTTATGTGTTTATCTGCTGAGAATTACGTTGTAGAATTTTTCTGATAATATGTTATTTACTTTGTAAAGATGTTTAGACATTATTTATTCTGTTTTGTTTTAATGCTCATGTGTGAAGTTGATGTTTCAAAAGTTATTCTGATCTTTTATGTATTTACTTATGTCATAATTCCTGTAACACTGATGTACATGTTTATTTCTATTCTTTTGTAAAGCCCCCATTACTACAAATGCTATCTGTATTGTTATGTTCTTTAATGATGTATTTTGTACCTTTGTTATTGTATTCTTGTTATAAAATTGTAATTGACACCAGTTCATCAAATTAAGTAACTTGTAAGTTACATTTCACTGCACACGTTTCTGTTGGTCATAGTATATGGACAATATGTGAGAAGTAGGGATTGATAGTGTTTGCAAGTGTGTTAATAATACAGCAAGGGACTGGATAACAGCATTGCTGGTTCTAAGGACATTTCAAAAAAAAATTTTGTGAGTGCACAAGTGGCGGTTCATGGACTTGCTATATTGTCCACAAGACTCTTCTATGGTGATTGTGTGCCTGCACAGTCCCAACGGATGGCTGCTAGCCATCTCTACAAGGACTGCAGTGGGTCTACACCTTTGATGACTCACCAATACCATTATTTCTACAACGACTGCAGTGGGTCTGCACCTCTGGTGGCCCACCAATACCATACTCTCTACCAGGACTACAGTGGGTCTGCTCTGTGATGACCTACCTACCAATATTCTACAAAACTTCGACTGACACTGCTGTGGGTTTGCTCTGTTGTGGAACATTACCTGTCTGCATGTCAAGAGTCAGCACTGTCTTTCCGTTGGAAGGACAACACTACTTCTTCAAGACTGCATGGAAATCCACTACTTCCATGTGCATTGTCTTTTACTGCTCAGACTTTGAGAAAAAAAAACACTGCAATTTTACTGTGATGAATGACCAAGACTGTCTTTATGGACTGTGGGAACATTTTAGCTTTTGACCAACATTGTATCAACAAGTGTGTGCATTTGATATCTTTGTTATTGTACTTATGAAAAATTTTATCGAATCATTATTGGCCACTGCCCAAAACAATTTGTAAAATTTTTTGTGGGGAGCATGGGGGCTATGTAAGTAGGCTGTTTAGGTTTTTTTATTGGTAACGCCACGTAGCGCTCTGTATGAAAATCACTGGCTGTGCTGTGTGCAGTCTGTGGCTGGTTTGCATTGTTGTTGGCCATTGTAGTGTTGGGCAGCTGGATGTTAACAGCGCGTAGCGTTGCGCAGTTGGAGGTAAGCCGCCAGCAGTGGTGGATGTGGGGAAGTGAGATGGCGGATTTTTGAGAGCGGATGATCTGGACGTGTGTCCATCAGAAACAGTACATTTGTAAGAATGGATGTCATGAACTTCTACATATTTTATGACTTTTGAACACTATTAAGGTAAATACATTGTTTGATCTCTATCAAAATCTTTCATTTGCTAACTATGCCTACCAGTAGTTAGTGCCTTCAGTAGTTTGAATCTTTTATTTAGCTGGCAGTAGTGGCGCTCGCGGTATTGCAGTAGTTCGAGTAACGAAGATTTTTGTGAGGTAAGTGATTTGTGAAAGGTATAGGTTAACGAAACTTCCTCGCAGATTAAAACTGTGTGCCCGACCGAGACTCGAACTCGGGACCTTTGCTTTCGCGGGTAAGTGCTCTACCATCTGAGCTACCGAAGCACAACTCACGCCCGGTACTCACAGCTTTACTTCTGTCAGTATCTCGTCTCCTACCTTCCAAACTTTACAGAAGCTCTCCTGCTCGCAGGAGAGCTTCTGTAAAGTTAGTCAGGGCCATTCTTGTGTAGGGATTATTAAAAGTCAGATTGCGTTGCGCTAAAAATATTGTGTGTCAGTTTAGTGTTGATCAGAATAGGTAAAGAGCGAAATGTCTGAGTACGTTCAGTTTTGCTCAGCTGTTTGAAAATCAAATAACGTAAGGGATTTACCAGCACAGTAATTCACTAATTTTTCTAAGCGGACGTTCCAGTAGCGCTGACACACTCGTCCATTAGCTTCGGTGCTCAAAGGCGGGTCCCTCGCCGACTAACAGAAGACCATAAAGCGCTACGAAGGACCGTCTGTGAGGAACTGATTGCGCGTTACGAGACTGATCGTGACAATTTTTTGTAGAACATCGTCACACGCCATGAAATAAAGGTTTATCACGACGAACGGCAAACAAAACGGCAATCCATGGAGTGGCGTCACACCACTTCTGCTCCGAAGAAATTGAAAGGCAGTCTTCTGCGGCTCTGAGGGAGTTATTCTGTTTGATGGCCTCCTTCATCTGCATCTACATCCATACTCCGCAAGCCACCTGACGGCGTGTGGCGGAGAGTACCTTGAGTACCTCTATCGGTGCTCCCTTCTATTCCAGTCTCGTACTGTTCGTGGAAAGAAAGATTGTCAGTATGCCTCTCTGTGGTCTCTAATCTCTCTGATTTTATCCTCATGGTCTCTTCGCGAGATATATACCTCGGTGAAGGTACGTTCTCGAAACTTCAACAAAAGCCCGTACCGAGCTACTGAGCGTCTCTCTTGCAGAGTCTTCCACTGGAGTCTATGTATTATCTCCGTAATGCTTTCGCGATTACGAAATGATCCTGTAACAAAGCGCGCTGCTCTCCGTTGGATCTTCTCTATCTCTTCTATCAACCCTATCTGGTACGGATCCCACACTGGTGAGCAGTATTCTAGCAGCGGGCGAACAAGTGTACTGTAACCTACTTCCTTTGTTTTCGGATTGCATTTCCTTAGGATCCTTCCAATGAATCTCACTCTGCCATCTGCTTTACCGGCGATTAATTTCATATGGTCATTCCATTTCAGATCACTCCTAATGTCTACTCCCAGATAATGTATGGAATTAACTGCTTCCAGTAGCTGACCTGCTATATTGTAGCTAAATGATAAAGGATCTTTCTTTCTATGTATTCGCAGCATATTACACTTGTCTACATTGAGATTCAATTGCCATTCCCTGCACCATTCAATTCATTGCAGATCCTCCTGCATTTCAGTACAATTTTCCATTGTTACAACCTCTCGATATACTACAGCATCATCCGCAAAAAGCCTCAGTGAACTTCCGATGTTATCTACAAGGTCATTTATGTATACTGTAAATAGCAAAGGTCCTACGACACTCCCCTGCGGTGCACCTGAAATACTCTGCTTTGGAAGACTTCTCTCCATTGAGAATGACATGCTGCGTTCTGTTATCTAGGAACTCCTCAATCCAATCACACAATTGGTCTGACAGTCCATATGCTCTTACTTTGTTCAGTAAACGACTGTGGGGAACTGTATCGAACGCCTTGCGGAAGTCAAGAAACACGGCATCTACCTGGGAACCCGTGTCTATGGCCCTCTGAGTCTCGTGGACGAATAGCGCGAGCTGGGTTTCACACGATCGTCTTTTTCGAAACCCATGCTGATTCCTGCGGAGTAGATTTCTAGTCTCCAGAAAATTCATTATACTCAAACATAATACGTGTTCCAAAATTCTACAACTGATCGACGTTAGAGATATAGGTCTATAGCTCTGCACATCTGTTCGACGTCCATTCTTGAAAACTGGGATGACCTGTGCCCTTTTCCAATCTTTTGGAACGCTACGCTCTTCCAGAGACCTACGGTACACCGCTGCAAGAAGGGGGCAAGTTCCTTGGCGTACTCTGTGTAAAATCGAAATGGTATCCCATCAGGTCCAGCGGCCTTTCCTCTTTTGAGCGATTTTAATTGTTTTTCTATACCTCTGTCAATTAACCGCCTCCTGCAGAATTTGTTCAATATGGGCACCGGAGACGTCGACGAGATGCTGCGTCAGTAAGACGCGCTGATCAACAGTTGCTCACAGCAGCTCTGGTGGAATCTGCACAACTCGTTCCTTTATACTGATCCTTAGATCAGGTAGTGACCGAACGCGTCATAGGGAAATGTATTCTTTTAGATATTACCAGGGCCAGAAGTCACATTTATTCAGATCAGATGATCTTGCAGGCGATGTGGCTGGAAACCCTCTGGAGATAACACATTTGTGGAAGGTTTCATTAAGCAGATCTTTCACTGGGGGAGCGACATGATATGTTGCCCCATCTTGCACGAAAACAGTGATTGTTGTCAAAAATATTGTGTCTAGCGAGGTCGAAGTAGCGTGTGATTGTGAAGTTATCTGGACACGTTTAACAGGGCTAGGAGAAATAAAGTTAATTGTTGGGTGTTATTACCGGCGACCAGGTTCCACCGTGACAGTTCTAGAATCATTCAAAGAGAGTCTACACTCTGTATTGCAGAAGTACCCGGATCATGCTATATTAGTCGGAGGTGACTTCAACCTACCTAGTATAGACTGGGATGTCTGTGGATTCATTACAGGTGGTGCAGACAAGCCATCGTATGAATTACTTTTGAACACATTATCCGAAAACTGTCTTGAGCAGCTAAATCGACAGCCAACGCGTAATGGAAATATTTTAGATCTGGTAGCCACTAACAGACCAGATCTCATCGACGGTGTCAGTGTTGAGACAGGGATTAGTGATCATGATATTGACATTACCACTATGGTTACGAAAGTTAAAAAGTCGGTCAAGACGGCTAGGAGAGTATTCTTACTAGAAAGAGCAGATAAGCAGTTGTTAGCATCCCACTTAGTAAATGAATCGACTTTATTTACTTCCGGTACGATGGACGTGGAAGAATTATGAGCAAATTTTAAACACATTGTAAATCACGCATTGGAGAAGTATGTGCCAAAAAAGTGGGTTACGGACGGAAAAGTTCCACCGTGGTTTAACAGCGCAATTCGGAGTATGCTCAGGAAGCAAAGACAGTTGCACTCGCGGTACAAGAAAGATCGGGATAATGAGGACAGGCAAATGTTAGAAGAGAATCGTGCTGCTGTAAATAAGAGCGATGCGCGAAGCATACAACCACTACCACCGTCGTACCTTAGCAAAAGATCCTGCTGAAAACCCAAGGAAATTCTGGTCTTACGTAAAGTCGGTAAGCGGGTCGAAGGCTTCCATCCAGTCACTCACTGATCAGCCTGGCCTGGCAACGGAAGACAGCAAAACGAAAGCTGAAATTTTGAATTTAGCATTTGAGAAATCTTTCACGCAGGAGGATCGTACAAACATACCGCCGTTTGAGTCCCGTACAGATTCCCGTATGGAGGACATAGTGATAGACATCCCTGGGGTTGTGAAGCAGCTGAATGGATTGAAAATAAATAAATCGCCAGCTCCTGATGGGGTTCCAATTCGGTTTTACAGAGAGTACTCTACTGCATAGCTCCTTACTCAGCTTGCATTTATCGCGAATCTCTTGCCCAACGTAAAGTCCCAAGCGACTGGAAAAAAGCGCACGTGACGCCTGTATATAAGAAGGGTAGAAGAACGGATCCTCAAAATTACACACCAATGTCCTTAACAAGGGTTTGTTGCAGGATTCTCGAACATATTCTCAGTTCGAATATAATGAATTTCCTTGAGACAGAGAAGTTGCTGTCCATGCATCAGCACGGCTTTAGAAAGTATCGCTCCTGCGAAACGCAACTCGCCCTTTTTTCACATGATATCTTGCGAACCATGGATGAAGGGTATCAGACGGATGCCATATTCCTTGACTTCCGGAAAGCGTTTGACTCGGTGCCCCACTGCAGAATCCTAAGGTACGAGCATATGGGATTGGTTCCCAAGTATGTGTGTAGCTCGAAGACTTCTTAAGTAATAGAACCCAGTACGTTGTCCTCGATGGTGAGTGTTCATAGAGGTGAGGGTATCATCTGGAGTGCCCCAGGGAAGTGTGGTAGATCCGCTGTTGGTTTCTGTCTACATAAATGATCTTTTGGATAGGGTGGATAGCAATGTGCGGCTGTTCGCTGATGACGCTGTGGTGTACGGGAAGGTGTGGTCGTTGAGTGACTGTAGGAGGATACAAGATGACTTGGACAGGATTTGTGATTGGTGTAAAGAATGGCAGCTAACTCTAAATATAGATAAATGTAAATTAATGCAGATGAATAGGAAAAAGAATCCTGTAATGTTTGAATACTCCATTAGTAGTGTAGCGCTTGACACAGTCACGTCGATTAATTATTTGGGCGTAACATTGCAGAGCGATTGCGGAGGTGACTTCAACCTACCTAGTGTAGACTGGGATGTCTATGGATTCATTACAGGTGGTACAGACAAGCCATCGTATGAATTACTTTTGAACACATTATCCGAAAACTGTCTTGAGCAGCTAAATCGACAGCCAACGCGTAATGGAAATATTTTAGATCTGGTAGCCACGAACAGACCAGACCTCATCGACGGTGTCAGTGTTGAGACAGGGATTAGTGATCATGATGTTGTCATTGCCACTATGGTTACGAAAGCATGTATTGGCAGTTGTGGGGAAGGCGGATAGTCGTCTTCGGTTCATTGGTAGAATTTTGGGAAGATGTGGTTCATCTGTAAAGGAGACCGCTTATAAAACACTAATACGACCTATTCTTGAGTACTGCTCGAGCTTCTGGGATCTATATCAGGTCGGATTGAGGAAGGACATAGAAGCAATTCAGAGGCGGTCTGTTAGATTTGTTACTGGTAGGTTTGATCATCACGCGAGTGTTACGGAAATGCTTCAGGAACTCGGGTGGGAGTCTCTGGAGGAAAGGATGCGTTCTTTTCATGAATCGCTACTGAGGAAATTTAGAGAACCAGCATTTGAGGCTGACTGCAGTACAATTTTACTGCCGCCAACTTATATTTCGCGGAAAGACCACAAAGATAAGTTAAGAGACATTAGGGCATATAGGCAGTCACTTTTCCCTCGTTCTGTTTGGGTGTGAAACAGGGAGAGAAGATGATAGTTGTGGTACGAGGTACCCTCTGCCACGCACCGTATGGTGGATTGCGGAGTATGTATGTAGATGTAGATGTTTTCGCACAGTTGTGGTCTTCCAAAGCAGGGATCGCGTGTTGTACAGGGAGGTCTCGATAACGTGCAGACGTCACGGTACACCTGACAGCCCCTTTGGGTGTATTCTCTCGCAAGAAGAGCGGACCTGGAATAAAGGTGTTTGTGAATCAACACCACACAGACACATGCTGCAATTGCAATGGATCTATGCGCACAACACGCTGTTTAACAGTACCCAAAATCCGGCAATTCTGTGCATTCATTGCACCCTGTAGTGTAAAATGTGCTTCCTCACTCCATGAAACAGCTTCCGTCCGAACCAGAAACCGAACAGCTGATTCCGAATATTGTTGCGGATCATGAAGTATCAGTTGCAACACAGTCTGAATCTTGTACAGATCCCTAGCAGAGTTCTCTCAATGTCAATTATTTACCACTGTCACTGTGTCCCTCTCTTTCCCTCACAATGTCATTGCTCTTTCTGTCACAAACCGCTGTCTGCTGTCTTCCAGTATTTATTACTTTTCCGTCTCTTTGTCACTCTCACTGTCTTCTTATCTCTCAGCATAAAAAGCACGAATATTTCCATGTGCCAATATTTTTGAGAAAATTTTTAAAGATGCTGAGGAATGTACACTACTGGCCATTAAAATTGCTGCACCAAGAATAAATGCAGATGACAAACGGGTATTCATTGGACAAATATATTATACTAGAACTGACATTTGATTACATTTTCACGCAATTTGGGTGCATAGATCCTGAGAAATCAGTACCCAGAACCACCTCTGGCCGTAATAACGGCTTTGATACGCCTGGGCATTGAGTCAAACAGAGCTTGGATGGCGTGTAGAGGTACAGCTGCCCATGCAGCTTCAACACGACACCACAGGTCATCAAGAGTAGTGACTGGCGTATTGTGGCGAGCCAGTTGCTCGGCCACCATTGACCAGACGTTTTCAGTTGGTGAGAGATCTGAAAAATGCGCTGGCCAGGACAGCAGTCGAACATTTTCTGTGTCCAGAAAGGCCCATAAGCCGGCCGCGGTGGACGTGCGGTTCTAGGCGCTTCAGTCTGGAACCGCGGGACTGCTACGGTCGCAAGTTCGAATCCTGCCTCGGGCATGGATGTGTGTGATGTCCTTAGGTTAGTTAGGTTTAAGTAGTTCTAAGTTCTAGGGGACTGATGACCTAAGATGTTAAGTCCCATAGTGCTCAGAGCCAAAGGCCCATACAGGTCCTGCAACATGCGGTCGTGCATTATCCTGTTCAAAAGTAGGGTTTCGCAGGGATCGAGCGAAGGGTGGAGCCACGGGTCGTAACACATCGGAAATGTAACGTCCACTGTTCAAAGTACCGTCAATGAGAACAAGAGGTGACCGAGACGTGTAACCAAAGGCATCTCATACCATCACGGCGGGTGATACGCCAGTATGGCGATGACGAATACACGCTTCCAATGTGCGTTCACCGCTATGTCGCCAAACACGGATGCGACCATCATGATGCTGTAAACAGAACCTGGATTCATCCGAAAAAATGACGTTTTGCCATTCGTGCACCCAGGTTCGTCATTGAGCACACCATCGCAGGCGCTCCTGTCTGTGTTGCAGCGTCAAGGGTAACCACAGCCATGGTCTCCGAGCTGATAGTCCATGCTGCTGCAAACGTCGTCGAACTGTTCGTGCAGATGGTTGTTGTCTTACAAACGTCCCCGACTGTTCACTCGGTGATCGAGACGTGGCTGCACGATCCGTCACAGCCATGCAGATAAGATGCCTGTCATCTCGACTGCTAGTGATACGAGGCCGTTGGGATCCAGCACGGCGTTCCGTATTACCCTCCTGAACCCACCGATTCCATATTCTGCTAACAGTCATTGGATCTCGACCAACGCGAGCAGCAATGTCGCGATACGATAAAGTGCAATCGCGATAGGCTACAATCCGACCTTTATCAAAGTCGGAAACGTGATGGTACACATTTCTCCTCCTTACACGAGGCATCACAATAACGTTTCACCAGGCAACGCCGGTCAACTGCTGTTTGTGTAAGAGAAATCAGTTGGAAACTTTTCTCGTGTCAGCACGTTGTAGGTGTCACCGCCGGCGTCAACCTTGTGTGAATGCTGTGAATAGCTAATCATTTGCATATCAGAGCATCTTCTTCCTGTCGGTTAAATTTCACGTCTGTAGCACGTCATCTTCGTGGTGTAGCAATCTTAATGGCCAGTAGTGTAGAATGAGCCAGCTAGTACCCCAATTTCCATATCAAAATCTTTTAAATCTGCGGGAACGTATTTGCACTTTTATACTCGGATAGTTTTTTTCCGCTGGTTCCCTTCTTCTCCCTGTTACAGCAGGGCACGCCACTCATATGAAAAGAAATTATTGGTGAGTAAAATTTAGACAGTTTACTTATGTGAAATTGAAATAACACAGAAAACTCAGACCGGATGTTAGGTGCAAAAATATGTTGCATGTGCTTCAGTTCTACAACATGGAGTTCTCACATGCTAACGGAGACAGTGCACATCATGTTTGTCCATGCTACGTAATTTTACAAGCTACTATGGTCTCACACCGCATTTTACGTGCGTATTTCACGTATAAAATTAGGGTATATTTGCGCTTCTGTATCCTGGAAACGAATAAAGATACGAAGAAAATTCTCAAGAGTGTTTGAGATCGGAATCTTAGGAACACATGGTAAAAATTACAGTCATTTGCTGTGTGTAGCCGTCTCGGAATCCACGGCTGGGTTTTGGTACGCAAAAAACAAGTTTTTGGGATGTTTCTCGATAGCGGATAAAGACTTTTGAAAATGGGGAGATGGCTGTACTAGGTAAACGCCTAGAGAACGTACCGTTAGAATTTGAGCAATTTTGTGCTCTTATTTATAATTTACTTTTGGGATCATTCCAAATTTTACGTGCAAAAGCCAGGTAACTTTGAATTTTATTGTGTTGGAAATGGGTAAAGATAACAAGAAAATTTTCAGGGTTTTTAGAGATTGCGATCTTAGGACTATATCGTAAAAGTTTCTGGCCTTTGCCGTGCGTAGCCGTCTTGGAATCTTCGGCTGGGTTCTGGTTCGCTGGTGATGCCGAAAATAGAGTTAAAAAAGGTTTTTTTGTGGTGTTTTCAGAGGAACAGTCCATGAATTAATGGTGCCTCCGAAAGTCCCACCAAAGCCGTCGTAGACCACAGCAAATGCAAACAGAACCAACCGATTTTCTCCATTTTCCTAAGCACGAGAAAGTTTGTGATATTCCTACTGTGACCTTGATCTGTAGGTTAGTGATACTAAGACGATACTTCTGTTGGGTACACAAACAGTTCGTAGCCCAGGGGCTATCAAAAACACTTGACTCTACCTTATCACCAACAGATCCAAAGGTATCAGCACCTGAAAATCCCGTTTTTTTACGTGGCTTTTTGGAACATACTAGGTACACATGCCGTCGCCTGTGTACCGATTACATGGTTTAACGATCGCGACCATCAGTCGTCGGCTAGGTAGACGCAGGATTAGACATCGCTCGCTCTACCCGAGTGATATTTTACGCCACGCGGTACAGCGTCATATGACGTGTCACTCGTACTGAAAAATGTTCGCGAACCGGCCCTGACTCTAGTGTTGTTCTCATTATTAGGAGAAACCAGGGTGTGGCTTCAGAATTGACTCCAGATAATGGCGCCTGCCTCGGGTGTGCTGGCTGGCGGACAGCGCTGAGTTGATGCCCAGACGTGCACAGTAATATTGTCCGCGCATCAGCGGCGACGGAGAGCCAGGCGCGGCGGCTGGGTTTCACGTTACTGCTCAGTGCAGGCGGCTGGCTGGTTTTGCTACATCAGACCGCTTAGCCTCAGCTGCTGCCGCTGCGAACGGCCTTCGCGGCGACCTTCGCAAAGGCAGGAAGCGAGACTCGCGCAGTGGACAGCGACGAAGAGGAAGGCGACCCCTTCTCTCCGTGTCTGGGTAGGTGACCGACTCCACCGCGTGGGGAAGGGGAAAACAGAGTCACAGTGAGGCATACGTTTAAGCACTAGCTATCTCAAATAGGCTGAGGAACCGCAAACACGACGGTAACTCAGAAAATTGTGGTATCCGAAGGACAAAACCACTTTGTCCACCATTGGCTGTTAATACCGTAGACGTGAGTGAAAGTCGTAGCAGAGGCAACCGACCATTAAAACCACAATGACGAAATTGGCTTTAAAGTCGCAAAATAGTAAGTCACAGGATGTGTCAATACTCATTCTGGACTCTGCCCATCATAGATGACTTGGTGATAAATTAATAACATATTTTTTGTAGTCTTATAAGATAGATCAGTTTGGATTCCGTAGAAATGTTGTAACACGTGAGGCAATACTGACCCCTAAGACTTATCTTAGAAGATAGATTAAGGAAAGGCTAACCTACGTTTGTAGCATCTGTAGACTTAGATTTAGCTTTTGACAATGTTGACTGTAATACTCTCTTTCAAATTCTGAAGGTGGCAGGGATAAAATACAGGGAGCGAAAGGCTATTTGCAATTTGTACAGAAACCAGATGGCCGGCCGGAGTGGCCGAGCGGCTCTAGGCGCTACAGTCTGGCGCTACAGTCTGGAACTGCGTGACTGCTACGGTCGCAGGTTCGAATCCTGCCTCGGACATGGATGTGTGTGATGTCCTTAGATTAGTTAGGTTTAATTACTTCTAAGTTCTAAGGTACTGATGACCTCAGCAGTTAAGTCCCACAGTGCTCAGAGCCATTTGAACCATTTGAACCAGAAACCGGATGGCAGTTATAAGAGTCGATGGGCATGAAAGGGAAGCAGCGGTTGGAAAGGGAGTGAGACAGGGTTGTAGCCTATCCCCGATGCTATTCTATCTGTATATTGAGCAAGCAGTAAAGAAAACAAAAGAAAAATTTGGATAGGAATTCATGGAGAAGAAATAAAAACTTTGAGGTTCGCCGATGACATTGCAATTCCTTCAGAGACAGCAAAGGACCTGGAAGAGCAGTTCAATGGAATGGACAGTGTCTTGAAACGAGGATATAAGATGAACATCAACAAAAGCAAAACGAGGATAATGGAATGTAGTCGAGATAACTCGGGTAATGCTGAGGGAATTAGATTAGGAAATGGGACACTTAAAGTAATAAATGAGTTTTGCTATTTGGGGAGCAAGATAACTAATGATGGTCGAAGTAGAGAGGATATAAAATGAAGACTGGCAATGGCAAGGAAAGCGTTTCTGAAGAAGAGAAATTTGTTAACATCGAGTATAGATTTAATTGTCAGGAAGTCATTTCTGAAAGTATTTGTATAAAGTATTGCCATGTATGGAAGTGAAACACGGACTATAAATAGTTAGGACAAGATGAGAACAGAAGCTTTCGAAATGTGATGCTACAGAAGAATGCTGAAGATTAGATGGGTAGATCACATAACTGATGAGGAGGTATTGAATAGAATTGGGGAGAAGAGAAATTTGTGGCACAACTTGACTAGAAGAAGGGACCGGTTGGTAGAACATGTTCCGAGGCATCAAGGAATCACAAATTTAGCATTGGAGGGCAGCGTGGAGGGTAAAAATCGTAGAGGGAGACCAAGAGATGAATACACTAAGCAGATTCAGAAGGATGTAAGTTGCAGTAAGTACTGGGAGATGAAGAAGCTTGCGCAAGATAGTGTAGCATGGAGAGCTGCATCAAACCAGTCTCTGGACTGCAGACCACAACAACAACACAAGATTATACAAATTTCTTAAAAGAGGAAATATGCTAAAACATAATTCAACATCAAAGATATTGTCATCATCATCGTCTTCCTTTCAAGGATTAGGATGTTGCCTGTTTCGAACTCACAAACAAAATCAGTCCCATCTTTTTCGAGGCCTTTCAGTATCTCTTTTCGCGTTCGACTTGTAGTTCAGGATCTTCTGAAGAATTCTGTGATGTGGCTTTCTCATGTAGTGTTGCTTCCAATCTTCACGATATTTTGAATTTTTTGGTGGATTGATGCATTTATTCATTCATTTATGAATGATTCGTTTCTAATCATATCTCTTATTGTGCAGCCTTTCTTAGGAACCTCATCTCTGCTGTTTGAATTTATTTTCCGGGTTTCTTTTTCAGAATTTCATGATTGTATATTTTCGTACTTTATTGCCCAATGTTCTGCTAATGGCGCCACAGATAGCTTGGAATTTCTAGGCGATAATCTACACTCTTGTCTAACACCTTGGATAACAGTTATTTCTTCTAGTCAATTCCTACCTGTGTTTATTACAATGCGTGTTGTTTTGTAAAGACTCTTGCCGGCCGGTGTGGCCAAGCGGTTCTAGGCGCTTCAGTTTGGAACCGCGCTACCGCTACGGTCGCAGGTTCGAATCCTGCCTCGGGCATGGATGTGTGTGATGTCCTTAGGTTAGTTAGGTTTAAGTAGTTCTAAGTTCGAGGGGACTGATGACCGCAGATATTAAGTTCCATACTGCTCAGAGCCATTTGAACTGTTTTTTTTTTTTTTTTTTTTTTTTGTAAAGACTCTTCACTAGCGCTATTAGACGTTAGGGATATCCACGTTTAGATTTAATATTCCATAGGCTGTCACGACTCACGCGGCCAAAAGCCTTCGCAAGGTCGATAAAGGCCATATGGTATTCTATATTAAGTTCTCTGTGTTTTTCTACAACATTTTTAATTACAGACACATTGTCTGTGCATGAACGACCTGGTCTAAATCCACTTTGTTCTTCAGAAATAACAGTTTCTGTGATGTTCTTCATGCAGTTATTGATTATCTTTGAGTACAATTTGCAGCCAGTGTTTGGAAGACTGAAGCCACGATAGTTTTTACAGCCATTACGTTTTCATTTTTTGGAAAGAGAGATTACTTCTGCTGCATAGCAAGGGTCTGGGATTTTATAGATTGTCCAACATTCTTTTATTAATTGTAGTGATAACCCTCTATATTTAATTAGCTCTGCATATATTTCATCTATTCTAGTAGCTTTTCTGTCCTTCATGCTTTCTAAGCCTCTTGAAGTTCGTCCATAGTAACTGGATCTATTGTATCATTGTACATACTTTGTCCAGTGTCATCTTCAGCCTTCTATTTACATGCCAAGACTGCATAGTGATTTATCCATTGTTCACTGGGTATAATGTTCAGTGAGGCACTGTCTTTTTCTTCCTTGTTGAGGGCTTTCATGACATTTAAAACGAACACATTTAAAACAAAATACATATCATTTAGTACAAAATGAATATACAACTTTGGGAAGAATGTCAATTAAAGCCATTTTTATCGTTGGCTGTTAAATTAATTGGAATAAGTCGAACTTTTGCTTCTAAATCTGCATAAATACTCCGCAAGCCACAGTAAGGCGCATGGCAGTGGTTTCCTTGTACTACTGCTGACCGTTCTCTTTTCCTGGTGCACTCGCAAATGGAGCGTGAGAAAAAATAACTGTGCCTATGCTTCCCTACGGGCCTTAATTTCTCTTACCTTGTCTTCGCGGTCCTTACTCTAATTGTGCGTTGGCGGCAGCAGAACCGTTATGCAGTCAGCTGCAAAATCTGGTTCCCTAAATTTTCTCAAGAGTGTTTCCCTCGAGGGATTCCCGTTTAAGTCCAAGAAGCATCTAGGTAAGACTCGTGTCTTGGTAGAATGTACCGGTAACAAATCCAGCAGCTTGCTTCTGAATTGCTTCGACGTCTTCCTGTAATCTGACATGGTCGCAGTCGGAAACACTCGAGCAGTACACAAGAAAGCTATTGTGAAAAATGCACTAATGTTAACTCGGTACTGTTTCAACTACTGGTGGGTGTTTGGTGTTCATCTTTTAGTGTTTTTATTTTGCATTAAGAACTTACGTTTATGGACCGAACTCTTTTTTATTGTTCTACTTTGGAAATTGCAATTACGCTAATACGGCACTTTTGTACATTCTGTTGTCTCCCGAAAGCCAAAAGTAAATACATAAATAAAAGGTACTGAAAAATGGCTGGCACTTGTGTTCTATACGCGGTGTGCTTTACAGGTGAGCTACATTTTCATAGAATTCTCTCAATAGATCAAACTCGACCCATCGCTTTTCGTATCATCTTTATGTGCTCGCTCCGTATCATATTGCTTTGCAGCGTTACGCCTAGATATTCAATGGACTTGACTGTGTCAAGGAGTACACTACTAATGCTGTATCAGAACATTTCTTTAATATTTATTTTGTGTTACTACCCGGTTTTGGCCCGTAGCTATTCGAAAACCCAGCTGTAATATCCAATGACAACGAACTAATTAAACTGTTAATATCTACAGCCGTTCTTCCTCAGATTCTACTTCAAGTAAGTTTATCATGTAAATAAGGACAAATACGTCTTTCGCAAGGAATGTTTATTTTGCTTTTAACGAAACATCTTTCATCTATAATAGACATAATCACTGGTCTATAGTATGAAGAACATTATTTAACTGAACACATTTTGTTAGGAGATCTCTGCTGTTTCCTGGCAGTACATTTAAATTATTTAACTACTAGCTGACAAACCCTGCATTACCCGGGTATTCTGTTTGCCAATTTTATATTAGAAATGAAAACAAAAATGAACTGCATTTATAGTGTCTTTAAGAAAAAAAATTCATTTCAATGTATTTGTGAAAACACCTTTCAAATTATAAAATAGTTGTACAAAGAAATTTGCATAACTTGCAGAGGTCTAATTACAGTATACCGGGCAGTTCTGTGCGCTATATCGCCCGCATCTCGTGGTCGTGCGGTAGCGTTCTCGCTTCCCACGCCCGGGTTCCCGGGTTCGATTCCCGGCGGGGTCAGGGATTTTCTCTGCCTCGTGATGGCTGGGTGTTGTGTGCTGTCCTTAGGTTAGCTAGGTTTAAGTAGTTCTAAGTTCTAGGGGACTGATGACCTTAGATGTTAAGTCCCATAGTGCTCAGAGCCATTTGTGCGCTATAAGCAGGTGCATAGCGTGTCTACAACGCGATTTTGTAAACGAATCTATGGCAACGCCTCTTCATGACTCTGTATACAGCTATTGTTTTCGCCTCCAGCCGTTTGCGCTTCACTGCGTCAAAATCACCGCCAGGTATCAGGGATTTCCTTTAGTTTACTCGACTGTAGGAGTCTCTTTTAGTAGTAAAGAATAAATGTATTGAAACTTTATGTATGATGCGGCATATTTTGACGCATCTCGTTGTTTATGACGTCATGTCACTTGCACTATGTGTCGTACAATGATATAACTTTGTAGCATACGTGGATACTGTCTGAGAAGTGTATTGCGAATACATCAATAGCAGACAAGTAATAAATTTAAATGTCATACATGATGCGGCAGATTTTCACGCATCTCATTCTTTATGACGCCGTATCTGGTGAACAATGATATGTACTTGATTCTTACCTCAACAGCGATTGTTGCCGGACACTATGGGATATGTGCACTAAGTTTGGTTGAAATTTGTCTAGTAACTTAGGAGGAAACACACACACAGATCCATTTTTTAATCTATATAGAGTAACAAATATAGGTATGTCACTTCCATTTTTCTGTTATTTTCATGTGTCCACTCGTTCTTCTAGTGTTGAGATTTACCTACTTGTTGCCCAATGATGGAATTAGTCATGTATGTAGTTAGTAAGTAATTTGGGCGGCTGGCCACATTTTCACAGGACTTGCCACACTGAGTGACACACTGCAGCGAGTGACTGGGACAGTCAGATTTTAATAACCAGTTCCGTTAATAATAAAAATTCTCATCATTTTTGTTGCTCTTTTTTGTTGTATTTTGATGACTCGTTGTTTTCTTACTTTCAGTGGTTAATCTTTCAATAATTGTCTGTAGGATGATCGGGTTATCGCTTCAACAATCCTATCAAATCTGGTGGTCTTTCTGCAGAATTACACATATATTTTCAGTCATTTCATTTCACTTCCGAGTCGTACAACCAACTGCCCAAAAGAACATAGATTCTCCTCTAACAACATGTAGCAAAGAAATTACTATCATATATCGATCTATTTAAGCGAAATATTCTTTGGGACGTACTTTTCGTAGGTAAAATACAGTTAATTGTCTACCTATTTTGAGCAGTCCACAATCATCATTGTAATTATATTAAATATTTATGAATATTGACATTTAAACATTTTCATATAGCACTGTAGTAGATTTTTGGTTTTTACGTCTTCGCGGCAGTATCGTTCACTTCATATGATCTATGATCTGGCAGTTCCTTTATCTCACTATACTCAATTTTATTACAGTGTCTACAGTAAAACCAAAATATTTTTTGGAGTAATCACTTTTGTGACTGGTTCGATGCGGTCCGTCTTGAATTATTCACATGCGCGTAGCTCTTCATATCAGTGTAGCACTTGGCACTCTTCGTATTCAATTATTTGTTGTATATATTCCAATCTCTGTCTTCCCCTACAGTTTTACCCTCTGCATCTCCCTCTAGTATTTTGCTATTTATTTCGATGTGTCTTAAGTACATACCCTATCATCCTGTCCCTTCTCCTTGTCAGAGTTTTCCTATTGCCCCGTATCTTCGACGATTCTGAGGAGAATATTCTCATTTCTTACCATATCAGTGTACCTAATTTGGGACATCCTCTGTAGCACCATATCTCAAGCTCTTCGAGCTTCTTCTTTTCCGTTTTTTTCAAACTCCCTGATTCAGCAATACATAATGTTGGGCTCCAAACGCATGTTCACAGAAATTTCTTCGTACGATTAAGGTCGGTGTTTGGTATTGGCAGACTTTTCTTGACCAGGAGCGCCCACTTTGGCTGTTCTAATCTGCTTTTTATATTCTGCTTGCTTCGTCCGTCATTTGTTATTTTGCTTCCAGTATAGCAGAATCACTTAATTTCGTTTACTTCGAGCTCCCCAATTTTGACGCTTAGCTGATTGCTAAATCTTTTCTGTTACTCCTCTCTACTTTTGTCTTTCTTCAGTTTACTCTCCATCCGCATTCTGTAACCACTGGACTGCTCATTCCATTCAACAAGTCCTGCAGTTATTCCTCGCTTTCACTTAGGATAGCAATGTCATCAGCGTGTCTTACCATTTACATCCTTTCACCCTGAATTTAATCACACTCTTGAACTTTTTTTTGTTTCCATCACTGTCTCGTCCGTCTGTAGCTTGAACAGTAGAAGAGAAAGACAACATCCCCCGTCTTACACCCTTTTTTATCCGAGAACTGCATTCTTTATCTTCCATTCTTATTGTTTCCTCTTGATTTTTGTACACCCTGCATATTACCCATCATCCCCTAAATCTAACTCCTATTTTTGTCAAAATTTCGAAAATCTTGTTCCATGATATAAAAACTGTAGCAAGTGACAAATCACAACCATAAAACTGTAATTAATTATATAAATTAAAAGACCTGCCAGGGAACACAGATCATCTAAGAACCTACGTATAACAAAAAAAAAAAAAAAAATTACGTCATATACTACTGTTGATGCTTATTATGAATAGGCAAGCGTATTTGGTTAAAAACAAAATAAATGCCGATTGGCAACATGCGGATTTGTTCTTATCTACATGCTGTTGTTGTTGTGGTCTTCAGCCCCGAGACTGGTTTGGTGCAGCTCTCCATGCTACTCTATCCTGTGCAAGCTTCTTCATCTCCCAGTACCTACTGCAACCTACATCCTTTTGAATCTGCTTAGTGTATTCATCTCTTGACCTCCCTCTACGATTTTTACCCTCCACGCTGCCCTCCAATACTAAATTGGTGATCCCTTGATGCCTTAGAACATGTCCTACCAACCGATCCCTTCTTCTAGTCAAGTTGTGCCACAAACTTCTCTTCTCCCCAATCCTATTCAATACCTCCTCATTAGTTATGTGATCTACCAATCTAATCTTCAGCATTCTTCTGTAGCACCACATTTCTAAAGCTTGTGTTCTCTTCTTGTCCAAACTATTTATCGTCCATGTTTCACTACCATACGTGGCTACACTCCATACGTATACTTTCAGAAACGACTTCCTGACACTTAAATCTACACTCGATGTTAACAAATTTCTCTTCTTCAGAAACGCTTTCCTTGCCATTGCCAGTCTACATGTTATATCCTCTCTACTTCGACCATCATCAGTTATTTTGCTCCCCAAATAGCAAAACTCCTTTACTATTTTAAGTGTCTCATTTCCTAATCTAATTCCTTCAGCGTCACCCGACTTAATTCGACTATATTCCATTATCCTCGTTTTGCTTTTGTTGATGTTCGTCTTATATCCCCCTTTCAAGACACTATCCATTCCGTTCATCTGCTCTTCCAAGTCCTTTGCTGTCTCTGATAGAATTACAATGTCATCGGCATATCTGAAAGTTTTTTTCTTCTCTTTGGATTTTAATACCTACTCCGAATTCTTCTTTTGTTTCCTTTACTGCTTGCTCAATATAAAGATTGAATAACATCGGAGATAGGCTACAACCGTGTCTCACTCCCTTTCCAACCACTGTTTCCCTTTTATGCCCCTCAACTCTTATAACTGCCATTTGGTTTCTATACAAATTGTAAATAGCCTTTCGCTCCCTGTATTTTACTCCTGCCACCTTCAGAATTTGAAAGAGAATATTCCAGTCAACATTGTCAAAAGCCTTCTCAAAGTAACAAATGCTAGAAACGTAGGTTTGTCTTTCCTTAATGTAGCTTCTAAGATAAGCCGTAGGGTCAGTATTGCCTCACGTGTTCTTATCTACATGATGAACATAAACTAATGAACGTTTTACAAAAATCACACCACTAGATATGATTTAATATTATTGTAACTACTTACATAAAGGCAAGTTATAACATAAGTACAGTCATTCTTGAGTACTGCCCGAGTGTTTGGAATCCCCACCAGGTCGAATTAAAGGAAGAAATGGAAGAAAAATGAATTGATTGTCGTTCTGGTTGTTGTCGTATTTGGATGCAAGGACCTTTAAGCTGTGTGTTGTTATTCTATTCTATGACCTGCAGGTACACAGAAACGCTAAACATACAGAACAAGTCAGTGACTGTATCCAGCAGACACACAGACACTCATATACACTAAGCTTTCGTACAGTCCCAGAACTAAATTGAAAATTTCCACGCCCCCCCCCCCCCCACCTCCCCCACCCACAAACACACACACGCAAAGTTTTGGTATAGGTTTCAGAGAGGTTTGCTTGGTTGTAAAGCTGTAAGGCGGCTATAATTTCGCACCTTACAAGCACTCATCCACATACTTTGCCGTGAACTGCAACCTCAATTAGATATCATTTGATAGGTTGTACATTGTATGTATGAATATTTAAAGGAGACTGACATTGTCACGTACGCCTTGTAAATACACTCCTGGAAATTGAAATAAGAACACCGTGAATTCATTGTCCCAGGAAGGGGAAACTTTATTGACACATTCCTGGGGTCAGATACATCACATGATCACACTGACAGAACCACAGGCACATAGACACAGGCAACAGAGCATGCACAATGTCGGCACTAGTACAGTGTATATCCACCTTTCGCAGCAATGCAGGCTGCTATTCTCCCATGGAGACGATCGTAGAGATGCTGGATGTAGTCCTGTGGAACGGCTTGCCATGCCATTTCCACCTGGCGCCTCAGTTGGACCAGCGCTCGTGCTGGACGTGCAGACCGCGTGAGACGACGCTTCATCCAGTCCCAAACATGCTCAATGGGGGACAGATCGGGAGATCTTGCTGGGCAGGGTAGTTGACTTACACCTTCTAGAGCACGTTGGGTGGCACGGGATACATGCGGACGTGCATTGTCCTGTTGGAACAGCAAGTTCCCTTGCCGGTCTAGGAATGGTAGAACGATGGGTTCGATGACGGTTTGGATGTACCGTGCACTATTCAGTGTCCCCTCGACGATCACCAGTGGTGTACGGCCAGTGTAGGAGATCGCTCCCCACACCATGATGCCGGGTGTTGGCCCTGTGTGCCTCGGTCGTATGCAGTCCTGATTGTGGCGCTCACCTGCACGGCGCCAAACACGCATACGACCATCATTGGCACCAAGGCAGAAGCGACTCTCATCGCTGAAGACGACACGTCTCCATTCGTCCCTCCATTCACGCCTGTCGCGACACCACTGGAGGCGGGCTGCACGATGTTGGGGCGTGAGCGGAAGACGGCCTAACGGTGTGCGGGACCGTAGCCCAGCTTCATGGAGACGGTTGCGAATGGTCCTCGCCGATACCCCAGGAGCAACAGTGTCCCAAATTTGCTGGGAAGTGGCGGTGCGGTCCCCTACGGCACTGCGTAGGATCCTACGGTCTTGACGTGCATCCGTGCGTCCCTGCGGTCCGGTCCCAGGTCGACGGGCACGTGCACCTTCCGCCGACCACTGGCGACAACATCGATGTACTGTGGAGACCTCACGCCCCATGTGTTGAGCAATTCGGCGGTACGTCCACCCGGCCTCCCGCATGCCCACTATACGCCCTCGCTCAAGGTCCGTCAACTGCACATACGGTTCACGTCCACGCTGTCGCGGCATGCTACCAGTGTTAAAGACTGCGATGGAGCTCCGTATGCCACGGCAAACTGGCTGACACTGACGGCGGCGGTGCACAAATGCTGCGCAGCTAGCGCCATTCGACGGCCAACACCGCGGTTCCTGGTGTGTCCGCTGTGCCGTGCGTGTGATCATTGCTTGTACAGCCCTCTCGCAGTGTCCGGAGCAAGTATGGTGGGTCTGACACACCGGTGTCAATGTGTGTTCTTTTTTCCATTTCCAGGAGTGTAATTGTTACCGCTTATTGCCTGAAAGGTGACGGAGTGTCTTTATTATAAAAACGGCGTAATGAATGATTGCCTATACTAGTAGAGGTTGGAACGTCAGTGGAGATGAAACGGCAGGCAGAACTCAAGCAGGTATTGGTCCTGCTTAAACACAGGAAGTAGTTAGACGGACGTCGCGGCACCTGAGCTCTGGAGCACAATACGGTGACCGCCGGCCGCTAATGTTGTAGGGCCGCAGGGATAACCGGATAATATATCCGAAATCTACAAATTTTGGACGCAGGTCAGAGGAACGAAGAAGCGGCACCTCAGAAACCACGCAGGCTGGGTTATTTCCAAGGATTTTTACTCAGTAGTGTACCATTGTACCAGTATAGGTTTTTCCTCGCAGACTTTCCGCGCTGGACGACAAAAGACTAAAATATGGTTGGTCGGTGTTCGGAAGAATCTGTAGAAAGGGAGAATATTCCGTGGTTTCGGGAATATGATTCGTTTTCGGAATTACGATGGTAGGGAGCTGAGCCTTGTTGGGAGGCCAGCGGTGGAGAGACGAGGTCTTCCGTTGTGAGCGCCCGTGTGTGACAGTCGCTCAATATCAGCTTTGTTGGTACAGACGGACTTGCTGTCTGCTCTCAGGAGAGTTTATAGTTAGAACGGTTAGGCACTGCACTGTTGCGAACCTATACGATTCTGATCTTCACCTCCGGGCTGGAAGTCGTCGTTGAGCACGCAGCGTTCAGTAATTGAGAGCACTTCCTCCGCCTATACTTACGTTGAGACGTTAACTGAATTCCGTCCTTGTGGCTGGGAGTTCGCGTTTCTCGTCTGTGGAACACAGAGTTGAAGACAGTATTAGAGTATATTAGTCAGAGGACCGCCTTCTGCCGTCCCAGTGTTTTAAAGAGTTTATTTGTGGCTGGAGTTCTTCCATCGACGCAGATGTGTACGAGAATGAGCACGCCGACGCACCAGACGCAGTGCATATGGTGATATTGCAAATTGGCAAATTGCTTCAGCTTATTAGGACTATAAAGCTAAACAGTTGTGATCACGTTAGTGTATTTCCACTGAGGTTCCACACCACCGTAGATCATCTTTGAAAGTAGTGTCTTCTAGTGTCTGGTACGTAGATGGTGTCAGTCATTTCGCGCTATTGATATTAGATCGCGCAGTCATAATAAGGGGCAGAGTTGGGCAGTTTATTAGTAATTTTACTTAGGAAATGTAAACTTTGTAATATAAAAGGTTTTTTAATCTACAATAAATACATAAGCAGGAACAACGTTTATCATTTAGTAGTATTAGTTGCCTTTATGTTTAGGTTATAATTTATATGTTAAAGTACATTAAGAGATCCTAAGATCTGCTTCAAGGGGTAGTCAGACAGGGCCAACTCTTCATTTTAGCGTTTATTATTTTCCGTTGCGCACATTTATTTTTACACCCGCCTGGAGTAGCATATTGGAAAGCTAATACCCAAGTTGTCCCAAATATTCCCAATCAAGGCTTCCCTTGCTCCACAGTCGGACCGCGTGCTACTCGGCTGGAAAGACGCAGACTCAGATATCAATCAGAATGATTTTAACGTGATGATACACATATTGTTTACGCTAGATATTACAGTAATACTTGAAAATAGACACAGGCTGCAAGTGGCTAGTAACGTAAAATAGTTGTTGAAGTAAACGTTCCAATTTTGACCCTTGCGTGTTCAACAGCCGATGGTGCTTTAAATGATTTTGACCGTCAGGAAATGCATTGACGCTGTGGATCTGGATGTGACAAAAAAATTATTTCATTCATTCATTGTGTTCTGTAGTTGGTTAATGTCATGTAACGCAAATGATATGCATGGTTTCTGTCGAAAGATAGATGAACGAGTTTGTGTGCCTGGGAGCATGCTGTCTATTCACAGGTTATGAAACATCTTATTCGGTTAAATTTAATAACAATGGGTACTTCAACCTCTGTCACTGGTGATGTCACAAATGAAACACACTTAAATTTAACATTAAGTTAACATTTTAGCCTTTTATAAATTGCACACACTGCTAGTCGTTACTTGAAAAATTCGTCTAAGAATAGAAACATTTCTCCAGAGCAAACAGTTTTGGATTGTGTGTCAAAATTGATTTGTATGTATGCAGTAATTTTATCTTAATGACGCATCTACTCGATGACTGGGTGTTGAACACCAGATATTTTTGCGCAGTTGAAGCCACTATGTCTGAGGAAAACCGCGATCACACTTGGTACTGCGAAGGAAAACATCGTCAGAATCATATACAGGGTGTCCCAACAGGAAGGATCAATATTCAGGGAATGACAAGAACGATCATTCGAAGAGGAAATTTCTAGTAAATATGCACTCTAAATTGCACCCCTTAACACCTATGAACACTTTGTCTTCGATACTGTGAAACAAATCTCTTCTACTGCAAGCTCTCTGCCTTCCATGTTTTGAGAGCTGGCAGTATGGACCAAAACAAGAAAAGAAGGGTCAAGTAAACATGGACTCCAAAGTGCGTACCTTAAGGCCTGTGAGCACTTGTTCACCTTCACTGCTGTGAAACACATGTCTGCTACTGATCACGTGCTTATAGTGGGGAAGTAATAAACAGGGTGGAAACTTCAAAATTCTTAGGTGTCCATATTGACGAGAATTTAAATTGGGAAAAGCACATTTTGGAACTCTTAAAACACCTTAGTTCAACCACATTTGCAATTGCAATTATCGCAAATCTTGGGGGGATAAAAATCGCCAAGTTGCCATATTTTGCATATTTTCATTCAGTAATGTCATATGGAATAATGTTCTGGGGGAACTGATCCTTAAGAAAGAAAGTCTTCGTTGCTCAAAACCGTGCTGTGAGAATAATATGCGGTGCTCACCTTGTGGACAGCTGTACAAGAAGTTGGGCATTCGGACTACTGCTTCACAGTATGTTTATTCCCTCATGAAGTTTCTTGTAAATAATCCACATTAATGAGTAGGAATATGTAAACTGGGTTAAGATAAAATGAGCTTATTTGTTGCAAATATTATCTATAAAGATAACACCGTATCGTGTTCATTAGTTTATTCTGTGCGATTTGCAGCCATTAATCAACTGGGCACGAGACTGTTATATCTGTAAAACGTGATAATTCTGCTTGTTAAGATTTGTATCTAAAAACTATTGCAAGGTTTTGCTAAACTGGCAGTGTGTGGCACTGAGCTCCATTTTCAAACCATGAAGATTTGACATGCGTTTTGCAACGACTGAAATACGCAGCGTTAACAGACACAGGAACTCGCGTATCATTCCTAAGAGATCGTTCAGCTTGGCTTCCATGAATACTGCTGTTCTGGGAAAACATGTGAAGTTAACAGCAAATATAGTCCTGCTGATGTTTTCTGAGAGCCGTATGAGCCTTCTTGGTGCGCTGATCGCAAAATTTTATCACGTTTTCTGTTAAGTGCTGCGGTGCTAACGTCCTCCACTGTCTGAGCGCTGTCATTACTGGAGCCTTATCTCCTCGACAGAAAACAGTTAGTCATTTTAACAGGCCGCACCGCAGGAATAAAACTGACGGGGCGTGCCGTGCGGTGCCACGAGGTGGTACAGAGTGCTTGCTGCCCACTGGGTCTGAAGATGAACAGTGATGGTCGAAACTACTCGCCTGTGACAAGATGTAAGTGGCTTTGTCTGACATTAAAGTTGTGAAAGCAATGTAGCATTAAGCCCGCCCGGTTAGGCGAGCGGTCTAGCGCACGGCTTTCCGGAGCGGGAAGGAGTGCCTGGTCCCCGGCACGATTCCGTCCAGCGGAATTGTGTCGAGGTCCGGTGAGCCGGCCAGTCTGTGGATGGCTTTTAGGCGGTTTTCCATCTGCCTCGGCGAATGCGGGCTGGTTCCCCTTATTCCACCTCAGCTACACTATGTCGGCGACTGCAGCGCAAGCAAGTTCTCCACGTACGCGTACACCACCATTTCTGTTTGCTGATGACACTAGCTTGGTAGTAAAGGATGTTGTGTGCAACATTGACTCGGTTTCAAGTAGTGCAGTACATGACCTCAGTTCATGGCTTGTAGAAAATAAACTAAAGTTAAATCACAATAAGAATCAGTTTTTACAGTTTCTAACACACAATTCAACAAAACCTGACGTTTTAATCTAACAGAACGGGCATATGATTAGTGAAACTGAAGAGTTCAAATTTCAAGGTGTTCAGATAGATAGTAAGCTGTCGTGGAAAGCCCACGTTCAGGATCTTGTTCAAAGACTTAATACTGCCATTTTCACTATTCGAACGGTATCAAAAGTGAGTGATACTTCGACAGGTAAATTAGTCTACTTTGCTTATTTTCATTCACTTATGTCGTATGGTATTATGGTTTGGGGTAACTCTTCCCATTCTAGAAGGATATTTTTGGTTCAGAAACGGGCGGTTCGGGCAATAAGTGGTGTGAGTTCACGAACCTCTTGTCGACCTCTGTTCACGAGTCTGGATATTTTGACATTGGCCTCTCAATATGTATATTCCTTATTGTCGTTTCTTGTTACCAATATTAGTTTATTTCCAAGAATAAGCAGCTTTCACTCAGTTAATACTCGGCTGAAATCAAACCTCCATTTGGATCGGACTTCCTTAACTCTTGTGCAAAAAGGTGTGCAGTATACTGCTGCATCCATTTTCAATAACCTGCCACTGGAATTCAAAAATCTTAGCAGTAATCGAAACTGAAGAGTTTCCTCATGGGTACTCCTATTCTGTCGAGGAGTTCCTTGAAAAATTAAGCTGATTCTTATTGTATTGCTGATAGCGTTTACTGAAACTTATGGACTGACTTATTTTCAGGTTCATGAACATTTATTTTTATCTGTTATTACTTTTATGTTGTAAGTACATCTACTGACACGTTCCATGACCTTGGAGATTTGCTCCTCAATTTGGTCCTACGGAACTTGACGTGTAAATAAATAAAATAAAATAAAACGTAAACATAGGAGTCACACTCGTCTAGTAGTGCGACGTTCCCTGCGGGGAGGGAGGGGCAGTGGGGAGGGGGGGGGGGGAGGATCCGCCGGGTGCCGAACTGCGCAATAATCCTGGGTTCGGTGTGGGGTGAAGTGGACTGCGGTAGTCGTTGTGGGATTGTGGACCACTGCGGCTGCGGTGGGGACGGAGCCTCTCCGTCGTTTCTAGGTCCCCGGTTACCTTCACAATGTGTCGGTTTTTTTCAAAAAGAACTAGTGTGCCTCACTTCACAATCCACATACACCAGAGACGGTGTAGGGCAGATGCATTGCAAATCTTTCTTGAAGCTGCAGCAATTGAAGATCAAGCTACGTACGCTGTGATATCTGCAAGTCAATAATAACTGAACTCCGCCCGAACAGGCCGGACGGACCAACGGTACCGACCGGCAGCCACGTCATCCTCAGCCCACAGGTGTCACTGAATGCGGATATGGAGGGTCATGTGATTAGCACAGAGCCCTGCCCGTCGTATATCAGTTTACGAGACCGGAGCCGCTTATTAATCAAGTAGCTCCTCAGTTTGCCTCACAAGGGCTGAGTGCACCCCACCTCCGAACAGCGCTCAGCAGACCGGATGGTCGCCCATCGAAGTCCTAGCCCAACCCGACAGCGTTTAACTACGATGATCTGACGGGAACCGGTGTTACCAGTGCGGCAAGGCCGTTGCTGCAAGCTAATTTAACTGGACTCATTTGAGTTTCTCCTTAACTTCTACCACCGTGAGTATCTACATGATTACCATTGTTGCTTTCATAATTTTACCAAACTGACGAACTGTTCGAATAATTGTTGTGTAAGCTACCTCTTTCCTGCGTAAATTACATTTCGTTAGGCCCCTTCTAGAAACTCTGGCAAGGGAAATAACTCGACTCGACAGGCTCAAAAGGAATAAAAATTATTTTAAAATACGAAAATGCGTATGTTGTGCCACTCATCACTTTAATTTTCTGATAGTAATCTGCGTTTGCATACTATCGATGTGCCGTGTCGTCCGAACAAGACACAGCCAGGGCAAAAGCACGACAGGCGCAAAGATGGGAGCCGGTGCCAGTGACACAGAGACTCGCCACTTGGCGCAAATTCCACCAGCACCACGGGCGGCGCTGAGGATGAAGACATCCACTTCCTCTTGGCCAATTGACGGCCGCGTACAATCCGCCAATGACCGGACAACAACGGACAGAAGCCTACTCGTAAGACAGAAGAGCAGCTCTCGCCCACTTGGTTACAGATCATCGTCCAGGGCTCACTTAGACAGGGAGCCTCGTTTAGTGAACTCTTAGAAGTGAACAGACAGTTGAAACTTCCTGGCAGATTAAAACTTTGTGCCAGACAGAGGCTCGAACTCGGGACTTTTGCCTTTCGTGGGCAAGTGCTCAACCAACTGAGCTACCCAAGCACAACTCATACCCCGTCCTCAAAGCTTTACTTCTGCCAGGACCTCCTCTCCAACCATCACATCAGCGCACACTCCGCTGGAGAGTGTGTGAGCGTGGGGGTTGCTATTCTGTCATTCTGCGGAACGGATTAATCTGAGATACCCTTTACCCTGTGGCTCCTGCAAGAAGCAATTTCCACCCCCCACACTACTACAGAAGTCAGACAGACGCTCCTAACGTTCTAAAGAGAAATGCCTGAAAAACTTTCAGCAATAAATATCTTCTGGAGTCGTCCGCTGTAAGGAAATGACACAAAACTTCACAAAATTTCTTATGTAACTAGTGGGATACTTGGGTACTGGAGTAGTGCTACTTAGTGTAAGAAAAACATGAAACTAACGAAAATTATTATTTATTTTTGCAAACATTCTGAGGAATCACAATGGCACTTTTAGTTATGAACTTAACAGGTTATTTCCAGGTTCTTTTTCGAATGTGAAGTTACCTCTCAAGGATAGGATTCAACAATGAAATTTCTATACAGTTTAAGATTGTTATTGACTTGGCAGAATGGCCGAGAGCCGCGCATACTCAACTTGAATAATTATCCATTAGAATGTTGCTAGGTACGGTCGAGGCTGTCGCGTGTGAAATGCAGTGAAGTGTACTGTTGTGGAGACTATTACTCTGTCCATTCACACCGCACAATAAGTGCGGCGGCCAACACAGTGAACAACGCTTAATTGGAAGGACTCAATATAGAGTCGCACTTCGATTCGCTCTCGACAGAGGTGCTCTCCCAGTGAAGTACTGAGGAGAGACTTGTTCCCCACCCCCTTGAGTACACGTACGAGCGCGCACACTCTTGTTATGTGTTCTCGCTCCAAGAGCGACAACGGAACGGCCCCTCTCCACGCCAGACGTGAAGGGGTATATCTTTCGGTCTCTTCCATTATTCCTTCAGCTCAAGGCGTCAGAAATATCGTCTGCCAGTCAGCATTGCTCTTCTAAAACGGGAGAATGACGTTTCGTTTAAGGCGACTAATCTGGAAATCTGTAGTATCGGCGTTTGGCGTTTGCTGTCTCCCTGTGAAAATCTTTGAAACTGCGTGCTATGTGTAAAGAACGCGTAGGCTGGCCGCTCCCACACAATGTAGCGGAATTTGCTTTTAAGCCGAACACGGGGTCGTCCTTTCACTCGGGCAAAAGCTGTCTGCTCTACGGGCGGTCATCGGCCGACGAAGATGGGTTGGGACGGTGCGCACTTGCGATTTATTAGTTATTTGCATATCGTTTACATGAATTCATACAACATTGACTTTATCTTATCCAGTTTGGGTTCGAATGAAGCGTCTTGATGTACGGTATATGATTGTGAGGGCCGAATATGTAAGCAATGAAGGTCAGGAGACCACGACGTCTTAAAAGTGAAAATATCATTCTGGGAACAGGCACTGTTTTCTATATGCTGTGAAGCTTCCCTTCGATTATTTGCACTTAACCATTGATGGCCTTTTTTGTGTACATTACATGCAGTGTTGCAGATATCATATTTCGACTAGTAACAAAGATAAGTAAAACTTTTCAACTCATTTGTGTGACTTTTTTACTAATTTGTTGGAGTGCTGTAGAACCTTCGTTCTCCTATCCTGTTACCTGACCCTGGGGACACCTGTGTAATAATGGCAGGGAGAAATTGTCTTAGCAGTGTACTGCACCAGAAGCCGTTTCACGAATCCACAAGCTCGGCCTACCGTAACAACAGTGGCAACTCGGCCTCCACAGCAGTAGCGACGAGACCTTTACAAGATGATGTTTCACTGCTATCAAGTTTAAGGACTAGAGAAAGATATGTCGTGAAACAGGTAGTGTTACCACCAGCCACTCAACAAAATTCAAGAATGAGGTATTATTTGGCAAAAAGCTAAACATTTACTTGAAACACTATGCACTGTCCAGCCACATTAACCCGACCTGAATAACCACTTTTTCCAGCGCCGTCCGCTGCGAGACGTGCGGGAAGAGTGTCATTGGGGTTCTGGGAGGTACCGACAGGGATGTGGGACCATGCAGACTAGTGCCGTGGTCAGCTGCGCTAGGTTTCTCGGTTGAGAATCCAATGCGCGTAAAGCGCAATCTATACTCACGCTCATAAATTAAGGATAATGCTGATACATGGTGGAACAACGCTCCGGTGGGCGCTAAAGTAGGGGACGTCCACAGTGTGCAACACCACAAGAAGACCGATATCTCACCATCAGTGCCAGCAGACGGCCATGGAGTACTGCAGGTAGCCTTGCTCAGGACATTACCGCAGCCATTGGAACAGTTGTCTCCAGACACACAGTCTACAGACTACTGAACAGACACGGTTTATTCGCCCAGAGATCTGCAAGGTGGATTCCACTGACCCCTGGTCACAGGAGAGCCCGTAAAGCCCGGTGTCAAGATCACAGTACATAGTCATTGGAACAGTGGTCCCAGGTTATGTTCACGGACGAGTCCTGGTATAGTCTGAACAGTGATTCTCGCCAGGTTTTCATCTGGCGTGAACCAGGAACCAGATACCAACCCCCTACTGTCCTTGAAAGGGACCTGTACGGAGGTCGTGGTTTGATGGTGTGGGGTGGGATTATGATTGGTGCACGTACACCCCTGCATGTCTTCGACAGAGGAACTGTAACAGGTCAAGTGTATCGGAGACGTCACTTTGCACCAGTACGTCCGCCTTTTCAGGGGTGCGGTGGGTCACACCTTCCTCCTGATGGATGATAACGCACGGTCCCACCGAGCTGCCAAATTGGAGGAGTACCTTGAAACAGAAGATATCAGGCGAAAGGAGTGGCCTGCCTGTTCTCCAGACCTAAACCCCATCGAGCACGTCTGGGATGCTCTCGGTCGACGTATCGCTGCTCGTCTTCAAACCCCTACAACACTTCAGGAGCTCCGACGGGTACTGGTCTAAGAATGGTCCTTATTGTCGTTTCTTGTTACCAACATTAGTTTATCCCAAGAACAAGCAGCTTTCACTCGGTTAATACTCGGCAGAAATCAAAACTCCATTTGGATCGGACTTCCTTAACTCTTGTGAAAAAAGGTGTGCAGTATACTGCTGCATCCATTTTCAATAAGCTGCCACTCTTATTCAAAAATCTTAGCAATAATCCACGCGCTTTCAAATCGAAACTGAAGAGTTTCCTCATGGGTCACTCCTTCTATTCTGTCGAGGAGTTCCTTGAAAAATTAAGCTGATTCTTATTGTATTGCTGGTAGCGTTTACTTAAACTGAAGGACTTACTTTTTTTCAGGTTCATGAATATTTATTGTTATCTGTTTATTACTTTTATGTTGTAAGTTCATGTACTGACACGTTCCATGACTTTGGAGATTTGATCCTCAGTTTGGTCCTACAGAACTTGACGTGTAAATAAATAAATAAAAAATGGGAGGTTGTACCCCAGCAGCTGCTCGACCACCTGATCCAGAGTATGCCAACCCGTTGTGCGGCCTGTGTACGTGTGTATGCTGATCATATCCCATACTGATGTCGGGGTACATGCGCAGGAAACAGTGGCGTTTTGTAGCACATGTGTTTCGGGACGGTTTTCTCAACTCATCACCAATACTATGGACTTACAGATCTGTGTCGTGTGTGTTCCCTAAGTGCCTGTGCTATTAGCGCCAGTTTTGTGTAGTGCCTCGTTGTGTGGCACCACATTCTGCAATATTATGAGCATGAGTGTAGGTGGTCCCACAGATTCGCAATTCGGTTGAAATCCGGGGAGTCTGGTGGCCAGGGGAGTACAGTAAACTCATCCTGGAGTTCTTCGAACCACATGCTATGCTGCGAGCTGTGACTCGTTGCATTGTCCTGCTGGTAGATGCCATCGTGCCGAGGAAGAAACATAGCTGATGTAGGGGAGAACATGGTTCCTCAAGGATATATGCATACTTGTGTTGACCCATTCCCCCTTATAGAATAACGAGATCATCCAGGGAATGCCCTCCGGCCTGGACCCTTCTGACTACTGTTTTAGGGCACTTGCTTCCAGGCGTTTCATGCCGTAAATGCCAATGGCCATCTGTGCGATGGAGCATATAACGTGATACATCTGAAAAGCCCACCTGCCGCCATTCACTGGACGTCCATCTGCCGTATTGGCGCGAAAATTCCACTCCTCGTCCTCGATGAACAGCCGTCACCGTGAGTGCTTGAGCCAGGCACCTGCTGCGGAGCCTGATACGCAGCAACGTTGACGAAACTTTCGTTGAGGAGATACTGTTAGCAGCCCGTTTGCTCCTTTGGACGGCCAGCTGCTCAACAGTTGCACGTCTATTCGGCCGTACACACCCCTGCAGCCGCCGTTCACCCCTGTCATCTAGCCGGCCGGGGTGGCCGAGCGGTTCTAGGCGCTTCAGTCTGTAACCGCGCGACCGCTACGGTCGCAGGTTCGAATTCTGCCTCGGGCGTGGATGTGTGTGATGTCCTTAGGTTAGTTAGGTTTAAGTAGTTCTAAGTTCTAGGGGACTGATGACCTCAGATGTTAAGAAGTCCCAAATTGCTCAGAGCCCTGTCATCTGTGGCCCGTGGTGCCCCACAGGTGCCTCGGAGCCGGTTTGTATAAGGCCGCTTTGCCATGCACGATAAATTTAAAACATGGCGCCACGACAACAGTTTACAAACTTAGCCGTTTCGAAAATGCTTACTTCACGTTGATGTCGTACATAGACGGCGGTCACGTTAATGTGACTGGACCATGTACGTTAACAGATGCTGTACTTACAAAGTCATAGTCCCCGAAATAGAAGCTGCTATGATCTACATCTACATCTACATGGTTACTCTGCAATTAACACTTAAGTGCCTGGCAGAGGGTTCATCGAACCATTTTCGTATTACTTGTCTAGCATTCCACTCTCGAATGGCGCGTGGGAAGAAGGAACACCTAAATCTTTCCGTTCGAGCTCTGATTTCTCTTATTTTATTATGACGATCATTTCTCCCTAGGTAGGTGGATATCAATAAAATATTTTCGCATTTGGAAGAGAAAGTTGGTGATTGAAATTTCGTAAATAGATCTCGCCGCAAAGAAAACCGCCTTTGTTTCAGTGACTGCCACCCCAACTCGCGTATCATATCAGTGACACTCTCACCCCTGCTGCGCGATAACACGAAACGGGCTGCCGTTCTTTGTACTTTTTCGATGTCCTCCGTCAATCCTACATGGTAAGGATCCCACACCGCGCAACAATATTCCAGCAGAGGACGGACAAGTGTAACGTAGGCTGTCTCTTTAGTGGATTTGTCGCATCTTCTAAGTGTTCTGCCAACAAAGCGCAGTCTTTGTTTCGCCTTCCCCAGAATATATCTATGTCGTACATTCTTCCGTTATTCCTCCTTGTACTAAAAATGATCACAACAGAATGGAACACCATCTGGTAGATATTTGGATAATGTGATCAGTGACCTTTGATGACCGACTACTGGATTGTTGATACATTGAAAACGATGCGGCATGTTCACTTGTTTTCCTCGTCAAGTGTACATACTATTCCACTCCACTATGTTATACAATCACTGAAACACCACATTTGCATTTCGCTGACGAATAAGGAAAAGTCGTACAACAACAACGCATGAACGTCTACTGGCTAGGCAAAATAGAAGTGTTCCGGAACGTATTTCATGAACCTTCAGATAGGCAAACAAGCTTACATTATTCGTCCCATGAAATACTTCCCTGGACAGTTTTGTTATGCACATCCTGTATTTTGGGAAAAACGACGTTGTTCTTACTGGATGTGTAAGCTTATACCGTTACAAACATGTGTTAACCTTTCATCATCATCTCCTGCGTGTAAGAGTCTTCGCCAGCTATGACTTCTTGCATTGGCTAGTCCATGTCCTCCCATCTGCTTGCGAATCTCCCAGTGTTTGTTCTTTCTGCTGATTTTTACAAGTCCGTCATCCTCCGTACTAGAGTCGCGCTCTCTTCCTTTCGTTCTTCGTTCTACATAGTGATGTTAATCCTAAGTCTGCTCATATTATGCACCTCGCTTACGATCTTCTCCTCTGTATTCTGCTACATGTCCAAGAAATTCCATTTCCATACTCTTCGCTATTAGGGTAACTTTTTTAATTTCTTTATTTTTAATTTTTGATACCGTTTTAGCTTCAATACTGTACTACCGGGACTGACAGTATTTCGTGACATTTGAAAAGTGACTTTATCGCTTCTAACGTTCGCCTAATAGTACCATTCATTAAGTTAAATTTCTCTATCTGCTTGCCATATAGTACGCATATAGTACCTCATTAGTGATCCCTGTGAGTCTGCTAGTTTCTTACAGGGTGTTGTTTGCTCAGGGACCCATGCTTCTGGAGTTTTTAGGTTCGTTAACCTTCAATCATTGATTTACTCAAACGCAGAGTTTACAGATAAATGCGCTTGATGGATGGAAGAACGATTATCTCTGTACTTCATAATGACCTTTTTCGTTCTCAGCCATTCGAGATGAGATACTTCTCTCATTAGTCTTGCATCTGCTTTCCCAGTAGCTAGATTTATGGCGGGTTTCCACCTTAAATAACTCCGTTCAATAACACCCAGATACTTAACGGTTGTTACTGATCCCAAATACTGACCCTGGTTGAGTCATTAAAAGATATTGAATCCACTCGTCTGGATTTCATTACCTTCACTACATTTATGTTTACAGTTAACTGCCAATGTTACACCGGGCTCTGATAATCTGAAATTGTGTCTGCATTTCATGACAAGTTTTCTACGTTCTCTCCTCCGAGTACACAACTGCAGCGTTGAAACTTACTCCGACGTTTCCTGCTCTCCAAACATCAGCAACGAACAGAGCGGTCGGTTTCACACGATCTGTCTTGATTCCTAGTTGGGAAGTGTTTGCTTCCCATAAAACTCACGGACTCCGAACGTGATCAGGTGATTGGGTGTCACTTGTGTCATATGTCTGTACGATAGATTTCCACACTCCTAAACATCCCTGGGTCCACTGTTTGCGATGTGATAATGAAGTGGAAACGTGAAGAGACACGGACCTCGTCTGTTGATTGACACAGACCGCCGACAGTTGAAGAGGGTCGTAATGTGCAATAGGCAGACATCTATCCACACCGTCACACAGGAATTCCAAACTGCATTAGGATCCACTGCAAGTACTAAGACAGTTAGGCGAGAGGTGAGAAAACTTGGATTTCATGGTCGAGCGGCTGCTCATAAGCCAGACATCACGCCGATAAATGCCAAACGATGTCTCGCTTGGTGCAAGGAGCGTAAAAATTGGACGATTGAACAATGGAAAACATTATGTAGAGTGACAAATCACGGTGCACAATGTGACGATCCGATTGCAGGGTGTGGGTATCGTGAATGCCTGGTGAACGTCATCTGCCAGCGTGTGTAGTGCCAACAGTAAAATTCGGAAGCAGTGGTGTTATGCTGTGGTCGTGTTTTTCATGGACGGGGCTTGCACCCCTTGTTATTTTGCTCGCCACTATCACAGCACAGGCCTACATTGATGTTTCAAGCATCTTCTTGCTTCCCACTGTTGAAGAGTAATTCGGGGATGGTGACTGCATCTTTCAACACGATCGAGAACCTGTTCATAATGCACGGCCTGTGGTGGAGTGGTTACACGACAATGACATCCCTGTAATGGACTGACCTGCACAGAATCCTGACCTGTATCCTATAGGACACTTTTGGGATGTTTTGGAACGCCGACTTCGTGCCAGGCTTCACCTCTCCTCAGAGCAGCACTCCGTGAACAATGGGCTGCCATTCCCAGAGAAACCTTCGAGCACCTGATTGAACGTATGCCTGCGAGAGTGGAAGCTGTCATGAAGGCTCAGGGTGGGGCAACACCATATTGACTCCCAGCATTACCGATGGAGGGCGCCACGAACTTGTAAGTCATTTTCATCCAGGTGTCCGGATACTTTTGATCACACACACACACACACACACACACAGATATATATATATATATATATATGTGTGTGTGTGTCAGTACATTAACAATTTTTAGTGTGATGTACCGTGATTGGCCAAAGGGAGCGAAATTGCCTAATCGCTAAATTATGGACTAATAACATTTTCGTGTTGCTCAGTGCCCTGGTGCAAGTCTTTCTATTGGACGCCATTTCGGCAACTTGCGTGTTGCTAACTACCAGTTATCGTACCGAACTACATGTCTTTTCAGGCGAATCTTCACTTCGCTGAGAAATTAATTCTATGCTAATAGAAGACACCTCCTAATATCGTGTCGGACCTCCTTTTGCCCGGCCTAGTGCAACAAGTCGTTGGAAGTCCCCTGCAGAAATATCGAGCCATGCTGCTTCTACAACCGTCCGTAATTGTGGAAGTGTTGCCAGTGCAGGATTTTGTGCACGAACTGACCTCTCTATTATATCCCACAAATCTTCGATGGGACATTGTCGGGCTAGCTGGGTGGCCAAATCATTCGCTCGAATTGTCCAGAATGTTCGTCAAACCAACTCCGAACGATTGTGGCCCGGTGACATGGCGCATTATCATCCATAAAAATTCCATTGTCGTTTGGTAGCATGGAGTCCATGAATGGCTCCAAATGGTCTCCACCGAGCGAGGTGGCGCAGTGGTTAACATACTGGACTGGCATTCGGGAGGAGGACGATTCAAACCCGCGTCCGGCCATTCTAATTTAGGTTTTCCGCGATATCCCTAAATCGCTTCAGATAAATATCGGGATGGTTCCTGTGAAGGGGCATGGCCGACTTGCTTTCCCATCGTTCCGTATTCCGATGGGACCAATGACCTCACTGTTTGGTGCCCTCCCCCAAACCAACCAACCAAGCAACCAAAAGGTCTCTAGGTAGCCGAACATAACCGTTTCCAGTCACTGATGGGTTCAATTGGATCAAAGGTCCTAGTCCATTCCATGTAAACACAACCCACTCCATTATGAAGCTACCACCAGCTTGGACAGTGGCTTGTCGACGGGCCCATGGCTTCGTAAGGTCTGCGCCACACTCGAAACCTGTCATCAGCTCTTACCAGCTGAAATCGGGACTCATCTGATCATACCACGGTTTTCCAGTAGTCTAGGGCCCAACTGATATGGTCACGAGCCTAGGAGAGGTGGTACAGGCGACGTCGTGCTGTTAGCAAAGGCACTCGCGTCAGTCGTCTGCTGCCATAGCCCATTAACGCCAGATTTCGCCTTCCGGTCCTAACGGATGCGTTCGTCGTACGTCCCACATTGATTTCTGCGGATATTTTACGCAGTGTTGCTTGTCTGTTAGCACTGACAACTACGCAAACGCAGCTGCTCACGGTCGTTAAGTGAAGGCCTTCGGCCACTGCATTGTCCGTGATGAGAGATAATGCCTAGGCAAACTCTTGACACTGTGGATCTAGGAATATTGAATTCCGTAACGATTTCTGAAATGGAATGTCCCGTGCGTCTAGCTGCGACTACCATTCCGCATTCAGAGTCTGTTTATTCCCGACGTGTGGCCATAATTGCGTCGATAACCTTTTCACGTGAATCTCCATCGTACAAATGACGGCTCCGTCAACGCACTGCTCTTACATCTCCTGCGTACGCGATACTACCGCCATCTGTATATCTGCGTATCGCTATCCCATGACTTTTGTGACCTCGTTATATATTATAGCTATTTTTCTTGCTTTAGCAGCGGCGAACTCCCGTATGACTTTGTCGAAATCCAAACATTCAGCTGTTACTTGTCAGTCGATACCCTTGCTGCCGCCGGCCGCGGTGGTCTTGCGGTTCTAGGCGCTGCAGTCCGGAACCGCGCGACTGCTACGGTCGCAGGTTCGAATCCTGCCTCGGGCATGGATGTGTGCGATGTCCTTAGGTTAGTTAGGTTTAAGTAGTTCTAAGTTCTAGGGGACTGATGACCTCAGATGTTAAGTCCGATAGTGCTCAGAGCCATTTGGGCCATTTGAACCCTTGCTGCCAGCCCACACAATGGTGCACGGGCCATTGTTGACATCAGGTACTTTTTAATCACTTTAAGCTTCGAAAAGCTTCTTTCTCGAGTTGCCACTGTCAACGGTTGTGTTAACAAAATTCGTAAAGCTACACTCTCATTGGGTGCAATTCCATACTCTTGTGAGAGTTTCAGCCAACCTTTACCAGCGTCGAGACCAATTTAAGTTCGCCTTTGAAGTCGACAAGATTGGTGTCCCTAGCCTGTCCATGACTAAGACCACTGCACTGTTTGGAACACTTGTCACCTAGAACGTCAGGTGACATGTCATTAATTTTATTAATGTCGTACAAAAAAGAAAAAAGATCAGTCACGGTGCTATAGATTTTTAAGGTTGCTGTACAGGAATTGTTAGGCCATCAAATGCTGCCATTTAAGTTTATTTCTCTACTAGCCTGCAGTGCTCTGCGTTGCGCGTGATGTTTAATATCTGCCTTGTTGATACTCAAGCGAATGCAAGCCGCATGGGAAACTGCAATCGCTTTAAACCGGAGGGAGTATTTGAATTACTGCGTGTCAATGGAATTCTACGAATGAATATGTCTTCACTTGTATGAAAAGATCATTAGTTGCGTCATCTGTTGTTACATTTAGCGCAAACAATATTTCAGGTAGGGCTGTGTTTGAGCACGACTCGAACTGTTCGGACAGTTTACGTCACACCTCGGAAAATCCCGGGTTCTGTTCGACGTTTTGATCGGCCTGCGATCTAGCGAGTTTTGTTGCTACTGTAAGGACGACCAGTCCCGGCGCTTGTGATTCATAGTCGACTTTAATAATAAAAATAACTGTTAGACACGAAGTAAAATGACTTCCATAGTATATGTCAAATGTAGCAACTGCAACTAATCAATAAATAACAGTTTGCAATCATGTTTCCTTGAAATTCTCGAGCTTTCGCCGGTCCAGCGATCTAGTAACGCCTAATGGTACAATCTCCAAGACGGCTATTGCCGTTGTGATTTATTCTTGCTATGGCAGTTACAGTCAGTTTACCACGATGTACTTAATTTGTTAAGCATTTAATTTTTCATCAATTTTCTTCACTGTTTCATCTGAATGTAGGTATTTGAAGCAAATCAGTCAAGAATTTTTAGAGATGTTTGGTAACAGCGTTTCTCCTTTATCAGGGTGTATACGACCCGGGACAACCGGGAGATCCGGGAAAAGCCCGGGAATTTTTTCATCCGGGAGAAAAGGGGAAAAACCCGGGAATTTTTTAGAATTCCGGGAATTTTTCATCGTTTTAGATTTCAGTTAAATTTTTGTGACTTTGACTGGTATGAACCAGTACTCTAACAAAGAATATTACCGCATCTCGCTACTGCACAATAATACTGCAGCAATAAAAAAACGAACAAGAGGGAAAAAAACGAAAATAAAACGTAAGTTGCAAAGGAAATGCACCATATATAACAACAAAACACAGTGCTTATACAAGCGTATGCCAACAGCACGATGTGTCAAAGGCTTTAGGCAGACTGTGAGGTTTCTTAAAGTGTAACACGCGCAAAATACATCAACATTATGTGTGAAAGCTTAGCTTCTCTTGCAGCTTATTAACCTTAAGAGTCCAATATTATACGTAAAAGCTTTTCTTTTCTTGTAGCAACACTATGTATACTAATTTAAACCATTACCTTTTCCTATTTGTGTGTTCGCGCTACGTAACAATGATGTTGCAGTTGGCTGGCATCATCACGTGTCCTACGCTCTGTATATCCGCTGTCATCGGCTGGCGAGATCGCTTGACATGAGCTACGACTGGCTTACAAAAGCGCATCGCGGTATCGATTTCAATCCTTCGGAAAGTAACATGCGATGTATGGTGGAATTCGAATTTATGCTTCCGTAATACGAAAATATCCAGTGTCCATGTTGCTGCACATCAGACATCTTTCGAAAACGTGTTTTCTAAAGTGCCGGGAATTCTACGCCGGTGTATAAAACCACAACCATTGAAAGGATTGATGAGTTCCGAGGAAAAGTATACTGTTACTTAACACAGAAAAAGTGTATTTTCATCCGGGACAAAGTGTATTTTTAACCGGGAAATCCGGGAAAAATTCGGGAATTTTTTTTCCTCGTCCACGTATACGCCCTGTTTATGTGTACTATATATATTTATTGTGCATATTAAAAATATGTGTCCTATGTCCGTCCAAATTTTCATTACGGGCCAAGAACTTTTAGAGATTTTTGGTAACAACCTTCCCCTTTATGTAATAGATACATACACACACACACACACACACACACACACACACACACACACACGTGCGTATGTTAAAACAGTCAGACACTCTTCTTTATACATATGGATATAATTTTTTTCGCTTCTTTACGGGATTTCAAGACGAGGTAGGAACATTTCAAGTGTTGTGTAGACTCATGGTGAAAACTGAATTGACTACACTGTCACTATCAAGCTTTACTATTTTGATAAACGCACACAGCGCTTCATTCATCATCTCTTTCGCAATACTGTAGTTAATTTCCAGTGAGACACTAGATTTTATAAATGATTTGTAGTTACGCATCTCCATTTATGCAAGATTTTTATAGTACTGTTTAATTCATCCTTTTCGAGCCAAATTAAAATTTTTCTTTAAGATTTCGCCACTCTCAGAAACTTGCCGCCTTGCTGCCCCCTCCCCCCCCCCCCCGCCCCCCCCTCCCCCCTCGCCTTGATTACGATCTGATGTGACACATCTTTGAATTTTTATGTTGGAAACGTATGGCAATGATTATAAAGCTTGATTCTTTCCCAGTACAAGAAATAATTAGTTCGTTTGTTTGCTAATCACATGTTCCGTAGACCATTTGAACTGTTGTTTTATCGAAATAATGTGGAAACAGTCGGTTTACAGTTTATGTATACATGATTATAGTGTTAGCATTAATGAACACATTATGATTTTATTTATACTCTTGCAACTATACTTAAAAGCAAGTTTTTTTAATACTGGCTACCAGTTTTTAAGTAGAAATTCATCAGTGGAACAGTAGGACATTTTATGTTATTGGACAAATGATCAAAAATTTTTATTGCTGCATATTGAGCTCCTATCTAAACCACTGACAGCTTTAACAATGGGTAACAAAGGTAGTTTTTCCTTCTAGTGTTGTAGATATGTACATCACTGTCCTCCTCAAATTGTGATGGATTATTTACGGCGAATGTCATTAACGAAAATATGTATTGCGACAGCGCAGTTAAAATGCCTAGCTCCTTGAAAAGGTACCTACTTGACGTCCGTGGGTGAACACCACATATTATTTTTACTACTCGCTTTTGTGCAATCAATACTTTCTTTTTATATGACCAGTTACGCCAGAAAATTATTCTGTATGACATTATTGTGTGAAAATATACAAAGTATGTCAGGAGGCTGATACATTTCTTTCCAAGTTTAACAATTATACGATGAGAAGCTCAGCAATATGCTTCTTCCAGTTCATGTTTTCACCGGTATGTACACACAAAAATTTGGATCGTTCTACCCTACTTGCTGACTCCTGCTCACGGGATACGTCAGTTGTTGTTGTGACTATTTGTTGAACAGAACTGAACGCTGCGTGTTTTTTTGTCAAAATTTACGGAGAGTCCATTTTCAGAGAACCAGTAGATAATTCTTTCGAAAATGTCATTTGGTAACTCTTCCGTTGCTTTCTCTCTAATGAGATTTGTTATAATACCAGTATAGTCTGCAAAAAGTATCAGTTCCGCTTGTTGAATGTTAACTGGATGGTCATTCATATACATCAGGAACAGGCGTAGACCCAAAATCGAATCCTGTGGGACTCCCTTTGTGAGCCGGCCGGTGTGACCGAGCGGTTCTAGGCGCTACAGTCTCGAACCACGCGACCGCTACGGTCACAGGTTCGAATCCTGCCTTGGGCATGGATGGACGTGATGTCCTTAGATTAGTTAGGCTTAAGTAGTTCTAATTTCTAGGGGACTGATGATCTCAGAAGTTAAGTCCCATATTGCTCAGAGCCATTTGAACCATCCCTTTGAGATTTTACCCCAGTGACTAAATTTTCTATCTTTCTAGCATTGAATTATTCAGCACAACCTTTCGTATTCTGTCAAGAACGATTCAAACCAGCTGTGTGAAAAGCTATCTAAAATATAAATTGTGGCGAAGGATTTGGTGTTCTCTTTTAATAAATTCACGATTGCCGCAACGCAAAGATGAAGCTAGCGGTTCAAGCTTGGGCCGTTGCCGTCTGCTGCCCGTGTAGGCAGACAGACAGGGAGAGAGAGAGACGCTGATCTGGCGTGCGCTTGATTTAAGAAGGCCAGCTCAGCGTGCCGGCCGCCTGCTTCGCTCGCAGGAGAAGGTGGCAAAACGTCCCCTGACGTCAGCAACACACCCGCACCCACACACCGGTTACAACCGGCCTCACCCCGTGCCGCCTTCAGCTGCCGCCATACGCTCTGCGCCATGTTTCTGCCATTACAGTTAGTACCTGCAGTAATTGTCGCCACATTCACTGCTGTATTCTGCAAATACCCGCCACCTGAACGCCGACACAATATGGCGACCAAAGTCCTCCGTCTGTCACGTGTAGAGTAATATAGCGGTGATTGTTTACGCAGCTCTGTGTTCCATCTCGTTAAGGCGACAATCGACACTTGCTTCCATACGTTACAAAGAAGACAATCGTGTAAATAACTGCGGCTGGAACGTCTTTTTGGCTGCTTCTAATTTTGTTCTGCAACATACATGTTCTTCGTGTATGCATAGGCAATGCTGTTTGTTTTAATGTTAATTTTTATTTTGACCGGCAGAAGATGCCCAATACATAATGGTGTATCGTATGGGACGAGTTCACAATTGTACCTGAGGTTCCCCAATACCTACTATAAATAATTATTGTGAAGTCATAAACTGCAAAATTTTTTGGGAAATTTTATTTTGATTTTTAACTGCTTTTTAACAGTTCCTTATCATGTTACTGGTGAAACAGCGTTCTTTACATTACCAGCGATGTATATTGTCACTAGATCTATCGGTATTCTATCTTCGTTTCTTATTATACACTCAAGAAATATACAGGGTGGTCCATTCATAGTGACCGGGCCAAATATCTCACGAAATAAGCGTCAAACGAAAAAAATCTACAAAGAACGAAACTTGTCTAGCTTGAAGGGGGAAACCAGATGGCGCTATGGTTGACCCGCTAGATGGCGCTGCGATAGGTCAAACGGATATCGACTGAGTTTTTTTTAAATAGGAACCCCCATTTTTATTAAATATTCGTGTAGTACGTAAAGAAATATGAATGTTTTCGTTGGACCACTTTTTTCGCTTTGTGGTAGATGGTGCTCTAATAGTCACAAACGCGTAAGTACGTGGTATCACGTAACATTCCGCCAGTCCGGACGATATTTACTTCGTGATACATTAACCGTGTTAAAATGGACCGTTAACCAATTGCGGAAAAGGTCGATATCGTGTTGATGTGTGGCTATTGTGATCAAAATGCCCAGCGGGCGTGTGCTATGTATGCTACTCGGACGACATCATCCAAGTGTCCGGACCGTTCGCCGGATGGTTACGTTATTTAAGGAAACAAGGAGTGTTCAGCCACATCTGAAACGTCAACCACGACCTGCAACAAATGACGATGCCCAAGTAGGTGTTTTAGCTGCTGTCGCGGCTAATCCGCACATCAGTAGCAGGCAAACTGCGTGGTAATCGGGAATCTCAAAAACGTCGATGTTGAGAATGCTACATCAACATCGATTGCATCCGTACCATATTTCTATGCACCAGGAATTGCATGCCGACGACTTTGAACGTCGTGTATAGTTCTACCACTAGGCACAGGAGAAATTACGGGACGATGACAGATTTTTTGCACGCGTTCTATTTAGCGACGAAGCGTCATTCACCAACAGCGGTAACGTAAACCGGCATAATATGCACTATTGGGCAACGGAAAATCCACGATGGCTGCGACAAGTGGAACATCAGCCACTTTGGCGGGTTAATGTACGGTGCGACATTATGAGAGGAAGGATAATTGGCCCCCATTTTATCGATGCCAATCTAAATGGTGCAATGTATGCTGATTTCCTACGTAATGTTCTACGAGATGTTACTACGAGATGTTTCACTGCATGACAGAATGGCGATGTACTTCCAACATGATGGATGTCCGGCACATAGCTCGCGTGCAGTTGAAGCGGTATTGAAGAGCATATTTCATGACAGGTGAGTTGGTCGTCGAAGCACCATACCATGACCGGATGTTCACCGGATCTGACGTCCCCGGATTTCTTTCTGTGGGGAAAGTTGAAGGAAATTTGCTATCGTGATCCACCGACAACGCCTGACAACATGCGTCAATGCATTGTCAATGCATGTACGAACATTACAGAAGGCGAACTACGCGCTGTTGAGAGGAATGTAATTACACGTATTTCCAAATGCATTGGGGTTGACGGACATCATTATGAGCATTTATTGCATTAATGTAGTATTTACAGGTAATCACGCTGTAACAGCATGCGTTCTCAGAAACGATAAGTTCACAAAGGTACATGTATCACATTGGAACAACCGAAATAAAATGTTCAAACGTACCTACGTTTTGTATTTTAATTTAAAAAACCTACCTGTTACCAACTGTGCGCCTAAAATTGTGAGCCATATGTTTGCGACTATTACAGCGCCATCTACTTCTATCACAAAGCGAAAAAAGTGGTCCAACTAAAACGTTCATATTTCTTTACGTGCTACACGAATATGTAATAAAAATGGGGTTCCTATTTTTAAAAAAACGCAGGTGACCTATGGCAGCGCCATCTAGCGGGCCAACCATAGCGTCATCTGGTTCCCCCCTTCACGCTAGACAAGTCTCGTTCTTTGTAGTTTTTTCGTTTGATGCTTATTTCGTGAGACACTTAGCACGGTCACGATCAATGGACCACCCTGTATACATATACTGAAGAAAAAGAAATCGCAGTACCAAGAAGAAATTGTGCGTCATAAACGGAAGTTCCTAGGCGTGTTTCCACATCTGAAAGATGATGTCTATTCAAGAGTGGCGCTAGTAGCAAACCAGGTTTGCTTTAAACACACGCTGTAACGGCCGTGAGCGCTAGTTATCTTTGAAATTGGACGCTGCGAGTAGTTGTCAGTCAAGAATGCCTTTAAGGCGACGAAACGTCATTATAAACCCATCGCAGCGTTTGAACGAGCTTGTCTAATGCTGCCGGCCGCGGTGGTCTAGCGGTTCAGGCGCTCAGTCCGGAACCGCGGGACTGCTACGGTCGCAGGTTCGAATCCTGCCTCGGGCATGGATGTGTGTGATGTCCTTAGGTTATTTAGGTTTAAGTAGTTCTAAGTTCTAGGGGACTGATGACCACAGATGTTAAGTCCCACAGTGCTCAGAGCCATTTGAACCATTTGTCTAATGCTCCGGACGGCCACGTAACACTGCTCATGACGAAGACCATTGTGTTCAGCGTCCGGCGCTGGCGCATCCTACTGCATCTGCAGCATGAGTTGACACGACAGTGACACACCGAACTGTTACAAATCGGTTACTTCAAGGACACCTCCAAACCACACGCCCTGTACAGTGAATCACACACACCCCAAACCACAGCCATTTCCGACTTCAGTTGTGTCAAATGAGAGCTCATTGGAGGTCAGGGTGGAGGTCTGTTGTGTTTTCTGATGAAAGCCGGTCCTGCCTCGCTACCAGTGACGGCTGCGTGTTGGTTAGTTGAAGGCCAGTTGAAGTCCTACAGTCAGTCTCTCTGTGTGCTAGACACACCGATTTCGTACAACAGCAGGAGCACTCTCGTAGTTATCCCACATAGCCTCACTGCAAATCTGTACGCCACTCTAGTCATTCGACCTGTTGTGCTGCCATTTATAAACAGCATTCCAGGGGGTGTTTTCCAACAGTATAACGATCGCCCTCATACCGCAGTTGTAAACCAATATCCTCTATACAACATCGACATACTGCCTTGGCCTGATGGGTCACCTTAAATGGACTTCATCAGACGACAGCTCCAGGTCATCAACTACCAGTATTAACTGGCTCTCAACTGACCGACGAAGTGCAACAGGCTTGGAACTCTGTTCCACAAACTGACATGCACGGTCGCATGCTTACGTTCAACATTCTGCCACTTACACCGATTATTAATGTACCAGTATTTCACATTTGCAAATGGCTTATCTCGAGCATAAATTGATCTGTGACCTTGCTATGTTAATCACATAAATATCTTACCTAGACAAATGTATTCCCAAAATTTCATTACTCTACATTAAATATTTTTTGGTGTTGCGATTCTTTTTTCCGTCGGGATATATAGGGTCATTCTAAAAGGACTTTATGCACTAGGCGATCAAAAGTATCCGGACACCCACAAAAACATACGTTTTTCATATTGGGTGCATTGTGCTGCCACCTACTGGCAGGTACTCCATATCAGCGACCTCAGTAGCCATTAGACATTGTGAGAGAGCAGAATGGGGCGCTCTGCGGAACTCACCGATTTCGAACAATGGTCAGGTGATTGGATGTCACTTTGTCATACCCCTGTAGGCGAGATTTCCACACTCCTAAACATCCCTAGGTCCACTGCTTATGATGTCATAGTGAAGAAGTAACGTGAAGGGGCACATACAGCACAAAAGCGTACAGGCTGACCTCGTCTGTTGACTGACAAGAGACCGCGGAGAATTGAAGAGGGCCGTAGTGTGTAATAGGCAGACATCTATCCAGACCATCACACAGGAATTCCAAAAGTACATCAGGATCCACTGCAAGTACTATGATAGTTAGGTGGGAGGTGAGAAAACTTGGATTTCATGGTCGAGCGGCTGCTCATAAGCCAGACATCACGCCGATAAATGCCAAACGATGTCTCGCTTGGTGCAAGGAGCGTAAAAATTGGACGATTGAACAATGGAAAACATTATGTAGAGTGACAAATCACGGTGCACAATGTGGCGATCCGATTGCAGGGTGTGGGTATCGTGAATGCCTGGTGAACGTCATCTATCAGCGTGTGTAGTGCCAACAGTAAAATTCGGAGGCGGTGGTGTTATGGTGTGGTAGTGTTTTTCATGGAAGAGGCTTGCATCCCTTTTTGTTTTGTGTGGCACTATCACAGCACTGGCCTACATTGTTGGTTTTAAGCACCTTCTTACTTCCAACTGTAGAAGGGAAATTCGAGGATGCCTCAAAAAATGGCTCTGAGTACTATGGGACTTAACATCTGTGATCATCAGTCCCCTAGAACTTAGAACTACTTAAACCCAACTAACCTAAAGACATCACACACGACCATGTCCGAGGCAGGATTCGAGCCTGCGACTGTAGCGGTCACGCGGTTGCGGACTGAGTTCCTAAAACCGCTAGACCACCGTGGCCGACGAGGATGGCGATTGCATGTTTCAACACGATGAGAATCTATAGAAATTCTTCCAATCCATATGTGGCATACAGCAAACCACAGGCCGTGCATTATGAACAGATGCTCATCGTATTGGTTAAAAACAGTCTTGGATGCAATTTCAGTTTTTTTATTTTTCAACGAGTGGTTTCGCCTTATTTAGGCATCTTCAGGTTATCTTTTCAAGATGGACGCGCGTTCACAGGCGTTCCTGTGAACGCGAACGTCTCATGCAGATACCTCTCCTCAGTGGAGCACTCCGTGAACAATGGGCTGCCATTCCCCAAGAAACCTTCCAGTACCTGATTGAACTGCGAGAGTGGAAGCTGTCACCAAGGCTAATGGTGGGCCAACACCATAGTGAATTCCATTACCGATGGAGGGCGCCACGAACTTGTAAATCATTTTCAGCCAGGTGTCCGGATACACACAGTGTAACTTCACTTATACGGAGTGATATTTTCTACAGTGTAAAAACTCTAGGGATTGACCGATGGACTGCTACGGTCGCAGGTTCGAATCCTGCCTCGGGCATGGATGTGTGTGATGCCCTTAGGTTAGTTAGGTTTAAGTAGTTCTAAGTTCTAGGGGACTGATGACCACAGATGTTAAGTCCCATAGTGCTCAGAGCCATTTTGATTGACCTATGAGAGGATACAGGGCAGAAAGGTCTAACGAACTTATGTCCGGAAATGCACGGGTTCAATGCTAGAAACCATTTATTCAATCACACATTGTTACAGAAGTTCAGTCTAATACGCGCTGTAGCATGCAGCCACAGTTACAGCATGCATGGTTTCCTCCTAGAGACTGGTACTGTTCCTCACGCATCATTTCCTAGCGCCCTCTCTTACTATAGTCATTGCGTCCGGTTCACTTCTCTTGCTGACTCATCTTTCAGTAGAAGTGATACAGTATTTTACACTATGGTTCCGTATTCGAATCGAGAGCTTCCCGGCATGGTGCTTACTTACGGAAAGGCAAATGACAACTGACAGTGGGCAGCAAGACTGTATCAGGAGACCTATCTCCGACGACTACAACCACAGCATTCAATGTTTGGAGCAGTGTTTCGCCGTTTGTCTGGGACAGGGTAGATTCTGGAAGCAGGAAATCGTGAAGGACGTACCCGAAATGTTTGGACTCCAGGCTTGGAGGAAAATGTGATTCACACTGTGGAAGGCGACCGCCATGTCACTTCCAGACAGTTGGCCCGCCAGTAATGGGTAAACCAGAAGGCGTGTGGAACATTCTCCGTGACAATTGTGGCTGCTCTTATCGCTCACAGCGTGTGCTGGACCTACTAGCGACAGACTTTCCACATCGGAAGCAGTTTTGTCACTGGTTTCTTCTTCAGGCAACCGCGATTCCGAGATTTGTGTCATCGATGCGAGCTACCCTCGATAATTGCTCTGAAGGTCCCCGTATTCGTCGAACCGGACCGAAGGCATGGCTGCTCCGTTTGCCAGACTGGGCTACCCTCAGGGTTTTTTTTTTTTTCATGGCTTTCAGTGAAGACCGAGTGTATGTCCCATCATTACTAGTGGATCTCCAGGAGCTAAGTGGTCGAATTATTGCCGCAGCTGCAGAAGTGATGCAGATATGCTGAAGAAAGCGCGAGAAGAAATTGATTTGAGATTGAAATTGGAAATTTGTGGTAAGATCTTATGGGACCAAATTGCTGAGGTCATCGGTCTCGAAGCTTACGCACTACTTAATTTAACTTAAAACTAACTTACGCTAATGGCAACACACACACACCCATGCCCGAGAAAGGACACTAACCTCTGACGGGAGGAGCGACTTTAGATGGAACGATTGCTTATGACCAATGGCGGCTACAATCACCGGAAGTGAAAGTTAAAGTGAAAGTGAATGTATGGGTACAAACGTCTAGTAGTTTGCTACCAGGCGACACCTCTACAACCTGTAATGCCTTCTCAATAAAATTCTGTGTGTGAGTAAGGTTGTAAAGTCTTTTTACAACCACCCTGTATTTTACTTTCAATAAACAAAACAACCAAATAGCGGCGGCTGTTGTGCAAGAGCACAAGAGCACGTGAACACCCTAACTTTTGATACCGTACGGATTTGTTGGTCATTTTTCTTTGGATGCTCTTAAACGTAATATACGAAGGCAGTTCAATAAGTAATGCAACACATTTTTTTTCTCGGCCAATTTTGGTGGAAAAAACCGGAAATTTCTTGTGGAATATTTTCAAACATTCCCGCTTCGTCTCGTATAGTTTCATTGACTTCCGACAGGTGGCAGCGCTGTACGGAGCTGTTAAAATGGCGTCTTTAACGGATGTGCGTTGCAAACAACGGGCAGTGATCGAGTTTCTTTTGGCGGAAAACCAGGGCATCTCAGATATTCATAGCCGCTTGCAGAATGTCTACGGTGATCTGTCAGTGGACAAAAGCACAGTGAGTCGTTGGGAAAAGCGTGTGTCATCATCGCCGCAAGGCCAAGCAAGACTGTCTGATGTGCCACGTGCGGGCCGGCCGTGCACAGCTGTGACTCCTGCAATGGCGGAGCGTGCGAACACACTCGTTCGAGATGATCGACGGATCACCATCAAACAACTCAGTGCTCAACTTGACATCTCTGTTGGTAGTGCTGTCACAATTGTTCACCAGTTGGGATATTCAAAGGTTTGTTCCCGCTGGGTCCCTCGTTGTCTAACCGAACACCATAAAGAGCAAAGGAGAACCATCTGTGCGGAATTGCTTGCTCGTCATGTGGCTGAGGGTGACAATTTCTTGTCAAAGATTGTTACAGGCGATGAAACATGGGTTCATCACTTCGATTCTGAAACAAAACGGCAATCAATGGAGTGGCGCCACACCCACTCCCCTACCAAGAAAAAGTTTAAAGCCATACCCTCAGCCGGTAAAGTCATGGTTACAGTCTTCTGGGACGCTGAAGGGGTTATTCTGTTCGATGTCCTTTCCCATGGTCAAACGATCAACTCTGAAGTGTATTGTGCTACTCTTCAGAAATTGAAGAAACGACTTCGGCGTGTTCGTAGGCACAAAAATCTGAACGAACTTCTCCTTCTTCATGACAACGCAAGACCTCACACAAGTCTTCGCACCCGAGAGGAGCTCACAAAACTTCAGTGGACTGTTCTTCCTCATGCACCCTACCGCCCCGATCTCGCACCGTCGGATTTCCATGTTTGGCCCAATGAAGGACGCAATCCGTGGGAGGCACTATGCGGATGATGAAGAAGTTATTGATGCAGTACGACGTTGGCTCCGACATCGACCAGTGGAATGGTACCGTGCAGGCATGCAGGCCCTCATTTCAAGGTGGCGTAAGGCCGTAGCATTGAATGGAGATTACGTTGAAAAATAGTGTTGTGTAACTAAAAGATTGGGGAATAACCTGGTGTATTTCAATGCTGAATAAAACAACCTGTGTTTCAGAAAAAAAATGTGTTGCATTACTTATTGAACTGCCCTCATAGATGCGGTAATCTGAAATACACGGATTTAAATGTACCGCGCTCTGCTGCATTGCTACTTCTCTAGATTCAGCGAAACCTGGTGTCAGGGTCGCGAGGACAGTTTCAGTTGTGCACGTTTTAAGGAGCTTTTGCGCATGCGCGGCTCGTGTGACGTAACTGCCTTATGGGCCAAACACATACGGATTTAATAAACGACGTGCGCGATCACGGCGTGCACAGCTAACCATTTCTACTCAGCTATAAGTTTACATCAATGCCCTTAGGTGGTAGCACACTGCAGCAGACTTTTATCCTCATTCACGTGGCATAAATCCCACTAGGAGGTAGCACACACTTCAGATATGCCAATTCACTCATTGTATAGTAAAAGTAGATCGGACATTAGTATACCTTATACTGATAGAAAAACCTATTTTGTGGGATACTGAATGAGATATAACAATACTTTTTGGATTTTATCATACAGTAATGCACTTCAGGCGCTGAGAACCATAAAGCACATCATCTTTGGCAGCGAGAGTGTAGCATTTATTCGTGTTTCTGATATCTGTTGATTTTCTGGTGGGTCAGGTATATCTGGGCTATAGCTCACACTGTGTACATGAACAGTCACGAAAAGCTGTCTCACTGGTTTCTCTGATATTCTCTTAAATGCGGGGTCGAAGACGGTTCTCAGAGCCTCATTTGTGTTCTAGTCAAGTCACCATGTTGGTAGAAATTACTTCTTGAATCTAATCATTTCCACAAATAGAGATTGTGTGTGGAGTTGTTGTTTACTGTGCAGGAATCGGATTTCGTGTGCTGTGTCAACATTAACTCTGTTGAATCTGTTTGAAGTGCTAACGGAAAAGAAATTTGCCAGGAAAAGTTAGCCACATGGAACTAGAACCTCCCAGATCAAATTCTTTCACTGAGAAAGTGACGGAATCAAATAAACGTGAGTACAAGCGAACATATAATAAAGAAGTGTATAATAAGCGTAAAGTTGTTGTGTAGGTGCACTGTAAAAATGTCTGATTTTCAGTCCCGTGGTTAATTCGTGGACTAATATATGTGTTAGGCACATTGTACATTTGTCCGAAAAAATTAAAAAGCACTGAAACTACACAAGAACGCGAAACGGAGAGTAGAGAAAGCTTCTTGCCTAAACTTCATTTAATTATGTACAAAACAACATAATTCCATAAAGACAATTCCTTCTTTTTTCAAACAAGTTAAGCTTATTATTATTATTATTACTGTTATTATTACTATTTGCAGTGGCTGTAGTTGTATAAATATGTTGATAAGATAACTGTTATACAACAAGCGCTATTAATTTCATATTCTCATATTTATCTGAATCTAAAACTTCTTGAATGCGCAGACTGTACATATACTCACGAGCCGCCACTGCAATCATAGTACTGTACTGAAAGAAAACGAATGTAGGGTCACTAAGATACAAAAAACAACACGAACGTTTCACGAAATACAGATACACAACCAGTCAAACGTTTTCGATCAGTTGCCACAGCTATGGATTTGTGCTTAAAACATGGATTTCGTTTTGAGTATTCTGTAACGTCATATTCCAGTCCTAATGTTAAAATAAGAATAAAAATGTAAGGAATAAGCGCTAGTGTTGTGTATTTGACTTGTTGTTGGCATAGTGGGGCGTAACAAAACTGACGTGCCTTTACGCAAGACCGTTTCATTCGAATAGGCGCAATTTCTTCAGCTGTCTGTCTACCAATCAGTCCTCATTAGCTTACAGTACATTGCGTGGATCTAGTAGTATGTCTACCTGGTCAGGTTCATACCGTATTACTGCTAATCGAACGGAAGCAGGACACTGGAATTGAAAAACGTTCTGTCATTGTAGCTGTGCATCAGCAAAACTATTGTAGCAGGACAGTAGCAACAAAAGCTGGCGGAACTCAGTCTACAATGGAGTATACATTGCAGTGGATCAACCAAACAAGTGTTTCACGAGTTGGAAGACGCCGAGTAACATCGAAGAGGGGAGATCAGTTGTCAGAGGACACGTACTGCATCTGAAATTCGCGACGAATAGACAGTATGCGAGCTGCTCCAATCTCTGTCTGGACAGCGTAACGCCGTCTTAGTGAATATTGTTTTTATTGGGTGAACAGCGGCCAAAAATCTTCTATTACGCGAAGTAATAAGGTGAAACGGTCGCAGTGTGTACAACAGAACTGGAGCGTGCACTAGTAGTCGAATATGTTATTCACGGACGAATTTAAGTGTGAAGTATTTGGAAGCCATGGTAGAATGTGTGTTCGTCGATTTCGTCGGGAATGTAGGAAGAGCAAGTGCGTGACACCAACGGTGAAGCATGGTAAAGGGTTGGCCATGGTGTGGGGATGCTTTATGGGTGATAATGTTGGTGATTTACGCTACTGGCCATTAAAATTGCTACACCAAGAAGAAATGCAGATGATAAACGGGTATTCATTGGACAATTATATTATACTATAACTGATATGTGATTACATTATCACGCAATTTGGGTGCATAGATCCTGAGAAATCAGTACCCAGAACAATCACCTCTGGCCGTAATAACGGCCTTGATACACCTGGGCATTGAGTCAAACAGAGTTTGGATGGCGTGTACAGGTACAGCTGCCCATGCAGCTTCAACGCCATACCACAGTTCATCAAGAGTAGTGACTGGCGTATTGTGACGAGCCAGTAGCTCGGCCACCATTGATCAGACGTTTTCAATTCGCGAGAGATCTGGAGAATGTGCTGGCCAGGGCAGCAGTCGAACATTTTCCGGATCCAGAAAGGCCCGTGCAGGACCTGCAACATGCGGTCGTGCATTATCCTGCTGAAATGTAGGGTTTCGCAGAGATCGAACGAAGGGTAGAGCCACGGGTCGTAACACATCTGAAATGTAACGTCCACTGTTCAAAGTGCCGTCAATGCGAACAAGAGGTGACCCAGACGTGTAAGCAATGGCACCCCATACCATCACGCCGGGTGATACTCCAGTATGGCGATGACGAATACACGCTTCCAATGTGCGTTCACCGCGATGTCGCCAAACACGGATGCGACCATCATGATGCTGTAAACAGAACCTGGATTCATCCGAAAAAATGACGTTTTGCCATTCGTGCATCCAGGTTCGTCGTTGAGTACACCATCGCAGGCGCTCCTGACTGTGATGCAGCGTCAAGGGTAACCGCAGCCACGGTCTCCGAGGTGATAGTCCATGCTGTTGCAAACGTCGTCGAACTGTTCGTGCAGATGGTTGTTTTCTTGCAAACGTCCCCACCTGTTGACTCTGGTATCGAGACGTGGCTGCACGATCCGTTACAGCCATGCGGATAAGATGCCTGTCATCTCGACTGCTAGTGATACGAGGCCGTTGGGATCCAGCACGGCGTTCCGTATTACCCTCCTGGACCCACCGATTCCATATTCTGCTAAATCATTGGATCTCGACCAAAACGAGCAGCAATTTCGCGATACGATAAACCGCAATCGCGATAGGCTACAATCCGACATTTATCAAAGTCGGAAACGTGATGGTAGGCATTTCTCCTCCTTACACGAGGCATCACAACAACGTTTCACCAGGCAACGCCGGTCAACTGCTGTTTGTGTATGAGAAATCGGTTGGAAACTTTCCTCATGTCAGCACGTTGTAGGTGTCGCCACCGGCACCAACCTTGTGTGAATGCTCTGAAAAGCTAATCATTTGCATATCACAGCATCTTCTTCCGTCAGTTAAATTTCGCGTCTGTAGCACGTCATCTTCGTGGTGTAGCAAAAATTGGCCAGTAGTGTAGAAGGCAGTGGTGTATGGATCGACGACTCTGCGGAATGGCATCAGATAGTATTTTTGGGCGAATCCAGGTTCTGTTAGTTTGAAAATAATGGCCGCATCTTGGTTCGCCGCAGATACAGGGGGAGCGGTATCACAGTGACTGCACTGGCATAAGACATACAGCGCCAACTCAAGGCATCTTGGCAGGGGACGGGAAGTAATTTTAGATGGGGTCCGGATACTTTCGGAAATTTTTATCGAGATTCATAAGCAAAGCCTCACATTCCTTCCTAATTTTTTGTTTTAATTTTCACTCTCAAACTAGTGTGAAATACAATAACAGAAAAACTTATATTCCTAACTATTTTTTTGTTTTTATTTTCACTCACAAAAAATGTGAAGTACAATAAGTAGATAGGCGCTTTAGTATTGCAAAATCCAGAAAAAAAGTACATTCAGCACTATTTCTTATTTTATTTTTCACTCACGAGATATGAAATGCAATAGATAGACATATTTGTATTAAAATCAATGGGAGGAATTACATTTGCGGTCTTGAGGCAATTCTATCAAGTTAGGTTCACGTAGAGAGCAGCTTATGGGCATAGTGTCTTCAAGGTGGGCAACGATTAACCTTGAGTTTTACTTGTTCCCCAAAAAATTCATTTTTGAAAACTTAGTTTCACAAATATATGTGGAGCTATGTATAGTAGCCAGGTATGTGGATAAGCTTCTGCAATTTTCATGTTTTTCTTCGACATGTTTAGTCCACAATTCTTCAGCCGATGCAATCTTATACGTTTACAAGGAAATGTCTTTCTTCAAGTCTATTATCTCCATTTGGAGTAAACGCTTTGAAAAGCACAACAACTTCGCATCCACATCTGTCCATCCAGCCGCTGGAGAAACTTGAAAGGGCGATTTTAACAATCATGACAGCTTCTCTATCTCTTAAAAGTATTCTTAAGATCTGACCTAAAATTTGGGAATACTGAAATGTCTGTTAAAGAAATATTTTTATATTAAAAAATTGTTGAAAAGTGAAAAAATTCTTGACTTCTAATGTCTTTTTCAAAGACCTCCAACTTGCGACAGACAGAAGACACACTTTGTTTCAGATCACATATTAATTCCCCATTTCCTTGTAGCTTTGTACTGAGCTCATTTAAGCGTTTCAGAACGTCTTTCAAGAAAGCCACAGCTATGGTACTCCGTTCGTCTGCTAGGAACTCCAAATGGATTTTGCTTCTTGTGAATCCAAGTTCTCTAAGAAGGATGTTACTTCTTCTTTTATCTGCCAAAAAAAAATTGAATCACTTGGTCTTTACTTAGCCAACGAACATTGTTCTACCGCAGTAAGTCAGCATGCGCCGAATCACCCTCAGAAATAAACTCTTGGGACTGTCTGTGCTGAAGAGCAGAACGAGACTTGTTAAAATTAATCAACTTATCAACCCTTCCATTACTTCTTTCAGAGTCACACAAAGTTTTTCACAAAGGGCTGCCTGCTGAATTATGCACTAATACGGTGGCAGGGGTAAAATACAGGGAGCGAAAGGCAATTTACAATTTGTACAGAAACCAGATGGCAGTTGTAAGAGTCGAGGGGCATGAGGAAGCAGTGGTTGGGAAGGGAGTGAGGCAGGGTTGTAGCCTATCCCCGATGTTATTCAATCTGTATATTGAGTAAGCAGTAAAGGAAACAAAAGAAAAATTCGGAGTAGGTATTAAAATCCATGAGGTTCGCCGATGACATTGTAATTGTGTCTGAGATAGCAAATGTCTCCGAAGAGCAGTTGAACGGAGTGGACAGTGTCTTGAAAGGAGGATATACAATGAACATCAAGAAAAGCAAAACGAGGATAATGGAATGTAGTCGAATTAAGTCGGGTGATACTGAGGGAATTAGATTAGGAAATGAGACACTTAAAGTAGTAAATGAGCCGGCGGGGGTGGCCGAGCGGTTCTAGGCGTTACAGTCTGGAAGCGCGCGACCGCTACGATCGCAGGTTCGAATCCTGCCTCGGGCATGGATGTGTGTGATGTCCTTAGGTTAGTAAGGTTTAAGTAGTTCTAAGTTCTAGGGAACTGATGGCCACAGAAATTAAGTCCCATAGTACTCAGAGCCATTTAGTAAATGAGTTTTGCTATTTGGGGAGCAAAATAACGGATGATGGTCGAAGCAGAGAGGATATAAAATGTAGACTGGCAATGGCAAGGAAAGTCCTTCTGAAGAAGAGAAGTTCGTTAACATCGAGTATAGATTTAAGTGTCAGGAAGTCGTTCCTGAAAGTATTTGTATGGAGTGTAGCCATGTATGGAAGTGAAACATGGACGATAAATAGTTTGGACAAGAAGAGAATACAAGCTTTAGAAATGTGGTGCTACAGAAGAATGCTGAAGATTAGATGGATATATCACATAACTAATGAGGAGGTATTGAACAGAATTGGGGAGAAGAGGAGTTTGTGGCACAACTTGACTAGAAGAAGGGATCGGTTGGTAGGACATGTTATGAGGCATCAAGGGATCACAAATTTAGTATTAGATGGCAGCGTGGAGGGTAAAAATCGTAGAGGGAGACCAAGAGATGAATAGACTAAGCAGATTCAGAAGGATGTGTTTTGTAGTAGGTAGTGGGAGATGAAGAAGCTTGCACAGTATAGAGTAGCATGGAGAGCTGCATCAAACCAGTCTCTGGACTGAAGACCACAACAACAAAGATAGTAGCCCAGCATTCTTATCTTAGATACTCTTTACTAAACCTTTTTCTTCGCCGTCCATCGCTGGGGTCCCATAAGATGAATGAAATACCATTTTATCATGACTGATGTTTGATTTCGTCATGTAGTCATCAAAAGTGTTGAATAAATCTTCTCCACGAGTCTTGCCTTTCAGAGGCAACATTGCTAGCAATCCTTTCCTTCATTGTCTACTTTCAATATCGAAAAATCGCACGAAAACAGACATTTGTTGTTCATCCATAACGTCGCTTGATTAATCTTGTGCAGAAGTTCGAGCAAACTACTTTTTTTTGTCAGGAACCAAAATTTCGGTCCTTCTTGTATTACTTCTTGCCGACAACGGAATACCTTGAACTGCGGCAGCATCCTTTTTCTCTTCAAAAAGTGCCGCGACAACTTTCAACATACTTTTTTTTACTATCTCAGAATCTGAAAACGTCTTCTGGTGTTTATTAAGCGTCCAACACACACGCACCGCTACTTCCGCAAATTTTTCTTGCTCGCTCCTAGAGCGAATTAGAAAGGCCGAGGTTATTCTTGTAAGGAACTAGATGTGCCCGGAGTTCTACTGGACGAGCTTCACTACCCAGAGAAAAATTTTTATAGGACTGCCGATGAACTGTTTCATAGTGTCGCTTTAAATTGGCGCTTTTAACAAGAGCGACAGTTGTGTTAGAATACGAGGCTAACTGGAATAGCTCCATGCCTGTCAGGTCATTGTTCAGTTCACTCAGTCGAGAACTTCCTATTTTCACTATCGACTTGGCGCTTTTTAGGATCCATATCGATGCAAAACAAACGCACCGATCATAACGAAACGCTCGGTACAAGATCGGAACAATTATACTCTGTTCATCTTAAGAAACCTGATGTAGACATTACACCATGTATTCTTCCGCGTTTCCTTGAATCTCATTCGATTTCTTTTAACGTGGAGCAGAAGTCAAGTTATGACTGGTACAGTCAAGTACGATCATGAGGATACGTTTTATGCTGTTACATGCAAGTTGACTGACAAGGGGAGGCCGCCAATTGTGAAATTCAGATTGGATTCATACTGCGCATAATAAAAGCTCATGGCCAGAGGTGTAATGTGGCAAAGCACCAAGATGCAATTCTCAGCCGTTGTCGAGAAAATCGACAGTTAAAAGAAACCGTTTCGGTGAAATACTCTCTACGATTAGTAGTTTTCTACAGCGTCGTGGCGCAGCGGTAAGCGCTCGGGTTCGTAATCCGAAGGTCACCGGATCCAATCTCGCGCCATGCAATTTTTTTTATTATTAGTTTTTTGTAATTCAAATATATATATATATATATATATATATATATATATATATTAATGAATTGCTTATGCATGCTGGTGAAGGCGGATCGCTCTCCAATTGTACGGAAAACATAATGATGTTCGAAGTCGCCAGTTTTTCCGCGACAAACGACTTTCAACAACTTATGATATGCATAATTGTTGCAACTGATTGCCGCGAATTATATATATATATATATATATATATATATATATATATATATACATTTGAATTACAAAAAACAAATACTAAAAAAAAAAAAAATTGCATGGTGCGAGATTCGATCCGGTGATCTCCGGATTACAAACCCAAGCGCTTACCGCTGCGCCACGACGCTGTAGAAAATTATTAATCGTAGAGAGTATTTCACTGCAGTGATTTCTTTTAACTGTCGATTTTTTCGACAACGGCTGAGAAGTGCGTCTTGGTGCTTTGCCACATTACACCTCTGGCCATGAGCTTTTATTATGCGCAGTATGAATCCAATCTGAATTTCACAATTGGCGGCCTCCCCTTGTGAGCGATAATGTGCGCCACAACGGCTTTACCGGCGCATTAAACTTGGACAGCACTGGCCAACTGACCTGCAATAATGTGAGCCGTTGCAGTTCAGACATAAAAAGAGACGGGCAAAGAACCAATATAGCTTCGAATGTCATTTAATATTTAAAGAGAATGAAGTAATATTCGGCAAAACTCCAGCGCTACAACTCGCTTCATGGGTGACCAGACGGAAAGCAACAATGCTCACGTTCTCACTGGACATAGTGTTATAATCACAAACAAGAGTGATGAAAATTCCTAACTTAAATACAGCGTAATTTTTCTGAGCGAGCTACGTGTGATGCAAAAGCATAGTGTACGGATTTCACCGTACTGTTGAATACTGAAGCCACTGAAGGTATTAATTACAGTCAGTCGTCTGGTATTCTCTTTGCTCTTTTCTTATCCGAATCCGAGAAACACATTTCAGTTCTGGAACTGTCATCTGATACGTTGATAACGAGTCGATCAAAGACAGAATCCACGAAGCCACCAGGGGCCGCATTTTCTCCTCTTCTTTTATGACGTGCAGTCATATCTCAAATAATAAAGTTATTGTAGAGCTGTGAAATCGCTTCAATCATTTGTAATAACCCTGTATATCCCGCCAGCGGTCGGCATGACGTGTAACAAAGTTGCGCACGCTAATTCCAGTACGTCTGGCAGGTTAACTGTCTTTATTATTTCTCGGACCAAATCCCTTAACTTGGCTACAGCTCAGTTCCTTTAGGTTCATATTGTAATATAGTGGCAAGTGTAAAAGCATTTGTATGGTGTGCTCGATGGCCGGCCGGTGTGGCCGTGCGGTTCTAGGCGCTTCAGCTTGGAACCGCGTTACCGCTACGGTCGCAGGTTCGAATCCTGCCTCGGGCATGGATGTGTCTGATGTCCGTAGGTTAGTTAGGTTTAAGTCGTTCTAAGTTCTAGGGGACTGATGATCTCAGAAGTTAAGTCCCATAGTGCTCAGAGCCATTTGAACCATTTTGTGCTCGATGCTGTGATAATGATTGTTTTTCATGTTTCTACGACACATATCTACATCTGTGGTATAAAGCAATGGACATAGTCCAAATAAAGAGTATTTGGTTTTTCATTTTTGCCTTAAAAATTAAATTGTTATGTTTTCTTAATTTAAGCAACCTTTATTAAAGTCTTTCATAAAATATCGACAACTGAGAATTTATATTTGAAATGAAAACAGGAATTTCGCGTGCAATATGTAATGTAAACAATAAAATATGATGAGTTTTACAACTACGTGATGTAGGTATTTCAAATTGATCGAGAAAAAAATTTGAGAAAATCGAGGCTTGAACCAGTGAACCATAAAATGCCATAAGTTGCGAAGTGACTGTTACTAATTCCGCTCTAAATCGGATGTGCAGCTGAGAAGAACTGTATCCAATACAGCCCTTCGGAAAACGTCAAAGCCGATTATCTCTGTAAATTTATGACAAACATTAAGAACAACATATTTCTCGGCACTTCTTAACCGTCTTCCATACGCGTGTTTCGCCAGTAAGCGGCCTCGGCCATTTTCACACTGTCGCATTAACGGTGCGACAATCAGAGCACAACAGTGCAGAGGCTGTAACTGTACACCATTTTTGAAATAAAAATTACATAACTACAGCAGGATTTAGAAAAACGTTGATGGCTGTTAGTACATTTGAATATCTTAAACTTTCATTTAACGTAACTTAGTAATAATATATCTAACACTAAAGTAGGACCTGCTTCCTTGAGCGTAACAACACCAATGTACGCGTGCTGCGGCTTCTGACCAATCATCGCGTTTGTGTTTGTGTACAGCAAGTTTATTGTTATGAACGGAGTATACTAGCGAAGTGGCAATAGAATTTGTGTACTATATTTAGAATTGTTCTTTATAAAAAAAATATCGTCGCCCGGCACACAGCTACTGCCGGCGCACCGCAAAGGAGCTACTGTAGTTCTGTGTCAAAGGGTACGCTGCCTCACACCGAAGTAGCCGCACCGCAAAGGAGGTACTTATCTGTCGAAGATCGCCGCCGCCAAGTGAACTCGCCCAAAGTTTCATAAAGTAACTTGAAACTGTGGTTCGAGTTACGAGCACAACAAATGGTGTTTCAATTAATGTGCCTTCTCCGATTTAACAGAGATTTCAGAGGTTGCCAGATTCCGAAATCGATTTGTAAAATTGTTTTGTTCATTAAATAAAATTCTTGTGTTGCATTCGTGTGTTCAGATCTTTTATGTGGATCGACGTAACATACTGTACCAGGCGACCATCTTACCGCGTACCGCCCCAGCCCTTCCGGGCATTCTCCCGCACAGCACAGCCATTGTAATTACCTATAACTAACAGTTCAAATGGCTCTGAACACTATGGGACTTAACATCTGAGGTCATCAGTCCCGTAAAACTTAGAACTACTTAAACCCAACTAACCTAAGGACATCACACACATCCATGCCCGAGGCAGGATTCGAACCTGCGACCGTAGCGGTCGCGCGATTCCAGACTGAAGCGTCCAGAACCTATCGACCACACCGGTCGGCTAACTAACAGTCAACAATTCTAATTATTCAGCAGTTAATTGTACACTAATAGAAAAGTGTGGCGCTCAAACGAATTGTTATCAGAATAATTTCTATTTTATTAATTTGAGTACGTAATTTATACTTTTAAAATACTCTTGGCGGACCATTTTTCGACCTTCCTCGGTCCGGACCTGGACGGCGGTCGGCCAGTTGCCAACCGCTGCCTAATGATATGGGGTGGTATTGGGTACAACCACGAATCACAGTTGGTGCGTGTCGAGGGCATAGTGACCATTGTGACCTACGTGAATGACATCCTGCGACCGGCAGCCACATCCTTTCTGCACAACACTCCAGACGTCATTTTTCAGCAAGACCATGCGCGACTACATGTTGCTGCACAAACACGTGCCTTCTTGGTGTCACAGGATGTCAGCCTTTAGCCTTAGCCCACCAGATCACCAGACTAGTCGCCAATTGAAAATGTGTGTGGGATATGGTGAAATGACGAGTAAATGGAAATGAGCGTTTCGCGTCATTGGTCGGGAGGCCCCTTACGGGGCAGGTCCGGTCGCCTTGGTGCAGGTCTTATTACATTCGACGCCACGTTGGACGACCTACGCGCCAGATGGGGATGAAATGACGATAAAGACAACACAACACCCAGTCCCTGAACGGAGAATATCCCCGACCCAGTCGCGAATCGAACCCGGGCCCGTAGGACGGCAATCCGTCACGCTGACCACTCAGCTATCGGGGCGGACAAATGACGGGTGCAGTGCTGTGACTCAATGCCAACCACCACAGATGAACTTGGGAGGTTTGGAACCAACCGCGTGGATGGCTGTACCTCAGGGCGCAATTCGCGTCTTACACGCGTCGGTACAAGCATGCATGGAACAGGTTCTCAGGCCCCATGGCGGACCCTGCGCCTACTAGGCAATAGGACAAATGCTGGACTGAGTTACTGAAATGCTAATGATTTCTGCAGAACATCCTAATGTACATGTCCATTGAATATGAACGTCCTGTCTCTAGTCATTCAAGGTGTTATGTTTTCTCTGAACATGAGAGTATTAAGGTAGTATGTTACAGATAAATGCGTCGATTTTCGTAATGAATTTCTAGTTGCTTTACGTAGACTCAGATGCTAACAAGAAAGCCGGCGTCGAACGTTTACTAAACTATGCATGTAATGGTCTATGTGTGTGTGTGTGCGCTCGCGTGCGCGCACGCATGTGTGCGGCGGAGTTGCAGGCTTGTGACACAGTCGGAACATCAGACTCCTCATCAACATCATGTTCGTCATCTACTTGTGAAAAACATTTAGTAATCAGTAACACTCACCCAGGAGAAGAGATTATTTTACCAGAGAATCAATCTGATTTACGTATGTGCTCCCTTTCCGCACTCGGCACCTGTTTGGGGGGCAGTGAATTATAATCTGCTACTATGCATTAGGCAACAATGGAGACACACGCATTCACTTTAGGAGCGGGTCGGGCTACTGTTTGTTGTTAGCTGCGACACGGAACGGCGCATTTCATCCCAGGTATTACGTAAGCTGCTCTATTTTGAGCCCAATCACCCACGTGTTTACCACCTGCAGATATCGATAAAGATGAGAACAAGAGATACGGGTGTATGTCAACTGCTGATCAACTTTAAGTGGACGGTGTCAAAACAACGTCGCGTGTAAAATAAATGAAGTACTCCCTTTTTTTTTCTAAGGAAAATAAACTCGCTATGTGGTCGCTCTTTTGCTCTGGTGACTTTCTCCATATCCGTCGCTTGCCATCTGCCTTCTCCAATTCAGCATAGAACGTCATCAGGATATGCATTCTGTACTCATATCGATGCGTACCCTGAGATTCTCTTCTCCACTGTCCCTACAGTCCGCCCCCGGTCGCTGCGTGGTGAGCGCGAGAGAATGTCAATCTTAAGGGCCCGGGTTCGATTCCCGGTTGGGTCGGAGATTTTCTCCGCTCAAGGACTGGGTGTTGTGTTGTCCTAATCATCATCATTTCATCCCCATCGACACACAAGTCGCCGAAATGGCGTCAAATCGAAAGACTTGCACCCAGCGAACGGTCTACCCGACGGGAGGCACTAGTCACACATTTTTTACTATCCCTACAGCTAAGTTTGCGATTGCGGGGCACTATGTATAACCGCAGGTACACAGACAAATTACTTATCGAAAATTACACGCTACCATGCTCCTAACATTCAGCGTACTCAAATAGACTCTACGATAGAGGAGGAGACATAATCATACGGCTGATGCGCTGGTAGTATCAAAATAGTAATGATGTGTCGGGAAACATTGTACGACAACCAATTAAACTTTAAAACAGCATGCCGCAATTTCTAAGGCAATCATCTAAGGAAAGGGAAATTCGTTTTTCGAGTAGGACATGACCCCCAAGAACACTCATACTTCCAGAATGAATTTTCATTCTGCAGCAGAGAGTCAAAGCCTCCCACTCCTTTTTAAATTTAATCTGAGAACATAACTGATAGGACCAGTGTTAACGTCCTAAAAATATTCCCCTTTGCATACAAAAAATCCACCCATGAATGAATGACAACACAATCTGTGATATTTTGGAGTAGACAGAAGAGGAAGAAGAATGATAAATACCGGGTATCTTGAAATTGCTTCAGTAATGCAAAATTACTGACCTGCAAACACAATGTGAAAGTATACTGCTTCATCTCTTGTAGAGAAAATACGTGCAGTGGAGACATAGACTCCAGGTTGTATATTCAAGCACCTGATCACAAGAAGCATTAACCACAATATCCGCTCTCGGCATATTTATTTATTTTATTTATTTATTTATTGTTCAGTGGGAGCAAATTAAGGAGAAGTTCAAATGGTTCAAATGGCTCTGAGCGCTATGCGACTCAACTGCTGAGGTCATCAGTCGCCTAGAACTTAGAACTAATTAAAACTAACTAACCTAAGGACATCACACACATCCATGCCTGAGGCAGGATTCGAACCTGCGACCGTAGCGGTCACGCGGTTCCAGACTGAAGCGCCTTTAACCGCACGGCCACACCGGCCGGCCTAAGGAGAAGTCTCCAAGGTCATGGAACGAGTCAATACATGAAATTATAACACGATAGTAGAAACAGATAACATGAAATACAAGAAACATATTCAGGTGACAAGTCGTAAGTTTAATTAAAGAAAATCAACAATGTAACACTGGAATTTGCTTAATTTTTCAGCTTTTCCAGGAGCTCCTCGACAGAATAGGAAGATTGAGCCATGAGGAAACTCTTCAGTTTAGATTTAAAAGTGTTTGGGCTACTGCTAAGATTTTTGAGTTCTTGTGGTAGCTTACTGAAAATGGATGCAGCAGAATACTGCACTCCTTTCTGCACAAGAGTCAAGGAAGTGCATTTCACATGCAGATTTGATTTCTGCCTGGTATTAACTGAGTGAAAGCTGCTAACTCTTGTGAATAAGCTAATATTTCTAACAACAAACGACATTAAAGAAAATATATACTGTGAGGGCAATGTCAGAATTCCCAGACTATTGAATAGTGGTCGACAAGAGTTTCTCGAACTTAACACCACATATAGCTCGAACAGCACGTTTTTGAGCCAAAAACACCCTTTTTGAATCAAAAGAATTACCCCAAAACATAACACCATACAGCATAAGCGTATGAAAATGTGCGAAGTACACTACTTTTCGTGTTGAACTGTCACTTATTTCAGATACTGTTCTAATGGTAAATAGAGCAGCATTTAGTTTCTGAACAAGATCCTGAACATGGGCTGTCCACAAGAGCTTACTATCTATCCGAACGCCTGGGAACTTGAACTGTTCCGTCTCGCTTATAATATGCCCATCCTGTCTGATCAAAGTATCGGTTCTTGTTGAATTTTGAATTACAAATAGTAAAAACTGAGTCTTGCTGTGATTTAGCATCAAATTATTTTCCACAAGCCACGAACTTATTTCATCAACTACATTATTTGATACTGTTCCAATATTACACACAAGATCCTTCACTACCAAGCTGGTGTCATCAGCAAACAGAAATATTTTTGAATCACCTGTAATACTAGAAGGCATATCATTTACATAAATAAGAAACAGCAGTGGCCCCAGCAACGATCCTAGGGGAACGCCCTACATAACAGTGCCCCATTGGGACTGAACATCACTACGACTCTCAATATTGCGGAGAATTACTTTCTGCTTTCTGTTCTCAAAGTAAGAGGCGAACCAATTGTAAGCTACTCCCCTTACTCCATAATGGTCCAACTTCTGCAGTAATATTTTGTGGTCAACACAGTCAAAAGCCTTCGTTAAATCAAAGAAAACACCTAGCGTTCGCAACCTTTTATTTAATCCCTCCTAAACATCGCAGATAAAAGAGAATGTAGCATTTTCAGTTGTTAAACCATTTCTAAAACCAAACTGTACATTTGACAGCAAATTATGTGAATTTAAATGCTCCAGTAACCTTGTATATACAACCTTCTCGATAACATTAGCAAATACCGATGTCATAAAAATAGGTCTAAAATTGTCAACATTATCCCTGTCTCCCTTTTTATAAAGTGGTTTCACTACCGAGTACTTTAATAGGTCAGGAAACCGACCACTCCTAAAGGAAAAGTTACAGATATGGCTAAGTACTGGACTAACATACATAGAATAATACTTCAGTATTCTGCTAGATACCCCGTCATATCCATGAGAGTTCTTGGCCTTTAGTGATTTAATTATTAACTCAATCTCCATCTTGTCAGTATCATGGAGGAGCATTTCAGGTAACAGTCTCAGAACACTTTTTTCTAATAGCGCTATATGATTCCCTGTTGGGACTAGGTTTCTATTTAGTTCACCTGCTATATTCAGAAAGTGATTATTAAATGCTGTACATATATGCGACTTATCAGTAACACAGACATTCCCACTACGCACTGATTCTATATTCTCGACCTGTCTCTGCAGACCAGCCACTTCCATTACGACTGACCGTATGGTTTTAATTTTATCCTGAGACTTAGCTATTCTATCTGTATACCACATACATTTTGCCTTCCTAATAACATTTTTAAGCACCATACAATACTTTTTGTAATGGGTTCCTGCATTTAGATTTTGCTGTTTCTAACGTTTTGATATAATTGCCACTTTGTTCTACAAGATATTCTTATCCCTCTAGTCAGCCACCCAAGTTACCTGTTTGTGCTAGTACCCTGTTTTGAACGTTCTAATGGAAATCGACTTTCAAAGAGCATGAGAAAAGTCTTGAAGAAAGCATTATATTTATCATCTACTGCATCAGCACTATAAACATCTTGCCACTCTTGTACCTTGATAAGATTTACAAGGTCTCTACAGCAACTGGATCAGCTTTCCTAAGCAGTTGATAACTATATTTAACATGTGTTGCAGCACAAAAATCTTTTAGAGTTAAAATTTGTGCATCATGATCTGAAAGGCCATTCACCTTTTTGCTAACAGAATGCCCTTCTAGTAATGAGGAATGAACAAAAATGTTGTCTATGGTTGTTCTACTGTTCCCTTGCACTCTCGTTGGAAAGAATATGGTTTGTATAAGATTATATGAATTAAGGAGGTCTGCCAGCATCCTTTTCCTTGCACAATCACTTATACAATTAATACTGAAGTCACCACATATAACTACCTTTTTGTATTTTCTATAAAGTGAACCAAGAACCTCCTCTAGCTTTAGCAAAAATGTTGTGAAATCGGAGTCTGGGGATCTATAAATAACAACAGTTAGAAGCTTAGCTCTACTAAATTTAACCACACATGCGCAACATTCAAACACCTTTTCAGTGCAGTACTTTGAAGCATCATTTGACTCCAATGGGATGCCTTTTTTCACATACATGGCTACTCCCCCACACCGCAAAGAGCTCCCAGGAAAGCTGCCAGCCAACCTGTATCCTGGTAAAGGAAGCCTCTGAATTATCTCGTTATTTAAGAAGTGTTAAGATATACCAATAATTTCAGAATCAACATCTATAAGCAGTTCACTAACTTTATCTGTAATACCTTGTATATTTTGATGAAATATACTAATTCCCTCATTACTCGGATACCTAAGCTTTGTCGAAAGTGGTTCCTTTGTTAGAGAGACTTCCCTTAAGCAGGAATACCTATCAGCTGACTTCAATCTAAAAAAAAGGTGCAGCTCTAACACCCACTACTACTGGAATTTTCCTATGAGTGATCCCACCACTTCTATCTATGCTGTCACCTATAAACTTTGCCAACCTCCCCTTCCCATACCTGTTGAGGTGCAGGCCATGTCTAGTCGAACCCATTCTGCTGATAGACTCCACCGACACCACTGAAATGTGCCCATGTCTTCTGTCATCAGCGCACCCCGAAGTCTCATGTTATTATGCCTGTCGGCTGTATTAAGATGAGGCCGATCATGACTCTGAAACAGTCCCTCTAAATGCACATTCGTGTTGCCAGTCTGAGTGGCTATCTTTTCCAGGTCACCTTCTATGTCATACTCCCCATCCCTATCAGTACTATTACCAGCCCCACCCACAATCACTACCTGATCCTCTTTAGTAATATCCCTACATAACCCCCCTATATTAACAGTCACCTGAGCCAATCCTGCATTAGGCTTCACAACGATGGTGACCAGGTGCTCACTCCCCAACACTTCCTGCAACTGCTGGCCTACACCTCTGCCATGAGAAATACCTAACAGCAGAACCTTCTTCTTTCTCTTCGACTTCGCAACTGTCCTAGCCTCCATAAATGCTGATGTCTGCTGCATACTTCCTACATCTACAGCTACTAGAGATTCCTCTCCACTAGACTCTGACAGTTGGTCACATCTATTGCAAACACCAACAGTAAAACTATCTGAAAGTCTCCTTCTCCTAGCAGATCTCTTGCCAATAGCCAGCTCCCATTCCCCCACCCATATTGAGGATCAACACATTTATAGGAGTTCTCAGCAACTCTGACCTATATTATACTTGGTATAATACACATGCAAGGAAGTACAGATGCTACCTGCCAATGGTAATTTCTCTGTATAATTATCCTGATGAAGTCAGGATGTATTCAGTGAAATGTACTCGCTTCAACTACAGACTTAAGAATAAGCATGGGAATTGTTCATGATAAAAGTAAAAAGTTATAAGAGGCTTCAGGGTGAGAAATAATTAAAGAGAATTTAAAATAACTTTTCATACTTACTCAAAAAACATACAAAAACTTAGTGATGAAGTTACATATGTCCTCATCGGGACTATGTGAAATACAGTGCCACAAATCATCAGAAATGGAACATAAGGAACACCATATGACAGTAGTAGAGCAAGGAGAGTTGTGGTGCATTTTGTTTGTGTGGGTTGCATACATTCAAGGGCGAGTGTACATTCAAGGGCAAACCTATTCTGATAACCCAGGAGTCCCTTAACCTATTCTACTAAGTGGTTTATGACCCCTACATATAATCCATCCTTCTGAGAAGATCCCCACCCCATCCCCATCCTCTCCCCCTCCCACACCACAGTGGAAAACCCCCAAATTCCTCCCTCCCACCAATATACACATTAGATATAAAATTAATTGAGTAATTAATTAAATTGATGGATTAATTAGCCACCCTCAGAAAAATCCCCCAGCCCTACATCTGCAAACTGGTTGGTAAAGGACTCAATCAGTGCTGGAGAGAAAGGATCACATAACACAAAAATCAATGTCATTAATAAAAATAATAATAATATCTGGATGCATATTCTTTATTTAACCAGTTTGCAGGAGACAGTCTCCCCCAACCAGGGTAGAGCTCACAACTTCCCACTCTTCCTATGATGCAGTAACTGCAAACACTAAGGAATGTAATGAAGTGCGGTGTATTAGAAGCCATTCGATGTCACCTGTGTCTATGTATGCCGTCCAGGAGCCACCATGGATGTCAGAAACTGCCTACTGTCATCATACATACAGATTCAATACTAAGTAATACTGAGCATGGACCAGGTGGTAGCATCCTTTGATCTCACAGCACAGAACAAAGCATCAGGTGGTGGCACTTTGTTGATAGGAAATTCCATACTCACTTTCTCTCTCTGTCTCTCACATGTGACTACTTCCTGTTTTGTGTGTGTAACATCTCCAAACTTGCGGACAGAGATTTTCATCCCTCCTCAGAATACTGTGTTCCTGTTTGCTTATGCTGCAGACGGAGGGAGACCTGGTGGAATTACAGTATGAAAAATGGCGGGAAATAGTCCATTTGCACCATACTATCAAATTAATTGTTTAACAATTTCCAGGATTCAAACAAATTGCTTAAACACTCACCACCACCTTACGATGATTATTCTTTGTAATCAATATATTTTCTACATTGAGAGTCACACACAGGCATATTGCAAATCAGGTAATTAAATGAATCATAGCAATAAATATATCTGAGGTCTATGCACTAACATTTGAGAACACAAGCATTCTCGTCCACAACCACATCCCATATCCAGTGAAAAAAACTTCCAATCACATCTTTGCATTGACCACAGAGGAGACACACTGGGTCATGAGAGAGACCCACAAGCAGGGCTGGCTAATGAGGCACATGGACTGGAAGTTGTGCTAATTTCTGAATAAAGTGCGTGGTTGTGCTGACAGGTAAGAGGTGGTAGGAAGAATAGCTTTCACTGCAACAAATATCAAATGTGACGTCCTGGTCTGATTACAGTGCAACAGATTAGTGCTGTGAATAACATATCATAGAAAAACATTGCACAGAGATCGCAAGAACCCCTACTAACACATACACCACAAATTGATTCTATAAAACATGCCCCCACTGACAGCTCTGAGCAGATGTAAGATGCGAAAAAAATAAGTCTTTACTGCACTTTACTGGGACAGTCGCAACAACTTGTTTGCTTCTCATGGTGTTCGGAAGCTTTGTGCCCAGGCACTTGGACAACTATCGAGCGACCCGTGTCCCAAGTGGCATTGGTGGGAACTACGGACTGGTGATCACATCACAAAGAGTGACATGGTCCATTCCCATGTTCAAAACTACTCGCTATATCTTTGTGATATTGTATACAGGTATGTTTGAGAACACAAGCACCCTCCTCCACACGTTGCCTGTAACTGAAGTCAACCAAATGCATAGTGAGCAGTAGTTTGCTATTCACTTACACAGAAGACGCCTCGAGCATGCCATCTGGACAGTCAGCAAATGTGGAGCAGAAGTCGGCATTTCTTTGATATTTGATACCTGGGAAAACACCTCGCTCTCGCCCAAGAGGCTACTAAGCCAAAGTTTCCGTTTGGCCGGTGGCTACAGACACTGTAAGACAAGCTGTTGTAACTGTTCTAACTGCAAATCCACCCCTATGTAGACTCTCCAAAATTTACAAAAATGCACATTAACCAAACTGAGATAAGCCGTAAGTGAGGTCATGACCACATGAGCAGAACACACATAAAATCAGTCAAATTACGAAAATGGATGGAAAATATGTATAAATTGAAGAAAAATACGACAAAACGTGGGAAAATTGAGGCAGAATGGGAGAGTACTTGCATGTCTGCTTGGTTCAGGCAAGTTCTTGTACAAGTAAATGAGTGTGTCACAGCAAGAAGAATATGAGAAAAAGTCGACATGGAGGCACTGAGAACCAGGGAAACAGTAATATTTTGTGGACAGCAATAAGACAGCTGGAATAATTTGCTTAACGTGGCTGGTCAGCAAATATAGACTACTAAATTCATGTACGTCTGATCACAAGCCCAGATGTGTCCCTAAGTTATTGGCACATACATAATAGGTTCTTATAAAGTGGTCATACATGTGCTTCTGATAAACTTTACACCCTCCTTACCTAAAGAGCTTTATATTACCAGCTTGCAGCTGCAATAAGCAGTTGCCAAATCGATCGCGCATTGGACTGTGTGGAAGACTGTTTAAGTGTGTTCAACTCTAACAAAGAGTATTTACAGTGTGCTTCTCTGTACTCTCTACCAATCACTACCATGCGGTATCAGCTAACAAGTACCTTTCAGAACAGTTGATGTATGGTTTTTAACAACATCCTGCAGTATGTCTACTGAGGTAATAGGAATAGATGCAAGTTGACCGCTGTCTTGGATGCTTTCCTAGAAAAGAGCACCGCCTGCCTGTAAATTGACACAGATCTTCAATAAATGATGATTGAAAGTAGATGGAGCAATCCGTTGACAGAGATTGTAATGAGGTAGGATTTGATTGTAGACTGGTGATGCACTTGAGAGAGAGGGAGATGTTGTGATAGTTCATTTTTCACACATTGAAACAGATTGTTGTCTCGAGCTGTACCAGTTGTGTGGTATATTTGACTCATGTACATCTGTGTGTGATTTAGAGTGCTATCTACCTGCAATTGTTAATACCAAAGCACCCTATAGAACAGTCAGCAAAAGACTTCCAATGCATATCTGTTGAATCAAATCCACCAATCAGATGGAAAACCTATTTCAGCACTCTTCTCTAGATGAACGAAGATGTATGCAAAATAACTCCATTTTCTTGCCACATTTTGGACATAAATCGAGTGTTCAATATGATAACTGCAGTGATTCTAAGTCAGTGACAGGAGTATATAAGGTACTGCAAATCCCTGTGCATACATTTGCTTGACAGCTGTGTACATTAGAGACTGTGTTCTGTTCACAGAGTTAATTCAGTATGGCATGTAATTTTACACATAAAACACTTCTGCTAAGCATTTGTCTATTTATTCACAATATATGTCGTTGTTTCATGTATTTTTCTGTTGCTGGCGATCATTTTATAGTACCGATGCGAGCATAGCTCAATTTCCGAACCGTAATTGGATGTGGACAGTAGGCGCTACACACCTCTGGAAAGCAGTACAGTATCACAAACAATCTGTTTTTTTTTTCCTTTGACATAGAAGGTAGTTCCTTTGTCATCTCAAAGTCTCTTGCAACAGTGAGCGGGATAGAAAACTTGCAGGGTGAATGTATTTCAGGTGTTAGAAATATATTTCCTGCACTGAGTTATTAACAGCATCACATTCCACACGACTAATATATCGGAAATCATACTGCTTTAACATCATAACATGTTTAATTGCAGAAATGTGTCACCTTAGGAACATGTGTCTTTGTTTATGACCACTTTTCTCTCTCTAGTACTTTCTTGGTATGGAATCCAAACACTACAACAATGCTACAGAATTGATAGCACAAATGGTTTATGTAAAATGCTTCAAACTCCTTCTGTCTAGAGCTCTATCATGCATGAACCATTCGTTTCTTCTTCTTAATCGCCAGTTACATTATCACAATACTCTCAAATGTATCAGGCTCATATCTACTATGCACCAATAAGGAAAGCTAATCTCCCCAGCATGCGTGCATCTAGAGATATAGTGTGTAATTGGATGGGTAACACGAGTAAGGTTGGTACAGAATAGTCTTTGCTGAACAGCAGTTACAGGATTTGAATGAGACTACTGTTGTATATCACTAACATCAGTCGGTTGTAACAGTCTGGAATATGTGTTATGCTCTTCCAAAAGGAAAATATCGAAGTGTGTTGATTATGTGGAACTCAGCTCGTTCTGTTCCTTCATGAGATGTCGAATGTAGCGTTAATGTCCTTCTACTCCTGGTCAGTTCCAGAATAATCGGAGACAATGTTACAAGAAGGGTTGTTTAAAGATAGAGGAACAGTTACAAGATGCATAGGGAGATCATCTAGAGTTTTGGTGAGGATTCGTGAATGCAAGAATAGGGATAGAAGAGTAATTGTAATAAAATCTTACCAAATTTATAATGCGGAAGGATGTGGTTTAGATGTTATACATGAATTGAAAATCATGCTGCAGTGTCGTTGGCTGATAACATCATGAGAGCGATGCTGTGAGATGTTTTGTGGTTTGGAACTGAAGTAATTGGGTAAAATGCATTTAAATTATGGAAAACCTGGTAAAATTACGAAAATTGTAGGAAAATACGTAAAATTGAGGTAAATAGGACGCAAATGTGGATGAATGAGGCTACTTACATGCGGGTCTTGGTGTATGAAAATCATTCCATTCCTACGCCAGTATGATTGAGAATTGGTTGTGCATGCTCTATAGATTTAAGTCCTGTGAAATGTCACTTTGTTCCACATGCACTTATGCACTGTAAACTATAAAAATGAAACATGCAGTGTCCAAGGATTTTGAGGTCATGATGAGCACCACCTAAGACACTGAAACAGTGATCATATTCCTGGATGCAATATGCATTGACCATATGAGGAATCAATGCTCTTGGTCTCCTCTAAAATGAGACACTAAGACCTCTGCTTCCTCTTCACTGTGGAACATAAGTTTAGAGGCCATCACCATTGGAGAGCTGTTTGGAAACAGTCCACAATGCTGCAAACTCGTCCAGTTTCCATATGTTGCAATATCTTCCACATTTTTGTCAGTAAGAAACACTGCCTCTGTCTTTAATTCGAACCATCTTGTGTGTTGTCGGTGCAGCTTACCATACACCATGCCATGTCCAACTATATGTTAGGGCCTATGGATCGACATGTGTTAATGTCAGTTTAGTACCTGACACAGACCTCAATATCATCGTAGAAAAACGAAATGTATGGCAGTGTACAAAGCTGTAGTGAGTGATAAACTGCTTGGATGTGTTACAGAAAATAAATGCTCTCTCGTGATTGATAGTCTGTGGAACATGGTCTTCCTACAATACAGGCGATAAAACCTCACACAGGCCTGTTGAAGTGGATTGGATCACTGGCCATCCACTCTAATGGACCAATACATGTAAATTTTATGGGTTCTCCACATATGATCGAGGCCAACATGCAGATGGTATTTTTTTTAGATATATCAGAAGAGAGAGCAGTGGTAAAATTTTGTCAGGTACTCTACCAAATGATGTTAGCAAAGTTTTTATAGTTCATAGTTTTACGCCTTAGGATGTTATAAAAATAATGATGAGAGAGACACTGTCCTGTCAACAAAGACTCTGACGCCATAATATTTTCGTGCTTCTAACGTAGTAATCATAGGAAAATGATAAAGGAGATTAGGGCATATGCAGGGGGATATTTATAGACAGTCATTCGATATAGATGAATTGTAGGTGTTCTGCTTCTGAATTTCTTAGTGCAGACTGCCTATACTCTGCATGGTTGTGAATTTCCTCCTGTACGATAGTGTGATATTATTCTCATTGTGATCGCTCTCTATCAGTTACAGGTGGATGACGTAACAGCCTTGTAGCTAAAGGAGCAGTGCTGTCGGAACCTGATGCGATTTCGAGAGAATTAGCAGTGGTCTGTGGCCTGACGGGGGAGATCTCTCACTCGTCGAAATTACCTGGAATCGTATACTATATATGGATGTCTGGAAGATTTCTGGGAATACTGCAGACAGACGATACTCTGACGAAAAGTGAGTTCAGAAGTCAGCTCTATACTATTTCTTCTAAGTTTTGTGAGCAAACATATTACTACCTCCTACATATGTCTCGTGAAGTAACTGCAGTGAGTAAGTTAGGGGCTAATAAGAAGATTTTTACCAGTTTTACCAAGAGACAATCAGCGGCAGAAGTTCTGTCTTTTGTTTTCCCGATAAACAAGAGGCAACATACAATTCTGTGTGCCTATAAGTGGATGAAGTGACATCTTAATAGGCAGACTAAATTTGCATTTACACCACACTTCGCAAGCCAGTCCTCTAGCATTACTGGTCATTTCCTTTCCTATTCCACTCGCAAATAGAGTGAGGGGAAAAGATTGTCTATACTCCTCTATATGTGCACCAATTTCACGTATCATGTCTTCGTGGTCCTTACGCGAAATTTATGTTGGCGGCAGCAGAAACCTTCTGCAGCCAACTTCAGACGTCGGTTCTCAGTAGTGTCCTGATAAAGAACATCGTCTTCCCTCCAGAGCCATCTGGCAAGTGTAATCCAACTACAAGAAAAAAATATTACTCACCATGCAAAGTGACTCTCATGAAGAATTTAATTGATTACTCAATCAATTTGTATCAAAGACATTCCAGCATGCGAGTGGAAGTGAGGGCGAGAGTAACACAGATATGCTTCAAGAGTTGGAGCGTTAATCAGGAGTTCTTTATATTGCGGAGAGATCTTTTAATGACATTTCAATCTCCCACCTACAGAGGGAGACATGACCATCGTAATAAAATAAGCTATATTACCGAATTTATAAAGTGATATGTAATATAAACCTGATATTTACCAGTTCCCTCTGCTGTTACTGCGGGAAACTTTGTATTTGACTTAGCATTTGGTAACTTTAAGAGAGTTGGAAAGCGAGGAGGCATCCTGTGACAGAGATAGAGCATGCTCTTAGCACTCCATTATGATGCAAAAATAAGTTTAATATCTTAATTTTATCCATTGTTTTCCAGTGTCCCGTCCGCGACTGTTTTACTTTCGTAAAATGAAGAACAAACCGCCTTCAGTCACAAGTTGTGTTTATTTACTGCAGTTTGTTCTTCATTTTACGTAAGTTTAATAGTCTAGTCTTGTGATGCGGGAAATATCAGATATTAAACTGGTAAGAACAGATTTTTTTTTTTACCTGATGAGAGAATACTTAGAGGAAATAAACACTTTCCCATACAGCTGTACAGGATTTTCATAACTAATGGTACTTTAGTGATGTGAAGATGCGTGTATGCTACAATTTCTTCTGTCTTCAAAAATAACTCTTGTAAAAGGAAGGAATCTTCATTTCGTGTGAGAAATTCTAGGTGTATGGACAACAACATCCTTGTCTCGGAGTGTGTAAAGTGGATTTTTTAAACTGGGGAGAGTTGGGGGTGGAAAAAAATTCAAAGGCATCGTTCAATATGCCCTAGGCAAGTATGTTCTGAGTAAGGTTTTAAGGGGTGGGAAAGATTCACCATGGTTTAATAGCTGTGTTAGAAAAGCGCTACGTTAGCAAAGAGCACTTCATCTCAGATTCAAGAGAAGTAAAAACCCAGTTGACAAAAAAAAGCTGAACGAAACGAAAATGAGCATAAGAAGGGCAATGAGAGAAGCGTTCAGTGATTTTGAAAGTAAGACGTTGTCAACCGTAAGAGATTTTGGTCGTATGTAAAATCAGTAAGTGGGTCAAAATCATCTATTCAGTCTCTCAGCGACCACACCGGCACCGAAACGGAAGATAACAGAGAGAAGGCCGAAATACTGAATTCTGTCTTCCGAAGTCTTTTCACCGCAGAAGATCGTAACACTGTCCCTCCTTTCAGTCGTTGTACGAACATCGAAATGTCAGATATTGAGATAACCGACCGCGGAATTGAAAAGCAGCTACAATCGCTTAGTAGCGGAAAGGCTTCAGAACCAGGTGAGATACCTATAAGAGTCTATAAAGATTATACGAAAGAACTTGCTCCCCTTCTAGCAGTAATCTATCGTAAATCGCTTGAGCAACGAAAGGTACCTAAAGGCAGGAAAAAAAGCGCAAGTCATTCCCGTTTTTAAGAAAGGCCGCCACACAGACTTACACAATTAATGACCTATATCGTTGACGTCAGTCTGTCATAGAATTATGCAACATGTTTTATGCTCGAGAATTATAATGTTTTTGGAAAATGAACATCTCCTATGTAAAAATCAACATGGATTCCGCAAACAGAGATCCTGCGAAACTCAGCTCGCCCTGTTCCTCCATGAGATCCACAGCGCAGTGGACAACGGCGCTCAGACTGATGCCGTGTTCCTTGATTTCAGTGAGGCATTTGCCGTTTGAAGAAAAAAATACGATATTACGGAGTATCGGAGCAGACCTGCGATTGGATTCAAGACTTTCTTGCAGATAGAACTCAACACGTCGCACTTAACGGTACTAAATCGACACATGTAAAAGTAATATTCGAAATACCACAGGGAAGTGTGATAGGACCGTTGCTGTTTACAATATGTATAAATGATCTAGTAGAAAGGGTCGGATGCTCTTTAAGGCTATTCGCAGATGACGCAGTTGTCTATACCAAAGTAGCAACGCCAGAAGATAGTAAGAATTTGCAGAACGACCTGCAGAGAATTGATGAATGGTGCAGGCTCTGGCTGTTGACCGTGAACGTAAATAAACGTAACATATTGCGCACACATAGGAAAAGATATCCACTACTATACAGCTACACTATTGATGGCCCATATGTGTTCGATTGGAGACAGATCTGGTGATCGAGCAAGGCAAGGAACCATGTGTACACTCTGTAGAGCATGTTGGGTTACAGCAGAGGTATGTGGTCGAGCGTTATCCAGTTGGAAAACAATAACTGGCGTGCTGTCCATGACTGGCAGCACAAGAGGCCGATTCTCCTGATAACGTGATGGAAGACGAAATGAATGACTATTTGGAGGGTGTGGCATAGCCAGTACTAGTCAGACTTTGCCAAAAGCTTTATACCTACGATCAAAGGAGTCAGAAGTGATAGATAACGTTGATGTAGTATTTTTGAAATTATTGGGAGAAGTGACAACCGAAGAATTATTCAAGTTAGGTGAAGAGTCTTTGAGACTGGAAATATACCATCGGACTTTCAAGACAATATCATCTATAGAATCCAGAAGATAGCAATGACAGAACAATCAGTTTGACAGCTCCTGCATCCAAGTTGCTAACCGAAATAATATACAAAAGACTGGATAAGAAGATTGATGACCACTTACATAGTGATATTTGCCCTTAGGAATGCCAAATGTAGCAGTGAGGCACTTTTCAGATTATGCTCGTTAATGGAAACAAGGATTACGAAAAATTAAGATACTTTCAAAAGGTGTCACGACTTAGAAACGTGTTCAATAGCGCTCAGTGATGCAAGATAAAAATCTCAGAAAAAGAAGTATAAGACGTAGGGAAAGACGGCTAATATGCAATATGCACAAGAATCAAAAGTTGAAAAATGTGAAAAAAGAGAGCAATAGACAAGTACCTGAATTAGAAAGGGCGTAAACATGGGACTCATTCTTTCTCCTCTACAGTTCAGACAGTATTTCGAAGAAACAACGAAGGAAATAAAAGAAAGGTTTAAAAATTGGATTAAAATTCAGAGGGAAAGACCATCAATGATAAAATTCACTGATGACAATGCTATTCTCTCTGAACGTGAAGGAAGAATTACAGGATCTGTTGAATGAAATCAATACTGCACAGAACAGAGGAAACGGCTTAACAGTAAACCAAAGAAAGATGAGAGTATCTAGGATAAGCTGAAATGAGAGTAACGGCAAACGCATCAAAATTGGGATTTATTTAGTAAATAAAGTGAAGGAATTCGACTGCTTGGGAGGCAAAATAACCCATGACGGACGTAACAAGGAGCACACAAAAAGGTAGCTAGTGTAGGATCACACATTCTTCCTCCTAAGAAGAAGTTGGCTGCTGAGAAACATAAGTCTTTAATTGAAAAAGCAGTTTCTGATAATGTACGTCTGGAGCAGAGCATTGTATGAATGTGAATCAGGGACTCTGGAGAAACTAGGAAAGATTAGAAGCGAAGAGTTTGAAACGCAGTGTTACAGAAAGGTTATTCAAAATTAGGTGGACGTATTAAATGAAAAATGAGGAGGTCCTCCGCAGGTTCCGCCAATAGAGAATCACAGAAAACATTGTCCACAGGAAAAGAGAGAACCGTAGAGCGTAGAAACAAAACAATAACTCCAACTATACTAGAGGAAACTGTAGAGGTCAAAAATTCTGCAGGGTGACAGACGTCGGAATATACACACCGAAGCGTCAAAGAAACTGGTGTAGGCATGCGTATTCAGATACAGAGATATGTAAACAGGTAGAATACAGCGCTGCGGTCGGCAACGCCTACATAAGACAACAAGCGTCTGGCGCAGTTCGTAGATCGGTTACTGTTGCCACAATGGCGGCTTTTCAAGAGTTAAGTAAGTTTGAACATGGTGTTACAGTCGGCGCACGAGCGATGGGATACGGCATCTCCGAGGTAGCGATGAAGTGGGGCTTTTCTCGTACGACCATTCCTGAATAGCAGGAAACCGGTAAAACATCAAATCTCCGACATCCCTGCTGTCGGAAAAAGATTTCCGCAAATTGCTGCAGATTTCAATGCTGGGCCATCAACAAGTGTCAGCGTGCAGAACATTCAACGAAACGTCATCGATATGGGCTTCCGGAGCTGAAGGCCCACTCGCGTACCTTTGATGGCTGCGCGACACAAAGCTTTAGCCCTCGTCTGGGCCCGTCAACACCGAGATTGCACTTTTGATGATGGATACATGTTGCCTGGTCGGACGAGTCTCGATTCAAATTGTATTGAGTGGATGGACTTGTACGGGTATGGAGACAACCTCATGAATCCGTTGACCCTGCATCCCAACAGGGGACAGTTCAAGCTGGTGGAGGCTCTGTAATGGTGTGGGGCGTGTGCAGTTGGAGTGATATGGGACCCCTAATACGTCTAGATACGACGTACGTAAGCATCCTGTCCGATTACGTGCATCCGCTCATGTCCATTCGTCATTCCGACGGAATTGGGCGATTCCAACAGGACAATGCGACACCCCACACGTCCAGAATTGCTACAGAGTGGCTCCAGGAACACTCTTCCAGATTTAAACACTTCCGCTGGCCAAGAAACTCACCAGACATGAACGTTATTGAGCATATCTGGGAGGCCTTGGAACGTGCCGTTCAGAAGAGATCTCTACCCCCTCGTACTCTCACACATTTATGATCAGTCCTGCAGGATTCACGGTGTCGATTCCCTCCATTAGTCGAGTCCATGTCATATCGCGTTGCGGCATTTCTGCGTGCTCGTGAGGGCCCTACATGGTATTAGGCAGGTGTACCAGTTTCTTTGCCTCTTCGGTGTATATAACAAGGGCAATGGGTATTTGTGATGCTCTAAGGTGAAAAGACTGTTCACACAAGAACAAACAATGCCACTGTGCCTCAAACTAGTTACAAGACTAACGAGAAAATGTAAAAGGGGCGATATGTTTGAGAGATTTATCGTGAGGTGTGATATGACGAAACAGAAGATATACTGAATGGAATTGGAAAACAAAGTTTCGAAGTTCGGGTAGTAGCAAGCGGCCACAGGTCAGTGCCGACAATCTGATCGCCGAATCATCGTGAGTAAAAGTTTCAACTATAAATGAAGTTCTCTGCAAAGCTGCTCTGAAACAGAATCAGTCTTCTCCTTCACATTTATAAAGCAAGCGACTATTAACGATTTTACAGCAGATTTCTGAAATGTTTTAAGGAGAGCGACCTTCATGCTCCTCGAAATTATTAAACGTTCGCATTAGTGCTTGTATTCTCCTCGTGCAGTGGTATCAGGTCATATCGCATCGGTAGATAACGCTAATACCTTGAATAGCGATTAACTAATCAGGTAAACGCTTATCGAGTTCTGAAACCTCTCACTGCGCACGGCGCACTCTGTCCAGAATGCACAAGGCCCCACACGGCGTCAACAAAACGTCTCATGGCATGTTTACATAAACTCTGGTGAGGCCTTGAACGAAGCTAACTAAACCGAGAAAAGCAATCGATCATGAATCAGCTCACCGCCATAGTCATCAGCCGTTTGACATGACACTGCTGTGTACTGGTCTCACTCAGAGCATGGATCCTTTAATGTTATGTACTCAACTTCCATTTTTTCGAAAAATATTTATTAATGGTTATCTTACAATTGTTCAACATAATATAGGCATACACACATCAAATAGGACACAGAAATATCTTTTGCTATCGACATATTCATGTTTTCTTATCATAATAGTTAGCTTTTTTTTTTCTTTTGGAGACCAGAGCCACAGCATCGTCGATGCCGGCAGTTTGATTGTCATCGTCATCATAATTAGCATCAGCAGCTTCTTCTTCTACGTATTACTATTGCTATTATTATCTTGTATACTTCACTGACCTCATGTGTGTATGTAAAAGAATAAGGTTACTTCTTGTGCTGAAAACCACAGATATTATTGTCCATTCTCATGCAGATAAAACCCAATCTTCATATAGTTAAGGCTGACTGCCCATTGGCCTTCTTCTTCTGTGCGGATGCACATGCATTACCCGAACTCTTACGGGACTCGGTAAGCTTGTCTGCCGCGAGTAATGAGTGTCAATGAGTGTAATAGGCAGGGGCACTACGAATGTAGTGTGCGGACATTAAGCTGGGAATGTGGGTCTCACGGGGAGCGTGCAAGGGATAAGTCCCTGCAGTCGCACTATCCTCTGAGCCCTCAGTGCTCAGTGGCTCAGTTGAGTAGAGCGTCTGCCATGTAAGCAGGAGATCCCGGGTTCGAGTCCCGGTCGGAGCACACACTTTCAACTGTTCACGTTGATGTATATCAACGCCTGTCGGCAGCTTAGGGTCCTGATTGAATTATCATTTCATTCTAGAGAGCTGCATGGTCACCAATGGTATCTGTTCTTCCGGGCATGTCCGATACCATCTTCATATAGTTAAGGCTAACTGGCCATTGACCTTCTTCTTCTGTGCTGGATGCACACGCATTGCCCGAACTCTTAAGGGACTCGATAAGATTGTCTGCCGCGAGTAATGAGTGTAATGGGCAGGGGTACTACGAATGTAATGTGTGGACATTAAGTTGGGAATGTGGGTCTCACGTGGAGCGTGTAAGGGATACGTCCCTGCAGTTGCACTATCCTGTGTGCCCTCGGTGGCTCAGATGGATACAGCATCTGGTATATGAGCAGGCGATCCCGGGTTCGAGTCCCGGTCGGGGCACACATTTTCAACTGTCCCTATTGATGTATATCAACGTCTGTCGGCAGCTTAGGGTCTTGATTCAGTTGTCATTTCAATGCTCAGTATGTCAAGCAAAATAAACCTTCTTCAATCACAGGAGATTAAAACACATTGACGGCAGAAGATTGCAGCACCAAGGAGGAGTTGTGCTACGTAAACGAAAGTTGATAGGCGTATTTCTACATCTACAACATGACGTTTATGCAGATTTCGTTTCAGTCGCGTAAGAGTGGCGCTAGTAGCCCGACTATGAGGATTCAAACCAGGTTTGATTTAAATGCACACTGTTACGGACGTGAACACTACTTACTTTTGAGATTAGACGTGGTGACTGAGGCTAGTCAAGAATGCTTGTAAGTCGACAAAGGCGCCATATCAACACCCCAGTGAACGGGGTCATGTAACAGGGCTACGGGAAGCTAGACGTTCCTTCTCCGATACTGCAGCAAGACTCTTCAGGAATGTAGCCGCTGTACATAACTGCTGTCAGCGGCGGTCACGAGAATGTATGGTCGCAAGAAGACCGGGCTCTGGACGGCCATGTGACGCAATCGAGAGGGAAGACCATCACGTTCGGCGTATGGCTCTGGAGTATCGTACATCATCTGCAGCAGCCATTTAAGCAGCAGTTGGCGCTACAGTGATATAACGAACTGTTTCAAATCGGTTATTTGAAGGACAGCTCCGAGCCAGAAGCCCTATCTCACACGTTCCACTGACCCGAAACAACCGCCATTTGCGACATCAGTGGTGTCAAGCGAGAGCTCATTGGAGAGCAGGGTGAAGGCCTGTTGTGTTTTCTGATGAAAGCTGGTTCTGCCTCGGTGCCAGTGATGAACGTGTATTGCTTATAAGGAGGCCAGTTGAGGACCTGCGACCAACCTGTCTGCGTGCTAGATGCACTGGACCTAACCTGGAGTTATGGTCTGGGGTGCGGTCTCGTATAACAGCAGGAGCGCTCTAGTGGTTTTCCCACACACCCTGACTGCAAGTCTGGGCGTCAATCTGGACATTTGAGCTATTGTGCTGCCATTACAGGGGGTATTTTCCAACAGGATAACGCTCGCCCACATGCCGCTGTTGTAACCCTACATGCTCTAGAATATCGACATATTGCTTTGGTCTGCTCGATCACAAGATGTGTCTCCAACTGTGCGCATACGGGACATCATCGGATAACGACTCAAATGTCATCAACAAACACCATTAACCGTCCCATCACTGACCGACCAAGTGCAACAGGCATGGAACTTAATCCCACACACTGACGCACGGCACGTGTACAACACAATGCATGCACATCTGCATGCTTACGTTCAACATTCTGGCTGTTATACCGGTTATTATTGTACCAGCATTTTACATTTGCAATGGCTAATCTCACGCTTACATTAAGCAATGGCCTTGCAATGTTAATCACTTAAACATGTTACCCAGACAAATGTATTCCCGAAATTTCATTAGACAACCTTAATTAATTGTTGGTGTTGCGGCTTCTTTTCCGTCATTGTATTACAAGCGTAAAGAAAAGTTTTATGCTTCGTCTCTAGTTTCCTGCAGGTATTCACGGTCTTTCTAGTTATCCCTTCGAACCCAGCAGACAACCACCTTTATTCATCTGCGTTCCTACACGTCCCGATGGCTTCCATTTCATTTTCGTTACGGTCGTAATTACGTCTTCCACTCCGCTCTGTTCCTTGACCCATTATTTTGTATTCCTACATCTAAAGTATTTAACAATATGCACATCACTATTGTTCAATGAGGAGACCTACGTTATTGAACAGTTTTTTGAACCTTTGCTGTTCATGTTTTATCTTAGTGACCCTGCAGGCGGTATTAACAATAAGCTTAAACTTCTCGCAGATAATGCAGTTATCTGATGCAGCTATCCGATAAAATGCTGCACGTATATCCAGTGAGATCTTGATAAGATTTCAAAGTAGTGCCGACTTCCTTTAAATGTTCCAAAATGTAATACTGCGCATTACAAAACGCAGAAACGAAGTATCCTATAACTGCAATGTCAGTGAGCCAGAACTGGAACCAGCCAGCTCATGCAAATACCTTGCTGTAACAATCTGCGGAGTGATGAGCCAATCTCGGTGGTAGGTAAAGAAGATGGCGCATTTCGGTTCACTGGTAGAAGCGTGTGAAGATGCAACCAGCTTAGAGAGGAGGCGTGCGACCCATTCTGGATGAGGATGATGATGATTGATGATGTTTGGTTTGTGGGGCGCTCAACTGCGCGGTCATCAGTGCCTGTACAAAGTCCTAATTTTTTCACAGTCCAATTTCATTTTCACAGTCCAATCAAGCCACTATCACGACCGATGAGGATGATGATGAAATGATGAGAGCAACACAAACACGCAATCCCCGGGCAGAGAAAATCCCCAACCCGGCCGGGAATCGAAACCTGGACCCCGTGATCTAGAGCTAGCAACGCTAGCCACTACACCACAAGCTGCGGACCCCCATTCTGGAATATTGCTCAAGTGTGAAGAACACAGTCCCGGCCAGCACCAGTCTCTTGTACGGATTTCAACTCGACGGTCAAGAAAGCTGATTAAGACAAGTGAAATTCTGAGTGGCACGTATCCCAGCAACCACCTGGCGGCCGTACAACCGAACGTCCCTTCACGGCCATGGTTCACCTCGACGATGCTTAGGAGACGTCATGTGACCTCTCCTTCCGCATGGGGCTTGGGCACAGGTGTTACTCTCCCACCTCTACCGGCTGACGACACCGCTTCTAGATACTGTGATCGGGACACAATTACGGCGGCGGATCTGAACCGTCATACTGTCGTGTACCAAGTCCTCCGTCGTACCTAGGGGTGCTGTACAAGCAGTTGTCTGTGAAGGGTGCCCCCTCCCTAAAACTGTAAGTGCTTCATTTCACTGGTTCGACATATATGGGTATTATTTGTTCGCGGACTGTTTAACAGACGCGGAATTCCAGCTTTGATGTAAGAGTTGTGCGGATCTTGTCCTCCCATGGAACCAGCTCGCTTCGAAAACTGGGACGCCTGTTTGTGTTTTTTCTTTGTATTATGAACTTGCGAGGGTGGTCTGAAAAGTTCTCGGAACGGAATAGAAAAAAGTACTTACATCACTCAATTTTTTTTTTTATTTTTCAATGTAGTCTACGTGTACATTAATGCATTTGGTCCAGCGATGTTCCAGTGCCTTGATCCCTTCCCGAAAATGAGTTTCCTCCAGGCCTGCAAAACAGTTGTGAACTCCGGCTATCAATTCTTTGTTTGAAGTGAATCTTCTTCCACGAAGAAAAATTTTCGGTTTTGGGAACAAATGGGAGTCTGACGGAGCCATATCAGGTGAATAAGACGGGAGTGGCAACAATTCATACCTTAGTTCGTGTAATTTTGCCATGGCGACAGCATATGTGTGCAGGCATGCATTTTGATGGAAGAATACTTTCTTCCTTGGTAAACCCGGCCTTTTTTCCCGTACCTTTTGTTGCAGTTTGTCCAGGAGGTTAGCATAGTATTCTCCGGTAATTGTTTGCCCAGTGGGGAGATAATCTGCAAACAGAATCCCCTTTGCATCCCAGAACACTTGTGTCATGGACTTTCCTGTCGAAGGAATTGTCTTCGCTTTTTTTGTAGCGGAGAATCGGCGTGTTTCCACTACTTTGACTGTTGTTTTGTCACTGGGGTATAGTAGTGCACCCAAGTTTCGGCTGTGGTCACAAACGGGCGCAAAAAACCTTGTTCGTTTCACTTAAAACGGGCCGAACATTGTTCCGATATATCCATTCTCACGCGTTTTTGATCCGGTGTCAAGAGCCGCGGCACCCAGATACTTTTTTCATTTATAATTCTTCAGTTAAAATGCGATATACCCTTTCAGATGAAACCTGGAAAGCGTGAGCACTTTCACGCACTTTCAATCGGCTATCTTCCATGACCATTTTGTGCACTTTTGCAATGATTTCTGGAGTAGTGACACATCTTGGCCGACCACTGCGCGGATCATCATCTAAGCCCTCCCGACCAAATTTAAATTCATTTGCCCACTTGGCAGCTGTTGTATGTGAAGGAGCAGTCCCCCAATGTACTCTGTAAATCGGCATGAATATCCTTTGCTTTCATACCTTTCTTTACGAAGTACTTGATCACTGCTCGAATCTTCGTAAATCACTACGCGGAAACAACAACGGAGTCACGTAACCGCTACAGCCCCAAGAGCACTGACGTGGCACGTGTTTACAGGCAACGGTCCAATGAATATCACGTGAAAAACTCGTTGCGCTAGCGCTGACCTCTCGGGGTGACACCTAGAACTTTCCAAACCCCCCTCGTACCTTTCTAAGCGACGCCGCCGTTTCCAGTTTTCAATTATAAGTTTGCTGTGGATGTTATTCTCCTCTGGAACTGGCCCATTTCGAAAGCTGGGTCGTAATTTTGTGTCTTTTAATTTATGTAACGAACTTATCTTTGTACTTCACGCTCTTATTTTTGTTCTATTCTGAAAATTAGACTAATGGTAACTTGGTGCTGTTGTAACCACTGCTGGCTGTTTGTGTTCATCTTTTAGTGTTTTTATTTTGCATTTAAAATTTATCTTTGTACATAGATTTTTTTGTTCCACTGTGAACAGTACAACTACGTTAACATGTCATTTTAGTAACTACTCTTGGCTGTATGGTCTTTGATGCCAAATCCAAAAGCAACTAAATAAGAAAATATGAGAGACTGTTACCAAATAGGACTTAACAGCGGATATTTAACGGATACAAAGAAGGGCATCACGAGTGTTAAGAGGTACGTTTAACCAATGAGAGAGCGTCATGTATATGCTGAAACAACGTGAAATGACAGATGAAGGTAGACGTAAACCATCCCGTGAAAGCCAACTTACAATGAAACTTCCTGGCAGATTAAAACAGTGTGCCGGACCGAGACTCGAACTCGGGACCTTTGCCTTTCGCGGGCAAGTGCTCCACCACAATGTTTCAACAGCCAGTAATAAGTGAGAAATGTAGGAAAATAGTACAAGAGGCTCCCCTAGGTCTCACTTGTAGCAGGGACCAGAAAGACAAGGTTAGACTAAATGCAGTTCGAACAGAGAAATTTAAGCATTCTTTCTGCGTTATTACTCCACCTCCTCTCCCCAACTCCACATAACCACCTTTCAAAAAAGACTACCTGACAATTAAAGTTAGATTTCACTTTTTGCCTGGAGCGGGGAGGGTGTTGTACCTGAAGGGCAGTGTATCTATCAACACACGATATTCTCTGGTCGGTGTTTCAATCGATTGATCGATTTTAGAAACACGTGAAGGAATGCACACTTGAGACCACCATAAGCAGTTTACGGCATTCTTTGTTGTTCTTGTTGTTGAGAGACCTAAAGTTGTGTCTCGTGCAACGTTTGTAAATATTATGAGTACTACATATTTAAGTACTATACAGGGTGGTCCATTGATCGGGACCGGGCCAAATATCTCACGAAATAAGCGTCAAACGAAAAAACTACAAAGAACGAAACTCGTCTAGCTTGAAGGGGGAAACCAGATGGCGCTATGGTTGGCTCATTAGATGGCGCTGCCATAGATCAAACGGATATCAACTGCGTTTTTTCTTTAAATAGGAGCCCCCATTTTTATTACATATTCGTGTAGTGCTTAAAGAAATATGAATGTTTTAGTTGGTCCACTTTTTTCGCTTTGTGATAGATGGCGCTGTAATAGTCACAAACATATGGCTCACAATTTTAGACGAACAGACGGTAACAGGTAGGTTTTTTTAATTAAAATACAGAACGTAGGTACGTTTGAACATTTTATTCCGGTTGTTCCAATGTGATATATGTACCTTTGTGAACTTATCATTTCTGAGAACCCATGCTGTTACAGCGTGATTACCTGTAAATACCACATTAATGCAATAAATGCTCAAAATGATGTCCGTCAACGTCAATGAATTTGGCAATACGTGTAACGACATTCCTCTCAACAGCGAGTAGTTCGCCTTCCGTAATGTTCGCACATGCATTGACAATGCACTGACGCATGTTGTCAGGCGTTGTCGTTGGATCACGATGACAAATATCCTTCAACTTTGTCCACAGAAAGAAATACGGGGACGTCAGATCCGGTGAACGTGCGGGCCATGGTATGGTGCTTCGACGACCAATCCACCTGTCATGAAATATGCTATTCAATACCGCTTCAACCGCATGCGAGCTATGTGCCGGACATCCATCATGTTGGAAGTACATCGCCATTCTGTCATGCAGTGAAACATCTTGTAGTAACATCGGTAGAACATTAAGTAGGAAATCAGCATACATTGTACCTTTTAGATTGCCGTCGATAAAACGGGGATCAATTACCCTCCTCCCATAATGCCGCACCATACATTAACCCACCAAGGTCGCTGATGTTCCACTTGTCGCAGCCATCGTGGATTTTCCGTTGCCGAATAGTGCATATTGTGCCGGTTTCCGTTACCGCTGTTGGTGAATGACGCTTCGTCGCTAAACAGAACGCGTGCAGAAAATCTGTCATCGTCCCGTAATTTCTCTTGTGCCCAGTGGCAGAACTGTACACGAAGTTCAAAGTCGTCGCCATGCAATTCCTGGTGCATAGAAATATGCTACGGGCGCAATCGATGTTGATGTAGCGTCCTCAACACCGACGTTTTTGAGTTTCCCGATTCTCACGCAATTTGTCTGTTACTGATGTGCGGATTAGCCGCGAAAGCAGCTAAAACACCTACTTGAGCATTATCATTTGTTGCAGGTCGTGGTTGACGTTTCACATGTGGCTGAACACTTCCTGTTTCCTTAAATAACGTAACTATCCGGCGAACGGTCCGGACACTTGGATGATGTCGTCCAGGATTCCGAGCAGCATACATAGCACACGCCCGTTGGGCATTTTGACCACAATAGCCATACATCAACACGATATCGACCTTTTCCGCAATTGGTAAACGGTCCATTTTAAAATGGGTAATGTATCACGAAGCAAATATTGTCCGCACTGGCGGAATGTTACTTGATACCACGTACTTACGCGTTTGTGACTATTACAGCGCCATCTGTCACAAAGCGTAAAAAGTGGACCAACTAAAACATTCATATTTCTTTACGTACTACACGAATATGTAATAAAAATGGGGGTCCCTATTTTTAAAAAAACCGCAGTTGATATCCGTTTGACCTATGGAAGCACCATCTAACGGGCGAACCATAGCGCCATCTGGTTTCCCCCTTCAAGCTAGACGAGTTTCGTGCTTTGTAGTTTTTTCGTTTGATGCTTATTTCGTGAGATGTTTGGCCCGGTCACTATCAATGGACCACCCTGTATAATGTACTAATGTTTTTTGGTGGACATTGTTAATTCTCCAGTTGCAGAGTTTGTGGTAATTAAAATTATGTATACTTTTCAAATTAATTACGTAACAGATTTGTTTTTGGGGGTGGTCCACCATTAGCAAAGCACAATGTTATCTTTTCTTATATTGCCAAGACATGTTTCGCTGAAGTTCCAGCACCTTTAATGGGCTATATATAAAGGGAACGTCGACTGACTTTAACATCGCCCAGCCCAAACTGTTAAGCACAGAAACTTGAAATTTGAAGAAAGTGTGGATACTATACTGTAGGCATCGTTTAAGAAGAGAGTTTTCGTAATTCCAACCCTAAAGGGATGAAAGGATTTTTGAAAAATGTCGCTATTAAGGCAATTCTTAAGCTAGATCTACGAAAACTGTTATTTGGCTTCAGTATTTTTCAGTATTTTTGGAAATTTAACCCAAGGGGTAGAAATCTTTTTTGAGTAAATGTAATTATTAAAGAACTACTAAAGCATGTTTAAAGCTACATGTATGGAGGTCGGTATTAGACTTCTCGGTTATAAATAAAAAACTTCGTACTTCATCGTTTTTTGTAAATTGAACCCCTAAGGAGGTGCAATAGTGGGTGAAAATTTTTACCAGGTACTTCGTTAATTAAAAAAAATTTAAACTTCCCGTCATGAGAAGCGCTATTTCACTCCTCGATTAGATATAACGAAGTATTTGTTAGTGGATGAAAGTTGCTGTGGAAATATCTCCAGAAGAACGCAAAAGGCGTGATCAAGAAAAACTTTGGAGTCCAGCTGCCAGAATCGCTTTTTGGTCAGAAATACATTCGGAATAGAGCATGCTTCTACGGGCTCAATTAGCGTGGAAGGCTTAGATGGTGTTGCAATTTGTGAACAATATACACATTCGATCAAATAAAAACAAAAAATTTCTGATGCCCATACAATGTTCACGAGAGAAACAGCAAAGTTTTGTGTGTATATCTTGTTACCACATGCTGTGGTTTTCTGGGTTTCCATATTTTTCACTGCGCTTATTTTCTTTCACAGTCTGTCATCTGCATCCATACACACACATCAAAAAAAGTTTTGCATCAGCCCGGTTCCAAGAACTCTTGAAGATAGACGTTGACTGTGGATCTTGTATTACAGACAAAGTCCCTTTGACTGTTCAGAGATGTCACTAAACCCTCCCAAACATGTATACAACTATGCATGATCAGCGCCTATTAGACGGAGGGGGTCGACAGCCGATCAGTTCCAGTCATTCCACATGGAGGGAAATACAGGGCTCCTGTTGTCTGTAGTTCATCCATGCCTAGACGGTCAATACCGCGGTTCCATCGCTTCCGCATTGTCACTTTGTGCCAGGAAGGGCCCTCAACAAGGGAAGTGTACAGGCGTCTAGGAGTGAACCAAAGCGGCGTTGTTCGGACATGGCGGAGATACAGAGAGACAGGAACTGTCGATGACTCCTCGCTCAGGCCGCCCAGGGGCTACTACTCAGTGGATGACCGCTAGCTACGGATTATGACTCGGAGGAACCCTGACAGCAACGCCGCCATGTTGAATAATACTTTTCGTGCAATCACAGGACGTCGTGTTACGACTCAAACTGCGCGCAACGGGCTGCATGATGCGCAACTTCACTCCCGACGTCCATGGCGAGGTCCATCTTTGCAACCACGACACCATGCAGCGCGGTACAGATAAACCCAACAACATGCCGAATGGACCACTCAAGATTGGCATCAGTTCTCTTCACCGATGAGTGTCGCATATGCCTTCAACCAGACAATCGTCGGAGACGTGTTTGTAGGCAACCCGGTCAGGCTGTACGCCTTAGACACACTGTCCAGCGAGTGCAGCAAGGTGGAGGTTCCCTGCTATTCAGGTGTGGCGTTATGTGGGGTGACGTACGCTGGAGGATGCCATTCACGTATCGTACAGCCATTACGGCGCCTTCCATCACCATATGGAAGGCGCCGTAAACGGCTGTACGATACGTGAATGCCATCCTCCGACCGATAGTGCAACCATATCGGCAGCATATTGGAGAGGCATTCGTCTTCATGGGCGACAATTCGCGCCCCCATTGTGCACATCTTGTGAAGGACTTCCTTCAGTATAACATCACTCGACTAGAGTGGTCAGCACGTTCTCCAGATATGAACCCTATCGAACATGCCTGGGATAGACTCAAAAGGGCTGTTTATGGGCGACATGACCCACCAACCAATCTGAGGGATCTACGCCGAATCGCCCTTGAGGAACGGGACAATCTGGACCAACAGTGCCTCGATGAACTTGTGGATAGTATGCCACGACGAATACAGGCATGTATCAGTGCAAGAGGACGTAGAACTGCGTATTCGAGGTACCGGTGTGTTCAGCAATCTGGACCACCATCTCTGAAGGTCTCGCTGTATGGTGATAAAACATGCAATGTGTGGTTTCCACGAGCAATAAAAAGGGCGTAAATGCTATTTATGATGATCTCTATTCCAATTTTCTGTACAGGTTCCGGAACTCTCGGAACCGAGGTGATGCAAAACTTTTTTTTTATGTGTGTAGATATTAATACAGAAAGGGAAGCAAACACGGACAGAAGAGCTTCAACCTCAAAATGATTAGTTAAGGCATGAGTAAGTAAGGCATATGTGTTCAGTTGTGAACCATCTTGTGCCTTGAAACAGAAGAACGTCTTCTACCGTGAAGCACGGGATCTTTGCAAATGAATACACTTATTTAAAGTATTAATAATTTTCCTTGCCTTGAAAATTCTAATTTATGTCAGTTGCAAATTGATAAATTTTTTTCCACTGCAACACTTTAAAATCTGAATAGAATACTTCTTACTGGGTACATGTCGATGATGTATCTTGGAACAGGTTTTCACTTTTAGGGAAACCTTACTATTCTGGAACAATTTAAGTAGTTTCAGAGAAAGACTGCAGCACACATAAAGTTAATGCTGTCATTTCAAAATCCTGTAAGAATAGTTGCACAACATAGACTATTCTGGACATCTTTCTTCAAAACAGTCTTCATACTGAAAACCGCAACAACAACAACAATAATACGTCATCCCTGAAATGTATCTGGACCAACTGTTAATCTGCTTCAGAGACGGAACACTTTCTTATGACAGGATGAGTCATAATGAACACAAGTGCTTCCGTTAATTATTAGTTGAAAGTCGTACTCAAATGCGCCATTATCAACTTTTGAAACTATAAAACAATTATGAAAAGTAATGATCTTGGTTCAAGAAAGATGTTAATTGAATACTGGTCATTTTTCATTCATCAACAGAGCAACTTTTTCTTTACTTGTAAGATGTTAAAGGGATATATGCGTAGATCGTCGGAGAAACGTCGTCTGTCGATTGATAAGTGAGGCTTCAAAATAATTCTTCGTAACATCTACGCTATACGTTGACATCTTATTTTGAAGCTCTTATCGATAAAATACGAACGGTCCACAAGGACTGATGTAAACGTATGCGGAAAAGCCGATACGAACTGACTTCTAACGAATTTAAATCATTTTCTCAGCAGTTTCAAATGTAAAATTCAATTATAATGCGGACTGTAGGAATTGTAAAGTGCTGTTGGTGACTTTTGTCACATGAAGCTCATTTTATAGCCTATTATATTTAATTCTTTTCTCATTATTGCACGGAGCCTGAAATCAGCTGGTAATTGGCGAATTTTGCTGGACCTACTGATAGACAACATAACGCTCCCTGTTTCATTTGCCACTGATTCACAATTTCTTTAATAGAACAGGTATTCGGGGCAAAAATAACGCATTTTCGTAGATTTGAATTGTATCTTGTGATATTTGCTTGCTAATATGTGTCAAATTATAAGCGTTCTTGAGTTCATACTAATTATTAAAAAAGACTTGGGGAAGTTTCTAGTGCAACCTCTTGCAATGAGATGTCCCTTGTGTTAGAACATAATACTGGCACATTAGTTTAAAACGTAGATGCAGTAAGAAATAAAAACTTTTTATGGATGAGTACTGACTGTCAGTTGAAGTGGAATGAGCAGATAAAGATGTTAGCAATGAGTAGGTTATCGGCGTGTTACTCCCTTACAGACGATTCATTGGTGTGTATAAGCAAGTGCATGATTGTTACGTACTGTTACTATGTACAGTCACTTCATAGCTGTGAGATCACATTTTGTGGATCAGATACACCAAATGTAGACAAAATATTTAAACTACAGGAAAGAACTACAAGAATAATACCTAAAAACAGAAACCGGGCTTATTACAAAAATCTATTTTAAACAGTTGGAGATACTAATGGCCCGAAATAAGTTCGTCTACCAAAGAAACAATGGTAATTATAACACTAACATTTCTATATATGATCGTGGATCAAGAAAAAACTTAAAAAACACATGCCGAGAAAAAGTAAAAAAAAACTGAAAACAATATTTTCTGCTTTATGAATCAGACTATACAATGAAATGCCTGCGAAAATTAAAGAGGTAAGTATAAACAAAGTCTTTAAAAACGCTAATAAGGCAAACCACTTAAGTAATGTATACTACACAGTAAAAGTTTGGAAGAATGTAAGTATGTTTCTCCGCTACATTTTCGACCTGGATCAGCAACAATAATCCGATTTTTAAACGAAAAAGCAGTTTCTACTGCAGGTAATTTGAATATAGGAATAATTTAATCTAAATGGATTATAAAGTATATGTGACATTTTACAGTACACTATCACTTTATAACGTATATTATTGGAACACAGCACGCCCAAGAACTGTGATGAAAATTGGTAACCTCACTTCATCTGTCTGATCTCAAAATTTACTTCATTATGGAGGGATGCTGACTCAGTTTTTTAACAGGAAAATGAGGATGCACAAAGAAAGTAATGCATAAGCAGGGGATGTCATCATTGACTCTGATATCAAACGGACGAATGTGTGTCAAATGTGTGGAGTACATAAAGTGACTCGAAATAAGAAGTAAAAAACAGATAGCAGCTAGTTTCGGAATCACCTAGACATGTAACTAATTTTTTTGCCTGCAGGTTTTTAAATTTTAATTATATTTTACTGTAGTATTAAGCTGAGATTAGCTTCTGTGACCTAGGCCGCTAATGCACGTCCCATGGTGGCGCTCGATTCGCAGGTATTGACTTCGAATACCGTTGATAGAAGAAATTCTCCACGCTATTATTTGGCCGACGAGGGGAAGGTAACTGGCGGCATTAAGTTCCTGGTGACTAGGTTTCGTGCCAGTGTCGTGTGGGTTGGGGACTTTAATCACGGCGGTCCCCTTGGTGCTATTCGATGGGAGTTGGCTTTGCAGAGGCAGCGGGTTTCACCTTCTCTCTTCCCTTCGCCCGTAACAACACAAACACATTGCTAGACTACACAAGCGCCCATCACAGTCATCCAGACGACTCAAATACACGTACCTGACATTTCATAACAAGTCAGGTGAAACCAACGGCAAACCAGTTCCAAATGGGAAGGAAGAAAGATTAGGGTTTTAATGTCTCGTCCACAATACGGTCATCAGAGAGCACAAGCTCGGATTACACAAGGACGGGGAAGAAAACTGGCCGTGCCTTTTTCAAAGAAACCATCCCGGCATTTGCCTGAAGCGACTTAAGGAAATATTTCCACTGGTACCTTGCCCAGTACGTCAAAGCGGTAATTCCCGCATCTGTCCCATCTGTTCTTTTCCTGAGTATGGGAATAACTTCGATTTTTGATTAAGCTGATTGCGAGGACGCTTGTTAAAGAATTACATTAAATGTATTCGCAGTTGTGAATAATAATAAGCATCAGCTGTAGAATGGTATGACAACAATGAAAATTTGTGTCGGACCAGGACTCGAAACCGTATTTCCCGTTTCTCGCGAGCGGTCGCCTTAACCATTTGGCTATCAGCGCACGACTCAAGGCCAGAGTGTCCAAAGGAACTCTGCATCGTAATCAGAATAACACAGGCACTGCAGTATCGGTTAAAGAATTAGTCACCTCCAAGAGACATCGCGTCAATGTCGTGTAACGCTATCGCCTCCATTTTGGAGACCAAGTTCGAGCATAGCTCAGGCCGTAACTTGTGTTAAAGAGACCGCGCCCGAGTATACACTCCTGGAAATTGAAATAAGAACAGCGTGAATTCATTGTCCCAGGAAGGGGAAACTTTATTGACACATTCCTGAGGTCAGATACATCACATGATCACACTGACAGAACCACAGGCACATAGACACAGGCAACAGAGCATGCACAATGTCGGCACTAGTACAGTGTATATCCACCTTTCGCAGCAATGCAGGCTGCTATTCTCCCATGGAGACGATCGTAGAGATGCTGGATGTAGTCCTGTGGAACGGCTTGCCATGCCATTTCCACCTGGCGCCTCAGTTGGACCAGCGTTCGTGCTGGACGTGCAGACCGCGTGAGACGACGCTTCATCCAGTCCCAAACATGCTCAATGGGGGACAGATCCGGAGATCTTGCTGGCCAGGGTAGTTGACTTACACCTTCTAGAGCACGTTGGGTGGCACGGGATACATGCGGACGTGCATTGTCCTGTTGGAACAGCAAGTTCCCTTGCCGGTCTAGGAATGGTAGAACGATGGGTTCGATGACGGTTTGGATGTACCGTGCACTATTCAGTGTCCCCTCGACGATCACCAGTGGTGTACGGCCAGTGTAGGAGATCGCTCCCCACACCATGATGCCGGGTGTTGGCCCTGTGTGCCTCGGTCGTATGCAGTCCTGATTGTGGCGCTCACTTGCACGGCGCCAAACACGCATACGACCATCATTGGCACCAAGGCAGAAGCGACTCTCATCGCTGAAGACGACACGTCTCCATTCGTCCCTCCATTCACGCCTGTCGCGACACCACTGGAGGCGGGCTGCACGATGTTGGGGCGTGAGCGGAAGACGGCCTAACGGTGTGCGGGACCGTAGCCCAGCTTCATGGAGACGGTTGCGAATGGTCCTCGCCGATACCCCAGGAGCAACAGTGTCCCTAATTTGCTGGGAAGTGGCGGTGCGGTCCCCTACGGCACTGCGTAGGATCCTACGGTCTTGGCGTGCATCCGTGCGTCGCTGCGGTCTGGTCCCAGGTCGACGGGCACGTGCACCTTCCGCCGACCACTGGCGACAACATCGATGTACTGTGGAGACCTCACGCCCCACGTGTTGAGCAATTCGGCGGTACGTCCACCCGGCCTCCCGCATGCCCACTATACGCCCTCGCTCAAAGTCCGTCAACTGCACATACGGTTCACGTCCACGCTGTCGCGGCATGCTACCAGTGTTAAAGACTGCGATGGAGCTCCGTATGCCACGGCAAACTGGCTGACACTGACGACGGCGGTGCACAAATGCTGCGCAGCTAGCGCCATTCGACGGCCAACACCGGGGTTCCTGGTGTGTCCGCTGTGCCGTGCGTGTGATCATTGCTTGTACAGCCCTCTCGCAGTGTCCGGAGCAAGTATGGTGGGTCTGACACACCGGTGTCAATGTGTTCTTTTTTCCATTTCCAGGAGTGTAGGTCGGGTCGCGATTTACTCGGCGCACGAGCCACCTGTCTCTTGAAAACTGGACTCATTTTATATGAGAAAAATATACGGGCGTCTCGCGACCTGCCCCTTGACGTGTGCTGCCTTCTGTTGTCAACCTCTAGAATTATTTCGAAAGAAACATTAGCGGCTGTAACAGCTGCTGACGTGAATGGCTGAGCCAGTATGATGGCACTGACGCAATTTTCTGCGTGTACTCGATAGGTTTCGCAGGTCGCTGTAATTCTGCTACAGATATGTCACGTTTGTTGAGTGAGTAAGAAATTATGAAAGCTGAAGAGGAAGAAATTGCTCAATAACTCACCTCGCACTGTTTTCTTGGGAGAATAGTTATACTTTCTGTCATCATTATTTTGAAATTTGGAATCTGTCAAAGAACTGAATATGAAGAATAAGTCTTGAAATTGAACCCCTTCTTAGTATATATTACTCTTGAGGGAACATCAGTGGTAGTAACGCTTTAAAGAACGGCATAAATGGCCGATATCCTAGGCCCAACATTCTTGTAACTGGCCGATCTCCTAACTGTTAAGTTTCTTCAGGCATGCCATATCCAACTGAAGCCACTCTTTGATGACTGAGCTACCAAATTCCGGGAACGCTGATTGTTACATTTCACCCAATGCTACAAATAGTCCAAGACATTTTACACGAGATAACGATCGGGTTATCTACCGGGCAAGGCGAGGTGCGATGTGGTGGCCGATTCTTCGAGAAAGCAGGAACGTATGCGTGCAGTCCTGTGGAAGACGGCTGTTGTCGTCTTGGAAGACGGGAGTGTCCACAGCATACTCGCCATGAAGTTGTAAAACAAAGGAGAAGAAAGGGCAAAAGTCGATCACCGGGAAAGCTGAAATAAATATCCTGGTTCGGTTTTACGGTAAACTCAATGAGTGGACTCAAGTCGTGGCACAAAACGCCTCCAAAATATCAAGGAATCAACTGAGCCATGACTTCCACAAACTGTGGATTAAGCTGGCCGCGGTGGCCAAGGGGTTCTAGGCGCTTCAGTCCGGAACCACGACCGAGCGAGGTGGCGCAGTGGTTAGACACTGGACTCGCAATCGGGAGGACGACGGTTCAATCCCGCGTCCGCCCATCCTGATTTAGGTTTTCCGTGATTTCCCTAAATCGCTCCAGGCAAATGCCGGGACGGTTCCTTTCAAAGGGCACGGCCGACTTCCTTCCCCGTCCTTCCCTAATCCGATGAGACCGATGACCTCGCTGCCTGGTCTCCTTCCTCACACCAACCAACCAACCAACCAATCCGGAACCACGCGACTGCTACGGTCGCAGGTTCGAATCCTGCCTCGGGCATGGATGTATGTCATGTCCTTAGGTTAGTTAGGTTTAAGTAGCTCTGAGTTCTAGGTGACTGATGACCTCAGATGTTAAGTCCCATAGTGCTCAGAGCCATTTGAACCGTTTGAACTGTGGATTAAAAGCCTCATCCACTGTCAGTGCACTCGACACTTTTATTCATCTGGTGAGATGCGAAATCACGACTCCTCGGACCACACTAGACGTCTCGAAGTCAGCTACCGTTCTGTTTCTGTGCTGTTTGGACCACTGAAGACGAGAAGCTTACTGTGCCTCTGTGAGCGATGTGCTTTTACAAAGGTACTCGGCTCCAGACCGCCATTGCATGCAGTTATCTTTCCAGTGTTCCCTCGGAAAGTAGTTGAGGCACTGCCAGCGGCAATACTCTGTTTTATTATGTTATAAATGTGGTTCGTACTGTTGGTATTCTGATTGATTGAACACTGAAAAGCCAAAGGAACTGATACACCTGCCTAATATCGTGTAAGGTCCCCCCGAGCACGCAGAAGTGCCGCAACATGACGTGACATGTACTCGACTAATGTCCGAAGTAATGCTGGAGGGAACTGACACTATGAACCCTGCAGGGTTGTCCATAAATCCGTAAGAGTATGAGGGGGTGGAGATCTCTTCTGAACAGCACGTTGCAAGGCATCCCAGACACGTTCAATAATGTTCGCATCTGGGGAGTGGCCAGCGAAAGTGTTTAAACTCAGAAGAGTGTTTCTGGAACCACTCTGTAGCAATTCTGGATGTGTTGGGTGTTGGTTACTCCTGCTGGAATGCCGAAGTCCGTCGGAATACACAATGGACATGAATAGATGCAGGTGACCAGACAGGATGCCTACGTACGTGTCACCTGTCAGAGTCGCATCTACACTCCTGGAAATGGAAAAAAGAACACATTGACACCGGTGTGTCAGACCCACCATACTTGCTCCGGACACTGCGAGAGGGCTGTACAAGCAATGATCACACGCACAGCACACCGGACACACCAGGAACCGCGGTGTTGGCCGTCGAATGGCGCTAGCTGCGCAGCATTTGTGCACCGCCGCCGTCAGTGTCAGCCAGTTTGCCGTGGCATACGGAGCTCCATCGCAGTCTTTAACACTGGTAGCATGCCGCGACAGCGTGGACGTGAACCGTATGTGCAGTTGACGGACTTTGAGCGAGGGCGTATAGTGGGCATGCGGGAGGCCGGGTGGACGTACCGCCGAATTGCTCAACACGTGGGGCGTGAGGTCTCCACAGTACATCGATGTTGTCGCCAGTGGTCGGCGGAAGGTGCACGTGCCCGTCGACCTGGGACCGGACCGCAGCGACGCACGGATGCACGCCAAGACCGTAGGATCCTATGCAGTGCCGTAGGGGACCGCACCGCCACTTCCCAGCAAATTAGGGACACTGTTGCTCCTGGGGTATCGGCGAGGACCATTCGCAACCGTCTCCATGAAGCTGGGCTACGGTCCCGCACACCGTTAGACCGTCTTCCGCTCACGCCCCATCATCGTGCAGCCCGCCTCCAGTGGTGTCGCGACAGGCGTGAATGGAGGGACGAATGGAGACGTGTCGTCTTCAGCGATGACAGTCACTTCTGCCTTGGTGCCAATGATGGTCGTATGCGTGTTTGGCGCCGTGCAGGTGAGCGCCACAATCAGGACTGCATACGACCGAGGCACACAGGGCCAACACCCGGCATCATGGTGTGGGGAGCGATCTCCTACACTGGCCGTACACCACTGGTGATCGTCGAGGGGACACTGAATAGTGCACGGTACATCCAAACCGTCATCGAACCCATCGTTCTACCATTCCTAGACCGGCAAGGGAACTTGCTGTTCCAACAGGACAATGCACGTCCGCATGTATCGCGTGCCACCCAACGTGCTCTAGAAGGTGTAAGTCAACTACCCTGGCCAGCAAGATCTCCGGATCTGTCCCCCATTGAGCATGTTTGGGACTGGATGAAGCGTCGTCTCACGCGGTCTGCACGTCCAGCACGAACGCTGGTCCAACTGAGGCGCCAGGTGGAAATGGCATGGCAAGCCGTTCCACTGGACTACATCCAGCATCTCTACGATCGTCTCCATGGGAGAATAGCAGCCTGCATTGCTGCGAAAGGTGGATATACACTGTACTAGTGCCGACATTGTGCATGCTCTGTTGCCTGTGTCTATGTGCCTGTGGTTCTGTCAGTGTGATCATGTGATGTATCTGACCCCAGGAATGTGTCAATAAAGTTTCCCCTTCCTGGGACAATGAATTCACGGTGTTCTAATTTCAATTTCCAGGAGTGTAGATGTATCAGGAATCCCATATCACCCTAACTACACACGTTCCACATCATTATAGAGGCTCCACCAGCTTGAACAGTCACCTGCTGACATGCAGGGTCCATGGATTCATGATGTTGTCTCCATACCCGTACAAGTCCATCCGCTAGATTCAATTTGAAACGAGACTCGTCCGACTAGGCAACATGTTTCCAAAACGAAACTTCCTGGCAGATTAAAACTGTGTGCCCGACCGAGACTCGAACTCGGGACCTTTGCCTTTCGCGGGCAAGTGCTCTACCAACTGAGCTACCGAAGCACGACTCACGGCCGGTACTCACAGCTTTACTTCTGCCAGTACCTCGTCTCGTACCTTCCAAACTTTACAGAAGCTCTCCTGCGAACCTTGCAGAACTAGCACTCCAGAAAGAAAGGATATTGCGGAGACATGGCTTAGCCACAGCCTGGAAACATGTTTCCAGTCATCAACACGTCGGTGTTGACGGGCCCAGGCGAGGCGTAAAGCTTTGTGTCGTGCAGTCAGCTAGGGTACACGAGTGGGCCGTCGGCTCCGAAAGCCCATATCGATGGTGTTTCGTTGAATGGTTTGCGAGCTGACACTTGTTCAGGCCCAGCATTGAAATCTGCAGCAGTTAGAGGAAGCGTTGCACTTCTGTCACGTTGAACGATTTTCTTCAATCGTTATTGTTCCCGTTTTTGCAGGATCTTTTTCCGGCTGCATCGATGTCGGAGATTGGATGTTTTACCGGATTCCTGATATTCACGGTACGCTCGTGGTATGGTCGTACGGGAAAATACCGACCTCATCGCTACCTCGAAGGTGCTGTGCCGCATCGCTCGTGCGCCGACTATAACACCACGTTCAAGCTCGCTTGAATCTTGCAAACCTGCCATTGTAACAGCAGTAACCGATCTAACAAATGAGCCAGACACTCGTCTTATATAGGCGTAGCCGAACGCAGCGCTGTGTTCTGTCTGTTTACGTATCTCTGCATTTATACCAGTTTCTTTGGCGCTTCAGTGTAACATTTAAATACCATTTATGGTCAATATTCTCACAAAATATCTGTTATTTTTATGAAATTAAAGCTTAAAAATCAATAAATATCAAGATCTGGTCATGTGATCGAAGACGCTCGTTTTACTCTTAGTCTGCGCCCTGGTGACGTCACAGACCAAGAGTAACACGAAGATACACGTGTTTTGTAAGAGCGACAGCTGAAGTTACGAAGTTTTTACGTAACTTTTCTGCAAACAGCTTAGCTATTTAGTGATGGAAAACGCAGTTACAATTTTAAGTAACAACAGAAAGGAATTTTGTGAGCGCTGTTAGTGGAAGCTTTGCGAATGTGGATGCGTTTATGCTCCACTTGGTTAGAGCGGCGACATGTGCAACGACGGACATTCTTTTTCCTGCTCTCTGAAACATCATTGAACTTGCTCAAAACTAAGGAATTGTAGAACTTCTCAGAATGGGTCCGTACATTATAACTAGACTGTCGAGTATCAATCGCGAGCTACGATCCATAGCACAATAAAATTATTATTGTCAAAACTTAGTACTAACTCAGCAGATGTAGTCACCGGGCAGGCGTTCGGTTGCTCAGCAGACATGTTGGGGGTCAAATCGGATTCACGGAATCCGACAGCAAAGATTTATTAGAGTGTCCTTCATCGCTGGAATCCGGCTAATGACATCGTACGACGCCACCCCACGGTCGAATGGACGCGGGTTTGGCGAGCCATCCACGCTCCCTTCCTGTCCACTTTAATGCGGTCGACGTGGTAGGTGGACACAACGAGAAATTTCCGATCCGAAGAAGGCTCCGTGCCATTCACCTAACTTGCGACTCCATGTGTCCCTGTTGCGCTACGGACGAACACAGACTAAACTGTGGCCCCGACCGCGAGTGCTGGAAACTGATCCGGCAGATATTGGCTTTCCTCCTACGTCGCCCCTTGGCTTCGATTGTACCCATGGACCTCTTTCATCCCAACGCCGTCGATTTCCTGATGACCTTGTAGGTAGTCTGTTTAGGTTTTTATGTTGGCAACGCCACGTAGCGCTCTGTATGAAAATCACTGACTGAACTGTGTGCAGTCTGTGGCTGGTTTGCATTGTTGGAATATTTGCTATTGAAGTGTACGCGCTGTGCACAGTTGGAAGTGAGCCGCCAGCGGTGGTGGATGTGGGTAGAGAGATGGCAGAATTTTGAGAGCGGACGATCTGGACGTGTGTCCATCAGAAAGAGCAAATTTGTAATATATATATATATATATATGATGACTTTTGAACACTATTGAAGTAAATACATTGTTTGTTCTCTATCAAAACCTTTCATTTGCTAACTATGCTTATCAGTAGTTAGTACCTTCAGTAGTTAGAATCTTTTATTCAGCTGGCAGTATTGGCGCACGCTGTATTGCAGTAGTTTGAGTAACGAAGATTTTTGTGAAGTAAGTGATTCATGAAAGGTATAGGTTGTTGTTAGTCAGGGCAATTCTTTTGTAGTGATTATTGAAAGTCAGATTGCGTTGCGCTAAACATAATGCGTGTCAGTTTAGTGTTGATCAGAATAAGTAAAGAGAGAAATGTCTGAGTACGTTCACTTTTGCTCAGCTGATTGAAAATCAAATAACTTAAGAGGTTTATCAGCACAGTCATTTATAATTTTCCAAAGGGGACGTTTCAACCTGGATGAACGCGGTCAGTTGGGTAAAGGGAGTGGCGATACGCTACATGCACCGTGACGGCGACAAGGAAGTCTTCGACTTCTGGCCATAAATGATGGAGCAGCTCATGGTCTCGACGAAAAGAGCCCAATACCGGAACTTTTTTGCTATTTGGGGTCGTTCTATATGGACCCACCGCATAACTGGCGTGTGCCAGGTGTAAGAAGAAGTTGAATTGCAGACGTGATGTTCCCACGATCCCCATACCGTAACAGAAACAGTCTCTGACTGTATGCAGCTGTCCCGGACACTCCAACGGTCGACGACTGGTGTTGACCGTAGAAACGACGACCTCATCTTACTGGCCACCCGCATCCATAAGGTGATCCCAACGGGTAAAATGGCTCTTTGTAGTTCACATGACTCCACAAATTTTACCGTACGGCTCCATCATATTGTTGATTTTTAATTAGAGAAAAAAATCATTGTGTCGGTGCACCTCGGTGGTCGGTTAAAAAAAAAAAAAAAAAAAAAAAAAAAAAAGGTTCAAGGTTCAAATGGCTCTGAGCACTCTGGGACTTAACTTCTGTGGTCATCAGTCCCCTAGAACTTCGAAGTACTAAAACCTAACTAACATAAGGGCATCACATATATCCATGCCCGAGGCAGGATTCGAACCTGCGGCCGTAGCGGTCGCGCGGTTCCAGACTGTAGCGCCTAGAACCACTCGGCCACCCCGGCCGACTCGGTGGTCGGATTTGGCAGAGCATGTTGCCAGACCTCGGAATCCGACACCTGCCCAGCTTGCCTCCTCCAATCTTCCGCTGACTGTGCTGCTTAAAAAAAAAAAAAAAAAAAAAAAAAAAAAAAAAAAAAAAAAAAAAAAAAAAAAAAGTAGCCTGTGTTTCTCGTGGAGTACCAACGCCGCATGTGGCGAGCTCTAGAAGTCTTTCTTTGTGTTTGTTACTTCCTTCTGTACTCAGTAAAAAATAAAAGAAAAAGGAACATCAATAAAAAAACTGATAGCGCATACGATTGAAGACAAAAAGGTCACTTGTTCGAATCCTGGAAGGGTCATATATTTTTAAGAGTTTTAAATGATACGACAATAGCGTTAGCAGGAGCTGATGGCAGTAGTTGTTTCGACTGTGGGGTGTATTATATATAGCTTGAAATTTGTCTTAGTCTGAGGAATGGACAACAGAGCATAGATGCATTTACTTTGCGAACAAACAATTCACTACGGACACACACTTAAGGGCTGTGATGTCTGTGAGTGTAAACTAGTTAGCGTCTGAAGCAGACTTACTTCATCTTTATGTAAGATCATGAAACTGCAAAAGTTTAAGCAATAAGGATCCTAGCTGGACAGTACGAAGATAAAACCATCATTTCTAATTAAATAAAAAGTGTGTAGTCACATTAACTAGCAAATATCTTTTTGAACGTGATGTATGTGAACAGCGATTGCAAATGTAAGCGCATGTAAACAGCAGGGTACACACAATAATAGTCTGTTTCTGATCGGTGTGGTGAAGTTTTTTGATTGTGATTTGGTTTTCATATTAGGGGACTGTCGATGTGTTTACAAATAAGTTCAAAATGTTATTTCGGTTTAGTTTCGAACCAGCGATCTGTGGACGTCAACTTATAAAATTCGGCGGTTCATAGCTCTAACAACTGAGCTACCGAATAATTGAGGTGTAGATGGGTAAAACGACAATTTTCACTAGGAGTTTAATTTCGTTGAATGGCGCTATCCTTCATTGTAACAGTGTGGGAGCATATCTCGCAGGAAAGTTAATGTTAACTTCACAGTGGAATACATTTGTAATTAAGTGAAATTGTTCGTCGACTTGATGGCAATTTGCCAATAAAGTGCAACCACATTTTACGCATCTTCTCATTCTCTGGGACGCGCAAAAACAACTTTTCAGGAGTTTTTCAAATGGCTCTGAGCACTATGGGACTTAACATCTGAGGTCATCAGTTCCCTAGAACTTAGAACTACTTAAACCTAACTAACCTAAGGACATCACACGCATCCATGCCCGAGGCAGGGTTCGAACCTGCGACCGTAGCGGTCGCGCGGTTCCAGACTGAAGCGCCTAGAACCGCTCGGCCACACCGGCCGGCCCAGGAGTTTTTATAGGTGTATTTGTACAGTATAGTACTGACACACCATTTCTAACCCATTTTCTGAAATGCAAATTCGAAAACAAGGAGTCGCTGTGAATTAGCATCATGACAAGAGTAGCAGCGAGCTAGCCAGTGACGTCACAGACATCACATGACTCGAATGGAGCGTTTTATCGGCCTTTCAAATTATTTGAATTTCATTTCCGTTTTTGTAAAAGAATACTGAAGGTCAAGAGGAAAAAAAGCGTTTCAAGACCATAAAATGAGATAATTAATCAGTTAAGACAGTTTCCAGAAAACAGTCAAATACCCTCCTACTGTCGGGTTTGAAACGGATTGTATTTGCAAGGTGTCCCTGTCTCTTCACCTGTCTTTACAATACAGTGTAATAATTATCCTTTCTTGATCCTCGCCGATCCAACGTTTCCTCATTTTATTGATTCCCAAAAAGTCCAAATCTGAATCGCTAACCTTTCTCTTCCCACTCACACTTTGAGACTTGCCTGACTCCTCACATTCTGATCATCCTTAAGTGGTTTGGCTTGTTTCCCCTAAATCGCTATGCCCAGATATTGGTACAATTCCTCTAAGAATACTATGATCTATTCCCTTGGCAGCTATGGAATACGCAGACATTATTGCCGGCGTCCTGCATGAGTTCATGCTCGATGTCTTCCCCGTCTGTGGTGGCACTTTCCAGCGGTGTAATGCCCATGTCACAAGGCCAAATTCGTGGTACAGCAGTTTGAGGAGTGAAGTTACGTTCATGTCGTGGCCACCAGATTCGCGTGATCTGACCTGAATCGAGTACACACTAAGTCAAAAAGAAACGACGCGCCAGGAAGGAAATACGCGAATGCGACGGAAATCGGTAGACGTGATTTACATGTACAGCAAAGAAATGATTACAATTTTATAAAAATTGGGTGATTTATACAGGAGAAAAAGCTTCACAAATTGAGCAAGTCAAAAGCGCGTTGGTCCACCCTTGGCCCTTATGGAAGCACTTATTCGGTTTGGCACATTGAAACAGTAGTTGGATATCGTTCTGAGGGATATCGTGCCAGATTCTGTCCAATTGGCGAGGTAGTTCGTCAAAATCCCGAGCTGCTTGAGGGGACCTGCCCATAATGCGGCAAATGTTCTCAACTATGGAGCGATTCGGCCATCGTGCTGGTCAAGGTATGGTTTGGCAACTACGAGGCAAGCAGTAGAAACTCTCGTTGCGTCCGGGCGGGCATTATCTTGCTGAAATATAAGCCCAGGATGTCTTGTCGTGAAGGGCAACAAAGCGGGGCGTAGAATATCGTCGGCGTACCGCTACGCTGTAAGGGTGCCGTAGATGACAACCAAAGGAGTCCTGCAATGAAAAGAAATGGCACCGCAAACCCATCACTCCTGGTTGTCGTGCCATATTGTGGGCACCGTGTCCTGCCGCTGTCCGGGTCCTCTCCAGACACGCCTCCGACTTGAAGCCACGTTGACTGGAGTAGAACTACCTCCAGTGATGAGTGGCGTTTCGAACTGAGCCCCGCTGACCACTGAAGACGTGTCTGGAGACTCCTGAACAGTGGTGGGATACCAACATGGCTGTCGCCCGCCTTACAGACCGACAACCTGGAGTGATGGTCTATGGTGTCAATTCAGTTTGTAGCAGGACCCCTTTGGTTGTCATCTGCGGCACCCTTACAGCACCTCCACGATATTCTTCGTCCCGATTTGTTGCCCTTCATGGCAAGCCGTGCTGGATTTACATTTCAGCAAGGTAACACTCGCTCGCATACGGCGAGAGCTTGCACTGTTGGTCTTCGTGCTTGTCATTCCCTGCCTTGGCCAGAAAGTTCGCCGGATCTCTCCCCAATTGAGAACATTTCGAGCATTTTGGGCAGGGCCTTCCAACCATCCCTCTTGATTTTGACGATGTAACTCGTAAATTGCAACATAATTTGACACGATATCCCTCAGGAGGAGATCCAACAAATCTGTCAAACACTGCGAAGCCGAATAGCTGCTTGCTTACGGGCCAGAAATGGATCAAGGCATTATTGACATGCTCAATTTGTGAAGCTCTTTCGCCTGAATAAATCATCCAGTTTTTCTGAAATTGTAATCATTTGTTTGTCTGTACATGTGCACCACATCTACCGATTTTTGTCCCATTATAATAATTCCTTCGTGGTGCGTCTTTCTTTTCCTTAGAGTGTCCACCTGGGACGCTATCGGGCATTAGTTCCACACCCACAAACCACAGCTCTGTAATACTTGTTTCGTAAGTAAAACCTCCTCTTCTTGCTGCACCTTAATTATTTTTCCCAGGCGCGTTTCGCTTTTTTCTTGCTCTAATGCATCTTTAGTGAAATGTAGAACGACGTTATGTTATTTTTAGATTGTCAAATGGTTCACGTCGCGTTTTTTTATACAACTGAGTAATTATGTACAGTTTGCTCTGATGTGCGTTTCCTCTCATCTGGTTTGGAGGTCGCACTATCACTTCATTTTCGAAACATAAGCATAATTTTGAATTTCGAACTCTTTCACACTGTTCACCATGTTTCCCCTTCGTTTTTGTGATGTACTGTTTTTCTTTTGCCACTAGTTATAGCTATTTGTTCACACACTGTGCTCTTACCAATGTAAATATTGCAACTTCACTATGTGCTTGCTTCTCTTTCTTTGGCTTACCTACATGTTGCCAACCGAACGACGTAGATGTTCAAAACCAACTTCTGTTCATGATGTTTATATCTGTGTGTGTGTGTGTGTGTGTGTGTGTGTGTATGAGAGAGAGAGACTCACCTGAAGAGTGTGTATATGGTTCTTTTTTTAATAGTGTGTGTGTGGGGGGGGGGGGGGGGGGAGGTGTTGGGGCGGATTTTTTTTAGTGTATATGTGTGTGTGTGTGTGTGTGTGTGTGTGTGTGTGTGTGTGTGTGTGAGGGGGGTTGGTGATTTGAGTTGTAGAGTGTTGAATATGAATGTAATGGCTGTTAGAGAGTGGTTGAAACCGTTGGTGACAGCTGCTTTGACTTTTGGTTTCAATGTTCTGTGGAGGGGTTCACGTGTAAGTGAAGTCAGGTGGTATTATTATTATATTCGGTGCTACTAATGCTCTTTTGGAGCGTTATTCTATTATTTTATCTATTAGTGTCAACAGTGAATTGTTTGGCATGTGTGCTTGACCATTCAACAGTGTTTTCCTTCCTGCGTTGGTTTTTTGTATGTGGTAATTCTCTTGCAGGATTAGGAAGTGTTTATGATGGTTAATTCTAATTATTTTCATGTCTTCTTCTCTAGTGGTTGGTTTGTGGTTATGTTGCCTTAAGTGTTCTGCAAATGTGGAGTGGTTTATCACATACTTCCAGGCCGCAATGTGTTCTTTGTATCTGACATCAAATGTTGCCGGCCTGAGTGGCCGTGCGGTTCTACGCGCTACAGTCTCGAACCGAGCGACTGCTACGGTCGCAGGTTCGAATCCTGCGTCGGGCATGGATGTGTGTGATGTCCTTAGGTTAGTTAGGTTTAATTAGTTCTAAGTTCTAGGCGACTGATGACCTCAGAAGTTAAGTCGCATAGTGCTCAGAGCCATTTGGACCATTTTGACGTCAAATGTTGCTATTATCCAAAAAAGAAAGAAACAGAAGAATGTGACGTGAACTGCTTGATAATCTAAAAACAACAAAACTGATCCCACTGAAGACGCCTTAGAGCAAGAAAAAAGACGAAACACATCTGGGAAAAATAAATTAAGTTGCAGCAAGGTTTTATTTACAAAACAAAAATTTCTGTGCTTGCTGTGGAGGATGGCCACGCAGACAAACTTGTGACACAGCTCCGTAATTTGCGTAAATAGCGCGACCTGTGTGTAAGCGTTCTAGTGCCACGTACCTCCGATCGAGTCGGCTTTATTTGCGAAATATCGGCTATCGTTCACTCAGCGTGTCGTTTGCCTTCTTTCGTAGACGGAGAAGCCTTTAACACAGTGGTGCGTGCTATCAGAAGCTGGCAGCGACACGCAGTACAGAGGCGGAGTGACTCGCTTCGTCGCTCCCTCGGCCGCTGTCCTCTGAGGTAGGGCGCCACCGCCCACCCCAGCTGTCGCTCGCCCACGCGCACTCCACGCAGCCCGGCCAGAGATGCCCGCGGCCGCAGCCGCCACTCACTCACCTGTACAGCGACCGCCGCCGCCGCTGCCATGCTGCCTCGCGCCGGACTGAGCTTATCTGCGCCCGCTCGCCTCCCGACTTATCTCTGATTGCTGATTAGCTCTATCTGTCAGGCCGCACCTCGCGCCGCGCCGCGCCTCACCTCGCGTCGTCACGAATCCAGGGAAACGGGCGGGCCGGGATCGCACCCCGCGCAGTCCACCCGCGGGCAAGTTGCAGCTTCCGGTTTGCTCCCGGCACAGTACTTCCGGCGGCCCGGCCCTGCTAGGGGACATCGACGCCGCCCGCCGCTGGGTAAGCGCGTCTGCGAGCACAAAAGGCGCTGAGCTAGCAGTACGCTCTTCGCATTGTCTCTCGAACACGTCGGGCGCATTCTTCAGAGCTAGCGAGGCTGCGCTGTACTCTTCCCTGTTTTCCGAATGGGGTTCCCCATTCTGCATAGAGTGACCAACTCTCCCGTATTTCCCGATGTTTGACGTATTATATTTTTTTTATTCCTCCCGGCTCCCATACAGACCGCCTATTTCTCCACTACGTTTCGGCAGCGGTCACTGTTTTATTAACCCCGTGAAGAACTATCTATAGTATTATATGCGATTTCACTCTTTCTCGGGGTATTCCACTGATGAATTCTTCTCGAGTTATCAGCCGGGTGGCGGCGTCGTCTTGTCGCAACGTTTCAATGAGTTTCGTACCCAACATCTTCTGGCGAAGCTTCTTTAATATTCTTGCGATCTTGGCTGTTGGCGGTCCAGCAAACGGCAGAAACGCCACACGTTTTGCTTCGTCTTCTTCTGGTTTCTCCTGCCGCCTCTTGTCTGCACGCAAGGCGTGTCTTATTTGTGTCTCGGTGTAGCCATTCTTACGGAAGGTTTCCCGCAGATGTGCCAACTCACGCGGCAAACTCTCACAGTCACAGATCGACCTGGCTTTTTGTACTGAGGTGTTCAGTACCGAGTTACTTTGTGCTGGATGGTGGCAGCTCCGAGCATTGAGATATAGGTGAGTGTGCGTCGTATTCCTGTAGACAGAGTGCCCCAACGTACCGTCCAAGATCGCGAGAATATTAAACAAGCACGAAGTAACGACCATCTTTCGCGCACCGAGGAAAGTCAAGGCTATACTTGGCTCAACCAAAGACCAGCTGGTGTTGCAGGCGCCTGGCGTTTACAGTATTGAGTGCGAATGTGGGATGGAGTATATCGGGCAGACACAACGGTGTATCTCCCAGCGCTGTACTGAACACACCAGGAACGTACAACTGGGACAGACAAACAAGTCTGCGGTAGCAGAACATAGCATTGTCGAGGGACACACCTACGAATTCGAAAAAACGAAGGAACTGTGCAGCGCCAACGGTTTCTGGGACTCGATCTTCAAAGAGGCGGTGGAGATGCGTCTGCACAACAATTTAGTAAACAGGGATAGCGGTTTTCAGCTCAGTGCAGCGTGGAATCCCACAATTGATAAAATACGTCAGGAACTCTCCGATCTGAAGGCAGCGGCGTCGGCAGGCAGATTGGATAGACACCGGGTCTCGACACCGGTCCGCGCCGGACCCCCCCCACCGACACCACCGACGGGGTAACCCTTCTGGAGGAACGTGATTGGCCGGCCTACAGTAGCGGACGACGACCAAGCAGCTATATACAGGGTGTTACAAAAAGGTACGGCCAAACTTTCAGGAAACACTCCTCACACATAAATATGTGGACATGTGTCCGGAAACGCTTACTTTCCATGTTAGAGCTCATTTTATTGCTTCTCTTCAAATCACATTAATCATGGAATGGAAACACACAGCAACAGAACGTACCAGCGTGACTTCAAACACTTTGTTACAGGAAATGTTCAAAATGTCCTCCGTTAGCGAGGATACATGCATCCACCCTCCGTCGCATGGAATCCCTGATGCGCTGGTGCAGCTCTGGAGAATGGCATATTGTATCACAGCCGTCCACAATACGAGCGCGAAGAGTCTCTACACCTGGTACCGGGGTTGCATAGACAAGAGCTTTCAAATGCCACGTCTATTCCCCCGTGCTAATCCATACATCAAATGGGCATCTGCCAACTCCGCATTTGTGAACATTGCACTGACTGTAAAACCACGTTCGTGATGAACACTAACCTGTTGATGCTACGTACTGATGTGCTTGATGCTAGTACTGTAGAGCAATGAGTCGCATGTCAACACAAGCACCGAAGTCAACATTACCTTCCTTCAATTGGACCAACTGGTGGTGAATCGATGAAGTACAGTACATACTGACGAAACTAAGATGAGCTCTAACATGGAAATTAAGCGTTTCCGGACACATGTCCACATAACATCTTTTCTTTATTTATGTGTGAGGAATGTTTCCTGAAAGTTTGGCCGTACCTTTTTGTAACAACCTGTAGATATGCACATAAACACATATCGATAGTATCGCGTACACAGGGTACAAAAGGGCAGTGCATTGGCGGACAAATCATTTGTGCTCAGGTGATTCAGGTGAAAGGGTTTCCGACGTGGTTATGGCCGCACGTCGGGAACTGACAGACTTTGAGCGCGGAAATTGTAGTTGGGGCTAGATGCATGAGATATTCCATTTCGAAAATCGTTATGGACTTCAATATTCCGAGGTCCACAGTGTCAAGAGAGTGCCGGGAATACCAAGTTTCAGGCATTACCTCTCACCACGGACAAGGAAGTGGCCAGTGGCCTTCACTCAACGAACAAGAGCAGCTGCGTTTGCCTAGAGTTTCCAGTGCTCACGGACAAACTACACTGCGTGAAATAGCCACAGAATTCAATGTGCAACCTCAGACAAACGTAATAGTTCGGACACTGTGGCGAAATTTGACATTAACAGGCTATGGCAGCAGACCACGATTTCTTGCTAACAACGCGACACCGCCTGTAACGTCTCTCCTGGACTCGTGACCATATCGTTTGAACCCTAGATGACTGGAAAACCTTGCCCTGGTCAGATGAGTCACGATTTCAGTTTGTAACATTTGATGGTAGGTTTCCAGTGTGCAACCAAGTTTTGAACGAAGCACTGTGCAAGCTAGTGGTGGCTCCATAAAAGTGTGGACGGTGTTTACATGGAATGGACTGGGTCCTTTGGTCCAACTGAACCGATCAGTGCCTGGAAAGGTTATGTTCGGCTGCTTGGAGACGATCTGCAGCCATTCACTGACTTCATGTTCGCAAACAACACTGGAATTTTTATGGATGATGATACTCCACGTTCCAAGTCACAGTCATTCGCGGCTGGTTTGAAGAGCATTCTGGATAATTCGAGCGAACGATTTGGCCACCCAGATCGCCCGACATGAATCCCGTCAAACATTTGTGGGACATAATCGAGAAAAACAATTTGTACACAGAATTCTGCCCCGGCAGCACTTTCGCAGTTGTGGGCGGCTGCAGAGGGAGCATGACTCAGTATTTCGTCAGGGGACTTCCAGCGACTTCTTGAGTCCATGCCACGGCGATTTGCTGCACTGTGCCGGCCTAAAAGAGGCCCAACACGATATTAGAAGGTATCCCACGACTTTTGTGACATCATTATATAACCGTTCTTCTGGTCGTGCGCTGGAAAGAAGACGATTTGGCTCAAGGGAATGTATGGGGCGCAGAAATAATGATATAGCCTACACGTCCAGAGGGATTGCAAGAGTTGGAATGTTTACCTGTTTCCCGGTCAGTACTGGCAACCCACCGATGCAGCTGCTTCGTACCGATCGCCACCTGTGGTATAAATGAAACACGGAACCAACAAGGACTCGAGAAAGCAGATTATAGAAACTTTTAAGAACGCTCGTTACATTATTTATTCCTCAATTGGTTACAGAACACAACAGCATTTCGTATTGCTTCAAATTCTCTTAAGTTGGGAGCAATCGAAAACAGAGGACAGTCAACACGTAACGTTCCAATTTGTGTAGTCTTCTTTCCGTAATTGTACATACTATACTGTGTCGTACTACACGTTTTTGTACTCTAAGAACTACGTCATCTCAGTTTGTGTAGTTACCCCAAAATACAATATCAATGACGTAATAGAGTAAAAGTACGCAAAGTATGCCAGTTTTTTATTTACAACTTCATTGTCACCCTAGCGGTTCTAGGCGCTCAGTCCGGAACCGCGCGACTGCTACAGTCGCAGGTTCGAATCCTGCCTCGGGCATGGATGTGTGTGATGTCCTTAGGTTAGTTAGGTTTAAGTAGTTCTAAGTTCTAGGGGACTGAGGACCACAGGTGTTAAGTCCCATAGTGCTCAGAGCCATTTGAGCCATTGTCACCCCTTTCAGGAAAATGCGTTGTAGTTGTGCACTTGAATTTTATTGCTACAAAATCTACATGTACATATACACACACAAAAAAAAAACGTTTTGCATCACGTCGATTCCGAGAGTACCCGAACCTGTAGAGAAAATTGGAATAGAGATCAACATAAACATCATTTCCGCCCTTTTCATTGCTCGTGAAAACCACACATTGCATGTTGTACCACCATACAGCGACACCTTCAGAGGTGGTGGTCCAGATTGCTGTACACACCGGTACCTCTAATATCCAGTAGTATGTCGTCTTGCATTCATGAATGCCTGTATTCGTCGTGGCTTACTATCCGCAACTTCATCAAGGCACTGTTGGTCCAGATTGTCCCACTACTCAAGGGCGATTCGGCGTAGAGCCCTCAAAGTGGTTGGTGGGTCTCATCATCCATAAACAGCCCTCTTCAATCTATCCCAGGCATATTCCATAGGGTTCATGTCTGGAGAACATGCTGAGCACTCTAGTCGAGTGATATCGTTATCCTGAGGGAAGTAATTGACAAGATGTGCACGATGGGGGCGCAAATTTTCGTCTATGAAGACGAATGCCTCTCCAATACGCTGCCGATATGGTTGCACTATCGGTCTGAGGATGGCATTCACGTATCGTACAGCCGTTACGGCGCCTTCCACGACCACCATCGGCGTACGTTACCCCACATAACGCCACCCCTGAATAGCAGGGAACCTCCACCTTACTGCACTCGCTGCATAGTGTGTCTAAGGCCTGACCGGGTTGCCTCCAAACATGTCTCCGACGATTGTCTGGTTGAAGGCATATGCGACACTCATCGGTGAAGAGAACGTGGATTCCAATCCTGAACTGTCCATTCGGCATGTTGTTGGGCCCATCTGTAAGCCGGAGCATGATGTCGAGATTGCAGAGATGGACCTCGCTATGAACGTCGGGAGTGAAGTTGCGCATCATGCAGTCTATTGCGCACAGTTTGAGTCGTAAAACGACGTCCTGTGGCTGCAGGAAAAGCGTTATTCAACATGGTGGCGTTGCTGTCAGGGTTCCTCCGAGCCATAATCCGTATGTAGTGGTCATCGACTGCAGTAGTGGCCCTTGGGCGGCATGAGCGAGGTATGTTAGCAACAGTTCCTGTCTCTCTGTATCTTCTCCACGTCCGAACAACATCGCTTAGGACATAAAAGTTTTCTAGGCATGGTACCGCGTCATAATGTATAAAACTACTGCTTCTGGAGAAAAAACAACGTTTCGGCCACGGTTGCAGCGGCCTTCTTCTGGGTGTAATTAGACCCAGAAGAAGGCCGCTACAACCGTGGCCGAAACGTTGGTTTTTCTCCAGCAGCAGTAGTGTTATACGTTTTGACGTGGTACCATGCCTAGAAAACTTTTATGTCAACTGACTCTGGCCGCGGAAGCCTACGCATTTATATTAACATCGCTTTGGTTTACTCCGAGACGCTTGGGCATTTCCCTTGTTGAGATCCCTTCGTGTCACAAAGTAACAATCCTTTTTTCGCTTGTCAACAACATGGCTGAGACAGAGACAAGCGATTCATGCGCGCCTTCGAGGGCTTCTTTGCTTACTGTTCCCTCCCCATCAGGGGGCACGGGGCAGATCGAGGAAAGCATCAGTGAGAGGCATGCCAGGATTACACAATACCTGGAAGCCAATGTAAAAAATGGAAAGATAAGCCAGGCTGCGATCATGACCCTAAAAAATGAACTCGCCTCCTGGGCTATCGCCAATGCGAAGCTCGAGGGGCGAGTTGAAGAATTACAGAAGGAGAATGAAAGGCTGCGCAAGCAGCCAACAAAATCATGGGCTAATGTTGTCGCTCAAACGGCACCTAAGAGCCAGTCCACAAGAGATACCATTGTAAAAGTGTCACAAAGACCGGATACTGCTGTCTTTTTGAGACCACTGCCCGGTCAAGACACTAAGAAAGTACAGGAAATTTTTACAACAACGATCAATCCTGCTAAAGATAAAATCAAAATAAATAAAGTAAAAGCTACAAAGAATGTAGTAATAGTCGATGTGGCAACGGAGGATGACCGGAATAAAATACTTAGCAACCAGAAACTGTGTAAAGCAGTAAAATGTGAGCCACCAAGAAAGAGAAATCCTCTTGTTATTATGTATGATATACCAGTCACATTTGATAATAATGAACTCCAGGAAACAATTCGAAATCAGAATTTTGATGACATGAGTACTGATGACTTCAAAAACGAATTCAAACTTAAATTTAAAACGGGGCCAAGAGACAAAGACGTTGTACATCATGTAGCGGAAGTCTCTGGCCAAATGTGGAAGAGATTAACCTCAATGGGTAGAATCTACATTGGCTTTCACGCCATCAACGTGCGGGACTTTTTGGTGGTACCTCGCTGCCATAATTGCGGCGATCTTGACCATGTGCATAAATATTGTGAAAGGAAGTCGGCTTGCTCCAGGTGTGGAGAAGAAAATCACATTAGAAAAAACTGCACAAAATCTGCAATATGCATTCCCTGCATGAGAAGAGGTAAAAAGACTTGTAATGCCTCTGGTCGCAACTGCCCAACGTACAGGATGCTGGAGCAGAGGCTAATATCAAGAACCGACTATGGCTGAGTTAACTACGGCACCCAGGATGCCTAAAAGAAAATCCCCATGCAAGAGGAGAAGGGACGCGGCAAGAGCAGCCCAGTTCAAACAGTTCCTTGCAACACTCGCAGAAGGAAGAGATGGTAGGAAGAGAATGAAGGATGCGTGTGTCCAAACGGATCCACAAGAACAAGCGGCAGCTCCCTCTCCCTACTGCTGGGGATCACGAACGCCAGGAAATCAGGCAACTCAAAACAGGCGTCCTGTAGCGGTGGGCCGACCAGCATTCGTTCAAGGGAGTCCTGTACTGGAATTGCCGGTGCAGGTCAACACAATTACAAGTTCAAATACACATATAACCAATAACACCAACGCTAGTACTGACTCGAGACAACCAACAGCTGTGAGAACAGTGGTTGATCCGATCAGAATATACCCTAATCTTGAACATTCTTTACAATTATCCCGCCTGGAGGAGCCGGCTGTCCTGACCACTGCACTGCGACATCTAGTGCGGGTAGGACATAGGTACGGGCGTAAGGTCACCTTCTCGGTCATGGAGGCTGTTGACAGGGTACAACTAAAGACTATGAATCTCCCCACCGACTTTGGCGCCCTGCGTGACCTAGTAAAGAAGGTGTTTGAGAGAAGGAACGAGACCTTCAACTTAGATGAAATATACAATCAGTCTGTCCTATCCAATGGGAGAATAGCCTACGACTGGACGAAAACCTTTCCAGCATCATATGTACACACATATTTCCCATAATTACAGAAATACAGATAGGGCAGCTAAATGCACATAATAGTAGGCTGGTCATGCAGGAGCTTCGAAGACTGGTGGAGGAGAGGAGCCTTGATGTGCTCTGTCTGCAGGAGCCATACTCTCTTGCGGGGAATGTAGCCTTTGCTGCCATGAGCTGGCAAGTAGTAAGCTTCGGAGATGACCCGAAAGCCACCATCATAATAACCAGCAAGGCACTGCGGGTAACGGTGCTCTCACATCTTTCGGACGATCACTGCAATGTCATCGAACTTCAGTCACCAATTGGCGTGATATACTTAATAAACATGTATTTTCAATATGGTACAGACATTGACGTTTACCTTGACCAACTCACGCAGGTGGCAACGGTGCTGAGGGGCAGAAAGGCAGTTGTGGTGGCGGACGTGAACGCCAAATCCCCCCTGTGGCACAGTGGCACCCGAGATGAAAGAGGAGGCAAGCTGGAAGAGACTATCATGTCCCTACAACTCCTCATTGCCAATAGACCAGGAAACCCCCCCACCTACACAGGAGGGGGAGGAGATGGAACTAATATCGACATCACGTTGATGACCACCAACATCGCTGCCAATATACAAAACTGGATTGTTACTGATGGAGAAACAACCAGCGATCACAACTTGATCACATTTACAATTTCAGATCGGGAGTGCCACTGGGACATAGGGTGGGAAGTACAACTAAACTATAATAAGACCAATTGGGAGCGCCTTGCAAGAGAGTTTGACACTCCGACATGGCCAGATGATGACGAAGACATCGACAAACACGCCGAAGATCTGGTGGGCGCTCTTACCAGGGCAGTCAAGGCTGCTGTACCAACCAGGAGGAGAGCCGTTGCGGCTTCTCCATCACCATGGTCAGCGGAACTGGGGCAGATGCGTCAGTCTGTCAGGAGGGCGAGGAGGTATTACCAGCGAAGTGTCGTCTGGGAAGAAAAACAAACATGGCTACGAACATACAGGGAAGCCAAAGAGCAGTTCCAGAAGGAACTGCGAACAGTCAGGCTGGAAAGCTGGAAGAAATATGTGCACAGCCAATTGGCTATGGACCCCTGGGGCACTCCTTACAAAATAGTAAGAGAGAAAATCAGGTCGCCAATGGTGCTCTCCACTATCAGGGACGGGAACCGGATGACTGGATCTTGGCAGGAAACTGCTGAGGTCCTCCTCCACTCCCTCCTCCCTGATGATAAAGAGGAAGAGGACACAGAAGAGCAATGCCTAATTAGGCAGGCTATGCAGGCAGACTACGAGAATAACACCATGGTGTACCCTTTCTCGGAAGAGGAAGTGGCAGCCCACATAAAATTACTAAAGAAAGGAAAGGCCCCAGGACCAGATGGCATCATCGCGGAGGTGGTGCAATACCTCGCTCCTCAACTGGTGACACCTTTAGCAAGAATTTACAACGAGGCCCTGCGCCTCAGAACATTCCCCAAAATCTGGAAAAAGGCCAATGTTGTAATTATCAAAAAAGGGCGGGACAAAGACCCTAAAGAAGCAAAATCTTACAGACCTATCTGTCTGTTGGACCTGTTAGGCAAATTGCTGGAGAGGTTACTAGCTGATAGACTGACAGCACACCGGATGTTGTGCAGGATGAGCGACAGACAATTCGGTTTTCGGCAGGGGCGATCTGCGTGTGACGCAATTGCCCTCGCATCCGAGGTCTGTGGGTCGTCTTCGCACAAGTACATAGTTGGCATCATGGTGGACATCAGTGGCGCCTTTGATAACCTGTGGTGGCCTTCGCTCTTCTCCTGCTTGCGGGAGAAGGAGTGTCCAGGGCCGCTATACGGCTGTCTTAGGAGCTATTGTATGAAGAGAGAGGTCTGGCTATCGTCCCCTAGCGAGCGAATTGGTAAGAAAATCACGAAGGGGTGTCCACAGGGCTCTGTCCTGGGGCCACTCTTTTGGGATATCAATATGGAGCCTCTCCTGGAGAGCTTGGAAAATAGTGTGGATGTGCTAGAGGCGATAGCTTACGCTGACGACCTCCTTCTGCTGGTTGGCGGCCGAAGTCGCGAAGACCTCGAACCTAAAATTAAGAGGACACTAGCAATTCTTACACAGTGGTGCCAAAACACGAAAATGACTATTGCGCCTAGCAAGTCAACATACTTGTTATTGAAAGGCCAATTGGCCAGGAATCCAACGGTAAGAATCGAGGGCTCACCGGTGATTCGGCGTCGAGAGGCCCGGTACCTTGGAGTAACAATTGATGAAAGGTGGAACTTTGCCAAACACATCGAAACAGTTACACAAAGATCACTAGAAGCTCTAAACAATCTGATCATGATAGGACACAGTAGGTTTCACCTTCCACCAGAACTGATAAAATTGTACCACAACACCATTCTCGTTTCTATCGTGGGTTACGGATCCGGAGTGTGGGCACACAGGCTCACGAGGGTCGTGCCCGCTATGTCTGTGAGGAGGGTGCAACGCAACATGCTTCTGCGCTCCATCGGAGCGTACAGAACATCTCCAGGAGGGGCACTACTAACACTCATGGGGGTATGTCCCCTGGACATCAAAATCCGGGAACAGGCAGCTTGGTACTGGGTGAAAAGGGGAGATATAGAAAAGACCGAGAGCATCTTGGGAGTGCGGGTGGGGGACAAGTTTGCAATTAAGAGGAGAGGAGAAGAGCTATGGCAAGAACTTTGGGACGCAGAAACAACAGGCCGAAGGACTTACCAGCTGCTCCCAAACATCAAAGAACGCCTCCAACTCTCGCATTTTCAACCAAGCAAGGGACTGGTGCACTTCCTCACAGGGCATGGACCGTATCCGGCATATCTTTGCCGATTCGGGAAAAGGGCTACCCCCTCGTGTGATTGTGGAGCTGAATGGGGCACTCCGGATCACGTGATCTATGAGTGCCCGGTCTTTGATGACGTAGCCGGGGACTTAAGAAACCAGCTGCCTCACAATAACACATACCAGTTAATTAGAGACCCTACTACATTCACCATATTAAACCGCCTTGCCAGCGAGGTGTCAGCAAAAGTCCTGCAAGAATACCTCAGGGAAAATATATGAGCCACCAGACATGACATAATTGAAGGCGACCCATCCCATTCCGCCAGGGCATGGACTGGCCAATCGCCGTGACGGTAGGAATCCGCCATGCCCTGGAAGAAGGGGGAGGGAGCGCCAATACCCGAAATTGACAACTGCGCACCGATTGTGACTTAGAACTAATTAACCACTTAGTAGATAGGAGATAGGAAACCCCTAAAAGAACCTGCAGCGACTTTCTTAAGGCCAGCCCAGTGCCAGGGGCATGCTCACTGGGGTTAGCTCAGTGGGCACGGCCACACAGTAGGTTTATATTTAATAACTGGCACGCCTGTAACGCTGCAGGAAGTAGCCCTTAGATTAGTTAGCTAAGAGTAGAACAAGATCTTACCCAATAAGAAACTAACTCCCATTTCCTGAAGCAAGTAAGTTCATTAACACTAGTAATAGAAGTTAACAATGCTGCTAACATCAATTAAATGTAATGTAGATCTAAGACCCACTACTGTATTAGGTGGTGGGTTACAATGTATGAAATAATTTGAATAAAGAAATTTTTTTTTAAAAAAAAAAAAAAAAAAAAAGAAAAAAAAAAGTAACAATGCGGACATGATCGAACCGCGGTATTGACCGTCTAGGCATGGTTGAACTACAGACATTACGAGCCGTGTACCTCCTTCCTGGTGGAATGACTGAAACTGATCGGCTGTCGGACCCCCTCTCTCTAATAGGCGCAGTTCGTGCATGGTTGATTTCATCTTTGGGCGAGTTCAGTGACATCTCTGAACAGTCAAAGAGACTTTGTCTGTGATACAATATCCACAGTCAACGTCTATCTTCAGGAGTTCTGGGACCTGGATGATGCAAATCTTTTTTCGGTGTGTATATATTCACATTGATGCTCCTCAAATCACACTCAAGTGCCTGACAGTGGGGTTGATCTAACCACCTTCACAATAATTCTGTCGAGCAGCACCCGGAAAGAACGAACACCTATATCTCTTCGTGCGACCTCTGATTTCCCTTATTTTCTTATGGTGAACGTTTCTCCCTATGTAGGTCGGCGTTCAACACAATATTTTCGCGTTCAGCGGAGAAAGTCAGTGATCGAAAATTCGTGAGATGCTAACGCCGCCACGAGAAACGCCTTTGTTTTAATGATGTCAACCCCAAATCTTGTATCATGTCCGTGACACTCTCTTCCCTATTTTGCGACAGTACAAAACGTGCTGCTCTTCTTTGACCTTTTAATCCTATCTGGTAAGGGTCTCACAGCGCGCGGCAGTACTCCAAAAGAGGACGGACAAGCGTAGTGTAGGCAGTCTCTTTGGTAGACCTGTTACAGCTAGTAAGTGTTCTGCCAACAAAACACAGTCTTTGTTTCGCCTTCGGCACAACATTTTCTGTGTGTTCTATCCAATTTAAGTTGCTCGTAATTATAATTCATAGGGGTTTAGTTGAATTTACGGCCTTTAGATTTGATTGATTTATCGTGTAACCGAAGCTTAACAGATTCCGTTTTGCTTTCATATGGATGACCTCACACTTTTCATTATTTAGCTTCAATAGCCCATTTTCGCACCCTACAGATATCTTTCCTAAATCGTTTTCCAATTGGTTTTGACCTTCTGATGATTTTATTAGTCGATAAACGACAGCGTCATGTGCAAACAACGTAAGTCGGCTGCTCAGATTGTCTTCTGAATCGTTTATGTAGATAAGGAACAACAGAATGCCTATTAACAGTACGATGGGGAACGCCAGTAATCACTTTTGTTTTACTCGATCAATTTCCGTCGATTACTACGAACTGTGATCTCTCCGACAGGAAATTAGGAATCCTGTCACATAACTGAGACGATATTCCATAAGCACGTCATTTGATTGCAAAACCGCTTATAAGGTACAGTGTCAAAAGCCTTCTGGAAATCTATAAATATGGAATCAATTTTAAATCCTTTGTCAATAGCATTCAACACTTCGTTTGAGTAATGAGCTAGTTGTGTTTCACAAGAATGATTGTTTCTAAATCCGTGTTGACTGTGTCGACAGACCGTTCTCTTCGAGTTAATTCATAATGTTGTAACACAATGTATGTTCCAAAATCCTGCTGCATATCGACGTTCACGATATGGACCTGTAATTTAGTGGATTACTCCTATTGCTTTTCTTGAATATTGGAGTGATCTGTCCAACTTCCCAGTCTTTGGGTACGGATCTTTCGTCGAAAATGTTCAAATGTGTGTCAATTCCTAAGGGACCAAACTCCTGATGTCATCGGTCCCTAGACTTACACACTACTTAAACCACCTTAAACTAACTTATGATACGAAAAACACATACACCCATGGCCGAGGGAGGATTCGAACCTCCGGCGGGAGGGGCCGCGCAATCCGTTACAGGGTGTCTCAAACTGGACGGCTTCTCCGCGCGGCGATCTTTCGTCGAGCGAGCGTTTGCATATGATTGCTAAGTACGGAGCTATTGCAACAGAATACTCTGAAAGGAACATACCTGGTATACAGTCTGGAGCGGAAGGCTTGTTTTTATTAAGTGATTTAAGTTGCTTCACTACTCCGAGGAGATCTGCTTCTGAGTTACTCATATTGGCAGCTGTTCTTCATTTGAATTGTGGAATATTTACTTCGTCTTCTTTGGTGAAGGCATTTCGGAAGGCTGTATTTAGTAACTCTGCCTTGGATGCACTGTAGTCGATAGTATCTGCATTCCTATCGCCCAGAGAAGGCATTGATTGTGTCTTGTCGCAAGCATACTTCACATACGACCAGAATCTCTTTGAATTTTCTGCCAGGTTTCGAGACAAAGTTTGGTTGTGGAAACTGTTATAAGCATCTCCCATTGAAGTCCGCGCTAAATTTCGGCCATCTGTAAACATCGCCAGTCTTGGGAGTTTTGCGTTCGTTTAAAGATGACGTGTTTTTATCGTTGTTTCTGCAACAGCGTTCTTACCTGTTTTGTGGACCATGGGGGATAATCTCCGTCGTCTGTTAATTTATTTGGTATAAATCTCTCAGTTGCTGTCGATACTATTTATTTGAATTTAAGCCACATATGGTCTACACTTACAGTGATAATTTGGAAGAAGTAGAGGTTGCGTTTCTGGAAGGTGTGAACCTCCCTTAAGCCTGCCTGAAAATTATGGTCAGATGATTGTCATCTTCCTCGAAACCACGATCGAATGCTGGTCGCCCTCACTGTGCCACGTGGTCGACTACGAGGGTTACTAATCAGGATCTAGACGTAATCTCAAAAACACGAAATTCCGTAATTCATTTATTTTGTTTAAAATTTCCTGGTAGAGTAAAACTGTGTGCCAAGATGGGGTTCGAACCTCTCACATTTTCCTTCCGCAGGCAAGTGCGTGTAGTATCAGTGAGCGTGCTGTCCGTGTATAGAATGGGGAAGACGCGCGATCTGTCTGAGTTTGACAGAGGGCAGATTGCGACGGCCCGGAGGCTCGGCACGAACATTCTGGAAACTTCACGACTTGTCGGGTGTTCGATGAGTGCTGTGGTGTCTTCAACAGGTTGTGAAAGAAACGTGAAACCACGTCCAGATGTCACGGGGTTTGGGCGGCCTACCCCTCATTACAAATGTCGGATGTCGTAGGTTGGGCAGACTGGTAAAACAGGACATGGGGTAAACTGGCGGAACTAACATCGAACTTAAACGCTGGGCAGAGTAAAAATGTGTCTGGACGTGCAGCGCACCAAACACCACTATCGGTGAGCCTCCGTAGCCGATGACCCATACATATGTTAATGTCAACACCACGACATCGGCAACTCCGACTGAAATGGGCACGCACGTTGGCGCAATCGCAGAGCGCTGCATGGTCTGATGAATCCCGATACCTTCTTCATCATGCCGATGGGAGGGCGCGAATCCTTCATCTACCAGGGCAACTGCTCCTTGACACCTGCACTGCAGAATGGAGATAAGCTGGCGGCGGCTCCATTATGCTCTGGGGAACGTTCAAGTAAGCATCCATGGGTCCAGTGGAGCTCGTGTAAGGCACCATGACGGCCAAGGAGTATCGTACACTGGTTGCAGATCACATACACCCGTTCATGATGATAACATTTCCTGATGCCAGTGATAATTTTCAACAAGATAATACGCCATATCAGAAGGCCAGGAGTGTGATGGAGTGGTTCGAGGAACACAGTGGCGAGTTCCAGTTGAAGTGCTGTCCCACCAGCTAGCCGGATCTGAAACCGTTCGAACACATCTGGGAATGTGGCGTCACATCTCATCGCTTCCCTCCCCGGAGTTTACGGGAATCAGGTGACTTGCGTGTGCAGATGCGGTGCCGATCCTCTCCAGCGGCCTACAAAGGCCTCATTGCTTCCATGCCAGGACGTGTCACCACTTTTATCCACGTCAAAGATGGACATACGGGCTATTAGGTATGTTCTGGCTTATCAGTGTATTTCGGAACAAGGCATAACACGCAGTTCCACATCGTATTGTTTAAACCAGTAACGCAAATGCTTTTGTTTCTTTTTCTTCGTGCATACAATGCATCTCCTTACAGGTCCTCGATGTTCTGCTGACAATTCAACGGTGTTTTGAAAGTGCCCTTCTCGAAGCTGCAATGGATTTTCCTCGTCTGATCGACAACCTCTTCGTCCTTTCCATTCTTGCCGGTATGATTGGTTGGTTGGTTTAAAGGTTAAAGGGACCAAACTGCATAGGTCATCGGTCCCTTGGTTAATAAACACACAGAGCACAGTGAAACCATCCATTAGTCATTCGAAGCACAAAAGAAATGTTCCAGGGGAAGAAAAGCCCCAAGGTCAATAATAAAGCAACATGGAAAACGGAGCACAGCAACAAAAACAACATAGAGAAGAAAGGCAGAAACAATTAAAACTGTACAGCACCTCTAAAATGTCACGAACTAGGCTGAGAAGAAATTCGACGACTGGAATGTTTTTTGCGGTATGAACTTTGTGTAAGGCCGATCAAAAAGTTCCCTTCGAAGTCCGTACAGTCCAGAATCGGCATACCAATCAGACAAAATCGCTGTTAGCATTGAGGCAATTATCCCACCAGACTGAAGACACCCGTTTGGTAAAACACGATGTCCTGCCGCTACGTGAAGAAGGCCGTAAGTGGCTGCTGCACATTCTCTTCCGACAGGCGCCATAATTGTATGGGTACCGTTCTCCAGTGTTAGAGACGCCATGTTCCTAGAAATGACAAAGCTGTGGTCCGCGATAATCAAAGAACAGGGAGAGGATCCTTCTCCAACAGATAGTCGGCTCTTGAACTTCTTAGGACAACGGGACGATGGATGCCGACACTGCCCAAAACATGTTCTTCATTCTCAGATGGTTCTCTGCCGGTGTACTTCCTTTGACAGCCAATAAAAGAGTAACAGCACGCTGGTCCTGTTAAGACGCTTCTGATAGTAACGTCGCCGTAGTTCATATTTCCACTTTTACCGCACGACCGTCGTAATGTCACGAATGATTTCAGTGTTTGGCGAACACATTACGTTGGCCACTGTGCTCACACAATCGTTGTGATCCAACACTACATTTTGGTTTAAATTTTTCGGTCTTTTTCTGGCAGTCCGTTTCCACACCTGATTTCATTTCTGCTGTATGGCATGTCGTCAACATACATACGTCTCTTCTGTCATGCTACTTAAAGGTCATCATAGCGACTATCGACATAAATTCCGTCCCATCTCTTTGTAGCTGCGCTTCAAGTTTCACCTCGACGCCTAGCTGTACCTACTGCACTTGTTGTTCTTTGATGCAAGCAGTGGAAGAGAGACGGACTTGTGCGCTCATTGTCCACATGCAGCCTCTGTTTTATAGGGGGCATTTACTAAAGAAACTACGAAACGTATATATCCGACATTACCACTCTTGGGGTGCTAATCGTCAGTAGCAATATACACTATGTGATCAAAAGTATCCGGACATCTAGCTGAAAATGACTTTCAAATTCGTGGCACCCTCCATCGGTAATGCTGGAATTCAGTATGCTCTTGATCCATCCATAACCTAGATTACAGCTTCCACTCTCGCAAGCATATGACCAATCAGATGCTGGAAGGTGTCTTGGGGAATGGCAGCCCATTCTTCACGGAGTGCTACACTGAGGAGAGGTAGCGATGTCGGTCGGTGAGGCCTGCCGTGAAATCGACGTTCCAAAACATCCCAAAGGTGTTCTATAGGATTCAGGTCAGGACTCTGTGCAGGCCGGTCCATTACAAGCATGTTATTGTCGTGTAACTACTCCGTCACAGGCCGTGCGTTATGAACAGGTGCACGATCGTGTTGAAAGATAAAATCTCCATCCCCTAATTGCTCTTAAACAGTGGAAAGAAAGGAGGTGCTTAAAACATCAGGCCTGTGTTGTGATAGTGCCACGCAGAACAACAAGGGGTGCAAGCCCCCTCCATAAAAAACACGGCCACAGCATAACAGCACCGCCTCCGAATTCTACTGTTTGCACTACACACACTGGCAGATGACGTTCACCGGGCATTCGCCATACCCACACCCTGCTATCGGATCGCTACATTGTGTACCATGATTCGTCACTCAATACAATGTTTTTCCACTCTTCAATCGTCCAATATTTACGCTCCTTACACCAAGGAAGGAGTCGTTTGGCATTTACCGGCGTGATGTGTGGCTTGTGAGCATCCGCTGGACCATTAAATCCTAGTTTTTTCACCTCCCGCCTAACTGTCATAGTATTTGCCGTGGATCCTGGTGCAGTTTGGAATTCCTGTGTGATGGACTGGATAGATGTCTACCTTACATTACGACCCTCTTCAACTGTCGGCGGGCTCTGTCAGTCAACAGACAAGGTCGGCCTGTAGGCTTTTGTGCTGTACGTGTCCCTTCACGTTTCACTTCACTATCTCATCTGAAACAGTGGACCTAGGGATGTTTAGGAATGTGGAAATCTCGCGTGCAGACGTATGACACAAGTGAAACCCAATCACCTGACCACATTCGAAGTCCGTGAGTTCCGCAGAGCGCCCCATTCTGCTCTCTCACGATGTGTAATTACTATTGAGGTCGCTGATATAGAGTACCTGGCAGCAGGTGGCAGCACAATACACGTAATATGAAAAACTTATGTTTTTGGGGGTGTCCGGATACTTTTGATCACATAGTGTACATTGTTAGCACTGGAAGCACAACGATTGTGCACGGACATTTACGCCAAATTTTGAGACAAGGAGCATGACTGATATTCTGAACAATAGGCCCGGAAACATCTGTGGGCTTGAAGTGGCCATTTAAAAAAAAGAAAAAAAATCGAAATATTTGTATTCGGTTTTTGAATGGAGCTTTATACGCTACAGAGTCAGTGCCCGAAACTTGATTTTACTATTCGCTAATGCTTTAGAATAGATTTTCGTCTTCGAACGTTAATTCCTTTGTAATTGTATTCATAGACGACATTTTACTCGTGCGTGAAATCGAATTTTGTATGCAACAATTGCGTTTTCAGTTCTCTTTACTCAGTTCTGATACGAGAATTTGCAATACTGTATTAACACCTTCCCGGATCATTGCTAACACCATACTAAAATTGTGCAACTGCGTTCAATGCGTAGCATCGTGTGTTAACGGTAGCTGCCTCATGATATCACTGCAGAATACCACAAAATGTGGCATGACCTCAATTTACTTGCGGACTCGGCGTTAGCACCGCTTGTGTCTCATCTCCTACCTTCCAAACTTTACAGAACTTCTCCTACATACCGTGCGTGTCCAACACTTCTGGAAGAAAGTTCAAAATGGGTCTAAGCACTGTGGGACTTAACATCTGAGGTCATCTGTCCCCTAGAACGTAGAACTACTTAAACCTAACTAACCTAAGGACATCAGACGCTTCCATGCCCGAGGCGACCGTAGCAACAGCGCGGTTCCGGACTGAAGCGCCTAGAACCGCTCAGCCACCACGGTCGGCCGTTCGGTAAGTCACTGTAGTGTTCTGGTAATGGGTTGACTGTTCGCTGGATAGTGACTGAGTTTGCTCTGTAAACATGGTCACTTCGCTGATAAGAACTCTAATAAAAAACTATCAGTTAATAAACAAAATGTAGAATGTTCCAAAAATAGTGACATAAATTTGGACGAGTTAATTACGAAGTATGGGACGTGGTGGTGAGGAAAAGTGTGTTGTCTGAATGGGTGTGGCATAGAGTTTCAGAAAATCGCCGTCAGATGCCAGTCGATGCTTCTTCTCAGTTTACAGTCTGTCAGAAGTAACGGTAGGCGTTTTGTGTGCTCCGGTTCGCAAAGAGTGATTCAGTGATTTCGGTCCAGAGTGCCTTTCGTCGGTGTTAGGCGTGGATCCGTCTGCATCCATAAACATTCGTCGTTTGTAACGTCAATTTGAAGAGACAGGATGCTTGTGCAAAAGTTAGAGTCCAGGTCGACCTCGAACTTCTGACGACTCGGTGGAAGGAATTCGCCAAAAGTTTGAGTGGTGTCCACTCGCCGCGCTAGCTGGGAACTCGCAATGCCTCATACGACTGTCTGGAGAGTGTTTAGGCGTCATTTGGTCTATAAACCATACAGATCACAATTGGTGTAAGCTCTTCGGGTTGGTGGTCAAAAGGAATTGTGTTGACTTCAGCAATGCTGTGCTGGAGTACATACGAGCTGTTACATTCATACCATTGTTAATTTTCAGTGATGAAGCAACATTTCATGTTGGTGGTAAAGTAAACCGACATAACTTGCGCATATGAGGACTCCAGAAGCCTCATGACATTACTGAATACGAAAGAGACTCAACGAAACTGAGCGTTTTTTTTTTGTGCCATTTCTAGTGAAAAAGCGTACAGTCCCTTCTTTTCTGAGGAAAACATATTGGCTGTAATGAGATTTCTTCAAATGCTCCAGAGCTGGCTTTTTGCACAACTTCAGGAGGACTCCACTGACTTCAATTTCCAACACATGGACCTCCACCAGACTGGCACGACAACGTACGTCAGGTTCTCAATGATATTCTGCCTTAACGCTGGATAGTGTGCACATGACACCTAGACATTGTCGTGCATTGTTGGCCTCCAGGATCGCCACACATGACCCCACGAAATTTTGTCTTATGGGGATACGTGAAGGAAAGCGTGTTCATCTCCCCTTCCCGTCGTCGCATAGAAGGAGGAAGAACAGAAAAACAGCCGCCACAACTTCCGCAAAAGCAGATACAGCGTGTAAAGTTTATGAGGAATTTAGCTATCGTCTAGCTGCTGTTCGTACTGTTGCTGGTGGACAAATAGAACTTTAGTAATAGCATAGCTAAAACTTTAAGATTTTATGAGTATTTTGCAATTCATCCCATGCTGGTAGTATGTTTTCAGCAATAAATACGGAGGTTTGAAATCCCGTCATCCTCTATTAAACACTCTGTATGTGTTCGCGTTGATTGATTTAGCCAGTGAAACAAATATTTCATCTGTGCTAATGAGATACTTTAAAATTAACAGTTGGGAGAAAAACGTACTAGTTTCCGCTTTTTTATAATAATTAAATTCACTTATAAAATTTTATATAATCTGCCGTGTACTGAACAGCAATTTTAGACAGGAAATGAAACCACCATTGTTTTAAGGACGTTAATCGAGATAATAAAGTTTTATAATGGCTGTGTTTGTATATGTTATGGGGGGGGGGGGGGATAGATGGATGATGGGTAACAGTGCGGACAAGACTGCATGAGTAGGTGAGCTCTACGTTTTTAAGTGCCAGTCCTATTCCACAGAACTGGCGATTTAAATCGAAGTAGCGTCAGTATCATTACTTAAATATATGCATGATAACCGCCGTCGTTACTTAAGAGAAGCATGTCGTACATCCTTGAACACAGAAGTTTTCCTTGTCCTGTCCTAGACTTTTCGAAACATTCTGGTAGGCAATTAAAATTTCCTGTGTATAGATTCCTTTCAGCAATATCGCTGCGACTACTTCAGTAGCCAACAATTACAAACTGTAGGCCTGTTAACTCGTAGCATTAACCTTAAAGTGTGTCACTGCTCTGCAGAAATGTTTAATTTCGATTCACAAGTTCCAACACCGGATGCCCATATTTCAGTCTCGCATAATAATTTTACGATCGGTATTTCCCTTACGTAGTCTGTATTTATTCCACAGTTGGCAATCATATTTTAGAACTGCACGTTCGGATACATTTAATCCGTTAAGATCCATTCGCTAGCTTTATGTGGATTCTCGAAATCCCATTGGTTTACTAATATTTTTAATGGGTGCATAATTTCCTCATCAGTAGATGCACAGATAGGTATCTTAAAGTATCTTCATAAAATAATGTCTTCCGCTGCATTATTTCTGTTTAATACTACTTAAATGCAATACGAATTGATTTATCAAACAAATAAACTTGTTCGTTGAATTAAATCAGGCTTATCTTGTTGGTGGACCCTTAATCACTTTGGAATACTTAAAATGAATTACCGTAAATTTATCGTTATATGGATATTCTTATCTGCTGCCTACTATAATTCTATTGGAACAACGTCACTAAACACGGCTTTGACACATAAAATAGTGACCACACAGTTGGATGACTGTTTAGTAACCAGTCCTGAGACAAAAAATATTTGACAAATAATGCGTGTGTATAAGACAGCTAAACGTGTTTCTTCTTGAAAACTTCTAATGTGCTGTCTATGATTTCCTGAGTAGAGTAAATAATTGTATAAATGTAAATAACTAAAGTGTAACCATGCATAAGGTCTACTACATAATGTGAACGACCATAGTGTCTCATAAACCTCAAGATAGTGTGACAAGGATTTCATGATGTGTTAGCACATAAAAGGCTAGTATTTTGCAAACTTGCCGGTATTTCAAACTTTTTGTCCATGAAAATATCAAAGCAACTATGTTTCCATAGGAGAGATTTAATTATTTAAATTCATTAAATACCTCTTCACAGAAGGTGTGTACAACAGCATATCGCATGTTAATATTTATGTATTCCCTAGAATAACTTAACAGTATTTCGTCGTAGCTCTTGTTTCATTAAGTGACATTGCAAGACATTCAAAAAACATTACTGTAATGAAAACATAACACATTCAGTGTCTCAACATGTAAAAACGATGTAATACAAAAATGTCATAACAAAATACTCGTCATATGGCATTTTATTTGAGTTAGAATTCTCATTGGATGTTTTGGACGAGAACATGTTCGCCATTGGCTGCGTATATTTATTGTACATCTCGCGCTATCAAGTGGTTTAGTTGCAACTAAAAATTTTTTTGAAAGAAAGACTGTTCAAATATTTTGTGAAATCAATTTCTTTATATGATCATTCGAAACCATGCACAGGAAATGAGGTGCATCAAATGTTTCTCTAATTTTATTTCTTACTTTCTGACAAATAGTTTCACAAAATATTTGGCCGTTTTTTTTTCAAAAACGTTTTTATTGACGTTTAAATATCACACCAATGTAACTTAGTAGTCTTTCCCGGCGTAATTAGTCTTGAAAGACTCTTCGGGTTTGCTGCCGGATCCTAAAATCAACTCGATTCAGTATTTCGGCGATCCAACTGCTCGCCATCTTTGGAGAATGCAGCTTCTGCTGATGAGTCCCACTGATTTCGTTCTTGAAGAGGTGAACTTCTTCATACTTCATTTACGTAGCTAGCAGGAGCTGTTCGTGAAATATTTCATTTTTCCATCAAGTGACTAATGAATTTTTCCTTAATTACCCTGATTACTTTCAAGTAAATAAACTCCAGTTTGAAAAACTAGAGTTCATGCTGGTCAACTTGATACCCCATTTGTCTATTTCCCACACTTCATCTGGTTACGAAAATTCGGACAGAAACCGATTGTGTAATTTATAGGGAGGTTTGTGTTTGCAATGGCCTGACAAACAAGAACTAACCGATGAAATTGTCAATAATGTCTTTCAGAAAATTACTAAGTGGTTCCTTGTAAGCGGACTCTCATTGAATTTTGATAAGACACAGTACATACAGTTCCGTACAGTAAATGGTATGACGCCATTAATAAATATAGACCTTAATCAGAAGCATATTGCTAATGTAGAATATTGAAAATTTTTAGGTGTGTCCATTGATGAGACTATTAAATTGGAAGAAACACATTGATGATCTGCTGAAACGTTTGAGTTCATCTACTTATGCAATAAGGATCATTGCAAATTTTGGTGATAAACATTTTAGTAAATTAGCTTACTACGCCTATTTTCACTCGTTGCTCGCATATGGCATCATCTTTTGGGGTAATTCATCACTGAGGAATAACGTATTTATTGCACAAAAGCGTGTAATCAGAATAATAGCTGGAGTCCACCGAAGATCATCCTGCAGACATATATTTAAGGATGTAGGGATATTCACAGTATTCAAAAGTAATTCAAACACAAAAGTAATAGCAGTGTGCATAACTACAACACTAGGAGAAAGGATGATCTTCACTATTCAAGATTAAATCTAACTTTGACACAGAAAGGGGTGAATTATATTGCCACTAAAGTCTTTGGTCACTTACCAAATAGTATCAAAAGTCTGATAGATAACCAGCAAGTATTTAAGAAGAAATTAAAAGAATTTCTGAATGACAACTACTTCTACTCCATAGAGGAATTTTTAGATATAAATTAAGAAGAAAAAAAAGTTGTTATATTAACTTAATTATGTTGTTAAATTAACTTAATTATGTCATGTATTGGAAAATTTAACTCGTTCCACATCATTACGAAATATCGTATTCATGATCCATGGAACTAGTATTAATCTAATCTAATCTAATCTAATACTCAAATATTTGATCACTAACGAATATTAAGATAGACATTCTCCAGGAAACATTATACAGGGCTTACATGAAACAATCAGAACCGATAACTGACAAAAATTGCTCAGTTGGTCAATTAGTTGCATGTCCTATAGATCATTTGAACGAAATCTTTTATCGAAATGATGCGGAACGAGTTAGTTTACACGATATGTACACAAGATTAGTGTTAATATTAATGAACACATTGTTTTTCACTCCTACTTATGCAACTACACTTTTGTTCCCCACAACAACTGTCAACATGGCTAAAAGAAATGAAACAGACGTGAGCTTTTGTGGCTCTTGGCAGGGGTTATTCTTTATTTTCCCTTAAAGGAAGAGCGTGCTATTCGAGGAACGATCTAGCCTAGCGTAGCGTCAGAGCGTCAAGGACTTTTCAACCAAGCACCATGCGGGCTAATTATGGGACATGGACAGTCCTTCAGTTATTTATACCATCTGTATACAGGATCAAAATACGACACCTTATTGCGACAACATTTCATATAACTGGCAGGTTACAGGACACCTTACTAAGTTTACTGGTAAGTAACAGGTGAAAATGATTCTTCAGAAACTGGCTTCGTGGTGAGTCTACACATAATAATATCGTCCACCATTCTGTTCAAAAACAGGAGGGAGCATCGGATTATTTACAGCAAGGTCAAAGAGTATACAGGAGCCGCACGCAGTCGTCATGCGACAAAAACCTTTTATAGCTTAAACAAATGTATGTACTCTTTTGAGTGAAGCTAGAAGTTACGGGGAAAATGGGGTCAATGACGAAAATGTTGTCGTACATAATACTTAAACTTTTAGAAGTGTTTTTAACTAAAAACAACGTCTATAAATTTTACTGAAGTATAACAGTTGCACTTATCATACATTTTGTCTAACAAGGTTTATTATATTGATAAGTTATGGGGTCTGTAACTAACTAACGAGGTCATAAACAGTATATATAAATACAATGAAACATATATGTACACGGTAAAAGTATTTTAAATCAAAATACAACAAACTTCAATCAGAGAACTACAACTTGAATTTTTTTTTTGTCTCATCCAGGCTGTCAAAACAAAGTACAGTATTGCATTAATGTAGACATGTATAAAATTTTTACATTTTAGGACAATGCTTTTTTGGTACCGTTCATTAGTGTACAGGCCAAGTAAATGTGTGTCATTCCCAAGCAGTTGGAAATGAATTAATGACTCTCCACACGAACGTGTCCCGGCTGGCTTGCGTCTTCCTGCTGGTGGTTTCCCACCTGGAGAAGTCGCCCTCAGCTGGCGCCACTCTGGGAGTACTCTGGGGACGACACACCGCTGGAGACGTCCTCTGGGTGTCTGGCAACACCTGCGGCAACAGTTGGGCTCACACAGGGTTTGCGTTACTATGTGCTCTTACAAGCTAACACAGTACTCATTGACTGAACGTGTTGTGTTTCTTATGTAATTGCAATTTTTTACAAGGTGACAATTAGTGAAATAAAATCATCGTAACTTCTGAACCAGAATGTATACATGGACAGGGAAAAAAAAAATTCCCGCATTTTCCCAGATTTCCCAGTTGAAAATACTCTTTCTCCCGGGTGAAAAAAACTCTTTCCATGTTAAGTGACAATATACTTTTCCTCGGCGCAGTAAAACTTACCAATCCTTAGAATGTCTATGGTTTTCTACACAGACGTAGTATTTGTCGGCACTTTAGAAAACGAAACCCATGGGAGGGGGAGGGGCGGGGGGGGGGGGGGGACACGTTTTGGAAAGATCTTTGATGTGCAACAACATGTACGCTGCATTTTTTCGTGTTACGGAGGTATAAATTCGAATTCCGCCGAACACTGCATGTTACTTTCCGAAACAATGAAATCGAGGTTGCGACGCGCTTTTCTAAGCGTCATAGCTCATGTCACGTGATCTCGCCAGCTGATGACAGCATAGGACACGTGATGTAGTCAACCAATAGCAAGATCACTCTTAAGTAGTGCGAACACACAAAAAAGAAAAGTTAATGGTTTGAATTAATATATGTAGTGTTGCTACAAGAAAAACAAAGCTTTCACAAATAATATTGGTCTCGAAGATTAATAAGTTGCAAAAGAAGCTAAGCTTCCACATATAATGCTAATCTTCTTGCACGTGTTACACTTTAAGATACATCACACAAATGTGCCAGTAATATTTTTAATAACGACGTAAATGTCTGATCTTCTGGGCTCTAAATTCTTCTAGATGGTCGTCCTCAAAGAGTTAATTTTTAAATGAGAGTCAAACGCTCTGTAGTTTAAGAAATTCATGATACAGTCTCGCACATAGTTCATCTTGCGTAAAAGGAAATTTACTTTGAAAGTAACACTTTTCAAATCACCATTCGCAATATTTTCCCGCGACCTGTTAGAAAGAGGTTCGATTCACCAGTTGCCAGAGAGCGCCAGATAACAGGCGTCACTGCGCCTGCGCAGCTACGATGACGCAGGAAGCCCGCATACTCGTACGTGCAAAACATTAAAAGATCTTCCATTACGTCATAAAAGAAACGAGACATCAAAGGCTACTTCAAGAACATCGGAATTTCGTGAACAATACTAAAATGCATAATTCGGCTTAAAGTGCACATTCGTATGTCCAGATTCGGATGTAAATTTTCTTGAGTACCAGTACTGCATTATCTCATATTTGGTTCTTTATTATGGCATAATGCCATACGAGCTAGAAGATGGAAAACGTGCATTTGAAATGCAGCGAACAGTTGAAACCAGCCAACAATGTGAAATTAAACACTTCGTTTCAAATAAATTGACTGCCTCAGTGCAAAAGATTAATAAAAGCCAAATCTCTTTAGCAAACCGACAAACATAACTTCATTGTTCTGCCAGGCGATTAATGCTTGTCTGTCAGAAAGTTGGAAGTAAAACCTTAAACTAACAACATATTTTAGCCTTCCGTAAATATGCGAACGTATTTTAATTCATTTGGTAGCTCCCGGCCACAGAAATCCTTTTTGTTTTCATTTAATGTGAGAGCAATAAACGAAGAGGAAACAGCAAAATCACTAAACGTAAACACAGATCACGTGGAGGCTACCCACCTCCCCACTGCAACTCAGACTGCCCTGTGTATCAGCCCCGGATCTGAGATATTTCCGAACCGCAGCAATTTAGATACTGGCGCCCAGCCACTCGTCTGTAGCCAGAAGCGGGAGAAGGTGCTACTCATACGCGACTCAACTGCACATGCGCAAGAGCCCACCCGCAACTGCTCCAATGAATCTAATGTAAACAGCTACACGTCACGCTCATCGGAGCGCTGCATGTTCTTCCTAAAGCCTTTGACACACTTTGGTTGGCAGACGCTTGGATGAGCACTGTGTTTTGTTGTTGTATACGGCGCGACTTAAGTTTTATTTAGTTTTTTTTCCTCTCGTTCGTGTTTTGTTGGTGCAGTATTATTCTGCAGAAGCGGGATGCGGTAATATCCTTCGTTAGAGTATTGGTTCTTACCAGTCAAAATGACCAAAATTTAACTGGTAACTAAAACAATGAAAAATTCCCGGAATTCTAAAAAATTCCCGGGTTTTTCCCGGTTTTCTCCCGGACGAAAAAATTCCCGGGTTTTTCCCGGATCTCCCGGATCGTATACACCCTGTGAACGGTTTGCGTTAAGACGTTCAAACTGCACTGTTGGGCGCGGGGCGTGATGGGAATTAGTATACGCAGTATGGTTTGGTTTAGCGAAGAAGCCCACTTTAATTTGGATGGGTTCGTCAATAAGCAAAATTGCCGCATGTGGGGGACCGAGAATCCGCATTTCTCGATCGAGGAGTCTCTTCATCCTCAAAGGGTGACTGTGTGGTGTGCAATATACACTTACGGAATAATCGGTACGATATTCCATGAAGGCAGGTGACTACCCAACAGTACCTGAGGTTTTGGAAGATGATTTCATCCCCATTATCTAAAGGAACTCAGATTGTGACAAGTTGTGGTTCATGCAGTATGGAGCTTGACCTCATCCAAGCAGGAGACTGATGCCCTGGGGGAGCACTTTGAGGACTGCATTATGGCTCTGGGGTATCCAGAGTCCACGGGCATGGGCTTCGATTGGCCGCCATATTATCCGGATCTGAACACATGCGACTCCTTTTCGTTGGGCTATATCAAAGACAAGATTTACAGCAACAACCCCAAAACCATTTCTGAGCTGCAAACAGCCATTCAGGAGGTCATTGACAGCATCGATGTTCCGACACTTCAGCGGATCATGCTGAATTTCGCTATCCGTCTGCGCCACATCATCGTCAATGATGGGAGGCATATCGAACATGTCATAACATAAATCCAAATACCTGTAGTGACGTTTACATGTTGAATAAAGTGTGTGGACGCCGCAATTTGTAACTGTTTTTTTTTCATATAGTTCAATAATTGTCACCCTGTATGTTATACACGTGCAAGTGCATTGTTAAAACAATCAATGACTTGAGATGCAAAGCAGCTCAATTTCTGTTGAAACCGTTTTGAAACAAATCACTTTATCACCACTTTTTTTTTGTAAAAAGTTCATGAAGACCTAATTTTTAAACCATGGGTAGCGATTACTAACTGGGCATGGGTGTTAAAATATCAGCTAACACACCCGAAAATTTATGGTATACTCAAATGTAATGAATGCGGACTTATGCTGTTTTGTAACTGATTTCATGCGGGGTGAGCTTGTTGAAGAATATATACCCTTCACCTTTTCTGTACTTATTCCCACCTCTATTGTTCGTAACATGTGGACTTTAGATTCTAGGGAGAAAGGTAAGCAGCAGAGAGCCCCAGTGGCACTTTAGTAGGGAAATGTTGTCTACTCCGTAGTACTACGCCGATGCTTATCGATATTTGAGTTACCTAACGGAATTCTTTATCCTACCACTACTTACTGATGGTAGAGCGCTTTGTTCAATCCACGTCTTGTTTCAATTAATGTGAATCTCAAGGTGAATGCGATGTGTGTGCGTGTTGTGACGTCCCCTAGCATGACGTTCACAAAATCGTTGTAATACATGTGTAAAAGAGATACATTTATCTTGTAACGTACCCTCTATGTTATTGTTTTTCTGTTTTGTTATTGTTTTTTGTTATTGTAGTTGTAGAGATATGAAATTATTGTAGCGGTTTGCTTAGTCAGCCGTACTTCGGAATTTTTTTGACATTAAATGGAGCCTGAAACTTGCGTAATAAATACTTCGCGTGAAGTACGATTTGCGGCATAAACAAAAATTAATTGCGGAGATGCAATCCACAGACTATTAACAGAAAAGCTTTAGAACAATGCGCACGACTGACTAGACACATTCAGAGGGCACGTACACTCTTTGACATAAAACTCGACCGGCGGCCGGCCGCTGCAGAGGCTAAGTCCGCGCCGATCGCGAAATGGGACAAATAGACTGAACAACTCGCTAATTCTCCAAGTCCCGCTATCTGCACAATCTGGCAACACTGTAGACTGCGGCACTTCCTGGAGGAAGTCTTGTCTCATGTTAGATAAAAGCTAGTCTGTATACGCCCGTGGTCTAGCAGTAGCGTGCATTGTGTCTGTCTACGTCTGTGGATCGAGGCCGGCTGGCGCAAAAAATTTTTGTAGCCTCTTCTCTCTGAATGCTGAAGACGTGAATGTAATGGTAGCGCAGATTCAATCTGTTTCACTTTCTGACACACCGATAACAAAATTTTATGCAGTAACCATTTTGCGGCATATTTCTTGCAGACTGTCCTCCTCTGGACGCCGAATGCGGTAAAGCTCCGGGATCCATTTGCTGGCTACCGGCAGCGGCCGTTGGCGACAGCAGCGGCGCTGCACTCCCCCGTTCTGTATCGAAAGCGCCTGCTACCGCTCGTCGCTTTTGATAATTTAAAACGCTTTATTATTATTAAATGTTGCTCCACAGGAAATTTCTACGATTTCCATTCTCGCTCGAAGGCAACGGAGACAGACGCCCTGATTAGTAGGTGGGTACTGAATTACACTAACCGGCAAAAGCTCAGTATGGCCCGAAATTAATTTTATAGACTGGGACGAAATCAAACCATCTCAACTACTTTCGATGAATTTATAAATGCTTCATACCTCGTTTCTTTTCCTTTCAAAGTCAATTATTTGTGCAAATTTTGGCGAATATTCGGATGCTTTCGTCAAGTCTGAGTGAGCGTCTGTGGTGTAAAGTGTATTACTGTTTCTGTTTCATTCCTTATGGTAAGTTTATGCGACAAACTGTGTGACTACCTTGCAATGCATGCTCTGTAGCAATGCAGGAACAATGAACATTTGGAATTCCCTGTATGGATTCTAAATGTATTTAACGTTGATCGGAAGTGACAGTTAAGGTCATCAGAATTAACCAGAAAAATTTATCGTTTTTGAGGTTTCACAGAACGGAAAGGAATTGCTAACGCCGGTGTCATAAAACGTCTACAGTTAAATGCTATTGCAAAAATTTAGAAAAGAGGAACTATATTAATCAACATGTCCACTTCATAAACAACCTCCTGACTTGTTAGACCTATATGACTAACAAAGCTCAAATTCGTATCGTTGACAGTCGGTTTGAATCTTTTCAAAAAATATTTTACAGTGAAGCACCTTGGCATTTGCAAAGCAGACATCCATGATATTAACATAATTCGAATTTGCACGAAGATTTATGTGTAAAGGCATTCTTCAGATTTCGTATAAGGAATTTTTACTAGCAGTTTGCAGCTCCATTAATTAAAATGGAAAGTAAAAGGTCGTGTTCAGCGACTTCAACCGAGGTTGGAACTGCTATCTAATACGGCACTAGCACCGCAACACGTAAGAGAACCCCTGCGCTAACGACGCACTGGCGACAACAAGCGGACTACAGTCATTGCGATATTGCTTGAGCCTCAAAACGCAACATTAAACACACAAACAGGTGTTACTTATGTGAAGAACGCCGTTCTTAGAGTCCAGAAATTAAATATGCTTTCTAAGTGTCTCATCTTACAGTGGATTATATCGTATGAGTCTTCGATGTGAAATACGAACGCCATGTGAATTTAGCGAGGCAATACCGGGCTACACCCGGAAGTAAGTGCACTATCACCGTGTTGACAAATACTTGCTACGACGGTGCCAATTCTCAGCTCTCTTACGAGGCAGCTCTTTAGCGAAATGCTTGACGTGATTGTCCGCTACGGTTCTCCAGAGGGGAGACGCGCGCGCACGTTTGGTTTCTTTGCGGCGTTCTCCCCTGATAGTTTCTGACGTCGCCTTGTGGGTTATGTATACATCTGAGGCATTTAATTATCATTAATCCAAAAAGATACAAGTTTCAGCTTCTGGCGTGGAAGAAGGCTGTGACGCCGACATTATATCATTTCAACGTAGGGAAGCAAAACGGATGATTCAGTGTTTCTCATTCAGATAAAGCACGAGAGATAATTTTCCGTAACGTTCATAATCATCTCAAAATACAAAGGAAGTAAAAATACATCTAAAGCTTATTCGATCTGAATATAATGTAAGATATCAAACGCTTTGCACATCGATGTCGAATGTGTCCACGTACAATCTTTTGCAGCATACATATAGAATGTCATGATTACCACGAGAATGAAGAAATATGTTGGTAGGGATGGAAGCAAGAAGAGATGCAATCAACAAATGTTCGATTTGAGATTTAAGAAGAGGTAAAGCTGGATATTACTTTCGTTAACACGAAAGATGTTGCGCACATATGGATAATGAGGAAGTCTGCGTCTTCATACGTTTCCTCCTTGAAATCTGTATGCTATATTACATACTAAGTAGCCTGATTATTGTTCCTGTAATGTTACCCTCTTGTTTGGCCCCTTAAACGATCAAAAGATTCCAAATGATGTCTCTGCATGAAAGTAGTTGTTCGAACCCTTCCTGCGTTGCTTTTTCTGTTTTTTTCTTGGAATTCATGAAGCAGACCGCTGTGCCTCCCCCCCCCCCCCCCCCCCACGAGGGTTAGGTCTCAAAACTAAACCGTTTTTCATCCACTGGCATAATTAATTCAGTCAGCATCAGCACAAGACTATCAAACAAAACCTTCCATTTACAGTTGCAACACACTAACCAGAAGCTGATCCAAGGGTAATCCACGATCATGGTCCGAAATTAGCAGCTCTCTGCTACTGTGGCAAAGCCCGTACTACACTTTCGATTCCGGAACACCAGTTTATCTGGTAACACTGTGTTAAATCAACAGGAGTAGTTGCAGAGTTGTGCCACCATATCTGTCGTCCCATTGTCAACTTTATATATCTCACTTCTCCTGTAGCGCTGATCACGAGGTGCCGAAGTAAATGACTGTATTCTGCATGACGTAACATTCAGTATTCCCTTCTTTCATACTCTTCATGTGCATCAATACCTAATAGGGATGCGAAAACTCTTGCGAGTGAGAGAATGACAATAATAATTGTAACGAGAACAAGCAAATGATGAATGAAGTTTATTGCAATGCAGAACGAGAATGGCTGTGAAAATAAAAACCTATAAAAATAGGTTGATCGTTGAGTTGGCACAATGCAGATATCTTCTTAGCATTTTGCTACTGAATTTAGTTCTGAAAGTTTGCAGAGAAAAAGGAAAATTCGGTACTTCTCGCTAGAGTAATATAATGTGAACCAGAAACTACCCTTTCCTTAGACCACGACTCAGGCAGGTCCCCAAGTAGCTACCAAGGCACTGCTGCATTCTGTTCCCTGACATTGCTCTGATGACAGTTAATGCAGATAGTTCCGATTATGATACACAAAACGTATTGCAGGGTTGTTCCTAGGACCGTAATATTAAATTTGCGGTGTAGGTGGCACATGAGCGTGACGACTATCCAGATTACTCGTCAATATAAAAAGATAATGTTATGGAAATTGAGCATGGTCCCCCGGCACCAATACTGAAAGAGAGTGAATGACCACAGGTGTGCAAAACACTTTCAAAACTTCTGCCAAGAACCAAAAACGGAAGCAATATAAAGAAAGCATTGGACAGATCAGAAAGGCCTCACTGCTATCCACAGCCTGTCAGCCCTAGTGGAGCGGCGGAGCTGCGCTGCCAGACGCCAACCCGAAAGCACATTACACCACTGAAATCTACGAATGAATTGTGTACTTGTACTGATCAGCTTCAGTGAAATTTGTTATACACGACTAGAATATCAGGTGTTATTATGGATAATAGTGCAACACTTCGAACTCATACGGTAGATTCACAAAGAAAAATGTAATGTGAGACTGCTGAAGAAGAGAGGAAACAATGGGAAAATGCGCTATTGTGCATTTTCATACGTTTTTATCTTCATAGCTGCCATAGTTAATACATCAATAATAACCTCGTTTATTGCTTCAGTAACTGTTACCGTCTTGTTTCACACCTAGCTGATGTAAACAATACAAATTCGTGTCGCTGGCAGTTAATTCTAGTCTCTTGAGGCACTTAGTTTTGTTTTGTTGTTGATGTAAATTGGTATTCGGGAAGAATACTACTACCGAAAATCCTGAGAGGTTTCAGAACACACATGATACGGAGGGCTATGAATAGTCTCTTACTTGCCGCGTGGGGTGGCCGCACGGTCTGGGGCTCCGAGTCACAAATTTCGCGGCCGCTTCCGTCGGAGGTTCTAGTCCTCCCCCGGGCATGGATGTGTGTTTTTTCCTTAGAATAAAAAAGAAAAATGGTTCAAATGGCTCTGAACACTATGCGACTCAACTTATGAGGTCATCAGTCGCGTAGAACTTAGAACTAATTTAACCTAACTAACCTAAGGATATGACACACATCCATGCCCGAGGCAGGATTCGAACCTGCGACCGTAGCGGTCGCTCGGTCCCAGACTGTAGCGCCTAAAACCGCACGGCCACTCCTGCCGGTCCTTCGAATAAGTTAGTTTAAGTTAGTGTAAGTAGTTTGTACGTCTAGGAACTCATGACCCTAACAATTTGGTCCCTTAGGCATTAGAACTTAAAAAAGAGCAGTAGCGCAATGAATTGATGAGATAAAGCTTTTGCAGAAAAACTGGAACTAATGAAAAAAACATCTGTAGTTATTTAAATTGAGCACTTTACTGCAGCAGTGCCTTGCTCGAACAGCAGTAAATACTGCCCTTACCATAATGGTAGCAGCCGGCCGTTGTGGCCGAGCGGTTCTAGACGCTTCAGTTGGGAACCGCGCTGCTGTTACGGTCGCAGGTTCGATTCCTGCCTCGGGCATGGATGTGTGTGCTGTCCTTACGTTAGTTAGGCTTAAGTAGTTCTAAGTCCAGGGGACTGATGACCTCAGATCTTAAGTCCCATAGTGCTCAGAGCCATAATCGTAGCTGACGTATACAGCACACAACGTGAAACACGAGAGTATGGCCACCTTTTGCATGAAGCGACCATTTTGAACTGAAATACGTTTCCTAACTCAAAACCACTCCTCCTGTGGTGTTTACTCTCAATATGTGATCGAGATGACAAGAAAATATTAAATGGCTGTAGGTCTGTATCACCTAATCCCAAGCCGTTCGCGCTCGTTTCTGCCAGCCACTTTGACATGGGAAGTGCGTGATGACGGGGTTAGGAATCAGAGAATGAACGTATTGGTGATGTAGTTTGAGGTTCACCCTGGTGTGCTTTCTGTCAGGAAATATCGTCCTCGAAAAGTGGACAGGATGGTTTTCTTATCCTTTGAAATTGTGAGCTAGTCGCATCAGCACGTTTCCAAGATAGTACACAGTTGTTCATGGGTTCGAGATTTGTTTCTCGTATATCTTTTTCTTTATTCCTCCCTTACATTCAAGGGAGACGAAAATTTAATAGTCATGGGTGATTGGAATTCGAGAGTAGCAAAAGGGAGAGAAGGAAACATAGTAGGTGAATATGGATTGGGGCTAAGAAATGAAAGAGGAAGCCGCCTTGTAGAATTCTGCGCAGAGCATAACTTAATCATAGCTAACACTTGGTTCAAGAATCATGAAAGAAGGTTGTATACATGGAAGAACCCTGGAGATACTAAAAGGTATCAGATAGATTATATAATGGTAAGACAGAGATTTAGGAACCAGGTTTTAAATTGTAAGACATTTCCAGGGGCAGATGTGGACTCTGACCACAATCTATTGGTTATGAACTGTAGATTAAAACTGAAGAAACTGCAAAAAGTTGGGAATTTGAGGAGATGGGACCTGGATAAACTGAAAGAACCAGAGGTTGTAGAGAGTTTCAGGAAGAGCATAAAGGAACAATTGACAAGAATGGGGGAAAGAAATACAGTAGAAGAAGAATGGATAGCTTTGAGGGATGAAGTGGTGAAGGCAGCAGAGGATCAAGTAGGTAAAAAGACGAGGGCTAGTAGAAATACTTCGGTGACAGAAGAAATACTGAATTTAATTGATGAAAGGAGAAAATATAAAAATGCAGTAAATGAAGCAGGCAAAAAGGAATACAAACGTCTCAAAAATGAGATTGACAGGAAGTGCGAAATGTCTAAGCAGGCATGGTTAGAGGGCAAATGTAAGGATGTAGACGCTTACCTCACTAGGAGTAAGATAGATACTGCCTACAGGAAAATTAAAGAGACCTTTGGAGAAAAGAGAACCACTTGTATGAATATCAAGGGCTCAGATGGAAACCCAGTTCTAAGCAAAGAAGGGAAAGCAGAAAGGTGGAAGGAGGATATAGAGGGACTATACAAGGGCGATGTTCTTGAGGACAATATTATGGAAATGGAAGAGGATGTAGATGAAGATGAAATGGGAGATATGATACTGCGTGAAGAATTTGATAGAGCACTGAAAGACCTAAGTCGAAACAAGGCCCCGGGAGTAGACAACATTCCATTAGAACTACTGACCGCCTTGGGAGAGCCAGTCCTGATAAAACTCTACCATCTGGTGAGAAAAATGTATGAGACAGGCGGAATACCCTCAGACTTCAAGAAGAATATAATAATTCCAATCCCAAAGAAAGCAGGCGTTGACAGATGTGAAAATTACGGAACTGTCAGTTTAATAAGTCACGGCTGCAAAATACTAACGCGAATTCTGTACAGACGAATGGAAAAACTGGTAGAACCCGACCTCGGGGAAGATCAGTTTGGATTCCGTAGAAATATGGGAACACGTGAGGCAATACTGACCCTACGACTTATCTTAAAAGCTAGATTAAGAAAAGGCAAACCTACGTTTCTAGAATTTGTAGACTTGGAGAAAGTTTTTGACAATGTTGACTGGAATAATCTCTTTCAAATTCTGAAGGTGGCAGGGGTAAAATACAGGGAGCGAAAGGCTATTTACAATTTCTACAGAAACCAGATGGCAGTTATAAGAGTCGAGGGACATGAAAGGGAAGCAGCGGTTGGGAAGGGAGTGAGACAGGGTTGTAGCCTGTCCCCGATGTTATTCAATCTGTATATTGAGCAAGCAGTAAAGGAAACAAAAGAAAAATTCGGAGTAGCTATTAAAATCCATGGAGAAGAAATAAAAACTTTGAGGTTCGCCGATGACATTGTAATTCTGTCAGAGACAGCAAAGGACTTGGAAGAGCAGTTGAACGGAATGGACAGTGTCTTGAAGGGAGGATATAAGATGAACATCAACAAAAGCAAAACGACGATAATGGAATGTAGTCGAATTAAGTCGGGCGATGCTGAGGGAATTAGATTAGGAAATAAGACACTTAAAGTAGAAAATGAGTTTTGCTATTTGGGGAGCAAAGTAACTGATGATGGTCGAAGTAGAGAGGATATAAAATGTAGACTGGCAGTGGCAAGGAAAGCGTTTCTGAAGAAGAGAAATTTGTTAACATCGAGTATAGATTTAAATGTCAGTAAGTCGTTTCTGAAAGTATTTGTATGGAGTGTAGCCATGTATGGAAGTGAAACATGGACGATAAATAGTTTGGACAAGAAGAGAATAGAAGCTTTTGAAATGTGGTGCTACAGAAGAATGCTGAAGATTAGATGGGTACATCACGTAACTAATGAGGAAGTATTGAATAGGATTGGGGAGAAGAGGAGTTTGTGGCACAACTTGACAAGAAGAAGGGATCGGTTGGTAGGACATGTTCTGAGGCATCAAGGGATCACAAACTTAGTATTGGAGGGCAGCGTGGAGGGTAAAAATCGTAGAGGGAGACCAAGAGATGAATACACTAAGCAGATTCAGAAGGATGTAGGCTCCAGTACGTATTGGGAGATGAAGAAGCTTGCACATGATAGAGTAGCATGGAGAGCAGCATGAAACCAGTCTCAGGACTGAAGACTACAACAACAACAACAACATTCAATTTTGGTATCAGCTGTCAACTGCCCGCATTGCCTTGATTAAAAATTATATGACAAAGAAACAAATTGTTTTCATGTTTAATATTTCGTAGGCGCATGCAAATATACGAATTGGGTTTCGATTTACAGATTTTATTATCTTAGTCATAACAGCAACGTTGCATGCACGAATTGTTCTTGATAAATGAGTATTACATTAAGATACGTACTCGTAGCGGTATTTAGTTCTCACTAGTATGAAGGGAAGACTTATTTCATTAACATTCCTGAAATCAGCTATTTATCTCAACTGCAGGCGTTTACTCCGAGCGCGGGGCCGCGTAGACACGAGGTGTGAACAGGCGACGTCACCGGCCACGGTCGCCTTCGGTAAATGCAACACATTGAATGAACGAGCACGTGTGAAGTCCGTAGAGAACAGATTTATTTCTTCTGTCAGTGGAAAGATAGAAAAAAGAATTGTATAGTGAAAGCTAGCAATCGTTTTGAATAAGCGAAGCAGATTAACTTTACAACCATGCAACAGAGTCTAACAGTTCAACAGACCGCTGCACTGTATTGAACAACTTACACCCCACCTCATCATTACCAAGGCATAGGAGGACGGTATATTCTGAAAGAAGGCCTACCTGCGTGTTATAACTGGCACGCTAAACTATATTACCACTCACTCTGTATTCTGATCTCCGTCCCAGCACCCTTCCCTTGTCAATGTAGGTTTTTGTCAACAGCTATCAGCAAAGTATTTTGGAATGTGGAATCCTGCGAATAATTTATAAACCTGTAGCTTAGACTACACAGCCACTGCAGTTGTCGAATTTTTTCACAGTATGGAAATTAAGTATTCATAGTATCAGTCAGAAGTATTTAATTTCTGTGTTAATGGATGATCATTTCTTTACAGAACCATAGCCCGATTCACAATAGCAGAGCAATCCAGAACTGGTTCCAAGGTCAGCAGAGAATAAAACTTCTTCCTTTCGTGCCAAAATCACCAGACCTCAACCCTATTGAAAATATGTGGGCGGAGGTTACGAGGTTGTTACCACCTGGGTCAAGGAATTCAGAAACTCTGTGCAAAAATATAGAGAATACATGGTGGGAGATAAACGATCATCACAATCAGCAATTTAGCCTTATCACTTCCCCGACGCCTTCGAGCAATTGTAAAAAAAAAAAAAATAAAGTAAAAGTGTGTGAAATCTTATGGGACTTAACTGGTAAGGTCATCAGTCCCTAAGCTTACACACTACTTAACCTAAATTATCCTAAGGACACACACACACACACACCCATGCCCGAGGGAGGACTCGAACCTCCGCCGGGACCAGCCGCACAGTCCATGACTGTAGTGCCTGAGACCACTCGGCTAATCCCGCGCGGCTCGAGCAATTATAGAAAACGAGGGAGGATGCGTAGGGTACTAACAGAAAAATAAAGGCCAAACAAGTTGCGAGGTCCTAAAGTGTTCCGGAAACCTACTAAAGTTAAATGGTCCCTGTGTATTCTCGTTAAATGTGTCACTGCGCGGTTGTTACACATATTAACTACTAATTAAATTCTTTACTCAAAGAAATAAATAAACAAATGTATGCCCAACGGATAAATATTTGATTTTGAAATGTTAACCCCAAATTTGGTACACTGTTAATCACTCGACTGTGTTTAAAGAAAATGCGTAAGTAACCGGAATTGTAACTGGGCCTGCATAATGACTTCTCCTCCATTCTGTAAGCTATTTCTTTTCATTAGGTCTTACTTTCATCTCTCAAAACATAATAACGGTATTACCAGTAACATACAGGATAAAATTGCCTAACAGCTGATCTTGTAACAGCACATATAAAGATATTTCTACTTCCTATGGTCTCTTACGAAGATAACCTTTTTCTCACCCACGGGAAGGAATGAAGGATAGCCCACAATGCTTGATTATAACGTCACAGCGTCACACTACCACTCTTATTACCATTGGGCAAAGCAATGATGGTATCTCCACGCTGACCAGAACTAGAAAAATTCTAAAACTTCTTCAATCACTGTCTGATCCCAAAAACGTCTCTCATTTATTGACGTGCCTCGACGTTAACTAACTCTCGCTTGGTTGGAAAGTTCGCGCGGTCGCGATTCCGAAAGTTACGTTCCCCTCATATTCGTGCGCGGCACGTTATTGCAACTGAAAAAAACCCTCCACAAGTTACCTAGACTGGTTTCCTAATTATACCTCGGCACCATTAAATAATATATCATCTAAAACCTCTCCTCCAAAAGATACTTAAATACACACACAGAATTTTTCACAATGCTTACAGTTCGTGTATAGCGTGCATAGCATGGCTACACGAATTACTATTATGCTGTTTCCCCTTTATTTAACTCAGGAAAGCGATCTCACTGTATCTTTCAAATCCCGTTGTTCTAAGAATCAGCTTCACACGTAAATTTCTAGTGACTCATTTCACGAAAGGTGACTTCTTATTCATTCATACTAAATTAGCAACCTTGCCTTAATCCATGAATTTCAGAAACTCGTCAAATAACAAACTGAAACAGACGCAAGCTACAAATGGCTTCTTTGGAAACTAATTCTTTCAGATCAAAATTAAGAGCATTACTTTCTACCATGAATTTCTGTTAGCAGCTCGATTACTTACAGCCACGAGGTAATATTTTCCTGCACTTCCAGATCAGATTTTGAAACAAACAAATCAAAATTATGAATTTAAATTTACCATTACTAAAAATAATTATGGTAAATCAACACATTCCTACTTATAAACTAATGGTTCCTAGCACTCAGTCATCCACCCTTCATCATTTTCGTTTCTTTAACCAATAGTAGTTCGTCACATGAATCCTATTTGTGTCGTACCTGCTTTACAATTGAATTCTAACACTTTACTGTTCACCGAATCACTCAAACGAAATATCAAATTCCGTTAACTTTCAAGTTACTTTTCGCGGTCGCGACATAGTATTCTCACATTCGCCTATCATCTAATGTAGTGAAGTGATTTGATTTCGTCCCAGTCTATAAAAGTAATTTTGGGCCATACAGATTTCAAGGAGGAAACGTATGAAGACTTCTCCATTATACATATGTGCGGCATATCTTGCCGATTAATGTAATACAGTACCCATCTACTAATCAGGGCGTCTGTCTCCGTTGCCTTCGAGCGAGAATGGAAATCGTAGAAATTTCCTGTGGAGCAACATTTAATAATAATAAAGCGTTTTAAATTATCAAAAGCGACGAGCGGCAGCAGGCGCTTTCGATACAGAACGGGGGAGTGCAGCTCCGCTGCTGTCGCCACGGCCGCTGCCAGTAGCCAGCAAATGGATCCCGGAGCTTTGCCGCATACGGCGTCCAGAGGGGGACAGTCTGCAAGAAATATGCCGCAAAATGGTTACTGCATAAAATTTTGTTATCGGTGTGTCAGAAAGTGAAACAGATTGAATCTGCGCTACCATTACATTCACGTCTTCAGCATTCAGAGAGAAGAGGCTACAAAAATTTTTTGCGCCAGCCAGTCTCGATCCACAGACATTGTAGACAGACACAATACTCGCCACCGCTTTTTTTTTTTTTTTTTTTTTTTTTGAACCTTTCGCTTAGCAGCCAAACACTTTTTTTTTCTTTTTCCCTAGACCGCTTTTTTTATGGTCGTCTGTCACCTAGAACTTACAAGGGAACTTCCCCATCGCACCCCCCTCAGATTAAGTTGTAAGTCGGCACTGTGGATAGGCCTCGAAAAACTGAACACAGATCAATCGAGAAAACAGGAAGAAGTTGTGTGGAACTATGAAAGAAATAAGCAAAATATACAAACTGAGTAGTCCATGCGTCAGATAGGTAACCTCAAGGAGAGCGTGAGCTCAGGAGTGCCGTGGTCCCGTGGTTAGCGTGAGCAGCTACGAAACGGGAGGACCTTGGTTCAAATCTTCCTGCGAGTAAAAAGTTTAATTTTTTATTTCAGACAATTATCAAAGATCAAAGGTGGGTAGATCACGTGACTAATGAGGAGGTATTGAATAGGATTGGGGAGAAGAGAAGTTTGTGGCACAACTTGACTAGAAGAAGGGATCGGTTGGTAGGACATGTTCTGAGGCATCAAGGGATCACCAATTTAGTATTGGAGGGCAGCGTGGAGGGTAAAAATCGCAGAGGGAGACCGAGAGATGAATACACTAAACAGATTCAGAAGGATGTAGGTTGCAGTAGGTACTGGGAGATGAAGAAGCTTGCACAGGATAGAGTAGCATGGAGAGCTGCATCAAACCAGCCTCAGGACTGAAGACCACAACAACAACAACAACAACAACAATCAAAGATCAGTCAATCACACATAATCAACTTCGCTCTCCAAAATTCCAGGACATGTTCAGATTTGCTTGGACATATGCAGGATTTGACGATCTACACAAGGAAAAATTTGAAAACGTTAAAAACATATTTTTTGCCAGAGCACAGGGAAAACTGTGCGACTGTGAAACTGTTGCATTCATTTGTTGCAGTTTATGTGACAAACTCTTATGTTTTCATCACTTTTTTCGGAGTGATTATCACATCCACAAGAAAACGTAAATCGGGCAAGGTAGAAGAATCTTTTTACCCATTCGCCATGTGTACCAGTTAGGTGGGTCGACAACACATTCTTGTCATGTGACGCACATGCCGTCACCAGTGTCGTATAGAATATATCAGACGTGTTTTCCTGTGGAGGAATCGGTTGACCTATGACCTTGCGATCAAATGTTTTCGGTTCCCATTGGAGAGGCACGTCCTTTCGTCTACTAATCGCTCGGTTTTGCGGTGCGGTCGCAAAAAACAGACACTAAACTTATTACAGTGAACAGAGACGTCAATGAACGAACGGACAGATCATAACTTTGCGAAAATAAAGAAAGTAAAGTTTTCACTCGAGGGAAGATTTGAACCAAGGACCTCTCGCTCCGCAGCTGCTCACGCTAACCACGGGACCACGGCAGTCCTGCGCTCACATTCTCCTTGATGTTGCCGATCTTGCGCATGGACTACTCAGTTTGTATATTTTGCTTATTTTTTTCGTAGTTCCACACTACTTCTTCCTGCTTTCTCGATTGATCTGTGTTCAGTTTTTCAAGGCCTATCCACTGTGCCAACTTATAACTAAATCTGAGGGGAGTGCGATGGGGAGGTTCCCTTGTTAGAACTATTTTTTTTTTCAATTTATTTAGTCCTCACCCAACATTATTTTTTTGTGTGGGTGAGGGATCAGGTAGTGAGCTGGCAGAGGCAAGATGGGCAGGGGTCGCGACCCGAGGCCTGTCCACTATGTCTCCTCCCTCCCATCCTGGGGATGTGATGTGGTACAAAGGATGCAGTTGGTGTATTATTGTGATTTTTTTAAATTTTATTTATTCACTTATTTATTTTTAATTTTTTTAATTTTTTTTAACAGTAAGGAACTGAAAACTAGTAAGTGCACACGTTGCGTCGAGTTGGGGACGCACATAACTAAAACCATGATAATAGTTGTAGAAAAAGGCATAAAGAAAGAGAGCAAAGTGCGGGGCGAAGGAAACCATGAATCAAAACTGAAGGGTGGAATCCATACCACCATTAACCAGTGCTAAATCTTGCACCGGATGGGAAACAAAAACTGCGAAGACCTTTTCGCACCAGGGACAAAAAGAGGAAATGGGGCAAATACTGCTACAGAGTGTGAGGGTTCACAACGAAACTCTCCATCTGCTGTATCATCCAGGTATGACTTCTCGTAATGATGAAAGTAGATCCCACGTTGTACTGTGTAGTGTTCTATCATCGTCTTGTAATTTTAGCTTCTCTGACCCGTGATGTTCCAGCTACGTGGAGGGTCGTGGAACGCACTACACAAAAATTTGGAAAAATATTGTCGATACTTTGGGTTACGGAGGATCTTGCAATGTCGTTCCTGCAAATAGTTCCAAAAGTCGAAAGTGTCCTTAGTGCCGTCTTGAAACAAATAATGCATTGCATGTCCACGAAGCCACGTCATTGCAGTAGTTTTAGTGCGGTAATACGTCTCATCCGGGAATAAGATAGTCTTGGGGTCGATATGATTCGGCGTTAGCCGAAGGAAGTATGCTGACATTTGCCTCACTAAGTGCCACACAGCCGTAGACTCGCCACAGCTAAGACGGTGTTCATCGTTGTCGTGCACGTGGGTGAGTCTACCATGTGGATCGCATGTAGCCTTGATCTGGTCACCTGCTTACCGTTGACAGTGGTATACCACATCGCCGTGACGTCAGTGTCCAGTGTTACGTGGTGAATTGTTCTCCACACTACTCGCCAGTTGACGTTCGGATCCTTCCTCTCCACGACGTTATCGGGTCGTCCACGTTGCAGGACCCGATAAACCATCTTTGCCGTCGCCAGTTGAGTCGCTGGTAAGGCAAGTCGAACGTAACTTAGTTCGAGGTAAAAGACACCGGTGCCATAATTTGACTAATGTGCTCACAAATAGGGCGACCGCTCTGTCATGAACGTGATAAGGTCCAAGCCCTCCCCGATCCGGAGGAAGGGTGAGAGTCTCATATTTGATCTTGAAAAGCATTCCTGAACTCACGAAGGACCCAAAAGCAACAAGTATACGGCGAGCTAACATCACCGGTATAGGTAATATCTGGGCGATGTGCGGAATGCGTGACGCTAAATGTGTGTTAACATACTGGGTCCTTTGGACGATGTCCAGGGCTCGTAGGCGGTTGTTGGCAATTCCAGTCTGAACATTTCGTAAAAGCCGTCGAAAGTTGTGAGCAGCGGTCCGTCGTATATCGTCTGTAAAATCAGTGCTAAGACATTTCAAACTATCTCTGAGCTATAAGGGGGTGACACTGTTCTCAGACAATACGACCCCGATGTTCATCGCCACCGATTTTGCGACGTTGATACGACTACCAGTGGCCATGCCATATTTCGCTATCCAATTCAGTGCGCTAGCGGTGCCGTCACCGTTGCGGATGACAATCACCAGGTCGTCAGCGTACGCTTTACATCTGAAAGTGTGGCCTCGTAACGTCATACCCGTTAGTCGTTGGCACAGGCCGCAGAGGAGAGTTTCCATGGCCACAGCGTAAAGTAAAGTGGACAGAGGGCAGCCTTGGCGTATCGATCGAGAAATGGTGAGGGGCTGCGTAGGTCGGCCGTTGACGATCACCTTGGACGTCGCGCCACTGAGTAGTCGCATGACGACAGTGACGAATGGCTGTGGGTACCGCATATGTTGGCGGACCGCTTCCAAATAGTCGTAGGCCGGCCGCGGTGGTCTAGCGGTTCTAGGCGCTCAGTCCGGAACCGCGCGACTGCTACGGTCGCAGGTTCGAATCCTGCCTCGGGCATGGATGTGTGTGATGTGCTTAGGTTAGTTAGGTTTAAGTAGTTCTAAGTTCTAGGGGACTGATGACCATAGATGTTAAGTCCCGTAGTGCTCAGAGCCATTTGAACCAAATAGTCGTAGTCCACTCGGTCGAAAGCTTGACTTGAATCGATTGCCGCCAGTGCACCCTTCAGACGACATGCCCTCGCCAGTGAGATCAAGTCACGACATTCACTGAGTGCTGTTTGAATATTATTGTCGCCTCCTAATGACGTTTGATCGGGTGAGATGACGTGTCGTAAGGTCAGGCGTATCCGCGCCGCCAACAGTCGAGAAAAGATCTTAAACTCGCAGTTCAATAGCGTCAACGGGCGGTAGTCCTGCATTCGTGAGCCACCGGACGGTTTGTGAATAGGAATAATCATCCCTTCCATAAGGGCCGCAGGGAGCGGCACGTCCGGGGATAGTAGTTCGCGACAGATGTCCGTCCATCGGGAGGCTAATAAGTATTGAAAAGTCCGGTAAAATTCCAAGGGAGGCCATCAGGACCCGGAGACTTGTTGACAGCTCCTTTTCTAATAGCGTCGGTCACTTCTTCTTCTGTAATTTCGTCCATGAAAGCCGCTTCCATTGCCGGGGTGACGGTGCCGTAAATCGTCTGAAAGACGTCCTCCAGTGCTGTCGGATCAGGGGTCTGAGCGGAATAGAGTTGGGAATAATGATTGTAGAACGCTGTGTTTATGTCTTGTTGCGCGGTGAGGCGACGACCTTCCTCCGTGTCGATGAAGCGTATCAGCGCTCGTTGGCGTCGTTTACGTTCACGAAGGACGTGGAACATTGTCGGGCGTTCGTTCGGTATCCGATTCTGCGTCCTCGAGCGGATGACTACCCCCTCTAGGTGGTGTCGCATATGAGCGAGGATCTGAGCCTTAGCACGGTGGACCGCCGCTTGTCGTTCCGGAGACGGCGCCATAGCATCGCAGTCGCGCAGGACCCGGAAGTAAAAGTCGAGTGTATGTCTTCGCCAAGTAGCGTGGTCGCGACCGTAGGTTATCAACGTTCGCCTCAGTGCCGGTTTGGCGCAGTCCAACCACCAGCGGATCGTTGTGGGATATGCACGGAGGCGATTTTCACACGAATACCACGTATCCTCAACGGCTTGGCGGCAATCCGGGTACGACAGGTGAGCGATGTTTAATTTCCACGGGCTGTGGCTTCTCCACACTTGTTGCCGCCGCAGAGTGACGGCACAAATGTAAGCTGAGTGGTCCGAGAATGCTGCACGCCACAGTTCCGCATCCTGTGTTCCGGCGGCGAGAGAGCGTGAGAGATAAATCCGATCGATACGACTCGAAGAGTGACTGGTGAAGTGCGTGAATACCGGTCGGTGGCCGTGGAGATGTTCCCAAGTGTCCACCGTCTGCAGGTCTCGAATTAGCGTCTCGAGTTCCGGGCACGGATTATGTCGTGGGAGTTGGTCTCTGGGCGCCAGTACGCAATTGTAGTTACCTCCAAACACCAGATGGTCGTGGCGGCCTTGGAAGAGCGGGGCGACGTCTTCCGCAAAGAATCGTGAACGTTCGCGACGTTTGTCCGTCCCAGAAGGTGCGTAGATATTGATAAGGCGGACACCCAGTACTGTGAGTGCCATTCCTCTTGCCCCAGGCAGAAACAGGATATCGTCCGCCACTATCCCATCCCGAAGAAGTACAGCGACACCGCTGCCTGTTGGGGAAGCTGGGGAGACGCAAGCATCGTAACCGTACATGCCTGGGAGGTCGTCGACGTACACTTCTGGAGAAGGGCTATATCGATGGAAGCAGAGTTCAACATATCCTGAAGCAAGGATAACTTAGCGCGCGTCCGTATAGTGTTGATGTTTATAGTTGCAACGCGGTAAGTTTGAGGTCTATCCATAGCACCCGTGTTGGCCATCAATACCCTTTTAAGGCTGTCTCGTCACTGTATCTGATGGCGGGAAAGGATCAACATTGGTGGGGTAAATTTCCCCCCGTGTCGTCCGACACGATGGGCAAGGAGTTTTCCTCACAGTCGCCATGAAATACCATCGGCTGTTGGTGGCTGTTAGTGGCTGCTGCGGCACTCGGCGCAGACTCCATCGGCTCTGCTGGCTGGGAATCGGCAGCGGCTGTCTGCTTGTGATCCTGCTGTTCTGTGGGGTCGGAGGGGCTGAAGCCGTCACCATGGCGATCTGTTGAGCTTGAAGTTACAGCGGCCTCTGTACCGCCGGTACCATCGTCGGAATTTTCACAGTCCATGTCAGACGACCGCTGCAAACACTCGTCCGATGGAGCACGCCGCCGTCTCTTGTGTTTTCGCGGGGAACGCTGTTTACGGACGTCTGTTTCAGTATCTGAATGTGGGTGGATTTCTTCAGCTGCTCCGGTGTCTGGAAGAAAAGCCGCTGTCGGAACAACCCGTGGGTCAATGTCCATCCTGGCATCCACGCCTTCTTGCAAGGTCGGTCGATGATTATCTTCAGGTGGGGGCGCCGTTGTAGAGGCCGGATCCTGTACTGCAGAATCCATCATGGTCTCGCTATCGGGGGCGGCTATCGGACTAATGTGGTCAGCATCAGAAAGGGTTGCTGCAGCATCGGAAAGGGTTGCTGCCCGTGTAACTTCGGTGTAAGTGAGAGGAAGGGTCGTCACCGTAGAAGGAGTCATAGATTCACCTGTCGGGATTTGAGTAAGCCGTCGTCGGAGGCAATCCGTCCGGACGTGCCCTTCTTGGCCACAACCAGAGCAAGTGCGCGGCTGACCGTCATACATAATGATCGCCCTACATCCGCCGATGACAAGATATGACGGAACATGTTTGGTCCGTTCAATTTTAATCTGTCGTACCCCGTTAAGAACGGGGTACGCTGTAAAGGTGGTCCATTTTTCGGCCATATGGCTGATCACTCTGCCGTAGGGCTGGAAAGCCGCGGTGACTGCGTCCGGTGGTACTTCCAAAGGGAGTTCGAAGACGCGTATCGTACGGTGGCCAAGCCCCGCGTGATCGATAGAGACCGCCCCAATATGACCATCAGAATATTTTAATTTAAGATCGTTTGCATGCGCGCGCACGATTCTGTTGCACACCTCGTCACTTACTAGCTTGACATAGACAACACTGCTCGTGACAGAGAGATGGATACCAATTATGTCTCGCGGTTCAATTTTAACGTCGTCACGTAGAAAACGTTCCACTTCAAAAGCTTGCGGTCGTGCATGATCGGGTTGAAAACTGATCTTGATGGTGGTTTGTCTGTATGAATGTGCCATGTTGCGTCGGTAGTGATAGACTCTAAACTAGCGACAACGCAGTAGTAAACAACTACGGGCACTCGCGACCGCGCGGACGGGACGTAAACAAGACGTCCTCGCCGCAGCACTGCGGAAAGCAGACTGTCGCTAGACCACGGGCGTATACAGACTAGCTTTTGTCTAACATGGGACAAGACTTCCTCCAGGAAGTGCCACAGTCTACAGTGTTGCCAGATTGTGCAGATAGCGGGACTTAGAGAATTAGCGAGTTGGTCAGTTTATTCGTCCCATGTCGCGATCGGCGCGGACTTAGCCTCTGCAGCGACCGGCCGCCGGTCGAGTTTAATGTCAAAGAGTGTACATTCGCGTACGAGTGGTTGCGATCTGATGAGAAAGATCTATCTTCATTTTTTTTGTGTAAAATGATTACGTCGTAACACACTTGGAGATTGCGAACGTATAATCAGGGTAGAGGCACGTACTTTCTATCATTCCCTGTGGCCTGGGTAAAAGAATTGCAGTTATTTAAATTTAAGAATATTTCTTTTTTAATCGGACTCCTATTTTTATACGAAAAGGAAGATTGCAGGTTCTGAATGTCTCGGCAAAAACACATCGAAATTAATCTTAGCGGCCACCGAAGGAAAGTAGTGAGCACAATCACGTACCTCTATTGTTGAGCAGCGCCGTCGTAAAGATCGTCGCCTCCATCTAAAATTCGCCTTCTCGAATTAACAGAATAATTTGTACTCCATTGGTATGGGATTTAGGCTCGATCTTGACAGAAATTATAAAACACATTTTTCATCATTTAACACCTTCATTCAACACACACATAGACATGAAACTATGCAGTACGTCTTTACGCCAGCAAATCAGAACAAAAAGGTAGTTAATACTAGCAGTAATAAAAGAATCTCGAAATCAGTCCTTTGTCACTCAATGATAAAAAAGTTTTTTAGAGTATTCCTCTAGTATGACAGTCGAACAAGTTTTCTTCTGGTATCTTTGAGATTAAATTACATTTTTTAGTTCTTTTTCAATCTGTATTATAATAATTATTATTATTTCATTTCTGTATGAACGGTTGTCGATTATGTAGACTCTGCAAAAAAAGAAATAATCTTCTATCATTTTTATGTTTGTACAATAATTATGTATCTATATTGTGCAAATAACTTCTGTGGTCGGTGAGTGTAGAAATCAAAGCAGACAATGATAATTAAAAAAGATAACAAGGATGCATATTAAATTGTCTATAAATAGTAGAGGTTAAAATAATACTCTCTCTGTCTTCTTGTAGCCGTTAAAGTTGTAACGCTCGATTGAATGCTTGGTTAGCTTTCTTTTGTTCTTGTGCGAGAAAGACGCCATTGGAGGCTGATTAATGAAAAAGGTGTGTACTTTAAATTTATGTTGATTTTTGAATATAGAAATTGTTAAAAATACTTGTAATAATTTATTGCTAGCTTGCCCAGTATTTCATTCCACATTTTTAGCCGTTTTCAGCATATTTCGAATTTTTCATGACGCAGAGCTGTGGCACAGACCGCGGGAGCCGCTGCCGCGGCAAATTCAAATTAAATTGAATGAAAGCCGCTTGCCGGAGACCTCAGAGGTGAATGGTGGATTTTATTATGTCATTTTCAGGTGAACATTGGCAGCTGTTATTACAACATCAGTGCCGTAAACAATTTAAGTAAATCAGAGCAATAAAATTTTACTATCAAAGACTTCTGTGATGAAACCTGTTCTGGCTAATAATACAAAAACCAAATTTAATTTTTGGTTTCATGCTCTCGTGTTAGTCGTGGCAATCAATAGTGTTCATATCTTTAAAAAAAAACACTGGAGCTTTTACGTTTAGCGAACGTATCATACTGTAACTTCGGTACGTATAGTAAGACTAATTTTCAGTGCATTTCAGATATGAAAGTAGAAAAGGACATGTTTGATTTTATAAATAGTTACAGTAATGATACCGTGTTCCAGATCAGGGTTATATAAAAATAGCTTGCAAATTAAAGATCATACGTGCACAGCATGAAATCTTTTAGGGTTGTGCGAATTCCCACGTAATAGATCAAGATGCACAAAGTTAAAATATTTTCAACTGCAGAAACAGTGAAAATCGCATTTTATCTGTTGTGGTCACAACAATAAGCAATATACAGGGTGATCAAAAAGTCAGTATAAAACTGAAAAAACCACGGAATAATGTAGATAGAGTGGTAAAAATTGACACACGTGCTTGGAATGACACGGGGGTTTTATTAGAACCAAAAAAAAGTTCACGAAATGTCACAGGTGGCGCGTGAAAGATCTCTTTCGTGCGTCGTTTGGTGATGATCGTGTGCTCAGCCGCCACTTTCGTCATGCTTGGCCTCCCAGGTCTCCTGACCTCAGTCCGTGCGATTATTGGCTATGGGGTTACCTGAAGTCGCAAGTGTATCGTGATCGACCGATATCTCTAAGGATGCTGAATGACAACATCCGACGCCAATGCCTCACCATAACTCAGGACATGCTTTACAGTGCTGTTCACAACATTATTCCTCGACTACAGCTATTGTTGAGGAATGATGATGGACGTATTGAACATTTTCTGTAAAGAACATCATCTTTGCTTTGTCTTACTTTGTTATGCTAACTGTTGCTATTCTGATCAGATGAAGCGCCATCTGTCGGACATTTTTTGAAATTTTGTATTTTTTTTGTTGTAATAAAACCCTATGTCATTCCAAGAAAATGTGTAAAATTTGTACCTCTATATCTACATTATTCCATGATTTATTCAGTTATCAAATTTATACTGACTTTTTGATCACCCGGTACATTTAATTAAAATATTATGCCATATAAACTGCATGTTAAGTCAAAAGCGCGGTGGGGATTACGCGACAATTGGCGCCCAGAAGCGCGGGACCTGAATGAGTAGAAGCCACGAAAATGTACTAACAATTCTGTGTTTTTTCTTTCAGAATAGTTAGTGCATATATGGTTACTGATAAATATACATATGGTTTTTGTAACAAATGCTCTTTATTAATGCACGTAAAATTCTTTCATGAAAACTGCACCACTGCGTGCAAATCGATCGAGTAAAACCCGATTCTACAGAGAAACTTTAACAACAACATAGCCCTGGAGCAGCCGAACTCAGAACCATACAAATTAAAAGTAAGACTATAGTGTAGTTGTCCTGTCAGTAGAGTATGAATTTCAATGGAGACATCTCATGTCACTAGTAGTGTGTGTGTAGTTTAGGGATAGTTGTTCGAGACAGGACAGAGTTAACTGTAGATAGAATTTTTTATTGTGTGGTGTATTGTGTACAGGTTCATATATTTTGTGTGCAACGAGTAAGTCGATAGATACTGTATCTAAGTTCGTAAAACATAAATATGGCGAAACTGCGTAGGCAACGCACAGGCAACATGGACACTGAGGAACATCAACCAACCTGTGAAGTAAACGTAGAGGCGAGTGCTTTAGACAGCACAAGCAATCTATTTGAAAAAATTCCTTGTGAAACTGTGGGGGCAGGGGCATAGGAAGTGGTGCCACCGTCCAACAGTGTCCAAGCAGACGTAGAAAAAGAAGTAGCACAACCACCAGCAGAGCAGGAACCAGATACTGGTACTGGTGGATATTCGATTCAAGCTATGTTAGAGCGCATGCTAAATTATCAGGCGAAGATAGCGCAACAGCAAGCGGAAAACGACAAGCAACTGGAAGCCTTTTTCTGTCAGCAAGCTGAGCGGGACCGCCAGCAGTCGCAAAAGGATGAAAAACAGGTAGTACAGTCCTTAGAATCCGTGCAAATATGAAACAACCCTTTGAGTCAATACCTAATGCTGTACAGGAGTTGACTGCACAGGTGAATAATCCGCAGTTAGCTAATACTACTATTGTAGATGAAATGGGCATTTTAGCTAATCGAATAGAAAAATTAGAACTAGATTCTATACAGCTTGTCCAAAACAAACTGAACGAACAAGGTACTAAAAACGAGACTGAATTCTTAGTTAGAACTGAAAGACAGTGAAGTAGAGAAAAAGATTGATTCAAAGGTGAAAGCAGCTATCGACGATAAGGACTCTGAATCTTTTAGCGCTGTAATAGACAGCCAAGTACAGAGTGATGTTCAGACTATGAAACAAAGTGATGATATTCCACATTAGCAGATGAATATAGCTAAGCGGATATCAGACTTGGAAAAAGCTTTAGCCGATACTAGCAAACGTATAGAAATTGAAAGTGTGTCGCCAGTAACCAATGTTTTTGGTAACGCACAGACGTATGCTCGACAAAATAATGAGGAGTCTTCTTGCGATAGTGGGAAAAGCTGCAGCTCGAGCTCAGAGCAGGCAAACTACACACCAGGCGTGAATGCGTACAATTCCAAAATACGCTACTGGCCATTAAAACTGCTACACCACGAAGATGACGTGCTACAAACTCGAAATTTAATCAACAGGAAGAAGATGCTGTGATATGCAAATGATTAGCTTTTCAGAGCATTCACACAAAGTTGGCGCCGGTGCCGACACCCACAACGTGCTGACATGAGGAAAGTTTCCAACCGATTTCTCATGCACAAACCGCAGTTGACAGGCGTTTCCTGCTGAGACGTTGTTGTGATGCCTCGTGTAAGGAGGAGAAACGCGTACCATCACGTTTCCGACTTTGATAGTCGGATTGTAGCCTATAACAGTTGCGGTTTATCGTATCGCGACATTACTGCTCGCATTGGTCGAGATCCAATGACTGTTAGCAGAATATGGAATCGGTGGGTTGAGGAGGGTAATACAGAATGCCGTACTGGATCCCAACGGCCTCGTATCACTAGCAGTCGAGATGACAGGCAGCTTATCCGCATGGCTGTAACGGATCGTGCAGCCACGTCTCGATCCCTGAGTCAACAGATGGGGACGTTTGCAAGACAACAACCATCTGCTCGAACAGTTCGACGACGTTTGCAGCAGCATGGACTATCAGCTCGGAGACCGTGGCTGCGGTTACCCTTGACGCTGCATCACAGACAGGAGGACCTGTGATGGTGTACTCAACGACGAACCTGGGTGCACGAATGGCAAAACGTCATTTTTTCGGATGAATGCAGGTTCTGTTTACAGCATCATGATGGTCGCATCCGTGTTTGGCGACATCGCGGTGAACGCACATTGGAAGGGTGTATTCGTCATCGCCATACTGGTGTATCACCCGGCATGATGGTATTGGGTGCCATTGGTTACACGTCTCGGTCACCTCTTGTTCGCATCCCTTTGAACCGTGGATGTTACATTTCAGATGTGTTACGACCCGTGGCTCTACCCGTCATTCGATCCCTGCGAAACCCTACATTTCAGCAGGATAATGCACGACCGCATGTTTCAGGTCCTGTACGGACCTTTCTGGATACAGAAAATGTTCTGGCCAGCACATTCTCCAGATCTCTCACCAATTGAAAACGTCTGGTCAAAGGTGACCGAGCAACTGGCTCGTCACAATAAGCCAGTCACTACTCTTGATGGAAATGGAAATGTCGTGTGGCTAGGGCCTCCCGTCGGGTAGACCGTTCGCCTGGTGCAGGTCTTTCGATTTGACGCCACTTCGGCGACCTGCGCGTCGATGGGGATGAAATGATGATGATTAGGACAACACAACACCCAGTCCCTGAACCGAGAAAATTTCCGACCCAGCTGGGAATCGAACCCGGGCCCTTAGGATTGACAGTCTGTCACGCTGACTACTTTTTTTTTTTTTTTTTTTTTTTTTTTTAAAAAATCTCATTTTGTTCGCTTTTGTTCGTTGTGTCTGCTCGGGGCGGACGTCGTAAGACATCCGTTTAAGTTCGTTGTTGATCGATTAACTCAGTTTTTTTATTACAGAGGGCAGCTAACCCTCTGACCGAACACGCTGAGCTACCGTGCCGGCTAAACTACTCAGCTACCGGGGCGGACACTACTCTTGATGAACTGTAGTATCGTGTTGAAGCTGCATGGGCAGCTGTACCTGTACACATCATCCAAGCTCTGTCTGATTCAATGCCCAAGCATATCGAGGCCGTTATTACGGCCAGAGGTGGTTGTTCTGGGTACTGATTTCTCAGGATCTATGCACCCAAATTGCGTGAAAATAAAATCACGTGTCAGTTCTAGTATAATATATTTGTCCAATGATTACCCGTTTATCACCTTCATTTCTTCTTGATGTAGCAATTTTAATGGCCAGTAGTGTATTAGTCGAGGAAAGTTTAATTAAGAATAGACAATTCCACACTTTCACTACCGAACGAAAGGCAGTACATCCAGTGGTGTTTATTAAAAGTTTCAGAAACATCTTGCCAAGCGCATGGAATGAAGCGCAGAAAATACAGTATGTCATGTCCTATATTCAGGGTGACGCAGCATTATGGGCTACTGAAGAAGCGGACAGCTACATGACATACGCGCAGTTTGAGAGGGCATTTTTAGCAAAATACTGGTCGCTTTGCATCCAAGAGTGGCTTAGGAAGGAGGTCTATAATCCTGAACCATATTCGGCTCGTCTTGGAAACCTAAGACGATATTTTGAAAAATACATTAACAAGACGCTCTATTGGGACGAGCCTATATCGACAAGAGTCATTATTAGGCTACTTAAATCTCATTTGCCTACCCACATTAAGGAAAAGCTGATACACGTTCCCGAAAATGACGTGGAACGTTTCCTGTCATTACTACATTCGACTGACCTAATCCAGGAAGACGTGAAGTCAGCGTATTAACACACAAGAAACAATGGCTCAGGATGCACAAACGGTAGAAATAGTAATGCACCGAACCAAAACCACGAAGAGGGGGGGGGGGGGGGGGCACGCCCGGGTTCCCGGGTTCGATTCCCGGCGGGGTCAGGGATTTTCTCTGCCTCGTGATGGCTGGGTGTTGTGTGCTGTCCTTAGGTTAGTTAGGTTTAAGTAGTTCTAAGTTCTAGGGGACTGATGACCATAGCAGTTAAGTCCCTTAGTGCTCAGAGCCATTTGAACCATTTGAAGGGGGGGGGGGGGGGGGGCGTTTGTAAACGGCATGAATATCAGCCGAGTAGTAGCAACAACCGCAATCAAAACGGTTATGGTCATCCATCAAATAATAAAAAACATAGATTTGACGATCAATATGATTCCGGACCAGCCGGGGCCAAGCACTGGAAAAATGCAACAGTTCAATGGCACGATAATTGGTTCAAATGGCTCTGAGCACTATGGGACTTAACTTCTGAGGTCGTCAGTCCCCTAGAACTTAGTACTACTTAAACCTAACTAACCTAAGGACATCACACACATCCATGCCCGAGGCCGGATTCGAACCTGCGACCGTAGCGGCCGCGCGTTTCCAGACTGTAGCGCCTAGAACCGCTCGGCCACCCCGACCGGTGGCACGATTATTACAATGAAAACAACAGTAACTGGAATCATAATCACCGACCGAACCAAGACCGGAAAAATAATGAGAGGTATGATAACAGAAGACCACCGCAGCAAATCGCGCCTATCGCGCAGCCGTGGCGGCCTGCAAATCAAAATATGCAAATTATAGAGGTCACGGACAACAACCGTCCAAACACTTCACACGAAAATAGTTCGACAAACTAGAATCGGACACGATATGCTCTCCGTCGATGGCCATGGGGTGGAGTGAGGACACCACAAATGATAGTACACCTGGAATCAACATGCTGCGTTACAATGACGGAATCAGTATGGAGCATTTTCCTTGACTTCCGGAAGGCGTTCGACATAGTTCCGCACTGTCGTCTGCTAAACAAAGTAAGAGCCTACGGAATATCAGACCAGCTGTGTGGCCGGCCGGAGTGGCCAAGCGGTTCTAGACGCTACAGTCTGGAACCACGCGACCGCTACGGTCGCAGTTTCGAATCCTGCCTCGGGCATGGATGTGTGTGATGTCCTTAGGTTAGTTGTGTTTAAGTAGTTCTAAGTTCTATGGGACTGATGACCTCAGAAGTCAAGTCCCATAGTGCTCAGAGCCATTTGAACCATTTTTTTGAACCAGCTGTGTGGCTGGATTGAAGAGTTTTTAGCAAACAGAACACAGCATGTTGTTCTCAATGGAGACGCGTCTACAGACGTTAAAGTAACCTCTGGCGTGCCACAGGGGAGTGTTATGGGGCCATTGCTTTTCACAATACTTATAAATGACCTAACAGATAGTGTCGGAAGTTCCATGCGGCTTTTCGCGGATGATGCTGTAGTATACAGAGAAGTTGCAGCATTAGAATATTGCAGCGAAATGCAGGAAGATCTGCAGCGGATAGGCACTTGTTGCAGTGAGTGGCAACTGACCCTTAACATAGACAAATGTAATGTATTGCGAATACATACAAAGAAGGATCCTTTATTGTATGATTATATGATAGCGGAACAAACACTGGTAGCAGTTACTTCTGTAAAATATCTGGGAGTATGCGTACGGAACGATTTGAAGTGGAATGATCATATAAAATTAATTGTTGGTAAGGCGGGTGCCAGGTTGAGATTCATTGGGAGAGTCCTTAGTAAATGTAGTCCATCAACAAAGGAGGTGGCTTACAAAACACTCGTTCGACCTATACTTGGGTATTGTTCATCAGTGTGGGATCCGTACCAGGTCGAGTTGACGTAGGAGATAGAGAAGATCCAAAGAAGAGCGGCGCGTTTCGTCGCAGGGTTATTTGGTAAGCGTGATAGCGTTTCGGAGATGTTTAGCAAACTCAAGTGGCAGACTCTGCAAGAGAGGCGCTCTGCGCGGTGTAGCTTGCTGTCCAGGTTTCGAGAGGGTGCGTTTCTGGATGAGGTATCGAATATGTTGCTTCCGTAGATGTAGAGCATGAACTCCTAACAGAACCGCACGAATGTGCAAAGAATAATAATGAAGGCATACAAGTAATCCTAGAAGCAAAAATCTATGATATTACTGTAAATATAATCATTGACACAGGTGTCTCGGCCGGTGTTATGAGTGCAGAACTGTTTAAAGCACTTGGGAAGAGACGAAGTATACCGATATTCCCAGTGAACAACTGCAAGGCGTCTGGAGAAATAAGTGCACAGAGCCAGTTAATTAAGCATCAGGTGCAGGTAGAAATTTGTAAAGAGGGCGAAGCCATATTGAGCACGTTCCTCGTCGTTAAGGGGTTAAGGGTAGCCTGCATTCAGGGAGTAGATTTTCTCCGTGAGAGGGACGCAGTGATCGACTTCTCCGCAGGAAAGCTAAGCATAATTAATAAAGGCAGAAGAGTTGAACTGTCAATGATGAGATCGAAAGAGGTACTTGTGCCATGTTGTAACAGGATAAGTATCAGGTGTCAGGTGTAGGAAACCGTGTATACTGCACTTAGATAATAATTCACCAACAACGGATCTTTACTATCCCAACAAGGAAAGTAATGATTTTGAAATAAATGTAGATGCATTCCGCAATAAAGTTCAGGAATCCGAAACTTTAAGTCCTATACAAAAACAGCAACTAACGCAGCTGTTGTCAGAATATACAATGGTATTTTCGAACGAAGGTTACAACTATCATATAGAGATGACGAATCACAGAACTTATTGTTGAGCGTCTTACCCCATTCCATGGTCGAGAAGGGAGGCAGAGGCGAAAGAACGTGAAACTATTTGTACAATACTTTGTAAATAATAGCCGTAAGGAAATTTCATATTTGTGTCTTAGAATGTAAGTGTGTTTAGTTTTAAGTATGAATTTGTGTATATTCAGTTTTGAAAGTCAAGATAGCTAAGGAATACTTATGGTGTGAGCAAAGACTCAATAGAAAGTGTAATAATGTGCTAAATGAAGACTTGCTTAGAGACAGATTAGTGTCAGTAAAAATTATTTCATCCTCATCAAGCAGTGAACAATTTCTTGTTTAGTAAGTATGAAACAATTTCGTGAGCCATTTTTAATTACTGTGTGTGTAGATAACTGATGATTAATTTGCATATAATACTATAATCGATTTAATTGTGTTGGGTTAAAGTAAGCCATGAGAGGGTATTTTTGTAAATGAAAGTAACTTTGAGTCATAGGATGATTATGTACACCAGTGCTACCACCAGCAGTGATATGAGAGCAACACTTGAATAAATTCAGTCTGAACCGAACGCATTTTATATGACGTACACTTTGTACGTGCCAATGCTTCAGTTGAAGCCAGCGTATTTCGTACACGTCCTTGAACACTGACTGTGCGTTATGCGAATTAATTCATTCTACGCGGAAACTACACTGTAGTCTCGTAGGACAGATTATTCATGCAAATTTCTGTCACCAAATAAAGTATTTATTGAGCAATATGCTCAAGTCCAGCTAAGATGCACATGATAAGATCTGTTCACTGGAGGAGTGATAACTTGACAAGCTTCACAAAAAAAAAAAAAAAAATTGTACAAAGTCACACACCTAAATGTAATTGTAAAAAAGGCCATTTATGCATTTTAACAATATTATGGGAAGTGCAATGGACACTGTAAATGTAATAGACTCACCACAAGTGAAGGTAATTGTGTAAAGAATGGACAATAGACACAGATAGACTGTGTGTACATACGCAATCTTGTAGACAGATGGAATTTTGTGTGTAGAAGGGACAGAGAACGACTGTTGGAACTGCACCAATATATACGTCGAAGTAAATTGAATGTTGAGTTACAAACTGTCATAACGCAATGCTCAAACAATCAGACTTACCGTGTGTAAGGGAGTAGGTAATAATCCTTTCGGAGACGATAATAATAAACATCGCTCCACGGAATGTGTGTGTGAGAACTAAAATGATTTCGCGTGTTGAGAGACGCTCTGACAGCGCATCGACCGCGAGAACGAAGCAAAAGTGAGTAGTGCAACTTGCGCGTGATAAATTCTTATAGCAGCGTCGCAGTGCAACTCAGTTGCTAGGCCATGAAAACAGGTATCACGCCAACATATTCTGTGCAAACCAGCGAAACGACGGCTTACTGGACAATAATCGCTGATTAATCAAATTGCATTCTATTCCCACAGCTTATAATGTGTACCCTTAAAGATAGTATACTGTGGTGGAATGTTTGTTTCATGTATTTTGACGGAGGTCCGTGAGGAGGAGAATCAAGGGGATGCAGTGCCGTCTCCAGTCAGCGGATCGCGGGCGAAACAACTGCAATACGCCACAACAACGTAACGGTCCAGCTCAGCTCGTGACTGCGCAGGCGCCACCAACCGCCGCACAGTCGCTATTTCTTCGGGTACGCGGCGTCGATCCCGATGGTCGCTGAGACATCGTGTTCGAGCCTACGCTCCGGGACACAACATTAACCTCACGCCACCGCACGCACCGTCCAAAGTCATTGTTAACATTTCGTTGAACATAAACCTCAATGTCGATGAACTAAACATCAGACTGATTTTTGTAAGATGAACTTACATCAAGTGACGAACACTTTAACTCGTTCCGGTAATGAACTCAAACTATGAAGCTATTAGACACTACATGTTAGATGTTTTCCTCATGTTACCAATATAAACTGACATGGGTAAATTGTCTCGATAGAATGTCTATAATGAACAATTACGAGGCAAAGTCATAACACTACTTTGAATTATTTAATGAACAAAATTGTACTTTCCCTAAAAAATAAACTTGAACATTTCCACTGGTGTGGAATTTCATAAACGTACATTGTCGAAAAGGACCAAATTTTAATATTTTTGACAGATAACTCTCGTGTTTTATGCTTCAATTGTGAACACTTGACAAGTGTCGAACTTCGTTCGTGAACCTAGAGATGACCATGGCACCGGCGCAGTTTTCCCAGGTTTCCTGAACTCACATAGCCCGAATGGGGGGAGCTAAAAACTGCAATGATCCTGGGACTAGGTATACGGTCAGCTCGCAAAGTGGAGGAGCGACATACACTACACGAGAAAGCACTGAATAGTGTAAACAAACAACCGTGTGACTTAGTGAACAAAATGAGCTTTATGTTCAAAACACAAAGTGATATACTGTGACTGTGTTGACGTCAAGGACATCATATTGACAAACATTTGATAATGTTAGTCATAAGCTACCAGGGGGCATTGTGACGTCCCCTGGCAAGACATTCACAAAATCGTTGTAATATATGTGAAAAAAAGAAACATTTATCTGTATTATTATTTTTATTTAATTTCTGTATGAATGGTTGTCGATTATGTAGACTTTGTAAAAAAAAAGAAATAATCTTTTTTCACTTTTATGTTTGTGCAATAATTACTTATCTACATTTGGCAAATAACGTCTGTGGTCGGTGAGTGTAGAAATCAAAGCACACAATGATACTTAAAAAAGATAACAAAGATGTACACTACTGGAAATGGAAAAAAGAACACATTGACACCGGTGTGTCAGACCCACCATACTTGCTCCGGACACTGCGAGAGGGCTGTACAAGCAATGATCACACGCACGGCACAGCGGACACACCAGGAACCGCGGTGTTGGCCGTCGAATGGCGCTAGCTGCGCAGCATTTGTGCACCGCCGCCGTCAGTGTCAGCCAGTTTGCCGTGGCATACGGAGCTCCATCGCAGTCTTTAACACTGGTAGCATGCCGCGACAGCGTGGACGTGAACCATATGTGCAGTTGACGGACTTTGAGCGAGGGCGTATAGTGGGCATGCGGGAGGCCGGGTGGACGTACCACAGAATTGCTCAACACGTGGGGCGTGAGGTCTCCACAGTACATCGATGTTGTCGCCAGTGGTCGGCGGAAGGTGCACGTGCCCGTCGACCTGGGACCGGACCGCAGCGACGCACGGATGCACGCCAAGACCGTAGGATCCTACGCAGTGCTGTAGGGGACCGCACCGCCACTTCCCAGCAAATTAGGGACACTGTTGCTCCTGGGGTATCGGCGAGGACCATTCGCAACCGTCTCCATGAAGCTGGGCTACGGTTCCGCACACCGTTAGGCCGTCTTCCGCTCGCGCCCCAACATCGTGCAGCCCGCCTCCAGTGGTGTCGCGACAGGCGTGAATGGAGGGACGAATGGAGACGTGTCGTCTTCAGCGATGAGAGTCGCTTCTGCCTTGGTGCCAATGATGGTCGTATGCGTGTTTGACGCCGTGCAGGTGAGCGCCACAATCAGGACTGCATACGACCGAGGCACACAGGACCAACACCCGACATCATGGTGTGGGGAGCGATCTCCTACACTGGCCGTACACCACTGGTGATCGTCGAGGGGACACTGAATAGTGCACGGTACATCCAAACCGTCATCGAACCCATCGTTCTACCATTCCTAGACCGGCAAGGGAACTTGCTGTTCCAACAGGACAATGCACGTCCGCATGTATCCCGTGCCACCCAACGTGCTCTAGAAGGTGTAAGTCAACTACCCTGGCCAGCAAGATCTCCGGATCTGTCCCCCATTGAGCATGTTTGGGACTGGATGAAGCGTCGTCTCACGCGGTCTGCACGTCCAGCACGAACGCTGGTCCAACTGAGGCGCCAGGTGGAAATGGCATGGCAAGCCGTTCCACAGGACTACATCCAGCATCTCTACGATCGTCTCCATGGGAGAATAGCAGCCTGCATTGCTGCGAAAGGTGGATATACACTGTACTAATGCCGACATTGTGCATGCTCTGTTGCCTGTGTCTATGTGCCTGTGGTTCTGTCAGTGTGATCATGTGATGTATCTGACCCCAGGAATGTGTCAATAAAGTTTCCCCTTCCTGGGACAATGAATTCACGGTGTTCTTATTTCAATTTCCAGGAGTGTATATTAAATTGTCTATAAATAGTGGAGATTAAAACATTACTCTCTCTGTATTTAACGGCTGTTAAAGTTGTAAGAGCCTGTAACGCTCGATTGAATGCTTGGTTAGCTTTCTTTTGTTCCTAATTGGAGAAAGACGACATTGGAGGCTGATGTACTTTCAATTTGTGTTGATTTTTTAATACAGAAATTGTTAAAAGTACTTGTAATAATTTATTGCTAGCTTGCCCAGTATTTCGGTCCACATTTTTAGCCGTTTTCAGCATATTTAGAATTTCTCATGACGCAGAGCTGTGCAAAGATCGCGGGAGCCGCTACCGCGGCAAATTCAAATTAAATTGAATGAAAGCAATTTTCCCGCTTCTCAGAGACCTCAGAGGTGAATTGTGGATCTTATTATGTCATTTTCAGGTGGACATGGGCAACTGTTATTACAATATCAGTGACGTAAACAATTTAAGTAAATCAGAGCAATAAAATTTTACTTGTGTGATATCGAAGACTGCTGTGATGAAACCTGTTCTGGCTAGTAATACAAAAACCAAGTTTCATTTGGGGAATGTCTTCGCTTCGTGGCATTCCCTGTGGGACCTCTCCATTCTGGAAGGCACAATGGATCAACACAAGTGTTCATCTATCCTTGGGGACCATTTCGACCACTACATACTGTTTGATTTTCCAGAGCACAGTGGCATCTACCAACAGGATAACGCAACGTGTCACACAGCTCACAGTTTATTTGCGTGGTTCCAAGGGAATCAGCATATCTCTATCTACTTCCCTGTCCACTAAGCTCCTCCGATTTAAAGCCAATCGAGAATCTGTGGGTCCGCTTGGATCGGACTACTCTCGTCATGGATCCTCAGCCGATAAATGGAGAGTAGCTGGCCACGGCACTGGGGTGGACAAGACTGCACATCCCTGTCGGTACCTACCAGAACCTCACTGACTGTCTTTTTGCACGTCCCTTAGCAGTCTACAGTTCAAAAGACGGTTTTCACGCTTCGGCAGGCGGTCACAATGTGACTGGTCATATATATATAAACTACTAAACTCCGCCCGAACAGGCCATGAAGGCGCAACGGTACCGATCGGCCGCCATGTCATCCTCGCCCACTGGCGGATATGGAGTGGCGTGAGGTCAACACATTGCTCTCCCAACCATTGTCAGTTTGGGTGACTGATCTGCTACCTCTCAATCAAGTAGCTGCTCAGTCTGCCTCACAAGATCTGATAGCACACCGCTTGCCAACAGCACTCAGCAGGCTGGATGGACACCCATCTATGCGCTAGCCTAGCCCAACAGCGCTTAACTTCACTGATCTGACGGGATGGGAAACGGTGTTACCACTGTGACAAAGCTGTTGGTATATATACTGTGTGATCAAAAGTATCTAGCACCCCCAAAAACATACGTTCCTCATATTAGGTGCATTCTGCTGCCATCAGCTGCCAGCTACGCCATATCAGCGACCTCAATAGTCATTAGACATCGTGAGAGAGCAGAATGGGGCGCTCCACAGAACTCATCGACTTGCAACGTGGTCAGATGATTGGGTGTCACTTGCATCATACACTACTGGCCATAAAACTTGCTACACCACGAAGATGACGTTCTACAGACGAGAAATTTAATTGACAGGAAGAAGATGCTGTGATACGCAAATGATTAGCTTTTCAGAGCATTCACACAAGGTTGGCGCTGGTGGCGACACCTACAACGTGCTGACATGAGCAAAGTTTCCAACCGATTTCTCATACACAAACAGCAGTTGGCCGGCGTTGCCTGGTGAAACGTTGTTGTGATGCCTCGTGTGAGGAGGAGAAATGCGTACCATGAAGTTTCCGACTATGATAAAGGTCGGATTGTAGCCTATCGCGATTGCGGTTTATCGTATCGCGACATTGCTGCTCGCGTTGGTCTAGGTCCAATGACTGTCAGCAGAATATGGAATCAGTGGGTTCAGGAGGGTAATATGGAACGCCTTGCTGGACCCCAACGGCCTCGTAACACTAGCAGTCGAGATGACAGGCATCTTATCCGCGTGGCTGTAACGGATCGTGCAGCCACGACTCGATCCCAGAGTCAACAGATGCGGACGTTTCCCAGACAACAACCATCTGCACGAACAGTTCGACGACGTTTGCAGCAGCATGGCCTATCAGCTCGGAGACTATGGCTGCAGTTACGCTTGACGCTGCATCACAGACAGGAGCGCCTGCGACGAACCTGGGTACACAAATGGCAAATGGCCAATTTTTCGGATGTATGCAGGTTCTGCTTACAGCATCATGATGGTCGCATCCGTGTTTGGCCACGCACATTGGAAGCGTGTATTCGTCATCGCCATATTGTCGTATCTCCCGGCGCGATGCTATGGGGTGCTATTGGTTACACGTCGCGGTCACCTCTTGTTCACATTCACGGTACTTTGAACAGTGGACGTTACATTCCAGATGTGTTACAACTCGTGGCTCTACCCTTCATTCTATCCCTGCGAAACCCTACATTTCAGCAGGATGATGTACGACTGCATGTTGCAGATACTGCACGGGCTTTTCTGGATACAGAAAATGTTCGACTGCTGCCCTGGCCAGCACATTCTCCAGATCTCTCACCAACTGAAAACGTCTGGTCAATGGTAGCCGAGCAACTGACTCGTCATAATACGCCAGTCACTACTCTTGATGAAGTGTGTTATCGTGTTGAAGCTGCGTGGGCAGCTGTACCTGTATGCACCATCCTAGCTCTGTTTGACTCAATGCCCAGGCGTATCAAGGCCGTTATTACCGCCAGAGGTGGTTGTTCTGGGTAGTGATTTCTCAGGATCTATGCACCCAAATTGCATTAAAATGTAATCACACGTCAGTTCTAGTATAATATATTTGTCCAATGAATACCCGTTTATCATCTGCATTTCTTCTTAGTGTAGCAATTTTAATGGCCAGTAGTGTACGTCTGTACATGAGATTTCCACACTCCTAAACATCCCTAGGTCCACTGTTTCCAGTGTGATAGTGAAGAGCAAACGTGAAGGGACACGTACAGCACAAAAGCGTACGGGCCGATCTCGTCCGGTGACTGACAGAGAACGCCGATAGTTGAAGAGTGTCATAATGTGTAATAGGTAGACATCTATCCAGACCATCATACAGGAATCCCTAACTGCATCTGCTTCCACTGCAAGTACTATGACAGTTAGGCGGGAGGGGAGAAAACTTAGATTTCTTGGTCGATTGATTGCTCATAAGCCACACATCGCGCCAGTATATGGCAAACGTCGCCTCACTTGTTGTAAGGACATTGGACAATTGAACAGTGGAAAAACGTTGTGTAGAGTGGCTAATCACGGTACACAATGTGGAGATCCGATGGCTGGGTGTGGTTATTGTGAATGCCTGGCGAACGTCATCTGTCAACACGTGTTGTGCCAACAATAAAATTCGGAGGCGGTGATGTCATGGTGTGGTCGTGTTTTTCATGGAGGGGGCTCGCACCCCTTTTTGTTTTGCGTGGCACTATTACAGCACAGGTCTACATTGATGTTTTAAGCACGTTTATACTTCCCACTGTTGAACAGCAATTTGGGGATGGCGATTTCATCTTTCAACACCATCGAGCACCTGTTCATAATGCACGGCCTGTGGCGGAGTGGTTACATGCCAATAACATCCCTGTAATGGACCGGCCTGCACAGAGTCCTGACCTGAATCCTATAGCACACCTTTGGGATGTTTTGGGACGTCGACTTCGTGCCAGGCCTCACCGACCGACTTCGATACCTCTCCTCGGTGCAGCACTCCGTGGAGAATGGATTGCCATTCCCCAAGAAATCTTCCAGCACCTAATTCAACGTATGCTTGCGAGAGCGGAAGCTGTCATCAAGGCTAAGGATGGGCTAACACCATATTGAATTTCAGCATTACCGATGGAGGCGCCACGAATTTGTAAGTCATTTTCAGCCAGATGTTCGCATACTTTTGATCACATACTGTATATTGCGACAGAAGACGAGCGCCGAAAGAGAGCTAACGTCGGATATATACGTTTCGCGGTTTCCTTAGTAAATGCCCCCTGTAAAACAGAGGCCGTATGTTGACAATGGGTGCACAAGTCCGTCCCTCTTCCACTGCTTGCATCAAAGAACAACAAATGCAGTAGGTACAGTTAGGCGTCAAGGTGAAACTTGAAACGCAACTACAAAGAGATGGGACGGAATTTATGTCAACAGATGCTATGATAACCTTGAGGTAGCATGACAAAAGAGACGTATGTATGTTGACGACATGCCATACAGCAGGAATGAAATCAGGTGTGAAAAAGGACTACCAAAATAAGACCGAAAAATTTAAACCAAAATGTGGTGTTGGATCACAACGAGTGTATGGGTACAGTGGCCAACGTAATGTGTTCGCTAAACACTGTAATCGTACCAAAAAAACTCTTCTTTCGCTCCTCAGACACGTGCGTCCAAAATGCCCACGTCATTTATAAGAGGCGATCATAAAGTTTCCATTTGAGAGCATTCCTGCTGCATATGTGTAACATACGGCGACTCCGATGCAGGTATATAAGCACGGACACGTAGGTATTAGAGTGGCATTCGTGACTTTACGACGTGCGGGCGGTAAACGTGGAAACATGAACTACGGCGACGCTACCACCAGAAGCGTCCAAACAGGACCAGCGTGCTGTTATCTTCTCTTGGCTGCCAAAGGAATTACACCGGTAGACAACCATCTGAGAATGAAGAACATGGTTTGGGCAGTGTCGGCATCCATCGTCCCGTTGTCCCAAGGAGTTCTGTTGGAGAGGTGATCCTCTCCCTGTTCTTTGATTATCGCGGACCACAGCTTTGCCATTTCTCGGAACATGGCGTCTCTAACACTGGAGAACGGTACCCATGCAATTATGACGCCTGTCGGAAGAGGATGTGCAGCAGCCACTTACGGCCGTCTTCACGTAGCGGCAGGACATCGTGTTTTACCAAATGGGTGTCTTCGGTCTGGTGGGATAATTGCCTCAGTGCTCACAGCGACTTGGTCTAATTGGTATGCTGATTAAGGACCGTACGGCCTTCGAACGAATCTTTTTGATCGGCCTTACACAAGATACACAAGATTCATACCGCAAAAAACACTCCAGTCGCCGAATTTCTTCTCAGCCTCATTCGTGACATTTTAGAGACACACCTGCAAGAATGGAGAGGACGAAGAGGTCGTCGATCAGACCAGGAAAATCCATTGCAGCTTCGAGAAGGGCACTTTCCAAACAGCTTTGGATTGTCACCAGAACATCGAGGATCTGTAAGGAGATGCAATGTATGCACGAAGAAAAATAACAACAGCATTTGCGTTACTGGTTTAAACAATACGATGTCGAACTGCGTGTTACGCCTTATTTCGAAATACACTGATAAGCCAGAACATTATAACCACCTATCTAATAGCCTGTATGTCCATCTTTTACGTGGATAAAAGTGGCATGGAAGCAATGAGGCCTTTGTAGATCGCTGGACGGGGTTGGCACCGCATCTACACACACAAGTCACCTGATTCCCGTAAACTCCGGGGAGGGAAGCGATGAGATGTGACGCCACATTCCCAGATGTGTTCGAACGGTTTCAGATCCGGCTAGCTGGTGGGACAGCACTTCAACTGGAACTCGCCACTGTGTTCCTCGAACCACTCCATCACACTCCTGGCCTTCTGATATGGCGTATTATCTTGTTGAAAAATACCACTCTCATCGGGAAATGTTATCATCATGAACGGGTGTACGTGGTCTGCAACCAATGTACGGTACTCCTTGGCCGTCATGGTGCCTTACACGAGCTCCACTGGACCCATGTATGCTTACTTGAACGTTCCCCAGAGCATAATGGAGCCGCCGCCAGCTTATCTCCATTCTACAGTGAAGGTGTCAAGGAGCTGTTCCCCTGGCAGATGAAGGATTCGCGCCCTGCCTTCGGCATGGTGAAGAAGGTATCGGTATTCATCAGACCATGCAACGCTCTGTGATTGCGCCAACGTACGTGCCCATTTCAGTCGTAGTTGCCGATGTCGTGGTGTTGACATTGGCATATGCATGGGTCATCTTCTGCGGAGGCCCACCGATAGCGGCGTTTGGTGCACTGCGTGTTCAGACACATTTTTACTCTGCCCAGCGTTAAAGTCCGATGTTAGATCCGCCAGTTTACCCCTTGTCCTCATTTACCATTCTGCCCAACCTACAGCATCCGACATTTGTAATGAGGGGGTGGCCGTCCAAATCCCGTGACATCTAGACGTGTTTTCACCTCCCTTTCGCAACCTGTTGAAGGCATCACAGCACTCTTCGAACACCCGACAAGTCGTGAAGTTTCCAGAATGATCGTGCCGAACCTCCGGGCCGTTACGGTCTGCCCTGCATCAAACTCGGACAGATCGCGCGTCTTCCCTATTCTACACTCGGACAGCACGCTCACTGATACTACACGCACCGTGAGTGTGTCTGACCAGCAGTCACTCCTCGCCAGATGACGCTGCTATCGCCTGGACGGGTTTATACCGATTATAAGTCGGTGATTATAATGTTCTGGATGATCTGTGTATATCACACAAAACGTTTTTCCACCGCTTATTGTTCTGAATGGCACTATCACAGCATAGGCCTACATTGACGTTTTAAGCACCTTCTTCCATCCCACTGTTGATGAGCGATTCGGGGATGGCGACTGCATCTTTCAACACGATCGAGCACCTGTTCATAATGCACGCCCTGTGGCGGAGTGGTTACACGACAATAACGTCCCTGTAGTGGACTGACCTGCACAGAATCCCGACCTGAATCCTATAGAACACCTTTGAGATTTTTGGAGCGTCGACTTCGTGCTAGGCCTCACCGACCGACATCGATACCTCTCCTCAGTGCAGCACTCCGTGAAGAATGGGCTTCCATTCTGCACGAAACCTTCCAGCACGTGATTGAACGTATACATGCGAGAGTGGAAGTTGTTATGACGGCTAACGATGTTCCAACACCATACTGAATTCCAGTATTACCGACGGAGCGCACCACGAACTTGTAAGTACTTTTCAGCCATATGTTCGCATGCTTTTGATCACATAGTGTATATAATTGAAAAATTGTTATGCATCTCCTCGGTTCCGAGAGATCCGGAACCTGTACAGAAAATAAGAATAGAGATCAACATAAGCATCATTTCCGCCCGTTTTATTTCTCATGAAAACCACACATTGCGTGCTGTACTACCATACATCGAGACCTTCAGAGGCGGTCGTCGAGACTGCTGTACACACCGGTAACTCTAATACCCAGCAGCACGTCCTCTTGCATTGATTCATGCCTGTATTCGTCTTGGCATACTATCAGCAACCTTATCAAGGCACTGTTGGTCCAGACTGTCCCACTCTTCAGCCGGCCGGAGTGGCCGAGCGGTTCTAGGAGCTACAGTCTGGAACCGCGCGACCGCTACGGTCGCAGGTTCGAATTCTGTCTCGGGCATTGATGTTTGTGATATCTTTAGGTTAGTTAGGTCTAAGTAGTTCTAAGTTCTACGGGAGTGGTGACCTCAGAGGTTAACTCCCATAGTGTTCAGAGCCATTTTTGAACCACTCCTCAATGGCGATTCGACGTAGATCCCTAAGAGATGTTAGTGGGTCACATCGTCCATAAACAGCCATTTTCAATCTATCCCAGGTATGTTCGATAGTGCTCATGTCTGGAGAACATGCTGCCCACTCTAGTCGAGCGATGTCGTTATCCTGAAGGATGTCATTCACAAGATGTGCACGATGTGGGCTCGAATTGTCGTCCATGAAGAATGCGTCGCCAATATGCTACCGATAAGGTTGCACTATCGGTCGGAGAATGGCATTCACGCATCGTACAGCCGTTACGGCGGCTTCCATGACCACCAGCGGCGTACGTCGGCCAGACATAGTGCCACCCCTGAATAACAGGGAACCTTCACCTTGCTGCACCAGCTCGACAGTGTGTCTAAGGCGTTCAGCCTGACTGGGTTGCCTCAAAACACGTCTCCGACGATTGTCTGGATGAAGGCATATGCGACACTCATCGTTGAAGAGAACGCTATGCTAATCCTGAGCAGTCCATTCGGCATGTTGTTGGGCCCATCCGTACCGCACTGCATGGTGTCGTGGTTGCCAAGGTGGACGTCGCCACGGGCGTCGGGAGTGAAGTTGCGCATCATGCAGCCTATTGCGCATAGTTTGAGTAGTAACACGTCCTCCTGTGCCTGCACGAAAAGCATTATTCAACATGGTGGCGTTGTTGTCAGGGTTCCTCCGAGCCATAATCCGTAGATAGCGGTCATCGACTGCAGTAGTAGCCCTTGGACGACCTGAGCGAGACATGTCACAGTTCCTGTCTCTCTGTATCCCCTCCATGTCCGAACATCATCGCTTTGGTTCAATCCGAGACGCCTGGACACTTCTCTTTTTGAGAGCCCTTCCTAGCACAAAGTAACAATGCGGACGCGATCGAAACGCGGTATTGACGTCTAGGCATGGTTGAACTACAGACAACACGAGCCGTGTACCTCCTTCCTGGTGGAATGACTGGAACTGATTGTCTGTCGAACCCCCTCCGTGAGATGGGCGCTGCTCATGCATGATTGTTTGCATCTTTGGGCGGGTTTAGTGACACTTCTGAGCAGTCAAAGGAACTGTGTTTGTGATACAATATCCACAGCCAACGTCTATCTTCAGGAGTTCAGGAACTGGGGTGATGCAAAATCTTTTTTGATGTGTGTATATCGCGACTTTGGTTCGCTCTAAACGCAAAATATTAGAAAATATATTCTGTTGTATACATCGTACATCGTCTGCTCAAAGTTTATTCGTGACCTGCATATAATATTTGTCATTTATTAACTGTCCGTGTAGCACAGTCCGCTATCGCTTTCAAAACTGAACCATGAAATATTTCGATGTACGTCAACTGTATTCGTATACTCCTTTTCAGTAAGTATGCTTGGTATGTATTTGGTTATATATCTTAACTATCGGACTTCCAATAACATTTCACTACGACGGACCTTACACGGCCTATACTTAGGGGAGTTCGCTGCTTCTCAAGCGGAATGAAGTACGGCAGACACTTTGCTGCTGGCTCTTGTTGATGCTGTCACTTGTGGGTTCCTTTACCCTACACGATATTGCGGTCCATTTTTGCTTTTTCTCCTGGCTGCAACCTACAATCCGCCGGAGGTCCATTATTTTGCTATGTCGTGTAATCCCCAACCTTGTGCTGATTTAGATCGATGACTGTAATTTTCTCAGAATTACCAGATTTAAGTGCCTCAGTCTATTATTCTGCACTGCAGACTGTGACCCGTTACGTTTTCCGTCATGGCAAGTGGCCGAACTGCCTATTACCTGACGACTCAAGCTTCAAAATCACTGGTTAGGTGAACAACCTCGACTCTTGCTATTTCACAATTACTACCATTTTGTTTGTTCGATTACACCGACTTTATAACGGAACACTATGTTCTATTATACCTTATTTGGTGTAACACTATTAGATGAGCTCGACGCCAGTCTGATTTAGCCCAAAAAAAAAAAAAAATGTAGTTTTGCCTCTCGGGGTTTCAGTTTTATCTTTACAAGCAAACTGATACCGTAACTTGCTTTTCAACATAGTTTCTACCAATATTAAGACACTTCTCACAGTGAGCGGCAAATTACTGAATCCCGTTCTCAGAATGGGTTGCCAGACATTGTTATCGAGCCCTTTTGACGCCATTGTCTAATACGAAGCACCCACGTTTCGTCTCTAGTGACGATTCGGCATAAATTTTTAAACTGTCGGTAATTCATCGCTCAAGGACTTCCAAAACACTGACCACACGAATGGTTTTGTGGTCCCCAGTCAGCGTTTTCGCCACCTACTTACTGTGGCCACTACCGCCGTCATTTTAAGTGTTCATAAAGACGGCTTCTTGAAACACGAGGAAACTTATTTGATATGGACGAAACTGTAAAGCGTCTGTTTTCTTGACCTACGTCAACTGTCTGCATCTAACCCTCAGTGACGACAAATGATCCCCCACTTCTCAGTTCATAATGAACCCTGGTATTGTTATCATACTAACATTCCATAGCTGATTGTGTTTTCTCCATAAACTTCACTTACGGACCAATTTTACGTCTTTTGCACACAAGAAATGAATGATGAATCACTGGACGTATTTCACATTAGTAGGGATTTTAAATTTACTGATGTGCTTTAGACAAGAAGAAAGAAAAATAAAGCGGCCAAACGTTTCCGTTATGGCGCGTATGGATGGGAAAGAGGTGCAGATACTCGGCACGCATGTGAAGATTAGTTACTGTATGAAGACTATATTTTTGTACAGAAACCAGACGGCAGAAGTCGAGGGGCATGAAAGGGAAACAGTGGCTGAGAAGGGAGTGAGACAGGATTGTAGGATATCCCAGATGTTACTGAGTCTGTACATTGAGCAAGCAGTAAGGGAACACAGAGAATATTGTGGAGTCGGAATTAAAGTTCACGGACAAGAAATAAAAACTTTGAGGTTTGCTGATGACATAGTAATTCTGTCAGATCGTTTGCAGCTGAACGGAATGGACATCGTCTTGAAAGGAGGATATAGGGCGAACATCAATAAAAGTAAACCAAGGATACTGGAATGTAGTCGAATTAAATCAGGTGGTGCCTGATTACGAAACGAGACACTTACAGTAATAGACGAGTATCGTTATTTGAGAAGGAAAATAACTGATGATGTCCAAAGTAGAGAGGATATAAAATTTAGACGTAATGGCAATAAAAACGTTTCTGAAGGAGAGAAATTTAGTGTAGAATATAAATTTAAGTATTATGTAGTCTTTTCTGAAGTTCTTTGTCTGTACAGTAGAATGATGAAGATTGTATGGGTAGATACTGTATGGAGTTTGGGAGCCAGAAATTTGTGGCAGAACTTGACTAGAAGGAGGGATCAGTTGATATGACACATTCTAAGACACCATGGGATCATGAATTCAGTACTGGAGGGAAGTGTGGGGGGTAAAAACCTTTGAGAGAGACAAAGAGATGAATACAGTAAACATGTTCAGAAGGATGGGGTTGCAGTAGTTATTCGGAGATGAAGAGGCTTGCACAGCATTAGTATGCAGGTGAAGTAACCACTGACCGCTATTGGCCCCGCGTTGCTGCCATTTCTTCGACAGGAAGATGATGTGAATTTTCAGCACGACAATGCACGTACACATGGTAGCTGCGACGCAACGTTCTCTTCGTAGTGTACCTCAACTGCCATAGCCAGCAAGATTGCAGATCTCTCGTCAGTTAAACACGTGTGGGACATGATGAAGCAAGTACCTCCTCGTTCTCCAGAGTCTGCACGAATCTCTACCATATTGCAAATAAAGGCCCAAGATGCTTGGGACAATTTATCACAGGGCGCCATTTAGCACCTTTATGATCATTTGCACGCAAATTCAAATTTACACGCCTGTCTTGTCGTCAGAGGGACAGACATTGTTTGCCGATGAGGCTGTTTGGTCACCCTTTACCGTTAGATGTGCGTTTCGTTTAGTCTGAATTTCTTATCATATACTCCTAACCGACTGACTACCTATTATATCACTTGTGAATAAAATGAAATTGTCCTTGAGGATGTTGCATTTTTTTTGGGGGCAGTGTAAGTTGCCCAACTCTTCTTCGAACGTACGCTCTTGGAATTTCGACGGTAAAGATGTCTGTGATACGCAACGCCTCTGTTATAGCGTCTGGAACTGGAGTTTGTCGATCGTCTGAGTAACACACTTGCGCATATTGAACAGGGCCCGAAACTCTGGATCTTGACTCTTCTTCTATTGATCCAACCTGATAAGGGTCCCAGACAGATGAGATATACTCAGAAATCGGTCTTACAAGAGTGCTGTACGCCACTTCTTTCGCGAATGAATTACATTTCTTCAGGATAGGTTTCCAACGAATCTCAGTTCGGAATCTGTTGCTCCCACAACTAATTTTATTTGCTCATTCCACTTCGGATTGCTCCGGGGACGATTGCTCCTAGGCATTTTACGGTCGTTACAGTTTCCAGTGATTTTTCGCATAATTAAATACTAGAAATTTTTTTTTCCTATTCATGCGCAATGTGTTACATTTATTTACTTTCGGGTTCAACCGCCAGTAATTGCAAAAATGATTCAAATGGCGCTAAGCACTATGGAACTGAACATCTGCCGCGCGGGATTAGCCGAGCGGTCTAGGGCGCTGCAGTCATGGACTGTGCGGCTGATCCCGGCGGAGGTTCGAGACATGGGTGTGTGTGTTTGTCCTTAGGATAATTTATGTTTAGTAGTGTGTAAGCTTAGGGACAGATGACCTTAGCAGTTAAGTCCCATAAGATTTTTTTTTAAAAAAAAGAAACTAAACATCTGAGGTCATCAGTCCCCTAGACTTAGAACTACTTAAACCTAAATAACATAAGGACATCACACACATCCATGCCCGAGGCAGTATTCGAACCTGTGACCGTAGCAGTCGCGTGGTTCTGGACTGAAACGCCTAGAACAGCTCAGCCACCGCGGCCGGCCGGTAATTGCAACAGTGGTCAATGTTCTGCACGTCTTCCTGCATCTCGCTGAAGTCTTGTGGCGTTGAAACCTTCCTATAGAAAATGGCATCGTCCGCAAAAAACTCTTACGGCTTCGAACTTTAGGTCCTGTGTGGGTTGTAATTATCGTGTGGCTGCGGAACGTGCTAGGTATACTACTGCGTTAATGCAGAACCGATTAAAGTTGGGAAAAAAATTAGTTCAACGTGTGGCCACCCCATGCAAATTTGGCGCTGTACACTGTTCGAATCACGGTATCATATCCACGCTCTCATTTGACAAGGCGTAACGTGAGGGATAGTATGGCTATCGAGCTATCGAGAAGAGAGACCGAGCGCTGTTAGTGAAATTTTTGTATGTCTAAGCTTTGGCTGGTTCAAATGGCTCTGAGCACTATGGGACTCAACTGCCGAGGTCATTAGTCCCCTAGAACTTAGAACTAGTTAAACCTAACTAACCTAAGGACATCACAAACATCCATGCCCGAGGCAGGATTCGAACCTGCGACCGTAGCGGTCTTTCGGTTCCAGACTGCAGCGCCTTTAACCGCACGGCCACTTCGGCCGGCCTAAGCTTTGGACTGGAGGTCTTGGGGACCAGGGCTGTTCACTATTTCAAGAAAATGAGACGCCCACAGCCGTCCTTATGGTCATACTTGTTATGTAGCTACCAGTTCCAGGTAGTCTGCGTAAACAAATTATGTTGGCTACTGATGCAGTGTATATGTGCATCGAGATAACTCTTTCGGCATCAGCCAAGGCCCGAAGCTGATAGCTACACAAGAAATAAGATCATAAGGACGGCTGTAAGCGTTTCATTTTCTTACAAGACGTTAGTGAAGTTGTTTTATGTGAACGGCAGCAGTTACAGTGTTGGATTGAGAGAGTATCGCCAGCTGAAAGATCTGACGTCATTGAAAGGTCTGAAGAAGATGACAATGAAATTCGAAAACTCAGGTGAGCTTGGTGTGGCAGCTGGAAGAGGGAGGCCTTCTATTCCGGTGGGAGTTACTGACGAGGTTGTTGTTGCTGTAACTGACAATGCAGCAAGTGGCCCGTGTGGTGCTAGTGTTCGTGCAGTACCAAGAGAATTGTCCCTCCCGTGGTCGACAGTACGGGACGTTTTGCGGCCAGTGTTACATTGGTACTAGAAAAAGAGCCAGACGGTGCAGCGACAAACCTCATGATCCGCAGAAACGTTCTGAACTCCCTGCTCGGTTTCTGGCACGGATGAAATGTGGCTGGGCAGTATTCTGTGGAGTGACGACACACAGTTTACACTACAGAGTGCAGTGACTGCAAAGAACTGCCGAATTTGGGGTAGTGTTAAACCGCGTGTTGTGCAGAGGGAGCCACTGCACTCGCCGTATGTGACTGTGTGTGGTGTGGATTCAGAAACAGCTTTATTCACGATCCCAGAGGGCTTGTGGAGTGTAGCCTGACGTTTGTACGTTGTCGGATCCTCCTTGTACAGCATGTAATTCCTGTCCACAGTACAGAAGTTGTGCGGTCTGTTTTATACAGGCTCCAGTATCGGTGTCTTTGTGGAAACCACCGTCTTCGTGCAAGGTGGGGCAACACCTTAGGTCTCTCGCCCAGTGAAAGATCAGCTAAAGGTAACCTTCCACGAACGTGTTATTTCCAGAGGTTTTCCAGATCCGTGGCTAGCAAGATCACTTGATCTGTAGCCATGTGACTTTAGGGATATCTTCTGAACGAGTTTACCAGGGTCACGTCCAGTCTCTACTTGTTCAGAAGGCCAGGGTACAGAAACACGCTGCTCGGATTCTAACGAAATTACCGCGAGCAACTGTTGATCACGTCGTTTTACGGATGCCGCACCTCGCCGACGTCTCAGGTGCTCGTACTGAACAATTTGCGAAATTGGGTAAGCGGCAGTTAATAATAAAATAAGCATCATGCCTTTTTCATTTGTGTCAGCTTTTCCGCCTGTGCCCCGTTTTTTTCCATTACACATGGAAACATTTCTATACGTCTTTCTTTCATCCACCACGCCAGATTCGCACCTGGTCGCCAAAATGGGAACTTCTTTTTTTTCATCGTGTAAATCGGTTCCGCATTAGTGCGTTGGCACATGTCTATCCGATGACATATGCGGTTGGATAGAAAGTTTTCTAAAATACACAGAGCAGTATGTCGTCCTGAATGCGGTGACTTCAGCAGAAACAAGCGTAACTTCAGGTGTGCTCCAGGGCAGCGTAATAGGTCCGCCGCTTTTTACGATTTACATAAACGATCTGGTTGATGGTATTCACAGCGGCATTACACTGTTTGCCTATGATTCTATAGTATCACACGAAAGTTGTGAACAAATCAATGAGGATTTCTAGAAAATAAATCTCTCAATATTAGTAAGTGTAACCTACTGCGTATAACAAGGTGAAAATCCTCATTAATGTACGAGTACAAAATAAATGCCCAGTCTTTGGATGCAGTAACGTCCATCAAGTATCTGGGTGTGACTATTCGAAATGATATCAAATGGAATGATCAGATTACACAAGTAACGGGCAAGGCGAACTCTAGATTGCGGTTAATTGGTAGAATCCTGAAGCGATGGAGTCCTTCAGCAAAGGAAATTGCTTACAATACGTTAGTTCGTCCAGTTATAGAGTATTGTTCGTCTGTATGGGACCCTTACCAGTTGGGTCTGATTCAAGAGATTGAGAAGGTTCGAAGAAGAGGAGCAAGATTCGTGACTGGTACATTTAGCTATCGCGAGAGCGTTACAGATTTCATAGAAAGTTTGAAGTGGGATACACTTGCAGATAGGCTACGCGCTAAACGGAAGGGGCTGCTCACTAAATTCCGAAATCCGATCTTCGCCGAGGATGTAGACCATATATTATTACCACCAACTTTCAAATCCCGCAATGACCACCATTCAAAAGTAATGGAAATTAGAGCTCGTATTGAGGCGTTCAGACAGTCGTTTTTCCCTCGTGCGATCCGCGAGTGGAAGATAAGTGGGGAAATACGACTTCGGCGCGAATTGTGCCCTCCACCACACACCGCTTGGTGGCTAGCGGAGTATACATGTAAACGCAGATGTACCAACATACGCTAATTAGAGATGACACTGGACCTCCAAGAGTAGCTGTGTGTTAACTACACTCCTGGAAATTGAAATAAGAACACCGTGAATTCATTGTCCCAGGAAGGGGAAACTTTATTGACACATTCCTGGGGTCAGATACATCACATGATCACACTGACAGAACCACAGGCACATAGACACAGGCAACAGAGCATGCACAATGTCGGCACTAGTACAGTGTATATCCACCTTTCGCAGCAATGCAGGCTGCTATTCTCCCATGGAGGCGATCGTAGAGATGCTGGATGTAGTCCTGTGGAACGGCTTGCCATGCCATTTCCACCTGGCGCCTCAGTTGGACCAGCGTTCGTGCTGGACGTGCAGACCGCGTGAGACGACGCTTCATGCAGTCCCAAACATGCTCAATGGGGGACAGATCCGGAGATCTTGCTGGCCACGGTAGTTGACTTACACCTTCTAGAGCACGTTGGGTGGCACGGGAAACATGCGGACGTGCATTGTCCTGTTGGAACAGCAAGATCCCTTGCCGGTCTAGGAATGGTGGAACGATGGGTTCGATGACGGTTTGGATGTACCGTGCACTATTCAGTGTCCCCTCGACGATCACCAGTGGTGTACGGCCAGTGTAGGAGATCGCTCCCCACACCATGATGCCGGGTGTTGGCCCTGTGTGCCTCGGTCGTATGCAGTCCTGATTGTGGCGCTCACCTGCACGGCGCCAAACACACATACGACCATCATTGGCACCAAGGCAGAAGCGACTCTCATCGCTGAAGACGACACGTCTCCATTCGTCCCTCCATTCACGCCTGTCGCGACACCACTGGAGGCGGGCTGCACGATGTTGGGGCGTGAGCGGAAGACGGCCTAACGGTGTGCGGGACCGTAGCCCAGCTTCATGGAGACGGTTGCGAATGGCACTGCGTAGGATCCTACGGTCTTGGCGTGCATCCGTGCGTCGCTGCGGTCCGGTCCCAGGTCGACGGGCACATGCACCTTCCGCCGACCACTGGCGACAACATCGATGTACTGTGGAGACCTCACGCCCCACGTGTTGAGCAATTCGGCGGTACGTCCACCCGGCCTCCCGCATGCCCACTATACGCCCTCGCTCAAAGTCCGTCAACTGCACATACGGTTCACGTCCACGCTGTCGCGGCATGCTACCAGTGTTAAAGACTGCGACGGAGCTCCGTATGCCACGGCAAACTGGCTGACACTGACGGCGGCGGTGCACAAATGCTGCGCAGCTAGCGCCATTCGACGGCCAACACCGCGGTTCCTGGTGTGTCCGCTGTGCCGTGCGTGTGATCATTGCTTGTACAGACCTCTCGCAGTGTCCGGAGCAAGTATGGTGGGTCTGACACACAGGTGTCAATGTGTTCTTTTTTGCATTTCCAGGAGTGTATAACCACCCGGTATACTTGTAAAGCGGGTGTTCTCCCAAGAGCTGCCAGGCGAATTTCCTCTGATTTTCGGCAGACGTTTGCAGTTTCATTTTCCGCACTGTGTAGCCAGAGTCCCCCTCAAACTATACTACTCATCACGTGTTCCATGCGACGCACAGTGTCGACGAACAGCGTTGGTCTATACCCCATTACAAAACTTTTAAAAGCAGGACTCTATGTGCCCATTCGATAGAGCGGTTCCAAATTACTCTAGTGCGATATTTGTTTTATCGATGTGTGTTAGTAGGGACAGTAGAACACGAAGAATAACCAGTACTCCAGTAGTGACTGAGTAGCGCTGCTGCATGGGGGTAGCTGTCACTGTTGGCATAATGGTTACTCTTCGTGTTCTACTGTCCCTGCTAACACATATCGATAAAACAAATATCGCGCTAGACTAATTTGGGACAGCCCTGTAGGATGGGAACGTAAAGTTCCGCATTAAAAATTAATTTCCTTGTAACGATATATATAAGAAATTTACTTTCCGTCGACACTGGTCGTCGCAAGGAAGACGTGTTGAGCTGTAACTGTTTGTGCTGACTCCGGCTACACACTGCTAAGAACGAAACTGCAAATACCTGCCGAAACGCCAGAGGAAATGCACCTGGAGACTCTTAGGGGGGACACTCCGTATACTGTAAACAGTAATGGACTTGTAACATTATGCTGTGGTATTCTCGAAATTACCAACACAGTTGTCAATTTCGTCCCATTAAAAATGACGTGTTGCAATCTATCTGCTAAGGAATACTCAATCCAGTCACAAATCTAGTCCAGTAAACACATGAGTAACCTCGTATTTTGCCTACTGGTGCATCACAGCTGTACTTGAAACGAGTCAACAGCTCGGCTTGATATGCAGCTCAGCCCTATAACTACATCTTCCTTTCTTTTTTTTTTAGTAGGATGCTGTTTCGAGAGCAGTTACTTAGCAGAAAGCATGAGGCATCATTTCATGATGCAGTTATTATGTAGACATATATTTCTTGATTTCCGAAAACCATTTGACTCTGCACTTACATTTACTGTCAAAAGTACAATCATACGGGCTGTCAAGCGAAATTTGTGACTGGATTGAAAACTTTTTGGTAGGGAGTATGCAGCATGTTATCTTGGGTGGAGAGTCATCGTCACATGTAGAAGCAATATGGGATATTCCCCAGGGAAGTGCGTTGGCACCCTTGCTGTTCATGTTGTATATTGATGACCTTGCAGGCAATATTAATAGTAACATTAGGCTTTTTACAGATGCTGCAGGTATCTATAATTAAAAAGATGCATAAATATTCAGTCATATATTGATAAGATTTCAAAGTTGTGCAGAGATTGACAACTTGCTCTAAATGTTCAGAAATCTAAAATTGTGCACTTCACAAAGCGAAAGAAACGTAGTATCCGATGACTACAATATCAATGAGTCACTGTTGGAATCGGCCAACTTATACAAATACCTGGGTGAAACACTTCATAGGGATATGAGATGGAACGACCACATAGAGCAAATTGTGGGTAAAGCAGGTGGTAGACTTCGTTTTATTACTGGGGAAGTGCAATCATTCTACAAAGGAGATTGCTTAGAAACCACTTGTGCGATCCATTCTACAATATTGCTCAAGTGTGTGGGACCCACACAGGGGATACTAAACGTATACAGAGAAGGGCTGCGCGAATGGTCACAGGCTTGTTTGATCCGTGGGAAACTGTTACAGAGATGCTGAAGAAACTGAACTGGCAGACTTTTGAACCTAGAGACAAATTATCCCAAGAACGTCTACTAATAAAGTTTCAAGAACCAGGTTTAAGCTGTGGCCGAGCGGTTCTAGGCGCTTCAGTCTGGAACCGCGCTGCTGCTGCGGTCGCAGGTTCGAATCCTGCGTCGGGTATGGATGTGTGTGATGCGCTTAGGTTGGTTAGGTTTCAGCAGTTCTAAGTCTATGGGACTAATGACCTCATAAGTTACGTCCCATAGTGCTCAGAGCCATTTGAACCTTTTGAACCGGGTTTAAGTGATGATTCTACGAATACTCTACAGCCCCCTACGTATCGCTAACATAGGGATCCCGAGCACATGCTTAGAATAATTGCAGTATGCTCAGAGGCATTGGAAGAATCGTTCTTGTCTTGCTCCATACGTGAATGGAACGGAAAGACACCCTCATAACTGGTACAACGGGACGTACCCTCTGCTATGCAATTCACAGTCGTTTGCAATGTGTAGATGTACTCGTAGATGTAGATGTAATGACAGACCCTCTCAAGAGGATATATGGAGAGCATTATAATGGTCGTTCAGGAAACGAAAATGGTCTGCACACTCATCAAACTTGACACTTCTGTATTTATATCTGTGGCGAAAAGTAAGAGAAGAGGTCTGTTAGGAGATACCGACGATCTCCGAAGGACTGAATTTCCTTATGACCCGGGTCTGTGCTGCCGTTAACTCCAGATGAAATTCAACGTGCATCATTTTTGCTACAGATAATAAACACACGATCCGTACAAGAGTTACGTGCTTTACTTACATTTGGCACATTAGGGCAAACGTACGTGGAACCTCTTCTCCTGGCAGCCGGGCAGAGGTTTCCGGCGCTGTTATCTTGACACTATTTTATCAAGTCCCACACATATGTTGATGAAGTTTTCTTAGAAGCTTCTTTCAAATACCACAGAAAAAAATATATAGTTCCATTAAAGAAACAACAACAACCAAAGTCGATGTCATAAAAAGTTACTGTGAACGTCAGGAAATTTGTCATATTCCCAGCTCAAATTTCGTAAAAACCCGACATCGATATATTTATGTATGGGGTGGTGCGTCTTTGTTACCACACACTGTATAACGGTAAGAAAGAGTTTTAGAAACCACATTTTAAACTTTAAGATATTTACAGGTCAGATGTGATCTCTCATCATTATTTATTATTTATTAACTGTAGACTGAAACGGAGAAACTGCATAAAGATAGGAAATAAAGATGTCATTATCCACAGTTGGGCTGAAATGGGGGAAAGGAGTACAGCAGAACACGTACAGGTAGCTTTGACAGATGAAAGAGTGAAGGCAGTAGAGGATCACATTGGTAAAAACAAAGACCTAATATAAATCCTCAGGATATCATATAAAATACTGAAATTAATTGATGAAAGACGAAAATATAAAAATGCAGCAAATGAAACACGCAAAAAGTAACGCAGACGTCTAAAAAATAAATGTGATAGAAAATGCAAAATAGCTAAGGAAAAAAGGTTACATGGCAAATGAAAAGCTGCAGAAACATGAGTAACTAGAAGAAAGATAAATGGCGCCTATGTTGTTGTTCCTGTCTTCAGTGCAAAGGCTGGTTTTGCAGCTCTCCATGCTACTCTATCCTCTGCGGTCCTCTTCATCTCCGAGTAACTACTGCAACCTACATCCACCTGAATCTCCTTATTGTACTAATCTCTTGGTCTCCATCTTCTGTTTTTAGCTCCGGACTTCCCTCCACACTAAACTGGTGATTTCATGATGTCTCAGAATGTGTCCTATCAACAGAGCCCTTCTTGTAGTCAAGTCGTACCACAAATTTGTTTTCTCCCCAAATTCTGTTCAGTACTTCCTCATTAGTTACGTGATATACCCATCTAATCTTCAGCATTTTCTGTAGCACCACCATGGCGCCTGTAGGTAAATTACGAGGCTTTTGGAGAACATAGATGCAGCTGTATGAATATCAAGAGCTCAGGTGGCAAGCCAGTACTAAGAAAAGAAGAGGAAGGTGTAACGAAGATATAGAGGGTGTATATAAGGGAAACAAACTTTAGGACAGTCTTATATAAAGAGAAGAGAGAGTAGGCGAAGAAGAGATGGGAGAGATAATACTGCGAGAAGAATTTGACAGAGCAGTGAAAAACCTAACTCGAAACAAGGTGCCTGGCGTACATCCGAAGTGGGCGACATTCTCTCGGAATTATTGAGATCCTCGTGGAAATCAGTCACGACGGAACTGTTACACCTGGTATGCTGCAAAATGCATGAGACAGGCGAAATACCCTCCGACTTCAAGACGAATGTACGAATTCGAATTTCAAAGAAGTGAGGTACCTACAGGCATGAATACTACTGAGCCATCGGTTTCGTAAGTGGTGGTTACAAAATACTGACAATAATAATTCACAGAAGAATAGAAAATTTGGTAAAGTTCAGCAACATGCGTGGCAATACTAACACCACGACTTATTTTAGACTACGTGCTGAAGGAAGGCAACCCTATGTTTACAGTATTTGTAAATTTAGGAAAAAACTTTTGACACTGTTGAGTGGAATAAGATCTTAGAAATTCTGAAGGTAGTAAAAGGTTATTTGAAACTTGTACAGAAACCAGACTGCAGTTATAAGAGTAAAAGGACACGAAACGAAAGCAGTAGTTGAGAAGGAAGTGAGACAAGATTGTAGCATATTCTCACTGTTATTCAGTCTGTACATTAAGCAAGCGATAACGGAAACAAAAGAAAATTTTGAAGTAAGAATTAAAGTTCAGGAATAAGAAATAAAAGTATTGATGTTTACCGCTGACATTGTAGTTCTGTCAGAAACAGCAAAGAACTAGGAAAGGCAGTTGAACGGAATGGGCAGTGTCTTGAAAAGAGTATATAAGATGAACATCAACAAACGCAAAACAAGAATAATGAAATGTATTCGAATTAAATCAGGTGATGCTGAGGGAATTAAATTAGGGAATGAGACCCTGAAAGTAGTAGATGAATTTTGCTATCTGGGCAGCAAAATAGCTGATGGTGGCTGAAGTAGAGAGGATATACAGTGGAGAGAGGCTATAGCAAGAAAAGCACTTGCGAAGTAGAAGAATTTGTTAACAGCTTAAGCCACTTTACGTTAAGTGTTGGAAAGTCTTTTCTAAAGGTATTTATCTGGAGTTTAGCCTTCCGTGGAAGTGAAACAAGGAGGATACTCTTTCAGACAAGAAGAGAATATAGATAGATCGATATTCAGCGATCACAGGCCCTGCAGACCACGCGCTGCTTCGACAAACTGCCTCCATTCCTTCCTGTTTTGTGCCCGGTTCTTCCAGGTGTCTTCAATTCCCAGGGCTGCTAGGTCCTTCGCCAGGTCGTCCATCCAGCGCTACCTTGGTAGTCCAATGGGGCGTTTGGTGTTTGGTTTCCCCGCTAGTGCCATCTTCGCCTGTCTTCCATCTGGCATAATGGCTACATGGCCCACCCATTGTATTCTTTTGCTCTTTATCTTCTGTAGGATAGTTGGTTGTCGCATCAGAAGGTAGATTTCCTCGTTTTTCCTCCCCCTCCATTCTCCGTTATCTAAAACTGGCCCCCTTATCTTCCTCATTACTCTTCTTTCAAATATTAATAATTTTTCCCTTTCTCGCTTAGTCATGCACCGTGTTTCTGAACCGTACATTACTGCTGGGCATATCATTGTGTTGTAGATTTTCATCTTAGTGTTCACTCCGATCGATTTGGAGCCAAGCGTCTCTCTGAGGGAATGCATGCGTTTCGTTCCCACTTCTATTCTTTCCTTGATGTCCATTTTTATGTTGTTGTCCGTAGTAAACCAAGATCCCAAGTATTTGAACTGGTCTACTCTCTTGAACTTCTTGCCATCTATCTCAAGAAATTCTACCTGATCTTGTCTTCTTCCTAATTGCATGAACTCTGTTTTGTCTCGATTCACTTTGACTCCTACCTTCTGTGCATTATTGTCCATTTTCTGGTACATTTCTTTCAACTCGTGCTTTGATTCACTTAATAGCACTATGTCATCTGCATATACGAGACAATTGAAGTTACCGTCCATCTCTACTCCAGTCCACTCCTGTTGCCTACACTCTTTTATTATTTTCTCTGAGGTGACATTCAACAGAACACGTGAGAGAACATCCCCTTGTCTGAGGCTGTCTCAATCTCGAATGTTTCTGATGTGGCTCCTCAGAAACGTACTGCTGCCTTTGACCCTGCCATACAAGCTTGCACCATTCTCACTAGCTTCTCATGGATTCTGAAGTCCCGCATTGCATTGTATAGGCTATTCCTATGGATGCTGTCGTATGTACGTTGAAGATTGACGAACACGCTGTAGATATCTTTATCATATTCCCAATGTTTTTCAAACAATTGTCTTAGTGTGAAAATGTGATCTATTGTCGAAGGGTTTGGTCGAAAGCCAGCTTGGTACTCCTGTATGTTGTTCTCTATGAATGGTTGCAATTTTCTGAGGATAATGATGGATAGCACCTTATACGTTCCATTCAACAAGCTGATTCCTCTGTAGTTACGGCATTCTATTTTGCTTCCCTTCTTGTATATTGGGCGTATTATAGCCAATTTCCATTCTTCTGGCAGTGTCTCCTTCTCCCATATCAACTGGATCAGTTTATATATCTCTGAGTGTAAGCTCTCACCTCCCTCGTTGATTAATTCTGATGTTATTCCGTCCTCCCCTGGGGCTTTGTTGTTTCTGAGTCCTTTGATTACGATTTTCACGTCTTCTTCACTAACTTCCCATTCTTCTTCATCTTTCCTTTCCTCAGTAGTGTTTGCAGGTAATATCCCATCTTGGTCTGGGCGATTCAACAGTTTTGAGAAGTATCCTTTCCATCTTTCCACAATTCCTTCCTTGTCATTATCAAGTTGCCGTTCTTATCTCTAATGAAAAAAGTTGGGCCCTGACATCCACGTTTCTGATTTTTTATGTACTGGAAGAATTGCCTTGAGTTCTTGGTTTGGCTCTGTGCCTCAACTTGTTCTAGCAAACTGGTTAGATATATTCTCTTCTCTGTTCTTAGGATTCGCTTTGTCTTCCTTCTGATGTTGATAAAATGTTCCCTTTTCTGCTCATTCTCCCTGTCAGATAGCCACTTCTCTCTCATCTCCCTTCTCTTTTCTGTAGCCGAAGAGAATATAAACTTTTGAAATAATTTGCTATAGTAGAATCGCGTAGGGGAAAAAAGGAATTATTGCATAAGTTGACTAAAAGAATAGAATCGTTGGTAGGATTCTTGCTGAAGTAACAAGGTATTATCAATTTTTAATGGAAGGAGGGGTGGGGACTAAAAAGTGTAGAGGTGGACAAATGCTTGACTGTAGAAGGCAAGTTGAAATAGAAGGGGCTTCATTCATTATGCAAAGATGAAGAGGTTTGGAAAGTATAGACTATTATGGAGAACTGCGATCAAACCAGTCTTCGGACTGAAGACCACAACAATAAATAACCGTTTGACATAGATAGCAGCATAAGGAGTTTTTAGAAAGTCATATCGCAGCGAGAGCGTCCTTTGTATGGAGTCGGACTGTTGTTGTGGCGTGCTAGGGTTCAGTGGTGGATATGTTGGTTTAGTGTCCTGTGAAGCTTCTGACAATAGCCTCCAATTATAAAATTCCGACCTTGGCAGCTCAGTCCAGATCGTCAGCTACTTACCTTCTTCGAGGCGCGTCGATCTCGCTTCGCGTCCGCTGTCGCTGGCGTCGACGTCGTCATCGTAGTCGCCGCTGCCGCCAGCAGGGGAGGAGAAGAGTCCCGGGACCTGCAGCTTCACCTCCACCTGGCCAGTCGCCGGGTTGCGCCGTACCAGCACCCAGTTGAAGACGCGCACCGACCAGTTCTTGCCCCCCTGCACGTCTATGTCACCTGCGCGAGGAGGATGCAAGCGTGTACACTAGAGGCACCGGCTGTCTTATTTTGGGAAGCTGGTGGTTCCTACGTGAATAGGTCAGTAGCTTGAAAGCAGCGCTATTACTAAGTTACACTTCACCCTAAGAGAAATGGAGTTTCTACACTGAAGCGCCAAAGTAACTCGGATAGGCATGCATATCCAAATACAGAGATATGTAAACAGGTAGAATACGGAACTGAGGTCGCGAACGCCTATATAAAACAACAAGTGTCTGGTGCAGTTGTTACATCGGTTACTGTTGATTCAATGGCAGGCTATCAAGATCTAACTGAGTTTGAACGTGGTATTATAGTCGGTGCACGAGCGATGGGACACAGCATCTCCAAGGTTGCGATGAAGTGGGGTTTTCCCATACGACCACGAGTGCACCGTGAATATCAAGAGTCTGGTAAAAGATCAAATCTCCGGTATTGCTGCGGCTGGAAAAAGATCCTGCAAGAACGGGACCAACGACTACTGAATAGAATCGTTCAACATGACAGAAGTGCAACCATTCCGCAAATTACCGCAAATTTCAATACTGGAGCTGAAGAATACTCAGTATTGTAGAACACTCAGTATTATGTCGTTTATTGAAACCGCAATACACTTCTTGAACAATCACTATATACACAAAAACAAATAACTTGTAGACAACCATTCATCAAGAGCGTTGGTGAGGTCTGTCAGAGCTGGTCCTAGCTCGGTGATGAACTGGCTGTACTGCTGCTGCACTGGCCTTATAAAGCCGGCGGAGGCCGGCGGAGTACTCCAACTTTCCCTGTATCTGTGAGGCGACCTCTGTAGAAAAAGGTTCGCATTAGTCTCTAGCAAGTTCTGTTTGTTTTGAAGAATTGTTTTCCTCTTGGTTCCGCCTGCAAGTGCTTGTGTATGTTATATTGTACACAGGGGTGTCTTGAGTGTAGTCTGCCTGGCAGGGGCCGTCTGTGGCAGACGTAACAGGGGCACAAAAATGTGTCAGCGTGCGAACCATTCAACGAAACATCATCGATACGGGCTTTCAGATGGTTCAAATGACTCTAAGCACTATGGGACTTAACATCTGAGGTCATTAGTCCCCTAGACTTAGAACCACTTAAACGTAACTAACCTAAAGACATCACACACATCCATGCCCGAGGCACGAGTCGAACCTGCGGCCGTATCAGCAGTGCGGCTCTGGACTGAAGCGCCCAGATCCGCTGGGCCACAGCGGTCGACTGGGCTTTCAGAGTCGAAGGCTCACTCGTGTAACCTTGATGTACGACACAAAGCTTTATGCGTCGCCTGGGCCTGTCAGCAGGCCTGGATTGCCTCACTCTTTCGGACGCTCCAGGTTGCAGCCAGTTGGCAGCACAGACATTGGACTGTTGTTGACCGGAAACATGTTGCCTGGTCGAACGAGTCTCGTTTCAAATTGTATCAAACTGATGCACTTGCACGGGTATGGAGACAACTTCATTAATCCATGGACCCTGTATGTCAGCAGGCTTCTGTTCAAGCTGGTGGAGGCTTTGTAATTATCTGGGGCGTGTGAAGTTGGAGCTATATGGGACCCCTGATGCATCTAGATATGACTCTGACAGGTGACACATACGTAAGCATCATGTCTGATCATCTGCATCTATTCATTTCCGTTGTGCATTCCAATGGACATGGGCAATTTCCATCAGGACAATGCGACCCTCCCCCCCTCCCCCCTCGTCCAGAATTGGTACAGCGTGGCTTCAGGAACATTCTTATGCGTTTAAATACTTCCACTGGCCACCAAACTCCCTAAACATGAACATTATTGAGAACATCTGGAATGGCTTGCAATGCCCCGTTCAGAAGAGATCTCTACCCCATCGTAATCTTACGGATTTATGGACAGTCCCGCAGGATTCAGTGTGTCAGTTCCCTGCAGCACTACTTCCGACATTAGTCAAGTCCATGCCACGTCGTGTTGCAGCAATTCTGCGAGCTCGCGGGTGCCCTACACGATATTAGGCAGTTGTCCAGTTTCTTTGGCTCTTCAATGTACATTATATATTACATAGTATTTGTTTCTTCTAAGTTACAAGAGATCGTCAAAGTGAGTCGCAATGCAAGCATTCACAAGTCGTATCGTGCATTGCCTCATTCTTTTGGACGCTCTAGGTTGCAGCCAGTTAGCAGCACAGACAACAATAAAGACACACAGTTCTAGTACTTTAGAAAATAAACAATTTTTTTCAGCCTTCAGTTGCAAGGTAATTATTTACTCGTTTACCTAGGTTTCGATTCCATTAATGGAATCTTCTTCAGAACAAAAATTAAATTATTTTAAGAGCCAAACACTGGCCATGTCACAGATTAAAAATTAATACAATAAAGACGCATAATCATAAGATTATGTCTGTCAAGATTAAAACCATTAAGGCGAACGTAGACGGAGCTACGCTGGCCAGAAATAAGGACCACATGTGCTCCGTCTACGTTCGCCTTAATGGTTTTAATCTTGACAGACATAATCTTATGATTATGCGTCTTTATTGTTTTAATTTTTAATCTGTGACATGGCCAGTGTTTGGCTCTTAAAATAATTTAATTTTTGTTCTGAAGAAGATTCCATTAATGGAATCGAAACCTAGGTAAACGAGTAAAAAATTACCTTGCAACTGAAGGCTGAAAAAAATTGTTTATTTTCTATACATATACGGTTGCTGACGCGCTGCTTGATGTTAAAAATTTCTAGTACTTTCACATCAGAACTGGTTCAGCACACACAACACTGTTCGCATCCCTCACATGTAAAATTCGAGGGGGTGTACGTCCAGTCACCGAGGGGCCATGAACAAGGAACTCTTCCTGGGGAAGATGTTGATGAGGGGTTGATGAAGGATGTTCCGAAGTGGGCTTGTGGTCTATCGTGCATCATCAATGTTACCTGTGAATTCCTAAAGGTACATTCTCCACCAAAGGAGGCAGAGTGTTCAGGAGGAATACCATATACACCTGCCCTTTATGCCTGCGTGTCAGTGTGACCACTGATCATGTGCTAATGTGCTACAGCACACTGTAAATATAGCACTAAAATTATGCCATTTATCTCCGAATGCGAGCTCGAAACGGCACTGTAATTACGCTATTTTTCTTTGAATGCATGCTGGTATGCAAACAAAATGGACGAAAGCATGTTTTCTAGCGCTCTCTGCACTATAACTGGAAACTGCTGTGTCGAGAGTTGAAATGATTTTAGCCACACTATGGTCCACAATCTGTATATTGAGCAAGCAGTAAAGGAAACAAAAGAAAAATTTGGAGTAGGTATTAAAGTCCATGGAGAAGAAATAAAAACTTTGAGGTTCACCGATGACATTGCAATTCTGCCAGAGACAGCAAAGGACTTGGAAGAGCAGTTGAACGCAATGGCAGTTGAACGCAATTGACAGTGTCTTGAAAGGAGTATATAAGATGAACATCAACAAAAGCAAAACGAGGATAATGGAATGTAGTCGACTTAACTCCGGTGATGCTGAGGGAATTAGATTAGGAAATGAGACACTTATAGTAGTAAAGGAGTTGTGCTATTTGGGGAGCAAAATAACTGATGATGGTCGAAGTAGAGAGGATATAAAATGTAGACTGGCAATGGCAAGGAAAGCATTTCTGAGGAAGAGAAATTTGTTAATATCGAGTATGGATTTAAGAGTCAGGAAGTCGTTTCTGAAAGTATTTATATGGAGTGTAGCCATGTATGGAAGTGAAACATGGACGATAAATATTTTGGACAAGAAGAGAATAGACGCTTTCAAAATGTGGTGCTACAGAAGAATGCTGAACATTAGATGGGTAGATCACATAACTAATGAGGAAGTGTTGAATAGGATTGGGGAGAAGAGAAGTTTGTGGCACAACTTGACTAGAAGAAGGGATCGGTTGGTAGGACATGTTCTGAGGCATCAGGGGATCACCAGTTTAGTACTGGAGGGCAGCGTGGAGGGTAAAAATCGTAGAGGGAGACCAAGAGATGAATACACTAAGCAGATTCAGAAGGATGTTGGCTGCAGTACATACTTGAAGATGAAGCAGCTTGCACAGAATAGAGTAGCATGGAGAGCTGCATCAAACCAGTCTCAGGACTGAAGACCACAGCAACAACAACAACATGGTCCACTCAAGGAAGAGTAGCTGCCTGTGTGCAACTGTGCATGCATTGAAGTGACAGCATTTCTGCAGGCAGTAACTGTGCTATAATCCTCGCAGCAGCACAGAAATAACTTGAGGTCTAGCAATATCCCAACCATACCGTCCGAGCTCCTACCAAGCGAACAATGGAAAGTCAGAACTGAAAGGCCAATCGGAAAGCGCCGTATCCGACCCATGTGCATATTTATATTACGAATGCCGTTTTTGGCGCATTGAAGACTTATCGCAAACACGTCTTCTTTGGAACCATTTCCTAGGATAAATGTCGGTTAATGATGCGTCATCAGTAGAAACCTTCAGGATCTCCAAACATAAATAATAATATTTTCAGATGTTGTGTGTTTTCGGAACAGCCATGTCGTTAGAGATGTCGAGTTACGGGATTGAAGTAAGTATTTGAATCTTTTTGTACGCAAATATTTTTTTCCTTCTTCACGTTTGTATTAGATTCCATGATCAAGAATGACTTTCGTATTTTTCCTTGTCACAAATATTTCATCGTTCTATCGAAATCGTGAATTCCGAGTGTGGTTAAGCATGAGAACTGAGAAGAATCTGCTAACCAACGTTGATCATTTCAACTCCAAAGTTATAAATAAATTATGCTGTAGAAAACCGCTACATATTGACCCTTTTTCATCGTTGGGTGAGACTTACTTAATATATTTTTTGTGAATTTTTTTCTGTTGATTTTTGCAATGCTGTAGCACATTAGCAACGAGCCGCCACTGCATTGTGACAAAAAAAAAAAAAAGAAACAAATGGTCCAGTCCAAGTAGGTGGTCACCAACGATTCCCATCAAACGCTGTTGCCGCAACGTTGCTGATACGACGATTCAACCATTTTCTGTACTTCATAAATAACGATTATGTAAGTTTATGACGACGCCATTACCAAAAATCGTTCCACCAGTGAAAATTATTGACGACACAAATCCCATATTGCAGGTGTTCTGTGCAAGAAACTCCGCTGCCAGTAATCGCTGTAAACGTTGTAGGCCATAGAAATAGCATCAATCTCCATGCAGAACACACGACACTTATTTTTCGGCTTACTCTGTACTAGAGAGCCATGTGCTTTGAGTTTATGATGACATTGGTGTCAGTGCAGTGTAGAAACGGGAGTGGATAACGGATCACTGTGCTTTGGCTTGGTTGAAACCACATCATCTGTAAATTTTGTAGATTTCTGTAAGAGCTTATAGGACCAAACTGCTTAGGTCATCGGTCCCTAAGCTTACACACTATTTAATCTAACTTAAACTAACTTACGCTATAGCCAAGACACACACACACACCCGCAGACCTCGCAGACTTCGAACGAGGTCATGTGATTGGGTGTCACTGGTGTCATACGTCAGTACGCGAGATTTCCACACTCCTAAACATCTCTAGATCCACTGTTTCAGATGTGATAGTGAAGTGGAAGCGTGAAGGGACACGTACAGCACAAAAGCGTACAAGTCGACCTCGTCCGTTGACTGACAGAGACCGCCGACAGTTGGAGAGGGTCGTAATGTGTAATAGGCAGACATCTATCCAGTCCATCACACAGGAATTCCAAACTGCACCAGGATTTACTGCAAATACTTTAGGCGGGAGGTGAAAAAACTAGGATTTCATGATATAGCGGATGCTCACAAGCCACACATCACGCCGGTAAATGCCAAACGACGCCTTCCTTGGTGTAAGGAGCGTAAATATTGGACGATTGAAGAGTGGAAAAACATTGTGTTGAGTGACGAATCATGGTACACAATGTAGCGATCCGATAGCAGGGTGTGTGTATGGCGAATGCCCGGTGAACGTCATTGCCAGCGTGTATGTGTAATGCCAACAGCAAAATTCTGAGGCGGTGGTGTTATAGTGTGGTCGTGTTTTTTATGGAGGGGGCTTGCAATCTTGTAGTTTTGCGTGGCACTATCACAGTACAGGTCTACATTGACGTTTTAAGCACGTTCTTGCTTGCCGCTGTTGAAGAGCAATTCGGGGATGGCGATTGCATCTTTCAGCACGATCGAGCACCTGTTCATAATGCACGGCGTGTGGTGGAGTGGTTACACGTCGCCGGTTGGGGTGGCCGAGCGGTTCTAGGCGCTACAGTCTGGAACCGCGCGACCGCTACGGTCGCAGGTTCGAATCCTGCCTAGGGCGTAGATGTGAGTGATGTCCTTAGGTTAGTTAGGTTTAAAGTAGTTCTAAGTTCTAGGGGACTGATGACCTCAGAAGTTAAGTCGCATAGTGCTCAGTGCCATATTTTTGGCTTCACGTCAATAACATCTCTGTAATGTGGATTGGCCTGCACAGAGTCCTGGCCTGAATCCTATAGAACACCTTTGGGCTGTTTTGGAACGCCGACTTCGTGCCAGACCTCACCGACCGACATCTATACCTGTCCTCAGTGCCACACTCCGTGAAGAATGGGCTGCCGTTCCCCAAGAAACCTTCCAGCACCTGACGGAACTTATGCCTGCGGGAGTGGAAGCTGTCATCAAGCATAAGGATAGGTCAAATGGTTCAAATGGCTCTGAGCACTATGGGACTTAACATCTGTGGTCATCAGTCCCCTAGAACTTAGAACTACTTAAACCTAACTAACCTAAGGACATCACACACATCCATGCCCGAGGCAGGATTCGAAACTGCGACCGTAGCAGTCGCGCGGTTCCGGACTGAGCGCCTAGAACCGCGAGACCACCCCGGCCGGCTACCGATGGAAGAAGCAACGAATTGGTAAGTCATTTTCATCTAGGTGTCCGGATACTTTTGATTACATAGTGTACATGCAAAAACCAGGTTGTCTGGAAAGTTTACGAAGAGCGCCATTTGTATAGTTTAAACATGTACGAATCTGTTCAAGCTTTTCACTCAGGTAGGTAAACGGATAAAGTAAAAACAAGATTTTTATCGAATGCTCTTTATCCGTTCTCGAGATAGGATGGTTTATAGTCGAGCTAAATGCAGCATGTAAACTTCATTTTTACGTGAACTGAAAGCGCGAAAATGTTTGAAAGTGATTCAAACAAATAAAAAATGTATTCTTACGAAAAAATTGAAAGTTTACTTTAAAAATTTACCTTCATTCGGATTTTACATGCAAAATACATGTTTTTTGTGACTGATTTTGCGCTCGCCACTTCATTGTTTTGAACTTGTGGGAATCTGTTCAAATTTTGTAAGAAGGTAGACAAACACGTCTAATTTATCGTCGTCCTGCTGTTTTATGGAAGCTTTATCCATTGCCACGACATAAGCAACATGGTTCGAAAGACAATGAAAAATCTATACCAGATTAGCCGTCGCCCTAGTCAACAAAAACTTAAATCGGTTGCCAGGGTATGGCGGTCGAATGTCGAAATTACGGTACAGTTAGAGTTCGGAACCAGAAGGAAAAATACTCCTTTCATTGCACAAAAAAGGCGAATGTGTCTTGGGCAGAGTTAGGGATGTGAAAGAATGGAACTAGCTTCTCGACTTATATGGCAGCTTCAAAAACATTCAAACCAAAACCATCTTGACATACTCGCAATTTTTTGCGCGTTAACCCAACAGGTCCAGCACAGTGAGCTCTCTTAGCTGTAAGATGTTGGCACACTTGCAAGTTGAAGTTTGTAGTCTAAGTCCCTCATACTGTGTCCAGAATCCAGAAGATTCGCCAGCCATAGTAAACAATATATAATATCTAATGCCTGAAGAACACACATGTAAGAGCTTTAAAAGTTTTTCTGGGGGAGGGGGGGGGGGGCGCGAGGGGGAGAGGGGAAATTTCTGGGAGTGAATTTTGGTGAAGTGCAAAGTGCTTTTACGACCTTATTTGTGAAAATATGTGTTATATTTACGTGTGCATCGCAACACCTAATCATGGTGCTGAGAATAAAAGGGCTTACCACACGAAAACACAAGTAAAAATAAATATAGACGCGAAATATCGCGACAAATTAAATTACGTTTATATGATAGGTTAACTCCCAACAAAATTTCTTATCAATATCGTTTGGTCGCAGATGACAAGCTACCTGTCATAAATAATACACAAGTGGTCCTGAAAAATCATACTCACCAAGTGTAAAGGTATTAACAAAAAGAAACGAATTATTGTTTAAACTAAATATCCACATAATTTTGTAATCATTAGTAAAAATTTTCACATTGCAGATTGAATAAAGCGGAAACCCACTGATGATAGTACAGTGGTGCTAAAACATGTTTGGGTACATAAAAAAAAAGGCGTTTTGAGTAACTGGAGGAATTAGATCCTACAATATTAACTGCAAACACGGTAAACACAAGGAGCAGCAAATCCAAATGAGATGAGTTCTGCTGTTTGAGAAGCAAAATAACTGATTATGGTAGAAGCGGGGAGGATATAAAATGTAGACTGGCAATGGCAAGAAAAGCATTTCCGAAGAAGAGAAATTTGTTAACATCGAGTACAGATTTAATTGTCAGGAAGTCCCTTCTGAAAGTATTTGTATCGAGTATAGACGTGTATGGGAGTGATACATGGACGATAAACAGTCTAGACAAGAAGAGAATAGAAGCTTTTGAAATGTGGTGCTACAGAAGAATGCTGAAGATTAGATGGGTAGATGACGTAACTAATGAGGAGGTACTGAACAGAACTGGGAAGAAGAGGAGTTTGTGGTACAACCTGACTAGAAGAAGGGATCGGTTGTTGCAACACTTTCTGAGACATCAGGGTATCACCAATTCAGTACTGGACGGAAGCATGGAGCGTAAAAATCGCAGGGGGAGACCAAGAGATGAATACACTAAGCAGATTCAGAGGAATGTAGATTGCAGTAGTTACTCGGAGATGGAGATGCTTGCACAGGATAGAGTAGCATGGAGAGCTGCATCAAACCAGTCTTTGGACTGAAGACCACAACAATAACAAAAAGAAAACTTTTTAGGATTCTCCGTCAAGTCGGTGAGCAGTATTTTACTTTCGTGCGTCGGCCCCTGGAGGCAGCGCCTGTATCCCGCGCCTACTGGATGGTTTTCTCCGCCGGCCCGTCTCTCAAGGCCAATCACTGTGGCGGGCGAAGTGCGTGCGTGACTGAAGCCAGCCAGGCGTGAGGCGTTTCGCGCTCGCGTTATCTCTGCCGCTTGCCGCGACCCTGACAGATGTATCTACAAGCGTATCAGCATCTGGAAGTTTCCAGTCTCACGTAAACCATCACACTCCGATCCGCGTATTTTACACAAAAGTGAGACCTGCCTACAGACTGGCGAATTTCTGAACTGGTGCCTTTACTGCACCGGGTAACGCAGCGGGATCGATTCTACACATTACATCTACACGTACACTCCGCAAGAAAGCTTATGGTGTGTAGTGGAGGGTACTTGCCGTCACACTATTGACACATTCGCAAATTGCTGTTCCAGTCGCGAGACGTGCGGCGGGAAGAATGACTGACAGTAATCTTTCGTGTTCGCTCTACTTCCTCTAAATTTTCTCGTTGTGGTAATTTCCCGAGACGTATGTGAGAGTAAATGATACCTACTTTCTCGTCAGTAAACATCTACAAGATGAACGCCTCACTGTCAGCATATGCCACTGGAGATTGATGAGCGTCTCGGTAACAGTTTCTCGCAGTTAGTAAGGACCCGAAATGAGTCTTAGCTATCTCCTTCATTACCCCTTTAATCGTTAGGATGAAAAGTACTTAAACCGACAAACTCTCGGAGGTTGTAGAGGACATCAAAACAAATATTTTTCCGTAATGTCATTTTTTCCTATGAGGATTATTTAAACCGGTGGAGCCCGTATTACGATCGTCATCACCCCTGCCCTGGCGTACGGGACTACAAGTCCCACCGCCACACCTTCACCTGCCCATGTTAGGCAAAATTTTTCTGCCTGACTCATGTAGTACTATCACCGTCAGAGGGTGGTACGGGACTACAAGTCCCACCGCCACACCTCCAAAGCGAATTGCAGTGACGGAGTCACTGCCCTGTGGAAATTTACTGCCTCACCAACACAGTTAGACCGCAATAGACCGGTGACGCTGTATTGTAACATATCACCCCGGACTACAAGTCCATTAAAAAAAAAAAAAAAATATTACGATCTTAAGTTGTTAGAGGGCGTATTTCGCTCTTCAGTTGTAGGCAACTGCTGTCCACCGGTGTAATAGTGCATTGTCTCTGTTTACTAATGAAGCGATACACCTGGAGTGAGTACACTGATATGGTTGGTGCGTAATACGTAGTGCACCACAACGGACGAGCTGACAGCACGTTTATCAACAACAATATCCTAATCCCCGTATCTCGCATCATACGACCTTTGCTGCTGTGTACCAACGTCTGCGTGAGACCGGGTCATTAAGCAGATTACCTGGACAGGGACGCCGTCGCACGGTAAGAACGCTGCAATTTCAGGAAGCTGTCTTACAGCAAGTGGAGCGGGATCCTTCATTCAGCACTCGTGCAATTGCACGTAACATGGAGACGAATCAGTCGAATGTAAGAACAGTCATTCGTGAGCAATTGTTATGTCCGTTTCACTTACAGCGTGTCCACAACCTGGAACCAACCGATTATCCACCCAGAGCGCAGTGGTACCTGGAACAGTGTGAAATGCATCCTACACTTCCATCCTCTGTGTTGTTTACCGATGAAACAACGTTCGGGCGTGATAGAGTCTTCAACATGCACAATTCTCATGTTTGGAGTGAGGACAACCCACATGCCACAGTTACTAGCTCTCATCAAGTGCGGTTCTTCGTTAATGTGTGGGTCGGTGTTGTTGGGAACTGTTTGATTGAGCCGTATCTGCTACCTAGGCCATTAAATGGCAGGCACTATTACAATTTTCTCGCCCGAGCATTGCCAGAATTGCTGGAAGACGTCCCGCTCCCTACAAGACAAAGAATGTGGTTCCAACGTGACGGGGCGCCGGCACATTTCAGTTGTCGTGTGCGTCGATTCCTGGACCGACGGTTCCCAGAAACGTGGATTGGCAGAGGTGGTCCTGTACCATGGCCTGCTCGATCCCCAGATATGTCCCCTCTGGACATTTTTGTGTGGGGGGAGATGCGCAACCTTGTTTACGCAACCCCTGTTGCATCATAAGAGGATCTGGTTGCCCGGATAGTAGCAGCATCAGGAACAATTCAGGATACTCCTGGGGTTTTTGCTCGTGTCAGACAGAACATGATCCGACGGTGTAACCTTTGTTTACGTGTCAATGGAGGCATTTTTGAAACTCTACTGTAATTGAAGCTGGGTTGTGTTAAGGTGTTGTCTCTTGGTCATAAAAAAATGGAAAAGTGTTTGTTGGCTTAATTAATTTGCCGCCAGAGAACTCTTCCTCTACCGGTTTAAATATTCCTCATATGAAAAAATGACATTAGGGAAAATATTTGTTTTGATGTCCCCTACAACCTCCCAGAGTTTGTCGGTTTGAATACTTTTCACCCTGTATATCCGGGCTATAGCTCCCCCCCCCCCCCCCCCCACCCCACCCCACTCCGCAGTGGAGTGTCATATTACACTCGATAAAATCACTTCAGAAATGGGAGCATGTATTACTTCAACAGATTCAATCAGTTCTTTGTAATTATGTAGCAATATAACTGCAATGTATTTCAAACACATTTAACCAAAAGAATAAGAGCGACAAATACACTCATACTCATAAATTAAGGATAATTGCAGAATGTGGTGCCACAGAACGTGGCACTACACAAAACTGGCGCTAATAGCATAGGCACATAGGGAACACACACGACACAGATCTGTATGACCACGGTATTGGTGATAAGTTGAGAAAACAAATGTGCTAAATAACGCCACTGTTTCCTGTGCATGTACCCCGTCATCAATATGGGATATACAAGTACACAGGCCGTACAACCGTGTTGACATATTCTGGATCAGGTGGTCGAGCAGCTGCTGCGGTATAACCTCCCATTCTTGCACCAGTGCTTGTCGGAGCTCCTGAAGTCTCGTAGAGGTTCGAAGACGTGCAGCGATACGTCGACCGGGAGCATCCCAGACGTGCTCGATCGGACTTAGGTCTGGAGAACAGCCACGCCACTCCATTCGACTGATATCTTCTGTTTTAAGTTACTCCTTAACGATGGCAGCTCGGTGGGGCCGTGCGTTATCATCCATCAGGAGGAAGGTGGGACCCACTGCACCCCTGAAAACGCGGACATACTGGTGCAAAATGACGTCCCGATACACCTGACCTGTTACAGTTCCTCTGTCAAAGGCATGCAGGGGTGTACGTGCACCAATCATAATCCCACCCCACACCATCAAACCACGACCTCCATACAGGTCCCTTTAAAGGACACTAAAGGGTTGGTATCTGGTTCCTAGCGAGAATCACTGTTCAGACTATAACTGGACTTGTCCGTGACCACTGTTCCAATGACAGTGTACTGTGTTCTTGACTCCAGGCTTTACGGGCTCTGCTGTGACCAAGGGACAGTGAAATGCACCTTAGAGGTCTCCGGGCGAATAAACCATGTCTGTTCAGTCGTCTGTAGACTGTGTGTCTGGAGACAACTGTTCCAGTGGTTGCGGTAAGGTCCCGAGCAAGGCTACCTGCAGTACTCCGAGGTCGTCTGCGGGCACTGAAGGTGAGAAATCGGTCTTATTGTGGTGTCGTACACTGTGAACGTCCCGTACTGTAGCGCCTGGGCACGTTTCCTGTCTGCTGGAATCGTTGCCATAACCTTGAGATCACACTTTGTGGCACAGGGAGGGCCCGTGCTACGACCTGCTGTGTTTGACCAGCCTCCGGTCGCCCTCGCCCTAGTATTCTACCCCTCATAACGTCATCAATATGTGTTCTTTGAGCGATTTTCAACACACAGTCACCATTAGCACGTCTAAAACCGTCTACACACTTACTCGCTGCACCGTACTCTGACATGCACTAACACACATTTGTGTACGTGGACTGCTGCCAGCGCCACCGTGCGACAACCGCAAGTCAAATGCACCACATGGTCATACCCCGAGGTGATTTAAACCCGCAAACCGCACACCAGAGCGTTGTTTCACCATGTATCAGCATTATCCTTAATTTATGAGCATAAGTGCAGCTTGCTATCTAAACCAATAAATATAATTTAACTTAAAATGGGCGTCTTATTATTTTTAATATAAATTGGATGTCTATTAATGTACCGTTCACAGAGTCAAAGAAAACAAAGTTGATGGTAATATGTCCAACAAGATGGTTGGAAAGACACGATACCCTTATTACGTTCAAGGAGTTATTTGTCCGAGTCGTGACGTTGCTTGACGAATTTTCAAGTAGTCGTGAAACCAATGCAGAAACAGCTAGTAAACCTTGTATGTTTAGTTCTGATATCCAAAGAGGAGACTTCGTAGTAGCTTTAGCAACTACAGCATATTACTTCTGTTTAATAGTAAGCGAACAGATCCAAAGTCCTAAAATGGGTTTAACAACTGCCTTAAATCATGTCAATGATCTGCTTGAGGTGATCAACAATCTAAGGAGGGATACGAAAATAGAATACGGAAATATTTTTGAAGACGCTATTAAACTGGCAGGAGATATTGGAAGTGTAATAGCAATGCTAAGAACTATTCCAACACAAACCAAGACAGACAACGTTCCTGCTTCAAACGCCTAAAAATACTTCATGCGAACAGTATTTTTATCTGTTGTGGATAGTTTCATTGCCGATCTAGAAGCAAGATTCCCCAAGATTTTCGCCCCATATTATCACTTGAAGGTCGTATTCATGCATACTGTTTAAAATACAGTGAGGATGAAGTGATCCAGGCATCCGAGAAATAGGAGCAGCTTTTAATGAAAGTAGAATTGAAACTATGGAAAAATGTAGGTTGATGAAAGTAAGAGACTTGAAACAGCAACTGAAACTTTAAAGAACTGTGAGAAGCAGTTTTTTTCCAAATGTATAAGTTTTACTTCAAATATTTGGGACTATTCCTGTCACTACAAGCACCCCTGAATGAAGCTTCTCTACTTTGAGACGAATAAAGACTTATTTGCGTAATATAATGGGATAGGTGAGACTAAATAAATTGGCTCTTGCAAATAGCCATAAAGAAAAAGATAGCGACATTGAAAATATCATTGACATATTCAGAAAAAAACAGAGACGAATGAGCATGACAGACTGGTCAGAAGACGGAAATACCCAGCGAATTTTGTTTCAGATTTTTTTTTATATTCATGTCAAGTTCCAGTTTTTACATTCATGTCATCTTCTGTACCCAGAAAACTAATTAATTAATTTATTTATTTATTGTTCCGTGGGACCAAATTAAGGAGAAGTCTCCATGGTCATGGAACGAGCCAATACATGAAATTATAACACGAAATTAGAAACAGATAAAATGAAATAAAAAAAAACATAATCAGGTGACAAGTCGTAAGTTTAAATGAAGAAAATCAACAATGTAACACTGGAATTTGCTTAATTTTTTAGCTCTTCCAGGAACTCCTCGACAGAATAGAAGGAGTGACCCATGAGGAAACTCTTCAGTTTAGACTTAAAAGAGTTTGGGCTACTGCTAAGATTTTTGAGTTCTTGTGGTAGCTTATTGAAAATGGATGCAGCAGAATACTGCACTCCTTTCTGCACAAGAGTCAAGGAAGTGCATTCTACATGCATATTTGATTTCTGCCTAGTATTAACTGAGTGAGAGCTGCTAACTCTTGGGAATAGGCTAATATTGCTAACAACAAACGACATTAAAGAAAATATATACTGTGAGGGCAATGTCAGAATTCCCAGATTTTTGAATAAGGGTCGACAAGAGGTTCTCGAACTTACACCAAATATAGCTCGAACAGCCCGTTTTTGAGCCAAAAATACCCTTTTTGAATCAGAAGAATTACCCCCAAAAATAATACCATACGTCATAAGCGTATGAAAATATGCGAAGTAGACTACTTTTCGTGTTGATGTGTCACTTATTTCAGATACTGTTCTAATGGTAAATAAAGCAGCATTTAGCTTCTGAACGAGATCCTGGACATGGGCTTTCCACAACAGCTTACTATCTATCCGAACGCCTAGGAACTTGAACTGTTCTGTCTCGCTTATAATATGCCTATTCTGTCTGAACAAAATATCGGTTCTTGTTAAATTGCGAGTTAGAAACTGTAAAAACTGAGTCTTACTGTGATTTAGCATCAAATTATTTTCCACAAGCTACGAACTCATTTCATGAACTACATTATTTGTTACTGTTTCAATATTACACACAAGATCCTTCACTATCAAGCTGGTGTCATCAGCAAACAACCCCTGGGGAACGCCCCACTTAACAGTGCCCCATTCGGACTGAACATCACTACCACTCTCAATATTGCGGAGAATTACCCTCTGCTTTCTGTTCTTAAAGTAAGAGGCGAACCAATTGTAAGCTACTCCCCTTACTCCATAATGGTCCAACTTCTGCAGTAATATTTTGTGGTCAACACAGTCAAAAGCCTTCGTTGAATCAAAGAAAACACCTAGCGTTCGCAGCCTTTTATTGAATATGTCCAAAACCTCACAGAGAAAAGAGAATATAGCATTTTCAGTTGTTAAACCATTTCTAAAACCAAACTGAACATTTGACAGCAAATTATGTGAATTTAAATGCTCCAGTAACCTTGTATATACATCCTTCTCGATAACTTTAGCAAACACCGATGGCATAGATATGGGTCTAAAATTATCAACATTATCAATGTCTTCCTTTTTATAAAGTGGCTTCACTACCGAGTACTTTAATCGGTCAGGAAACCGACCACTCCTAAAGGAAAAGTTACAGATATGGCTGAGAACTGGGCTAACATACATAGAACAATACTTCAGTATTCTGCTAGATACCCCGTCATATCCATGAGAGTTCTTGGTCTTTAGTGATTTAATTTTTAACTCAATCTCCCTCTTGTCAGTATCATGGAGGAGCATTTCAGGTAACAGTCTCGGAACACTTTTTTCTAAGAGCGCTATATGATTCCCTGTTGGGACTAGGTTTCTATTTAGTTCACCTGCTATATTCAGAAAGTGATTATTAAATACTGTACATATATGCGACTTATCAGTAACACGGACATTACCACTACACACTGATTCTATATCCTCGACCTGACTCTGCAGACCAGCAACTTCCTTTACGACTGACCATATGGTTTTAATTTTATCCTGAGACTTAGCTATTCTATCTGCATACCACATACTTTTTGCCTTCCTGATAACATTTTTAAGCACCTTACAATACTGTTTGTAATGGGCTGCTGCATTTAGATTTTGACTGTTTCTAACGTTTTGATATAATTGCCACTTTGTTCTACAAGATATTCTTATCCCTCTAGTCAGCCTCACAGGCTGCCTGTTTATGCTAGTACACTGTTTTAAACGTTTTAACGGAAAGCAACTTTCAAAGAGCATGAGAAAAGTCTTGAGAAAAACATTATATTTATCGTCTACTGTATCAGCGCTATAAACATCTTGCCACTCTTGTTCCTTTATAAGGTTTACAAAGGTCTCTACAGCAACTGGATCAGCTTTCCTGAACAGCTGATGACTATATTTAACACATGTTGCAGCACAAAAATCTTTTAAAGTTAAAATTTGTGCATCATGATCTGAAAGGCCATTCACCTTTTTGCTAACAGAATGCCCTTGTAGTAATGAGGAATGAACAATATTGTTGTCTATGGTTGTTCTACTGTTCCCTTGCACTCTCGTTGGAAAGAATACGGTTTGCATAATATTATATGAATTAAAGAGGTCTACCAGCATCCTCTTCCTTGCACAATCACTTATACAATTAATATCGAAGTCACCACATATTACAAACTTTTTGTATTTCCTATAAAGTGAACCAAGAACCTCCTCTAGCTTTAGCAAAAATGTTGTGAAATCGGAGTCTGGGGATCTATAAATAACAACAGTTAGAAGTTTAGCTCTACTAAATTTAACCACACATGCACAACATTCAAACACCTTTTCAGTGCAGTACTTTGAAGCATCAATTGACTCCAATGGGATGCCTTTTTTCACATACATGGCTACTCCCCCACACCGCAAAGAGCTCCCAGGAAAGCTGCCAGCCAACCTGTATCCTGGTAAAGGAAGCCTCTGAATTATCTCGTTATTTAAGAAGTGTTAAGATATACCAATAATTTCAGAATCAACATCTATAAGCAGTTCACTAACTTTATCTGTAATACCTTGTATATTTTGATGAAATATACTAATTCCCTCATTACTCGGATACCTAAGATTTGTCAAAAGTGATTCCCTTGTTAGAGAGACTTCCCTTAAGCAAGAATACCTATCAGCTGACTTCAATCTAAAAAAGGTGCAGCTCTAACACCCACTACTGCAGGAATTTTCCCATGAGTGATTCCACCAACCCCACCTATGCTGTAACCTATAAGCTTTGCCAACCTCCCCTTCCCATACCTGTTGAGGTGCAGCCCGTGTCTAGTGAAACCCGTCCTGCTGATAGACTCCACCGACATCACTGAAATGTGACCCATGCTTTCTGTCATCAGCGCACCCCCAAGTCTCATGTTATTACGCCTGACGGCTGTGTTAAGATGAGGCCGATCGTGACGCTGAAACAGTTCCACGAAATGCACATTCGTGTTGCCAGTCTGAGTGGCTATCTTTTCCAGGTCACCATCTACGTTATACTCCCCATCCCTATCAATACTATTACCAGCCCCACACACAATCACTACCTGATCCTCTTTAGTAAAATCCCTACATAACCCCCCTATGTTAACAGTCACCTGAGCCAACCCTGCATTAGGCTTCACAATGAAAACTTATTTCTTGTAAATTGACCTTTTTTGTGGTTTATGTAATTTATAAAATCTCCAATGTTAAAATAAGTTTCTTTTTTTTACCTTGAACTCCAAAACAGTTACCAAAAGCTACTTTAAGCAACACCAAATTTTACCAATTCGTCGGTGGAGGAGCCCAACTCTTCTTTTGCTAAGCGATATTCCGTTCCCCCAAAACCCGTCCCCCTCCAATAGCTCCCCCCCCCCCTCTTGACAGACTTCTAGAATTGCCCCTGAGTGACAACGACGCATATGTGCGACTGGATCTGAGCGTCCCAAGTGTGCTAACGTCGGATATACGCAGACGGTGGACAAAAATTTGGAGACGCCGCGACAAATGCATGCAAGTTAGATGCAGACGCTAGCCAAGCGTGCAGGTTGCCCTGTTGTATTCGACCACGAGCGGCACTTGTGCAATAATGCCCTCAGTAAGTTGAGTCAGCTGTGGTCAGTACAGTGCTCCGCGTAGTTGGAAGAAAATTATGTCGGAATGGAACTGAAACATTATACACTCCTGGAAATGGAAAACAGAACACATTGACACCGGTGTGTCAGACCCACCATACTTGCTCCGGACACTGCGAGAGGGCTGTACAAGCAATGATCACACGCACGGCACAGCGGACACACCAGGAACCGCGGTGTTGGCCGTCGAATGGCGCTAGCTGCGCAGCATTTGTGCACCGCCGCCGTCAGTGTCAGCCAGTTTGCCGTGGCATACGGAGCTCCATCGCAGTCTTTAACACTGGTAGCATGCCGCGACAGCGTGGACGTGAACCGTATGTGCAGTTGACGGATTTTGAGCGAGGGCGTATAGTGGGCATGCGGGAGGCCGGGTGGACGTACCGCCGAATTGCTCAACACGTGGGGCGTGAGGTCTCCACAGTACATCGATGTTGTCGCCAGTGGTCGGCGGAAGGTGCACGTGCCTGTCGACCTGGGACCGGACCGCAGCGACGCACGGATGCACGCCAAGACCGTAGGATCCTACGCAGTGCCGTAGGGGACCGCACCGCCACTTCCCAGCAAATTAGGAACACTGTTGCTCCTGGGGTATCGGCGAGGACCATTCGCAACCGTCTCCATGAAGCTGGGCTACGGTCCCGCACACCGTTAGGCCGTCTTCCGCTCACGCCCCAACATCGTGCAGCCCGCCTCCAGTGGTGTCGCGACAGGCGTGAATGGAGGGACGAATGGAGACGTGTCGTCTTCAGCGATGAGAGTCGCTTCTGCCTTGGTGCCAATGATGGTCGTATGCGTGTTTGGCGCCGTGCAGGTGAGCGCCAAAATCAGGACTGCATACGACCGAGGCACACAGGGCCAACACCCGGCATCATGGTGTGGGGAGCGATCTCCTACACTGGCCGTACACCACTGGTGATCGTCGAGGGGACACTGAATAGTGCATGGTACATCCAAACCGTCATCGAACCCATCGTTCTACCATTCCTAGACCGGCAAGGGAACTTGCTGTTCCAACAGGACAATGCACGTCCGCATGTATCCCGTGCCACCCAACGTGCTCTAGAAGGTGTACGTCAACTACCCTGGCCAGCAAGATCTCCGGATCTGTCCCCCATTGAGCATGTTTGGGACTGGATGAAGCGTCGTCTCACGCGGTCTGCACGTCCAGCACGAACGCTGGTCCAACTGAGGCGCCAGGTGGATATGGCATGGCAAGCCGTTCCACAGGACTACATCCAGCATCTCTACGATCGTCTCCATGGGAGAGTAGCAGCCTGCATTGCTGCGAAAGGTGGATATACACTGTACTAGTGCCGACATTGTGCATGCTCTGTTGCCTGTTTCTATGTGCCTGTGGTTCTGTCAGCGTGATCATGTGATGTATCTGACCCCAGGAATGTGTCAATAAAGTTTCCCCTTCCTGGGACAATGAATTCACGGTGTTCTTATTTAAGTTTCCAGGAGTGTAATTTTCTCTTTGTCACGAGGTTTCTATTTGATTCACTATGCGTTTCGAAATCCTTGGGTAACAGAAGAAATACTGAATTTAATTGATGAAAGGAGAAAATATAAAAATGCAGTAAATGAAGCAGGCAAAAAGGAATACAAACATCTCAAAGATGAGATCGACAGGAAGTGCAAAATGGCTAGGCAGGGATGGCTAGAGGACAAATGTAAGGATGTAGAGGCTTATCTCACTAGGGGTAAGACTGATACTGGCTACAGGAAAATTAAAGAGACCTTTGGAGAAAGGAGAACCACTTGCATGAATATCAAGAGCTCAGATGGAAACCCAGTTCTAAGCAAAGAAGGGAAAGCAGAAAGGTGGAAGGAGTACATAGAGGGTCTATACAAGTGCGATGTACTTGAGGACAATATTATGGAAATGGAAGAGGATGTAGTTGAAGATGAAATGGGAGATATGATACTGCGTGAAGAGTTTGACAGAGCACTGAAAGACCTGAGTCGAAACAAAGCTCCGGGAGCAGACAACATTCCATTAGAACTACTGACAGCCTTGGTAGAGCCAGTCCTGACAAAACTCTACCATCTGGTGAGCAAGATATATGAGACAGGAGAAGTAGCCTCAGACTTCAAGAAGAATATAATAATTCCAATCCCAAAGAAAGCAGGTGTTGATAGATGTGAAAATTACCGAACTATCAGTTTAATAAGTCACGGCTGCAAAATACTAACGCGAATTCTTTACAGACGAATGGAAAAACCAGTAGAAGGCGACCTCGGGGAAGATCAGTTTGGATTCCGTAGAAATATCGGAACACGTGAGGAAATACTGACCCTACAACTTATCTTAGAAAACAGATTAAGGAAAGGCAAACCTACTTTTCTAGCATTTGTAGACTTAGAGAAAGCTTTTGACAATGTTGACTGGAATACTCTCTTTCAAATTCTGAAGGTGGCGGGGGTAAAATACAGGAAGCGAAAAGCTATTTTCAATTTGTACAGAAACCAGATGGCAGTTGTAAGAGTCGAGGGACATCAAAGGAAAGCAGTGGTTGCGAAGGTAGTGAGACAGGGTTGTAGCCTTTCCCCGATGTTATTCAATCTCTATATTGAGCAAGTAATAAAGGAAACAAAAGAAAAATTCGGAGTAGGTATTAAAATCCATGGAGAAGAAGTAAAAACTTTGAGGTTCGCCGATGACATTGTAATTCTGTCAGAGACAGCAAAGGACTTGGAAGAGCAGTTGAACGGAATGGATAGTGTCTTGAAAGGAGGATATAAGATGAACATCAACAAATGCAAAACGCGGATAATGGAATGTAGTCGAATTAAGTCGGGTGATGCTGAGGGAATTAGATTAGGAAATGAGACACTTAAAGTAGAAAAGGAGTTTTGCTATTTGGGGAGCAAAGTAACTGATGATGGTCGAAGTAGAGAGGATATAAAATGTAGACTGGCAATGGCAAGGAAAGCATTTCTGAAGAAGAGAAATTTGTTAACATCGAGTATAGGTTTAAGTGTCAGGAAGTCGTTTCTGAAAGTATTTGTATGGAGTGTAGCCATGTATGGAAGTGAAACATGGACGATAAGAGAATAGACAAGAAGAGAATAGAAGCTTTTGAAATGTGGTGCTACAGAAGAATGCTGAAGATTAGATGATCACGTAACTAATGAGGAGGTATTGAATAGAATTGGGGAGAAGAGGAGTTTGTGGCACAACTTGACAAGAAGAACGGACCGGTTGGTAGGACACGTTCTGAGGCATCAAGGGATCATCAGTTTAGTATTGGAGGTCAGCGTAGAGGGTAAAAATCGTAGAGGGAGACCAAGAGATGAATACACTAAGCAGATGCAGAAGGATGTAGGTTGCAGTAGGTACTGGGAGATGAAGAAGCTTGCACAGGATAGAGTAGCGTGGAGAGCTGCATCAAACCAGTCTCAGGACTGAAGACCACAATAACAACATGCGTTTCGATGGATAAAACATTATTATCAGTTGAACGTGTGAAACTTGCTAATGCATCTTAAATAAGCATTATTTTGGAAAAACTGATAACAGAATGTAAGGATGGAGGGTCTTTATTATGGGTCGTTTCATAATGTCTTAGTCAAGTTACCTTCATTTTCCGAATCGTTAGCACCAAATGCATTCAGTGCATTTACTAAATGTATGGTGCAAAAATTGGCAATTGACCGTAAATAACGAAAAGTGTGAGGTCATCCTCATGAATGCTAACAGGAATCGGTTAAACTTCGGTTACACGATAAATCAGTCAAATCTAAAGGCCATAAATTCAACTAAATACCAAGGAATTAAAATTACTAAGAGCTTAAATGGAAGGAACACATAGAAAATATTATGGGGAAGGCTAGCCAAAAACTGTGCTTTATTGGCAAGACACTTAGAAAATGTAACGGACCTACTAAAATTAAGGAGGCTGCCTACACTACGCTTGTCCATCCTGTTTTGGACTACTGCTGTGCGGTGTGGGATCCTTACCATATAGGATTGACGGTGTACATCGAGATAGTTCAAAGAAGGGCAGCACGTTTTTTGTTATCGCGAACTAGGGAAGAGAGTCTCACTGAAATGATACAGGATTTGAGGTGGACATAATTAAAACAAAGGCGTTTTTCGTTATTTATGAATCTTCTCACGAAACTTCAATCACCGACTTTGTCCTCCGAATGCAAAAATATTTTGTTGACGCCGACCTGCACAGGGAGAAATGACCATCACAATAAAATAAGGGAAATTAGAGCTCGCACGGTAAGATATAGGTGTTCGTTCTTTCCCCGCGCTGTACGAGATTAGAATAATACAGAATTATTGTGAAGATGGTTCGATAAACCTTCTGCCAGACAGTGGTTTGCAGAGTATCCATGTAGATGTAGACTTCGGGGCAAAGAATGAGCAGCTGGTTGTGTCCTTATCAGCCACAGTTTAACACATTTTCTGCAACTGTATTTCGTAGCTGGTTTGCACGCACAGGGTGGTTATGATTAAACTTTCGCTACTTGAGATGGATCCAATGAAAAACAAATGATTTTAGGTCAATGAATCTTTGTGAAAATATTTGTCAGAAGAAACCATTGAAAGAAACTCATTTTTATTTCGACATGAAAAGGTGCCGTTTGTTAATTGGGTACCATGTTTAAGTTCCGGGTTACAAACGTAACTTAGTATGACGACTGTTTGCATCCACGACAGCCTGGAAGCGCGCTAGAGATAATATTACGCAACTGTTCGCAGCATTTTCTGAACGGTGGACCGTGTAATGTTCAGCTGTCTAGTCGTGAGGCAGTTCACCTGAAGATGCAAGATTCCGTCCAGCATTCTCAGCCATGGTAACAGCAACTTCTTCAACAATTTATGGCGCAGTTGGCCAGGAGAAGTTCCCAAATCGCTGGCTAATTCGAACTTCCGAATCATGTTCTTCAACGCAGATGCGGAAAGAGGACCTCTCCGTGTTCCTATAATGTATCGATACCCGCGAAGAGCAGCAGCAACATTGCTGTTGTTTTCACAAAACAGTTGTACCAGTAAAGCGCTGCCCGCCTTGTCCAGACCCATGTTGACTGTCGCTTGGATGCCGTACCACTACCGCTGTCTATCGGCAAGTCATGACACTAACACTACTAGCAACGTAAATCCTGCAGCGCACAGACTGAACATCATTCCTATGAAGTTGGATACCCGAACGGTACACAGTTTCCCTCTACATTGGCTCAAGTAGCCACGGGGTGTATCAAAAAGAATCATCCGATTTAAAAGAACTCATAACTATTATGTGAACTGAGATATGTGCGTGAACAACGTACTGTCGGAAATAGCAAACTCTCGAATTTTACACGGTTCTCGCTAGGTGGCAACAGTGTGTGCTCACTTCAGTTCTATTACAAATGGTGTCGGAACAACAGAAAGAGTTTTGTGTTCTACATTTTGCGCAGTGCGGGTCAGTAATAACTGTTTAGCGTAACTTTCGTGCTAGGTGTGGTGTGGATCCTCCTACGAGTATCGAGCATTAGACAATGGCGTGAACAATTCCGAGAAACAGGTGGTTTGTGTAAAGGCAAATCTCTGGGCTGTCCCCGAGTGTCTGACACAGATGTCGAATGCATCCGCCATAGTTTCATAAGGGATCCGCAGAAATCCATTCGCCGCGCAGCTCGTCAGCTCAACATGCCCCCGATCTCCGTCTGGCGTGGGTTGTGTCGACGTTTACACAGGAAACCATACAAAATTCAACTACTGCAAGCTCTCCGTGAACGTGACATACAACAACGTGTGAAATTCTGTAACTTCGCTCTTGGAAAGACAGAGGATGACAGTTTTCTTCCACACTTAGTGTTTGGTGACGAGGCAACGTTCTATTTAAATGGAAAGGTGAACCGTCATGATGTCAGAATATGGGGTGTGGAACAACCACATGAAGTTCTACAACATGAGAGGGAATCTCCAAAATTTAATATGCTTTGTGCAGTTTCATGGGAAAAGGTGGATGGTCCGTTTTTCTTTGCCAAGACCACTGTTACAGGAAGCACATATCTCGATATGCTTGAGAACTTTCTTCTCCCACAGTTCGAGACTGATTCGAACGACTGCATTTATCAGCACACTGGCGCCTGGAAGTGCGGAAACTTTTAAATCAAAGGATTACTGAACTATGGATCGGTCGCACTGGACAAAATGATTCACCCTTACATTACTGGACCTGACTGTATGTGATTATTTCTTGTGGGGGTTTATAAAAGACTGTTTATGTGCCTCCGTTACCAACAACAATGAATGAACTGAGACATCGCGTAACAGCAGCTGTGGAAGCCGTAACTCAAGACATGCTTGCTGCAGTGTGGGAACAATTTGAATACTGCATTGACATATGCTGTGCACCTCAAGGCGGTCATATTGAAGACCTATGAAAAGGTATGAAAAAACTTTTTTAAGTTTTCTGTTCATCAAATAGTAAAATTCGTTGTATACGTTTATTAGTTTCAGAAATATGGGCGTGCCAAATCGGATAATTCTTTTTGATACACCATGTATACTAAGTGCCAGTGTTTCCTCTATGGAAAAGAAAGTTGAGGGTCTCCTAGATAAGGACCAATTCGGCTTCAGGAAAGGTAAAGACGCCATAGAGACAGCTATGACGTTGCGGTTGATAATGGAAGCAAGACTAAAGAAAAATCAAACGTTTAAAGGATTTGTCGACCTAGCGTTACACAATGTCAAATGATGCCAGATGTTCGAAATTTTGAGAAAAATAGGTGTAAGCATTACAGAAAAAAATTGTAAATTTGTGGTAAGATCTGGTTAGGTCATCGTTCCCTAAGCTTGCACCCTACTTAATCTAACTTAAACTAACTTATACTATGGACAACACACACACACAAACACCCATGCCTGAGGGAGGAGTCGAACCTCCGACAGGGGGAACCGCGCAGACCATGACAAGACGTCCAAGACCGCGTGGCTACCCCGCGCGGCAAGCTGTAGGGAAATACAGGTAATATACAATATAGACTATGTCATCAAAGGTATCTAGACACCTGGCTGAAAATGACTTACAAGTTCGTGGCGCCCTCCATCCATAATGCTGGAATACAATATGGTGTTGGCCCACCCTTAGCCTCGATGACAGCTTCCACTCTCGCAGGCATACGTTCAATCAGGTGCTGGAAGGTTTCTTGGGCAATGGCAGCCCATTCTTCACGGAGTGCTGCACTGAGGAGAGGTATCGATATCGGTAGGTGAGGCGTGGCACAAAGTCGGCGTTCCAAGACATCCTAAAGGTGTTCCATACGATTCAGGTCAGGTCTCTGTGCAGAACAGTCGATTACAGTGATGTTATCATCGTGTAATCGCTCCACCACAGGCCATGTATTAAGAACAGGTGCTCGATCGTGTTGAAAGATGCGAACGCCATCCCCGAATTTCTCTTCAACAGTGGGAAGCGATAAGGTGCTTAAAACATCAATGTAGACCTGTGCTGTGATAGTGCCACGCAAAACAATATGGGTTGCAAGCTCCCTATACGAAAAACACTACCACGCCGTAACACCACCGTCTCTGAATTTTACTGTCGGCACAACACACGCTGGCAGATAACGTTCACCGGGCATTCGTCATACCCACACGATACCCTTATTACGTTTAAGGAGCTATTTGTCCGAGTCGTGACGTTGCTTGACGAATTCTCAAGTAGTCGTGAAACCAATGCAGAAACAGCTAGTAAACCTTGTATGTTTAGTTCTGATATCCAAAGAGGAGACTTCGTAGTAGCTTTAGCAACTACAGCATAAGCGAACAGATCCAAAGTCCTAAAATGGGTTTAACAACTGCCTTAAATCATGTCAATGATCTGCTTGAGGTGATCAACAATCTAAGGAGGGATACGGAAATAGAATACGGAAGTATTTTTGAAGACGCTATTAAACTGGCAGGAAACATTGTGTACCGTGAATCATCACTCCACACAAAGTTTTTCCACTGTTCAATTGTCCTATGTTTACGCTCCTTTCACCAAGCGTGGCGTCTTTTGGCATTTACCGGTGTTATGTGTGGCTTATGAGCAGCCGCTCGACCATGAAATCCAAGTTTTCTCACCTCCCGCCTAACTGTCATAGTGCTTGCAGTGCATCCCGATGCAGTTTGGAATTCCTGTGTCATAGTCTAGATAGATGTCTGCCTATTACACATTACGACCCTCTTCAATTGTCGGCGGTCTCTGTCAGTCAACAGACGAGGTCGGTCTGTACGCTTTTGTGCTGTACGTGTCCCTTCACGCTTCCACTTCGCTCTCACATCGGAAGCAGTGGACCTAGGGATCTTTAGGAGCGTAGAAATCTCGTTTACAGACGTATGATACAAGAGATACCCACTCACCTGACCACGTTCGAGGTCCGTGAGTTCCGCGGGGCGCCCCATTCTGTTCTCTCACGATGTCTAATGACTACTGAGGTCACTGATATGGAGTACCTGGCAGTAGATGGCAGCACAATGCACCTAATACGAAAAACGTATGTTTTTTTGGGGTGTCCGGATACTTTTGGTCACATATTGTATTCAAGATCAGAGAGGGAAAAAGAAGACCAAGAACGATGTGCTCAGATTAAAAAGGGTGTAAGACAGGGATGTGGTCTTCCGCCCCTACTGTTCAGTCTATTCACCGAAGAAGCAATATGGGAAATAAAAGGAAGTTTCAAAAAAATGGTTCAAATGGCTCTGAGCACTATGGGATTCAACTGCTGAGGTCATTAGTCCCCTAGAACTTAGAACTAGTTAAACCTATCTAACCTAAGGACATCACAAACATCCATGCCCGAGGCAGGATTCGAACCTGCGACCGTAGCGGTCTTGCGGTTCCAGACTGCAGCGCCTTTAACCGCACGGCCACTTCGGCCGGCCGGAAGTTTCAAAAGGGGAATAAAACTTCATGGTGTAAGGATATCTATGTGAAGAATAGCTCATGATATTGCTTTCCTCAGTGAAGGTGAAGAAGAATAACAGGAAATGTTGAATGGAATATACTGTCTGATGAGTACAGGAATGGATTGAGAGTAAATCGAAGAAAGCCGAAAGTAGTGAGAAATAGCAAAAATGAGAACAGCGAGAAAGTTATCACATTTCGTGATCAGGAAGCAGAAGACATTAAAGTATTCTTCTATCCAGGCAGCGAAATAGCTGATGAGGGACGGAGCAAGGAGGACATAAAAAGCAGATTAGCGCAGGCAAAGAAGCATTCCTGGCTGAGAGAAGTCCACTAGCATCAAACATATACTTTAATTTGAGGAAGACATTTCTGAGAATGACTGTTTGGAGCACAGCATTGTATGGTAGTGAGACATGGACTGTGGGAAAACCAGAGCAGAAGTGAATAGAAGAATTTCAGATGTGGTGCTACTGAAGTATGTTGAGAATTTAAGTGCACTGATAAGGTAGGGATTGAGGAGGTTCTCGACAGAACTGGTGAGGAAAGAAATATAGGGAAAACACGGAGAAGAAGAAGGACAGGATGATAGGACATGTATTACGACATCGGGGAAGAATGTCGATGGCATTACAGGGAGCTGTAGAGGGTAAAAACTGTAGGGGAAGACAGAAATTGGATTACTCCCAGCAAATGGTGAGGGGACATAGCGTACAAGCGCCACTCTGAGAAGAAATTATTGGCACAGGAGAGGAATTCGCGGCGAGCCGCATGAAACGGGTCAGAAGACTGGGAACTCAAAAATAAATAAATAAACATAAAATAAAATATATAAAAATTGCATTCCATAGGTGGATCAGCACTCTATTAAACAGGTGGACGTAATGTTATGGCTCCTCTATAAAAAAGAACAAAGACAAAATACAGACCTATTACACATCACTTTGCGTCACCGCAACTGAATACAAAGAACTCCCTTTTTCTATATTTCAGGAGAACGTTTTCTTTTCCATGTTAATTGATTTTTCCGTCTTCTTTTGGTAGAACATTTTCATTTTTAGTATGAGAAGCAGTTTTTTTTCCTTGTCATTTGAGATTCCTTGCATCCTAGGAGCACAAAAATGTGTATAACGTAATTTCGTTCACGGCATATTTTCGTTAAAAAAACGACTTAAAAGGCAATTTGACAATTCTGTAAGCACGTCTACGGCAATTACCTTTATTCAGATTATATCTGAATGTGGATTCAATGTATCAGGTGAAATATTGTCAAACAAACGTTAAAATAATTTGACTCTGCTAGGCTTACAGTTGACGGCAGCCTACCAAAGATAAATCTCGATAGTCTGGATTCAGTCGTGAAGGACAGGAACAGCTGATGCAAGAGTATTGGTGACTGCAACGTGATGAAAGGGAAAAGTGTAAAGGCTTAAAGGCGAAATACTTCGTTGAAAGTGGAATTATAACACAATTTCTATGTTAGTACTGAATACTTCCATGTATTTTGTACAAAATCAGTTAACATTTACGTACAATGGTTGGGTAGTCAGATATTTCATACAAACTGGAAGTGCCAAATAATAATATTACGCATATAACTAGAATGGAATCTTCGACTTTTATTATTTTAATTCAACACTTTATGCTCTTTACTCACTGGTTAGCAAAAAAATGGTTCGAATGGCTCTGAGCACTATGGGACTTAACTTCTGAGGCCATCAGTCCCCTAGAACTTAGAACTACTTAAACCTAACTAACCTAAGGACATCACACACATCCATGCCCGAGGCAAGATTCGAACCTGCGACCGTAGTGGATACGCAGTTCCAGACTGTAGCGCCTAGAACCGCTCGGCCACCCCGCCCGGCTCACTGATCAGCACTGTTACAACGTCTAGAATGATGATACTTGCATAAATGTTATTACAGTGTTCCCAGATAGCCAGCGACGTTCATGTTCCGCCGAAATTATGCACTGGGAGGAATTTTGTTAGAGACATTTTACTGTTGTCGGGATGCTTTAAAGTCCGAGTGCGCCAAGTTTTCTTGATCCTATGTATGGAAAGAAACCGCTGATGACTTTTCTTCTATAAAACTTCGCATATTATTTGTCCAACACGAGTTGTAGTTTAAACAAGTGTACGCTCCGACACAGCGCGTATCCACAAGCTGTAACGACAGCAGAACTAGCGTCGAACTAATGTATCAGCTGTTTTATTGTTATGATTCACTGAGGCACACCAAAACATTTTGCTAACTGAATGTTCAATCCGTGTCGTTCACGTTTCAAATCTCATTACATAGTCGCTCTCTATGCCACGCCAGTCCTGTCCATGTTGTTTGTATGCACTGTGAAAACTTGCGAACTTGCTTCGTGTTCTGCGGTGAAACACACGCACGGAAAACCGATAAGATACATTGGTGACAAAAATACTGCGTCTTACTTTTCCTAGAAGTTTTGAGATAAAAACGCGTCACTATCGTTTTACGAATCTCTTGTACGTTGGAATTATACGGTTCATTGTTCAGCTGTTAGGCTACGTTCGTATAGCCTGTATAATCTTCACATGATATTTGGCCCCTTTATAGCCACCGGAGTGAAATACATCGACGCTGCGGGTATAACGCGATGCTGAGACGGCGTGTGAACCGCTAAGCTATTGCACAGATACAACCTAACAATCGTACCGGCCTTTACTCCACAGGGCGTGGTTTATGCTCCGCGGATAAGAGACTGAGGTGGCGACAAACGCGGAAGAGTAAATAGCGCAGTGATGAATTCTTCTCGAGAAATCAGCCGAGTAATATGTTCGTTTCGCGGCAACGTTTCGACAGCTTTCTTATTTGTCATTTTCTGGCAAAGTGTTTCAGTCCTGTCAGACATTGCGCCAGAAGATGGCGGGTAACTGACTTGTCGGAACGTCACTCCGAAGCAGACGAATTGCTCGACTGACTTCCCGAGAAGAATTCGATATTGATGTCCTATGATGAACATCATACAACGTAAAATTATTCAATGAAAAAGTAAAATGGTTTTGTTGCATCACTGAAGAATAAACAGCGTCATGCTTCTTTTTTCAGGCCGAACGGCGAGTCTGATTCGCGCCGAAGAGTTTCTGTTTGACCAGTGCAACTAAATTGATGTTTACAAATTTTGAAAATATGTACCTGTCTTTCCAGTAATTCTTCGGGAGTGCAGACAACAAGACAGCTGCACTAATATTTCACAGAGGTGCTGATGATAATGAGACAGAGAAATGACATTAGCAGTGAACGCGAGAAGGCGCGTGCAGTGTTTTTCCCCGTCAGATATAAGGCTGCTTCACGACTTGCCGATGTTAACGTTGTTGATATTTCTTCTGAAGGCCTTATCTTCTGTCAATCTCGGACGTCACTTTCCGATAATCACTGTCACCTTAAAGTCACGGAGGCCTGTGAAAATGCAAGAAGGCCATTTCTCGCTAACAGCTGCTCGATTTCGCAAGAGAAACAGTTTGTTTTCTGCATTTGTAGCACTGTTGACTGCCGAAGATATTCGTCCTCTGCCCTAGCCCATTACCATCGATCGCTGTCGTCATGCGAGCTTAAATCGTCACCTACTGCACCGCCGTGATAACACACATAATCATCAAAGATACTATCTCTGTACTTCTTAGTAACCACAGTCTTAAGTACAAAACAGTAAAAAAAATACCGAGCTGTCTGAGTACCAACTGAAGACACACTGCCCTATAACGGTGCTTGCTTGTACAAAGACATCCTTTTCACGGATGTTTGGTGACTGACGACATTGCGAGTTTACTTTTTGTATCTTCTAGTTGTTCGGGGGCTCAGTGCGTAACTAACAGGCAACAAAACCTAAGGTAATGTTAATACATAAAACTGCAACCAGTCCTTTTTTCAGTATTTATTATTCGATGAGCCGCTTTTCGAGCCTTTTCAGGTTCTTCTTCAGACAGATGGAAGCAGACACATGGGACACTAACGAAAAAAGCCGCGCATACTGTCGCAAGCCAGCACCCAGCATAATGCTAGGAATAATGATGTAACATCCAGAAGACCATCTGAAGATGAACCTGAAAAGGTTCGAAACCGGGTTCATGCAATAATAAATAATATTCAGAAAAGTAACTGGTTGCAGTTTTATGTATTTACATTCAATTAACAGTCACGGGTTCTAAAATGTCCGTAATGATTGAAGCCCAACTTGGTTTGGGATTTTTTTCTGTCACCTGTAAATTCTTTTAGCTCTGGCAATTAGTTACATGTACACTCCTGGAAATGGAAAAAAGAACACATTGACACCGGTGTGTCAGACCCACCATACTTGCTCCGGACACTGCGAGAGGGCTGTACAAGCAATGATCACACGCACGGCACAGCGGACACACCAGGAACCGCGGTGTTGGCCGTCGAATGGCGCTAGCTGCGCAGCATTTGTGCACCGCCGCCGTCAGTGTCAGTGTCAGCCAGTTTGCCGTGGCATACGGAGCTCCATCGCAGTCTTTAACACTGGTAGCATGCCGCGACAGCGTGGAAGTGAACCGTACGTGCAGTTGACGGACTTTGAGCGAGGCCGGGTGGACGTACCGCCGAATTGCTCAACACGTGGGGCGTGAGGTCTCCACAGTACATCGATGTTGTCGCCAGTGGTCGGCGGAAGGTGCACGTGCCCGTCGACCTGGGACCGGACCGCAGCGACGCACGGATGCACGCCAAGACCGTAGGATCCTACGCAGTGCCGTAGGGGACCGCACCGCCACTTCCCAGCAAATTAGGGACACTGTTGCTCCTGGGGTATCGGTGAGGACCATTCGCAACCGTCTCCATGAAGCTGGCCTACGGTCCCGCACACCGTTAGGCCGTCTTCCGCTCACGCCCCAACATCGTGCAGCCCGCCTCCAGTGGTGTCGCGACAGGCGTGAATGGAGGGACGAATGGAGACGTGTCGTCTTCAGCGATGAGAGTCGCTTCTGCCTTGGTGCCAATGATGGTCGTATGCGTGTTTGGCGCCGTGCAGGTGAGCGCCACAATCAGGGCTGCATACGACCGAGGCACACAGGGCCAACACCCGGCATCATGGTGTGGGGAGCGATCTCCTACACTGGCCGTACACCACTGGTGATCGTCGAGGGGACACTGAATTGTGCACGGTACATCCAAACCGTCATCGAACCCATCGTTCTACCATTCCTAGACCGGCAAGGGAACTTGCTGTTCCAACAGGACAATGCACGTCCGCATGTATCCCGTGCCACCCAACGTGCTCTAGAAGGTGTAAGTCAACTACCCTGGCCAGCAAGATCTCCGGATCTGTCCTCCATTGAGCATGTTTGGGACTGGATGAAGCGTCGTCTCACGCGGTCTGCACGTCCAGCACGAACGCTGGTCCAACTGAGGCGCCAGGTGGAAATGGCATGGCAAGCCGTTCCACAGGACTACATCCAGCATCTCTACGATCGTCTCCATGGGAGAATAGCAGCCTGCATTGCTGCGAACAGTGGATATACACTGTACTAGTGCCGACATTGTGCATGCTCTGTTGCCTGTGTCTATGTGCCTGTGGTTCTGTCAGTGTGATCATGTGATGTATCTGACCCCAGGAATGTGTCAATAAAGTTTCCCCTTCCTGGGACAATGAATTCATGGTGTTCTTATTTCAATTTCCAGGAGTGTATTAGAAATTGCAACCTATACCATGGTCCGTAGCTCATGTTCAAAATTTCATTTAGTGAGGCTTTAATCCAAAAATAGGCTCAGTATAAGGCAGTCTTTGCATAATTGGGAAATGCCGGAACCCTACTACCTTAGGCGCAAGCAGAATATCGCTGGATAATGGTCTCCAACGAAAGAATGGTGTGATGTCGTCAGTCATACGACCGCACCGCCGCCTGAGAAATCGATCCGCCGGATGCGATTCCCTCGATAAACGGAACAGAAGAACGGCTGTGTTAGCCAAAGAGTACACAGCCAGTCGCAGTACTTATGCTCGCCGCGAGGCGCCGCTAGGCCCTTTCATTTGCAGCCGGAGAGTAGTGCAGTTGTGCCAGTCTACAGGTCGTAGCCGCGCTCAGTGGTCAGCCAGCGCCGATGATAGTCATCGTCTGCAGCTAAGTCATTGCTACCATCAAGTCTTTGCAGCCATTACCAAGTTAGTCTTCAAATTCACCGGATTCGACATTCAAGATTACGAAAGATTCAGTCGTCACTGCAAGGTTGTGACTTGTAAATTATGTCATTCTACAGCCGCTTAGTCTAGTCGCGTCAACCAACTGATCATGGACTACAGCAAAGTTAAGTAATAAATACACTACTGGCCATTAAAATTGCTACACCACGAAGATGACGTGCTGCAGACGCGAAATTTAACCGACAGGAATAAGATGCTGAGATATGCAAATGATTAGCTTTTCACAGCATTCACACAAGATTGGCACCGGTGGCGACACCTACAACGTGCTGACATGAGGAAAGTTTCCAACCGATTTCTCATACACAAACAGCAGTTGACCGGCGTTGCCTGGTGAAACGATGTTGTGATGCCTCGTATAAGGAGGAGAAATGCGTACCATCACGTTTCCGACTCTGATAAAGGTCGGATTGTAGCCTATCACGATTGCGGTTTATCGTATCGCGACATTGCTGCTCCCGTTAGTCGAGATCCAATGACTGTTAGCAGGATATGAAATCGGTGGGTTCAGGAGGGTAATACGGAACGCCGTGTGTAGTGTAACGACGTAAGTTTTGTATAAATGATTTTTTTTGGACATATGACCAAGTGCAGACTTCGTCACCTAAGTCAGTTACAACACACTTCAAAATTATTTAAATTCTTTTTAAAATTGTCTCTCAATGGTTCTTGAACGAAACTGTAATTAAAACATCATCATTTGAGTCGTATGCGCAGAATTACGTCACTCAGTCCAATTGGTTTGAGCAAATTTTTTTCAATTTGTTTCTTCTCAGAAATTATATTAATGCAAGTTATCTGCTTTAATAAATATTAGAACCACATTGAATAAACTTTCAAGACTCAAACTCGCGATGAACGTTGTCAAAATTAATAATCGTGTCAAATAAATTTAATTCATTAACATAATTCTTCATAAATAAATTCTCGGAACACGTATTTAAACTTTAGTAGCATGCACTAGTTTATTATCTTCGTACATATAGACGTGAACCTGAGCCTTGACGAGATAGGACTGAACATTTACAACATGATTAAACTCTCTATGACGTCATTGTTGTAGAAACATTACAAATTCTTATTTTTTCAGTTTTTAGAAGCACGACGCAACAACTCGGTTTCAGGATCTTCTGTTGCTCTTTGGCTGTCGACCCGCGACGTATAGTGGCCAGCAATTTTCTCTCTGGTCCCGGCAGTGAAGATGCTGTCTCCGTTCGTTGCGCCGCCCTCCCCGTACATGAAACATAAAAATAAATACAAAACTTTAGATATTTCACAACAATTACAAATATTACAAAATACATAAATAAAACACTAAATTAAACTTATATTCACCTGCAAACTGGGCTGACACTGGTGGATGGGTGACGCTTCAATTTCGCGTCCCACTACATACCCCACCCACAAGCTCAGTTTGTCAGGTTTTAACCAAAAATAAAACTTCTTCTTTATACAATATTTAACTGTTAATATTATACATTTTTCTCACATTTTCCGTAATCTAAAGTCCTTGCTCTTAGATAGATTCAATCCTTTTATGACGATATTGTTGTGACTATTTGTCATTTACTTTTAATTGTGCTATGATGGTAATTCATAATCGAATATATGGAGATTACTCCTTTTCATTTAATAGTTGCTAGTAAATAATAATTTAGTACGTCCTTTAACGTTGTTACATTAGGACAGAGCGTCCAAATTGTGATTGGTTAGTTTCGGTTTTATTCATTTACTAGAGTTATTCTTTCCAATATGTATATTACTAATAAGTTTCTCACAATAACTAATAGTACTATTTACTTTACTTCGTTCTTTTCCCTAATGCTTTATTTATGCCTGAGGTCAAGAAGAAATCCAGCAAAACTTTCTTTAGAATCTCGGCACGGCTTTCTTTACCTTCGGACACTTTGTTGGATAATGGCAATTTATTTAGGAGAACAAGCGAGAGAGCCCCGTTTGGTGTGTTCTACATTAACACTATTATAAATCTCTATTAAAGGCACTCTGCTATGTTCTCGTGAGCCATATAGCTCTGGACGCCCATGGTTCCTAAAACTATTAACCATCCGCTTTGGTTCCTACTATCCGAGTAAATATAAAATATACAAAATTCCTTCTGACCTAATAACAAAACTTTCTTCCATATAAATCCCCTTTTAGTTATCTTTCCCTTTTTGAAGAACCGGTAGATTATTGTAGAACACTTGTTTGAACTTACTGTCATTTCTTTAAAATAACCCGTAACTATCACGAAAAACTTCACATGAATAAACTATGAACGCTCGTCCATATGCAACATATACTAAATATTAACTTATTTAGGAATGAAGGGTTTAATTTGATCGACACTATATAATCCTTTAATTACACCTGATGAAGGTTCCATAAGAAGTAACGCTTTGGGATGTACAATCTTATGTACAGCATATGGACCTTCAAAGATAAAGCAGAATTTTCTACATTCCTTATTGATCTTCGAACTTTTAGGGTGACATCGTACTAATACAAGGTCTTCCTTTACTCTTTCGGATAGACAATTCGTAGAATAACATTTTTCTTTCCTTTACATAATACGGTAACCTACTAATTAGGACTCGTATTACATGACTTTCAATAATTGGTTCTTCAATCAATTTAGCACGGTTTAAAGGCCATTCGAAATAATTCCTATAACCTCCCCACCGTTTAGAATAAGGAGGAGGGTCTAACAACTCTAAAGTTAAGTGTTGTTGTTTTCCTCTTGACCAATAATTTTGTTTAAACTGCTTAACAAAGTCACCCCAGTCCCTAAATTCAGTTCTATGCAGTACTGCCCATTCCGCAGCTTCTGCTTCTAAATGTCCTGTTACAAATTGAATCCGTTTTTCATTACTCCATTTAGGAGATAATGAAGTTTCAAAAGCTTTTATAAAGATTATAGGGTGAAGTTCGCCTCCGGGTTTGAATACAGGAAATCGACTTGCTACATTTGAATTTGTCGTTATATCATCCCAACATTCTGCGAGAGACATAGTTGGATTCTGTTTAGATTGCAGAGACGGAGTTGCGTCGGATTTGCTTGCCGTGATTTCTTTATTTGTGTTGTTGTCGTCCGAGCTAGCAAACACGATGCGACTGTTGTCTCTGATTACGTTATTACTTCTACTACTTGAAATGTTTTCATTATTATCTAATTCCGATAACCGTTTAGTAATTTCCTGTATTCGCATTTCTGTATTGGATACGCGGTTAGCTAATATCGATTCTTCACTGTGTTCACGATGTGAACGCTCTGTACCTTCGTCAATGTTATTATCTTTGGAAGTCTCAAGGTTACTGCATATTTCGGTAATTAAAAATTTCATGTTTTCTATTTCAGTATGATCTTTTTCTACTCGATGAGTTAATGTCTCTAATTCGACATTACCTATTGAAGAAATCTCTACAGGTTTGGTAGAAACCTCTTTAATAGATTCTAATAATTCTCTACGAACAGTTTCTGTTTGCATAAAAAATTCATCTCGTAACTTATTTTTCTCTATTTCATTTACAACTAAGACATTGACCTTATCTAGTCTCTTGGTTAAGTCAGTAATATCATTTCGCATGCGAGCTTTTTCCTCACGCGATTCCTGGATATGTTCTTCTAACCTTTTAGAATTATCAGCAATCTTATTACTAAGTCCTACTAGTTTTTTCTGCATTTCAACTTTAGAAGCCTCTATTTTATCACTTAATTCTCGACTGGTTTCATTAAGATGTTCCTGTAACCTGTCTGTAGATTTTGTTAGCTCCCCTTTAAGTTCCTCCTTTAATCTAGCCGTAGATTCTTCGTTAGACTGTTTTAATTCCTCTTTTAATCTAGCAGTAGATTCTTCGTTAGATTGTTTTAGTTTAGCGATCGCCCTAAAAAGGGATCTCATGCCCTTATCGGACACAGATTGCTCTTCGTCTGACATTTCACTTCCCGACATTATTGTAAGATATTAACTAGTTACACACGCAGACTTGTAATCAACAATCCTATTAAAAGCACACTCCCTATGTACAACACTCCACTTCCAACTTAAAACAGACTCACCGGACACTAATATTGTAGTTTGTAGTTCTCGGCGATCAGTGTGCTGCTATGGGCTGCAGAAGTAACAGCCGTCGATGCAGCCGCTGAGATGCTGCGACCCCGCTTCCGCAACCGGCAGGACGCTGAGTCGAACACCGGAGACGTCACTGGCTGCAACCACGCCCGGCCCCACCGTAGACAGGCGAAGCCCTCAGCAACACCTCTAATACCAGCCGGAGGAACGCCCCCCAACTGACGTACTGGGCTGCTTGGCTGCGCTCCGTCAGTTGCCCAGACCCGCGAAGTCGCCGCTGGCTGGTGAAGGCTCCACGAAGACTTTCGTTCACTTCCGAAATACTCTTGATGTTTTAATTGTTTCGTACCTGTGTGCCTTAGTTGCACACAAGTCCTGTTTATAAGGTCGCCACGGTGTAGTGTAACGACGTAAGTTTTGTATAAATGATTTTTTTTTTTTGACATATGACCATGTGAAGACTTCGTCACCTACGTCAGTTACAACACACTTCAAAATTATTTAAATTCTTTTTAAAATTGTCTCTTAATGGTTCTTGAACGAAACTGTAATTAACACATCATCATTTGAGTCGTATGCGCAGAATTACGTCACTCAGTCCAATTGGTTTGCGCAAACTTTTTTCAATTTGTTTCTTCTCAGAAATTATATTAATGCAAGTTATCTGCTTTAATAAATATTAGAACCACATTGAATAAACTTTCAGAACTCAGACTCGCGATGAACGTTGTCAAAATTAATAATCTTGTCAAATAAATTTAATTCATTAACATAATTCTTCATAAATAAATTCTCGGAACACGTATTTAAACTTTAGTAGCATCCACTAGTTTATTATCTTCGTACATATAGACGTGAACCTGAGCCTTGACGAGATAGGACTGAACATTTACAACATGATTAAACTCTCTATGACGTCATTGTTGTAGAAACATTACAAATTCTTATTTTTTCAGTTTTTAGAAGCACGACGAAACAACTCGGTTTCAGGATCTTCTGTTGCTCTTTGGCTGTCGAGCCGCGACGTATAGTGGCCAACAATTTTCTCTCTGGTCCCGGCAGTGAAGATGCTGTCTCCGTTCGTTGCGCCGCCCTCCCCGTACATGAAACATAAAAATAAATACAAAACTTTAGATATTTCACAACAATTACAGATATTACAAAATACATAGACAAAACACTAAATTAAACTTATATTCACCTGCAAACTGGGCTGACACTGGTGGATGGGTGACGCTTCAATTTCGCGTCCCACTACACGTGCTGGATCCCAACGGCCTCGTATCACTAGCACTCGAGATGACAGGCATCTTATCTGCATGGCTGCAACGGATCTTGCAGCCACGTCTCGATCCCTGAGTGAACAGGTGGGGACGTTTGCAAGACAATAACCATCTATACGAACAGTTCGACGACGTTTGCAGCAGCATGGACTATCAGCTCGGAGACCGTGGCTGCGGTTACCCTTGACGCTGCATCACAGACAGGAGCGCCTGCGATGGTGTACTCAACGACGAACCTGGGTGCACGAATGGCAAAACTTCATTTGTTCGGATGAATCCAGGTTCTGTTTACAGCATCGTGATGGTCGCATCCGTGTTTGGCGACATCGCGGTGAACGCACATTGGAAGTGTGTATTCGTCATCGCAATAGTGGCGTATCACCCGGCGTGATGGTATGGGGTGCCATTGGTTACACGTCTCGGTCACCTCTTGTTCGCATTGACGGCACTTTGAACAGTGGACGTTACATTTCAGATGTGTTACGACCCTACATTTCAGCAGGATAATGCACGACCGCATGTTTCAGGTCCTTTTTGGATACAGAAAATGTTCGAATGCTGCCCTGGCGAGCACATTCTCCTGATCTCTCACCAACTGAAAACGTCTGGTCAATGGTGGCCGAGCAACTGGCTCGTCACAATACACCAGTCACTACTCTTGATGAACTGTGGTATCGTGTTGAAGCTGCATGGGTAGCAGTACCTGTACACTCCATCCAAGCTCTGTTTGACTCAATGCCCAGGCGTATCAAGGCCGTTATTACAGCCAGATGTGGTTGTCCGGGGTGCTGATTTCTCAGGATCTATGCAACCAAATTGTGTGGAAATGTAATCACATGTCAGTTCCACTATAATATATTTGTCGAATGAATACCAGTTTTTCATCTGCGTTTCTTCTTGGTTTAGCTATTTTAATGGCCAATAGTGTACTTTCTTATTTTGTACTCCTGCTAATTAGTTGTGTTTTCCTGTTGTAGTTACCAAGCAATCTTGGCATAGTAGAACCCATGTTTCACCTCCTTGGCTACCTCATATTTGCCACCTCATGTTGATAGACTTGATAATGGTGGAAGATCGAGAGCCATCAAATGGGGATTGAACCTCATCACTGGGAAGCCAGAAGGCAGGTTAACCGACGAGCAGGAAGCAAAGCAATATTTTTTTGTGGTAGCAGCTTGGTGTTATTGAAGATTCCAATCCACCATATTATTCCCCACCCTTTTGGCTATTTTTCAAAATAATCTGCGTTCAACGTGATGACTTTACGCCACCTTACTGGGAGGGCCTGCTTGCCCACATGATACCACTTTACTGGTCGACGTCGGAGCCAACGTGTTGATGTATCAATAACCTCCCCATCATCCACTGCTTCCTGCCGAGTGCATCCTTCATTGGGAGAAACAGGTGGAAGCCAGAAGATGAGAGAGCTGGGCTGTAGGGTGGAAAGGAAGAACAGTCCAGGGCAGTTTAGTGACCACCTCTCGGGTGTGCAGACCTGTCTAAGGACGTGCGTTGTCATGGAGAAGGAGAAGAGTGTGTGTGCGTGTGTGTGTGTGTGTGTGTGTGTGTGTGTGTGTTGTGAGAATTCCTAAGGAACCAAACTGCTGAGGTCATCGGTCCCTATACTTACACACTACTTAAACTGATTTATGCTAAGAACAACACACACACCCATGCCCAAGGGAGGACTCGAACCTCCAGAGGTAGGGGCCATGCAATCCGTGGAATGGCGCCCTAGACCGCGCGGCCACTCCACGCGGCGAAGTGTGTTTGATTGCGGTCCGTAGATCACCTACAATGAGACTGCCCAGCTGTGTGTGTCTAGCCAGCAGATGGGAAATCAGGCAGGTTTGCGCGATGCCAGAAGCCTCGCCCAACGACTCACCGTGCTTTTGTTCACAGCCAGGTCTACGTAGACATTCTGCAAGTATGTACAGCACCTCCGTTACAGACGCCATTTTGAAGAGTATATGTAGCCCCACCACCTATCGGAACTTCATGAAACTGTAGGGTCTGAAGTGAGAGTATTCCACGATATCCCACAATAAATTCCGCCTTTTTCGACCGGAACAAAAAAATGGTTCAAATGGCTCTGAGCACTATGGGACTTAACTTCTGAGGTCATCAGTCCCCTAGAACTTAGAACTACTTAAACCTAATTAAACTAAGGACATCACACACATCCATCCCCGAGGCAGGATTCGAACCTGCGACCGTAGCGGTCGCGCGGTTCCAGACTGTAGAGCCTAGAACCGCGCGGCCACCTCGGCCGGTTCGACCGGAACAGCCGGAGAAAAAAAAGGGATGCACTCGCTATTTACGCCCCTCGCACTTGCTCAGATATAAGAGGCTGCGGAATGCCGGACACAACAAAGTTAACCGGATCATTATGTGCTACAAAGTCTATGGGACGTCTGGAGTTGTTTATGGAACCATAAAGGCTTCGTGAACTCTGAGGCTACTTTCAAGCACCGAATGGATATGGATCAGTAGCTACAAAGTGTTACATTACTATTGAAGCGAATATTTATCGTTTTCACACCACAGATAAACCGGAAAATTCACCTGGAAAAGTGCAAGGAAAAGTGGCCGGATGGAAGGGAGCCGAGTGGACAACGTTACTCGTCCTAAGGATGTGTATGAGACAATCAGTCAAGAGGTTGACAAGATCAAGAGAGTGTATTGTGGTACAGGAGGTGGAAAGGAACAGAGTCAGACGGGGTTAGGTTGGTGCTGGCTGCCCGATGGTGGTCTGGTGAGTGACGAGTAGGACGAGAGATACTGAGGCATCACGGGGTAGGGGAAACCTGGGCTGGCTGTTACTATTTTTTCAATATTGTTTGTACAGCAATGTTTTAGAGCTATGTTAATGCAAAATACCTCTTAATGTAGCAACACGATTATAGATTCACTGCATTTTTTCCCTTACCTATTAGGAATATCAGTGACTTGACATTATTTCTGGTCATGCGCATTGTAACAATGTACCCCACAATAGACCATGTTGTTACTATGGCTGCAGTAAGTCGTTACAAAACTATATCATTAAAAAAAATGGTATAGTTTTGTATTATGCATTGTTGTTTTTCTCTTGCATGTAATTTGTTGTCAATATTACGGAAAACCCTGTATTCTTTTTACAATGACTGTTAATCTGCCAGTACCGCTTTTGCCACTTTGCTGTATGTTTCTTCGGGCGTTGTGGCTCCGTTTCCCTTCTTTTTGTAATTTCCCATGTTGTGTTTACAAGGAAAATATATCATTAGAAACTGCAACCGACACGGAGCAGGTTGTTACTCCGTAACATCCAGCCCCAACGAAATTGTGCCGCGCGGGGTAACCGCTCGGTCTGAGGCCTCTCGTCACGGTCCGCGCGGCTTCCCCTGTCGGAGGTTCGAGTCCCTCATCGGGCATGAGTGTGTGTGTCGTCCTTAGCGTAAGTTAGTTTAAGTTAGATTAAACAGCGTGTAAGCTTAGGAAACGAAGATCTCATCGGTTTTGTCTCATAAGCCCTTACCACAAATTTTTCCAACGAAATTGTAACGAATTGCCCCGTGCACTGCCGCTTCATATTCCGTTACAGATAAGCATCAATTTTCAATTGAACAGAAATTTTAAACGTTTTATCACTCACCCTAAATTAAGACTTCCACGTGATACAGGACTTGCACTCATTTACAGAAAGGCTGTTTTACTACTAAATAAGAACTCTGAGAAGATGAAAATCAGAAACAGACTGAGAAACAATGTTTCACCTCATGGGCTCTCTGTTACTGACAGTCCACCCGGGAATGATTGGCAGACCTGCTACCAGCAGTGCATTCAAAATTCGCATGTAGCATGCTTCCCTACGTAACAACTAGTTCTGGTCACATCTACGCTACACGATGGAAGAGGCTGGAAGTTCTACCTGGAGTGGTGGAAAGGGGAGAGATGCAATCCGCATCACTCAAGGCGCAGTGTTGAGCCGGATTCGTTGTAGTTAGTTTCCGAGTGGGTGGAAGCATCTCTGTTCAGTAGATGACAGGAGGATCAGAACTTTTCTCTTACTATGATTAGTTTCCAGGAGAATATATGCGTTACTAAGGCTATTACTGAGACTGTGAAGTTTTAGCAGACTACTTAAATTAAGATACGAAGGCAGGAATTTCTGGGCATTAAAGTAACAGTGTAACTTTCATTTTAAATTTAATATATATATATATATATATATATATATATATATATATATATATATATATTGACGTATCGTTGTAAGTATCTAGTTTTCCTTTCTTTAAAGTATTTCGGGTATTTAAGATAATTCCCGTTTACTGTTCCATCTCAGCTGCATATTTTTAATTTACATATGTGTTTCGATAACTCTGTATCATCTTCAGATCTATACAGTTGCGACAGTAACCCGTCTTGCCTACTAAGAACCATATATCTGTACTCTGATATGTGATTCTGAGTAGACAAGATGGGTTGCTGACGCAACTACTTAGATCTGAAGATGACCCAGAGTGATCGAAACATGTAATCTCATTAAAAATATGCAACTGAGGAGGAAAAATAAATAGTATTTGAGTTACTTCGTGTTGTCACCGTATTCCAGTGTTCTCTGTAATATTTGTGTGTGCCAGATATAAGTGAACGGAAAGGTGTTCATTTGATTTGATTTACTCTTGTGCATTTTCCGGCGTTGATATCCCTAACGTTCACCTATCCCTTGAACAGTTGCTGGCTCTTCGGGAAACGGACAGTCAGAGAGGACTGATGAGTCGCAGATAGTGAATTACCCTTGTCTCACCGCCGGCCGAAGTCGCCGCGCGGTTCTAGGCGCTGCACTCTGGAACCGCGAGACCGCTACGGTCGCAGGTTCGAATCCTGCCTTGGGCATGGATGTGTGTGATGTCCTTAGGTTAGTTAGGTTTAACTAGTTCTAAGTTCTAGGGGACTAACGACCTCAGAAGTTGAGTCCCATAGTGCTCAGAGCCGTTTGAACCATTTGAACCTTGCCTCAACGGCTCAACAATTTGTTTACAGTTATCGGTGTTGGTAGGGTTGGTATCGAAGGCAGCTGAAAGCGATCAATTTTATTTAAGTAGCTAAGTAAAGTGGTGATGTGTCACAACGATAAGCTGTAGACTCCGCTATAACTCGGTGTATGCGTCAGTTCAGATATTGTACATCGATAAGGGAATCCCGCCATATATAGGACCGTGCCTAATACAGCATCATGGTATAGCGCTGCTTAGTGCATCCAGTGAACAGTGAACTTCCGATAGAACCGTAATTGGATTCCGGTCGGATCGAATGGAAGACACAGTCATTTGACAAGGGCACAAGAAGTTGGCGGAACTGGTTAACTTGCGAGTAAAACGGAAATTCCTACAATGCTGTCATAGGAGGCGATGAGGGAATTGGATGAGGGAATCAGTTGAGAAATGGTGGAGGACGAGTATTGACATTGCGTTTTGTAATATACACTATCTGATCAACAGTATCTGGACGCCCCTATATATTTGCAGAGCTGACCACTAAACGCCATGTGACACCATTATAAAAGCAGAAGGAGAGTATTGCGCTCTTGGTACAGAAGCCTAAATCGCCTAGGGGACCAGCACGATACGTCAACATGTTCGGCCAAAGATCTGGCTGCTCTCTGTACTAAAAAATGAAAAAAAATGAATGAAAGAATCAACGATTAGCTTGAACAGGTGTCAAATGACGTCCGTCAAGAACAAATGCAACGAGTAAAATAGGAAAAAAGAGGATAGCTTCTTTGATTAGTAACCGAAACGACCTCGGTGCTGCTTTCGAATCCCACCACCGCCTAAATTTTGAATCAAACTTATCAGCAATGGCGGCCGAAAACATCCGGCATAAGAAGTCACCCTCGTTCTGCCAACGAACTTGTCGAAGAGGGCAGGGGTGCGGACGGCGGTTCAGGGCACTCTCTCGTCCTTGTGGTTGGAAACTAGCCCTACAAGACGGAATAATCAGCAATGATCAACGGGGGTGAAGATGCAGAAGTCAGCGGAAACCACTGCATTAAAGACACATAAAGTGTATCCACAGGACATGTGGTCTGTCATTGAAAAAGTGTCATGATGATCTCTCCATTGGCAAAAGGTTCCGGACTAGTCCCCGGATCTCCAGGAGTTGATGGGCACACGGGAGGTGACTATGAGAAAGAAAAATAGAATAACCAACGAAAGGATAATGTTCTACGAGCCGGGGTGTGGAATGTAAGAAGTTTGAACATGGTAGGGAAGCTAAAAAATTGTGATAAGGTAAGTGCTGAGGCTCAGTCTAGATATAGTGGGGGTCAGTGAAGTGAAATCGAAAGAAGACAAGGATTTCTGGTCAGTAATATCAACAGCAGCAGAAAATGGTATAAAGGGAGTAGCATTCGTTATGAATAGGAAGGTAGTGTACAGAGCGTGTTACTGTGAACAGTTCAGTGATAGGCTTGTTCTTATCAGAATCGACAGTAAACCAACACCGACAACGATAGTTCAGGTATACAAGCCGACTTCGCAAGCAGAAGATGAAAAACTAGAAAAGGTATATGAGGATATAGAACGGGTAATTCATTACGCAAAGGGAGACGAAAATCTAGCATTCATGGGGAATTGGAATGCGGTTGTTGGAGAAGGAGTACAAAAAGGTTATGGTAGAATATAGGTCTCGTACTAGGAATGAGAGAGGAGAAAGACTAATTGAGTTCTGCAATAAATTTCAGGTGGTAATAGAGTTACTTCGTTCAAGAATCACAAGAGGAGTTATACCTGGAAAAGGCCGGGAGATTCAGCAAGATTTCAGTTAGATTACATCATGGTCAGGCAGAGATTCCGAAGAATAACTCCTAGCGACGATGGCGGGGGTGGTCATCGAAAGCTCGAGGATTTGATTCGAATTGACGCGGCTTGAAAACCGAGAACGTTTTATTCATGTTCGCCATCGCGAAAGACTCCGAGGACACAGAGATTCAGAAATAAGATGTTGGATTATAAGGCGTGCCCAGAGCACATATAGACTCAGATCACAATTTGCTAATGATGGCCGGCCGGTGTGGCCGAGCGGTTCTAGGCGCTTCTGTCTGGAACCGCGTGTCCGCTACGGTCGCAGGTTCGAATGCTGCCTCGGGCATGGATGTGTGTGATATCCTTAGGTTAGTTAGGTTTAAGTAGTTCTAAGTTCTAGGGGACTGATGACCACAGATGTTAAGTCCCATAGTGCTCAGAGCCATTTGAACCATTTTTTTGTGCTAATGATGAAGATTAGGCTGAAGTCTAAGAGACTAGTCAGGAAGAATCAATGCAAAGAAAGTGCGATACGGAAGTATTAAGGAATGGAGAGATACTCTTGAAGTTCTCTGAGCCTATGGATACTGCGATATTAAATAATTCAGTAGCAAATTCAGTTGAAGAGGAATGAACTTTTTTAAAAAGAGCAATCACGGAAGTTGAAGAGAAAAACGCAGGTACAACAAAGGTAACTGCGGAGAAACCATGGGTAAGACAAGAAATACTTCAGTTGGTCGACTAAAGAAGGAAATACTAGAATATACGAAGATAGTAACTGTTCTCGAAAGAACAGATACCATTGTTGACCGTGCAGCTACTCCAGAAGTAAATTAATTGAAATTCTCAGCTGCCGATAGGTGTTGTTGATATACCTCGATGGGGACAGCTGAAAATGTGTGCCTCGACCGGAACTCGAACCCAGGATCTCCTGCTTACATGGCAGACGCTCTATCCATCTGAGCCACCGAGGACACAGATGAATAGCGTGATTTCAGGGACTTATCCCTTGCACGCTTCTCGTGCGACCCACATTCCCAACTGTCCACAATCTACATACGTAATGTTCCTAATAGATGTTTGCCCATCCACTCATTACTCGCGCGGTCAACAATGATATCTGTTCTTTCGAGAACAGTTACTATCTTCATATATAGTTAAAAGTGGTTCAAATGGCTCTGAGCACTATGGGACTTAACATCTAAGGTCATCAGTCCCCTAGAACTTAGAACTACTTAAACCTAACTAACCTAAAGACATCACACACATCCATGCCCGAGGCAGGATTCGAACCTGCGACCGTAGCAGTCGCGCGGTTCCAGACTGAAGCGCCTAGAACCGTTCGGCCACCGCGGCCGGCTATATAGTTAAAGACCTTCGTCTGTGCGAATTCGCACAGTTTGCGCAAACTCTTGCGGGATTCATACCTCAGTGCGCGCGAGTAATGAGTGGATGGGCAAACATCTATTAGGAACATTACGTATGTAGATTGTGGACAGTTGGGAATGTGGGACAATAAGTTGGGAATGTGGGTCTCGCGAGAGGCGTGCCAGAGATAAGTCCCTGCAGACGCGCTGTTCATCTGTGTCCACGGTGGCTCGGATGGATAGAGCGTCTGCCATGTAAGCAGGAGATCCTGGGTTCGAGTCCCAGTGGGGGCACACATTTTCAGCTGTCCCCATCGAGGTATTTCAGCAACAGCTGTCGGCAGCTGAGAGTTTCAATTAATTATCATTTAAATTCTAGAATGTTCAGGGCAATTCAAGAATATAGAAATATATATCACTCAGGAACGACATAAATACGAAGTGCAGGGCGAAACTGCTACATAAAAAAGTGGAAGAAATCGAAAAAGAAAGACTTGTCGGAAGGACAGTCTCAGCATATAGATAAGTAAAAACAAACTTTGGTGAAATTAAAAGCAAGGTCGGTAACATTAAGAGTATAATGGGAATTCCACTCTTATATACAGAGAAGAGAGCACCCGCCACGTTAGCCGAGAGCGCCAATGCGCTGCTTCGTGGACTCGGGTAGGCGCGCTGGCCCCAGATCGAATCCTCCCGGCGGCTTAACGATGGCGGCCGGTGTGCCGGACAGCCCGGATGTGGTTTTTAGGCGGTTTTCCACATCCCACTAGGTGAATACTGGGCTGGTCTCCAGGTCCCACCTCAGTTACATGGCTCGCAGACGTCTGACCACATTCACACTATTCCATGGATTACACAAGACACAGACAGTTGGGGTACAGTCATTCCGTCCCAGGGGGGGGGGGGGGGGGTACAGAGTAGCGGCAGGAAGGGCATCTGGCCACCCCTTCAATTAACCTTGCCAAATCCGGTTAACCATGCCAACACTGCGTCGTCGTGGGAAAAAGCACAAGCAAAAGAAAGGAAAGAAAGAAAGATGCAGCGAAGAGAGCGGATAGCTGGAAAGAGTACACTGAAGGCCATTGTGCGGCAAATGACTTGTATGATGACGTTACAGAAGATGAAACAGGAATGGACAGGGAGGTTGAGAAGGGATCCAATATTAGAATCAGAGTTTAGAAGAGCTTTGGAGGACTTAAAGAGGAAATGAGGCAGAAGGGATCGATAACATTCCATCGGAATATCTAACATCGTTGGGGATGTGGTAACAAAAGGATAATTCACGCTGCTGTGTAAACTGTATGAAACTAGTGATATACCCTGAGACTTCATCATCCACACAATTCCGTATACTGCAAGGGCAGACAAATGCGAGAATTATCCCACAATCAGTTTAACGGCCCATACACTGAAGTTGCTGACAAGAATAATATGCAGAAGAATGAAAAAAAAAACAACTGAGGATATGTTGGATGACGATCAGTTTGGCTTTAGGAAAGGGAAAGGAAGTTCTGACATTGTGGTTGGCACAGGAGGCAAGAGTCAAAAAATCAAGAAACGTTCATAGGAATTGTCTATCTGGTGTAAGTGTTCTGCAATGTAATATGGTGCAAGAAGTTCGAAATCCTGAGAAAAATAGGGGTAAGCTATAAGGGAGAGAATGGTAAGAGAAGACGTTCTCGCTTGCACTTGATGCTGCAGTTTTACTGCATGAGCAGTGGAAAAGTAGTACGTAATAAAATTTTTGCCTTTCGTCAGTTTGTGGGGTATCAGCGAGAAAAAGTTTCGTAAAGGTTTGAAATTGTGCATAAAGTTTGTTGGAAACTGCTCTCATTCTCAGATACTGGATGAATATAGCCTGGGTATCTGCACCCCAGAACACAGCTGTACAGTAGATACCCGCAATACCTGTCTCAGTGTGTCAAGCCTCCAGCATAAGATTATGTCATTTAATGAGTACACAATGACCGCATCATAACTTTTAACCTAAGATCACATTACTTAACGAGTAGGCTACGACTGCATCTTAAGTTTTTAATTTCGGTCAATAATAGTTACATTAGATATTGAAAACCAAGTTTTTGTTGCCATTGAAAGCTGTTAGTCAAGCTGCAACTGGAACTGAGTGAAAGGGTGATTGTTTTAGCCGTTCAGTATATAGATTCCAATTTCGTGAGGAAACCTTAAAGTCATTCTTTCGTCTCCCTGAACTTTAATCACCTTTTCAAATTTCTGCTTACTCATCGCACAAGTTCAATAACTTTCACACTCTCTTTTCAATTACTGCCTCCCTTTAATGTCCTTAGACTCATAAAACAGCAGTCTGATATAGTATCAGAGAAGAACAGCTTGTGGTTGAAATCACTAGCAAAGTGATCGTTTTGAATGTGAAAGATTTAAATGTGTGATTAGGGCAATAACACACCACCTTTGGTTAGATACCCTTCGCTGAGTGATGCACTGGGAGACACAGAAGGCGAATCCAGGGTGGGGGGGGGGGGGGAGAGGGGGGTTGGGACCGCAGGCTTTCCTCTCCCAGAACTACACCAGATAATTAAGAAAAAACGTCGTTTACTCTGGAGAGTTTGGAGACGGCACAGTGACACAATATTTCTGTGAGCTCAGACGCCCCCCACCTTTTCCCCGATACCAAACTCCTGGATTCGACTCTCGGCAGGCATACAGCATGAAATGATGAGAAAATCTACAGGGTGTGCGCCTCGACCCTGTCATCGCCGATCGCCGACCGGCTGAAAAGTTACAGGCACTGTCGACCTCCCCTTCTGAACAAACCAATGAACTCGCCCAGCGTTTTGGACATAAATTGGTAAGTGCACATCGGCCACCGTATCCTGTGCAGGCTACATAACGAGAACTCTTGCGCTACACTCGTTTCAATCTTGTCGACTCGTCCTCTCTTACTGGAGCACCCAGGGGTGTAAGGCTAATCGTGATTTGTTATTAGTGTGCAAGATGGACACGCGATCTTGCTGCCGTAATTTAGCACTGGCAAGGCGAAATGACCGACTGTTGGGATCAGATGGCTTTTAACGAAGGTGTGTTTTGTAAGACGAAAATTCATTGATGCAAGGTACAGAACCCCAAATGTGTTCCATTAAAGGAAGAGTAATATGTCGCACAACTTTCGCACTACAGTCGACGCTTCAGATGGAAAGCTTAAAGTTTTCATCAATGCAAACAAAACGGTTGTATTCTTGTTTATTCCACCTCCAGTAAGGGGAACCCTATGTGCTGCGTCAAATAAAAACTTGGGACAGAGAAACGTCACTGTTATACCCCTGCGATAAAAAAGCGCACTATTTTGTATTCATTTGGCCATGGCGACTTGCGTTTATGGGCTAACAGCTAGTCGTGTATCTTATCATTCATTTCTGTAATTTATTTTAATATTTGATCGCCATTTAGATACTGCACTTCTTCCTAGTGTCATGTTGTCTGGTACTATAGTAACAGACTCAGTGAAGGCTCGAAAGTGTGTGTATTTTGACATAATTGTTAGACACTCTCTGAATAGATGGTAGCGTCTAAAGATCGTGGCAAATTATCGCTACCACAGATGTTTGCGATGTATCGCTCCAATCCGCAACGAGAAGTGGGCGAGGCTGACGAAGACACACACACACACACACACACACACACACACTCTCTCTCTCTCTCTCTCTCTCTCTCTCAGCACAGCAGTGCCATCGTACAGGGGTCTATATAGAGCCGAACATGGACGTACTCTACCCCAGTTCTTGACCTCAGTTGACGCAGGCAACATAATCGATTAGAACAAAAGAGTTATTCATGTAAGAAATGGAAATGTACTTTAGTAAATGTTGAACATTGTACTTCAAGAGAAGAGTCTGCAATTGTATGCAGCAAGGGATGCTTTAATAATCAGTGACAATCGTAAATACTGAATCACTTCTATGGCAAACGTGGTCTGGGGGGGTGATTGTCTAGCTACGCACCTAGACTCCAACTGGGCGTGGCCCTCCTGTGGCGGGCCAGGGTTCGGTTGGCCACCTCACCAGTCCCCAGGGAGTTGTTGACCACCTCGCCATTTCCCAGGGGTTTGCTGCCCGCCTCGCCAGGTAGGTTGTGCTCTCGCCTGGCTGCCTCCTCGCTGCTGGAGTCGCCAAGCAGGCCCAGGCCCAGGTCCATCCAGGAGTAGTAGTCCTCGTCAGAGCCTGCAACACACACCGTGGGCAGGTGTCACGACAGTTCGTGGGGGAGTGGTTGCTAGTGGGGCAGCCATCACTGCTGGCATTGTGTGAATCCACATTCTATAATAAAATGAAACAGTCATCTCTCATCACTCCTTACAGCAACAATAAAACGCCTATCCAGTAAGAGAGCTACGCGGTCACTTCCAGTTTTGATTACAAAAAGATCTCTCCGCAGAAGATGTGGTTTTCATATCACAATGCAGAATGGTCAAAATAAACCTGCCAATGATAATATTGACCCTCGCCAGTGAACATCACAGAAGATGTTGGAACTGGCCTCTGTTGGCATACATGCAGCGCTGTGCTCGATTTTTCAAACCGTGAGACGCGTGTACCAGCTCTGCCTGCGGCATCGCAGCAACAGCGTTCCCAGTGTTCTGTTCTGGGCATTCCATTGTGTGAGGATTATTTGGGTATGCCTGACCCTTCAATTTACCCCACAGGTAAAAATCAAAGAGAGAGAGATCAGACGATTCAGACAGCTAGGAGATTGCACTGCCTCTGTTGATGGTCTTCTCCTCACTGGATGCTTCATCTACATCTACATCTACATTGATACTCCGCAAGCCACCCAACGGTGTGTGGCGGAGGGCACTTTACATGCCACTGTCATTACCTCCCTTTCCTGTTCCAGTCGCGTATGGTTCGCGGGAAGAACGACTGTCTGAAAGCCTCCGTGCGCGCTCTAATCTCTCTAATTTTACATTCGTGATCTCCTCGGGAGGTATAAGTTTATTTTGACCATTCTGCATTGTGATGTGAAAACCACATCTTCTGCGAAGAGATCTTTTTGTAATCACGCGCTTGTGACGAGGTTACCAAGTTTGCACGTGTGCTGATGCTCTATCTTGCCGAAAATACTTTTACAATCGTTCATTCACTGGGAGCTGATCCATATACTGATCATAAACAACTTCTGAACATGCCCGTGAGCATTAACAGTTTGGCGCAAGAATCGCGTTACAATGCCAACACACACTGCATACCAAACACCAATGTAACTGTAACTGTTCTTCGAAGTACTGATGGAGGTCTCCTGATGCTGTGGCGCATCTTCTGTGAGTTCACATACACTGCCAGGTTGAACTACGCCTCATCACACGAAATGGAAAACTGAGGATCCGAAAGTCCTGATTGCGCTTCACTCGGAAACTACTAGCACGAAAGGTTCTCTGGACGCTCTAACTCGTGCACACCAGTAAATTCTTAAGGATACAGATCCAGGCTGTTTTTATTAATGTTTCGAAAAAATGGTCCAAATGGCTCTGAGCACTATGGGACTTACCATATGAGGTCATCAGTCCCCTAGAACTTAGAACTACTTAAACCTAACTAACCTAAGGACATCACACACATCCATGCTCGAGGCAGGATTCGAACCTGCGACCGTAGCGGTCGCGCGGTTCCAGACTGAAGCGCCTAGAACCGCTCGGCCACTCCGGCGGGCAATGTTTCGACATGACGATCTTTTAACTCAAACTTGCGTAGATAAACGGCGTAGAGATTTCGTCGGACTTTGTGTTCCAGAATTTCCTTCACTCCAACATTCCGCTGTTCAAACTCTTTTCCGACAGTTAGTGTTTTTATTCGCTGCACAGCCCGTTTAGCGCTATTCTGCCATTAAGTTTTGCGTTGCAGACTTTGCTGAAAGTTTGACCAAAACACTTCCAGGCTGAAATTTTTGCGCGATTAGTTTCGCGCAGGTTCTTAACGAATTGTACCGAGCGAGGTGGTGCAGTGGTTAGCATACTGGACTCGCATTCGGGAGGACGACGGTTCAATCCCACGTCCGGCCATTCTGATTTACGTTTTCCGTGATTTCCCTAAATCGCTCCAGGCAAATGCCGGGATGGTTCCTGTGAAAGGGCACGGCCGACTTCCTTCCTGTCCTTCCCTAATCCGATGAGTCCGATGACCTCGCTGTTTGGTCTCTTCCCCTAAACAATCCAATCTTAACGAATTGTGCTTAATGTAAAACTCGGCGATGAACACTCGCTGTTTTATCGTCAACACCATTTTATGTTTGAATTCAGTTGGCCACTGAACGCGTCTGTTGCTCTCACGAACTCAAACGTAATGACACAGTAAATTACTCGGAACTCAGCATGTAGGGGACGGGCATGCGCAGACGAGTGACACTAATCGAAAGGTGCATCTAAATCACGGTTCACAGCGTTTTCTGCACTGTGCAGTCTTCCTGTTCACGAGCAAGGGCCAGTTCCACATGAGTCTCGGAAATTTTTCCAGACAACTTTCATTTTTACACCCCGAATAAAATATCAATAACGAAATATTTCCATGGCGGTATGTTCAGTCTTTGCAACTAAATGAAAGGCACTTTGTTTTTTGTCAGACGTGTTTCGTTTCCTTTATATATGAAGCATCTTCAGTGGCTTGTAATACTTGTTTGTTTTATATATACGCTGAAGAGCGGAAGAAACTGGTACAACTGTCTAATATCGTGTCGGACCTCCGCGAGTTCGCAGAAGTGCCGCAACACGACGTGGCATGGACTCGACTAATGTCTGAAGTAGTGCTGGAGCGAACTGACACCATTAACCCTGCAGGACCGTCCATAAATCCGCAAGAATACAAGGGGGTGGAGATCTCTTCTTAACAGCACTTTACAAGGCATCCCAGATATGCTCATTAATGTTCATGTCAGGGGAGTTTGGTGGCCAGCAGAAGTCTTTAAACGAAGGGGTTGCACTTCTGTCACGTTGAACGATTCTCTTCAGTCGTCGTTGGTCCCGTTCTTGCAGGATCCTTTTCCAGCCGCAGCGATGTCGGACATTTGATATTTTACAGGATTCCTGATATTCACGTTACACTCGTGAAATGGTCTTATGGGAAAATCCCCACTTCATCGCTACCTCGGAGATGCTGTGTCCCCCATCTCGTCCGCCGACTACAGCACCACGTTCAAACTCACTTAAATCTTGATAACTTGACATTGTAACGGTAGTAACTGATCTAACAACTGCGCCAGACACTTGTCTTATTTAGGCGTTGCCGACGGCAGCGCCGTATTCTGCCTGTTTACATACCTCTGTATTTGAATACGCATGCGTATACCAGTTTCTTTCGCTCTTCAGTGTATATAATCAAGGTAGTACTTACAAGTATGTACTATGTTACGTTTTCTCATGTTCTCTTTTCGTTCAGCTTAGAAACAACTGCTGCAGCACAAGTTTCGTTCGGTTAAATCATCGCTCGATGTTACTTAGGATATCCAATGATGTTAATACATGCGTGTGATCTGTAGATGCGTTTACTCGGTCCCCATACTACAGATGGCCGATTTCCGGCGTTTATCCAACCATATTTATTACAAAAATTTTGCTTGGTCCTTTCACTGTGTGTTGAATGTGTGTGGTGTTTGCAGTGTCTAATGTTGCCAAGAGTCACTGTGTGTTTATTTTTCGAGTTTTGTTTGTGTAGTGTGTGTGGTTCGATATCCGTTCATTTGTTGTGTGTGTGTGTGTGTGTGTGTGTGTGTGTGTGTGTGTGTGTGTGTGCGTATGAGTGAGTGAGAGAGAGGGAGAGAGAGAGAGAGAAATCTTAACTAGCTTTGATTCCATCGGGAACCGTTGTGCACACCAACCGTAGACTATAAGGAAGCGGAGGCAGTCAGTCGCAATTCCATTAAGTTTTATTATTCTTACAAATCTAGATTTCGGCAATAAAAAGCCATCTTCAGTTCATGTCACCATGGGTTCTTACAGGTATATAGACAGAAAGACATTGCCTTCTGCCTATACACCTGTAAGAACACATGGTGACATGAACTGCCGCCAGTCTGTTAAGATAGAACGAAAATCCACTGAAGATGGCTGTTTAAAGCCGAAATATAGATTTGTAAGAATAATAGAACCCAATGGAATTGCGACTGACTGCTGTGTGCCTCTTTTCCTTAGAGAGAGAAAGGTTGGAGGGGAATTAATCGATTATTTATTCTAGTTATAAGGCGCCATTTTTTTATTTTTGACTCAATCAATTTTTTATGATACAGTCATAACCGGTTTCGGCTTTAAAAAGCCGTCTTCAGATGCTGCAACAGAGAACAGAAAAGCTTAAATTAAGAGTTGGAACAAGTGCAACTATTTTCACTATATCTTCTTTGAGTTTAATATAGTACTACTACAATACATATGTCTCATACCTACGGGCGGTATTTGCTAAACACGTGTTCTTCGGTTGTCAACTGAACGTAAAATTAGGAATCAGGAAATTATACAAGCAATTGTACTTTTCCTTCCATACTCTTTCCCGTAGATGCGCGCGTCCTGTTTAAGATTATCTTTACAGTAACCGGTTACACATTGTAGAACAACCTAAGACTTACCTCACGAAAAGCAAAGAACCGGATAAACCGATCAGTGAGAAAATGAGTTTGCAAATATTGCAAATTTTAATACCGTGTGGTTATAATTAAACTTTCCCTATTTAACATGTTGAGGCAACGGCCTTGTCGCAGTGGATACGCCGGTTCCCGTGAGATCACCGAAGTTAAGCGCTGTCGGGCATGGTCGGCACTTGGATGGGTGACCATCCGGGCCGCCATGCGCTGTTGCCATTTTTCGGGGTGCACTCAGCCTCGTGATGCCAATTGAGGAGCTACTCGGCCGAACAGTAGCGGCTTCGGCCAAGAATACCATCATAACGACCGGGAGGGCAGTGTGCTGGCCACACGCCCCTCCTATCCGCATCCTCCACCGAGGATGACACGGTGGTCGGATGGTCCCGGTAGGCCACTCGTAGCCTGGAGACGGAGTGCTATTTAACATGTTATAACACGGAAACTAATTACCGTACGAGTACCGAACTTAGTAGCATTAATGTCCAGAGTATGGGGTGCATGATTTCCATGCGTCAGAGCACCAACTATGGCCACCAGGTGCGTTGATCAGTAATCGTGTTTTGTAGTCTCACTCACCTGGCCAGTCACAGTGCACTTGACCTGTCAACATGAGCTTCGACAAAAGGAGCAGGGCATTATTGGTGAAGCTCTATTATCAAAATAACACTAATGTTGCAGCTGCACTTCGAGAATATCGCCGGCTGAAAGGATTACGGAAGGGTCCTCTTTCTCCACTGCTGTGCGGAGCCTGATGAAGAAGTTCGAATCGACTGGAGAACTGGGCGTCGCTCCGAGAAGAGGTCGACGACAGGTTGCACCACAGGTAGTTGATGAAATCGCTGTTGCTATGGCAGACAACGCATCACGCAGTTCCCGATCGTCAGGCAGTACGCGTGCTGTGTCAAGACAGTTGAACATCCCGGAAGATGCTTCGAACCATTCTCAAATGATATCCGTACAAGAGCCATATCGTACAGCAGCTTGCACTACAGGACGCACAACGACGTGTTGACTTCACACTCTACTTTCTCGAAAGGATTGAAGATGACGAGGGCTGGCCCTGCACCATCCTATGGACAGACGAAGCTCGTTTTCCTCTGACGGGTGAGGTGAACACGCAGCACTGTCGTGTGTGGGGATCTTCATCTCCAATCACTTGACCAGTTTGGCGCTCAAGGACCAAAGACGTGCAGTGTGACTGGCCAGCGTTACTGCGATATGCGTCGCCAGCATGTCATACCCGATCTACAGGAGAGAGTCGCACTGAACTCAACAGTTTTCATGCAAAATGGGGCCCCGCCGACCATCACTCGTGAATTTCATACGCTTTTCGGAAACACATTTGAAAGCGATCGAATTATGAGTTGATCGTTTCCAAATGCTTTCCCGACACGATCGCCTGATCTCACTCCCTGTGATCTCTGATTGGGGGCCTACCTGAAGGGCAAGGTTTACCAGGGGAACATTCACACATGTGCTGATCTGAAGCGCAGCATATCAAGAGAAGTAGCTCGCATACCAACGGACATGCTTCGTTCTGTTGTGCAGACTGCAATCTTGCGTTTTCAGACTCTTCTGGACACCCATATTAAGCCACTTTTGTAGCGCTAACGGTACCTATATGTAATGGTATGATGTACCGTGGCAGCACATTAAATGTGTTTCGGTTGAATTGATTCTGCACTATTTCTCTTCCCCATGTACTTGATATTGATGCTGCCAAGTCTGGTCCTCATACGGTAATTACACTACTGGCCATTGAAATTGCTACACCAAATAGAATTCCAGATGACAAACGGGTATTCATTGGACAAATATATTATACTAGAAGTGGCATGTGATTACATTTTTCACCCAATTTGGGTGCATAGATCATGAGAAATCAGTACCCAGAACAACCACCTCTGGCCGTAATAACGGCCTTCATACGCCTGCGCATTGAGTCAAACAGAGCTTGGATAGCGTGTACAGGTACAGCTGCCCATGCAGCTTCAACACGATACCACAGTTCATCACGAGTAGTGACTGGCGTATTGTGACGAGCCAGTTGCTCGGCCACCATTGACCAGACGTTTTCAGTTGGTGAGAGATCTGGAGAATGTGTTGGCCAGGGCAGCAGTCGAACATTTTCTGTATCCAGAAAGGCCCGTACAGGACCTGCAACATGCGGTCGTGCATTATCCTGCTGAAATGTAGGGTTTCGCAGGGAACGAATGAAGTGTAGAGCCACGGGTCGTAACACATCGAAATGTAACTTCTACCGTTCAAAGTGCCGTCAGTGTGAACAAGAGGTGACCGAGGCGTGTAACCAATTGCAGACCGTACCACCACGCCGGGTGACACGCCAGTATGGCGATGACGAATACAAGCTTCCAATGTGCGTTCACCGCGATGTCGCCAAATACGGATGCGACCATCAAGATGCTGTAAACAGAACCTGGATTCATCCGAAAAAATGACGTTTTGCCATTCGTGCACCCAGGTTCGTCATTGAGTACACCATCGCAGGCGCTCCTGTCTGTGATGCAGCATCAAGGGTAACCGCAGCCACAGTCTCCGAGCTGATAGTCCATGCTGCTGCAAACGTCGTCGAACTGTTGGTGCAGATGGTTGTTGTCTTGAAAACGTCCCCATCTGTTGACTCAGGGATCGAGACGTGGCTGCACGATCCGTTACAGCCATGCAGATAAGATGCCCGTCATCTCGACTGCTAGTGATCCGAGGCCGTTGGGATCCAGCACTGCGTTCCGAATTACCCTCCTGAACCCACCGATTCCATATTCTGCTAACAGTCATTGGATCTCGACCAACGCGAGCAGCAGTGTCGCGATACGATAAACCGCAATCGCGATAGGCTACATTCCGACCTTTATCAAAGTCGGAAACGTGATGTTACGCATTTCTCCTCCTCATACGAGGCATCACAACAACGTTTCACCAGGCAGCGCCGGTCAACTGCTGTTTGTGTATGAGAAATCGGTTGGAAACTTTCTTCATGTCAGCACGTTGTAGGTGTCGCCACCGGCGCCAACCTTGTGTGAATGCTCTGAGAAGGTAATGATTTGCATATCACAGCGTCTTCTTCCTGTCGGTTAAATTTCGCGTCTGTAGCACGTCATCTTCGTGGTGTAGCAATTTTAATGGCCAGTAGTGTGGTTTCCTTGTTATAACGTGTTAAGCAGGGGAAGTTCAATTATAACCACCCGGTATTTACGGTTCACTTAGCTGAGGTAGTCGCTGCTTCCTGGAGCCATGCTCCAGCGGATCATTGTCCGCCCTATGAACGAGAGCCGCAGTGTGGTGTTCGGGACGCGTCTGCGCTTCCTGACACCTACCCAGCAGACGTTAACACCTCACAACCGGAAGAAGAGCGCCAGCGAGCTGTAGCAAGGAACAATCTGCGCTGGCCGTGGATTCCGTGTTTTCTCTGCTAAGCCTGTGCCCAGTGGCGCGAACATCTAGCAGCCTGAAGCGCAGCGCCACCTGGCACCGAAAAACGTACCACAGGGTCCGCTACTCTGTCCCTTTTTTTGTAAAGGCCTCACTTGCTAAGTAGATTTTGCTGATTTCATGACCCACATTGATTTTCATATTTCATGAACAACAGGATGAATTATTATAGTAATAATTGTCACATTTTATGGTTTTTTACGACTGAAGATTGTCGTATAAAGGATGCGCCCATCTAGCGTAACGAATAGGGAATGAAAAGTACACTCGGTTGTATCTGTATTATTCCCTGAGTTCTGATTTTGTGTTTAGCTGAAAATGCATGAACCCTGGTTCATTAAATTCCGCCCGTAGGTATGAACCACAACCATTGTAACAGCACTTTAATATGCTCACAAGTAGACCTAGTGAAAATGGTCACACTTGTCTCATGTCTTAGTTTAAGCTTTTATGTCTTTATTGTAGAGTCTGAAGATGGCCGTTAAAGGCCAAAACCGATTATGATCGTATCATAAAAAGTGCCAAAGTCAAAAATAAAAAATAGTACCTCATAACCAGAATAAATAATCAGTTAATTCCGTTTCTCTCTCTCTCTCTCTCTCTCTCTCTCTCTCTCTCTCTCTCTCTCTCTCTCTCTCCCTCTCTCCCTTTCTCCCCCCCCCCCCCTCACTCTCTCTCTCTCTCTCTCTCTCTCTTTCTCACACACACACACACACACGCACACGCACACACACACACAAATTCACTCTCATGAAGGATGACACACTCACACACAACAAAAAACACACACACAAATCTAGTAACGTAAAGAATGACATATTCTCACACAACAAAACAAGCACACACAAACACACACACACACACACACACACACAAAAGAATAACACATTCACATATCATTCACACATAACAAAACAAACAAACAATATACATGAATACACACACACACATACAAGAATAACATATATATCATTCACAAATAACAAAACATATGCACAACAATTGAAGAAATATCAAACCACTAACACAACACAAAGAAAAGACGAAAGATAAACATACAGCGACATTTGGTATCAAAGCATACAGCAAACTCACGCACATTTAACATACAATGAAAAGTGCATGTAAAGTTTTGTAATAAATATGAGTGGAAAAACGTCGGAAATTGGCTATCCGTAATATGGAGACCGAGTAAACACATGTCCAGGGCCACACACATGGACCGCCAGCATTGTGTATCGTAAGTAGCACCAAACTATGATTTAACCTCACGAAACTTGTTCTGCAGAATTTGATTCTAGCCTAAAAAACAAGAAAATAACTCGGTAAAACGAAACGCTGCAACATTCTTGTAACTACCATACGATGCATTTATCTTACACACACACACATATACATATATATAGGCCATTGAAGATGCTTCATAAACAAAAGAAGTGAAATGCATATGGGCGTATGGGGAAAGCAAACTGTCTTTCATTTAATTGCGAAGACTGACATCCCTCCATGAATTCTGAAGCAACTAAGGAACGACGAAAAACGGAAAAAATGACGAAAATATTTCCAGCTGGTATATTCTGTGACTCGCTGAAAGAATTGAACATACAGTTCACATTATTCGCCTAGATAAGTTCAAATATTATGGTACCAGAGCTGTTGCTCATAACAGGCTTGCATCCAGTCTAACTATAGGAATGCAGAGTGTCACATCAAGAAACCTGGGAATGTGCATAACGAAATACCATCCTCAGACTACGAAATGATTACTACACGTGTACCACAGTGGTCGATTGTGTGTTCGCTCTTTTTGTGGCTGAATCATTTGCCACTGTATATCTGAAAAGCTGAACTAGTTTTTTTGAGGGTAATGCAACCACTGTAACCAAGCTCAGTCGATACTCTTCAACACTTGAAAATGTGAATAAAATTCCCTGGAAAATTGTTAACTGGTTCTGTACAATCGCACTGATATCGAACTTCGCTAAAACACAATACAAGCAAGTCTGTACTGACAACACCGTTAAAAATAATACAAGACGTGTGATCAACAAATCGAACAGTGTATATTAAATTCTTAGAGTTTATTATGATAAGAAAGTGAACTGTAGATCACATACTATAGATCTTTGTAAATGTGAAAGCTCTGCAACTTTTATATTACACATAATATCATATTTTTGACATAAAAATGTGAAAAAGTTGACTTACTCTACCAATGTTATAATACTGTCTTATGAAATTATATTAAGGGCCTGCATTTCATTCAGAAAGCAAATATTGCACTGAAGTTTGTGACAAGAATATTTGGTGTACACTGTAGAACCCCTTGTAGATGGTTCTTTAAACATACAAGCATCTGACAACAGGGTGATGCTAAATTAACTTCCTTATAAAGACTGTTGTTGTCAACAACCAACTGTAGTTTCAAACAACAGTAACATTTATTAACATAATACTGAAAGGAGAAGTGACTTATATTATCTTCGCTCTGTCTTAGGGTGGCACATGAAGGGGTGAGGTATTCAGTCCTCAACATTTCTGATAACATACATAGTGGTGTCAGAATATATTAGATAGTATAGAGAGAGATTTTGCATATAACACCACATTAAAAAAATAAACGTAGCTTATAACTAGTGTAATATACAATCATGCAAATGGGCAGCACTTTGTTATGTGTTTACCTTAGAAAGCGTTATTTCAGACAGTATGAAATGGGAGAATGTGACTGACTTATTTGTTAATCCTCTTTCATCTTGCTTACCACATGACAATCGCATTGTGATAAGCCTGGACTGTATGGAGGATGTTGCCATACCTCCAGCTATGTTGGGGAGAGTGCGGTGTTGCGTCATCGTGCAACAAAATCACATCGGCGATCAATTTTCCCCGCCACTTTTTCTGAATTGCCTTACGCTACCAGTGCAAAGTCTGACAATACAAAGCAGAATTGATTGTCGTGTCTTTCAGCATAAATTCCAAATTCTCCACAACCTCCATATCAAAGAACACTGTCGTTACCACCTTTCTCGCTCAAAGTTGGACCTTGGCCTTCTTTCCTTGTGGTGATGCGATGTTCACCCATTCCATCCATGTTCTCTTTGCTTCAGGGGTGAAGCGGTAGACCCAAGTTTCATCCCCTGCGCTGAAACTCTCCACACAATACCGTTGCGAAAATGCCAGTGACGAATGGAAACGTTGTCCCTTGTGAACACTGGTGAGCATCCGTGTGACCCATCTGGCACACAGTTCATGGTATCTCAGGTGCTTGTGAACAATGGAGGACACACTCCCATATCAAATGTTCAGTATGCTGGAAATTTCCTGTGGTTTCATGCTCCGATCCGCACTTATATTAATGATCACATCCACACGGTCAACATTTGCAACGGTACTGGACGTTGTAGACCTGCCATCGGGACATTCGTCAGTGAGATCTGTATGTCTGCCGTCGAATTTCCTACACCACTTTACATCTACATCTACATGATTACTCTGCAATTCACATTTAAGTGTTTGGCAGAGGGTTCATCGAACCACAATCATACTATTTCTCTACCATTCCACTCCCGAGCAGCGCGCGGGAAAAAGGAACACCTAAACCTTACTGTTCGAGCTTTGATTTCTCTTATTTTATTTTGATGATCATTCCTACCTATGTACGTTGGGCTCAACAAAATATTTTGGCATTCGGAAGAGAAAGTTGGTGACTGAAATTTCGTAAATAGATCTGGCCGTGACGAAAAACGTCTTTGCTTTAATGACTTCCATCCCAACTCGCGTATCATATCTGACACACTCTCTCCCATTTTACGTGATAATAAAAAACGAGCTTCCCTTTTTTGCACCCTTTCGATGTCCTCCGTCAATCCCACCTGGTAAGGATCCCACACCGCGCAGCAATATTCTAACAGAGGACGAACGAGTGTAGTGTAAGCTGTCTCTTTAGTGGACTTGTTGCATCTTCTAAGTGTCCTGCCAATGAAACGCAACCTTTGGCTCGCCTTCCCCACAATATTATCTATGTGGTCTTTCCAACTGAAGTTGTTCGTAATTTTAACACCCAGGTACTTAGTTGAATTGACAGCCTTGAGAATTGTACTATTTATCGAGTAATCGAATTCCAACGGATTTATATTGGAACTCATGTGGATCACCTCACACTTTTCGTTATTTAGCGTCAACTGCCACCTGCCACACCATACAGCAATCTTTTATAAATCGCTTTGCAACTGATACTGGTCTTCGGATGACCTTACTAGACGGTAAATTATAGCATCATCTGAGAACACCCTAAGAGAACTGCTCAGATTGTCACCCAGGTCATTTATATAGACCAGGAACAGCAGAGGTCCCAGGACGCTTCCCTGGGGAACACCTGATATCACTTCAATTTTACTCGATGATTTGCCGTCCATCACTACGAACTGCGACCTTCCTGACAGGAAATCACGAATCCAGTCGCACAACTGAGACGATACCCCGTAGGCCCGCAGTTTGATTAGAAGTCGCTTGTGAGGAACGGTGTCAAAAGCTTTCCGGAAATCTAGAAATACGGAATCAACTTGAGATCCCCTGTCGATAGCGGCCATTACTTCGTGCGAATAAAGAGCTAGCTGCGTTGCACAAGAACAATGTTTTCTGAAACCATGCTGATTACGTATCAATAGATCGTTCCCTTCGAGGTAATTCATAATGTTTGAATACAATATATGCTCCAAAACCCTACTGCAAACCGACGTCAATGATATAGGTCTGTAGTTCGATGGATTACTCCTACTACCCTTCTTAAACACTGGTTATGACAATTTCCAGAGCACAATCAAATACCCTAAGCGACATATTGCATCCTCACCATATACAGTAGTGATATCACAGTGAATGTCTGTGCAACTGAGCCTTTAGTCCACAGGAATCTGATCGTTGCATGCTGATGTGTCGCTCACATCTAAGTTTATAACAGTTTATTGAGCAAGGAAAGAAACGTCTGCTTCGACGATAATAACAAAATCACAATTACAGTGTATCACAGGCATGAAGACTTGACAATATGGTGATTCCAGAGTCTGACAAAGTAACACGATTAGGACCTTCATAGACAAATACCTATTCTGAGTCCAATGAAGCTGTCCTGAATAACACCAGCATAGGAACAGAAATGTCTGTCTTGAATACAATCTGACTGTGTAAAAGGAAATGAATGCTGAGTACAGCAGCGTCAGTCCCTAAAATGGGCTTCGAGAGCATCTGAAGACGATAGGGTGAGTAGTGCCTGTCTGGAGTGTAAGAGAGGCTTCTGAAGCCAGAAGAACTGACTTGCGCAGTTCTGTGCTCCTACATTTATAGCGACCAGCGACGGAATACTCACGGCACTATTTTCTGGTCGTGTGTATGGCAGACGCGAATGGGTCCCTTGGAAGTAGCAGCCTCTGCTAGCGCCAGTACCGCCGCCTGGAGCCCTATTGTGTATCTTTCGGCTGCTCTGCCAGTCGGATCTGTAGGCGAGCGCACCGAGCGGCATTATTTTCGAAGGAGAGCCCACACGTTATTCTGTAATCATTTCGGAAGCGATTTCACACAGTTCTAGCAAACGGAGGCGATGCTGTCAGTTCTCGTGCAAGTGGTCGCAGATCCACGCATGTGCACTGCAGTGCGCATAGCGATGCAAACGTGAAGTAGCTAGCAGCCGACGCAGGCATGCTATTCTTCGGAGCACCGGAAAGTGTGTTTAGAGTACGTACTACTGCTCAAATTTTGCTGACCACGTGTTTCCGTGCATACGTAGTAACGATAGGGAATTTGATTGTGTTCTTGGAAATTGTCATAAATGCCATATTCTCATTCATATTGGCATCTTTTTTACGATTTTTATGTTTCGGGATATGAGTAATGATGGTGTGTAGTACCACATTGTACAAATATACGCAAATAATTATTTAAGGGGGTCTCAAAGACTAAGAATATGCATAGAACGTGGTTATAACTCGCTCCTAGAGATCCAAACTATCGAAGTAGACTACTTCATAATAAATAATAAATCATAATACATCAACGATTTGGGTCTTAAAAACAAAATTTTAAAGTCGACTTTTCGAGTGCGAGTGGAGAGCGCAGTTACTGAAGTTCGACGTAGTTCAAAACATGCACCTAACGAACCAAAATGCTTCATATGTAGTAGGACAGTCTAAAAATATTGTTGTTGTTAAGGACTCAATCACAGAAAAATACTTGTGACAAGGAAGCATATAAAGATGATTGCTGCTAGTTTCATTCGTAGTAATTTAAGTTGCGCTCTTAGGTTTCTGTCTAACCACCACACGTTAATAAATTGCTACGTATTTGGAAAAAAATGGTGAATTATTTTTGACAGTAAAAAATATAAATATCAGTGTCAGTTGTTTCATGCACAGCAATTTCATCATAGCAATTTCATCTTTCATTTTTTAACCATATGGAAGTCGCGAAACCGAATATACTCACTAATGAGAAAGCGCCATTTTACCTGTACAAAACTACAAATATTGCAGAAAAATACTTAATTCTCACGAGTAACAAAGTCTCAGAATGTGTTACAAAAACGAAGAGGAAAAAAATTTTTTATACCCAGCCATATGCAAACCTATGGCGTTTTTGCATGACAGTCTGTTGCCTTAACCACTTGCCCAAAACACTGCTATGCAGTAAGCGTTTAGTTCCTGATGATTTTCGTGGAAAGGGACGCTGGTTGACTTTGTTGCTGAACAATGCGGGCGTAAGCCGTAAATCCATGAAATTTTTAAAGGTACACAAAATCCTTTTCCAATTTTACTTAAAAGTTGTAAACGCTTATCGATAGCTAAAAAGCAAACCATTTTCTGGAAAAAGTACGCAAAGTCGCTAGTAATACAGCTAACACTCATTTCATACACATAAGCTGAGCTGACATCTTGAAATTTAATGTTTTTTGAACTCTTAATTACATAAAATTAATTTTGTGAGGATATTGACAAAAAATATATATTTTTTTTTTTTTGCTGTTCTAATCATTCACTGTAACAACAAAACAAACCGTATTTCTAACAAAGGAAAACAGTCTATTACAAACTCACTTTCCCCTCGGATTCACCCTGGTGATTCTTCAATAAAATGGTCACTCAACCCAATACTAAAACCACTCAGTATTTCTAAAATAACAAATTATAGCAGTAAACAACTCACACAGAACCGAACAAATGATCATAGCGAAACCTAACCACCTCTCGAGTACAGTTGCTGGAAAATCGGCAGGCAGACCTATCGGTAACAGGTCTCAAAAGCTTACAGAATAGCAAATTTGACTAAAGAACTGAAAATGACGTCACTACTGATGCTAACCTACCGCACCGATCGGTATGAACAATACAGAATAGGGCCCCCTGTATCCATCCATTACTGCGACAGGGCGAGTTCGCAACGCTGAGTCAGCAGGGGCTGTGTAGGCCACACGCGTGCCCGAGATGCCCGAAGGGTTGCCTATCGCTTTTGCGAAGACCTCCGTTATAACACACGCACCTCCAATTTGGAGTGAACATCCAGCTGACGCGCCGTTGAGTCTAGAGTGCTCTGCACACACTACACGACGAGGTACCACAGCATCCGTCCTATCGAACGTGCCAGCAGTTAATGCCACATGCTACACATTGACCACGGTCACAAAACGCAGTGTGCTCTCGCAGCAAGCTAATGTAACTTACTTTTTGATTCACTCACGCTTCTTGCCAGTTCAATGTATGTACTAATAAATAAATAATATGAGCAAAGTGATAGAAGCAAATGACAATCACAAAGGTATCTCTACAAGGAACCCTTCGGTGTGTGACGGAGGGCACATTTTGTACCACTGTTTCTTACCCCCTTTCCTACTTCAGTCCAAATGGTTCGCTGGGAAAACGATTGTTGGTAGTCTCTCTGTGAGCTCGAACTCTCTAATTTTATTTCGTGGCCTTTCTGCGAGATATACGTAGGAAAAATCAATGTATTGACTGAATTTTCTAGAAACGTACGCTCTCGGAATTTTAACAGTAAAGCATATCGTGATGCAGAATGCATCACTTGTTGCGTCTGCCAGAGGAGTTCGCTGAGGGTTTGCGTCACGCTTATGCGCTTGCTAAGTGCACCCGTAACGAAATTCACTGCATTTATTTAGATGATCTTTATTTCCTCGCCGGCCGGTGTGGCCGTGCGGTTCTCGGCGCTTTAGTCTGGAACCGCGTGACCGCTCCGGTCTTAGGTTCGAATCCTGCCTCGGGCATGGATGTGTGTGATGTCCTTAGGTTGGTTAGTTTTAAGTAGTTCTAAGTTCTAGGGGACTGATGACCTCAGCAGTTGAGTCCCATAGTGCTCAGAGCCATTTGAACCATTTTTTTATTTCCTCCACTAACCCTAACCGATACGAATCCCAAACTGACTAGCAATATTCAAGTATTAGTCGAACGAAGATTTGCCATGCTACCAAGCTACCATCTTTCTGAATCAACTGCACTTCCTCACGATTCTTCCAGCGATTCTCAGTCTGGAATCAGCTTAGCTGCGGTTACTTTTAAGTGGTCGTTCCACTTCAAATCGATCCGTATGCGAACTCCTATATAGATATTTGATGGATACGACTGCTTTCCACAATTGTTCTGTAATGCTGTAGTTATACAAGAATTTACTTCCTGCCATTTATGTGGAATAAATGACATTTGTTAATGTCAAGGGCCAATTATCAATCCCTGCACCAAGCGTCAATGCTCTGCACGTTTTCGTGGATTTCGGTTCAATTTTCTACCGTTGGTACTTCTCTCCATACAGCGACATCATCCGTGTACAGCGAATTCAAACATGATTCTACGACGATTATTATGAAAGTGATTATTATTTTATTTATTGTACATTATAAAAATTAACAATAACTTAGCTAATGGAGCAATCTGATCGTATGACGAATACTGACGACGTCAGTAACCTCCGTAACAAGCTACATTTCAAATCAGGCATGTACATGGAGAGTTACAGACGATTATATTAAAAGATAAGTAAATGTGCCAAAACCATTAATCCTCCTCAGTTACAAGTAACATGAAGGCAGTACAAGTTTCTCAGATCCTTACCTAACATTCCTAATGGATGAGTAGCCACAATTTATTATTTCGTAAGTATTTACGAGGAGCTTTCAATAAGTGATGCAACTAATTTTTTTCTCGTCCAATTTCTGATGAAATAATACGGAATTTGTTGTGGGACATCGTGGAATATTCCAGGTTCAGCCCCTATAGTTTCATGAAGTTCCGATAGGTGGCGGCGTCTGTAACGGAGGTGTGTTCCAAGCAGACAACTGTAATTGAGTTCCTTTTGGTGGAAAACCAGAGCATCGCAGATACTCATAGGCACTTGCAGAATGTCTACTGAGACCTGGCAGTGAACAAAAGCACGGTGAGTCGTTGGGCGAGGCGTCTATCATCATGGAAACCAGTCCGATCTCCCGCGTGCCGGCCGGCTGCACCCAGCTGTGACTCTTGCAGTGTTGGAACGTGCGGACACTCTCATTGGAGGTGATCGACGTATCACATTCAGACACCTCGCTGCTCAACTGGACGTCTCTGTTGATAGTGCTGACCCTCATCCACCAGTTGGGGTAGTCAAATGTATTTGCCAGGTGGGTTCCTCGCCGCCTAGCACAAGACCATAAAGAGCAACGGAGGACCGTCTGTGCGGAAGTGCTTGGGCGTTACGAGGCTGATTTGACGAATATCGTCACAGCGGATGGAATATGGGTTCATCACTTCGAACCGGAAGCAAAACGGCAATGCATGGAGTGGCGCCACACCACCTCTCCTCCGAAGAAAAGGTTCAAAGTCTCACCCACAGCCGGTAAAGCCACGGCGATGGTCTTCTGGGACTCTGAACAGGTTATTCTGTTTGAAGTTCTCCATCATAAATCAACAGAGCTCTAAAGTATATTGTGCTACCCTCAGAAAATTGCGTGTTCGTCGGCAAAAAGTGCAAACGATCCTCTCCTTCTCCATGACAAGGCAAGACCTCACACTAGTCTCAGGAAACCGAGAGGAGCTCACAGTACTTCACTGGAGTGTTCTTCGTCATCCACCTTGCAGTACAGGCCTCTCACCTTCCGACTTCTGTCTGTTTGGCCCAACGAAGGGTGGACTCCGCAGGAAGCAGTACTTTGGGAGACTGCGAGGTTATTGATACAGCAAGACGTTGGCTCCGACGGCGTTCAGTAGAGTGGTGCAGTGGGGGCATACAGATCCTCCCAGAAAGGTGGCGTAAGGCCGTCGCATTGAACGTAGATTGTGTTGAAGAAGGGGTTTTGTAGCAAAAACGTGGGGAATAATACGGTGTGTTACAGTCCTGAATGAAACCAACGTGCTTCCAGAAAAACAAATGCGTTGCATTACTTACTGAACGCCCTTCTCATATAATGTTTCGTAAGTTTTGTTACGTTGCAAAACCGGATGTGGGCTTGTAGTCATTGACATTGTTAATACCCGTTGACTTTTCAATGCTATGGGGTCCGTAAATGCGACGGATTTCACTGGCCACCCAATTTCGTTCGCATTGTTTTCTTATACGTTGTGCCACTCTAGATATGTTTCTATTTTTGATCCTGGAATAAATATAAACGTCGTGTGACTAGGGCCTCCCGTCGGGTAGACCGTTCGCCGGGCGCAAGCGTTTCGATTTGACGCCACTTCGCCGACTTGCGCGTCGATGGGGATAAAATGATGATGATTAGGACAACACAACACCTAGTCCCTGAGCGGAGAAAACCTCCGACCCGGCCGGGAATCGAACCCGGGCCCTTAGGACTGACATTCTGTCGCGCTGACCAGTCAGCTACTGGGGGCGGACATCCTAGAATATTTTGGTGTGATGTTGTCTCGTACACACTGTTTGTTAAACTTGATGACCTCCGCGACGTTCAATATCTTCACTTTAATCCGTTGATACTGTAGTACTTTACCCTGTGCCTGCGTGGGCAGTGATTCCATCCTTTTCAATGCGATAGGGTCCGCAATTGCGATGAGTTTTTTGAAAGATTTCTTGATGCCTTCAGCTGCCATACTCCTCATTTCATGTCCGAGAAAATGAAATACTCTTATCACTCGATATATCTAACATGTCCAGAAACATACCAGTAACAGAAACTATAGAAATCATTAAAAACAACTTTCTCAAATGTAAGACAATCACTCAAGGAGAGATTTGTGAAATAATAGAACTGCTACAATTAATCACTTCCTACAATTATTTCTCATTCTAGAACAAAATTTATCCCCAAAAACATGGGGTAACAATGGGCTCATGTCTAGCAGCTACATTAGCTGATATTTTCGTTAAGACTTTAGAAGAAAAATTATACACCAGTCACAGAACCACTAACAATCAACGATTATTGAGACACATAGCACGTAAATCAGAACCGTTTTCCCTATCAGCTATCTACAAAATTAACTGTGGAGAATGCCAAAAATTTTATATTCGACAAACAGGGATAAAAGTTAGCACACGATTTAAAGAACACATGACAATAACCCATCCACATTTGCTGCACACTTAAAAGAAACCAGCCACAAAATATCTAGTACAGATGGATCACTTCAAATATTACATAAGTTGCAGAAAGGAAAAATCACGGATGTAATAGAAGACATTGAAATTTACATCCATCTAAAAGATCAGTCAGACAGAGTTTTAAATGAGCAAAAAGACCTGCAAAATGGGAAATTCCTAGACAACTTTCTATCAGTTCTACGGCGAAGCGTTACAGAAGCATAGAATGTAAAATTATCGCTACACTCATTAATTAATATGACTATAATGCGAAACATCACGCAACCATAAATCAGTTTTAACTCGACTCTCGTAGTTCTCAGTACTGTTTCATTAGAGTACTGTGATAGATTTCATATGTAAGATCTTTGTACCAGCTATTCAAAAATGACGTGCTCCCACAGTAACAGAACAAATATTTACAGGTTCTTTTAAAGAAATTACATACAGTAATATTTACACCAATGATGAACGATAATTAAATGTAAATGAGAACAAAAGCATACGCAGGTTAAGTAGCAAATTTCTGTACAATAATTATAATCTTCCTAGTGTTAAGTACGTTAAAACATGGGTCATAAGAGCTTTCCAATAACTGATCGATATTCACGTGCTCCTAAAATAGCGTGAACATCTCGAATTGTTTTATGAGCATAACGTGATGTCATAGGAGCAACAACATAATCTATTACTAAAAAATCATCCATAAAATTAGTTATAATGCGCCTAGTATATCTACAGATACGACTTGCTCCTAAATCAAAATCACAAGTGTCACTAATGTTTCCAATGTAGGCAGTTGAAAATGGCCTAAGGCCGAAATTGTACAATCGTACTTGAAATAAAGAGAATGGCAGCTGAAGGCATAAAGAAATCTTTCAAAAAAAAAAAAAAAATAAAATAAATAAATAAAATAAAATAAAATAAAAGTTGAGTACTGTGTTGAGATTTTAAAGTGAGTTTACGAAACGACCACAATAATTTTCTCTGTTTTACGGCCATATATTCGTAAATTTGAACTTTAATTATTTATATATGTAGCATGGATCAAGTACTGTGCCACTACACAGAAAGCAAAATACTACATAATGTGGACAACCACAGCTTCAAAACTGCGTTTTGGAAACTAGAAAACCGCTTCAGCTGTATGACTATCTTTCTTACTGGACTCAAGACAGGTTTCGTGGCATTACATCTTCAGGTGATCACCTAGATAAAAACACATAGTCATTGTACTTACTCTATGGTATAAGTCCCCAGTAGGTGTAATAGCATGTATTCACATATCTCAGGTCGGTAAGATGAGCAACACTGGGATTATATGGAAGATCCACCGTTCTTCATCGATTTAAAGTAAAAACTACACCGGTAAAGATACAGTATGTCAAAACAATTGTTTGACAGGCAACTAGTTCTAAAGATAAATTGTGGAAGCAAGTCGTAGGTCCAATACTGGATTTCCACTAGAAAAATCGGTACCTTGAAGTAAAATTACAGTGCTGGCGTATCAAGGAATAGTAAAACCGATTGAAAAAATAACCATTATTCACGCTATTGATGCCAGAACATCCAGCGGACGCAACCTCTAACATTCTAAAACTAAAGTCGCGGTAATAAAGAGCTGACTAGGAACTAAAGCGCGTGTACCATAGCCTAGAGCAGAGGTCACCAAACGTTTTTCACAGAGGGCCGGATAAGCGATAAAATGATGAATGCGGGCCGTATCATCATTCTGTACAAGACTTCCTAGTCAGACTAAAGCTCTGGTGAAAAATAGTCAACGAAAAATTATGTTCAGCCTTCCTTGTTAATCATGGTTAAGTGGGATTCAATGCACGAAAGACAAGGCCAACCAACATATTTATTTACAAAAAAGTTATACATTAGGCGACTTTAGAAAAGAAAAAGTTACATCCGACATACATAGTGTTCACATATCGGAATCTCACAAACTAAGCAGCAAAAACGAAAACTGACGTTTGGATTTCAAGGTATCCTCAATGTTTGGTTTGGTATTGCTGCATTCAATCAAGAGAACTGCTTTCAATCATTCATCAGTCTCGTTCGATGTGCTGACTTAACGTACTACATTTGTGAAAATGTTTGCTCACTGCCATAAGTTGTTCTAAAACACTGGTGGCATACCAGCGAGAAACTTTTTCGGTTTCGGGAACTCGACATCAGCTAAGCTGCAGTAAAATACAAGTTTCCCTTCTCTGTGCTCTTTTCTTGTACAAATAATCTGCTTGCAAATCAGTTACCTGCGACTGTAGTTCACCTGGCACATCATCAAGGTTCTGGAACAGAAGAATGTCGCTCTCATTTCTGTCTAGATCTGAAATCTGTCCAAAACATGATTCGTAGAGCCGCGAATAATTTTTTTGGTATCGGTAAGTAAAGGTTGGTATCTTCGGTGATTGTAGCACAAAATTCCTTGAAACTGCGAAAATGAGAATAATTTTCTCCTTCCAGCTGTGCTACAAACAATGACAGCTATCTTCGAAATCTGTTGATTCTGTAGAGATCACAGACGAGGCTATTCTTTACCTGAAATTTCAAGCTCAGTTCATTCATGTGGGTTGCGATGTCGATTACAATTGACTACTTTGACGGCCAGTTATGATCAGATAGCTATGGATCATCTGTATCTTTGTCAGTGAGAAAAACATCAGTTTCATCGTTTCGGAGTCCGCCCCTGGTAGCTGGGTGGTCACCGCGACGGCATGTCACACTGAAACATCCCCTTTGAAAAATTAATCAATTACTGTTCTCATAACCTCTACGTTATTTGATTTTCAAAGAGCTGAGCAAAACTGAACGTACTCAGAAATTTCTGTCTTTACTTATTCTGATCATCACTAAACTGACACACAATATTTTTTTAGCGCAACGCAATCTGACTTTCAATAATCCCTAGAAAAGAATGGCCCTGACTAACAATAACCTATATCTTTCATGAATCAGTTACCTCACAAAAATCTTCGTTACTCAAACTACTGAAATACAGCGAGCGCCACTACTGCCAGCTAAATAAAAGATTCTAACTATTGAAGGCACTAACTACTGATAGGCATGATTAGCAAATGAAAGATTTTGATAGGGAACAAACAATGTATTTACCTTAATAATATTGGCACAAATGGTTCAAATGGCTCTGAGCACTATGGGACTCAACATCTGAGGTCATCAGTCCCCTAGAACTTAGAACTACTTAAACGTAACTAACATAAGGACGACACACACATCCATGCCCGAGGCAGGATTCGAACCTGCGACGGTAGCGGTCGCGCGGTTCCAGACTGAAGCGCCTATAACCGCTCGTCCACTTCGACCGGCCTTAATAATATTCAAAAGTCATCATACATATATATCAGTTCATGATATACAGTATTACAAACTTACTCTTTCTGATGCACACACGTCCAGATCGTCCGCTCTCAAAATTCTACCATCTCTCTCCCCACATCCAACACTGCTGGCGGCTCACCTCCAATTGCCCAACGCTACGAGCTGTTCACATCTAATTGCTCAACACTACAATAGCGAATATTACAACAATGCTAACCAGCCACAGATTTTCATACAGAGCGCTACGTGGCGTTACCAACATAAAAACCTAAACAGCCTACTTACAACACCTAACGGCCCGGGTTCGACTCCCGGCTGGGTCGGAGATTTTCTCCGCTCAGGGACTGGCTGTTGTGTTGTCCTTATCATCATCATTTCATCCCCATCGACACGCAAGTCGCCGAAGTGGCGTCAACTCGAAAGACTTGCACCAGGCGAACGGTCTACAAGACGGGAGGCCCTAGCCACACGGCATTTCTATTTTTATCGTTTCGGAGCTCGTAAAAACGAACAGGACTCTGCCGCAAGTGAGCCACATCCCTCCTGTGTATAAGGCAAGTCACAGAATTCAGGATAAATTTCTTCAAGAAAAGCGTCGAACTGACGGTGATTGAGTGCATGTCCCAGAAAGAATTTCGCAGCAGAAAAAGACTTATTTCAGTAGACGAGAGATATCTGAACCTTTCTCACAGAGTGCCTGCCTATGTATCGTGCAGTGTACGAACATATCGCCCGGAATTCGAAAATCTTTCAAATGAGTCCTGCTCATTGAACATAGTAAATTTAAAGCACATAGCAGCAGATATTTCCATACGTGCGGAGGTATTCCATCATTAATAATACTTAAATTCCATCATTAATAATACGTAAATTAATAATACTTAAATTTAAATTGTATAGCAACGTCTTGTGTTCCCTATATTTTATCAAGCAAATTCAAATACCTCGTCGTAGTTTGGCGACCCCTGGTCTAGAGCGCGCGCGCGCAGCAAGAGATGTGAACGCGAAGCGCCCGGAAAATTGAATGAACAACATTTTTTCCCAGGCAGATTAGTACACCTGCGTAAGTGCGTACTAACATAACGATAAAAACTAAAAGTACATTAACATAATCAAAAAGAAAACGTGGACAAGCGCAGCAGTAAGATCCGAAGGTGCGTTGCGTAACAATCAGGACACAAGGACGTGTGACAGCCGAAACACACTAATAAAAGATAATAAAGAAGGAACAGAATGATGAGGGAGGAAGAAGCGGAGAGGAAGAGTGGGGAGAGGGAGAGAGTTATAAAATTACCGTGCTAGTTAATGCCATTGAGGCAATCGAAACTCGCCAGTATATTACGATGTCTTAACTCACTTTGCCTATTAAGGGTAAATATAATGGATATATGTCTTCATCTAGATAATCACCTGAAGATATGGTTGTAACGCCACGAAACGGGTCGTGAGTCCAATAAAGAGGAATGTCATACAGCTAAAGCGGCATTCTGCTTTCCGAGTCAGAAAGCATTTAAGGGCGATTGGTAGGACGCACAGTATCTTTTGCTAGTCAGTGGTCTTTTGTCTTTGGTCGGTGCTTGTGTGAAATATACAGGGTGACAATTATTGAATTATATGAAATAAAATGGTCATAACTTCTGGACGGTTTGCGTTAGGACGTTCAAACCGCGGGGCATGAAGAGAATTAGTGTGGTTTGGTTTAGCGACGAAGCCCACTTTCATTTGGATGGGTTCGTCAATAAGCAAAATTGGCGCATTCGGGGGACTGAGAATCAGCATTTCGCGATCGATATGTCCCTTCACCCTCAACGGGTGCCTGTGTCGCGTGCAGTGTCCAGTTACGGAATAATCGGCTCGATATTAATCGGTGGCATTCCCATTATCCAAAGTGATCCCGATTTTGACAAGATGTGGTTCATGCAAGACGTAGCTCGACTCCATCGAAGCAGGAGATGGTTCAAAAGGCTCTAAGCACAATGGGACTTAACATCTGAGGTCATCAGTCCCCTAGCCTTAGAACTGCTTAAACCTAACTAACCTAAAGACATCACACACATCCATGCCCGAGGCAGGATTCGAACCTGCGACCGTAGCAACAGCGCAGTTCCGGACTGAAGCGCCTAGAACTGCTCGGTCACAGCGGCCGGCTCGAAGCAGGAGTGTGTTTGATGTCCTGCAGGAGCACTTTGGGGACTGCATTCTGGCTCTGGGGTACCCAGGGGCCACTGGGATGGGCCACGATTAGCAGACATATTCTCCAGATCTGAACACATGCGACTCCTTTTTGTGGGGCTATGTTAAAGACGAAGTGTACAGCAACAACCCCAAAGCCACTGCTGAGCTGAAAACAGCCATTCAGGAGGTTACCGACAGCATCGATGTTCCGACACTTCAGCGGGTCATACAGAATTTCGCTATTCGTTTACGCTACATCATCGCCAGTGTCAGGCATACCGAACATGTCATAACCTAAACACGAATATCTGTAGTGACGTTTACGTGTTGAATAAAATGTGTGCCCGCCGTAGTTTATAACTAATTTACTTTTTTTTTTTTGTAGTTCAGTACTTTTGTCATCATGTTAAGCGTCTACGTAGTCGAGCAGCCGCGCGGAGTAAATACTTGAACAGTTCCATCGATTTGGAATTACGGCAACTTTTCACTGAAGTTAGGCGTTTGACTGTGTTTTCGGCAATTGATTTTGTGCGAGTATAGGAACATTAATTTTGATTACTTGATTTAAAGCATCGTTGAACTGCAGTTATTTGCTGCAGTAGTTATTTCTATTCATATGGAACGGTCTTGTTGAATATTTTCGCAGTCATTATTCAGGTAATGAGCTATGGTTTATGTCGTGATTGATAGTGGTAAACCCGTCTCGTAAACGGACATACGGCTGGGAGAGCGGTGTGCTGACCACGTGCCCCTCCATATCCGCATCCAGTGACGCCTGTAGCCTAAGGATGACATGGCGCCCGGTCGGTACCGTTGGACCTCCATGGCCTGTTCGGGTGGAGTTTTTTAGATAGTGGTAAAGTGTACCTTCAGGATACGTTTGTTTGTGTGGTCACCTTCCGCAGCAGCTGTTAACATCTGTTATCATAGGGTATCTGTCTTGAGCTGACTGCAATGTAATTAAAATGAATTACAGATGACTCGTTTCGCTTTTATTTACAAAGCATCTTCTGTGGTATTCTATAATTGGATACACACGTTTGTACATTTATGTTTTGATTCTTTTAGGTTAAAAACAGTGTTTTATTTATGGAGTTGGTCTGCAAGCTACTTACAGTGTTTCTTTACATAGTTTGCTCAAAAAAACGTTCAAATGCGTGTGAAATCTTATGGGACTTAACTGCTAAGGTCATCAGTCCTAAGCTTACACACTACTTAATCTAAATTAATCTAAGGACAAACAAACACACCCATGCCCGAGGAAGAATTCGAACCTCCGCCGGGACCAGCTGCACAGTCCATGACTACAGCGCCGTAGACCGCTTTTTTTGTTGTTGATCTCATTTTGTTCTTTATTGTACATAGACTTTGTTCGTGGCGGACGTCTGATGACACTCATTCAGGTTGTTCATTGATCCGTTCAATCAGTTTTTTATTACAGAGGGTAGCTAAACCTTCTGACCAAACATGCTGGCCTTTTTTTTTCTTTCGTTCGTTGCATCTGCTCGGGGTGGACGTCGTAAGACACCCGTTTAAGTTCGTTGTTGATCGATTAACTCAGTTTTTTTTGTTACAGAAGGCAGCTAACCCTCTGACCGAACACGCTGAGTTACTGTGCCGGCTCCGCTCGGCTAATCCCGTGTGGCCATAGTTTGCAGGTTCCCCTCTTGCTAGCAGTGGGTGGTGCCGACAGGCTTCATTTCTCATCTACAGGTTTTGACATTTTGCGTTATTTCCTGCACTGCACTATTTATAATTGACTTTTGTTGTGTACATAGTTCCGCGTAGTCAGCACGTACACAACTTTCCCACTAGAGCGCACCCCGCTAAGCACAACAGCGCAGGCGCAGCGCTCGTCCGTCTCCGCACTACGAGATGGCGCTGCCTTAGAGACGGAGCAAATTCTGCTTCTGCTGATCCGCGTATTAATATGTAACGCAGCCAATGAGATTGCTGCTAACGTAGAACCTTTTCTCCTCGCGGATCACACTCGCGCAGTGATACCTGAACGCGCGAGGTATTATAACGAGTGTACAGACCTCCGAATAGTCAGTCTGCATTTGTCGTCACCAGTCTGTACCAGTCTACATTTGTCTGTACCAGTCTATAGTCAAGTTTCAGTCTGCGGCTAATAAGATTACCATGGCTCTGAGCACTATGGGACTCAACTGCTGTGGTCATAAGTCCCCTAGAACTTAGAACTACTTAAACCTAACTAACCTAAGGACAGCACACAACACCCAGCCATCACGAGGTAGAGAAAATCCCTGACCCCGCCGGGAATCGAACCCGGGAACCCGGGCGTGGGAAGCGAGAACGCTACCGCACGACCACGAGATGCGGGCAATAAGATTACCATATTCCTGTACATAGCCATAAAGATAAATGTATAGACACTTTTGTCAAGTATCAGAGATATGTGAGAATAAGATTAATGTACCAAGACCAAAGGAACTCCAGAGTGTCAATTGTAAATAGCATCCAGAATCAAGTTAAGTAATTTGATGCTTGTTATTATTTTAATAAATGTGTGTGAAAATTAATCAAGTTCTGTTTAAAGTTGGTCACCGTCAATCTGCTACTCTAAGCGTGCAAGCGGCATTTCTATCATCTGACCTAATGGCAGAAGATAAACACGCCAGAATAAGACCACGAGACATATTGCTGACACTCGCCTACTTCGTTAGAGCGACAAGTCAAATAATCTGATGATGTGTGTACCGAAGGTCTTACAGTACGCACACCACAACTTTCTTAACTGTTTTTCGTTCATCACTGCCACAGTGTTTATGCCTATTCGTTTGTTTTCGTTCACATTGTGAGAGCTGCAAACCTATGAAACAACTTTTTTTTTTAAATACCGGTTGCAGATGTATTACAAGCATTTATTTGGTTTTAAGTACAAGTAACTGGTTTCGCCAGCATCATTAAAACTACAATATTTACTCAGTCAATTTCTTTATTTATGTATACTATTCGCCACCTTGTCTATTTATTTCAAACCGTTAAGGAGTAATTCTGTATTAAATGTATAGGCTTTGAAGCGACACGACAGATCTTTCAGACATCACAACGAGTCAAGAGGTCTACAGAGTCCCATAAGGGATGCTCACCAGCACGTTCGCCGCTGGAGCCGTCATCATTGTCGTCATCGTCATCTTCTTCGTCGCTGTACCCCAGCAGGAGGTTGGACAGCGTGCCGAGCGGGTTCCAGCCGCCGCCGCTAGAGGCGCTGCTGCCACTGGCACAGTCCGCCCGCACTGAGGAACCAGGAGCAGCCTTCACCGCCTGCACCTGTCAACAAGGGGACAACGTGAGTTGTGGCGTCAACGCATTGAAGTTCAACCACACAAACGCTCAGGGAGCCACTTCAACGCGTTACTAGCGATTCTCAGTCTGGGTCGCTCTGTGTCGCATGTACTCTGCTCGCCATTAAAATTACAGCTGCTGAAGGGATAGAGAATATTAAGTTTCTCTTGCTACCTGCATAAAGTATTGTAGGAACAGTACGCGATTAAAGCTGTATGCGGTTTGGGGGTGTAGAGGGCGCGAAATGTAGTGCACAGAGCTGCCACCCCTTGCTACAACAAGAGATCTAATAATTTATAATGATTCAGGTTCATCATCGACGGGCGGTAATAATTGACCACAAAAATTTGATGATCTTAACGTCGATGTTAGTCAAGTGATTTATACAGGACAATAAGGGAAAAGGATTATACAGGTACATCTACTATCATATTTATTAATCATTAAATACAGCTGTAACTAGCATTTAACGTCTACATCTACATATACATCTACATCCATACTCCGCAAGCCACCTGACGGTGTGTGGCGGAGGGTACCTTGCGTACCTCTATCGGTTCTCCCTTCTATTCCAGTCTCGTATTGTTCGTGGAAAGAAGGATTGTCGAATGCTTCTGTGTGGGGTCTAACCTGTCTCATTTTATCCTCATGGTCTCTTCGCGAGATATATGTAGGAGGGAGCAATATACTGCTTGACTCTTCGGTGAAGGTATGTTCTCGAAACTTCATAAAAGCCCGTACCGAGATACTGAGCGTCTCTCCTGCAGAGTCTTCCACTGGAGTTTATCTATCATCTCCGTAACGCTTTCGCGATTACTAAATGATCCTGTAACGAAGCGCGCTGCTCTCCGTTGGATCTTCTCTCTCTCTTCTATCAACCCTATCTGGTACGGATCCCACACTGCTGCGCAGTATTCAAGCAGTGGGCGAACAAGCGTACTGTAACCTACTTCCTTTGTTTTCGGATTGCATTTCCTTAGGATCCTTCCAATGAATCTCACTCTGCCATCTGCTTTACCGGCGATTAATTTCATATGGTCATTCCATTTTAGATCACTCCTAATGTCTACTCCCAGATAATTTATGGAATTAACTGCTTCCAGTAGCTGACCTGCTATATTGTAGCTAAATGATAAAGGATCTTTCTTTCTATGTATTCGCAGCATATTACACTTGTCTACATTGAGATTCAATTGCCATTCCCTGCACCATTCAATTCATTGCAGATCATCCTGCATTTCAGTACAATTTTCCATTGTTACAACCTCTCGATATACCACAGCATCATCCGCAAAAAGCCTCAGTGAACTTCCGATGTCATCCACAAGGTCATTTGTCTACTGAGTGTAAAAACAACATTTTCGATAGTTCTCCCTCGCATTGTTGACAGAGAGCATATCCCACCTTTCAAGACAGCCTCTCAAAAGTTGACCATGTCGCTATACAGTTCAAACACGTAATATTTTTGTAGCTCTGGATAGCAAGTACTGATGATGTAATTGATTACTTTTAATGGATGCAGTTCCCATAGAGGCACCCCCATGCTGATCACTTTGTCTGCTATGTTATTGCCAAGTCTTCGTTTCGTAAGGGATCGTAGCATTTAAGAACATTGCTTGTTACGCAATTCAAGTTACCTTCATGTAAAAATAACTGTTAATAACACCAAAGATTTGAATGTAATCTTTCACTTCAAGTCCCCCACCCTAGGTCATTATCAGATGCATCACGCAATAGATTAAGAAATATATGACGTAAGGATAAACATTGTGTTTGTCTCCATAAGACGATACAGTGCTCTTTATTTTCATTGCGATATGTTAAAGAAGTTGTTTTGCTCATTTTCAGGACAGGAATGCCTGCTACTTTAGCTAATCAACGTGGTGTACGGCAGTGTGGCCGTGCGGTTCTAGGCGCTACAGTCTGGAACCGCGGGAGCGCTACGGTCGCAGGTTCGAATCCTGCCTCGGGCATGGATGTGTGTGATGTCCTTAAGTTAGTTAGGTTTAAGTAGTTCTAAGTTCTAGGGGACTGATGACCTCAGAAGTTGAGTCGCATAGTGCTCAGAGCCATTTGAACCATTTGTACGGCACTATCATCAGTGTATGTATGAAAAGAAAAATGGGAATCAGTGAGTAAGGGTATTACTGTCACATTTTTCCTTATTTTCAGCCAGAAGAACAGATTAAGATCACTAGTTTACCACCAGATCACTCCACACTACAGCCAGTACCTTATAAGGTAATAACTGTAGTGTGACGCTAGGCTCGTTCCTTTTCCAGGTTGCGAATTATTATTCGCTTGCGCCATTTTATATTGTTGATGCAGCAAATCCAATTCGGCTCTCCTGTTTTCCTGTAATGTGTCAACTTGTTACCCATATCACAGACTGTTGTTTCAACAGTTGCATGCTAATTCTTGATGGTTTTGATTGAGTTTCAGCGTGCTATAGCATCTCGAAAGCGTATGTTCTTGAATCTAGGATAGAGAAGCATTGATTTGACTAGTATATATTAACACCTTCATTTGGCAATATGCGCTTTTTCATTTCACTTATGAATCAACGTGGTTTTAGAAAGCATCGCACGTGCGAAACTCAGCTTGCCCTTTTCTCACATGATATATTGAGAACTACGGATGAAGGGCAACAGGCAGATTCCATATTTCTAGATTTCCGAAAAATATTTGACACGCTGCCCCATTTCAGGATGTTGACGAAAGTACGAGCATACGGAATAAGTTCACAGATATGTGAGTGGCTCGAAGGCTTCTTAAGGAATAGAATCCAGTATGTTAGCCTCGTCGACGAGTGTTCATCAGAGATAAGGGTATCGTCAGGAGTGGCCCAGGGAAGTGTGAACGCGACCGCTGTTGTTCTCTAAGTAAGTAAATGATTTAGCGAACAGGGTGGGCAGCAATCTGCGGCTGTCTGCTGGCGATGGCGTGATGTACGATAAGGTTTCGAAGTTGAGTGAGTGTAGGAAGATACAAAACGACTCAGACAAAATTTGTAGTTTGTGTGACGAATGGCAGCTAGTCCTAAATGTGGAAAAATGGACGTTAATGCGGATAAGTAGAAAGATGAAACCACTATGTCTGGATGCAATATTACTAGAGTCCTGCTTGACATAGTCACGCCGTTTAAATATCTGGGCGTGACGCTGCAAAGCATGTGGGAACTGTGGTAGGGAAAGCGAATGGTAGACTTCGGTTAAATGGGAGAATTTTGAAAATAGGTGCTTCACTTGTAGAGGAGACCGCATATAGGACGGCGGTGCAACCTGTTGTTGAATACTGTTCGAGTGTTTGGGATCCGTACCAGATCAGATAGAAGGAAGACATCGGAGCAATTCAGAGGTGGGCTGCTAGATTTGTTACCAGTAGGTTCTGATAACACGTAAATGTTGCGGAGATGCTTCGGGAACACAAATGGAAATCCCTGGAGGGAAGGTGACGTTCTTTTCACGGAACGCTATTGAGAAAATGTAGAGAACCGGCATTAGAAGCTGACTGCCGAACAATTCTACTGCCACCAACATACATTGCGCGTGAGAGTACGAGAAATTAGTGCTCATTGTTGTTGTTGTGGTCTTCAGTCCAGAGACTGGTTTGATGCAGCTCTCCATGCTACTCTATCCTGCGCAAGCCTGTTCATCTCCGAATAACTACTGCAACTTACTTCCTTCTCAATCTGCTTACTGTATTCATCTCTTGGTCTCCCTCTACGATTTTTACCCTGCACTCTTCCCTCCAATACTAAATGTGTGATCCCCTACTGCCGCAGAACGTGTCCTATCGACAGATCCCTTCTTCTAGTCTAGTTGTGCCACAAATCCCTCTTCTTCCCAGTTCTGTTCAGTACCTCCTCGCTAGTTACGTGATCTGACCATGGGGGGTGCGGCGTATTGCTCAGACGGAGGGATATAAATAGTCTTTTTTCCCTCGCTCTGTTTTCGAGTGGAACGGGAAAGGAGATGCCAAGTAGTGGTACATGGTACCCCCGTACGGTGGCTTGCGGCGTATCTACGTAGATGTAGACTTGTCTGTTTTGGTTGCAAGCCAAATATTTTAAAATTCAACGTACTAGTTATTGTGATTACTGCTTGCAACGCGCTTTTCTCCGTAAATTTCAAGAGCAACCACCTCTACTTTTTTTTGTAGGCAGAGTAACTACAAACAGAAAGAGTCCGCACGTCCAGATATCCAATACGAGACACATGCACGGATAGACGCACGCCTTACACAAAGCTGCTTCTGGAATCAGGGCATACGCGACGGTCCCGAGTCAAACCCGCCGTAGCGTGTGACGTACACGGATGAGCGACAACACTATGACGACCTGTTTAATACCGTGTCGCTCCACTACTGAAACAAATTACTGCAGCGGTTCTGCATAGCATGGATTCGTCAAGTCCGTAGCAGGTTCTGCATCTACAGCTACGTAGACACTCCGGAAACCACCGTACGATGCGTGGCGGCGAGTGCCCTGCACCACTACTTGTCATTTCCTTTCCTGTACCACTCGCAAAACGAGGGAAAAACGACCGTCTGTATATCTCCGTATAAGCCCTAATTTCTCGAATCTTATTTACGTGGTGCTTACGCGCGATGTATGTTGGCTACAGTAGAATCGATCGGCAGTCAGCTTCCAATGCTCGTTCTCTAAATTTTCTCAATAGCGTTTCTAGAAAAGAGCATCGTCTTCCCTCGTGGGTTTCTCATTTGAGTTCCCGAAGCATCTTCGTAACACTTACGTATTGTTCGAACCTACCGGTGACAAATCTAGCAGCTCGCCTCTGAATTGCTTCGACGTCTTCTTTCAATCAAACCAGGTACGGATTCCAAACACTCCAGTAGTAAGAATAGGTCGCACAAGCATCCTATAAACGGTTTCCTTTACAGGTGAACCACTCTTTCCAAACATTCTCACAGTAAACCGAAGTCTACCACTCGCCTTCCCTACCGCAGTTCTCACACGCTCGTTTCACTTCATATCTCTTTCCAGAGTTACGCCCAGATATTTAAACGACTTGACTGTGTCAAGCAGGACACTAGTAATACTGTATCCGAACATTACAGGTTTGTTCTTCCTACTCATCCGCATTAACTTACATTTTTCCACATTTAGGGATCGCTGCCATCTGTCACACCAACTGGAAATTTTGTCTAAGTCGTCTTGTATCTTCCTACAGTCACTCAACTTGGACTCCTTACTGAACACCACAGCATCATCAGCAGACAACTGCAGATTGCTACCCACCCCGTCCGCCAAATCATTTATGCATACAGAGGACAACAGCGCTCCTGTCACACTTCCCTGGGGCACTCCTGACGATAAGAGATGAGCAACGCCGCCGAGGATAACATCTTTGGTTCTGATATTTAACAAGTCTTCGAGCCACTCACATATCTGTGAACTTATTCCATATGCTCGTACCTTCGTTAGCAGCCTGCAATGGGGCCCCGTGTCAAATGCTTTTCAGAAATCTAGAGATATGGAATCTGCCTGTTGTCCTTCATCCTTAGTTCTCAGTATATCATGTGAGAAAAGCGCAAGCTGAGTTTTGCTCTAGCGATGCTTTTTAAAACCATGCTGACTCGTTGACATAAACTTCTTAGTCTCAAGAAATTTTGTTATATGCCAACTAAGAATATCTTCATGGATTCTGCAGCAAACAGAAGTTAGGAATATTGGTCTGTAATTTTGTGGGTCAAATATACTAGAGTCACCTTCGCTTTTTTCCTGTTGCTTGGGTCATTGTACTGGGCGAGAGATTCGCGGTAAATGCACGATACGTAAGGGGACAATGCCGTAGAGACTCTTTCTAAAATCGTACTGGGGTTCCTCCCGGATCTGGCGATTTATTTCCTTCCAAATCTTTCAGTTGTTTCCCTCAGCCGTACGTTTCCTCAGGTATGTGGCACAGGACTGCTACGCTCATACCATGCAATTCCCGTAGATTAAGCGCCAAGTAGTTATTTAGTTACATGTTGCAAAGGTCATCTGAACCATTCTTTTATCGAAATGAAGTCGAAATTGGTACTGTTAATATTAATGAACACATGGTTTTTTAGTCCTGCTTATGAAACTATACGAAAAACATTTTGTTTTGTTTTTTACTTTACTGGCTGCGTGTTTTTAAGCAGAAATTGATCAACAGAACAGAAGGACTTGTCCAGGAGAACGATTTGAAGTTAGAGTTAAAACTTGCTTTGCTACCTGTCAGATATTTTACGTTACTAGACAAATGATCAAAAAATATTGTTGTTACATATTGAACGTCTGTCTGAGTCACCTAAGGCTTCAATAATGGGTAATAAAAGCCATTTTTTTCTCTGTAGTTTTCTAGGTACGGACATCATGGTTACGACGGTACTGGATACTATGCACTGAAGATTGAATAGTTTGGCTCGAGCCACACCCCCCCCCCCCCCCACCCCAATGCTATGCCACGAAAATATAGATATATTTGTTATACTCAACACTCAGCTTAATTGAGCGGCCCAGACATGTGGCTGGTCTCAATGTTTGGCTACGTTTCTCGTCATAGGGTGCCAGCTCACACCTGTCGTAAATTCAATTTTCAAGCTGAAATAAAAATATTTTAAAAAATGCAGAAGGTATTGCGGTGAAATTTAAAAAATATTGAGTCATTCATGTTGATTTATAACTTGAATAAGTAATTTATTTCTATTTTTCCACGAATAGTCTTCAATATATTGAGTAAACACTTAAAATGCAGTCTGAGGGGCTTTTTCGTAATGGCGGCCATTAATAACCGATGCTAGAACACTTCACTATAAAATTCATATGTCGCTATCACGGCACTCGACAGTCTGTTCACAGTTCACAAAATACACTGTCGTCAACTTGATCGTTTTCGAACGTCGCTACATACATACTTGTCCCCAATGGTGGCTACCAGCCCAATAGTACCCCCAGATGCGTGGCACGTCCGGCTCTTAGCGCCGGCAAACTCCACTGCCCTCAAAGATGGCCGTCCTATGCACCCTCGAAACGACTGCCTAACTCAAAACCATATTTGACATAAAAATTACAAATATTCTAAAACTAAACACAAAAACACGTATGATACATTGAAAAATATGGAAATTTTCCGGACAATAATAATCTAAAGTCCAATTTTTTTTTTGTATCTGCCACCGTTTTTTCACAAATAATGTTCTTGTGGCGTGATTTTGGTTTTCCTGGATTTTTGATACTAAACACAAATAAACAAATAAAAATACATACTTACTCACCTACCTCCTTAAACATTAGAATGCTACGGTATTTTCGTCTCTTTAAATTTATTTATTACAACAACACAGTTTCTCTCAGTCGAATCCCATATTCCGATCTCTCATTCAAAAATGGTATAGATTCTACTAAATTGGCTATGATTGCTCGATGCAGCTCTACTAGACGTATGGTTCAAATGGCTCTGAGCACTATGGGACTTAACAGCTGTGGTCATCATTCCCCTAGAACTTAGAACTACTTAAACCTAACTAACCTAAGGACATCACACACATCCATGCCCAAGGCAGGATTCGAATCTGCGACCGTAGCAGTCGCGCGGTTTCGGACTGAGCGCCTAGAACCGCTAGGCCACCTCGGCCGGCCTACTAGACGTATCCGTAGCCATTTTGTTTGTATTAATCGGCCAAAGAATTGCCGAAATATTAGCTTTTGAACTTTCATAAATTTACAATTTTTGAGAGAAGAATAACTTTTAAATTGTTATATATTTTTGTGGCGCGTCTAGAAAATTTAACTTTACATAATTTTCTGTCCATGAGTGCCAACTCACACTCCGTGTCACTTTTTAGTTTTGTGTTTATCAATTTTTCTCTGGCTTATAAATTCCTCTAAGCGCGAAAATACAGCCATATGCGCCCCTGCCAAGCTTCTGCTCGGGTTTTTCCAAGGCCACGTAAACGATAGCCGCTCGCCACGGCCCCGTAGCAGCCGTCAGCCACGTGCTCTGAGGCAGAAACTTCCGCTCTAATCTCCCGCGACAGCTTGTACGCTCACAGGGCTCTGCTCAAAATGTGATGTATTACTATTGACAAATTTCACTAGGGTATATACAGGGTGGTCAGAAACAGGCTGAAAAGCTTGTAAGGGTTTTGTAGGGGTACATTGTGTTGAGAAATAATTGTTAAGAAAAAAATTCGAACCGTTGCGTCGTTTCCGGGTTAGTTAGCATTGGAGTTAGCCAGTAAGGCCGTTCGTTGCACGTGCAAATTCTAACGGCCCGCCAGACGGTGTCACCGAACGTTTTGTTCTTGTTTGGTTTCCTAAAACCGAGCAAGAGAGCGATACAAAAACTGGACATTGAACGGTAGTAAGGATCGAACGCGAGCCAAAGGCTGGGCAGTCTCGTGCGCGATCATCTGCAGTATGAGAACAACTAACACGAATTGTATTTGGCGCGCCGCTTGAATATGCGTCTGATTGACTAACTTTAATCCTAATTAACTCGGAAACGGCGCAATGTATCTTAATTTTTTCTTAACAATTATTTCTCAGCACTACCTACTCTGCGATACCCTGACAAGCTTTTCAGACTGTTTATGACCATTCTGTGAATATGACCATTCTGTGTGTATTGTGATGGTGCAGTTAAAATGCCCATTCGCTTAAACAGGTACGTACATGACGACCGCAGACGAGCACCACATAATTTATTATTCTTACTGATAGCTTTTTTAGTCAATACATTCCTTCTAAGTGACGAGTTACCCCAAAAAATTATTCCTTAAGACATTATCGAGTGGAAATACGCAGAATATGTCAGGTGGTCGATTCGTTTGTTTCCAAAATTAGCAGTTATACGAAGAGCCAAAGTAGCCGAACTTAATTGTTTCAGAATCTCATTAATATGCTTCTTACAATTCATATTTCCATCAATACATATACGTAAAAGTGTGGAGCGTTCTAGTCTATCTCCTGACACCTACTCATGTGCTATGTCAATTGTTGGTATGACAGTATTTGCTGTACAGAACTGAATATAATGTGTTTTTTTTTTTTTCAAAATTTAGTGAGACTCTATTTTCAGAGAAATGCTTCATAATTATCTCTTCTGTTGCTTTGACTGTAATCGGATTTGTGATAACACTAGTATCGTCTGACAACTAACAGTTTTGGTGGAAGGTCATTCACATGTATAAGGAATAGGAGTGCTCCAAAAATTGAACCTTGTGGGACCTCGCTTTGAGATTTCTCCCCTGTCCCTATACTTTTTACCTTTCCGACATTGTTTCAATCATTCAGCACAATCCTTTGGATTCTGTTCGTTAAGTACTATTGAAACTAGCACAAAGAAATGCCTTGGAAAGATAACAACAAATTCCAGTTGGCGATATTTTATTGTTTAATACTTGTATTATTTGATGAGTGAATGTATAAATATCATTTTCAGTAGAGCAACCCTTCTCGAATCCAAACTATGATGTGCTAAGTACATAGTTTCCATTTAAGTGCGAGACTACGCTTGAATACGTTACTTTTTCGAACATTTTGGGAAAAAAGATGTCAGTAAGGAAATAGAGGTGTAACTCTTTAAGTCCGTTTGCCACCTTATGCATGTTTTAAACGGTCTGTGATGCACTGCATATATCATTACTGATTAAGTTGGAACAATTGTTTCAGAATCTGTTTGAAACTGCATCAACACGCCATGTGTTTTTCGTCTATTAGAATTTTTTAATAATTCTATTAAATTCATTGAAGGAACTTGTGCTACAACCAGCTGGTAAAGTTTTATAGAATGACATTTTTAATATATTTTCTTCCTTTTTCAAACAAATCATTTAATACTATTTTTTGCTACTACATTTAGAAACTACTCGCAACTTTTGAATTATCACTGACTACATTTATATTTAGTGTAATTATTATGATATCTTGTACACCGACTTCTTGTTCTGTCTCCTGTTTGACAGAACCCCATATAGTTGTAATCTTGTTATCTTCATTACTTACATCTGTCAGGACTTGCATACTTCTGCACATTTATGATGAGTTCCCTCACAATACTATACAACTAGTATAAAAGTAACGTCGAATCTTAATCGGCTCTGCCCTTTACATGAATTTCCCTCTCCTTCTCACATAATATTTTAATTCCCTTAGTTATCCAAAAGCAACATTTTTTACGGATCTTTTGGATAATTTTTTTTAAACCAACGTCGGCCGGTGTGGCCGAGCGATTCTAGTCGCTACAGTTTGGAACCGCGTGACCGCTACGGTCGCAGGTTCGAATCCTGCCTCGAGCATGGACGTGTGTGATGTCCTTAGGTTAGTTAGGTTTAAGTAGTTCTAAGTTCTAGGGGACTGATGACCTCAGAAGTTAAGTCCCATAGTGCTCAGAGCCATTTGAACCATTTTTTTGTAAGTCAACTTTCAAACTGACACAAATTAACTACGAAATAAATTGAATTTGACATTAGCCTCTCTTCCTATATACACCTCATCCCACACCACCCCTTTTAGATTCCTCATACAACACCGTATCCTGTTCTCATTAATAAGCCTCACTCTGCATGTACATGCTTCAGGATTGTAACGAGCCATATTGTTTATTTCCATTAATTGTGCATCATGATCAAATAATCCATTAACAACTGGGTACACATTAAGTGTTTCAGCCCAACCACTGTCTATAAAATGTGATCAACCAGCGGCCTACTACCTTGGTGAATACAAGTTGGTTTTTGGGCACGGAGCTGCTGCACATGTGTTTCGTCGGGTTCAGATCAGGTGAAACTGGTAGGGAAGATATCAACGTGGGTTCCCTGTCATGGTGCTCAAACGACTGTTGTGAACTGTTGTCCTGTTGGAAGATGGTATCTCCTTAGGAGAGGACATCAGTGGATCATGTGGACAGCGATAATGTCACGTGGCCCACAGCTGTCACGGTGCCTTGAATTACTACCTCAGGTCACATAGAAGGGTACGTTGGCGTTCCCGATACCACAGTACCTGCCCCACCCCCCACCGGCCTGCGTCCGTGCAGTGATGCTTGTCTCGAGCAGACTTTCGCCTGTATGACGGCCTGATTGGAAAGATTATGGAGTCAGTGTAAAAAGGAAATTGACTCATCCACCAAGGCGACGTGTTTCCCTTAATCCAGTCTCGATGATCCTTCGCTCACTGCAACAGTAATTGACAATGTCGTAGGGTAAACATAGGTTCACATCAGGGTCATTTGCTTTGGAGGCCCATGTTCAACACTGTGCGTTGAATAGTGCGCTCCAAAACAATTGTGCCTGAGCCACCATCGTACGATGCCGTCCGATCTGCCATAGATCGCCTCTTATCCCACTTGAGAGAGCAACCAAGCCTCCGACCCGCATTTCCTGCTATGGGAAGGGGATGCCGAACACCTTGGCGCTTGCTTGTGGTTTCCCCATGCTTCAACCACTTTCCATGTCCGATAGAATAGACACCACTTATATATATAATGTGTATGGTTGATTTGGCGGAAGGGACAAAACAGCGAGGTCATCGGACCCATCGGTTTAGGGAAGGGTGGGGAAGGAAGTCGGCCGTGGCCTTTCAAAGGAACCATCCCGGCATTTTCCTGAAGCGATTTAGGGAAATCTCGGAAAACCTGAATCACGATGGCCGGACGCGGGTTTGAACCGTCGCCTTCTCGAAAGCGTGCATCCGCAGTGCAAAAGTGCGGATGCACTAATATAGCCCGAACTCCTACAGGAATCAGTAATTTGCGAGAAGGAGGTGTTAATGGGCGTGGGACCCTGAATTGCAGCGTGCGGCAAGTTGGAAAACTGAGTCGGTCAGGGACCGTGTCCGGATGGCCGAAACGGTTAAAGTAACTGACTATAAAGTTCAGTTTGAGAAAAGTCTAAAGGATTTATTAGTAGCCAACTCTTCCTACCCCATTTGCTGAATTTATTTGTAGTACCGACTGATGTGTGAATGTTATTAATAATACCGCACAATGTGAATATTGCATGCAATCTGACTTCTGTGGAAATTCTGGGCAGTAACGCGATCACTGTAAATCAGTGCTGTAAAAGGTTTTTTATTTAATTTGTTTTACTTTATTTTGATTTGTTCCTGCATGACTACAGTAGCCTAAGAATTGTCATCTACACCTAAGTGTACTGAACATTTAATATTTGGTGACGAGTTTTATATACTTTTAAATTAAATACGCCTAACATTTTTTTGAGCGATTCGACATTCAAAAGCTAGGTATAACAAATATCTCTTCTTATTTTGTAAATACTTACTTTTTATTGATAATTAATTGAAACCCTCAGCTGCCGACAGGTGTTGTTGTTATACCTCGATGGGGACAGCTGAATATGTGTGCCCCGACCCCGGGACTCGAACCCGGGATCTCCAGCTTACATGGCAGACACTCTATCCATCTGAGCCACCGAGGACACAGATGAATAGCGCGACTGCAGGGACTTATCCCTTGCACGCCTCCCGTACTGTGCACAATCTACATACGTAATGTACCTAATAGATATTTGCCTATCCACTCATTACTCGCGCACACTAAGGTGACGATTCCCGTAAGAGTTCGGGCAACCTGTGCGCATTCGCACAGACGAAGGTCAATGGCTGGGTAGCCTTTAACTATATATATGAAGATAGTAACTGTTCTCGAAAGGACAGATACCATTGATGACCGTACAGCTTCTCTAGAGTAAATGATAAGCAGGAGATCCTGGGTTCGAGTCCAGGCCGGGGCACACATTTTCAGCTGTCCCCATCGAGGTATATCAACAACACCTGTCAGCAGCTGAGGGTTTCAGTTACTTATCATTTATTCTAGAGGAGCTGCACGGTCATCAGTGGTATCTGTTCTTTTGAGAACAGCTACTATCTTCATATATATTGTTTATTGTTTTCTGACTTGTTACACATCCCAGAGAATCACCTCGCTATGTATTAATTGCAACGAAAATTACATCTAATCTAGTCCCGGTCCAGCACAAATTTTCAACTTTCGCTATTGCATTACGCAGAGTCCTGTGCTGGAACTCACGAGTTCCCTTTCTTCCCCCCCCCCCCCCCCTACACTGAAGAGCCAAACAAACTGGTACACCTGCCTAATATCGTGAAGGGCCCCTCGCAACAACGCATCACTGACGCAACACGACATGGCATGGACTGGACTAATGTCTGAAGTAGTGTTGCAGGGAACTGAAACCATAAAGCCTGCAGGGCTGTCCATAAATCTGTAAGAGTGCGAGGGGATGGAGATCTCTTCTGAACAGTGCATTGCAAGGCATCCCAGGTATGCTCAATAATGTTCATGTCTGTGGAGTTTGGTGGCCAGCGGAAGTGTTTAAACTCAGAAGAGTGTTCCTGGAACCACTCTGTAGCAACTCAGGACGTGTGGGGCGTCGCATTGTACTGCTAGAATTGTCCAAGTCCATCGGAATACGCAATGGACATGAATGGATGCAGGTAATCAGACAGGATGTTTACGTACGTGTCACCTGTAAGAGTCGCACCTAGACTTATAAGGGGCACCATACAACTCCAAATTCACACGTCCCACACGTTTTCAGGGCCTTCACCAGCTTGAACAGTCCCCTGCTGACACGCAGGATCCATACACGTTCACCCGCTCGATACAGTTTGAAAAGAGATTCGTCCGACCAGGCAACATATTTCCCGTCATCAAATGGTTCAAATGCGTCTAAGCACTATGGGACTTAACATCTGAGGTCATCAGTCCCCTAGAAGTAGAACTACTTAAACCTAACTAACATAAGGACATCACACATATCCGTGCCCGAAGCAGGATTCGAACCTGCGACCTTAGCAGCAGTGTGGTGCCGGACTGAAGCGCCTAGAACCGCTCGACCACAGAGTCCGGCTTCCAGTCATCAACAGTCCAATATCGGTGTTGATGGGCCCAGGCGAGGCGTAAAGCTTTGTGTCGTGCAGTCATCAAGGGTACACGGGTGGGCCTTCGGCTCCGAAAGCCCATGTCGATGATGTTTCGTTGAATGTTTCGCACGCTGACATTTGTTAAAGGCCCAGCATCCAAGTCTGCAGCAATTTGCGGAAGGGTTGCATTTACGTCACGTTGAACGATTCTCTTCAGTAGTTGTTGCTTCCGTTCATGCAGGATCTTTTTCCGGCCGCAGCGATGTCGGAGATTTGATGTTTTACCGGATTCCTGACATTCACTGTACACTCGCGAAATGGTCGTACCGGAAATCCCCAATTCATCGCTACCTCGGGGATGCTGTGTCCCACCGCTCGTGTGCCGTCTATAACATCACGTTCAAACTCACTTAAGTCCTGATAACCTGCTATTGTAGCAGCAGTAACCGATGTAACAACTGCGTCAGACACTTGTTGTTTTATGCAGGCGTTGCCGACCACACCACCGTATTCTGCCTGTTTACATATCTCTGTATTTGAACACGCATGCCTATACCACCTCGGAGAAGATCAGTTTGGATTCCGTAGAAACACTGGAACACGTGAGGCAATACTGACCTTACGACTTATCTTAGAAGAAAGATTAAGGAAAGGCAAACCTACGTTTCTAGCATTTGTAGACTTAGAGAAAGCTTTTGACAATGTTGACTGGAATACTCTCTTTCAAATTCTAAAGGTGGCAGGGGTAAAATACAGGGAGCGAAAGGCTATTTACAATTTGTACAGAAACCAGATGGCAATTATAAGAGTCGAGGGACACGAAAGGGAAGCAGTGGTTGGGAAAGGAGTGAGACAGGGTTGTAGCCTCTCCCCGATGCTATTCAATCTGTATATTGAGCAAGCAGTAAAGGAAACAAAAGAAAAGTTCGGAGCAGGTATTAAAATTCATGGAGAAGAAATAAAAACTTTGAGGTTCGCCGATGACATTGTAATTCTGTCAGAGACAGCAAAGGACTTGGAAGAGCAGTTAAATGGAATGGACAGTGTCTTGAAAGGAGGATATAAGATGAACATCAACAAAAGCAAAACAAGGATAATGGAATGTAGTCTAATTAAGTCGGGTGATGCTGAGGGAATTAGATTAGGAAATGAGGCACTTAAAGTAGTAAAGGAGTTTTGCTATTTGGGGAGTAAAATAACTGATGATGGTCGAAGTAGAGAGGATATAAAATGTAGGCTGGCAATGGCAAGGAAAGCGTTTCTGAAGAAGAGAAATTTGTTAACATCCTGTATTGATTTAAGTGTCAGGAAGTTATTTCTGAAAGTATTCGTATGGATTGTAGCCATGTATAGAAGTGAAACATGGACGATAAATAGTTTGGACAAGAAGAGAATAGAAGCTTTCGAAATGTGGTGCTACAGGAGAATGCTGAAGATTAGATGGGTAGATCATATAACTAATGAGGAAGTATTGAATAGGATTGGGGAGAAGATAAGTTTGTGGCACAACTTGACCAGAAGAAGGGATCGGTTGGTAGGACATGTTCTGAGGCATCAAGGGATCACCAATTTAGTATTGGAGGGCAGCGTGGAGGGTAAAAATCGTAGAGGGAGACCAAGAGATGAATACACTAAGCAGATTCAGAAGGATGTAGGTTGCAATAGGTACTGGGAGATGAAAAAGCTTGCACAGGATAGAGTAGCATGGAGAGCTGCATCAAACCAGTCTCAGGACTGAAGACCACAACAGCAACAACTACAACAACAACACGCCTATACCAGTTTCTTTGGCGCTTCAGTGTACATTTCATATAGTAAATACTTACCATAAGATTCTGGCGACAGTAGTACGCGAACACTCGACCAGGTTTTTCCGGGATCTTCGTTCTCATGTCCCCGGCCGTATCAGTCAGCCCTGTGTGAGGGAGGCGTATGTCAATGGATTTCCACATTTGCGTCCAGTATCGTCTGTAGAATGTTTTTTATCAGTCCTTGCTTCACTCGTATACTTCCCCTACCGTGCCACGTGGCCCCATAAACACCAAGCGGCATTCGCTGTCGCGATGGTGAATGGTCATAGCGTTTTGCCTCCTCATCTGATGGTGCCGCATGCTATTTATTCCATGAGCTCTTCAGGTATACGCACCATTACCGTCCGAAAAGAACGATCTGTAGGTAAAGTTTTCTTACAGGGTTCCTACCCTTTCAGCATAAATGGTCACAGATCGCATTAGCAGGGCAAATATTTGAATACCGCAAAGGACCTACGAGCACCTTCTGCCACGGCAGGACTATACAAAATCGATTTCACACGAGCTCTAGTGTATATAGGAACTACTAAAAGAAGCATCCTTAAAAAACACAACGACAATATTGTCGGCAGAGCAGCACGGATAAATAGGCAGTAGTAGATTGTACAATATGCCCAGGGAACACGAAACGCCATTCTTCGATACCATAGTTGTTTCAAATTCCAATTTTTATTATGCTATGATAGGCAATAGACATTTAAAAAGAATACCGCAGAAAAACAACTTTAACAGGAGAAAAGAACTGATATCAAACAACTTGTGGTGGGCCTTACTGCTAGATCAGCCAAATAATGCGAACTCTTTCCCGCTGTACAAGTTGCATAACATTCGTCATCGCGACTCAGCGATCTCTGTCAGTAGTCGGATGACGTCACAACACTGCTGAATAAACAGTTCGATAGTTCCAGCCTCCTAACCACGTTTCAAAATTACTAACTACGTCCTTACAGCCCCTGCAAATGTCTGCTGTAGTTGAAGATGAAACGTTACACGTAGAAGCATCAGTCATAGCCTAATGACCATAAAAACAGAATCACGGATGATGTAAGTACCGCCAGCGAAAGCTTGCGTAGTGCACACGGTGTCACTTATACCTGATAAAAATCAGTTCGTTGTTGTGATGGGAATTACGATCTATTAAAAGGTGGCTACACTGAGCCACAGCGCCAGAGATTGCGCCAAAGAGTTTTATTCCGCCGCCTCCACTGGCAGTGCTAGTTCAGAAGTTGCTGTGGGAAGTCGTAGTTCAGAAGTTGTCGTAGTTAGTGCTTGTTGAGAGGATGTCAATAGCAGTACTAGTTGTGAGCATGTCGTGTGCAGTTGCTCTGATGGGCTAGACAGCCGATGCTGTTCGAATGGGGATGTTGTAATGATGAGAGTGTACTTTTCGTCAATATATATGAAGGTAAAAAAACATTTTTTTACTTTTTTTAAATTTCCTAACTAACAGTGCCTCTTGGTCACAGGTTCAGTCAACAAAGCATCTGGCTTGTGTTCATGTATTAGACTATAAATCGGGTTTCTATGTGCAATTATAGTATTTCAGTTTTTTTTAATTACTTCAGTGTAAATGGTATTTAAAATATCTTGTCTTATTGAGGAAGAACCGTGCCAGATGTGTACGTTGAATCACACTTCCATACACAGAACAGTTACACTTGTGCTTTGTTGTTTCGTAGCTTTTATAGTTGCTTGGGACTTAATTAATTAATTGTGTTAACGGAAATTTCCTTTCATTCTTTGTTGTTATTCTATGCAGTCAGATTGCATACTAATATTAGTCAGGGCCAACCGGTTACGAGACTGCGTAACGGGACAGACAGCTACTAAAATTAAAAATATTTGCATTATATATCATTAAGCCCCCATGCACGTGGCGACCGCTGCTTCGGATCGTCCCTTGGAATTCTTTTGATAGTAAAAATAGCAGACAGTAGTATTGTTGTAGTAATTCGTAGTTTAGTAATTGTAGTCTATATTGCATGTGTAGATTTGGTAATGAACATTTGTAGTTGTCTTGTCTTTCTTCTAATGGTATTTTTGCAAAATTTAATTTTTGATGTCTTGTATACGGGTTTGACAATTATGTGCAATTATGAAGATTTCAATTGTTCGTTAATCGTGTTTGTCGGGAAGCATTTCGTGTGAATTGTATTGTTGGGGATAAAGTGTCATTGTGTGTAATTTTCGTATAGTGACGAGTTTTGTATGTTTTGTAAATGATTACGCGATCGATGAAAAAGGCAAAAATGGTGGATAGGGAGAATTACGAAAATGTTAACATGGCGAACTCGCTAACACAGGAGAACAGTATGATGAATAATGAAGTAGAAAACAATTTAGTAAGTCGGGAAAATAGTCCGGAACCAGTTCAAAATTTTTCACAATCAAAAAATTTTCAGAATACAAGATTAACGACAGAAGATTCTGGAATAGTATCGAACACAGATAGCTTTACAGCTATGACGAAAGAAGTTGGTTTTGCGGGAAATGTTAGGGGTGAAAAGAATTTCGAACCAGTTAATATGGAGCAGTTGATGAGTGCAATATTAAATTTGGGATCACAGTTATAATCTGAATTAAAAACAGAGATGGGAACTTTGGCAACACGGTTAGACTCACAAATAGGAACAATTAAAACATATATGGGAACATTGGCAACACGGTTAGAAACTGATATGGGAACAACGGAAACACGGTTAGACTCACGAATAGGGACATGTTTTAAAAACATGAAAGATGAATTAAAGAAAGAAATTAGAGAAGAAGTACAACCGATTTTGAATGCTCACAATAATAGATTAGTTTCAATAGAAATCAGACAAAAGGAACAGGATAGAGAACAGGAAGAAAGAGATCGCGTGATAGTACAAAAATTTTCAGAGTTAAATTTACAACGTGCACACGATAATGAAGAAATATTTGAAAGAATCGAGGATTCCGTACCAAATGACAGAATAAATAACCTAACACAACAGTATGAACAGTTAACTACTAAATGTGTCAATACCGAAACCCGAGTCGCGACACTTGCGGAAGACGTAAATAAACAGAAAGAACAGATAGGTGACTTATCGGAAAGAGTTGAGGAAATATCAGATAAATTGACAAGTCTTAGTTTAAATGGGGACAGAGATTCAGATGATACAGCTCCATTGCAATTTGCAGAAACAGAAGAGTATCAGAACATAAACAAACATGTTGAAAATCAGGGAAAATTTAATGAACGCGTTAAAAGAGAATTTGAGGCGTTACGAAAGCAAGTCAAATAAATTGAAAGCGAAATCGTAGGAAAGGACAGTATAAGAAATTTAGAATCACAGATGGCAGAGGGCTTTGAGGAAAATAATTTATTTCATTTACGAGAAGCAACAAGAGAGCGCCAGGCGCGCGAACTTGACAATAATCGACATTGGGAATGGGACAGACGCGGTAGGTCTTTGTCGCCACGAGGCGAAAACTTTGACTATAAACACTTTTTAACCGTTCGGAAATTTAAGATCTTTCGCAATTCTAAGAATGGCATACATCCATGTTCATGGTTAGATCAATTTATGTACGCACTTCCACCAAATTGGCCACTAAGTCACAAACTGGAATTTATGTGTGGATATTTAGAAAACGAACCGGCGACGCGCATGCGCGCACTTATTAGAGATTGTAATAACTTAAATGATTTTTATCATGCATTTCTATCGGCATATTGGTCCGAAAACACGCAAGACAGAGTCAAACATAGTCTTATTATGCAGCGTAATTTTAAACAGTCGGAGTTCCACACGCCGGCAGAATACTTTGAAGACATGATTCGAAAGAATCAATTCCTTTCCAACCCTTATAGCCCGACTGAATTAATTCGCATTTGTGTAACTAAGCTGCCACAATCGATAAGACAAATTGCTTTAGCCGGAAGATGTAAAGACGGCATTGAGACTTTTAAGACTTTGCTACAATAACTTGAGTATGACAACGACGACGGGACTTCTTGTAATTTTTTCAGCAACAGTAATTACAATAGATTTTCAGAGAAAAGGGATAGTGATCGGAACGGGTGTTATATGGGTAATTTTGAGAATGACAGACGAAACAGACAGGACAATAGATACCAGCCTTATGACAATAACAGACGTTCTAACAGAAATTACACAGACAATTATAATAACGGTAATTCCTACCGGAATGATCAATCGTACGGAAACAGTAATCGGTATCATGAAGACAGAAATTATTCATACAGTAATAGAAATTCTTACTACAGAAATAACCATGGTAGTAGATCTAACAGTAATTTCAGAAGTGACAGTCGAAATTACACAAGAAGTAGTCATGCAGATAGACAGGAAAACAGAAATTTTTATAGCAGACACAACCAAGAATTTACATCTAACAGACAGGAGGGACCTAATTGGCATCCTCCGCGTGACAGAAATTCCGAGAGACAAGTGTAAATCGTAGAAATTGATCCGCGAAATGACGCGAATAATCAAAGACGTGACGCAAACAATCGACAATGACTTGTAGCTTCGGCTTCTGGCAGCAATATAGACGGTTCAGAAAGTAATGACACTACGACTTTACACTACGTACGCCTGGAAGACACGAGAGACATTTTGCTAGACGAAAAGGAAAATAATGTACACGCATTTTTACATCCTGTTGTTGAAGTATGTGTGGGTAAGAATAAGTTCACTGCGGTTTTAGATTCTGGGAGCCCATTGAATGTTATTAGTGAATCAGTTTTTCGTATATGTGTAAGAACTATTGCTTGTCCTGTGTTACCTGTTTCTAAAACTACAATTCGAGGAGCTATTTCTGGAAAAAGTGTGGAAGGCAAACAGCAGACCAACCTAAATTTCCTTTGTCAAGGACACGAATTTTCTGCTAATTTTATTATTGTTCCATTACTCAATACACAAATTATATTAGGTATGGAGTTTCTTAACACACATAAGGCAATTTTAAACTTTAAAGAAGGAAGTGTGAATTTGACTGTTGCCGGAATGCCGAAATGTTTGAAATTTTTCGAGTGTTTAACAAAATCTGAATCAGACACAAAATGTTTAAGGTTTCTTACTTCTGATGTTTTCGCTGAGTATTATGACGACAATGTGTTCATTCATGACAACGACAATAGATACAGAGACGCGATGGATGATATAATTAATAGCGAAGAATTAATTAATGAAAATGTTTAGAAAGCTGAAGTGCCAGATGACGTTGCAAGAGAAGAACTGCACCAAATTTTGACTTCACATGCTACAGTATTTAGTCATCACACAGGAACTATACAAGGCTTACAATATACATTTAAAGTAAAAGAACACACACCATTTCGAGGAAAAACGTACGCTATTTCTTTGGCTTATAGAGACAAGGTTAAGAGTGAACTTCAATACATGTTAGATCAAGGCATTATTGAGGCAGCAGTCAGTCCTTATACCAGCCCATTACATGTCGTTCTTAAAAAGGATGGGTCAATTCGTTTGGTTCTGGATTCCAGACAGGTAAATAATATCATCATTCCTGAAACTGACCGTCCACAAAATTTAGATGAACTTCTTCAACATTTCCATGGAATTAAAGTTTTATCCACGACTGATATGCGCGCAAGTTTTTGGCAAATAGAACTCCACCCTGATTGTAGAAAATACACTGTCTTTTTAGCCTTTGGTAACTGTTACCAATTTCGGAAATTACCGTTTGGACTTACTGTATCTTCAGCAGCATTCATTCGTAGTTTAAACGAAATTTTACCTGTTTATCTTCGTGACAATATTACTTCATATGTTGACGATATTCTTATTGCTAAACGTTCTTGGAGAGAGCATAACAAAATTTTGGATTCATTATTACGTATTTTTGCAAGAGTTGGCATTACAGTGAACTTGGAAAAATCTGAATTTGGTCGTTCTCAGGTGAAATTTCTTGGTCATATTATTTCTACAGAAAGTATTCTTCCTGATCCAGAGAAACTAGACGCTATTCGTAATTATGCTGTTCCTACCACAAAACGTGATGTTCGTAGTTTCCTTGGTGTCTGTAATTTTCTTAGACGCTTTGTTAGATTGGACGGTTTGGCCACACCTCGTTTATGTGAACTATCTGGAAAGAATTCTAATTGTTGTTGGGATGAGGAAGCTCAATCAGAATTTGAACAACTTCGTGATGCTTTAGTTGCTGCTCCACTTCTTTCACATCCGGATTTATCTAAAGATTTTTGTTTGCCGACGGACTCATCATACAAAGGCCTAGGTGCACACTTATTTCAAGAGATAGAAGAAAACGGCGTTGTAGTACAGAAAACTATTGCATTTGGAAGTCGTGTTCTCTCTAAATCAGAAAAGAATTATTCGATTACGGAACTTGAAGCCTTGGCTGTTGTATGGGCTTTCACAAAATTTCGCATATTTTTGTATGGCAGACATACTAAGGTTTACACCGATCATCGAGCTCTGGAATTTCTTATGTCAACAAAATTAACACATGGAAGATTGTCACGATGGGCGCTGTATCTACAGGAATTTGATTTTAGTATTGTTTACATAAAGGGTTCTTCAAATATTATTGCTGATGCTTTATCACGTGCACCTATGGGTTTGAAACAAAGTGCTGAAGAGGACTGCAAAGAAAACAATTATTGTTTGATGTATATTCAAGGTGTTGCGTTTGAGAATTTTATTTCGTCTTCGCTCCAGGACATCGCTAAGGAGCAAAATAAGGATCCAATCTGGAAGGACATTAAGGAGAAGTGGAGGAGAAAGGAAAGCGTAGCGATTAGACAGTATTATATAGTTCGCAATGATATTCTTTTTAAACGAAAATCGGTCGACAACTCTGTTTGGTTAGCTTGTATTCCTGATGAGTGGGTTATTAAATTGATTTGGTATACACATTTCAGTTATGCACACTTTGGTCCCAGAAAATGCTTTCATAAATTGCGAGAAAATTGCTACTTCAGTAATATGGAAAAACGTATTCGATCTGTTCTTGCCAAATGCAAATTATGTCAAAAGGCTAAGCCGCCAACTATTTCTCACAGAGCACCGTTGTTTCCTATCATTCCAGCGAAATTAAAGGACATGGCTGCAATCGATTTGTTCGGTCCAGTGGTTCGTTCTACTAATGGTTTTGCGTAAATTTTGGTAGCAGTGGAATTGACATCAAAATATGTGTGTTTTACACCTTTACGCAAAGTAACAGCTCGTTCAGCATCTAATGCTTTCATCAAACATTTTCTTAAAGAAGTGGGTCATGTTGATAAAGTTATATCAGATAATGGATCACAGTTTCGTTCTAAAATTTGGCTTCGTACTCTACGGCGTCGTAAGATTAAACCAATTTTCATTTCACTTTTTCACCATCAATCTAACGCTTCAAAGAGATGGATGAAGGAAATCAGTAAATTGTGTCGACTTTATTGTCATCAGAATCACAGAACTTGGGATCAGTATCTTCATATTTTTCAAAACATTCTGAATGAACTCCCTAATGATTCAACTTCTTTACCGCCTACATTGATATTAAAAAATAAAGCACCGACAAATCGCATTTCTGAAATCGTTCCTTTTCCGCCTTCACGGAAACTGCGGCATTCTGAAGTTGTCAACCTGGCTTTACAAAATATTGCATCTGCGGCTGCTAGAAGAGAGAAATCAGCTAAACGTCCTGGTCGTTTAGAAACCTTGTCAGTTGGTCAAAAGGTGTTAATTAAGTCTCATCGTTTGTCTCACAAAGGAAAAGGCTTGTGTCGCAAATTTTTTCTGCTTTATAACGGTCCATATAGAGTTCGTAAAATTATTCATGATTACACTGTCGAAGTAGAAACTCTTAAATCTCGGCGCTCTAAGGGAATACATCATATATCGAACGTTAAAATTTTTGTGGAATGACATACTTTTGAGAAACTAACAGTTATACGTAAACACACAGGGAGTACAAGGATACCGCGCCGTGTTCCGGCGGCGGTACATACTCAAAGCAACAGTCAAGTCTGCGCGGCGCACAAGGCAGTCGTTCACCACAAACAATTACTTCCTACGTCACGCGTACCTACAGCTGATCGAGCGCTCAGTGCGAATGCACTGACAGCCGTAAACAAATACACAGTTTAATTTCTCCAAATAAATTCAGTATAAAGCTACAGTGACTTGATAAATTGTGTTATTAACGTTCAGTATTTTTCAGTATACGGTTGTATAAAATATTTAAGAACTTCAGGTAAATTCTGTGTGTGTCCGATGTTAAGAGGACTTGCTATCGAGAAATTTTCAGGAAGAATGTAATTTCGAAGAAGAGACTAATAAACTAAAAAGGTAACTATTAATTGAGTTTATTTTTCAGGTAACATATTTCCACTTAGGTACGTACTTTAGACATAATTTTCTGCTCGCGATTACGTGATTCATGTTCTATGAATTTACTTGTGAAGCGACGTGCTTGCGTACATTAACTGATTTTGACAATGATTGATTAATGAACAGGGTTGTTATTTGTGTAAATTATGCATTGGATGGCTGCTATGCTTTTTCACTGATGTCGCATTTTTTTTATTATGTGCCTGCTGTGCTTATTTATTTAAATTATAATTGTAACATGATTAATTGTGCTGATATGGTTATGTATGTAAGTTATACTTTGTGATTTATCTCGTTGCGCCTTCATGTTTACTTATTAAGATTACATATGAACATTTATTTGCTTATGCTGATATGATGCTAATGACCTGTTTATTATGTAAGATATATATTTGCTGCTTTGCGTATGGATTGCATATTTACACATTTCTGTTTTGTTATCATAACTACTCTTTAATTTGGTATATAGAAATGCTGATATACTGTGTACGAACATAGAGTTTAGGTTACACTATGGTATTAATTATAGATTGTTTGCTTGGCAGAGCCTCGTTGTAGGGATTGCGCTGCATCCACTTGTTGACATTCTGTTCTCTACTGGTATATTTACTCGCTGTTGCATGTTTTGCTTACGCTCAGTGCCTTATATTTTAAGATAAGAAAATGAACTACTATAATGCTACGAACGACATTAGCACAAGAAACTTCATTGAAGTCACATGAGCTGGAGGTTTTATGGAAGCTGTATAAATTTATGCTAATAGAAAGGAAGCTGACATGACATACCAACAGTAGGTTTAGACCATTGACAGTTATTACACTGCATTCTTCGTGAGCAATTGAAATAGCAGTGACACTTGACCAAAAAAAAAAAAAAAATTACTCCACTTCTCTTTTGCCATGATTTTTGAAGTGGTGTACACACTGTGACCATTGACAGTTATTACACTGCATTCTTCGTGAGCAATTGAAATAGCAGTGACACTTGACCAAAAAAAAAAATTACTCCACTTCTCTTTTGCCATGATTTTTGAAGTGGTGTACACACTGTGAAATATTACGACTTATTCATTCAAAGTCTTATGTATTCATTCATACTCTGTACTCGTACTTACTTACTGAAAGTTATTCAAAGCAAAGGCTGTTAGAGGTCATGTATGCATTTCTTTTATTTTATGATGGGCAAGGTAACCAAAATGTATTTTATAATTCATAATGAGTAGAAGATTTGGGTCAGATGGATTACACAGAGGTTGTGTGTGGACATTGTGTCTTCGGATTGTATGGGATGATGAATTGAAGTTTGCACTAAAATTTTATTTGTACTTGTTCGAGGAGACTGACTAGAGGAAAGAGTTGTTATGGAAGTGAAATAATATTGGCGATAAGGTTTATGTGTATCGACGTATTGAAGAGGTATTATTGAGGTATTGAGATTGTGTGTAGTTGATGATTATTGGAGTTTTGGTGGACAAGAGGTAAGGTAAATGATATTGATGATAAGGTTTATATGTATCGACGTAAGAAGTATTATTGAAGTATTAAGATTATGTGATGCTGATGATTATTGGAGTTTTGGTGGATAAGAGGTAAATTAAGTGAGGAGCATATTTTTTTGTTGGTTTATGTGGAACAAGGAGGATGAAGATGGCAGACTAGAACACTCAAGTGGAAGGAAGATTGTCTACACACACACTTTGTTAAATCACTAAGCAGTATATACTTTTTTTTTTTGAGAGAGGAAGTATTTGCATATCTTGGCACACTGACAGTTGTTCAGCAACCGTACATTTGATTTGGCTTGGCAAAAATTGGTCTTGACATGATGACTATGACGTTGACTAACTATGAGGGCGGTTCAGAAAGTAACCTCCGATTGGTCACAGTGCAGGTTGTGGGGGGAGTAGCGACGCCATCTGTGCGTTCACGCACTCAACAGGTCAGTCGGCATCAAGCCGTGGTCGAGTGAACGTCGTACCTGCGCTAGTTTAGTTTTTGTGGCAGTTTGAAATGTGTGCTACAATAGAAAACCCCGCCAAATGTGAAGTGCGTGCTGTCATAAGGTTTTTTACAGCCAAAGGGTATTCTGCAGCAGCTATTCATCGTGAGCTTTGTGCCGTGTACGGACCAAGAGTTATGAGTGAAGGAGTTGTCCGTGAATGGGTACGTTTATTTAGAAGTGGACGAGAAAACGTTCATGATGAAGAGAGGAGTGGTAGACCATCATTGGTGACTGACGAGCTCGTTCAGACAGTTGATGCAAAAGTTCGTGAAAATCGACGTTTCTCAATGTCGAAGTTGTCTACTGGTTTTCCACAGATTTCTAAGACTCTCTTGTACGAGATAGTGACAGCAAGATTGGGTTACCGTAAGTTCTGTGCACGATGGGTGGCTAAAATTCTTACCGACCACCACAAAACTCAAAGAATGGCCTCTGCATTAGACTTTCTGTCACGTTATGAGGACGAAGGAGAACCATTGTTAAACAGAATCGTGACCGGTGACGAAACCTGGATTAAGTACGTGAACCCTGAGACAAAAGAACAATCAAAGATGTGGGCACATTCAAATTCGCCTACCAAACCAAGAAAAGCCTCGCAAGATTTTTCTGCCAGAAAACTGATGGCAACGGTGTTTTGGGATGCCAAAGGGGTGTTGTTGGTTGAATTCATGGAACGTGGTACGACCATTAATCAAGACGTGTACTGTGAAACAATAAAAAAGTTACGACGGGCTATTTAGAACAAACGCCGTGGTATGCTGACTTCCGGTATCGTTTTTTTGCACGATAACGCCCGTCCTCACTCTGCTCGCAGAACAACGGCCCTTCTTGAGTCCTTCAAGTGGGACGTTATCAACCATCCACCTTACAGCCCAGACCTGGCGCCAAGTGATTATCACCTCTTCATGCATTTGAAGAAATGGCTCGGGTCACAGCGGTTTGATGACGATGAAGAGCTCAAAGATGCGGTCACAGGCTGGCTCCAGGCACAAGCAGGTGATTTTTATGCAGAAGGAATTTCAAAGCTTGTGAAGAGATACGATAAGTGCCTCAATCGCTATGGAGACTATGTAGAAAAATAGTGCAAAGATGTAGTTGTAAGATGTATATATTAAAATATTTTTATTTAACTTGGTGTATTTTTTTAAATCAATCGGAGGTTACTTTCTGAACGGCCCTCGTATTATCGACTGTTATACATTGCTGCCACTACTACTTGATACACATGTTGAACATCAAATTTTGACAGAATTGCATTTACACAGTTAACACTATTCAATCACACAGTAGTACTTAATGTGGATGAAAGATGAGTGAGTGTGTTTTGTGTGTTTTCCTTTCCTAATCTCAAATAATTGGTACCAATCTATCTCCTAAATATTATTTTACCTGTTTGTAGTGGCTTGCACTGACACCCATAAATATTATAGGTTTACTGTCATTTGTGTATTGTAATACTTAATATGACAATTATCTGATATCATTTGTGTGTTTATTATAATTTGTGTGTTTAGTGTAAGAGCATTGATAATAGTTTTGTAAAATCAATTGTGTGTGCATTCAAACTCTTGTTCGTGCTTGCACCTGTTCAACATTGGTGGGTGCCACTTGGAAATGTTTAATTTGTGCTAATGAACTCTGATGAACTGTCTGATTAGTGATAGTGAATATTATGGACTGTTACCTGCACTTATTCAACATGATGGGTGCCCCTTGGAAATGTTTAATTTCTGCTAATGAACTCTGATGAACTGTCTGATTAGTGATAGTGAATATTATGGACTGTTACCTGTACTTGTTCAACACTGATGGGTGCCACTTGGAAATGTTTAATTTCTGCTGATGAACTCTGATGAACTGTCTGATTAGTGATAGTGAATATTATGGACTGTTACCTGCACCTGCTCAACATTGCTGGGTGCCACTAGTGAAACTGCTTCTACTGAAATAATGTCACTTGTTGGTGTCTCCACATGTTCAACATTGCTGGGTGTCACTAATGGAGCTGCTTCTACTGAAATGATGTCACTTGTTACTGTCTGCACCTGCTCAACATTGCTGGGTGCCACTGTTGGAACTGCTTCTACTGACATAATGTCACTTGTTGGTGTCTGCACCTGCTCAACATTGCTGGGTGTCACTAATGGAACTGCTTCTACTGAAATGATGTCACTTGTTGCTGTCTGCACCTGCTCAACATTGCTGGGTGTCACTAATGGAACTGCTTCTACTGAAATGATGTCACTTGTTGCTGTCTGCACCTGTTCAACATTGCTGGGTGCCACTGATGGAACTGTTTCTACTGAAATAATGTCACTTGTTGCTGTCTGCACCTGCTCAACATTGCTGGGTGCCACTGTTGGAACTGCTTCTACTGACATAATGTCACTTGTTGGTGTCTGCACCTGTTCAACATTGCTGGGTGCCACTAATGGAACTGCTTCTACTAAAATAATGTCACTTGTTGGTGTCTGCACCTGTTCAACATTGCTGAGTGCCACTGATGGAACTGGTTCTACTGAAGTAATGTCACTTGTTGGTGTCTGCACCTGTTCAACATTGCTGGGTGCCACTAATGGAACTGCTTCTACTGAAATGATGTCACTTGTTGCTGTCTGCACCTGCTCAACATTGCTGGGTGTCACTAATGGAACTGCTTCTACTGAAATGATGTCACTTGTTGCTGTCTGCACCTGCTCAACATTGCTGGGTGTCACTAATGGAACTGCTTCTACTGAAATGATGTCACTTGTTGCTGTCTGCACCTGTTCAACATTGCTGGGTGCCACTGATGGAACTGGTTCTACTGAAATAATGTCACTTGTTGCTGTCTGCACCTGCTCAACATTGCTGGGTGCCACTGTTGGAACTGCTTCTACTGACATAATGTCACTTGTTGGTGTGTGCACCTGTTCAACATTGCTGGGTGCCACTAATGGAACTGCTTCTACTAAAATAATGTCACTTGTTGGTGTCTGCACCTGTTCAACATTGCTGAGTGTCACTGATGGAACTGGTTCTACTGAAGTAATGTCACTTGTTGGTGTCTGCACCTGTTCAACATTGCTGGGTGCCACTAATGGAACTGCTTCTACTGAAATGATGTCACTTGTTGCTGTCTGCACCTGCTCAACATTGCTGGGTGTCACTAATGGAACTGCTTCTACTGAAATGATGTCACTTGTTGCTGTCTGACCCTGCTCAACATTGCTGGGTGTCGCTAATGGAACTGCTTCTACTGAAATGATGTCACTTGTTGGTGTCTGCACCTGCTCGCCATTGCTGGATGCCACTGTTGGAGCTGTTTAATTACTGCTGATGAAATGTTATGAGACTGCTATTTGCACCTGTTGACCATTGCTGGGTGCTACTGGTGGAACTGTCCACTACTCTGAGGAGTGTTACCTGTTTATTGAACTACTGAAAAGATTTTATGTGAATATTTGTATAAACTGATTTTTTTGTGTATTTACTGTTTATGAAATGTTATAAGACTCTTACCAACACCTATTCGTCATTGCTGGTGCCATTGATTGAATGATACTTGTGTAAACTATTATGTAAAGCACATTTGTATTCCCTACTGTATTTTATATTAGGTTATTGAAGGGTCAGTGCAAAGAAAAAATTTATCTAGTTATGTGATATTTACTTATTAATATTATCTTTTATTTTTGTCTGTATTCTTTTTTTGACGAATTTGGTGGTATTTTCACCACCAATGCTGGCAAAAATACCATCAAATTCTAGCCCGTGGAGGAGGGGCATATGAAAGGTGGCTACACTGAGTCACAGCGCCAGAGATTGCGCCAAAGAGTTTTATTCCGCCGCCTCCACTATCAGTGCTTGTTCAGAAGTTGCTGTGGGAAGTCGTAGTTGAGAAGTTGCCGTAGTTAGTGCTTGTTGAGAGGATGTCAATAGCAGTACTAGTTGTGAGCATGTCGTGTGCAGTTGTCCTGAAGGGCTAGACAGCCAATGCTGTTCGAATGGGGATGTTATAATGATGAGAGTGTACTTTTCGTCAATATACAGGGTTATTACAAATGATTGAAGCGATTTCACAGCTCTACAATAACTTTATTATTTGAGATATTTTCACAATGCTTTGCACACACATACAAAAACTCAAAAAGTTTTTTTAGGCATTCACAAATGTTCGATATGTGCCCCTTTAGTGATTTGGCAGACATCAAGCTGATAATCAAGTTCCTCCCACACTCGGCGTAGCATGTCCCCATCAATAAGTTCGAAAGCATCGTTGAGGCGAGCTCGCAGTTCTGGCACGTTTCTTGGTAGAGGAGGTTTAAACACTGAATCTTTCACATAACCCCACAGAAGGAAATCGCATGGGGTTAAGTCGGGAGAGCGTGGAGGCCATGACATGAATTGCTGATCATGATCTCCACCACGACCGATCCATCGGTTTTCCAATCTCCTGTTTAAGAAATGCCGAACATCATGATGGAAGTGCGGTGGAGCACCATCCTGTTGAAAGATGAAGTCGGCGCTGTCGGTCTCCAGTTGTGGCATGAGCCAATTTTCCAGCATGTCCAGATACATGTGTGCGGTAACGTTTTTTTCACAGAAGAAAAAGGGGCCGTAAACTTTAAACTGTGAGATTGCACAAAACACGTTAACTTTTGGTGAATTGCGAATTTGCTGAACGAATCCGTGAGGATTCTCTACCACCCAGATTCGCACATTGTGTCTGTTCACTTCACCATTAAGAAAAAATGTTGCTTCATCACTGAAAACAAGTTTCGCACTGAACACATCCTCTTCCATGAGCTGTTGCAACCGCGCCGAAAATTCAAAGCGTTTGACTTTGTCATCGGGTGTCAGGGCTTGTAGCAATTGTAAACGATAAGGCTTCTGCTTTAGCCTTTTCCGTAAGATTTTCCAAACCGTCGGCTGTGGTACGTTTAGCTCCCTGCTTGCTTCATTCGTCGACTTCCGCGGGCTACACGTGAAACTTGCCCGCACGCGTTCAACCGTTTCTTCGCTCACTGCAGGCTGACCCATTGATTTCCCCTTACAGAGGCATCCAGAAGCTTTAAACTGCGCACACCATCACCGAATGGAGTTAGCAGTTGGTGGATCTTTGTTGAACTTCGTCCTGAAGTGTCGTTGCACTGTTATGACTGACTGATGTGAGTGCATTTCAAGCACGACATACGCTTTCTCGGCTCCTGTCGCCATTTTGTCTCACTGCGCTCTCGAGCGCTCTGGCGGCAGAAACCTGAAGTGCGGCTTCAGCCGAACAAAACTTTATGAGTTTTTCTACGTATCTGTAGCGTCTCGTGACCATATGTCAATGAATGGAGCTACAGTGAATTTATGAAATCGCTTCAATCATTTGTAATAGCCCTGTATATGAAGGTAAAAAAACATTGTTTATTGTTTTTTTTAATTTCCTAACGAACAATGCCTCTTGGTCACAGGTTCAGTCAACAAAGCATCTGGCTTGTGTTCATGTATTAGACTGTAATTCGGGTTTCTATGTGCAATTATAGTATTTCAGTTTTTTTTAATTACTTCAGTGTAAATGGTATTTAAAATATCTTGTCTTATTGAGGAAGAACCGTGCCAGATGTGTACGTTGAATCACACTTCCACACACAGAACAGTTACACTTGTGCTTTGTTGTTTCGTAGCTTTTATAGTTGCTGGGGACTTAATTAATTAATTTTTTTAACGGAAATTTCCTTTCATTCTTTGTTGTTATTCTATGCAGTAAGATTGCATACTAATATTAGTCAGGGCCAACCGGTTACGAGACTGCGTAACCGAACAGACAGCTACTAAAATTAAAATTACTTGCATTTTATTTAATTAAGCCCCCATGCACTATGCTTCTGGATAACACAATTCGAATTGTTGAGTTACTTGAAGAGACTTCATTTTAAATGAAAGATGAATTGAAAATGAAATTGTTCATTATTCTTTTGACAGGTTTCGGCCTCGCAGGAAAACAACTGTTCGCGGTCGTGGAGACTTCGTGCGAAGTCGCCCTTTCGAGAAAGTGAACATCCACGATGTTATGTAGAGAAATTGCAACACGCCACTCGCAGAAGTTCCATGCCCAGAGTTCGGAGTTCTCCCACCCACATCTGTAGTACTTCCTCACTATTAGATGATGATGATGTTTGGTTTGTGGGGCACCCAACTGCGCAGTCATCAGCGCCCGTACCAAGTCCCAATTTCTACACAGTCCAATTTTTACTCAATCAAATCTAGCCACTGTCACGAATGATGATGATGATGATGATGATGATGATGATAAATGATGAGGATAACACAAACACGCAGTCCCCGAGCAGAGAAAATCCTCAACCTGGCTGGGAATCGAACCCAGGACATCGTGATCCAGAGACAACAATGCTAGCCACTAGACCACGAGTTGCGGGCTCCTCACTATTTGGAATCCTATACTGTTGCGGAGCTAACTGAACCTGAGAAGCTGTAACGACATGCGTGAAAGGGAGGTGGATGGGAAATGCGCTATGAACTGCCGAGCCCTGTTTTTGTATGTACCCACGCTGGCTGATTCTGCCGAATCGCCAGCTTCCTCCCGGCTGAGAAGATCGCTATCACACACCCACACACAAAGCAAGCGTCAGTGAAACACTTCCGCTGGCCGCTGATGCCAACAACTCATTTCCTGCACCCTGCCGCGGAAGCGAGCTTTTGTAAACGCAGTCACCTATTTGTACGATTGCGACACAGGTTACCATGTTGTACGTTTCCACTATTTTTCTTTCTACTGAACACGAGAATGATATCTTTGGTATCCTGAAATCCATTCAGACTGATGAAAAGTATTTTACAGGTTGAAACCTGACTGTTCTCTAGTAACTTCAACTTAAAGTTCAAACTAAACTACTGAAAAAATTATTAATTGATATTTAGCCATTTCTTCAGGCCAGGTCCCTAAGATAATGCAATATGACTCAAAAGCGCAACGTTATCTTTATTCATTTTCTTCAGAAGGAAACAGATTGGATACTACTGGCAAAGGAGGTCTGCAAGAGTAATAGACTCCTAGTGTAAAGAGGTTCGCCTTATTCGTGTGTAATACGTATGTACACTGAAGAGACAAAGAAACTGGTACACCTGCCTAATATTATGTAGGACTCACGCGAACACGCAGAAGTGCCGCAGCACTATGGCATGGACTCGGCTAATGTCTGAAGAAGTGCTGGAGGGAAATAAAACCGTGAATCCTGCAGGGCTGTCCATAAATCCGTAAGAGTAAGAGGTGTGGAGACCTGATATGAATAGCACGTTGCAAAGTATCCCAGATACGCTCAATAATGTTCATTTCTGGGGAGCTTGGTGGCCAGCGAAAGTGTTTAAACTCAGTGTTCCTGGAGCCACTCTGCAGCAATTCTGGACGTGTGCAGTGTCGCATTGTCCTGCTGGAGCTGCCCAAGTCCGTCGTAATGCGCAATGGACATGAAGTGATGCAGGTGATCAGACAGGATGCTTACGTACGTGTCAGCTGTCTGACTCGTATCTAGACCATCAGGGGTTCCCATACCGCTCCAACTGCACACTCCCTACACCATTACAGAGCCTCCACCAGCTTGAACAGTCCCCCACTGACATGCAGGGTCCATGGATTCATGGCCGACCGAAGTGGCCGTGCGGTTAAAGGCGCTGCAGTCTGGAACCGCAAGACCGCTACGGGCGCAGGTTCGAATCCTGCCTCGGGCGTGGATGTTTGTGATGTCCTTAGGTTTGTTAGGTTTAACTAGTTCTAAGTTCTAGGGGACTAATGACCTCAGCAGTTGAGTCCCATAGTGCTCAGAGCCATTTGAACCATGGATTCATGAGGTTGTCTCCATACCCGTACACGTCTTTCCGCTCGATACAACTTGAAACGAGACTCGTCCGACCAGGAAACATGTTTCTACTCATCAACAGTGCAATGTCGGTGTTGACGGCGAGGCGTAAAGCTTTGTATTGTGCAGTCATCAAGGGTAAACGAGTGGGCCTTCGACTCCGAAAGCCCGTATCGATGACGTTTCGTTGAATGATTCGCACTCTGACATTTGTTGATGGCTCAGCACTGAAACTGGCAGCAATTTGTGGAAGGGTTGCACTTCTGTCGCGTTGAAAGATTCTCTTCAGTCGTCGTTGGTCCCGTTGTTGCAGGATCTTTTCCCGGCCGCAGTAATGTCAGAGATTTGATGTTTTACCGGATTCCTGATATTCACTATACAATAATGAAATGGTCGTATGGGAAAATGGCCACTTCATCGCTACCTCGGAGATGTTGTGCCCCATCGTTCGTGCGCCGCCTATAACACTACGTTCGAACTCACTTAAATCTTGATAACCTGCCATTGTAGCAACAGTAGCAACTGCGTCAGACACTTGTCTTATATAGGCGTTGCAGACTTGCCTGTTTACATATCTCTGTATTTTAATACGCATGCCTACACCAGTTTCTTTGGCGCTTCAGTTTGTATGCCATTTGTGAGCTTTGAATTAGCTTTGAAATCGGAGATTACGCCTTCAGAAATATTAGCCTGTGAGTTCTAGGGATTTTGGAAGAACATCTGATCTCAAAAATAGAGCTACCGATGGGGTTACATTCATCAGCAAATTGAGACATAATTTCCTACCAGAAAGACGAAGTTCTGCGTAAAACTTGAGAACAATATCCGACGCTTTGAAGAAAGTGGATATGTTGCTTAAACAGAGTCGTTAAATATGACAGAGTCATCATATGATCATTGCTGGTCGACCAGATGATAATCCACATGATTCCAAAATCCAACAACGGGAGTTTCAAAACAGTAAGCAGACGAATGCGGATACTGCTGCAAAATCAAATTAATGTTCGCATGACTACAAGCAATCTCAAGCATTTGACAAAAGGACCTAGTAAAAAAGATTTTAAATTTTTTTAGTTTGTACACTGCTGTTATGGTCACTGGAGAAAAATGATATTCAGCAACTCAACTTTATTTATGCTTTTAGAGTAAACTAATCTTTAGTATATCGGCAAAAGGTTTCAAAAGTCACGAGTGATGGCTATAGTTTCCAAAGAATAAGCTGATAAAAATGTTAAAAGAAAACGAATTGAAATTGACATACCAAAACAGATAAGGGGCGACATATGCATGGTATGGCGTGATGTAGAAGTAGCCAATTTCATGTGACGTACGCCCACACCAAATGCCGAGAACAATGATGAAGAAAATGTTGGACAAATAGCGATAAAGCGTTTGCCTAGAAACCGTAGGGCGCGGGGTCAAATGTCTGTCGGAGACGGATTTTTCAGTCTTCGATTTAATCTAGCCTTCATGTCTCGACGATGTGGGGAGTCACCAGAAACAGCACGTTGTTCAGACTCCACATTAAAGCCAATTTACCCAAGATTCATTTTAGTAGCGGTGTGTATGGAGTACATGAAATGATTACATTTACAGATCAGTAGCATAAGCAGTTCTGAGGTGCCAGATACTGACCCTTTCTGAACCACGCATATTAGAACAGGCGGCATTGACTCTGGGATCCAGACGATCGTACACATGGCGAATACTGTCCCGGGATACGTTATGCCATGCCTCCTTGACCTCTTCCCTTAGTTCTGTAAGAGTGTAACTAACCTGTATGTACGGGTTATTACGTTATTATTGGGAATGGAAATGCTTATTGCTTGCGAAATTAACGTGAGAAGATTAGGGTCGCCACCGATTCTAACCATAGAACTAATCAAAGGTTTGGCCGAGTCGGAAAATAAATTAATTTGATCACAGACCAAAAATTCATGACACTGCATACATTGTGATGTCGCTCATAGGGGATGCGATGTAATTAATAGTATTGCCCGTGCGCTGTTGACGAGAATCAAACATTTAAAATAAAATAGAAAATGCATGAACACTGTGCATAAGATCAGCTCCCAGAAACACATCTGAAAATAAGGTTAGGGTGTGTTAAACGGATTAGCCTAGTGAATACATCGCGGATAGTACTTATGTAGACAAGGTAAGATTAGCGGAAAACAGGGAAGGGTAATAGACAGAATGAAACGAGCGGAAAATTTTAAAAATGCCATGGCATCTGAAGCAGTTATTTTCGTGAAAATATCGCTCTTATAAACTGTACTTAAATTAAATAACCTTAGTGAAAGTAGTTGTCGGCAGCAAAGAACTACGATTGCGGTTTCCCCTCGGCTATAACGGGTATGATGAGTGGGTCCTACACGACTGGATGCACTCACACTCTCCATATCATAAGCAATGAAACTCACATCCGTGCATGTACGAGCCTGAGATTGCCAAGGGAACTTCCGTTGCCTGTAACGAGTGAATCCGCACAGTGGTAAGGCATTGGACTCGTGTTATCCAGGAATGCCATTCACACCCCCTTCTGATCGACAGATTTATATTTTTCTGCGGTTTCCCTTAACTCACCGAGGCGAATGCTGGGAAGGCTCCTCAGAAAAGGAAGCCCCGATATCCGTACTCCATCCTCAACCTATCCAGGCTTGAATCCGTCTCTCATAAACAAATTGTCGATGGAAACTTCACTCCTAATCATCCTTATTTTATCCATCATAATAGCGGTTGAGCTCCATGACTGCTGATTAAATTACTGGAAGATATTAACCAACCAGCCTCTTTATTTATTGCAATGAAAGTATGTTTCCTTGAAGCTGTATTTTTATTTTATTTTGATGTTTATCTCATGTATGTAAAATCTGTTTCGATGACAATATTTTCTCACCTTCAGGTACCTTAGGCGTGCTTCATGAATCGAATGTCGTAAGTGCTGCACCCATCGTACACCGAAAAAGAATACAGCTGCCACATAATTTGATAATTCGTGCCAAACACCTTCTACTCTCTGCATCGGAACGAAACTGGAGGAGAAAGTATAGCTCGTGTCTTTGATTGGTAGCTCAATTATCTACACTTAACACCAACTTTAAATGGGTATAAAATACACCAGTCCGCTAGAGAAAATCGTTAGAAAGTGCTGAGTGATGAATATGGGATAAGGTTTTGCAAGATAGGAGGATGTAATGACACGTCTTCAAAACTGTTCTGTAGATACATATGCACAGTTGGGAGGTACTTTTTTCTGGTTCATGTATATGTTCGAGTGATTTTCTCTCTTCTTTCTGTTCACGGCAGTAACACTGGTTGGTTTCCGATTCGAACACGGCATTTGTCGTATCATTCCGTTTGTAATTTTGTGCTCCGTGGATTAGCGCTCGAGTTTTAAGTATCGTTGTACTTCGGTCTCGTGTATTTCTACATTCTACTAAAAATGTGCAATTATTCAAACCCTTTCAAATTCACAGCCATTTGTGTTTCTAAGATACACATTCGTAGCTCTAGACGAGTAATAATACCCTCTTCAAGACAACACTTGGTTCACACGGAGCGGATATATCGTCTCTCTGATTTGACCCGCAATCCGTAAAGTCGAAAATCGATGGTTTACGGAAACCGGTCGACACTGGTGTCGGAGAATATTCTGGTACACGCGTTCGTCCTCCATCTTTAAAACGAAAGGAAAATATGTTTTTCAGCCGCGTTATTGAATGAAATTATTTCGACAGAAAGTTATGGACATTTGAGTGTGATTGACTCCCTATGTGTACAGCGACAATTATACTTCGCGTATTGGATTATGGTATGTGGCGGAGGTTACTTTATATACCACTCCTATTTCTCGTAGCGAGACTGAGAACCCTACCTCCAAAATCCACCAAAAATCAACGAAATATATACCTATAAAAAAAGCAGATGAAAATACACTTGACGCCTTCCTGAGAGACAATCTCCACTTCTTTCAAAATAATAATGTAAGTATAGACCAGAAGTGGCTTGAATTGAAAGAAATAGTGTCGACAGCAATTGAAAGATTTATACCAAATAAATTAACAGAACACGGAGCTGATCCCCCATGGTACACAAAACGTGTCAAAACACTGTCGCAGAAACAATGAAAAAGCAGGTCAAATTCAAACGAATGCAAAATCCCCAACATTGTCCATCTTTTACAGAATCTCGAAGTTTAGTATGGATTTCAGTGCGAGATGCTTTTAATACTTTCCACAACGAAACTTTGTCTCAAAATCTGGTAGAAAATGCAGAGAGATTCTGTTCTATGTGAAGTATGGTAGCGGCAAAACACAATCAATGCCTTCTTTGGTGGGTATCGATGCAAATACTATCAATAACAGGGCTGCTAATGCAGAGTTACTGAACACAGCCTTCCGAAATTCCTTCACCAGAGAAGACTAAGTAAATATTCCAGAATTTGAATGAAAAAGACTTGTCAACATCAGCAACTTAGAAGTAGATATCCTGGGAGTAGTTAAGCAACTTAAAATCACTTAACAAAGGCAAGCCTTCCGGTCCAGACGGTATACCAGTTAGGTTCCTTTCAGCGTATGCTGATGCAATAGCTCCATACTTAACAGTCATATACAACCGCTCGCTCGACGAAAGATCCGTACCTGAAGACTGAAGAGTTGCTCAGGTCAAAGAAAGGCACTAGGAGTAATACACTAAATTACAGGCCCATATCGTTAACATGGATATGCAGCAGGATTTTGGAACATATATTGTGTTCGAACATTATAAATTACTTCGAAGAAAACAGTCTACTGAAACGCAATCAACACGGATTTAGAAAATATCGTACTTTTGAAACAAAACTTACTCTCTGCTCACACGAAGTGTGGAGTGCTAATGACAAGGAACTTAAAATTGATTATTTCTAGATTTGCAGAAGACTTTTGACACTGCTTGCTGGTAGTGAAATTGCGTGCTTATGGAATATCGCCTCAGTTATGTGACTGGATTCGTGATTTCCTGTCAGTGAGGTCACAGTTCATAACAATTGACGGAAAGTCATCGAATAAAACAGAAGTGATTTCTGGCGTTCCGCAAGGTAATGTTAACCGCCCTCTGCTATTCCTTATGTATATAAACGATTTAGGAAACAATCTGAGCAGCCGTCTTAGGTTGTTTGCAGATGACGCTGTCGTTTATCTTCTAGTAAAGTCATCAGAAGCCCAAAACTAACTGCAGAACGATTTAGATAAGACATCTGTAAGATGCGAAAATTGGTAACTGACAGTAAATAATGACAAGTGTGAGGTCATCCATGAGTGCTAAAAGAAATCAGTTAAACTTTGGTTACGCAATTAATCAGTCAAATCTAAATGTCGTAAATTCGACTAAATATCGGAATTACAGTTACAGACAACTTACATTGGAAAGAACACGTAGAAAATGATGTGGGGAAAGCTAAACAAAGACAGCCTTTTTATTGGCAGACCACTTGGAAGATGCAGCAGATCGACAAAAGAGACTGCCTGCACTACGCTTGTCCGTCCTCTTTTAGAATACTGCTGCACGGTGTAGGATCCTTGCCAGATAGGATTAACGGAGTACATCGAGAAAGTTGAAAGAAAGGCAGCACGTTTTGTACTATAGAGAAATACGAGATATGATCTACATCTACATCTACATTGATACTCCGCAAGCCACCCAACGGTGTGTGGCGGAGAGCACTTTACGTGCCACTGTCATTACCTCCCTTTCCTGTTCCAGTCGCGTATGGTTCGCGGGAAGAACGACTGTCTGAAAGCCTCCGTGCGCGCTCTAATCTCTCTAATTTTACATTCGTGATCTCCTCGGGAAGTATAAGTAGGGGGAAGCAATATATTCGATACCTCATCCAGAAACGCACCCTCTCGAAACCTGGCGAGCAAGCTACACCGCGATGCAGAGCGCCTCTCTTGCAGAGTCTGCCACTTGAGTTTATTAAACATCTCCGTAACGCAATCACGGTTACCAAATAACCCAGTGACGAAACGCGCCGCTCTTCTTTGGATCTTCTCTATCTCCTCCGTCAACCCGACCTGGTACGGATCCCACACTGATGAGCAATACTCAAGTATAGGTCGAACGAGTGTTTTGTAAGCCACCTCCTTTGTTGATGGACTACATTTTCTAAGCACTCTCCCAATGAATCTCAACCTGGTACCCGCCTTACCAACAATTAGTTTTATATGATCATTCCACTTCAAATCGTTCCGTACGCATACTCCCAGATATTTTACAGAAGTAACTGCTACCAGTGTTTGTTCCGCTATCATATAATCATACAATAAAGGATCCTTCTTTCTATGTATTCGCAATACATTACATTTGTCTATGTTAAGGGTCAGTTGCCACTCCCTGCACCAAGTGCCTATCCGCTGCAGATCTTCCTGTATTTCGCTACAATTTTCTAATGCAGCAACTTCTCTGTATACTACAGCATCATCCGCGAAAAGCCGCATGGAACTTCCGACACTATCTACTAAGTCATTTATATATATTGTGAAAAGCAATGGTCCCATAACACTCCCCTGTGGCACGCCAGAGGTTACTTTAACGTCTGTAGACGTCTCTCCATTGATAACAACATGCTGTGTTCTGTTTGCTAAAAACTCTTCAATCCAGCCACACAGCTGGTCTGATATTCCGTAGGCTCTTACTTTGTTTATCAGGCGACAGTGCGGAACTGTATCGAACGCCTTCCGGAAGTCAAGAAAAATAGCATCTACCTGGGAGCCTGTATCTAATATTTTCTGGGTCTCATGAACAAATAAGGCGAGTTGGGTCTCACACGATCGCTGTTTCCGGAATCCATGTTGATTCCTACATAGTAGATTCTGGGTTTCCAGAAATGACATGATACGCGAGCAAAAAACATGTTCTAAAATTCTACAAGAGATCGACGTAAGAGATATAGGTCTATAGTTTTGCGCATCTGCTCGACGACCCTTCTTGAAGACTGGGACTATCTGTGCTCTTTTCCAATCATTTGGAACCCTCCGTTCCTCTAGAGACTTGCGGTACACGGCTGTTAGAAGGGGGGCAAGTTCTTTCGCGCACTCTGTGTAGAATCGAATTGGTATCCCGTCAGGTCCAGTGGACTTTCCTCTGTTGAGTGATTCCAGTTGTTTTTCTATTCCTTGGACACTTATTTCGATGTCAGCCATTTTTTCGTTTGTGCGAGGATTTAGAGAAGGAACTGCAGTGCGGTCTTCCTCTGTGAAACAGCTTTGGAAAAAGGTGTTTAGTATTTCAGCTTTACGCGTGTCATCCTCTGTTTCAATGCCATCATCATCCCGTAGTGTCTGGATATGCTGTTTCGAGCCACTTACTGATTTAACGTAAGACCAGAACTTCCTAGGATTTTCTGTCAAGTCGGTACATAGAATTTTACTTTCGAATTCAATGAACGCTTCACGCATAGCCCTCCTTACGCTAACTTTGACATCGTTTAGCTTCTGTTTGTCTGAGAGGTTTTGGCTGCGTTTAAACTTGGAGTGGAGCTCTCTTTGCTTTCGCAGTAGTTTCCTAACTTTGTTGTTGTACCACGGTGGGTTTTTCCCGTCCCTCACAGTTTTACTCGACACGTACCTGTCTAAAACGCATTTTACGATTGCCTTGAACTTTTTCCATAAACACTCAACATTGTCAGTGTCGGAACAGAAATTTTCGTTTTGATCTGTTAAGTAGTCTGAAATCTGCCTTCTATTACTCTTGCTAAACAGATAAACCTTCCTCCCTTTTTTTATATTCCTATTAACTTCCATATTCAGGGATGCTGCAACGGCCTTATGATCACTGATTCCCTGTTCTGTACATACAGATTCGAAAAGTTCGGGTCTGTTTGTTATCAGTAGGTCCAATATGTTATCTCCACGAGTCGGTTCTCTGTTTAATTGCTCGAGGTAATTTTCGGATAGTGCACTCAGTATAATGTCACTCGATGCTCTGTCCCTACCACCCGTCCTAAACATCTGAGTGTCCCAGTCTATATCTGGTAAATTGAAATCTCCACCTAAGACTATAAAATGCTGAGAAAATTTATGTGAAATGTATTCCAAATTTTCTCGCAGTTGTTCTGCCACTAATGCTGCTGAGTCGGGAGGTCGGTAAAAGGAGCCAATTATTAACCTAGTTCGGTTGTTTAGTGTAACCTCCACCCATAATAATTCACAGGAACTATCCACTTCTACTTCACTACAGGATAAACTACTACTAACAGCGATGAACACTCCACCACCGGTTGCATGCAATCTATCCTTTCTAAACACCGTCTGTACCTTTGTAAAAATTTCGGCAGAATTTATCTCTGGCTTAAGCCAGCTTTCTGTACCTATAACGATTTCAGCTTCGGTGCTTTCTATCAGCGCTTGAAGTTCCGGTGCTTTACCAACGCAGCTTCGACAGTTGACAATTACAATACCGATTGCTGCTTGGTCCCCGCATGTCCTGACTTTGCCCCGCACCCGTTGAGGCTGTTGCCCTTTCTGTACTTGCCCAAGGCCATCTAACCTAAAAAACCGCCCAGCCCACGCCACACAACCCCTGCTACCCGTGTAGCCGCTTGTTGCGTGTAGTGGACTCCTGACCTATCCAGCGGAACCCGAAACCCCACCACCCTATGGCGCAAGTCGAGGAATCTGCAGCCCACACGGTCGCAGAACCGTCTCAGCCTCTGATTCAGACCCTCCACTCGGCTCTGTACCAAAGGTCCGCAGTCAGTCCTGTCGACGATGCTGCAGATGGTGAGCTCTGCTTTCATCCCGCTAGCGAGACTGGCAGTCTTCACCAAATCAGATAGCCGCCGGAAGCCAGAGAGGATTTCCTCCGATCCATAGCGACACACATCATTGGTGCCGACATGAGCGACCACCTGCAGATGGGTGCACCCTGTACCCTTCATGGCATCCGGAAGGACCCTTTCCACATCTGGAATGACTCCCCCCGGTATGCACACGGAGTGCACATTGGTTTTCTTCCCCTCTCTTGCTGCCATTTCCCTAAGGGGCCCCATTACGCGCCTGACGTTGGAGCTCCCAACTACCAGTAAGCCCACCCTCTGCGACTGCCCGGATCTTGCAGACTGAGGGGCAACCTCTGGAACAGGACAAGCAGCCATGTCAGGCCGAAGATCAGTATCAGCCTGAGACAGAGCCTGAAACCGGTTCGTCAGACAAACTGGAGAGGCTTTCCGTTCAGCCCTCCGGAATGTCTTTCGCCCCCTGCCACACCTTGAAACGACCTCCCACTCTACCACAGGTGAGGGATCAGCCTCAATGCGGGCAGTATCCCGGGCAACCACAGTCGTAGTCCGATCAGGGGATGCGTGGGACGAGCTGGCCGTCCCCGACAAACCCCCATCCCGACCCCCACAGTGATGCCCATTGGCAACAGCCTCAAGCTGTGTGACCGAAGCCAACACTGCCTGAAGCTGGGAGCGAAGGGATGCCAACTCAGCCTGCATCCGAACACAGCAGTTGCAGTCCCTATCCATGCTAAAAACTGTTTTGCTAAGAACGTCTGAACTAATCTACAGAGAGCGCAAACAAATCGACAAAATTTAAACGGTTATTAAAATACAAGATTGCCTAGTAAATGCAGTAATGCTGCTACTTGCGCACTGCTGACACTGCTCGGCGGCGGAAGGAGACTAAGCGAAATTACACTATTCAGGTACTAAAACACGATGCTACACTCTCAAATACTATAATACGCCCGAAATTTATGAATTAAACAATGCAAGAACCAAAAACACGCAAAGAAATTAAGAATTAAACTATGTAACAAATGAGTGAGCTAGGATTTGGCGTGGAAATCATTACAACAAAGGCGTTTCTCGTTGCGGCAGTATCTTCTCAAGACATTTCAATCACCAACTTTCTCCTCTGAATGCGAAAACATTCTGTTGACGCCGACCTTCATAGGAGGAAACGATCATCATAATAAAGTAAGAGAAATCACAGATCTCATGAAAGATTTAGATGTTCTTTTTTTTCACACCCTGTTCGAGATTGGAATAACAGAATTATTGTGAAGCTAGTTCGATGAACTGCCAGGCAGTTGAGTGTAACTTGCAGAATAGTCATGTAGATGTAGACGTGGATCTGACCCTCCCACTTCTTCCCTGAATTCACGAGTTACCGCCGTGCGGGATTAACCGAGCGGTCTGAGGCGCTGCACTCATGGACTGTGCGGCTGGTTCCGGCGGTGGTTCGAGTCCTCCCTCGGGCATGGGTGTGTGTCCTTGGACAATTTAGGTTAAGTAGTGTGTAAGCTTAGGGACTGATGACCTTAGCAGTTAAGTCCCATAAGATTTCACACACATTTGAACATTTTTCATGAGTTACCAGTTTCTCCACGTTTGGAGAGCACTCATTTGCCGTTGCTCCACCACAGCACAATTTTTAGACCCACTAAGATATGGCTTCAGTACAAAAGCCGAATCCGGTCGTGGGCGAAAATAAAGAGATTTTTAGCCACTGGGGCTGGTACTCATTGATTAAGCTCATGAATGGTGTGTGGAAAGAAGTGCTGTCGCTAAGCCTCCTACGACGTCTAATTTGACTAATCTCCACGTCATAACCGCTGTATCGTCGCTGCTTTGGTCGGCCGCTCTCACCTCCGAAGATGCGACACTTAAACTGGCCGCCGCGAGTCGTAGCCAGTGAGGCCGTGTTACGTCACGACGTTGTGTTACGTCACGACGTTGCGCTACACACCCCGCCAGAGGACGCCGAATTCGCTGCCTGCAAATGTGGCTGACTGGGCAGTGCGTCTATTTAAGCCGCCACACTACAGCATCGTCACACCGCGTTCCTAGCCCTATATCCTACCCTTCAACGGTTCCAACGTACCCTCCAAGACCCAGGCGATCATCATAGGCCGCACCACCCGCTCTATACGTCTCCATGATTTCTACCTCAACATTTATGGCCGTCCTATTCACCTCATTCCTACCCTCAAATACCTTGGCCTCACTTGGACTCCCCATCTCCTTACCATCCAACACAAAGCTCACAACAGACTCCACCTCCTGAAACTCCTGTCAGGCCGAACGTGTGGTCTGTGTCCTTCCACCATCCTTCACACCTACAATCCTTGATCCGCCCCATCCTCTGTTATGCCAGCATTGCTTGGATTTCCACCCCTCCCAGGTTCTATAAATCCCTCCAAATCCTCAAACGCCATGCACTCCACCTCACCTTCCACATCCACCTTCCGTTCCCCACGTGCATCCTCTACGACCTCATCTCCTTCCCCCACCTTCTCCTTTTTTTCCATCCTTTCAGACCTTTCCCTCAGCAGGTCCCACCTGGCAGTTTTATTCTTCATCGTGTGTGCTTCAAGTGGGTTGAAAGCATGTTGTTCTGGAGTGTTTTTAATACTGTGGACAAGTTTTAACCTGTGTGTGTGACTTCAGTGTCTTTTTTGTGTTCTACTGATCGCCAACTGTCTTTTTTAACTGTATGTCGACTTTTTTAACTGGCCCCCCCACCATGAAAGAATCCATGTCAGTGTATTTTTACCTCCATTATCTCCCCTTACTCTTTTTTATGTTCCCCTTTCTTATCGCCTTATATGTAACATTTTATGCTTGTTTTAGTTGTCATGTCACTCGGCTGAAGAGCGGCGGATTGCGCCACTGACAGCCCTCCCCTGCCCATATGGGGCAGGGGACTGAAATCACAATAAAGAAAAAAAAAGTGCACTGTCCCTCCACACCATCCACCTCCTTACCCAATGCAACTTCCAGCATCTGCCCCTCCTGGATAATGAGCTTCACCCTGATACCTAACCCTCCTACCAGCTCTAACCCCACCTTCCCCCTACCCCCTCCTCAAGGCTCCCCCTCCACTCCTCTTCTCTCTCCCTGAGCGGTTTTTCCTTCCTCCTGCGCCCCCTCCCTTTCCGGTGCACCCCTTCTGCGTCTCTGTGCTCCCTCCTTACTTGCCTTCTCTCTCCATTGCCCACCCCGTCCATCTCCTGCCCCTTGGTGCGGCCCCCGACCCCATTGCTTTTCCTCCCACCATCTCCAACCCCCTCTCCCTCTGGGCCCTCCTGTCCCCTCTTTTCCCTCCTCTCAGGCCTCCCCTCCCTCGGCAAATCCCTCCCAGTAGGTTTTACTCTTTGTCGTGTGTGCAGTGGTTTTTAAGTGTCGTTGTTCTGGTGTGTTTTAATACTGTGGCCAACCTTTAACTTGTGCATGTAACTTCAGTGTTTTTTACTTGCTCCACAAATCGCCAACTGTGTTGTTTGACTTTATGTGGACTCTTTTTTAACTGCCCCACATGAACATCTCTGTGGACATGTATATTTTAATGTCCACTTTCTCCCCTTATTATGTTCCTATGTCCCCCTTTGTCGCTTTTTATCTGTATTGTTCTCATCTTTTTATTAAATCTCTCACTCGCCTGAAGAGCGGCGGATTGTGCCACTGCCAGCCCTCCCCTGCCCATATGGGTCAGGGAAATGAAATCACAGCAAAAAAAAGCACCATCTCACACCTTCTTCAGAGTGTCACCAGACTCCTTTCCAAGCACACTGGGTGTACAGACGTCTGTGTAGTGGAATCTTATGAACTTAGCGAGATGCCAGTGAGATGTTACGGACCTACCTCAAAGCTAGTGTAACTACGACTGCTACCGAAAATCGTAAATGCAGTACTACTGGAATGGTGTGTGTGTGTGTGTGTGTGTGTGTGTGTGTGTGAGAGAGAGAGAGAGAGAGAGAGAGAGAGAGACAGACAGACAGACAGAAACATAGAAAGAGAGAGAGGGAGACAACTGGATGCAAAGTTCACTGAACAGTATGTGAACTTTTTCGAAGATGATTTCATCCCTGTTATCCAAAGTGACCCTCATGTGGTTCATGCAAGACGGAGGTCGACCCCCATCGAAGTAAGAGAGTTTTTGATGTCCTGGACGAGCACTTCGGGGGTCGCATTCTGGCTTTGGGTACCCAGAGGCCACTGGCATGGGTCTCGATTGGCCACTATATTCTCTGGGTCTGAACACATGAGACTCCTTTTTGTGGAACTACATTAAAGACAAGGTGTATAGCAATAACCCCAAAACCATCGCTGAGCTCAAAATAATCATGCAGAATTCTGCTATTCGTCTATGCCACATAATCGCCAATGATGGCAGGCATATTGAACATGTCATAACTTATATCCGAATATCTGTCGTGACGCTTACATGTTGAATATAGCGTGTGCTCGCTGTGTTTTGTAACTAATTTACGTTGTTTTTCCATACAGTTCTATAATTGCCAACCTGTAAATAAATCTCAGTTGCCGCATGAGTGAAAGATGATCACTTGAGATCGGCTCGACTGGTTTGGCTCTTTGTGTGTGGTCAGTACATCAGCGCACCTGATGATGGCAACGTGGTCGATTGCCGAAATATTGTGTCCTATGCACACTCATACCAGGCTGTTCACCCGAGATTTATTTCGTCATAAAATACGCCTGGAGAAATTGAAGAATCACATCACGTACCTCTACGGGGAGGAGATGTATCTTATGAAGTGCCGAGAAGAACGCGTGGTACCGAATTTCGCTAAGGTCAAGCATCACATTGACTCAGCGGCGGCCAGAAGAATCAAGAAACAAGCCGGCCTAGCTTTGGTACTAGAGAGAGTTCGCTTCACGTGGTGGTGCTTGGACACTATCAACAAAGAACTCCAACAGTTACATCTACAACTGGCCAACCGGTTCAACGCCTGGACGTGGGATTGCGTTGATGGTGTCACATGGGCCACAGCGGACTCAATCAAGAGGAAGTCAGCCGAACGACAGGCATCCAAGTTTGAACGTATATCGGAGAAACAACCTTCTGATGGCAGCGGAAAGACCATCATCAATCTCAATAGCAAGGAACTGGATGATGACGCTATTTCGGTTCTTAAGAAAGGCTTGAATTTCGCTCCACTCCTAAAGATGTACCCATTGCTGACATCATTAGCACAGTGGAACAAACAGCTGCTCGACTTCCACCTGAAACTGCTGAAGAAGTTCGTCGCGAGACCTGCAGAGCTCTAACCAAAACAAAGCTGATGAAACCGAACATTTCCTTCAGGGAGAGGGCCGCCATACGGGAGCTAAGAGAAGATCCAGACATAGCAATATTACCTGCAGATAAGGGCAACGCAACAGTGATCCTATCCCGACAGGATTATGCTGAGAAGACGCGGGGCCTACTTGGTGACAATGCATACCGCAAGATTGACACCGATCTTACCAAGAGGGTCGAGAGGAAGACTCTGGCGCTTCTCAAGGATTCCGGCTTCTCTGACGAGATTACCAAGAAGCTACGTCCGAGGGCTGCTGTTCCTCCTAGACTTTACGGACTGCCGAAGGTGCACAAGGAGTCGATTCCGTTACGTCCCATTGTCAGCAATATTGATGCCCCAACGTACCTTCTCGACAAGCACCTCAAACAACTGCTTAGCCCTTACGTTGGGAGATGTACACACTACATCCGTAACTCCGTGGATTTCCTGCGACACATCGACAACCTTACGCTTAAGGAATCTCACATACCGGTGAGCTTCGACGTGGTATCTCTATTCACTAAAGATCCGTTACAAGAATCCTTGGAACTCATCAGCCAGAAATTTGACGAAGAGACCACCAACCTTTTCAGACATGTTCTGACATCAACTTACTTCTTATTTGCTGGTGAATATTACGAACAGACAGAAGGAGTAGCCATGAGGAGTCCACTCTCACCCGTTGTCGCAAATATGTACATGGAACATTTTGTGGAGGAAGCTCTTGAATCAGCACATCTAAAACCCATCTGTTTCTTTAGATATGTGGATGATACCTTCGTTATATGACCATATGGAAGAGATAAACTGGCAGACTTTCTCACACATCTCAACTCCAGACACGAGAATATTAAGGTCACCATGGAGATCGAAACGGATGGGATGCTGCCTTTCCTAGATGTTTTGATTAGAAGACGAGCTGACGGCACTTCGGGCCACAGCGTGTATAGGAAGAAGACGCACGCCGATTTGTAACTACACGCAGATAGCGACCACCATCCGGCACAAAATAATGGCGTGCTCGAAACTCTTTTACACAGAGCTCACACCATCTCCGACAGGGACAGTCTCCAACAAGAATTGGACCATCTGAAGACCGTGTTTCTGAGGAACAGTTACAAGGAAGGGCAAATTTGGAAGGCTCTACATCCCACACCTGCAGCACCGGCGGAAACTGAGGATGAATCTCAGGAGGCGGCGGCCTTGGCTATTATTCCGTTTTGTGGGGCCTTATCCGGAAAAATTGGACGCATTTTACGTAAACACCAAGTGAAAACTATCTTCCGCCCTCCAAGCAAAACCAAGAGCCTTCTTGGTAGTGTCAAGGACAACCTTGGTCTACGTAAATCAAGGGTTTATCAGATACCTTGCCAATGCGGGAGTGTATACATAGGTCAGACCACTCGTACCATTGAGGACCGATCCCGAGAACATCGACGGCACACTAGACTGCAACAGCCCAGCAAGTCGGATATCGCTGAACATTGCCTGTCGGAACTCCACAGCATGGATTATGACCAAACCAAAGTCTGACACAGACTTCCAAATTCTGGGACTGTGTCATCAAAGAAGCCATAGAGATTAGAGTAAGGGAGCCAGAACTAAATCGTGACAGCGGTTACATCCTTAGCAAGGCGTGGAAACCCGCGATCAACCAGATTAAAAAGGATACTTCCCAGAGTGTACCGACGGGGTAGGGAAGCATAACGAGAGCGGTGCCGGCAGACCCTTCTGAACGAGAAGACCTAGGACGCAGCGCCCAGACGGCGGGAGAACGGACGCTGTACCTGGACCGCGCCCGGGGCGCGGACCGCACCGACTCAAAGGAAGCGCCTGAGGGAGGAGCGGGATTGTCCTATACAGGGTGTTACAAAAAGGTACGGCCAAACTTTCAGGAAACATTCCTCAAACACAAAGAAAGAAAATATGTTATGTGGACATGTGTCCGGAAACGCTTACTTTCCATGTTAGAGCTCATTTTATTACTTCTCTTCAAATCACATTAATCATGGAATGGAAGCACACAGCAACAGAACGTACCAGCGTGACTTCAAACACTTTGTTACAGGAAATGTTCCAAATGTCCTCCGTTAGCGAGGATACATCCATCCACCCTCCGTCGCATGTAATTCCTGATGCGCTGATGCAGCCCTGGAGAATGGCGTATTGTATCACAGCCGTCCACAATACGAGCACGAAGAGTCTCTACATTTGGTACCGGGTTGCGTAGACAAGAGCTTTCAAATGCCAGCATAAATGAAAGTCGAGAGGGTTGAGGTCAGGAGAGCGTGGAGGCCGTGGAATTGATCCGCCTCTACCAATCCATCGGTCACCGAATCTGTTGTTGAGAAGCGTACGAACACTTCGACTGAAATGTGCAGGAGCTCCATCGTGCATGAACCACATGTTGTGTCGTACTTGTAAAGGCACATGTTCTAGCTGCACAGGTAGAGTATCCCGTATGAAATCATGGCGGTGAATCGAGGAAGTACAGTACATACTGACGAAATTAGAATGAGCTCTAACATGGAAATTAAGCGTTTCCGGACACATGTCCACATAATATCTTTTCTTTATTTGTGTGTGAGAAATGTTTCCTGAAATTTTGGCCGTACCTTCTTGTAACACCCTGTATATACCTGGCGCCGGACCACCGCCGTTCAGTACATCAGCGCACCTGATGATGGCAGCGTGGTCGATTGTCGAAATATTGTGTCCTATGCACACTCATACCAGGCTGTTCACCCGAGATTTATTTCGTCATAAAATGCGCCTGGAGAAATTGAAGAATCACAATTTACCGAAGGATTGCACTTACGTCACGTCCAACAATTCTCTTCAGCCATCGTTGGTCCTGTTCTTGCAGGATCTTTTTCCGGCCGGAGCGATGTCGATTCCTGATATTCACGGTACACTCGTAAAACGGTCGTACGGGAAAATTCGCACTTCATCTCTACCTCGGAGATGCTGTGTCCCATCGCTCGTACGCAGACTATAACACCACGTTCAAACTCACTTAAATCTTGATAACCTGCCATTGTAGTAGCAGTGATCGATCTAACAACTGCGCCAGATGCTTGTTGTTTTATATAGGCGTTTCCGATCGCAGCGCCATGTCCTGCCTGATTACATATCTCTGTATTTGAATACGCATGCCTATACCAGTATCTTCGGCGCATCAATGTATAAACATTGTCCAATCACGTTAGAGCGATCAGTGCTCAAAAGCCTGATTAATCATCTTTTTACAGCGGTGATCGCTGCCGGACTTGCAGAAAGAGTCAGTGAGGTTATGGAAGTGAAGACAGGGATGTGGAGCCACGCCGACTCCATTGAAGTGATCGTCTGAGCTAGGTTTCTCAGTTGAGGATCCATGGAGCAAACAGTCAGATCGATGTGTTCCCACAGATTCTTGATTGGGTTTAAATCCGGTGAGTTTGGTGGCTAGGGGAGTACGGGAAACTCATCCAAGTGCTCTTCGACCGACCGATAGCTGTGTGACACGTTGCATTGTCCTGCTGGTAGATGCCATCGTGCCGAGGAAAAAACAAATTGCATGCAGGGGTGGACATGGTGGTAAAGTATAGACGCTCACTTGTGTTTATCCAGTGTGCGTTTCATAATGACTTTGCCGCCCAGTGAATGCCACGAAAACATTCCCCAGACCATAACCTTCCCTCCTCCGTCCTGGTGCCTTCCGTTGCACAGTGTTTGCTTTCAGACGTTTCCCGCCACAGACGCCAACAACCATCTTTCCAATGGAGCATAAGACATGATTCATCGCGAAAGGTCACCTGTCGCCACCCTCTAAACGTCCAGTTGCGGTATTCACGTGTAAATTCCAGCTTTCTTCGCCGATGTACAGCGCCAGAGTCTCATACGCAGCAACGTTCGCTAAACATTCGTTGACGAGACACTGTTGGTAGGCCCTTTCTTAATGTGGACAGTCCGTTGCTCAGCGGTTGCAGGTGTGTTTGCCCGTACACGTATCCGCAGCCATTGTTCACCCCTGTCATCTCTGGCTCTTGGTGCTCCACAGTTGCCTGGGCACCAGTTTCTGATAACTGCATTTTGCCATGCTCGGAATAAGTTAACTACGGTGGCATGAGGATAGTGTACATACGTAGCCGTTCCGGGAATGCTTCCAATCCATGGCCCGAAAGCCAATTATCATACTCTTTTCGACGTCAGATACAGTACATCGACCCGTTTCCAAATTACGACAACGACTGACAATGATCACGTCCTTAGGGACGTCAGATTAATCGCTGCGTTTCCGTATTACGACGACTGCACTCTTTGCGCACGTCCCACTGACACGCTTCATACACTGAAGCGCCAGAGAAACTGGTATAGGCATGCGTATTCAAATACAGAAATGTGTAAACAGGCTGAATACGCCGCTGCGGTCGACAACGCTTATACAAGACAGGTGTCTGGCGCAGTTGTTAGATCGGTTACTGCTGCTGCAATGGCAGGTTATCAAGATTTAAGTGACTTTCAAGCTGGTGGTTATATTCGGCGCACGAGCGATGGGACACACCGAGGTAGCGATGAAGCGGGAATCTTTCCGTACGACCATTTCACGAGGGCACCGTGAACATCAGGAATCCGATAAAAGTTCAAATCTCCAGCATCGCTGCGGCCGGAAAAAGATCCTGCAAGAACGGGACCAACGGCGACTGAAAAGAATCGTTCAGCGTGACAGAAGTGTAACCTTTCCTCAAAGGCAAAGGTCCCGAGTTCGAGTCTCGGTCGGGCACGCAGTTTTAATCTGCCAGGAAGTTTCATATCAGCGCACACTCCGCTGCAGAGTGAAAATCTCATTCTGGAAACATCCCTCAGACTGTGGCTAAGCCATGTCTCCGCAGTATCCTTTCTTTCAGGAGTGCTAGTTCTGCAAGGTTCGCAAGAGAGCTTCTGTAAAGTTTGGAAGGTAGGAGACGAGATACTGACAGAAGTAAAGCTGTGAGTACCGGGCGTGAGTCGTGCTTCGGTAGCTCAGATGGTAGAGCACTTGCCCGCGAAAGGCAAAGGTCGCGAGTTCGAGTCTCGGTCGGGCACGCAGTTTTAATCTGCCAGGAAATTTCCTCAAATTCTTGCAGATTTCAGTGCTGGCCCATAACCAAGTGTCAGTGTACGAACTATTCAACGAAACATTATCGATATGGGCTTTCGGAGCCGAAGACTCACTCGTGTACCTTGATGACTGCACGACACAAAGCCTCGCCTCGGCCCATCGACACCGACATTGGACCGTTGATGACTGGAGACATGTTGCCTGGTCGGACGAGTCTCGTTTCAAATTCTATCGAGCGGATGGACGTGTACGGACATGGAGACAACCTCATGAATCCATGATCCCTGCAGGTCAGCAGGGGGCCGTTCAAGCTGGTGGAGGGTCTGTAATGGTGTGGGGTGTGTGCAGTTGGAGTGATAGGGGACCCCTAATACGTCTAAATACGGCTCTGATAGATTACACGTACATAAGGATCTGTCTGATCAGCTGCATCCATTTATGTTCATTGTGCATTCCGACGGACTTGGGCAACACCAGCAGGACAGTGCGACACGTCACACCTTCAGAATTGCTACAGAGTGGCTCCAGTAACACTCTTCTGAGTTTAAACACTTCCGCTGGCCACCAAACTCCCCAGACAGCGACATTATTGAGCATATCTGGGATGCCTTGCAACATACTGTTCAGAAGAGATCTCCAACCCCTCTCATACTCTTACGGATTTATGGACAGCCCTGCAAGATTCATGGTGTCAGTTCCCTGCAACATTACTTGAGACATTAGTCGAGTCCGTGTCACGTGTTACGGCACTTCTGCGTCCTCGCGGGGGCTCTACACGATATTAGGCAGGTGTAGCAGTTTCTTTCCCTTTTGAGTGTATATCCTCTTTTGCTATTGTTGGTTCCTTCCGTCTGTGGGTGGTTATTCCACGTTGACGCCGAACATAACCGATGGTCACGTTAATGTGATTGAACCGTGCATGTTGCAGACAGCAGCAACCCTATAACATTTCCTTGGGATCCTTCCAAAGTTACTTTTGCTTCCACTAAGTTGAGCAGTATCTGCAAACGAAGTCCTGAATTCAGCCACAAATCTGGTGCGATACCCGGGAGGCGCGTATTTCCTTTTCTTCACTAAGCAGCACTGTGGAGCGGCATCCAAACTTTCCCAGAACTCAGGGAACACGGCATCAATGCAACGCTTTTGTCTGGATTTTATGGACGAACTACACATGAACTAATTTTAAACGCCGCTTCACATCCAGAATGTAACCGCGATCTCTATTTCCTGCGTTTCTGCAATGGTACAAATCAGATTCGTGAGAACCCTATTCGAAGCCAGGTGTCTTGAATGCAATTAAAAAGGATTGGCGGCCGGACAGTGGGATTAATGTTGTTGTAGTTTTTGTTGTTGTTGTTGTGGTTCAAAAATGGTTCAAATGGCGCTGAGCACTATGGGACTTAACTTCTGAGGTCATCAGTCCCCTAGGATTTAGAACTACTTAAACCTAACTAACCTAAGGACATCACACACATCCATGCCCGAGGCTGGATTCGAAACTGCGACCGTAGCGGTCGCGCGTTTCCAGACTGTAGCGCCTAGAACCGCTCGGCGTTGTTGTGGTCTTCAGTCCTATGGCTAGTTTGATGGAGCTCTCCATGCTACTCTATCCTGTGCAAGCCTCTTCATCTCCAAATAACTACTGCAACCTACCTCTTTCTCAGTCTGCTTACTGAATTCATCTCTTGCTCTCTCTCTACGATATTTACCCCCTTCCCCTCCACCCGCCCCCCACACACACTCTTCCCTCCTGCACTAAATCGGTGATTCCTTTATGTCTCGGAATGTGTCCTATCAACCGAGCCCTTCTTTAATCAAGCTGTACGTCATATTTCTTTTCTCCCACATTTCCCTCAGTACTTCCTTATTACTTACATGGTCTAACCATCTTACCTTCAGCATTCTTCTGTAGGACCACATTTCTAAACCTTCTATCCTCTTTTTGTCTAAAATGTTTATCGTTCATCTTTCCCTTCCATACATGGATACACTACAGACAAATACCTTCGGCAAAGACTTGCTAACACTCAAACTTATATTCGATGTTAACAAATTATTCTTCTTCAGAAACGCTTTTGTCACTACTGGCAGTCTGCATTTTATATCCTCTTTACTTTGGCAATGGTCAGTTATTTTCTCGCGTAAATAGCAAAACAATCTACCTGTTTTCCTCTTTTAGTGTGTTATTTCTTAACCTAATTTCTCCGCCATTGCTTTATTTAACTGGACTACATTCCATTGGCTTTGATTTAACTTCGTTGATATTCATCTTATATTTTTTTTTCGAGACACGGTTCATTCCATTCAACTGCTCATCAAAGTCCTTTGCTGTCTCTGACACAATTATAGTGTCATCGGCAAACCGTAAAGTTATCATTTCTTCTCCCTGAACTTTAATCCTTACTCCAAGTTTTTTCTTTGGTCTCCTTTACTGTTCACCCAGTGTACAGATTGAATAACATCGGGGATAGATTAGAACCCCATCTCACTTCCTTCTCAACCACTGCTTCCCAATCACGTCCTACGATTCTTATAACTGCCGTCTGGTTTGTGAACGAGCTGCATATAATGTAAGAAAATGAAACTTCAACAGCCGTCCTTATGAGATCACTTATTGTATGGCTACCAATTTCGGTGCTTCAGTGCACCATCTTCAGGTCTTAGCTGATACCGAGAGAGTTCAAATGGTTCAAATGGCTTGAGCACTATGCGACTTAACTTCTGAGGTCATCAGTCGCCTAGAACTTAGAACTAATTAAACCTAACTAACCTAAGGACATCCATGCCCGAGACAGGATTCGAACCTGCGACCGTAGCGGTTGCTCAATTCCAGACTGTAGCGCCTACAACCGCACGGCCACTCCGGCCGGCCTCGAGAGAGTTAACACCACCCACATACACGATGTATCATAAGCCAATCTGCAACTAGTTTACACAGATTGCGTGTAAACACAGTGTTGTCGTTCCAACCATCAACTATCAACTCCAGTTGGAGAGACAACGTTGCTGTTACAGGTAAACTGCGTAAATCATTTACAGATGTAGGCATCTGGTACATCGTGTATACGGATGATGTTAACCCTCTTGGTATTAGCTAAAGCCTGAAGGTACTGCATTGAAGCACTGAAACTGGTAGCAACACAACAAATGACGGCATAAGGATGGCTGTAGGTGTCTCATTTTCTTACGTAAAGTGAATGGCAAAAGTACCCCAGACCTCCAGTCACAGAGCTGCACATACAAAAAGTTGCATGTAACCTTTAGGTTCCTACAGTTTACTGCTGTGACGTTCAGTATTTCAAAGAGTGTAGTACAGTCAACATCGTCAAAAAAAAAAATGGTTCAAATGGCTCTGAGCTTTATGGGACTTAACATATGTGGTCATCAGTCCCCTAGAACTTAGAACTACTTAAACCTAACTAACCTAAGGACATCATACACATCCATGCCCGAGGCAGGATTCGAACCTGCGACCGTAGCAGCCGCGCGGTTCCGGACTGAGCGCCTAGAACCGCTAGAGTCAACATCGTCAAAAGCTTTCTAGAAGCCTACAAAAACTCTAAAGGTACGACTGCCTCGCGCTTTCATACTCTTCTCTGGAATCCAAAGTAATCTCCGTCGAGGTCGGCTTCTACCAGTTTTTCCAATCTTCTGTAAATAATTCGTGTGAGTAATTATAAACCGGAAGCGTCTTCATCCTTGTTCTAGTCCTCCAATGTCGCGTTGGTAGCGTCCGAAAAAACCCCGCTACCAGACATTGCTGCCCCTCGTCCTCCCAGAACTTCCAGGCGCTCTCGCAGGCACTATTTCCTCGGCGTCAGCCGCCCACGCCGCATTGTTCGCCTTTGAATTCCGGCGCATCAGCGCGCGATCCACGCGTCAACCGCCACGCTCTCTCAGTGGAAATAAAACTTACGTGATCACAGCTGCTTAGCTCTATAGCCCTAATATACCGAAGCAATTAGCAATATCACCGTATATACTGCGTCCGGTGCATCGGAGTGATGGTTCTCGTACACATCTGTGATGATGGAATAACTCCAGCCACAAAATAAAAACTCTTTCAACCACTAGGACGGCAGAAGGCGGTCCTCTGACTAGTATAATCTAATACTGTCTTTTCCTCTCTGTGAGCTACAGAGAGGAAACGTGAACTCCCAGCCACAAGGACGTAATTCAGATAAAGTCTCTACGTCAGTATAGACAGAAGAAGTGCTCTCAATCACTGAACAATGCATACTGAACGACGATTCCCTATCCGGAGGCAAAGTCCAGAATCGTATAAGTTCGCAAGAGTACAGAGCCTAACCGTTCTGACTATAAAATCTCCTGAGAGCAAAGCTAGCAAGTCTGTTTGTAGCAACGAAGCTGATACTGAGCGACCATCAGACACGGGCACTCAAAACGGAAGACTCTTTCTCTCCACTGCTGGCTTCCCAGCAAAGCTCGGCTCCCCACACTTGTAACTGAAGAAGGCGAATCACGTTCTCGAAACTACGGAATATTCTTCCTCTCTAAAGATTCTTCCAAACGCCGACTAGCCATATTTTAGTCTTTTGTCGCCCAGCGCGGAAAGTTTGCAAGGAAATACCTATCCTCGTTAATTAGGAATTCATACAATGGTACGCTTCTCAGAGGAAGTCACGCAGGCTGGGTTATTTCCGAGGTATCGCTTCCTTGTTCCTCTCTGCTGCGTCCAAGATTTTCAGAGTTTCCGAAGTATTATCCAGTTATCCTTCCGGCCTCGCTACAAACCGGCCGGCCGCCGCCGTATTGTGCTTCAGCGCTCAGGTGCCCCGACCGTCCGTCTTGGCTACTTCCTGTGTCAAGCAGGACCAACACTCCTGTGCGGGCTATTCCACCCAGGGCTTGAGTTACGCCTTCCACTGTTGTTCAGACCTCTAGTAGTAGAGGCAATCATTCATTAGGCCGTTTTGAGAATAAAGATACTCCATCACGTTTCATGCAATAAGTGTTAACAACTATTTACAAGGTGTACGTGACAATATCAGTCTTCTATATATATACAGGGTGAGTCACCTAACGTTACCGCTGGATATATTTCGTAAACCACATCAAATACTGACGAACCGATTCCACAGACCGAACGTGAGGAGAGGGGCTAGTGTAACTGTTTAATACAAACCATACAAAAATTCACGGAAGTATGTTTTTTAACACAAAACTACCTTTTTTTAAATGGAACCACGTTAGTTTTGTTAGCATATCTGAACATACAAACAAATACGTAATCAGTGCCGTTTGTTGCATTGTAAAATGTTAATTACATCCGGAGATATTGTAACCTAAAGTTGACGCTTGAAACCTCCGACGTTCAGTTGCGTGTTGTAACAAACACGGGCCACGGTCGGCGAGCAGCATCTGCAGGGACATGTTTACGATGACGACCGTGTTTACGAGTGTGGCTGTAGTGCACTGTTGTGGTTTGGTCTAGCTGTCGCAGTGTCCGCATGTAGCGCTTGCTGCTATTGTTATTCTGCATTCGTCTCCGCACGCAGACCAACTGTAGTACACCATGTTACCAGACGTCTGTGATACTGTAGTGTTGTAGGAACTGTGACAATGGTGTATTCGAACTCTGAAAAGGCGGAGATGATACTCATCTATGGCGAATGTCGACGAAATGCAGCTGAAGCCTGCAGGGCGTATGCAGAACGGTACCCGGACAGAGAGCATCCAACTTGCCGCACATTGCAAAACATCTACCGCCAACTGTATGCAACAGGTATGGTCGTAGCACGCAAACGGGTCCGTAACAGGCCCGTCACAGGAGAAGAGGGTGCAGTTGGTGTGTTAGCTGCTGTTGCCATGAACCCACACATGAGTACACGGGACATTGCGAGAGCCGGTGAACTGAGTCAAAGTAGTGTCATGCGCATACTGCATCGTCACCGCTTTCACCCGTTTCATGTGTCGCTACATCAGCAATTACATGGTGATGACTTTAATCATCGAGTGCAATTCTGTCAATGGGCATTAACAGAGAATGCGTTGCAGTTCTACCTGTTTACCGATGAAGCGGGTTTCACAAACCACGGGGCAGTGAATCTACGGAACATGCATTACTGGTCCGTGGACAATCCTCGCTTGCTCAGACAGGTAGAGCGACAGCGACCGTCGACTGTAAATGTATGGTGCGGAATCATTGGCGACCACCTCATTGGTCCTCACTTCATTGCAGGGGCCCAAACAGCTGGAAACGCGTCGACGTATGTGGTATCAGCATGATGGTGCACCTGCACATTCCGCAATTAACACTAGGCTGACCCTTGACAGGATGTTCGACGGGCGTTTCATAGGACGTGGAGGACGCATAAATTGGCCAGCCCGTTCTCCTGATCTTACACCTCTGGACTTCTTTCTGTGGGATACGTTAAAGGAGAATGTGTACTGTGATGTGCCTACAACCCCAGAAGATATGAAACAACGTATTGTGGCAGCCTGCGGCGACATTACACCAGATGTACTGCGGCGTGTACGACATTCATTACGCCAGAGATTGCAATTGTGTGCAGCAAATGATGGCCACCACATTGAACATCTATTGGCCTGACATGTCGGGACACGCTCTACTCCACTCCGTAATTAAAAACGGAAACCACGTGTGTACGTGTACCTCACCCCTTATGGTAATGTACATGTGCGTCAGTGAAAAAGACCAATAAAAAGGTGTTAGCATGTGGACGTAATGTGCTGTTCCAGTCTCTTCTGTACCTAAGGTCCATCACCGTTCCCTTTGGATCCCTACGTAATTCGGTGCTCTCCGATACACACGATCGAACAGCGGAGGAGTGGTACCCAAGCGTCAACTTTAGGTTACAATATCTCCGGATGTAATTAACATTTTACAATGCAACAAACGGCACTGATTACGTATTTGTTTATATGTTCAGATGTGCTAACAAAACTAACGTGGTTCCATTTAGAAAAACGTAGTTTTGTGTTAAAAAACATACTTCCGTGCATTTTTTTATTGTTTGTATTAACCAATTACACTAGCCCCTCTCCTCACGTTCGGTCTGTGGAATCGATTCGTCAGTATTTGATGTGGTTTACGAAATATATCAAGTGGTAATGTTAGGTGACTCACCCTGTATATAAGCATCAAAGAAAAAAACTACAAAGAACGAAACTCGTCTAGCTTGAAGGGGAAAACCGGATGGCGCTGCCATAGGTCAAACGGATATCAACTGCGTTTTTTAAAATAGGAGCCCCCATTTCTTATTACATATTTGTGTAGTACGTAAAGAAATGTGAATTAGTTGGACCACTTTTTTCGCTTTGTGGTAGATGGCGCTGTAATAGTCACAAACGTATAAGTACGTGGTATCACGTAACATTCCGCCAGTGCGGACGGTATTTGTTTCGTGATACATTACCCGCGTTAAATGGACCGTTTACCAATTGCAGAAAAGCTCGATATCGTGTTGATGTATGGCTATTGTGATCAAAATGCCCAACGCGCGTGTGCTATGTATGCTGCTCGGTATCCTGGACGACATCATCCAAGTGTCCGGACCGTTCGCCGGATAGTTACGTTATTTAAGGGAACAGGAAGTGTTCAGCCACATGTGAAACGTCAACCACGACCTGCAACAAATAATGATGCCCAAGTAGGTGTTTTAGCTGCTGTCGCGGCTAATCCGCACATCAGTAGCAGACAAATTGCGCGAGAATCGAGAATCTCAAAAACGTCTGTGTTGAGAATGCTACATCAACATCGATTGCACCCGTAGCATATTTCTATGCACCAGGAATTTCATGGCGACGACTTTGAACGCCGTGCACAGTTCTGTCACTGGGCACAAGAGAAATTACGGGACGATGACAGATTTTTTGCAAGCATTCTGTTTAGCGACGAAGCGTCATTCACCAACAGCGGTAACGTAAACCGGCATAACATGCACTATTGGGCAACGGAAAATCCACGATGGGTGCGACAAGTGGAACATCAGCGACCTTGGCGGGTTAATGTATGGTGCGGCATTATGGGAGGAAGGGTAATTGGCCCCTATTTTATCGATGGCAGTCTAAATGGTGCAATGTATGCTGATTGCCTACGTAATGTTCTACCGATGTTACTAGAAGGTGTTTCACTGCATGACAGAATGGCGATGTACTTCCAACATGATGGATGTCCGGCACACAGCTCGCGTGCGGTTGAAGCGGTATTGAATAGCATATTTCATGACAGGTGGATTGGTCGTCGAAGCACCATAGCATGGCCCTTACGTTCACCGGATCTGACGTCCCCGGATTTGTTTCTGTGGGGAAGGTTGAAGGATATTTGCTATCGTGATCCACGGACAACGTCTGACAACATGCGTCTGCGCATTGTCAATGCGTGTGCGAACATTACGGAAGGCGAACTACTCGCTGTTGAGAGGAATGTCGTTACACGTATTGCCAAATGCCGTGAGGTTGACGGACATCTTTTTGAGCATTTGTTGCATTAACGTGGTATTTACAGGTAATGACGGTATAAGGGCATGCGTTCTCAGAAATGATAAGTTCACAAAGGTACATGTATCACATTGAAACAACTGAAATGAAATGTTCAAGCGTACCTACGTTCTGTATTTTAATTTAAAAACCTACCTGTTACCAACTGTTCGTCTAAAATTGTGAGCCATATGCTTGTGACTATTACAGCGCCATGTATCACAAAGCGAAAAAAGTGGTCCAACTAAAACATTCATATTTCTTTACATACTACACGAATATGTAATAAAAAATTGGGGTTCCTATTTAAAAAAACGCAGTTGATATCCGTTAGACCTATGGCAGCGCCATCTAGCGGGCCAACCATAGCGCCATCTGGTTTCCCCCTATAAGCTAGACAAGTTTCGTTGTTTGTAGTTTTTTCGTTTGACGCTCATTTCGTGAGATATTTGGCCCGGTCACAATCAATGGACCACCCTGTGTATATAATCACGGCAAAGTATGTAGATGAGTGCTTGTAAGGTGCGAAATTATAGCCACCTTACAACGTAACCTACCATTCCCATCTCAGCGATGTGGAGATTCTACAGAAACGACAGGTCGTTCGGGTTCCACGTTAAATTGTAGATCCCCTGTGCCAGGTTCGATACCTGCCGTAGGTTAGGGACACGCAAGTGGGCCAAGGGGCGACCAACAGAAAGAATTCAACGAGGTCACTGAGCCACACGAAATTATTTTTATATTTATCGTTCAGTAATATTGAATAAATTACTATATTTTTACTGTACTGAGAGAGTTATGACTAAAAAAGGTATCATTATACAGAATTTTCAATGTGTTCAATACAGTGCATGACTTGCTTAAGACACAAAGAAGGGCTAGTTCTCAGAACGGAGTAAATAAATATACAGGGAGAAAAAAAATGCCACACTTGGCGGTCGGCATGAGATTCCTGATCCCAATTCAAGTCAAAAGTGTATATAGCAAAACCTAGTCCCGCCAACAAGTGTAACAGAAACGTGATTTGGAAAACGAGCCTCTGGGAACGCTGTAACTGCGTGCATCTTGGCCAAGAACAGCTGGCATGTGAACTCTGCACGGTGTCAGAGCTGTCCAATTAGCTCAGCGAGGTCCTAATAGCCCGTATGACTCGTCATCAGATACCTACTCAAATGCTCCTCTTTCCGGACGCGGGATACTTCCCGCAAGCAAAGACGAACTCTGTGAGGTGGATTTGTGGACACGCAGAACACTACTTGTTTGCTGACGGCGAGAAATGTGTCCTTGACTTTTGGCAGTTCCTTAATGAACGCCACTGTGCAGATGTCTGCAATCCAAAATACAGACAGTTTTCTCCAATTTCCTCTGGAGTGTCTTCCTTAACTCACCCCGGCCATGAAGAGTTGATCCCCGCCTCTTCCACACCGATATATTCACTAGTAATAGAAATGTTCTTAGTCTGACGTCTTGCTACGCCCTCCTCCTCACGTGACGCCCGTTCCCTGGTATTCTCAGTGGTACTAATGCCAAAACTGAATTAATAAGTAAATAAAATAAAAAAGAACGAAAAGAAAAGTAAGTAAATAAACGATGTACATCGTACTTGTACTCCACCTTCCCTACACTTTCCTTGGTCTCTGGAGAGTGGGAACGGCACTTAGTGGCTAGGCCTCGGGTTGCAATCCCTGCCCTCTTTGACCCCACATCTCCCTCTGGGCGCCGGGAGGTTTCCTTTAAAAAAATTTTTTTTTTCAGTTATAGCATCAAAATGCATCCAATTTACACCTCCACAATGTGGCATCTTGTGTATTTCTTTCGGTCACTGTTTCTTTATTTACACCTTAAGACATAGCATGAGCGTCCTACAAACGTAAAGGTCCACTTTGTTTCGTCCGTGACAAAAATAAAGCCAATGTAAAATAATAGTGAATACAGTAACATGTTCTCTAGCAATTGATGTACAAAAAACACAATACGAAGGCTACACTAGACTGCACATAGTGCTATGCACAATAATTCCATCCTCTACGTCTGACGTGTAAGGTTAGTTTCACAGAGACGGTTCGCACACGTACGACCGACGTTCACTGTAGAGAAGACGTTCAAACCGACCAACTTGCATTTGCAAACACTCCGCCACTCGCTGGATCATACTTTGCTAGACCCTACGCAAAGCAGTACCATTACCAAAGCGGTACGCACGCCAGCTATTACGTCGTGTATATCCACGGAGGAGTACTATAAACGCCGCGCGGGGTAGCCGCGCTGTCTGAGGCGTCTTGTCACATTCTGCGCAGCTCCCTCACCGTCGGAGGTTCGAGTCCTCCCTCAGGCATGGGTGTGTGTGTTGTCTATAGCCTAAGTTAGATTAAGTAGTATGTAAGCTTAGGGACCGAAGACCTAAGCAGTTTGGTCCCATAAGATCTAAAAAAAAAAAGTGCCATGAACTTGTTTCTTTAGGTGTCCTCACAAATAAAATTCTAATCGGTTAAGGTCCGGGGAACGTGGAGGCCAGAACATTGGACTACCACGACCAACCTATTTCCCCTAAAACGTTGCTTTTAAATAGTCATGCACATTCACACCAAAGTGTGGTGATACATGATAATGGTGAAACCACAGCTGTCGCCGAACACCAAGTGGAACGTTTTCTAATGCGTCAGAGAAAGTATTGCAAAGAAACGTAGGATGCAGGGGAGTATTCAACTTGGCGGGCAATAGGTAAGGGCCCAAAAGCACTCCTCATTCGATTCCAGCCCACAGGTTTATGCCAAAGCGCGCCTGAAATCCACGATCACTGTTGACATGTGGGTTGTGTTCCGACCAATAACGGCTGTTGTGGAGGCCGAAAATACCTTCTCGAGTGAAGCTAGACTCGCCAGTCCATATCTCGTTATTCACATAATGTTCGTTATCTTCCACTTGGGGCAAAAGCCATTCACAAAACAGTACCCGTAGAATGCGGCCTTCTGGCCGCTGCTTTAAGTTAAGCTGTAACGGTATGGATGCAGTTCTTCATCGTGCAACACTTCAACATCCAGTCTTTGAGATTTACGAACCGTCTTGCAATATTACAGATACTTCCCCGAGGTGACTGGTGAACAGTTTCAAGAATCGCGTCCTCCGTTTGTGGAGAACATCTAGCCCTTGGACGGCTTCTGTCCATTACTTCTACATCTACATAAATATTCCGCAATCCACCTTACGGCGCGTGGCGGAGAGGACACCATACCACTACCAGTCATTTCTCACTCGCAAACAGAACGAGGGAAAAAGACTGTCTATGTGCCTCCGTATGAGCCCTAATTTCACGTATCTTCGTGGTCCCTCTACATCTACGCCTACATCTACATAGATACTACACAAGCCTCTGTACGGGACGTGACGGAGGGTACCCTGTACCACTACTGGTCATTTACTTTCCTGTTCCACTCGCAAATAGACCAAAGGGAAAACAACCATCTATATGCCTCCTTACGTGCCCTAATTTCTCGTATCGTATCTACGTGGAACTTACGTGCAATGTACGTTGGCGGCAGTAGAATCGTTTGGCAGTCAGCTTCAAATCCCACTTCTCTAAATTTTCTCAATAGTGTTTCTCGAAAAGAACGTCGCCTTCTCTCCAGAGATTCTCATTTGAGTACCCGAAGTACCTCCGTAACACTTGTTGTTCGAACCTATCGGTTACAAATCTAGCAGACCGCCTCTGAATTGCTTCGCTGTCTTCTTGCAGTCCGACCTGGTACAGATCCCAAACCCTCTAGCAATACTCAACAACAGGTCGCACCAGCGTCCTACAAGCGGTCTCCTTTACGGGTGAACCACTCTTTCCTGAAAATGTCCCAATAAACCGAAGTCGACCATTCGCCTCCCCTACCATAGTTCCCACATCCTCGTTCCACCTCACATCGCTTTGCAACGCTACGCCCAGATATTTAAACGACTTGACTGTGTCAAGCAGGAGACTAGTAATACTGTATCGGAATATTACAGGTTTGATCTTTCTACTCATCTGCATTATTTACATTTTTCCACATTTAGAGGTGGCAGCCATTCATCACATCAACTGGAAATTTTGTCTAAGCTCGAAAAAACTAGTTCCAGTTTTGGCCATCAGATGGAAACCTGGCGCTATGAAAGCAACAAAGACGTATAACTATATTCACATATCCAGTGGATTAGGAACAGGACGTCGGCAGCAAAGGTCAAACAAGTGAGGAAGGCATAATGCTGATTTTACGAGAGCCTTTTAGTAAGTAATACAACATATTTCTTTTCTCGGTCAATTTCAGTTCCAAAAATGCGGAATTTTTTGTGGGACATCATGGAATATTCCCGCTTTGCAACATCACGCCCAGATCTTAATAGACGTGACTGTGTCAAGCAGGACTTTACAAATGCTGTATTACAGGTTTGTTTTCCTACTCATCCGCATTAACTTACATTTTTCGACATTTAGAGCTAGCTGCCATTCAACAGACCAACTGGAAACTTTGTCTAAACCATCTAATATCCTGTTCCAGACACTCAACTATGACACCTTACCGTACATCATGGCCACCCTGTCCGCGAAATCATTTATGTATATAGAGAATAACAGAGGTCCTGTCACACTTCCCTGGGGCACTCCTGACGGTACCCTTGTCTCTGATTGATACTCGCCGTCGAGAACAACATACTGGGCTCCGTAAGTTAAGAAGCCTTCGAGTCATTCACATATGTAGGAACCTATGCGGAATTTTTTGTGGGACATCATGGAATATTCCCGCTTTGCAACATCACGCCCAGATCTTAATAGACGTGACTGTGTCAAGCAGGACTTTACAAATGCTGTATTACAGGTTTGTTTTCCTACTCATCCGCATTAACTTACATTTTTCTACATTTAGAGCTAGCTGCCATTCAACAGACCAACTGGAAACTTTGTCTAAACCATCTAATATCCTGTTACAGACACTCAACTATGACACCTTACCGTACATCATGGCCACCCTGTCCGCGAAATCATTTATGTATATAGAGAATAACAGAGGTCCTGTCACACTTCCCTGGGGCACTCCTGACGGTACCCTTGTCTCTGATTGATACTCGCCGTCGAGAACAACATACTGGGCTCCGTAAGTTAAGAAGCCTTCGAGTCATTCACATATGTAGGAACCTATTCCGTATACTCGTACCTTCACCAACAGCAGCCTCCAATAGGGCACTGTGTCAAATGTGTTCCTGAAATTAGGAATATGGAATCTGCCTGTTGTCCTTTATCCATAGTTTTCAGTGTATCATGTGAGAAAAGGTGAAGCTGAGTTCCGCATGAGCGATGCTTTTTAAATCTGTGCTGATTTGTGGACATAAGTTTCTCAAAAATGGTTCAAATGACTCTAATCACTATGGGACTTAACATCTGAGGTCATCAGTCCCCTAGACTTAGAACTACTTAAAGCTAACTAACCTAAGAGCATCACACACATCCATGTCCGAGGCAGGATTTGAACCTGCAACCGTAGCAGTCGCGTGGTTCCAGACTGAAGCGCCTAGGACCGCTCGACCACAGCGGCCGGCATAAGCTTCTCAGTCTCAAGGAAGTTTATTATATTCGAGCTAAGGATATTTTCAAGGATTCTGCAGCAAACCGAAGTTACGGATATTGGTCCATAACTTTGAGGTTCCGCTCCTTTGGCCTTCTTATGCAAAGGCGTCACATGCGCTTATTTCCAGCCGCTTGGGACTCTGTGCTGGGTGAGAGATTCACGATAATTGCAAGCTAGGTAAGGGGCCAGTGCCGTAGGGTAGTCTCTGAGAAAGCGAACTGCGATTCCATCCAGACCTGGCGACTTAGTTGCTTTCTACTCCTACAGTTGTTTCTGTACGCCAGGGATGCTTATTACGATGTCTGCATGGGAGTCTGTTTGATGGTCAAACGATGGTATGTTTGTGCGATTGTCCTGCGTGAATGATTTCTTAAACGCGAAATTTAAATTTTCAGCTTTCACTTTGCTATCTTTAACTGCCACACCATACGGGTCAACGAGTGGCTGAATGGAAGCCTTAGACCCACTTAGCGATTTTACATAGGACTTGATTTATGGACAAACGTTTTACCCGAAGGCGTTGCTCCAGGTGGCAAAAAACGTTTTTATCAGGCTGGAGCCTTTAAAGGTGCTGTGCAGCAGCAGCAGCTTGGTTATTGATTGGACGCAGCACCAAAATCATATCGTGCGCGTATTCTATCTGGAAGTTTCCCTACATGAACGTGACAGGAACAGTTATGTTTGTGCAGGGCGCGGTAAGCAGACACACGCATGCAGTTTTACCGAGCGAGGTGGCGCAGTGGTTAGCATGCTCGACTCGCATTCAGGAGGACGACGGTTCAAACCCGCGTCCAGCCATCCTGATTTAGGTTCTCCCTGATTTCCCTAAATCGCTTCAGGCAAATGCCGGCATCGTTCCTTTGAAAGGACACGGCCGACTTCCTTCAATTTCCTTCCCTAATCCGATGGGACCGATGACGTCGATGTTTGGTCCCCTACCCCGAACCAACCAACCAACCAATCATGCAGTTTAATGGATCCCACTTTGATGTGATAGGCTACTGTTATGTGACAAAATGGTGTGCTGCTTATAAATGACAAGAAATAGGGAACAGACGTTTAAAAAATTTGTAAAAGGAGAGTAACCTCACAAGGATTCTGACCATGGCTCCATGACGGATGTTGGATTCATGTCCCAGCAGTCTACTCTGTGAGCTACGATGACTGATGCACTAGTCAGGTGTGTGTGTGGGGGGGGGGGGGGGCGGGGGGGGGGGGGGGGAGCGAGAGAGGAGTGATACACGTTCCTCTCAAAGTGGTTCAAATGGCTCTGAGCACTATGGGACTTAACATCTGAGCTCATCAGTCCCCTAGAACTTAGAACTACTTAAACCTAACTAACCTAAGGACATCACACACATCCATGCCCGAGGCAGGATTCGAACCTGCGACCGTAGTAGTCGCGCGGTTCCCGACTGAAGCGCTTAGAACCGCTTGGCCACCGCGGCCGGCCACGTTCCTCTGTAGATTCCGATGTGCTATACGATGAGACACTATTGCCAGCTACTTGTTTTCATACATATGTTTTGAAACTGCACCCGATCTAATTTTGCTAGATAAACTTCTGTCTTGAATCTGGATGAGGAGTCGAATGCCGATCTCCTAGTTCGGCATTTTTCCTTCACCCTGTATAAATACGCACTGTGTAGTAACTTCGATAGTAGTAGATAAGATTTTCCGTTTTATAAACGGTTGACTTAATGATGGAATTAGTTTGTTTTTTAATTTTTAGCACACAGCCAGACTTTAATTATGGCTGTAAATATGGAGAGCCTTGATTGCGTTACGACCGGAGAGAACTGTTTTGCTGTATTTACGCCGAGACTTGGCCGCTCTCTGGTGCTGTTGACATAGCTCTTTGTGTGCGCAGCGCTGAAGGCCCCGCGTGCTGTTATTGCCAGAGAGCAGTTCAATAGCAAGCCAAGCACGGTGCCTGCGTGCTCTGTTCGCAGAGTTCAATGCCGAGCCAGCGACGACACCTGCTGCTGTTCGAAAGTTTAAGTGCTTCGTGTCGAACAGAAAGGTGCGGGAGCGCAGCTGTCGTAGTTGAGTACTGGTAGATAAATGGTTCAAATGGCTCTGAGCACAATGGGACTTAACTTTTAAGGTCATCAGTCCCCTAGAACTTAGAACTACTTAAACCTAACTAACCTAAGGACATCACACACATCCATGGCCAAGGCAGAATTCGAACCTTCGGCCGTAGCGGTTGCGCAGTTCCAGACTGTAGCGCCTAGAACCGCTCGACCACCCCGGCCGGTGTACTGGCAATTTTTTTTTTTTTGTCTTTTTCTTTGAGCACCAGTACTATTGCCATGTCTGCATCATCCACCAGCTGCTTTTGCGACTCGTATTCAGTTTGCGAGCTGGTTCTATACATCCGCCTGCGAAGCTCAGTGGCTCGCATCTCTGACTGACCTGGGTTCGATTCCCGGTACTGCCAGGGATTTTTCCTTGGTGGGAGGACGGGAACGGAGTGCGCCCAGTCTCGTAATGCCAGCTGAGCGAGAAGCAGCGGCTCCAGGGTCTGGGGAGTCGACAGCGGGCGAGAGAGCGAAGTACTGACCCCCAGCATAAAGCTCTGTAATAAAGGGAACTATGGCCATCCTATTCCCCTGCGTTTACCACCGTCCGCACTTCACGATTGGCTGAACCACATCATGTGACATTAGCAGCCATTGTGGGCCCAAGCGCTACGTGTGAAGCAAAGGAAGTGTTGTGTATTTTCGAAGTTTTAAGTACAAAAACGCCTCAATGCTGTGCTTTTGGCTGTTCGTTTCGAGGTGAAAATGGAGAAAAACTGTACAGAATTCCTTCTGAAGGGAGAGATGCAACAAGAAGGAGAATATTTCTGATACTGATGAATAATCAGCAGAGCCAACTGACAGCCCATTCGGTTAATTTTATTCATTTCTGGCCTTTTGTCTTTGTCTCCTTTTTACATTTCTGTTATTTAGTTTCCAGTCCATTCAAACAACAAAAAAAGGTCAGAAGAGCTAATAGGATTGTTTAATGGTAATTTAATTACAGAACAGAAATCTTAGGGGTACAAATGCAACAGTCAGCACATAAAACGAAAAATAGTAAGTGGTACGGTACAAAGTTATCATGACTGGTAAAAAATTTGACCTAATTGATTGTACAGTACGGTTTAAACTTATATTTAGGATGCTCACAGTAACAAATTGTACTTTGTTCCACGCAATGCAATGTACAAAAAGAAAAAAAATTGCAGTATGCAAGCACGGCCATTAACGTTACCAGGAGGCTACTATTACTGTTGCAACCTGCACGCTAACCTACTTTATATTAATACAAATACAGTTGTTACTGTTTCCTACAGCCTACTTTTGATCGTAGGTCTAGTTTGATTCGAATACATTTTAAAAATATATTATTCTCTTGTACTTTAGTAATCATTCTCCTAATGTCACATAACAATTTCCAGACAAAACTTTGTGGGATAGATCTGACAAAAAGATAAAGCATGCGTAATCATATAGGCACGTTTAATCAGTTCTATACCGCGAGTATGTATTTGAATCCAATGCTTTATTTCGTATAACAATAGAGACATTGGGTGAATTTTCATAGCACCGAGTAGCAGGAACAAGAAGTAAGTCGTTATAGCGCTTTAAATTAGCGATGGATTTTTCCTTGCACTTGCGAAGTAATATTGGTTCCCTTTTGTCCTGCTGACTACTGGATAGGACCAGTTTAACGCTAATTACGAAAACAGGTGTCCAAAGTCGATACCGCAACAAGAACTGCGAAAATACTGTTTCATGCTCCCCAAAACAAATGCTTTTCGACTGATTTAGTACAAATTTGTTGAGATTTTTTGTTGCTAAACATCCGACATGTTCCGTTTGAAGCCACTGATCAGTTTCAGCAGTGCATTAGACTGCTGAGTGAACTTTTTTTAATATACACGGCTAAATATGCTGCAGAAGTCAATGTATCACCAGCGGCGCAGTGGGCCCAAAATGGCGGCCACTGGGAAGTTGGCCGCACTTTCCCTATACAGAGCTTTACCCCAGTCCCTCCATACCGCGCCAGAATGACATCATTGACAGAGGATGACATGGCGGTCGGTCGATACCCATTGGTGAGCCAGGGCCAGAAGACGAAGCTTTATGTACTATTTAGCTTTACGAGCCTGTTGCAGACAACGCTCCTGCGTACCTAGGTCTACAAATGTACTCCAAAAGTCACTGTACAGCGAGTGCTGGAGTCCATTTCGTACAGATAATACCGATTTTCTGCCCCTTTCGCGAAACGAGTCATGAAAACTTACTACTCTCGCATATCTCACTCTCACGGTCCCTATGTGACCTAAATGACGTTGCCAACAGAATTGACAGTTTTCTTGGATTATCGGTACTCTACATTTACCCAGAGAGTTCGCGAGAAAACGCCACCTTTCCTCCAAACATAACAGTTTCAAATGAACACACCGCCATTTGAATGTATTGTTGTTTATGTATTACGACCGAGGTTTCGGCCTTTTATATCATTTACAAGTGGTTGCGTTTATGCTATTAACATATATTGCTGGACATCAAGCTCAAAATTCGCCATAAAATTAGGAAAAAATTTCGCTCCCCACGAAATGCCAAATGTAAATCATTATCTTGCAGAAAGATCAGTAAATAATAATCAGAGCAAGCCGTATTTAAGATTGAAATCAGTAAATAATAGCGAGAGAAGGTCATATTTAATATTCAAAAAATTTTTTCTTAGTTTTATGGCCAATTTCGAGCTTAATGTCCTGCAATTTACGTTAATGACATAAACTGAAACACTTGAAAATAGCATGAAAGGCTGACACCTGGGTCGTAATTAAATGAACAACAATACAATCAAATGACAGTGTGTTCTTTTGAAAATTTTGTATGACTATTGCTCAGCAACATCAAAAACTGTATACCGATTTTAGTACTCCGAACACCTCTGTTGCGATCTTTGAATTTGTTTCACAAACTATCTGTCAAAAGCATCAAAACACAGATACGTAATACGGAACTGACGACTAGATGTCACTAGACGCTGAGTCGCCAGTATAGAAGGGGGAGGGAGGGGGGAATATTGTGGTGTCGGCTGAGAAGCAGTAACAGCGAAGCAGGTGGTTTAAGATATTTCAGTGACTTCGAACATGGAGTACTCGTTATATGTCTCCTGAGTAAGAATTACATCAGAGACATCCCAACAATTCTAAAGCCGCCGAATTCGAGTGTTGCTGATAGGACTGTGAAGTGGAAAGGCGAAGAAGCAGCCACAGGCATACTTCACTTAGGACTGTTGACATTTTTAAATATATCGAGAACCCAATATATCGATAATTTAATGTATCATTAGCATCTCTCCATAAGTCGAGAGAAATTATCGACATTTCGAAGTGAATGATATGGACATTCCGGCCTATAAAAATATGGGCTTTACATTGTAAATACACTGCTGGTTTTAGACCTGTGTATTTAAGTATCGATCTATTATTAGACATTGTGTACATCAACAAACTAGTGTCTTGCCTATCCCCCTTACAGCAAGAACTGAAAGGAAACCGATGCACGTTCACGCTTAGCGAAAACCGCATCGGATGTAGGTGGCACAATAAAAGGTGTGCGATGGACCGTCGTTCGGTTTCATCACATATCGGATTTGTCTGGAACACTTCATGTCGACTTTCCTGTTTTTCTTTTTTGTTTGTTTTTTTTTTTTCTGAACGCCAGCGACCTAGCAGTTATAGTGTCAAAACTGCATGGTCAAGTTAAACTTTGCAATCTCTAGAATGAGATGTTCACTCTGCAGCGGAGTGTGCGCTGATATGAAACTTCCTGGAAGATTAAAACTGTGTGCCGGACCGAGACTCGAGTCCGAGTCTCGGTCAGGCACACGGTTTTAATTTGCCAGGAAGTTTCGTTGCAATCTCTGTTGGTAGCGCCGAGCGACGATTACGTCAGTATTTCCCCTCACACGTCTCCGCCCACTGCGAAGACCAACCTTGTCATTTAGATTTTTGTTCATTATTTTCAGCAACTGTTTTAGAAGAATGCCGGTGTGAAGAAATAGCACACTATTTGCGTTAAAAGTTGTTTTTTAACGCAACTGGTGCGCTATTTCTTTACTTCGGAAATCTTGTTATTCCATTCACACCGTCACCGTCACCCCCCCCCCCCCCCGTGCAATGGGAATTCTTTTGTCGCACATACACTTGCTTCACACAGTCAAAGAGAAAGCGTGGACTTGTTGAAAGCTCAAAAAGTAGTAAGACTCCTTCACACAGTGAAAGTGAATTTACGTTCTACTACGGTTTCAAAGGTTCAAAGGAACAATTTCCGATACGTACCGAAAATTGTGGAATAAAATATAAAATAAAAATATCGGCTTTTGATGAGAACGAAGTCTTTCGCGACGGCACTGATATCTAAAACATTCTCGGTTTTACTGCCGCGTCAGTTTGGGATAAAATCTCGAGCTTTTTACGATAGCCTCCATCGTCATCGTCGAGAGCAACTGACTCATTTATCCCGAATTAACGCGGCAGAAAAACCGAGAATGTTTTACAAATCGGTATTCGATACTGCTATTTTGATATCGATATATCGTGAGAGAAAGTATTGCAGGGTGTATACGTGGACAAGGAAAAAAATTCCCGGATCTCCTGGTTAAAAATACACTTTCTCCCTGGTGAAAATACTCTTTTTCCGTGTTAAGTGACAGTATACTTTTAGGATTTCCCAGAACTTTAGAAAACGAAACTCATAGGAGAAAAAACACGTTATGGAAAGTTCTTTGATGTGCAGCAACACGCACGCTGCAAATTTTCATATTACGAAAGTATAAATTCGCATTCCACCAAACACCGCATGTTACTCTCCGAAGTATTGAAATCGAGATTGCGAAGCGCTTTTGTAAGCCAGTCACAGCTCATGTCACGTGATCTCGCCAGCTGATGACAGCGGATATTCAGAGCATAGAACACGTGATGTAGTCAGCCGATAGCAACATCATTGTTAAGTAGTGCGAACACTCAAATAGGAAAAATTAATATACATAGCGCTGTTACAAGAAAAGGAAAGCTTTAGGATATAGTATTGGTCTCTATAATTTGTAAGCTGCAAGACAAGCTAAGCTTTTACATATAATGTTGATCTTTTCTGCGCGTTTTACACTTTAAGATACATCACACAAATGTGCCAGTAAAATGTTTAATACCGTCATAAATCTCTGATCTTCTAGGCTCGAAATTCTTCCAAATCTATTGTCATTAAACAGTTGATTTTTGAATGAGTGTCAAACGCTCTGTGATTTAAGACATTCATCGTACATTCTCGCACATAGTTCATCTTTCGTAAAATGAAATCTACTCTGAAAATAACGCTTTTCAAACCACAATTCGCAATATTTTCCCGCGATCTGTTAGAAATACACTCCTGGAAATTGAAATAAGAACACCGTGAATTCATTGTCCCAGGAAGGGGAAACTTTATTGACACATTCCTGGGGTCAGATACATCACATGATCACACTGACAGAACCACAGGCACATAGACACAGGCAACAGAGCATGCACAATGTCGGCACTAGTACAGTGTATATCCACCTTTCGCAGCAATGCAGGCTGCTATTCTCCCATGGAGACGATCGTAGAGATGCTGGATGTAGTCCTGTGGAACGGCTTGCCATGCCATTTCCACCTGGCGCCTCAGTTGGACCAGCGTTCGTGCTCGACGTGCAGACCGCGTGAGACGACGCTTCATCCAGTCCCAAACATGCTCAATGGGGGACAGATCCGGAGATCTTGCTGGCCAGGGTAGTTGACTTACACCTTCTAGAGCACGTTGGGTGGCACGGGATACATGCGGACGTGCATTGTCCTGTTGGAACAGCAAGTTCCCTTGCCGGTCTAGGAATGGTAGAACGATGGGTTCGATGACGGTTTGGATGTACCGTGCACTATTCAGTGTCCCCTCGACGATCACCAGTGGTGTACGGCCAGTGTAGGAGATCGCTCCCCACACCATGATGCCGGGTGTTGGCCCTGTGTGCCTCGGTCGTATGCAGTCCTGATTGTGGCGCTCACCTGCACGGCGCCAAACACGCATACGACCATCATTGGCACCGAGGCAGAAGCGACTCTCATCGCTGAAGACGACACGTCTCCATTCGTCCCTCCATTCACGCCTGTCGCGACACCACTGGAGGCGGGCTGCACGATGTTGGGGCGTGAGCGGAAGACGGCCTAACGGTGTGCGGGACCGTAGCCCAGCTTCATGGAGACGGTTGCGAATGGTCCTCGCCGATACCCCAGGAGCAACAGTGTCCCTAATTTGCTGGGAAGTGGCGGTGCGGTCCCCTACGGCACTGCGTAGGATCCTACGGTCTTGGCGTGCATCCGTGCGTCGCTGCGGTCCGGTCCCAGGTCGACGGGCACGTGCACCTTCCGCCGACCACTGGCGACAACATCGATGTACTGTGGAGACCTCACGCCCCACGTGTTGAGCAATTCGGCGGTACGTCCACCCGGCCTCCCGCATGCCCACTATACGCCCTCGCTCAAAGTCCGTCAACTGCACATACGGTTCACGTCCACGCTGTCGCGGCACGCTACAAGTGTTAAAGACTGCGATGGAGCTCCGTATGCCACGGCAAACTGGCTGACACTGACGGCGGCGGTGCACAAATGCTGCGCAGCTAGCGCCATTCGACGGCCAACACCGAGGTTCCTGGTGTGTCCGCTGTGCCGTGCGTGTGATCATTGCTTGTACAGCCCTCTCGCAGTGTCCGGAGCAAGTATGGTGGATCTGACACACCGGTGTCAATGTGTTCTTTTTTCCATTTCCAGGAGTGTATATTTGTTCCAGCAGTTGCTAGAGAGCGGCGGAAATAAAGGTGGAAATAAAATCTTAAACTAATAACACATTTTAGCCTTCCGTTATTACTTGAATGTATTTTAATTCACTTGATAGCTCCCAGCCACAGAAATCACTTTGTTTTCATTTGACGAGAGAGCAGTAAACGAAGAGAAAATAGGAAAATCACTAAACGTAAACAAGTATCACGTGGAGACTAGCCCCCCCTCCCCCCCCCCCCCCCCCCCCACTACAACTCAGACTCCTCTGCGCATCAGCTCCGTATCTACGATATTTCAAACCGGGGCAATAGTAGACCCTGCCAGAATCACCCGTTTAGTTATTCAGCGATTATTCTCCGCTTAGACTTTATTACACGTTCGTACAACGAGTTTTCCGCTCTACTCCCATAATATAACTTTGTGACAAGGTTTTCTTCCTTAAGAATATGAATTTGCCTCCCACCACCCTCCAAAATTTTTACGCAGCCAACAGCGACATTTCTGTAGCCAGAAGCGGGAGAAGGTACTACTCATCCGCGACTCAACTGCGCATGCTGATGAGCCCGCTCGTAACTGCTGAAATGGCTCTAATGTAAACAGTTGTGACGTCACGCACATCGGAGGTAATTTGTTGTTACGAAGCATTACACAGTCTTTCACACATTTTGCTGTTGGCAGACACTTGTATGAGCTCTGTGTTTTTTTATGGCACATTTCCTTTGCAATTTAAGTTTTATTCTCTCGTTCATGTAATATTGTTGCAATATTTTTCTGCAGTGGCGGGATACAGTAATATCCTTTGTTAGAGTATCGGTTCTTACTAGTCAAAATTACAAAAAATTAACTGGAAACTAAAACAACGAAAAATTCCCGGAATTCTAAAAGATTCCCGTGGTTCTCCTGGTTTTCTCCCGGATGAAAAAATTCCCGGGTCTTTCCCGGATCTCCCTGTTGTCCCGGGTCGTATACACCCTGTACTGGTAAAAGTCGATATATCGATATTTTATCAACAGTCCTACATCAAGTACTGACGGACAGGAACCATCGACTATGGCAGACGATTGTTGTAAAAAAATCGCATGATATCAGTAGAAGCAATCTCTCGTGAGTTGCAAAGTGCTACCAGCACTCACGATAGCACAGTGAATGTGGATAGAAACTCAAAAAGAATGTGGTGCAATGGTCGAGGAGCTCCTCTCAAGCCACATATTTCTTTAGTCAAGTGGCACTTGAGGTGGCGGAAACAGCGATGTCACTGGACACTGGATGATTCGCGGTGACGACTCAAGCTCTGGCAACGCGATGCAAGAACAGTAAAACAGGGAATGCAGCCGGTACTCCAGTAGCGGCTGAGTAGCGCTGACGCATGGTGGTAGCAGGCAGAGCGTGCCAGCACTATGCTGTCACTGCTGCAGTACCTGCTGCTCTCCCTGTTTTACTGTCGCTGTTAAAACAAAGGTAACACTAGACTAATTTGGGACCGATCCATCGAATGGGCACATAAAATGTCGCCTTAAAAATCATTTGATTCGGAACAGGAAGCAAATAATTTTTTTCCATCGAAACTGGGGGTCGCGTGTAAAACGTAATGAGTAGTGTTTCTTTGGGCTGACCACAGTTACACGCCGTAAATACGAAATCATGAATACCTACCGAAACACCGTAGAAAACTCTCAGCAGTGGCACCATGTCTAGGCGCTATAGTCTGGAACCGAGCGACCGCTACGGTCGCAGGTTCGAATCCTGCCTCGGGCATGGACGTGTGATGTCCTTAGGTTACTTATGTTTAAGTAGTTTATGTTCTAGGGGACTGATGACCTTAAAGTTAAGTCCCATAGTGCTCAGAGCCATTTGAACCTTTTTTTTTGGCACCGTGTACGAGGCGTGTTTTTTTAAGTAATTGAAATTAAAATATCTCAATAATTTTATTTTTACATGAAAGCCTGTATCTTAATCTACTTTCCTACATAATTTCCTTCAATATTGAGGCACTTTTCATAACGTTGTGCCAGTTTTTGAATACCATCCTCATAGAAGTTTGCCGCCTGACTTGTTAACCACTGCATCACCACTATTTTGATTTCGTCATCGTCTTGAAGACGCTGACCGCCCAGGTGTTTCTTCAAGTACAGGAACAGTTGGTAGTCACTGGGCGCAAGATCGGGGCTGTACGGAGGATGATCTAGAGTTTCCCATCGAAAAGATGTGATAAGATCTTTGGTCTAATTCGCCACATGCGGACGGGCTTTGTCTTGCACCGAAACGGTGCCCTTGCGCAACTTCCATGGACTGTTGCTTTGATTCTGGTGTGACGTAGGCAACCCATGTTTCATCGCCCGTAACAATTTGGCTTAAGTAATCAACACCGTTTTGTGGTACCGCTCAAGGAAAGTCAATGCCCTGTCTAAACGTTTGGTTTTGTGCACATCCGTCAACATTTTCGGTACCCAACGTGCGCACAATTTTCGGTAATTCGAGTGCTCGGTCACAATGCCATACAAAACACTACGAGAAACAATAGGAAAGTCATCCCGCAAAGAGGAAATCGTAAAGCGTCTTTTTTCCTCACCTTATTGTCCACTTCCTGCACCAAACTTTCATTAACGACTGAAGGACGCCCACTCCGTTGTTCATCGTTCACATTTGTGCGGCCATCTTTAAATGCTCTCACTCACTTTCTTACCATTCCATCACTCATAATGTTTTCTCCGTAAACTGCACCGATCTCACGATGAATATCAATCACTTTTAGGCCTTTGGCACTAAGAAGTCTTATAATAGCCTGTACTTCACAGTTGGCGGGACTCACGATTATCGGAGGCATCTTAAACACTCAGTACACAACGTAAACAAGGAAGGATCAGACTGTAATGGCGTCAGTGCGTAGATTAAGGTACAGGCTTTCATGTAAAAATAAGATTATTGTGATATCTTAGCACGTCTTTTTTTATTTTAAAAAAGGCACTGACTTAAAAAACACGCCTCGTATAATCTCCTGACTGCCAACGACCAAAGTTAGCGCAGGAATAGCAGGAGTGGAGTACGGAGATAAATACCGGAAAAGAACGCTGTAAGGTCGTAGAAGAGCAAAGGGTTGACTTCCAAATGGTGAAGGGAATTATTAAAAATACATCGCGGATAAGTTACACTGGCAATAGATGGAATGGGTACTCAAGGTGTACAGAATGAAATCAGGAAAGTAAAGGTCGTAACTATGAAACTACATCCAGTATTATGGAATGAGAGAATCTGAAATGCTCCAGAGAAGACACTGTGAAAGAGTTTTGTGAAAAGGAACTGTTACGTGGATTAGATTAGATTAGATTCAGTTTTTGTTCTATAGAACACAGAGAAGATTACTGCTATCCGCTGCCTGGGAACAAGCATTTCGCACGCGTCGAAGCTGACTGCTCGGTCGCGAGCTACTGTGGTTGGTTAAACTACGACTGCGTGACATGTATTTGACGTTCATGCTTCATCACAGACCATGTAGATCGGAGGTGCAAACCAGAATAGGCAGCGATACGGACAGGGCTGACGACAGAATTCACTGCTGACGCAGGAAAACGTTTTTCGGAGCACACCGTTCAACGTATAATATTAAACGAGGGTAACAGGCGACCCCTAAGTGTTCACATGTCGATCCAACGATATCGATAGTTAACGACTGCAGAGGACTCGGGATTGTCGAGACTACACTCATGCTCATAAATTAAGGATAACTGTAGAATGTGGTGCCACACAACGTGGCACTACACAAAACTGGCGCTAATAGCATAGGCACATAGGGAACACACACGACATAGATCTGTAAGTTCACGGTATTGGTGATAAGTTGAGAAAACCGTCCCGAAACACATGTGCTACAAAACGCCACTGTTTCCTGTGCATGTACCCCGTCATCAATATGGTATATGATCACCATGCACACGTACACAGGCCGCACAAAGGGTTGGCATACTCTGGATCAGGTGGTCGAGCAGCTTCTGGGTTACAGCCTCCCATTCTTGCACCAGTGCCTGTCGGAGCTCCTGAAGTGTCGTAGGGGTTTGAAGACGTGCAGCGATACGTCGACCTAGAGCATCCCAGACGTGCTCGATGGGGTTTAGATCTGGAGAACAGGCAGGCCACTCCATTCGCTTAATATCTTCTGTTTCAAGGTACTCCTCCACGATGGCAGGTCGGTGGGGCCGTGCGTTATCATCCATCAGAAGGAAGGTGGGACCCACTGCACGCCTGAAAAGGCGGACGTACTGGTGCAAATTGACGTTCCGATACAACTGACCTGTTACAGTTCCTCTGTCAAAGACATGCAGGGCTGTACGTCCCTTTCAAGGACATTAAGGGGTTGGTATCTGGTTCCTGGTACACACCAGATGAAAACCTGGCGAGAATCACTGTTCAGACTATACCTGGACTCATCCGTGAACATAACCTGGGACCACTGTTATAATTGCCATGTACCGTGATCTTGACACCAGGCTTTACGGGCTCTCCTGTAGCCAGGGGTCAGTGGAATGCACCTTGCAGGTCTCTGGGCGAATAAACCATGTCTGTTCAGTCGTCTCTAGACTGTGTGTCTGGAGACAACTGTTCCAGTGGCTGCGGTAAGATCGCGAGCAAGGCTACCTGCAGCACTCCGTGGCCGTCTGCGGGCACTGATGGTGAGATATCGGTCTTCTTTTGGTGTTGTGCACTGTGGACGTCCTGCTGTGTAGTGCCTGGACACGTTTCCTGTCTGCTGGAATCGTTGCCATTATCTTGAGATCACACTTTGTGGCACACGGAGGGCTCGTGCTACGACCTGCTGTGCTTGACCAGCCTCCAGTCGCCCTAGTATTCTACCCCTCATAACATCAATATGTGTACTTTGAGCCATTTTCAACGCACAGTCACCATTAGCACGTCTGAAAGCGTCTGCACACTTACTCGCTGCACCGTACTCTGATGTGCACCAACACAACTCTGCGTATTAGAGATGGGGGATGCACTCTTGAACTAATTCATAGAGTTGAATCTTTCAAAGGAGTGAACAATCAGTGATTCAGAAAAAAAGAACGGTAGCTCCAAACGTTTCCCACGGCAGAGAGAGAGAGAGAGAGAGAGACGGAGCATATCAGCGGCGCCTCTGCTGGTCACAGCACAGTGCACGCCACACAACACAGCCAGCGCCGGCCTCTGCCCTGCTTCTACCTTGGCTGCCTCCATTGTGCAGTGCCCCATTGGATTTAGTGTTTCACATATGCCGTGCCGTCTCTGTGCGTCGTCTGCCGCGCGCAGTGTCTGGCGCAGCTTGACTTCGCATCGCACTCTGTCGGCGATCGTTTCAGTCGCACGTCCTGCCCTCTGGGCAGTTGATGCGAGCAACAGGACAGAGAGCCACCTAGCGGATAACATAGGAACTACTTGCAACAACCTGCTCGCAAGAGAACAGACGATTTGTCTCGGAGCGGGTGAGTTCACCGCTCCCCCCACCCTCGGAACTCGCCCGCTCAACGCTCACCCCACCGTCTCGACTCTAGCCAGAGCGTTGAGCAAAGCGACTCAGGTGTCACTCTGGTCTCTGCGGTCTCGGCTCACGCAGTAATACAGCTCGCGGCTCGACCTGCTCGACTCAGCGGCTCGGCATCGGAGTTCGTCTCTACTGGATATTGTTCTTCGTAGTAATACCGCTACGTATATTACATTATTATGTTATGTATACATCATTTGTTTTTATTTTATTTTTATTTGTTTAAACTGATTAGATTAGGTTCCTGACGACTCCTCTTACTATAGGATTTTTATTATGGACACTCGAATTTATGCTTTAATTACGAGCGAACCGATAAACGTATCGCAAAATGTGATACACCAATATTTTCCTTGTTTTATTCTGCGTAAGGCTATATGCAGCACTTTCGTTTTACAGTCAAATTTATAGTTTTTTTCTTATTCTGGTACGGATTTTGCGATTTTAGGCGTCTTCGGAAGGAAACGTTCACTTTAAAAATATATGGCTTGCGATGTATTTGTATGAGGTTAATGAAATTTCAATACATTGTAGCCAAATATATTGTTAATGTAAATCTCAAGTTACAACATTTTCCGATCACCCAAAAAACCACGATAGTGCAAAATAAATCAATAATAAAAAACTTTGTCATATCGTGGAAATTTCAATAAACAATACAAAATTCTTACTCATTATCTGTGTTACTTCAAAATAGGATCAAATAAGATCAAAATACAGGTATAGTACTGGAATAAACCAAGTTTAAAGGGAAATGTGCCTTCCATTTATTTTCTATTGTAAATGAGTGGTGAGTCATGAAAAAGAGCTAATTCATTTCAGGGAGTGAACAGTTCTGATCCGATCTCTGAAAAGAACGGTTTTGCCCATCTCTACTGCGTATGTGGACTGCTGCCAGCGCCACCGTGCGACGACCGCAGGTCAAATGCACCCAGAGGCGATTTAAACCCGTAAACCTCCCACCAGAGCGTTCTTTCACCATGTATCAGCATTGTCCTATTTATGTGCATGAGTGTAGATTATATATCAAGCAAATTTGTCACCTGATAACATGAATCACATAACTTATTACGTTAGGTCTATGGTAGCGTCTGGTTACGCTGTCATTCAGACGTACGTCTGCTTGAAACGTGCACCGCACCACGAGCATTGGCCAGTGAGTGGAATATTATGCTACAGCGGACATTCAGATCGGCTTCTACGAGAACTATGGTAGCAACTGAGGGCACCCTGGCAGCTGAGGACTATGTGATCATTACTGCACACCACTTACATCCCTACATGCAATGGAATTTTCCAGCAAGATAGCTACCCTCATCACGAGGCCAGAATCGTGCTACAGTGGTTCGAGAAGTGTGATAGTGAACTCACGTTGATGTTTTGCCCAGAATTCTCTTCCGATCTGAACACGATGGAACACATCTATGACGCCATCAGACGCACAGCGCCCACAAACCATTGGCCCTTAATTCACAGGAATTACGTGACCTGTGCGTAGACACTCTAAGTAGGCTGTTTATGTTTTCTTATTGGCATTGTTACGTAGCGCTCTGTATAAAAAATCACTGGCTGTGCTGTGTGCAGTCTGTGTCTAGTTTGCATTGTTGTCTGCCATTGTAGTGTTAGGCAGCTGGATGTGAACAGCGCGTAGCGTTGCTCAGTTGGAGGTGAGCCGCCAGCAGTGGTGGATGTGTGGAGAGAGATGGCGGAGTTGATATTTGTAAGAATGGATGTTATGAACTCCTATATATATTATGACTTTTGATGATATTAAGGTAAATACATTGTTTGTTCTCTATTAATATCTTTCATTTGCTAACTATCACTATCAGTAGTTGGTGCCTTCCGTAGTTTGAATCTTTTATTTAGCTGGCAGTAGTGGTGCTCGCTTTATTGCAGTAGTTCGAGTAACCAAGATTTTTGTGAGGTAAGTGATTTGTGAAACGTATAGGTTAATGTTAGTCAGGGCCATTCTTTTGTAGGGATTTTTGAAAGTCAGATTGCATTGCGCTAAAAATATTGTATGTCATTTTAAGGACAGTCATGTATAATTGTTCAAAGGGGACGTTTCGTAACACTTCATGTCACACGCAACCGGAAATTTACCAACGGCTCGTCGGATCCACAATCGCTGCTGTACTGCGTTCCAGAGGTGGACTAACACGCTGTCACCATAATCTTTTGGTTCATCCGCAGAGAATATGCTCTACGATCCCGGAACAGGTGAACGTCAGAAATTTTTCTCTGTGGTTCTGATCATGTCTTGTCGAATACTTTTGTAGACAGGAGTGACCTGTTCTCCTCTATAATCACAAGAGACCATTCTCTCTACAAGAAATTTTCGATAAATGTGGCCAAGAAAGGAATAAATCCACAGTTTAAAATCCAACAGGAATTCCGTCAGAGCCTGATCTCTTTTCCGCTATGATTAGTCGTAACTAGAGACGGGTTTATATGCGTTTGCATATTGCGTATTCGGCTCCTTTTCACCAGTTATTGCATATTTTAACTAAGAACTAGTGATGATGCATATTTTCGCTATGTGTTTACAATATTTAAACACTTTTAGACGAGAGGTCGCTATCTCGATCTAGTTTTGATGTCTCACAGATTCTCCGCGACCTAGGACTGCGTGCAATCGCTAACCGAGAGACCACTGCCTAGTGAAATCATTACAGAAGGGGAACAAGAAACGGCAGACAGAGTCAATGCTCCTGCACCCGCGCCCTCGGTTAATCCCCTCCGCTGTCATACCGTACGCGTCGGCAACAATTAAATTAAACTACGCAAGCTTTTAGTCGCACCTCCATTGTTTCAGTGTAACTTTCTGTTTACTTGTACACAGTTGAATGTGTTTACGACGTGTAGTGCGTAATGCGTTCTACGCCAAGTCGCACGAAAAAAGAAACGTCGTTCCGTGGATAGCTAACCATCCTGGAACATTTACATATGAAGGAATTGTTTAATATTCTCGAGCTTGCGAGAAAAACGTTTCGTGCAAAAAAAAAGTTTCGAGTAGACCAGCATGTCAAGACAAGACTTTATATCGCAGCAATACGGAAGAAAGGACCACGACAACTTCTGACAACAGCAAGTTGCAGTGTCAGAGGTTTGCCCAAAGCTAACCAAAATCGTCGGTTTAGCATGGCTCTATGCGAAGCATTCATTGCAAGCAATATTCCTCTTCACAAACTTGCAAACCCTATACTCAAAGGGTTTTTACGCAAATATTGCTTAAATCAAAATATACCACATGAATCAACATTGCGTAAAAATTATATACCGACAATTTACGTAAATGTTCTGGAAGAAATACGTAATGAACTCAAGGACAGCAATATCTGGATTTCAGTTGATAAAACTACAGACACTTGTGACCGTTACATTCCAAATTTTATAGTTGGTGCTTTAAAAAAAGAGCCTTCTCCTTCCTATTTAGCGATCTGCAAAGAACTAGAAAAAGTGAATCATTCTACGATCGCCAGATTTGTGAGTGAGGGTATTAGAAAAATATTTCCAGAATCTTCTACCGCTGAAAGGGTGTTTGTGATTATTTCAAATGCTGCTCCCTATATGGCCAAAGCATGAAAAGTACTCCGAGTATTTTATCCAAATTTAATTCATGTGCTTTGCCTGTGGAGTACCTCGTCTTGGTGAAGAAGTACGTTCCACGTTTGTAAATGTAAATAAACTGATTTCATTCACAAACAAAATGTTTCCAAAGGCTCCTGCTCGCATCAAGACCTACAAAGAAAAACTACCTAATGTGCCTTTACCTCCCGAACCAGTGGTAACTCGTTGGAGTACATGGGTCGAAGCTGTGTTGTTTTACAATGAACATTTCGAGGCCATTAGAGGGGTAGTAAACGATTTCGATACTTCAGAGGCTTTGACAGCTTACCAGTGTAAGGATGCTTTTAATGATTCCGGTATTAAAAAGACAGTGCTGTGATTAGCACTCATTTTTCCCATATACCTGCAAGTATCAAAAAGCTTGAAACTCAAGGTTTGGCGTTGAATGAAACTATTCAGCTATTGAATAAAATTATTCTAGTGAACTCCTCATTGCCGGAGGTATTCCCAAGAAAACTTAAAGAAAAGTTTGAAAACATTTTAAACAGTAACCCAGGCTTTGAACCCTTGTGCCAAATTGATACTTTTATTAATGGGACGGGTGAAATTTTACCAGAAACAATAAGTGCCAACATTGCACCCAAATTCAAATACTGCCCAGTTACCTCAGCTGTTGTAGAACGGTCCTTTTCTGCTTACAAAAATGTTTTGAGTTATCGAAAACACAATCATGCATACTACCGAACATTTGGAACAGTATTTGGTCGTTTATGTCTACAATAGTAGAGAAATGTAAAATCAGTTGTAAATCATGCTTTGGTCCAATATTATTAATTAAAAGTTAATGCTGTTCAAAAAAAATTCGTGACTGTATGTTGTTTTTTAAATAAAATATTACGGCGTTTTCGAGCGTGCCCCCCTGCGTGCGATATATCTCAAAGTTGCTCCTGTAGATATCGACTGTTTCGCTGTGACTCACTCGTATAGCATCGCTTGTTACCGACAGCAATAGCAAAGAAGGAAAAATTCTTGAAACACGGTATCCGTCCCCATTTTGCTAATTTTTAGAAAATAATCCCAGAAAGGCCCTCTTCCTAACCTCTACCAGAAAGTATTCATCAAATATCAGCGTTACAAATGTACCGATTTTTCGCGTAGCCGGCGCTCTTCTTCTTAATTAATATGCACAGGTTCGACTTAGAGATATAATGCACGCAGCAACTACCACGTTTTTTTACATTATTTGATCTTGCATATTTCTACACTTTTCATGCATTTTCAAGCATTTTTCATGCATATTTGCATGCATATTTTAAGGTTTTTATGATGCATATAATCCGGTCTCTAGTGATAGCTGCTTTTCAATAGGGTTCAAATGGTTCAAATGGCTCTGAGCACTATGGGACTTAACAGCTGTGGTCATCAGTCCCCTAGAACGTAGAACTACTTAAACCTAACTAACCTAAGGACATCACACACATCCATGCCCGAGGCAGGATTCGAATCTGCGACCGTAGCAGTCGCACGGTTCCGGACTGCGCGCCTAGAACCGCGAGACCACCGCGGCCGGCTTTTCAATAGGGACAATGCTATTTCAGTATCTTATTCGCGAGAGTGTGCGACGATCGAGGAGTGGCATGTTAGTACCCTCACGAAGAGAGAGTGCAGATCTTGTCGTAGATATAAGTATGTTCTGACACGCGACGACTGCCCAAGAACCTCAAATCGACTCGGTCTTGTCGAGAGCGCTAGACTATGCCCATATCTTGGGAGGTAATGCGCCAGTGCAGTTCATAACAGCGTTAAGAATACATGGCAGCGCCTGCTGACCAGCTACCCGCCAAACAAACACAGCCACGCTAATACGCCAGCAATATTGACTCACGGGTGGCTCGCTAAAACCTCCGAGGCAAGACCGTCCCAAAAGAGAAATTAAAATACGCTATCGCTCAAAAGTTCTTGAACATCAGTGATTTCGAGGAAAAAAACGAAAATTGGAACCAGGAACGTTAGAAATACTCATAAGTCAGTACTGAAGTAACCTTTTCTTGAAACTAAATACATGCATTCAAATTTTACTCTCCTGAAAGTAGCTTTCTTTGGCTCTAATCATTGCTCTGCGTACGCGAGGCATTCTTGCTATCAGCTTCATCAGGATATCCTCGGTGATATGCCGACATTCCTCTTGTAGTCTGGTCCAGAAGTGATGAACAATGGTAATAGGCCTTGATTTTACTGTTCTAGCCAAGTGACCGCAAAGCAGTTCAGTGTATTATAGTCGGGGCATTCTGCTGGTCAGATAATATTTTTTCAGTTCCTTCTTTTTCTCTAAATCCGTCAAACACGCTTTACATAGTTTTGAAGTGTGTTTAGGGTCGTTTTCTTGCTGTTGGACGAATTCCTTGCAGATCAAACGTCTTCCACATGGCTTTGCATCCAATGGTTACCCTCTTTCCTGACTGTTCCGCTTATTTGCACGAGATCACCAGTCTTACCGCTTCCAAAACATCCCCAGACCATGAAGGAACCGCGTCCATGCTTTAATGTGGAGATAAACAGTGATGTAACATTAGTTCATCTGGCAACAGGTGAACAAACTTGCTTCGCTTTCTGCCAAAGACCTCACATTTGGATTTGTCAATGAAAATTAACTTCTGTCGGTGATTTACTTTCATGTTGTCTTCCTCAGTGTAGCCTCTCATTCCTAATAATAGCCGTCAGTAAAGGTTTCTTAGCAGCCACAGGCCCGTTAAGATTCACTGCACGAAGACGTCTTTTTACAGAACTTAACACTCACCGGCTTTCCCCTATTATGGTTAAGTTCTGCTGCTAAAATTGGCGCTGTTTTGAAGCGATCGCGTTTACTTGTGACTACTATATATTTGCCTTCAGTTTTTCATGTGACTTTTGCCCTACACTTTAGAGATCGGTCAATACTCTCACCAGTATCCGCATGCCTCTGCAGGGTATAATAGACACATCCCAAGGAAATATGTTCTTGACGTGCTGTTTGCAGCTTAGTAAAACCAACTGCTCATAAAGATACAACTACAGAACGTTTTTGTTTTGAAAGCCCCTTTCTTCGTCCCATTATCGATGTTTACACTGGAACAAACCCTGGAGCTCATTCTTTGATATCTCTTGTATACCATGACACTTTCTTATCTCTAACCGTGTTTCCAGATTTGTTGACGTCCTATGAACGCCATCTAGCGAGGAAAGATTACTTTATGCCACCACAATACAAAATTAGCGACGAACACCGTAACAGCAGAAAGTTATGTTTTGAATAATTTCATTTTTTAAAATGTGGAACACTACTCTTAAACGTTACGTTGAGCATGACACTGAGGAAGCAATATAGCTAATTCTTATTTGAATCTGATAACTAGCTTTTTTATCCTAGTTTCAGGGCGTTCGAAAGCTTTTGAGCGATAGAGTATGCCTTTCAGCAATATACAATGAAGCGCCAAAGAAACTGGTACATCTGCCTAACATCGTGTAGGGCCCCCGCGAGCATGCAGAAAGCACGTTTCAAGGCATCTCAGATACGCTCAATGATGTTCATTTCTGGGGAATATGGTGGCCAGCGGAAATGTTTAAACTCAAAAGAGTGTTCCTGGAGCCACTTTGTAACAATTCTAGACTTGTGGAGTGTCGCATTGTCCTTCGTAATGGACAATGGACATGAATGGGTGCAGGTGAGCCACTTTGTAACAATTCTAGTCTTGTGGGGTGTCGCATTGTCCTTCGGAATGGACAATGGACATGAATGGGTGCAGGTAATCAGTCAGGATGCTTACGTACGTGTGACCTGTCAGAATCGTATCTAGAGGTATCAGGGGTCCCATATCACCAAAATTGCACACGCCCCACACCATTACAGTGCCTCCACCAGCTTAAACAGTCCCCTGCTGACATGGAGTGTCCACGGATTCATGAGGTTGTCTCTACACCCATACACGTCAATCCGCTCGATACAATTTGAAACTAGACTCGTCCGAGCAGCCAACGTGTTTCCAGACATCAACAGTCCAGCGTCGGTGTTGACGGGCCCAGGCGAGGCGTAAAGCTTTGTGTCGTGCAGTCATCGAGGGTACACGAGAGGGCCTTCAGTTCCGAAAGCCCATATCGCTGGTATTTCGTTGATTACGTCACACGCTGACACTTGTTGATGGTCCAGAATTGAAATCTGCAGCATGTTGCGGAAGGATTACACTTCTGTCACATTGAACGATTCTCTTCAGGCGTCGTTGGTCCCGTTCTTGCAGGATCCTTTACGGTCGCAGCGATGTCTGTGATTTGATGTTTTACAGGATTCCTGATATTCACGGTACACTCGTGTAATGGTCGTACGGGAAATTCCCCACTTCATCGCTACCTCGGTGACGCTGTGTCCAATCGCTCGTGCGCCGACTATAACACCACGTTCAAACTCACTTAAATCTTGATAACCTGCCATTCTAGCAGCAGTAACCGATGTAACAACTGCGCCAGACACTTGTTTTATACAGGCGTTGCCGACCGCAGCGCCGTATTCAGCTTGTTTACATATCTCTGTATTTGAATACGCATGCTTATACCAGTTGCTTTGGCGCTTCAGTGTATTACAAAATTCAGATTTTCAGAAATAATTTCGAATATTTTCTAAACGAATTTAAAATATATCCAACTCTATGTTCCATCTCTGACGGGCCAGTTCAGTGTAGACCGACCGCCGTGTCACCCTATGAAAAAGGGTAATTTAGTTCCGTGATGTAGAGTAACGGAGCCAGCACACCGATCTCCCGAGCGCTGTCAGGCGCCACTGCCAAAGGAAACATTCCTTACAGTACCGAGAATCGAACTCGAATCATCTCCATGGCAATATATATACCGACTGGCCCTCCGAAATGTCGATAGGCACATTTTCTCTGGTGTTTCTGCACATATATTCACTATCGCTTCTTATGTGTAGCGGTAGTCAGCACAAAGAAATACTGCTCATCACGTATTTCATGACACATCCAGTTTGGACGCAAAGAATCTGTTTGTTTCCCGTAGCAAACAAAATTACTTTTCAACCAGGATTTCACGTGCCCATTCGATAGAGCGGTCCCAGGATAGTCTAGTGTGATATTGGTTTTATCTATATGTATTAACAGATACACAAAAATGCGAAGCGAAGCCAGTACTCCTGACATTACAATTCTGTTAGGGAAAGCAATGGACTTGGAAGAGCAGTTGAATGGAATGGACAGCGTCTTGGAAAGAGGATATAAGATGAACATCAACAAAAGCAAAACGAGGATAATGGAATGTAGTCGAATTAAATGAGGTGACGCTGAGGGAATTAGATTAGGAAATGAGACACTTAAAGTAGTACATGAGTTTTGCTGCTTGGGAAGTAAAGTAGGAAGGATATAAAATGTAGACTGGCAATTGCCAAAAAGTGTTTCTGAAGAATAGAAATTTGTTAACATTGAATATAGATTTAAGTGTCAGGAAGTACTTTCTGAAAGCATTTATGTGGAGTGAAGCCGTGTATGGAAGTGAAACATGGACGATAAGCAGCTTAGAAAAGAAAAGAACAGAAACTTTTGAGATACGGTGCTACAGAAGAATGCTGAAGATTAGATGTGCAGATCATGTAACTAATGAGGAGGTACTGAATAGAATTGGGGAAAAGAGAAATTTGTGGTAGAACCCGACTAGAAGAAGGGATCGGTTGGTAAGACACATTCTGAGGCAACAAGGGATCACCAGTTTAGTATTGCAGGGAAGCGTGGGGGGTAAAAGTCGTAGATGGAGACAAAGAGATGAATACAGCAAGCAGATACAGACGGATGAAGGTTGCAGTAGTTACTCGAAGATGAAGAGGCTTTCGCAGGACAGAGTAGCATGGAGAGCTGCACCGAAGCAGTCTCTGGACTGAAGATCACAACAACAACAACAGCCAGTACTCCAACAGTGATAGTACCGTCCTAGCCGTGCAGCAGCGCTTCTCAATCGCTGCTGGAATACTGGCTATTCTTTGTACACTGGCGTCCAATATTAAAGCAACAAACTGAAGTTTTGCAAGTTTGCGTTTATTTTGCCACGAAACAATATAGCCATTGACAGTAAAGTAGAAACGATGTAAAGAATGCAGAACGTAATCAACCGCAACATGCATAACGGTAGACAAAAATGCTCTTAGCTTCTTTTTTTTCAATTTAACGGATTTGCACACACATTGCGACAACTGATTAATACTGTCAGTATGGAGTGTGACCACCTCTGGCAGCAGTACAGGTCTGACAACGACGGAAGATGCAGTGAATGATGTCATCAGTCCCCCGTTGAGGCAATAACGCCCATTCTTACTGCAGAGCTGCTCACAAGTCTTGTAGAGTGGTTGGTGGATGCTGACGTGATGCAACCCGTCCCCTAGCGCATCCCTGACATGATCTATGGTACTCAAACAGCGAGAGCGAGCAGGCCGCTCCACGCGCTATACCTTCCGTTTTCAAGAAAACATCTAACACCCATGCTGCATGAGGTTTAGCATTGTCGTCCAGCAACGCGAAGTCTGCGCGCACAGCAACTCGCAACAACCGCTCATGAGGTCCGAAGACCTCGTCACGATACGTGGCAGCAGTTACGGTTTGCCGATTCACCCGTGCAATTTCTTGAAGAGGTGTTCTGGTGGCCAACATAATCCCTACCGACACCATTACGGATCCTCCTCGATCTCGGTCTCTTTCCATATGCTTGGGTCCAGAAATCGTGTTCCACGCTCCCTTCAGATGCGAATCCATCTATAATCACTCTCCATACGAAATCGCGACTCATCTGTGAAAAGAACATTAGATCAATATGCGACCGTCTAGGTGGCATGTTGACGACTGCACTCTAGACACTCCCTTTTTTGAAGACGCGTCAGAGGTAGACATACAGCATGTCTCCGATAGTATAGGCCAACCTGCGAAGCCTTCTGTGGACCGTTTGCCTCGATACAGCACGTCCAGTGGATGCTGTGAGATCAAATGCCAGATGCCGTGCGGTACCGTTATGCCCTTACAGCCACATAACGGTTATCTCTTTCTGATGTTGCACATAGTCGGCCCCGCCCTGGTCTTCAGGATACAGCTTCGGTCTCTATACACCGTTGCCACATCCGAAAAACAACAGAACGATTCACACTAGGCCATCGTGCAACATCAGTTTGCGACTCTCCTGCTTTCGTTCTTCCTACGGCCCTCCACAGCAGAGAGTCTGGTAGGAGTCTTCTCTGTGCCACACTGTACCGTCTGTGTACACAGCGGATGTGGATGTAGGACTACCCGGCAAACACTACCCCGTTTTATAGGTGCCCTGACGTCATTGTTGACGCGGTTGTCCGTTGACCGGAATGCCATCTTCCTTGCACAACACTAAGGACATCTTTTGACAGTTTGTATGATTACATCTTGAACTAGATAGAGGATGGGGAAATAGCGGTTTGTTGCTTTAATTTTAGACACCAGTGTATTTTACTGTCTCTGTTAATAACAATCGATAAAACCAGTATCACCCTAAACCTGGGGCTGCGCTGTAGAATGGATACGTAAAGTTCTGTTTTAAAATTCATTTGCTTCGTAACGGAAAACAAACCGACGCTTACCCTAGACATTAGGCGTCGCATGGAATTGGTGATGAGCAACATTTTTCTGCAAAAATGAAATTTCAAATATATACCGAAACAGGACAGAAAATGCGGCTGACGATTCTTAGGAGACACGCTCGATATATATTTTAAGCTTACATTAATTATTTACGGAAGAACATAAAAACTGGTACAGGCAGATCTTGGGGAAGATCACTTTCAGTTTCAGAGAAAGTTGGAACATGTGAGGCAATTCAGACCCAACGATTTACTTTAGATGATAGGTTAATGAAAGATAAAAATAAGATTTTTAGCATCTGTACTTTTAGGGACAGATTTTGAGAAGGTTGAATGCACTTCAGCTTCGAAAATGTGAAGGTGTCAGGAAGCAGGTACAAGAAGCGAAAAGTCATTGACAACTTATACAGAAGTCAGACTGCAGTTATGAGTCGAAGGACATGAAAGGGAAGCAGTAACCGAGTAGGGAGTAAGACAAGGCTGTAGCCTATCTTCGAAGTTATTTCATCTGTACATTGAGCAATCTGTGAAGGAAACCATGGAGAAATTAACTTATGATTTAAAGTTCATGGAGAAGAAATAAGGTTTGAACGATAACATCGTAATACTGTCGGAGACGGCACAATGCTTGCTAGAGCAGTTTCAATTTTTTTTTTCAAGCAGAAGGATCTACCTTACCTTTTTATCAGTAAACTACAGAAGTATTCGTAATAAAGTTCCCAGATTTACTGCCCTCCCTTGTGCGAAACTCAGCTTGCCCTTTTCTCATATGATCTACTGAGAACTATGGATGAAGGGCAACAGGCAGATTCCGTATTACTAGATTTCCGAAAAGCATTCGACACGGAGCCCCATTGCAGGCTGTTAAAGAAGATGCGAGCATATGGAATAAGTTCACAGATACAGGGTGACAATTATTGAACTATATGAAGAAACCGTAAATTAGTTACAAACTACGGCGTGCACACACTTTATTCAACTTGTAAACATCACTACTGATATTCGGACATAGGTTATGACATGTTCGATATGGCTGCCATCCCTGGAGATGATGTGGCGCAGACGAATAGCGAAATTCTGCATGACCCGATGAAGTGTCGGAACATCCACGCTGTCGATGACCTCCTGAATGGCTCTTTCCAGCTCAGCAATGGTTTTTGGATTATTGACGTACGTCTTGTCTTTAATGTAGCCCAACAAAAAGAAGTCGCATGTGTTCAGATCCAGAGAATATGGCGGCCAATCGAGACCAATGTCAGTCGCCTCTGGGAACCAAAATGTTGTAGAATTTTGGAACACGTATTATGTTCGAGTATAATGACTTTTCTGGAGACTAGAAATCTACTCTGTGGGAATCATCATGGGTTTCGAAAAAGACGATCGTGAGAAACCCAGCTCGCGCTATTCGTCCACTAGACTCAGAGGGTCATAGACACGGGTTTCAGGTACATGCCGTGTTTCTTGACTTCCGCAAGGCGTTCGATACAGTTCCCCACAGTCGTTTAATGAACAAAGTGAGAGCATATGGACTATCAGACCAATTGTGTGATTGGATTTAAGAGGTCCTAGATAACAGAAACGCAGCATGTCATTCTCAATGGAGAGAAGTCTTCCGAAGTAAGAGTGATTTCATGTGTGCCGCAGGGGAGTATCGTAGGACCGTTGCTATTCGCAATATATATAAATGACCTTGTGGATAACATCGGAAGTTCACTGAGGCTTTTTGAGGATGATGCTGTAATATATCGAGAGGTTGTAACAATGGAAAATTGTGCTGAAATGCAGGATGATCTGCAACGAACTGACGCATGGTGCAGGGAATGGCAATTGAATTTCAATGTAGACAAGTGTAGTATGCTGCGAATACATAGAAAGAAAGATCCTTTATCATTTGGCTACAATATAGCATGTCAGCAACTGGAAACAGTAAATTCCATAAATTATCTGGGAGTAGGCATTAGGAGTGATTTAAAATGGAATGACCATATAAAATTAATCGTCGGTAAACCAAATGCCAGACTGAGATTCATTGGAAGAATCCTAAGAAAATGCAGTCCGAAAACAAAGGAAGTAGGTTACAGTACACTTATTCGCCCACTGCTTGAATACTGCTCACCGGTGTGGGATCCGTACCAGATAGGGCTGATAGAAGAGATAGAGAACATCCAACGGAGAGCAGCGCGCTTCGTTACAGGATCATTTAGTAATCGCGAAAGCGTCACGAAGATGATAGATAAACTCCAGTGGAAGACTCTGCAAGAAAGACGCTCAGTAGCTCGTTACGGGCCTTTGTTGAAGTTTCGAGAACATACCTTCACCGAGGAGTCAAGCAGTATATTGCTCCCTCCTACGTATATCTCGCGAAGAGACCATGAGGATAAAATCAGAGAGATTAGAGCCCACACAGATGCATACCGACAATCCTTCTTTCCACGAACAATACGAGACTCGAATAGAAGGGATAACCGATAGTGGTACTCAAGGTGCCCTCCGCCACACACCGTCAGGTGGCTTGCGGAGTATGGATGTAGATGTAGATGTAGATGAGGGTCAGCTCCGTCTTGCATGAACCACATCTTGTCCAAATCGGGGTCGCTTTGGATAATGGGAATGAAATCATCTTCCAAAACCTTCACGTACCTTGGCATCGAGGAATATCGCACCGATTATTCCGTGACTGGACGTTGCACACCACGCTGTCACCCATTGACGGTGAAGACACTTCTCGATCGCGAAATGCGGATTCTCAGTCCCCCAGATGCGGCAATTTTGCTTATTGACGAACCCATCCAAATAAAAGTGGGCTTCGTCGCTAAAAAGTGATAGAACCCAGTATGTTGTCCTCGACGGCGAGTGTTCATCAGAGACAAGGGTACCGTGAGGAGTGCCCCAGGGAACTGTGATAGGACCGCCGTTGTTCTGTATATAGATTTCGCGGACAGGATGGGCAGCAATCTGAGTTGAGTAATTGTAATAAGACATAACACGACATTTCCAGTTGGTCTGACGAATGGCAGCTAGCCCTAAATGTGGAAAAATGTGAGTTAATGCGGATGAGTAGGAAGATCAAAGCTGTAATGTTCGGATACAGTATTACTAGTGTCCTGCTTGACACAGTCAAGGTGTTTAAGTAACTGGGCGTAACGCTGCAAAGCGATATAAGGTGGAACGAGGATGTGACAACTGTGGTAGGGAAGGCGAATAGTAGACTTCGGTTTATTGGGAGAATTTTAGGAAAGAGTGGTGCACCTGTAAAGGAGACAGCATACAGGACGGTGGCGTTCCGCAAGGTAGTGTCATATGCCCTCTGCTGTTCTTGATTTACATAAATGATCTAGGTGATAATCTGAGCAGCTCCCTTAGATTGTTTGTAGATGACGCTGTAATTTACCGTCTAGTAAAATCATCAGACGATCAATTCCAATCACAAAATGATCTACAGATCTATGGTGCGAATAGTGGCAATTGGCACTAAACAAAGAGAAGTGCGAGGTCATCCAGATGGGTACTAAAAGGAATCCGATAAATTTTGGGTGTACGATAAATTGAACAAACCTAAAGGCTGTCAGTTCGACTAAATACCTAGGAGGTTGTTTGTGGGAACAGACCACACTGCGAGGTCTTCGGTCTCGTCGGATCAGGGAAGGAAGGGGAAGGAAGACGGCCTCGCCCTTTCAGAGGAACCATCTCGGCATTTGCCTGGAGCGATTTAGGGAAATCACGGAAAACCTAATTCAGGATGGCCGGACGCGGGATTGAACCGTCGTCCTCCCTAATGCGAGTCCAGTGTGCTAACCACTGCGCCACCTCGCTCGTAAATACCTAGGAATTACAATTTCGAGCAATTTAAATGGGAAAGACCACATAGATAATATTATGGGGAAGGCGAAACAAAGACTGCGCTTTGTTGGCAGAACACTTAGAAGATGCGACAAACCCACTAAGCAGTCAGCCTACATTACACTTGTCTGTCCTCTGCTCTGGGATCCTTACCAGGTAGGATTGACGGAGGACATCGAAAAAGTGCAAAGAAGGGCAACTCGTTTCGTGTTATCGCGCAATAGGGGTGAGAGTGTCACTGATATGGTACGCGAGTTGGGGTGGCAGCCACTGAAACAAAGGCGGCTTTCTTTGCGGTGAGATCTATTTACGAAATTTCAATCACCAACTTTCTCTTCCGAATGCGTAAATATTTTGTTCACACCCACCTACGTAGGGAGAAATGATCATCATAATAAAATAAGAGAAATCAGAGCTCGAAAGGAAACATTTAAGAGTTCCTTTTTCCCACGGGCCATTCGAGAGTGGAATGGTAGAGAAGTAGTATGAAAATGGTTCGATGAACCCTCTGCCAGGCACTTAAGTGTGAATTGCAGAGTAACCATGTAGATGTAGACGTAGATGCAGACGCTATTGTACAGGTTGGCAGCCAGTCAAGAAATACACACACCCAACAAAGTTTTGCATCACCCCGGTTCCAAGAAGTCCTGAAGATAGACGTTGACTGTGGATCTTGTATCACAGACAGAGCCCCTTTGACTGTTCCGAGTTGTCATTAAACCCGCCCAAAGATGTAAACAACCCTGCATGAGCTGCGTCTATTAGACGAAGGGGGTCCGACAGCCGATCAGTTCCAGTCATTCCACAAGGAAGGAGGTAAACGGCTCGTGTTGTCTGTAGTTCAGCCATGCCTAGACAGACAATACAGCGGTTCAATCGCGTCCGCATTGTTACTTTGTGCCAGGAAGGGCTCTCAACAAGGGAAGTGTCCAGGCGTCTCGGAGTGAACCAAAGCGATGTTGTTCGGACATGGAGGAGATACGGAGAGACATTGACATGCCTTGCTCAGGCTGCTCAAGGGCTACTACTGCAGTGGATGACCGCTACCCACGGATTATGGCTCGGAGGAACCCTGACAGCAATGCCACCGACTTGAATAATGCTTCTCGTACAGCCACTGGACGACGTGTTACGACTCAAACTGTGCGCAATAGGCTGCATGATGCGCAACTTCACTCCCGACGTCCATGTCAAGGTCCATCTTCGCAAACACTACATCATGCACCGCGTTACAGATGGGCCCAGCAACGTGCCGAATGGACCGCTCAGGTTTGGCATCACGTTCTCTTCAACGATGAATGTCGCATATGCCTTCAACCAGGTAATCGTCGCATACGTGTTTGGGGCAACCTGGTCAGGCTGAACGTCTTAGACACACTGTCCGGCGAGTGCAACAAGGTGGAGGTTCCCTGCTATTCAGGGGTGGCGTTATATGGGGTAACGTACGCCGATGGTGGTCATGGAAGGCGCCGTAACGGCTGTACGATACGTGAATGCCATCCTCAGACCGATAGTGCAACCATATCGGCAGCATATTGGAGAGGCATTCGTCTTCATAGACGACAATTTGCGCCCCCATCGTGCACATCTTGTGAATTACTTCCCTCAGGATAACGACATCGTTCGACTACAGTGCCCAGCATGTTCTCCAGACATGAACCCTATCGAACATGCCTGAGATAGACTGAAAAGGCCTGTTTATGGACGACGTGACCCACCAACCACTCTGAGGGATCTACGCCGAATCGCCGTAGAGGAGTGGAACAATCTGTACCAACAGAGCCTTGATGCTTGAGTACAGGCATGCATCAAGAGGACGTGCTACTGGCTATTAGAGGTACCGATGTGTATAGCAATCTGGACCACCACCTCTAAAAGGTCTCGCTGTATGGTGGTACAACATGCAATGTGTGGTTTTCATGAGCAATAAAAAGGTCGGAAATGATGTTTGATCTCTATTCCAATTTTCTGTACAGGTTCCGGAACTCTCGGAACCGAGGTGATGCAGACCATTTTTTGATGTGTGTATTTTAGGGAATTGGTTTAAAAAATTTACTTCAAAGGCCTAGTCAAATCTTTGCAAGTTTTCTCCCAGAGGAACTTCCGCTGTGCCTACGTGACACAAGCTGCCTTCTTTTCAGAACCGATGCATTTATGTCCAGTTAAAGCTGCTGACCAAGAAAAGGCTTGAAACCTATGCTGAATCCAACAACCTTGTTTCATCTCACTGCCCATGTACACTATTGAGAAAATTTAGAAAGCCGACATTTGAAGCTGACTGCAGAACGATTCTAATGCTCCAACATACATATCGCTTAAGGAGCGCGAAGATAAGACACGAGAAACTGGGGCTCATACGGAGGCATACAGATAGTAGTTTGCCACTCGCACTATTTCCGAGTGGAACAGGGAAGGAAATGACAAGTAGTTGTATGGGGTACCCTCCGTCACGGAGTATCTATGTCGATGTAGATGTTATTATAAGTAATGGAACATGGAACTAACCAACTGCTCTTCAAAGGATTATGGACAGCACTGCTTCAGATACCCGTGGCGACAAAAATCACTACTTTATTCGACGGCTGTAGAGAACCCCTAGAAGTTCGAGTTCTCTTGTGGCAACAAGTAGCTTAACGCTGCACGTTCTACTTGCGAGAATTTCTTCGAGACCGTTTTCGAGTCGAGAGAGTGGGGGCCCTGTGGTGTGGTGTGGTATGGTGTGGGACACGCGTGTTTTTTACCTGTGGAGTGACCGCGGCGGCAAATGCGGCGGCGGCTGCCAGCAGGAGCCCGGTAATAGCTGCGAGGAACAGCCAGCAGCCGGCCATGTCGACGTCTGCGTCTTCTATGCTGCACTCTGCCGGCGCTGCGCCGCTCTGTGGCTAGGTCGCGTGCCGCCGCCTGCTGCTCTACGCGTGTCTATGTGCCAGCTACCTGCCTGTCTCGGCGCTCTCATTCACATCCCCTCCCCAACTCTCTCTGTGTCACTTGTGCGTCACGAATTTCCGGTGTGCGGCTCGCGTGTGGTACAGCACGCTGCATTATCCACCGCAGCGTCTGGTGTCAACCACGGCAACATCATCACCATCTTTCGACAGCTCCAGTTTCTCTGACACTGTCTGCAAGCCTCCTCCACAGCTAACCAATGGAACGCACGAAGTTAGTAATTCAGCCAATGTAATCAGGGGTGATTACTCTGACTGGGGAGAAATCACGTACACGGTTGCACAAGGCTCGATGTAACGTCCGCGTTGTTCCTCATGAATGTAAACCATCTTCCATCTAATAAAACACAAGCAATATGAGTTCTTTTTTCAGAAGATACTAGTACTGCAAGTAATCCAAGCATTCATACAGCGACAGGACAAAAGGTAAATTGGCGATTTATCTGGGAATATACACTCCTGGAAATGGAAAAAAGAACACATTGACACCGGTGTGTCAGACCCACCATACTTGCTCCGGACACTGCGAGAGGGCTGTACAAGCAATGATCACACGCACGGCACAGCGGACACACCAGGAACCGCGGTGTTGGCCGTCGAATGGCGCTAGCTGCGCAGCATTTGTGCACCGCCGCCGTCAGTGTCAGCCAGTTTGCCGTGGCATACGGAGCTCCATCGCAGTCTTTAACACTGGTAGCATGCCGCGACAGCGTGGACGTGAACCGTATGTGCAGTTGACGGACTTTGAGCGAGGGCGTATAGTGGGCATGCGGGAGGCCGGGTGGACGTACCGCCGAATTGCTCAACACGTGGGGCGTGAGGTCTCCACAGTACATCGATGTTGTCGCCAGTGGTCGGCGGAAGGTGCACGTGCCCGTCGACCTGGGACCGGACCGCAGCGACGCACGGATGCGCGCCAAGACCGTAGGATCCTACGCAGTGCCGTAGGGGACCGCACCGCATCCGTCTTCAGCGATGAGAGTCGCTTCTGCCTTGGTGCCAATGATGGTCGTATGCGTGTTTGGCGCCGTGCAGGTGAGCGCCACAATCAGGACTGCATACGACCGAGGCACACAGGGCCAACACCCGGCATCATGGTGTGGGGAGCGATCTCCTACACTGGCCGTACACCACTGGTGATCGTCGAGGGGACACTGAATAGTGCACGGTACATCCAAACCGTCATCGAACCCATCGTTCTACCATTCCTAGACCGGCAAGGGAACTTGCTGTTCCAACAGGACAATGCACGTCCGCATGTATCCCGTGCCACCCAACGTGCTCTAGAAGGTGTAAGTCAACTACCCTGGCCAGCAAGAGCTCCGGATCTGTCCCCCATTGAGCATGTTTGGGACTGGATGAAGCGTCGTCTCACGCGGTCTGCACGTCCAGCACGAACGCTGGTCCAACTGAGGCGCCAGGTGGAAATGGCATGGCAAGCCGTTCCACAGGACTACATCCAGCATCTCTACGATCGTCTCCATGGGAGAATAGCAGCCTGCATTGCTGCGAAAGGTGAATATACACTGTACTAGTGCCGACATTGTGCATGCTCTGTTGCCTGTGTCTATGTGCCTGCGGTTCTGTCAGTGTGATCATGTGATGTATCTGACCCCAGGAATGTGTCAATAAAGTTTCCCCTTCCTGGGACAATGAATTCACGGTGTTCTTATTTCGATTTCCAGGAGTGTATATGCAACCAGTCGCTTTTTAACGATTTATTCGATCATGGACATGTTTTCGAGCCCACTGCAGACTCATCATCATATGTAGGTGTTACAGGATCATTATTCTGTGGACCGAGTATAGGAAGATCCAGTGCTGATGCAGCTGCCAGAAAAGACGGAAATTTTGTAGTTTACGAATCCCAAAGATTTTAATGTTTTCGTTATTTACAGTGCACTACCTTTTGGTATCCATATCAGATCTATTCCTGTAATGCACATAGCTTAATAATGCACATTATAGGAAGAGATCTGATATGATTACTACAAGGCAGTGCACTGCAAGTACCTAAAACATTAAAATCTTTGAGGGTCGTAAACGTTTCCTCACTGATTACTAAATTTCCATCACTTCCACCAGCATCATCAGCACAGCTACACTTGGTCCACAGCATAATGATCAAGTAACACCTCCATCTGATGATGAGCCTGCAGTGGCTCGAAAACATGTCCATGGTCGAATAAATCGTAAAACAGCGACTGGCTGCATATTTATTTCCAGATAAAACGCCAATTCAAATCAGAGTCATAGTTCGTCACCCAGAGTAAATATACTGAAAATTATCCGTAATGTTGTTCACAGTATTAGTGATTGGTTTTCTGCAAATGGTCTCTCACTGTTTCAAAGACAGACAAAATGCTTGGCTGTAGACATCTAGAGGTACTACATCAGTTATAACTGCAACGCATGCTGAGGGAATAAAAACTACAGTGGAATTTTCAGAATTGTCAGGTGTCCATACTCGTGAGAATTTAAGTGCGAAACGGCACATTTAGTAACTCCTAAAACAAGTTAGTTCATCAACATTTGCACTTAGAACACTGCAAATCTTGAAGAGAGACAGATCAGTACGCTGATATATTGTCCTGTAGAAGAAGGTGTAATTAGATGAATGACAAAACTAACTTTACTTAACGAACGTTTATTCAGCACTTGCACATACAAGAGCGCGGAGCGAACTGTCTCCGGCCAGAACACATACGGTATATATACAGCTACACAAAATTCCAGTACACTGATTCTTGACATTTGTGGATACTTCTAGAATGTACTCGAACCGAATATGTTGTTGTTGTTGTTGTGGTCTTCAGTCCTGAGACTGGTTTGATGCAGCTCTCCATGCTACTCTATCCTGTGCAAGCTTCTTCATCTCCTAGTACCTACTGAAACCTACATCCTTCTGAATCTGTTTAGTGTATTCATCTCTTGGTCTCCTTCTACTATTTTTACCCTCCACGCTGCCCTCCAACACTAAATTTGTGATCCCTTGATTCCTCAGAACATGTCCTACCAACCGGTCCCTTCTTCTTGTCAAGTTGTGCCACAAACTCCTCTTCTCCCCAATTCTATTCAATACTTCCTCATTGGTTATGTGATCTACCCATCTAATCTTCAGCATTCTTCTGTAGCACCACATTTCGGAACCTTCTATTCTCTTCTCGTCCAAACTATTTATCGTCCATGTTTCACTTCCATACATGGCTACACTCCATACAAATACTTTCAGAAGCGACTTCCGGACACTTCCATCTGTACTCGATATTAACAAATTTCTCTTCTTCAGAAAAGCTTTCTTTGCCATTGCCAGTCTACATTTTATATCCTCTCTGGTTCGACCATCATCAGTAATTTTGCTCCCCAAATAGCAAAACTCCTTTACTACTTTAAGTGTCTCATTTCCTATTCTAATTCCCTCAGCATCACCCGACTTAATTCGACTACTTTCCATTATCCTCGTTTTGCTTTTGTTGATGTTCATCTTATATCCTCCTTTCAAGACACTGTCCATTCCGTTCAACTGCTCTTCCAAGTCCTTTGCTGTCTCTGACACAATTACAATGTCATCGGCGAACCTCAAAGTTTTTATTTCTTCTCCACGGATTTTAATACCCAGTCCGAATTTTCCTTTTTTTCCCTTTACTGCTTGCTCAATATACAGATTGAATAATATCGGGGAGAGGCTACAACCCTGTCTCACTCCCTTCCCAACCACTGCTTCCCTTTCATGTCCCTCGACTCTTATAACAGCCACCTGATTTCTTTACAAATTGTAAATAGCCTTTCGCTGCCTGTATTTTACCCCTGCCACCCTCAGAATTTGAAAGAGAGTATTCCAGTCAATATTGTCAAAAGCTTTCTCTAAGTCTACAAATGCTAGAAACATAGGTTTGCCTTTCCTTAATCTAGCTTCTAAGATAAGTCGTAGGGTCAGTAATGCCTCACGTGTTCCAACACTTCTACGGAATCCAAACTGATCTTCCCCGAGGTCGGCTTCTACCAGTTTTTCGATTCGTCTGTAAAGAATTCGCGTTAGTATTTTGCATCCGTGACTTATTAAACTGATAATTCGGTAATTTTCACATCTGTCAACACCTGCTTTCTTTGGGATTGGAATTATTGCGTTCTTCTTGAAGTCTGAGGGTATTTCTCCTGTCTCATATATCTTGCTCACCAGATGGTAGAGTTTTGTCAGGACTGGCTCTCCCAAGGCCGTCAGTAGTTCTGATGGAATGTTGTCTACTCCAGGAGCCTTGTTTAGACTCAGGTCTTTCAGTGTTCTGTCAAACTCTTCACGCAGTATCGTATCTCCCATTTCGTCTTCACCTACATCCTCTTCCATTTCCATAATATTGTCGTCAAGTACATCGCCCTTGTATAAACCCTCTACTTACTCCTTCCACCTTTCTGTTTTCCCTTCTTTGCTTAGAACTGGGTTTCCATCTGAGCTCTTGATATTCATTCAAGTGGCTCTCTTTTCTCCAAAGGTCTCTTTAATTTTGCTTTAGGCAGTACCTATCTTACTCCTAGTGAGATAAACCTCTACATCCTTACATCTCTCCTCCAGCCATCCCTACTTAGCCATTTTGCACTTCCTGTCGATCTCATTTTTGAGACGTTTGTATTCCTTTTTGCCTGCTTCATTTACTGCATTTTTATATTTTCTCCTTTCATCAATTAAATTCAATATTTCTTCTGTTACCCAAGGATTTCAACTAGCCCTCGTCTTTTTACCTACTTGATCCTCTGCTGCCTTCATTATTTCATCCCTCAAAGCTACCCATTCTTCTTCTACTGTATCTATTTCTCCCATTCCTGTCAATCGCTCCCTAATGCTCTCCCTGAAACTCTGTACAACCTCTGGTTCTGTCAGTTTATCCAGGTCCCATCTCCTTAAATTCCCACCTTTTTGCAGAAAAGAATATAGAAATTAAAATTGTATAGTTCATATGAGTTTTGAACTCACGACCCTCCAAGCAACAGTTTAGTATCATAACCACTACACTATTTTTTTTCTTAATCTTATTTTCTTCGTTTTAGTCCGTTGCATCTGCTCAGGGTGGACGTCGTGTCAGTTCGTCGTTGATCCATTAACGGGCAGCTAATCCTCTGACCGAACACGCTGAGCCACCGTGCCGGTATAAATGATGATAAATGATACACAACATCCAGTCCCCTGCCGGGAATCGAACCCGGGCCCCCAGCGTGGTAGTCGGTTACGCTACCGCTACGCTACGGAGGCGGACTACCACGGTGCTACTCAGCTTCTTCTGCGACAATATTTTGCATCTTTTTAGCAATAATGACACGTGGAATAGCGTTCTGTGGTGATACATCTTTAACAAGGGAAGTCTTCATTGGTCAAAGACGTACTGTGAGAATAATAAGTGGTGCTAACTCATTTTCACTGCTGCTTCACAGTATGTTTCCTTCATAAGCCACGCGGGGAAGCCGTGCGGTCTAGGGCGCCTTCTTGTCACGGTTCGCGCGTCTCCCCGTCGGAGGTTCAAGTCCTCTCTGGGGCAAGTGTGTGTGTGTTGTCCTTAGCGTAAGTTAGTTTAAGTAGTGTGTAAGCCTACGGTCCGATGACCTCAGCACTATAGTCACATAGGAACTTTCCATAAATTTCAAATTCCTTCATGATGTTTCTAGCAAATAACCCACTACATTTTAAAAGGAACAGTGACATACATAATTACAATAGCAGAAAAAATTACGTTCTTTATTCTACATGAGAACTGTCTTTAGCAAAAATCGATTACACAATGCTGCTACCAAAAATTTTGATTGTCTTCTTAATAATATAAAATGTGTGACTGGCAGTAAAGTTAAACTTGATAACAAATTGAAAACGTTTCTCATTGACAATTTATAGTTTTGTAATGTGTAATAAGAGCTGGGTAAGAATGACTAATTCACATCTATACTTTAAAAAACAAAAAATCCACTTGTAAATGGTCAGTGTGTAGCCATATTTACATATGAATCTGTATAAATGAATATAAAATGGCTCGCCACGCGGGATTAGCCGAGCGGTCAAGTGGCGCTGCAGTCATGAACTGTCCGGCTGGTCCCGGCGGAGGTTCGTGTCCTCTCTCGGGCATGGGTGTGTGTGTTTGTCCTTAGGATAATTTAGGTTAAGTAGTGTGTAAGCTTAGGGATTGACGCCCTTAGCAGTTAAGTCCCATAAGATTTCACACACATTTGAACATTTTGTAAAATGACTCCTTTTACATAATTACGATTAGTCCTACATATGATCCATAAAACGTGAGTCTAACTATAAAGTACTTCTTAAACATAATTATAGCTTGTTTAGACATGTTCATCCAGTGGAAACAAAGACGTGTTAAAACCTCATTAAAGAACAAGGGCGGCATGACGTTTATAGTGCTGCTGACATAGACGATGAATACACTTAGGTGACAAAAGGCATCGAACAGCGATATCCGCACATCAACAGATGGCGGTAGTATCGCCTACAGAAGGTGTAAGTGGACAGTGCATTGGCGGAGCTGTCTTTTGTCCTCGGGTGAGTCATGTGAAACGGTTTCCCTCGTGAGTATGTCCGCACACCGGGAATTAACAAACATTAAACGCAGAACTGTGGTTGGAGCTAGATGCACGCGACATTCCGTTTCGAAAATCGTTAGGGAATTCAGTATTCCGCGATCGACAGTGTGGAAACGGCCTTGCCGGAGTGGATACACCGGTTCCCGTGAGATCACCGAAGTTAAGCACTCATGGGCGTGGTCGGCACTTGGATGGGTGACCATCCAGGCCGCCATGCGCTGTTGCCAGTTTTCGGGGCGCACTCAGCCTCGTTATGCCAATTGAGGAGCTACTCGACCGAATAGTAGCGGCTTCGGTCAAGAATACCATCTTACGACCGGGAGAGCGGTGTGCTGTCCCCACGCCCCTTCTATCCGCATCCTCCGTGAGGATGACACGGCGGTCGGATGTCCCGGTAGGCCACTCGTGGCCTGAAGACGGAGTACATGCGATCGACAGTGTCAAGATTGTGACAAGAACATCCCATTTCAGGCATTACCTCTCATCGCGGACAACACAGTGGCTGACGGCCTTCACTTAACAACCGAGAGCAGCGGCGTTTGGTTAGAGTTGTCACTACTAACAGACAAGCAACACTGTTTCAAATAGTCACAGAAATCTACGTGGGGCGCACGGCGAACGTATTCGATAGGACAGTGCGGCGAGATTTGGCGTTAGTGGGCTATGGCGGTAGAGGACCGATGCGAGTGGCTTTGCTATTTGCACAACATCGCATGCAGCTCGTGTTCTGAACTCGTAACCATATCGATTGGACCCTAGACGGCTGGAAAACCGTGGCCTGATCAGGTGAGTCCCGATTTCAGTTGGTAAGACACGATGGCAGACCGCACGAAGCCATGGACGAGTTTGTCAAGAAAGCACAGTGCAAGTTGGTGTTGGCTGTGTTCACACGGGATGGACTGGATCCTCTGGTCCAACTGAACCGATCGTTAACTGGAACTGTTTATGTCCGGCTACTTGGAGACCATTTGCAGCCGTTCATGGACTTCGTACTCCCAAACAAAGATGGAATTTTTATGGACGGCAATGTGCCCTGTCACTGGGCCACAATTGCTCGCGATTGGTTTGAAGAACATGTTGGACAGTTCGATCGAATGTTTTGGCCAACCAGATCGCCCAACATGAATACCATCACACATGTGTTGGACGGCCGCCCGGGGTGATCGAGCGGTTCTAGGCGCTTCATTCCGGAACCGCGCGACTGCTACGGTCACAGGTTCAAATCCTGCCTCGGGCATGGATGTGTTGATGTTCTTAGGTTAGTTAGGTTTAAGTAGTTCTAAGTTCTAAGGGACTGATGACCAAGGATGTTAAGTCCCATAGTGCTCAGAACCATTTGAACCATTTATGTGGGACGCAATCGAGAGGTCAGTTCGTGCACAAAGTTCTGCGCCTGCAACGGTTTCCCATTTATGGACGGGTATAGAGGCAGCATGGATCAGTGCTTCTTCAGGGGACTTCCAACGAGTTGTTCAGTCCATGCCACGTCGGTTTGCTACACTACGCTTGACAGAAGAAGATCTGACACGATATTAGGAGGTATCCCATGACTAAGACCATCACACACATCCATGCCCGAGGCAGGATTCGAACCTGCGACCGTAGCAGTCGCGCGGTTCCGGACTGAAGCGCCTAGAACCGCTCGGTCACCGCGGCCGGCCGTCCCACAGATGTGCGATGGTATTCATGTTGGGCGATGTGGTTGGCCAAAACATTCGATCGAACTGTCCAACATGTTCTTCAAACCAATCGCGAGCAATTGTGGCCCAGTGACAGGGCACATTGCTGTCCATAAAAATTCCATCTTTGTTTGGGAGTACGAAGTCCATGAACGGCTGCAAATGGTCACCTCAATGCACAATACTTTCCCTCAATTAAAACAAGATAACAAACCTAACAGGTAACCTGTATGGATTACTAATGAGATAAGGACATCATGTAGAACAAAGTGGGATTTATATCAAAATGTTATAAGTAGATACATTAGTGCAATAGTATTCCATTACAAACAGTACTGTAAGGTTCGTAAAATGATCGTTAGGAAGGCAAAAACAATGTGGTATGCGAGTACAACGGCTAATTCTCAGGATAAAATGAAAACCGTATAATCAGTAGTGAAACATATGTTTGGCCAGCTGCAGAAGATCGAGGATTTAGTGTCAATATATGGTAAAAATATTTTCTTTATTGAAAATCAGATATATGTACTGTGTTTAACAACAGCTTTCTGAAAACTGACTACGTGTGGGATGAGTTGGAAAGACATACCGCAGCAACGACCGTCCATTATTTGTCAAACGCGCTGGTGGAATAATGGAACGCCTTACAACAAGAATTCCTTACCAACCTTGTGCCCAGCATTGGAGCACCTTTCAAAGCACAAACTGCCATATGTCGTGATCACACTCTCTATTAAGAACCACCTTTTTTTAATGTCCACGAAACCATCATAAACCGCTGTGACTGTAGTGTAATTATTGTCTTTGTATGAAAGTGTCATATGTGCTCGTCTAATCCCGTGTCTCTTTCAGTTACCTTCCTTACTATACTGCAGCACTTTTTTGTATGTACGATCGAAGTTTCACCGAGTTATGTTACTTTCGTCTTAAGTTTTGCACACCAGCGCACGTAAGAAACACTAGTCGTTCCAGCAATGACTCTTAGGCACCTCCCACTTAACTGCACTCTAGTCACTTTCAATATTGTGGAGAACGTCCTTTTGCTGTCTATTCGCCGAATATCCTCTTGTTCCAAGGCCTTCTCAGACCGCACTGTTCGACGCGGTTGCGCATTGTCATCCATTAAAATGGCGTCAGGACCGAATGCAACCCTGAAAAGAAGCGCATGGAGAAGGAGTACAGCTTCACGACAATGTTGACCGGCGAGTGGTACCGTGTTCAAAGATTTGGAGGTCAGTTCGCACATGCAACATTATGCCCCCCCCCCCCCCTACATAACACGTGGACCACCAAAAAGATCGCGTTCGACAATGCTGGATGAACCCTCATAAGGCGAGAGGTGGGAACAAATAATGCACCCAAGAACTAAAGCCCAATCATTGAAGACGAAGAGGATCAAAACAAATTTTTTTTACAGTGATAGGAGGGAGCGCTATGAACAGGATACTAAAACAGGTGAGTATGGGGATGGAGTATGTTTTTTTGAATAACTCGAAAACCAAGGAATCCAACGAAAACATGGCCCAGTACAAAACTAAACTACATTAAATCTCCTACGTTAAAGATCCTACTCATTTTTATTTAGATCTAATAATTTTTGCGAGGAGACAGAGACAATATAGAAAATCTCTCGCGACGTGCATGCGCTGTATCTTGCTTGGTATTTACGCTATTTTGAGGTAGTATCCCGACTTGATAGATCACAAGTACCAAGTATAGAAGTATGAAACCGGAATTTCGCTATATATGGTGGTAGCCGTCAGTGTAGAGCCGCCGGTCGGTGTGGCCGAGCGGTTCTAGGCGCTTCAGTCTGGAGCCGCACGACCGCTACGGTCGCAGGTTCAAATCCTGCCTCGGCATGGATGTGTGTGATGTCCTTAGGTTAGTTAGGTTTAAGTAGTTCTAAGTTCTAAGGGACTGATGACCTAGGATGTAAAGTCCCCTAGAGCTCAGAGCCATTTGAACCATTTTTTTTTTTTCAGTGTAAAGCCCGTGAGACCGCGTCTGCAGCGCCATCTGCTTCCTGTAACGGCTGACGACGAATATCAACAAGCAGTAACCCAAGTACCACACATCGGTATCTGTTTCAAACCCGTAAACATGTCGAGTATTGTGCCTAGGAACTACGATTTGCGAACAGCACTTGTTTTCTGTTATCATTTGAGAAAAATTGCTGCAGAATTGCATCGAATGCTTGTCGAAACTTTTGGCGAACATGCTCTTGGGAAAATACAGTGTTTCAAGTCGTTCAAAGAATTCAAAAGCGGTGATTTTGACGTGAGAAACGACGAACGCGTGAAACCACGGAAAAAGTTTGAAGACAACGAACTGCAGGCCTTATTGCATGAAGATGATACCGAAACTCAACGAGAACTCGCGCAACAATAGAATGTGACGCAGAAAGCCTTTTTTCTTCGGTTGAAAACTATGGGATAGGTACAGAAAGTGGAAAAATGGCTTCTGCACGAACTGAATGAAAGACAGCAAGCAAATCGAAAGACCACTTGTGAGATGCTGCTCGCCAGATACAAAAGAAAGTTGAAGAGTAACAGGTGACAAAAAATGAATATATTTTGAGAATCCTAAGCGTTGTAAATCATGGGTGAATCCATCCACTGCAAGACCAAGTCGCTTTGGAAAGAATAGAATGCTTGTGTTCGGTAGGCTCAGAAGGGTGTCATCTATTATGAGCTGCTAAAACCTGGTAAAACGGTAACACTGATCGCTGCCAACAGCAAACGATCGATTTAAATCGAACATTACGTGAAAACGACCGGAATATGGAAAAAGGCAACACAAAGTCACATTGCTCCATGATAAGGCCCCATCACACACAACAAAACGTGTCATAGAAACGATCGAAGCGTTCAGTTGGAAAATACTAGGGCATGCGGCTTATTCTCCAGACTTGGTTCCCTCAGATTATCATCTGTTGGCATCACTGGTAGACGCTCTGGTGAACAACGCTTCCATTCGTATGAAAATATACGAAAATGGCTCGCTCACTGTTTCACTTCAAAAGACGAACTGTTTTTTTGGCGTGGCTTTCATTGCTTGCCGGAGAGGTGGCAGAAATGTATAAATAGCAATGGAGATTATTTTAAATAAAATATTATTTATCAGTTTCAAACAACAGATGTATAATTATTGGAACCAAATTTCGGTTTCATACTTCTACACCTCGTATCCTGTAAACTGAAACTACTTATGATCGTTACTACTACAACATGTAAGTTTTGTTCCTATAGGCAGCACGATATTAAAGAATATCTGATGATGGCAGCGTCCGAAACACGTAATACTGGAATAACTAAGTCAGCTTGCTTCCAGTCAATGATTTGTTGCTCACCGACCTGTTTAGCATTTGGAGCCTCAGAACTTTTTGAACATGGTCACATACCTTCTTCGTGACTTTATGTCGCAGCTATGCTATTTAAGAATGGTTTGGACTAGTGTTCTATACGCGGTCGGCTTTACAGGTGAGCCACACTTTCCTAAAACTCTGTCTATGAACAGAAATGGAACATTCGTCTTCCCTACTACCGTGCTTTCATGGTCGTTCCATGTCGCTTTGTAGCGTTACGCCTAGACATTTCTTCGGAGTGACTGTGCCAATCAGTGCATTACTGATGCTGTATTCGATCAATACGGAATTGTTTTTCCTACTCAGATGCAGGAACTTTCATTTCTCTACATTCAGGGCAGGGTTTCGCGAACTTTTCCACTGACGGATCATTTTGAGAATCCCAATACTCACTAGGGGAGAGGCTCACATGTGGGTCACCGATGTTGATGAATTTTTGCAATGAAGTTTTATACTGAAGACAAAGAGGCACATGTTTCACTTTTTGCTAGACACTCAACGCTGATGACGGAAAATCGGATTTTCAGTGCTATACATCGAAAGTTCGTGTAAAAACAGACATTTTTTATCAATACAATGTGGGTTTCAAAGTTAGTAATATTCGAGTTACTAAGGTTTTTGTGTTTTCGTGCTGTAACTTGGGTACACGTTATTGTAGGTATCTCGCAGAGAGATGATGGAGGTCAAGTGGTCAAGGTATTAGACTACTGAACTGTTAGCCCGCGTTCGATATTTTATCGTGCCTTTTTTTTTCTTCATTCGATATTTTTCCGGTGTATCTGCTAAGATTCCGATAGCTAGAATATCTTTCTTTCTTTTTTAAGTGAAACATCGGGAGGTGATTAATAATTAGATAATTATGTACAGTATAATCTATGTACAGCTATTTTCATCATGGTACCTGACGCTCTACGATAGGAATTTCGTGGATGATGATGCTCAACGAGCCAGTCGTCTATGCCTGTCTTTGAGTATATGCTTTTATATGCTTGGTGCGCATGCAAATTGTTACCTGATAGATCTGTTTTTAGCAACATGAATCACGCGTGTTTTCTGCGAACAGTGTACCGGGAAAAACGTCATGCAGCGAGATTTCGTTCGAGTATTGTGCATAGTGTGAGAAATATTTATGTTTTGCCTGCTTCTATGATAAGTTTCAAATCACTGATGGCGAGAACGCTGAAGAATAGACGATAAGTTAGGATTACGCAGTAATATACTTCACGTGTTAGTTTTGTACTGTGCATTACAATGAAAATAGCTGCCAAGTGCTTTTATACAAGTCTGATGATGGCGATGTCCGAACCGCATAATACAGGAATAATACGGTTAGGTTGCATTCAGTCAATGACTTTTTCCTCAGTAGCATGATCAGCATTTTGCAGACTGCGTATATCATTGTTGAGTGCTACTCGAGTGATTAGTATCCCCACCAGGTCGAATTAAAGGAAGATACCAAAGTAATTCAGAGACGGCCTGCTAGATGTTTTACCAGTAGGTTCGAAAAACTTGCGAGTACGAGGTGCATTCAAGTTCTAAGGCCTCCGAATTTTTTTCTCCGGATTGGAAAGAGATAGAAACATGCGCATTGTTTTAAAATGAGACTGCGTTCATTGTCAATACGTCCCAGAGGTGGCAGCACCGTACGGCAGATGGAATTTTACCGCCAGTGGCGAGAATGAGAACTGTTTTAAATACTTAAAATGGCGACGTTTTCCTTACTTGAACAGCGTGCAATCATTCGTTTTCTGAATTTTCGTGGTGTGAAACTAATTGAAATTCATCGACAGTTGAAGGAGACATGTGGTGATGGAGTTATGGATGTGTCGAAAGTGCGTTCGTGGGTGCGACAGTTTAATGAAGGCAGAACATCGTGTGACAACAAACCGAAACAACCTCGGGCTCGCACAAGCCGGTCTGACGACATGATCGAGAAAGTGGAGAGAATTGTTTTGGGGGCTCGCCGAATGACTGTTGAACAGATCGCCTCCAGAGTTGGCATTTCTGTGGGTTCTGTGCACACAATCCTGCATGACGACCTGAAAATGCGAATAGTGTCATCCAGGTGGGTGCCACGAATGCTGACGGACGACCACACGGCTGCCCGTGTGGCATGTTGCCAAGCAATGTTGACGCGCAACGACAGCATGAATGGGACTTTCTTTTCGTCGGTTGTGACAATGGATGAGATGTGGATGCCATTTTTCAATCCAGAAACAAAGCGCCAGTCAGCTCAATGGAAGCACACAGATTCACCGCCACCAAAAAAATTTCGGGTAACCGCCAGTGCTGAAAAAATGATGGTGTCCATGTTCTGGGACAGCGAGGGCGTAATCCTTACTCATTACGTTCCAAAGGGCACTACGGTAACAGGTGCATGCTACGAAAATGTTTTGAAGAACAAATTCCTTCCTGCACTGCAACAAAAACGTCCAGGAAGGGCTGGGCGTGTCCTGTTTCACCAAGACAATGCACCCGCACATCGAGCTAACGTTACGCAACAGTTTCTTCATGATAACAACTTTGAAGTGATTCCTCATGCTCCCTACTCACCTGACCTGGCTCCTAGTGACTTTTGGCTTTTTCCAACAATGAAAGATACTCTCCGTGGCCGCACATTCACCAGCTGTGCTGCTATTGCCTCAGTGGTTTTCCAATGATCAAAACAGACTCCTAAAGAAGCCTTCGCCGCTGCCATGGAATCATGGCGTCAGCGTTGTGAAAAATGTGTATGTCTGCAGGGCGATTACGTCGAGAAGTAACGCCAGTTTCATCGATTTCGGGTGAGTAGTTAATTAGAAGAAAAATCGGAGGCCTTAGAACTTGAATGCACCTCGTATTACGGAGAGAACTCAAGTGAGAATCCCTGGAGAGAAGGGGATGTCCTTTTGGAGGAACTCTATTGAGAAAATTTAGAGAATCGGCATCTGAAGCTGATTGCTGAACGATTCTAGTGCCACCAATGTACAATGCGCGTAAGGGCCACGAAGATAAGACCCGAGAAATTTATGCTCATACTCAGGCATATAGACAGTCATTATTCTGCGCTCTGTTTGCACGTAGAACAGGAGGGAAATTATTAGTAGTGGGACAGGGTAACCGCCGCCACGCACCATATGATGGGTTGCGGAGATTATATGTGTGTAGCAGTAGATGAAGAAAATTAATAAAAAAGAGAAAAGCGGTGTCCTCCAATTTTTTGTGTCATGCTGAGAAGAGAGTGCGATTTGTAGAATGACCTCCAGAGAATTGATAAGTTGTGCAGGCTCTGGCAGTTGACCCTAACGTAAGTAAATGTAATAAATCGCGCATACATAGGAAAAGGAAACCACTACTGTACACCTACACTATTGATGACAAACATCTGCAGATAGTATCTACCGTAAAATAGCTAGGATTAACTGAGCGACCTTAAGTGGAATGACCACATAAAACAAATAGTGGGAAAAGCAGATACCAGACTCAGATTCATCGGAAGAAACTTAAGGAAATGTAACTCATTTATCAAGGAAGTGGCTTATAAGGCGCTCGTTCGACCGATTCTTGAGTATTGTTTATCTATCTGGGATACCTATCAGATAGGATTGATAGAAGAGATAGAGAAGATCCAACGAAGAGCGGCACGTTTCTTCACGGGTTCGTTTAACTGGCGAGAGAGCGTTACGGAGATACTAAACAAACTTCACTGGCAGAAGTTGCAAGAGAGGTGTTGGGGATCACGGACACATTTACTATTGGAATTTCGAGAGAGCACTTTCCAGAAAGAGTCGGATAACATATTTACTTCCCCCTACATACGTCTCGCATAATGAGCATGAGGAGGAAATTCGAGAAATTAGAGCCGACGCCGAGGCTTAGCGACAGGCACTTTTGCTACGAGCTATTCAAGAGTGGAATAGAGGTGGAGGGCTCAATTAGTGGTACAAAAAGTACCCTCCGCCACACACTATTAGGTGGCTTGCGAAGTATGATGTAGATGAAATTATATATCATTACTCACTGACAAACCCGGCATTGCCCGGGTATTTATTTATTCCAATCTCCTTTTAGTCCAGATCCTCCTCCCTCTTTCCACCTCCTTTTGCCCATTTTCTCTGTCCACCTCCTATTGCACTCTCTCTCTGTCCATCTCCTTCATCCCCCTCACTGCATCCATCTACACCTCCGCCCTCTCTCTACCCATCCCTTCTCTCTTTATCTACCTCTCCTCCCCCTCTCTCTGTACATGTTCTCCTCCCCCTCTCTCTGTTAGTCTGCTCCAATCTGTGCATCTGTTACTTCGCCTCCGTCCATTCCTCCTACCCTCTCTAATTCCATTTCCTCCTCCCCCTCTCTTTGTCAAACCCTTCCTCCCCCATCTCTCCACCTTTCTCTTCCTCTGCCTCTCTCTTTCCTTTCTCTGTCCATCTCCTCCTCTTTCCTTTCTCTGCCCATCTCTTCTCGACTCTCTCTGTCCATTTCTCCTTCCTCTGTATCTGCCCATCTACTCCTCCTGTCTGTGCCTAACTCCTCCCTTCCCCTCACTGTCTGTCCATCTACTCCTCATCCTCCTCCTCCTATCTGTGCCGATCTCCCCCTTCCCCTTCGTTGTCTGTCCACCTTCTCGTCCTCCCTTCTCTCTCCATGTTATCACACTCACCACAATAGAAGATTGGTGTTTCTTACCACTACAATATTTCTTTGCAGATTGTAACTAATACGTGTACCAAATTTGAATGAAATCACAAGCTGCGACATCGTCGCGAAAAAACACAGTGACCCGTATATGTAATAAGTTTCCTTTAATTTACGTCTATGGTCACAATCTTTTCTGTTTAAAGCCGGCCGATGTGGCCGAGCGGTTCTAGGCGCTTCAGTCTGGAACCGCGCGACCGCTACGGTCGCAGGTTCGAAACCTGCCTCAGGCATGGATGTGTGTGATGTCCTTAGGTTAGTTAGGTTTAAGTAGTTCTAAGTTCTAGGGGACCGATGACCTCAGATGTTGAGTCCCATAGTGCTCAGAGCCATTTGAACCAATTTTTTTCTGTTTTTATTGATTTTTCAATTCCCCCCAAAGGGGGCAGGTTGGAAGCAGCTTAGTACGCTGCTCTACAGCCTACAGGCTTGTTTTTAAAAACGGAAGAAGAAAAGAAACAAGAAGAAGGCGATAAAACAGTGACTTAAAGTGTAAAATGGCGGAAAAATGCAGAAAGTTAAAACAGAAAGCAAAGGGGTTGGCAATGTTAATAAAATACACAGAAATCAGACAAATAACATAGTAGACACATAATTAAAAAAACATGGCGACAGTCTGGTTTCTGTTCGCAAGAGATAAAAAATCACACCCAGTGACAGTATGATGGCCGTTCGCAACACTTCCCAAAAGACACACAACACAGAACACGCACTGTAAAACACTGCACGAAAATGGCGGCACAAAGATGACACTCCCGAGCCAAGGGCAGATGGGGGGGGGGGGAGACCTGGAGGAGGGGGAAAACCAAGGAGGGAGGAGAGGAAAAAACGAAAAGGGGGGGGGGGACCAACGAGGGAGAGGACTCGTAAGGGGGGAGAGGGCAGGGCAGATGCGAGAGGGAATGACAAAAGGCAGAGGAGGGAAATGCAAAAGGACTCGGGGGAGAGAAGGGGGCAGAGAGAGGGGAGGTGGGGAAAAAAGAGGATGGAAGGGGGGAGAGGGAGCCCGGGAAAAGGATAGAGGAAAGGAGGGGGAGTGAGGATCAGAGTTGATAGGAGGGATAAATGGAGGGAGAGAGGGCATCATCCGGGAGGGGGTGTTGATGGAAGCCACCTTGGGAAAGGAGATGAAGGGTGTAGAGATGGAGGGTAGGGGGGACACAACAGTGAAGACGTGGCAAGGGGTGGGGATGGAGATGAGAGGAGCAACCAGCGGGTCAGGGGGATCAAGGCAGCAGGAGGTGTAGAGGATGTGGATATGTTCGAGGAATAGGAGCAGATGGGGGAAAGGAATGAGGTCATAGAGGATCTGCGTGGGGGACGGGAGGCGTATACGGAAGGTGAGGTGGAGTGCATGACGCTCAAGGATCTGGAGGGACTTATAGAATTGGGGGGGGGGGGGGCAGATATCCAGGCAGGACTGGCATAACAGAGGATGGGACGGATTAAGGATTTGTAGGAGTGGAGGATGGTAGAGGGGTGCATGCCCCATGTCCATCCAGAGAGGAGTTTGAGGAGTTGGAGGCGGCTGTGAGCTTTGGTTTGGATGGAGCGGAGATGAGGGATCCAGGTGAGGAGACGGTCAATGGTGAGTCCAAGGTAGGTGTGGGTGACATAACATAGGATGGGACGGATTAAGGATTTGTTGGTGTGGAGGATGATAGAGGGGTGCATCCCCCATGTCTGGCCAGAGAGGAGTTTGAGGAGTCGGAGGCAGTTGCGGGCTTTGGATTGGATGGAGCAGAGATGAGGGATCCAGGTGAAGTGACGGTCAATGGTGAGTCCAAGGTAGGTGAGGGTGACATAACAGAGGATGGGACAGATTAAAGATTTGTAGGTGTGGAGGATGGTAGAGGGGTGCATCCCCCATGTCTGGCCAGAGAGGAGTTTGAGGAGTTGGAGGCGGTTGTGGGCTTTGGATTGGATGGAGCGGAGGTGAGGGATCCAGGTGAGATGACGGTCAATGGTGAGTCCAAGGTAGGTGAGGGTGCGATTGAGGCAGACAGGACGGGCGCAGACAGTAATGGAGTAATCCAGGAGCCGGAAGGAGCGAGTGGTACGACCTACAATGTTTGCCTGGGTCTTGGAAGGATTGATTTTCAGGAGCCACTGGTTACACCATGCAACAAAAAGGTCAAGGTGACTCTGGAGAAGGCGTTGGGACCGTTGGAGGGTAGGAGCGAGGGCGAGGAATGCGGTGTCATCAGCATATTGCAAGAGGTGTACCTTGAGGTGGGGGGGGGGGGGGGGTTGGGGCATATCTGCTGTGTACAGGAGGTAGAGGAGAGGGGAGAGGACAGAGCCCTGGGGCACACCTGCAGAGGGGTAGAAGGTGTGGGAATTGGTATTATGAATGGTAACATAGGAGGGGCGGTGGGAGAGGAAGGAGGCCATCAGACAGATGTAGTTGATAGGAAGGGCGTAGGTTTGGAGTTTAACAGGAGACCGGGATGCCAGATACGGTTGTAGGCCTTTTTGAGGTCGAGGGAGATACGCCCGTGAACGGCTCCGTGTATTTTAAAAGTGTCTGTCTCCGTCTATATGTCCACCCTGTTTATTCTATGATTGTGTTCATTTGTATCTTTCGTTTTCTCTGTGGCCAAAGAGCAGCGTACTATGCTGCTGATGGCCTACCTGTAACAGGTATAAAAATAACAAGAAAAAAAATGATGTTGCACCGGGTAATATCAAACAACATAAAACAAATCGCTAAAGGAGCCACATAGTCAGCGCCCTTTGTTAGCGCTAACGCCAGAATTCCGCACTGGCGGGAAGTGGTTGGAGGAACGTGACCGGCAGAGGGCCCCTCATACCCTGCGGTTCTCCATTGCAAGAAAAGAATGATAACATTCCGTAACGGTGGATGATCTACATTATCTTATTTGTGCAGTCTATGAAATGAATAAAGAAGGAACAAGAACCCACTAGAGTCATGCGTAAAACGTATGAAAACGAAGTAAATATGTGATACACTCAATACTAGGTGAACTTGCGAACACACTGTATACAACAGAGGCGTGCAGTGATTAGGGATCTAGAGGGTTGGATCCCCTCCTTCGAAAGCGTCAGATTGCAAAGCCTGGGCTACTCTCAGGGTGGAATCTCCGTCTTCGAAGATTGTGTGTGTCTGTCTGTCTGTCTGTCTGTCTGCCCGCTGCTGTCGCTGTTCGTTCGTTCGTCCGTCCGTCCGTCCGTCCGTCCGCCTGCTGGCTGTCCATCGCCGTCGTCGCAACCGCTACCGCCGCCGCCGCCGCCGCCGCCTGCTGTTCGTCCGTCTGTTCGCCGCCGACGCCGACGCCGACGCCGCCTGCTGTTCGCCGCTGCCCATCGCCGACGCCGACGCCGCCTGCTGCACGTCCGTCTGTCCGTCGCCGTTCGTCTGCAATGAGTACTCCCACCTCCACCGTCATCTACACCTCCCCCTCCCCCTCTCCCACAGTCACTTCCTGGAGTGCCGCCTCTGGCCTCCCTCCTTCCACCTCCCCTTCCCTTCCTCCACTTACCCACCCCCCTATCTCCTCCCCTGCTGTATACCCACACCTCTACACCCTTCCTCCAGCCTCCACACCCTCAACAGCTCCCACTACTACCCCCGCCCTCACGTACGCCTCTGTTGCCGCCTCTGCTGCCGCCCCTCAGGTGGTTGGCTTCCCCTCTCTCACCGACCCCGTCGCATCGTCTTCTGCATCTCCCGCACGCATCACGTTGCACCGAGCCACCATCGCCACCACTGAACCAGCTGCTTCTCCCGGTGCCTCCACTACGCCACAGGGATCTGCCACCCACCACCTCCCTCTCCTCCCCGTCCCTCTCCCCTCCTCCCAGCCTCCAGTCTCCAAAAAACCCCAAAAGCGCGTCCTTACCGACTCTGCTCCCGCCACTTCCCACAAAAAATCAACGCCACCTCCCCCTTCCCCTGCCGTCACCATGGACACCACCCCTCCTCCTGCCACCCCTACCTTGGCCCCCACCCTCCACACCTTTGTCCTGTCAACTCCCGATCCTAAGTTCCTTGACGCTCGTACCCTCACCAAGGAAATACGAAAGTACTTACCTGGTGCTCCCATCTCCCAACTCATTCCCCGCAGGGACTCAGTCCTTATCAAGTCCCCGTCCCCATCATTTCACACAGACCTCCTGCGAAAACTCCCACGAGTTATGTTTGGCCCCCACGCCTCTCTGACACCCTTCCTTTCCGCTTCCACTCCTCGTCAGCCCCAGCCTCCCCGTCGCCCCCCCCACCTACACCGCTGTGATCACCAAGCTCAGCCCGGTGATCACAGAGGATGAAGTGTTGGTAGAACTGAACTCCCACCCGGACTTGGAAATCCGCTCTGCCCGCCGTATCCACAATGCCTCTGGTCCCACCTACCTCATGCGGGTATTCTCAGAGTCCGCCCCGTCCATAGACCATCTCCTCACCCAGGGTGCCCTGATATACCACCGTCGCCACCCTGTTGAATCCTCCAAATCCCCTCCCCAATCCTACCATTGCCAACGGTGCCTGATGTACAATGACCACCTGACTCCCAACTGCAAAAACCCCCCACCTGTCCCGATTGCAAGGCCTCCCACTTTCTCAAGAACTGCCCCAACCTCGCTGCTCCTCCTTCCTGTAATACCTGCAATGGCCCCCATCCCACATACTCCCACAAGTGTAAAGCTAAACCCCCTCCAGCCACCCCTGAACTTACAGTCCCAGTTCGTCCCGTCGATCCTCCTGTCCATCCTAACAATTCCCTCCGTCCACCCCCCACGGCCGAGGACATCATCCGGTTCATTACCGTTGTACTCCAAAACATTCACCCTTTTCAGCGCCCGCACACCTTCCAACAAATATCCCTTGCTGCTCGCTCTGTTTTCCACCTGAACACCTTCGCCACTTACTCCCACAACCAAGCCCACTTCACCTTCACCCGCCTCGACACCTTAGTTTAAGTCTCTTCCCTTCCCTCTCTTCCCCCCCTCCTTCCCATCATGGCGCGGCACGAGTCTCGCATCCTCTTCCAGAACATTCGCTCCTTCCGCTCCAACAAATACCTCCTCATGCACACCCTCTCCCACCACCAGGTCGACACCTTCCTCTTGAACGAAACCTTTCTCCAGCCCCACCATTCTATCCGCACCTCCCCCTATATCCTCCACCGCATTGATGCTCCTGGTCCTCGTGCGCAGGGTGGAGTCGCGATTGGCCACCTTAAGCATATCCCCGTCCGGCCACAACCTCTCCTCAATGACCCCACTGAACACCTTATCCTTAGCGTCTTCTTCCCCTCCCTCACCATTACCTGTGCCACCATCTATGTCCGCTCCACTGCTCCTCTTCCTTATGACTTCATCTCACACATTGACCACACCTTCTCCATCTATGTGATTGCCGCCGACCTCAACATCCATAGCCACACTCCTGCTGCCCTTCGGCGGTGGCATCAGTTCCTCTCCACAATCCAGGGTGACCTTGTTCCCATTCCCCAGCACACCCGACCCGAAAGTAACACCACCCCCGATGTTGTCATTGCCTCCGCCAACCTCCTTGGACATATCACTGTCGCCGTCCTTGACCCCACAGGTAGCGATCACCTCCCTGTCCTTCTCACCATAACGTCTGCAAACCGCCCCCCTCCGGCTCCGCAACCTGCACACCCTCCCAAGGTCGTCCATGACTATCGCCGTGCCAACTGGGATGCCTACCAGGACTCCATCTCCACCCAGGTCGAAAGCCACCCTCTTACCTATCGCCATCCTGACGACATCATCCGCGCCTCGTCCTTCCTTCAGACGGTAATTACTGACGCCGTGGAGGCCCATGTTCCTACCAAAACCATCCACCCACACCGTCCCACTCTCCCTCCGCGGGCTGTCCTCCTCCTCCGTGAATCCCACCGCCTCTATCGCTCCTTCCTCCGCACTCGTGACAGGGATACACTCCAACGCCACCGGCAAATACAGCAACACGTACGGAACCTTATTACAGCAACGAAACGCCGGGACTGGCGCCAGACCTGCACACGACTCAATGCCACCCTCCCTATCAACTCCTCCAAGTACTGGTCTGCCTTCCATCGTCTTACTGGTTCCCTTTCCGCTCCCCACTACCCCCTTCTCCATAACGATCGCCCCCTTCCAGACAACCTCAGTAAGGCCAACCACTTCGCTTCCCACCTTTCCGAGGTCTTCTCCATCCCCGATGATCCCCACTTTGATTATTCTCTTTTCCCCACCGTCATGGAACGTGCTGATACCTCAGTCGCTCCACTTGCTCCTAGTCTCCAGTACTTGGGGCAGTTGCCCCCCTCCGACGTCAACACTCCCATCACAGCACAAGACATTAAACTTCTCCTCCAGTCCAAACGCAACACGGCCCCTGGTCACGACTGTGTCACCTACCGTCACCTTCGAGAAAGCCCCTTTTCCTTCCTAACTGTCCTCGCCCATCTCTATAATGTCATCCTCTCTACTGGCTTCTACCCTGACCTGTGGAAGACCTCCCACGTCCTCCTCTTCCTCAAACCCAACAAACCCCCTTCTGCCGCCTCTTCCTATCGTCCCATCTGCCTCACCTCCGTCTTCAGTAAGGTCCTTGAATCCATCCTCTCCCACCGTATCCATCGGCACCTTGCTCAACACCACCTCCTCCCCCTTACCCAGTGTGGCTTCCGACCCTCCTTCTCTGCTGACGACCAACTCCTCAACCTTGTTCACCTTCTGTCCCTCCAGCTCAACTCCCGTCGCTCCGCCATTTTTGTTTCCCTTGACCTCCAAAATGCCTATGACCGTGTATGGCATCCCGGTCTCCTCTTTAAACTCCAAACCTACGCCCTGCCTATCAATTTTGTCCGTCTGGTCGCTTCCTTCCTCTCGCACCGTCCTTCCTATGTCACCCTCCGCAACACCAACTCCCATATCTTTTATCCCACGGCTGGCGTCCCCCAGGGTTCTGTCCTCTCCCCTCTCCTTTATCTCTTGTATACAGCTGATATGCCCAAGCCACCCCCACCAGTTCACCTTCTCCAATATGCTGATGACACCGCCTTCCTGGCTCTCTATCCTACCCTTCAACGGTCTCAATGTACCCTCCAAACCCACCTTAACCAGTTCACCACTTGGTGTAACCAGTGGCTCCTCCGTATCAACCCCTCCAAAACCCAGGCAATCATCATAGGCCGTACCACTCGCTCCTTTCGCCTCCAAGATTTCTACCTCACCCTTTATGGTCGTCCTATCCATCTCACCCCCACCCTGAAATACCTTGGCCTCACCCTTGACCGACACCTCACCTGGACCCCTCATCTCCTGACCATCCAGCAGAAAGCCCATTCCCGCCTCCGCCTGCTGAAACTCCTGTCCGGCCGGACATGGGGATTGCATCCTTCTACCATCCTCCACACCTACAAATCCCTCATCCGTCCTATCCTCTGTTATGCCAGCGTCGCCTGGATCTCCGCCCCCACCCGCTTTTACAAGGCTCTCCAAATCCTTGAACGCCATGCGCTCCGCCTTGCCTTCCGTATCCGCCTTCCTTCCCCCACACGGCTCCTGTATGAACTGATCCCCTTCCCCCACCTCCTCTTGTTCCTCCAACATCTCCGCATCCTTTACATTGTTCGCAGGGTTGATCCCCCCCACCCTCTGGTTTCCTCCTTCCTCTCCACCCCCCGCCCGTTGCCGCGCCTCTATCGCTGTATCCCTCCCTCTCTCCACCTCCACACCCTCCATCTCCTTCATCAGGGCAATTTCCAACGCCTCCCCCTCCCGGATGACGAACTTCGCCGTGACATATACCCTTCCTTCCAACTATAACCCGGCCTTGTTCCCCCCCCCCTCCCCAGGGCCCCCTTCTCCTCTTTCCTCCTTCTCCCAGAGCGGATTTTCCTCCATCCCCCCCTCCCCTGAGACCCTGCACCCCCTACTTGCCTCTCTCCTTCCCACGTCCCTCCCTACCTGGCCCTCTTCTGAGCGCCCCCCATTCCCCTCCCCCATCTCTTCCCCTCCCTCCCTTCTTCAGGTCTCCCTCATCTCCTTGAACCTGGCAGATCCTCTCTATTGATCATCATCAGTGTGCCACGTCAGTGTTGTGTTTTGTGCTGTTTCTCGTGTGCGTCAAGAGGTGTGATTTTAATTGTGTACTGCCTTGAGGTTCACCGTCAGTGTTACGTTGTGTGCTCTGCCATCCGTCAACACCTTTATGCTCCAGTCATACTGTGCCTTGTGTTCTTTTAATCGTCGCAGTGTGTGGCTTTTTGTGTGTGCTACTTTTAAACAGTTTTTTATCTCCATTTTACAGTCACCCCGTTTTTTTGTATATTGCCTTCCATGATGTTCTCCCTTTTTTATATCTATGTTCGCCTTCTTCTCTCCTTTGCTGTTTTTAAATGTCTTCTATTGTTTTGTTCTATGTCTTTCGGCTGAAGAGCAGCGCATATGCTGCTGCCAGCCCGCCCCGATGGGGAATTGAAATACAATAAAGAAAAAAAAAAAAAAAAAAAAGCAGTGATTAGGGTAAAACATTGTCACATAAAGCAAAGTAGGCATTGGGCACAAAATCATTTTGCCAGTTAAGCAGTTTATTTGGCTCTCTATTTTTTGCTTTGTAATTTTCAAGCTCCTCTAACAAATTAAGAGCACCGCCCTTTTCCACCCTGTGAAGAATACGCATACAATTCTCAGTACTCCCTATGGAATGACCAGTATCAGACAAATGCTGTCCTAAAGCCGTTTTGATTCGTGGCTGTGAGTGTTCTTTAAACCTTTATTTAAAGAGCGGTCTGTTTGACCTATATAATATTTGTCGCAGTTACTGCAGTCAATCCTGTATACTCCAGAGCTATCAAATTTATCATAGTTCCCTTTCAATTTATGATTTATTCGTAGTTTTAAGGTGTTATTGACCTGAAAGCCACATCTCACATCAGACTTTTTAAAACATTTTTCTATTTGCAGGGACATTTTACCGTTAAATTTCATAGGAATAGTTTTTATTCTATCTTTTCCGGTTCTCTTTTGTGTGTGGGTGTGTGTGTTAAACGTTTCTTTAGCCTATTGTAGGGGCGCGAGACGTCGTTTGTAGAAAACCCGTTAGCTAATGCGATCTGCTTTAAAATGCTAAGTTATTTACGTATTTCGTTTTCGTCTAAAGGTAGACGAAGGAGCCGGTGAACCATGGAAGTGAAGAAAGCTTTTTTGTATCAGGGAGGATGGCATGAACTGGCATTGATGATACTGGCTGTACAAGTTGGTTTCGTAAAAATCGAAAACTTATGTTTGTTATTAACTTTCTTAATAGTGATATCAAAGCAGTTAATGGCGCCATCTTCTTCTATTTCAGTGGTAAAAGTTATTTTAGGGTGCATACTACCTATTGCTTGGGTGAAAGTGTTGATCTCATTGGTGTCACCTATCAGTAATAAAATGTCATCGACATACCGTTTGTAATAAATCGTCTTATCTTTTAGTTGTGGATACTTGACAAAAAATTTACATTCTAAATCATTGATAAAAATGTGTGCTAAAGTGCCAGCTAGGCTATTACCCACCCCAAGCCCGTCCTTTTGATAATAAATTTTGTCATTAAAGGTTAAAAAAATTGTAAGCTAAAACAAAATCTAAGAGTTCAACTAGTTCCGTACACTCTGCAGTACTAGTCTTGTTGTGGGAGAGGAGATTGCGTCTAATAATGTCAATATTTTCTTTAATTGGGACATTACTGTAAAGATTTTTTATATCCAAGGATGCTAATGTCGCATTATTTGGTATATGTATGTCCTTAATTACATTCGCTACCTCAGCACTGTTTTTGACCCCAAAATAATTATTGAACTTGTAAACCGATTTAAGTTTATTATTAAGGAACTTATTTAATCTATAGCATGGTGATGTCATATTATTAACAATCGGACGAACCGGATTTCCATCTTTGTGGATCTTAACTTGAGATCTGAGCTGGGGAAGTTTGACATTCATCATTTTGAGCGATTTCTTTTCATAATCGTTAAGAAGAAACTGGGAGCTGTCAATCTTTCACCGCAAATTAGTCTGAAACTTATCAGTTGGGTCTTTGTGAATTTCTATAATAACGTTTTCTGCAAAAAATTCTTCTGTTTTCTTAATGTAATCATCTTCATATACAGGGTGTTACCAAACATACGGCGAAACTTTCAGGAAACATTCCTCACACACAAATAAAGAAAAGATGTTATGTGGACATGTGTCCGGAAACGCTTAATTTCCATGTTAGAGCTCATTTTAGTTTCGTCAGTATGTACTGTACATCCTCGATTCACCGCCATGATGGCTTCGGTGCATGTGTTGACATGCGACTCATTGCTCTACAGTACTAGCATCAAGCACATCAGTACGTAGCATCAACAGGCTAGTGTTCATCACGAACGTGGTTTTGCAGTCAGTGCAATGTTTACAAATGCGGAGCTGGCAGATGCCCATTTGATGTATGGATTAGCACGGGGCAATAGCCGTGGCGCGGTACGTTTGTATCGAGACAGATTTCCAGAACGAAGGTGTCCCGACAGGAAGACGTTCGAAGCAATTGATCGGCGTCTTAGGGAGCACGGAACATTCCAGCCTATGACTCGCTACTGGGGAAGACCTAGAGCGACGAGGACACCTGCAATGGACGAGGCAATTCTTCGTGCAGTTGACGATAACCCTAATGTCAGCGTCAGAGAAATTGCTGCTGTACAAGGTAACGTTGACCACGTCACTGTATGGAGAGTGCTACGAGAGAACCAGTTGTTTCCGTACCATGTACAGCGTGTGCAGGCACTATCAGCAGCTGATTGGCCTCCACGGGTACACTTCTGCGAATGGTTCATCCAACAATGTGTCAATCCTCATTTCAGTGCAAATGTTCTCTTTACGGATGAGGCTTCATTCCAGCGTGATCAAATTGTAAATTTTCACAATCAACATGTGTGGGCTGACGAGAATCCGCACGCAATTATGCAATCACGTCATCAACACAGATTTTCTGTGAACGTTTGGGCAGGCATTGTTGGTGATGACTGGATTGGGCCCCATGTTCTTCCACCTACGCTCAATGGAGCACGTTATCTTGATTTCATACGGGATACTCTACCTGTGCTGCTAGAACATGTGCCTTTACAAGTACGACACAACATGAGGTTCATGCACGATGGAACTCCTGCACATTTCAGTCGAAGTGTTCGTACGCTTCTCAACAACAGATCCGGTGACCGATGGTTTGGTAGAGGCGGAACAATTCCATGGCCTCCACGCTCTCCTGACCTCAACCCTCTTGACTTTCATTTATGGGGGCATTTGAAAGCTCTTGTCTACGCAACCCCGGTACCAAATGTAGAGACTCTTGGTGCCCGTATTGTGGACGACTGTGATACAATACGCCATTCTCCAGGGCTGCATCAGCGCATCAGGGATTCCATGCGACGGAGGGTAGATGCATGTATCCTCGCTAACGGAGGACATTTTGAACATTTCCTGTAACAAAGTGTTTGAAGTCACGCTGGTACGTTCTGTTGCTGTGTGTTTCCATTCCATGATTAATGTGATTTGAAGAGAAGTAATAAAATGAGCTCTAACATGTCCACGTAACATATTTTCTTTCTTTGTGTGTGAGGAATGTTTCCTGAAAGTTTGGCCGTACCTTTTTGTAACACCCTGTATACGAACTGCCGTGTTCCCCTTATCAGCACGAATGACCATTGCTTTCTCCTTGTCTTACTTGGTATTAAGACCTATTAAAATACAGCTCTCGAGACTAACCATATTGTTAGACCTATTTTGAACAGATACTACTTTTCAATATGCTCTATGTATTGTTCTTAAGCTGTATACAGTTTGCGAGTGTATTTATGATTTTCTCGTTTTTGCTGCAGATCTGATGATGATAATTAAAGATCGAAACCGGTAATCTGTTAAACAGAAAAGATTGTGACCATAGACGTAAATTAAAGGAAACTATAGACCTATATCTCTTACGTCGATCTCTTGTAGAATTTTAGAACATGTTTTTTGCTCGCGTATCATGTCATTTCTGGAAACCCAGAATCTACTATGTAGGAATCAACATGGATTCCGGAAACAGCGATCGTGTGAGACCCAACTCGCCTTATTTGTTCATGAGACCCAGAAAATATTAGATACAGGCTCCCAGGTAGATGCTATTTTTCTTGACTTCCGGAAGGCGTTCGATACAGTTCCGCACTGTCGCCTGATAAACAAAGTAAGAGCCTACGGAATATCAGACCAGCTGTGTGGCTGGATTGAAGAGTTTTTAGCAAACAGAACACAGCATGTTGTTATCAATGGAGAGACGTCTACAGACGTTAAAGTAACCTCTGGCGTGCCACAGGGGAGTGTTATGGGACCATTGCTTTTCGCAATATATATAAATGACTTAGTAGATAGTGTCGGAAGTTCCATGCGGCTTTTTGCGGATGATGCTGTAGTATACAGAGAAGTTGCTGCATTAGAAAATTGTAGCGAAATACAGGAAGATCTGCAGCGGATAGGCACTTGGTGCAGGGAGTGGCAACTGACCCTTAACATAGACAAATGTAATGTATTGCGAATACATAGAAAGAAGGATCCTTTATTGTATGATTATATGATAGCGGAACAAACACTGGTAGCAGTTACTTCTGTAAAATATCTGGGAGTATGCGTACGGAACGATTTGAAGTGGAATGATCATATAAAATTAATTGTTGGTAAGGCGGGTACCAGGTTGAGATTAATTGGGAGAGTGCTTAGAAAATGTAGTCCATCAACAAAGGAGGTGGCTTACAAAACACTCGTTCGACCTATACTTGAGTATTGCTCATCAGTGTGGGATCCGTACCAGGTCGGGTTGACGGAGGAGATAGAAAAGATCCAAAGAAGAGCGGCGCGTTTCGTCACCGGGTTATTTGGTAACCGTGATAGCGTTACGGAGATGTTTAATAAACTCAAGTGGCAGACTCTGCAAGAGAGGCGCTCTGCATCGCGGTGTAGCTTGCTGTCCAGGTTTCGAGAGGGTGCGTTTCTGGATGAGGTATCGAATATATTGCTTCCCCCTACTTATACCTCCCGAGGAGATCACGAATGTAAAATTAGAGAGATTAGAGCGCGCACGGAGGCTTTCAGACAGTCGTTCTTCCCGCGAACCATACGCGACTGGAACAGGAAAGGGAGGTAATGACAGTGGCACGTAAAGTGCCCTCCGCCACACACCGTTGGGTGGCTTGCGGAGTATCAATGTAGATGTAGATGTAGATTGAATGAAATCGTTCCAGCGGTTTAGAAAGAGCTTTGTACCCGTTGCTTTATTCGCATATGCACATTTCAAATATATTTCATACTTGTTTAACAGTACTTGCACACATATATCACCTGTATAACTGCCGGTCGAAGGGGCCATGCGGTTCTAGGCGCTGCAGTTTGGAACCGCGAGACCGCTACGGTCGCAGGTTCGAAACCTGCCTCGGGCATGGATGTGTGTGATGTCCTTAGGTTAGTTAGGTTTAACTAGTTCTAAGTTCTAGGGGACTAATGACCTCAGAAGTTGAGTCCCATAGTACTCAGAGCCATTTGAACCATTTTGAACCTGTATAACTAGCGAATTTCGCCCTGCAGTTTCATTTTCACACATCTTAATGTTTCTGACACCGAATCTCCTGAACTATTTCTCTGCAGTGACATAATTTTGCAGATGCATACACTGGTATACGAGGTGCGGCTAGAAAAAAACCGGACTGATGCTGGAAAAAACATTTATTTACAACTATTTACAATTTCATGTTATCTCCTTCAATGTACTCTCCTCCTCGGTCTCTACACCGCTCCATACGAATTTTCCACTGTTCATAGCAATGCTGCAGATCATTTTCGGTAAGTCCATACATTACTTCCGTCGCTTTTTCTTTTACTGCTTCAGCAGTCTCAAATCTAGTTCCTTTCAAAGCTGACTTGACTTTAGGGAAAAGAAAAAAGTCACAGGGGGCCAAATCAGGTGAGTAAGGTGGATGATCTAAGATGGGAATGTTGTGTTTTGCCAAAAACGTCTTCACTGACAACGCACTGTGAGCTGGGGCATTGTCTTGGTGAAGGATCCATGACTTTTTTCTCCACAGATCGTTCCGTTTTCTCCGTACTCGCTCACGTAGGGTAGCCAGGACGCTAATGTAGTAATGCTGATTCACTGTTTGTCCCTCTGGTACCCAAGAAATGTGCACAATCCCTTTGATGTCAAAAAAAACAATTATCATTGCCTTGAATTTCGATTTTGACATTCGTGCTTTTTTTTGTCGTGGAGAACCAAGAGTTTTCCAATGCATCGATTGGCGTTTAGTTTCGGGATCGTAAGTAAAAAACCACGATTCATCGCAAGTAATAACATTTTGTAAGAAGGTGGGATCACTTTCAATGTTTTCCAGGATGTCAGAACAAATCATTCTTCGGCGTTCCTTCTGTTCAATTGTGAGACACTTTGGAAACATTTTTGAACACACTTTGTTCATGTTGAAACTTTCATGAAGAATCCGCCTAACACTTTCCTTGTCAACTCCTGTTAACTCAGACACTGCTCTGATTGTTAAACGTCGATCTTGTCGAACAAGTTTACCGATTTTTTCAATGTTTGCATCAGTTTTTGCTGACAATGGTCTGCCAGTGCGAGTGTCATCACTGGTGTCTTCGCGGCCATCTTTAAATCGTTTAAACCACTCAAACACTTGTGTTCGCGATAAACAATCATCGCCGTACACTTGTTGTAACATTACAAACGTTTCACTTGCAGATTTTCCTAGTTTGAAACAAAATTTGATGTTAACACGCTGTTCTTTCTGTACACTCAACATTTTCCGACGCACAGACAAAACGTCAACTACTTAAAGCAGACGCCACGGGCAGACTGAGTGCAGGAGGCAGATGAAACTCGAGCAGTAGGCGGAGCGAGAGTCACGTGACAGGCCACGCGACTTTCAGCCTTATTGCATTCGTTTTATTGTTTCACCAATACTAGTCCGGTTTTTTTCTAGCCACACCTCGTATGTGCATAATATGTACGAAACGTGTTGTGAACAGTGTTACCAGTAAAGAGATAATAAATTAAAACGTCATCCCTGATGCGGCGGTTTCCTTGCGCATCTCAGTGTTTATGACGTCATTTTTCCTGAACTATTTGTCGTACGATGGTGTATTTTTCTAGCTACATCCAGCGGCATGTGTAGATGCTGTCCGGGAAAGTGTTGCGAACACAATCAGTAGCAAAGAAGTAATAAATTAAAACGTCATGTATGATGCGGCAGTTTCTCACACATCTTAGTGTTTATGACGTCACATCTCGTGAACTGTGTCTCCTACAGTGATATATTCTTGTAGGTACATTCAGCTGCATATGTGGATAGTATCTGGAAGATGTGTCGCGGGTAGAGGTAGTTAGAAAAGAAGTAATAAATTAAAACGTCATGCAAGATGCGGCAGTTTTTTTTCTCGCATTCAGTGTTTGTGACGTCATATCTCCTGAACTAACTGTCGCCCAATGATGTAATTTTGCTGGTGCATTCAGAGTTATATGACGATATTGTATGCAAAACGTGTGTCGAATACATTGAGTAATAAAGAAGTAATAAATTCAAATGTCATGCTTTATGTAACAGCGAAATAGTAGTAAGCGGCAACTTTTTTCCTTTCATAATTTTATGGGGGTCGTTACCGAAAAAAATTTGTAAAGGGTTTGAAATTATATATAAAGTTTATTGCTAGCCTCTGCTCTCTTTCTCAGATACTGAATACCTAAAATACGAGTATTTTCACGTCGTGTGCTGCACTACTTTTTTAAGCTCGCCCCTACCCTTTTGACACGTGGGTGTTTACTTAACGCTACAGAGAGTCTTTTCAGACAGTAAATGATACGTGTACCAAGTTTGCTTGAAATAGGTCCAGTGGTTTAAGAGTAGTTGTGGAACATACATACATATAAACACATATATATTTTTATAATTTGTATGGATTTGCTCTGTACAGGAGTAACTTTGGGGCAGGCTACTTTTGTGTTGTGTATTGCGGCACATTTGCCTTTGCCACCGCTGGCGGAGCATGTCCGATTTGACTGTGTGGCGAGACAGGCCAGCTGGACTTGATGAGTTCGTGATCGCCTCCTTTACCAGCGACAGGAGGTTCGGCGGAGCAAGCTGCGAGTGGGAATCCACCGGCGAAAGCGGACACAGCCTGGAAGCAGCCTAACAGCGCCGTGTGGCGACGTAGCGGACAGCATCCAGGCTTCAGTATAATATCATTATACTACGCGGGCTATCCACAAAGTACATTACGTTTTGGAATTAAAAATAAATAAAGAATTGGAATTTTTTTATTATATACAGATGAAAGCCATACTTAAATACTACTTTTCTACATAGTTGCCAGTTAAATTAAGGCACTTATCGTAGCGATGGACGAGCTTGGAAATTCATTCGTCGTAAAATTCGGCCGCCTGCGCCTTCTTTTAAGTGGGAGTTGTTTCCTCATCCGCCGTACAGTCCCGACCTGGCATCGAGCGACTTCCACTTATTCCCAGCAATGAAGAAGTGGTTGGCTATGCAGCGTTTTGATGACGACGCACAGCTTCAAGAAGAGGTAACAACGTGGTTGAAGGCGCAGGCGGCCGAATTTTACGACGAAGGAATTTCCAAGCTCGACTATCGCTACGATAAGTGCCTTAATTTAAATGGCAACTATGTAGAAAAGTAGTATTGAAGTGTGGCTTTCATCTGTATATAATAAAAAAAATTTCCAATATTTTATTTATTTTTAATTTCAAAACGTAATGTACTTTGTGAATAGCCCTCGTATAAGAAAGAAGGGTAGACTGACATGACTACGTAGGCTTTCCCGGCGTAATAAGTCTTGAAAGTCTGAATAAATCTGGCGAAATTAGGAATAATACCTTCGTCATGGCATCTCAGCAAGAAGGCGAGTGTACTCAACAGCTTTCCTTTCTTCCTCCGAAGTTTATCTAACTTCTGTACAAGCTTCACCATCTCCTCCCCGTAGAGGTACTTGATGTGACTACGTAGGCTTTCCCGGCGTAATAAGTCTTGAAAGACTGACATGTTGCGCCGTTCCGCCTGTACGGCCGGCAACCCATCTGGCACAACAACGTCGCGGGTTGCCTACATGCCAAGCAAGTGCTCTGCGCCAGAAGACAGTTTTGAAATACACTCCTGGAAATGGAAAAAAGAACACATTGACACCGGTGTGTCACACCCACCATACTTGCTCCAGACACTGCGAGAGGGCTGTACAAGCAATGATCACACGCACGGCACAGCGGACACACCAGGAACCGCGGTGTTGGCCGTCGAATGGCGCTAGCTGCGCAGCATTTGTGCACCGCCGCCGTCAGTTTCAGCCAGTTTGCTGTGGCACACGGAGCTCCATCACCGTCTTTAACACTGGTAGCATGCCGCGACAGCGTGGATGTGAACCGTATGTGCAGTTGACGGACTTTGAGCGAGGGCGTATAGTGGGCATGCGGGAGGCCGGGTGGACGTACCGCCGAATTGCTCAACACGTGGGGCGTGAGGTCTCCACAGTACATCGATGTTGTCGCCAGTGGTCGGCGGAAGGTGCACATGTCCGTCGACCTGGGACCGGACCGCAGCGACGCACGGATGCACGCCAAGACCGTAGGATCCTACGCAGTGCCGTACGGGACCGCACCGCCACTTCCCAGCAAATTAGGGACACTGTTGCTCCTGGGGTATCGGCGAGGACCATTCGCAACCGTCTCCATGAAGCTGGGCTATGGTCCCGCACACCGTTAGGCCGTCTTCCGCTCACGCTCCAACATCGTGCAGCCCGCCTCCAGTGGTGTCGCGACAGGCGTGAATGGAGGGACGAATGGAGACGTGTCGTCTTCAGCGATGAGAGTCGCTTCTGCCTTGGTGCCAATGATGGTCGTATGCGTGTTTGGCGCCGTGCAGGTGAGCGCCACAATCAGGACTGCATACGACTGTGGCACACAGGGCCAACACCCGGCATCATGGTGTGGGGAACGATCTCCTACACTGGCCGTACACCACTGGTGATCGTCGAGGGGACACTGAATAGTGCACGGTACATCCAAACCGTCATCGAACCCATCGTTCTACCATTCCTAGACCGGCAAGGGAACTTGCTGTTCCAACAGGACAATGCACGTCCGCATGTATCCCGTGCCACCCAACGTGCTCTAGAAGGAGTAAGTCAACTACCCTGGCCAGCAAGACCTCCGGATCTGTCCCCCATTGAGCATGTTTGGGACTGGATGAAGCGTCGTCTCATGCGGTCTGCACGTCCAGCACGAACGCTGGTCCAACTGAGGCGCCAGGTGGAAATGGCATGGCAAGCCGTTCCACAGGACTACATCCAGCATCTCTACGATCGTCTCCATGGGAGAATAGCAGCCTGCATTGCTGCGAAAGGTGGATATACACTGTACTAGTGCCGACATTGTGCATGCTCTGTTGCCTGTGTCTATGTGCCTGTGGTTCTGTCAGTGTGATCATGTGATGTATCTGACCCTAGGAATGTGTCAATAAAGTTTCCCCTTCCTGGGACAATGAATTCACGGTGTTCTTATTTCAATTTCCAGGAGTGTAGTTCCACTAGGCGGCCCTGCAGGCCGGTGAGGACCTATTTGCATCCGCGACTCACGTGACCTAAAATAATTCGTGCTATATCCTGCTACCCGACGGTGTTTAAGCCCGCACACCGCCGTGCAGAGCAAGTTCATTTTGAACCAGCGCTCCACCACGATGCCGCTGCCAACTGCCGACCAGCTGCCTCCTCCACCTCGCCTCTGCATCTCCGTCGACGGTCCCGTCTGCGTGGTTGGACGTCGTAATCTGGTTCACAGACGTTGGTAGAAATCAACCGTATTCGATACCATATTTCAGAGCCTGTGTTATTCCGAATTGCGATACAGAGTTCCTTTGGATATGCATGGGTGTCCAAAGGAACAGACACTGTGACAAGTACAGCCGTTATGAAACACATTTAATGCAAGGACAGCCATCAGCTGTAGAATGGAACGATGACGCTGAAAATTTGTGCCTGACCAGGATTCGAGCCCGGATTTCCCACCAATCGCGGCGGTCACCTTACCATTTTGTTATCCAAGCACGACCCTTGGCCAACCCCAGCTTCCGTGTGATGTCAACCATGTGCCTAAAATCTGCACGCGTACTTCAATTATGTATGAGGCAGTATCCTCCCCCTCACTTATCGACCTTAATGACAGTGAAAAATTAAACCGCGTGTACCTAATGGAAATTTGGGAAAAGCAATCGTCACCGAAGTTAATCTGTCGGTAAAGAGGGAGGAAAGGGTTACATCTTAATGAAAGGAAAAATGCAAATGAAACTGGCGGAAATTAATTTTGAAAAGGGGTAAAGTTAATAAAGAAAGTAAATTTGCGGCCGTTACGTTAACAACTAACTAGCGGTAATTAGATATTTGAGGGAAATTACGGTCGCCAGTCCTAAGGACAATTACTATAGTAACTGAAAAAGAAAGGTTATTACACATATAATTAGCACTAGAAGCGTGGCAACTGAAGGTTCACACGTGTAGTGTGAAAACTGAAAGTTTGTCAGAAGTAATACACTCCTGGAAATTGAAATAAGAACACCGTGAATTCATTGTCCCAGGAAGGGGAAACTTTATTGACACATTCCTGGGGTCAGATACATCACATGATCACACTGACAGAACCACAGGCACATAGACACAGGCAACAGAGCATGCACAATGTCGGCACTAGTACAGTGTATATCCACCTTTCGCAGCAATGCAGGCTGCTATTCTCCCATGGAGACGATCGTAGCGATGCTGGATGTAGTCCTGTGGAACGGCTTGCCATGCCATTTCCACCTGGCTCCTCAGTTGGACCAGCATTCGTGCTGGACGTGCAGACCGCGTGAGACGACGCTTCATCCAGTCCCGAACATGCTCAATGGGGGACAGATCCGGAGATCTTGCTGGCCAGGGTAGTTGACTTACACCTTCTAGAGCACGTTGGGTGGCACGGGATACATGCGGACGTGCATTGTCCTGTTGGAACAGCAAGTTCCCTTGCCGGTCTAGGAATGGTAGAACGATGGGTTCGATGACGGTTTGGATGTACCGTGCACTATTCAGTGTCCCCTCGACGATCACCAGTGGTGTACGGCCAGTGTAGGAGATCGCTCCCCACACCATGATGCCGGGTGTTGGCCCTGTGTTCCTCGGTCGTATGCAGTCCTGATTGTGGCGCTCACCTGCACAGCGCCAAACACGCATACGACCATCATTGGCACCAAGGCAGAAGCGACTCTCATCGCTGAAGACGACACGTCTCCATTCGTCCCTCCATTCACGCCTGTCGCGACACCACTGGAGGTGGGCTGCACGATGTTAGGGCGTGAGCGGAAGACGGCCTAACGGTGTGCGGGACCGTAGCCCAGCTTCATGGAGACGGTTGCGAATGGTCCTCGCCGATACCCCAGGAGCAACAGTGTCCCTAATTTGCTGGGAAGTGGCGGTTCGGTCCCCTACGGCACTGCGTAGGATCCTACGGTCTTGGCGTGCATCCGTGCGTCGCTGCGGTCCGGTCCCAGGTCGACGGGCACGTGCACCTTCCGCCGACCACTGGCGACAACATCGATGTACTGTGGAGCCCTCACGCCCCACGTGTTGAGCAATTCGGCGGTACGTCCACCCGGCCTCCCGCATGCCCACTATACGCCCTCGCCCAAAGTCCGTCAACTGCACATACGGTTCACGCCCACGCTGTCGCGGCATGCTACCAGTGTTAAAGACTGCGATGGAGCTCCGTATGCCACGGCAAACTGGCTGACACTGACGGCGGCGGTGCACAAATGCTGCGCAGCTAGCGCCATTCGACGGCCAACACCGCGGTTCCTGGTGTGTCCGCTGTGCCGTGCGTGTGATCATTGCTTGTACTGCCCTCTCGCAGTGTCCGGAGCAAGTATGGTGGGTCTGACACACCGATGTCAATGTGTTCTTTTTTCCATTTCCAGGAGTGTAAATCTCGCTACACTCTGACTTAATTTAGCGAAAGAATTAATAAAACCGGAAAATCGAAAGTTAATTTAGTGACTGAAGTTAATAGTGAGCTTTCTTTCTGAAGCACATCGAAATTCAGTAAAATACGGTTAGTCTTGAACTACCTCAGCAATCATTTCAAAAGCAACTTGACTCTACGCAATTTAGAAATAAGAGATTTAACTTTGAACTTAAATTAAATGGTTCTGAAGAATTAACAATAGTAAAATTTTGTACGTACCAAGCTGAGCTGCAGTCACAGGTAAGCTAAAGTATGCTAACAAAACTCGCACTCTTAATTTGTGCTCGTGTAATCTAAATATTGCAGCCAGCTATGAATACTTTAACTGAACTTTGAAATTAAAGCAGTGAAATTGAATTATATTATTTTAATGCTGGCGTTTGAATTTCAACGACACTCGGGTTCATTTCGGAAAAGGAAGGGACCCTGCTTGGCAATGCAATTGGGACAATGAGCAACAAAGGTCCATGCTACGTTACTGTAATTTTGTGATTTGAACAGTTTGAAAAGCTGAGGTCTGCCATACAGTTCTGAATCTTTACGTGCTTTTAGTCTTCCTTGTTGGTTGATTGAAGGTTGGAAGTCGTCGATCGAGGAGGTGGCGACAGTCACTCATCATCGGCCGTCGCTGTTGCAGAAGCTGGATGTTGGCGCGCCTTCCTCTCGACACGGTCACCAGGCGAAACGGGCTCTTGATGTGCGCCAGCTAATGCTTCCCGTCCGCGACACCATGTCAGAAACTATCATCGCAAGTCGAGCGCAATTACATGCTGCTGAACCCGGGAAGCGCGGCAACTCGCGGGAGCGTCACACAACACCTCCTCCACTCGCTACTCCAGCCAGACTCCTGCTCCGCCCGCGCTCCACGCGGCCGAGTTCACACTACCAAAGATCCTACACACTTTCGTTCTTCACACGACCTATCGATGTATTCGTTCGATAGCATAGTTTCCCCTAGGCCAGACCCAGCGTATAAATACCAATAATATTCACAAAATAAACCAATTATAAATCGACATAAATGCATATATATATATATATATATATATATATATATATATATATATATATATATATATATATACACACAAATAGTAAAACAATTACAATATATAAAGACACAGAAATGCCATATCTTGAGGTAACAAAAAAAGGGGAAAAAAATATAGTACAATAGATGGAAATACGAGGATATGCATTTCCGGCGTTACAAGGCGTATTCTGAAAGTAAGGTCCGATCGGTCGCGAAATGGAAACCACGGGGAAAATACGATAAAGCTTTGCCTAGGTGTTTTGGGCAGTGTCTCTAGTATGGCCGTTGATCGGGTTACGTCAGTCTTTTCAGCTCTGAGCGCACAGTGACTCCATAAAGATGCTTAGAAAACAGTGTCTCCCGTCCACTATGAGTGCCAGTGAGAGATTTCGCCTGATTTTATGCAGCCCACACTACATAACTGTCATGCATTTCCTTCTTCACGACAGTTCTCGGCCACACTCTGCAGGGGCACTGAGGACGTCTCTGCAGCGTTTTCGATGGGAAGTGTTTGATCGCCCTCCATACAGCCCGGACTTTGCTCCCTCTGATTTTCATCTACGCTGATATGAACCGCTGGCTATGAAGTTAACGTTTTGGCACAGACAACGAACTTCAGATGAGCGTAGAGAAACGGCGAAAAGTGCAGGCGGCTGCCTTTTATAACGAAGGTATTGGACCGGCCGGGGTGGCCAAGCGGTCCTAGGCGCTACAGTCTTTAACCGCGCGACCGCTACGGTCGCAGGTTCGAATCCTGCCTCGGGCATGGATGTGTGTGCAGTCCTTAGGTTAGTTAGGTTTAGGTGGTTGTAAGTTCTAGGGGACTGATGACCTCAGCAGTTAAGTCTCATAGTGCTCAGAGCCATTTGAAGGAATTGGAAAGTTGGTACAGCGTTACGACAAATGTCTCAGACGGAGCGGTGACTATGTAGAGAAGTTGTACCTAACTATTGCAAATAAAACACTTGATTTCACTGTGGTTGACATTTTGCGACCGATCGGACCTTGCTTTCAGAATACGCCTCGTATATTCCCGTGAATGGCAGACATTTTACTTGACAGTCGCTTGCCCGGTGTCGGCGGATAAATACGATAAAGCTGACGGTTCTCCATATTCGCAATTGCCCATACATTTAATGTATTTCATAACGGCTGTAGTCGCCGCAGTGCCTGTTCCTTAGGACATGCATTCATCTCCAAAGGAACTTTGCATCGTAATTCGGTTAACACAGGCACTGCAATATCGTATTTCTCAGCCAACACGGGCAAGAGACTTGCAAATAAAATGTCACACCTGTACGGGAATATAGATAATGAATGTACGAGTACAGGTTGTAGACACATGGTTGGCGTCATACGGAAGATTCGGTCTGGCCGTGAGTCGTGCGTGGATAGCCCTCCCGATAAGTGGGAAATCCGGATTCGAGTCCCGATCTGGCACAAACTTTCATTCTACAACTGATGGCTGTCCATATTCTCATTTGCGAATACATTTAATGTGTTGGCTGTATTCTGTTTTTCCGAGGATCTACATCACCGTGCACATATTAAAAGTAAATCTTGTGAAACTTGATTTCCGCGTGCACCACTGGGAGTTGTAAATATTAACTTCTGGAAAACTCGACCAAGTATGAGACTTTGAGTTGTTGAACAAAAAGCCTTCAGCCTGTAAATTTTTTTCAGTGTTAATGTGTTTGTTTCGTCGGAGCAAAGGAGGACACTATTTTTTCTCAATAAGCTGTATTTAGCGTAAATTAGTGACTTCAGTTCCGCCTAAGGCCGATTCTTTGAATACAAACACCCAGGAGAACCGAAGTGTCTCAGACCGATTTGATTGGTAAACGCTCTAGCCAAAGTGTGGGAAAAGCTTCCATGCCATCGCCTTAGCGAGCACAGATAGTAGGCATGAGCCCCTTGCAGTACGGTTTCAGGAAAGAAAAATCCACCGAGGATGCGATGAATCACGTAATGGTCATCGTGAACACTTCAGACTACAAGTATGTTATAGGCGTAATGATTGATATAGCTGGGGCGTGTGATAATTTATGGCGACCTGCCCTGTTCTATGAAACAGATGGGCTGCCCCAGGTTGCTCTACAACAGCCTACGAGATTACTGCACAGCCAGGCAGGTGCAATCAGAATTTCCCCGAAATAAAATTATGGGAAACATCACCAAACGCTGCCCTCGGGATTCTGTTTGCCGTCCAGAGTTCTAAGATTTTGGCATAGAGCTATTACTGAACCGGCTTCAGAATATAACATACACTGCAGATTGCGTCGCCTACGCAGACGCTCTGCTGATTATAATATCTGCTAACAAAAGGCCTAATAAGAGGAAAACAGTAGGGTGGTTCTTGAAAGACTAAGCAACTGATGCGTAGAAGCCTTGTGGGAAGAAAGGAAGTATAGAGGTACTTTTGGTACAAACATCGACGAAAAGCGAAAAAGCAGCTATCTGTATGCACTGTAAATGTTCACTGCACATTTTTGACATCTTAGAAAATACCATTTTTGACTTTGTTATGATGATTTGAAAATGGGTCATTGCCCGAAACTAGTCATCGAATGAATCAAAAGAAAAAATTGGCAATTTGGACTGGTTTTCCGTTCTATAGAAAAGCAAAACGTTAATACACGTGTAGAAATTGTCCGTCAAAGGCATTAAAATCCTGAACAAAACAGCAACAATTGGCCAAAGAAGTTATCAGCCGCCACTAAGTGCAGTAAGAACGTACCGCGGTACAATCTTAATCGCTGTTGTGGGCTACGGGTCGAGCGTTTGGGCCCATAGAGCCAGAAAGGTAAGGACAGCAAAGGCTATATGGCGAGCACAGAGGAGAGTACTCTTGCGTCTGACGGGCGCGTATAGAACAACACCGACTAAGGCGGTGCTGGTCACATTGTGTTTTCTACTTATAGACCTGACAGTAAGAAAGGGAAGTGTACAATAGTTCTAGGGGACTGATGACCACAGTAGTTAAGTCCCATAGTGCTCAGAGCCATTTGAACCATTTGAACCATAACAAAATTCCTCTCAGAGGGTAACACTACACTGTTGCTTTATACGATAATTACTTTAACAAGATAGTTTTCATTTCACGACCTACCTCCAACTTTAAGGTTACGGTATAGCAGTAGCAGACGATAGTGTTATAAGGAGATGAAGTTTAGTGGGTCGGAAATGGCGAGTATCATAAGATAAAGGAGATACTGGGCACAAGAGCCACATAGAAAAAGAAAATAAAGGCGTGCATTCATAGAAAATGGCACGAAATCTGGGACAGGGCAGAAACAGGTAGGAGAACTTATCAGTTCCGTCCTAACATAAAAGAAAGTTGAAGAATGTCATACTTCCGACCAAGGAAGCTAGATACTACCTCTCGGAACATATCCGCATCCGACCTACTTACTGAAAATACGTACAACAAAGCGCCATCGACACTTGTGAATGTGGAGCAATTTGCACACCAGATCACAACGTCTGGGAATGTGCCATTAAACGAGATGTTACAGACCAGGACGGGAACGTCTTTAGTAATACAACGGTCTATAACATAATAAGGAACAAAGAACTGTGGCATAACATAATCTCGCTCACAGCTGAAATATCAGCTAATGAGCTACAAATCTACATGACTGAGAGACAACCAAGAAGAGGGCACATATCATGACCATGTCACGACATCCACGTACGACAATCTTCCGGAACCAGTTGGGAGAGGAGCCTCGGGAAGCAAGAGCAGGGATTTCCTGAAGCCCTGACAGCCATCTCCCAACCCCCGCATTCTGGTGGCACACCGGCAGAGGCGCTGTGAAACCTGAATTGCACCTCTGCACGCCAGAGGCCAACCATCCAGACAAATGAGAAATCTCACTCGGTTCCGGTACAGAGCACAAAAGTGTAGTGTAGTATAGTGTAGCGCTCATATAGTATGGTGTTGTATAGTAGTGTAGTCCAATATTATGAAGTACAAAATCTGTGATCCAGCAACGCAGCATATTACTGTAGACTAGTAGCACGTGCCTTCTGGATTTAGGATGAACATAATATCTGTGTGCCGGATGGCTAGATGGTAGTAAGTAGACTTTCTCCTTTTTTAATGTAGGTTTTTCTCTTAAACACCATGGTGCTTAGTGATACTAACATCTTTGAAGTTGCGTTAAAAAGTTCTGTGCTATACTCATGTTAATTACAGACCAATATCAATAACTTCTATTTGCTACAGAATCCTCGAACATATTCCCAGTTCGAATATAATTAACTTCCTTGGGACTGAGAAGCTTATGTGCGCGAATCAGCATGGTTTTAAAAAGCATCGTTCATGCGAAACTCAGCTTGCCCTTTTTTCACAAGGTTATCGTCAGGAGAGCCCCAGGGAAGTCTGATGGGACCGCTGTTGCTCTCTACATACATAAATGATTTGGCTGACAGGGTGGGCAGCAATCTGCGGTTGTTTGCTAACGTTGCCGTGTTGTACTGTAACGTTGTAACACCATAGCTCTATTGCTCTACTGATTTATTTTGCCTTTTGTTTTATTTAATGTTATATCGTTGAGTTTCTGTAAATGTTGTTGGATTGAATCCATACCATGGGAGTGTTTATTCTTTTCTCTGTTATAAACTTTGATGTTTTTTAAGAATGTGGGAAGTTTGACCTATGTCATATGTACGATATGAGCAAATGATATGTTTGTCTTTCGCACTTAATGTCTTTGGTTATCTTTGAGATTGAATAATTTTGTTTAAATAATTTTTTGTAGAAATACCAATATGTGCAAATGTTCTGTTTTAATTAATATGTTTGGTTACTATTATGTAAACCGCTGACCTTCACTTAGGGTTCTTAGTTATGTCATATATAAAAGGTGTTGTGGTTACCCTCGGGAACGGAAGCATGCAGCGCGCGCTAATTGTGGTTGGCCTAGGTAGAAAAGGTGGAACAAAGAGTCAGTCGGGGATGAGCTACCAAACTATCAACTGCTCATGTAAAAGTTGTGTATTGTGCTGGTTCCGAGAGAGGCTTTTCCTGACGCTTTCCAATGCCTCGGATGGATGGATAAAGAGCTGGAACTATTCTGGAATTGGTATATACCATCGCCACCAAGAAATGACAGAGTCCAGCAATTCTACCTGCAAATCCACCTACCAACATGCAATCGCCACCACATTGCGCAATCACTGTAATGTAACACTATAGTAATGTACAGTGGAGGATCAGCTCATAGGATGTTATAGTGTACCCAAATATAAGGTAAAATTTGACTGAACTCTTGTACCTACAGTGATTTATTCTCAGTCACATATCCACTTAGGGTCCCTCCCACGCTAAAGTGTTTACCGAGTGTCCTTTATTGAGGGCATATTAAAATTAATATGGCATTAGAGTGTGCTAAAATTAATATTGTTTGCCGAAAGGATCTTACAAATATTTCAAATTTGTGTTTCACTACAGTAAAAGTTTGAACTGCAACTGTTGAGAGTTATATGTTCATGCTCGCTAAGTACTTGTTTCTCTAGTGTATTGAAAGTGTGTTTAGTTTGCTCTGCTACAGTGGTCAAGATTAAGCCCCCCCCCCCCCCCCCCCTCTCCATTGAAAAAAGTTCAAATGGACAAAGTTACTAAGTTAAAGAAAGTTTTAATTACTCTTGCTATTCAAGTCAAATTCTATACAATATTGGGCTCCTCTTGTGTATTAAAAGTGCATATTAATGGCGTAACAGGACCAACAGTTTGTCTATTGTGCTCATGCTAGGTAACGATTAATAGAAAGACCACTATTTATGAAAACAATAATTTCTTTATTCAAAAGACAGTGAGAAGTAACCTGTTAGTGAATTCCATTTAACTTTCATTCTAAATAGAAAAGTATTTAGCTGAGAGAGACTTAACCTGTGACTAGTTCATAATTTTGCAGTGAATTACATTTACAATTTCATGTCAGCTGGGAAAATGTTTGAGAAGTAGTACTGAACCTATGCCCAATTTATGAGTCTACAGTGAATATTTATAGTAATGTTATAAAGACCATTCCGTTTGAATAATCCCTGAAGGTAATAGTGTGTAGTGTTATAACGTTATATTTATTCAAATAGTTTGTTCTGATGTGGTAGTCCCACCTTAACGTGAACATACTGTATTCAGGTGCCAGAGTTCATTGCACTCGAGTGTGGTAAAGTACAGGTTGTGTTTGTCCGTTAAAGTTACTCATACTTATTTTCTTGAACAAGAATGTCAATCATTCTCTTGCCTAATTAGGCTGGCGACAGTTTTCCTCATTCTTTGAACAGTGTAGATAGGTAAAATATCGTTTGTTACTGTTTAAATATTTATGTAATTCTGACTTTCACTTCCGATAAGCCACCTCCGTTAGGTATAACAACACGGCCAACATAACAAAATTGCCGGCCGCGGTGGTCTAGCGATTCTAGGCGCGCAGTCCGGAACCGCGCGACCACTACGGTCGCAGGTTCGAATCCTGCCTCGGGCATGGATGTGTGTGATGTCCTTAGGTTAGTTAGGTTTAAGTAGTTCTAAGTTCTAGGGGACTGATGACCACAGTAGTTAAGTCCCATAGTGCTCAGAGCCATTTGAACCATTTGAACCGTAACAAAATTCCTCTCAGAGGGTAACACTACACTGTTGCCTTATACCATAATTACTTTAACAAGATAGTTTTCATTTCACGATCTACCTCCAACTTTAAGGTTATGGTATAGCAGTAGCAGACGATAGTGTTATAAGGTGACGAAGTTTAGTGATTGTAGGAAGATACAAGACATCTTAGACAAAATTTCTAGTTGGTGTGATGAATGGCAGCTAGCTCTAAATGTGGAAAAATGTTAGTTAATGCAGATGAGTAGGAAGATCACACCTCTAATGTTCGGATACAGTATTGCTGGTGTCCTGCTTAACACAGTCAAGTCATTTGAATATCAGGGTGTGACGTTCTGAAGCTGTACGAAATGGAACGAGCGTGTGAGAACTGTGGTAGGAAAGGCAATGGTCGACTTCGGTTTATTGGGAGAATTTTAGGGAAGAGTGGTTCACCTGTGAAGGAGACGGCATACAGGACGCTGGTGCGACCTATTCCTGAATACTGCTCAAGTGTTTGCGATCTGTACCAGCTTGTATTATAAGGAAGACATTGAATCAGTTCAGAGGCAGGCTGCTAGATTTGTTACCGGTAGGTTAGACCAACACGTAAGTGTTACGGAGATGCTACGGGAACTCAAATGGGAATCCCTGGAGGGAAGGCGACGTTCTTTTCGAGAAACGCCGTTGAGAAAATTTAGAGAACCGGCATTTGTAGCTGACTACCAAACGATTCTACTGCGGCTAACATACAATGCGCGTGACGACCACGAAGATAAGATACTAGAAATTAGGGCTCGTATAGAGGCACACAGACAGTCGTTTTTCCGTCGCTCTATTTGCGAGTGGAACAGAAAAGGAAATGACAAGTCGTGTACAGGGTGTCCTCCGCCACGCACCGTACGGTGCCTTGGGGAGCATCTTTGTAGATGCAAACGTAGACGTAATTCAGGTGCAACATGCAATACTCAGTCTGTTGTTGTACCTAAATAACAGACTAAAAGGAAATTGCGTTTATGAATTACCTCTATTTATTTATAGCGCAGAGGCACCACAGCAGTGGGGTCGCAGACCATCAGTAGTGTAGCAATGCCGACTTTGATTGTCTTTGATCTTTGCATTGGGATTGCCTACATTCAGGTGCAGGGACAGCGTGTTATCAATGACACCATCCTTATCAGTGACCTCATCATCCTTATGGCCACTCTCTCTCCCCCTCCCCTTCCCTATTCTTATCAAGAGCCAATTATTACGCAATATTAAAAATCCAAGATGATGACAATAGCCCAGTTGTGTTAGTGGGAAATTAAAAACCATATTCGCAAATTACTAGTTCCAAATCAAATGTGTTCAAATGTGAGTGAATTCCTAAGGGACCAAACTGCTGAGGTCATCGGTCCTTAGCTTACACCCTACTTAAAGTAACTTATGCTAAGAATAACACGCACATCCATGCCTGAGGAGTGCCACATCATTATGATTGATCTTGAAAGATGATCCATGGAACATGGAAGTAACTTAAGATTTTTTATTGTTCTGGGACGAGGTATGATTTTCCTGAATGTTAATGTTACTGTACTAAGGGTCAAGTCTTTTAGAGAACTGAGTGCAAACACCTAGTTTGTTTTGTCTTACACACACACACCCGTATTTGCATGGTTCATACTGCTAACAATATTTAATTAAAGCTGGTTCACGTCCATGCTCGTTCAACCATCTCCACACGCCCACCGAAAATCTGTGCCACAATTTTAATGCAACGCCTTTCAACCTGTAATCAGAGATAGTCATCAACATGGCGGCGACAGCCAGAGAGGCTCCTCGATTTGAAGAAGGACGCCGGGCGTGCAGGGAGGTGGGAGTTGGTTAGGACCAGTCAGTTAGTGGCAACCTAACAGGTCTCGAAAGTTCCCTCAGAACTCGCTTCTAAGACAGACGCAGCTTTCTGTAGTAACAGCCATTTAGAGTATTAATAGAAAATAGTTCTTACGGGCCCTACACACGCACCAACGGACCGACAAATTGGACGCGTGTAGGCGCTTTGGCCAACCAAATGTCCAACTTTTTTGTCAGGAGGACCTTGCGTACGACCACTCGACAGCAGACCCCACCCGCAGCGCTTCGTCCGACAAATTGTGTCATGTGTAGCCAACAGCACGACAGAAGTTCGTCTTTTGTCACTGCGACAGGGATAAAACCCTGATCTAATATACAATGACAGAGTACGAGATGGACCAATCTTTAATGACAGATTTTTCACGAATCCATAATGGTTTCACGTGGCGCACAGAGAAAGTAAAAGATATACAATTTATGAATAAATGTTGTCGAGCTTCTATATTTCCATTTTTAGGTTTTGTTTCCGAAACTTTGCGGAAATTAAATCTGAAAACCGAAATACAGACCGATTGGATCTTAAATTTCATTTACGACTAGCTTATCGCCCTCTGTTTCGCTCGCATAGACTGTATGGCCTGTATAGATTCTTTTGTTTTTATTTAATCGAATTTTTATGTTCTTTACAAATTGCAGCACCTTCTAAACATCACTAATTAAGGCCATATAAGCCGGCCGAAGTGGCCGTACGGTTAAAGGCGCTGCAGTCTGGAGCCGCAAGACCGCTAGGGTCGCAGGTTCGAATCCTGCCTCGGGCATGGATGTTTGTGATGTCCTTAGGTTAGTTAGGTTTAACTAGTTCTAAGTTCTAGGGGACTAATGACCTCAGCAGTTGAGTCCCATAGTGCTCAGAGCCATTTGAACCAAGGCCATATAAGCACGGTCTTTGCTGAAGGTATTTCTGACCAAAAAGCGGTAATGGTAGCTGGAGGAGAGTCCCTTTGTTGTGCCTATCTGCGACTCAGCATCTCTGCTATATGGTGAGTAGTAACTTTCCTTCTCATAATATTGTTACATTCAAACGTGGATTTTCCATTGTTTGATTTAACATTTACAAGACCGTCGTTTGATTTACTTATTTTGCTTCACCATGATGTATCTCCTTAGGCGTCTATAAATAATGTTGCAGGCTTCAGGAATCATTTTAGATAATAGTTGTGAAGATACAACTGCACTGAATTTGAGGTACATACTCTTAATTTCTGCCAGTGGCTAGAAACCTTTACGTAGCTAATAGCCTCTCCTCACAGCTTACATCCTCTCTCATGACTGTATTCTTTTCCGTTAAAATGGATTGATAATGTTCAGCGGCTCCGACATACATGTTACATAATAACGAAAATCATAGGCTGCCAAGCCCTTAAGTGACAGAGCGTGGGTGTATTTCACGTGAGCTTAAAGCCTGCTCAAATCCTAATACCAGAAGTGACGTCAAAGTGACGTGTACGTGTCCAGCAGCACATTTCCTGTGAGCTGAGTGTGGCTGCAGTCTAATAAATACAGTCATGAGTGACTCTCTCTGCTGCGGAAGTTGTTACCGTTAGCGTGACTAGCGCTCCAAGCGGTGAGGAAGCAGAGAGTCATGTTCATCGTAAGGATAATGTTTGTTTTTAATTGTTTTCCCCTTAATTAACGCAATAGTTGTTATATTTTTGTGTTAGTAAGTTACATGTAATATCATGAAATACATCTTAAAAAAAGCCGAATCACACTGATTCAGTGGCATAAGCAACAACTCATTCATGAAGAAATACTTTCGAATATGTTTATATTTACAGCTTATGCCGCTGGAAGCAAGAGAATATAAACATTTCTAGGATGAGAAGCATATATTTTTGTTGCTGTCTGTTATTATCATAGGCACTTTCCTTGACATTTAAAAATTTTTTTTTATAGATTTCAATGATTCGTCTTTTATTATACTTCGCTCTACTTTCTAATACACAAATATTTTTGTAAATGTGAACACTTTTCCTCCAAAAGCGAATATGTTGCAGATTCTTGCCGTTTGTGTCTCAGATTTAGCAACAATTGCGGAACTGGTTTCTCCTGTCTTGAGAAACAGTTTTATTGCTTTTTACGAGTTCTTATCACGTCTGTGTGGTTTTCCATTAGGCTACAGTTGCGGTGTCTTATTTGATACGTTAAATAATGTAGGTATTACATTCCACATAGTTTCCTAGGTTCCACATTCACTGATTAAGCTGAAAGTGTAACGAACAATACTCTACTTTGCTGGGCACGTATACGACGTGTTTCCATAACGGGTCAGGTCCTCCTGTGTTTTCTAGCTTTTTTTTCGTTATTAAAGGAAAAGACGTCCAGAATGAGATTTTCACTCTGCAGTGGAGTGTGCGCTGTTATGAAACTCCCTGGCAGATTAAAACTGTGTGCCGGACCGAGGACTCCAACTCAGGACCTTTGCCTTTCGCGGGCAAGTGCTCTACCATCTGAGCTACCCAAGCACGACTCACGCCCCGTCCTCACAGCTTTACTCCTGCCAGTACCTCGTCTCCTACCTTCCAAATCAGCGCACACTCTGCTGCAGAGAGAAAATCTCATTCTGGAAACATCCCCAAGGCTGTGGCTAAGGCATGTCTTCGCAATATCCTTTTTTTCAGGAGTGCTAGTTCTGCAAGGTTCGCAGGAGAGCTTCTGTAAAGTTAGGTAGGTAGGAGACAAGGTACTGGCAGAAACAAAGCTGTGAGGACGAGCCGTGAGTCGTGCTTGGGTAGCTCAGATAGTAGAGCACTCGCGAAAGGCAAAGGTCCCAAGTTCGAGTCTCGGTCAGGCACACAGTTTTAATCTGCCAGGAAGTTTCGAAAAAGACATCATTCAGCAAATATCTGTACGTTAAAAGAGAATCGTAAATAAACTGTCCTGTAAAGCACCGTTTCGTTTCTCTCAGGAACCTTCGGAAATCGCAGAAACAACAGCTAAATATTTTATTCTCAGTAATTAAGTCGAACCGGGGACGTAAGAAAGAAGATAAAATGCGTCAAAGATGCTTGCACCAGGCGTGAACGGAGTAAATAAGCATAAGCTTTTTTTCAAAAGAAAAAGCATAATAAATTTACGTTAAAGTAAAGGAAAATGAACGTATATCTATAATACTGATTAAAACTGAAAATACGAGGATGGTTTGAAAATTTCACGGGAGCACCACGAGAGGTGAGCGCTAGCGCAACGAGTTGTTCACGTGATTTTCATTGGGCTGTTGTCCGTAAACATGTGCCACGTCACTGCTCTTGGAAGAGAGCTGTGGCGATGGCGTGGCTCTGTTGATTTGCGAAGATGGAAAAAATTGAGATTCGAGCAGTGATTAAGTACTTCATAAAGAAAGATATGAAAGCAAAGGACATTCATGCCGATTTCCAGAATACACTGGCGGAGGGGGACTGTTACTTCATATTCAACTGTTGCCAAGTTGACAAACGAATTTAAATTTAGTCGGGAGAGCTTAGATAATGATCCGCGCAGTGGTCGGCCAAGATGTGTCGCTACTCCAGAAATCATTGCAAAAATGCACAAAATGGCCATGTAGGATCGCCGATTGAAAGTGCGTGAAATTGCTCACGCTTGCTAGATTATCGTCTGAAAGAGTATATCACATTTTAACTGAAGATCTGGAAATGAAAAAAATATCTGCAAGATGTGTGCGACGACTCTTGACGCTGGATCAAAAACGCATGAGAATGGACATATCGGAACAATTTTTGGCCTGTTTCAGGAGAAACGAACAAGACTTTTTGCGCTGGTTTGTCACCACAGATTAAACTTGCACTATTATACCCCAAGGACAAAACAACAGGTAAAGCAGTGGAAACATGCTGATTCTCCGCCACCAAAGGAAGCAAAGGCAATTCCTTCGTGTGGCTGGTCCCGGCGGAGGTTCGAGTCCTCCCTCGGGGCATGGGTGTGTGTGTTTGTCCTTAGGGTAATTTAGGTAAAGTAGTGTGTAAGCTTAGGGACTGATTACCTTAGCAGTTAAGTCCCATAAAATTTCACACACATTTGAAAATTTTTTTGAACAATTCCTTCGGCGAGAAAGGTCATGGCATCAGTGTTCTGGGATGTGAAGGGGATGGAAATGGAAATGAGCGTATGGCATCGTTGGCCGGGAGGCCCCATTCGGGGAAGTTCGACCGCCACGTGCAAGTCTTATTTCAGGGCAACTTGCGCGCCGGTGATGAAGATGAAATGATGACGAGGACGACACAACACCCAGTCCACGAGCGGAGAAAATCTCCAACTCGGCCGGGAATCTAACCCGAGCCCACTTGCATGGGATTCAAGCACGTTACCACTCAGCTCAGCAGGCGAAGGGGATTCTGTACGTAGATTATCTCTCCATTGGGCAAACAATTACTGGAGAATACTATGCTAACCACCTGGACAAATTGCTACAAAAGACACGCGAAAAAAGGCCAGGTTTAACAAGGAGAAAGTCATCTTCCATCAAGACAATGCGCGCCCGCACACGTGTGCCGTCGCCACGGCAAAATTACACGAACTAAGATATGAATTGTTGCCACACACGCCTTATTCACCTGATACGGCTCCGTCAGACTTCCATCTCTTCCCAAAACTGAAAATTTTTCTTGGTGGACGAAGATTTACTTCAAACGAAGAATTGACAGCCGGAGTTGACAACTATTTCGCAGGCCTGGAGGAAACTCATTTTCGAAATGGGATCAAGGCACTGGAACATCGTTGGACCAAGTGCATTAATCTACAAGGAAACTACATTGAAAAATAAAAAAAAAGTTTCAGTGAGGTAAGTACTTTCCTCCTATTCCGTTCCGAGAACTTTTCAAACCACCTTGATATACGAAAGACCTGAGCTTTCTCGTTGAGCACTTTGATAGTAAATGTTATTACACGGCTGGTGTATCACTGTTACGATATTTTTAATGATAAATAAAAACGGTTTACCCAGAATCACGCTGTTTGATCTCTAACAAGCTATATAGCAGATTTTATCAAGTAACCTATATGACAGGTCGTGTGCCTATTTCACATTTCTTTAATCATATTTTATTGACAGATGTGAAAATTAGCGAACTATCAGTTTAATAAGTCACAGCTGCAAAATACTAACGCGAGTTCTTTACAGACGAATGGAAAAACTGGTAGAAGCTGGCCTCGGGGAAGATCAGTTTGGATTCCGTAGAAATGTTGGAACACGTGAGGCAATACTGACCCTACGACTTATCTTAGAAGCTAGATTAAGGAAAGGCAAACCTACGTTTCTAGCATTTGTAGACTTAGAGAAAGCTTTTGACAATGTTGACTGGAATACTCTCTTTCAAATTCTGAAGGTGGCAGGGATAATATACAGGGAGTGGAAGGCTATTTACAATTTGTACAAAAACCAGATGGCAATTATAAGAGTCGAGGGACATGAAAGGGAAGCAGTGGTTGGGAAAGGAGTGAGACAGGGTTGTAGCCTCTCCCCGATGCTATTCAATCTGTATATTGAGCAAGCAGTAAAGGAAACAAAAGAAAAGTTCGGAGTAGGTATTAAAATCCATGGAGAAGAAATAAAAACTTTGAGGTTTGCCAATGACATAGTAATTCTGTCAGAGATAGCAAAGGATATGGAAGAACAGTTGAACGGCATGGACAGTATCGTGAAAGGAGGGTATAAGATGAACATCAACAAAAGCAAAACGAGGATAATGGAATGTAGTAGAATTAAGTCGGATGATGCTGAGGGAATTAGATTAGGAAATGAGACACTTAAAGTAGTAAAGGAGTTTTGCTATTTGGGGAGCAAAATAACTGATGATAGTCGAAGTATAGAGGATATAAAATGTAGACTGGCAATGGCAAGGAAAGCGTCTCTGAAGAAGAGAAATTTGTTAACATCCAGTATTGATTTAAGTGTCAGGAAGTCGTTTCTGAAAGTATTTGTATGGAGTGTAGCCATGTATGGAAGTGAAACATGGACGATAAATAGTTTAGACAAGAAGAGAATAGAAGCTTTCGAAATGTGGTACTACAGAAGAATGCTGAATATTAGATGGGTAGATCACATAACTCGAGGAGGTATTGAATAGAATTGGGGAGAATAGGAGTTTGTGGCACAACTTGACTAGAAGAAGGGATCGGTTGGTAGGACATGTTCTGAGGCATCAAGGGATCACCAATTTGGTACTAGAGGGCAGCGTGGAGGATAAAAATTGTAGAGGGAGACCAAGAGATGAATACACTAAGCAGATTCAGAAGGATGTAGGCTGCAGTAGGTACTGGGAGATGAAGAAACTTGCACAGGATAGAGTAGCATGGACAGCTGCATCAAACCAGTCTCAGGACTGAAGACCACAACAACAACATTGACATTATCTTCCTTATATATTAGTTACGTTAATAAAATTCTTCAAGTGCTTCGCATACGTTACTGCAGGCACCAGAATCTACCTCATACATAGCAGCTACTGAAATGTAGAACAATCACTAACGTAAATGCCTCAGGTTGCTAATAATCAATAGTGTTAAAGCTTGTCTTTATTCGGGTTACATCGGTCGTCAGTAATTACTGCTCTTCAGAAGTTATCAGAAGCCAGCAAACAGAGTCAACTCACATGTGTTCAATGCGAAGCCTTAACTCCATTCCAGTGCACAGTGCACTATCTCCACACGTTTCACATTTCCGTACATTTCCCAACACTTCAGCGGAAAAAAAGACACTAAAAATGACACATTTTGGAGAAATCGTTAACGCAGTTTGTCACTAAGACTGTGCATCTCCGTAATATACAAGTGTAAATACGGAATCCACCAAATACGGCATGGTAGCTTCACGCAAGGACCAATACAATGTAATTGTTGGTCCCACAAACTACTACAAAAGGCGACGATGAAGAAACATATTAGCGTACTGCTCGATGAGAACTCGCTATTCTTGACATCCTTACTCGCAGTCTCTGACCACACGACCGGTCACGGTGAACAGACGTAACAACTAGCATTGTTACTAACCTCGCGGTGTCTCGAAGGCTTTTATTGTCAATGATTACAAGAATTCGTACAAAGGTTGACGTATTCGTGATAAATCTTCAGTGCGCCATTTCCTCGAAACAGCATGCTGCAAGTTATAATACAAGAAAGCAAAACGCCACAAAACCAATATGGCGAATGCCGCATGGAGCGTCACGTTGGTTTGACGTCACTTCCCGTTGCGGCTACTAGTAGGAGGGAAGAGTGGGGGAGCCGCGAAGGCTTTAGCGTTTGCTTGAATATCTTTCTTTGCATTAGCCACTTCTTTGAACAAAGCTTCCTTTTGGATTTTTTGTTTTGTTTTTGTTTGCCTTGTTACCTCTAAAACAGCCAAGGCAGACCGCAATTTTGTTTCTGTGTAAAACCAAGCGGGATGGCGTAGAACACAATTTCAATGAGTGAAAGATAAACACATCACAACAACAGGGCGGCGCTGTAGTATCTGACCGCAGTCGGTAGGGAGGTGTGTAGCTGCCACGAAATTGGTCTGTCGGTCGGTTTCCAATAAATTGGTGCATGTGTATAGCCCCTTTCCCTGGTAGTCTGCTGTTTTCTTGCTGTAACCTAGTTTTTCTGTAGGATCCAGCTAGGACACTCAGCTTCACTTCTGTCAGTGTCTTGGAGCAGTCAACTCTGCATAGTTGGCATCCATCTCGTGGAAGTCGCCATGTTGGGGAAGGTCTGGCTCCAAGGCCTCACGTACTCATGGGGATAGTATGAGTTTTTCAAAACCGCATATATCGTTTACTATTAGCGGGGAGCAAATAATCCATGTGGTCCACGCCATCGGAAGACAACCGTTGGCTGCCGTCTGCATCAACACGGGAAGATACGACGGGCTGTACACTAGATAACTGAGTCCGTCACGTTTCACTGTTCTTTCTCATCGCTAGTTTTTCTCTCTCTCGTTTGTCTCAATCCTTTAGAGGCTGCCTTAATACCACTTCTGGTCCAATGCTTGAGCAGAGTGAAAACAAAGAGTCCCTACAAATTACATGATGGATTTTTGTCCTAATTCTCATAGCCAAACAAGGAGTGGGAAATGGAGACATGGGGTGTCAGATGGACCAGCGAGAGGTCTGCCTCTGCAAGAAACGGCTTATTTGCTCGAAAGTGACGATGGTATTTATGTTGTTGTTGTTATTGTCTTCATTCCTGAGACTGGTTTGACGCAGCTCTCCATGCTACTCTATCCTGTGCAAGCTTCTTCATCTCACAGTACTTACTGCAACCTACATCCTTCAGAATCTGCTTAGTGTATTCATCTCTTGGTCTCCCTCTACGATTTTTACCCTCCACGCTGCCCTCCAATGCTAAATTTGTGATCTCTTGATGCCTCAGAACACGTCCTACCAACCGGTCCCTTCTTCTTGTCAAGTTGTGCCACAAACTCCTCTTCTCCCCAATACTATTCAATACCTCCTCATTAGTTATGTGATCTACCCATCTAATATTCAGCATTCTTCTGTAGTACCACATTTCGAAAGCTTCTATTCTCTTCTTGTCTAAACTATTTATCGTCCATGTTTCACTTCCATACATGGCTACACTCCATACAAATACTTTCAGAAACGACTTCCTGACACTTAAATCAATACTGGATGTTAACAAATTTCTCTTCTTCAGAAACGCTTTCCTTGCCATTGCCAGTCTACATTTTATATCCTCTATACTTCGACCTTCATCAGTTATTTTGCCCCCCAAACAGCAAAACTCCTTTACTACTTTAAGTGTCTCATTTCCTAATCTAATTCCCTCAGCATCACCCGACTTAATTCTACTACATTCCATTATCCTCGTTTTGCTTTTGTTGATATTCATCTTATATCCTCCTTTCAAGACACTGTCCTTTCCGTTCAACTGCTCTTCCAAGTCCTTTGCTGTCTCTGACAGAATTACAATGTCATCGGCGAACCTCAATGTTTTTATTTCTTCTCCATGGACTTTAATACCTACTCCGAATTTTTCTTTTGTTTCCTTCACTGCTTGCTCAATATACAGATTGAATAACATCGGGGACAGGCTACAACCCTGTCTCACTCCCTTCCCAACCGCTGCTTCCCTTTCATGTCCCTCGACTCTTATAACTGCCATCTGGTTTCTGCACAAATTGTAAATAGCCTTCCGCTCCCTGTATTTTACCCCTGCCACCTTCAGAATTTGAAAGAAAGTATTCCAGTCAACATTGTCAAAAGCTTTCTCTAAATCTACAAATGCTAGAAATGTAGGTTTGCCATGGTATTTATACAAATTTAATTAGTGATTCAAGACAACATTTTTATCCTGATTTCCATTGCCAAACAAATGGTCGGAAATGGGCTAATGGGTGTAAAACTGATCAGCATGAGGTCTAGTTTTGCAAAAGAGGATTTAATTGGTTAGGAGTACCAGAGGAATTTGAAAAATTATTTGTGATTTGAAGGAAATTCACGCCCGGGTTCCCGGGTTCGATTGCCGTCGGGGTCAGGGATTTTCTCTGCCTTGTGATGACTGGGTGTTGTGTGCTGTCTTTAGGTTAGTTAGGTTTAAGTAGTTCTACGTGCTAGGGGACTGATGACCATAGATGTTAAGTCCCATAGTGCTCAGAGCTATTTGAACCTTTTTTTTTTTTTAAGGAAATTTTCGTACCCACACAAACTGAGGAAAGAGACAAATGGGGGTATCAAATTGCCCAGTCGGAGGTCTAGTTTTGCAAAACTAATGTTAATTGCTTGAAAGTAAGCAAGGTTATTAAGAAAAGTCTACTAGACAAATATCGTCTGGTACTCTTTAAAATTCAGGGTTAAACATTGAAATTCAAATTCTCAGTAGACACCTCACATACACTCTCTTGATCTGTGTACTCTTAATAATAACAGAATAATTATCAGTATCTTTATGTATTACATTTCATGCTTTCTGAACAAAACGTAAAAACAAAAAATTTAATAAAAAGCATGATGAAATGTTTTATGAAATAATTGGTCTAAAAGTAAGAAATAAAGTATGTTACAGAAACATTTGGCACACTTTGAATGTTGCTCGAAATCATGAACAGCAGATTAGGTGCTGACTGAGAATGTAAACTTCAATGTTTAACATAGAATCTTAGAATTTTAGAAATTACTCGAGGATATTTGTCTGATGGATTATATAGACCATGTGATCTGTCGTTGTGTGACCTTCACGTATTTGTGTCACCTGTGCTTGAAGATGTAAAAAAGTTCCAAGCATTTCAGTTTTCTGTCTTAAAAATTTTCAGCAGAGCATCCTCCAAATACGAGGAAAAAGAGTAGATGTGGCGCAAGAGCTAATGTCTCACTTACAAGTCCTGTCAACATAATTGTTCTTGCTCATTCACTTTTCCCAAAATAAAAGTTTATAAAAATGGAAAAGTAAATCAGAGGCCAGTTCCAATCAAACTATGGATTCTGTTTAGCGCTCCTTCTAACTACTGTGCGAGCTTTGCCAACTTCTACGGTTCTTTGTTTATGATTATAGATATTTAAATACTCGACTTTGCCAAGCAATGACAACCACATTTTTGCTTCAGTATTCGAATTTCTGTAAATGATTTCATGCAACATTCAAACCCGTGTTAAATTTTACTCTAATCTGTTTCTTTTTATTTTGTCTTTTTCTTTTTTTTTTTTGTTACCATTCAGACAAATCATTTCACAAACATTTCGCCGTTTTTCCTAATTTTTTTGTGTCTTTTACTTCGATAGATGGTTGATCACACGTGAAGCTGATACTCAATACTAGTGCACTCTTTCCTCCCGTTTTCAACGCTCAATATTCGTTTTCCTGTTCGTTCATTAATTTTAAATGCAAAATACATTTCAGTTACGAGTCAAATTTGCGCGGCTCCCGTTGCTATGCTCGTGGCACGGCCATTCCTGATCACCTACACCATTATGACAAGCTTTGATTAATCGACGTTCAAATGGGCTGTTGGAAGTAAGAGATACTTCCAAAGCTGCACAGTACAGAATCACCTTCTTTGGTTCAAAAATGGCTCTGAGCACTATGGGACTTAACTTCTGAGGTCATCAGTCCCCTAGAACGTAGAACTACTTAAATCTAACTAACCTAAGGACATCACAAACATCCATGCCCGAGGCAGGATTCGAACCTGCGACCGTAGCGGTCGCGCGGTTCCAGACTGTAGCGCCTATAACCGCTTGGCCACACCGGCCGGCTCACCTTCTTTGGGTACAACTTAGAGGAAGCAGGGTGAGTGTGGAAGAGAGACAGATGGTATAATAGAAAAAGCCTGCTACGCACTTAACGGTTATTCGTGGAGCATCGATGTAGATTGTACGAGCCAATGAGAACAAGTCGTAGATGAATGCGAGATGGGCCTTATCCACGTAGCTCATGGTATGGGTTCGGTGCTGTCAAAGGCCCCCCACCACGAAACACAGTTTTGATGTGAAAACGTCTCTGCTCATCAGTCGAACCTTCTTGTGCGATAAAATAAAGTCACATCTGAATCTCTAGTAACTACGAGACTAATAATCCGTAAACAGTGGCTGACCCAACAATTGACAGAGCGTGTCTCTACGTGTTTGTCGCACAGTATTTGTTTCGCCTGTGACGCCATCGTACCAATGTCGGCTCATGTGCGTGATTGTTAGGAATTAAGCCAAGCCTCCATTGGAGCCGTATTCGTCTGACTAACTGGACGGCCGCAAACGGCCAACTAATCCCAAAGCATGTAGCGGCATTGGCACCCGTCTACTGCACAGACGACGTCGGCCGAATAAGCCCGTACACCGCCGCCAGACTGCGATCGCGGTTAAATTGGGATTGGTTGGACGTTTTCGGCGCCAAGCGAGCGCCTCTTGCTGCTTGTATCTGGGTGTTTTCCGTAGTCAGTTACCAACTATGGACGTGAAGATGCTTATAAATTTTGTGAATGAGAACAGGCTACTGTGGGACATGCAAGAGACAAGGCCTAGCCGATCGATAAGGCACGAGATTGCTGTGGGCAGTTAATGCAATTATCCCTCAATTTTACTGTTGTCAACAATGAGTTGTAAGTGAGCAGTGGTGCATGAACATGAGCGTGGTTCACTTAAAATTTTGTGCGTTGAGGGGTGTAAAAACACAGAGTAAGAAAAGGATCGATATTCGTAATTTTCTGTACCTCGTAAACAAATGAAAACCAAAACTGACAGTGACTGTATTACTTGCGATGAAATATTACAAGAAAAAGGTAAGTCAGACTCAAATATCTCTATTAAAAAATCTCTGTAGTTGCAGTGATGGAGAAAATATAGATTTAGCCAGTACCTCTACTGGCTTCAAGGCATTTAATGAAAAGACTAGTAAGCTTCTGCTCATCATCTGCGATTTCACAAATTATATTGAAGAAAAGGAGACTGACAATTCTCTAAAGTATAAGATCTTATTGACTATTTTTAACCTGACGAAAATTATAATTTCAAGAATGATGGAGATGAGAGTATGAGAAAATTTCATTTGGACCGGATGATAGGGCGCCCATTCATCAATTTCAAAAAGTTTCATCAGTCTAGAAAAATGTACATGATTTCCAAATGGTATAAAGGAGTAGTTGAAAAATCAAGTAATTTTATTAATATTATGACAAACAAAATTAAGAGCACAATGAGAATGTTGCGAAATTAGTGCAAATTAATCGTGCTACGTTTAAATCAGTTGTTTCCTGAGTATTGCTTTGTGCATCAAATAACTTGGCCACTAAGGGAAAAATCAAATTCAAATGCTGTTTTTGATGATTTATTACAGTTTAGGGTGTAACGAGGTGACGAAAAATTGGGGAAATATCTTGAAAGTGCCCTAATAACGCCACCTATATTTCTCGTAGAATATAAAATGATTTGCATTCTGAAACAAACTTTACAGTTTTGTGTCAATTCAATGATGGAGCATGGGAAGCATGATTGTTTTTAAGCCCCAGTAAATTCCCTAATTTTATCTGCGCAATCTCTTCATGACATCGAGACTGCAGAATGTTCATAGTTTTTCCATACAAAGACGGTACTTGAAGTTTCCGAAGCAGTTTCTTGCGAGATCTACGAAATCTCTTGTCGCGTATCAGCCAGTTCAGATTTTCGACATTTCTGTTACACTGCCTCGTCAGTTAAACAACCCTGTATTGAACTTGATAGGGACTCGTTGAGACCCTAGTGTCTTATTAATTTTAGCGTTTTTTGCTGTTATTTCAGTGACACTATATAGTACTGAATTACTACGTCACTCACCTTAGCTGTGGAACTGCTATTCAATGATGACACCAGTCCTTAATACTTGATTTGTGAAGGAACATTTGGCTTTTGTTTTGCTGCGCTTTCTTTCACTTCCTGACTCGTTCTCATGTTCTGGACTCCGATTTTGTGCTACTGGCAACTATCTACATCTTCATCTACATGGCTACTCGACAAATCAATTTAAGTGCGTGGGCGAAGGTTCATTGAACCACCTTGACACTAGTTCTCTATTATTCCAATTTCCTACAACATGCGGAAGAAACGAACGCCTGTATCCCTGTATCTTTCCGTCTGAGCCCTGATTACCCTTATTTTATTATGATGATCGTTTCTCCCTACGGAGGTCGGCGTCAACAAAATATTTTCGCATTCGGAGGAGAAAGTTGGTGATTGAAAATTCGTGAGAAGATTCCGCCGCAACGAAAATGTCTTTCTTTCAATGATGTCCGCCCCAAATCCTGTATCATTTCAGTGACACTCTCTCTCCTGTTTCTTGATAATACAAAACGTGCCACCTTTCTTTGAACTTTCTCGATGTACTCCGTTAATCCCATCTGGTAAGGATACCACACCACATAGCAATACCCAGAAGAGAATGGACAAGTGTGGTGTAGGCAGTCTCTATAGCAGATCTGTTACATTTTCTAAGTGTCCCCCCGATAAAACGCAGTCTTTGGTTAGCCTTCCCCACAACATTTTATATCAGTCCCTTCCAATTTAAGTTGTTCTTAATTGTAATACCAAGGTATTTAGTTGAATTTATGGCCTTTAGATGTGACTGATTTATCGTGTAACCGAAGTGTTACGGATTCCTTTTAGCACTCATGTGGATGACCTCTCACTTTTCGTTATTTAGGATCAACTGCCAATTTTCGCACCATTCAGATATCTTTTCTAAATCGTCTTGCAATTTGTTTTGATCTTCTGATGACTTTACTAGTCGATAAACGACAGCATCATCTGCAAATAACCTAAGACGGCTGTTCTTAATTGTAATACCAAGGTGTTTAGTTGAATTTATGGCCTTTAGATTTGACTGATTTATCGTGTAACCGAAGTGTAACGGATTCCTTTTAGCACTCATGTGGATGACCTCTCACTTTTCGTTATTTGGGATCAACTGCCAATTTTCGCACCATTCAGATATCTTTTCTAAATCGTCTTGCAATTTGTTTTGATCTTCTGATGACTTTACTAGTCGATAAACGACAGCATCATCTGCAAATAACCTAAGACGGCTGCTCAGATTGTCTCCTAAATCGTTTATACAGATAAGGAACAGCAGACGGGCCTATAACACTACCTTGTGGAACGTCAGGAATCACTTCTGTTTTAATCGATGACTTTCCCTCAATTACTACGAACTGTGACCTCTCTGAGAGGAAATCACGAATCCAGTCACATAACTGAGACGATATTCCATAAGCTCATAATTTCGCTACAAGCTGCTTGTGTGGTACAGTGTCAAAAGCTTCTGAAAATCTAGAAATACGGAATCAATTTGAAATCCCTTGTCAATAGCACTCAACGCTTCATGTGGGTAAAGAGCTAGTTGATTTCACAAGAACGATGTTTTCTAAATCCGTGTTAACCGTGTGTCAATAGTCCGTTCTTTTCGAGGTAATTCATAATCTTCGAATTCAAGGTATGTTCCAAATCCTGCGCATATTGACGTTAATGATATGGACGTATGATTTAGTGGATTACTCCTACTACGTTTCATGAACACTGGTGTGACCTGTGCAACTGTCCAGCGGATCTTTCGTCGAGCGAACGGTTGTATGTAATCGTTAAGTACGGAGCTATTATATCAGCATACTCTGAAAGGAACCTTTCTGCTATACAGTCTGGACCGGAAGACTTGGTTTTGTTACGCGATTTAAGTTGCTTCACTACTCCAAGGATATCTGCTTCTACGTTACTCATGTTGGCAGCTGTTCTTGATTCGCATTCTGAAATATTTACTTCGTCTTCTTTGGTGAACTTTAATATAAGACCAAAATCTTTTCTTGGTTTTGGTTGTCTCGAGAGCAGTGCCTGATGCCTTCAGTGACTACCGTAGTAGAACATTGTCTTCATGGTCTTTCGCAAAACTCAAAGAAATTTTGGTCATATGTAAAGGCTGTTAGTGGCACCAAAGTTAGTGTCCAGTGCCTAGCGAATGAGACAGGAACTGAATCTGAGGGTAGCAAAGCAATATTTGAAATGTTTTGCTTCGTTTTCAAATGTTCCTTTAAAAAGAAAAACTCAAGAGAACTGCCCCAATTTAATTCTCGTACCACTGGAAAGACGAATGAAATAAGTATTAGTGTCAGTGGTGTTGAGAAACAGCTGAAATTGTTAAAATTGAACAAAGCTTCATAGCCCGATAGAATCCCTGTCAGATTCTATACTGAATTTGCGGCTGAGTTCGCCCCTCTTCTAACTATAATCTATCGTAGATCCCTTGAACAAAAAACCATGCCCAGTTCTTGGAAACAGACACAAGTCACACGGATCTACAAGAAGAGTAGTAGAACCGATGCACAAAACTACCGTCCAGTGTCCTTGACATCAGTTTGTTGTAGAATCTTAGAGCATATTCTGAGCTCAAATGCAGTAAGGTGTGTTGAAAATAGTGATCTCCTCCATGTCAACCAGTATGGATTCCGAAAACATCAGTCACGTGAAACCCTGCCTGCACTTTTCTCACATGGCATACTGAAAGCTTTGGATCAAGGCAGTCAGGTAGACTCAGTGTTTCTTGATTTCCGAAAAGCGTTTGACTCAGTACCACATCTACGCTTATTGTCAGCAGTTCGATCATATAGAATATCAAGCGAAATCTGTGACTTGATTTAGGATTTTTTGGTAGGGACGACACAGCATGTTATCTTGGACAGAGAGTCTTCGTCAGATGTAGAAGCAACTTCGGATGTACTCCAAGGAAGACTGTTGGGACCTTGCCGTTCATGTTGTATATTAATGACGTCACAGACAATATTGATACTAACATCTGCCTTTTTGCAGGTGATGCGATTGTCTGTAATGGAGTACTGTCTTAAAGAAGCTGCATAAATATTCAGTCAGATCTTTATATGACTTCAAAGTGGTGCAAAGATTGACAAACAGCATTAAATGTTCAGAAATGTAAAATTGTGCACTTCACAAAACGAAAAATCTATAATATCAACGAGTCACTGTTGGGATCGGCCAACTCATGCAAATACTTAGGTGAAATACTCCGCAGGGATATCGAATGGAATGACCACATAGGTTCAGTTGTGGTTAAAACAGGTGGAAGGCTTCGGTTTATTGATAAAATACTGGGGAAGTGTAATCAGTCTACAAAGGATATTACTTACAAATCAAAATTAAAGCAACATACGGAAATTTTGCAAGGTTGCTTTTCTGTTGCCACAAAACAGTATAAATAGGAGATAGCAAAGTAGAAGCAGTGTAAAAACAGAACGTAAACTACTGCAACATGCATAACGGTAGACAGAAATGTTCTTCGTTTTTTTCCAAATTAACGGATTTGTATACACATTCCGACAACTGGTTAACGTGCTCAGTACGGGGTGTGACCACCTCTGGCAGCTATACAGGCATGACAAAAACGGGGCATTCTGTGAATGATTTCATCAATCTCTTATTAAGGCAATAACACCCATTCTTATTGCAGAGCTGCTCGTAAGTCTTATAGAGTTGTTGGTGGATGCTGACGCGATGTAACCCATCTCCCTAGTGCATTCCAGACATGCTCTATGGGATTCAAATCAGGAGAGCGAACAGGCCACGCCATGTGTGCATTATCTTCTGTTTCCAAAGCACCCGTGCTTTATGAGGTCGAACGTTATCGTCCATCAGTACGAAATCTGTATCCACAGCACCTCGTAACAGCCGCACATTAGGCCCCAACGTCTTATTAAGATTCCTGACAGCACTTAAAATCTAGCTATTCACCTGTACAATTTCATGAAGAGGTTTTCAAGCGGTCAATATAATTCCTGTTCACACCATTAGGGATCTTCCTCTATATCGGCCTCTTTCCACAATGTTTGGGTCCCGAAATCGTGTTCCACGTTCCCTCCATATGTGAATCACTCTCCAGAGCAAATCGGGGCTCATCTGTGAAAAGAACACTGGGCCACTGTTCGCCTGTCCAGGTGGCATGCCGACGACTCCACTCTAGATGCTCCCTTCTGCGAAGACGCGTTAGAGGTATACACACATCAGATCTCTGACAATAAAGATCACTCTGCCGAAGCCTTCTTCTCGATACAACACGTCCAGTGAATGCTGCGAGGTCTGATGCCAGCTGCCGTGCAGTACTAAGGCCCTACCGTCTCGTGCCCTTGCAGCCACATAACGGTCCTCTCTTTCTGATGTCACACGTCGTCAGCCCTGCCCTGGTCTTTGGGATGCAGTTTCGTTCTCTATAAACTGTCGCCACAGCCGAGAAACAACAGAACGATTCACATATTGCGACTGTCCTGCTTCAATTTCTTCTATGGCCTTCCACCGTAGAGAGTCTAGTAGGTGTCTTCTCTGTGCCATACTGCACCGTCGGTGACTACACACAGCGATTCTGGCGGAGGTTCGAGTCCTCCCTCGGGCATGGTTCAAGTGGCTCTGAGCACTATGGGACTTAACATCTATGGTCATCAGTCCCCTAGAACTTAGAACTACTTAAACTTAACTAACCTAAGGACAGCACACAACACCCAGTCATCACGAGGCAGAGAAAATCCCTGACCCCGCCGGGAATCGAACCCGGGAACCCGGGCGTGGGAAGCGAGAACACTACCGCACGACCACGAGCTGCGGACCCTCGGGCATGGGTGTGTGTGTTTGTCCTTAGGATAATTTAGGTTAAGTAGTGTGTAAGCTTAGGGACTGATGACCTTAGCTGTTAAGTCCCATAAGATTTCACAGACACACACAGCGATTCTGGATGTGGGACTACCCGGAAACACTATCCCATTTGATAGGTGCCCTGACGTCACAGTTGGCATGGTTGGCCGTTGACCGGAATTCCATCATCCGTGCAGAACACGATCGTACGTTCATCGGTTGACATTTTTATGACTTTATTGTGAATTAGACAAAGGACGGGGAAACAGCGGTTTGTTGCTTTAATTTTGGGCACGAGCGTACTATAATTCTCTGTATATTGGTCACACAGGGATCGTGGGAATAAGATTTGAATAATTACTGCACGCATAGAGGCATTGAAACACTCATTCTTCCCGCGATTCAGACGTGAATGGAAGAGGAAGAAAGTCTAATAACTGGTAGAATGGGACGTACCCTCTGCCATGCAAAAAAATGGTTCAAATGGCTCTGAGCACTATGGGATTCAACATCTTAGGTCATAAGTCCCCTAGAACTTAGAACTACTTAAACCTAACTAACCTAAGGACATCACACACACCCATGCCCGAGGCAGGATTCGAACCTGCGACCGTAGCAGTCCCGCGGTTCCGGACTGCAGCGCCAGAACCGCTAGACCACCGCGGCCGGCCTCTGCCATGCATCTCACGGTGGTTTGCAGAGTATAGATGTAGATGAAGATGTAGATACCTATGATTCCATTTTGCTGCGCTTCGGAAGTATTGAAAAACTCACACATTTTTCTTCTGGTAGGCGAGTGCATTTCTGGTAATATGTCGCTATTTGCAAATTTATGCTTGAGTTGGAAGCTGTTGCGCACTGGGTGCTATTTATTATGATCCGCATACCAATGAAGATCTCGTGCATGTGGTAAAGACACAATTTCCCAATACTAGCCTTATGAATTATTTGATATCGATCATCTTAAAGACCAAAGATTATTATTATTTTTCAGTTTATTTGTAAGTAATGATAATAACATACACTACGATATCTCTGTTGCCTGTGTGTGCCATGCCTGAACCAGAGAAGTTTTGATCATATTGCCAGTTTCTTTGTTTCTCTATGGACTTAGAACAAATTTAAAGTGTGAAGTATCCCAATGAATTAACTGCAGCCGCTTTACTTCAATTTCATACCGCCGAGAAATGGACGAAATTTCAAACACGACTCGAGATGGACTGAAACAACACAGAAATCTGTAAGAAGCTCAAGTAAGTGCCTCCATAATAACAAGTGATAATATTCAGTGCTGCCGTGCATTAACCGGCTTACTAGTAGTGGCTAACGTGAATGAAAGACGTTACACTCATTTGCGAGAACTTGTGACACAATGGCGGACGGCGGTATTAACAGCACGAATTCTCCCGCAGTTTCTAACCAAGTACAAATGTCTTGTGAGAAACTACATCGTATTACTGACAGTCCCGAATCAGCCAGTTCGCCGCAGACTGCTTCGGTAGGAGAATACAGTTCGAAGAAAGACTGTTGCGGAAACCATTTTCCGTTTGGGGAAATTATCAGCATTTTAACAGAACTGGCTGAGATTGTTACGAAGCGTAGGATACTGCGCAGTATCGATGACTGGAAAAACCCGCAACAGCAGACCAACATATTATCTATCCCCAACGAGATTCTAGCGCAGATATTTCAAAGATATTTCTCCTATTTAGAACTGTGTCTGCTGAGGTCTGTTTGCACCAGATTTTCTGCCATAGCTTCTGGTGTGCTCGAAAATGGCTTTAAAAATGTAGTGCGGGATATAATGGAAACAATGGAAGACGTGCACCAAAGACTAACTGCGGAGCCCGCGACAGATACTCCGCCAACGAGTCTGTACTCTTTGAAGACTGTAACGCTGCTACAGACGTACAGCATACTAGAAATCATCCTGTCAGACCTTACCATACTCAAAGCCGTGGCAGGTGACCAAATGTGTGGGGCGGATATGTTTTCTCCCACAGCTTACTTACTAGAGAAGTCGTCTCAGATTCTACGAATGCTGCAGGATCACTACAAAGACAACCCAAGCAGTTGTCCGCCGTTGTGTACCGTAGATCAACTGTCTACAGCTTGTAAACATTTTCTGAACATGTACGAGGAACGTGGACATTTTCCCGACGGCGAAAGTTGCTACTTCGGAAGCAAGGTGATAGATCTTATGGAGTGTTGTGTTAATGCAGACTGTGAGATGAAGATTTGGTGCGAAGGTGACAAGTGCCGCATGAAAGGGAACTACAAACTACGGGAACATGAAATACTTCCACCGGCGGAAGACTGCGGAAGCCATCTCGGGGGTTGGCTACAGGAGTTCAGAACTGCAATTCAGGAAGGAAACACCGACTTTATTCACTGGAAAAATACAGAGGCGAAGACAGCCCTGGTGATAAACTCGCTAACAGCGGGGACCCTCGAAGAATGGTTGAAGGAGCTGCTCTTGAACAAGGCTCGTGTGACAACGGAAGTAGTACGAGATGGATACACACTCGTCCGCCGAGAAGTTCCGGCAGCGTGGAGGACGAACCGCACCACAAAAATTGACTTCGAGCTGGACTGTCCTGTTTTCGAGGCTCCAGACTGTGTTAGAAAATATTTTGCCGGTTCTGAGAGCGTTAGCAATTCTAAAAGAGAAGTGAACGACGGGTTTAAGTGGACTTGTACGTGTAGTCTAATAAATAGTAGTGATGGTAAAAGCTGACCTCCGTGTGTTCTCATTCATTTTGTACCAAAGTTCGTGGCTGAGTGTTCTTTCTCTTTAAAGATCACTAATTTTGCTTTATTTATTTATCTGTTCTTTGGCTATCGACTGCAGCTGATAAATTCTACCTGAGAAAACTTAGTACGTCATGTAATTTTGTAATCATACCGACCGCAGAAACATAACATCTGTGTTGTGACTGCATTTAATATTTTACTCTCTGTCAAGGCTTAATTACTGCGAAGACTACATACATTTATAATTAGGCGCAGGGTCACATTCTAAAGGCTCATAAAAGGTGATTATACAGTGTGAACTGGAATTCCATCGGCAAAATTTCGAACGTTGTTGAGTATTTTTGAAGTATTTTGGTATAAGGGACAGGGGGGGGGTCTCTGCTGTTAAAGGGTATCAATGAAAAATTATTATTTATTCGGTTTGTTACCGTAATTATCTTTGTTTCTGTGACAATACCTTGATGAGGATGAAAAAGCCTGTAATACGCAATCACCAAAAAATACAATACGAAACTGAAAGTAGTGCACCCTCAGATGCAAAGGTACATCACAGAAGTTTCTCATCGCTGCGGGAATAGCTCAGCATAGCGCCGTTGTGACTGCCTTTCACAGCATTCAGTGAACTCATATATGCGGTGCATATCGGTCAACTGCCCAATTAGGGCAGGTATTTTGTTTCCTTTTAACAGTATTTTTCGGTATTTGTTTGGTTTCGATTATACATGTAACAGTTTTTTTAATTTTTTTCTAATAACCACGTAAAAACCCGAAACAACAATCAGCCATAACAGCTGCGCTAAAATTTTTTGTTTTGAAGCAAACCTTCTTCAATAAACATGTAATTTTTATTCGTAAAATTTCCACTGCTCTGAAGTATTGCGTTATCATAGAAAAAGGGAAAACTGATCGGTTTAATAACAATGCCGACAAAACGAGCAACAAACTCGTGGCATAATAATATTGGTACAGCATTGCTGAGACATTAATCCCGTGTCGCATGGCTTATTGATGGTAGAAGCGTATGTGCCGTAAGCTTGACTTGCCCCGTCTGATCAATATGGTAGCTTCTCTCTGTCACTGGCAGAAATCAGTTACATTACAGAATATCACCGTACCTAATCTGGAAATGTTTTATGAAGTGCTGTAACATTATGTATAGTACTCCATTTGCTTTGAAAGATTAAAGATGGAAGGAGTGACAACAAACTTGTGACATCATATAAGGAGAAAACTTAAAACTCAACAATCTATTTATAGTTAACAAAAAAAAAGAAAGTACGTCATCTGTTGCCTGTCCACATAATTTGCCTTTATCTACTTGTAGCTCATGAAAATGGACAAATTAATACGAAAAACAGAAGAGGTTGAAAAAATCAGCCAATCAGCTGCAAAACAAATGTTTATCAGCCCTTGACCTGGGGTTTAGATATTTCTAAAAATATCTTCTTCAGAAGGAGTGGATCTTGTTACATCACATGGTGGTACTTTACATTGGCTGAAGCCGAGCTGCTCTTCTCATTTACATGTGGGCTGTTCAACAAAGAATGATCTTTTTTTTTGACAACATACCTTTACTCATCCTCATAATTTTGATTGTCCTTCTCAAAGTAGCCTCCCATGAATGCCATGCACTTCTCTCAGCGTTTCTGCCAGTCTTCAAATACATGCTGGAAACCATTTTTTGAGAGGTCCTTCAAAATCGCCTCCTCAGACTTCACCACTGCTTCTGATGATTCATAATGCCTCCCACGAAGGCGTTTCTTCATGTTAGGGAGTGGAGAAAAGTCGCATGGGGCTAAATCCGGACTATAGGGTGGGTGAGGTATGCACTTCACGTTGATTTCTTCAAGATATTCAGCAACAACATTGGCAACATGCGGCCGCGCATTATCGTGTTGCAGCATTCAGCCTGCTTCACGGAAATGTGGTCTTTTGCGCCTGATATTGACTTGCAATGTTTTCAGGACATCCTTGTAGTATTGTCCAGTTACTGATGTGTGTGCACGTACAACATGCTGATAAACCATTCCATGAATATCAAAGAATGAGATGACCATAACTTTCCTAGCAGAAGCAACCACTTTTGCTTTTTTGGGGGGGTTGGCGATGAAGGAGATTTCTGCACTGAGCTTTGCTGTTTGCTCTCAGGATCAAAATGATGTAGCCAAGTTTCATCAGCAGTGATTACATTTGAAAGAAGCTACGGATCTTCCTCTAACATCAACTTTAACTGCATGCAGACTTGCACGCGAATGTCCTTTAGTTCGGTAATCAACAGTGTTGGAACCAATCGGGTACAAACAAGTGTCATGTGAAATTTTTCTGTCACCTAATTAAATGTTCAGTATTCCAGAAAGTGATCCTCAGGTAATTCGTCGATCCTCTCTCACAATGACAGCAGCAGTGTTGATGTTTTCTTCCGTAAGAGCAGTAACTGGAGCACCGGGTCCACCTTCCTTTGAAATTGATTCTCCCCCCTCTTTAAACATTCCAGCTGTGCTGTGGGGAAGAACAAACTTTCCATACGCCTCCTGTAACATCGTATAGGTCACAGCTGAAGATTTGTTGATACGAAAGCAGAATTTCAAAGCCGCACATTGTTCCTCGCATGTTACCTCCACTGCAGCGTGGGCGATACTGAACTTATCTGACCTTGGCTGCCTCTCACAGGGGGGAACCAGGAGTCCCAACAATGAAACTGCTAGGGCGTGTTTATTGCACATTTAGCTGACAAAATATCATAATAATAAATTTTAGCGCGAGAAATTATGACCATAAAAAATTATGATCATTCTTTATTGAACAGTCCTCGTAAAATTGACATAAAAATAAGAATTATCGCATACCATGGCTCTAGACAGTAGCCAGATTGCATTCAGCGTACTTCAGAATAAGTGCCCACTCGTAAACGCTCTTGTCAACATAAAATTATAACAGGAGTCATAGGATAAAATATTTGCATAAGTATGCACCATGCCAAAGACAAAAGCATGGTGTATACTTAAATAATGAAAATATTTCATGTTGTGATTCCTGTTCTAAGTTGGTCTTTGTTTCTGGCATGGAATAAATTTATGGAAATATATATCATACCATATTATCACTAAACAACGGAACGTAAAATCACGAATAAGGTTTGTCAAACTACAACCCTAATGTCCAACCATTCAGTCTGTATTTTCGTCTTCGCTTATTTCAACTAGGGCATCATAGACCTCCCATACGTTATAGTTGAGAGGGGTGACTGCATCGATTCTACTTTCCCATCTTGTCGTACTCAGTGGCTTCGACGTGAGGGTAGATATATGATCATTCAGGACTGCCCAGCGTCGCGTAGATGCACGAATAAATCATAAATTTTTCTCACCAAACAAAAGAATGAAACTGCGTATTCTGATCCCTTTGCAGCAACATTCACAGCTAGATTCAAGGAATGACTACTGCAGGGAACATAATATGTCTTAGGATTTACTTATAAAATCCTCTTTTTCGTTCTTGGCTTCCATATTAGAACCGTTATCATAGCCCTGACCCCTCCAAAGGTATTTTCATTTCTTCTATCTGTTTCAAGACTACCTCTGTAAGCCCCAAACAAGACGTATCTCTTATAGGTACAAATCCAAGAAAATGTTCAGTTATATTTACATCGCATGTGTCAAAATCAGTAGAAGTCACATTCACAAAATGGACTATCATTGTGATTTGGTCAACACCCGAAATATCTAGTGTACAGTCCAAAATTAAACTATATTACTTAGCAGATCTCAATTAAGATAATATTTTGTTTTTAATTTTTTCGTGGAGAATGTGAATTATTTAATTTTGTGGATTTTTACCCAGATAATGACGAGACTTAATACACTCCTGGAAATTGAAATAAGAACACCGTGAATTCATTGTCCCAGGAAGGGGAAACTTTATTGACACATTCCTGGGGTCAGATACATCACATGATCACACTGACAGAACCACAGGCACATAGACACAGGCAACAGAGCATGCACAATGTCGGCACTAGTACAGTGTATATCCACCTTTCGCAGCAATGCAGGCTGCTATTCTCCCATGGAGACGATCGTAGAGATGCTGGATGTAGTCCTGTGGAACGGCTTGCCATGCCATTTCCACCTGGCGCCTCAGTTGGACCAGCGTTCGTGCTGGACGTGCAGATCGCGTGAGACGACGCTTCATCCAGTCCCAAACATGCTCAATGGGGGACAGATCCGGAGATCTTGCTGGCCAGGGTAGTTGACTTACACCTTCTAGAGCACGTTGGGTGGCACGGGATACATGCGGACGTGCATTGTCCTGTTGGAACAGCAAGTTCCCTTGCCGGTCTAGGAATGGTAGAACGATGGGTTCGATGACGGTTTGGATGTACCGTGCACTATTCAGTGTCCCCTCGACGATCACCAGTGGTGTACGGCCAGTGTAGGAGATCCCCACACCATGATGCCGGGTGTTGGCCCTGTGTGCCTCGGTCGTATGCAGTCCTGATTGTGGCGCTCACCTGCACGGCGCCAAACACGCATACGACCATCATTGGCACCAAGGCAGAAGCGACTCTCATCGCTGAAGACGATACGTCTCCATTCGTCCCTCCATTCACGCCTGTCGCGACACCACTGGAGGCGGGCTGCACGATATTGGGGCGTGAGCGGAAGACGGCCTAACGGTGTGCGGGACCGTAGCCCAGCTTCATGGAGACGGTTGCGAATGGTCCTCGCCGATACCCCAGGAGCAACAGTGTCCCTAATTTGCTGGGAAGTGGCGGTGCGGTCCTCCTACGGCACTGCGTAGGATCCTACGGTCTTGGCGTGCATCCATGCGTCGCTGCGGTCCGGTCCCAGGTCGACGGGCACGTGCACCTTCCGCCGACCACTGCCGACAACATCGATGTACTGTGGAGACCTCACGCCCCACGTGTTGAGCAATTCGGCGGTACGTCCACCCGGCCTCCCGCATGCCCACTATACGCCCTCGCTCAAAGTCCGTCAACTGCACATACGGTTCACGTCCACGCTGTCGCGGCATGCTACCAGTGTTAAAGACTGCGATGGAGCTCCGTATGCCACGGCAAACTGGCTGACACTGACGGCGGCGGTGCACAAATGCTGCGCAGCTAGCGCCATTCGACGGCCAACACCGCGGTTCCTGGTGTGTCCGCTGTGCCGTGCGTGTGATCATTGCTTGTACAGCCCTCTCACAGTGTCCGGAGCAAGTATGGTGGGTCTGACACACCGGTGTCAATGTGTTCTTTTTTCCATTGCCAGGAGTGTATGTTCGCTGAGAACTGAATCAAATTTACCAAATAATTCGACAATTTTTAAGAAATTCCCGTTGTTGTGAGTGAACAGTTTATCTGAAGTTCCTCTTAAGGGAAGACATTGTCCAGCCAGAAACTGGATAATTGTTATAAGGCGTTCGATTATACCTCTCCAATGCCGGGTTTCTGCATTTAATATCTGCAGGTTTCCTGCATCGACAGTATTGCCAGATTTTAATCTTCTGGCGAGCCCCACCCATTTTTGGTGCGATTCTAAGTGCACTTGGGACCTAGCTAATGTCTCAGAAATATGGAGCCAGCTACTATAACCACCTGAAATCGATATCATTTTAATGTTCGAAAAGAGTTTACAGCTGAAACAAAAAACAAGTGTTTGCACTTTTTTTAATAAACTAACCGTTTCCTCTGAACAATTTCACCTTTGCACAAACTGTAACTGTAATTTTTAGAGGCGAAGCGACGATTGGAATCATCCTTAGGGCAGCTTTAAGATTCCGTTGTCTGTTCTGGAGGCCCTCTTTTGACTGACGTTGTCCTAAAGAAACCACCTATTTTGTCGAGCCATTTTGCGGGACCTGAATGAACTACATCACTGACAGTTCGAATATCAGATGAGCACTTGCTAGAATCAGCTGGTACAGTTTCATATTCATGAGATAGCTTGCATACAATGTCATGTTCACCCTGCGAGGTTGAAGGTACATCTTCATCTACCGAAGGCTTACCCTAATGTATGTCTACATCTGCGTTTATGCTTAGATCATTCTGATCAAAATCTTCTTTACGATGGGAAAAAGTATTTAACGAAAATTTCTATTTTTTGTCTCCGTTTTCTCTTTCCCCTCGTCTTTTCCTATTCTGGCTGCCTGAAAGGCACTTCCTGCCGTCAGACATTGCATCTTATCGCATTCTCAATATCTTAAATCCTAGTGAAAACACGTCGCGTCACAGTGAGAAAGCCGGCCGAAGTGGCCGAGCGGTTCTAGGCGCTACAGTCTGGAACCGCGCGACCGCTATGGTCGCAGGTTCCAATCCTGCCTCGGGCATGGTTGTGTGTGATGTCCTTAGGTTAGTTAGATTTAAGTAGTTCTAAGTTCTAGGGGACTGATGACCTCAGAAGTTAAGTCTCATAGTGCTCAGAGCCATTTGAACCATTTTGAACAGTGAGAAAGCGTTCTCACACAAAACTAATAATTCGTTGGCACTGCCGGGTGAATGTACAATTATCAACTTTTAACACAGTCGTTATTGTCTTTACTGAACAACCTGCGAAAGGAATGATACGGCCAGTGATAGAACTGTGTTTACGTAAATCATTATTGTTCGAAGTTAATAGACGTAAGTAAATTGTGTTCTGGAAAATAAAATATGTTTCTAGTAAGTGCACCTCATACAGATCTATATTAGCGCCACAATCCACAGTTCGACCGCTATACCAAACACTTAACTCGTTACTTAGCTATTAACAAACAAGGCAAGCAACCATTGCTGCTATATAATGAAACTACCTACTGGGAGCGGTGTATCCACTGTGCACAGCTGCCAACTTCCGAAAATATTTGTCCCGTAAATTCAATGCGAAATATCCCTAAGACTCAATATTCATTATCTAAAACCTCTAAAAGAAAACATCCATATTTTGCTGTTAATTTTACTTATTTACTAGCAATTTCAAATATAATTTCAGCTTTTTGTGAAGCATTCGAAGTTTTAATGCTAATGTCAAACAAACTTATCATTTTGATTGGGTTATGTATAATACAAGATCTGCACTTTGATGCAGAGAAATACAAACCACCAAAACCGTCTTAGGCATTTCAATGCACAACCTACTTCATAGCTTTTAAAAAAAATTATAATAATGTAAATAGAAAACGTGCGCCAAATACCAGCATTTGAAATTGTTAAGCACAAACCTGGTACAAATTAAAGAGAAAGAGAGAGGACATATTTTGAAACATCTTCATTATCTTACTCTTGAAAATGAAGTACTCCACAGTGAACGTACTAATGTGCTTGTAATTGCTCCATGTCATAAGCAGACTTTGGAAGTCTGTGGGAGAATCGTACAAATACTATTAAGTAACTAAATAGTAGCGAAATAATTCAAACTTCAAATCCGTTTTTTAATTCGTGAACACTGCCGCGATCCGGCTGTCATCTATTTCAGAATACCCAATAGTGGCCGAGCGATTCTAGGCGCTTCAGTTTGGAACCGCGCGACCGATATGGTCGCAGGTTCGAATCCTGCCTCGGGCATGGATGTGTGTGATGCCCTTAGATTAGTTAGGTTTAAGTAGTTCTAAGTTCTATGGGACTGATGACCTCAGATGTTAAGTCCCATAGTGCTCAGAGCCATTTGAACCATACCGTTATGGGAACGAGACAACAAGCAGTGGTGTTCTAATGTGTGAAGACTGACAAATAAAACGACTTTTTGAGCAAGAGTAATAGAATATAATATGATTATACAAGAATTTTTTTATTTTATACACGCATAAAACGATTTTATGAACAATTTGTATTTCCAACTTATTCTCACATTTCTTTATTTATGTAAGGTGAATCTGTGGCCCCAAAAAACTGCCACCCTCGGCTATGGCACGGTCCTCCCCCCCCCCCCCCCCCCCCCACGCCCCCACCCACAAACCCCTAGGGCCAACCTGGCACTGCGTTCACGAGTCGTCGAACCAATGGCGTGTGTTCCAGCGCGATCAATGAATGAGAAATGGGATTTTGCTATTGATATATCTAAAGTGTACTGTGTTCCCCATCTTTAACACTTACCTATTTGCTTACATACATATTTGGGCTTTCGAATAAGAGGGGATGTTGTAGAATACTGCCCACGTGTGTGGGACCCATACAAAATAGGACTAACAGGGGATATTGAACATATACAGAGAACGGCAGCGCGAATGATCACAGGTTTGTTTGACCCTTGACAGTGTTACGGTGATACACAGTCATCCAAACAATCACTCTTCCCGTCCTTCATACGTGGATGCAACGGGAAGAAACCCTAATAACCGTTACAACGCGACGTATCCTCTGCCACGCACTTTGCGGTGTTTTACAGAGCATAGATGTATATGTAGGCAATGTATATGACATATAACGTCATTTTACACATTTTTTAATTACGGTTATTGGAAAATTAGTTACGTTATCTTTAAAAAATGCACTGTTTTTCTTTTATTTTCCTAGACGAACAACGTTGTACCTTTGCAGTTGCTGAAACACTGATTTTTCTGGGTTATTTATTGCACAAACAGAAACTTTATTTTGAGTAAGTACAACGACACTGGTGAAAACACATATTATGTACTGCAATATAAATCTGCACAAGCAGCAGAAGAAGATACGGGAAAATTTAACACTTCCTGGTGCCATTACACTAAACATGTAGAGTCAACATCACATTTTCTGTCCTCAACCAGTGGGTTTTGTCAGACAGACGTGCAAATCCACTATTCACTTGGCGACTGTTCATAGAAATTCCGTTTTCTAGCTGGGGTGTATTGTCAAATGTCAAGTAAGGCATTCTTCTTGGTACTTTTTACTGGCAGAATTTTATCGCACAAGATAGGGAAAACCATAACGGTATCTAGTGGCATATATATTTCTCCAGTGCCTCTAGGCTTCTTTGCAATACTTTGACATATCCACAGTTGGTGGATGTTACGACTTTTCCTTTCCCTTAGTGTAGAAGTGTTGTCAGGTCACATGTGTAGCCAGACATACCCATTGTTTTGAATTAGCCTCTTTGCATCCGGTAGTCCAGTGTGCTAAGGTCCCGGAAATCCTGTGCGTCTATGTTACACAGAAGGAATCCATTCTCCTTGGCATTGGCAGTCACTAGACTCCGGTTGTCTGGGTGAAATGATTTTTGTCCCTCCTGTAAAAGCAAAATCACTATCACCTAATAGAAAACTATGCTCTATAACAGTGAATTTCTGGTCCACAGCAGTGAAATATTTTCACATGATCAGATTTTGGAAAAGATTCTTAGTATTTGGAACATGTCTCACAAAATTAGCAATATTTAGCCTTATTTTCAAATGAAAATCATATGAAAAATAGGAATTACTATCGAAACATTCCAAATAAAAATAGAACATTTCTGTTGCGCCATCATAGTTGATAAGCCAGATTATTCCAAGGATCGTATAAAAAAGTTCACCAATGTACAGTTCATTGTTGACAGCTGTCTGATTTGGTCAGTGTGTCCACTGTAGTTCAAAATGGAGAAAATCGAGTTTCGTGCTGTTATTAAACAGTTTCATTTGATGGATTCCACTGGCGCACAAGTAAAAACAGAAATGGATGTAGTTCATGTAGGTTCTGTACCATTGTTGAGGGCTATTTACTTTTGGATTAATGGATTTAAACGTGGCCGGATGGGCGTCGAAGAGGAAGCGCGCCCCGGCCATTCAATTCACGTCGCCACAAAGGAAACCATTGGCAGAACGGATACAGGTTTTAGTGAACACAGGGTTGCCGTAGCGAGATTGTATATTGTAACCCCCAAATCCTTCAAAAATAAACGAAAAATATAGCTATTCGAAAAGGCAGATATAAATTCACTTGACGCCTTCCTAGAGACAATCTCCACAACTTCCAAATTAACAACGTTAAGTGTAGACCAGAAGTGGCTTTGATCCCCCTTAGTACACAAAATGAGTCAGAACACTGTTGCAGAAACAACGAAAACAGCATGCAAAATTTAAACGAACGCGAAACCGTCAAGATCGGCGATCTTTTACAGAAGCTCGAAAATTAGAGTAGACTACGATGCGAGATGCTCCACAACGAAACTTTGTCTCGAAACCAGGGAAAAATCCAAAGAGATTCTGGTCGTATGTAAAGTATGCTTGCGGCAAGACACACTCAATGCCTTTTACGCGCGATAGCAATAGAAACACTATCGACGACAGTGCTGACAAAGCAGAGTTCCTAAACACAGCCTTCCGAAATTCCTTCACCAAAGAAGACGAAGTAAATATTCCACAATTCGATTAAAGAACGGCTTCCACCTTAGATGTATATACCCTCAGAGTAGCGAAGTAACTTAAATCGCTTAGTAAAAGCAAGTCTTCCGGTCCAGACTGTATACGAATTAGGTTCCTTTCAGAGTATGCTGATGCAGTAGCTCCATACATACATATTGCTCGCTCGGTGAAAGAAACGCTCCCAAAGACTGGAAAGTTGTACAGGTCACACCAACAGTCAGGAAAAATAGTAGGAGTAATCCACTAAATTACAGGCCCGTTTCATTAACATCGATATGCATCAGGATTTTCGAACATACAGGCTGTTACAAAAAGATACGGCCAAACTTTCAGGAAACATTCCTCACACACAAAGAAAGAAAATATGTTATGTGGACATGTGTCCGGAAACGCTTACTTTCCATGTTAGAGCTCATTTTATTACTTCTCTTCAAATCACATTAATCATGGAATGGAAACACACAGCAACAGAACGTACCAGCGTGACTTCAAACACTTTGTTACAGGAAATGTTCAAAATGTCCTCCGTTAGCGAGGATACATGCATCCACCCTCCGTCGCATGGAATTCCTGATGTGCTGATGCAGCCCTGGAGAATGGCGTATTGTATCACAGCCGTCCACAATACGAGCACCAAGAGTCTCTACATTTTGTACCGGGGTTGCGTAGACAAGAGCTTTCAAATGCCCCCATAAATGAAAGTCAAGAGGGTTGAGGTCAGGAGAGCGTGGAGGCCATGGAATTGGTCCGCCTCTACCAATCCATCGGTCACCGAATCTGTTGTTGAGAAGCGTACGAACACCTCGACTGAAATGTGCAGGAGCTCCATCGTAAATGAACCACATGTTGTGTCGTACTTGTAAAGGCACATGTTCTAGCAGCACAGGTAGAGTATCCCGTATGAAATCATGATAACGTGCTCCATTGAGCGTAGGTGGAAGAACATGGTGTCCAATCAAGACATCACCAACAACGCCTGCCCAAATTCACAGAAAATCTGTGTTGATGACGTGATTGCACAATTGCGTGCGGATTCTCGTCAGTCCACACATGTTGATTGTGAAAATTTACAATTTGATCAAGTTGGAATGACGAAACTAAAATGAACTCTAACATGGAAATTAAGCGTTTCCGGACACATGTCCACATAACATCTTTTCTTCATTTGTGTGTGAGGAATGTTTCCTGAAAGGTTGGCCGTACCTTTTTGTAACACCCTGTATATTGTGTTCGAACATTATGTATTATATCGAGGAGAACGGTCTATTCACACACAGCCAACAGGGATTTGGAAACCATCGGTCTTGTAAAACACAACTAGCTCTTTTCTCACACGAAGTGCCGAGTGCTACTGACAATGGATTTCAGATTGAATCGGTATTTCTAGATTTCCAGAAGGCTTTTGACACTATACCACACAAGAGGCGTTTAGTGAAATTGCGTGCTTATGGAATATCGTCTCAGTTATGTGACTGGATTCGTGATTTCCTCTCAGAGAGGTCACAGTTCGTAGTAGCCGACGGAAAGTCATCGAGTGAAACAGAAGCGATTTCTGGCGTTCCCCAAGGTGGTGTTACAGGCCATCTGCTGTTCCTTATCTACACAAACGATGCTGTCGTTTATCGACTAGTAAAGTCATCAGAAGATCAAAACAAATTGCAAGACGATTTAGAAAAGATATCTGAATGGTGCGAAAATTGGCAGTTGATCCTAAATAACGAAAAGTGAGAGGTCATCCACATGAGTGCTAAAAGGAATCCGTTACACTTCGGTTACACGATAAATCAGTCAAATCTAAAGGCCATAAATTCAACTAAATACCTTGGTATTACAATTAAGAACAGCCGTCTTAGGTTATTTGCAGATGATGCTGTCGTTTATCGTCTATTTAAGTCATCAGAAGATCAAAACACGTTCAAAACGATTTATAAAAGATATCTGTATGATTCGAAAGTTGGCAATTGACCTTAATTAATGACAAGTGTGAGGTCATTCATAGAGTGCTGAAAGGAATCCATTAAACATCGGTTACACGATAAATCACTCGAATCCAAAGGCCGTAAATTCAACTAAATACCTCGGAATTACGATTATGAACAACTTAGATTGGAAAGAACACATAGAAGATGTTGTGGGTAAGGCAAACCAAAGACTGCGTTTTATTGGCAGAACACTTACAAAATGTAACAGATCTACTAAAGAGACTGCCTATACTACGCTTGTCCATCCTCTTTTGGAGTACTGCTGCGCGGTCTGGCATCTTCACCTGATATGATTATCGCTAAATATGGGAGAGAGTGTCACTGATGTGGTACAGAATTTGGTGTGCACATAATTAAAACAAGGGCGTTTTTCGTTGCAGCGAAATCTTCTCACGAAATTTCAATCACCAACTTTCTCCTCCAAATGCGAAAATATTTTGTTGAGGCCCACCTACGTAGGGAGAAACGATCATCATCATAAAATAAGGGAAATCAGGGCTCGCACGAAAGACACAGACGTTCGTTTTATCCGCGTGCTGTTCGAGACTGGAATAATAGAGAATTATTGTGGAGGTGGTTCGATGGACTTCCTTCCAGGCACTTAAGTTTGATTTGCAAAGTATCCATGTGGATGTAGATAGTACACAGAAAAGACAAGATATGGTAACGCAAGACCGCCGAATAAAAATTTGTGAGATTGCTGAGGCTGTAGGCATCTCAACTGAGCTAGTGCATTATTTCCTGTATGGAAAATTGGAACTTTTCTCAAATGATGCACTGAAAGCTTTGGATCAAGGCATCCAGGTAGATGCAGTTTTTCTTGATTTCCGAAAGGCATTTGACTCTGTTCGGCACCTACGATTATTGTCAAAACCACGATTGTGGTTCACTTGATAGTGAAATTTGTGACTGGATTGAAGACTTTTTGGTAGGTAAGACACAGCACGTTATCTTGGATGGAGAATCATCGTTAGATGTAGAAGTGAATTTTGGTGTCCCCCAGGGAACTGTGTTGGGACCCTTGCCGTTCATTTAGTATATTAATGAACTTGCAGACAATATTAATAGTAACATCAGGCTTTCTGCAGATGGCGCAGTTATCTGTAACGAAGTACTATCTGAGATACACAAATATTCAGTCAGATCTTGATAAGATTTAAACTTGGCGCAGAGATTGGCGACTTGCTTTAAATGTTCAGAAATGTAAGATTGAATACTTCACAAAAATGAAAAAAACGTAGTATCCTATGACTATAATACCGGTGAGTCACTGTAGGTATCAGCCATCTCATACAAATACCTGGGTATAACACCTTGTAGGGATATGAACTGGAATGATCAAATAGGTTCAGTCGTAGGTAAAGCAGGTGGTAGACTTCGGTTTATTGGTAGAATACCGGGGAAGTGAATCAGTCTGCAAAGGGGATTGCTTACAAATCACTCATGCGACCGACTCTAGACTATTGCTCAAATGAGTGAGACCGGTACCAGATAGGACTTACAGGGGATATTGAACGTATACAGAGAAGGGCAGCACGAATGGGAGAGTGTCGCAAAGATAGTAAACGAATTGAACTGGAAGACTCTTGAAGATAGACGTAAAATATCCCGAGAAAGTCTACTGACAAAGTTTCAAAACCAACTTTAAATTATCGCTGTAGGAACATACTACAATCCCCTATATATCGCTCACATAGGGATCGTGAGGGTAAGATTAGAATAATTTCTTCACGCACAGAGGCATTCAAGCAATCATTCTTCCCGCGCTCCATACGTGGATGGAACAGGAATAAACCCTAATGACTGGTACAATGGGACGTACCCTCTGTCATGCACCTCACGATGGTTTGCAGTGTATAGATGCAGACGATGTTGTGTGCGAGTTGGATGCAGCGATTGCTCGCAGTCGATCAATAGCGTATTCGGCACAGCATTCCAGCACAATGTCTGGTGATATTTAATCGCATTCCGCAATTCTTTTTTGCGACGATTTGTGACTGTTGATGAAACCTGCACCCATCTTTACACACCAGAGTCAAAATGGCAGTAAAAAAAAAAAAAAATAGACACACGCTGGTGAAAGTGCAGCGAAGGCAGCAAAGACGCTTCTGTCATTGGTAAGCTGATGGTAACTGTTTTTTGGCATTCCCAAGGAATAATCCGCACAGAATACTTGCAAAAGGGCAGAACCATAGCTCGACACTATTATGCCTCATTGTTGTCTCGTTTGGCGCTTGTATTGCCTGGAAAAAGACAAAAGCTGGCACGCAAAAAGGTGGTCTTTCACCAGGATTAGTGATACCAATGGCAAAAGTGCATGACATAGGCTTTGAACTGGTTCCTCATCCACCCTGCTCACCAGACTTAGCCCCCAAGTGACTTCTCCCTGTTCCTTGCGGGGAAGAAATTTTCATCAAACGAGGAAGTGGTAGCTGCAGTCAACGAGTATGTGACGGAACTTGACAGAATCTATTTTTCCAATGGAATGAAAACGTCGAAGCATCCATAGACCAAGCGTATATCCTTCAAAGGAGACTATGTCGAGAAGTGAGGTGAGTTGTTTGGGAAACAAACGTTTTTCTTGCTTTTCTTATCAGACTTATCAAACAACTATTATAATACAGAAACACTTTCGAGAAATTCTGAAAAAATGGTAAACACTTTCAGGATAGATGTTCTGTTTTATTATTACGTCGAATTTACCATATTTCATCCCGTTTTTGAACCATAACGGATGTACCCAACATCATCTTCGCTGCTCAACATTTACGAGATACAAAAGACGGAGCGCATGAATACCTTCTTCGAACGAGGACGATATATTCTTATCCATTCATAGGACGACAGCGCCGCGTCTAACTGCGCCACTTCAGTGTGAATTGCTCACGTCCCGTCCGCATGGGTCCTTTGATTCGCCGCCGCCAGGCATCCGCGCCGCGCTATTTGTGTGTGAATTGGATCTTACATCGTTAACAAAGCTCCCTTCAAAGTCGTCTGTTGATACCCTCTCGCACCGAATGACGTATAAAAGCAACAGGTCACTGAACACAACAGTGGGACAACCAGAATCGTCCCAAAGTTTGAAGGCTACTATATTAAGGCTAGTAATTTTTTTCACTCATTCGGGTATGCCAGTGTGCTCATTCTGCCCCGCCGAATCTTACACTCTTAAGTACCCTGATTCAATCGCTAAGTAGAAGATAAGTCAAACTTTCCCAACCGGTGTATTATCGTGCCTTTTTATTGTACAGCATAGTTCTATCGAGTGACATATGAAAGATTGTTCACTTTTATAACGTGAGCTGTACTAATTTATAATCAATTTTGACACGTTTGAAGGTAGTAACTGCTCTCGAAAGAACAGATACCATTGATGACCGTGCAGCTGCTCCAATGATCACGGCATCAGTTCTTTCGAGAGAATTTACTATCTTCATATATACCCTACTGGCCATTAAAATTACTACACCAAAAAGAAATGCGGCCGATAAACGGGTATTCATTGGTCAAATATATTATACTAGAACTGACATGTGATTACATTTTCACGCAATTTGGGTGCATAGATCCTGAGAAATGAGTACCCACAACAACCACCTCTGGCCGTAATAACGGCCTTCATACGCCTGGGCATTGAGTCAGAGCTTGGATGGCGTGTACAGGTGCAGCTGCCCATGCAGCTTCAACACGACACCACACTTCATCAAGAGTAGTCACTGGCGTATTGTGACGAGCCAGTTTGCTCGGCCACCATTGACCAAACGTTTTCAATTGGTGAGAGATCTGGAGAATGTGATGGCCAGGGCAGCAGTCGAACATTTTCTGCACCCAGAAAGGCCCGTAGAGGACCTGCAACATGCGGTCGTGCATTGTCCTGCTGAAATGTAGGGTTTTGTAGGGATGGAATGAAGGGTAGAGCCACGGGTCGTACCACATCTGAAATGTAACGTCCACTGTTCAAAGTGCCGTCAGTGCGAACAAGAGGTGACCGAGACGTGTAACCAATGGCACCCCATACGCGGGTAATACGCCAGTATGGCGATGATGAATATACGCTTCCACTGTGCGTTCACTGTGCGTTCACTGTGCGTCGCCAAACACGGATGCGACCATCATGATGCTGTAAATAGAACCTGGATTCATCCGAAAAAATGACGTTTTGCCACTCGTGCACCCAGGTTCGTCGTTGAGTACACCATCGCAGGCACTCCTGTCTGTGATGCAGCGTCAAGGGTGACCGCAGCCACGGCCTCCGAGCTGATAGTCCATGCTGCCGCAAACGTCGTCGAAATGTTCGTGCAGATGGTTGTTGTCTTGCGAACATCCCCATCTGATGACTCAGGGATCGAGACGTGGCTGCACGATCAATTAGAGCCATGCGGATAAGATGCCTGTCATCTCGACTGCTAGTGATACGAGGCCGTTGGAATCCAGCACGGCGTTCCGTATTACCCTCCTGAACCCACCGACTCCATATTCCGCTAACAGGCATTGGATCTCGAACAACGCGAGCAGCAATGTCGCGATACGACAAACCGCAATCGCGATAGGCTACAATCCGACCTTTATCAAAGTCGGAAACGTGATGGTACGTATTTCTCCTCCTTACACGAGGCATCACAACAACGTTTCACCAGGCAACGCCGGTCAACTGCTGTTTGTGTATGAGAAATCGGTTGGAAACTTTCCTCATGTCAGCACATTGTAGGTGTCGCCACCGGCGCCAGCCTTATGTGAATGCTCTGAAAAGCCAATCATTTGCATATCACAGCATCTTCTTACTGTCGGTTAAATTTCACGTCTGTAGCACGTCATCTTCGTGGTGTAGCAATTTTAATGGCCAGTAGTGTAGTAAAGGCTACCCGGCCATTGACCTTCGTCTGTGCTAATGCGCACAGGTTGCCCGAACTCTTACGGGAATCGTCACCTTAGTGTGCGCGAGTAATGAGTGGATGGGCAAATATCTATTAAGTACATTACGTATGTAGATTGTGGACAGTTGGGAATGTGGGCCTCACGGGAGGCGTGCAAGGGATAAGTCTCTGCAGTCGCGCTATTTATCTGTGTCCTCGGCCTGTCGGTAGCTGAGGGTTTGAATTAACTATCATTTAATTTTGACATGGTTTGTACAAGTCAGGACTTGCAACGATGAGCAATACTCATTTTTGCTTGCCACTAGCGTAATTAGAATGATCATGAAAACTTATTGCAGCTGTTACATGAGTCTTCGCACTTGGTATAAAGAAGAGTGATAACATCCTGATCACCTTAAGCACATCCTTACGATGTCGGAGAAGATATTAGAAGTCAGTAGTGACTTCTATTTTTAGTGACACGAGTAGTGTTTATGATAAAGGTCAAATAACGGTGCAACGATCAAAATTCATATCATTTCTTGGTGTGTAAACAAGACAAATACGCTCAGGTGACAGAACTTGTGGGACTGATATGCACATGTACATATGGCGGTAGTAGCGCGTACACAAGGTATAAAAGGACATTACATTGGCGGAGTTGTCATTTGCACTCAGGTGACTGATATGGAAAGCTTAGCAATGTGATGATGGCCCCACGCCGAAGTTAACAGACTTTGAATGCGGGATGGTAGTTGGAGCTAGATGCATAGGACATTCAGTTTCGGATATCGTTTGGGAATTGAGTATTCGGAGATTCACAGTGTCAAGACTGCGCCGTGAATACCAAACTTAAGGCATTACCTCTCACCATGGACAAGGCAGTGACTAAAGGTCTTCACTTGACGACCAAGAGCAGCAGCTTTTGCATAGATTATCAGTGCTAACAGACAAGCAACACTGCATGAAATAACCTCAGAAATCAGTGTCTGTCTTAAGACTGATGTATTCGTTAGGACAGTGCGGAGAAATTTGGAGTCAGTGGGCTATGGCAGCAGATGACTGAAGCGAGTACCTTTGCTAGCAGCATGACGTCACCTGCAGTGCCTCTCCTGGGCTCATGACCACATTGGTTGGACCCTAGACGACTGGAAAACCGTGGCCTGGTCAGATGAGTCCTGATTTCAGTTGGTAACGACTGATGGCAGGGTTCGATTGTGGTGCAGACCCCATGAAGCCATGGCCCCAAGTGGTTAATAGGGCACTGTGCAAACTGTGGTGGCTCAATAGTGCTGTGGGTTGTGTTTACACGAAATGGACTGGGTCCCCTGGTCCAATTGCAGCGATCATTGACTGGAAACAGTTATATTGGACTACTTGGAGACCACTTTCATCAATTCATGGACTTCATGTTTCCAATCAATGATCGAATTTCTATGAATGACAACGCACCATGTCAACAGGCCACAATTGTTCATGATTAGTTCGAAGAATATTCTGGACAATCTGAGCGAATGTTTGGGCCACCCATCAAACATTTATGGGACATAATTGAGAAGTCAGTTTTTGAACAAAATCCTCTACTGGAAACACTTTCACATTTACGGACGTTTGTAGAGGGAACATGGCTCAATATTTCTGCAGGGAACTTCCAATGACTTGTTGCGTCCATGCTATGTTGAACTGCTATACTACACTGGGTAAAAGGAGGTCTGACACGATATCAAGAGATATTCCATGACTTTTGTCACCTGAGCATAGATGTATATTTAAAGCTTATCTTTTTTTTATCTCAGTGTATAATATTAACATGTTATCTTCATGCATTACAGGCATTTGTATTGCTTTATTGTTCCCGTAAATTGTGATTTAGTGCTTACTTTACACATACAATAGGGGGCCTACAGGACAAGTTAAATTTGGGATGGTAAGTACAAACAAAGACATTTGCCCATTAAGGGGCGTGCAGACAGATCCCCTATAAAACCCTGCCACTGGGTGCAAGAACACAGCTGCCACAGCACTCTGCAATACTGCAGTGTGTCATAGCGGTGGGCTCAATTTTCACGTGGTGCAGTACAACTCTGCTTTTCCATAGCCACCTACTTGACTGGAGCCTCGATTGTCACAACATAGCTAGACAGACCGACTGTAAATACTCACCATGCAGCCCTTAGCAGCACTTGTATATGTAATGCGCCTGGCTCGAACATCCAACTACAGCCCATACCGTGACAGTCCCCGTACCAGCTGCAGGTCCAATGTGGGACCGAGCAGATTCAATCTGGCTTAGCAGTGTTGTCTGTCAGCAACCGTTCTACGAACTGCCACTAGACCTGATGGTTCCGAGTGTGAAGCCAGCACCACTGAGTTAACACCACCTCTAAGGTGTCGTTGTCTGGCACGCTGGAAAACTCTGTGGAGACCTGGCTTGAGTGCAGGGAATCTGCGCACCTGACCCGCTGCTCACCGCTACAGTGGCATAATCTCGCCAACTGCTGCCTGTGCCTTGTGCCTTCCTTGTCTCTGTATCGTTGCCTGGCATAAACTTAAGCGAATACTTGAAAATGGTGAATAAATAAAAGCACGCATTTTTATGCTCTTGATATTGGTAAATAGATAAATTTGATTTTCATCACCATAATTTATATTAGAATGCAGTGGTTTTTTTATGATAATGACATAAGCAAACGTATCACATTTTTTCTTTTAAATTGTGTTTTCACAAAAATAGTTTCCTCTATTCTTACTGTAATGGATGCCTTATAATTCAAAGAATTAGCTCATTTTATAAAAAATATGGTCTTGAGGAATGTTTTTAGTTTTCTCTTCAATATGTGTACATTATTAATTTCCTTTTTCATACAGATAGAAAGCTTATTGTATACTTTTGTATCGGACTTTCTTGTGTATTTTTGACAGAGTTACAGAGCCCTGGCAAAAAATTTTCCCTCATCTGTCATGATAATGAATAACACAGTTTGTGTGAAAGAATTCTGTTTTGCTGGAAACATCTTCAGTGAGCATAAATATTGACCTATAATTGTAAGACTTGAAGAGACCTCTGCAGGATGTTCTATAAGTAGCACCTTCTATTAATCTGACTACTCATTTTTTAAGTTTAAAAGTATTTGTTGTCCTGCACATTTCCCCAGAAGATAATACCGTAGTAGATTATAGAATGGAAATAGAGACAAAATCATACCACAGCATTTTTTTCTGTCAAAGTGAGAAATGCAAAGCATACTGGGTAAAGTTTGTTGAGAAACTGATAAATTTGCTCGTACCATCTTGACTGCTTGTCCATCTAAGTGCTTATGAATTTTGTATGTATGGTTTCATTAATTTTCTGTTTGTTAATATCCATTTCAGGAACTTGAAGTGTTTTGTATGTTATCTGGAACTGTGTAATATTACATTTGGAAAATCTTGGGGTTAAGCTATTTGCTGTGAACCATTTTTATACTTGGTTTAGTTACTTCTAGGCTGTATCCTGCATTGTGGAGTTGGACCCTTTGATTAGAATACTTGCATCATCAGCAAACATTATGATTTTTGTTCTGTTATTAATTGTAACTGGAAGACCATTGTTGTAATTCAAGAAAATCAGTGGCCCAAGGATAAAGACATGGGGGACTCCGTATTTTACATTTTCACAGTCTGAGTTTATTGTTACACCTCCCTGCATCCACTCACACAACTTCGATTTCTGTTGTGTAAATAAGATTCTACCCAAGCCAAAGGTTTGTCTTTGATACCATAGTGCAGAATTTTTTTAACAAGGTGTTGCGATCTACACAGTCAAATTCTTTAGTAAGGCAACAAAGGTTCTCACCGAATGCCTTCCAAAATTTAATTCACATAGAAATTCATCTGTTACAATAAATATAGCTCTTTCTGTGGAGAATCGTTTACAAAAGCTGAGCTTGTAGGTGTCAGTAACCTATTTTGTGCACTGTGGCTATCAATTGTGTCATACACTATTCTCTCAAATACCTTTCAGAACACTGGCAGCAGAGAGACAGACCAACAGTTTGTGGATTGACATCACTACCACATGTTTTAGTCTATCTGGAATTAGCTGTTCTCATTGACTAGTTATCCAAATACACTATATGTGACTCATTAAGTGTACACATGATTTTAAAATTCTACATGATATACCATCATATCCAGAGGATTAAGTTCTTTTAAGTAATGTGAATTTTTACAATTTCTTTTTGAGCTGTGCTTTTGAAATGAAGTGATGTGATTGTAGGTAGTGGGGAGTGGGCACAGTAATTATGATTATAATCACTCACACTCCTGTCACTTGCTATGAATACATTTAAAGCCGCAGCATGTAGCATAGAGTGCATATTACAGAGAACTGATGTCGCAAAGATACAGTTATTCTTTTTGTGATAAAGCAGCGATATTATTGGGGGGGGGGGGGGGGGGCAAGGCAGTAGAGCCAGTGGTTCCTAATCCCAACATAGCCCCCCCCCCCCCCCCCCAAGTTCGGAGTATGGTGGCTGGTGACATCATGATGCGTTGTCCCACTGGCGATGGCAAGGGCTGACAAATCATAGTCCGCCAGTTGCCTGGGCGGCCGTAAAGGATATCTGGCCTGTGACAACAGCAGCGGCGCCGACGGGGCACTGGTGGTGTCCATTGAGGTGCTGGTGGCAGGTGGTGCATCCTCCAGTGTTGGTGAGGCTGTTGGTCCACTGGCGGCAGTGTTCAGGGTGTCAGTCGTCGTTATGAAGTGCTCCAGGGCTGACACTAGCAGGTAGTCATTCAAAGAAAGAGTGGGTTGCAGACCTGATGTGTCGATCGTAGGCTGAAGACGCATGGAGTGCTCTAATGACCTCGAGACTGTGCTGTAGCCTGACCATCTATTGTCAAATTTAAACATATTCACGAGTAGTGAATCCTGCAGTGTTACGGAAATGTCTTCTGAGAGGTAGTCTCACAGGTCTAGTCCAACTGTAAATTGGCTTGAGGGGCCTGGAGCTCGGGCCAGTGGAGGGTAAACAGCGGGTGTGTCCACTAATGATCATGCCAGTTTTAGGCGGTTCTGGTCGAAGGTTGGCCACATTTTCTGGGAGTCAGTAAGTTTCCATAAGAAAAACTGTAGGAGTTCGGTTGCACTGGAGCTTCCTGTTGTAGTACCTCCCCAATTGCTCAGTTACTGGCATCAGCTGTTATAACCATATGGGCCCCAAGCGATGGAAGTGATGGTGATGGTCTGAGTGAGCTCAGATTTGATGTTCTCGAAAGCTGATTGCATATCAAGAGTCCAAATGAACTTATGTTAGCCTGAGATATTCTTGCCACGGAGTGACTCTGTGAGTGGCAGAAGTGCTTCTGTGGCATGGGGTAGGTGTTTTTGGTAATAATTAATTACCCTTAAGAAGAAGCCCATCTCTTGATAGTCTGTTGGGGGTGGTAAGTTATATATTTGGTCTATCATTTCCCAGGAGGGGTGTCGATGAGTGACTTACGAATATAACACATTTTTGCCAGAGTTGGCATTAGTCCTCATTGACCACAACACCATGCACTTATGGTTTATCGAATACCTCTTTGAGATGTTTCTCGTGATCTTGAGCTATTTGTGAGAAGATAATTACATCGTCCAAGTAACAATAGCAAAAGGGCATGGTAAAAAAACAAGCTGTCAGTGAACCATTGTCAGGTCTGGGCTGTGTTCCTTGTTCAGCATGTATGGTCACTGTTGATGCAGTACAGTTAGTTAAGGGAGTGGCAGGCTTCGTATCACCACCTTTACTGATAACATTGTACTTGATTTGCGAATCAGTGTGTTTGTCTGTTTGGCAAGAGGTAATGATGCCCTCATTCAGTGGTTGTTGAAACAATGGGAGCATTGTCAACCGTTCGAGAAGCAAAATTGCACTGATTGTATAGTCTGGGAAAGAACACCATAAAGATGCACAAATAAATTGTTTGTAGTGATGCCAGGAGTTGAAGCACCGCCGTGATGTGTATTCTTTGTGGCATGAATTTGGTATCCTATAGTGATCGGCAACACGCCAGCACAAGTATAAATCAGTATTTTGCGGCTTGGTTGAAAAGAAAATAACAGGGTCACCACTGTATGTAGCTGGGAGCAGGGGTGGTAATTACAATGATAAATAATCACTCACATTCCCATCACTTACTATGAATACTTTTATATTCGCAGTATATACACAATGCATGCAGTACAGAGAATAGATCTGGCAAAGATACATTTGTTCTTGCTACAGTGGGGCAGTGATGTTGTTGGGGTGTAGTGCCAATGGTTCTAGATCACCACATGTTTGTTGTGGTATACTTGTGATTAAGCAGCTTGAAACGTTTTCGTCTATAGTGTGCATTTCTTTCCATGTCAAACTTTTCCATCCATTGGTGTTTGTGAACTGCAAAAATTAAAAGCTCAACAGCAAAAATGTATTTGGATTTGAAATTATTGGCATGTTAATTCAAGAAAACAGGCACGTGACACTGTAATGCACGGGCAGTTTATGTCCACAAAATATATAATTCTGATGATGTTGGATGCTATTCAGTAACATAGTCTGCAAATATACAGACCATAATAGTTATTCACTGTTCTATTACGTACATGTTCATAGCTAAAAGTTCAGTATATGATTTTGCTCGCCCGACATTGTCATTACATTGTGTTCTGTGCAGGAATACTATCAAAATTATTGAGGGCTATATTAATGTAATGACAATGTGTGGTGAGAAAAATCATGTACTGAACCTTTAGGTATGAATATGTATTTAACAGAACAATAAGTAAGTATTATGGGATATGTATGTTTTCAACATAGCCCACATAACTCATCAGCAACTAAAATTCCACCCAAATCGCATTAGGTGACAACGAGTCCTCCCAGCTCATGCACAGATATTTATAATCTCCCTCTTTTGCAGGCATGATTCATTTCATGGTTCTTAAAAACTTACCAGAGACTGCTATAATAATTAATGATACAAAAGGGATAAAGTATAAATGTAGCCAGGCCAGATTTTTAACACCATTTAGCATTTACAAAAACATAAGATACTAGTTTTTGATGTTGTAGTGAGACTGTACCTTCATGTTCAATCAAAATTCATCATTGCTGTATCAGTCAAATCCTGAAAGTAAAGTGGCAAGACCAGAGTACCAACTTCAGTATTCTGGAGGACACAAACGCTATCAGCATACAGGACACCATAATCAAAAACCACTTTCAATATGCTGGTCAGTTATATTGCTCACATGCTCCACAGATGCCTACCAAAACATTCCCATCTCAGATACGGACAATGAAAACAAGGACATCTGAAACAGTATGGGGCTGTTCTGAAATTATACCTTTAAAAAAATGCCAAATGAACACTGACATTTGGGAAACCCTTGCGTCTGAACATTACATTGCTGATGAAGGCTTACAATTCTTTAAAAAACAATGAACAAGACTAATATCGAACAAATGGGGCCACAGGAAAGAACAAGAAACCCTCATGACAGATAATCTGTACCAAGCTATGGTTGGCATGGATGGGATCAGCACTCACTGTAGCAGAAAATGTTGTTCCACAGTTGGCCTCCTCAGCCTCTCACAGACTTATAAAGGACAGTAATACTTGTGAATGTAAATTGAATTCATTCACCAGTCATTGCCTATGATGACGAATACTTCTACATTTACTACTACTATTACAGCATCACAGTTTTAACTGTTTTGATGAATATTTAAATATGTAAGTATATAACACAATGACAGGTGTAATTGTAAACATATGCTCATCCCTATCATTCTCTGTTCCATGAAGTCTTGAAACTCCTTCATATAGAGTGTACATTTAGAGCTTTCTAATTTAGTATTGTAATTTAAACATGAATACAAAAATTTTTTGTTGTGCTACATGGGTTATCATCTTAGTTTCATCTGTAGATTACAGTACCTAGCATATAAAACAGACTTTTCGATTATCTAACACGCAAGTTGGTCATGTAGACAACAGGATCAGTAAAAACTCAACACAATGCAATACTTCTTTACTTTCAAGCTTCCAATGTAGTTCTTACTGCTCTGTTGTACATGAAAGATGGGATCATATTATTGTAAGGCTATTTTTAGAAAATATCAGAATTCTCATATATTGTCAGCCATTGTTAGACATCTTTGCATTGTTCATCCACTAAATTCTCTCTGAACAGTGTGACTGAGGCAGCATTTATAATATTATGAAATTTTACTTTCTGCTTCTTAGCTAAACCTGACTGATGGAGTGTGTAGTAACCACAATCAACCATGGTAACGCCCTGGGCTGTGGATCGGAGCCACCAGGGGGGGATACCGCCGGCGGTGGAGCACACACCACTGGGTAAACACAAGGACGAGTCGGACGACAGACCAACAACAACCGACAACAACCGACAATGATCGACTATGACCGACACAACAAGGAACAGAATAAGAATGGAGGCTTGTAGAAACCACAACACCAAACACCAACAGTAAATCCACTCGGAACCAGTGCCAGGCAAATGTTAACAATGAGCAACGACCTGAACGCAGTACCGCCGAGATAGAGACGCAATACAGAGCTAGTACCAGACTGGCTGGACTAGGGCAGAGGGGGTCCCTATATACGAAACCAGAGGAAGAGGCTATTGGCCATGGGCTGCACGTGGTGTAGCGGTGGCGCCCCCCTCACTGCGCGAGAGCCGCTGCATGGAATAGCCGCCGTGGACACGGAGCCCTCTATGGGCTGACGATGTCCATTTGTTCTGGCATGTGTTCGTCTTCCGCGGCAGGAGGTACTAGTGAGTGCTTCATTTAAATTTGATGATAATGATCAGGCATTATGGAGCTCACAACTACTCCATGAAAGACAGTTGGATTCAGATAGACGTACCAGTGACTACTACACTACATCCTTTTATTATTGTTTGGAACCGTACGTTGGAAGGCAAACCTGTGTGATTGTGTGTACACATTTGTGTGTGTGGGTGAGATTTTGCTTAATTAGAAATTAGTTTGTTCATCTAAGGCTGAGAGACGTTTTGGCCACTGAACTTATTTAAGTGTTATCATTAATATCCCTTAGAGACTGGTGATGAGAAGTGCTCGAAGTTTGAACTGACTGTATTGGCAGAAAGAGAAGATGGCTGCCCAGCAACAATTATTGCTGTATTTGATCAGTACTACCCAACATGATATCAATATTGAACTCTCCACATTCATTGACTTAACAGTTATTTATAGAAACTCTTATTGATGTTATGAGATTCTGGATACGGATCACAATGTACGTAATAAGCAGTTCCCAAGTTTTCTATATACACATATATTTTACCATAAAGACTGATGCACATGAACACTGCATGAAGTACAAAGGCAGACTGAATTAAACATGGCAGCTCGTCAGAGCAGTTAATATTCCAAAGATTGTAATTTTGTAATTTGTGTGGTCGATGTGACCTATCGACGCCACACATCCCCCCCCCCTCACCCCATCCCCCTCCCGCAGTACATAGTATGACCTATGAGACCTGATGGGGGGTCGTGTGGGTATCAGCGTCGGCGTGAGTGGTACGAGGCAGCAGGTGCACGACCGGAAGCTCCATCTCCATTGGGTCGGTGCGCGAAGGTGCGGAGGGTGGTTGCCGGTCCAACTCGTAATTCGAAAACCAGTGGTAGGGAATGGTGCGTCAGCCAACTAGGGAGTAGCAGTATGGGAGAGGAGGTGGCAGGTAAGCATGCTTCCCTGAATGCAGACTGAGCCGTCCGAAGAAATGAAAGCTTGAACACATGACAGGTTGCACTCTTGTGGGTGGGACAAACTGTGCACTATCTTGACATTGACCTCCTCGGTGAGCAGTACAAGCACATGTTTGGCTAACACCATAATCGACACGCTGTCAACGCGGTCAGGTGGTACATTGCAGTGCAAAATGTAGGACAGGGCGTCTACGTCTCTAGTACCTGAAATGTCTTCAAAACCTGTGAATGGGGGTGATGATGACATGCCTGAGGAACCCACAAACTGTGGTGGTGAATCGTTGAATGGAGAGAACCCAACTGTAGGTTGAACAGACTCGTTAGCGGGTTTGTCACAAGAACATGTACTCAGACAGCCCGACTGGGACAGCAGAAGGATGTCAGAGTCTACGAAGGCAGGCTTGAGGCTGCATAGAGAAATGATTTTGCATGCTATCTTTTATCATAATTTTGAATGTCGTTTCGCCCCTCCGAAGTACTTCAAAGAGGCTGAGGTAAGGGGGTTGTAAGGGTTGTCTGACAGAGTCGTCCCTGCGCATGATGTGTGAGCAAGAGCTGAGTGTGGTCGTTACGTAAGTGTGAGGTGGGAAATGATTGACAGGTGGGTGTAGCCGGGTGTTTCTAAAGTGTGCATGCATCCTTCCAATAAAGTCTGGGAAGGAGGGGAAATCCCCGGGATCTTGGGGAAGAATTAGTTCCCCAGATAAAACAGGGTTTTCACCAAAAACAAATTCAGATATCATCCCATGTAAATCTGGTTTAAATGTAGAACGTAGGCCCAGCAACACTCGAGGAAGTGCCTCGGACCAGAGACAGTCATGGCACATGAGTGCAGTTTCAAGGGTGTAGTGCCATCGTTCCACCAACCCATTGCTTTGCGGGTGATAGGCTGTCGTATGTATCTGTTTAATACCACAAAGATTACAGAGAATCGTAAAAAGTGCAGATTCGAACTGTCGACCCTGGTTGGTTGTGATGGTGGATGGGCATCCAAACCTAGTGATCCAAGAAGAACGAATCCTTTGTCCACAGTTTCTGCTGTGATGTTGGTAAGGGGATGGCTTCCACCCTACGAGACATTCGGTCTATTGTGGACAAGATACACCTGTGGCCCTCTGATGGAGGCAGGGGACCGATAAGGTTGGTATGTACATGACGGAAACATCCCTTACGGATGTCAAACTTGCTGAGTGGTGGAGAGCTGTGACACGCTATTTTGTTTCCTTGACAGCAAATGCAGCTGCATGCTCATGTTTGGAAGTCCCATTTCACATCTTTCCACACAAAACGCTCGGTGACAAGGCGAGTGGTGGTTCTGACACCGGGGTGGGTGAGATTATGCGAGGTGTCGAAAACCTGATGGCACAGCGTGGGTGGGAGCAGAGGCTGCAGAATGCCCATAGAAGAGTCACAGATTCAGATTCTTTATTGGTCATTCAGCCTTATTACATGCAATAGACTACTTCAATTCACTTAACCTATTAATTTTACAAAATAAATTTTTACATATTTAAGTTGATATTGGGCATTTCTAAAAATTCTTCTAATGAATAGAATGGATTAGTTAACAACAAGTTATGTACATTTTCTTTAAATTATTTGTCAGGCTTGATTGACGCATTCTTAGACAATTTGTTATATATTTTAATTGCCATATACTTATGACTCCTATCCCCATGAACCACGGACCTTGCCGTTGGTGGGGAGGCTTGCGTGCCTCAGCGATACAGATGGCTGTACTGTAGGTGCAACCACAATGTAGGGGTATCTGTTGAGAGGCCAGACAAACGTGTGGTTCCTGAAGAGGCGCAGCAGCCTCTTCAGTAGTTGCAGGGGCAACAGTCTGGATGATTGACTGATCTGGCCTTGCAACACAACCAAAACGGCCTTGCTGTGCTGGTACTGCAAACGGCTGAAAGCAAGGGGAAACTACAGCCGTAATTTTTCCCGAGGGCATGCAGCTTTACTGTATGGTTAAATGATGATGGCGTCCTCTTGGGTAAAATATTCCGGAGGTAAAATAGTCCCCCATTCGGATCTCCGGGCAGGGACTACTCAGGAGGACATCGCTATCAGGAGAAAGAAAACTGGCATTCTACGGATCGGAGCGTGGAATGTCAGATCCCTTAATCGGGCAGGTAGGGGTTAGAAAATTTAAAAAGGGAAAAGGATAGGTTGAAGTAAGATATAGTGGGAATTAGTGAAGTTTGGTGGCAGGAGGAACAAGACTTCTGGTTAGGTGACTACAGGGTTATAAACACAAAATCAAATAGGGGTAATGCAGGAGTAGGTTTAATAATGAATAAAAAAATTGGAGTGCGGGTAAGCTACTACAAACAGCATAGTGATCGCATTATTGTGGCCAAGATAGACACGAAGCCCACACCTACTACAATAGTACAAGTTTATATGCCAACTAGCTCTGCAGATGATGAAGAAATTGATGAAATGTAATAGTCATGGGTGACTGGAATTCGAGAATAGGAAAAGGGAGAGAAGGAAACAAAGTGGGTGAATATGGATTGGGGGAGAGAAATGAAAGAGGAAGCCGTCTGGTAGAATTTTGCACGGAGCATAACTTAATTATAGCTAACACTTGGTTCAAGAATCATAAGAGAAGGTTGTATACATGGAAGAATCCTGCAGATACTAGAAGGTATCAGATAGATTATACACTCCTGGAAATTGAAATAAGAACACCGTGAATTCATTGTCCCAGGAAGGGAAAACTTTATTGATACATTCCTGGGGTCAGATACATCACATTATCACACTGACAGAACCACAGGCACATAGACACAGGCAACAGAGCATGCACAATGTCGGCACTAGTGCAGTGTATATCCACCTTTCGCAGCAATGCAGGCTGCTATTCTCCCATGGAGACGATCGTAGAGATGCTGGATGTAGTCCTGTGGAACGGCTTGCCATGCCATTTCCACCCGGCGCCTCAATTGGACCAGCGTTCGTGCTGGACATCCAGACCGCGTGAGACGACACTTCATCCAGTCCCAAACATGCTCAATGGGGGACAGATCCGGAGATCTTGCTGGCCAGGGTAGTTGACTTACACCTTCTAGAGCACGTTGGGTGGCACGGGATACATGCGGACGTGCATTGTCCTGTTGGAACAGCAAGTTCCCTTGCCGGTCTAGGAATGGTAGAACGATGGGTTCGATGACGGTTTGGATGTACCGTGCACTATTCAGTGTCCCCTCGACGATCACCAGTGGTGTACGGCCAGTGTAGGAGATCGCTCCCCACACCATGAAGCCGGGTGTTGGCCCTGTGTGCCTCGGTCGTATGCAGTCCTGATTGTGGCGCTCACCTGCACGGCGCCAAATACGCATACGACCATCATTGGCACTAAGGCAGAAGCGACTCTCATCGCTGAAGACAACACGTCTCCATTCGTCCCTCCATTCATGCCTGTCGCGACACCTCTGGAGGCGGGCTGCACAATGTTGGGGCGTGAGCGGAAGACGGCCTAACGGTGTGCGGGACCGTAGCCCAGCTTCATGGAGACGGTTGTGAATGGTCCTCGCCGATACCCCAGGAGCAACAGTGTCCCTAATTTGCTGGGAAGTGGCGGTGCGGTCCCCTACGGCACTGCGTAGGATCCTACGGTCTTGGCGTGCATCCGTGCGTCGCTGCGGTCCGGTCCCAGGTCGACGGGCACGTGCACCTTCCGCCGACCACTGGTGACAACATCGATGTACTGTGGAGACCTCACGCCCCACGTGTTGAGCAATTCGGCGGTACGTTCACCCGGCCTCCCGCATGCCCACTATACGCCCTCGCTCAAAGTCCGTCAACTGCACATACGGTTCACGTCCACGCTGTCGCGGCATGCTACCAGTGTTAAAGACTGCGATGGAGCTCCGTATGCCACGGCAAACTGGCTGATCACAAATTTAGCATTGGAGGGCAGCGTGGAGGATAAAAATGGTAGAGGGAGACCAAGAGGTGAATACACTAAGCAGATTCAGAAGGATGTAGGTTGCAGTAAGTACTGGGAGATGAAGAAGCTTGCACAGGATAGAGCAGCATGGAGAGCTGCGTCAAACCAGTCACAGGACTGAAGACAACAACAACAACATACTTATGACTACTTATGACTATTGTTAGTTTTAGCTAATCTATTTTGTGGTAAAAGCAGAGGTTCTTGTGTAGTAGTCATGCCTTTGATTTGTTACACTTAAATTAGGTAGTTCAGCAAGTATATAGTTAATGCTGTCAAGAATATATAGATTAATAACTGTGAAAATTCTATATTTAATGAACAATGGTTTACAATGTGTCCTATTACCTACCTTAGCCATTACTCTGATTGCTTTCTTCTGGATAACCACAATTTCATTTATTTTTCTGCTGTTTCCCCATAGTATTAACCCATACCTTAAACAGATTGAAAATAGGGAAAGTATGCTGTCCTTACATACTCAAATGTCACACAACACATGAATCTCTTCAACAAATAGATAACGCTTGACAACCTAACCACTATGTGATCAACATGAGAGTTCCATGTTAGACTGTTGTCAAGTGTGATACCTAAAAACTTTGCCTTTTGTTTTTCTATTTTTATAGTCTTTGATACACTGAACCACATATTCTTGGTCTTTTCCTCCTTTAGTAGTAGACCATTTGCGTTAAACCATGATGTTGCATTTTCTTTTTCCAATTTCATACCCCTTACAAGATTATCAGATACATGGTTTACAGATAGAAAAGTTGTATCATCTGCATACATATACATCTTTACATCTAATTTCCTGGTAAGTCATTTATGTGTGCAAGGAAGAGAAGTGGCCCCAATTTAGATCCCTGCGGCACTCCATGTTGAACCTGGAGTGTGTTTGACAGATGACTTCCTGAACTCACCACCTGTTTCCTTTTATTGAGGTATGATTTGATAAGTTTCAACCTTTTTCACATATTCCATAGTACTCAAGTTTAGAGAGCAAATGTGAGTGGTCGTCACAGTCAAAGGCTTTGCTCAGATCACATAAGGTTACCTGTGTGTGAGCACGGTCCTCAAATGCTGCTAAAATGTGTCTGAATTAATAAGCCACAGCTGCAAAATACTAACGCGTATTCTTTACAGACGAATGGAAAAACTGGTAGAAGCCGACCTCGGTGATGATCAGTTTGGATTTCACAGAAATGTTGGAACACGTGAGGCAATACTGACCCTATGACTTATTTTAGAAGCTAGATTAAGAAAAGGCAAACCTACGTTTCTAGCATTTGTAGACTTAGAGAAAGCTTTAGACAATGTTGACTGGAATACTCTCTTTCAAATTCTAAAGGTGGCAGGGATAAAATACAGGGAGCGAAAGGCTATTTACAATTTGTACAGAAACCAGATGGCAGTTATAAGAGTCGCGGGGCGCGAACGGGAATCAGTGGTTGGGAAGGGAGTGAGACAGGGTTGTAGTCTATCTCTGATGTTATTCAATCTGTATATTGAGCAAGCAGTAAAGGAAACAAAAGAAAAATTCGGAGTCGGTATTAAAGTCCAGGGAGAAGAAATAAAAACATTGAGGTTCGCTGATGACATTGTAATTCTGTCAGAGACAGCAAAAGACTTGGAAGAGCAGTTGAATGGAATGGACAGTGTGTTGAAAGGAGGATATAAGATGAACATCAACAAAATCAAAACGAGGATAATGGAATGTAGTCGAATTAAGTCGGGTGATGCTGAGGGAATTAGATTAGGAAATGAGACACTTAAAGTAGTAAAGGAGTTTTGCTATTTGGGGAGCAAAATAACTGATGATGGTCAAAGTAGAGAGGATATAAAATGTAGACTGGCAATGGTGACGAAAGCGTTTCTGAAGAAAAGAAATTTGTTAACATCGAGTATAGATTTAAGTGTCAGGAAGTCGTTTCTGAAAGTATTTGTATGGAGTGTAGCCATGTACGGAAGTGAAACATGGATGATAAATAGTTTGGACAAGAAGAGAATAGAAGCTTTTGAAATGTGGTGCTACAGAAGAATGCTAAAGATTTGATGGGTAGATCACATAACTAATGAGAAGATATTGAATAGAATTGCGGAGAAGAGGAGTTTGTGGCACAACTTGACAAGAAGAAGGGACTGGTTGGTAGGACATGTTCTGAGGCATCAAGGGATCACAAATTTAGCATTGGAGGGCAGCGTGGAGGATAAAAATGGTAGAGGGAGACCAAGAGGTGAATACACTAAGCAGATTCAGAAGGATGTAGGTTGCAGTAAGTACTGGGAGATGAAGAAGCTTGCACAGGATAGAGCAGCATGGAGAGCTGCGTCAAACCAGTCACAGGACTGAAGACAACAACAACAACATACTTATGACTACTTATGACTATTGTTAGTTTTAGCTAATCTATTTTGTGGTAAAAGCAGAGGTTCTTGTGTAGTAGTCATGCCTTTGATTTGTTACACTTAAATTAGGTAGTTCAGCAAGTATATAGTTAATGCTGTCAAGAATATATAAATTAATAACTGTGAAAATTCTATATTTAATGAACAATGGTTTACAATGTGTCCTATTACCTACCTTAGCCATTACTCTGATTGCTTTCTTCTGGATAACCACAATTTCATTTATTTTTCTGCTGTTTCCCCATAGTATTAACCCATACCTTAAACAGATTGAAAATAGGGAAAGTATGCTGTCCTTACATACTCAAATGTCACACAACACATGAATCTCTTCAACAAATAGATAACGCTTGACAACCTAACCACTATGTGATCAACATGAGAGTTCCATGTTAGACTGTTGTCAAGTATGATACCTAAAAACTTTGCCTTTTGTTTTTCTATTTTTATAGTCTTTGATACACTGAACCACATATTCTTGGTCGTTTCCTCCTTTAGTAGTAGACCATTTGCGTTAAACCATGATGTAGCATTTTCTTTTTCCAATTTCATACCCCTTACAAGATTATCAGATACATGGTTTACAGATAGAAAAGTTGTATCATCTGCATACATATACATCTTTACATCTAATTTCCTGGTAAGTCATTTATGTGTGCAAGGAAGAGAAGTGGCCCCAATTTAGATCCCTGCGGCACTCCATGTTGAACCTGGAGTGTGTTTGACAGATGACTTCCTGAACTCACCACCTGTTTCCTTTTATTGAGGTATGATTTGATAAGTTTCAACCTTTTTCACATATTCCATAGTACTCAAGTTTAGAGAGCAAATGTGAGTGGTCAACACAGTCAAAGGCTTTGCTCAGATCACATAAGGTTACCTGTGTGTGAGCACGGTCCTCAAATGCTGCTAAAATGTGTCTGAATAAGAGCTCTATGGCATGTATAGTGACCTTCCTTTTCTGTAACCAAACTGTGATGCACTTAACATATCATTTAGTTCTAGGTACTCATACATCTGCCGATATATTATGCCTTCAAAGACTTTTCCTAGTACTGGAATTAGTGAAATTGGTCTGTCGTTTGCAGGATCTGATTTGATACCCTTCTTAAAGACTGGAGTCACCTTGGATGGTTTGAGAGGATCAGGAAAAACCCCTTCTATGAGACACAGGTTTATAGAAATGTTAATGGTGCTGCAATGTAACGAATGATTTCTTTCAATAGATTGTTTGACATATGAAAAATATCTGTACTGTATGAATTTTTCATTTCTTTGACTATTTTAAGAACTTCATGTTGGTGTACCTCTTTAAAGTGTTTCAGTGATTATCTGGACCTATTATGATTTAGGTTTGCACTCTTAAGATAATCTACACATGTTACATTGGATTTACTGATCAACTTTTTTATATCATCAGCACAGCTTAAAAAATATTTGTTGAATCTGCTGGTATTGGGGCTGTGTTGTCAAAGTTTCTGACTTCACCTTTAACAGTATTAATTACTGACCAGGCTGTTTTGCATTGGTTTTTACTATTTTTATGAGATTTATGTTGTATCTTTGTTTTGCCAATTGTAACTCTTTCTTATACAGTTTCTTAGCGGTTTTTTCGAGATCCTTAATTTCATTAGAATTATTTACTTTGCCAAGGTGCTTCAACAGCAGTAGCTTATTTTTTAGACTCTCCAGTTCTTTGGTGTACCACAATTTACCCTTTCTTATTTTATGATATTTCTTTTGAACAAGATGGGCTTTTAAAGTACCTATTAAGTAATTGTGGAGTGTTTCATAAACTTTTTTGGCACTGGAATCACAGTTTTGATATAATTTGTCCCAGTTAGTTGTGCTCAGCTGGGGTGTTAGTTTTCTGAGATTGTGTTTTGTTAATATTAAGGTGTTACGTTTTGTTAACTTTTCTGCAGCCTTGCTCTCATCCCCTTTTATAACTTTTAACTCTACTGTTAACATGGAGTGGTCTGAGAAAACCAATTCCTTTGCCTTGGTGGAGTACATAATGAGCACAGTTAATAAAAGCATTATCCAAGCACACTTTTAGTCTTGTTGGTTCTGAATTTACATGATGGAAGTTGTGCTGCCTTAGCACCACACTTCGTCCAAAATGCCAGGGAACTTAGCCTTGGTAAACATGACTGCAGCTCCTTGAGCAGACCCTGAGTGTCCTAGTCTGAAGCCTGTAGAGTGGTGAGGTCGGATAAATCAACGATACCTGAAACAGCATTGATCCGTGAGAGGAAATCAGTGGCGATGTTCTCCATGCCTTTGATGTAGCATACGTCTGTAGAAAATTGAGAGACCAGGCCGAAGTGGCAGAAGATCCTCTGGCAGGTTGCAGAATGCATCTGCCAGCAGTTTGTGAACAGTAATAATGAGGAAAGGACGGCCCTCGATGTCAGTGCGGAAATGTTTGACAGCCTCGTACACCACCAGAAGCTCTCTATGAAAAGCAGAATATTTCTTCTGTGCTGTAGCCAGTTTTTTGGAGAAGAAATGAAACTGTGTTGCCTTTGTTCTGTTGTAATACTATCCTGACCACAATGTCGCTGGCGTCTGTAGTGATGAACAAATCGGCAGATGGATCAGGGTGGGCGAGTACGACTGCATGAGGTAAAGCTGTTTTAAGAGCCCTGAAAACCTCTAGCGTGAGTTCAGTCCAACAGACTGGTTTAACACCGAAAGTTTGTTTGCCACAGAGTGAGTCCGTCAGTGGGGCCTGCACGGCAGCGGCAGAAGGTAGATGAAGGCGGTAGTAATTTATAGTACCTACGAAATGTCTGAGTTCTTTGTATGTACCTGGGGGGTGGCAACGATGTAATAGCCTGCACGCGGGATTTGGGAGGCTGTATTCCATCTGCGGAGATGGTGTAACCCAGAAATTTCACAGAAGACTGATGCAATTGGAATTTTTCTTTGTTGACCTTGACACCGTTGGATGCCAAAGTCAGGAGGACCTGGGCTAAATGATCTTCGTGGTCTTCAGTCAATTTGCTGAAAATGAGTATGTCATCCAGGTATGCAAAACAGAACTTGAATTGTTGTAAGATCGAGTCAATGAAACATTGCCACGTTTGTGCCACATTCTGTAAACCAAATGGCATGAAGTTGTACTGGAACAAACCAAGTGGTGTGATGATCACAGTCTTTGGAATGTCTTCTGGTGCTACGGGAATCTGGTGATAAGCATGTTTGCAGTCAGTCACACTGAAGATTGTGGCACCCGATAACATATGAGTGAAATCATTTATGTTTGGCACGGGGTAATTGTCCATCACAATGTGAGCACTTAAACGTCTGCAATCACCACACATTCGAAAAGAACCGTCTTGTTTGGTGATGAGGTGAACTGGTGAAGACCAATTGCTGTCCAATGGCTGTAGAATGCCTCCCTCCAGAAGTTTGTTAATTTGCTGCTAGGATGTGCAGAACTTAATGGGGTTGAGGCATCTAACCTTGTGTCTAATAGGAGGGCCGGCAGTGTTAATTATCTTGTGTGTCATTCTGTCAGCGATGGAAGAGGCTGAGAACTGTACATGAGGCTGAGTAATGTTCTGACATGGAGTTTTGGGATGAGTAGGGCACGATGAGGCTTAGCCGTTAGTGCCTTCGTAGACTCCGACTCACCTCTGCTATCCCAGTCAGACTGCCTGAGCACATGTTCTTTTGAAGAACCCGCTAATGAGTCTGTTCAACATACGGTTGGGTTCTCTTCATCCAATGATTCACCACAACAGTTCGCTGGTTCCTCAGGCATGACATCATCATCCCCATTCACAGGTTTTGAAGACATTTCAGGTACTAGAGATGTGGCTTCGACAGGTCACATCGACCACACAAATTACAAAATAACAATCTTTGGAATATTAACTGTTCTGATGAGCCACCATGTTTAATTCGGTCTGCCTTTGTACTTCATGCAGTGTTCATGTGTATCAGTCTTTATGGTAAAATATATGTGTGTATAGAAAACTTGGGAACTGTTTATTACATATATAACAATCTGTATCCAGACTCCCATAATATCAATAAGAGTTTCTATAAATAACTGCAAAGTCAATTAATGTGGAGAGTTCAATATTGATATCATGTGGGGTAGTACTGATCAAGTACAGCTATAGTTGTTGATGGGCAGCCATCTTCTCTTTCTGCCAATACAGTCAGTTCAAACTTCAAGCACTTCTCATCACAGATCTCTAAGGGATATTAATGATAACACTTAAATAAGTTCAGTGGCCAAAAAATCTCTCAACCCTAAATGAACAAACTAGTTTCTAATTAAGCAAAATCTCACCCACACACACAAATGTGTACACACACACAAACACACAGGCTTGCCTTCCAACGTAAGGTTCCAAATAGTAATAAAAGGATGTAGTGTAGTAGTCACTGGTATGTCTTTCTGAATCCAACTGTCTTTCATGAAGTAGTTGTGAGTTCCATAATGCCTGATCATTATGATCAAATTGGAATGAAGCACTCCATCAGTCAGGTTTAGCTAAGAAGCAGAAAGTAAAATTTCATAATATTATAAATGCTGCCTCAGTCACACTGTTCAGAGAGAATTTAGTGGATGAATAATGCAAAGATTTCTAACAATGGCTGACAATATATGAGAATTCTGATATTTTCTAAAAATAGCCTTACAATAATATGATCCCATCTTACATGTACCACAGAGCAGTAAGAACTACATTGAAAGCTTGAAAGTAAAGATGTATTGCATTGTGTTGAGTTTTTACTGATCCTGTTGTCTACATGACCAACTTGTGTGTTAGATAATGGTAAAGTCTGTTTTATATGCTAGGTACTGTAATCTACAGATGAAGCTAAGATGATAACCCATGTAGCACAACAAAAAATTTTTGTATTCATGTTTAAATTACAATACTAAATTAGAAAGTTGTAAATCTACACTCTACATTTAGGAGTTTCAAGGCTTCATGGAACAGAGAATGATAGGGATGAGCATATGTTTACAATTACGCCTGTCATTGTGTTATATACTTACATATTTAAATATTCATCAAAACTGTTAAAACTGTGATGCTGTAATAGTAGTAGTAAATGTAGGAGTATTCGTCATCATAGGCAATGACTGGCGAATGAGTTCAATTTACATTCACAAATATTACTGTCCTTTATGAGTCTGAGAGAAGCTGAGGAATCCCACCGGGGAACAACATTTTCTGCTACAGTGAGTGCTGATCCCACACATGCCAACCATAGCTTGGTACAGATTATCTGTCATGAGGGTTTCTCGTTCTTTCCTGTGACCCCATTTGTTCGATTTAGTGTTCTTCATTGTTCTTCAAAGAATTGTAAGCCTTCATCACCAATATAATGTTATACCAGATGTTCAGAGGCAAGGGTTTCCCAAATGTAAGTGATGATTGGAGATTTTTTGAAAAGTATGTTTTCAGAACACCTTCATACTGTTTCAGATGTCCTTGTTTTCATTGTCCATATCTGAGATGGGAATGTTTTGTTAGGCATCTGTGGAGCATGTGAGCAATATAACTGACCAGCAGATTGAAGGTGGTTTTTGATTATGGTGTCCTGTATGCTGATAGCGTTTGTGTCCTCCAGAATACTGAAGTTGGTACTCTGGTCTTGCCACTTTACTTTCAGGATTTGACTGATACAGCAATGATGAATTTTGATTGAACATGAAGGTACAGTCTCACTACAACATCAAAAACTAGTATCTTATGTTTTTGTAAATGCTAAATGGTGTTAAAAATCTGGCCTGGCTACATTTATACTTTATCCCTTTTGTATCATTAATTATTATAGCAGTCTCTTGTAAGTTTTTAAGAACCATGAAATGAATCATGCCTGCGAAAGAGGGAGATTATAAATATCTGTGCCTGAGCTGGGAGGACTCAGTTGTCACCTAATGCGATTTTGGTTGAATTATAGTTGCAGATGAGTTATGTGGGCTATGTTGAAAACATACATATCCCATAATACTTACTTATTGTTCTGTTAAATACATATTCATACCTAAAGGTTCAGTACATGATTTTTCTCACCACACATTGTCATTACATTAACATAGCCCTCAATAATATTGATAGTATGGCTGCACAGAACATTTCACAATGTAATGACATTAACATAGCCCTCAATAATTTTGATAGTATTCCTGCACAGAACATTTCACAATGTAATGACAGTGTCAGGTGAGCAAAATCATATACTGAACTTTTAGCTATGAACATGTATGTAATAAAACAGTGAATAACTATTATGGTTTATGTATTTGAAGACTACATTACTCATTAGCATCCAGCATCATCAGAATTATGTATTATGTGGACATAAACTGCCCATGCATTATAGTGCCACGCGTCTGTTTTCTTGAATTAACATGCCAATAATTTCAAATCCAAATACACTTTTGCTGTTGAGTTTTTAATTTTTGCAGTTCACAAAGACCAATGGATGGAATAGTTTGACATGGAAAGAAATGTACACTATAGATGAAAACGTTTCGAGCTGCTTAATCGCAAGTATACCACAACAAACATGTGGTGATGTAGAACCATTAGCACTACCCCCCCAACGACATCACTGCCCTACCTAGCAGGAACAACTGTATTTTTTCCAGATCTATTCTCTGTACTGCGTGCATTGTGTATATACTGCGAATATAAAAGTATTCATAGTAAGTGACGGGAATGTGAGTGATTATTTATCATTGTAATTACCACCCCTGCTCCCAGCTACATACAGTGGTGACCCTGTCATTTTCTTTTCAACCAAGCCGCAAAATACTGATTTATACTTGTGCTGGCATGTTGCTGATCACTATAGGATACCAAATTCATGCCACAAAGAATACACATCACGGCGGTGCTTCATCTCCTGGCATCACTACAAACAATTTATTTGTGCATCTTTATGGTGTTCTTTCCCAGACTATACAATCAGTGCAATTTTGCTTCTCGAACGGTTGACAATGTTCCCATTGTTTCAACAACCACTGAATGAGGGCATCATTACCTCTTGCCAAACAGACGAACACACTGATTCGCAAATCAAGTACAATGTTATCAGTAAAGGTTGTGATACAAAGCCTGCCACTCCCTTAATTAACTGTACTGCATCAACAGTGACCATACACACTGAACAAGGAACACAGCCCAGACTTGAAAATGGTTCACTGACAGCTTGTTTTTTACCATGCCCTTTTGCTATTGTTACTTGGACGATGTAATTATCTTCTCTCAAACAGCTCAAGATCATGAGAAACATCTCAAAGCGGTATTCGACAAACCATAAGAGCATGGTGTTGTGGTCAACGAGGACAAATGCCAACTCTGGCAAAAATGTGTTATATTCGTAGGCCACCTCGTCAATGGAATAGATAGACCAAATACATAACTTACCACCCCCAACAGACTATCAAGAGATGTGCTTTTTCTGAAGGGCAATTAATTATTACCAACAACACCTCCCCCATGCCACAGAAGCACTTCCGCCACTCACAGAGTCACTCCGTGGCAAGAATATCTCAGGCTAACATAAGTTCATTTGGACTCTTGATATGCAATCAGCTTTCGAGAACATCAAATCTGAGCTCGCTCAGACCACCACCATCACTCCCATAGCCAGGTGCCAATGTGGTTATAATGGCTGATGCCATCATCTGGGCAATTGGGGAGGCACTCCAACAGGAAGCCCCACTGTAACCGAACCCCTACGGTTTTTCTTATGGAAACTTACTGACTCCCAGAAAATGTGGCCAACCTTCGACCTGAACCGCCTAAAACTGGCATGATCATTAGTGGACACACCCACTGTTTACCCTCCACTGGCCTGAGCTCCAGGCCCCTCAGGCCAATTTACAGTTGGACTAGACCTGTGAGACTACCTCTCAGAAGACATTTCCGTAACACTGCAGGATTCACTACTCGTGATTATGTTTAAATTCGACAATAGATGGTCAGGCTACAGCACAGTCTCGAGGTCATTAGAGCACTCCATGTGTCTTCAGCCTACGATCGACACATCAGGTCTGCAACCCACTCTTTCTTTGAATGACTACCTGCTAGTGTCAGCCCTGGAGCACTTCATAACGACGACTGACACCCTGAACACTGCCGCCAGTGGACCAACAGCCTCACCAACACTGGAGGATGCACCACCTGCCACCAGCACCTCAATGGACACCACCAGTGCCCCGTCGGTGCCGCTGCTGTTGTCACAGGCCAGATATCCTTTACGGCCGCCCAGGCAACTGGCGGACTATGATTTGTCAGCCCTTGCCATCGCCAGTGGGACAACGCATCATGATGTCACCAGCCACCATACTCCGAACTTGGGGGGGGGGGGGCTTTGTTGGGATTAGGAACCACTGGCTCTACTGCCTTGCCCCCCCCCCCCCCCCCAATAATATCGCTGCTTTATCACAAAAAGAATAACTGTATCTTTGCGACATCAGTTCTCTGTAATATGCACTCTATGCTACATGCTGCGGCTTTAAATGTATTCATAGCAAGTGACAGGAGTGTGAGTGATTATAATCATAATTACTGTGCCCACTCCCCACTACCTACAATCACATCACTTCATTTCAAAAGCACAGCTCAAAAAGAAATTGTAAAAATTCACATTACTTAAAAGAACTTAATCCTCTGGATATGATGGTATATCATGTAGAATTTTAAAATCATGTGTACACTTAATGAGTCACATATAGTGTATTTGGATAACTAGTCAATGAGAACAGCTAATTCCAGATAGACTAAAACATGTGGTAGTGATGTCAATCCACAAACTGTTGGTCTGTCTCTCTGCTGCCAGTGTTCTGAAAGGTATTTGAGAGAATAGTGTATGACACAATTGATAGCCACAGTGCACAAAATAGGTTACTGACACCTACAAGCTCAGCTTTTGTAAACGATTCTCCACAGAAAGAGCTATATTTATTGTAACAGATGAATTTCTATGTGAATTAAATTTTGGAAGGCATTCGGTGAGAACCTTTGTTGCCTTACTAAAGAATTTGACTGTGTAGATCGCAACACCTTGTTAAAAAAATTCTGCACTATGGTATCAAAGACAAACCTTTGGCTTGGGTAGAATCTTATTTACACAACAGAAATCGAAGTTGTGTGAATGGATGCAGGGAGGTGTAACAATAAACTCAGACTGTGAAAATGTAAAATACGGAGTCCCCCATGTCTTTATCCTTGGGCCACTGATTTTCTTGAATTACAACAATGGTCTCCAGTTACAACTAATAACAGAACAAAAATCATAATGTTTGCTGATGATGCAAGTATTCTAATCAAAGGGTCCAATTCCACAATGCAGGATACAGCCAAGTATAAAAATGGTTCACAGCAAATAGCATAACCCAAAGATTTTTCCAAAACTAATATTATACGGTTCCAGATAACAAACAAAACACTTCAAGTTCCTGAAATGTATATTAACAAACAGAAAATTAATGAAACCATACATATGAAATTCATAAGTACCCAGATGGACAATCAGTTAAGATGGAATGAGCAAATTCATCAGTTTCTCAACAAACTTTGCCCAGTATGCTTTGCATTTCTCACTTTGACAGAGAAAAAATGCTGTGGTCTTATGTTGTCTATTTCCATTCTATAATCTACTACGGTATTATCTTCTGGGGACATCTGCAGGACCTCAAATACTTTTAAACTTAAAAAAATGAGTAGTCACATTAATTCAAGGGGCTACTTATAGAACATCCTGCAGAGGTCTCTTCAAGTCTTACAATTATATGTCAATATTTATGCTCACTGAATATGTTTCCAGCAAAAAGGAATTCTTTCACACAAACTGTGTTATTCACTATCATGACAGATGGGGGAAAATTTTTTGCCAGGGCTCTGTAACTCTGAAAAATACACAAGAAAGTGCGATACAAAAGTACACAATAAGCTTCCCATCTATATGAAAAAGGAAATTAATGATGTAACATGTTGAAGAGGAAACAAAAAACATTCCTCAAGATCATATTTTTTTATAAAATGAGATAATTCTTTGAATTATAAGGCATCCATTACAGTAAGATTAGAGGGAACTATTTTGATGAAAACACAATTTAAAAGAAAAAAATGTGATACTTTTACTTATGTCATTAACATATAAAAATTGCATTCTAATATAAATTATGATGATAAAAATCAAATTTATCTATTTACCTATATCAAGAGCATAAAAATGCGTGTTTTTATTTATTCACCATTTTCAAGCATTCACTTTAGTTTATGCCAGGCAACCATACAGAGACAAGGAAGATGAAAGGCACATCCAGCAGTTGGCGAGATTATGCCACTGTAGTGGTGAGCAGCGGGTCAGGTGCGCAGATTCCCTGCACTCAAGCCAGGTCTCCACAGAGTTTACCAGCGTGCCAGACAACGACACCTTAGAGGTGGTGTTAACTCAGTGGTGCTGGCTTCACACTCGGAACCATCAGGTCTAGTGGCAGTTCGTAGAACAGTGGCTGACAGATGACACTGCTAAGCCAGATCGAATCTGGTCGGTCCCACATCAGACCAGCGGCTGGCACGGGAACAGTCATGGTATGGGCTGTAGTTGGAACTCCCGGAACCAGTTGCATTACAAATACAAGTGCTGCTAAGGGCTGCATGGTGAGCAACTACAGTCACTCTGTCTAGCTGTGTTGTGACAGTCGAGACTCCAGTCAACTAGGTGGCTGTTGTTGTTGTGGTCTTCAGTCCTGAGACTGGGTTGATGCAGCTCTCCATGCAACTCTATCCTGTGCAAGCTTCTTCATCTCCCAGTACCTACTGCAACCTGCATCCTTCTGTATCTGTTTAGTGTATTCATCTCTAGGTCTCCCTCTACGATTTTTACCCTCCACACTGCCCTCCAATACCAAATTAGTGATCCCTTGATGCCTCAGAACATGCCCTACCAACCGATCCCTTCTTCTAGTCAAGTTGTGCCACAAACTTCTCTTCTCCCCAACCCTATTCAATACCTCCTCATCAGTTATATGATCTACCGATCTAATCTTCAGCATTATTCTGTAGCACCACATTTCGAAGGCTTATATTCTCTTCTTGTCTAAACTATTTATCGTCCATGTTTCACTTCCATACATGGCTACACTCCATACAAATACTTTTAGAAACAACTTCCTGACACTTAAATCTATACTCGATGTTAACAAATTTCTCTTCTTCAGAAACGCTTTCCTTGCCATTGCCAGTCTACATTGTATATCCTCTCTACTTCGACCATCATCAGTTATTTTGCTCCCCAAATAGCAAAACTCCTTTACTACTTTAAGTGTCTCATGTCCTAATCTAATTCCCTCAGCATCACCCGACTTAATTCGACTACATTCCATTATCCTCGTTTTGCATTTGTTGATGTTCATCTTATACCCTCCTTTCAAGACACTGTCCATTCCGTTCAACTGCTTTTCCAAGTCCTTTGCTGTCTCTGACAGAATTACAATGTCATCGGCGAACCTCAAAGTTTTTATTTCTTCTCCATGGATTTTAATACCTACTCTGAATTTTTCTTTTGTTTCCTTCACTGCTTGCTCAATATACAGATTGAATAACATCGGGGAGAGGCTACAACCCTGTATCACTCCCTTCCCAACCACTGCTTCTCTTTCATGTCCCTCGACTCTTATAACTGCCATCTGGTTTCTGTACAAATTGTAAATAGCCTTTCGCTCCCTGTATTTCACCCCTACCACCTTTAGAATTTGAAAGGGAGTATTCCAGCCAACATTGTCTAAAGCTTTCTCTAAGTCTACAAATGCTAGAAACATAGGTTTGCCTTTCCTTAAGCTAGCTTCTAAGATAAGCTGTAGGGTCAGTACTGCCTCACGTATTCCAATATTTCTACAAAATCCAAACTGCTCTTCCCCGAGGTTGGGTTCTACTAGTTTTTCCATTCATCTGTAAAGAATTTTAGTATTTTGCATCTGTGACTTATTAAACTGATTGTTCGGTAATTTTCATATCTGTCAGCACCTGCTTTCTTTGGGATTGGAATTATTACATTCTTCTTGAAGTCTGAGGGTATTTTGCCTGTCTCATACATCTTGCTCACCAGATGGTAGAGTTTTGTCAGGACTGGCTCTCCCAAGGCCGTCAGTAGTTCTGATGGAATGTTGTCTACTCCCGGGGCCTTGTTTCGACTCAGGTTTTTCAGTGCTCTATCAAACTCTTCACGCAGTATCATATCTCCCATTTCATCTTCATCTACATCCTCTTCCATTTCCATAATATTGTCCTCAAGTACATCACCCTTGTATAGACCCTCCATACACTCCTTCCACCTTTCTGCTTTCCCTTCTTTGCTTAGAACTGGGTTTCCATCTGAGCTCTTGATATTCATTAAAGTGGTTCTCTTTTCTCCAAAGGTCTCTTTAATTTTCCTGTAGGCAGTATCTATCTTACCCCTAGTGAGATAAGCCTCTACATCCTTACATTTGTCCTCTAGCCATCCCTGCTTAGCCATTTTGCACTTCCTGTCAATCTCATTTTTGAGACGTTTGTATTACTTTGTGCCTGCTTCATTTACTGCATTTTTATATTTTCTCCTTTCATCAATTAAATTCAATATTTCTTCCGTTACCCAAGGATTTCTACTAGCCCTCATCTTTTTACCTACTTGGTCCTCTGCTGCCTTCACTGCTTCATCCCTCAAAGCTACCCATTCTTCTTCTACTGTATTTCTTTCCCCCATTCCTGTCAATTGTTCCCTTATTCTCTCCCTGAAACTCCGTACAACCTCTGGTTTAGTCAGTTTATACAGGTCCCATCTCCTTAAATTCCACCTTTTTGCATGCAGTTTCTTCAGTTTTAATCTACAGTTTATAACCAATAGATTGTGGCCAGAGTCCACATCTGCCCCCTTACAATTTAAAACCTGGTTCCTAAATCTCTGTCTTACCATTATATAATCTATCTGAAACCTGTCATTATCTCCAGGCTTCTTTCATGTATACAACCTTCTCTTATGATTCTTGAACAAAGTGCTAGCTATGATTAAGTTGTGCTCTGTGCAAAATTCTACCAGGTGGCTTCCTCTTTCATTTCTTAGCCCCAATCCAAATTCACCTACTACGTTTCCTTCTCTCCCTTTTCCTACTATCGAATTCCAGTCACCCATGACTATTAAATTTTCGTCTCCCTTCGCTACCTGAATAATTTCTTTTATCTCATCATACATTTCTTCAATTTCTTCGTTATCTGCAGAGCTAGTTGGCATATAAACTTGTACTACTGTAGTAGGAGTGGGCTTTGTGTCTATCTTGGCCACAATAATGCGTTCACTATGCTGTCTGCAGTAGTTTACCTGCACTCCTATTTTTTTATTCATTATTAAACCGACTCCTGCATTACCCCTGTTTGATTTTGTATTTATAACCCTGTATTGTCCTCAAGTACATCACCCTTGTATAGACCCTCCATACACTCCTTCCACCTTTCTGCTTTCCCTTCTTTGCTTAGAACTGGGTTTCCATCTGAGCTCTTGATATTCATTAAAGTGGTTCTCTTTTCTCCAAAGGTCTCTTTAATTTTCCTGTAGGCAGTATCTATCTTACCCCTAGTGAGATAAGCCTCTACATCCTTACATTTGTCCTCTAGCCATCCCTGCTTAGCCATTTTGCACTTCCTGTCAATCTCATTTTTGAGACGTTTGTATTACTTTGTGCCTGCTTCATTTACTGCATTTTTATATTTTCTCCTTTCATCAATTAAATTCAATATTTCTTCCGTTACCCAAGGATTTCTACTAGCCCTCATCTTTTTACCTACTTGGTCCTCTGCTGCCTTCACTGCTTCATCCCTCAAAGCTACCCATTCTTCTTCTACTGTATTTCTTTCCCCCATTCCTGTCAATTGTTCCCTTATTCTCTCCCTGAAACTCCGTACAACCTCTGGTTTAGTCAGTTTATACAGGTCCCATCTCCTTAAATTCCCACCTTTTTGCATGCAGTTTCTTCAGTTTTAATCTACAGTTTATAACCAATAGATTGTGGCCAGAGTCCACATCTGCCCCCTTACAATTTAAAACCTGGTTCCTAAATCTCTGTCTTACCATTATATAATCTATCTGAAACCTGTCATTATCTCCAGGCTTCTTTCATGTATACAACCTTCTCTTATGATTCTTGAACAAAGTGCTAGCTATGATTAAGTTGTGCTCTGTGCAAAATTCTACCAGGTGGCTTCCTCTTTCATTTCTTAGCCCCAATCCAAATTCACCTACTACGTTTCCTTCTCTCCCTTTTCCTACTATCGAATTCCAGTCACCCATGACTATTAAATTTTCGTCTCCCTTCGCTACCTGAATAATTTCTTTTATCTCATCATACATTTCTTCAATTTCTTCGTTATCTGCAGAGCTAGTTGGCATATAAACTTGTACTACTGTAGTAGGAGTGGGCTTCGTGTCTATCTTGGCCACAATAATGCGTTCACTATGCTGTCTGCAGTAGTTTACCTGCACTCCTATTTTTTTATTCATTATTAAACCGACTCCTGCATTACCCCTGTTTGATTTTGTATTTATAACCCTGTATTGTCCTCAAGTACATCACCCTTGTATAGACCCTCTATATACTCCTTCCACCGAACTTCACTAATTCCTACTATATCTAACTTTAACCTATCCATTTTCCTTTTTAAATTTTCTAACCTACATGCTCGATTAAGGGATCTGACATTCTACACTCCAATCCGTAGAACGCCAGTTTTCTTTCTCCTGATAACGACGTCCTCCTGAGTAGTCCCCGCCCGGAGATCCGAATGGGGGACTACTTTACCTCCAGAATATTTTACCCAAGAGGACGCCATCATCATTTAACCATACAGTAAAGCTGCATGCCCTCAGGAAAAATTACGGCTGTAGTTCAGCTGTTCGCAGTACCAGCACAGCAAGGCCGTTTTGGTTAGTGTTACAATGCCAGATCAGTCAATCATCCAGACTGTTGCCCCTGCAACTACTGAAAAGGCTGCTGCCCCTCCTCAGGAACCACACGTTTGTCTGGCCTCTCAACAGATACCCCTCTGTTGTGGTCGCACCTACGGTACAGCCATCTGTATCGCTGAGGCACGCAAGCCTCCCACCAGCGGCAAGGTCCATGGTTCTTGGGAGGGGGGGGGGGGGGACTAGGTGGCTATGGAAAGCAAATGAGACCCTCAAGAATGTTTATGAGTGGGCGGTATGTAATAAATTGACCTTGAACTTCAGGATAAGAACATATATTCTGTTGCATTAATCACAGATGATAAACCTGTAGATTGTGTAAAAAACATAAAATTTTTAGGGATGGATATTGATTGGCATTTAACATGAAATGAATACAGAAAAATACTGGTGTAAAGAATGTCAGCAGCATGTAATCATCTTATGTTTCTGTCATCAGTTTATAATGGCCAATATCTTGTGGTGACACAATTCCTTCATGCACTCAGTTCTTAGCTAAAGGTTTCTTTTGTGGGGAGCCAAAGGCACTATATATGGACACAGTTTTTAAACTGCAGGAAAGGGATTAAGAACATAGCTAGAAGTAAGAGCTGGGCTCATGGTAAAGAGTTATTTAAAGAAATGAGTACTGTACTGCATGAAATAAAAAATAAAAAAAAATATTGCTAAAACATCCCATCAACATTGTGGTCACTGCAGATGGAGCAAAAGCTTGGATTGTGTCAAGGATGCGAAAGGAAATCAGCCGTGACCTTTGAAAGGAAAGATCCCAACGTGCTTGAGTGAAAAAGTGTTAATTTTTGACACACAACCTATAGCAAGTGTCCAAGCCTTTGTCAAACAAAGGAACAGGCATTGCAGAAGTGACAAAAACAGTGGTAAAATTGTGTGAAAACCCAAAAGACTGCATCGTAATTCGTGCAGGTGCAAAATATGTTGCCAGAGATAAAGGTAGTGAACTCATCACTATTCTTGAAAGTGTGCTACCCAAGTTAGGCAACACAAATGTAGCTGTTGTAAATCAAACACACAGATACTACCTACCTCCTTGGTCATGTGTTAATAAATTAATAGAAAGATTAAACAAAGAGATAGATGCTGTATGCAAAAAGTTTCTGTATGTGAACTTAATAAATGTAAGCACATTAAATAGGTCCATGCATACCAGCCATGGCCTTCATTTAAATCACAGTGGCAAACAATTTTTTGGTGAAGAAATCTGTTGTTTAGCAAATTTAAGTCACAATAGGCATAATATAGAAGCAGTCCAAAGTACTTTGGACAAATGGGTCATAAAGAAAGATGCAATGTCTTATAAAAAGGGCGAAAGACATTTTTAGGGAAGTAGACTGTATACCAAAAAAGTGTGATGCAGAATTAAATTGCAAATACACACTGAATATTGTGCACCAGAATGTACAGTCATTAACAAACAAAGTTCATGAAATAAATATACTCGTCAATAGTGAATGGAAAGCTGTTTCAGTGTTTTGTTTTTGTTTGCACTGGTTACAAAATGAGTATTTTCAATACTTAAAAATATTGCATTTTGACCTTGCAAACTGCTTTTGTAGAATGGAATCAAAACATGGCGGAACTTGCATGTGTGTGTGTGTGTGTATATTATATACAGGGTGGCGCAGGGGAACAGGAAATTTTGAACGTTACAGTTGGCAGCACTGTAGCGCCGGCAGATGTTCAAAACTTTGCACAATTGTGTGAACGCATTGCCATTTAGTAATCATGGAGAATTGGACTGGTGCGGAACGTGCAGTAGCTGTGAGAGCGTTTTACAAAAATGGTGATAGTGCAACTGCTGTGCAGAGAACATTTCGACAGTGTTACCAGCTTGGACGTCATGGACATGTCCCATCTGCGCATGCGATTACAACGTGAGTGCATAATTTTGAAGAAACAGGATCTGCCTTGAAAAAGAAACCTCCAGGTGGCATTCCGACGGTACGCACCCCAGAGAACATTGCAGCTGCTAGAGCTGCAATTGAGAGAAGTCCTCGCCACTCTGTTCGACAGCATGCATCTTCGCTAGGGATTAAGTGACAAAGCTTACAAAGAATACTGCACGAATTAGCCTTCCATCCCTATAAGTTGCAAATTGTGCAACACTTACATGAATGAGACCCAGCGTCACATATGGAGTTTAGTAGCCAGATATTGGCTACAATCAACGAGGACACGAATTTCCTTGGTAACTTATGGATATCAGACGAAGCCCATTTCCACCTGAATGGATTCGTGAACAAACAGAATTTTCGTTATTGGGCACAGGACAATCCTTGTGAGTTTCACCAGCGACCACTACATAGTGCCAAGGTCACAATATGGTGTGCTGTATCATGTCATGGTGTTGTCGGCCCTTATTTTTTTGAATGTGAGGATGGTAGTGCAGTGACAGTAACATCCGCTCGATATGTTGAAATGCTTCAAACATTCTTTACACTGAGACTGTACGAGCTTAATCTTAACGTTAAAAACATGTGGTTTCAGCAGGACGGAGCCACGTCACACACTGCTCGACAATCGATGGCAGCAGTTCGTCAATTGTTTGGAAGACGCATTATTTCATGTAACGGTGACATTGCATGGCCTGCGAGATCCCCTGATCTTAGTGTGTGCGACGTCTTCCTGTGGGGATATCTTAAAGGCAAGGTGTACCGTACACGTCCTGCAACAATCCATGAACGGAAGGAGAACATTGAAAACGAAATCACTGCCATTCTCCAAGATTTGCTACACCGCGCATTCCAGAGTTTTCATAACAGGCTGTTAGAGTGTGAACGCCGAATGGGAGCACATCTTCCCGTTGTTATCTTTAAAAAGTAAAGAGACACTTTTGGACATTTTGATTGTAAAGACATACTGAATAACGGCATACTGAATACATTCACTTTCGTTAATAAATTACTAGTTTTATGAATTTATTCATGGAAATGACGTTATTTCGAAATTTCCCGTTTCCCTGCTCCACCCTGTATATATATTAAAAAACGCTGTGACTTACCAAACGGGAAAGCGCTGGTAGATAGACACAATGAAAAACACACAAACACAAACACAAATATCAAGCTTTCACAACCCATGGTTGCTTCATCAGAAAAGAGGGAAGGAGAGGGAAAGACGAAAGGATGTGGGTTTTAAGGGAGAGGGTAAGGAGTCATTCCAATCCCGGGAGCGGATAGACTTACCTTAGGGGGGAAAACGGACAGGTATCCACTTGCACTCCCGGGATTGGAATGACTCCTTACCCTCTCCCCCAAAACCCAGATCCTTTTGTCTTTCCCTCTCCTTCCATTTTTCCTGATGAAGCAACCATGGGTTTCAAAAGCTTGATATTTGTGTGTGTGTTTGTGTGTTTTTTATTGTGTCTATCTACCAGCGCTTTCCCGTTTGGTCAGTCACAGCATTTTTTAATATATTTTTCCCATGTGGAATGTTTCTTTCTATTATATATAAAAAAACAAAGATTCTGTAACTTACCAAATGAAAGTGTTGGTACGTTGATAGAGACACTAACAAAGACACACACACACACACACACACACACACACAAATTTCAAGCTTTCGCAACCCACGGTTGCTTCATCAGGAAAGAGGGAAGGAGAGGGAAAGACGAAAGGATGTGGGTTTTAAGGGAGAGGGTAAGGAGTCATTCCAATCCCGGGAGTGCAAGTGTATACCTGTCCCTTTTCGCCCCTAAGGTAAGTCTTTCCGCTCCCGGGATTGGAATGACTCCTTACCCTCTCCCTTAAAACCCACATCCTTTCGTCTTTCCCTCTCCTTCCCTCTTTCCTGATGAAGCAACCGTTGGTTGCGAAAGCTTGAATTTTGTGTGTATGTTTGTGTTTGTTTGTGTGTCTATCGACCTGCCAGGGCTTTCGTTTTTATATATATATATATATATATATATATATATATATATATATATATATATATATAAATTGTAGATTATAAGAGTATAGCATCTGTCTGCAAACTTGGTTGTGAAAGAGACTTTGAAATCTCAGCTGTTGAATTAATGTCTGAAAAAACTACTATTTTATGTGTGTATAGATCTCCTGTTAGCAGTATAAGTGTTTTTCAAAAAACTGGACCTTGCTTTTGGCAAACATAAGACAACTGGGAAAACAGTGGTACTATGTGGTGATTTTAACACTGACTTTCCGAGCCACAGCCCTCACAGGGAAATGTTTTTAAATATTATAAAAGCCTACATTCTTTGTCTGATTGTTAGCTCTCCAACACATGTTACAAAAACTGGTGTCACTCTCCTTGATCAGGTATGTGTAAACATGGAGAAGTGTACATCAGAAAACTTTGATACTGACTATAGTGACCACCTTTCGCAATTACTGACAATACCTGTAAATCACGTTTTGACCAGTATACAAAACATTATCCATAAAAGGATTTATAGTAGGAAAAATATTGAATACTTCCAGTATCTAATCAGCGAACAGTCTTGGAGAGAAGTACACCAACGAAAAGATGGAAAATTTTTTTGAACATTTTCAAGCATAACTTTGACATAGCTTTTTCACAAAGGAAAGTGATTTCCAAAAGCACAGATAGATTCAAAAACTGGATTATATCAGGCATTAGAGTATCTTGTAAAAGGAAGCGAGAACTTTTTCTACAGTCAAAAACTCACAGTAGTCCAGAATTTATTAGTTAGTTCAAAAAATACGAGCTAGTTTTGAAACATGTAATAAAAAAGGCAAAAATTATGGAAAATGATAAATATATTATGAAGTCATCCAATAAAACTAAGTCCATGTGGAAAGCTGTGCAGGATCTTAGAGGGGAAGAAGACAACTCACAAAAATATTGTGATATCACATGATGGCAAGAATGTCACTGACCCTAGGACAGTTGCAAACAGTTTCAATTTTTATTATGCAACTGTTTCTGGAAAATTAGTGAAGGAAAAATTTGGAAACCCACCTAATACAACATGGAAAGAACTTTCATCTATTGAAATAATTCATATATCCATGTTCCTCGGTCCAGTAAGCCCAACAGAGCTCCTAAATACCATTAATTCACTGAAGAGTGATTATTCATCTGGTATTGATGATATTCCATATTACATTATGAAAATAACAGCCTTTATTGGACACATGCAATTCATCCTTATCATGTGGTGTCTTCCCTCAGCAACTGAAAATGGCAAAAGTAATACCGCTATATGAAAAAGGTGATAATCAATGAATGGGTAGCTATAGGCTTATGTCTCTATTGTCAGGGTTTTTGAAAATTATTGAAAAAGTGTTCCTTTCAAAACTAATTACAATCTTTGACAAGAATAATATTATTTCTTGATGTCAACATGGCTTCAGACCACAGCAATCAATTGAAACAGCTACTTTCAATCTGATAAACCATGTCTTAAATGCAGTGGACAACCACAAAAATCTCAGGTTTATTCTTGGACCTAAAAAAAGCTTTTTATGTGATTGATCATTCTGTACTCCTGAGGAAGCTTGAATGGTATGGTGTAAGAGGTGTGCCAAATCAGTGGATTAAATCATATTTTGAATATCACTCTCAGGTATCTGAAATTAAGTACATGGAAGATAATGAACTTCATGTACACCTTTCAGAACCATGTGGACTAAGTCATGGTGTTCCATAGGGCTCCATTTTAGGTCCCTTTCTTTTTTTGGTCTAAATTAATGATTTCCCATCACACGTTAGAGATTCTGAACCAGTACCATTTTCAGATGACACCAGTCAATTGATTGAAGGGAATAAAGAAGAAAATCTTACTGCATCTACAAAAGATATTACAAAAGGAGTGTCTGAATGGTTTACCAGAAACAGGCTAATAGTTAATCCCCAAAAAACGGTCCTAATGAGTTTCCACACTGATCAAAATAAAAATCCAGCACAACATGTAATATGTATAGATAGCCAAAACGTTAGTGCTGTCAATGAAACTAAATACCTTGGGATTCATATCCAGGAAAATCTTAAATGGAGAACTTATATCACATCCTTAAATTCAAAACTAGCAAAAATGAGCTATGTAGTAAGAATTCTTTGCAACAATACTAGTGCAGAAACAGTTAGGGCTGTATACTTTGCTCATGTACATTCAATACTGAAGTACGGTATCAGTTTTTGGGGAAATGTACACCAGGCCATAACAGTTTTCAGGAAACAAAAGGCAATTATAAAAATAATTAAACAAGTGAGCAGCAGAAAACCATGCAAACCTTTCTTTAAAGATCTAAAGATCCTACCCCTTCCCTACATTTATATGTTGGAAGTAATCACACATGTCAAAAAAAGCATACTGAGAAAAGAAAACCTTTTTCCTCAAAACAAAAGTGTCCATGATTACAGTACCAGGTCAGACAGTGACATACATGTTAATCATTATAACACTACATTATGCCAAAAAGGTGTATATCATGCAGGAACAAAACTTTGCAACAGATTACCAAGACATATAAAATCTCTTCCTGAACTACAAAGTCTGTGACAGCCTACCTTCTGAAAAACTGCTACTAATCAATCTCACAGTATCTTATGCAAGAAAAAATGTAATTTGTATCTTTAATTGTAGAAATAAGTTATAAATATACAGTATTTCAAAAAATTTGTAATTATTAACTGCATAGATCTAATTTGTTACAAAAATTGCATTAGTTTAATTTAAATAATGTATGTTTGATGTTTGAAAAACCAATATCTAAAAAGGTTTTCTGTCCAATATCTTATGTACAATATATGTACTGAAAAAGAGATTTCTATGGGAAACTAAATAAATAAATTCAGGGAAATCACAGAAAACCTAAAGCTATGGCCAGACTGTTGTCCTCTCAAATGCAAGTACACAGTTAAAGATTGTTTACAGGACTCATAGTAGATTGTTATAAGGAATGGGGATTACTACAACACCCTGTCACATTAGAGTACATGATCACAATGTAATGCTTTTACTAGTGAATCATGTGTCAAGATATATAGCGCATGTTAGCAATATCTTGTCACTCTCCTGAGGTCAATATTTCACTCATCATGGGATGTACTGATTCAGTTTCTCAGGCAGACTGAGGAGAGACATAGGGATGTGCATGGGGCATAGTTATATGTTATGGGCATGGAATCAGTTTTCTGAACAGACCGGTGTTAGTGCAAGGGGTGTAGCAGCATCTTTGTGGCACATGAGTCACCAGTAGATGTTCTTGGTATGTGCAGTGATGAAGTACAAAACTGTTTTATATTATAAGTAATCTGGGGCAAATTGTGTGTAAATCAAAGAACATTCTACAGTAGGCACGAACCAAGTGAGGCAGTGCAGTTTTCAAGACAGTAGCCTCTTATTGGGATGGGTGGAGTTTGCTCTGTCTACCATCCTGATTTAGGAGTTTCTAAACCACTCCAGGCAAATGCTGAGGTAGTTCCTTCATCGAGGCCAGTTGCTGGTTGCCTATCTAATGGCTTTCAGGGGAGACAAGAATTTGATTTTCAATATCTCATACAATTATTGACCAATTTTAAAATTTAAAATGCTGTTCTTTTCTATTCATTAAGAGCTATAATCGTATGTTGAATGTTTAACATAGTGAGACACGCATTACAGTTAGCAACTTTGTGTATGTGCTGATTCAGCTGGAAATCCCTGCACACAAATACCCAGTGATATTCATCCAGTGCTTGAGAATGGGAGTAATTAGTGACCTGAAACAAATATTAGACACATTTTTCTTTTTTTAGAGAACCTCAGTTTTGTCTCCTGAACTCTCCATACATTGAAAATTAGTAAAACTCTCATTCTGATTGTAAACTATAGTGTCTCATTTCCTATGATAGCTGGGAAATGAATAATGCCTTCCCACAATAATGGAGTCACTGATATATTCACTTCTGTTTCTTAGATATCACAATGACAGAGAGCCCACAGGGGTGTGCATCATTCAGAATATACTTTCACATTCCTCAATAGATGCACATGCACTAATTTCTTAACAAACCACTCACACCAGACCAAGTTTGGTTTATCACTTCTCTGTTCCCAAGCTCCTAACATGTTTATTTTTCCTTTAACCACATTCTAAAAAAATGTTTGCTCATGTTCAGTGATTCCACAGGTTCACTCTTTCATTGCTATCATCCTCACATTCTTCATTGACAATGGTGTACATTCTGTTGGGTGAAGGAACCATATATTAGTCCAGAAATCTGGCTACAGTATTATTGCGATGCATACATACCGCTATTAACAGCCTTCCTACATAAAGAGAAGCCAATAAATCATTCACAGCATGAGTTAAGAACAAGAAAGTCAACACAATTTGCAATTTTTGTCTTTTTAAATCAATTATTAACAGTGGTAAATGACAACCAACATATATTTGGTACATTTATTGACCTTAGTAAAGCCTTTGACAGTCCTGATCATAAAATTCTCTTGCATGATTTAATTTCTTATTGAGGCCAATCTAATGTATGGACTCAATCATATTTCAACAATAATCAACAGATTACAGACAACGTACGAAGACAGAGGAGACAGACGAGCACACAGAGTTTTTAATGTCTACAGCAACAAGCAAAAAATGAAGTTGCAGAGTCTATTTCAAGAGTCAGCTACAGGATTTGTACTATTTTTGCTCTATGTACATCACTTGAAAGAAAAAAAAAACTGATGATACAAATATTGCAATTAGACCACACAGTGAGAAAGATCTGTTGGAATACTAAAACACTGGAAAGTAAATGTTGACATAGTGGTTCAGAACTAACAAGTTCATCATAAATTATATTTTCACTATATATATATATATATATATATATATATATATATATATATATATATATGTGTGTGTGTGTGTGTGTGTGTGTGTGTGTGTGTGTGGATGGATATGTGTGTGTGTGTGCGAGTGTATACCCGTCCTTTTTTGCTTTTTTCCCCCCCTAAGGTAAGTCTTTCCGCTCCCAGGATTGGAATGACTCCTTACCCTCATCCTTTCGTCTTTCCCTCTCCTTCCCTCTTTCCTGATGAGGCAACAGTTTGCTGCGAAAGCTTGAATTTTGTGTGTATGTTTGTGTTTGTTTGTGTGTCTGTCGACCTGCCAGCACTTTCATTTGGTAAGTCACATCATCTTTGTTTTTAGATATATTTTTCCTACGTGGAATGTTTCCCTCTATTATATATATAGATAGACACACAAACAAACACAAACATACACACAAAATTCAAGCTTTCGCAACAAACTGTTGCCTCATCAGGAAAGAGGGAAGGAGAGGGGAAGATGAAAGGAAGTGGGTTTTAAGGGAGAGGGTAAGGAGTCATTCCAATCCCGGGAGCGGAAAGACTTACCTTAGGGGGAAAAAAGGACAGGTATACACTTGCACACACGCACATATCCATCCATATATATATTTATTTATTCCACTGTGTAAAGCCTGTTTTTATTGTTGAGGGAGAGAGTGTCTCAAAAGTAACTGATATAAAATAAATATTTTAGCCATATATAGTGGAACTTTGCTTAATGAGCACCCCTCATAACACACAATTCACATAACAAGCAAAACACATTGTAAAAAAAATGACTCGCTTAATGAGCAATGTATCTTATAACGAATGACGATGGTTTAGTGTGACATCATCAGCTGTTTGCAACCGTTCAATAATATGAATATCTATCATTGTTGGTAGCAGCATATGAACAATGTGTTCAGTACGTACTGCAGTCTGGGTTTAGTGATTTTTCTGCTACCATCTTAGTGTAGCTTGTGATCACAAACTTTTCTAAGCTTATGTTCACGTAGTGTTTTTTTTTTTTTTTTTTTTTTTTTTTTTTTTGTGCAAATTTTAATAACCTGCATAGAAATGTCCCCGAAGATAAAGCGGTTAAAAGACAACCATAAGAGAATGCAAATAACTTTAGAAATGAAATGTAAAATTGTTGAAAAATGCGAATATGGTGAAGTGTTGCTAATTTAGCATGCACATGCAATTAGTCTGTATCAACTATTTGCACTTTCCTCAACAATGAGAACAAGATTAAGGAAACAGATGCTTCAAAGGGAGTGAGAAGGGTGTCTAAACAATGGTTTTGTATTCTGCATGATGTCAAAAGGTTGCTCCTTATATGGAAAAATGAAAAACAATTGCAAGGTGAGAATGATTTTCACTGACCATGTTAAGAACAGCCAGGATCATCAGCAGCCAAAGAAGTGTTTAAGGAAAGCCAGCCAAAGAAGTGTTTAAGGAAAGCCATGGGTGGTTCAAGAAGTTTAAGAGAACAACTGGCTTCCACAACAGGAACAGTTAGGCACAGTGAATCAGCCAGCTCCAACACAAAGGAAGCAGAGAACTTCATCAGCAACTTCAAGATGCTCATAGATTCTGAGGGTTATCTGCCCCAACAGGTTTTCAATTGTGGTGAGATGGGAAAAAGATGCCAAAGCGTACCTTTATAACAGCAGAGCAGAATGCATTGTCCAGTCACAAGCCAATGAAAGACCATCTCAAACTGCTATTCTGTACCAATTCAAAGGCAATTTTGAAAATTAAACCACTGCTTGTTTACCACTCAGAAACTCCATGAGCATTCAAGAAGTGTTAAGTTCAGAAGAGCAGGTTAAATGTGATTTGGAGGTCCACAAACAGGGCTTGGGTGACACATGACCTGTTTTGTGATTAGATCAATGAAGTGTTTAGTCCTTCAGTCAAAAAATATTTGCTTGAGATGAATCTGGTACTCCATGCCTTGCTTGTTATGGACAATACTCCTGCCCATTCTCCAGGCCAACAAGACCACCTCCTTGAAGAATTTCTATTCATCGAGATCGAATTTCTGCCTCCCAACACAACTCCATTACTCCAGCCTATGGACCAGCGGGTTATTTTTAAATTTAAGAATCTCTACACTAAAACACTCTTTGGTAACTTCAGTCAACTCAAAGCAATGCTCAATCTCAGTCTCAGAGAATTTTGGAAATATCACCTTGTCTGTGACATGATGTTCAAAAACACTTTGGAAGGGGTTACCAAGAGAACTTGCGGCTAGGGGACGCCAAGGAATTGGGTCTGCTGATTGGTTGAGGCTCATGATGTCATCAGGGAGACAGAACATGTGTAGCAGTCCTGCCTGGTGACGAGAACTGTAATGAGCTCCATTGACATTAGCGACGTCGCTCACCTGTTCTTTAAAAAGCCATTACATGTAGATCTGTACACAGCTGTCATTTTAGAATGTCATATAAATCCAGCTTATTCAATGGAGCTCAACTTATGGGAATTAAATGTAAAAACCTGGTTTGAATGCGAATAATCGCGAATGCGGTGACAGACTAACACGGTTGCAGCTGTAGCAAATGCGGAAAAGCGGACCAAATATAAGTAAAAGCTACATACATATTCCTTGCATTTTCTGCGGTTTATGTATGATATTGTTCAAAATATGTATCAAAATATTCTTTGAATGCTTATTTGTTTACTTTATTTTCTGATTTTACCTTTTTCTTTTAGGTATTATTGGGAGAAGTGCGATAAATATGGTATCTTCAAATATAATGCAAATGTAAATATTAGGCAATGCCATATGTCTGCCTGTCACCACAACAATTATTCCGCATTCAAATCCCAATATTGTGCTCCTGGAAAAGTATGTGTTATGCTTCAATTTTGGTTGTTGTCGTGTAAACAAAGAACTATATGTCAATGTTATGCACGAACTGCATCTTCCTATACCTTATTTAGTTTTTCAGAATTCGGGTTATGTTCATATGGCATTGTGATAAACAAAGCTGAATGAGGAATTATTAATAGATTAATAGGTCTAGACAATACTCACATCTCCAAATTGTGAGACTGTTATAGATGTAGGTCACAGGTAATCACAGTTTATCAGTTACAGTGAAATGTGTAACAAAACATTTAAAATAAATCACAAAGTTTCAGAGTGATCTCGTATGTTTTAATGTATTAGACACTCACTCATATTTCTTTTCCATATTCTATATTACAAACATAGGACCTAGTCTGCTAGCTACAATACGATATGTAGTGATGGATACCTTGTATGACATTTCTCTAAATTTTCTCAATAGTGTTCCATGTAAAGAACATGTTCATCCAGGGTTTTCTCATTTGAGTTCATGAAGCATCTCTGTAATACTTACATGTTGATTGAGCCTACCAGTAAGAAATCTAGAAGCCCACTTCTGAACTGCTTGGTTCCTTCCTTAAACTGACTTGGTAGGGATCCCAAAAATTCAAGTGGTACTTCAGAATGAATTGCATCAGTGGTCAATACTGATGGGTTTCTTTCAACTTGTGGTCTGAGTGACACTCCCCTCATTCCCAATCTTCCTAAATGTATTCATATTCCCAGAGGAAGGAACTACGAGTACAGAAAGCTAGAAATAGCTTTTTTACTCAGCTGTTGTTTCCTCTAATAATTCATACAAACCATTTCAAACCATTTTATAATTTTTAGAGAGCACCATCTCTAAAGTTAAATATCTGTTTAATATGAACATTACTGTTATCCAGTACATGCATCCTTGAGTCCTAACATTATGATTAATCACAGGAGAGGAGGCTAATGAGATACTCTTTTACTTTATATTTATTTTGGATATTTTACTTTAAATAATTATCAAACAAATTTTAATTTATTTGTGGCCATCTTCAGGCCCATTGGCAGTTGCTGTCTGTGGAGCAGAACTCCATATGGCAGTAAATCACTGTTTCAAAAGTAATTACATTTATTTAATATCTGGGGTTTCTAGTTTTCTGTCTGATGCCTGCCAGTAACCTGTTAGACTACAGGGTGTAGAATAAAGGAACAGTCATGGAGATCAGCACCATCCATCAGAGATAAAATTCTGATTTTGCACCAGAATGTAAATTTCTATTCTGAATCCCAGGCAGAGAAACATTCTGCACAAGTATTATGGCATTTAATTTCACAAATAATCCTAAATTCACACTTCTTATTAACAGCAAATAAAATTAGGGCGTTTATATATTGACATGAGAGTGTAAAACTCGAGGACAATGAGGAGGCTTCTGTAAGATGTCAAACTATCACTTTTACACAATAATCTTACTCACATGGATAAAAACTTCTCTCATAAGATTCCACATCAAATCTGAATAGAATCCCATGCTTTTGATTACTGCCTCCATCACCATTGTCAGGGGCCAAGTCTGAGTGTCATAAAATTAATGAGGTTCACACTTATGCCCAGTGGACACAATGAAATTGGCTAAATTACATAATGGAGAAAGCATACGCTAAAACAACACACTCTGCACCAATAGGCCACATTTTTGCAAGCTGTCCAGCATAGCTTGCAGTGCCATCACTTGTAATAGATGGTGAACTAAGTGAAGTTTTCTCTGTAATTTTTCCTTCCGGAGTGCATGCTTCCATGCATTGCTTAATTATACTAATTAATTTGAAATTGTGTGAAAATACTGTGTTATATTCATGTGCAACATGTATTCTGTTCTTGTATTAGAAATTAGCAAATAAATAAACTGATAATTACATAGCCAGCATGTGTATTGTTGTGATCAAACAGTCTAATTTCAGCTGCTTCCGTAATTACAGAGACCCAACAGCTAGAAATATGGGCCAGATCCTCATCTGCTTAAAGGCTATCTTGCATTTACTCACTAAACAGTTCTCAGAAACTGCTGATTTTCATTTTTTTATGCTTGAGGTTATGATCAACACGGCAATTAGCAGTAGTTTGTATAGGCTGTCCCACACAACTGATACCATACTCACAAGGAATATCATAAATCCCTGGTACACTGAGCCTGAGAGTATGTTTGTCAGGTCACAACCTTTCTTTGATTTTCCTTGGTGACAAAAAGACTCCCCTGATTCCTTGCCTGTTTACACTCTAACTTACCCATTGCACCACAAGAATGGAAGCCATGCTGTCTTAGTCCTCATGACTTGGCTGATGATTCCTTCAACAGATTTGACCTAATTTCATATACAGAATGTTTGTTTGGAGGGAGGGGGGTTGGATAGTGCAAGAGCAATGGGAAGGTGAGGAGGTATGGTCAAGGGTATAAGTAAGATAAATAGTGACTAAATGGTGGTGGCAAGGGGGCAGGGGGTGGTTTGGAGTCGTAATAAATACAAAACCAGAAGAGATTATGTCACAGCATTATGACAAGACTACGGACTACAAGTCATAAGGCATGATCCCAATTTATACAGCAGTGTTATATCTGAATTAATAGCAAACTGACTTCCAACTGGGAATTTGCATAGGTAGCCAATACATGTATTACATACCTAATACTGCAAAGAATGCTAACATTATAAACAATATCATGCTTTGCTGAATATGGAAACACACACAACAATTCAATAATAATCATGAGGATAAAAAACATTGTTTGTACTACATATATATACATCAAAACAAGTGTAGAAGGAAAAATGCCTTCAGCTGATTCCAAAATCACAGGGCAGACTAGTATCACAAAGACCATCATACTACACCTAATGACTGCCAATACCAATCATTATAAGATGATATCCAAATTTACCTATTAGTGTTGACATTGATAGCCATCAAAACATGTAGAGGGTATTTTCTGGAGTGTAGTTCAACAATCAAACAAAGATATTCCTCTCTTCTGCTCTTATTTTGTACACCACCATGTCCCAACCCTCCTTCCAATAACCCTTTAATCCATGTTCTGCTTACACCTTTCCTTGATCATGAATGCTCACTTTACAATATGCAATCCAACCCCTCCCCCCCCCCCCCCCCCAATCTGTCTCAATGTTGACCCTTTGCCTCAAGCAATGCAAATGTATTACCGACCGCCATTCACCTTATGGTCAGGGCAGACCCACCACATCAGATACACTAGAAGTTGCCTCAACAGCTGAGCCTATGGTGAAACAAATGATATCTGAGCTGTTCCAAGCAATGCACCAGTTTCTCTGCTACCACTACATCTGAATGCAGCAGCCTGAAGACAACTGACCATAGTTAAAAGCACCTTCAGCCAATCATGAACTGCAGCCAGCTCCTCTTGTGTCCAACATACACCCTATCCATCCTACCATTTGTAACTTAAGAATTAAACTATGAAAACAAACAAAAAAAGCTAAATATTTGACTTACTACTGTTTGACAGAGGCCGATGGCTTCTCCCTGCTCTAATAACATTATGTTGAATATATTGTGTGTTCTTACCTGAGTGCTGGAATAATTTAATAACCTGTTTATGCACTTTAAAGAAATTTCACCTTCAACTTATTATGTGTATGTGCAATACCTAACAGACTTACAGTAAGCCTCTATTCCCTATTTTAAGTTAATTAGTACCAGAGATTGCTGGTTCTCATTTACATAAGCTGAGATTAATTTGGAACCCTCTCACCACATCCCCCTTGTCGCTTCCCTTCCCTCCGTCTCTTGCCCATACCACCCGTCTTAATACTGTACTTTTGTTCCAATGTGATCTTTGCACTCTCAATTACGATTATTAGTTTTCCTAAAGGAATAAAAATCATTTAGCATGATGTACTGTTTTTATGGTTTTTCAGTTGATTTTTGTTAATTATCTGTCAAAATATGACAAATGAACTCAGCACTTCTACAACCAAGTCAATTAGTGGTATGTTACAACAGCTAATTATGTGATGGCAGAATGCTATGAGTTGAGACCTCCAGTGTTATGATAGATAACATTTGGCATGATACTCTGAAGCAAAGTTTTTTTCTCTGGTATGTTAACTTATTTGCCTATGAATCTAAATACGCTTAATGTGTCATACACATTTTGTGATGTTTCTGGGCAGATATTCTGATGATGAGCAATGTCTGAAATGCATTACTAATTAGTGGTCAAAAGTGGCTAAAACATATACTGTTGTTTGCTTAACATTTTCTGGTGATTAACCCATAATAATTTAATCCTTGCACACTATTTCCTTTTGCATTTATTTTAAAAAATAAAAGTAACTTCCTATACAGATATAATGGTAAATTGTACTTGGAAATTCAATCTTTATTTTTCATTTCATGGTCCTGCTAGTGTTTCAGTTTGTATTTATTTTTAACTGAATTATTATAATTTTTTTCTGTTTTCAGTGTGTTCACTTAAATTATGAATAATTTAAAAGTACATAAAACATTAATCATATAAGCTGCTGAAATACTAAGAAGCACTTCCAGAATTTCTGTAGAATGAGTTAACACCATTATTTTGATCCCTTTATGGAAAACTATTGAAACAATCATTTTAACTCTTACACTTTACAATTTATTACTGTATTTGGTGGGACGAATTTGTATAAGATACATTACTTCTTGAAAAGCTGCTGGCAACCAAAACATTTTTATCGAAAATGTATGTACAATATTATGCAAGAGTTTATTTAGGCAAATAGTAATATTATTTAAATAAACTGAAAGTTAGTTGTTTCTGTACGCTGCAAGATTTTGAAATATATTCCACTTAATTCACAAAATTTACTTCCTTTATGCAATTTTCAAGTGCATGTTTACTTCAATGATACTTATTCTTTACTTTCACTTGCCTCTTTTTTTCCATCACCTCAGTTAACTTCCTTCATTTCATTCTTTTACAAACGTCTGCCAAGTCATCAGGTGTAGCCTATCTAACCCATAACCAGTGTGGTGGGGTCAAATGAATGCCAGGAATGTTGTTTATGTTTAGACTGAATGCTTGTAAAATTGTAGTGCTGTAGGTCTGGATAGTTTGCACTTTGAAGTGTAAAACCAAGTGGTTGTGTTTAGAGCAGGTAAGTTTGGGGCCAAACTGACCCCACCATACTGCTTGTGGGATTTCTCTAACGAACTGTTTCCTGTTCCTACGATGTTATATTCTCATAAAGAAATGAAAATAAGTGATCAACTCGATGAATGGCTACAGTCATGATAGATCGCTGGAGGGAGTTGGCACCACATTTGCACACACAAGTCACCTAATTCTTGTAAATTCTGGGGAGTGAGCTGATGCCACGTTCAAGTTCAATCACATGCCAATCTGTGTGATGGGCAAATTCAAGTATGTCTGTATGATCACCCTGTGTGAACGAGTTCTTAAATGCCAAATTTAGGACTTCTGCCTTACTTTTGCCCTCTTCTGCAGAAAGTAACCAGCTACAACTCCGAGTCAGGCCTTCATCCAGATTATATAGCAGCCATGACAGTAATTCAGAGTTAGGTGAAGAAGAAGAAAATGAAAACGAGGTAGAAAATGAAGAGGTGTTGGAAGAGGTCATATTTTGATCTAGCACTTATCAGACACTGGTTCTGCATAGGTCTCCAAAATTCTTGTTCTGAATGCAGCATCTGGTCATTCCATGTAATGGGTAATATTTTCAGAGAAATTCTTAGGGCAATTAATGATTTTTTTCTTCTTTTTGTGAATTCATCAGAGGTGGGATATAGGACTGCAGCTGGCTTCAAATTCTTGTGAAAAACCTTGTACTAAACAGCTGTTTTTCTTTTTTTTATAAATCCTTTACTATATGCAACTAGTTTCAGCATCCCATTAATCTCAAGGCTATATGTAAACCACTGGATAAATATATCACATAGTTGGGCTGCATTGTGCAGGTGCCACCAGTTTTTTTACTAGATTCCATGGACTTCTTCAGACTGACGTGGACACCTCAGTTGTCAGACAACTAGTTATACTTCTACAATTATGTGCAAGGTATCCATTCTTTCAGACATCCGAAAGAACAGTCACCATGGACACAATTGTATCTATACATAGCCTAGCTTGGCATTGGGGAACTTTCTTCAGTTCAGATGCACTCATATACTCAGAGCCATTTGCAGGAATATCTCATGGATACGGTGAGCGAGATGGACTGCTGTAATGAGGGTACCACCGCAGTAGTAGTGACATATGGAATTTTGGGAGACTTGCTGAGGTAATCCGCACAGTCGTGGTGGGCACTGTGTCTAGGTAGTGAAGTAGTCAGTGCAACTGCCTTGAGAGCAGGAGACACAGGTTCAAATCCCAATCAAGTAAAAATTTTCTTGTGTCACCATTGATATAGGTCAACACAGCAAGAAAGCATTTAATAAAAGTATCATAATACTTTTATGTCAGAGGCATCCACATGGAACTGAAGGAGACATTCATGGAATCTAATAAAAAACTGCTGGGACCTGCACAATGCAGACCAACTATGTAAATATGTTTATCTGGTGGTTTGCATACAGTCTTAAGATGGCTGCCATTTGGTCACCAAAACTACATGCATGTAATAATTGATTGATCGTAGAAAAACAGCTGTTTGATACAAGGTTTTTCACAAGAACAAATGAAAAATTCTGAAAAACCAGACTATTTCTCCAACAGGAAATACCTGATTGGTGATATATGTCATGCAACTTAAGGCACTCTTGAGATTATTATCCTATTCAGCTTTCTTAAAGTAAAAATGTATTTACAATGATGCCTGCACAAGTTTATCTTGTTGTCCATCTATTCTATAACTTTTGCGAGTTTTATAATAAAATTTATATGAAAAGTTTTCTGTACATGTTTACTTATCCTGTAACTACAGCCACTTGAAGCATAACATAGTGCTATTGTGATGGGTTTATATATGTTAATTCAACTGACAGGTTTGGTTCTCAAGGTTTCAAGAAAATATAACATTTCCATATATTATGCACATGGCAGAACCATTTCAATGTAAACATTTAAATTATGGTGAGGAGTGTGTGATTTTTAACATGCTTCACAAGTTTGACTTTCATTGCTTTAACCAAAGAAAACTAGGCTGAACCTCTTGCACAGCCCACTTTTGTATATTATCCCTTAATTGTCACAAAGTTGCCAGCAGTCATGGCAGATGGCTCTGCTGTGGCTGGTGTTGGCCTCACAGCAATTACCATGTTAAGTAATCAGCAGTCATTAACTGAATTATTGGGCAAAAACATTCCATTAAAGGAAAATTCTTCACACAGACATTAGAATTTTAGCTGCACTTTTTAAACAAGACTTCCAGACGCATATACTTCATGCTCATGGTCCTGAAAAGCTGTTAACACATCAACTGCAGTATTGTCACTACAAGCCACCCACCTGATGCCATATGCCTGGTGACAAAACATCCATCACCAAGCATGTTGTAACCGACATGTTAAATATAGAAAAATAGACCAAGAAAGTCTGCAAAATAAATTCTTGGGGACTGTTTTAAACCCATACCGCATACTGGGTCAGATATGGCACATACCATTTTCCTCATTGTGGAGCTCATATTTGAAAATATATTTTGTGAAAACATGTTGGGACAGATACGGTACACTGATAAGAATATCTCTGCAAACAATGAATGCCATCTGTTGAGAGAGTAAGAAACTATGTAGTAAGAATCTTTGCTTTGCACTGCGAGCTGTTTATGTTAAGTTCGGTCAAACAAAAAGTTGTATTTGACACAGTAAACATTTGAGTTCGGAGTTTATATAATTTCTAGGGGTGAAAGGATATCTGTGGATAATTTTAAAGATGTAAGTTTATATATTTGTCAATTAGAATACATATAATATTGAAAAATCGGTTTGTGACACATGTGGCACAACATGCATTATTGGTAGCATAGAGTAAACATTCATCATAGCCTAACTTTCGTAGTAAAATATATCTTTCCTTTTCAGCTGTATTAGTGCATTGAATGTAACAAAGTTTTACAGCTCTTCTGCCACAATAAGAGTTATTGAGGATGGAAACATTAGTGAACACTCAGATACGTCAAATGACGAAACATTTTCTGCAGAACAGTATTTTCAAAATGAAAATGTTGTGCTTTGTTCAGCATCAGAGAGTGATGATGATATCAGTCCTAAGAGCTATAATATAACAAAGAAAAGAACTGTGATACCAGAAACGGAATCAGAGTCAGAAGATGACAGCGAGATGAGACTTACTGCTGATTGTAATCTTAATGGTAATCGTGTTGCAGATAGGGTTAGAGCAAAGCAACGAATTTCAGAACCTCCTACTAAGGTGGAGAAACCTACAATACACTGGAAAGTAGGACACTTGATTATAAAAGATGAAGAGATAAAATTGACCGGTAATACTAATCTTCCTGAGGAAATATTTGATCTTGACACTCCTGTGGAATATTTTTAGTATTTCTTTACTGAAGACATAGTGCAGTACATAACCAAACTAACTAATTTGTATTCTGTACAATACCAACCCAATAAAAGAGTAAATGTTAATATAGAAGAAATGGAACAATTTATTGGTACGACCATGTTTATGTCCATTATTCAACTCCCAGCAACAATGCATTATTGGCCTCAACATCTGAGCCACCCTGCTGTAAGTGACCTAATCAGCTGTAACCGATGGGAATAAATAAAACATTTCACACACTTCTGTGATAACAGGAATCTAGTCCCCACTAGTGACCCCCACCATGACAAACTTTTCGAAATTCGCCCACTGCTAGACCAGTTGGGTGAAAGACTTGTGTGTACCAAAAGAGGAATTTTTAGCCGTGGATTAACAAATTATTTCAACACAGTGCAGATCTTCACTAAAACAATACCATCCTAGTACACTACACAAATAGGGGTTCTAACCTTTTGTTCTTAATGGGGTGTCAGGATTCAGCTACTATTACGAAATTTTCACTGGACCTCAGAATAATGTTATAATACCTGGTGCTGTGGAACTAGGAGTTAGCAGCAATGTTGTGCATCTTATGCAAACAGACCTACGACATGTGAACCACAAGCTTTCTTTTTTTACAATTGGTTCACTAGTACACTTTTGGAAATGTATTTACATAAGGAAGCAATACAGTCACTAGGAACAGTCCATGCCAATCATGTACCAGGTTGCATTTTTCCTAAAGAGGCAGAAGTTAAGGAGAATGGGCAAGGTAGCATGAAGGAGACGGTAACAACGGCAGATGGCTTGCAATTGCCAGTAGTATCCTGGTTTGACAACAGAGTAGTCAACACTTTGTCCACATATGTTGGATCCAAGCCAGAAGGCAAAAATTAGAGGCTTTTCAGAAGGGATAGAAATACAAAATGATACCTTGTTCACTCTCCGTGATGATCTACAATGACTACATAGGTGGTGTCAATTTGTTAAATTCTATGCTTCGATATTACAGAATTCAAATCAGATAAAAAAAAATGGTACCTGAAAATATTCTTTCATCTAATTGATCTAGCTTGTGTTAACAGCTTGGTACTATGGAGAAGGAGAAATACAGACTACATGCCCATAGTGGATTTCGAGGTAGCAGTTGCAGGTGCCCTCTGTAAAAAGGGCAAAACATTATCCAAGAAACGAGGTAGGCCAAGCAACGAAGTCCAAAGACTGCTGGATAGTAAGAAGAAGAAAGGTTCTGTGGCAGATCTTCCTCAGCGTCAGGAACGACAGGATAGCATAGATCACATGCCAGTCTGTCTCAAAAACTGTGGTCGATGCAAGTATCCAGACTGCAATGGAAAATCCTACATAGCATGCTGGAAGTGCAGTGCATCTTTATGTTTGAATAAGGAGAGAAATTGTTTCATGAAATTTCGTAATGAATAGACTAAATGATAATTAATTTTGTTTGATTTCTGATAAACATGTAAATTAATGAACAGAAATTGTAATTATTTAAAAAAATAAACTTAGTTCTACAAATGCATGTTTATATCTTCTTGTATATTTTCGAAGTGCTTTCTCATCCAGCCCGAGACTAGTATCACAAAATGTTAGCTGTAGCTGCATGCTGTCCCATATATGGTACAAGCCCTTAAATCAAAACTAACAGACCACACATAAGAGATATAATTTTTTAAGTATTTTTCCAGACACCAGGACACTGAAATTAATATGTGACATTTTTTTCACAGCAATAAATACAGTCATTCAGTAAGGGGTTAAAATAAAAAATAATAACGAACTGAATAAACAATTTTCAGCTTGTCCAAGCAGATTTTGCTTTTTGACTTCATTCAGTTGTCAACTAGAAAACATTCGTACTGGAGGATTCTGGTGAATACTCATACTTTACATGTGAAAAATAGCACAACCATTTGAAATGACTATGTACATAGTCCAATTAATGTTATAGTTTAGTAGATATTTCAGTTGCATTTTGTTAACTATATGCAATAGGATAAATGAATCAAAAGAAACACACAAACAGTGACATTTTCTTTATTAAGAACACTTGGATTTCCACATCACCCTGAGGTACTGAGTATGATGCGTTACTCATTCTTTTACATGACGAGTTTCCCCAGTAGGACTATAAACCATGATACATAAACATGTGCACACAACTGTAGGACAGATAAATTTAATTCTTAGAGTACGTGTGATCAAAGCCAACATGTACACTCAACACTTCACTGTCAGGTTGCACCAAAGCACTTGCAACATTTTTTTCAGCCAGGATTGGTTTACCAAAGACACTTTTTGGACTGAATTTCTGTTTATTAGATGTTCGTTGCACTGGCACCTTCTCATTGCAGGCACAGTGCTGATCTTTCTTGGAGCGAGAGTTAACAAGTGACAGCAATTTCTCCCCACAGCTTCAGAATTTGCTCAATATCTCCCGGTGCAGTACAACATTGCACCAGATTACTGAATGCACGAAGAATCAAGTGTTGAAGCATTGTCAGATGACTACAGATAGCTTCCTAGTAAAAAAGAATTAGTTATGTATCTTGGATAACAAAACATAATACTGTACGTATAATTTTCTTTGAATAAATGGCATGAATAAGATAAAACTTTTAGTACTTTTTCTGCATGGAACCCATTACTGTATTTTACATTAATTTATATGAGATAAACTGTTTCACTTAATGAGTGTTTCGCACCACAAGTAAGATTCTGGAATGAATTATGCTCGGTATGCGAGGTTCAGCTTTATATTCAGAGGACTTTAAGTGGCAGATGCGCCTTAAACATCTAGGTAGTAAGCTAACTACAATTACATAATTATCCTGTTAGATTTTCACTCAAAGTAGAAGCTACTCATGAGTGACGACTGTGCTACTTTAGCAGTTTACACTTGCTGCTGATATATGGAAACATTTTTGGGTAGAACACACACAGAAAATGGTTGACAAAGTGATAAAACAAGCTAAATTTGGGAAACATCAGGTTCTTTAGACCTCATATTCATTTGAGCCCATCTTTTTGTTTTTGTGTATTTTTTTGCTCATTTAAATATATTTTACAGTATGTACATCGTACATTAGGTATCAGAAGAAAAATCTTCGTACATGTTGGTTTCAGAGATTGCGAATGTATGTCACTTAAATTTTTACTCACTATATAGCAGATATGCTGAGCGACAGAAAGGCACAACAAACAGACTGTCACTTTAAGCCAATGTAGCCTTTGTCAAAATTAGACACACACACACACACACACACACACACACACACACACACACACACACACACACACGACCACAGTCTCTGGCACCTGGAGCCAGACTATGAGCAGCAGGGCATCATGGGAGAGGCAATAGGGTCTGCGTACGGACGAGGCTGGGGTGGGGATGGTAGGGGTCGGGGATGGTAGAGTGCTGATGGGAGCATGCAGGGATTAGGTGGTGGGTGGGACAACTAGATGCAGTCAAGAGGTTAGACAGAGGACGGGGGAGAGGGGAGGGGGGGGAGGAGGGTGAGCGAAAAAGGAGAGAAGTGAAAAGACTGGATATGTTGGTGGAATAGAAGGCTGTGTAGTGTTGGAATGGGACCAGGGAAGGGGGGGAAGGTGAGCGGAAAGGAGATGAGTGAAAAGGTTGGATGTGTTGGTGGAATAGGTCGTGTAGTGCTGGAATGGGAACAGGGAAGGGGATAGATGGGTAAAGACAATGACTAACAAAATTTGAGGCCTGGAGGGTTACAGGAACATAGGACATATTGCAAGTAGAGTTCGCACCTGCACAGTTCAGAAAAGCTGGGTTAGTGGGAAGGATACAGATGACACAGACTGTGAATCAGTCATTGAAATGAAACACGTCATGTTGGGTAGCATGCTCAGCAACTGGGTAGTCCACTTGTTTCTTGGCCACAGTTGTTGGTGGCCATTCATGCAGATAAACAGCTTGTTGGTTGTCATGCCATTGTTTGCATTCTATGTGGGCAAGACAGTGATACAATTCACTGATGACATTGCTGTCCTCGGTGAAAGCGAAGAAGAATTACATGATCTGCTGAATGGAATGAACAGTCTAATGAGTACAGAATATGGACTGAGAGCAACTGAAAGAAAGACAAAAGTAATGAGAAATAGCAGAAATGAGAACAGCGAGAAACTTAACATCAGGACTGGTGATCGTGAAGTAAATGAAATGAAGGAATTGTGCTACCTAGGCAGCAAAATAACCAGTAATGGATGGAGCAAGGAGGAAATAAAAAGTAGACTAGCACTGGTAAAAACGGCATTCCTGGCCAACAGAAGTCTACTAGTATCATACATAGGCCTTAATTTGAGGAAGAAATTTCTGAGAATGTATGTTTCATGCACAACATGAATAGTAGTGAAACATGGACTGTGGGAAAACTGGAACAGAAGAGAATTGGAGCGTTTGAGATGTGGACAGGTGAATGTTGAAAAATAGGTGGCCTGACAATGCAAGGAACAAGAAGGTTCTGCACAGAATCAGAGTGGAAAGGAATATGTGGAAAATACTGAAAAGAATATGGGAGAGGATGACAGAACATCTGTTACGATATCAGGGGCTAACTGTCATGGTACTAGAGGGAGCTGTAGAGGGTAAAAACTGTAGAGGACGACAGACATTGAAACACATTCAGCAAATAGATAGGTTGGCACAAGAGAGGAATTCATGGTGGGCTTAAAAAGAAAAGTGATTTTGTTTCTTATTTAGGTCACCTTACACTATAGTAAATCATTAACATTTCTTCAAAAAATATGTTGCCACATGAACTAATGACAATATTGCCATCAGAAAATTACACAGTAGATGAATTTTATGAATCCATATTTGAACAACAAATTGGACAATTATATAACTATTGTATATGTACTATTAACAAAATTAGATCAGGAAATGAAAAGGATACTATCAATGTCAGTAGTGGTATAAGAAAAAGTAAGACAGACTAAACTTGCTGAATTTTAGGCCACTCCCCTAAGCTAAATTTAATATCTGTTTGAAGTTAAAAGCCTATAAAACCTTATTTAAGCAATTAAGCTACATGTCTTGCAGTCCTGTTAGTATGATTCGAATAAATAAATCTTTCAGATCCAAAAAGGGAAATATGTGGAATCAAATGAGTGAAAATTTTCATTTTTCGGAAAAGGACCTCTAATATTGTCCCACCCCCCCCCCCCCTTCCTTGTTATCATCAACTCATTTATTTGATGAGAAAATTGGTTATAATGGTGTTAAGATCTCTTACAATACATTTATTGAGATGAAAATATATGTATATGTATTTTTATGTGGCATGTAAGTCACAGGTGAAAAATCACAACAATGATTTTCCCTTTAATTGACAATTAATGTATCTTATGACACCACATGAAGCATTTTGAACACTGTATATTTTTCCCCTCGCATCCAATGAGAGTACGTGATGTGCCTTCATCATCTGATCTACCTTCACCATTGGGAGACACCTACAGACCTTGTGTGTCATACCATACTCTGATCGCTTTAACTTGAGTTTTATCTTTTTTTATTTTTGGTGCTTTCAACTATGTGTTTCAGGTGGATCTTTCTTATTAGAAGATTTGCCATTATGGAACTTCTGGAATTTTTCTTAGGCTGAGCATACTAAATGAAACAAGCTTTTGTGATCAGGAAAAGTAAAACACATCACAAGAAAAACACATATGAGTTATTAAATCCATTCCAAGGATAGATCTTGCAACACTTAAGGGTATGAACTTAGGACTCTGCCTGTAATATAAATGGCAACTGAACCTATGAAACAAAGAAAGTTACACACCTGTGACAACTGGGCTACAATTTTCACATGACAATCATTAATTATGATTTGCCAAGTGTTTAAAAATCTTTAAGGTTGACAAAAAACTGTAACAAATCACCACAAAAATATTTTTTAAAATTAAAGTGCAAACAAATGGAGCAGAGCAACTGCATCAATGCTAACAGTCAATTGAATGATTCTGAAGAGTTTCCTATGTATTTCTTGAGATTACACTCACAGATTGTTAGGTGCTTAAGGGTACATCGATATTGTCAAAACCTTTTTTCAAGGTGATACCCTGTTTAGACTCCTCTGTGATCCATACCCTGTCTACTGAGCCACCGCCCTCAATAATTTAATGGTGGTGATGCTCATCCATACACCCAGCACTTGTCCTCAGCGACTAGCTAGCTAAAGTAGTAAAGTGGTTTGGTCTGACTCGCCTGCAACATTTCTGCTCTGTCTTGCTTCAGAAGGTATGTTGAACAGCTGTGAGTGGTCCCAGAACCCAGCAAGCTATATTGTCTTCAAAATGTCGTATTGCTTCTCTGTCATTCAGACTCGTTTGATCACGCTGGTTGCATCAGTGCCACCTGACTAACCACTGTGCCGCACGATGGTGCACTGTTACTGTACATTTCTACCAACTCAGCATTAGTTGTTGCAGCATTGTTCCCCTTCAAATTCAGATAACAAACCATCTGATTATATTCAACTTTATCAGTGCAGTGCTCCTTTTAGGTCTTCTACTGGTGTGCTATGGCCAGTGTCACCAGGATTTCAGTTTGTACTGCGACTGTAGGTGTGTACCTATAAATGAACAAACACAAAAAAACAGTAATTATCTAATAGTAGGTATCTGAGATGACGATTACTACAATTTATATAACATTCAAGCCTGTGAGTTTATCAGAATTACAGATCTTGCCCTAAAACTTACTGTACTTGCCAACTAAGAGATTTAACTCTTGCTTTACCTCATACAGATGCCTGTAAGAAGACAATAGGCGATTTGCTTCCTTGGGCATCTACGAGGAACGGGCAGGTCGGAATGGTGGTGGGAGGGGGGAGTGTGGTTGCACGAGGAAGTACCCCTCGCTCCCCCTCTCTACACTGGAATTTGGTATGCAGTATATTTGTCCATTACAGAATTTTCAAACACTTCTTTAAATATGGTCTATGATTCAGTTCTAGCGTAATGTGGAGGACCACAATGACAAGTACTATGGTTTTATTAACTGCTGCAAAACTCATATTTCTTTATTTGTTACACTATTTTTGGGTAACTACACCAGTTGCTTCACCATAGCTGCGTTCTTCCGCTGACCTAAACTCAATTCAGGTATGAATCTTTATAGAACAGAGCTGAAACACAGCCCTCAATCTTTTTCCAGACGATTCAACATACCTGCTATTGCTATACTGAGACGCGGCTATGAACTTCGAAAAACGCATTAATGTTACATACTGTGTTGACAAAAATCATGAGATACCACCTGATATCGTGTCGGACCTCCTTCTGTCGAGCGTAGCGCAGCAACTCGCCGTGGCATGGACTCAACAACTCGCTGGAAATCCCCTGCAGAAGTATTGAGCCACGGTGCCTCTATAGCCGTCCATAACTGCCTAAGTGTTGCTGGGGCAGGATTTTGTAGACGAACAGACCACTCGATTATGGCGCATAAATGTCTGATGGGATCCATGTCAGGCGATTTGGGTGGCCAAATTATTCACTTGAACTGTCCAGAATGTTCTTCAAATCAATTGCAAACAATTGACAATTGGTGGCATGAGACATTCTCATCCATAAAAATTCCATCATTGTTTGGGTACATGAAGTCCACGAATGGCTACTTTGAGACCATTTGCAACCAAACACAACCATTCCCAATGAATAACCGGTTCAGTAAACACAGCGCACACCATTATGTAGCCACCACCAGCTTGCACAGTGCCTTGTCGACAACTTTGCTCCATGACTTCATGGGGTCTGTGCCACACTCAAGCCCTAGCTTCAGCGTCTACAACTGAAATCACCTGATCAGGCCACAATTTTCCAGGGTCCAACCGCTCCAGGCGATGTAGTGCTGTTGCCAAAGGTTCTCGCATCGGTTGTCCGCTGCTATTGCCCATTAATGCAAAATTTCGCCTAACGGATACGTTCCTCATACAGCCCACATTTATTTCTGAGGATATTGTCCACAGTGCTGCTTGACTGTTAGCACTGAGGACTCTACACAAAAGCTGTTGCTCTCAGTCATAAAGTGAAGGCCGTCGGACACTGCGTTGTCTGTGGTGAGAGGTAATGCCTGAAATTTGGCATCTCGAGCACACTCTTGACACTGTGGATCGCGGAATATTTAATTGCAAAACGATATCCGAAATGGAATGTCCCATGCATCTAGCTCCAACTACCATTCCACGTACAAAGTCCGTATATTCCCATCGCGCTGCCACTATCACGTCGAACACCTTTTCACATTAATCAATAATCAACTTGGTACAACTGACATCTCCGCCAACGCACTGCCCTCTTACACTTTGTGTACGCGGTGCAACCGCCTTCTGTATACTACCCCGTACTGGCGTCTAAAGCTCGCGAAATGAGGGATGCCCAACTACCGGACCTTCCGATAGATGGCTCTAGCGTCAAGCTACCATGATCCTTTGCGAGTCCAGGTGTCTCTGGTCACGTTCAACTACAGGATCAAACGATAGATGACTCCACGGGGGTGAAAGCTATATGGGCGAAGAGGCAACAAGCCACGTAGTTCCATTCCAGATCACTAGAGGCGCTAGGGGGTCAAACGGAGCTGGAATTGACCAATGAGAGCTGTCTAAACTCCAGTGGTGGTAGTTTTGAAATATTGTATCGTCTTGCTCAGGACTGAAGTCTGTGGTCCTCGGTTACAGTCGTCTTTGTATTTGTTTCATATTTGCACACTACTCATCTTCACTACTATAAACAGATTTTTTCCTTTAAATTCATGAAGTTCACCGTGTGATTGAAGAGATTTCCTGCTGAAAAATCTCCACAATTAATTGTAAGGTAAGACATTTAATTTTTCATTAAATAATATCGTAACCTATAAATGAAATGTATTCTCTTCTATCGTGAACTAGGCAGTGTGGTTTCCGTTAGTTTATTTAAATAACTTTGATATGTCTGTAGTAGTTTTATTTAATGAAGACTTTTATGTTTTTTTCAGAATATTCAACACGACAGAATGACGTTGAAATACTCCTGCAAGTTCTCCAACTGTTCATCTGGCTATTACGTGGGTTCAACGGAAGAAATTTGCAACAAGCATTTCTACAGGTTTCCAAAACAACCTCAAGAGTTGCTTCTAAAGTGGAAGAGAGTTTGTAAACTGTCACCAGATGTGAACTGTGCTTCTTATTTTGTTTGTGAAGATCATTTTTTCGAAGAAGATTTTATGAATAAAACTAGGCGTAGGCTAAACAGGGGCGTGTTTCCAAAACATGTGACAGTTGTTCCTTGTAAAATTGCCAAAATCGGTAGTGAATCAGGTGACACTGTTGTTAATAGTGAATTGGGCCTACCAAGCACTAGTGGTGCTACGGCAACTGTTCATTTTACAGCTGCTAATACCAGAAGTGAAACTAGTGTTAATGAATTACAAAGCCTTAGTTGTGCTGTGGCAAGCAGTTCTCGTGTAGGTGTTTGTACCAGAAGTGGATCAGGTGAAACTGGAGTTAATAATGAATTAGACTTACCAAGCACTGGTGGTACCATGGAGAATCTTTATTATACATGTGCCAATACCAGGGGTGAAACTGGTGTTAGAGAATTACCTAGCACTAGTTGTGCTGAACAGAGTAATTCATTGAGTGATGCACCTCTTAAATTTTTTATCTCCCCTCAAAATGAATCTGCAGATAGTGAGTACACATTCGTATCTGAAACATTTGGTAATGAGGAAAGTGGGGTTTTAAGTACCGGGTTTCAAAAGCAGACTTAACTCCAATAAAATCAAAAATTTACAAGATTCATAGGAATACTCTAACAAGGCTATTAAAACCGAAAGCAAAGCTACATCATGAAAAATCAGAACTGAAAGCACTTAAAGATTTATATGGCAGCAATACTTTCTCTTTCATAGAATCCATTTTAAACTCTGTTGCCAAAGATTTCATAAACAGCCAATTATGAAATGCTCATCGATCAGCAAATGCAAGGTGATGGACACCCGAGGACAAAGTATTTGCTTTATCCTTATAAAAACGAAGTCCCCACCTATACAAATTTTTGTCACTTCATTTTTATCTTCCTTCTGTGAGGTATCTGAAATGTCTGTTGTCTTCTATACCTTTTGAACTACGATTGAATACTTCGGTCATGAATGTAATGAAAGCAGAAGTTGAAGTAATGAACAACAGTGACAAATATTGTGCTTTGTTGTTTGATGAAATGTCTTTAGAAAGAGGGTTCTATTATAATGCAAGCAAACAAGAAATTTCAGTGTTTAAAGATTTAGGGCATTAAGGGGGGTCAAATGTTCATGTAAATCATGCCTTAGTTTTCATGGTTAGAGGCATACATAAAAGCTGGAAGCAGGTTGTTGCTTATTATTTCACTTGCAACTCAGTTTCAAGTATCACTTTAAAAAGTCTTATTACCTATGTCATAAGGCAATTGTAACAAATAGGGCTAAAGGTAGTTTTACAGTTTGTGACCAGGGTGCAACCAAACAGAGAGCACTGAAGGAACTCTGCTGTGAGAAATCTACTGAGTCCAGTCCATTTCATTTTGTAGTCAGAGATGAACCTATTGCAGTCACTTATGATATCCCACATCTATTTAAAAAAAAAAAAAAAACTAGAAATGCTCTGCTAGGAAATGAAATACAGTTTGGGTTTAAAAAAAGAGGCCAGTTTTGAATATATTCACAGGGCTTTTCTTCTGGATCAGCAGGAGATGTTTAAGACATTACCAAAATTACATAGAAATAATTTTGAATTAAAGGATTCTTTTACTAAAATGAAAGTCAAGGTAGCTGCAGCCCCGCTCAGTCATACAGTTGCTGCAGTTATTGAAACTTATGTGGCATTTAATATCTTACCTGCTGAGGCAATATACACTGCAGAATTTGTTGAAAAGATGGATTGTTTATTTGATTCACTGAACAGTTCCTATTGTTATCCACAAGATGGCAAGTCGTATAAGTGTGCCCTCTCTGTAGAGTCCCCACATCTTGAAATGTGGTACAGTCTGTTAAAGGAAATGGAAAATTGGGAAGTGTTGGAGCTAGGCATGGGGAGAGATAAGACAAATATGTTCAGTTTCATCAGTAGGTGGCAAACTACAATAAGATCACTGATGTTCATTTGGAACAGATTTAAAAATGGCTTTAATTTTTTAAGCATGAGGGCTTTCAATCAAGAGCCAGTGGAGAATGTATTTTGTTGTGTGAGGTAGCATGGTGTTGCAAACACCAACCCAACTTCCTTTCACTTCAAAGCAGCATTGGAAACAGTTATAGTCAATAACATGTCCATACCTACAAATTCACTAGGTAATTGTGAGGATGATAGATGCATGCCATTAAGCAATTTAAGGCAATTTTTGGGAGCTAGTGATGACAGCTTTCTTGACTCCACAACAGACCATTCAATTGTGGATCAAAGTGCTTTATATTGTGCCCTTGCTGATAATGAAGCTGCTGCTGGTAGTGGTGGGGCTGATGTAAGAAATGACAGACAAGCACTAGCATATGTAGCTGGTTACATTCTACGAAAAATGGGTGTAACACCTGAAACCAACTGTAGTGACTGTAAAACAACTCTGTTCTCACCAACACCCACAGAGCATCATTTATTTACAAGTGTCAAAGAATATGATGCTTTAAACCCAAAATTATTGTGTGCTAGTGACAGCTTAATGTCCTTTGTAGTGTCCGATCCCACGCATCGGCTTTGACCCGTGACATCATGACGGCGCAGAGTTTGGTTTGTGAGTGTGGCGTGTTTGTAGATGTCGTCATGTTGTTGTTTGTTGTGCTCTCTGGTGGTATGTTCAGGGTTTTCGTTTGTGTGGTGTAATGGGCTCAGTTTGCTTTTGCTCATTATCCAGAATTGTTCTAGTGTCGGCTGTGTTTGTAGTGAAATTCGTTTCAGTGAATTAACGATTTTGTGTGAAGGTTAATTTAGTGTTGTTCGCTGTACATTCTGTTGTAATTTTAGGATAATTAATCGGTTGTTGTTGGACGGATAAAATTAACAGTTCGCAGGTCAAGGGAAGTGTTAGATCCCAATGTGTGGCTGTGTATGTTGGTATTGGTATCGAGAGATGTTTTTGAGCTATATAGGCCAAGGGAAGTGTTTGATCCTAATTTATGGGATCTGGAGCTGTTGTTGAGCTATATAGCTCAAGGGTAGTGTCCGATTCCAGATGATATTGTGTTTAGTGGTATTTGGAGAGTTTTGTAATGTCGGTTTTTTTCGTGGTTTTGTATGGGGGTGGGTGTCTATATTTGTTTATATTTAGTTTGCCCCCACCCAAAAACACCCCATTTCCCGCGCTTGTCCCGTTAGTTTTATTAGACTTTTTGTGGAAATTGTGGGTGTTTGTTTTTCGATGTATTTTCGCCCTCATAATGTGTACGTAACGACTTTATATGCGCCATATTGGAATCGTGGTTTATGGTCGTTTCCGCCATATTTGTGACGTCATGGGTCAAAGCAGCCGGGCGGGATCGGTCGCTTCCGTATTTCCAAATGTTCATAGTCAGTTGTATGCATTCTTAGATAAATGTGGACACGAGGAACAATTGGAGAATACATTCTATTCACTGTTTAAGTTTTCAGAAGAAATAACATTTTGCAAGGCCCATTTTTCTGAACAGTATATTTTAAGACAATGTGTACCTCTATTGCTTTACAAGTATGTGAAAGACAGGAAACACACCATCAGTAATAAAAGACTTGATATTGTTAAAGACAAATTCAATAAACGGTTTAAAGCTTTATAACAGTTAAAAGAAAATTTTTCTTGTGTGCTTGAGAAATAAAAAGTAAGTTTTGTTTTCATTTCACTGTTTTTATCCACCTTTCCTGCTTTTGGTATCTGTTATTGATGTTTTCTTTTTTGTGTTGAAGCATTTACAGTTGTAAGATGTAGGAACCTTTTTTAAGGAATTAATGGTAATTAGTGCAAGTTTGCTGGGCAATTACTCAGAACTTATAGTCCTGAAACATAGTTATAACAAATTTTAGAATTCTTCATTAATTAATACTGTGATACATATTTCTTAATTGAACCTCTTTAACTGCTTCTTATTCTCTTAATAATAGGCTTTTTTCCTCCATTGATCCAGCAGCTTGTATGACGTAAAAATTATGACATTATTTAGGAATATTTGTAGTCCATTTTAGCTGCTACAATGTTATTTTTCTTTTGCTCCAATTATTTACGCTACATGCTTGTTTCGACCTACTCTCAGTTTCAAGTGTTGCATCTAGTTCTTATGAACCATAAAACATGCTGGAGCTTTTACATGTTGAGAGATAACAATATAAGCATGTCAATTTAAAAGTCTGTTTTTGACGTTTGCGCCTGACAGTCGCTACTCCTACCATGTTTTCTTGTCTGTCAGGCGCAAACGTCAAAAATAGACTGAAAATTTTACGGAATAGATTTCTCTCTGTTGTAGTACAGTGTGCTATAGCTGTGTTTCAGTTATTTTATGATGCCAGCCAAAATAATTACATAGCACGCCCAGAAAAATAAGGTAATAGAATTAAAATAAAAACCTACAACGTAAGTAAAATAGGGGGGGGGGGGGGGGATGCAATCCGCGGTGTTTTCATATTTTAGTTCATCTCCATACCACTTGAGGTGCTGCTGTCGGTCTGTGTATCCCACTTTTAACACGGGAGTTCCGTTTCTCTTTTTTCTTGTTCTGTGCGCCTTTCTACAGCTCCAGTTGGGGCAAAGCCTTAGCATTGAATGGTTGTGTTGTTACAGTGTAAAGTATAGAATCCTGCACAGACGGTTGGTCAATGCGATTTAACCAATGTGCAGTCATTGAATTCTTGACAGCAGGAAGTGTCACCCCAAAGGAGACTCATAAGAGAATGAAAGCAGTTTATGGTGATTGTGTTGATGTGAGTACTGTGCGTCGTTGAGCGAGTAAGTTTAAAGACGTTGAGGCAGGAACATCTGACGTGCGTGACAAACAAAGTGTTGGACATCCTGTGAGAGCAACCACGGAGTTTCACAAACAAAATGTTGACAGATTGATTCGTGATGATCGTCATATGACTCAGATAGAAATTGCAACCACAATGAGCATTTCACAAGGACGTGTGGGTCACATTATTGCTTAGCTTGGCTATCAGAAGATCTGTGCATGATGGGTACCGCAGATGCTGACTCCTGAAATGAAAGCGTACAGACTTGAAATTTGCCAGGAACTCCTCCCGCGTTACAAGAATGAAGGTGAAGCCTTTCTCCATTCAGTTGTGACAGGAGACGAACGTGGGTACACCATTACGACCTGGAGACGAAACATCAGTCTATGGAATATCGCCACAAAGACTCGCCCCGGAAAAGGAAATTCAAGACACAGTCCACAGCTGGAAAAATCATAGCGACGGTGTTCTGTGATGCAGACGCCGCTATCCATGTTGATTTCCTTGATAGTGGAATAACAATAAATTCTCTGAACTCAGAAATGATGGCTAACAAAGGTCCAAAAGGAAAAGGGAAATATTTTCCTGCAGCATGACAGTACCAAATCACACACTTCACCTGCCACCACAGCAGAACTACAGAGACTGAATCTTACCACCGTACGGCATCCTCCATACAGTCCAGATTTAACACCATCTGACTTCCATCTGTTCCCAATAATGAAAGGTAAAAGGGACATCATTATGCTTCTGGTGAAGAGGTTGAAAAAACTGTTAGACTGTGGTTGCGGAAACAGTGTGTTGACTTCTTCCGTGACAGCTTCAGAAAACTTGTTCACCGTTGGCAGAAATGTGTCCAATTGGCTGGTGATTATGTGGAAAATTGAATATTGGTAATTAAAGATCACATTCTAAGGATTATTTCAGCGTTTGATTTATTAAAATATTCCCATCCAAACCCAATTAACGAAGGTGGAGGCATTAATTTTCATTCAACTCTCGTATTTCAGCAACTGTTAACTCAACGAACCACTTCTGCTTTCGTAGATGTAGGTGCACTAAGCAGTATTGTCTGCTAGTTCATGTTAGTAATGGTCATCAATCACTCAATACCGGTCAGTTCATTTGAATTCTATAAATTCAAGTAGTCTCATCGGCCCCTAGACAGAAGTCATCTTATACTGTGCATATAATACATGCACAACAAACAAACGTCACGTTAGAAAACATTTTAGGATGTCGACTGCAGAGTGGGATCATGATTTGTGCACAGAACTGAAATCCAAAGACATTGACGTGATTGTACTAACAAATAAATTGAAGCGTTAAATTCTCTATAAGTTTGAAAATGGAATAGACTTTCAAAATATAATAGCACATTTGGAATCAACATGAACATTCCTCAAAGAGGAGACACTTTATACAAAATATCCTCAGTCCTTCCAAATATAAAAAAAATATTTCTTTTATTTTGCTAACATGGCAGACAGGATTCAAGACATATTAGTGGCCTCAAGTATGGTTACAGATTTCATATGCGACAGAAAAAGTCCTACAGATCTGATATGCAACAGAAAGCTCAGTATGAAACAAATTGTTCATACCACAAGTATAAAACTAGAGGTAAAGATGATCTCCATTTTGAACTAAAAAATTTGTCACTTGTACAGAAGGGCGTAAAGTATGCAGCTATTAAGACTTCTAATTATATTAAATGCACAAGATAAAATGAAATGCTATTCAGACGCACGTTAAAGTAATACCTGCTTGACCATCCACTGTACTCCTCAGATGAATTCTATTCAGAAATAATTAAAAGTTCTCACATACACTTCTGATGCACTTCTTGAATAAAAAGATATATCTTGTGATTCAGTTATTAGATGAAAGATACAATACTACATTAATGTTAGACAACAAATTGCAATACCAGATAAATATTAGCTAGTGAATAAGAAAAATCTATACTTACAATTATTTGCTGTTATTATTATTATTCTGTAGTATTAATTGTATTTGTATAAATGTATTGACATGTTCCATATCCGAGAGAATTACGCACATGTATAGATCCATAGAATACACATGCCAAATAATTAAATAAAAATAAAAAAAATTCTTCTAACAGAATGCTAATATAAAGGAAGAAAGATCTAGCATTAGGCAGCGTAATTATATTATTGTATGCGTTTCTATACATATATTTGTGACGTAACAACCCTTAAACTAATGGGGAGAGTGATGCCCTTAAATACATTTAGTGTAGACTCAAACTATTCAGTGACGTGTGAGATAATGCCGAGGTAGGTCAGGGAGGCCTACTGTGCTTTTATTTCTGTGAAACCAAGCCAGATTTAGGTTGGCAACAGTGTCTAAAGATGCCAGATAACAGTCATAAGCCACTTCGGAAGATAAGTGCTGAACTAAGAAGAAATATTTTATTTATCTTTCAGACAGCTAAAAAACCCGACAGCATAAGTAAACTTTGGACTTCAGGACCACAGATCTGGAATCGACTAAAGTTATCAAAATAGTCATATTTCATGGATGAAATGCATAAGTGGAGTAAATAGTGCTATACTGACTGGGGCCTCAGAGTTATTAACGGACTCTAAGCAGAATTCACACCAAGATCATGGGAACGAGAATGACTCCCAGGTGAAGGAAACTTGCTCTTCATGATCGAGTGCCTTCTGTTTTACCTCTTCACACCACTTTCTAACAGAGAAGATGGCGTTCTTTGTGCAGTGCACGGAAATTTCTGTTAATTAAAAGTGCACTATAGAAATGCATGATCTTCAGAATGCTTGGAACAGCCAGAGTCTCGCTGGTAGCCATAATTTCATTTGGGTGTAACAGGTTTTCTGTTGCGCAATAAAATTTAGTTGTTTTGGTATGGTGCCATGACACATATCCAAACTCACCGACCCAGTTACATAAAAAAAGGCAATTTTAGGGTAAAGAAAAGTGAAGCTGTATGGGATAATTGGCTGGGAGACCCCAAGATTCAACTTCAGCCACCTGATTAGAAAAATGTTTCTTATCTTTCACACACTGGCACCATTTCTTCGCAAACTGTGAGAATTGTCTGTTAAGTGTATCTTATACATGTAGGCGACTCTAATGCGTGTATGTGTACTGTAGTATCATGTGTGTGTGGTATAGAAAAAGGAAAGCGAGAGCGTGAAACCCAGTGCTGGCATATAGCCTAGTACTCTCGGAAAGCACCAAAGGGGCCGCCAAGCTTTACGTTCCCATCCAACTGATGTGTCACTACCAACAGTGTCGCATGTCCTCAGTCCATGAGAGATCTGGGATTTAAACCAGGACATTGGCGCAAAGTCTGATAATCAGGAACTTTACATCACTAACACTCCTCCCTTTTGCTGGAAAGGCAAAGAGAAAGCTGCCAACAGCGCATGGTGTATCCAGGCAGTTACCCATTCAAGTACCAGCCATGCCTGATGTTGCTTCAGTGATCTGGTGGAAACTGGTCCAATTTTAGTCTTGTTCCCCCATAGGAAAAGTTTTTGCAGGCGGGAATATTTCCTTTCCTCATTCTTGTCCAACTGGGCTAGTGCTGTATCTCTAACGACAATAAAGTATATGAGACATTCACCTCTCACCTTCTTCCTACAACAATGTTGTCGCTGAATTCCCTGCACTTTTAATCAGTTATTTAAATGTGTATACGACGGTGGTTTGAAAAGTTCTTGAAAAGGAATAGAAAAAAAGTACTTACATCATTGAAACGTTTTTTATTTTCCAATTTAGTCTCCTTGTAGATTAATGCACTTGGTTCAATGATGTTCCAATGATGTTCCAGTGCCTTGAGCCCATCTCAAAAATGAGTTTCCTGGGGGCCTGCAAAATAGTTGTCAACTCTGGCTATCAATTCTTCGTTTGAAGTGAATCTTCGTCCACCGAGTAAAATTTTCAGCTTTGGGAAGAGATGGAAGTCTGACGGAGCCATATCAGGCGAATAAGGCGGGTGTGGCAACAATTTGTACCTTAGTTCGTGTAATTTTGCCATGGCGACGGCACGTGTGTGGGCGTGCATTGTCTTCATGGAAGATGACTTTCTTCCTTGCCAAACCTGGCCTTTTTTCCCGTATCTTCTGTTGCAATTTGTCCAGGAGGTTAACATAGTATTCCCCAGAAATTCTTTGCCCAGCGGGGAGATAATCTATAAACAGAATCCCCTTCGCATCCCAGAACACTGATGCTATGACCATATGAATTGTCCTTAGTTTCTTTTGTGGCGGAGAATCAGCAAGTTTTCACTGCTTTGACTGTTGTTTTGTCTCTGGGGTATAGTAGTGCACCCAAGTTTCATCTTTGGTCACAAACCGCTGCAAAAAATCTTGTTCGTTTCTCTTAAAATGGGCCAAACATTGTTCTGATATGTCCATTCGCATGCGTTTTTGATCCAGCATCAAGAGTCGTGGCTCCCATCTTGCAGATAATTTTTTCATTTCTAATTCTTCAGTTAAAATGTGATATACCCTTTCAGATGACATCTGGCAAGCGTGAGCAATTTCACGCACTTTCAACCGGAGATTCTCCATGACTGTTTTGTGCACTTTCGCAATGATTTCTGGAGTAGTGATACATCTTGGCCGACCACTGCGCGGATCGTCATATAAGCTCCTCCGACCAAATTTAAATTCATTTGTCCACTTGGCGGCAGTTGTATATGAAGGAGCGGATTCTCCCAGTGTACTCTGTAAATCGGCATGAATGTAATTTGCTTTCATACCTTTCTTTACGAAGTACTTAATCACTGTTCGAATCTCGATTTTTTCCATCTTCGCAAATCACTAAGCACGAACAACAGCGCCACGTCATCGCCACAGCTCTCTTTCAGGAGCACTGACGTGGTACTTGTTTACAGGCAACAGTCCAATGAATATCACGTGAACAAATCGTTGTACTAGCGCTGACCTCTCGTGGTGATTCCGAGAACTTTTCAAACCACTCTCGTATAAAGGGACAATAAAATATTCTTTCTGATTCGGTTTAAGTGACAAACATTGCTTGAAAACCAAAATTAGCAGGTTGGGCGCAGCTGGAGCTATTCTCATAAGGAAAAGTTTGTGACAGGTGGAACTGTGTGCCACACTGGAAACACAAACTAGGCCACCTACTTTTCGTGGGCACTCGCGTTCAATTAAATTCGCTACGCAATTTGACTGGTTTCCTCTTCATTTACTCCCCTCATTTCATTTCATTGAGTTTAAATTAATGTAAGCAACAGAATTAAAGGAACACTTTCTCGAAATGCTGCAAATATCTCCCACGCATAAGTTTGATACTCGGTTCAAAGGCGCCCGCAATCTTCCTCTGAAATGGCGTAAAAGCGTGGCTCTCTGCGATGTCAATCTTAGGCTGGACAACGCTTCAGACGGCAATATGTCGACGCAAGTGAAAAAAGGCCACACCTTAGAAGCTCATGTGAGTTGTGAAGTGGGTAAATGATGTCGCACCGGCACCAAATTTTTCCACAGTTCTGCTTAATACCACAGTGGATGTATCACATGACGGGAAGGTCGTCAGCCCCCTTATCAAAATTTCACCCCTTTTTTGGACGCCTTTGCGATGGAAGTCAGACCCGCGACGCCCAGTGTTGAAACCGACCGTTTTCTTATGGATGGCTGAGTAAAATATTTCAGACACACCATCGCTCAGAATCGTCATGAAAAGATCTCAGGGGATGGCGAAAGGGCGTCAATGAAACTACCCCTCTCCCTGTGGTCAAAAACGACAGTTTGCAGTACACCGAGCAACAGTATGACATTCTTTACAACCTCTGATACTGTTGACATCACAGGATGTTTCAACCATTCTCTAAGGACACGGTGGGGCTGCATCCTCACTGAACATATCACACCCCTTTGGCGTGCATTGTGACCACAGTTTTTGCTGTCATGTACATGTTGGAGCTGCTAGTCACTGTTCAATACCATTCGACGAAACCTAAATGTGATCCGAAGCAGCAAAGGGTACTTCTGATTTTTCAGCCCTTCTGTTTTGCATCCTCCTGTGGCGTGATCATAGGGGATTGTGACACTGACCTTTCTTGAATGAAATGACAAAGGGTGCCTCTAAGACCCCACAGCTTAGCATAACCTTTGGTGGGTGGGTGGGTGGTGGTGGTTAGTGTTTAACATCCCGTCGACAACGAGGTCATTAGAGACGGAGCGCAAGCTCGGGTTACGGAAGGATTGGGAAGGAAATCGGCCGTGCCCTTTCAAAGGAACCATCCCGGCATTTGCCTGATTTAGGGAAATCACGGGAAACCTAAATCAGGATGGCTGGAGACGGGATTGAACCGTCGTCCTCCCGAATATAACCTTTGGTGGCACACGCCCACCTTTACTGCGAATTTTAAAAATGAACCTGTAATGTAGTCCTAGGCGCCTGCAGGCAGGCAACTCCTTCACACAACCCTGATTCCAGTTGGATGCCTGCACGCACTTAGAGCTACACTGAAGCGCCAAACAAACTGGTATAAGCATGAGTATTCAAATACAGAGATATATAAACAGGCAGAATACAGCGCTGCAGTCGGCAACGTCTATATAAGATAACAAGTGTCTGACGCAGTTGTTACATCGGTTACTGCTGCTACAATGACAGGTTATCAAGATTTAAGTGAGTTTGAACGTGGTGTTATAGTCGGCGCATGAGAGATGGGACACAGCATCCCCGAGGTAGCGATGAAGTGGGGATTTTACCGACCGACCAAATCAAGAATCCGGGTAAAACATCAAATCTCCGACATCGCTGCGGCCGGAAAAAATCCTGCAAGAACGGGACCAACGATGACTGAGGAGAATCGTTCGACGTGAAATAAGTGCAAACCTTCCGCAAATTGCTCCAGATTTCAATGCTTAGCCAACAACAAGCGTCAGCGTGCGAACCTTTCAACGAAACATCATCGATATGGGCTTTCGAAGCTGAAGGCCCACTCGTGTACCCTTGATGCTTGCACGTCAGAAAACATTACGCCTCGCCAGGGCCCGTCAACACCGACATTGGACTGCTGATGACTGGAAGTATGTTGCATGGTCGGGCGAGTCTCGTTTCAAATTGTATCGAGCAGATGGACGTGTAGAGGTATGGAGACAACCTTATTAACCCACGGACCCTGCATATTAGCACGGGACTGTTCAAGCTGGAGGAGGCTCTGTAATGGTGTGGGGCGCGTGCAGTTGGAGTGATATGGGACCCTTGATACGTCTAGATACGACTCTGACTGGTGCGTAAGCATCCTGTCTAATCGCCTGCGTCCATTCATGTCCATTGTGCATTCCGACGGTCTTGAGCAATTTCAGCAGGACACTGCGACACCCCACACGCCTAGAATTGATACAGAGTGGTTTCAGGGACACTCTTCTGAGTTTAAACACTTCCGCTGGTCACCAAACTCCCCAGGCATCGACATTACTGAGCACATCTGGGATACCTTGCAATGTGCTGTACAGTACAGATCTCCATCGCCTTGTACTCTTACGGATTTACACCCCTGCAGGATTCATGGAGACAGTTCCCTCCAGCACCTCTTCAGACATTATTCGAGTCCACGCCACGTCGTGTTGCGGTGATTCTGCATAGTCGTTGAGGCCCTACACGATGTTAGGCAGATGTACCAGTTTCTTTGGCTCTTTAGTGTATTTCACAAATTATCTTCGTAGAAGTTCGTTTTTAAAATTGTCAATAAAGGTTGTTGGGTGCCGCCGAGTGTTTTGCTTAACTCGGGCATCTTAATCACATCAAATCAAATTTTTTCATCTGTCTGAAGACAATAATGCTGCTGTATGAGACATCGTTTGGTACAAGTTTTTTTTTACAGAATATAATGTTGTAACAGAATATAGTATTAAATATTTAATTTACATAAATATCGATTTACACTTGTATCTTACACAGCTTGTAATGTACAACATTGACTGCACATTATAATTAAATTATTGAATCATTTACACTGTTACATATGAATTCCTCCACACTACAAGACCTTTCTTTTTAGCTGTGTTTCCATAACCATTTGAAATTTAGAGAGACCTTTTGCCGTTTCATTCGCGCTTGTTTCAATGTCCCAACCCGTAATGATCGGGCCACAAGAGAGCGCGAAATAGGAGGGCTGGAAAAGCTTCTGCACCCTTTGCTCTTTCGGATCACGTTTAAATTTCGTCGAATGGTTTTGAACAGTGACGAGTGGCCCCAACCCGTACACGACAGCGAAAACTGTGGTCGTGATTCACTCCAAAGGGGTGCCTTCACGTTCAGTGGGAATACCGCCCCACAATGTCCTTAGAGAAGGGTTGGAAATTCCGAAGACGTCAGCAGCATAAAATGTTGTCAGGAACATCTTTCTGTTGTTCATCGATCGCGAAATATGCTGAATCAGTGTCCCAGGAGAAAGGGTGGTTTCACTGACGCACTGTATGCCACCACCTGCAGCATTTTCATGACGGTTCTCAGCGACGGTGTGTCTGAAATGATTTCCGCGGCCAGTATTAAGAAAACCGCGTGATTTTAATGCTGGGCGTCGGGGAGGTGTGAGAAGAAGGGGTGAAATGTTAATAAACGCGAGTGTGACGACACGTCCCCATCGTGTGAAACGTGCACAGGACGTTATTTACAAGGGAAATGCTCCATCATACCCACCTCAGGTTTAGTGGTAAGATGGCGCAGTGGACAGCCCGTCAAAAACTGAACACAGATCAAACACGAAAACTGTGAAAAAAAGCAAAATAGAAATAGTGAACAGCCCAAGAACATCAAGTCCTGGTCGTGGTATTGGACTGCTAAGCGGGCAAGCTTTGTTCAAAACGCTCTGCGGCCCTTTTTTTTTCACAACATTATGAGCTATCCCTTCAGTCGCTGAAATGTTTATTCTCTTTCTGTAGTCTTCGCAGTTGTCATGCTGTACATTGGCCTTAGAATAGGAGTCATGTTGATTAATCGGGTGCCGGTTATTCGCGTCTTTCCTGCACGATATTTCAACTGCGTGACTCGCAGTCTTCTTCAGGTGCTTTCCGATACTGATTCCGGTGTGGAACGAGTCCGGTATTTAAGGCTATGTTGTGAGCCCGCCCGGTTAGCCGTGCGTTCTAACGCACTGCTTTCCAGGCGGGAAGGCGTGCCGGTCTCCGGTACGAATCCGCCCGGCGGATTAGTGTCGAGGGCCGGTGAGCCGGCCAGCCTGTGGATGGTGTTTAAGCAACACAGTCTCAAGGGAAGGCCTCGGCGCTTGTTCGTGACGTCACGTCAGCTAGGCACGGCGAACGCCAGGTCTGGTGCAGGCAGAAACGCCTGGGCGTGCTTATCACTATAAATCTCTTATTTTTGGACAAAATGTTTGGTATTGTTTTGGATTCTGCAGTTTTATTTAGATGAAAGATTTATTTACTATCGTAAAGCTACAAATGAAGATCATAGTTCTGTATTACTGAATCCTGTCGAAACAAACGTAGATCAATATGAGAAGATGCTTTGCCCCTTTGCAAGCTTCGGAAATTTTACATTCAAGTAACTATATTTACTTGATCCCTTTTGCTATCGAAACTTACCCCAACCCCCTTACAATTAACTCGTTTCTTTTATTTATTTTCGTTTGACATCGTCACTGGAAATGTGAACTAATTTACATGTGTAAATGTCCAACTGTTGTCAGTCATTAGATTACAGTCGTTTTCAACGAAAGGAATTCTAAACAGGAAACTAAATAGCTTCATACATCTAAAATACTGCTGAGCTTAAACTTTTTTAAACATGCACATCAGAAAAGATAAATATTCCCCTCTTGCAACTGAAAGGAGAAACTTTATAAGATAAAAAAATTTTATTTCATAAAACAAGTATCTCTCTTTTGCCTCTTCTTCTGTCCCCCACCCCCTCCCCCAACGTGTACAATCGCAAGATATTTCATTAACATTCAGTGCGCCTCACCCCATAGTCAACCAAGATACCTAAAGAAGAGCACCAATATGTTCACAGTTTCTTGTAGAAGCAACCCAGTACAAACGTTACTTCCTCAGATTTACAAATAAGGGAAAGAAGCACGAATTCTGTTGCTGCTGGACCATGAAGTTGTTTTTGTATGTCAATCCTTAAAACCGGTGGAAATTTAAGTTCCGGAGTACACTATTTGTTAAGAAGTGTAATGAATTGCACAATTAATTGATTGCAGAAATCTCTCAGAACAATGTGTGTTGGTCAACTACCGCTAATAGTTTCACATTTTCCTGTGTCAGAGATGGAGACACCACCATTATGAGTATGCCTGCAACAGACCTGGCGTTCGCCGTGCCTAGCTGACGTGACGTCACGAACAAGCGCCGAGGCCTTCCTTTGAGTCGGTGTTGGTTTAAGGCGGTTTTCCATCTGCCTCGGCGAATGCGGGCTGCTTCCCCTTATACCGCCTCAGTTACACTATGTCGGCGATTGCTGCGCAAACGCTTTCTCCACGTACGAGTACACCATAATTATGCTACCACGCAAACAGTGCGGTTACACTCGTCTGGTGTGAGATGTTCCCGGGTGGGTCCACTGAGGGAGGAACCGCACAATAAGCCTGGTGGATGGGTGGGGCGGCGGTGGGGTGAGTGGACTGCTGTAGCCTGTTGTGGGGTTGTGTACCACTGAGGGCTACGGCGGGAACGAAGCCTCTCCTTCGTTTCTAGCTCCCCTGTTCCATACAATACAATACAATACAAGCCTACGTTGTGTTAGGCGTTCCCACTGTAGCCCGCGCCGCGTCTGGCGCTCTGTCCGTGGTGTGCGCCGACAAATAGCAACGGCTGTGGCGTTTTCTTCTAGCCGAGTCTGTTCTAAACCCTGTGCGCGTACTTTGTGGCTATTATTCGTTGTTAATATAGCCGAATAAAGATCTGAATGGCTTCCAAACTGTGCTAGACGTTTTATCTTCCGGTTGTCATCATTTGAGTCCTTGTGTGAACTGTGACGTTCTGTTACCATAGGCCGGCCGGTATGGCCGAGCGGTTCTAGGCGCTACAGTCTGGAACCGCGCGGCCGCTACGGTCGAAGGTTCGAATCCTGCCTCGGGCATGAATGTGTGTGATATCCTTAGGTTAGTTAGGTTTAAGTAGTTCTAAGTTCTAGGGGACTGATGACCTCAGATGTTGAGTCCCATAGTGCTCAGAGCCATTGGAACCATTGTTACCATAGTGTGCCGTGTTAGGTGTTCCGTTTGAAGTTCTTGTCCCCCAGGAGCGGCACCTGTGTCATTTTCAGGCCGATTGTGCTCACATTGTCGCTCGAGACTCGGAAGGACGCCCTCAGATACTGTGCGTATTGTCCGTTTCACGTACGTCCTCCGTTATATGTACTGGGCTGTTACCCTAATTCCATCTTTATACATGTCTCCCTTGGGGTCTGGATGTTGCCTATGTTGCGTCTTCAGAAGATCGAGTGGTGGGTTAAGGAGATTCTCCGCAACGTTAATCCAATAGATTCTTTATTAATGCTGTCCCAGTACTCGATGTTCGTGTTAAAATCTTGGCACCATTATACTTCAATGATTGAGTTCCAAACAATGCTCGGCAAGCCGACCTGAGTGGTCGTGCGGTTCTAGGCGCTACAGTCTGGAGCCGAGCGACCGCTACGGTCGCAGGTTCAAATCCTGCCTGGGGCATGGACGTGTATGATGTCCTTCGGTTAGTCAGGTTTAATTAGTTCTAGGTTCTAGGCGACTGATGACCTCAGAAGTTAAGTCGCATAGTGCTCAGAGCCATTTGAACCATCTGAATGCTCGGCAATCGCTGACTGGATTGCCTGTCTCAGTCTGGTGTGCCTTTGGTGTTCTTTGCACCTGATGTCAATGGTCTTGCTAGTCGTGCCGACGTATGCCAAACCACATTCACATGCACTCCGTCTTCAGGCCACAAGTGGCCCATCGGGACCACCCGACCGCCGTGTCATCCTCAGTTGAGGATGCGGATAGGAGGGGTGAATGGTCAGCACACCGCTCTCCTGGTCGTTATGATGGGTTTCTTTGACCGGAGCCGCTACTATTCGGTTGAGTAGCTCCTCAATTGGCATCACGAGGCTGAGTGCACCCCGAAAAATGGCAACAGCGCATGGCGGCTGGATATTCACCCATCCAAGTGCCGGCCACGCCCGACAGCGCTTAACTTCGGTGATCTCACGGGAACCGGTGTATCCACTGCGGCAAGGCCGTTGCCGTCCACATTTACATGGTACGCGGTAAACATTCGGTGTCTGTAGGCGCAGGTCATCCATCACACTCCCTAGCAGAGCCTTGATGTTGGTGGGTTACGTTCCCGTCGCAAGTAAATGTGATGAATAGTGACAGCAGGCGAGATACCACATACACGTCTCACAGAAATGAAAACAACAAGTAAAGGGCTGCGAACTATGTTATAACAAAAGAATTCAATTGAATCAAGACTTCCAGAATGGACCGGAAATTCAAATCCGTTAAAAACATATGTTTCGACAGAGCACAGAGAAATTGTGATTGTGAAACTGTTGCAGGTTATGTGACAAACTATTACGTTTTCGTAGTTTCCTTGGCAGTGATCACATTCACATCTGTACAAACACCTATATCGACTCACTCACCAATCGTACAAAGCAGGTGCGTCGATGAGAGATTCCTATCATATGACACTCGTACTGTCGCTAATGCCGCTATGACACATCAGACATTCGGTTGACTTGTCGCCTTGTCATCAAACGTTTGCGTTTCCCATTGTAAAGCCACTGCCATTCGGCTGCTAATAGAGCAGTTGTGTAGAATCAACTGTCATTATAAGCCCCTACCTTATCTCCTCGCTGTTACAAATGGACGTTACATCACGACACACAAATTTAAATAAAGCGAACATCTGAAGAAAAATTCAAAAGAATTGGCTTGAGCGAGGTTTGTACATGGCTCGCGCGCTTGGCAGTCCAACAGCGTGGCCACTTTCTTTCTTTCTTTCTTTTTTCTAGGTTGTTCGCTGTATTTACATTATGTTCATCATAAGAATAAACCTGATGTAAACAAACACAGAGGCGATGGTTGGTCAACAGCCGTAACTCTCGTACACTGGTGTTGTTTCGCTCTTGCAAGTGTGTGCGGCTTATGTATTAGATATCGTATCACCATTTCACTCTAAATGAAACTTTAAGACATTCCAATGTATTAACAGGCTTCAACGTTTTTATTAATCATACTTTAGCTACGTAATTTTTATTTCAAAAATCCTATACAGTCATAGTGTCTGTAGGCGCTACCTGTGCTCTGATTGTCCAGCTGTTTACGAGGTGTGGCTAGAAAAAAACCGGACTAGTACTGGTGAAACAATAAAACGAATGCAATAAGGCTGAAAGTCGCGTGGCCTGTCACGTGACTCTCGCTCCACCTACTGCTCGAGTTTCATCTGCCTCCTGCACTCAGTCTGCCCGTGGCGTCTGTTTTAAGTAGTTGACGTTTTGTCTGTGCGTCGGAAAATGTTGAGTGTACAGAAAGAACAGCGTGTTAACATCAAATTTTGTTTCAAACTAGGAAAATCTGCAAGTGAAACGTTTGTAATGTTACAACAAGTGTACGGCGATGATTGTTTATCGCGAACACAAGTGTTTGAGTGGTTTAAACGATTTAAAGATGGCCGCGAAGACACCAGTGATGACACTCGCGCCGGCCGAAGTGGCCGTGCGGTTAAAGGCGCTGCAGTCTGGAACCGCAAGACCGCTACAGTCGCAGGTTCGAATCCTGCCTCGGGCATGGATGTTTGTGATGTCCTTAGGTTAGTTAGGTTTAACTAGTTCTAAGTTCTAGGGGACTAATGACCTCAGCAGTTGAGTCCCATAGTGCTCAGAGCCATTTGAACCATTTGATGACACTCGCACTGGCAGACCATTGTCAGCAAAAACTGATGCAAACATTGAAAAAATCGGTAAACTTGTTCGACATGATCGCCGTTTAACAATCAGAGCAGTGTCTGAGTTAACAGGAGTTGACTTGTTGTCTTGTCGAACAAGTTTACCGATTTTTTCAATGTTTGCATCAGTTTTTGCTGACAATGGTCTGCCAGTGCGAGTGTCATAACTGGTGTCTTCGCGGCCATCTTTAAATCGTTTAAACCACTCAAACACTTGTGTTCGCGATAAACAATCATCGCCGTACACTTGTTGTAACATTACAAACGTTTCACTTGCAGATTTTCCTAGTTTGAAACAAAATTTGATGTTAACACGCTGTTCTTTCTGTACACTCAACATTTTCCGACGCACAGACAAAACGTCAACTACTTAAAACAAACGCCACGGGCAGACTGAGTGCAGGAGGCAGATGAAAATCGAGCAGTGGGCGGAGCGAGAGTCACGTGACAGGCCACGTGACTTTCAGCCTTATTGCATTCGTTTTATTGTTTCACCAGTACTAGTCCGGTTTTTTTCTAGCCACACCTCGTATGTGTACCGCGAAAATGGAAGACGCTGCTTCCTGCTTCGCAGTGAAACGCGCTCTCGCACAACCGTTAATGTCTAGAAACAAGTTGTTCTTAATCTTTTTCACAACATTACAGAGAAAAATCAGCTTTGTCGTTTTTTTGAGAAACACGACGTAATAAATATACGACTTAGTATATTTCTGTTTTCCATTCCAAATATACTTTCTTAATTATCGATATATTATAAAAGATTGTTAAAGATTTCGAAGTTAAGAAAACATTACACATTTAAATTTTTTGGAGAAAGATGAAAAATCAAATATTCTTTGTCTGCATATACTCATTGTTTTATAGGACAGATGCAGTCCCACACAAGCCGGAGTGATAAGCTTCGTAGAAAAATAGAAAACTAATTTTCACGGTGTCTAGCACACTGTACAAATGATGCATTTTTACAGTTATCACCTTAACAATGCAATCTGAACCCAATAGAATTGATTTGGAGCCACGTTAAAGGTTATGTCACGAGAAATAACAAGATATTTGGGCTGGCAAAATTTCTGGAACTAATGCACGAAGCTTTGCGACACGTCACTGCCGAGCGATGGCGAAATGAAGAACGACACATCATAAAAGAGGAGGAGGAAATGTGGACTTTTTGGTGGCTTGAGATTCTATTGGTGATCACCTCGTTATCAACGTAGCAGCACTGACATGTACCGTATTCCTCGGAGCCCGATAAGGAAGAAGTTCTGAAGCTACCAGACGACTAACTGTAATACCTTCAGTGGCTTCAATATTTAACTGCATGGTGAAATCCCAGCAGTGCGCTTTTACGCCGCACATAGCTCATGCGGAAAAATTACCCTTGTTTAAAGTCAGGAATTTTCATTACTTTCGTTTTTAATTACAGTACTCTGTTAGCTAAGATCGAGAGCTTGTTATGTTTCCCTGCAGGTCACCTAAGAAACGTGTCGCCTGAGTTTTACGATTATTTCCTTCTGTTCGAAAATTAAATGACATTCAAGGCTACATTGTTCTCCGCTCGCCTCTTTTTGCGTCTTTATTACAACTGTTCACATCACTGCAGATTAGCTGGACCAGGTGGCTGGCTAGTGCTTTCCAAGTTAAATGCGCCGGTAGAGCTGTTGTACCGTATTATCGCCGAGTTCAAAATGGCTCTGAGCACTATGGGACTTAACATCTGAGGTCATCAGTCCCCTAGAATTTAGAACTACTTAAACCTAACTAACCTAAGGACATCACACACATCCATGCCCGAGGCAGGATTCGAACCTGCGACCGTAGCGGTCGCGCGGTTCCAGACTGAAGCGCCTAGAACCGCTCGGCCACACCGGCTATCGCCAAGTCGATGTACGCGTAACGCACAGCGTAAAACGTATCCTCATTGACGTACTTGGCTGTACTCGGAACAGCTTGGCTTCTGCTCCACGTGAAATGAAATCCAATGAGGTTCCAGCAAACGCGGAAGAATACATAATGTAATGTTTACAAGAGGTTTATTCTTATGATGAACGGAGTATAGTCGTAGCGGACTTCACATGACATCCGTTGAAGTCCGATGTTGATTCCTTCACTCAGTTTTTATTATTATTATTATTATTATTACAGAGACCACCCAGCTGACTGACCTTGACGGCTTTCAACCACGACTCCATTGCTATTCCTGGTAGCTCTATATTGCACACTCGTTCTTGGCACGTTCGCTTTTTCTATTTTGCTTGTTTTTCGCAGTTCAGTACACCTTCTTCCTGTTTTCATGCTTGATCTGTGTTCAGTTTTTGACGGGATGCCCACTGGGTCCTCTTACCACTAAATATGAGGCGGATGCTACGGGGAGTTTCCCTTGTTAGAAATGTGATGAAATTTGAAGTCAAGACGTCATGAGCTTCTGAACTGAACCTTCCTTTTCTTTCTTTCGTTTTTTTTACGATAGTCGACACCTGCCTGTTTGAAGTGTCGCCGAGCCTGAGGGTGACTTTGCAGAGCGCCATGTTTTTGCTCCATTACAGAGGAAGGTTGTAGGCAATTTTTGGGCCAAATTGATAACTTATGAATCGCCAAATTCCTGTGTGGATGAGTCAGGTTTTGTGAGGTCTCTCGAGGAAAGGACACTGCCCTCTTAGAAAAAATATGAATGACTGTGCTAGTAAAACTCTTACATTATTTGATTTTCAAACAGCTGAGCAAAACTGAACGTACTCAGACATTTCTCTCTTTACTTATTCTAGTCATCACTACACTGATACACAATATTTTTAGCGCAACGCAGTCGGACTTTCAACAATCCCTACAAAAGAATGGCCCTGACTAGCAATAACCTATGTTGTTGTTGTTGTGGTCTTCAGTCCTGAGACTGGTTTGATGCAGCTCTCCATGCTACTCTATCCTGTGCAAGCTTCTTCATCTCCCAGTACCTACTGCACCCTACATCCTTCTGAATCTGCTCCCTCTACGATTTTTACACTCCACGCTGTCCTCCAGTACTAAATTGGTATTTCCTTGATGCCTCACAACATGTCCTACCAACCGATCCCTTCTTCTAGTCAAGTTGTGCCACAAACTCCTCTTCTCCCCAATTCTATTCAATACCTCCTCATTAGTTATGTGATCTACCCATCTAATCTTCAGCATTCTTCTGTAGCACAACATTTCGAAAGCTTCTATTCTCTTTTCGTCTAAAGTATTTATCGTCCACGTTTCACTTCCCTACATGGCTACACTCCATACAAATACTTTCAGAAACGACATCCTAACACTTAAATCAATACTCGATGTTAACAAATTTCTCTTCTTCAGAAACGCTTTCCTTGCCATTGCCAGTCTACATTTTATATCCTCTCTACTTCGACCATCATCAGTTATTTTGCTCCCCAAATAGCAAAACTCCTTTACTACTTTAAGTGTCTCATTTCCTCATCTAATTCCCTCAGCATCACCCGACTTAATTCGACTACATTCCATTATCCTCGTTTTGCTTTTGTTGGTGTTCATCCTATACCCTCCTTTCAAGACACTGTCCATTCCGTTCAACTGCTCTTCCAAGTCCTTTGCTGTCTCTGACAGAATTACAATGTCATCGGTGAACCTCAAAGTTTTTATTTCTTCTCCATGGATTTTAATACCTACTCCGAACTTTTCTTTTGTTTCCTTAATGCTTGCTCAATATACAGATTAAATAACATCGGGGATAGGCTACAACCCTGTCTCACTCCCTTCCCAACCACTGCTTCCCTTTCATGCCCCTCGACTCTTGTAACTGCCATCTGCTTTCTGTACGAAATGTAAATAGCCTTTCGCTCCCTGTATTTTACTCCTGCCACCTTCAGAATTTTAAAGAGAGTATTCCAATCAACATTGTCAAAAGGTTTCTCTAAGTCTACAAATGCTAGAAACGTAGGTTTGCCTTTCCTTAATCTTTCTTCTAAGGTAAGTCGTAGGGTCAATATTGCCTTACGTGTTCCAAAATTTCTACGGAATCCAAACTGATCTTCCCCGAGGTCGGCTTCTATCAGTTTTTCCATTCGTCTGTAAAGAATTCGCGTTAGTATTTTGCAGCTGTGACTTATTAAACTGATAGTTCGGTAATTTTCACATCTGTCAACACTTGCTTTCTTTGGGATTGGAATTATTATATTTTTCTTGAAGTCTGAGGGTATTTTGCCTGTCTCATAAATCTTGCTCACCAGATGGTAGAGTTTTGTCAGGACTGGCTCTCCCAAGGCTGTCAGTAGTTCTAATGGAATGTTGTCTACTCCGGGGGCCTTGTTTCGACTCAGGTCTTTCAGTGCTCTGTCAAACTCTTCACACAGTGTCATATCTCCCATTTCATCTTCATCTACATCCTCTTACATTTCCATAATATTGTCTTCAAGTATATCGCCCTTGTATAGACCCTCTATATACTCCTTCCACCTTTCTGCTTTCCCTTCTTTGGTTAGAACAGGGTTTCCATCAATAACCTATACCTTTCATGGATCACTTACCTCACAAAAATCTTCGTTACTCGAACTACTGCAATACAGCGAGCGCCAATACTGCCAGCTAAATATAAGATTCTAACTACTGAATGCACTAACTACTGATAGGCATAGTTAGCAAATGAAAGATTTTGATAGAGAACTAACAATGTATTTACCTTAATAATGTTCAGAAGTCATCATATATATCAATTCATGACATCCATCTTTACAACTTTCCTTTTTCTGGCGGACACACGTCCACATCTGTTATAGTAACTTCTCAAATCTCTGGCGTCTCTCCGTCCACATCCACAACTGCTTGCGTCTCACCTCCAGCTGCGCAACGCTACGTGCTGTTCACATCTAACTGCTTAACGCAACAAAAGCGAATATTTCAACAATGCCAACCAGCCACAGACTGCACACTGCAAAGTCAGTGATTTTCATACAGAGCGCTACGTGGCATCACCAACGTAAAGACCTGAACAGCCTACTTACAGGCAGTGTCCTCTGCACTTCCTAGTTGCTCCTGCAACTGCCGTCGCTTAGGATTGCGTCAGTAGTTAACTACGCTCTTGGGAGTCCCGAGGTGCAATGCGGCGATGCTACGGAAGTGAGAGCCACCGCGAGTCTGCCGTAGGCGTTGTCCGCCGCGTGGACTTGCGTAGACGTCGTGTTCCTGGATATCAGAAAACAAAACTGTGGCTCCAAACCAAGCGGATAGTGCACCAAACTCTACCAGACTATTTACCTACGGAACAGATCGTAATGACGGTGACCAGAACTGTTATCTTGACAATTTGAGGCGCTTCCTGGCAAAAAGTAGGCACTCAAAAAGAAAAGGATTAAGTTTCGTGTCGTAGGGAAACAGTTAATTGTAGGCTATTGGCAAAAAGAAGGGCGATTCGCAGAATTTTTATATCTGTCGTAGCCTAACTGTATCACAATACTAAGGAAAGATGATCAAACGGTATGGCTGCTTTTTGAGACAGAAATTAGGATCAAGTCTGTGGTGTCACCGCCAGACACCACACTTGCTAGGTGGTAGCTTAAATCGGCCGCGGTCCATTTAGTACATGTCGGACCCGCGTGTCGCCACTGTGTGATCGCAGACCGAGCGCCACCACAAGGCAGGTCTCGAGAGACGGAATAGCACTCGTCCCAGTTGTACGACGACTTTGCTAGCGACTACACTGACGAAGCCTTTCTCTCATTTGCCGAGAGACAGTTAGAATAGCCTTCAGCTAAGTCCATGGCTACGACCTAGCAAGGCGCCATTAGCCTTACATAGTTTGATAGTTATCATATGAAATGTCTCATCAAGAACGTTGTAAACCAAAGGACTATATAAAAGTTAAGTATTCGAGGAGCTGCATACTTTTCTTATTAGAATTCACTACTTATCCTGTTCCAGAATTCACGCCCGTCTGCGTTAGATAGCGTGCATTTCGGCCTCCTCTATCTACAAGGTGTTGGCACATTTACCAACACATCAAAGTCCCTTGCTGTTTTCTGAGAAACCGAAACTGACGACAGCGAAACGAAAGTCAAACTACAGACATACGGCTTGGAATGATTCTTCTGAACGGAAATCAAGAAATGCGGCTGCCACAGAATTTTCACTCCACTCCAAGCATTGAAAAATGGCATTGTAAAATAAGTGAAATTGCTAAAACTCAACAAATTTACAAAATTTCTATTCAACGTGTAAGGTGGCCATAATTTCGCACCTTACAAGAACCCATCCACATACTTTGCCGTGATCTACAAACACAATTAGGTATCATGTGATAGGTTGTACATCGTATATATGAATATATAAAGGAGACTGACAGTGTCACGTACGCCTTGTAAATAATTGTCAACGCTTATTGTATGAAAGATGACGGAGTGTGTTCATTATCATACTAGTAGAGGTTGGAACGCCAAGGTAGATGAAACGGCAGGCAGAACTCAAGCTCTGGGGGTGAGGCCTACACAGGTGTTGATCTTGCTTTAACACAGGAAGTAGCTAGACGTACGTCGTGGCACCTGAGCTCTGGAGCACAATAGGGTGACGGCCGGCCGCTAGTGTAGTAGGGCCGGAAGGATAACCGGATAATACTTCCGAACTTTGCAAATCTAGGACGCAGGTGAGAGGAACGAAGAAGCGGCATCTCGGAAACCAAGCAGGCTGGGGTATTTCCAAGGATTTTTACTCAGAAGCGTACCATTGTACGAGTATAGGTTTTTCCTCGCAAAAATCCCGTGCTGGACGACAAAAGATTAAAATATGGTTGGTCGGGTGTCGGACTTGCTGTCTTTGCTCTCAGGAGAGTTTATAGTTACAACAGTTGGGAACTGTGCTGCTGCGACCTTATACGATTCTGATCTTCACCTCCGGGCTGGAAGTCGTCGTTGAGCACGCAGCGTTCAGTAATTGAGAGCACTTCCTCCGCCTATACTTACGTTGAGACGTTAACTGAACTCCGTCCTTGTGGCTGGGAGTTCGCGTTTCTCGTCTGTGGAACACAGAGAGCTGAAGACAGTATTAGAGTATATTAGTCAGAGGACCGCCTTCTGCCGTCCCAGTGTTTGAAAGAGTTTATTTGTGGCTGGAGTTCTTGCATCGGCGCAGATGTGTACGAGAACGAGCACGCCGACGCACCAGACGCAGTACATATGGTGACATTGCAAACTGGCAAATTGCTTCGGCTTATTAGGCGCGTTTCGTCACAGGGTTATTTGGTAACCGTGATAGCGTTACGGAGATGTTTAATAAACTCAAGTGGCAGACTCTGCAAGAGAGGCGCTCTGCATCGCGGTGTAGCTTGCTCGCCAGGTTTCGAGAGGGTGCGTTTCTGGATGAGGTATCGAATATATTGCTTCCCCCTACTTATACCTCCCGAGGAGATCACGAATGTAAAATTAGAGAGATTAGAGCGCGCACGGAGGCTTTCAGACAGTCGTTCTTCCCGCGAACCATACGCGACTGGAACAGGAAAGGGAGGTAATGACAGTGGCACGTAAAGTGCCCTCCGCCACACACCGTTGGGTGGCTTGCGGAGTATCAATGTAGATGTAGATGTAGATGTAGACTATAAAGCGCCGGCCGCGGTGGTCTAGCGGTTCTGGCGCTGCAGTCCGGAACCGCGGGACTGCTACGGTCTCAGGTTCGAGTCCTGCCTCGGGCATGGGTGTGTGTGATGTCCTTAGGTTAGTTAGGTTTAAGTAGTTCTAAGTTCTAGGGGACTTATGATCTAAGATGTTGAGTCCCATAGTGCTCAGAGCCATTTGAACCATTTTTGACTATAAAGCTAAACAGCTGTGATCACGTTAGTGTATTTCCACTGAGGTTCCACACCACCGTAGATCATCTTTGAAAGTAGTGTCTTCTAGTGTCTGGTACGTAGATGGTGTCAGTCATTTCGCGTTATGATATTAGATCGCGCAGTCATAATAAGGGGCAGAGTTGGGCAGTTTATTAGTAATTTTACTTAGGAAATGTAAACTTTGTAATATAAAAGGTTTTTTTTAGCCTACAATAAATATATAAGCAGGAGCAACGTTTATCATTTAGCAGTATTAGTTGCCTTAATCATTCCTTTATGTTTAGATTGTAATTTATAGAATTAAGAGATCCTACGATCTGCTTCAGGCGGTAGTCAGACAGGGGAAAATCATCATTTTAGCGTTTATTATTTTCCGTTGCACACAGTCATCTTTACACCCGCCTGGAGTAGCATCTTGGAAACGTCATGCGAAATTTATGCGCGAATTACCTCCATTTTTAACTTTAGTACACGGAAAATCTATTGAAGAGAGAACTGGAGGGTTCTTGTCTCTTGAGTGTAAGACAAAGCAAGTCACATAGTTCACACGGAAAAATAAAATAGCTCTCGGAATGAACTATCGCATTGATTAATCATCTTTTACAATTTTAAATTAGGTAGTCAGTTGAATGTACCACGGACTACCCTGGACGTGATATACACTGAAGAGCTAAACAAACTGGTGCACCTGCCTAATAACGTGTAGGGCACACGAGAGCACGCAGAGTGCCGAAACACGACGTAACATGGACTCAACAAATGTCTGAATTAGTGCTGGAGGGAACTGACACCATGAATCCTGCAGGCCTGTCCGTACATCCGTAAGAGTACAAGAGGGTGGAGATCTCTTCTGAACAGCACGTTCCAAGGCATACCAAATATGCTTAATAACGTTCATGTCTGGGGCGTTTGGTGACCAGCGGAAGTGTTTAAACTCAGAAGAATGTTCCTGGAGACACTCTGTAGCAATTCTGGACGTGTGGGGTGTCCCATTGCCCTGTTGGGATTGCCAAAGTCCGTCGGAATCCACAATGGACATGAAGTGATGCAAGTGATCAGACAGGATGCTTACGTACGTGTCACCTGTCAAAGTCATATCTAGATGTATCAGGGGTCCCAAATCACCCCAACTGCACACGCCCCACATCATTTTAGAGCCTCCACTAGCTTGAACAGTCCCCTGCTGACATGGAGGGTCCATGGATTCATGAAGTTGTCTCCACACTCGTACACGTCCATCCGCTCTAAACAATTTGAAACGAGACTCGTCCAATCAGGCAACAGGTTTCCAGTCATCAAAAGTCCAACGTCGGTGTTCATGGGTCCAGGCGGGATGTAAAGCTTTGTGTCGTGTAGTTATCAAGGGTATCCGAGTGGGCCTTCGGCTGCGAAAGCCCATATCGATGATGTTTCGTCGAATGGTTCGCACGCTGACACTTGTTGATGGCCCAGCATTGAAATCTGCAGGAATTTGCGGAAGAGTTGTACTTCTGTCACGTTGAACGATTCTCTTCAGTCGTCATTGGTCCCATTTTCGCACGATCTTTATCCGGTCGCAGCGACGTCGGAGATTTGATGTTTTACCGGATTTCTGATATTCACGACACACTGGTGAAATGGTCGTACGGGAAAATCCCCACTTCATCGCTACCTCAGAGATGCTGTGTCGCATCGCTCGTGCGCCGACTGTAACATCACGTTGAAACTCATTTAAATCTTGATAACCTGCCACTGTAGCAGCAGTAACCGATCCAACTACTGCGCCAGACATTTGTTGTCATATATAGGCGTTGCCGACCGCAGCACCGTATTCTGCCTCGTTACATATCTCTGTATTTGAATACGCATGCCTATACCAGTTTCTTTGGCGCTTCAGTGCATTAATGACATGGAACGAATAAGTATGCAGAATAAAACCTTAATTCGTTTTTACAAATGAGTTCGCGTAACCGCCCAATACGTTTGGCTGTAGAATCTTAAAACCTGTCCTTGAGCTCTTTGAAAGAGATGGGGCCCCTCCACGCCCGCACCAACGTGGTGACCAAACCAAAAGTTCTACTGTCACCTCCGTAAACATGTTAGTTGACTAGTAAGTGGATCACAGGATGCTGGGCTGTGATGTTGTCCGTGCGTCTGGGTAAGACTACGCATTAACACGGTCCATCAGGTGATAGATAGTGGACGAAACGCGAGTGAGGGTAGCGATTTGAAGAGCAGAGGGAAATAAGTGCCATGGCTCGTGCCGTGCGAAAAAAACCTCTGCGACAGTGGGATGGGTAGTAAGAGCAGTAGTGGCTTACTAGCTGCGATAGCTCATGCAAGGTTGGATTTGTTAGTATAGGTATCATGCATCATTACCATGACAAGCGATGGCGATGTGTCCCAGCTGATGCATTCCTGGAACAATCAAGATCGTTATACAGTAGCGGGAGATCGGCCATAGATCATCTCACTTGAGCTCAAGCACGATGAGAAATGTTGAACAGAATGACTTCCAACATGCCTACCAGGATGGATTCCGATAACAATGTTCATGAAAAACCAACGTCACACTTTCCACACTTGACCTTCTAGAAGCCGTGAATCAAAACAGTTATGTAGATGCAGTATTTCTTGATTTCGGAAAATCATCTGACTCACTATCACTCCTCTTCTTATTATCGAAAGTAATAGTGTACGTGGTATCGAGCGGAATTTGTTAGTGAATTAATTACTTAATTACTTAATAGGGAGGACAAACCATGTTATATTTTTTGGAGGGTCTCCGACCGATGTAGACGAACTTCAGGCTTTGCTTCAGTAAAATGTGTTGAGAACCATTCTGTTCAAATGTATCAATAACCTCACAGACAATATTAACAGTAGCTCTACAACTTTTGCAGATGATGCAGTTATCTATAATTAAGCACTATCTGAAAAAGTTGTGCAAATATTCAGTTATATATTGATAAGATTTCAGTGTAGTGCAAAGATTGGCAACTTGGTTTAAATGTTCAAGATTGTGAAATTTTGCGTTTTACAAAACGCCTAAATATCACTGAGTCACTCTTGGGATCAGTCAGTTCATACAAATATCAGTATGTACCATTTGTAGGGGCGTGAAATGGAGCGATCACATAGGATCAAGGTAAGGAAAATGTGAACAAAAAATGGCGCTGAGCACTATGGGGCTTAATATCTGAGGCCCCCTAGAATTGAGAACTACTTAAACCTAACTAACCTAAGGACATCACACACATCCATGCCCGATGCAGGATTCGAACCTGCGACCGTAGCGGTTGCGCGCTTCCGGGCTGAAGCGCCTAGAACCGCTCGGCCACAGCGGCCGGCAAAATGTGAACACTTCTTATATCACAGTTGCAATGGATCGCTTAAAATCAACAGGTTTCATGTCGTTAACAATTGAAGACTTACCTCAGAGAAGGTTGTGTATCACAGTTTCATAATTTTTCAGGAAGTAAATGTTGTTTTCCTTTTGTATTATTTATTCATACATTTTATTATGTCTTATGAAGTTATGCAGCATGTATAATAAAACAGCAACACATAGTTAGCATATTTTCCATTATTTAAGAAGTTATCTTAATTTTTATGTGGCTTTCCGCATAAGAATGTTGCATGCCTGTAAAGGTACATCGTACAATAATGTCGTATACTAAAAAAATATGAGTTTCTCTTACAATGACAAAAATGACGGAAAATATTAACAGAATGTATTATCTGATATACAAAAAAATACTGCATATTTATTTAATTAACCTCCAAACAAAGAAAACTAGTTCCGTACAGGACAAGAAACAATAAGAAACAAAAATTAAACAGAGGAAAAATAAATTGAACTGCTCACTCAGAAGGCAAGTTTCCGCAAATTTCCTGTGTTGCACATCAAAAGGTATATACACATATGCCAGTCCCTCAGTTTCTCTACCGATAGGGCAAGAAGCTCTTTATACAAAAAAGAAGTTAGGATTGAGAATATCGAAAAAGTTCAAAGAAGGGCAGCGCTTTTTCTATTATCGCGAAATAGGAGAGAGAGTGTCATGAATATGATACGTGATTTGTGGTGGCAATCATTAAAACAAGGCGTTTTTTTGCGGCGAAATCTTCTCTCGAAATTTCAATCTAGAGCGTTCTCCTCTGAGTGAGAAAATATTTTGTTGGCGCCCTCCTATACAGGGAGAAATGATTATTGCAATAAAATAAGAGAAATCAGAGTTCGCACGGACAGATTTATGTGTTCGTTTTACCCGCGCGCTGTTAGAGGGCGGAATAGTAGCGAAATAGTGTGAAAGTGGTCTGATGAACACTTTACCAGGCAACAGAGTGTGAACTGCAAAGTAGTCACGTAGATGTAGGAAACCTCGTAATCGATATAGGGATGTTAACTTGAGGTCGATTTTCTCTTCTGTTTTTAGCAGAGAATGACATCCCCAAGAATGACTGACATTATGACTGAGACGCAGATACAATGAATTTGGATCATCTGCGTTGATATTCAACCACGTAACTAGTAATTTACAACTACGGGCCACGCTTCCCAATTCCTTCAAGAACATGGACGGCAACAAAGTAATTCTCGTTCATTTATTTTGTAACGAAAGGTGTATTTAAACAAGCTTCACCTATTACATAGCCGACCGCGGTGGTCGAGCGGTTCTAGGCGCTTCAGTCCGGAACCGCGCGACTGCTACGGCGCAGGTTCGAATCTTGCCTCTGGCATGGACGTGTGTGATGTCCTTAGGTTAGTTAGGTTTAAGTAGCTCTACGTTCTATGGGACTGATGATCTCAGATGTTAAGTCCCATAGTGCTCAGAGTCATCTGAACCATTTTTGAACCTATTACATACTTCCATTCATCGGTGATCTTGACGTGCATTATTCTTCTCTTCTCTGATTAGTGCAAAAATACGGCCCTATGGATAAAAGTGCCATTGTCCTGTTGTTGTTTTGCCCAAACCAACGGCCAGACCAAGCAAATTAGTATAGTGTACAATTTTTATGCTATGATTATATACAACGCTCTTGTTCGTGTCGCATTCGACGTAGTTTCTTTTGCTCTTTTTTTCCCCCAGGCACGTCTGTACCAGCTGTAGAAATATGAGATTCCCTACAATCCCTCCCACTTTTCTAGACATCCTGCTTCCAGCTTATGGATCTTGTTTCCTTTCTGTGTTTTTATTTAACGAGACAAAACACACTAGCGTGAAGCTTACTTTTGTCACATGCTCCGTGTTCAAAGATACACAATGTTCTTCCAGGATGGCCAATCTTACAACTACAAACAGCTTAACATGTAAACAGAAAAAAAGACATCCGTTGCTATGGTAACATGTCTCATGTGATGTACCTCGTAATTCCAGTGAAAACTCAGTATTGCCAAAAACATGACATACAACATTCTTTGAGGAAGCTCTTCAGTTATATTTGACCCGTTTTGGGCTTAACCCATCCTCATAACACGTGCCAAACGAAATACAAATGCCATGGAAGTACAAGCATAACGTCTGGTAGATGTTCTAAGTATAGGTTACCCCCAAAACGCGTTAAATATGATTTTTATTTTGTTGATTTTAAGTGACCTGTCGATACATCAATGATATAAGAACTGCTTAGAATTTACGTTATGGTCGCAGGCTCGTACGCGACTTCATATAGTTACTTCAGATAGAGCAAATGGCAGTCTTCGTTCATTAGAGCAAATGGCAGTCTTCGTTCATTAGTACGGTAGTCTGATTATGCAATCATTCTACGAAGCAGACTGTTTGCAAAACACTCATGCAATCCATCCTTGAGTATTGCTCAAGTTAATGGCACCTGTATCAAATAGTCCTGTTAAAAGAGAAGTTGAACGCGTGCTAAGCACGAATGGTCACCAGTTTCTTCGACCCACGACAGTGCTCCACGGACATGCTGTAAAAGTTGACCTTTCAAATACAGTTATTCCCTAATGAAATTTGTCATCAGTAATACTCCTCTCCTTCAAAGCAATAGCTAAGTTCATGGAATCAGTGGTAGAAATAAGAATAATTCACATGGAGATTTAAAGTCACTTACTTTGATGCAGTAATGCATCATTATTTAGGAATATGCATTTTCAATAATTTTCCAGCAACCATAAAAATTTTAAACACCAAGAAAGTTCATTTTAAGAGGAGCCTACACAATTTATTGATAGCCAACACTTCCACTGACGAATTTCATAGGGAAAACTGGTGATGCACATATTTATAATATCAGATTACGGCGTTACGTAAAATCTAATTTCTGCACAGCTTCAGTGTGGTTGTGTAATCGATGTAAAGAAGTGTTCTAAACTGCTCTGTTTCATGATGCGTGGCTGCAATATCTTAAGAATTATTCTACGCACCTCAACAAATTATTACACCATAAGTGAAATTATTGTAAAGAAATTTTCCGTGAGTATCATTTCACTTATGGTCAGTTGGAATGACGTTACATACTTCGTCAATTTTACCTGCCGCAATGAAAAACGCCTTTGTTTTAATGATTGCCACCCCAAATCCTTTATCATGTCAGTGATACTCTCTCACCTATTTCGCGATAGTACAGAACTAGCTGCCTTTCTTTGAACTTTTTGGATTTAATACGTCAGTCCTATCTTGTATGGATCCCACACCGCACAGCAGTACTCCAGAAGATGGCGGAAAAGAGCAATGAAGGCAGTCTCTTTACCAGACCTATTCCATTTTCTAAGTGTTCTGCCAATAAATCGCACTCTTTGGTTTGCTTTCCTCATAAAATTATGTATGTGACCGTTCCAATTTAAGTTATTCGTTTTTGCAATCCCTAAGTATTTAGTTGAACTGACAGCCTTTAGTTTTGTGTGATTTATTGTGTAACCGAAATATAGCTGATTTCTGTTAGTAGTCTTGTGGGTGACTTCACACTTTTCGTTATTTAGAGTCAACTACCATTTTTCGCACCATACAAGTATCATGTCTTAATCATTTTCTAACTGGTTTTGATCTTCTGATGGCTTTACAACGTGGTAAAACACAGCATCATCTGCGAAAAATCAAAGTGGGCTTCTCAGTATGTCTCGTAAGTCGTTTTGTGGGTGAGGAACAGCAGAAGACATATAACACTCTCTTGGGGAACGTCATGTATTACTTCTGCTTTACTCGATGACTTTCCGAGGATTACTATGAACTGTGACCTTTCTGATAGGAAATCACGAATTCAGTCGCACAGCTGCGATACTCCTTCGGCAGGCAATTTGATTAAAACTCTATCACGAGGAGCGGTGTCAAAAGCCGTCTGGAAATCTAAAAATTTGGAATCAATTTGACATCCCCTGACGATAGTACTCATTATGTCGTGAGAATTATGGAGTAGTTGCGTTTCACAAGAACTATATTTTCTGAATCCGTGATGAGTATTTGTCAATAAGTCGTTTTCTTTGAGATAACTCATAATGTTCGAACACAGCATGTATTCAAAAATCGTACCACAAATCGACGTTAGTATATGAGTCTGTAATTCATAAGGATCCTGCTATTTCCTTTCTTGGATATTGGTGTGACTTGTGCAACTTTCCAGTCTTTGGGTACGGATCTTCCTACGAGCGAGCGGTTGTATATGATTGCTAAGTATAGAGCTACTGTACCAGCATGCTCCCAGAGGAACCTAACTGGTGTACAGTCTGAACCGGAAGCTTTTCTTTTGAGTATTTTAAGCTGCTTTACTACACTGAGTACAACTGCTTCTAAGTTACTCATCTTGGCAGTCGTTCTTGATACGTATTCTCGAATATTTACTTCGTCTTTTGAGGTCTTAACCGCATCGTACACTGAAGAGCCAAAGAAACTGGTACACCTGCCTAATATCGTGTAGGGTCCCCGCTAACACACAGTTGTGGTGCAACACGACGTGGCTTAGACTCGACTAACGTCTGAAGTAATGCTGGAGGGAACTAACGCCATGAATCAAAAATGGTCCAAATGGCTCTGAGCACTATGGGACTTAACAGCTGAGGTCATCAGTCCCCTAGAACTTAGAACTTCTTAAACCTAGCCTAGGGACATCACACACATCCATGCCCGAGGCAGGATTCGAACCTACGACCGTAGCGCCTAGAACCGCTCGGCCACACCGGCCGGCCTGTCATGAATCCTGCAGGGCTGTCCACAAATCCGTAAGAGTACGAGGAGGTGGAGATATCTTCTGAACAGCACGTTGCAAGGCATCCCAGATATGCTCAACGCTGTTCACGTCTGTGAAGTTTGGTGGCCAGCGGAAGTGTGTAAGTCCGTCGGAATGCAGATTGGACATGAATGGATGCAAGCGATCAGACAGAATGCTTACGTACGTGTCATTTCTTCAGAGTCGTATCTACACGTATCAGGGGTCCCATATCACTCCAACTGTACACGCCCCACACCAGCTTGAACAGTCCCCTACTGAAATGCAGGGTCCATGGATTCGTGAGGTTGTCTCCATATCCGTCCGCTCGACACAATTTGAAACGAGAATCGTCCGACGAGCAAGATGTCTGCAGTCATCAACAGTCCAACGTTGGTGTTGACAGGCCCAGGCGAGGTGTAAAGCTTAATCTCGTGCAGTCATCAAGGGTACACGAGTGGGCCTTCGGCTCCGAAGGCCTCACATCGATGATGTTTTGTTGAAATGTTCGCAGGCGGACACTTGTTGATGGCCCAGCATTCAAATCTGCAGGAATTTGTGGAAGGGTTGCACTTCTGTCACGTCGAACGATTCTCTTCAGTCATCGTTGGTCCTGTTCTTGCAGGATCTTTTTCCGGTCGTAGCGATGTAGGAGATCTGATATTTTACCGGGTTCCTGGTATTGACGGTACAATCGCGAAACTGTCGTACGGGAGAATCCCCGCTTCTTCGCTGTGTCCCATCGTTGGTGCGGCGACTACTGTGCCATGTTCAGACTCACTTAAATCGTGATAACTAGCCATTGCAGCAGCAATAACCGATCTAACAACTGCGCCAGACACTTGATGTCTTGTATAGGCTTGCCGACCGCAGCGCCGTATTCTGCCTATTTATATTTGAATACGCATGCCTATACGAGTTTCTTTGGCGTTTCAGTGTAAACGCAATTATTTTGTGGAAATTTTGACTTATTACATACCCATGGGTATGATGTGTTTGACGTATCTCTTTACTTTGTAAATATGTATTGTTGATTTTCTGTCATGTTCTACACGCCTGAGGATGTCCTCATGGAGATAAATGGAGTGAAAAGTATATGAAATCAAATCACAGAAGTGTGGACGATGCGACATCAGTGCCTCTCACGGTGACAAGTTGAGGGTCAGAACGAGGAAGATTCCCTGCGGCTGAAGCGGGATCCGGAGCTAGCTAGCTGCCTGGTTGTGTATTTTTGCGCCACGTCTTCCTGGCGGCCAGACCGCAGAGTTCCTGATGCGTGTGCACAAGCGACAGCACAGCAGATAACAGTCGGCGGCGTCTGGTGTGGACTGCGCTCTTACGCTGCAGTGACTGTCGACTTTACGTCCTGAGCTGGCAGCCAGTCTAGCGACGTCTACAGCTGACTACCGGAGGGAATCTGGACATGCAGGTAAGGGCACCAGGCAGCGCGGGAGGGCGACGGCTCGGTCCGCCTGTAGGATGACAACACTTCGTGCAAACGTGACGTCACTGTGACCTCACACGCTGTATCGGAGATGAGAGGAGCCGTCTATCGACTATCCCGTGATCGTTCGTTTCTCAACAGGTGAAGGCGCTACGCGAACATAACGTTCAAAACAATAACATCCTCTTCAACCAGAGGGTGTGGAGATTCGCTTTATCTTTACTACAGGGTCCGTTAACCTAGAAATTTCTTCGTTTATAGTCCTGTAAAGTTCCGCTTTCATGTAGAGTGGGCTGGTTAACGGAGAGATTACAGTGTTTGCGAGAATTATGCCCGAATCTTAATGAAAAAGTTTTTGTTTATTTATTTATTTATTTACACGTCTAGTTCAAGAGGACCAAATTGAGGAGCGAATCTCCAAGGTCATGGAACGTGTCAGTACATAAAATAGAATAACAGATAAAATAAAATGTTCATGAATCCAAACCATAAGACCGAGCGAGGTGGCGCAGTGGTTAGCACACTGGACTCGCATTCGGGAGGACGACGGTTCAATCCCGCGTCCGGCCATCCAGATTTAGGTTTTCCGTGATTTCCCTAAATCGCTCCAGGCAAATGCCGGGATGGTTCCTTTGAAAGGGCACGGCCGACTACCTTCCCCGTCCTTCCCTAATTCGATGAGACCGATGACCTCGCTGTTTGGTCTCTTCCCCCAAACAACCCAACCCAACCCCAAACCATAAGTTTAAGTAAACTCAATCAATGCTATGACCTAGGAATCAGCTCAATTTTTCAAGGAACTCCTCGAAAGAAAGGAAGGAGTCACTCAGGAGGAAACTCTGCAGTTTCGATTTGAAAGTGCGTGGATTACTGCTGCTGTTGTTGTTGTTGTGGTCTTCAGTCCTGAGACTGGTTTGATGCAGCTCTCCATGCTACTCTATCCTGTGCAAGCTTCTTCACCTCCCAGTACCTACTGCAACCTACATCCTTCTGAATCTGCTTAGCGTATTCATCTCTTGGTCTCCCTCTACGATTTTTACCCTCCACGCTGCCCTCCAATACTAAACTGGTGAGCCCTTGATGCCTCAGAACATGTCCTACCAACCGATCCGTTCTTCTAGTCAAGTTGTGCCACAAACTTCTCCTCTCCCCAATCCTATTCAGTACTTCCTCATTAGTTATGTGATCTACCCATCTAATCTTCAGCATTCTTCTGTAGCACCACATTTCGAAAGCCTCTATTCTCTTCTTGTCCAAACTATTTATCGTCCATGTTTCACTTCCATACATGGCTACACTCCATACAAATACTTTCAGAAACGACTTCCTGACATTTAAATCTGTACTCGATGTTAACAAATTTCTCTTCTTCAGAAACGCTTTCCTTGCCATTGCCAGTCTACATTTTATATCCTCTCTACTTCGACCATCATCAGCTATTTTGCTCCCCAAATAGCAAAACTCCTTTACTACTTTAAATGTCTCATTTCCTAATCTAATTCCCTCAGCATCACCCCACTTAATTCCAGTACATTCCATTATCCTTGTTTTGCTTTTGTTGATGTTCATCTTATATCCTCCTTTCAAGACACTATCCATTCCGTTCAACTGCTCTTCCAAGTCCTTTGCTGTCTCTGACAGAATTACAATGTCATCGGCGAACCTCAAAGTTTTTATTTCTTCTCCATGGATTTTAATACCTACTCCGAATTTTTCTTTTGTTTCCTTCACTGCTTGCTCAATATACAGATTGAATAACATCGGGGAGAGGCTACAACCCTGTCTCACTTCCTTCCCAACCACTGCTTCCCTTTGATGTTCCTCGGCTCTTATAACTGCCATCTGGTTTCTGTACAAATTGTAAATAGCTTTTCGCTCCCTGTATTTTACCCCTGCCACCTTCAGAATTTTAAAGAGAGTATTCCAGTCAACATTGTCAAAAGCTTTCTCTAAGTCTACAAATGCTAGAAACGTAGGTTTGCCTATCCTTAATCTAGCTTCTAAGATAAGTCGTAGGGTCAGTATTGCCTCACGTGTTCCGATATTTCTACGGAATCCAAAATGATCTTCCCCGAGGTCGGCTTCTACTAGTTTTTCCATTCGTTTGTAAAGAATTCGCGTTAGTATTTTGCAACCGTGACTTATTAAACTGATAGTTCGGTAATTTTCACACTGTCAAGACCTGCTTTCTTTGGGATGGAATTATTATATTCTTCTTGAAGTCTGAGGGTATTTCGCCTATCTCATACATCTTGCTCACCAGATGGTAGAGTTTTGTCAGGACTGGCTCTCCCAAGGCTGTCAGTAGTTCTAATGGAATGTTGTCTACTCCCGGAGCTTTGTTTCGACTCAGGTCTTTCAGTGCTCTGTCAAACTCTTCACGCAGTATCATATCTCCATTTTCATTTTCATCTACATCCTCTTACATTTCCATATTATTGTCCTCAAGTACATCGCCCTTGTATAGACCCTCTATATACTCCTTCCACCTATCTGCTTTTCCTTCTTTGCTTAGAACTGGGTTTCCATCTGAGCTCTTGATATTCATACAAGTGGTTCTCTTTTCTCCAAAGGTCACTTTAATTTTCCTGTAGGCAGTATCTATCTTACCCCTAGTGAGATAAGCCTCTACAGCCTTACATTTGTCCTCTAGCCATCCCTGCTTAGCCATTTTGCACTTCTTGTCGATCTCATTTTTGAGACGTTTGTATTCCCTTTCGCCTGCTTCATTTACTGCATTTTTATATTTTCTCCGTTCATCAATTAAATTCAATATTTCTTCTGTTACCCAAGGATTTCTACTAGCCCTCGTCTTTTTACCTACCTGATCCTCTGCTGCCTTCACCACTTCATCCCTCAAAGCTACCCGTTCTTCTTCTACTGTATTTCTTTCCCCCATTCTTGTCAACTGTTCCCTTATGCTCTCCCTGAAACTCTGTACAACCTCTGGTTTAGTCAGTTTATCCAGGTCCCATCTCCTTAAATTCCCACCTTTTTGCAGTTTATTCAGTTCAGAACCAATAGATTGTAGTCAGAGACCACAACTTCCCCTGGAAATGTCTTACAATTTAAAACCTGGTTCCTAAATCTCTGTCTTACCATTATATAATCTATCTGAAACCTGTCAGTATCTCCAGGCTTCTTCCATGTATACAATCTTCTTTTATGATTCTTGAACCAAGTGTTAGCTATGATTAGGTTGTGTTCTGTGCAAAGTTCTAACAGGCGGCTTCCTCTTTCGTTTCTTACCCCCAATTCATATTCACCTACTACGTTTCCTTCTCTCCCTTTTCCTACTGACAAATTCCAGTCACCCATGACTATTAAATTTTCGTCTCTCTTCACTATCTGAATAATTTCTTTTATTTCATCATACATTTCTTCAATTTCTTCGTCATCTGCAAAGCTAGTAGGCATATAAACTTGTACTACGTACTACTGTGGTAGGTGTGGGCTTCGTATCTATCTTGGCCATAATAATACGTTCACTATGCTGTTTGCAGTAGCTTACCCGCATTCATATTTTCCTATCCATTATTAAACCTACTCCTGCATTACCCCTATTTGATTTTGTGTTTATAACCCTGTAGTCACCTGACCAGAAGTCTTGTTCCTCCTGCCACCGAACTTCACTAATTCCCACTATATCTAACTTTAACCTATCCATTTTCCTTTTTAAATTTTCTACCCTACCTGCCCGATTAAGGGATCTCACATTCCACGCTCCGATCCGTAGAACGCCAGTTTTCTTTCTCCTGATAACGACATCCTCTTGAATAGTCCCCGTCCGGAGATCCGAATGTGGGACTATTTTATCTCCGGAATGTTTTACCCAAGAGGACGCCACCATCATTTAACCATACACTAAAGCTGCATTCCCTCGGGAAAAATTACGGCCTTAGTTTCCCCTTGCTTTCAGCCGTTCGCAGTACCTGCACAGCAAGGCCGTTTTGGTTAGTGTTACAAGGCCAGATCAGTCAATCATCCAGACTGTTGCCCCTGCAACTACTGAAAAGGCTGCTGCCCCTCTTCGGGAACCACATGTTTGTCTGGCCTCTCAACAGATACCCCTCCGTTGTGGTTGCACCTACGGTACTGCTATCTGTATCGGCACGCAAGCCTCTCCACCAACGGTAAGGTCCATGGTTTAAGGGGGGGGATTACTGCTAAAATTTTTGAATTCTCGTGGTAGCTTATTGAAAATGGATGCAGCAGTATACTGCACATCTTTCTGCACAAGAGGTAAGGAAGTGCGATCCAAATGGAGATTGGATTTGTGCGTAGTATTAACTGAGTGAAAGGTGCTGATTCTTGGGAATAGTTCAAATGCCTCTAAGCACTATGGGAAATAACATGTCATCTGTCCCCTAGAATTAGAACTATTTAAACCTAACTAACCTAAGGACAGCACACACATCCATGCCCCAGGCAAAAAAATTCGAACCTGCGACCGCAGCAACCACGTGGTTCCGGACTGAAGCGCCCAGAATCGCTCGGCCACAGCGGCCGGCTAAGCTGATATTGTTAACAAGAAACGACAGTAAAGAGTATATATATTGAGAGGCCAATGTCAAAGTCCCCAGACTAGTGAAGAGGAGTCGACAAGAAGTTCGCGAACTTACACCACTTATTGCACGAACTGCCCGTTTCTGAGCCAAAATTATCCTTTGCGAATGGGAAGAGTTACCCAAAATATAATACTGTGTGACATAAGCAAATTAAAATAAGCAAAGTAGACTTCTTTTCGTGTCGAACGATCACTTACTTCAGATACCGTTCGAATAGTTCCAGCATTAAGTCTTTGAACAAGATCCCGAATGTGGGCTTTCTACGATAGTTTACTAATTGTTTTTCGTAATATGCCTTCATGAACCCCACAATGAGATGATTTGCTGGTTTACAATCTCAAGGCAGCCAGCTAATAATGTGTACAGGGTGAACGTTAATGAAACCGGCAAACTGCAGGGACATTTTCCTAACTGTAAATTGAGGAAAAGACGTCCTATGAGCTAGTGTCCGGAAATGGGACGTGTGCGTGCAACGGCAACAAAATGGTTCAAATGGCTCTAAGCACTATGGGACTTAACTTCTGAGGTCATTAGTCTCCTAGAACTTAGAACCACTTAAACCTAACTAACCTAAGGACATCACACACATCCATGCCCGAGGCAGAATTAGAAACTGCGACCGTAGCGGTCGCACGGTTCCACACAGAAGCGCCTAGAAACGCAACGACAACAAATCATCCCGGAACACAGTACAGAGCTGCATCGCATCCACGTCGCAACGCAACAGACGTTCAAAGTGGCCTCCATGGGACTGCAGGTGGCAGAGATAGTAGCGGTTGTCATGCAGGATCCACATAATCATACTTTGGCTTACACCATGTTGGCGGGCCTCTTGCCTGGAGCTTGTACTAGAGTTCGTCTCAATATCCCGTAGAACCGGGTCCTCCAGATGTGGTGTACGCACAGTCCACCGCCTTCCTGCGCATTCGTCTGTCTGAAAGGACCCACGATCACACAAACGCCAAAAAAGGGCTTGAAACGTTGTGTGATGTGGTCGGTGTCTGTGAGGGTACACGTTTTGGTACAGCCGTGCTGCCTCTCGACCGTTTGCATCTGCTCTGTCGTACACAAACACCATCTCGGCTTGTTCCCGACACGAATACAGGACCATTCTGCTGCCTGCAGTACGCTGTGTCAGTCACACAGTCTGCAACACACACGGAACACACGGCACGTGGTCACAGGAACTGTCATCCGTCAGCGCCATCTACCACGGCAACGATGCATTTCCGGAGGCATGTTCATAGGAAATTTTTTCCTCCATTTCTAGTCAGGAATCCGACCCAGCAGTTTGTCGGTTTTATTAATATTCACCCTGTATATTCAACTGTGTTCTTTAAGGTGGCTCAACAATATAAATTTATGTTTAGCGATTCTGAAAAGTAGTTTTAGGCGTTTGTCTGTAATTAGAAAGAGTGGTTAGGCTTTCTACCAGATGAATTAAAGCCGCAGCTCATTTAACTTGTGTCCTGTGAATAAATGCTCTTTGAAAACACCAGCACATTTTTTCTCTCGAAAACGCGTCGATATTGGTAAAATTTGCTGTAATAATTGACGAAAAACGTAAGATTGGTCTTCAAAGATGTCCTTTAATTCATGACGTTCATATTTGGAAAAGAAGTGTCCTGAAAGAACTAGCTCGTAAATTTTCTTTTATACCTTATAGATGGCAGAGACTAAGTTACCCTACCTTTTACGTAATTCTCACGCAAACGTGTCATTCTTTTTCTGTGATTTTTATAGCGAGAATTAGTTTGTTTTACCAGACCATCGTCGTGTTTTGGATGTTTATTCGCATTTGCCAATTTCATGCTTCATTTGTAAATGATTGATAATGGCAACTTACTCCTGTGTGTGTGTGTGTGTGTGTGTGTGTGTGTGTGTGTGTGAGAGAGAGAGAGAGAGAGAGAGAGAGAGAGCCGCATTCTTGTATGTACATAAAATTGAATGTTACAGAACATACTTCTAATACAATAATAAGGGAGTCCCAGAACCTTTTACAAACGCGAAAGCGGAAAAAAAAATTAGACATGGCAGGAGTCGAACCAGCCACTATGCTATTTTGCTTCGTAACTGCACGCTCATTGCCTCCACACTACGATAAAGTTGCGGAACTTTGGCCTTCGTGCTGTAAGTCACAAATCAGAACCGCTGCTAAGCCATTATGTGATGTTTAATTATGACAAATCACAACGAAAATGACGTGTTTTTGTAAGACTTCAATGTGACGTTTCCTTGAAACAGCATGCTTTCGTTAAGATACAAGTTACGATACGAAAACTATCAAAATCGCAATCCAATACAATGTCTCTGTCTCAAAAGCACCCCAAATTGAACGCTAACGAAAGTCGGCAGAAGTTCCTGTGGGCTTCGATAAATGCGTGTGTCGTGAAAATGACGTCACCTTTGCACAAAGTCTTGTGTACTATTGGTTGCCCGTTTAGATTTTAGTTTAGTTTAGTTATGTCATGTTCGTAGATCATTTTCACGGTTATTTTATCGATATGATGTGGAACAAGTCAGATTACAAGACATATATACACACATAAATAGTGCCAATATTAATATTACTGAAATTTTAATTCTACACATGCAACTACATTTAGAGGTACAAGTTTTTTTTACCAGTTTTGAAACAGAAACTCGTCCATGGAATAGAAGAAGTTGTCCAAAAGAAATGATTTTAAGCCAGATTTTAAACTTGACCTGCTTGCTGCTAGACACTTTATGTTGTTGGGCAAATGATCAAAGATTTTTATTGCTGAATAATGTACTCCTTTTTGAGCAACTGACAGTTTCAATAACGAATAGGAAAGGTCATTTTTCCCTCTAGTGTTGTACATATGAACATCACTGTTCTTCGCGAATTGACATAGATTATTTATAACGAATTTCATTATCGAATATATGTAATCTCATGGTGCAGTCAAAATACCTAACTCCTTGAATAGGGGCCTACATGAGTCCTTGCGTGAACACCACTAATAATTTTCACTGCTCTTTTTTGCGCAATCAATACTTATGTCTAAGTGATGAGTTATCCCAAAAATTATTCCATAAGACATTATTGAGTGGAAATATGTAAAGTACGTTAGGACGCTCATCTGTTTATTACCAAGACTAGCGATTGTACAAAGAGCGAAAGAAGCTGAACTTAACTGTTTGAGAAGCTCAGTAATATGCTTCTTCCAGTTCAAGTTGTCATCAATGTGAACACCCAAAAATTTGGAGAAATCTACCCTGTTAACTGAGGCCTGTTCATATGCTACATCAATTGTTGGTATGAATCTATTCTGTGTACAGAACTGGATATAGTGAGTTTTTTCAAAATTAAGGGAGAGTCCATTTTCTGAGAACCACTTAATAATTCTTTGAAAGACATTCTTAACAATACCTTCAGCTGCTTTTTCTGAAATGGGATTTATTATAACACTCGTGTCATCTGCAAAAAGTACTAGTTCTGCTTGCTGAACGTTAATTGAGAGGTCATTCACATGAATAAGGAACAGCAGAGGACCCAAAATTCAACCCCGCAGGGCTCCCTTTGTGATAACTCCCCAATCACTAGAATTTATCACCCTCCCAACATTATTTGTGTTATTCAGTACAACGTTTTGCTTTATGTTCGTTAAGTATGATTCAAACCAGCCTTCAATTCCATAAAACCTGAGTTTTTCTAAGAGTGACATGATCCATACAGTCAAATGCCTTGGAAAGATCACAAAAAATACCAACTGGCGATAATTTGTTATTTAGGGCTTGTACTATTTGATGGGTAAATGTGTAGATAGCATTCTCAGTCGAGTAACCCTTCCGGAATCTTAACTGTGGCATGCTGAGTAAATTATTTTCACTTATATGTGGGACTACTCTTGAATACATCACTTTTTCGAATTTTTTAGAAAATGAAGTCGGCAATGAGATTGGTCTATAACTGTTTAAGTCACTCTTGTCCCCTTTCTTATGAGGAGGTTTGACGACTGCGTATTTCAATCTGTCTGGAAGAATTCCATGTGCCAGTGAAACATTACATATATCACAAAGGACTCCACTTACTATATTAGAACAACACTTCCAAATTCTGTTAGAGACTCCATCAACACCACATGAGCTTTTGTTTTTCAGAATATTTATAATTCCCTTGATTTCAGTGGGGGATGATGGTGCTATTTCCAAATGCCTAAAGTTCTTTGGGACTGACAATTTTAACATATTTTTTTGCTTCTTCAACTGAACCTCTCAACCCTATTTTTGCTGCTACATTCAGAAAGTGATTGTTAAAAATACTTGCAGCTTGTGAATTATCGCTCACAACATGTTCATTTAGCTTTATTTCTATGGTATGCTGTGCACTGGCTGCCCCGTATCCCATTTGACAATATTCCATATAGTTTTAATCTTATTATCCGCATTATTAATTTCTGTCAAAACACATAAGCTTCTCGACTTCTTAATGACTTTCCTTTACAGTATCTTTTGTAGTAAACAAGTAATGTCGGATCCTGACTTATTCTGGCCTGTCCATATATTTCCCTCTTCGTCTTACACGATATCTTAATTCCCTTAGTAATCCATGGCTTTCGTAACTTTGTAATGGCTTTTTTTGAGTAACGTTTCAGGAAAGCAACTCTCAAATATTGAGACAAATTTACGGTGGAATAAGTCTAATTTGGTATCAGCATCATTTTCTGTGTATACTTCGTCCCATTCTACCTCTTCTAGGCTGCTCATAAAACTCTGTACCCTGTTTGCATCAATAGGTCTCTCTGCCTTGTATGAACCTGCCTGAATCCTGTAAGGTGCTATATGTGTTATTTACATTAATTGTGCATCATGATCAGTTAGCCCATTAACAACTGGGTACACATTAATTGTTTCTGCTTGAGCACTGTCTATGAAAATGTTATCGATAATTGACCTACTATCCTGCTGCACACGAGTTGGAAAATTTACAACAGATACTAGACTGAAACAGTCAAACAAACATTCTAGCTCATTTTTCCTATCTGTATCTTTTAAGAAATCTACATTAAAATCACCATAAACCACTAACTGCTTCTTTTTGTCTGACAGGTAGCCCTATAATGCCTCTAGGTTTTTCATGAATAGCTGAAAGTTACCTTGAGGGGATCTGTAAGTTGTTACAATTACTGAAGATGTATATTGCAGTAGCATCTCACAAGAACGTGCTTCAAGGATCTGATCTACGCAAAAACTATTTGTTTCAATAGTTTTGACATTGTTTCCAGTTTTTATATAAGTAGCAACTCCTCATTTTTCCATGTTGACTGTACATGAATAAGATGCTAATCTGTAATCCCTTAAATTTAACTTCTCCATCTCTGCGGTTACATGGTGTTCAGAGAGACACCAAGCATTCTGTACCTTCAGAATATACCCCATTTTCTAGGCATCCAAGGCGCTCATCTATCATATTTTTCAATCCTCTAATGTTCTGATGAAACACCCAAATTTTATTTCTTTGGATACTGCTACAGACATTATGGCACTGTTCTATTTTAATCTGTTTCAATACTCTCTGTCTGTAACCTGACTCTAACCTAAGAAATGTGTCACTCTGACTCCAGTAATCACAGGTATTTTGTCTTGTGTGCGTGTGGCCCCCCTTACATTTTCTGCAAGAAGATCAACTAATCTATCCTTCCTCCTCCTATTCAGGGGCAAGCCATGACTAGTGTAACCCCCCCCCCCCCCCCCCAGTTGCATCAACAGGCACAGATTTAGTTTCTGCCAACAACAACTCCTCCCCCCCCCCCTCCCCCCACAGCTCTCAGTTAACACGGTACACGGTTGACAGCCGTCCTAACCCAGGGCTGGTCATGGCGCTGCAAAACATCCACAAACCCCACACGAGTGTGAGCTGTTGCTGCTCCTATTACTTCCAGGTCATACCTAATACTAAGTCCGAATTGCTAGCCAGGCTGTTTCCTGTTCCTCCTACCATAAGAATATGATCCTCACCCGTTCGCATGGCGTTAGCGTGTGCGCCATCCAGCGATCCAGATGAAAACTTGTCAACTGGCCCTTAAGGGCTGTGCTTTCCTCAACAGTCATTCACATTCTATTCCCTGTAACCCCCTTTCCATTAGATGGGTAGATCACACAACTAATGAGGAGGTATTGAATAGAATTGGGGAGAGGTGAAATTTGTGGGACAACTTGACTAGAAGAAGGGATCGGTTGGTAGGACATGTTCTGAGGCATCAAGGGATCACCAGTTTAGCATTGGGGGCAGCGTGGAGGGCAAAAATCGTAGAAGGAGACCAAGAGATGAATACACTAAGCAGATTCAGAAGGACGTAAGTTGCAGTAGGTACTGGGAGATGAAGAAGCTTGCACAGGATAGAGCAGCATGGAGAGCTGCATGAAACCAGTCTCTGGACTGAAGACCACAACAACAACACTCCCCTTTCCGGTAAAGGCATGTTTCAAACGAGTAAATTCAAGCAGTTATAACAGAAGGACTAAAATTCAGTAGCCGAGCGGTTCTAGGCGCTTCAGTCTGGAACCGCGCTGCTGCTACGGTCGCAGGTTCGAATCCTGCCTCGGGCATGGATATGTGTGATATCCTTAGGTTAGTTAGGTTTAAGTAGTTCTACGTTCTAGGGGACTGATGACCTCAGATGTTGAGTCCCATAGTGCTCAGAGCCATTTCAACCAATTATTGAACTATATGAAATAAAATCGTCATTACTTCTGAACGGTTCAAACTGCATGGTTCGCCGCGGGGGATGATGGGAATTAGTATGCGCATCACTACGTGCATTGTTGTTGTTGGCCACTTTCATTTGAATGGGTTCGTAAGTAAGCAAAATTGGCGCATTTCGGGAACCGAGAATACGCATTTCGTGATCGAGAAGTCTCTTCGCCCCCAACGGATGAGTCTGTGGTGTGCGATGTCCAGTGACGGAATAATCGGTGCGATATTCCTTGATGGCTCCGTGAATACCGAAATGTACGTCAAGATTTTGGAAGATGATTTCATCCCCATTATCCAAAGTGACCATGATTTCGACAAGGTGTGGTTCATGCAAGACGGAGCTCGACCCCATAGAAGCAGGGGTGTGATTGCTGTCCTTGAGGAGTACTTTGGGGACCACTTTCTGGCTCTGAGGTACCCACAGGCCACTCGAATGGGCCTCGATTGGCCGCCATATTCTCCAGATCCAAACACATGAGACTCCTTTTTGTGGGGCTATATTTAAGACTAGGTGTACAGCAATGACCCCAAAACCATTGCTGAGCTGAAAACAGTCGTTCAGGAGGTCATCGACACCAACGATGTTCCGACATTTCAGCGGGCCATGCAGAATTTCGCTATTCGTTTGCGCTACATCATCGCCAATGATGGCAAGCATGTCGAACATGTCATAACCTAAATTGGAATATTTGTAGTGACTTTTGCATGTTGAATAAAGTGTTTGCAAGCCGCAGTTTGTAACTAATTTACTTTTTTTGTTCATATAGTTCAGTAATTGTCACTCCGTATGTGTAAAGTCACAGGTGAAATCTGTGCAAAAGTGTAAATGCTCGTTTGTTAAAAGTCTTAAATCTCTGAAAAGTCTTCATCGATTGGTTCGAAATTGTGATACAACGTTGCATTCGAATAAGCGCGTGTTTATATATAGGCCTACCTATCGTTAAATATATTTAGCATGTATATGAATATGTAACATATAAAGAGGAAAACTTATTACCAAAAATCTTTTACACGTAACTCTAACGGAGAATTGGATGGACATAGGCTATATATATTTTAATACCATATATACAGGGTGGTCCATTGATCGTGACCGTGCCAAATATCTCATGAAATAAGCGTCACACGAAAAAACTAAAAAGAACAAAAATTGTCTAGCTTGAAGGGGGAAACCAGATGGCGCTATGGTTGGCCCGCTAGATGGCGCTGCCATAGGTCAAACGGATATCAACTGCGTTTTTTTTAATAGGAACTCCCATTTATTATTACATATTCGTGCAGTACGTAAAGATATATGAATGTTTTAGTTGGACCACTTTTTTCGCGTTGTGATAGATGGCGCTCTAATAGTCACAAACGTATAAGTACGTGGTATCACGTAACATTACATTCCTCCAGTGCGGACGGTATTTGCTTCCCGATACCCGTGTTAAACTGGACCGTTTACCAACTGCGGGGAAGGTCGATATCGTGTTGATGTATGGCTGTTGTGATCAAAATGCCCAACGGGCGTATGCTATGTATGCTGCTCGGTATCCTGGACGACATCACCCAAGTATCCGAACTGTTCGCCGTATAGTTACGTTATTTAAGGAAACAGGTAGTGATCAGCCACATGTGAAACGTCAGCCACGACCTGCAACAAATGATGATGCCCAAGTAGGTGTTTTAGCTGCTGTTGCGGCTAATCCGCACATCAGTAGCAGACAAATTGCGCGAGAATCGGGAATCTCAAAAACGTCGGTGTTGAGAATGCTACATCAACATCGACTGCACCCGTACCATATTTCTATGCACCAGCAATTGCATAGCGACGACTTTGAACGTCGTGTACAGTTCTGCTACTGGGCACAAGAGAAATTACGGGACGATGACAGATTTTTTTGCATGCTTTCTGTTTAGCGACGAAGCGTCATTCACCAACAGCGGTAACGTAAACCAAAACAATATGCACAATTGGGCAACGGAAAATCCACGATGGCTGCGACAAGTGGAACATCAGCGACCTTGGCGGATTAATGTACGGTGCGGCATTATGGGAGGAAAGATAAGTGGCCCCCATTTTATCGATGGTAATCTAAATGGTGCAATGTATGCTGATTTCCTACGTAATGTTCTACCGATGTTACTACAAGACGTTTCGCTGCATGACAGAATGGCGATGTACTTCCAACATGATGGATGTCCGGCACATAGCTCGCGTGCGGTTGAAGCGGTATTGAATAGCATATTTCATGACAGGTGGATTGGTCGTTGAAGCACCATACCATGGCCCGCACGTTCACCGGATATGACGTCCCCGGATTTCTTTCTGTGGGGAAAGTTGAAGGATATTTGCTATCGTGATCCACCGACAACGTCTGACAACATGCGCCAGCGCATTGTCAATGCATGTGCGAACATTATGGAAGGCGAACTACTCGCTGTTCAGAGGAATGTCGTTACACGTATTGCCAAATGCATTGAGGTTGACGGACATCATTTTGAGCATTTATTGCATTAATGTGGTATTTACAGGTAATCACGCTGTAACAGCATGCGTTCTCAGAAATGATATGTTCACAAAGGTACATCTATCACATTGGAAGAAGCGAAATAAAATGTTCAAACGTACCTACGTTCTGTATTTTAATTTAAAAAGCCTACCTGTCCATGTCTCGTGGTCTTGCGGTAGCGTTCTCGCTTCCCGCGCACTGGGTCCCGGGTTCGATTCCCGGCGGGGTCAGGGATTTTTCCTGCCTCGTGATGACTGGGTGTTATTGTGTCGTCTTCATCATCATCATTCACCATCATTTACGGTCGGATGGAGGCAATGGCAAACCACCTCCACTAGGATCTTGCCTAGTACAGCGCTGCGGGTCTCCCCCATCGTTCCCTACGCTCCTCGGACCTCATCACCTGTTACCAACTGATTGTCTAAAATTAAGACCCATATGTTTGTGACTATTACAGCGCCATCTGTCACAAAGCGAAAAAAGTGGTCCAACTAAAACATTCATATATCTTTACGTACTACACGAAAATGTAATAAAAATGGGGTTTCCTGATATCCGTTTGACCTATGGCAGCGCAATCTAGCGAGCCAACCATAGCGCCATCTGGTTTCCCCCTTCAATCTAGACGAGTTTCTTTCTTTGTAGTTTTTTCGTTTGATTCTTATTTTGTGAGATATTTGGCCCGGTCACGATCAATGGACCACCCTGTATATACGGTATTAAAAATATCTGTCCGACCGTCATTTCGCCAGTTTGCTCCGCCATCGCGTATCGACACGAAGACAAGATTAGAATAATTGCAGCCCACGCAGTGGTATCTAAGGAGAAAATGGCGCAAATGAAGCAAAACGTGTTAATATCATATGATTTAATCACCATTGTTTTGGGGATGACATTGCAATGGTTGCTTGTAGTGTAGATAAAGTACCACAACGAATGCAGTAACTTAACAGAGCCAGTTTGTAAAGTACGGCAGACAATCTGTAAGTCTAATAGGAAGTATAACCAGCATATTGTAAAGTAAATAGTAAAGACTGACAGTGAAGCCGTAGATTCGGTTGATGCGTTTTATTTATTGAGGCTGGCTGAAGATGATGGTAGCGAAAGAAATAAATGGTGGAGTAGAAATCCTACAGCGAACTAAAACAGGGTTTTCAAAATTGCGCTTGCTTTGTGCCTGAGACGGTAAGTAGCGATCGGCTTTTAATTACGGCTACGGGACATGAACATTCAATGCGAAAATCATTCATAACCTGTGACTTGCCCAGCAGGTGATGGGGAACGGATGTTAGCAATTTACTAGCGGAGACACTGGAACAAACGCGTGGATAAGGGAACGGGATGGAGTGGAAGGTGTTAAGTGTGAAAAATTGGCTAGATGAGAATAGGACTCGCACACTGAGGCTTTCGTAGAAATTTAATTTTGTGTACAGACAATTCACCCATGCCGGGAATTGACGACGATTTTTGCCTGTTATCGACATTGCTACTGGCAAGATACCGGTCACGGGAATTCCAAGACGTTCGATATTGTATTAATTTTAATTTTGAACTCGGATGGTAAATGGCAATTTTTTTCATTTGATATAACTGCAAATTAACAATTTGTTGAATTTTTCTTTGCCTGCAGCGTCAAAAATTGCTTCTTGCCAAATTGCATGATTCTACAACAACGGCAAGTACCTCTATTGTTCCTGATCTATATTAACGACATAGGAGACAATCTGAGTAGCCGTCTTAGATTGTTTGCAGATGATTCTGCCATTTACTGTCTTGTAAAGTCATCATATGATCAAAACGACTTGCAAAATGATTTAGATTCGATATCTGTCTGGTGCGAAAAGTGGCAATTGACCCTGAATAAGAAAAAGTGTGAACTTACTAACATGAGTACTAAAAGAAATCAGCTAAATTTCGATTATGCGGTAAGTCACACAAATCTGAAGGCTGTAAATTCAACTAAATATTTAGGGATTACAATTACCAATAACCTAAATTGGAACGCTCACATAGATAATATTGTGGGTAGAGCAAACCAAAGACTGCGATTTATTGGCAGAACACTTAGAAGATGCAACTGGTCTACTAAAGAGACTGCTTACACCAAGCTTGTCCACCCTATTCTGGGGTATTGCTGTGCGGTGTGGGATCCGCATCAGGTGGGACTGACGGATGACATCGAAAAAGTACGAAGAAGGGCATCTCGTTTTGTATTATCACGAAATAGGGGAGATAGTGTCAAAGACATGATTCATGAATTGGAGTGGCAATCATTAAAACAAAGGCGTTTTTGGTTCGATGGGATCTTCTCATGAAATTTCAATCACCAGTTTTCTCCTCCGATTGCGAAAACATTCTGTTGCCACCCACATACATAGGGAGAAATGATCATCACGATAAAATAAGAGTAACCAGGGCTCGCACAGAAAAATTTAAGTGCTCGTTTTTCCCGCGTACCGTTCGAGAGTCGAACGGTAGAGAGACAGCTTGAAAGTGGTTCATTGAACCTTCTTCCAGGCACTTTATTGCGAATAGCAGGGTAATCACGTAGATGTAGATGTACCCTATATATTGTAATGACTGAGTTCGCGGGTATGAAATTACGTGAATAAATGGCCGTATCGTCTGATTGCATTGACTTAGAAGCTTCAATGTTTTACAACGCCAAGGAACTGTAGACCTCAGTATGTGACACAAATTTCAAGTTGATACGTCTACTTGTTGCTGAGAAAAAGGGTTAAATAGATTGACGAACAGTTAGTCGGATAACAAATGACAATAATTTTTCTTCGTTCGTTGTAATTACAAATTCACCACTTTCGTACTTTTTCCTCCACTTGTAATGTGAAAACCTTGGTTCTTGCAAAATTTCAGCATTGCAGGCTAGCGGGAGGGACTCTACAGGTTTCGAGGAATGAATTCGTGAGTATCAAAATATGCGACATAAAGAGCCGTATCCTTTGACCGCATTGATTTAGAAGCTTCATTTTTTTACCCCGCCAAGGGACACCGTAGATCTTAGTAAGTGACCTGAATGTTAACGTGATACACCATCCCGTTCCTGAGAAAATAGTCTTTTAACAGTCGGACAGACAAACAGACAGACAACAAAGTCTATAATTGTTCCTTTTTTACCGATTGAGGTAAGAAGCCCAAAAAATGAAGTGGAGAAAATCGGAATAGGTAATCAGACCAATGGGTGGTGCAAGGAGCAAAGAAGCTCTTTTCCAGAGTCAAAGAAGTAAGAAAAACAACGAAATGCGACCTACTGGGATGTGACCAAATAACACTAGAAAACATGCAGGTGGAACATTGATGGAAAAGTCTAGAGGAGAGGCCTTTATTTAGCAATGAATATAAAATGCCAAATAATGACGACGATGATGATGATAGTGTGAATGAGGTACATTATTTAGCCTTAAGTAATACGTCTGATTTTTCTGAAAGTTGTCATTCTCTAGCAGCGCTGATACATGAATTTTAGACTTAGTTGGATATCAGTCAATATCCTTGACTTATTGTTTTAATTTTTGTTCAGGTAGGACACTTGCACTTAAACAATGACTACATTCCTGATTATAACTTTTGTGTGCCTATGGAGAAATGACTATGTGGCAGAGAGAGAGAGAAAGAGAGAGAGAGAGAGAGAGAGAGAGAGAGAGAGAGAGAGAGAGAGAGGGATTGCCGATCTGACTCAACTGTCGTACTTTGAAAGTATGCATTTTAAATATACAGAGTGAACCAAAATTCGCGTATATGGTCACCATAGCAAACGAACAGTGCAAAAATATCTCTAGCCAAAGTTTTTCCTGAACGTACGAGGGTTGGGACTTTAATAGTGGCAACTATTTATTTACAAAATAGATACGTGTTTCAAAGTTTTACCGGCCTTCAAAGTAGTCACCAGCATTGTTTACAACCCGTTGCCAGCAGTACCTGTTGTGTTGACAGTTCGAGCGGCGCGGTCTATTGCCCGACAAATTTGTAGCAGTTCTGAAGCGAATGCCGTGAAGTGTTTCCTTCATTTTAGAAATCGAGTTGAACTTAAGAGGGCTCAAGTCACGTGAGTGCAGTAGATGGTATAGCATTTAGCAGTCCCATCAGTCAAACAAATCAGTAACAGCCTGCACTGTAGGTGTTTGAGCATTGCCCCGCAAAATGATGGTCAGGTCCTGCAGAAAGTGTCATCACTTCTGTCTCTATGCTGTTCATTTTTGGAACACAACCTACGACCAGCTTAGAGACAGAAGTGATGACACTTCCTGCAGGACCTGACCATCATTCTGCAGGACAATGCTCAAGCACGTACAGTGCAAGCTGTTACTGATTTGTTTGACTGATGGGACTGCTAAGCGCTATACCACCTACTGCACTCACGTGACTTAAGCCCTCGTGAGTTCAACTCGATTTCTAAACTAAAGGAAACACTTCACGGCATTCGCTTCAGAAGTGCTACAAATTCGTCGGGCTATAGACCGCGCCGCTCGAACTGTCAACACAACTGACACTGCTAAGAGTATCTTACGGCTACCACATCGCTGGCAACGGGTTATACACAGTGCTTGTGACTACTTTGAAGGTCAGTAAAACTTTGAAACACGTATCTATTTTGTACGAGCTGTAAATAGATAGTTGCTACTATTAAAGTTCCAATCCTCGCATATTCGGTAGATAATGGACGTCAAACAAAGGCAAATTGGTACCCTCGTCAGCACACTATTGGTGTGTTGCGAGGTTAGTGCAGTAGGCATAGTTTTGGGTTAGAATATTCGAGTTCGATTCCGTACCTAGATGTAAATTTTTCATTTTTATTTTATAATTTTTATACGGCCAGTAATGCTGTAGTACACTATTCCTTAAACTACACATATCCTACAGTTACAGCCTCTTTTAACATCTAGCGTACCAATTACTAGTACACAGTCGGAAATATTCACAATGAATTAAAAAAGTATTATCTGTCATAGGATACAAATAAAAACAGATCAACAAGGAGAAATTAAACGTTCATACTACAGGGCCATCAACCATTAACGCAGCCACCTGGTGTGCATTATTTTCCCCTGCAGGCAGCCGGCCCGGTATATTTCCACTCTGCTGCGAGGCCGGTTTGTGTAAAAATCTTGCGCAGGCTTGCACGTGTTTGTTACGCGACGCAATACAGTGTACTGAGTGAAAGTGTTTCACATGAAGTGGAGAAATACAAGAATTATATTCGCCAAAGCGTAGTCATGAACAGTCACGTAGCAAAAGTCATGGGATACCACCTAACATCTGTGGCCGAGCGGTTCTAGGCGCTTCAGTCCGGTACCGCGCTGCTGCTACGGTCGCAGGTTCGAATCCTGCCTCTGGCATGGATGTGTGTGATGTCCTTAGGTTAGTTAGGTTTAAGTAGTTCTAAGTCTAGTGGACTGATGATCTCAGATGTTAAGTCCCATAGTGCTCAGAGCCATTTGAACCATTTCAACCTCCTAATATCGTGTCGGACCTCGTTTTGCCCAGTGCAGTACAGCAACTCGACAAGACATGGGCTCAAGAGGTCGTTGGAAGTCCCTTGCAGAAATATTGACCATGTTGCCTCTTTAGGCATCCATAATTGACAACGTGTTGCCGGCGTAGGATTTTCTGCGCGAACTGATCTGTCGATATTGTCCCATAAATGTTCAATGGGATTCACGTCGGGTGATTTGGGCGGCCAAATAATTCGCTCGAATCGTCCAGAATGTTCTTCAAACCAATCCTGGTGACACAACGCATCCATAAAAAATCAATCACCATCGTTTGGAAACATGGAGTCCAGGAATGGCTGCAAATGGTCTCCAAGTACCCTAACGTAACGATTTCAAGTCAATGTACGGTTCAGTTGGACCAGAGGAACCAGTCCATTCCATTTAAACACAGCCCACAGCATTATGGAGCCACCACCAGCTTGCACAGTGCTTTTTCGACGAGTCCATGGCTTCGTGGGGTCTGTGCCACAGTCGAACCTTACGAACACCTCTCCAACTGAAATCGGGACTCATTTTACGAGGCAACTGTATTCCAGTCGTCTAGGATCCAGCAGATATGGTCACAAGTCCAGGAAAGAAGCTACAGACGATGTCGTGCTGTCAACAAAGACACTCGCGTCTGCTGCATCAGCCCAGTAATGCCAAACATCGCGGCACCATCCTAACGCATACGTTAGTCCTATGCCCCTCACTGATTTCTACGGTTGTTTCACGTAGTGTTCCTTGTCTGTTACCACTGACAACTTTACGTTAACTTCGCTGCTCTCGGTCATTATGTGAAGGCGGTCGGCCACAGCGTTTTCCGTGGTGAGAGGTAATGAATGCCTGAAATTTGGTATTCCCGACCCACTCTTGACGCTCTAAGTCTCGGAATATTGATTTCCCAAACGATTTCCGTTGCGTCTAGCTCCAACTACTATTCCGCGTTCAGAGTCTGTTAATTCTCGTCGTGCGTTCATAATCACATCGGAAATCTTTGCACATGAATCACGTGTCTCCAAATGACAACTCCATTAACGTACTGTCCTTTTATATCTTTTGTACGTGATACCACAGCCATCAGTATATGTACATATCGCTATTCTATGACTTTTGTCACCTCAGACTCAGCACATGCAGTATGGACATTATTTCAAGAAGAATTTCGTGATGTTAAGCTTCCTAATTGGAGTACGATTCACCGATTAATAAGTATACTTTCGTGAAGCGGGAAGTATTCTTAACAGGAAGAACAGACAACCAGTTACAGTACTCACACAGGGAACTCTGGATAACATTCGGAATGCCTGGAAAAGTCTCCTAGAAAATCAGTTTGACGTCTTTCTCAGCAAATGGAAATTTTCTGTGGCTCTATTCAAACGGCTGCACAGTTATTCAAATTACAGTCCTAAGATCTTAGGTGCAAGATCTTAAACCAGGTGACTCTGCAAAAAAGGTCGGAGTTTTGTGAATGAGTTTTGAACTGAGTGCATGACGGAAAAATTGACCCTCACCTAACCTTCTTTTCGGACGAATTATGGTTCAGCGTAAATGGATACGTTACTTCACAAAATCACCGTTATTGGAATTTTGGAAAACCTAACGTAATACACGAGGTATCGCAGCATGATCAAAAAACAGGAGGGTGGCTCGTTATTAGCAACTGGAGAACAATGGGTCCTATTTTTTTCGAGGACACAATTAACAGCGAGAGATTTGTGGAAAATATTTTGTAGCCTTTCTGACATCAGTTAAATGAAAGAGGACGTGCGTTCACGATCCTTCAGCAGGACTCTGACGGCACATGTAGCCAAGTTCTCACTACAGGAAATTCATGACGTGTTTGAAGATAGAGTTATCACTAACAACATTTGGCCTCTGACTCTTCAAGCTTGTGGCAGAATAGGTGAAGCGTGGTAATGTGCAGACATGTTGAATGACGGTACAGAGTGTGGCACGTACCGTTTTTTGATTCGTTTTGTATATTTGTTTTTGCGTAAAGTAAAGGACAACTGAATAATTCGCTGATTTGATGACAATGTGTGTATGTATATTCGATAACAGAGCTGTCATAACATGGGTCTAGTATGGTTTTTTAGTGAGTAACGTCTGGCTGCAGTGTTAGTAAATATAGCGTACATCCACGAGCAGAATGGCTGCTCTGCGATTTTCGGCAGAGAGCGCTTGAGTATGGCGCCATCTAACTACAAATCATTGCGCACGCGTGATTTTCGCGCCTGCGCATTGTTCGCATGTCTGTTCTAAATACAGGGACGTCGACGTGGGGATACCGTCAGTCGTACCTAGCCATCGCCAAAGTTCAACCACATGAAGATGTCGGACAGTTGCTCCGAGGAAATGTTGCAGAATTTACACTACGTCATCCGGCGACAAACTTGTACGCTGCTAAAGGTCGACGGGGGTCTTGGACTCATTGACTTTCCCCGCAAATGTGCGGCCCTCCTGATTCACCGTATCGCCACCTTGCGTGAAACTGACCCAGGTGGGACAACAGCGGTTCTATTCGACCGTTATCGCCCACGATCGACGCGTGCACCAGTCTGCTTGACACATATTCCGTTCCGGATGACGACAGTCAAGGACTATTACCTCAATCAAAGTTATGTCCTAACAGTGGCCACTGACAAGGCACGCACGTCGAAGCGCCTTTACCAGCCCACGCCACATAAATTAGAGGACAGACGACCGTCGGTCATCTGGCACCAAGCTTGGGCTGATATCAACAACCCAGCCCTTCCCACGGAAGTTTCAGCGCTATGGTATCGTGTCGTAAACAATTTAATACCCACTAATCATCGCCTGGCGGCCATCCGCCTACGGCCCTCGGCTGCTTGCGGCCGATGTGGTGACGTCGACACCAGAGAGCATCGTCTCTTATGTCCTCATGTCACAGAAGTATGGGACCTTGCACGTGTGCTCATAGCGCTGATCGGTGGGACGACACCAGACAATGTGTCCACCGACTGGTTCCTTACCCCTGATATTCAAACCCACCCCCGACCAAGACGTAACGCAATGGTGTGGCTCTTGGGCCACACCATTTTCACGATCTACGACCTTTCCCTCACCGATGCTGTCTCTTTCATGGACCACCTGTGGAGCCAGCATCGACTGGCGGAATCTGATCGGAACTATACGACTACCTTTGTACGATTTCTGCAAGTTGCAATGGTCCACGGATATCAAAAGGTGTTCCGGGTTGACTAAGGCACCTCATCCAGGAATTGCCTGGGTTTACCCCTGGATCTTTGTCACTCGGACTTTGCAACTACCTTTGACTTGACTATACCTAACATTCGACATTGGAAAATTATTGCCAAACATTATTGGAAATTAGGAAACACGCCAACTATCTTAGAAGATTATTCCTTCGTTAATTCTATGGGCGATGGGATTATCTCGCCAGTTTCTTTTTCATTTGTGTGTGCTGCCGTCCCTGTTTTTACTTTGCCTTCATTTCTGACTTTATTTCTTTCTTCCTTTTTAGTTCTAAAATCACCATTTGCTTCACACCTGCAGAGAGAGGTGTCTTTCTGAGTAATGTGTCGTCGCCCCCTGAGGCATAGCAGAGTATGCCTCCGCTTTTATTTTGGTTTTATGGCAAAAAGTCTTGCACTAACAGCACCCTGCTGTACGTGCTGCGTCGACACTCGAGGATGGCGGCATTTTTGGAGCGGAAAAGGTAGGGCTATAGGGGACGACGGAGGCCCATTAAAAAAAAATAAAAAATAAAAAATAAAAAAAACCGTGAAGACAACATATGACCTCTTCATTCCCCTCTTTAATCCGCTGCGACTTTTTTTTATCTCTGGGAAGAATTACGGTAGAAAGTGGGCAAATCAATTCCACACACTTTAGATGAACATACACTATCATCCGTCAATTACTTCCATTTCTCAGAGTGAAGTGCAGTGTAATGAGCATTTTTTTACGCAGGTGTCAGAAATGCTTGAATAATGAAGTAAGGCAGTTCCAGCATCTTGCTTAATATAGGTGAATAATGTACTTCTACTATTAAGTGTTTGTGTTATGAATGTTAGAAATTACTGACGCGACAAACTGTACTGTATTTGCTGTTGACCTCTTGACACCCGCATCTGTCCTCACTGACCGGTCGCATGGGCTAAAGTGAATGCGCTAACAATTGATCACAGTTTTTTTTTAGTTTAGGGGAATGGTACACGTAAAAAAAGGAGATCTGCTGACAAAAAATGTTCAAATGTGTGTGAAATCTTATGGGACTTAACTGCTAAGGTCATCAGTCCCTAAGCTTACACACTACTTAACCTAAATTATTCTAAGGACAAACACACACACCCATGCCCGAGGGAGGACTCGAACCTCCGCCGGGACCAGCCGCACAGTCTATGACTGCAGCGTCTTAGACCGCTCGGCTGCTGACAAAGGACCAGAATGCATGGAGGGATGTAACTGCATGGAAGAGAATAGAGGAAATACTTCAAGGCAGGATGCGTCCCGCTTTTAAAGTGGAATAATAAAAACATATGTATTCTCATTTCTCTGTTAGTATTGAACAATCGCACGTGTTTTGTATAAGACCTACTGTAATTGCCATACAACGATTAAGAAACAAGATACCACATAAAGCAACCTCAAATCAGAAAATAAAGAAAGTACACCTAGATCTGGTATCAAACCGCTGGAATGGAGTATTCTAACCGAAAACTCTACCTTCTGCACTAACTTACCGGCGTATTGACTGAAGACACTTCTCACGCATATAATTACGGTGTTGCCAAATTGCATTTCTTTGACGTGTATTTTGTACCGAATGTATGTATGGGACGATATTTTATTACAGACGTTTTTGTAATGTTGGTGTTTAAGGAATTGTACTGCGGCGTCTGATCGTGCAAATTTTGTTTCACCATTTATATGCTACATACAGGGTGACAATGATCGAACTATATGAAATAAAATCGTCGTAACTTCCGAACCGTTTGCGTTAGGACGGCCAAACTGCATGGTTGGCCGTGGCGCTTGATGGTATTAGTATGCACCTTGTTGGTTTAACGATAAAGTCCACATTCATTTCGATGGGGTAGTCAATATGCAAAATTGGCGCATTTTGTGGATTGAGAATCCGTATTTCGCGATCGAGAAGTCTCTTCATCCTCATCTAGTGACTGTGTGGTGTGCAACATCCAGTCACGGAATAATCGGTGCGATATTCCTTGATGGCACAGTGAATACCGAACGATATCTGTAGGTTTTTGAAGATTATTTCATCCCCATTATCCAAAACGACCCTCATTTCGACAAGATGTGGTTCATGCAAGACCCCATCGAAGCAGGAGACTGTTTGATGCCCTGGAGGAGCACGTTGGGGACCGCAATTTGGCTCTAGGTTACCTAGAGGCCATTTGCACGGGTCTCGGATGACCACCATATTCTGCAGATCTGAACACATGCGACTCCTTTCTGTGGGGACAAGTCACGGAATAATCGGTGCGATATTCCTTGATGTCACAGTGAATACCGAACGATATCTGTAGGTTTTTGAAGATTATTTCATCCCCATTAAAGACAAGGTGTGCAGCAATAACCCCAAAATCATTGCTGAGCTGAAAACAGCCATTCAAGAGATCATAGACAGCATCGAGGTTCCAATACTTCAGCGGGTCATGCAGAATTTCGCCATTCGTCTGCGCCACATCATCGCCATTGATGGCAGGCATATCCAAGTCTCATAACCTAAATCCGAATATCTGTATTGACGCTTACACGTTGAATAAAGGGTGTTCACGCCGTTGTTTGTAACTAATTTACGTTTTTTTCAAACAGTTCAATAAGTATCACCCTGTATGTGTCGCACTGCTTTATGAAGAACACTATTGAACACACTTAAACACCCATGTAACCAGTATGTAGGTTGTGATTGTGGATTTGCTTTGATTTCTAGAGGCTGCTGCCATGGCTGGTTATAATGGTGACTGTTTCACACGAGATGGTGTATGTCTCAACACAAAGCCTCTCTGGAATGGCAAGAGAGGTGTCCAGTGTGCATGCCCCAGATGGAGTTCATCTTCCCAACACCTATCTTGTCCAGCAGTTTCCATGGCTGGTGGATAGAAGTAAGAATCAGCAGGATGCACAACTCCTTCAAGAGGCTCAGTACAATCTCGAGTCAGCTCCTGTGAAACGAGAGGCAGCTCCTCAGTATAACTGCCACCAGGACTCACAGGCGAGAGTTGTCTGCCACCAGGTAGTTGCAGGTCTCGAACACTCATATGGCCAGCAAGCGCATCGGCAAAGGCTATTTGTGGACGTGCAAGAAGAAGATGTCCACCAGAAGAATAAGCACAAGAGAGTAGTGCGCCAAGATGATGCAAACCGCCAGACTGGAGACCAACAAGACGGACACCAGGAGGATCCACCCCAGTCAAATGGGGCACAACAACAAGACCCACCTCAGTCAAATGGGGCACAAGACCAACCCCAGTCAAATGAGGCCCAGCAGCAGGATCTACCCCAGCAACAGCAGGCGGACCTTCCCCTATGTCCAGAGGACAGCAGCTGCTCCTGTGAGACTGTAAGTGGGGTCGTGAGGGCCGACTGCTCCAGCTCAGGGCTGGACCAGCTGCCCGCCGGACTGCACCCCAACACCACGCGGCTCTCACTATCTGGAAACAGCCTGCAGCAGCTTGGCAATGACTCACTGGCGGGTCTCCACAGGTATGCACTTCATCCTTCACTCTGCTTCTCAGCCTATGATGTTTTAGAGCTTGCTTGATAGATTAAAACTAAGAATCAGACAACAGTTCGAACCTGCACCCTTTTTTATATTATTTTGTTGAGACCAAAGACGCTGATGTGTTTGATTATATTGTTTCTTACAATAGGCCTATTTTGGCGTAATTGCCATCCTCCAGTTATCGGTGAAAAGTACAATATTTCAAATTTTTCAGTAGATCATTTAGCCTCTTGAAGAATTACGGTTTCTTAAGTACATCAGATGCTCCTCATATCCATATAATAACGATGTCTCAGTTGCAGTCACAGTCTTTTATAAGTTTGCTCCTTTCATGCTGTTTGAGCTATGGTAGATGTTAAATCTTTTAATCAAGTGAAACAATGGTTCCAGAGACCTTCTCAGGTGTCAAACATCTACGATGTACATACACATGAACCGTGATTTATCTTCAAACAATATTCTTAAGAATTTATTTTATTTAGTAGTGATTCATCAAGAACATTAACACATTTAATCACACTATGTAAGCATGGAAGTAGTCGCCAGGGAGTAACTGATGAAATCATAAGCAAATTCCTTTTAACAAATGTTCCCATTTGTTAAAAGGAATTATTCTCTTTAATAGTTCCTAAAAACATTTTTTAAAAGAAACAGATTTAAAATTATAATAATAAAACACCCTCTAAATATCAAGTTACAATTTATTCAGAGGCAGAAAGAAACAAGTTTTGACTGTATGAGCTCTCGGGCAGAGAACCTTGCCGCTCCCTTTTGACACGTCCATAGTTACAACCGCTCACAACAGCCTCTGAAAGACTACACTAGTGCAAATCTGCAACACACCAGATTACTTTAAACTAAAAGCTTTAACAATTTACACAAACACACAAACTATGCAACCTCGTAGGAAGGATGGAAATGGTACAAAACACTAAAAATTAAAAATATTAACTTTGCCACCGAAGGTGCAACTTGATTTTAATTTCTAAGAAAAGTCTTACGGTGAAAGGGTGGCAACTTTATATACTAAAATGATCATTTAAATAAAACCCCGTGAAATGCAATCTTATATAAAATTGTACAAGGTTGGCCAAACAATAGTTAAGATGCTCTACAGTACACAGATACCGCCTCTCAATATCATAGGCAGTAATATCAAAGTTTCTGAAAATCAAACCAAATTTCAGGTATTAGGCTGTTACGCTCCAAGTAATAAATTCGTCAACACACCAAATCCGCCAAACGTGACAGAGGCAGCTACTAACGTACGGTAGATTGATAGGGAAGTTACCAAACAACCCGAACTTCAGGTTGCCTTAACCCACCCCTACTCCTCAAGGGAAAAGCGTAACACCCAATTTATAAACAACCACCTTCCTGCGGGTGGGAAAACGAAGAAGAATGGTGGGACGACCCCAAAGCAAAGTGGCTGGTGACCTCACCAAGAAAACAAGTAGAATTTAACAAGAGTAAATCAAACAACACATCACCAATCACTTAACTTCTAATAAACTGCGATTTCTCGAGAAGACCTGGCGCAGCAACCCCCCCCCCCCCCATCCCACCCCCCACCCCCCACCGCCCAACTAGACTAGCAAGCTGGGGACGAGAGACTGACCCGGACTGACTGACTGGCCTGACTGGCGAGCTCATAGCGCCCCTTAAATGCACGCGAACAGGCAACCTTTCCCACCAGAGGGAGACACCAGAGCTGCGATTGCCACAGCGGCGCCACCGCCAGAAACGGAGGGCGACTGCTTCACACTACGCGCTGCGGCGCGCTCTTCAAAACAGCAGTTTTTACCAGGGCTCAACGCAGACTGAAGCGACGAATGAAAATTTACGCCAAACCCAGGATTCGAACGTGGGTCTCCTGCTCACTATACAGACGCGCTAACCACTACGCAACCCTGACAGAGTTGTTTTTCACAACAGCATGTCTCCCTCCTCGATTGAAATTCCGGTTCACACATCAGCCCTCTTGGTATTCCCCCTAAACTCGAACAGCACTGTAGAGGCTCTCCAACTGTATTGCAATAGCTGCAGCCTGCATATAACATCATAGATGTTTGAGGCTTGATAAGATCTCTGGAACCATACTTTCATTTGATTAAAGCACCTATGCCTCGGTTTCAGGCAGGATCCTCTGTTTCGTTCGATGGTGAGATGCTATTCCAATATAGTTACAGAGCCTCTGCATCATAGTTCGAGTTTAGGGTAGCCCATGCAGGGTTGTATAGTTTTTAGGGTATCTGTCTAGTGAGCAGGAGGCATGTGTTAGAATCCCAGTCTTCGTACAAATTTTCAGTCATACCTTCAGTTTGCGTATATAAAAATCGTTAAGTTTTTTTGTTGTAATAGTTATTTATATACTTGTCGAATTGTGAAAGTTTATTGCGTAACGGTGTTGCGTGACAGCTATACAGACAGTTGAGTCAGGGATGTTGTATGGTCACAGACAGCTTGCTTCATTGGTATTATATAGGGTTGTTCTTATCAGCTGCATTATGTTGCTTGTATGACTTGAATTTATGTTGTTTGTGATCATATGTATTTTAATCCTATTGTTTTTATGGATCTGGTTACACCAGACAGCGTTGTGATGTGCGAGGGGCCGGCCGGAGTGGCCGTGCGGGTCTAGGCGCTACAGTCTGGAGCCGAGCGACCGCTACGGTCGCAGGTTCGAATCCTGCCTCGGGCATGGATGTATGTGATGTCCTTAGGTTAGTTAGGTTTAATTAGTTCTAAGTTCTAGGCGACTGATGACCTAAGAAGTTAAGTCGCATAGTGCTCAGAGCCATTTGAACCATTTTTTGATGTGCGAGGATTGTAACAATCGTCTGATGAGTTTACGTAAATGCATGCTTTCTAGTGGTTACTTTTAATTTCGTGGTAACAAGATCTCTGATACAATTGCAGATTTTGTTTTTCTACTAATTTGCTGTTTGGAAGGATACTTTCAGTAAAATTTCCTGTGTAATGTTTATGTCTCAGATGGATCTGTTCACTTAGAATTTCTTGAGGGTAATTTTATTTGCGTGAATATATTTCGATTTCTTCTAGAATACTCATTAGTAGACTTTTTTGTGCAATATGTAAAACCTCTATGTTGTCTGCTGTATGTTGTTCTGTTATCAGCGCCCGAAAACCTCAAACCACACACACACACTCTGTTATCAAGTGATGGAAGAACTCAGCTGTCAATATAGTTGCCACGAAACATTATTATGAAATAAACTTTCATAATTCGACAATTACATAAATAACTGTTTCAGCAGAAAATTTAATTTCAATATATTCATTGTAGATGAAAAACTGCGACTTTGGTTTACATTGGCCATTTATCTGGTATAAACATGCAGCCAGTCAATTTTTTACGATTTATTCAACCATGAACGTGTTTTCGAGCCACTGCAGACTCATCATAAGAGGAAGGTGTTAAAAGAACATTATGTTGTGGACCGAGTGTAGCTAGGATACAGTGCTGATGCTGCTGGTGGAAATGACGGAAATTTAATAATCGGTGACGAAACGCTTACGAACCCGAAAGCTTTTTTGTTTTAGGTACTTACAGTGCACTGATTTGTGGTATCCACATCAGATCTCTTCCTGTGGTGTACATTATTAAGCTGTGTACAAAAAATACTATGTATACTATGTATATTCGTGTATACTGTGCGTATTTGTGTACATAGCTTAATAATGTACATCACAGGAAGAGATCTGATATGGATACCACAAGTCAGTACACTGTAAGTACCTAAAACATAAAAGCTTTCCTTCGTATATCCATAATTGAAACGGACGACTTGGGACGTCAGCTAGTTTAATATATGTTAAAAAATGACGAAATTCCTCCAGCTGTATTAAGGTGTTGGTTTTATTGGCAACTAGTTTCGATGTTGTTACAACATCGTCTTCAGGCCCATACTTGTTGACAGCAACCGTGTTGTGGCAACTAGTGTTAGACACGTACGGTTGCTGTCAACAAGTATGGGCCTGAAGACAATGTCGTAACAACATCGAAACTAGTTGCCTTAAAACCAACATCTTAATACAGCTGGAGGAATTTCGTCATTTTTTAACATATAAAAGCTTTCCGTTTCGTAATCGTTTCGTCAAAGATTACTAAACTTCCATCATTTCCGCCAGCAGTGCCAGCACAGCATCTAGCTACGCTTGGTCCACAACATAACGTTCTTGTAACACCTCCCTCTGATGATGAGTCTGCAGTGGATCGAAAACACGTTCATGGTCGAAGAAATCGTAAAAAGGCGACTGGCTTCACGTTTATCACCAGATAAATTGCCGAAAATTTAATTATAGCTCCAACAGCATCAAAGGAGCAAATTTATAAAGTAGTGTGACAGCAACTGAGACATCGATGTCATGTGGATATCAAGACTACCTGATGTACATTGCAAACATACTTCTATAACAAGTTAAATTACCTACTAAAATTTTTTAAATATTGTACGAAACTGTCTTCTTTTCACAGATAATCTGAGGATGACAATCACGCCGAAATAGGCCTTCTGTAATAAACAACATAATTAAGCAAAGCAGCGTCTTTTGTCTCACAACATAATACAATAATGTCCTTATACGAGACGTACGACACAGTGGGTTCAGATGAGTACGAACTGATAACATGTAGTTCAGAACTGCCAAACGCCAAGAAATAAATGACAGTAACGACTCAAACTGGTCTAATAGTGTATTAAGGTGACACCCGGACGACAGCTTGTCGATTAACAAAAGTATTACATTACTACCCTTCGCATCCAAACATCTAATTGAATGCTTTCTTTTGCTGGTAATTTTAGGAGGCAGACTACGACAGTTTCAACTGATAACAGTTAATGGCGGATCACAGGCTGTACGATTTGTAATTGAATATTCCACGATACAACATTAATCTCTTCGCACTGAAACTTTGAGACCATAAGAATGCAGCACAAATAATAATTAAACTGAACTCGTTACTTCTGAACATGAACCTCGCAAGTTACTGTTGTTCATAATAACGTGAGAACTCAGTGCGAATGTTTAGCTCGAATATACTGGGTCTTTTTAATGAATATCAGGGTTTTAAGGCTCTGTAGCATGTATTACATTCAACTAAAAATTACAAACAATACATCAAATAACAGAGCAGCCCAACAGGTTCTCCTACAAGTGTTCAATGCGAGCACCATTTGTCACACGGCACACATCGAGGCGGTAGGCGAGTTCTTGGGGTAACCTGATCAGTGTGTCTCTGGAATAATTGTTGAAACAACTGCTTTAATCCTGTTTCTTACGTCGAGTAGATCTGGTAACGGAGGTACATTCACATTATCGTTTATGAATCCCCAAAGGTAAAAATCGCGTGGCGTCAGATAGGGCGGACGTGGAGGTCATACGAATCAAGCTGTCTCGTCCGGCCCCTTGTGGCCAATCCAGCTGCTTGGTGCACTGTTGTTTTAGCAGTTGTGTACTGAGTTATGCCAGTAAGGGGGCGCACCATCTTGATACCAAATACACTCCTGGAAATGGAAAAAAGAACACATTGACACCGGTGTGTCAGACCCACCATACTTGCTCCGGACACTACGAGAGGGCTGTACAAGCAATGATCACACGCACGGCACAGCGGACACACCAGGAACCGCGGTGTTGGCCGTCGAATGGCGCTAGCTGCGCAGCATTTGTGCACCGCCAGCGTCAGTGTCAGCCAGTTTGCCGTGGCATACGGAGCTCCATCGCAGTCTTTAACACTGGTAGCATGCCGCGACAGCGTGGACGTGAACCGTATGTGCAGTTGACGGACTTTGAGCGAGGGCGTATAGTGGGCATGCGGGAGGCCGGGTGGACGTACCACCGAATTGCTCAACACGTGGGGCGTGAGGTCTCCACAGTACATCGATGTTGTCGCCAGTGGTCGTCGGAAGGTGCACGTGCCCGTCGACCTGGGACCGGACCGCAGCGACGCACGGATGCACGCCAAGACCGTAGGATCCTACGCAGTGCCGTAGGGGGCCGCACCGCCACTTCCCAGCAAATTAGGGACACTGTTTCTCCTGGGGTATCGGCGAGGACCATTCGCAACCGTCTCCATGAAGCTGGGCTACGGTCCCGCACACCGTTAGGCCGTCTTCCGCTCACGCCCCAACATCGTGCAGCCCGCCTCCAGTGGTGTCGCGACAGGCGTGAATGGAGGGACGAATGGAGACGTGTCGTCTTCAGCGATGAGAGTCGCTTCTGCCTTGGTGCCAATGATGGTCGTATGCGTGTTTGGCGCCGTGCAGGTGAGCGCCACAATCAGGACTGAATACGACCGAGGCACACAGGGCCAACACCCGGCATCATGGTGTGGGGAGCGATCTCCTACACTGGCCGTACACCACTGGTGATCGTCGAGGGGACACTGAATAGTGCACGGTACAACCAAACCGTCATCGAACCCATCGTTCTACCATTCCTAGACCGGCAAGGGAACTTGCTGTTCCAACAGGACAATGCACGTCCGCATGTATCCCGTGCCACCCAACGTGCTCTAGAAGGTGTAAGTCAACTACCCTGGCCAGCAAGATCTCCGGATCTGTCCCCCATTGAGCATGTTTGGGACTGAATGAAGCGTCGTCTCACGCGGTCTGCACGTCCAGCACGAACGCTGGTCCAACTGAGGCGCCAGGTGGAAATGGCATGGCAAGCCGTTCCACAGGACTACATCCAGCATCTCTACGATCGTCTCCATGGGAGAATAGCAGCCTACATTGCTGCGAAAGGTGGATATACACTGTACTAGTGCCGACATTGTGCATGCTCTGTTGCCTGTGTCTATGTGCCTGTGGTTCTGTCAGTGTGATCATGTGATGTATCTGACCCCAGGAATGTGTCAATAAAGTTTCCCCTTCCTGGGACAATGAATTCACGGTGTTCTTATTTCAATTTCCAGGAGTGTACAAACGACCCGATCACTAAAAGCTTCACAGTCATCGTTGTGCGGCAACATTTCATTCGCAAAGTTGGCATGTAAACCATACTCTGTAGGTTTCAGAGCTTGTAACAACTGCAAACGATAAGGACGTAGTTGTAAACATCTCCTTAGAAGTTTCCACATACATGTAAGCGGAACTGCTAATTCACTACTAGCCTTCCGAACTGATTTCTTGGGGCTACGCGTGAGAGGCTTTCTCACTCATTCAACGCGTCTCTGGTCATCTAGTACTCTAAGTTGAATGTTATAAATTTTGAAACACTCGGTAATATTTAAGCACACAATCTCACGCGAGTACGGCCGACCAGTGTCAACTAGAATTGTTGATATTTTTAAAAATATCAGGAATCCGATTTGTCGATGTTTAAAAAATACCATTATCATATAATGGCGGGGGGGGGGGGGGGGTGAATGGAATAACAAGATTTCCCATGTGATGAAATAGCAAACCAGTTAACGTTTTCGACATATCGAAAAAAGGTATCAACATATTGACGGAAAAAACATCGACGTACCGGCCTACAGAAATATCGGCTGCACGTTGTGAACTTACCTCCGGTTTCAGAGCTGTATATTTAAGTATTGGTTTATTGTTAGACATTCTGTACATGAACAAGCTAGCAGCCTGCTTATCCCATTTAGAGCAAGGATTGCAAGGAAAGCGATGCACGTTCACGCTTGGCGATGATCACCTTGCTAACCAGGGTAATGGCATGTAAGTGGCACAATAAAAAGTGTCCGATGGGTCTGAGTTTCGGCTTCGTCACATATCGGATTTGTCCGGAGCACTTAATGGCGACTTCCGTGTTTTTTCATATCTGGAAACGCCAGAAACCTAGCAGCAGTAGTGTCAAAATTGTGTGGTGAAGTTCACGTTGCAGTTTCTGTTGGTAGCGCAAAGCGCCGATTGCGTCAGCATTTCCCCCTCACACGTCTCCGCCCACCACAAAGACCAATCTTGTCATTCAGATTTTTGCTCATTATTTTCAGCAACTGTCATTGAAGAATGCCGATGTGAAAAGAAAGAGCACACTATTGGTGTTAAAAATTGTTTTTTAACGTAACTGGTTTGCTATTTCTTCACGTGGGAAATCTTGTTATTCCATTCCATTCAACCCCCCCCCCCCCCCCCCCCCGCCAGTACAACTGCAATCAATTGAACTTATTTTGTGCGCCACATATACTTCCTTCACACAGTCAAAGAGAAAGAATGGGCGTGATGAAAGCTCAAAAAGTAGTAAGACTCCTTCACACTGTGAAAGTAAAATTATGTTCTACTACAATTTCAAATGAACAACTTCAAGTGCCATTTCAATACCGACATATCGGTGAAAAAATATCGCCGATATATATCAACATTTTTGGAAGACGTATCGGTATGTCAATATATCAATATTTTATCAACAACCCTAGAGCTAGGTCGCATGATCTCTCTCCAGTCGAGAACGTTTGGAGCATTATAGGTACACACGCTAAACTGTGCTGCACCAAGTGCGCACTGGTCAACTGCAATACCAACATTCAAAAAGCATTGTCAGAGGGCAAATATTTGCAAGGTAGTGTAGGCCCTTTGCTGTTCCTTATCTTTATAAACGATCTGGGGGACAATCTGAGAAGCCATCTTAGGTTGTTTGCAGATGACGCTTTCGTTTATCGACTAGTAAAGTCGTCGCAAGATCAAAGCAAATTGCAAAACGATTTAGAAAGGATATCTGAATGGTGCGAAAATTAACAATTGTCTGTGAATAATGAAAAGTGTGAGGTTATCCAAATGAGTGCTAAAAGGAATCCGTTAAACGTCGGTTACACGATAAATCAGTTAAATCTAAAGGCCTTAAATTCAACTAATTCACTATGTGATTAAAAGTATACAGACACCCCAAAAACATACTTTTTCATATTAGGTGCGTTGTGCTGCCACCTACTGCCAGGTACTCCGTATCAGCGACCTCGGAAGTCATTAGACATCGTGAGGGAGTAGCATGGAGAGCTCCACGAAACTCACCGACTTCGAACGTTGTCAGGTGATCGGGTATCACTTGTGTCATACGTCTGTACGCGAGATTTCTACATTCCTAAACACCATTAGCTCCACCGTTTGTGATGTGATAGTGAAGAAACGCGAAGGGACACGTACAGCATAAAAGCGTACAGGCCGACCCCGTCTGTTGACTGACAGAGGCCGCCGACAGTTGAAGAGGGTCGTAATGTGTAATAGGCAGACATTTATTCAGACCATCACGCAGGGATTCCAAACTGCATCAGGATCCACTGCAAGTACTAGACGGTTGGGTTCCATGGTCGAGGGTTGCTCATAAGCCACACATCACGCCAATAAATGCCAAACGACGCCTCGCGTGGTGTTAGGAGCGTAAACATTGGACGATTGAACAGTGGAAAAACGTTGTGTGGAGTGACGAATCACGGTACACAATGTGGTGATACGATGGCAGGGTGTGGGTATGGCGAATGCTCGGTGAATGTCACCTGCCAGCGTGTGTAGTGCCAACAGTAAAATTCGGAGGCGGTGGTGTTATGGTGTGGTCGGGTTTTTCCTGGAGGGGGCTTGCACCACTTGCTGTTTTGCGTGGCACTAACACAGCACAGGTCTACGTTGATGTTTTAAGCACATTCTCACTTCCCACTGTTGAAGAGCAATTAGAGGATGGTGATTGCATCTTTCAACACGATCGAGTACCTGTTCATAATGCACGGCCTGTGGCGGAGTGGTTACAAGACGATAACATCCCTCTAATGGACTAGCCTGCACAGAATCCTGACCTGAGTCTTCTTATATGACACCTTTGGGATGTTTTGGAACGCCGACTTCGTAGCAGACCTCACCGACCGACATCGACACCTCTCTTCAGTGCAGCACTCCCTGAAGAATGGGATGCCATTCCCCAAGAAACCATCCAGCACCTGATTGAACATATGCCTCCGAGAGAGGAAGCTGTCATCAGAGCTAAGAGTGGGCCAACACAGTACTGAATTCCAGTATTACGGATGGAGGGCGCCACGAACTTGTAAGTCATTTTCATCAGGTGTCCGGATACTTTTGATCACATAGTGTACCTTGGAATTACAATTAGAACAACTTAAAGTGGAAGGAACACACAGAAAATGTTGTGGGGAAGGCTAACCAAAGACTGCGTTTTATTTGCAGGACACTTAGAAAATGTAACAAATCTACTAAGGAGACTGCCTACACTATGCTTGTCCATCCTCTTTTCGAGTACTGCAGCGCGGTCTGGGATCTTTACCTGATATGATTAATGGAGTACATCGAGAAAGTTCAAAGAAGAGCAACACGTTTCTTACTATCGCGGAAGAGGGTGGGAGAGTGCCTCTGAAACGATACACAATTTCGGATGAACATCATTAGAAAAAAGGCATTTTTCTTTGCGGAGCAATCTTCTCACGAAATTCCAATCACTAACTTTGTCTCCGAATGTGAAAATATTTTGTCGGCGCCAACCTACGTAGGGAGAAACGATCACCACGATAATATAATGGGAAGTCAGAACTCGTACGGAAAGATATAGGTGTTCGTTCTTTCCGCGAGCTATACGAGATTGGAATATAGAGAATTGCGAAGATGGTTCGATGAACACTCTGCCAGACACTTAAATGTGATTTGCAGAGTATCCATGTAAATGTAGATGTACAGAGAAACAAATGCTTAAGATTTCAGAAAAACCGGATGACTTATTCAGAAGAAAGAGCTTCACAAATTGAGCAAGTGAGTAACGCATTGGTCAACCTCTGATCCATATGCAAGCAGAATTCGACTTGGCAATGATTTGTAGAGTCGTCTGTTGTTCTCCTCAGGGATGTCGTGCAAAATTCTGTACAACTGGCTCGTTATATCGTCAAAAATCCCGAGCTGGTTGGAGGATCATGCCTATAATGCTCCAAACGTTCTCGACTGGGGAGAGATCACGTGAACTAGCCAGTCAAGGTAGGATTTAGCAAGCATGAAGACACGCACTAGAAATTCTTGCCGTGTACAGGCGGGCTTGATCTCAGGATGGCTTACCATAAAGAACAATCAAACTGGGCACAGAATATCGACGAAATACTGCTGTAAGGATGCCGCGAATGACCAGCAGAGAGATTTGTGACGTTCGCCTGCTTTATTTCTTCGTTGATCCACCTCTGATCCTTTGCAACCAGAATTCGACTTGGCAATGATTTATAGAATCGTCTGATGTTCTCCTCAGGGATAGCGTGCGAAATTCTGTCCAACTGGCGCGTTAGATCGTCAAAAATTGTGATACTGGCTGAAAAATGGGGGATGGAATTTCAACACTGACTACTTTAAATGATGTAGCCGACAGATGCACATTTGTGTTTCACCGTTCTTTACTTTCACTGTTCACCCCCCCCCCCCCAATAATATACAGTTATATGGTCAGTTAACTATTGGCAAATTTTGATAAGCCTCATTAATAGTTTGCAGGCATACGTCAGCATACTGCTACAATAGTTTACTGTTGAATATGTATAAGCAGTAAAAACCGCACCACACAGTTCACAGTTATTGCATAATAATACGGTATGCTACAATAGTTTACTGTTGAATATGTATAAGCAGTAAAAACCGCACCACACAGTTCACAGTTATTGCATAATAATACGGTATGTATTGATCAGACACTGTCACTGTTTTAACACACGGCCTAATTGTGTTACACTTATTTTCCTTTTATGTTGATGCATTGTTGATGATCTAACCAATACGGGTTCCTCGTCTGAAACGCGGCCATGGACTGTCCCGAGGGCAGAGACCAAAAACCGAGCCTTTATATATCATCAAAATAATAGGCACTGAAACTATACATTGTTCGATGTTTAAGTTACAGAAATTACAATTGAAACATACTTCACCTGAATTAACTGAATATGTAGAAAAATTCCGTCTTTTTAACAGTTCCTTCTGCTACAAGGGTTGAGCCGTATTATTTGTTTAAATCATGAAATTAACAGATATAGTTACGCAAACAATGCTTTTGACAAAACTGGCAATTACTATGGAATTAATTAAGGACTGGCTTTGCTACCATGTTTTCGAATAAGCCAAATAAGTACTTAAAGAATGTCAGTGTTTCGTCATCCAAATGTTTATAGTTAGTACAGAGTTTATGTTTGTTTATAAGTCAACAATAGTATTTAAGTTTCAAAACAATTACTGATTTCACCCTATAACAAAAGATATTAACTATGAATAATCGAAATAAATTAGAAAATCAATTACGTATATAAAACTAAGCACAAAATTAGATCTGGTGGTATATTCTTTAAGACTGAGGGCCAAACTTTCCCTTTTATGAAAATGCAGATTATACTCACGAATGTCAATGGTAATTAGTCAGACATGAAAAAATGAATTTTAAGGAAGCAGATGGAAAAACAAGAGGGGAGGAAAAACTATCCCAGTTTGCTTCGTCACAGGTTCTCCTACGAAAAGAAATGACTCTCCAGACCATTACTCCTGACTGCTAGACCGTATGAAGGGTGACAGTCAGGTTGGTATTCCATCGCTCTCCGGGACACCTCCAGACACACCTTCGGCCTGGAATCTCATTGACTGGAGTATAATAATTGTCTTTAGTGATGAGTCCCGCTTCTAATTGAGCCCCAATGACCAGCAAAGACGTGTGGAGGCACTCCAGACAGTGGTAGAATACCAACCTGAACGTCGCTTGGGCACAATTTTAGTTTTTACAAGCTATGCCATGTGATCAAAAAAATTTCAAAAGAACTTTGTTTTTCGCTGACAGTTCGCCTTCCTAGAACACTGTGTAGTGGGAAGTCAGTCGGTGATATGGATCTCTGTGTCCCCAAGAAGCGAAGCAGCTGCATTTTGTTCTGGAATTCTTTTCTGTCTTTGTAAAAGCGATGGGCTGATATTCCGGCACCACTGCATGAGGGGTGAACATCGCCCTGTCTAAAGTGTTTTAAGAGGGCACTACACTGGCTAATCATAAAAAAAACAGAGGAAAAGAAGTCATGGTGTCAGTTTCCGAGACATTGAGACAGGGAGACAAGCATACTGGGTTGAGTGGAAAAACTGAAGAGAGAGAGTGTAACACCCAATTGTATAGGAACTGTGTACATGAGTGTTAGATGGTTGGTTAACATTGTAAAACTTTCGCCAGGTGGTGACTTGGTTATTTTGTTAACAACAGTATCACTGGCCAGCATTTTGCACAGCCTTTTCATTGGCACAAAGATATTGCGCGATCATTGTAGAGAGGAGAGATGTCTTCTGTCCGTGAAGCACTTCAGCTAGTTATTCCTAATAAAACACTTCGTCTGGATAGCTTGGCAAGGAAACTTGGTCCTCAGAGGTTGAGAACTACTCTTCGCCCGCAGGTGGAGGGAACAGACTTTGCCACAGTCGGCACGTAATGTGTTGCAGAGAGTAGCAGATCACGGAAATCGCAGCTTTTCACTCTATAAGGAATTGCAGCTTAGGCAAGTGGAGTTTGAGAGTTACCGATCGTTTGTAGACACGTTTTTTGGGTCAGATTTGTTCCGAAAATCTTATATTTTTATTGAGTGACAGAGCGCTGAATTATGACTCGATCTGTGATGTTTTTGCATGTAATGGCTTTTCATTCTTCCGGCGGCATAAGGCAATCACTGTGTGCCCACCACGAATTTGTCTGTCCATTTACACTGAAGCGCCGAAGGAACTGTTACAGGCATGCGTATTCAAATACAGAGATATGTAAACAGGCAGAAGGCGGCGCTGCGGTCGGCAACGCCTATATAAGACTACAAGTGTCGGCGCTGTTTTCGATCGGTTACTGCTGTTACAATAGCGGGTTATCAAGATTTAAGTGAGTCTGAACGTGGTGTTGCAGTCGGCGCACGAGCGATGGGACGCAGCATCTCCGAGGTAGCCATGGTGATTTTCCCATACAGCCATTTCACGAGTGTAGCGTAAATATCAGGAATGCGGTGAAACATCAAATCTCCGACAGGAGGAGGAGGAGGAGGTTAGTGTTTAACGTCCCGTCGACAACGAGGTGCCGGCCGAAGTGGCCGTGCGGTTAAAGGCGCTGCAGTCTGGAACCGCAAGATCGCTACGGTCGCAGGTTCGAATCCTGCCTCGGGCATGGATGTTTGTGATGTCCTTAGGTTAGTTAGGTTTAACTAGTTCTAAGTTCTAGGGGACTAATGACCTCAGCAGTTGAGTCCCATAGTGCTCAGAGCTATTTGAACCATTTGACAACGAGGTCATTAGAGACGGAGCGCAAGTTCGGGTTAGGGAAGGATGGGGAAGGAAATCGGCCGTGCCCTTTCAAAGGAACCATCCCGGCATTTGCCTGAAACGATTTAGGTTTCAAATGGTTCAAATGGCTCTGAGCACTATGGGACTTAACAGCTGTGGTCATCAGTCCCCTAGAACTTAGAACTACTTAAACCTAACTAACCTAAGGACATCACACACATCCATGCCCGAGGCAGGATTCGAACCTGCGATCGAAGCAGTCGCGCGGTTCCGGACTGAGCGCCTAGAACCGCTAGACCATCGCGGCCGGCACGATTTAGGGAAATCACGGAAAACCTAAATCAGGATGGCTGGAGACGGGATAAATCCAACCTCTTCATCTCAGAGTAGCACTTGCAACCTACGTCCTCAATTATTCGCTTGACGTATTCCAATCTCTTTCATCCTTTACAGTTTTTGTCCTCTGTAGCTCCCTCTAGTACCATGGAAGTCATTCCCTCATGTCTTAGCTGATGACCTATCATCCTGTCCCTTCTCCTTATCAGTGTTTTCCACATATTCCTTTCCTCTCCGATTCTGCGTAGAACCTCCTCATTCCTTACCTTATCAGTCCACCTAATTTTCAACATTCGTCTATAGCACCACATCTCAAATGCTTCGATTCTCTTCTGTTCCGGTTTTCCCACAGTCCATGTTTCACTACCATACAATGCTGTACTCCAGACGTACATCCTTAGAAATTTCTTCCTCAAATTAAGGCCGGTATTTGATATTAGTAGACTTCTCTTGGCCAGAAATGCCTTTTTTGCCATAGCGAGTCTGCTTTTGATGTCCTCCTTGCTCTGTCCGTCATAGGTTATTTTACTGCCTAGGTAGCAGAATTCCTTAACTTCATTGACTTCGTGACCATCAATCCTGATGTTAAGTTTTTCGCTGTTCTCATTTCTACTACTTCTCATTACCTTCGTCTTTGTCCGATTTACTCTCAAACCATACTGTGTACTCATTAGACTGTTCATTCCGTTCAGCAGATCATTTAATTCTTCTTCACTTTCACTCAGGATAGCAATGTCATCAGCGAATCGTATCATTGATATCCTATCACCTTGTATTTTAATTCCAGTCCTGAACCTTTCTTTTATTTCCATCATTGCTTCCTCGATGTACAGATTGAAGAGTAGGGGCGAAAGGCTACAGCCTTGTCTTACACCCTTTTTAATACGAGCACTTCGTTCTTGATCGTCCACTCTTATTATTCCCTCTTGGTTGTTGTACATATTGTATATGACCCGTCTCTCCCTATAGCTTACCCCTACTTTTTTCAGAATCTCGAACAGCTTGGACCATTTTATATTGTCGAACGCTTTTTCCAGGTCGACAAATCCTATGAAAGTGTCTTGATTTTTCTTTAGCCTTGCTTCCATTATTAGCCGTAACGTCAGAATTGCCTCTCTCGTCCCTTTACTTTTCCTAAAGCCAAACTGATCGTCACCTAGCGCATTCTCAATTTTCTTTTCCATTCTTCCGTATATTATTCTCGTAAGCAGCTTCGATGCATGAGCTGTTAAGCTGATTGTGCGATAATTCTCGCAATTGTCAGCTCTTGCCGTCTTCGGAATTGTGTGGATGATGCTTTTCCGAAAGTCAGATGGTATATCGCCAGACTCATATATTCTACACACCAACGTGAATAGTCGTTTTGTTGCCACTTCCCCCAATGATTTCAGAAATTCTGATGGAATGTTATCTATCCCTTCTGCCTTATTTGACCGTAAGTCCTCCAAAGCTCTTTTAAATTCAGATTCTAATACTGGATCCCCTATCTCTTCTAAATCGACTCCTGTTTCTTCTTCTATCACATCAGACAAATCTTCACCCTCATAGAGGCTTTCAATGTATTCTTTCCACCTATCTGCTCTCTCCTCTGCATTTAACAGTGGAATTCCCGTTGCACTCTTAATGTTACCACCGTTGCTTTTAATGTCACCAAAGGTTGTCTTGACTTTCCTTTATTCTGAGTCTGTCCTTCCGACAATCACATCTTTCTCGATGTCTTCACATTTTTCCTGCAGCCATTTCGTCTTAGCTTCCCTGCACTTCCTATTTATTTCATTCCTCAGCGACTTGTATTTCTGTATTCCTGATTTTCCCGGAACATGTTTGTACTTCCTCCTTTCATCAATCAACTGAAGTATTTCTTCTGTTACCCATGGTTTCTTCGCAGCTACCTTCTTTGTACCTATGTTTTCCTTCCCAACTTCTGTGATGGCCCTTTTTAGAGATGTCCATTCCTCTTCAGCTGTACTGCCTACTGCGCTATTCCTTATTGCTGTATCTATAGCGTTAGAGAACTTCAAACGTATCTCGTCATTCCTTAGTACTTCCGTATCCCACTTCTTTGCGTATTGATTCTTCGTGACTAATGTCTTGAACTTCAGCCTACTCTTCATCACTACTATATTGTGATCTGAGTCTATATCTGCGCCTGGGTACGCCCTACAATCCAGTATCTGATTTCGGAATCTCTGTCTGACCATGATGTAATCTAATTGAAATCTTCCCGAATCTCCCGGCCTTTTCCAAGTAAACCTCCTCCTTTTGTGATTCTTGAACAGGGTATTCGCTATTACTAGGTGAAACTTGTCACAGAACTCAATTAGTCTTTCTCCTCTTTCATTCCTTGTCTCAAGCCCATATTCTCCTGTAACCTTTTCTTCTACTCCTTCCCCTACAACTGCATTCCAGTCGCCCATGACTATTAGATTTTCGTCCCCCTTTACATACTGCGTTATCTTTTCAATATCCTCATACACTTTCTTTATCTGTTCATCTTCAGCTTGCGACGTCGGCATGTATACCTGAACTGTCGTTGTCGGTGTTGGTCTGCTGTCGATTCCGATTAGAACAACCCGGTCACTGAACTGTTCACAGTAACACACCCTCTGCCCTACCTTCCTATTCATAACGAATCCTACACCTGTTATACCATTTTCTGCTGCTGTTGATATTACCCGATACTCATCTGACCAGAAATCCTTGTCTTCCTTCCACTTCACTTCACTGACCCCTACTATATCTAGATTGAGCGTTTGCATTTCCCTTTTCAGATTTTCTAGTTTCCCTACCACGTTCAAGCTTCTGACATTCCACGCCCCGACTCGTAGAACGTTATCCTTTCGTTGATTATTCAATCTTTTTCTCATGGTAACCTCCCCCTTGACAGTCCCCTCCCGGACATCCGAATGGGGGACTATTCCGGAATCTTTTGCCAATGGAGAGATCATCATGACAATTCTTCAATTACAGGCCACATGTCCTGTGGATACACGTTACGTGTCTTTAATGCAGTGGTTTCCATTGCCTTCTGCATCCTCATGTCGTTGATCATTGCTGATTCTTCCGCCTTTTGGGGCAATTTCCCACCCCTAGGACAAGAGAGTGCCCTGAACCTCTATCCACTTCTCCGCCCTCTTTGACAAGACCGTTGGCAGAATTAGGCTGACTTTTTATGCCGGAAGTCTTCGGCCGCCAATGCTGATTATTTATCAAAATTTAGGCAGTGGCGGGGATCGAACCCGGGACCGAAAACGATTTGATTATGAATCAAAGACGCTACCCCTAGACCACGGGCACAATTATGGGTCATCAACAAGTGTCAGCCTGCGAACGATTCAACAAAACATAGTCGAATGCCCATTCGTGTACCCTTGATGATCGCACAAGCTTTACGCCTCGCCTGGGCCCGTATACACCGACGTAGACCTTTGACGACAGGAACCATGTTGCCTGGTCGGACGTGTACGGATAGACGTGTACGGGTACCGAGGCAACCTCATGAATCCATGGATCCTGCATATCACCAGGGGACTGTTGAGGCTGGTGTGGCTCTGTGATGGTGTGGGGCGTGTGCAGTTGGAGTGATATGGGACCTCTGATACGTCTAGATACAACTCTGATAGGTAACACGCACGTAAGCATCCTGTCTGATCACCTGCATCCATTCATCTCCACTGTGCATTCCGATGGGCAATACCAGCAGGGCAATGCGACACCCCACACGTCCAGAACTGCTACACAGTGGCTCCAGGAACGCTCTTCCGAGTTTAAACGCTTCCGCTGGCCACCAAACTCCCCAGACATGAACATTATTGAGCATATATCGGTTGTCTTGCAACGTACTGTTCATAAGAGATCTCCATCTGCTCGTACTCTTACGGATTTATGGACAGCCTTGCAGGATTCATGGTGTCAGTTCCCTCCAGCACTAGTTCAGATATTAATCGACTTCATACCACGTCGTGTTGCGTCACTTCTGCGTGCTCGTTGGGGGCCTACGCGATATTAGGCAGGTGTACCAGTTTCGTTTGCTCATCAGTGTAGATTTTTAAGATCCCGGTCTTTCCCATTCACCTAACATGTACGGTCTTTGCCTGGTCATTATGTGTTAGATTAGGACTACGAGGAGCGTACAATAGGTAACGCAACACTTTTTTTTATCTCGGCCAGTTTCGGTTGACAAAATGCGAAACTTGTTGTGGAACACCGTGCCATATTTCCGCTTCAGCCGATGTAGTTTCATGAAGTTCCGATAGGTGGTGGCGCTACACGTGGCCTTCAAAATGGCGTCTGTAACAGAGGCGCGTTCCAAGCAGAGAACCGTCGTCTTTGAGTTCCTTTTGGCGGAAAACTAGTGCATCGCAGATATTCACAGGCGCTTGCAGAATGTCGTCGGAGACCCAGCAGTGATAAAAAGCATGGTGAGTCATTGCGCGAGGAGTCTGTCATCATCGTAACAAAGTCGCACAAATCTGTCCGTCCTCCTGCGTGCCACCCGATCGCGCGCTCCTGTTCCTCCTGCAACGTTGGAACGTGCGGACACTCTCACATTCTAGGTGATCGGCGGATCACAATCAAACGCTTCACTGCACGGCTGGGTGGGGGTCTCTCTGACACACTCGCCCACCAGTTGCGGTATTCAAAATTGTGTGCCCGCTGTATTCCTCGCCGACTAACAGGAGACCATATAGAGCAACTAATGACCAGCTGTGCGGAATTGCTTGTGCGTTACCAGGCTGATCGTGACTATTTTTTGTCGAGCATCGTCACAGATCACGAAGCGTGATTTCATCACTGCGAACCGGAAACAAAACGGGAATCCATGTGTAAGTAGGCTGTTTAGGTTTTTATGTTGGTAACGTCATGTAGCGCTCTGTATGAAAATCACTGACTGTGCTGTGTGCAGTCTGTGGTTGGTTTGCATTGTTGGAACATTCGCCATTGTAGTGTTGGGCAGTTGGATGTGAACAGTTGGAGGTGAGCCGCCAGCAGTGGTGGATGTGAGGAGAGAGATGGCGGAGTTTTGAGAGCGGATGATCTGGACGTGTATCCATCAGAGACAGTAAATTTGTAAGACTGGATATATATAATGACTTTTGAACACTATTAAGGTAAATACATTGTTTGTTCTCTATCAAAATCTTTCATTTGCTAACTATGCCTATCAGTAGTTAGTGCCTTCAGTAGTTAGAATCCTTTATTTAGCTGGCAGTAGTGGCACTCGCTGTATTGCAGTAGTTCGAGTAACGAAGATTTTTGTAATTGATTCATGAAAGGTATAGGTTATTGTTAGTCAGGGCCATTCTTTTGTAGAGATTATTGAAAGTCAGATTGCGTTGCGCAAAAAATATTCTGTGTGAGTTTAGTGCTGATCAGAATAAGTAAAGAGCGAAATGTTTTAGTACGTTCAGTTCTGCTCAGCTGTTTGAAAATCAAATAATGTAAGAGGTTTATCAGCAAAGTAATTCATTAATTTTTCTAAGGGAACGTTTCATATACATATGACGTTAGCAAACGAAAGATTTTGATAGAGAACAAACAATGTATTTACCTTAATAGTGTTCAAAAGTTATAATATATATATATCAGTTCATCACATCCAGTTTTACAAATTTGCTGTCTCTGATGGACACACGTCCAGATCATCCGCTCTCAAAACTCCGCCATCTCTCTCCCCACATCCACCACTGCTGGAGGCTCACCTCCAACTGCGCAGCGCTACGCGCTGTTCACATCCAACTGCCCAACATTACAATGGCAAATATTCCAAAAATGCAAACCAGCCACAGACTGCACACAGCACAGTCGGTGATTTTCATACAGAGCGCTACATGACGTTACCAACATAAAAACCTAAAAGCCTACTTACACATGGAGTGGCGCCACACACCTCTCCTCCAAATAAAAAGTTCAAAGCCACACCCTCAGCCGGTGAAGTCAGGGCGACGATCCTCTGGGCCTGTGAAGGCGTTATTCTGTTTGATGTCCTGCCTCATGGTGCAACGATCAACTTTGAAGTGTACTGTGCTGCCCTCAGGAAATTGAAGAAACGACCTCAGCGTGTTCATCGCCACAAAAATGGAAACGATCTTCTTCTCCATGACAGGTCTGAGCACCCGAGAGGAGCTGACAAAACTTAATTGGACTGTTCTTCCTCATCCACCCTACAGCCCGGATATCGCATCTTCTGACTTCCATCTGTTTGGTCCAACAAAGGATGCATTCCACAGACGGAGCGAGGTGGCGTAGTAGTTAGCACACTGGACTCGCATTCGGGAGGACGACGGTTCAATCCCGCATCCGGCCATCCTGATTTAGATTTTCCGTGATTTCCCTATACCGCTCCAGGCAAATGCCGGGATGGTTCCTTTGAAAGGGCACTGCCGACTTCCTTTCCCGTCCTTCCCTAATCCGATGAGACCGATGACCTCGCTGTTTGGTCTCTTCCCCAGACAACCAACCCAACCAACCAACCATTCCACGGGTATCAGTACGTGATTGACGGGGAGGTTACAGATGCAGCAAGGCTCCGGCCCTCCCAGTAAGGTGGCGTTAGGCCGTCGCATTGAACTGAGATTATGTTGGAAACTAGGGTTTTGTAGCCAAAAGCGTGGGGAATAATGTGGTGTATTGCAATCCTGAATAAAACCAACATGATTTCAGAAAAAAATATGTTGTATTACTTGTTAAACGTCCCTCATATTTCAGGTTAGTAGTTGTCAGTTTTCCTGTTCTCTGTATTTCTCAATCTCAGACGGATCCTGTGATTAATTGTTATTCATGTACGAGTTAGCGGAGTACTTTATAATAAACTGGGGTTAATTTAGACCATTATCTCGTTTAATAGCTAGATGATCCCCATTTATTCTCTGTTGTGAACTGCAACACCCATGTCTCGTTTGCTAGGCCCATCCTTTTCCTACCACTAATCCACTGTGCTATAAATTTTATTAGCGCATATGAGCCCGTGGGGAGTGATCGGACAGTCGGTCGATCCAGCCAATGGTGACCGTTTTTTGTCAGTAGTTCAGTTGACGCCTTACAAACTCTACAGCACAATGTTACGTCACGGACGTCCTCATGTATTACTTCTGATGCGACAGTATCGTAATGCCATTTTTTCACAGGACAACGCTCGTCCACACACTGCACATGACTCTTTGAAGTGTCTGCGTGTGGCTGAGATACTCCCGTGGCCAGCAAGATCCCCGTATCTGCATTCAATAGAACATGTGTGAGACCACATCAGACATCAACTTTGTCCCAGTGGTAGTATCCATTATATCAAGGGCCATTTACAGCAGAGAGACTGAAATATGCCATTGTCAAACAGATAGACAGGAGCGACATCAATGATTACCGACCTGTTTCACTGCTGATATTTTCCATAAATTTTGAGAAGATGGTTTGCTGTAGAATGGTATCTCACCTGAGCAACAATTATACCTTGAGCAGATCGCGGTTCAGATTTCAGAAGAGTTGCTCTACTGAGAATGCCATTTACGTGTTCACTCACCAGATTTTACTAGCAGCAAATAATAAAAACCAGTTAGTATTTTCTGTGACCTATCTAAGCCACTTTGTGAATCATGGTATTCTTATAGATAAATGGAAGTTTTGTGGGACTGATGGTGTAGCCAACAAGTGGATAATATCGTATCTTACCAAAGAATGCAGAGAGTTGTACTTTGTAATTCAACCAATGCAGTCCTGGGACGTTATTGTGATTGGGGAGAAATCCCCAAGGCTCGATCTTAGGCTCACTATTGTTCCTCATGCAAGTAAACGATTTTCTGCCTAGTATACAACAGGCAGAATTAGTTCTTTTTTCAGATGATACTAGTATTGTAATCAGTCAAAGCACAGTTACAGAACCACATTCTCCTTAAAAGTATCAACGACTGGTTATCTGAGAATGGTTTGACCCGCTATTTAAAAAAAATAAAATAAAATGAAAAACAAAAAAGTGGTGGAAACTTTAAAATTCTTAGGGATCCGTATGATGAGAATTAAACTGGAAAAGCAGATTTTGGAACCCCTAAAACAACTTAGTTCAGCCAATTTGCTCTTAGAATCATTGCAAATCTTGAGGAGAGACGAATCACTAAACTGACATATTTGGCACATTTTCTTTCAGTAATTTCATACAGAATAACGCTCTGCGGAAACTCATCTTTAAGGAAAGGAGTCTTCATTGCTCACAGACGTGCGATAAGACTAATATGTGGTGCTTGCCCACAGTCACCCTGCAGACATCTGTTTAAGGAGTTGCGCATTCTGACTACTGCTTCACAGTACATTTATTCCCTCATGAAGTTTGTTGTAAATAATCCACCGCAGTTCAAAAGGGACAGCGATGTACATAATTACAATACCAGAAGGAAAAATGACATTCATTACAGGGCATTGGGATTGTCTAGCACAAAAAGGAGTACGCAAGTTGCAGCTAAAATTTTTGAAAACTTACCCAGTGATATAATATACCCAACGAACAGCAAAGTGCAGTTTCAAAACAAGCTGAAAATGTTTCTCCTTGACAACCCCTTCCATTCCATAGAAGAATTTCTCTTATTTTGATGTGTAAAACTTGGGGGGGGGGGGGGGGGGGGGGGTAGGAATTAGTAACTCACATCAGTGTATTAAAAAAACATTATAAATGTTCAACATATTACGATAATTACAAATTAATTTGCGATGTGCTTGTAAAATGACGCGTTCCACATCATTACGATTTATCGTGCAAAACTATCCATTGAACATGAAACTAACAAACAGTTGTGGGCCAGTTTGCCCCAGGGTTTATGAAACCATTACCAAGGCTTGCATCCAGACCACAGGGGGCTTAGCGCCATAGTGCCAAATGGTCAAATACTGCCGTGTTCTTTGTAAATACGACTTGATATTGTGATTCCTGCACTAACCCGTCAAGTTTTTTTTCCGTTTCCTCCTCCACTTCTTGTTGCTTCACTTTTTCTGACAGGCAGCGCATATTCAGTGTTAAAATACTTCTCTTTTTCAAAAACACTCTTCTTGCTATAACCATTCTGCATTTTACATGCTCTCTACTTCGGCCATCGTCTGTTATTACGACAATCGTTCCGAAAGCAATGTCTCCTATTTTTATTCGTGGAAACTACAGGAGCTACAGGCGGTATCAAAAAAAATCATTCGATTAGGCACGTCTATATTCCTGAAACTAGTAGACATATACAATGAATCTTGTTTTTTGATGAATGAGAAACTTAAAAAAAAAAGTTCCATACATTTTCACAGGTATTCAATATGCTCCCTTGAGATGCACGGCATATGTCAATGCGGAATTCAAATTTTTCCCACAATGGAGCAAGCATGTCTTCAATTACAGCTTCCAGAGCTGCTGTTATGTGGTGTCTCAGTTAATTCATGTTTTGGTAATGGAGGCTCATAAACAGAGACTTTTATAAAACCCTACAAGAAATAACCACACACGGTCAGGTCCGGTGACCTTGGAGGCCAGTAATATAAGCATTTGGTCCAGTGCGACCGATGGATCGTTCAGTAATCCTTTGATTTAAAAATTCCTGCACTTCCAGATGCCAGTGTGGCGGTGCCCCAATCTTTTCGTAAATGAAGTCGTTCGAACCAGTCTCCAACTATGGGAAAAGAAAGTTCTCAAGCATATCGAGATATGTGCTTCCTTTAACAATGTCTTCGGCAAAGAGAAATGGACCACACACAAGACACATTAAATTTTGAAGAGTCCCTCTCATGTTGTACAACTTCATATGGTTGTTCCGTACCCCACACTTTCACATCATGACGGTTTACCTTTCCATTTAAATGGAATGTTGCCTCGTCACTAAACACTAAACGTTGAAGAAAACTGTCATCCTCCAGCTTACCAAGAACGAAATTACAGAACTCCACAGGTTGCTGTCTGTCACCTTCACGAAGGGCTTGCAGTAGCTGAATTTTGTATGGTTTCACGTGTAAACGTCGACAGAACACACCCCAGACGGATATCGGGGGCATGTTGAGCTATCGAGCTGCACGGCGAACGGATTTCTGCGGACTGCTTGTGAAACTATGGCGGATGCGTCCGACGACAGTGCCAGACAATCGGGAAAAATCCGCCGATTTTCCTTCACACAAACAACCTGTTTCTCGGAATTGTTCATGCTACCGTCTAATGCTCGATGCTGTAGGAGGATCCACACCATACCTAGTACGAAAGTCACGCAGAATAGTCATTAGTGACCCACACTGCGCAAAACTTAGAACACAAAACGCTTTTGGTTGTCCCGACACCATTTTAATAGACCTGAAGTGGGCACAACTACTGCTACCTAGTGGGAACCACGTAAAACACGGGAGCTTGCTCTTTCCAACAGTATGTTCTTCACACACGTATCTCAAATAACATAATAGTTATGATTATTTTAAATCGGATGATTCTTTTTTATATACCCTGTATATAAATCATAACAGTACAGCTACATAGAGCAATATTTCAGCTACAGACTGTCATTTTTCCACATAGCCAGCACCATTCGTTATGCACTTTTGCCAACGATGAACCAGAGCCTGCATGCTGCGCTTGTAAAAGTCGGAACCAGCTATGGCTAACCACTTCCTTACAGCTTTGGCAACAGCATCTGAGTATTGAAAATGTTCGCTGTGTAGTCCATCTTTCAGAGACCTAAAGACATGGAAATCTGAAGTCACTAAGCCTGGACTGTACGGTGGATGTGGCAAGACAGTCCAGCCCAATTCTGCAACCAATTGCGTGGTCGCTGAACTGGTGTAGGACCTGGCGTTATCGTGTTGCAGGTGAAAGTTGGTCTTCTTCTCTGGCCTTACCCTGGAAATTCGGTCTTTCAGCTTAGTCAGTGTCGTCTTGCAGCGTGCTGAATTGACAGTTTCTCCACGCTCCAGGACATCCAAAAGAACCACACGCTGGCTACCCCAGAAGACTGTGCACATCAATTTGCCTGCAGACGGCTGTGCTTGAATTTCTTCTTTGGCTGATAATTCACATGTTACAATTACGTGGACTGTCTTTTGGATTCCGGCACGTGGTGGTGACACCACGTCTCATTTCCGATGACGATGCTATTTAGAAAATTGTCACCTTCAGCTTCATGTTGGTCCAGCAGGTGCTGACTAATTTCCATTCAATGAGTTTCTTGATCTTCTGTAAGCATCCGCAGGCCCCATCTCGCACAGATTTTGCGATAACCGAAATGTTCCAACATTATATCCACGGCATTACAGCCGACATTCGGCCTAGCACACAATTCTCTGGTCGCTATCAGCCGATCAGCACGAATGCACTGATCAAGACCCTCTTCATTGCGAGGGATGACAGCTGTGCAGGGCCGACTGGGCTGTGATTTGTCATGCGCACCTTTTTCACCACCTCGAAAATTCCGTACCCATCGCTTCACTTTGCTCACGTCTATAGTCTCCATACAGCTTTACAAGCGTAATGGATTTCAACCGGCGCAGTTTTTTTAGCAGTGTTTTATGCGCACGTCCATATCAGACTCCATTTTGGAACAGTTCTCTGCTGGCGCCAACTAATGCAGAACAACGAAACCACCAGCAAATGAAAGAGGAAGGTTTAAGCATTAACACTACACCAGTAACATCTGGCTCGGACATCCAAAATGTCCACACAAAAAGAATAGGAGGCATTACTTTCGGAACGACTATCCAAACAAAATTCATCTACTACTTTCACTGTCTCATGTCCTAACCTAAGTCCCTCACCATCAGCTCATTAAATTCGACTACATGGTATTGACCTTGTTTTATTTTGTTGACGTTCATCTTACAACCTGTTTTCAAGACATACCTACTTCCTCCAACTGCTCTTCAGAGTCCTTTTACCGTCTCTGACAAAATTGCTTTGTCATTAGCAAAGCACTAAGTTTTAATTTCATCTCCCTGAACAGTAAATCCCCGTGATTTTACGTACACGAAAATTGAACAACGATAAAAATTATGACTACCAAGATGAAGGCTCTCTTTCTTCGATGGTGAAATGTGACCACACCTTTTGAAACACGGTGAAGAAACCCGTGGCTCCACAAGGAAGCAGGAAGACGCAGCATCGTAAGCAGCCTGGCGGAGACACATCCTTCCTACCACCAGCAGAAGCTTCACTCTCCGAGTCAGTTCCTTGCAGCGACTTCCGCACGAACTAAGACGGAAAAAAATCACAAAAAACTGGCAATAACTTGAGAGAAAAGTAACGCAACTGACACGAAGGTTGAGCAGATTGTCTTTTTTGTACTTTTCAGAAGCATCAATGCACAGAAACACGAAGAAGAAAAAAAGAATATAATGAAACTAATTGTTGGCTGTTAAGGCCCCCGTAATCGATCAAACGTGTTTGACAAAATCGCTCATATCCAACCACGGATTTGCCAAGCAAGCTTGTACACGTTCAAACAACGTTTTGTCCGTTTAACCCCACTTTGAAGCAGACGCAATTCGTGTTCGCGTGTATTTTGAGCGTAGTGAGTACGGCCACAAATGCAGACAAAGCAGGCCTGTCATTGACTTTGGCACTGTGTAAAGAAGAAGAAGAAGAAGAAGAAGCAGAAGAAGAAGCAGAAGAAGATTCTGGCCCAGGGAATGGCTTAAAGTAAGAGTTTACCCATGAAAATACGCTAAGGGAAATATTACTTTCGGAATCCGATTATTACATCGAATTTCTTCGAAACGACAATGAAACTTTTTAAATCTTATTAAGTCCTACCTAAAAGAGCAAACTTGCCTGTCAAGTTTGATCTTGTCTAGCCACAGATGTGTCAAACAAGCTCGTACGCGTGCTAAGGAGGTCGTCAATTTAACCTCGCTTTTGAAGCAGACACTTTTCCTGTATGCTCTATTTTGGCAATAGTGGGAATGGCTTGAAACGCAGATAAAACATTTCTAACATTTCCTCTGGCTCTGTGTTTAAAGAAGAAGAAGGAAAAAAAAAGACACTGGCCCAGGGTACAGTTTAAAATGAGAAATATGCAACATGAAACCTGTTAATGAAAATGTTTCATTCAGAACCTAATGGTTACACCAACTTTCTGCGGAGGGACAGTGAAACGTTTAATAACTTACTTAGTGTTACTTCATCCTCACTTTGTCGTCTAAAGACAGGTCATTAAAATACCGCAACGTGAGAACATATAGCCCACATCGACCGTTGAAGAATCAAAGAACTTCGATTTCTTTTATTTCATTCCATTCCGCTTGTATGTCGCTGTTTGCGTAAAATATTGATTTTATTCATAACCTCTTCATGCGTAATACATGGCTGGGAAAGATGTCGTAGATTGGTAATTGTCAGTGATATTTTGTTTTTATACTTGATCGTAGATTTCATAGTAGTGGAAATTCACGATGTAGTGCGGCAAATCATAATAAAATTATTTTTCACTTAACATATTCGGCGAAACGTCAACACGAACTTTCAATCAAAATTTCTCTCAAACACGTCAAACACGATCTCTGCTTGACAAACACGTCAAACTGCACCGTACACGGTCAAATATTAGGCAAGTATAGTTAAGTTTGACAAAATGTTTACTGGGGCCTTAAGATCTACCTATTACGCAAAAGACTGTTCTTTTTCAAATAGACCGAAACATGTTTCAACACTTTTATGTCATCGTCACTGGCTTTACTTTATAGAAATCTGTGAATGTGAACATGTTTGAAGCGGTAACTACTCTAAGCCTAAAAACACTTTTTATTTGCTTTTGCCATACAGTACTTTAACATTATAGGGCTACGCAGAACCCTTTGCACATTATTTGATATCGGTAGCTTGTCCGCTGCAACTATATGAAGTTAAAGTGAGCTTGGTTGGTAAGTTAACATGTCACTTTATATCTAAACATAATTTCGTTGTGTAAAAATATTTCGCGCCTGTGTCTGCTGTTACTTTTGTTTAGCTTTGGCAAATCCCTTTTCGTGTTAGTTATTGAGAACCACACACCAGTACTACATTCCGTCTGTAAATAACACTATTCTTTTTGCCAAAACCCAGTGTAAGCGTTGTTGTTATTTGTCCAACCCCAGTTGGCGTTCACTTGTTCTCAAATGAGATTGGCGCCAAAGATACACACACAAACACACACACACACACACACATGCACAGAAAGAGAGAGAGAGAGAGAGTGAGAGAGAGAGAGAAGGAGACCGTAAACAAAACTCAAAACTTGGCAGCAAACTCACCTGAGAATAAGTGAACGCCAACTCGGACTGGACACACAACAACAACACCGCTTACACTGTGTTTCGGCGAAAGTGAAGTGTTATTTGAAAACGAAACTCTAAAAAATGTGTTTAGTATTTGTGTGTGGTTCTGAATAACTGCCGACCGCGGTGGTCTCGCGGTTCTAGGCACGCAGTCCGGAACCGTGCGACTGCTACGGTCGCAGGTTCGAATCCTGCCTCGGACATGGATGTGTGTGATGTCCTTAGGTTAGTTAGGTTTAAGTAGTTCTAAGTTCTAGGGGACTGATGACCACAGCTGTTAAGTCCCATACTGCTCAGAGCTATTTGAACCATTTTTTCTGAATAACTCATGGGAACGCAGATGAAAAAGGATTTGCCAAAGCTATACGTAAGTAGCAGCAGACCTAGGAGCGAAATATCTTCAACAACCAGTTACGTTTAGATACAAGCTGATATGTTAACTCGCCATCCAAATTCGCATTAACATGTTTTGGTTGCACATGGCAAGCTTCCAGCACAATGGGTCCTTCATAAACCTATTGGTTAGCACACTGGACTCGCATTCGGGAGGACGACGGTTCAATCCCGCGTCCGGCCATCGTGATTTAGGTTTCCCGTGATTTCCCTAAATCGCTCCAGGCAAATGCCGGGATGGTTCCTTCCAAAGGGCACGGCCGACTTCCTTCCCCGTCCTTCCCTAATCCGATGAGACCGATGACCTCGCTGTTTGGTCTCTTCCCCCAAACAATCCAATCCAATCCATAAACCTATAATGTAATATTAAGATCATGACAACAACAACAAAAAATTGTAGATTAATTATCACTTATAACATGTGCATATTTTACAGATTTGAATAAAGAAAACCCACTGATAGTGGCGCAAAGGTGCTGAAACAAGTTTGGATCTATATGATAAACTAGTGTTTTATACAACAGACAGACGTTATATCCAGTAATTTTATCTGCAGGCACAGCTAGTACAAGAGTATAAAACCCAAATGATGAGTATAATGAAACAAGTAACTTAAAGTCAACAATTCTGGATTTAAATACAGTGCATGAAAGATTCCACAATGGTAGACGAAAAGCTAGCAACCTCTAGGGTATTTGGAGCCGCCTGAAGTAGATCTTCCTCAGTCCAGGGAAAAGCTGGCAGCGCAGCGAGGGAATTAAGAGGGAGTTGAATCAGTCTTGGATCCAACAGTCGCACGCCTATTGGCGTCTGTCTCGAGTTCTTTGGCCAACGTTGGTCTGATGATTTTACTAACATTTCGCCAGCACGAGTGGCTGGCATTTTCAAAGCTTCACCCTCCAAGTTCACCACCGGGAGAAGCTTCGACAATGCCAGCCACTCGTGCTGGCGAGACGTCAGTAAAATCATCAGACGAACGTCGGCCGAAGAACCCGAGGCAGAAGCCAATAGGTAGTTTGTCAACAAATGGCCACGAAAGCCTTAACAATTTTGTAGTCACACAGGATGCTGGTGTGACAAATCGCGCATGCTCAAAAGTGATCGTATGAATGTGTGTTGGGTCTTTCCTACAAGTGTCTATCGAGTTTTTATTGGCAGGGAGAAGGATCACACGAGCTTCAACTTGAATTTGTTTGATCGTTGTTTAATCCTACTACTCACGGCTAAAAGGAAAGTAACAAGCGTTCATTCACCATTCAATTACTGCTGGATTCCACTGTTTCGCAAAATTTCACAGTTCACAATAAACGTTTCCATAAGTAATAAAATCAATGGTCGATAGCCCATGCCTATTACTGGCACTGATTCAATAACAAGCCCATTGGTGGATGATTGCACACTGCAAAGTTGCAGTCGAAATTGTCAGTATTTAAAGCCACTTTCCTCAGTTGCTACTTCAATTACAATTTATGACATGGATAAGAAAAAGTTCTGTTTTTTCCAATTGAATCTTTTATTTTTGTGTAGCACATATGTCTTTCCTATTCGTGCTAGACATCATCACTGGTCTGTAAGACAAAGAAAAATATTTAATTTTACATCTGTTCATAGGAGTTCTGTAGTGATTCTTGGCAGTTCATGCAAAATATTAATTTACTGCCATGCAGAACTTATGCAGAATGCTGACTATACATGTCACAAAGGCCTTTGCTAATCCTTAACAAATTACAGTTCACTGGGTCGTGCGTGATGTCATTATTCCGAAACGCTATGTGCTAATTACTTGCTATTACTGGCAATGCTATATAAAAACTGACGTTCAGCTTTGTATGTTTAGTCTTAAGTTAGAGTGTACTCACAGAAATACTTCAAAATTGTTCAAGTAGACATTTCATAGAGCTTATAATTACGTAACTTTAGTTAACAACTTACTGTAATTGACACACATTTATTTCTATATCTAAGTATTTCATATACGATTTTAAATAGTAATTAATTGGGCCCTGCTTTTTTAAAGCTGGATTTAAGCAGTAACTATTGACACGTTTTTATCTAACCACTGAAATAGTTGAGTAAAAAATACTTCCAAGTTATTGCACATTACATAAAATCAAACACATTTCTATAAACACGAAACAATTTAAATAAGTAGAAGTAAATGTTTCAATAAAAGTTTATTAGTGGACTCGAAACTTTTATACACGTTACTTTGGAATTTTGAATATCAAGTCTTCTATAAAATAAAAGTTACCTACACCACAGAAACCAGTGAAACATACATTAACGCCTCAATAAAAAGTATTTGGAAAGCATAGCCTTTGAATTAATTTCGATAGCTACTAAGTTGCTGTTGTCTGGAAGTAAATTGCGAAAAGGGTAAAATGTAGTATTTATTTACTCTTGCAGTAATACCAGAAGAAGAGCGGTTGCTCCACTTTGTTACATTTCAGTGTGCCAAGCTGCAATAGTGCCTCGATCGACAGCGCACGCGGCGTTAGGATGGATGTAGTGAACGCTCCCTATATATGCACCTGCAGTGTTCATACAAATCCTGCCTGTGATTTCTTAGTGTGCGATTTCGCCACGTCATCCCATCTGCAGTGAAGGTAATTCTCTTAAAGGGCCACACTGCTCGCTTCGGAACATTGTAGCTGCTGCAGACTGATACCAAGCAGTCACGTGATGCTCCACGAAATACGTAAAGCATGACAGAGAAGTCCCGTGTAAGTGCCAGTCAGTTGTATGGAACCGGTGCTATAAGATCGGTCGACGTGGGGACGTGACCGAATAACAGAAAGGAGTTACCGTAGTACTACATGCCCCAGAGTACACCGTCAATGAAGTTGCCGGATTTGTTTGTATACAACATGCAAAATAGTTCAAATGGCTCTGAGCACTATGGAACTTAACTTCTGAGGTCATCAGTCCCCTAGAACTACTTAAACCTAACTAACCTAAGGACATCACACACATCCATGCCCGAGGCAGGATTTGAACCTGCAACCGTAGCGATTACGCGGTTCCAAACTGAAGCGCTTAGAACCGCACGGCCACACCGGCCGGCCTACAACATGCACTGCCCAACGTGTCTACAAGGAACCCTGTAGAGCTCGCACAGGTCAACTTGGCTCCTGCGCAGAAACGCATTCTCGTTCTGGAAAACCGAGCGACGTGGCGCAGTGGTTAGCACACTGGACTCGCATTCGGGAGGACAACGGTACAACTCCGCGTCCGGCCATCCTGATTTAGGTTTTCCGTGATTTCTCTTAATCTCTTCAGGCAAATGCCGGGATGGTTCCTTTGAAAAGGGCACGGCCGACTGTCTTACCCATTCTTCCCTAATCCGATGAGACCGATGACCTCGCAGTTTCGTCCCCCAAAACAACCCTAACTCGTTCTGGAAATTTGTGGTAAGGCCTTATGGGACTAAACTGCTGAGGTCATCGGTGTCTAAGCTTACCCACTACTTAATCTAACTTACGATAAGGACTACACACACACACACCCATGCCGGAGGGAGGACTCGAACTTCCGACGGGGGGAGCCGCGCGGACCGTGACAAGCAAGGCGCCTTAAAGGTACGTTGTCCAAGACGCGACGCACAATAGCGACTGCGACGGGTCGCTACATGACGTCAGAAGTTGTCCGCTGGCGCATGCGTAGTTCGAGTTTGGGATGCGACGCGCGACTGTTGCGGCAGCTGTCGCAGCACTGCACCAGTGAGCAGTGTTGCGACGGAAGTCGCACGACACAAAGACGTACGGCTGCGAGAAAGATGTCGAGCCAGTCAAGGAAAACTGAAATGAGCCACTCACAGGATGTGATGCTCTGTGAGCTGGTCTCGCAACAGCCATGCCTTTACGATTTGAAGAACCCTAAATATAGAGACACTATGTTCAGAGACAGAATTTGGGAAGAAATTGGTGAACAGTTGAAACTGGCAGGAGAGTGAAATATATAATATTTTCCCATTAATGCAAATTTTTCAGGCCTGTTATGAAAATCAGTGTAATCCATGCAGATGTAGAATTAGAATGATGAAAATGAACTTGAAGGTCAATTTTCGCATTACTCTTTTTTGTGACGATAAAAATTGAAAACGGCAAATACATTATAAAATGAACAATCTAAAGTACAACGAGAAAGTTACATTTTACAATACCTTCACTTTGAAAGTAAACGGTAGATTGGTGTCTTGATGATACCTTCTAGTTGCGAAAAACCACCACCAGATTGTTGTACAGCTTTCTGTAATCAATAGATGTTCGTTTTTGAGGAAGGCGTTTCTCAACAGATTGCGCAAACAGTATGCTGCAATAAGTTATTTGTCACATTCACTTCAATTCATTGGTAGAAGATGGTGCTCAAAAAACTTGTGCCAAAAGTGCGCTACTGTTTTACAAGGCCCTTCTGGTCTGACACAGTTCACAATTGAAATTCGTCTTTTGTAAATCCTGGAGTCATCTTTTGAGTGCAGCTTGGCAAGATTAAATGTTGATGTCATCCATAACGATGTATGCTGTCAGAATACAAGAATATGGAAGTTCATTTCGATGGGAATAAAGATTCAGTCGGCTATGAAAGTTGCCTTAGCTTGTTCCAAAAGTTCCTGCATGGGAGAAACTGACAAGTATAATTTGGGGAAATTTTGTGAACAAGCATGGACATTTATTTCTTCCACATTTCTGCCAGTGTATACTGTAGACGTTCAGAATGAAAATTCTAGAGATGATTAAGGTGTAACCCTATCTTGTTGTCAAGAACTTGAAACAATGCAATGAAGCTAGCGTGCGCTTATTGTTAATAAACTTATCTTTCATTGGAATTTTAGGTGAAATGTGCAAAAACAGATGGAGGAATATTCGGGACTCGTATCAGAGAAATAAACGAGAAAGAAAGCTTGGAACAGGTTCAGATGCCTCAGCAAAACCAAGAAAATGGGTTCTGCTTGATCACTTGGCTTTAAGAAACCTACGTTTCGTGGCATTTTAAATGAAATTGTCAAGAGCATATGGAGAAATATTAGTAACTCATACCGGAGGAATATGACATAAAATGGTTTCATTAGGTCCAAATGTGTCAGCGAAACAAAACAAATGCATTCTCTATCGTGTGATGACCACACGATTCTCGTCGCACGTCGACAGAACTGGCGGCTAGTCGCGACGCTCACTGAGATATATGAGCCCAAATCTCGGAAACGGAGATCGATATCAATCTGATCTCAACTTAAAAAATAATTTCGATATGTTAGCTTCTTTTCATCGGCAACGATGTATGACCTAACGTGAACCATACGTAAAGTAGCCAGTGACCACATTTTTCACTGTACACAATTCAAATTTTATGCAGTAGGTTACTTGTAAATTAAGTATCGGGATAACTGTGGCGAATATCGGAAAAATAGACACCTCATTATCAAGCTGTGATGTGAAACTGTAAGATACGCAAACATCAATTTTTTGTGCCTTTTACTTTCCTCACAATTGATTGAGAAGTAATATACAGCGAAAAAAACACGCAAAACCGGAAGAGATACTTTTCAATTTTTTAAAGTAAAAGGAGAATCTGTATCGAAAAACTAACTCTGGGAGCCGATGTAACTTTGTTGCATTAACATACAGTATTTTTTACAGCAAGAAAATCGGAATTCTTATTTTTCTTATGTATTTGAATCCGCCGCCGCCGACCGGAGCTTGGGAAACGGCGACGACTCCAGTCGTGTTGCGGCCGTGTCGCCGTCTGCCAGGGTGGGGAAAGAGGAGGGGGCAGCGTCGCAGTCGCAGCCAACTGTCGCGTCTTGCACAACGTAACTTAAGGCGCCTTAAGGTACGTTGTCCAAGACGCGACGCACACTAGCGACTGCGACGGGTCGCTACGTGACGTCAGAAGTTGTCCGCTGGCGCATGCGCAGTTCGAGTTTGGGATGCGACGCGCGACTGTTGCGGCAGCTGTCGCAGCACTGCACCAGTGAAGGTACGTTGTCCAAGACGCGACGCACACCAGCGACTGCGACGGGTCGCTACGTGACGTCAGAAGTTGTCCGCTGGCGCATGCGCAGTTCAAGTTTGCGATGCGACGCGCGACTGTTGCGGCAGCTGTCGCAGCACTGCACCAGTGAGCAGTGTTGCGACGGAAGTCGCACGACACAAAGACGTACGGCTGCGAGAAGATGTCGAGCCAGTCAAGGAAAACTGAAACGAGCCACTCACAGGATGTGATGCTCTGTGAGCTGGTCTCGCAACAGCCTTGCCTTTACGATTTGAAGAACCCTAAATATAGAGACACTATGTTCAGAGACAGAATTTGGGAAGAAATTGGTGCACAGTTGAAACTGGCAGGAGAGTGAAATATATAATATTTTCCCATTAATGCAAATTTTTCAGGCCTGTTATGAAAATCAGTATAATCCATGCAGATGTAGAATTAGAATGGTGAAAATGAACTTGAAGGTCAATTTTCGCATTACTCTTTTTTGTGACGATAAAAATTGAAAACGGCAAATACATTATAAAATGAACAATCTAACGTACAACGAGAAAGTTACATTTTACAATACCTTCACTTTGAAAGTAAACGGTAGATTGGTGTCTTGATGATACCTTCTAGTTGTGAAAAACCACCGCCAGATTGTTGTACAGCTTTCTGTAATCAATAGATGTTCGTTTTTGAGGAAGGCGTTTCTCAACAGATTGCGCAAACAGTATGCTGCAATAAGTAATTTGTCACATTCACTTCAATTCATTGGTAGAAGATGGTGCTCAAAAAACTTGTGCCAAAAGTGCACTACTGTTTTACAAGGCCCTTCTGGTCTGACACAGTTCACAATTGAAATTCGTCTTTTGTAAATCCTGGAGTCATCTTTTGAGTGCAGCTTGGCAAGATTAAATGTTGATGTCATCCATAACGATGTATGCTGTCGGAATATAAGAATATGGAAGTTCATTTGGATGGGAATAAAGAGTCAGTCGGCTATGAAAGTTGCCTTAGCTTGTTCCAAAAGTTTCTGCATGGGAGAAACTGACAAGTATAATTTGGGGAAATTTTGTGAACAAGCACGGACATTATTTCTTCCACATTTCTGCCAGTGTATACTGTAGACGTTCAGAATGAAAATTCTAGAGATGTTTAAGGTGTAACCCTATCTTGTTGTCAAGAACTTGAAACAATGCAATGACGCTATCGTGCGCTTATTGTTAATAAACTTATCTTTCATTGGAATTTTAGTTGAAATGTGCAAAAACAGATGGAGGAATATTCGGGACTCGTATCAGAGAAATAAACGAGAAAGAAAGCTTGGAACAGGTTCAGATGCCTCAGCAAAACCAAGAAAATGGGTTCTGCTTGATCACTTGGCTTTAAGAAACCTACGTTTCGTGGCATTTTAAATGAAATTGTCAAGAGCATATGGAGAAATATTAGTAACTCATACCGGAGGAATATGACATAAAATGGTTTCATTAGGTCCAAATGTGTCAGCGAAACAAAACAAATGCATTCTCTATCGTGTGATGACCACACGATTCTCGTTGCGCGTTGACAGAACTGGCGGCTAGTCGCGACGCTCCCGGAGATATATGAGCCCAAATCTCGGAAACGGAGATCGATATCAATCTGATCTCAACTTAAAAAATAATTTCGATATGTTAGCTTCTTTTCATCGGCAACGATGTATGACCTAACGTGAACCATACGTAAAGTAGCCAGCGACCACATTTTTCACTGTTTACAATTCAAATTTTATGCAGTAGGTTACTTGTAAATTAAGTATTGGGATAACTGTGACGAATATCGGAAAAATAGACACCTCATTATCAAGCTGTGATGTGAAACTGTAAGATACGCAAACATCAATTTTTTGTGCCTTTTACTTTCCTCACAATTGATAGAGAAGTAATATACAGCGAAAAAAACACGCAAAACCGGAAGAGATACTTTTCAATTTTTTAAAGTAAAAGGAGAATCTGTATCGAAAAACTAAGTCTGGGAGCCGATATAACTTTGTTGCATTAACATACAGTATTTTTTACAGCAAGAAAATCGGAATTCTTATTTTTCTTATGTATTTGAATCCGCCGCCGCCGACCGGAGCTTGGGAAACGGCGACGACTCCAGTCGTGTTGCGGCCGTGTCGCCGTCTGCCAGGGTGGGGAAAGAGGAGGGGGCAGCGTCGCAGTCGCAGCCAAGTGTCGCGTCTTGCACAACGTAACTTGAGCAGTGTTGCGACGGAAGTCGGACGACACAAAGACGTACGGCTGCCAGAATGATGTCGAGCCAGTCATGGAAAACTGAAATGAGCCACTCACAGGATGTGATGCTCTGTGAGCTGCTCTCGCAACAGCCTTGCCTTTACGATTTGAAGAACCCTAAATATAGAGACACTATATTCAGAGACAGAATTTGGGAAGAAATTGGTGCACAGTTGAAACTGGCAGGTGAGTGAAATATATAATATTTTCCCATTAATGCAAATTTTTCAGGCCTGTTATGAAAATCAGTATAATCCATGCACATATAGAATTAGAATGATGAAAATGAACTTGAAGGTAAATTTTCGCATTACTCTTTTTTGTGATGATAAAAATTGAAAACGGTAAGTACATTATAAAATGAACAATGTAAAGTACAACGAGAAAGTTACATTTTACAATACCTTCACTTTGAAAGTAAACGGTAGATTGGTGTCTTGATGATACCTTCTAGTTGTGAAAAACCACCACCAGATTGTTGTACAGCTTTCTGTAATCAATAGATGTTCGTTTTTGAGGAAGGCGTTTCTCAACAGATTGCGCAAACAGTATGCTGCAATACGTAATTTGTCACATTCACTTCAATTCATTGGTAGAAGATGGTGCTCAAAAAACTTGTGCCAAAAGTGCACTACTGTTTTACAAGGCCCTTCTGGTCTGACACAGTTCACAATTGAAATTCGTCTTTTGTAAATCCTGGAGTCATCTTTTGAGTGCAGCTTAGCAAGATTAAATGTTCATGTCATCCATAACGATGTATGCTGTCGGAATATAAGAATATGGAAGTTCATTTGGATGGGAATAAAGAGTCAGTCGGCTATGAAAGTTGCCTTAGCTTGTTCCAAAAGTTTCTGCATGGGAGAAACTGACAAGTATAATTTGGGGAAATTTTGTGAACAAGTACGGACATTATTTCTTCCACATTTCTGCCAGTGTATACTGTAGACGTTCAGAATGAAAATTCTAGAGATGTTTAAGGTGTAACCCTATCTTGTTGTCAAGAACTTGAAACAATGCAATGACGCTATCGTGCACTTATTGTTAATAAACTTATCTTTCATTGGAATTTTAGGTGAAATGTGCAAAAACAGATGGAGGAATATTCGGGACTCGTATCAGAGAAATAAACGAGAAAGAAAGCTTGGAACAGGTTCAGATGCCTCAGCAAAACCAAGAAAATGGGTTCTGCTTGATCACTTGGCTTGAAGACACCTACATTTCGTGGCATTTAAAATGAAATTGTCAAGAGCTTATGGAGAAATATTAGTAACTCATACCGGAGAAATATATGACATAAAATGGTTTCATTAGGTCCAAATGTGTCAGCGAAACAAAACAAATGCATTCTCTATCGTGTGAAGACCACACGATTCTCGTTGCGCGTCGACAGAACTGGCGGCTAGTCGCGACGCTCCCGGAGATACACTCCTGGAAATTGAAATAAGAACACCGTGAATTCATTGTCCCAGGAAGGGGAAACTTTATTGACACATTCCTGGGGTCAGATACATCACATGATCACACTGACAGAACCACAGGCACATAGACACAGGCAACAGAGCATGCACAATGTCGGCACTAGTACAGTGTATATCCACCTTTCGCAGCAATGCAGGCTGCTATTCTCCCATGGAGACGATCGTAGAGATGCTGGATGTAGTCCTGTGGAACGGCTTGCCATGCCATTTCCACCTGGCGCCTCAGTTGGACCAGCGTTCGTGCTGGACGTGCAGACCGCGTGAGACGACGCTTCATCCAGTCCCAAACATGCTCAATGGGGGACAGATCCGGAGATCTTGCTGGCCAGGGTAGTTGACTTACACCTTCTAGAGCACGTTGGGTGGCACGGGATACATGCGGACGTGCATTGTCCTGTTGGAACAGCAAGTTCCCTTGCCGGTCTAGGAATGGTAGAACGATGGGTTCGATGACGGTTTGGATGTACCGTGCACTATTCAGTGTCCCCTCGACGATCACCAGTGGTGTACGGCCAGTGTAGAAGATCGCTCCCCACACCATGATGCCGGGTGTTGGCCCTGTGTGCCACGGTCGTATGCAGTCCTGATTGTGGCGCTCACCTGCACGGCGCCAAACACGCATACGACCATCATTGGCACCAAGGCAGAAGCGACTCTCATTGCTGAAGACGACACGTCTCCATTCGTCCCTCCATTCACGCCTGTCGCGACACCACTGGAGGCGGGCTGCACGATGTTGGGGCGTGAGCGGAAGACGGCCTAACGGTGTGCGGGACCGTAGCCCAGCTTCATGGAGACGGTTGCGAATGGTCCTCGCCGATACCCCAGGAGCAACAGTGTCCCTAATTTGCTGGGAAGTGGCGGTGCGGTCCCCTACGGCACTGCGTAGGATCCTACGGTCTTGGCGTGCATCCGTGCGTCGCTGCGGTCCGGTCCCAGGTCGACGGGCACGTGCACCTTCCGCCGACCACTGGCGACAACATCGATGTACTGTGGAGACCTCACGCCCCACGTGTTGAGCAATTCGGCGGTACGTCCACCCGGCCTCCCGCATGCCCACTATACGCCCTCGCTCAAAGTCCGTCAACTGCACATACGGTTCACGTCCACGCTGTCGCGGCATGCTACCAGTGTTAAAGACTGCGATGGAGCTCCGTATGCCACGGCAAACTGGCTGATACTGACGGCGGCGGTGCACAAATGCTGCGCAGCTAGCGCCATTCGACGGCCAACACCGCGGTTCCTGGTGTGTCCGCTGTGCCGTGCGTGTGATCATTGCTTGTACAGCCCTCTCGCAGTGTCCGGAGCAAGTATGGTGGGTCTGACACACCGGTGTCAATGTGTTCTTTTTTCCATTTCCAGGAGTGTATATGAGCCCAAATCTCGGAAACGGAGATCTATATCATTCTGATCTCAACTTTAAAAATAATTTCGATATGTTAGCTTCTTCTCATCGGCAACGATGTATGACCTAACGTGAACCATACGCAAAGTAGCCAGCGACCACATTTTTCACTGTACACAATTCAAATTTTATGCAGTAGATCGCTTGTAAATTAAGTATCGGAATAACTGTGACGAATATCGGAAAAATAGACACCTCATTATCAAGCTGTGATGTGAAACTGTAAGATACGCAAACATCAATTTTTTGTGCCTTTTACTTTCCTCACAATTGATAGAGAAGTAATATACAGCGAAAAAAACACGCGAAACCGGAAGAGATACTTTTCAATTTTTCAAAGTAAAAGGAGAATCTGTATCGAAAAACTAACTCTGGGAGCCGATGTAACTTTGTTGCATTAACATACAGTATTTTTTACAGCAAGAAATTCGGAATTCTTATTTTTCTTATGTATTTGAATCCGCCGCCGCCGAGAGTTAGTTTTTCGATACAGATACTCCTTTTACTTTAAAAAATTGAAAAGTATCTCTTCCGGTTTTGCGTGTTTTTTTCGCTGTAGATTACTTGTCTATCAATTGTGAGGAAAGTAAAAGGCACAAAAAATTGATGTTTGCGTATCTTACAGTTTCACATCACAGCTTGATAATGAGGTGTCTATTTTTCCGATATTCGTCACAGTTATTCCGATACTTAATTTACAAGCGATCTACTGCATAAAATTTGAATTGTGTACAGTGAAAAATTTGGTCGCTGGCTACTTTACGTATGGTTCACGCTAGGTCATACATCGTTGCCGATGAAAAGAAGCTAAAATATCGAAATTATTTTTAAAGTTGAGATCAGAATGATATCGATCTCCGTTTCCGAGATTTGGGCTCATATATCTCCGGGAGCGTCGCGACTAGCCGCCAGTTCTGTCGACGCGCAACGAGAATCGTGTGGTCATCACACGATAGAGAATGCATTTGTTTTGTTTCGCTGACATTTGGACCTAATGAAACCAATTTATGTCATATATTTCTCCGGTATGAGTTACTAATATTTCTCCATATGCTCTCGACAATTTCATTTAAAATGCCACGAAATGTAGGTTTCTTAAAGCCAAGTGATCAAGCAGAACCCATTTTCTTGGTTTTGCTGAGGCATCTGAACCTGTTCCAAGCTTTCTTTCTCGTTTATTTCTCTGATACGAGTCCCGAATATTCCTCCATCTGTTTTTGCACATTTCAACTAAAATTCCAATGAAAGATAAGTTTATTAACAATAAGCGCACGATAGCGTCATTGCATTGTTTCAAGTTCTTGACAACAAGATAGGGTTACACCTTAAACATCTCTAGAATTTTCATTCTGAACGTCTACAGTATACACTGGCAGAAATGTGGAAGAAATAATGTCCGTGCTTGTTCACAAAATTTCCCCAAATTATACTTGTCAGTTTCTCCCATGCAGAAACTTTTGGAACAAGCTAAGGCAACTCTCATAGCCGACTGACTCTTTATTCCCATCCAAATGAACTTCCATATTCTTATATTCCGACAGCATACATCGTTATGGATGACATGAACATTTAATCTTGCCAAGCTGCACTCAAAAGATGACTCCAGGATTTACAAAAGACGAATTTCAATTGTGAACTGTGTCAGACCAGAAGGGCCTTGTAAAACAGTAGTGCATTTTTGGCACAAGTTTTTTGAGCACCATCTTCTACCATTGAATTGAAGTGAATGTGACAAATTACTTATTGCAGCATACTGTTTGCGCAGTCTGTTGAGAAACGCCTTCCTCAAAAACGAACATCTATTGATTACAGAAAGCTGTACAACAATCTGGTGGTGGTTTTTCACAACTAGAAGGTATCAAGACACCAATCTACCGTTTACTTTCAAAGTGAAGGTATTTTAAAATGTAACTTTCTCGTTGTACTTTACATTGTTCATTTTATAATGTACTTACCGTTTTCAATTTTTATCGTCACAAAAAAGAGTAATGCGAAAATTTACCTTCAAGTTCATTTTCATCATTCTAATTCTACATGTGCATGGATTATACTGATTTTCATAACAGGCCTGAAAAATTTGCATTAATGGGAAAATATTATATATTTCACTCTCCTGCCAGTTTCAACTGTGCACCAATTTCTTCCCAAATTTTGTCTCTCAACATAGTGTCTCTATATTTAGGGTTCTTCAAATCGTAAAGGCAAGGATGTTGCGAGACCAGCTCACAGAGGCGACACGGCTATCCCCCGCGGCATTCTCGTCCTCAGAGCTGGGATCTCTACTCAGTTGTCTGTCACCCACGAAGGCGCGTGCTTCACCTCTTCTGAACGAAACGCACTCTTCCCGCTTCGGGTACACTGCAGGAACGGAGGCACGTGCACACTGGCTGCACTACAAACTTTCTCAAATGATTTCGAAGAAGGTATTCTGCATAAAAAAGAAAAAAAGATTCTATTACATCGTATAGTGTCGTTTCGCTAATGGTCATAGCTATTGTGATATTTCTATGTTAAATAAGGTATTGCGCGAAATTCGAACAGTTTGCAATGAAAAATGGAGTTCACAGTGATTTTGCGTTTGATGGAAGTAAGATCATACACGGCTACATACAAACTGTAGAAAACATATTGAATTATTCTTTAAACTTGAGACGAAATCTATTTGTTTCGTCAGTGTTAAGAGGATAGATTGTATGTAGTGCAGTCACATCTGAAAGTGTGAACAAATAACAGAGTGAAAGTGAAATATTCGTGACATCACTCGCATCCCATTAGCTGTTCGAGATATCAAAACCACTTTTCGGCAGTTGATAGAATGCAAAGTGGGGCGTATTTTGTCTTATAGTTAACTTGCAAAACTTTATTATCCACTGAAATATACGAGTAACTACTTCAATGAAATAATTTAATTATTTTAAGCGCCATTGATATCTGCTGAAATGAGATCTAGTATTGGTACGTAATAACATAAGCGAAGGTATTAAGAAGGCAATAGGAATTCCACTGTTAAATGCAGAGAACAGAGCAGAGAGGTGGAAAAAGCACATTGAAGGCCGCTATGAACGATAGTACTTGCCTCATTACGTGGTAGAAGAAGAAACAGCAGCCGACAAGGAGGAAATTGGGGATACAACATTAGAATTTAACAGAGCTTTCGACGACTTAAGGTCGAATAAGGTAGAAGGAATAGATAACATTCCAAGAGAATTTCTAAATTAATTAGGGGAATTCGCAACAAAACGACTATTAACGTTGGTTTCTAGAACGTATGAGACCCCTGGCGATGTACCATCAGACTTTTGGAAAAACGTCATCCACACAATTCCGAAGATTGCAAGACCAGGCAAGTTTGAGAATTATCCCACAATCAGCCTAACGGCTCTTGTATCCAAGTTGCAGACAAGAATAATATACAGAAGAATGGAACAAAAATTGAAGATCACTGAGATGACCGTTACTTTGGCTTTAGGAAAGGTAAATGCACCAGAGGTGGTCCAGATGGCGCGGTTGGTAATGGAAGCAAGACTGAAGAAAAATCAAGACACATTCATGGGATTTGTTGACCTGGAAAAAGCGTTCGACATTGTAAAATGGTGAAAAATGTTCGAAATTTTTTAGAAAAATAAGGGCAAGCCACAGGAAAAGACACACAGTATACCATATGTACAAGAACGAACAGGGAACAATAAGAGTGGAAACCAAAACCGAAGTGCTCGCATTGAAAAGGGTGTAAGACAGGGATGTATTCTTTCTCCTTAACTGTTCAATCTATACATCGAAGAAGCAATGACAGAATTAAACAAGAGTAGAATCAAAACTGAAGGTGAAAGGATATAAGTGATAAGATTCGCTGATGACAGTGAAAATGAAGAAGAATTACAGGATCTGTTGAATGAACAGTCTAATGAGTACAGAATATGGGTTGAGAATTAATTGACGAAAGAATAGAGAATTGAGAAGTAGCAAAAGTAACAACAGCAAGAAACTTGACATCAGGATTGGTGATAACGAAGTAGAAGAAGTTAAAGAATTCTGCTACCTAGACAGCAAAATAACCCATGATGTTAAGCGATGTCTCAGTTCATTCACTGTTGTTAGTAACGTAGGTACATAAATAGTCTTTTATAAACCCCCCCCCCCCACACAAGAAATAATCACATACAGTCAGGTCCGATGAACTTGGAGGCCAGTAATGTGAGGCTGTCATTTGGTCAATTGTGATGGATCCATTGTTCAGTTATCCTTTGATTTAAAAATTCCCACGTTTCCAGATGGCAGTGTAGCGGTGCCCCATCCTGTTGATAAATGAAGTCGTTCGAATCAGTCTTCAACTCTGGGAAAAGAAAGTTATCAAGCATTCGCCATATCTGCTTCCTGTAACAGTTTTCTCGGCAGAGAAAAATGGACCATACATCTTTTCCCGTGGAACTGCATAAAACGCATTAAATTTTGGAGATTCCCTCTCATGTTCAAGTTCATGTGGTTGTTGCGTACCCCATAATCTCACATTATGACGGTTCACCTTTCCATTTAAATGGATTGTTGCCTCGTCACTAAGCAGTAAGCGTGGAAGAAAACTGTCACCCTTCATCTTGCCAAGAACGAAATAACAAGACTCGACAAGTTTGTCACTTTCACGAAAAGGTTGCAGTAGCTGAATTTTGTATGGTTTCATGTGTAAACGTCGACGCAACACGCGCCAGACGGATATCGGGGGGGTGAAGGGCTGTCATGCTGCACGGCGAACGGATTTCCGCGGACTGCTTGTGAAACTATGGCGGATGCGTTCTACATCTGTGTCAGACACACGGGGACGGCCCGGCGATTTGCCTTTACACAAACAACCTGTTTCCCGGAACTGTTCACGCCATCGTCTAATGCTCTGCGCTGTAGCAGGATCCACACCATACCTAGTACGAAAGTCACGCTGAGCAGTTATTACTGACATGCACCGCGCAAAACGCGTTCTGTCCCGACACCATTTTTACTAGAACTGAAGTGCACACACACTACTGCCACCTAGCGGGAACCATGTAAAACTCGCGAGTTTGCTCTTTCCAACATTACGTTGTTTATGCGCATATGTCAAATAACATAACAGTTATGATTTTTCTGTAATCGGATGATTGTTTTTGATACACCCTGTACTATAAAGTGCCACTATTGCGGTTACTGTGCTCCACAAAATCCTCACGTTCACGTGGACAGACATTTTAATCTACTGGGTGTTAATGTGCGGTGTAGTCTTTCATCGTGCAGTCGATTGCCCTCCTTTCCTTTGAAGGTATCACAAATGGTGAGGTGTATCTTCATACGCAAGTAGCGATTTTACCCGCCATTCGAGAGTTATTTGGAAATGGAAGATTTTACCTACAACAAGAAAGCGCTTTCCTCACTATCACAGGCGATGTCAGAGGTTACTTGGGTGAAAATCTACCAGGACGATGGATGGATCGAAGAGGAGCTGTTGAGTACCCACCGCCGTCTCCAGACCTCACACCTCTTGACTTCTACCTACGGGGGACTCTGAAAAATGAAGTTTATCAACAGAAGCCAGCTACATTGAACGAGCTACGGGAAACCATCGATGCGTCCTGTGAGGTCATCACACGGACAACACTGACTGCCATAGTTCGATCAACAGTTCAGCAGCATCGACGTTGTTTCGCTGCTAATGGGGGCCATTTTGAACACGCAAAATAAGAATTGTAACGGTATGACATTTTGTTCCATTAATATTGACTGTCAAAGAGTGCCTGCATTTTTCTGAACCCCTCTGTATTTAAAAACCAAAAATTTTAGCATTGCTGCTGTCGCTATATGATATTTTTACCAGATTATTAATAAAAAAAATACAAAAGCACCTGTTATAAGGGAGGCCAAATAAATACCGAAAAATAACTGCTATTCGGAACTAAGATACTGGTATTGCTTTTAACAGATCGGTTTTTCCCATCGCAATTTTCCGTCGGCATGGGAGCCTTCACGACTACCATTGCCCAGATCACTGTATAGCGCAAGCTCAACAATCCGCCATTTTGAATCCTACGTTGAAGGTGCTCGTTTAAACTCTATGGAACACTTACACTTTTCAATATGCTCTAAAGGTCATAAAATGTACATTCCTTGCGCTGATAATATTACAGCATTGTAAATGTATTGGTTTACATCTGACTGTAAGAGGTAAGCAATTTAAAGTAGGTGATTCGATGAGTATTTCGAGATATGAGACATTTACTTACGTTCCATGTAAGTCATACGTTGCTGCTCTAAAAATTTACCAAATACAGTTAAATGCTTTACTAGTAGTGTATTTTTTGGTTTATACACGGTACATCTACTTAAGTTTATGGTAAGTAGGAGTTGCATTCGTAACCAATTACGGAACAGTGTTAAAGTGGAACACCACAGGCATAGAAATTTAACGTCAGCACAACAGAGAATTGCATGAGTACTCAAAGTATATTACTGAGCCCAATTTTATTGGCTATTTCAAAAGCCGTAAAAGAAACCAGTCAGAAGTTATTTAAAAAGTAAACGAAATCTGCAGAAAGATTAAAAGAAACACATTTCTTACTTATATAATTTCATTACCACTGCTCTGTGAGCACATCTATTTCCAAAACAAAAAAAAAAAGCTTTTTTTTTTTTTTTGCATGTAGTTACTCGATTTCGGTGTCCAATCTTTGCGCCTTGAATTTGCAAGCAACCTTTACTCTGATCTATATCTGAAGGAAACCGATAAAACTTATAGCGACAATTTTTACTATTATTTGAGCAGTTTGGAACTGAACACCCAACCATTTGTCGCTGTGGAAAAATAAAATTAAGCAAAATTAGCTGATTCACTTTCTTGAGCCACGCGACGCATACAACATTGTCTTCGCATTAGGATTCAAAATGGAAGATTGTTCAGCACGGTATATCCAATGCTTTACCACTGCCCCTCCGCCTACCGAGAGTGCCTTCTGCGCAGTATATATCACGGCGTCAAAAGAGCGGTCGTAAAAAGGTCCTAACAACCGGGGACCGGAAACGAGTTATCACGCCTTGTCAATGACAGTCGCTTTCAAACCCTCGTGGGACTGCTGCTGTCACTGAATGCCAAGTGCGCCTCAGCCAGCTGACACGCGAACTTTGCGAAGAGAACTGCATCCAGTCGCCATTTTGAATGGGGTACCTCGCGAAAAGCCGTTGCTCACAGCGACACGTAACCACGCATGTCTTTGTGGGCCAAACAACAAAGAAACTGCACAGTAGCTAACTAGAGGCGTGTAATCCTACGAACCACGATTTTCCCTCTTTTCAAACGATGTAAGTTGTCGAGAGCTCCAAAGACTCAACGAAGCATTTAAAACGCTGTTTGCGGAGGGTTCACTTAGCCCCGAAGTGATTCTGTCAATTTTAAGGGTGTTTTTCATTCAGTGGCTTGAGTTCACACTTTTAGTTTACCGTGAACACGCACCAGGATAGCTACGTCCAACATTCTGGGCAGCCAAGTGTTGCCCTTTGTTCCAGATCTTCATGGTGATTATGCTAGATACAGTCCCGTCCTCCGACGTGTCAATAGCCGCTTTCGCAGGGCGGCAAGCATCAATACTGTAGAGGGTGTTTCACACGGTGTTGTTAACGTGATGTCTGCTGGGAGCGACTAAATTTTCATCCAGTGTGTTTGCTCAGAAGAGCCCCTGCTGTACCCTCAGTTGCACTAAATAGCTGCTGCTCATCTACTATTGACAGCCTAATATCTACTTGATCACAATGATATTTTTCAAAGACAATCTGTTTATAGTCACACTCTTTACAGTACTCCACAACTTCCGATAGAATATTTAGTGGTCTAAGTTTTACACAATTAAAATAATGGCACATGAGTGTGGCATTTGCGTATTAAATAAAAGGAACCACAATACCCTGAATTGCCCTTGAGTGCGGCATATGCATCTGAACTGCTATATAAAGACAACGTTATTACCAGAATCGTCGAAACGTTCTTGGCCGATTTACTTCATATTTTCATTTGATGCTACAATAAACATTCGAACGGACATAGGTTGCATCTTTGAATCGTTGTCAGAAAAAGTCTCGAAGAATGCTTGACCAGTTTACTTCAGTTTTTTACAGGATACTTTAAACATTCAGACGGACATGGCTGCATATTTTTTAAACAACAATGTACAGGTTTTCAGTTAAACCCGACTGGGAGAAAGAAAACTCTGTGCTGTGTTGTGGTATGATGACGATATGTTGTTTCTTTTTTTTTTTTTTTTTTTGTCGCAGTCAGTTTTAACTATTACATCACGGCATTTAAACTGTTAGAAAAATGGTTTCTCCCACATGCATTACCTCTCTTTATATATGTGTAGGTAGTGGGGAGTGGTGTGGCGTGTCATGGAGTATTGTGTTGCATAGTTTTCTACAGAACTATAACAAAATCAGTTACTTATTATTAACGTAACAAGATGTTTTATTTAATCACTGCTTTTCCCGGCTAATGATCGTTATTTTGTTAAAGAAATCTCCACTTGGGAACGTGTAGCAGTGTAAATGGCAGTAAGTTCATGCACAATACTACCAGCAAACAAGCTAAATGAAACTTCCTGGCAGATTAAAACTGTGTGCCCGACCGAGACTCGAACTCGGTACCTTTGCCTTTCGCGGGCAAGTGCTCTACCATCTGAGCTACCGAAGCACGACTCACGCCCGGTACTCACAGCTTTACTTCTGCCAGTATCTCGTCTCCTACCTTCCAAACTTTACAGAAGCTCTCCTGAGAACCTTGCAGAACTAGCACTCCTGAAAGAAAGGATATTGTGGAGACATGGGTTAGCCACAGCCTGGGGATGTTTCCAGAATGAGATTTTCACTCTGCAGCGGAGTGTGCGCTGATATCAAACTTCCTGGCAGATTAAAACTGTGTGCCCGACCGAGACTCGAACTCGGGACCTTTGCCTTTCACGGGCAAGTGCTCTACCATCTGAGCTACCGAAGCACGACTCACGCTAAATGCATGATTAGCAATCTTAACTACACAAGAGCAGTGATTTTAGCAATATTCAGTGCTGTTGCATAATGATCTCATTACTAGTCGCAGATCGTCTATCGAATTTACCGCTACTGTTATTCGAGGTGGCAACACTTCTTTAAGCAAAATGAACAGTTTTGTCACATAATACCACACGCACACAACACTAATGTATTGTTTCCTGTCAAAATATTTCATAAAAGTTGTTACGAAGTAACCAAGCTTCATACATCAGTAGAGAACAATTTTTATCGCTTAAGATGCTATTTACATACATATAAGTTCACTATATTTAAAGATTATTCACCATCTGTGTCGAATTTATTACCTCGAGACATAAAGACAGCCACTTATTGATTCTCCTTCAGGCACCGCTTTACTACTAACAAATAATGTACACTCCTGGAAATTGAAATAAGAACACCGTGAATTCATTGTCCCAGGAAGGGGAAACTTTATTGACACATTCCTGGGGTCAGATACATCACATGATCACACTGACAGAACCACAGGCACATAGACACAGGCAACAGAGCATGCACAATGTCGGCACTAATACAGTGTATATCCACCTTTCGCAGCAATGCAGGCTGCTATTCTCCCATGGAGACGATCGTAGAGATGCTGGATGTAGTCCTGTGGAACGGCTTGCCATGCCATTTCCACCTGGCGCCTCAGTTGGACCAGCGTTCGTGCTGGACGTGCAGACCGCGTGAGACGACGCTTCATCCAGTCCCAAACATGCTCAATGGGGGACAGATCCGGAGATCTTGCTGGCCAGGGTAGTTGACTTACACCTTCTAGAGCACGTTGGGTGGCACGGGATACATGCGGACGTGCATTGTCCTGTTGGAACAGCAAGTTCCCTTGCCGGTCTAGGAATGGTAGAACGATGGGTTCGATGACGGTTTGGATGGTCCTCGCCGATACCCCAGTAGCAACAGTGTCCCTAATTTGGTGGGAAGTGGCGGTGCGGCTCCCTACGGCACTGCGTAGCATCCTACGGTCTTGGCGTGCATCCGTGCGTCGCTGCGGTCCGGTCCCAGGTCGACGGGCACGTGCACCTTCCGCCGACCACTGGCGACAACATCGATGTACTGTGGAGACCTCACGCCCCACGTGTTGAGCAATTCGGCGGTACGTCCACCCGGCCTCCCGCATGCCCACTATACGCCCTCGCTCAAAGTCCGTCAACTGCACATACGGTTCACGTCCACGCTGTCGCGGCATGCTACCAGTGTTAAAGACTGCGATGGAGGTCCGTATGCCACGGCAAACTGGCTGACACTGACGGCGGCGGTGCACAAATGCTGCGCAGCTAGCGCCATTCGACGGCCAACACCGCGGTTCCTGGTGTGTCCGCTGTGCCATGCGTGTGATCATTGCTTGTACAGCCCTCTCGCAGTGTCCGGAGCAAGTATGGTGGGTCTGACACACCGGTGTCAATGTGTTCTTTTTTCCATTTCCAGGAGTGTATATTAAATCTTTTTTTTACGTTTACTATATACATTAACATTTAAAAGTATTTCTCAATGTTAATCGCTTAATGGCCGGCCGGAGTGGCCGTGCGGTTCTAAGCACTACAGTCTGGAACCGAGCGACCGCTCCGGTCGCAGGTTCGAATCCTGCCTCGGGCATGGATGTGTGTGATGTCATTAGGTTAGTTAGGTTTAATTAGTTCTAAGTTCTAGGCGACTGATGACCTCAGAAGTTAATTCGCATAGTGCTCAGAGCCATTTGAACCATTTTTGAATCGCTTATTATCCAGCATTTACCAATAAACCGCGCTGGAGATCAATAGCGCTAATGGCTGGGCACCATTGTAGCTGATCAAAAATCTTAACATTTATACAAAGTCCAAACAAGTGGATTCATTTCAGTGACACAGAAACTATTTTTCAAATATTACTTAACAACATAACACAGTTTGTTACAGACCTCTGTGCTCCGAGACATCGGTCACATCCGATCAGTACAACAGTTCTAACAAGAAGATGAATTGTTCTAGAAGAATCATAGAGAACAAAAGACAGATTTACATGGGTATTGTCTGAGACATAGTTTCTTACAGGATATTAAATTATGTCATTGACAATAATTATTTTTTATTTTAGTATCGATGAAGTCCTTTTTATTAATATTAGGAGAATGTTCATTCGCATTCCACACTCGACGCTGTCGCGAATGTGATTCTAATTAAATTATAGGCGTGGATATTACAGCGGGAGTGGTAATTACGACGATAAATAATCACTTGCACTCCAGTCACTTACTATGAATACTTTTATTCTCGCAGCGTACACACAATGTGTGAAGCATACAGCGAGTACTACAGAAAACTGATCTGGCAAAGATACAGTCGTTCTTGCTGCGGTAGGGCAGGAATGTCATTTGCGTGTAGAGCCAGTTGTTCTACGTCCCCACATATCTAGCTTTCTGCCTCGCAGTCAGTTTTAACAGGAAAAAGAAAAGAAATATTCATGGCTTGTTGGCTTATGATTAGAATACTACTACAGAATGTGAATCGTCGAAAACTTTGTAATCCTACGCGTTCGCAGATTTAAACTATGCTAAATACCATCATAGAAGCTACTATCCTCACTGATGCAGCAACTGGAAAGGTCTTTCTGATACCCCTTTATACCAATGGTACCAACCGATTTACTCATTCATTTTAAGCGACTTCATTTACCGGTTAAGGTATCGTTTGTAATAACAGTAGAAAAGCTCCAAGTCAGGTTGGAAGAGGGGTTGGACAGTGGGAGACAGAGGGGGGGGAGGGGGGGAAATGGACATAGAGACAGGGAAGGAAGAGATGGACAGAGAGAGTCGAGAAGAGGGGATGGAGAGAGGGGTGGAAGAGGGAGAGGGGAGGGGGGAGTGATGGACAAAGAGAGGGGGCAGAAGGGGGAGGTGATGGACGGAGAGGGGGGAGGGCGGGCAATTGAGATTAGGGCGCATACGCAATTTTTTTACATACTTAACGTTCGCGAAGTATTGCCGGATACGCTAGTATTAAAATAAAACCTAATCACAGTATCTTAAATTGCAAGTGAGTGCGGCAGTTGCAGATTATATAAAAGGATTAGGAACGGCAACCGCAAGAATGTGAGCAGATTACTCACAAATATTTATTTTAAGAAGTAAAAATGCCTTTAGACCTCTGTTACTCACATTCAATTTACAAGTTGCTTTCACTCAGAAAGAAGTAAATGATAATTTGCACAGTATCAGTTACAAGATTCTCAGGGTCGGTGCCAGGGTGTTTAAATCGTGGTTGCTACGAAACGAACGGTACTGAGAGGATGACTTGAAAGGATACCACACGCCAATAAGGTTTTCGTAATTTTCGAAGATCAGAACCCAAGTATCAAAGCCCCAAAACAGATAGATACAACTCTCAAAAATTGTCGAGAAAATCGACTTTGAAGGTTTCCGAGGATCTTTAACTTGCTTAAGCTGGCAAAAGTTTGAAATGCGCTGCCTGACTCTGTGGTAGAACGCTTGTTTGCCACTTGGGTGGCCAGGGTTCGGTTCCCAGTTGAGGCAACTTTCTAAGCCAAAGTGCACGTTCTATGGCCATTACAATGAAACATACAATAAATAAACATGAAAAATAAGTAACGTGTAATGTTTTTGGGGTTCAGTGCCTCAATCTGTGAAAACGGAATCCTTGTAGGATAGATTTGTTGTCCTTCCGTCTGTGTGTCTGTCTTTCCAACTGCTGACAACACTTTTTCTCAGGAACGGAAAGACTCATCAAGCCCAAATTTATCCCACATATTAAGGTCATTGCTCCCTAACTCACTGAAATCAAAAGATACTGCCATTTCTAACACGTACACACATCAAAAAAAGTTTTGCATAATCCCGGTTCCCAGAACTCCTGAAGACAGACGTTGACTGTGGATATTGTACCACAGACATAGTCCCTTTGACTGTTCAGAGATGTCACTAAACCCGCCCAAAAGTGTAAACAACCATGGATGGGCAGCGCCTATTAGAGGGAGGGTATCCGACAGCCGATCACTTCCAGTCATTCCACTAGGAAGGAGGTACACGGCTCGTGTTCAACCATGCCTAGACGGTCAATACCGCGGTTCGATCGCATCCGCATTGTTACTTTGTGCCAGAAAGAGTTCTCAACAAGGCAAATATCCGGGCGTCTCGGAGTGAACCAAAGTGATGTTCAAAAAATGTTCAAATGTGTGTGAAATCTTATGGGACTTCTAAGGTCATCAGTCCCTAAGCTTACACACTAATTAACCTAAATTATCCTAAGGACAAAAACACACACACCCATGCCCGAGGGAGGACTCGAACCTCCGCCGGGACCAGCCGCACAGTCCATGACTGCAGCGCCTGAGACCGCTCGGCAAAGTGATGTCCGGACATGGAGGAGATACAGAGAGACAGGAACTGTCGATGACATGCCTCGCTCAGGCCGCCCAAGGGCTACTACCTACGGATTATGGCTCGGAGGAACTCCGCCATCTTTAAATAATGATTTTCGTGCAGCCAGAGGACGTAGTGCTACGATTCAAACTGTGCGCAAAAGGCTTCATGATGCGCTACTTCACTCAGACGTGTCACGCGGGATTAGCCGAGCGGTCTCAGGCGCTGCAGTCATGGACTGTGCGGCTGATCCCGGCGGAGGTTCGAGTTCTCCCTCTAGCATGGGTGTGTGTGTGTTTGTCCTTAGGATAATTTAGGTTAAGTAGTGTGTAAGCTTAAGGACTGATAACCTTAGCTGTTAAGTCCCATAAGATTTCACAGACATTTGAACATTTGAACTCCCGACGTCCATGGCGAGGTCCATCTTTGCAACCACAACACCATACAGCGCGGTACAGATGGGCCCAACAACATGTCGAAAGGATGGCATCAAGTTCTGTTCACCGATGAGTGTCACTTATGCCTTCAACCAGACAGTCGTCGGAGACGTGTTTGGAGGCAACCCGGTCAGGCTGAACGCCTCAGACACACTGTCCAGCGAGTGCAGCAACGTGGAGGTTCCCTGCTGTTTTGGGGTGGCATTATGTGGGGCCGACGTACGCCGCTAGTGGTTATGGAAGGCGCCGTACGATACGTGAATGCCAGCCGACCGATAGTGCAACCATATCGGCAGCATATTGGCGAGGCATTCGTCTTCATGGACGACAATTTGCGCCCCCGTCGTGCACATCTTGGGAATGATCCTTCAGCATGGGTCGCTCGACTAGAGTGACCAGCATGTTCTCCAAACATGAACCCTATCGAACATGCCTAGGATAGATTCAAAAGGGCTGTTTATGGACGACGTGACCCACCAACCACTCTGAGGGATCTACGCCGCGTCGCCGTTGAGGAGTGGGACAATGTGGGCCAACCGTGCCTAGATGACCTTGTGGATAGTATGCCACGACGAATACAGGCATGCATCAGTGCAAGAGGACGTGCTCCTGGGTATTAGAGGCACCGGTGTGAACAGCAATTTGGACCACCACCTCTGAAGGTCTCGCTGTATGGTGCCACAACATGCAATGTGTGGTTTACATGAGCAATTAAAAGAGCGGAAATGATGTTTATGTTGATCTCTATTCCAATTTTCTGTAGAGGTTCCGGAACTCTCGGAACCGAGATGATGCAAAACCTTTTTTAATGTGTGTATTTTGACGCTCGGAAACTCGCTCATCGAAAGCTATAAGTGCTTCCCGTTGACCTAGAATCATGAAATTTGGCAAGAAACAAGTAACGAAAAATCAGAAAATTGTTAATTTATGATCATATACACCAAAAAATATTTTTTGTCATTTTTTATCCGTCTGTCTATCTGTTAAGACCCTATTTCCTTGGAACAGGTTGACACATCAAGTCAAAATTTATGTCACATACTAAGGTCAATGCATGTCAAAAGATTCACATACTTCGACACTGCTAAACTCACTCAAAACCTATAGGGTGCTTCTCGTTGACCTATAATTTATAAATTTGGCAAGAGGTAACGTTCACAGTATAAACAAAGGAAAAAATCCGAAAATCGTTAAGCTGTAATCATATCACACAAAAATATCATTTTGCCGTTTGAACATTATCCGTCAAAAGTATAGTAGACGAAAACTACAGCCGGCCTGTGTGGCCGAGCGGTTCTAGACGCTACAGTCTGGAACCACGCAACTGCTACGGTCGTAGGTTCGAATCCTGCCTTGGGCATGGATGTGTGTGATGTCCTTAGGTTAGTTAGGTTTAATTAGTTCTAAGTTCTAGGGGACTGATGGCCTCAGACGTTAAGTCCCATAGTGCTCAGAGCCATTTGAACGAACATTACAGCACGTAAACATAAAATGTAAGTTGCTGTCAGTTTCAGTAAGCAGATAGAAATGTTTTATTAAATCTTTTCCCTCTACATATATAAACTGAAATCTCCTAGTCGTTTCTTTTTGTATGTCCGGGTTACTCTGAGGAACTGGTGTAGAGATTCTGACGCGGTCTTGGAATTCCGAAGACCAATGTCTTGCTAGTATCGATATCGATAACAGGCAAAATCGTTAAGATTCTCGATTCCCACGATAACATAACTCTGTTTCTCATCGAGTGTCCCTTACCGCTGTTTACAGACCAGGTCTTTATCCAGATTTCAGTCGTTATGCAGAGATGAAGATCTTGCACATGCCACACTAGAGTCAAAAGCTGCATGAAACCCGTCTTCGGACTGGAGAGCATAAATACAATATGTGGATTTACAAAACACGTTTTACGCAGGCGTATTCTTCGACAACTAAAATCTTCTCATTAGAAATCAATGTAAATTCCGCAAATAGATTTCTTAAAGAAAGGCATCGCCATTTGACTATTTTATTATTTAAGTACAACAAAGGTTTCGGCCTTTTATGCCATTTTCAAGTATTTGATTTTATGTCTAACATATATTGCAGGGCACTTAACATGTTGTCAAACTCAAAGTCGCCTATGAATTAAGGAAGACATTGGTTCCCCACAAAATGCCCGATGTAAGATGACCATCGTGTAACAGATCAGTAAATAATCGTGGGAGCACATCATATTTAGCAAAAACAGGGTTATTTTGGTAAATAAAAGATGAGCAGATGCCCTTAAAACGTAATGACTTTTAAATCATTGTATTTACACGGAAATAGGGAAGGGATTTCGGGTGATATTCACTGAAACAAAGGCATTTTTGCATGCATCTTTTCAGGAAATTTCAGTCACCAGCTTTCCGCTCAGAATGCGAAAATCTTTCTTGACGCCAACGTACATAGGGAGAATTGATCATCGTAATAAAATAAGAGGAATCATAGCTCGCGCGAAAATATGTAAGTGTTCGTTTTTGCCGCACGCCGTTCGAGAGAGGACTTACAACAGTCTGCCAGAGGTCCGACGAACCCTCTGCAAAGGACTTAAGTGTGGACTACACACTATCGTGCAGATGTAGATGATAGGCGAATGTGTTGTTACGAGCCACCACAGACTTCAGTATGAAATCAAGTGCAAGTCAAAACAAATGATTGTGCTCAAGTTTAAGTCACGGACCATGCTTGGGGAATAAGGTACGTGCGTGACTTTTCACCGGCCCATTTTGTCACTAATATTAAGACGTGCCAGTACTATCCATGATGGGCCTGTACGTTGCTCTCCAAGATGGTCTGATCTCAATGGTCTGGTAGAAATAGTTTTACTGATGAGGGCAACCGCAGCTGAAGAAATCCGTGTTCCAGGAATAAACCGCTCTCAGCTGTATATGAACTTTTATTTACAGGAGCACGACCGGTTTCGCGATATCAAACCCCTTCTTCAGGCGTACATGTTGTTGTTCTGGTCATCAGTCCAGAGAGTAGTTTTATGCAGCTCTCCATGCTAGTCTGCCCTCTGCAAGCCTCCTCATATCCGAGTAACTACTGCAACATACATCGTTCTGAATCTCCTTAGTGTATTCATCTCTTGGTCTCCCTCTCAGATTATTACCCTCCACGCTTCCCTCCAGAAATTACTGATGATCCCTTGATGCCTCAGAATGCGTCCTACCAACTGATCCCTTCTTCTAGTCAAGCTGTATATCTTCATTAGATACGTGATCTAACCATTTAATCTTCAGCATTCTTCCGTAGCACCACATTTCGAAAGCTTCTCTTCTCGTCTTGTCTAAACTGTTTATGGTCCATGTCTAACTTCCATATATGGCTACACTCCATACAAATATTTTCAGAAAGGATTTCCTGACACTTAAATCTATACTCGATGTTAACAAATTTCTCTTCTTCAGAAATTCTTTCCTCGCCATAGCCAATCTACTTTTTATATCCTCTCCAACTATCATCAGTTATTTTGCTCCCCAAATATCAAAACTCATCTACTACTTTAAGTGTCTCATTTCCTAATCAAATTCCCTCAGCATCACCTGATTTGATTCGACTACATTCCATTATCCTCGTTTTGCTTTTGTTGATGTTGCTGTTGTATCCTCCTTTCAAGACATTGTCCATTCCGTTCAGCTGCTCTTCCGGGCCCTTTGCTGTCTCTGACAGAATTACAATGTCATCGGCAAACCTCAAAGTTTTGATTTCTTCTCCATCGATTTTAATTCCTGCTCCAAATTTTTCTTTTGTTTCCTGCTCAATATACAGACTGAATAACATCGGGGATAGGCTACAACACTCACTCTCTCATTCTCTTCTCAATCACTGCTTCAAATTCATGCCCCTCGACTCTTATAACTGCCGTATGGTTTCTCTACAATTTGTAAATAGACTTTCGCTCCCTGTGTTTTACCCCTGCCACCTTCAGAATTTGGAAGAGTGTATTCCAGTCAACATTGTCAAAAGCTTTCTGTAAGTCTACTTTCACAAAAAGTAGCCAAAAAGCTAAGGACGAAAAAGATAAAGCCAGCGTTCTTTATTCCACAGGATCTTGGCCAAAGACTTGTACACAGAGACAGGGTAGTCTTTGAAAAGTACGGCGCTAATGGTGTCTATTGCATCAGCTGCGGCAAATTCAGTAAGGTATACGGGGCAGGCTGGCAGAGGGATTTAAGGTCCGAGAACACCAAAGTGTGAGGAATTCGAAGTCTACTTCAAATAACCACATCAGCGCTTCTGGTCACTCCATAACAAGTGTAGTTAATAATTTAAACGTCTTACACAGAGATGTAAAGGGGCAGACCTTAACATTCTAGAACAGGTTGAAATTACGCAGAGTTTAAAGCTATATCCCAAACCGCCCTTAATAATCAGGTCGAGATAAGGTTGTAACCTCCCAACAGATAAATTATCTCCGTAACCTCGCAATAGTAATGTGACTAATCTCTCAAAAAAATTGTGACTTATATATAGCCTTTCAATAATTAAGTGACTGTGAACCTAAACTGGTAAATCTGGACGTTATCAATGCTGTGTCATGGCCCTGAAAAGTCATTATGAATAAATTGAAAATTCGTACCTCAATTGAGTCGCTGGATAACGCGTATATATCTGCTCCTATAAGGAATTTTTCTGGCACAGCCCAGTGCAATGCTGGCCGCTAGATTGTGTTATTTATGAAAAACCATTGATTTTATTTGCGATAATTGGCATGACTATGGATATGAGAAATTAGTAAAAACTTTAAATTCAGATGAATGACTGTCAAAAGTTATTTTTATAAGAAAGATTATTATTGAAAAATTATTGAAAATTATTTACATGTGACTTTGATGTAACAATAGTACAAAATGACTTGTTGCAAATTACATATTAGCGCGGCAATACTTTTTTCTTCCTTATACCACATCGCTCAGGCACCGCCTTCGCTCTCCACGACCGGCCCTGGTAATTCCATACAGGACACAAGTGCTGTCTGTGAGCTATACAACTAGACAACCGCTCTCTAAGAGCGACCTGATCCACCCGGCCGACTGCGAGCTACTACTACTGCAGCCGACACTGCTCTCTGGTCTGCGATTCTCGTATAGCTTACATATCGCAGGCAGCGCGTGAGCAATCCATCGAAGTTACATCTGCTCGAAAGCGCTAGCAGTAAATTCCTTAGTCATGGACCTCTGACAAGGTATTACGATATACTATTTAACTTTGTTTGCCTCTGAAGGACACAACTTTATAGTTTTTCGACTGTTTGGTTATTGATCCAGGGCTTGTTGTTATAAGCTCTTACGTCTGGTCTATTTGGTTTTATCTGGTTTTTTTATGGTGAAGTATTTTATAGTTGCATGATAGTTTTTTTGTTACGGGGGCCTCGATCATTCCCATGATATCTGGACACGTGCGAAAATGTTTGTACCTTTCGCGCTATGCGTGTTTGGTGGCGCCAGTGTCCACTGCAGCGACACAGGCGAGCACATTAACTGGCAGTGTGGTCCTGCACAGCTGGGCGGTAGGGGCTGTTCTCCGCCACTTGCTGGTATGAAGTTACCACGCTTTTAACATGCCAGTTGTTCAACTGGCCAATTTGATCTATGGGGCTTGTTGCGGGTAATAGTATTTTATTTTCTGAAGGCTGAGTCCTCCCTCTTCCCCATACCGTGGGCTCAATGTTTTACTGGCGTATGTACTACTGCAAAAAAGTGGTAATTTAAGGAGATGAGACCTGGATGAACTGAAATAAACAGAGGTTGTAGAGAGTTTCAGAGAGAGCAGTAGGGAACGACTGACAACAATAGAGGAAAGAAATACAGTAGAAGAAGAATGGGAAAATTGAGAGATGAAGTAGTGAAGGCAGCAGTGGATCAAGTAGGTAAAAAGGCGAAGGCTAGTAGAAATCTTTGGGTAACAGAGGAGGTATTGAATTTAACTGATTAAAGGAAGAAATATAAAAATGCAGTAAAAGAAGCAAGCGAAAAGGAATACAAATACTTCTCTTGGCCAGGAATGCCCTTTTTGACAGTGATAGTCTGCTTTTGATGTCCTTGCTCCGTTCATCACTGACTATTTTACTGCCTTTGTAGCAGAATTTTTTACCTTCATGTACTTCGTGACCATCAATTCTGATAAGTTTCTCGCTGTTGTCATTTCTGCTGCTTCTCATTATTTTCGTCTTTCTTCGATTTACTCTCAGTCCATATTCCGTACTCATTACATTGTTCATTCCATTCAGCAGATCATGTGATTCTTCTTCACTTTCACTCAGGATAGCAACGTCATCAGCGAATCGTATCAATGATATACTTTCACCTTGAATTTTAATTCCACTCCTGAACATGTCTTTTGTTTCCATGACTGCTTCTTCGATGTACAGATTGAACAGTAGAGGCGAAAGACTACATCCCTGTCTTACACCCTATTTAATCCGAGCACTCCATTCTTGATCGTGCACTCTTTATTATTCCCTCACGGCTCTTGTACGTAATGTATATTATTCGTCTCTCCTTATTTAGTCTTGCTTCCATTATCAACATCAGAATTGCCTCCATTGTGCCTTTACCTTTTCTAAAGCCAAACTGATCGTCATCTCTCATTTATGTATGAAAAATTATATACTCCATACTACCACCAAAGGCCGAGCAGCAATGAGCACTGCGTTCATTGAAGTTCTCGATGACGCACTCACAAATATCTGGTGGGATGACGTTAATAACCTTTTTAATTTCATACTTCAATTGGTGTATTGTTTTTGGTTTGTTCAAATACATTTTTGATTTCACAAATGGTTCAAATGGTTCTGAGCACTATGGGACTCAACTGCTGAGGTCATTAGTCCCCTAGAACTTAGAACTAGTTAAACCTAACTAACCTAAGGACATCACAAATATCCATGCCCGAGGCAGGATTCGAACCTGCGACCGTAGCGGTCTTGCGGTTCCAGACTGCAGCGCCTTTAACCGCACGGCCACTTCGGCCGGCTGATTTCACAAATCCCCACTAAAAAAAAGTCACAAGGCGTAAGATCGCATGATCTGGAATTCCTGGTTGCCATGCAAGGGAACTTTTCATTCAGCGGGCAATCGTTTCACGGGATGTGTGACATGTCGCACCATCGAGTTGAAACCAGAAATCGTAATTTCTATCAATAAAAGTGAAAAACCAATCAGAGTGCACGTTTCGGTAACGGTGGCCTGGTCATTTTCAGGTTAAGTACGGGCCGATCACTCCTCCTTCCCAGCACTCACACCACACAGTCGTGTGTTGTGGACGCATCTCATCGATGGATTTTTGTTACCACAAATTCTTCAGTTCTGCTTTTTGACGTGCCCATTGAGGTGCAAGTGCGCCTCGTCTGAAAAAATAGATCTTTTTGCAAAGTCGTCGTTAAGCGCTTGTCGAGCCGAGGCCCATTAAACAAATCGACGTCTCTCTCCGTGATCTGGAGGCTTCAGCTCTTGTGCAAGTTGACTCTTGTACGCATGCATTTTCAGATCTTTTGAAAGGATTTCATGCAGTGAACTTTGTGATAAATTCAATTGTTGCGCTCGTTTTCTTGCGTTCAAACAGAACGCGGTCGCTCCGTTTTCTTCTTTGAAACAGAGCCCGTGGTTTCAAACTTTCGGATCAACTTCCGGACTGATGGTTCGGTTGGAGCAGCATTACGTCCGATTGCCTCACGCAATTCACGAACGGTTACCGTGTGACATCCACTGTTTTTACAATAACTTTCGATCACTTGGATACGTTGCTCAGCTGTCACCTATTTCGTGACGAAAATTAACATGAAACAACAATGCTCACCACACGAAAGCTATCAGGCTAGGATTGCAGATAAACATGAAAAAACCACAGCTGCCAACCGTCATACACAGAATGGCGCAAAATTCAAATGCGTCCTTAATTCTCAGGCACCCGACAGTTTATTTGGTTGTGTTGTGTGACACGGGCCCCAGTCATTCCCATGGTATCTGGATACGCGCAAAAACGGTTGTAGCTTTCCCGTTATGTGTGTGGTGCGCTAATGCCCTCCTCCATGGCACACATGAACACGTTCACCAGCAGTGTGGCCCTGTACGACGTAGCTATTGCAGGGTTGTCCGCCGCTTCCTGGTATCAAGCTAATGCGCTTTTGACATGTCAGTGTTTCGGCTGGAGAATTTGATTTATGACGCCCTGCTTGTTGCGAGTGACACCATTTTACACTACAGGCATTAAAATTGCTACACCAAGAAGAAATGCAGATGATAAACGGTTATTCATTGGACATATATATTATACTAGAACTGACATGTGATTACATTTTCACGCAATTTGGGTGCATAGATCCTGAGAAATCAGTACCCAGAACAGCCACCTCTGGCCGTAATAACGGCCTTGGTACGTCTGGGCATTGAGTCAAACAGAGCTTGGATGGCGGGTACAGGTTCAGCTGCCCATGCAGCTTCAACACGATGCCACAGTTCATCAAGAGTAGTGACTAGCGTATTGTGACGAGGCAGTTGCTCGGCCACCATTGACCAGACGTTTTCAATTGGTGAGAGATCTGGAGAATGTGCTGGCCAGGACAGCAGTCGAACATTTTCTGTATCCAGAAAGGCCTGTACAGGACCTGCAACATGCGGTCGTGCATTATCCTGCTGAAATGTAGGGTTTCGCAGGGATCGAATGGAGGGTAGAGCCACGGGTCCTAACACATCTGAAATGTAACATCCACTGTTCAAAGTGCCGTCAATGCGAACAAGAGGTCACCGAGACGTGTAACCAGTGGCACCCCATACCATCACGCCCGGTGATACGCCAGTATGGCGATGACGAATACACGCTTCCAGTGTGCGTTCACCGCGATGTCGCCAAACACGGATGCGACCATCATGATGCTGTAAACAGAATCTGGATTCATCCGAAAAAATGACGTTTTCCCATTCGTGCACCCAGGTTCGTCGTTGAGTACACCATCGCAGGCGCTGCTGTCTGTGATGCAGCGTCAAGGGTAACCGCAGCCACGGTCTCCGAGCTGATAGTCCATGCTGCTGCAAATGTCGAACTGTTCGTACAGATGGTTGTTGTCTTGCAAACGTCCCCATCTGTTGACTCAGGGATCGAGACGCGGCTGCACGATCCGTTACAGCCATGCGGATAAGATGCCTGTCATCTCGACTGCTAGTGATACGAGGCCGTTTGGATCCAGCACGGCGTTCCGTATTACCCTCCTGAACCCACCGATTCCATATTCTGCTAACAGTCATTGGATCTCGATCAACGCGAGCAGCAATGTCGCGATACGATAAACTGCAATCGCGATAGGCTACAGTCCGACCTTTATCTAAGTCGGAAACGTGATGGTACGCATTTCTCCTCCTTACACGAGGCATCCCAACAATGTTTCAACGGGCAACGCCGGACAACTGCTGTTTGTGTATGAGAAATCGGTTGAAAACTTTCCTCATGTCAGCACGTTGTAGGTGTCGCCACCGGCGCCAACCTTGTGTGAATGCTCTGAAAAGCTAATCACTTGCATATCACATCATCTTCTTCTAATCGGTTAAATTTCGCGTCTGTAGCACGTCATCTTCGTGGTGTAGCAATTTTAATGGCCAGTAGTGTATTTTGTGAAGTTTGAGTCTCCCCTTTTCTGATATAATGGGCTCAACGCTTTACTACCGTACGTACACCTTAAGAAGTGATTTGATTTCGCGAAATCGGGCGTGCTCCTGTAAATAAAAGTTCATATACAGCTTAAAGCGGTTTATTTCTAGGATATCAATCAACTGGACTTTTTTCTTTCGGGTCATCTCAAAACTGAAGTGTAACGCATTGATATCGCGTGGCGATGACTTGCTAAGAAATCTAATGCGGTTATTTTACCGAGTTGTGTGACCTAAAGTTGAAAAATAAATAAAAAATTCAGCTTTGATGTTCATGCTATTAAACTGAACTCCGTCCGAACAGGCCTTGAAGGCCCAAAAGTACCGACTGGCCGCCGGTCCGTCCTCGCCCCACAGGCGTCACTGGATGCAGATGTGGAGGGGCATGTGGTCAGCACCCGGCTGTATGTCACTTGACGAGACCGGAGCCGCTACTTCCCAATCATGTAGCTCCTCAGTTTGCCTCACAAGGGCTGAGAGCACCCCGCTTGCCAACAGCGCTCGGCAGACCGGACAGTCACCCATCCAAGTGCTAGACCAGGCGACACCGGTTAACTCCGGTGATCTGGCAGGAACCGCTGTTACCACTGGGCATGGCCTTTGGCCGTTCATGGTATTGGCGAGAAAAAAGTCTTATACACGGTATGACAGAAGGTACCCTCCGCTACGCGCTCATTAGAGATTTCTAAAGAACACTCCGAGGTGTAAGCGCCGCGAACAGGCCGTGTGGTAAGGTTACGGACTGCTCTGGCTCACCACCTGCCTGCTGTCGTGGATGGAGCCGTGCTGTACATTTTAAAACTGTCTGCCCTTTCCTTTACAGGGTCATGCAGCTGTACCTGGACAAGAACAACATCAGCGACGTTCACGAGGATGCTTTTTCTGGGATGCCGAATCTGCGCGTCGTCGATTTCTCCAACAACCGGCTGTCTACTCTTCCGTCCAGTGTCTTCACGTAAGTCCAGTTTCATGTGCTTCTTGAAGCTAGCTATTTACGGACTTGTCATATGCATGGTATCGGCATCAAACAAGACGCTTATAAGCGACACACAGTAAGTTATACGAATGCTTTTCACTGATTACTTCAAAAGTGGAAACAATAATTGTCCCTTTGGCAGGCCTACGAAATACACATTCATTCAAAAGTTTCAAGCTTCATTTACAATATTACTAGAAGTCTTCCTGGATGTTTCTTTCTGATGGCATTGCAATTCTCAAACCTTGGAAATTCCGTGTGACACTACACTGACGTGACAAAAGTGATGGGTATTGTATTGTATCCTATTGTATGTTAACCGGGGGCCTAGAAACGACGGAGAGGCTCCGTCCCCGCCGCAGCCGCAGTGGTCCACAACTCCACGACGACTATCGCAGTCCACTTCACCCCTCCGCCGCGCCACACCGAACCACTCTTTCAGGGTTATTGTGCGGTTCGGGCCCCGGTGGACACCCCCCACCCCTCCCCCACCAACTCGACCCCCGCCCGACCCCCTCAGCGAACGTCTCACACCAGACGAGTGCGTGGTAGAGGAACGGTGGTGTACACATACGTGGAGAACTTGTTTGCGCAGCTTTCGCCGACATAGTGTAGCTGAAGTGGAATAAGGGGAACCAGCCCGCATTCGCCGAGGCAGATGGAAAACCGCCTAAAAACCTTCCACAGACTGGCCGGCTCACCGGACCTCGACACAAGTCAGCCGGGCGGATTTGTGCCAGGACCAGGCGCTCCTTCCCAATCCGGAAAGCCATGCGTTAGACCGCACGGCTAACCGGGCGGCCTAAAGTCATGGGTACTTCCTACTACTATGTCGGCCCTCCATTTGCCCAACGTAGCGAAGCAACTCGACATGGCATGGACTCACCAAGTCCTCTGAAGTCCCCAGTAGGAGTTCAAATGGCTCTGAGCACCATGGGACTTAACTTCTGAGGTCATCAGTCCCCTAGAACTTAGAACTACTTAAACCTAACTAACCTAATGACATCTCACACATCCCTGCCCGAGGCAGGATTCGAATCTGAGACCGTAGCGATCGCGCAGTTCCAGACTGTAGCGCCGAGAACCTGTAGGAGTACTGAGACATGCTGCCTCTATAGCCGTCCATAATTGTGAAAGTGATCCAGTGGCAGTATTTTGTACACGAAATGACTTCTCGATTATATCATATAAATGTCCTATGGGAGTCACGTCTTGGTGGTCAAATAGTTCCTTCAAATTGTCCACAATATGCTGCAAATCAATCACGAACAACTGTGGCCTGATGACATGGAAAATTGTCTTCCATAAAAATTCCATCGTTGTTTCAGAACATGAAGTCCATGAATGCCTGCAGATCGTCTCCAAGTAGCCAAATATAACAATTCCGGCCAATTGTCGGTTCAATTGGACCAGAGGACCCAGTCCATTCCATGAAGCACAGCCCACACCATTATGGAGCCACCACCAGCTTCCACAGTGCCTCGTTGACATCTTGGGTCCATGGCTTCGTGAGGTCTGCGCCCCACTCGAACTCCACCATCAGCTCTTACCAACTGAAGTCGGGACTCATCTGACCAGGTCACGATTTTCCAGTCTAGGGTCCAACTGATATGGTCCTGAGCCCAGGAGAGGCGCTGCAGGCGGTGTCGTCCCGTTGGTAAAGGCTCTCGCGTCGGCCTGTTAACGCCAAATTTCGCCACACTGTCCTAACGCATTAGTTCGTCGAACGTCCAACGTTTGTCTCTGCGGTTATTTGACGCAGTGTTGCTCGTCTGTTCCCACTAATACTCTACACGAACGGCTTTTCTCTCGGTCGTGAAGTCTTTCGGCCACTGCGTAGTCCGTGGTCAGAGATAAATGCTCGGAATTTGGTAATGTCGGCACGGTTTTGACACTGGTGATCTTGGAGTACTGAATTTCCTAAAGACTTGAGATCGTGCGCCCAGAATTACGTCCGAACCTTTTCTCATAATCACCTGAGTACAAGCAACAGCTCCACCAATGCACTGCCCTTTTATACCTTGTGTACGTCATGCTACCGCCCTCTGTGGACGTGCATATTGCTGTCCCACGACTTTTGTCATCTCCGTGTAGTGACCGTTACTTTATAAGACACATAAAAGAACCTGTGGTACAACCAATTCCCAATTCCAGCCGAGCAGTGCTTCAAGAAGACTATCTGTCGTTGTGCAGCGAGATACCACAGTGACTAAGACACTGTATTCATACACAATCTTATCAAAAGTATCTGGACACATGTTAGTGGACAATAATATGGGCTGTTTCCATCTGTCGTTCTTAAGACGGCTTGAACTCTGTGGAGAAATGGCTGTCCTTCCTTTCCTGGCAGCTGAAGCCAGAGGAGGTCGTATTGCTGGACGCTGCGATCTGGAGCGAAGTTGACGCTGAAACTCATCCCAAAGATGTTCCATTGGGATCAGGTCGGGACTCTGAGCAAGGCAGACAATTTCAAGAATGTTATTGACCACAACCCATTGCTTCTTAGATGCTGCTTTATGACAGACTGCCTTGTCATTGAATAACTCTCTTCAATCCCACAGAAAATCTCTGGAGCTGCTAGAAATAGTGGGTGCAGCATAGGAGTCAATATCCCTGCAGTCTGGCAGCTCTACAGGATCTAATCGTTAATGAGTGGCTTCAGCTGGACGTGACATACCTGAAGAAACCTGAGTCTCTATGAGACGTTCAAAGTCTGTTCCAGTATTTATGCAGCCATGGAGCCCCAATGTGGTTTCCTAAAGATTGAGGTCTGGGTAATGCGTGGCGACTGTTGAGCCCGTGGTGCTGGATGGTCAGACAGTGTGACGGCCTGTTGCAGGTCCAACGGGAAGCTGCAGAAGCTGGACCTGAGTAGGAACCCAATCCACCTGACCGGGGGCCGGATGCTGGACTCTGCCTCCCTGTACTGGCTTAACCTGTCGTGGTGTGGCATCTCCAGCCTGCCAGAGGACTCTTTCAAGGGCATTCCGCAGATGGTCATGCTCGACCTCTCCGAGAACCAGCTGGTCGTTCCAACAGCTCTGGTAAGTTGTCGACATTTAACACAGTAACTGCTTTGTACTTGTCGCAACCCTTCGGTGCATCAGTGTCTGTACTCAGGAAAATGCATGAGAGGGAACCTTTTAGACCCCTACCTTAAAATCAATAAAAATGTTGGTATTAACGAAAATATTATCAAATTTTGAAGGTGTCGGTGAGACAGAATGAAGAAGGCAGCGTTTGTTGTGATAATGTGACATTTGACTTACACTATTATTGGAAATAACGATATAACTTTCCTGCTATTGAATAACTTTCAATTTCACTGGTCCATAGCAAAAGATTTGCTCATAAAAACAGCACTGTTCATAAATATATTTTTTGTGCATTTGTAGAAACTTGACCATTTCTATCTTATCGGTGAAGTACATGAAGCATCGTCTTTTTGCTGATCTTAAAGTTTCCGCCATCTTCGTTAGCTGGCGAACCGTGCAGTGACTTTCAGAGCTTCCGCTTCTCCATAACAGAGAAATTCTCCTTTTATCAGATACGTGAAAATAAACACAGGGCATTTATTGCTACTACATCTAATACGTTTGCCCATAAGACAAAATACTATCTTCATGTCTCTTTCAAGTGTGTGTACGTATCATCTGGCCCAGAGAAGCAAATCCTGATTTCCAGTCGTTATAGAATAAAACATTCTCTCAATTGTTTTTATGTTCTTCATCTACAGTGTTACTGTGGTGCAGTATATCACACTTTTTTGCCACATTACGTAAAATCGTCAAATTGTCTTTCAAACCACAGTGATGAAGATAGAACTTGTATCGAAGTGGAAGCCATCTTTTCTAGTGGAATTTCATTTTTATTTTGTTATACTACCTCTTAACTTAGCAAGAGGAATTCTGCTGGCATTGTGTAGCCATATTCCTCTCATTGGTGATAGTGATTTACTCTGTTGAGTTCCATCATGACCGATAAGGAAATCTATATAATCTGTATCATCTAATTCTTCACTAACTTCGCTTGTTCTTGTGACGAAACGATCATCTGTGAGCGGTACATTTGCGCAAGGTTGTTTTTGTTTTTAAATATTTTAGTTATAACAAACCTTTCATAATGTGTTGTTTCTTCTCCATGTGACAACTTGGCGTGAGGTCCAACTTAAAATGATCACATTCCACAACAAAAAGATTTTTTAATACCTGAAGATGACAGCAAAGTCGGTCGAAACCTTTTGTTTTAAATAAAGAAATATTTATGCGATCTTGGCTTTAGAGTGTTTTTAGCAAGTAAACCAGATCGCTCCTTCTGTCTTCTCAAAATGGTACAGTTCAGCCATGCAGTAGAATAAATTTCCTTATTTCCGTCTATGAACACAAAATTGTTTCGATCAGCAATGATCATCTTCAAATCTGTTGCAAAACATGGGAAAAAACACAACAATATTACTGAATTACATGTGGAAATATATGATAAGTCACACCTGTTTTGAAAACATGTCCTAATATAATGCATCCATAGTGGATCATCTAAAGATAAACATAAAAATCAATGTAGCATCGTCGCATATATTCAGATTATGGTTTATACTAGGCCACAGTGTATGTTTGTGTCGTAAGCCCGTTAGATGTTTCTATTGTAGACATACACATATTGGTCACTTATATAAGTGTACAATATAGAATAAAAATAAGAATCCAGTAGGTAAATTCTAAAGTGGGCTTATCATGTGTGTAAGTTATTACGATAATAACATACAGTAAATTAAAAACACGACTGTAGTTGGATCGTTAAAAAGGAAACAGTTAAGTGACAATAATTCTGTTACACTCTTGTGGCGAATTTTAGATAAAAATATATTGACATACATTAGAACAAGCTTACATAGCTAATAGAATACTATAAAAATAGTAAAATAAATACCGAAAGAAGCCAAATGGACGAAACAATAGACTGTAGTAAGTAATCAGCGCTCTCTGTTGGCGTGGCCGCCATAGAGCGGCATAGGAACTTAAACAAGGATGAAACAACGTACCAATCAACTAATAAGATTATCTAGTAAATGAAATATATTATATACACATGCTTTGCAGCAGATCTGATGATTGTCATTGCCGATCGGAACCGATAGACTAAGGACCTAACAATTTTGTAATCATAGACAGAAACAAAGAAATTTATTCTACACGTTCTGGATCACTGTTCTATCCGCAACCATGTCGCAGCTCGTCCAACTATAGGATCAGTTAACACAGGCAGAGGCTCAAAACATCGCCTGACAGTCAGTCTTGTAACATCGCCTAAGGCAGGTAAAGCTTCACAACATTGCCCAACATTGCCAAAGTTACGTAACGTCACGTAACACAGACAAAGCCTGTTGCCATCATTTAAAATACCCCAAGCGTCATGACAACGCTTAACACAGCCAACGTCTTATTACATTGCTTAAGGTAGCTAAAGTCTCGTAATAATAGCAGATCTTCATATCTTTGCCTGAGGTAGCCAAAACCTCCTAATTTGTGTAATGCAGCCAACGCCTTGTAGCGCTATTAAAGGTCGCCATAGCTTCGTAACATCACTCACTCAAAGTCTCATAACATATCATATGGTAATAAAAGCCTTGGAATATTTCTTAAGATCACCAAAGCTTTGTCGTTACTGTTAAGATATCAGAGCTTCATAATATCGTTTAAAATAGCGAAAGCCTCGAAACATCACTTCATGTACCCAAAGTCTTGGAAAATTGCTTCAAGTAGCTGAAGTTTGGTAAGTTGTTTAACATAAATAATGTCTTGTAGCACTGCGTAAGATAGCTATCTCGTAACATTTGTTAAGATTGCCAAAGCTTCGTCGATGCTCTTAAGATAGCTAAGGCTTTGTAAAATTCTCTAACACAGCTGAAGCCTCTTAACATCAATTAACATAGCCAAAGCTACATAACACCACTTAACACAGCTAAAGTCTCAATATCTATTAAGATAATCAAAGCCTAATAACAAAGCTAAACAGTCTTGTTACATTACCTTATGAAGTTAAAGCCTCATAACAGTATTTAACACAATGGAGCCTCATATTGCTGTCTCAAGTAGGCAATGCCTTGAAACTTGCTCAATAAAGGGAAAACGTCGTAATATTGCTAGAGGCAGCCATAGCCTTGTAATATCACTTTAGGTAACCAGTTTCGTAACATCTCATAATGTAACCACAACTTTGCAATCTTTAAGACCAGCAAAGACTTTTCACTACTCTTAATATAGCCAAACCTTCGTAAGATCCCTGTGTATATAGCTGTAGCCTTGTGACATCGCTTAACACAGCCAAAGCCTTATAACATCACTCAACATAGCCAGAGCTTCACAACAACGACTACCATAGCCAACGACTGATACCATTGCTTGAAATAGCCAAAGCCTTGTAATTTGCTTAAGTAGTCAAAGTCTTGTAAGTAACCAAGTCTCATAACTTCTCTTAGAGTGACCGACCCTTGTAACATTTATTAAGATCGTCAAAGCCTCGTTGTTACTGTTAAGAAATCCACAGTCTCATTAGATGGCTGCATGTAGATAACACTTCGTAACACTACTTAACATAGATAACGCCTCGTGACATCATTTAACACAGCCAAAGCCTTGCAACATAGCTTTAGATATCCAAAGCCTTATAAGTCGCTTAATGAAGACATTGCTTACGGTATTCAAGCTCTTATACTATTGCCAAACTGAAAATAGCCAGAGCACTCTAACGTCACTTGCTTTAGCCAATTCCTCGTAATTATTCCTAAGGAGGAGACTCCACCCAAAAATTTTGCTATCCTACTTTGCCGGTTTGAGCTGAGTTTCAAATCCTGTCTATCTTGTAAAGATGTGTCCTTTGAAGTCCAGAACTTGACTGGTTTTCTAGGTTTAAATTTTTACCACGATTTTAATGGTGATTTTGGAAACCAACATTTCTTACTTGGACCTCAATTTTCACATTCTAGATTTTTCAGATACATTCAAAAGATTATTTGAATGCATAGTACCTGTTCCTTCAAAAGAATAGACTCCATACAGATCCCGCAGCCGTGAAACATTATATGCAAATTGAAGGGGGATCGCTGCTATTAGCCGCAGTAGGGCATCAAGAGGAATCAGCGGCGACGAGCGAAAATGTGTAGCAGACCGGCATTCGAATCTGGGACCACCTGCTTACTAGGGAGGTGCGGTAACCACTGCGCCATCCAGGAAACAACGTTATTGGAACTGCACGGACTATCTCGGCATGCCTCAAGGCCGATCCACACTGCCATTGAGTGCCACATATCCACTGTCCCTGTTCGCTACTTAAAGATGCCCACAGGAGATCGGGCGTATTTATGGATTCGCACTGGAGAAAGTTAATAGGCACCACGCAGATCCCACAACTGTGAAACACTATATGTACACTACTGGCCATTAAAATTGCTACACCACGAAGATGACGTGCTAGAGACGTGAAATTAAAGCGAAAGGAAGAAAATACTGTGATATGCAAATGAGTAGCTTTTAAGAACATTCACACAAGGTTGGCGCCGGTGGCGACACCTACAACGTGCTGACATGAGGAAAGTTTTTAACCGATTTCTCATACACAAACAGCAGTTAACCGGCGTTGCCTGGTGAAACGTTGTTGTGATACGTCGTGTGAGGAGGCTTTGATAAAGGTCGGATTGTAGCCTATCGCGATTGCGGTTTATCGTATAGCGACATTGCTGCTCGCGTTGGTCGAGATCCAATGACTTAGCAGGATATGGAATCGGTGGGTTCAGGAGGGTAATACGGAACGCCGTCTTGGATCCAAACGGCCTCGTATCACTAGCAGTCGAGATGACAGGCATCTTATCCGCATGGCTGTAACGCATCGTGCAGCCACGTCTCGATCCCTGAATCAACAGGTGGGGACGTTTGCAAGACAACAACCATCTGCACGAACAGTTCGACGACGTTTGCAGCACCATGGACTATCAGCTCGGAGATCACAGCTGCGGTTACCCTTGACGCTGCATCACAGCTAGGAGCGCCTGCGATGGTGTACTCAACGACGAACCTGGGTGCACGAATGGCAAAACGTCATTTTTTCGGATGAATCCAGATTCTGTTTACAGCATCATGATGGTCGCATCCGTGTTTGGCGAAATCGCGCTGAACGCACATTGGAAGGGTGTATTCGTCATCGCTATACTGGCGTATAACCCGGCGTGATGATATGGGGTGCCACTGGTTACACGTCTCGGTCACCTCTTGTTCGCATTGACGGCACTTTGAACAGTGGACGTTACATTTCAGATGTGTTAGGACCCGTGGCTCTACCCTCCATTCGATCCCTGCGAAACCCCACATTTCAGCAGGATAATGCACGACCGCATGTTGCAGGTCCTGTACAGGCATTTCTGGATACAGAAAATGTTCGACTGCTGCCCTGGCCAGCACGTTCTCCAGATCTCTCACCAATTGAAAACGTCTTGACTAATGACCTCAGCAGTTGAGTCCCATAGTGCTCAGAGCCATTTTTGAAAACGTCTTGTCAATGGTGGCCGAGTAACTAGCTAGTCACAATACGCCAGTCACTACTCTTGATGAACTATGGTATCGTGTTGAAGGTGCATGGGCAGCTGTACCTGTACACGCCATCCAAGCTCTGTTTGACTCAATGCCCAGGCGTATCAAGGCCGTTATTACGGCCAGAGGTGGTTTTTCTGGGTACTGATTTCTCAGTATCTATGCACCCAAATTGGGTGAAAATGTAATCACATCTCAGCTCTAGTGTAATATATTTGTCCAATGAATACCCGTTTATCAGCTGTATTTCTTCTTGGTGTAGCAATTTTAATGGCCAGTAGTGAAAATTGAAAGGGGATGACTGCTACCAGCTGCAGCGGACCGATTATTCCGTGACTGGACATTGCACACCACACTGTCACCTGTTGAAGGTGAGGAGAGTACTCGATTGCGAAATGCGGAACTTGTCCCTCAAATGCATCAGTTTTGCTTATCGACGAACCCACCCAAATGAAAGTGGGCTTCGTTGGTAGACCATGCATGCCTGCATTGCACATACTAATTCCCATCACGCCTCGCGGCCAAGCGTGCAGTTTGAACGCCCTAACGGAAACCGTTGAGAAGTTATGGTGATTTTATTTCATATAGTTCAATAACTAAGCAGGGATGGATAGAGGACAAATCTAAGGATTTAGAGGCTCATCTCACGAGGGGTATGATAGATAGTGCCTACAGTAAAATTAAAGAGATCTTTGGAGAAAAGAGAACCACTTGCATGAATATCAAGAGCTCAGATGGAAACCCAGTTCTAAGCAAAGAAGGGAAAGCAGAAAGGTGGAAGGAGTATATAGAGGGTCTATACAGGGGCGATGTTGTTGAGGACAATATCATGGAAATGGAAGAGGATGAAGACGAAGATGAAATGAGAGATATGATACTGCGTGAAGAGTTTGACAGAGCACTGAAAGACCTAAGTCGAAACAAGGCCCTGGGAGTAGACAACATTCCATTAGAACTACTGACAGCCTTGGGAGAGCCAGTCCTTACAAAACTCTACCATCTGGTGAGCAAGATGTATGAGACAGGCGAAATTCCCTCAGACTTCAAGAAGAATATAATTATTCCAATCCCAAAGAAAGCAGGTGTTGACAGATGCGAAAATTACCGAACTATCAGTTTAACAAGTCACAGCAGCAAAATACTAACGCGAATTCTTTACAGACGAATGGAAAAACTCTTAGAAGCCGACCTCGGGGAAGATCAGTTTGGATCCGTAGAAATGTTTGAACACGTGAGGCAATACTGACCCTACGACTTATCTTAGAAGCTAGATTAAGGAAAGGCAAACCTACGTTTATAGCATTTGTAGACTTAGAGAAAGTTTTGATAATGTTGACTGGAATACTCTCTTTCAAATTCTGAAGGTGGCAGGTGTAAAACAGAGGGAGCGAAAGGCTATTTACAATTTGTACAAAAACCATATGGCAGTTATAAGAGTCGAGGGACATGAAAGGGAAGCAGTAGTTGGGAAGGGAGTGAGACAGGGTTGTAGCCTCTCCCCGATGTTATTCAATCTGTATATTGAGCAAGCAGTAAAGGAAACAAAAGAAAAATTCGGAGTAGGTATTAAAATCCATGGAGAAGAAATAAAAACTTTGAGGTTTGCCGATGACATTGTAATTCTGTCAGACACAGCAAAGACGTTGGAAGAGCAGTTGAACGTAAAGGATAGTGTCTTGAAAGGAGGATATAAGATGAACATCAACAAAAGCAAAACGAGGATAACGGAATGTAGTCGAATTAAGTCGGGTGATGCTGAGGGAATTAGATTAGGAAATGAGACACTTAAAGTAGTAAAGGAGTTTTGCTATTTGGGGAGCAAAATAATTGATGATGGTCGATGTAGAGAGGATATAAAATGTAGACTGGCAATGGCAAGGAAAGCGGTTTCTGAAGAAGAAAAGTTTGTCGTTTCTGAAAGTGTATGGAGTGTAGCCATGTAGGGAAGTGAAACGTGGACGATAAATACTTCAGACGAAAAGAGAATAGAAGCTTTCGAAATGTTGTGCTACCAAAGAATGCTGAAGATTAGATGGGTAGATCACATAACTAATGAGGAGGTATTGAATAGAATTGAGGAGAAGAGGAGTTTGTGGCACAACTTGACTAGAAGAAGGGATCGGTTGGTAGGACATGTTGTGAGGCATCAAGGAATCACCAATTTAGTATTTGAGGACAGCGTGTAGGGTAAAAATCGTAGAGGGAGACCAAGAGATGAGTACACTAAGCAGATTCAGAAGGATGTAGGGTGCAGTAGGTACTGGGAGATGAAGCTTGCACACGATAGAGTGGCATGGAGAGCTGCATCAAACCACTCTCAGGACTGAAGACCACAACAACAACAACAAGTTCAATAACTGTCACCATGGCGGTTTCTACAGAACTCTCCAAACGCGAGTCCTACCCTCACCTGACAAATTTCATTAAATCGAATCAAATACCAACTGCCCTCAAGGTGCAGTTTAGCCCTGCTCGTGCCCCGAGCCTGACGTGTGGTTGGGTGGCCAGGCCCTGGAGACGCTGAGCGGGCTGCGGCGGCTGCCGCTGGTGGGGAACCCCGTGTCGTGCTGCGAGGTGGGCGAGCTGCGCGCCTGGGTGGAGATGCGGCGCGTGTCGGTGATCCGCAGGGAGCTGTCGGTGGGGCCGCTGCCCACCTGCGCACAGCCCGAGGGCCTGCGCGGCCGCCCGTGGACCGCCGCCGCCGGACACGACGCGTGCGTTCAGCGGCTGGACGTGGCCGCCGTCGTGGGCTGCGTGCTGCTGGGGCTGCTGCTGCTCGCCCTGGCCGTCGCCGCCGCGCTGCTGCTGCTCAGGAGGCGCCGCAGGGCCGCGCGCCGACGACGCACACAGAGCGCGCTCAGGTGAGCCCACCTCTGTGTTGTCGCCCGTGGTCAGCAGTGCGTGCTGCCCGAAAGTCGCTCTGACACTATGTGTGGGGCAGCGGCGCCTCTGTTACGAGAGCCTGAAAACTATTTCTGCGATCAGCCAGAAAGCGGTGGAGGACATACTTACCGTAGTTTCCACTCTGCAAGTCCACATTCTTGTCCAGCCCACTGACAGAAATATTTCTATTCTCTCTTTCATCAGTGAATCTTTTCTTAAAGAATTTACTTTATTTACTAGCGATTCATCAAGAACATTAACACATTTAATCACACTATATGAGCGTGGAAGTAGTTGTCAGTGGGTAACTGATGAAAACAAATTTCATTCAACAAATGGAAATTTTATCCCTAAAAACCCTTTCCCTTTAAAAAAAATTAAAAATTATAATCAGAAAGCCCCCTCTAAATATCAAGTTACAATTTATTCAGAGGCAGAAATAGCTCTTTTTTTTCTTTTTTTTTTTTTTTTTTTTTTTGACAGTATGAGCTTTCGGGCTGAGAACCTTGCCGCTCCCTTTTAACACGGCCGTAGTCACGACCGCTCACAACAACCTCTGAAAGACTACACTGGTGCAAATCTGCAACACACCAAATTACTTTAAAGTAAAAATTTTAACAACTCACACAAACACAGAAACTGTGACCGAGCGAGGTGGCGCAGTGGTTAGCACACTGGACTCTCATTCGGGAGGACGACGGTTCAATCCCGTCTCCGGCCATCCTGATTTAGGTTTTCCGTGATTTCCCTAAATCGTTTCAGGCAAATGCCGGGATGGTTCCTTTGAAAGGGCACGGCCGATTTCCTTCCCAGTCCTTCCCTATCCCGAGCTTGCGCTCCGTCTCTAATGACCTCGTTGTCGACGGGACGTTAAACACTACCCACCACCACCATCACAGAAACTATGCACCCCGTAGGAGGGATGGAAATGGTACAAAACACTCACATTAAAAAAAATTTCTTGCCACCGAAAGTGCAACTTGTTTTTAAAAGAAAACGCTTACGGTGGAAGGGTGGCAACCTCATATACTAAAATGACCATTTAAATAAAAACCTATGAAATGCAGTCTTACATAAAATGTACAAACGTGCTCTACATTACACATATACCGCCTCTCAAGATGATAGGCAAGATAAAACACATATTTCAGGAATTCGGCCTTTACACCTTAAGCAATAAATTCGTTAACACCGAATCCGACAAACATGGCAAAAAAAATGGTTCAAATGGCTCCGAGCACTATGGGACTTAACAGCTATGGTCATCAGTCCCCTAGAACTTAGAACTACTTAAACCTAACTAACCTAAGGACATCACACAACACCCAGTCATCACGAGACAGAGAAAATCCCTGACCCCGCCGGGAATCGAACCCAAACATGGCAGAGGCAGCTTTTAACGTAGGGCACATTGATAGGGAGATTACTGAACAACCCGAACCGCAGATTGCTCTAACCTGCCCCTACTCCACAAGGCAAAAACGGACCACTCAATTCATAAATAACCACCTCCCCGCGGGTGGGAAAACGGACAAGAATGGTGGGACGACCCCAAAACAAAGCGGCTGGTGATCTCACCAAGAAAACAAGTACAATTCAACAATTACATGAAACAACATATCTCCAGTCACTTAACTTCTCATAAACTGCGATTTCTGGCGAAGACCTGGCGCAGCACCCCCAACGCTCCCACAAACCGTTCGTTGCCAGCCGCTTCAACGGACGCAGGAAGGCGCGCCGATCTCCCGTCTCACGGCGTCGCAGCTCCCACCGGCCAGACCGATGTCGTGGTTTGACTCCTGTTACTCTTGCGTCGACCGCGAAGCCACAACCCCTTTCTATACGGCGCGGCCCACTGGACTCACGTGGGGACCACACATGTGCCGACGCTCAAGACGGACAAGTCATCTTGTGTCTCAGTGCGCGACCGACTAACCGATCGATCCAACCGCCAATGACCGTTGTCCAAGCAACTCGAGCAGACTGGCGGCCTGACGCGCAGACTCAGATGCAGGAACTCAGTCCCGATCGGGCGACCACTAGCTGAGTTCTGTTACTTTTTTTTTTTTTTTGTGGTTTTAGGGCGCAAAACTTCTATGGTCATTAGCGCCCAGCCTGTGACTTAGGAAACAGGAAAAACCGAAATTTAAAACCAGCAGCAATGGGAACAAAGTCATAAAATTTGAGAAACTAAAAGCAGAAGGAATGCTTAAAAATCCACTACAGAAAGGGGTTGGTTGTCCCCAAAAAAAGCTTCAAATGACTGAAGTCATTTCACTGTCACTAATAAACTGGAGAACGCGGTCGGCTGAGCGCGTGTCATCTACTAAAATCGACGATAGATCAGGCGATAGCTGTAGACGGGAGCGTAACGGATTAAAATAGGGGCATTCAATTAAAAGGTGTCTAACCGTCCACAGCTGAGAGCAGTGGGGACAGAGTGGGGGAGGATCGCCGCTTAAAAGATGTCGATGGCTAAAAAGACAGTGCCCTATCCGGAGTCTAGCTAAAATTACCTCCTCCCGACGACGCGTTCGGGAGGAAGAGGTCCAAGCGCAAGGAAGGGCTTTCACTTCCCGCAATTTATTATGGGGAAGTGTTGCCAATGCGCATGCCATAAATGAGCAACTTGGCGACATAAACCGCTCCGTAGATCGGTGAAGGGAAGCGACTAAATAGCTGGCCGAAGAAGAGAGACTGCTGCCTTGGCCGCTATATCGGCCGCCTCATTCCCACAGATACCAGCGTGTCCCGGGAGCCAGAGGAACGCCACCGAGACGCCCCCCAGGTGGAGCAAGCGCAGACAGTCCTGAATCCGGTGGACCAGAGGGTGCACAGGGTAAAGAGCTTGGAGACTGAGGAGAGAGCTGAGAGAATCTGAGCAGATTACGTACTGTATCCGCTGATGGCGGCGGATGTAGTGGACAGCCTGGAGAACAGCGTAAAGCTCCGCAGTATAAACCGAACACTGGTCGGGAAGCCGAAAGTGATTTGGGGTGTCGCCAACAATATAGGCACTCCCTACACCTAACGATGTTTTCGAGCCGTCGGTGTAAATAAATGTGGCGTCCGTCATTTGTGCACATAGAGCAGCAAATGCCCGACGGTAAACAAGTGTAGGGGTACCATCCTTGGGAAATTGACATAGGTCACGGAGCAAGTAGATCCGGGGACGGAGCCAAGGCGGTGCTGTACCCCAAGTTGTCAAGAAGGTTTTAGGAAAGCGGAAGGAAAGAGAATGGAGCAGTTGACGGAAGCGGGCTCCCGGGGGTAGTAGGGAGGAGGAGCGGCCTGCATACCCTACATCAAAGGAGGCGTCGAAAAAAAGGTCATGGGCTGGATTAGCAGGCATGGAAGACAGACGGCTAGCATAACGACTCAGAAGGACTGCCCGCCGATTGGACAGCGGAGGTTCAGCAGTCTCAGCATAAAGGCTTTCCACAGGGCTGGTGTAAAAAGCTCCAGACACTAAACGTAATCCACGGTGGTGGATAGAGTCGAGACGCCGAAGAATAGACGGCCGAGCAGAGGAGTAGACTATGCTCCCATAATCCAATTTCGAGCGCACTAAGGCGCGATAGAGTCGGAGAAGGACCACTCGGTCCGCTCCCCAGGAGGTACTATTCAGGACACGGAGGGTGTTAAGGGAACGCAGACAGCGAGCCGAAAGATAGGAAACGTGGGAGGACCAGCACAGTTTTCTGTCAAACATAAGACCCAAGAATTTAGCGACGTCGGAAAACGGAAGAATGACAGGACCTAGATGTAAGGAGGGCGGAAGAAACTCCTTACGTCGCCAAAAATTAACACAAACGGTCTTACTGGGTGAGAAACGGAAGCCGGTTTCGATGCTCCACGAGTGGAGGCGATCGAGACATCCTTGAAGACGTCGTTCAATAAGGCTTGTCCGTTGAGAGCTGTAGTAGATCGCAAAATCGTCCACAAAGAGGGAGCCCGAGACATCAGGAAGGAGACAATCCATAATTGGATTTATGGCGATGGCAAAAAGTACAACACTCAGCACGGAGCCCTGGGGTACCCCGTTTTCTTGGGAGAAAGTACGGGACAGAGTAGTGTTCACCCGCACCCTAAATGTGCGCTCTGCCATAAATTCGCGAAGAAAAAGGGGCAGCCGGCCTCGAAAGCCCCAAGAGAACAGTGTGCGGAGGATGCCTGTCCTCCAACAGGTATCGTATGCTCTCTCCAGATCAAAAAATATTGCTACCGTTTGGCGTTTCCGGAGAAAATTGTTCATGATATAAGTAGAGAGAGCAACAAGATGGTCAACTGCAGAACGATGCTTTCGGAATCCGCATTGGGCAGGTGTTAAAAGACTGCAGGATTCCAGCCACCAAGCTAAACGGTAATTCACCATACGCTCTAAAACCTTACAGACACTACTCGTGAGAGAAATGGGGCGATAGCTAGAGGGGAGATGTTTGTCCTTTCCAGGTTTCGGAACGGGAACGACGATAGCTTCCCGCCATTGTCTGGGAAAAGTACTGTCGGTCCAAATTCGATTATAAAGGCGAAGGAGGAAACGCAGACTATGGGTGAATAAATGCAGCAACATTTGGACATGGATACCATCCGGTCCTGGGGCGGAGGAGCGAGAAGAAGAGAGGGCATGTTGGAGTTCCCGCATGGAGAAAACAGTATTGTAGCTTTCGTGATTTTGAGAGGAGAAAGCAAGATGTCGCACTTCCGCTGCACGTTTCTTCGGGAGAAATGCTGGCGGGTAATTGGAAGAGCTCGAAATCTCAGCAAAGTGCTGACCCAATGAGTTGGAAATTGCGACGGGGTCCACTAAGGTATCATGCGCGACAGTGAGCCCAGAGACCGGGGAGAAACTAGGCGCGCCTGAGAACCGTCGAAGCCGACTCCAAACTTCCGAGGAGGGAGTGAAGGTGTTAAATGAGCTAATAAAGAATTTCCAGCTTGCCTTCTTGCTATCGCGGATGACGCGACGGCATCGCGCACGGAGCTGCTTATAGCGCATACAGTTGGCCAAAGTAGGATGGTGACGGAAAATGCGAAGAGCACGTCGCCGCTCACGTATTGCGTCACGGCATGCCTCGTTCCACCAAGGAACTGGGGGGGCGCCGGGGCAATTCGGAGGTGCGTGGTATTGAACGTTCCGCAGCTGTAAGAATAACATCGGTAATATGTGTGACCTCATCGTCGACGCTGGGAAAGCGACGGTCATCGAATGTCGCTAGAGACGAAAAAAGTGTCCAATCGGCTTGGGCAAACTTCCAGTGTCGCGGGCGCATATATGGCAGTTGAGGCTGCAGTCTAAGGACACATGGAAAGTGGTCACTCGAGTGTGTATCATCAAGGGCGAACCATTCGAAGCGCCGAGCTAGCGGAACAGTACCGACAGCAAGATCCAAATGAGATAAATTTGTCGTGGAGGCAGACAAAAATGTGGGGACCCCAGTGTTGAGGCAAACTAGATCCGCTTGGTGAAAGACGTCTAGCAATAGGGAGCCACGTGGACAAGGATGTGGAGATCCCCAAAGCGGGTGGTGGGCATTGAAGTCCACAACCAGCAAATAGGGGGGTGGAAGCTGAACAAGAAGATGAAGGAGATCAGCTCTTGCCATTGGTGTGGACGATGGAATGTAGACAGTACAAAGAGAGAACGTGTATCCAGAAAGAGAAAGACGGACGGCGACAGCTTGGAAGGAACTGTTTAAGGGGATTGGGTGATAATGGAGAGTTTCATGGAGAAGAATCACGAGTCCTCCATGTGCTGGGGTGCCTTCAACAGAGGGGAGGTCATATCGGATGGACTGAAAATGAGGGAGAACAAAGCGGTCATGGGGACGCAGCTTTGTTTCCTGAAGACAGAAGATGACCGGCGAGTAGGATCGTAAGAGGATCGACAATTCATCCCGATTGGCTCGAATGCCGCGGATATTCCAGTGGATAATGGACATAGGGTGAACAGAAAATTGAGGACTGTGACCAAGGTCGCTGTCAACTCAACGACTGCTCAGAGCTTGCGACCGACAGCATGGAATGGCATTCAGCCGAAGGCAGAAGATCCTGATCCATAGGTTGGTCAGGAGCAGCTCCTGCCACCAGCGATCGGCCGGATGACCGGCCACCAGCAGTGCGCCTCGGCGACACAGAAGATGGCCGAGGGCGATTTCCGCCAGATGGTGCTGTAGATGGGACACGCCTTGGCGGAGAAGGAGAGGAACTGGGTTTCTTTGTAGCCTTCTTGGAAGTATGATGTTTAGATGAAGGAGGAACTGATGGTTGTGAAGTTGCGGTACGTAAAAACTCTTCACGAGTATGCTCTGTTTTCGAAGACTTCGTGTCTGACTTGTGGGCTCGAGATTTAGCAGAACCCGACGAAGGTTGAGCCATAGAGTGGGCAGGCGAAAGCGGGGAGGTTGAACGGGCGATCTTTGCGCTGGCCGATCTGACGACCGTGGCACTAAAGGTGAGGTCGCAGGTCTGCGTGGACGCCTCCTTTGTTGGCCGAGGAGAAGCAAGGACAGTGCTGTATTTTCCTTTCTGAGGCACGGTGGGCTGTCGACTGGCGAATAATTTTCGAGCAGCAAAGGTCGACACCTTTTCCTTTACTCTGATTTCCTGGATGAGCTTTTCGTCCTTAAAAACGGGACAATCTCGAGAGGAAGCAGCGTGGTCACCCATACAGTTGATGCAGCGAGGGGATGGAGGTGGACAAGCACCCTCATGGGCATCCTTGCCACACGTAACACATTTGGCCGGATTGGAACAGGACTGGCTGGTGTGATTGAACCGCTGACACCGATAGCAACGCGTAGGGTGTGGGACGTAAGTGCGAACGGAAATTATCTCATAGCCTGCTTTGATTTTTGATGGGAGTTGAACTTTGTCAAATGTCAAGAAGACAGTGCGGGTTGGAATGATGTTTGTGTCAACCCTCTTCATAACCCTACGAACAGCCGTTACGCCCTGGTCAGACAGGTAGTGCTGAATTTCTTCGTCAGACAAGCCATCGAGGGAGCGTGTATAAACGACTCCACGCGAGGAATTTAAAGTACGGTGCGGTTCCACCCGGACAGGGAAGGTGTGTAGTAGTGAGGTACGCAGCAATTTTTGAGCCTGGAGGGCACTGACTGTTTCTAACAACAGGGTGCCATTCCGTAATCTGGAACAAGACTTTACAGGACCTGCAATTGCGTCGACACCTTTCTGAATAATGAAAGGGTTGACCGTGGAGAAGTCGTGACCTTCGTCAGACCGAGAAACAACAAGGAACTGTGGCAACGATGGAAGAACTGACTGTGGCTGAGACTCAGTGAACTTACGTTTGTGAGCAGACATAGTGGAAGGTGAGGAAACCATTGCGGAAGAATCCCCCATGATTACCGGCGTCTCCGATGGCGCGCTCCTCCCTTGTGGGGGCCCTCTCTGAGGGCACTCCCGCCTTAGGTGATTGTTCACACCTCAGGTCACACCTCCCGACAAACGGACGGAGGGACCAATCGGCACTTTCGGAAGGTATCAGCTCGGGTAATCACCCCTCCCTGGGCCTGGCCGTTACCAGGGGTTACTTAGGTGTCCTACCTGTCTACCCAGGGCGGGGAATTACGCGTTACCCCGTCACCGGCTACGCATGGAAGTGCGTGGGTCGGCCTTCAGACACGCACAGGGAGGAAGAGAGAGAAAGGGAAAGGAAAGAAGAGGGGGGTCTCAAACGCCGCAGCGGAGAAAAGGGTAAAGAGAAGAGGTAAGGAAAAGAGAAGGACAAAGGAAGGAAGAAGACATACAAGCATGGAAGGCGAAGAATGCGGTACATTTACAAGCGTCCGTCTCCGGACGTAGGCACAAACCATACTCACAGAGGGGGAGAAAGGGAAGGAAAGAGCCAGAGGTGAGGGGGGGGGGGGGCGAAGACAGGGGATGGGGAAGGATGCGGAAAGGGAAGGTATGCAGCCCGGAAAGGAAGGAAGGCCACATTAGCTCGGGGCCCCGTGCTCGCTACGCACGTATCCACAAAAGAGTTGTGGATCCCCTGGGGGGGAGTTCTGTTACTGGCGGAGTGGCAAGACTCTCATTTGACGGCCTTAAAGTTTGATCCAAACAACAGACATACTAGCACTCCGACGACAGACAAACTGCCGCACAAATGCAAACGAGAGACAGACCAGCAACTGGTGACGTGAGACTGACCCAACCTCACTCCGACTGACCAACTGCCCAGACTCGCCCTCTAGCGAGCTCATAGCGCCCCTTAAATGCTCGTGAGCAGGCTACCTTTCCCATTTTCCACCAGAGGGAGACACCAAAGCAGCGATTGCCACAGCGGCGCCACCGCCAGAAAACGGCGGGCAACTGCTTCACACTATGCCCTACGGCGCGCTCTTCAAAACAGCACATTTTACCATGGCTCAGTCAGCGGGATCAGGAACTACGATCATAAATGAAGATTTTGAGTTTTAATTGACAGATATATTTGATCAATTTCCACACGCACAACGTAGTAAAATTCCTGAGGATAATACTAATAATTAGATAGAAGGAAAAGTAGTAAGTGGATATGGAATGAGGGTAAGGAATGAAAGAATAATTAGATAGAAGGAAAAGTGGTAAGTGGATATGGAATGAGGGTAAGGAATGAAAGAGGAAGGCGCCTGGTAGAATTTTGCACAGAGCATAACTTAATCATAGCTGAAACTTCCAGAATTAGATTTTCACTCTGCAGCGGAGTGTGCACTGATATGAAACTTCCTGACAGATTAAACTGGGACCTTTGCCTTTCGCGGGCAAAGGATGGTAGAGCACTTGCCCGCGAAAGGCAAAGGTCCCGAGTTTGAGTCTCCATCCGGCACACAGTTTTAATCTGTCAGGAAGTTTCATATCAACGTACACTCCGCTGCAGAGTGAAGATCTCATTCTAGAAACATCCCCTAGGCTGTGGCTAAGTTATGTCTCCGCAATATCCTTTCATCCAGGAGTGCTAGTTCTGCAAGGTTTGCAGAAGAGCTTCTGTGAAGTTTGGAAGGTAGGAGACGAGGTGCTGGCAGAACTGAAGCTGTGAGGACGGGTTATGAGTCCTGTTTGGGTAGCTCAGTTGGTAGATAACTTGCCTGCGGAAGGCAAGTTCGAACCTTGGTCCGGCACACAGTTGTAATCATTCAGGAAGTTTCATAGCTAACACTTGCTTTAAGAATCGTGAAAGAAGGTTGTATACCTGGAAGAGGCCTGGATACACTGCAAGGTTTCAGATAGATTATATAATGGTAAGACAGAGATTTAGGAACCAGGTTTTAAATTGCAAGACATTTCCAGGGGCAGATATGGACTCTGACCACTATTTATTGGTTACGAAACGTAGACTAAAACTAAGAAAACTGCAAAAAGGTGGGAATTTCAGGAGATGGGACCTGGATAAACTGAAAGAACCAGAGGTTGTAGAGTGTTTCAGAGAGAGTATTAGGGAACGATTGACAAGAACTGAGGAAAGAAATTCAGTAGAAGTACAATGGGTAGCTTTGAGAGATGAAATAGTGAAGGCAGCAAAGGATCAAGTAGGTAAAAATACGAGGGCTAGTAGAAGTCCTTGGGTAATAGAAGAGAGATGGAATTTAATGGATGAAAGGAGAAAATATAAAAATGCAGTAAATGAAGTAAGCGAAAGGGAACACAAACGTCTCAAAAATGAGATCGACAGGAAGTGCAAAATGGCTAAGCGGTGATGGCTAGAGGACAAATCTAAGGATTTAGAAGCATATATCACTAGGGGTAAATTAGATACTGCTTATAGAGAAATTAAAGACACCTTTAGCGAAAAGAGAACCACTTCTACGAATATCAAGAACTCAAATTCGAAACCAGTTCTAGGCAAAGAAGGGAAACCAGAAAATTGGAAGGAGTATATAGACGGTCTATACAATATTCTGGAAATGGAAGACGACGTAGATGAAGAGGAAATGTGAGATATGATGCTGCGTGACGAGTTTGACAGAGCACTGACAGACCTGATGCGAAACAAGGCCCCGGGAGTAGATAACATTCCGTGACAACTACTGATAGCCTTCGGAGAGCCACCCCTGACAAAACTCTAGCGTCTGGTGAGCAAGATGTATGACACAGGTGATGTACCCTCAGACTTCAAGAAGAATACAATAATTCCAATCCCAAAGAAAGCAGACGTTGACAGGTGTGAAAATTACCGAACTATCAGTGTAATAAATCACGGCTGCAAAATACTGATACGAATTCCTTACAGGCGAATGGAGAAACTGGTAGAAGCCGATCTTGTGGAAGATCGGTTTGGATTCCGTAGAAATATTGGAACACGCGAGGCAGTAGTGACCCTATGACTTATCTTAGAAGACAAATTAAGAAAAGGCAAACCTACGTTTCTAGTATTCGAAGACTTAGAGAAAGCTCTTCACAATGTTGACTGGAATACTCTCTTTCGAATTCTGAAGGTGGCAGGGGTAAAATGCAGAGAGCGAAAGGCTATTTACAATTTGTACAGAAACCGGATGGCAGTTATAAGAGTCCCCGATGTTATTCAATCTGTATATTGAGCAAGCAGGAAAGGAAGCAAAAGAAAAATTTGGAGTAGGAATTAAAATCCATGCATAAGAAATAAAAACTTTGAGGTTTGTCGATGACATTGTAATTCTGTCAGAGAAAGGAAAGGACTGGGAAGAGCAGTTGAACGGAATGGACAGTGTCTTGAATGGAGGATATAATATGAACATCAACAAAAGCAAAACAAGAATAATGGAATGTAGTCAAATTAAATCAGGTGATGCTGAGTGAATTACAACAGAAAATGAGACACTTAAAGTACTAAATGAGTTTTGCTATTTAGGGAGCGAAATAAGTGATGATGGTCGAAGTAGAGAGGATATAAAATGTAGACTGGCAATGGCAAGGAAGCGTTCCTGAAGAAGAGAAATTATTAACATCGAGTATAGACGTAAGTGTCGGCAAGTCTTTTCTAAAAGTATTTGTATCGAGTGTACCCATGTATGAATGTGAAACATGGAAGATAAATAGTTTACACAAGTAGAGAGTAGAAGCTTTGGGAATGTGGTGCTACAGAAGAATGATGAATTTTAGATGAGTAGATCACATAATTTATGATGAGGTACTGAACAGGATTGGGAAGAAGAGGATTTTGTGGCACTATTTGACTAGAAGAAGGGATCGGTTGGTAGGACATGTTGTGAGGCATCAAGGGATCACCAATTTAGTATTGGAGGGCAGCGTGGAGGGTAAAAATCGCAGAGGGAGATCAAGAGATCAATACACTAAGCAGATTCAGAAGGATGTAGGTTGCAGTAGGTACTGGGAGATGAAGAAGCTTGCACAGGATAGAGTAGCGTGGAGAGCTGCATCAAACCAGTCTCAGGACTGAAGACCACAACAACAACATCCTACCTAAATACATTACTGGGTCCTAAATTTATATTTGTATTGCAAATACTGCAGCTTTTCTTGTTATAACTACAGGTGTGTTAGTGCCACTACTGTTTCCACTATGGGCATTACTGAGTTTTAGTATCTTATACTACATGTTTCTTTTATTACTGTGTTACTTGGTATTACTTCACTATTGCTACTTTTATTCATAAGCTACTTTATCTGTACTTAAACTAATCTACACTACTTGCAGCGTTCAGGTGTGCCCCCCCCCCCCCCCCTCATCCCCGATCTAATCCCAGTGGTTATGCCCCTGGCACCGGCATGGCCCAATATGTGGGATCGCTGCGGTTATACCCTAGTGGATTATCTTATCCTACATCTAACCTAATTCTTATTCCTAGTGTCATATCTGGTGCGTCGCTGTGGCCAAGCGGTTCTAGGCGCTTCAGTCTGGAACCGCGCGACCGCTACGGTCGCAGGTTCGAGTCCTGCCTCGGGCATGGCTGTGTGCGATGTCCTTAGTTAGGTTAATTAGTTCTAACAAGGGAACCTCCCCATCGCACCCCCCTCAGATTTAGTTATAAGTTGGCACAGTGGATAGGTCTTGAAAAACTGAACACAGATCAATCGAGAAAACAGGAAGAAGTTGTGAGGAACTATGAAAAAAATAAGCAAAATATACAAACTGAGTAGTCCATGCACAAGATAGGCAACATCAAGGATAGTGTGAGGTCAGGAGCGCCGAGGTCCCGTGGTTAGCGTGAGCAGCTGCGGAACGAGAGTTTACTGATGTGCGCATTTATTTATCCTATGTTTAAGGTACTCATGGAAAGTATCTTCGTATGTGAGATTCCGGCCAGTTCTTCTTCCAATCATGCGCTATCCTCCCATTTGTAATAACAGACTGGTTGTATAACTCGTCCACGACTTAGAGGGGAAGTGGAGGCGGCTGGTTGTACACTGAAAGCCGAACACTCCTTCTTACAAGTGTTTATTAATTTTCAGTAGCCCAACAACGTTTTTTATACATTGGCTGAACAGTCAATACCGTGCCCTACCATTTCATTTATTTTGCTAACGGCAAGTGTTAGTCTCTTCCTTTATTTAAGATCCAGCAATCATTAGTTAGTCAGTTCCATCTTACACTGGAATGCTTTTGCTTTTTACTCTAACATTCACTTACAAGAGCTTATGCCAAGGCAATACTCCAAAAAATTTAAACAACAATATTAAAACAACTTTTTAAAACAACCTCCATTGAACAAGTTGAAATCAAAAATTTCCTTAAGTTGAAATTAATAACAGCTCAGACAGTAGCAGAAGACAGTTCTTTCACAATAATATATAATAAAAATTCCAGAGGACACGTGCCGTTAAATTTCCACATGCTAAATCGTTCTACCAAAAGCATTTACGAGAGTACTTAATAAGAAATAATTTAATCAAAACTCACGCAGAAAATGATTGGCTTAAGTTCTCACGCGATCATTTACAGTTAGTTAACAAAAGGAAATGACATTTATAAAATTCAGTTTACCAAGAACAGTTACCAACATATTAACCCGAGAGTTCTCCACTATTAGCGGTAATTACTACACTGTGCCAATACAGACAGTCCTCAAACGAGAAAAATTCCACTGTACTATACAACCCTCCCTCCCCTCCCCCCCAAGAACCATGGATTTTACCGTTGGTGGGGAGGCTTGCGTGCACTCAGCGGTACAGATAGCCGTACCGTAGGTGCAACCACAACGGAGGGGTATCTGTTGAGAGGCCAGACAAACGTGTGGTTCCTGAAGAGGAGCAGCAGCCTTTTCAGTAGTTGCAGGGGCAACAGTCTGGATGATTGAGTGATTGGGCCTTGTAACACTAACCAAACCGGCCTTGCTGTGCTGGTACTGTGAACGGCTGAAAGCAAGGGGAAACTACAGCCGTAATTTTTCCCGAGGGCACGCAGCTTTACTGTATCGTTAAATGATGGCGTCCTCTTGGGTAAAATATTCCGGAGGTAAAATAGTCCCCCATTCGGATCTCCGGGCGGGGACTACTCAGGAGGACGTCGTTATCAGGAGAAAGAAAACTGGCGTTCTACGGATCGGAGCGTGGAATGACAGATCCCTTAATCGAGCAGGTAGGTTAGAAAATTTAAAAAGGGAAATGGATAGGTTAAAGTTAGATATAGTAGGAATTAGTGAAGTTTGCTGCTAGGAGGAACAAGACTTTTGGTCAGGCGAATACAGGGTTATAAATACAAAATCAAATAGGGGTAATACAGGAGTAGGTTTAATAATGAATTAAAAAAAATAGGAGTGCGGGTAAGCTACTACAAACAGCATAGTGAACGCATTATTGTGGCCAAGATAGACACGAAGCCCATCCCTGATACAGTAGTACAAGTTTATATGCCAACTAGCACTGCAGATGACGAAGAAATTGAAGAAATGTATGATGAAATGGAAGAAATTATTCAGATAGTGAAGGGAGACGAAAATTTAATAGTCATGGGTGACTGGAATTCGGTAGTAGGAAAAGGGAGAGAAGGAAACGTAGTAGGTGAATATGGATTGGGGCTAAGAAATGAAAGAGGAAGCTGCCTGGTAGAATTTTGCACAGAGCACAACTTAATCATAGCTAACACTTGGTTCAAGAATCATAAAAGAAGGTGGTATACATGGAAGAATCCTGGAGATACTGACAGGTTTCAGATAGATTATATTATGGTAAGACAGAGATTTAGGAACCAGGTTTTAAATTGTAAGACATTTCCATGGGAAGATGTGGATTCTGACCACAATCTATTGGTTATGAACTGTAGATTAAAACTGAAGAAACTGCAAGAAGGTGGAAATTTAAGGAGTTGGGACCTGGATAAACTGACTAAACCAGAGGTTGTACAAAGTTTCAGAGAGAGAATAAGGGAACAATTGACAGGAATGGGGAAAAGATATACAGTAGAAGAAGCTTTGAGAGATGATGTAGTGAAGGCAGCAGAGGATCTAGTAGGTAAAAAGACAAGGGCTAGTAGAAGTCCTTGGGTAACAGAAGAAATGTTGAATTTAATTGATGAAAGGAGAAAATATAAAAATGCCGTAAATGAAGCAGGCAAAAAGGAATACAAACGTCTCAAAAATGAGATCGACAGGAAGTGCAGAATGGCTAAGCAGGGATGGGTAGAGGACAAATGTAAGGATGTAGAGGCTTATCTCACTAGGGGTAAGATAGATACTGCCTACAGGAAAATTAAAGAGACCTTTGGAGAAAAGAGAACCACTTGTATGAACATCAAGAGCTCAGATGGAAACCCAGTTCTAAGCAAAGAAGGGAAAGCAAAAAGGCGGAAGGTGCGATGTTCTTGAGGACAATATTATGGAAATGGAGGAGGATGTAGATGAAGATGAAATGGGAGATACGATACTGCGTGAAGAGCTTGACAGAGCACTCAAAGACCTGAGTCGAAAGAAGGCCCCGGGAGTAGACAACATTCCATTAGAACTACTGACGACCTAGGGAGAGCCAGTCCTGACAAAACTCTACCATCTGGTGAGTAAGATGTATAGGACAGGCGAAATACCGTCAGACTTCAAGAAGAATATAGTAATTCCAATCCCAAGGAAAGCAGGTGCTGACAGATGTGAAAATTACCGAACTATCAGTTTAATAAGTCACGGTTGCAAAATACTAACGCGAATTCTTTACAGACGAATGGAAAAACTGGTAGAAGCCGACCTCGGGGAAGATCAGTTTGGATTCCATAGAAATGTTGGAACACGTGAGGCAATACTGACCCTACGACTTATCTTAGAAGCTAGATTAAGGAAAGGCAAACCTACGTTTCTAGCATTTGTAGATTTAGAGAAAGCTTTTGACAATGTTGACTGGAATACTCTCTTTCAAATTCTGAAGGTGGCAGGGGTAAAATACTGGGAGCGAAACGCTACTTACAATTTGTACAGAAACCAGATGGCAGTTATAAGAGTCGAGGGCCATGAAAGGGAAGCAGTGACTGGGAAGGGGTGAGACGGGGTTGTAGCCTCTCCCCGATGTTATTCAATCTGTATATTGAGTAAGCAATGAGGGAAACAAAAGAAAAATTCGGAGTAGGTATTAAAATCCATGGAGAAGAAATAAAAACTTTGAGGTTCGCCGATGACTTTGTAATTCTGTCAGAGACAGCAAAAGACTTGGAAGAGCAGTTGAACGGAATGGATAGTGTCTTGAAAGGAGGATATAAGATGAACATCAACAAAAGCAAAACGAGGATAATGGAATGTAGTCGAATTAAGTCGGGTGGTGCTGAGGGAAGTAGATTAGGAAATGAGACACTTGAAGTAGTAAAGGAGTTTTGCTATTTGGGAAGCAAAATAACTGATGGTGGTTGAAGTAGAGAGGATATAAAATGTAGACTGGCAATGGCAAGGGAAACGTTTCTGAAGAAGAGAAGTTTGTTAACATCGAGTATAGATTTATGTGTCAGGAAGTCGTTTCTGAAAGCATTTGTATGGAGTGTAGACATGTATGGAACTGAAACATGGACGATGACTAGTTTGGACAAGAAGAGAATAGAAGCTTTCGAAATGTGGTGTTACAGAAGAATGCTGAAGTTTAGATGGGTGGATCGTGTAACTAATGAGGAGGTACTGAATAGGATTGGGGAGAAGAGAAGTTTGTGGCACAACTTGACTAGAAGAAGGGATCGGTTGGTGGGACATGTTCTGAGGCATCAAGGGATCACCAATTGGAGGGCAGCGTGGAGGGTAAAAACCGTAGAGGGAGACCAAGAGATGAATATACTAAACAGATTTAGAAGGATGTAGGCTTCAGTAGGTACTGGGAGATGAAGAAGCTTGCACAGGATAGAGTAGCATGGAGAGCTGCATCAAACCAGTCTGAGGACTGAAGACCACAACAACAATATACAACCGTACACAATGAAATGTTAAATAACAGAATGGACAACCTTGTATCAAAGTACCATGTTCAGACTAACCTTACTTAAAATTACTTAACATCTACTCACCCCCTGACCCGATCGTGCCTTTTTACTATTCGTACCACACTTCTCAAGCCTGACTACCAGAGCATCAGATCCCTCTTGACAAGTACAGCAGGTTACAGTTCGTGCCCTATTTCCACCAAACCGAATCAACATATTCGTTACTGGCACTGTTCATATTTCTCCTTCTCTTAGAAGATAAGCTTCCCAACACAGTTCTACGAGATTCTAGAACAAGATCACTTCATCGGGTAAAACCGAAACCAGTCCCCTCGTTTTCAGTGACCAAAAGTTTCAAAGGTCTGCGCCATGTAACTCACCATCATTGTTGGACAGGAAACCACAAATCCCGTCTCCAGTGAAACGTAGTAAAGGATAGTCGTTGCCCAAGGACCTGGTACTAAACACAATTACGTACTTGGAATATCATCCACAACATAGTAAAAAAAAACAGTTATGAACAGATTTCTAATAAGTCCGCAGTAATATGACCGTGTAGTGCATAAAACAAACGACGAATACTGAGTGGAGGGCTCGTTAGCAAAATCGGTGTTTGTGCGTTTCGAGGATGCTCGACACGATCTACAAGATCTGCGTGATAGTGACCTACTATGTTATGCACATCAAATTGCGCCCGACATGGATTACAGTAATTTCACGGGACGCAGTTGATGGTTGCACAACTTGCAACAGTGTTACGTAATTGGAAGACGTAAGATAACGAAATCTCAAACAAAGCGTCAACTCAACGAGACACAGCAAACTGCACAAACTTATTCCATCCTTCAGTGAGGAACTAGTTTTCAGCTCCGACCGACCGGCATTTGACGAGGAAATGCGTATGATAGGAAACCTAGAAATTAGTGGTAGCAAGAGAGCTGTATCAAGATCAGCTAACATCAGTGGCTCGAGGCATTCATGTACAATTATGCCGACTCTTAATCTGGAAGTTAAATTGGCTGGACAGTTATTAATTGTGCTGCGAGAACTTGGAGGTGCTTTAACCTGTACGATTATTTGTCATGTGTGTGATCTTGCAAGGGCAGCAGGGAATATTTACGTCACAGCATGCAAGGGTGGGAAAGTGGGCATAAGAGAACAAGTACTGCTTTTGGCCAATTGCTGGTCAAAATAACTCGCTTTTGCTTGATTCCTGGTCCGCGTATGACAATCATACTCCTTGTGAGCAAATCCCCCCCCCCCCCCCTGAAAAGTGTATGACATTGCAGTACATGCCACCTGGAGCCACTGGACACATTAAGCCTCTGTATGTTTTTTTCCGTGGCTATAAAACATTTTATCACACTATCTGCAGCTACGCCTTAAAGGATAGCCACTTTCACGATAAGCCTCATGACATACTGTTACGCATTCGGTTGGATCCCATGACATTCCATCAGTTCCCATCAGCCCGCTAAACGAACATGATTCTATATGCACCTCCATGAACGACCTGCACGGTTTGTAACTCCGAAGGAGTTCACCTTCGGTCTTGATGGTGCCAACTTTTGAGATCACTGTGGCCCCCATTTCTCATTTGGTATTCACGGCGCGAGTTAATGGTTTCTTTGAACATTTCTTGAATCTCGACAATATCCATTTTTTAAGCGTAATATATACTTCCCATAGAAAGTTGATCTCTGCACCTCATGGACACTCATTTTCTCTCGCCCTCCTGATGCACATGGTGATTCGTTAGCAGCTAATATGTTTCTTGTTATAAACACAAGCAGTTGTTTGCCACTGAAGGCTCGCAATCGACTGATCCTGTCACTGCACAATGGAAAACTTCTCCTGATGCACAACTTGTGAGGTTACTGTGGCCCTCGCATTGCCATAATACGAAGGTGTTGGTGGAAGAAAGTATTAACCCAAAAGAGCATATTTTTGTTTAGCGTATGTTTCAATTCAAAGACAAGAACATAAATATATCTCCATCGCTACTGTATATATGGAGACACTGTCATTTCAAAAATTGAGATTAAGACTGAATTTTCCCCAGATTTCAATTAAATGATCTTCGGTTTTATTTTAGCACGTACTTGTTCGCAGGTACATCTGAAGAGAAGGACAGAAGCCTGGAAATTGATTGCCTTAAAGTAAAAATGAAGGTCATTTAACTGCAGACTGAGGCAGAATCATTCTTAGTCTGTACATAGAATAATTCAAATATACGAGGGTAAGTCAATTGTCGGCCGGAGTGGCCGAGCGGTTCTAGGCGCCACAGTCTGGAGCCGCGCGACCGCTACGGTCGCAGGTTCGAATCCTGCCTCGGGCATGGATGTGTGTGATGTCCTTAGGTTAGTTAGGTTTAAGTAGTTCTAAGTTCTAGGGGACTGATGACCTCAGATGTTAAGTCCCATAGTGCTCAGAGCCATTTTCTTTTGGTAAGTCAATTATTATCCGCAAAGTAGTTATAAAATTTTGTTGTAGTCAAAGAGGAAACTTACAAGAACATCATTCTTCTACATAGTCTCCTTGCGTTTCAACGCACTTGGTCCATCGTTGTACAAGCTTCCTGAAGGTTCTCGGTTGAGCTGCGAGCCAAGAATGCACCGCTTCTTTCATTGCTTTGTCCGAGGCGAATCGACGGCCCCTTAATGCCTTTTTGAGTGGACCAAACAAGTGATAGACAAAAGGGGCAAGATTGAGGCTATATGGAGGATGATCCAGTACTTCAGATTTGCGTTTCTGGAGCGTTTCAGCAGTGCGGGCAATAGTATGCGGACGGGCATTGTCGTGCAACAACACAACAACTTTTGACAGCAATCCTCGGCGTTTGATTCGAATTACAGGCTTTAGCCTGGCAGTAAGCATCTCACTGTAATGTACACTGTTTATTGTTGTGCCCCTTTCCCCATAATGTTCCAGTACTGGACCTTGTACGTCCCAAAAAACCGTAAGCACCAGTTTTCTGGCGGACGGTTGGGCCTTGAACTTTTTCTTGCACGGCGAATTTGGATGTTTCCATTCCATACGCTGCCGTTTACTCCCCGGCTCGTAATGATGGATCCATGTTTCGTCACCAGTAATGATCCTGTCTAAGAAGTTGTCCCCTTCGTTACCACAGCGATCCAAATGTTTTTCGCAGATGTCCAAGCGCGTTTGTTTATGCGACTGTGTGAGTTGTTTTGGGACCCATATTGCACAAACTTTATGGAATCAAAGTTTGTTGTGGATGCTTTCGTAGGCAGAACCGTGGCTAATTTGTAGACGATGTGCCACTTCGTCAATAGTTAATCGTCTGTCTAAGAGAATCATTTCACGTGAACGCTCAATGATTTCTTCATTTGTGGCGTTAAACGGTCGTCCGGGTCCTTCATCGAGAGTAATACTTGTGCGACCATTTCAGAATTTTTCAATCCATTCGTAGACACTCCGTTGTGGCAAAAAACTGCCCCCGTACAGTACCGAAATACTTCGATGAATTTCGGCCCCTGATACGCCTTCCGACCACAAAAAACGGATCACTGAACGTTGCTCTTCTTTGGTGCTAATAGACAGCGGGGCAACCATGATTAACAGCACGGCACCGATAACGTAAATAACTTAGCAGCTTGAAAATTGCAAAGATATAAAAACAAATAAACAAAAGATGCGTCATCAACATAAAACGACAGTACTACCAAAATAAACAAATTTAACTAAATTTCGGATAATAATTGACTTACCCTCGTATATAGCAGGCAACGCTCTCCATCTTGCTATCAGCATGTGGTATCTGCCCCAATCCCTGGTAGCTGAATGGTCAGCGCGACGGAATGACATACCCAACGGCCCCGGTTCGATTCCCGGCTGGGTCGGAGATTTTCTTCGCTCAAGGACTGGGTGTTGTGTTGTCCTTATCATCATCATTTCATCCTCATCGACGCGCAAGTCGCCGAAGTGCCGTCATCTCGAAGGACTTGCACCAGGCGAACGGTCTACCCGATGGGAGGCCCTAGCCACACGGCATTTACAATTTAAAATAGATGATTTCAAAAGTCAAGCTGAGTGGTCAGTGCGGTGGAATGCCATGCGGAGGGCCTGGATTCGATTCATGGCCGTGTCATAGATTTTCTCCACTCAGCGACTGGGTGTTGTGTTGTCTTCATCATCATTTCATCCTCATCAACAAGCAAGTTGCCGAAGTGACGTCTATCAAAGTGACTTGCACCAGGTGGTTGGACTCACTGCAAGTGGGGCTCCCAGCCTAGCAACACGCATTATCATTAGTACCAGCACGTTGTGTGCCCGAAGTAAACACAGTTGGCGTGATCAGACTAATCCTCACCAAATTGAGGGTTAGCTCTTTTTGCTGCTGCCCACTTTAACGAAGGTGTAGAATTGAACAATTTAAAATAGATGATTTCAAAAGTCAAGCTTTGTTGTGGGTGGCATTGTAATAATATAAACGGCGTTGCATCACGTAATTGGCGTCTGGAACCCGTAGCTGAGTCAGTATAAAGCTAAAACCATTGTCTGACTGAAGAAGCCACAGAGAGGCCGAGCTGAGATGACAGCAGGCTTTGCCATGGCATTAGAACAATTACAACATACTATATGAACACAACATCTCCAAAAGAACAGACACCACACATCCATGTAATTGATTTGCCTCGATGGGCCACGAATCCACCACCTTCAGTGCGGATTACGTCCCACCGCCTGTGGGAATCTTAAAGTAGCGAGCATGGAGGACATGGACGAGCACCCAAATTGGTGCTCGGTGGGATTGCAGGTCGTCCGGGAGGTGTACTCAGACAGTCCACTCATTTGTGACTGAAGTTATACACAGATGGCGCAGTGGTTAACACAACTGCAAGTAAGCAGAAGATCCTGAGTTCGAGTCCAGTCCAGCACACATTTTCACTCATTTCCGCTGATTCCGCATGAAGTCCCGATGCAGCTGACATCAATAATGCCTTTCCTTTCCTTTCCTTCCCCCTCCTTCCACCTTCAATGTATGTAATACACTACTGGCCATTAAAATTGCTACACCAAGAAGAAATGCACATGATAAACTGGTATTCGTTGGACAAATATATTATACTAGAACTGACATGTGATTACATTTTCACGCAATTTGGGCGCATAGATCCTGAGAAATCAGTACCCAGACCAACCACCTCTGGCCGTAATAACGGCCTTGATACTCCTGGGCATTGAGTCAAACAGAGCTTGGATGGGGTGTTCAGGTACAGCTGCCCATGCAGCTTCAACACGATACCACAGTTCGTCAAGAGTTGTCACTGGCGTATTGTGACGAGCCAGTTACTCGGCCACCATTGACCAGACGTTTTCAATTGGTGACAGATCTGGAGAATGTGCTCGCCAGGGCAGCAGTCTAACATTTTCTGTATCCAGAAGAGCCCGTACAGGTCCTGCAACATGCGGTCGTGCATTATCCTGCTGAAATGCAGGGTTTCGCAGGGATCGAATGAAGGGTAGAGCCACGGGTCGTAACACGTCTGAAATGTAACGTCCACTGTTCAAAGTGCCGTCAGTGCGAACAAGAGGTGACCGAGACGTGTAACCAGTGGCACCCCATACCATCACGCCGGGTGATACGCCAGTACGGCGATGACGAATACACGCTTCCAATGTGCGTTCACCGCGATGTTGCCAAACACGGATGCGACCATCATGATACTGTAAACAGAACCTGGATTCATCCGAAAAAATCACGTTTTGCCATTCGTGCACCCAGATTCGTCGTTGAGTACACCATCGCAGGCGCTCCTGTCTGTGATGCAGCGTCAAGGGTAACCGCAGCCATGGTCTCCGAGCTGAGAGTCCATGCTGCTTCAAACGTCGTCGAACTGTTCGTGCGGATGTTTGTTGTCTTGCAAACGTCCCCATCTGTTGACTCAGTGATCGAGACGTGGCTGCACGATCCGTTACAGCCATTCGGATAAGATGCCTGTCATCTCGACTGCTAGTGATACGAGGCCATTGGGATCCAGCAAGGCGTTCCGTATTACCCTCCTGAACCCACCGATTCCATATTCTGCTAACAGTCATTGGATCTCGACCAACGCGAGCAGCAATGTCGCGATACGATAAACCGCAATCGCGATAGGCTACAATCCGACCTTTATCAAAGTCGGAAACGTGATGGTACGCATTTCTCCTCCTTACACGAGGCATCACAACAATGTTTCAACGGGCAACGCCGGACAACTGCTGTTTGTGTATGAGAAATCGGTTGGAAACTTTCCTCATGTCAGCACGTTGTAGGTGTCGCCACCGGCGCCAACCTTGTGTGAATGCTCTGAAAAGCTAATCATTTGCATATCACAGTATCTTCTTCCTATCGGTTAAATTTCGCGTCTGTTGCATGTCATCTTCGTGGTGTAGCAATTTTAATGGCCAGTAGTGTAGTTACGACATATGCATCCGTATGTCACAGGATGCAGTCAACTCAGAGAGGTAATCAACGACAGTCATCGACCCAATGTGGATCAACTGGGCTGCTGTTACTAGATGCTGCCTCAGCCATCTGTGGAACAGTGGACTGCGACAAAATCCGGATGCTGCTGGGTGGTGAACTGGTGCCTTCCAGGTACTAGGCCACCTGCTGGCTAGCTACTGCCAGCTGCAGGGCACATAGCCAGGGGTCCGTGATTCGCACCTAGGTGTGACTAGCTCCCAGGCCACAACCTGTTCCGTGTGGGCACACTCTGCTACTGCAGACCACTGTCGCTCCGTCCTGTGCTGATATCCCCGGTTCACTTTTACTCTCAGGTGTTACCTGCACTGAGCTGCGGATCTGTGCGAACCAGTGAGCCCGACTTCTGTGAGGGCATCATTGTCGCGTACTCGCTTCCTACCTGGGGCTTGACATGGCTCTCCAGTCGCCAGAGCACTGACAACGTTACTCCACTCTGCTGCCGTCTGCTTATTGGAGCGATGCTGTGTGGTGGCTACGTCTCAAAGTTGTGTGCTGAGCTAATTACCTCTACGCCATCTGGGGATAGCCTGTGACTCTGTGAGATGGCTGCAGCGTGACAACATTATGAATAAATGAACTAATGGCTGTAGTTCCTCTATGACTTTGCGCTGGACTTCCACCTGGTTCCACGTACATTACCTGCTTTCCCTGCCAACCAGCTCGCGCCATCATCACAACCTGTTCTGGGTTGAATAACACATTAGCTATATTGACGCCCCCTACACCGGCAACCATTGAGAGTTTGCGTCAGTGTGTAAGCCTGAGAGGATGTAGCTGAGAAGAGCGTTCGAGCGTTGTGTATTATGAAACAATTAGCGCCTATGATGTACAAGCCGCCAATGAATTTTCGCAGTCTCTGTGGTTATTTGATACATTGTCCCAACGGCGTCCACATCGAACCCTAACTCTTAACGCGCTTCGTTTATAATTGTTCAGTACTTGGCTCTTCTGTGCCATCTTTAAATTTCTTTCAGCCACGAGTTTCTCCCTCTTCCAATGGCCCTTTTGCTATGTATCATTCCTTCTTTTGCTGTTTATCGCTCCTTCAGTGATAAACTATAGTGATTGATATATAATTCGTCACTCGAAAGTTGCCCCTAATACTGTCTCTTTCTTTGGTGTAAGACATACACTAAAGCGCCAAAGAAATTGGTATAGCTATGCGTATTCAAACACAGAGATATAAAAGCAGGCACAATACGGCGCTGCGGTCGGCGACGTCTATATAAGACAAGTGTCAGGCGCAGTTGTTAGATCGGTTACTGCTGCTACAATGGCTGGTTATCTAAATTTAAGCGAGTCTGAACGTGGTGCTACAGCCGACGCACGAGCGATGGTTTCAAATGGTTCAAATGTCTCTGAGCACTATGGGGCTTAGCATCTGAGGTCATCAGTCCCCTAGAACATGTTGTTGTTGTTGTTGTGGTCTTCAGTCCTGAGACTGGTTTGATGCAGCTCTCCATGCTACTATATCCTGTGCAAGCTTCTTCATCTCCCAGTACTTACTGCAACCTACATCCTTCTGAATCTCCTTAGTGTATTCATCTCTTGGTCTCCCTCTACGATTGGTAGAACGTAGAACTACTTAAACCTAACTAACCTAAGGACGTCATACACATCCATGCCCGAGGCAGGATTCGAACCTGCGACCGTAGTAGTCGCGCGGTTCCCGAATGAAGCGCCTAGAACCGCTCGGCCATCGCCGCCGGCCGAGCAATAGGACGCAGCAGCTTCGAGGTAGCGATGAAGTGGGGATTTTCTCGTACGATCATTTCACGAGTGCACCGTGAATATCAGGAATCCGTTAACACATCAAATTTCCGACATCTATGCGGACGGAAAAAGATTCTGCAAGAACGGGACCAACGACGGCAGAAGAGAACAGTTCAACGACAGAAGTGCAACTCTTGCGCAAATTGTCGTAGATTTCAATTCTGGGCCACCAACAAGCGTCAGCGTACGAACCATCATCGATATGGGCTTTCGGAGCCGAAGGCCCACTCTTGTACCCGTGATGACTGCACGACATTGGACTGTTGATGACTGGAAACAAGTTGCCTGGTCGCACGAGTCTCGTTTCAAATTTTATCGAGCGGATGGGCGTGTACGGGTATGGAGACAACCTCATGAATCCATGGATCCTGCATGTCAGCAGGGGACTGTTCTAGCTGGTGGAGGCTCTGTAATGGTGTGGGGAATGTGCAGTTGGAGTGATATGAGATCCCTGATACATCTTGGTACGACTCTGACAGGTAACACCCACGTAAGCATCCTGTCTGATCATCTGCATCCATTCATGTCCATTGTGCATTCCGATGGACTTGGGCAATTCCAGCAGGACAATGCGACACCCCACACATCCAGAATTGCTCCAGGAACACTCTTGAGTTTAAACACTTCCGCTGGCCACCAGACTCCCTAAACAATGACATTCTGAGCGAATCTGGGATGCCTTGCAACGAGCTTTTCAGAAGAGGTCTCTGCCCCCTTGTACTCTTACGGACTTGTGGACATTAGTCTAATCCGTGCCATGTCGTATTGCCAAACTTCTGTGTGCGGGGGGGGGGGGGGGGGGAGATTGGGGGGTGGGCTAGTCGATATTAGGCAGGTGTACCAGTTTCTTTGGCTCATCTACATCTACATATAAACTTCGCTAGCCACCAAGCGGTGTGTCTCGAAGGGTACTATTCGCGCCAAGGTCATATCCGCCCCCCTGTGTTCCACTCGCGGGTCGCGCGAGGGAAAACGACTGTCTGAAGACCTCAGTACGAGCTCTACTTTCGCTTATCTTTGAATGGTGATCATGGCGTGATTTGAAAGTTGGTGGTAATACTATATGCTCGACATCCTCGGCGAAGATCGGATTTTGGAATTTTGTGAGCAGCCCCTTCCGCTTAGCGCTTCGTCTATTGCAAGTGTGTCCCACTTCAAACTTTCTACGAGATTTGTAACGCTCTCTCGATGGCTAAATGTACCAGTCACGAATCTTGCCGCTCATTTTGGACCTTCTCAATCTCTTGAATCAGACCAACTGGTAAGGGTCCCATACAGACAAACTATACTCTAAGACTGGACGAACTAACGTATTGTAAGTAACTTCCTTTGTTGAAGGATTGCATCGCTTCAGGATTCTACCAATAAACCGCAATCTAGAATTCGCCTTACCCGCTACTTGTCTAATCTCATCGTTCCATTTGAGATCATTTCGAATAGTCACACTTAGATACTTGACGGATGTTACCACTTACAAAGACTGGGCATTTAATTTGCACTCTTACATTAATGGGGATTTTCGCTTTGTTATACGCAGTAGGTTACACTTATTAATATTGAGAGATAACTGCCAGTCATTACACCATACATTTATTTTCTGCAAATCCTCACCGATTTGTTCACAGCTTTCGTGTGATACTACTTTCCCGTAGACTAGAGCATCATCAGCAAACAGTCTAATGCCACTGTCAATACCATCAACCAGATCGTTTATGTAGATCGTAAAAAGCAGAGGACCTATTACGCTGCCCCGGGTACACCTCGTGTTACGCTTGTTTCTATTGAAGTCTCCCCGTTCAGGACGACATACTGCTCTCTGTCAGAAAACTTTCTATCTAACGCCATATGTCATCGGATAGACCATAAGCACACACTTTTTGGAGCAAGCGACAGTGCGGAAATGAGTCGAACGCCTTTCGAAAGTCGAGGATTATGGAATCAACCTGGGAGCCGGTATCTAGAGCCTGTTATATATCATGCACAAAGAGGGCCAGCTGTGTCTCACACGACTGCTGTTTCCTAAAACAGCGCTGGTTTCTACAGATGAGCTTCCCAGAGTCTGCCGGCCGCGGTGGTCTCGCGGTTCTAGGCGCGCAGTCCGGAACCGCGCGACTGCTACGGTCGCAGGTTCGAATCCTGCCTCGGGCATGGATGTGTGTGATGTCCTTAGGTTAGTTAGGTTTAAGTAGTTCTAAGTTCTAGGGGACTGATGACCACAGCTGTTAAGTCCCATAGTGCTCAGAACCAACCATTCCCAGAGTCTCGAAAAGTCATTATGTCTGAACACAAAATACGTCCCATGATTCCACAACAAATCGATGTCAGTGAAACTGGCCGGTAATTATGTGCATCCGATTTCCTACACTATTTATAGATTCCTATGACCTGGGCCTTCTTCCAGTCCCGTTGAAGTTTCCGCTGTTCCAATGATCTCAGATAGATGAGGGATAAGAATGGTACTGTATTTGTAGCATAGTCAACATAAAATCTTACGGGGATACCGTCTGGTCCAGATGCTTTCCTGGCGTCTAAGGATCATAACTGTTTTACAATCCCAGATACAATAAACACTATGTCAGCCAGCCTTGCGTTTGTTCGATAATTGAAAGGGGGAATGGTGCTGCAGTCCTCTACCATAAACGAGTTTTTGAAAGCCAGATTCAGAATTTCGGCCTTCTGTCTATCATCATTCGTTATATTACCCGTACTGTCAGCAAGAGAAGATATTGAATTATTTGTAGCGTTCATAGATTTTACTTACGACCAAATTTTTTGGGGCTATTTTTAGAATCTGCAGATAAAATATTGCTTTCAAATTTGTTAAAAGAATCTTTCATTGTCCTTCTGACAGCTGCTTTCATTTCGCATAATTTTGTTTGTCAGCGGGCCAGTGACTACGTTTAAAACGACTGTGCAATATTCTCTGCTTTGTCAGCAACTTCCTAATTTGTTTATGGAACCAAGGTGGATCATTTCCCTCCCCTATATTTTTTCTAGGCACATATTTCTCTTGCACATGGTCGACAATACCTTTAAATTCCGACCAAAGATGCTCTATGTGTGTCCTGCGGTGAATGCTTGGAGCTGACTATGAAGATATTCATTAATGACACTTTTATTTGCTTTCCCAAACAAGATAACTCTACGCTGTTTCCTTTTTTTTTTTTTTTTTTTTTTTGCATCTTCCACTGACATAGAAGCCACAACGACATTATGGTCGCTAGTCCCTTCTTCTACATTAACTTCCTCAAAAGGATCAGATCTGTTTGTCGCCAAGACAAGATATCTATTATGTTCCCATTTCGAGTTTGTTTTCTAACCAATTGCTCAAGGCTGTATGTTGAGAGCGCTTCTAGAATAACTTCACACTAGTCTTTCTTCTGACCTCTGTGATAAACGTGTAATTTTCCCAATCAATGGATGCCAGATTAAAGTCTCCATCGATAACTAATGGATAATTTGGATATTTATTTCCTATGTACTCAAGACTTTCCCTGAAACGTCCTGCGACGTCTGTTGCGGATGCTGGTGGTCTATAAAAACATCCTGATACAATGGTCACTCCTTATATGATTGACAGCTTTATCCAAACTATTTGACAGTGCAGTGTAAATATCATTCATCCTTGATCATTTTAAAAATAAAGTGTTCCAAGGAAAGGCTTTCTTTCTACATTTTAGTTAGGTGCTAAACTTAATGATAATGTGGTGGACGTGGGGGGGGGGGGGGGGTGAAATGGGCTTTCACGGTTTGTTAATACCACCCAAGGGTGAACGACAGAAGGTGTGGACCAAAGGGACTTGAGGCACTTCATTCACTTTTTTTTACAACATACTTGTTTATTAATAACATTGATAATACTTTTAAAAGGAAACAACACAACAGGCTTGTAAATCGCCTAACTGCATAAGTGAACTACTAAAAATAATCGTTAATATGTTTAGGAACACAATAATCTTCAACTCACAAATAGCATTCAGTTGTTTACTAATTAATTAAATGTCTGTTCAAGGCAATTTCCCCACGTAATCAACACAACTTAAAACCAGAATTCAATACACTTCCTTGCTATTAAATGTCTGCATAAGTTAATGGCCATACATAGTAACCTCTGAACAAAAATTCAATTGACTGAAAAAAAACACAACCACCTAAACATGTTTACAGAATTATGGGAAAGAAATGCATATACACCTTCTGTTTAGCAAATGAACCATTTTCGGCCTGAGCCACCAACAACATAAGTCGTTCTCATTACCCACATAGAGCCAATCCGAGGTACTGGAAGCAAAACATAAGTCTTCCACGTGTACACCAAAGGCACGGTTTCCCAGACTGCAAGCCGTAAGAAACCAGTCAACACGCTCCCGCCACCAAGTACTGGAAGGCGTCGGGATAGTAAACAACGCCCGCTACGGTGGGCGGGCGCGACTACCTAACTGCTTGCCACACTGGGTCGGTTCCTCCCGCAGCCTCTGCTAAGACCGGTGGCGAAATTAATAAAATTAGCACCACCTGTGATACAAAGGGCAAGCAACTCACCAACGAAATAAGGACATAAATTATTTGCATATACAACGTGTCCAAAAGAGCTGTCTATCCACTACTTCCAGCACCTCAGAGGACACCACTTAACACAGTGAATTCAGAGTCATCCAAACATACCGCGCAATCTGCGCAAAACCACATAAACTTCCTGTGCGTGAGCACACTAGGGTTAAGATAAGGAGTACTAACTTAACACACTGAATTCAGTCGTCTAAACATACTGCGCAATCTGCGCAAAACCACATAAACTTCCTGCATGAGCGCACTACGCTTAAAATAAGGAGTATTAACTTAAGACAACATACAACTTCTAAATCGCCGGGTGACTGGCCTGGACTCGTGAAATGGATCTACCAACACATCGTCATGGCCAATAAACCGCCTCCGCTCTCCATTTGAGAGGCACAAATATGATATGCCCTGCAACACACTGATTAAAATATCTAAAACTGTGTTCGTTACAAGATTAACACTCAGTGTCACACGGAAACATTAATCAGAAACAGACATCGGTTCGTTACAATAAACGCACAAATTACGTGGCTGAAAAACACAACCAAGTCAGTGGCACACAAGAAGGTCAGTAATAGTAAGGCCCTTTATCATTTTCCCATTCAGAGGGGCGTAAAACAATAACACTTATGCAGAGAAGTATGAATGCATTTGAGCAATTCAGTGACTGACAACAACTAAGTTTTTAAATGCAGAACACAAGTCCTCACAGGATAAACGCGGCCTTACGCAATGGACTCCTAACAGTAAGGTCAAGCGTCCAAAGCACACTGCTCAATAAATACACCACAACGGCAAGCACACTCAGTAATCGCCAGAACGATGGACACTGAGAACAAAATGCTGCTTACATCCAAACCACCTGTGCTCGCAATGGCATTACATCAGTCACAGAGCCAAAGAGACGAGAATGTAGTCACTAGAAGCAAACGGTAAATCCATCATAAACAAGGAAGCAGCATGTTCCCGACAGCATCGGCGCCTCTACCCACCAAGTCCCCCGCAAAAGCCCAAACACTATCAGGTAACGTAGCAAACTTTCCTCTTAGCACCACACACGGCGTCGGCAGACACGGCTTCACGCTCCGCGCACTACTGCCTACTCACTGTTTCTCCTTGCCCTCCAAAATCCAACTACTCGACTGTCACAGGTGCCTCGCCGACTTCCCCCACTAGGGGGCGCCACTTCTCTCTTTCCTCCGCGATACAGCGATAATATTATACGCGGTACGTTCGATAAATCTACATCTACATCTACATCCATACTCCGTAAGCCACCTCACGGTGTGTGGCGGATGGTACCCTGAGTACCTCTATCGGTTCTCCCTTCTATTCCAGTCTCGTATTGCTCGTGGAAAGAAGGATTGTCGGTATGCCTCTGTGTGGGCTCTAATCTCTCTGATTTTATCCTCATGGTCTCTTCGCGAGATATACGTAGGAGGGAGCAATATACTGCTTGACTCTTCGGTGAAGGTATTATGCTCTCGAAACTTTAACAAAAGCCCGTACCGAGCTACTGAGCGTCTCTCCTGCAGAGTCTTCCACTGGAGTTTATCTATCATCCCCGTAACGCTTTCGCGATTACAAAAAGATCCTGTAACAAAGCGCGCTGCTCTCCGTTGGTGTGCTCCCTGCCGCCGTTGGATAAGCAGCTGAGCAGCAAGTCGTATACTCCTAGCTCACTCATTTGTTACATAGTTTAATTCTTAATTTCTTTGCGTGTTTTTGGTTCTTGCATTGTTTAATTCATAAATTTCGGGCGTATTATAGTATTTGAGAGTGTAGCATCGTGTTTTAGTACCTGAATAGTGTAATTTCGCTTAGTCTCCTTCCGCCGCCGAGCAGTGTCAGCAGTGCGCAAGTAGCAGCATTACTGCATTTACTAGGCAATCTTGTATTTTAATAACCGTTTAAATTTTGTCGATTTGTTTGCGCTCTCTGTAGATTAGTTCAGACGTTCTTTGCAAAACAGTTTTTAGCATGGATAGGGACTGCAACTGCTGTGTTCGGATGCAGGCTGAGTTGGCATCCCTTCGCTCCCAGCTTCAGGCAGTGTTGGCTTCGGTCACACAGCTTGAGGCTGTTGCCAATGGGCATCACTGTGGGGGTCCGGATGGGGGTTTGTCGGGGACGGCCAGCTCGTCCCACGCATCCCCTGATCGGACTACGACTGTGGTTGCCCGGGATACTGCCCGCATTGAGGGTGATCCCTCACCTGTGGTAGAGTGGGAGGTCGTTTCAAGGTGTGGCAGGGGGCGAAAGACATTCCGGAGGGCTGAACGGAAAGCCTCTCCAGTTTGTCTGACGAACCGGTTTCAGGCTCTGTCTCAGGCTGATACTGATCTTCGGCCTGACATGGCTGCTTGTCCTGTTCCAGAGGTTGCCCCTCAGTCTGCAAGATCCGGGCAGTCGCAGAGGGTGGGCTTACTGGTAGTTGGGAGCTCCAACGTCAGGCGCGCAATGGGGCCCCTTAGGGAAATGGCAGCAAGAGAGGGGAAGAAAACCAATGTGCACTCCGTGTGCATACCGGGGGGAGTCATTCCAGATGTGGAAAGGGTCCTTCCGGATGCCATGAAGGGTACAGGGTGCACCCATCTGCAGGTGGTCGCTCATGTCGGCACCAATGATGTGTGTCGCTATGGATCAGAGGAAATCCTCTCTGGCTTCCGGCGGCTATCTGATTTGGTGAAGACTGCCAGTCTTGCTAGCGGGATGAAAGCAGAGCTCACCATCTGCAGCATCGTCGACAGGACTGACTGCGGACCTTTGGTACAGAGCCGAGTGGAGGGTCTGAATAAGAGGCTGAGACGGTTCTGCGACCGTGTGGGCTGCAGATTCCTCGACTTGCGCCATAGGGTGGTGGGGTTTCGGGTTCCGCTGGATAGGTCAGGAGTCCACTACACGCAACAAGCGGCTACACGGGTAGCAGGGGTTGTGTGGCGTGGGCTGGGCGGTTTTTTAGGTTAGATGGCCTTGGGCAAGTACAGAAAGGGCAACAGCCTCAACGGGTGCGGGGCAAAGTCAGGACATGCGGGGACCAAGCAGCAATCGGTATTGTAATTGTCAACTGTCGAAGCTGCGTTGGTAAAGTACCGAAACTTCAAGCGCTGATAGAAAGCACCGAAGCTGAAATCGTTATAGGTACAGATAGCTGGCTTAAGCCAGAGATAAATTCTGCCGAAATTTTTACAAAGGTACAGACGGTGTTTAGAAAGGATAGATTGCATGCAACCGGTGGTGGAGTGCTCGTCGCTGTTAGTAGTAGTTTATCCTGTAGTGAAGTAGAAGTGGATAGTTCCTGTGAATTATTATGGGTGGAGGTTACACTAAACAACCGAATTAGGTTAATAATTGGCTCCTTTTACCGACCTCCCGACTCAGCAGCATTAGTGGCAGAACAACTGAGAGAAAATTTGGAATACATTTCACATAAATTTTCTCAGCATGTTATAGTCTTAGGTGGAGATTTCAATTTACCAGATATAGACTGGGACACTCAGATGTTTAGGACGGGTGGTAGGGACAGAGCATCGAGTGACATTATACTGAGTGCACTATCCGAAAATTACCTCGAGCAATTAAACAGAGAACCGACTCGTGGAGATAACATCTTGGACCTACTGATAACAAACAGACCCGAACTTTTCGACTCTGTATGTACAGAACAGGGAATCAGTGATCATAAGGCCGTTGCAGCATCCCTGAATATGGAAGTTAATAGGAATATAAAAAAAGGGAGGAAGGTTTATCTGTTTAGCAAGAGTAATAGCAGGCAGATTTCAGACTACCTAACAGATCAAAACGAAAATTTCTGTTCCGACACTGACAATGTTGAGTGTTTATGGAAAAAGTTCAAGGCAATCGTAAAATGCGTTTTAGACAGGTACATGCCGAGTAAAACTGTGAGGGACGGGAAAAACCCACCGTGGGTACAACAACAAAGTTAGGAAACTACTGCGAAAGCAAAGAGAGCTCCACTCCAAGTTTAAACGCAGCCAAAACCTCTCAGACAAACAGAAGCTAAACGATGTCAAAGTTAGCGTAAGGAGGGCTATGCGTGAAGCGTTCATTGAATTCGAAAGTAAAATTCTATGTACCGACTTGACAGAAAATCCTAGGAAGTTCTGGTCTTACGTTAAATCAGTAAGTGGCTCGAAACAGCATATCCAGACACTACGGGATGATGATGGGATTGAAACAGAGGATGACACGCGTAAAGCTGAAATACTAAACACCTTTTTCCAAAGCTGTTTCACAGAGGAAGATCGCACTGCAGTTCCTTCTCTAAATCCTCGCACAAACGAAAAAATGGCTGACATCGAAATAAGTGTCCAAGGAATAGAAAAGCAACTGGAATCACTCAATAGAGGAAAGTCCACTGGACCTGACGGGATACCAATTCGATTCTACACAGAGTACGCGAAAGAACTTGCCCCCCTTCTAACAGCCGTGTACCGAAAGTCTCTAGAGGAACGGAGGGTTCCAAATGATTGGAAAAGAGCACAGATAGTCCCAGTCTTCAAGAAGGGTCGTCGAGCAGATGCGCAAAACTATAGACCTATATCTCTTACGTCGATCTCTTGTAGAATTTTAGAACATGTTTTTTGTTCGCGTATCATGTCATTTCTGGAAATCCAGAATCTACTATGTAGGAATCAACATGGATTCCGGAAACAGCGATCGTGTGAGACCCAACTCGCCTTATTTGTTCATGAGACCCAGAAAATATTAGATACAGGCTCCCAGGTAGATGCTATTTTTCTTGACTTCCGGAAGGCGTTCGATGCAGTTCCGCACTGTCGCCTGATAAACAAGGTAAGAGCCTACGGAATATCAGATCAGCTGTGTGGCTGGATTGAAGAGTTTTTAGCAAACAGAACACAGCATGTTGTTATCAATGGAGAGACGTCTACAGACGTTAAAGTAACCTCTGGCGTGCCACAGGGGAGTGTTATGGGACCATTGCTTTTCACAATATATATAAATGACTTAGTAGATAGTGTCGGAAGTTCCATGCGGCTTTTCGCGGATGATGCTGTAGTATACAGAGAAGTTGCTGCATTAGAAAATTGTAGCGAAATACAGGAAGATCTGCAGCGGATAGGCACTTGGTGCAGGGAGTGGCAACTGACCCTTAACATAGACAAATGTGATGTATTGCGAATACATAGAAAGAAGGATCCTTTATTGTATGATTATATGATAGCGGAACAAACACTGGTAGCAGTTACTTCTGTAAAATATCTGGGAGTATGCGTACGGAACGATTTGAAGTGGAATGATCATATAAAATTAATTGTTGGTAAGGCGGGTACCAGGTTGAGATTCATTGGGAGAGTGCTTAGAAAATGTAGTCCATCAACAAAGGAGGTGGCTTATAAAACACTCGTTCGACCTATACTTGAGTATTGCTCATCAGTGTGGGATCCGTACCAGGTCGGGTTGACGGAGGAGACAGAGAAGATCCAAAGAAGAGCGGCGCGTTTCGTCACCGGGTTATTTGGTAACCGTGATAGCGTTACGGAGATGTTTAATAAACTCAAGTGGCAGACTCTGCAAGAGAGGCGCTCTGCATCGCGGTGTAGCTTGCTCGCCAGGTTTCGAGAGGGTGCGTTTCTGGATGAGGTATCGAATATATTGCTTCCCCCTACTTATACCTCCCGAGGAGATCACGAATGTAAAATTAGAGAGATTAGAGCGCGCACGGAGGCTTTCAGACAGTCGTTCTTCCCGCGAACCATACGCGACTGGAACAGGAAAGGGAGGTAATGACAGTGGCACGTAAAGTGCCCTCCGCCACACACCGTTGGGTGGCTTGCGGAGTATCAATGTAGATGTAGATGTAGATGTAGATCCTCTCTATCTCTTCTATCAACCCTATCTGGTACGGATCCCACACTGCTGAGCAGTATTCAAGCAGTGGGCGAACAAGCGTACTGTAACCTACTTCCTTTGTTTTCGGATTGCATTTCCTTAGGATTCTTCCAATGAATCTCAGTCTGGCATCTGCTTTACCGACGATCAACTTTATATGATCATTCCATTTTAAATCACTCCTAATGCGTACTCCCAGATAATTTATGGAATTAACTGCTTCCAGTTGCTAACCTGCTATTTTGTAGCTAAGGGATCTATCTTTCTATGTATTCGCAGCACATTACACTTGTCTACATTGAGATTCAATTGCCATTCCCTGCACCATGCGTTAATTCCCTGTAGATCCTCCTGCATTTCAGTACAATTTTCCATTGTTACAACCTCTCGATACACCACAGCATCATCTGCAAAAAGCCTCAGTGAACTTCCGATATCATCCACAAGGTCATTTATGTATATTGTGAATAGCAACGGTCCTATGGCACTCCCCTGCGGCACACCTGAAATCACTCTCACTTCGGAAGACTTCTCTCCATTGAGAATGACATGCTGCGTTCTGTTATCTAGGAACTCTTCAATCCAATCACACAATTGGTCTGATAGTCCATATGTTCTTACTTTGTTCATCAAACGACTGTGGGGAACTGTATCGAACGCCTTGCGGAAGTCAAGAAACAGGGCATCTACCTGGGAACGCGTGTCTATGGCCCTCTGAGACTCGTGGACGAATAGCGCGAACTGGGTTTCACACGACCGTCTTTTTCGAAATCCATGCTGATTCCTACAGAGTAGATTTCTAGTCTCCAGAAAAGTCATTATACTCGAACATAATACGTGTTCCACGGCTCAGGGGGAGAGGATGGGGGAGGGCAACAGATGGCAGGAGGGGCAGGGTGGGGGTACTAGCTACTGTCTGACTGCACTCAGGGTAATGGTTCAAAAAAAGGTTCAAATGGCTCTGAGCACTGTGGTACTTAACACCTGAGGTCGTCAGTCCCCTAGACTTATAGCTACTTAAACCTAACTAACCTAAGGACATGACACACATCCACGTCCGAGGCAGGATTCGAACCTGCGACCGTAGCAGTCGCGCGGTTCCAGACTGAAGCGCCTAGAACCACTCGGCCACCATGGCCGGCCAGGGGTAATGGTCTAAGAAAGGTTGGGAGTCACTCGTGTAGAGTGTTGAGGCTCCCGCGTTAGCCCTCGTGACGTTTTGGGTACCACTGTTGCAGGAGAGAGGAGAACCACTTGCGGCAGGACGACGGGGGAATGTACGAGCCGCCGCCCGTGGCGAACCCGAAGGAGGTGGGCTGGGCCGGGCCGCTGGCCTGGGAAAGGCGCAGGCCGTCCGGACCCCGGTACGTGGCCTCCTTCCGGTCGCCGCACCCGCCCACCGTCTACGACGACGCCGTCGGCGCCGGGCGCAAGGCGTCGGCCCGCCGCCGCGACGCTCCCGAGTCGCCCACCTCGCCCACGTACGACGACGCCGTAGGCACCGGCCGCACGTCGCCACTGTACGACTACATCCTGGGGTCAGACGGGCGGCGGTCTCTCGGGGCGCCGACCAGCTCCGGCGAGAAGCCACCCCACCACTCCTCCATACCGTCGGTGCTCGAGGGCTGCGACTTCTACGAGGACGCCTGAGGGTGGCGGCCGTGGTGGTGCACCTGTGCTTGCTGCAGTAACTCTGCGAGGACCCTCTTCTCGGACCACGTCAACTGGATACTTGGAATTCCAAAGGGTGCCAAGTGCAAAGCGAGGTCCAGGAATCTGGCTGCAAGAACAGCCGTGATCCTGACAGGTGCTGCGTCTGCTAGCCCTTCGTCAATGAACAGCAAGTAGTTCCTCACTGTCTGCGTCACAGTGACCGTTGTGGCACACCTCCACAGGGACGCCACCTTACATTCATGATAAATACATGAAAAAGTGTTGTTTATCACCACTCCTGCAAGGAATACGCCCAGTAGTGGTACCAGGGAAGATTTCGTTTCTTCCACCAGTGCCAATATAAGCTGGGAAACTCGTGCTCCACGTTCAATTAATATACATGAGATATCCAAAGTGTGGATCAAGATACGCTGGCACTGGTTTCACAATGAATAGCAAACTAAAGTCCTTTACCTCCACTTATGCAGCCACAATCCATGCATCTGATCAGCCTTTCTTTCTCTGTTGCAACACTGGTATCTAATACTAGTGGTGCCCCGTGATCGGATCCCACAGTTCATCAGGCACCTGCTATACTTTTTTCCCCTTCTGTTCCACAATTCTGACCTCAGTGTGTAGAGGAGATGAGATTTGTCTCCACCGCCCATTTCCTGTAATAGCCAATATAGTCGCCACCCCAAGAGATGTCACTCCTCCAGTAGTAAGGTAGACCACAACACATCAGCCACAGCAGTCGGCCAGCTCTTGACCAAGAACATGGTTAATACCTTCAGAAGTTAGAGTCTTAACTTAAGTGTGGCACAGTGTGCACACAAGGAAAATCTTACCACAAAATTCTCTCTGTGTCAAAATGTACAATCCATTATTTGTCAAAACAATCTGATAATGCATGTGTTGTGGCAACAATGGAGAATGGTGAGTCAGATACACTGCAATGTGTAAAGCTTGAGGGCAAACTGTGGAACACCTTGTACTTTATCCTTTTCACATTAATCTCACGACATTATTTTCCTTAAATGTATGTTTTTCCACTATTTCTCATCACTGGACTTTATCTAATCAATTAAAGATCTTTCTTTTCATGATAATTTTTTATACAGCTCCAGTTATTTGTTGACTTTTGTCAGAAAAATTATTATTCGAAACATAAGCAGTATTATGAAATTAAAATAAAGTGAGAGCAGATGAAGGACAAATTTAATTTCTGCAAATTAGAGGACAATCTAAGTTAACTCTTACTTCATGTGAGGATATGCTCATGTGTATTATCCAACAGTATGCTTTGTCTCTTGTATTGAACTACATGATTTCTGTGGTTTTGCGATGTCATTTTTGTATTTATCTTTATGGGATGGATTTATGCGCCTTTTAAAAGTAGTTTCACCTGAAATACGTGATTGTCTGTCCTATGTTCCCATTGTAAAATTATCTAACTTTGTGCCATTATGTTGGAAGGTTTTTAAGAAACGAACTTCCAATTTTCCATAATTAATAGATGTACTTTTTTAGATGTACTGAACTAAAACTATTGTGACAATTGTGTTATCAGTCATGTTATGATACTTTTCTTAAACACTTAATTTTGTAACTAAATGAACATAAAAACTAAACAACGTAGGATGTTTTTATTATTCTAGCTCCACATGTGTTGAATCTTATTCTTGGCATGCAGTGAAATTTTCATATTTCCCCTTCCAGTACTTTTTGAGATAACGAGTGATTTGTGCCAAGAATGTAGGAATGAGACTGGAGGTTCAAAATTTTTTTAGTTGCAGACTTTTATACATAATTATAGAACTGACTTTTTCATGCTCTAGAATTTTCCTGTCCCATATTTTGTGTTCTCTTCAGTACCACAATCACCCAACGCTTGTCTTCCTTACTTTCTTGCTTTTTTGGTCATTTGCTAAGCAGCAAACTCTGCTTGTCGTACACGAAGCCAACATCCATTTCCCACAGTCCCCTAGCTGTGTTCTGCCCTAGTCTCTCCCCTAACTTCTCCTGAAGCTTCAGTCTTTTATAGTTTTCACCATTAAATGTTATTACAGCATCAGATACTGCTAACTTTAGAGTCATTAGGTCAACAAAATAATTTTTAGACACACAGCGCCACGCACTGTTATTCACTTAATATAAACTATAAAATTATATTATCACTTAATGATCTTTGAGGGGTCAAAACATATGGTAATAACTAGGTGCTAGCTCAACCAAATGCGCAAGACGTGATCGACAGTAAAAATGATATTTTATTTTTTGAATGTTTTACTTGGCTGTGTGTGGATTTTCATTGTTATGCTGGAATAGACGCAAGTATTTACAAGACCAAGGTTTTCGAACTTTTTTTGAGGCTTTGAATAGTTATGAAGCGTGTTACAGTATTCTGCACTGATTACTGCCCGATATACTTATCTATGTACTATGAACCCTGTAATATACCTTACTGTTTACTGTCTACCCACTCATATGCTCCACTATTTAGTGTGCAATTTGTGACATGCTTCCCTTTGCTTACTATGCACCCTCTGATATATTTGTCTTTTTCTGTGTGTCTTGTGATGTTTTACTGTTTACTGTACACCCTGTGATATGCATCGCTGTTTACTGTACACCCACGGATACGCTTCATTGTTTATTCTTCCGCCCTCTAATATCCTTCGTTGTGATTCGCTGTCAAGAGAGCAATGTGTGAAACTTTGAATGACTGTCGTAGCAGAATATTGTCAAGTGATCTTTCACAGAACCCAGAGAAATTCTGGTCGTGTGTAAAGGCTGTTAGTGGCCCTAAAGTTAGTGTCCAGTCCCTAGCGAATGAGACAGGAACTGAAACTGAGAGTAGCGAAGCAAAACATGAAATGCTTTACTCCGTTTTCAAATGTTCCTTTACAAAGAAAACCCACGATAATTGCTCCAATTTAATCTTCGTACCACAGAAAAGATGAATGAAATGAGTATTAGTGTCAATGGTGTTGAGAAACAGCTGAAATCGTTACAACTGATCAAAGCTCCAGGCCCCGCTGGAATACTTGTCAGATTCTATAGTGACTTCTTGACTGAGTTAGCCCCTCTTCTAACTATAATCTATAGTAGATCCCTCGAACGAGAAACCGTGCCAACGTCTTTGGAGGTATCTTGACCAGTATGACCTTCTCAATGTCAATCAGTACGGATTTCGAAAACATCCAACATCTGAAACCCAACTCGAACTTTTCTCACGTGACATACTGAAAGATTTGGATCAAGGCAACCATGTAGATGCAGTGTTTCCTGATTTCGGAAAAGCATTTGACCTCAGTACCACATCTACGCTTGTTGTCAAAAGCACGATTATATGGAGTATCGAGTGAAATTTGTGGCTGGATTTAGGACTTTGTAGTAGGGAGGACACAGCATGTTATCCTGGAAAGACACTCATCGTTGGATGTATAAGTAACTTTGGATGTGCCCCAGGTGCGTGTGTTGGATCCCTTGTTGTTCACATTGTACAGTAATGACCTTGCAGACAATATTAATAGTAAACTCAGAGCTTTTGTAGATCGTTCAGTTATCTATAATGAAGTACTATCTGAAAGAAGCTGCAAATATATTCAGTCAGATCTTGATAAGATTTCAACGTGGTGCAGAGATTGGCAACTTGCTCTAAATGTTCAGAAAAGTAAAATTTTACACTTCACGAAATGAATGAACGTAGTATGACTATAATATCAAAGACTCACTGTTGGAATCGGCCTACTCATACATATACCTGGGTGTAAAACTTTGTTGGGATATGAAATGGAACGATCACATGGGTTCACTCGTGGTTAAAGCAGGTGGTAGACTTCAGGTTATTGGTAGAATACTGGGGAAGTGCAACGAGTCTACGAAGGAGATTGCTTACAAATCACTCGTGCGAGCCATCCTAGAATTTTGCTCAAGTTTATGGGACGCTTACGAAATAGGACTAACAGAGGATGTTGAACGTATACAGAGAAGGGCAGCACGAATCGGCACAGGTTTGTTTAGTCCTTGAGAGAGTGTCACAGAGATACTGAAGGAGATGAACTGGAAGACTCTTGAAGATAGACGTAAACTATCCCGAAAAAGTCTATTAATAATGTTGCAAGAACTGGCTTTAAATGATTACCCTAGGAATATGTTACAGTCATATGGTTCAAATGGCTCTGAGCACTGTGGGGCTTAACATCGGAGGTCATCAGTCCCCTAGAACTTTGAACTACTTAAACCTAACTAACCTAAGGACATCACACACATCCATGCCCGAAGCAGGACTCGAACCTGCGACCGTAGAAGTCGTGCGGTTCTGGACTGAAGCGTCTAGAACCGCTAGACCACATAGGCCGGCTTGTGATTGTGTACAAAACTTATCGTAGCCTAATGATCATACACTGAGTTTTTACACGTATAGGGATTCTAAACATGTGGAATGCCACCGAGAAACATACATTTGGTATGTTTGACAGAGCACTCTACAAATTAAGGCCCCTACAGGCAAGCAACTTCTGCGTTGAAAGTAATGGTTTGAAGACACTGTGCCTCAAAACTCAACGAAAGACTCTATAATTGTTATGGATAACGTACCGTATCATTCGGTTAAACAATTTAAAGCGTCTACAAAGACAACGAAGAAAAACGATTGCTGGCTAGAGAAACGTAATATACGATTTGACAGTATCTTCACAAGCGCAGGATTGTTAAAACTTGTGTCGCGACACAAGCCAAAGAACCCAGTTTACATGGCGGATAAAATAGCGGAAAAAATATCGGCGTATAGTGCTCAGATTGCCTCCTTATCATTGCCACTTAAATGTAATGCAACTGAGCTGGGGTGGGGGTGGGGGGTCCTATGTGACCGAGCGGTTTTAGGCGCTTCAGTCCGGATCCGCGCTGCTGCTGCGGTCGCAGGTTCGAATCCTGCCTCGGGCATGGATGTGTGTGATGTCGTTAGGTTAGTTAGGTTTACGTAGTTCCAAGTCTAGGCGACTGATGACCTCAGATGTTAAGTCTCATAGTGTTTAGAGCCATTTGAACTGAGGTGGGCTCAGGTTAAACGTCATTTTTCTGCTGAAAATAAATAATTGCGTTGACCGAAGTGGAATGCCTTTTGATGGGGGCAGTTGAAAAAATGAAACCAGAGGAAAGGAGTGACACAGAAAGCATGGAACAATGAATGTGTGTTACGACAGTGCGTCAAAGACTTGTTAATATCCCTCACTACGAGCTGTGTCACCGGTAGTTCTGACTCTGAATTAAGCTGTGTCTTCCCATTGCCTGATTGGCATGTAGTGTATAGTGGATACTGCACTTTAACGAACGTCTTACTTCCATTACCGGGTTCCCGGGTTCGATTCCCGGCGGGGTCAGGGATTTTCTCTGCCTCGTGATGACTGGGTGTTGTGTGCTGTCCTTAGGTTAGTTAGGTTTAAGTAGTTCTAAGTTCTAGGGGACTGATGACCATAGATGTTAAGTCCCATAGTGCTCAGAGCCATTTGAACGATTTGAACTTCCATTAAATCTTGTGTTTGTGACTTTATTTCGATCAATATCTTTTCCTTGTTGTGAGCCTATGTAATAACGTCCTTATGATAAGTTTAGATACATTTCGATTTGTGTAGAAGCCAAGCTGTTATTTTACGTGTGTAATAGGTTTTGCGATATGCAGTGATAAGAAGGAAACTTTCCCGGACGCGAAAATTTCTTATGTTGCAATAACAAACGTAAAACCGGTCCTGATTGAAACTAAGAAAAGATTTTTACGCGCTTAGTGCTACCATTCAGAATTTTTACATTATTTTTGTAGAACTTCGTACTTGCTACGAGCCGGCCAGTGTGGCCGAGTGGCTCTAGTGCTTCAGTCTGGAACCGCGCGACCGCTACTGTCGCAGGTTCGAAACCTGCCTCGGGCATCGATGTGCGTGATGTCCTTAGGTTAGTTAGGTTTAAGTAGTTCTAAGTTCTAGGGGACTGATGACCTCAGATGTCAAGTACTATAGTGCTCAGAGCCATTTGAACCATATGAACTTGCTACGAGTTAAATATTGACACTATTACACAAAAACGCCGTTTTCAGAAGCATATATAGGAAATGTAATACAGTACAAAAATTTTAAGAGAATCTTTGCCGAGCGCGATGTATTGGTAATCAACGAAAACAAAAGTACTTGTGTGAGAGTCTCCTACCTTCCAAACTTTACAGAAGCTCTCCTGCGAACCTTGCAGAACTAGCACTCCTGAAAGAAAGGATACTGCGGAGACATGGCTTAGCCACAGTCTCGTCTCCTACGAGATACTGGCAGAAGTAAAGCTGTGAGTACCAGGCCTGAGTCGTGCTTCGGTAGCTCAGATGGTAGAGCACTTGCCCGCGAAAGGCAAAGGTCCCGAGTTCGAGTCTCGGTCGGGTACACAGTTTTAATCTGCCAGTTAGTTTCATATCAGCGCACACTGCGCTGCAGAGTGAAAATCTCATTCTGGAAACATCCCTCAGGCTGTGGCTAAGCCATGTCTCCGCAGTATCCTTCCTTTCAGGAGTGCTAGTTCAGCAAGGTTCGCAGGAGAGCTTCTGTAAAGTTTGGAAGGTAGGATACGCGCAAGGCAAAGGTCCCGAGTTCGAGTCTCGGTCGGGCACACAGTTTTAATCTGCCAGGAAGTTTCATATCAACGCACACTTCGCTGCAGAGTGAAAATCTCATTCTGAATATTTAATCTGTTTCAAAAAAGATTTACCTAACTCTTTCCTTAACTGAAATTAGAGCGGATATTTGACATGCTGGGAGACACTATAGAGATGTACGTCGTATGTGAATTTGAGATGTTTTTTCTTGATTTTTGTGGAGTAAACAGTATTTAACGCTATTTTATATCGCGCAAGAAAGCTATGTTCTGTGACAGCTGCGTGCAGACGCGACAGCGTCGCTACTTCGGAGCTCAAACGTCAAGCGACAGGTATGGTTGAGTCGGCGTTAAGTTGCTATAGGTTGGGTACTGCAGCTTCGCAGGTCTGCCTCTACCAATAACGTAATGCGATTTCGTAAACGTGTCTATGGCAATGGTTAGCGCATCACAGTTGAGAGCTGCCAACAGGGCCACGAACTGTCAGGAATATTCTTGCACCGTCTCTACTGTACTTTAAATCTAATTACAGAGGTGGCTTGACAAGGGAAAATCGAAGGACTGCTCAGATGACTCTGACAACAGCACATTACTGGGTAGACGTAGAGTCGTAGCTGAGCTTCGCTGGAAGGTTTACAACAGAGAGTTAGCTGTACTGTGACATTTGGAAAACAGAACTGTAACATACGTGGAGGCTACGAGGGGGGTCATTCAGGCGCTTCGTCACCAGCTGATGGAACGGCAAGGGAAGTTGTCAACGAAACAACCTCCCAGCATTTTTTTCTCCTGGAACAAAAAGACGAACCATCTGCTACTTGTACACTCCGTAGTTTCCTTGCCCCTTTTTCTATAGTTACAGTTTTGTCACATGAATTCTGACCCAAGAGATCAAAGACAATCAGTATATGCTCCCTCTCTTTGAAATCCTACTGTGCACCAAAATCACAATAAAGACATTTCGTAGATTGACATTAATATAGAGAAACATAAAAATTAGCAATATTCATTAATAACACACACACATACACTACGTGATCAAAAATATCCGGGCACCTGGCTGGAAATGAATTACAAGTTCGTGGCACCTGCATCGGTAATGCTGGAATTCAGTATGGTGTTGGCCCACCCTTAGCTTTGATGGCAGCTTCCACTCTCGCAGGCATACGTTGGATCAGGTGCTGGAAGGTTTCTTGGGGAATGGCAGCCCATTCTTCACGGACTGCTGCACTGAGGAAAGGTATCGATGTCGGTGGGTGAGACCTGACACGAAGTCGGCGTTCCAAAACATCCTAAAGGTGTTCTATAGGATTCAGGTCAGGACTCTGTGCAGGCCAGTCCAATACAGGGATATTACTGTCGTGTAACCACTCCGCCACAAGCCGTGCATTATGAACAGGTGCTCGCCCGTGTTGAAAGATGCAATCGCCTTCCTCGAATTACTCTTCAACAGTGGGAAGCGAGAAGGTGCTTAAAACAACAATGCAGGCCTGAGCTGTGTACTGCCACGCAAAAAAACAAGTGGTGCAGGCCCCCTCCATGAAAAACACGACCACACCATAACACTACAGCCTCCGAATTTTACTGTTGGCACTACACACGCTGGCAGATGACGTTCACCAGGCATTCGCCATACCCACACCCTGCCATCAGACCGCCACATTGTATATCGTGATTCGTCACTTCACACAACATTTTTCCACAATTCAATCGTCCAATGTTTACGCTTCTTACACCAAGCGAGGCTTCGTTTCGCATTTATCGGCGTGATGTGTGGCTTATGAGCAGCCGCTAGACCATGAAATCAAAGTTTTCTCACCTCCCGCTAACTGTCATAGTACTTGCAGTGGATCCTGATGCAGTTTGGAATTCATGTGTGATGGTCTGGATAGATGTCTGCCTATTACACATTACGACCCTCTTCAACTGTCGGCGGTCTCTGTCAGTCAACAGACGAGATCGGCCTGTACGCTTTTGTGCTGTACATATCCCTTCACGTTTCCACTTCACTGTCACATCGCAAACAGTGGACCTATGTGTTGTGGCGTAGCAAGACAGCCACGCCACGGAAGTAGCCGAAAGGCACGCGTTTAGTTCACGCAGGCAAGAGATAGGTCTGTAACAGGACACGTAATGAATGCTATAAAGAAAAGTACGTAGCTTCTGGAATACTTAACTTTAATCCATCCTTGTTGTATACATCGCTCTTGACGATACAAGTGAGACTCTTTAGATACAAGCTATGTAAGGCTAATGGCGCCTTGCTAGGTCGTAGCCATGGACTTAGCTGAAGGCTATTCTAACTATCTGCTCTGCAAATGAGCGAGGCTTCGTCAGTGTAGTCGCTAGCTACGTCGTCCGTACAACTGGGGCGAGTGCTAGTCAGTCTCTCGAGACCTGCCTTGTGGTGGCGCTCGGTCTGCGATCCCTGACAGTGGCGACACGCGGGTCCGACATGTATTAATGGACCGCGGCCGATTTAAAGCTACCACCTAGCAAGTGTGGTGTCTGGCGGTGACACCACACTATGGATGTTTAGGAGTGTGGAAATCCCGCGTACAGACGTATGACACAAGTGATACCCAATCACCTGACCAAGTTCGAAGTCGGTGAGTTCCGCGGAGCGCCCCATTCTGCTCTCTCACATATAAATCCACCTGAGGCAGGTATAAACCTATGAAACGCGTTGTGAATATAAATAAACAGTGGCTGGTAACAGTAAAGTTGTTGTTTCAATGGATATCAATAACAGTCACAGTCACAGTAAAACCTAACCTAAAGTGTTCGCATTTAAAATAAAAAATGTTTTTTCTTCTTAAGAGAAAGTTATTTGTTTCCACTGTTTAATGTGCTGCACTTTTTTAAATTGCTTTAATTTTTTCGATTTTTTCTAATTTCACAATTTTTGTTGTTTTGTTGGCTGTCACCCTTTTTTTGTACTTGGAAGACCTACAATAGCTGCTTCCCATACGAATGAAATTCGGATGTAAGAACTGTAACAAATGAGAAAGGCACAGCTTGAAAAAGGTACGAACAGACAAACAATGAAACTTACTGTAGAAAGTATCTCTGTACGAGAACAAAGCTCTCTGGAGTGCATGAGCATGTAAATTCGTGGTTACTTCGCGAAACAATGCGTGAATATGTCGTTTACGTTTAACACATAAGGGATTTCCAAATGAGACTGCTGTGCAATGTACTCATTGAATCTAGTTAGTTGGGGAGAGTGCTGTTAACTCTGAACACTTTTCACACTTCCGCCTGTAGCCAGCCTATCAACAGATGATTAATAAATTTTCTTATTCCATTTTCAAAAGATAGCATTTATTTTATGTGTGCTGTAGTCTTTTTCTAAAGCTATAGAAGTTACTCTGGAGAAGAAAAAGATGTGTCTACGTACAACATGGTCATCTGCCTAAGAACAAAAATTATATTGAAATTTAAAAGTTTTGGAATCGAGAAAATTTTTTCGGTATTGTAGTTAATACTCTATCTGTTACATTATTACTCTAATACACACCAACAATTAGTAAGTGAAATAAATTTAAATATAAGTAATATCGAAAACCAGTTAAACCTCAAATACATTCTGCAATAGAAGCTATCGTAAATTAACATAGATTTCCATTTCCAGGGCAGGTAAAATTATCAAGACATTAAAGAACCTCATATGCAAGAAACTTTATACCCACAATTGCAGTATAATATTCCAACTTATAATTTATCTTCTTTGGTACCATGAAATTCATCAGACACAAGAAGTATTGTACTGTGTTTTTGGTGCTCAAATAATACAAAGAAACGTAAATTTCCTATTCAGATATTTTGGAATTAATGGATATAATATATGTAAGTGCAGAACTAGTTTATTTATCTAAAGTCGAGCAAATAAATAAATTTCAGACTGGTTTCAGCCAAGATTAGTGCAAAAGAACAAGACTGTTTGTTCCTAACAGTGTAATTAAAATACGGAAACAACTCTTGTTTCATTTCAATCAAGCAAAAACAGTCATTGTCGTAGATAATCTTGATAATTTACAGCAGGCGTAGGGAAGAATTCATCTCATGAGTGGTGACCTGAGTTTAATACCATTGCTCTCTTCCTTGGCTGACACTTCCCCCACCACCACGCTACACAGTCTCGGCGAGAAGAGGGAAGAGTGCGAACCTGCGTCGCGCTGCGTGTAACTTGGTTTCACATTTCACATTTCTCAACCTCACAAATCACAAATAAATAAATTTTCAATATTATTTAATTATTTTTGGCGCTCTAAGGAAGTGATATAATTTTTATCTGGCACGATCTGTCGGCACACGGACAGACACAGACAGCTTCACAGCTTTTTGGACTCAAGTGACTCATTTAGTTACATAACCGAAAAAAAGTATTTTACGCACATATCGTAATCAAAAAATCGTAGCGCTGTTGCGGTATCATTATGGAGACGTGGAAACTCTGCCTGAGGAAAGCAATGTAGACACCCTGGACAGTTTTAACGTAAAAGAATTTGTGTTTAAAACGAGAATTACCTTGCAGATCAATTAGCTATGCCTGCAAATGTACAGGGGCGATCTCAATTGAAACGGCAACTCGTCTCCAAAAAAGTGAAATGAGCAATGACCTCAAAACGTTTAGAAGACAATCCGTGTAATTCCTTCAAGGCCGCAATGAATTCTTCAAACCTTGCATTGTCTTTAACGCCACTGGGCTTCGGAACTGGACTATGTTTGTCAGAATGTGTCCCTTCTACAACGCAATTTCTTTTTAAATGCGTCCCCATAAAATCAGAAAGAACTTGTTTCTCACCTCTCTATGTCTTACTGTGGCCAGTGCGCATTCGAATACACTTAAAACGTGGGAATTACGGTCCATTCCAGATGTTCTAATTTTCGTTCTTGCATTGCTATTTCCTTCATAAATTTAACAATAGTGTGTTTTAAATCGAATAATCCTTCCAGACATGCTCCTAGACCTGATCAAAGTACTTTGCAGTAAAATATAAAGACTCCATACTCTTCGTTAAGTTCAACTGAAAAGTGTTGTAACTGCCAATGGAATAAAGCAAGCGACTTCAAAAATTTTAGTGTTCACACCAGTAATTTCTTTGTGTGCTGCGTGCCAGCAAATTTAGTACTAAGTGTTTCTTGACGTGCAGAACAAAGAATGCCGTCTGTCGACCATTGTAATTTTTTGCTCTTTCCCTGTCAGCTAAATCTTTAAATTCTTTCTGCACGGCATTATAATGTTGTTTCACAGCAAATTTTCAGTACCTGTCTCTTATGCGACTCCATAATACACACTGAGAATTCTCATACCTCTCCACTGTCATTCCCATTCATTTTTAAAGGCTTGTGACGGCGGATCGCTAGATTGCCTCTTTTTTTGCAAACAGCCACTGGACTTGTGAGTGCCCTTCATACCAAGAATAAATAGCGAATCGTAAACGGCGCTGATACCACGATTCCGCCGAAATGAAGAGAGTTTTGCCGACCGGAAACTGCGACACCGCAGTACTAAACGAAATGTCACGCTGTACCGTGTACTTCCGAGAAGGACCGAGCAAAACCGAGATGGGCCGAAGCTCAGACCACACGCGGTCCGCATAACCTGGCTCGCATGAAGTCCGGTGCACTGTAGCCAGCCTTGATTTACAGCATTCAAGGCGATCTGGGATTAACGCAGAGAAGCTAAATCCAGCTGTAAAGTGGTTGCTGGCAAATAACTCATTACACAAAGATAAACATGCATCATTTTCCGAAATAGCTGCTATATCAGAAAAAGTATAAAGTAAGTTAAATCACCAGCAGGAGGCATTATTCTAATACCATCTAGCCTTACTAAGGCCAATAATTCAGCGTAGATGGGAGTCCAGAAGTTTCTACAGGTTTGCCACATCCAGCTGAAGGTGTCCATTCGTGATGAGATCCTGTACAGCAACCAAACTGCGAGGCTGTTGATTGCTACTGTAATGTAGCAAGCTATTAAGAGATGACATTCGTTGCAGTAAGGCACGCAGCCGTTTGATACGGTGGTTGCAGGATGGCTAAGTTTTTTTTCGCTTTGCATAGAGTCACATTCAGTCGGTACGAAAATTCATACCCTGTACGAATCTAAGTAATCCATATTAGTTATTATTCAATTTTGTTCAAATTTTGTACACATCCTTTTGTTATTAATGGGATGTTGCTGTCAAATTTTCAGATTTTTATTTATTATACTTCCGGAGATAACGAAAATTACCTGAAAGTCCTAAAACCTACGCTTATGTTTTAAGACCTCAGTTAGAAACAATAACAAATTGCAGAATGAGATTTTCACTCTACAGCGGAGTGTGCGCTGATATGAAACTTCCTGGCAGATTAAAACTGTGTGCCCGACCGATACTTGAACTCGGGACCTTTGCCTTTCGCGGGCAACTGCTCTACCATCTGAGCTACCGAAGCACGACTCACGCACGGTACTCACAGCTTTACTTCTGCCAGTATCCTGTCTCCTACCTTCCAAACTTTACAGAAGCTCTTCTGCGAACCATGCAGAACTAGCACTCCTGAAAGAAAGGATATTGCGGAGACATGGCTTAGCCACAGCCTGGGGGATGTTTCCAGAATGAGATTTTCACTCTGCAGCGGAGTGTGCGCTGATATGAAACTTCCTGGCAGATTAAAACTGTGTGCCCGACCGAGACACGAACTCGGGACCTTTGCCTTTCGCGGGCAAGTGCTCTACCATCTGAGCTACCGAAGCACGACTCACGGCCGGTACTCACAGCTTTACTTCTGCCAGTATCCTGTCTCCTACCTTCCAAACTTTACAGAAGCTCTTCTGCGAACCATGCATGGTTCTGTAAAGTTTGGAAGGTAGGAGACAGGATACTGGCAGAAGTAAAGCTGTGAGTACCGGGCGTGAGTCGTGCTTCGGTAGCTCTTCTTAGTTCTCATTATGTAAACAATCTTTATATCAAAAATTTGGTTCTGTTATTGTAACAGTGCAGAGTCTTTATCAACGTAACTGTTAGCTTAGCAGTATATGATTTCGTTTTAAATTTTATACTAAAGGGAGACAAATGTCCTGCTTGTCTCATTATTTCAAATAATTTTATGTGGTGTGATAGGCTTGAAACCAATAAAATAAAAATAACAGAATTGCTCCTTTTGCAGTAGGTCGCTGGAACAAGAGATCGTTCTATGTGACTGGAAAAGGCGCAGCTTGAACCATTCTGTAAGAAGGGTTGCAGGACTGACGTGCAGAACTGTAGACTTATTTAACCGATGTGAACTGAAAAATATATTATGGCAACGAACAAGGACTACTGGAGACAGAAATACTCTCACGAAGAAATCAACACCACTTCTGCGAGCACCAGGTAAAGTTCAACTTGTTGAGTTCATTCATGACATCCAGCAAGCAGTTGATAACGGAGTCTGTTTTTTGACGTCCAGGAAGGTCTCCTATACGGTTTTTTTCAGTCACCTAGCAAACGAAATATTCCCTTATAGCATATCCGAACAGGAATGCGATTCGATTGAAGAATTCCTTGTAAAACAGCTCAGAGATTTGTCATTCAGAAACTGCATGGGAATGCTGGTTGTTTGTAAGAAGTTCATGTTATGACTCATCACGCATCTGTGTGTGACATACAGAAAACAGAGCAAACATGCTGAAACTGTAGAATATGTGGTGGGGAGTGACTGGATGCATTTGTGTATAGTGCCATACTATGCCACCCGACCAGAAAAATGGTGCATTTGTTCTACGTTTGGCAGCTGTACTACATTTACAATCAATTCAGAACACGGAACGAGAAGTGATGTCATGATCGCATGAACAGAAGTAACATAAAATCGATAAAATAACAGAAAATAAGCATGAATTGAGGGAGAATACGGCTAAATGCGGGGAAATTGAAGCAGTACTTGCATGTCTTCTGATTGGTGCAGAACAATCCTTGTACATGGGAACGAGTATACGACAGCAAGAGGAATACGGGAAGACGTTGAAATGGAAGCACCGGGAACTGGGGAAACAATCTTTCACTTTTCGTCGAGCAACATTCTACTGTACGCCTGTTGAGGTAATAGTGACACATGGGAGTTGACTGCTGTGTCTGATGCTTTCCTGAAAAAAAAAAGAAAAAAAAGAGAACCATCTGCCTCTAAACTTATTTGCATTTGCGTTAAAAGATGGTACAAATGGCTCTGAGCACTATGCGACTTAACTTCTGAGGTCATCAGTCGCCTAGAACTTAGAACTAATTAAACCTAACTAACCTAAGGACATCACACACATCCATGCCCGAGGCAGGATTCGAACCTGCGATCGTAGCGGTCACGCGGTGTTAAAAGATGACAGAGAGTGGATGGAGTGATCGGTTGAGATGGAGTTGTAACGAGGTAGGATTTAATTGTGGACTGATGATGCATTGTAGAGAGAGAGGGAAATGTCGCTGTAGGTCATTTGACCATTTTTGCCGTTGTTCTGTCGGGATGCATAATTGTGTGAGATAACCTGCTGAAAGCATGTATGGAGGAGCACCGATATCGATTATGATAACATCGCTATGGTCGCTTCTTTGTTTCTTCGCGCCAGAACGAGAGAGGGAGTTATGTGATGGTGTTTAACCGTGTGCATGGTGTGAAGATGTTGAGGAATCGGGGTAAGAGCACAAGTAAATTTTGTGACCATGAATGTGGTTGATGCTGAGTAATCGTTCGTGTACCTCACGAGACGTAATCCGCGGTTCGCGAAGTCGTAAACCAAGAGAACAAGCGCGGGAACATGATTAGACGCCCGCGAGCATCTCATCCGCGCCGGTAAATGAAACTTGGATTGCATATATTGCCACGAACGCCGCATCTGGATTTCAGTGTGGGATGATGTATTGTGGTGTAGTGTTACTGTATGTATCAGTGTATCAATATATTTGTTAATTTGTGAAGAGTGTAACAGTGCAGCCCTGTGCAGCGGAAGTGTTAAAAAATGCATCAATGGATTATACTAGGCTAAAACTTGAATTCTGGTAGTTCGCACTCCTTTGTTCCCCTTGTTAGTTATCGTTTATTACAGCAGTACTCAAGATGCTGTTCCTAGACTGCAAAGGAAGAAGCGAATGACGATTGGATTCATGAGGTGAGTGGGTGCAATTAGCAAATACAGTCGGAACTATAACCCCACCCTCCCCCATTCGCTTACACTGCGTTCGGCGCATACAACTGCGTGTTCTGTGTGTGACGTAGAGCACTGTCTACTTGCGATCGTTAACAGTAAACCTCTCGGTCATCAGAGGACTTCCATCCTGTTTCGACACATTCCTCTAGACGAACGAAGATTTATGCGACGTAATCCATCCCCCTGCCGCATCTTGAGCATAAAATCGAGTCTTCAATTTCATAATTACAGTGATTCTAAGTTTGCGACAGGTGTTTGTGAGGTACTACAACCCCTATACATACATACAGATGTCCAGTTTCCAGAGTTAGTGGCGGCCTGACGTGTCATTTCACATGCCAAACACCGCTGCTATGCGTTTGCCTCTTCTCTTTAAGAGGCATTCTCTGTTACTAACAATCATTTTATATAGGACTGATGCGAGCATAGTATAATTTCTGAACCGTGATCGGATGTGAACAGTAGGGGCTTTACGCCTCTGGAAAGCTATACTGTACATTTACCACGAGGAATCGATGTTTTCAGGAAGGAGTTTTTCATTTTACAGTTTGTCACCATAGTTTATCGCAGAGAAACCTGCAAGGAGAATATATGTCATGCGCTAGAAATATATTTCTTACATTTGGATAGTAACAGCGTTGCATTCCATACTATTAATAGGTCGGAAACCGCAACGATCTAACATTACAGCGTGTTTTAAGTGCAGAACCTTGTAGCCTTAGGAGTGCATGTGTTTATGTTCTCTCCTACCTATATCTTCTTGGTAATGACCCCAGACTCTAGAGCAGTACTTTAGAATTGATAGCGCAGTTGATTTACTAAAAATGCTGTAAACCCCGTCCGTCTGGAGCCCCATCATGCATAAAAACCACCCGTTTCTTGTTCTTAACCGTCTGTTATACTATCACAACAGTTTCATATCTACTATACACCGATAAGGGGTGTTAACTTTCTCGACATTCCCGCATCGGGAGAAATCTTGTGCTCTTGGATGGGTGGGGGGCAGCAGTTACGGCCTCGGCTCGCACTGTTCCTACATGATGGTTCAAATGGCTCTGAGCACTATGGGACTTAACTTCTGAGGTCATCACTCCCCCTAGAACTTATAACTACTTAAACCTAGTTAACCTAAGGACATCACACACATCCATGCCCGAGGCACGATTCGAACCTGCGACCGTAGCGGTCGCGCGGCTCCAGACTGTAGCGCCTAGAACCGCTCGGCCACTCCGGCCGGCTTCCTACATGAAACGTGGAATGTAGCGGTTTACTTCTGGTCAGCTGCCGATTAAATCAGTACCAGTGCTGCAGTGAGTTTTTGTCAAAGACAATGCGAGGAGACCTTTCGGTCCTTAACATTATCCTAAAAATGTGAGAATGCCCTGTGACTCCCATCCACTACAGAAAGCTCGTAAATTACGCACTATGATCGAAATGCTAGAGATATGTAGGTTGCTGTCTGGTACACTTTGGTGTTTATATTCTAGAATTAACAATGAATGAACGTACTGCAGTCTTCTATTTACATTCGCAATGGTACTCGCAAGTAGTGGAGGGGCTGTTTACCGATGACACAGAAATTGGGCAGCACGCAGCCGTGTCATTAGTCGGTGTTGAAATTACGGTAAAATTGCTAAAATTGATCGCAGTATCCACTGTGATGCTTATTACTGAAGTACATTGGCGATGCCTTTTCCATCCCATCCATCCACTAGTACACTGCTGATTACCAGATAATGGTTGACCAATATGGCTTGTCTGAGATGTAAAAAGAGTCTTGGTGGAGGGGGAACGCCTTCTGAGGATGGCTGACACCGAAACAGTAATCGTGTACATGGCAGCAATATGAGGAGTCAATCAAACGGAACACAGCGCGATCAGCTATCTCGTCAACTGTGAATGATGAGTTTAGATGTGAAGGTCGTCAATCGCCTGCGGACAGCAGTTTGGAAATACTACACAATGCCTCAAAACTCTTCCAGTTTCCTTAAGTTGTGACTGTCTTTTATTTCAATCACTCAGTGTGTGTGTGTGTGTGTGTGTGTGTGTGTGTGTGTGTGTGTGTGCGTGTTGTGGGAGCAGCAACAACAACATGATTTACACTGTCCTATGTCTAGTTTTGTGTGAGAGACAATGGATCAAAGGGTGCTAATGTCAGTTTAAAACCTGACACAGACCTCGAAGTTGTGGCGGAAAAGCCGGCCGGAGTGGCCGAGCGGCTCTAGGCGCTACAGTCTGGAACCGCGCGACCGCTACGGTCGCAGGTTCGAATCCTGCCTCGGGCATGGATGTGTGTGACGTCCTTAGCTTAGTTAGGTTTAAGTCGTTCTAAGTTCTAGGGGACTGATGACCTCAGAAGTTAAGTCCCATAGCGCTCAGAGCCATTTTTTTGTGGCGGAAAAAACAAAATGTGTGGCACTGTACAAAGTGTGTTACAGCAGAAAAAGCGGTATATCAAACAACAAAACAAGGACCCTCTCTTGCGACTGGTAATCTGTGAGGGATGCAGTACAGTCAATGAAATTTTACACTGGTTTATGCAAGCGACGTTGATCACTGGCACCCTGCTCCAATGGCTCAATACCTGTATATTTAATAGGATCGCCAGCACGCTAACGGTATCTGTTTTCGATATATCAGAAGATAGAGATACAGTAAAAATATATTGAATGAAGTCAGCAGAGCTTTTATAGTTTGTAACATTTCTCTGGATGGTACAGAATAACAATGAAAGAATGTTTGGACGATAGAAGTGAATGTACCGTGAGGGACCCAGATCAGCTCCGGACTGCAGTACTTGTACGATGTTGCGTCTTCCTAATTTTCCCAATTATAAACACCACCGTAAATGTTCGTACTGTCTTTTATACTACCTCGTGTCGCAGGAGCAGGCTTCTTTTGGCGCTGACCTTACACATCGAAGCTACGACAACATGTTTCCATTTCCACCAAGTGGTCAAGTCACAGTCCTATGGTATTAACTCCGCTTATTCTGTTTCTACATGGGCTGCAGAATGAGGTAGATATAGCTCTCTCCGACTTAAGCTCAGTTCTGAATTAAACTGGGACGATTACATGCATAATGCTGCAGGGATGGTGGGGCAGAGTCTGAGGAGCAGTTACAAGATGCATAGTGCTGAGTTCCAGTACAGCACTCGTGGCTGCCGCATCGCGGTCGTGAAGTGGAGCCGAGGCAGTTTCAGATAAGTTTTTACAGTCTGACGATAATTTATGAATTTGTAGTTTTAGCTTGACGATGTCCACTATGGACAAACGGTAGTTACTGTTATTCTGAAGAACGTTGGGTTATCCCGACTGACACCTAGGTAAATTCTAAGTAAACGGTGCAACTGAGGCTGTTGATTATTAAAATTAATATTTTTTGGGGTAATTCTTCTGATTCAAAAAGGGTATTTTTGGCTCAAAAACGGTCTGTTCGAGCTATATGTGGTGTAAGTTCGAGAACCTCTTGTCGATCCCTATTCAATAGTCTGGGAATTCTGACATTGCCCTCACAGTATATATTTTCTTTAATGTCGTTTGTTGTTAGTAATATTAGCTTATTCCGAACAGTTAGCAGCTTTCACTCAGTTAATACTAGGCAGAAATCAAATCTGCATGTGGAATGCACTTCCTTGACTCTTGTGCAGAAAGGAGTGCACTATTCTGCTGCATCCATTTTCAATAAGCTACGTCAAGAACTCAAAAATCTTAGCAGTAGCCCAAACACTTTTAAGCCAAAACTGAAGAGTTTCCTAATGGCTCACTCCTTCTATTCTGTCGAGGATCTCCTGGAAGAGCTGAAAAATTAAGCTAATTCCAGTGCTACATTGTTGACTTTCTTTATTTAAACTTACGAATTGTCACCTTCATAAGTTTCTTATATTTCATTTTATCTGTTTCTACTATCGTGTTATAATTTCATGTATTGACTAGTTTCATGACCATGGAGACTTCTTCTTAATTTGGTCCCACGGAACAATAAATAAATAAAAAATAAGTGCAGTTGCTGACAGCGCCGCGAAACGTTGAAGATATTTAACTTCTCCATAGGATCCAACGCATTGATTCTGATACGCAGGCAGCATTTCTACCGGCAAGTGTGACACTAGAGATCTGAAAAGCCAATGTACATTTCTTACAACCTGAATCAACACACCATCTATTGTACGTAAACATTCTCAATCAACCGTCGTCTATAAACCAGTGGATATATCGTATTACCTCTGACGTGGCACCGAGACAGAATGCGTTACAAATACTGGAGAAATACCTAGCGGCAGCACGAGGGAGTTGCAAATACTGGCTTCATAACGCGTTTCTTAGCCAAATCACTGTCTAAATTCGGTGATTTTATGACGAGCTTACACTCTTGGGGACTTGTAACAGCACTGTCGGTCTGGTAATACACACTCTGTCGTTCACCGTCTATATTCAATGCCAAGGTAATGCCATACCTTGATTTAGATGTCTTGCATAGTTTTTAACACAGATATCGTTAGTGATACTTGTGGGCACCTGTAGAACTAAGACCGCATGCGACAGTAACATGCCCATTGCGATCGTGCGTTTAACATCTGGTGGCTTGTAAGACTATTACGCCACTCTTTCTGAGACACAGTGGTACTATGCGCAAGGAAAAATCTTATGAGACATGTCCACCCATCGCTGATTTTCGCTCAGTATTGTTTCATATCGCCGGCATTCAGTTATGCTGAAGTATTGGTGAAATATTATACTTAGTAGTAGTAGGGGATGAGTAATAGAAGTATGTGAGTGTTTCTACATGTGCAAAGAAAATTACTAAGTGCTGTCGTAAGGGAAGGGAAGGATTTGACGTGGAAAACTGCGGTAGCTGTAAGGGGAATGGAAGTTTTTTCCACTGCTTATGAGGGGACAATACAGGAACCCTCTCGTATGATTAATAGTTTGCTGGATATGGTCTTCCTACGGCACAGATGACAAAATGTTCGGCAGATCTGCGCAAAGGACTTCGAGGACTTGCCTCCAGCTCCAATGGAGCAATACAGTGTATGTAACATGCTCAATGATAACACGCAGACAGTAACTGTTGTTTGATATATCGGGAGAGAGAAACATGGTATAGTATTATAGGAGGTACTATTACAAGGACTGCTATAACTGGTTAAAGTTTGGAAGCAGATAGTTCTCTCAAAACTACACTGATTTTGCTCATTGAAGTAGTAGGAATCGGCTGTCTCTATTCTTGTGGACTCATGAGTGTTTTGTTTATTATTATTCTCATGATTGTATGGTTAAAAAATAGGTGTTATATCACACTTCACAGCCTCGAATTATAAAGTAGACACCACTTGAATTATAGCTCGTTGTGAAATCTAGAAATGATAGTGTTTTTTTCTGACATATGAGTAGATTGTGTAAAACAGGTTGTGATGACCAAATTGCTTACAAAACTAGAATGCAAGAATCTGCTTCTGTATGACAGAAACTTTACAGACGTGTTGGAAGAGGTGCATTATGCATCAACGATGTCAAATGTAAGCATGCAGATGGTAACTGGTTTCGATGTAATGGAAGAGACGTGTGGTAAAATGTTATAGGAGGTTCTGTTGTAAGGAAGACTCCCACAATTTGTTTCATAAATGCCTGTATGATACGGCACCGTAATGATAAAACGAGACCTACTATAGTGTACAAAACAGCTATATCCTCTTGAATTATAGCCTGTTGTTGTTGAACGTAAAATGGTTGAAATGGCTCTGAGCACTATGGGACTTAACTGCTGAGGTCATGAGTCCTCTAGAACTTAGAACTACTTAAACCTAACTAAGCTAAGGACATCACACACATCCATGCCCGAGGCAGGATTCGAACCTGCGACCGTAGCGGTCGCGCGGTTCCAGACTGTAGCGCCTAGAACCGCTCGGCTACCTTGGCCGGCGAACGTAAAATGATTGTGTTTTTTCCGACATCTGAGCTAATGGCGTGAAAGATTGTTTTTTCTAATGTTATTTCAGGTGTCTGAAATGTTTATAATACGCAGCTGATCACCTGTGATTGGCAGTGGTGCACTTAGCTGGATGTCACAAAATAATGGGATGTGAATTGTATCCTGCAGTTGAATGTAAAAACTATACTGATTTTGCTCATAAAACTAAAAGAAAGTTGACTGTGCGTATTTTCGTGGAAAAAGGACATTTATTATCATCACGATTGTGTTTTCCTTTTTTAATAGTTGCTTTATTATAGCAGTTGTACTGTATTTATGTCAAATACAAATGTTAAGAGTCGAGTGCTCAGAACAGTATGGTGGCAAAGTTCCCTAGGGGGTGTCGGCTGTCCCTTTAGACAAACAACCGACGGTCATGATAGCCCTCATTTATCACGGTTTTGTTCTGAAGGATGCCTGCATCACGCTCTATTGTACGTGTAGCTTTCGTCGGCGTCGAAAACGCTGACCACTCAGCAGTATGCTCGCCAGAGTGCACTGAACTGTAGACACTGCGGTGTCGGTGTGAGGCTGCGGTCGCTTTAGGCAGAAGGTTTCCTGCAAGCAGCCGACTTTTGAAAAAGCCATCTGGAATGTTCTGCAGAGTGGCGTGTGGTAGTGCTGTTAAATTTCCGTTTTGTGTTGGCTAAGGCTGCCGCCTCAAGGCCAGGTGTGGCCATTGACCACAGGGGGGTTGGCTGTTGGCCACAGAAAAAATACGAGATGCTCGGCAGAGCAGCTGGCCATTTAAAAAAGTCTGTGATCCTGCCCTCCGATAGGTGGATGGTGGGAGGCATGGAGGGGAGGCATGAGGAAAAGGGCCTCGGTTTTCGGCTGTTTGTGGACACCTATCGATAATGCACGTTCGCCTACTGGCCCCCACTGCAGTCTTTTAGGACGACGATTTTCCCCAGTACATGTGTTGCATTATGACACGTTCATTATGAGTACTGGTCTTTTCATGACAGTTTCGAAGTGTAATTAGAGCCGTGATGCCTTTTTTCCATCAGTTGTGGTAGTATGCAGGCTTTGGTTACCTGGGCTGCAGGGTGGTATTTGAGCAAGCGACAGTAGCAAACTCTGGCATCAAACAATGATAGATACTGTCCTCAGCTGTATGCTTACAGGTAATACAGTTTTTAAACTCCTGTCTGTCCAACACCAGCATCTCGTCAGTTCAACATACTTCCAGCCAAAAAGAAGCAAGATAGTACCTTCTACATTGCCCTTTTCCCACCAGCTTGTAGGTGAAGGGTAGAGTTTGAGTGTGTCTGTCACTAGTTTCGAATGGTACTGTGAAATTTTTTCCCAGCACCATAACACCAGTTGTATGGTACCATCAGTTTTAGAACTGTATTGCGATTTTAGGCCATCCTGGTGTAGCACTACAGATATAGTTGTGTAATTAGGCCCAATCATTATGATTAATTACGTAATTAGGACCTATCTATACTCCATGTTCTCTATCAAAATAAATAAAGTACACTAACCTAACCTTTTCTCCTGCATTTGGGCCATTTCCATGTGTTGTAGAGAGCACTTGGGCTTTCCGTCCATAGAACCAGGGTTCGAGTCCCAGAAATGGCACCAACATTTTTAATTTCCTGTCAGTTGCAAGCACCTCTGGTGGTATAATTGTGTTATGAGGGTGCACTTGGTCTTTCCATCCGGGAGGACCAGAGTTTGAGTCCGAAAAGGGCACCGCTAATTTTCATTTCCTGCCAATTTCTGGGTGTGGGTGGGGTGAGATGTCAGTACAGCCCTGGGACAAAAAATTCGTACCAAAATTCGAAATTCCCGCCAATAGGATACATGGTGAAGGGGAGGGGGAAGGAGGAGGGGGCTGGGGCCCACGTGCAGGCTGATAAAAACACATAATGTCATCTGGGTGTGGGGGTGGGCGTGGTTGCAGGTGGGGGTGGTTGGAGGAATTAATTGATCAATTTAATTAATTTGCATATCAATTTTACATCAAAATTGCACTGATGCTGCCACTACCCTACTACTCAGGATGTTACCTGCCATCATCTATAGTGCCAACAGTGAGGCGGTGTTAAGGTACGGGGTTGTCTTTCGTGATTAGGCTGCAGTCCCCTTATTGTGCTTAAGAAATTGCTAACTCCGGAAGGATATGAACACAATTTACAGCACTGCATACATTAGAGGAACATTCAGAGATGATGATACACTGTATCAGACTGACAATGCATCCTGTCATGAACAGGGAATCTTTAAGGCAATGATGTGTGGACAATAACATTCCTGAAATGGTCTGGCCAGCCCAAAGTCCCACCCTGAAACCAATGGAACGCCTTTGGGATGAACAAGAATGTCGAATTCGCTCCAGACCCAAGCGTGATGCATCATTATCTTCTCTAGATTCGTCTCTTGATGGAGAGTGGGTTGCCATTTCTCCAATCAGACACATTGAATGTTTCGTTGGCTGATTTCAAGGCGTCATAAAGGTGACACCCGATACTAATGTCGACTAATATTTGTCCGATACTTTTGATTAGGTATTGTAAGTGATTTTGACAAAGGCCACATTGTTACGGTCTGAAGCCTGGCAAGCAGCATCTCGGAAACGTTAGAATTGGTCGGCTGATCACACTCTAATGTCGTGAGAATCTATGAAAAGTGGTTGAAGGGCAGTGAAACCACTAGTAGGCGACAAGGTGTTGGACATCCACACCTCATCACAGAATCTGGGCTTGACTCTTCTACAGAGCAGGATGGGCGACGATCTGTGTCAGACCTGACAACAGAGTACAATGCTGGTGCAGGCACAAGCGTTTCAGAACTCATCGTTTACAGTAAATTGTTGAATATGGGCCACCGCACCAGACCACCCCTACATTTTGGAGTTGAACCAGCAACATCGGCAATAACATTGTAGTGGGGATGGGATCGTTGAGACTGGACCGCACATCAATGGAAACATGTTGTCTGGTCGGATTAATCACGTTTCTTGTTAAACCATGTTTATGGCTGTGTGCAGTTACACTGTCATCAAGGCAAATGGTTGGTAGAAACATGCACTGTGCCGTGGACACAAGCCGGTGGGTGCTATTATGTTATGGGGAACATTCACCTCAGCTTCCATGGGATCTGTGGCAGTAATCGAAAGCACCATGACAGCTGTAGACTATGTGAACATTATTGCAGACCATCTGTATCTCTTCATGCTTGATTTTTTTCCACTACGTTGATGGCACCTTTCAGCAGGATAACTGTTGGTGTCTCAAGATCAGACTCATGCTCCAGTGGTTTGAGGAATGTGACAGTGAACCCGATGGAACACATAAGGGACGCTGTCAGGAGTCGTTTCGGCGCGGGCAAACCACTAGCTCTTAATTTACGGGATGTGCATGTCTGCATGTACACATGTGATGCCACATACTACCTCAAATCTACCAAGGACTTGCCGAACCTATGCTGCACAGAACTGCTGCAGTAGTGCGTAGTAAAATCGGACCAGCTTTGTGTGTGTGTGTGTGTGTGTGTGTGTGTGTGCGTGACTATAGGTTTTTCTATGCTGCCAGCTAGGATAAGTCCAGAACAGTTGTACCACATTTTTTTCTTTGGCATAAAATTTGTGTGTTTTTCAACATTTTTTGACTTCTGGAAACATGTTCGTATAATGTGCCATATAAACTTAAGTACAATATATTACTTAGGCACTGACACTTAAATACAAGAGATATGATAAAATGATGATATACATGAGTGATGCATCTCACACATACATGAATGGGTGTGACGGACCAGTGTACTGGGACAGAGAGACCATATAAAAAGAGTCAATCATAATTTCATATTTTTGGTTTAAATATGTTCTCATGAATATAGAATTATGCTATTAAATGTTTTAATCCAAAACAATTTTATCAGTTTATTATAAATCCTGACTGAACATTGGCTTTCGTAATGATTGATGGTGTTCAAGCATTCACAACAATTACACTTACTGCCAAATAATGAATAACATTTGTGTGACTTCATGACAGGAAACATACTGAATTCAGTCATCGTTTTCATTAGGCTCATAGTAGATCTCACCACTATTAACACGTTCATCCTCATCCCATTCATCAAAGTTATTTTCGTACTCCTCTATAATGCCTGCATTTGATGAACAGAGTGAACTATTTGCAGTATTTTCCTTTCTTAATTTATTCTGTCTGTTTTCATATTCACTAGTATTTCGATTTGGTGATCTCTTTGTGGCTTTTTTCCTGTCTTTACATGTCGCTCCTTTTTTTTTCTTTTTGGATACGGTTTCTGCATTCCTCTTAAATTTCGCTTTTTAAAAAATCAATATAAGGACCAGGTGATACTCTTTCCAAAAGTTTTGTCTGTGGAGTCTGAAGTGTCAGTGAAGGAATTTGACTTGTGCCCTTTCGAAGTGGTTGGGATCAGTAGGGCTTTTGACGATCTTTGAAGTGGTTGGTGGGCATGTGTATCAGATTCTGCTCTTCCATTTGTTGCCACAGACATATCTTCCGACAAATAAGCATTGTCTGAGACTTTGGCCATCTTCAGTGGGATAATTGCATACGGCTTGAAGCTAAACTTAATTGTGCTCCATCTGTATCACTTTAAAACAATGTTCAATTCCTCCCAAATACACAGACGGGAAAAAAATCAAAACACCAAAAAATAATCAATAGAGAGTAATGAAATTTCGAGAACACATTCGTCTAAGTAGCATATTTAAGCGATTAACATTGCAGAACCACAGGTTAATGTCTGCGCTAGATAAGCCAAGTTGTTGTGGTCTTCAGTCCTGAGACTGGTTTGATGCAGCTCTCCATGCTACTCTATCCTGTGCAAGCTTCCTCATCTCCCAGTACCTACTGCAGCCTACATCCTTCTGAATCTGTTTAGTGTATTCATTTATTGGTCTCCCTCTACGATTTTTATCCTCCACGCTGCCCTCTAGTACTAAATTGGTGATCCCTTGATGCCTCAGAACATGTCCTACTAACCAATACCTTCTTCTAGTCAAGCTGTGCCACAAACTCCTCTTCTCCCCAATCCTATTCAGTACCTCCTCATTAGTTATGTGATCATCTAATCTTCAGCATTTTTCTGTAGCACCACATTTCGAAAGCTTCTATTCTCTTGTTGTCCAAACTGTTTATCATCCATGTTTCACTTCCATACATGGCTACATTCCAAATGAATACTTTCAGAAACGACTTCCTGACACTTAAATCTATACTCGATGTTAACAAATTTCTCTTCTTCAGAAACGCTTTCCTTGCCATTGCCAGTCTACATTTTACATCCTCTCTACTTCGACCATCATCAGTTATTTTGCTCCCCAAATAGCAAAACTCCTTTACTACTTTAAGTGTCTCATTTCCTAATCTAATTCCCTCAACATCACCCTACTTAATTCGACTACATTCCATTATCCTCGTTTTGCTTTTGTTGATGTTTATCTTATACCCTCCTTTCAAAACACTGTTTATTCCGTTCAACTGCTCTTCCAAGTCCTTTGCTGTCTCTGACAGAATTACAATCGGCGAACCTCAAAGTTTTTATTTCTTCTCCGTGGATTTTAATACCTACCCCGAACTTTTCTTTTGTTTCCTTTACTGCTTGCTCAATATACAGATTGAATAGCATCGGGGATAGGCTAATTGCAAATATGAAGTGCTGGTGCATTAATAATCGGTGTAATCACCAGAATGCTGAATACAAGTATGCAAACATGAATGCACTATTTTGTGCAGTGCCGGATATCACTTTGTGGGATGGAATTCCATGCATGTTACACTTGGTCAGTCAGTACAGAGACGGTGAATAATGATGTGGACGACGCTGGAGTTGTCGCCCGATGATATCCCATATTTCCTCGATAGACGAGAGATCTGGTGATCGAGCAGGCCAAGGCAACATGTCGACATCCTGTAGAGTATGTTGGGTTACAACAGCGGTATGTGGGCGATCGTTATCCTGTTGAAAAACACCCCCTGTATGCTGTTCATGAATAGCAGTCCAACAGGTCGAATCACCAGACTGACGTACAAATCTGCAGTCAGGTTGCGTGGGATAACCACGACAGTGCTCCCGCTGCCATACGAAATCACACCTGAGATCATAACTCCAGGTGTAGTTTCAGCGTGTCTAGCATGTAGACAGGTTGCTTTCTTCTAACCAACACAGGGCATCACCGGCACCGAAGCAGAACCAGTTTTCATCAGAAAACACAACAGATCTCCATCCTGCCATCCAATGAGCTTTTGCGTGACACCACTGAACTCGCAGATGGCCGTGAATCGGGGTGAGTGAACGCGCGCTACAAGCCGTCTGGCTCAGAGCTGTCCTTGAAGCAACCGATTTGCAACAGTTCGTTGTGTCACTGTGGTGCCAAATGCTGCTCAAATTGCTGCTGCAGATGCAGTGCGATGCGCCAGAGCCATACGCCGAACACGATGGTCTTCCCTCTCTGTTGTGACACGTGACCGTCCAGAACCTGGTCGTCTTGCGACCATACATTCTCGTGAGCACCGCTACTAGCAATCGTGTACATTATCTACATTCTTGCCAAGTCGGTCTGCAGTATTGCGGAAGGAACATACAGCATCTCGTAGCTCTATTACGAGACCTCGTGTAAACTCGTTGACGGGTTGATAAATGCGTCTTTGTCGCCCTAAAAACTGTGTTGCATTCTTGACTAACATAACCTCACTGCGTCCAAACTAAAAGGTTATGCGACTGGCGTGAAATCTGAATGACACCATCTTTCTTTCTTTCTTTCATTCGCTTAAGCCATAGTCCCGCAGCGATCGCAGGGTCGGCGTGGTTAGAAAGTATTTGGCAAGGTTAGTTTTAGGGGTGGCCGGATGCCCTTCTTGCCTCCATCCCGTACCCCCAGGGATGGAATCAGTGTACCCCAGCTGTCTGCATCTAGTGTAAATCGTGAAACAGTGCGAATGTGTTTGAAATGTCTGCGACGCGTGTAACTGAGGCGGAACGTGGGGACCAGCCCGGTATGCACCTTGCGGGATGTGGAAAACCGTCTAAAAACGACATCCAGGCTGGCCGGCACACCTGCCCTCGTCGTTAATCTGCCGGGCGGATTCGATCCGGGGCTGGCGCGCCTACCCGAGTAGAGGAAGCAGCGCGTTAGCGCTCTCTGCTACCCTGGCGGATGAATGACACCATTTTTCATATGTAGAAACACGCCTCCCAACTTTCATTTATGTCACACGACTCCTTCTTGGTGCTGCTATGTTTTTATTTTTTTAATTTTTTGTCAGTGTACCACCGATCTGTGTCTTTCGATCGTCTGGGCCAGATAGACTACCCCGACTTTTGTCTGTAGGCGGCGAATGTGCAAACGAAGCCTGAACACTAAAAATATGTAACTACACGATAAAACTTTTTAGGGTTACCAGAACAGAGAACGTGATTTTCCCCCAGAATAAACACGGAAAAGACAGAAACACGTCTACACCATGTTAGTTCACAAAAGAGTTTCCCCGCAAGTAGAGAGCCTATGTACAAAGAGAGAGAAGAGAGGGACAGACAGAGAGAGAGAGGGCAATGCTCCTTAGACCACAGATAACACGCACAGGCGGCTGCCATTCTTTGCCATGATTCGAGCGGGATATACTGCCACCTGTAGACTATTACAAGACATGGATTTGACGCTCACATTACAGCAGAAATTCTAGCTTGTTAGTAGATGACTATTATGGATTTACTGTGGAGTGACGGGATGCAGTGTATTAGCCATTTATTACAACGTTCTGCGAAAAAATGGGAAACGACCAGGAAACAAAACAGTTCCATATATATTATTTTAGATGCTCTGAAGTGATGTCAGAGTTTCCTACTTGGATATTTATTGTTGAAGTTAGTAGGCTCTAATTTTTAGGAATGTCTTTCCTTCCTACCTTAATATACTATGAAGCGCCAGAGAAACTGGTATAGGCATGCGTATTCAAGTACAGAGAGATATGTAAACAGACAGAATACGGCGCTGCGGTCGGCAACGCCTATATAATGTAACCTCTCCACAAAAATCAAAGAATAAAAATGCAAAATGGAACCATGCGTGAACTCCCCACAAAATTGATAAATGAAAATTGATCATAAACCCACAATAATATTAATCAAATAATGAACCGAATGTAACATCTCAACGGAAATAATAATATCTGGTAAATTTTATAAGGACAGCAGCGCTGACCTTCGGTCCTGTGAAATAATTAAACCTGATAAATTTTATAAGGACAGCAGCGCTGACCTTCGGCCCTGTGTTCTGAATAAAAAGCAAAAATTCTTACCTCAATAAAAAACTGCATCTATATCTGCTCTTATCTATCGACACAGCTTTGTGTAATGCTGGCGTATATTTAATTTTGATTCTTGGAGGAAATGCATAGGAAATATTCTTTAAATTGAAATGAATGTTTTTCTTTTAAAAGAGTTACTTTATAAAAAATTATTATTGGGGCATTTTTTGAACAAATTAATTACAATTAACATACATTACTAGATGTGCGCAGTGCTGCTTCATTACCTTCTACAACAATACTCATCGTCCAGCACAATCCTGACCAGAGTCGCAAGAACACGCCGTCGACGCATGCCGACGCCTGCTCAGTACAACCGTCCACTCGCTACTACTGACGACTGACTACTACTACAGACAGAGTACAACTGCTGCTGCCGACTCGCTCCCTGCCGCCGTTGGATAAGCAGCTGAGCAGCAAGTCGTATACTCCTAGCTCACTCATTTGTCACATAGTTTAATTCTTAATTTCTTTGCGTGTTTTTGGTACTTGCATTGTTTAATTCATAAATTTCGGGCGTATTATAGTATCTGAGAGTTGTAGCATCGCGTTTTAGTACCTGAATAGTGTAAATTCGCGTAGTCGTTAGTCTTCTGTTTTTGTTTTGAACGGCCAGTGTCGGTTGGTCACAGTCAGTGTGCTCCCTGCCGCCGTTGGATAAGCAGCTGAGCAGCAAGTCGTATACTCCTAGCTCACTCATTTGTTACATAGTTTAATTCTTAATTTCTTTGCGTGTTTTTGGTACTTGCATTGTTTAATTCATAAATTTCGGGCGTATTATAGTATTTGAGAGTTGTAGCATCGCGTTTTAGTACCTGAATAGTGTAAATTCACGTAGTCTCCTTCCGCCGCCGAGCAGTGTCAGCAGTGCGCAAGTAGCAGCATTACTGCATTTACTAGGCAATCTTGTATTTTAATAACCGTTTAAATTTTGTTGATTTGTTTGCGCTCTCTGTAGATTAGTTCAGACGTTCTTTGCAAAACAGTTTTTAGCATGGATAGGGACTGCAACTGCTGTGTTCGGATGCAGGCTGTTGGCATCCCTTCGCTCCCAGCTTCAGGCAGTGTTGGCTTCGGTCAAACAGCTTGAGGCTGTTGCCAATGGGCATCACTGTGGGGGTCCGGATGGGGGTTTGTCGGGGACGGCCAGCTCGTCCCACGCATCCCCTGATCGGACTACGACTGTGGCTGCCCGGGATACTGCCCGCATTGAGGCTGATCCCTCACCTGTGGTAGAGTGGGAGGTCGTCTCAAGGTGTGGCAGGGGGCGAAAGACATTCCGGAGGGCTGAACGGAAAGCCTCTCCAGTTTGTCTGACGAACCGGTTTCAGGCTCTGTCTCAGGCTGATACTGATCTTCGGCCTGACATGGCTGCTTGTCCTGTTCCAGAGGTTGCCCCTCAGTCTGCAAGATCCGGGCAGTCGCAGAGGGTGGGCTTACTGGTAGTTGGGAGCTCCAACGTCAGGCGCGTAATGGGGCCCCTTAGGGATATGGCAGCAAGAGAGGGGAAGAAAACCAATGTGCACTCCGTGTGCATACCCGGGGGAGTTATTCCAGATGTGGAAAGGGTCCTTCCGGATGCCATGAAGGGTACAGGGTGCACCCATCTGCAGGTGGTCGCTCATGTCGGCACCAATGATGTGTGTCGCTATGGATCGGAGGAAATCCTCTCTGGCTTCCGGCGGCTATCTGATTTGGTGAAGACTGCCAGTCTCGCTAGCGGGATGAAAGCAGAGCTCACCATCTGCAGCATCATCGACAGGACTGACTGCGGACCTTTGGTACAGAGCCGAGTGGAGGGTCTGAATCAGAGGCTGAGACGGTTCTGCGACTGTGTGGGCTGCAGATTCCTCGACTTGCGCCATAGGGTGGTGGGGTTTCGGGTTCCGCTGGATAGGTCAGGAGTCCACTACACGCAACAAGCGGCTACACGGGTAGCAGGGGTTGTGTGGCGTGGGCTGGGCGGTTTTTTAGGTTAGATGGCCTTGGGCAAGTACAGAAAGGGCAACAGCCTCAACGGGTGCGGGGCAAAGTCAGGACATGCGGGGACCAAGCAGCAATCGGTATTGTAATTGTAAACTGTCGAAGCTGCGTTGGTAAAGTACCAGAACTTCAAGCGCTGATAGAAAGCACCGAAGCTGAAATCGTTATAGGTACAGAAAGCTGGCTTAAGCCAGAGATAAATTCTGCCGAAATTTTTACAAAGGTACAGACGGTGTTTAGAAAGGATAGATTGCATGCAATCGGTGGTGGAGTGTTCGTCGCTGTTAGTAGTAGTTTATCCTGTAGTGAAGTAGAAGTGGATAGTTCCTGTGAATTATTATGGGTTACACTCAACAACCGAACTAGGTTAATAATTGGCTCCTTTTACCGACCTCCCGACTCAGCAGCATTAGTGGCAGGACAACTGAGAGAAAATTTGGAATACATTTCACATAAATTTTCTCAGCATGTTATAGTCTTACGTGGAGATTTCAATTTACCAGATATAGACTGGGACACTCAGATGTTTAGGACGGGTGGTAGGGACAGAGCATCGAGTGACATTATACTGAATGCACTATCCGAAAATTACCTCGAGCAATTAAACAGAGAACCGACTCGTGGAGATAACATCTTGGACCTACTGATAACAAACAGACCCGAACTTTTCGACTCTGTATGTACAGAACAGGGAATCAGTGATCATAAGGCCGTTGCGGCATCCCTGAATATGGAAGTTAATAGGAATATAAAAAAAGGGAGGAAGGTTTATCTGTTTAGCAAGAGTAATAGAAGGCAGATTTCAGACTACCTAACAGATCAAAACGAAAATTTCTGTTCCGACACTGACAATGTTGAGTGTTTATGGAATAAGTTCAAGGCAATCGTAAAATGCGTTTTAGACAGGTACGTGCCGAGTAAAACTGTGAGGGACGGGAAAAACCCACCGTGGTACAACAACAAAGTTAGGAAACTACTGCGAAAGCAAAGAGAGCTTCACTCAAAGTTTAAACGCAGCCAAAACCTCTCAGACAAACAGAAGCTAAACGATGTCAAAGTTAGCGTAAGTAGGGCTATGCGTGAAGCGTTCAGTGAATTCGAAAGTAAAATTCTATGTACCGACTTGACAGAAAATCCTAGGAAGTTCTGGTCTTACGTTAAATCAGTAAGTGGCTCGAAACAGCATATCCAGACACTACGGGATGATGATGGCATTGAAACAGAGGATGACACGCGTAAAGCTGAAATACTAAACACCTTTTTCCAAAGCTGTTTCACAGAGGAAGACCGCACTGCAGTTCTTTCTCTAAATCCTCGCACAAACTAAAAAATGGCTGACATCGAAATAAGTGTCAAAGGAATAGAAAAGCAACTGGAATCACTCAATAGAGGAAGTCCACTGGACCTGACGGGATACCAGTTCGATTCTACACAGAGTACGCGAAAGAACTTGCCCCCCTACCAACAGCCGTGTACCGCAAGTCTCTAGAGGAACGGAGGGTTCCAAATGATTGGAAAACAGCACAGATAGTCCCAGTCTTCAAGAAGGGTCGTCGAGCAGATGCGCAAAACTATAGACCTATATCTCTGACGTCGATCTGTTGTAGAATTTTAGAACATGTTTTTTGCTCGAGTATCGTGTCGTTTTTGGAAACCCAGAACCTACTATGTAGGAATCAACATGGATTCCGGAAACAGCGATCGTGTGAGACCCAACTCGCTTTATTTGTTCATGAGACCCAGAAAATATTAGATACAGGCTCCCAGGTAGATGCTATTTTTCTTGACTTCCGGAAGGCGTTCGATACAGTTCCGCACTGTCGCCTGATAAACAAAGTAAGAGCCTACGGAATATCAGACCAGCTGTGTGGCTGGATTGAAGAGTTTTTAGCAAACAGAACACAGCATGTTGTTATCAATGGAGAGACGTCTACAGACGTTAAAGTAACCTCTGGCGTGCCACAGGGGAGTGTTATGGGACCATTGCTTTTCACAATATATATAAATGACCTAGTAGATAGTGTCGGAAGTTCCATGCGGCTTTTCGCGGATGATGCTGTAGTATACAGAGAAGTTGCAGCATTAGAAAATTGTAGCGAAATGCAGGAAGATCTGCAGCGGATAGGCACTTGGTGCAGGGAGTGGCAACTCACCCTTAACATAGACAAATGTAATGTATTGCGAATACATAGAAAGAAGGATCCTTTATTGTATGACTATATGATAGCGGAACAAACACTGGTAGCAGTTACTTCTGTAAAATATCTGGGAGTATGCGTGCGGGACGATTTGAAGTGGAATGATCATATAAAATGATTTGTTGGTAAGGCGGGTACCAGGTTGAGATTCATTGGGAGAGTGCTTAGAAAATGTAGTCCATCAACAAAGGAGGTGGCTTACAAAACACTCGTTCGACCTATACTTGAGTATTGCTCATCAGTGTGGGATCCGTACCAGATCGGTCTGACGGAGGAGATAGAGAAGATCCAAAGAAGAGCGGCGCGTTTCGTCACAGGGTTATTTGGTAACCGTGATAGCGTTACGGAGATGTTTAATAAACTCAAGTGGCAGACTCTGCAAGAGAGGCGCTCTGCATCGCGGTGTAGCTTGCTCGCCAGGTTTCGAGAGGGTGCGTTTCTGGATGAGGTATCGAATATATTGCTTCCCCCTACTTATACCTCCCGAGGAGATCACGAATGTAAAATTAGAGAGATTAGAGCGCGCACGGAGGCTTTCAGACAGTCGTTCTTCCCGCGAACCATACGCGACTGGAACAGGAAAGGGAGGTAATGACAGTGGCACGTAAAGTGCCCTCCGCCACACACCGTTGGGTGGCTTGCGGAGTATAAATGTAGATGTAGATGTACATGGTACTGACAGAGTACAACTGAACACTCGCGCGGTCAAGCGCAGACTAGCAACGATAAATAACTCTCTGGTCAGAGATTCTGTCATGCCTCGCCATCGCTGGTAATGAATACATACGTGTTTCATAACCCTCCACTGGGGGGGGGGGGGGGGGGGGGGGCAAAAATTTGGCAGCGATGGTGAGTCATTTGGACTTGCCATGAGCAACTAATTTTTGTTAACTTACTAACAGAATATGTACATATATAGAAGTATAGAACATGAAATAAATATAGTGCACATGCACCGAGTACAGAACATATCAGGTAATGACAAAAAATATATACAATGAGTACAAAACAAATTAACAAATGACATAAGTGCACATGCACTGTAGTTCAGAACATATCAGCAAATGAAAAAATGTATAGGTCATGAATACAAATCATGTTAGCAAAAATGATTTTCACTATGTTACTAGAATTAGGATAGGAAAGGGAAGGATTGCATCATGGTTGTAGCACTTTAGGTTGCATGCAGCTGCACTGAAAGTCCATATCTTTCCACAGAAGCACAACACCAAGTGGGACAATCTGAAGTTCTTTTCCCAGGAGTATTAATCAGCGTAGCCAAGACACTGAAATGTCGTAGTAATATTCCATGTTATCTTTTGGGTAGTACATTAGGTACACCAAACAGTGGGATCATAATAGCATCTCCATTGCTCATGGTGGTGGACAGCATGTCGTGTCAACACCACGTTCTTGTAAGGTACACCAACGTAGAATTAGTGCAAAAACCAAATACAGTGCTCCATGATCATGAGGATATACAGGACAAACGGATATTGCAGTAATTTCAGGTAATTAGGTCAGAAGGTGAAGGACATTAAGTCACATACTAGTCTTCATTGAGAATTACACTAATAGCTGGTGGCACTTGTAACATTATGTGATTGCCTTATCATTTTAAATCATTCACTAATCGAGTAGTCGCTCGGCAACAGCTACAGTTAGCAAATAATGTTGCGAGAATGTAAAAGGTGAACGACCTGTGACGTAACTTGTTTATTGTCGAAGCGCCGTCAGAGATGCTGTGAGTTATTGACTTTGAAAACTGCGGCGCGAAAAACGGACAGAAGAAGAACACTTTTACACTTTTTTTTTTGAGGTACGAGATATTCTCGATGAACAGTTACTCATTCTTCTCTTGTCTCCTGTAACTTGTGTCGGACGCGCATGTCTTGCTGCCGTGTTATTATTGTTAAAAATAATATTGTTCCAGTGTAAAGTAACTGTGTAATACTAAAAGTGCCTAGCAGTAGATTTATTGTATGTGAAAACGTCAAAGGAATTGTTTTCAGTACGAGAAGTGCCAGTCAAAACGGCATCCATGTTAAATCCTTCATTGCAGTGTAAGTTCGTCTATTAATTGTCATAAATTCAGAGTTAAATGGAACTGGTGTATGGACTATTCATTTACTATAGAATCTATGTCTCACTTCTTCATGAAATTATTTAATTTTCTATATGTTTCTGCCAAATAGAGAGTTCACAGTCACGAATTCTTTCGTCGAGTTCGGACGGAAGTTGCATGCGGCGAATTCTTCGCGCCATATTCTACTGGTAAATGCATGATAAACTATGGTCCCTTAGGAAATTCATGTTGAGCTATCCAAAATAATTATATTTTGAATAGGCATTTACTCTCCTCTGCAATGCAACTTCCGACTGATCAGACGATCCAACAAGAAACAGCCGCACACGGTCGGCGTTCGCAATTATGTTTCCACCGCTGATTATAGCTATATGTTACAGCACAAAAGTAACATATTGTTATAATTAGCGACTACGAACGGGGACATTTATAACTGTATGTTCATGTATACACATTACGTAAACATATCGTTATAACTGGCGCCCGAACAGGGACTTGAATTAAAAAAAAAAAAAAAAAAAACTGAAAGGAATAAAAATTTATATAAGATACGCATTGTGGGAATATTCATAAAGAATTGTAGCTAATCTTGTGCTTTTTATTTGTTACATGGCATCAAACACCATCCAATAAAATTTCCATTGAGCGAAAGAAACGAGATATTCAGAGTAAATTACGGAAGAGAGATTATTTTTTTGGAACCGAATTTGTGTGAAAATCTAGTTGCAACGCCCAAGGCAGTCATCAGTACCGTAAGTTAAAATTTCGTTATCCGTAGCCAAGCTTCCTTAATTTCAGCCGACATTAATCAATTTGTGACGATCTTTAGTAGTTGCAGTAAAAATTTGCTTTGAATTCAGTAGATTGCATTTAGTAGAGTAGAAATTTCTTCAAGTATTGTTTAAATTACACTGTTGTGTATTGCATATCAATTGTTTTTAAATGTCCGCTGCCTGTTCACGGAGCTGACCAGCCTTAGTTTTCATTTATTTTGACCAGTGTGCAGCCATACTTTCTTTACGGTCCAGAATAGTCTCTTGTTCTCGTGACGTGCAACTCCCCGACATTCCGAACTTGGACGTAGCAGTGACAACCGACTAGCAACCGATAAATTACATCTCTGTCGACAGCTGACGGCCGTAGCTCAAACGAACTTCATTGACTTACTGTTTGTAAATAAGTGAGCTATGGCAGACGATAAAATGTCATCACTAGATTCAAATGAACAGAATCAAACGAGTGAAGTGTCGCATCGCTTACGGTCCCGCAGGGTAATTAGTAGGGCTGAGACACCAATCGAAACAATTGTAGAAAGTGAAGTGGGAAATCTTACGGCCTTTGGTGCCTCACACCATAATGTTACCGGTACTGAACTAGACAATGCCAACATAGTTTCTGCCACTAGTAGTCGTAGCCATATACCGGTTACAAGGGAGGCAGGTGAAAGCAATTCAGGGGTAGTGACAGACGATGTATTCAAACACCTACTGAGTCAAATAAGTCAAATGATGCAGGACGGAAATCGCCAACTGAAAGAGGAAAATCGCCAAATGGTGAATTCCATTAAAAATAATTTGAAAGACGAAAATAGATAAATGTTAGCTTCGCTTGAAGATAAACTTTCTACAGTAATTGAAGATAAACTTTCTACAGTAAGCGAAGAAATAAAAACTGTTAGAGAAAACGTAGCCAAAGAAGTAGCAAAGCAAGTTAAGGATGCTGTTTCTCAAATGCGAAGTGGAATAATTTTCGAACTGAATGACACTTTAGCTACCATGCAAAGCGAGACAGCTGACATCCAAAACGCAACCAAGAATCTTGACTCCACCGTAACCACGGTTAATCACAGATTAGACAGAGTAACTACGCAGGTAGAAAAACTAACCGAGGGAATGTCAAATTTGACTCTGGAAGCGGAAACGAAAGTAAAGGAGAGGCTAGATAGTCATGAGAGAGAATTTAGAGAAAAGTATGAGAACTGGATTGCTGGCAAGGACAAATTTGTCGAAGATAAAATTAACAAAGACCTAGTAGAGACTGTGAAAGCAACCACTATTGGTATCTTGTCAACTCCTGGAAGCTCCGGAGATACTGTAATGTCTGAGCTCGGTAGCATTAGGCGTACCCTTCAGCAAGAATTACCAAATTGGAAGCAAGAGGTAACGGAACAGCTAAATAACCTGAAGGCACAAGTGAGTAGTGGTTCCCGAATACAGAGACCGAATTATCCTAACTCTTTAGCCTCAGAGGAAGAAGATGAATTATTTCGTCAATTCCGAATACCTGTTGTATCTAATGAACACACTTCACCACCACATGTTCCAGTTAGTCATCGAAACCAAGAATCTGACTCAGTAGTAAAAATGATGAAGGAAGAAAGCATGATAAAGCATCGAGTTTTTCAAACCTTTAACCCGGAAAAACGAAATATCCACCCAATTGTTTTTCTTCGTGGATTCTCCGGCATTTTTCCAAATTCGTGGACTGATAGACAGCGTATCCAATTTGTTACCGGATATATAGGTGGCGAATCGGCAGTATGGGGAACAGAAATGGTTGATAAGTGTCGAACACATAAGGAGTTTGAGCACTGTTTCCTCAGCAAATTTTGGAGCGAAGGTGTTCAGAAGCGCCTTCGTAAAGAAGTCTATAATGCAGAACAATTTGACCCCAGGAATAGTAGCCTGAGAAAGTACTTCGAAAAATATCTTGGCAAAATTAGGTATTGGGATAACCCTATCAATAGTAAAGATGTAATTATGATTCTCAAGTCTAAATTACCCATTTCGATTCGTGAAAAGCCGTTAGCCATACCAGATGATGATCCAGATACCTTTCTGTCGATATTAGATTCCCTAGACCTGATCTATGAGGACATGAGAGCTAACAAACCGCGGAATACTCTGCACAATTCTTGGCCACAACATTACGAGAGTAACGGCTATGAAAAGCCAGGGAACGGTTACAAAAATAGTAACGATTGGCAAAACGGAAATAAAGGCAATGGGTATCCGCACAAAAGGAATAGACATGATCAACACAACCGATTCAATCCCGTGTATAACACGACTGGTAACCAGTACGGCAATCAATCGTACAAGCAGAAGTTTGGAAACGGTTTCAGTCAAAAAGGTTGGCAACAGCATAGCGGATCGCAATGGAATGCACCGTACTCGCGCACCCAACACTCAGATTACGGGCAGCAACAAACAGCTGATAACGCCCACTCATACCAATACAACTCCGCGCCTAGTAAAAATCAAGCGCAGGGAATGTACAGAAACACACAGTTTAACGGCAAACCACAGTGTGAAGGTGGATTTCACAGTAACAATTCCGGAAATCATAATAGTAATAAAAATCATCAGACCCCGCGAAGGCATTACAATCCCCCTGTATTTTTCGCAAACGCGGAAGACAGTAACACGTATTAGACACCAGAACAAACGCAGCAACATTTTGACACGAGGTTTGTGCATAACAGTAATTTTGTTCCTCAGTGTTCTCACAATGTCAGATTGGTCGAACTTTCAAATGATGAAGGCCAATCAAAACCACACAAGCAGGAAAACTAAGTTCAGCATCTGAAAGCTCCCTAAGTGATGCTGTGAGACAGAATGGGGGCGACCACTTCGACGGAGAGACTAACCATGACGTACCTGTACTGAGATACGGTGTTAACTTATAAAGTAGGCGAAAAGGTCTTGGTAAAAACACACTTTAAACCATCGTTGCTCTTACACAAAAATCGAAAATGGCAAAGTCTTTTTGAGGGACCTTACGAGATCCCTCGTATACCGCATACAGGTTGTTATCTGATTTCTGATCCCGCAAATGGAAAAATAAAAGGGTTATACCATCACTCTGATCTTAAAAAATATCATGCTACAGAATAAGTCAAAAGGAAAGCTTTATAATGACAAGAGAAGGTTAGCCGCTAGTGACTAAGTGACAACTGATTTGACTTCGTTAAAAAAAAATGCTTAGAATATATTACACGACAGTGAGTCTATCTTGCTATATAGCAGACAATTTAAAATATGTTATCTTGAGCCTTAATTTAAGTACAGACAAGCTGATAAATAAAAAAATTCTTGTTTAACAAAGAAAGTGATCAACTCCAAGAACTCTAGTTTTAAGATTTAGTTTTAAGGAGATAATATTTAAGAGAGAAAAATGAAATATAAAGCGAAGAATGTGCCTAACAAGCCGGCTTCTGCGATATGAAATGCTAAAGAAGTGAAAATAAAACATAGTATGTAAGAATTTTTTTTTTTTTTAAGTTCAAGGAGCAATGATCCAGAAACGAAATTTACTTTCGTCAAGGACAAGGGTCGCTTGACAATTATTAGTTCCTGATCCCACAAAAATGGAAAACAAGTAACTAGTTTCTAATTCAGCTATGTCTAGATTAAGTTCCAATGTACATAGAAATCTGGAACGGGTTCATCTCTGCATTAAAATAACGTAATGTTTACGAAGCATGTGAGTTACTTGTAAGTACCAACATGACCACGAAAGCGCTATCCTTCAGCTAGATAAACAAAGTGGCATTAATTGTAATTGCAATACGCAGGACAGATACATTCAAAGCCATAAGTGAAATAAATACCAAGTATAAGAGCGGAAGTGGCAAGGACAAAGCAATGATGACTTAAGGTCATATATAGAGGTCAATGCAGTGTAGCGCAAGCAGGCGTCAAGGCGAGAATGAAATGACAATGAAACAGCCGGCAAAACAACCCAACTAGTTCTTAATTGGAGCGCGTACGCAGACGTACGGCGCAAAGGGAAATTAATTTCTAAGTCATAAGGAACAAGGAGTTGTTTGCTAGATTTCTTCTTCTATGTACTATTATATCTATGTCTTTCTTCTGAATTTGTGTAAATACCCTAACCCGCCTAAACCCGTCCCGTAGACTTGACGTCACAGATTGAGAAATGCGGTTGACGTGGAAGGCTGGTTTGGCATACGATTTTCAAAAGGAAACGCGTGAACGAAATCGGGAAAAGCTAGTTTTGAAATGTCTTTATTTTTCCTTTTAAAGTCAATCCGAGATGGAAACCGAGATCGCGATAAGGAATTTGAATATTTTCTTGAATGGTGTTCTGTTCTCATGTGAGAGGGCGATCAAATGTGACTGATTGATCCTCACATCTAGTAAAAAGAGAATTTTTGTTGAAATGACAGTGATAACTTTAATGAATCTAATAAATAGAAAGAACGATTGAAATGAATTAAAATAATAATAATTGCTAACAGATCGGAGAAACTAATGTATTGTGACTGTGAACTAAAAAGCATAATTAGTCTTAGAGAAAGGTGAGGAACAATGTAAAGCGAAATGTTAAAGATAGTTACGAACAAAGTAACAGAAATTGAAATGGACATGATAATCGAAGCTCTCAATTAGCAAGCTTCAAAGTGAGACAAACTATTTGATTATAAATTGTAAAAAAATTGTGTACATAGTAGTGTATAAGTGAAGGCTTAAAATGGTGTGGAAGTCTGCCACAGACACGATGAAGATAAAAAGAGTTAAACGTGCAGATAGGCCGACGTACAATGATAGTCCGGTTGTGTAACCGAAGGCGGTGATATGATTACGTGCAGTGCACCGGAAACCAAGTGTGTTAGCTGCTTTGGAAAGTGCGAGTGCTAGCCTACCTTAAAATCTTCAAAATCGGCTGGAAAATGTGGAGACAGAGATGGTTTCAATGGAGTCTCTGTCCCTGGCAATCCTCGTCCCTCCGCACCAGCTCAGCAAACCACAACACCATCGACGCAACGTGTTCACTGAACCGTGCGCGGAAAAGCTAAAGTACCGCGTGGAGGCTGGTGAGCGCCTCGAGTTGCGATTCAGCTCTAACAGTCAGCCTGTGTCAACGTCCATCGACGCAACAAACGCGTTAAATTTAAAGTGATGTACTTGCACAGCACTCCCGCTGCAGTTCGACGAAACGGACTTTCCATGAAAGCCGCTCCCAAAATAAAAGACTCTTATATGAGTTCACAACATATCACATACTATGCTAATGTTATATCCCGTGGATGAAATGCGAAAAGCCAAACCACACGCGAATAGTGACAAAGTCAAATTCCTATGAATCCCAAGTCCTAAAATAGATTTAAGCTTAGTTTTTAGACTAATGGGTATTTATACTTTTTGTTACATGTAACGTGTGTACGTAACGTGCGAGTGAGACTCGCCTGCCGGAGCTGATGAAAAGTTTTCTACTCGGAGACCGCAAAGTAGCGATCCAACTTCTCAAGGCATAAGCTTCACCTGGAGAAGAATCAAATTTTAACTTACCTGTCAATACACAAACAACGAAAGCGTAAAAATCATAACAATAGTGAGCAATGGAAAATGGACACGTGTGAGAAATTCCATGTGTGAGAATTATGTGCGTATAAAAAGATGAATCCTGTGTGTTTTCTTTCAGGAGCAAAGAGCCTATGAGCTCTGGACAATAACTTGAGGCCACAAAGATGGTCGTTATGAACTCTGTAAAAAAAAGACTGTAATGAGTATAATGTATAATCTCCATTGTAAACTTCATAGATTTACTGTCTTAGTTTTTAAATTTTTTGTGTATATTTACCTTAAAAACTGTCTTTGTCTATGAGTGAGAGATCACCATATTTGTGTAATCCTAATAATCAAATGACAGGAATACTGTGTTTGATGAATGTAAATCCGTAAAGTACTCAATCCCATAATGTTAACGGCGACATGTGAATCTTGGTAATCTCCTTGATTTCCAAGATTCCCATGGAAGGCAATGTAACATTATGTGATTGCCTTATCATTTTAAATCATTCACTAATCGAGCAGTCGCTCGGCAACAGCTACAGTTAGCAAATAATGTTGCGAGAATGTAAAAGGTGAACGACCTGTGACGTAACTTGTTTATTGTCGAATACACATTACGTAAACATATCGTTATACACTCATTGCCCAGTTATTGAACATTTCTGTACCATGTATGTAGTATTACAGAATAATGTTCACGAGTTGTTATACAGAGAACATTTGCACTCATTGCCCAATTATAAACCATCAGAAGTCATCATTGAAAACAGGAGCTAATAAATGACATAGTATTACAGAATAATGTACATAAATCGTTTTACAGAGAACATTGGCACTCATTGCCTAATTATAAACCATCAGAGGTCATCATTGAAAACAAGAGCTAATAAATGACACAGTATAACAGAATAATGTTCATGAGTCGTTTTACAGAGAACATTGGCACTCATTGCCTAATTATAAACCATCAGAAGTCATCATTGAAAACAGGAGCTAATAAATGACATAGTATTACAGAATAATGTTCATCAGTCGTTTTACTGAGAACATTGGCACTCATTGCCTAATTACAAAGCATTTTTTTTAAACAATGCATTGCATTGGGTAATTACTGAAGAATGAAAATATTTGCTTTTGAGTTGTTGCTGCAAATGAAGATGTGTAACGTCATTCGTTATGAGTCAGCTGTATCAAGATTATGAAACAAGTAGAGTATATGTAATCACATTCATAAATGACATAGGTTTAATGAACAACTGCTTATAGCACATTAATTTCATAAATAATTTTTCCTGCAAAATACAAAAATGGATTATTAAACTGAAAGAAGAAACGCATTTTATGCTGAAAAGTAGTGAACTTCGAATTAACTGGTAGTGAAATGTGTATAAAAAAATGTGTTCCCTAGCTGTCCTTTCCAAAACCTTCAGTCATCATACTAAGCAATATAACACATACTGTCAAAACGAACTGCAACAAATACTAAAATAACTACATAGCATAAATACATAACTTCAGCATTATCCTCATCTGTAAAGAAAAAAAAAACTTCATTATCCATCACTTCATTATCTATATTATCATAACTCCATTATTATCATTACCTGTAAGAAAAACTTCATTATCCATAGTAGCATATTCTTCATCATTATTCATCACCATTCATTATCATCTGCAAAAACAGTCACTTCATTACTCATTACACAACTTTTCCTTATTTCTAGCATATTTCATCACTAAAACTAAGATGTGTAGTTCTGTCTGACAGCCTGCATCAATCGCCTTGTATTCTGAAAGGAAAAATTAGTTAAGACTGCTATTCTACGGTGTGTAGTATATTCTTGTTAATGCTTGTTAATCCTGATCCATTTACTCTTCCTCATGAGGTTTTTTTGCATCTTCTTTCGTTCATTCCGAAGGTGAAATTCCCATTTCTGTTTAATTTATTTCTTTTACACGTTATTTCTTTCTGAAAATGATGAACAAAGATTAATGTCTTGCATTTAAATCATATACTCATTAAATAAAAACTGGTTTATAGTAGCATAATTGAGCATACAGCATAGCATGACAGAAAACGTAATATGTCAAAAACATAGATAGTGTTCAGAGGCAAAAATGTACCCAGCGTATCACAATGTAGCAGCAAAAAAAAAAAAGAAGTAAAGTAGTCACGATGTTGAGATACCACAAGACAAAAATGTCAAAGTTAACTGGTGTTTGCTATATCTTAACTATTTCGTAGTGCATACAAACAAAACAGGAAAACAATCGTACATACATAAAAAATGATGACAAAAAATGTGTTCAGCTAGTATGTTGTGTAGTTAATAGAACGCGTGCAAAAAAATCTGTCATTGTCCCGTAATTTCTCTTGTGCCCAGTGGCAGAACTGTACACGACGTTCAAAGTCGAGGTCGCTGATGTTCCACTTGTCGCAGCCATCGTGGTTTTTCCGTTGCCAATAGTGCATATTATGCAGGTTTACGTTACCGCTCTTGGTGAATGACGCTTCGTCGCTAAATAGAACGCGTGCAAAAAATCTGTCATCGTCCCGTAATCTCTCTTGTGCCCAGTGGCAGAACTGTACACGACGTTCAAAGTCGAGGTCGCTGATGTTCCACTTGTCGCAGCCATCGTGGTTTTTCCGTTGCCAATAGTGCATATTATGCAGGTTTACGTTACCGCTCTTGGTGAATGACGCTTCGTCGCTAAATAGAACGCGTGCAAAAAATCTGTCATCGTCCCGTAATCTCTCTTGTGCCCAGTGGCAGAACTGTACACGACGTTCAAAGTCGTCGTCATGCAATTGCCGGTGCAATCGATGCTGATGTAGCATTATCAACACCGACTTTTTTGAGATTCCCGATTCTCGCGCAATTTGTCTACTACTGGTGTGCGGATTAGCCGCGACAGCAGCTAAAACACCTGCTTGGACATCATCATTAGTTGCAGGTCGTGGTTGACGTTTCGCATGCGGCTGAACACTTCCTGTTTCCTTAAATAACGTAACAATCGGGCGAGCGGTCCGGACACTTGGATGATGTCGTCCAGGATACCGAGCAGCATACATAGCACACGCCCGTTGGGCATTTTGATCACAATAGTCACACATCAACACGATATCGACCTTTTCCGCCATTGGTAAACGGTCCATTTTAACACTGGTAATGTATCACGAACCAAATACCGTCCGCACTGGAGGAATGTTACGTGATACCATGTACGTTCTGCCAGCATGCGTTCTCAGAAATAAGTTCACAAAGGTACATGTATCACATTGGAACAATCGAAATAAAATGTTCAAACGTATCTACGTTCTGTATTTTAATTTAAAAAACCTACCTGTTACCAACTGTTCGTCTAAAATTGTGAGCCATATGTTTGTGGCTATTACAGCGCCATCTATCACAAAGCGAAAAAAGTGGTCCAACTAAACTTCATATTTCTTTATGTACTACACGAATATGTAATAAAAATGGGGTCTCCTATTTAAAAAACGCAGTTGATATCCGTTTGACCTATGGCAGCACCATCTAGCGAGCCAACCATAGCGCCATCCGGTTTCCCTCCTCAAGCTAGACGAGTTTCGTTCTTTGTAGCTTTTTCGTTTGATGCTTATTTCGTGGGATATTTGGCCCGGTGATTATCAATGGACCACCCTGTATAATCTTGAATACTACACGCTACACGCAACAATACGACAGGCAGGGTAAATGTTTTGTAGCTAATAGTCTGTGTTTTTCCTTCACAAGACAAGAAATCTGTAGACGTGCTTTTCCGAAGGTATTCAGAGCAATAATATAACTGCAATAAGCACTGCGAACTTAAGATTCTAGAGAGACCTGTGGCAAAAAATCTGTAGACGTGCTTTTCCGAAGGTATTCAGAGCAATAATATAACTGCAATAAGCACTGCGAACTTAAGATTCTAGAGAGACCTGTGGCAAAAAAGGCGTAGCAGCTGATCAGCCAGTAACGTACGATTTCACCAATGGCCTCTCTCTCTCTCTCTCTCTCTCTCTCTCTCTCTCTTCCTCTCTGTATACAGGGTGAACATAATAAAACCGGCAAACTGCAGGGGCTGATTCATGACTGGAAATGAAGAAAAAAAGTCCTATGAACATGTGTCCGGAAATGGATGGTGTGCATGCGACAACAACAAATTGTCTCAGAACACATCCAAGTCACAACAGATGCTCAAATTGGCCTCCATGGGATTGTAGGTGATACGGACAGTAGCCGCTATGATGCAGGATACACATAATCGTACTTTGCCTTACACCGTGTTGCTGGGATACTTGCCTGAAGCTTGTACTGGGGTTCCTCTCAATAACCTGTAGAGCCCTGTCTTCTAAATCTGGTGTATGCATAGTCCGCCGCCTTCCAGCAGGTTCATCTGAATGAAAGGACCCATGAGTACACAATCGCCCAAAAACTGCTTGAAATGTGAGATTTGTTTGGCATCCTTGAGGATACTTGTTTGGTATAGCCGCCGGCCAAAGTGGCCGAGCGGTTCTAGGCGCTTCAGTCTGGAACCGCGCGACCGCTACGGTCGCGGGTTCGAATCCTGCCTCGGGCATGGATGTGTGTGATATCCTTAGGTTAGTTAGGTTTAAGTAGTTCTAAGTTCTAGGGGACTGATGACCTCAGATGTTGAGTCCCATAGTGCTGAGAGCCATTTGAAACATTTTGGTATAGCCGTGCTGCCGCTCGCCCGTTTCCATCTGCTTGGCAATACACAAAAACCGTCTCGGCTTGTTCGCTACATGAATAGTGAACAATTTTACTGCTTACAGTACGCTGCGTCAATCACATAGCCTGCAACACACAAGGAACACACGACATGTGGTCAGAGGAACTCTCATTCGTCAGCGCCATCTACCGTGGCAATGATGCATTCCCAGACACATGTTCATAAGGTCCTTTTTCCTCAGTTTCTAGTCATGAATCCGTCACAGCAGTTTGTCGGTTTTATTAATGTTCTCCCTGTAGAATGCCGCAGTTTTCCTAAAGTTTTCAAAACCATATCCAACTTCAGAAAGCACTGCGAACCACATTCTAATGAATACTGTCATGACTCTCTGGCGCGTAAGTCGTCACCGTTTGACAGCTGGAGCGACACTAGCGCTCCAAGCGGTGAGGAAGCAGACAGTCACGCGGGTCGTACGGATGAAGTTTGTTTCTAATTAACGAAATAGCTGTTATATTTTTGCTTTCCATACGTTAGTAATTACCAAGAGACATGAAGAATCGCGAAATACATGTAAAAACAGCCAAACAACACCGGTTCATTGATGTAAGCTGCAAGTCATTCATGAAGAAATACTTTAGAATACGTCTGTATTTCCAGTTTACTTCGCGGAAAGCAAGAGAATGTAAACCAGTTTCATGCATGAGAAGCATATATTTCTGTAATTGTCTGTTGATGTTATCACAGGCTCCTTCCATGGCATTTAAAATTTTTTTGTGGAATCCAGTAATTCGCCGTTTCTTATACAGGGTGTTCAAAAAGTCTTTCCGCAGTGCTGTATGATAGCCTCGCGTGGCGTATGCCGCAGTGAATATACCGAAATGAGTGAAATACAAGTTATTAATTTATTGGATATTCATTTTTACTTACAAATTTTTACATTAAATGTTGAAAGGGTCCCCCCCCCCCCCCCCCCCTGTTGTTGAATACACAATTCAATTCGTCTAAAATATTTCCAAACACAAGCTATAACATTTCTTCTATAACAGAAGCAGTGTAAGTAGATTTGCAGTTTTCAATTCATCGATGGATTTTGGATGGTTTTTATAGACAGTTGCTTTCGCTGCAGCCCAGAAGAAAAAAACAGGTGGTATTAATTCAGGCGATCGTGGACGATAAAGTCCCTGTGATTTTATGCGATCACCAAAAACATCAGCAAGTAGTGACATTGAAACGCGATCTGTATGCGTGGTTGCACTATCTTGTTGAAATTAACCGTTCAGTATTTCACTTTCACAAGTTCTCCTATGAATGGGTACAGAATATCACCGCAGCATCGTTGTGGCTTTATTTTCGTTGGAAAGTATGGGACCCACAATCCGACGTCTAGAAACTGCAATCCAAACTGCACAGAATGAAGTGGTTTCTCATGAATACGCAATGGATTTGCAATACTCCACGTACGAGAATTTTGTTAAGTTCATGTACCCGGATAAATGAAACCATGCGTCATCAGTGAAAAACATTTCATTAAGAATATCCCTTCCATTTTGTTGAACTAAATTTTTGAACCATTGACAATAATGCAGTCTTTTGCTATGATCAGTGTTTTCTAGTTCTTGCACGACTGTCTCTTTGTATGGGAAAGGTTGTAATTTTTTTCCTTGTAGCTGTGTGGGCCGTTCCGACACTTAACATCGGTTTCCTGGGCGAGTTTTCTTACTGACTTGTTCGGCCTCATGGACATTTTATCGGAAATATCGAGTAGTTTATACTCAGACAAAATGCTAGGACGACCACTTCTCGGTGCATCTATCAACCCGTACTTCGAAATTTGTTAATAAAATCTCGCACAGTATCGCGATGTGGGAGTGTTGTTTCCGGGAAAACTGGATTAAATGTTTGATGAACTGAAACTGTGTATTTACCACCAGCTTTGAACATTTGTTCGACTAAAAAGACACGTTCTTCAATGGTAAGCATTTTAACAGTGACAAAAACGAACAAACGAACAAAGGAACTAAACTTATACGCTCACGTCAACACGTAACGACACACACCAACGATACTACTGACGCTGGCTGAAATAAACGAAACAGTGGAATGTTGGGAGAGTCCAATTGAAGGGAAATAACCCAGGCAGGTGAACAATCATACGGCAAGCGCGGTTAACAATCATATGGCACTGCGGAGAGACTTTGAACACCCTGTACTTCACTCGATTTTCTAATACACGAGTATTTTCGTGAATTAACTTTTGCTTCAAAAGCGAATATGTCGAAGATTCTTGCCTTTTGAGGTCAAGGTTTAGCAACTATTGCGGAATTGGTTTCTCCTCTGATGGGAAACTGTTTCATTGCTTTAGACGGTTTATTGTCACGGCTGTGAGGTTTTCTCTTAAGCTACAGTTGTGGTGGCTTATTTGATACGTTAAATAATGTAGGTATTACATTGCATATAGGTTTCCTACGCTCCACTTCACTGATTTGGCTGGAAGTGTAGTGAACAAAATTTTACTTTGTTGGATGGATATACGACGCCTTTCTGTAAAATGTCAGATCTTCTAGTGTTTCATTAGTATTTTTTGTTATTAACAAAAAATGACATTATTCAGTAAATATATGTACGTTACAAGGGAATCGCAAATAAGCTATCCTGTAATTCACCATTTCGTATCTCTCAGGGTGCTTACGAAACTAATCAATCACAAATCTTGCGTAATTTTTTAGTTATTGTCGATTTTTATGGAATTACCTACACTCCCTATTGTAAAAACTGTGTTACAAATGAATACAAATGTTAGTATCGGATTCATACGATGTATTCAGAAGTGTTGCTTGCTGGCCACTTGGGGTGCTGCTATCGCTGGCGGTAACAAAAACGAGTGTCGTGACTGTTAGACTGTGATGCGAACTTACGGTTCGAGAGCGACTTGTGAAAAAAAAAAATACCGTAGCAGCTGATCAGCCAATCTCGCGAGATTTCACCAGTGGCCTATCCCCCCCTCCCCCCCCCCCCTCTCTCTCTCTCTGTATATACACTACTGACCATTACAATTAAAATTGCTACACCAAGAAGAAATGCAGATGATAAACGAGTATTCATTGGACAAATATACTAGAACTGACATGTGATTACATTTTCACGCAATTTGGGTGCAGAGATCCTGAGAAATCAGTACCCAGAACAACCAACTCTGGCCGTAATAACGGCCTTGATACGCCTGGGCATTGAGTCAAACAGAGCTTGGATGGCGTGTACAGGTTCAGCTGCCCATGCAGCTTCAACACGATACCACAGTTCATCAAGAGTAGTGACTGGGGTATTGTGACGAGCCAGTTGCTCGGCCACCATTAACCAGATGTTTTCAACTGGTGAGAGAGCTGGAGAATGTGCTGGCCAGGACAGCAGTCGAACATTTTCTGTATCCAGAAAGGCCCCGTACATGACCTGCAACAAGCGGTCGTGCATTATCCTGCTGAAATGTAGGGTTTCCCAGGGATCGAATGAAGGGTAGAGCCACGGGTCGTAACACATCTGAAATGTAACGTCCACTGTTCAAAGTGCCGTTAATGCGAACAAGAGGTGACCGAGACGTGTAACCAATGGCACCCCATACCATCACGCTGGGTGATACGCCAGTATGGCGATGACGAATACACGCTTCCAATGTGCGATCACCGCGATGTCGCCAAACACGGATGCTACCATCATGATGCTGTAAACAGAACCTGGATTGGTTCAAATGGCTCTGAGCACTATGGGACTTAACAGCTATGGTCATCAGTCCCCTAGAACTTTAGAACTACTTAAACCTAACTAACCTAAGGACAGCACACAACACCCAGCCATCGCGAGGCAGAGAAAATCCCTGACCCCGCCGGGAATCGAACCCGGGAACCCGGGCGTAGGAAGCGAGAAACTGGATTCAACCGAAAAAATGACGTTTTGCCATTTGTGCACCCAGGTTCGTCGTTGAGTACACCATCACAGGCGGAGCGTCAAGGGTAACCGCAGCCATGGCCTCCGAGCTGATAGTCCATGCTGCTGCAAACGTCGTCGAACTGTTCGTGCAGATGGTTGTTGTCTTGCAAACGTCCCCATCTGTTGACTCAGGGATCGAGACGTGGCTGCACGATCCGTTGCAGCCATGCGGATAAGATGCCTGTCATCTCGATTGCTAGTGATACGTGGCTGTTGGGATCCACCACGGCGTTCCGTATTACCCTCCTGAACCCACTGATTCCATATTCTGCTAACAGTCATTGGATCTCGATCAACGCGAGCAGCAATGTCGCGATACAATAAACAGCAATCGTGATAGGCTACAATCCGACCTTTATCAAAGTCGGAAACGTGATGGTAGGCATTTCTCCTCCTTACACGAGGCATCACAACAACGTTTCACCAGGCAACGCCGGTCAACTGTTGTTTGTATATGAGAAATCGGTTGGAAACCTTTCTCATGTTAGCACGTAGTAGGTGTCGCCATCGGCGCCAACCTTGTGTGAATGCTCTGAAAAGCTAATAATTTGCATATCACAGCATCTTCTTCCTGTCGGTTAAATTTCGCGTCTGTAGCACGTCATCTTCGTGGTGTAGCAATTTTAATGGCCAGTAGTGTAGGTTGTCTGCCCGCAAGTAGCAGGAGGTGCCCTCCAGTGGCGCATTTGTGAAATACGCCACTGGCCCGTCTCACTCAGTGGTCCAGCTCTCCCAGAGTTTCCCTATTATTTCAGTACCTCTTATCTGTGAGTGTGTGCGGTGGCTGCCTATGGTACGTTTGTGGGGTGTCGATTCAGTTAGCTACGACCACGTTTCATTTAAGGAGGCTGATAAATGGGCCCTATCTTTAGAAGAAGGGGAGGGACGTTGGCACAGCGCTGTGACAAGTACGAAGTGTCGGATCGTGCTGGCGGACGCGGTGAGGCGATGGGGCCACAGCTCAGGGGTGGCGGTCACGTAGTCGCCATCAGCCATCAGCGCCAACGAGACCCAATTGGCGCAATGAGAGAGGGAGATCGCCGCGCCGGTTCGCCCCCACGCCCACACACTTCGCCTCACTCTGCGCCGAATCGCCGCCCGGGCCGCACACTCGCTCCGCCTGATCGACGCCTACACGAGAGGGAAAAATAAAAGGACAAACCGGTGAGTACCGCCGGGGCCCGGACACGGCTGCAGCTGGCGCCTCGGTATTAATTGCCGCTGAGCGGCGCCTTCAACTGCTTGTCGTGAGATGACTAGAGTAGCATCTGTCGCGAGATCTTCGTGCTGTCCTCAACTTAAGCCGGGTTCACACAGGCAACCAAAGGTATCGCCACTGCTAATGGCGAACTGCAGTTGCTTTGTGGTGTGAACTCCTAGTTTTCGGTGGCGTCATTTAAGAAGCGCAACTTTTGTCACGCCACAAATAGTTGAACTCGGCTCTACTTTGTTGCGCCATTTTGCCTTCTCCATAATCGAATAACGTCATTCGATTGCTACCTCGCGGCTGGATTCAAACCTTTCTAGTGCGTATTCGTTCGCAGATAGTGCTTTTGTTTGTGCGTTTGTTATTAACATGTCGAAAAAGTGGTCAACAGCGGCAATTATGAGATTCTTGGAGGTGTATCAAGAACGAGAATGCCTTCGGAACCACAAAAGCGAATCATATAAAGACAGAAATTTGAGAGATGCTGCATTAATTGAAATAGTAAACGGTATGCGTGAATATGTATCTGGAATTGATGTAGCTACGACAAAATTAAAAATTCGAAGAATTCGAAATGCTTACATGAATGAACATAAAAAAGTACTGAAATCACTTAAGAGTGGTGCGTCTACAGACGGTATTTATAAACCCAGCCTTGCTTGGTTTGAAGCTGCAGACCGGTTCTTAAAACGTTTAGTCGAGACAAGAGAGACGAGAAACACTTTGGTAAGTAATATTTTACATTTATTATGTTTCCAAAACATCTTATTTAGTAAGATGCACAGCCGTTTAATCAGCTGAGACAGGTGACGCCATTTTGCAAACTGCGCAATTACGAAGAATTTGTGGCGTGAACGGTAGCTCACAGCGCCACTCCAGAATGACTTCACTTGTGGCGATACTTTCGTTGCGTGTGTGAACCCGGCTTTACTCCAAATACTGTTCCTACCAGTCGCGTTTTGTGCGCCAACTCTAGCGCCACAGACCAGAAGTAACCATGGGTCAGTAGCATCAGGACGTCAGATGGTTAATTTGTCCAACATAGCTCACGTAAATAACAGTGATAAAAGTTTGGGTGGATGGTGGTCTGCAGTTACCATCTACTTGATAAATGACATTTTTTTCAGACATTTTAAGCTAGGTATACACGTGAGAGTTTTTCACGCTTATAGAGTTTGCGAGTAAAGGCGCGTTTCCATTGAGCACAGAACATGTTTTTGTCCGGAACATTGTGTGCAACTTGTTCCTTCAACATGTTGACAACATTGTTCGCATTCCCGTTTACACTAGCGGCCAACATTTCTACGTATTCGCATAGTCTGCTGCGGTGAACTGACAGGTTACTTTGTGTATTCACATCAAGAGATACGCTATGTCAAGTGAAGAGGAAGAATTAATGACATTTGGTGATGCATTAATAATACTTAACGAAAGGAACAGACGAAGTAAACGACGTAGTCGTCGTTGGTGGACCAAAACATACTATAGAAGACGTGGCAGGAATGACATGCTTTGTGAGCTGAATTTGGAAGACGGTTCTGGCTTTTGTAACTTCACTAGGATGTCACCGTCAGATTTTGAAATGCTGTTGAATATTATAGAACCAGTTGTTTCAAAGAAAGACACAAATTTCAGAAAAGCAATCCCTCTATACCGAAGACTTGCTGTTACTCTTCCTTTTCTGGCATCAGGAAATGGTTCAAATGGCTCTGAGCACTATGGGACTTAACATCTGTGGTCATCAGTCCCCTAGAACTTAGAACTACTTAAACCTAACTAACCTAAGGACATCACACACATCCAAGCCCGAGGCAGGATTCGAACCTGCGACCGTAGCAGTCGCGCGGTTCCGGACTGAGCGCCTGGCATCAGGAGACTCCTATCAAAGCCAGCCATATCTCAAATAGTTCCATCATCAATGAAACGTAGATATTTAAATCCAAACCACTTCGTTTCGTAAAGTGTGTCAGTACCACATCCAGAATTTTTAGTTCCCTCTATTTTTCTTTTCTCTCGTCGGTACTCAGATAAGAGACATTTAATTTTTTTGTCCATGTCACTGCACCAGCAGCAACTTTTTCCAATGAATGATGCCGGCCGGAGTGGCCGTGCGGTTCTAGGCGCTACAGTCTGGAACCGAGCGACCGCTACAGTCGCAGGTTCGAATCCTGCGTCGGGCATGGATGCGTGCGATGTCCTTAGGTTAGTTAGGTTTAATTAGTTCTAAGTTCTAGGCGATTGATGACGTCAGAAGTTAAGTCCCATAGTGCTGAGAGCCATTTCTTTGTAATGAATGATGTTTGATTTTAGTATTTTTGTAACCTGCGCAACGTACATCCCACAGGCACTCCTCTGCCTCATAGAGCGCTATCAACTGGAAAATTTTGTCTTGTGACCACTCCATTTCAAATAAAAATGAAGGGACATAAAATAAACGCACCACTACACTCCAGCAAAACAAACACCAAAACACTCACTCAGAGCAAACGAACACTAGCGCTGCGTAGCGGAATTTAGTGGAAGCAGTCCACGGACAATATTTCTTTTATCTCTACCGACACAGCCGTGGAAGGAGGAGGAGGGGGAGATTAGTGTTTAACGTCCCGCCGACAACGAGGTCATTAGAGACGGAGCGCAAGCTCGGGTGAGGGAAGGATGGGGAAGGAAATCGGTCGTGCCATTTCAAAGGAACCATCCCGGCATTTGCCTGAAGCGATTTAGGGAAATCATGGAAAACCTAAATCAGGATGGCCGGAGACGGGATTGAACCGTCGTCCTCCCGAATGCGAGTCCAGTGTGCTAACCACTGCGCCACCTCGCTCGGTGCAGCCGTGGAACACTGATTTTATGTTGCGAACATGTTGCCAACATGTTGCGAACATCGGTAGTCTATTACTAGCTACGAACAATGTTGCGAATAATGTAGTAAATAATGTTGCGAACTCAGTGTAAACGCGCCTTAATCGTGCAGTGTAGGCAGCAGAGACAGTCAGCTCGCCAACAGTGTCCGAGAATCCAGCAAGAACAGCCGCGTGGGGTAGCTGCTTGGTCTAGGGCTCTTGTCACGCGTCTACCCCCGTCGGAGGTTCGAGTCCTCCCTCGGGCGTGGGTATGTGTCGTCCTTAGAGTAAGTCAGTTTAAGTTAGATTAAGTAGTGTGTAAGCCTAGGGACCGGTGACCACAGCTATTTGGTCCCATAAGACCTTACCACAGATTTCCAGATTATTTATTTATTTATTTATTTATTTATTTTTCAGCAGCATCTCAGAGAGTCGCACTCTGCGAGTTCAGACTTCTCGTGTAGGTAGCCGCCTCCATCTCTCGATAGCTATTCGCCGTAGTTCTCAGACAAAGAAAAATAACTACACCGGCATTGTCGGGAGAGCAGAGAGTGCTGGGAGGGTACAGAATGTCCATACTGCGTCCCAGAATTGTGCCGTATTCCACATTTTGTACATTACCACTCCCTGGTAATATACTTTGCCGTACTCATGTTCACTTTAAATAAAAGCACCCACGAAAGGGCGTGTTTTGAGCCATAATATGTAGCTATGTCATGTTTCTGAGGGAAAAAATCGCCCGTTTTACCTCCTAAACGAGCAATGCCAGCAGTTAGCCTGTTCCGAAAGTTCCAGATTTAAATAATGTTACGCGGTAAGTATCATATAAACACTTCACAGACAACTACATAGAATTAACAAACGAAAATAAAAAAATTGTCGCTGAATATACTCGATCCCGCGTTATAATACGACAATGTGAAAGAGAGACTGGCGCACTACGCACTGTCACACATCGACTCTGTAACACGCTGCTCTAACAATGTGTACCGCCATTGCCGGGATACGCACTGTGAAGTGAATATCAGCGATGAAGAAAGAGGCCAAGAAGTGGACTCCGGGCGAAGTTTCGCATTTCATTAGTTTGTACGAGGACGGGCCAGCGTTATGGAATGTACAATTTCTCAGGTACAGGAACAGAGGTAAGAAACAAAGTTTGCTGGCCGAAATGGCTACAGTTTTTAACACCTCCACAGATGAAATTTACCAGAATATGAACACTTTAATGAATCAGGTATAAGAATTTTATTACTTAATCTAATTAACATACAGAAACAAGTGAAATTATCTTTGAAAGTAATCGTTTTGGAACTCGGAAAGCTGCCGTTTAACCTCAGGTGACACAGTTGTATCTACAATTTTATGTGACATGGTGTTTATTGATTATATTATTGTTCTAGGTGTTGAAAAACAGACCTTCAGGAACTGACGAGCGATTCCGTAAGTCAATACACGTAAAAACGTTCAAATAACTGTGTATGTCCAGAAATTCTTCATATGTCAAATATCCACCCTATTTGGCATTTGAACGTCTATGGGTATCAATATAAAATTGCTGTAATGTTATTTCGTTACAGTTGTTACTTCGCCAAATATTAATGAGAGTAAACGACTGATGCTATAAATATTAGTGTCACAAGCCGTTTGTCTTTAATAGTAATGGATTTACGCGTACTAGTTTCCAGACTGGCAATTTTGGGCCAGTTTATAAAAAGTATTTCTTACTTCTCCATCGCTAGCATTCTCGTGCAGTTCCGATATTGTTGTGAATTTTGTGTCACAAGCTCTGAAATGAGATTCTTGCGTGCTCTCAGCACAAAAAAGGTAGTTTATGTTTTTCTCTTGCCACTATAAGTATGAAAAGTGCAGCTGCACCCCGCTCTTCCATAGCAACCTATCCCTTCAAGCACGTAACTACGACAGAAAAATCTCGCGGAGAGTAGGCTCTCAGCTCTCACAGACATTCTCATCCTGCTGTGTATAAACACTTCTGACATCATCTCTTGGAAGACTCACAGGCAGCTCTCACAAAGATGTATCATACAGTAACTATAATCGAAAATTCGTCCCGAGTATAAACCGTTTTGCGAATACTATCTGAGAGTACCAAAGTGACTGAGAGCAAAATACTCCAACTATGATTGTCTAAGCTGCGTACAAATTACTTACTATTCGAACGGTTTTCTTACTAGCCTATCATCTGGATCCTTGTAAATGGGCACAAAATTGCCAAACAAGACACTATTATGCGTAAATCCGTTGTTTTTCAAGACAGACTGCTTGTGAGACTAACGTTTCTAGTATCGGATACGTTAATTCTCTTTGATATTTGGTAAGGTAACAATTACGATGAAACAATATTATGCCAGATTTGATCATGATACCCATACTCCTTCAAAAGCCAGTGCGGATATCTGATAAATAAAGTATTTCCGGACACATTTCCATTTCAACGTTAGGAACCGCTTGTAAACTCCTGAGCTCTGTTCTTCAACATTCAATATAATAATATAATCAATAAATACGTCATAAAATTATAAATACAGCTTTTTTACTTGAAGTTAAATGGCAATTTTTCGAGTTCCAAAACGGGTACTTCATTCGTTTCTCCATGTTAATTAATCTATGTTACAAAACTACTTTGCCCGATTCCTTAAATAGTGAATATTCTCACAAAGTTCTTCTGTGGAGCTGTTAAAAGCTACATCTACACCTAAATGGATACTCTGCAAACCACATTTAACTGCCTGGCAAAGAGTTCGTCGAACCACCTTTACAGTTCTCTATTATTCCAATCTCGTACAGCGCTTGGAAAAGACGAACACATATATCTTTCCGTAACTGCTCTGATTTCCCTTATTTTATCATGGTGATCGTATCTCCCTATGCAGGTCGGCGTCAACAAAATATTTTCGCGTTCCGAGGAGAAAGTGACTGGAATTTCGCGAGAAGATCCCTCCGCAACGAAAAACGCCTTTGTTTTAATGATTTCCATCCCAAATCCTGAATCATGTCAGTGACACTCTTCCCCCGTATTTTACGATAATACAAAACATGCTGCCCGTCTTTGAACTTTTTCGATGTACTCCGTCAAGCCTATCTGGTAAGAATCCCACATCGCACAGAAATATTATAAAAGAGGACGGAACAAACACTGGAAGCAGTTACTTCTGTAAAATATCTGGGAGTATGCGTACGGAACGATTTGAAGTGGAATGATCATATAAAATTAATTGTTGGTAAGGCGGGTACCAGGTTGAGAGTCATTGGGAGAGTCCTTAGAAAACGTAGTCCATCAACAAAGGAGGTGGCTTACAAAACATTCGTTCGACCTATACTTGAGTAATGCTCATCAGTGTGGGATCCGTACCAGATCGGGTTGACGGAGGAGATAGAGGAGATCCAAAGAAGAGCGGCGCGTTACTGAGATGTTTAGCAAACTCAAGTGGCAGACTCTGCAAGAGAGGCGCTCTGCATCGCGGTGTAGCTTGCTGTCCAGGTTTCGAGAGGGTGCGTTTCTGTATGAGGTATTGAATATATTGCTTCCCCCTACTTATACCTCCCGAGATCACGAATGTAAAATTAGAGAGATTCGAGCGCGCACGGACGCTTTCCGGCAGTCGTTCTTCCCGCGAACCATACGCGACTGGAACAGGAAAGGGAGGTAATGACAGTGCCACGTAAAGTGCCCTCCGCCACACACCGTTGGGTGGCTTGCGGAGTATAAATATAGATGTAGATGTAGATGTAGGACAAGCGTAGTGTAGGCAGTCGCCTTAGTAGATCTGTTACATTTTCTAAATGTTCTGCCAATAAAACGCAGTCTTTGGTTAGTCTTCTCCACAACATTTCCTATGTGTTCCTTCCAATTTAAGTTCTTCGTAATTCTAATTCCTCGGTATTTAGTTGAATTTATGGCCTTTAGATTTGACTGATTTATCGTGTAACCAAAGTTTAACATTCCTTTTAGCACTCATGTGGACGACCTCACACTTCCCGTTACTTAAGGTCAATTGCCAGTTGTCGCACCATACAGATATATTTTCTAAATCGTTTTGCAATTTGTTTTGATCTTCTGACGACTTTACTAGTCGATAAACGTCAGCTTCATCTGCAAACAAAGTAAGACGGCTGCTCAGATTCTCTCCCAAATCGTTTATAGAGATAAGGAGCAGCAAAGGGCCTGCAACACTACCTTGGGGAATGCCAGAAATCACTTCTGTTTTACTCGATGACTTTCCGTCAATTACTACGAACTGTGACCTCTCTGACAGGAAATCACGAGTTCCAGTCACATAACTGAGACGATATTCAATAAGCACGCTGTTGCTGTAGCCATTTCAGCCACCAAACATAGCTTGTTATCTCTGTGCCTGTAGTCCAGTAACAGTAAAATCCATGACGCTGGCCTTTCCTCGTAGAAACTAATTAAATGCGGAACTTCTCCCCGACTCCACTTCTTGGCCGCTTTCTTCATCACAAGTCGTCACCGACATTCGTGACATTCACTTCAAAATGCGTAGGGATGGCGACATTGGTCTCAACTGTCCCGACAAAGCTGGTACTCGTTTACAGAGCAGCTGCTTGCACTGTCTGTGTGTCGCAACAGATGATGCGTTATTCTTTCGTTCAATATAAGATCGAATCTTTTCGGCGACAATTTTTTTTTCGTTTGTTATTTGTATAATGTTTATGATGATTTTACTGGTTCTTTCTTAAGTTGCATTGTTGTATAGAACTTTCGAAATAGGCTAACTGCTCGTGCTGTTCGTTTAGGAAGTTAAACGGACGGGCAATTTCTTCGCTGAGAAAGATGCCACGGCCACAAATTATGGCTAAAAGCACGCAGTTTCGAAAGTACTTTTATTTACTGTTTGCGTGAGTGGGGCAAAATATATTATTTAGGTGTAGTAGCGTAAAACCTGTCAAATACGGCGCGAATCCTGGACGCAATATGGCCCCTCTGCACTCACATGGCATTCTCTTCTCTCCCGACGATGCTGGTATAGTTTTTCTTGTCTGAGAGCTATGGCGAGCAGCTCTAGAGAGATGGAGGTAGCTGTCTAGACGAGAGTTCTAAATTCGCAGAAAGCCACTATCTGTGGTCTTGCCCGCTCTATGACAGTGCGAGCGAGCCGACTCTCGGCGGTGTTTACACGGCATTTATCTACATCTACATATATACTCCGCTAGCCACCAAGCAGTGTGTGACGGAGGGCACAATTCGCGCAAAAGTCACATTTCCCCCCTCTGTTCCACTCGCGGATCGCGCGAGGGAAAAACGACTGTCTGAACGCCTCAGTACGAGCTCTAATTTCCCTTATCTTTGAATGGTGATAATTGCGCGATTTTGAAGTTGGTGGTAATAATACATGCTCTACATCCTCGGTGAAGATCGGATTTCGGAATTTAGTGAGCAGCCCCTTCCGTTTAGCGCCCCGTCTATCTGCAAGTGTGTCCCATTTCAAACTTTCTATGAGATTAGTAACGCTCTCACGATGGCTAAATGTACCAGTCACGAATCTTGCCGCTCTTCTTTGGACCTTCTCAATCTCTTGAATCAGACCCTACTGGTAAGGGTCCCATACAGACGAACAGTATTCTAAGACTGGACGAACTAACGTATTGTAAGCTATTTTCTTTGCTGAAGGACTTCATCGCCTCAGGATTCTACCAATAAACCGCAATCTAGAGTTTGCCTTACTCGTTACTTTTGTAATCTGATCATTCCATCTGAGATCATTTCGAACAGTCACACCCAGATACTTGACGGATGTTACCGCTTCCAAAGACTGGGCAATTACACTCCTGGAAATGGAAAAAAGAACACATTGACACCGGTGTGTCAGACCCACCATACTTGCTCTGGACACTGCGAGAGGGCTGTACAAGCAATGATCACACGCACGGCACAGCGGACACACCAGGAACCGCGGTGTTGGCCGTCGAATGGCGCTAGCTGCGCAGCATTTGTGCACCGCCGCCGTCAGTGTCAGCCAGTTTGCCGTGGCATACGGAGCTCCATCGCAGTCTTTAACACTGGTAGCATGCCGCGACAGCGTGGACGTGAACCGTATGTGCAGTTGACGGACTTTGAGCGAGGGCGTATAGTGGGCATGCGGGAGGCCGGGTGGACGTACCGCCGAATTGCTCAACACGTGGGGCGTGAGGTCTCCACAGTACATCGATGTTGTCGCCAGTGGTCGGCGGAAGGTGCACGTGCCCGTCGACCTGGGACCGGACCGCAGCGACGCACGGATGCACGCCAAGACCGTAGGATCCTACGCAGTGCCGTAGGGGACCGCACCGCCACTTCCCAGCAAATTAGGGACACTGTTGCTCCTGGGGTATCGGCGAGGACCATTCGCAACCCTCCCCATGAAGCTGGGCTACGGTCCCGCACACCGTTAGGCCGTCTTCCGCTCACGCCCCAACATCGTGCAGCCCGCCTCCAGTGGTGTCGCGACAGGCGTGAATGGAGGGACGAATGGAGACGTGTCGTCTTCAGCGATGAGAGTCGCTTCTGCCTTGGTGCCAATGATGGTCGTATGCGTGTTTGGCGCCGTGCAGGTGAGCGCCACAATCAGGATTGCATACGACCGAGGCACACAGGGCCAACACCCGGCATCATGGTGTGGAGAGCGATCTCCTACACTGGCCGTACACCACTGGTGATCGTCGAGGGGACACTGAATAGTGCACGGTACATCCAAACCGTCATCGAAGCCATCGTTCTACCATTCCTAGACCGGCAAGGGAACTTGCTGTTCCAACAGGACAATGCACGTCCGCATGTATCCCGTGCCACCCAACGTGCTCTAGAAGGTGTAAGTCAACTACCCTGGCCAGCAAGATCTCCGGATCTGTCCCCCATTGAGCATGTTTGGGACTGGATGAAGCGTCGTCTCATGCGGTCTGCACGTCCAGCACGAGCGCTGGTCCAACTGAGGCGCCAGGTGGAAATGGCATGGCAAGCCGTTCCACAGGACTACATCCAGCATCTCTACGATCGTCTCCATGGGAGAATAGCAGCCTGCATTGCTGCGAAAGGTGGATATACACTGTACTAGTGCCGACATTGTGCATGCTCTGTTGCCTGTGTCTATGTGCCTGTGGTTCTGTCAGTGTGATCATGTGATGTATCTGGCCCCAGGAATGTGTCAATAAAGTTTCCCCTTCCTGGGACAATGAATTCACGGTGTTCTTATTTCAATTTCCAGGAGTGTATTTTGTACTCGTACATTAATGGGGATTTTCGCCTTGTTATATGCAGTAGATTACACTTACTAATATTGAGAGGTAACTGCCAGTCACTACATCACGCATTTATTTTCTGCAAATCCTCATTGATTTGCTCACAACTTACGTGTGACACTACTTTCCTGTAGATTACAGCATCATCGGCAAATAGTCTAATGCCGCTGTTAATACCATCAACCAGATCGTTTCTGTAAATCGTAAAAAGCAGCGGACCTATTACGCTGCCCTGGGGCACACCTGAAGTTACGCTTGTTTCTGTTGAAGTCACCCCGTTCAGGACGACATACTGCTCCCTGTCTATTAGAAAACTTCCTATCCAACCGCATATGTCATCGGATAGACCGTAAGCGAGCACTTTTTGGAGCAAGCGACAGTGCGGAACTGAGTCGAACGCCTTTCGAAAGTCGATAAATATGGCATCATCCTGGGAGCCCGTATCTAGAGCCTGTTGCACAAAGAGGGCCAGCTGTGTCTCGCATGACCGCTGTTTCCTAAAACCGTGCTGGTTTCTGCAGATGAGCTTCTCAGAGTCCAGAAAGGTCATTATGTCTGAACACAAAGTGTGTTCCATGATTCTACAACAAATCGATATCGGTGAAATTGGCCGGTAATTATGTGCATCCGATTTTCTACCCTTTTTATAGATTCCTGTGAAATGGGCCTTCTTCCAGTCCCGCGGAACTTTCCCCTGTTCCAGTGATTTATTACTCGCAAAAGTTCTCTGAGAGTGCAAAACTCACACGTGTATGCCTGGCTTATACTCGTACTAATAATATCCAAGTGAGCATCACATGTACTGACTAGGAGCTGCCAGCGTGATGTTTGTCAAGAGGAAAACTTTAAAAATAACTTTAAATCAAAAGGGAAAAAAAACGACGCATCATGAAGGAGTTAACCGAATGGGCCGGAAATCTAGATGTGAAGTACATGTACAGACAAACGAATGATTCCAATTTCAGAAAAACTGGATGATTTATTCGAGAGAAACAGCTCCATAAATTGATCAAGTCAATAACGCGTAGGTCCACCTCTGGCCCTTGTGCAAGCAGTAATTCGTCTTCGCATTGGTTGACAGAGTTGTCTTGACGGATATCGTGTCATATTCTATCCAACTGGCGCGTTAGGTCGCCAGAATCCCGAGATGGTTAGAACGGTTTGCCCATAATGCTCTAAACGTTCTCAACTGGGGAAAGATCAGGAGGCCTTGTCTGACGAGACCTGGTTTGCCAAATACGAAGACAAACAGTAGAAACTTCTGCCGTGTGCGGGCATTATCTTGCTGAAATGTAAGCCGAGTAAGGGATGCCATGAAGGGCAACAAAATAGAGCGTAGAGTATCGTCGACGTACCGCTGTGCTGTAAAGGTGCCGCGGATGACAACCAAAGGGATCCTGCTATGAAGAAGTATGGTACCCCAGACCGCCACACCCGGATGTCGGGCAGTATGCTGGGCAACAATCATGTTGATATCCCACCGTTGTCCGGAGCGCCTCTAGACACATCTTCGGCCTGGAATCTCACGGAAAGGAGTAAAACTGTCTTCACTGATGAGTCCCGCTTCGAACTGAGTCCCGATGACGTGTCTGGAGACGGTCCGGACAGTGGTGGGATACCAACCAGACTGTCGCCCGCCATGTTGTTGTTGTTGTTGTTGTTGTTGTTGTTGTTGTGGTCTTCAGTCCTGAGACTGGTTTGATGCAGCTCTCCATGCTACCCTATCCTGAGCAAGCTTCTTCATCTCCCAGTACTTACTGCTACCTACATCCTTCTGAATCTGCTTAGTGTATTCATCTCTTGGCCTCCCTCTACGATTTTTACTCTCCACGCAATCAGGAGTGAAGGTCTGGGGTGCCATTTCTTTCCGCAGCAGGACCTCTTTGGTTGTCATCTGCGCTACCCTTACATCACAGCGGTACGTATAAGATATTCTACGCCCCGTTTTGTTGCCCTTCATTTCAATGTTATATAAAAACGTAATAATGAATAGTACTTAAATTCCGTTCCAATAAAGTGGAATTTATCAATTGAAGATATGAAGTCTATATATGAGTAGGCTACCATTTTATTTTTAGCACCTTTATTTTCACAAGTCCGTCTTGATCACATAGATTTATTTACACTTTATGACCGGTTTCGGCTTATCGCCGTTGCATATAGTATATCAGTATATGTTTTTATGACAGACGCTCGTTTAGCCAAGGGGGAAAATTTTTTAACTAAAGACAATGCATACCGCATTTTAATCTTTATATTGGCGGCACATGGCTATAAATATTTTATATTTCATGCATCACTAATACTTGTATAGATTTAATCTTAACTAATTGAACCTGGTCGCTTACATATTTATAATTACAACAGATCTAAAGATGACAATAAGCCGAAACCGATCATAAAGTGTAAAGAAATAAACGTGAGCAAGACGGTCTTGTGAAAATAAAAGTGCTAAAAAGTGGGATTTGTGTAATTACTGTTTATAAACGCTTGTCAGAGACTGAAAAATGTTAGGAAATGTGTGTTTGTTATATTAAGTTATTAATTAAAATTATGTTAGTGTAAACTGTATGAATTATACCTATGTTAATATTTTAAGTATTACTATAGAGACTATGATCCAACTCTGCTTGTCTAGTTTACGATACGTGCGCTGCAGGAAAGGCATTAAAACGTGGGACAAATCTTATAAAAATAATTTGGGCTGCGGAAATGGGACAGGATCCGGGAATACAATTTTAAATGGGAACAGTATTGTCTATACAATAGTAGTAAACTATTGTAAATACCTGTTCTTGTTTATTCTTTTTCGAAGACTCGCTCAATAATGTTTGAATATGCCACATCTAATCTTTTAACACTTTAAAAAATTAATCTGTTTCAGTTACTATAAATTATTTAAGTTTAATGCTGCATTTCGGTGCAATAATAGACATTTTGCTCGCTCTCCTCTCTAATGTTGGAATCGAACTGCTTCAACAAAAAATGGACACATATCATCTTCCCTTTCAGAATGAAAAACATTAGAAGGTAGGCAGAGACATACTTTTAATCGTTATCTGTGACTTTACATTATTTCACATTGAGGTTACTCATTGAATTACTATTGTAACATTTTATTGAAAATTTGCGACATAATTTCTGCCTATGACGGAAGGTAGAAAGCATACGAGATGTTACAGACTTTCTCACTTAAACTGTATGAAGAACCATAAAGCAAGGCAGGGCAGGAGTTGTTATACAGTACTGTTACGAGAGCCACATTTTAAGTTTTTGGCACTATTGAGATTTGATACTAGTATTCTTTTAGTGCCATTTGTCGTTAAAAAACTGCAGCTTAGAAAACGGGCAAATAGTTTCATTGAAGCGAGAATTTAAAGAAACAGTCTTCTAATGAAACTCAAATTTCACGGTAAGGTTTTCGTTGAACGATTTTTTACGATTTCCGTAAAGCCCCAACTCAACAACAATACCACGAATCGTTTCGTTCAATTTTGGTAATCAGTCACCTTTAGAAAAGACTGTTTATAATTAGTTTCCGCAGTTGCTTTTGGTCATGCTTCCGTCGACGGTGAATTTCGAGAAGATCAACCAGAACCTATTGCTGAGCCGAGAAACGTTGATGTTGTGCACGTTATTAAAAAGCGTAGCCGTGTGACCTACTGTTCGATAGACGCAATCTTAGTCATACATTCGATTCTGCGTGAATAATTACCTGTAGAAAAATATGTTTCCGATGAATTCAATACAAAAATATCCTCGCAGGTACTGGTGTAAGGAAATATTAAAAAAAAGTCGACTGAGGAAACGTGTAATCCGTATACTACGCACTAAGTGTGTTGCCACCCTTGCTGTTCATATTGTATACTAATGAGATTGCGGACAATATTAATAATGAGCTCAGATTTTTGCAGATCGTGCAGTTATCTGTAATGAAGTGCTCTCTGGAAAAAACTGCGTAAATATTCAGTCCGATCTCGATAAGGTTTTAGAGCGGAAAAAAAACAAAAAACCGGAAACTTACTTAAGTTAAGAAATGTAAAACTGTGCACTTCTCAAAACGAGAAACAGTAGTATCCTATTACTTTAATATCAAAGAGTCACTGTTAAAATCGTACAACCCATACAAACAGCTGGGTTTACAGTGTCACAGAGATACTGTGTGCACTGTAAATGTACATTACAGATTTTTGGACATCTATGGAAATGCCATTTCCAACTTTTTATATTGATTTCGAATTCAATCGGGCGACGCTGCGGGAATTAGATTAAGAAATGAGACGCTTAAAGTAGTAAATGAGGTTTGCTATTTGGGGAGCAAAATAACTGATGATGGTCGAAGTAGAGAGGATATAAAATGTAGACTGGCAATGGCAAGGAAAGCGTTTCTGAAGAAGAGAAATTTGGTAGCATCGAATATAGATTTAAGTGTCAAGAACTCGTTTCTGAAAGTATTTTGTATGGAGTGCAGCCATGTATGGAAGTGAAATGTGGACGATAAATGGATTAGACAAGAAGAGAATAGAAGTTTTCGAAATGTGGTACTACAGAAGAATGCTGAAGATTAGATGGGTAGATCACATAACTAATGAGGAGGTATTGAATGGAATTGGAGAGAAGAGAAATTTGTGGCACAACTTGATTAGAAGAGGGGATCGGTTGGTAGGGCATATTCTGAGGCATCAAGGGATAACCAATTTAGTATTGGAGGGCAGCGTGGAGGGTAAAAATCGTAGAGGGAGACGAAGGGATGAATACACTACACAGATTCAGAAGGAGGTAGGTTGCAGTAGGTACTGGGAGATGAAGAAGCTTGCACAGGATAGAGTAGCATGGAGAGCTGCATCAAACCAGTCTCAGGACTGAAGACCACAACAACAACATTTTGATTTGAAAATGGGCTTTGCCCCCAACTAGTCATCGTATGAAAAATAAAATATTTGCAACCTGAACTGGCTTTTCGTTCTATTGATTAACAGAAGCTGCTGACCCGAGCTACTTCAGCAAGCTTGAAGTTCATGCGATGGAATGATTACATAGGCTCAGTCGTGGATAAAACAGGAATCGTGAGGATAAGATCGGAATAATTACTGCGTGCACAGTGGCATTCAATCATTCTTCCCGCGCTCCATACGTGAATGGAACGGGTACAGTGGGACGGACCCTCTGCCATGCACCTCATGGTGGTTTGCAGAGTATTTATGTAGATGTAGAAGAGGGGACGAAATTTGAATGTATTCTAACGAGCCGGAAACTAACTAGCAATAACGGTTTGCGTCTTCCAAGATGACCCGGAACCAACAAAAGTCGTTTTTCGCGAAGCACTTCCAAGAAAATGGTAAATTGTTTTTTCGGTTGCTCTCGACATGTCCCAACTACTGTGGATGATCGAGAAACAGTTATTGCTGAATGTAACATACCAATTTCATCGCAACAAGTCATACATTAAATCAGGAAAAATAACGTAAAACAGTTCATTGCTCATATAATGTCACATATCACAAAATTTCAACACAAAGAACTTGATAGTTACATCGACCAATCTCGACAACAACTCGAACTGTAATGGCGCGTTTGGCGCCTAAAATTTCTGTAAGTATTACGTACATAGCTTCCAGGTCCTTCCAGAACAGAATATAGTTGAAATGAATTTTATTATGACTGTCTTGACTGAAACTACTTTTCAGCTATAATCTACATAATGTATTCTGGAAATAATTATCTATATAAAGATTTATGCTGATAATAATTAATACTGAAGGTTGCAAATTTCGACTATATGAAAACTATCAGTTTCCTGTTTCTGCATAATTGTCCACTGCAGTATCAATAGTAAAATTAGAAAAATGAAAGCAGAAGTTTTGTTCACAAGAAAAATAAAGCATAATATTAGTTGGACTGTTAATTGTTTTTGACTCATTTAAGTTAACAATTGTGATTATTAATTTTCATGGTTCAAGGTCGATGGTGCTAAGTGGATCAAAAAATAAAATTATATTATCAGAAAAATAGTGTTTGATGATCAAATATTTGCAAAATTAGCTTAAGATGTAGAATATATCATTTAATTTTAAAAGTGAACTCAATCCGAAATTTATAAGGAATCGAATATTTCAACTGAAGTACTGAAGTTCTGAGGAGGCAAGATTCATTACACTCCTCGCTATGCGAAATCCAGCTTTGAAAAATCTGATTGTTTGGCGGAGAATTCACTAGACTTATGACATGATGGCTTTCTTTTGCTCCCTTGTGTGAAACTTATTTGCTGGATTTATTCCAGTTTCTGTCTTCCAATAAGCTTTTTACCCTCCAGCGCCCCTTCAGATACCAAGGAACTTATTTCTTGATGTTTTGACACATGTCTTGTCATTCAGTCCTTTCTCCTTATCAGTGGTCCATGTGTCCCACTCCTCGGCAATACTGTGGAGAACCTCCTCATTACTGTCTTACCAGTGCACCTCATTTTCAGCATTGTTCTAAAGCTTCGATGCTGTTCTGTTCCCATTTTCCCACAGTCCATGATTTATGTCCTTACAATGCTATTTTCCAAGCACAGTACTCAGAAACTTCTTTCTCAAATTAAGGGCGCTGTCTGATATAGTACTTTTGGCCTGGAACGGCCCATTCGTGCTAGTCTACTTTTTATGCCATCCTTGCTTCGTCCGTTATGTGGTTCTTTTTTGATCCACAGACAGCAGAATTCTTTCACTTTCACTGCTTAATAGTCATCAGTTTTGATGTTCAGGTCATCGCTTATCTCATTTCTGCTACTCAGCATTCTTTCGTCTTTCTTCTGTTTACTCTTAATTCACAGAGTGTTCTCGTTAGACTATTCATTCCATTCAACAGGTCCTGCAATGTTTAATTCTTCTCGACTTTCACTGAGGATAGTCATACCATCAGCGATTCTTATCACTGGTATCCTTTCACAATGAATTTTAATATAGCTACTTAATCATCATTTTCTTTTTTACTTGCTTATTCGTTGTATACATTGAACACTAGGGGCGAAAGACTGCATCCATGTCTTAAATCCTTTCTTATCTGAGCACTTCGTCTTTGGTGTCCTATTCTTATTTTTCGCTTTTTATGGATTACACCGATTTTTCTCAGAACTTCGAATATCTGGCACTGTTGTACAGGGCCAAACACTTTTTCCAGGTCGACAGATCACATGAGCGTGTCTTGATTTTTCCTTAAGTCTTGCTTTATTATGAAGCACAACGTTAGAACTGCCTCTCATGTTCCATTACCTTTTCAAAACCAGTCATCTAACTTTCCTCAAATTTATTTTCCTGCCTTCTCTATGTTCTTCTTGTCACCAACTCGGGTGCAAGAGACGTTAAGCCGATTGTGCGTTAGTTCTCGCACTTATCTGGCCTTGCCATCTTCGGGATTGTATGAATGATGTTTTACCGAAAGTGTGATGGTTTATTTTCAGATTCATATACTGCACGAACCAACCTGAGTGCTCATTGAATTACCACTTGCGCAATAATTTTAGAAATTACGAAATAATGTTCCCTAACCCCTATGCCTTGTTGCCAGGCCCTTAAAAACTCTCCCCTATGTTGTTCTGACACGCCATCAGACAGCTCCTTCCCCACGTAGAATTTTCAGTGCAGTCTTTCCAACTGTCCTCTCTCTCCTCTGCGTTTAACAATGGATTTCCTCTTGCCGCATTTGGCTCAAACGACAATTTTCTTCTATATCTTCGCACTGTTATTGCACCTTTGGCTTTGTTGATCTTGCTATTTTGTTTATTCGTGAATGACTTACATTGCTGTATTCATGAACATTTTTGACTCCCTTTTTTCGCCGGTCAGTTGAATTATTTCTTCTATTCTTTCTTATTTTATGATTTCTTCTATTATTCGCACTTCCTTGAAACTTGCGCAGACAGGTGCGCAATACACTGCAGCATTCATTTTCAATAAGCTACCACAAGAATTCAAAAATCTTAGCACTAATCCACGCGCTTTCAAATCGAAACTGAAGACCTTCCTCATGGATAACTCCTGTTCTGTCGAGACGTTTCTGGAAAAATTATGCTGATTCCTATGTTATAATGTTGATTTGGTTTTCTTAAACGTATGGCTTTCCTCTGAGTTTATAAACGTTTTATTTTATCTGTTATTACTCTTATGCTGTAATTTCACGTACTGACACATTTCGTGGCCTTGGAGATTTGCTCCTCAATTTGGTCCTATGGAACTAGAAACGTAAAATGAAAATGAATAAAATTACGTAAGATTTCTTCCCAGTTTCTTTTATTGTACATATATTTGTCTGTGCAACTTCCGTCATTGTCCTTTTAAGAGATGCCATTCCTCTTCTACGTAACCTTACAAGATCGGAGCTAGTACGCTGTGTGCAACGAGTCGAAGCCACGACCCATCCTGAAGATGTCATCCACACAAGGAGGCGAAACGTTTGGTTTACCAGCTAGATCCATTCCGTCACAGAAAAGCAGGCTGGAAAATATTAACATCTGTACCAATTGTGGCATCGAAAGCTTATATTTTGGGATTTACACTATCCAGCAACTCGTAGAATACTTTTTGACTATGGGTTCTGTAGTTTCTAGGAACAGCCTTGGAGAAACTAAGACCTGTTTGAAATATACCGGGTGTCCATAAACTCCCTTTACAACTTCAAAATTTTATTACAACGGCAGTTGTTGAAATATTTTAACATTTCTTTTATTGTAATCACTGTTTACTAAAGTTTTTACATATACAAAAATTTTGTCAATAGATCAAGAACAGCCTTAATCGCATTTATTATCGTTATAATACCGCCAACCGGTTTCAACCAGACGTAGGGGTCATCCTCTGGGCGTTTACACCATTGGTCGACTGCATGTTATGTAGACAGGAGTGACACCACCAGCAGTCGACCAATGGTGTAAACGCCCAGAAGATGACCCCTACGTCGGGTTGAAATACTGAGAGAGTAAGTTCCGGGAGCAATCGGGAAACAAATGAACTCCTCTCGTATACGTGTCACGGAAGTACCACCACGAGAAAACTCGAGAAATTACAGCTAAATACGGATGTTTGCGGACAGTCATTCTTCCTACGAGCCATTCGCGAGTGGAACAGGTTGAGGATGGTACCAGAAGTATCCCCCGCCACACTCCGTAAGATGGCTTGTGAGTATAGATATACAGGGTGTCCATAAAGTCCCTTTACAACTTCAAAATTTTATTACAACGGCAGTTGTTGAAATATTTTAACAAAATTTCTTTTATTGTAATCACTGTTTACTAAAGTTTTTACGTCTGCTGCAGGAGTTTGTTAACCGTCTCCGTACCGCTCTCGTGTCGACTAACGACCCCGTGATGAAGCGCGCTATTCGTCGTTGGGTCTAGCGTGTATCATGCAGAAGTCGAACCTGGTAATGGTCACGGACTGATGAGCCATTCTCAAAATCAGTCGAACAATTGTTTTTTAAGTACCTCTTTCGTGGAAGAATTACATTTCTTTAGGTTTCTTCGAACGAATCTCAACCTGGTCTCAGCTGTTCCCACAATTATTTTAATGTTGTCTTTGCACTTTACATCGCTCCAGACGGTTTCTCCGAGATATTTTGTGGTAGTTACTGCATCCAGTTAGAGTTCGTCAGTACCATAATGTAACAGTAATGATCCTACTCGCCAATTTGTGAGCAACACGCTATATTTCTTCTCGTTCAGGCCCCTGCACTAGAATTGTTGATATTATTAAAAATATAGGGAATCCGTTATATCGATATTTAAGAAATATCATAGCCACCTCGATCATGGATGTATCGTAATTATGTATCGATATATAGCCGACAAAATACGACTTACCGGCCTACAAAAATATCGGCTGCACTAGTAAATATACTGCCAGTCTTAGAGCTGTACATTTAAGTGCTGATTTATTAGTATATATTCTGTACAACAAACAAGCTAGCAGTCTGCTTATTACCCTTCGAGCAAGAATTGAATGGAAAACGATGCACTTTCACACTTGGCAATAAGCACTTTACAACGGTAACTCCATGTAAGTGGCACAACAAAAGCTATCTGATGGGTCTGTCGTTTGGTTCCGTCACATATCGGATCTGTCCAGATTTTTGTTTACCATTTCCAGCATCTGCTTTTTAAGAATGCCGACGTGAAGAAATAACACACTAGTTGCGCTAAAATTGTTTTTTAACGCGACTGGTATGCTGTCTCTTCACATCGGGAATCTTGTATTCCATTTAAACAGTTCCCCCCCTCCAGTGCAAACCGTCCTACTTGTTTGTGCCATCTATATTTGCTTCTCACAGTCAAAGAGAATGACTGGACGTGATGGAAAATCAGAAAGTAGCAAGACTCCTTGACACACTGAAAATAAAATTATGTTCTACTACAATTTCAAAAGAACAGTTTCAAATATTTACTGAAAATTGCGAAAAAAATATAATATAAAATAAAAACATCGGAACTCGAAGCTGCCACTTCGATGTCGAAACATCTATACATCGGAAAAACAAATAGCGGATCTCTATCGATATTTTCGGAAGAAATATCAATATATACGTATATAAAAATCTAAACTCTGTCCGAACGGGCCATGTAGGCCCAACAGTACCAGTATCCTCAGCCCACAGGCGTCACTGGATGCGGATGTGGAGGGGCATGTGATCAGCACACCGCTCTCCCGACCGTATGTCTGTTTACGGAACGATATATATATATGAATGGTGTAGGGTAGGGCTGTTGATAAAATATATCACACCGCTCTCCGGGCCGTACGTCTATCTACGAGACATATATAGGGTGAGTCGCGTAAGACGTAACACCCCCTTTATTCCGGCGGCACGTATCGGCATGCGGTTTTCGGCGAATCATAGCGGACTATGGGGCACATGCGTTGGTACGTGCACAATAATCACAACGTTTATATTGACAGAGATAATTGGGCAAGAACTTGTTTTCTAAATGGGACGCTATACTTTTTTTTACCATCATTCGAACGCTCTGGAAAAGACGCGTATAGTGATGTAACGCATGTTGCTATTGTGATTCAAACTTTGCTTAAAAGAGAGCAGATGAGGATTTACTTTCGTAGCGTAGGCCGTGCATGCTGCATAGAGCACGGCAACTCGGCCTGCGGGTCGCGCGAGGCGTGTTTACAGTCTGCAGCCGCTTCCGACCGCCTCGACCTCCAATCGTACAATATTTCCCAGCGTCTTTTAAGCGAAGCTTGAATCACAATAGCCGGCCGCTGGTGGCCGAGCGGTTCTGGCGCTTCAGTCTGGAACCGCGCGACCGCTACGGTCGCAAGTTCGAATCCTGCCTCGGGCATGGATGTGTGTGTTGTCCTTAGGTTAGTTAGGTTTAAGTAGTTCTGAGTTCTAGGGTACTTACGACCTCAGCAGTTGAGTCCCATAGTGCTCAGAGCCATTTGAACCATTTTGAATCACAATAGCAACATGCGTTACATCACTATACGCGTCTTTTCCAGAGCGTTCGGATGATGGTAAAAAAGTATAGCGTCCCATTTAAAAAACATGTACTTGCCTCATTATCTCGGTCAATATAAACGTTGTGCTTATTGTGCATGTACCGAAGTATATATATATATATATATATATATATATATATATATATATATATATATATCGTAAATAGACACGATATATTTTATCAACAGCCCTACCCTACACCATTCATCGATCCTTCGCTAAGGTCTTCTGACGTTTCAGCATTCCTAAAGAAAACAGCACATTTCACGAACAGTCTCTGAATAGTCCCGAAATTATGTTTACTTATGACGATTTCGTCGTTTAGATTTAGAGTTCCATCTGCAAGGAAGTCCTCAATGCCGTCACAACTCCAGTCTGATGCTCGATAAGGTCGTATTTTGTTCGCTAAACCAAAGAGCAGAGGCGTACCGAATGCTTTCCTGAAGTCAAGCCACACGGCGTCGACCTGCATGCCGTTGTCTACAACGCTGTGGATCCCGTAAAGGAACAGAGCGACCTGAGTTTCGCACCATCTCTGTTTGCGAAATTCATGTTGATTTTTATAGAGCAGATTTTTAGTTGTCAAAAAACGTCCTAATTCGTGAGCATAATACGGGGTGCATTCAAGTTCTAAGGCCTCCGATTTTTTTTCTCCGGACTGGAAAGAGATAGAAACATGCGCATTGTTTTAAAATGAGGCCGCGTTCATTGTCAATACGTCCCAGAGATGGCAGCACCGTACAGCAGATGGAATTTTACCACCAGCGGCGAGAATGAGAACTGTTTTAAATACCTAAAATGGCGACGTTTTCCTTACTTGAACAGCGTGCAATCATTCGTTTTCTGAATTTGCGTGGTGTGAAACCAATTGAAATTCATCGACAGTTGAAGGCGACATGTGGTGATGGAGTTATGGATGTGTCGAAAGTGCGTTCGTGGGTGCAACAGTTTAATGAAGGCAGAACATCGTGTGACAACAAACCGAAACAACCTCGGGCTCGCACAAGCCGGTCTGACGACATGATCGAGAAAGTGGAGAGAATTGTTTTGCGGGATCGCCGAATGACTGTTGAACAGATCGCCTCCAGAGTTGGCATTTCTGTGGGTTCTGTGCACACAATCCTGCAGGACGACATGAAAATGCGAAAAGTGTCATCCAGGTGGGTGCCACGAATGCTGACAGACGACCACATGGCTGCCCGTGTGGCCTGTTGCCAAGCAATGTTGACGCGCAATGACAGCATGAATGGGACTTTCTTTTCGTCGGTTGTGACAATGGATGAGACGTGGATGCCATCCAGAAACAAAGCACCCGTCAGCTCAATGGAAGCACACAGATTCACCGCCACCAAAAAAATTTCGGGTAACTGCTAGTGCTGAAAAAATGATGGTGTCCATGTTCTGCGACAGCGAGGGCGTAATACTTACCCATTGCGTTCCAAAGGGCACTACGGTAACAGGTGCATCCTACGAAAATGTTTTTAAGAACAAATTCCTTCCTGCACTGCAACAAAAACGTCCGGGACGGGCTGCGCATGTGCTGTTTCACCAAGGCAACGCACCCGCCCATCGAGCTAACGTTACGCAACAGTTTCTTCGTGATAACATCTTTGAAGTGATTCCTCATGCTCCTTACTCACTTGACCTGGCTCCTAGTGACTTTTGGCTTTTTCCAACAATGAAAGACACTCTCCGTGGCCGCACATTCACCAGCCGTGCTGCTATTGCCTCAGCGATTTTCCAGTGGTCAAAACAGACTCCTAAAGAAGCCTTCGCCGCTGCCATGGAATCATGGCGTCAGCGTTGTGAAAAATGTGTACGTCTGCAGGGCGATTACGTTGAGAAGTAACGCCAGTTTCATCGATTTCGAGTGAGTAGTTAATTAGAAAAAAAATCGGAGGCCTTAGAACTTGAATGCACCTCGTACATGTTCCATAATTCATCGATTGACGGGAGCGATAAAGGCCTATACTGTTGTGCATCGATCCGCTGGCCCTTCTTACGGCCGAGAATGTCCTGCGCATTTTTACCATCACTTGCTACGCTTAGCTGCTGCAGCGGCCTAAGCAAACTGCTACTAGAAGTGCAGCACGTATTGTCACGTAATATCTGTAGAATCTCACAGATGTCACATCAGGAATTCTTACTTTGCACTACTGAGCGATTTGTCTATTCCACGATCTACAAACATACTCCGAAAACCACCGTATGTGCCACAAGTAGCCGTTTCCTTTCCTTTTCCGCTGGCAAACAGATCGAGGGAAAAACGACTGTCCGTATGCATCCGTGTGAGACCAAATTTCTTGTATCTTTATTGTGGTTAAGTGAAATGTATGTTGGCGGCAGTGGAATCGTTGGGCAGTCAGCTTCCAATGGCGGTTCTCTAAAGATTCCCAGTAGCGTTCCTCCAAAAGAACGTCGCTTTCTCACGAGCGATTCCCATCTGAGTACCAGAAGCATCGCCATAACACTTACGTATTGTTCGAACCTATCAGTAATAAAATCTAACAGCCCGCCTCTGATTTCCTTTGATGCCTTCCTTCAATCCGACCTGGTACGGATCCTAAACACTCGACCGGTACTCAAGAAAAGGTCGCACTAGTGTCCTACATGCAGTATCCTTTACAGATGAGCTACACCTTCCTAAAACTCTCCCAACAAACTGAAGTTGCCCATTCGCCTTTCCTACTACAATACTCACATTCTCGTTCCATCTCATATCGCTTTGCAGTTGTCTCAGTATCTTCTATTTCGTTGTTCGCATCGTGATGAGGAAGGACGTACTGCAATAAGAAATTTTGCAGTGCAAGCCTTTTTGGAAGGCTTAATTTACTATTTTGGCCTTCTCCCTGTCATATTTCTTTTCGGGCCAGTATGGCCTCTAAAGTAGCTGAGTATGTGATTTCGGTCCGCCCGCTGGCTTTACATTGGATCGAAACCTCTTAGGATTTTTAGTCAGATCAATTGCCTAAATTTTACTTTATTTTATTGAGCGGTGTCCGCCCCCGGTAGTTGAGTGGTAGTCTGCATTCAGCAGCGCTGCGGCGAGGACGTCTTGTTTACGTCCCGTCCGCGCGGTCGCGAGTGCCCGTAGTTGTTTACTACTTCGTCGCCGCTAGTTTAGAGTCCATCACTACCGACGCAACATGGCACATTCATACAGACAAACCACCATCAAGATCAGTTTTCAAACCGATCATGCACGACCGCGAGCTTTTGAAGTGGAACGTTTTCTACGTGACGACGTTAAAATTGACCCGCGAGACATAATTGGTATCCATCTCTCTATCACGAGCAGTGTTGTCTACGTCAAGCTAGTAAGTGACGAGGTGTGCAACAGAATCGTGAGCGCACATGCGAACGATCTTAAATTCAAACATTCTGATGGCCATATTGGGGCGGTCTCTATCGATCACGCGGGGCTTGGCCTCCGTACGATACGCGTCTTCGAACTCCCTTTCGAAGTACCACCGGACGTAGTCACCGCGGCTTTCCAGCCCTACGGCAGAGTGATCAGCCATATGGCCGAAAAATGGACCACCTTTACAACGTACCCCGTTCTTAACGGGGTACGACAGATTAAAATTGAACTGACCAAACATGTTCCGTCATATCTTGTCATCGGCGGATGTAGGGCGATCATTATGTATGACGGTCAGCCACGCACTTGTTCTGGTTGTGGCCAAGAAGGGCACGTCCGGTCGGATTGTCTCCGACGACGGCTTACTCAAATCCCGACAGGTGAATCTATGACTCCTCCTACGGTGACGACCCTTCCTCTCAATTACGCCGAAGTTACACGGGCAGCAACTCTTTCCGATGCTGACGACAGTAGTCCGATAGCCGCCCCCGATGGAGAGACCAAAATGGCTTCTGCAGTACAGGATCCGGCCTCTACAACGGCGCCCCCACCTGAAGATAATCACCGATCGACCTTGCAAGAAGGCGTGGATGCCAGAATGGACATTGACCCACGGGTTGTGCCGACAGCGGCTTTTCTTCCAGACACCGGAGCAGCTGACGAAATCCACCCACATTCAGATACTGAAACACACGTCCGTAAACAGCGTTCCCCGCGAAAACACAAGAGACGGCGGCGTGCTCCATCGGACGAGTGTTTGCAGCGATCGTCTGACATGGACTATGGAAATTCCGACGACGGTACCGGCGGTACAGAGGCCGCTGTAACTCCAAACTCAACAGATCGCCGTGGTGACGGCTTCAGCCCCTCAGACCCCACAGCACAGCAGGATCACAAGCAGACATCCGCTGCCGATTCCCAGCCAGCAGAGCCGATGGAGTCAGCGCCGAGTGCCGCAGCAGCCACTAACAGCCACCACCAGCCGATGGTATTTCATGGCGACTGGGCGGACGACTGTGAGGAACACTCCTTGCCCATCGTGTCGGACGACACGGGGGGAAATTTACCCCACCAGTGTTGATCCTTTCCCGCCGTCAGTTACAGTGACGAGACAGCCTTACCAGGGTATTGATGGCCAACACGGATGCTATGGATAGACCTCAAACTTATCGCGTTGCAACTATAAACATTAACACTATACGGACGCGCGCTAAGTTATCCTTGCTTCAGGATATGTTGAACTCTGCTTCCATCGACATAGCCCTTCTCCAGGAAGTGTACGTCGACGACTTCCCAGGCATGTACGGTTACGATGCTTGCGTCTCTCCAGCTTCCCCAACAGGCAGCGGTGTCGCTGTACTTCTTCGGGAAGGGATAGTGGCGGATGATATCCTGTTTCTGCCTGGGGCAAGAGGAATGGCACTCACAGTACTGGGGGTCCGCCTTATCAATATCTACGCACCTTCCGGGACGGACAAACGTCGCGAACGTTCACGATTCTTTGCGGAAGACGTCGCCCCGCTCTTCCAAGGCCGCCACGACCATCTGGTGTTTGGAGGTGACTACAATTGCGTACTTGCGCCCAGAGATCAACTCCCACGACATAATCCGTGCCCAGAACTCGGGACGCTAATTCGAGACCTGCAGATGGTGGACACTTGGGAACATCTTCACGGCCACCGACCGGGATTCACGCACTTCACAAGTCACTCTTCCAGTCGTATCGATCGGATTTATGTCTCACGCTCTCTCGCCGCTGGAACACAGGATGCGGAACTGTGGCCTGCAGCATTCTCGGACCACTCAGCTTACATTTGTGCCGTCACCCTGCGGCGGCAACAAGTGTGGAGAAGCCGCAGCCCGTGGAAATTAAACATCGCTCACCTGTCGTACCCGGATTGCCGCCAAGCCGTTGAGGATACGTGGCATTCGTGTGAAAATCGCCTCCGTGCATATCCCACAACGATCCGCTGGTGGTTGGACTGCGCCAAACCGGCACTGAGGCGAACGTTGATAACCTACGGTCGTGACCACGCTACCTGGCGAAGACATACACTCGACTTTTACTTCCGGGTCCTGCGCGACTGCGATGCTATGGTGCCGTCTCCGGAACGACAAACGGCGGTCCACCGTGCTAAGGCTCAGATCCTCGCTCATATGCGACGCCACCTAGAGGGGGTAGTCATCCGCTCGAGGACGCAGGATCGGATACCGAGCGAACGCCCGTCAATGTTCCACGTCCTTCGTGAACGTAAACGACGCCAACGAGCGCTGATACGCTTCATCGACACGGAGGACGGTCATCGCCTCACCACGCAACAAGACATAAACACAGCGTTCTACAATCATTATTCCCAACTCTATTCCGCTCAGACCCCTGATCCGACAGCACTGGAGGACGTCTCTCAGACGATTTACGGCACCGTCACCCCGGCAATGGAAGCGGCCTTGATGGAAGAAATTACAGAAGAAGAAGTGATCGACGCCTTTCGAAAAGGTGCTGTCAACAAGTCTCCGGGTCCTGATGGCCTCCCCTTGGAATTTTACCGGACTTTTCAATATTTATTAGCCTCCCAATGGACGGACATCTGTCGCGAACTCCTATCCCCGGACGTGCCGCTCCCTGCGGCCCTTGTGGAAGGAATGATTATTCCTATTCACAAACCGTCCGGTGGCTCACGACTGCAGGACTACCGCCCGTTGACGCTATTGAACTGCGACTTTAAGATCTTTTCTCGACTGTTGGCGGCGCGGATACGCCAGACCCTACGAAATGTTATCTCACCCGATCAAACGTCATTAGGAGGCGACAATAATATTCAAACAGCACTCAGTGAATATCGTGACTTGATCTCACTGGCGAGGGCATGTCGTCTGAAGGGTGCACTGGCGGCAATCGATTTTAGTCAAGCTTTCGACCGAGTGGACCACAACTATTTGGAAGCGGTCCTCCAACATATGCGGTACCCACAGCCATTCGTCACTGTCGTCATGCGACTCCTCCGTGGCGCGACGTCCAAGGTGATCGTCAACGGCCGACCTTCGCAGCCCCTCACCATTTCTCGATCGATACGCCAAGGGTGCCCTCTGTCCACTTTACTTTACGCTGTGGCCATGGAACCTCTCCTCTGCGGCCTGCGCCAACGACTAACGGGTATGACGTTACGAGGCCACACTTTCCGGTGTAAAGCGTACGCTGACGACCTGGTGATTGTCATCCGCCACGGTGACGACACCGCTAGCGCACTAAATTGGATAACGAAATATGGCATGGCCGCTGGTAGTCGTATCAACGTCGCAAAATCGGTGGCGATGAACATCGGGGTCGGATTGTCTGAGAACAGTGTCACCCCCTTACAGCTCAGGGATAGTTTGAAATGTCTCGGCATTGACTTTACAGACGATATACGACGGACCGCTGCTCACAACTTTCGACGGCTTTTACGGAATGTTCGGACTGGAATTGCCAACAACCGCCTACGAGCCCTGGACATCGTCCAACGGACCCAGTATGTTAACTCACATTTAGCGTCACGCATTCCGCACATCGCCCAGATATTACCTATACCAGTGATGTTAGCACGCCGTATACATGCGGCTTTTGGGTCCTTCGTGAGTTCAGGAATGCTTTTCAAGATCAAATATGAGACTCTCACCCTTCCTCCGGATCGGGGAGGGCTTGGCCTTTATCACGTTTATGACAGAGCGGTCGCCCTATTTGTGAGCACATTAGTCAAACTACGGCACCGCCGTCCGGACAGTCTGACCAGTTTGTTAATAGAAGAACTAGCACCGCCCTCCCTGTTGCCGCCTGTGCCGATACACCACGTCCCCTCCTCGCTCTTCTACATCGGTGTCTTTTACCTCGAACTCAGTTACGTTCGACTTGCCTTACCAGCGACTCAACTGGCGACGGCAAAGACGGTTTATGGGGTCCTACAACGTGGACGACCCGATAACGTCGTGGAGAGCAAGCACCCGAACTTCAACTGGCGAGTAGTGTGGAGGACAATTCACCACGTAACACTGGACACTGACGTCACGTCGATGTGGTATATCACTGTCAACGGTAAGCAGGTGACCAGATCCAGGCTACATGCGATCCACATGGTGGACTCACCCACGTGCACGTACTGTGGCGTTCAAGACGACGATGAACACCGTCTTAGCTGTGGCGAGTCTACGGCAGTGTGGCACTTAGTGAGGCAAATGTCTGCATACTTCCTTCGGGTAACGCCGAATCATATCGACCCCAAGACTATCTTATTCCCGGATGAAACGTATTACCCACGCACTAAAACTAATGCAATGACGTGGCTTCGTGGACATGCAGTGCATTATTTGTTTCAAGACGGCACTAAGGACACTTTAGACTTTTGGAACTATTTGCAGGAACGACATTGCAAGATCCTCCGTAACCCTAAGTATCGACAATATTTTTCCAATTTTTTGTGGAGTGCGTTCCACGACCCTCCACGTAGCTGGAACATCACGGGTAAGAGAAGCTAAAATTACAATACGATGATAGAACACTACACGGTCCGACGTGGGATCTACTTTCATCATTACGAGAAGTCATACCTGGATGATACAGCAGATGGAGAGTTTCGTTGTGAACCCTCACACTCTGTAGCAGTATTTGCCCCATTCCTCTTTTTGTCCCCGGTGCGAAAAGGTCTTCGCAGTTATAGTTTCCCCATCCGGTGCAAGATGTAGCACTGGTTAATGGTGGTATGGATTCCACCCTTCAGTTTTGTTTCATGGTTTCCTTCGCCCCGCACTTTGTTCTCTTTCTTTATGCCTTTTTCTACAACTATTAGCATGGTTTTAGTTATGTGCGTCCCCAACTCGAAGCAAAGAGTGCACTTACTAGTTTTCAGTTCCTTACTGTTAAAAAAAAAAAAAAAAAGTGCGCTAACGCATTCCTGTGCACTGCTGCTCGACTCGGCGGTAAGCGAGTTCGAATCCGAGTAGTAGAAAAAATTTTGACTGCTGGTTCTGGAAGAAGAATTGGCTTTAGCACTCGTCGCAAGTGCATCATTTGTTTTACTGTAAGAAGCTGATCGTCAGAAGAGATTCTCTTTTGAAATGTATGAGAAATTAATGTCTATCTTAAATCTTTTTCCGGCCGGGGTGGCCGAGCGGTTCTAGGCGCTACAGCTTGGAACCGTGCGACCGCTACGTCAATTTTTTAGTATCTTTTCTAAAAAAAAAAATAAAAAAAAACAAAAAAAAAAGTAAAATAAAAAAAAAAAATAAAAAAATAAAATAAAAAAAAAAAAGTGGTCAGCGCGACAGCATGTCAATTCTAAGGGCCCGGGTTCGATTCCCGGCTATGTCGAAGATTTTTTCCGCTCAGGGACTGGGTGTTATGTTGTCCTAATCATCATTTCATCCCCATCGGCGCGCAAAACGCCAAAGTGGCGTCAAATCGAACAACTTGCACCAGGCGAACGGTCTACCCGACGGGAGGCCCTAGTCACACGACATTATATTATTATTGAGCGGTTACCGCAATGTTCCCCTTACGCTCTTTTGACTATGACCGCTTAAATCTGTGATAAAGTTCTCTTAGCTTTCGTAGGAACCTCCTAACACATCTACTGACCATAGGTGAGCCTTTGCCATCAGTCATTATCTTTATCGGCATATACTAGTGTAAGGCGTATTGTACAATGCTTTTGAATTTTATCCCTTGTGTTTCACAGCTTCTTTCAGACTACTAAATATCTGATGCTGACTGATTCGTTCCTTCACAATCTGCTTGTTGCTAAGCCAAAATATTTTGCTAGATTCTTTAAAATTCCTTGCAACATCTGCAGTCGTTGATTGAAGCGTTCTTTCATCGAAGTACGAGGTCTGTCTAAAAAGTATCTGACCTCTGATTTTGCCGCGCAAAATAGAGACGATACCGCGGCGCCATTATACACAGTGAAGGAAGAGACCTTTATGCGCCGACCAGAGTGGCCGAGCGGTTCTAGGCGCTACAGTCTGGAACCGCGCGACCGCTACGATCGCAGGTTCGAATCCTGCCTCGGGCATGGATGTTTGTGATGTCCTTAGGTTAGTTAGGTTTAAGTAGTTCTAAGTTCTAGGGGACTGATGACCTCAGAAGTTAAGTCCCATAGTGCTCAGAGCCATTTGAACCATTTTTTAGACCTTTATGCACATAACTGAATTTTGTCCCCGCCTTCCAGCGCGTCAGTCGCTGCCTGTCGGTCGCTGAGTGAGGTGCCACACAACGTGTTCGTCGGATTGCCGATTCTCTCTAGATGACTGAACGTGTTGAGCAAAGATACTGCTTCAAATTGAGCCAAAAGCTTGGTGATTCCCAAAGCAGGTGTTTGGAGAAGATGCGATGGGTGTAACACAAACGAAGGAGTGGTTCAACTGATACAAAATGGCCGCACAACAACGGAGAGTGACCAGCGATGTGACAGGCCCCAAACTGCTCGGAGTGCATCTGTTGTTGAGAGGGTGCAAAATTTGGTGATGGCAGATCGTCGTTAGACCGTGCAGGAGATTTCCCAAAAGGTTGGAGTGAGTAAAGATTCTGCCCATGCAATTTTGCTTGATGATTTGAACATGCTCCGAGTGGCTGCGAAATTCGTGCCCAAGTTGTTGTCGGCGGAACAAAAAGACCCCCGTTTTGACGTTGCACAGGACCTTCTGGACACCACCAACACTGATCCTGGGTTTCTGAACCCCGTGATAACCGGAGATGAGTCATGGGCGTACGAGTACGACCCAGAAACAAAAAGACAGTCGTCGCCATGGACGCATCCCGAGTATCCAAGGCCAAAGGATGTGCGGCAGGGCCGAAGCAGAATCAAGGTGACGACTGTTTTCTTTGATTTCCCTGGAATTATGCATCACGAATACGCACCGGAAGGACAAACAGTGACAAAGGAGTACTATCAAGATGTTCTCCGACGACTCCGTGACGCACTTCGGCGTAAAAACACCCGACATGTGGACGGCGATAAACTGGCAACTGCATCACGACAACGCCGCCGCACATTCATCGCACTTGATCCAAAATTTCTTGGCCAAACATGGAATTACAGCCGTTCGCCAACCTCCCTATTCTCCAGACATGACACCTTGCAACTTCTGGTTGTTTCCAAAATTGAAGACGCCACTGAAAGGATCCCGTTTTGAGAGTAGAGAAGAAATAGTGCGGAACACGACGATGGAGATGAACACCTCTGGAAGAAGACTTCCAGAGGTGTTTCTGGCAGTGGAATGATCGGTGAGCTAAATGTGTGCAAGCAAATGGGACCTACTTTGAAGGGGGTTAGGGTCCCAACCCCTCAGGTATTGGAAATATTTTTTCTGGCAAAAGGTCGGATACTTTTTAGACAGGCCTCGTATTTTTCAGACAAGGCATTCAGAACGATCTGACCCGTGTTACTGCCTCTGATATCAGTTTTAATGGATGGAATCTCGAAATATTTATCTGGCAAATTGAATTTTCCATCTATTACAATAGCATGGTCAAGGAACTTACTCGCGTTGGCCTGCAAGTCTTCCCTGTTGCACTCTGCCACCACAGTTTTCGAGGCACGTGATCGACGACGTTTGTAGTTGTCATCTTCATTTCGAAGACAGGTTTGATGCAGCTCTCCACGCTAGCTTACCACCTGTAAGCCTCTTTATCTCTGCAGAACTACCGTAACCTATATCCATTTGAAACTGAAGACATAGTCGAGCCACCGTCTGCCTCTACATATTTTAACCCCACACTTCCCTCTATTTCCCAATTTACGATTCCGTGATGCTTCAGGATGAGGCCTATCAAGTGACGTGTTCTTTAAGTCCGGTCGCACTACGAGTCAATTGCGCTCTGTATCTCCTCATTAGTGGACAGGTGGAAAGAGGGTACTGAGGACCTCTATGAGGGTGAACTTATCTGATGACGTGATAGAAGAATCTATAGAGAAGAGATGGGGGATCCAGTGTTAGAATCAGAATTTAGAAGAAGTTTTTAAGACTTAAAATTAAATAAGGCAGAAGGGGTAGATAGTATTCTATCAGAACTCCTAAAATCATTGGTGGAAGTAGCAACAAAACAGCTATTCACGTTACTGTGTAGAATGCATCAAACTGGCGATGTACCATCAGACTTTCGGAAAAACATCATCCACACAACTCCTGAGATTGCAAAAGCCGACAAGTGCGAGAATATCGTACAACCAGCTTAACAGCTCATTCATCCAAATTGCTGACGAGAATAATACAGGGTGTATCAAAAAGGATCATCCGATTTGGCACGTCTATATTTCTGAAACTAATAAACATATGTAATGAATTTTGTTTTCTGGTGAACGGGAAACTCAAAAAGTTCTTTCTCATACCTTTTCATAGGTGTTCAACGTGCCCCCTTGATATGCACGGCATATGTCAATGAGTTATTGAATTTGTTCCCACACTGCAGCAAACATGTCTTGAGTTACAGCTTCCACAGCTGCTGTTACGTAATGTCTCAGTTCATTCATTGTTGCTGGTAATGCAGGCACATAAATAGAGTCTTTTATAAACCTCCACATTAAATAACCACTTACAGTCAGGTCCGGTGACCTTGGAGGCCATAAATTTAACCCTGAATCATTTTGTCCAGTGCGACCGATCCATGGTCCAGTAATCCTCTGATTTAAAAATTCCCGCGCTTCCAGATACCAGTGCATGTAAACGTCGGCGCGACACACACCAGACAGACATCGGGGGCACGTTGAACTGTCGAGGATTTATGTTGCAAGTGAAACTCTGAGGAAGAAACCTCCTCATCAGTTACTCAGTCAGTCATCTAATCTTAAGCATTCTTTTGAAGCACCGCATTTCAAAAACTTCTGTTGTTCCTTATTTGAACTGTTCACCGTCCATGTTTGACTTTCGTACAAGGTTACGCTTGTCTGTGAAAGCATCGGATTAACATGATTCATCCACCTTTGATACTTTGCTTCGCCCGAATCACTTCATATTAGGAATCTGTAATAACGTCATATGACACCATCAAGTTCTACGCCGCGATGAGTATGCTTGCTAGCCTATCCCTGCAATACGTAATCCACCTGAATTTAAGGTTACGTTCCTATCCACTTTCGGTTTCAGTCAGCTTTAACTATGACACAACCGAGATCATGATGACTGAAAGCATACCGGTATATTATACGTACTTTATTGAATTTCGATTCCCTCCTAGGGGGGGGGGGGGCGAGAGGGGGGGGGGGGGGGGGGGTAAGCTGGCAGTAGCGTAATATGCCGCTCTGTTGCCTACAGAAGAATTAAAAACATGCGGAGGTATCAAAACAGTAAAAACAGGCGAGAAAACGGTGACTGTTTAAAACTGGAACATGGCGAAAAGTTGCGAAGAGAAAATATAAAAACAATTCTTTTGTATCGGTTGTGAATAAATAGTTGCCTCTATGTAAGTTCCAATCTTCGTACTTGCATGTTCTTCGTACCTACCGATAACAAATCTAACTGCCCAGCTCTGAACTGCTTTGATGTCTTCGATTAATCCGACATGGTACAGATCCAAAACATTCGAACAGTTACTCAACAATGGGTCGCACTAGTGTCCTATAAGCTGTCTCCTTTATAGATGTACCACACTTTCCTAAAATTCTCCCAATGAACCGAAGTCGACCATTCCCCTTCGCTACTGCTGTCCTTACGTGATAATTCCATTTCACATTGCTTTGTGACTTTACGCCTAGATATTTAGTCGGCGTGACTATGTCAAGCAACAAACTATTAATACTGTATTCGAGCATCATGGGTTTGTTTTTCCTACTCATCTACATTAACCTGCATTTTTCTACATTTGGAGCTAGCTGCAATTCATCACGCGAAATAGGAGTTTTGTGGGAGTCATCTTGTATCCTCCTATCACCTTCCCGTACGTTACGGCATGATCAGCAGGCAGCCGCTGCTTACCCTGTCCGCCAGATCATTTATGTCCATAGAAAATAACAGTGGTCCTACCACACGTCCCTGCGCATTCCTGACGATACCCTTCTTTCCGATGAACACTCGTCGTCGAGGACAACATACTGGGTTCTGTTACTTTAGAAGCCTTCGAGCCACTCACATATCTGTGAACCTATTCCATATGCTCGTACCTTCTTTAACAGTCTGCAATGGGGCGCCGTGTGAAATGCTACACGGTAATCTAGGAATATGGAGTTCGTCTGTTGCCCTTGATCTACGGTTCTCAGGATCTCATGAGACAAAAGAGCGAGCGAATTTCCGCACCAGCGATGCTTTATAAAACGGTGCTGATTAGTGATCAGAAGCTTTTCCCTCGCAAGGACATTTATTGTATTCGAACTGAGAATGTTTTAAAGGATTCTGGAGCAAACCGTTGTTAAGGATATTGGTCTGTAATTCTGGGAGTCCGTTCTTTTACCCTCCTTATCTACAGGAGAAACATGCTCTTTTTTCCAGTTTCTTGGAACCTCGCACTAGACGAAAATTTCTCGATAAAGGCAAGGTAAGGAGCCAGTGAGGCAGAGTATTGTCTGTGACACCGAACTGGGATTCCATCAGGACCTGCCGACTCATTTGCTTTCATCCCTGCACCAGCAATGTTTATTATATGCCCTCCCATGCGGGAGTCTGTGCGATGGTAAAACGACGGTATGTTTGTACCGTTCTCCCTCGTGAACGATTTCTTAATCGCGAAATTTAAACATCGGCTTTCCTTTTGCTCCGTTATACTGGCACATCACGCTGGTTAACGAATGACTGGAAAGAAGCCTTCGAGAATGGAGGAAGGCCATCAATACTAAAGGGATTCAACTAGGAAGGAATCCAAACAAGATCACTGTCTACTATTTAGCCTTCGCACATGACATGGCATTGATTACAGATTCGCTAGATGATGCCCAAGAACAAATAAGAGAACTGCAAAAACAAGTAGCCAAAGTAGGACTACAAATATCCTTTGAAAAAAAAAAGTTCATGACAAACATCTGTGATGCTCCTCAAAATATTGCAATTGACAACAATACAATACACAAAACAGATTTCTTTAAATACCTAGGAGAGTAGATTACATACAATGCAAAAGAAAAGACAGCTATAGAAACTAGAGTGCATAAAATGGAAAGTGTGTTTCATATGACCAAAAACGTTTATATCAAAAAAATCCTTGTCCTAAATTAAGACACTACCAAACAGTGACCAGACCTGAAGCTCTGGGTGCGGCAGAAACACTTAAACTAACAAGAAATGGAGATTTTTGAGGTCAAAAGAAGAATTTTAAGGAAAATACTGGGAGCTAAAAGAATCTGTAATGCTGCGTACAGGTTAAGACCAAACAGAGAGCTATACTTGAAAACTGAAAAACCAACTGATGTAATGAGGACGAGAAGACTACAGTTTTTTAGACATATATTCAGAATGGATAACAATAGACTAACCAAACGGATATTCACATTGCTCAATAGCTACTAATCCAATCACGCATGGTTCATAGAGACTGAAAAGGACATGGAAAACGCTGGAATTACAGTAGACACAATAGAAAACAGAACATATTTCAGAAAGGCAGTTCAAAAGGCAGAATTTCAGGAGAGAAAGAAAACTAGGCGAAAGTGGACTCAAGAAAAAAGGGAACAACATTCTAAAAGGGTGAAGGATATTTTGGAAACTAAGGAAATCTAAGACAATGAAGAGTAGCCAAAGTTGATTCATCGTACCCTCCAAATGGGTTATTCGAAAGAAGAGGAAGCCTTCGATCCACTTAGCGATTTTTCGTAGTACCAGAATTTTCTCGGGTTTTCGGCAAGGTCTGCTACTAAGGTATGACTCTGGTAGTCATATGCTTCAGGCATCGATGTTTTTACAGACGCTCGAACTCCTGTAAATTTTTGCGACTTTCAGCACTTGTCGTTTCCCTGGCTTGAAACACAACGTTACGTATGTCTATTGCAACTAGTAATTTGTACCACATTGAAGACATCAAGATGTACTGAAATGATTTCAAATATTTTGGAATGACCTTTAGTTCAATATGTGCCTTCACATTCAAATTAAAGTTAAAAGCAAGTTCAGTCGACTTTCGTAATCCCAGCGATTGCTTAGCAAACGGACCTGTGGCATCCATCCGTGCGCACCAACTCTTTTCTAATAGCGCGTGAAGGGGCGATCCAATATTTTCTTTTAAAAGTTTCTATCTTTGGAGACTAGACTTATTCATCAGTATCAGTTGATGGAAATTGATTGTAACACCTCCACGTAGGCTTGGTAGCAACAATATTTTTTTTCTGTAGTGTCTGACTTACTGGTCGCGCATTACAAGCAGAAACATAATGTTTTGCATTTATTTAACCGCTAGTTATATAAGTATATGATCTTTAAAAAACATCCGACGTGAGCAGTGGGGGCCTCCAGCGCTCTCGCCTCTTATTCAAAACCATATGTGTAGATTTTAAAATTTGCGTTTGATTATTTGTATTGTGTATTGTACGGGAGACCTAGAAACAACGGAGAGGCTTCGTCCTGTCATAGCCCTCAGTGGTTCACAACCCCACAACAGGCCACAGCTGTTCACACACCTCACCGCCGCCCCAACATGAACCGAGCCCCAGGGTTATTGTGCGGTTCGGCTCCCACTCCCAGGGGGGTGGCGTGGGGTTTCCTACCGTGTGGTTTCCTACGAGCAGTGGCACACTAAACCTGTCAGAGGCCCGGGCTGGCAAAACAAATCGAGGCTCCCCTTGCTGCCCCCTCCCACCCTCTTCACCACACAGGATTTCTCCCAGAGTTTCAAACGCAAACGGAAGGAAGTCCCACATTGCTTCTCATCTTCATTTTGTGCCGTGATAATTTACAAGGTATAACGTTAGTTTACGTAAAACTGAAAGTGACTGCTCTCGTAATCTCGTTACTATTATTTAATAGCTATGTTGTCCCTTATACGACAGAAATCATTACATGATTTCTGTTGTTCGAATCTATTATTTATGTTTCGCAACTAAGTCGGCATAGAGCGAGCGGGGTGTATAAAAATGAATTCCTATTTGCCAAACCAAGAGGAAGGTCACTGTCTACATAAAACTTCGTTCAGTGCATGGTGGAGGGTACTTCACTTACAGATTTCAACAAAAGCCACAGCGTTACTCCGATCTTGATGAAATTTTGTACATTTGATCTTCAAAACAAGGGGAACCTCACCGTATACGTGGAATTTCATACGGTGTACGACGGAGGGTACCTTACAACAGAACTATGCACCGTTTGACTGATCAGCTTGGGAGTTGACTCATGTATGTATCTTTTCGTGGTGGAGGCATTTACGCAAGCCAACGTATGCTGGCTGGCGGATGTTAAATAAATTCAACATCGTCTCGTCAATCAGCATGATAGTTGGCAGATATACGTATTTTTTCATAGACGGGGAAAGAGGAGATGGCATGACGGAGGCGGAGGAGGAAATATACGGAGAGAGGAGAATGTGATAGGGCGGGGAGGGGGGAGGAGGTGCATCCAGAGAAGTGAGAGAGGCAGATTAAAAGAGAGAGGGAGCAGCAGGTAAACATAAACAGAGAAATGGGGAAGGTGATTAATGACGAAATGGAACACTGTAATAAATATATAAATTAGGGGTGTTATTGTGAATTTGACGTACTATTAGAAAAAGCGGAGGAGGAGGTGGACAGAGACGGGAAGATGGATGGAGAAGGAGAGGAGGATGGAGAGGAGGAGGAAGTGCTGTGAGAGAGGGGGCAGATGGAGGAGATGGAAAGAGAGACGGATGGGCGGAAGGAGGAGGTGGATAGAGAGACGAGATAGGACAAGAGAGATGAGGGAAAAGGGGATGAACTGGCATAAAACTGGGATGAATAAATATCCGGGCAACGACGGGTTTACAATTAGTAATTAGATAAAGATTTACGCGACAATGGGCGTATTCATCTGAAAGAAATTACAGAATATTTCCCTATGGTTAGATGCGACGTATAAAGTCTCGATAACTATTGTTCTTGATGATAATATTCGTTGCTTAATGTAGATGAAATTTCATCTTTATAAAATGAACTACAAAATATTCAGCTGAAAAATGCTCTTTTGGAGCACAATAAAGGCAAATATGATCGTGTTTAAAAGTCTGACAGAAAAGTGTGCAACCAGCTGACTGAGTCCTCGTTCCGCCTTCCTTACCAAAAATTCAGGAAGTTTCACAGGACGAGTGACCATGTTATGTAAGAAATTTACCAAGTAAAATTTCAGTTTTGTTGAGATAAAAATTCAATAAATAGCAGATTCTGTATTAAAACTTTAGAAATACCGTTAAAAGCGTACTTTTGTGACTGAGATCCACCAAACACAAAAAATTAGTTTCGTATGACATATATGACAAAACTCCAGACTCGGCAAGTTAACATTGCGAAATTATTGATGCTGATCGACGACGGCACTGTCTGAGAAACGGTGACAACACCTGCACTGAGGGTGAGCGACTGGGGTAGACAAGCAGTGGGGGAGGCTCAGTTCGTAAACACAGGGAATCGGTTGCTCTGGACAGCTTCGCTACCTGCTGCACCCTTGTAGGAAACCCCACGTAGCCCCCCACTCCCCCCCACTCCCGGGAAAGTCTCATACCACACAAGTGTAGACCCAACGTTTGCGTGGTAGAGTAATTATGGTGTACGCGTACGTGGAGACAGTGTTCGCGCAGCATTCGCCGACAGAGTGTAACTGAGCAGGAATAATGGAAACCAGCCTGCATTCGCCGAGGCAGATGGAAAACCGACTTAAAAACCATCCACAAGCTTGCCGGCACGCCGGACCTCGACACCAATCCCCCGGGCGGATTCGTGCCGGGGACCGGCACGCCTTCCCGCTCGGGAAGCAGCGCGTTATACCGCGCGGCTAGCCGGGCGGGCGTTGACTCTTATTTAGTCAGGCGCCTGAGGCCCGAATCACACATACAGCAACAGTCAGTGACGTAATAGAAGGAGTAAACGAATGTATGAATTCTCCACCCTGCGAACTTTCCGCCCCACTCGAAATCTGCGAATTCTCCGCCTCGTACCTGCGTCCATTGTGTCCCGTCCTACCTGCAGCCGGACCGTCCTATCACCTTGCTCTACCTGTTCCCTGGACTATCACCTTGCTCCACCTGTTCCCTGGACTCGGCCGAACTCCGCCCGCACAGTCCCGTCTGCTCTAGTTTTCGTAGACTTCGCATCGTGCCACTTGGCTACCTCAGTAGCTGTGATATGGAATTTTCAACGACAGTTCGTGGCAAGCCTAGTTGCCACTATGAAGGTTATTCTTACACACTGAAGAAAACGAAAGAAGGTGGGACTGTGATTTGGCGCTGTTCAAAACAGAAAGAGAAGCATTGCCGAGGAAAGCTTAAAACCAAGGAATCTACAGTGCTCTTTTCGCACGAGCATCAATGTGGAGCTCCGGATGACGCAAGGTTGCAAGTACAGAGGACTCTGAACTTCAACTAATACACTGTCTTCTTTTGCATTTGAGTTATGTGCAAGATTTTCAACGTTTTCTTTAACTCCTTCAGTTTTATCAAGAACGACCTCCTTAATAAATGTTAAAAATGACGAAATTCCTCCAGCTGTATTAAGGTGTTGGTTTTATTGGCAACTAGTTTCGATGTTGTTACATCATCATCTTCAGACCCATACTTGTTGACAGCAACCGTATGTGTCTAACACTAGTAGTCAGTAGTGAGATAGGCGTGTTCCATGGGGAAAGCAGGTAGTAACCTCCTTAATAGGTTCTTCATTTTTGTTAGTCTCGTCAATTGTTTGATCATCTACAAATCCACTCTTGAACTATAATATTTTTGCGCCTTCTTTCATATCCTTTGGGTCGAGTGCTTCTCTGACGTAAGTTCAACAAATTTCAGCATTGAACCAGCCAACAAACGGCCCTTCAAAAACCTGACCGCAATTAACTTCCTTAAATTTATTTACTTATTTTGTGTTCCACTTGGGCAACGTCGCTGTGTATTTGTTCGAAACCAAATATCTGCATAAATTAATAGAATCTTTTTTTTTTACTTTTAATCAGTAAGAACTCTCTACGTGAAAACGTATACATATCAGAACTATAACACTGAAATTGTTACATGCAACATATTGTAAAGACTTGTACCATACAGCTTGAGCATGCTAGCTCGCGTCCCCAGGGGATTAGTGGGCACTTGCTAGACCTTTTCTGGGTGGAAATTTCACAGGGCAGAGAATACACGGAGGATTAGTGGACCATTCCTCGACCTTTTCTGGGCGGAAAATTCACAGGACGGAGAATACACGACACAGGAGTAAACACCTTGGAATGGCAGTGGGCTCGTCATGTCGCTCGAAGAAAGGTTATCGGACGGTGAAAACAAACAACAGACTGGAGCCCAGTTTACCAAAACTGTTAAAGGGGAACACTATTGGACAGATGGGAGACAGAGACTTATGAAAAACAGCTGGATCCACTTAGCAATGAGAAGCCTGAGATCTACAGCCCGCCGACTCAGGAAGGTCACATCACCAAGAAATTGAAGTGGCTGATGATGATGGTATGATGACTATATGATATGAAATTTAGGAGGTTAGGGACGCAGCACTCACCAGATACTGTCGTCATAACCGATTCACCGTTTCGTCAGCACAGTCGTGCACGCTGCGTGAGAAACTTCCCACTCGGCAATTGCCGCCGGCGTGATTATGTACTTCTGCACCTCGAGCGGAGTGGAGTGAAGTGGTGGGGTTCATTTATAGCGTGCACCGCGAATCACTGCTCCTCACTGGTTTGACCTCCACACGTGTCGCTGATGGAATTAACCTTGCCGCGTTACGAGGCGACGGGTCAGGGGGCAGGAGAGGGGAGACCACCTTCACATCTACTTCTGCATACAATGACGGAACAAAAACGCACTAAAAATGATAAATGTAGAGAGGATAATGGAATGTAGTCGAATTAAATCGGGTGATGCTGCGGGAATTAGATTAGGAAATGAGACGCTTAAAGTAGTAAACGAGTTTGGCTATTTGGGGAGCAAAATAACTGATGATGGTCAAAGTAGAGAGTATATAAAATGTAGACTGGCAATGGCAAGGAAAGCGTTTCTAAGAAAGAGAAATTTGTTAACATCGAGTATAGACTTAAGTGTCAGGAAGTCGTTTCTGAAAATATGTGTATGGAGTGTAGCCATGTGTGGAAGTGAAACGTGGACGATAAATAGTTTAGACAAGAAGAGAATAGAAGCTTTCGAAATGTTGTGTTACAGAAGAATGCTGAAGATTAGATGGATAGATCACATAACTAATGAGGACGTACTGAATAGAATTGGAGAGAAAATTGTGGCACAACTTGACTAGAAGAAGGGACCGGTTCGTAGGGCATATTCTGAGGTATCAAGGAATCACCAATTTAGTATTGGAGGGCAGCGTGGAGGGTAAAAATCGTAGAGGGAGACCAAGAGATGAATACACTAAACAGATTCAGAAGGATGTAGGTTGCAGTAGGTACTGGGAGATGAAGAACCTTGTACAAGATAGAGTAGCATGGAGAGCTGCATCAAACCAGTCTCTGGGCTGAAGTCCACAACGACGACAACAACAACAATGTAGAGAGACGACATTTCTGGAATACATTTGTCTAGGTAACATATTGTAGTGATTGACATTGCAAGATCTCAAGCTAATGTGCGCGCGAGATAAGCCGCTGGAAGTGTGAAATGCTGGTATGTTAATAAACGGTGCAACCACCAGAATGCTGAATACAGGCGTGCAAACGTGCATGTATTGTGTTGTAGAGGTACCGGATGTCAGTTTGTGGTATGGAGTCCCATGCCCGTTGCACTTGGTTGGGGCAATAAGGGGATGGTGAAGGCTGTTTGTGGGTGATGCTGGAGCTGTCGTCCGCTGATGCTCGATATGTGCTCGATTGGAGACAGATCTGGTGACCGAGCAGACCAAGGCAACTTGCCGATACTGTACAGCATGTTGGGTTCCAACAGCGGTATGTGGGCGAGCGTTATCCTGTTGGAAAACACCCCCTGGAATGCTGCTCATGAATGGCAGCACAACAGGTCGAGGCACCAGACTGACGTAGAAATTTATACTCAGGGTTCGTGGAATAACGACGAGAGTGCTCCTGCTTGTAACGTCTCCCTTCCCTTCTATTGACAATGTTAGAAATATATGACCGTGTAAGCATGAGCCTAAACAATTGGAATAAAAATTTTGAAAAGGCTATCGTTCCGAAGTTTCAATATAAAGTCGATAAATGAGGGGGAGGTTTACAACAAGGTGCCTTCTAGGACAACTTATTCCGCCTACTTAATTACTGTAAAATTCAGTATGGTTGTTCGAAAGGTTTGTGCTATCATTCACGTACTGTGCCAACGAGAAGGGGTACCACATGGATCGGAACAGAATAATAAGAGTTACTGAAATAATTATAGCTAAAAGAAATACGGTCGCCAGCCCAGTTGGGCAAAATTTATGTTCGGTAGGTGAATTAATGAGCCGAACAGTCAATGTCAAGAATTACTCGAACACGCGCGGCAACAGAGGGCTGCACGCACGTTAGCAAAAACATCTGAAACATTTACGTAATAAAGCGAGAAAGAAAATAGTTAGCACTTGAAATATCATTAACTAATAGAGCTGATATTTTGAAAACATACAAGATAACTTAGATTAATGGTTACTTACTGTTGTAAGTGACATTGGCGCTGCCTCACAATAACGTCTACTATTTTGATATGAATTTTGGAAAATGGCAAAAAATAATTAAAAGAAACTCTGTTGACTTCTGAAACAGGGAAGTAGAAATTGATAATTACTGTATCAAAAGGTAATTATTATATTTTAGCACGATTGCAAGTCAAAGTGTCAACCAGAACTTTACTAACAACAATTTACAATAATCACTGATATTTGCACTCACTCATTAATTCTAGTTAGTGTTTTTGTTCATAGTGCCAGGAATCATTTTAATTTGATTAGTTGCTCTACTATTTGCAACAATTAGATCGCCTCAGATTAAAGTTCAAATTTAAAGTTAGGGAGACTGAAATTACTGAATGCTTTAAGTTCAAATCTTTAATGTAACTGAATCATTTAGTTCATAAGCAAAATTAACTGGCACTGCAATTTTCATTTTTCATAAACGGTACTCGGATTATTGTAACAATAGGACAGGACAGGAACCTACTTGGTGAATGATTTTAGGGGATTCACGGGTAAACAGTTTTGATTAAACTATGGTAATTATTCACTCGCAAAACACCACAAAGCTGAGTAACGCCGTTACAAAACTAGTTGACAATAAGCTGTGATGCAGCAATCTTACTTCAGTTGCTGACGATGATACTGCTGCTGGCTCCTTTCCATGATAATTAGCGAGCACGGGTGTTATTGGCAATGATATTGGCCTGGCGGGTTCTTGATGTTGCTGCAGCTAATATTTCCACCGTCCACGCTCATCACTTGCCACGTGCCGCTAAACAGTCACTCCTCCAGTACAGTGCACGCCATCCACGCGTCCGCACTTCACCAAGTCTCACACCAGATTGTTGTTGGTTGTGTTTTGGGGAAGGAGACCAGACAGCGAGGTCAACGGTCTCATCGGATTAGGGAAGGACGGGGAAGGAAGTCGGCCGTGCCCTTTGAAAGGAACCATCCCGGCATTTACCTGGAGCGATTTAGGGAAATCACGGAAAACCTAAATTAGGATGGCCGGACGCGGGATTGAACCGTCGTCCTCCCGAATACGACTCACACCAGAGTTCTCCCTCTGTGTAGAGCGCGCTCTGACGTAACATCCTCCCGCGTCCAGAGACGCCGCTACTCTAACGGTACTTATTCGTTGACAAGAACCTAACGTTTCCTTAACGCTTCCTCAGCGATTACTCAGCGATACTTACATAATATACATAATTGATTATACAGCAAAATAAATTAATGCATATATCGTGTACATATAAATTTACGTAAAGATAAAAGCAAGTAAAAGAAAAATTCGGAGTAGGTATTAAAATCCATGGAGAAGAAATAACAACTTTGAGGTTCGCCGATGACATTGTAATTATGCCAGAGACAGGAAAGAACTTGGAAGAGCAGTTGAACGGAATGGACAGGGTCTTGAAAGGAGGATATAGGATGAACATCAATCAACAAAAGCAAAACGAGGATGATGGAATGTAGTCGAATTAAGTCGTGTGATGCTGAGGGAATTAGATTAGGAAATGAGGCACTTAATGTAGTAAATGAGCTTTGTTATTTGGGGAGCAAAATAACTGATGATGGTCGAAGTAGAGAGGATATAAAATGTAGAATGGTAATGGCAAGGAAAGTGTTTCTGAAGAAGAGAAATTTGGTAACATCGAGTATAGATTTAAGTGTCAGGAAGTCGTTTCTGAAAGTATTTGTATGGAGTGTAGCCATGTATGGAAGTGAAACATGGACGATAACTAATTTGGACAAGAAGAGAATAGAAGCTTTCGAAATGTGGTGCTACAGAAAAATGCTGAAGATTAGATGGGTAGATCATATAACTAATGAGGAGGTATTCAATAAAATTGGGGAGAAGAGAAGTTTGTGGCACAACTTGACTAGAAGAAGGGATCGGTTGGTAGGACATGTTCTGAGGCATCAAGGGATCACGAATTTAATATTGGAGGGCAGCGTGGAGGGTAAAAATCGTAGAGGGAGACCAAGAGATGAATACACTAAACAGATTCAGAAGGATGTAGGTTGCAGTAGGTACTGGGAGATGAAGAAGCTTGCACATGATAGAGTAGCATGGAGAGCTGCATCAAACCAGTCTCAGGACTGAAGACCACAACAACAACATATGGTCAAAGAGCACATCGGCATGAAAGTGTTACATGCTCACAATTGAAGTCGCACCCCTGACCGTAACTCTAGGTGTAGGTCTAGTGTGTAGATCTTCTGGTTGCATTCCCTCAATTAGCCTCCTTCTAACCAACACACGGCCATCACTGGCACCGAGGCAGATCCAGCTTTCATCGGAAAACACAATAGACTCCCATCCTGCACTCCAAAGAGTTCTCGCTTGACACCACTGAAGTCGCTACAGGCTGTCTATCTCTGAGCTGCCCTCGAGTAACCGATTTTTAACAATCCGTTGTCTCACAGTAGTGCCAATTTCTGATGAAGTTACTACTGCAGATGCAGTGCGATGCGCCGGAGCCATACGCCAAATACGATGGTCTACCCTCTCGGCAGTGCCACGTGGCCGTTCGGAGCCAGGTCTCCTTGCGACCGTACATTCTCCCGTGACCATCACTGCCAACGATCATGCGCAGTGGCCACATGTCTGCCAAATCTTTCTGCAATATCGCAGAAGGAACATCCAGCTTCTCGTAGCCCTATTGCACGACATCGTGCAAACTCAGTGAGGTGTTGATAATGGCGTCTTTCTCGCCTTAAAGGCATTCTTGAGCAACATCAACACGCAGTGGCCAGTCTCAGTCGCTCACGACCGTTGCGGCGCATATTTAAAGCAACACCACTCTTTTGCGACTGCAGCGAAATTTAACTAAACGTCATCTTGCAGATGTGGAAACATGTCTACCAACTTCCGCTTATGTCGCACAGCTCTTTCTTGGTGTTGCAATTTTTCCCTTCGTCAGTGTGTAAAGGGTGATTCAGCTAAGCTCTCACCTCAAATGCTTCCGAGACCATTTAACATATTGTGAATCTATTTTCACACAGATGAGTTGTGAGAAACTGCTCACCAAACGATGTTTAGTCTCTTTTCATAGCTATTTTTTTAGCATTCCGTCTTCAGGCCACGAGTGGCTTACCGGGACCATCGGACCGCCGTGTCATCCTCAGAGGAGGTTGTGGATAGGAGGGACGTGGGGTCAGCACACAGCTCTCCCGGTCGTTATGATGGTATTCTTGACCGAGGCCGCTACTACTCGGTCGAGTAGCTCCTCAATTGCCATCACGAGGCTGAATGCACCCCGAAACATGGCAACAGCACATGACGGCTGGATGGTCACCCACGCCTAGCAGCGCTTAACTTCGGTGATCTCACGGGAACCGGTGTATCCACTGCGGCAAGACCGTTGACTCTTTTCATAGCCATATTATTGTATTTACACAGACATGTTTATTAACTTCGATTTTTCAAATGGAACTATAGATTTATAAATGCATGAAAAAATGTTCAAATGTGTGTGAAATGTTATGGGACTTAACCGCTAAGGTCATCAGTCCCTAAGGTTATACACTACTTAACCTAAATTATCCTAAGGACAAACACACACACCCATGTCCGAGGGAGGACTCGAATCTCCGCCGGGGCCAGCCGCACAGTCCATGACTACGGCGCTTAAATGCGTGAGACGGCGCTGTTTATTTGTCTTTTATTATAACTATCAGTTTCCGCTTACACCGTCATCAAGGTTCCTGCATACAGCAAACAAAGCACGAAACAACTAGAAACGCGTAAGGTCCAGTCAGTTATGCATGGGTGGTATAATCTAATACTTGTCGAAGATCAAATATTAATAATATATCATAGCATATCATATCAATATCGTAGGCCATATAATCTGAGCTGTTGAACATCTACAGAACCAAACAAGGCACAAGAGGTGCAACAGAACCATTGCACAAGAGGGGGTATTTCCAAAGCCCAATCTGAAATCAAGTTATAACTAATCACTAGCTGAATATAAACCATAGATGTTCGTTATGGAGTAAAAAGAAACCGATATAACTAACAATGTGACACAGTTATGTAACCGACATTCTAGCTTCATTCCTTACACGAGTACGTACGTAATTATTCCAGCCTACTACTGTGCTAAATTTTAGACATATAACTTTTTAGGAGGATGCGCTATGACTTAGTTGGTGCGTTGAATGGGAGCTAGCTCTAAATATAGAAAAATGTAAGTTAATGCGGATGATCAGGAAGAAAAACCCGTAATGTTCGGATACAGGATTAGTAATGTCCTGTTTGACACAGTCATATCTTTTTAATACCTGATGTAACGTTGCAAAGCGATATGAAATGGAATGAGCATGTGGGGATGGTAATAGGGAAGGCGAATCGCCGACTTCGGTTTGTTGTCAGAATTTTGGGAAAGTGTGGGTCATCTTTAAAGGAGGCTGCATATGGGACGCTAGTGCGACCTATTCTTGGGCACTGCTCGAGTGTTTGGGATCGGCACCAGGTCGGTTAAAGGAAGACGTCGAAGTAATTCAAAGGTAGCAAGTCTGACAGCCTGCCTCTGAATTACTTCGATGACTTTCTGCTGTGAATCCCAAACATTCCAGCAATACTCAAGAATGGGTCCCATTAGCGTCCTACACGCCGTCTCTTTATGGATGAGCTACACTTCCAAAATTCTCCGAATGAAACAAAGTCCAGTATTCGCTTACCCCAACTACCAACTGACGTGCTCATTTCGCAATGTTACATTTAGTTATTTAATCGAAGCGACTGTTTCAAGCAGCACGTTACTAATGGTGTATTCGACTGTTGCAGGATTGTTTTTCCTTCTCATCCGTGTCAACTTACATTTTTCTATATTTAGAGCAAGCTGCCATTCATCACACCAACTAGAAATTCTGTCCAAGCCACCTTGCTTCGCCTTACAGTCACTCCAGGACGAAACCTTCCTGTACATCACAGCATCAACACCAAACAATCGCAAATTACTGTCCATCCTGTCTGCCAAATCGTTTGTGTATTGTGCCGTGTGCTCCTGCGATTTGATTGTTCCAGTGTAGTGTGTTGTATCTCTTTCGATTCGCTTTGCGGTGCGTGGATTGGTGCGCCCTCTGGGATTCCGTGCAGGAAGCCGAAAGGGAGTCTCGGGTAGAGAGAGGGGGGGGGGGAGGGAGGGAGGGAGGGAGGGAGAGAGAGAGAGAGACAGAGAGAGAGAGAGAGCGGGCCTGGGCGGAGCGACGCCGGAAGACCGCGGAAGCCGCGTCGGCAACTGGTGTGTGTGTGGCAGTTTTGCATTGGGGCCGGCCGAGCGCGGAACTGGAGCTGCTGCAGTGACTCGCTGTCGTTCGTTCTGTTTACGAGTTCAACCTTCCTCACGCTGTGGCTACGGGCTGGTGTTATTCTGGCCATTACCTTATTAGCGGCACTTTACTTAATATTGTTAAAGGTGAGCTGTTAGTTTGGTGCATCTTCATCTGGTGTAGTTACAGCGAGACTTCTTTCCGTTGCATTCTGGCTTGCGCTGCTGAGCAGTGAGTGTTCCCACGTCGCGTGTCGAAATACTGACTTGTGCCCTGGTTGACTTACGTATGAACTGGAGTGCCTATGTGGGCGTGTTTTCTTAAATTGTTGATGAAGTTTTCCACGATACCCTTACTTGAGTGTCTTTAAACTGCATTTCAGTTCGTTACTGAACTTATGTCAGTTAAGGGACGCCCAAATTGTCGCGCTAGTCAAGTAAAGTTTAAGTCTACTGTGACACAACTGTTTACCTGTTGGCCTACGACTATTGATGGATTTCTGTGGTAAAATTAAAATGGAGGCACTGTCTTGTTAACTTGTCTGAACTGAATGTGCTTGCCTTGTAGAACAGTTCATTGCTGATTCTGAGTAGTTTAATCAGTGGTAGGGCACTCGTTATTCTGGATCAGACTGTACTTGACATTAATTGCATTGTCTTGGTAAATCGGTGTGCTACGTAAGATTATAACGCTAGCGCCATTGTGGGTAATATTCACCATTTAACTATATGAGTTGGTTCTGTGAATCATAGTGTAAGACAGTGCTGTAGTGGGCAGATATTGCTATACGTCTGTGATATTATTTCCTGTAAGCCATTGTGCCCATTAGGTTATGTAAGGCTTAAATAAAGTGACCAATTTGGTAATTTTCTGTGTTTCGTAATAACATTTTACAAGCATTACAATTTTGGGTTCAAATGGTTCAAATGGCTCTGAGCACTATGGGACTTAACATGTATGGTCATCAGTCCCCTAGAACTTAGAACTACTTAAACCTAACTAACCTAAGGACACCACACAACACCCAGCCATCACGAGACAGAGAAAATCCCTGACCCCGCCGGGAATCGAACCCGGGAACCCGGGCGTGGGAAGCGAGAACGCTACCGCACGACCACGAGATGCGGGCCAATTTTGGGAAAGGTTTAAATCTCATATTTGCAGATTGTTTGATGTTAGATAACATGTTGATGATTCCTGTTAAATCAGCTGATGTACATTTAAATTGAACAAGTTATATGTCAATATGTTGTTACCAGTACCTTGCATGACTTTTCTTGCGCAATAAATTAAAATTTATATTCTATCCTCAATTTGTTGTTCAGCCTTCCACTCCAGCAGCCCCTGTATCCTGCTCCCAACCATATTATGTATATAGAGAACAGCAGCGGTCCTGTTACACCTCGCTGGTGCACTCCTGTCGATACCCTTATCTCTGATGAATACTCACCGTCGAGAACGACGTACTTTGTTCTATTATTTAAAAAGTTTTCGAGTTACTCTCATATCTGGGACCTAAACAGTATGCTCGGTTCTTTAACAGCCTGCAGTGGGGCGCTGTGTCAAATGCTTTCCAGAAATGTAGGAATGCGGAATCAGCCTATTGCCCCTCATCCATAGTTCGCAGTATATCATGTGAGAAAAGGGAAAGCTGATATTCGCACGGGCGATGTTCTCTAAACCCGTGCTGATTGGTGGACAGGTGCTTTTCTGTCTCAAGACGGTTTATTATATTCAAGAATTCTGCAGCAAACCAATGTTAAAGATATTGATCGTCGTTATGCGGACCCGTCCTTTTACGTGCCTTATCTACAGGAGTCATCTGTACTTTTTTCCAGTGGCTTGGGGCTTTACCCTGGGTGAGGGAGTCACGATAAACGCAAACTAAGGGGCCAATGCTTCCAGTTACTTCTCTCCGCCAGAGAAGCCCATTTCTACGTCCTCCACCCAGGAGTCTGTGCGAAGGTCAAACAATTGTTGTTTGTACTTTCTCCCGCGTTAATGCGCGAAATTTAAAGTTTCGGCTTTCCTTTTGCCATCTTCTTTTGCCGCACCAGACTGGCGAGTGGCTGAAGAGAATCCTTCCGCCCACTTTGCGATTTTACGTGTGAGCAACATTTTCTCGGGTTCTCGCCAGGAATTTTGACTTCCTTTTGCCTCTCGACATTCGAGAGTTCTTTTTTAAACCGACAGTGCAAAAGTATCTGGTTCCTCAGCATTCCGAATTTGATTATTAAACCACGGAGGGTGTTTCCCAACCTTAATCCACTTTCTTGACATACACATCTCATCCATAATTCCTCTACGTCCGCCAAACTGGAACTAATGATGTCCATTCATTGCCTAAGTGGGATGCCAGCAACTGCTTATCTGCTTTTTTCTAGCATAAATACTCTCCTAGCCTTCTTGAGGGGTTTATTAACTTAAAACCATGATCGCCATCATGATCACTAATCCTTCTCTCTATTCTGAGACTGTCTATAAACTAAGGTCTGTTTGTAGCTACAACGTCTAAAATATGTCCATTGCGTATGGGCTGTCGAACTGGTTTTTCAAGGCAGTTTTCGGAAAATGTGTTCGAAAGTACTTCACGAGACTGCCTGTTCGTACCACCTGCAGTGAATCCGTACACGTCCGAGTGTATATTTGGAAAATGTTGAGGGGACCTCACATGTACCAAAAATATGCCTGTACGTATTAAGTCGCCTTAATGAAGCAAGAGTCTGTAACATGCATGTGGTACACGTGAAGTCGTCTTAATGAAAGCAAGAGTTTGTAATGTCACGAATCACCATGACTGGCCCCGCGTCCATTAGATATTATGTTTCGAGATGAAATGCTTGTATTCATTTCGTGATGGGATATACATATACCAAAAGCTACAACACTCATATATTCTTCGCCACATCATACTTGAGGTTCAAGTTTCACGATAAACCACACACATCTAAAGCCTGTAAACTGAACACGTAGGCATTAGAATTACGAATAACTTAAATTGGAACGATCACATAGATAATGCTGTGGGGAAAGCAAACCAATTTGTTGGCTGTATTATCGCGAAATAAGTGAGCGAGTGGCACGAATTGGGATGACAGTCATTAAAACCAAGTCGTTTGTCGCTGCGGCAGGATCTTCTCATGAAATTTCAATCAGCAACTTTTTCCTCAAAGTGAGAAAATATTTTGTTGACGCCCACATACATAGGGAGGAATGATCATCATAGTAAAACGACAGAAACAGAGCTCGCAAAACTTTTTCTCGCCGATACCCTTCCCTCTCCTACCACCCCACCCCCATCATAAAATGATGAAAGGAAAAAAATTCTCGTTCACTAAATTTTCGCTGTTCGCGCAGTAGAACATAAGCAGACAAGACGTTTTACTTTATTACTTCTTTACTACTAGCTCAGTTTGCAACACGTTTTGCAGACAGTATTCACATATACCACTGAATGTGCCTGCAACATTATATTACTGTACGAAGCACAGTTCAAGAGATATGGCGTCATACACATTGAGATGCCTCAAACAATAGCTCCTTCTTAAAACAGAGCGCAAATTACCGAGACTAAATTCATTCAGTGTTTGATAATGAGAGTACTTAGCGACTTTCAACAAATGTTAAACATAATTTGAGACCTTTCTAAACTTTTTCTAGCTTTCATGCTTAGTGTCAAATATTTAACAGACTAATTTGTAAACTCAAAATGGTTCAAATGGCTCTAAGCACTATTGGATCTAACATCTGAGGTCATCAGTCCCCTAGACTCAGAACTACTTATCCCTAACCAACCTAAGGACATCACACACATCCATGCCCGAGTCAGGATACGAACCTGCGCCGGCCGGTGTGGCCGAGCAGTTCTAGGCGCTTCAGTCTGGAACCGCGCGACCGCTACGATCGCAGGTTGGAATCCTGCCTCGGGCATGGATGTGTGTGATGTCCTTAGGTTGGTTAGGTTTAAGTAGTTCTATGTTCTAGGGGACTGATGACCTCAGATGTTAAGTCCCATAGCGCTCAGAGCCATTTGAACCATTTTTGAACGAACCTGCGACCGTACCAGCAGGAGCGCGGTTCCGGACTGAAGCGCCTAGAAACGATCGGCCGGCAATTTGTAAACTAACAAGACGTTTGAAGTTGTTCTATACACGGGAGATCGATTCTTTAAAGTATCTGGGATGATGGGTTTACCGGTTGGTACCTATCACCATAGCCTCTGTCTTTTGGTACCACACCAACTAATACATTTTGTTCACGTTTCAGACATTACTGCTGACGTGTGTGTGTATACCTGGAACGTGTTGGATCGCAGAACTAGTTGTGTGAAAATACTGTACGTCCTTTTCTTAAGACGAACCTGACTATAAACAATACAGGGTGCGGCAGCGTTCATAGTTGTTGTTGTTGTTGTGGTCTTCAGTCCTGAGACTGGTTTGATGCAGCTCTCCATGCTACTCTATCCTGTGCAAGCTTCTTCATCTCCCAGTACCTACTGCAACCTTCATCCTTCTGAATCTGCTTCGTGTATTCATCTCTTGGTCTCCCTCTACGATTTTTACCCTCCACGCTGCCCTCCAATGCTAAATTTGTGATCCCTTGATGCCTCAAAACATGTCCTACCAACCGATCCCTTCTTCTAGTCAAGTTGTGCCACAAACTTCTCTTCTCCCCAATCCTATTCAATACCTCCTCATTAGTTACGTGATCTACCCACCTTATCTTCAGCATTCTTCTGTAGCACCACATTTCGAAAGCTTCTATTCTCTTCTTGTCCAAACTGGTTATCGTCCATGTTTCACTTCCATACATGGCTCCACTCCATACAAATACTTTCAGAAACGACTTCCTGACACTTAAATCTATACTCGATGTTAACAAATTTCTCTTCTTCAGAAACGATTTCCTTGCCATTGCCAGTCTACATTTTATATCCTCTTTACTTCGACCATCATCAGTTATTTTACTCCCTAAATAGCAAAACTCCTTTACTACTTTAAGTGTCTCATTTCCTAATCTAATCCCCTCAGCATCACCCGATTTAATTTGACTACATTCCATTATCCTCGTTTTGCTTTTGTTGATGTTCATCTTATATCCTCCTTTCAAGACACTGTCCATTCCGTTCAACTGCTCTTCCAAGTCCTTTGCTGTCTCTGACAGAATTACAATGTCATCGGCGAACCTCAAAGTTTTTACTTCTTCTCCATGAATTTTAATACCTACTCCGAATTTTTCTTTTGTTTCCTTTACTGCTTGCTCAATATACAAATTGAATAACATCGGGGAGAGGCTACAACCCTGTCTCACTCCTTTCCCAACCACTGCTTCCCTTTCATGCCCCTCGACTCTTATAACTGCCATCTGGTTTCTGTACAAATTGTAAATAGCCTTTCGCTCCCAGTATTTTAACCCTGCCACCTTCAGAATTTGAAAGAGAGTATTCCAGTTAACGTTGTCAAAAGCTTTCTCTAAGTTCATAGTACGATATTAAAAACACATGATCAGGCAGTAACTGTAATTTATTTGTTACCTCTTATGTCAATTAATATTTAAAGGTATGCCATTTACTAATGTGTAAGTCATTGTCCATTGCGTGGATTACTTTTTGAATATGACTCCTGTCAAATGATGCCCCTCTGCACAACACATTCATCTAGGCGCCTTTGGAAGCTTTCCATAACTCGGCGTAACGTATTCCCTGGGGCACTGCCGACGGCAGTTCTGATGCGATCCTTCAACTCAGGAATGGTGGCACAACGTGTCCGGAATACTTCTTGCTTCAGGTAGCCCCAAGGAAAAAGTCTGCACATGAAAGGTCAGGTGAGCGAGGCGGCCAGGAAATGTCACCAAAACTGGAAATTACTCAACCGGGAAATGTCTGTCGCAAGAAATCCATTCAAATTCTGGCCACCATTCCTGAGTTGAAGGATCGCATCAGAACTGCCGTCAGCAGTGTCCCAGGATTCAAATGGTTCAAATGGCTCTGAGCACTATGGGACTTAACTTCTGTGGTCATCAGTCCCTTAGGACTTAGAACTACTTAAACCTAACTAACCTAAGGACATCACACACATCCATGCCCGAAGCAGGATTCGAACCTGCGATCGTAGTGGTCACGCGGTTCCAGACTGAAGCGCCTTTAACCGCACGGCCACACCGGCCGGCCTGTCCCAGGGAATACGTTACGTCGAGTTATGGTAAGCTTCCAACGTCGCCTAGATGAATGTGTTGTGCAGAGGTGCATCATTTGACAGGAGTCATATTCAAAAAATGATCCACGCAATAGACAATGACTTACACATTACTAAATGGCATACCTTTAAATATTAATTGACATAAGAGGTAATAAATAAATTACAGTTACCGCCTGATGGTGTGTTTTTAATATCCTACTGTGGTGTCACCGCCAGACACCACACTTGCTAGGTGGTAGCCTTTAAATCGGCCGCGGTCCGGTAGTATACGTCGGACCCGCGTGTCGCCACTATCAGTGATTGCAGACCGAGCGCCGCCACACGGCAGGTCTAGAGAGACGTCCTAGCACTCGCCCCAGTTGTACAGCCGACTTTGCTAGCGATGGTTCACTGACAAATTACGCTCTCATTTGCCGAGACGATAGTTAGCATAGCCTTCAGCTACGTCATTTGCTACGACCTAGCAAGGCGCCATTATCATTTGCTATTTATCTTGTGATGCATGTACCGTCAGACCGATATTCACCAATTATGGATTAAAGTTAAGTATTCCAGAAGCTACGTACCTTTTTTGCTAGTCTCTATTCCTTTAACTGTTCCAGACTTCACGCCATCCTGCGTGAGCTTAAACGCGTGCCCTTCGGCCTGCCGTCCTACTGGATTGGCTGTCTTGCCAGTCCACAAAACCTACTATGAACGCTGCTGCACGCTGTAGCTTTATCAATAATTACCATAAAAAGCAGAACAGCTTCTTGCACCGGACCGTTGCTCGAAATAATGTCCTGATGCTTTTTACGTACGTTTGATGAAATGAAAGATAACTCTATTTCTATGGATCAAATAATATATTTTCTCTAAAATCGACTTTATTGAGCCACTGGTAAAAGTAAGTAAATATGAATAGTTGATAGACAGTTGTATAACCTCTCTCGTCTATCTTCGTTCAGTCCCCTTTAAAATACATAAAAGCAGAAGCTATATTAATCTCGCTATTCAACCTCAAGAAGCCCTCACTGGTCTACCTCTAGCAGATGCTGAGAAAAAGAAGTATCCAACAGCAAGAAAATCTAACATTTAAAAATGCATTGTGTTGTTTATTACTTATTAGAACAGTAATGACACTGGCTTCTTTCTAAATACTGAGAGAGCACTTTGAGGCACTGAATATCCGTTTAAATGTTTCGTTGTAATTTACATTAGAACTGGTCTCAGGTCTTATGATATAGCTCAGAAATTGACTTCCCACACAAGCTGATGCGGAGGAATGTAGACTATCGTTTTTCTTTCTCTCTGTCTGTGTGTGGGGCAGGAAAGGTACAGGGTCCGTCATTCATCGTATGGTCGCTTGCGGAGAATGTATGCAGATGTAGATACAGATGTAGATGTAGACATGGTCGCATGTTAATGTAACTTCATACACATACACAATATTGTTAGGTACATAAATGATAAGAGTTGCAATTCTCTGTCACAGGTGTAACGGCTACCATTAGTGTTATTACCAGATCTGGTAGAGTACATATGGCGTGTGAAAAGCAGCAGGTGGTGATTGATCACTGAAGGACACGGAGATGCTGCGTAAGTGGGTAAATCAGCAACATCAGCACCTACGAGAGATTGAAGGAGACTTCATTGTAGGTATCCATTTGGCCCGCTGGTCGAATAGTACAATATCTAGAATTTTTGGACAATCGGACACGACATTGCCCCGATGTTGAACTGTGTGGGAGTGTCAGGGCGAGCATACTCGTCTCCGAGGTTCCGGCCGGCCACGTCTGCCCTCCCCAGGGGAGGATCGCCTTATTGTGCACCAAGCACAGCGTAACCCCTTCTGTATCTCCATTTAGATCTACGCACTCCACAATCCACCGTATGCTGCATGCCAAAGGGTACCTTGTACCAGCACTAGCCATTTCCTTCCCTGTACCACTCGCAAATACTGCGAGGGATAAACGACTGTCTATACAGAGTGGTCCATTGATCGTGACCGGGCCAAATATCTCATTAAATAAGCATCAAAAGAAAAGACTATAAAGAACGAAACTTGTCTAGCTTGAAGGGGGAAGCCAGATGGCGCTATGGTTGTTCCGCTAGATGGCGCTGCCATAGGTCAAGCGGATAACAACTGCGTTTTTTTTTTTTTTTAAATACGAAAACCCATTTTTATTACGTATTTGTGTGGTACGTAAAGAAATATGAATGTTTTAGCTGGACTACTTTTATCGCTTTATGATAGATGGCGCTGTAATAGTCACAAACATATGGCAACAGGTAGCTTTTTAAACTAAAATACAGAACGTAGGTACGTTTGAACATTTTATTTCGGTTGTTCCAATGTGATACATGTACCTTTGTGAACTTATCTTTTCTGAGAACGCATGCTGTTACAGCGTGATTACCTGTAAATACCACATTAATGCAATAAATTCTCAAAATGATGTGCGTCAACCTCAATGCATTTGGCAATACGTGTAACGACATTCTTCTCAACAGCGAGTAGTTCGCCTTCCGTAATGTTCGCACATGCATTGACAATGCGCTGACGGGGAGAAAGAAATCTGGTGACGACAAATCCGGTGAACGTAAGGGCCATGGTATGGTGCTTCGACGACCAATCCACCTGTCATGAAAAATGATATTCAATACCGCTTCAACCGCACGTGAGCTATGTACCGGACATCCATCATGTTGCAAGTACATCGCCATTCTGTCATGCAGTGAAACATCTTGTAGTAAATTCGGTAGAACATTACGTAGGAAATCAGCATACATTGCACCATTTAGATTGCCATCGATAAAATGGGGGCCAATTATCCTTCCTCACATAATGCCGCACCATACATTAACCCGCCAAGGTCGCTAAATGATCCACTTGTCGCAGCCATCGTGGATTTTCCGTTGCCCAATAGTGCATATTATGCCGTTTTTACCGCTGTTGGTGAATGACGCTTCGTCGCTAAATAGAACGCGTGCAAAACATTTGTCATCGTCCCGTAATTTCTCTTGTTCCCAGTGGCAGAACTGTACACGACGTTCAAAGTCGTCGCCATGCAGTTCCTGGTACATAGGAATATGGTACGGGTACAATCGATGTTGATGTAGCATTATCAACACCGACGTTTTTGAGATTCCCGATTCTCGCGCAGTTTGTCTGCTTCTGATATGCGGATTAGCTGCGACAGCAGCTAAAACACCTACTTGGGCATCATCATTTGTTGCAGGTCGTGGTTGACGTTTCACATGTGGCTGAACACTTCCTGTTTCCTTAAATAACTTAACTATCCGGCGAACGGACCGGACACTTGGTTGATGTCCAGGATACCGAGAATCATACATAGCACACGCCCGTTGGGCATTTTGATCACAATAGCCATACATCAACACGATGTCGACCTTTTCCGCAATTGGTAAACGCTCAATTTTAACACGTGTGATGTATCACGAAGCAAATACCGTCCGCGCTGTCGGAATGTTACGTGATACCACGTACTTATGCGTTGTGACTATTACAGCGCCATCTATCACAAAGCGAAAAAAGTGGTCCAACTAAAAATTTCATATTTCTTTACGTACTACACAAATATGTAATAAAAATGGGGGTTCCTATTTTTAAAAAAACGCAGTTGATATCCGTTTGACCTATGGCAGCGCCATCTAGCTGGTCAACCATAGCGCCATCTGGTTTCCCCCTTCAAGGTAGCCGAGTTTCGTTCTTTGTTGTTTTTTCGTTTGGTACTTATTTAGTGAGATATTTGGCCCAGTCACTATCAATGGACCATCCTGTATACCTCCGTACGAGCCCAAATTTCACCAACGCTTTCTTCGTGTTCCTTACGCGAAATGTACGCTGACGGCAGTAGAATCGTTCTGCAGTCAGCTTCACACGCCCGTTCACTGATTTTTCTCAATAGTGTCCCGCATAAAGAACGTCGATTTCCCTCCACAGATTTCGATTTGAATTCACGAAGCATCTCCGTAATAATCGCTTGTCGATCGGAACTACTGGTAACATCTCTAGCAGTCTTCCTCTGCACTGCTTCGATGTCTCCCTTTAATCCGACGTGGTGCGGATCCCAAACACTCGAGCAGTACTCAAGAATCGGTCGCACTAGCGTTCTCTACGCTGTCATCTTTGTAGGTAACCTCCACTTTCCCAAAATCCTCCCAATGAAACGAAATCAGGCATTCGGTTTCCCTACCACCGACCTTATGCGCTCATTCCATTTTGTTTCAGTTGGTAGCGTTTATGCATAGATATTTAATCGACGTGACTGTGTCAAGCAGTACTCTTGCTGTATTAAAACTATATGAGTTTGTTTTTCCTATTTCTAATCTGCATCAGATACATTTACAGCAAGGTGCCATTCATCATACCAACTAGAAATTTTGTCTGGGTCATCTTGTACGAGGGTCACTCCAAAAGAAACGAACACTAGTTTTGCAAAAAAAAAAACAGTTTTCATTCTGCATGTGCAAAAAGTTTTACAGGGTGTAGATACATCCTTCCCGCGTGTTTTCAAACTTAGTTCAACCTGTTCCCGTGAGTGGTGCCGTGATAGCATGTCTTCAAGATGACTGCTACATTTGACGTTCGTCAGAAGCAGCGTGCTGTCATAGAATTGCTGTGCTGTGAAAACGAGACAGTGGGAAACATCCACAAGAGGTTCAAAAAGGTGTATGGAGATGCTGCTGTCGATCGCAGTACAGTTAGTTGGTGGGCAAGCAGGTGACGTGATTAAAGCGGGCACGGCAATATTGTGGATTATCCTCGCAGCGGCAGACCTCGTACTGCACACACTCCAGACAATGTGCAGAGAGTTAACGAATTGGTGAGTGCTGACAGATGCATCACAGTGAACGAATTGTCACGCAACGTTGGGATATGGGAAGGAAGTGTTCGCAGAGTACTGAAAGTGTCGGCGTTAAAAAGGTTTGTGCCACGTGGGTTCCCAGGATGTTGACAGTGGTTCACAAATAAACAAGAAAAACGGTATGCAGCGAACTTTTGGGACAGTACGAGAATGGTGGAGATGAATTTCTTGGAAGAATTGTGACAGGTGATGAAACGTGGCTCCATAATTTTTCACCAGAGACGAAGAGGCAATCAATGGAGTGGCATCATGCAAATTCACCCAAGAAAAAAAAAATTCAAAATTATACCTTCTACTGGAAAAGTTATGGCTACGGTGTTTTTCGATTCCGAAGGACGCTTGCTTGTGGATATCATGGCAAGTGGAACCACCATAAATTCTGATGCATATGTGACGACACCGAAGAAACTTCAAGTTCGACTGAGTCGTGTTCGACCACATCGGCAAAAGCAGGATGTTTTGCTGTTGCACGAGTGAGGATTGCCCCAGGCAAGTGCGACAGGACCGCTCTTATTCTCTACATATGCCTCTACATTTACAACTGTACTCTCTGCAGTCACTTTGCTGTGTGTGGCGGAGGGTACTTGTGTACCACTATCACGACAATGCACGGCCACATGTCAGTCAAGAAACCACGGAAGCGATCACAAAACTCGGATGGACAACACTATCACTTCACCCCTTTCCTGACACAGTACAGTACAGGATAGGAAGAAGAACCGTGTGGGCTCAAATACCATCTATCTACGTGAATGATCCGATGGACAGGCTGTCCAGCAGTCTGCGGCTGTTTGCTGAAGACGCTGTGCTATACGGGGAAGGTGTCATCGTTGAGTTTTCAGTGAGCCTAGCCGATCTGAGATGTACACTTGGTACTTTTTGCCTTCATACGGGCTCACTTGGCCTGCTGGGTTGCCTGTATATGGCATGGGTAGAATACACAGACTCAAGTCAACAGTCATAGCAACCTAACAACAAAGACATATGGCTCGTATTTTACTTTTCTTGTTTTCTGAGCAACTGAGCATCTCTTGATGATCAGGGGAGCACAGTTAGTAACCATTCCTCTGTGTAAAGAACACCTTTCTAATGACCATAAGCAAAAGCAGATCAAAAAGTATAAATAAAAATTAATCAGAAAATTAAAACTTGTCTCCATTCCCAAGCCATCAGTAAGCAATAAATTACTTAAAATCTTAACTTCTCCTGAAGGGTAGTTACCCTACAGAGGTTGGATGGTTTTGGGGTTTGATGGGGGCTAAACATCGAGGTCATCAGTCCATTGCTCCAAACAGACATACTTCTAAAAGGCCTATACAGTAAAAGCGCAACCTCTGCACCCAGAGGGAGGGAACACCAAGGGATACAGAGCTAAAATGAACACCGCAGTAACACAAAATATAGGAAACTTAAAAGGAGCAGAGCAAGTAGTCGTCGAGAGTAAAACAGACTACAGTGGTTGATGGATCAGGTAAAAGGTCAACCAATCAACTACAAACGAAGACCCTCCAGCTGGAAACCACTGATAGAGGTACCAACACAACTTGTTACCATAAAAGACACTATTTTGGTATCCACGTCACAATTAAAAGTCACTGGAGTGGGTGTAGCCTGAGAAATCATGCGAGAGCTCTCACACTAGAGCCAGCTGCACGGATAAAACGTAAAACTGAGTCAGCTATAAAGGCATCGCCACCGAGAATTAAAGGAAGTGCAGCTGGTAAATTAAAGGACTGCCGCAAGGGGGCTAAAAGGGGGCAGTTCATCAGAACATGGACTACGGTCAGCCCTGCATCACAGCGACACTTGGGAGGGTTCTCACGACAAAGGAGATAGCTGTGGGTCAACCGCGTTTGTCCAATTCGGAGACGGCAGAGAACAACTGAATCCCTACGCGTGCTCCTCAAGGATGTGTTCCATACGACCGTGGACGACATGACCATGCGGAGCTTATTTGGCGTGTTCAAGACAGACCATTCAGAGCTCCAGACATCGCGGACCTTGCGATGTAGGGCTGACTAGAGGTCTCTTTCCACGAGACCAAGCTCCAGGGGTGGCGAAGTGGTGGCCTGCTTGGCCAACCGTTCGACACGTTCGTCTCCTGGAATGCTGATGTGGGCTGGGATCCACACAAATGTTGCTGAACGACCACACTCGGAGAGAGCAGAAACAGCATCTTGAATACCGCGCACCAAAGGGTCCCGAGAAAAACACTGGTCGAGTGCTTGCAATCCACTCAGGGATTCACTGCATATGACAAATGACTCCCCAGCAAGAGAGGGGAAGAAAACCAATGTGCACTCTGTGTGCATACCGGGGGGAGTCATTCCAGATGTGGAAAGGGTCCTTCCGGATGCCATGAAGGGTACAGGGTGCACCCATCTGCAGGTGGTCGCTCATGTCGGCACCAATGATGTGTGTCGCTATGGATCGGAGGAAATCCTCTCTGGCTTTCGGCGGCTATCTGATTTGGTGAAGACTGCCAGTCTCGCTAACGGGATGAAAGCAGAGCTCACCATCTGCAGCATCGTCGACAGGACTGACTGCGGACCTTTGGTACAGAGCCGAGTGGAGGGTCTGAATCAGAGGCTGAGACGGTTCTGCGACCGTGTGGGTTGCAGATTCCTCGACTTGCGCCATAGGGTGGTGGGGTTTCGGGTTCCGCTGGATAGGTCAGGAGTCCACTACACGCAACAAGCGGCTACACGGGTAGCAGGGGTTGTGTGGCGTGGGCTGGGCGGTTTTTTAGGTTAGATGGCCTTGGGCAAGTACAGAAAGGGCAACAGCCTCAACGGGTGCGGGGCAAAGTCAGGACATGCGGGGACCAAGCAGCAATCGGTATTGTAATTGTCAACTGTCGAAGCTGCGTTGGTAAAGTACCAGAACTTCAAGCGCTGATAGAAAGCACCGAAGCTGAAATCGTCATAGGTACAGAAAGCTGGCTTAAGCCAGAGATAAATTCTGCCGAAATTTTTACAAAGGTACAGACGGTGTTTAGAAAGGATAGATTGCATGCAACCGGTGGTGGAGTGTTCGTCGCTGTTAGTAGTAGTTTATCCTGTAGTGAAGTAGAAGTGGATAGTTCCTGTGAATTATTATGGGTGGAGGTTACACTCAACAACCGAGCTAGGTTAATAATTGGCTCCTTTTACCGACCTCCCGACTCAGCAGCATTAGTGGCAGAACAACTGAGAGAAAATTTGGAATACATTTCACATAAATTTTCTCAGCATGTTATAGTCTTAGGTGGAGATTTCAATTTACCAGATATAGACTGGGACACTCAGATGTTTAGGACGGGTGGTAGGGACAGAGCATCGAGTGACATTATACTGAGTGCACTATCCGAAAATTACCTCGAGCAATTAAACAGAGAACCGACTCGTGGAGATAACATCTTGGACCTACTGATAACAAACAGACCCGAACTTTTCGACTCTTTAAGTGCAGAACAGGGCATCAGTGATCATAAGGCCGTTGCAGCATCCCTGAATATGGAAGTTAATAGGAATATAAAAAAAAGGGAGGAAGGTTTATCTGTTTAGCAAGAGTAATAGAAGGCAGATTTCAGACTACCTAACAGATCAAAACGAAAATTTCTGTTCCGACACTGACAATGTTGAGTGTTTATGGAAAAAGTTCAAGGCAATCGTAAAATGCGTTTTAGACAGGTACGTGCCGAGTAAAACTGTGAGGGACGGGAAAAACCCACCGTGGTACAACAACAAAGTTAGGAAACTACTGCGAAAGCAAAGAGAGCTTCACTCCAAGTTTAAACGCAGCCAAAACCTCTCAGACAAACAGAAGCTAAACGATGTCAAAGTTAGCGTAAGGGGGGCTATGCGAGAAGCGTTCAGTGAATTCGAAAGTAAAAGTCTATGTACCGACTTGACAGAAAATCCTAGGAAGTTCTGGTCTTACGTTAAATCAGTAAGTGGCTCGAAACAGCATATCCAGACACTCCGGGATGATGATGGCATTGAAACAGAGGATGACACGCGTAAAACTGAAATACTAAACACCTTTTTCCAAAGCTGCTTCACAGAGGAAAACCGCACTGCAGTTCCTTCTCTAAATCCTCGCACAAACGAAAAAATGGCTGACATCGAAATAAGTGTCCAAGGAATAGAAAAGCAACTGGAATCACTCAATAGAGGAAAGTCCACTGGACCTGATGGGATACCAATTCGATTCTACACAGAGTACGCGAAAGAACTTGCCCCCCTTCTAACAGCCGTGTACCGCAAGTCTCTAGAGGAACGGAGGTTCCAAATGATTGGAAAAGAGCACAGGTAGTCCCAGTCTTCAAGAAGGGTCGTCGAGCAGATGCGCAAAACTATAGACCTATATCTCTGACGTCGATCTGTTGTAGAATTTTAGAACATGTTTTTTGCTCGAGTATCATGTCGTTTTTGGAAACCCAGAATCTACTATGTAGGAATCAACATGGATTCCGGAAACAGCGATCGTGTGAGACCCAACTCGCTTTATTTGTTCATGAGACCCAGAAAATATTAGATACAGGCTCCCAGGTAGATGCTATTTTTCTTGACTTCCGGAAGGCGTTCGATACAGTTCCGCACTGTCGCCTGATATACAAAGTAAGAGCCTACGGAATATCAGACCAGCTGTGTGGCTGGATTGAAGAGTTTTTAGCAAACAGAACACAGCATGTTGTTATCAATGGAGAGACGTCTACAGACGTTAAAGTAACCTCTGGCGTGCCACAGGGGAGTGTTATGGGACCATTGCTTTTCACAATATATACACTCCTGGAAATGGAAAAAAGAACACATTGACACCGGTGTGTCAGACCCACCATACTTGCTCCGGACACTGCGAGAGGGCTGTACAAGCAATGATCACACGCACGGCACAGCGGACACACCAGGAACCGCGGTGTTGGCCGTCGAATGGCGCTAGCTGCGCAGCATTTGTGCACCGCCGCCGTCAGTGTCAGCCAGTTTGCCGTGGCATACGGAGCTCCATCGCAGTCTTTAACACTGGTAGCATGCCGCGACAGCGTGGACGTGAACCGTATGTGCAGTTGACGGACTTTGAGCGAGGGCGTATAGTGGGCATGCGGGAGGCCGGGTGGACGTACCGCCGAATTGCGCAACACGTGGGGCGTGAGGTCTCCACAGTACATCGATGTTGTCGCCAGTGGTCGGCGGAAGGTGCACGTGCCCGTCGACCTGGGACCGGACCGCAGCGACGCACGGATGCACGCCAAGACCGTAGGATCCTACGCAGTGCCGTAGGGAACCGCACCGCCACTTCCCAGCAAATTAGGGACACTGTTGCTCCTGGGGTATCGGCGAGGACCATTCGCAACCGTCTCCATGAAGCTGGGCTACGGTCCCGCACACCGTTAGGCCGTCTTCCGCTCACGCCCCAACATCGTGCAGCCCGCCTCCAGTGGTGTCGGGACAGGCGTGAATGGAGGGACGAATGGAGACGTGTCGTCTTCAGCGATGAGAGTCGCTTCTGCCTTGGTGCCAATGATGGTCGTATGCGTGTTTGGCGCCGTGCAGGTGAGCGCCACAATCAGGACTGCATACGACCGAGGCACACAGGGCCAACACCCGGCATCATGGTGTGGGGAGCGATCTCCTACACTGGCCGTACACCACTGGTGATCGTCGAGGGGACACTGAATAGTGCACGGTACATCCAAACCGTCATCGAACCCATCGTTCTACCATTCCTAGACCGGCAAGGGAACTTGCTGTTCCAACAGGACAATGCACGTCCGCATGTATCCCGTGCCACCCAACGTGCTCTAGAAGGTGTAAGTCAACTACCCTGGCCAGTAAGATCTCCGGATCTGTCCCCCATTGAGCATGTTTGGGACTGGATGAAGCGTCGTCTCATGCGGTCTACACGTCCAGCACGAACGCTGGTCCAACTGAGGCGCCAGGTGGAAATGGCATGGCAAGCCATTCCACAGGACTACAACCAGCATCTCTACGATCGTCTCCATGGGAGAATAGCAGCCTGCATTGCTGCGAAAGGTGGATATACACTGTACTAGTGCCGACATTGTGCATGCTCTGTTGCCTGTGCCTATGTGCCTGTGGTTCTGTCAGTGTGATCATGTGATGTATCTGACCCCAGGAATGTGTCAATAAAGTTTCCCCTTCCTGGGACAATGAATTCACGGTGTTCTTATTTCAATTTCCAGGAGTGTATAAATGACCTAGTAGATAGTGTCGGAAGTTCCATGCGGCTTTTCGCGGATGATGCTCTAGTATACAGAGAAGTTGCAGCATTAGAAAATTGTAGCGAAATGCAGGAAGATCTGCAGCGGATAGGCACTTGGTGCAGGGAGTGGCAACTGTCCCTTAACATAGACAAATGTAATGTATTGCGGATACATAGAAAGAAGGATCCTTTATTGTATGATTATATGATAGCGGAACAAACACTGGTAGCAGTTACTTCTGTAAAATATCTGGGAGTATGCGTGCGGAACGATTTGAAGTGGAATCATCACATAAAATTAATTGTTGGTAAGGCGGGTACCAGGTTGAGATTCATTGGGAGAGTGCTTAGAAAATGTAGTCCATCAACAAAGGAGGTGGCTTACAAAACACTCGTTCGACCTATACTTGAGTATTGCTCATCAGTGTGGGATCCGTACCAGATCGGTTTGACGGAGGAGATAGAGAAGATCCAAAGAAGAGCGGCGCATTTCGTCACAGGGTTATTTGGTAACCGTGATAGCGTTACGGAGATGTTTAATAAACTCAAGTGGCAGACTCTGCAAGAGAGGCGCTCTGCATCGCGGTGTAGATTGCTCGCCAGGTTTCGAGAGGGTGCGTTTCTGGATGAGGTATCGAATATATTGCTTCCCCCTACTTATACCTCCCGAGGAGATCACGAATGTAAAATTAGAGAGATTAGAGCGCGCACGGAGGCTTTCAGACAGTCGTTCTTCCCGCGAACCATACGCGACTGGAACAGGAAAGGGAGGTAATGACAGTGGCACATAAAGTGCCCTCCGCCACACACCGTTGGGTGGCTTGCGGAATATAATGTAGATGTAGATGTAGATGAGGGCAGGAGGAAAGGTGAGCGAGTGCACTATGAAGAGCAACCAGCTCCGCAGTGATAACACTGCTCCCACAAGGCAGGGAATGCTGCTCAACGTAGTCGCTGTGGATGAAAGCAAACCCAATGCGTCCATCGACCACAGAACCATCGGTGTAGACTACATCTGCATCGCAAAACGAGGCAAAAAGGGCCAGGAATTGTTGACAAAGACTGTCAGGTGCAACGGAGGACTTGGAGTGGCACGACAAATCCAAGCAAAGCCGCAAGCGAGGGAGGGACCAAGGAGGGGTAGAAGAAGAGGGCCAGAAAGATGGAGAAAAGGGAGAAGACTCGAGTGACGAGAGAATGGAACGAACGCGGATCGCGATCGGGAGACCCGACCTAGGCCGCCGTCGTGGGGAGGGGAGTGCAGAAGACGGAAAAAGGAGCCTGCAGTTTGGGTAGTCAGGCGCGGCATGGACGCGAGCGATGTATGACGCAAGCAGCTGTTGTCGGCGGAATCGTAGGGAAGCGATTCCAGCTTCTACAAGAAGGCTAGTCACCGGACTAGTGCGGAAGGGACCTGTCGACAGTCTGACGCCACAATGGAGAATTGGGCCGAGGATTTGCAACGTTGAAGGTGCTGCCGAGTCGTACACCACGCTCCCGTGGTCGAGACAAGACTGGACTAAGGCATTATAGAGCTGTGGGAGGGTTGTTCGTGCAGCCCCCCAAACAGTGTGGCTGAGGGAGTGAATGATGTTGAGGTGCCACCAGCACCGTTGTTTAAGCTCGCGAAGATGAGGTGTCCAAATGAGGTGAGCATAAAACAGCATGCCAAGGAAGCGATGCGTCTCCTCAATATAAAGGAGTTCATTGGCAAGGTAGAGCTCTGGATGGAGGTGGACCGTTCGACGACGACAGAAATGCATCACTCGTGTCTTAGAGGCTGAGAACAGAAAACCGTGGTTGGATGCCCAAAAATGTGCCTTACGGATAGCTCCCTGCAGCTGCCGTTCAGCGTCACTGATGCTTAGGGAACTGTAATAAAGACGGAAGTCATCTACATATAGAGAGGAACAGACTGATGAGCCCACTGCACCCGCAAGACCATTAATCGCCACCAAAAAAGAGGGGATCACTGAGAACCGAGCCCTGCAGGACACCATTCTCCTGAATATGGGCAGAGCTAAAATATGTGCCAACTCTAACCCGAAAGGAGCGATTGGAGAGAAAATTCCGAAGAAAAATCGGAAGTGAACCCCGTAAGCCCCATTCATGGAGCGTAGCAAGGATATGATGGCGCCAGGTGGTATTGTACGCCTTCTGAAGATCAAAGAAAACAGCAACTAGATGTTCTCGCTAAGTAAAATCTGTACGAATAGCTGACTCTAGCGAGACTAAATTTTCGATCGCTGAGCGGCCCTGTTGCTGGGCTAGGAGGCCCCGAGCTTTGAGGATTCACATGAGAAGCCAAACTCACCATCCATTCCAGGAGTTTGCACATAACGTTGGTAAGGCTGAGAGGGCGATAGCTATCAACCACCAGCGGATCTGCACCAGGTTTCAGCACTGGGATGGTAATGCTATCCTGCCAATGAGTTGGGAAGACGTCCTCCATCCAAATGCGGTTAAACAGTGCGAGTAATTCACCCTGACAGTGCGCAGCGAGATAGCGAAGAAACTGATTGTGAATTCGGTCTGGACTTGGGAGGTATCGGGGCAAGCTGTAAGGGCACTTTGGAACTCCCATTCACTTAACGGGGTGTTGTATCATTCTCAATGGTGTGTGCGAAACGACAACCGTGTATGCTCGCCTGCTCTTTAATGGCGCGGAATTCTGCGCTGTAGCCTACTGTCGCGGAAATACGAGCGAAGTACTCTGCCAGATGTTCGGCGATGGTGATTGGGTCAGTATAAAATGTACCCCGAAGAGAAAGGCAAGGGACAGACGCATGAGGGCGAACGCCAAAAATGCGCTGGACCCGCGACCACACCTGAGATGGGGAGGTGCGAGAACCTGTGGTGACAACATATCGTTCCCAGCAGCCCTGTTTGTTCCGCTGGATTAACCGCAGAGCCCGGGCCCGCAGCCGTTTAAAGGCAACCGGATTTTCTAGGGAAGGATGACGCCGGTGTCGTTGGCGGGCTCGCTGGCAGTCCCGGATAGCTTCTGCAATCTCTGGTGTCCACCAAGGGACTGACTTATGCCTTAGGGTACTGGAAGAGCAGGGGCAGTTGCCTCAGCAGCAGAAACAATGGCCATAGTGACCTCGTCCACTGCCAAATCAATGTCACCAGGAAGTGGAGTGATGGCCATAGTAGCTGAGGTGTAGGCTGCCCAAACAGCTCCACAAAGAGACCATTGTGGCAGCTGATCAGGGGGTTGGGATTGAAGAAGAGAAACCAGGATAGGAAAGTGGTCGCTACCACAGAGGTCATCGTGGACCCTCCAACTGGGGTATGGAAGAAGCCTGGGCTAATAAGAGAGAGGTCAATGGCTGAATATGTGCCACGAATCAAGCTAGAATGTGTGGGAGCACCAGCATTAAGGAGGCAGATGTCCTGCTGTGCCAAGAGGGCCTCAACGTTCCTACCCTGGCCCGAGATCTGGGCCCCACCCCATAAAGTGTGGTGGGCACTAAAGTCCCCCAAAAGGAGGAATGGCGGGGGAAGCTGGGCAAACAAGGCAGCTAGGTCGGCAAGAGGGACAACCTTATCTGTGGGAAGGCAGAGGTAACAGTCGATAAGCTCCATTTCTGCCCAGATTCTAACAGCCACAGCCTCGAGAGCCGTGTGAAGTGGCACTGGGGCACTAGGAACAGTGGCAAGAACATGAACACAGACACCACCAGACACCCTGTCATATTCTACATAGTTCTTATAGTAACCCCGGTAGCCACAGAAGGAGGGGATCTGCCGGCAGGAAACTAGGTTTCCTGTAGGGCCAGACAAGTGGCAAGGAAGTGGCACAAAAGCTGTTTCAACTCAGCAAGGTGGTGGAAAAAACCATGGCAATTCCATTGAACGATAATAGTATCCAACTGTGAAGACATGAAAGAACCTGGAAAGGGGGGGGGGGGGGTCATAGGTCATGCCTTAGAAGTGCTCGCCGCCACCGATTGCGAAGTAGCCTGATCAATTTCCATAGCAGCTCTGGGTCGAGCAACATCTAGCTCCTGAGGGGACGCTAGATGCTCCACATCATCTTCAGGTGCAGTGGTGAACTCCTTTTCTGTCTCTATGTCCGTCTCCTTTTGCTTTTTCTTCTTTTTGGTAGGGTCCCGTTTGCCCTTCAGTTTATCAGGCTGAGTGGGCTTTTCTGACCCAGTCTCATGGACTGAGGAAGACCTGGAAGCCCTACGGCCCTCAGGTGCTGGCTTTTTCAGCCACTGGCTGACATCTGGAGAGGCAGTAACTGTGGAAGGGAGGGCACCAAGCGATCCCTTCCGTGCGAGGGGAGCCGGAGGCAGCAGGCATTTCTCCGGCTCAGAGGTGGGGACTGAAGTCCCCAAAGAAGGAGGGGTTGTTACTCCCGATGTTGATAACAGGGGAGCAACGAAAGAGGGTGTTCCCCAACTACCTGGGGGGCAGGAATAGATGGCTGGGCTGGAGGGCCGACAAAAAGCGGCTGAGGTTGTTGGCTCGTCGCCAGGGATGGCAACATCGAAGCTGCTGCAGCAAACGTCGATGAAATGCTTCACAGGGTGAAGTCGGTCATACTTGCATTTAGCATCTGTGTTAGCGAGACTATCCAAGGTCTTATACTCCATAATCTTCCGTTCCTTTTGATAAACCATGCAGTCTGAAGAGCAAGGTGAATGTTTCTGTCTGCAGTTGACATAAACAGGGGGCGGCGAACACGGGACTTTGGGGTGAGAGGCACGTCCACAATCCTGACACGTAGGGTTGGCGTCACATCTGGATGACATATGCGCAAACCTCCACCACTTAAAGCAGCACATGGGAGGAGCGACATAAGGCTTAACATCACATTGATATATCATCACCTTGACCTTCTCGGGCAGGGTATCTCGCTCAAAAGCCAAGATGAAGGTGCCGGTGGCGACCCTACTATCTATAGGTCCTCTGAAGTCACGTCGTACAAAGTGGACATTCCAGATTTGCACGGAGCTCTTCGTCAGACTGCAACAACAGGTCACGATGAAAAATAAGTTCCTGAACCTTATTGAGGCTCTTATGAGGCGTAATGGAGACTGCAACATCACCGAGCTTGCCACAGGCATGCAATGCCCGTGACTGTGCTGGGGATGCTGTTTGTATGAGGACTGCTCCAGATCTCATTTTAGACATGCCCTCAACTTCTCCAAACTTGTCCTCCAAATTTTCCACAAAAAACTGAGGCTTTGTGGTCAGAAACGAGTCCCCATCTGTTCGGCTGCAAACCAGAAATCGAGAAGAATACGTCTCACCAGGTAATTTAGACCACCGTTCCTCCCCTGGTGTGGGCAGGGAAGGGAACGATTGGGGGTCATACTGTACAGCATTGAACTTTCCTTTTCTAGAGACTCGTGCTTGCACACTATTTGTATTTTGTTTCATGGTGGTCCCACGAGCAGCTAGGGGAAGGAATGTCCATCCAGATAGAGCCCCGCTTGCCTGGGTAAGCCTAATACAACTGGGGGCAGCAGGTTCCCCAGAGGTCGCCCACTAGCAACTGTTCTAGCTCAACAGCCATGTGTCTCCTCGGTGCGCAGCACACCTTGAGATTGAGGGGTTTTTATAGAGATTTATACCATCCTCGGGACCCAGGCAGTTAAGCCAAGATCCCCAGGCTCTGTAGTGTACAACATTCCACCGTCACGCCTTACAGTGGTCGTTGAACCACGCTCAGAGCTTTTGGTATTGAGGAATGGTGGCGCTTCCCAGTCCCCAGCTCAGGGACCCCGGGGTCGCCAAGCCCGTACCCAGCAACTAAATGCTGAGCCACCTGAGAGGACCCTACAGAGGCAGGCAGACATCATGCTCAGAAACAAGATACTTTGTAACGTGTAATGTTCTCACATCAGTACTGTATAGAAGCAGAATCCACTATTTACTCGGGGGGGGGGCCGGGGGGGGGGCGGGGGGGGGCAGCTGTTTTCTCAGGTTCCACCAAAACCACATCCTCAGAAATCACAATGTATTCAGAAGAAACAATCAAATATTTGTGACAGAAAAGATACAGGTTTCACAGCTGTCCTGTTAGTATGGCAACAATGATTTAAAGTAGTGATACCACAGACAAAGGCAAAGTTTAGAATAAGTGTAACAAACTTTTTAGGTAGCTATCTTAAGTCAGCAAAAGTTCATAAGTTTCCTTAGTCGGAATACATTAAAAAGAAATCTTTCCCAAGTAGCTCGTTTTGCAGTTGGCTGGAGATGAATTGAAGCAGCCCGCTGAAAAAAATCTTTCAGAAACGAAGAAATGAATGAACTGTAGAATGTGCTATCATCAATATCCCTTCTGCTCTCCAAAAATCTCTCTCCGTAGTTCCATACCCAAAATGGTTTTTATACTTGAGTACCACTTGCATGGCCAGACTGAGTGATATTTTGTCTTTTGGGCCATCGTTTAAAAATAATAAAGAGCATCCTTTCAAAACGTATTAAATGCAGCCAAGGGCAAAATACAGTTTGACACATTAAATCTTATTATGTACATCGCAGTCGATGGTTCAAAAACATATTACGTTCAGGGCAAGTTTCTCAGCTATGTTATTAGCCTGCTCTTTTTCTTGCTGTTTCTGCTGTTTTCGTCTTACAGCTCACAGTGTGGTGTTGATTACAAGATAGCGCACAGTGATGTTGCCTTTTGAAAGTTCCACCAGTCTTCAAATAACGCTAACATTAAACTGCAATAGATATGTAACGAGGCTATTGTAGTAGTGTCTACATATTTTTAACTACCACATCACTAGTGTACGAATCAGAATCTGTTTTCCTCTTCTTTCTTGTTATAAACTCATCCCTAATTAGGAACTATCACAACAGCACACAGTGCAAAAACATTAAGCAGCAGCACTTTCATTAAATTCAACTGCAAGTAAGAGCTGAACTGATTAAGAAAACAACAGCTGAGATCAAGGAAGACCATTAATGTACAGAAACTGGTCTTGTCTGAAGTAGGGAGGAGCGATAACTGATAGTGCTCTCGATATATCTACAGTAAAATCTATCAGTGGCGATATTTACTATCGGCAGAGCCGGATAGAGGGGGGCAAACTGGGGTATCTGCCCCGGGCGGCAATTTCAGGAGGCGCCAAATTTATATTCTAGAAGAAAAATAAACACAAAGCGCCTAGTATCCAGCGTATGTCAGTCCATCTATTGTTGAAATAATTTTGAAACAAACTGTTGGTTTTTGAACACATTCTAAGTTGATTTCTGAAAGAATCATAAGCTGATTTTTGAATGTATGCATAGTGTACGTCATGACTCTGCCTGGGCAATCCCCGTCGCATCTAGAAATAAAAGACTTTCCCGTGGACAAAAGAGGACGGGGCTATACGAGCTGAGCCGAATTAACCGGAACGGGTGAATTCCAATCGCTGTTTGCTTATGTGGTTGATTGGGTGTGCGAATGATAAAGCTTTGTTATAACTCTTCGCGAAACCCCTTGATTCAGACCACCACGGTGGAAATAAACGACTAACAGGAACAGCAGGTGAAAAAGATTACATATCCACTTGGTGTATCCAAGAAAGTGAAAGTTAGAGAGAAAATTTTTGCCAGCTCGCTACATTACGAAGGGCCACTTGTACAGTCCCTGGCTATCAGCCGCTTAGTTCTGTTCTCGGAATAAAATGCGGGATAACTACACCGGTGATTTTGGCAGGCTTAGTGAAGTTAACCAGAGAATAAGTTTTGACAATGGCAGGAGTAGTTACACAACTAGCGATGACAAGATTGATTGTTAGAACGAGGAAGGAGACGAAATAGGGATATCGCACAATTTATATGGGAATATGAGGATACTAGATGTATATAAAATTTCGTACTACTACCACTTTTCGATCTCATGCCTGAGAAACTGGAACATATGAATGAAATGAACTATTTCCTAACATTCAACTTTTTGCATATGGTAGGCCTTTTGATATTAGAACTTCGTGAATTATATTCTGTCTTGTTATTTATGTAAATGAGGTAAATAAAAATGATAATTTACGCCAAAACAGTATGGCTTATTTGGCGTGTGTTACAATTGCTGTAATAGTAGAAAGGTCTATTTCGTTTTCTCTAGCAGACAATGACAAAATAGACGTAATCAAATCGAGAAACCACACCAGTCTTGGGTACTATTCGTATTTAATTTGTGCGGGACAATAAGTTGGGAATGTGGGCCTCACGGGTGGCGTGTCAGGGATAAGTCCCCGCAGTCGCACTATCTTCTGTGTCCTCGGTAGCTCAGATGGATAGAGCGCCTACCATGTAAGCAGGAGACCTGGTTTCGAGTCCCGAGCGGGGCACACATTTTCAACTATCCCTGTTGACTTATATTAACGCCTATTCGTAGCTAGGGGTATTCAGTTCATTTTAATTTCATTCTAACGAGCTGCGTGGTCACCGATGGTATCTGTTCTTTCGGACATGTAACTATTCGTATTAACAGCTTTTCCGGTGTAAAGCAACGACATTCTGATTTTTCATGTAGCAAGACGTTTGACGAATGTTAATGAGGTAGTAGAGTCTTTCGCAGAAAGAAAAGCACGCCTTGTAAAGCTGTAGCAAGGTCAGAGAGAGAGAGAAAATGCTGGGACCTAAGGATCGAAGAAATGTGTACTGTCTTGCTTGTCTCTTGTCTTTACTGCTTTTATGTTTCGTATATTTAATTTTGTGTTAGACAGAAGAGAAAGTTATTAGCTAATGGGTAATAAAGAGTGCAAATTTTCTGGAGAATTCTTATTCTTCCGGTCACAATTAATCCCACTCAGTATTAATTATGAGTTCTTTTCTTTTTTTTTTTAAAAAAAAAAAGGGGGGGTAGGATGTCAAACCGGCCATCTAGGAGCAGGACACTGAATATCGGTTTGATGGCGTCTATTACAAAATATACATGGTTGAATTCCACAGAGCGAAATACAGAGAGGCGTGACACAATAATGCTGTGTGAAGAAGCGTGGCACTGCACTTTGGCACACTTAAAACCAGATAACATTTCTTACATTTCCTCGATCGTATATGTTGTATATATTAAACTCTCTAGAAAGATGTGTGATATAAAATGAACATAGTTTTGAAAAATAGATTTTTTTAAATTTTTGACGTCCTACTTCAAATGCTCGAGGAGGGGGTGCAACAATAACGTTTTTGCCCCAGTTCGGAAATACACTCCTGGAAATGGAAAAAAGAACACATTGACACCGGTGTGTCAGACCCACCATACTTGCTCCGGACACTGCGAGAGGGCTGTACAAGCAATGATCACACGCACGGCACAGCGGACACACCAGGAACCGCGGTGTTGGCCGTCGAATGGCGCTAGCTGCGCAGCATTTGTGCACCGCCGCCGTCAGTGTCAGCCAGTTTGCCGTGGCATACGGAGCTCCATCGCAGTCTTTAACAATGATAGCATGCCGCGACAGCGTGGACGTGAACCGTATGTGCAGTTGACGGACTTTGAGCGAGGGCGTATAGTGGGCATGCGGGAGGCCGGGTGGACGTACCGCCGAATTGCTCAACACGTGGGGCGTGAGGTCTCCACAGTACATCGATGTTGCCGCTAGTGGTCGGCGGAAGGTGCACGTGCCCGTCGACCTGGGACCGGACCGCAGCGACGCACGGATGCACGCCAAGACCGTAGGATCCTACGCAGTGCCGTAGGGGACTGCACCGCCACTTCCCAGCAAATTAGGGACACTGTTGCTCCTGGGGTATCGGCGAGGACCATTCGCAACCGTCTCCATGAAGCTGGGCTACGGTCCCGCTCACCGTTAGGCCGTCTTCCGCTCACGCCCCAACATCGTGCAGCCCGCCTCCAGTGGTGTCGCGACAGGCGTGAATGGAGGGACGAATGGAGACGTGTCGTCTTCAGCGATGAGAGTCGCTTCTGCCTTGGTGCCAATGATGGTCGTATGCGTGTTTGGCGCCGTGCAGGTGAGCGCCACAATCAGGACTGCATACGACCGAGGCACACAGGGCCAACACCCAGCATCATAGTGTGGGGTGCGATCTCCTACACTGGCCGTACACCACTGGTGATCGTCGAGGGGACACTGAATAGTGCACGGTACATCCAAACCGTCATCGAACCCATCGTTCTACCATTCCTAGACCGGCAAGGGAACTTGCTGTTCCAACAGGACAATGCACGTCCGCATGTATCCTGTGCCACCCAACGTGCTCTAGAAGGTGTAAGTCAACTACCCTGGCCAGCAAGATCTCCGGATCTGTCCCCCATTGAGCATGTTTGGGACTGGATGAAGCGTCGTCTCACGCGGTCTGCACGTCCAGCACGAACGCTGGTCCAACTGAGGCGCCAGGTGGAAATGGCATGGCAAGCCGTTCCACAGGACTACATCCAGCATCTCTACGATCGTCTCCATGGGAGAATAGCAGCCTGCATTGCTGCGAAAGGTGGATATACACTGTACTAGTGCCGACATTGTGCATGCTCTGTTGCCTGTGTCTATGTGCCTGTGGTTCTGTCAGTGTGATCATGTGATGTATCTGACCCCAGGAATGTGTCAATAAAGTTTCCCCTTCCTGGGACAATGAATTCACGGTGTTCTTATTTCAATTTCCAGGAGTGTATCATTCGTCGAATGACAGAAAACCAAAATATTATTCAATTTCACTACATAGCAACTGGGTTGTGTTTAATTTCATTTAGGTGATTTCGAAGGTGGGGGGTCGGACCCCTGGATCCCACCTTTAGCTACGTCCTTGGTAGGTGACAGGATGTTTGATGCCCGCGTCTCACCGCAGCACAGGACAATCTGAGGTTTACCCACTTCATTAAGCAAGATTGGGTGTGATCTGTGACAGGTCTGACAACAGATTACAATGCTGGTACAGGCAAAAGTGTTCTGAACATACTGTTTAGCATTCATTTTTGAGCCTGGGATTCGACAACAGACAACTCAACGTCTTTCCATGTTGACCCATCCACAGCACCAATTAGGTTTGCAATTGGTATGAGGTCGTTGATACGGGACCGTGGATCAATAGTAACGTGTCGCCTGTTAGATGAATCACGTTTCCTGTTATATTAGGTCGATCGTCGTGTCCGGATTCACCTTCATTTAGGTGAACATCTGCTAAAAACATGAACCGCGCCACACAGCCTATGCACGCCAGCGGAGGTCGGGAGACATTCGTCTGGGTTTCAGCGGGTCCTGTAGTACTGTACACTTAAAGTAGTAAAGGAGTTTTGGTATTTGGGGAGCAAAATAACTGAAGATGGTCGAAGTAGAGAGGATATAAAATGTAGACTGGCAATGGCATGAAAAGCGTTTCTGAAGAAGAGAAATTTGTAAACATTGAGTATAGATTTAAGTGTCAGGAAGTCGTTTCTGAAAGTATTTATTTGGAGTGTAGCCATGTATGGAAGTGAAACATGGACGATAACCAGTTTTGACAAGAAGAGAATAGAAGCTTTCGAAATGTGGTGCTAGAGAAGAATGCTGAAGATTAGATGGGTAGATCACATAACTAACGAGGAGGTATTGAATAGAATTGGGGAGAAGAGGAGTTTGTGGCACAACTTGACAAGAAGAAGGGACCGGTTGGTAGGACATGTTCTGAGGCATCAAGGGATCACAAATTTAGCACTGGAGGGCAGTGTGGAGGGTAAAAATCGTAGAGGGAGACCAAGAGATGAATATACTAAGCAGATTCAGAAGGACGTAGGTTGCAGTAAGTACTGGGAGATGAAGAAGATTGCACAGGATAGAGTGGCATGGAGAGCTGCATCAAACCAGTCTCAGGACTGAAGACCACAACATCAACAACTGTAGTACTGTACAGGGTGGCCAAGATAAACGAGGTCTCGTGTTATAGTAAACGTGATATTTGAAGCTATCTGTCACTACATTTACATGCAACACATCTTTCGAAAGACGAAAAGCGAATTTCGGAAGCAATTTTTCGCTGTCGGTATTTACCTGTTAAATATCTGAATCAGAGTTGTTAGCCCAGCTAAATATGACGCCTGGAAAACAGCTGTTTCAGTTCCTGATTTAGTTGGTACAATCGCTATTTCTGTCCAATTAGACGAAGTGTAAATAGCTTCAATCTGATATTTCTACTTATCCTTCAATGTACAAAAGGCCACTACCTATACTTCAATGCAAAAAAGGCCACTCCGGCCATATTAGCCAAAAAATTTTGAAAACAAGACGAAACCTGACAGCCCAAGCACTTATCATAGCGGGTTGCGTTTACAAGGAAGCGATAACAGATTGCGGAATGGGAAACCCGACAACTAGAAATGTTTACGTGACCACCCAGAAGGCGTATTGGGAAATCGGTTTGCAGCGTGTGTGTGTGTGTGTGTGTGTGTGTGTGTGTGTGTGTGTGTGTGTGTGATTTCTTAACGCTCGGCCGGCACTCGATCGTAGTTATGTGATAGTGATCAGTGCTGCGTTGTCAATAATCAGTTTGCAGCTTGTGAATACAGTTCTGCAGAATACCTTTTGCAATCGAATTTACTGCTGAAACTTTTTTTCGATCTAAATCGTTTAACATGTGAAATGAAAGTTTCGTCGTCCTGCAAAAAGTGTTGTGCACAAACAAATCACTAAATTTAGAGCAACAGATTCAGTCACTAACGCCAAACGTAACTGTGTAAAGAAAGTTTGTTCGCTGGAAAATACTGAACGTGTTCAGGAGACTACGGTAAAAAGTCCATGGAAATCAACTAGATGTCTATCGTCCCAACGGAACGGGGCGGAGGCAACAGCAGCAGCAACAACAACAACCACAACAACACTATCGTGACTGGTTACTCATGCATGTCGCTGACGGTTATCTACACCGAAATCTCCCCTTCAACTCAGACGAATCATGGTTTCATCTTAGCGGGAACGCGACCTCTCAAAACACACGCTCTTTGTTAACAATCCCAAGGAACGCTTTGAGGTGCCTCTGCACTATTTGAAAGTAGGCTTTAAGTGTGCAGTTTCAGGCCAACGGATTGTAGGCCCCAATTTCTTTAACAACACCGAGAACTCTCAAGTATGTGTAACGGAATAAGAAATTTCCTGGCAGATTAAAACTGTGTGCCCGACCGAGACTCGAACTCGGGACCCTTGCCTTTCGCGGGCAAGTGCTCTACCATCTGAGCTACCGAAGCACGACTCACGCCCGGCACTCACAGCTTTACTTCTGCCAGTATCTCGTCTCCTACCTTCCAAACTTTACAGAAGCTCTCCTGCGAACCTTGCAGAACTAGCACTCCTGAGCTAGTAAAGCTTCTGTAAAGTTTGGAAGGTAGGAGACGAGATACTGGCAGAAGTAAAGCTGTGAGTACCGGGCGTGAGTCGTGCTTCGGTAGCTCAGATGGTAGAGCACTTGCCCGCGAAAGGCAAGGGTCCCGAGTTCGAGTCTCGGTCGGGCACACAGTTTTAATCTGCCAGGAAGTTTCATATCAGCGCACACTCCGCTGCAGAGTGAAAATCTCTGTAACGGAATAGTTGCAACCATTCATAGCGCAGCTAACTGAGGAAGAACGAGTGGTTGCGTCCATGAAGTTTTCGGAGCAGGTTTATGGCCTCCATATCGCCCTATCTGTCTACCTGTGATTTTTATTTGTTGGGTAATTCAAAGGGTAAAATCTACAGTAACAACCCGCATAAAACAGAAGAGCTGAAAACAAATATTCGCAATGCGATTGCGGAAATCATAGCAGATGAATTATGTTGAGATGAGCTGATTGTGTATTGAAGTTAATGGTGAACATTTTCAGCACCACCTGCAAACTATTGACCTTCTGAATGTTCAGTGCCTTGTCTTTCGTAACAGTTATTTGCTATTCTATAATTACAATAAACAAGGGAATCTTCTGTAAGTCGATTATAAAGCATGGGACCTCTTATTTTGACCACCCTATAGTAATCGAAGGCACCATGGCAGTTAAGGCCTATGCTAACATTATTATGGAGCACCTGTATCCCTTCATACTTCATGTCCTTTCGAAGGGCGATGCAATCTTCCAGCGGGATAACTGTCCATGTGAGAAGGTCAGAATCATGTTTTTTTTTTTTTTTTTTTTTAGGAGAATGGTAGTTAAATGACGATATCTTAGCCATCAAATTAACCATATCTAAAACCAATGAAAACGACTGGAACACTATAGTGCACCAGCTCCACACTCACAAGCCAATGGCCCCAAATTCACATGAACTGTGCATCGACATCAGGAGGTATCTCTATAAAACCTACCAGAGACCTTTCGAATCCTTGCTAAGCAGAGTCACTGCTATATTGCATTCCACAGCTAGACCACCACCATTAGGGAGGTGGTCATAATGTTTTGCCTCGTCAGAGAGAGAGAGAGAGAGAGAGAGAGAGAGAGAGAATCTACTGCACTCTTCAGCCCTCCAGCCCTCCTCCTCAAAAAGCCACAAACTTGTGTGCACACAACTGGCGGCTATCGGATTCGGTCACATACTTGGGACTTCCCATCCTGTAACTTGTGCACATTGTCGATTCGTGTGAAATACGGGAATCCCTCGAGATGTCCCCTTGGCCAGAACTCTAATGGAATAAAGTCACATGGGCACTGGACCACCTCAACTAGTCCAGTACTCAGTAAACGTTTGTTTCATGCTTTGTGTAGAAAACAGTATGGTGCACTAATGGTGTAAGACAGGCCTATGTGCTGTGTGTGACAACACCATCACAGTATTTAAAAAAAAAGTACAGAGACAAACTTCGCCAATAATAAATTAGCAATAAACGACAAAAGGAAGAAATCCTACCACTACTAAGAACCGACCATTCTCAACAGAAGTGAACTGGCCCATATCTGAACAAGTATTGGCTTCTCGACTTCTTTGTCTAGTTTTGTCTAGTACTATTTTCTGTCAGACACACAGGGACACATTTTTAAACATATTATATCTGTATCGTGGCAGCTAAAACAGGCCATCCAAATCTTATTCGAAATGAATAAATATAATGAGGTGAGGTTATCACTGTCTTATAGTGCACAGTGTGACCAATTTTCAGAGGGTTTTGTGAGCCAGCCTGGTACTTACCTTTAGTTCAGTTCATGAATGATAGTGATTCGCAGAGGTTGAGGCACCAATGAGGACTGCATTGTTCCCAGTTCCAAGTGATAGTTTAAGCGTGCCCGCGCGAAGAAAGCGCGTATCCCATAAATCCATAAATTACATCTCGTTGCATATGCAGAAATTTGCTGCTTACCACCACTATCAGCGATAACGACTCGCAACAAATTCAATGAAAATCCACTAAATGACTCGCCATGATCACATTTAATGCTCGCATTAGCTATGAAGTTCACAGCAGACTGTTCAGAACATCACTGGCTTTCGGAGAATGCGTGACGTACGCGCGCAGAACGATCCAAAATTTCACCGGCATCATTCATGACTCCAACTATAGTTGGATGTGAGAAACCACCTAAAAACCACGTCCAGACTAGGATGATATAAAAAATTAATATAATTGAATATGATAGAGTTATTAAAATGTCTGTGCTTAATTTTTCTTGGCGATCGGCCTTCGCTTACTTTTTAGTTTAGTAGAGAAAGAGAGACAGAGAGAGAGCGCGGACGGCTGAGCCATAAGCTAATTTCGTTTATACATTTGCTTCACTTTAAGCGGTATGTTACTTCTCATTGCTGTTAATTTTATGCCTACGTGTACAAGTCAAAAGAATCACTTATGCTTGTACACATTACTTTACCTTAAAATACACTCCGGAAGAAAAATTACACTCATAATTGCGTACACCATATACAGGGTAGCGCACGAAATATGTTACCATTTTGTTTTTGAATATAAACTTTATTTTCAGTACAATCTGAAAGGAAGAGCCGTCCATGGAGATTTGTTCTAACTCAGCACATGCTCAATATGTCCACCATTTCGTTTTCTAACTTCCTTCAAACGAACACTGAAGTTAGTGATTACCCTACGGCACATGTCTTCCGTAATTTCACTGCAAGCTTGAAGAATAAGTCTTCTGAGCTCCATTAAATCACGTGGACGTTTCAGGAAAAATTTTTCTTTTAGGTACCCCCAAAGAAAAAAGTCACATGGATTGAGGTCTGGACTATTGGGGGGGGGGGGGGGGGGGGCAATTTTGTCCGTCATTGAAGCGACCTGGAAACCTGAGTGAAATGATCCGCATGTAGAAATGCTCGTGTAAAAACTCCATCACAGTGTTTGCAGTATGTGGCCTTGCTCCATCTTGCATGAACCACTGAGTGTTGAAGGGCAAGGCAATAGCAAGAAGCTGTGTAACGAAGCTATTGCGAAGCATGCTCAAATAATGCTCGCCGTTCACAGTTTCTTCAAAGAAAAAGGGTCCAATAAGTCTGTGACTGAAAATTGCTGCCCACGCTGTAATCCTCGGAGCATAATGTTGTCGTTCATGAAGCACTTGTGGGCTTTCAGTGGCCCAAAAGCATACATTTTGTTTGTTAACCACACCGTCTAAATGAAAATGCGCCTCGTCTGAAAACCAACAACGTTTCTTCCCTATCCTCCGCCCCCTGAGCACAAGTCATCTTGTATGGGTACATATGGAGGTCACTTTTAGGAATGTTTGAACGGAGCGTCTGGATATTCCCAGATGCACTGCTGTCTTTCTACACGTTTTCCCGGGACTTCTCTGTACAGCAACTCCTACCGCTTCAGTATTCTCCGGCGAACAAACAGGCTTAGGCCGAGGTCGCTTCGCTTCCAATACTGTTCCTTCCTGCACAAATTTATCGTACAGCTTGTGGATGGTCTTCTTGCAAGGGACCCATCGTGTGTTAAACTATTGTCGAAAACGCCTCTGAGTCACAAGGGTTTTCGTTTCATGAAAAAGTAACACAATTGCCGATCGTTGCTGTGTCGTCAGCAGTGATCTCTGTACTAAGGAGATCACTGGTCGTCAGTCTTCCATTGTCAGCCATTGCTGCTTACTAGTCTCCAAGCGCCAGTATCGTGAATTACACGTCATTTCGTAACTCATTTGTTTTTCCAAGCTCTGCTGGTACTGCTGTAGAGATCCCAGCGGGATAACTAATGTGCGTCGTAAATTGTGAAAGAAACAATTGGTAACACATTTCGTGCGCCACACCGTACAATTACCTTGCGATAAAAAAAGTTACAATGCTTCGTCATTCTATTAAGGCTTTTATATCTTGTCTCTCCCCGTTTTCTCATAGGCTAATCTGTACGTCCCAGGGTATGGTAATTTGGAAATTACATATGGTCCTGAACAGCGTACTTTACTTACTTACTTATCCTTGGCTTGGGCCTTTGTGACCATATGCCTGCTCCACACTCCTCTTCCATCGTTCCCAGTTGCGAGCCTCCTGCCAACACTCGCCCGATCCTAGTCCCATGTCCTCGGTGTCCTTGTCAAAGTTGTCCTTCCATCTTGTCCGTGGTCGTCCCCAGTACCTGGTTCCAGCTACAGCTCCCAGAAACACATCATAGGGTATCCTCCCTTCATTCATCCTTGTTGCATGTCCAGCCTAGGTCAACCTTATTCTTTTTATAATGTCAGGCTGTGCGTAAAGCTCTTTTAGTTCTTTTTTTTTCGAATTCTCCATTCCCCGTTTGTGAATCAATCACAGGACCATATATTTTTCGGAGGGTTTTTCGTTCGAAAACAAGTAGTTTCTCATCATCTGTTCTCCTAAAGGTTAGGCTTTCACCAACGTACATAACCACTGGCATAATCTTACTTTGGTACAGACTGATCTTAAAACATCTTGACAGGGATCTTTTCTTCAGCACATTTTGAAGGCTAAAAGTATGCTCTGTTGCCTCCGACAATTCTTGCATTTATTTCGATTTCACAGTGGTTCTGATCACTGCAAAGACTACGGAGGTATTGGAAAGTATTTCACCTTCTGAATCGGAGACTGTCCACCGTGAGCGGGTCCCCATCTCTCGCTGACTTGCTCAGGACCACGTATTCTGTCTTAACTTCACTGACTTGCAGGCCTGCCCTACTGGCAATCTTGCAGTACGAGCCTGCCATTGTAACAGAGTAAATGTACTAGAGTAATTGCCACTTCTTATTTAGTTTGCAAATTTTTGTCGAATTAGGATGCGTCCTTGAGAGGACTAGTTGCCCTTCAAAAAGTTGTGCAACACATTTCTGTTTCAGTTTCTTGTAACAAATTTTCTTTATATACTCGGCCCTGTCTTGTGTCATTTCTGTAGTGGGTGCCTTTGGTGTGGGCGACTCCTATTCATTCCTTTGTTTTGTTCGGAACATCAATTCATTAGGTGTGAAACCTGTTGAAGAATGTGGAAGGTTATTGACAATTTGCATGAAAGGAATTACGTATTCTACCCATCGGGAGTGTGTGTGAGGGGTGTATGTCCTAAAAATAAACAGCTAAATTCTTTAAAGACTCGTTCAGCTGGGCTTGCTTCTGGGTGATAATGGCTTACTAATATTTGATTTATGCCCTGTGAGGTCATAAATTGTTTCTACTTTTGCCCAAAGAAATATGAAGCATTATCAGTTAGTAGTACCATTGGCTTACCAACTCTTCTCAAACTGTCTACCTCAATCCTTTTTCCGATATTTGTGGCTGTTGCATTTTTAATGGCATACATTTTGATATGTTTCGAGAAAGTGTCTTATAGTGCTACTACGTATTTTACTCCTTTACTTCTTGAATATGGACCAGCTATGTCCAATGATACTATATCTAGAGGGGTTTTTGTGAGTACTGAGTGTAGCTCAGTATTTTTTGACACATTGGACTGTTTTCATTTTTGACATATTGCACGTTTTCTTAATACCTGTAGGACTCGCCTTTTCAAATTGTTGCAATTATTGCAGTACATTTGCTCACTCCATAATGTCCCCATACTTCATGTGTGTGTCTTACAAATTCGTTGATATAGTCTTCAGGAATACACATACATCACTGATCAGATTTTTCATGTTTACTAAGAAACAAAACGCTCTTGTACTCCTGATACCATTTACTTACCTTTCCACCTTCATCTTGCTTAAGGTTTTGCATGACTTTTCTCCATCTACTATCTTACTGTTGTATAATTTTCATCTGCTTGCAAAGCTTTTGGTGATCAGACTTGTGTTGCATCAATAAAGTTCTGAGTTCTGCTTCTTGCTCTGTTAATTCACCAAATTCCTCTGAACCTTGTGGCAGCCTAGACAAGGCATCTGCAATAACGTTCTGACTTCCTTGGATATAAATGATTTCGAGATTGAATTCTTGTAAATATAGACACCACCTAGCTAATCTACAGTGCAATAGTTTACATGTTAAAAGAAATGACAGTGAGTGATGGTCACAGTAAGCTACGGTATTCTTGCCCCACAAAAATAGTGCAACTTTTTAAATGGCCACATTACCGATAAACTTGCCAATTCTGACACTGACTAAGACCTTTCTGCTTCTGATAACGTGCGACTAGCAAAAGTGATGACCTTGGGTACTTCCTTACCTTCTTCCTCTTGCATATGGAACAAGCATACCCCAAGCCCTTGAGATGAGGCATCTGTGCATAGACAAAAATTCTTGGACATATCAAGGTGGCTAAGAATGTTTGCGTTGACTAATTCCTGCTTAATGTTATTAAAGTCCTCTTGACACTTATCATCCCATAACCAAAGCGTGTTTTTTCGTGTCAAGTTGCGCAGTGCATCACTGTTCATGAGTTGCTGTGGTACGAATTTACGAAAAAAGAAGAGTCCTAAAAAAGCTTTTAGTTGTTTTTTATTCCTTGGAGCTGGACAATTGTATATGGCATCCAGTTTTTTATAGACAGTGGCTTTGCTAAGCAATTATGGTCCTAAGACCTTTTCCAGTGCAGATTTAAACACTCCTGCGCTAATGTTCCGTCCAAAAAGTAGAATACGGAATTCATAATTTCTGCCGTCACAAACAAATGCTGTACGTATATTTTCTTCACGGAGTGTCAATTGCCAGTGGGGCATTTTGAGATCGAGTATACTGAAATATTTTGTATTGTAAAACTTTAGAAGCTGTTTGTCCAAGTTGTCTGGTCTTATGCGTACTGGCACTATAATCTTATTGATACCTCTAACATCGAGAACTAATCTTACAGAATCATCTGGTTTGCTTACTGGCAATATTGAACTACAGTAGGGTGAAAGGTTGTATAATTCCCCATCTAATCATACGATTCCGTTACTGCCTCTCGTTTTGCCCATGGAATAGGATATGACATTACACAAAATGTCCCATGTGGATAGACTTCAAATTTATATTCATAGTCTTTGTTTACTCCTGCCTCCTTACTGAAAACAGTGGCATACTTAAATAACAAGTTAGAAAGTTCTTGTCGTTGGATATCGTTTAGTACCTGTGATTCACTTAGTTTCTTCTCTACCATTTCGTAACTAACCTCAGCGTCTGCTTCCTGTTCAGTATCAAATTTGTTTGTGAAATACACAGCTGGACAGGCACATTGTACTATTACATTTGACTCTGGTTTGTTTCTGTTGCTTTCATCAGGTGTTTTGACTAAACCAATAGCAAAAATCTGATCATATATATATATATATATATATATATATATATATATATATATATATATATATATATATATATATGGTTCAAATGGCTCTGAGCACTATGCGACTTAACTTCTGAGGTCATCAGTCGCCTAGAACTTAGAACTAATTATACCTAACTAACCAAAGGACATCACACACATCCATGCCCGAGGCAGGATTCGAACCTGTGACCGTAGCGGTCGCTCGGCTCCAGACTGTAGCGCCTAGAACCACACGGCCACTCCGGCCGGCGATCCTTTACACAAAAGTGGCATTTACTGTTACCTATGTGAACAAGACAATTAACTATAAGTTTGTCATGTATAAGAAAGTTGCACTTCACTGTAAAATGTTCAATTTGTAATGGGATAAGTGTCTGATTCTTAACCACTTTAGTGTTACTGCCTGTAGCAGTCTGTACCGTTTAGTTTTGTATAGGAAATGTTGGGAATATGTCTCTCTTCTTTAGCTCACAAAAAATGCATTTGACATTAGATTGGTAGTTGAACGTGTACCTAAAACTAACTGTGTGTCAATGTTAAATATTTTCACCTAAATTATTGCTTGTACTCGTTCTTCCTTGACTTTATCTACTATATCTAACTCATGCTGATACAAATCATCCTTGATTTCACCTGGTTTGTCAAATCATACGAAACATGTTTGTAGTTCCGCCTTGCCCCCACTCCCTGACAGGTCAATAGCCTGGGGCTTAACTACGACCGGTTGGTGTTTTCCGCCGGGGTAGTGTGACTTAGTTCATTACCTGGAGAAATTTCAGTTAGTTGCACGTGTGAGTACTTCGCCAATTTGTGTCGTTGGCTGCTGTGCTGTTATTTTGCTACCCAAGGGTCGGCTGTACGTACTGTACAGCGTAAGGCATGGCATTGTTGCCGCACGTCGGCCACTGCTGCGGCTGTCTGTATCTATTCATGATCGGCATACGGCCTTGTGATGGTGAATTGCAGTTCGCTCGTGCGTTGAAATTATTCCTGTTGTCTTGAAAATCTCTTTTAAATCGTTTTTTTTTATGTTCCCGTTACCGCACTCGTTATCTCTAGGAACGTAAATTTGCTGTTGTGTGTTTCAAAATGTTCAAATGTGTGTGAATTCCTCAGGGACCAAACTATAGAGGTCATCGGTCCCTAAACTTACACACTACCTAAACTGAGTTAAACTAACTTATGGTAAGAACAACACACACACCCACGCCTGAGGTAGGACTCGAATCACCGGCGGGAGTGGCCGAGCAGCCCGTGACAAGACGCCTCAAATCGCGCGGCCAGCTGTGTGTTTCAATCACGTATTGCTGACTGATTTACATAATTATGTTGTTGTTGTGCCTGATTTTCTGTTCCTTCGGTACACGTATTTCTTCATACACCACTGGTCATTAAAACTGCTACACCACGAAGATGACGTGCTGCATACGCGAAATTTAACCGACAGGAAGAAGATGCTGCGACATGCAAATGATCAGTTTTTCAGAGCACTCACGCAGGGTTGGCGCCGGAGGCGACACCTACATCTTGCAGACATAAGAATAGTTTCCAACCGATTTCTCATACACAAACAGCAGTTGACCGACGTTGCCCGGTGAAACGTTGTTGTGATGCCTCGTGTAAGGAGGAGAAATGCGTACCATCACCTTTCCGACTTTTATAAAGGTCGGATTGTAGCTTATCGCGATTGCGGTTTATCGTATCGCGACACTGCTGCTCGCGTTGGTCGAGATCCAATGACTGTTAGCAGAATATGGAATCGGTGGGTTCAGAAGGGTTATACGGAACGCCGAGCTGGATCCCAACGGCCTCGTATCACTAGCAGTCGAGATGACAGGCGTCTTATCCGCATGGCTGTAACGGATCGCGCAGCCACGTCTCGATCCCTGAGTCAACAGATGGTTAGCAAGACAACAACCATCTGCACGAACAGTTCGACGACGTTTGCAGCAGCATGGACTATCGGCTCGGAGACCATGGCTGCGGTTACCCTTGACGCTTCATCACATATAGGAGCGTCTACGATGGTGTACTCAACGACGAACCTGGGTGCACGAATGGCAAAACATCATTTTTCGGATGAATCCAGGTTCTGTTTACAGCATCATGATGATCGCCTCCGTGTTTGGCGACATCGCGGTAAACGCACATCGGAAGAGTGTATTCGTCATCGCCGTACTGGCGTATCACCCGGCGTGATGGTATGGGGTGCCACTGGTTACACGTCTCGGCCGCCTCTTGTTCGCATTGACGGCACTTTGAACAGTGGACGTTACATTTCAGATGTGTTACGACCCGTGGCTCTACCCTTCATTCGATCCCCGCGAAACCCTACATTTCAGTAGGATGATGCACGACCGCATCTTGCAGATCCTTTACGGGCCTTTCTGGATACAGAAAATGTTCGACTGCTGCCCTGACCAGCAGATTCTCCAGATCTCTCACCAGTTGAACACGTCTGGTCAATGGTGGGTGAGCAACTGGCTCGTCACAATACACCAGTCACCACTCTTGATGAACTGTGGTATCGTGTTGAAGTTGCATGGGCAGCTGTAACTGTACACGCCATGCAAGCTTTGTGTGACTCAATGCCCAGCCGTATCAAGGCCGTTATTACGGCCAGAGGTGGTTGTTCTGGGCACTGATTTCTCAGAATCTATTCACCCAAATTGTGTGAAAATGTAATCACACGTCAGTTCTAATATAATATATTTGTCCAACGAATACCCGTTTATCATCTGTATTTCTTCTTGGTGTAGCAATTTTAATGGCCAGTAGTGTAGATTAAGTCGATAGAATCAAGTACTGACAAAAAATATTCAGTATCATGCCCTGGCGTTGTGACTAATTATTCTCTAATATGCAGAGATAAACGACTTTCTAAAATGTTTAACACGTCTACCTGTGATACTGGGTTCGTCCAGTAGCGTCTCTTGTTCAGGTATTTTTCAAAGTATCCACGTAGACTACCATATTTGCCGTCGAATGGCGCGGGGTTGAAAACCTCGTGTCTGATTCTCTCTTGCACTGCCTCAGACCATTCCTTGTCGAAGAAAGCTCGTTCAAACTGGATATAAGTGCTGCAACGTTCGGCCACTTCAGTTGCCCATAAAAGAACATCACCTTGCGTATAGCCCACGACAAATCTGATTTTACGTGCTTCCGTCCAGTTGCGTGGAAATACGTGACGGAAAGCACTGATAAATACTACTGGATTCATTATTTTACCTTCCGCAGGAAACAGTCGATGTCTCAGCAAACCTTCGTCTGCAAAAGTAATTGATAGACACGTGGCAGCTTCAGTCGTATTTATGTTGCTGTTGTAGTTACCTGTAATTCCGGTTGGTAATTGTTCAGGTATCGGAGTTATGGGTATGCTTACTATTTGCACTCTACAACTGTCACTGGTACCTGCTGTGGGCCTCGTGACAATTTGTGGATAAATACCAACAGGTTGTGGGTTGTTCACTGTAGCCTGTGTATTATTTACATGCACAGTTCGAGATATCGTAATACTTTCTACTAAAAGATTGCGGATCCTACTTTTCGCGGCTTGTGGGTTAATGTTTACCTTCTTCACGATTTCATTTTCTTTACTCTGAATAGCCTTTTCTGCTACATCTGTGTATAACTAGCAATCCTTTACTAACTTCTCTGCAATAGTAGTAATCTTATCTAACGTACCTGCTTCATCTTGACTAACGTTGTCACTCATATTTTCATTAATGTTCTCTCTCGCCTTCTTAGCAATGCCGAGTCAACTTCTAATGTCGCTACCCTTAACGTTACCTCTTCTACAGTTAGAGGTACACTTTCGTAGTCTGTTTAGTCTGTTAACGACAGTGATTACCTTTTTTACTGTCGAAACCAACTAGTTTTGTGTGGCTTCAATGTTTGTGTTTGCGTCTGATTTTCTTTATCTGTTGCTCTACTCGATAGTGGCGGTCATTAAAAGAATCTACCTTCTGTTTTACCTCCGTAATGTTACTGTTAACTTCAGGAAGTATTTCATGCTTTACGTATGTTTTCATATCATTCAATTTTTCATCTGTTTCAGTGCGAAAATTTTTGGCTGAGTCATCGAATTTCTATGAGACCGTGTTTTGCAAATCCTTGAATACTTGTTCTTGTTTCATTGCATTTAGATCTTGTGTAACAGTGTTTTGTCGCTGTTTTACCGTGTTCATGTCTTGTGTCAAATTATCAATTTGGGTATTCATATCTTGCTTCATATTGCTGACATTGGTGTTTATATTGTACGAGGGCTGTGCAGAAAGTAAGTTACGATCGGTCGCGAAATTGAAACGACTATGAAAATCCGATAAAGCTTTGCAAAGATGTGTTGGGCAGTGTCTCTAGTATGACTCTAGGTAGAATTATGTCGCTCTTTTCATTCCTGAGCTCTTAGTGAGCGCGTAAAGATGTTATAGAAAATAGTGTCTCCCGCCAAGTACGAGGGCCTGGTGAGAATTTTCCCCTGAAGCTATGCAACCAACATTACATAACTGTCGTGCGGTTTCTACTTCAAGACAATTCTCAGCCTCATTCTGCAGGCGCAATGAAGATGTTCCTGCATCGTTTCAATTGGAAATGTTTGGTTACCCACAATACAGCCCGTAACTGTCTCCCACTGAGTTTCATCTCTGCTCAAACGAACCGCTGGCTATGATGACAACATTTTGGCATAAACAACGAGCTTTAGGCCAGCATAGAGAATTGGCGGAAAGCACTGGCGGCTGCCTTCTATGATGAGGGTATTGGAAAGTTGGTACAACGCTACGACGAATGTCTGAGTCAGAACGGCGACTACATAGAGAAGTAGCTGAAAGGTGTAGCTAACTGTTACAAATGAAACATTTCTGATTTTCACTGTGATTTTCATTTCGTGATCAAACGTAACTTACTTTCTGGACAGCCCTCGTATAATAACTGCTACAGCAGTGCGTCAGTTTTACTAACGTGGTTGCTGTCCGCTATACTTCCCAAGTTAATGTTTTGTGTTGTGACAAGTGGTGTTTGTAACATGTTATCAAGAATCATATTTGGATCGCTCTCCGACGTTTCATTCATGAGCGGTATGCCGCTCCGGTAGATGCGTGACATTGTCTCGTCAGTGGTAAACATTATGTCGTCCAGGTTATTCTGTTGTGCAGCGTCGCCATCATTTGTCACTCCTGCGACACTCTTCTATGATCTACTTGAACCTTCTGCAGTGGGCATGCATGGCACCTGAACTTCAATTGTTAGATCTCGCAATTCTACACCATCTTGGCTGATTGCGTTTTTGCTATCGCTATCAACAATGGGCATATACTTTTCAGCCGTGTTATATGAATATGCAAAAAATAGAAATTTCACAAAATTGTTAAAATTTCATACGCTAATTATTACAACTGATAAATGTAATGCTTGCTTTACGATTATTATAAAGTGCAAACTATTGTGTAGCAATTCTTTATGTTTTACTGACAATGCATATCACACTGAAAAACTCCTGTAAATTTTTCGCCAATAAAATTCAAGGAAGAGAATAGTGAGATAAAGGTTTCTATCTACATCAAAAGAGTCGCTACCAACCTTTGCAGCGCTGAATAAAACAGCTTACTACGGAAAATTTTACGTGACCTGGGTCCAATTCTTAGTCCTCTCAAAAATTTTCTCCTCAATTTATCCTTTATGCATTACTTGCTCCCCGTCGTGATTCATGCAAACAGAAAATAGAGGCAATTAGTTTTTATAATTCATAACAATGTCATAGAAATTTCTTACTGTAACAATGATTAACAAACACCACTCACGACCGTTGCATCTAAGCCCTCGCACATAGGTCGACAGTTGTAATATTAAAAAAATTTAAATAAATATAATTGAATATGATTGCGTTATTAAAATGTCTGTGCTTATCTTACTTTTTCTTGGTGACCGGACTTCGCTTACTTTTTAGTTGAATGTGCAGGCAGCGACTCTGGAAACACCGACGCTTGTCGTAATCACGAAAATCCTCTTCCCATAAGTTTCCTCTTCACTTCATTAAATAAATGCTTGATACTGTTTTTTAACATCATATTACTCATGCACACACATGATACTTCAAGATCGCAATACTTCAAAATCGCACATCCTCATCGTCCTTCTACATACGAGAGCGACAGTGTGTCTAAAACAAAAAACTGTACAAAAAATGAATGAAAAAATATTTTTGTTTGTCTGCACCTTACCGCGCATTCATAATTAACATCTTTGCTAATGCTTCTAGTCGATCGGTATTTCAGTTTTGTTTTGTTCTTTAATAAGTAGTAACTCTGCGGCATCCTGGGGGTCTTTCATCATGTACTTACACACTAACCAGCACACAGACCCTGGTTGTTAATCCACCACGCAGATTCTGTTCAGAGATGGGGTATCTCCGGGAAGCAATGCTTTAATACGCATGCGTATCTAGGCAGCTGCCAATTTCCATTGTTCATTCACTGTAAATCCATAAAATCACTTTCCCATTTCAAAAACATAATCAAGGCCTTATTGCACTTGTAGTTTAATGATTACGTTCCATAAACTTCACATAATTTTTTTACCACCTACTGCATCTCTATTTCTCATGGAACTCTCCTGTTCAACTTATTACATGGTACGTGACATTGCTTTGGTTCTGTAGAAGAAGACATCATTTTTATTGCCTCTATCATATTCCATTGCGCAAGTGCCTCATGTTCGTTTTTATGATACATGCAAGACAACTTCAAAACTGAAACATAATCAAATAGTAACAAGATAACAGTGCTGCAAACCACTGTCCTATCTCCAGGAAACATGGCCCCACAAACGTCTGTCCCAGGAAACACAGAACTCTGGTATTGTTTGTGTCTATACCACTGCATCTGAGGCCTATTACTCTGTACTCTGCACAGCACAACATGTATATGACATTTGAAATCCTGGAAATGGAAAAAGAACACAAGAACACATTGACACCGGTGTTTCAGACCCACCATACTTGCTCTGGGCACTGCGAGAGGGCTGTACAAGCAATGATCACATGCACGGCACAGCGGACACACCAGGAACCGCGGTGTTGGCCATCGAATGGCGCTAGCTGCGCAGCATTTGTGCACCGCCGCCGTCAGTGTCAGCCAGTTTGCCGTGGCATACGGAGCTCCATCGCAGTCTTTAACACTGGTAGCATGCCGCGACAGCGTGGACGTGAACCGTATGTGCAGTTGACGGACTTTGAGCGAGGGCGTATAGTGGGCATGCGGGAGGCCGGGTGGACGTACCACCGAATTGCTCAACACGTGGGGCGTGAGGTCTCCACAGTACATCGATGTTGTCGCCAGTGGTCGGCGGAAGGTGCACGTGCCCGTCAACCTGAGACCGAACCGCAGCGACGCACGGATTCTCGCCAAGACCGTAGGATCCTACGCAGTGCCGTAGGGGACCGCACCGCCACTTCCCAGCAAATTAGGGACACTGTTGCTCCTGGGGTATCGGCGAGGACCATTCGCAACCGTCTCCATGAAGCTGGGCTACGGTCCCGCACACCGTTAGGCCGTCTTCCGCTCACGCCCTAACATCGTGCAGCCCGCCTCCAGTGGTGTCGCGACAGGCGTGAATGGAGGGACGAATGGAGACGTGTCGTCTTCAGCGATGAGAGTCGCTTCTGCCTTGGTGCCAATGATGGTCGTATGCATGTTTGGCGCCGTGCAGGTGAGCGCCACAATCAGGACTGCATACGACCGAGGCACACAGGACCAACACCCGGCATCATGGTGTGGGGAGCGATCTCCTACACTGGCCGTACACCACTGGTGATCGTCGAGGGGACACTGAATAGTGCACGGTACATCCACACCGTCATCGAACCCATCGTTCTACCATTCCTAGACCGGCAAGGGAACTTGCTGTTCCAACAGGACAATGCACGTCCGCGTGTATCCCGTGGCACCCAACGTGCTCTAGAAGGTGTAAGTCAACTACCCTGGCCAGCAAGATCTCCGGATCTGTCCCCCATTGAGCGTGTTTGGGACTGGATGAAGCGTCGTCTCACGCGGTCTGCACGTCCAGCACGAACGCTGGTCCAACTGAGGCGCCAGGTGGAAATGGCATGGCAAGCCGTTCCACAGGACTACATCCAGCATCTCTACGATCGTCTCCATGAGAGAATAGCAGCCTGCATTGCTGCGAAAGGTGGATATACACTGTACTAGTGCCGACATTGTGCATGCTCTGTTGCCTGTGTCTATGTGCCTGTGGTTCTGTCAGTGTGATCATGTGATGTATCTGACCCCAGGAATGTGTCAATAAAGTTTCCCCTTCCTGGGACAATGAATTCACGGTGTTCTTATTTCAATTTCCAGGAGTGTATATATATATATATATATATATATATATATATATATATATATATATATATATGGCAAATATATGGCAAATTCATTATATCACCCATTAAAACTTAGTGATGACGGCATATCAGTATATTTATTCATTCTGTAGATATTGTTGGTGGCCTGCATCTGCTGGCTAACTCCCTAAGTGCAGATATTTTTGTATGTTGTAGTGTTACCTTTTCCTCGTGGTTCTGCCGTGAAAAATATAAAATAGAAAATCTGATTGATGTCTTGAATTTTGGTGGTTTCAGTTATGGATAAGGCGGACTTATTATTGATTGAGATCGTGCTGTAATTTGACCGTGCATGGCAGACCGGGTCGGCAGCACTACAAAAAGCGACTGTACGGAAATAGCATCAGAAACTAATTGAAATTTACCTTATAATCTTGTTAGATACGCAGTATTAATTACAATATAGTCTTCATGGCTGTCCTCGTCCTAATTTCTCTTGTAGGACGACCCGTCTGTCACTTCTCTCCGTCTGTTGAAAACTTCAAGTTGTCACTGTCATGATCAATTTACAAATTTGATGATAACCACCTCGAATCACTATTGAAACAACCTCGCTTTGTAATGTAATTTTAATTTCCACCCAAAAGCACATTAAACACAAACCCCGAAAAATACACGTATTTCGTATGAAGACAAGAGAGAGAGTGTCATCAATTAGTTGTTAAAAACAAAAACCTACGCAAAAGTAAAAAGACGAACAAAATTATTTATAAAAATCGGTCGCTGACGCAGCGCTCTTCTGCGTGCGCGATGGTAAATTATATCTTTGTATTGGCGGAGGCGCGCAAGTCAAAGTACCATTACAATGCCTCCTCTACTGACACGCTCCGCAAGCGGGCGTGGCAGTATAGAAAATTTACATAGATACATACATATATATATATATATATATATATATATATGAGAAAATAAGAAATTTACATATTACAAAAAATATTTCTGAGCACAATGCTCTTTGCATATCAGTCTTTGTATACAGTCTCTTTGGTGTGTATCTTCTTTAGGAGTCGTAACATTAATGTCTTTGAATTGCAGCGTATTATCGTTGCTTAGCACAGCGTTTGAATTCAGTTCACGTGATTCGTGTTTACAATGGAATTAATTCGAACAATAAATGTTTCTATTATATTGCTCCAATGTCTTTAAACGTAGTATCGGATTCTGAGTGTGTGTGTACTGCCTGCATCTCTTTGCGTTTGACTTGAAGAAAATCCAAAGCTTGTTCAATGTTTCAACACGAAATTGTGATCTCCAGCAGTTGAATTTTGGTGGCGTCTACCGGGGTATAAATGGTCAATGAGGGCACAGGAAACACCTCACTGCCTACGACAGGTGATGAGCTTCTCTTTTACACCAACCTGAAGACCTGCCGGCTTCCATTACACCATACACTTCAAGGCATATTGACACTACGCAAATATTTCTTGACCAGTGTTCCATCACGTTGGTTTCTTCTTTGCATTTTCAGTTCCATTTATATGAATCATGTGCTACATGCACAAGTCCTTTGCAGTTCATTAACATCTCCTTAAAATACGTTTCTTGATATAGTAAGTACATAAATATACAAATATTTACAATTATTCATTACATGAGATAGTTACATTGTTGTCGTATAGTACATATACAGAATTAAATGAGAAATATAGTAAATTTTTACGTTACATTCAATATCATTGTGCTGACATGTGAATTACATTACATTCAGATTGAAATATACATTTTATTTATTTTATTTGTTAGCTCATTCTTTTTTTTCTTTTCTTTCCTTTTTTGTTCCTTTCCCTTTCGTTACACTTGCAACATTTGAAGATAATTGTGGCAACTCGCTAGAATATTCAACTTAAAATTCATCTTGCCTCCTGGAATAAAATTTACACATATTTCAAGCTTCAAGACAGCCCTCTGTAGGAGGATAGGTTCATGGGATGGTTGCTAGCTACTTCATAAATACTAGTAAAGTCATCTCCTACAGTGGACTACACAAAATAAAATATGATAAATAAAATGCATGTTAACTTAATATAATGTAAAAGTTCCTATGCCTAATACCATTTCTAAGTGTGGTGTCCACACTATTGCTGTTTCTAAGAGTAGTACCCCTCTATTACCGTTTCTAAGAGCAGTGCCCCTCTAAATATCTTAGGATCCTACAAGTATGAACATCAGTGTGGTAAGTGTATATATATATATATCTAGTTCAAGTCAGTCATGTTCCTATAAAGTTTGTGTAGTTCATCTCCTTTCTTTAATCAGTATCAAGCAATATAAATAAATGTTTTACTTAATAAATGAACAAATCTTCTTAGATAATTGCTGCTGCGTTCCATGCTGTATATCCATTCTGTATTTACCTTGTGGTACCTGTAAAATTCTGTTCATAAATAAATATGTGTGTATGTCTCTCCATACTGTCAGATAATCACAAATTATATAATGTCAAATATTTCATCAACATGTATAAATTTTTCTAAGGGATGGATGAAAGTATGAGCCGCAACAGAGGACTGACGTTTTGTTTTCTCCTTTCTATTTAATGGTGCATTAGTTCAGTTTAGTAGATGAGCTTTAATTATGTCATTAGATGACTGCTAAATATGTTCTCTTAAATAATTCTTCCAATTTGAAGTGTCAAGCCTACATAACTCCAAAAATTTCATTACAAGTTCCCATTAGATTAGTGTTAAAGTGTTATAGATTTAAATCTTCTAGTATATTTCCAACAGTGGCTGCTGTAAATAATTCTTTCCACATAAATCTATACTTTCACCTTTAGTTATAAGAATATATAAGACATCACATAAGTTGTTATCTCAGGCATACCAATCTTTCAATAAATAATATTCTTTCCAGTACTTTCATTCTATATTCCATGAGTACATGTGATAGTGTTCAAATCTAGTTTCTCTCCTCTCAACATATTCTCAATTACTCATAACATTCTCACCTATCCATTATTCATTCTTCACGAAATAACATACTTATTCTCAGCATTATATATATATATATATATATATATATATATAAAACAAAGATGAGGTGACTTACCGAACAAAAGCGCTGGCAGGTCGATAGACACACAAACAAACACAAACATACACACAAAATTCAAGCTTTCGCAACAAACTGTTGCCTCATCAGGAAAGAGGGAAGGAGAGGGGAAGACGAAAGGAAGTGGGTTTTAAGGGAGAGGGTAAGGAGTCATTCCAATCCCGGGAGCGGAAAGACTTACCTTAGGGGGAAAAAAGGACAGGTATACACTCGCACACACGCACATATCCATCCACACATACAGACACAAGCAGACATATTTTCCTGCTTGTGTCTGTATGTGTGGATGGATATGTGCGTGTGTGCGAGTGTATACCTGTCCTTTTTTCCCCCTAAGGTAAGCAGACATATTTTCCTGCTTGTGTCTGTATGTGTGGATGGATATGTGCGTGTGTGCGAGTGTATACCTGTCCTTTTTTCCCCCTAAGGTAAGTCTTTCCGCTCCCGGGATTGGAATGACTCCTTACCCTCTCCCTTAAAACCCACTTCCTTTCGTCTTCCCCTCTCCTTCCCTCTTTCCTGATGAGGCAACAGTTTGTTGCGAAAGCTTGAATTTTGTGTGTATGTTTGTGTTTGTTTGTGTGTCTATCGACCTGCCAGCGCTTTTGTTCGGTAAGTCACCTCATCTTTGTTTTTATATATAATTTTTCCCACGTGGAATGTTTCCTTCCATATATATATATATATATATATATATATATATATATATATATATATATATATATATATATAAAAAACAAAGATGATGTGACTTACCAAACGAAAGTGCTGGCAGGTCGATAGACACACAAACACACACACAAAATTCAAGCTTTCGCAACAAACTGTTGCCTCATCAGGAAAGAGGGAAAGACGAAAGGATGCGGGTTTTAAGGGAGAGGGTAAGGAGTCATTCCAATCCTGGGAGCGGAAAGACTTACCTTAGGGGGAAAAAGGACGGGTATACGCTCGCGCGCGCACACACGCATGTCCATCCACACATATACAGACACAAGCAGACATATCATGTCTGTATATGTGTGGATGGACATGTGTGCGTGTGTGCGAGTGTATACCCGTCCTTTTTCCCCCTAAGGTAACTCTTTCCGCTCCCGGGATTGGAATGACTCCTTACCCTCTCCCTTAAAACCCACATCCTTTCGTCTTTCCCTCTCCTTCCCTCTTTCCTGATGAGGCAACAGTTTGTTGCGAAAGCTTGAATTTTGTGTGTATGTTTGTGTGTCTATCGACCTGCCAGCGCTTTCGTTTGGTAAGTCACATCATCTTTGTTTTTAGGTATATTTTCCTGCGTGGAATGTTTCCCTTATATATATATTTTCCTCTTATTCATCATCATTTACTTTTTTACTTCAACAATAATAATACCCTTTTCTCATCTTATATTCCATTTACCTCTCTCCATATTACTATTTATCCTCTTATTAAACTAAAATTACATTCACTCATCTCATTCAGTCACTCACATCACTCATATAAACATTACTATTATCACATGCCTCCTAAAGAAAATAATTCTGTTCAGTTCTCTGCCTCCTCTAATGTGTATATACCTCAATAGCAACTCCTCTTGTAACCAAATATCTTATTAGCTATTGGATGGTTCACATTGCTTTCTAGACTTACCTGCATTCATTAGAGTGTAAATATCTGTATAACTTAGATGTAGGCTCATCATAACTGTATATCATATTAATTATCTTCTCCTCATTAGCTATCATTTTACTCTATGTATTTTTTCAAATGTCTGTGTGGATGTAGACCTCTGGGTTTATGTGTTAATGGATATTCTAATGAATAACAGCCAGGGTGTGGAATATTTGCAATTCGGTATGGTCCAGAGTATAAGATCTGCCATTTCCTGTTTAAATGTTTCAGTTTTGTGGGTTTAGGATGTGTTCTTAGTAAAACTAACTCATCAACTTGAAATGTTTGTGCTTTCCTGACACCTCTGTCATATTTCTGCTTTCTTTCCTTAGCTTTGTCACATAATGTTGTGTAAGCTTTACCTTTTCTTCTAAACTATAATGATTTGTTGTTGCTGTAAATTTAGGTAGAGGGTCTGTCCATTCATTTCTTTCTGTTTTGTCCATAATTAATTTAGTTGGTGTGTATCCAGTAGAAATGTGAGTTAAATTGTTCACTATTTGTTCAAATGGTGCTAGGTATTCTACCCATTTTGTGTGCTTCTCTGGTGTGTCTGTTCTCATAAACTGTCCAAATTCTCGAAATGTTCTTTCTACTGGGTTTCCTGCCGCGTGAAATCTTGAAATTAAAATATGTTTAACATTCTGTTCTTCAGTAAAAGTCTTCCATTTTAAACTGGTAAAATATGCTGCATTATCCGTGATCATAACTTCAGGTTTTCCTATTCTTACAAAATAATCTGGTAATAGCAGTGGTAGAAACTGAACGTAAAGCATATAATTTTAAATACTTTGTGAATACATCTAACACAGCAATGATGTATTTCATTCCTCCACGTGCTTGTGGATAGGGTCCTGCAATATCTAAAGAAATTAGCTCTAATGGCCTCTTAGGTATGATTGGGTGCAATTCATTCATGCTTGTGCGATTAGAATATTTGGCTTTCTGACATATGATGCATTTCCTAATATTACTCAATACTCTTAGCCTTAAATTTGGAAAATAGCAATATTGTATAATCTTATCTGTACATTCGGTTACACCATAGTGTCCCCAAGTTCTGTGTGTAAATAAAATAAAATCATCAACATGAGCTTCAGGTAAGCAAACACACCAATGCTGTGATTCAGGGTTTCGTCGGTGAAATAATACTTCTTTGTGTAATGTGTAATATTTTTCAAGATGTGGGTCTGTTCTTGCACGTAATTTATTCTTTATCTGGATCCACCTGGGATCATTGTCCTGCAATATGGCTAACTTCCTGCACATGTTTTTGTAGTAAGGTGCAAATGTACCGTCATACATGAGTAAAATTTTGAAATCTGATGTTTGTTCTGTCACATCTGAAAATTCTTGTAGGCCTTGTGGCAAACGAGATAGAGCATCGGCTATAATGTTGGATTCTCCTTTTATGTATATAATATCAAAATCATATTCTTGTAGTGATGCACACCAGTGTGCAAGACGTGAATGTAATAACTTGCATGATAGCAGGAAAGATGATCAGTATAAAGCTTAGTACGTTTTCCCCATAGAAAGTAGCGAAACGCCCATACATGGCGAGTGTTTCGCGCTCGGTCACTGAATATGACTTTTCACATTCAGTGAGCGTGCGGCTAGCAAAACTTATAGGTTTGATGACTGTTTGTTCATTTTCTACATGAATTTGGAATAAAAATGCTCCGAGCCCATAGGAACTTGCATCTGTTACTAGGCAAAAGTCTGACGTCATGTCAGGATGACATAATAACGGTGCATTTACTAAAGCATTCTTAATCGCTTCAAAATCTGTCTGACAGAACTCTGTCCATTTCCAAATATTATTTCTTTTGAGTAAAGATAGAAGATGTGGACTGTTAAGAAGGTGGTAGGGTACAAATTTCCTGAAGAATGAAGATAGACCAAGAAAGGCTTTGAGTTGTTTACAATTCTGTGGGGATGGAAAATTCTTTATTGCATCAATTTTTCTTGAGTCTGGATAAATGCCTTCAGTTGATATGATGTGACCAAGGAATTTGATTTCTCTCCTCCCTAATTTCGTCTTTGATAAATTGATAGTGACACCTGCATCAGAAAATTTAGTCAGAAGTTGCTTCAAAAGATTAACATGTTCTTCCCAAGTAGTGGTGGCAATGACAATGTCGTCAACATAAACTGTGATTTGCGATAACAATTGTGGTCCAAGACCAGCATCTAAGGCTTCAATAAATACTCCAGCACTCACTCGTAGACCAAAGGGTAGAACACAAAATTGATAACTATGTCCCTCACATAGAAATGCAGTGTATTTACGACTGTTTTTATGGAGGTTCACCTGCCAAAATGATGAGCGGAGGTCGATATTGGTTAAATACTGTACATTATGAAATTTTAAAAGTTGTTCTTCCAAATTTATAGGTCGTGTGTTGATTGGGATTATAACTTTGTTAATTTCTCGTGCGTCCAGCACTAACCTTACACTACCATCCTCTTTATTAACTGCTAGTATCAGACTGCAATATGGTGAATGAGACCTTTCAATGATACCCCAAGCTTGCATTTTTTCAATCTCTTTCAAAACTGCGGGTTTCGTTGACCAAGGAATATTATAATATGTTCTACAGTATGTTTTGTGTGGTTTAACATCCATCTCATAAGTATAGCCTCTAATAATTCCAGGTTTCTCCACAAATACCTCAGCAAATTGCTGCAAAACTTCAAGTAATTCAAGTTGTTGTTCCTTCGTCAGATATTCAGATTCTGTGCATTTCTGATGTAAATCATTGGGTTTAATTCCCTGAGATACAGCTTCATTAAAAGTTAAATCACATATGTTTGTTGCTGGTGGATACACAAAATGTAACTGTTCAAACTTACCTTGTTTACTGTTTAAGTTTTTACCCTGTGTTTACTCTATTGTCAGTTGTTGTTGGTTTACGGTTAAATGACATTTCCCTTTTCCTAAATCTATGATTGCTTGATATTCATTCAAAAAGTCAATCCCTAATATGCAATGCATAACTAATTTGTCTACTACCAGAAAACTGTAATTGAGTGGTATATTTGAAAATGTGAAGTTAATTAGCGCTTGAAATTTCACATTCTTTGGTTTGCTACCGGTGGCACTTATAATGTGACAATTCTGTACTGGCGATGTTTGTATGTTCATTATTTGTTTGAGTTCATTATATAAGGACATTGAAATGACACTTGCTGCTGCTCCTGTATCTAACATTACTTCCACTTCATAACTACCAATCATAACTCGTGTTATAGCCTGAATAATCTTCTTTGTTTTACTGGTACTATTAAAATCTACATCCAGATATAATTCTTTTTCTATTTTCTTACTGTCATCATATCGGAGAAAACAAATCGTCGGTTCCGTTGCGCTCTGCTCCCTATCGACCGTAACTCGAGCGCTTAGCTCGGTCGTCGTTCGTTTTCCGGCAAATTCGGTTGTTGCTGCTGGTTGGGTTCATTGCCCAACTCAATAATATTTACATTTCTGTCGCGCATCACCCAAGTATCAGCTGTTTGGTTGTTGACATTACCTCACGTCGCATTGGGAGTTCCATTAGGTAGGAATTGAGGGTTACTGTATTGCACGTGTCGTGGCGGTGGTCCATTGTGATTTCCCCATACATTATTTCGCCCATGACTGTAACTGGTATTGTCATTACTGTTATTCCTGCAATACATGTTTGGATGTTGTTCTCTGAAAATATCCTGGATGGTACCTGTTATCCTCTCTTCTTTGATCTCTCTGATTTCGGTTCCTTCTTCTGTTGTTGTTGTTTTGAATATAACTGTTATTGTTCTGATTGTAATTACTGTTTGGATAACCATTATAGTAATAATTACTGTTTCTTTGCCAATGCTGCGAGTTGTTTCTCCTAATATTGAATGGATTTGCCCCAGTGTAGTGCGAATTGTTTCTTTGAGTGCTTTGTTGTGGTGTCGGAGGCGGACTCCAGTAGTCTCCGTCATTTCTGTTGTGCGTATGCGAATTGCTTGGATGGATCAGATAAAATTGATTGAAATTCCTGATCTCATCTCTGTAAACAACATCTATCTCATCAACATAACTGAAAAAATTCTTTATGTTGTCCTCGGACACTCCTATTAATTTATCACGGTAAGGAAATGGTAAGTGGCTTTTAAGTGTTCTAATTACGTCTGGTTTTGTCCAATATAATGTTTTGTCTAGGTAGCGTTCAAAGTATTGACGTAAAGTCTCTTTCTTCGGGTTGTAAATTTCTAGATTGTATACTTCTCGTTTTAAACTTTGCTGTTCTGTGATTGACCAGAATTCCTCAAGAAATGCTTGTTCAAATGTTAAACATCGTCTTTTCATTGCTGCTCCCCACTTAGCTGCTCTTCCACGTAACAAATTTGTAACATATCGAATTTTATCGGCTTCTAACCAATGTCTCGGGAAAATACCATCAAAAGAGCGGATGAAAACAATCAGATGCACTTTGTCTTTCTCATCACATGAAAATGTCTGAAAGTATCCATGTCGTACTAATGTTTCATCAGCTACTCCCGAGGGTATTATGGGTCCTGCATTTTGTGTCAAACTGTGCATAGTATATGGTGATGTCTGATAGTAATTTTGATCTTGTGGTAGGATTGAAAATGGTTCATTGGGATTTGTATCACTCATTCGTAATTCTATTTTCGGCTGTGTGCTGGGTCTAGCATTATTCGGTTTTTCATTTCAGTTACGGATAAGGCGGACTTATTATTGATTGAGATCGTGCTGTAATTTGACCGTGCATGGCAGACCGGGTCGGCAACACTACAAAAAGCGACTGTACGGAAGTAGCATCAGAAACTAATTGAAAATTACCTTATAATCTTTTTAGATACGCAGTATTAATTACAATATAGTCTTCATGGCTGTCCTCCTCCTAATTTCTCTTGTAGGACGACCCGTCTGTCACTTCTCTCCGTCTGTTGAAAACTTCAAGTAGTCACTGTCATGATCAGTTTACAAATTTGATGATAACCACCTCGAATCACTATTGAAACAACCTCGCTTTGTAATGTAATTTTAATTTCCACCCAAAAACACATTAAACACATCGCCGAAAAATACACGTCTTTCGTATGAAGACAAGAGAGAGAGTGTCATCAATTAGTTGTTGAAAACAAAAACCTACGCAAAAGTAAAAAGACGAACAAAATTATTTATAAAAATCGGTCGCTGGCGCAGCGCTCTTCTGCGTGCGCGATCGTAAATTATATCTTTGTATTGGCGGAGGCGCGGAAGTCAAAGTACCATTACAGTATTGTACTTTATATGTACACACACCAGTGGTTGGCTGTTTTTCCTATGCATCAAACAGTCTGTCCACAAAAAAGTCATAAACTTTACAACCTGATGTTTTCTGCACAGTCATGCTACACCACTAAGCGGACTATGACTTTCAGTAAAAAAAGTAATGTTCGGAATGTAACTATGTACAAATTAATTAATTTTCAATGTGAATGTATAATGAGTTGTTCCACGTCATTGCAATCCGTCGTGCAAAATGATAAAAAAAATGGTTCAAATGGCTCCGAGCACTATGGGACTTAACTGCTGAGGTCATCAGTCCCCTAGAAATTAGAACTATTTAAACCTAACTAACCTAAGGACATCACACACATCCATGGCCGAGGCAGGATTTGAACCTGCGACTGTAGCGGTCACGCGGTTCCAGACTGTAGCGCCTAGAACCGCTCGGACAATCTGGCCGGCACAAAATGATCGATGGAACACATTACAAACTAACTTTTTTGCATCCATGCATCCACACTTCAGCAGTTGACCTGCCACCCAGGGAAAAGTAAGCATTAATGGCTTGCTGTTGCAGCACGTACCTGGAGGTACTGATCAACCTAAAAATATATGACTTGTAATGGCTATAATTATTAGTCTGGTAATAATGTAAATACAGATGTGACATTGTTCAGTACACCGTCCTCAGTCACCAATATAAATTCCCGGACTTATACACATTATACCCTGTATATGTCCTTCGATACTTGCATTCCAGAGTATCCTATGTAGAGCACAAATTTCAAATAAGATTGATGTACTGTAATTACAATAAAAGTATTTGGATTTCAAGATCATTCATGTTAATTGTGTCCCTAAAGGTTTTAGTACATTGCGAAAAGACATGAAAATTTGTATATTGAAGTCACAAGGCTAAATGTATCTTGTGATATTGTTTCAGATATGGAGGCACCATCTACGGTGTTTGCCTTCTTGCTGTCTCTTGCAGTTCAGTGGCTTCTCGTGTCAGCCAATCTGAGTGGTGCCCCACCTACCACCACAACGGGCCTTGCTGCTGACACCACCAGTACAATTCCATATGGCGCACCTCAAATTGGAGAAAGCCCCACGGCAAAGCTAGACAGCTTCACAGTGGATCTGGATGCACCGACCACAAATCAACAAGCCCATTCTGGAGAAGGAGGTACCTCCAACATGGCCCTATCTACCCTCACTGATATTCCATCCACTACCAGCAAAGTACAGGATGTTACAGGTGTTAACCCCACCACTGTTACAGTGGATCGAGATGCCATCACGGAACGCCCTACTGCTGCCACGACAGACCTGCGCCCGGTTACTACATCCCGCGGCTGTATCGCTCGTAATGCAGCTGGTGTCTCAGCAGTCCAGAGAGGCAGCAAGAGGCTGAGCGCACACAACAAGAACCCATCCACTGTCACCACAGAATCCACGACGAAGCCGGAGACTCTAACTGCCCGTCCCACAAAACCAAAACCCGAGCCCATCTGTCCGGCCGGCTGCAAGTGTGAGAACCTGGAGGTGCACTGCTCACGGGCCGGGCTGGTGGCCTTCCCTGAGGGGCTCGATCCACGCACCACCTACCTGGACGTGGGCCACAACCGCTTGACTGCCATCGCCGATGACGAACTGGCTGAGCTGGGCCTCACCAAGCTCACCAGCCTCATCTGCGATGACAATGCCATCGAGACAGTCGGGCTGTATGCCTTCCGGGGCCTCCACGACCTGGCACTATTGCAGCTGTCTGGAAATCGTATCCGCAAACTGTCCCCATTCATCTTTGTAGGCAACAGGGACCTTCGCCACATTGACCTGACAGGTAACCCTTTGCAGCTGGAGCACGGGCCGCTGCTGATGGTCCAGCAGCTCGAGTGGCTGGACCTCGACCAGTGCAACATCACATACCTGGCACTGGACGCGTTTCGCGACATGCGAGGCCTGCGCTACCTCAACCTGAGTGGCAACCGCTTGACCTGGCTGAGACTGTCACACTTCTCCGGGCTCAACTACCTGCGCTACATCAAGCTGAATGGCAACCCACTGGTGTGCGACTGCAGCACAAAATCCCTCTGGCGCTGGTTCAAGCAGCAGGCAGTCCACGTGGATGCCAAGTGCATTGCCCCTAACAATGGTACCACGCATTCCTGGAATTTCTTGGAGGTGCTGCACTGTGTTGATGAGACCGAATATTATCCACCATTACCATGAGAATTGTCAATGTTACAAATACTCTCTAAAAATCACAGCTCTGAACGCTGTGTTGTATAACTGTTTCCCTTACTTTACCTGCACGTTTGCCAACTTCTGTGGTGTTTTATCACTCTATCCTCAGCACAAAGCTGTTCTGAAACAAAGGATCACAAGAGATCTTGAGCCCTTAAGAACTCCCACTCTTTCAGAGATGCCACATGCAGACCCCAATATGGTTTCTTGAGTGACATTTATCGTGACTTCCAAATATGTTTTGTCATGGCATCTTATCTGCAGTTTCACTCAACCAAAAACAATATTTTTATATCTTCCATTTCCTTTCTGGGCAGTTGACCCACAAATTCATTTTTTCCTTCGTCTTCTTCTATATGGTACCTAGGGATAACAAAGCATGATGAAATGGCTAAGAGAAGTAGAAAATGAACGTGAGCTAGTACATTTGACATTCATTATTACTGGTATATCAGAATTCACAAATGTTCTAAAGAATGTCAAAGATCACTTGCTTGTTTCTTAGTAGTCAAAATATGAAACCAATATGTTCATGTACAAAATGCTCATTTAAAATGTATCACCTTGACTGTAAATGAATTAAACATTTACTAGTTGTTGTACAAAGGCAAAATATTTTGTTACAAATAAATGTTTGCAAAATTCTCCTTATGTGATCATATTGACCCTATTACTATTTTCGAACTATTATTCCATCCAGCACTGTTCCTCTCCCAGTGCTTGAGAAAATTACAGTTGAAAAATGCTCACCTCAGTTACTTCTGCCACTCTGATATATCCTGAGATTAACTGGTTAACAGCAGAGGTGTAACTGGTAAGAACACCTTTTGACTGCATTGCATTTATTGATGGATCTGTGTACGCACTGAAGGAGGTAGTAAAAATCCATTCTTGCAGGAATACTATACTTTTGTTATAGCTACATTGTGATGTCTGTTTCAGTGAGTCGGCAAGCTGAGGGTTAATCACAGTTGTTTCTCCAGCACTGGGTGATCGCTGTGTTGCATGTTTTGCAGGTACATATAGATCTCATTCACATGTGGCTGGCAGCATGCCAGTAACACTGTCTAATGCCACCATGCCACCCTCCTCCCCATTCCCCCCAACCCCGCAAATTTCGAGTGTCCCACAAAAAATATGAGCATCTTACACTCAAGATTTAAGTAACAACGAACTAATTACAAAATAGTAGTAACATTAAAAAAAAGGCAGTTACCTGTTTACAAGAGATACTTGAAGTGGTTGCCATGGGCATGCAGGCATCACTGACTTCATGTGATGATGATAACAGCAACATGTTGTAATTCTGCACGCATAATGTTGCTAAGTTCTCTAGTAATTTTACGTTTAAAATCGTTATTGCCTGAGGATTGACAACATATACTTTGCTTTTTAGTGTGTCCCGTAAATAAGAATCACACAATGCTGAGTCTGAAGACCCTGGTGCCAGAGGCCTTTGCTGACTAGTCTGTCTTCAGGGAACATGTTGATGATGTGAGCCATACTTTGGCTGGGTGTGTGAGCTATTGCTCCATATTGTTGGAATACTGCACCAACTTCTCTGCATATGTTAATTGTGCAAAGTAAGAATCAAAGATCTACAGATACCTAACACTGTTTAAGGTGTGACAGACAACACACACCACACACCTATCTTCTCCGAGTGGAGAGATTCTTCATGTTCAATATGTAGGTTGTCCTGCAGCCAATATCTGACATTCTGGGAGTATACATAACCTGAAAAATGAAACCAGGCCCGATCTGACATGAAGTAAAGCAAGGCATCCAATTACTGTTAGTAACCGATGTTAACAGCAGTTACAATAGTGAATTTTTTTCCCCCCAGTCCTCAAATTTCAACTCTGGAACCACACTCACTTTTAATCATATCTTTCAGTAGATGATGTATGTGATTCACCAACCTGCTGCGACGACCTTACTGATTGCAGGGACTTCTTTTAATGACCGTGTGAATTCTGACAGGGGCCCTCACTATCGGTTGCCTATTGCTCTGCACATTCTGAATGGGATCTACAGCCCTCCATTTCTTATACAGATCTTCAATAATGGTGGTCATGGGGAGTTTCCTAACAGGATATTTCACTTGAAACATTTCGTAACATTCCTTGATAGTGCCTGTCTTTACAAAATAATTCACAATATCAATTCGCTGTTCTTAGGCAAACTGCCCCATTTATTTAACAACTCAACATTACGAGCTCCTCTTAACAACTGATGCACAAACACAGAGCTGCACCGAACATTCTGATAAAATGCAGTGTAACCAACTTTTGAGGCAGTATTGACATTTCACATGCAATTCAATTAGAGATGATTAACTGGTATGTGAGGAGTACATGTTTTATGTGGGAGATCCTGTATTATTCAGTCAAATCTACTACAGATTACAGGTGCTTAGCATGATCTAAACTGTACGAGCTTACCAAGCACTCTCTTCACATGTTACCCGACAGCAAAAACACTGTCTTATGTTGCAATGGGCTAGACAATAGTGCAGTCACAAATGGCAGACCAGCTGTATCAAGACAGTGTCTTAAACCACATAGCAAAACTACCAACAGGCCAAACATACATATTAGGGCCTTCAATATAGCTCACATGTATAAAAGCCTTATCTTTACAAACAATACCTGAAATTTTGCTCCTCCCTTGTAGTTGTGGAATGTCATGCTCTCCACATTATATTCCACAACCCACTGCTCTCTCCTGTGTGCATCTTTTGTCAGTTTATCAAGTTCCAGTCCTTCCTAAGATTCCTAAAAGAAGTATGAAAATCCTACACATGCAGCAGTCTTGACCAGCAGACTCTTAGTACAAGACAAGTCCTCATGAAACAGGACTGCTGCAGGCTTCAACCAAGTTATACACCCACTTCTTCATCTTTGAAACCTGTCTTTGCATCATCATCATCATCATCATCATCATCATCATCATCATCAACAACAACAACAACAACAAAACTCCCACTTTCTGATCCAATAGTACATGCAGACAACTACTTTTCTTACCATCTATTGTTTCTTCCTCACTGACTCTCCAAATTTCAAAGCCCGACTATCAATACCCTTATTTCCTATCCACTCATCAGCAACCACTCTCCACTGCACACACATCCAAATTAGTTTAAATCCTTCCCACAAGCTCTTGAAAACAAATTACCTCTCTTTCTTCACAACCACCTATCTTACCATTTGATTTTACTAGGAGTAGTTAACATTTCTTTAGCAGTCCATAGTGTATCAAAACCCCAATATCACCACCGAAGTTTAAAAAAAAATGTTATTTTTACTTAGAAAATCTGAGATAATAGTTTGGCTATAGCTATGCTACTCATAGAATCAGTCAGAAGCTTTTGTCTGTGACTCACCAGTCTAGTGAAAGTAGCAGCATTTCTTTCACATAACATTTTTTTCTACATTGTACTCAGATCCTGAAATTTTGAAACAGAGGCCATTGCACAGTGTATCACCTTAAGTAAAAGTCCCTGTTTAATTGTTCAGTTCATATAACAACATTTTTAACTATTTTGACAAAGCAATAGAAACTTTGTCATCATTCACTGCACATGCATTTAGACAGTCTGGCAATGACCACAGAGTGGATGAAACCAGTAACTGCATTTTCAAATGTTTTTGTGAATGTTGTCCCAAGAAAATAAATGAAGAGAGGTAGCCACTTATTCACCACTGACAATGTCATTTTCTCAACTGGTAGCAGGTATTACGGAATCATTTTACTGTCACAGACTTCTGCTAGTTGTAAATTGGTGTGTAAACATTTCTTTTGTGACATAAACTATATTAATACACACTATTGGAAGTTTCCTGAGGGAACTCTCTGATCTCTCAAACATATTTTGAACACCAGTTGTTTATATGTAGATCTACACTTTTGTCTTAAATTAGTTTCTAATAGTACTTTGATTCTTGCGTAGTGACAGCTTTATAGCACATATTTTGGCTCAATGCTTTAATGAAAATATATATATATATATATATATATATATATATATATATATATATATATATATATAAAAAAAAAAATCATCTTCACAAGTGGGTCTCTTCAAATTTATTTTTCTCCTTTATTACCTCTGTTGTTGACAATGCAATGTGATCACAGATTCCATTATGAAAGTGAATGGCAGCAAAGAGGATAGAGAGGCTTGTAGACTGCACTTCTAACACAGATCCATTGCCCTGAGATCCATGGCAGTTATCAGAAAAGATGTACTGTATATAACAGTGGTAGTCAACTTGGGCCCTACTGCCCAATAGTGGACATTCCAGCTTTCATAGTGAGCAGTAGGTGGTACTGGTTTTAAAAATATTTTCATTATGTTTTCGAAAAAAATTGTGTAAAGTATTTGGGAAGCAATTTTTATTATACAGGGTGTTACAAAAAGGTACGGCCAAACTTTCAGGAAACATTCCTCACACACAAATAAAGAAAAGATGTTATGTGGACATGTGTCCAGAAACGCTTAATTTCCATGTTAGAGCTCATTTTAGTTTCGTCAGTATGTACTGTACTTCCTCGATTCACCGCCAGTTGGCCCAATTGAAGGAAGTTAATGTTGACTTCGGTGCTTGTGTTGACATGCGACTCATTGCTCTACAGTACTAGCATCAAGCACATCAGTACGTAGCATCAACAGGTTAGTGTTCATCACGAACGTGGTTTTGCAGTCAGTGCAATGTTTACAAATGCGGAGTTGGCAGATGCCCATTTGATGTATGGATTAGCACGGGGCAATAGCTGTGGCGTGGTACGTTTGTATCGAGACAGATTTCCAGAACGAAGGTGTCCCGACAGAAGACGTTCGAAGCAACTGATCGGCGTCTTAGGGAGCACGGAACATTCCAGCCTATGGCTCGCGACTGGGGAAGACCTAGAACGACGAGGACACCTGCAATGGACGAGGCAATTCTTCGTGCAGTTGACGATAACCCTAAAGTCAGCATCAGAGAAGTTGCTGCTGTACAAGGTAACGTTGACCATGTCACTGTATGGAGAGTGCTACAGGAGAACCAGTTGTTTCTGTACCATGTACAGCGTGTGCAGGCACTATCAGCAGCTGATTGGCTTCCACGGGTACACGTCTGCGAATGGTTCATCCGACAATGTGTCAATCCTCATTTCAGTGCAAATGTTCTCTTTACGGACGAGGCTTCATTCCAACGTGATCAAATTGTAAATTTTCACAATCAACATGTGTGGGCTGACGAGAATCTGCACGCAATTGTGCAATCACGTCATCAACACAGATTTTCTGTGAACGTTTGGGCAGGCATTGTTGGTGATGTCTTGATTCGGCCCCACCTACACTCAATGGAGCACGTTATCATGATTTCATACGGGATACTGTACCTGTGCTGCTAGAACATGTGCCTTCACAAGTACGACACAACATGTGGTTCATGCATGATGAAGCTCCTGCATGTTTCAGTCGAAGTGTTCGTACGCTTCTCAACAACAGATTCGGTGACCGATGGATTGGTAGAGGCGGACCAATTCCATGGCATCCACGCTCTCCTGACCTCAACCCTCTTGACTTTCATTTATGGGGGCATTTGAAAGCTCTTGTCTACGCAACCCCGGTACCAAATGTAGCGACTCTTCGTGCTCGTATTGTGGACGGCTGTGATACAATACGCCATTCTCCAGGGCTGCATCAGCGCATCAGGGACTCCATGCGACAGAGTGTGGATGCGTGTATCCTCGCCAACGGAGGACGTTTTGAACATTTCCTGTAACAAAGTGTGTGATGTCACGCTGATATGTTCTGTTGCTGTGTGTTTTCATTCCATGATTAATGTGATTTGAAGAGAAGTTATAAATGAGCTCTAACATGGAAAGTAAGCGTTTCCAGACAGATGTCCACATAACATATTTTCTTTCTTTGTGTGTGAGGAATGTTTCCTGAAAGTTTGGCCATACCTTTTTGTAACACCCTGTATACGTTAATTTGTTGCAACTCTGCTCCATAAATTTTTAAACATAAAGTTACTTCTCTAACTTATAAATCACATTTACTGTGGAACTGGTGGGTGGATAGACAATTTTATTACTAATGAAGATACAAAAGTGAGAAGTAGGAAAAAGAGGTTGACTACCCTGGAATATAATAACCTGTCTTGATTACAAACAGACTAACTAATCTCTTGGCAGATTATTAAAGAAAAAGAAATCATCCGCATTACATATGCCTTGGAACAGCTACAACCTTTGAGCTCCACAAGAACAGATCTGGCATGTCAACTTATCCAATTCCATGAAATGGCCCGATTTGCCCTTCATTGCCCTTTGCTTTTTCTTTCTATTATATAAGAAAAGCTGAACTTTTCTTTCACAACTGTGTAAATCTCATGTTCTTTAAAGAGTGCTGGGGTGACAGCTACTGTATCTACTAGAAAAGAAGTGCAGCGCTAACCTAACTCTATACAGACATCACAGAAGAGTGTATGCAGAATGAATTACTCTAAGGTGCTCCTATTCAGCAGACTAGAATCATTTTTGACACATTCATCTGAAGCAAAAATAGAACAAATTAGCCCATGGTAAACAGCACAGGGCAGAAATCATAAGTTCCTGTAAAGGTGTCACAGGTAGTAGAATGGTGTGTGTGTGTGTGTGTGTGTGTGTGTGTGTGTGTGTGTGTGTGTGTGTGTGTTACTTAAAAATCTATGATGTTAGAAGGAACTATAAAATTTCGACTGCCATTAAGAACTTCATCTTGACATAATAGTTTACTTTCTACTTGCCTGAATATAAAAACATTCTTATAGAACAGTGTACAATGTATTTATTTGACAGTACAAAATTAAGTAATAACTTACCTACTGCTCATCCATGAGCAACCACACCAAGGCAGACACACGGAAATGGGAATACAGAAATTTGAGATTTTGGTGCTATAGAGAAGCTCCATCTGGAACAAAAGAAGGTAAAAGCAAGATGATCTGATGAATGAAATGCATTAAGCCATGGTTGGAGGTGCCTAACGTTTTTCTGTGCAACCTTTCTCTACCTGTTCTGGTTTCCATTCTACTTTTTTCTTTCTAATGAATAACTATTTTTAATCTTCCAGCATGTCTAGTTCCAAGGATTGTTTCCTCTGTGAGCTTGTGATCAGCATTTATATGTTGAATGTCAGTGTGGTGAGCATAATTTGGCAGCTCTCATCATTGAACAGTACAGCTAACAATTACAAAATGGAATTCTTAGGGTGCCATTGGACATCACTTGTGATACTAACCCCTAGAGATTAGACCACAGGAGGTCACTCTAAGATCTGTGACTCACTGTTCATTGTCAACAGTCTTAAGGTAATACTACTACAGTACTACTTCAGAAAAATTACACCTTTTTCACCAGTTTGATTTGCTATATTCAAGTCAATATTTAACAGAAATTGCTGCTGTTATAAATCCTTTATTAAAGGCACAACCGGTTTCATAATTGTGTGTATTCCCAACGGAGCCCCCAGTCTTCACCATTGCCCCCCCCCCCCCCCCCCCTTACCGCACAGGTATGGGCAAAGTTATTTCATGTGCACTCTACGGAATGGGTCTTTAAATATGCTTACTCACAGTTTTTATTTTTATTTATTTCATGTGGTGCTGTTGCCTACTATGCAGCTCTATTGGTACTGGTTTTTACTCATGCCATGGCCACAAAGTAATTTGTTACTTCCCAGTTAGCGCCACAGTGGCTCCCTCCCACCACACACTGCCTCGCAACAGCCACTCTTCAAGTACGTGCATTAGCCATGCCTGTCTATCATTTGACAATGTTCACCCCAAATCATGCACATGTTCATCAACGAGTTCAGTATTTTAATTATTCCTTCAAATTATGTAGATTCATTACTGAAATTCATCTTAAACAATTCCTCACAAATTGAGAATATTTGTGTCCACAGCTAAGAGACCATTATTATTCAGTTCTAAAGCTGTCAGAGAATCACAAGAGAGTCCAAAATGCAGATGAAAAAAAAAAAAAAAAAAAAAAAAAAAAAAAAAAAAACATGATTACTTGTGCAAAACCATAACAACTGACAGGAAGAAAGAAAGTTTTTCAATCTAGCATAAAATCGCTTTTTCTATATAACTACTATTCCACACACAAGTTTTCCATTAAAAACTGGTAGCTTGTAAAAAAGCACCACATTTTAGTGTACAACTGGTTACTAAGCAGTAGAAAAGTCTAATACAATAATTCCTATCAAATACACACTGAGGTGACAAAAGTCATGAGATACCCCCCTCATATCATGTTGGACCTCCTTTTGCCTGGCATAGCACAGCAACTTGACAAGGCATGGTCCCAAAAGTCACTGGAAGTACCCTGCAGAAATACTGAGCCATGCTACCTCTACAGCCATCGATAATTGAGGAAGTGTTGCCAGTTCAAGATTTTGTGTGTGAGCTAACTCTCGATTATGTCCCATAAACATTTGGTGGGTGGCCAACACATTCGCTTGAATTGTCCAGAATGTTCTTCAAAACAATTGCAAACAAGTGTCTCTCAGTGACATGGCTCACTGTCGTTCACAAAAAATTCCATCGTTGTTTGGGAACATTAAGTCCATAAATCATTGCAAATGATCTCCAAGTAGCTCAATGTAGCCGTTTCCATTCAATAATCAGTTCAATTGGACTAGAGCACCCATTCCATTCCATGTAAAAACAGCCCACACCTTTATGGAGCCACCACCAGCTCAAACAGTACCTTTTTGACAACTTGTGTGCATGGCTTCGTGGAGTTTGTGCCATACTCTAACCCTACCATCGACTGATGGTGATGGTGTCGTCATCGTTGTCTTCAGTCCAGAGACCAATTTGATGCAGCTGCCCATGCTACTCTATCATGTGCAAACTTCATCTCCAAGTAACTACTGCAACCTATGCCCTTCTGAATCTGCTTAATGTATTCCTCTCTTGGTGTCCTCCTACTGTTTTTACCCTCCACTACTAAATTGGTGATCCCTTGATGCCCCGTAATGTGTCCTACCATCTGATCCCTTCTTCTAGTCAAGTTGTGCCACAAATTTCTCTTCTCGCCATTTCTATTCAGTATCTCCTTAAGCACCACACTTTGAAAGCTTCTATACTCTTTTTGTCTGAACTATTTGCTGTCCACGTTTCATTCCATACAACAACTTTCAGAAAGGAATTCCTGACACTTAAATCTGTACTCTATGTTAACAAATTTCTCTTCTTCAGAAACGCTTTCCTTGCCACTGCCTGTCTGCATTTTATATCCTCTCTATTTCAATCATCATCAGTTACCTAGTTTGCTTTCCAGATAGCAAAACTCACTACTACTATAAGTGTTTCATTTCCCAATCTAATTCTCTCACTATCACCTGTTTTAATTTGACTACATTTCATTATCCTTGTTTTGCTTTTGTTGATGAACATCTTATATCCTCCTTTCAACACACTGTTCATTCTGTTCAACTGCTCTTCCAAGTCCATTGTTGTCTCTGACAGAATTACAATGTCATCAACAAACCTCAAGGTTTTTATTTCCTCTCTTTGGATTTTAATTCCTAATCCATATATTTCCTTTTGTTTCCTTTACTGCTTGTTTGATATACAGATTGAACACCATTGGGGATAGGCTACATCCCTGCCTCATTCCCTTCTCAACCACTGCTTCAGTTCCGTACCCCTCAACTCTTAAATTGCCATCTGGTTTTTGTACAAATTGTAAGTAGCCTTTCGCTCCCTGTATTTTACCCCTGCCACTTTCAGAATTTGAAACAGAGTATTCCAGTCAACATTTTCAAAAGCCTTCTCCAAGTATACAAATGCTAGAAACGTAGGTTTGTCCTTCCCTAATCTTTCCTCTAAGATAAGTCTTAGGGTCAGTATTGCCTCGCGTGTTCCAACATTTCTACGGACTCCAAACTGATCTTCCACAAGGTTTTTCCATTCATCTGTAAAGAATTCATGTTAGTATTTTGCAACTGTGAATTATTAAACTGATAGTTCAGTAATTTTCACACCTGTTAAAACCTGCTTTCTTTGAGATTGGAATTATTATATTCTTCTTGAAGTCTTAGGGTATTTCGCCTGTCTCATACAGCTTGCTCACCAAATGGAAGAGTTCTGTTATGGCTGGCTAACCCAAGGCTGTCAGTAGTTCTAATGGAATGATGTCTACTCCCAGGGCCTTGTTTTGGTTTAGGTTTAGGTCTTTCAATGCTCTGTCAAATTCTTTGTACAGTATCATATCTCCCATATCATCTTCATCTATGTCCTCTTCCATTTCCATAATCGTGCCCTCAAGTACGTCGCCCTTGTACCGACCTCCTATATACTCCTTCCATCTTTCTGCTTTCCCTTCTTTGATTAGGACTAGTTTTCCATCTGGGTTCTTGATATTCATACAGGTGGTGCTCTTTTCTCCAAATTTCCCTGTAGGTTGTACCTACCTTACCCCTAGTGATACACACTTCTACATCCTTACATCTGTCCACTAGCCACCCCTGCTTAGCCATTTTGCTCTTCCTGATGATCTCATTTTTGAGACGTTTGTATTCCTGTTCGCCTGCTTCATTTTTATATTTCCTCGTATCATGTCTGTATTTCATCTCTTAAAGCTACCCATTCTTCTTCTACTGTATTTCTTTTACCTGTTCTTGTCAATCGTTGCCCAATGCTCCCTCTGAAACCCTCTACAACCTCTGCTTTTTCAGTTTATGCGAGTCCCATCTTCTTAAATTCCTAATTTCTTTCAGTTTTAATCTACAGTTCATAACCAATAAATTGTGGTCAGAGTTCACATCTGCCCATGGAAATGTCTTGTAATTTAAAACTTGGTTCCTGTACTTCTGTCTTACCATTATGTAATCTATCTGAAACCTTCCAGTGTCTCCAGGCCTCTTCCCCGTATAAAATCTCCTTTAGCTATGATTAAGTTGTGCTCTGTGCAAAATTCTATCAAGCGGCTTCCTCTTTCATTCCTTACCCCCACTCTTAAATTTTTGTCTCCCTTAACTACCTGAGTAATTTCTTTTATCCCATCATACATTTCTTCAATCTCTTCATCATCAGCAGAATGAGTTGGCACAGTAACTTGTATTACTGTGGTAGGCATGGGCTTTGTCTACCTTGGCTACAATAATGCATTCACTATGCTGTTCGTAGTAGCTTACCCGCATTCCTATTTTTTTATTATTATTGAACCTAATCCTGAAATGCCAATATTTGATTTTGCATTTATAATCCTGTATTCACCTGACCAGAAATCTTGTTCCTCCTGCCACCGAACGTAACTAATTCCCACTATGTTAAATTTTGATCTATCAATTTCCCTTTTTAAATTTTCTAACCTACCTGCCGATTAAGGGATCTGACATTCCACGCTCCAATTCATAGAATGCCAGTTTTGTTTCTCCTGATAACTTCCTCCTGAGTAGTCCACGCCTGGAGATCCGACTATTTTACCTCTGGAATATTTTACCCAAGAGGATACCGTCATCGTTTAACCATACAGTGGAGCTGCATGCCCTCGGGGAAAAATTATGGCTGTAGTTTCCCCTTTCTTTCAGCCATTTGCAGTACCAGCACATCAAGTCCGTTTTGATTGATGCTACAAGGGCAGATCAGTCAATCATCCAAACTATTGTCCCTGCAACTACTACTTTTCAGGAACCACGTTTGTCTGGCCTCTCAACAGACACCCCTCCATTGTGGTTGCATCTACGGTACGGCTATCCGTATTGGTTGGTTGGATTAGAAGAGGGGGAAAGGGACCAAACTACGAGGTCTTCAGTCCCTTGTTCCGAATAAAACAATGCCGCAAGTGTGAGAATAAAACAAACGAGACTGACAACTCAAAACGGAATGAAAGGAAAAATCACAAGAATGGTGAAGGGTAACAAACATGTAAAGGGGACAAGAAAACCACAGAAACGCAAGAAATGGGATGAAGAGATTAAAACAACAAAGCAGATTACCTGACCATGAAAATAAAAAAAGGAGAAGCCACCCACTCTGCAACACATTAAAACCTCGACCCCAGAAGCACTAGTGTGGACAATGGGACAAAGGACATGCACTAAAACTTAGATCAAATGATAAAACCCACTCTCATGAATAAAACGTAAAACTAAATCAGCAGATGAGGCGTTGTCAGATAAAATTAGCGGCAATGAGTCCGGTAACCCAAGACTTCGTTGCTGGGCAGTCAAAGTGGGACAGTGGACCAGAGTATGAGGCACTGTCAACTGTGCACCACACGGACACTCAGGAGCATCTTCACGGCGCAGGAGGTACCCGTGCGTCACCCAAGCGTGGCCAGTGCGGAGCTGGCAAACTGATTTCCTACGAGAGGCCTGCATGGAAGACTTTTACACATTCATAGTCTCCTTAATGACAGGCACTTTGTAGTGTGTACTGTTATGCCATTCTGTCTTCCAAAGCTGAAAAACCCTACAGCGTAAGTCAGAATGCAGGTCAGATTCAGAGATTCCCATCTCCAGAAGTGGTTTCCGCTTGGCCTGTTTGGCCAGCCTGTGGGGAAGTTTGTTGCCTGGGATGCCGACATGTCCTGGGGTCCACACAACCACCACTGAATGACGGGAGCGGTCCAGGGCATAGATGGACTCCTGGATGGACGTTACCACAGGATAGTGATACCCTCACTAGTCAATAGCTTGTAGGCTGATCAAGGAGTCAGTACACAGAAGAAACGATTCCCCGGGGCATGAACAGATGTACTGAAGTGCATGAGAGATGGCCACCAGCTCTGCAGTGAATACACTGCAGCCATCAGGCAAGGAATGCTGTTCAAAATGGCCTCTGTGGATGTAAGCAAAGCCAACATGACCATCAGCCATTGAGCCATCGGTGTAAACCACTTCAGAGCCCCGGAACACATCAAAGTGACAGCGGAGAATGGCAAGAGTAACTGAGTCTTTAGGGTCATGTGAAAGGTCCAGACGAATCTGCAGCCTAGGTGTACACCATGGAGGTGCATGCGGACAGACCTGGATGGGAGGTGGTGTAGGGAAGGACTCCAGTTCAGACAGAAGGGATTGCACGCAATCGTTATCCCTGACCTGGGCCGCCGATGCGGAAGATGAACTGCTGCAGGTGGAAAAAGGAGATGGTAACTGGGATGCTCAGGAGAACTACAAATGTGTGCAACGTAACTGGCGAGCAGTTGTGCATGTCGGATCTGCAGTGGAGGGACTCTGTCCTCCACCAGGACACTGGTCACCAGACTCTTTCTAAAAGCTCCCATAGCTGGGCGAACACCACAGTGGTGCACTGGGTCAAGTACACGCAATGCTGAGGGCACCGCTGAACCATAAATCAGACTCCCGTAGTCAAGGTGGGATTGAACAAGGACTTTGTAGAGCTGCAGCAGAGTAGAGCTATCTGCACCCCAGTTGGTGTTGCTCAGGCAGCGGAGAGCATTGAGGTGCTGCCTGCACTTCTGCTTAAGCTGACACAGGTGAGGTAGCCAAGTCAATTAGGCATCGAAAACCAGTCCTAAGAACCGATATGTCTCCACTACAGTGAGTGGATGTCATGAAGGTAAAGTTCTGGTTCCGGATGAATGGTACGATGCCAACAGAAGTGCAGGACACACGACTTAGTGGCTGAAAACTGGAAGCTGTGGGCAAGAGCCCATGACTGCACTTTGTGGATGGCTCCCTGTAGGTGCCTCTCAGCAGCACCAGAGGTAGTGGAGCAGTACGAAATGCAGAAGTCGTCTGCATACAGAGGGGGTGAGTTGGATGGCCCTACAGCTGATGCTAGACCGTTAATGGCCACTAAAAATAGTGATACACTCAATACGGAGCCCTGCAGGACCCCATTTCCCCTGGATAAGGGGAGAACTATGGGAGACACCAACTTGAACACGCAAAGTACAAAGCAACAGGAAATTCTGGATAAAAATCTTGAGCGGGCCCCTGAGACCCCACCCGTATAACGTGGCATGAATATGGTGTCGCCAGGTGGTGACATACACTTTGCGTGGATCAAAAAAGACAGCAACAAGGTGTTGGCATCTGGAAAACGCTGTTCGGGTGGCAGACTCGAGGGACACAACATTATCAGTGGTAGAATGCCCCTGGCAGAAGCCGCCCTGACATGGAAGCAGTAGGCCACATGACTCCAGGACCAATCCCAACTACTGACACACCATGCATTCCAGCAAAGTTGGTGAGGCTGACGGGCCGATAGCTATCCACATCAAGCGGGTTTTTGCCGGGTTTGAACACTGGAACAATGATGCTCTCCTGCCATTGCGATGGAAAGACGCCATCATACTAGATCCCTAGATCTGGTTGAAGATGATGAGGAGATGGCACTTGTAGTCAGACGAGAAACATTTAATCATCCGGCTGTGGATCTGATCAGGCCCAGGAGCTGTGTCGGGGCAATGTGCAAGTGCGCTGAGGAGCTCCCACTCCACAAATGGGGCATTACAGGGTTCACTGTGGCATGTAGAGAACGAGAGGAATTTCCTTTCCATCCACCATTTGTGGGTGCGAAAGGCTGGGGGGGGGGGGGGGGTTAGCTCTCTGATGCAGAGGTTCGAGCATATTGCTCAGTGAAGTGCTCGGCAATCACGTTTGCATTGGTACATAGCATGCCACTGGCAGTAATGCCACTGACAGTAATGCCAGGGACACCTTTTAAGGTCTCGTACCCAGAAAGACGTCTGATCTTTGTCCTGACCTGGGAAGGTGACGTATGGCACCCAATGGTTGACCCGTACCCCTACCAACACTCCTGTTTCTGTCATTTTATAGGCTGGCGTACACGGGCACGGAGCCAGTTAAAGGCTGTCAGATGCTCTAGGGAAGGGTGTCTCTTACGTCGCTGTAGAGCTCGTCGACACACTCTAATTGCCTCAGCATCATCCGGCGACCACCTGATCACCAAGGGACTGTCTTTCCCCCGGGGCACCTTAAAGAGCGAGGGATCGCGTATTCTGCCACAGAAACGATTGTTGTAGTCACCTGCTCAACCATCACATCAATGTTACCATGTGGGGCAGAGTCAACGGTGACATCAGGTGAAAGTTTCTGAGTCCGCCTTCTTTAAATCCCATCTGGGTAGGTGTCTGTGGGCCTGACGCTGGGGCAGTGACAGGAAGATGGGGAAGTGGTCATTACCACACAGGTCACCATGTACTTTCCAGTGGATAGATGGGAGAAGTCCTGGGCTATAAATTGATAAATCAATGGCCGAGTAACTTCCTCAAGCCACAATGAAATGTGTTGCGGCCCCAGTATTTAAGAGGCACAGGTTGAACTGAGATAGTGAAGTTTCAACATCTTTGCTTCGGCCAGTAAGCACGGTGTCACCCCCCAAGGAGTTATGGGCATTAAAATCTCCAAAGTAGGAAAGGTTTAGGGAGCTGATGAATCAGTGCAGCTAATACATTCAAGGGTACTGCAGCATCTGGAGGAAGATATACATTGCAGACAGTTATTTCCTGTGACATCTGTATTCTGACAGCCACGGCTTCAAGAAGGGTTTGAAGGGGCACAGGTTCACCACAGACTGAGTTTAGGACATAAATGCAAACTCCACCTGACACTCAATTATAGTCACTATGGTTCCAGTAATATCCCCTATAAGCACTGAGGGCAGGGGTCTCCATTGCTGGGAACCAGGTTTCCTGGGGGGTCACTGCAGAAAACAGGTGTAAGGCTCAACAGTTGCCGTAGCTCAGCCGCAATTCCACTGGAGGATGACATCATCGTGAGACTGGGAAGGCATGGAACATGCAATGAGGCAGTTTACGCCTCAGGGTCACCTGCTGCCACTGACTTTTTGCCTGAGCAGTCTATATGCTTTGTGTCTGAGGGTTCGGCAAGATCCAGGTCCTCAGCGGATGTCAGAATCTCCTCCTCAGACGCAGAGCTTGTAGGCAGCAGTGGTGTGGGTGCCACAGCAAGTTCCTTACTCTTAGGAGTCTTCTTTTTCGATTTTTGCGCTCTTTGGGTTTCCCTGGCTGGGAGGACTTCACTGAATCAGTCTCCGGGACTGGGGATGAGCGTGAAGCCATACTACCAGCTGCTTTTGGGCTCTTCAGCTGCTGGCAAGTGTCACCTGTCCCACTAGCAGAAACCTGGGAAGGGAGTGACGCAAGGGACCCCTTCCCAGCGAGAGGAGCCGAAGAATCCTTACGCTTCTCTGGCTCAGAAGTGGGGACTGAAATCCCCGACCCAATGGTTGGGGGGAAAGGGGAGGAGGGGGGGGGGGGGGGTTGCTGCTCCCGAAGTAGGTGGTGCGGGAGCAACAGGGAGTGAAGTGCCCCCCCCACCATCAAGGGGTCAGGTGCAGTTTCCCGGTACTGACAGGTGACAGGAATTTGAGGAACTGATGGGGGCGAGAACTGTTCTGGTAGTGGCGGCATATGAGGTGGTCATAGCTACAGGCTGTAGGTGCTCAAATTTCCTCTTAGCCTCAGTGTAGGTCAGTCCATCCAGGGTCTTATATTCCATGATTTTTCCTCTCTTTCTGTAAAATCCTGCTGTCTGGCGAGCAAGGTGAATGATGCTCTTCACGGTTGACACAGAGGAGAGGGGGGCACATGGAATATTGAGATGCGATAGACGTCCACAATGTCGACAGGTGGGGCTGGAAGTACAGCGGGAAGACATATGGCCAAACTTCCAGCACTTAAAGCACCACAATGCGGGAGGGATATGGCTTGCTGTCACAGGGGTAGACTGTCACCTTGACCTTCTCGGGCAATGTGACTCCCTCGAAGGCCAAGATGAAGGCACCGGTGACAACCTGGTTATCCCTCGGACCCCGATGGACACGCCGGACAAAATGAACACCTCGCTGCTCTAAATTGGTGCGCAGCTCGTCGCCAGATTGCAAAAGAAGGTAGCTGTGGAATATAATAACCTGGACTATATTTACGCTCTTATGAGGAGTGCTGGTAACTGACAAAAGCGAGTAATGCACCTGACTGGGCAGAGGATGCTGTTTTTATCAAAACTGACCCAGAGCTCATTTTGGACAAGCCCTCCACCTCCCCAAACTTTTCCTCCAAATGCTCCACAAAAAACTGAGGCTTCATCGTCATGAAAGATTCCCCATCAGCTCTGGTACCAGGGCGAATAAGATCCGCTGCCATCCTTAGCCTGGAGTTCCTCCCATGGTGTGGCCAGGGAGGGGAACAACTTGGGGTCATATTTCTTAGCATTAAAGTTACACTTTGCCCACTTAGAGACTGCTGGTGGTGGACCACCAGCAAGAGATGATGTACTACGCTTCAGGGCATGTCATCCGCCCTGATACCACCCAGTCTAACCAGGGGCCCTCTCCACGGGCACCACCCAGCCACAGCAAAGGCCACCTGGCAGGATGGCCATTGCTGGTAGTCCTGATGCCCCAAGGTGACAGGCATCTACTCCTTGGCATACATGAGGAGTAAACAGTGCAGGTGTGAGCAGAGCAATCCCTGTGTTGTCAGCTGGCTACAACCAACAGGGTACGTGGCAGCCCTACCACAACGGACTGGCTACCGTGCTGGATATGAGCTACAAAGAAGTCCATGGTCATCATCAGCACAGAAAGTGACACTGCAAAGTGCATGGTGGAAAATGCACCCAGGAGGGTGTCCTCGTCCAAGAGATGGCGATTGGGAGGGACTGCAATGTGATGATGAGAAAGTGGGCTAAAGATCTCAATACACAATGGGCAAGATGCACCATGCAAGGGCGCCCTTCGCCAATTGGCTCGCTCTTCGGGAAAATTTTGAAAAATGGAGGTCAAACCCTACAGGGGACCATCACATAAAGGCCAAAATGTGTGAGACTCCTTTTAGTTGCCTCTTACGACAGGCAGGCATAACTCTGGCCAATTCTTGCTCCCGGACCTGCCGGGGGGCTATCCGTATTGCTGTGGCACTCAAACCTCCCCACCAATGATAAGGTCCAAGGGGGGGGGGGCGGGGGGGGGGGGGTGCATCAACTCTTACTTACTGAAATTGGGGTCCCCCGGTCAGGCCATTGCTTTCCAGTCATCTAGGCTCCAACCGATACAGTCATGAGCCCAGGAGATACGCTGCAAGCAGTGTTGTACTATCAGCAAAGGCACTTGCATTGGTTGTCTGCCGCTATAGCCCATTAACATCAAATTTAGCTGCACTGTCCCAATGGGTTCAATTGTCCCACATCACACATTGATTTCTGCAGTTATTTCAGTGTTGCTAGTCTGTTAGTGCTGATAACTCTACGCAAATGCTCCTGCTTTCGTTTGTTAAGTGAAGGCTATCAGCCACTATGTTGTGCATAGTGAGAGGTAATGTCCAAAACTTTGTATTCTTGGCACACCCTTGACACTGTAGAGCTCGGAATATTGAATTCTCTAACATTTACTGAAATGGAATATGATGTGTGTAGCTCCAGCTTCTGTTCTGTATTCAAAATATTTTAATTGCCATCGTGCAGCCACAATCACAATTGAAACTTTTTCACATGAATCATTTGAGTAACAAATGACAGCTGCACCAGTGCTGCCCTTTTATACTCTACCTATGAGATGCTACAGCCACCTGTATATGGGCATATTGCTATCCCGTGACTTGTCACCTCAGTGTAAACCACTATTGTCCACTTAGTGCCTGCAAATGACCAGCTTGGAGCCATACTCCCAAACAAATTGTGTACATCGAGGAGCGAAAACCTCATGACCACCACCTTAACAGTGTGTTAGTCCACCTCGAGTAACGCAATACAGCATTGATTTCTGCGTGGCAAGGATGCAAGCCCTTTGTAGGTTTCCAGAGACATGTGGCACCAGGTAGCTGAGCACAGGTCACACAGTTCTGGATCAGTAGTGTATGGGAGTGGAGATGGCACTTGACAGCCTCTCAGATGCGTTCCACTGGGCTCGTATCAGGTGAATTTTGTGAGTGTACCACCACCACCACCACCACCACCACAAGTTCACTACCATGCCCCCTCAAATTAGTGTATCATGATTCTGCCCGTGTGGCATGAACAGTTATCCTGCTGTAAAATGGCATCGCTGACCATGAAGAGAGGCAGATGGTCCACAATAATTTTCACATAGTCTACTGCTGTCATGATGTCTTCAATTACTATCACAGGTCTCGTGGAGGGCCAGGTGGATGTTCCCTGTAGCATAACACTGGCCACACCTGCCCGCAACCATGCCATGGTGCAAGTTTCGAGCAGCCATTCACCTGGACAATGACATACCCAGATACGACTATCAACCTGATGTAATGAGAAACGTGCTTTTCTGACTGAACAACATGTTTCCATTGATCTGCAGTTCAATATCTACAGTCCCGTGTCCATTGCAATTATAAGTAATTATGTTCCTGGATCAACATAGGAACATATAAGGGCTATCTACTCCAGAGTCCCAAGTTCAACAATGTGCACCGAATATTGTCCTCTGAAACACTTGGGCTGCACTTCATTCTCCTCTTGTCATCAAATCTGTAACAGATTGATGCCTATCATGCTCTTTGCAGAGTGGGCATTTCTTCGAATTTCACGTTCTGTGACAAGGCAAGGCAAGAATGTCCAGCACCTTCTTTCCTGCTTGTGGTTTCACAGTACTTCAACCACTTGTGATAGATACTCTTAACAGTAACCTGTGCACACGTTTGCTGTTTCTAAGATGGTCATTGCCAGGCACTACCCAATAAAAATCTGTCACAGGCTTAGTTGTTTCACAGGCTTTTTGTTGCGCCCATCTGCGACTCATTATTTCCACTACAGGTATACAGGCTGTTACAAAAAGGTACGGCCAAACTTTCAGGAAACATTTCTCACACACAAAGAAAGGAAATATGTTGTGTGTCCAGAAACACTTACTTTTCATGTTAGAGCTCATTTATTACTTCTCTTCAAATCACATTAATCATGGAATGGAAACACACAGCCACAGAATGTACCAGCATGACTTCAAACACTTTGTTACAAAGTCAAGAGGGTTGAGGTCAGGAGAGTGTGGAGGCCATGAAATTGATCCGCCTCTACCAATCCATCGGTCACCGAATCTGTTGTTGAGAAGCGTACAAACACTTTGACTGAAATGTGCAGGAGCTCCATCGTGCATGAGCCACATGTTGTGTCGTACTTGTAAAGGCACATGTTCTAGCAACACAGGTAGAGTATCCCGTATGAAATCATGATAACGTGATCCATTGAGCGTAGGAAGAACATGGGGCCCAATCAAGACATCACTAACAATGCCTGCCCAAACGTTCACAGAAAATCTGTGTTGATGACGTGATTGCACAATTGCGTGCGGATTCTCGTAACCCACACATGTCGATTGTGAAAATTTACAATTTGATCACGTTGGAATTAAGCCTCATCGAGGAAGTACAGTACATACTGACGAAACTAAAATGTCCTCTAACATGGAAATTAAGCGTTTCCGGACACATGTCCACATAACATATTTTCTTTATTTGTGTGTGAGGAATGTTTCCTGAAAGTTTGGCCGTACCTTTTTGTAACACCCTGTATAGTGGGTAGCAATGTATCTTTTTCATAATATTGTTGTTATTCCTCCTGGATTTTCCGTTGTTTGATTTTGCCTTTTGTCGAAGTTACATCCCACTGTGGGCTGTATCATCAATAGATTGTTCACTCTTTCATGTCTACTCCACACGTATACTTTCCTTACCGTACCTGATGCCCATAGTGCCACCACGTTGTATTCAATCCAGTGGTTGGCACAGGTCAATGTTTTAGCTCATCAATGTACATATTTACTGTATAACTTTCTATAAATATACCATAGTTTAAATGATATGACCCACTAACTGATGTACACAAGCAGGGGGAGGGGGACACCACTGCTATGGGCACCACTACAGGTAATCGTTCAAACTACCTCTGAGGAAGCAAGACTCAGATTTTTATTTATCAAACCCTTTCGACACAGGAAATGTGTTAGGTAGGTATGTCACAGATTCTATGTGTCGTTTTACCAGCTGGCAATTCGCTGAACCACATGTGGCGAAAATCTTCTTGTTCAAGCAAAAGGTACCAGTCCTTCATTGACCTTCACGTTTGTCCAACACCTTGCCTATCTAACAAGTAAGGGTTCAAACCCCTGTCTTAATCATAAATGAATACTCTACACGCCAAATGGGGCTTTTTAGGTACAATACTGTTCACGTGTTTTAATGTGAATTTAAGATGCTTTTGTAACACAGCAGGGTTGACCTCACACCTTCTTTTGAAACAAATAATCCCGGAGATGTTTAACGCCCTTAGCCCAGTCACAGTCTCCCCCCCCCCCCCCCTCCCCACCAACCCCCTTGAAGAAAGTGGCATGAAAGTGACCATTACAAGAAAAAACATTTATTACATAAAAAAAGCCAGTTAACTACAGCTCATTTCTGTCAATGGCCAAAGTGATTAACCCTTTTGCAGTCTAACATTATGAGTGGTGAATTCTAAATATGTCACATATTTTTATACTGTCATGTAGTATTCTATTTAAATTGACATATTTCACGCTGCATTCCATTTAAAGCCACGAAAAGAATTCCAGTTTTTTATGGCGTGCCCAAACTGGCAAATTTCTCCACTTTAAAACATATGTATGTGATGAAATAAGTATTACTTTTTCTAGAAAAATAAAAATATGATTTTGTTTCCATGCAATTAGCACTCCACTTGATTCAAAGAAAACTCACCAATATTCACAAACTCTATACAATTTTCTGTGTGCAATGACAAAAAAAAAAATGAAATTTTTATTACTATTTGCATAGATATAATTATAACAATTCTGCAGTAAATCACAGTCTGCCCAATGTACATAGTTCTGTACCACCTAACACTCATGTTTTGGAGCAGAATACATTTTGCCAAACCATGGACATGCCTTAGGCAGTTTTGTGCTCCAGTATGAAAACAATGTAGGCCTTTTGTCGAGTCCCATATTCCGTGAGCAAGCTATAGAATCTCTCACCTCAACTCTTGAGGCGCTTTTCCACTTCTTTATGGGCTGGACAAACTAGCAGCACATTCAGATACAAATTGCTTAGCGAATGACATGTTTCGATGACAATTAGTTGAAATACTGCTGCAGTGAAAAAATAAATATAAAGAGTCAACTGTGCTAGATCCCACAGATGGAATATGCTAGGCACATTGTGAAATTGATGTGGTACCTGCTGTAGTGTTTCAAGTGCAATTGTTTCAATGTATTGTGCATTTTCCACTCTGTCTTCACTTTCAATCAATATAATAGCAAGAACATCACTATCACTTTCTGAAACACTGCTAGTTTCACTAAAATACTTTCTATCACTAGCATTTTCCAATAACTCTTGGATTTCATAGTTGGATACATTTTTATAAAAAAATCTGGAAGTAAACGAAATAAACAAACCGCAAACATTAACTTTAAGAAAAATACTACAGAAACAATATTCAACAACAATACTCCACAATAACAACAATGTCAGATGAAGTAACAAAATGTAAGTATTACAAAGTTTGACGTCAACAAACAATGTAGTAGCAGAGTTATTGATCGTTGATATTTCATTGGAAGCTCAAAAAAGTTGGTACTATTGATGTACAAGTAAATCAAAATGCTGAACATCAATACCAAGCACACTAGCCACATCTAGAGGCAAATTTCATGATCTGAGTGAAAGTAAACCATGTACTGACGAATCGGCCCTGGCAGTACTGGCATCTGTAGGGCTAATGATAGATCACTACATTGACATTCAAAGGGTTATATAACAACCTCACACTGAAAAACTGTGAAACCTGTGCGCAGTGAATTTTTTTTGAAAACCGATGGCAGAGCTTGTTTTTTGTTGTTGTTGATGATGATGATGATGATGTCCCATACTCCGAGGAGCGTAGGGAACAATGTGGGAGACCCACACCGCCCACTAGGCAAGGTTGTAGAGGTGGTGGTTTGCCATTGCCTTCCTCTGACCATAATGATGATGATGATGACAGCACAACAACACCCAGTCATCTTGAGGCATGGAAAATCCCTGACCCCGCCGGGAATCAAACACAGGACACCGTGCGCGGGAAGTGAGAATGCTACCGCAAGACCATGAGCTGTGGACTGTTTGTTATTAACTAGTGAAAATCTGAACCTTTCTGTCATTAGAGCATTCATTGTAAAAGTGAAAAGTATACATTATTAACAGAAAATTGACTACTGAATAAAGCTAGTTTGCTTTACAGACTTGGTGGAAGTCTGATCGAAATTATGCAGATGATGTTTTGTCAAAAAATTCCCACGTACATAGCCACCATGCATGAGAGCTATCTACAAATTAAATCAAATGTCTCTAAATGACTTTTCATGCAGTGGCCACCCAAAACTAGTAATTATCGAAGAAAATCTACACCTTGTTGCACAGACATTCGTTCAGTCTCACATGAAACTTGCACGAAGAGGAGAAGTTTAAGGAGAATATTACATCTAAAGCTTCCTAACTCTACATTACTCCACTGCCTAAACAAGGATGATCCTGATCAAAGCTGTGAATTCTCTAAGTGGTATGCAATTTGTAGCAAAAGTGATCCTAACTTTTACAAAACAGTGCTGTGGTCTTATGAAGCACAGTTTAAGGTAATGGAAGAGTTAACAAACACACTTGCATATAAGTGTCTCATGAAAATCCACGATTTGTTCTTGAGTAGTAGTAAGATGTTCTTGGAGTTACTCTTTGGACTAGTATATTCTGAAAAGGAGCAATACACCCTCATTTCTTTTTTCCAGTGGTACTGCGACTGTGGAACGGTATTTTGAAATGTTAGGAGAAATTATCACAGAATTATACAATACCTCTGTACTTCAAGCTGTATGAAACAACCTCATTTTCGTCCACCACACTACAGATTACACATCCGTGCATATTTGGACGAGTTTTCAAGAGTGTGTTGGAAGATGTGATAAAATCTATTGGCCTCCAAGATCACTGGACCAAACACCATGTGATTTCTCAATGTGTGCAATATAGAGAGAGACAATGTTTTCCCTACAAAACCATTAAACTTACAGATTTTAAGGGATTTGATGGAAAAAGACTGTAAAAATCTTTGGTAACAATGGAGAGTTATATGGCATTACTGTTTAAACAGTGCATTAAATGTTTAGGTAACAATGGAGAACACTGAACAATTTTAGTAGGACATGTTACCTTGTGTAAGCTATTAAACTTACAAAACAATGTACTGCATTATTTTTGTTAACTGACTTTTTCTGTATCCTGTATAATTTTTTGTTTTGTTTTATTTGTCACTGAATTTCGTGGACACCTGTTAGATATTGTCATGCCCTGTTATCTCAAGAGGGGGGGGGGGGGGGGGAGACCACAAAGTTAAATAATTTGATTCGGTATTCTGATCAGCCTGGAAGTAAATGAAAGAACAAATACTTAAAATTTTTCCTCAGAGAAGAGGAAGAGAGGAAATGATACTTTGCAACCACACAGATATAGTTGGCAGCAAATTGATTATGCTACTCCGGAAGCAATTATTATTGTTGATTTGTGCACCCACATACAAACTTCATAGAGAAAAATATCTTAGTAACATACGCAAGTCCTCTTTCATTATATATTACATCATCTAGAGGTTCTCATAGCTTCCAGTAAGAGCTTCACGTCACAATGAATCCCCAAAGTGAGAGATCATGTGCTGCTCTGTAATCAGAATTATTTACATATTGTCATGTACCTAACCTGAGACAATGTTCACTGGAGTCTCATGCACCATGCTTAGTGCAATAATTTTCTCTGACAGTGTAGTATGCTGCATAGGTGTGTTGGCAGTCCCCTGCTGCCAATATGAAGGTGGGTTGACAATGTATTTATGTTTAAAGATTTATCTTGTTGCTAATGAAAGAGTGCTGAAAATGGACAACAAGCAGGAATGACAAATTCAAAGCAATCTAGCAAAATCTGAAGGACTTGCTCTATCAAGTTGTCACCATTTATGAGACCTGGTTTCATTAACATGCCCTGTAAAATCAGAAGAAAGGGTTGCTTCCACTGAACCTGTCTGAAAAAGGCAAAGGCATATCAGTCTCCCAGAAAAGTTATGGCTCTGAATACAATCAGTTTTATACTCTTAATTTCTGAGGAAAGGGAAAAATGATCACAAAAATACTACAGTGAGATTGGATCTCTTTGGTACAAAATTGAAGGAAACATGGACCCACCTAACAAAAAAGAAAATGATGCTGTATCATGTCTACATGCAAGACACTCACCTTCAGTAGCTGATGCAAAACTGCACAATTTGAGTTACGAATTGCTCCCAAAGTCCCCATATTCACTCAACATGGCTCCCGGCAGTATCTTCATGCTCCCATACATGAAGTTATGGTCACAAGTAAAAATATTGCTTAAATTAAGAGGTTGTCATAAGACAGATGTATTTTAGAGAGCTTGTTAATTCATATTTTTGGGTTGTCAAAAAAGTGTATTTTTCTAAAAGGGGACTACATTTAGGAAGGTGTTGCGTACGACTTCGTACACAATAAGGAGAGATGGCATATTGAGTATTGCGACAACTGTCATTGTAGGACAGCTCGATAGGATTAGCGAACAAGTTAGCACAGCAAACAGATTTACTTCACTTTTATTTCTCCAAGTGTATGAAGACTCATTACAAATAAACAGCAAAAAACACAGAGTCCAGCTATCTGACTGTCAACAAGGATTAAGCACGAACGAAGGTGTCGCAGCATAGTGCCTCCAAGTGCAAATGGGAGTGGGATGAGCAGCTGCTGCTGGCCGTCCTATATTGTGGCAGCAGAGGGCGCAGTTAGTAAAGAGCTGCTGGAGGTGCGACTCAGTGGATGAGCACCAATGGATCTGCCGGATCCCGCACTAGTGCTGTCGGTATCATATGGAAACTTGCCATTTCGTTGCCAACTTGATACACTGATAGAATAACACTGATATCACAGGAGGGTCTCTTACAAAGCACAGTAACCTCCACCGAGGCACGTTTGTCTCTGTATCATTACAAGTAATATTTGGGGAAATATCATCCCCTTCTCCCCTCAACAATCTATAACACTGATAGAGAAATACGTTAGTCATAGGTGAACCTCAGCATGGTGACAGTCCACAGGTGCCTAAAACTAATGTACTGTCTACAATTAATGCAATTTATAAAACATAAGTATCATATATTTTGGTTACTGCACCACCAGGAAGTGGCTCGGGATACAGTTTTTGGCATTTGTCTACATGAATATAGCATCGTACCTTCTTAATCATTTGAAAAGGATTTTATATATCATTACATACTTTGTACTTTTGTAACAACACACTTTTTACTGAGTATAAACAACAAATTATGACATAACGTGAGAAGTAGTAATAAAAAATGTTAGGCAAATTACTGGGGAGGGAAAGGGGTGGTGATAGGGAAAAAAGAAGAAGAATTAAAGGGAATATGTAAAAGAAAGAGGATAACTTTCATTGCATATCACTTTTCCTCACTTTTTAAAACTTTTTTATGTATCAACTGAATCACCTTTTACCACCCCCTCTCCCATCACCACATTCTGTCACTTTTCAATCTGCAACATATAATTTCTAGTTCAGTGGCTGCCTGCTTGTATCCAAGCACAAATTAAATGTTCTCCATCATTCATCAGGTCCATTTTATTTCTGGGGGGTGGGGGGAGGGTGATAGCAAGCAAACTGCCTTCTTTCATGTGGAAGGATATGCAATAAGTAAATAAATAAATAAATATCAACATAATCCAATATCCAAATAAACCTTCAATAATATTAGAATTTGCACTGCCTCTAAGGGTCGCACTCTTTGCCACTTGAGGGTAGTTAATGCACTAATGAAGAATCACAACAGTTGATACTATTGGAAGGTTAAGTAGCTAACACCGATAGGTGGTGACTTATGAAAGAACTGGTTGCTTGAAAAATGCTCACTGATGATAATATTTCAATGAATTTTAACTGAGGAACTTAACTGTATTAATTGTAAGTACTGGATATGAAATACCTCAAAAATGTTACAAGAAAGATAAAACAATAAAATTATTTGAGAGAGAACAGGAGAGCATACTTACTAACTGAACAAACAGCATTGTGAGGAGAGCTTAGACTAGGAGCCAGAAGGTTGTGATGTTGAATCTAAATATCTTGAAAATCGTTCCCAGTTGAATTAAACTCTTTTTTTTCCTTCTATTTTTTTTTTAAAGGCTATTTTTTAAATACTGCAGTCAGCAATCCTTGCTGACTACCTGCATTGACTGGCTACCCAGACACACCACTACAGAAGCATAGAGCTTTATTTACATCGAATGTGTGAACTGAAAATCCCACTGAGTGTCCTGTATGTCTAGCGACTCTCTTCTGCCTACAAAAGATGTCAAAGTGGTCAAAATTCCCCAGCAGTTCAGTGAAGTTTGTGGAGAAAATGCCATTAGCACTGGAATGGAAGGAATAGGGTTGGAGCAATAAAAAATGGCTGCAAAAATGTTCATGATGAAATGAGCGGTCTTATGGCAGAATGAACTAAAAAAAATTGAGTTCTTCACCATTTTAAAATGATAGGGTTTTATTCTGTCTTATGACAAAACGAACTGTCTGACAACTCACCTCGTTTTGTTGCTGTAGCAAGGAATTTCTTTGGCAGAAGGTTGGTACTATTCATTCTCTTATTCCAAAGTGAACCATGCGACATCACAAGATGGCTACCACGGTATATAGCCCAAGCACACGTTCAAGAAAAATGGCAAAAAACGATGATAATTGTGAAGATGAGTGGTTTAGTTCTAGTTCTTCTGACATATATGAACCTAGTGATGGTGCCTCTCAATCATCAAATGGCAAGTGGCTTTTAATAACTAGTGATACTTTAGTTTATAGAATAAACTCGTTAATTGGAGGTTATGTTGTTTACCTCACATGCCAGAATGAATCAAGACCACAAGTAATAAATCTAAGGTCACTGCACAATCGATAGTGAGTGTGTGTCGATATTTCGGCCAGTGCTGCCATAAATGAGGGGAGAGAAAAATTGACCCCGTGGAAAGAAATGCCTCTTTATTTAGGGCGTGAAATGCGATTTAATGTTGAGATGGTTGACTCTGGCAGAAGAGTTCCTGAAAGAATTGTATTTTGCATATTTGTCAGTTACCAAAGTAATGAAATGGAATATCGCAACTTGGTATCATGATTGGCATTCTTAATAAATCAGTTTTGAAAACTGAATTTATAGATCTAAGTAATTTGTTTTTCACATGAAAATGAAATTTCTGGCAATAAAAGAAATAAAAGGAAATGGGTAACAATGGAAGAAAACCCTAAGGAAGAAGAAGCCTAATAGTGGGGAAACTTACATTAACAGTAAAGGGGAGACTGTCCCAGGAAAGACATTTGTTGATTTTAATTGTTCATGTAGACAAAAATGCTGGCAAAAAATAAATTGCGAGGAGAAAAGAACTTTTGACACATTTGATGGAAGTGGGTCTTGGGATGTGCAGACATCAATAATATATGGTTCAGTTAAAAATGTTCCCATCAAAAGGAAGTGTTCTAAAACCGACAAAAGGAAATTTTCCAGGGACTATTATATTCCTAGTGCGATTGGAAATGATGTGAAGGCGTGCAAAGGAACTGATCTAAAGACACTACAGATTTCTGGCAGCAGAGTGCATCGAGCCATAGCCATAGCCAAAGCAAAGACAAGCTCTTTATGTGACCAGTGTGGAAAACATGTACCTCATAACAAAAGTGCTGACTCTGTTATTATTCACATCCATAATCATATTAATAGTTTTCCCAGTACATAGAGTCACTACTGCAGAAGAGATTTGTCAAAAAGTACTAGGACAGTAGACTTAATCTTAGTTTCATGTACAGATTATTCATTGATAAGCTGAAAGAAGAAGATCGCAATGTTAAACCTCCCAGCCAATCGCTGTACGAAAAATTATTTAAACGAGACTTCAACCTCAGTTTCAAGGCTCCTCAAAAGGATACACGTCAAACATGCGACAGGCTAAACATGCTAATTACAGCGGAGGAGACAGAGCTGGTGAGGCAGACACTGAGAAGCTATGAAGATTAAGAAAGGAGCAGGAATTGCACCACAGGAAGGCTGAAGCTGCAAGAGATTGTCTGAAAAGGGATATGGAGAACTCAAAGACAGAAGATAATCTTACAGTTTCTTCATTTGATTTGCAGAAAGCATTACTGCTGCCAAAATTGACAACAGGTGTTGCATACTATAATCGTCAACTCTCCTGCTTTAATCATGGAATTCAAGACTTTAAAAGTGGAAAGGCAGTAATGCATTGCTGGAATGAAAGTATTGCTTCAAGGGGAGCTCAAGAGGTAGGCTCTTGTGTATTGAAGTATGTCGAATCTCATGATATTGGTGCCATGATGGTAGTATGGTCGGATTCGTGTGGGGGCAAAACGGGAATTTTAAAATTATGACAATTTGGATGTATTTGGTTCAGAGTGACAAAACTAATATTGAGGAAATTACACACAAATTTGCTGAACCTGGTCACTCGTATCTTCTGAATGACAGTGATTTTGGGGATACAGAGAGGAAACTACGGCATTATCCAGATTTGCCCCAGAACAGCTTTATTGTATTATTGAGAATGCCAGAGTGAAGGAAGGTGAATTTGAAGTTGTAAAAATGGATTGTAGTGACTTCAAAAGTACTATGCTACTCGAAAAAGCAATGACTAACAGAAAAGTAAGTCTCTCTGGAGAAAAGGTTGAACGGCTTAGGAAATGAGATTTTCAAAAGAGAAGCCGGGGATAATTGAGTACAAATACAGCCACAATGACATGGAAGAATACTCTTCAGTGAATTTAAATAAACGTTTAAAAGCTCGCCACTGTTCTCTCAGTCAAATTACACTACCTACGGTGTATCCATTAGGGCGCACTCTATGCCCTGAGAAACTGAAAGATATTCAGAGCCTTCTAATGTACATACCCCCAATATACCATGAATTCTATAAGGGTCTCAAAATGGCTAAAGTATCAGGAATGAGCAGTGGCAGTAATGAAGAAGATGAGTAATGGGGAAGCATAATCATCGCCTTAAGTATATTCCAATGTTCTCTCCTAACTCCAAAAATTGCTTAATAATGCTGTATTACATAAATTCTGAAATTCTATCTGTGTGTTTCAGTTGCAAAATAGATCTATATATGAATATAATACAAAAACAAGAAAACTTTACTTTATATTTCGTACTGAAGTGTATTAATGTGATGTGACAACAAAATAACTTGACGTACATGGATATTTTACATTGTTTCTCTGTAGTTTTAAGTTTCAAACTGTAATCAAATGATGTGCTGCAAGGCTCAAAATGCTTGTAAAAGTTTTTCACACCTATTATGCGCCAGACCACATGTATATACATAAATATTTTTGAATAAATAAGTTGCTGTGAACTCCTAACTTCAGTCCTTTATTTCTCAAAACTAACTGTCACTTAGTTCATTTTGGCAAAAGACCACTCAAATATGAAGAGGGTGATCATCTTAAATGACTTGAATCTGACGTGAAAGTTCAATAGACATTTTATGATTTTGTCTTATTCTCAGGTTTCAACAAGAGTTCTTAGTGAAAGTCTTACAAAACATCTAAACTACCAGAAACTGTGTTCATTAGTGGCTAGAAAATCATGTGGCAGATTATTATGAGAACCAGATTCTTAAGTTGGTGGTTGGCATGCCAAGTGCCATAATATGGCCAAATATTGTGTTGAAGAATAGACTGAGGTACAAGCTTTTAGGTAAAAATCTTTTAAAAAATGCACTGTTTGTTTAATGTAAAAACAGTAATTATTTTAAAAAACACGCCATGTACATAGTATTATAGCAGCAATACACACTTTTAAAATCAACAGTCCCAAAGTAGCACTAACTAAGTACGGGATGAAAATTCCCACACCTGCACACTGCTCTGCAGTAACAGATGCTTCGACGAGTGCTGTAGATTTTGCAATATTACCTACCTTCTGTTCTATATATTTATTTTAACCCGTTTACTCACACTGTAAAATGGATACAGGAGCACTTAAGAAATCATAAACATATTTGAACATAGTAAAAGTCTCAACATAATGTTTAATTTGTATTTAGCCCATAAGCACAAGTCTTGTTTCAAAACAAAGTCGAAGAATGCAACTGGCAGTGCACCAGTTAATCGCACTAATCTGCTTTAGTAAATGTTACAGGCTGCGGTGCTGATTTCACATGACACAACAAGTTTCGAAAGTCATCATAACAATCACATCAACTGCCTTGTAAAACCCAGGCAAAGATCTCGCTGTAGCCAATGGCTTGTAAAAAATGGAATAGCATATTATGTCTTTTAGTGCTGCACCAACCCAGCGGCCCCCACAGTCACACTTAAATACACCCTCATCGGTAGCAGCACAGCACGACTCCTATGAACACTGTCCACAGCAGCTCCATAGGCTATCTCGAGTCAGTATGGAACAGTCTTGCCACTGTCTCGTTCAGTTCCTCGGTGGCAGAGTGGTGCTATTTCCTGGGGCGACAGCCATCTCCCCACCTTGAGTGGTCTCCCTCTGTGGGCTCTGGAAAATAAAATCCATTTTAGTTCAGACTGAACCACACACACAGTTAATAATTTCTTACGATAACATCAGTCATAAAGGAATAGTTCCACATGCTCTCTCAGAGTAAGTGAATGTTGCTATACACTTTCAGGTATGCCTTATGCAACCAAATCAGGTGTGTGTTCCTGTCTAAGTGAATTAAATCACCTGAAGTACTTACGCAGGTCATATCTTTACAGACAAAAAAGGGGCAAGTGTAAAGGGCGAACTGCTCAGCTAAAGGGCATTATACACACACACACACACACACACACACACACACACACACACACACACACACCTGCGGTAATGGTGTGCTCCCTCTGTAGGAAGCAGTGAGAGTTATGTGTGGCACACAAGTACGTGCAGGAGTGGACTGCAAGGGGAGATAGAACATGGAAGAGAGAGACTATGAGGAGAGACCACTGTGGGTTTAGATTACTTGAGTCAGAATAATAGTGACAGAGGTGGAGACAGGCATGGATCAAAGATTATGTTGAAGAACAATTCCCAGCTATAAAATTCTGGGGAGCTGATAGTGAGAGTGGGACATCCAAATGGTACAGACTGTGCAGTAGCCATTCAAGTCTAGCAAATTGTGCTCAGCTGTGACTTCTGCCACTGCTCTCAGTCACAGTTGGGCAGTGGCCACCCATTTGTGAGGATGGCCAGTTGATGGTCACACTCACACAAAAGGTTGTGCAAGAATTATATCGGGGCTAGTCTACGATAGTACAACTTTCACAGGTGACCCTGCCTCAGACAGGGTTGGATAAGCCCAGAAAAGCATTGGGACAGGATGTGCTGGTGTGTGCGTGTAGGTTGGTTGGTTGGTTGTTTGAGGGTTAAGGGACCAAACAGCAAGGTTATCAATCCCTTGTTTCAAATGTGACCCATTCCGCTAATGTGACATCTTAGGAAAGTCAGAACAATAAAAGGGAAAAGGCTAAAAACGTAAAAGGGCAGTCATGTTGTCAATGGTAAAAACAAAATGAGGGAAGTCAGCAAGAGAACGAACCCAACGCTACGCTGAAGCAGCATAGGCAAGACCACCTGTGACTTAAAAGGTGCAACCGCTAGAATGTAGAAGTACGTATGGGAAAAGGAGACTAACCAATCCTTAAAAAAAGAAAGGGGGTAAAAACAGAGTAAAAGGGGAAGAAAAGAAGGTCTCAGTCAGGGAGGTGAATCGGGAATCTCCGAACACGGCTTACAGTGGGAGACACCCAAACACTCACCGCCCTGCCCCAACAGCAGAGAGAGATTAAAAACCTTAAAACTGAGAATAAAAACCACTTTCCCGGAGGAAACCGAGAAGAGAGGAGAGAGGGAGAAGAAAGAGAAAGATCAATGGCAGAAAAGGTACCATGACTGGCACTGAAATGAGTAGAGGAGCCATCATTAAGAAGGCAAAAGTCGTGGTCTGCAATAAACTGGTCTATAAGAAGACCTCATCTAGATGGAAAGGCACTGCCCCACAAGGGATGATGAGCATTAAAATCCCCAAGGAGGAGGAAGAGAGGAGGAAGTTGCTGAAGAAGGGCAGTTAAGGCAGCAGGTGTAAGAGTCCTGTCAGGAGGGAGATAAAGATTGCAAACTGTGACCGCAGAGTCTAGGTGGACCCTAACAGCAACCGATTCCAGTGTAGTTTGAAGAGGAATCCACGTGCTAGCAATGTCTGTACGGACCAACGTACAGACGCCACCAGAAGCCCGCAGGGGTCCGACCCGATTTCGACAGAAAACACAGAACCCACGGAGGGTCAGTGAGTGAGCATCAGTAAAATGAGGTTCCTGGAGAACCACACAAGCTGCAGAGTAAGAAGAAAGAAGGGATTTCAATTCCGGAAGGTGACGATAGTATCCATTACAATTCCATTGGAGAACCACAGAATGATGATTTAAATGGGGGCTGAACACGCTAAAGCCAGTCATACCGCCTGGTCCCCACCCATCACCGACAAGGAGGGGGCGACATCCATGAACGATAGGTCAGCATCTGATTGTGAAGTCGGGGAAGGGACCTCCGGTGACACCGAGGCTCTTTGTCCCGGGACTTATGTTTCTTCTTCTTTTCAGGCTGAGATCGAGGAGGGCTGTGTGGCATAATGGAGCCAGCTGCAGCAAGATCAGGAGCAGAAAGAGACCGGGCGACCTGGGGGCCGACAGACCGCGGCTCTCGCGGTCGTCGCGCGGCAGCAGACCTTTGACCTGGAAGGTGCCAGGAAGGGGCATCCCGGGAGAGGTGCCCTTGACTGGCAGACGCCGAAGGAGTGGGACACTTCTCCGGCTGGGGAGGGGGAGCAGCACCCAGAGGAGAAGGTGTGGGAGCCACAGGGGAGGGGGGGAAGAGAGGGGTCCGGGGATGGGGGTAAGGAAGGGGGAGGAAGGGGTGAAGATGTAACCAAGGCGTAACTAGATGTCATGGACACAGGGTGAAGATGTGTATATTTCTTACAGGCCTCTGTGTAAGTTAAATGATCGAGGGACTTATACTCCTGTATCTTCTTTTCCTTCTTATATACTGGGCAATCTGGTGAACGTGGAGAATGACTACCATGACAATTTACACACACAGGAGGGGTAACACAGGGACTCCCCTCATGGAGTGGACGTCCACAGTCACCACATAGAGGGGCCTGTGAACAGGGGGAAGACATTGTCCCAAACGCAAGCACTTAGAACACCTCATAGGAGGTGGTATGTACGGCTTCACATCACATTGATAAACCATAATCTTAACTTTCTCAGGGAGGGTATCCCCTTCAGGATAAAGGCACCAGTATCAATGCGATTGTCTTTAGGACCCTTCTGAACACGCCAAACAAAGTGAACATCCCGCCGTCCGAGATCGTCCCGAAGTTCCTCATCAGTTTGAAGGATGAGGTCCCTGTGAAAAATCACACCTTGTACCATATTTAGAGACTGGTGAGGGGTAATGGACACAGGAATTGCGCCAAGATGGGTACAGGCACGAAGGGCCGCAGATTGGGCAGCTGAAGCAGTTTTGATCAGCAACAAACCCGACCGCATCTTGCTCAGGGAGTCCACTTCGCCAAACTTGTCTTCAATGTGTTCCACAAAGAATAAAAGTTTGGCATTGGTGCAAGTATCTCCATCGGTCCTGGTGCGAACTAGATAACAGAGGAAAGGTTTCGCCCCTAGCCGACGGGCCTGACCCTCTTCCCAGGGGGTAGCCATGGAAGGGAAGGCCGAAGGGGCAAGAGAAGCAGAACTTGAGGAATCAGTTCCACGCAGAAAGATGGCTGCAGAAGAACGGCCAGAGTTCTGGACCCGTATGCGTTTCATTTGCATAGCGTCCGCCCTGATACCACCCACTCCGATCAGGGGCTCTCCTCACAGGCGCCACCCAGCCACAGCAAGGGCCGTCTGGCAAGGCGGCCATTGCCGAGAGTTCCGATGCTCCAGGATGACGAGCAACCACTCCAAGGCATGCATGAGGTGGTCACAGCTCAGGTATCAGAAGTTTGATCCCTTTGTGTTCAGGGGGCTCAACCAAAAGGGTACATAGCGACCGTACCACACGGGCTGGCTACCGTGCTGGCTATGCACCCTAGCATCAGACAACGACGTGAAAGAAAAGGTGGAATGTACTAGGAGGGCGCACGTCGGAGACACTAGGTAAGGTGCTCTTCCCCAAATGGCTCACACTACAGAGGAGAAATTTTGTAATGGAGGTCAAACCCCAAAGGGGGACCAAAGAATGCCAAAAGGAGGAAATGATTATGCAACAAAGCCGAATTGTAAAACCAACAGAACCAGGAGGATAGCGGGGGCTAACGTAAGCAAGGACACCAAGAGAGGGAGAGGAGAGGGCGAGGGGAAAGGAGCAAGGAGGGGAAGGAAATGCGTGTAGGTAAATGGATCACCATCAAGAAACTTACTGAAATGTACCATAGTTAGCTATGCCCATAGGCAACTGGAAACATTTTTCACCGAAAACACTGTCTGTCTGGTCTCATAGCGGGATAAATCTATTAACAGTTTTACTTACTGTTTTTCCGTAAGTCTCATTTTCGTTTGCCAACTGTATATGTGCATGCTGATGTTCAGAGAAGCACTGGTGTACTCTGCCAGTCCAGTTGGATTATCAGCACATGCTGATCCACCGAGCCAAATCTCTGCTGTTTTCAGTGAGCTTAGCCGATCTGAGATGTACACTTGGCACTTGTTGCCTTCACATGGGCTCACTTGGCCTGCTGGGTTGCTTGTATATGGCACGGGTAGAACACACAGACTTAAATCAATAGTCATAGCAACCTAACAACGAGGACATATGGCTCGTATTTTACTTTTCTTGTTTTCTGAGCAACTGAGCATCTCGCGATAATCAGGGGAGCACAGTTAGTAACCATTCCTCTGTGTAAAGAACACATTTCTAATGACCATAAGCAAAAGCAGATCAAAAAGTAAAAATAAAAATTAAAACTTGTCTCCATTCCCGAGCCATCAGTAAGCAATAAATTACTCAAAATCTTAACTTCTCCTGAAGGGTAGTTACCCTACAGAGGTTGGTTGGTTTTGGGGTTTGATGGGGGCTAAACATGGAGTTCATCAGTCCCCCGTTCCAAACAGACAAACTTCTAAAAGGCCTTTACAGTAAAAGCGTAACCTCTGCACCCAGAGAGAGGGAACACCAACGGGTACAGAGCTAAAATGAACACTGCAGTAACACAAAATAGAGGACACTTAAAAGGAGCAGAGCAAATAGTTGACTAGAGTAAAACAGACTACAGTGGCTGATGGATCAGGTAAAAGGTCAACCTCTCAACTACAAAAGAAGAACCTCCAGCTGGAGAGTGTTGATAGAGGTACCAACACAACTTGTTACCATAAAAGACACTATTTTGGTATCCACGTCACAATTAAAAGTCACTGGAGTGGGTGCAGCCTGAGAAATCATGCGAGAGCGCCCACACTAGAGCGAGTGATAAAACCCAGCTGCATGGATAAAACGTAAAACTGAGTCAGCTATAGAGGCATCGCCACTGACAACTACAGGAAGTGCAGCTGGTAAATTAAAGGACTGCCGCAAGTGGGCTAAAAGGGGGCAGTCCATCAGAAGATGGACCACTGTCAGCCCTACATCACAGCGACACTTGGGCGGGTTCTCACGACGAAGGACATAGCTGTGGGTCAACCACGTCCAGTTCGCAGACGGCAGATAACAACTGAGTCACTATGCGTGCCCCTCAAGGAAGAGTTCCATACAGCCGTGGACGACTTGACCATGCGGAGCTTATTTGGCGTATTCAAGACAGACCATTCAGAGCTCCAGACATCACAGATCTTGCGATGTAGGGCTGACCGGAGATCTCTTTCCACAAGACCAAGCTCCAGGGATGGCTAAGTGGTGGCCTGCTTGGCCAACCGATCGACACGTTCGTTTCCTGGACTGCCGATGTGGCCCGGGGTCCACACAAACGTCGCTGAACGACCACACTCTGCGAGAGCAGGAACAGCATCTTTAATACCGCGCACGAAAGGGTCCCGAGAAAAACAGTGGTCGAGTGCTTAGTCGCCGTGGATGAAAGCAAACCCAGTGCATCCATCGACCACAGAACCATCGATGTAGACTGCACTGCGAAACAAGGCAAGAAGAGCCAGGAATTTTTGACGAAGACTGGCAGGTGGAACGGAGGACTTGGAGGGGTAGAAGAAGAGGGCCGGAAGGATGGAGGAAAGGGAAAGGACTCTAGTGATGAGAGAAGGGAACGAACGCGGGCCGCGATCGGGAGACCCGACCTAGGCCGCGATCGTGTGGAGGGGAGTGCAGAAGATGGAAAAAGGAGCCAGCGGTTTGGGTGGTCGGGCGAGGCATGGACACGGGCGATGTATGACACAAGCAATTATTGTTCGCGGAATCGTAGGGGAGGGATTCCAGCTTCTACAAGAAGGCTCGTCACTGGGCTAGTGCGGAAGGCACCTGTCGCCAGTCTGACACCACAATTGAGAATCGGGTCGACGATGTGCAACGTTGAAGGTGCTGCTGAGTAGTACACCATGCTCCCGTAGTCGAGACAGGACTGGACTAAGGCCTTATAGAGCTGTAGGAGGGTTGTTCGTGCAGCCCCCCAAACGGTGTGGCTGAGGCAGTGAAGGATGGTGAGGGGCCGCCAGCACCATTGTTTAAGCTCGCGAAGATGAGGTGTCCAAGTGAGCTGAGCATCAAACAGCATGCCAAGCAAGTGATGCGTCTCCTCAATATGAATGAGTTCATTGGCAAGGTAGAGTTCTGGATGGAGGTGGACCATTCGACGACGACAGCAATGCATCACTCGGGTCTTAGAGGCTGAGAACTGAAAACCATGGTTGGATGCCGAAAAATGTGCCTTACGGATAGCTCCCTGCAGCCGCCGTTCAGCGACGCTGATGCTTGAGGAACTGTAATAAAGACAAAAGTCATCAGCATATAGAGAGGAACAGACCGATGAGCCCACCATTGCCGCAAGACCATTAATCACCACCAAAAAGAGGGGAACAATGAGAACTGAGCCCTGCAGGACACCATTCTCCGGAATATGGGTAGAGCTAAAATATGAGCCAACTCTAACTCGAAAGGAGCGATTGGAGAGAAAATTCCGTAGAAAAATCTGAAGTGGACCCCGTAAGCCCCATTCGTGCAGCGTAGCAAGGATATGATGGTGCCAGGTGGTATCGTATGCCTTCCGAAGATCAAAGAAAACAGCAACTAGATGTTCTTGCCGAGTAAAAGCTGTATGAATAGCTGACTCTAGCGAGAATAAATTGTCAATCGCTGAGCGGCCCTGACAGAAGCCCCCCTGTTGCTGGGCGAGGAGGCCCTGAGCTTCGAGGATCCACATGAACCGCCGACTCACCATCCATTCCAGGAGTTTGCACATAACGTTGGTAAGGCTGATAGGGCAATAGCTATCAACCACCAGCGGATCTGCACCAGTTTTCAGCACCGGGATGGTAAAGCTATCATGCCAACGAGTTGGGAAAACACCCTCAGTCCAGATGCGGTTAAACAGGGCGAGTAATTCACCCTGACAGTGCGTCGAGAGATGGCGAAGAAACTGGTTGTGAATTCGGTCTGGACCTGGAGAGGCATCGGGGCAAGCTGTAAGGGCACTTTGGAACTCCCATTCACTAAACGGGGTGTTGTATCATTCCCAACAGTGCGTGTGAAACGACAACTGCGTATGCTCAGCCTGCTCTTTAATGGTGCGGAATTCTGCACTGTAGCCTGCTGTCGCGGAAATACGAGTGAAGTACTCTGCCAGATGTTCGGCGATGGCAATTTGGTCAGTACAAAGTGTACCCCGACGAGAAAGGCAAGGGACAGACGCATGAGAACGAAAGCCAAAAATGCGCCGAACCCGCGACCACACCTGAGATGGGGAGGTGCGAGAACCTATGGTGGCAACATATCATTCCCAGCAGTCCTGTTTGTTCCGCTGGATTAACCGCCGAGCCCGGGCCCACAGCCGTTTAAAGGCAACCGGATTCTCTAGGGAAGGATGACACCGGTGTTGTTGCAGGGCTCGTCGGCAGTCCCGGATAGCTTTTGCAATCTCTGGTGTCCACCAAGGGACTGACTTACGCCTTAGGGTACTGGAAGAGCAGGGGACAATTGCCTCGGCAGCAGAAACAATGGCCATAGTGACGGCCGAATATGTGCCATGAGTCAAGCTAAAATATGTGGGAGCACCAGCGTTAAGGAGGCAGATGTCCTGCTGTGCCAAGAGGGCCTCAACGTTCCTACCCTGGCCCGAGATCTGGGCCCCACCCCATAAAGGGTGGCGGGCATTGAAGTCCCCCAAAAGAAAGAACGGCGGGGAGGCAGCTGGGCGAACAAGGCAGCTAGGTCGACAAGAGGGACAATCTTATACGGGGTGGGGGGTAGAGGGAACAGATGGTAAGCTCCATTCCTGCCCGGTTTCTAACAACCACCGCCTTAAGAGCCGTGTGAAGTGACAATGGGGCACTAGGAACAGTGGCAAGAACATAAACACAGACACTGCCAGACACCCTGTCATATTCTACGCAGTTCTTATAGTAACCCCGGTAGCCACAGAGGGAGGGGGTCCGCCGAACAGGAAACCGTGTTTCCTGTAGGGCCAGGGAAGCGGCACAAAAGCTGTTTCAACTCAGCAAGGTGGTGGAAAAAACCACAGCAATTCCATTGAAGGATAATAGTATCCGACTGAAGACATGAAAGAACCTGGGGTGGGAGGGGGGGGGGGGGGGGGGTGATAGGTTATGCCTTAGAAGTGCTCACCGCCACTTCCATAGGAGTTGTGGGTCGAGCAACATCTAGCTCCTGAGGGGACGCTAGATGCTCTACATCATCTTCAGGTGCAGTGGAACTTTCCTGTCTCTATGTCCTTCTCCTTTTGCTTTTTCTTCTTTTTGGTAGGGTCCCGTTTGTCCTTCGTTTTATCAGGCTGGGTGGGCTTTTCCGACCCAGTCTCAAGGACCGAGGAAGACCTGGAAGCCCTACGGCCCTCAGGTGGTGGCTTTTTCAGCCACTGGCTGACATCTGGAGGGCCAGTAACCGTGGAAGGGAGGGCACCAAGCGATCCCTTCCGCGCGAGGGGAGCCGGAGGCAGCAGGCATTTCTCCGGCTCAGAGGTGGGGACTTAAGTCCCCAAAGAAGGAGGGGTTGTTACTCCCGATGTTGACAACAGGGGAGCAACGAAAGAGGGTGTTCCCCAACTACCTGGGGGACAGGAATACCGTATTTACTCGAATCTAAGCCGCACTTTTTTTCCGGTTTTTGTAATCCAAAAAACCGCCTGCGGCTTAGAATCGAGTGCAAAGCAAGCGGAAGTTCTGAAAAATGTTGGTAGGTGCCGCCACAACTAATTTCTGCCGTCGAATATATGTAGCGCTACACAGGCATGCTTTGTAGGCAACGATATAAATACTGGCGCCAAAACCTCTGCGTCAGTAAATAAATAAAAAAAGGGTGGAAGACGAGCTTTTTTTTCTCCGCCCTGAGTTTCGACCACTGCATTTTCATACATTATCCAACTTAGTAAATACAAATTCCGTATTGTTCATCTTCGAAAGTAGCAGAATTTCAATGTACTACGAAAATTCGACTGGCAAGACTGTTGCTAATAGGAACCTGATGAAATGCGAATCACATGCAGTATTCTCTTCACCATAAGAATAATACGAATATAAACATTTTGCCATGTATTCTTTCATGTTTGTTGCTATCTCATTTAAATCCTGTCTGCCTAATACACTACGAAACTAGAGTGAGACAACAGCAAACGCGGAAGAAAATACGTATCATGTCCTGTTTATATTCGTATTATTTTTATGCCTCATAGTGATACAGTCAGAAATGAAGCACGGCAACTGTCTAGATTTTTAAATCTAAAATGACTAATTTCTGTGCAGAATTTGATGTACTAAAGAAGCGGGCGCAAAGATTTTCAAATGGAGAAAAATTTTCGCCTAACTCTCGTTCAGAACATGTTCTATCATACGCAGTCTATTATTTGGTTCTTGTTGATCATTATCAAAGAAAGCAGCAGTGTAAGTAACAACAAGTAGCAGTCGCTTGCCATTGTTTCGCTAATGAGACAATTCCTCTCTTTTTTTAATCGTAAGCGGCGGTAGCGCGCACAAAAGCAAGCCATGCCGCGGGCGGCGACAGGCCGTAACCACGCACTATCAGATGCGACAAACAATGCATGACACAGTACAGTAATGCATTTTCATCTTATAGTGATGTAAACACCTATAACAAAGAAAACGGCACTTATCAGATCAAAGCAAAATAGCAATCGATTCAAACCAGACGAAGCACGTGAAAAAGGAAGGGTATCCGTATAAATACGGATGGAGCGCCTGACGCATAGCAATGGCTACCTGGTAAAGCTTAACTGCTAAGCTTACTACTCGAACCAAACTATTGTAGCTGTATCGTCTTTCATTCGACTTAAATTGAGTCTCGTATTACAATGGACCAACTTTGTTTCGAGTTGAAGGTGCAGCCTAGGACTTTTCTCTCCCCTTGAATTTCGAGTCTCATATTTCAGGTGCGGCTTAGATTCGAGTGCGGCTTAGATTCGAGTAAATACGGTAGATGGCTGGGCTGGAGGGCCGACAAAAAGCGGCTGAGGTTGGGGGCTCGTCGCCAGGGATGGCAACATCGAAGCTGCTGCAGCAAACGTCGATGAAATGCGCACAGGGTGAAGTCGGTCATACTTGCATTTAGCCTCTGTGTTAGCGAGACTATCCAAGGTCTTATACTCCATAATCTTCCGTTCTTTTTGATAAACCATGCAGTCTGAAGAGCAAGGTGAATGTTTCTGTCTGCAGTTGACATAAACAGAGGGCGGCGAACACGGGACTTTGGGGGTGGGAGGCACGTCCACAATCCTGACAGGTAGGGTTGGCGTCACATCTCTATGACATATGCGCAAACCTCGACCACTTAAAGCAGCACATGGGAGGAGCGACGTAAGGCTTAACACCACATTGATATATCATCACCTTGACCTTCTCGGGCAGGGTGTCTCCCTCAAAAGCCAAGATGAAGGCGCCGGTGGCGACCCTACTATCTATAGGTCCCCTGAAGTCACGTCGTACAAAGTGGACATTCCAGATTTGCACGGAGCTCTTCGTCAGACTGCAACAACAGGTCACGATGAAAAATAAGTTCCTGAACCATATCGAGGCTCTTATGAGGCGTAATGGAGACTGCAACATCACCGAGCTTGTCACAGGCAAGCAATGCCCGTGACTGTGCTGGGGATGCTGTCTGTAAGAGGATTGCTCCAAGCCTCACTTTAGACATGCCCTCAACTTCTCCGAACTTGTCCTCTAAATTTTCCACAAAAAACTGAGGCTTTGTGGTCAGCAATGAGTCCCCATCTGTTCGGCTGCAAACCAGAAATCGAGGAGAATACGTCTCACCAGGTAATTTAGACTGCCGTTCCTCCCCTGGTGTAGGCAGGGAAGGGAACGATTGGGGGTCATACTGTAAAGCATTGAACTTTCCATTCGTAGAGACTCGTGCTTGCGCACTATTCGTATTTGTTTCATGGTGGTCCCACGAGCAGCTAGGGGAAGGAATATCCATACAGACAGAGCCCCACTTGCCTGGGTAAGCCTAATACAATCGGGGGGCAGCAGGTTCCCCAGAGGTCGCCCACTTTGAACTGTTCTACCACAACAGCCATGCGTCTCCTCGGCGCGCAGCACACCTTGAGATTGAGGGGTTTTTATAGAGGTTTATACCATCCTCGCGACCCAGGCAGTTAAGCCAAGATCCCCGGGCTCTGTACCGTACAACGTTCCACCATCACGCCTTACAGTGGTTGTTGAAGCACGCTCAGAGCTTACGGTATTGAGGAATGGTGGCGCTTCCCAGTCCCCAGCTCGGGGACCCTGGCGTCGCCAGGCCCGTACCCAGCAACTAAATGCTGAGCCCCCTGAGGGGACCCTACAGAGGCAGGCAGACATTATGCTCAGAAACAAGATACTTTGTAACGTGTAATGTTCTCACATCAGTACTGTATAGAAGCAAAATCCACTATTTACTCAGGGGTGGGGGGTGCAGCTGTCTTCCCAGGTTCCATCAAAACCACATCCTCAAAAATCACTATGTATTCAGAAGAGAAACAATCAAATATTTGTGACAGCAAAGATATAAGTTTCACATACCACAGACAATTGCAAAGTTTAGAGTAAGTGTAACAAACTTTTTAGGTAGCTATCTTAAGTCAACAAAAATTCATAATTTTCCTTAGTCAGTATACATCAAAAAATGTATCTTTCCCAAGGAGCCTCCAGTAAAAAGGGGGGTTGTTATGGCAGTGTTTTACATATCTGTCTGTTCACGTACCAATAAAGCTAAACAGCAGTAGTGACAAACACGAAAAGTTACAGTTTCTTGAAAGTTATTTGTGAATTGTAGTATTTTGTAATATTATCTACTGTTTATATGTGTTCCTATGTTGATGTGGCCTTGTAAACTATCCAAAATAGCCATAAAACATTTATCTTTAAAGTTTGTTTTTTCTTCTAACAGCAAATGCACCACCTCTCCTCTGAACATCAGCATGCACATATACTGTTGTCAAACGAAAATGAGACTTACAGAAAAAAAATAAGGAAAAGTAATAATCTTAACTGTTAATAGATTTATCCCACTATGAGACAAGACAGTGTTTTCATTGAAAAATGTTTCCAGTTGCCTATGGAACCATGACTACCTGGATGCGAACCTCTTCATCCATCAGCTAATTGACAGCCATGAATGTCTTTCCTAATGGCTCCAAACATATAGAAATTGCATGCAGAGGATCTGGACTATATAGAAGTTGTGTAAGGGCTTTTCAGCCAAACATCAACAGTGTAAGCAAACCAACATTTGCAAAATGTGGATCAGTGCTGTCATGGCTAGAGATCTTATGCACACAAGAACTGATGAATATCACTGGAAGTTCTGCCAGGCTCGAACTCTTACAGGTATTAGTGAAATGCTGCAAGGAATGTGGGGAATGGGCAAGGTGTACTACATTAGTAGTGTGTGGATAAGGTCAGAATTTAGGTCTGATTCGTAAGGAGACCCAGGCTGAAATCCCCGTCCGGCATGAATCTTCAACTTCCCCGTGGTCTTCAATCAATGCCCATTTGCAGCCAATGTCTGTAATTCCTTTGTGTCTTTGTGAGACTTTTGAAAGGTAACAACACTGTATGTAAGAATGCCACAATGGCAGGAAATGTAATGAAGGCCTACAGACGATCAACTCTTAGTTCTGAGACTACCAGCTATCTACAGGTTAAAAGTAACATGCAATGCAGTATAGAAATCTAGGGAAAGTCCTGTTATACTTCTGCTCCACAATTAATAAAAAATAAAAAATGTAAACCTAAGAACCACGAACTGTCTGTATGTCAAAGAGAACCACATGAAAATATTCATGGGGAAAAGCCGATGCCAGACTGAATCATTGGAATAACATTAAGGAAATGTTTTTTCTCCATGAATCAGATGCCTTACAAAACCCTCACTCAACTAATGCAAAGTCCACGTTGAAATGTTAACAATATTATGGAAAGGATAAAATGCTACTCAGTTGCTGCCAGGCACAATGAAAAGACTGTTATAAAAATAAGCTTTCAGCCAAAGCATTCTTCAGGAACCCTAAAGTGAATTGTGGGGTATAATAATAGATTTAGAAACTGAGTGTTAATTAAGACCACAGACCATTACACTAAAATTACATGCTACTACTGTATAACCAAATATACAACTGGCCTGTACTTATGTTGAGTAGGTGAAATTCCAATTGCTGCCGGTAGACACCTATGGATATATATATATTTTAAAAAAATCTAGGTTTCAGAACTGTTTGTCTCTTACTCATGGAGGAAAGAAGGGTAGGTTGAAGAAGGTTAGAATGGAGGGGCAAGCTCACTCAGAGTCCAGGACGAGAGCGGCCCACCTGTCGTCAACATCCTCCTCCTACTTTAATGTTGTCTCTCAGCTGTACTTCGAATTCTGAACCCTGAAGGTAAGTTCCAATCAGCCATTCTGTTTCCTTGTAATTAAAAACATTAGGAGTATAACGAGGAGACAGGTCATACAATGAAGACAGAGATGACTCAAGAATTTATAGCATGGAACATTCTGTGGGTTGCTACTACAGTGGTATCAATACCGCGAAGAACCAGCTGATACTGCCATATGAATCACATTCAGCATTAAGAAAATAGCTACACAACATGCATCTGGTCATTTATGACTAAAGCTACCATGTTAAAACTATAATCTGCTTGCTACAGAACTAGTAAACCAATTATTTCTGTCTCAAGTGAATGAAGTGTACACTCTGGGGCAATCTGCATTCTCCACAACAACACACTGTTGGTCTACTTCCACGCAAACAACAGCTGTATGTTTACATAATTTATTACTGCACAGTTTTCCTTCTTGTGTCATCTGTTCAACAAGACCTGTATTCAAATAACTTACGGGAATGCAGCCTGGTGACATTGTTGACAACCGCCCATATTTCAACAGGAGCACACCCTGCCACTTTCAAGATAAAATTGCAGCAAATAAGCGCTGGGCAAAGGAATTTTAAACCTGTTTTCAGAAAAACTCCAGAAAGCTCTCTCTCTCTCTCTCTCTCTCTCTCTCTCTCTCTCTCTCTCTCTCTCTAGCAAGGGAAAGACGAGGATGCAATGCAGAATTTAAACAAAACTACAATCTATTTGCAAGGTTAATTGCGAATTTAATTTCAACAGCTTCTTTAATAACACTATCCCAACAGCTGGAAGTGCATGCTGGTGACCCATTATTGTTATATTCCATAAGACGACCAGAGACAAGACAATGTTCTGCAACATCAGATTTGCTTGACTGTCTTGAGCATGTGTGGCATTTATGCTCAGCTCATGCACTGCATTTTTACTTCAAGAATGGCAAGGTATGATCCTGTCTAAATATTGGTGGTTGTTGATGACGTCTCCTGGAAGCATTCCTGTAAGTTATTTGAATGTCGTATACACCAGGAGAAACTCGGGCCCGACAAGATCTAAATTTTATCATTTGATCTTCATCTTCTAAGTGTCCCAGATGGAATCTGAGTGCCAGATTCATTCCCACTGCTTCGTTATAGTATTTAACAAATGGTTAGCATGTAAGTTCTTAGGACTCTATTAGCTCTGGGCAGTTCCTTAGTTCCTTTCCACTTATCAAAAGTGATAACAATTAAAACAGACATACAGAGAACATTTCATGCTATCTGTACATGGGTGACATATAAACTGGATACAGTACATCAAATAGCATAATATATGACAAAAAAATCTGGTAATTCAACAATCTTGTCAACAAACTCCTTGGGAATAGGAGATTGCACATTGCCATGCATAGTTTTACAAAAATATTCAGCATGCCTTTAGAAGTCTAAGTAACATCAAAAATTTTCTGAAGAGATGCTTTTAAAGGAAGAGCAATTTTGGATAACTGGCAGCAAATCATGAAAGGCTCAGAAACTCCAACAGTCTGTCAGTTACACAACTTAAGTTTTTCAGTGTGTGTGTGTGTGTGTGTGTGTGTGTGTGTGTGTGTGTGGGGGGGGGGGGGGGGGGGGGGATGATGGACGGACAGGAGGCAAAGCAAGCTTGAGACAAATTGACTGCCAGTGTACAAAGGATTGATTTTCATCTAGTTTTGAGTTCAAAAGAAATTCTGAGGTGTGCATTTTTAAGAGGGTGCCAATTACTGTGTGAACAGACTATGGGTAAAGCATTTGCATGTTTTAATTAAGATGCTGAAGAATATTACAGCACGACTCTGTAAAGCACGCTTCTGTAAAGTTTGGAAGGTAGGAGACGAGGTATTGGCAGAAGTAAAGCTGTGAGTACCGGGCATGAGTCGTGCTTCGGTAGCTCAGTTGGTAGAGCACTTGCCCGCGAAAGGCAAAGGTCCCGAGTTCGAGTCTCGGTCGGGCACACAGTTTTAATCTGCCAGGAAGTTTCATATCAGCGCACACTCCGCTGCAGAGTGAAAGTCTCATTCTGGAAACTATGACAGTGCCTGTGGATACATTCAATACAATGCAGTGGTTACTAATGGAATTATAAATGTTTTTAAATCAAATATCTATTGTTAAAACCAAACAATCGAAGGTCCAGGTTGGAAAATCAGCAACATTATGGAAAGGATAGAGTTCTGCTCAAGGACGACACACAGTTCCAGACAGGCACATCAAAAAGACTGTTACAAATTGAGCTTTTGCGCAAAGTACGCGCACACAAGACCGCTATCTCCGCACAGACTGCAACTGTGTTGTGTCAAACGAAAGCAGCAATCCAGAGTGGGACAGAGATAGTTACGTACATGTGAGGGAGAGAGAAGTGAGCACTGCCTGGCAGAGTGTGCAAGGACTGGATGGTGGCAGACCAAGGCTGCTATGGGCAATGTCTGGAGGCTGTGGGGGAGAGAGGGTGGGTTGGAATGGGGAGCAGAAAAGGAGAGGAGCAGAGAAGCAGAAAAGATTGGCGAGTGTGTTCGCACAGAGCAGTGCACAACGAGTGTGAGGGGACACGAATTAGGAGGAAGTGGTAGGACATAGAGGGGTTGAAACTGTTGAGTGGAGGGTGTGAGGACAGTAGCTCACCAAAAGTTGCGGCCGGAATGATTTCGTAAGTGCAAACATGTACTGTAACGATAACCGCCATCTGCGGGGTTCAGAAAAGGTGGTGGTGGAGGGAGGGGCCAGATGGTCCGGATTATGAAGCATGAAATCAAGCATGTTATGTTCAGCTGCATGTTGTGCCATAGGATGCTCCACTTTGCTCTTAGCCACAGTTTGGGAATGGGCACTCATCCTGGTGGACAGCCAGTTGATCATCATAACAATATGAAAAGCTGTTCAATGACTGCAGCAGAGCTGGTGTAAGACATGGCTGCTTTCACAGGTGGCCTGGCATCTGATGGGGAAAAGTAAGCCTGTGACAAGTGGAATAGGAAGTGCTGGGTTGTTGAACTGGGCAGTTCTTGCACCTTGGTCTTCCACAGGGATTTGATTTAGAGTAGCATAGGGGTGGAATAGGATGTTATGGAGGTTGGATGGGTGAAAGACTACCACTATAGGAGGGGTGGGAAGGATCTTGGGAATGATGTCCCTCATTTCAGGGCATGATGATAGATAAGGCCCTGATGGAGGATGTGGTTCGGTTGTTCCAGTCCAGGGTGGTACTTGGTGTCTAAGATTGTGCTCCCTTGTAGCTCATTCTTAGGGGCAGTGGGAGGACCGAGGGCATGTGGGAATATGGAACGAAAAATCTGTTTGTGGTCTAGGTCTGGGGGTAGTGCCTGTCAAGGCCTTTGTGAGACCTTCAACCTACTGGGTAAGGGAGTTCTTGCCACTGCAGATATGCCATCCCCAGGTGGCCAAGTTGTATGCAAGGGATAATTTTGTGTTGAAGGGATGGAGACTGTCGAAATGCAGGTACTGTCCGTAGTTGGTAGTTTAATGTGGACAGAGTTATGGGTGGAGCGGTCACAGATGGTCAACATCTAGGAAGGTGCACACACGATTAAGGCCCTAGCCTCTAGATGGCCCGTAAACACACTGGGATAGGAGAGTGTGTATGGCTGTCTCACAGATTTGTTTGTATACCTTTCCTTCAAAGTAGTAGTAGTTGCGTGTTAGGATAAAGTTACTAAGGTGTATGAGGAATGAGGTAGTACACCTGAAGTATGAAGGATGTTAAGAGAGAAGTAGTGTTCAATACCAGAAAGACCATGGGCATGAGGGATGTTGGTGTATAGAGAATTGGCATCCACAGTGACAAATAGAGATCCAGAGGCAAAGTGATGGGAACATATTCTCCATCACTTTTAGAAGATCTCAAAATCACTTCTGTCTATTTTAGATGTGTTTTAAAACCACTTTTGTGAATTTAAAAGGATTTTAAAGGTTGTAAAAGAACTTTATGCTTACTGTGCAAACATACAGTCATACTATTTGAACCTCATGTAAAAGCCATATAAACTGTCAAATTATTACTGCCAAATACCGAATATTACACTAAAGGGTACTGTTGAAAATTAGCGGAAGTATATTAATGCTGTGCTATGATGAGGCCTCACAAACACAGATGGAGCCTCTCAAATGCTCCAACCACATTCAACTAATGGGTGACAATCTATAGTAGGCACTGTGTTAAGGACGAAATGTTCAAAGTTGAACAGTTGTTAATACGTCAAAATGCACAAACATTAATTCACTGATCATTTCAGAAACACTCAGGTATTTTGTAACCACTGCAGTGAACTACTGTGATTTGAAATACAGAATGTCAAGACACTGTTTATCTAGCTTAATATTTATATTTTACATTTTTATTAATGATAAATAGTAACACTGAAAACAGCTGCCGATCCTTTTACCAGCACAATGTTGGAATTCCATAAACACAAACTTTCCCCATGCAGTGCTCTTCAGTGTCACACAAATACCTATGTAATGTTCTGCATTGTTTACACTGCAGAGGGCTTCATTACATTCCTCTCAAAGTTTGCACATGTTAAATGTCCTTGCTTATGATTTTTATGCGACTACTATAAATTGCACATATATTTATGCAATAAAGGGCACGAGTAAAATGTGCAGGCCTTACCTACTTAAGCTTGAAGAAGTAATACCAGTCAGTGACAAAAAAATGCGAGTATGTTCCTGTTTATTTAAAAGACTTATTGAGAAGTGGGATACCAGCTGCCTCATTCTACATTCCTCAGCACCTTTAAAAATTTTCCCAAAAATTTTAGCATGCGAACAAATTTGCAGTTTTTTATGCTGAGAGAGGACAAAACACTAGCAGTAGCAGTGGCAGAGACAGAAAAGTAATAGATACTGGAAGATATTACACAGGAAACAATGGCAGTGTGGGAAAAAGAGAGGGAACAGTGGTAGTGGAACATAGCTGACCATGATGCAACACTGCTATGAAAAGATTGAAGCAGGCACTACCAGAATGGGGTGGGGATGGGGGTAGAGGAGGAATAAAAAGAAACAGAAAATGGCAATGGAGGAGAGCCAGTGATAATGAGAGAGAGAGCATATGACAATGACAAGGAAGGGAAGGATAGTGACAGTGAGGAGAGAGACAGCAGTAGTAGGAAGGAAGGAAGGAATGGCATATTAGCAGGAAGAGACAGAGCAAGGGTATGAGGGACTTCCAATGATGGACTAATGGGCATGAATGAGTTAGGGGAGTTGCGGGAGTTTAAGGGGGAAAAAAAATGTTCACACGTTAAAATGTTTGGGAAAATTTTTAAAGGGGCTGATGAATGTAGACTGAGGCAGCTGGTTCTCCACTTTTCAGGCAGTCTTTTAAACAAACAGGAACACACTTGTGTTCTGACAGAAGCATTTTTCTGCTGGTTCCCTTCTTTTCCATGTAACTTTTATGAAAAGCAATGTATTGGTCAATAAAATTTAGATAGTTTACTTATGTGAAACTGAAATAACACGAAACTAATTATACACCTCAGACTGGATTTTATGTGTAAAAAATTTTTGCATGTGCTTCAGTACTACAGCATGGGGTTCACAGATGATAAAGTAGTCACTTTATTGCCTAGTTCACCGTGCTACATCACTTTATGAACTACATTTTCGCCTCTCACCAGGTTTTAAGTGTACATGTAGCGTAACTTTGAATCTTTATATCTCTAAAACTGATACAGATATGAGGAAAATTTTCAAAGTTGTACAAGACTGGGATCTTAGGAATACATCATAAAAACTACAGCCATTTCCTGTGCATAGCCATCTCCGAACCTGCATCTGAGTTTTGGTCTGCTGGTGATGGTGAAAATACAGAAAATAATCACTTTTTTCAGTTTTTTTTTTTTAGGAACTGCCCATGAACTAATGGAGCCTCCTGATGTCCACATCAAACGGTTAAGATTCTGTACAGCATAATTTATGGAGAAAACATGAATTACTGCATTAGTAACAAACACAACAAATACTCAACTTTGCTCTCAGTAAGTGAGGAAGTGTGAGCAGAGAAACTGGATTCATTACTTATTTCTATCTTCTGTTCTCTTGTGGAAAAAAAGTTTTAAAATGCACACTTTCTGTGAAAATAAACTTAATTACAGTTGACATACCCATTTCAGCAGAACAAACAATACTTCCCCTCAAAATCAATCAAAATAGAGAACATTATGTGCTTGCTGTATGAAAACAGAAGTAAGCCTTATTGTTATTATGAAGTACTTATCTGAAGCGTAACAGACTGTAGAAAACAACGTAAGTAATGATACTGACTTTAACATGGATCTGATGCTTCAGCATGGCTGCTCGCAAAATCAACATACGGGTCCTCCTCTGATACTCGCGTCCTACAGCCAGTGACTTCTCAAATGTTGTACTCCTCTGATCAATTTCTTTTGCATAAAGTATCTGTAAAACAATTAAACAGATTATATATAATCTCAAGGTGAGAATAAAAAAGGAGGACACAGAATCATTGAAGAGAGAGAGAGAGAGAGAGAGAGAGAGAGAGAGAGAGAGAGAGAGAGAGAGAAGTGACACACACACACACACACACACACACACGCGCGGAGAAATGAATCTAGGAATATATTACACCCCCCCTAGGTATCACTCTTGTTCGGATCATGAAGACAAGATTAGACCAAGTACAGCACGTACAGAGGTGTTCATAGAGGCCTGAAGAGTGTACATGTATGTAGATATTAAAACATCTGAACACGCTCACCAAACAGACCAGGCACAGCGTTCACTACATCGCTTGTGCAAGCAAACTAATTCATTATTGGAATATACATAATTGTAAACGTACACGCATAGGACAGGTTATTAAGGTATCTGGCTAACCAAACAATACAAGTGTGGCAATTGTGTAAGGCCCGAGCAGAACAGCTGAGACAGCTGCAATTCTTTGTAGGGTTAAATGTAAATACACTAATTACACTCAAATACACAATTTCACAAATAATCACGCCTTTCAGAGAAAGTGGTAGTGTGAATGAATACGAATGTTCCGGCCAACCTGTGGTATTACATGAGACCTCATCAGAAAATATACATCAATCTTTGCTAAGGTCACCAAAAAAGTCTATACCAAAACTGTGTCAGCAAACTGGAATATCTTATGGAAATGTTCACAGAACTACAAAGAAGCCGAAACTCTGTTCATATCGCACTCACATTGTGCACAAGTTTCAAGAACATGACAGAGGATAAAGACTACATTACTGTCAGTGGATTTTGTGTTTTATTTGCAAAAGTGATGGGTGTTGATAACGACTTCTACTCTGATGAAACACGATTTCAGCTAAGTGCATCCAGAACAACTCATACTGCAATTCAGAAAAATCATTTTCCACAAGAACCCATTACATTCACTGAAGATTGAAGTACGGTGAGCGATTTTGTGCGAAATAATTGTATGCCCAATTTTTTTCTTGGAAAAGAAAACTGCTGCCTTATCAGGACACAATCATGCAATTGTCAGCATTGTCAGAGGCTTACGAACGACACTGCTGGCTGTAGCACGACGGGGAATAGCACCATGATGATACTGGGTGAATTATTTGGGGGAAGTGGAGAGTGAGGGTAAGGACATTATTTCACATTATCTATAGCAGCCTCAATTTCCAGATTTTTTTTCTTTGTGAACATCTGAAGGATTATGTATATAATGTTGTCATTGTTGTTGTTGTTGTGGTCTTTAGTCCAAAGACTGGTCTGATGTAGCTCTCCATGCTAATTTGTCCAATCAAGCCTCTTCATCTCCGAGTAACTAACTGCAACCTACATCCTTCTGAGTCTGCTTAGTATATTAGTCTCTTGGTCTCCTCCTATGATTTTTACCCTCCATGCTTCCCTGAAGTACTAAATTTATGATTCCTTGATGCCTCAGAACATGCCCTACCAACTGATCCCTTCTTCCAGTCAAGTTGTGTCACAGTTACATTCCAGACAAATACTATCAGAAAAGACTTACTGACATTTAAATCTATACACAATGTTAACAAATTACTGTTCTTCAGAAATGCTTTCCTTGTCATTGCCAGTCTGGATTTTATATCCTTTCTTCTTCAACCATCATCAGTTATTTTGCTTCCCAAATAATAAAACCTGTCTACTATACGTGTCTCATGTAATAATCTAATTCCCTTGGCATCACCCGATTTAATTCGACTACATTCCATTATCCACATTTTGCTTTTCTTGATGTTCATCTGATCTCCTCCTTTCAACACACTGTCCATTCTGTTTAACTGCTCTTCCAAGTCTTTTGTTGTCTCTGACAGAATTAAAATGTCATCAACAAACCTCAAAGTTTTTATTTCCTCTCTTTGGATTTTAATTCCTAATCCATATATTTTCTTTTGTTTCCTTTACTACTTGCTCGATATACAGATTGAATAACATTGGGGATAGGCTACAGCCCTGCCTCATTCCCTTCCCAACCACTGCTTCCCTTCCGTGCCCCTCAACTCTTAAATTGCCATCTGGTTTCTGTACAAATTGTAAATAGCCTTTCGCTTCCTGTCTTTAACCCTTGCACCTTCAGAATTTGAGAGTTTTCCAGTCAACATTGTCAAATGCTTTCTCTAAGTCTACAAATGCTATAAATGTAGGTTTGCCTTTCCTTAACATAGCTTCTGAGGTAAGACAGAGTCAGTACTGCATCAGGTGTTCAACATTTCTATGGAATCCAAACTGATGTTCCCCTATGTCTGTTTCTACCAATTTTTACGTTTGTCTATACCGAATTTGTGTTAGTATTTTGCAACCGTGACTCAGTAAAATGATAGTTCAGTAATTCTCACACCTGTTAGCACCTGCTTTCTTTGGAATTGGAATTGTCATTCTTCTTGAAGTCTGAAGGTATTTAGACTGGCTTTTACATCTTGGCAACCAGATGGCTGGCTCTCCCAAGGCTATCAGTAGTTCTAACGGAATGTTGACTACTCTTAAGACCTCGTTTCTACTTAGGTCTTTCAGTGCTCTGTCAAATTTTTCACGCTGTATAATACCTCCCATCACATCTTCATTGATGTCCTCTTCCCTTTCCATAACATTACCCTCAAGTACGTCACCCTTGTATAGACACTCTGTATGCTCCTTCCACCTTTCTGCTTTCCCTTCTTTGCTTAGAACTGGTTTTCCCTCTGAACTCTTGATAGTCATACGAGTGGTTCTCTTTTTTCCAAAGGTCTCTTTAATTTTCCTGTAGGCATTATCTATCTTACCCCTAGTGAGATATGTGTCTACATCATTACATTTGTCCTCTAACCATCCCTGCTTAGCCATTTTGCACTTCCTGTCGATCTAATTTCTGAGACGTTTGTATTGATTCTTGCCTGCTTCATTTACTGCATTTTTATGTTTTCTCCTTTCATCAAGTAACTTGCATACCTCTTGTGTTACACAAGGATTTCTACCAGTCCTCATCTTTTTACCTACTTGATCCTCTGCTGCCTTCACTATTTCATCTCTCGGAGCTACCCATGCTTCTTGTACTGTATTCCTTTCCCCTGTTCTCCTCAATTGTTCCCTGACGCTCCCTATGAAACACTCTACAACCTCTGGTTCCTTCAGTTTATCCGGGTCCCATCTCCTTAAATTCCTACCATTTTGCAGTTTCTTCAGTTTCAATCTACAGTTTGTAACCAATAAATGAGGTCAGAGTCCACATCTGCCCTTGGAAAAGTCTTACAATTTAGAATCTGGTTCCTAAATCTGTCTTACCATTACATAATAAATCTGAAACCTTCCAGTATCTCCAGATGTCTTCCATGTGTTCAGCCTTCTTTCACGATTCTCAAACCTAGTGTTAACTATGATTAAGTTACGCTATGTGCAAAATTCTACCAGGCGGCTCCTTCAGTAACCACACGTTTGTCGGGCCACTCAACAACTACCCCTGTGTTGTTGTTGTTGTTGTTGTTGTTGTTGTTGTTGTTGCTGCACCTACAGTAGGGCTATCCATATTGCTGAGCCACACAGGCTTCCCCACCGTTGCCAAGACCTATGGTTAATTGGGTGGGGGGGAAGTCTATTACAACTCTCACAAAACTGAGTAACTGAATTACAACATCTAATATGAAATATTCAACATGGGTATAGCAACCATCTAGCTAACATGGAGAAACATGTTGAGGCATGTGTGGCAGTATATATAAGACATTTTCAGTATCTATTTGTGTGTGTGGTGTGCGCACGCACGCGTGCATTGTAAGTACATTAATAACGATTTGAATTTAGAGAGTGTAACTTCTATCTCCCCCTGTATATAAACTATATTCCTTCTAATGTGGCAGGTGCTTCTAACATTTCGTTTGCCGAAGACACTAGCTTGGTAGTGAAGAATGTTGAGTCCAACACAAATAATGTATCAAATGACAAGTTCTTGGCTTGTAGAAAATAAATGGATGCTAAATCACAAAATGCCTCAGTTTTTACAGATTCTAACACACAACTCTGCTAAAACTGACATTTTGATTACACAGAATGGGCAAATGATTACTGAGTCTTGATCTCAATTACTGGTTGTGGAGATGGTAAAATGTCACGGAAAGCCCATATTCAAGATCTTGTTTAAAAACTGGATAGCTGCTATATTTACTTATTTGCAGTAAGTCTACTTTGCTTACTTGCATTTGCTTATGACACATGACATTACATTCTGGGGTAACTTCCAATTCACGAAGTATTTTTTACTCAGTAATGGGCAGTTCAAGCAACCTCTTTGTCCAGCAGTCTCAATTTTAAAATCGGCCTCTTGATATATATTTGCTTTAAAGTCATTTGTTGTTAAGAATGTGAGATTATTCCCAATAATTAGCATCTTTCATTTACGTAATACTAGGCAGAAATCTAATCTGCATTTGTACCACACCACCTTGACTAATGGCAGGAAGGTGTATAGTATTCTGCTGCATCCATTTTCAGTAAGCTACCAAAAGAATTTAAGCAGTAATCTTCACATTTTCAGGTCTAAATTTTAGAACTTTCATAGCACACTGCTACTATTCTGTCAGGCAGTTTCTTGAAAAATGTAGGCAAACTTCTGAGTTCCTTTTTTGATTATGTTAATATACACTCAGAAAGTTGTCATCTGCATGGGATCATGTAAGTTTTATTTGATCTATTATTAATTTTTCTGATGTTAATTTCCTGTACTGATTTTCTTCATAACCCTGGAGAACAGCTCCTCAGTTTTGTCCTATGGAAAAAGATTCAATCCAAGATTTAATCAATGACAATGAACATGGTGATACTTAGCTATGGGTGAAGCTATACAGATGCCGTATTTACCCAATTATAAGATGAAGCTTTTTCCCCAAATTCATCATTCGAAAAATATGAGGTCACCTTATAATCACACATTAAGTATAGCTGCCGAGGTCAACGTTTTTACATTGTTTAATAGATTACATTGGACATCTAACATTTACACACAACACTTCGGCTACTGAGGTTTTGTACACATTTATTTTTACGAATTCTGAATTTAGGGCATAGCAATGCTTTCATTAAAAAGGCTCGAGATTTCCCAATATGCCAAGGAACTTTATACAGTACCGAGCTTGTCTGAACAATTGTGTGACAACTGACTCGTGGTACTAGTGCAAGGGATACATGAGAAGCTATGAACTAGCCTCTACAACGATCTAATGCTCTGCTTAAAAATTGACAGTTTTGTGAAACACAGGAGGAAATAGCATTAAATTCTATTAACTTACAAACTACTGTTGTACTTTAACAGGTCTGCAATAAAACTTGTCAAATTTATCGATACCATATACATACATTTGTGTTGTTTTTTAATAAAGTAAACATTGAAAAGTGAAAATCTTGTTTTTCAAAAACCATTACTTTATTCTGAAACCAAGTCAATATTTTATTTGGTTATGAGAAGCTGTCATGATTTTCCCAGTGGGTTAAAAATCAGAAATTCAGTCACTGTTCACATATTAGAATACTGGAGAACAAAATAATGAGCTTTCAATCAGCTTGAAAACTACAAGGTGACATTCAAATGGCTAATACTAATGATAAAAACAATAAACCAGAATTAAATGACTAACAAATGAAACAAATCACATTACACCAACTACAATTGTTATTGCCAAGAATAAATTATAGCGAAAAGCCATGTTGTGGAGATAGCACCAACAGCTGTAACTAGATCACAGGAGTTAATATATTAGTTACTTTTGTTGCATACGACTTGCGTCCTAGAAGGTATTGCCACCATCATTTCACTATCGCTTACGCACAGCAATACATATTTCATGCATCAATTTTGTTGACACTCACCATGAAGTATGGTGGGAACGATAATAGCTATGTCAGCTGCGGGTTTTACAGAGTCAATGAGAGAGCGGGGGGGGGCAGAAAATATGTTTGGAAGCAAGAGAAATTTATCATTCTCGTGTCAGTATAGAAGCAAAATCCACTATCTGTTCAGAGGGGGAAGAAAGGCTGTGTTCTCAGGTCCCACTATGACCACAACCTCAGAAACCACAACATATTTAGAAGAAATAGCCAAATATTTGTGACAACGGAGATGTAAGTTTCACAGCTCACTTGTTAGGATGAAGAGAATGATGGCCAAAAACAGTGATACCACAGATGACAGTGAACAAAAAATTGACATGTACCATTTCTTTTTGTTCATTTTGGTTTTTCTTGTATTATCACAATGTGAACAATGAACAAATGGCACCAGTTTAGAAAACTTTTTAGGCAGATACCTTACGTCCATGAAAGTTTGTAATTTTGATTAGTCATATTAAAAATAAATTTTTCTCAAGGAGCCTCCTGAGAAACGCGAGGCCATTTTAATTCATGATTGTCTTATACTTGGATAAATATAGTAAGCCTAGATGCAAATGACCTGTTCTAGGGGCCAAAGGCTTTTGTTGAACAGCATGTTGAAGTGATTGGGCAGACACACACATTCCTGCAGCACCTACACAGTTTCAGATTGCTTAAATAAATGTTAACATGCCGACTATTAATTTACCACCACATGGCACAGTCTTAGAAATCTTATTTTGATTCCGGCAACAGAGAAAAGCAGTATCTCAGATGGCTCTAGTGATGTCAGTACAAACAAAACAGTATGTAAAGCAGAAACTTGGGGATAAAAAATTCTTACCTTGTTGTGTGAATCAATGCGAGCTTGAATTTGTCCGTCAAGAATCAACTGCATGAGTTCATCTTCTAGGGCTAAAACAGTAGTATTGAAAGCAGCTGCCATTTTATGCATGTCTGCAGACAAGTAAGGACTGAAATACTGTATCAGTGCACGGTTGCGTATCTGTGTATATAATGCATTCACATGTGGTGCAATATACATATCCAAAAGGAGATTATCCTGGAAAGAAAAAAGAATTAATCTGGAAGATCTGAGTGAAATGCTGCATAATAAGTTTTGTAATACAAAAGATATCTTGCACTACACTGGACTAAAGCAACAATTTGATGAAAAACATTAACTATGTAGATGGAGAAACTTTTTTGTACTACAGCACAAAATTACTTACACCACCTGAAGTTAATATACAATGGCATAATATCTTGCATATCTCTCTCTCTCTCTCTCTCTCTCTCTCTCTCGTTAGCTTTATATTATCTTTAGACATGTTTTGTGTCCCTACTGGTGTGACCTATTTTCACATTCCTCTCAAGTGATTTATGGAAACCGTTTGAAACCTAAATTTGGACAGCCTGACAATTTTGCATCCCACTCCTCCCGGATGCAGGTCCACTGGTTCTATTACTGACTCACTGCACTTGGTAGGTAATAAATACAGGCTTAGAAGAGGAAATGAATGGACAGTGTGTTGAAGGGAAGGAAACATCACTTCAAATCCTCGATTAGGAGAGGCACAGTAAATATGATTAGTGAGGCAAGCAGCAGCAACTGGTAATCATGTGCTAAAGCATTTCTCTCTGAATGGCAGCTGGAAATCTTACTAAAATTACGCCACTGGACAAAAACATGTTTTGTAGTTATCTCTCTGTGATAGCTAGAAACCAGTGTAGAGCGCTGAAATGACACCCAGTCACAATTCAAACAACTCTGAGAAGGGATTCTGCTGTCTGTTTTCAACTGCACGTGCTTTGATGTGATGTCATCCCTGCCAGCCCTGACACTGCCATGTTGCTTGCAGTGCCAGGTCAGTATTTTCCTTTCAGCACTACGCGAAAGAACTTGCCCGCCCCCCCCCCCCCCCCCCCCCTTCTAACAGCCGTGTACCGCAAGTCTCTAGAGGAACAGAAGGTTCCAAATGATTGGAAAAGAGCACATGTAGATCCAGTTTTCAAGAAGGGTTGTCGAGCAGATGCACAAAACTATAAGCCTATATCTCTGACATCGATCTGTTGTAGAATTTTAGAACATGTTTTTGCTCGCGTATCATGTCATTTCTGGAAACCCAGAATCTATTCTGTAGGAATCAACATGGATTCAGGAAACAGTGATCGTGTGAGACCCAACTCGCTTTATTTGTTCATGAGACCCAGAAAATATTAGATAAGGCTCCCAGGTAGATGCTATTTTCCTTGACTTCCAGAAGGCGTTCGATACAGTTCCGCACTGTCGCCTGATAAAGTAAAAGCCTACAGAATATCAGACCAGTTGTGTGGCTGGATTGAAGAGTTTTTAGCAAACAGAACACAGCATGTTGTTCTCAATGGAGACACATCTACAGATGTTAAAGTAACCTCTGGCATGCCACAGGGGAGTGTTATGGGACCACTGCTTTTCACAATATATATAAATGACCTAGCAGATACTGTCGGAAGTTCCATGCTGCATTTCATGGATGATGCTGTAGTGTACAGAGAAGTTACAGCATTAGAAAATTGCAGAGAAATACAGGAAAATCTGCAGCGGATAGGCACTTAGTGCAGGGAGTGGCAACTGACCCTTAACATAGACAAATGTAATGTATTGTGAATACATATAAAGAAGTGGAACAAACACTGGTAGCAATTACTTCTGTAAAATATCTGGGAGTGTGCGTGCGAAACGATCTGAAGTGGAATGATCATATAAAATTAATTGTTGGTAAGGCGGGTGCCAGGTTGAGATTCATTGGGAGAGTCCTTAGAAAATGTAGTCCATCAACAAAGGAGGTGGCTTACGAAACACTCTTTTGACCTATACTCGAGTATTGCTCATCAGTGTGGGATCCGTACCAGGTCGGGTTGACAGAGGAGATAGAGAAGATCCAAAGAAGAGCAGCGCATTTCGTCACAGGGTTATTTGGTAAGCGTGATAGCGTTATGGAGATGTTTAGCAACCTCAAGTGGCAGACTCTGCAAGAGAAGCGCTCTGCATTGCTGTGTAGCTTGCTGTCTATATTTCTTCCCCCTACTTATACCTCCCGAGTAGATCACGAATGTAAAATTAGAGAGATTTGAGCGCGCACGGAGGCTCTCCGGTAGTCTTTCTTCCCATGAACCAAATGCGGCTGGAGCAGGAAAGGGAGGTAATGCAGTGGCACGTAAAGTGCCCTCTGCCACACACCGTTGGGTGGCTTGCGGAGTATAAATGTAGATGTAGATGTGTGTAAAGGATTGTACAAGAGTAGGGTATGAGGGATTTTGGAGCAGCCATTGTCCTCCCAGCACCATGGCCGAGTAGTTTAGAATGTAGACTGGTAATTTGTCAGCTCGGGTTTGAATCCCGCTGCTAGCAAAATTTTTTTCCACTTTATTTTATTCCTCACAACGTTGACTATTAATTATAAAATTTAACACTGACTCCTACAGACGTGCTCTATACATTCTGTGCTGAGAGTGGCTTTGTTGTCCCTGTACTGCTTGTTTAATGCTGCTGCCTGTGCTGAGAGAGAGCGGTTTGGCCACTAAGAAATACTTATTGTCCAATTTAAAAAATAATTTTTTTTGCACACCTTACAGCCTGTACCTTCACTCAATAAATGTCTGAATTATTTTCATTATTCAGCACAGTTACTGTGTTGCATCAAACTAAGCAAAGCATTGCACAAAATTTGAAAAAGTTTGCGAAGATAGAAATACACTGTGTAAACTTTGCATATGGTCGATTTTTGCCCAAAGGCTGCTGCATGTAAAATGTAGATAATATATATAAATTTTATTTAAAACTGATGGCAGAATGATACCTCATTTTGTTCTCGAGATACTCTTTTTTTTCCGACTGGACAGTCACGTGCAATGTGCCCATTCGTGTCCCTGTTCATTGGAAACTGTGTGGTCATAACAATCTTCACATTTCATAAAATGATTCAGGATGTCAAAATGAGGTATTTCAGAAGTGATGGCACACAAAAAGACACATATTTTATGATAAACATACAAAACTTTTTTTCATTGACAGAGATATAGAAATAACTTGTCGACTGCATTGAGAGGGCTGGCAGAACAGGATGCCTAAGCACACCAACAGCACTTAAATTCCCTAAGTGTATAGTGTGAGGGATTTTTGAGCAGCTGTACACATATCAGTTCTGTAGCCTACAGGTTAAATACAAGGACTGGCAATTTGTTGAATCTGGTTTGATTTGTACTGCTGCCATGTTTTTCCTTAATTTTATTTTATTCCTCAGAATGTTGAGCAAGTAACTGTAAAATTTAAATATATTTAATAGTTAAATTTATATAGATAAAATTAACATTCAATTTAGTTATAATTACTACCCTTTTAAGCCAAAATGCTATAGGCCATCAAATTGTGGCACACTGGTATAATTTTGCAACTGGGCATACCAACTAACTAATAGTCCAGTTTTAATTGTCATAGCACTCTAAATAATGAATTGTCAGAGGCTGACTAGTCAAATATGACAGCTATGCCATTAGGAAATAAACAGAACTCTGTGATGAACAGAAACAACTATGTGCAAAAACAAACAGAAGGCACCTAAATGCAGTTCTGTGTTTGAATGAAAAACGGATGGGGAGGTGGAGGTGGGAGTTGTTCACATAAAAAATAAAGATGGAGGAAAGTAGGGAAATGTATAAATATGGAGAGGGAGGGAGGAAGGGGGGAGAGAGAGAGAGAGAGAGAGAGAGAGAGAGAGAGAGGTGGTGGTGGTGGTGGTGGTGGTGGTGGTGGGGCGGGGGGGTTAGGTGCAACTCCTAAACCAGCCCATGACTGCTGGAAACAGTGCTACAGATTACCCACAAAAATTGTACATATTCAGTTAATATATAGAAATGACAGAGGCATAATATCTGAAACGTGTAGCACAAACATCAACAAAAAGTGACTGGTTACAGCTGTTTGTGTAACTCAACTGATATTTCTTGCAATTTCCTAATGGAGTCTATTTAGACTGGCTTATTTTGCTTTTAAGGTCAATGTTTATACCCATTTCTACCTTCACTTCTAAATTTATTAAGCCTATGACCCTTACTCCATCTATTCTTGTTTTAGCAATTTGTAAGCAGATGGTTCTATTTTATAAAAGCAACTATTCATATTTTTTAAAATTTATTTGCACATTAAATAGTACTTCATCTCAGGAGTTAAAATTGACTTACCTTTATCTCATCCAAGAGCTTCAGGCACGATGCGTATTTAGACTCGTAAAACTTGAAAATTATATCCCTAAGCTGAGGTTCTAATTCAAGGAACAATTTAAATGAGCTGTAAATATAAAAAAACCAAGTTAGACAATGAAATTTCGTCCACAGAAATAGATACAGTACACTAATCTCAACAGGGAGAGGGGACAGAGGAACTGTCATTCATTGACAACTAACATTGTTTGGACATAACTGTGTTTAAACTTAAGAAAACTTCGGGTGATGTTCTATTATTTATTAAACAGTATAACTTTTTATTGTTTATCCCACAAATTTGTGAGACCTGAGGCTGAAAATAAATCAAAAACAACTGTTTACCAGATGGTCACTGTGTTCCCATAATACAATACATCTAGCCTGTGTACAACTAGAGTTCTGAAAGATAAATGTACTGCAATTCAGAAACAAAACTTTTGTCTACAGATTTTTCCACATGTATGTCTTATCATCCTGTACCCTCATACAGTCAGTGTTTTCACATTTTCCTTGCAAATTATCCAAATGTCTCATTTCTTATCTCAAAAGTGCACTTAATTTTCAGAACTAAGTTAACACAAGATCTTAAACGCCTCAAGTATCTTATTTTCTGGTTTTCCCCACAGTCCAAGATTCAATTCCATAGCAAGCTGTGCTCCAGGCACCAATCCCCAGAAATTTCTTCATTAAAGCCAGTGTTCAATACTAGTACAACTACATTAGCAACGAATGCCCATTTCCTGTGCGTGTCCACTTCTTGTATCATCTATGCTTCACCCACCATGCGTTACTTTGCTTCCAAGAATTCCTTCATTTCATCTACTATGTGGCTCTCATTTGTACTGCTCTTAATTCCTTTCATCTTTCTTTAGTTTATTCTCAATCCACATTCTGTGATTATTTGATGTAATGTTGACAGTATTGTCCATCTGCAAATGATTGAATATAAAAAAAATAGCTGAAAATAGTAATATCAATGCTTTCTGCAGGGTCATCAATCATAGTTAATGTCACACCAGGTCTACCACTGCAAAGATGCTACATGTCCGTGCGGCATCACCAGCAGTGCCAATCTGGACGAGACTCGAGATACACCTCCCGGGAGATGTGAGGCGCTGGTGCCACGAGTGGTTATGAAATATAGCCACAAGGGGCATGTCTGTCTGATGTTCAGATCGAGTCTTCTTTCTCTTACAGTGGACACTTGTTGTAGCTAACTGCATTTAGAACATTCAGAGTTTTAAATCTACAGACTTGCCACATCACACTACTACTCTGTGTACTTTGAAATCAACAGTTACATCTTTATAAATAATTTTATACATGTTCACTTCAGTCACAGCAATGGAGAGCTATAAAAGGTAAGTTTCTTTCCATACTAAGTACAGAATTGTGTTACTTCACTAACTGTGTTGAATTCAACTACACCTATGAAAAAACATAACAGAGGCAACTAGTTGGGCACTTGCTGCTTGCTGTAGTAATTTATTAGCTGCTTTTTATTCCATCATTGTTTTTGTTAGTTATTTAACTAAGAGTGCATATCATATCATATCTGCCCTCACTCCAGTGCCAGACTTGTCACTGACTCAAACTGTTTAGTTAACAGGGCAACATACTGACTAGTTATTACAACACTTCAAGGCATTTTACAAGCTTAAGCAGCAGCAGCACAACTGCCACCCACACTTGTCCGAGTGGCTGCAAGCATTTTTGAGTCAAGGCAAAGAATGAGCAGCATATGTGGCCCAGCTTACAGTGTGCATTTCTGCACCTACAATGCCATCAGTCACCAATGCATTTATCATTTCTTGTCCACAGTAGGCGCAGAAGTGTATTGTTTGGTGGTTAAGTTATTCCTGGACATTCTTCCTGCCGAAGTCCCGTATGATGAACTAGTGCCAAGTACGTGTCGCAGCTACTAGACATGAACTCCTTTGGCTTAAACAGCAGCCTGGGCAATCTTATAAACAATTGGTCAGAGTTGTGTGGATTAGCAAGACACTGTCGGCTCGAAAGTTCTAGTGATGTGATGCTTCACTATGCTATCAGTGTCAATGTTTGGCCTGCACGCATTTGGTCCTCTATTATGAAGCTTCCGAACCAAAACTTGATAACTGTTGTCCATAACTGAGTCTCAGGGCATAGCAGGCATTACTGAGTTTGACATGCAAGGTCCGGCCATTTCTGTAGTAAAGAGTGAGCAAGTTTGGGGGTCAGGCTGATTGCATTTGCATCAAGGACACTGAATAAGGCACAACCAAGTTGTTGCCAATTGGGAAAGTAGGCTTTGGCCATCATTTATGGGATTACCCAGTTAAATCAGTATTTATATGGACACTGTTTTTACTTAATTATGGACCATAGGCCACTAACAGCATTGTTTGGTTCCTCTCAGCCTGCCTCAGCTTGGCAAGTGCAGTAGTTACAGGACTGGGCCTTATTATTGTCTAATTACCAATATTAATTGACATATTGGCCTACCACTAAGCATTCCAATGCAGACCTATTGTCGCAGTTACTAGTGTGTTCTGATGCGAAGTTTGATTCATCAGAAGGCTTCTGTTTCCACATCGACTAAGGAGACGTGCACTGGAAATATTTCTGCAGACTTTTTGCTAAGCAGTATTCTCGACTTTGTTTGCCATGGGTAGCCTCTTAGCACAAACGGAATCCACAACCCTGTGATATTTCACTGCCTTGTGCACCATAGAGCCATCTTGGTGCAACCAGGCGTTCTCCCCCTCCATGTGGCAATGCTCATGTAATAGTTCCTCAGTCCCTCCAGTGGAAAGTACTCAAACCATTACACAAAGATCACTATGGTTTCTTCCAGACGAAACAGTTAGCCAGACGCCATTTTCCATGGTCAGGTATGGACACACAGCTAGAAGCAATGACTTCATAGTGGGCCACATGTACGAAGCATCAGGCTGCTCCCACTCAGAATTACTTTGATTGGCCACGTTCTGCTGCACCAAGGCAGCAGCTGCACGCACACACACACACACACACACACACACACACACACACACACTCACACTCTCTCTCTCTCTCTCTCTCTCTCTCTCTCTTTGCCAGTCCATATTGGAATACCCACTGATATGGGTGGTGGGCGCATATGGCAAGTTGCCCTTCGTCGTGCACATGACCTACATTACGTCAGTGATGACTGTGTTGTCCCATACTTCAATATTTTTGTACTGAAGGGCAACTGGAAGTAATTTTGGTTGATAATGGGTCACAGTTTACATCACATGATGTTTGATCGATTTTGCAGTGACAATGGAATACATCATATCCTCAAGACGTCCTACCATTCCCAATACAGTGGATGGTTAAACATTTTGCCAAAGCCTTCAAGGCACAGATGGACAATTATGAGCTGCTATCCACTCACGGGACCAGGCCCTCAACCTGTTTTAGTCATCTTACCGCTCCTTGCTCAGGGATGGCAAGTCACCAGTGGTACTTCGAAACGGTCACTTTCATAGGACATTGCTCCTCTATCTGTGTTCATCTCAGAGCCTCTGCATTCCACAATCTACATGTAAGTTTCAGCCTCAGCAAACAGTTTCGTATAGGACCTTAAGCAGCAGGGATTGCAGATGGGAATGTGATGTAGTTTCAGTTGTGCTTTCGTTGTCCACTTACACCCACACCATCAAAAGTTCAACAAGGCTACACTGGCATCAAAACGAGCTTAGGCCTGTTACTTCTGATTCTGCTGCTCCCCTTTTGCTCACAGACCCAGTTCATCGCCAAGGCCTTTAGCACCTGACAGAGTCGCCGCCTCCTGCAGCACAGTCACCACCTCAGGAACACCAAAGGAAGTCAATGTGGAGTTGTCTACAGCATTACAGCTGAGCTGACAGTCTGGACGCAACTCCAGTGGTTGTGGTGCAGTTATTCGGCAGGACACCCCCAAGGTTCCCGTCACTGTCCTCAGCACCCCATCTGCATCAACACCTGAGTCTGCACCTGGATGCTGGTGCTCACCCGGTGGCTGGTTTCTAGTCATACTCAGGATGAACGCCGAGGGTGCAGATGGGTGTTCCATGGCAACTACAGTCTCAGCTCCTGCAATTGCATCCATGTTCAATCCTCATCCCTGCTGTTGTGCTCCATTTGGGAGGGGGGGTTTAAAGGAATATGGTGCTGTCAGTCATCAATAATGTCACTCCACCAGCCAACCATTGCAAAGATGCTGCATGTCCAAGCCAGCAGCACCAATCCAGACAAGTCTTGACCCACGCCTCCTGGGAGTTGGGAGGTGCCACCACCATGCACTGATTATGAAATACGGTCACAATGGAGAATTGTGGGATTTCCATCTGAAGCTCAAATCGAGTACACTTCTTAGTGTGCACAGAGTCACTGCATCATCACTCTGTAGAGCTTATATCATACTCTTGTGTAGCAAGTGCCAAGTTGTAGTAACTGCATATAGAACATTCAGAGAGCAGCACTCGGGCCTGCTGGAGTTAGCGGTCATGTGTGGATAACGTGTGCTTGCTTGTGTGTATGAATGGTGTGTGTGTCTCTTTTGCTCATGAAGGCTGTGCCAAAAGCTTTATGTAAGTGTCTTAATTACACTGTCTGCAACTTAACATGTCTGCTTTACAGTAAGTAGCAATCTGTCTTTCCCTACATTGTTGATATTCCTGCCTGGAATTCCTACCTACACTTCATGTTTGTTTTGTAAGCATAAGTCTCAATCTAAAATCAAAACTAGACAAATACTAACAAACTGGTATCTATGAAGACCAACTGCAGAGAGTTTGACAATATTTACATTGGGACACTGGCAGAACTTTATGTTTACAACAAACATATTTGGCCATGAAAATACAGTACAAACTACTCAACAGTTGCACATCACCTTAAACAAGCATATCACAGGCCAAGCGTAATAGGAATGTACGTGAGCAATACCACCCACTGAAAACGTACCTTTACATTTCAAACAACTTCTACATACATAGAGAACTAACACACAGCAAACAGCTGCTTACTGACCAAATAAACATTGGAGACCAAACACTGCACGAAGTCAGTGAACACATCACCTGAAAAATTATTTTAAAAAAGGTTCTAGCTCCACTACTACTCTCCATTCATCCTCCAAATCACCTCCCCCCCCCCCCCCCCCTACCACCACTTCGCCACCTTAAACATGTCTTTAGAGGACCCTGCTCCCTTTTCCCCAAACTGTCTTATGTAAAAGACAAACTACATCACACTGCACAAGAGAAGTATAGAGCAAGGAAGTAAGTATTTTCAGATAAAGTGAACACTGAATCTAGCAAATAAGTTGGCAGCACTGACCACACATAATGAAACAATTGTTGGCCGGTACATACCAACATGAAGCAGATGTTTTAGTACTGCAGCGAGGTAAGTATAGAAGTACTGTGCTACATACTATCTTAACTTTTGTAACTATAGGTTCCTTCCTTGTTAAGGAAAGAGGGATACATTGTGAAGGTTAAGAATGAAAGCCAAATTACAAACACTACAATGAGATAAATTCACCTGTAGTGAGGATAAGGGGAGACCATTAACAAACATCTATGTTCCCTATTTAAATAATTTTGGAGTGAAGGAGAAAACTCATAAAATAGTGGAGCTGCTGAATTGTCGACAGGCATGCACAAAAACGCATTACAACTTTGCAGTACTCTACATTGTGTCCACTGAACATACAATGCCGTGACTGCAGCTCAGCAAGTAGATTGGGGTGACAGGTTGTGATCGGTGGGGTGGGTAGAGAGAGAAAAGAGGCATGAAAGTGGGAGGGGGTTGGGTAAGGTTGGCTAACAGCTCAGAGGAAGGCAGCATGTGTACAGGACAGGAATGCAGGAGGACAGGGCAGCAGTTACGCAGGGGCAGGTGCGAAACACATGCGATGGAGATTTGAGTTCATGTGGCACAAGATGACGTCAGAGGAATGGAGTTGGGAGGGTGTTAGGAATGAGGAAGGGGAGATAGTAGGGCAAAATGTATAGGTGCAGAGGGTTAGTGGAGACTGAGTACTTTAAAAATGAATATGTTGCAGGGGTAACTCCCAACTGTGTAGTTCAGAAGAACTGGTGCTGGGGAGGAAAAGGATTCAGATGGCACTAATTGTGAAGCAACAACTGAACTCTACCATGTTGCACTTAGCAAAGTGTTCTGCCACTCAGCGGTCAACACTGCTCTTGGCCACAGTTTGGTGGTGACCACCCACCCTGACAGCCAGCTGGTTGGTGGTCATGCCCACATAAAATGTGCAGAAATTATATTTGAAATGGCTGGTTTCACAGGTGGTCCTGGCTCTGTTGGGATAGGGCTGGGAGGTGGGGGGTATGACCAGGCATTGCTGCTCGGCAGTAGACATCTGGTGTTGGCTACTGCACCCAAGTGCACAACATGGGGACAGCAATTATTGAGTGCAGGGGGTGGGTAGCTGGCAAGACTCCAGAGGATCTGTGCTGGTCGCACTCGTTCCTTGCCACTGGTGGCACACACTGCATCACCGGGTGGTGGGGTGTTTGGCATGGTGGTAGCTGCCACCTGCGATCCAGGACAATGGACATCACTAGCGGATTGGGACATCAGCACATTCTGCGATCGGCTGCGTATGCAAGAACACAGCACTGCCGTGAGGACAGATGGAGTGCAGTATAAGGCTGTCAATACAATTACTGTTTGATGGTACATTCTGGTGCAAGTCTGCCCTCTCCCTTGCAGCTTCTTTCACCCATCCTGACGTGTAGCAGACCGAAATGGGCCAGGTCATTACAACTGGCTTAGATAGTAACCAAAAAAGGAAGTGAAGATAAAAATTAATCTATAGCATTTGTTTTTGTTTATCTCATTTCCCTTGTATCAATTTAAATATTGACAAATAATAAACAGAAAAGTTTAGAATCTTTCTTAGATACTTCATGATAAAACAGTTTGTATTTAGTCAGAATATGTTACAAATAAAATTCTTCAGAAGCATCTTAAAAAAAAATGGGAGTACTCCTCTTACATTCTGGGTTAACTTATACTCGGGTAAATAGGAAATGTACAGGGTGACGCACGAAATGTGTAACCATTTTGTTTTTGAATGTAAACTTTATTGTCAATACAATCTGAAAGGATCATATACTACAATGAAGAGCCGTCCATGGATATTTGTTCTAACTCAACACATGCTCAATATGTCCACCATTTCATTTCCTAACTTCCTTCAAACGAACACTGAAGTAAGTGATTACCCTACGGCACATGCCTTCCATAATTTCACTGCAAGCTTGAAGACTAAGTCTTCTGAGCTCCATTAAATCACGTAGACGTTTCGGAAAAATTTTTCCCTTTAGGTACCCCCAAAGAAAAAAGTCACATGGATTGAGGTCTGGACTATTGGGGGACCAATTTTGTCCGTCATTGAAGCGACCTGGAAACCCGAGTGAAATGATCCGCATGTCGAAATGCTCGTGTGGAAACTCCATCGCAGTGTTTGCAGTATGTGGCCTTGCTCCATCTTGCACGAACCACTGTGTGTTGAAGGGCAAGGCAGTAGCAAGAAGCTGTGGAATGAAGCTATTGCAAAGCATGCTCAAATAACACTCGCTGTTTACAGTTTCTTCAAAGAAAAAGGGTCCAATAAGTCTGTGACTGGAAATTGCTGCCCACGCTGTAATCCTCGGAGCATAATGTTGTTGTTCATGAAGCACTTGTGGGTTTTCAGTGGCCCCAAAAGCGTACATTTTGTTTATTAACCACACCGTCTAAATGAAAATGTGCCTCGTCTGAAAACCAAACGTTGTTGAGAGTGTCTTCCCTATCCTATGCCTACTGAGCAAACAGTAGTCTCTGCTGCTTGTGTTCTTCAGTGAGCTGTGCATAGGTCACCTTGTACAGGTACATATGGAGGTCACTTAATGTGTTGAACAGAGCGTCTGGATATTCCCAGTTGCATTGCTGCCTTTGTACACGGTTTCCCAGGACTTCTCTCTACAGCAACTTTTACCGCTGCAATAGTCTCTGGCGAACAAAAAGGCTTAGGCCGAGGTCGCTTCGCTTCCAATACTGTTCCTTCCTGTACAAGTTTATCATACAACCTGTGGATGGTCTTCTTGCAAGGAACCCATCGTGTGTTAAACTGTTGTCGAAAACACTTCTGAGTCACAACAAGGCTTTCCGTTTCATGAAAAAGTAACACAATTGCCGATCGTTGCTGTGTCGTCAGTCTTCCATCGTCAGCCATTGCAGCTTACTAGTCTCCTAGTGACAGTATCGTGAATTACATGTCATTTCGTAACTCATTTGTTTTTCCAAGCTCTGCTGGTACTACTGTAGAGATCCCAGCGGGATATCTAATGTGCGTCGTAAATTGTTAAAGAAACAATTGGTAACACAGCTGGCGAAGAGTTCTCTGGCTTCCAGCCGGGTGGCGGTGTCTTCAAACTGTGACGTTTCGACGAGTGACATACTCATCATCTTCTGGCGAAGTGCCGAGACTTTGCGGATGCCGCAGCAAGGTCATGGCCATCATCATGGGGGATGTTTCTGAACAGGGTGGTGGCATCAACAGTGATGAATAGGGATCCAGGTGGTATGGGGTGAGTACGGTGAACATTCTGAGAAAGAAGTGGTTTGTATCTTTAATAAGAGGCACTAGGCTACATTTACGTGTGACAATGGTGCAATGTTTAGTTTTGTTTTACATTAAGAAACGGGTAGTGCTGCAAGTCAAAGTGAAAATAGGCAAAAAGGACAAATACCAGATGCAGGACTACTTGACAAATGTGCACACAGACGACCCTTCCAGATGTCAGCAGAAAACTGATGAAAGGCAGTAAGTAGAGTCTACAACCAAAACAATTTTTAAATTTGTTTGATTCCTGGCAACTGGCAAGGTTTTAAACCAATAAAACTTGTGTGTGTGTGTGTGTGTGTGTGTGTGTGTGTGTAAACATTTTTAGTAGCTGCATATGTGGGTTAAACTGGCACTTAATTGTTTATTTCTACTCAAGTTATTTTCCTCAATTCTGAACATCTCATTGGCAAAAAATGCCATACTTGACATGTTTGGGCCATTGGCATTTTCTTTATTCATGTTTTGTCATGTTATGCATGATCATACTTTTATCTGTTCCTCGTCTTTTCAGTTACTGTTGTAATAATTGATCTTCAATGTTTCTAGACTGAAATTTTCACTCTACAGCGGAGTGTGCGCTGATATGAAACTTCCTGGCAGATTAAAGCTGTGTGCCCGACCGAGACTCGAACTCGGGACCTTTACCTTTCGCGGGCAAGTGCTCTACCAACCTTGCAGAACTAGCACTCCTGAAAGAAAGGATATTGCGGAGACATGGCTTAGCCACAGCCTGGGGGATGTTTCTAGAATGAGAGGAGAGCTTCTGTAAAGTTTGGAAGGTAGGAGACCAGGTACTGGCAGAAGTAAAGCTGTGAGGATGGGGCGCGAGTCGTGCTTGGATAGCTCAGTTGGTAGATCACTTGCCCGCGAAAGGCAAAGGTCCCGACTTTCCAGTCTCGGCCCGGCACACAGTTTTAATCTGCCAGGAAGTTTCACTCTTCAATGTGTTCATCAGTTATTCTTGTTTAGTATGTTGCATGATAATTTCATCTATTAAAATTTACTCTCTTAAAATGTGTTCACATAGTTACTGTTGTGGCCGAGTTTTAACTCCTGTAAGCTAGACTTCCCTCAAACAATACAAACTACACAGGACGGCTGGCTCACCAGACAGTGAGTCCATCAATAAACTCTAGCGGCCTGCTGCAGAGGTCACGGGCAGAGTGGAACATGTTTCATGTCATGTACCATGTGGAACAAATAGTGTGGAGCTTAATATTACTGCCCACGAGGATATAAGTCTAATGTGATCAAGAGTGCGCTCCTCCATGAACCAGTCGAAGTTGCATTTCCAGTTGCTTTCACTGCCACTGCTCTGGTTTCATCACATATCTCCTATCTGAAGAAGCCCCACCACTCTTTGACAAGAGGAGACAGTGCTACAGCAGTGCCTATGTCAGACTGAAAACTGCAGTAAGCGATACTTGGATTTAGCCCAAAGCAGGACAGTCACAGACAAGGAATACTGTACAAAAATCTCTTCATGTTGATTATTTTGTCGAATGAATGTGTTTTGAAAATAGAATTTTAGTCATTTCAGTAGTTGTGACTACAGGTATGTGTGTCTGATGTTTGGTTGGAAGTAGTACCTGTGTTTACATTGCCACCAGCACCACCTCTGTGCTCATAGTCCCCATACATGTTGGCAACAAAGTCTAGTCAACAAGCCATTATCAGTAAAGCCAGTGAAGGCCACTGCCTATGTTACACACTGCAAGTGAATTATCTCAGAAACGTCACAATCTTTCAACACAAGTTAAAAACTACATCGCCTTCACACATTCTGTCCTTAGCATACATGGGACACACTTGTGTTAAAGAAGCCAGTCTGACAAAACATACAGTCAATACCACCACCACCACTTCTTGCAGTTACCCTCTCAACATGGTACACAAACAGACTGCCTACACATTCAAGGGTGTATCCAGAACTGAAACCACTTCAAAGAGTGATTGTACACACTGATTACAACTACTTTTATTATTATTATTATTATTTTCTTTCACTTTCTCAGACGTTAAGTCCGGTTAAAAAAGGAGTGACGCGGACCTTGATCAAGGGTCACTTCCTTTTAACTGTACGGTATGTGTTATATTGCATTTAGGAACTTTCGGGTAATTGAACATGTATCAATAATTACGGATTTCTGTAGTTGTATATATATGTTTGGATGTAGCTGTATTGCATTGATGTACTGGTGGATATTGTGTGGTATGACTCCTGTAGTTGATAGTATAATTGGTATGATGTCAACTTTATCCTGATGCCACATGTCTTTGCCTTCCTCAGCCAGTTGGATGTATTTTTCAATTTTTTCTCCTGTTTTCTTTTGTATATTTGTTGTATTGGGTATGGATATTTCGATTAGTTGTGTTAATTTCTTCTTTTTATTGGTGAGTATGATGTCAGGTTTGTTATGTGGCGTTGTTTTATCTGTTATAATGGTTCTGTTCCAGTATAATTTGTATTCATCATTCTCCAGTACATTTTGTGGTGTATACTTGTATGTAGGAACGTGTTGTTTTAAAAGTTTATGTTGTAAGGCAAGCTGTTGATGTATTATTTTTGCGACATTGTCATGTCTTCTGGGGTATTCTGTATTTGCTAGTATTGTACATCCACTTGTGATGTGATCTACTGTTTCTATTTGTTGTTTACAAAGTCTGCATTTATCCGTTGTGGTATTGGGATCTTTAATAATATGCTTGCTGTAATACCTGGTGTTTATTGTTTGATCCTGTATTGCAATCATGAATCCTTATGTCTCACTGTATATATTGCCTTTTCTTAGCCATGTGTTGGATGCGTCTTGATCGATGTGTGGCTGTGTTAGATGATACGGGTGCTTGCCATGTAGTGTTTTCATTTTCCAATTTACTTTCTTCATGTCTGTTGATGTTATGTGATCTAAAGGGTTGTAGAAGTGGTTATGAAATTGCAGTGGTGTAGCCGATGTATTTATATGAGTGATTGCCTTATGTATTTTGCTAGTTTCTGCTCGTTCTAGAAAGAATTTTCTTAAATTGTCTACCTGTCCATAATGTAGGTTTTTTATGTCGATAAATCCCTTCCTCCTTCCTTTCTGCTTAATGTGGATCTTTCTGTTGCTGAATGTATGTGATGTATTCTATATTTGTGGCATTGTGATCGTGTTAGTGTATTGAGTGCTTCTAGGTCTGTGTTACTCCATTTCACTACTCGGAATGAGTAGGTCAATATTGGTATGGCATAGGTATTTATAGCTTTTGTCTTGTTTCTTGCTGTCAATTCTGTTTTCAGTATTTTTGTTAGTCTTTGTCTATATTTTTCTTTTAGTTCTTCTTTGATATTTGTATTATCTATTCCTATTTTTTGTCTGTATCCTAGATATTTATAGGTATCCGTTTTTTCCATCGCTTCTATGCAGTCGCTGTGGTTAACCAATATGTAATCTTCTTGTTTAGTATGGTTTCCCTTGACTATGCTATTTTTCTTACATTTGTCTGTTCCAAAAGCCATACTTATATCATTGCTGAATCCTTCTGTTATCTTTAGTAATTGGTTGAGTTGTTGATTTGTTGCTGCCAGTAGTTTTAGATCATCCATGTATAGCAAATGTGTGATTTTGTGTGGGTATGTTCCAGTAATATTGTATCCATAATTTGTATTATTTAGCATGTTGGATAGTGGGTTCAGAGCAAGGCAGAACCAGAAAGGACTTAATGAGTCTCCTTGGTATATTCCACGCTTAATCTGTATTGGCTGTGATGTGATATTATTTGAATTTGTTTGGATATTAAGTGTGGTTTTCCAATTCTTCATTACTATGTTTAGGAACTGTATCAATTTAGGATCTACTTTGTATATTTCCAATATTTGTAGTAACCATGAGTGGGGTACACTATCAAAAGCTTTTTGGTAATCAATGTATGCGTAGTGTAGCGACCTTTGTTTAGTTTTAGCTTGATATGTCACCTCTGCATCTATTATCAGTTGCTCTTTACATCCTCGTGCTCCTTTGCAACAGCCTTTTTGTTCTTCATTTACAATTTTGTTCTGTGTTGTATGTGTCATTAATTTCTGTTTAATGACTGAAGTTAATATTTTGTATATTGTTGGTAGGCATGTTACGGGGCGATATTTAGCTGGGTTCGCTGTGTCTGCTTGATCTTTAGGTTTCAGATATGTTATTCCGTGTGTAAGTGTATCAGGGAATGTGTATGGGTCTGCAATGTAACTGTTAAATAATTTAGTTAGATGTGAATGTGTTGAGGTGAACTTCTTTAACCAGAAATTTGCTATTTTGTCATTTCCAGGGGCTTTCCAATTGTGAGTAGAATTAATTGCTTGGGTGACTTCATGTTGCAAAATTATCACTTCAGGCATTTGTGGTATCATCTTGTATGTGTCTGTTTCTGCTTGTATCCACCGTGCATGCCTGTTATGTTGTACCGGGTTTGACCATATGTTGCTCCAGAAGTGTTCCATGTCTGTTATGTTTGGTCGATTGTTTATTTTAATGTGTGTGTTATCTATTGTCTGGTAAAATTTCTTTTGGTTTGTGTTGAATGTTTGGTTTTGTTTCCTTCTATTTTCACTTTTTTTGTATCTTCTGAGTCGTTTGGCTAATGCTTGTAATTTCTGCTTCTTTTCGTCTAATTGCTCTGTCGCTTCTTGTTGTGAGATTTTACCTAACCTTTTTCGTTTTTTTCCGAGATTTCATCTCTTATAAATTGTGTTAGCTGTCCGATGTCTTTTCTCAGTTTTTCTATTTTGATCTGTAGCCTGTGTTGCCATGCTGGTTTTGTGGGTTTCTTCTGTGTGTTGGTTGGTTCTGATCTCTGCCTAGTGTGTATATTTAGTGTAGTGAGTCCTCCTATATAAACCAGTAGTTGTAACTCTTCCATAGTTGTATTTTCATTTATTTTGTTGTGTATGACTGTGTTGATAGTTTTTATTGTTGTTTCGACTTGTGGGTTATTTGGTGGTCTACGCAAGAATGGTCTAATGTCTGTATTTGTGTCTTTGTATTCTATATATGTTAGCTGAAATTTTTCTTCTATATCTAACATCTGTGTCACTTCGTGTTCTATTTGTGCTTGTTCTGGTGGCTGTCTTAAGATTTCGTTTTCCTCTGATTGTTTAATTGGTGCATGTTGTTCTTTGTTTGTTTGCTCTGGGATGTTTGAGTCCATTACTGTATTTTCTTCTTCTTCTGATTGCACATTATTTTGTTCCAGTATTTGTTGTACTTGATGTTTGATGTTTTCTAATTCTGACTGGGGTATCCTGTTATTTTTTATTATTACACGGATCTGATCAGCTAATCGTTGTTCTGTTAAAAATTTTAATTCTGGGTATCTGGTAATAAATGTTGTGTATACTTGTGATCTGTATCCAGTTGTGTTGGTTCCTAGGTTTGTTGCTTGGTAATAACAGAACATGAGGTGTCGGTAACTTCATCTGACCATCTCATCCTCTGTCTTTGTTTTCCTTCTAGGGTGGTTGCAGGAAGCATATCCTGCAAAACACCTCTATTTGGATTTAAATCATTTTCCAGTTGGCTAGCAGTGTCGTTACCATTGTGGGCGGGCATAGGGTTCAAGCGTCGTCCCCGACCATGACGGCGCTTGTCCGAGGCTTCTTTAGTTCTGTCCTGAACCAACTAATCACACTAAAAGGGGGGGTTAGCCCTATTAGTGGTTTGTTCTTTTCGTCGCCTTTTACGACTGGCAGAACATACCAGAGGCCTATTCTTTTATTATTAATTATTATTATTATTATTATTATTATTATTATTATTATTATTATTATTATTATTATTATTATTATTATTATTATTATTATTATTTCATGTGGCACTACAGCCTTGCCACACTGAGTATCTTTGCGTCTCAGTTAAAGCTCTGACAACAGATGAACCCATTTTTGCCCACTGCGGCAGGCAAAAGTGAAATAGGCTGCTGGCAGTGGCAGATAGAGAGATTTTGCATGTTCATTGTGCTACTAGAACACTGCAGGTGAACTAACATTCCAGTGGGGCACACCGGTAACAGTGGACAGTAAATTTTATGTCGAGAACTCCTACTGATGGAGGTATGTTCTAAGGCATCAAGTACCACTGAACGAGCAGTTTTAAAGAGGGTCCAGCTCTCATTACTAAATAGTATACTAGGATGCATCAATATTCTTCGCTGCCAGGACTATAATTCTCTTAAGTCCTGTTCCTTGACAAGGATCAACCTATGTACTAGTCACAACTTGTCAAGAACAGTAACTTATAGTTGTCCTGAAAATACTTGTCATGAGTGCCTACAATATCCCATTAAATCATTTCCATATGGTATGGATCAAATCTCCACAAATGACAATCACAAAAATATTTGCCCAAGTACAGTGTGGGGCAAAAAGACCTGAGGGTATTTAATTAATAAGACCTCATGTATTATGCAACTGTGGCACTGTTACACATTGTTTGTTGCCTGCATGATGCTGTTTCACTAGCCTTGGAGCTCTGCTTGTGTAAGCACAGTGCACCTTTTGTGAGAACATTTTTAAATGTTCTGACTCTTGCTTTGCAACACAACAACAGCTCAGCCAGCACTTCAATATAGGTCAAAGAGGGCACTTTTCATCCTGCAACATAATTCTGCTATGGGTGAAATAATTCAGAGCAACGAGTTCAACCCTAAAACAAAAGTCATTCAGAGCACAAGAAGAGATTGGCAAGTGAGATATGTGGTGGGTATTAATACCAGCCAGCTTGTAAACTCGCTTCTGATGTGCACCTCTCTGATTGCAGTGTACAGCAAATATTTTATTATAAATTACACTTTTGGCATCACAAAATTGTCATGGCTCAGGAATTTAATCAAGTGAAGACTTGGTTCTCATGATGAGTGGCTAAACTCATTTCCTTTTATCTGGTTATGTTAGCAATCAGAACTTTTGCTGCCAGACAGACAAAACCTATGAAGTGATGTATGAATGTCTTCTTACACTGACAAAGTGACAGTGAGAGGTGGAATTGTGAAGTACAGTAGTACATAACTGGGCCATGTTTCAGTAAGGTAGGGCAGTAGCTTACACACTTAACAAAGATAACTTCATTGAGTGAAAACATGACTTCATTGAGTGTTCAATTCCCTGGTCATTAGTTTCTCACAATGGCAACATTGCCTGACTCAAAGAATTATCAATATCAAATCTCAGCATTTGGTTTTTTTCCTTCTCTTTCTTTTTAGTTATTTTATACACTGGAAAATGTCAAGGTACCATTTGCCAGGAACACACTAGCATACTAAAAGAAGTTTGGGTGTGTGCGACACCTTTGGAAAGAGTCAAGAGTGCACAGCTAGGAACAGACACCACTCTCATTTTGTCATTTTCAAATCATAAGATGATGTTTTACAGGCATTTTAGTACTCTTAAACAAATGCTGAATCAATAAACTTGTTAAAATGTCGTGTAATAAACACGGTATTATTAATTAAAAATCATCCTTTCATCTTGACACACCCTGTAATATCCTACTACCATCTACTGATACATGTCTTTTCTCACAAACTAAGGCAAAGAGTGTTCCTTGGGTTTGGATATTTTCCCTTTTTGTTATCTTATGAAATTATATTTTGGCACAGTCCACCTAAATTAAATAAAGTATTTATTTAGTAGAAGCTAAAACGAAGACTGTTGCACAGACAACCTTGTAGATAGGGCAACCACAGCTATGGATAGTCATCTTGGGTATTAATAACCGCTTAAGTTGTATTTAGTCCTTTATTATTTGATCACTACCGGTTTAGTGGCACTACAAGCCACATCTTCAGTTAACATATAAGCAAAACATTAGCTCGAAAAAACTTTGAAATTTTTTACCCAACATTCATTCTCCGTCATAACAAAACACTGCCTTTCAGCGGTGCTTTGTTCTGATGGACAACGAATATTTGGTAGAAAGTGTCTGAGATTTTCCACTGATGTTTTAGTCATATGTTCACCTAAAGATGTGGCGTTTAGTGCACACACCAACTGTAGTGATCCAATAATAAAGGACTACATACAGCTGAAGTAGTTATTAATACCCCGAGATAAAAACTGTTGTGTAAAGTAAATAATGACGAATGTAGCAGAGGCACTTTGAAGGATATTTCAAATCTAATACTCAATTCTCAGTGCACTTAACTTCTGACAGTTTTCGTTGTTGATGTTAAAAATCCATTCCAACTGAAAACCTATTTGCACAATAACAATACAAGACCCAAAAATAATTTCCTATAAATAATGTCTCCTTGCTGTCATTTCTTTTGCCCTTTTCCCTTTCATCCCTCAGAAACGCCTTACAAATATCAAAATATTATCATACCTGATGTCATTATAACTAGGTTTAACAATTCTACATTTCTTTTTATCCCATCATCTAATTTCTACTTTCAGCACTGTTCAGTTAATACAAAAACTGATTGCATTTGCAAGTCTCTAAATGTATCTTTTCCCTCTTAGCTCTGGAAGAAAGGCAGACTGGGAGCTGGAACTTTTACAAATCTATAAATATTGATTGTGCATTTGCCACAGATCGACTGCCTTAAAAGTTGACAATTGAGATTATCTTCATACAGTTCACTGTAGTTATTACATATTAAACAGGATTCATTAGTGTAATATAGCTCAGCAATTTTTGTGGGGGTGCTGAGTGCAGTTGTACTGCTATAAGTTGGCCAGTATTGACTCATTTCTGCTACGAAATTTCTATACTAGTATTTTTATAATTTGTAGCAACAAGATTTCTGTTTCACTTATAGAAACTCAATACACGATCATTATCTGTCACCTACACTTTCATGGAAACACATGTTTCCCCTTGCATATATGCTGCCTGTCCTGTGAAAGACATGTTGGTGGAAGGCAGGGATTGCTCCCAGTACCACCCACATGAACTGCTAAGTTACATTGTGTAAATAGTACCCATGCATCAACAGTAATGAAGTTTTTTTGTATTAAAATCCTTTGTTACAAACCTGCTGAATATAACATTCTTCTGAAGTTCATGGCGATCAAAGGTAGCGAGGGCACATAAACCACCATACATTGCAACATTGCTGGCCGACAGCAGTTCCGGGAAATCACAGTGATCAAAATTTGCTTGCAGGAAGTGTCTCGCTGCAGACTTATATTTCTTGGTGGCCAGTTCCGCTAGAGCAGAGGCACACTTCAGCCTGGTGAGAATCGTCTGATTGCTATCTTTGCCATGTACCTACATGAGCAACATCAGGGTTTCAGTGAACACTTCCACTTCAAGATACACTGTCAATATATTTACATTCCCACAAATGTGGTAAAATATGTTGTCAATCACATAATAAATTACACATTACATATAGTACAAAAACAGAAAAAGCTGTAAGTCAGAAAATAGCAAAGATACACGATGACACACTGGAGAGGGCAAATAATGCATAGAAACAATGTGAAAAACACACGAACACTATCCGTTAGAGTGAGCCCCTCCTACAAGTTACAAAAATGATATCAACACCATTTAACTCAGTAGCACACCTACATTTATCATCAGTAGTATGATATATGCAATCCATATCAAGTGAAATTTAGGTTGCACTGAAGATTTTTGGTAGGGATTATCTTGGATCATGAGTCCTCAATAGCCTCAATAGTCCTCAGTGGCCCATGGAAAGGGTTTGAACACTTGCTGTTCATGTTGTACACTGATAAGCCAAAACATTATGACAACTGTCCCCCACAACATTTCATGCCGCCTGGTGGTATTGCGGCCATGTGGCGTGGTAACAGAAGTGTGTACGCAGAGAGCAGAAACAGATGGGAAACCATCCCAGTGATCTGGGCTGGAAATGTGGAAATTCATTGCCGTAAGCGACTTTGACAAAGGGCATATTATTATTACACAGAGCTTGTTAACAAATATCTTGAAAATTGTGAAGCTGGTTGTATATTCATGTCCTACTGTCGTGAGCATCTACGGAAACAGGTACAAGGACAGTGAAACTACCACTAGGCGTTAAATGGTTGGACATGCACGACTCTTCATAGAATGTGGAGTTTGGAGGTTTGTCTGCTCTATAAAGTAGGATAGATACTGATCTGTGGCACCTCTGCCAAAAGAGCATAATGCTGGTGCATGCACAAGTGTTCAAAGCACACCATTCATTGTATGTTGTTGAACACTGAGCTCTGCAGCAGACCACCCCTACGTGTTCACACATTGACCCAATGACATCATAAATTACAACTGCAGTGGGCACGAGACTATCGGGTTTCAATCATCAATCAATGGAAATGTGTCAGCTCTACAGGTGAATCATGTTTTTGCTACACTATACTGATGGTCATCTCCACAAACGCCGTCATCGAGGTGAGTGGGGGCTCGACGTGTGCAGCGTGCCACAGAAGTTAGCTGGTGGGTGCAGTATTATGCTATGGGAGACACTCTGCACCTGCACGGTACCTGTGGTAATAATCGAAGACACACTGACAGCTGCGAACCACCTGCATCCCTTCATGTTTGATGTCTTGCCCAACGGAGATGTCATCTTTCAGCAGTATAATCGCATGTGTCCCTGAGCCAGAATTGTGTTTCAATGGTTTGAGGAGCATTATAGTGAACTCACATTGGTGTCTCAGTGATCAAATTCACCTGATTTTAATCCTATGGAACCCATCTGGGTTGCTGCCGGGCACCACATCACGTATGCAGATCAGTTGCCCATTTCTTACACAAATTACATGACCTGTGCATGAGCTCCAGAAACCTACCAACAAACTGTGTGATCCCTGATGCAGAATCAGTTATGTATTTTGTTCCAAAGATGGACACAAGTTATTAAGCAGGTGGTCATAATATTTCAGCTCATCAGTGTACATTAATGATCTGTTATATAATGAAATGCATGAAAATATTGATTTCATGGATGATGCAATTATGTGTAGTGAATTACTATCTGGAAGAAGTTGCACATATTCAATAAAATTTTGCACTTCACTAAAATAATAATAATAATAATAATAATAATAATAATAATAATAATAATAATATCCTATGATTACAATAACAATGAATAACAGCTGGAATCAGGCACCCCATAAAAATTCCTGGTGTAACTGTTTGCAGGGATAGGACATGGAATACTCACAAAGGCTCAGTTGTAGGTAAAGCTGCTGGCAGACTTCAGTTCATTGGTAGGATATTAGGAAAACGCAGCCTATAAAACTGACAGACTGACTGATTACAGTGTATACAATCAACACCAAATATAACCAGTAGGAATGCTGGACGTACACAAATAACAGCAGCACAAACGATCACAGGTTGGTTTGACTCATGGGAGAGCACCACGGAGGCGCTGAAAAACTGAAATGGCAGATGGTTTTCGATAAGCAGTAACTGTCTTGAAAGCATACTTCCCAAGTTTCTAGAACAATTTATTTAAGTGAAGGATTTACAAATATAGTACAACATCCAATGTATCACTCCAGCTGAAATCGCAAATACAAGCTTCGACTAACTACAGAGTGTACAAAAGTTTTTAAGCAATCATTCTTCCCTTGCTCCAGACACAAATGGAACAGGAAGAAGCCCTAATAACTTGCACAACAGAAAGTACCCTCTGCCATGCACCTCAGTATGGTCTGCAAAGTACTAGTGTAGATGCAGATCTGCCAAAATAGCAGGGAAATGTGTGTGAAGATTCTCAGAAAAGACACGTGGTACATTCTTTTCTGAAATTTTCACTTCTGTCAATGAGAGACGATTTCAAGAATTTTAGATTGTTTCCTTCATTCCTTTATACAGCTTTCTGTTTACCTTTTTCATCCAATTTAAATCACTCTGCCTGTACCACCTGAAGTGGGGGAAGCACAGGGAAGAGGCAAGTCATTTTTTATACAGCATTCAAGCAAAAGAAAATAACTCAATAAGAAAAGGAATTATTCTGGAAGAACCTTTTGTCAACTGAAATGTAGTGCCTCTAGGATGATATTTTGTGTTGCCAACGTGATGGAAATTGAGGATGGAGTAATAAAGATGCAGAACTATGGGAAGTGCATCCTGACAAGTTACGGACAGATGCAGAAAAAGTAAGCAAGCTAATGACTCAATTCAAAATACAATGTAGGGGCAACTAATATTTTCAAAAACTGTATAACTGGGCAGATATGACTAGTAGTACCCGTGGTCTAGGGATAGCATCTTTGATTCATAATCAAAACGAGGATGCAGAAGGCAATGGAAACCACTGCATTAAAAACATGTAATGTGTATCCACAGGACATGTGGCCTGTATTTGAAGAAGTGTCATGATGATCTCTCCATTGGCAAAAGATTCCGGAATAGTCCCCCATTCGGATCTCCAGGAGGGGACTGCCAAGGGGGAGGTTACCATGAGAAAAAGACTGAATAATCAACGAAAGGATAACGTTCTACAAGTCGGGGCGTGGAATGTCGGAAGCTTGAACGTGGTAGGGAAACTAGAAAATCTGAAAAGGGAAATGCAAAGGCTCAATCTAGATATAGTAGGGGTCAGTGAAGTGAAGTGGAAGGAAGACAAGGATTTCTGGTCAGATGAGTATCGGGTAATATCAACAGCAGCAGAAAATGGTATAACAGGTGTAGGATTCGTTATGAATAGGAAGGTAGGGCAGAGGGTGCGTTACTGTGAACAGTTCAGTGACCGGGTTGTTCTAAGAATCGACAGCAGACCAACACCGACAACAATAGTTCAGACATACATGCCGACGTCGCAAGCTGAAGATGAACAGATAGAGAAAGTGTATGAGGATATTGGAAGGGTAACGCCGTATGTAAAGGGGGACGAAATTCTAATAGTCACGGGCGACTGGAATGCAGTTGTAGGGGAAGGAGTAGAAGAAAAGGTTACAGGAGAATATGGGCTTGGGACAAGGAATGAAAGAGGAGAAAGACTAATTGAGTTCTGTAACAAGTTTCAGCTAGTAATAGCTAATACCCTGTTCAAGAATCACAAGAGGAGGAGGTATACTTGGAAAAGGCCGGGAGATACGGGAAGATTTCAATTAGATTACATCATGGTCAGACAGAGATTCCGAAATCAGATACTGGATTGTAAGGCGTACCCAGGAGCAGATATAGACTCAGATCACAATATAGTAGTGATGAAGAGTAGGCTGAAGTTCAAGACATTAGTCAGGAAGAATCAATACGCAAAGAAGTGGGATATGGAAGTACTAAGGAATGACGAGATACGTTTGAAGTTCTCTAACGCTATAGATACAGCAATAAGGAATAGCGCAGTAGGCAGCACAGTTGAAGAGGAATGGACATCTCTAAAAAGGGCCATCACAGAAGTTGGGAAGGAAAACATAGGTACAAAGAAGGTAGCTGCGAAGAAACCATGGGTAACAGAAGAAATACTTCAGTTGATTGATGAGAGGAGGAAGTACAAACATGTTCCGGGAAAATCAGGAATACAGAAATACAAGTTGCTGAGGAATGAAATAAATAGGAAATGCAGGGAAGCCAAGATGAAATGGCTGCAGGAAAAATGTGAAGACATCGAAAAAGATATGATTGTCGGACGGACAGACTCAGCATACAGGAAAGTCAAAACAACCTTAGGTGTCATTAAAAGCAACGGTGGTAACATTAAGAGTGCAACGGGAATTCCACTGTTAAACGCAGAGGAGAGAGCAGATAGGTGGAAAGAATACATTGAAAGCCTCTATGAGGGTGAAGATTTGTCTGATGTGATAGAAGAAGAAACAGGAGTAGATTTAGAAGAGATAGGGGATTCAGTATTAGAATCTGAATTTAAAAGAGCTTTGGAGGACTTACGGTCAAATAAGGCAGAAGGGATAGATAACATTCCATCAGAATTTCTAAAATCATTGGGGGAAGTGGCAACAAAACGACTATTCACGTTGGTGTGTAGAATATATGAGTCTGGCGACATACCATCTGATTTTTGGAAAAGCATCATCCACACAATTCCGAAGACGGCAAGAGCTGACAAGTGCAAGAATTATCACACAATCAGCTTAACAGCTCATGCATCAAAGCTGCTTGCAAGAATAATATACAGAAGAATGGAAAAGAAAGTTGAGAATGCGCTAGGTGACGATCAGTTTGGCTTTAGGAAAAAGTAAAGGGACGAGAGAGGCAATTCTGACGTTACGGGTAATAATGGAAGCAAGGCTAAAGAAAAATCAAGACACTTTCATAGGATTTGTCGACCTGGAAAAAGCATTTGACAATATAAAATGGTTCAAGCTGTTCGAGATTCTGAAAAAAGTAGAGGTAAACTATAGGGAGAGACGGGTCATATACAATATGTACAACAACCAAGAGGGAATAATAAGAGTGGACGATCAAGAACGAAGTGCTCGTATTAAGAAGGGTGTAAGACAAGGCTGTACCCTTTCGCCCCTACTCTTCAATCTGTACATCGAGGAAGCAATGACGGAAATAAAAGAAAGGTTCAGGAGTGGAATTAAAATACAAGGTGATAGGATATCAATGATACGATTTGCTGATGACATTGCTATCCTGAGTGAAAGTGAAGAAGAATTAAATGATCTGCTGAACGGAATGAACAGTCTAATGAGTACACAGTATGGTTTGAGAGTAAATCGGAGAAAGACGAAGGTAATGAGAAGTAGTAGAAATGAGAACAGCGAGAAACTTAACATCAGGATTGATGGTCACGAAGTCAATGAAGTTAAGGAATTCTGCTACCTAGGCAGTAAAATAACCAATGACGGACGGAGCAAGGAGGACATCAAAAGCAGACTCGCTATGGCAAAAAAGGCATTTCTGGCCAAGAGAAGTCATTAATATCAAATACCGGCCTTAATTTGAGGAAGAAATTTCTGAGGATGTACGTCTGGAGTACAGCATTGTATGGTAGTGAAACATGGACTGTGTGAAAACCGGAACAGAAGAGAATCGAAACATTTGAGATGTGGTGCTATAGACGAATGTTGAAAATTAGGTGGACTGATAAGGTAAAGAATGAGGAGGTTCTACGTAGAATCAGAGAGGAAAGGAATATGTGGAAAACACTGATAAGGAGAAGGGACAGGATGATCGGACATCTGCTAAGACATGAGGGAATGACTTCCATGGTACTAGAGGGAGCTGTAGAGGGCAAAAACTGTAGAGGAAGACAGAGATTGGAATACGTCAAGCAAATAATTGAGGACGTAGGTTGCAAGTGCTACTCTAAGATGAAGAGGTTAGCACAGGAAAGGAATTCGTGGCGGGCCGCATCAAACCAGTCAGTAGACTGATGACAAAAAATGACTAGTCAGCACCTAGTTGCACCAGCCTGGTCAGTAAGTATGGATTACTGGGAAGCAACACACAACAATATAATAAACGCAACCCTGTTTCTGTCTTGGAAACTAAACTTCTGCTGTATTACAAGTGTCCAGAATTTAACAATACCAGAGAAGGAAAGTTGCTACTCACCATATAGCGGAGACGCTGAGTCGCGATAGGCACAATAAAAACATTCACACAATTAAAGCTTTTGGCCATTAAGGCCTTTGTCAGCAGCACACACACACACACACACACACACACACACACACACACACACACACACACACACACACACACACACACACACCCCTGCAGTCTCAGAGCGCTGAGAGTCATGTAAAATTGATACTAGATTTTTCATAAACTTGGGGAAAAAAAAAAAAAAAAAAGGTGTGTGTGTGTGTGTGTGTGTGTGTGTGTGTGTGTGTGTGTGTGTGTGTGGGTGGGGGGGGGGGGGGCACACTGAAGTATAAGGAACTGCATCAAGCATCAAAGCAATCTAATTTCTGTAGGATGTTGGAACATAAGCTAGAGTGATTTTAGCAGAAATGGTAGAGAGAGAGAGAGAGAGAGAGAGAGAGAGAGAGAGAGAGAGAGAGAGAGAAATGTGAAGTCCTGAGAAGGTCCTGAACTGAGGCAAATGCCACTTTATAAGAATCATTTCTAAAGAAAGAGTGATACCCTCTTCATATGGATGTTAGCTGCTCCTGCAACTATTACAGAGATTTGTTTAGAACTAACGGAGGAAATAATGCTTCTGAATGACTATAATAATCATTATGATAATGAAATTACAACCAAACACCAGAAAGCTGAAACATGGAACAGAGACAATTTTAAGTGAACATTACTTTGTACATAAACAAGAAAATTTTTACTTTCATAATTACAATAAAACAGTAGTGCTATTTGAAATGGCTGCTTAGGAATCAAAAGTAACAGTAACATTTAACTGACCACATAAATGAAGAAAAGACAATAATTCTATCAATAAAAAATTCTTAACATAACTTTCTAGGGAGGGCAAAAACAGCTCAGGCACATTATGAATAACAATAATGCCACTGAACTCTCAATAGCTGTTCAAATTATCATAAAAATTACAAAAATTCGGTTTCACATCAGTATAGACGCATCTTCAGTTTTATCTGTCAAAAATACAAATCACTGTATAAAATTTTTCTAACAGTAGAAATACAGAACCATAATGTTTACATTCAACAAGAAGCAATGATGAGTACTCACAATGGTCATATTTCCATAATGTAGATTGACAACTGCAGTGTCCCACCTTTTGGGAAGTTACCGAAGTTAAAAGTCCAACCACAATGGTGGGTTGCCATAATAAAATTGAGTACACCCAAAAGATACTTGTAAAAATGTGCGAAGCATGCCTGCTGAATGAGCCAGCTGAATGTAACTATTGTGAGTACTCATCATTGTTTCTTGTTTTATGTGAACACTATGATTATGTATTTCTATTTCAAGAATTTCATACAGTGATTTGTATTTTTAACAGATAAACCTGACAGAGCATCTATAATGATGTGAAACCAGTATTTGTGAATAAAGCACCTTCATACAGCTACGTAGCTTTTGGTAACACATCATTCTTTTATTTTTAATTGTTGTAATTTGTATGGTAATTTGAACAATTATCGGGTGTAGTTATTGTTATTTGTAACTGTATGTTTAACTGTAACCAATGCAACAGGCAAAAACAGAAACAGTGCAATACAATTACTTAAGCTACGTTAACAAAATTTTTTTGAAGTTAGAACTAGAAAGCATGAAAAATACAGAGAAAGCATATTGATAACATAGGAACAATAACTTATGAAACTGCTACATTAGAATATGATGTAATGCAATGCAAAAGTGGTGAAAGCAATTAAAGAACACTGTTGCATTGGTTTGATCCATAAAATGCAAACCGAGCAAGATATTGAGGAAAATCATAACAGTAGTGTGTGGGAAACCACAGTTTTAACAACTTGTTTTGCAGTGATTTCACAAAATTCCTAAGTATATCTAATGTATAAAAAAATTATATCACTGCAGAAGCTTACCTCTGTAAAGTCAGGCGTTGCTTCAGCCTTGCTAACATAGCTCAGAACGTGGGACCAGTTCTGCAGATAGACACTCACCTGTTGGATCAAGAGCTTACTATAACAACATACCTGAGTAACTCTACAACAGTTAACTAGGTGATTAAGAAAGCATGGTAAGCATAATGATGGTCTGACTGCATATTTTAAAACTTAACTTCTTAACATGTTATTCAATAGGGTTCTGTTTATGCAATAAGAAATAATGAGAAACACAAGTTCCACTCTCTCAACTTGCATTTATAATTTACATATTTTTTATTTATTTCGGATACGAATTTTGGTCCAATGCTACCACACTGACTAGCAAAGGCAATGTCACCAACAAGATATTCTAGCCTTTTTCAGCTCCAAATCAGGGAAGGACCGAATTCTTATTATGGACACTATCAGAATGACATGTAACAGTACTTCAATTCAAAATAAGTTTCCTTGATGAAACCTGAATCAGATAATTAATATAAACTTTTCTCAAGTGGTCAATCCTTATTAGAAATACGGGAGTTGTCCACAAAGTATGTTCTGTTTCTATTTCTATTCACAGCAGCGCTACAATCGCAGTTCCGAGCATGCGCGGCACTTACTCTGACTCATGGAGAAGACATGTATGCCATTTTCAGATTGCTGCTGCCGAAATGTGCTTTGTAGTGCTTCTTTATAATGTCAGCCATAATTGAAAATGCGCCGCATGTGAAATCAGGTCTGTGATTCGTTTTCTAAATGCAAAGAAAGTTAAACCAAAGGAAATATATCGGCAAATCTGCATGGTTTACGGACAAAATGCTACGAGTGATTCAATGGTTAGAAGATGGGTTAGACTGTTCAATGAAGGATGTGATCAAGTGCACGATGAAGAACAAAGTGGACGCCGATCTGTGGTTACTGATGAACTGGTTCACACAATTTAAGAGAAGATTAAGCACAACCACAAGTTCAAACGTAGTGCCCTTGCTATGGAAGTTCCACAAATCCCATGATCACTAATTAATGAAACTTACTGAAAAACTGAAATTTCGAAAACTTTGCTCATGTTAGGTACCCAAAATTCTGATTGAACAACACAAAAAACAATGGATGGGCAGTGCACTTCAGTTTTTGGCACACGACAACGAAGAAGGCGGTGGTTTTCTTTCTCTGGTATTCACGGGGGATAAAACTTGGGTATCGTATGACACCCTTGAAACGAAACAGCAATTAATGGAATGGCGGTACACTTCACCCCCAACAAAGGTTAAGCCTAAGCAAATCTTGACACCTCAAAAAGTCATGTGCACCATTTTTTGGGACAGAAAAAGGCATTTTGCTGATTGATTTCTTACCACGAGGCCAAACAATCAATGCACACTGTTACTGCAAGACCATTAAGAAAGTGCGCCATGCAATACAGAACACGCCAAGGATTACTGCCAAAGGGTGTCAGAAAAGTAGCAAGAACTGTGGGTCAGTGGAGACTTACCAGAATGAATGAGAAGGAAAGATTAATTGTTGGGGACTGTACTGGATGAGATTTGAAAATCTTATTTAATTAACTTAAAAGATAATTAGTATAGAAGTATAGGTACAATCAAAATTGCTGTTGCCTTTTGTTCTGTTTTACCTGTGTAATTCCCAAGTTGGACACCATACTTTCTTTGCCACTATTTTTCCTATACCAAATGAGCCCTTCATTAATCAATTAAGTCACTAAGAATTTGCATAACATCATAATTACATATGTGGCAACTGTACTCAAAATAGGTGATTTCCAGTGCATACAGAAAAAAATAGTTCTGTAATCTTCTGTAATTTACTAACTGTTATGTAGAAATGTTTGTGCATAGAAAGTAGTGGGTAAACAATTTGATGCAAGCTTGTGTGTTTCCAGATTCAATTAAGGAATGAGAATAATAAAAGCTTGTCTGCCATCAGAATAATTCACCTGTCCACATCATCTCTCTCGTTACCATGCATGTGTGAAGTGTCTTCACAGACTTCTTTGGTTGTTGCAAATATAAATTGCATTTATCAGTCTTCACATTGTGGTTATGTTTTCTATTCTTGTTCCTGTGCTGCACAAAATATTAAAACTGACCCTGTGTGTTTTTGTAGACAGATTTGTGGAATGAAGTTTAGGGCAGGTATTGTCACAAACTGTCACTGAAGGTGTAGACTATCCAACAAGTCAATTTAAAGTTAGTAAATGTGTGACAATGAAAGTCAAACTACAAAACGGTGGTGTTCTGTCAATTTTTGAATAATATTGGTCAATATTCAAAGTTTTCAGTCCCAACACAATGAACTTTTGCACTACTGAAATGAACAAGATGAGGCTCAAACCAGATTACTGCCATTCCATGCTGAAGTTGTGTTGTGTTCTTTCTGTAGTATTTTGGTCATCAAGTTTCCCCTTTCTGCTGAGGGGAGATAGAGTTCACACAGTCTATTAGCACATCCTTTAGCAGGAAGAGTAACCTTTTTAGGGAAACTACACTTGAGAAAACATTCTTGGATATTTCAAGGTTATTTTATTACACACGAAGTTAACTTCTAAATAATGCATCTCTAGTCACTAAATTCTGCAGCAGCCACCATCACTGAAATCATCTACTTTCACTTGTTTCTGGAGTGTCTAATACTGTGTAAAACATGTAAATAAAAAATTGTGTTCAAAATTCTTCTAATAACTAACACACAGTAAAACTCAGATGCTTATTGGTAAAATGTAAGCTGTTACTCTCACTATGAGTTTTCTATTTGCATATTTCTCAGTAAGTTAGCTTATTTCAACTAAAGAACATTAAATTAATCTGAAAGCAGGCATGACTGCAATCAAAATCTATTACAAATGAATGAAAGATTTTTTAAATATCCAAGATATAATATATGCAGACACATCTGAAATGTAGCAACGCAGTCTTTTCGCATTCCACGCTACTGTGAACAGTAAACAATCTAATGCTTCCACACGAAAGGTTACAGGGGGCACAAGGGAAGCCAATTTTGTATTCATTTTCAGCAGAGCAACAGAATGCAGTGTGTGATGTAGGAGACGCTCACTTGGAGGAGAGATGGGCATGTGGTCAGGTTGTGACTGGAAAGCAGCCACATGGATGGCCTCCAAGAGCTTCGAGAACATTATGAGTAGTTGACTTTCAGGTCTACGGAAGTTTAAAAGACACAGTGAAGACACCTCTCAGCCAAGTAAGTGGTCTCATCCAAGTTGGATGTAAGGAAGCTTACAGGTTACTGTCCTATTGACATAGATGTCATTAGTGATGGAGTACAGGCTTGGATTGTTTCAGAGATGCGGAAGGAAATCTCCTATACCCTTTCAAAAGAATCATCCTAGCACCTGCCTGGGGTGATTTGCGGAAATCTCTGAAAATCCAAATCTGGGTGGCTGGATGCAGAATTGAACCATCGTCCTTGAAAATGGGAGTCCATTGTGCTAACCACTGCACCATGCCACTCTGTCCGAGTTCGGTGGGTTGGAGGGAAAAATGGTGCAGTGGATAGTTGTTATTTCTCTGACCAGTAAAATAAGAATAAAATTTGTGATAACTGATTACTGAAGGCTAATGTCTGAGAAAAACGTAGAAACATCTGAAGTGGTATCAGATGCAATAATGAGGAAATATTAAAGACCTAACATGTGGATGGCTCAAGTATACCGTGGATGTGGTGGTGGTGGTGGTGGTGGTGGTGGTGGTTGTTAGTGTTTTAGGATGCTAAACACCAAAGTCACCAGCACCTCAGCAGGTGGTGGGAACACACACGGGGGCGGGGGGGGGGGGGGGGGGGGGGGGGGGACTCAGCAGCAGGTGATGGATGAAGACTGACGTCTCAGGAGCTTGCCAAGGAAATGCACAGATTACACAGCAGAAGTTTAACATGTGCTTCCTCCATATGCTGAAGTAAAAAAAAATCAAATAGCTGTTAGCTTTCAGATGCAGTTCACGTGCAGAGTTTTGTCTGAAGTGGATTTCATATCTGTGATTAATGTGGTTAGAAAAGGAACTGCACAGTGAAGACTCCATGTCCCACATGAACAAGTACATGTATGCTATGCACTTTGTCTTGCCTCATTTCATTTTTTGCTTTCAGTAGTTTTACTCCTGATGATGAATGGTCACAGTATGGTGTGCTCAGTGAATGTGTAATATCTTTCTTATCCTGTTAAGGTGTACAGTGAAACATATAACTGAGTGTGTAGTGCTCCATTACTTTATTTCAAGATCCACGTGGTAGAGAAATAAACTTTACAGACAGATGTGTGAGTAGTGTAAGTCTGAATTCCTTGTAAAGATGAAGATTCAGTGTGTTCCCTAACATCATGTTGAATAAGCAGAAGAGTATATTCTGGGTTATTGTTTCCCGTGAAGAATCTTGGCGCTATGGTGTCAGAGAGAGAGACCACGTCAATGTGTTAATATCACATGTCGAGCAGGGTGCTTAGAGACCACTGCATCTCCATCAAACTATCATGAAGAATATTTGGTTCAGTTTTTGCTTTTAGGCTTAATAATCTCCTTCCCTGGCCTAAACTGATTATAGTGTTTTGACTGTGTGAAGCAGGGACAGTTTAAGTTGAAACATTCTCATAATAAAAAAGTTTATACAGGATAGCAAACTACAGAACAGTGGCAATCAATTATGAAGTTAAGGTGAGTCACTACACAACTTAAGTTTGTTCCTGATCATCATCATCAGGCAGCAACAGGACAGGCAGGAGAGCAAATAGCTAGCAATCAAAATTAATGTCACAGTGAAGCTATTTGACAAGTTCTACACTGGCAAACAATTCACAAGTTAGCAGTAACATCTAAAAATAAAATAATGTAATAAAATTGCTTTAGAACCTTTATAACATTGAGACACATGTTGACCACATGTCTACCACTGGTGCAATAGTCTCTGGCTCTTGAATAACATTTTAATGCATTTGATAAATCACCACAGTCTAGGTAATGGTCTCCTAGGTCATCATGGCCACGTCTTATACTCTCTTTAATTGAATTCGATTTGTAGTTCTTTAAGTCTGTATCCAGTTTCTCCAACTGTAGGAACACAGAAATTAAAAAAATGAGACTAGTGTAGACCACATCTGCAAGTGTAATAATTTAAAAGAAAACAAATGGATACCTTCAGTGCAGCCTTTTTTGACTTGGATTCAACCCACACGAGATCAAGTGTCGGCAAATCTTGCGATGTAGATTGTGCGCCACCACCTGCAATATCTGGCAGACTCTGCCCTCCTGGACAACCTCCTGTGGTTCTGTAAGAAAACTTTCTGTATTTGATCAGGGAAATCCTGTGTGATGAACACGATGCAGAAATTCAAGAAGTAACTTGTTAAGCAGAAACTTATGACAAATCCTAAGTGTTTATTAATTGCATGATTGTCATTAGTATTTTCTCCTCATGTATCTCAACCACACATTTGACTGCGTCATCATCCAGCATTCCTCTTGGAGTGTAAATGCCTGCCACCACAACAAAACTAACCAAGTTTTTTTAACAGTGTAGGAACAGACAGATTGCTACTTACCCTAAACAAGACATATCAAGTTGCAGATAGATGCAATTAGAAGACACTTACATAAAGCTTTCAGCCACAGCCTTCATCAGTAAAAGAGAGATAAATACCATTCACACACGAGCAAGCACACCTCGCACACACACGACTGTCAACTCCGACATCTCGGGCTGGAAAGCTGGAGTTGGCAGTCTTGTGTGTGCGAGGTGTACGTGCGTGTGCGTGTGTGTGTGTGTGCGTGTGTGTGTGTTTTACTGATGAAGGCTGTGGCCCAAATCTTTATGTAAGAGTCTTAATTGTGCACGTTTGCAACTTGACGTGTCCTTTTTTATGGTAAGTACCAATCTTTCTTTTTTTAATACTTGCTTCCTTAATACAAATGCCGCAACTAACATGAATATAATCACTCTGTCTGCTGTAAATAACCAAGTTTGAAAATTTTCTTAATTAGAGATGTTCAGAATGTGCTGCAAATTTATTCAGAATGTTCCAAACAAGGAAAAAGGCTATCCTACACTTTAAAACAATGTAAGTCTTACAATAAGGTTCTCTTTTAGGGTTTTCAGTAAGTCTTTCGAATTTCTCAACCAATGCCAGCTAAAAATTTTGCACCACTTAAAACCAGCAAGGTCTACCACAAAACATAAATAAAAACATTACACACCACATTTTAAGGATGTCCATATATGGTTCAGAAATACCAAATACTTTGAAAGTTGTGTGTGGCAATATGGTGATACATTATTTTCTTTATTGACATTAAAACAGTGTATGATTGAATACAGTCAAAGGTTGTTGATAAAATGAACGTAGCTACAACCACCCAACCTGGAAAAAGCACACTAAAAGACATAACAATGAAAACAATTATAGATGAAATTATTTAATTGGATAAATAAAAATCTACCCACCAAGTGGTGGCAGAACACACACATTGGCAAGCTTTCGGAGCCAGTGGCTGCTCCTGCAGGCAGAAGGGCTGAAGGGGAAGGAAGAAGGTTGAAGGAAAAGGACTGAAGAGGTCTAGGAAAGGGGGAAGACTCTGGGAAAGTCACCCAGAAGTGTGGGTCAGAAGACTTACCATACAGGATGAGAGACTGTTGGGGACTGCATCAAACAAGATTTGGTAACCTGAGAGCTTAAAGGTGGAGGACAGGGTAATATGCAAGGCAGAGATTACAACTAAAACATCATGCACAGGTTAATAAGAGTGAGAAGCTAAGTGCATTGTACGTAACAGAGGTGGGAGGGGGGTGGCGAATAATAGACGGGAAAGATAATGAAAGATGTAGAAAACTAAAACTGAGTACTTACAGTGAAGAAATTAACATAAATTAAGGCCAGGTGTGTGGTGAGAACCAAGGACATGTTGTAGTGCTAATTCCCACCTGCAGAGTTATGAGAAACTGGTGTCTGGGGGAAGAATTCAAATGGCACGTGCGATGAAACAGGCGCCGTCACGAATGTCATGTTGTAGAGCATGCTCTGCAACAGGATATTGCGAGTTGCCAGTACATACCCTCTGCCTATGCCCATTCATCCTAATTGATAATTTGATGGCAGTCATGCCAATGTAGAAGGCCGAACAGTGTTTACATAGTACTTGACTGAAAGGAGTATGTTAGTGAAGCTCGACACCAGCTGTCTGACACCTCTACATACAGTGTGCCATCAAGATCCCATCATTGTGTATCAAACTGACCTGCAGTCCCTCCTCAAAACCTCAGGATCCTCGCAAGGACTAATGCATCTATCAATAGAACATCTCACCCCACCCGAACCATGCACCCCCACCTTTTACCTTCTTCCTAAGATCCACAAACCCAACCATCCTGACCATCCTATAGTTGCTAGTTTCAAAGCACCCACCAAACGTAGATCTGCCTTAGTTGATCAACACCTGCAACCCATAGTACAAAAACTCCCCTCGTACATCAAAGATAGCAACCATTTCCTAGATCATCTGAAATCCATGCCCGTCCCACTCCCACCACACACCTTGCTTGTCACCACTGATGCCACCTTCCTCTATACCAACACCCCCTACGTACATGGTCGGTCTGCTGCTGAAAATTTCCCCACTCAGCACTCACCTGATTCCAAACCTATGGCATCCTTCCTACACCCTTAATTTCATACTTACCAACAACTACTTCACCTTTGAGGGTCAGACACACAAACATATCAGGGATACGGCCATGGGAAGCAGGGTGGCTCCTTTCTATGCCAACCTTTTCATGGTTTGCTTGGAACAGGCTTTCCTGGGATCCATAAGTCTTCAGCCTCTGGTTTGGTTTAAATACATTGAGAACACCTTTGCCATATGGGATCGCAGTGAGGCTGACCTGCTAAAATTCCAAGAATCTCTGAATCCCATGCCACTTTACTTGATGTTGACCTTGTCCTCGCCAAAGGCCAGCTACACACTTCCGTCCACATTAAAGCTACCAACAAACAGTACTTACATTTTGGCAGTTGCCATCCTTTCCATGTCAAATGTTCCCATACAGCCTTGGCATCCAATGCAAATATATTTGTTCGGATGCAGACACTTTATGGCAATACACCACCATTCTCACCTCAGCCCAGTTAAAATGCAGATTTCTTGGGCCATCACATCCAATCCTGGTACTGCTGATACCTCAACAAAACAGCTTCAGAGCACACCATTGGTGACTCAGTATTATTCAGGTCTGGAATGTGTTAATCAGCTATTTTGACAGGGCCATGACCTAAAATCACACCCTGAAATGAGATCTATTCTGTCTGAAATTTTGGCCACCATGCCTAGAATAGCTTTCTGTTGCCCTCCCAATCTCCACAATATTCTTGTCAGACCCTATTCTCCTTCTGCACTCATCTCGTTACTCTATGGCTCCTACCTGTGACCGTCCCTGCTGCAAGCCTTGCCCTATGCACCCTCCTACCACAACCAATAGCCCTGCAACTGGCAAAACATATACTATCAAAGGGCGAGCCCCTTGCAAAATGACTTGTCATATACCAGCTATTATGTAAACACTGATCATCCTTCTACATCCGTATGACTACCACCAAATTATCAATTAGGACGAATGAGCATAGACAGAGGGTATATACTGGCAACTCTCAATATCCTGTTGCAGAGCATGCTCTACAACAGGACATTTGTGACCTCGGCACCTGTTTCACCACATGCGTCATCTGGATTCTTCCCCCAAGACACCAGTTTCTCAGGATTCTGCAGGTGGGAACTAGCACTACAACATGTCCTTAGTTCTCACCACCCACCTGGCCTTAACTTACAGTAATTTCTTCCGTTTCAGCTTTTCTTCACCATAACTACTCTTTGCTTCACTCTGTTTTAGTTTTCTACATCTTTCATTGTCTTTCTCGGCTATTTTCACCACTCCCTCCTACCTCTGTTGCGTACAATGCACTTAGCTTCTCACCCTTATTACCTTGTGCACAATGTTTTAGTAGTAATCTCTGTCTTGCATATTACCCTGTCTTCCACCTTTAAGCTCTCAAGTTTTCAAATCTCGTCTGATGCAGTCCCCAACAATCAGTCTTTCCTTCTCATCCCATATGGTAAGTCTTCCCTGACCCGCAATTCTGGGTGGCTTTCACAAAATCTACCACTTTTCCTAGACCTCTCCAGTCCTTTTTGTTCACCGTTCTTCTTACCCCTTCAACCCTTCTGCCTGAAGAAGGGACCACTGGCTCCTAAAGCTTGCCAATCACAACAGTCTTATGAGTGTGTTCTGCCACCACTTTGAGAGTACACACTCAATAAATGTATTGGTTTCAATTTATTTGAACTAATTCTATTGAGCTAATTCCAAAGACATTACTTGAAGAAAGACACAAAATACTCCCGATGAACAAAATTTAATTTTCCAACTCACACGCTACTAAAGCCACAAAAATAGGTATAACGTACCAAATGTTTCTTGCTGTACAGAAATTAACTTTTCAAATAAAAGAGTTAGTGAAAAAAAAAAAAAAAAAAAAAAAAAAAAAAAAAAAAAAAAATCCGACACACTGGCTTCTTACCCAAGTGCTTCTTGAAGTTTTTTATGCAGCTGCTGATACAGTCCTACATTGTATGTGCACATAACGTATGTGATTGCCATCTTCAGAGCTTCCACTCTCAGAGATGGACAGTGGTCTGCTATATACATCAGTCTGTACAAGCGTGCAAGCCCAGTGTAACTGTTTGCTAAATTCTCAAGATCCTAAGGGAAAGGAAAATGAAGTATATTACACAAGTCCTGTAGAAATAATGTTATTACAATAATATGTACACAACACACAAAAAAACTAGTTGAACAGTTTTGCAATGAAGAATGTACTGCTCATTAAGCTCTGAATTTCAGGCCTTACAAGGAGAGGTCCCCAACTGTGGGATGAACTTTTTGAAACCATCTATAGTGATGTGGGTTAAGGTCCTAGGTATCACACTATGCAGCCATCCACGCTGGTGGGCCCCCATTTGCAACTAATCAGTGAAAAAATGTTTCAGAATTTCTCTACAGCCTTGGAAAATAGTGATGTTAATGATCATTTAACTGGTTTGAAAGCAATTTTTTAAATGTCTATTTCTTTGTCACATCATTTTAATCAGCGTATTAACTGTTCCAACTGTTCTGATTTCTATCTCATATCACTCTTTGTCCACTTGGAACTTTTGTGCATGTTAATTTCATTATTTTTATTTATCTATCAGAATATTCAAACATTTGAAAATGCCAATTTATCGGTTAAAAAAGATTAAATAATCTGTTCATACTGACTGTGGAACACTTTGAAAAATGTATTTTTTGTTCCAAGGAACATATTTTTTTGGATGACAATCATCAAACATTTAAAACAAATTCTTATTTCACCATGCAGAACATAACACAGATGAAGATTACAATGAAAGAAGGGATTTGAGTAAAACACAGTTCCAGCAAAATGAGGAATAAAAAGAACGAATGCAATCACATGGAAGAACATATATGATAAAAGGGAAGAATTATACTGAAATCAATAAATAACAATAATTAAATTCACATGCACAAAAATTCCAAGTGGAAGAAGAATGATACGAAGGTAAAATGAGAGTAATTCAAACAGTTAATACACTGGTTAAAATGACGGAACAATGGAACAGGAATAAAAAATTACATTTAAACCAGTTAATTCAACAAGGATGATGACCAAAATCATTTCGATAAACATTTTAAAAAAATTTCAATGCACCTGACAAGATCTGAACCCCATCCTTCCTGTGTAAGGAATGGACGATAACCGTTATACTATGGCAACATTCTGATTGCTTTACCATTTTTAAAGCTGTAGTGTCATGTTAAAATCCGAAATATTTTTTCGTTGGTTACTTGCAAAGAAGGGCTCACCAGTGTGGGTTACTGCAGGGTGTGATACCTTGGATCTTAACCTACATCACTGTATAAATGGTTTCACAAAGCCAATTCCACTGCTGGTAACCTCTCTTTGTTAATGCTGTTGACAAACACACAAAACAGCAAGAAGCCATTCCAGCTTCTGGTGCTATTAGTTCCATGGTAGGGGAGAGAAAGGGTGATAAGTAAGATTAGAAGGCAAGTCAAGTTCATGTTTTGTCCAACCATCCTGATTTAGGGTTTCTTACAGCACTTTAAGCAAATGCTGGGATGGTTCCTTCAACACGACTATGGTTGATCACATGTGATCTCCTTGTTAAACATATCTGCATGTGTATGGCTTAAGTTCTTTCTTGTATCACACTGAGAAATCCCATATCATAGTAGGACTTACTATCTTGGAAGTGGGAGAAAAAATTTTTTGTTGAAGTATTCGGCCTTAGAGGTCTGATGTGGATGTGACTTATAAAAGTAATTAAAACTCTGAACCATGGTTTTTGTGGTTGCTGGGCAAATTGGCGACAGTATGGATAACATTTAGCTCAAAGCTGTGGAAGTGGGATAGGACAGGATCAAGTTGTGTTCAATTAACATGAGAAAGGTTTTGTAAAAGATTTTACTTCATAATTTGTGTAACACAACGGTTTTAAAAATATATTAATAATCTATGTTTATTTTTATATTACACAAGGTGAACCTCTAACTCTTGGCAACATTTTGGAGATATTTTCTGAGTACTTTGATATAAAAGAGGAAAATGAAATAATAACGTAATTATGATTTATTCATTTTGTTTCACCAATTATGCCTGTTTCTGTGAAAATAGGCTTCACAAAAGTGAAAGATCCCGTAATACGTAAGCCTAGTCAGGGAAGTTTGTTATTGTATAGAGCCAAAGAATACCTTTGAGGTAAGGAGTATTGTCGCTGGGCAGGTAGTTGGGCAGAAGTAGTTGGTGGAGGGAATTGATAGAGGCATTTCATCTAGTGCAAACGCGGTGAGCGGGAATGTGAGGAATAAACTGCAAGATTTTTAACACACAGCCAGACATATTATGTGGTTGTAAATGGGGACAGTACATTGTCATTAAGAAGAATTAATATTCAAGAAGAGTACTGTGGGCCCAAACTTTTGTTATATGGAGTGACAATAAAGAAAAGCTTGCTGTCATACACTGTCGACGAATGATGCCTTACACTGCGCCAGTAGCAACTCAACATAAAATCTGACCAGTTTCATCTTTCAATTGTACAAAGCTAGCCAGTTTAGTAGTTTTTCATAGGCTAATTGAATAACAGTGTTTAATAAAGAAACTGTTATAGTGTAAATGAATTTTACCTCAATCACTTATCTAATGGTGTCCTATAACTATCATTGACTACCAGTCAGAGACTAGTAAAATGTTGAAAGTGATGAGCTTATCTGATTTCAGTAACTAAGACAAAGAAATTCAATTTACAAAAATTTTGTTGCTTGTCAGAACAACTAGTTACCAAGGAAGGGAAGGCTGCCAGGTCATATGAGGCAGCATATAAGAATCCTTCACCATTCGAAGAGACAGCTGTGTGAGAATGGCCATATTTTTGCAGCTTGATACGCTTCATGTGCCAAGCATCCGCCCTGATACCACCCACTCTGGCCAGAGGCTCTCCCCATGTGTGCCACCCAGCCACAGCAAGGGCCGTCTGGCACAGTGGCTGTTGCTGGGAGTTCCAATGCTCCAAGAAGACAAGCAACCACTCCTTGGCATACATGGGGAGGGAACAGCTCAGGTATCAGTAGTGTGATCCCTGTGTTGTCAGGAGGCTCGGCCATATGGGTACATAACAGCCCCACCACATGGATTAGCTACACATGCTGGTGACCTAGCAGGGCGGAAGGGGGCTACAGCGGGGATGGGAGAGGGGAAGGTAGGGGAGAGAGGAATCCACACTGTAGGTGCTAGGGAGGGAGTTCTTCCCAATATAGCTCACACTAAAAGCACGAAATTTTGAAGTGGAGGTCAAACCTCAAGTGGGGACAGAAATGCCAAAATGGTGAAAGAACAGGCAAATGGAACAAAATTGCAACCAATACAGGAAACCAGGGGAATAGCCACGTCGACATAAATCAGAACACCAGGAGAGCGGAAGGTGGTGGCAATGGAGCGGGATAGGGAAGGTGGGGGCAGGGAGAAGGAAATGCAGCTAAGGAATGAAGAATGAGTTGCAATAGCTTGGGACCCCGTGTGTGCCACGCACGAACTCATGAAAGAACTGTGAGGTGGAAGCAGACAAAGATATGCCTGCCATAATATTAGACGGCTCCTTCTTGAATACAGCCTACAAATTATGCTACCTTGGATTACCAGTATCACAAGACCTTTCTCTAAATGAGAAAATAAATGCGAGAATTGGTAATGCGTCCAACACTTTCAGGGAAGCTCCGCACAAGAGTATGGCAAAAGAAACACCTTACAGCAACCACAATAATGCTCCTCTACCAAGCACGTGTGCTGCATGCATACCCTCTTGTATGGTGCTGAGACCTGGACAGCATATGCCAAACAAGATAGTAAGCTCAGCAGTTTTCATCTGCAGTACATCTGAAATATTACAGGCATGACATGGAGGGACTAAGTGACAAGTGAGATGGTCATGATTACTGTGAATCTACCAAGTACCACTGCCGCTCTCTAGGAACATCACCTGTGACGGCTAGGATACTTACACCATATGGACCACTCCTATATTTCCTGACACACACTACTTAGTGACTGATATAGCACACGCCATGTAAGTCCTGCTTTGTGCTTTAAAGACCGCGTCAAGTGCAATATGAACACCTTTAACACTGACTTCAACAAACGGGAGGAGCTTGCCGAAGACCGCAGTTGATGGAGGAAACTCATCAAGCATAGCACCTGGCTCAACAGCACACTTAGTGTGCAGACAAGTGCCTCTGACGAACCCCTCTTTTACTTTGGTGTGCACCAAGCAGGCTCTCACATTTACCAAAGAAAGTTCCTTTATGATGCTACTTTAATCTCCCGTTAGAAGTACAGGCCACTGATGATGATGCAATAAGATAAAGGAAAAAATAAATTTTCTTGAGACCAAGAAGCTTATTTTCAAGAATTAGCATGGTTTTAGAAAGAATAACTTGTGTAGACCTCCGCTTCCCCCTTTTCTCACACTATATACTATGAACTATGGATGAAGGGCAACAGGCAGATTCCATATTTCTAGATGTTTGGATTTCTGGAAAGTGTTTAACATTGTACCCCATTGCAGGTTGTTAAAGAAGGCAGGAGCATATGGAATAGTTTCACAGATATGCGAGCAGCTCGAAGACTTCTTAAATTATACAACCCAGTATGTTGTTTTTGACAGCAAGTTTTCACCAGAGGCAAGGGTACAGTCAGGAGTGCACCAGGGAAGTGTGATAGAATCACTATTATTCTCTAGATACATAAATGATTTGTTGGACAGGGCTGACAGCAATCTGCAGTTGTTTGTTGATGATGCTGTGGAGTACAGTAAGGTGTCAAAGTTGAGTGACTATATGAGCATATAAGACAACTTAGACAAAATTTCTAGTTGGTGTGATGAATGGCAGCTAGTTCTAAATGTAGAAAAATCTAAGTTAATACGGATCAGTAGGAAATACGAACCCATAATGTGTGGACACAGCATTAGTTATATCCTGCTCGACACAGTCACATTCTTTAAATATCTGGGCATAATGTTGCAAAGGAATACGAAATGAAACAAGCATGTGATGATTGTGGTAGGAAAGGCAAATGGTTGACTTTGGCTCACTAGGAGAAATTTTGGTAAGTGTGGTTTATCTGTAAAGGAGATCGCATAAAGAATGCTAGTGCAACCTATTCTTGAGTACTGCTAGAGTGTTTGGGATCTGCACCAGGTCGGTTTAAAGGAAGAAATCAAAGCAATTCAGAGGCAGGCTGCTAAATTTGTTACCGACAGATGCGAAAATTACCGAACTGTCAGTTTAATAAGCCACGGCTGCAAAATACTAACACGAATTGTTTACAGACGAATGGAAAAACTGGTAGAAGCTGACCTCGGGGGACATCACTTCGATTCCGTAGAAATATTGGAACACGTGAGGCAATACTGATCCTATGACTTATCTTAGAAGCTAGATTAAGAAAAGACAAACCTACGTTTCTAGCATTTGTAGACTTAGAGAAAGCTTTTGATAATATTTACTGGCATACTCTCTTTCAAATTCTGAAGGTGGCAGGGGTAAAATACAGGGAGCAAAAGGCTATTTACAATTTGTACAGAAACCAGATGGCAGTTATAAGAATCGAGGGACATGAAAGGGAAGCAGTGGTTGGGAAGGGAGTGAGACAGGGTTGTAGCTTCTCCCCGATGCTATTCAATCTGTATATTGAGCAAGCAGTAAAGGAAACAAAAGAAAAATTCGGAGTAGGTATTAAAATCCATGGTGGAGAAGAAATAAAAACTTTGAGGTTCGCCGATGACATTGTAATTCTATCAGAGACAACAAAGGACTTGGAAGAGCAGTTGAATGGAATGGACAGTGTCTTGAAAGGAGGATATAAGATGAACATCATCAACAAAAGCAAAACAAGGATAATGGAATGTAGTCGAATTAAGTCAGGTGATGCTGAGGGTATTAGATTAGGAAATGAGACACTTGAAGTAGTAGATGAGTTTTGCTATTTGGACAGCAAAATAAGTGAGGATTGTCGAAGTAGAGAGCATATAAAATGTAGACTGGTGATGCAAGGAAAGAGTTTCTGAAGAAGAGAAATTTGTTAACATCGAGTATAGATTTAAGTGTCAGGAAGTCGTTTCTGAAAGTATTTGTATGGAGTGTAGCCATGTATGGAAGTGAAACATGGACGATAAATACTTTAGACAAGAAGAGAATAGAAGCTTTCGAAATGTGGTGCTACAGAAGAATGCTGAAGATTAGATGGGTAGATCACATAACTAATGAGGAGGTATTGAATAGAATTGGGGAGAAGAGGAGTTTGTGGCACAACTTGACCAGAAGAAGGGACCGGCTTGTAGGACATGTTCTGAGCCATCAAGGGATCACCAATTTAGTACTGGAGGGAAGCGTGGAGGGTGAAAATCGTTGAGGGAGACCAAGAGGTGAATACACTACGCAGATTCAGAAGGATGTAGGTTGCAGTAAGTACTGGGAGATGAAGCTTGCACAGGATAGAGTACCATGGAGAGCTGCTTCAAACCAGTCTCAGGACTGAAGACAACAACAACATGAAAATTACCACAATAAGTATTCCAATGAAGGCCAAAGCAACCACATGTGAAGATCGCATTGCTTTGTGCACTAACTCACACTTCAAAAATATTAACAAAAATAATATAGTGATGCATTAGAACAAGACTGAAAAACTGAAGCCAATTTAGCTGAAGACTAATTTGGGTTCTGTGAGGGCAGCAACACAAGGAAGCTATCCTATGGCTTCACAATGCAACTGAAGGAAGTTTCACGTTCAACAGAAAAATTTAACTGGATTCTGTATACCTCAGGAAAACATTCAACACTTATCTGAAACAAACTAATGGAAATCCTAAAGTGATTAAACTAGACTAAAGATACAGAAAAATAATAAAGATACTATACAAAGAACAAATGGTGGTGATAAAGATAAGAAATGCCCAAAAAGAAGACATAATCCCAAAATTTGCTAGAGTAGAATGCTGTTCCTATCCGTATTCAACATCCACATAGAATACGCATCAAACAAGTGCAAAGAATTTGTATAGGTATCATAATAAATGCAGAAAGACTTAAAGATACTTAGATTTGCAGATGACTTAGTTAAGATAGCTCTATATGAAAAATTTGCTAACGAGATTAGAAGTTACGGACATAATACTAAGAAATGAGTACAAAATGAAAATTGGCTCAAAATGGGGACATTTAGTCAAAGAGGATCACTGAGCAACGTATCCGAGTGAAGGTGTGGAGCATCTGTGCTTTGGACAGTCAGTTTGTGCTTACCAACGCAACAGAAATGTGGCTTTCTGTACTGTGCGGTCATGAATAATGTTTAAAACAGTAATACTTGTGTTTGTATGTTATGGGTGTGTTACTTTCCACTACACAGAGAAAGACATCCACACTGGTGACTGTGACTGCAGTGGTTGCAGAGTTATTTGAAAAATACAATTTCTCATTACTTTATTGTGCATTAACAATGGACAAAATTTACTGTGATCACTGTTTCTCACAGCTCTACTGCTCTGAATTCATCATCAGTGGCTACGGTCCAGTGTTCTCATTGGCTTCACCAAACAACAGTGCGGAATATTGTACAAGAAGCTTGACGAACATTGCCTTGTAAGAGACAATGACTGTAACTCAGAATGCCCACCATTGGAGCCTTTATTAGTAAACCTGCATGCTGACCCTATGTTGACCAGCTTCGAGGACAACTCGTGTTTGGTTTTTATGCAAACGGATATGGTACCAACAGTGTCTTCCATGTCTACTGCTACACCATCGCTGACATTCAACACAACTGTTTTGTACAAACAACCATTGTGCAATGTTGTCGCCATGTTCCCAGAGTCAATCATGGCACAAACGATTTCAGTTCAGGCAGTGCAGCTACTTCTCAACCTCACAGGACAATGTAAAACTACACCAAAATATAAACTCCCACTTTTCTGGCCTTATAAAATGACATTATGCTTAGTGATGGCCAAGTGTGAATTCCCTTTGCTAGGCATTGTGAATGATAACTCAGAATTTGTGATGTAGATATGCCACCTTACCGAACATGTAGGAATAATCAATAACATTATTCCATTACCACTGGTACACAACAAGTATGATGCAACAAAAACAGCACTACTACAACTAATTGTACACACCCCTGAGCAAGAGATATGACACGTGATTTATGATGAGCAACACACTGCAGGATGTCCTTCACTACTGTGGCATCGATAATGTTTGCTTGTGGACTCTGCTTATATGTTGGACCCAACATTAGCGATTGTCGAACTCCCACCTCGCCTAGAGCTCACAATGATTGTTGGTTGGTTGGTTGGTTGGTTGGTTGGTTGGTTGGTTGGTTGGTTGGTTGTTTGAGGTTAAAGGGACCAAACAGCAAGGTCATCAGTCCCTTGTTTCAAATAGACTCCATTCTGCTAACGGGACATCTCAGAAAAGTCGGAACAATAAAACGGAAAAAGGGGAAACGTAAAAGGGCAGTCACGTTGTCAGTAGTAAAAACAAATGAGGGAAGTTGGCAAGAGAACGAACCCAACACTATGCTGAAGCAGCATAGGCAAGACCACCTGTGACTTAAAAGGTACAACTGCTATAATGCAGAAAGTACGTATGGGAATAAAAAAACTAACCAAGCCTTAAAAAGAAGGGGTAAAAACAGAGTAAAAGGGAAAGAAAAGAGGAGTCCGGTCAGGGAGGTGAATCGGGAATCTCTGAACACTGCCTACAGTGGGAGACACCCAAACACTCACCGCCCTGCCCCAACACTAGAGGGAGATTAAAAACTTTAAAACTGAGAATAAAAACCACTCTCCCGGAGGAAACCTAGAACCAGAGAGACCATCCGGGAATCGTCAGCCAACATCAAAGGTAAAGTGTGGGGGAGTCTGTACTTAGCACGCAGAGCCAAAAGAAGGGGGCATTCAACCAAAATGTGGGCCACTGACTGGAAGGCTCCACAACCACATAGCGGGGGTTGCTCATCACGCAAAAGGAAACCATGGGTCAGCCTGGTATGGCCAATGCGGAGACGACACAGTGTGGTCGAGTCCTTGCGGGAGAGGCGAAAGGAAGAACGCCATGGGCCTGGATTCACCTTAATGGCACGAAGTTTATTAGACAGTGGAGTAGCCTCCCAAGAATTGGCCCATGACTGTGCAAAGTGGGATTTGATGTGAAGCCGTAAATCCGCTGCAGGAGGGGTTACAGAAAACGGGGGGTAAGTAACTGCTCCCCCAGCCAAACGATCAGCGAGCTCATTACCCGGGATACCCACATGGCCCGGGACCCATAGGAAGTCAATGGAACAAGCAGCACGGTGTAGATCAGCGAGATGGTCATGGATGGCAGAGACCAAGGGATGGCGCGAAAAACACCGGTCAATAGCAAGAAGGCCACTCATCGAGTCCGTACATAACAAGACGCGGTTGTGTTGGGATTGTTTAATAAAGGTAAGGGCCCGGGAAATTGCCATCAATTCCGCAGTAAACACCCCACATGAGGGTGGCAGTAGATGATTTTCCGTTCCAACAAAGGACGTGAAGGCATACCCCACATGATCAGCAGATTTAGAGCCATCAGTGTAAAAAACAACAGCATCCCGAAACTCCCATAAAATTTGGCGGAAAAAGGAACGGAACACCACTGGGGGGATGGAATCTCTCGGACCGCGGCGGAGATCCATCCGAATTCGAGGCCGAGGAACTAACCAAGGAGGGGTGGAGGGGAGGGAGCGAGGAAGACAGGACAAAGAAGGAAGCCGAAAATCACGGTTAAGAGACGCAAGGCGCAGTCCAACCGGTAAACCCGCCCGAGGGCGGGAGTCAGGCGGGCGACGTCCATGGTCTGGGAATAGGATAGAATAGGAAGGATGAGCGGGAGAAGAACGGATAGTAAGGGCATAAGACACCAGAAGCTGGGACCGCCGAACAGAAAGGGGGGGGATCCCAGCTTCAACCAGGAGACTATCAACAGGGCTAGTAGGGAAGGCACCGGTGGCCAAACGGATACCACGATGGTGGACCGGATCCAGCACGTGCAGCGTGGAAGGAGCAGCTGAACCATAAACTTGACAACCATAGTCCAAACGTGACAGAACTAGAGCACGATAAAGACGGAGGAGGAGGGAACGGTCCGCACCCCAAGAGGAGTGGGCAAGGAAGCGAAGGACATTGAGTTTACGGAAACATCCTACCTTCAGGAGTCTGATATGGGGCAGCCAAGTGAGCTTGTTGTCGAAAAGAAGACCTAGGAAATGAAACTGTGGAACCACAGGCAATCTTTGTGCAGCGAGATAGAGCTCTGGATCAGGGTGGACCGTAGTACGGCGACAGAAGTGGACCACCCGCGATTTTAAAGGAGAGAATTGAAACCCGTGTGAAAGGATCCATGCAGAGGCACGCCGTATAGCCACCTGGAGCTGCCATTCTGCAGATGGCATCGAGGAGGAACTAACCCAAATGCAGAAATCATCCACATACAGGGCAGGGGCGACCAAGGGACCGACAGAGGCCACAAGTCCATCGATAGCAATGAGGAAAAGAAGGACACTCAAGACAGAACCCTGTGGGATGCCCGTCTCCTGGGTCCGTGGAGAACTAAAAGCAGTACCAACTCAAACTCTGAATGACCGATGGATCAGGAACTGGCGGATAAAAATCGGGAGTGGGCCCCGAAGACCCCACTGATGAAGGGTTAGTAAGATGTGATGGCGCCAGGCCGTGTCATAGGCCTTGCGAAGGTCAAAAAACACTGCAACCAAATGGCGGCGCTGGGAAAAAGCCTGCCGAACTGCGGATTCCAAGCGAAGTAAATGATCGATTGGAGATCGTCCCTCTCGAAAGCCACACTGGTAAGGGGACAATAGATCTCGAGATTCGAGGACCCAAGTGAGCCGACGGGCTACCAGCCGTTCAAGTAACTTACAACCAACATTGGTCAAACTAATTGGCCGATAGCTGTCAACAGATAGGGGGTTCTGACCAGGCTTAAGGACAGGAACCACAATGCTATCCCTCCACTGAGAAGGGAAGTCACCCTGGAGCCAGATACGGTTAAACACCCGAAGAAGATGGTGCCGTTGTGGAGCACTGAGATGTTGAAGCAGTTGGTTATGAATGGAATCTGGGCCAGGGGCCGTATCGTGAGAAGAAGATAGAGCAGAAAGAAATTCCCATTCAGTGAAAGGTTCGTTGTAAGATTCTGACTCACAAGTGGTGAAACATAAGGTGACAGTTGGACACTATAGACCGGCAGCACACCCGTGGATATTTTGACTGATAAGGTGACAGCTTCAGCCTGCTGTTTTTGATGAAGGAAAGCAGCTGGATAGGAGGCCGACGCTGACGCCACTGCAAAATGGGTCGCAAGATGTTCTGCGAGAACTAATGGGTCCGTACAAATGCCATCTGGAAGGTGAAGGCCTGGGAGGGTGGACTGCCGACGGCAACCTTGGAGAGAGCGAAGTGTAGCCCATACCCGTGACAGAGGGACAGTGGAACCAAGGGAAGAAACGAATCGTTCCCAACATATCCGCTTGCTCTGTTTGATTAAATAACGGGCTTTAGCGCGAAGGCGCTTAAAGGTAGAAAGGCTGGCTACAGTTTGGTGCCTCTTAAAGTGTTGCAAAGCTCGACGGCGATCACGGATGGCAATGGCCGTACTCCACCACGGGACTTGCCGACGACGAAATTGTCCAGATGAGCGCGGGACAGCAAGGTTAGCAGCGCGAACAATCGCGTCAGACACGTCACGTAGGACGTCATCAATACAATCCGACAAAGAGGGAGAAAACTCGACCTGTGCAGTATATAGAGGCCAATCGGCGCGGTGGAAAGACCAACGAGGTAACCTCTCCATCGGGGAGCGGGAAGGGAGCGTGATAATCAACGGGAAATGGTCACTATCACAAAGGTCGTCGTGTGGCGACCAGTGTAATGAAGGGAGGAGAGAGGGAGAAGAAAGAGAAAGATCAATGGCAGAAAAGGTACCATGACCAGCACTGAAATGAGTAGGGGAGCCATCATTAAGAAGGCACAGGTCGTGGTCTGCAATAAATTCGTCTATAAGAAGACCTCGTCTAGATGGAAAGGCACTGCCCCACAAAGGATGATGAGCATTAAAATCCCCAAGGAGGAGGAAGTTGCTGAAGAAGGGTGGTTAAGGCAGCAGGTGTAAGAGTCCTGTCAGGAGGGAGATAAAGATTGCATACTGTGACTGCAGAGTCTAAGTGGACCCTAACAGCAACCGCTTCCAATGTAGTTTGGAGAGGAATCCACGTGCTAGCAATGTCTGTACGGACCAACGTACAAACGCCACCAGAAGCCCGCAAGGGTCCGACCCGATTTCGACAGAAAACACGGAACCCACGGAGGGTCGGTGAGTGAGCACCAGTAAAATGAGATTCCTGGAGAACCACACAAGCTGCTGAGTAGGACGAAAGAAGGGATTTCAATTCCGGAAGGTGACGATAGTAGCCATTACAATTCCATTGGAGAACCACAGAACGATGGTTTAAATGAGGGCTGAACACGCTAAATCCAGTCACACAGCCGGGTCCCCACCCGTCACCGACAAGGAGGGGGCGACATCCATAAATGACAGGTCAGAATCCGGTTGTGAAGTCGGGGAAGGGACCTCCGGTGACACCAGAGGCTCTTTGTCCCGGGACTTATGTTTCTTCTTCTTTTCAGGCTGAGATCGAGGAGGGCTGTGTGGCATAATGGAGCCAGCTGCAGCAAGATCAGGAACAGAAAGAGACCGGGCGACCTGGGGGCCGATAGACCGCGGCTCTCGCGGTCGCCGCGCTGCAGCAGACCTTTGACCTGGAAGGTGCCGGGAAGGGGCATCCCGGGAGAGGCGCCCTTGACCGGCAGACGCCGAAGGAGTGGGACACTTCTCCGGCTGGGGAGGGGGAGCAGCGCCCAGAGGAGAAGGTGTGGGAGCCGCAGGGGAGGGGGGAAGGAGAGGGGTCCGGGATGGGGGTAAGGAAGGGGGAGGAAGGGATGAAGATGTAACCAAGGCGTAACTAGATGTCATGGACACAGGGTGCAATCGTGCATATTTCTTACGGGCCTCTGTGTAGCTTAAGCGATCAAGGGACTTATACTCCTGTATCTTTTTTTCTTTCTTATAGACTGGGCAATCTGCTGAACGTGGAGAATGACTACCATGACAATTTACACATACAGGAGGGGGAACACAGGGACTCCCCTCATGGAGTGGACGTCCACAGTCACCACAGAGAGGGTCCTGGGAACAGCGAGAAGACATGTGGCCAAAACGCAAGCACTTAAAACACCGCATAGGAGGTGGGATGTACGGCTTCACATCACAGCGATAGACCATAATCTTAACTTTCTCAGGAAGGGTATCCCCTTCAAAGGCCAGGATAAAGGCACCAGTGTCAATACGATTATCTTTAGGACCCTTCTGAACACGCCGAACAAGGTGAACACCCCGCCGTCCGAGATTGTCCCGAAGTTCCTCATCAGTTTGGAGGATGAGGTCTCTGTGAAAAATCACACCTTGTGCCATATTTAGAGACTGGTGAGGGGTAATGGACACGGGAATTGTGCCAAGATGGGTACAGGCACGAAGGGCTGCAGATTGGGCAGCCGAAGCAGTTTTTATCAGCAACGAACCCGACTGCATCTTGCTCAGGGAGTCCACTTCGCCGAACTTTTCTTCAATGTGTTCCACAAAGAATAAAGGTTTGACACTGGTGAAAGTATCTCCATCAGTCCTGGTGCAAACTAGATAACGGGGGAAAGGTTTTGCCCCTAGACGACGGGCCTGACCCTCCTCCCAGGGGGTAGCCACGGAAGGGAAGGCCGAAGGGGCAAGAGAAGCAGCACTTGAGGAATCAGTACCACGCAGAGAGACGGCCGCAGAAGAGCGGCCAGAGTTTTGGACCCGTATGCGTTTCATCGGCATAGCGTCCGCCCTGATACCACCCACTCCGATCAGGGGCTCTCCTCACGGGCGCCACCCAGCCACAGCAAGGGCCGTCTGGCACGGCGGCCATTGCCGGGAGTTCCGATGCTCCAGGATGACGAGCAACCACTCCAAGGCATGCATGAGGAGGTCACAGCTCAGGTATCAGAAGTTTGATCCCTTTGTGTTCAGGGGGCTCAACCAAAAGGGTACATAGCGACCCCACCACACGGGCTGGCTACCGTGCTGGCTATGCACCCTAGCATCAGACAACGACGTAAAAGAAAAGGTGGAATGTACTAGGAGGGCACACGTCAGAGACACTAGGTAAGGTGCTCTTCCCCAAATGGCTCACACTACGGAAGAGAAATTTTGGAATGGAGGTCAAACCCCAGAGGGGGACCAAGGAATGCCAAAAGGAGGAGATGATTACGCAACAAAGCCGGAATGTAAAACCAACAGAACCAGGAGGATAGCGGGGGCCAACATAAGCAAGGACACCAATAGAGGGAGAGGAGAGGGCGAGGGGAAAGGGGTATGGAGGGGAAAGGAGGGGAAGGGAAAGGAAATCCAGCCCGGGAGAGAAAGAAGGCTGCAATGGCTCGGGGCCCCGTGCTCGCCACGCACGTATCCACAAACGAGTTGTGGACCCCCTGGGGGGCACAATGATTGTGCACAAAGTGAATCTGTTAAACAAAAATCTCACCCTAGAAGACAGGTTTTATTTAGTGATACAGCACAGGAGCACATCAATTCAGGTACCACTACCGCCACGACCCAACCAGACAGCGAAGCTGACGTAATGGGGCCCCTCTCCAAGCACTGAATGCTGATTGCACATGGCACCACACCACCTGCACCAAACGCTGTGCCAGCTGATTCCCATTCACTGTAGCCAGTGCAGTATGATGTAGCTGCTTGCAACTGCCAGCAGCCTTACTGTTACAACAAATGACAAACATGAACCATGTTGGGTGCACTGGCCCCCGCCACATCACCAAGTCGCTCCCTTCTACAAAAAAGTCATCCTCCAAAGGATGCTTGTATCTCTTTGACCATCCCATAGATTTACACTACTTCACTGACACGGGTTCAGATGCGTGCACAGTGCCTCGTCAGATATTTGAACCACACACTGAAAACTTCAGACCACAGCTGCACACAGCTAATGATAACAATATCCATGAGAACTGCACTGTGGACCTAGTCATACAACTTATGGATAGGCTATGTTGTCCTTTGACTTTCCGTTGCCAACATGGCTGAACTCGTCATAGTGGCTGACTTCCTTTGCAAATTCATCCTTTCACCTTACTTCTACCATGGTGCTTTGTTCACACAGCAGTCCATCTTAGGTCTTTTTGCCCCAACATCACCACAGGCCATGAACCAATCCTCGTGCCTGCCTTTGAATTGCACCATGGCCTTGGTCGGTTGGTTTAATGATTAGAGAGACTGAACTATGAGGTCATCAGTCCCTCCTACCTGGAACAGGCAATTAAAGAAAACCACCCACCAAAGACATACCTAGTGCGCAAAACTCGAGGAAAGATAATCCTAAGGTTCTAATATCAACACAGCCTAGGGAAGGGAATAAGAAAGACGAGAAGGGGGAAAGAAAAAAAGGCACGCAAGGTGCCCCATCCAGGGAGCAGCCAGAGACCCCCAAGGCAGAAAGTGAAATGGAGGCCATACTCCCTGCCACTTACCAGATCTCCGCACCCAACAATACCCGGAAAAACTAGTGACACAAACAAGGCAAGAGAAGCACATGAAAACTGAGGAAAAGTACCAAGTCAAACAGAACATGTGAGAAGGGGGAAGAAGAGCAAAAGGGTGGGTAGTGCAGCACTGGGGTGGACCACGAAGCCCAGACAGCCACTGCCCATTTGGGGCAGAGGAGGCAACAGGGCATCCTGCCAAACTCTCATTGGGCCAATGTGGCTGACGCACTCTGCCTTAGAGAGGGTGGCAAGAAAAAAACTCTTTACGAATGAACCATAAAACTAGGTCAGCCACTGAGGCATTGTCTGCTAACACAACTGGCAGTGGGTCAGGAAGATTAAGAATGCGCTGCAAGGTGGCTAGGTTAGGACAGAACAGCAAAATGTTGACCACCATCAAACGGACACTGAAACGACAATGGGGTGGATCCTCGCAATGGAGGAGATTACCACGAGTCAGCTAAGTTTGGCCAATGCGGAGCCAGCAAATAATGATAGCTTAACTGTGAGAGACCCACATGGAGGACCTCCACAAATTTGTCATCTCCTTTACCACCCGTAGTTTGTTCAGCAAAGTCAAAGTACACCATTCTGTATTCCAAATCCTTACAATCTGATGGCATAAAACTGACTGAAGATTTGATTCCAGATACCAATCTCAAGAGGCGGCTTGCTGGTAGCCAACTGGGCCAGCCTGTCAGTGAATTCATTCCCCAGGATCCCCACGTGACTCAGGGTCAACACACAGACCACTGAGCGGGCTCACAGTTCAAGAGCAAAAAGAGAATCCTGGATGGTCAGGGATGGCCAGGGTAAAACTTTTCATGAGTTTGTAAACTTATCAAACAGTTGCTAAGATGAGGAAGGACTCACTGGTGCAGGAACAGATATAATCCAGAGGGCGAGAGATGGTTAGCCACTCTGCACTGAAAAGACTGCAGCCACCTGGCAGGGAGCAGAGTTCATTACAATCCTTACGAACGTAAGCAAAGCTTGCATGACTGGCAACCAAAACACACCAAGAATGGAGACGTATTGGCAGTGGAAGGCCTCAGAATGAGCTGAGGCTTTCAGACCTTGTGATAGATCAAGACAGAGCTGTGAATGGGGGAAGAGAAAAAAGGGACAAGATGTGGATGGTGATTGTAACCCCCACACCTGGGCTGCTGTTGTGGGAAGTTGATCTCTGTACCTGGAAAGAGGAGACAGTGGTTCGGGTGCTCCTGGGAGCAGCAGATGCATAACGCATAAGCAATCAACTGTTGTTGGTGCAGAACCTGCAATGGTGGAACCTTCATGTCCATTAGAAGGCTGATCATGGGACTAGTCCAAAAGGCACCAGTTGATGATCGTAACCCACAGTAATGTATCAGATCCAGCACCCGCGATGTAAAAGGTGGTGACGAGCTCTATGCGAGACTCCTGTAACATAGATGGGACTGAGCCAATGCTGTGTAGAGCAGTATCAGAGTAGAGTGGTCCACACTATAATTGGTGTTGCAGACACATCGAAAATCTCAAAAGTGTGACCAACCCGTCTGCTTTAGTTGAAGATGGGAAAGCCATGTCAACTGGGTATCAAAGACCAGTCCACCACATTGAGGGACTGGCCATCAAGGTACAGATATGGTTGGGGATGGACTGTACAGAAACAACAGAAATGCATAATGCTGGTCTTGGCAGCTGAAAAATGGAAGCCATGAATGAAAGTCAAAGATTGCGCTCTGTGTATTGCTCCTCGCAGTCTGTGATAAAGGGAATCATTCCAGATGGTATCTGAGATAATGGAATACAGGCACATAGCAAACACTGAGGCATGGGCGAAATCTTGAGTAAAATTCTCAGCAATACGAGACCAAGCTTGTGAGGATAATAGTGTTCAGGGAAATTCCTGGAACACCTGTAGGAGGATGGCAGCCGAAAATGGACCTGATACTTCACCATACCTGCATGAAGAGGGATTATGCTGCCCTATGGCAGCAACATATCATTCCCAACAAATCCACTTCGCACTTAAGAAAATCACAGGTCTGAGCATCCCATTTAAAGGACAGGATGTGGTCGAGAGATGGATGCTGTCTGTTGTGATGAAAGGCACAATGGCAGTTCTTAATAGCTGCAACAATTTCTGGGGTCCACCAAGGGATAGTCTTCTATCGGGGAGAACCTGAAGAAGAAGGAAATGCTGAAGCAGCTGCCGAAAGGATGGTGTCTGGCAAACTCCATCATGTGATGGAGCAGTTGGGATGGCAGCCGAGGAAAAGGTATCTCAATCCGTATTAGTTAAGGCTCACCTGGGTAAGTCAAAGCCCACCTAGGAAGGCACCCAGGTGAGTGATGCTGAACAAAAATAAGACGATGGGAAAATGATTGCTGTCACACAAACTGTCATGAACTGTCCATTGAACAGATGGGAAGAATCCAGGGCTACAGATGGGCAGATCAATGGCCAAGAAAGTGATGTGTCCACACTAAAGTGTGGGAGAGCTCCAATGTTGAAGAAGCACAGATCAATTGCTGCCAGCAAGTTTTCAACAGTCTTGCCCTAGTTAGTGGTCACAATACCACTCCATAGATGGTTATGGGTGTTAAAATTCCCAAGGAGGCAAAAGAGGAGGTAACGAACTGACTAGGAAGTTTAAGAAGAGCAGGAAGCTTGGCAGATCAGCCTGGTGGGAGATAAAGAGTGCTTATTGTTACTGCAGAGCCCAATTGGATCTGAACGGCCATTGTTTCCGGTGCAGTTTGAAGAGGAACTCAGGAACTAACAACATCCAAGCAAACCTACATACAGACACCTGGAGGCTCACAAATGGACGACTCAATTCTGGCAAAAGATTAGTATGCTGGTGTTTTTGAGTTAAAGGGATTAAACTGCGAGGTCACCAGTCCCTTCATCCTATACATATCGAACCACGGATCGTCAGAGGAAGCATAAAAAAGGCAAATCCTGAGAAGCCCGATTGCAACCAAGGTATAATAAGAAAGAGGTAAAAGCAAGGAGAAGTAGGAGAGGAGTGAGAGGGAGCAAGGTGGGAGAGTCGCTCCACCAGGATGCAGTTGGGAAGTCACCCAGATATGGTTTGCAATGGGAGAAGCACCCTCTGCATCTGACCAGTACTACTCACCCTATGTTACCCCAAGAAAACGAGCAGCTCATACAAGACAATAAAATTTTAGGAAAGAAGACAATAAAATTTTAGGAAAGAAGACAATAAAATTTTAGGAAAGAAGACAATAAAATTTTAGGAAAGAAGACAATAAAATTTTAGGAAAGAAGACAATAAAATTTTAGGAAAGAAGACAATAAAATTTTAGGAAAGAAGACAATAAAATTTTAGGAAAGGAAACATTAAAAATGGCAAATATAAAAGAGAATAAAAAGGTGGGAACTATAGGAGCCAGGCTGGACCACCGACCAAAGGCTGCAGTAGATCAGTCTGTTAGTTTTAAGTATTTGTATTACACATGGTGCTGGCAAGTCCTGGTAAAATGTAAATAATTTACAGGCATGGGTAACAGCTCGTTAATATTAGAGGCATGGAGTCATCAAAAGGCATATAACAAAACCTGTGGAAGACTTACTGCCTCCACTTTTCAGCGAGTTGTTACCATTGCTCCTAAATTATTTACATTTGTCTGTCTGTCTAGTCAGAATGACTTCTATTATTCCACACTTTTCTACAATGTATAACCTTACAAAATGTAGCCAATGTTATTAACATGTTGAAATACAGAAACGGACAGTACGTGATATTTTTAACATTGCCAATAATACATGTCATGAACAACTATGAGTCAAGAACATTTGCTTGGCATACACCCCAAATAACTTTCGCGTGTTTTGAAGACCCTTCATCAATGATAATATGTGGTTTTCCTTCATTCAAAAAATATTCAGCATCAAAAATTTATCACAAAATCTGCAATATGTGAACACTCAAATGGCAAAAGTACAACAAAAGCACCTCACAACACACAAACATGTACGAGTGAACAAGGTTGTGACACATGGGAAAGATCCATTTTGCTTCAATGGTCACAGTAGAAAGTTACTGTGAGGACAAAGAATTTCATCATCACATACTTTAGACTCTCCTCTTTTTAAAAAGCATAAATAGGACTAAGATTAAATGAGTGCAGAAAGAGCATTATGACAAATTTTTGATGAATTATAATGTAATCTCTCTCTATCAAACTGAAAAGCAGCCAAATACTTTCGAAATGCACTCATACAATTGTTCACTGACTACAATGGCAGCAAACTGGGAAATGACAGAATTTTTTTCTCTCAAAATGTTTTCACTGAAGAACACCAACAACTCCTCTTTTGGTCACGCCATAAAAAAATTATGGACAAGGAGAAATGTTTGTGGAGCTCAACAGTGAAGTTCAATGGTATAGGTGCAGATAATGCGAAGCAACGGAGGTTTTATCATAAATTTCGAAGTAATTGGGTGTTCCAAACACCTGGAATATGTGCAGTTACCTTGTATTCTCAAAAAGGTTCAATGGACACATGCACCTTACTGTGTCGCTGTTGATTGATTGGGGGTTAAGGGACTAAACAGAGATGCAATCAGTCTCTTGGTCAACAGGTAGCTCATCGAAAGTTAGTGACATCCACCAGAAAGCAGATTGAATAATGAAAGTACATAGCAGTGATAAAATCAAGGTACTGGAAGCAATAATGATGCCAGAACTGAGCAATAATTTAAGAACACAGGTCATAGCAGACAAGGGGTCTCCCCCAGGGCTCACGCGCGGCAGGAGAAGCCCCACCAGCATCCAACCCCCACCAACCTGACTAAGGCGGAAGACAGTTAAAGGTATAGAATGCCTTCTAGTTGGGAGATTGGTTTGGGGTATAAAGGGACCAAACTACAGGATCACCAGTCACTTTTTCCTGACGCAAGCAAAGCTCAAGGAACAAAAACATCCAAAATAGGTTTGAGAAAGTAAAAGGAGGAAAAGGAATGGGGAACCACACCTAAAAAGAAATTGAATGAACAGAAAATGGGGAAAACATACACCACAAGGAAAAGTAGAAGAAGGTATTAAAACCCTAGAGCAGATGGTCTGGGCTGGCTAATCACAATAATAAAAGAGGATGAGCCAGCTACTCTGCAATACATTAAAATGTCCAACCCATAAAGACAAGGCAGGATGAATACATGTGAGGAAAAGATAACCACCAAGAAAAACAAATGCAAAGAAAGTGTGACAGAGTTAAAATGGAAGAAAGGTGGTGGCCTCTGAGAGAAGGCTAAATGGCCACCCTTAGATGGTACGATTAAACCCCCCCCTCCCCCCCCCCCCTCACTAATAAAACTTAAAACTAAATCTGCTGTTGAGGCACTGTCGTCCAACACCGAACGTAGGGTGCTGGGAAGGTTAAAAGCCCACTGCAGAGGGGCTAAAAGTGGGCAGTCCGGCAAGGTGTAGATGACAGTCATATGTGAGCCACAGTGACACCGAGGTGGGTCCTGGCGACAAAGTAGGTAGCCACGCGTTAGCCACGTATGGCTAATGTGGAGCTGGCAGAGAACCACAGAATCCCTGCAAGAGGCCCGCATGGAGGGCGCACATTCATAGGCTCCTTAATGGGTCACAAATTGTTGTGCGTACTGAGATTACGCCATTCCGTCTCCCAAATCTGAAAAATGTGGTATAATAATGATGCGTCAGTTACGGGGATGCTGGTCTCCAGAAGCAGTTTCCGTGTAGCCTGTTGGCAAGTTCATTTCCTGGGATTCTGATGTGGCCTGGGGCCCACACAAACACCATGGAACAACTGGACCATTCCAGGGCATAGATGGATTCCTGGATGGTCACTACCAAAGGATGGCGGGGGTAGCACTGGTCGATAGCTTGTAGACTGCTGAAGGAATCAGTACAGAGAAGAAATGACTCACCAGGGCATGAGTGGATGCAATCAAAGAGTACAAGAAATGGCCACCAGCTCTGCAGTGAAAACACTGCAGCCATCTGGCAAGGAGTGCTGTTCAATACGTCCCCCATGAACATATGTGAAGCCAATGTGACCATCAGCCATCGAGCAGTTGGTGTAAACCACTTCATGGTCCCGGCACATGTCAAGAATCTAAAGGAAGTGACAGCGGAGAGCCGTGGGGTTAACTGTGTCCTTAGGACCATGTGAAAGTTCCATGCAAAGCTTCGGCCACCTCACTTGTTGAAGATTATGTTTCGCATTGACATAGAGAATGGAGGGGAGGGGGGGTTTGGCACATTCCACCAGGTTGTGAGGTACTGTCCATAACATCTTGTAACCACAATCAGGGTGTGGTTCATTGCATGAAATGAAACTATGGCTCAATCTAATATGACAATGCAGAGGTGATGTAAGAAAATGGATTCCTTCCAGGAGGAATGGAAGTGAGTGCCAGCCAGCAGGAGAGTGCCAGGCAGCAGCAGTCTCCTTGGCAGTACAGAGTATATTAGAAGCAGCAGTAGACCACCAGATGTTTCATTTACAAGTGATAAGAGGTTTTGTTTGCACCTGCAAATTCACACCCAAGATGATCAAAGTGAATGCTGGTGAGAATTGCTTCTCTAGCCAAATTGTCAGCCAATTCACCCCCTAGGGAACCCAAGTTTTGGGGACCCAGAAAATGGGAACTGAGCAGTATGGCTAAAGTCAGGCAGTCAGAAATAGCAGAGATCACAGGGACAAGAGTAACACCAAACAACAGATTGAAGACTGCTGGTTGAATCCCTACAAATTAAAATACAGATGAGGTGTATCTGTTTAATAAACATAGGCCTCTGTTAGGGGCTACCAGCTCTGCTGTAAAAATACTAAGTGTTCCTGGCAACAAATATTCTTCTTGACTGGCAGGAAATGTAAAAGCACATCCTGTACAATCTGTGGTTTTAGAGCCACCAGCAAAAATTACAGCAGCACCCTCATATTCATAGAGGCAATAAACTTTAGATCCCTGAAGTAGGTTGGTCCTAATATGTTGTCTGGGTACTAACCAAGTGGGGAAGTGTGTGGAGCACTTTCTGAGGAAGTTAGGCGGAGGTCACGGCAGACAGCCTCCAGGCACATTCCCACTGGTAATCCCACCCGAGGGTGGGTGTCAGGGAGACTATGCCCACTGTATACAGAAAGAATTTGATTGATTGGGTGATTAGGAAAATCTCAGATGGTAATTTCTTAAGTGAGCAAGAGTTGGTATCACTGGAACTGAAGAGGGAGGATCTCTGCTTTGGAAGAGATACTGTTTGTGGGTCTAGTCCAGAAGGCATCAGTGAACAGTCTTACTCCGGAATGATGGACTGGGTCCAACAATTCCAAAGCTGAAGGAGCCACTGAGCCATAATCATGACAACCATAATCCAATCGGAATGAGACCAGGGGTCAGTAAATATGGAGGAGACTAGCGTGATTCGCAACCCAAGATGAAGCTGAGAGAGAGTTAAACGTTTACATGCAGCTAGTATTTAGTTGACGAATACGCGGCCGTCAAGTCAGCTTTTTAGCAAAGAGGAGTCCCAATAGTGCACAACTCGCATTTTTAGGGGAGAAAGGTGGAAGTCACGGGGAAAGGGTCCAAGAAGAGGTCCCATATATGGGACCTACGAGCTTCAGCCAATGTCAAAGACTGGGAGCTATACCAAATGTGAAAATCGCCAACATAGGACATAGGAGAGAAAAGTTGTCTGATGGATGTCACACGCCCCTTGATCATGAGGAAGTGTGTGACATTCAGTTGTGTGACATTCAGTACAGAGCCCAGCTGCATGGCGTTCTCTAGAACCTGTATGGATCTGAGTGATGTACTAGCTCTCTGACAAAAATCTTTACCGAGCTTTGAAATCCCATTCACAGAGGGTAAGAAAAATATCATACCATCATGTGTTGCCATTTGCATTATGTAAGTCGAAAAAGAGTGCAATGAGGTGCTGGCATTTAGAAAGACTTGTCAGATTGTTGTTTCCTAATCAGATGGCTGGTAATAGATCTCTGTGACTTGAGAACCCAGGGTAATTGTCAGGCTACCATCCTTCCAAGCCGTTTGCTGAGCATACTGGCGAGGTAAATGGCCGATACCTTTGAATGGATGTTGGGGGATTTACATAATTTAATGATTAGGGCTATGATACTACCTCGCTACTGCGAAGGGAAAACACCTAGCCAAATACAGGTGAAGAACATGAATCGATGAAGTCTCCAAGTAACATTCAGAAGTTGTATCATCTGATTATGAGTTGAATCACACCCCACAGCCTGGAGCTGTAGCATGTGAAGCCTGAAGCATTTACCCAATCAGCGAAAGGTGTATTACGTAATTTGGCAAGACTGAGGGGGGTGGGGTAGGTGAATGGTAGGGAGATTTCTTCAACTTTTTGCCTATGCGTTTGAAAGGTAGCTGAGTAAGAAGTTGGTGTCAGTGCTGCTGCATAGTGAGTTGCAAGGTGTTTAGCAAGAACAGACACTGGTACAAATACCACCATTAGGATGAGATCTGGAGCAGTTGCTGATTTTTGCCGGTTAGAAGATTACAGAGCTTGGCCAACACTTCGAATGAAGTGGCATATCTTCTGAAAGAGGAGACATTTAATTAAATAGTGTGAACTAGCACAAAGCTGCTTAAAGATAATGAAGGTCTACATGAAGGATGTCACTCAAGACGTTGCTGGGCCCTTCAACAATACTGAATAGCTGTTGCAATGTCTCTGGTCCATCACGACACCAGCTAGCAGTGGTGTGGGCCTGTAGAAAGGGAAATAGTAGTTCCAGCAGCACAACTGTATTGGAGAAGTCTTCCACAACCTCATCAATGCAATCTATAGGTGAAAGATACAACATGGCAACTGATTCATCAGGCAGTGACAAGAAAGTGATATCACCTAAAGCTGGCCAGTTGCAAAGATCGTTCAGTCGCAACTGTTGTAGTGAAGCCACTGGACTGAAGGAAGAGGCTGTATGGTTGACAGCCAAAAGATGGCAGGGGCAACATGATATGGGCACATATCAAGATCAGAAATATGTTGGTTAATCAGAAGACCACTTTTTCAGGAAACTATTGGCAGTCTCCACTAACATATCCTCTTGATTTCTGCCATCAGTCATCTTACCGCCCAAATAAAATTAAAAAAAAAAATTGTCTGCAAATTTTGTGGCCTCATTTCCTAATCTAATACTTCGGCATTGCTCAATTTAATTCATCTGCATCCCATTACCCTTACTTTACTTAGCCAATAATCATGTGATAGCCTCTTGTCAAGACACTGCTCATGCTACTGAACCAATCTTCCAAGCTCTTTTTTGTCTACTGTAATCAAAATGCTATCAGCAAAGTATAAGCCTTTATTTCTTCTTGTTGAACTTTCCAAAGTTCTCTTCGATTTCTTTTACTGTTAAGTCAATGTACAGAATGAATCCTGTTTGTCCCTGCTTAACTGGTAATTACCTTTTGTTCCCCTTGATTCTTAGAACTGGAGTCTAGTTTCAGCACAATCTGTAAATAACCTATCACTCCCTGTATTTTATGCCTGCTGTTTACAGAATTTCAAAGAGTGTATTAAAGTAAACACTGTCAAAAATCATGTTCTAAATGTACAAATAGTATAAACGTATGTTGGCCTTTCACAATTTATGTTCTAAAATAAGTCATATGGTCAGTATTGCGTCGAGTGTAGCTGCATCTGTCTGGAATCCAAACTGATCTTCCCTGGAGTTTGCTTCTACCAGTCTTCCCCTTCTTTTATGAATAATGTGTGTCAGTATTTTGCAACCATAACTTATCAAGTTGATGGTTCAGTTCTACTCTCAACTGTCAGCACAAGTCTTCTTTAGAATTCAGATAAAGAAATTCACCTTTAAGTAGGATGGTATTTTACTTGTCTCATATCTTGTATACTAAGAATAGTTTTGTCAAGTATGGTTTCTCCCAAGTCTCTCAATAATTCTGAGGAAATGTCACATACTGTATGTGTCTTGTTTCGCCTTAGGTTTTTCATAGCTCTGTCAAATCAAAGGGACAGAAATTTTGCAGTCTACTTTAGAGACCTCATGTACATAAGTGGCCTCGGAAAGTACCTACATGCAGAAAAACAAAATAGGCATGCAGACTGCAGACAATGTCCATAACTAACAATATAATGTGCACAGAACAATAACAATATTTGTCCCCAGATTCCAGTACTAATATTATGATTTGCATGTTCTTAATTGTCAGAAAAGCCTTTTCAGTCATCTACACAGTTTCACACACAGTTACACAACATTTGTTACAAATTTTATGTTTTGTTCTGTGCACATTCAGATCTAATATGCCCTTATCATGTAGCCTAATGAAGCATCTATTGTTCTGTTCAACTATAACTTCGTGTTGTATAGACAAGATTTTGTTACTGGTCTTTCATTTTCAGGGATGGATACGACTTTTAAAAATGGACATTTTCATACTAAATTATTCATGGATACTTTGAACAAAAGAAATATCTACATTCTAAAACACTTATTTTACTCTTTATTGAAAAATAATACTGCACAAGCACCAGTTACTGGTCAAATTGTTACTTAAGGTTGTTGCCTCACTGCACAGAGTATCTACTCAGAAATATAATTTGATGGAAAGTGTCAGCAGTGTTTTATTCTATATATTTTGTGTGTAAATAAGTGAGATAATTCGTTAGTCTCTTGTTGCATTTATTTCTTAAAACTTCAAAAGCCATTCTAGCATTTGCCATAATCAGTTTTTGGCAATCAGGGAACAATTAAATCTTCCAGGGAATTAATGTGCCACCTCATTCAGTAATAGCCCTAACCTTACTTTATAGATGCTGTAATTTCTACTATTCTTCATCCCAATTACTGTGAATGTGTGATTGCTCGAGAAACAATCATTTTAGCATCAAAGTGTGTATTTAATTATTCAACTGGGAAAAACACACCACAGAACTGCTGAAGCGTCTTGACAGATCTCTATTTGCAATGCGAATTGTGTCAGACATAGGAGATATAAAAATGAAAAAGCTGGCATACTATGCATAATGTCATATGGGATTATTTTTTGGGGTAATTCACCAAGCCGAGCTAAAGTTTTCTGGGCACAAAAACGTGCAGTAGGAGTTATATGTGGTTTGAACTCAAGAACATCCTGCAGAAGCCTATTTAGGGAACTATGGAGACTAACTACTGCTTTCCAATATATTTATTCTTTAATGAAATTACTCATTAAAAATATATTACTTTTTCAAACCAACAGCTCAATTTATGGAATCAATAGGCTACTAGAAATAAGAATAATCTTCACAAGGATTTAAAGTCACTTAGCCTTGTACAAAAAGGTGTGCATTACTCAGGAACACACATTTTCAATAACTTGCCAGCAGCCATAAAAAACTTAACAACCGATGAAATTCGGTTTAAGAGAAGCCTAAAGGATTTATAGGTGGCCAACTCCTCCTACTCCATTGATGAATTTCTCAGAAGAACCAACTGATGTGTGTGTGTGTGTGTGTGTGTGTGTGTGTACAGAGAAACATTCCACGTGGGAGAAATATATATATAAGTACAATATAACTTCTGCAGAATTTCAGTGCAGTAATGTGTTAATTATAAACAGATATTATAGTAGTTGTACTACACGTTTATTACCTTATAAATAACTAAATAAAAACTTTTCATATTTTAAATTCAGTGTGTTAGTATTTGTAAAATGATTCTTTCACAGTGTTCATAAAAAAATGACTATCATTCCACTTGGGACCTGTGGAATGGTACATTAGCTTATTTGTTTGAGTTGTAAATATTTGTCATGTACTGTTCTTTTTCTGACATGTTCTACATCCTGGAGGACCACCTCACTACGGATCAATTGGAATGAAAGTAAATCTAATCTAAGTCACACTTTCCTTTACTGCACTACATACTACAGCTTGTTTGCCTCCTACACTGGGATGTCACAATAGCATTTATTCCAAAACCTTTAACTGAGGCAAGAAAATCACTGTTACACTATCGGTAATTGCTGAGGTACAAGAATAAGGGGCAAATATACCATACAATTTATTTCTGTCAACAGCATGACTTTGGCTTTCATGTTCGGGAAATTACACACACACTGTAAACCATTGTTCACTTTCAAAATATATTTAAGTAAAGTATGTTCAAGATTTACTGCTATTCCGATACTTTGTGTAACCATATGCCAACAAAATATGTAAACAAATGCAGGTAGAACTGCATATCAGCATCTAACACTAATAACATCTTACAGGCTCAATCGGAAAACACCTTACTTGTTCTTGACAAGCTCACATTCAAATCACAAATGAGCAGAGCATGTGCCAAATCTCTCAACAGAGTGTCTTATGTCGAGATAGAGTACTGTTGAGAACAATGTGCCAAAGGACAAAGATGAACATCCATACCTTCAATTGCATAAAGGAGCTAATGACAACGATAACAACCCAGTTAAAAAGTATAATTTAATGCCAGTGTTGGTTAACATGCTTCTGAACAACTTCCTTACAGTAATACTACCCAGTCTTTTTTTTATCCACTGGGCAGCATAAAACAGCTGGACCAAAATCAAACTCAAATTTTTCATTTCTACTCACATCAGCAATACCGTATACGCTATATTCCATATACTTTATACACGCCCTTATATAGATGACGTAATTTCAAATCAGCAGTCTGTATTACTACTCACCAACGTTGGGTTTTCCACAATATATGGTTCCTCTTCATTATTATCGTTATCCTCCGGAGGTGCATCTACTTGCATTGGCTCAACAGGACTCTGAAAACCAAATACTCCCAACATTAAACAGACTCTATCCAACACCGATGAGTGATAATTAACCTCATAGTATAACACGGTCAAAGTTGTGATCACAGAGTTTACTAATTATGACCAAAGAAAATCAAATAGTAACAAAAACAACATCTCTCTTCGAAAGAAAAACACGCATTTCACTGACAGCACCAATCTCTAATAGTATGTGTTTATATTACAGCTCTGCGTTTACTGCCTTAGAGATCTGCTTATATCCAAATCGATTCCTCTTTGCACTTTTCTGTACTACGCAAGCGTGAAGAATTACTAACGACGATACAACTCTGATAAAACAATTCAATGTATGCAAATAGACGAATGACATACTGCCTCTTGAGGTTACGACACATTATTATCAAATCATATTAAGATTTTCATTGAAAATCACGAACTATACTTGCATGGCTGTCACTGAAATACTTCGCGAGGCGCCGCATAGCAAAACAAAATTCGAGATTTCTCACAAAACAATTAACTTCTCTTTTCTGTCAATTCTCAACCCCTTCCACACTCACTTGGTACAAAGCTGACTGCATCGGCAGCGGCATTTTGATGTAAACTGCGGACACTTGATCAAAGATATAGACTTCAACTTATTTGGAAGATTATCACTGGGTCCTCCTACAAAATTTTCACAGCAGAATATGTTACATAACTGTTCATATTCTGAATTAATTTAACTTATTGCTAAATTATAAGTAACGAGAATATTATTGATGTTGCAGTGGATTTTATCTACACATTCCAAAGAAGTGACAGATGATCGAGGTGTTCTTGTGTCACAGTAGCGTGTAAACGTGAACTAGGAGCGATAAGGTAACCAAGCAAAAGTCAACATATTTCTTATTATAAATCGAAAAGCAAATACCGCTATTCTCACTGAATCACTTATCTTCATAATCAGAAACAAAATGCAAGCATAAGACACACTTGGTTATCGACCACTTAGTCACGTAACTTTGGAACTAACATTTTTCAGGCAACAATATAAAGTTGTCATACCTAACATTACAGAAAATAAATAGTGAAGCTTTAACGCATATGAAAGAGACAAAAAAGTTTATACCCAAAAACTGTAACCTGTAAATAGGTATGCTTTATTAGAGTTATACAGTTAAGAGAAATTCCGTAGTCCCTTACTACAGAGGAAATAAAGTTCATACGAACTTCAACAACTAACATTTATTCGTCATCGTCATCATTATTAGTTTTCTACTATGTTAGTAGCAGTGCCAGTTCGAGAACATTTTCCCGCACATACGATATACAATGTGGCTCCCTTTTTCCCCTCACCCCTGGGGCGTGCTTTCACTCATGCCAGTTTTCGCTGCTAATTAAGTTGCACCCCGTATAGAAATTTTTCATGTAGGCGCCTCTGATTCCCTTCTCAGCTTGGCACCCCAAGTGGCTGCTTGTGTTGCTTGAGGCTTAAACTGGCCCTGGTTAGCAGCCTCTTTGATTCTCTCTTTACTGACAGCCCATCACTTCCTTCTTAATGCTGCTATATGTTCTGCCTTCCAGGACATCGTTCAGAATCTGAAATCTCTTCTTTCCCAACCGTCATGCTATATATCCTTCTAAGACTGTTTTTACAAGACACTCTCTCTCTCCTTTATTAATAAATACTCTATAGAGTTTATTATAATTACAATTAATAGTTATCTCTGCTCTACTATTCTTCTCAATACCTCCCTACTATGCAGCCAACTTCTTTTTCTCCATTCTTAAAATAATTACTAACTGTTTTTATTGTTCCCTTTAGAATCTCTTGGTAAACTAAAGAAAAAAATATTTGTTTCAAAATCGAACACTTTATAAAAGAAAACGAGATTTAGGAAGCTTGCGTAAAGAACCTCATATTACTGCCACTTGTAACAGAGCATGGTGGGCCTGTCCTACTTGTTTGCATACCACCTCTGACATCAATATTGGTTTTTCCCTTGTTTGATCTCGTTTTTTTAATAATAAGTTCACAATAGTTACTTGTAATATCTAATTCCTTGTTCAAATAGTGAGTCACAACACTTGATTATTCACTGTGTAATTTTCCAAATACAGAAGAAAGTAGTAGGCTTATAGATGGTTCACATAGAAATGTTTTACTTAAAGAAATACTCACAGGTTACTACATATGCAAACAAAAAGAATGTGAAATTTTCAATGAGCAAAGAGCTGCATCTTTACAATTTTTCAGACATTCCCAGTGACTCATTGTCATCTCATACAATCGGGTATGCTGCCAGTGGTCCTCATCTTCCCAGTATGATATTTTGAGATCGTAACTTGGTGTCTTCCTCAGGTATTCCCAGACACTGATCTCTCTGCTTCTTTTTTTTCATACTCTATTCTGAGGAGGGGACAGAGTGGGCTGTTGTTTACCCTTTTCAGCCCATGGATTTTTAGAATTTATTTTTATTGCATTTATTTACTTTTTCTTGCAATATAGAGCATAATGCATTTAGAGACTATTACAAATTTACAATATAATTAATTGAGACTATATTATAATTTTTGATGCAATTTGTTAAGGCATTACTATAAAAATTTTACAAATATCACATTTTTATTTTGCACTTTTTTATTTTCTGAATGTAGTTAACTGAAATATTTTTGATGTACATTACTTACAATATATTGACAGTAGTATAGTGCTTATGGAGAGTGATGTGAGGAGAAAGGAAGAGTTAGGGCATTTCAAAAGTGTATGGAGTTCAGGTAAAGTGTTTGTACAGAGGTCAGAGTTGACTGACTGTGATTGGTCCTTGAGTCGTCCTTGGCAATGTCTGGAGATTGTTGTGGCCATGGTGCTCTGTGTGTACGTGTGTGTATGTGTTTTTCAGTCACCTGTTCTCTCATGTAGATGTGTGGGAGGGAGAGGGGTGGTGGGTTGTAGTGTTTGCAGTGAGAGGTTCCAGGATGGTGTGGGTACATTGTAGCGGTGTTCTGGGCTAGTGTGAGGGATAGGATGACGTACTTGAACACAGGCTTTCGTTGCGTTCTTTGGTTGGTGGCAATGTGGCCTTCTATGTTGGGCCTTTTGTTTAATATATGTTTTCCATACCTTGTTCTCAATCTGGCCAACCTGATTTGGAGGGGTTCTACACTGTTTTTTGGTAGACCTCAGTGCTGGGTATGTTTTGGGAGAGTGTTGCAACGCTGTGAAGGAATCTCCTTTCTGTGCTGTAAAGTCTATTTCCTATTGATGCATGTATGCCTCCCAGGGGGGCTGCAGTATATGCCAGGATTGGTTGCATGATAGTCTCATAGGCATGCCATGCGTTTTGTGTATTGCAGCCACTGAAGTGACCTTACACTTGTCGGAATCTTGCACTTGTTGGAGTCTAGCTTTGTTTAGGAGGCGACTTAGGTGAGTCTTCCATTCCAGGTGTTTGTCAAGATGGATCACAGACCATCTGGCAGCATCGTTTTGGCTTAAGGGGGTTTCCCATAGTGTTAGGTGAATGTCGTCTTCTTTTTATTGTCTTGTTTTGGTTAGGTGTCTGTGTGTGAAAAGGACTAGCTGTGTTTTTGTGAGATTAGGTAGTTTCCTCCATTTGATCATCCACTTGCCTAGGCAGAGGAAGAACAAGTATGTCTTACATTGTATTGTTGTTATCTGTAATTCAGTGCAAAAACAGACTGTATCGCCTGTGTAGAGACCTATTGTTTCGTATTCTGTCTTCATGTTAGGTATGCCAGCAGTGTGTAGGATGTGCTAGACTGGGGACCAGATGCAACCCTGAGGGACGCCAGCTTGTGGGGTGAAAGCTTTAGAATTACGGGTGGCGACATGCACCCTGCAGGTCAGTTCTGTGATGTACGTTTTGATTACTCTGATGGATTTAGCTGGTATACCCATGTTAACACAGGAGCACTGCAAGTGTGCAGTGTCCCTGGTCGAATACTTTGGTTATGCTATCGATCAGTTCGGAAAGTGGGTCATTAGATGAGTGGTTGTGTCTGAACACCGCTCTTTGCTGAGCGGGTCCCATAATCATACCTGGGAGGTGCCTGGTATTCACTACACCTTCCGGCCCACTGTGGCTGTTACTTGCAGTCGTCAACGTCTTCAGGCGCTCGCTCTTCTGTCTGCATCTGTTACAGCTGTCTTCTGCAGTGGTGGCCATCCCATGGAGCTCTGTGTTAGGTTCGCGCCCGCCATGAGCACTGCCGTAGCACTGCAGACGTTCCTTATGCTGCTCGTGACCGCTGCAGCTTTCTCTCTTGGCCATGTGTTCTTCCTGGCATTCTGAATTCAGTACGTGCTTATGTGGCATGAGGCTGGTGTTGGAGCTGCATATTATGTCTGCGAACACTGCAGCAATGCCTTGTGGGAGTAGCTGCTGTGGTGTTCTGTATTATGTCTTCTCCCAGGTTGAACGGTGCCTGAGGTTTCAGATGGTTGATGTTCTCCATCTCCTTCATGACTACTTTAGCTGTCTCTAGAGGAGTCAGTTGCCACCTGGTGCTCTGTACGACGTCAGATACTGTTAATTACGTCCCTGGTCGTCTGAGATTCTTTAACAGAGAAAGAAAATTTTTGTGTGTTTCTGTAGTAGTTCCAAATCCGGATTCCACGCCATACTGAGCTGATATCCTGTTTCCCAGTTGATCAGGTTCTCTTCCATCTTGATTTCAATAGACTCAGTGATGACACTATCCCAGAATATGTGGGCCTGAGGCAGGATTCTAGTTTTGTCATAATTCGTTGTGCATTCAAGACCAAGGCAAAGTTCTGTTACAGCTGTTTCAGTGACCTGTCGTAGCCTCATATGTCTTTGGTGTTCCTTACATCGTATGTCCACTGTTCTGGTGGTTCAACCAATGTATGACGTACCATATTCACAAGGTATAAGGTAAATACCACATTTTCTTAATCCAGATTGTCATTGACCGTTCCAATAAGCGCCCTGATCTTGCTGGGTGGGCAGAACACACTTCTGATTTCATGTTTCTTCAGGGTGCTGCTGATCTTAGCCAAGACAGGCCCTGATGGTAGAAAGGCTACCTTCCTAGTCTCTTCTTCTTGTTCCTCTTCTGTATTAGGTCGTCTGGTGGCATGTAATGCTTTGCAGATATCTCTCATTGAATATCTGTTGTCCATGAACACACATTGAAGATGTTGTAGCTCTGTTGTGAAGCTGCCTGCTGCCTGTGTCAGACACTGTCTTGGCTTGGTGTACAATCGTTCCGAGCTCCCTGTTCTTCTACGTTGAATGGTTGCAGCAGTCAACCTATAGATACACGCCATTGTGAGTTGGTTTCCTATACTCATTGTGGCTGAATTTCCCCCATGCGTGCCTCCTCCCAATGACATCCAGGAACAGGAGTTGACCATTATTCGCTATTTCCATGGTGAACATAATGTTGGGATGTCGTGAGTTCAGTCTTTTCCATCCATGTGGTCAGACGACGAATGTGTCGTTAACACATCTGAAGAAACACATCGACTGGTAGGTAGCAATTGTAAGAGCTTCATCCTCGAATTTCTCCATAAAGAGATCAGCCACTACTGGAGATAAGGGCCGACCCATCGCTACTCCTCGAGTCTGCTCATAGATTTAACCTTCACATAGGAAGTAAGTTAACGTTAAAGTATACTTGGAAAGATCCAGCAGAGCTCCATCAAATCTCTCACTGATCAAATCGTGTGTTCTGAAGTGGTACCCTGGTGAATAGAGACACAACGTCAAAGCTAACCATGATGTCTGTGTTCGAGATTCGTAGGCTTTTGAGACATTCTGAGAAGTCTGAGGAGTTGCGGATGTGGTGGACACTCTTTCCCCACATATGCTGCAAACATCTTCTTTACGAAGGGTAGGTGACTGCACCAATATTACTCACAATCGGATGAAGTGGTACACACACGTTATGGATCTTTAATAACTCCCTGCAGGAGACGTCCAGTCTAGGCCGAATGTCACGGATCCTTTCCCTTACCAGAGCATTACTAGCACGATGCTTGATCCTGTTAGCTGCCTTAGATATATGTGATGTTGGCAAATAGAGGCACCATGTCTCCTTCTCTGCAACTGAGTAGGAAATTATGCAAGCTCACCATCCTCTCTTTGCATTGTCATAACTTGTCCAAGAGCTTCATCTTCATGCACATTTCCTCCCCTTAGGGTCTTGCAAAATAATTTCTTAGACTTTTCTCGCAATTCGTTGTCATCTCGTAGGAATGGGTGTACTACCAGTACCCAGCACGCTATTTCGATGTAGTAACTGAGACTGGTCGCTTTGCTATCCTGTATTGATGCCTGGGCAGTGCCTGGTGTTCACTGTGCCGTGAGCGTCCACTATAACTGTTACTTGCGGTCGTATCCATCTCCAGACGTTCGCTCTTGCCTCACCTGGCGTTCCGTATTAGATCTGCGCCCTCCATGGGAGTTCCTCACTATCATGAAGCTGTAGGTGTTCCTTGTGCTGTTCGCGACTGCTGCAGCTTTCTCTCTTGGTCATGTCATCCTCCTGGCGTTCTGAATTCTTGTAGCATCAGACTGCTGTTGGGGTAGCATGTTACCCACTGTTTGGTGTTCAGAAATGAAAAGTGTGTTCTTCCCACCCAGCGAGATCAGGGCGCTTCTCGCAATGGCCAATTATGATCTCAGATTAAGAAAATCTGGTATTTACAATATACCATGTGAATGAGGTGTGTCTTACATTGATCAAACCACCAGAACTGTGGGTGGAAGATGTAAGGAACAGCAAAGACATATGACACTACGACAGGCCACTAAATCAGCAATAGCAGAACATTGCCTTAATCTTGAATACACCCAGAATTATGACGAAACCAGGACCCTGGCTCAAACCCCCTGATTGGCCGTCCGGAGTGGCCGAGCGGTTCTAGGTGCTTCAGTCTGGAACCGGGCGACCGCTACGGTCGCAGGTTCGAATCCTGCCTCGGGCATGGATGTGTGTCATGTCCTAAGGTTAGTTAGGTTTAAGTAGTTCTAAGTTCTAGGGGACTGATGACCTCAGAAGTTAAGACCCATAGTGCTCAGAGCCATTTGAACCAAACCCCCTGATTCTGGGGTACTGTCATCAATGAATCTGTTGAAATCGAGATGGTTGAGAACCTGATCAGTTGGAAATCAGAATACTAGATCAGTGCGGAGTGGAATCCGGCTTTGTAATTACTACAGAAACAATGGATGGAAGTTCCCTTCTTTGGTAAAGAATCTCAGGTGAATGGTAGTGTAATTAACAGGATCAAACCTCATATGAAGCACCAGGCAGCAACTACTTCCTTGGGAGACAGCCGCAGTAGCCATGGACGAGATGGGGAACATCAACCACTTGAAACCTCAGGCATCGCACATACTGGGAGCATGCATAATACGGAACACTAGACTGCAGTTACCCCCACAAGGGATTGCTACAGCGATAGTTGACATAATATGTAACTCCAACATCAGCCTGATACCGCAGAAAGCGCATTTCGCAGTCGCATACCAAATTCAGACTGCCAGGAGGATGACATGGCCATAAGAGAAAGCTGCAGTGCTCGCGAAAGCATAAGGAACATCTGCAGAGTCAACGTAGTGCTAGGAATGCGCCTGGCGGGTGTAAACCTGATCCGAAACGCCATGGGACGGTCACCAACGCGGAATACAGCTGCAATGGGTGCGGACGGAAGAGCGAACGCCTGGAGACGTTGACGACTGAAAGAAACAGCCTCAGGGGTCGCGGATGGCGTAGTGAACGCCAGGCACCACCCAGGCATAAATATGGTTCCAGTCAGCAAAGGGACAATTCAGCCTAAGTCAGCAAGGCATTGTGTCTGCACTGCGCTATGCTAGCAAGGCTGACAAAGAGCTGTGACAGAGTGTTTGTGCTGTGGTGAGCGTGAGGAGCAGATTGTCTGGTGTAGTTTTCACGACACAAAGAAAATCTGTTGTGTTTTGTACCACAGCATTGTCGGACGAGGTGAACAGAATAAAGCTGATTGAGCAGTTGAGCCTTCAGTCGTGCAGCTCATCGAGATTGGCGATCGACAGACAACAGATGACGATATCATACTTGTCCCTCGTCTATACATCAAATGCAATGTGTAGTGTAACGACGTAAGTTTTGTTTAAATGATTTTGTTTTGACATATGACCATGTGCAGACTTCGTCACCTATGTCAGTTACAAAACACTTCAAAATTATTTAAATTCTTTTAAAGTTGTCTCTGAATGGTTCTTGAACGAAACTGTAATTAAAACATCATCATTTGAGTCATATGTGTAGAATTACGTCACTCAGTCCAATTGGTTTGCGCAAACTTTATTCAATTTAGATGTCGTTTGTTTCTTCTCAGAAATTATATTAATGCAAGTTATCTGCTTTAATAAATATTAAAACCACATTGAATAAACTTTTAAGACTCAAACTCGCGATGAACATTGTCAAAAATTAACAATCTTATCAAATAAATCAGTCATACTTCTTCCTTAATATAATTCTTCATAAATAAATTTTCGGAACATGTATTTAAACTTTTGTAGTATACACTAGTTTATTATCTTCGTATATACTACATATAGACGTGAACATGAGCCTTGACAAGATAGGACTGAACATTTACAACATGATTAAACTTTCTATGACGTCATTGTTGTAGAAACATGACAAATTCTTATTTTTTCAGTTTTTAGAAGCACAAAGCAAAAACTCGGTTTCAGGATCTTCTGTTGCTCTTTGGCTGTCGACCCGCGACGTATAGTGGCCAGCAATTTTCTCTCTGGTCCCGGCAGTGAAGATGCTGTCTCCGTTCGTTGCGTCGCCCTCTCCGTACATGAAACATAAAAATAAATACAAAACTTTAGATAATTCACAAACATTACAAATATTACAAAATACATAAACAAAACACTAAATTAAACTTATATTCACCTGCAAACTGGGCTGACACTGGTGGATGGGTGACTCTTCGATTTCGCGTCCCACTACAAATTGTGCAATGGACAGAAGTGTACGATGAGGTAGCCATCTGCTGCAAATACGAGGTCAGTATCGGGTCTGTGGACTCTGATGCCACAATCGCGCTGCGAGCGGCGAGCATGGCCGATCACAGTGCACTCAAGAGTGCTATGGGCGCCCACATCTCGAAAGTGCCTGATGAGAAGAAGAAGATGCCATCAAAGACGCGCGAAAAGACGACCAAGATGCTCCTCTGCAGATGGTCCTGGATATGTGACGAGGCGGCAGCCAAGAAATGACTGTTGCGTGCTGGTCTCAAGAATAGCAGTCAAGCTGTACAACCGGAAAAAACTGGCGGAAACCGCCGCTGTTTGTAGTGGCAACACAAATGGCAGAATACATCTTTGCGCTGCAGAAGCTCCTAGACGCCCGGATACAAGTGGAAGCTCCGTCTCCTGGCCTTGACCGTAAGCCCCAGTGCTTCAGGCACCAGGGAGAACGCAATGTGACTAAGTTTTGCTGCAATGCCCTGTGGTGCTTGATGTGTTCGAGAGGGCATGACAGCCGCGCATTGTGACAGAAAAAAAAGAAGAAATGGCGACAAATGATCGCTGTGTCGGGCCACACGTCGCCAAATTCCAGTGCAGCCCAGATTAAACCGGCAGAAGCCGGTCAAACCAAGCGTAAATTCCACCAAAGAGGAAGAAGACTCGGAAAACTCGTTACTTCGCCCCTGGTGGTGAGCTGTGGTGAGCCAGCAGCGGCCTCCCACGTGCACAGCAGCCGCCTCCATCAGAGAGAGAAGAGGAGGAGGAAGCCGACCGCCAAGTGCAGAGTCCAGGCAGTCAGCGTTGGCCTATAGCAAGGGGCAAGACATCGCGGTAGCAGCTGGCAGCACATCAACCATCAGGCAGGAAGACGACCGGCGCAGTAGCGTCGACGCCGACCTAGTAGAGACTGAGTCCAACTTTAGGATGGCGCTCTGTGTGGAGATGTGGCCTGCCTGCCTCCTACTGAGGGAGGCAAACCACCGTTCTCAGCCAACAGAGTCATGAGTGTACCAACTGGCGCTCATCAACTTCGTCTCATCGTCCTCCCAAATAGAGGGCTACCTTCAACACCGTGAGACACAAACAACATCAGATATCCATGACAAACATCCAGAATGTAGACCACAGCAGTGTACACGTTCGAGGTGCCCAGCAGAGGCAACGTTCTGAGAAGCCCTCAAGAGTTGGAGGAATTCAACCAACAAGACCAGTATCATCGCTGAAAACAAGAGAAATACCATAGGAGTCAATCCCAGCATAACACATAAAGTGTCAACACCAGCAGTTCTAGCTAGGATTTTCAGAGGTTTCTCCTCAGCCGTAAGGCAAACGCTAGAGCTATCCCCCTAATGCCCTCTGCAAAATTCTGCCTAATGACAACAAATCGCCAGGAAAGTCTAAGGAATTGTATTGCAAGACTCTATGGAGAGGAAATGTGCATGAAGATGAAGGTATTGGACAATCTCCTACAGTGCAAAGAGAGGATAGCGAGCTCATTTAACTTCTTGCTCAGATACAGAGAAGGATGTGTGATGCCTGCATTTGACAAAATTAAACATCACATACATCTAAGGCGGCTAACAGGATTGCTCTGGTAAGGGAAAGGATCTGTGAAATACGCATGCACTGGACGTCACCTCTAGAGAGCTACTACGTCTACATCTGTGCTCGGGAAACCACTTAGCACCAGAGGACTGGGACAGGATGGACGGTACATCATGGTCACTTGTGGCATGCATCGAACACAGTGCTATAGCTCGATAACTGGCGAAATTTGATTGCTTGAAAAACAATATGCAACAAATACATTAACCCACAAGGTGGTAAATCTGAGTGGTCGCACATTAGACGACGCCACCTTAAAGGTACTCGGAAGGAGTCTCAAGTTTGCAGTCATTTGTAGGGAACTGGTAGATACCTACCGGTTTGTGGCTTCATCACCTCTGTGGAGCAAGTGGTCAACACTCTACCATCAAGTGTTGCACAAGAGATTCGGAGAGAGACATGTGGAGCGCTAACCAGGGCCATGCCACCCAAATCGAAAATCTTAAGAGACAAGAAGACGGTACTTAAGAATTTGTGAGAAGATGAAAACTTAGTGTTGTTACCAGTGGACAAGGGGATTTCTACCTTCATACTGCAGACGACCAACTCTGACCTGAAGATCTGTCGGCTTCTAGAGAACCCTGCTTACAATCCAAAAGAGAATGACCCCATCGAAAGAGTGAACAAGTAGCCAAGGCTGTTCTTAGGAAAACAAGGTGGCCTGAAAAAGTTATCAAGCAACTGAAAGCTAGGGCACCAGTTTCATCCAGATTACATGGATTATTCAAGATCCATAAAGAGGGTGTACTGCTTCGTCTGATCGTGGGCAATATCGGTGCACCATCTACCCTACAGCCACATACCATAAGAAGATATTTAGCGCCATATGTGGGAAAGTGCGTTCACCACATCCGCAACACGACGGACTTCGTGGAACATCTCAAAGACCTACGAATCTCCAACACAGGAATGACGTTCAGTTTTCACACTGTGTCTCTGTGCACCAGGGTACCACTTCATTCGATCAGTGAGAGATTTGACAGAGCTCTGCTGGACCTTTTCAAGCATATTTTAACATTCCGTTCCATTGTTCCGTTTCCAAAAAAACGAATTTATACTAAAACAACTTGTTACTTCGTTAATTATTCCAATTAAAATATTTCATTTACTCGAAACATTTGTCGGACTTTGGGAATCCCCATGTTCATTTAAATCACCATATATATGTTATCGTAGTGGCCAGAGATAATAATCATGTGTGTCTGAGCTATTCTTACAAGAATGGGTGTGTGTTTTCTGTGTTACAAGTAGGCCTTTTCGCCGAAAGCACGCGTGTGTTGTAGTCTGTTTTTTGTGCCTCTCTGCGATTCAACATCTCCTCTATACGATGAGTAGCAATTTGTCCTTTTGATTATATTGTTATTCCCTCCTGGGTTTTCTATTATTTGATTTTAACTATTATTTTTGCCACTTCATAGTCATACCGACCTCATTTAAACAAATTTATTCCTCTGCTTGTTGTATCCTGTATCCTTTAATTTTGCTGTCTTTAAGTTAATAACTACACTCCTGGAAATTGAAATAAGAACACCGTGAATTCATTGTCCCAGGAAGGGGAAACTTTATTGACACATTCCTGGGGTCAGATACATCACATGATCACACTGACAGAACCACAGGCACATAGACACAGGCAACAGAGCATGCACAATGTCGGCACTAGTACAGTGTATATCCACCTTTCGCAGCAATGCAGGCTGCTATTCTCCCATGGAGACGATCGTAGAGATGCTGGATGTAGTCCTGTGGAACGGCTTGCCATGCCATTTCCACCTGGCGCCTCAATTGGACCAGCGTTCGTGCTGGACGTGCAGACCGCGTGAGACGACGCTTCATCCAGTCCCAAACATGCTCAATGGGGGATAGATCCGGAGATCTTGCTGGCCAGGGTAGTTGACTTACACCTTCTAGAGCACGTTGGGTGGCACAGGATACATGCGGACGTGCATTGTCCTGTTGGAACAGCAAGTTCCCTTGCCGGTCTAGGAATGGTAGAACGATGGGTTCGATGACGGTTTGGATGTACCGTGCACTATTCAGTGTCCCCTCGACGATCACCAGTGGTGTATGGCCAGTGTAGGAGATCGCTCCCCACACCATGATGCCGGGTGTTGGCCCTGTGTGCCTCGGTCGTATGCAGTCCTGATTGTGGCGCTCACCTGCACGGCGCCAAACACGCATACGACCATCATTGGCACCAAGGCAGAAGCGACTTTCATCGCTGAAGACGACACGTCTCCATTCGTCCCTCCATTCACGCCTGTCGCGACACCACTGGAGGCGGGCTGCACGATGTTGGGGCGTGAGCGGAAGACGGCCTAACGGTGTGCGGGACCGTAGCCCAGCTTCATGGAGACGGTTGCAAATGGTCCTCGCCGATACCCCAGGAGCAAGTGTCCCTAATTTGCTGGGAAGTGGCGGTGCGATCCCCTACGGCACTGCGTAGGATCCTACAGTCTTGGCGTGCATCCGTGCGTCGCTGCAGTCGGGTCCCAGGTCGACGGGCACGTGCACCTTCCGCCGACCACTGGCGACAACATCGATGTACTGTGGAGACCTCACGCCCCACGTGTTGAGCAATTCGGCGGTACGTCCACCCGGCCTCCCGCATGCCCACTATACGCCCTCGCTCAAAGTCCGTCAACTGCACATACAGTTCACGTCCACACTGTCGCGGCATGCTACCAGTGTTAAAGACTGCGATGGAGCTCCGTATGCCACGGCAAACTGGCTGACACTGACGGCGGCGGTGCACAAATGCTGCGCAGCTAGCGCCATTCGACGGCCAACACCGCGGTTCCTGGTGTGTCCGCTGTGCCGTGCGTGTGATCATTGCTTGTACAGCCCTCTCGCAGTGTCCGGAGCAAGTATGGTGGGTCTGACACACCGGTGTCAATGTGTTCTTTTTTCCATTTCCAGCAGTGTAAAACAAAGGTCAAATCACACTGGCCATCACACTGCACCTGATTACGTTATATTACATCAAAAAATTACACAGTTTATTTCAAATGGTGACATCCACACAGGCCGTCAACGCACAGTCACGTCATTTTGAGGTTTCTTGGGGAAAAAATTTTGATGACGTCGTCTGCTAACATCAAAAGTTAACCTATTTTTGCGACGCTCACTAATGTTGTAGTAGGTGATCTTGTGCTTTTGTTTCTTCTTCACCTTTATACTATTATTTTGCTTTGTTTCCGTGGCAAATTGCGAATGTTCCATGACGGCTTGAATATTGTTTTCATTGAGTTCCCTTTCACAAGCGAAATCAGATATCTGAAAGGGAAAATGATTTAGGCCTTACAATAACAGAACTGAGCTGATGTCTACATGGTATATAAATAAGAACCTAAGTTGACAAAGCGGTTTTGATTAAACAGCATTTTAAGTAAAACAGTCAGCCCTAATGAAGGAGAAAAATACGGTTGTTTATGACTTAATTAATTAGGTAAGAAAAAATGCTAGATAAAGTAAAGAGGCTCTATTTTTTCCTTATAAAGTTTGATTTATGTGTTTGGAACAATAGATTTTCGCTAGTAAACAAATATCGAAGTTCTGTAACGTTTTTTCACTTCTCAGCACTTTCCCATACAAAACTGGTCAAGAACATTGGTTAAAGAAGATCACTATTGAGCTTTAACAGAGTTTTTTGGTAGTTCCTCAATTCAGATACTTTACATTGACTTTTTGTATCACGGATACTAATGCATAACCTCAGTTTCACCTTTCAGTATAGGGCTAAGCAAACTGGTGTGATGTGACGTGACAGACAGTGTGAATAAACCCTGACTTGATGATGTTGTGACGTGACAGCCAGTGTCAATTGGACTTAATAGTCTAGTATCTTGTCAAATTTCGATTTTCCATATTATGTGTGTCTATAAATAGGCATGGTGCACAAAGTCTCAGTCAGCCAATGACCAGTAATGGGAACAGCAACTACTACACTGTCATCGAAAGTATCCGGACATCCCCAAAAACATACTTTTTTCATATTAGGTACATTGTGCTGCCACCTACTGCCAGGCACTCCACATCAGCGATCTCAGTAGTCATTAGACATCGTGAGAGAGCAGAATGTGGCGCTTCGCGGAACTCATGGGCTTTGAACGTGGTCAGGTGATTGGGTGTCACTTGTGTCATATGTCTATACATGAGATTTCCACACTCCTAAACGTCCCTAGGTCCACTGCTTCCGATATGATAGTGATGTGGAAACGTGAAGGGACATGTACAGCATCAAAGCATACAGGCCGACTACGTCTGCTGACTGACATCTATCCAGACCAACACACAGAAATTTCAAACTGCATCAGGATCTACTGTAAGCACTATGAAAATTAGGCAGGAGGTGAGAAAACTTGGATTTCATGGTCGAGCGGCTGCTCATAAGCCACACATCACGCCAGTAAATGCCAAAGGATGCCTCACTTGGTGTAAGGAGCATAAACATTGGACGATTGAACAGTGGAAAAACGTTGTGTGGAGTGACAAATCACGGTACACAATATGGCGCTCCGATGGCAGGGTGGGTATGGCGAATGCCTGGTGAACGTCATCTGCCAGCGTGTATAGTGCCAACCGTAAAATTCGGAGACGGTGGTGTTATGGTGTGGTCGTGTTTTTCATGGAGGGGGCTAGTGTCCCTTGTTGTTTTGCGTGGCACTATCACAGCACAGGCCTACAATGATGTTTTAAGCACCTGTTTGCTTCCCACTGTTGAAGAGCAATTTGGAGATGGCGATTGCATCTTTCAAAACGATCGAGCGTCTGTTCATAATACATGGCCTTTGGCAGAGTGGTTACAAAGCAATAAGACCCCTGTAATGAGCTTCACTGCACCGAGTCCTGACCTGAATCCTGTAGAACACCTTTGAAATGTTTTGGAGCGCCGACTTCGTGCCAGGCCTCATCGAACGACATCGATACCTCCCCTCAATGCTGCACTCTGTGAAGAATGGGCTGCCATTCCCGAAGAAACCATCCAACACCTGATTGAACGTATGCCTGCGAGACTGGAAGCTGCCATCAAGGCTAAGGGTGCACCAACACCATATTGAATTCCAGCATTGACAGTAGCAAATTAGAATCAGATTGGAGCAATCATCATCATGACTTAAGAATTGAATTGTTTCCAAAAATGGATTTATTTCATTACAAAATAGGTAGTAACATAGATTCAGTTTGTTTAGGAAGTTTAGTTAGGAAGCAAAATATGAGATGTAAAAGAAAATTTGTAATCTAAATATTCCAAACTGATATGGTGTACAAGAGGAGAGGAAATCATAAAACAATTTTAAGTAGCAGATGGCCCCAGTTGGTCATTCCTGTCAGAGTAAATCAGAGATGGCGGTAGGACAATCATGTTCTGCTAATAATAATAATGAAATGATGTATCAAACAGAGCAGATAGAGAATGACTGCATAAAGAAAGTGAAAGAATGTGAAGGAACTGTAAATGCAAGTATTGCTACAGACAGATCAACATGTTTCAGATGAACATAAAATTTTCAAAACTGACAATAAAATAAATCAATCACAGCTAGATGAGACATGTAAACAGGGTTGAAAGAGTGTACATGCAGGCAGGGGATTAAGAGGCTGAAAAAGTAGAAGCTGACAAAGTAAATAAAACTGTTACAAAATTTCCTTTAGTAAATGTATACAAAATTTTCGAAATTGACAATAGAGTAACCATTGCGCAAGAGATAGTTTCAGTGTGAATGCAGCATATGGAATGGTATTTGTAAACTGTAAAATGTTCAAAGATCTTGATGTGAACTTTGTTGCATGTACAATTGATTTGGACAATGAAAGTAGGATATCAACCAACATTTACAGACTAGGCTGGGAAGTAGTGTGTCAAATGAATCTTAAGTAAATTGATAAGTAGGGGTTCAATGAAGTGCAATTAGTGCTTCTCCAGCTGGGTGAATCCATTCTTAATTTCCTGCTTCATTTGCTTCTCCCACTGTCCTGCCTGTACATTATAAGAGACTGTAATTATCTTCTGCTGATTTCAGTCACTCTCAGTGTTACAATGTAAATGGATTTTTTGAGTGCCAGTGAGTACTATCATTGCCTTTTTCGGCTTAGACTTTGTTTTTTGATAACTCTATGAATCAGATTAAGACTTTTTTCTGAATGGGCCTGTCATTTATTTCCATTATAACAACACTCTTAGAACTATGTGGTACGATACAAAATTGTAACTTACTGCACAACCACGAAATAACAATTAACAAGCAGTAGGCTGTTCAGCTCGAATGGTTTCTGGGCGCTACTTATGAGTAATGACAAGCCACAATACAAAACAAAATACAACAAAACAAACTTTTGCATGTTCACACCCACACAAATTTCGTGCTGTAATCTTGGCTTGTCAGAACTTTCTTTCGATCGCTGGACTTCTACAGTACCTCATAGCAGAATCTGACTGACAGTAGCTCAGGCAGCCATCTGCCTTCTCAGATAAACAAAAGTGAAAGTATAAGCAATTTGAAAATAACTAATAAGTAAACATTTCGACTCCAATGTTTTCCTAATGCTCTAAAAGGCAAAAATAGTTCTGAAATTATCAAAAGAATGAAGTATCAAGTATAAAAGTTCTACTGTAGATTCAATTAATTAAACTTTTTGTATATTTTACATTTTTATTTGAAGGTAAAGTAAAACTTACCCCACACAAAAATCGTTTTAAACACTTATCTCTGTTACTAATGGATATGATTTGAATTATTATATCATTATCCTATGAAACTAGACAAGAAACATTTTAAAGTTACCAGAAGGAGTGACATAGCTCACCCAGTGTGAAAAACAAAAAGTTGGTGAGGGATTTAAAGTTGAAAATCTGTACTTGGATATGTGTACATATCATGGAACATGCATGTTTGATGTGGCTAAAATAGACTTAGTTGCTAATTAAAACATTGGTCTCACTTTGATTTAAATTTTTTTATTATACTTCCACCAAAATTTTGTATCTGTTGATTGAAATTAAAAAACGTGTATAATTACTGAGAGACACCTGGTGGATCCCTCCCATTACTTTATGTTACATTTAGTGTACATACTTACTAATTCTGTCAGTTTGAGAATGTACACAAATTTGAGGAAGGGAAAGGTTGTATCTACCCAATTATTTTGTAATGAGGGAAAGTCAGCTTCATTTTCGTTTTGTACTCCTTGTAACCACAGTGTCTGTGGTGTTTGGGATACTTTGCATAGCATAGACATCTCTGGTGGTAGGCTGTAGCACCCCTAAAGCAGGTGTACCAACAATGAGTGGAGCACTCCTCCGAAGAGGCTGGCAGGTGCCACAGGACACAAGCTAATGGTCAAATCATGGTGGATTAGGTTGGCAAGAAAAACAGCACTTTGGAAGGAAGCTGAGTTTGACAGACTTCCACAGTGCACAAAGGAGAGTAATGGTCACCTGTTTTTCCAACATTCTGGAATGGCAGCTAACGGGACTTGGTTGCAATGCACAATACAAAGGTACAGCGTTAGCATTTTAAGTAATAGTGAGATTCAAAACATGCGTGTGTAGAAAAATTATGGATGTTAAATCTTAATTTCGTTTTCGTGAGAAACTATGTTAGATCATGCTCACAATCACGCTGAACACTGGCACAAATGGATTGTAAGTTATGATGTCTCACAAGTGGAGATTGTTAGCTGCAATTGTAATAAAATCCACATGTGAAATAGATAAATATGTTGTTGATTAAGACCGATTTTACATGTGAAGCTTTGTGTGAATGCATGATCTCACTGGTGCCAAGTGAGGTCACAAAAGGTTTGTAAATTATAGTCTCTTTCAGGTGGAAAATATTAAGCTGTACTACTGTAACATGTGTGTGTGTGAAAATATTTTGCATGTGGTAACTTTTGAAAGGCTCTCGTGTAACTTATGATTAAATACAGCAAGGATGAGTTCAAAAAGTGATTTCTAAGCCAAAAAGTGGAGTACTGGATAATGAAAGGTGAATTTCTGTTGTAGGTGGACCACTTTGTAAGAGTTGATATGCCACTTGGTATGTGATAGAAAAGTGTTCTCTTGATGGATCTCCATCTAAATTTGGTGTCATACTGGTGGATTCCCTTAGGAAAATCAAACTGAGATGACATGGTAGAACGTCTGTCAATATTGTGTGGAAGGTGGCACATAGAGAAATACTCGTAGGTTTCAGTGTGGAAAACCATCCAGCACAACAGAGCTCAGCCAGTTAACCAGTTTCTGGTCCAATTTACGTTAAAAGTCGTATTCTCTTCTGGAAATTGTGTTTAAACGATGTGTAAAGAAACAAAGTACTGTCCCTTTTCGTGAAATCTGTTCAAATTTAGTATCCATATGCAGATTCTTTGTGCTGGAAGTATTTCTATCTCGTGTTCTTTTCTTGTAAATTAATTCACTGTAGATATATTTCCAACGAAGGGAAGAAAAACTAGGGACTTTGCTGGCACATTCTCCTCTTTATCCACTTCCCGGTTCTTGGTTTTCAGAGAGAATGCCCTGTTAATTTGCCAGGTAGAGAATCCATTGCATCTGGACACCGTCTTTAAATGTGCAATCTCTGTAGGAAAACTATCTGCATCCGACACTGTATAGGCTCTATGTACAGGGTTTTAAGCACACCCATGGTTTAGGATGGATGATGGCAATTTGAAGAGTGCAGGTGCAAATCAGTATGAGTGGACTTATCCTTAGTAATTTTCAGGTGAAAGTGATTTTCCGCGCACCATCTAAAATTTCAGACCTTCTGGGACCGGTGAAGGTTAATTTGTTATTGGGGAAGACTGGAATTTACAAAATACCTTGCCTGTGTGGTATGGCCTGTATAGGATAAACAACATGCACAGTGGAAGAATGCTACACACAACATAAACGCTACATTTGCCTTTTGCAACCCAGCAAGTCTGCGATTGTTGAACATTGTATGCCCAACGGACATTCAATGGAGTATGACAAAACATTAATTTTGGCCACAGCAACATCTTTTTGGGACTCCATTATAAATGAATTCGTTGAAGTAAACACCGTGGAAAATCTAATGAACCTTGACAACGGCTACCAGCTGGATAATGCGTGGAATCCCGTCATCTCCGAGATTTGCTTCTGACGAAGGCGCCAGAATACCCCAGTGGCTGCTGTGAGTGGCAATGTCGAAGATAGTTGATCTTTGCAGATCCACCAGAACGGCGCTGCTACCAGGAAGTGTGGTCCATCTGTCATCGTGACTCTGACGCATGTGAGGCATGTCAGCACACTATATAGGGAGAGCGTAGAACGTCTTCATTAGTCGTTGACGGCTCACATAAAGATGACTGGCTGGTGTCCAGTCGAAATACCGTGGAGTGAAGTTTACAACGAAACGTTTCAATCCCGAAATCTCTTCGAACATGTACTTCACTGTGAACATTTTAAATTTCACAAGAAATAGATGATTTTACAGGAAGAAGTTAAAAGAGCATCGCTCCTTCATTTATTCTTTGTGGCTTTGCATTCAGACCTTTACAATTTCTGTAAGTTTTGCTGTGTTAAATATAGTCTGTGAACATTTGTCAGATACGTTTATTACCCACTGGTTTTTTACAAATGCGTCATACTTTTCTTTTTATGCATCATTACCTTATCAATTATGAGAATAGAAATTAGAGCACAAAAAGAAGTAGTGATATAAAATGCTTTAAAGGTCATATACACAAATATCCTCCAATACTGCAGCCAGCTCTTGCATTAGAACATCTATTTTAACATGGGCCACTTCCACTTTATATGTTGCAGTCACAGGATGTCTATATTTGTCTGAAATGAGATTCAACGCTTCCAGGCCGATGTCTTCCAACATTTCTCTTGTCATCACATTATCTTTCCCATACAGGAGAAATGGTAGCTTTGCCTTGACACCATGTCTCACAGTGACGAAATTGGAGAATTTACTACATGGATACTACTTAAATTAACCACACATCTCCATCTTTAACATTACTGACCTTCCTTTTTTAATCACTTCTGACAGTCCACTTGACCACACATTTTAACTAGTGTAATGTTTTTGCAAAACGTTTCTGAGCTAGTGTAAGTTCATTTAAATTCTTCCTGCGATGGATCATATCATTTTCGGTGTAATTTATGCAGCCAATGTTAGTACAACATCGCCCAAGTCATTCAGTAATAATTACAACCAAAGCATTTGTCGGTTGGTCCCGTTTCCTCCCTACTAAGTGAGGGATGTTTATTAATTTGGAGGAATCCATGTTGACACATTTCACTACCACAGAAGACATTGCTTGCAGCTGTAAAAAAACACTCCGACTTCAGGCCACAAGAGGCCCATCAGGACCATTCAACCGCCATGTCATCCTCAGATGAGGATGCAGATAGGATAGGTGTGTGATCAGCATACCGCTCTCCTGGTCGTTAAGATGGTTTTCTTTGACCAGAGACGATACTAGTCGGTCGAGTAGCTCCTCAATTGGCATCACGAGGCTGAGTGCACCCCAAAAAATGGCATCAGTGCATGGCGGCCTGGATGGTGCAGCTGTAAAGCATCATTTTATTTTCTAAACAGCCAAGATGGCGGCACTCTGGCGACTAACACCATGCCGCAGCTGTTCCATACGTTATTTTTTAACTGATACTGCATAGAAGTGAACGGTGCAGAGCACAGTGGAGCGCAATGTAAATATTGATTGTTGGTGTTTAGTATACTTAAACAGTGCTGCAAACGGACAATTACATGATCCATTCTGTTCCCAGCTATAAAATTCTATTGCGGCTAAAACTTGTAGTCATCCATTCACTTGATAAAGTACTACTTCTATACATAGGAATATAGGGAGAAGAAAGATTGCTGACATACACTCCGTCCACCTACCTAGACCTGTTTTCTTACTAGTGCACTATGATTCTAAGATACTCTTTATTTGGGTTCCAAATGCTGTGGAGCGTGAGGTGGCATGAGACGCCAGTATATGTGTGTTGGTCGTGTCGCTGCCTGCTTCAAGAATTACCACATTGTAATTTGTCATTACTGCTTCCACATAATAATGCATGCACAAGTTAAAAGTTAAGCTGGATCTTATTAAAAGTACACCAAGCAAAAAGAAAGGAAGAGTCGTTTCTGTGTACATAAATCTGTATGTAAAATTTAATAAAGACATTGTACAGGAATATTTTTATTGTATTCCCTGCCTTCTTCCTAGCTGACCTCTGGTGCCGCTCCTGCTGATTCTGACAGAGGCGCTTCATACTGGTTACATATAAAAATGGTAAATGACTGCATTCAATCAATCATGCTTTCCCAGAAAATTATTTTGAACAATTAGTTCATGAGCCCACTCGGAGTGCAGATGATTGTGAAAGCATACTTGATCTCTTGGCAACAAATAATCCTGGGCAAATAGTGAGTATCGTGATGCATACGGGGATTAGCGACCACAAGGCAGTAGCTGCTAGGCTGAATACCGTAACTCCTACAACCATCAAAAAGTAATGCAAAGTATATCTATTTAAAAAAGAGACAGTTTTCACTCCTTCCGATCTGATCATGTAAACGTAGAAAAGTTGTGGAATCATTTCAAAGAGATTGTATCGACAGCAATTGAGAGATATACCACATAAATTAATAAGTGATGGTGCTGATCCCCCATGGTACACAAAACGGGTAAGATCGCTGTTGCAGAAGCAACGAAAACAGCATGCCAAATTTAAAATAACGCAAAATCCCCAAGATCAGAAAAGTTCTGCAGAAGTTCGAAATATAGCGCGTACTTTAATTCGAGATGCTTTTAATAATTTCCGCAACGAAACTCTGTCTCAGAATCTGACAGAAGACCCAAAGAGATTCTGGTCATACATAAAGCACACCAGTGGCAAGACGCAATCAGTACCTTCACTGCGCGTTCACAAAGGTGAAGTCACTGATGACAGTGCCACTAAAGCAGAGTTATTAAACACGGTTTTTCGAAACTACTTCACCAAAGAAGATGAAGTAAATATTCCTGAATTCCAATCAATGACAATTGCCCAGACGAGAAACATCGAAGTAGATATCCTCGGTGTAACAAAGCAGTTTAAATCACTTAATAAAGGCAAGGCCTCTGGTCAAGATTGCATACCAGTCAGGTTCCTCTCAGAGCATGCTGATACAATAACTCCATATTTAGCAATTATATACAGCCGCTTGCTCACAGAAAGTTCCGTGTCTAAAGACTAGAAAATTGCTCAAGTCATACCAATACACAAAAATGGAAATAGGAGTAATCCGCTGAATTACAGGCTCACATCACTAACGTCGATTTGCAGTAGCGTTTTGGAACATATACTACTGTATTCGAACGTTATGAAGTAGCTTGAAGAAAACGATTTATTCACACATAGTCAGCACGGTTTCAGAAAATATCGTTCTTGTGAAACACGACTAGCTCTTTATACTCATGAAGTTATAAGTGCTATTGACAGGGGATGTCAAATTGATTCCATATTTTTAGATTTCCAGAAGGCTTTTGACAGCGTTCCTCACAAGCGTCTTTTAACCAAACTGCGTGCCTACAGAGTGTCGCCTCAGTTGAGCGACTGGATTCGTGATTTTCTGTCAGAAAGGTCACAGTTCGTAGCAATAGACGGAAAGTCATCGAGTAAAACAGAAGTAATATCTGGCGTTCTCCAATGAAGTGTTATAGATTGTCTATTGCTCCTGACCTATATAAACAACATAGGAGACAATCTGAGTAGCGCTATTAAACTGTTTGCAGATGATGCTGTGATTTACCGTCTTGCAAACCCATCAGATGACCAAAACGAATTGCAAAATGATTTAGATAAGCTATCTGTTGACCCTGAATAAAGAAAAATGTGAAGTTATTCACATGATAAGTCACACAAGTCTTAAGGCTGTAAATCATACGGGGGCTATCCACAAAGTACATAACGTTTTGGAATTAAAAATAAATAAAGTATTGGAATTTTTTTAATTATATACAGATGAAAGCCACACTTAAATACTACTTTTCTACATAGTTGCCATTTAAATTAAGGCACTTATCGTAGCGATGGACGAGCTTGGAAATTCCTTCGTCGTAAAATTCGGCCGCCTACGCCTTCAACCACGTGGTTACCTCTTCTTGAAGCTTTGCGTCGTCATCAAAACGCTGCATAGCCAACCACTTCTTCATAGCTGGGAATAAGTGGAAGTCGTTCGGTGCCAGGTCGGGACTGTAGGGCGGATGAGGAAACAACTCCCACTTAAAAGATTCGAGAACTTCATGAGTGGCATTTGCCGTGTGGGCCCGCGCATTGTCGTGAATCAGCAAGATCTTTGAGCCCAACTTTCCCCTGTGCTTGTTTTGTATTGCTCTTCTGAGGTTGTGCAGAGTTTGGCAATACCTTTGAGAGTTTATTGTAGTGCCTCTTTCCAGGAAATCCACAAAAATCACACCTTTTCTGCCCCAAAAGAGGTAACCACGTGGTTGAAAGCTCAGGCGGCCGAATTTTATGACGAAGGAGTTTCCAAGCTCGTCCATCGCTACGATAAGTGCCTTAATTTAAATGGCAACTATGTAGAAAAGTAGTATTTAAGTGTGTCTTTCATCTGTATATAATAAAAAATTTATCCAATACTTTATTTATTTTTAATTCCAAAACGTAATGTACTTTGTGGATAGCCCTCGTAGTATCAAAATTAAAATTTCTGGAAAGGGGGGGGGGGGGGCGAGCTTGCACGCCATTGGTGCCGAAAGGGCCCATCAGACTAACGCCAATGTCTACAGAGAGAGGGGGAGGGATGATGTGAACATGAATTATTATGAAGATATTTGTAATTGTACCATTGAGAAACATCACTAACATTACTAAGATCAACTTTTTGTTTCGTATAAATGGGTTTACTGACAGTTTAATGCAAGTATCTATAAATTTCATTGGAGTACTAGGTCGCAAAATATTCTGAATTTGCTCATACAATAACGAACTATCAAGAATTACTTTTGTGCCACAGATGTGTAATCAACCATTATGATATGTATAGTGCAACAGATTATTTTACAGAAGAAGTTTCAGAGAATGCAGGTGTGTATTTCTGAGCTTCTGGTACATCATTCGAAACTCTGCTTGCTGCCTCTTAATCATAACATTCAGATGCATTCTGTTTCACTGTGGATGCAGAGTGGTTGCAGTCTATGTACCATCAAACGTTGAATGACCAACATAAACTTTATTATGCTCTGGTTGGCCATTAGTGACTATACAAATGCAGCATAGACATTTTATTTTGTAATGCACCATGTGCAGGTATAGGCAATGTGGTCAAATATAGCAACAAAACAAAGTGCCAATACATGATTAAGTATGAGAGATGATCACAACATGTGCTTACCACATTGCTGTATATCTGATAATGAGGATGATTTACAATTTCTTAGAGAAAATCTTAGAAATGATATATATTGTACAAGTTTTAATTTGAATAAAGACAAAAAAATATACTTTATCTTACCTTGTATCCATCACATAATAGTGTACAGCAAATTAAAAGCCCAGGGAATTTCATTACTTTAGTATCCTGTTAACCTCTGATAAGCCAGAAATTCGAAACAGAACCATGGATTTAAGAGGCAAATCAATATTACTATGGTCTTAAGATAGTTCTGAAAAGCAAATTACTTGTTTGGAAATCGAAACCATACATTTTCAAATAATTAACCGTACCAATTTTAACCTATGAATCCAAAACTTGAATTTTCAGGAGAAAGAAGACATCAAATTAAGGATATTTTCACCAAATATCTTAAGAAAGATATTTAGACCCATATGAACAGTGCTAATAATGAATGCAGAATATTATATAATGATAAAATTTATAACATACAAAGAACCATGTACAATAGCCAATATTAAATCCAAAAGATCCTAATGGATAGAGCACATTATGCCAGAACCATCAAATAAAACCACAATGTGACAGAAGAATTTCTAATTGGAAGTTGATCTTTTTAAGATCCATGTACAAGATTCTAGGACAATATTCAAAGTGGCAAAAAAAGTAATTGGGACAAAGTAAATAATGGAAAATTATTGTCAGGAGAAAGCAAAATGGCTCAACATTATTCATGGCAAAGGAACTTCAGGTCTTGTGGAGCTTAATAATAATAATAATAATAATAATAATAACAGACTCCGTGGAGGCCCGGGAAAAGAATAGGCCAACGGTATGTTCTGCCAGTCTTAAAAGGCGATGAAAAGAACAAACCACTAATACGGCTAACCCCCATTTTAGTGTGATTAGTTGGTTCAGGGCAGCACTAATGAAGCCTCGGACAAAAGCTGTCATGGTCGGGGATGACACTTGAACCATATGCCCATCCACAATGGTAACGACACTTCTAGCCACATGGGAAAGATTTAAATCCCAATAGAGGTGTTTTGCAGGATATGCTTCCTGCAACCACTCTAGAAGGAAAATAAAGACAGAGGATGAGATGGTCTGATAAAGTTAACTGACACCTCATGTTCTGTTATTACCAAGCAACAAACTTAGGGACCAACACAACTGGATACAGATCACAAGTATACACAACATTTATTACCAGATACCCAGAATTAAAATTTTTTAACAGAACAACGACTAGCTGATCAGATCTGTGTAATAATAATAAATAACAGAATACCCCAGTCAGAATTAGAAAACATCAAACAACAAGTACAACAAATACTGGAACAAAATAATGTGCAATCAGAAGAAGAAGAAAATACAGTAATGGACTCAAACATCCCAGAGCAAACAAACAAAGAACAACATGCATCAATTAAACAATCAGAGGAAAACGAAGTCTTAAGACAGCCACCAGAACAAGCACAAATAGAACACGAAGTGACACACATGTTAGATATAGAAAAAAAATTTCAGCTGACATATATAGAATAGATAGACACAAATACAGACATTAGACCATTCTTGCATAGTCCACCAAATAACCCACAAGTCGAAACAACAATAACAACTATCAACACAATCATGCACAATAAAATAAATGAAAATACAACTATGGAAGAGTTACAACTACTGGTTTATATAGGAGCACTCATTACACTAAATATACACACTAGGCAGAGATCAGAACCAACCAACACACAGAAGAAACCCACAAAACCAGCATGGCAACACAGGCTACAGATCAGAATAGAAAAACCGAGAAAAGACATCGGACAGCTAACAAAATTTGTAATAAATGGAGTATCAGACAAAAAACGAAAAAGGTTAGGTAAAATCTCACAACAAGAAGCGATAGAGCAATTAGAGGAAAAGAAGCAGAAATTACAAGCATTGGCCAAACGACTTAGAAGATACAAAGAAAGTGAAAATAGAAGGAAACAAAACCAAACATTAGACACAAACCAAAAGAAATTTTACCAGACAATAGATAACACACACTTTAAAATAGACAATCCACCAAACACAACAGACATTGAACACTTCTGGAGCAACATATGGTCAAACCCGGTACAACATAACAGACATGCACGGCGGATTCAAGCAGAAACAGACACATTCAAGAAGGTACCACAAATGCCTGGAGTGATAATTTTACAACATGACGTCACCCGAGCAATTAATTCTACGTACAATTGGAAAGTGCGTGGAAAAGATAAAATAGCAAATTTTTGGCTAAAGAAGTTCACCTCAACACATTCACATCTAACTAAATTATTTAACAGTTACATTGCAGACCCATACACATTCCCTGATACACTTACACATGGAATAACTTATCTGAAACCTAAAGATCAAGCAGACACAGCAAACCCAGCTAAATATCGCCCCATAACCTGCCTACCAACAGTATGCAAAATATTAACTTCAGTCATTACACAGAAATTAATGACACATACAACACAGAACAAAATTATAAGTGAAGAAAAAAAAGGCTGCTGCAAAATAGCACGAGGATGTAAAGAGCAACTGATAATAGACGCAGAGGTGACATATCAAGCTAAAACTAAACAAAGGTCACTACACTATGCATACATTGATTACCAAAAAGCTTTTGATAGTGTACTCCACTCATGGTTACTACAAATATTGGAAATATACAATGTAGATTCCCAAACTGATACAGTTCCTAAACATAGTAATGAAAAATTGGAAAACCACACTTAATATCCAAACAAATTCAAATAATATCATATCACAGCCAATACAGATTAAGTGTGGAATATACCAAGGAGACTCATTAAGTCCTTTCTGGTTTTGCTTTGCTCTGAACCAACATGCTAAATAATACAAATTATAGATATAATATTACTGGAGCATACCAACACAAAATCACACATTTGCTATACATGGATGTTCTAAAACTACTGGCAGCAACAAATTAACAACTCAACCAATTACTAAAGATAACAGAAGTATTCAGCAATGATATAAATATGGCTTTTGGAACAGACAAATGTAAGAAAAATAGCATAGTCAAGGGAAAAACACACTAAACAAGAAGATTACATATTGGATAACCACAGCGACTGCAAAGAAGCGATGGAAAAAACGGATGCCTATAAATATCTAGGATACAGACAAAAAATAGGAATAGATAATACGAATATTGAAGAAGAACTAAAAGAAAAATATAGACAAAGACTAACAAAAAGAATGAAAACAGAATTGACAGCAAGAAACAAGACAAAAGCTATAAATACTTATGCTATACCAATATTGACCTACTCATTTGGAGTAGTGAAATGGAGTAACACAGACCTAGAAGCACTCAACACACTTACACGATCACAATGCCACAAATATAGAATACATCACATACATTCAGCAACAGAAAGATTCACATTAAGCAGAAAGAAAGGAGGAAGGGGATTTATCGACATAAAAAACCTACATTATGGACAGGTAGAGAATTTAAGAGAATTCTTCCTAGAACGAGCAGAAACTAGCAAAATACACAAAGCAATCACTCATATAAATACATCAGCTACACCATTGCAATTTCATAACCACTTCTACAACCCTTTAGATCACATAACATCAACAGAAACAAAGAAAGTAAATTGGAAAAAGAAAACACTACATGGCAAGCGTCCGTATCATCTAACACAGCCAAACATCGATCAAGACGCATCCAACACATGGCTAAGAAAAGGCAATATATACAGTGAGACGGAAGGATTCATGATTGCAATACAGGATCAAACAATAAACAACAGATATTCAGCAAGCACATTATCAAAGATCCCAATACCACAACAGATTAATGCAGACTTTGCAAACAACAAATAGAAACAGTAGATCACATCACAAGCGGATGTACAATACTAGCAAATACAGAATACCGCAGAAGACATGACAATGTAGCAAAAATAATACATCAACAACTTTCCATACAACATAAACTAATAAAACAACACGTTCCCACATACAAGTATGCACCACAAAATGTACTGGAGAATGACGAATACAAATTATACTGGAACAGAACCATTATAACAGATAATACAACACCACATAACAAACCTGACATCATACTCACCAATAAAAAGAAGAAATTAACACAACTAGTCAAAATATCCATACCCAATACAACAAATATACAGAAGAAAACAGGAGAAAAAATTGAAAAATACATCCAACTGGCTGAGGAAGTCAAGGACATGCGGCATCAAGATAAAGTTGACATTATACCAATTATACTATCAACTACAGGACTCATACCACACAATATCCACCAGCACATCAATGCAATACAGCTACACCGAAACGTATATATACAACTACAGAAATCTTGTATTATTGATACACATTCAATTACCAGAAAGTTCCTAAATGCAATGTAACATATACTGTACAGTTAAAAGGAAGTCATGCTTGATCAAGGTCCGCCTCACTATCCATTTTTGACCAGACATAACGTCTGAGAAAGGAAAAAAATCATAATAGTAATAACAGTAATGAATATCTATGATCTGTGTTATATATTTAGTGTAGTGTGGTCACATTTGTGTCCTAATTTATTTAAATATTTGCTGTGATGCAACAGAGACAACCATTATATTATTCTGTTTTAATGTGTCCATTACTTCTGTATAACGTGCCTAGTGAATAGACCATTGTAATTTGCTAATGAGACAAGAAATTGTGCTAATAGGTTTTAAGGAGTTACATTTCAACATCATTTCCAAATATTAAAAACTCATTTATTAAGTCTGCTGTGAATATACAATATAAGAAATAAAATACATTACTGTCTTCATTGTTGAAGTTGAAGTCAAAACTGCATTGTGGCTACTAAATCCAGTAGGCTTACAAAAGTGAGAAAATAACAACTCATAATGATGTTGGGCTCCTAAGATCTTTGCTGATAAACAAGAATCTGGTGTCCTCAGCCAAAGATGAAGGTTGTCCTATAAGACTCATAGAGATTACTTGAATTTAAAGTTTATGTAATTTCAGTACATGCTAGGGATAGCGTGTATAGGAGACAAATAGGGTGTAGCAAAATTAATTTCTGTTTTCAAGAATGGAAAGAGACATGATCCCAATACTGATAAAAGTATTAACGTAGTTTTTCAAATACTGATTGCAACATGCATTGAAAAAATTACTGAAGAACAAACAAGTTTCTGGAAAGGAGAATTCATAGTGAGAATATTTTTACTGTTGAATTCAGCTCTACTTCTGGCTAATCAACATTTGCTTGACGTGTTTGTAGCGACTAAGTGAATGACGCTTCAACCAATTCTTTGTAACGTTATTAGAAGCGCCCGTCAGACATCCCTCTTAAACGTAGACAGAACAGAAATGCCATAATTCTAACTCTAATTCTTGTCATAAAAAGGAGTTGATTACAGCCTACAACTCGGTATTACGTAACAGAAAGTTGGAAAGGAGCATATACTACCAACAAGTTCACAAAAACAGAAAATAAACAGAATGCATAGAAAACATATAAAGGCATAAAGAACACAGCATTCCTGGCGGCTGGGCGTAGAACTGCTCAGAGAGCTGCGATTTGCTGGTTAAGAACACTGTACCATGTCATACACTACACATCACTGAACTTTGCGTTGGTGCATGGGAGCTAATGAGCGGGTCACAGCACTATAATAAAACAGATAATTTAAAGAAAAGAGATTTTAACTTGGAGAAATACCCAGAACATCAACAGACATGTATGTTCCTTTGGGAATCAAATTAGGAAGCAATGATACACGAATAATTAATGCTGAAGGCCAAGTAATCATTCAAGAATGTGAAGACAAACTAAAGAGGGCCCAATGTAAGCTACATGCCTTAGCCCTACATATAATTAAAAGATTTGAACAACTGAAATTAAGGTTATGGTCTTTGTAGGAAGAAAATCAATGAGATCAAAAACCTGCATCAGTAGGCAGAACATTGGAACATACCTATGATTTCCAGTACTTTGGCTGTGACATAATCTATGAAGAGAAAAATTCAAACATACACCTGTCAGCTAATATGAGGAACAATTGCAAGAATACTCAAGGGGAAAGCAAAGAACGAGACACATGTGAAATCTTTTAAAGTAACAGTAGTTTGCAACCTGTATGGAGCAAAATGTTGTGCTCCAAGAAAAAAAGATTTCTTGCAATTGGGAATATCACAAATGACATTCCTCAGATCTGGAGTTGGTTGTAGCACAGAAGGTAAACTATTTACTTATGGGCAGAATTAGATGTCGAATCTACAATAGGGAAAGTTGCACAGCACAAAAACGATGGAAGCGATGTGTTTTGGGTTTGTCGGAGAGTAGGCTTCCAACGAGTTGTATACCATACAGCTTTCGGAAGACGATCAGTGGGTAGGATGCAGATGTATTAGTAATACCAGAACCTAAATCTAAAAAGTTTAAATGCAAGTTTAGTATACTGTGAAAGACACAGATTACCCAAATACCAGTACGTGTAAATACCCTTGACACACTTGTGCTATACAGGGTACAGAACAGTAAAATGTTCTCTACCCGAGCCCACCTAGGCACTTTGGTGCCTTTGCTAGTCAGTTTTCACGGCGTGCGCTACCAATACGCTGAAGTTCCAACGATGCAGGTCTGCTCCACCGGTACCGACCCCACGTTCGACGCTGAGGGTCCCGTTGGCGTAGCAAGCACTAACCATCTCCTGGAGGTAGGTCTCTCGCACTGCTGCAGGCATTCTCACCGTGAACGGAATCACCGCCTTCAAGGAGTCTGTCAACATAAAGAGCATACAGTCATAACACCGAGAACCTCTGTGGCCAAGGCAAATAAGTCGTGCTCAGATGCATATGGGCTAGTATACAGGGCGACTTTCTAACTTGTGCAGAAAATTATATATCATAATGTGACTGTAGGCTTTCTCAGCCTAATAATTGTTGGTAGTCTCGTAAAGTTTTCTGCCGGACCATATATATATATATATATATATATATATATATATATATATATATATATATATATATATATATACTGGCCATTAAAATTGCTACACCAAGAAGAAATGCAGATGATAGACGAGTATTCATTGGACAAATATATTATACTAGAACTGACATGTGATTACATTTTCACGCAATTTGGGTGCATAGATCCTGACAAATCAATACCTAGAACAACCACCTCTGGCCGCAATAACTGTCTTGATACGCCTGGGCATTGAGTCAAACAGAGCTTGGATGTCGTGTACAGGTACAGCTGCCCATGCAGCTTCAACACGATACCACAGTTCATCAAGAGTAGTGACTGGCGTATTGTGACGAGCCAGTTGCTCGCCCACCATTGACTAGACGTTTTCAATTGGTGAGAGATCTGGAGAATGTGCTGGCCAGGACAGCAGTCGAACATTTTCAATATCCAGAAAGGCCCGTACAGGACGTACAACATGCGGTCGTGCATTCTCCTGCTGAAATGTAGGGTTTCGCAGGGATCGAATGAAGGGTAGAGCCGCGGGTCGTAACACATCTGAAATGTAACGTCCACTGTTCAAAGTGCCGTGAATGCGAACAAGAGGTAACCGAGACGTGTAACGAATGGCAACCCATACCATCACAACAGGTGATACGCCAGTATGGCGATGACGAATACACGCTTCCAATGTGCGTTCACCGCGATGTCGCCAAACACGGATGCGAACATCATGATGCTGTAAACAGAACCTGGATTCATCCGAAAAAATGGCGTTTTGCCATTCGTGCACCCAGGTTCGTCGTTGAGTACACCATCGCAGACGCTCCTGTCTGTGGTGCAGCGTCAAGGGTAATCGCAGCCATGGGCTCCGAGCTGATAGTCCATGATGCTGCAAACGTCGTCGAACTGTTCGTGCAGATGGTGGTTGTTTGCAAACGTCCCTATCTGTTGACTCAGGGATCGAGACGTGGCTGCACGATCCGTTGCAGCAACGCGGATAAGATGCCTGTCATCTCGACTGCTAGTGATACGAGGCCGTTGGGATCCAGCACGGCGTTCTGTATTACCCTCCTGAACCCACCGATTCCATATTCTACTAACAGTCATTGGATCTCGACCAACGCGAGCAGAAATGTCGCAATACGATAAACCACAATCGCGATAGGCTACAATCCGACCTTTATCAAAGTCGGAAACGTGATGGTACGCATTTCTCCTCCTTACACGAGGCATCACAACAACGTTTCACCAGGCAACGCCGGTCAACTGCTGTTTGTGCATGAGAAATCGGTTGGAAACTTTCCTCATGTTAGCACGTTGTAGGTGTCGCCAACTAAATTACAGGCCCATATCATTAACGTCGATAAGCAGCAGGATTCCGGAACATACATTGTGTTCGAACATTATGAATTACCTCGAAGAAGATGGTCTATTGACACACAGTCAACACGGATTCAGAAAACATCGTCCTTGTGAAAAACAACAAGCTCTTTACTCGCACGAAATGTTGGGTACTACTGACAAGGGATTTTAAATGGATTCCGTATTTCCGGTTTGCGAAAGAATTTTGACACTGTACCACACAAGCGGCTTGTAGTGAAATTACGTGCTTATGGAATATCGTCTCAGTTATGTGACTGGATTCGTGATTTCCTATCAGACAGGTCGCAGTTGGTAGCAACTGACGGAAAGCCATCGAGTAAAACAGAAGTGATTTCTGGCGTTCCACAAGGTAGTGTTATAGGCCGTTTGATGTTCCTTATCTATATAAACGATTTGGAAGACAATCTGAGCAGCCGTCTTAGGCTGTTTGCAGATGACGCTGTCGTTTATCGACTAGTAAAGTCATCAGAAGAGCAAAATAAATTGCAAAACGATTTAAAACAGATATCTGTATGGTGCGAAAATTGGCAATTGACTCTAAATAACGGAAAGTGTGAGGCCATCCACATGGGTGCTAAAAGGAACCCGTTAAACTAAATCTAAAGGAAATAAATTTAACCAAATATCTCGGAACTACAATTACAAAGAACTTAAATTGGAAGGAAGACGTAGGCAATGTTGACCAAAGACTGCGTTTTATTGGCAGGACACTTAGAAAATGTGACAGATCTATTAAAGAGGCTGTCTACATTACGCTTGTTCATTCCTTTTTTAGAACACTGCTTCGCGGTGTGGGGTTCTTACTAGACAGGACTGATGGAGTATATCATTAAAGTTCAAAGAAGGGCAACACGTTTTGTATTATCGCGAAATAGGGGAGAAAGTGTCACTGATATGATACAGGGTTTGTACATCTGCATTATCGTGATTACTCTGCTACTCACAGTAAAGTGCCTGGCAGAAGGTTTAATGAACCACATTCAAGCTGTCTCTCTGGCGTTCCACTCTCGAACGGCGCGTGTGAAAAACGAGCATTTAAATTTTTCTGTGCGAGCCCCGATTTCTCTTATTTTATCGTGCTTATTATTTCTCCCTTCGTAGGTGGGTGCCAACAGAATGTTTTCGTAATCGGAGGAGAAAACTGGTGACTGTAATTTCATGAGAAGATCCTATCCCAAAGAAAAACGTCTTTGTTTTAATGATTACCACTCAAGTTCACGTATCATGTCTGTGGCACTATCTCCCACATTTCGCGATAATAGAAAACGAGGACATCATTAAAACAAAGGCGTTTTTCATTGAGGAGGAATCTTCTCACCAAATTTCAGTCACCAACCAACATTTTGGTGACGCTGACCTATATAGGGAGAAACGATCACCATTATAAAATAGGAGAAATCAGTGCTCGCACTGAAGGATATAGATGTTTGTTACTTCCGCGCGCTATACGAGATAGGAATAATAGAGAACTGTGAAGGTGGTTCGATGAACCCTTTGCCAGGCACTTAAATGTGATTTGTAGAGAATCCATGTAGATGCAGATGTAGATATAGATATAGTCTGCACAGTCTATGGTGTGAAAGTTGTTACTGTTTGACGGCTGGGCGCCGCTAGCGCTCCAGGCGATGAGAAAACAGTCATATGCGCCGTAATGATAATGTTTGTTTATAATTATTTTCTACTTTATTAACGAATTAGTTCTCATATTTATGTGTTCCACGCGTTAGTAAATTACGAAGAGACATGGATTATCACGAAATACATTTAAAAACAGCCTAACCACACTGATTCTTGCTGAAAGCAAGAGAATATAAACATGTATTTCTTGCACGAGGAGCATATATTTCTGTTGTTGTCTGTTGTTATTAACATTGACACTTAAATTTTTTTATGGAGTCTAATAATTCGCGCTTTATTACATTTTACTTGACCTTCTAATGCACCAGTATTTTCGCACATGATATTACCTCTGCTTCAAAAGCGAATGTGTTGAAGATTCTTGCTGTTTGTAGTCAGATCAGCAACAATTGTGGAATTGATTTCTTATGTGCTGGGAAACAGTTTTATTCCCTTTGGCAATTTATTATCTCGTCTACGTGATATTTCCTTAAGATACATCTGTGAAGGCTTGTTTGGTACGTTAAATAATGTAGGTCTTACACTCCATATAGGTTTCTCACTTTCCACATTCACTATTTTGGCTGAAAGGGCAGCGAACAAAACTTCGCTTTGTTGGGTAGACATTCGGCACGTTTCTGCAAAAGGTTGGGTCCTCTTGTAATTAATTACTAGAAAGTTTATCTTATTAAAGGAAAACAGCATTATTCAGCAAACGTCTGTACGTTGCAAGAGAATCCCAAGTAAGCTGTCATCTAAAGTGTCGTTTTATATCTCCCTGGATCCTGAGGAAACTAAATAATGACAAATGTGGTTTCATTTTTTACTTATTTTAGTTTTTCATGGCATTACACACACTGCCTGTTGTAAATACAACGTTACAATTCAGTTTAAATGTTAGTGTTCGCACTCACCCGATATCCTATTCGTAATTGTCATTTTCCGTCATTTTGGGGCACTACTATCGCTGCGTGTAGCAAAGAAGACAGGGAGTACTGGACTGTTGTGGTTTATAAGAACGAAATTAAGAATAATTATTTTGAGTATCCGTCAACCTAGTATGTGACCTTGTTATTTACTTGCTTTCGTTTTTTCGTAAGCAAGTTCTAAAGTAAAGAAATACCTAAAGGAAAAGGCATTGAAAGGTGTGTGGGAAATGCCATCAATTACGTCACAGTCACAAGCTGACATTCCAGACTCATAGATCTATAGATCGTTTACGAATACAAGTGCATTGATTTGTTGCATTTCCCGCAGCTGGTATGAATTTAGAGGAATTCCTTAAGATCGTGGGTACTTGTTGGGAATGTTAGCAGTGGCAGAATCGGATCCGCAGTTCGATCGTCCAAATTTCGTGAGTCCAACCACCACGTTGTAAATTTTCATTTCAGTTACTCTGTATGATCATTTTCCAATATAGCTTTAAGTTTATTTTCTTCCTGTCCTTTCTTGGAACAATTTAAAAAGACTGTTCGGTTTAATGTCAGTCGGACTAAAGTCAATACAAAGATATCTTTTTCAGTTACTTGTTTCAACAAATATACCTTTTGTTATGAGGGTAGTCAAGTGTTTTATAATAAACGCAGTGTGAGTCCGGAGGAAAGGTACATGCTTCGAGGGGTGATGGTATAGGATTAGTGATTGTGAACAAAGAACTTCATATGGACATGTGCCCTATTCCGAATGGTTTTCGAGATAGAACACATTTTATATCACTTTTTTACGTTTTCCTTGAATAACTCTAAAATCACACCCTCCAGTGAAAACTATATTAAATTTCTAACAAAAAAGGTCCTATTCATTTTTTTCTCTAGAATTAATGATTTGTGCAAAGAGAGCTCGAGAATGTTGAAAAACTCGCTCGACGCGCAAATTCTGTAGCTTACATAGTTTTTATAGGCCAATTTGAGGTAGTTTCCCGACTCACGTTTCAAACTGTTCGTCTCAACTTGCTCTACACTACTGTGGCTCATTGTAAACAGTGACAATGCTTGATAGTACAGAAAATAAATAACAATGAATGTTAAGTGAGTTCTATCTCGGAAACCATTCGGAGTAGGGCTTAATTAAGTTCATATGAAGCTTTTATTCAGTATCACTAATACTATCACCCCTCAAAGCATGAACCTTTCCTCCTGACTCACCCTGTATATTTCAGACTATCTTTTCTTTGCTTAATTCATAATCCTATTTCTGTGTTATTGTGTCTATCAACTGAGACACGTTAAAAGTTGTTGTTTAATGTGAGACCAGATCATTACACATCAGTAATATGTACTCAAAATTGCGCCATTGTTAAGGAACATCGCAGAATTATCACATTCAGCCGCGATCTCTTTTTTGTTACCCATTGCGCCAGGAAGTTTATCATTGAGTTCGGCGAGATCTTGTGAAAGCGAAAGCGAATCGTAATTCTTTATATTGTAAGGTGTCAGGCAAATCCAACACCTTCCATGAAAACCCTGACATGATAAGCAAATCCAGTAGTATGTCACATAGCTCCGAATAAATCGTGACATTAAATTAACCAAAGTAATACGAGTAACGAGTGAGCAAATGGAATACCACAGACTAACACAAGAATGCCTAAATGCATGTCATACCTTCCCACCGTGAGACAGACGCAGTTCCGAGGGGAGAAAGGAGAACAGAAGCCGAGAGCAGAACTGTGTTAAGCTAGAAGGCCCTACAGTAAGGGACGGACACCCACGTTGCCAGCTAACCACCAGGACCACCCCCCAGCCCATGTTAAAAGCTAGAGCCCTCCAGAAGAACAGTATAGATCTTATGATAACACTAAAAGGGCCACACCAGCCACAAGTTTTAGCGTGAGACTTTTTCGCGTCTCTGTTACACTGCAAACCTAAAAAACATTGCCCCACCACGAAAAGTAACCGCTAGGACCACCCCCCCCCCCCCCAGCCCATTTTAAAAGCAAGAGCCCTCCAGAAGAACAGTATAGATATTACGATAACACTAAAAGGCCCACACCAGCAGCAAGTTTTAGCGTGAGACTTTCTCGCGTCTCTGTTACGTTGCAAACCTAAAAAACATTGCCCCACCACGAAAAGTAAGCGCCAGGACTATCCCCCAGCCCATGTTAAAAGACAGAGCCCTCCAGAAGAACAGTATAGATCTTACGATAACACTAAATGGGGCCACACCAGCTGCAAGTTTTAGTGTGAGACTTTTTCGCGTCTCTGTTACGTTGCAAACTTTAAAAACATTGCCCCACCACGAAAGGTATAACGTTTCTCATTGGATAGACAGAATTTTTGTAGGCGGAGCTTAAGGTTAACATTGAGACCCTGATTGGTCAGATGAAAACACAGCCAGACAGTTTTTTTTTTTAAAAACCAACTTCGGTAAATTGTAGTAAGGAGAAGTTAGGAAAGAGTTACTTCCGAGACGGCGAGATGCGTGGAGCTGTGCCGGCCGCCACCCCATGACGAACACCGACAAGGTAATGAACGCACGCGATGCCGCATTTTTGAGTGCATAAGGCTTCACTCAGAACTGCAGAAGTCTCATCTGTTACATCCCCTTTTTACGTAATACTAGTGTCGATCGTCAATTAAATCTCATGGTATTCACATTTGCTACGTACGTTAAAATCTGAAACGCGATGATTTCTCTGTTATATAATTATTGAGAAGCCACATCAGCCACTGTAATTTACGACAAATTAGATAAGTAATTAAAGATAATTGAGGGTCACTGTAGACCATTTTGATAGTTTTCTCTTTTGTGAAACTTAATTTAAACCTAGATTATAGATGTGATATGGCATAGGTCATCCTTCGATCCATTGTAGAACTTGGAGACCCATTCAGGGAATATTTGTTCACATTTTTGTTGAACGCAGTTGGTTTTTATCATCCTGTATTAAAACATTTCCTTTTATCAATAGTGCAATTTATAAACAATGTTTTGTGAGTAGAATAAAATTTCCAGTGGTAAACTTAACTGCTTTTTCGACGTTATTTTACCAGCTAACTAAAAATAGGAAAGCCTTGAACCCCTTCCACTAGATTTAGTTAGTATTAAGATTCTTTTACAGGGAGTGCAGTGGAGCTGACGCTGAAATCATTAAGTATTTGGTTATATCATCGCTAGTCTCACTGAACTCTTCTGAACTCTACATGTCATGTGTGGTCTGGCGTCTCCTTACCAGCAACAGGTCCCAGGTTCAAACTTGTCAATTCCCTAAAACACATGCTCAGAGCGTCGTTGCGCGAAAGTGGTAGGGAGACACGACATAGAACAACAGACACCATGCAGAATGTTAGAGAATGGCGACCCTGCCAGGATGGTAAAATACAATGATTGAAGGTCGACCACATGCCTAACTAGGTCAGAATAATATCTTGTTGAAAAATTTTTGTAACAAAATGTTTTCCTAAAGTTATAAACAGTCGAAAACAGTAGCTGCAGCGGTAGATAGTAAGAAAGTGTTCAATAGACTGTGAGACATTCTAGCAGAGACAATAGCATAATTAAGTTCTCTCTCCAATGCAAGCGCACAATTGGCGGATACATCGTTGACAAGTTGGTTCTGACCCAACAAGTAAGTGAATGGATTGTTAAGTCGTGTGTGCAAAACGTTTATGAAACGCGTGAGATCGTATGAGCGCATGTTGACGCGAAGTGGGGCGCGTGAATTGCTTTTAAAACAGAAAATAAGGGATTCGGAAAGATTAGCTATGGCAGATCGAGACCTTGACCGAATTGAGGTAGAGACCCAACATGAAGATGGATAGACAATAGAGGACAGTACAACAGATGATGCAGTATCGCGAGAAATAGGACAGATAACGCACCATAACGAGGATAATGTACGCCAAGGCACAGAAAACCTAGGTCAGCATACGACAGAGGAGCAGGAAAGTAGAGAGACAGCCGATGAGGATTCTAACTTGCGTCTTGAATAAGTAGAACCCATAGTACAAGTAATCAGAGCTCCCTCACCACAGAGTACAAGAAATTCGAGCAGAAACGTGTCACCGCACAGTTTAATGCAATCGGTTGCAAACCAACACTTGGGCGAAAACACAGAGCGTAGGACGTCGGAAGAAAACGCAATAGGACCCACCAATATGGCAGAATTATTACAATTAATGACGGAACCCATGACAAGACAAAATAAAGAAATTGCGAACCAAATTAAAATTCAGAATGCAGAAACGACGAAACAAATTGCAGAAACCACGAGACAAATGCGTGAGATTAAAGAACAAAACAAAAAAATTTAGTTACACCTAAGTCATATTGAAGGCGAGGCAAAAGAATCTCGAGTAGTGATAGGAAACTTAGTAACAGGTCACAATCAATTGAGAACAGACATTGACAAGGTAGAAGCGTAATGACACTCAGGACGAGATCAAAACATTACGTAACAACAATTCCCAGGAACAAGTCAAGAAACTAGAGAAACAGATAAACGTAATTACTAGACAAGCAGCAGGTACAGCGTGTGAAATTGTTGAAAACAGTGTGTTACACAAACGTATCACAAAAGCAGCGCTGAAAAGATATGATAACCGCATAGTCAAAATAGAAGCGCAAACGAAGCAACAATTTCAGAAATTGCGAACAGAGTTGTTGCATAATTATTAAAGGGCGTAGTGAGTAGGATCTAACAAGCACTGAGTCTGCAACCACATCCGTATTTGTAACAGCACCGGAAAAACAAGCAATTAACGAAGATATTACGCATTTGCGATTCCAATCACAGGCGGAAAGTAACATACGTGAAATCAGACAGCCTGCACAGCAACAAACACGTTTCGAAATTCTAAGACAGTCTGGATCGTGCAATGAAGCAGCAAGGTTAGCCAGACAAGATACCGAACCAATACCTGATAATGGAAAGCCAGGTCGCGAAGAGTAGCATTCAGCTACACGTTCACAACCGATGGAAGAAAATTACTGTGTACCACTCCAACGATACTACGCAAGGGTAGGCGAAAGTTACAGTGGACAATATCAAATGGATCTACCACAACCGGAAAGAACGACGAGAGAAATGATCAGAAACGAAAGTGGCAAAGAATCGCGAATTTCATATGGAACTATGACGAAGTACGACAACGATCATTTCCTCACAGTCAGAAAATTTCAACACTTTCGAGAAGGAAACTTATTACATCCACGAACTTTTATTGATCAATTCCGAGTAGGATTACCAGAACACTGGACGCTAGCACACAAATTAGACTTTATATGTGCACACATGTCAGGAACAGTCGCAGAAACCATGCAGAATGTTGCAGCGACATGCCGATCGTACGAAGATTTCAGAGAGAAGTTTCTCTCACGATATTGGTCCAGCGAAGCACAGAACAGAGTGAAGTACGAATTATTACAGAATCCATATTTTGAAAATTCAGGAGAGAAGAGTCCCGTGAAATTTTTCGAATTAATGGCAAAGAAAAATCAATGTTTATATGTACCATACAGTGACGGAGAGTTGATTAAATTATGCGCGATGAAGTTACCATTGAAATGCCAGCAATCATTAGTAGGTCCCGGAGCAATGACGTCGAAACATTTAAAGGTATTCTAAGGGAACTAGAGTTCATATTTTCGGAAGATGACGCAAGAAAAAGACGAAGCGCACGTGAAAACGAAAGCAAAAGCAGTGGAGTCCACAAGACAGAGTACGAAGAAACAATAATTACGAACAACGTGATAACTTCGCGCCAAGAAACGACAATAGATCTCAAAAAAGAACCGGTTATGGATTTAGAAGAGAATATGGCAATAACTATAATTCACCCAGGAACGGCAACAACTATTACAGAGGGAATAACGACAACCGGAACGGGTATTGGAGTGCCAATAGACCGACAAATTATCAACAAAGAAACGAATATCAACAAGCGGAGCAAGAAAAGAGAATACAGATAGAAGAGGTGGAGGTAAGACCACCAAACCCCGATAAACGTTCGAATTGACAGCTAAGCGCCCATGCCAAAGGGAATGACGCACCGACCCAGGACAATTGCAGCACCTTGAAGAGAGAAGTAAATACTTTATCACAAGAAGAGAAGAAGGAAGAAACAAATCCACAGGGGCCAGATGAAAACGAAGACAGGAAAATAACAATATCGTGTTGGGACGAAATTAATTGGGAGAATACTGACGAGGAACTCTTCTGAACTCTACATGTCATGTGTGGTCTGGCGTCTCCTTACCAGCAACAGGTCCCAGGTTCAAACTAGTCAATTCCCTAAAAAACACGCTCAGAGCGTCGTTGCGTGAAAGTGGTAGGGAGACACGACATAGAACAACAGACACCACGCAGAATGTTAGAATATTGGTCCGTAGAATGGTTTTTACAAACAGGAGTGTCTGTAGCGCAATAACCTGCACCATCAAGAAGAAGGCACTACATTAGCTTTTTTTAGGTTTTCTAACGACACTAGGATAGTTTATATACTATTTTCTTGTAACCTATACATATTTACTGGAGAATGTCATGTTCTTTAAGAACAAAAAATGTGTTAATAAACAGGAGAGGACTTGACCTTTTGCAGAAAGGCGTCGTGGATCCACTCAAAAACGTGAAATTTCCTTCGATACGATTCCAGCCAAATCAGTGAATATGGAATATAGGTAACGTGTATGGAATGCAATACCTATATTATTTAACGTAGCAGACAAGGCACTGTAACTGTAGCTGAAGAAAAAAGCCACAGTCGTGATAATAAAAGAACAAAAGCAATAAAACTGTTTCCCAACGCAGAAGAAACCAATTCCCCAATTTTTGGTGCATTTGAGTCACAAACGGCAAGAATCTTCAACACATTCGCTTTTGAAACAAAATTAATAACATTTACAAAAATATTTATCTATTAGAACGTAGAATGAAGTGTAAGACTGTGCGAAACACTAACTCCCTAAAAAGTTATTGCATGTCAAGGAAAATGCCTGTCATAATGAGAACGGACAACAAAAGAAATATATTCCTGTCATGTGTGAAATACGTTTTTTATATTTTTTTGTTGTCAGTGGAGTAAGCTGCAGTTATACACATATTCGAAAGTATTTCTTCATAATTAAGTTGTTGCTAACATCACTGAGTCAGGGATATTAAGCTGTCTTTACATGTATTTCATGATCATTCATGTCTCTTGATAATTTAATAATGCTTGGAACGCAAAAATTTAATAACTATTTCACTTATTAGCTAGAAAAATAATTAAAAACGAACTTTAATTTTATGGCTGCTTTCTCGCCGCTTGGGGCGCTAGTGTCCCAGTGATGCAAACAGATGACAATCGGACAGAGCCAACAAGTCTGGAGAACAAGCCGCATGGCTGAGTACTTCCCAATCTAACGCCTCGATCGTTTACCTGACCCGTTTTGCTGTGTGTGATGGGTCGTTATCATGGAGCAATATTACTTTGTGTTGCCTTTTTCCAGATTCCGATCGTTTTTCACGAAATGCTCGATCTGAATCGATAGTTTGCTGTTGGTAGGGATAAGTGTTAATGGTTTCACCAAGTTTTAGCAGCTCATAATAGATGACGTCCTTCTGATCCCACCAGACACAGAGCATTGTCTTCTTTCCAAAGTGATTTGGTCTTGCAGTGGATATCGATGGTTTTCGTGGATTCACCCATAATTACCACACTTAGGATCCTCAAAAGATATCCATTTTTGATCACCTGTCGCTATTCGATGGAGAAACGACTTTTTTATGTATCTGGCGAGCAGCATTTCACAAGTGGTCTTTCGATTTGCTTGCTGTCTTTCATTCAGTTCATGCAGAGCCCATTTTCTCACTTTCTGCACCTTTCCCATATCTTTCAATCGAAGAGAAAAGGCTTTCTGCGTCACATTTAATTGTTCCGCGAGTTCCTGTTGAGTTATATCATCTTCATCCAATAAAGACTGCAATTCGTTGTCTTAGAACTTTTTCAGTGGTTTCCCATGCTCGTCGTTTCTCACATCAAAATCACCACTTTAGAATTTTTTGAACCACTCGAAACACTATGTTTTCTCAAGAGCATGTTCGCCGAAAGCTTCGACAAGCATTCGATGGGATTCTGCAGTAGTTTTCTTCAAATGGTAACAGAAAACCAATGCTGTCCGCAAACCGTAGTTCGTAAGCACAAAACCCGACATGTTTACGGGTTTGAAATAGATACCGATGTATGCAACTTGGGTTCCTGTCTGTTGACATTCATCGTCAGCCGTTACAGGAAGCAGATGGCGCTGCAGACGCGGTCTCACGGGCCCTACACTGACGGCTAGCACCATCTGCAGGGGAATTCCGTTTTCATACTTTTACACCTGTTATACATAGAATAATAGCACTCCTGACGATACTCTTGTCTCTCATTAATACTTGCCGTCGAGGACAACATATTGGGTTCCATTACTTAAGGAGTCTTCGAGCCAGTCACATATCAGGGAGCCTATTCGGCATGCTCGTACCTTTGTTAACAGTCTGCTATGGGGCACTATGTCAAACGCTTCTCTGAAATCTACGAATATGCTATCTTCTTGTTGCCCTTCATCTAGGCTTCGCAGTATATCCTGCGAGAAAAGGGCAAACTGAGTTTCTCAATGGAAGACATAAAGTCTGCAAATGAGTCCGCAATCATTTTATTGCACTTTATTTGTAAAGGCCCGTCTTGGTCACATAAATTTTATTATTCACAGTTACCGGTTTCGGCTAGTCCTATCTTTAGATCATAAAATATTCTGATATAGGTATCAATGTCAAAATCTATATATGTAGCTACACAGTAAGTGTTTTTACTATGTGCCTACATATACAGATTTTGACGTTCATACCTACATCAGAATATTTTATGATCTGAAGATGGCAATACCTGACACCGGTAATTATGAGCTGTAAAATTTGTGTGATCAAGACAGACCTTTACAAATAAAGCTGAGTTTCACTCGATTGATGCTTTGACAGACTGTGCTCATTTGTGGACAGGAACTTTTCTGTGTCAAGGGTATTTATTACATTCAGACTGAGAATATGTTCAACAATTCTGCAGCAAAACCATGTTAAGGATAATGGTCAGTAATTTTGCGGGTCTATTCTTTTTACATTCTTCTATACAGGAATCACTTGACTTTTCCCCTGTTGCTTGGGACTTGCAATGAGCGAGAGATTCACGATAAAAACACTGTGCACCGCAGTTAAAATATCACTTTTTGTGTCCCGTTGCGACGCATACGTTCCGTATTTGGCTCAAAAGTGACTGTAGCCTTCTTCTGTGATGGTGGACGAGTCACACGATGGGAAGGTCGTCACATTTCCTCCTACCCACATTTCACCCCTTCTTTTGAGGCCTCCGCGATAGAGATCAGAATAGCGACACCCAGGGTTGAAATCAGGCGGTTTTCTTGTGGGTAGACGAGGAAAACATGTCAGACACACTGCCGCTCAGAATCCATACGAAAAGGCCCTAAGAGGTGGCATAAAGGGCATCAGTCAAACACCCCTTCAAAATGGTTCAAATGGCTCTGAGCACTATGGGACTTAACATCTATGGTCATCAGTCCCCTAGAACTTAGAACTACTTAAACCTAACTAACCTAAGGACATCACACAACACCCAGCCATCACGAGGCAGAGAAAATCCCTGCCCCGCCGGGAATCGAACCCGGGAACCCGGGCGCGGGAAGCGAGAACGCTTAACACCCCTTCATTCAGGGCATTGACTCCCTCAGATATCGCAGTCGAAAACGACTGTTTGCAGTGTGATGAGCAACAGGAGGGCGTTCTTGACAAATTCGACATTGCTGACCACCCCCGCCCCCCCCCCCCCCCCCCCCAAGACGATTCAATCCCAATCTAAGAACATCTTGGGGCTGCAACCCCGTTGAACGTCATCTAACCGCTTTGGAGTGTAGTGCGATTGCAGTTTTTGCTCTGGCATACAGGATGGAACCACTAGGGACCATTCAAAACAATTCGACAAAGTTCGGACGTGATCCGAAGCAGGAAAGGGTGTTTAATCTGTTTCAGCCCTCATATTTCTAGCCCTCCAGCGGCGTGATCACAGTGGGTTCCAATATTGACACATGCGTGAATAAAGCAGCAAAGACTCCCTCAAAGACCTCCCCCCCTCCCTCCAGAACGTCAACACCCTCAGTGGCACCCATACGCCTTTGTTAGTGCTTTAAAAATGTACCTGTCAGAGTCTTCGACAACCATTCAGCAGAGTGGTGCTGCATTGCTGTTCTATCGCCTGAGGGCAGACAACCCTTTCGTCACACCTCAGGTGGTTTTGCCTGCCCCCAGGCGCTAGAACAGCAGTGTAGCACCACTCTGCTGAACGGTTGTCGACCAAGCGAGGTACTCGTATTTGGGAGGACGACAGTTCAAATCTGGGTCCAGCCATCCTGATTTAGGATTTCCATGATTTCCCTAAGTCGCTTCAAGCAAATGGTTCCTTTGAAAGTGCCATTTCGGCCCCTTATCAGTTAGATGCCCCGCACAACAAACAAGCAAGGTGGGCTACTGACCTCCCTTCAAGATGGTTCAAAAGGCTCTGAGCACTATGGGACATAACATCTGAGGTCATAAGTCCCTTAGAACTTAGAACTACTTAAAGCTAACTAACCTAAGGACATCACACACATCCATCCCCGAGGCAGGATTCGAACCTGTGACCGTAGCAGTCGCGCGGTCCCGGACTGAAGCGCCTAGAACCGCTCGTCCGCCGCGGCCGGCTCTCTTCAAGAGCTCAGATTAGAATATCGCCAGTGGATGTAAACCTCAACAGACTTTCCGCATAAACACGGCACTACTTCGTGCAAAGGCATGTGACACAGATCAACCAGTTGGATCTAATGTAAATAAGAGTAGCACTCCGCGGAATCAGTGATGTAAGCACGCCAGCATAGTCAGATCGGCAGCGTGTACATTCAGTCAAAACAGTTCCGACCAATACCTACGCCGGCTCTTGCCCAGTAGACACTCGCCGTAGTGTTCCATGGAAAGTTGTATCTTGTTGGGCGTAACGCCACTTTGTAAATTGTGTAGCGTAGTATTTTGGTTATTATTTCTTTTCATTGTCTTGTACTCTTAGTTGGCTTTTGCCACCACCAGAATTATTGTTTCTTGCTGTTCTAGAGTTTGGAACTTAGTGCTCGCGAAGAAGGCGTTTTAGTTTAATAAAGTGACCTCAAACGTGATCGTTAGTTCCTTCCTGCTGACCGAGGACACTACAGAAAGGAGGGCACAGCTGACTTCCTTCCCCATCCTTCCCTAATCCGAAAGGACCAATTGAGGCGTAGCGCCTTCGCATCGCTCCTGTCACATGTGTCGGACGATATCGTTATAGGCATGAGTCATCGACAGATGTCACCAGCTGACATGGACGTGAGTTACAGAGCTGCACGTAGTTGTACTAATATCGGCGGTAGAGGTCAGCAGTTGACGGACAGTGCTAGCAGTCGTAGTCAAAACAATGTTGTAAAGTTATGTTTGATTAATATTTAATGTATTTGCATAATTATAATTGTTTTATATGTGTAGTAGTTAGCAGTGTGAGTGTTGTATGAGTGACGAAGAACAGAAGTAAATGAAAATTGTTTTGTTTATTCACGAAGTGCCAGTTAAACTATACTGGGGATTTACTAAAATTGAATGTGCAGTCAGTTTATGGTACTAATAAATCGTGTGTAGAACACAAATTAATCGATAATTTCAGTAGGAGTAATTTTATATTTGATACTTTTCTAAATTTATTTATTTAGCAATTGCCATAAAAAGAAATGTTTTACTATGATTGGTCATTGAAGTAAAGCGCGGGTTAGCGCGGGATAATACTGCAACCTGATTTGCTGTTTGTGATATCAGCCAATCAGAAAAATGCAGGCTCGCGCCAATCTATGATGGGAACAAAGCCTTTGGTGTGATCTAGGGGGGGGGGGGGGGGTCGAGGCTGAGGGTTAGAACTAGTAACATCTCATTCAAAGCAGCTCCGACGAAAGTACTGTAAAATCGCGGAAAAATGCTAATTACGAGTTCGCGAAGTAGTACAAAGTGTATTTAAGTGAATGATATAGTGGAAGTCGTGTGGAATTTCGGATGGAATATCAAAATTATTGCTCTTGACTGTTAGTTAAAGCCGCGTGGCGTGTTGTGCGATCTAAGACTGGAACAGATGTTACGTGTAGAGCAGAGTGCACAACATATGAGCGAGCATTTTCATAACTAAACGATCTGGTGAACTCTATTAACTTCAGCAACGGGTGTAAATACCATAAACTGGCTACGTGTGTGATTGTGGTGTGTGTGTGAACTTTACATTGTGTTGCCACTTAGTACGGACATGGCAGTATTAACTGTGATCTTTATCATAAAAATACACCTGAAAATTTACATTGCCAAGTTAAAACTTTTATTTCAGTAGGTAGCCAACAAATCCCGTTTACCGGACAATTCTATGTATGTTCCGACCTACAATAGACAGTAGTGGTCTAGTATTTTCTACTACAGATTTTAGCTAGACAAATGAACATTGCTGGACACTGGCAGGGCGGTAAAAAGTAACATGCCGCACCGCACAATGACCTCGCTGTCTGGTCGCCTCTCCCAGATCAACTAACCAACGAACGGTTGTCGAAGACTGACTGGTAGATTTTCAAAGCGCTCAGCAAAGATACTAGAGTGATACCGAGGTTGTTGCCAAACTCGCGGGTCTTAGACGGACCCTTTGATGATTTATTCACGCATGTGTCAGTGTTGAACCCCTACAAGATCGGGCCAAAGGAGGGTGCGCGCGATATGGGAGGGCCGAAAAATCATAAACATCCGTTGTCGCTGTGTACATGTTCCAATTTCGTCGAATGCTTTCGAACTGTCTCTAGTGGTTACACCCACTACTGTCGCATGCTCAGATCCTGCCTCGGGCATGGATATGTGTGATGTCCTTAGGTTAGTTAGGTTTAAGTAGTTCTGAGTTCTAGGGGACTGATGACCTCAGATGTTAAGCCCCATAGTGCTCAGAGCCATTTGAAGCATTTGTAGATGAAGACTCGTGCAGTGCGGTTTGTGCGATCTGAATCTAAGTAACGAAGTAAATGAATTTTTAAACCCTAAAAATCATCGATGAAATTACACAGATGGCCGATCTGTAGTCGTTGCTGCCGGCGGAACTACTTTCAGAAACCAGCTGCACCAGCAGTACTTAGCGTGGAGCTGAAAATATTACGTAGAACAAAGCGTAGTGAGTGGCGGTAAGAAAGAGCGCGCATTACGTGAAGCAAATGTAGCAAGAAATCCGTCAAATGGGACAAAGTGTCATGAGTTACTGACTACGGATTCGAGAATAAGCAAAACCACATTGTTTCATGCTCGCACAAAGGGAACCTTAAACATAGTGAGTAGACAAATGCTGACATTTCCTATAAAGACGATCTAATATGCAAGTATTTTGGTCACATGCAAGGCAAGTCTCAATCAATGAGTGCAAACTTCAGAAGGTACTCAAAATCCATCAAGTTCGTAATTTTATTGCACTAGCAAAGAAATAGTATGAGCAAGATAATGTTGTTATCAACAGCTGAGAGAGAAAGAGGGACTGATTTGCACAAGGGTTCACGTATGTGAGATCCACAACTGGGTATCTCTATCCACGTGGGCCCATTTTTCCGATCCTAAGACAAAGGAATACTGTGGTCCATTGGAATTTAAATAAACATGCAAGGCTAGAAATTGCTCCAAGTGAAACATAATTAAAAATTAATATATTCTGCAAGAAATGTAAGCTACGTTTGAGTCGAAAACGTGGTTCACGCAAGGAGCATGTAGCCATGTCACATAAATAAGTGAAACACTAGACCAATGTCCGTAAAACACAAAAAGTTAGCTCAGAATGGCGTCCCTTCGACACACTAATCTCTCTCAAACTGTAATCTGCGCTAAGGTCGCTGATTGACTCTGACGAGGCAAAGTCCTCGTCCTCCGAGAGACATACTATGTGCGGCTACACAGAATTAATGTGGCAAAGAGCTAGGCAGAGTCATTTTACAAGTACATTTTGAAAGAAAAGAGAAGACTGGCGAGTTGAACGTTTGCACACTTCTGAAACAAGTTGGCACAGATGACTGATGGGTTGCATTGTCGTGGTACAACGGTAAGTACCATCCAGAATCCACACAAAAAGAAAGTGGAATGTAAGATGTGGCTATGACTGTGAGCAACATGTAGTGAGGCGAGTTATGGTAGACAGACCAAGGTTAATCATGCTTAATTGCAAGACCTACAAAAATTCCGATGTGAAAACCTAATGGAAGGCGGATAGATGACATAAGAAAAAATGCAGGAGTGACGTTATTCGCTAGCAGACAAAGATTGTGATGTGTGGGTAACCCTAGAGTAGCCCTCCATTCAGCTGTAGGTCTCAGATGGTTGCTGATAGGAATTCATTTTTAAAAAAATTAGTTGGAAGTAAACTTTTTGGGTGAGAAAAGCAAGGGCAGGCCAGGAAAGAAAATACTTGATGATCAACTAGCGTTAATGCAATGTCACAGCTATCAAGAAATGAAGAGGAAAAAACAATATAGAGAAGAGTGCATGCAGCGCCAAGGAAAAACGTTTAGAAATAGACTGATCGACACAAGCAGGTGTAGATGGTACCTATAATCTCGTGCTGGTGTGGGGAGGAGAAGGCGAAGTCATTCTCCTCACGACACGTCTTCACTGTGAGGCCGCTCTCAATCAGCAAGCTCCTCAGGTGCTGCACGCGGTCGAGCTGGAGATGGTACGGCGACACGAAATTCTTGTAGTCCTGCAAACGTAACGAAACAGGCGTGTTGAAAAAGCGCTGTTTGTAACCGTGCTTTCAGTAAGTGTACGCACTAGTCACGTCTTCGTCATGAACCTGTCTTACTTACAGCTGGTAGAAGTCACGCATCTTCACATTGTGGCTGGTGGTGGGGGTTTACGAAGGTCAATGAACAATTTAGTTGTCCGTTTTTCTTATGCCCCTCTGAACTGGTGAAATTAAATCTCACCTGTGATTCTTCTGTTGTCCCGGCCGCGGCCGCCGTCAGGCTCCATCACGTCTGGCTTGGTTTTAGTGATTAACTGATCAAGAAAGAGACAACAGGGGAAGCCACAAACGAAGAAAACAAACAGGCAAATCTGATACGATGTTGCACATAGTGTTTGAAGGCAACACGTTAAATGACAGGTAGGATGTTACACGTGAATAACGGTAACTGCTCGCCGAAAAAGTTAAGAAACTATGTTAAGAAACTGCGAAGACTCGTCTTGCTGCAGATCAAGACACAATAATAATCAAATACACAACTGGCCATCAAAATTGCTACTCCAAGAAGAAATGCAGATGATAAACGTGTATTCACTAGACAAATATGTTATACTAGAACTGACATGTGATTACAATTTCACGCAATTTGGGTGCATAGATCCTGAGAAATCAGTACACAGAACAACCACCTCTGGCCATAATAACGGCCTTGATACGCCTGGGCATTGAGGCAAACAGAGCTTGGATGGCGTGTACAAGTACAGCTGCCCGTGCTGCTTCAACACGATACCACAGTTCATCAAGAGTAGTGACTGGCGTATTGTGACGAGCCAGTTGCTCGCCCACCATTGACCACACGTTTTCAATTGGTGAGAGATGTGGAGAATGTGCTGGCCAGGGCAGCAGTCGAACATTTTCTGTAGCCAGAAAGGCCCGTACAGGACCTGCAACATGTGGTCGTGCATTATCCTGCTGAAATGTAGGGTTTCACAGGGATCGAATGAAGGGTAGAGCCACGGGTCGTAACACATCCGAAATGTAGCGCCTACTGTTAAAGTGCCGTCAATGCGACCAAGAGGTGACCGAGAAGTGTAACCAATGGCACCCCATTCCATCAGGCCAGGTGATACGCCAGTATGGCGATGACGAATACATGCTCCCAATGTGCGTTCACCGCGATGTCGCCAAACACGGATGCGACCATCATGATGCTGTAAACAGAACCTGGATTCATCCAAAAAAATGACGTTTTGCCATTCGTGCACCTGGGTTCGTCGTTAAGTACACCATCGCAGGCGCTCCTGTGTGTGATGCGGCGTCAAGGGTAACCGCAGCCATGGTCTACGAGCTGATAGTGCATGCTGCTGCAAACGTCGTCGAACTTTTCGTGCAGATGGTTGTTGTCTTGCACACGTCCCCATCTGTTGACTCAGGGATCGAGACGTGGCTGCACGATCCGTTGCGGATAAGATGCGGATAAGATGCCTGTCATCTCGACTGCTAGTGATACGAGGCCGTTGGGATCCAGCACGGCGTTCCGTATTACCCTCCTGAACCCACCGATTCCATATTCTACTAACAGTCATTCGATCTCGACCAACGCGAGCAGCAATGTCGCAATAAGATAAACCGCAATTGCGATAGGCTACAATCCGACGTTTATGAAAGTCGGAAACGTGATGGTAGGCATTTCTCCTCGTTACACGAGGCATCACAACAACGTTTCACCAGGCAACGCCGGTCAACTGGTGTTTGTGTTTGAGAAATCTGTTGAAAACTTTCCTCATGTGAGCACGTTATAGGTGTCGCCACCGGCGCCAGCCTTGTGTGAATGCTGTGAAAAGCTAATCATTTGCATATCACAGCATCTTCTTCTTGTCGGTTAAATTTCGCGTCTGTAACACGTCATCTTAGTGGTGTAGCAATTGTAATGGCCAGAAGTGTAATACAATTACATGGCAGATGGTCTGTCCATCTGAGCTACCGAGCACACCCCTTGCACGCTCCCCGTGAGACCCACATTCCCAACTTAATGTCCACACACTACATTCGTAGTGCCCCTGCCCATTACACTAATGCCCTAAAGAACAGATACCATTTTCATATAGTTAAGGCTAACTGTTCATTGCCCTTCTTATGTGCTGCATGCACATGCATTGCCCGAACTCTTACGAGACTCGGTAAGATTGTCTGCCGCGAGTAATGAGTGTAATGGGCAGGGCCACTACGAATGTAGTGTGTGGACATTAAGTTGGGAATGGGGGTCTCACGGGGAGCGTGCAAGGGACAAATCCCTGCAGTGTCGCACTATCCTCTGTGTCCTCCGTGGCTCAGATGGCTATAATGAAAAAAAAAAAAAAAAAAGCCGGCACGGCAGCTCAGCATACTCGGTCAGAGGTTTAGCTACCCTCTGTAATAAAAAACTGAGTGAACGGATAAACGAAGAACCTGAACGGGTGTCATATGACGTCAGCACCGAACAAATTGAACTGACAATATAGAACTAAATGAGATAAAAAAAGATGGATAGAGCGTCTACCATGTAAGCAGGAGATCCCAGGTTCGAATCCCGGTCGGGACACACATTTTTAACTGTCCCCGCTGATGTATATCAACGCCTGTCGACAGCTTAGGGTCTTGACTTAATTATCATTTCGATCTTGATGGAGCGAATCTTTGAGATCACTGCGGCGCTACATTGTTTGACCGGTGTTCATGGTGCAAATTAATGGTTTGTTTTGAAGATTTCTTGAATGTCGACGATGTCCATTTTGTGTAGTGTAACACATACATTCCGTGGAAGGTTAATCTCTTCGTCTCTCGGACACTCATTTTGTGTCGCCCTCCTGACGCACGAGGTGAGTCACTAGCAGCTAATATTTTTCCTCGCATGATCATTAACACAACTCTTTCAAATGAGCCTTAGTAAAGATTGAACTTGCGACCTCGCACTTAAAGGGTTTCCTTGTAAGAACTGGCTTCGACTGGGGTGTCGAGAGCGCGTCCCGTCATTTTAGGGTTCCAAGACCTACGGCACCGTCCACCTCCGCCGACAAGGAGAGATGCTCCTTGACCAGCCTAATAGGTGTGCCTCTCGCGTATTCGTTCAGACCCGTGAAAGCACTCTTGGCGTCCTCACAGTTGGTGCACCTGGAATAGAAAGTCTTCCGCAAAAACGGCGTGTGGCCCTGCCGGCGGCGAGGAAGATCTGAGATTCGAACTAACGACTCCTTTAGCCTCCTAGAAATATGCCATGTTGTACCAATTTTATATTAATAAAACTAGGGGTCAGAAAATTATAATATATTCACGAGCCCGGAGTCATGTTGTTTAGCCAAGGCCACGGAGGTACGTAATTGCTGGGGAAAATTCATTTCATATGATTTAATAGGCAGTTAATTAACTCGACTTGTAATCTACTCGGCCGATCAGCTCGTGACTAATATCAGTCGACTCGTAATCTAAAGACGAAGCTAATGTGGTACCAAAAGTAATGGTTAAATTTTATTAGGGCGCCCTTCCTTTGTCAGAGGGTTGCACTGGTTGCTGCTTTGCCTCCACGTGTTCTGTGGCAGGATATCACAATATATCGGTGCTACAACGTGTCTCATTGGTGTGCCTTGGGAGTCTCCATTATGCATCTACACATACATCTACACCTCCGTCTATACCCTGCAAATCACAGTGGAATGCATGGAACAGGGTACCTACCGCTGTGCCACTTATTGGGCTGGCTCTGAGCACTATAGGACTTAACATCTGTGGTCATCAGTCCCCTAGAACGTAGAACTACTTAAACCTAACTAACCTAAGGACATCACACACATCCATGCCCGAGGCAGGATTCGAACCTGCGACCGTAGCAGTAGCGCGGTTCCGGACTGCGCGCCTAGAACCACTAGACCACCGCGGCCGGCCCCACTTGTTGGGGTTCCATCCCATTCCGTAATGTATGGAGTGTGTGAAGAATGACTGCTTAAATTACTCTGTGAGCACCGTAGTTTGTCTGATCTTGTATTCGCAGTCCTTACGGGATCGACGCGTGCGGGATTGTAGTATAATCCTATATTCCTCACTTTATACTGGCTCTTGAAACACCGACTATCGGCTTCCCAAGATTCTTGACATCTACCTTGAAGCGTGTGCCATTCTGTGTTCTCGCTGCATCGTGTGTAAAACCAACCAGAGACAATACGCGCTGCCCTTATCCGTATACAGTCAGTATACCCTACTAGCCCTATCTGGTATGGGTGCCACACACCTGAGCGATATTCTATTATGGGTCACTCAGTTGTTTTGTAATCCATCTCTACTGTAGATGCACTGTTTTTTTTTTCTCTGTCCTACCAATGATTCCGCAGAAATGTAGGAACACGCGAGGCAATACTGACCCTACGACTTCTCATAACAGATAGGTTAAGCAAAGGCAAACTACGTTTCTAGCATTTGTAGATTTAGATAAAGCTTTGACAATGTTGACTGGAATGCTCTCTTTCAAACTCTAAAGGTGAAGGGGTAAAATAAAGGAAGCGAAAGGCTATTTACAATTTGTGCAGAAACCAGATTGCAATTACTCGTATAAGAGTCGAGGAGTACGAAAGGGAAGCGGTGGTTGAGAAGGGAGTGAGACAGGTTTGTAGCCTATCGCCTGTGTTATTCAATCTGTATATTGAGCAAGCAATAAAGGAAACAAAAGGAAGATTTGGAGCAGGAATTAAACTCCACGGAGAAAAAATAAAAACTCTGACGTTTGCAGATGACATTGTAATTGAGAAGATGAACGGAATGGACAGTGTCTTGAAAGGACGATATGAAATGAACTTCAACAATATCAAAACGAGAATAATGGAACGTAGTCGAATTAAATCTCGTGATTCCAAGGGAATTAGATTAGGAAATGAGACACTTAAACTAACAGATGATTTTTTTTACTATTTGGAACGCAAAATAACTGACGATGGTCGAAGTAGGGAGGACATAAAATGCAGATTGGCAACGTCAAGGAAAAGGTTTCTGAAGAAGACAAAGTTGTTAACATCGAGTATAAATTTTAGTGTCAGGGAGTCCTTTCTGAAAGTGTTTGTGTGGAGTTGTAGCCATATAAGGAAGAGAAACCTAGACGATAAACGCTTTAGACAAGAGGAGAATAGACGCTTTTGAAATGTGGTGCTACAGAAGAATGCTGAAGATTAGATGGGTAGATCACGTAACTAATGAGGAGGTACTGTATAGAATTGGGGAGGATAGAAAGTTTTGGTACAACCTTACTGAAAGAAGGGATCGGTTGGTAGGACACATTCTGAGGCATCAAGCGATCACCTAGTCAGTAGCGGAAAGAGGCATGGGGGGGGGGGGGGGGGGGGGTAAAAATCGTAGAGAGAGAGAGCAAAAGATGAATACAGTAAACAGATTCAGAGGGATGTAGGTTGCAGTGGTTTCTCGGAGACGAAGAGGCTTAGCTGCATCAAACCAGTCTTTGGACTGAAGAACACAACAACAGCAACAGCAACACGAATGAACAGAAGTCTGGTACCGGCATTACCTACGAGCGGGAGTTTATGATCGTTTTATATCATGTCTCCCCGTATTGTTATATTTAGGAGTTTGCATGAATTAAATGATTTTAATTACTACTTACTGGTGTAGTTAGCGTATACATTTTCCTTCTAATTTTGTGAAGTACACAGTTATAGGTTTGACTACACTTGAAGCAAGTTTCCAATCTTTGTACCACTTAGAAATCTCATAGAGATGTAATATTTATACAGCTCCTTTTAGGTAGTGTTTCATTACAGATAACAACGTAATTTACGAAATATCTGAGGTTACTATTGATACAGTATGCCATGTTCCTAACATTAAGCAGATGAAGTGATATCGGACGTTCCCCAAGGAAATGTTGTAGGTCCAACACTATTCCTAATGTTCCTAAAAGATTTAGGAGACAATCTGAGCAGCTGTCTTAGATCATTTACTGTCCAGAAAAGTCATCAGGAGAGCAAAAACAACAAGAAAAGTATTTAGGAAAGATATCTGTAAGGTGCGGAAGGTGGCAATTAACTCTAAGTAATGAAAAGTGTGGGGTCATCCACATGAGTACTGAAAGGCACCAGCCAAAGTTCGGTTACACGATAAATCTCACAAACTTAAAGGCCGTCAATTAAATTATAGATGTCAATTACGAACAACTTAAATTGGAACGATCATTTAGATAATGTCGTAGGAAAGATGGACCAAAGAGGGCGTTTTGTTGGCAGAACGCTTAGAAGACGTATCAAATCTACTACAGAGACTACGCTTCTCCTTCCTTTTCTGTAGTATTTCTGCGAGATATGCTATCCTTGCCGATAAAATTGACAGATGACATCGAAAAACTTCAAAGAAGGGCAGCTCGTTTCGTGTTATCGTAAAACAGGGGAGAGTGTGTTACAGATATGATACGCGAATTGGGGTGGCAATCATTAAAACAAAGGCTTTTTTCCTTCTGCCGCGATACTGTAACGGAATTTCGGCCTCCAACTTTCTCCTTCAACTGTAAAAATATTTTTTTTTTTCATCCAGTACACAGGGAGAAATTATCATCGTAAAAAGTAACAGAAACAGAGCTCGCACGGAAAGAATTAACTGTTCTTTTCACCAGCGTGCTGTTCGAGAGTTTAACGGTAGACAAATTCTGTGAAAGTGGTTCGATGAACCCTGTGCCAGGAGGATTGTAGAGTAGTAATGTAGATGTAGATGAACAACAACAGTCCCAACACAAATTCCTGGAGCACGCCTGAAGTTGTCTCTACATCTGTGGATGATTTCCTATTCAAGACAGCACGTAGTGTCCTCCCTGTCCATGAAATATCCAATCCAGTCACGAATTTCTTTTGGTACTCAGTATAATAGTAATATCGTTAATGAACGTAACTGTGGTACTGAGTCAAATACTTCTGCGAGATCAAGAAATTTTGCATCCGCCTGACTCCCTTGATCAGTGGCTTTCTAGATGTCTTCTGAGAAAATCACAAGTTGTGTTTCACATTGTAGACTTTTCGGAATCCATGCTGGTTGACATGGGGAATACCTGATTACGTTTCAGCTCAGAATATGTCAAATGGATGTCAAGTATATTGGGCGGTAGTTTAGTGGATCACTCCTGTTACTCTTCCTGTAGACAGGCGTGACATGTGTTTCGTTCCAATCACTAAGCGTTGTTTTTTGTTATTGAGATCTACTGTATATCATGACTAAAAAAGAAGCTAACTAGCCGCAAATTAATGGTTTTTTTTATCAAAATCAGAAGCTTTTTCAGTTGTTTCTCAACGCCACTGAAACATACACTCCTGGAAATTGAAATAAGAACACCGTGAATTCATTGTCCCAGGAAGGGGAAACTTTATTGACACATTCCTGGGGTCAGATACATCACATGATCACACTGACAGAACCACAGCCACATAGACACAGGCAACAGAGCATGCACAATGTCGGCACTAGTACAGTGTATATCCACCTTTCGCAGCAATGCAGGCTGCTATTCTCCCATGGAGACGAACGTAGAGATGCTTGATGTAGTCCTGTGGAACGGCTTGCCATGCCATTTCCTCCTGGCGCCTCAGTTGGACCAGCGTTCGTGCTGGACGTGCAGACCGCGTGAGACGACGCTTCATCCAGTCCCAAACATGCTCAATGGGGGACGGATCCGGAGATCTTGCTGGCCAGGGTAGTTGACTTACACCTTCTAGAGCACGTTGGGTGGCACGGTATACATGCGGACGTGCATTGTCCTGTTGGAACAGCAAGTTCCCTTGCCGGTCTAGGAATGGTAGAACGATGGATTCGATGACGGTTTGGATGTACCGTGCACTATTCAGTGTCCCCTCGACGATCACCAGTGGTGTACGGCCAGTGTAGGAGATCGCTCCCCACACCATGATGCCGGGTGTTGGCCCTGTGTGCCTCGGTCGTATGCAGTCCTGATTGTGGCGCTCACCTGCACGGCGCCAAACACGCATACGACCATCATTGGCACCAAGGCAGAAGCGACTCTCATCGCTGAAGACGACACGTCTCCATTCGTCCCTCCATTCACGCCTGTCGCGACACCACTGGAGGCGGGCTGCACGATGTTGGGGCGTGAGCGGAAGACGGCCTAACGGTGTGCGGGACCGTAGCCCAGCTTCATGGAGACGGTTGCGAATGGTCCTCGCCGATACCCCAGGAGCAACAGTGTCCCTAATTTGCTGGGAAGTGGCGGTGCGGTCCCCTACGGAACTGCGTAGGATCCTACGGTCTTGGCGTGCATCCGTGCGTCGCTGCGGTCCGGTCCCAGGTCGACGGGCACGTGCACCTTCCGCCGACCACTGGCGACAACATCGATGTACTGTGGAGACCTCACGCCCCACGTGTTGAGCAATTCGGCGGTACGTCCACCCGGCCTCCCGCATGCCCACTATACGCCCTCGCTCAAAGTCCGTCAGCTGCACATACGGTTCACGTCCACGCTGTCGCGGCATGTACCAGTGTTAAAGACTGCGATGGAGCTCCGTAGCCGGCCGAAGTGGCCGTGCGGTTAAAGGCGCTGCAGTCTGGAACCGCGGGACCGCTACGGTCGCAGGTTCGAATCCTGCCTCGGGCTTGGATGTTTGTGATGTCCTTAGGTTAGTTAGGTTTAAGTAGTTCTAAGTTCTAGGGGACTAATGACCTCAGCAGTTGAGTCCCATAGTGCTCAGAGCCATTTGAACCATTTTTTTTGAGCTCCGTATGCCACGGCAAACTGGCTGACACTGACGGCGGCGGTGCACAAATGCTGCGCAGCTAGCGCCATTCGACGGCCAACACCGCGGTTCCTGGTGTGTCCGCTGTGCCGTGCGTGTGATCATTGCTTGTACAGCCCTCTCGCAGTGTCCGGAGCAAGTATGGTGGGTCTGACACACCGGTGTCAATGTGTTCTTTTTTCCATTTCCAGGAGTGTACATCGATATCACTCATTTTTGATTGGAATTAAACTGAAGAATTGCTCCTGGATTTTCCTTTGCAAAGAAAGTTTTGAAAGCGGAGTTCAGCCTTCCTGCTTTTGCTTTGTTACACTCAATTTCAGTTCCTGTGTGCCACTGAGAATCTTTACATATGAATGTGACTGGAATTTCTTTTGTTTTCCAAGATATCTTGCGATAATATTCTACTACGTTCGTCATTGAAGGCTTCAGAAATTGCTCTTTTCTAACAGTCGAACGTGTTGCAACTAACATTTCTGTATCTACAGTTCTACACTTTGTTTTACACCTATTGTGTATTAGTCCGTTTCTTCAGAAGTTTCTTTACAGAGACTGTGTGTCATGGACGGTTCCTCCCATAACGACGTGTACTGCTAGGTACATGTGTATCCAGTGTTTGGTCAAGTATTCTTCTGAACTTCAGTTGCAGTTCCTCTTTATGGTCCTACCCACAACTAAATGTTTCAAGTTTCTCACTGGGATGTGACACAGCTCCTCTGGTTTACTGAACAGGTGAATCTTCATGTTTGTTTTAGCTGTTTTCTGTACTTTGTAATCTTTATTCTACAGCCGCCTCATGGTCACTGACATCAGTTTCAACATGGACATCCTGAGCCTGGTTAAGTTTATTTCCTGCCGTTAACTCAAACACATTTCCCCCATGAGAGGGCTCCAGAACTATCTGCTCTAGCTAGTTTTCGAAGAAAGAATACAGTAATTGTTTCACAAAACTGTGATGCCAGATAATTGTCGGACGACTAAAGCCTTCTTTGGTGATGACAGTACGATTGTGGAACGTACGTCTTGACGAAGTGAGTTTTTTCTCAAGTTTTCGGTTACATCTGGGACATATCTTGGCGTTAACTGTGAATCTGTCGATTTGTAGCGCACCTCCTAATTCGCGTCGACAAATGCGATGTGATTCCATGTTTTTACCGCTCTAATAGGCTTTTTAATTGTCCGTGCATTGTGTAGGCAATCGGGTAACGGCGTTAAAGAGTTAGAATGCGAACGTACATGCAACATCCCAGTCGATCGTAGAAAACCGCTGGGGGACGTCTGCAAGCGCAGTAAAAACTTGAATGTACGGATACACAACGGTGGGAATCTCAGAACGTGTCAAAACAGTAATTTAGAATTCAGTTCTGTTGACAGCCTCGTGTGGCAGGTGGTCCGTACTGAAGTAACAACACAAATCTGCCATTTTTCTCAAGCACGGTAATTGCGACATGAGAGAAATTCTGTCCAGTGCTGTAAATATTCTTTTTTACACTTCGAACTAGTTGAAACACGGTTAGAAACACACAGAGAAGGTTTAACTAAGATCGAGAAGTACTGTGTGGAAAAAACTCAACTATTACCTATTAGGCGACTGTGTTTTAAGTGTTCACAAATGCGTATTTATGCACGTAGTATACTATGACTGCAATATCAAAAAGTCATAGTACGGTTAAGTCGACTTATACAAATAGCTAAATGTAACAATTTGAAGGGATATGAAATGGAATGATCATGCAGGCTCAGTCACAGCTAAACCAGGACACAAAATTCGGTTCATTGGCCCGATACTGGAAAAACGCAGTCAGGCGACAAGGCATATTGCTTACAAGTAGAGTAGCGCTCTACCAAAACTGCGATTCGATAGTTTTGGTAGAGGACATAAATGACGTAATTAATGTTAGCATTACCGGTAGTATTGGTAGCACTAGTAGCGTAGAAACGTAAATGTATGTGTAAGAGAGGAACTGGGAGCCGACGATTTCTCTTTGTCTTTTTGTTTGTTGGCTAATTGTTTTGCACATAATCAGAACCGCATAAAATCAGTGTTAGTCCATTCTGTATCTTATATACTCACAGGATATAAATTGCAATTTATAAATAATAAAATGAAACTGATCGCCTAACTTTTCCGTTTTTATGTAACCAAAGCAAATACGTTTGACGCAAATACAGTTTAAATGCACAAACAAACAAAATGTATATAATTATTGTTGTCATTTTGTACTTAATAGAATGTTTTGCATTACGATCAAAGGCAAGAGTTTCCTGTTATTATTGATAAATGCGGAAGTTCATTATGGGTAACAGAAACATGTTTTATATAAACTCGACGAAAAACATTACAAATAAAGCCTCTATTAAACATTGGCAATTTTCATTTTGCTATAAATACTGTTTGTTTGTAAGTAACAGACGGTAGGATAACTATGTAGAACAAAAATGTTCTCTACGTTATATAGCCCTTTATACACTCCTGGAAATTGAAATAAGAACACCGTGAATTCATTGTCCCAGGAAGGGGAAACTTTATTGACACATTCCTGGGGTCAGATACATCACATGATCACACTGACAGAACCACAGCCACATAGACACAGGCAACAGAGCATGCACAATGTCGGCACTAGTACAGTGTATATCCACCTTTCGCAGCAATGCAGGCTGCTATTCTCCCATGGAGACGATCGTAGAGATGCTGGATGTAGTCCTGTGGAACGGCTTGCCATGCCATTTCCACCTGGCGCCTCAGTTGGACCAGCGTTCGTGCTGGACGTGCAGACCGCGTGAGACGACGCTTCATCCAGTCCCAAACATGCTCAATGGGGGACAGATCCGGAGATCTTGCTGGCCAGGGTAGTTGACTTACACCTTCTAGAGCACGTTGGGTGGCACGGGATACATGCGGACGTGCATTGTCCTGTTGGAACAGCAAGTTCCCTTGCCGGTCTAGGAATGGTAGAACGATGGGTTCGATGACGGTTTGGATGTACCGTGCACTATTCAGTGTCCCCTCGACGATCACCAGTGGTGTACGGCCAGTGTAGGAGATCGCTCCCCACACCATGATGCCGGGTGTTGGCCCTGTGTGCCTCGGTCGTATGCAGTCCTGATTGTGGCGCTCACCTGCACGGCGCCAAACACGCATACGACCATCATTGGCACCAAGGCAGAAGCGACTCTCATCGCTGAAGACGACACGTCTCCATTCGTCCCTCCATTCACGCCTGTCGCGACACCACTGGAGGCGGGCTGCACGATGTTGGGGCGTGAGCGGAAGACGGCCTAACGGTGTGCGGGACCGTAGCCCAGCTTCATGGAGACGGTTGCGAATGGTCCTCGCCGATACCCCAGGAGCAACAGTGTCCCTAATTTGCTGGGAAGTGGCGGTGCGGTCCCCTACGGAACTGCGTAGGATCCTACGGTCTTGGCGTGCATCCGTGCGTCGCTGCGGTCCGGTCCCAGGTCGACGGGCACGTGCACCTTCCGCCGACCACTGGCGACAACATCGATGTACTGTGGAGACCTCACGCCCCACGTGTTGAGCAATTCGGCGGTACGTCCACCCGGCCTCCCGCATGCCCACTATACGCCCTCGCTCAAAGTCCGTCAGCTGCACATACGGTTCACGTCCACGCTGTCGCGGCATGTACCAGTGTTAAAGACTGCGATGGAGCTCCGTAGCCGGCCGAAGTGGCCGTGCGGTTAAAGGCGCTGCAGTCTGGAACCGCGGGACCGCTACGGTCGCAGGTTCGAATCCTGCCTCGGGCTTGGATGTTTGTGATGTCCTTAGGTTAGTTAGGTTTAAGTAGTTCTAAGTTCTAGGGGACTAATGACCTCAGCAGTTGAGTCCCATAGTGCTCAGAGCCATTTGAACCATTTTTTTTGAGCTCCGTATGCCACGGCAAACTGGCTGACACTGACGGCGGCGGTGCACAAATGCTGCGCAGCTAGCGCCATTCGACGGCCAACACCGCGGTTCCTGGTGTGTCCGCTGTGCCGTGCGTGTGATCATTTCTTGTACAGCCCTCTCGCAGTGTCCGGAGCAAGTATGGTGGGTCTGACACACCGGTGTCAATGTGTTCTTTTTTCCATTTCCAGGAGTGTATATCCTCAATCAGTTTTTAGCCCCCCCCCCCCTCCTTTAAACTATTGACCTTGCCGTTGGTTGGGAGGCTTGCGTGCCTCAGCGATACAGAAGATAGCTGTACCGTAGGTGCAACCACAACGGAGGGGTATCTGTTGAGAAACCAGACAAACGTGTGGTTCCTGAAGAGGGGCAGCAGCCTTTTCAGTAGCTGCAGGGGCAACGGTCTGGATGATTGACTGATCTGGTCTTGCAACATCAACCAAAACGGCCTTGCTGTGCTGGTACTGCGAACGGCTGAAAGCAAGGGGAAAGAAACTACGGCCGTAAATTTTCCCGAGAGCTTGAAACTTAACTGTATGTTAAATGATGATGGCATCCTCTTGGGTAAAATATTCCGGAAGTAAAATTGTCCCTCATTCGGATCTCCGAGCGGGCGTTCTACGGATCGGAGAGTGGAATGTCAGATCCCTTAATCGTGCAGGTAGATTAGAAAATTTAAAAAGGGGAATACAAAGAAAAGGACGTCTGGTCAGGTGAATACAGTTTTATAAATACAAAATCAAATAGGGGTGATGCAGGAGTGGGTTTAACATTGAATAAGGAACTAGGAACGCCGCTAAGCTACCATGAAGAACATACTGAACGCATTATTGTATCCAAAATAAATACCAAGCCCACGCCTATCACAGTAGTACAAGTTTATATGGCAACTAACTCTGCAGATGATGGAGAGACTGAAGAAATGTATGATGCGACAAAAGAAGTTATTCAGATAGTTGAAGGAGTAGAAAATGTAATTGTGACGGGGGATTGGAATTCGATAGTAGGAAAAGGAAGAGAGGGAAAAATAATAGGTGAATATGGACTCCGGAAAAGGAATGAAAGAAGAAGCCGCCTGGTAGAGTTTTGCACAGAGCATAATTTAATCACTGCTAATGCTTGGTTTAAGAATCATAAAAGAAGACTGAATACGTGGAAGAGGCCAGGAGATACCGAAAGATTTCAGATTCATTATACGATGGTAAGACAGAGATTTCGAAATCAGATTTTAAATTGTACGACATTTCCAGGAGCAGACGTGGACTCTGACCACAATTCATTGGTAATGAACTGTAGATTAGAACTGAATAAATTTGAAAACGCAGGAAGTTAAGGAGGTTGTACCTGGATAAGTTGAAAGAACGAGAAACTGCTGAGGGTTTCAGAGGGGGCGTTAACAATGGTTGACTAGAACATGGAAAAAGAATGCAGTAAAGGATGAGCGGCTAGCTTTAAGAGATGAAATAGCGAAGGCAGCAGAAGATAAAAAAAAAAGAAAAAAAAGACAAGGCCCAGTAGAAACCCTTGGATAGGATAAGAGGTAATGAATTTAACTGATGAAAGAAGAAAATATAAAAATGCAGTAAATGATGCAGACGAAAGGGAATACAAACGTTTAAAACTGAGATTGACAGGAAGCGCAAAGTGGCTAAGCAGGACTGACTAGAGGGCAAATGTAAAGATTTAGAAGTATGTATCTCTAAACGAAAGAGAGATACTGGTTACAGAAAAATTAGAGAGACATTTGCGGAAAAGAGAAGCAGCTGCATGGACATCAAAAGGTCGGATGGGAAACCGGGCCAAAGCAAAGAAGGGAAAGCTGGAAGTTGGAACTATATATAGAGGGTCTGTACAAGGGAGATGAACTTGATGGTAATATTATAGAAAGGAAAGTGGACGTGGATGAAGATGAGATGAGAGACGACACTGTGAGAAGAACTTGACCGAGCACTGAAAGACCTAAGTCGAAACAAGGTCCCGGGAGTAGACATTTTTCCGTCAGTACTATCGATAGTCTTGTGAGATCCAGCCGTGACAAAACTCTTCCAGGTGAAATTAAAGATGTAAGATGCAGGCGAAATACCCTCAGACTTTAAGAATAGCTAATAATTCCAATTCGGAGGAAAGCAGTTGCTGACAAGTCTGAAAATTACCGAACTATCAGTTCGATAAGACACGGCTGCAAAATACTGACAGGAAGTTTTTACAGAAGAAATCTGGTAGAAGCCGACCTCTGGGAAGAACAGTTTGGATTCCGAGAAAGATAGGGACACATGAGGCAATACTGACCCTACTACTTATCTTAGAAGACAGGTTAAGGAAAGACAAACCTACGTTTACAGTATTTGTAGACTTAGATAACGCTTTTGACAATGTTGACTGGAATACTCGCTTTCAAATTCTGAAGGTAGTAGGAGTAAAATACAGGGAGCGAAAGGCTATTTACAACTTGTACAGAAATCAGACGGCAGTTAGAAGAGTCGAGGGGCATGAAAGAGAAGCAGTGGTTGGGAAGGGAGTGAGACAGGGTTGTCGCCTATCCACGATGTTATTCAATCTGTATATTGAGCAAGCAGTAAAGGAAACAAAAGAAAAATTCGGAGTAGGAATTAAAGTTCAGTGAAAAGAAATAAAAAGTTTCAGATTAGCCGATGACGTAATTTTATTAGGGACAGCAAAGGACTTGGAAAAGCAGTTAAACGGAATGGACAGTGTCTTGAAAGAAAGATATAAGATGAACATCAACAAAAGCAAAACAAGGATAATGAAATGTAGCCGAATTAAATCAGATGATGCTAAGGGAATCAGATTGGAAAACGAGACACTTAGTGTTAGATGAGTTTTGTTATTTGGGCAACAAAATAACTGATGATGGCCGAAGTAGAGAGGATATAAATGTAGATTGGCAATGGAGAGAAAAACATTTCTGATGAACAGAAGTCTGTTAAGATCGGGTATGGATTTAAGCTTTAGGAAGTCTTTCCTGAAGGTATTTGTCTGGAGTGTAGCTATGAATGGAAGTAAAATATGGACGATAAACAGTTTAGGCAAGAAGAGAATAGAAGCTTTCGAAATGTGGTGCTACAGATGAATGTTGAAGATTACGTGGGTAATCACATAACTAAGGAGGAGGCAAGAAATTTGTGGCAACTCGGCTCTTGCAGCATCCGGAATTGTCTGGATGATGCTTTTTCGAAAGTCCGATGGTATTTCACCAGTCTCATACATTCTACACACCAACGTGAATAATCATTTTGTTGCCACTTCCGCCAATGATTTTAGATATTCTTACGGAATGTTATCTATCCTTCTGCCTCATTTGATTTTAAGGCTTCCAGAGCTCTTTTTAAATTCTGATTCTAATATTGGATCCACTATCTTTTTCCTATCGGCTCCTTTTTCTTCTTGTATCACGCCACCCCTCACAGAGGTCTTCAATGTACTCTCTCCACCTATCTGCTCTATCTTCTGAAAACTGTAGAATTCCCAGTGCACTCTGAATGTTACCGACCTTGTTTTTAATTTCACCAGTGGTTGTTTCGACTTTTCTGTATGCTGAGTCAGTCCTTTCGACAGTCACTTCCTTCTAGATTTCTTCAAGCTATAGGGGACATTGACCTGGGCTTCCATTGAACCTGTGGTGCAGTAATCGGAGGCACAGTGACCTGTATGTACTACGTGAACATCATTAGAGACCACCTGAACCGCTTCATGCTTTATTCTTCCCGTTGCCGATGGCATCTTCCAACAGGATAATTATCCGTATCAAAAAGATAAATTGTGTTACAGTGGTTTGAGGAGACCGTTAGTGAATGTGTTTCGTCTAATACGAGACTGGGGGAAAATGTTTACTGCTGCTACGTACTGACGGAGTCACCGCCTAGGAGGTAATTATTGAAATCGAGGAAAGTATCGAAACCGTTCTAGCCAATAAACAGTATTCATTAGACAATTGACGGGTAATCTTTGTAGTCAAATTTAGTGTGCTCTACGCCGACATCATGGCAAATATGAACAAATATGCAGGGGAATATGGAAGAGAAAGACTCATGTGGGTTCGGGAAGAGCAGTAGTAAGAAAAACAATGGTCTGTCCTTACAAAGATAGCCACCCTGGCCTTGCTGTGATGGAACTGCAAGCGACTGAAAGCAAGCGAAAGATACAGCTCTTATTCCTCTCGAAGGCAAGCCGGTCATTCGTACGCTCATTCGTAGGGTTATATAACCGGACTATCAGCTTAATAAGTCATGGTTGTCAAACACTGACCCGTATTATTTGCAGAAGAATGGAAAAGCTGTTAGAAGCCGACTTCGGGGAAGGTCAGTTTTGGTTCCGCGGAAATGTAGGAACAAGCGAGGCAATACTGAAGTTACATCTTATCTTAGAAGACAGACTAAAGAAAGGCAAACTTACATTTATAGCATTTGTAGATTTAGAGAGAGCATTTGAAATGTTCGTTGGACTACCCTGTTTGAAATGTTGAAGGTAACACGGATAAAATATAGGAAGACAACCAGATGGCAGTTACAAGAGTCAAGGGAAATGAAAGAAAAGCAGCAATTTAGAAGAGAACGAGGTTGGGTTGTAGCCTATCCACGGTGTTAGGCAATCTGTACGTTCACCAAGCAGTAAAGGAAACCATAGAATTTTTTTTAGAATGAATTAGAGTTTAGGGAGAAGCAGCAAAAGCTTCCAGGTTTGCCGACCGCATTGTAGTACTGGCAGAGACAGTAAAGGACTTGGAAGAGGAGTTGAATGGAATGGCAAATGTCTTGAATGGAGGATATAACATGTGCATCAACAAAAGTAAAATAAGAGTAATGAAATGTAGTTGAACTAAATCAGATCATAATGTGGGGATCAGACTAGGTTATGAGACACTAAAAGAAATAGATGAGTACACTAGAAGAAATAGATGAGTTTTGGTATTTGGACGATATAGAGAGGATAAAAAATGTAAACTGTCTATAGCAAGAGAAGCATTTCTGAAAAAAGAGGCATTTGTTAACATCACGTATAAATTTAAGTTTCAGGAAGTCTTTTCTGAAAGTATGAGGGTGATTTGATAAGTCTAGTAAAAAAAACTGTTTGTTTCGTAAACAGCTCATATTAGTTCTCGACATACTCTCCTTTCAGGGATATACACTTACTCTGTTGACCCTCCACATTTTTCATCCCATCGGAAAAAAAGGTTGTGTCAAATTCTGTAAAATGCTTTTTGACTACAACTATCGCTTCCTCATTTGATGACAACTTCTTCCCAGTAAGCCAAAGTTTCATGGTAGGGAACAGGAAGAAGTCATTTTAGGCTAAGTCAGCAGAGTAGGGTGGATGAGTAACATATTCGAAGCCAATTTCATGCACTTTCGCCATTGTTATCGCTGATGTGTGAGATGGTGCATTATCCTGGCGAAATAGTATTTTTTTGCGTGCCAAACTTGATCTTCTTTTCAGCTAATGCAAATTTCAAACGTTCCAACAATGAAGCACAACAGGGTCAAGTCACGGTTCTGCCTTTTTGCAAGTAATCCATGAGGATTAGTCCTTGGGAATCCCAAAAAACATTGGCCATCACCTTACCAGCTTACGAAATGGTCTTTTCCTTCTTCGGCATCCTTTCACCAGGCTTGTCCATTCTTTTGACTGCCGTTTTGACTCTGGTGTGTAGTGATGGATCCATGTATCATCAACAGTCACACATCGACGCAGAATATCTTGCACATTGCGACCAAACATCGAAAGACATTGTGTTGAAATGTTGTGGCTAATGCGCTTTTGGTCGACTGCCAGTAATCGCGGAATCCACCTCTCACGCAGCTTCTTCGTAGCCAGTTTTCCGTGCAGGATGTTACGCACTAGCTCATTTGAGATGCCTACAGTCTCAGCAGTCTCACGAATTTATATTCGGCCGTCTTGCATTACCATCTCATGCATTTTGTCAACGGCTTCCCTTGTGGTGACCTGGATTAGACTTCCGGACCGCGCTCCTCCTTCGGTGCTTGTCCGACCACGTTTAAATCCATTAATCCAAAAGTAAATGGCCTTCAATGAACTTCATCTAGTTGTGTTTTGATTCGTTCTGTAGTCGAACCCTACAAATTAAAATGTTTCATAACAGCATGAAACTCGATTTTCTCCATTTTCAATTGCAGTCGACTCACTGACAAAGCCAGATGGCTGTCTGTACATTGTTGTAATTCTTTACACGACCCTTGGAATAATCAAGCTTACCAGCCATGAAAGCGAAACAGAAATATTCCATTCCTTCATGGAAACATAACAGACTTATCAAACCAACCTCTTATTTTTTGTACGTCCGTCCTCGTGATTGGAGGTTTTGTGGACTTTGGCCGTTCACTTATGTAATAAAGTGGAACACTTACAGCCGTACTTACGATGTTATTTATTGTATGGTTACCAGTTCCGGTGTTTCAGTGCATCATCTTCAGGCCGTAACTGACACTGAGGGGGTTAGCTCCAAGTGCGAGAATTATCGCACAATCATCTTAACAGCTCATGCACCCAAGATGCTGACAGGAATAACATAACACAAGAATGGAAAAGAAAATTGAGGCTCTGTTAGATGACCATCAGTTTGAGTTTAGGAAAGGTAAAGGCACCAGAGAGGCAGTTCTGACGTTGCAGCTGATAATGGAAACAAGAATGAAGGTAACTCAAGACATGTTTATAGGATTTCTCACCTGGAAAGAGCGTCTGGCAATGTAAGATGGTACAAGATGGTAGAAATTCTGAGAAAAATAGGGACAAGCAATAGGGAAAGGCGGATAAATACAATATTTGTAAGAACCAGGAGGCAACAATAAGACTGGAAGACCACTATCTGATCCCTCCAACCCTGTTCCAGTTGCGAATAGTGCGTACGAAGAATGATTGTCGGTAAGCCTCTGTATTGGCTCTAATTTCCCGAATTTTCTCCTGGTGGTCAATACACGAGATGTATGTGGGGGGAAGTAATAAGTTGTCCGACTCCTCCTGAAAAGTGTTGTCCCGAAATTTTAATAGTAAATCTCTATGTGACGCACAACACCTCTCTTGTCTGCCAGTGGAATTTGTTTAGCATCTCCGTAACGCTCTCTCGTCAGCTAAACGATCCCATGATGAAACGCACCACTCTTCGTTGGATCTTCTCTATCTCCTCTGTCAGTCCTACCTGATAGGGATCCCAGATAGATGAACAATACTCAAAATCGGGCGAACAAGCGCCTTGTAAGCCACTTCTTTCGTGGATGAGTTACATTTCCTTAAGAGTCTTCCTATGAATCTGAATCTGGCATCTGCTTTTCCCACTGCATGTTTGATGTGGTCATTCCACGTAAGGGCGCTCTGGATAGTTACGCCTGGATATTTTAGGGCAGACGCTGTCTCCAGCAGTTTGTCACGAACAGTGTAGCTGTACAGTAGTGGATGTCTTTTCCTATGTATGCGCAATATGTTACATTTATTTACGTTCAGGGTCAACTGCCAGAGCCTGCACCAGCCATCAGTTCTCCGCAGGTCATTCTGCAAATTCTTACTATATTCTGGCGTTGCTACTTCGGTACAGACTACTGCGTCATCTGCGAATAGCCTTAAAGAGCATCCGACGATTTCTACTAGATCATTTATAAATACTGTAAACAGCAATGATCTTATAATACTTCCCTGTGGTACTCCGGATATTACCTTTACATTTGTCCATTTAGTTGAGTGCTATCTGCAAGAAAGTCTTGAATCCAATCGCATGTCTGCTCCGATACTCCGTGGTAAGGTCGTATTTTATGTTTTTCATTAAACAGCAATGCGGGACGGTGTCAAATGCCTCACTAAAATCAAGGAACAGGGCATCAACCTGAGCGCCGTTGTCCACTGCGCTGTGGACCTCATGGAGGAACAGAGCGAGCTGAGTTTCGCAGGATCTCTGTTTGCGGAATCCATGTTGATTTTTACATAGGAGATGTTCATTTTCCTAAAACGTCATAATTCTTGAACATAGCACATATTCATAAATTTTACAACAGATTGACGTCAATTGTAATTGTATGGATCTGTCTTACGGCCTTTCTTAAAAACGGGAATGACCTGCGCTTTTTTCCAGTCGTTAGGTGACCTTTCCGAAAAAGAAACTGAACTAAACTAACAGAGCCCGCATGTCCTGTCTATAGAGACTGTTTCAATAAAGATTCTGGAGAGACTGATTGGTAAGCTGGTATTGTTACCTGTAACTATAACGTGTTCTAAAGGTTGCAAATTAGAAAAATGTCTTGATGTAAAATGAAGTAATTGAAACTTGTCGTTACTTAGCAATTATATCTTATGACAAGCCAGAAAACTGTTTCCTGTTTAAGCTCAGAAGACCTATATAGAATATCCCAAGTACAGTCTCACCACGAAAGATAGCCGGTAGATGTGATGTATGTGTACAGACAAACAAGTGATAACAATTTCAGAAACATTCGACTGAGCAAGTCAATAACGCCCTTAAGCAAGCAGTTAATCTGCTTTGCTCTTACTGATGTATTTACTGGATGTTCTCCTGAGGGATATCGTGAAAAATTCAACCCAACTGGCGCGTTAGATCGTCAAATTCCCAAGCTGGTTTGAGAGCTCTGCTCATAATACTCAAATGGTTCTCAGTTGGGGAGAGATCTGGTGATCTCGCTGTCTGAGATAGGGTTTAGCAACCACGAAGACAACCAGCTGAAACTCCCGTCATTATCTTACTGAAATTTAAGCCCGAGATGGCTTGCTGTGATGGGCAACAAAACGGGGCGAAGAATATCGTCGGCGTACCGCTGTGCTGTAAGGGTGCTGTAAGGGTGTCGCGGATGACAACTAAATGGGTCCTGCTGTGGAATGAAATGACACCCCAGACCATCACTGCTGGATGTTGGGCACTGGGCCGTATGATGGACGACACTCAGATTGGCATGCCACTGCTGTTTGGGATGTCTTCATACACATCTTCCCTGGTTATTGGGACTCAGTTCGATGTGGAACTTATCACTGGAGATAATTCTGCTCCAGTCAATGAGATTGCGCTCTGCCCCCTACATGTGAGCCACATGCTAATGGCCCTTCTGGTCACTCGAGCACCAGTTGTACATCGGATCGATGATAATGATGAACCCAGGGCTCTGAGTGCCTCTCTGATGATATCTCGGACCTCACATTCTTCCGTCTCCGTAGGGTGACTGCTTCCTTCCTGACGATGTGTTTGGCTATGATTCACTCATTCCGCCAACACCATTAAATAGTCACATCGCTCCTATTCAAATGTCGACTGATTTTCCGATTACTTAAAATGACTTCCTTGAGCCAAATTACACGTCTCTCTCAGATGCTGACATCTGCTTATACACTCCTGGAAATGGAAAAAAGAACACATTGACACCGGTGTGTCAGACCCACCATACTTGCTCCGGACACTGCGAGAGGGCTGTACAAGCAATGATCACACGCACGGCACAGCGGACACACCAGGAACCGCGGTGTTGGCCGTCGAATGGCGCTAGCTGCGCAGCATTTGTGCACCGCCGCCGTCAGTGTCAGCCAGTTTGCCGTGGCATACGGAGCTCCATCGCAGTCTTTAACACTGGTAGCATGCCGCGACAGCGTGGACGTGAACCGTATGTGCAGTTGACGGACTTTGAGCGAGGGCGTATAGTGGGCATGCGGGAGGCCGGGTGGATGTACCGCCGAATTGCTCAACACGTGGGGCGTGAGGTCTCCACAGTACATCGATGTTGTCGCCAGTGGTCGGCGGAAGGTGCACGTGCCCGTCGACCTGGGACCGGACCGCAGCGACGCACGGATGCACGCCAAGACCGTAGGATCCTACGCAGTGCCGTAGGGGACCGCACCGCCACTTCCCAGCAAATTAGGAACACTGTTACTCCTGGGGTATCGGCGAGGACCATTCGCAACCGTCTCCATGAAGCTGGGCTACGGTCCCGCACACCGTTAGGCCGTCTTCCGCTCACGCCCCAACATCGTGCAGCCCGCCTCCAGTGGTGTCGCGACAGGCGTGAATGGAGGGACGAATGGAGACGTGTCGTCTTCAGCGATGAGAGGCGCTTCTGCCTTGGTGCCAATGATGGTCGTATGCGTGTTTGCCGCCGTGCAGGTGAGCGCCACAATCAGGACTGCATACGATCGAGGCACACAGGGCCAACACCCGGCATCATGGTGTGGGGAGCGATCTCCTACACTGGCCGTACACCACTGGTGATCGTCGAGGGGACACTGAATAGTGCACGGTACATCCAAACCGTCATCGAACCCATCGTTCTCCCATTCCTAGACCGGCAAGGGAACTTGCTGTTCCAACAGGACAATGCACGTCCGCATGTATCCCGTGCCACCCAACGTGCTCTAGAAGGTGTAAGTCAACTACCCTGGCCAGCAAGATCTCCGGATCTGTCCCCCATTGAGCATGTTTGGGACTGGATGAAGCGTCGTCTCACGCGGTCTGCACGTCCAGCACGAACGCTGGTCCAACTGAGGCGCCAGGTGGAAATGGCATGGCAAGCCGTTCCACAGGACTACATCCAGCATCTCTACGATCGTCTCCATGGGAGAATAGCAGCCTGCATTGCTGCGAAAGGTGGATATACACTGTATTAGTGCCGACATTGTGCATGCTCTGTTGCCTGTGTCTATGTGCCTGTGGTTCTGTCAGTGTGATCATGTGATGTATCTGACCCCAGGAATGTGTCAATAAAGTTTCCCCTTCCTGGGACAATGAATTCACGGTGTTCTTATTTCAATTTCCAGGAGTGTATTTTCAAGCATATGTCTGTCAGGCATAGTTACTGTCAAACTGTGTTCGCAGAACGACGTTCGCAAAGATTTTATGCCGTGGTATGCCAACACCGGCGACGATAGTTCAGGTTCAAATGGTTCAAATGGCTCTGAGCACTATGGGACTTAACAGCTGCGGTCATCAGTCCCATAGAACTTAGAACTACTTAAACCTAACTAACCTAAGGACATCACACACATCCATGCCCGAGGCAGGATTCGCACCTGCGACAGTAGCAGTCGCGCGGTTCCGGACTGCGCGCTTAGAACCGCGAGACCACCGCGGCCGGCGATAGTTCAGGTATACATGCCGACGTCGCAAGATGAAGATGAAGAGAGGGGGAAAGTGTATGGGGATATTGAAAGGATAATACAGTATGTAAAGGGGGATGAAAATCTAATAGTCATTCGCGACTGGAATGCAGATGTAGGGGAAGGAGTAGAAGAAAATGTTATAGGACAATATGGGCTTGGGACAAGGAATGAGGGAGAAGAAAGACTAATTGAGTTCTATAATAAATTTCAGCTAGTAATAGCGAATATTCTGTTCAAGGAGCACAAGAGGAGGAGGTATACTTGGAAAAGACCGAGTGATACGGGAAGATTTCAGTTAGATTACGTTGTGGTCAGACAGAGATTCTGAAATCAGATACTGGTTTGTTAGGCGTACCCAGGAGCAGACATAGACTCAGATCACAATATAGTAGTGATGAAGAGTACGTTGAAGTGTAAGACATTAGTCAGGAAGAATCAATACGCAAAGAAGTGGGATACGGAAGCACTGAGGAATGACGAGATACGGTTGAAGTTCTCTAATGCTATAGATACAGCAATAAGGAATATATCAGTAGGCAGTACAGTTGAAGAGGAATGGAGATCTCTAAAAAGAGCCATCACAGAAGTTGGGAAGGAAAACATAGGCACAAAGGAGGTGACTGCGAAGAAACCATGGGTAACAGAAGAAATACTTAAATTGATCGATGAAAGGAGGAAGTAAAAAAATGTTCCGTTAAACTCAGGAATACAGAAATAAAAATCGCTGAGGAATGAAATAAATAGGAAGTGCAGGGAAGCTAAGACAAAATGGCTGCAGGAAAAATGTGAAGACACCGAAAAAGAAATGATTGGCGGAAGGACAAAACAACATTCGGTGACATTAAAAGTTAGGGTGATAACATTAAAAGTGCAACGGAAATTAGACTTGTCTGATGTGATAGAAGAAGAAACAGGAGTCGATTTAGAAGAGATAGGGGATCTAGTATTAGACTCAGAATTTAAAAGAGATTTGGGGGACTTAAGATCAAATAAGGCAGAAGCGAAAGACAACATTCTATCAGAATTTCTAAAATCATTGGGAGAAGTGGCAACAAAACGACTATTGACGTTGATGTGTAGAATGTATGACTCTGGCGACATTCCATCTGACTTTCGGAAAAGCATCACCCACGCAGTTCCAAAGAAGGCTAGAGCTGACAAGTGCGAGAATTATTACACAATCAGCTTAACAGCTCATGCATCCAAGTTGCTTACAAGAATAATAAATAGAAGAACGGAAAAGAAAATTGAGGATGCGCTAGATGACGATCAGTCTGGATTTAGGAAAGATAAAGGCACGAGAGAGGCAATTCTGACGTTGCGGGTAATAATGGAAGCAAGACTAAAGAAAAATCAAGACACCTTCATAGGAAGAAAGCATTCGACAATGTAAAATAGTGCAAGATGTTCGAAATTCTGAAAAATAGGGAGAGATGGGTCATATACAATATGTACAACGGTCAAGAGGGAATAATAAGATTGGACGACCAAGAACCAAGTGCTCGTACTAAAAAGGGTGTAAGCTAGGGATGTAGTCTTTCGCCCGTACTGCTCAATCTACACATCGAAGAAGCAATGACGGAAATAATAGAAAGTTTCAAGAGTGGGGTTAAAATTCAAGCTGAAAGGGATAAGAATCGCTGATGACATTACTATCCTGAGTGAAAGTAAACAAGATTTAGAGGACAGAGTAAATCGAAAAAAGGCGAAAGTGATGAGAAGTAGCAGAAATGACAACAGTGAGAAGCTTAACATCATAATTAGTGATCACGACGTTGTTGAAGTTAACGAATTCTGCTACCTAGGCAGCAAAATAATGCATGACGGGGTAAGGAGGATATAAAAAAGCAGACTAGCACAGGCAAAAAGGGCGTTCCTGGCCAAGAGACGTCTACTAATATCAAACATGGGCCTTAATTAGAGGAAGTAATTTCTGAGAATGCATGTCCGGAGCACAGCATTGTATGGTAGTGAAACATGGACTGTGGGAATGCCGGAACAGAGGAGAAACGAAGTGCTTGAGATGTGGTGCTACAGGCGAATGTTGAAAGTTAGGTGGACTGATAAGGTAAGGAATGAGGAGGTTCTGAGTAGAATCGGCGAAGAAAGGAATGTGTGCAAAACATGACAAGGAGAAGGGAAAGGGTGATAGCACACGCTTTAAAACATCAGGGAGTGACTTCCATGGTATTGGAGGGAGCCGTAGAGGGCAAAAACTGTAGTGAACGACAGAGATTGAAACACATCCAGAAAATAAGTGAGGACGAAGGTTGCAAGTGCTACTCTGAGATGAAGAGGCTGCCACAGTGGCGGGAAGCATAAACCCAGTCAGAACACTGACGACTCAAAAAAAAAAAAAAAAATAAAAAATAAAAAAAATAAAATAAATAAATAAATAAATAAATAAATAAATAAAATAAAAAATGGGCATCAACATTCGTCACATGACGTAAAAAGTACAGTACTGCCTCCACCAAGGCTGGTGGCACGACGCATGTTTGGAGCTGCCGTTCGCTTCAATTACAGAGTATCCAGACACTACCATGAACCATGGGCAAGAAACGTGATTCATTCGATCGCGCGGCGCGATTCCTTCAATCCACGGTCCAGTCTCGATCATCCCGTGCCCTCAGGACTCGTAATTGACGCTGTAGCTCGGTCAATGTGACAACACGCAAGATTCGTCTGCTGCTGAGCCCCGTTTTCAACAGTGCGTGCTCCGAATAACTTGTGCCTGCCCCAGCACGGTATTCTGTCATCAGGTCTGCCACAGACCGCCGCCTATCCTGCTTCACAGAGCAGCCAAGCCTACGACCTCCACATTCCCTACCGTATAAGGGTGTAGAAGTGAAAGATACTGTACAAGACAGATCAATTGCTGGCCTTATACACAAATTGAAATCATTGCAAACAAGGGAAACTCCAGCATTGGTTGTATAAATTTGAAACCTATTTATTTTATTGTTGGATATAGATTTCAATCACACAGTGATCATTTTCAGTACACGACTATGCCCAATGGATTCACGTAATCATCCACAAAATATGACTTCAGACATAGCTGCTCAAAGTGAGGAACATGCCAACTAGCTTAATTGCTGGGTATTTCCAATAGAAGAATTATCCATTCTTTGCAATACTTGTTGTGTGGTCGTGGTGCTCAAACTTCCCAATGGAATACAATCTCAAAAGATATATTTATTATTTTATGGCATGTATCGTATTACGTATTTTACTGCTGGGTCGATTATCTGGTTGTGTGTGAGCCGCGGCGCCATTGAGTTAGTACACTGTTCTGTCTGGTGGCACTGGCTCAAAGGTAGTATCGACTATCCCTCCTGCAGCCCCATTGCGAACACCTACGAGGAAGATTTGGTAGCTGTGGGTTGTGCCCTTAGAACGTCTCTGCTTGCCGATATATACAGGATGGTCCATTGATCGGGACCGGGTCAAATATCTCACGAAATAAGCGTCAAACGAAAAAACCACAAAGTACGAAACTTGTCTAGCTTGAAGGGGGAAACCAGACGCCGCTGTGGTTGGCCCGCTAGATGGCGCTGCCATAGGCCAAACTGATATCAACTGCGTTTTTTTAAGGAGGAAACCTAATTTCTTATTACATATTCGTGTAGTACGTAAAGAAATACGAATGTTTTAGTTGGACCAATTTTTCGCTTTCTGATAGATGGCGCTGTAACAGTCACAAACATATGGCTCACAATTTTAGACGAACAGTTGGTAACAGGTAGGTTTTTAAAATTAAAATACGGAACGTAGGTACGTTTGAACATTTTATTTCGGTTGGTCCAATGTGATACATGTACCTTTGTGAACTTATCGTTTCTGAGAACGCATGCTGTTGCAGCGTGATTACCTGTAAATACCACATTAATGCAATAAATGCTCAAAATGATGTCCGTCAACCTCAATGCATTTGGCAATACGTGTAACGACATTCCTCTCAACAGCGAGTAGTTCGGCTTCCGTAATGTTCGCACATGCATTGACAATGCGGTGAGGCATGTTGTCGGGCGTTGTCGGTGGATCACAATAGCAAATATCTTTCAACTTTCCCCACACAAAGAAATCCGGGGACGTCAGATCCGGTGAAAGTACGAACCATGGTATGGTGCTTAGACGACCAATCCACATGTCATGAGCCGGCCGGAGTGGCCGAGCGGTTAAAGGCGCTACAGTCTGGAACCGCACGACCGCTACGGTCGCAGGTTCGAATCCTGCCTCGGTGATGTCCTTAGGTTAGTTAGGTTTAAGTAGTTCTGAGTTCTAGGGGACTTATGACCACAGCAGTTGAGTCCCATAGTGCTCAGAGCCATTTGAACCACATGTCATGAAAAATAATATTCAATACCGCTTTAACCGCACGCGAGCTATGTGCCGGACATCCATCATGTTGGAAGTACATCGCCATTCTGTCATGCAGTGAAACATCTTGTAGTAACATCGGTAGAACATTACGTACGAAATCAGCATACATTGGACCATTTAGATTGCCATCGATAAAATGGGGGCCAATTATCCTTCCTCCCATAATACCGCACCATACATTAACCCGCGAAGGCCGCTGATGTTCCACTTGTCGCAGCCATCGTGGATTTTCCGTTGCCCAATAGTCCATATTATGCCGGTTTACGTCACCGCTGTTGGTCGAATGACGCTTCGTCGCTAAATAGAACGCGCGCAAAAAATCTGTCATCGTCCCGTTATTTCTCTTGTGCCCAGTGACAGAACTGTACACGACGTTCAGAGTCGTCGCCATGCAATTCCTGGTGCATAGCAATATCGTACGGGTGGAATCGATGTTGATGTAGCATTCTCAACACCGACGATTTTGAGATTCTCGATTCTCGCGCAATTTGTCTGCTACTAATGTGCGGATTAGCCGCGACAGCAGCTAAAACACCTACTTGGGCATCATCATTCGTTGCAGGTCGTGGTTGACGTTTCACATGTGGCTGAACACTTCCCGCTTCCTTGAATAACGAAACTATCCGGCGAACGGTCCGGACACTTAGATGATGACGTCCAGGATACCGAACATCATACATAGCACACGCCCTTTGGGCATTTTGATCACAATAGCCGTACATCAACACGATATTGACCTTATCCGCAATTGGTAAACGGTCCATTTTAACACGGGAATGTATCACGAACCAAATATCGTCCGCACTGGCGGGATGCTACGTGATACCACGTACTTATACGTTTGTGACTATTACATCGCCATCTATCACATAGCGAAAAAAGTGGTCCAACTGAAACATTCATATTTCCTGACGTACTACACGAATATGTAATAAAAATGAGAGTTCCTCCTTAAAAAACGCAGTTGATATCCGTTTGACCTATGGCAGCGCCATCTAGTGGGCCAACCATAGCGCCATCTGGTTTCCCCCTTCAAGCTAGACGAGTTTCGTTCTTTGTAGTTTTTTCGTTTGATGCTTATTTCGTGAGATATTTGGCCCGGTCACGATCAATGGACCACCCTGTATATACGGGTTCTCTGACCCGAGAGTGAGGCAAGAGTTTGCGGATTGGCGGTAGCATCGCTGTAAGAGGTGGTCACGAGGTCCGAGCGGCCGAAGCCACGAGCTGTGCAAGAAGGGCCAGCGCACAGCGAAGATAACGGAGTACTTCAGTCGGTCAGAGTCGACTACAAGCAGCAGGCCGTCATCCCGTCGGCTGGTTGGCAACATTCGTGTCGGACGACCGCTCGTGGCCTGTCGGGCCTCTTCTACCTGGCTTTCATCGGCACCACTCAGTAACCGCTGCGACGCACCGTGGATCCATGGAACTGCTTGCTGATAAAGGGGAGTAACATTCTGTAATCCTCGTGGTGATTTGTTTCATTTTCAACCTGCCCTCCTTATTATTTTCTCGTTTGTACCCAACCCTCATGGTTCTACTCGGTCGGCTCTTTGGGCATAAATATAGGCAGTAGTATTATACTAAGACAATAGCTGTCGTTTGAAAATTTGCCCCGCTTTTGCATGGTCTTTCCTTTCTAGTTTTTATCCGATCATTATTGCCCTAATTAACCAGCTCTTGGTCGTAAATAAAGCCGGAGCAATTGTACTAAGGCAGAACTGGGGAGCAAAGAAATTTGTTGTACAACTTGACTAACAAAAGGGATTGGAAGATAGAAGACATTCTGAGACATCAAGATATCATCGATTTAGAACTGGACAGAAGTGTGGGAGGTGAAAACTGTAGAGGGAGACGGAAAGACGAGTACAGCAAGCAGGTTCAAACACTAGCAGATTGTAGCGGTTAGTTAGAGATGAAGAGGCTCACACAGGATATGTTAGTATGGAGAATGGCACATCACCAATCTTCAGACTGAGGATCACAACAACAAAAAAGTCTGTAGATGGAAGCTCCATTTGTAGTTGGGTTCATCGGTAAGAGTGTTGCCCATGAGAAGCAAGAGTATGAAGAGATTTCTGGAATGCAGCCGGTCGACGTAAACTTCATTCCACGATATTTCAACTGGACACCTGCCAATCATCTTCAGGTGAGCCATCGAAGACTGATGGCTCACCTGCAGATGACTGTCAGGTGTCCAGATGAAATATTGAAGACTAATGGCTCACCTGAAGATGACTGTCAGGTGTCTGGTTGAAATATCGAAGACTGATGGCTCACCTGAAGATGACTATCAGGTGTCCAGATGAAATATTGAAGACTAATGGCTCACCTGAACATGACTGTCAGGTGTCCAGTTGAAATATCGAAGACTGATGGCTCACCTGAAGATGACTGTCAGGTGTCCAGTTGAAATATCGAAGACTGATGGCTCACCTGAAGATGACTGTCAGGTGTCCAGTTGAAATATCGAAGACTGATGGCTCACCTGAAGATGAATGTCAGGTGTCCAGTAAAATGTCGAAGACTGATGGCTCGCCTGAAGATGACTGTCAGGTGTCCAGTTGAAATATCGAAGACTGATGGCTCACCTGAAGATGACTGTCAGGTGTCCAGTTGAAATATCGAAGACTGATGGCTCACCTGCAGATGACTGTCAGGTGTCCAGATGAAATATTGAAGACTAATGGCTCACCTAAAGATGATTGTCAGGTGTCCAGTTGAAATATCGAAGACTGATGGCTCACCTGCAGATGACTGTCAGGTGTCCAGATGAAATATTGAAGACTAATGGCTCACCTGAAGATGACTGTCAGGTGTCCGGTTGAAATATCGAAGACTGATGGCTCACCTGAAGATGACTGTCAGGTGTCCAGTTGAAATGTCGAAGACTGATGGCTCACCTGAAGATGACTGTCAGGTGTCCAGTTGAAATATCGAAGACTGATGGCTCATCTGCAGATGACTGTCAGGTGTCCAGTTGAAATATCGAAGACTGATGGCTCACCTGAAGATGACTGGCAGGTGTCCAGTTAAAATATCGAAGACTGATGGCTCACCTGGAGATGACTGTCAGGTGTCTGGCTGAAATATCGAAGACTGATGGCTCACCTGAAGATGACTGTCAGGTGTCCAGTTGAAATACCGAAGACTAAAGACTCACCTGAAGATGACTATCAGGTGTCCAGCTGAAATATCGAAGACTGATGGCTCACCTGAAGATGACTGGCAGGTGTTCAGTTGAAATACGTAAGACTGATGGCTCACCTGAAGATGACTGGCAGGTGTACTGTTGAAATATTGAACACTGACAGCTCAGCTGAAGATGACTGTCAGGTGTCCAGTTGAAATATCAGAGACTGATGGCTCACCTGAAGATGACTGGCAGGTGTCCAGTTGAAATATCGAAGACTGACGGCTCACCTGAAGATGACTGGCAGGTGTCCACTCGAAAAATCGTGTAGTGAAGTTTACGACGATCGATTGCAATCCTGAAATCTCTTCGATCATTTGATTCGCCGGGAGAATTTTAAATTTCACAGAAGCAACAGTTTTGGTCTGGGACTGTGTGAGGCACACAGTTCCAGTTCAGCAGACGGGTGAGTACCCTAACAGAGAGAGTAATGCTCAGTGTCGTTAACGGCTCACCTGCATGTATTCGGCCCACTGCGGCATTTTGGAGAACTGCTCGTACGCGTCGAAGATCGAGCAACGGCCGACCATGACCAGCACGGCGTCACCTCCAGGGGCAAGCAGGTCGCAAATGTTGGACAGCGCAGTCCTGCGGAGAGATTAGAAACTACATCAGGCGACGAGGGTTGCAGAGCAGAAGCTCCACGTTAGTAGCACGCACTTCTCACTTACCCCCACTACAGAAGGTGTTTTAAAACAGTAGTTCTGCTTAAGAGCCAATATTAATACTGAAGGGCGACACCTCTGGCCGCTTACGATAGGGGTAGGGGTGGTAAAGCGATCACTCAAAGAAAGAAATTCAATTTCCGCCAACCCATGGCTACTGATAGACACTTACCGCTTACACGCTTTGATTCAACATATTATAAAGTATCACATGAAATATTTTTAAGTGAAAAAGAAAACAATATACTGGAACTACATGCATTTTCATGAAGGCTTACGAAGTGACTCATTTTCTGTGCCTAGGCGGGTACTGTGGCCAGCGCCATCACAACAGGATCCCATATTCGGTTTTCTGGCTTCGGGGCACACTTTCTAGTTATCTTCACGCCCTACTGTCTGAAAGAATACCAAGAGCCTGCAGCAGACCGTTTACAATCGGCCGTTTGTAATGGGCCAAATATGACAGAGATGGTAAAAATAATTGAACTTAATTAATTCAAATTTGTCACAAAGGGGACAGAGAGGTGGATGCTAGCTTTGTATATAAAAAGGTTTAGATGTCAGATTTATATGTTGTAAAGCATGTGTTTTTCGGAGGTAAATCTTATTGGGGTAAACACTTTGGCCACTTGTCCCGATCGGACGACATGTCCGCATTACTGAGCCAACTATATTCGTAGGCCAAAGGACATTGTTTGAACATTGCATGGTAAAAAACTAACGGACCACACCTCGTCTGCCTGTCTCACTAATGACGATGGCGACGTACACTCAAACGCCAAAGAAACTGGTATAGACGTGAGTATTCAAATACAGATATATGTAAACAGGCAGAATACGGCTCTGTTGTCGGCAACGCCTACTGTATATAAGACAAAAAGTGAGTGGCGCAGTTGTTTGATCGGTTACTGCTCCTACAATGACAGGTTATCAAGGATTAAATGAGTTTGAACGTGATGTTATAGTCGGCGCACGAGCGATGAGGCCGGCCGAAGTGGCCGTGCGGTTAAAGGCGCTGCAGTCTGGAACTGCAAGGCCGCTACGGTCGCAGGTTCGAATCCTGCCTCGGGCATGGATGTTTGTGATGTCCTTAGGTTAGTTAGGTTTAACTAGTTCTAAGTTCTAGGGGACTAATGACCTCAGCAGTTGAGTCCCATAGTGCTCAGAGCCATTTGAACCATTTGAACCGAGCGATGAGACACAGCATTTCCCAGGTAGCGATGAAGTGGGTATTTTCCCGTACGACCATTTCACGAGTGTAGTGTGAATATCAGGAATCCGGTAAAACATCAAATCTCTGACATCGCTGCTGCCGGAAAAAGATCCTGCAAGAAAGAGACCAACGACGACTGTAGAGAATCGTTCGACGTGACGAAAGTATAACCCTTCCGCAAATTGCTGCAGATTTCAATGTTTGGCCATCAGTAAGTGTCAGCGTGTGAACCATTCAACGAAACACCATCGGCATGGGCATTTGGAGCCGAAGGTCCAGTCGTGTACCCTTGATGACTGCACGACGCAAAGCTTTACGCCTCGTCTGGGCTCGTCAACACTGACATTGGACTGTTGATGACTGGAAACATGTTTGCTGATCGGTCGAGTCTCGTTTCAAATTGTACCGACCGGATGGATGTGTACGTGTACAGAGACGATCTCACGAATCCAAGGACCTTGCATATCAGCAAGGGACTGTTCAAGGTGGTGGAGGCTCTGTAATCTTGTAGGGCGTGTGGAGTTCAAGCGATATGGGACTCGTTATACGTCTAGATACGACTATGACAGGTGGCACGTACGTGAGCATCCTGTCTGATCACCTGCGTCCATTCGTGTCCACTGTGCTTTTCGACGGTCTTGGGCAATTCCAGCAGGACAATGCCACACCCCACACGTACAGAATTGGTACAGAGTGGCTCCAGAAACACTGTTCTCAGTTTAAACACTTCCGCTGACCGCCAAACTCGCCAGGCACGAACATTATTGACATGTGAGGGATGCCTTGCAACATACTGTTCAGAAGGGATCTCCAGTCCCTCGTAGTCTCACGGATTTATGGTCAGCCCTGCAGGATTCGTGGCGTCAGTTCCCTTCAGTACAGACATTAGTCGAGTCCATGCCACGTCGTGTTGCGGCACTTCTGCGTGCTCGCGGTGGCCCTACACGATGTTAGGTAGGTGTACAGTTTCTTTGGCTCTTCAGTGCATATATCAAAATTTTATAAGCACTAATGAGGTTGACCAAGTTGGCATGAAGGGATGGAATTCTCTGCATGACGCTTTCCCTTTTCTTTAGCACCAACGTTAATGCTGTATGATTGGTTCCACATTGAGTAACAGCAAGTGCAAAGCACTAAACTGTAAGAGTACGGTACATAAATTAAACAAATGGCTACTGCTGCTGTAGATCGAAAGAACCAGCTTTGGAGAGTGATGCAAAATCTGGAAACTTCCTCGCGTGCGAGGCAACATAGATGATCACCATATACTACTGTCTCCCGTGAACAGTTCCGTGCTCGCCACCCCAAATCTGAAACTGTGAGACTAGTGTGGCATTGGTTGGCCTCGAACGACGGACTCCGCCGCGACCTCTGCTATTTCCATCCTCTCTCCCATCTCCGAAACGAACTCCCCTCAAAATTATCCCGGAAAAGCTACTCACCCAAAATACGCTCCACGAGTAAGTACCACAGAAAATGCTCACTACCGACTGACGTGCGACAGGCACACTCTTCGCTAATCGGATAAACATATTCCAACACGCAGCCTGCCTCCGTGAGGGGGAGAAAGCATTTCCCTCAAGAGAGAGGCTTGCCGCCTAAAGTTACAGTCGCCCACGGTACGTCTACTGACGTCATCGCCTCATTTCCTATCACGACGCTTTTTTTTTGCGCACAGAGGAAACCGCTTGGCGTGGGAAAAACTAAAGAGCTCTCAAAAACACTCCGAGTGTGCTGGCGGCACTGCGTCTGGCACCCAGAAGTGCGGTGCTATTTCAGACTCTGAGGAGATACATTGTACAAGGCGATCAGGTACACTTGTCTCAAAGAAAGTTGATTATAAGGCCGTCCCGGAAACACGTGGAAATTCTTATGACATTTTTTCTGCTCACAGAAATCAATTTCATGGTCGCCGGCTCGTCGTGCGTCATGGCCTGAAAGACGTAAAAAAACAAAAGGCGTGCGGCAATGGGAAAAATGCGCCATGGTGGGGTACTGTGTTAGCCGCCCCGTGATGCGAAAACAGCGACCGGTTCCCCCCGCACTGCCCCCCCTCCCCCCCTCCTACTCTGCAGCTGTACCAGCGTCTCCTCGTTTCCGCCTGCCCAGAACTGCAGCCTGCTAACACAGGCACTCTCCGAGCAGCGTGTTTGTCCCCGCACGGTGCCAATACAAACAGTTCTCAAAATTGCTCGACAGAGAGAAAGAGCAGTCACTTCTAATGACCCAGGAAAACTAAGCGCTTTACTACCACCTTCGACCACTTTATTAAATATCATACTGTCCTTCTGCCTTCATATTTCGATAATCCTGCATCAGACTCGTATGTACTGATGACTGATTTAATTAAAAATGATAGGACGCAAGCCTCCTTGAGCTGGAGTCTTTCAAGAAGCATAATGTCGTACGGGCGCACTGACCTACGAATCTTTAAACACGGCAAGAAATCAACGTTATTGTCACACTGTACTCCTTCCTCATGCGCGTTTTGGGGCGGGGGGGGGGGGGGGGGTGCATTCCGCCATGACTTTATTTTTATGGATGGCAGTGCGCTACCGGCTCCAACAGAGCACGTCAAGGAGCTCTCGAAAAAGATATTTGGCGAACGAACTGGCCCGCCCGTCCCACCGACTGAAATCCCATCGAGCACGTGTCGAATGAGTTGGAGAGACGGGTTGCAGCACGTCCACAGGCACCAAAGACCACCCAGCAGTTGGGGGAATGGATCGCCCTACCACAGGAACTGCTAACCAACCTCCTGACCAGCATGGGAGCACGCTGCAGTTGCCATCTGTGACGATCACACAGCCTCTTAAAAATTGTGTCCCGCCTTTTGTAAAGTCCAGGGGATCGTAACAAATCGCGGTGACTTCAGTGTGTAACTCCCTCTCGCGTGAAAGGTAAATTGTTATAATTTTACTGAGATGAAATGATTCATGAGAGGAGTCATATTTCGCCCTGAACCCAGTTATTGTATGAAGTTCTGTGTTGAAAATTTCCTTTCAGAGACAAAAAGTAACCTCGGTGAACTGCTATTATTATTATTATTATTATTATTATTATTAATTACTGCTTTCATTTTATTATTATTATTATTATTATTATTATTATTCTTTCTTCTCTCAGACGTTATGTCTGGTTAAAAATGGAAATTGACGCGGACTTTGATCAAGCGTGACTTCCTTTTAACTGTACGGTATATGTTACATTGCATTTAGGAACTTTCGGGTAATTGAACATGTATCAATAATTACGGATTTCTGTAGTTGTATATATAATTTTGGATGTAGCTGTGTTGCATTGATATACTGATGGATATTGTGTGGTAAGACTCCTGTAGTTGATAGTATAATTGGTATAATGACAACTTCATCCTGACGCCACATGTCCTTGACTTCCTCAGCCAGTTTGATGTATTTTTCAATTTTTTCTCCTGTTTTCTTTTGTATATTTGTTGTATTGGGTATGGATATTTCGATTAGTTGTGTTAATTTCTTCTTTTTATTGGTGAGTTTGATGTCAGGTTTGTTATGTGGTGTTGTTTTATCTGTTATAATGGTTCTTTTCCAGTATAATTTGTATTCATCATTCTCCAGTACATTTTGTGGTGCATACTTGTATGTGGGAACGTGTTGTTTTAAAAGTTTATGTTGTAAGGCAAGCTGTTGATGTATTATTTTTGCTACATCGTCATGTCTTCTGGGGTATTCTGTATTTGCTAGTGTTGTACATCCGCTTGTGATGTGATCTACTGTTTCTATTTGTTGTTTGCAAAGTCTGCATTTATCTGTTGTGGTATTGGGATCTTTAATAATATGCTTGCTGTAATATCTGGTGTTTATTGTTTGATCCTGTATTGCAATCATGAATCCTTCCGTCTCACTGTATATATTGCCTTTTCTTAGCCATGTGTTGGATGCGTCTTGATCGATGTGTGGCTGTGTTAGATGATACGGGTGCTTGCCATGTAGTGTTTTCTTTTTCCAATTTACTTTCTTCGTATCTGTTGATGTTATGTGATCTAGAGGGTTGTAGAAATGGTTATGAAATTGCAATGGTGTAGCCGATGTATTTATATGAGTGATTGCTTTGTGTATTTTGCTAGTTTCTGCTCGTTCTAGAAAGAATTTTCTTAAATTGTCTACCTGTCCATAATGTAGGTTTTTTATGTCGTTAAATCCCCTTCCTCCTTCCTTTCTGCTTAATGTGAATCTTTCTGTTGCTGCATGTATGTGATGTATTCTATATTTGTGGCATTGTGATCGTGTAAGTGTATTGAGTGCTTCTAGGTCTGTGTTACTCCATTTCACTATTCCAAATGAGTAGGTCAGTGTTGGTATAGCATAAGTATTTATAGCTTTTGTCTTGTTTCTTGCTGTCAACTCTGTTTTCAGTATTTTTGTTAGTCTTTGTCTATATTTTTCTTTTAGTTCTTCTTTAATATTTGTATTATCTATTCCTATTTTTTGTCTGTATCCTAGACATTTATAGGCATCTGTTTTTTTTCATCGCTTCTATGCAGTCGCTGTGGTTATCCAATATGTAATCTTCTTGTTTAGTGTGTTTGCCCTTGACTATGCTATTTTTCTTACATTTGTCTGTTCCAAAAGCCATATTTATATCATTGCTGAATACTTCTGTTATATTTAGTAATTGGTTGAGTTGTTGATTTGTTGCTGCCAGTAGTTTTAGATCATCCATGTATAGCAAATGTGTGATTTTGTGTTGGTATGTTCCAGTAATATTGTATCCATAATTTGTATTATTTAGCATGTTGGATAGTGGGTTCAGAGCAAGGCAGAACCAGAAAGGACTTAATGAGTTATTATTATTAATGATTAAAGGAATTAGGTCTTTAGTATTCAGTCTCTTTTAGAAAAGAGTTTAGGTCCTTGCAATGAATAAATAACCCAACAGATCTCACTAGACGACGTTCATGTTCAGGGGATTGTCCACAGTAGATTAGAGATCTGGCACTGCACGCCGGCTGTAAGCGGTACTCGATGTCTCTGCCAGTCGTCGAACTGTGTGCTGAATCTATTGGAATCTTTGTCTACGTTAACTACGGTCCAAATTTCCTTTCTATGGAAGCCTGTCCGTCGAAGTGGATTTGTTTAAGAGTCTTTACATGTAGAATTTGCAGGTTAGAGCTTCCACAGTCCAAAGAAATGTTTCGTAGGCATGCACAAATATTTGAAAATGTGAAATCATAAGATGGAGAATAATTTACGCAATACACACCTTGTTTATGCTGCCGACAAATTGTTTTATTGGTTTATTATTCTCGCACAAAATCAGAAAATGCCTTCCAATTAAAGATGGCGGTCTCGCTTCTCTCTTAAGCCGTAATAAATTCGTCCATACTCATTAAGATCAGAAGCTAGGCTATATCTTTTCACAATAGTTAACATCGAAGCAAAGCTCTCCTAGTTCAAGGAATAGAGGGAGCGTCAGCGATAATGCTGCTTGCTCGCAGTCACTTTCGCGCAAGTACGCTTTAAATACTGTCTTGTGCTGATTTGTGGTTTTCACTCTTGCGTCTTACTAATCTCTAGCTGAACATACCGTCATATTTAAATATTGCGAGGGCACAGGGTACTTATATAGGGCAACCACAGACATGCTCCCTCTGTCAATCTACGGAGCATCTACTCGTGGAATGCCTTCGCAGGCGCCCTGTGCAACTGCCGCGGTAACGCACTGAAGGTGACAACCTTGTGCCTCTTCTCAGCGAGAAAGTGGCGGGTGCTGCCCACCGAACCGCTGAGAGAACTGACAAATCGACCCCGGGTCCGTCAGGGGAGGTGAAACCGGCACCTAGTGCATCTGTTGACAGCCCTATTGAGATTGTCCCGGACCAGACGCCCGTAGTGCGCCTGATGTGGCCAGTGATGTTGTCACTGTAGAACAGATGGAGGTAGCTCTTCCTACCCCACCCCCACCGGCAGATGACGCCAAGTCCCCCCGGCGTCGTCATAGGCGCAAGAAGGCGAGCCAAGAACAGCAGGCGGAGGAGGAGGGCGTCATACGTCCCCCTCCTGAGAGCAGCAGTGAGGCTGAATCTCAGGCCTCATCTGTTACACACTCTGTTTCCGCTGACCGCTCGGACGGTATGCGGAAAACTGCTCGCCAATTAGAAGCACTCATTAGTTCATCACGAGATAAGGGAGCAGTCCCCGCAAAACTTAAAAATGAACAGGGTAGCGAACAGCCGCTGCAGCGCACTCGCACCCTCTCACACACCGCTGCGACTAAGCCCTCTGCGCCGCCTGGTTCGGACTATCCCGCCGATGGGGGAAGACTGAACTGGGCTGACGACGAAATGCGAGATTGAGTGGGCTCGTTCCCACATGAGCTGTCTGGTAATTGTGTTTAACATCCGGGGTGAAGTAGCAGGGTTACAGTTTCGATATTTACGCACCTGCTTACATGCGACCATGACCTCATCTGACGTTACTTTCTCTGTGTTGCTTTCTTATGCCTGCAATTGACCGTCAGCTGGGAGCCCTCTCCCTTTTAACAGTAAATATCAACTCCATCTCCAACCCAGTAAAACTACGCTCTCTGAAGGACTTTCTGCGCCTTGGTGCATTTGATGCGGTTTTTCTCCAGGAGGTTTGTGCCCCCTTTCTGTCTGACCTGGTTGGTTATGTGGCACTATATAACATCGACCCTGACGCCAGGCGGGGCACTGCTTTGCTATACAGATCAGAGTTAACTCCATCCGATGTTACAAAACTACCCAATGGTCGCGTTCTTGCATGTATCATTCGAGATGTATTTTTTATTAACATCTATGCTCCTTCAGGAGCTAATCACAGGCATGACAGAACAACACTTTTTACGTCAGATATCACCCCTTTCTTGACAGCTCGTCGTCCCATCGTACTTGGCGGAGATTTCAACTGTGTGGTAGCCGATGCTGATCAGGTCCCAACGCCTATGCGGTGTGAAGCGCTCGCTTCACTCCTTCGGGCGGCTGACCTTAATGATACGTGGCGCCACTTTCATCCCGCCTACACACAATTAACTCACATATATCCCACTGGGGCAAGCCGCATTGACCGTGTTTATGTCTCTGCTGATCTGATTCCTGCCCTCTGTGCCGTCCAAGTCATTCCCGTGGCCTTTAGTGACCACTGTGCATACTCTTGCTCCTTGCATATCACGGGTCCAACCCCGGTTCCTCGGGGCACCTATTGGAAGATGAATACACTTCATCTCCCAACGTCCGAACTTCGCACTCTTGTCACGAAAACATGGCGGGATTGCATCGCTACTGCTTCGAAGTACCCTACCACCGTGGTTTGGTGGCTCCGCTGTGCGAAGCCACGGCTGCGACGTGTTGTCCAGCAACATAGTCGCGAAGTCGCACACTGGAAGCGTAGCACATTAGACTTCTATCAACAATGTCTAGATGACACACTAACCCTTGCTGCTGACAGGTATGATCAGCTACGCATGCGCCTCAACAAAATTAAAGCGACAATCCTTCGCTTCTCTCGGGAGAAGGCCGAGGGGATGGTGGTGAGGTGCCGCTCCGCACCCCTGATTGAGGGCGAGAGGCAATCCATCTATCACCTTGCCTCTGAAAGGAATCATGCAAAGAACACCATTCTACGCCTTAAAACAGGCGATGATACGTGCCTCACAGACCATCGCGAAGTCCTCAAACACCTAACAGACCATTATACGCACCTCTTCCAAGACGTTGCGGTAGACGTCGCCGCCCAACGAGCACTTATCGGTGGGGTCCCAACTTCATTGGATCGTCGAGACCGCGACTGTTTAACCGAGCCACTCACACTCGCTGACCTCACATCTGTCCTCCGTGCCTGTCCGGGACAAAAATCACCTGGCCCCGACGGTCTCCCTTATGAATTCTACCAACAATTTTGGGACCTGATCGGAGACCGCTTCTGCAAAATGTGCGAGGAGATTTTTGCTGGTTGCGAACTACCAGCCGAATTTCTAGCTGGACGTATTGCCCTTATTCCAAAGGTCACAGGTCACTGTCGAGCTAAAGACCTGCGTCCTATCACCGTTCTTAACACTGATTATAAGTTGGTGGTACGAAGCGTGGCCTCTCGTCTTAAACAGGTAATGAATAAGGTACTTTGCCACACTCAATCATGTGGCGTTTCGAATCGAACCATCTTCACCGCCGCTTCTATATACCGTGATGCTGTCATACTCACCGCCGACACTCGAACCCCGGCTGCAATTCTTTCCCTAGATTTCTCTCACCCTTACCTGCCGGCCGTTGTGTCGCGGATGGGTTTTGGGGAGCGCTTCATAGGAATCATCCGGCACTTCTTGGATGGAGCAAATTCCACAATCGTTGTGAACGGCTGCCGATCACGACCTATTCCCATCAGACGATCAGTTCGACAAGGGTGTCCCTTGTCAATGTATTTGTTCGCTTTAGCGCTGGACCCCATGCTGCGTGACATCGGACGGATGGTCGATGGTGTCGCTCTCCCAGGCGTCACCTTCCGCAGTGCGGCATACGCGGATGTTGTCGGTGTGTTCGTCGCAAACGCTAGGGACATCGATTCAGTTCGCCGAGTTCTCACCGTTTATGAACGAGCATCCGGTGCCATGTTAAATTCCAACAAAACGGTGCTGATCCCGCTAGGACCACGATCATTGACCATCGAACGCCCATGGTACCGAGTTGTGGGGGAACAACGTATCTTGGGCCTTGAGGTGACTGCCTGTCCGCAGCGCATGTTAACACTCACGTGGAGGCGGCTTCTCACGCGCATCAGAGGACTTTGCGTGAGTCACGCTGATCGACGACTCGACCTCCATCAACGAATCCAACTGATTAATACTTACATCCTATCACGGGCGTGGTATGTAGCACAACTCCTTACGCTACCGAAACAAACCGGCAGAGCCATCTCACAAACAGTATATTGACTCTTGTGGCGGCATGCACTGTTCAAAGTTGATGCACAGACTTGTACACTGCCAAAGGTCGATGGTGGCCTTGGACTCATTGACTTTCCCCGCAAATGTGCGGCCCTCCTGATTCACCGTATCGCCACTTTGCTTGAAACTGAACCAGGTGGGACAACAGCGGTTCTTTTCGACCGTTATCGCCCACAATCGGCGCGTGCACCAGTATGTTTGACACATATTCCGTTCCGGATGACGACAGTCAAGGACTATTACCTTAAAGTTACGTCATAACAGTGGCCACTGACAAGGCACGCACGTCGAAGCGCCTTTACCAGGCACTTCGAAGCCAGCCCACACCACATAAATTAGAGGACAGACGACCGTCGGTCATCTGGCACCAAGCTTGGGCTAATATCAACAACCCAGCCCTTCCCACGGAACTTTCAGCGCTATGGTATCGTGTCGTAAACAATTTAATACTCACTAATCATCGCCTGGCGGCCATCCGCCTACGGCCCTCGGCTGCTTGCGGCCGATGTGGTAACGTAGACACCAGAGAGCATCGTCTCTTATGCCCTCACGTCACAGAAGTGTGGGACCTTGCACGTGTGCTATTAGCGCTGATCGGTGGGACGACACCAGACAATGTGTCAATCGACTGGTTCCTTACACCTGATATTCAGATCAACCCCCGAACACGACGTAACGGAATGGTGTGGCTCTTGGGCCACACCATTTTCACGATCTATGACCTTTCCCTCACCGATGCTGTCTCTTTCATGGACTACCTGTGGAGCCAGCATCGCCTGGCGGAATCTGACCGGAAATATACCATTACTTTTGCAAGATTTCTGAAAGTTGCAATGGTTCATGGTTATCAAAATATGCCTCCGCTTTTATTTTCGGTTTATGGCAATGAGTCTTGCTACTAACAGCACCATGCTTTACGTGCTGCGTCGACACTAGAGGATGGCGGCAATTTTGGAGAGGAAAGGGTAGGGCTATAGGGAAGGAAGGAGTTTAACTAAAAAAAAAAAAAAAAAAAAAATAAATAAAATATATATATATAAAGAAGTGCTTTTCTATTTGTCTCGCCGCGTGTTTCTTCCCGGTTCCTTATATCCTGTACAATAATTTCTTTCTATGTGTGCTCCAAGTTTCATCGAGCTGTGTTGGTTGCCAGTGACGCGTCATGCGAAGATTATTTTCGTCCTGAAGTTTTGCACAACAGTGTACGAGGGGGGTGAGAGGTGTCGTAATGTTTCTAACCTAACAAATAAAGAATGGCAGAAATTTCATAACACCAGTTTATTTTTCAGTATAAAACCCGCGTACACTAATATACTAGCGGGCTCGCTCACTTAACTTCTGGAAACCATTCAGCTAAAAGGTCTTCGATTTTGAGTCCGAAAATGTGTTCACAGCATCACCACTGTCAAATCGTCGTCCTTTGAGGTCTTTTTCTTTAGGTTTGGGAAAAGAAAAAAGTCTGATGGACCCAAGTCTGGAGAATATGGCGGATGACATAACAATTCGAACCCGCAATCACGCAGCTGCGAGGGTTTGTGCGCCGGTGTGTTGTCCTGATGCAAAAGAACTCCGCGCGCCAATTTTCCGCGACTTTTTTTCTTTATCTCTTCTGTCAAACGGGGCAGGAGGGTACAATAGTATGATGCATTGGTAGTTACGCCCTTTTCCAAGTAATCCACCATAATTACCCCTTCTGCAACCCAGAAGACCGGTACCATCACCTTACCGACTGATTTTTTGCACCCGCAACTTGTTACGGGTAGGGGATGAAGGATGTTTCCATTGTTGTGACTATTGTTTTGTCGCAGGATCAAAGAGGGGAGCCCAAGTTTCGTCCATTGTCACATACCTTGCAAGAAAGCCGTCTTCATCCGCTTCAAATTGGAGGAGTATTTCTTCACAACACAGCACACGCTCCCGTCTCTGATCTGCTTTCGAGTCTTTCGGAACGTACCGAGATGAAACTTTACACATTCCCAAAATACCAACAACAATGTCATGAGCACGCCCATGGGAGATTCCAAATGTGGTTTCAATGTGATGCAACGTTGTTAGACGATCCTGAAAAATCGTATCGTGAATTGCAGTCACTGATACATCAGTGGCAACGGTGACAGGCCTTCCGTTCCTTGGCGCATCTTCCACACTCGTTCTTCCACGTTTGAAGTCGGACACCCAGTTTTTTACTGTTGCATAAGACTTAACACTGTCCTCAAGTGTATTCCGCATGTCCTCCGAAATTTCCTTTCGTGTTATTCCCTTCAAATGAAGATATTCAATTATATCATGGTTCTTGACTCTCTCGATATTCGCCATTTTGCTTACACTACGGTATACAACGCATCCTAGCGGCAAAAACTACGAGGCTGGAGCCGCGAAATTTGACTTGCATACCCACGAAGGGTCACCGTAAAAGTAGGTGGTGCTGTTTATGCTAGACATTACGGTAACTATCTCGGGCAAGAAACTTTCCGACCGCCCCTCGTATAGAGGAATGTAAGTAATTTGGAAAAAGAAATAAAAGTCTATTCTCGCCTCCACAAGCACATTTATAAACTGTATCGGAATAAGAACTAAGGACTCATTAGAGTCCAGCAGCATCTCTCAATAGCTGGCAAAGTTTGTCTATGATGAATGTAGTAAATCGGTATTGAAAACATTCAGGATCTATGTGCATATTCCAGCAACATTCACTTTACTGTGAAAGCCAAAGACGACTCTGCACCGTGTTAGCCTAATGTTCACTTATTTTGTCTAAACCTTGCACTGTTCGCGCAAACCACGTCGTCAGAGTGGTGACTGATGGGATCGACAGTAAATATGAAACGCGTTCATTGTCGTTGCCATCGGCTACCGCATCGAGTGCCGACTTGGTTTTCGCGAGTGTAAGCCTCAGATTCATCGAAGAATCCAACTACCATGTATAAAACTGGTTTAAATTTCCGATTACTTTACTTTATGAGTTAATGTGTTAAAATTTGAAGTTACAGGTGTAAGAGAAAAGAAGCTTCGAAAACGTCTGAAATTATTGTATGTTTAAATTTTGTTGGAAGGCACTAAGTGCTCTCATTACCAAACGCTAAGTCTGTCTAGTCTGGATAAATTGCGCTCCGTTTTAAACGACAGCTAGTTTTTAACGCATCTCTGTATTTATGATGTCACATCTGCTGAAGTGTGTGTCATACAGTGATTCAGTTTTGTAGGCACATTCAGCAACATATGTGGATACCGTATACAAAATCTTCCCCTAATAGAGTTATAAGATAAGAACTAATAAATTAAAACATCATGCCTCATGCACAAATTTTACTTCATGAACATCAAAATGTAGTAAGCGATTAACTTACATACTTTCATCATTTTGTATAGGAGAAAGGCGGGTCAAAGAGGAAAAATTTCGTAAATGTTTGAAGTTATGGTAAATTTATATGAAAATGGATAACAGGGGAAGAAAGGGAAGGGATGGGTGGGTATTCGTGACTTCCCGCTGCAGAGCGCATTGTGATAACTGTCCTACACAATATTTTCAGCATTCGGTATTGCATTACCACAATGCCCTGTCCGGCTGGAAGTCACGAATCCCCATCCATCCCTTCCCTTTCTTTCCCGATTCTGTATTTTCATATAAACTTAACCACAGTTTCAATCATGAAATACTGTTGACCCCGGAAACTATTAACATGGTTCAAATGGTTCATACACATTCATTCCCGAGGCAGGATTCTAACCTGCGACCGTATCGGTCGCGCGGTTCCAGACTGTAGCGCCTAGAACCGCTCGGCCATCCCGGCCGGCAAACTATTAACATCCTGAATCATTAAACAGGTTAGCCACTTAGTAATACAGTGAGGTGATAAATGTCATGGGATAGCTACATGAATGTACACAGATGGCGTTAGCATTGCTTGCACAAGATATACTCTGAAGAGCCAAAGAAACCTGGTATACCCACCTAATATCGTGTAGGGCCCCCGTGAGCACGCAGAAGCGCCGCAACGCGACGTGACAACAACTCGACTAATAAGCAGTGCTGGAGGGAACTGACACCACGAATCCTGCAGGGCTGTCCATAAACCAATAACTGTACGAATGGGTGGAGTTCTTTTCTGAACAGCACGTAGAAAAGCATCCCAGATATGCTCAGCAAAGTTCCTGTCTGGGCGGTTTGGTGGAGAGCGGAAGTGTTTAAACTCAAAACAGTGTTCCTGGAGCCACTCTGTAGCAATTCTAGGCGTGTGTGGTGTCGCATTGTCCTGCTGGAATTGCCCAACTCCGTGGGAATGCGCGATGGACACGAATGGATGCAGGTGATTAGACGGGATGCTTACCTACTTGTCACCTGTCAGAGTCATATCTAGACGTATTAGGGGTCCCATATCACACCAACTGCACACGCCCCACACCATTACATAGCCTCCACTAGCTTGTATAGTCCCCTGCTGGTATGCAGGGTCCATGGATTCATGAGGTTCTCTCCATACTCGAATACGTCCATCCGCTCGACACAATTTTAAACGAGACTCGTCCGATCAGATAACATGTTTCCAGTCATCAACAGTCTGATGTCGGTGTTGACAGGCCCAGGCGAGGCGTAAAGTTTTGTGTCGTGCAGTTTTCAAGGGTACGCGAGTGGGCCTTCGGCTGGGAAAGCCCATATCGATGATGTTTCGTTGAATGGTGTGGTGAGCGTACTGTAAGACCTTCAGTACACACACCATCAGATTATTTGACTTGTCGCTCTAACGAAGTAGGCGAGTGTCAGCAATATGTCTTGTGGTCTTATTGTGACGTGTTTATCTTCTGCCATTAGGTCAGACGATATAAATGGCACTTGCATGCTTAGAGTAGCAGATTGACCGTGACCAACTTTAAACAGAAATTGATTAATTTTCACACACATTTATTAAAATAATAACAAGCATAAAAATTACTTAACTTGGTTCTGGATGCTATTTACAATTTACAATCTGGAGTTCCTTTGGTATTGGTACGTTAATCTTATTCTCACATATATCTTTGATACTTGGCAAAAGTGTCTAAGCATTTATCTTCATGGCTATTTACAGGAATATGGTAATCTTATTAGGTGCAGACTGAAACTTGACTACAGACTGGTACAGACAAATGCAGACTGGTACAGACAAATGCAGACTGACTAATCAGAGGTCTGTATACTCGTTATAATGCCTTGCACGTTCGTGTATCACTGCGTGAGTGTGATCTGTGAGGAGAAAAGGTTCTACGTAAGCAGCAATCTCATTGGCTGCGTTACTTATTAATACGCGGATCGGCAGAAGCAGAATTTGGTCCGTCTCTATGGCAGCGCCATCTCGTAGTGTGGAGATGGACGAACGCTGCGCCTGCGCTGTTGTGCTTAGCGGGGCGCGCTCTAGTAGGAAAGTTGTGTACTCGCTGACTACGCGGAACTATGTACACAACAAATGGTTCACACGCTGATACTTGTTGATGGCCCAGCATTGATAACTGAAGCAATCTGCAGAAGGGTTGCACTTCTGTCATATTGAACGATTCTCTTCAGTCGTCGTTGGTACCGTTCTCGCAGGATCTTTTTCCGGCCCCAGTGATGTAGGAGATTTGATATTTTACCGGATTCCTGACGTTTGCTGTACACTCGTGAAATGGTCGTATCCCCACTCCATCACTTCCTCGGAGATGCTGTGTCCTGTCGCTCGTGCGCCGACTATGACATCACTTTCAAATTCATTTAAATCTTGATAACCTACCATTGTAGTAGCAGCAACCGATCTAACAACTGCACCAAGCACTTGTTGCCTTATATAGCTGCCATTTATACTCAGGTGATTCGTGTGAAAAGGTTTCTCACAAGATTATGGGCGCACGACGGGAATGGTAGTTGGAGCTAGATGCACAGGACATTCCATTCCGGAAATCGTTAGAGAATTCAGTATTCCGAGATCCACAGCTTTAAGTGTGTGCCGAAGATACGAAATTTCAGGCATAATTCTCACCACGGACAACGTAGTGGCCGACGACTTTCAGGTAACGACCGAGAGCCATGGCGTCTACGTATACTTGTCAGTCCTAACAGAGAAACAACACATCGTGAAACAGCTGCAGAAAGCAATGTGGGACGTAAGACAAGCATATCCGTTAGGACAATGTGGTGAAATTTAGCGTTACTGGGCTATGGCAGCAGTGCCTTTGCTGACAGTACGACATTGCCTGCAATACCTCTCCTGGGCCCGTCACCAGATTGGTTGGAGCCTAGACAAGTAGAAAACCGTGGCCTGGTCAGGTGAGTCCCGATTTCAGTTGATCAGAACAGATGGTAGCGTTCGAGCGTGACGCAGATTCCACGAAACCAAGGACTCAAGTTGTAAACAAGGCACTGTGCAAGTTGGTAGTGGCTGCGTGATGGTGTGGGCTATGTTTACATCAAATGGACAGTGTCCTACGGTCCAACTGAACCGATCATTGACTGGAAACGGTTATGTTCGGCAATTCATGTTCCCAAATAAGGATGTCAAGTCACCAGGTCACGAGTGTTTGCGGTTAGTTTGAAGGACATTCTGGACAATTCGAGCGAACGATTTGTCTTCCACAGATCGTCCAACATGAATCGCATTGAAGATTTACGGAACGCAATCGAGAGGTCAGTTTGTGCATAACCTCCTGCACCGGCAACACTTTCGTAATTACGGACAGCTATGGATGCAGCATGACTCAACATTTCTGAAGGATACTTCCAGAGACTTCTACATCTACATCTACATCCATACTCTGCAAGCCACCAGACGGTGTGTGGCGGAGGGTACCTTGAGTACCTCTATCGGTTCTCCCTTCTATTCCAGTCTCGTATTGTTCGTGGAAAGAAGGATTGTCGGTATGCCTCTGTGTGGGCTCTAATCTCTCTGATTTTATCCTCATGGTCTCTTCGCGAGATATACGTAGGAGGGAGCAATATACTGCTTGACTCCTCGGTGAAGGTATGTTCTCGAAACTTCAACAAAAGCCCGTACCGAGCTACTGAGCATCTCTCCTACAGAGTCTTCCACTTGAGTTTACCTATCATCTCCGTAACGCTTTCGCGATTACTAAATGATCCTGTAACGAAGCACGCTGCTCTCCGTTGGATCTTCTCTATCTCTTCTATCAACCCTATCTGGTACGGATCCCACACTGCTGAGCAGTATTCAAGCAGTGGGCGAACAAGCGTACTGTAACCTACTTCCTTTGTTTTCGGATCGCATTGCCTTAGATTCTTCCAATGAATCTCAGTCTGGCATCTGCTTTGCCGACGATCAACTTGATATGATCATTCCATTTTAATTCACTCCTAATGCGTACTCCCAGATAATTTATGGAATTAACTGCTTCCAGTTGCTGACCTGCTATATTGTAGCTAAATGATAAGGAATCTTTCTTTCTATGTATTCGCAGCACATTACACTTGTCTACATTGAGATTCAATTGCCATTCCATGCACCATGCGTCAATTTGCTGCAGATCCTCCTGCATTTCAGTACAATTTTCCATTGTTACAACCTCTCGATATACCAGAGCATCATCCGCAAAAAGCCTCAGTGAACTTCAGATGTCATCCACATGGTCATTTATGTATATCGTGAATAGCAACGGTCCTACGATACTCCCCTGGGGCACACCTGAAGTCACTCTTACTTCGGAAGACTTCTCTCCATTGAGAATGATATGCTGCGTTCTGTTATCTAGGAACTCCTCAATCCAATCACACAACTGGTCTGATAGTCCATATGCTCTTACTTTGTTCATTAAACGACTGTGGGGAACTGTATCGAATGCCTTGCGGAAGTCAAGAAACACAGCAACTACCTGGGAACTCGTGTCTATGGCCCTCTGAGTCTCGTGAACGAATAGCGTGAGCTTTTTAGACGTCATGTCACGTGGAATTGCTGCACTTCGCCAGGGAAAAGGAGGTCCGGCACGATATTAAGAGGTATCCGATGACACCTGTCACCTCAGTGTGTAGATGCGTACCTCTGATCTGGCACCCAGTGCAGGCAGAAGAATGAGAAGACCTTGGAGTAGGGCCCCAGTCGCCACACCTCGGACTCCCGGAGGTACGGCGTGCCGATGTCGAGAAGCTGGAAGTCGACTGTTGACTCGGGGAACTTCGAAGCGGCTTTGCGCAGCATGTCAGGGGAAGAGTCCGCGGCGACGACGCGGACGCCGAAGGGCAGGCGTGGCAGCAGTTCCAGCACCGTGGCGTCTCCAGGGCCGCAGCCCACGTCCAGCACAGGGAGACTGCTGGACTCTGGACGCTCCAGCCGGTGGGACCAGTCCAGGCTGGAGCAGAGCTGGTCCAGCACCTGGGCTGCGAACTGGCGCTGCCCGGCGCTCGCCGACACGTACTGCTCCGCGTCGGTCATGTCAGAGGGTTACCTGGAGAAGGAAGAAACAGACTTGGGTGTTATTCTGGATGAGCGCACAGCACTAGTTCCGCTCATACTGACACGATCGCCAGCTGGCATCTGGAGTGCGCCATGTATGAGAAACAGAATACAGTGGGGTACTGCCGAAGCTCTTAAGACTTGCGAAATATGGTGCCTCAGGTCCTTCACAATATTTTTTTAGGCACTGGATCTGGAGCAATTTTTTTTTTGAGAATTATGAATCCTTTGCACGTCTACACTTTGTAACCTCCCCACAATGATATCTAACGACAATGTTTAAATGAGAATAGACATCGTGCTAAGTGTAACCTCCCCACAGAAATTATTAAATAACAAAGTTAATAAAAAATGGAGCCAAGTGTAACCTTCCCACAATGAAATCTACTGACAATGACAATTAAATGTAAGAATCGCAATCTGACCCAAGTATAAGCTCCCCACAAAATAATGAAAGACAAATTAATGATAATGAAATCTCAGTGACAATGAAAACGCAAATAGACCGAAAAGTCTATCTTTGGCCCTGTGCAAAATTAGAATTGATTTCTTACCTCACTAAAACTGCATCTGCTCTTATTTTTCGCCATAGCTTGGAGGAAATGCATCGCAAATATTCTTTGAATTTAAGTAAGTTTTTTCTTCAAGGAAATGCATGGGAAATATTCTTTCAATTAAATGGTTCTTTTGTTAGAATGCTTTAAAAAATAAATTATTATTGGGGCACTTGTTGAAAATTAATTACAATAAATATACATTACATTATCTGATGTGCGCAATGCTGCTTCATTACCTTATTTAAAAATATACCTCATCCCGAATCTTGACCAGAGACCCATGTCGACGCCCGCCGACTCCTCACACACAACTCCGACTGTCTCGTGCGCGCTACTAGCACGAACGAACCACATGCTCTCGCGACTCGCTACGTACAACAACTAGACTACTACTGCCGACTCCCTACATGCAACTGCATTCTCGCGCGGTCAAGCGCAGACTAGCAACGATAAATAACTCTCTGGTCAGAGATTCTGTCATGCCTCGCCATCGCTGTACTAAATACACACGCGTTTCATAACCCTCCACTGGGGGGGGGGGGGGGGGGGGGCAATAATTTGGCAGCGATGGTGAGTCATTTGGACTTGCCATGAGCAACAAATTTTTTCTTAACTAATTAACTTTTACAATTCATAGAATATTCAGATGTAGAACATAAATTAAATGTGGTGCACATGCACCGAGTACAAAACATCAGACAGTGGCAAAAAATATATACAATGAGTACAGAACGTATCAGCAAATCAGAAAAATGTATATACAGATCATATTGATAAATGACAAAAGTGCACACTTACTGACGTTCAGCACAAAACATATGAACACATGATATAAGTGCACATGCACTGAAAAATTCTTCAACGTTTTCACAACAAATAAATGTAATGGCAAAAAAATCATCAAATCACAAAATGTATATACAATATAAATGACAAGAGTGCACATATACTGTACTTCAGAATATATCAACAAATCGAAAAAAATGTCTTTAGCATTTTCACAACAAATAAACATAATGGCAAAAAAATCATGTTGACAAGTGACATAAGTGCATATGCACTGCAGTTGAGAATATATCAGCAAATCACAAAAGGTATATAAATAGAAATTAAGTTAGCAAAAGAAATGAATTTTACCATGTTACAAGAATTAGGATAGGAAAGGGAAGGATTGCATCATGGTTCTAGCACTTTAGGTTGCACGCAGCTGCACTGAAAGTCCATATCTTTCCACAGAAGTACAACACCAAGTGAGACAATTTGAAGTTCTTTTCCCATAAGTATTTATCAGCGTACCCAAGACGCTGAAATGTCGTAGTAATATTCCATGTAGTACATTAGGTACACCAAACAGTGGGACCATAATAACGTCTCCATCGCTCACGGTGGTGGACAGCATGTCGTGTCAACACCATGCTTTTACGAGGCACACCAACGTAGAATTAGTGCAAAAACCAAATATAGTGCTCCATGATCAAGAGGATATACAGGACAAATGGATATTGCAGTAATTCAGGGAAGTTAGCTCAGAAGGTGAAGGACATTAAGTCACATAGTAGTCTTCATTGAGAATTACAGTAGTAGTTCGCGGCATTCATAGCCCACTTATTGAACATTTCTGTACCATGTATTTAGTATTACAGAATAATGTTCATAAAATTAACTGATTATAGCAATTATTGGCATCATGGGTAATCGTATTACAATAAACAGTGGCAGTCCTTGGTCAGTTACAAAGCATATTCAGTATGACAGAATAATGTTCATAAAATTAACTGATTATAGTGAACATTGGCACTTATTGGCCAATTATAAACCATCAGAAGTCATCATTGAAAAGGAGCTAATGAATGGCATAGTATTAACATAATTCATTTAGTTACACTAATTATTGGCACTCATTGGCCAGTTACAAAACATCAAAAGTCATCATTGAAGTGACATATTATTCAGAGCTGATCAGTATTATTCAGAACTCTCTTAAACCAGTAGCATTATTTGGGACTGGTAATTACTTTGTTTGCTTTTGAGTTATTGCTGCAAATGAAGATGTGTAACGTCTTTCGTCATGAGTCAGCTGTAGCAAGGTTATGAAACAAGTAGAGTACATGTAATCACATTCATAAATGACATAGATTTAATGAACAACTACTTATAGCACATTAATTCTCCTGCAACAATATATAAAAAAATGGATTATTAAGCTGAAAGAAGAAATGCATTTTGCGCTGAAAAGTAGTGAACTTCGAATTAACAGGTAGTGAAATGTGTATAAAAATGTGTTCCATAGCTGTCCTTTCCAAAACCTTCAATCATTATACTATGCAATATAACACCTGCTGTCAAAGCGAACTGCAACAAATACTTAAATAACTACATACCATAAATACATAACTTCAATATTATCCTCATCTGCAAAGAAAACTTCATTATCCATATCATCATAACTCCATTATCATCATCACCTGTAAAGAAAAAGGCCGGCCGCGGTGGTCTAGCGGTTCTGGCGCTGCGGTCCGGAACCGCGGGACTGCTACGGTCGCAGGTTCGAATCCTGCCTCGGGCATGGGTGTGTGTGTGCTGTCCTTAGGTTAGTTAGGTTTAAGTAGTTCTAAGTTCTAGGGGACTTATGACCTCAGATGTTGAGTCCCATAGTGCTCAGAGCCATTTGAACCATTTTTGTAAAGAAAAAACTTCATTGTTCATAGTAGCATATTCTTCATCATTATTCATCAGCATTCATTATCATCTGCAAAAAATCACTTCATTACTCATTATACAACTATTCTTTATCTCTAGCATATTTCATCACTAAAACTAAGATGTGTAGTTCTGTCTGACAGCCTGCATCAATCACCTTGTATTCTGAAAGAAAAAATTAGTTAAGACTGCTATTTTACGATGTATACATTATATTCTTGTTAATGCTTGTTAATTCTGATCCATTTACTCTTCCTCATAAAGTTATTGCATCTTCTTTCGTTTATTCCGTAGGTGAAATTCCCATCTCTGTTTAATTTATTTCCTTTACACGTTATTTCTTTCTGAAAATGATGAACAAAGATTAATATCGTGCATTTACATCATATACTTACTAAATAATGACTGGTTTATAGTGACATAATTAAGCATACAGCATAACATGACAGAAAACGTAATATGTCAAAAGCATAGACAGTGTTCAAAGGCAAAAATGTACAGAGAATATCACAATGCAGCAGCAAAAAATGTAAAACAGTCACGATCTTGAGATGTCATAGGGCAAAAAATGTCAAAGTCAACTGGTGTGTGTTATATCTTAACCATTTCATAGTGCATACAAACAAAACATGAAATAATCGTATATACATAAGAAAGAAAAAAAAAATGTGACGTTCGTTGTGTGCAGCTTGTATGTAGTGTAGTTAATAGAGGCGAGAATTAAAGACTTTAATGGAGAAAAAAGTGTAACACAATTACCATGTCACTAGATAACATTGCATAACTATTCATAAAATACGTAAGTGTCTCTGAAAAAAAAAAGTGTGCACAGTCTGATATGTAACGACAAGAAAAGCGACCTGCTAACCTTACCTTGCCGGGCATTTGCCAAGAAAAAATGCGATAATCATCAGTAATTAGTCATGTAATTATAATTGCATAAGTGCTCATAAAATGTGTAAATTCATCTGGAAAATATGCACAGTCTGATGTGTAACGACAAGAAAAGCGACCTGCTAACCTTACCTTGCCGGGCACTTGCCAAGAAAAATACGATAATTATCAGTAATTAGTCACATAATTATAATTGCATAAGTGGTCATAAAGATTAGTAAATGGCATCGTAGCACGTTACATCATAAAGTGGTTTCATTCAATAAAGGGTTTAACATTGTATACATGGTGGTTCCCCTTACTTTTTCTGGTTCTCAAAGTTTCAACGTGTACAACACTGGGGTGAGGAATACTGCGAATCCGATATGGACCTGCGTACAGAAGTTCAAATTTATTGCACTTACCTTTTATTCTGCTGGATAAATAGTGTGTACGTACTAATATCTTCTGTCCAATGTGAAAGTCACGGCGTGTACAAACCTGTCTTTGCTGTCTTCTCCGGCGCTCTGCGGCACGTTTGATGTTGTTCAGCGCAATGTTAATTATTTCATGGTGTCGTAGTCGACGAGATGTAGGAAATGTTACTAATTCTTTAATTTTGTTAGGTGGTTCAGTATTCTTCAGTATAACAGACGGAGATAGCATAGTCGATTCATTTGGTATGGAATTAATTACATCTTGGAATGAGAATATGTGTGTGTCCCAATCAATATGTCTTTTGTGGCAGTATATTCTACACAGTTTACCAATTTCTTTCACTAATCGTTCACAGGGGTTCGAAGAAGCATGGTACTTGGATATATAGATCGGAGAAATGTTTCTAGCTCGTAACGCGTGTCCATATAGCAGAACGAAATTGTGATCCATTGTCAGAAATTACTTTCATCACATGCCCTACATGAAATAGAAAATGCTTTACAAATGCTTTCGAAACGGTTTTAGCAGTAGCTTTGCGTAACAGAGTGAAAGTAACAAATTTTGAAGTGAGTTCAACAGCGACAAAGATGTAGCAAAAACCTCTATTAGTTCTGGGAATTGGACCAAAAATGTCTACTGCGGCCATATGTCTTAATTTAACAGGTACAATGGGATATAATGGAGGAATATGTGAAGTCGTGTCTGATCTAGCTTTCTGGCAAATTTTACAAGACGCTAAAACTCGTCGTATACGTTTCTCCATGTTGGTAAAATAACAGTTCTGTCTCAGTATAAGAAAACATTTTCTGGCTCCATAATGTGCGTAACTTAAATGAGTATACCATATTAATTTGTTAACCAGTTCGTCAGGAATGCATAGTAACCAATTATTGCTGTCAGGGTGAGAGCGGCGAAACAGAATGTCATTGCGTACAGTGTAATGGTTCCTAATCGTAACATTATTCTTATCTTGCCAAAAGTGTTTAATTTCTTTCCACACGTTGTCTTTATTTTACTCTTTTGCTATGTCCTGTAATGACGACGAAATAAAATTTTCAAATGCAACTTGCTGAATGTACATAACGCTGAAATTTGCTTTGCAGAAGTTGGTTGCGACGTCTTGCTGATTGTTGCTGAGAGAACGAGAAAGTGCGTCTGCTATAACATTTTGTGTGCCGGGAATGTGAACTATTGTAAAATTAAATTCCTGTAAATAAAGTTTCTATCTGCTTAATCTGTTGTGAGTGAATTTAGCCGAAAGTAAAAATTGTATCGCTCTGTGATCTGTGTGAACGGTGGTATGTCTGCCATAAAGAAAGTGCCTAAATCTCGTGAAAGCCCAAACAACACATAATGTTTCCAATTCTGTAACGGAATAATTTCGTTCAGCAGGTGACAGAATGCGACTTGCAAATGCGATGTTTTCAATTACTGTAGAGCCGTCTTCTTCAATTTCCTGAAAAATGTGTACGCCTAAAGCGGTGTTAGAACTATCTGTGGCAACGGAAAAATTTCTGGTAAGGTCTGGGTTCGATAAAAGTGGTGCATTCAATAAAGCATGTTTCAGGTTCATGAATTCAGAATGTACTTGCTTATCCCAGGACCAAATAGCATTTTTACCTGTTAATTGGCATAATCTAGGTGTGTCTAAAGCAGAGTGATGAATAAATTTACGAAAAAAGTTAACTAAACCCAAAAAGCTGCGTAATTGTTTTTTCGTCGTAGGAACAGTAATGTCACGTAGAGCTTGAAGTTTTTCCGGGTCAGGCGCAATGCCTTCTGCTGAAATTACGTGTCCAAGAAATTTTATAGAAGTTTTGCCAAAGTGCGATTTACTGAGATTAACTGTGAGTCCTTGTGCACGAAAAGTTTGTAACAGATGTTCAAGAATCATATTGTGTTCAGACCAGCTTCTGCAATAAGAATGTCGTCTACGTACGTCGTGATAATATTTTTCATGCAAACGTGTGTCGGATGGCGTCAAAATTAATAACATTTTTCGTGAACAAGATTCTGCGTGTCAAAATTATTGCTGGAATATGCAACCTGTACTGTATGTGGTCAAATTCTATCGTACGTGCTGTTATTTATTTTACGGAAGGATGCTGTGGCATATCCAGTATTTGAACTGTTCTGTTAACTCTTCCTGACGTATTACGCTATGGACGACACCTATTGTCTGGATCATTCATGATAATGTGTTGTTGCTGATGTTCTTGCTGCTGAAAAGATCGACTGTTATTAAATGTACGCTGAAAATTGTGCTCATTATTTTTACGTTGGTCATGATAGTCACTTCTATACGGTAAAAATGAAATGAAATGTCGTGTGGCTAGGGCGTCCCGTCGGGTAGACCGTTCACCTGGTGCAGGTCTTTCGAGTTGACGCCACTTCGGCGACCTGCGCGTCGATGGGGATGAAATGATGATGATTAGGACGGTGCATTGCGATAGGAATTGAAATACTGTGTTTTCTATACGTAGTTATTTCCTTGCTGCTGTGCGTTACTATTTGTTGGAGGTGAGACTATACGTGCACGCGGCGAACATGAAAGTTTGGTTGACCTTGTAGACTGCATTGTTGGTTACGTATACTAAGCGGCTGACTTTCACGCTGTTGTGGTGGAAAACATCTATTGTTACAAAAATGTGGTTCCTGTTACTAATAATTTTACACATACTGATGATTACTATTTTATCTGTTATTAAAATCTCATGGTTGTCATTACGGGAGTGCCTAATGAGAATTGTCACATTCGGTAAAAATTTGTCTTATCGGGTTTTCATTACTTATTCTTAATTCTAGATAGAGCAATAGTTAAAGAGCTGTTTTGATAGATATAAAGGATAGTAGAAGAGAAGGCAGCAGTGCAGAAAACTAAAGATGAAACAGCACCACTACAGCTCAGGGCCCTATGCACGCTACGGCACATATTCATTAAAGCGTAATGAATCCCCTGAGGTCAATTACGCACTGCAAATAAATTTTAGCTTTTGCGTTACAGGCAATAGCGGTAAAATTCCAAAGACAAATTGCTGCATTCTTGCTAATTCCAATTTCTGCATTACAGGTAATGCTGTTGAAAGTACAATAGCAAATTGTCTTATCGGGTTCAAAGCCAGCTTCCGCATTACAGGCAATAGCGGTGAAAGTACAAAAATAAATTGTCTTATACAATGCAAATCGTGTATCTGTGCTCTGTCATTATTAAATTCCTTAGATTTTATTACGGATAAAAACTGCTCGTAATCAACGTTCTCGTCACTGAATTTGAGAACACGTTCAGGTTTGTGTGAGAATATATTTGTCTGTGTCCGCTCTGAATCTAAGTCCGGTACTCTTTGTAGATTACCCAAATTATACGCGCTGCGCCAGTCTGACAAATGTTCGCAAAGTGGTGTCTGCTGTGATGTGTTATTAACTGAAATATTTCTTATCTCTGTTACTTCTTGTTGTAAACTTGACAACTTTCTACGCAACGTGTTATTAGACGAATCGATCTCATTAATTGTCTGCTGTAAATTTTGGAATTCAGGTGTTTGGTTAAATGAAACCGGTGAAGTGTCGTCTGATTTGCTGTCATTATTACTTTCAATAACGTCAATACGACTGGCCAGTTCATCACATTTTTCAGTCAGTATTTTTACCTCATCATCGGCTTTAGAATCAGAGGCATTAATCTGTTTTTGCAACTTACGTGTAATTTCGTTCAGTTTTTTAACGTCAGCTTTGACGACATCGGAATCCTGTGTTAGATCTAATTGTTCGAGTCTGTCGGTCACTGTTTGAAAATCTGTTGTGTATGTGTCTGTTTTCGATTTAAGATCGGAAATTTCGTCACTTAATTCTGTGTTCGACTGTTTGATGGTACTAATTTCGTCGGACACTGAAGCAATATTGTTGTCTATGTATGTCTTCGCTTTCGCGAACAATTTACGTTTGTCTTCCTGTCTCTGTGCTGTGATTGTTTCCATTACTTGACGTTTTACTTTATTTTGATCCTGAATAAATTTACGGAAACGCGTATCACTGTGTTGTATGTGTTGATTAAAACGTTCGTCAATCTGAGTGTTCTGTTGGTCGAATTTCGCGTCTATCTTAGCATCCATTGTCCACGAAAGTTCTGCTGTTATTGCTTTAAACTCGTCGCGTAATTGTGTAGCTTTTTCAGAGCATTGTTTAGCGACTCCGCTAATTTTGTCTCTAAGTGTATCTGTTGCAGCTGTTTGCATTTCCCTTAATTCCTGAGCAACAGACCTAATTTCTTCGCTACTTTTTCTTGAACAAGCCTCAATTTCCTCGCGCAACTGTTCCTTAGTATCATGACATTGCGCAGCAACGTCTCTAATTTGTTCACTAAGCTGTCTGGAATTGTTGTCTAATTTTTCATTGAACTATTGTTTGAGTTTTTCGTTATCTTGTTTGTTATCTTCACTCTGTTGTCTGACCTGTTCACTAAGTTGTTTGAAATCTTCTTTAATTTGTTTGGAATTTTCACTCTGTTGTTTGGAATTGTTATCAAATTTTTCATTAAACTGCTTAGTCATTTGTAGCAACAATGCCATAATTGGATTCGACACAAGATTAGCATTTCTATTCTCTGTGCTGTTTAATGGTGGATCTGGAATTGTCTCGCTTTCTGTAACCATTTGGTTATTCTGAGATTTACACAAAGGTTTGCCAGTCGAATTTACATTGTCGGTCACTATTTCGGAATTAAATGGATCCGTCGTACTTTCAGTACACTGTCCATTTTCATTAGAAAAATTTGTCTGTACGTTATTTGAATTTTCCAAACCGGGTGTGTTAAGCTGGGCAGCGCTCATTCCAACAGAACACCCCGCGTCATCAATTGTTGTCAAATTAACAGAGGAGACAATTGAGTTCGTTTGTTCATCAGTAAGATAATAATCATCATTAGAGGTTGGAACGCACTGATTGTCGGTGAAAGCAGGATTGTCATCATTACACCGCGTGTCACAATTACTATCGGTCACGTTGCTTAAGTCGGTAATTTCATTCATAATACCACAAATACAACAGAGCCACGAATTGCCGATGATCTGAGGAAAGAAAGTGATAAAATTAGTAAAAGCGTTGCGCCAAATGCTAATTATATTTAAGCAAATAAGAGCAGATGTCTGACTGTTTCTTAGAAGATTCTCGAAGAAATACGATCCTGGCCGGATGTCGCCAAGTGTAACCTCCCCACAATGATATCTAACGACAATGTTTAAATGAGAATACACATCGTGCTAAGTGTAACCTCCCCACAGAAATTATTAAATAACAAAGTTAATAAAAAATGGAGCCAAGTGTAACCTTCCCACAATGAAATCTACTGACAATGACAATTAAATGTAAGAATCGCAATCTGACCCAAGTATAAGCTCCCCACAAAATAATGAAAGACAAATTAATGATAATGAAATCTCAGTGACAATGAAAACGCAAATAGACCGAAAAGTCGATCTTTGGCCCTGTGCAATATTAGAATTGATTTCTTACCTCACTAAAACTGCATCTGCTCTTATTTTTCGCCATAGCTTGGAGGAAATGCATCGCAAATATTCTTTGAATTTAAGTAAGTTTTTTCTTTAAGGAAATGCATGGGAAATATTCTTTCAATTAAATGGTTCTTTTGTTAGAATGCTTTAAAAAATAAATTATTATTGGGGCACTTGTTGAAAATTAATTACAATAAATATACATTACATTATCTGATGTGCGCAATGCTGCTTCATTACCTTATTTAAAAATATACCTCATCCCGAATCTTGACCAGAGACCCATGTCGACGCCCGCCGACTCCTCACACACAACTTCGACTGTCTCGTGCGCGCTACTAGCACGAACGAACCACATGCTCTCGCGACTCGCTACGTACAACAACTAGACTACTACTGCCGACTCCCTACATGCAACTGCATTCTCGCGCGGTCAAGCGCAGACTAGCAACGATAAATAACTCTCTGGTCAGAGATTCTGTCATGCCTCGCCATCGCTGTACTAAATACATACGCGTTTCAACTTCCAGAGCGATCATCATAGAAGTTCCACTGTCACCTATGCATACAGAGGTAGCTGTTATCAAGGATTCCATGATGTGGGTCTGTGATGCTGTCCACAAGTCATGTGCGTACACTCGTTGATGTGGTATCAGCTACGAAATAGTAGAGAGAAAGCTTTTAAAGCGCAACGGTTTAGGGCAGAGAAAGGAAAGAACCATGACAAATCGTGGAAAAAGAAAATCTCTGCGAGAGTGTGGATAGGTACAGCGGGAGTGGATTATGCTTGGCAACAGCGCACTGTTTATTGATGTATGCAAGAACTGGTTAGTGTTTGGATAGCTAACGATCTTGAGAATGGCCGACAGCTGTGGACGAGCGGTTCTAGGCGCTTCGGTCCGGAACCGCGCTGCTGCTACGGTCGCAGGTTCGAATCCTGCCTCGAGCTTGGAAGTGTGTGATGTCCTTATGTTAGTTAGGTTTAAGTAGTTCTAAGTCTAGGGGACTGATGACCTCAGATGTTAAGTCCCATAGTGCTTAGAGCCATTTCCATTCCTTGACAATGTCTCCAGAGCCAACTACAGCGGTCTCGTCCCTGGGCCATCAGAGAGGTCAAAAAAGGATTGGGGTCCAACTCGCTGCAACTATTTTTTGCCTTGCAGGTCCCAACGCGGCTGGAAAATGCAAAAGTATACAGATGAAAGACGAAATGGGAATTACGAGGAGCCGGCTGCGGTGGCCGAGCGGTTCTAGGCGATTCAGTCCGGAACCGTGTGACTGCTACGGTCGCAGGTTCGAAACCTTCCTTGGGCATGGATGTGTGTGATGTCTTTAGGTTAGTTAGGTTTAAGTAGTTCTAAGTTCTAGGGGACTGATGACCTCAGATGTTAAGTCCCATAGTGCTCAGAGCCATTTGAACCAATTACGAGGGTCGTTCAATATGTAATGCCCCACATTTTATTCTCAGAACATATTTACTGTTAAGAATCAGAATTTGGCGAAATATAGATCAACATGTCTTGTTCATATTCCATTTTCCTACGAAGTCTTCATCACGTTCTATGTCCATACGCCAACATTGTGGAAGAGCACTTATTCCCTGCTGGTAAAAGTTCTTGTTTTCGCTGCATGACTGACACTCTCGTCATCTTCAAAGTGTGTTCCCTGTAGAGATTCTTTAAGCGGCCCAAAGAGATGGAAGTCCGAGGGTGCCAGGTATGGACTGTAGTGTGGATGAGACAATTATGTCCAACCCATTTTGGCGATGTGTTACCGGGTTCTCAGACTTGTGTATGGGCGTGCATTATCATGTTGGAGCAAGATTTCTGCTGGTTCCGATCGGACACGTCAGAAACGATTCTTGAGTTTGAGTCTTCACGTATGCCTCTGAATTAATGGAATCCCAGAAGACTGTCACCGCGACTTTTCTGGCAGAGTGGGTTGCCTTGAATTTCTTCTTTTGTGGTGAATGAGGATGATGCCACTCCAGGGACTGCCTTTTTTGTTTCCGGCGTAAAGTGGTGCACCCAGTTTCGTCCCCCGTAACGAAATGTGAGAGTAAATTTGGAAGTTTGTGCTAAGTTCCTATGGGACGAAGCTGCTGAGGTCTTTAGTCCCTAGGCTTACACACTTAAATCTAACTTAAACTACCTTATGCTAAGGACAACACACATACCGATGACGGAGGGGAGACTCGAACCTCCGACGGGGAGAGCAGCGCGATCCATGGCGAGATGCCCGTAGACCGTCCGGCTACCCCGCGCTGCTCCGCGACAGAGAGGTCTCTCCGTTGGTCTCAAAACGCTCCTACAACTCAGATGGAATGTCGTTTCTTTTAATCTTGTGGTCCCCTGCGAGTATTCCTGGAACCCATTGTGAGCACCTCTTTGAATATCCGAGAGTCTCGATCATTGGAGACGCACTTGGGAAAAAATGCGGTCCAGAGGTGGATGAGCAACAATATGGTGAGCAGGCGAGATTGGAGCTGCAAGAAACTTACAAGCCTGGCGCACCAGCAGGAGCTGCCGCCGGATGGCAAGTGGCGGTTCCCCAGCCTCAGCACAGAGGCTGGGTATGGGACTGGTCCGATAAGCACCCGTGGCCAGTCGAATCCCAGCATGGTGGACAGCGTCAAGAATCTGCAAATAAGACGGCCTCACTGACCCATACACTGTGCACCCGTAGTTCAGCCGTGAACGCACAAAAACCCGATAAAACTGAAGGAGACGCGCCCTGTCCGCTCCCCAAGACCTGTGGCCCTCAGCCACTTGAGGATGTTCAGTGTCTTCAGGGTTTCAAGTCTCGTAGGTGTGGCAGCCATGACAACTTGGAGTCAAAAATTAGGCCCAGAAACCGCACTGAGTCTCTAAAATGTAGGACAGTATCCCCTATATGCAAGGCAGGCAAAGTAAAAAGACGACGAGAACGATTAAAATGAACACACATACACTTATCGGCAGAAAACCGAAAACCCGTCTTTGCAGCCCACTCCTCTAACCGCCGCACTGTTAGCTGCAACTGACGGCTCACGGTTGCAACACTGGAGGAGAAACAGAAAACAGAAAAGTCGTCCACAAATAAGGAGCACTGTACTGGACTCCTCACTGTAGACATTATACTGTTGATGGCTATGGCAAAGATGGTAACGCTTAAAACACTGCCCTGGGGGACACCGTTCTCTTGCTCGAAGCGATCAGACAGTGTGTTACCAACTCGGGTCCGAAAAAACCGCTGAGACAGGAAAGACCGAACGAAAATGGGGAGGCGGCCACGAAAGCCCCATTGATGCAGTTGTGCAAGAATACAGTGTGTGCTATCCCCCTGCACGCACTCACCTCGCTGTTGAGTTCACGAGTCATGCGTCGGTGGGAGGGTGAGTGGCTGGAAGTGACGGACAATAAGCTCCGTATAGTCAAGCCCACAACGCTTTTTTGATGTACTTCCTTTCAGCCTCGTCGACGGGACGAGATTGTCCTCACTCGGCTTTGGATAGGCCACAGCCTTATGACGCATGGCTTCCTGCTCCGGCGAGAGGACCCTCCAATGTGTGGTGCTTGTGGCGTCCAGGTCTCTGTGCGTCACGTTTTATTGGATTGCGTTTTATTTTCTGACCAGCGGGCCGCGGCTGACTTGCCAGCGGACCTGCCATCTCTTTTAGCCAACACTCGGACGAATGTGGTTAAAGTTTTAAAGTTCTGTGCCATGTCAAAAGTTTTTACAAAGATTTTAGGGAGAGGATCTTAATTTGCTCACTGTGCGAAAAGCTCGCCCATATTTTATGTAAGTGGCCAGCCAATGACAATTTCCTGTGACATTCTTTCCTTACGTTTTACTTTCTTATGTAGCATTTTCCTTCTTTTCCTGCTTTCTTTGCGTGTGTGCTTCAGTTTTAATAGGTCTGTCCACATTCGTTCCTTTTAATGTGTGTCAGGGCGCTGATGACCTCGACGTTGAGCGCCCATAAGCCACAACACACACACACACACACACACACACACACACACACACACACACACACACGCACTTCCAGTGCTGACCGACGGCTCTGGAGCCAATTGTCGAGTTCTGATGCGCCGGTCGGCAGGATAATGGCATCCGCACGATCCAGCATGTATGGAGCAGTGGGTGTGACAGGACGTCCAGAGCGTTGCTGATCATGGAGCTCTGTTTGTGCATTTCCTGAGGCTGTAACACACACACACACACACACACACACACACACACACGCACTTCCAGTGCTGACCGACGGCTCTGGAGCCAATTGTCGAGTTCTGATGCGCCGGTCGGCAGGATAATGGCATCCGCACGATCCAGCATGTATGGAGCAGTGGGTGTGACAGGACGTCCAGAGCGTTGCTGATCATGGAGCTCTGTTTGTGCATTTCCTGAGGCTGTAACACACACACACACACACACACACACACACACACGCACTTCCAGTGCTGACCGACGGCTCTGGAGCCAATTGTCGAGTTCTGATGCGCCGGTCGGCAGGATAATGGCATCCGCACGATCCAGCATGTATGGAGCAGTGGGTGTGACAGGACGTCCAGAGCGTTGCTGATCGTGGAGCTCTGTTTGTGCATTTCCTGAGGCTGTAACACACACACACACACACACACACACACACACACGCACTTCCAGTGCTGACCGACGGCTCTGGAGCCAATTGTCGAGTTCTGATGCGCCGGTCGGCAGGATAATGGCATCCGCACGATCCAGCATGTATGGAGCAGTGGGTGTGACAGGACGTCCAGAGCGTTGCTGATCATGGAGCTCTGTTTGTGCATTTCCTGAGGCTGTAACACACACACACACACACACACACACACACACACGCACTTCCAGTGCTGACCGACGGCTCTGGAGCCAATTGTCGAGTTCTGATGCGCCGGTCGGCAGGATAATGGCATCCGCACGATCCAGCATGTATGGAGCAGTGGGTGTGACAGGACGTCCAGAGCGTTGCTGATCATGGAGCTCTGTTTGTGCATTTCCTGAGGCTGTAACACACACACACACACACACACACACACACACACGCACTTCCAGTGCTGACCGACGGCTCTGGAGCCAATTGTCGAGTTCTGATGCGCCGGTCGGCAGGATAATGGCATCCGCACGATCCAGCATGTCTGGAGCAGTGGCTGTGACAGGACGTCCAGAGCGTTGCTGATCATGGAGCTCTGTTTGTGCATTTCCTGAGGCTGTAACACACACACACACACACACACACACACACACACACACACACACACGCACTTCCAGTGCTGACCGACGGCTCTGGAGCCAATTGTCGAGTTCTGATGCGCCGGTCGGCAGGATAATGGCATCTGCACGATCCAGCATGTCTGGAGCAATGGCTGTGACAGGACGTCCAGAGCGTTGCTGATCATGGAGCTCTGTTTGTGCATTTCCTGAGGCTGTAACACACACACACACACACACACACACACACACACGCACTTCCAGTGCTGACCGACGGCTCTGGAGCCAATTGTCGAGTTCTGATGCGCCGGTCGGCAGGATAATGGCATCCGCACGATCCAGCATGTATGGAGCAGTGGGTGTGACAGGACGTCCAGAGCGTTGCTGATCATGGAGCTCTGTTTGTGCATTTCCTGAGGCTGTAACACACACACACACACACACACACACACACACACGCACTTCCAGTGCTGACCGACGGCTCTGGAGCCAATTGTCGAGTTCTGATGCGCCGGTCGGCAGGATAATGGCATCCGCACGATCCAGCATGTATGGAGCAGTGGGTGTGACAGGACGTCCAGAGCGTTGCTGATCATGGAGCTCTGTTTGTGCATTTCCTGAGGCTGTAACACACACACACACACACACACACACACACACACGCACTTCCAGTGCTGACCGACGGCTCTGGAGCCAATTGTCGAGTTCTGATGCGCCGGTCGGCAGGATAATGGCATCCGCACGATCCAGCATGTATGGAGCAGTGGGTGTGACAGGACGTCCAGAGCGTTGCTGATCGTGGAGCTCTGTTTGTGCATTTCCTGAGGCTGTAACACACACACACACACACACACACACGCACTTCCAGTGCTGACCGACGGCTCTGGAGCCAATTGTCGAGTTCTGATGCGCCGGTCGGCAGGATAATGGCATCCGCACGATCCAGCATGTATGGAGCAGTGGGTGTGACAGGACGTCCAGAGCGTTGCTGATCATGGAGCTCTGTTTGTGCATTTCCTGAGGCTGTAACACACACACACACACACACACACACACACACACGCACTTCCAGTGCTGACCGACGGCTCTGGAGCCAATTGTCGAGTTCTGATGCGCCGGTCGGCAGGATAATGGCATCCGCACGATCCAGCATGTATGGAGCAGTGGGTGTGACAGGACGTCCAGAGCGTTGCTGATCATGGAGCTCTGTTTGTGCATTTCCTGAGGCTGTAACACACACACACACACACACACACACACACACACGCACTTCCAGTGCTGACCGACGGCTCTGGAGCCAATTGTCGAGTTCTGATGCGCCGGTCGGCAGGATAATGGCATCCGCACGATCCAGCATGTCTGGAGCAGTGGCTGTGACAGGACGTCCAGAGCGTTGCTGATCATGGAGCTCTGTTTGTGCATTTCCTGAGGCTGTAACACACACACACACACACACACACACACACACACACACACACACACGCACTTCCAGTGCTGACCGACGGCTCTGGAGCCAATTGTCGAGTTCTGATGCGCCGGTCGGCAGGATAATGGCATCTGCACGATCCAGCATGTCTGGAGCAATGGCTGTGACAGGACGTCCAGAGCGTTGCTGATCATGGAGCTCTGTTTGTGCATTTCCTGAGGCTGTAACACACACACACACACACACACACACACACACACACACACACACGCACTTCCAGTGCTGACCGACGGCTCTGGAGCCAATTGTCGAGTTCTGATGCGCCGGTCGGCAGGATAATGGCATCCGCACGATCCAGCATGTCTGGAGCAGTGGCTGTGACAGGACGTCCAGAGCGTTGCTGATCATGGAGCTCTGTTTGTGCATTTCCTGAGGCTGTAACTTACTTTGCCAATCGCCCAACTGTACGCCTATCAACTGCAACATCGCCATACACTGCACACATATGTTTGTGGATGTTCACTACGCTTTCTTTTTCTGCACGCAAGAACTCAATAGCAGCACGCTTGTAATGTAAGTCGTATTTAGACGCGATATTGACGCTGTGCTACGGCTCTGCCATCTGCCAGAACGATTCGAAACTTCACCGGCGCACAGAACAAACATCAAATGTGAAGCATCAACAAGTACGATTGTCTATGTATATTAATGGATTTTTTTTTTTTTAAGTTGGGGCGTTGCTTATTGAACGCAGAGGAATACGCGAACATTGTGCATCACATTACTACTACGGTAGTGTGCAGGACAAATCTGGTTTCATTGTGGAAAATGGTTATTGCGCGGCAGACGTACAGCTGACATGACAAAGCTCGGTCTAAAGAACATCGAAGTGTTCCCCTGGAACATTCACCACACACTGCCAAAGATGTGGGAGGCGCTAAGTACCATCTCCGTCGCCACTTGGTGCATCATGTCTGACTTGAGGCATATGTTGTCGGGTAGCACTGGCAATGTCCTCTGGTGTCGTGAACTGCCTACTACGTAGTGGTTTCCTTGCCTCTCGTATGGAATAAACGTCACAGGGCGAATAGTCAGGAGAGTGCGATAGGGGTGCTCCAGTTCTCTGCGGCCCCAGCGCCTGAGTAGCCGCCACAAGCATTCTGCTCTGCGCGGTTTTGCGTTTTCGTGTAGTAAGGTTGCGCTAATCACAAGACGCGCACGTTTCTCCCTAACGCCACGAGGTAGTTGTCGCACCAGAACGTCCCTGCAGTAGCCTGCGCTCACCGCTCTGCCGTGTGGCACGAAGTGCACTACTGGCCATTAAAATTGCTACACCAAGAAGAAATGCAGATGATAAACGGGTATTCATTGGACAAATATATTATACTAGAACTGACATGTGATTACATTTTCTAGCAGTTTGGGTGCATAGATCCTGAGGAATCAGTACCCAGAACAACCACCTCTGGCCGTAATAATGGCTTCGATACGCCTGGGCATTGAGTCAAACAGAGCTTGGATGGCGTGTACTGGTACAGCTGCACATGCAGCTTCAACACGATACCACAGTTTATCAAGAGTAGTCACTGGCGTATTGTGACGAGCCAGTTGCTCGACCGCCATTGACCAGACGTTTTCAATTGGCGAGAGATCTGGAGAATGTGCTGGCAGCAGTTGAACATTTTCTGTATCCAGAAAGGCCCGAACAGGACCTGCAACATGCGGTCGTGCATTATCCTGCTGAAATGTAGGGTTTCGCAGGGATCGAATGAAGGGTAGAGCCACAGGTCGTAACACATCTGAAATGTAACGTCCACTGTTCAAAGTGCCGTCAATGCGAACAAGAGGTGACCGAGACGTGTAACCAATGGCACCCTATAACATCATCACACTATGGCGATGACGCAAACACGCTTCCAATGTGCTTTCACCGCGATGTCGCCAAACACGGATGCGACCATCATGATGCTGTAAACAGAACCTGGATGCATAAGAAAAAATGACGTTTTGCCATTCGTGCACCCAGGTTCGACGTTGAGTACACCATCGCAGGTGCTCCTGTTTGTGATGCAGCGTCAAGGGTAACCGCACCCATGGTCTCCGAGCTGATAGTCCATGCTGCTGGAAACGGCGTCGAACTGTTCGTGCAGATGGTTGTTGTCTTGCAAACGTCCCTATCTGTTGACTCACGGATCGAGACGTGGCTGCACGATCCGTTACAGTCATGCGGATAAGATGCCTGTCATTTCGACTGCTAGTGATACGAGGCCGTTGGGGTCCAGCATGGCGTTCCGTATTACCCTCCTGAACCCACCGATTCCATATTCTGCTAACAGTCATTGGATCTCGACCAACGCGAGCAGCAATGTCGCGATACGATAAACCGCAATCACGATAGGCTACAATCCGACCTTTATCAAAGTCGGAAACGTGATGGTACGCATTCCTCCTCGTTACACGAGGCATCACAACAACGTTTCACCAGGCAGTGCCGGTCAACTGCTGTTTGTGTATGAGAAGTCGGTTGGAAACTTTCCTCATGTCAGCACGTTGTAGGTGTCGCCACCGGAGCTAACCTTGTGTGAATGCTCCGAAAAGCTAATCATTTGCATATCACAGCATCTTCTTCCTGTCGGCTAAATTTCGCGTCTGTAGCACGTCATCTTCGAAGTGTAGGAATTTTAATGGCCAGATGTGTAACATCCAAATAGCTACCACAGCCTCCATTATACCACGAAGGTGTTATTGTGCCCATTCCTTTGAACATAGTGATGTCGTAGGGACCTATAGTGTGATTTATAGCGTGAGAAGCTGAATATCAAATCTTACGTAATATCGTTGTGTGAATAGAAACGATTATTTCAAGTCACTCTGATTACGTCGTTGATTGTAGGTAAGGTCTTGTCAGTACAACTTATGTAGTATTCCGAGAGTAATCTACATTGTCTGAGGTTGCTTTTGACTTACATGTGTCAGTATTGTTGGATCCTGTTCATATGGGATATCTCTGACCAGTCAGCGGTATCTAAAGGGTGGCACAGTACAACTGGCTTCCAGTACAAAGCATTTTTACGATTTGCCGATCCCACAAGTCAAATTTCGCTTTCGTAATCCAGCTAGAAGCCCCAAGGCTGCAATAATTGCAAGACTCCATCACTGCACCACGATGAACAGAGATGGGGATTAATTATGCTTGTAGTTCACATGCACCGTTAGAGATTTGACTTGAGTTACCAGACGGATATGTACACTATGTGATCAAAAGTATCCGGACACCTGGCTGAAAATTTCTTACAACTTCGTGGCGACCTCCATCGGTAATGCTGGAATTCAATATGGTGTTGGCCCACCATTAGCCTTGATGACAGCTTCCACTCTCGTAGGCATAAGTTCAGTCAGGTGCTGGAATTTTTCTTGGGGAACGGCAGCCATTTCCTCACGAAGAGCTTCAGTCATGGGTGGTATAGATGTCGGTCAGTGTGGCCTGGCAGGAAGTCGGCATTCCAAAACATCCCAAAGGTGTTCTATAGGATTCAGGTCAGCACTCTGTGCAGGCTAGTCCATTACTGGGATGTTACTGTCGTGTAACCACAGGTGCTCGATCGTGTTGAAACATGCAATCGCCATCCCCGAATTGCTCTTCAGCAGAGGGAAGCAAGAAGGTGCTTAAAACATCAATGTAGGTCTGTGCTGTGATAGTGCCACGCAAAACAAACCACAGCTGCACCACAACACCAGAGCATCCGAATTGTACTGTTGGCACTACACACGCTGGCAGATGACTTTCACCGGGCATTCGCCATACCCACACCCCGTCATCGGATCGCCACATTGTGTACCGTGATTCGTCACTCAACACAACATTTTTTTCACTGTTCAATCGTCCAATGTTTACGCTTCTTCCACCAAGCGAAGCGTCGTTTGGCATTTACCGGCGTGATGTGTGGCTTATGAGCAACCGCTCGACCATGAAATCCAAGTTTTGTCATCTCCTGCCTAACTGTCATAGTTTATTTATTTTATTTATTTATTTATTTATTGTTCCGTGGGACCTCATTTAGGAGAAGTCTCCATGGTCATGGAACGAGTCAATACATGAAATTATAACACGATTGTAGAAACAGATAAAATGAAATATAAGAAACATATTCAGGCGACATGTCGTTAGTTTAAATAAAGAAAATCAAGAATGTAACACTGGAATTTGCTTAATTTTTTAGCTCTTCCAGGAGCTCCTCGACAGAATAGAAGGAGTGAGCCATGAGGAAACTCTTCAGTTTAGACTTAAAAGTGTTTGGGCTACTGCTAAGATTTTTGAGTTCTTGTGGTAGCTTATTGAAAATGGATGCAGCAGAATACTGCACTCCTTTCTGCACAAGAGTCAAGGAAGTGCATTCCACATGCAGATTTGATTTCTGCCTAGTATTAACTGAGTGAAAGCTGCTAACTCTTGGGAATAAGCTAATATTGCTAACAACAAACGACATTAAAGAAAATACATACTGTGAGGGCAATGTCAAAATTCCCAGACTATTGAATAGGGGTCGACAAGAGGTTTTCGAACTTACACCATACATAGCTCGAACAGCCCGTTTTTGAGCCAAAAATACCCTTTTTGAATCAGAAGAATTACCCCAAAAAATAATACCATATGACATAAGTGTATGAAAATATGCGAAGTATACTACTTTTCGTGTTGAAATGTCACTTATTTCAGATACTGTTCTAATGGTAAATAAAGCGGCATTTAGTTTCTGAACAAGATCCTGAACATGGGCTTTCCACAACAGCTTACTATCTATTTGTACGCCTAGGAACTTGAACTGTTCCGTCTCGCTTATAACATGCCCATTCTGTCTGATTAAAATGTCAGTTCTTGTTGAATTGTGGGTTAGAAACTGTAAAAACTGAGTCTTACTGTGATTTAGCATCAGATTATTTTCCACAGGCCACGAACTTATATCATGAACTACATTATTTGATAATGTTTCAATATTACACACAAGATCCTTCACTACCAAGGTGGTGTCATCAGCAAACAGAAATATTTTTGAATCACCTGTAATACTAGAAGGCATATCATTTACATAAATAAGAAACAGCAGTAAATAAACAACAGTACAGTAAACAATAGTACTTGCAACTGTCCCTTCACGTTTCCACTTCACTATCACATCGGAAACAGTGGACCTAGGGATGTTTAGAAGTGTGGAAATCTCGCGTACAGACGTATGACACAAGTGACACCCAATCATCTGACCACGTTCGAAGTCCGTGAGTTCCGCGGAGCGCCCCATTCTGCTCTCTCGCGATGTCTGATGACTACTGAGGTCGCTGATATGGGGTACCTGGCAGTAGATGGCAGCACAATGCACCTAATATGAAAAACGTATGTTTTTTGGCGGTTTCCAGATACTTTTGATCACATAGTGTATGTAGGATTGATAAACACGTTACACGACAGTTTTTTGAAAAAAAGCTGCCATGTAACAATTTTAGAGCACTGTGTGCTGTGCACAGTAGAGGAACAGTTGAGGTAGGATGACTGTTTGTATCAGCATGACAATGCACCCTGTCACGAAGCAGCATCTATGATGCAATGGTTCCTGAATAACAACGTTCCTGAATTGGACTGATCTGCCCAGAGTCCCGGCGTGAGCGCGATGGAACAGAAAGTCGACTTCGCTCCGAACCCCAGTGTCGATCAGCAGTACATTGTCCGGTTTCAGCTCTTGAAGAAGAGTGGACTGCCTGTTCCTCCACACACATTCAGAGACGTAATTGAAAATGTCCCCAGCAGAGGTCAAGCCGTCATAGAGGCCAAGTGTGAACACGACCCATATTAAAACTATACCGTCCGGCGACACCGGAGTGGTGTCGTGAGCATAATATCGCGCAGTGGCCGGCGACAGCACTTCAGCATCTTTTGCATTCTGTTGGTGTTTTGTTTAGGTAACAATAAGTTACACAAGTCAACAAGTGTTTTGTTTTCATAAGTACCTGTGCCCTTTCATCATGGCGGACGAAAGAGACAATAGGATTATTTACGATGAATGCGCGGACGTCTTGTCTGACGTTCCGGACGACGTGGCTGTTTGGGAAGAAGACACTGGATATCAAAAAAATAAAAGTGAAGGAGAATCATAGGAAGATAGTGAAATACGTCCAAGAAGAATTCGGCGAACGCTACGATTGCTAACTCATTCGGCTGAATCAGACGAAGAAGACAGTACACAGTGGCCAGACTTTGATTTATTGAGGACCAATAATAAATTTGAAGGATCCCCGGGTCCAAACATATTTCCCAAATATACACAGAGCGTCGAGGACATCGTACAATAATAGATTGGGACGATCTATTTGAATGTATTAGCAACGACACCACGAAGTATTACGGTCAAATTTGCAGTAGAAGGAAACTGGATTGAAAAAATGCCAAATTTGTCGACGTTACGGGACCCGAACTTAGAAAATGGTTTGTGCTTGCTATCGTTATGGGAATTGTAAGAAAAACAAGGATCGATGATTATTGGTCAACGAATCCGTTGATAGACACACCGATATTTCGCAAAACGATGTCCCGCAACCGATTCAGACAAATATTATCATTTTTACATTTTTCCGACAGTAATAATAAACTGGATAGTGCCGACCGGCTTGTCAAAGTGCAATTCGTAATTGATTATTTTTCCAAAAAGTTAAAGAAACGTTTAATCCAAGTCAAAACATCTCAATTGATGAAGGAATGTTACCGTGGCGTGGGCGGTTAAATTTTAAAGTTCACAATCCGTCGAAAATTGCGAAATACGGCATACTCATTCGGATGCTGTGTGATTCGAGTACGGAATACATTTCCTCATTCAAGATATATTCCGGCGCTGGACAGCCTTTAGCAAAAACAGTGACGGAACTATTGACACCTTCTGATGGAAAGTGGCATCACCTCTGCATGGATAATTATTATAACAGTGTAGAACTTGCAGAGAAGTTACTTGAAAAGAAAATTCGAGTTTGTGGAACGATACGGCAAAATAGAGGATTTTCGGAAAATTAAAGCGCGCAAAACTCCATGTGCTTGAAGCTTGTCATCAACGGAAAGGTGAAAAGCGGCCAGCGACAAGCCAAGTAATCCGACTTGGCGCTGCCGGCGCCAAGCGAATAAATTTGTACGAGACGTGCGGACGGCAGAGTGTTAACGTGCAGTAATAGGTGTCTGCATTCTTTTGATCAGATAGTGTATGAGAACCTACGCACAGTTGTTCTACACCTATGTGTGCTGAACTGCACAGATCAAGGTCCATATCATTAGGTGCAGTATTCAGAACACTTGGGCACTAACTACACTCTAACCGAATGTTAGCTACAATAATAAACTCGTGCAAGTACCTGAGATGTGGCCCCAAGCAGGCCCGATCGCCAAAGGCTCCTGTGCTGTGCAAAATTCTACTACTGCCTGTTTTCAAGAGGTTTCATGACATCTTCGACTTATTCTGGGTTCGCAAAATGCCACCGATAGTTCTGTAAAATACCAGTGTCTTGGTAATTACGAGGACGTGCTTAAAAAGTAAAATCTCTACATTTTTTATTTTGTTCTCCTTACCGTTTGAGGTATTACATGTCATGCATATTACTCGGTGGATTTTCCTGGCCCGTTGTAAGTGTGTGGGTTTTATTTTGTCAAGTTGCGCAATGGATTGATCCAACAAGTACCCTTTGGCTCCTGCAAGAAACAATTTCCACCTCACACTACTACAGAAGTCAGACAGACGCTCCTAATGTACTAACAAGAACTGCTTGAAAAACATTCAGCAGCAAATATCTTGTAGAGTCATCCGCTGTAAGGAAAAGACACAAAAATATTCTATATTCTTACGTAACTAGTGGAATACTTGGGTACTGGGGTATTGCTAGTTAGTGTAAGAAAAACATTAAACAAACGAAAAATATTATTTATTGCAAAAAATTCTGAGAAATCAAGTGAAACTTTTTCTTATAAAATAATAAATTTCCGGGTTCTTTTCGGAACAGTAGATTGCCTCTTATGGATAGGAATGCTATTATTTTACAAAGTATGGAAAGGTTCTTTTCTTCCTTTCCTTTAAGAATGTTACTTACTCGGCTGAAGGCTTAGAGCCGTGCCTACACAATTTGAATAATTTTTCTAGGTACGGTCAAGGCTGTCACATGAGAAATGTAGTAGAGTGTACTGTTATGGAGGACAGATGGGGCTCACATATGCTACAGCGCACAATACTGTGAGCTGCAACGACTGCTACCTGCGTCGCTCGCTGCTGACAAATAGCACAACTATCTCTTTCTATCTGGATTGACCTTCGCCAATCAAACTCTCCCTACGCCTTGATGAAGTCAAGGACTCCTATCCGCCCCTAGTATAACTATTGGCGTGGTATCCCAGTCAGATAACCAGTCCACTGCGATGCCACTCAATATTCCCTTGCAGGCATTTACCTAGTACTCTGTCCATGTTCACACACCGCACAATAAGTGTGCCAGCCAACACAGTGAACAACGCTTAATCTGAGCGACTAAATATAGAGTATCACTCCGATTCGCTAACGACATAGGTGCTCTCTCAGGAGAGACTTTGTTCTTTGCTCTTTGCGTACACGTACGAGCGCACTCACTCTCGTTACGTGTTCCTGCTCCAAGAGTGACAATGGAATGGCCCCTTTTTCTGGAAAAATTGCAAGGGTATATCATTCGCTGTCTTCCCTCACTCCTCTGGCTCTTTGTGTCAGAAATATTCTGCCAATCAGGGTTGCTCTTTTAAACGGGAGAATGACGTATTGTTTTAGTCGACCAATGCGGAAATACGTAGCATCTCCGTTTGGGATATACTGTCCTCCTGTGAGAACGTAACTACGCTCTCAGTCTGTCAAAAAATGCATCTTCTGGGTGCTCCCACACAATGTAGCGGACTTTGCTTTTCAGTCGAACACAGGGATCGTTATCCCTTTGCTCTGGCAAAAGCTGTCCTCTCTCTGGGCGGTCGCTCCAGAACGAAGTAGGTATGATGTTGACCCAACCCTCTGAAGGGACGGGCCTCCCAGCGGGCTGGTTGCCTCTTTAGAATGAAAAGTCCTGTGGCCGTCATGTTGTTTACGCCAGCCTCGACTTTTTCAACGTCGGTGCGCACTTGCGATTTACTTATTAGATTTGCATATCACTTACATGAATTCATACAAAACTGACTCTACCTTATCGAGTTTGGGTTCGAATGAAGCGTCTTGATGTGCAGAATACGATTGTGAGGACGGAATATGTAAGAAATGAAGGTCAGGAGACCAGGCCACCTTGCACCATGACACAAGCTGTGATCGACCTTCAACCGTCCACACACGGAGCACCCTCTCCTTCAGCATGACAATGCGAGGCCAGACACGAGCGCTGCGACATCTACAACAATCCGACGTCCTGGATTCATTGTCACCGACTATCCTCCATACAGTCCCAGTTTTCCCTAGCTGATTTTCATCTATTTCTCAAACTTAAAGAATACCTTCGAGGACTTCACTTTCATAGTGACAAAGCGGTGCAAGCAGAGGTGAGGTTGTGGCTCCGTCAACAATGTCAAACATTCTACAGTGACGGCATCAACAAACTGGTCTCTCAGTGGGAGAAAAGTGTTCGTCGTTAAAGTGACTGTACTGAGAAGTAAATATGTAGACATGAATGCTAAAGATATTGCATGTTAATAAATTTCGATGTATTTAAAAATTCTAATAGTTTCCACATAGAGAATCCAGAGGCATTACTTTTCAGCACGTCCCCGTAGAATTAGTGGTAATATACCCAAGTACAGGGTGTATTAAAAGAAATCATCCGATTAAAAAAAATCATAACTATTGTGTTATTTCAGATATGTGCGTGAACAACGTACTGTTCGAAAGAGCAAACTCTCGAGTTGCACATGGTGCATCAAAAAGAATCATCCAACTTAAAAAAAAATCTTAACTATTAAGTTATTTGAGTTAAGATTTATGGTGTATTTTTCTTTGCCGTGAACACTGTTACAGGAAGCAGATATCTCGACATTCTTGACAACTTTCTTTTCCTACAGTTGGAGACTGATTCGAATGACTTCATTTTCAAACAGGGTGGGGCACCGGCACACTGGCATCTGGAAGTCCGGGAATTTTTAAATCAAAGGATAACTGGGCGATGGATCGGTCGCCCTCGACCAAATGACTTTACATTACTGGCCTCTGAGGTCACCGGACCTGATTGTATGTGATTATTTCTTGTGGGGGTTTATAAAACACTCTGTTAATGTGCTTCTGTTACCAGCAACAATGAATGAGCTGAGACATCGCATAACAGCAGCTGTGGAAGCTGTAACTCAAGACATGTTCGCTGGAGTGTGGGAACAATTTGAATACCGCATTGAAATATCTGTCTCGTGGGCCCCTACCACCACGGCACAGCGCGTCCCCAGGTTGTGGATAGGGGATATGGGCTTCAGATATGAAGGGTAGTTGCGAATACAAAAAATAAACAGTCGCGGACAGCCGGTGGGGAGCAGGCGATGGCGTGATGAACCATCCCTGTTTCTTCTTCTCTTACTATCAAATCTATTCATCAGGAATCAGTAACATTAATGGGCATGGGTCCATTTGAAGTAAAATACGAGTATTCCGGAGGTAGACTAGGTTCCCATTCGGATCTCCGGGCAGAACCCACTTCGAAGAGATTCCGGTCGAAAGGAACTTTCAGGTTGGGAACATGGAACGTTAAAAGTTTGAACAGGCCAGGAACGTTCCAGACATTTTTAGACGAATTAGATACATACGATGTAGACATTATAGCTATTCAAGAAACTCGGTGGCAGGGGGAGAGTAGCATAAAGAGGGGTAACTATACATTTTTCTATGGAGATGCGGAAGCTCACAGTTTCGGAACAGGTTTCGCAGTACGGAGAAAAGTGCCTCACGCAATCAGAGATATAAGGTTCATTAGTGACCGACTATCAGGTATAGTGTTGTCCGGAAGGTGGAATAGACTAGTAGTAATTAATGTACACGCACCAACTGAGGACACCGAAGAGGTTATTAAAGACAGCTTTTATGAAGAACTAGATCAACTGTGGGATGAGTTCTCCTCGTACGATACAAAATTAATCATAGGTGATTTTAATGTGAAGATAAGGAAGGAGGAAGCATTGCGGCCTAAAATTGGGAAAGAAAGTTTGCATAACATTTCGAATGATAATGGCACAAGGGTGGTTCATTTTGCTGTTTCAAAAGACATGATTGTTGAGAGCACATATTTCAAAAGGAAGGACATTCATAAAGCAACTTGGGTCTCTCCGGATGGACACACCCGAAACCAAATTGATCATGTTCTTGTAGACTGGAGATGGCACATTAGCATAGAGTATGTTAGGACTTTCAGGGGAGCAGACTGCGATTCTGATCATTTTCTTGTAGTTGCCAAAGTTCACCAACGGCTACCTATAGCAACGTCAAGGTGTCACAATGCAGAACTTGTTAGGTTCCACACTGACAAGCTAAATGATGAAAACTTTAGAAGAAGGTACATGATAAAAATTTCAAATAGGTTTGATGCTCTCAGGACACACGAAGATCAAGACGAGGATGTAAATAAACAGTGGATCACTGTGAGGAATAATATCAAAGAGGCAGCGAAGGTCACAATAGGTACACTTAAGAAGAACAGGAGAAAACCGTGGTTTGATGAGGAATGCTAGAAATTGGTAGAGGAAAAGAAAAAAGCGCGATTAGATTGGGATAGAGTGGGAGACAGAAAACGAGAGGAGTTCTTGAACATGAGAAGGGAAGTTGGTCGTAGGCTACGGGCAAAGAAGAGGGATTATTTGAACAATCAAATTAAAAAATGAAACAAACAGTAAAACAAAAAAAAACATTAGGGAACTTTACCTAGACATAAATGGGTATAGGAAGGGGTTCAAGGCTAGGACAAATGCACTTCGAGGGGATGACGGTGGAATACTGAGAGACCCCAGTGCTATGTTAAGTAAATGGAGGGCGTATTTTGAGCATCTATTAAATGTACACCAGGAAGCAGGAAATGAGCAGGCGTACGAAATACATACGGCAGAACCCCAGATACCTGAGCCAACGTTAAAGGAAGTAAGTGATGCAATCAACAAATTGAAAAACCATAAACCACCAGGATCAGATTGCATAACTGCAGAATTAGTTGAAAATGGGGGACAGAAATTGGTGGAAGTAGTTCACAAAGTGATAACCAAAGTATGGAACTCAAAGATGTCACCTGAAGAGTGGCAGGAGTCGATTCTGATCCCAATTTTTAAGAAGGGCGACAAAATGGATTGTAGTAATTATAGAGGGATATCGCTATTACCAGTATGTTCCAAATTTTCTCGAATATTCTGCTAAGCAGGCTTACACCATATGCAGATGAAATTGTGGGGGATTACCAAGCTGGCTTTCAGAGGAACAGATCAACTATAGACCAAATATTCACCCTGCGTCAAATTTTGGAAAAGAAATGGGAATACAATAAACCAGTTCATAAACTTTTCATAGATTTTACAAAAGCATATGATTTAGTATTGCAATCAAAATTGTACAGAATTCTTTTGGAACTTGGAATACCAAAGAAGTATGTTAGACGTATAGAAGCGAGTTTGAAAAACACAAAAGGTAGAGTACGCGTGGGGAAACTGGAGTCAGAAGAATTTGTACTAAAGAACGGACTTAAGCAGGGAGATGCCCTGTCTCCGCTACTTTTTAATTTAGTCCTAGAATATATTGTACGAATGGCAGCAGCTAATTCAGAGGGTGTGGAGTTAAATGAAAATATTAAGATATTAGGGTATACAGATATCTAAACATCATTAGCGATAGGAAAGAATCTGTAACAGCAAATGCGAATGCGTTAATCAAAGCTAGTGAAGATGTAGGTCTAAGGATAAGTGAAGACAAAACTAAATACCTGGTTACTACTAGAATACCAACAACAGTAGATCAGGAAATGTTAAGAGTTGGAGACATGCAGTTTGAAAAAGTGAACACATTTAAGTATCTAGGCGTGGACATCACTTCGAGAAATGAGACTGAATCCGAACTGAAGAAGAGATTACAGGCGGGAAATGCGTCTACTTCTCACTAAATAGATTACTTTCATCACGAATGTTGTCTAGGTATTTAAAGATTAGAATATACAAAACTATTATTCTACCAGTTATGCTGTATGGATGTGAGACTTGGTCTCTCACTGTGCAAAATGAAAAGCCGTTTCGAGTATTTGAAAACAAAATTGTGAGGAAAATTTTCTTAGCAAAAAGGGATTACATTAGCGGAGAGTGGTGAAAACTGCATAATGAAGAGGTTCACGAACTCTATTCAAGCCCTGACATAATCAGTATTATTAAATCACGTAGGCTGCGATGGGCGGGTCACGTAGCTCGAATGGATGAGGACACGGCAGCGCGCAGAGTACTGGTAGGGCACATAGAGGGAAAACGTCCTGTGGGGAGACCGAGGCGTAGATGGGAGGACAATGTGAAGGCTGATTTGAGGAGCCTAGGTATTGAAGGTGAATGGAAGGAAATAGCCCAAGACAGGGACAGATGGCGAAAATACGTTGCTGCGGTAATGGACTCTCGAGTCCGGTATGACCAGTGAGTGTGTGTGTGCGTGTGTGTGTGTGTGTGCACTGAAATATGCTGTGCATCTTAACGGGGTCATATTGAACACCTATGAAAAGATATGAAAAAAAACGTTTTGAGTTTCCCGTTCATCAAAAAACAAAATTCATTGTATATGATCATTATTTTCAGAAATACAGATGTGCCAAATCAGATGATTCTTTTTGATAAACCCTGTATTATGATACAGAAATCTCAGTCTTTGCACGCGGCCGTTGTCCGGTGTGATGGTCATTTGTTTTTAAAATATGACAGTTCGTCGCCTATATGGAAAGCATTTCCCGCCACCTACCGAGCCAACCTTACGGGCTTTCCTACGAACTGTTTATTCAGTCATCCCACGACCGCCTGTAGCAGAGTATGACGCACGTTTTCTTCTGTACCAGTACTGCCTGTCGACTGAAGCCCAGCGCAACGAGAAATCCTGAGAAAACACGCCGCCTGAAATGAAATGTGCAAAATGAATAAAATATCCAACGCAATGTGAATGGAAACAAACTGTCGTTTTCCTTTTACTTGCTTATAAAGACACACACACACACACTATTTATTTCCCTGCCTCTCTCTCGCTCTTTTTCTCTCTGCCTCACTTTCTCTCATTTCCCTCTGCTTGATTTTCAAAATATCTGCGCAACGAAATATAAATTAATTTTAGTTTGGTTTTAGAAACATTCCTGTTGCCATCTTTCAAATTAGTTCAAATTTTGGCAGTTGCGGATTAGACTCACATCCGACCAGAATAAATTAATCGTGAAAAAATAACACAATTGTCTTGTGAAGAACAGTATTTCAGAACGTCAGTCTCATTTTCGAAGTAGAGTGAGTTGTTAGGGACTGATCTGACAAAAAATACTCTTGAGGAACAGTGTTTAAATCTCTTTTGTAAATAAAATCGAAATGTTAATATGTTCAAATACATGCGGTGAAAATATAAATGATAGATTCGTGCACGTCATAACACTATAGGCGCATGTGCACATCCCTTGTAACGTTCACCCGACGCTTCAAAAAAATTACTTGTATACTGATAGTGCTCGTTCTTTTATCTAACTTAAAATATGAGCTTGCTTACCTAGCATGAGGAATATTTCTGCAGTTGTTAGTATTCCTCATTGGCTGCAGTAATTGAGTACGAAGTGTGATGTGATACATGTTTGTACAGTAGCTCTTTTCTAAAATGTATATCACGTTTTGTACAATATACAATACAAAATATGTACTGTGATTTCCTGCATACAGTTCAAGTCTACATAACATAAGAAAGTGGAAATTACAGGACAGCACCATACGAATGAACGACAAATATAGGGAACTCGTTGCTTGTTCAACCATAACAAAAATTTTACAATCTTAACCTCTTAAACAAAACTTCGGAGTTCTAGTAAAATTATAAAGAAAACTTTTGGTCATTAGTCCACATTTGTAGTAGCTAATTTACAATTAGGAAGAGAAAAATCTCAGAATTCTATAGAAATCGCAAAATCTATGTTATAAAAAGTAAAAACAGATTCACACATTGCTTTCTGAACTATTGTTGTTAAACAATACAAGATATGAATGAATTTTTATACTGTTTTAAACACCATAAAACACAAATGAAATACGACAGTACAGTGTAATATACACTGAAGAGCGAAAGAAACTGGTGCACCTGCCTCATATCGTGTAGGGCCCCCGCGAACACGCAGAAGTGTCGCAACACATCGTCGCATGGACTCGACTAACGTCTGAAGTAGTGCTGGAGGGAATTGACACCATGAATCCTGGAATCCTGCAGGGCTGTCAATAAATCCGTAAGAGTGCGAGAGGCTGGAGATCTCCTCTGAACAGCACGTTGCAAGACATCCCAGATATGCTCAGTAATGTTCATGTCCGGGGAGTTTGGTGGCCAGCGGTAAAGTCTAAACTCAGAAGAGTGTTCCTGGAGCCACTCTGTAGTAATTCTGGACGTATTGGGTGTCGCGTTGTCCTGCTGGAATTGCCCAAATTCGTCGGAATGCACAATGGACACGAATAGATGCAGTTGATCAGACAGGATGCTTACGTACGTGTCACCTGTCTTATCTTGACGTATCAGGGGTCCCACATTACTCCAAGTGCAAACACCGCACACTATTACAGAGCCTCCACCAGCCTGAACATTCCCCTGCCCACATGCAGGTTCCATGGATTCATGAGGTTGTCTTCGTATCCGTACACGTCCATCCACTTGATAAAAATTGAAACAAGACTCGTCCGACCAGGAAACATGTTTCTACTCATCAACAGTCCATTGTCGGTGTTGACGGGCTCAGGCACGGCGTAAAGCTTTGTGTCGTGCAGTCATCAAGGGAACACGAGTGGGCCTTCGGCCCCGAAAGGTCCTATCGATGTTGTTTCGTTGAATGATTCCCACGTTCACACTTGTTGGTGGCCCAGCATTGAAATCTGCAGCAGTTTGCGGAAGGATCGCACTACTCTCATGTTGAACGACTCTCTTTAGTCGTCGTTGGTCCTGTTCTTGCTAAATCTTTTTCCGTCCGCAGCGATATCGGAGATTTGATGTTTTACCGGATTCCTGATACTCACGGTGCAATCGTGAAATGTTCATACGGGAAAATCACTGCTTCATCGCTACCTCGGAGATGCTGTATCCCATCGCTCGTGCGTGGAGTAATACGCCACGTTCAAACTCATTTAAATCTTGATAACCTGCCATTATAGCAACAGTAACAGATACAAAGAACTGTCTTATACAGGGTGGTCCACTGATAGTGACCAGGCCAAATATCTCACGAAATAAGCAACAAACGAAAAAACTACAAAGAACGAAACTCGTCTAGTTTGAAGGGGGAAACCAGATGGCGCTATGGTTGGCCCGCTAGATGGAGCTGCCATAGGTCAAACGGCTATCAACTGCGTTTTTTAAAAGTGGGAACCCCCATTTTTATTGTAGTACATAAAGAAATATGAATGTTTTAGTTAGACCACTTTTTTCGCTTTGTGATAGATGGCGCTGTAATAGTCACAAACGTATAAGTACATGGTATCACGTAACATTCCGCCAGTGCGGACGGTATTTGCTTCGTGATACATTACCCGTGTTAAAATGGACCGTTTACCAATTGTGGAAAAGGTCAGTATCGTGTTGATGTATGGCTATTGTGATCAAAATGCCCAACGGGCGTGTGCTATGTATGCTGCTCGGTATCCTGGACGACATCATCCAAGTGTCCGGACCGTTCGCCGGATAGTTACGTTATTTAAGGAAACAGCTGGTGTTCAGCCACCTGTGAAATGTCAACCACGACCTGCAACAAATGATGATGCCCAAGTAGGTGTTTTAGCTGCTGTCGCGGCTAATCCGCAGATCAGCAGGAGACAAACTGCGCGAGAATCGGGAATCTCAAAAACGTCGGTGTTGAGAATGCTACATCAACATAGATTCCACCCGTTCCATATTTCTATGCACCAGGAATTGCATGGCGACGACTTTGAACGTCGTGTACAGTTCTGCCACTGGGCGCAAGAGAAATAACGGGACGATGACAGATTTTTTGCTCGAGTTCTATTTAGCGACGAAGCGTCATTCACCAACAGCGGTAACGTAAACCGGCATAATATGCACTATTGGGCAACGGAAAATCTACGAGGGCTGCGACAAGTGAAACATCAGCGACCTTGGCGGTTAATGTATGGTGCGGCATTATGGGAGGAAGGATAATTGGCCCCCATTTTATCGATGGCAATCTAAATGGTTCACTGTATGCTGATTTCGTACGTTATGTTATACCGATGTTACTACAAGATGTTTCACTGCATGACAGAATGGCGATGTACTTCCAACATGATGGATGTCCGACACATGGCTCGCGAGCGGTTGAAGCGGTACTGAATAGCATATTTCAAGACATGTGGATTGGTCGTCGAAGCACCATGGCCCGCACGTTCACCGGATCTGACGTCACGAATTTCTTTTGTGGGGAAAGTTGAAGAATATTTGCTATCGTGATCCGCTGACAACATGCGTCAGCGCATTGCCAATGCATGTGCGAACATTACGGAAGGCGAACTACTCGCTGTTGAGAAGAATGTCGTTACACGTATCGCCAAATGCACTGAGGTTGACGGATATCATTTTGAACATTTATTGCATTAATGTGGTATTTACAGGTAATCACGCTGCAACAGCATGCGTTCTCAGAAATGATAAGTTCACAAAGGTACATGTATCACATTGGACCAACCGAAATAAAATGTTCAAACGTACCTACGTTCCGTATTTTAATTTTAAAAACCTACCTGTTACCAACTGTTCGTCTAAAATTGTGAGCCGTATGTTTGTGACTATTACAGCGCCATCTGTCACAAAGCGAAAAAAGTGGTCCAACTAAAACATTCATATTTCTTTAGGGACTACACGAATATGTAATAAAAATGGGGGTTCCTATTTTAAAAAACGCAGTTGATATCCGTTTGACCTATGGCAGCGCCATCTAGCGGGCCAATCATAGCGCCATCTGATTTCCCCCTTCAAGCTAGAAAAGTTTCGTTCTTTGTAGTTTTTTCGTTTGACACTTATTTCGTGAGATATTTGGCCCGGCCACGATCAATGGACCACCCTGTATAGGCGTTGCCGACCGCAGCGACGCATTCTGCATGTTTCCATATCTCTGTATCTGAATACGAATGCCTATACCAGTTTCATTATCAAATATCTGTAGGATTATACTCTTGTTACTTTCCTGACACCGTCACTGAATTAACCTTCCGTTTCATAAGTTTATGACCTGTTTCTCCACTTCGGGCAATACTGATCATCTGCTTTATTGCTGGTTATCTAAAACTACGTTTCTACTCCGCAAGCCATCTTAAGGTGTGTGGCCGAGGGTACTTCATTCATCGTTGTCACTTCCTCCCCTGTTCCAGTCGGGAAAGGTTCGCGGGAAGAATGACCGTTGGTAAACGTCATTGTGGGCTCGACTCTGTCTAATTTTACCTTCGTGGTCTTTCCGCGAGATATATGCGAGAGGAAGCAATATATTGGTCGAATTTCAGTTTCTTCTATCAATCTCACCTCATACGGATCCCTGACTGATGAACGGGATTAACGAATAGGACGAACGAGGGTTTGGTAAGGTACTTCCTTTGTAGGTGAACTACACTTCCAATGAATCTCGCCGGCCGCGGTGGTCTAGCGGTTCTAGGCGCTCAGTCCGGACCGCGCGACTGCTACGGTCGCAGGTTCGAATCCTGCCTCGGGCATGGATGTGTGTGATGTCCTTAGGTTAGTTAGGTTTAAGTAGTTCTAAGTTCTAGGGGACTGATGACCACAGATGTTAAGTCCCATAGTGCTCAGAGCCATTTGAACCAATGAATCTCAGTTTGGCACCTGACATACCTGCGATTAGTTTTATGCGGCCGTTCCAGTTCAAACCGCCCCGTATGCGTACTCCCAAATGTTTAATGGATGTAACTGCTTCCTGTGGTGGTCCGGCAATCGTGTAATCAAACAATAATGGGTCTTTCCGTCTATGTATTCGCAGTACGTTACATTTGTTTACGGTGAAGGCCAATATTGTCACTTCCTGCACAAAGCGTCTGTCCTCTGCAGGTCTTTCTGCATTTCGCTAAAATTTCCTAGCGTCGCGACTTCACGGTATACAACGGCATCAACCCCGACACCCTTATGGAACCACCGGCATTTTTCACTATTTCGTTTGTGTATACTGCCAAAAGTAATGGTCCAACAATATTTCATTGGGGTCGCCCGATATTTGTTTTACGTCTGGATACTTTTCTCCATTGAGAATGATGTGGCGAGTTCCGTTTGCTAGAAACTCCTCAGTCCAGTCGTATAGTTCGTCTGATATTCTGCACGCTCGTACTCTGTCCACTAGGCGCCAGTGATGAACTGCACCAAATGCCTTACAGAAGTCAAGGAACACGGCATCTACCTGGGTGCCTCTGTCTACTGCTTTGTGGTTCTCCTGGACGAACAGAGCACGCTGGGTTTCACACGATCGTTTTTTCCGGTACCCATATTGATTCCTACAGTCCTACAGATTAGTTCTCCGGCCTTCTTACAAATGCCATGATAAGCAAGCATATAACATGTTCCAAAATTCTACACCAAATCACATCAGAGATATGGGTCTACAGTTTTGTGCGTATGTTCGACCAACTTTCTCGAAAACAAGCATGACCTGCGCTTTTTTGCAAGCTTATCTTTATCGGTTTACAAGAGTTTATGTTCTGTTTCAGATTTTTAATTCTCAGTATCTACTTAACATTATTGGTATATCAATAAATATATCTTCGGCAAATGTTATCTAGTTTTATTTCTTAACTCGTTGTATACGCTGGATGTAGTGACATCAGATTTCAATTTCAAATTTTTTTACAAGAAAGGTGAAATCAGTATTCATATTAATAACACCAAAAGATGTAGCCTCCTTTGTATATACTCGATGTCTAAGTAAGCTTATCTTCGAAAAGAAACTGAGTGGAAAATAGTGGTATGACAAATTATGTGTACTTTCTGTCAAATTAACTTTTGGGATACAAGACGTACTAATATTTCGCGAATCAGTTACACAAAAAATGGCGATTTAAGACTCTTGCCACAAGATGGAGACATTTATGCGGATGCTGAAGAATTATCCGCAGTTTGCCACTTATCTCGAGCCTGTATGATCATTCCATTGCTACATGCACGTTTTCGCACTAGTTGACTGATTCCAGTTGCTGCTCACTTACACTGTAGTCACAAAATACCACTTTTCTGCGTTTTGTAAAGTGCACAATTTTAAACTCTGCTTAATTTTTTATCATTAATTTTTCTTTGTAAAATATGTGATAAGTATTTTTTATTTGTTACTGTAATTGTAGATCATAGTTTTCTATATGACAAATAAACAAATGTGGATGGAACCGATGAGAATGAATTGTAACAAATGCAATGTTGTGAAATAATATGAACTAAATTAGGTGATATATATATACTAAGATGGTATCTGTTCTTTCGGACATGTCCGAAAGAACAGATACCATCTTAGTATATACAGGGTGAGTCACCTAACATTACCGCTGGATGTATTTCGTAAACCACATCAAATACTGGAGAATCGATTCCACAGACCGAACGTGAGGAGAGGGGCTAGTGTAACTGGTTAATACAAACCATAAAAAAATGCACGGAAGTATGTTTTTTAACACAAACCTATGTTTTTTTAAATGGAACCCCGTTAGTTTTGTTAGCACATCTGAATATATAAAAAATACGTAATCAGTGCCGTTTGTTGCATTGTAAAATGTTAATTACATCCGGAGATATTGTAACCTAAAGTTGACGCTTGAGTACCACTCCTCCGCTGTTCGATCGTGTGTATCGGAGACCACCGAATTACGTAAGGATACAAAGGGAACGGTGATGGACCTTAGGTACAGAAGATACTGGAACAGCACATTACGTCCACATCCTAACACATTTTTATTGGTCTTTTTCACTGATGCACATGTACATTACCATGAGGGGTGAGGTTCACGTACACACGTGGTTTCCGTTTTCAATTACGGAGTGGAATATATTGTGTCCCGACATGTCAGGGAAATAGATGTTCAATGTGGTGGCCATCATTTGCCGCACACAATTGCAATCTCTGGCGTAATGAATGTCGTACACGCCGCAGTACATCTGGTGTAATGTCGCCGCAGGCTGCCACAATACGTTGTTTCATATCCTCTGGGGTTGTAGGCACATCACGGTACACATTCTCCTTTAACGTACCCCACAGAAAGAAGTCCAGAGGTGTAAGATCAGGAGAACGGGCTGGCCAATTTATGCATACTCCACGTCCTATGAAACGCCCGTCGAACATCCTGTCAAGGGTCAGCCTAGTGTTAATTGCGGAATGTGCAGGTGCACCATCATGCTGATACCACATACGTCGTCGCGTTTCCAGTGGGACATTTTCGAGCAACGTTGGCAGATCATTCTGTAGAAACGCAATGTATGTTGCAGTTGTTTGGGCCCCTGCAATGAAGTGAGGACCAATGAGGTGGTCGCCAATGATTCCACACCATACATTTACAGTCGACGGTCGCTGTCGCTCTACCTGTCTGAGCCAGCGAGGATTGTCCACGGACCAGTAATGCATGTTCCGTAGATTCACTACCCCGTGGTTTGTGAAACCCGCTTCATCGGTAAACAGGTAGAACTGCAACGCATTCTCTGTTAATGCCAATTGCCAGAGTTGCACTCGATGATTAAAGTCATGACCATGTAATTGCTGATGTAGCGACACATGAAACGGGTGAAAGCGGTGGCGATGCAGTATGCGCATGACACTACTTTGACTCAGTCCACCGGCTCTCGCAATGTCCCGTGTACTCATGTGTGGGTTCATGGTAACAGCAGCTAACACACCAACTGCACCCGCTTTTCCTGTGACGGGCATGTTACGGACCCGTTTGCGTGCTACGACCATACCTGTTGCATACAGTTGGCGGTAGATGTTTTGCAATGTGCGGCACGTTGGATGCTCTCTGTCCGGGTACCGTTCTGCATACACCCTGCAGGCTTCAGCTGCATTTCGTCGACACTCGCCATAGATGAGTATCATTTCCGCCTTTTCAGAGTTCGAATACACCATGGTCACAGTTCCTACAACACTACACTATCACAGACGTCTGGTAACACGGTGTACTACAGTTGGTCTGCGTGCGGAGACGAATGCAGAATAACAATAGCAGCAAGCGCTACATGCGGACACTGCGACAGCTAGACCAAACCACAACAGTGCACTACAACCACACTCGTAAACACGGTCGTCATCGTAAACATGTCCCTGCAGATGCTGCTCGCCGACCGTGGCCCGTGTTTGTTACAACACGCAACTGAACGTCGGAGGCTTCAAGCGTCAACTTTAGGTTACAATATCTCCGGATGTAATTAACATTTTACAATGCAACAAACGTCACTGATTACGTATTTGTTTATATGTTCAGATGTGCTAACAAAACTAACGTGGTTCCATTTAAAAAAACGTAGGTTTGTATTAAAAAACATACTTCCGTGCATTTTTGTATGGTTTGTATTAAACAATTACACTAGCCTCTCTCCTCACGTTCGGTCTGTGGAATCGGTTCGTCAGTATTTGATGTGGTTTACGAAATATATCCAGCGGTAACGTTAGGTGACTCACCCTGTATATATTTAAGGCTCACCGGCCACTTGACCATCTTCTTCTTCTGTGCGAATGCACAAACAGTGCCCGAACTCTTACGGGAATCGACAACGCGCCTCGAGTAATGAGTATAATGGGCGGGGGCACTACGAATGTAGTGCGGGACAATACGTTGAGAATGTGGGTTTCGCGGGAGGCGTGCCAGAGATAAATCCCTGCAGTCGCGATATGCTCTATGTCCTCGGTGGCTCAGATGGATAGAGCGTCTGCCATGTAAGCAGGAGATCCCGGGTTCGAGTCCCTGTCGGGACCCACATTTTCATTGTCCCCGTTGACATATATCAACGCCTGTAAGCAGCTAAGGGTGTTCATTTCATTGTAAATTAGGTCAGAAAAACTGAGCCACAATACGTTCATACTTATCGATTCGATACATTTCATGTCAGCGAATTTAATTCAACTGACAAAGTAACTCCGAAAATTCTTTTCTCGCTGTGAAATAATTATTTAGCTTTTTTTAAAATTTGAGTCCATGTATTCAGTTGTAGGGGCCAAATTTGCACTCTATTTGCAAAAATTGATGGTAGTAGGCATTCACCATTAAATTTTCCTGTCTGATACCACTGAGTCTTGCAAGTAGACCACACAACCGGTGTTTCTCAGTGAATACATAGCCTTAGATAAACACGTCGTGGTCGAGACGACGAAACAATTGTTTCTTAGGCGGTACAACAATTGAAGCCACAGAAGTTAACACAGGTGATGGAAAAAACTATAGGAAACTTACAAACATAATACAAGACAATGCCTAATGCCATGTAGGAAACCCGGTGGAGTCCAGAACAGCTTCCAATCTTCGTGGAAGAGATAAATACAGATCCTGTGTGGTGTTACTCTCTTTCAAATTCTGAAAGTGGCAGGGGTAGAATACAGGGAGCGAAAGACTATTTACAATTTGTACAGAAAGCAGATGGCAGTTACGGCTCTGAGCACTATGGGACTTAACATCTATGGTTATCAGTCCCCTAGAACTTAGAACTACTTAAACCTAATTAACCTAAGGACATCACACAACACCCAGTCATCACGAGGCAGAGAAAATCCCTGACCCCGCCGGGAATCGAACCCGGGAACCAGGGCGCGGGAAGCGAGAACGCTACCGCACGACCACGAGCTGCGGACAGGTGGCAGTTATAAGAGCCGAGGGACATGAAAGGGAAGCATTGGTTGGGAAGGGAGTGAGACAGGGTTGTAGCCTCTCCCCGTTGCTAATCAATCTGTATTTTGAGCAAGCAGTAAAGGAAACGAAAGAAAAGTTCGGAGTAGGTATTAAAATCCATGGAGAAGAAATAAAAACTTTGAGGTTCGCCGATGACATTGTAATTCTGTCGCAAAGAGCAAAGGACTTGGAAGAGCAGTTGAACGGAATGGACAGTGTCTTCAAAGGAGGGTATAAGATGACCAACAACAAAAGCAAAACGAGGGTAATGGAATGTAGTCCAATTAAGTCGGGTGATGCTGAGGGAATTAGATTAGGAAATGAGACACTTAAAGTAGTAAAGGAGTTTTGCTATTTGGGGAGCCAAATAACTGATGATGGTCGAAGTAGAGGGGATATAAAATGTAGACTGGCAATGGCAAGGAAAGCTTTTCCGAAGAAGAGAAATTTGTTAACATCCAGTATTGATTTAAGTGTCAGGAAGTCGTTTCTGAAAGTATTTGTATGGAGTGTAGCCATGTATGGAAGTGAAACATGGACGATAAATAGTTTAGACAAGAAGAGAATAGAAGCTTTCGAAATGTGGTGCTACAGAAGAATGCTGAAGATTAGATGGGTAGATCACATAACTAATGAGGATGTATTGAATAGAATTGGGGAGAAGAGGAGTTTGTGGCACAACTTGACTAGCAGAAGGGACCGGTTGGTAGGACATGTTCTGAGGCATCAAGGGATCACCAATTTAGTACTGGAGGGCAGCGTGGAGGGTAAAAATCGTAAAGGGAGACCAAGAGATGAATACACTAAGCAGATTCAGAAGGATGTAGGCTGCAGTAGGTACTGGGAGATGAAGAAGCTTGCACAGGATAGAGAAGCATCAAACCAGTCTCAAGACTGAAGACGACAACAACAACATGGTGTTCATGGTAATCACATAACGTTCTTCCTGCAAAATAGTGGCAAGTTCAGTTAACGGTGATGGAGGTGGATAGCGGTCATGCACCTTTCTGCGCAAAATAGAGGATAAGGGCTGAATAATATTGAGATACGGTGAGTGTGTGGCCTGGGGAAATGCGACAGGCCATCCTCGTGTTCATAAAACCAGCCTGGACACAGGGGGCCCTGTCGTCTGGGAATACAGTGTCACCATTGGAAAACAAACATTGTACCACGGGATGGATGTGATCCACCAAAATGGTCACACACTCCTTGACCGTAACACAACCTTGCAGAGTAGAAAAGCAACTGAAATCACTCAACAGATGAACGTCCACTGGACCTGGCGGGACACCAATTCGATTCTACACAGAGTACGGGAAAGAACTTGCCCCCTTCTAACAGCCGTGTACTGCCAAGTCTCTAGGAGCACGGAAGGTTCCAAATGATTGGAAAAGAGCACAGGTAGTTCCAGTTTTCAAGAAGGGTAGTCGAGCAGATGCGCAAAACTATAGACCTATATCTGACATCGATCTGTTGTAGAATTTTAGAACATGTTTTTTGCTCGCGTATCATGTCGTTTCTGGAAACCCAGAATCTACTCTGTAGGAATCAACATGGATTCAGGAAACAGCGATCGTGTGAGACCCAACTCGCTTTTTTTGTTGATGAGACCCAGAAAATATTAGATACAGGCTCCCAGGTAGATGCCATTTTCCTTGACTTCCGGAAGGCGTTCGATACAGTTCCGCACTATCGCCTGATAAACAAAGTAAGAGCCTACGGAATATCAGACCAGTTGTGTGGCTCGACTGAAGAGTTTTTAACAAACAGAACACAGTATGTTGTTCTCAATGGAGAGACGTATACAGACGTTAAAGTAACCTCTGGCGTGCCACAGGGGAGTGTTATGGGACCATTGCTTTTCACAATATATACACTCCTGGAAATGGAAAAAAGAACACATTGACACCGGTGTGTCAGACCCACCATACTTGCTCCGGACACTGCGAGAGGGCTGTACAAGCAATGATCACACGCACGGCACAGCGGACACACCAGGAACCGCTGTGTTGGCCGTCGAATGGCGCTAGCTGCGCAGCATTTGTGCACCGGCGCCGTCAGTGTCAGCCAGTTTGCCGTGGCATACGGAGCTCCATCGCAGTCTTTAACACTGGTAGCATGCCGCGACAGCGTGGACGTGAACCGTATGTGCAGTTGACGGACTTTGAGCGAGGGCGTATAGTGGGCATGCGGGAGGCCGGGTGGACGTACCGCCGAATTGCTCAACACGTGGGGCGTGAGGTCTCCACAGTACATCGATGTTGTCGCCAGTGGTCGGCGGAAGGTGCACGTGCCCGTCGACCTGGGACTGGACCGCAGCGACGCACGGATGCACGCCAAGACCGTAGGATCCTACGCAGTGCCGTAGGGGACCGCACCGCCACTTCCCAGCAAATTAGGGACACTTGCTCCTGGGGTATCGGCGAGGACCATTCGCAACCGTCTCCATGAAGCTGGGCTACGGTCCCGCACACCGTTAGGCCGTCTTCCGCTCACGCCCCAACATCATGCAGCCCGCCTCCAGCGGTGTCGCGACAGGCGTGAATGGAGGGACGAATGGAGACGTGTCGTCTTCAGCGATGAGAGTCGCTTCTGCCTTGGTGCCAATGATGGTCGTACGCGTGTTTGGCGCCGTGCAGGTGAGCGCCACAATCAGGACTGCATACGACCGAGGCACACAGGGCCAACACCCAGCATCATGGTGTGGGGAGCGATCTCCTACACTGGCCGTACACCACTGGTGATCGTCGAGGGGACACTGAATAGTGCACGGTACATCCAAACCGTCATCGAACCCATCGTTCTACCATTCCTAGACCGGCAAGGGAACTTGCTGTTCCAACAGGACAATGCACGTCTGCATGTATCCCGTGCCACCCAACGTGCTCTAGAAGGTGTAAGTCAACTACCCTGGCCAGCGAGATCTCCGGATCTGTCCCCCATTGAGCATGTTTGGGACTGGATGAAGCGTCGTCTCACGCGGTCTGCACGTCCAGCACGAACGCTGGTCCAACTGAGGCGCCAGGTGGAAATGGCATGGCAAGCCGTTCCACAGGACTACATCCAGCATCTCTACGATCGTCTCCATGGGAGAATAGCAGCCTGCATTGCTGCTAAAGGTGGATATACACTGTACTAGTGCCGACATTGTGCATGCTCTGTTGCCTGTGTCTATGTGCCTGTGGTTCTGTCAGTGTGATCATGTGATGTATCTGACCCCAGGAATGTGTCAATAAAGTTTCCCCTTCCTGGGACAATGAATTCACGGTGTTCTTATTACAATTTCCAGGAGTGTATAAATGACCTAGTAGATAGTGTCGGAAGTTCCATGCGGCTTTTCGCGGAATTATGCTGTAGTATACAGAGAAGTTGCAGCATTAGAAAATTGCAGCGAAATGCAGGAAGATCTGCAGCGGATAGGCAGTTGGTGCAGGGAGTGGCAACTGACCCTTAACATAGACAAATGTAATGTATTGCGAATACTTAGAAAGAAGGATCATTTACTGTATGATTATATGATAGCGGAACAAACACTGGTAGCAGTTACTTCTAGAAAATATCTGAGAACGATTTGAAGTGGAAAGATCATATAAAATTAATTGTTGGTAAAGCGGGTGCCAGGTTGAGATTCATTGGGAGAGTCCTTAGAAAATGTAGTCCATCAAAAAAGGATGTGGTTTACAAAACACTCGTTCGACCTATACTTGGGTATAGCTCATCAGTGTGGGATGCGTACCAGGTCGGGTTGACAGAGGAGATAGAGAAGATCCAAAGAAGAACGGCGCGTTTCGTCAGAGGGTCATTTGGTAAGCGTGATAGCGTTACGGAGATGTTTAGCAAACTCAAGTTGCAGACTCTGCAAGAGAGGCGCTCTGCATCGCGGTGTAGCTTGCTGTCCAGATTTCGGGAGGGTGCGTTTCTGGATGAGGTACCGAATATATTGCTTCCCCCTGCTTATACCTCCCGAGGAGATAACGAATGTAAAATTAGAGAGATTCGAGCGCGCACCGATGCTTACCGGCAGTCGTTCTTCCCGCGAACCATACGCGACTGGAACAAGAAAGGAAGGTAATGACAGTGGCACGTAAAGTGCCCTCCGCCACACACCGTTGGGTGGCTTGCGGAGTATAAATGCAGATGTAGATGTAGATGGGGCCCATGGAATACCACTAAATGGCCGCCCATGTCATCACTGTACCTCCGCAATGTTTCACTCTTGGGACGTAAACTCGGCCAGAAGTTGGAAACAGTGTGAGACAAGACGAGTCCGACCAAATGACTTCCTTCCACTGCTCCATAGTCCAGATTTGATAGCTTCGGCACCACGTCTTACCGACATTTTCATCACCGATGAGTGGTTTTGGAATTCCTGCTCGCGCCGGATCCCCAGCTTCTGGAGCTCCCTTCATGTTGTTTTGGTGGTGATAGGGTTCACGAGTGCGACGTTCGGTTCTGCAGTGACTTTTGTACCTGTCGTTCTCTTATTTCCCACGACAATCCTTTTCAATGACCGTCTGTTACGATCATTCAACGCAGACTTTCGTCTACATTCTGAGTTAGCGGAACACGTTTTTCCGCTTTCTCTCTATGCGGTATAAATCTTCAATATGGTGCCCCTTGAACACAAAACAGTTCAGCTACGTCGGTTACGGAAACACCCACCACATGAGCACCAAAAATTTGTCCACGTTCCGACGTAGTGGTGGTGGTGGTGGTTAGTGTTTAACGTCCCGTCGACAACGAGGTCATTAGAGACGGAGCGCAAGCTCGGGTTAGGGAAGGATTGGGAAGGAAATCGGCCGTGCCATTTCAAGGGTACCATCCCGGCATTTGCCTGAAACGATTTAGGGAAATCACGGAAAACCTAAATCAGGATGGCCGGAGACGGGATTGAACCGTCGTCCTCCCGAATGCGAGTCCAGTGTGCTAACCACTGCGCCACCTCGCTCGGTTCCGACGTAGTGTATTCACAAGTACAGATAATACTGTTCCCACAACGACTGACGCTTGCAATGTAACGAGAAAGTAGCACAGGTACCGTTTGTAGTGAAATACAACAGCGCTATAAGCAATCTTGGCTAGCATCTGCATTTGCGTTGAAACGTTCATTTTGTGAACCATAACTCTAGTGCTGTACTGATTTATTTTGTTATTGTTTTATTTGATGTTACATCGTTAAGCTTCTGTAATTGTTGTTAGATTGAATCGATAACAAAAAACTGTATACTCCTTTCTTTGTAAAAACTTCGATGTCATGATTTGATTCTATGTAATGTGGTATATCTGTCATTTAAATTCTTTGTCCCATTTGGAGGGAACAAAATTTACTGTATATAATTGTAATTTCTGTGTGAATAATTTTTTGTAGAAATGTCAGTATGTGCAAATGTTCTGTTTTATTTAATGTATTTGGTTGCTGTTATGTAAACTGCTGATCCTCACTTAGGGTTCTTAGTTATTCTGTCTGTAAAAGTTGTTGTGGTTTCCCCAGGGAACGGAACTGTGTAGCGCGCGCAAATTGTGGTTGGCCTAGGTACAAAAGGTGGAAACAAGAGTCAGTCGGGGACGAGCTACTAAACTGTGAACTGCCGTTTAAAAGTTGCATATTGTGCTGGTTCCGAGAGAGGCTTTTTCTGCCACTTTCCAATGCCTCGGATGGATGAATAAATAGCTGGAACGATTCTGGAATTGTTATCCATCACCGCCACCAAGAAGGGACAGAGTCCAGCAATTCTGCCTGCAAATCCACCTACCAATATGCAGTTGCAACCACATTGCGCAATCACTGTAACGGAATACTATAATGATGTACAGTGAAGGATCAGCTTATTGGATGTGTTAATGTACTCAAATATAAGGTAACTTATAACTGAATTTATGTACCTACCTTGATTTTTTCCCTATCACAACACCTTTCAGGTTCCTCTCCATTCAAACCATGATTACCGAGTGTCCTAGTTTATGGAAAAACGAAGGCCTCAAAACATTAAATAATGTTATTTGACCTTTGGTAAGAAGGGAGTGTTCAGATTTATTGTGGATTTAGTGAAATTGTGGGAGGTAGTAAGTGTAGTCTTGTGAAAGCCTCCCAGGGATGGAAACAGTCTAATTTAAAGTTTTGTGGAGTTTCAAAGTCTCCTATTTAATCGTTTACTTGAAAGTAGAAGATTGTGGTAATAAAGACAATTTGCAGTTTATTTTAATGATTAAAAGCTCTTAAATTGAGGCTTATAAAGTGTTGCTTAGTTGGTTCAAATGGCTCTGAGCACTATGGGACTCAACTGCTGTGGTCATAAGTCGCCTAGAACTTAGAACTACTTAAACCTAACTAACCTAAGGACATCATACACATCCATGCCCGAGGCAGGATTCGAACCTGCGACCGTAGTGGTCGTGCGGTTCCAGACTGTAGCGCCTTTAACCGCTCGGCCACTCCGGCTGGCGTTGCTTAGTTAATGATCATAGTGCTGCCTGTAGTAAATTTTAAAAGGTGAGTCAGTTTCTTGTAAATTTGTCAACATTGTGTCTCACTGTAGTAAAAGTCGTGAACTGCATTTATGGAAAGTTATACACTTATGTTTGCTAAGAAGCACTTGTTTCTTTTGAGTATTGAAAGTGCATATTAATAGTGTAATAAAATCCACTATTTATAAAAACAATAATTTCTTTATTCAAAAGACATTGAGAAGTAACTTGTTAGTGAATTCCATTTAACTTTCATTCTAAACAGAATAGTATTTAATTGAGAGATACTTAACCTGTGACCAGTTCATAATTTTGCAGTGAACTACATTTATAATTTCATGCCAGCTAGGAAAATGTTTGAACCTATGTCCAATTAATGATTCTGCAGTGAATGTTAATAGTAATGTCATAAAGATCATTCAGTTTGAACAAGCCCTGAAAGTAATAGTATGTTTCGGTATCTGTTATATTTTTGCAAATAGTTTGTGCTGCTCTAGCTGTTAGCTTCAATCTTAGCGTAAACATATGTATGTGTCAGAGTTCATTGCACTCGCGTGTGGCCAAGTATAGGTTGTGTTTGTCCGTTAAAGTTACTCATACCTACTTTCTTAAACGAGAACGTTAATCTTTCTCTTGCCTAATTAGGCTGGCGACCGTTTACCTTATTCTTTAAACAGTATAGCTAGGCAAAAATATTGTTTGTTACTGTTCGAATAATTACGTAATTCTGATTTTCATTTCCGATAAGCCATTTCCGTTAGGTACAACACGGTCAACCTGGCAAAATTCCTCTCAGAGGGTAACACTGTTCTGTTGCGTTATACCATAATTGCTTTAATAAGATAGTTTTATTTCACAACCTGCCTCCAGCTTCGAGGTTATGGTATAGCTGTAGCAGAAAGGAGTGTTATAGTTTCTCATTGTTTTTTCCATAATTTTGTCCGATTCCTGTATGTGATTGTCGATGTCTGAAGCTCGACATGTAAGCCTGGAAATGGTTATGGCTCAAATACAGACATAAAAATTACATTGTGGCAACTGCTAGTTAGTTTTCTGCCATTGTAAAGTGTGACCAAAGCATATTAAGTATGTGCTCCAGACAGCTGCGTCAGACGTACCTGGGGTGAAGTCGTGTGCGCCGGGTGTTGAGCGACGACTGAGTTACTCGATCAGCCGCGACAGCAGACCTCTAATGGGGTCTCGTTAAAGCTGCTGGCGGTGCGAGGTCACCTCAGACGGTGCAGAGTAACAGGGCGAGCAGCGTTCAGCTAATCTTATCGCTGCGCTCCTTTCTTCAGATGTGTACGTCTAGATCTCCTCTCTTTTGTTCCCGATTCTTTGTTGACTCTTGGACATATCTTTGATCGGTACCAGCAAACGGAAAACATCCACACAAACTCTGTTGTTATCACTGTAGGATCTTCCCCATGTATCTGACACTTCTGTTTCCCTGCTGTAGGCTGCAGAATTTGTTTATTCCCTTCATTTTTCTCGTTTGTCGTGGGACCATGTGAGTGCAACATACTCGTTCAGGGATCGAGTTGTAAGGGAACAGTATCCTTACATGATAGTGTGTAATATCGCCGACGCCAACAATGCGCAGTGACGCGCTCAGTCAACAACAAGTAGTTGTGCGTTAGCTGTGGTAGGAATCAGAGTTGGTGTATGGTGCCATGGGCGGCCACGTAGTAACGCGATTCTTGTCAATGGCGCACAGCACAGCGAATTAAGATGTAATGTATAGGTTAGGTTAGGTTAGCTTCACTGCTGTGGGCGGAGCTTGTGTAGTACGCATTTTTGCCGCTAGGCATGTATAGCGCATCTCATTGCCAGTTCAGTGCCGCCTGTGTTGTCGACTAGTCTTGTTCTCTTCATCCGCACTGCGTGTTTTTGCTAGCGCTCTTTTGTTCTTGTATCGTTTGGTATGATGGCAAGTTTAAGTGAACAATGTGCAGCTATGAAATTTTGTTTTACTCGGTAAAAATGCCGCTGAAACTGTTTTAATATTGAAAAGAGCTTACCAAGATCAGGCTGTGAAAATAAGTCTACGAGTGGTTTGCTACATTAAAAAATGTCGACATGTCGACAGATGACAAACCTCGTTCTGGACGTCCATCAGCTGCTCGAATCGACGAAAATATTGAAAAAATTCGAGAGCTTGTGCTCACATACCGCCGACAGACAACTGATCAACTATCAGAGAATAGTGGGTTATCTTGGAGCTCGGTTCAGCGAATTTTGACAGAAGATTTGGGAATGAATAAAAGTTGCCACCGAGTTTGTTTTTCGGGTTCTCACTGACAATCAAAAGGAACGTCGAGTTGAAAAATGTTGTGTAGAAACAACACCTTGAAACTGATCCATAGTTTCTATCAATGGTCATCACTGGTGATGGGTCATGGTGCTATTTGTTTTTTTCATGCCAAGGGCGTAGTTCATCCAGAGTTTGTTCCCCCAGGTCAGACCGTCAGTCGAACCTTACCTTTGGAAGCTTTAAGAAGATTGCGAAACGGTGTTCGTCAAAAAAGACCCTATTTGTGGCAGACAGTGGACCGGTTGTTCCACCTCGACAACGCAACTGCACACACAGCCATCTCGTTAGACAGTTTTTGGCTGAAAATGGCGTGGTTCCAGTATTCCGCCCGACCTGGCTGCATGCGAGGTTTTTTTATTCCGTGCATGAAAGGGGACATGAAAGATCTCCGATTTGACAACATTCAAGAAGTCAAGAAAAAAAACGAGGGAGGAACTGTCAGCCATTTCCAAAGATAACAACAAAAAATGTTTCGAACAGTAGAAGCACCGTTGGGACAATTGTATTAGTTGTAATGGAGAATATTTTGACGGGGATAATGTTGTTTTATAAAGAATTTTAAAATGTAAAGCTTTTAAAAAGTAATCACAACTGGCAGAAATAAAATCGCATCATCTTATACATAACATCGTCCATATCGTGCACGAAGGATTGCCGCTGCATCGTGGACAATATAGTTACAGCGTCGCCACTAAATGCTGATGTAGATTTTAAAAGCCAATAACATTTGAAACGCAAGGAAACAAAAGACTTGAGACTGTATTCACAGTGTCTACAACCGGGTTGGCGATTGTTGCTGAACAATCGGTTTTAGGTTATATCGGTTCTTTTCGAGGCCTGTTTAACCAGAGTGCTAGAACCACTCAAAATATGCGGTTTCTAACATAACTGAGTTTCAGTTTTTTATTCCTGTTATTTCCTTAATAAATGTAGAAATCGGGCAAAATATGGAGAAATTTGGCTCCTTCAGTTTAAAGATACATAGAATCGAAATTTTTAGTGAAATACACAAATAAAAGAAAACTTAATCTGTTTACCGTTCGCTGCTTTTCTCGAAAAGTGATAACTGGTTGAATGCTACAAAAAATCATCAGTTTTCCTTCTGTTGATTCTAATTTTTGAAACTCTTCTCAAAAATCATGTTGTAACCATTCGGGCATTACGAATAATCAGTTCTAAAGATTGAAAAGTGAGATTGGAGTAGAATACTTTTTGTGTTAATATGTCCCTTTTCAAGGACTACCAGCAGATAAAGGCACAAAATGTAGACATAACCTACTACCTTCCACAACTGGTTGCTGTTTTTATTGAATATATTCCACAAGCCTCAAAACTCGATGTTTGAGTTAGACCATATCGTTAAATTTGAGGTTATTTCTTAGTGGTTAGGTATAAGCTTACATAAATTTAATGTGGTATCGACTGTTGTAATCCATTTTTGATTTCATATAACTGCCGAGGGGCTACATTGCACGCTATCTGGGTAGTTCAAACTCGCAACTGCACACACAGCCATCTCGTTAGACAGTTTTTGGGTGAAACCATAATACGGGCGCCATGTTTTTGTATCGAAAACCTAAAATAAAGTTCCAAGTATAATCACTCATAGCCTCCAAATAGATCCTTTGTATGTCTTTTTATTGTCTCAAAGAAAATTTCCAAACTTCGCCTATTTTTTGCTCATTTGAATGAGAAGCTGGCATTAAGGGATCTAGCATTCCACGCGATTTTGTTTTTGTCGACAGTGATATCCTCCTGAGAAAGCCTCACCTGGACATCCAAATACTTTACATCTGAAATATTTTGCCCAGGACGTTGCCGTCATCAGAAAGCCATACTGTAGCGCAGTATGTTCTCGTGAAATACGTATACCAGCTGTACTTTCCCTTTGCTTTCAGCTGATGCAGTAGCAAGATAACAGGGCCATATTCTCTAGTGTTCAATCCCAAATCAGCCAGACTCCAGAATGTTGCCCCTCTGCAAGAACCATAGCTTAATTTTGTCTCTGTGCAGACACCCCTCTGATGTCGCTGGGCTCATGGTACGGTTATCTGAATCACTGAGATACGCAAGCCACGACGCGTACTACGACATATAATGTATCTTAAATTCAAAAGGACTATAACAAATCACTTGAAAATGACTGTAAAGCCAAAACTGCGATTGTGCATCTGTTGTGGCATGATCTCTACTACTGTTGAGCCTTGTCGCTATTATGTTGTCACTTTTTACTGAGTGTGTCACAGCCGAGCTCTTTACTGTTTTTGGCTTATATTAACGACTGTGCAGCCCAGTGTTCTGAAACTGCTACACAAATAAATTAGTCCAAGTATAACAACTCTTGTGTATTTATTATCACTCACGAGATGCCTTACATGAACACTGATGCACAAGAATGCAATACAGACGAATCTTAGCCCATGACAAATTATCAGTTCCAGTAGTATATATCCTCCAGACACTAGGTCCGTATTTGCGACGCAGCACTCTGGCCGTGCTGGTTTCAATGACATCTCTGTTTACTAATACAGTGGCGCTTCCCAGTATTCCTCGGCACTTGCCGGTAACTTTGTAATTGCGATGTAACTCGATCCGGAACACAACTGTAACAGTCCCGGTAACCCTCTCTTCGCAGGTTACAGCTCTTCACGGGCTACTACACTGGTTCCACACGATTGGCTGTCGCTGTCGTAGACAATGATGAGCTTCTCACTCGCTGGCTCTCCTAGCCGCATGACGCCATGGTAGTCTCCAGTTGGCGTCCGTGAGCGCTGTGGACAAGTAGCGCACTCACCGAAGGCGGTCTCTGTGAAAAACTGCCGAGACTTGTGCAGGAGCTCACGCCGTCGCCTTCAAGGATGCAACCTGGAACACAAATGTGCTGGGACAGGTAGCCGGAGGACTCAACGTTATCAGTGTTATCGTTGAGGTCTTCAGTCCGAAGGCTTTGTTTGATGCAGCTCTCTGTGCTACTCTATCCTGTGCAAACCTCCTCATCTCCGAATAACTAGTGCAACCTGGATCCGGGCACTGTATTTATCTCTCGGTCTCCATGCACAATTTTTTCCCCACACACTTTTCTCTAATACTAAACTGGTGATCCCTTTACGTCTCTGAATGTGTCCTACCAACCGATCGCTTCTTCTAGTCAAGTTGTGCCACAAATTCCTCCTCAATTCTATTCAGTACCTCCTCATTAGTTACGTGATCTACGCATCTAATCTTCAGCATTCTTCTGTAGCACCACATTTCAAAAGCTTCTATTCTCCTCTTGTCTAAAGTGTTTATCGTTTACGTTTCACTTCCATACATGGCTACACTCCATATAAACACTTTGAGAAAAAAACTTCTTAAGACTTAAATCCATATGCGACGTCAACAAATTTCTCTTCTTCAGAATCGTTTCCATGCCATAGCCAGTCCACATTTTATGCCCTCTCTACTTCGGCCATCGTCAGTTATTTTGCTGCCCAAATAGCAAAATTCATTTACTGTCCTGTTTCCTAATCTAAGTACCACAACATCACCTGATTTAATTCGACTACATTCCATTATCGTTGTTTTCCTTACAGAAAAGAAATGGGCAGGAATACTGGGGAGACGTAGCCTGTTTGTAAACTGAAAACCGAGCAGCACTCGTGGTGGGGGTCATTGTCTTTCCCAGAGGAACACTACAACTGCCGTACAAGATGACTAAGAATCAGTTCGCTACTAGCAGAGTAGAACAATGTGCAGAGATTTACATAGTTTCTTTTCATATGCGTTCCTCATGTTAGTATTTTTAGTAATTCATGTCTGTATTCCATGTGGTGTCAACAGACTTAGTGGAAAATAAACAGTGCTGGACATGTCTGCGCACTGCATCACCAGACATTCATAACCCTGTAGTAGCTTTTTCTGACCTAGAGCGATGGAGAGAATCGGGAATCGCCTGCTCGCTCTTCAGTTTGCAGACCTATGAAGGAGGGAACTGCATGATCATGACCCTGCGACCTACCTTACGTCATGCTACTAACCTCTGCTCCTACCTTCCCACCGTGTTACAACCCCAGAGTACAATTTATCCCGCAATACGGCTCTGCTGCACTTTAGTACACACATTTAAAATTTGTTCTCATCCCACTTTATTTTAACAGTAAAAATTAATTTTATACCGTTAAACCACAATTTTTAGAAATCTACGATTCTTCAATTCCCTACGACACGGAAACTATTGGTCCTGGAGAAAAAATGAGTGAGACATTTTTGTAGGAAATTAAATTTATGCCTGGAAACATTTTCACTAAGTCCAGCAAGTTTCGAGATACTTAAGAAAAACCTAAAAATTGACACAGCCCCCACCCCCTCGCCCCCCCCCCCCGCCGTCCCAACCCATATGTTCACACGTCACCCATAAGAATTTTTAATGTATCGTTCACGGTATTGCCCCCTACCAATATAAAAAAAATTGTGACTACACGAATTTCTTCCTCCAGACAACATTCTTTTGTCCTTCGTTGACTGGGCTGTAATAGCACTTACAGAAGTGGGTATGAGAAATTTGAAATAGAGCAGATTATAAACATCGAAACCCTCGGAATAATGTCCTTCCACGTCAGCAGGATCCTAAACTCGTAGGACGTAATGAACGACATAGGGGTACAACAGTCTGTCTTGTACTGCCATCTCTGGGCAGAGATATTCGACCATCGCAGCCAAAGAGTTTGCTGTGCTACAGCAAAGCGATACAGAGGCCCTGCAGAACTAAGATGCGTGACTTCAACTCCAGGCTGGTTTATGACTCTACTAAGAGGACGGTACTTTTAAGTCCCGCCGGGCAGGAAAGGGGTTGAAGGCGGAAGGAATATATATAAGGGGCGATCAAGAAGCTTCCGTTTGAGAGCGTCGCTTCAGCGTACACGCAACGTGGCGCGACACCGATGCGGGTATATAAGTACCGACGTACAGGGAAGGTATTAGCATGCATTCATTTCATTCTTACATACGAGCGTTAAATGTGGAAACGTGAACTGTGGAGATGTTATTACCAGCTGCTTCCAAACTGCACCAACGTGGCGTTGTTATTTTCTTGACTCTCGAAGGACAAACACCGTTAGACATCCATCGGAGAACGGAGAATGTGTATGGGGCAGCATGTCTGTCGAAAACTACCTTCGTGGAACGCTGTGACAAGAGATGCTGGAGTTTCATGATCTTGCAAGTCCCCATATCGCAAATATCGTAAGGCAGAAGGTACGACCAGCTCGTGGAAGACACTCGAACACCTGCCCTATAGTCCTGATCTCTCCCCATGCAGTTATCACGCCTTCGGCTAGTTAAAAAAAGGGGGGGGGGCTCTGAAAGGTCGACGATTTCTGTCGGACGAATATGTGCAGCAGACAGTTACAGACTTCTTCACGCACAGGACCCGGCGTTTTACCAAACGGGTATTTTCAACTTCGTGCGTGGGTCAGGTGATTGCCTCAACACTCACATTGATTTAGCCTGAAGTAAATGACATTCCACTAGAACTACTGAGATCCTGATGTATAAAATATATGAGACAGGAAAAATATCGCCACAAGAAAAATGCAGTCATTGCAAATCCAAAGACGGCAAGATGCTGATAGATATAAATATCATCGAAACATCAGTTAAAAAAGTCTTGGCTGCAAAATACTAACACGAATTACAAGATGCATTCCATAAGTAATGCGACCAAATTCATAAAAAACATTTATTGAATATATTCGTACAAATAACCAAAAAAATTTGAAAATAGCACCCTTTTGCGTCGATACACTTCTGGAGGCGGTGTTTCCATGTCTGGAAGGTATCCTGGGATGCCTTTTCCTCAATGTCCTTTAGAGCTGATGTAACACGCGCCTGGATACATTCAATCGTGTCCCAATGTTTTTCTTTCATGACTCCTTTTAACCGACGAAACAAAAAAAAGTCAGCGGGAGCTAGGTCAGGACTGTAGGGAGGCTGGGGAACCAATGGGGTCTTGGTCCTGGCCAGGAAGTCGTTGACAATGAAGGCGCTGTGACTCGGCGCGGGTGGTGAACTTTCCACGTGTCCTTGATGTTGCTTCGGCAGCGCGAGACCCTTCTTTTCAGACTTTTGAGCACTTCTAAGTGGAAAGCTGAGTTCACTGTAGTCCCAGTAGGTACGAATTCGTGGTGGAGAATGCCTCTGACGTCAAATAACACAATGAGCATGGTTTTGATGCTGGATTTGCTCATGCGTGCCTTCTTAGGACAGGGCGACGATGGGGTGTGCCACTCTGAACTCTGCCTTTATGTCTCAGGGTCGTACTCAGAAATCCACGACTCATCACCAGTGATAACTGAGTTTAAAAAATGAGGATCATTTTCACACATTTCCAACATTTCTCGGCACCGAAGCACTCGCGCGTGCTTGTGTCGGTTGGTCAACACTTTTGGGACGAGTTTGGCACACACCTTTATCATGTTCAAATCTCCGGTCGCAATGCGGAAAACGGTTGTTTTTGACGTGTTTAGAGTTTGTGCTATTAATTGAAGGCTCAGCCGTCTGTCAGAGTTCAAACAATCGATCACACGCGACACATTTTCGTCGACTCGAGCGGTTGATGGCCGTCCACTGCGAGGTCCGTCGGTGATCTCCGCTCGGCCCTCAATGAACGACTTGTGCCATCGGAAAACTTGTGATTTGGACAAGCAATCAGCCCCGAACGCATGCTGAAGTAATGGAAACGTTCCGGTGGCGGACTTCCCAAGTTTAACACAAAATATGACAGCGTACCGTTGCTCTACAGAATGTATCATTGTGCCGTGTTACATAAACTCAAAAAGGGGTTGACGGAAACGCGCGTTCTGAGTCTCCAGCAGCTCGCAGCCGAATGAGACAAAGAGCGTTTTGAAGCTGACACCCCCCTCCACTTAGCCCAGCCGGTTACAACAAACTGTGGTGTACCATTGCACCAGAAAAAAATTGTTCGCGTAACTTATGGAAGGCACTCTGTGTTTAGAGAAGAAAGGGGAAATTAGTGTAAGATGACATCGGGGGAGATCAGTTGGAGTTGTGGTGAAATGAAGGAACACTTGATACAGTACTCGTCCTGCGACTTATCGCAGAAGACAGGCTGAAGGAAGACCAACCAACGTTGATAGCATTTATACACTACTGGCCATTAAAATTGCTACACCATGAAGATGACGTGCTACAGACGCGAAATTTAACCGACAGGAAGAAGATGCTGTGATATGCAAATGATTAGCTTTTCAGAGCATTCACACAAGGTTAGCTCCGGTGGCGACACCTACAACGTGCTGACATGAGGAAAGTTTCCAAGCGATTTCTCATACACAAACAGCAGTTGACCGGCGTTGCTGGTGAAACGTTGTTGTGATGCCTCGTGTAAGGAGGAGAAATGCGTACCATCACGTTTCCTACTTTGATAAAGGTCGGATTGTAGCCTATCGCGATTGCGGTTTATCGTATCGCGGCATTGCTGCTCGCGTTGGTCGAGATCCAATGACTGTTAGAAGAATATGGAATCGGTGGGTTCAGGAGGGTAATGTGGAACGCCGTGCTGGATCCCAACGGCCTCGTATCACTAGCAGTCGAGATGAGAGGCATCTTATCCGCATGGCTGTAACGGATCGTGCAGCCACGTCTCGATCTCTGAGTCAACAGATGGGGACGTTTACAAGACAACAACCATCTGCACGAACAGTTCGACGACGTTTGCAGCAGCATGGACTATCAGCCCGGAGATCATGGCTGCGATTACCCTTGACGCTGCATCACAGACAGGAGCGCATGCGATGGTGTACTCAACGACGAACCTGGGTGCACGAATGGCAAAACGTCATTTTTTCGGATGAATCCAGGTTCTGTTTACAGCATGATGACGGTCGCATCCGAGTTTGGTGACATCCCGGTAAACGTACATTGGAAGCGTGTATTCGTCATCGCCATACTGGCGTATCACCCGGCGTGATGGTATAGTGTGCCATTGGTTACACGTATCGGTCACCTCTTGTCCGCATTGAGGGCACTTTGAACAGTGGAAGTTACATTTCAGATGCGTTACGACCCGTGGCTCTAACCTTCATTCGATCCCTGTGAAACCCTACATTTCAGCAGGATAATGCACGACCGTATGTTGCAGGTCCTGTACGGGCCTTTCTGGATACAGAAAATGTTCGACATCTGCCCTGGCCAGCACATTCTACAGATCTCTCACCAATTGAAAACGTTTGGTCAATGGTGTCCGAGCAATTGGCTCGTCACAATACGCCAGTCACTACTCTTGATGAACTGTGGTATCGTGTTGAAGCTGCATGGGCCGCTGTACCTGTACATGCCATCGAAGCTCTGTTTGACTCAATGCCCAGGCGTATCAAGGCCGTTATTACGGCCAGAGGTGGTGGTTGTGGGTACTGATTTCTCAGGATCTATGCACCCAAATTGCGTGAAAATGTAATCACATGTCCGTTCTAGTATAATATATTTGTCCAATGAATACCCGTTTATCATCTGCATTTCTTTTTGGTTAGCAATTTTAATGGCCAGTAGTGTAGATTCTGAGCAGTCCGTTCCAAGGTCTGGAAAGCCCATAAAGGGCGGGAGAGTGCTGTGCTAACTCCGTACCCCTCAATACCGCGTCCGAATAACGTCATCTGGGAGAGGGTGAAACGATGGCGTGTCAGCATCGCTTAGTTCTCCGGCGTAGATAGTGGACTTTAATTTTCATTAGATTTAGGGAACTCCTGAAAATGTTGATTGGAATACATTCTTAGAAATTCTGAAAGTAGCAGGGATTAAAGGCGGGGAACGAAAGGTTTTCTACAACTTCTACCGAAAATAGACCGTAGTTGTAAGAATGGAATAAAAAGAAGAAGAAGAAAAGGAAGCAGTAGTCGGGAAGGGAGTGTGGCAGCGTTGTAGACCACGCCCGATGTTACTGAATTTGCATCTTGAGTAAGCAATAAGGAAAATGAATTAAAATGAAGGGAGAAGCAATTTGAGATTCGTCGATGACATTCTGCCAGAGATGGGAGAGGATCTAGAACATTGGTTGAGCGTTGTAGATAGTGACTCGAAACGAGAATGTAAGATTAATATTAAAAATGCAAAGAATTCGTAACAGAACGTAGTCGAATTAAACGAGGCGATTCTGTGTGAAATAAAGTAGAAAATTAGTCTCAGTAAGTAGTAGAGTTTTCTTTTTTGTGGGCTATTAAATAATTAAAGTAGAGAGGACATAAAATGCAACATGGCAGTAGCAAGAAAGTCCCTGCCACGTTATTAAAAAAGAGAAATTTGCTAACATCTAACAAGTTTGTGTGGTCATGATCTGCAGCAAGCATAGAAATATTCGTTTTGTAAATACAAACCTCCTGTTCTTGTTGCAATGTATTTTATTTCTTTCCGACACTTTTCGCCTTTTACTTTAAGTCCTCGTCAGTTGAATCCAGAATGACACAGTTTTCTTTTAATATGCGATATTTGTAGATTATAAAACAGTTCACGTCTTGTTTTTTTACGTAAATAAGTGATTACTTACAGTTATTCACAGTTTTGGTTGGCATCTGCGTTTCCTCTCATCTGGTCGTATGCTGGAGGTTGCACTATAACCTCAATTGCGAAACATAAGCATGTTTTCATGTTACGATCTTTTTTCTTCATAATTTTCATGTTGTTTGCCCTAATTGCTGTTGAGCACTATTAGTCTTCTGTCATTAGTTGTAGATGTTTTTTTGCAGAAACTGTCCCTTACAGTCCTAACTACTGTGTTCAGTTTGTCTCATCCGGTTTGGTTTGCCCTTCGTACATGTTGCCAACCTAACGAAGTATATCCTGAAAACTAACGTCTATTCATTTCTTTTCGGTTTATATCTTTGTATGTGTGTAAGAGAGAAAGGGTGTGTATACGTATGTACTATAATTTTTGTGTGTAATAGAGATAAAGAATGTATATTTACGTTTTTTAATGTGTGTTGGTTTTTGGTTTGTTTGTGTATGTGTGTGTGTCTCTGTGTCTGTTCTTGTTGTTGTTCAGGACAAGTTGTAGAAATTTGGAATGTGAGTGTAATAGCTAATCAGTGAGTGGTTGAAAGTTTTGGTGTCCAGCTGATTTGAGTTTTGGTTTAAATGTTTCGTGGAGGGGTTCATGGACATGTGAGTGGAAAAGGGTTGAGTGGTATTATAATTATGATACTAATCTTTTGTTGGATGGTTATTCCATTATTTTATCTATTAGTGAAAACAATGAATTGTTTGTCATGTGTACTTTATTATTCAACAGGATTTTTTTTCTGCTTTTGTTTTCTGCATGTGGTAATTTTCTTGCAAGTTAAGAGATGTTTTTATTGTTGATTTTAATTATTTTCATGTTTTCTTCAAATGGTTCAAATGGCTCTGAGCACTATGGGACTCAACTGCTGAGGTCATTAGTCCACTAGCACTTAGAACTAGTTAAACCTAACTAACCTAAGGACATCACAAACATCCATGCCCGAGGCAGGATTCGAACCTGCGACCGTAGCGGTCTTGCGGTTCCAGACTGCAGCGCCTTTAACCGCACGGCCACTTCGGCCGCTCATGTTTTCTTCTCTAGTGGTTGGTTTGTGGTTATGTTCTCTTAGGTGTTCTGCAAATGTGGAGTGGTTTGTCCCATATTTGTAGTCTGTCATGTATTCTTTGCATCTGGCACCAAATGTTCTACCTGTTTGTCCTATGTATCTCCCTTTACATGTGTTACACTGTAGTTGATGTATACCTCCTTTCTATTATATGTCAATGTCTTCTGTCAGTTTTCGGGTGTATTTTTGATAGAATTGTCTGTTGTGTATACTATGTTTATGCCATGTCTTTTGAGAATGTTGTTGATTTTATTTGTGAGTTTTGTGTTTGTATACCATTGTGTACCATCTTGTGGCTTCTCTTGTATTTTCCTTTATTTTCCTGATTATTACGTATAGTCGTTATAGTACCGAATGTTAGTGATTGTGGTTTATTCTATTTTGTTGTTGTCCATGGTTTTGTGATTTCTGCTTTTACTTTACTTTTAATTTTGTTGTTTACCTCTGTGATCATATTACCATTGTAACCATAGTTTTCGACTATCTGCACAACCAGCATTTGAGGCTCACTGCAGAACGATTCTTCTGCCGCCAGCATACATTTCGAGTAAGGACCACGAAGATAAGATAAGAGAATTTAGGGTTCATACGAGGTGTACAGACAGTCGTTTTTCCCTCGCTCTATTTGTGAGTGGAACAGGAAAGGAAATGACAAGTAGTGGTACAAGGTACACTCCGTCACGCACCGTACGGTGGCTTGCGGAGTATGGTTGTAGATTTAGATATTATGTCAAGTTCTTTTTGGTAGTTTTCTTTGTAGAGTAACACTGTGTTGAATCTATAGAGCATGTGTCGAAGTGCTGCTTGCTTTTGTGAGTGCGGATGGTTTGAGGATTGGAAACGATAATGTCAGTTGTTGGGGGTTTACAGTAAATTTCAGACACATGCTTATTATTTCGTTTTTTGAGTTTAGTATCCAGAAAGCTAATTTGGTCATTCTGTTCTCTTTCAATTGTGAAGTTTATATTTTTATATACCTTGTTGGCCAACGGCCTTGCCGCAGAGGTAACACCGGTTTACGCCAGATCACCGAAGTTAAGTGCTGCTGGGCTTGGCTAGCACTTGGATGGGTGACCATCCAGTCTGCCGAGCGCTGCTGGCAGTCGGAATGCCTTCAGCCCTTGTGAGGCCAACTGAGAAGCTACTTGATTGACAAATAATGGCTCCCGTCTAGTAAACTCACATACGGCTAGCAGAGCGTTGTGCTGACCACATGCCCCTCCATATCCGCATACTTGTGGGTTGAGGAAGACACGGCGGTCGGTCAGTACTATTAGGGTGCCACGAGACCTGCACGGACGGAGTTTTATATACCTTGTTGATGTCTCTCTCCCACGCACACACACACACACACACACACACACACACACACACACACTCACTCACACAGATATTAACAGAACGTAAATGATGAGACGTTAGTTTTCAGCATACACTTCGTTAGGTTGGCATTTTGTACGTAAAGAAACTAAACCAGATCAGACAAACTGAACACACTAGTTACTACTGTAAACTACAGTTTCCGGAAAAATATCTACAACTAGTGACAGAAGAGTAACAGTGTTCCACAAGAATTAGGGCAAACAATATGAAAATTATGAAGAAAAAAGTTCATAACATGAAAACATGCTTTTGTGCAGTAAGTGAAGTTGTAGTGGGCCCTCCACCATGTGACCAGATGAAAGGAATCGTAGATGCCAACCAAAAACGCGAAGAACTGTAATTAATCACTTATCTACATAAAAAACCTAGATGTGAAGTGTTTTATAATCTAAAAATATTGCATATTAAAAGAAAGTTGTATCATTCTAGATTCCACTAACGATGCCTTAAAGGTTTTTCTGAAGGTATGCATCTGGAGTAAAGTATTGCACGAAGCTGAAACGTGGACGATAAACAGTTCAGACAAGAAGAGAGTAGAAGCTTTCGAAATGTGGTGGCACAGGAGAATGCTGAAGATTAGGTGGATAAATCGCATAATTAATGACGAAGGTTTGATCAGAACTGGGGAGAAAAGAGATTTCTGGCACAATTTGATTAAAGGAAGGGATCAGTTGATAGGAGACATCCTGGGGCATCAAGGGATCACCAATTTGGTACTGGAAGGAATTGCAGGGGGTAAAAATTATAAATTGGGAGACCAAGTGATGAATACATTAAGCAGGTTCAAATGGATGTATTTGGTTTTTGCACTAGTTATTGGGTGACGAAGAGGCTTCTGCAGGACGTAGTAGCCTGGAGAGCCACGTGAAACCAGTCTTCGTACTGAAGACAGCAGTAGCAGCAGCGGCAATAACACCACCACCACCAACAACAGCAAAGAATCGCAGCTCTCATGTCACAGATTTTCTGAAAACCTTGAACTGGCAGACGTTTCAAGATAGATGCGAACTACCCCATACAATAAAACTTAGGAAGCTTCAATAACGAGTGTTAAGTGTTGGTGTGACGAATGGCAGCTAGCTCTAAATGTGGAAAAATGTAAGTTATGCGGATGAGTAGGAAGATCAAACCTATAATGTTCCGACCGTACTAGTGTTCTGCTTGACAAAGTTGAGTCGCTTAAATATCTGGGCGTAACGTTACAACGCGATATGAGATGGAACTAGCATGTGAGAACTGTGGTAGGGAAGGTGAATGATCACCTACGGTTTATTGAGAGAATTTTAGGGAAGAGTGGTTCACCTGTAAAGGAGACCGCACATAGGACGCTGGTGCGAGTTATTCTTCACTACTGCTCGAGTGTTTGGAATCCATACCAGGTCGGACTGAAGGAAGACATCGAAGCAACTCGGAGGCAGGCTGCTAGATTTGTTGCCCGTAAGTTCGAACAACACATAAGTACAAACAATCTTGTTGGAAGAACATCCGCAACTGAGCATTGTACCAGAAGCCTCTGGCAACACACAAGTGTTATGGAGATGCTTCGGGAACTGAAATGGGAATCCCTGGAGGGAATGCGACTTTCGTTTCGAGAAACGCTGTTGAGAAAATTTAGAGAGCCAGCATTTGAAGCTGAGTGCCGAACGATTCTACCGCCGCCAAGAAACATAACGCGTAAGGACCACGAAGATAAGACACGAGAAATTAGGGCTCCTACAGAGGCATACAGACAGTCGTTTTTCCATCGCTCTATTAGCGAATGGAACAGGGAAGGAAATGAGAAGTAGTCTTCCAGAGTGCCATCCACCATGCACCGTACGGTGGCCTGCGGGGTATGTGTGCAGCTGTAGTTGTAGACCTAGGAGGAATATACTACAACCCCATACGTGTAGCTCCTGAAATGACCGCGAAGGCAACATAAGACTAATTACAGGTCACACGGAGTCATTTAAGTAGTTTTTCTTCTCTTGCTGCATACATCAATGGAACGGAAAGAAACCCTGAACGTAGTATCGTTTGGCATTTACTTCACAGTGGTCTGCATAGTATACAGAGTGTAGCGAAATTCGCGCCCTCGGACTTCGCAGCGCAACTCCTCACATGACAGTGATAAAAAAAAAATGTCTGTCACAAAATTTCGTCCGGCGAGTACATCAGGCAGAAAAAGGATGTCAAAGAGTGACAATCTGGCAACACTGTAATCACATGTAAGGTAACTACCTCTGTCAGCACACAGTCCTTGTGCTGTGCATTTGGTGCACTGGATAGAGTTTTGGGTTACACACAGCATGTCGATGGTTCGATCCTGGGTTGAGCCCTATGTTTTTTATTTGGTAAATGTAGTGCAGGTGGCACGGTATCTGGCATCTTAATCGTCAACAGCGATTGCAGCGGGTCCTCTAGAAAACACCTAAACTTACATACTACAATCGTAGAAATGGAAGATTGGTCAGCTTTGAAAGAAGCCATTTTCATGTCATGGTATTTCACAGTTACCTCATCCACTAGATGCGAAACTTGTTTTCTTTGTATCCTCCTCCATTGGTCCAACAGATTAGTAGCAATTATTATTCTTGCCTCGTTCAGGTCCATACATGTCGTTAAGGCCATACGTTACCAATAGGACTACCAATGAGCTTTGCGAATAATGTCCAGACTCGGTTACTATTTGTATATGTTATCACCATGATCCCATGCCTTTCGGCACTGAGTCTGGTAACTGCATGCTGTTTAGTACGTATTTCAATGCATTATTATTATTATCATTATTATTATTATTATTCTATCAATGGGACTGTGGAAACATCACGTCTATTGCCGTTAGGGACACAGTGTAATTCGAAACAGAATATTTCACAATTAACGATGTTGGTATGAATCATGCAGAACAATATCTGTCACAGGGGTAATGTGCATTACATGGAACAGATGAATCTTCAGCATTTCGAAATTGATATTGTTTTTGTAGTTATTCTGTCCTATGACAGGTCATTTTCTTCAACTGTCTTTTTTCTTATTTGTCTAACCACTTATTTGTTACCTTCAGAATTACAAAATGTTGTAAATTTAGGTTATATGTGACCTAAGAAACGGCGGATATTACAGTATGAAATATCAGAATGAAATTAGCAAATAAAAACAAAAGCGCCTTGACCCAGGATCGAACGCACAACCTCCTACATGCTAACATAAAACTCTGTCTACTGCACCAACTGTGCAACGTAAGAAATTCGTGTTTACATAGGTTATTACCGTACTTGTGGTTACAGTGTTGCCAGATTGCCACTCTTTAACGTCTGTTTTCTGTCGGATGCACTCGACGGACGAAATTTTGCGAGAGAGATTTTTTTATTGCTTGCATGTGAGGAGTCGCGCTGCGAAGGCCGAGTGCGCGAATTTCGCTTCATCCTGAGTCAAGTGTTTAACATGCGGAAGGTAAATGCTTTCAGGAGTGATAGTGATTCTGAACACTAACGGTGATGTGACAGTATGTCCTGTTCTTAACAGTTTCAGAGGAAACTAATGAAAACAACGGGGAGCAGGACAAATGCCGATAATAGTAAACGAATCACTGTGACATAATGTTTTGTTTAATTGTGAACGTTTCCTAACAAAAGATGTTCAAAAAGTACACCGTCAACTGATTGCATTTTGCAGCTCTTGTAAAGAATTCTGTGTTGCTGATCTCAGCTCATTCGCATGGCCCTTCACTTCAGCACATGGGCGTCAGTCACATATCCTCCTTCACCAGCACTCAGATGCAACCAAAGCTACATCAGGCTGCCTACTGTTGTCTGTACTGATCATTTCAATGTTTGCGCATGGAGGACGAACGCATGTAAAACAGAGCGACAAGTTCTCCCTGTGTGTCCATTCTCCATGTGTACATTTCGTTCTTAAGCCAACTCCACAAAGAGTAATGTAACGGAGTAACATCGGGTGACTTCGGTGGCCCAAGAAGTGACTCCACAGAGACCGATCCAACTACCAGGACAAGCTTCACTGAGGTTCTGTGTCACTGGTCGTACGGATTTTCAAACAGCTGTATGTCAGATACGGCGAAGAAAAGGGCATACTTTCATTTGAAGTTTTTTGTTCAGCGACACCATCACGGTTCGAAGTATGTACCTGTCGTCATGACTTATCTTGTGGTTGTACATGTCGGCGAGAAGAGGAAGGGGAGAAATTACGTTCGTTCAGGACGGGAGCTGGGGAGTTGGTGAGGTGTTAGAGGATTTCGCTGAAGCGGTAAAAATTTTGGTGGAGTGGAAATGACGCGACTATGGAGTGAGAGAGAGGTAGAGAGGCAGAGTTTGTACGACAGCTTTCCATGTTGGGTTACGGTCGAGGGTTAGTCAGACATTTTTAGTGTGTTGATTAATGGAATGGAACGATTGTTGACAGCGATGCAGAATTCATAAAGCGCGAGTGGTTGGTTCCGTAATTATTCCATGCTTTTTTAAATGATTCATCTTCAGGGACCAATGGACGATGCAGTGGCTTAGGGAGATTTACATGCGACATAACTTCCAGAAGCCATTTCTCGCTCTCGTGTTTGCATGTTAACACCTGAAGCGGTTTTGCTAGACCTGTCAAATACAGGTTTTCTTATAGTCACTTGTTTTACACGAATGGCGTCTGGAAATCAGCTGATTTGTAGTCGAGACGGCGTGAAGAAGGTCCCTGAAAGCTCACAGCACTGTTGCCATCTTTCAACTGCGAAACCCTAATTGCTGCAAGAGAATGCAGTAGCCCCATGAAATGAAATGAAATGAGCGTTTGGCGTCATTGGCCGGGAGGCCCCTCGCGGGGCAGGTCCGGCCGCCATATCGCAGGTCTTATTACATTCGGCGCCACATTGGGCGACCTGCACGCCGGATGGGGATGAAATGATGATGAACACAACACAACACCCAGTCCCTGAGCGGAGAAAATCTCCGACCCAGCCGGGAATCGAACCCGGGCCCAGAGGACGGCAATCCGTCACGCTGACCACTCAGCTACTGGGGCGGACAGTAGCCCCATACAGAGCTGTGACAACACTAAGGCGTTGCCATACAGACGTTTACTAAATCACATTACGATACTGGTTGAGGCAGATGCGCGGACTACCGCTGGCAGCCCACCCCTACTGTCGGGGGTCAACTTAACGCCGACTGAGCCGACTGAGCTCAACCTAATAACCCAATAGATAATTTAACGCTCACTCTAATATTTGTACTTCTCCTTCACTGCACAAAAAACGTCCAGATTAGCCGGAAATTTTTGAAAAACCGACAACTATGGCCCATTTTCAAAAACGGTTATGTGTCTACAATGGAGGGAAAATCGATTGTAGAAGTGGACATCCGGCAGCTATAACCGCATTTCTAGAATCGATATTGGCGTGTTTACATATCCAATCATAAGCGATATTGGGATACTGATTTACGAAATCCTGTTTTGGGAGCCCCATGTAAACACTGTGACTAAGAGATAGCACCCTGCTATCTGGAAAGCCGCTGAAACACTTTATAATTATTATGAATTCTTCTTCATTGACCATAAGTGTGATGGCAACATTCATTCGTATTTTTCTTCTCCTCACAGCCGCTGTTTAGAGAAGTGTGATAACGATGCGGAACAAGTGTTCAGGACCCTACACCGCACCAATTTATCGGACAACCGACCGATCGATGAATTTCGTTGCAGTATACATACATCCCTACCGATATCACTCAGCCATTACGTTCAATAACATTTATATTCTACGCGGTGCAGCGTGTTACACAGACACAGAAATCGGGCTTTGTCTTTTCTGTTTTAGACCTAACAAGGCCATAAAACGCCAAGAGTCCGCAGCTCGCTTCCCACGCCCAGGTTCCCGGGTCCGATTCCCGGCGGGGTCAGGGATTTTCTCTGCCTCGTGATGACTGGGTGTTGTGTGCTGTCCTTAGGTTAGTTAGGTTTAAGTAGGTCTAAGTTCTAGGGGACTGATGACCATAGATGTTAAGTCCCATAGTGCTCAGAGCCAAAACGCCAAGAGAAAGCTTTGGGCAAAGAAATCACTAATGCAGAAAAAGAAATTCACCCACGCTCTGTTACGTAAGGAGCTGGGAACAGTCTTATTTAAGAATGGTTGAAATATGTTTTTTTCTTTCGGAGTTGCAGAATATCGTCAAACTATATTTGACGAAGAAGAATGCACTTATGAGACAAACTGTAAACTGCGAGGAGAGGCTGTTAGCCAGATTACAATTGCCAGACATTGCTGGAAGTTACGAGTACCTCAAATTCAGTGCAGTTACATCACCACAGTTATTGTCTAGAGTGATTCCAGAAACCTTCAACGTGATTTATAGTTGTCTGAGGCAATTGTCACATTAAAGCAAAATAAATAAAGCAAACGATGTTCATGTAAACTTAATTAAACAATTTGTCTATGTACGAGTAGCATAAATGTCGTGTCCTATAAGTATAAGAAATTTCAAATTAGAAGAAGAAAGATGGTGGCGCACATCATCTAATAAATACAGCAACAGATATGTAAGAAATCAAGCATTTACCAACTAACAGAACTGTAAAAAAAGTCCTGCGTTTTGCGCTTCAAAGCAGAAAGCACGACGACTTTTTCTAATGCGTCTAATAATAAAGCAAGTATATTTTATGAATAAAAGTCCGCCGACAGTCTGTATTCTCAGGGTTCCGGTTATGTTTCCAATACGCATCTGCCGGCCGCTGTGGCCGAGCGGTACTAGGCGCTTCAGTGTGGAAGCGCGCGACCGCTACGGTCGCAGGTTCGAATCCTGCCTCGGGCATGGATGTGTGTGATGTCCTTAGGTTAGTTAGATTGAAGTAGTTCTAAGTTCCAGGGGACTGATGACCTCAGAGCCATTTGAACCAATGTGTACCGCAAATTTAATCTAAAATCTTATCTGTCTGTACTTTGGTTTTTAGATTTCATTTCGAGTAAATCTAAAAAGTAATCTATATCGGTTCTTAGATTTCGTAATAAAACCTAAAAATCGAAATACAGAAAGTCGACGGAAATTTAGTCATAAAATATGTATCTTTTACTGTCTCTGTGTGCCACATGGAAGCATTATGGATTCGTTAAGAAATGAAACAAGTGCTTCATTTCTTGCGTCTCTATTGCTATACTCCACGAAGGACATATTCCGCCAAACTGTGTAGTCTTTAAAGTTCTCCAGAAACTCTTGTCATCAGAGTTGCGTCCACTTCGCATTCTGTCGTGTTGACCATATTTGAACAGGATTTAGTCCCGCCCGCACTGCGGGCACGTTTGTTTGTCGGGCGGCTGACAAGGCACAGTTTGTTGGGGGAAGTGGCGGGGGAGGGGGGGGGGGGGGTGTTGGCTGTCGAGCGGTCATACTCAGCCGACTGCCCAACAAGAAAAGTTGGTCGGTCGGTTGGCCAAAGCGCCTACAAACGTCCGGTTTGTCGGGCGGTCGGTCTGTCGGTTGGTGCCTTCTGGCTCGCAGGGTAGCTTTGTGCTAGACCTGTCCGCCAGAAGGCGCTGTGTGGATATTGTTTACCTCGGAGCGTGTGTGCATTTGGCGGCGACAGTCTGTGAGCGGCTTAAGTGCGGAGAGCTTCCATGGAGGGGGAAGATGGTGAGTAAAGCTAAGTGTTCGCTCGTTATCGATATCCTCGAAATTGTTCTCTCTGAGGTGGCGCTGATGTTTTTTTGTTGGGAACGCCAATAACATGGCTAATCAACCGAAAATACGCGAGTAATTTATACGCTATTCTCGGCCTGTGTGATGGTTCTTTTATGTCAGAGAAATGATAAACGATAAGGGAGCAGAGGCTAGAGCGAACCGTGGCCGTTACAGTCTATGTTATGCATGTGGCAGAGTTTTCGCAGCAGCGTGGACCTGAGTTCTAAGCGGTCTAGTTAACTCTGACAGTAGCAAGGATTGATTTCCAAGATTAAACAAATACCTAAAGCGTCACTCTGAAAGTGTGGCCGACCATATTGTTATGCGTACTTATAATAACTGACAAAGAGGGAATTTTTGACGTCACACATGCGCAAACAGAACGAGAACAGAAGACTGACAATATTTCTTTTCCGTCTATATTTGTTTTCGGAATGTGTGTTGTATTGGCTGTAGCGTAGCCTGAGGTCTCGTTTAGTCACATAGGTGACAGTTTGCTTGTGAGTTTGCGAAGCAGTGTCGGACGCTTCAGTTAGCCCTATTTACCTGTTATTCTCAATTTAAGGCAGCTCATTCCAAAATTTGTATAGAACGAACATGTGGTAGTGGTTTACGTCTTTCTGATGCGACAGGGGAGGCCAGACATGTATTTTTCTTATGTCTTTCGACAGCTATCTCGATACTAGCGAATAAAATTCAAGCAGATATCGATGCTATTATCACTGCTCAGTCACTAAGGAGGAGGCCAGAGATCTTACCCTAAAACATTAGTAGACCTACGAGCAGGAGGTAGCGTCCTCGGAAAAAGGATAAAATAAATTTCGTGTACCGCCACTTGTAATGAAGGGATAACTAAGTGGACAATGGCCCAGACTAGGACGTAGATGGTGCAGGCTCGACACCGATCCAAAACGGACTTCTCTTCCGTCTTTCTTCATTCTTAAACTTTCACTTTTTGATAACAAACGATTGCCATTTTCATACGTTGATTACAAAATAGATGACAATCGATTTCATATTTAATAGGTTGTAGACCCATACAAATTTGACAATTAAAATATCTGACTCGTAGTCATCACTGAAACATTGCTAACGTCGAGGTTCTTAGGCAAGTAGCACCTTACAAAAGTGCTACTTTTTCAGTGAATCTAAGGCAAAATGTTTCGTTGAAATTACGAAATATTGTTTCTTCATCTTTTCATTTTTATCCATGCCATGCACAGTCAGTGATGTGATGTGCGAGTTTAAAATACAATGAGGTAGTGGATGGATTTTAATTGTATCCTTGCATTTAGAAATCACGCGCTTATTCTGAAACACTTTATGTGCATACCGAGCTACGTTCCTGCATCAGTCGTCGAACCTTCGGCAAATTCAGCACAATTAGCGAGTAATCATGTTAAGCCCGTGGAGAATGAACAGGTCTCTTAGTTAAATGTTCCATGGATCATTTTACACGATAGATCGTAATGATGTGGAAGGAGTCATTCTACATTCACGTCGTAGATTTGTAAATACGATTACACGCTAAAAATTTCTTTTTTTATCCTAACAAAAAGAACGCAAATACTAATGTGAGTTAGTAATTGCTACCCATTACACATTACAATAATAGAAATTCTTCCACGGAATAGTGGGAGATGTCAAGGAGAAATTTTCTCAGTTTGTTTTCAAATTTTACTTTCCTGTCCGTCTTATATTTTACATCACGGGGTGAGTGACCAAAAATTTTTGCTGCTAAAGACAACCTTAATGTGAAGTAATAAATATTTTTCCCTTGTAGTACGTCACTGTTACTTTTGCAGTGTAGTGGATTATTTACAACAAACTTCACGAGGTAATAAATATACTGTGAAACATGGTCAGAATGCCCTACCCTTTACAGAGATGTTTAAAAGATAATTGTGGGTGAGCACCACATTTTATTCTTACAGCAAGTTTTTGCGCGAGAAGACTTTCTTTCTTAAAGATGAGTTACTCCAGAACATTATTCCATATGACGTTATTGAATGAAAATATGCAAAATGTCAATTTACTGATTTGTCTCCCAAGACTTGCAATGACTCTAGGCGCAATGGTGGGTCAACAAAGTTGTTGGGAGTTTCAAAATAATTTTTTTTCCTCAGTTTAAATTCTCATCGATATGGAGGCCTAAGAACTTTAAAGTTTCCACCCTATTTATTATTTCGTCGTCATGTGTGACATATCATGGGTGCAATACCTCTAGATGTGCAGAACTGAATATTTTGTCTCTTTTTAAAATTGAGGTTGAAGCCATTCGCAAAAAACCAGTCAATGATATTTTTAAGATATTCGTTTACCATTTCTTCTGTTTCAGTACGTTTGCAAGGATAGATTACAATACTAGTGTCATGTTCAAAAAGAACTAATTCTTGTTCTATGCTAGACAGAACCTCGTTTAGATGTATGAGGAACAGTAGTGGACCTAAGAATGAATCTTGGGAATTCCATACGTGATTTATGCCCACTCCACTGCTTGGCTATACCATCAATCCCATAAAACCTACATTTGTCCAGGAGAATACTGTGATTCACACAGTCAAACGCAGTGATCGCAGAAACTACCAATGCTTGTAAAATCTGGTGAGTGAACATGTAAATGGCATTCTCAGTAGAGTAACCCTTCTGAAACCCAAACTGCGATTTGTTAAGGTGAGATACTGTTCTAGAATATATCTCCTAAATAATTTTGGAGAATGTCAGCAGTGAATAAGGTCAGTAGTTACTGACATCTCTTCTCATCTTTCTTAAAGAGGGATTTAACAATGGCATACTGCAGCCTCTCGGGGAAATATGCCTTGAGTTAGCGATGCATTATACAAGGTGAGCACAAAGTCTTGCCCTGATTATAAATATTTATAAAAGGATAATCATTTGACGTAATAAGTTACATTTGATGCCGTTACGTAGGTTAGTGTTACTATTTTTTTTTAAAAAGAAAGACCACTTACGTTAGTAAAGCTCAACGTGTGCTCCCTTGGTAGCTCGGAGAATGTCGACGCGGTATCCCAGTTCCCGCCAGGTGTTTCGATACATGTGTTCTGTCACAGTACCCACAGCAGCTTTTATCCTATCCTTCAGTTCGTCAACGTCAGCAACTGGTGTGACGAAGATTCTGTCCTTGATATAGCCCCAGGAAAGAAGTCACCACACCAGTTGCTGACGTCGACGAACTGGAGGCTAGGATGCAAGCTGCTGTGGGTACTGTGACAGAACACATGTTACGAAACACCTCGCCTCGACATTCTCCGAGCTACCAAGGGAGCATATTTTGAGGTTTACTAACGTAAGTAGTCTTAAAAGAAACTAGTAACACTAACATATGTAACGACATCAAATGTGACTTATTATTATGTCAAACGATTATATTGTTATAAATTGTTATAATCAGAGAAAGACTTTGTGCTCACCCTGTATATTTCAGATAAGACTGCGCTTGTTACATGGGAACAAATTTTTAGTACTCTACTGGAAACACCATCAGTTTCAGTAGTAGTAGTTTGTGATACATTCATATGATTGAATTTCATGAAAGTTACATTTTCAACATACTACTGTGATTTTGCCCTTGAACTGTTTTCTCCTGTTCTTTCTACTATGTTTAAGAAATGATTATTAAATGCGTTTGCTATCTGTACTTCTCGACTGTTTGTGAGTAAAAAAAGGAAGGAAGAAAAAAAGAACAATAAAGGCAAGCTGTCGCTTTAAAAAGGCAAAACTATTGGACGTTTGCAGATATACGACAGCATCTGATCGGTATTCTGAAATATTCTCTTACTTTTTCTATTATTGCAACGCATTCCAATACCGGCAAAAATAGAAAAATGAAAATATTTGAAGACGTGTATCGAACCCAAACACCCGACCGCACCAGACTAGCCTATACGCACTTGGCTTTCTCACCACTACAAAAACTGATTATATTTTAATGAACGGTAAAACCATCTCGTTCGCTTTCCGAACACGATATCTCCTGAGTAAAGCTTCACCAGGCTTCAAACGGCAGTTGAGATATATAGATCAAGGGAAGTGTCCGATTCCAGAGGATATTGTGTTCAGTGGAATTTGGGGAGTTTTTTGTTGTCGGTTTTTTTTCGTCGTTTTGTGCCGTTTGGTATGGTGCTGTGTGTCTACATTTGTTTATATTTACTTTGTCCCCAACCTCCAATTTCCCACGCTTGTCCCGTTAGATTGATTACGTTTTTTGTGGATGGTGTGTGTTTGTTGTCATGTTTACGTCATAGGTGCCGTATTGGAGCCATAGAGGATGGTATTTTCTGCCATATTTGTGACGTCATGAGTCAAAGCAGACAGGTGGAATCGAACGCTTCCGTATTTCCAAGTGCACAGTAGTGTCGGACGTGTCTGGTACATTACAGGAATAATATATACATACATAAAACATAAAATAGTAAACGTTTCTAAATGCTGTTTACACTTTTCACTGGTGTTGGTACCGTTTCCCTTATTTACAAGTCGAACGTTAGTGTCCACTATCTCCCTCGTGCATCTCTGTTGATTACAAGCCCTGTTGGTATGTAATTCCTCGTGTGTAGTTTTTTTTAATGCAAGACAAATAGAGCGTAGTTTCAAGAAGTGCTCACTTCCTGTGAGAATACAGAATGGGAAATGTTGGCTCTACAAAAACTCGAAACGTAAACACGAGAGCGGAAAAGATATTGTTAAAAACAAGACATGAGCCTGTAGTAGCTGCAGCCTCTGCCATTTCGGACATTTACTTCATTAACCACAAAGTTCTACACGAAGGAGCAAACGAAAACAAACAGCAGCTAACGTCGTAAGTTCGTGGAGTTTTCTCGGAAAGACTTTTCACTTCTATTTCGCCGGAACCCATAGCTAGTTAGTGTTCCATAGGTCATTCGAACGAGTATTTTATCCAAATGACGTGGCACACATTTGTTTACAGAATATATTCACATGGTTGGTGTTAAAAGGGAAGAAAAAGAAATGAACACATTACTTTAGTCCTAGTCATGCAGCTACACTTACAGACGAGGGTTTTTGGCTTTTTTACTGGTTGCCAGCTGTTGCGATGGAATGCGCTGTCAGTAGCTTCAATCTTCGCTGTATAGGCTAAGTAAACAAAAACATCCAGCATGTAACTACATGTTTATTTTGCGTGCCGTTTTCAGAACCATATAACTACAATTTGAATCCAAACCATTCATTTGCGGTACACAGATAGTGAGTATACTGGTGCCATATCAAAGCACTGTTCTATCGGTAATCATTGAAAAAGAATTGGCCGTCTGTGATTTAGGTATTTTCTTGCTGGTGTGTGATAATTCTGTGCCATTTTTAATGGCGCATGTACTGGTTTTGATGATTGACTATGGGACTATGCTCTGACATTGCTTTTATTTATTTATTCGTCCACTGTGGCTTCCGATAGGGACGGTCTCCGATCGATCATTTATTTCGCTTGGAATCCGCGGTTCGGCAGGCTCTTTCCCAGCGCCGCCATTTGGTTGCAGTATTTTTCGGCCTTCGCAAGGACTATGACACGGCTTAGCGCCATCAGATCTTACTTACACTTCATGAGTGGGGCCTTCAGGGCCCACTCCCGATTTTTATCCGCCAATTCCTGTTCCGGCGGTAGTTCAGGGTTCGGGTTGGTACTGTTTTTAGTTCTCCACGGAACCAGGAGAATGGCATCCCGCAGGGTTCCGTATTGGGAGTACTTCTTTTCCTCATTGCTATAGGTGGACTTGTGGCCTCTGTCGGTCCTCTGGTCGCCCCTGCCCTGTATGTGGATGATTTCTGCATTTGCCTCTTCGATGGCCTCTGCAGAGCGGCAACTCCAGGGAGCTATACGGCGTGCCTCTGCATGGACCCTCTCACACGAGTTTCAATTCTCTCCTCTAAAATCGCGGATGGTCCACTTCTGTGGCCGTACTACGATCCACCCCGATCCGGAGTTCTATCTCGATGTGGTGGTCTCACAGTTTCGTTTCCTGGGTCTTCTTTTCGACAACAAGCTCACTTGGCTGCTTCATATCAGACTTCTGAAGGTAGGATGTTTCTGTAAACTCAATGTCCTTCGCTTCCTTGCCCACACCTCTTGGGATGCGGACCGCTCCGTCCTGCTCCGCCTTTATCGGGCTTTAGTGCTGTCTCGCTTGGACTACGGTTTCAAGTTTATGTGGTTCGGCTGCTCCTTCCACGCTGCACCTCCTGGATCTGGTCCACCATCGTGGTATCCGTTTGGCCACCTATGCGTTTCCTACTAGCCCTGTTGACAGTCTCCTGGTTGAAGCTGCCCCCCCCCCCCCCCCCCCCCCGCCCTTTTCTGTTCGGCGGTCCCAGCTTATGGTTTCTTATGCAATCGCCGTCCGTTCCTCTGCCACTCATCCTTCCTATTCTATCCTGTTCCCAGACCATGGACGTCACCCACCTGATTCACGCCCTCTGGCGGGTTTACCAGTTGGACTCCGCCTTGCGTCTCTTCGCCGTGATTTCAGCTCCTCCCCCCCCCCCCCCCCCCCCCGCCCCGCCCCCTGGTTAGTAGTTCCTCGGCCCCGAATTTGGATGGATCTCCGCCGAGGTCCGAAATATTCCATTCCCCCGATGGTGTTCCGTTGTTTTCTCTGCAGAATTTTATGGGCGTTTGATACTGTTGTTTTTTTACACCAGTGGCTCTAAATCTTCTGATAGTCTGGGACATGGCTTCACATCCTCTGTTGTCACGGAAAATAATCTCCTGCCACCTACATGTGGGGTGTTTACTGCGGAATTGATGGCTATTTCCCAGGCCCTTACCTTCATGAAACAGTCCCAACTCAACTGCGTTTTGTTATGTACGGAATCAACGAGTGGCCTTCTGACTATTGACCGGTTTTTTTCCCGCCATACCTTGGTCTCGGCCATCCATGACCATCTCGCTGATCTTCACCGTGCTGCTTGTTCCGTTGACTTTCTTTGGGTCCCTAGCCATGTGGGTATCTCCGGTAATGAGCTTGCTGATCGTTTGTCTGGGGGAGCAGTCACTTACCCCCTTCTCTGTAACCCCTCCTGCAGCAGATTTACGGCTTCACATCAAATCGCCCTTCGCACAATCAATGCGCCAACACTTGGGAGGCTACCTCCCTGTCTAATAAACTTCGTGTGATTAAGGTGACACCTGTCCCGTGGCGTTCTTCCTTCCGCCTCTCCCGAAAGACCTCAACCACCCTGTGTCGTCTCCACATCGGCCATGCCAGGCTGACCCATGGTTTTCTTTTGCGTAGTGAGCTACCCCCCATTTCGTGGTTGTGTAGCCTTCCAGTCTCTTCAACAGTGGGAAGGAAGGAGGTGCTTAAAACATCAATGTGGGCGTGTACTGTGATAGTGCCACGCGAAACAACGAAGGGTGGAACCCCCTCCATGAAAAGCACGACCACACCATAATACCAGCGCCTCCGAATTTTACTGTTGGCACTACACACACTGATTTCTTGGACGACAAGAGAGAGTGAGGTGTTGGGTTGCACGACTCAAATGACTTCCAGTTAACTTATACGTTGTGCGTGCGGCCGTTCCTCTTCTTTGGGCCACCAGCTACGTCGCTCTCAACGTTTAATTCTTCTTCGAAGACTGTATGAGGTTAAAGGGGAATAATATTAACCAACTCTCTGTACTCGTAGAATCTTGTCAGTTAAGCAACAATATATTTTCAGATCTCATCCCAAAGTAACAATTATTCTGTCCAAACTTCAGCAAGTGACTGGTTCCAAGATAAACGTCAGAAACGACTAAACACTCATACAATTACATACGTTGCAGAGCCAAGACATGAAGTAAGAATCTCTATACAATACACCCTTCGTCTGTCTCTGTAACAATCCTCATGACACCGCAAACCACTAAATATTATACAAACACAGAAGGTTCGCAGGAGAGCTTCTGTAAAGCTTGGAAGGTAGGAGTCGAGGTACTGGCAGAAGTAAGGCTGTGAGGACAGTGCGTGAGTCGTGCTTGGGTAGCTCAGTTGGTAGAGCACTTGCCCGCGACAGGCAAAGGTCCCGAGTTCGAGTCTCGGACCGACACACAGTTTTAATCTGCCAGGAAGTTTCAAAAGTGTCGATGTCATATTCTAGGTGACTGGCTAACCGTTGTAAGCATCTTGTCATATGGATACCTATTCCGCATGTGGATATCTATAGTCGCCTGTCTAGCTATGTAGTCTGCAATAAGTTGCTGCAGTAGTTAATTAATATTCATGATACTGAGCTTGTGCATTTCACATCAGTGTTAATAGTCTGCTACTGGAGGTTTACTTCAGGATGATGAGTCCAAAAAGTCCAAAATCGTGTGTCATGTCGGAAGAATGACAATTAAGTGCTTCAGGTCGGTCATGGGACAAGTAACGTGTATTGAGCAATTATCTGCATGATTATAGAAAGAGAGAGAGAGAGAGAGAGAGAGAGAGAGAGAGAGAGAGAGAAACGTAAACATAATCGGATTTATGAAATATCACGAGCATAAATAGTTTTTTCGTTCTTGTACCGTCAAAATGTCTAATAACGACATGAGAATGGATTAATACTAAACGCAAAAATTGTGTCACTCTTCTACATGTATAACAGCCTGTTTGAACAGTGAATCTGCGTGATTGTGCTGGAAAAAATTCAATTGAGTGATGAATGTTTCGATAATAGACTTCGTTACGTATCAATGGGCGATGTCGCTGAAGCGTCAATGGACGATTACACCGATGCTTGATATACTATTTGTGAACAGTGCAGTAAACCAAAATTTAAGATGACTGATTATCAGAATATATTTTGATGTTTCCAGTTAAACTTGGATCTCGTTGTGTGAGCGTCACCCCAACCATCCACAGCTAATTAACATCACAGGACGGAATCTGTAACTGGCAGTCGGAGTAGCAAGAAGACAGCCAAAGGGAAACCAATTACGTAGGGTTTAGGCACGTGGTCGAAAAACATATATAATCCTCGTCCCAGCATTTGTGTGATTTGTGCGGTATTGAGAGGTAGCTGTATCTTAGCTGTTTTATCCCCGGGAGTCTTACGCCTTGTGACTGGTTTTGTGTTGACCCATCCCTGCAGCTGAAGCATTGCCAGGCTGTGGGGCTAAGTCGCCTTTAAACGTTCACACCTCGGCGGTAGGGATTTTTAGTATGTTGATCATGGAACTCCCTTCTGCTACTGCACACCCCCTGTTAGACGTTTTCTGGACAATCCTATTAGGAACGATGTAAACGATATGTATTATCTAGCACAGAAAAACGGATACACATCAGCGTTGGCGCACTGGTTACATTCCGAACGCAAAATGGCAAACCGGGGCCACTCCCCCCCGCCACCCCCACCCTCACCAACTTCTGAAGCATGTGAGGTTACACGAGCTGCGATACTGTTTTTAGGCCATCTTCATTAAAATTTAGCAAAATTATTTAAGCAGACATACGTCTAAATTGTTTTTTCTTGGGGTAGTTCGATTCAGTATGCTATCCCTCAAAATGAAAACCCACTTATCATTTATTTTTGAAATCGAGCGTTTATAAAATTAGGTGCCCAAAATGTTCGGTCGAATGTATGAGACAGATGTGGAAGCCACTATTAGATTCAACGAACACTTGCTAACGAAAATAGGGCAAATTAAAAATAGTGCCCCTTCTCTGAACATCTAATTTCTTCAGGCCATCAGTCACCAAGTTTGGGAAATCTTTCCTATAAGTGGAAAATAAAGGGCGAAAATTAAATTTGCTTGAAGAATTCGAAATTTCGAAATATATTCGTTTCAAATCTACGAAGCTTTTAAACGGACAGCTATTGTCGAAAAACCACGCGTTTTTCGATGCTGCGATGCGCATCTTCAAATGAGTTTATGATCTTATATTAGTTCAGACATGTTCTTCTTGATTATTTGCACACAGCCTTCCACAGTTAGAAACTGTGGCGTCTCGACCTGGCGAACTGTCCGGCACTACGACGCCGTGGGCGTTAGTTTTCGTCTAGTCAGACCAGTGCTACCAAGTAAGTATGTGCATTTGTGACAGATGTAAACAGGTTCTATTTTGTGTTTAAGGGGAGTCATCTGTATCTTAGCTCTTTCGACATGCAGCCAGCTTGCTTCCTCCTGTTGTATGAAGTCTTGGTTTCTGTATTTTGAGGATGCTGTCTTCCTTCTCCAGATGATTTTTTTTATGCCATTGACAGAAGCCGTATTTTCGAAAGTCATATTTGATCTTACCTTATTAGAGCACTCTTTCATTCACATTATTGGCTTGTGGTGTATTTCCACATTACTGTCATCTATCAGAGATCATTGGAACGGCGGAAAGTTCCACGGGACTGGAAGAAGGCCCAGGTCATAGCAATCTATAAAAAGGGTTAAAAATCGGATGCACATAATTACCGACCACTTTCACTGACATCGATTTGTTGTGGAATCATGGAACATATTTTGAGTTCAGACAGAATGACCTCTCTAGACTCAGAGAAGCTCATCTCCAGAAACCAGCACGGTTTTAGGAAACACAGAGGTCATGCGAGACAGTTGGCCCTCTTTGTGCATGATATACAATAGGCTCTAGATACCGGCTCCCAGGTTGATGCCATATTTCTCGACTTTCGAAAGGCGCTCGACTCGGTTCCGCACTGTCGCTTGCTCCAAAAAGTGCGCGCTTACGGTTTATCCGATGGACATATACGGTTGGATAGAAAGTTTTCTAATACACAGGGAGCAGTATGTCATCCTGAACGGGGTAACTTCAACAGAAACAAGAGTAACTTCAGGTGTGCCACAGGGCAGCGTAATAGGACCGCTGCTTTTTACGATTTAATAAGCAATCTGGTTGATGGTATTGACAGCGGCACTAGATAGTTTGCCGATAATGCTGTAGTCTGCAGGAAAGTAGTATCACACGAAAGTTGTGAACAAATCAGTGAGGATTTGCAGAAAATAATGCGTGGTGTAATGACTCGCAGTTATCTCTCAATATTAGCAAGTGTAACCTACTGCGTATGACAAGGCGAAAATCCTCATTAATGTATGAGCACAAAATAAATGATCAGTCTTTGGAAGCGGTAACATCCGTCAAGTATCTGGGTGTGATTATTCGAAATGATTTCAAGTGGAATGATCAAGTAACGGGTAAGGCGAACTTTAGATTACAATTTGTTTGTAGAATCCTGAAGCGATGCAGTCCTTCAACAAGGGAAATAGCTTACAGTACGTTAGTTCGTCCAGTCTTGGAGTATTGTTCGTCTGTGTGGGACTCTTACCAGTTGTGTCTGATTCAAGAGATTGAGAAGGTCCAAAGAAGAGCGGCAAGATCGTTACTGGTACATAGCCATCGCGAGAGCGTTACAAATCTCATAGAAAGTTTGAAGTGGGACACACTTGCAGATAGACGACGAGCTAAACAGAAGGGGCTGCTCACTAAATTCCGAAATCCGATCTTCACCGAGGATGTAGAGCATATATTATTATCACCAACTTTCAAATCGCGCAATGATCATCATTCAAAGATAAGGGAAATAAGAGCTCGTACTAAGGCGTTCAGAAAGTCGTTTTTCCCTCGCGCGACCCGCGAGTGGAAAGTTGGTGCCTAGCGGAGTATATATGTAGATGTAGAAACCCTCGAAATGTAGCCTCTTGCATGTTTCTTTTTTATGGCTATTGCTGATAATCTTGTGTATGACCTAATGTCGTTCTTGTGTCAGGTACAAATTGCAACCCATCGGCATTGTTACGCATTTTAGTGTTGTACATGCACTTAGCCAATTCTTTCCTGGGTGTAATTTTGTGCGTTTGACTCCTCATTTCACGAGATTATTATTATTTACACGTAGTTCGGCAATCATTAAATTTTACACGAGAGAAAGTAGCACCACAGCTGTACTCTGAGAATGTCTTTATTGTCTCACACGACTAGTTTAGGAGCCACATTACCGCCATCCTCAGGTCCCACCACTGGCAGAAGAGTATTTGATTCCCTCGGCGCATTAACTGTGGGATCCTTGTTACTAGCACGCATGGGCTATCTTTCATTAGGAGTCTATACTCGACTCCGTGTTGTCTCCAACGCAGTGCTTCTCAAGATACAGCTGTGGTGGTACTTTTTCTCACGTATATCATCAGATGGGGTACCTCGTCCATGCAATAGTTAAATTTAATTATATATGACGGTAGTATCTGTTACCGAAGGAACAGTTACCGTAGATGACCATACAGCTTTGCTAGAAATGAAATGAAATGATAATTAAATGAACACCCTAGCTGCAAACAGGCGTTGATGTACTTCATTGGAGACATGTTGAAAATGTGTGCCCCGACCGGAACTCGAACCCGGGATCTCCTGCTTACATGGCAGACGCTCTATCCATCTGAGCCACCGAGAGCACAGAGGATAGTGCACCTGCAGGGACTTATCTCTTGCACGCTCCCCTTGAGACCACATTCCCAACATGTCCACACCACTACATTCGTGGTGTGCCTAATAGATGTTTGCCCATCATACTCATTACTCGTGGCAGATTAATCTACCAAGTCCCGTACGAGTTCGGGCATAGCGTGTGCGTTCGCACAAGGAGGTCAATGGCCGGCAAGCCATATTTTAACTGTATATGACGCTAGTATTTGTTCCCGAAAGAACAGTTACCGTAGATGACCATGCAGCGTTGCTAGAAATGAAATGATAATTAAATGAATGCATCTATCAGGCGCACTACGCATGTAGTGGTGTCGACATGTTGGGAATGTGGGTCTCACGGGGAGCATGCAAGGGATAAGTCCCTGCAGTCGCACTATCCTCTGTGCCCCCGGTGTCTCAGATGGATAGAGCGTCGGCCATGTAAGCAGGAGATCCAGGGTTCGAGTCCCGGTCGGGGCACACATTTTCAACGTCTCTAATCAAGTGCATCAACGCCTGTTTGCAGCTAGGGTGTTCATTTAATTATCATTTCGTAGTTAAATTTTATATTTCGTGCTATGGGAGCTAGTACACTCTTTAGTTGCCATTTCCCTCCCTCCCCTCCTCCCAAACGCAGTTTAGGACCTATAACTTTAATGTTGTAGTGTTAAGGAATTTTTACGTGTTTTGTTGTTTCCGAATTTTCGTATATGTCCATTATATTTGTGCTGGGTTATGTAAATTTTCCTAGATTGCCTGAGGATGCCTTTCAGTACTGGCGAAACACGTCACAAATGAAGAACTGACAAATCCATCTCCATTGGAACCAAGAATTCTCTCTACATTTTCTGGACCTAGCTGACTGGACTATTAAACTTCCTGCAGAGTTCAGACGAACAAGCGGCGCTAATGGGACATGCCGCGACTGTGTTTGTGTGTGTGTGTGTACAGAGGGGCGGGAGGAGCTGCTTCTCCGAATGTCGCAGCTGCACCGTGTGCTCGAGCAGACGTACGAACAGCTGGACCTGCTGGAGGAGGAGCAGCAGCAGGGGAGCTACAACCCGCTGGAGCCTCCAGGCGTCCAGTGTGGGGACGGGGCCTCCAGTGGCGGCAGCAGCTTCCAGACGATGTCCATCATGGCGCGCCACTCCCTTCGCGGCCTCCTGCACCTCTCCAGACGCGTCTCCCTGATGCGGCTACGCCTCCTCAAGAGGGACATCTTACTCGAGATGGCCGCCACCGCAGAGGTAAACAACCACTGACCAGGGGGCGGTCAACCAGAATTTAAGTAGTGCAAGTGACCGCCACACAATCTCAATATACAGGATAGTCCTAAAGTCCGGAAACACCCTCATCAAATTCAAATGGATTAGTAAACAAGGAAACAGGGTCCCTACACACGAGGAACGGGAAGGGGGAAACTTTGTAGGCTATGCCACCAAAATGGCGGCCATCTTGAAAGCCGCCATCTTGGATTCAACTCCAAAATTTCAAATGGGAATGTGGTCATGTGACATATCAAACAGATAGAGAATTTCACCAAAAAAACAATGCCGTTGTTATTTTAAACATAGCTTTATTCATTCTCGGGTTATAGGCAATTACTTGCTGCAGCAGTGGGACGCTCGGCAGCATGTGTGTTATGTGCCGAAGAGACATTATGCCGATGTTACACAGTCCCGAGAGACCACCAACAGTCATAGGAATGGCTCTACATGTTGTCCATTATGTTGGATTGTTAATGCTATCCTCCGAACCCAGTCCTGATGAACTTTGACCAACACATCTAGCTGAATTTGACCACACGCATCAACAATGCGCTGCTTTAGATGATGCAAATCCCGTATTTTCACAGAATAAACAAGTACTTTGACATGACCCCAAAGGCGTTCCCGGACTTTTGGACCACCCTATACTATAGTGAATAAACTTAAAGTGTATCAGTCGAGAGTGAACAACTCCACTTGCTGAAGTGAAAATCATTAAATTATATGTACTGTACATGAGTATTAAAATAAATCAGCTAAATTTCGATTACGCGATAAGTCACACAAATCTGAAGGCTGTAAATTCAACTAAATACTTAGGGATAACAATTACAAATAACCTAAATTGGAACGATTACGTAGATAATATTGTGGGTAGAGCAAACCAAAGACTGCGATTCATTGGCAGAACACTTAGAAGGTGCAACAGGTCTACTAAAGAGACTGCTTACACCACGCTTGTCCGCCCTATTCTGGAGTATTGCTGTGCGGTGTGGGGTCCTCATCAGGTGAGACTGACGGATGACATCGAAAAAGTACAAAGACGGGCGGCGCGTTTTGTATTATAGCGAAATAGGGGAGATAGTGTCACAGACATGATACGTGAATTGGAGTGGCAATCACTAAAACAAAGGCGTTTTTCGTTGCGACGGGATCTTCTCACGAAAATTCAATCAACAGTTTTCTGCTCCGATTGCGAAAACATTCTGTTGGTACTCACCTACATAGGGAGAAAGATCATCACTATAAAATAAGAGAAATCAGGGCTCGCACGGAAAAATTTAAGTGCTCGTTTTTCCCTCTTGCCGTTCGAGAGTGGAACGATAGAGCGACAGCTTGAAGGTGGTTCACTGAACCCCCTGCCAGGCACTTTATCGTGAATCACAGAGTAATCACGTAGATGTAGATGTAAACCTAATATACTTTGACCGATTTTCAGATTCACCAAAGGCTGTTAGTGCCACCAAAGTTAGTGTCCAGCCCCTCGCGAATGAGACCAGAACTGAGATTGAGGGTAGGAAAACAAAAGCTGAAACGCTTAACTTCGTTTTCAAATGTTCCTTTACAAAGGAAAACCCAGGAGAATTGCCACAATTTAATCCTCGTACCACTGAAAACACGAATGAAATAAGTGCGAGTGTCAGCGGTATTGAGAAACAGCTGAAATCGTTTACATTGAACAAAGTTCCTGGCCCCGATAGAATCCATGTCAGATTCTACACTGAATTTTCGGCTGAGTTAGCCCCCTCTTCTGACTATAATCTATCGTAGGCCCCTCGAACAAAATACCGTGCCCACTACGTGGAGAAAGGCACACATACGTCAACAAGAATAGTACCGTCTAACATCCTTGATATCGATTTGTTGTAGAATTTTAGAACATATTCTGAGCTCAAACCTAATGAGGTATCTTAAACAGAGTGACTTCGTCAACGCCAACCAGCACGGATTTCGAAAACATCGATCATGTAAAACCCAACTCACACTTTTCTCACATGACATACTGAAAGCTTTGGATCAAAGCAACCAGGTAGATGCTGTGTTTCTTTATTTCCGAAAAATATTTGAGTCAGTACCGCACCTACGCTGGTTGTCAAAAGTACGATCATATGGCGTATCAAGTGAAATTTGTGACCGGACTGAGGACTTTTGGTAGGGAAGACAGAACATGTTATTTGGATGGAGAGTCATAATCAGATGCAGAAGTAACTTCTGGAGAGGGAAGCGTGTTGGGAACTTTGTTGTTCATGTTGCATATTAATAACCTTCCAGACAACATGACTGGTTTGATGCAGCTCTCAATGTTACTCTATCCAGTGCAAGCTTCATCTCTTAATAACTATTGCAACCTACATCCTTCTTAATTTTCTTAATGTATTCATCTCTTGATATCCCTCTACGATTTTGACCCTCTACGCTTCCCTCCAGTACTAGATTAGTGATCCCTTGATGCCTCAGAATGTGTCCTTTCAACCGATCCCTACTTTTTATAAAGTTGTGCTACATGTTCCTCTTCTCCCCAATTCTGTTCGTATTCAGTACCTCCTCATTAGTTTTACATGCTCTATCAACTAAAATGGCTTTGCTGTGCTGGTACTTCGACGGCTGAACGAAGGGGCAAACTATAGTCGTAATTTTTTCCAAGGGCATGCAGCAGTTGCAGACTATATTAACAGTGAAGTCACGCTTTTTACAGATGATGCAGTTATCTGTAATGTACTATCTGAGAGAAGCTGCATTAACATTCAGTGAGATCTTGATAAGATTTCAACATGGTGCAGAGACTGGCAACTTGCTCCAAATTTTCAGAAATCTAAAATTGTGCACTTTGCAAAACGAAGAAACCTAGTATACTATAACATCAATGAGTCACTGTTGGTGTCGCCCAACTCATACAAATACGTCGATGTGACAGTTTGTAGGAATATGAAATGGAATGATCACATAGGTTCAGTCGTGGGTAAAGCAGGTGGTAGACTTCGGTTTGTTGGTAGAATACTGGGGAAGTGCAACCAGTCAACTGAAGACTTTGCACAAAAATCACTTGGGTGACCAATCCTAGAATACTGCTCGAGTGTGTGGGACCCTTACCAAATAGGACCAGCAGGGGATGTAGAACGTATACAGAGAAGGGCAGTATGAATGGTCACAGGTTTGTTTAATCTATGGGAGAGTGTAGAGATACTGAAGGAACTGAACTGCCAGACTCGTGAAGACAGACGTAAACTATCCCGAGAAAATCTGTCAACAAAGTTTCAAGAACCAACTTTAAATGATTACTCTAGTGATGTGCTACAAGCCCTGACGTATCGCTCACACAGAGACCGTGAGAATAAGATTAGAATAATTACTGCAGGCACAGAAGCATTCAAACAATTATTCTTTCGGCGCTTCACACATGAATGTAACAGGAAGAAACTCTAGTAACTGGTACAATGGGACGTATCCTCTGCCATGTACCTCATAATGGTTTGCAGATTATAGATCTAGATTCAAAAGCGATCATCATGGCTGTATCTTAACTTCTGTGATATGTATGGTAGTGCACATACTGGGTTGTATGAAACGGTTACATTCTAATTAGAACAACACATTTTATAAAACACAGAGAAAATATAGGAAAAAATTGTAGGCGGTCAAATATAGCATGGATTTGGGGATATATTGCCCGGCCTATACTTCCACTAACACTGTCCACTAACATTCCATTTGTAGTTAATATTTGAAAAACGCAATGAAACTTTGACCACCCAGAAATAAATACAGTGATACAAAGTTTCCTTAAGTGCTTTATTAAACACCATAAAAGATTAAAACCTAGTCCAGAACATAATCAAAGAGTGTGCTTCTACATCAAAATCATGAATGCATTGAAAGGTACTCGGATGGATTACCACACACACAGCTCCAAATTTAGTTGAGCATAATACCTTAAGTTTCATCCATCTTAGTCCTAAATCCTCGTCTTAAAACATCCAGTGCAATTGTAAGCAAGCTTATATGTTGCTCGTTTTCTCGAATCAATATCTGGCACTTGTGTCCAAACTAACTTCATTCCTTGTTTCCCGAGATATTTGACATACGTTATACCCGAATCACTGCCTGAACCACAGTAGCTTACAATTTCACCAATATATGATTGACTTTTGTTTTTCTTAGTTGTAGGCACATTAACAATTACAAATAAGCATTGGTCCATATACCGATGATTGTCTGTATTCCTTATCTCCACACTTTCATTGGCATCAACAGTGTTCAGTAAAATATGTATCTGTAATCCTGGGGTAACAATGACTAGTGACCAATGTAGCTGCGAAACAGAGAAATCATGCACATGACCTCAGAATCCGTAATGCAGTGGCACTTATAACCATGTGAACAAAAAACTAATCAGTGATCTGTTCTGAAAATGTAGTAACACACAAGATACAGTTGAACACCGATGGCTTTCCAGGTAAATGTTATCTGTGGATTTTGTACAACCAGATTTTAACACATTTTTTCGTATACGTCGCCGCAAAAGATTCGTAAACCACTGGGAAACAAAATCAGCATTACATGGCGCCATCAAGCATATATTGATGGGACTTTACCACCAAACAGTATATGCTAAACACACAACCGAGAGCCAGCCGAGCCGAGCCGTAAAACATTTGCTGTATGGGCGGTCAAAGTACACTACTGGCCAGTTAAATTTCTACACCACGAAGATGACATGCTACAGACGCGAAATTTAACCGACAGGAAGAAGATGCTGTGATATGCAAATGATTAGCTTTTCAGAGCATTCACATAAGGTTGGCACCGGTGGCGACACCTACAACGTGCTGACATGAGGAAAGTTTCCAACCGATTTCTCATACACAAACAGCAGTTGACCGGCGTTGCCTGGTGAAACGTTGTTGTGATGCCTCGTGTGAGGAGGAGAAATGCGTACCATCACGTTTCCGACTTTGATAAAGGTCGGATTTAGCCTATCGCGATTGCGGTTTATCGTATCGCGACATTGCTGCTCGCGTTGGTCGAGATCCAATAACTGTTAGTAGAATATGGAATCGGTGGGTTCAGGAGGGTAATACAGAACGCCGTGCTGGATCCCAACGCCCTCGTATCACTAACAGTCGAGATGAGAGGCATCTTATCCGCACGGCTGTAACGGATCGTACAGCCACGTCTCGATCCCTGAGTCAACAGATGGAGACGTTTGCAAGACAACGACCATCTGCACAAACAGTTCGACGACGTTTGCAGCAGTATGGACTACCAGCTCGGAGACCATGGCTGTAGTTACCCTTGACGCTGCATCACAGCCAGGAGCGCCTGCGATGGTGTACTCAACGACGAACCTGGGTGCACGAATGGCAAAACGTCATTTTTTCGGATGAATCAAGGTTCTGTTTACAGCATCATGATGGTCGCACCCGTGTTTGGCTACATCGCGGTGAACGCACATTGTAAGCGTGTATTCGTCATCTCCATACGGGCGTATCACCTGGCGTGATGGTATGGGGTGGCATTGTTTACACGTCTGGGTCACCTGTTGTTCGCATTGACGGCACTTTGAACAGTGGGCGTTACATTTCAGATGTGTTAGGACCCGTGGCTCTACCCTTCATTCGACACCTGCGAAACCCTACATTTCAGCAGGATAATGCACGGCCGCATGTTGCAGGTCCTGTACGGGCCTTTCTGGATACAGAAAATGTTCGACTGCTACCCTGGCTAGCACATTCCCCAGATCTCTCAGCAATTGAAAACGTCTGGTCAATGGTGGCCGAATAACTGGCTCGTCACAATACGCTAGTCACTACTTTTGATGAACTGTGGTATCGTGTTGAAGCTGCATGGGCCGCTGTACCTGTACACGCCATCGAAGCTCTGTTTGACTCAATGCCCAGGCGTATGAAGGCCGTTATTACGCCCAGAGGTGGTTGTTCTGGGTACTGATTTCTCAGGATCTATGCACCCAAATTTCCTGAAAACGTAATCACATGTCCGTTCTAGTATAATATATTTGTCCAATGAGTACCCGTTTATCATCTGCATTTCTTCTTGGTGTAGCAATGTTAATGGCCAGTAGTGTATATCCGGTTTACGGTGCTGCACAACTCAGAATCAATAAAACTGTACTCATATATTTGATATGCAGCTGCACTTAGATGAAAAAAGCGATATCAAGTGAGCTAGAGATTTCAGTATCTGCCATTATCATTATAAATGATAACTGTTTACAGCAAGTAACAGTGGTATAGAGGACGTCGAGACGAACAAATTGGTACGGGAGACTTAGGTATACCAAGCCGGGAATCAGCCTCAAATTGGCCTACGAACCCCCTACCCCACCCCTCCCCCCTTCCCCCTCCCTTCCCCCTCCCCCGCCCCCGCCCTCCTCCCTCCCTCCCAGCTGCCTCGCATGCGCGCCCTTCGAGGTTTCCACTATCCATTCACTCTCTTACGCCACTCACTTAGCTATTTCGTTGACATTACTAATGTAAGCTTTTCCGTGAGGATAATGAAGAAACGCTACTTATATTTACAGTTCGATCTAAACTTATCAGTTTTACAGTCTGTAAGTCCATGACTAAGCCGGTGGCGTAATAGCCTAGTCAATGGAGAAGAAAAGGGTCGAATGAGGAAAATTGTTCGTGCAGTCGCCAATTTTTGTACCGTGCTCGGATGGACAACATACTAAACATCCAGGAGGGGGAGGGGGGAGGGTAGAGTGAACGGTGGTGGAGTTTCGTTTGAAGGTCGCTTTTGTAGGTTTTTCTTGAACAGCTCGAGAATAGCGAAAACATATCTTAGTATAAAATTAAAATACAAAAATGCCCTATTCATTTTTCGTCTGGGACTAATAACCTACGCGAAGAAATCAAGAAAATTTTGACAACCTCGTGCGACACGTATGCACTGTGGCTTACGTGGTCTCTGTATGCCGATTTTAAGATAGTTCGCGACTTCATACACCACAAGTTTGATATCAAACTGTTGGTCTCGGCTTTCTCTACACAACTATTACATGTTGTAAACAGTTATCGTTTACAACCTGTATGCTTCTAGTGCTGTTGAATAAGTGTGCATTCACCCGGAAATGCACTCAGTTATTCGAAACACACTGACGGTACCAGTACGCGCGACTCCTTTTAATACTGTAAACAAACCAGACCCCAATACGTCTTGTAAAACAGCTGTCACGTTCGAATACTGTATGGGTTGCGGTTTTTAATCAATCAGAACAAATCGCACGTAAGATAGATAACCAGTGTGTTCATTTCGCAAAGTTACTTATATGTTATGTGAGAAATAAGAATCAGCAAAGCATGGCAAGTGCACTGAATGAAAGGCAGCAGGAGTGACTATTATTTTATTAAATAGTAGAAAAAATTGGGGAAGGGGGGGGGGTAGAGAGAGAGAGATGTCGAGGAAACACTACATTCATATTCTGGTTCCATTGCGATACCAGTATCGTCGTAGGTCGACAAATTATATCATCACGACAAAGAGAAAACAGCTACTACAGAGCTTGCTCAATTCATAGCCTGATTTTCAATTATCTTTGCACTGGATTGGTCACGCCTCGTTGCCGACTTCCGAAATAATGTGGTGACAATGAGGCGCGACGCTGGTATTTGGCGATTGTGCTTTGAAAAGTCCCCAGATTCGTTATACTTATATTTATATGGTACAATGACATGACGTTCAGATGTCTGACTGCTAATCAACGTTCAGTTGCCGCACGGGGTAGCCGCGCGGTCTGAGGCGCCTTGTCACCATCGCGCAGCTACCCCCCCCCCCCCCCCCCCCACACACCCCCGTCGGGCGTTCGAGTCCTCCCTTGGGCATGGGTGTGTGTGTTGTCCTTAGCGTCAGTTAGTTTAAGTTAGATTAAGTAGTGTGTAAGCCTAGGACCCGATGACCTCAGCAGTTTGGTCTCACAAGAAATAACACACAATTTACAAATTTTCAACGTTCAGTCTAAGAAAGTGATGTACCATTGTCAGATTTTCAGCAAATTTTATGGTTGCTCGCTCATGTTGGTGTAGTTCAGGAACTTTCGCACGTCAGAAAACCAGTAACAGACGTAATTAAGTGGAGCAGTTGAGCTGTGATTCCCTTGGAGATACCGTCTGTCTGCTGATAACAGGTCACAGAACAAATGTGAAGTTGCATTTTCATTAAATTTCATGTCATAATTTATAAAGCTTATCTTAAAGTACATCTTTAATACGGGGTGCTCAAAAAGTCTCTCCGCAGTGCCGTATGATTGTTAGCCGCGCGTGCCGTATGCCGCAGTGTATACACGGAAATGAAACTCAGTGAAATACAAGTTATTAATTGATTGAATATTCATTTTTACTCACAAATTTCACATTAAATGTTGAAAGTGTCCTGTTGTTGAATACACAATTCAATTCATTTACCCCTAAGGGGGCTCAGCATTTAGTTGCTGGGTACGGGCTTGGCGACCCCGGGGTCCCTGACCTGGGGACTGGGAAGCGCCACCAGTCGCCAATACCCTAAGGTCTGAGCGTGCTTCAACGACTACCGTAAGGCGCGACAGTGGAACTTTGTACGGTACAGAGCCCGCAGATCTTGGCTTAACTGCCTGGATAGCGAGGATGGTATAAACCTCTATAAAAAAAAAACCTCAATGTGTGCTGCGCGCTGAGGAGACGCATGTTTGTTCTGTTGAGGTAGAACAGTTGCTAGCGGGCGACCTCTGGGGAACCTGCTGCCCTCCTGTTGTATTAGGCTTACCCAGGCAAGCAGGGCTCTGTCTGGGTGGACATTCCTTCCCCTAGCTGCTCGTGGGACCACCATGAAATGAAATACGAATAGTGCCCAAGCACGAGTCTCTACGAAAGGAAAGTTCAATGCTTTACAGTATGACCCCCAATCGTTCCCTTCCCTGCCTACACCAGGGGAGGAACGGCAGTCTAAATTACCTGGTGAGACGTATTCTCCTCGATTTCTGGTTTGCAGCCGAACAGATGGGGACTCATTTCTGACCACAAAGCCTCAGTTTTTTGTGGAAAATTTAGAGGACAAGTTCGGAGAAGTTGAGGGCATGTCTAAAGTGAGGTCTGGAGCAATCCTCTTACAGACAGCATCCCCAGCACAGTCACGGGCATTGCTTGCCTGTGACAAGCTCGGTGATGTTGCAGTCTCCATTACGCCTCATAAGAGCCTCAATATGGTTCAGGAACTTATTTTTCATCGTGACCTGTTGTTGCAGTCTGACGAAGAGCTCCGTGCAAATCTGGAATGTCCACTTTGTACGACGTGACTTCAGGGGACCTATAGATAGTAGGGTCGCCACCGGCGCCTTCATCTTGGCTTTTGAGGGAGACACCCTGCCCGAGAAGGTCAAGGCGGTGATATATCGATGTGATGTTCAGCCTTACGTCCCTCCTCCCATGCGCTGTGGAACTTCAAGAAACAGTAACAAGGCTACACGGAGGCGTGCTGAGTTCGAGTCTGCAGAAACCAGCTGGGGAGGGGACTGACGGCGGCCACGGCAACTTGGGCTACCGTGGAGGTTTGGGCATATGTCATCGAGATGTGACGCCAACCCCACATGTCGGGATTGTGGACGTGACTCCCACCCTAATGTCCCGTGTTCGCCGCCCCCTGTTTGTATCAACTGCAGACAGAAACATTCACCTTGCTCGTCAGATTGCGCGGTTCATCAAAAAGAACAGAAGATTATGAAGTATAAGACATTGGACAGGCTCACTTACACAGAGGCTAAACGCAAGTACGACCGACTTCACCCTGTGCACATTTCATCAACGTTTGGTGCAGCAGCTTCGATGTCGCCGTCCCTGTATAAGAGCCCCCAAGCTCAGCCGCTTTTTGTGGGCCCTCCATCCTGGCTGTTTGTTCCTGCCCCCCAGGTAGTTGGGAACACCCTCTTCGGTTGGTCCCCGGTTATCAACACGGGAGTAACAACCCCTTCTTCTTTGGGGACTTCAGTCCCCACCTCTGTGCCGGAGAAGTGCCCACCTCCTCCGGCTCCCCTCGCGTGGAAGGGATCGCTTGGTGCCCTCCCTTCCACGGTTACTGCCCCTCCAGATGTCAGCCAATGGCTGATAAAGCCACCACCTGATGGCCATAGGGCTTCCAGGTCTTCCTCAGTCCATGAGACTGGGTCGGAAAAGCCCATCCAGCCTGATAAACCGAGGGACAAACGGGACACTACCAAAAAGAAGAAAAAGCAATAGGAGAATGACATAGAGACAGAAAAGGAGTTCACCACTGCACCTGAAGATGTGGAGCATCTAGCGTCCCCTCAGGAGCTAGCTGTTGCTCGACCCACAGCTCCTACAGAAGTTGATCTGACTACTTCTAAGGCATAACCTATCACCCCCCCCCCCCCACCCCAGGTTCTTTCATGTCTTCACAGGTGGATACCATTATCCTTCAATGGAATTGCCATGGTTTTTTCCACCACCTTGCTGATTTGAAACAAGTTTTGTGCCGCTTCCCTGCCACTTGTCTGGCCCTACAGGAAACCTGGTTTCCTGTTTGGCAGACCCCCTCCCTCTGTGGCTACTGGGGTTACTATAAGAGCCGCGTAGAATACGACAGTGTGTCTGGCAGTGTCTGTGTTTATGTTCTTGCCACTGATCCTAGTGTCCCAGCGCCACTTCACATGTCTCTCGAGGGTGTGGCTGTTAGAATCCGGCCAGGAATGGAGCTTACCATCTGTTCTCTCTACCTTACCCCAGATGAGGTTGCTCCTCTTGGCGACCTAGCTACCTTGTTTGCCCAGCTCCCCCCGCCATTCCTCCCCCCCAGGGGGTCCACAACTCTTTCGTGGATACGTGCGTGGCGAGCACGGGGCCCCGAGCCATTGCAGCCTTCTTTCTCTCCCGGGCTGCATTTCCTTTCCCTTCCCCTCCTTTCCCCTCCATACTCCTTTCCCCTCGCCCTCTCCTCTCCCTCTATTGGTGTCCTTGCTTATGTTGGCCCCCGCTATCCTCCTGGTTCTGTTGGTTTTACACTCTGGCTTTGTTGCGTAATCATCTCCTCCTTTTGGCATTCCTTGGTCCCCCTCTGGGGTTTGACCTCCATTCCAAAATTTCTCTTCTGTAGTGTGAGCCATTTGGGGAAGAGCACCTTACCTAGTGTCTCCGACGTGTGCCCTCCTAGTATATTCCACCTTTTCTTCTACGTCGTTGTCTGATGCTAGGGTGCATAGCCAGCACGGTAGCCAGCCCGTGTGGTGGGGTCGCTATGTACCCTTTTGGTTGAGCCCCCTGAACACACAGGGATCACACTTCTGATACCTGAGCTGTGACCTCCTCATGCATGCCTTGGAGTGGTTGCTCGTCATCCTGGAGCATCGGAACTCCCGGCAATGGCCGCCGTGCCAGACGGCCCTTGCTGTGGCTGGGTGGCGCCCGTGAGGAGAGCCCCTGATCGGAGTGGGTGGTATCAGGGCGGACGCTATGCAGATGAAACGCATAAGGGTCCAAACCTCTGGCCGCTCTTCTGCGGCCGTCTCTCTGCGTGGTACTGATTCCTCAAGTGCTGCTTCTCTTGCCCCTTCGGCCTTCCCTTCCGTGGCTACCCCCTGGGAGGAGGGTCAGGCCCGTCGTCTAGGGGCAAAACCTTTCCCCCGTTATCTAGTTTGCACCAGGACTGATGGAGATACTTTCACCAGTGTCAAACCTTTATTCTTTGTGGAACACATTGAAGACAAGTTCGGCGAAGTGGACTCCCTGAGCAAGATGCGGTCGGGTTCATTACTGATAAAAACTGCTTCGGCTGCCCAATCTGCGGCCCTTCGTGCCTGTACCCATCTTGGCACAATTCCCGTGTCCATTACCCCTCACCTGTCTCTAAATATGGTACAAGGTGTGATTTTTCACAGAGACCTCATCCTTCAAACTGATGAGGAACTTCGGGACAATCTCGGACGGCGGGGTGTTCACTTTGTTCGGCGTGTTCAGAAGGGTCCTAAAGATAATCGTATTGATACTGGTGCCTTTATCCTGGCCTTTGAAGGGGATACCCTTCCTGAGAAAGTTAAGATTATGGTCTATCGCTGTGATGTGAAGCCGTACATCCCACCTCCTATGCGGTGTTTTAAGTGCTTGCGTTTTGGCCACATGTCTTCTCGCTGTACCCAGGACCCTCTCTGTGGTGACTGTGGACGTCCACTCCATGAGGGGAGTCCCTGTGTTCCCCCTCCTGTATGTGTAAATTGTCATGGTAGTCATTCTCCACGTTCAGCAGATTGCCCAGTCTATAAGAAAGAAAAAAAGATACAGGAGTATAAGTCTCTTGATCGTTTAAGCTACACAGAGGCCCGTAAGAAATATGCACGATTGCACCCTGTGTCCATGACATCTAGTTACGCCTTGGTTACATCTTCATCCCTTCCTCCCCCTTCCTTACCCCCGTCCCGGACCCCTCTCCTTCCCCCCTCCCCTGCGGCTCCCACACCTTCTCCTCTGGGCGCCGCTCCCCCTCCCCAGCCGGAGAAGTGTCCCACTCCTTCGGCGTCTGCCGGTCAAGGGCGCCTCTCCCGGGATGCCCCTTCCCGGCACCTTCCAGGTCAAAGGTCTGCTGCAGCGCGGCGACCGCGAGAGCCGCGGTCTATCGGCCCCCAGGTCGCCCGGTCTCTTTCTGTTCCTGATCTTGCTGCAGCTGGCTCCATTATGCCACACAGCCCTCCTCGATCTCAGCCTGAAAAGAAGAAGAAACATAAGTCCCGGGACAAAGAGCCTCTGGTGTCACCGGAGGTCCCTTCCCCGGCTTCACAACCGGATTCTGACCTGTCGTTTATGGATGTCGCCCCCTCCTTGTCGGTGACGGGTGGGGACCCGGCGGTATGACTGGATTTAGCGTGTTCAGCCCTCATTTAAACCATCGTTCTGTGGTTCTCCAATGGAATTGTAATGGCTACTATCGTCACCTTCCGGAATTGAAATCCCTTCTTTCGTCCTACTCAGCAGCTTGTGTGGTTCTCCAGGAATCTCATTTTACTGATGCTCACTCACCGACCCTCCGTGGGTTCCGTGTTTTCTGTCGAAATCGAGTCGGACCCTTGCGGGCTTCTGGTGGCGTTTGTACGTTGGTCCGTACAGACATTGCTAGCACGTGGATTCCTCTCCAAACTACATTGGAAGCAGTTGCTGTTAGGGTCCACTTAGACTCTGCAGTCACAGTATGCAATCTTTATCTCCCTCCTGACAGGACTCTTACACCTGCTGCCTTAACCACCCTTCTTCAGCAACTTCCTCCTCCCTTCCTCCTCCTTGGGGATTTTAATGCTCATCATCCTTTGTGGGGCAGTGCCTTTCCATCTAGACGAGGTCTTCTTATCGACCAATTTATTGCAGACCACGACCTGTGCCTTCTTAATGATGGCTCCCCTACTCATTTCAGTGCTGGTCATGGTACTTTTTCTGCCATTGATCTTTCTCTTTCTTCTCCCTCTCTCCTCCCTTCATTACACTGGTCGCCACACGACGACCTTTGTGATAGTGACCATTTCCCGTTGATTATCACGCTCCCTTCCCGCTCCCCGATGGAGAGGTTACCTCGTTGGTCTTTCCACCGCGCCGATTGGCCTCTATATACTGCACAGGTCGAGTTTTCTCCCTCTTTGTCGGGTTGTATTGATGACGTCCTACGTGACGTGTCTGACGCGATTGTTCGCGCTGCTAACCTTGCTGTCCCGCGCTCATCTGGACAATTTCGTCGTCGGCAAGTCCCGTGGTGGAGTACGGCCATTGCCATCCGTGATCGCCGTCGAGCTTTGCAACAGTTTAAGAGGCACCCATCTGTAGCCAGCCTTTCTACCTTTAAGCGCCTTCGCGCTAAAGCCCGTTATTTAATCAAACAGAGCAAGCGGATATGTTGGGAACGATTCGTTTCTTCCCTTGGTTCCACTGTCCCTCTGTCACGGGTATGGGCTACACTTCGCTCTCTCCAAGGTTGCCATCGGCAGTCCACCCTCCCAGGCCTTCACCTCCCAGATGGCATTTGTACGGACCCATTAGTTCTCGCAGAACATCTTGCGACCCATTTTGCAGTGGCATCAGCGTCGGCCTCCTATCCAGCTGCTTTCCTTCATCAAAAACAGCAGGCTGAAGCTGTCACCTTATGTTTCACCACTTGTGAGTCAGAATCTTACAACGAACCTTTCACTGAATGGGAATTTCTTTCTGCTCTATCTGCTTCTCATGATACAGCTCCTGGCTCAGATTCCATTCATAACCAGCTGCTTCAACATCTCAGTGCTCCACAACGGCACCATCTTCTTCGGGTGTTTAACCGTATCTGGCTCCAGGGTGACTTCCCTTCTCAGTGGAGGGATAGCATTGTGGTTCCTGTCCTTAAGCCTGGTCAGAACCCCCTATCTGTTGACAGCTATCGGCCAATTAGTTTGACCAATGTTGGTTGTAAGTTACTTGAACGGCTGGTAGCCCGTCGGCTCACTTGGGTCCTCGAATCTCGGGATCTATTGTCCCCTTACCAGTGTGGCTTTCGAGAGGGACGATCTCCAATCGATCATTTGCTTCGCTTGGAATCCGCAGTTCGGCAGGCTTTTTCCCAGCGCCGCCATTTGGTTGCAGTGTTTTTTGACCTTCGAAAGGCCTATGACACGGCCTGGCGCCATCACATCTTACTAACCCTTCATCAGTGGGGTCTTCGGGGCCCACTCCCGATTTTTATCCGCCAGTTCCTGATCCATCGGTCATTCAGAGTTCGAGTTAGTACTGCTTTTAGTTCTCCACGGACCCAGGAGACGGGCATCCCACAGGGTTCTGTCTTGAGTGTCCTTCTTTTCCTCATTGCTATCGATGGACTTGTGGCCTCTGTCGGTCCCTTGGTCGCCCCTGCCCTGTATGTGGATGATTTCTGCATTTGGGTTAGTTTCTCCTCGATGCCATCTGCAGAACGGCAGCTCCAGATGGCTATACGGCGTGCCTCTGCATGGACCCTCTCCCACGGGTTTCAATTCTCTCCTTTAAAATCGCGGGTGGTCCACTTCTGTCGCCGTACTACGGTCCACCCTGATCCAGAGCTCTATCTCGCTGCACAAAGATTGCCCGTGGTTCCACAGTTTCGTTTCCTAGGTCTTCTTTTCGACAACAAGCTCACTTGGCTGCCCCATATCAGACTCCTGAAGGTAGGATGTTTCCGTAAACTCAATGTCCTTCGCTTCCTTGCCCACTCCTCCTGGGGTGCGGACCGTTCCCTCCTCCTCCGTCTTTATCGTGCTCTAGTTCTGTCACGTTTGGACTATGGTTGTCAAGTTTATGGTTCAGCTGCTCCTTCCACGCTGCACGTGCTGGATCCAGTCCACCATCGTGGTATCCGTTTGGCCACCGGTGCCTTCCCTACTAGCCCTGTTGATAGTCTCCTGGTTGAAGCTGGGATCCCCCCCCTTTCTGTTCGGCGGTCCCAGCTTCTGGTGTCTTATGCCCTTACTATCCGTTCTTCTCCCGCTCATCCTTCCTATTCTATCCTATTCCCAGACCATGGACGTCGCCCGCCTGACTCCCGCCCTCGGGCGGGTTTACCGGTTGGGCTGCGCCTTGCGTCTCTTACCCGTGATTTTCGGCTTCCTTCTTTGTCCTGTCTTCCTCGCTCCCTCCCCTCCACCCCTCCTTGGTTAGTTCCTCGGCCTCGAATTCGGATGGATCTCCGCCGCGGTCCGAAAGATTCCATCCCCCCGGTGGTGTTCCGTTCCTTTTTCCGCCAAATTTTATGGGAGTTTCGGGATGCTGTTGTTTTTTACACTGATGGCTCTAAATCTGCTGATCATGTTGGGTATGCCTTCACGTCCTTTGTTGGAACGGAAAATCATCTACTGCCACCCTCATGTGGGGTGTTTACTGCGGAATTGATGGCAATTTCCCGGGCCCTTACCTTTATTAAACAATCCCAACACAACCGCGTTTTGTTATGTACGGACTCGATGAGTGGCCTTCTTGCTATTGACCGGTGTTTTTCGCGCCATCCCTTGGTCTCTGCCATCCATGACCATCTCGCTGATCTTCACCGTGCTGCTTGTTCCATTGACTTCCTATGGGTCCCGGGCCCTGTGGGTATCCCGGGTAATGAGCTCGCTGATCGTTTGGCTGGGGGAGCAGTTACTTATCCCCCGTTTTCTGTAACCCCTCCTGCAGCGGATTTACGGCTTCACATCAAATCCCACTTTGCACAGTCATGGGCCAATTCTTGGGAGGCTACTCCACTGTCTAATAAACTTCGTGCCATTAAGGTGAATACAGGCCCATGGCGTTCTTCCTTTAGCCTCTCCCGCAAGGACTCGACCACACTGTGTCGTCTCCGCATTGGCCATACCAGGCTGACCCATGGTTTCCTTTTGCGTGATGAGCCACCCCCGCTATGTGGTTGTGGAGCCTTCCAGTCAGTGGCCCACATTTTGGTTGAATGCCCCCTTCTTTTGGCTCTGCGTGCTAAGTACAGACTCCCCCACACTTTACCTTTGATGTTGGCTGACGATTCCCGGATGGTCTCTCTGGTTCTAGGTTTCCTCCGGGAGAGTGGTTTTTATTCTCAGTTTTAAGTTCTTTAATCTCCCTCTGGTGTTGGGGCAGGGCGGTGAGTGTTTGGGTGTCTCCCACTGTAGGCAGTGTTCAGAGATTCCCGATTCACCTCCCTGACCGGAGTCCTCTTTTCTTTCCCTTTTACTCTGTTTTTACCCCTTCTTTTTAAGGCTTGGTTAGTTTTTCTATTCCCATACGTACTTTCTGCATTATAGCAGTTGTACCTTTTAAGTCACAGGTGGTCTTGCCTATGCTGTTTCAGCATAGTGTTGGGTTCGTTCTCTTGCCAACTTCCCTCATTTGTTTTTACTAATGACAACGTGACTGCCCTTTTACGTTTCCCCTTTATCCGTTTTATTTTTCTGACTATACTGAGATGTCCCGTTAGCAGAATGGAGTCTATTTGAAACAAGGGACTGATGACCTTGCTGTTTGGTCCCTTTAACCTCAAACAACCAACCAACCAACCAACCGCCATTCCTCCTTTTGGGGGACTTAAATGCCCACCACCCTTTATGGGGTGGGGCCTAGATCTCGGGTCAGGGTAGGAAGGTTGAGGCTCTCTTGGTACAGCAGGACATTTGCCTCCTTAACACTGGTGCTCCGGCATATTTTAGCTTGACTCATGGCACATACTCGGCCATTGACCCCTCTCTTAGTAGCCCAGGTCTTCTTCCATACCTCAGTTGGAGGGTCCTCGACAACCTCTGTGGTAGTGACTACTTTCCTATCCTGGTTTCTCTTCTTCAATCCCAACCCCCTGACCAGCTGCCATGATGGTCTCTTCGTGGAGCTGATTGGGCAGCCTACACCTCAGCTACTATGGCCATTGCTCCACTTCTTGGTGACATTGATTTGGCAGTGGACAAGGTCACTATGGCCATTCTTTCTGCTGCCGAGGCAACTGTCTCTTGCTCTTCAAGTACCCTAAGGTGTAAGTCAGTCCCTTGATGGATACCAGAGTTTGCAGGAACTATCCGGGACCACCGGCGAGTCCTGCGACGACACTGGCGTCATCCTTCCCTAGAGAATCTGGCTGCCTTTAAACGGCTGCGGGCCCAGGATCGGTAGTTAATCTGGCGGAGCAAACAGGGCTGCTGGGAACAATACGTTGCCACCATAGGTTCTTGCACCTCCCCATCTTAGGTGTGGTCGTGGGTGTGGCGCATTTTTGGCTTTCGCCCTCGTGCGTCTTTCCTTTGCCTTTCTCTTCGAGGTACACTTTGTACTGACCCAATAGCCATCGCTCAACGTCTGGCAGAGTACTTCGCTCGTATTTCCGCGGCAGCAGGCTACAGCGCAGAATTCCGCGCCATTAAAGAGCAGGCTGAGCATATGCAGTTGTCGTTTCGCACGCACCGTTGGGAACGATACAACGCCCAATTTAGTGAATGGGAGTTCCAAGGTCTCCTCACAGCTTCTCCTGATACCAGGTCCAGACCGAATTCACAACCAGTTTCTTCGCCATCTCTCTGCATACTGTCAGGATGATTTACTCGCCCTGTTTAACCGAATCTGGATGGAGGGCATTTTCCCAACTCGTTGGCAGGATAGCGTTATCATCCCGGTGCTGAAACTGGTGCAGATCCGCTGGTGGTTGATAGCTATTGCCCTATCAGCCTTACCAACATTATGTACAACCTCCTGGATCGGATGGTGAGTCGGCGGCTCATGTGGATCCGTGAAGCTCGAGGCCTCCTAGCCCAGCAACAGGGGGCTTCCGTCAGGACCGCTCAGCGATCGACAATTTAGTCTCGCTCGAGTCGGCTATTTGTACAGCTTTTACTCGGCAAGAACATCTAGTTGCTGTTTTCTTTGATCTTCGGAAGGCGTATGATACCACCTGGCGCCATCATATACTTGCTGTGCTGTACGAATGAGGCTTACAGGGTCCACTTCCGATTTTTCTACGCAATTTCATCTCCAATCGCTCCTTTCGGGTTCGATTTGCCGCATATTTTAGCTCATATTTCCTATAGCTCATATTTCTCATATACAGGAGAACGGTGTCCCGCAGGGCTCAGTTCTCAGTGTTCCCTTCTTTTTGGTGGTGATTAATGGTCTTGGGGCTGCGGTGGGCTCATTGGTCTGTTCCTCTCTATATGCCGATGACTTTTGTCTTTATTACAGTTCCCCAAGCATCAGTGTCACTGAACGGCGGCTTCAGGGAGCTATCTGTAAGGCACATTTTTGGGCATCCAACCATGGTTTTCAGTTCTCAGCCTCTAAGACCCAAGTGATACATTTCTGTCGTCGTCGAACGGTCCACCTCCATCCAGAGCTCTTCCTTACCAATGAACTCTTTCATATTGAGGAGACGCATCGCTTCCTTGGCATGCTGTTTGATGCTCAGCCCACTTGGACACCTCATCTTCGCGACAACGGTGCTGGTGGCATCTCAACATCCTCCGCTGCCTCAGCCACACCTTTTGGGGGCCTGGACGAACAACCCTCCTACAGATCTATAAGGCCTTAGTCCAGTCCCGTCTCGATTACGGGAGCGTGGTGTACGACTTGGCAGCTCCTTCAACGTTGCAGATCCTCGAACCGATTCTCCATTGTGGCGTCAGATTGGCGACAGGTGCCTTCCGCACTAGTCCGGTGACTAGCCTTCTTGTAGAAGCTGGATTCCTTCCCCTACGATTCTGCCGACAACAGCTGCTTGCGTCACACATCGCCCGCGTCCATTCCTCGCCCGACCATCCAAACCGCAGGCTCCTTTTTCCATCTTCTGCACTCCCCTCCCCACGACGGCGGCCTAGGTCGGGTCTCCCGATCGCGGTCCGCGTTCGTTCCCTTCTCTCGTCACTCGAGTCTTCTCCCTTTCCTCCATCTTTCTGGCCCTCTTCTTCTACTCCTCCTTGGTCCCACCCTCGCTTGCGGCTTTGCTTGGATTTGTCCTGCCACTCCAAGTCCTCTGTTGCACCTGACAGTCTTCGTCAACAATTCCTGGCCCTTTTTGCATCGTTTCGCGATGCAGATGTAGTCTACACCGATGGTTCTGTGATCGATGGACGCATTGGGTTTGCTTTCATCCACAGCGACTACGTTGAGCAGCATTCCCTGGCTTGTGGGAGCAGTGTTTTCACTGCAGAGCTCGTTGCTCTTTATCGTGCAGTCGCTCACCTTTCCTCCTGAACTGGGAGTCATTTGTCATATGCAGCGACTCCCTGAGTGGATTGCAAGCACTCGACCACTGTTTTTCTCGGGACCCTTTGGCGCACGGTATTCAAGATGGTGTTTTTGCTCTCGCCGAGTGTGGTCGTTCAGCGATGTTTGTGTGGATCCCAGCCCACATCAGCATTCCAGGAAATGAACGTGTAGATCGGTTGGCCAAGCAGGCCACCAATTCGCCACCCCTGGAGCTTGGTCTCGTGGAAAGAGACCTCCGGTCAGCCCTACATCGCAAGGTCCACGATGTCTGGAGCTCTGAATGGTCTGTCTTGAACGCGCCAAATAAGCTCCACATGGTCAAGTCGTCCACGGCCGTATGGAACTCATCCTTGCGGGGCACACGTAGGGACTCATTGTTCTCTGCCGTCTCCGAATTAGACGCACGCGGTTGACCCACAGTTATTTCCTTCGTCGTGAGAACCTGCCCAAGTGTCGCTGTGATGCAGGGCTGACAGTGGTCCATCTTCTGATGGACTGCCCCCTTTTAGCCCCCTTGCCGCAGTCCTTTAATTTACCAGCTGCACTTCCTGTAATTGTCAGTGGCGATGCCTCTATAGCTGACTCAGTTTTACGTTTTATCCGTGCAGCTGGGTTTTATCACTCGCTCTAGTGTGGGCGCTCTCGCATGATTTCTCACTCTACACCCACTCCAGTGACTTTTAATTGTGACGTGGATACCAAAATAGTGTCTTTTACGGTAACAAGTTGTGTTGGTACCTCTATCAAAACTTTCCAGCTGGAGGTTCTTCATTTGTAGTTGAGAGGTTGACCTTGTACCTGATCCATCAACCACTGTAGTCTGTTTTACTTTAGTCAACTATTTGCTCTGCTCCTTTTAAGTGTCCTCTATTTTGTGTTACTGCGGTGTTCATTTTAGCTCTGTACCCGTTGGTGTTCCCTCCCTCTGGGTGCAGAGGTTACGCTTTTACTGTATAGGCCTTTTAGAAGTATATCTATTTGGAACTGGGGACTGATGACCTCGATGCTTAGGCCCCATCAAACCCCAAAAGCAACCAATCAATTCATTTAATCATGTTTTCAAACATAAGCTCTGACATTTCTTCTGTAACAGAAACAGTGAGAGTGGACATTGCAGTTCTCAATTCATCGATGGATTTAGGACGGTTTTTATAGACAGTTGCTTTCGCTGCAGCCCAGAAGAAAGTCAGGTTGTGTTAGGTCAGGCGATCGTGGAGGCCAAAGTCCCTGTGAAATTATGCAATCACCAAAAACATTAGCAAGCAGTGACATTGAAACGCGAGCTTTATGCGCGGTTGCACCATCTTGTTGATAATAAACGTTCAGTATTTCACTTAACACAAGTTCTTCTATGAATCGGTACAGAATATCACTTCAGTGTCGTTGTGCGTTTATTGTTTCGTTGAAAAATATGGGACACACAATCCACCGTCTAGAAATTGCAATTCAAACTCCTATTTTCACAGAACGAAGTGGTTCCTCATGAATACACAATGGATTTGCGGTACTCCACATACGAGAATTTTGCGAGTTCATGTACCCAGATAAATGAAACCAACCTCATAAGTGAAAAACGTTTCATTAAGGATACCACTTCAATTTTTTTGAACGAAATTTTTGAACCATTGACAATAATCCAGTCTCTTGCCGTGATCAGTATCTTTCAGTTCTTGCACGACTGGCACTTTGTATGGGAAAAGTTCTAATTTTTCCTTACACCTGTGTGGGCCGTTCCGACACTGACATCGATTTCCTGGGCGAGTTTTCTTACTGACTTTTTCGGACTGATGGATATTTTATCGGAAATACCGAGTAGTTTATCCTCAGACAAAACGCTAGGACGACCACTTCTCGGTGTATCTGTCACTTAACCCGTACTTCGAAATTTGTTAATCAAATCTGGTACACTATCGCGATGTGGGAGTGTTGTCTCCCGGAAAACTGAATTAAATGTTTGACGAACTGAAACTATGAATTTACCGCCAGCTCTGAACACTTGTTCGACTAAAAGCACACGTTCTTCAGTGATTAGCATTTTAACAGTGACAAAAACGAAACAAACAAACAAAGGAACTAAACTTAAACGTTCACGTCAACGCGTAACGCGAGACACCAACGATACTACTGACGCTGGCTGGGATAAACGAAACAGTGGAATGTTGGGAGAGTCCACTTGAAGGGAAGTAACCCAGGCAGGCAAACAATCAATACGGCACGCGCGGCTAACAGTCATAGGGCACTGCGGAGAGACTTTTTGAACATCCCATACATCCTGGATGTGAACTCCAACAAAATTTTGGAGGTTTAGTAAAATGTTCTGAGTGCTTTAATACATCGAGCTTATGGCCTGTGGTGGCTCATTATATAAGTGCATTTCGTTTGATTTTTTTCCACATTATGCAATAGTATTGTATTAAAATATTTGTAAAATAGACACTTTTCCACAAAATTGTTATTCTTACGTAACTATGGTGTAGGAAAGATAATGTGTATCTGTATGTGAAACCCTGATGTGATGTGAGAGTGGGCTGGATGGCCGTAGTCAGTTAAGGATAAATAGGTAGATAAATAAATAAGTAAATAAATATCGACAGTACTAGCTGTGTAGCTGGCTGGGAAACACTTGTCCCACTCACTAAAATTACTGTAGGCAACAGCAATGCCCTCTTCACTTTTCGGCTTCAAGCACACATTCAGTACTGCTCGTACTGTCTCCACAATGTTTTTCCGACATTATATCAGTTACTCGGTAACAGTGATAAACAGCGGTATGGGTAAGTACGAGGAGCGTTTGAAAAGTCCGTGCAAAGTCCGTGAGATGGCACCACCGGCGCGTATCGAGGTCATGTTTAGTTAGTAACATCTTTGGAAATAACACACACCAAGTTTCAGCCATATTGGTCTACTTCTTTGTGTTTGGAATTCGTGTGAATCAAGGAAGTCGAGTGATTGTCAAAAGATGGACGAAAAAGAATATCGTGTGGTGATTAAACATTATTTTATGAAAGGCAAAACGCCTCCGGAGACTAAAGAGAACTGTGATAAACATTACGGTGACATTGCACCTTCGATGAGAACAGTTTATAAGTGGTTTCAAAATTTTCTGTGTGGCCATCAGGGCACAAGTGATACTGAACGTTCTGGACGCTCCGTAGAGGTTACGACTCCATAAGTCGTTGATAAAATTTATGATATGGTGATGGATGACAGAAGAGTTAAGGTGCGTGAGATTGCTAGTGCTGTGGGCATCTCGAATGAAAGGGTACATAATATTTTGCATAAACATTTTGGCATAAGAAAACTATCCGCACGATGGGTTCCGCAATTACTCATGCTTGACCAAAAACGGAATCGTGTGAATTGTTGCAAGGATGGTTTGGAGCTGTTCAGGAAGAATCCGCAGGACATTAAGCGTCGTCTCGTCACTGCTGATGAAACATGGATACCGTACTATACTCCTGAAACCAAAGAACTATCTAAACAATGGGTTACCAAGGGAGAATCTGCACCAAAAAAGGCGAAGACCATTCCTCCGTCCGGAAAGGTTATGGCGACTGTCTTTTGGGATTCGCGAGGGATAATCCTCATCGACTATTTGGAAGAGGGTAAAACTATTACAGATGCATATTATTCATCATTATTGGACCATTTGAAAACCGACCTGCAAGAAAAACGCCCGTTTCCATCACCACAATGCACCCGCACACACCTCAGCAGTTGTGGTCGCAAAATTTACATCTACATCTACATTTATACTCCGCAAGCCACCCAACGGTGTGTGGCGGAGGGCACTTTACGTGCCACTGTCATTACCTCCCTTTCCTGTTCCAGTCGCGTATGGTTCGCGGGAAGAACGACTGTCTGAAAGCCTCCATGCGCGCTCTAATCTCTCTAATTTTACATTCGTGATCTCCTCGGGAGGTATAAGTAGGGGGAAGCAATGTATTCGATACCTCATCCAGAAACGCACCCTCTCGAAACCTGGCGAGCAATCTACACCGCGATGCAGAGCGCCTCTCTTGCAGAGTCTGCCACTTGAGTTTATTAAACATCTCCGTAACGCTATCACGGTTACCAAATAACCCTGTGACGAAACGCGCCGCACTTCTTTGGATCTTCTCTATCTCCTCCGTCAAACCGATCTGGTACGGATCCCACACTGATGAGGAATACTCAAGTATAGGTCGAACGAGTGTTTTGTAAGCCACCTCCTTTGTTGATGGACTACATTTTCTAAGCACTCTCCCAGTGAATCTCAACCTGGTACCCGCCTTACCAACAATTAATTTTATATGATCATTCCACTTCAAATCCTTCTGCACGCATACTCCCAGATATTTTACAGAAGTAACTGCTACCAGTGTTTGTTCCGCTATCATATAATCATACAATAAAGGATCCTTCTTTCTATGTATTCGTAATACATTACATTTGTCTATGTTAAGGGACAGTTGCCACTCCCTGCACCAAGTGCCTATCCGCTGCAGATCTTCCTGTATTTCGCTACAATTTTCTAATGCAGCAACTTCTCTGTATACTACAGCATCATCCGCGAAAAGCCGCATGGAACTTCCGACACTATCTACTAAGTCATTTATATATATTGTGAAAAGCAATGGTCCCATAACACTCCCCTGTGGCACGCCAGAGGTTACTTTAACGTCTGTAGACGTCTCTCCATTGATAACAACATGCTGTGTTCTGTTTGCTAAAAACTCTTCAATCCAGCCACACAGCTGGTCTGATATTCCGTAGGCTCTTACTTTGTTTATCAGGCGACAGTGCGGAACTGTATCGAACGCCTTCCGGAAGTCAAGAAAAATAGCATCTACCTGGGAGCCTGTATCTAATATTTTCTGGGTTTCATGAACAAATAAAGCGAGTTGGGTCTCACACGATCGCTCTTTCCGGAATCCATGTTGACTCCTACATAGTAGATTCTGGGTTTCCAAAAACGACATGATACTCGAGCAAAAAACATGTTCTAAAATTCTACAACAGATCGACGTCAGAGATATAGGTCTATAGTTTTGCGCATCTGCTCGACGACCCTTCTTGAAGACTGGGACTACCTGTGCTCTTTTCCAATCATTTGGAACCCTCCGTTCCTCTAGAGACTTGCGGTACACGGCTGTTAGAAGGGGGGCAAGTTCTTTCGCGTACTCTGTGTAGAATCGAATTGGTATCCCGTCAGGTCCAGTGGACTTTCCTCTATTGAGTGATTCCAGTTGCTTTTCTATTCCTTGGACACTTATTTCGATGTCAGCCATGTTTTCGTTTGTGCGAGGATTTAGAGAAGGTACTGCAGTGCGGTCTTCCTCTGTGAAACAGCTTCGGAAAAAGGTGTTTAGTATTTCACCTTTACGCGTGTCATCCTCTGTTTCAATGCCATCATCATCCCGGAGTGTCTGGATATGCTGTTTCGAGCCACTTACTGATTTAACGTAAGACCAGAACTTCCTAGGTTTTTCTGTCAAGTCGGTACATAGAATTTTACTTTCGAATTCACTGAACGCTTCACGCATAGCCCTCCTTACGCTGACTTTGACATTGTTTAGCTTCTGTTTGTCTGAGAGGTTTTGGCTGCGTTTAAACTTGGAGTGAAACTCTCTTTGCTTTCGCAGTAGCTTCCTAACTTTGTTGTTGTACCACGGTGGGTTTTTCCCGTCCCTCACAGTTTTACTCGGCACGTACCTGTCTAAAACGCATTTTACGATTGCCTTGAAGTTTTTCCATAAACACTCAACATTGTCAGTGTCGGAACAGAAATTTTCGTTTTGATCTGTTAGGTAGTCTGAAATCTTTCTATTACTCTTGCTAAACAGATAAACCTTCCTCCCTTTTTTTATATTCCTATTAACTTCCATATTCAGGGATGCTGCAACGGCCTTATGATCACTGATGCCCTGTTCTGCACTTAAAGAGTCGAAAAGTTCGGGTCTGTTTGTTATCAGTAGGTCCAAGATGTTATCTCCACGAGTCGGTTCTCTGTTTAATTGCTCGAGGTAATTTTCGGATAGTGCACTCAGTATAGTGTCACTCGATGCTCTGTCCCTACCACCCGTCCTAAACATCTGAGTGTCCCAGTCTATATCTGCTAAATTGAAATCTCCACCTAAGACTATAACATGCTGAGAAAATTTATGTGAAATGTATTCCAAATTTTCTGTCAGTTGTTCTGCCACTAATGCTGCTGAGTCGGGAGGTCGGTAAAAGGAGCCAATTATTAACCTAGTTCGGTTGTTGAGTGTAACCTCCACCCGTAATAATTCACAGGAACTATCCACTTCTACTTCACTACAGGATAAACTACTACTAACAGCGACGAACACTCCACCACCGGTTGCATGCAATCTATCCTTTCTAAACACCGTCTGTACCTTTGTAAAAATTTCGGCAGAATTTATCTCTGGCTTAAGCCAGCTTTCTGTACCTATAACGATTTCAGCTTCGGTGCTTTCTATCAGCGCTTGAAGTTCTGGTACTTTACCAACGCAGCTTCGACAGTTGACAATTACAATACCGATTGCTGCTTGGTCCCCGCATGTCCTGACTTTGCCCCGCACCCGTTGAGGCTGTTGCCCTTTCTGTACTTGCCCAAGGCCATCTAACCTAAAAAACCGCCCAGCCCACGCCACACAACCCCTGCTACCCGTGTAGCCGCTTGTTGCGTGTAGTGGACTCCTGACCTATCCAGCGGAACCCAAAACCCCACCACCCCATGGTGCAAGTCGAGGAATCTGCAGCCCACACGGTCGCAGAACCGTCTCAGCCTCTGATTCTGACCCTCCACTCGGCTCTGTACCAAAGGTCCGCAGTCAGTCCTGTCGACGATGCTGCAGATGGTGAGCTCTGCTTTCATCCCGCTAGCGAGACTGGCAGTCTTCACCAAATCAGATAGCCGCCGGAAGCCAGAGAGGATTTCCTCCGATCCATAGCGACACACATCATTGGTGCCGACATGAGCGACCACCTGCAGATGGATGCACCCTGTACCCTTCATGGCATCCGGAAGGACCCTTTCCACATCTGGAATGCCTCCCCCCGGTATGCACACGGAGTGCACATTGGTTTTCTTCCCCTCTCTTGCTGCCATTTCCCTAAGGGGCCCCATTACGCGCCTGACGTTGGAGCTCCCAACTACCAGTAAGCCCACCCTCTGCGACCGCCCGGATTGGATTCCAACTCTTTTCACATCCCCCCTATTATCCTAACTTGGCTCCCTCGGACTATTTGTTCCCAAATTTGAAGACGTGACTGGTGGGACAAAGATTTTATTCAAACTAGATGATGATTGCAGCAACTAATAGCTATTTTGCAGACTTGGACAATTCCTATTATTCGGAAGGGATCAACAAATTAGAACAGCGTTGGACGAAGTGTATAAGTATAAAAGGAGACTGTTTAAAAATAAAAAAGGTTTACCCCTAACACGTAAGTAGTTTTTATTTTGCACGGACTTTTCGAACGCCGTTAGTATGCTGATGAAGAGTTTGTCGATATGCACCTCGTGTGTGAGCTCACTGAATGCAATGCCAGAGCAGCTCTACGACTCTATACCGGACTGCTGACTCAGTGACGGCATCCACATCGCGTTTCTTTTTCGTCTGTGTCTGGTGTGTTGCGTTATTCTATTCTGTTTTATAAGTTTTTGCTGATTGTATTTCACATTCTTTCCTATATTGTGAAGGTGTTTTTATAGAAACAAAGATAATTTGGGTAAAAATCAGAATAAATCATAATTATCATATTACCATGTACCGTCACAATCAGAAAATATGGCATAACAACCTAAGTTTTTGTCGGAGACTGGATTAACTGCAGGGTTATAAAATGGTATACATATAGAGAGTATATTCTGGAATTATACTACACCATTTTTCGGTATTAGTTAGCCTTGTTTGCCATAGCCACTACACGGCAGACTTTATATTTAATGGTAAATAAATACACAATCATATCAAATGGAAGTTTTCAACACCAGGTTCCGTCCAAATAGTGCTCATTCACCATTTTGGTGCCATGAAAAATGTGACAGGGCAATTGCAGAGAGACAAGAAACATTGAAGGTTCATAGGCAACATCTTAGAATCGAAGACTGCCCTCAGTTCAATCTTCTACAAGCGACAGTGTAGCGTATATTCAAACGGAAGAAAACGGCCGGTTCCAAAAGCATTGTGTTAGTATCACCAGAACCACTGCAATGGGCTCAGTCTGGAACAAGGTAAATCGTATTTGACAAACGTCCAACAGGTCTGATGTGTTCATGTACTCGTCACACATCCTGACTGCAGTTTTATCTTCCACCACCCGGGATTCAGTGGAACACGATCTCGAAGACGTTCAACCAGACAATGACCTATATCATATTCTCAGTGAACCACCCTTTGAAAAGGAACTGTAGGAATATCGCTCCAGGACTAGAAAATACTTCTCTCACATGACAGAGCTCATACATTGAAGCGCCAATGGAACTGGTACAGCCATGCGTATTGAATACAGAGGTATGTAAACAGGCAGAATACGGCGCTGCGGTCGTCAGAGTCTATATGAGACAAGTGTCTGGCGCAGCTGTTAGATCGGCTACTGCTGCCACAATTGCGGCTTTTCAAGATTTAAGTGAGTTTGAAGATGGTGTTATAGTCGGCGCTCAGGCGATGGGACACGGCATCTCCGAGGTATCGGTGAAGTGGAGATTTTCCCGTACGATAATTTCACGCTTGTACCGTGAATATCAGGAATCTGGTAAAACATCAAATCTCCGACCTTGCTGAGGCCGGAAAAAGATCCTTCAAGAACGGGACCAACGACGATTGAAGAGAATCGTTCAACGTGACCGAAGTGCAACCCTTCGGCAGACAGCAGCAGATTTCAGTGCTGGGCCAACACCAAGTCTCAGCGAGCGAACCATTCAACGAAACATCATCGATATGGGCTTTCGGAGCCGAAGGCCCACTCGTGTAACCTTGATAACTGCACGACACAAAGCTTTACGCCTCGCCTGGGCCCGTGTCAACACCGACCATGCACTTTTGATGACCGGAAACATGTTGCCTGGCCGGACAAGTCCCGTTTCAAATTGTATCGAGTGGATGAGCCTCGTTTCAAATTATATCGAGTGGATAGACGTATACGGGGGTGGAGACAAGCTAATGAATTCATGTCCCCTGCATGTCAGCAGGGGAATATTCAAGCTGGTGGAGGTTCTGCAATGGTGCGGGACGCGCGCAGTTGGAGTGATATGGAATCACTGATACGCCTGGATACGACTTTGGCATATGACAGGTACGTAAGCATCCTGTCTGATCACTTGCATCCATTCATGTCCACTGTGCATTCCGACGCACTAGGGCAATTCCAGCAGGACAATGTGACACCCCACACGTCCATAATTGCTACATAGAGGCTTCCAGGAACACTCTTCTGACTTTGAACTCTTCCGGTGGTCATCAAACTCCCCAGACATGAATATTATTGAGCATATCTGTGATGCCTTGCAACGTGCTGTTCAGAAGAGATTTCCAACCCCTCGTACTCTTACGGATTTATTGACAGCCCTGCAGGATTCATGGTATCAGTTCCCTCCAGCACTACTTCAGATATTAGTCGAGTCCATGCGAAGTCGGGTTGCGACACTTCTGCGAGTTCGCGGGGACCTGTATGATATTAGGCAGGTGCACTAGTTTATTTGGCTGTTCAGTGTAGATTCAATGAGCAGTCTATGAATAAACAAGCGAAAATCTCTACACAAAGATACATTAGATACAGAAATTGATAAGATTGCAAAAGGTTACTACTGCGAACTGTATCTCGTATTACAGATCAGATGGTCGAACAGGCAGTAGGAACGAACAACCAGTTCCGCGGTTGTCATGGAATCATAAACGCGGTGGTAACAGTAGCTTGCTTATTCAGCAGAAGTAATACAGTCTAGACAGACAGTGTTCCAGGGATGTATAAGGGCCTGGCATGTGATAACATTGCTCACTATAGTGCCAGAGCGTGGAGGCTTTGACGACGTCGGCTCAGCGCTTCTCTGCCCTACTCATCACAGCAACGCAGGCAGCAAACTATATTGGCCCATCTGCCCACTAACTGCGAAGCCTGCTACGAAAGGTATTGGCGTAACGCACCACATCTCTTCAAAAGATCGAGTTCATTGGATCGTGGACTGTTTACCTCGGCGAATCACTTACATATTAAATTTTACGTTTATGTACACTTCTCGATCGTACACCAACCCAGTTCAGTTCACCTCATCAGATTGCTGGTGTGCTTAATGACTAGTTACTTTCTAAGGGTGACACTATCGGTCAGTATACTGTGGATGGGAACTTCAGGATGGTGGGTGGTTTTCCACTGTAGATGGGTTGCACAAACCAGAATCAGAAGCAAGATGGTACTTGAAATGGGGAAACCTATGGCCTTGATTTTGTGCTGGTGCCTGCTATGATACTACTGTATGTGGAGAAACATTTCCTCCATACTAATACATCCCTCCTTTGCTGCTATGAACTTGTCCAGAGAACTGAGTATTTTAGGATCCATGATGTTGTAACTCTTCAGGCTTTCCCGGCGATCTAATGACATCTTGGGTTGTCGGGTGTTCTGCCGGATATCAGCGTCGTACTTGCACGATATTTCGGTCACGTAGCTCGAGACCTTCATCAGGTGCGACCTGAGACTGCTCCTCGAGTGGACCTGGTCCAGTATTTATGCCTATGGCCTTCCACCTCCACCAACGGCTGCAGACGCTTCCACCGTGGTCCGCGCCCATTCCCTGCGACCTGCTGGAGCGTTGCTGCTCCGTTTTCCGTCCGCTGCGGTTCTAGGTGTTCCCTCTGCGGTCCGCGCCCACCAAACCCGCTCCTGGGGGTTTCATCTACGGTCTGGGGTACCAGGCGTTCCCCCTGCGGTCCGCGCCCGCTCACCACGACCTGTTGGAGCGTTGCCGCTCCGTTTTTCGTCCGCTGCGGCTCTGGATGTTCCCTCTGCAGTCCGCGCCCACCAGTCCCAGTTCTGGGTGTTCCATCTTCGGTCTGGTGCTCCTGGCAGTCCGTCAGGAGCTCGTTTACCGTCTCCATGTCTCTGGTTCTTCTGTCTGTGTAGTGTTGCAGCTGGCCCCGTTGCTCCTTTAACAATTCCAGAGCCGGATCCCAGGCTCTGCTTAGCTGGTACCCTGTGTCACGATTCAAAAGATCGTCAGCCATTTTAATCTCAATCGATTCTCTTATAACACTGTCCCAAAATCTGGGTGTTTGTGCTAGAATCTTGGTATCCTCATACTTCATGGTATGATCTAGTTCTAGACAGTGTTCAGCAATGGCTGACTTAGTCACCTGTCTTAATCTAGTGTGCCTCTGATGTTCTTCTTCAGGAACCTGTGGTATAGTGTGTACCGAAAACCAACACACACTGATTTATATCTGCAGGCCAGCAGTTGTCACCACCCTGCACAGAAGAATGGGGTTCTGAAGACTTTGGTCCACAGAGCACGTGCCCTACCAGACCAAGAGAATCTACCCATAGAGATAGAACGTCTCAAAACAGTTTTCTCCAAGAATGGATACACGGACAGACAAATTGAGAGGGCACTCCGACCAGCCACTATACCACAGGTTCCTGAAGAAGACCAAGATGAAGCAAAGAAGGTGGCATATCTGCCCTATGCTGGCTCTATTTCTGCCAGAATCAGTAGGATCCTGCGTAAACACAATATCAAGTGTGTTTTCTGTCCATCCAACAAGATCGGAGGACTGCTGGGGAGTGTCAAAGACTACCTGGGGTTACGAAAACCAGGGATTTACAATATACCTTGTCAATGTGGCATGTCCTACATTGGCCAGACGACAAGAACTGTGGAGATCAGGTGCAAAGAACATCAGAGGCACACTAGATTAAGACAGGTGACTAAGTCAGCCATTGCTGAACACTGTCTAGAACTAGATCATACCATGAAGTATGAGGACACCAAGATTCTAGCACAAACACCCAGATTTTGGGACAGTGTTATAAGAGAATCGATTGAGATTAAAATGGCTGACGATCTTGTGAATCGTGACACAGGGTACCAGCTAAGCAGAGCCTGGGATCCGGCTCTGGAATTGTTAAAGGAGCAACGGGGCCAGCTGCAACACTACACAGACAGAAGAACCAGAGACATGGAGATGGTAAACGAGCTCCTGACGGACTGCCAGGAGCACCAGACCGAAGATGGAACACCCAGAACTGGGACTGGTGGGCGCGGACCGCAGAGGGAACATCCAGAGCCGCAGCGGACGAAAAACGGAGCGGCAACGCTCCAACAGGTCGTGGTGAGCGGGCGCGGACCGCAGGGGGAACGCCTGGTACCCCAGACCGTAGATGAAACCCCCAGGAGCGGGTTTGGTGGGCGCGGACCGCAGAGGGAACACCTAGAACCGCAGCGGACGGAAAACGGAGCAGCAACGCTCCAGCAGGTCGCAGGAAATGGGCGCGGACCACAGAGGAAGCGCCTGCAGCCGTTGGCGGAGGGGGAAGGCCATAGGCATAAATACTGGACCAGGTCCACTCGAGGAGCAGTCTCAGGTCGCACCTGATGAAGGTCTCGAGCTACGTGACCGAAATATCGTGCAAGTACGACGCTGATATCCGGCAGAACACCCGACGACCCAAGATGTCATCCATGATGTTGTTCAGAAAGGTGAGGTTTTAGCAAGAAGTATCTTCAAAGATTTGTCAGACAAGACCCGTAGTGTATATACCAGATTTAGAATGGTAGCCCCTGTTAGGGTTACCAGTAGCCAAAATCTTAGCCCCAATATATCACACATCCTAGCATTTATTAATATGCCGTTACCTTGCACGTCTAACCATTCTGCTGCCCTAGGTCGCCCCCTCTCATAACAATTCGTGATAAACACCAGTAGGTTGTATACGGAATATATCAGGTGTGGACCTGCCTTCTGGAAATAGGATTGCGGTACAAAGACCTCCTGCAGGCACTCTTCTGCTAATGTACCCTATAAAAATAATTCGTTTTCACTCATCCCTGTGGCAGTCTGGATCAGGAGGGAATTACACAAACCATTCATCTACTACAATCACTCTGATATTGCACGGATTGCGATCTGGCCTTCATAAAACCCCACACAATTCTTTTCAGCGAAACAAATTTTATCTCAGGTATACGAAGTGTGATCAAAAACTACGACGAATAATTTTGTTACGAACACAGCAATAAGCTTACATGGAATTTACTCTACCTTCAAGTACTGTCCTTGGCTAGCAACACACTTATCCCAACGTTGAATACATGACTGGAAGTATATCTGGAAGACTTGTTTTGGAAGGGGGTTCAGTTGCTCTGTGTCGGGAATGTTGTCAAAACGTTTTCTTATAAGCAGAGTTTTAATTTTTGAAAAGAGAAGTCGCATGGTGCTAAATCTGGTGACCCAGACAGGAACACTTTTCCCGGCCAAAAACTAGCGAATCGAAAGCGAGGTGTGGCAGAGAACGTTGTCGCGATGACGAAGGAAGTCATTGGTCCATTTTTTGGTATCTTTCTTCGTACATTGTTCCGAAAACGTTGCAGTACGGGCTTTAAAAGTTATTCATTCACCCGGGAACGAACACTGATCGCTTTGTGCTCTCAATAACGAAAAAACCGACTAGCACGACTTAGAAATTCGATTTTGGCTGACATGCTTTTTGTTAGGGCGAGGAGATTCACTGGGTTTCCATTGGAAAGTATGAATTTTCAACTCAGGGTCACACCTTTAGACCCAAATTTCACCTCTAGTTACAATTTTGGACATGAAGTCAATATCTAAACGAAGACGTACTTCAACTCCGTGCAAACTGTCACACGATTTTCCTTCTGTTCATCACTTAAAAGTCTGGGGACAAATTTTGTAATCGTCTCATTTGAAAATTATCGGGTACAGTGCTTTACAAGGACCCGTGAGAGATGCTAAGTTCTTCGGTACGCTGTAGTCATTCGCACCGAACAATTTTTGCCACTTTTTGCACGTTTTGTCCTTGACGTTAATGAACGTCCCGGACATTACTCGTCTTCTACCGATTCATTTCTGCTTTTAGCTCGCTTATACCACTTGCAAAAACTTCAGTGTTACAGAATTATTTACATATACCAATTTCATCATTTCGTGAGTTTCTTAGACACTTTTTGAAACTTGAAACACAACTTATTGTTTTCGTGTTGTTCGAAATCCATGATGAGCGATAGACACAGTAAATACCAGGTCGCTCTAGCGTCTCTGGACTCTGACAAATTGCGTGTTCCAGCTTGACACTGCCTGCCTCAGTGAATCAGGCTATTGGAAAAATTACATCAAATGGTTATAGCGGCAGAGGTTCCCGGTAAAAATATTAATTCATGGTATTTTTTGATCTCACCTCATACCGCGAAATATAGCAGACCCGCAGCTCGCTACAATACTCGGATAAATCACTAATATTCCAGCAGAAAAATACACAAAAACAAAAACAACAGTTCCCAGATACTGAATGCGTCATTCATTAGTCTGCAAGGGTTCCCATTAACCCTACTATAATGATTGTTTAGAACAATAGTTCCTAATCCCTTTTATGGATGATGCGTGGTCCTACAGAACAGATGCGCAGGTGGGCAAAGAATAATAATGGAACTTTATTACACAGCTCTTCATACAAGCACAACAGAAAACAGCTTCCGAATAAATACAAGTAAAAGATCGTCCTGATCTTATAAGAGTTTGACACCAATCACAGCAAAGGTTTCTTGATGTACGAGCTGCAGTGCTAACGTAACACAGTCTCTAAGTACACTATCCATTCCAGTAAGGTATCTATGACGTAGATGAAGTCCATGTTGATGCACTCGCGAACTGTGAATTCCCACCATCGACTAGCTGTAAAGTGGCGTGATGGCGTCCCATATAGCCGTTCGGCAGAGGAATACCTGGAAATGGTGGGGGTAGCACATGACTCGTGGAGGCGAGCTAATGCCGTTCATAGCAGGGCTGTATCCGACGAATGCAGTCCCACCACCTACCGTAGCAGCTGCTGCAGCCGCTAATACCCGCAGTTACGTAGCAGGCGCCTCGGAATTGCGGCAACCGATAGTACCCCGCTAGGTGTTTGGTAGCTATACCGTAGATGCCACCCTAGGCTACAGCAAATAGCTCCCTTACCAACATGAATATTCCACTTAAACCAAGGATGAAGGAATCCACCATCCTCAATACTTAAAGCAGTAACTAGGAAATAATATCCAACCCGTGGTATCGCAGAAAGGCTTTAAAAACAAGCCAAAGCAGCACTGAATTCCCAAGAAACATTTCTAAGGCACACAAATCTAATTCAGTCCTCTTCAGTATAACTCCGTAAATGCAGTCCAGTAATCTAGAATTTCTTATAAACATAACCACTGGCCTTTCCTGCCACGAGTCAGACATTGTGCAGGTGCAGAAAAGCCCATAGCTCACTCTCCCCCTCTTAGCCTAAGTCCATCCTCTAAAACTACCCCACATCTAAACTACTCACACGCTCTATCATCATCATCATCATGTTGGACAGTTTCCAGCCACTGGCTGGGTCTGTCGGGAACACAAGCCTCTCCATCGTGTTCTGTCTTTCCACCATTCCCCCTCCTCCACCTTCGTCCAGTTCTCTCCTCTTCTCGTTACACATTCCTTCACTCCCTTCACCCATCTATCTCTCGGTCTTCCTCTGGGCTTCTTCCCCTCCAGTTGCAGATCAAACATCCTCTTTGGAATTCTTCCCTCATCCATTCTCTTCATGTGTCCATACCACTGCAGTCTTGATTTTTCTATCCTGTCCTGTACTGATTCCTCCTTTAGTCTTTCCCTCACATACACATTTCGTAATCTGTCTCGTCTTGTTACACTCAACCTGCTCCTCTGGAACTTCATTTCACTAGCCTGTATTCTACTTTTGTCGCTTTTGTGCATTACCCATGTCTCACTTCCGTATGCCAATTTGGGGACAAAGTAGGTTCGGTATATAATTCCCTTGGATTTCTGTGGCACCTCCTTGCTCCAAATAAGCCCCCTAATGCATTTGTAGAGCTGCCCTGCTTTTCTGCACCTTTCATTTATTTCCATTGCATCTCCCCCCTTACTTCCAATCATGCTTCCCAGGTACTTGAAGTTCTCTACCACTTGTAGTTTTTCCCCTCCACAAGTTATATCCACATTTGGCCTATTCTTCTTCCTTGTTGTGACAATTATTTCACTTTTCTTTGCAGAGAAATGCATTCCATATTGTGCTGCCGTTTCCTCCCATACATCTAACTGCTCTTGCACCTCCTTCTCGCAATTTCCCCATAACATCAGGTCATCGGCAAAAAGCACTGGTTTCATTTTATGATCTCCAATTGCATCTGATACTTGCTGTAGGATTTCATCCATAACACACTCTATAAATTTCACAAAATGAACATAAATTCCTGTCACTTGATGTTCTATTGCAAACATGACAAAGTAGCAACGTAAGTAAATAACACTGGCTATGAACTAATACTACACTGAGGTGACACGCCATGAAGTACCTTCCAATATCGTCTGAGTTTTTGCCCAGTGTAGTGCAGCAGTTCGTGGTTTCATAGACTAAAGACATCACTGTAAGTCCCCTGCAGAATCACTGAGCCATGCTGCCTCTATAGCAGTCCACAATTGCGAAACTGTTGCCGCTACAGGACTTGGTGAACGAACAGACTTCTCGATTACGTCCCATTAATGTTCGATGCAATACACGTCGGGCGATCTTGGTGGCCATATCCCTAGCTCACATTGCCTAGAATGTTCTTCAAACGAATCGCGAACTGTTATGGCCCAGTGACGTGGCACATTGTCATTCACAAAAATTACACCGTTGTCTGGGAGAAAATGGTCTCCAAGTAGCCAAACATAACCATTTTCATCCAATGATCGGCTCAGTAGGACCAGAGGACCCAGTAAATGCCATCTAAACACAGCCCACACCATTATGGAGCCAACACCAGCTTGCATACTGCCTTGTCGTCAACTTGGGTCCCTGGCTGCACGGAGTCTGAGGCAGATTCGAACCCCACCATTACCTGTTACCAACTGAAATCGTCTAGGATCCAACTGGTAGGGTCACAAGCCCAGGAGAGGCGCTGCAGGAGACGTCGTGTTGTTAGCAACTGCACTCGGATCGGTCGTCTTGCTGCCATACCTTGTTAACGGTAGCTGCGGTTATTTCACGCAGAGTTGCTTGCCTGTTGGCATTCAAAACCCTATGCAAACGCCATTGCTCTAGGTCCGCCTGAGAAGGTCAACAGCCATTTCATTGTGCGTGATGAGAAGTAATGTCTACAATTTGGTTTTCTCGGCACATTCTTGATACTGTGTTTCTCGGAATACTGTATCTCTTAACGATGTCCGAAATGGTGTCCCATGCGTCTAGCTCCAACTACCATTCCCCGTTCAAAGTCTGTTATTTCCCGACGTGCGGCCATAAGCTCATCGGAAACCATTTAACATTGATCGCCAGAATACAAATGGCAGCTCTGCCTATCCACTGCCCTTCTAGACCTTGTGTACTCAATACTAACCCCATCTGTAAATGTGAATATTGCTATTCCATGACTTGTCAGCTCAATGTAAATACTGAATGTACTTGTATTAGCGCATGCACTGATGTCGGTGATGATGGCGATGAAGGATGCCGATGAAGGGTGGTGATGATGTCCATATTGATGTTGATGTCAATGTCGATGTCGATGTCGATGATGATGTCGGTGATGGTGTCGGTGATGGTGTCGGTGATGGTGTCGGTGATGGTGTCGGTGATGGTGTCGGTGATGGTGTCGGTGATGGTGTCGGCGATGGTGTCGGCGATGGTGTCGGCGATGGTGTCGGCGATGGTGTCGGCGATGGTGTCGGTGATGGTGTCGGTGATGGTGTCGGTGATGGTGTCGGTGATGGTGTCGGTGATGGTGTCGGTGATGGTGTCGGTGATGGTGTCGGTGATGGTGTCGGTGATGGTGTCGGTGATGGTGTCGGTGATGGTGTCGGCGATGGTGTCGGCGATGGTGTCGGCGATGGTGTCGGTGATGGTGTCGGCGATGGTGTCGGCGATGGTGTCGGCGATGGTGTCGGCGATGGTGTCGGCGATGGTGTCGGCGATGGTGTCGGCGATGGTGTCGGCGATGGTGATGATGGCAGATACAAAAGAAATTTGTAGACGTACAAAATAGATATTGTTTGATGTAGTGAGTTCTGTGAAAGGATGTATAAGGAGACTGCACCAGCAAAGAATCTTGGGAAATGAGGAAGATATAGGTAGAAATAAGGGTGTATAAGTTTAATGAGTGCATACAGGGACAGTGGTAGTCTGTATTGTTGCTTTAGTAAATGTCATTTACTGTCTTCTGAACCTGAAGATATTATTTAGTTCTCTAATATAATACGCGATGTGATTTTAGAGTTGGGTTCCTGCTACTGAGAACAAGTTACAGAAAGTGGCTGAACGATGGAGTCGGTCAGAAAGGATTTTCTGTTTGACTGGAATGGGTGTTTCTGCCATGTTGTTCAGACAAGAGCGTTCAGGTCGAGGAGAGATATGAGTGTCAATGTACGTTGATGATACAGTGGGGAAGACAGTGTGTATGAAAATCTCTGCACTTTTCTGCACACAGCCTGGGTAGCTGTACATATGATGCTGAGACATCAATATCATGGATATATATAACAAAAGTATTCATAACAGTTCCAGGCACCTTGTGCTTTTCCGAGAAGGGACTTATAGGATAACATCGCTGTAATCAATAGCTGAAAGTGTAAGTTTTTGTACGAATTTATTTTTTCAGGTAAAGTGGGAAGAGCTTTTTATATTTTTTGTAGGTTATTGAGAAATGCAGATTTTCATCTTATTCTTTGCTGAATAAGAAATCTTGATAGTTGTCCAATTCAGGGTTAAATATGTTTGGGCTTTCCGATATTTTGGACTAATGGGCGTAGAATTACATTTATCCTCTCTTAGGTTTTATATGGTCGCCTGACACTGACACGACGCACAGAGGAGTAGGTCTCTCTTGTGTTACTGATGACTTCAAAGGTTGCTGTTGCTTGGCATGCTATGTGAAAAGAAATTGTCCCAGCAGGATAAGCTACACAAATGGTTCCTACTCATTGCCAAGTGTACAATCCTGAAGGAGAACGGGTTGAAAGGTTCCTACTGTTATTAAAATAATGTACCCAGAGAGGGTTAGCTAATTGATAATTTTGGCAAGAGTCCGTACGAAACGCATCTGCTTTATACCCTCATTATAAAAACCGTTGTTACTTAATTTTATTAGTTTTCTTTACTGTAACAACTAATTTAATGGGCCATATACGATGGGTCTGATAAGTTCCCATAAGGAGCAGCCAAACTGTTAATACATTTATCCCACTGCGAGATAAGACAGTCAATGGCTTCACGGGAAAACGTTTGTGGTTGCCTAAGAAACCATGATCGGGTCCAGGCGAATATCCCGTCATCCGAACCAAATCGGTGGCCACGATAGACTTTCTCCAGGGCTCCAGAAATATGGAAATCGCATCGGGAGAGATCTGGCCTGTGTGGAGGATGTGTAAGGACTTCTCAAAGAAACTTCTGCAGCGTCGTCGAAACAACCTGAAAGAGCTTCTGTGGTTTACAGTGTATAATTGAGAAATGTCAGCGTACGAAGTTGTCGCAAAAAACCCAGCTACGTTTTTTTAGGTTGTCAGCCAACCATATTTCCCCGTGCTTTTATTTTAGTACCTCCAACGTTTTACTTACGTTTTCATCCCAGGAATAGCACCTTTCGCCCTTTCTCCATTGTCTTAAGGCGTGTTAGACATAGTGGTTGTGTGGGTGCACGCAAGTGATGTGCGATTGGGTGAGTGCCATGTAGTATGTTTACTCCTCACTGTGTGATATTTTTATCTATTTTATCCTCATTCGTTCGTTGTGTTTGAGCCCTACAGGAAGACATTTGTGGCACTCTGATTGTCTCGGACATATTGGGGCATGCCTCGGTACAATCACGTTTGCTTAGGCAACTCCAAACATCCTTCGGTGAAATCGATCATCTTGTCACAGTGGGATAAATGCATTAACAGCTACGGCGATTACTTCTGAAATAATAAACCGTTTACCTACTTTTTCCTGCCTCTCTAGTTTTCATTTGACTGCCCCTTAAATAAAAGGCAACGGAGAGCTTAAGTTAATCTGAATCAGAATGCCAACATAAATTCACTTGGAAGGATTCCATCTTACTACTTCATGAATCATTAAAGAGGAGACGGATTGTAATGCATATAGCAATAGTTCTCTTTCTGAACATTTGTTCCGAAATATACAGTGTTCAAGAAAGTGAGATAAGCTTCAAACACAGTGAGATGCCAAAAGTCATATGATAGCGATATTCACATTTACAGATGGCGCTAGTATCGCGTACACAAAATGCAAAAGGGCAGTGCATTGGTGGAGCTGTCATTTGTATTCAGATGATTCGTGTGAAAAGGTCTGCGACGTGCTTATGGACGCACGGCGAGAATTAACAGACTTTGAACGCGGAATGATAGTTGGAGGTAGACTCGTAGGACATACCATTTCGGAAATCGTTACGGAAAGCTAGTCCAGTGGCAATAGTTTTTTTTAAACCTTGTTAAGGAACAAGAGTGGCAGAATGGTTATAGTGCTGATAACATAGATGCCAAAGATGTTTTCCTTAAAAAAAATTTCATGCTCTTTGAGAGTTGCTTTCCATTAGAACGTTCTAAACGGGGTACTAGCAGTAAAAGGCAGCCTGGGTGTCCGACTAGTGGGACAAGGATATAATGTAGAGCAAAGCGGGAATTACATCAAAATGTTAGAAGTAGTCACAAAAAATCAAATGGCTCCGAACACTATGGGACTTAATTTCTGAGGTCATCAGTCCCCTAGAACTCAGAACTACTTAAACCTAACTAACCTAAGGACATCACACACATCCATGCCCGAGGCAGGATTCGAACCTGCGACCGTAATGGTCGCGCGCTTCCAGACAGTAGCGCCTAGAACCGATCGGCCACCCCGACCGGCGAAGTAGTCACAATCAAGCAACAGTAGCCCATTAGAAACAGTATTTAAGGTGCTTAAAAATGTTATTAGGAAGGCAAAGAGTATGTGGTACGTAAATAGAACAGCTAATTCAATGATAAAATCAAAACCATATGGTCAGTTGTGAAGGAAGTGTCGGGTCAGCAGCTAAAGGTCGACAATATAAAGTCAGTTCGTATTAAAAATATAGTTATTACTGATAACTCAGATATATGTACAGAATTTAACAATCATTTTCTGAGCATAGCTTAGTTTCTGCAGGGAATCATAAAAATATCTTGGAAAATGCCTTTCCGAGATTGATATCTGAAATACTCCTTTGTGATACTGACACGGAGGAAATTGAGTCAGTAATTAATTCACTGATGACTAAGGACTGTAGTGAATATGATGGAGTGCCTAGCAGAATATTAAAGTACTGATCTGCACATGTTAGTCCTGTACTTAGCCATATTTGTAATTTTTCATTTAGGAAGGGTCAGTTTCTTGAACGATTAAAGTACTCAGTACCAAATCCGCTTAATAAAAACGGAGAAAGGGGTAGTGTAGACAATTGTAGACCTATTTCTGTGACATCAGTGTTTGCCAAAGTTACTGAAAAGCCTTTGTTTGTCAGGATAATTGATCATTTGATTTCGCATAATTTGCTATCAATTGTATAGTTCGGCTTTAGAGGTCGTTTGACAAGTGAAAATGCTACATCCTCTTTTCTCTGTGTGGTACAGGATGGGCTAAACAAAAGGTTTCGAACGCTTGGTATATTTTTTGATTTAACTAAGGCAGATGACGAAGAAATTGATGAAATGTATGATGAGATAAAAGAAATTATTCAGGCAGTGAAGGGAGACGAAAATTTAATAGTCATGTGTGACTGGAATTCGAGAGTAGGAAAATGGAGAGAAGGAAACATAGTAAGTGAATATGGATTGGGGCTAAGAAATGAAAGAGCAAGCCGCCTCGTAGAATTTTGTGCAGAACATAACTTAATCATAGCTAACACTTGGTTCAAGAATCATGAAAGAAGGTTGTATACATGGAAGAACCCTGGAGATACTAAAAGGTATCAGATAGATTACATAATGGTAAGACAGAGATTTAGGAACCAGATTTTCAATTGTAAGACATTTCCAGGGGCAGATGTGGACTCTGACCACAATCTATTGGTTATGAACTGTAGATTAAAACTGAAGAAACTGCAAAAAGGCGGGAATTGAAGGAGATGGGGCCTGGATAAACTGAAAGAACCAGAGGTTGTACAGAGTTTCAGGGAGAGTATATGGGAACAATTGACAGGAATGGGGGAAAGAAATACAGTAGAAGAAGAATGGGTAGCTTTGAGGAATGAAGTGGTGAAGGCAGCAGAAGAGCAAGTAGGTAAAAAGACGAGGGGTAGTAGAAACCCTTGGGTAGCAGAAGGAATATTGAATTTAATTGATGAAAGGAGAAAATATAAAAATGCAGTAAATGAAGCAGGCAAAAAGGAATACAAACGTCTCAAAAATGATATCGACAGGAAGTGCAAAATGGCTAAGCTGGGATTGCTAGAGGACAAATGTAAGGATGTAGAGGCTTATCTCACTAGGGGTAAGATAGAAACTGCCTACAGGAAAATTAAAGAGACCTTTGGAGAAAGAAGAACCACTTGCATGAATATCAAGAGCTCAGAGGGAAACCCAGTTCTAAGCAAAGAAGGGAAAGCAGAAAGGTGGAAGGAGTACATAGAGGGTCTATACAAGGGCTATGTACTTGAGGACAATATTATGGAAATGGAAGAGGATGTAGATAAAGATTAAATGGGGGATATGATACTGCGTGAAGAGTTTGACAGAGTACTGAAAGACCTGAGTCGAAACAAGGCCCCAGGAGTAGACAACATTCCATTAGAACTACTGACAGCCTTGGGAGAGCCAGTCCTGACAAAACTCTACCATCTGATGAGCAAGATGTATGAGACAGGCGAAATACCCTCAGACTTCAAGAAGAATATAATAATTCAAATTCCAAAGAAAGCAGGTGTTCACAGATGTGAAAATTACCGAACTATCAGTTTAATAAGTCACAGCTGCAAAATACTAACGCGAATTATTTGCAGATGAATGGAAAAACTGGTAGAAGCTGACCTCTGGGGACATCAACTTCGATTCCGTAGAAATATTGGAACACGTGAGGCAATACTGACCCTATGACTTATCTTAGAAGCTAGATTAAGAAAAGACAAACCTACGTTTCTAGCATTTGTAGACTTAGAGAAAGCTTTTGATAATATTTACTGGCATACTATCTTTCAAATTCTGAAGGTGGCAGGGGTAAAATACAGGGAGCGAAAGGCTATTTACAATTTGTACAGAAAACAGATGGCAGTTATATGAGTCGAGGAGTATGAAAAGGAAGCAGTGGTTGGGAAGGGAGTGAGACAGGGTTGTAGCCTATCCACGATGATATTCAATCTGTATATTGAGCAAGCAGTAAAGGAAACAAAAGAAAAATTCGAAGTAGGTATTAAAATTCATGGAGAAGAAATAAAAACTTTGAGGTTCGCCGATGACATTGTAATTCTGTCAGACAGCAAAGGACTTGAAGAGCAGTTGAACAGAATGGAAAGTGTCTTGAAAGGAGGGTATAAGATGAACATCAACCAAAGCAAAACGAGGATAATGGAATGTAGTCGAAATAAGTCGGGCGATGCAGAGGGAATTAGATTAGGAAATGAGACATTAAAGTAGTAAAGGAGTTTTGCTACTTGGGGAGCCAAATAACTGATGATGGTCGAAGTAGAGAGGATATAACATGTAGACTGGCAATGGCAAGGAAAGTGTTTCTGAAGAAGAAAAATTTGTTAACATCGAGTATAGATTTAAATTTCAGGAAGTCGTTTCTGAAAGCATTTGTATGGAGTGTAGCCATGAATGGAAGTGAAACGTGGACGATAAATAGTTTAGACAAGAAGAGAATAGAAGCTTTAAAATGTGGTGCTACAGAAGAATGCTGAAGATTAGATGGGTAGAGCACGTAACTAATGAGGAGGTATTGAATAGAACTGGGGAGAAGAGGAGCTTGTGGCACAACTTGACTAGAAGAAGGGATCGGTTGGCAGGACATGTTCTGAGACATCGAGTGTTCACCAATTTAGTATTGGAGGGCAACGTGGAGGGTAAAAATAGTAGAGGGAGACCAAGAGATGAATACACTAAGCAGATTCAGAAGGATGTAGGCTGCAGTAGGTAGTGGGAGATGAAGGAGCTTGCACAGGATAGAGTAGCATGGAGAGCTGCATCAAACCAGTCTCAGGACTGAAGACCACAACAACAACAAGGCATTTGATTGTGTTGTTCACAAAATATTGCTCCAGAAGTTGGACCATTATGGAAAATGGAGAGTAGCTCACAACTGGTTCACGTCTTTCTTTAGCAACAGACAGCAAAAGGTCATTATTCACAGTGTTGAGAATGGCTGTGTTGTGAGGTCTGACTGGGGTACGGTCAAGTGTAGGGTGCCCCAGTAATCAGTGTTGGGGCCACTCCTGTTCCTTATTTATAAAAATGATATGCCCTCTGGTATTAGGAGTAACTCTAAAATATTTCTGTTTGCTGATGAAGCTAGGTTGGTAGTAAAGAATGTAGTGTGCAACATTGCCTCGGTTTCAAATAGCGCAGTTCATGACCTAAATTCATGGCTTGTAGAAAATAAACTAACGCTAAATCACAGTAAGACTCAGTTTTTATAGTTTCTAACACACAATTCAACAAAACCTGATGTTTGAATTTCACACAATGAGCATGTGATTAGTGAAACTGAACAGTTCAAATTTATAGGTGTTCAGGTAGACAGTAAACGGTCATGGAAAGCCCACGTTCAGGATCTTGTTCAAAGACTTAATGCTGCCAGTTTTACTATTCGAATGGTATCTGAAGTGAGTGATCGTTCGACACGAAAATTAGTCTACTTTGATTATTTTCATTCGGTTTTATATTTTGCGGTAGCTCCTTCCATTCTAAAAGGATATTTTTGGCTCAGAAACGGGCGGTTCGGGCAATAAGTGGTGTAAGTTCACGAATCTCTTGTCGACCACTGTTCACGAGTCTGGGTATTTTGACATTGGCCTCTCAGTATATACATTCTTTACTGTCGTTTCGTATTGACAATATTAGCGTATTCCCAAGGGTAAGCAGCTTTCCCTCAGTTAATACTCGGCTGAAATCAAACCTGCATTTGGACTGGACTTCCTTAACTCTCCGGCAGAAAGGTGTGCAGAATACTGCTGCATCCATTTTCAGTAAGCTACCACTCGAATTGAAAAATCTTAGCAGTAATCCACGCGCTTTCAATTTGAAACTGAAGTGTTTCCTCATGGGTCACTTCTTCTATTCTGTAGAGGAGTTCCTTGAAAAATTATTAACTGATTCCTGGGTTATATTGTTGACTGCGTTTATATAACCGCAACATTGCGTGAAATAACCGCAAACATTAATGTAGGACGTACTACGGAGGTATGCGTTAGGGCCATGAGGCGAGATTTGGCATTAATAGGCTCTAACAGCAGACGACTAATGCGAGTGCCTTTGCTAACAGCACATCTGATCACTTTCAGCGCCTCTCCAGTGCCCGTGACCATATCGATTCGATCCTAGACGACTGAAAAACCATGGCCTGATCAGTTGAGTCCCGATTTCAGTTGGTAAGAGATGATAGCAGTGTTAGAGAGTCGCGCAAACCTCACACGTTGTCATCAAGGTATTGTGCAAGATGGTGGTAGCTCTATGATGATGTGGGATGTGTTCACTTGGATCGGACTGGGCCTTATGGTACAAGTGAACCGATCATTGGCGGGAAATGACAATGATTGGCTACCTGAAGACCATTTGAAGCCATTCATGGACTTTATGTTCGGAAACAAAGTTGGGATTATGGATGACAATGCGCCATTTCACCGGGCCACAGTTGTTGGCGACTGGTTTGAAGAACTTTCTGGACAATTCCAGCGAATGGTTTGGCCCCACAGATCGCCCGACATGAATCCCATCGAATATTTATGGGACATCAGTTTGGGAGATCAGTTTGTGCACCAAATCCTGCACACATTTCGCGATTATGGAGGACTGTAGAGACAGTATGGCTGAATATGTCCACAGAGTGCGTAAAACGACATCTTGAGTCCATTCCAGGTCGAGTTGCTGCACTAAGACAGGCAGACGGAAGTCCGTCACGATATCACGAGGTATTGTAACGATTCATGTTGAATGTTACTGAAGTTTCTTGTGCCTGGTCCATTGATGAATGAATGCGAAATTTTCATGCTTCACAAAATTTATTCACATTGACATCCGAACTGCACACTCGTCATGTAAACAGAACACGGACAGACTTCACTGATCTCCTTGACTTCCAAAAGTAACTTCAAAACTGACTCCTCACAGCATCGCTGCATCGATATAACTTCCAAAATAAAGCATTATTAATTTTGTACAATTTTGATGTTACAATTAAAATTTACAAAACATAAGGACAATGATGTTACAGCCGAATAAGGGAGAAAATACAATATTCAATGACAATCTTTTATAGTACACTGCTGGCCATTAATATTGCTACACCACGAAGATGACGTAATACAGACGCGAAATTTAACCGACAGGAAGAAGATGCTGTGAAATGCAAATGATTAGCTTTTCAGAGCATTCACACAAGGTTGGTGACGGTGGCGACACCTACAACGGGCTGACATCAGGAAAGTTTCCAACCGATTTCTCATACACAAACAGCAGTTGACCGGCGTTGCTGGTGAAACGTTGTTGTGATGCCTCGTGTAAGGAGGAGACATGCGTACCAACACGTTTCCGACTTTGATAAAGGTCGGATTGTAGCCTATCGCGAATGCGGTTTATCGTATCGCGACATTGCTGCTCGCATTGGTCGAGATCCAATGACTGTTAGCAGAATATGGAATCGGTGGGTTCAGGAGGGTAATACGGAACGCCGTGCTGGATCCCAACGGCCTCGTATCACTCGCTGTCGAGATGAGAGGCATCTTATCCGCATGGCTATAACGGATCGTACAGCCACGTCTCGATCCCTGAGTCAAGAGATGGGGACGTTTGCAAGACAACAACCATCTGCACGAACAGTTCGATGACGTTTGCAGCAGCATGGACTATCAGCTCGGAGACCATGACTGCGGTTACAATTGACGCTGCATAACAGACAGGAGCGCCTGCGATGGTGTACTCAACGACGAACCTGAGTGCACGAAAGGCAAAACGTAATTTTTTTGGATGAATCGAGGTTCTGTTCACAGCATCATGATGGTCGCATCCGTGTTTGGTGACATTGCGGCGAACGTCCATTGGAAGCGTGTATTCGTCATCGCCATACTGGCGTATGTCCCTGCTTGATGGTGTGGGGTGCCATTGGTTACACGTCTCGGTCACTTCTTGTTCGCGTTGATGGCACTTTGAACAGTGCGCGTAGCATTTCAGATGTGTTACGACCCGTGGCTCTACCCTTCATTCGATCCCTGCGAAACCCTACATTTCAGGAGGATAATGCACGACCGCATGTTGCAGGTCCAGTACGGGCCTTTGTGGATACAGAAAATGTTCGACTGCTGCCCTGGCCAGCACATTTTCCAGATCTCTCACCAATTGAAAACGTCTAGTGAATGTTGGCCGAGCAACTGGCTCGTCACAATATGCCAGTCACTACTCTTGAAGAACTGTGGTATCGTGTTGAAGCTGCATGGGCAGCTGTACCTGTACACGCCATCCAAGCTCTCTTTGACTGAATGCCCAGGCGTATGAAGACCGTTATTACGGCCAGAGGTGGTTGTTATGGGTACTGATTTGTCAGGATCTATGCACCCAAATTGCCTGAAAATGTAATCACATGTCAGTTCTAGTATAATATATTTGTCCAATGAATACCCGTTTATCATCTGCATTTCTTCTTGGTGTAGCAATGTTAATGGCCAGTAGTGTAGTATCTTTAGTTTTCCTTAAGAAAATCATTCTTAACTTTAATTACATTTATGTCTTTCGTATTATTTTAGTTACGTAATTAATTACAGTTTGGATTTGGTTACTAATATTCAATGATAGTACAGAGCTGGTGCTTTATCCGACTACATACATGAAATGCACAAATAAGACCCCAAATTCTGGAAATTGGAAAACTGTGAGATGTAAACAATTAGAGAGTTCATTAGAAATGTAATTGCAAAGAATATTAATTACAGAGGAAGACATAAAAATAAATAACAAATGAAAATACACCACTTGGTAATAACGTTTAACACGTTCGCTGCCACTGTAATTGGCCTTGCGTTGCCACATAACCAATTATTTTTCTAATAGAATCTCAAACTGTACTGCTAAAAGTAATATAAAATGTATTTATTTTATAAGTAAAAGATAAAATTTACTCTTGTGATATTTTTTCTTTTTTTTGTGCACTAAGGCGTCAGCGGCATATCAGGCCACATTCTGTAGCGGGTGGCCATGGACGCGCTAGTGTGTTTCGTTTATTTTTCCGAAACATCCTACTGACAAACGACATATTTATTGAACAAAAAATATAGTAGAAACAGCATTCAAAAACAAACACAAGATCTTGAAGAAACTTCTGAAATACAATGTATGTCAAATCTCAGAAAAAATAAAATCATGAACTTTACCGATTACACTCAAACAAATAAAATAAATACAAAGTTCAAGGATAGTTCCTACACATAACTGCCGAAAAATGAACGAAAAGCGAAAGTGCTATTTGGCTTTAGAGGTAGTGAATAACACTAACACAACAATTCAAACAATACCCTGCTTTATTTGGGCAATTTGGGCACTCGTAAATCGTGTCTGTTCGTTGTCCTCGACTGGCGCATGATCTGCACTTTTTCCTCGGTGTTTTTGACTTTCCAGTTGATTCACGTTTTACCACAACATGTTGGGGATTTATGACTGGCCGATATACCTGCTTTTGTGGCAAAAGTACTCATAACAGTCTGAATTCTTGGAGAGGCATTTTTGTGCCAGAATATTTATTGTGTAGGCCATGTGCGTTTGGCAGCATCGTTTTCATAACGTGGATAAAAAGTTTCTTGTACCAGCGTATGGTTTTTCGTCCCAAGAGGTAATATGAAAACATCTGATCGTGCCGATCAACTCCCGACATAAATTTACTGTAGTTTACAATGGCCAAGGGCTTAGATTTCTTCTTCTTTCTTTTGTTTTCAACCTCAACCATTTCATTTGTAAATGCATTAGAAATGTAGCCAACCTCCCTCTTATCACGCCACTTACCCATCATAACTCCTTCCGCAAATCTGGCAACGGCTTCATCTTTTCGCAATTTTGCCTTCTGTATTTCCTTTGGTGTATCCTTCCTATTCGCCCTCAGAGTTTCCGTGCAGTGAGACTTCCTATCCAGGAGCAACTTAGTCAATGCGAAGCTATTATAGTAATTGTCCATGTACACGTGGTGACCAGCATTCAACTTTTCATCCAGTAAATGAAGAACAATTTTTTGCGCATGTCTCTTCCTCCTAAATCGTCCAGCATGCCAGTGTATACCGCGAACTTTAGGACCATTCCAGTGGGAGTTGCCAAAATATATAGCTTTATGCCATATTTGTGCTTTTTATTTTTGATGTATTGGCGGAAAAGTAATCTTCCACGCCAAAGGATTATTTATTCGTCCAGTGACAGTTCCCGTCCAGCGTAGTACACATGGCATATCCTTTCATTGAAAAAATTGGTAACTCGACGTATTGTATACAACCTGTCGGATGGTTTTGGTTCGCCCTGTTTTGGTGTTTTGGATTTTCAGAAAAATGCAATGTACGTAGTATTAGAAGAAAACGATTTCGTGAAATACTATCGGCAATTCCTTTCACGTGAAATAAAGGGTTCTTTTTCCAATAGTCCTGCAACTTCCTCATCTTTACATTTCCCATGTGCAGGAAAACTCCCAAGAACACTAACAATTCGCCACCTGTCACATCTTTCCAACAATTTATTCGTGATTGTTCTTTGGTTCCCACAGAAAGGAATAATTCAGTTGCGTTTCTATTTGTTCCTTCTACAACTTTCAATAGAAATTCATCCGACAACAAGAGACGAAAATAATCTAAAGGAGTGTTTCCTGTTGGTTGAATTAAAAGTCGCTCATTTTTTATAAACGGGCAGTTTACCATTCCAACTGGCTCGCTTTCCCATGCAACCATTGTATCAGCTACGTTACCACTTGTTACCACCCCTTCTGCCCTTTCCCTGTCGCTTGGATTCACAACTGTCTTATCTAAAGCAAACTCGGCTCCGTCAGACTCTTCACTGGATTCCCACCCGTCCTCCCCACTGGCCAACTCCGTTTCCGAATCGCTTTCTTCTGATATTCGTAATAATTCCGCATCCGTTAGTTTTTGTACGTTTATGGTGTCCCGTATTTTGCGTTTCTTAGGTTCTGAAGGGCCCGCCGTGTCACGATTGTTTTCCATTTTCAGTCCCACAACAGAGAAAAACTGTAGGGCAAAAATGCGAACCGCACCCGTAAAAATTGAAAGCAATACGTTCTTAGAGTGCCTGCGCGCAATAAACCACACCGAATGGCTGTGCCCGACTAAACCGTGGTGCCTCGCAACAGCTGAGACTCTCGCCGCGCAGGCGCGTCCACGGCATGTGCACTAGTATCGGCCGGGCGCGCTGGTGCGCCGATGGCAGCGAACGTGTTAGGCTGTTTCTCAAGATAGTAAGGTCTTCTGTTAGTGGATTTCTAAATTACAATTTTGTTAATTAGAAGCATTGATTTTTTATGCTAACATCTCTGCAGTGTCTAGTTATTTATTGCTAAGGACGTATTACTTCAATTTCTTAATTAGTTACTTAATTTAGTATATGTTCATAATTTTATCAATGACAACAATCCAACGATAATTATGACAACGCACGACTTTCCAGAACATTCCATATGCTTTCACAGTGAATATCAAGTTTTTTTATCAAATAGGACAGAATATACATCCGCATAATTATCGGACAAGTAAGTGCTTCCTAAGTCCTTGTATGTGTGTATAAGGACTTAGGAAGCACTGACTTGTCCGATAATTATCCGGATGTATATTAAAAAAAGTGGTATCGGAGATTCCATTTGAATTTATGGGAAGGCTGTATCGTCATAGTATCCCATGACTCTTGTCAGTATATACACAGTGAGGGTATACCCATCAAAATACTATAAAGGCGTGGTCCTTACTTCATAGGAAAATTAGATTTATGTGCATGCTGACACTGAGTAACGGTAGGGGTGAACCAGGATGTGTCCACAGCAGGACAAGTGATTTAAGCATGACACTAGACCGATTACGAACGAAAAACGTTTCATGGTTCACAAGCACATAATAACGTAGTGGGCTCGAGAGAGCTCCTGCAGTGACTTCCTGCCACTGGACACCTCTAGATGATCACGTACTAGCTCATTATCTCATGAAATTGCCTAAACACGTGATGGAGCTGATCTCCAACACCATACTGCTTCTTATGCTTTCCATTTATTATTATTATTATTATTATCATGATTGTTATTATTCTTACAACAGTAAACACAGCAAATGATCTCACTATGTTGAATTTCGTTTTTTATCACTAGTCAGGCACTTCCCAGGCGTCTAGGATTGCGGAATGTATCGGTTGATAAGTCGTGAAGATCCCAGTGAAATGGCTTTTTGTAGTCGGCAGGTGGATATTTTATCAGTTTTAATGCTTCTCAAGCGCCCACTAAGATCTTTGGCATTCCTTCCAGTATGCTGAGAACCTCTAAAACTGATTTACAACAGAGCCACTGTAGTTCGATTTTCAATTCTTCGTAGCTGGTAAGTTTTACAAGCTGATCCTTGTCGATTATGCTGTCGACTGGGATAGCAATGTAAATGATTCACACATTCTTTCTCCACAATTGTGGTGTCCGGTATATTGTGTTTTAGCATTTGATTTGTTTGAAGCTCAAGGACCCGGTCGATGAGGCCGAGCGGTTCTAGGCGCTTCAGTCTGGAACCGCGCGACCGCTACGATCGCAGGTTCGAATCCTGCCTCGGGCATGGATGTGTGTGATTTCCTTAGGTTAGTTAGGTTTACGTAGTTCTAAGTTCTAGGGGTCTAATGACCTCAGATGTTAAGTCCCAAAGTGCTCAGAGCCATGTGAGCCATTTGGAGCCCAAGGTCCCACAGTAATTTGGTATCCGATCTATCCACGTAACTTTCAGCATTTTTCTGTGACCTGCTGTCACCCACTGCTCTACTGTTCGGATTCCACCAGTCAGCGGGCCAAATTAAAAAAAAAAAGTCGTCAAACCGGGAATCGCTCACCCACACGTTGGCAGGTTAAAATTTTTATTTACATGGCAAGATATAGTCTCAAGAAATAAAGATTCAATTCCATAGGAATATAATATGTTATTAAATCTGCACATAGACCAAGCAGTAAAGGGAACCAAAGAAAAATTTGGAGAAGGAAGTAATTGTGTAAGAGACAGTAAAGGAGGAACAGCTGAACGGAATCACAGTGTCTTGAAAGGAGGATAGAAGACGAACATCAACAACAACAAAACGAAGATAATGGAAGACAATTAGAATAAATCAGGCGATGCTGAGAGAATTAGATGAGGAAGTGAGAACCTAAAATAAGTAAATAATTTTTGCTGTCTGGGCAGTAAAAAAGCTGATGGCCGTAGTGGAGAGGATATGAAACGTAGACTGAAAATGGCAAGAAAAGCGTTGCTGTAGAACAGAAATTTGTTAACAACGAGCACAGATGTGTCAGGAAGTCTTTTCTGACAGTATTTGTATGGAGTGTAGCCATGTATAGAAATGAAACATGGACGATAAACAGTGTAGGCAAGAAGAGAATAGAAACTTTTGAAATGTGGTGCTACAGAAGAATGCTCAATATTAGTAGGCTAGATCACGTCTCTAAATAGGAGATACTGAGTAGAATTGGTAACAACGAAACTTTTTGGTGTAATGTCAGCAAAAGAAGGGATCGGTTGACAGGACATATTCTGAGACCTCAACGAATCGTCAGTTCAGTATAGGAGAAAGTACGGGGCGTAAAAATTGTAAAGGTAGATCGAGAGATGAATGCAGTAAGCAGGTTCATATGTATGTGCATTTCGGAAGTTATTCGGAGACGAAGAGGCTTGCGCAGGACAGAGTAGCGTGGAGAGCTGTAGCAAAGCAGTATTTCTCGCTCAAGACGATGACGACGATGTGAATATGATTTTAATTAACTGAAATGCTTGTCTTTTCGACTTAGCCTTGCATCAACGTTACTGTATGCGACCCGAAACGTGGTAAGGCTGGCTTTCGTCAAAATTTTGCTGTCGAATCTTCGTTTCTTGAGAATATGTTCCAACGTCAACAAACATTTTCGGCCATGAAGCAAGGTTCGTGACTTTTTTTGGTTACTGGGAATCCGGGTTTGAAGACTGCATTTTGGAGTTTGGGTTGCTGACTGGTGGAACGGTAAAGTCGAGCATTTCACTCAAAATGTGTATCAGCTTTGATCACTGTATGTATTAATATCAAACTGCCTTACGCATTTCGGCCTTGCGCTATTCTCAAAGGCTGTACGAGAGAAACACGTGAAAGAGCATCAGCGGGAAGCATTACTATGAAAACTGAAGGGGCAAGCACTCAGTGAATAAACATTGATAAAATACACGAAATGGACGTCGTAAGCAGCCGAAGAGGTAGAACTCGTCACAATATCTATAAGACATTCTTAGGTGTAGATATTTTGGCGAATCCATTTCGTGTATTTTATCAATGTTTTTCCACTGAGTGCTTGCCCCTTCCGTTTTTACGATGTACTTTTATGCAATTATAGCAATGCTTTTTTCGCTGATACGCTCTCACGCATTTCTCTCGCACACCATTTGTGAATGGCGCAAGGCCGAAATGCGTAAGGCAGCATAATATTAACGCGTAGAGTGACAAAGACTGATACCAGTTTTTGAGTGAATTAAAAATGGCCGCTGCATCTCACAAAGCATTTACGCCTTCTGCGGCCGAACATCACGCGACTTAGATTTATCAGTTCTGGACAATGAACTCAGCAGTGTGCGTATGTTAATGCTCTGACATCGTCCATATTTGGACTCTGAATGCTATGTTTCAGCGATGCGTGTTTGAAACCTCTTAAATGTTTTACCCTTTCGACGTCTCAGAGGTGTCCAAACAAGCATCACCATTCGTCGAATGCTCCATTCCTTATTGTAGCTTCAAAGGCTGATTCATGAAACTGAAACGTATCCCCTCTGTGATTCTATTCTTCCTTAATTTCTCGCCGTTATCGTTGTATGATTGCAGAATGCTCTTTGACCCAGAAGAGTTGTACCCATTATTGCTGTTCAGTGCACTGATGAATTGTTGTTCATCAAACAGGCAATAGCTCGTTTTAAAATTCCAGGACCGAAGGGCACTCCGTTAATCCGCTATAATTCAGATATCAGTTATCTGCATCCTACAACCATTTGAATCTGCTTACTAAAATCAAACCTTAGTCTCCCTCTACTGCTTTTACCACCCACACTTCAGTCCGGTAACAAACTGATGAATTTTTGATGGCTCAGGATTTGTTGTGTCAACCGATTCCTTCATTTAGTCCAATTGTGGCATATTTGTCCTCCCCCCCCCCCTAATTGAGGTTCAGTACGTCTCTTGTTATCAAATGTACCCATCTAATTTTCAGCTCGTTAAGTGGCCAACTATCCCCTGTAATTTCTTTTCATAATATTCTCACATAATCAAGACACGTCATATCTGAAGAGCACTCTTACTTGTTTGTCGCAGATTTTTCACTTGACCCCTCTCTTTTCGCAGCACTTGGCAGACTTGTTCGAAGCTGACTCATCAGAAGGTGAAGCTTCATCTTCAGCAGAGCAGAACAAAGGTGACGAGGGATTCTCCACCGAATCTCTGAAACAACTTGCCCACTCTTCAACTAGCGGCTCTGCCTCCTCATTGGGACCTCCAGCAAGAGAGATAGGCGTGAAGAACGCAGATCACTCGCCAGAAGAATCGAGAAAGAAGATCGTCAGAACATCACCAATCAGGGTGACAGACTCACCGTCTACTGTTCCGTCCTTAAACATGGCTGGGACATCATCCGGCATCCAGTCAGGAGCCAACAACGACCAAGCAGACAGTCGAGAAGATCAGATGCATTCCTCCACAGCAACAAATTCAGCAGCTGATGGAGACAGAAAGGACAGCTCCCATTCAATGCCTCCTTCGGAAATGGTCGTTCCTTCGACAGGTTTTCTTGCCTCAGTTGACACCACTCAAATACAGATGCTGACCCCAACGTACAATGTTCACTTGGATGATGACAAAACATCAGCGGAAGAGGTGGCCAGTGGAGCGAGCGAGGCAGTGGCAGGTGGAGACAGCTCACCAGGTGCTTCATCAGACCCACAGAAAATTACAGATTCTGAGTTGGCGGATGTTCGTACAGACGCTGAAGGCATTTACAAAAGAGTGACAGTTAAGACACACATTTTCTCTACAGACAATTCATTGAATTTTAGCAGTTCACCAGCAACTGGTAACTGCCGAGTAGGTTCTCTGGTCAGTGAAGATAACCACACGAGAGAACCTTCTGCTACGCAAATCTCATCCAACTGTCAGAATGAAATTATTTCGTCAACAGTGGGATTCAACTCTGAAGCAGATGAAACCTCTGTAATTTCTCACACAGAAAGAGGCAGCTCCAACAAGCAAGACAGTACCTTCTCAACTGGCAAAGTTTTGGACAGTTCCCATCAAGTGGAGGTTACTGTATCACCCAGTAACTCGTCTGCTGAAGCTCAGATTAAGGAAGGTACCAGCAGTAAGACAGAGCTTCCTCCATGTGCGCACATTTCACCAGGCTGTCAGGGTGAAACTGTCGACTCCTCGTTAGCGGACATTCGTTGCGAAACCCCAACTGAAAATTCCCCTGAACTTGGTCTGACACAAGCGAGTAGCATGAAGGACCACAGCCATGGAACAGATGGTTCATCAAGCTGTCAATACGAAACAGAAGGATCCGTTACAGTAGATACCCAATCACAAGTAACCGTTGAAAGCAAGAAAGAGAGCCAGTCTAAAGGAGACACTTCATCAGAATCAGTGAGAGCAGGATATAATTATCAATCGATGAATGCCGATACTAATGCGGAAAGATTCTCGTTGAGTGTTACGAAGGAAGCTGGCGCTGGTGAAGGCACTGGGGAACTCCAGAACTCCTCACCGGAAGGCTCAGCTGAAAGATCACCCCGAAACGGTCAATCCCCATCAGCTGAGAGACGCTTGCAGTCAGTCTATTTCTCAGCTAGCCCACATGTCACGAGGGAGAGTGAAGTTTCTTCAGCCAAGTTACCAGACGCCCAGTGTTATTCAGGAGGTTCACTGTCAGTGAGAACGGATTCTGAAGTAAGCCCCCAATTGGGAAGCCCCCAATCAATGAGCCAAGAGATTTCTTCAGCAACCAAAACATCACACAGTCCGCAGAAAACGGAGAAATCGCCAAAAACTGGGACACAAGTGAAAATATGCCGCTTCTCAGCAAGCCAAAAGGTGATAGAGAAACTGGGAAGTCCTCCAACAACGAAATTGTCAGATTCTCATCCTGCTGGGCTTCATTATGAATTATTCCACATCTCAACGAGTTCTCAGGCTAAAAAGAAACGGCGGAGTCCTCCTTCAACCACAACAAACCACCAGCCAGAAACTGAGGGTTCTTCAAGGCCTAGGACACGGTTGAAGACACTTCACTTCTCGACAAGCCCCCAAGGATTGACGAAGCAGAAGAGCTCTTTTGCAAAAAAGGTATCAACAGCTTGTCAGAAAGGTGAGGATAATCCACCCTCAGCTGGTACGCGTTCAAAAGCACTTCATCTTTCAGCGAGTCCCCAGCGAATAGTAAAACAGGAAATCCCATCTCCAACCACATCACTGAATTGTCAAAATGAGGAGGGCCCTCCATCCAGGACTCGTTCAAAAGCCGTCCGCCTCACGAGAAGTCCCAAATTTCCAGAAGGAAGTAAGCGCGAAGGTGAAGCTATGCCACAACATCGCTACCCACGATTTCAAAGCATTGTTTCAACACCAGTGACAACACGCTCAAGAAGTTTTCTTAAATTTCAGCAAAGTTTGCCTGTTGGAAACACGGTCTCGTCAAGCAGTTCATCAGGGCGTCAGAGTGAAGTGGAAATTTCTCCATCGGTGGTCACTCGTTCTAAAGCAGGCCAATTATCCGCTGGACATAATCGAACGAAATGTGTCAGCCAGTCACCCTCTAAGGTCTGTTTACCTGGCTACAGGCGCAAAATTAAAATTTATCCCTCATCCGGCACACAACAAAAAGTTGATCGACCGTCGACTGGCGTTAAGAGCAAAATAAGTAGCTCCTCTAGAGCACACAGTCTCTCATCTCAAAATAGTCCACCAGACTTTCAAAGCAAAAAGAATGGTTCTCTATCAGCACGCATATGGCAAAAGGGAAGCAGTATCTTTACTAGAGCTCACACTGAAAGAAACAGAAAGACGAAAAAGCCCAAGCTTACTTCAACAGACAACGTACACGAAACGTCTTCCGTTTCGTCTTCTGTTCAGGCAGAAGCCACCAAAATTTCTGGAGATGTTCCTGTGAAAATCAGCAGTCAATCCAATACCGACAAGATATCAGCAGCAAGTACCTGTCACCGTGGCCCTGAAATCGATTCCCCAGCAGCCCACACACGTTTCAAGTTTTTGAACTTTTCGTGGAGAGCACGGAACGCAGAAATAAAGGCTGCCTCAGAACAGCAGGCAAGTACTTCAGCGAAATTAGCAACTCTGACGACAACAAATTAGCAGGCACATAAATCAAATGTTACGTCAGAACCAAAGGAGATAATCCTCGCTCAAAGGAAAAATTATTAGGTCGTAATTACTTCGTATTTCTAGTTAATTCCCGAAAAAGAGGTTACCGCTCATTTAGATCTCTGACCAAAGATAATGGAACCAAAATGTACCACGTTACATCCCCTTCCTTCATCAAACATCTGTGTTATATTAGAAGATTCTCTGACAATGGAAGTGGCCCAAAAAATGTCATCTGTTCTTCATTTGGTTCTGCAAGACCGCTATGTAACGAGGACGACACTTTTCACTGTGCACGCGTTTCTAATGGAGGAGCCTATGACTTTGTCAGCACGTGGCAATAGGAACTAGTATGTAGAACACTGGTTGTCTCAGGTTAGGTTGAAATAGTAACCTAGTATATGAGACTTCAACGTTTTTTTTACTATTTAACATTTATTTTAAACTAGATTTTGTATGATGTCTTTATATTTGAAAGCAATATTATTCAGTGATGCGCCAGATCTTGGACACCAATTTACTACTGCAACTTATTACTTTTTTATATCCGTTTGAGATTAGCGACAAACTTAATATCAAAATTGGAGACAACGAAGTAGATGCGTAAAGCAATTCTGCTACCTTGGAAGCAAAGCAACAGGGATGAAGCGAGGAGGCTATGAGGCAGACTAAGGCAGATGCAGAGGGCATTCATGACCGAGAGAAGTCTACTAGTATCAAACGCCAAGAAATTTCTAAGAAAGTAGATCCGGAGCACAGCACCGTATGGCAGCGAATCGTGAACTCTGGGAAGACCAGAGAAGGGGAGAATCGAATTGTTTTAGGTATGCTGCTGTGGAATGATAATAAAGTAGACTAATAATTAATCTATCTTGAGAATCGGCGAGCATAGGAGTATTTATATAACATAATCACTGGTGAAGGGACATGATGTTAGGAAGTGTGCTAAGAAATCAGGAAGCAATAATTTCAGTTCTACAGCAGAGCAAAACCAGTGGGGAAAGACTGAGACTGGATTACATCAATCCGGTAATTGATGACTTTGAGTATAAGTATTACACCGCCATTGGAAAAGACTTACTCGAATTAATAAACGTGATTGCAAAACATAAAATGTTACTAATATAATACTTTTGACAGACGTGTGCAGCCAACACCAGGACATGGCTTACATACTTCCAAACTCCAGTGACTCTGAAAGACATCCTACTCTCATTCCCCCAGGTGATAATACTTTAGATCGAGCAAAGACACTTTCCCAAAATTATGGACAGCAAACAACTGAGAAATGTATTTGTACGGGAATAATCGATCCAGTACTCCACTGTAATGTGTCTTACCGTTAGTTCGTTGGTACAAAGTTTATCTCCGAAGTTGCTCTGTGTCAAGTTTTGCTATGCGCTTTTCGAACGTGTGTTCAGGTAGTTAGAAGTAAAAAGTAGTTGTGTACACTTAAATCTTGTGTGCTTTATTTTGTATGGCGTATAGAAGCCTTATCCATATAACTGATGACCCCGACAAAGAAGAAACGAGTGAAAGTGTACAGTTGATTTTGTGGACTGTTACATACGACATCACGACAACGGAAGACACTGACCAATCAGTTGCGTGGCATCAACAACAGGATTCAAGAAATTCGCCGTGGAACCCATGTTCTGGAACACAGCGCAATGCAAAGAACCAGACGCTAAAACAGTGTAAAACCTGGCATCGATTAAACAAACACAATGATGCCGACTACACACCATAGTGTGGTTGATCGTTTCGCTACGCCAGGTGGTGACGTCAGAGCAAGACTTTGAAAACTTTGACTGCTCCGGGGATTTGTAGCGCGTGACGACCGCACTCAGGAATTATGAACTGCCATCCGCCCATCCATCGGCTGAAGCTGCTGTTCTGCGCCACGTTTGCAGTTACGGGCACCGCCGTTTATGTTCGATCAACCGCAAATTTTGTTCGCGCTCATGGAAAATTTTCTCGCACACCAATTTACCGATGCTCATGATAAATGACGCTCTTGATCAGGAGTGTAGAACAGCGAGTTGGTGATGGCCACTGTTCTGCATGCGCCTCGTCGCTAAGCTTACCCTGTTTTAGAAACTGAATTGAATGTTCGCTGCACTAAATTGCAAGACCAAAGTGTCACGCAAGTGCTTTATTACTGTTTCCGGCAGTTTATTGTCACATATTTTCAATTGATCGACGACAGAAGGAAGCACAAAGACAGGAATACAGTAACATACGACCCTTGCGAATGAAATAAATGGGAAGTGCAGAGCAAGCAAGACGAAATGGTTGCAGGAGAGATGTGAAGAAATGGAAAAAGAAATGATTGTCGGAAGGGCTGACTGAGTGTATAGAAAAAATAAGCACTTTCGGTTAAATTAAAGGCAAGGGAGGTAACACTAAGAGTGAAATGCGAATTCCACTGTTAAATGCAGAGGAGAGAGTCGATAGGTGGAAAGAATAAATTGAGGGCTTCTTTGAGGACGAGGATTTGCCTAATGAAATGACAGATGACATTGGAGTCGTTAAAAGACACAGAGGCTGTAGTATTAGACTCAGAATTTAAACGAGCTTTGGAAAACTTGAGGTCAAATAAGGCAGGAGGCATGGATAACATTCCATGAGAATTTCTAAAGTCAATACGGAAGTGTCAACCAAAAATAATTCCAGCTGTTATCTAGACTCTATGAGACTGGCACTGTACCGTTACACTTTCGGAAAAATATCATCCACACAGTTCCGAAGATAGCAAAAGGCAGATAATTGTGAGGACTATCGCACAATTAGCTTAACAGCTCCTTACGCATTCAAACTGCTGACAAGAGTAATATACACAAGAATGGAAAAGAAAGTTAAGGATGTCTTAAATGACGATCAGCTTGACTCTAGGAAGGGTAAAGGCGCCAGAGAGGCAGTTCTGACGTTGCGGTTGACCATTGAAGCAAGACTAAAGAAAAATCAAGATCGTACATAGGTTTTGTCAAACTGGAAAAGCGTTCGACAGTGTGAAATGGTGCAAGATTTTCGAAATTCTGAGAAAAATGGGGGAAAGTTAAAGGAAAAGACGGGTCGTGTACTATATGTACAACAGTCAATAGGGAACAATAAGATTAGAAGAATAAGAACAAAGTGCTCGGATTAAAAACGGAACAAGATATGAATGAATTCTTCCACCTGTACTATTCAATTAAGACATCGAAGAAACAATGACGGAAATAAAAGAAAGGTTCAATTCTGGATTAAAGTTGACAGTGAAAGGAAATCAATAAGAAGATTCACTGATGACCCTGCTATCCTCAAAGTGAAGAATAGTTACAGGACTTGTTGACTGGAATGAACAGTCTAATGAATACAGAATGTGGATTGAGAGTAAATCGAAGAAAGACGAAAGTAATTAGAAGTAGCAGAAGTGAGAACGGCGAGTAGCTCAACATGAAAATTGGTGATCACGAAGGAATTCTGCTACCTTGGGAGCAAGATAACCCATGACGGACAAATCAGGGAGGATATAAAAAACAGGCCAGCACGGGCAAAGAAAGCGTTCCTACTCAAGAGAAGTCTACAAGTATGAAAGATTGGCGTTAATTTGATGTAGAAATTTCTGAGAATATACGTTTGAAGTACAGCATTGTACGGTAGTTAATCTTTGACAGTGGGATAACCAGACCAGAAGAAAATCGAAGCGTTTGAGTTCTGATGCTACAGCAGAATGTTGAAAATTAGGTGGATTGATAAGGTTAGGAATGAGGAGGATCTACATCTACATTTATTCACAGCAAGCCACCCAACGGTGTGTGGCAGAGGGCACTTTACGTATCACTGTCATTACCTCCCTTTCCTGTTCCAGTCGCGTATGGTTCGCGGGAAGAACGACTGCCGGAAAGCCTCCGTGCGCGCTCGAATCTCTCTACATCTACATCCGCATTTACACTCCACAAGCCACCCAACGGTGGGTGGTGGAGGGCACTTTACGATCTGCGCAGAATTGGCGTGTAAAGGAACATGTGGGGAAACACTGTCAATGAGGGGGAACGTGATTATAGGACATCTGTTAATAGATCAGGGAATAACTTTAATGGTACTAGAGGACACAAACTGTAGAGATTGGAACGCATCCAGCATAAACTTGAGGTTGTAGAGTACAAGAGTCAGACGGAGAGGTTAGCGCAGCAGAATAATTCGCGGCAGGCCGCATCAAAACGGTCACAAGACTGATGACTCAAATTTTGGCATCAGCTGCTGCTGTCTCAAGTGCACGTACGAGAGGTAGTGCACGTAGATCAACCAGTAAACAAGTTGCTCTCTGAGGCCCATCTGCTTCGCAACACAACGAACAGCCCGCTTTTGTCCACAGAGCTTTCGACGACTGCAGTCTCGTCGGAACCACCGCTCCAACCATCGTTCACTGGATCGTCCTTTTCCGGTGCTGCAGCGAGGAGACAACACCGTGGAAATCTTGCAAAACGACAAATCCAAAATCGTCTCCTGGAGCCAGTCGAGCCAGCATGGGGGTCCTACCTCCATTCTCGCCAGACATGGCGCGAGCCGAGACACTCGCACAGACCTCGTCTGCTGTTGCCAAACCCCTCCACTTCATCGGCCCGATGCTGTTTGGTTTGTGGGTCGCTCAACTACGCAGTTATCAGCACCCTTGCAAATTCCCAATCGTTGGTCAGTCCAATCTCGCCACTTTCATGAATGATGCATCATGATGGCAACACAAACACCCAATCCCCGGGTGGAGAAAATACCGAACTCGGCCGGATATCGAACCTAGGACCCCGTGATCTAGAGCAGCATCGCTAGCCACTAGACCACGAGCTGCGGACTTATCAAGCCAGAGATGCACCGACGCCGTGGCCAGCGATCCGCACATTAGCAGGCCCTTGCAAATGAAGTTTAACTTTTCTTGCATTCCAGACTCTCCGCAACGTAGGGGAGGATTTGTGGGCATGCTGTGTGGGAATGGTCAGTTCAGCAGTCGACTTTAGTGTGTTGCATTTGGTACAAAGTTTATCTTTGAAGTTGCTCTCTGTGTCGAATTATCCGATGTCGTTTACAGACATGTATTTGTATGGTAAGAAGTAAAAATTAATTCAGTACACTTAGATACTGTGTGCGTTATTTTATCTGGAGTTTAAGCCTTACCCACACCTGCTTCTGATACGCAATCAGGAAAGGAATATAACTTAGACGGCAAAGCCACCAGTGAGATGGAACATCCAAAGCAGTTACGTCGACACACAAAGAATAATGCGACACAATAAAGTTTACTAAATATGTGCACCCGAGGAACGACAACGGAAAACAAAGAACGCAGTGGCAATGGGGATATTGGGTCCACACAGCAGCTTACATAACAAATATTGAAATTTTTATTCAGGAATAATTCATGTGCGTGCATTGAAACGGAGCTGAGCCAAGAAATTCAGCCGGCCCCCCTCCCCACGAGTGTGAAGTGGGACATGGATCAAACGACGTTGCAGTGCATTAAAAAAAGGAACAAGAAATAATGTACCAAAACTACAATGGAGTTTTAACTTGTCTTGCGTTTTATGTTTATCATTTTTATCTTCTTATATATTTTAAAAACGTTACTGTGTCTCCTGTAATAATAATAATAATAATAATAATAATAAACCCCGTGGAGGCCCAGGAAAAGAATAGGCCTCCGGTATGTTCTGCCAGTCGTAAAAGGCGACGAAAAGAACAAACCACTAATAGGGCTAACCCCCCTTTTAGTGTGATTAGTTGGTTCAGGACAGAACTAAAGAAGCCTCGGACAAGCGCTGTCATGGTCGGGGACGACGTTTGAACCCTATGCCCGCCCACAATGGTAACGACACTGCTAGCCAACTGGAAAATGATTTAATTCCAAATAGAGGTGTTTTGCAGGATATGCTTCCTGCAACCACCCTAGAAGGAAAACAAAGACAGAGGATGAGATGGTCAGATGAAGTTAATCGACACGTCATGTTCTGTTATTACCAAGCAACAAACCTAGGAACCAACACAACTGGATACAGATCACAAGTATACACAACATTTATTATCAGATACCCAGAATTGAAATTTTTAACAGAACGACGACTAGCTGATCAGATCCGTGTAATAATAAAAAATAGCAGGATACCCAAGTCAGAATTAGAAAACATCAAACAACAAGTACAACAAATACTGGGACAAAATAATGTGCAATCAGAAGAAGAAGAAAATACAGTAATGGACTCAAACATCCCAGAGCAAACAAACAAAGAACAACACGCATCAACTAAACATTCAGAGGAAAACGAAATCTTAAGACAGCCACCAGAACAAGCACAAATAGAACTCGAAGTAACACACATGTTAGATATAGAAGGAAAATTTCAGCTGACATATATAGAATACAAAGACACACATACAGACAGTAGACCATTCGTGCATAGGCCGCCAAATAACCCACAAGTCGAAACAACAATAAAAACTATCAACACAATCATACATAACAAAATAAATGAAAACACAACTATGGAAGAGTTACAACTACTGGTTTATATAGGAGCACTCACTACACTAAATATACACACTAGGCAGAGATCAGAACCAACCAACACACAGAAGAAACCCACAATACCAGCATGGCAACACAGGTTACTGATCAGAATAGGAAAAACTGAGAAAAGACATCGGACAGCTAACACAATTTATAGGAGATGAAATGTCAGAAAAAAAACGAAAAAGGTTAGGTAAAATCTCACAACAAGAAGCGATAGAGCAATTAGATGAAAAGAAGCAGAAGTTACAGGCATTGCCCAAACGACTTAGAAGATACAAAAGAAGTGAAAATAGAAGGAAACAAAACCAAACATTCAACACAAACCAAAAGAAATTTTACCAGACAATAGATAACACACACATTAAAATAGACAATCCACCAAACATAACAGACATGGGACACTTCTGGAGCAATATATGGTCAAATCCGGTACAACATAACAGGCATGCACGGAGGATACAAGCAGAAACAGATACATACAAGATGATACCACAAATGCCTGAAGTGATAATTTCGCAACATAGTCACCCAAGCAATTAAGTCTACTCACAATTGGAAAGCCCCTGGAAAAGATAAAATAGCAAACTTCTGGCTAAAGAAGTTCACCTCAACACATTCACATCTAACTAAATTATTTAACAGTTACATTGCAGACCCATACACATTCCCTGATACACTTACACATGGAATAACTTATCTGAAACCTAAAGATCAAGCAGACACAGCAAACCCAGCTGAATATCGCCCTATAACCTGCCTACCAACAGTATACAAAAATTAACTTCAGTCATTACACAGAAATTAATGACACATACAACACAGAACAAAATTATAGATGAAGAACAAAAAGGCTGTTGCAAAGGAGCATGAGGATGTAAAGAGCAACTGATAATAGATGCAGAGGTGATATATCAAGCTAAAACTAAACAAAGGTCGCTACACTAAGCATACATTAATTACCAAAAAGCCTTTGATAGTGTACCCCACTCATGGTTACTACAAATATTGGAAATATAGAAAGTAGATCCTAAATTGATACAGTTCCTAAACATAGTAATGAAAAATTTGAAAACCACACTTAATATCCAAACAAATTCAAATAATATCGTATCACAGCCAATACAGATTAAGCGTGGAATATACCAAGGAGACTCATTAAGTCCTTCCTGGTTCTGCCTTGCTCTGAACCCACTATCCAACATGCTAAATAATACAAATTATGGATACAATATTACTGGAACATACCAACACAAAATCACACATTTGCTATACATGGATGATCTAAAACTACTGGCAGCAACAAATCAGCAACTCAACCAATTACTACAGATAACAGAAGTATTCAGCAATGATATAAATATGGCTTTTGGAACAGACAAATGTAAGAAAACTAGCATAGTCAAGGGAAAACACACTAAACAGGAAGATTACGTATTGGATAACCACAGCGACTGCATAGAAGCGTTGGAAAAACCAGATGCCTACAAATATTTAGGATACAGACAAAAAATAGGAATAGATAATACAAATATTAAAGAAGAACTAAAAGAAAAATATAGACAAAGACTAACAAAAATACTGAAAACAGAATTGACAGCAAGAAACAAGACAAAAGCTATAAATACTTATGCCATACCAATACTGACCTACTCATTTGGAGTAGTGAAATGAAATGGAGTAACACAGACCTAGAAGCACTCAATACACTTACACGATCACAATGCCACAAATATAGAATACATTCAGCAACAGAAAGATTCACATTAAGCAGAAAGGAAGGAGGAAGGGGATTTATCGACATAAAAAACCTGTATTATGGACAGGCAGACAATTTAAGAAAATTCTTTATGGAACGAGCAGAAACTAGCATAATACACAAAGCAATCATTCATGTAAATACATCGGGTACACCACTGCAATTTCATAACCACTTCTACAACCCTTTAGGTCACATAACATCAACAGATACGAAGAAAATAAATTGGAGAAAGAAAACACTACATGGCAAACACCTGTATCATCTAACACAGCCACACATCGATCAAGACGCATCCAACACATGGCTAAGAAAAGGCAATATATACAGTGAGACGGAAGGATTCATGATTGCAATACAGGATCAAACAATAAACGCCAGATATTACAGCAAGCATATTATTAAAGATCCCAATACCACAACAGATAAATGCAGACTTTGCAAACAACACATAGAAACAGTAGATCACATCACAAGTGGATGTACAATACTAGCAAATACAGAATACCCCAGAAGACATGACAATGTAGCAAAAATATACATCAACAGCTTGCCTTACAACATAAACTTATAAAACAACATGTTCCCACATACAAGTATGCACCACAAAATGTACTGGAGAATGATGAATACAAATTATACTGGAACAGAACCATTATAACAGATAAAACAACACCACATAACAAACCTGACATCATACTCACCAATAAAAAGAAGAAATTAATACAACTAATCGAAATATCCATACCCAATACAACAAATATACAAAAGGAAACGGGAGAAAAAATTGAAAAATACATCCAACTGGCTCAGGAAGTCAAGGACATGTGGCATCAGGATAAAGTTGACATTATACCAATTATACTATCAACTACAGGAGTCTTACCACACAATATCCACCAGTACATCAATGCAATACAGCTATATCCAATCTTATTTATGCAACTACAGAAATCCGTAATTATTGATACATGTTCAATTACCCGAAAGTTCCTAAATGCAATATAACATATACCGTACAGTTAAAAGGAAGTGACGCTTGATCAAGGTCCGCGTCACTTTCCATTTTTGACCAGACATAACGTCTGAGAAAAGAAAGAAATAATAATAATAATAATACTGTAATTACTATTTCCAGCCAAAGGTATTTTAGTTAGAAAGAAACAAAAAACATGCAGCGCCCAGTGTTGCCTCTGGGCACGCCACTATAGTCGCAATTTCCTCTGCTGCCGCAACAATGGTAGATTAAAGGGTGTTGTTGCTGGAAATGTAAATGTTTCACTAAAATCTTTGTACAGTTGTTGTTGGTAATAGATCTCAACTTTTGTATGTACAAAGAAAAAAGCTGTACATTCATGGAGAAATCTAGTAAAACCCAGAATTAGTGTTTCACCACCACGAATATTAATTTTTAAATGTATTGCATTCTTATGTAAAGCCATAACTCGTAATACTACAACCAACTTTAAAATTTTATTCTCTGGCCCTAAGAGGTTTACAAGATTATTGAACTAAAATTATTTATTTATGTTTGAAATGTTACTTACTAAGCCTCGAATTTTGCACAATAAAATCGATGTATTTTTTGCTAACATGCGAACCTATAAACTAGAATTTTAAAGTTCCACAGAGATCGATACATGTTTTGAACACCACCTGAAAATTGCATAGCATTTCTATTAAAACGATTCTAATAATTCAAAATATGTAAAACAGAAACAATGCAATTTTAAGATTTAGTTAATATATTTCAACATGTAATAGTCTCATCTGTATTTATTCTCTATCTTCCCATGATAAGACGTCCTCTGTAAATAGTCGTTTGCGAGAAAAGCGAATATAATCTCAACTGCATTTGTTAAAGATTCTGGCACTGAATGCTTATGTGAATACCTTCCATTTTTTGTGATGTGAATTTCTGGCACGGAGTATACGTTGGTGTTTGGCCAGTGGACAGTTTGTGAAAATAAATTTCCAACACGGCATGTGTCATTGCCTCTAGATGGTATTTTCCGTAATAGCTCACCCATCAAAAATTAAAGATAATCAATTTCTTTCAGGATAAGCCTGCCTTTTCGTACTAGTTGTTTTCCACCCTGAAACGCTTCGCCTTTCTTCTCCTTTGGCAAGTGGCAATGCCTGCCACCAGGCCTGACTTGGAGATGGGCAACACGTTCCAACTTTTCTGCTGGAGTATTGTATGTTTTACTATCCATTAACGTTTGAAAGAAAGCCAGTCGCCATCAATATTTCCCAAATGTCTGCTCAAGTGGGTGTAGGTACGAGTGCAGAGCTAAACGTTTTAACGTTTAAAAGGCATTTATAATGCTGTTATCAAGATAAAATTTGTACAAAACATAATCTCTCTAGTTTGAGGCAGTATTTTTGAAAAATTGATTTTCTAACTCAAATCCGTGACATCCCTCCTTAAGACGAGCAGCGCACAACTGACAACCTTTCATTCATATGATGGAAGAAACGCCATAACAGCATTAGGCAAAATTTCTGTTGCAGTTCTAAGTGTTAATTTTTGGTTGTAATAGTGTGATAAGGAAAAAGAGGAACGTCTAATTTATTAGGAACTCCTTTGTGAATGTGTGTGTCTGCAGTGTAGTCTTGTAAGTAAGTGGAACATGGAGGATACATAGTTTAGACAAGAAGAGAATAAAAGCTTTCGAAATGTGGTGCTACAGAAGAATGCTGACGAAGGTGGGTAGATCACGTAACTAATGAAGTATTGAATAGAATTGTGGAGAAGGGGAGTTTGTGGTACAGTTTGAGTAAAAGAAGCTATCGGTTGATAGGACACATTCTGTGATCTTAAGAGATCACCAATTTAGAATTGGAGCAAAGTGCGAGAGAGGTAAAAATCGTAGGAGACCAAGAGATGAATACAGTCAGCAGATTCAGTAGGCTGTAGGTTGCAGCAGTTACTCGGAGATGTAGAGTCTTGCTCAGGATATAGCAGCATGGAGAGCTGCAGCAAACAAATCAATAGACAAAAAGCTCATGTAAAGCAAGAAAACGCAACTAAAATGAAAATATGTATGAGATGAACATACAAAATCACGGCATATTCCGATAAAGTAAAATGGAACGACCAAGCGTTCATAGTTAGCAATTTTTCGTTAAGTAGCGGACGTCAAATATAAAATAGCATAGAACAGCGTAGAAGGCTCCCGTCATAAGCTCATGATACATAGAAAGAACTAAAACTAAAAATAACAAATTTCTAATAAAAAACTACCAGACAGGTAAAAATACCAATAAATTCCACTAAAGATGAATAAAAAACAGTACCTGGTGCGCCAACGGGTCCCAATCTCTAGATCCTGGCTTTTCTTTAAATCATCGTTGTATGTCATAGTTTAGAAGTTGTAATATCTACCCCTCTAACCATTTTACAACCATTAACGTACTGCTTTTCTATGGACAACAATGGCACTGATAATAGCTTTTAAGAATTTACGTCGGTTTTAACGCATTCGGGCATGGATGTGTGTGATGTCCTTAAGTTGGTTAGGTTTAAGTAGGTCTAAGTTCTAGGGGACTGATGACCTCAGACGGTAAGTCCCATAGTGCTCAGAGCCATTTGAGCCCATTTAACGCATTATGGTGGATCACCCAGATTTCCCATCAGCCAATTCATTATCTACATGCCCGGTTACCAGCGGTGCTCATGCGCGCTCCGCATGGACTTTTCTCTCGATGTCGTTGTGTGGCACTCCCGCTTTCTTTAACGCACCTCCTGTTATTACACATGCAGTGCGCGCTCTAGCGGCGTTAAATACGGCCTCTTGCCATCTGGCTTTGCAGTTCATTGCTTTCTGCTGACTGAGCTGTTTAAGTAAGACACGATATTCAGTCTTGTTTCACTCCATGTCAGTTTCGTGCTAAGTCTGAAAATTGTTTCATATTGGAGTTTTCTTGAGATGAACCACAGTTTAAGACTGAATAAGTAGGGTTTTTACGTTTTTTCAATCCTTTTTAGGTCAGTGAGGGAACGTGAGCTGCTTAATTTCACACAGTCTCGTAGGTGATGATACACAGTCGGTTTTTGACCACTTTTTCGGTACATGGGGACCCGCTAGCTCACCAGATACCGCGTCTCACCGTGAATGGAATTTACACTCCTGGAAATGGAAAAAAGAACACATTGACACCGGTGTGTCAGACCCACCACACTTGCTCCGGACACTGCGAGAGGGCTGTACAAGCAATGATCACACGCACGGCACAGCGGACACACCAGGAACCGCGGTGTTGGCCGTCGAATGGCGCTAGCTGCGCAGCATTTGTGCACCGCCGCCGTCAGTGTCAGCCAGTTTGCCGTGGCATACGGAGCTCCATCGCAGTCTTTAACACTGGCAGCATGCCGCGACAGCGTGGACGTGAACCGTATGTGCAGTTGACGGACTTTGAGCGAGGGCGTATAGTGGGCATGCGGGAGGCCGGGTGGACGTACCGCCGAATTGCTCAACACGTGGGGCGTGAGGTCTCCACAGTACATCGATGTTGTCGCCAGTGGTCGGCGGAAGGTGCACGTGCCCGTCGACCTGGGACCGGACCGCAGCGACGCACGGATGCACTCCAAGACCGTAGGATCCTACGCAGTACCGTAGGGGACCGCACCGCCACTTCCCAGCAAATTAGGGACACTGTTGCTCCTGGGGTATCGGCGAGGACCATTCGCAACCGTCTCCATGAAGCTGGGCTACGGTCCCGCACACCGTTAGGCCGTCTTCCGCTCACGCCCCAACATCGTGCAGCCCGCCTCCAGTGGTGTCGCGACAGGCGTGAATGGAGGGACGAATGGAGACGTGTCGTCTTCAGCGATGAGAGTCGCTTCTGCCTTGGTGCCAATGATGGTCGTATGCGTGTTTGGCGCCGTGCAGGTGAGCGCCACAATCAGGACTGCATACGACCGAGGCACACAGGGCCAACACCCGGCATCATGGTGTGGGGAGCGATCTCCTACACTGGCCGTACACCACTGGTGATCGTCGAGGGGACACTGAATAGTGCACGGTGCATCCAAACCGTCATCGAACCCATCGTTCTACCATTCCTAGACCGGCAAGGGAACTTGCTGTTCCAACAGGACAATGCACGTCCGCATGTATCCCGTGCCACCCAACGTGCTCTAGAAGGTGTAAGTCAACTACCCTGGCCAGCAAGATCTCCGGATCTGTCCCCCATTGAGCATGTTTGGGACTGGATGAAGCGTCGTCTCACGCGGTCTGCAGGTCCAGCACGAACGCTGGTCCAACTGAGGCGCCAGGTGGAAATGGCATGGCAAGCCGTTCCACAGGACTACATCCAGCATCTCTACGATCGTCTCCATGGGAGAATAGCAGCCTGCATTGCTGCGAAAGGTGGATATACACTGTACTAGTGCCGACATTGTGCATGCTCTGTTGCCTGTGTCTATGTGCCTGTGGTTCTGTCAGTGTGATCATGTGATGTATCTGACCCCAGGAATGTGTCAATAAAGTTTCCCCTTCCTGGGACAATGAATTCACGGTGTTCTTATTTCAATTTCCAGGAGTGTGTTAGTATTTTACTTACCTGATCGTTTTTTTTACTGTGAATTTCATATTTTTAGCTTTCATTCCCTCTGGGTCCAGGGCGACAATTATGGAACTATATGAAAAATAAATGTAAATTACTTATAACCTACGGCGTGCACACACTTCATTCAATATCTAAACGTCACTATAGGTATTCGGATTTAGGTTATGACATGTTCGATTTGCCTAACATCATTGTCGATGATGCACCACAGACCAATAGCGAAATTGTGCATGACTCGCTGAAGTGTCGGAAGATCGATGCTGTCGATAACTTCCTGAACGGCTGTTTTCAGCTCAGCCATGGTTTTTGGGGCTATCGTTGTACACTTTGTTTTTGATGTAGCCCCACAAAAAGCAGTCGCATGTGTTCAAATCCGGAGAATATGGTGGTCAAGCGAGGGTCATGCCAGTGACCTCTGGGTACCCTATCGGCAGAACGCGTTCCCCAAAGTGCTTCTCCGGGACAATAAAAGACTTCCTTGCTACATTTGGGTCGAGCTCCGCCTTGCACGAACCACATCTTGGCGAAATGAGGGCCACTTTGAAGAATGGGGATGAAATAATCTTCCAGAATCTTCACGTATCGTTCGCTATTCACCGTGCCATCACGGAATATCGCACCGATTATTCCGTGACTGGACATTGTACACTACACAGTCACCCACTGAGGGTGAAGAGTCTTCTCGATCACGAAATGCGGATTTTCAGTCGCCCAAATTTTGCTTATGACGAGTCCATCCAAATGAAAGTGGGCTTCGTCGCTAAACCAAACAATACATACACTTACTAACTCCCATCATGCCCCGCGGCCAACCGCGCAGTTTGAACACAAACTGTTCAGGAGTTACGACGATTTATTTCATTTAGTTCAATCATTGTCACCCCATATTACGAGTGTTTCACGGGACAGTTCAATGTTATTCTATGCTATTTTATTTTTGCTGAATATGAATCCCACGCTCTTTTCTCGATCGGAACCTTACGTGAATTTGTTTGTTCATGTCGTACAACTATTCATTTTAGTTACCTTACATGAGTCTTTGTCTACCAGTTTGTACAGATTGCACCTGACAACGTAAGTAAAATGATGCGAAACCAGTCGTGCCTATAAACAAAAGACTTAAAGAGGTCTTTTCTTCAAAGTGTTATATCCAGGTCAACTGCCATGACTACATAGTCTGCTCCATAAAGTTATGTATTAGTTTTAAGATGACATTGCTATTCATTTCAACGTTTATGCAGCAATTTCACAAAAAAACAGCGTTATCCCATTCTGCCCGTGGCTGTGGCAGAAAGGGAAATATGCAAGCATGTGTTTAAAAAATGTGCAAAATACATTGCACATGGTTTTAAGTAACTTGCAAGTAAGGCACGTTAGGTTACACTTCAAGGTGATTATTTTTTTTTATTCCTGTAAAAATATGTTCTTGTGCTCCTTCGTTTTACAAAAATATTTAAAAATTAAGTATCCGGTTCCACCCCGACTTCTCCTACACTGTCGATATCAAGAGATGAAAACTATGTGGCGAGAGAGGAGCATCCTGAGAGACTGGAAGAACTGAATAACTGCCCCGATATTCAAGGAAGGCAATAAAAATGAGTGCAAACAATCGAGGAATAGCGTTGATGAACCATAGTGCAAAGACCTTTGAGAAAATTTTTTAAACATGAACTGGATCAAATACACAAAAAAGGATGAGAGAAAAACAACATGCGCTCAGAGAAGGTAAGTCCATAGCGGATCTAATTTTGGTTGTAAGACAGCAGCAGCAACATCACTATGGACATGGAACAGATCTATTGAGTTTCCCTGGAGACTGAAAAAACATGTGGCAGTGCATGCAGAAGCAAGGCGTGGAAGTCCTTGGAGAACAGACTAGTAGAAAAACAGATTGTATGCAAGGTGAGAAAAATGGAAAGCGGGAGCGTGGGCTTTGTGAAAGTGGTTGCAAAGAGAACGGACTGGCTCGAAGAGAAGATGATTTCCGTGAGCCAGGCAAGTGGACATTCACCACTGCTTTTCATAGTGGTGTTGGATGAGATAATGAAGAGTGTGTGACAATTTATGAAGGAAAGATCAACGAAATGGAGTTTGCAGACCAACTGATTATTTGGGAAAACCATGAGGAAGTAGTACAAAGGCGGCTGGACGTGTGGCAACGAACAGTACAAGAATGCGGGTTGAAATGTAGGATAAGTGTTAAATGATCATAACCGAGGAGGAGGAGAGAGTAACAACTGGAAAAACGGTTTGTGGGGAACGACTGAGGAAGGGGCAGAGTTTCAAGTAAGTGGGCAGCTTAATACGGGAGAATAGATGAAACGACAAAGAAATAAATGAACGGGGGGATAAAAGCACAAGCGTTCTCGAAGAGTGTTGGAAGATTGACATGGAGGAAGGATGTAATCGGGCGTACTATCCTCCAATACTTGATGTATGGCTCTGAGGTCTGGATAATGAAAGGAAGAGAAATAGGAAGAACTCAAGAATGAGATAAAAATAGCACTGGAGTGACACAGTTGAGAAGATCACGGAATTAATGAAGGAGTTCTTTAAATGTCGGCACAAGATTGGAAACTGCAACAAGCATCTCTTTCTCCACAGTCACTCACGATGTTTCTTGTTGACTGCCAACGCTAAAAAACTTACTTCACTTAACTAGGATGTTGCAATAGGTATGGATACTTCTGCTCCACCAAGCTCTAAAAACTCGAACACTAATGAGGAAAGATGTCACAAAGACACTCCAGCATCAAAATAAATTGTCTATGAGCTTCTCGGAAATAAAATGTTTTTCCTGAACAACGTAAGAGTAAAGTTCATTCCTGAGCTCATATCCTGTTCAAGATATTATTATGTGAAAGCCAGCTATAGTTACTGCAGTAAATTAGAGAAATATGTTCAGCTTCCTTATCAACGGTCACTTATTGAAAACATCTCGACTTAAGTGTGCAACTTTTAATGTATCTTACAACTTCGATCACTGATTCAAGAACCTCAGGAAGGAAAGGTCTCACGTTTTGTGACTCCAGTGCTTCTTGGCAAATAAAAGCGTCCCCAAATTGCACAGGAGCGTATTAATGCATCAGAGCTTGCAGTCTGGCGTGACGGGCAGCCATACTACGAGCTACATCTGAACAACACACACGTACACAATTTTCCCATTTAATGTTGTTTTCTTTCATAAAACGGTGCAGTATTTCAAAGAGGTCTGTTTCTTCTGTTCCAAGAGTTATTCTCCTGCAGAAAAAATCTTCACGGAATTTTTTTGTACACACCGCACATAGCAAATTAGATGCACAACATTTTTTTGGCCTAACTTCATCGAACCGAACAGGGGAATCACAATTACCTTTGAGTTTTTCAACCAACTGCTCATTAATGCCGTCACCCGTATGTAGTATTCGATGAGTAATAGCGTTGTTTCACAAAGGCCCTCTTCCCAATTGCTTGAAAGTTGACTCATTCGTCATAACAGATACCATGTCCAGAGGAGCTTGTGGAATGGAATGTATCCGCTATGGTGTGAGGTTGCTTGCTCTTTGCTAGACGGCAGACTTCTCCTCAAGATGAAAGAAAAATTTTCATGGAAATCATAGCTTGTTCAGCGAAAGTTTTCGTTTATTCTGTCATTTCTTTTAACTTGCAGAAGAAGTATTTCGTAGTTTTTTGCCATACTACCGTGATTTAACTCCAAACATCGCTTCATTTTATTAGAAAACATAGTTTCAGTAGCTAGGACTTTGATAACAAACCATACACTGGGGCCGTTCTTCATTTTCAACTGTAAAACATGCAAAACCGAAATTCGTACAACGGCCATCATATTTCCTACAGTTTCGGCTGTTCATGTCTTTAGAATCGCACCATATATCTGAACAATGAGATTTAGCATTTACATTTAAAAAAATTTGCATGCTGACAGAGAAACAAAAATCGCAGAGGACATATGACAGTTAAGAACGATTCGCATTCAAGGTTAAAACTGTTTGTTACTGAATAAAAGCAAATGAATCCTGTCGTACGATTCATCTGCCTTACACTGGACTTCCGTAGTAACAACACTTGCCGGTCATTTACATATCACTACTAGCGCACACGTTGTTCCTTTACACAGAAAGCAAATAAACCAAATTTCATGGTCCAGATACAATAACGTGACCACATCCTACGGTGGACGTCAATAACCACTCACAGACGGCAGGTGGCAGCATCAGCAATGGTGAGTATATGAAGCATGTTGGGGGAGGGGGATGTGGGAAAAACGTGCAGTCGTAGTCTTATGGAGAAAGGGAGCTATTTATCTGACGTCCGAAAGGGCGCGATCATTGGCCAAGAGCTGAATGCAGAATGAGATTTTCACTCTGCAGCGGAGTGTGCGCTGATATGAAACTTCCTGGCAGATTAAAACTGTGTGCCCGACCGAGACTCGAACTCGGGACCTTTGCCTTTCGCGGGCAAGTGCTCTACCATCTGAGCTACCGAAGCACGACTCACGCCCGGTACTCACAGCTTTACTTCTGCCAGTACCTCGTCTCCTACCTCCCAAACTTTACAGAAGCTCTCCTGCGCAGGAGAGTAAAGCTGTGAGTACCGGGCGTGAGTCGTGCTTCGGTAGTTCAGATGGTAGAGCACTTGCCCGGGAAAGGCCAAGGTCCCAGTTCGAGTCTCGGTCGGGCACACAGTTTTAATCTGCCAGGAAGTTTCAAGAGCTGAATGATTTCCGAAACGGCTAAGTTTCTAAACTGTTTTCGTGCTGCCGTAGTTAAAGCACACCGTGGATGGCATAATGGAGCGACTCAAAACCGACGCCGAGGGAAGTGTGGTGCTCCACACGCCACAGATGACAAGGGTGAACGACGGCTGTGGAGAAGTGCTGGAGAACAGACGTGCAACTGGTGACCCAGATGAACGGAGGGGCCACCAATATTGTCTTCTCAACGACCGTTCAGAGAATATTGCTGTAGGTGTCTGTTTCATGCACCCGTGCTAACTGCTGTTCAATGGCGTCGAAGGCTGGAATTTGCAACCGCAACTGCATGTCCACTCAGTAACGACAGGTGGTCTTCTCAGATGAACCACGTTTAATGCTCCGTAGGGCAGATGGGAGGTGGCGTGTATTGCGTGAAACGTTTAAAATCAAACAGCCTGCAAACATCCTGGAGGTGTCCAGGCCGGAGGAGAGAGCGTTGTGGTCTGGAAAACGGTTCCGTTGCAGCCTCTGAGTGATCTCGTCATTCCGGAAGGCGCAATAGATCAACACAAGTATGTATCTATGCATGGGGGCTTAATTAAAAGAATAAATGAATAAATGCAATAATTTTAGTAGCTGTTGGCCCAGAATAGTATTAGCATGCAATCCGACTGCATAAAATAAAAATAAAGAATGACAAGGAATTTCCATTAACACAATTGATTAATTAAGTCCCCTGCAACTATAAAAGCTACGAAACAACAAAGTACAAGTGTAGCTGTTCTGTGTGTGGTAGTGTGACTCAACGTACATGTATCTGGCTCAGTTCTTTCTCAATACGACAAAATATTTTAAATACCATTTACAATGACTAATTGAAAAACCAGAAATACAGTAGAGCGTCGAGTATCCGAACGTCGGTCAACCGAACGACCGCTTAACCGAACTGTGTACTCGCTCGCACCTGTTACTCTCCCACCCTACCGTCCATCATCCCCCTCACTCCCAAACCAAGTTTCCCACAGTAGTCGCCGCACTGGGCCACCGCTGGCGGAACATTGCTTCTAACGGGGCCTTCACAAGGCGCTTGCTGAACGGCCAAGCCGGTACTGTGTGTATTGTTCACGCAAAATGCGTATGTAATATGTATATATTTTTGTTTAATAAACTGTGCCACATACTATATATTCCTACTGAAGTTGCCTTCGTATGTTACTTTGTAATACTAAAAGAGATGCCTGTTTTTATGAATAAATTTACTGTACAGTACTTCTTTTTGGCAATTAAACATGTACAGTTCGATTATCCGAACAAACCAGTTTTCTGAACACCCATGTCCCCCAATTACTTCAGATAATCGACGCTCTACTGTACTATAATTGCACATATAAACCAGAATTACAGGTCTAATAAATGAACCCGAGCCAGATGCTTTGTTGACTGTACCTGTGACCAAGAGGCATTGTCATTAAAGAAATGTGAAATAATTTTTTTTTACCTCAATATGTATTGACGAAAAATACACTGTGATCATTGCAACATCTTCCATCTATACATTACACCACCGAACAGCATCTACTCTCTCGCCCAACAGAACAAAAACTGCACTCGACATCCTCTGATCTAGTACTGCCCTCGACATCCTCTCAACAACTACTGCCCACGGCAACCTCTGAACTACTACTGCACCAGTGGAGGCGGCGGAATAATAATCTTTGGCGCAATCTCTGGCGCTGTGACTCAGTGCAGCCACCTTTCATCTATTCTCGGGGACCATGTCCACCCCTAGATGTAGTTTGTTTTTCCTTGGCACGTTGGCATCTACCAGCTGGACAATGCGACATGTCACACAGCTCGCAGTGTAGATGCATGGCTGGAAGAGCACAGGGATGGCTTTACCGTACTCTCTGGCTACCAAACTCCCCGAATTTAAACCCAATCGAGAATCCCTGGGATCACTCGGTCGGGCTGCATGCACCATTGATCCTCGTCCAAGAAACTTAGAGCAGCTGGCCATTGCAGTGGAGTCGTCATGGCTCCACATCCCTGTTGCTACCTTCCAGACCCTCACTGGCTCTCTTTATGCGCTTCTCGCAGTGGTCGCGCTGCAAAAGGTGATTATGAAAGGTTTTGACAGGTGATCACATTAATTGGACTGGACAGTGTGTTATATTTACGAAACCACTGCAGCGTCCCTAGAGTAAAGCCGCGACATCCCTGGAACCCGCGACGCACAGTCGCAAAGCCCCTGCGGCAGATGATCTGCACGCTTCAGGCTTTTAGAAACTCCAGCACGAATGTTGTGGGTTCTATGCCAGCGAAGCTTGGAGATCGATTAACACTCGTGTTTCTGAGTTTGAAGCTACGTGCAACAGGGGCAAAGCAGGAATGGCCAATGTACTACAGCTGCACAGTGGATTTCTGAGAAGCCCGTGTGATTGCTCGAGAGCCAAGAACGCAGAAGAGGAAAATAACTGAGGCTGTTGACATAACGGGAGATCAAAAAGTCAATATAAATTTGAAAACATGGGGTTTTATTAGAACAAAAAAAAAAAAAAAAAAAAAGCAATGTTCACAAAATGTCCGACAGATGGCGCTGGACAGCAAAACGTCAGTAACTGCTACCGTGACGGGTGAGAGGTACGCCGATATGTTACAGAATCGCATGATCCCCAGCCTGGCTGATAAACACCTGCTGGAACGTACGATGTTTATGCAGGATGGCACTCCACCCCATACTGCTAGACGCGTGAAAGATCTCTTGCGCGCGTCGGTTGGTGATGGCCGTGTGCTCAGCCGCCACTTTCGTCATGCTTCGCCTCCCAGGTCCCCAGACCTCAGCCCGTGCGATTATTGGCTTTGTATCGTGATCGACCGACGTCTCTAGGGATGCTGAAAGACAACATCCGACGCCAATGCCTCACCATAACTCCGGACATGTTTTACAGTGCTGTTCACAACATTATTCCTCGACTACAGCTTTTGTTGAGGAATGATGGTGGACATATTGAGCATTTCCTGTAAAGAACATAATCTTTGCTTTGCCTTACTTTGTTATACTAATTATTGCTGTTCTGATCTGATGAAGCGCCATCTGTCGAACATTTTTGAACTTTTGTATTTTTGTGGTTCTAATAAAACCCCATGTCATTCCAAGCATGTGTGTCAATTTGTACCTCTCTATCACCATTATTCCGTGATTTATTTAGTTTTCAAATGTATGCTGACTTTTTGATTACCCGGTATTTAAAAGACGCAGTAGCACGAGAAGAGAAAATGGCTACAAGTGGCAGACGGCATGGCTCCCAAAGTTCCCAGTCCAATGGGCCGCGTGAGTTCGCCAGCTAGAAGCTGGACAAAGACTCGGGTTGACCAATATGACCAAGCGGCCTATGAGAACTGCTTTTCGCATCGACGTCTCGTTACGGGAAAACGCTGCCGATTCGCTGTTGCCTGACGATCATTAAATGTCGAGTGACGTCGTCTCTCATGATGCAACCGAACCAGAACGCCATGTAGAGAAGACGGCCAAGCGTCGGCTTTAACCCTTGGACGCATAACAGTGATCTACATCTATCTACATGATTACTCTGCTATTCACTATAAAGTGCCTGTCAGACGGTTCAATGAACCACCTTCAAGCTGTCTCTCTGGCGTTCCACTCTCGAACGGTGCGCGGGAAAAACGAGCACTGAGCCCTGATTCCTCTTGTTTTATTGCGACGATCATTTCTCCCTATGTAGTTGGGTGCCAACAGAGTGTTTTCGCAATCGAAGGAGAAAATTGGTGATTGACATTTCATTAAAAGATCCAATCACAACGAAAATCACCTTTGTTTCAATGATTGCCACCCCAATTCACGTATCATGTCTGTGGCACTATCTCCCTTATTTCGCGATAATACAAAACGAGCCGCCCTTCTTTGCACTTTTTCGATTTCATCCGTAAGTCCCACATGATGCGCACCCCACACCGCACAGCAATATTTCAGAATAGACTGGACAAGTGTGGTGTAAGCAGTCTCTTTAGTAGACCTGTTGCACCTTCTAAGTATTCTGCCAATGAATCGCTATCTTCGGTTTGCTCTACCCACAGCATTATTTATCTATGTGATCGTTCCAATTTATGTTATTTGTAATTGTAATCCCTAAGTTTATAGTTGAATTTACAGCCTTTGGACTTGTGTGACTTATAGCGTAATCGAAATTTAGCGGATTTCTTTTAGTATTCATGTGAATAACTCCACACTTTTCTTTATTCAGGGTCAATTGCCACATTTCTCACCTTACAGATATGGTATCTAAATAATTTTGCTATTCGTTTTGGTCATCTGATGATTTTACAAGACGTTAAATGACAGCATCATATGCAAACAATCTAAGACGGCTACTCAGATTGTCTCCTATGTCGTTAATATACGTAGATCAGGAACAATAGAGGGCCTATAACACTTCCTTGGGGAACGCCTAATATTACTTCTGTTTTACTTGAATACTTTCCGTCTATTACTACGAACTGTGGGCTTACTGACAGGAAATCACGAATCCAGTCGCACAACTGAGGCGATATTCCACAGGCACGCAGTTTGGTTAGAAGACGCTTGTGAGGAACGGTGTTGAAAGCCTTCTGGAAATCTAAAAATATGGAATCAATTTGATATCCTCTGTCGATAGCACTCATTACTTTATGAGTATAAAGAGCTAGTTGTGTTTCACAAGAACGGTATTTTCTGAATGCGTGCTCACTGTGTGTCAATAAATCGTTTTCTTCGAGGTACTTCATAATGTTCGAATACAGTATATGTTCCAAAATCCGTACTGCAAATCGACGTTAGTGATATTGGCCTGTAAATCAACTCATTACTCCTACTTCCCTTTTTGAGTATTGATGTGACTTGAGCAATTTTCCAGTTTTAGGTTCGGACCTGTCTGTGAGCGAGCGGTTGTACATGACTGCTAAATATGGAGCTATTGTATCAGCATACTCTGAGAGGAACCTGACGGGTATACAATTTGGACCAGAAGCCTTGCCTTTATTAAGTGATTTAATCTGCTTTGCAGCACCTGGGATATCTAGTTTTATGTTTCTCATCTTGGCAGTTGTTCTTGATTGGAATTCAGGAATATTTACTTCTTCTTCTTTGGTGAATGAGTTTCGGAAAACCGTGTTTAATAACTCTGCGTTAGTGGCACTGTCATCAGTGAGTTCACTGTTGTTATCGCGCAGTGACGCTACTGACTGCGTCTTACCACTGATGTGCTTTATGTATGACAAGAATGTCTTTGGGTTTGCTGCCAGATTTCAAGATAGAATTTCGTTATGGAAATTATTAAAAGCATCTCGCATTGAAGTATGCGCTACATTTCGAACTTCTGTAAAACTTTGCCAGTCTTGGGGATTTTGCGTTCTTTTAAATTTGTCATACTTTTAAATTTTGTCTTTCGGACCAGCAACTTTTGGGGCAATTTATTGACAGAACGAAACGTTTCCGGTCCGAAAACCACTGTTATACATCCAAGGTTCAAGGCCGACGCTTGTCCGTCTTCTCTATATGCGATTCTATTACATATTTTAGTTTTTTTTCTGTGTATTCCTTGGAAATACAATTAACATTCATCAAGGATAACATTTTTTATGTAAGTCAAGTAATTTATTTTTCTATGTTAATGTAATGTTACACGTCTAATAGATGATAGGGTTCTTTTAGACAACTTGGCGAACAAGCCATCTTTCGACTTTCGAATAAATTATTTATCTTCAGTCCGAATAGCACAATTTGTTACCAAGATTACTGACAATTATTTCGTCAGCGCAGCTACACTCATTGCTGAAAAATAAAAATAAAAAAATAGTCTACTCTGAATGCTACAACCTAGTATCCTTTGAAAGAAAGCATATTTTATTAGGCCAAAATTATTTCAGGTGATCCTAAGTCTAGTTTCATAAACAGAACAATTACACAAGATATTTTATCATTTACTCATAGCCTGGATTCCGTATTATTTGTTGGAAGCAAAAGATCATCTGAAGCCAGTGCAAGTGATCAAAACTTCGAATGAACGATTTCCGAATCCCTTTAAGATGCTCTCTTTGATAAGGAAAATGACACCGGTGGTTCCCAGGACATGAATCCGCATCTTGCAGAGTCCCAAATGAAGAAAGCAGTGTAGAATCAGATGACACAGGTGACAGAAGTGTTGATTTCCTTACAGATCGTGATGGAACTCGGTGGAATAAAACACCGCCGCCATTCAGAAGAATTAGAATACAAATTTTCATGAAAATTCCGTCTGATTCAGTAAGAAGTATTGTGTCACTTCTACCAACGCATGAAACTACTTTATCTCGCAAAGAACACAAAAGGATATCGCGCACTGTGCTAATGTAAAGGCTAGGCGCATTGCTAGTTATCATGGGAAAAATGGCAGAATGGTACTTCTGAGGAATTGAATACATTTTTTGGACTCTTCATTATTGATGGCGATGTTGGGATGTACAAATCTAGGAGCTGTTTCACGATAACTTCCGCGATTCTTCTTTCTTGTGAGATTTTCTGTTACTAGATTTGAAGATATACGAAGAGCGTTGACATTAAATGACGAAGCATAGAGGCCGGGGTAATAGTGACAACCTGGCACCAGTTCAGTCGCTTTGGGAACATTTCACAGAAGACTGCCGACAAAGGATGCATCCCCATGAAACCTTTAACTATTAATGGACAGCTTGTCCTCTTCAGAGGCCATTGCAAGCTTATTCAGTTTAGTCTCGACAAACTAGGGAAACACAAAAGCAAAACATTTTAGCTTTGCGTTTCTTTGAATTATACTGCAAAAGTTCCTGTCAGACCAAACGAAACTGCTGTTTCTACAACAGTATTGCCGTGGCCTCGGTTGGCCAAGGCTGCTAGGGATGTGGCACTGGTCGGACGCTACACCCGGAGGCGCCAGTAACACAGCGATACATGGAATGAATTTTACTGCCAAGATGAGTGCGCAGAGAAATGTGACTGGCTCACAGTGTCACGCAGCGCGCGGACCTCAGTGCGTGTCCTCCGGAGAACCGGTGACGCGCCTCGTCACCGAGTCCTGACGCTGCTGCCACAGGTCAGTGAATGGCGGCCAGTGTGAAGATGTGCGGGCTACAGCGGAAGAATTATCGAGACAGTGACTCAGTAGAGTAACGAAATTCACCCATAACATGCTGTGTTACCTAGTTCTGTCACGAACTGAGCCATATGTGAAGAAAACGCTTATCAGAGATTTACGTCGCGTAATTTTCAGCCTTGATTCCGATTATTTATCACAAAATCAGTCACAGAGACACACACGCACAAGACACAGCAACCAACCCCTTGCCCCACCATTGTACCAAAATAATATTAAAACAACAGTAAAAGCTCCCCCCCCCCCCCCCCAGAGAAACCAAAGAAGTACCAAATCCACAGACCACGGTAACAAAAAAAGAAAGCCAACAGAAAACAAGAAAAACATATGAGACCCACCCACACCTAACTAACAAAACGAGGCGTGTACAGTTTGCTGACCATTCTCATAAGTGCTATAAATAGACAGCTATAAATACACAATAACCTTTAGGAATATTCTTTCTCCAATAGTATTCATCCAAACGGCCTTGCAACACTAAAATCCGTCTCTTTCCCCGCCCAACAACATATGTTATAGCCCCACCCTCCCAAATACCCCTAGATAGTATTTGTACATGCCCCCTCTTATAATTCTTAAACTGAATGTTGTGATTTACAACCAAATGATGATTACCCCCTCTTATAATTCTTAAACTGAATGTTGTGATTTACAATCAAATGATGATTGCCCCTGTGATTCAGACTCCTGTATGAAGTAAACCCCTCTCACATTAGTATTCAACATTGTTCCACACATACTTCAAACAATGATGTTAACGCTTCTTTCATACGATTTGAGACGACCCTAAATACATCGACAAAATTTGCCCCTCTCTCCCCCCACCGTTTCCCCCTCCCCATAAATCCCTCACGAAAGAAGACGAAGTAAATATTCCTAAATTCTAAACCAGAACATCTGTTAGCATGAGTGACATAAAAGTAGATTTCTTAGGTGTTGCGAAACAACTCAAATCACTTAAGAAAGGCAAGTCTTCCGGTCCAGATGGTACACCAACCACGTTCCTTTCAGAGTGTGCAGACACAACAGCGCCTTTCTTAGAAATCATATACAACCACTCTCTTGACGAAAGGTCTGTTCCTAAAGACTGGAAAGTAGCACAGGTCACACCAATATTCAAGAAGGGAAATAGTATTAACTCATTGAATAACAGACCCATATCACTGACCTCAATTTGCCGTAGGATTTTGGAGCATATACTGTACTTGAACATTATGAATCATCTTGAAGAAAATGACTTATTGATACATAGCCAACACGGATTCAGAAAATATCGTTCTTGTGCAACACAGCTACCTCTTTATTCCCATGAAGTAATGAGTGCTGTCGACAACGGATCTCAGATCGATTTCGTATTCCTTGATTTCCAAAAGGCTTTTGATACCGTTCCTCACAAGCGACTACTGAAACGTTCCCTTTCAACAATTATACATGACTGTACTTAAACTGACACACAATATTTTTAGCGCAACGCAGTCTGACTTTCAAAAATCCCTACAAAAGAATGGCCCTGACTAACATTAACCTATACGTTTCACAAATCACTTACCTCACAAAAATCTTCGTTACTCGAACTACTGCAATACAGCGAGCGCCACTACTGCCAGCTAAATAAAAGATTCAAACTACTGAAGGCACTAACTACTGATAGGCACAGTTAGCAAAAGACAGATGTTGATAGAGAACAAACAATGTATTTACCTTAATATTGTTCAAAAGTCATATTATATATATCAGTTCATGACATCCAGTCTTACAAATTACTCTTTCTTAATGAGACACGTCCAGATCGTCCGCTCTCAAAATTCCGCCATCTCTCTCCCCACATCCACCACTGCTGGCGGCTCACCTCCAACTGTTAACGTTACACGCTGTTAGCAGCCAACTGCCCAACACTACAATAGCCAACAACAATGCAAACCAGCGACAGACTGCACACAGCACAGCCAGTGATTTTCATACAGAGCGCTACGTGTCAGTGGCGTTACCAATATAAGAACCTAAACAGCCTACTTACATAGCCCCCATGCTCCCCACAAAAAGTTTTACAAATTGTTTTGGGCACTGGCCAATACATATTTGTTAAAATTTTTTCACAATTACAATAACAAAGAAATCAAATGCACTCACTTATTGATACAATGTTGGTCAAAAGCTAAAATTTTCTCACAGTCCATAAAGACAGTCCTGATCGTTCATCATAGTAAAATTGCTCTGTTTTTCTCAAAGTCTGAGCAGTAAAAGAAAATGCACACAGAAAAATTGGATTTCCATGCAGTCTTGAAGAAGTAGTGTTGTCCTTCCAACAGAAAGACAGTGCTGACTCTTGACATGCAGACAGGTAATTGGCCACAACAGACCAAACCCACAGCAGAGTCAGTCGAAGTTTTGAAGAATATTAGTAGGTAGGTCATCACAGAGCAGACCCACTGTAGTCCTTGTAGAGATTATGATATTGGTGGGCCACCAGAGGTGTAGACCCACTGCAGTCCTTGTAGCAATAATGGTATTGGTGGACCATCAAAGGTGCAGACCCACTTGAGTCCTTGTAGAGATGGCCAGCAGCCATCTGCTGCGACTGTGCAGGTGCACAATCACCATCGAAGAATCTTGCATACAATATAGCAAGTCCATAAACCACCACTTGTGCACTCACAAAATTTTTTTTTGAAATGTCCTTAGAACCAGCAATGCTGTTAACCAGTCCCTTGCTGAATTATCAACACACGTGCAAACACTAACAGTCCCAACTTGTCACATATTGTGAATATACTATGATCTACAGATATGTGTGCAGTGAAATGAATGCTTACAAGTTACTTAATTTGATGAACTGGTGTCAATCACAATTTTATAACATGAGAATACAATTACAAAGGTACAGAAAACATCATTAAAAACATAATAATACAGATAATATTTGTAGTAATACAGGCTTTACAAAAGAATAGAAATAAACATATACATCAGTGTTACAGGAATTATGACATAAGTAAATATATAAAATAATGAGAATAGTTTTCGAAACATTAATTTCGCACATGAGCATTGAAACAGAACAGAATTAATAATGTCTAAACATCTTTACAATGTAAATAACATTATTAATGCAAACTATATTTGAGGATAACAGTATTCCTCATCATAGTGAATGTAACTGAGTATTAGAAAAATTCTACAACATAAATCTTATTAGCTAGACGCATAAAGACAGGAAAAACAGAAATACACAAGAGTACACAAACACATAGCAGAATAACACAGGAGGAAAGGACAGGGTTTGTTTTCAGTGTAACATTTGATACTGCAGTCCAACCCAAAACTTCATTCCATAGATCTTTCATCTTAGTTCAACATTTGTTTCCACCAAAAAAAAAATCCTATCCAAGCATGCTTTCTGTACTTATATGTTCACATATTTCTTACCTCATTATTTATTCTCCATTATCTTACCTCATCATTTATTTCCAATAAAATCCTACCTAAACCTGTTGTCCCTGTACCCTACTTTTTTGTTCATATCCTCTTTCAAAATACTTTTTGGCCAAACTATTTTCTTATAGCTTCTCAATGCATTTCTTCCAATTCATCATAACTCGTTCTCTTATATAGCCTACCCCACCTTAAGCTAACTTAAATCTACTGACCTCAGATGCTAAACTAAGGGACGAGGCAATGCAGCAGCATAAAACAATCAACACAAACAGCAATGACAAAAAAATGGAAATTGGCAAAACAAGCAGCAGTAAATGTAATAACTTTTATCTAAACATGACAAACCCGCAAGCAGAAAAAAATAGTCCACTAAAGACAGCAATGCAGATAAGGGAAATGTATATTCACATCTTAATGTCTATGTAATTAAAGTGGTGCACCACAATTTATTCTATGAGAAATATTACCAAGTAGTTGAAAAGAAAATTATGTATGCAAGTCTTGTGAAGGGAAATGTCTTTTTGTGCTCCTCTGTTTTTTTTTTTTTTTGAAGAAGATCATAAGTTATTATTTACTGGATCTGTAGGCATAAAACATCTATATTAGTACATCTATAAAATTTTATTTTTACCAATGCTGCAGTGCAGCTAGAAACTAGATATTAAACCAAATGAGCAAAGTCTCAACTAGAAAGGCAATAGATGTAAAATGTTTCTCATCATTTCATTAGGTATTTTAGTAAATACCATAAATTAAGAGCTCCACAGTATAATCATATGTTTTCAAGCTTGAGTGTGTCGTATTTGCGATGCTTTCTACAAAGAAATGTCAATAGCGAGGATAATGGCCTCCTTTTTTCTCCACCTGTGCCTCTGAAAGGCACACACTAATGACTTTTTTCCAGGCGACTGTCACGCAGCTGGGTGCCCATGACGCATTATGTGAAGGTCACTTAACTTTCTTACCGAAATATTTACGACACCAGTTTGCATTACAGTGACAGTCTCATATAAAAAATTTCACAGGTCGAGAATTTGTGTTGCAAATGTATAAAAACAAAATCCTTTAAATATAACAGCATCCAAAAAATTTTTGCCGGAATTGTGATACATTACGCATATACATACATTTCATAACTCTTAAAGTACGATTCTTGGTTTCCAACGTCCTTTTTCACAAACCAGAGTCCCTAACCACTACTGATCATTCCTTACCTTATTACACATGTACATATTCGTCGACACTTCTTCAATATTTCATCATAATAAATACATATCATAATAAACATTCCTCAACAGCATAATACACATCGTTGTCGTAATAATAACTTCATAACACCTCAGTCAAATCTCAAAAACGTCGTAGCTTTGTGTAATAGTTTAAAAACCAAAAAAATTCTCTGCTCATTTCAGTAGTGTCATCTACCTCAAACGTACTTTAAAAATCATGATTCCATACGAAATACATCATTCAAATCTCTCATAGTATCACAATGGTTCCAAAAAAATATGAACAGTTCACAAAGTACAGACAAAATACAGTTTCATAAGTGTGAAGTTATCAACTATGTAATTGTGTAAACATGTGTCACTGATGTAGTAAAAAAATGTTTGTTTCTCTGTTAAATAATCAGGTAGCTGTGTAATTCTGTTGGAGAAACATGGTACCGATGTGTAAAATTGTATAAGCAAATACCATATTAGCTAGGGCTCCTTGTGCTTGCCACACACATGGTACACAAAGTAAGCATGTACCCTCCTGAGGATTAATGTAATTATACCCTCAGGTGTTACAGATTGCAGCAATGGAATGAAATGTATCATGGAAAACCTTTGTATCATTGTAATTCAAAAATCTTTAAAAATAAATGTTTTAAGTACAAAATTAATCACTCAAATGCGAGTACTGTAGCGCTAAATGTGCGTCTTGCTGTAAGATATTTCTGTGGAAGTGTCGTAGTTATAGTCCTCTGTAAGCAAAGTTCTGCTGAAGTCAATATACTCACCTCATCACAAACAAAAGTGAAATGCTTTGCATATAGATATCTTAAGTTATTACGCTTATTGCTGTGATGAAGAAAGTACTTTGCTGTAACGTATTGTTGTGCTACAGAAAAGGCTGTCTCATTGTAGCTATACCACAAAAGTTACTACTAAAACATGTTTTACTTTCCAGAAGAATTCAGAAAAACTGTGCAGATATAAAACAGATGCACCGCAAAAGCAACAATGTAAATTGTGTCACACACTAGTAGCGTCATGATATAATCGTGTAACTGTCAAAGAAACCAAATGCTAAGTCATCTTTAATCTCACAGGAAGTACTTTAAATTCAGAATGTATTCTCAAGTAAACCAAAATGTTGCATTAAAATCTCGTTAGCAGAAGTGAGCCTTATAGTCGTTACGTAATCGTGCAATTAATAAGCAAGAATGTACAAATAACAACACTGTGTCGTCTGTTCACTATAACAATGCATTCGAAATTACTTGTCTAAGTTCCCTAGGTTCTTGACTGGATTGTTAACTTTAAAACATAGTTGCATATTAACAGTTTGTAAGTGTGACAAAGAGTACTAGTAACGTGAAGTGAAAAATGTTATAGCAAAGACTAAGTTAAAAAGCAGATTATCTTTCAATAAACGGTTTTACATGTGAAATGTGGTGCAATCCTTTACCCTTTCTAGTGCACAGAGTTTCAACTTCAAAGCAGTTATCATGTGGTGTACATCGGTAAAGAATACTTGAATTTTTCTGAAGGTTAGCTAATGTTATTTTCCTCGAGCCCAGCCAGCGCATGTGGCTGCCTGCTGTGCGAGTCATTGTCTGTTTCTTTGTTGGCGCACGTCGTTATTAGGATTAGGAGACCTAACTTCTACAAATTCACCTTGTCGAGAGGGCCCTGCCCTGTTTGAATCCCACCAGTTCTGATGCAATTCAGGTCTGTCGTTACGATTATATCGTCTGTCGTCATGTCGGTAGATTCCATAGTTTCTTTTTTGTCGGTCATGTGGTGGAGAATTTCTCCTGGAATCGTAACTGCGCAGTGGACCATTGCGTCTGACGTTATTCTGTCTCCCTTGATAATAATTGTTTTGGTTCCAATATTGTCTGTTTTTATGGTTAACTCTGTCATTTTCATTACTACGGAAATGCGATCTTTCTTTGTGATTATTATTATTCTGCCAGTGGTTGTCATGTGGGTGGTGTCTGTTTTGATCACGATTTACGTTGTAATAATAGCCTTGTCATGTCCAGTTATTATGTCTTTCCTCGCGGAATTGTGACGGATGTGACCTGTAATTGTCGTGCTCCTGTTTTCGCGTTCCACGATTGTCAGTGTCAATTTCCAATTCTTGTAACAGTCCCTGAAAAGCTTCAATACCGTCTTTGCAACGTCCTGCCAAAATAATATGTCATAAATGTTCAGGTAATTTGATTAAGCAAATGCGGATGAGTTCTGAGGGGCTGTATGAGTTTGACAGGTACTGATTCTTGTGCAAAATGTCTTCAAAATACTCTATAAGACTGGAAAATTCAGATTGTTCGAAATATTTCATCATTATGATGCTATGGTTTACTTGGTCTTGTGTAGCTTGAGATCAATATGCTGAGAGGAAGGCATGATAAAATTCTCCTTCACTGTGACAATCATGAATGACCGATCGCATTCTTTCAGCTGGTTCATTCTCTAAGTAGCCACACATAAATTCTAATCTGTGCTCTAATGACCAGTTGGGAGGAAAACAATGAGAGAATTGATGGAGCCACGCTTGTGGATGAATGATGTTGCCAGAATTTTTAAATGTTTTGAATTTACGTGTAGTAATGAACAGCTTATAGTCAAAATCATCATGTTGACGAGTCGCATATCGGTCATTGTTACTTTGTTTCGGCGGTTCCATCTCAAAATTCGGTGCACCTTGCCAATTTATTTCATAATTTCCGAAATGCCCTGTGTTATTATTTTGTGGCTTTTCCGTATTTCTAAGTCCCTCTTCCCGTGTTGGAGCGCGAGTGTCCTCTGAAATATGTAATTCTTGTATTACTTGTGCCAACTGATCTTGTACTTCCCGGATTTCTCTTTGGTGTTGCGTATTAATTTGATTATGATTTTGTTTGAATTTCCTAATTTGTTCGTACTCTTCTATGTCATTAAAGACTACTGGTCTTGCGTCATTCAGATTATCATCTACCTCCGTAGATAAATTATTTAGCTGATCCGAAAGTTCGACTACTTTCTCTGATAATGAACTAATTTCCTCCATGTGTCTTTCTGAACCAATTTTCAGAGTATCTACTGTGTCCTTTAAGTTTTCCTGAGTTTTTGCAAGTAGCGTAACCGAATCGGTAGATGCAACTGAGTCAGTTTTAGCCCACAAGGTATCATGATTTTCGTGAACAATGGTTTGCAGTTCTTTTATGGCTGCTTCGTGATACTGTAATGCATTTTCACGCCGCGAAAAAATAGGTTGAAAATGCTCACAAATTTGTGTTTTTACGTCATAACAGACTTTTTTACATTTCGATTCGATGTTATGTAATTCAGTAGTTAAATCTTCACGTGTTTGCTGAAGTGTTTCTTTAATTTGTTTCTGATTTTGTTCCATTTGTTGCTGTGACTGTTTTTGATTTTGTTCCATTGCGTCTAACTTTTGAAGCTCTTGTCCCATTTGTTGCATTAATTGTAATAACAATGCCTTGGTGTCTGAAACATGTTCCTCTGTACCTTTCGACTGTGCATTTGCACCTGCAACATTTGCATTTTGAAAAGTAGAAAATGTGTCTTGACTTAATTGAGAAAAATGTGAGGACGCAAAACCTGAATCTACGATATTTGCAAGATTGTGTCCTGTCATTTCGGATTCCTGAGGCGATCTGTTGCCGACCGATCGATCGATAATGCTTCCCTGTTCACTATTTGTTTCACTGTCTACGCTATAATTTGCCGTCCGCTCCATTTCCCTATGCACAATTACCAAATTACTACTTTGAACATTAGTTAATTCATTACTCGGTGGCGCTAACACACTGCTGTTGTCGTCTATGTCATTTCTCAGTTTACTTTGGAGCCTAGTACTACGTTTTTCACACGCCATAATTGTCACAATATTTCACACGATATCACAGAAAAGCACAATTTGAAGAGCAAAAATAAGAAAACACATTAACAAAGCACTGAAAATAATATCTAGTTAATCGCAAGCGCAGCTGCGAAATACTTCGTGTAAATCTACATGCACGCCACAACTGTTTTACTGTACAACAATGAAAGACTGCAACTACAAAGAAGATTCTCTCTAGAATTACGTGCTAGCAATAAACAAAAGCTACACTAATTACACAAACCACAAGAAAAAATCAGAAGATTCCAGTGAGGTATCCTCGGCTAAGGGTCGACGTATGAAACGTCCCCTTTGAACAATTATACATGACTGTGCTTAAACTGACACACAATATTTTTAGCGCAACGCAATCTGACTTTCAAAAATCCCTACAAATGAATGGCCCTGACTAATATTAACCTATACGTTTCACAAATCACTTACCTCACAAAAATCTTCGTTACTCGAACTACTGCAATACAGCGAGCGCCACTACTGCCAGATAAATAAAAGATTCAAACTACTGAAGGCACTAACTAGTGATAGGCACAGTTAGCAAAAGAAAGATTTTGATAGAGAACAAACAATGTATTTACCTTAATATTGTTCAAAAGTCATATTATATACATCAGCCCATGACATCCAGTCTTACAAATTTACTCTTTCTTAATGAGACACGTCCAGATTGTCTGCTCTCAAAATTCCGCCATCTCTCTCCCCACGTCCACCACTGCTGGCGGCTCACCTCTAACTGCGCAACGCTACGCGCTGTTAGCAGCCAACTGCCCAACACTACAATAGCCAACAACAATGCAAACCAGCCACAGACTGCACGCAGCACAGCCAGTGATTTTCATACAGAGCGCTACGTGTCAGTGGCGTTACCAATATAAGAACCTAAACAGCCTACTTACACTATTAATCAAATTGCGTGCATATGGAGTATCGTCTCGGTTGTGTGACTGGATTCGTGATTTCCTCTCCGAGAGGTCACAGTTCGTAGTGATAGACGGTAAATCATCGAGCAGAACAGAAGTGATATCTGGCGTTCCGCAAGATAGTGTCATAGGTCCTCTGCTGTTCCTGATTTGCATAAATGATCTAGGCGATAATCTGAGCAGCTCCCTTAGATTGTTTGCAGATCATGCTGTAATTTACTGTATATTAAAATCATCAGACAGTCAAATCCAATTACAAAATGATCTAGAGAGAATTTCTGTATGGTACGAAAAGTGGCAATTGGCACTAAGCAAAGAAAAGTGCGAGGTGATCCACATGGGTACTAAAAAAAATCCGATAAATTTTCGGTATACGATAAATCGCACAAATCTAAGGGTTGTCAATTCGACTAAATACCTAGGAATTACAATTACGAGCAACTTAAATTGGAAAGACCACATAGATAATATTGTGGGGAAGGCGAAACAAAGACTGCTCTTTGTTGGCAGAACACTTAGAAGATGCGACAAACCCACTAAAGAGACAGCCTGCATTACACTTGTCCGTCCTCTGCTGGAATATTGCTGCGCGGTGTGGGATCCTTACCATGTGGGATTGACGGAGGACATCGAGAAAGTGCAGAGAAGGGCAGCCCGTTTCGTGTTATCGCGCAATAGGGATGAGAGTGTCTCTGATATGATACGCGAGTTGGGGTGGCAGTCACTGAAACAAAGGCGGTCTTCTTTGCGGTGAGATATATTTATGAAATTTCAATCACCAACTTTCTCTTTCTTGTGCGAAAATATTTTGTTGACAGAAGTGATCATCATAATAAAATAATAAGAGAAATCAGAGCTCTAACGGAAAGATTTAGGTGTTCCTTTTTCCCACGCGCCATCCGAGAGTGGAACAGTAGAGAAGTAGAATGAAAGTGGTTCGCTGAACCATCTGCCAGGCACTTAAGTGTGGATTGCAGAGTAAGCATGTAGATGTAGATGTACTATGTTATTCCAAACAACCTAAAGCCCAGCCGGCCGCGGTGGCCGTGCGGTTCTAGGCGCTTCAGTCCGGAACCGCTGGACTGCTACGGTCGCAGGTTCGAATCCTGCCTCGGGCATGGATGTGTGTGATGTCCTTAGGTTAGTTAGGTCTAAGTAGTTCTAAGTTCTAGGGGACTGATGACCTAAGATGTTAAGTCCCATAGTGCTCAGAGCCATTTGAACCATTTGAACCTGAAGCCCAACTACCTCATGCCCCCTTTCATAATTTCTCTTTCCAAAATGATATTCGTCCACTTCAACTGTAACTCCTGCCTCCTCCCCTACGTTCCACTTTAACTGATTTGGCTGAAAGTGTAGCGAACAAAACTCTGCTTCTTTGAGTAGATATACGACTTCTTCCTGCAAAATGTCTAGTACTCTGGTGCTTATTAACAATTTTTTGTTATTAAAGGAAAACGATATTATTCAGCAAATGTTACAAGAGAATCGTAAATGAACTGTCCTGTAATATACCGTTTCGTACCTCCCACAGTCGTTAGGAATCTATGGGGTCACTACATACACTCCTTATTGCAAAAACTACATTGCAAATCATTATAAACGTTAGTAATCGCACTCATCCATTATCGTATTACTGTGTTACGTGGCTTTATGCTTAATTACAGACTTACTATTTTATCAGTTGATTTGTTTTCACCACGTAGCGCCCGCTGTTTACGTCCTTCTTTGTTGCTGAGCGATGCGTCACTTTTCGTTCTGACGCCGCAACCCTTCCTTTCCTATATCTTTAATATTTTGCGTCTATATAAATGATGAGCTATTGGTCTTGCCGTTTAACAACTTTTTAATAACTGTGGAAGTATTACAGGCATCGGGTCCCACCTAACGTGTCACCCGCCTATACGTTTTACATGAACCTTTCAAAGACTCGATCGATCTGTTTACAAAGAGAAAGCAGAATACCTCTTCCTTTGATGTTGTCCAACAACGACCTAGGACGCTCGACGCCCTCGCGGCCCAGGCTCGTCCATGGCTCGCGGTAGTTTGCAGCATTCGTTTTATTCCTTGCCCACTTGCCGCTACGTCGAACTTTCGTGGTGATCGTTGGGCAACGTCTTCCACGTTATCTGCAATATAGATAAACTTTCTTCCCACAGTATTTCTGAAAACCCAAAAACAAACTTAAAGAACATAATAATAATAACTGTTCTTACAATTATTCGTGTAAGTCTTGGTCGATTTAATGAGGGGTGGGACAGGCGTAAGCCTTGTGACACCACAGTATTCAGAAGTGTCGCTTTCTGGCCGCTTCTGGCTCTGCTATCACCGTGGGTCACAAAAACGAGACGGAGTGTGGTGACCACAGACCATAGAGTATGATGTATGCTCGCGACAATTGTGTTAGAATGTGACTACAGTCTGCGACATTAACAAAATAATGTCACACAGTACGTCATTGCTCAAAGCCGACGGGTGGCTTCGGACACTAGAATTGACCCAAAGAACGTATATTATGAAAACTACCGTCAATGAATTCATAAATAATTAAGGAAATGGCTATAATTTTGTTTAGTAATACTTATAAGGGCCAAATAATCTCGCAGTGGATAATGAGAATGCCGTAATATGACTTCTTATTGTATGTAAACTCAGTTACGTAGCTTAAGCAGCTTAGCTAGGATTGGTCGGCGCTCGGAATCTAATAAAGGACACCACAATTTACGATTGTTGGCAGATAATAATAATAATAATAATAATAAAAAGAAACGTAAATTCACCTGTTCACCTGATAAAACATTGGTCATACACGTAAGAGCAAAACCCTCTAAAAGAATGCGTGAAAACTTATGCAGTAACAGCTACAATAAAACAAAAGAGAGAGATAGAGGTAGGAAATAGCAGTTACTGCTGTTTTTGGTAGGTCAGCAATGTCAACAGGAACTGTAATACATTTCACTGAAATAACGTGTATCTTTAAAGAAATCGAGTATGAAGAAATGTACCTCACAAGATAAAATATAAATTACATTCAAAACTACATAAAACTGTTTGATTCTTTATAGCGTGACTGCGTTTGGCGCTGCAGCTTATCTTTTTGTAGACGATGCGTCGTGAGGTCGGTGGCATTTCGCTGGTACCGGCGGCGTAATTATTACTCTTCCATAAGTGATGAAACTGCCATGGATACATCCTCTTGATTCATGTAGGCACCACCATGCATTATCATCATCCTTTTTGGCGTTTCTGTGGTCACAGGTCGGTCGTGTGACGTAGTCGTTGATGTGTAATTGATGTCTCTTCTGAACAGCGCGTTGCAAGGCATCCCAGGTATTCTCAATAATGTTTGTGTCTGGTAAGTTTGGTGACCATCGGAAGTGTTTAAACTCAGAAGAGTGCTCCTGTAACCACTCTGTAGCAATTCTGGACGTGTGGGTTGTCGCATTGTCCTGCTGGAATTGCCCGTCCGTCGGAATGCACAGTGCACATGAATGGATGCAGGTGATGAGACGGGATGCTTACGTACGGTCACCTGTCACAGTCACATCTAGACGTATCAGGGGTCCCATATCACTCCAACTGCACACGCCCCACACCGTTACAGATATAGCCGTACAAGTCCATCTGTTCGATACAATTTGAAACGAGACTCGACCGACGAGGCAACATGTTTCCAGTTATCAACTGTCCAATTGTAAGTAGGCTGTTTATGTTTTCTTATTGGTAACGCCACGTAGCGCACTATATGAAAAATCACTGGCTGTGCTGTGTGCAGTCTGTGGATAGTTTGCATTGTTGTCTGCCATTGTAGTGTTGGGCAGCGGCAGCTGGATGTGAACAGCCCGTAGCGTTGTGCAGTTGGAGGTGAGCCGCCAGCAGTGGTGGATGTGGGGAGAGAGATGGCGGAGTTTTGTAATTTGTCATGAACTGCTATGTATATTATGACTATTAAGGTAAATACATTGTTTGTTCTCTATTAATATCTTTCATTTGCTAACTATCCCTATCAGTAGTTAGTGCCTTCCGTAGTTTGAATCTTTTATTTAGCTGGCAGTAGTGGTGCTCGCTGTATTGCAGTAGTTCGAGTAACCAAGATTTTTGTGAGGTAAGTGATTTGTGAAACGTATAGGTTAATGTTAGTCAGGGCCATTCTTTCGTAGGGATTTTTTGAAAGTCAGATTGCGTTGCGCTAAAAATATTGTATGCCAGTTTAAGCACAGTCCTGTATAAATGGTTCAAAGAGGACGTTTCACAATGTCGGTGTTGAGGGGTCCAGGCGTGGCGTAAAGCTTTGTGTCGTGCAGTCATCAAGGGTACACGATTGGGCCTTCGGCTCCGAAAGTCCATATCAATGATGCTGACACTTGCTGATGGCCCAACATTGAAATCTGCAGCAATTTGCGGAATGGTTGCACCTCTGTCAAGTTGAACGTTTCTCTTCAGTCGTCGTTGGCCCCGTTCTTGCAGGATCTTTCTCCGGCGGCAGCGTTGTCAGAGATTTGATGTTTTACCGGATTCCTGATATTCACGGTACACTCATGAAATGCTCGTACGGGAAAATCCCCGCTACCTCGGAGATTCTGTGTCCCGTCGCTATTGTGCCGACTATAACACCACGTCCAAACTCACATAAAGGTTGATAACCTGCCATTGTAGCAGCAGTAACCGATCTAACAAATGCGCCAGACACTTGTATTCGAACAGGCATGCCTATACCAGTTTCTTTGGCACTTGAATGTTTAAAAGTAAGTCAGTATAATATTTAGAAACATATCTCGTTTGCCAACATACCCATCTATTTTCGAGAATTAATCGATCGACAGTTGAATCGAAATTAATTATTAAAAATTTATTATTTGTTGTTTTAGGTATAGTTGTGACGTTACAACCTCCGTCATCGTCACCTGATCTTGCCACTCTTGTGAAGGAAGAACGATATAAGATTCCCTTGAAAACCATACATGACCTCTGTTTATCCGTTCCGAGACGACTGGAAGCTGTTTTGAATGCCAGCTATTTTCTACACCGTATTAGGAATTGTAGCCCGTTGTATTTTTGGTGTTTCTATACTTTTATCCAACCCCTGTACATGCAGAAGGACATGATTTCTGTATCACTATATGCTTCCCGTTTTTACGGGAAACGCTCTGCCTCTGAAAGTTTTTTCTTTTTTTTTCTTTTTTGCCATCAGTCTCCTGACTAGTCTGATAAAGACCACCACTGTTTTTTTTGTTGCGCCAAACTGCTCATCCCCGAGTAGCATCTACATGCAACATGTATAGTCATCTGATAAATATATTCCCATGTTTGTTACCCCCTATAATATATGCCGCAGTTTACTCCTTCTAGTGCCTGGTATCTCAATAGATGCCCTATGATCCTGTCCTTATTCTTGTCAGTGTTTTCTACACTGAAGCGATAAAGAAACTGGTATGGGCATGCGCCTTCAAATACAGAGACATGTAAACAGGCAGAACACGGCACTGCGGCCGGCAACGCCTATATCAGAAGACAACAAGTGTCTGGCGCAGTTGTTACACCAGTTACAGCTGATACAATGGCAGGTTATCAAGATTTAACTGAGTTTGAACATGGTGTTATGGGTGGCGCACGAGTGATGGGACACAGAATGTCCGAGGTAGCGATGAAGTGGGGATTTACCTGTAAGACCATTTCATGAGTGTACCGTGAATATCAGGAGTGTACCGTGAATATCAGATCTCCCACATCGCTGGGGCCGGAAAAAGATCCTGCAAAACGAGACCAACGACGACTGAACAGAATCGTTCAACCTGACAGAAGTGCAACTCTTCCACTAATTGGTGCAGATTCCAGTGCTAGGACATCAAGTGTCATCGTGCGAACCATTCAACAAAAAATCACCAATATGGGCTTTCGGAGCAGAAAGCCCACTCATTTACCCTTGATGACTGCACGACACGAAGATTTACAACATCGACATTGGACTGTTGATGACTGGAAATATGTTGCCTGGTCGGACGAGTCTCGTTTCAAATTGAATCGAGCGGATGAACGTGTTCGGGTATGAAGACAACCTCATGAATCCATGGACCCTGCATGTTAGCAGTGGAGTGTTCAAGCTGGTGGAGGCTCTGTAATGGTGTGGGGCGTAAGCAGTTGGAGTGATATGGGACCCCTGTTACGCCTAGATACGACTCTGACAGATGTCACGTACGTAAGCATCCTGTCTGATTATCTGCATCCATATGTGTCCATTGTGCATTCCGTTGGACTCGGGCAATTTCAGCAGGTGAATGCAACACCCCACACGTCCAGAATTGCTGCAGAGTGGCTCCAGAAACACTCTTCTGAGTGTAAACACTTCCACTGGCCACCAAACGCCCCAGATATGAACATTTTTGAGCATATCTGGGATGCTTTACAACATGCTGTTCAGAAGAGATCTCCACCCCCTCGTACTCTTAGGAATTTATGGGCAGCCCTGCGGGATTCATGGCGTCAGTTCTTTCTAGCACTACTTCAGACATTAGTCGAGTCCATGCAACGTCGTGTTGCGGCACTTCTGCGTGCTCGTAGGGGCCCTACACGATATTAGGCAGGTGTACCAGTCTCTCTGGCTCTTTAGTGTATTTAACCCTTTAGTGGATGATTCAGCGCGAAACTTCCTTATTTCTTGTTTCATCAGTCCACTTGATTTTGAACATTCTTATTTAGCACCACATTTCAAAAGCTTCGATACTTTCCTTTCCAGGTTTTCCATAGTTCATAAGTCAGATGCACACAATGCTGTGCTCCAAACAAACATACTCGGAAATTCCTTTCTCAACTCAAGGCCGATGTCTGATATTATATTAGTAGACATCTCTTGACCAGGAATGCTCTCTTTGGGCTGTGCTAGTCTGCTTCTTGTGTCCTCCCTGCTTTCTACAACATACTTTATTTTCCTTCAGAGGTAATACATTTCGTACATGTCGTCCGTTACATGGTCCGCAGCTTTCGTGTTTTCTCCCTAAACTCATTTCTGTGACTCCTGAATACTTTCGTGTTTCTTTGATTTACTTTCAGTTCATTTTCTGTGCTCATGAGACTGTTCATTCTATATAACAAGTCGTGTAATACTTACCCACTTTCCCTGAGATAAGCAATGTTAACAGCTAATTTTATCATATGCACTTTTCTACCATTAATTTCAATCTCATTTCTGAATCTGTCTCTCATTTCCGACGTTACTTCTTCGGCATACAGTTTCAACAGTAAAGGAGAACTCCTGGAATCGTGCCTTACTCCTTTTTAACCCGAGCATTTCTCGTTGGGTGCGGGTCTTCGGTTCCTAGTGTTCCCTCTTCGTTCTTATACACATTGAAACATCCCCTTGGAAAAATTAATGAATTACTGTGCTGATAAACCTCTTACGTTATGTGATTTTCAAACAGCTGAACAGAACTGAATGTACTCAGACATTTCTCTTTACTTATTCTGATCAACACTAAACTGACACACAATATATTTTGCACAACACAATCTGACTTTCAATAATCCCTACAAAAGAATGGCCCTAACTAACAATATCCTATACCTTTCATGAATCACTTACCTCACAAAAATCTTCGTTACTCGAACTACTGCAATACAGCGAGTGCCAATACTGCCAGCTAAGTAAAAGATTCTAACTACTGAAGGCACTAACTACTGATAGGCATAGTTAGCAAATGAAAGATTTTGATAGAGAACAAACAACGTATTTAACTTAATAGTGTATAAAAGTAATAATATATATATCAGTTCATGACATCCAGTCTTATAAATTTCCTTTTACTGGCGGACACACGTCCAGATCGTCTGCTCTCAAAATTCTACCATCTCTCTCCCCACACCCGCCACTGCTGGCGGCTCACCTCCAACTGCGCAACGCTACGCGCTGTTCACATCCAACTGCCCAACACTACAATAGCAAAAATTCCAACAATGCAAACCAGCCACAGACTGCACACAGTACAGCCAGTGATTTTCATACAGAGCGCTACGTGGCGTTACCAACATAAAAACCTAAACAGCCTACTTACAGCATTACACTGTATTTTAGCCCTGTTACGTATACATAATTTTCTTTGAGGATGTCAAATGCCTTACAGTAAGTCGTATAGGTTAACGACCGTCTTTTGCAACTGTAATAAAAGTCTTATTAAGACAACATACCTTACATAACTTTAATTTGACGAGCCCTTTTCCTACGCTTACAAATCATATCAAAGTGTCATGTTTCCGTTATGAGCCATAACAACTTCCCTGGTATTTTTACCTTTCCTAAAGTCAAAATGGCACATCCTCAGTTTTTGTTGTACTATCGAAATATTCGATGGCACAGGAAAAGTATGTCTATGGGCTCTGTTTGTAGGATGCCCGCTGCGCGTGATTTCACTTGTTCTGCGGGCGTCCTCTTGACATCCTGATTTGCTCCACTGACTGGCGTGTTACCAGCGGTGGTTGGGGAGAGAGAGAAGATGCGGACAGACCGGGCCCTCCAGACGTAACGAAGCCTTCCGGTGCTGGCCCACTTGAGGCCCTCAGACCGCTCTTTGAGACCTCTCCCGCACTGCACGTGGCGTGACTCAGCCTGTAGTCTATAAGCCGCTGTTTACCGTCTGCACCACACACGTCAGCACCCGACAAGTAGGGAACTCGACGCGTCGATCACATAAATGTTGTCATACTGACTGACTGCTCGCTCGTTCTAGGTAGAACATTTTACCCATTATGAATGAAAAACACGCGACGCTGGTGTTTTTTATTCATAAATGGTCTTCTTGTTGTCTTCACACCTACGAATGATTTGATGCAGTTCCCCATGATGCTCTATTATGTACAAACCTCTCCATCTCCGAATAAATACTGCAACGAACATCTTTTCGATTCATGCTTACTGTATTCATCACTCGGTCTCCCTCTACAATTTTTATCCTCCACACTTTCCTCATGTTCTAAATTGCTGATCCGTTGATGTCTCAGAATGTGTCCTATGAGCCGATAATACCCTCATTTACTCCCGTTGTGCCACAAATTTCTTGTGTCCCCAATTCTGTTCAGTACCTCTTCAAAATTACATGATCTACCCACCTAATCTTCAGCATCCTTCTGTAGTACCACATATGAATAGTTTCTATTCTCTTCCTGTTCTAAACAGTTTGGCGGTCATGTTTCACCTCCACACATAGCAACTTCCCATACAAGTTCCTTCATAAAAGATTTCGTAACACTTACACTTATGTTAAATGCTAACAAATTCTTCCTTTTCAGAAATTTTTCTCGTGTTAGGCCAGTACACATTTTATAATCTCACCACTTTGGTCATTTTCAGTTATTTTGATGCGAAAATAACAAAATTCAATGACTACTTCTATTGTTTAGCACTCCGTCTTCAGGCCAAAAGCGGCCCATCGGGACCATCCGACCGCCGTGTCATCCTCAGATGAGGATGCGGATAGGAGGGGCGTGTGGTCAGCACACCGCTCTCCCGGTCGTTAAGATGGTTTTCTTTGACCGGAGCCGCTACTATTCGGTCGAGTAGCTTTGCAGTTGACATCACAAGGCTGAGTGCACCCCGAAAAATGGCAACAGCTCATGGCGGCCCGGATGGTCACCCATCCAAGTGCCAGCCACACCCGACAGCGCTTAACTTCGGTGATCTAACAGGAACCGGTGTATCCACTGCGGCAAGGCCGTTGCCTACTTCTATTGTTTAATTTCCTAAACTAATTCCCTCGTCATCGCCTGATACTTCGACTACATTCCATTACCTGTGTCTTACTTTTGTTGATGTTCATCGTATAACCTCATTTCATTGTACTACCCAGTCATTTCAACTGTTCTTCAACTCTTCTGCTCTCTCTGATAGAATTACAACGTCACTGCCAAACCTTAAAGTTTTAATTTCTTCTCCCTTCAATTTAGTCCCATCAGCAAATTTCTCGTTGATCTCCTTTACAGCCCACTCAGTGTACGGCCTACATGTCAAACATCAATGAGAGGCTGCAACCTTGTCTCACTCTCCCCTCAACTGCTGCTTATCTTTCACGCCTTTCTACTCTTATAACTATAGTGTCGTTTTGGCGCAAGATGTACAGTTGGCGACAGAATTCACTCCCTTGCTGTGCCAATGATAGACAAGAAAGATAATTCGCAACGAAAATGGCGAAATAAGCTGCAGTTTCTGTTGAACGCCCTTTGCTGGACTCAAAACCATATATTTTCCACCTTTGCGTCATTACGTAAGTAAGAATAATTCGGAATATTCAGTCGAAGTGACAAGAAAATATCGAGTGAATTTAGCAGGATAACTCTGAATGAAACCAGGAAGTAGATCGATAGTTAAACATTTGCCAAAAGTCTCCTACAATTTTGCCAATTCTCCATTAGACCAGCGACAGGAAGAATACGGCAGCTCAGTCGATGTGGATCTTGAGCTCACTTGCACCGAGTTAAGTTGGTTTCCCGATGACAAGGTGTCGCCGGCAACCACTGCATTGACTGGGAGCAGAAATACCAAAGAGGTCAATGGGTTTTATTCGCATTTCTGTAAGTATGATTTGGGTCTGAAACGTAGTTATGAATAATATCCAGGTGCACCGACTGCGAGTCGAACATCACAAATACAGAGCAGGGAAAATTATTCTGTGGTTGTCCTCTTCTGTAGCTTTAATAGGTATTTCTGTATTTCTGCATTAAGCAAACTGCAAACTAAAAATCTCAGTCACTGGAAGCGATTCGATTTTTTTAGCATCATGAGATGCTATTTACATAATGAGTAAATAACACTCATTTTAATATTATAGTCTCGAAAACAGTATTCTAAAAGAACGCTTCCTTTGTCAAAACTTCTAATACATAGCAACACAAATGAAAAGACGACATATCACAACTTATGGATGTCACGTTTTGTAATCAGATTTCATATGCTACAAAAAACATATACTCGTAGCTTAAAATCACAAAAGCATGACTGTAATACGTCAAATACGTCATTGATAAAGAAAACTGTAATTAATCCTATAGAAACCAAAGAGACGAAATGTATTGTCTAATCATAACGATTTAAATATATCTGTTGGTGGTGCTCTGTCGGTAACAGCGTAAAGTGCCTGGTGTATGAAAATGGTTCAAATGGCTCTGAGCACTATGGTACTTAGCAGCGGAGGTCATCAGTCCCTTAGAACTTAGAACTATTTAAACCTAACGACATCACACACATCCATGCCCGTGGCAGGATTCGAACCTGCAACCGTAGCGGTCGCGCGGTTCTAGACTGAAGCGCCTAGAACCGCTCGGCCACTTCGGCCGGCCTGGTGTATGACCTTTTCAATTGTCAGACAGCTTAAGAGAGGGAAGAACCAGAGTAACAGGAAGAGGTTACCCTAGACGAGCCTGGGACGGAATTTTTGTAGTTGGCGCATTTTGCTCGTAGTTCATTTCTTGGTTGTTTCACACTGACGACCGCTCTGGGCTATCACGGCACATTTGTATGTGAACTATCGTCGTGTGATTATTAAAAGAGGCTGCTGTGTTAAATATTATGGCACTTGCGGCCCGATATGACTCACTGAACGACGCTAATCATAGTTTCATTTCACCTTGAACACTTCTGGATAGGTTTACGATCGTTTTCAGGATACTCACTGCGCACATCAACTTGTCTCATGAGACAATTGCTCATCAGTTCTTGTTTAGTTGAAAGGCTGAGGGTCATGTAAATAGGACAAAAACAGAAGAAGAAATAGGCATGAAGATTAGGCACTTCGCTCTTTACATCACTGAGGAATAACTTGAAAAATTTAAGCATTGGTAGGGCACGAACTGCGATGTAAAGAGATTGACTAAATAAATTAAACATTTCCACATGAAACCTGAACCATTTCTCTGGTAAGTTTTTCCGTTTTTGATATTGCTCTAACCTCTCTGAATCGTTTTAAACACTTTGGCAACTCGAGTTCGCAGTGTAAAAGTGACCACCTCCCGGTAATGACATTTCTGTCTCGGTGCGATGAACTCAACTAGCTTCCTACACTTTCATCGTAAAGCTCAGCAATTATGTACTTTCAGGAAGAGAGCCAAAAAGAGAGAATAAAATTGTCCACAAATTGAGAAAACAAAAAGAGTCAGTTTCCATGGAATCGATACGGTTTAATGTTACTTCGACAAGCGTAATTACATCATAGCAGTCCTGACGGATGCAGGATGTGGCGATTAATTTTTACAGTTTATTAGTTTTTCAAGAACGAAAAAGTCCAGTAACGACGTCTCAAAGAAGGTGCTTTGTTTGCAAAAAATGAGGCAGAATATTTTATTTTTTTATCTTGCGTATATAGTTGACAGTATTTTGAATCCAAGTTTTTGACCTCCAAAACGCTCGGGATAACTTTTTGTGGCCAAAACACCAAGAAATTTTGTCTCTTTTTTTCGGGTTTCCGGCCTATTCGTCGGAAACTGTGCGTCCTACTGAAAACGTTACTCTTACCAGAATGAAAGAGCATTAAATTTTGCCTCAAATAACCAAGTTAAATGTCAAAATCAGTGCAGCCGTTTGCTCGCAATCAGTTATCAAACTTCATTTATTTTTACCTGCTTAGCTAAAAAGTCGCCTCCAACGCCTGTAACTCAAAAACGGCTAGTTAAAATTAAAAATGTCAAATTATCAATTTCATAGACCATGAAAATTCATTTTCCGAAGGCAGCTAGTTTTTCAGTTTTAGGTACTATTAAGCGTTCATACACTTTAAAGTCGAAATAACGCTTTTTCTTTTGGTTCAAATGGCTCTGAGCACTATGGGATTTAACATCTATGGTCATCAGTCCCCTAGAACTTAGAACTACTTAAACCTAACTAACCTAAGGACTTCACACAACACCCAGTCATGACGAGGCAGAGAAAATCCCTGACCCCGCTGGAAATCGAACCCGGGAACCCGGGCGCCGGAAGCGAGAATGCTACCGCAAGACCACGAGCTGCGGACATAAGAAGAAGATAAGAAACAATAAAATCAGGCGAGAAAACGGTGACTTAAATTGTAAAACGGCGGAAAATTGTGGAAAGTTAAAACATTCAGCAAAGGGTTGGCAGAGCGAATAAAATACACAGGAAGCAGACAGGTAACGCAGTAGACACACAATTAAGAAACATGGCGACAGTCTGGTTTCTGTTCGCAAGAGATATAAAAATCACACCTAGCGACAGTATGATGTCCGTTCGCAGCACTTCGGAAAAGACACACTACACTGAACACCCACTGTAAACACTGCACTAAAATGTCGGCACAAAGAGGGCAGATGGCGGGGGGGGGGGGGGGGTGGACCTGGACAGATGGGGGGGAAAACAAGGAGGGAGGAGAGGAAAAACGAAAGGGGGGCAACCAAAGGAGGGAGAGGACTCATAAGGGGGGGAGGGGTAGGGCAGATGCGAGAGGTGAATGGGAAAAGGCAGAGGAGGGAAATGCAAAAGGACTCGGGGGTGAGAAGGGGGGCAGAGAGAGGGTAGGTGGGAAAAAGAGGATGGAAGGGGGGCAGAGGGAGCCCAGGAAAAGGACAGAGGAAAGGAGAGGGGATGAGGATCAGAGTTGATAGGAGGGATAAATGGAGGGAGAGAAGGCATCATCCGGGAGGGGAAGTTGATGGAAGCCACCTTGGGAGAGGAGATGAAGGGTGTAGAGATGGAGGGTAGGGGGGACACAACAGTGAAGATGTGGCAGGGGGTGGGGATGGGAGAGGAGAGGAGCAACCAGGAGGTGAGGGGGATCAAGGCAGCGGGAGGTGTAGAGTATGCAGATATGTTCGAGGAATAGGAGCAGATGGGGGAAAGGAATGAGGTCTGCGTGGGGGATGGGAGGCGTATACGAAGGCGAGGTGGAGTGCATGACGCTTAAGAATCTGGAGGGACTTATAGAATTTGGGGGTGGGGGGCAGATATCCAGGCGGGACTGACATAACAGAGGATGGGACGGATTAAGGATTTGTAGGTGTGGAGGATGGTAGAGAGGTGCAACCCCCATGTCTGGCCAGAGAGGAGGCGGCTGTGGGCTTTGAATTGGATGGAGCGGAGATGGGGGATCCAGGTGAGGTGACAGTCAATGGTGAGGCCAAGGTAGGTGAGGGTGGGGGTGAGGCGGACAGGACGGGTGCAGACAGTAAGGGAGAAATCCAGGAGCTGGAAGGAGCGAGTGGTACGACGTACGATGATTGCCTGGGTCTTGGAAGGATTGATTTCCAGGAGCCACTGGTTACACTATGCGGCAAAAAGGTCAAGTTGATTCTGGTAGAGGAATGTTTTTTTTTTCTTTATTGTTATTTTTAAACCTCTTTACAGGCAGGCCTGCAGCAGCATACTACGCCGCTCTTTGGCCCCAGAGAAACACAGAAGATACAAATGGGGACAATTAGAGAAAAAAATATGGTGGACATATCAGAGACAAACACTTTTTAAAATACATGGAGCCGTTCATGGGCGTAGAGTCCAAGATAAAATTTGTTCAGACACTTGGACACATACAGAGACGAAAAGTGTCACATGTGAACGTAGGTGCACAAAACGAATAACACTGAACCACTTAAGCACAAAACGACAGCACACACAGAAACATGAGGCGTTGATCTCCGGCGCACGAATGTTCACTAACCGTGTACGAGTCCGGGGACCTGCCAAGAGAGGAGGAGGGGGGGTGGGAGAGGGAGAGGGGAGAGCAGATGTCATGGGCAGGGGAGATAGGGGGAAGGGAGGAAGGGAGAGGGGAAGCCCAGGGGAAGAGGGGTGGAGGAAGGGGACGGGGGAAAAGGAAAGAGAAGGGAGGGAGGGTGCCTAAAGGAAAGGACACAGGAAGTGGAGGTGGGGAGGATCAAAGTTGATGGGAGGGGTAGATGGAGGGGAGGAGGACATCATCAGGGAGGGGGAGCTGGCGGAAGTCACCTCGGGAGAGGGTAAGGAGGGTGGAGAGATGGAGACCGGGTGGGATGTGGGAATACAGGCGCGGCAGCGGGCGGGGGTGGGAGAGGATGGGTGAGACAAGTGGGTGAGGAGGATCGAGTTTACGGGAGGTGTACAGAATCCATATCCTTTCAAGGAAAAGGAGGAGGTTGGGGAACGGAATGAGATCGTACAGGATCCGCATGGGGGAGGGGAGACGGATGCGATAGGCGAGGCGGAGAGCATGGCGTTCAAGTATTTGAAGGGATTTATAAAAGGTAGGGGGGGGGGGCGGAGATCCAGGCCGGATGGGCGTAACAAAGGATAGGGCGGATGAGGGATTTATAGGTGTGGAGGATAGTGGAGGGGTCCAGACCCCACGTACGGCCGGAAAGGAGCTTGAGGAGACGGAGTCGGGAGCGTGCCTTGTCTTGGATTGTCTGGAGATGGGGGGTCCAGGAGAGGCGACGGTCTAGGGTGATTAAAGGCATGACTAGAGCCCCCTATTTATGCCAGTCTTAGGAAGGAAGTGCGCATGCGTGGAAGGCGCCAAATTCGATGGCCAATAGCGACGATATCAAACGATAGCTGGAAGGACAGCAACGACACCTACAGGGTGAAGAACCAAAGATTACGGAGCACGCGTGGAGGCTGCCGCTGCTGCTCTGCGCTGCCATCGGCCGCCCCAGCGACCTCTGTCGGAACCTGCAAGCAAAGATGCGCGTCCGCGTAAGGCGAGTGACTATCCTCCTGCTGTCAACAGAATATTTATGTTGCTGGCGAATCGTCATCCGTCGTATGACCAGCAGTACTCCTCTCTGCTCGATGCGGCTTCAATATGGCCACTGCTGGATCCCAAGTTGTACTGAGATGAAAGCCCGTGTCTCTGTTTACGAGATTCGTCGAGCTACGTATTTACACTGCGTCCTTAATAACACTGTCCCAGTACGAACTCGACGACGCGAGAATTTTGGTGTGTTGATAATTTATAGAATGGCCTGTACTGAGACAATGCTCGGCCGCTGCAGACTTCTCTGGTTGCTTCAGACGAGTGTAGCGTCGGTGTTCAGTACATCTCTCTTCTACAGTGTGACAAGTTTGTCCGATGTACGACATGCCGCAGCTACAAGGAATCTCGTAAACATCGGGTCTTCTTAGGCCAAGGCTGTCTTTAGATGAGCCCAACAGAGCTCTGAGTTTTGCCGGCGGACGAAAGACACATTTAACTCTATGTCTTTTCAATAATCTTCCTATTTTTGAAGAGACACCGTTATCTGAAATGGCTTTAATAACGTGTCCAACTTCAAGTAAGAAATTTTTAACAAAGGCTTTGGATACAGACCATCCCGTGGCTTTACATAACGGTGTGAAAGAAACAAATTTTGAAGTAAGTTCAACAGCGACTAAAACGTACGAAAATCCATTCGATGTTCTGACAAGGGGTCCCAAGAGATCAACAGCAGCAAATTCTTTTAATTTAGAAGGAATGATAGGAAACAGCGGAGTACGAAGTGAGATAGTAGATGGTCTAGCCTTTTGACAAAGTTTACAAATAGACAAGACTCTTCGAATTCTCTTTTCCATATTGTTAAAATAACAAGTCGTCCGAAGAATTTGATAACATTTTCGTAGACCAAAAGGTGCGTAGCTGAAATGAATGTACTAAATGAGTTTATTAAAAAAATCGTCAGGAATGCAAAGTACCCATAGCTTGTCATCAACAGTGCAGCATTTGAAGAGAATGTTGTTTCTAACCAGATAATAATGCCGAATCTGCGTGTGTGTCTTTTCATGCCATTTACTTTTGCTGTCTTTCCAAATCGGATTTTTATCTTGTTCATGAGCAATGGCCTTTAAAGGTGTGGTGATGAAGTTTTCAAAGGCGACTTTCTGAATGTAAAGTATACTGAAATTGTTTTGGAGGTTGCCACCTTCTGTGTTACTTTTCTCAATCCCAGCCGGTGCACGTGATAGTGCGTCCGCAACAATGTTCTCCTTGCCGGGAATGTAGACTATTGTGAAGTGGAATTCTTGCAGAAACAATGCCCAACCTATCATGATTTAATTTTGAAGACATAAGAAGTTGCAATGCACGATGATCACTGCATACTTTTATGTGTTTACCATAAAGAAAGAAACGGAATTTGTTAAATGCCCAAACGATAGCTAAAGCTTCTAATCCAGTAACGGAATAATTTTTTTCAGGTTTTGTTAGCACGCGGCTAGCAAAAGCAATGGTTTTCTAGCAGTAGTGTCATTTTCTATGGCTTCTTGAAATAAATGGGCTCCAAGACCGACTTTAGAAGAATCCGTGCTAAGTCAGAAATCTTGTGACAAATCTGGATGAGCTAGTATTGGCGCATTAAGTAGTGCTTCTGTCAAAGAATTGAATTCCAACCATACCTGTTCGTCCCAGTTTCAAATAGTATTTTTTCCAGTGAGAGAACAAAGTTTTGGTGTAACTAGAACTTGCATATACAGAAAGCGACGGTAAAAATTTACGAGACCTAGAAAACTGCGGACTTGTTTTTTTGTGGATGGAGCTGGAATGGCTCTGATTGCTTCTAACTTTTCAGGATCCGGCTGAATGCCTTCAGAAGAAATAATATGCCCAAAAACCTCACCTTTGACCTACCGAATTCAGACTTTTCCAAGTTAACTGTAATTCCAGATTCTGCAAAAATACGTAACAAACTGCTGAGGATGCGATTATGTTGTTCCCATGAGGCTTCTGCTATCAGAATATCGTCCACATATAAGGTGATGTGACGTTCTAAGAACTCAGGTAATATGGAATTTAGCCCACGAATGAATGCTGCCGAGGAAATGTTCAAACCAAATTAAGTTCCCGAAATTGATAACAAACGCCGAAACAAAGAAAAGCTGTGCATTTTCTACATTCCGGATGAAGTTCGATCTGATAAAAGCTGGATCTGAGATCAATAGAAGACAACACTGTTACACCATTAAATTTTTGAAGAAGTTCTTCCAGCATTTGCGGCCTGTCTGTTTCAGGAATGATGATAGTATCGATTTGTCTCGATCTAAGACAAGCCTGATCGATCCATTTTTCTTCTCAACAACATGTAATGGATTGTTGTATGAGCTTACTGCAGGCTCAATGATGCCCTCGTCAAGAATAGATTGTAATTCTGTTCTAACACAGTCGCTATAATGTGCCGGAATTACGTATGGTCTAACACAAAATTTAGTATGCTCACGAACACGAAATTGGTATTGAAATCCCTTTATTGCTCCTGTTTTGTGAGTAAAAACTGTGGAATGTGCTTGTAAAACCTCAAAAAGGTCCTGCCTATCAGTGTCATTGCAATTCTCAGTTGTTTGAATTTTATTCTGAATTAACTCATTAGTATCAAATACTCCGTCGATGTCATCCCTGTCAATACTTGAGAGAGTGATTGTTAGTGTCAAGTTCCGTCAAAAATTCCGAACTGTTGTCTAACAGGAGGTAAAGCTGATTAATTTCCTCGTCATGGTTTGAGAGCCAATCTTCAGATTTCAAAGCTATTGACTTACCTTCTTTCTCTGAACTTATTTCAGCATCGTGAAAGTTTAAGACTGCGTTGTATTCATTCAAAAAGTCTACTCCAAATATAATTTCCGTCGACAATAATAGAACAATAAGAAAGTTCATAGAGAAACTGTGGCTTTGACTAAAGAACTCTAAGTTGGTTTGTTGGCGTACATCTACAGTTTTCCCAACGATTACACCTTGCAATTTAATCTTACGTAACGGAAGTGTTGGGCAATCGTTCGATTTGTTGCATTTGCTAAAGGCTGTTTCATTAATTACTGAAATGGGACTACCAGAGTCAAGTACTGCCGTAAATGTTACGTCATTTACTGTAATGTTAATTACAGGATATGCAATGTTGTTATTTTTTACGTCGTGTTTCTGGAATAAGATGTCCCTAATGTCTTCCATTTTTACATAGTTACTAGCCACAGCAGCTACATCGTCAGCTTCATAAGTACATTTTGTGGCTGCCAGCTGTATGAGTCATTGCCTACTGTCTCCTTGTTGGCGCGCGTCGTTATTGGAATTAGGAGACCTAACTTCCATAAATTCACCTTGCCAAGAGGGCCCTGCCCTGTTTGAATCCCGCCAGTTCTCATGAAATTCAGGTCTGTCGTTATGTCGGTTGTTTCCATAGTTTCTTTTTTGTCAGTCATGTGGTGGAGAATTTCTCCTGGAACCGTAACTGTGCGGTGGACCGTTGCGTCTGAAGTTATTCAGTCTCCCCTGATAATAATTATTTTGGTTCCCATATTGTCTGTTTCTCTGATTGTCTCTGTCATAGTCATTACTGCGGAGAGGTGATCTTTCCCTGTAATTAATATTACTCTACCAGTGGTTGTCATATGCGTGGTGTCTGTTTTGGTCATGATTTGCGTTGTAACAATAGCCTTGTTGTGTCCAGTTATTGTTTCTGTCGTCATGGAATTGTGACGGATGTGACCTGTAATGATTGTTTTCCTGTTTGCGCATCCCACGACTGTCTGTGTCAATTTCTAATTCTTGTAAGAGTCCACGAAAAACTTCAATGTTGTCTTTGCAACACGTCCTGCCAAGATAATATGTCTTAAACGTTCAGGCAATTTGATTAAGCAAATGCGGATGAGTTCTGAGGAGCTGTAAGGGTTTGACAGGTACTGATTCTTGTGCAACATGTCTTCAAAATATTTGACAACACTGGAAAATTCAGATTGTTCAAAGTGTTTCATCATTATGATGCTATGTTTTACTCGGTCTTGAGTAGCTTGAGACCAATATGCTAAGAGGAAGGCATGATAAAATTCCCCTTCACTGTGACAATCGTGAATGACCAATCGCATTCTTACAGCTGGTTCATTCTCTAAATAGCCACACATAAATTCTAATCTGTGCTCTAATGACCAGTTGGGAGGAAAACAATGAGAGAATTGATGAAGCCACGCTTGTGGATGAATGTCGTTGCCAGAATTCTTAAATGTTTTGAATTTTCGTGTAGTAATGAACAGCTTATAGTCAAAATCATCATATTGACGAGTCGCATATCGGTCATTGTTACTTTGTTTCGGCCGTTCTATCTCAAAATTCGGTGCACCTTGGCAATTTCTTTCATAATTTCCTAAATGCCCTGCGCTATTATTTTATGGCTTTTCCGTATTTCCCTTCCCGTGTTCGAGCTCGAGTCTCCTCTGAAATATGTAGATCTTGTATTACTTGTGCCTATTGATCTTGTACTTCCCAGATTTCTCTTTGGTGTTGCGTATTAATTTGAGTCTGATTTTGTTTGAATTTCCTAATTCGTTCGAACCCTTCTGTGTCATTAAAGACTACCGGTCTTGTGTCATTCAGACTATCATTCACTTTCGTGTATAAATTATTTAACTGATCCGAAAGTTCGACTACTTTCTCCGATAATGAACTGATTTCCTCCATGTGTCTTTCTGAACCAACTTTCAGAGTATCTACTGTGTCCTTTAAGTTTTCCTGAGTTTATTCAAGTTCCGTAACCGAATCGGTACATGCAACTGATCAATTTTAGCCCGCAAGGTCTCGTGCTTTTCATGAACAATAGTTTGCAGTTCTTTTATGGCTACTTCGTGATTCTGTAATGCATTTTCACGCCGCGAATAAATAGGTTGAAAATGCTCACAAATTTGTATTTTTACGTCATTACAGACTTTTTGACATTTCGATTCGATGTTATGTAATTCAGTAGTTAAATCTTCAAGTGTTTGCTGAAGTATTTCTTTAATTTGTTTCTGATTTTGTGCCATTTTTTGCTGTGACTGTTTTTGATTTTGTTCCATTGCGTCTAACTTTTGAAGCTCTTGTCCCATTTGTTGCATTAATTGTAATAATAATGCCCTGGTGTCTGAAACATGTTCCTCTGTACTTTTCAACTGTGCATTTGCACCTGCAACATTTGCATTTTGAAAAGCAGAAAATGTGTCTCGACTTAATTGAGAAAAATGTGAGGACGCAAAACCTGAATCTACGATATTTGCAAGATTGTGTCCTGTCATTTCGACAATACTACCCTGTTCACTAGCTGTTTCATTGTCTACAAGATTATTTATTGTCTGGTCCATTCCCCTACGCACAATTACCAAATTACTATGTTGAACATTAGTTAATTCATTACACAGTGGCGCTAACACACTGATTTCGTCTTCACTGTCATTTCTCAGTTTACTTTGGAGCCTAGTATTACGTTTTTTGCACGTCGTAATTGTCACAACATTTCACATGATAACACAGAAAAGCACAATTTGAAGAGCAAAAATAAGAAAACACATTAACATAGCATTGAAAATAATATCTAGTTAATTGCAAGCGCGGCTTCGAAGCATTTGGTGCAAGTCTACATGTAAGCCACACCTGTTTTACTGTACAACAATGAAAAACTACAACTACAAAGGAAATTCTCTCTACAATTACGCGCTAGCAATAAACAATAACTACAGTAATAACTCAAGCTACAAGAAAAAAATCAAAAGATTCCAGCGAGGGGTCCTCGGCAAAGGGCCGACATATGAAACGTCCCATTTGTAAAATTAGGAATGGCAGTGCTGGAAAAACTGTTACTTTATTTGATACAGAAACAGCTGAGTAATACACAACGTACTCAGACATTTCTCTCTTTACTTATTCTGATCAACACTAAACTGACACACAATATTTTTAGCGCAACGCAATCTGACTTTCAATAATCCCCGCAAAAGAATGGCCCTAACTAACAATAACCTATACCTTTCATGAATCACTTACCTCACAAAAATCTTCGTTACTCGAACTACTCCAATACAACGAGCGCCAATACTATCAGCTAAATAAAAGATTCTAACTATTGAAGCCACTAGCTACTGATAGGCATAGTTAGCAAATGAAAGATTTTGGCAGAGAACAAACAATGTATTTACCTTAATAGTGTTCAAAACTCATTATATATAAGTTCACGACATACAGTCTTACAAATTTCCTTTTTCTGATGGACACACGTCCAGATCGTCCGGTCTCAAAATTCGGCCATCTCTCTCCCCACATCCACCGCTACTGGCGGCTCACCTTCAACTGGGCAACACTACACGCTGTTCATCTCCAACTGCTCAACACTACAATAGCAAAAATTCCAGCAATGCCACCCAGCCACAGACTGCACACAGCACAGTCAGTGATTTTATATAGAGCGCTACGTGGCGTTACCAACATAAAAACCTAAGCAGCCTACTTACAACCAATACAGCCAACTTATGGAATGTTTCAAGAGCAACTGTTTCAACAGTCATGGCAGCCTACACGGAACATGGAAAGAATTCATCGTGTAAATGTAATGTGGGTGCAAATCAAAACTACATGACAGAGATCGACGAACAGTAACGCAAAGAGTGTCAAGACAACACGAAACTACTGTGGCTTTAGTGACTGCAGAGCTCAATAGCCATCTTCGAGAACCCGTACCTATCGGCACTGTCCGCCGAGAACTCCATAAAGGGAATATTCATGGACGAGCTGCTATACCGAAACCATTAGTGACGACAACCAACCCAAGCAAGCGTATAAAATGGTGCCAGGAGCGTAAATCCTGGACGGCTGATCAGTGGAAATCCGTCATATGGTCCGAAGAGTCAACGTTTTAGTTATTTCGAACATCGCCTACAATCCTGACTGCTTGATTCTAACGGTCAAGCATGGAAGTGGAAGTGTGACGGTGTGGGCAGCCATGTCATGGCATTCTGTTGGCGCTATCATTACCCTCAAAGGCCGTGTTACAGCCAACGATTATTTGAACATTTTAGATGATTCAAATTTTGTCCCCCAACAATTATGCTACATTTCAGGACGATAATGCACCCATGCATACAGCCAGGACAGTACAATCGTGGTATGAGGAGCGTGCCACTGAACTGGAGCGTCTTCCCGGGCCAGCACAGTCCCGAGACTTGAACATTATGGAACCCTTGTGGCCGGTATTGGAGCACAGACTCTATAGCAGATTTCCACCTCCCCCATCACTACAGGAGTTAGAAGAGGTTCTGATCGAAGAGTGGCATAACATTCCACTAGAGACTATACAATCATTATATGCCAGTATTGCAAGAAGAATCGCAGCTGTATTACGGGCAAATGGGGTCCAACCCCTTAATAATAAACCGTTCTCAAGTAAGTACATGTGTTCACATTATTTTGCCTGTCCCCTGTACTTCGGTTCTATTTTAGCAACCCTCTCTTACCAGTTAAGGAATGGATAAAAACGAATAAAAATACAAATGAATGAAGAAAATTAAAAAAATACATAAAGAGGACACATATGTGCTCATTAGAGAGCCGTCGCCCAATTATAAATTTCATTTCCTTGAATAACTGTGACTTAAAAACAACAAAATGGGATTACTTTGGCTCTCAGGTGTATGAACGCTTAATAGTGTCTAAAACTGAAAAAACTAGATGCTTTTGTAACATGAAATTTCACGCACTACAACTTTTATACCTCGATATTTTTCATTTGGAGTAGCTGTTTTTGAGTGGGAGCCGACTTTTTAGCGAAGCTGGAAAAATGAACGAACTTTGACAACTGATTGCGGCCAAACGGCTGCACCGATTTTGACATTTGAACAGATCATTCGACGCCAAATTTAATGCTCTTTTATTTTGATAAGAATAACATTTTCAGTTGCATGCATAGTTTCCGAACAGCGAGCGGAAACCTGAAAAAAGTGCCGAAATTTCTTGGTTTTGTGGCCAGAAAAAGATGTCCCGACGGTTTTTGAAGTCGAAAACTTGGATTCACGATACTATAACTATATGCATAAGATAAAAAAAATCTTCTACCTAGTTTTTTCAAGCAAAAAGTACCCCGTTACTGGGCCCGCCAGGCTAGCCGCGCGGTCTAACGCTTCCCGAGCAGGAAGGCATGCCGGTCCCCGGGACGAATCCGCCCGGCGGATTAGTGTCGAGGTCCGGTGTGCCGGCCAGCCTGTGAAAGCTTTTTAAGGCGGTTTTCCATCTGCCTCAGCGAATGCGGGATGTGTAATGGTTCTTTATTTACGTGACCATTACGGCACTCCAAACCCAGTTCTCGATACCAGTAATATCGTACTACTTTTCAGCGGAGTAACAGACATATTTTTGTGACAATATTCACATGTGGTTTTATTAATGTATAGGTACTCCGATGTATCGATATATTACAGCGATATGGTTCTTGTGTGTGTTCATGTCTGTGAGACTGTCATCTTTGACTTACTTGTAACCGCTTTGGCGCGAATGCGCACAGTGCAGTCTTTGTTTCACTTTGCAGAAGTTAAGTTGTTATTTCGCTTTGTAAAAAGATAAGTCAAGTCTTGTGTTTGGTTAAAGCGGAAATATATATGAAGATTGATACAAAACTCTTTTCTTGGTGTTGTGACAATTAAGAAGAAGTTTATGTGAATTTACAAGAAGTTTAATAAAAATGTGGATCGTGAACACCAAGTCAAAAATTATTTCTACCATACCATTGGTCTGATCTGGGATTGTTTGATCATTAAGAATTTCCTGAAAAACGCATTTGTTGGGTCTTCAAATATTGCTAAAATACAGATCTGGACCTTCTAGCAGTCAAAGTAGAATCACCCTAGAATCAACAAGATGATCCATAACAACTTCGACGAAATCTACGTGGGAATCTATTCAAGGTAAGTGCCAAAATTAATTACTGTTTTACAGTGACTTCATTAGTTCCATTCTGACGATACCATCCACAGTCAATAACTTTGTTGTTGCCCGATAAAGCGAACATATGCTGCGTGAGCAACATTTTTAATCTGATTTCTAGCCTACTTTGCAAGTGGTGGTATTATTAGAGCTGGTTCCCCTTATTACGCCTCAGTTACACTATGTCGGGGTCAGGGATTTTCTCCGCCTCGTGATGACTGGGTGTTGTGTGATGTCCTTAGGTTAGTTAGGTTTAAGTAGTTCTAAGTTCTAGGGGACTGATGACCATAGCTGTTAAGTCCCATAGTGCTCAGAGCCATTACACTATATCGGGGGAGGGGGGGGGGGTGGCTTCACCGTTGGCCGAACCCGCACAATAACCCTGGGTTCGGCGTGGGGTGGCGGTGGGGTGGGTGGACTGCTGTGGCCGGTTGTGAGTTTGTGAAACGCTGAGGGCTACCGTCTTTGTAGGTCGCTAGTTCAATACACTGTACACACAATACGCGCACCCCGAAACTGGACTAATTTGTTGCCAGTCGTTATGTTCCTGGTACGGAAATTCTGCAAGAACTCCACATTGCATACTCAGGTGTAGGGTTACATTGGTAGTATCCTGAAACTGTATCTTAGGAGGAGGAGCAGCAAAAGGTCGCTCTTTGGCACAGTCCAATTTTCGCTTGGCGACAGAAGGAAGAAAATAAACGAACACTTATTTTGTCATAGGTGCCAACACTCAATAGTTCCCAAGAAAGTGACAGTCAAAGTTTTGACGCTGCTGCATCAGTTCGCACAAATGGTGTTGTTGCGAGCAAATTGGTACTATAGTGGCTAACAGTACAGGTTGGAATTTTTGCACTCCTTCTTAAAATCCAATCTTATTAAGCCACTTTTATCCTTTTATTGTCATGGAAGTTCTCGGGTTAATGAAATCAGTACTGTTGTGACATTGAGAAGTACTACGGAATTATTTCCTAAATAAATAAGCATTTCAAATATTGTAAGTTACTGGCAGATTAAAACCGTGTGCCGGACTAAGATTCGTTATCGTGACCTTTGCCCTTTGCGGGCCAGTGCTCTATCACCTGAGCTACTCAAGAACACCTCACGGCTCGCTCTGACGGCTGTACTTCCGCCGGCGCCGGCGGCTCGTCTTCCCCACGAATGGCAAAGGTCCCGAGTTCAAGCATCGATCCGGCACACAGTTATAAGCTGCAAGGAAGTTTCATATCAGCACACATTTCGCTGCAAAGAGTGAAAATTATTACAGTTAGATTTTATCATCACAAAATCATACGTAACTCACGTAACTAACAGTAATTGTAAATGAAAAACATTTAAATTCTAGTACACTATTTTTTTGCTTTGATTTTTTCAATTTTTTTTTCTTCAAGAGAACCAGTTTATTCCGCAGAGCGAAGATACCTATAATAAAAACGTTCACATTATAAAAATATCGAACCGCCACCAGCAACGTGCTAAGGCACACATGGCACAGTGAATGTCATTAGAAAAGGCACCTTCGTTAACGTTCTAAGTACCTTGTAATATGGCGATAGTTGCGCAGCACACCAAGCATACTTAAGGATTATCTCAAAAGCTGGAGCCTGCAATAGATTAAGGATCCAGGGACGTATTTTACTAATTTCATAGCTTCTACTTGCGTTTACCGTTTACCGTGCTATGAGGATAGGGCACGTTTGTAAAAATAATTTTTTGCCTGCCAGTTTTGTACGTCGTAGGGTTGACACAACGACATACGCATTGGCGGAACTATTTTTAATGAACAAGTCGATATTTAGATTCATCGACAACATGGCCATCGAATAAGGAGAGATAGCTTTTCCCATCCTGCGTGTCAGTGAGGTACAGAAATGGCTCAATTGTACGTGAGGACACAAAACGTCTTCCTAAAATTGACGATAGATGTCTTTTCTGAGCCTTTCAGATTCTGCAGCTGTTTCGCACGCATTTGTGACGCCGTTCCATTGGATGGTTTACGTGCTATTGGACTCGAGGTCTGAATTTGCCACTGTCTTCTTGGAGACGAACAAAAACTGTTAGTGAGAGGATTTCGGAAGGCGTTAATCCATTCTAGGCTGTGTTCTAGTGCATAAGGTCATAAGTACACAACAGTTGTCACAATATAGGATCCAAGTGACAAGCAGAGGATCGAGTCGAGACAAATACTAAATGATAGATTCATGTGTGTTAGATCGTTTCGTAAAAGCAATGGACAATGGGTGGTTACTACAAGAGCACTGTGGCGGTGGTCAGTGTCTGCAGCAGCCTCATTGCTGTCGGAAAATTCTGAATTCAAAGCCTCAAACACCTGATGCTATTTATTCAAGATAAAACAGAATTGGGCCGCTTCATGTCACCAGATACGTCAGCACCATTAAGAAGCTTGCGTTTGATGAATTACTGGAAACAGCAACACTCTTTCAACTTCAGACCTCGACTATAATTCCTGAATTCGACACAGATTTAGTGATAAGTACAGGTCATAGAGGATGTATCACAATCTAGTAAGATAATGGTATGGTTTTGAAGCGAGAAGGTTACAGAAACAGCTGTTATTAAATGAAGCAAGGAAGTTGTCACCTTTTGGATAAAGTTTTGCGACGTTACTACTGGCCATTAAAATTGCTACACCACAAAGATGACGTGATACAGACGTGAAATTTAACCGACATGAGGAAAGTTTCCTACCGATTTCTCATACACAAACAGCAGTTGACCGGCGTTGCCTGGTGAAACGTTGTTGTGATGCCTCGTGTAAGGAGGAGAAATGCGTACCATCACGTTTCCGACTTTGATAAAGGTCGGATTGTAGCCTATCGCGATTGCGGTTTATCGTATCGCGACATTGCTGCTCGCGTTGGCCGAGATCCAATGACTGTTATCAGAATATGGAATCGGTGGGTTCAGGAGGGTAATACTGAACACCGTGTTGGATCCCAACGGGCTCGTATCACTACCAGTCGAGATGACAGGCATCTTATCCGCATGGTTGTAACGGATCGTGCAGCCACGCCTCGATCCCTGAGTCAACAGATGGGGTACGTTTGTAAGACAACAAGACAACGTACAGTTCGACGACGTTTGCAGCAGCATGGACTATCGTCTCGGAGACCATGACTGCGCTTATCCTTGACGCTGCATCAAAGACAGGAGCGCCTGCAATGGTGTACTCAACGTCGAACCTGGGTGCACGAATGGCAAAACGTCATTTTTTCGGATGCAGCATCATGATGGACGCATCCGTGTTTGGCTACATCACGGTGAACGCACATTGGAAGCGTGTATTCGTCATCGCCATACTGGCGTATCACCCGGCGTGATGGTATGGTGTGCCATTGGTTACACTTCTCGGTTACCTCTTGTTCTCATTGACGCCACTTTGAACAGTGGACGCTACATTTCAGATGTGTTGCGACCGGTGGCTCTACCCCTCATTAGATCCCTGCGAAACCCTACATTTCAGCAGGATAATGCACGACCGCATGTTGCAGGTTCTGTACGGGCCTTTCTGGATACAGAAAATGTTCGACAGCTGCCCTGGCTAGCACATTCTCCAGATTTCTCACCAATTGAAAACGTCTGGTCAATGGTGGCCGAGCAACTGGCTCGTCACAATACGCCAGTCACTACTCTTGAAGAACTGTGGTATAGTGTTGAAATTGCGTGAGCAGCTGTACCTGTACACGCCATCCAAGCTCTATTTGACTCAATGGCCAGGCGTATCAAGACCGTTATTACGGCCAGAGGTGGTTGTTCTAGGTACTGATATCTCAGGATGCACCCAAATTGCGTGAAAATGTAATCACATGTCAGTTCAAGTATAATATATTTGTCCAATGAATACCCGTTTATCATCTGCATTTCTTCTTGGTGTAGCAATTTTAATGGCCAGAAGTGTATAATGCTTCCCTTAACACATTTGTCATGCTCTTTGAAAGTTGCTTTCTATTAGAACGTACTAAACAGGGTAGTAGCAGTAAAAAGCAGCCTTGGTGTCTGAATAGAGAGATAAGGATGCTTGAAAATGTTATTGGCAAGGCAAAGATTATGCAGTACGCAAATAAAATAGCTAATTCCCTGGATAAAATTAAAACCATATGGTCAGTGGTGAAGCAAGTTAAAAAATGGTTCAAATCCCTCTGTGCACTATGGGACTCAACATCTTAGGTCATAAGTCCCCTAGAACTTAGAACTGCTTAAACCTAACTAACCTAAGGACATCACACACACCCATGCCCGAGGCAGGATTCGAACCTGCGACCGTAGCAGTCCCGCGGTTCCGGACTGCAGCGCCAGAACCGCACTGCCACCGCGGCCGGCGGTGAAGCAAGTGTCTGGTCAGCAGCACAAGGTCCACAATATAAAGTCAGTTTGTAGTAAAAATGTTTCTATTACTGATGAGTCAAATATACCACTTTCTGAACATAGCTGGTGAATTAAATAAAACACTATTTTCTGTGGCGGATCATATAACGCTCTTGAAAAATGCCTTTCCCGGAGTGATGTCTGAAATACTTCTCTGTGATACTGACAAGAAAGAGACTGACTCAATAATTAAATCACTGAAGACTAAGGACTTCCATGGATATGATGGAGTGTCTAGCAGAATATTAAAGTACTGTGCTGCACATGTTAGCCCTTTACTTAGCCATATTTGTAATTTTTCCTTTAAGAATGGTCAATTTCCTGAACGATTATAGACCTCATTTGTAAAGCCGCTTTATAAAAAGGGTGAAAGGGATAATGCAGACAGTTATAGATCTATTTCTAAGCCATCAGTCTTTGGTAAAGTTACCTAAAAGGCTGTGCATGAACGGAGAATTGATCCTTTTATTTCACGTAATTTTCTACAAAATGTACAGTTCGGTTTTAGAAGCCGTTTAACAACTTAAAATGCTATATTATCTTTCCTCTGTGAGGTAAACAAAAGGTTTCGAACGCTAGCTATCTTTTTTGCTTTAACTAAGGCGTTTGATTGTGTTGATCACAAAATATTGCTCCAGAAGTTGGACCATTACGGAATACGGGGAGTATCTCACTACTGGTTCACCTCTTACTTTAACAACAGACAGCAAAAGGTCATTATCCACAGTAAATGTAAATGCCGTATGGCTAGGGCCTCCCGTCGGGTAGACCGGTCGCCTGGTGCAAATCTTTCGAATTGACGCCACTTCGGCGACTTGTGTGTCCATGGGGATGAAATGATAATGGTAAGGACAACACAACACCCAGTCCCTGAGCGGAGAAAATCTCCGAACCAGACGGGAATCGAACCCGGGCCGTTAGGTATGACATTCCGTCGTGCTGACCACTCAACTACCAGGAGCAGACATTATCCACAGTGTTTAGAATGGCTATGATGTGGGGTCTGAGTGGGGCATGGTTAAATAGGGGATGCCCCAGGGATCAGTACTAGGGCCACTCATGTTCCTTATTTATATAAATGATATGCCCTGTAATATTACAGGTGACTCTAAAATATTTGTTTCCTGATGACACTAGCTTTGTAGTAAAGGATGATGTGTGCAACTTTGGCACTGTGTCAAACAGAGCAGTTCGTGATATAAGTTCATGGCTTGTAGAAAATAAACTAACGTTAAACCACATAAGACTCGGTTTTTACAGGTTCTGACACACAACTGAACAGAAGCCGACATTTTTATTTCACATAGTGGGCATATGATTAGTGAAAGTGTACAGTTCAAATTTCTGGGTGTTCACTTACATAGAAAACTGTCATGGAACGTCCACGTTCAGGATCTTGTTCAATTTTTACTATTCGAACGGCATCTGAAGTAAGTGATAGTTCGGTAGTCTACTTTGCTTATTCTCATTCGCTTATGACATGGTATTAGATGTTGAGGTAACTCTTCCTATTCTCAAAGAATATTTTTGGCTCAGAAACGGACGGCGGGGCAATAAGTGGTGAGAGTTCACGAACCTCTTGTCGTCCCCTGTTTATTAATCTAGGTAGTCTGACATTGACCTCTCTGTATATACGTTCTTTACTGTCGATTCATGTTAACAATATCAGCTTATTCCAAGAATTAGCAGTTTTCACTCAGTACTAGGCAGAAGTCCAATCCGCATCTGCATCGCAGCTCGTTGACTCTTGTGCAGAGAGGCATGCAGTATACTGCTGCATCCATTTTCAATAAGCTACCACAAGAATTAATAAATCTTAGCAGTAATCCACGCGCTTTCAAATCGGAACTAAAGAGTCACCCCTTCTATTCTCTGGAGGAATTCCTTGAATATTAAGCTGAATCCTGTGTTATATTGTTGTTCTCGTTTACATAAACTTATGGATTGTCCTTTTTTGGATTCATAAACAAAAAATGGTTCAAGTGGCTCTGAGCACTATGGGACTTAACATCTGAAGTCATCAGTCCCCTAGAACTTAGAACTACTTAAACCTAACTAACCTAAGGACATCACACACATCCATGCCCGAGGCAGGCTTCGAACCTGCGTCCGTAGCGGTCACGCGGTTCCAGACTGTAGCGCCTAGAACCGCTCGGCCACGCTGGCCGGCGAATCATAAACATTTTATTTTATCTGTTATTACTTTTATGTTGCAATTTCATGTACTGACACGTTCCATGACCTTCGAGATATGCTCATCAGTTTGGTCCTACGGAAGTAGACATGTAAAATAAAATAATTGCTCTGAGGGTACCGTCCAAATTTTGTATATAGAAAAATACAATAATTTAACGTGGATCAGTTGCTTGGTGCTAGTTCTTCTACTGGACGCCGCTTTGGTGTCTTGCGTTATCCCTAAACTATCCCAGTTATCCAACTCGGAACAGGGAACCTACAGTTTGACGTGGAATCCGAACCGCCTGTTACTTCTGGCAACTCTTAACACCGTTGAGAGGGGAAGGCTACACTAAAACGAAAACTCCTTGGTTTCAACGAGATTCGACCCCACAATCTCTCAGTATAGAAACATCCGCTTTATCGCTAGACCACCGCGTCCGACCACTTTGAAGATAATTTATCCATAGGTTTTGATGAATGAGTTTGCGAGCATGAAAATATGTGACATATATCGCCATATAGTTTGACTACATTGGTTTAGAAGCTTGAATTATTTACATATCCGAGAACCATAGACTTTAGTCACTGAGTAAGTTATGTCTGCCCTTTCCTGAAAAAAAGTGTCAGACTCACAACGAAGTGATACTATAAAGGACGCATTTTTACCGGTTGAAGTTCGGAACACTAAAAAGGGAGTCATTTCTGCACGTTATTGACTAGTTGTGTGCGCAAAGCCATCCGATCCTTATACGATGGTCTGGTTGTCGATGAAATCAGAATGTCGATGTGTTAATTAAAAGTGATTCTGCCAAAATGTACACTGTTCTGTCAACCCTATGATGGACGCTTTTTCTGACAGGTGAAAAATTGTGTCCGCTCACTACAAAAGTGCCCTACTCTCACCGTACAGCAAACGCAAATCACAGGTAGACACGACAAAATTAGTAAAATATACCCCACGGGTCAGTAACCAATTGCAGGCTCTAGCTTTCGAGGAAATTCTTGGTCTGCCGTGAAATTGTCTCCAGATCACGGGGTATTTATAACGTTCACGAAGTTGCTTTTCCTACAGTCTGGAGCCGCGCGACCGCTACGGTCGCAGGTTCGAATCCTGCCTCGGGCATGGATGTGTGTGATGTTCTTAGGTTAGTTAGGTTTACTTGGTTCTAAGTTCTAGGGGACTTATGACCTTAGAAGTTAAGTCCCATAGTGCTCACAGCCATTTGAACCATTTGAATCACATTAAAGAAAGTGGTTGTGACATGTGTGCCCTCACATGTTCCTGCTGATGATGCTTCGATTTCTTAACTTTGAACCTTTGCATGATAAATATCGCCCTATGAAAAATGGTTCAAATGGCTCTGAGCACTATGGGACTTAACTACTGCGGTCATCAGTCCCCTAGAACTTAGAACTACTTAAACCTAACTAACCTAAGGACATCACACACATCCATGCCCGAGGCAGGATTCGAACCTGCGACCGTAGCAGTCGCGCGGTTCCGGACTGCGCGCCTAGAACCGCTAGACCACCGCGGCCGGCGCCCTCTGAAATAGACTGGGTCTCTTGTACTATAAAAGTAAAAATAGAAGCAAAAACTGATGTACTATAAGTGAATTTTATCCACAGTGTTGAACTCCGTAACTGGTAGCGAAAATTTTCCTACACCCTATGAAATACTATAATTTATATGTTTTCATTTTCTATTACTCTTACTCACGTGAGGCTACGCGTATATCAGATTTGTTATGATAGAATACGATTTCAATAACGTTTGTATTGCTTACTTTTTTTGTAAATAATTCCGCTGTATTTCTCGATGTCACAAAAATATTCATGTCATTGACCTCGCATACTTTGGCAACAATGTAAAGAATCATAAGATTGGATTTAAACACAGAGGGCAAAAATTCGAACCTGTGCTGTTAGCCACTAGGCTACCAACTCGTTCACTATAATACCATGTGTGCGAACTTATGTAGCAACGTCAGAGCTTTGATTGCCACTTCTTTGAAACTATTGAGTGTTGGCACAAAAGACAAAATAAGTGCGCATTTATTTTCGCCCTTATTTCACCAAGCGAAACTGGGACTGTGCGAGAGCGCGACGTGTTGCTGCACCTCCTCGTAAGGCATTGTTTCAGAAAACGACCGATGTAACTCTACAGCCGCGCATGTAACACAGAGTTCTTTGCAGTTTATCCATACCGGAAACATAGCTACGAGCAGCAAATGTCGTTCTTGACGAACTAATATACCATAGAAACCTATCGTGACATCATGCATTCATCAGGACTACTATGATGTAATTAGGCTTGTTAAAGTAACATTAAACCATATCGATTCCATGGAAACTGACATATTTCATGAAATTATATGATTGCTCAGCTTTTCGATAAAACCATAGGAATCTAGATGGAGATTGCATCGCACGTGGGCTGCGGCTGGGAAGGCGACAGTACCAGGTCACCTCCCCCCCCCCACCCACCCCACCAATTACGACATGGAGTCGCCCCAATGAATGTGACCCTTGACATTTTAGTCAAGCAAAAACTGAGATAAGTTCATGTGCACAATGAGTATCCTGAAAGGTATAGTAAGCCTTTCCAACAGTCACCAAGATTAAACAAATTCCAATTATCGTTGTCCACTGAGTCAGATCCCACCACAAGTACCATAATATTTCGAACAGCAGTCTCTGTTAACAATTACATTGCGGTAATTCACATGTGAGTGCTGTGATAGCCTACGGGGGTCGTTAGCCTGAAACAACAGAGAAATAAACTACGAGCAAAATGCGCTAGCTGCTAGATACGGGACAGGCTCAACCTGGGTAACCTCTTCCCGTTACTCTGGTTCCTCTCTCTTTTAAGCTTTCTGACAACTGGAAATCTCATTCACCAGGTAGTTTACGCTGTAACTAACAAAGCACCACCGGCAGTTACATTTAAATCATTTTGATTAGACAATACACTTCCTTGGTTTCTATAGATTTAATGACAGTTTTGCTTAACAATGACATATTTGACGCATTACTGTCATCAGTTTTTGTTCCTTGTTTGATATTCTCATCACGACTTTTTCTCCTTTCATGTTGTCAGAATATGAAATCTTACTTGCGCTGCAGTCGTTCACTTGGTAATCTTCCCAATTTCTGAATCATTTTTTCTTTTCTTCTTTTTTTGTCGTTTCAAAGAATCGCTTGAACGGTTTGCTTTTGTGATTTGAAACTACGAGTATATGTTCTGTGTAGCATACGAAATTTGATTACATAACGCTATAATATCCCCGACTATATTTTATTCAGAACAATATTCACGACGGCATGGTGTGTGCAATTTGAGCGAACATTCTCGTGATATTAATAAAGAAGGACTTCATCGCTACTAAAATAATAATAATTAATTATTGTCAGTGACATACTTTAATTTTCTGTGAAAATTGTGTCTCAGACAATACTCATGGAAAAAAATAATGGAAATCTTCATCTTTTGTTGTCTATGATACTTCTACAAAAATCCTTCTTCTTGTTCGAACTGTTGTAATGATCCTACGCCCATTGATGTCTGTAAAAAACTGTATTATGTTGTTAAGTAATATTTGAAAAATAGAGTTTCTGTGTAACTGAAATCAATACGTGTGTTTGAATTTTTATTTTAATATGATTCTCGTCCTACATAAATGTTAAGTTCTCTGTTCAGCTACAGTGCAGCGCAGCCATCAGCCCCATTGATCTACAGCGCGGATTATTGGTAAAGTGCTGAATAATGAGTGATTAACACGGAGAAACAATTTTTAATGTTAATGTATATAGTTAAGGTACAGAAAAGATATAACATACACATTATTTTTTGTGAGTGAAACAACACCTGAACCAGAATTGAAATGTGACTGTCTTATGTTGATCGCCATCTTAGTGAAATATTGCAGCGGCAGTTTTACATCAAACTACTAACAACACAAGAATCGTGATGGTCAATTTTCACAATAATAATTGTGTATTGGTGGCCCAGAACCCACCCATAAATCACAAAATACGACTTAGATTATGAATAATCTTTAAATATGGTGCAAACAATATCTTACACGGTGAAATTGTTCTCTGATAATGTATGAAGCCTGATTATTTCGTAAGAACTATTAGGAAATATTTTTTGACAGGAAAGAATACATTAGTGTTGTGCGCGTGTGGTATTGTGTGTAAAAATCGTTTTGTTAACGAAAAATGTTGCCACCTTGTATAATAGTTCGCAAAATTGTGTGAGATCACTCTTGTGAACAAATTTATTCCCATTTACAATGCTTGACAGACAACATTGATACACGTTCTCAAAAATGGTTCAAATGGCTCTGAGCACTTTGCGACTTAACTTCTGAGGTCATCAGCCGCCTAGAACTTAGAACTAATTAAACCTAACTAACCTAAGGACATCACACACATCCATACCCGAGGCAGGATTCCAACCTGCGACCGGAGCGGTCGCTCGGCTCAGAGTGTAGCGCCTAGAACCGCACGGCCACTCCAGCTGGCTACACGTTCTCAGGTGGAGATTTCTTTAACAGGGTAACTATCTTTAGCCGGGAGAAGCAGTGATTAAATGAAACCTCATGTAACGCTAATCATAAGTAATTGGTTTTGTTGTAGTCCTGCCCACGATTTGTAAAATACCGTAATCCTAACCGCACGCCACATTACGCGAACATCCGCAAGCTGTACTCTCTAGTCTTTTCCATTTGTGGTACTATGTATTACAAGTGGTACCAATGGAAGCGTTCTTTTAGAATACTGTTTTCGAGAATATAATTTTAAAATGAGTGTTATTTACTCATTATGTAAATAGCATCTCGTGATGCTAAGAAAGCGAATCGCTTCCAGTGACTGAGATTTTTAGTTTGCAGTTTGCTTAATGCAGAAATACAGAAATACCTGTTACAGCTACAGAGAAGGACAACCACAGAATAATTTTCCCTGCTCTGTATTTGTCATGTTCGACTTGCAGTCGGTGCACCTGGATATTATTCATATCTACGTTTTAGATCCAAATGATAGTTACAGAAATGCGATTAAAACCCATTGACCTGTTTGGTATTTCTGCTCCCAGTCAATACAGTGGTTGCCGGCGACACCATGTCTTCGGGAATCCAACTTAACTCGGTGCAAGTGAGCTCAAGATCCACATCGTCTGAGATCGATTTACTTCCTGGTTTCATTCAGAATTATTCTGCTAAATTCACTCGATATTTTCTTGTCCCTTCGACTGAATATTCCGAATTATTCTTACTTACGGAATGACACATAGGTGGAAAATGTATGGTTTTGAGTCCAGCAAAGCTCGTTCAACAGAAACTGCAACTTATTTCGCCATTTTCGTTGCGAATTCTCTTTTTGTTGTCCATCACTGGGACAACAAGTGGCACTGTTTGATGCAGTTCTATGCTAGCCCAGCGGTAACTTGTTCGCCCTTCAAGCAACATGCTGCATTTGTTTTCGGCTCTAATCTCTCTGACCATAAGATTTTTGCTTGCTGTGTGGAAGAGCCACTAGCAGGTAGATCGACAATCACTAAGAAATTATAAGACAACTTCTTGCGTATAAGTCTTGCCGGTACCTTGGTTCTGTACCCTGCAGATCTAAGGGTGAAAAACGTGCTGAACTGCATACTTAGTGTTTTTTTTTTACCGCTTCTGTCAACTGTATTGCTATAATGGTGAGATGAGATGTTAACTGGGTTTTGTTATGTACGAGGGTTGGAACTTTAACAGTGGCAACTATTTATTTACAGCTCGTACAAAATAGATACGTGTTTCAAAGTGTTAGTGAGCTTCAAAGTAGTCACCAGCATTGTGTATAACCCGTTGTCAGCGATGTGGAGGTCGTCGGATACAATTTGCAGTGCCAGTTGTGTTGATAGTTCGAGCAGCGCGGTCTATGGCCAGACGAATTTGTAGCAGTTCTGAAGCGAATACCGTTAAATGTTTCCTTAAGTTTAGAAATCGAGTTGAACTCACGAGGGCTTAAGTCAGGAGAGTGTAGTAGGTGTTATAAAACTTATCAGCCCCATCGTTCAAACAAATCAGTAACAGCTTGCACTGTACGTACTTGAGCACTGATCTGCAAAATGATGGTCAGATCCTGCAGAAAGTGTCATCACTTCTGTCTCTATGCTGTTTGTTTTTGGAACACAACCTACGAACAGCTTAGAGACAGAAGTGTTTATTCTTTGTTAGTTAAGGCCATTGATCTGCGACATGAAATTTAAAGCTTGTAATGTGCAATACACATACAGAAAAAGATAAATGATTGTTTAAAATAATGAAATTGTATAATATAACTAAGTTTGTAAGATAAACAACGTGTATTTGAAGCTGGTTCATGCTTAGGACACTTGTATTGTAAAATGTAAAAGATGTAGTGAAGTGCCTCCACAACTAAGTGGCATGGCGCGATGTAAAAGGTGGTTTTGGTGGTCGAACTGGGCGGCTCCATGGTGTGAAGGATACGCTGACAGAGGCTGGTCGTTGCACGGTACACATTGACCAAGGGAGGCAATTGGAAGCCGCGTTGCAAGGAATTTTGTCTCGGATGTGGATTTGGCTGTTGCTTGGTATTCTCGGCAATAAGAAATGGCTCCAACACATTAACAATCCGCCGCCAAGTAGAAATTTTAAAGAGCATTCAAACATCAAGACCCATGAGTACAGTTAGCCGCCATGTCGCTTGCCACCACAACTTTGCCACTACTCCACGAACTTCATGCACACAGAGCGTGGACCACATAATTTCTGTGAATGATTTCAATAATAATCCAAGTACTACAAATCTGTTTTTGGTACCATATCTTCTATCCTGATCATGAACCTATGCAGTGTCCTAAGAGTTCAGAAAACCGAGTATCCTGTTTTAAATGAACTAGAGATTTATTTATGTTTGTCAAATGTGAAAGGATTAGCAAAAGTTGAAGTTAGTTAGAATGTTGCTAAAGTGCTCTCAGTTATTGCAAGGTATCGTTTTTCAAAAATTCAGTCTAAATACCTGATTCACAGGTGATGAAAAAGGCACATAAGTTAAATTTATTTGAAACATAATTTAGCCTTGTTTATTATCATGAATGATTTTTTTAAAGTAAATTGAGCTCAGTATTTAGCAATTTGCCTTGAAAAGTAAAAATATAAACTATTCCAAGTTAAGCTAAGAATTAACTTTAGTTGAATTAAATTTTACTACTGAAATGATCATAGGGTTTGATTGTTGATACTGTAGAAGTTTATGGGTCACCACCATATTCTTCTCATATTAGAAATATAATTGGAATATTATTGCTACCAAAGAAAGCTGATATATTTCTTCCAATGGTAGTATAAACAGTGTAATTTTGATATTATTTAATTTTTTATTAGTGGTTGTTACATGTTAGTTAAGCCAGAAGACCCTCGTGGCCAATTTTGGTTCTGCATTTCTTGCTGTAGATTTTCAATACTGATCCAAGTAGTGATCTTGAGTTTATTAGTATGAGTTTGGTACATCTTTGCTAGCTATGATTACTAGTTTGTGCATTATTGGTAGGTGCTGCTTCCCACAGTTCAGAGTGTCCTGTGTCAGTTTGTATTCTATGTTCTATTCAAAGGGAAATCTTAATGAAAGTCTCTACAATAACTAATATTCAATTTTCTTAAACATATATTTCTGAATTAATGTTCCTAATTGGGCTGGTGACCGTTCATTTCTTTTATTCATGTATGAACTTCTCTACTTTCATTAAACGCCAAAGTTAAAGACTGTTTAGTTTTTTTCCGTTAATTGCAATATATTCAAAATTTTAGTCCGATACCTTGATCCAGTAGATACGCGCACGGTAAAATTTCCCAAATCCTCTCGGAGGGTAACATTATCTCGTGTCACGGCAGGCTAGTGTCCTACAAGATCACAAGCAGTCTGCACTGGAACATAATGGCGCAGATTCTTCTTCGTAAGTAACCGAAACATCTTCCCTTTAATAATCTGTTTACATCACTTAAAATCGTTGGGAGGCACAATTGCTGATAAACAACACATCGTCTCACATCTTGTTTTTGTTGTGGGGCACTACCACCCCAAGGAAATTTCGTCAGTTGGGGAAACATAACGTAATGTAAAACGTGAACTGGCAGTCTGAAGATGAATCTGTCGGTTCGAAACCGGTAACGGCGCTGTTTAAATAACATTGTAAGAAGTGGCTGGTTGCTGTAATCTTCTATGTAAGAGTCAACCTATACACGAATGATTCGTTCCGCTAATTCCGTGCTTCATTTTCCAGCCACGCTCCGCAGTGCTCGACTGTTCCTATCCATCAGTACATCTACATCCATACTCCGCAAGCCACCTGACGGTGTGTGGCGGAGGGTACCTTGAGTACCTCTATCGGTTCTCCCTTCTATTCCAGTCTCGTATTGTTCGTGGAAAGAAAGATTGTCGGTATGCCACTGTGTGGGCTCTAATCTCTCTGATTTTATCCTCATGGTAGGAGGGAACAATATACTGCTTGACTCGTCGGTGAAGGCAGGTTCTCGAAACTTCGACAAAAGCCCGTACCGAGCTACTGAGCGTCTCTCCTGCAGAGTCTTCCACTGGAGTTTATCTATCGTCTCCGTAACGCTTTCGCGACTACTAAATGATCCTGTAACGAAGCGCGCTGCTCGCCGTTGGATCTTCTCTACCTCTTCTATCAACCCAATATTCAAGCAGTGGGGGAACAAGTGTACTTTACCCTACTTCCTTTGTTTTCGGATTGCATTTCCTTAGGATTCTTCCAAAGAATCTCAGTATGGCATCTGCTTTACCGACGATTAATTTTATGTGGTCGTTCCATTTTAAATCACTCCTAATGCCTACTCCCAGATAATTTCTGGAATTAACTGCTTCCAGTTGCTGACCTGCTATATTGTAGCTAAATGATAAAGGATCTTTCTTTCTATGTCTTCGCAACACATTACACTTTTCTACAATGAGATTCAATTTCCATTCCCTGCACCATGCGTCAATTCGCTGCAGATTCTCCTGCATTTCAGTCCAATTTTTCATTGTTACAACCTCTCGATACACCACAGCATTAGTCGCAAGAAGCCTCAGTGAATTTATGGAATTAACTGCTTCCAGTTGCTGACCTGCTATATTGTAGCTAAATGATAAAGGATCTTTCTTTCTATGTCTTCGCAACACATTACACTTTTCTACAATGAGATTCAATTTCCATTCCCTGCACCATGCGTCAATTCGCTGCAGATTCTCCTGCATTTCAGTCCAATTTTTCATTGTTACAACCTCTCGATACACCACAGCATTAGTCGCAAGAAGCCTCAGTGAACTTCCGATGTTATCCACAAGATCATTTATGTATATTGTGAATAGCAACGGTCCTGCTACACTCCCCTGCGGCACACCTGAAATCACTCTTACTTCAGAAGACTTCTCTCCATTGAGAATGACATGCTGCGTTCTGTTATCTAGGAACTCTTCAATCCAATCACACAATTTTACATGAGATCTGCCTGGTCTTAATTAAGCTGTAGTTGTTCCCTCGCGATTCCACTTCAGAATCGCATCACTATGAAGGATTGATTTGTTCCTGAAGGATTTGTTACTCAGGCGATATCCCGGGAGCAGACCACGTTCAAAGCAACTCAGCTTTCCTGACCGAGCTACTCTGCGATTACTGCAGCTTTACTGACAACGCAAGACTCTCTGCGTACTTTTATACTGGCCCATCCTCCTCTAGTGACATCTAGTGGTCAGTTCCGCATTACATAGGGGTGCCCGGATGTATCTCATCATATGCAGTACTGGCCATTAAAATTGCTGCATCAAGAAGAAATGCAGATGAGAAAGGGGTATTGGTTCAAATGGCTCTGAGCACTATGGGACTCAACTGCTGTGGTCATAAGTCCCCTAGAACTTAGAACTACTTAAACCTAACTAACCTAAGGACATCACACACATCCATGCCCGAGGCAGGATTCGAACCTGCAACCGTAGCGGTCGTGCGGTTCCAGACTGAAGCGCCTTTAACCGCTCGGCCACTCCGGCCAGCAGAAAGGGGTATTCATTGGAATATATATTATACTAGAACTGTCATGTGATTACATTTTCACGCAAATTCGGCGCATAGATCCTGAGAAATAAGTACCCAGAACAACCAACTCTGGCCCTAGTAACGGCCTTGATAAGCCTGGTCATTGAGTCAAACGGAGCTTGGATGGCGTGTACAGGTACAGCTGCCCATGCAGCTTCAACACGATTCCACAGTTCATCAAGTGTAGTGACTGGCGTATTGTGACGAGCCAGTTGTTCGGCCACCATTGACCAGACGTTTTCCGTTGGTGAGAGATCTGGAGAATGTGCTGGCCTGGGCAGCAGTCGAACATTTTCTGTATCCAGAAAGGCCCGTACAGGACCTGCAACATGCGGTCGTGCATTATCCTGCTGAAATGTAGGATTTCGCAGGGATCGAATGAAGGGTAGAGCCACGGGTCGTAATACATCTGAAATGTAACGTCCACTGTTCAAAGTGCTGTCAATGCGAACAAGAGGTGACCGAGACGTGTAACCAATGGCACCCCATACCATCACGCCGGGTGATACGCCAGTATGGCGATGACGAATACACGCTTCCAATGTGCGTTCACCGCGATGTCGCAAAACACGGATGCGACCATCATGATGCTGTAAACAGAACCTGGATTCACCCGAAAAAATGACGTTTTGCCATCTGTGCACCCAGGTTCGTCGTTGCGTACACCATCGCAGGCGCTCTTGTCTGTGATTCAGCGTCAAGGGTAACCGCAGCCATGGTCTCCGAGCTGATAGTCCATGCTGCTGCAAACGTCGTCGAACTGTTCGTGCAGATGGTTGTTGTCTTGCAGATGTCTGCTCGATTCGTTACTGCCATGCGTATAAGATGCCTGTCATCTCGACTGCTAGTGACACGATGACGTTGGGATCCAGCACGGCGTTCCGTATTACCTTCCTGAACCCACCGATTCCATATTCTGCTAACAGTCATTGGATCTCGACCAACGCGAGCAGCAATGTCGCTATACGATAAACCGCAATCGCGATAGGCTACAAACCGACCTTTATCAAAGTCGGAAACGTGATGGTACGCATTTCTCCTCCTTACTCGAGGCATCACAACAACGTTTCACCAGGCAACGCCGATCATCTGCTGTTTGTGTATGGAAATCGGTTGGAAACTTTCCTCTTGTCAACACGTTGTATGTGTCGCCACCGGCGCCAACCTTGTGTGAATGCTGCGAAAAGCAAATCATTTGCATATCACAGCATCTTATTCCTGTCGATTAAATTGCGCGTTTGTAGCACGTCATCTTCGTGGTGTAGCAATTTTAATGGCCAGTAGTGTAGTATGTACGGCTAGCGTTTCTCCGTTAAGCAGCGAACGAAATCTCCAGTCTTGTCCGAGGTGTGTCAGTTCCTCCTTTCGTTTCTCAGTCATCTGCGCCCCTTCGCTGTCCATTACTCTTGTTCCTACCACATTCCTCCTCCTCTCCTTTCACCGACCCCTCGTCTCACGGTCATCGCTGCCAGTGCCTCGGTTTAAATCTACGCACCTGTTACACTTTCACTGCATTTGTATGAAGTGTTTTTATCTGCTATGATTACCAGTCTTTACACCATTTACACCGATCAGCCAGAACATTATGACCACCGACCTACTATAGGTACACTACTGGCCTTTAAAATTGCTAAACCACGAAGATGACGTGCTACAGACGCGAAATTTAACCGACGGGAAGAAGATGCTGTGACATACAAATGATTAGCTTTTCAGAGCATTCACATAAGGTTGGCGCCGGTGGCGACACCTACAACGTGCTGGGATGAAGAAGGTTTCCAACCGATTTCTCATACACAAACAGTAGTTGACCGGCGTTGCCTGGTGAAACGTTGTTGTGATGCCTCGAGTAAGGAGGAGAAGTGCGTACCATCACGTTTCCGACTTTGATAAAGGTTGGATTGTAGCCTATCGCGATTGCGGTTTATCGTATCACAACATTGTTGCTCGCATTGGTCGAGATCCAATGACTGTTAGCAGAATATGGAATCGGTGGATTCAGGAGGGTAATACGGAACGCCGTGCTGGATCCCAACAGCCTCGTATCGTCAGTCGAGATGACAGGCATCTTATCCGCATGGCTGTAACTGATCGTGCAGCCACGTCTCGATCCTTGAGTCAACAGATGGGGACATCTGCAAGACAACAACCATTTGCACAAACAGTTCGACGACGTTTGCAGCAGCATGGACTATCAGCTCGGAGACCGTGGCTGCGGTTACCCTTGACGCTGCATCACAGACAGGAGCGCCTGCGATGGTGTACTCAACGACGAACCTGGGTGCACGAATGGCAAAACGTCATTTTTTCGGATGAATCCAGGTTCTGTTTACAGCATCATGATGGTCGCATCCGTGTTTGTCGACATCGCGGTGAACGCACATTGGAAGCGTGTATTCGTCATCGCCATACTGGCGTATCACCCGGCATGATGGTATGGGGTGCCATTGGTTACACGTCTCGGTCACCTCTTGTTCGCATTGACGGCACTTTGAACAGTGGACGTTACATTTCAGATGTGTTACGACCCGTGGCTCTACTCTTCACTCGATCCCTACGAAACCCTACATTTCAGCAGCATAATGCACGACCGCATGTTGCAGGTCCTGTACGGGCCTTTCTGGATACAGAAAATGTTCGGCAGCTGCCCTGGCCAGCACATTCTCCAGATCTCTCACTAAATGAAAACGGTTGGTCAATGGTGGCCGAGCAACTGGCTCGTCACAATACGCCAGTCACTTCTCTTGATGAAGTGTGGTATCGTGTTGAAGCTGCATGGGCAGCTGTACCTGTACACGCCATCCAAGCTCTGTTTGACTCAATGACCAGGCTTATCAAGGCCGTTACTAGGGCCAGAGTTGGTTGTTCTGGGTACTGATTTTTCAGGATCTATGCACCCAAACTGCGTGAAAATGACGTGGTTGGGTTGGGTAGCCACCCCTCGTTACACACGCCGGTCGTTGTAGGCTGCACAGACTGGCAAAACAGGAAAGGCGGTGAACTGTGGTGGAACGAACATCAGACTTTAGTGCTGGACAGAGTACAGCGTGTCTGAACATACAATGCACCGAACACTCCTAACGATGGTCCTGCGCAGCCGACGATCCATCCATGTTAACACCACTACATCGGCAGCTACGACTGAAATGGCCACGTGACCATAGGCACTGGACGTTGGCGCGGTGGCAGAGCGTTGCATGGTTCAAATGGTTCAAATGGCTCTGAGCACTATGCGACTTAACCTCTTAGGCCATCAGTGCCCTAGAACGTAGAACTAATTAAACCTAACTAACCTAAGGACATCACACACACCCATGCCCGAGGCAGGATTCGAACCTGCGACCGTGGCGGTCGCTCAGCTCCAGACTGTAGCGCCTAGAACCGCACGGCCCGTTGCATGGTCTGATGAATTCCGATACCTTCTTCATGCCGATGGGAGGGCAAGAGTTCGTCGTCTTCCAGCGGAACAGCTTGCTGACATGTGTACAGCGGGACGGAGACAAGCTGGCGGCAGCTCCATGATGCTCTGGGAAACATTCACTTGGGCATCTACGGATCCAGTGGAGCTGGCGCAAGGCACCATGACGACCAAGTAGTGGCGTACACTGGTTGCAGACCACATACATCCCTTCATGACGATTGAATTTCCCGACGACAGTGGCATTTTTCAACAAGACAATGCACGATGTCACAAGGCCTGAAGTGTGATATAGTGGTTAGAGGAACACAGTGGCGGGTTCCATTTGATGTAAATTCAACTAAATACCTAGGTGTTACAATTACGATCAACGTAAATTGGAAGGAACATGTAGAAAATGTTGTGGGGAAAGCTAACCAAAGACTGCGTTTCATTAGCAGGACACTTAGAAAATGTAACAGACCTACTAAGGAGACTACCTACACTACGCTCGTCCGTCCTCTTTTAGAATACTGTTGCGCGGTGTGGGATCCTTACAAGATAGGACTGACGGAGTACATCGAAAAAGTTCAAGGAAAGACAGCACGTTTTGTATTCTCGCGAAATATAGAAGAGAGTTTCACAGAAATGATACAGCATTTGGGCTGGACATCATTAAAAGAAAGGTGTTTTTCGTTGCGACGGAATCTTATCACGAAATTCCAACACCAACTTTCTCCTCCGAATGCGAGAATATTTTGTTGACACCGATCTACATAGGGAGGAACGATCACCACGACAAAATAAGGGAAATTAGAGCTCGTACAGAAAGATATAGGTGTTCATTCTTTCCGCGCGCTATACGAGATTCGAATAATAGAAAATTGTGAAGGTGGTTCGATGAACCCTCTTCCAGGCAGTTAAATGCGATTTGGAGAGCATCCATGTAGCTGTAGATATGCTGGCGCCGCAATTCGCTTGATCTGAACCCGATTGAACACATCTGGGATGTGATTGCACGTGTCGTGAGAGCTCATAGCCCCTCTACCCAGAATTAGGTGAGTTGTGTGTGCAGATGTGGTGCCAACTTCCTCCAGCAACCTACCAACGCTTCATTGCTTCCAAGCCGCAAAGCGTCGCCGTGTTAGGTGAGTTGTGTGTGCAGATGTGGTGCCAACTTCCTCCAGCAACCTACCAACGCTTCATTGCTTCCAAGCCGCAAAGCGTCGCCGCTGTTAACCGTGTCAAAAGTGGACATACCGGCTAATAGGCGGGTGGTCAAAATGTTCCGGCTGAGCAGTGTATGTTATAGTTGCTGCTAAGTGCTGATGTGCATACTAAATTTAAGAGTTGTTATAATATGTGGCAATCCTAGTCTTCCCAACACAAATAAATGAAGAAACTGCGCTCTGTTTGTGTTTGGCAGGTGTCCGTAGTGCGGTCACAACGCGCAATGCTTGTATTCAGCACAGGGTAGCTTGTATAGAGTCGCGAAGCAGGCAGAGAGGATAGCGGCCGCCCGGCACCCCGTCTAGACTTAAGGCCGTTCGCCGGTCTTCCACGTCTGTCCTCGCCGTATTGATTACTTGGCTGCATCTCCGTCGCGTGTCGCCGTCTACGTAGGCTGCTCTGCAACTCAGCGCCGCGTGTTGGGACGCTTACGCAGCAGGCGCAACATAGCACGTGTCATCTCCGGGGTATTGCCCAAGCATGACAACTATGCAGTTCGGCGGGAAAGAACGAAACGAAGAAGGAAGGTTACGGGTTCACATCCTGTCAACAACAACGTATTTAGAGACGGAGCACAGCCGCAGATTGGATACTAATTGGGGAAAGAAATTTGACGAAATCCAATTTTTAATTATTTTTTCAGCATTGAGTTACACAAATGGCATCATAACTGGTTTTATCTTCTTAGAAAGTATTTTTCAGATGATTTGTTTAAAACTGAAACAGAAAGCGGACAGATATATAGCAGGAATGTTATTTACGAAGCCAAACTTACTACTATACACAGCTACACGTACTTGAATACGTTACATAGTTCAATTACAAGTACTAGTTCTTGTGTGTGGCAGTTAGTGTATTTTTTAAATTTTACTACTCCTATCTTTCCTTCTTTGTAAACAGATCATCTGATGAAAATTTGCTAGGGAGTCGAAACCAGTTATTATAATTCAAATCTGAAAAGCAAAATAAAAGAATTTCGATTACAATGCAGTATCTGTGTTGCCATAAGAAGAAATGCCTAGTCTGTCTGCGATATTATATGTATTTTTCAAAGAAACCATACCAGCCTTTGACCTTAAGAGATTTGGGTAAATAGCATAAAATGTAACCCAGAATGGCTCAATGTGGTTTTGAACGTATGTTGAGCCGCAGGGCATGAAAGGGAAACAGTTGCTGAGAAGGAGGCAGGGTTGTAGTTTAACCCCGATGTTACTGAATCTGCAAACTGTATAAGCAGTAAAAGAAACAAAATACGTATTTAGAAAGAGAATTAAGGTTCAAGGAGGAATTATGAAAACTTTTTGGTTTGTCGGCGACTCTGTCCTGTAAGAGACAAAATAGGACTTGGATGAGCAGTGAACGGAATGGACGATGTCTTGGAGAGAGGTTATAAGATCGCTATAAACAAAAGTAAAACACAGTTAATGGAATGTTGTCGAATAAAATCAGGCGATGCTGTTAGAATCAGGTTAGAAGATGAGACACTGAAGGTAGTCAATCAGTCTGATTACTGGGCCAGTAAAATAACTGACGATGGATGTAGTTGAGTGGATACAAAATGCATACTGCCAATAGCAACAACAGCGTTTCCGAAAAAGAGAAATTTCTTAACACAGAACACACATTTCAACGTTTAAATGTCTTTCTCAGGGTATTTGTGTGGAGTGTAGCTCTTTATACGGGAGTGAGAGGTGCCCGAAAGTAGTCCATGCAAGAAGAGAATAAAACATTTTGAATTGTGGTGCTACAGAAGAATGCTTAAGATCAGATGAGTAGATCGAACAACTTTTGAGGGCGTTGTGAATCAAACTGGCGGAAAAAGAAAGTTTTGGCAACACGTGACGAAAAGGAGGGATCAAGATTCGTCAGTTAGGTTATGAAAGGAAATATGGAATGGAGAGGGTCAGAAGTTGTATAGGAAAGCCAAGGCTTGAACATAGAAGCTAGTTCAAGTAGACGTAGGTTGCTTTAGTTGCACAGGACGAGATAATGAAACATTCTCTCTGCAGTGGAATCTGTGCGTCGGCCGATGCGCCGACCCGGATCCTTACCTTTCGGACGCAATGTTGTTAACGACTTAGCTACACAGTTGCGACTTACAACCTACCAAACTATTCAAGAAAGCTTCTGTTAAGCTTGTAAAGTAGGAGAAACTGGTACATTTGTAGCTGTGATACTAGGGGATGTGTCTGGCTAGCACAGCTGGTAAGATCATTGCTCGCGTAAGGCGAGGTTCCAGTTTCAAGTCAGTTTTGACACACACCATAGTTTCTTTTTCATTGTTACCGTAGTGATCTTTCTATAGCAATCCAAGACAATGTGGCGAAGGCGTAAACTTACAAATTTCGTATGCTGTCTTACAACAGTGTAGTTTATTCGTCGCCTAGGATTTAGAAGGAGAGTTTCATTTTTAGAGGAAACTCCAGATTATCATTTCTGTATGAGAAATTTTCCTTGCCATACGAAACAAATGGTGCTACCCTGCGAAAGGCACGCCAGTTTACAAAATAACTGATCTACAGGGTGGTCCATTGATTGTGACTGGGCCAAATATCTCACGAAATAAGTGTCAAACGAAAAACTACAAACAACGAAACTTGTCTAGCTTGAAGGGGGAAACCAGATGGCGCTATGGTTGGCCCGCTAGATGGCGCTGCCATAGGTCAAACGGATATCAAATGCGTTTTTTAAAATAGGAATCCCCATTTTTATTACATATTCGTGTAGTGCGTAAAGAAATATGAATGTTTTAGTTGAACCACTATTTCGCTTTGTGATAGATGGCGCTGTAATAGTCACCAACGTGTAAGTACGTAGTATCACGTAACATTCCGCCAGTGTGGACACTATTTGCTACGTGAAACATTACCCATGTTAAAATGGACCGTTTACCAATTGCGGAAAAGGTCGATATCGTGTTGATGTATGGCTATTGTGATCAAAATTCCCAACAGGCGCGTCCTATGTATGCTGCTCGGAATCCTGGACGACATCATCCAAGTGTCCGGACAGTTCGCCGAATAGTTACGTTATTTAAGGAAACAGGAAGTATTCGGCCACATGTGAAACTTCAACCACGACCTGCAACAAATGATGATGCCCAAGTAGGTGTTTTAGCAGGCGATCATTGCAGGCAAAACCACCCCTTCCTTCCGCCTCCTTGATTTCTATCTAACCATCTATGGCCGTCCTATCGCCCCCACCCCCATCCTTAAGTACATTGGCGTCACCCTCGACCGTCGCCTCTCCTGGACCCTCCATCTCCGGACAATCCAAGCCAAGGCACGCGCCCGACTCCATCTCCTCAAGCTCCTTTCTGGCCGTACATGGGGTCTGGACCCCTCCACCATACTCCACACCTATAAATTCCTCATCCGCCCTATCCTCTGTTATGCCCATCCGGCCAGGATTTCCGCCCCCCCCCCCCTACCTTTTACAAATCCCTTCAGATCCTTGGACGCCATGCTCTCTGCCTCGCCTATCGCATCCGTCTCCCCTCCTCCACCCGGATCCTGTACAACCTAATTCCATTCCTCCACCTCCTCCTTTTCCTCGAACGAATACGGATCCTCTACACCTCCCGTAAACTCGATCCTCCTCACCCGCTTGTCTCACCCATCCTCTCCCACCCCCGCCCACTGCCGTGCCTGTATTCCCACGTCCCACCTGCTCTCCATCTCTCCACCCTCCTTACCCTCTCCCAAGGTGGCTTCCGCCAGCTCCCCCTCCCTGATGATGCCCTCCTCCCTTCCATCTACTCCTCCTATCAACTTTTATCCTCCCCTCCCACTTCCTGTGTTCTTGCCTTTGGGCACCCTCCCTCCCTTCTTTCTCCTTTTCCCTCCATCCCCCCTTCTTCCACCCTTCTTCCCTCAGGCTTCCCCTCCCCCCTCCACCCTTCCTTCCTCACCCTTTCTCCCCTGCCCTTGGCATCTCTGCTCTCCCCTCTCCCTCTCCCACCCCCCTCCTCCTCTCTTGGCAGGTCCCCGGACTCGTACACGCTCAGTGGACATTCACCTGTAGATCTTTGCCATCAGTGTCTCGTGTGTGTGCCTACGTGTTTGTGTTTAGTGTTCTTTCGCCGTCAGCTCCACCGTTCACCTGTGCCGTCGCAGTCGTCAGTGTGTGCGCCGTGTCAACAGGTTTTAGTGTCTTTTCTTGTCCAGTGAACAGCTTCGTGTATATTGTTGCCTGTGTCTACAGTTTTTTGCCCACCATTTGTATTGTATCATCTGTGCCTCCGTTATGTCTTATATTGTACCACTCAAGGCTGAAGAGCACTATGCTACTGACGGCCCACCTTTGTGCAAGGTGTTTAAAATCACAATAAAGGGAAAAAAATAGGTGTTTCAGCTGCTGTCGCGGCTAATCCGCAACATCAGTAGCAGACAAATTGCGTGAGAATCGGGAATCTCGAAAACATCGGTGTTGAGAATGCTACATCAACATCGATTACATCGGTACCATATTTCTATGCACCAGGAATTGCTTGGCGACGAATTTGAACGTCGTGTACAGTTCTGCCACTGGGGACAAGAGAAATTACGGGACAATGACAGATTTTTTGCGCGCGTTCTATTTAGCGACGAAGCGGCGTTCACCAACAGCGGTAACGTAAACCGGCATAATATGCACTATTTGGCAACGGAAAATCCACGATGTCTGCGACAAGTGGAACATCAGCGACCTCGGCAGGTTAATGTATGGTGCGGCATTAGGGGAGGAAGGATAATTGGCCCCCATTTTATCAATGGCAATCTAAATGGTGCAATGTATGCTGATTTCCTGCGTAATGTTCTACCGATGTCACTACAAGATGTTTCACTGCATGACAGAATGGCGATGTACTTCCAACATGATGGATGTCCGGCACATAGCTCGCGTGCGGTTGAAGCGGTATTGAATAGCATATTTCATTACAGGTGGATTGGTCGTCGAAGCACCATACCATGGCCCGCACGTTCACTGGATCTATCGTCCCTGGATGTCTTTTTGTGGGGAAAGTTGAAGGATATTTGCTATTGTGATCCACCGACAACGCCTGACAACATGCGTCAGCGCATTGTCAATGCATGTGCGAACATTACGGATGGCGAACTACTCGCTCTTGAGAGGAATGTCGTTACACGTATTGCCAAATGCATTGCGGTTGACGGACATCGTTTTGAGTATTTATTGCATTAATGTGGTATTTACAGGTAATCACGCTGTAACAGCACGCGTTCTCAGAAATGATAAGTTCACAGAGGTACATGTATCACATTGGAACAACCGAAATAAAATGTTCAGACGTACCTACGTTCTGTACTTTAATTTAAAAAACCTACCTGTTACCAACTGTTCGTCTAAAATTGTGAGCCATATGTTTGTGACTATTACAGCGCCATCTATCACAAAGAGAAAATAGTAGTCCAACTAAAACATTCATATTTCTTTACGTACTACACGAATATGTAATTGAAAAATGGGGGTTCCTATTTAAAAAAAAAAAACGCAGTTGATCTCCGTTTGACCTATGGCAGCGCCATCTAGCGGACCAACCATAGCACCATCTGGTTTCCCCCTTCAAGCTAGACAAGTTTCGTTGTTTGTAGTTTTTTCGTTTGACGCTTATTTCGTGAGATATTTGGCCCGATCACGATCAATGGACCACCCTGTATACATTTCTTTAGTTATTTAATCATTTGAGATTAGCGACTACCGGCCTTACTATATGCGGAGCAGTGCCCTTAAAACTGTCGAGTCTTTCTTGGCCACTTGTTAACGTATGGCCCGTTTGTAGTCAGTAGCTAGTGGCCGTGAAGAAGAGCTGACACGCCAGTTTGTTCAGGACGCCACTGAAATTCACGCAGATGACACTAGTTACAATTAGAAAGAAGAATGCCTCAAGATAAACGGATCGTAGATTCTCATGCTGCAACTCGTGACCGCCGCAGGTATCAACGGAAGGGCTACAGCGACAACGGCCAGAGAAACTCCAGGACGTTAGGGCGGAGAGTACACTTACCGTATAGCCTCTGGCCACTGACTCGACCTCAGTCCCCCACTAGCAGTGTAGGGTGAATCTTTGTGAAAGCCATCCACTTCTGATGTCGAAACGTTAAAAGATCATTAAAGAAACGTCGGCAGAAGACCCCGAGAGGAAAGCAACAGGCACCTTTTTAGTATCCTTACAGTTTAGAACGCAGACATAAATACTTTTCCATAACAAGCTATTGCTATTCGTGCTAATACGCTGTTGATATACACCATAATAACTGTAACACGAAATCAGAACTTTTACCGCGATAGAATCAAAGGCAAAGAAGTGATGAGGTTGTTATTTTCCTGTGATACGCGCTTCAAAGAGTTATTTCACTGATGACTTTTTATACTATGGAAGGACTAGGCGTAAGAATTTATTATATGAGGAGAAACTAAAGGCATTTTAAAGTGAAAGTGTCGAGTCTGTCGTAAATGTTGCTCGTGCCAAAACGTTATTTTGGATGGCAGTTGTTTAGGGTTCCGAATAACGAGGAGATAACAGAAATTAGGAATCTTAACGTCGACCATGTGGTCACTGGTGCGGGCCGATAGCTTGGAAATGATAAGGACAGTGTCAGCGAACACTTTGTCCTGATATTCTACATCCTTCTTGTTACGTTGACGACGAACGAGTCGTCGCCAGTGTTGACTGGTGGCCAGTGCTGAATACACTCCTGGAAATGGAAAAAAGAACACATTGACACCGGTGTGTCAGACCCACCATACTTGCTCCGGACACTGCGAGAGGGCTGTACAAGCAATGATCACACGCACGGCACAGCGGACACACGAGGAACCGCGGTGTTGGCCATCGAATGGCGCTAGCTGCGCAGCATTTGTGCACCGCCGCCGTCAGTGTCAGCCAGTTTGCCGTGGCATACGGAGCTCCATCGCAGTCTTTAACACTGGTAGCATGCCGCGACAGCGTGGACGTGAACCGTATGTGCAGTTGACGGACTTTGAGCGAGGGCGTATAGTGGGCATGCGGGAGGCCGGGTGGACGTACCGCCGAATTGCTCAACACGTGGGGCGTGAGGTCTCCACAGTACATCGATGTTGTCGCCAGTGGTCGGCGGAAGGTGCACGTGCCCGTCGACCTGGGACCGGACCGCAGCGACGCACGGATGCGCGCCAAGACCGTAGGATCCTATGCAGTGCCGTAGGGGACCGCACCGCCACTTCCCAGCAAATTAGGGACACTGTTGCTCCTGGGGTATCGGCGAGGACCATTCGCAACCGTCTCCATGAAGCTGGGCTACGGTCCCGCACACCGTTAGGCCGTCTTCCGCTCACGCCCCAACATCGTGCAGCCCGCCTCCAGTGGTGTCGCGACAGGCGTGAATGGAGGGACGAATGGAGACGTGTCGTCTTCAGCGATGAGAGTCGCTTCTGCCTTGGTGCCAATGATGGTCGTATGCGTGTTTGGCGCCGTGCAGGTGAGCGCCACAATCAGGACTGCGTCCGACCGAGGCACACAGGGCCAACACCCGGCATCATGGTGTGGGGAGCGATCTCCTACACTGGCCGTACACCACTGGTGATCGTCGAGGGGACACTGAATAGTGCACGGTACATCCAAACCGTCATCGAACTCATCGTTCTACCATTCCTAGACCGGCAAGGGAACTTGCTGTTCCAACAGGACAATGCACGTCCGCATGTATCCCGTGCCACCCAACGTGCTCTAGAAGGTGTAAGTCAACTACCCTGGCCAGCAAGATCTCCGGATCTGTCCCCCATTGAGCATGTTTGGGACTGGATGAAGCGTCGTCTCACGCGGTCTGCACGTCCAGCACGAACGCTGGTCCAACTGAGGCGCCAGGTGGAAATGGCATGGCAAGCCGTTCCACAGGACTACATCCAGCATCTCTACGATCGTTTCCATGGGAGAATAGCAGCCTGCATTGCTGCGAAAGGTGGATATACACTGTACTAGTGCCGACATTGTGCATGCTCTGTTGCCTGTGTCTATGTGCCTGTGGTTCTGTCAGTGTGATCATGAGATGTATCTGACCCCAGGAATGTGTCAATAAAGTTTCCCCTTCCTGGGACAATGAATTCACGGTGTTCTTATTTCAATTTCCAGGAGTGTAGAAATACATAACTCACAGCACGTTTGTCAGTAATGGCGATAAGGTTCTGGCTGCATGGTCTGGATCTGCAACGACTAAAATAATTAGAAGTCGTTGGTAAAAAGTAATATATATTGTACTTAACTGGTTGTACAGGATTCTTCTTGCCTGCATACATATAATTATAAACTGATAGCTATTGAGACCTCACTTAAGCCGTATTTTACTAAGCGCCTTGTTAGAGGTTGCTTCCTATCAGCTGAAGGCTATTACTTTACTACTTGACGTCCCGAGCAAGAGTAGACGAGAGCTCGCTAGATACTTGTCACAAGCCGCGGAGCGGCACTAGAGGCGCTGGTCGCGACTCGCGGGTCCAACGGTACTAATACGGACCGCGGTCGATAACTGCAACCCCTAACAAGTGTCGTATGGAACGTTGATACAACACTTTTTTTGGTTTTCGATAAGAGTAACGTTAATTTTTCAGTGCTTTTTGTCATGAGCGGGGATAAGTAACGAACGCACATATGGAAAAATTATGAACGAAATAATATAGGAAACAACATAATGAATTTGTTTCAAAGAGGAATGATAAGTGTTTAAGGAACGGAATTAAATTTATTTATTCGTTGTGACTGCGAAACGCGGAACTATATTACCAGCTGTCGAAAATGCGCTCTTTTAACATTGTAGTGAAACTGATAACAGCAAAATGAACGTACCTATCATCAGGATTTAGAAGGCAGCACCTCTGCGTCAGCGATCTGATAAGAATTTTTAAGCGGAATGTTTAAGTACAAAGAAAAAGTTTCGTTCACAATGAGGACGCAATAGGAGAATGTTAGAAAGCTTAGATACTAGCAAAACTATGTGCAGTGGAAAGGCTGTATATACTCGTAATAACAGGGCTGTTACTGTAAAAGTAATTCGAATTACTTCTGCCTGAGATGGTTGTATGGGAACGGTTAAAATAGTGTATGTGGACAAAAATAGGAATACTGGTTGAAGATAATTGGTATTCTTAAAGATTCTGTAGGGCAACAGCATCAATTTTAGAGATGAGAGTGTAGGTTTCAGAAATGTGTGTAAGGTTTTTTGTGTATCCCAAGCTGCGACATAGTCGCGAATTGAACAGTGACCGGAATATAGAATAAATTTCCTTTACTTTACGTCTATAGTGACAAAGGTTTTTCATCGGGCTATGGGTTTCGGTCTACGATCAGTATCTTCAGATCTGTTTTATAAAAACATGTCCTAATGTACTGGCGCCATAATGGCATCTTCAAGTGCTAAACATGAAATCAGCGCCAGTATAGTCAAATGTATATAAATAATGGTATACACAAGAGTCATCTTGTCAGCACCACTACTGTTTCTATAAGACAGATCTGAAGATGATCACTGTAGACCGTAACCGGTAGTCTAATGGCAAAAAATTTGTGACTATTGACGTAAAGTAAAGGAAATTTGTTTTTTGTGTAGTTGAGAATAAGAAATTTAACGGACGTTCTACATTTTTGTTTAACAAGAAGAAAGAAAAAACAATTATGTTACTTAAAAGAAAATATCAACCGAACGGAGAAATTCAATGTGTATATTTTTGCGTGAGGGTGTCTTCTCATATGCAATTATATGTGGAAATTTGGAAATTTGTGGTAAGGTCTTATGGGACCGAACTGCTGAGGTCATCGGTCCCTAAGCTTACGCACTACTTAATCTAACTTAAACTATCTTACGCTAAGACAGCCGCGCGGGATTAGCCGAGCGGTCTTTGGCGTTGGCGTCATGGAATGTGCGGCTGATCCCGTCGGAGGTTCGAGTCCTCCCTCGGGCATGGGTGTGTGTGTTTGTCCTTAGGATAATTTACGTTAAGTAGTGTGTAAGCTTAGGGACTGATGACCTTAGCAGTTAAGTCCCATAAGATTTCACACACATTTGAACATTTTGGGAACGCTAAGACACATACGCATGCCAGAGCGAGGACTCGAACCTCCGACGGGGGGAACCGCCCGGACCGTGACAAGAAGCCTCACACCGCGCGGCAACCCGGCGCGTCTCAATTAGATGTGAATTCATACGAAGGAAAGAGGTAATTTTGTGTTAAAACCAAAAAGTATTAGAGATTCCTTCTTGTAGCAGGTCACTTAGACATGGTATGGTTTGGTTATGTAGAACAACTTACAACTACATTCATTCTCAGACATACGAAGAATAGCAGGCCATACCCATGTGACTGAAATTTATTGTACTATGACCGTTACTGTAGTATAGCAAAACAGAGTACCTCTCCTTTGTTAATACCTTTGTCACCCTGGATCTGTGACGTTGAGCAGCTAAGCTATAGTACGAAGGATATAAATAATACTGTAGTGAAGAGCAAACAGCAACATCATAGACTCACTGTTTGGAGAGATTATTTCATCGCGATATCTCGAGTGCAGCTGGAAATACACTGCCTGACGAAAATAATGAAACACCCAGAAGAGGAGGAGGCAATGAAATTAAAATTCACTACTTGAGAGGGTATGTGACGTTATTTCAGTGATTACAAAATCAAATCTCGTACAAAGAACTTGGCAGTATGACACCACTTATCATCAGTATGACGTTGCTCCCACTCTGGCCTGGATGCGTGTTGGTAAATTCGTCATAAAGCAGTTTCATCCTCTCCTGAGGTAAGCTAGCCGACAGCTGTTATAACTGGTCCTTGGTATCCTGGATTCTGACAATGGGGTGAAGTTGACGTCCGGGCTGGTCTCACGTTTGTTCTACCAGGGCCAGATCTAAGGACACAGCTGGCCACGGGAGTAGCTCAAAAACGCGCAGGCTGTTCATAGAGACACGGGACATGTGTGGACGAGCATTCTCCTGCTGCAAAATGTCACCCAGAAACTGTCAAACGAAACGGCGTATATGACAGCGCATGATGTACGTGGGGTACCGTAGTGCCGTGAGACTTCTCTCAACACTGTTAGCTAGACTGAGGAACCAAAAACTATTAACCTGCCTATTTTCGCGTAGAGCCCGCGAGAGCACACAGAAATGTCGCAACACGACGTGGCATGGACTCGACTAATGTCTGAAGTAGTGCTGGAGGGAATTGACACCATGAATCCTGCAGGGCTGTCCATAAATTGGTAAGAGTATGGGGGGGGGGGGGAGATCTCTTCTGAACAGCACGTTACAAGGCATCCCGGATATTCTCAGTAATGTTCATGTCTGGGAATGTTGGCTGGCCGCGATGGTCGTGCGGTTCTAGCGCTGCAGTCCGGAACCGCGGGACTGCTACGGTCGCAGGTTCGAATCCTGCCTCGGGCATGGATGTGTGTGATGTCCTTAGGTTAGTTAGGTTTAAGTAGTTCTAAGTTCTAGGGGACTGATGACCTAAGATGTTAAGTCGCATAGTGCTCAGAGCCATTTGAACCATTTTGGGAAGGTTGGTGGCCATCTCAGGAGAGTGTTCTTGAAGCAACTCTGTAGCAATTCTGGACGTGTGGGGTGTCGCACTGTCCTACTGCAATTGCCCAAGTCCGTCGGAATGCAAAATAGACACGAATGAGTGCAGGTGATCATACAGGATGCTCACGTACGTGTCACCTGTCAGAGTCGTATCTAGACGTATCAGGGGTCCCATATCTCTCCAGATGCACACGCCCCACCAGCTTCAACAGTCCTCTGCTGACATACAATGTCCATGGATTCATGAGGTTGTCGTCCGACCAGGCAACATGTTTCCAGTCATCAACAGTCCAATGTCGGTGTTGACGAGCCCAGGCGAGGCGTAAAACATTGTGTCGTGCAGTCATCAAGGGTACACGAGTTGGCCTTCGGCTCAGAAAGTCCATATCGATGATGTTTTCTTGAACAGTTCGCACGCTGACACTTGTTGACGGCCCAGCATTGAAATCTGCAGTAATTTGCGGTAGGGTTGCACTTCTGTGACGCTGAACCATTCTCTTCAGTCGTTGGCCCCATTCTTGCAGGATCTTTCTCCTGCTGCAGCGATGTCGTAGATTTTATGTGTTACCGGATTCGTCCCGACGGAGGTTCAAGTCCTCCCTCGGGCATGGGTCTGTGTGTTTGTCCTTAGGATAATTTAGGTTAAGTAGTGTGTAAGCTTAGGGACTGATGACCTTAAGCAGTTAAGTCCCATGAGATTTCACACACGTTTGAACATTTTTTTTGTTGCCGGATTCCTGATATTCACGGTACACTCGTTAAATGGTCGTACGGGAAAATCCCCGCATCATCGCTACCCCAGAGGTGCTGTGTTCCATCGCTCATGCGCCGACTGCAACTGCTCGTTCAGATTCTCTTAAATCTTGTTAACCGGCCATTGTAGCAGCTGTAACCGACCTAACAACTGCGCCAGACACTTGTCTTATATAGGCGTTTCCGACCACAGCGCCGTATTCTGCCTGTTTACATATCTCTGTATTTGAATACGCATGCCTATGCCAGTTTCTTTGGCGCTTCAGTTCTTCACCTCACGCCATACCCAATGGTTCCCCATGTCATGGCACCAGCAGAGCACTGCAATGCGTAAAATAACGGAACCGAGCGAGCGGGAAAAGTCGTTACCACACTGAACTCGAATTCAGGAGGTGGACGGTTCAACTCCCCAGCCGGTCATTGAGATTTAGATTTGTCTGTGTTCTCTACATCGCTTCAGGGAAATGCTGGGATGGTTCGTTTCAAAAGGTACGGCCGATGTCCTTGCCCATCCTTTCGTAATCCGAGCACGTGGTGTCGACGAGCCATTAACTCTAATCTTCCTTCCCTCGTTTTGTTTTTTTCTCCAATATTGGACGAATGCGACCTTTCCCCAAGTTGCCGCCATATTCGCCGACGGCGGTGATCTACAGCAGTGCACAACCGCGATTCATCGCTAAACACAATGCGACGCTATTCTTTAACAGTCTTTGCTTTTCGGTCACTACACCAACCCGAACAATGGAGTCCGTATTGTGGTGTTAACGACAGCCAGCACGTGGCACGGTCACAACTGCCTATTGTTCCAATCATGTAAAGCGCGCGGAAGAAACGAACACCTATATCTTTCCCTTCGAGCTCTGATTTCCACATCTACATGTACATCCATACTCCGCAAGCCACCTGACGGTGTGCGGCGGAGGGTACCTTGAGTGCCTCTATCGGTTCTGCCTTCTATTCCAGTCTCGTATTGTTCGTGGAAAGAAAGATTATCGGTATGTCTCTGTGTGGGCTCTAATCTCTCTGATTTTATCCTCACGGTCTCTTCGCGAGATATATACGTAGGAGGGAGCAATATACTGCTTGACTCCTTGGTGAAAGTATGTTCTCGAAACTTCAACAAAAGCCCGTACCGATATACTGAGCATCTCTCTTGCAGAGCCTTCCACTGGAGTTTACCTATCATCTCCGTAACGCTTTCGCGATTAGTACATGATCCTGTAACGATGCACACTGCTCTTCGTTGGATCTTCTCTATCTCTTCTATCAACCCTATATGGTACGGATCCCACACCGGTGAGCAGTATTCAAGCAGGGGGCGAACAAGTGTACTGTAACCTTCTTCCTTTGTTTTCGGACTACATTTCCTTAAAATTCTTCCAATGAATCTCAGTCTGGCATCTGCTTTACCGACGATTAATTTTATATGGTCATTCCATTTTAAATCACTCCTAATGCCTACTTCCAGATAATTTATGGAAGTAACTGCTTCCAGTTGCTGACCTGCTATATTGCAGCTACATGATAAAGGGTCTTTCTTTCTATGTATTCGCAGAACATTACATTTGTCTACATTGAGATTCAATTACCATTCCCTGCACCATGCGTCAATTCGTTGCAGATCCTCTTGCATTTCAGTACAATTTTCCATTGTTACAACGTCTCGATATACTACAGCATCAGTGAACTTCCGGTGTTATCCACGAGGTCATTTATATATATTATGAATAGCAACTGTCCTACGACACTCCCCTGCGGCACACCTGAAATCACTCTTACTTCGGAAGACCTCTCTCCGTTCAGAATGACATGCTGCGTTCTGTTGTCTAGGAACTCTTCAATCCAATCACACAATTGGTCTGATAATGCATATGCTCTTACTTTGTTCATTAAACGACTGTGGGGAACTGTATCAAAGGCCTTGCGGAAGTCAAGAAACACATCTACCCGGGAACCCGTGTCTCTCGCCCTCTGAGACTCGTGGACGAATAGCGCGAGCTGGGTTTCACACGATCGTCTTTTTCGAAACCCATGCTGATTCCTACAGAGTAGATTTCTAGTCTCCAGAAAAGTCATTATACTCGAACATAATAAGTATTGCAAAATTCTACAACTGATCGACGTCAGAGATATAGGTCTATAGTTCTGCACATCTGTTCGACGTCCATTCTTGAAAACGGGGATGACCTGTGTCCTTTTCCAATCCTTTGGAACGCTACGCTCTTATAGAGACCAACGGTACACCGCTGCAAGAAGGGGGGCAAGTTCCTTCGCGTACTCTGTGTAAAATCGAACTGGTACCCCATCAGGTCCAGCGTCCTTTCCTCTTTTGAGCGATTTGAATTGTTTTTCTATCCCTGTGTCATCTATTTCGATATCTACCATTTTTTCATTTGTGTGACAATCTAGAGTGGGAACTAAAGTGCAGTCTTCCTCTGTGAAACAGCTTTTTAAAAGACATTTAGTATTTCGGCCTTTAGTCTGTCATCCTCTGTTTCAGTACCATTTTGGTCCCCCAGTGTCTGGACATTTTCTTTTGATCCACCTACCGCTTTGACATAAGACCAAAATTTCTTAGGATTTTCTGCCAAGTCAGTACATAGACCTTTACTTGCGAATTCGTTGAGCGCCTCTCGCATAGCCCTCCTCACACTACATTTCGCTTCGTGTAATTTTTGCTTGTATGCAAGGCTTTGGCTGTGTTTATGTTTGCTGTGAAGTTCCCTTTGCTTCCGTAGAAGTTTTCTAACTCGGTTGGTGTACCACGGTGGCTCTTTTCCATCTCTTACGATCTTGCTTGGCACATATTCATCTAATGCATATTGTACGATGGTTTTGAACTTTGTCCACTGATCCTCAACATTATCTGTACTTGATATAAAATTTTTGTGTTGAGCCGTCAAGTACTCTGAAATCTGATTTTTGTCACTTTTGCTAAACAGTAAAATCTTCCTGCCTTTTTTAATATTTCTATTTACGGCTGAAATCACCGATGCAGTAACCGCTTTATGATTGCTGATTCCCTATTCTGCGTTAACTGTTTCAAATAGTTCGGATCTGTTTGTCACCAGAAGGTCTAATATGTTATCGCCACGAGTCGGTTCTCTGTTTAACTGCTCAAGGTGGTTTTCAGATAATGCACTTAAAAAAATTTTACTAGATTGTTTGTCCCTGCCACCCGTTATAAACGTTTGAGTCTCCCAGTCTATATCTGGTAAATAAAAACCTCCACCCAAAACTATAATATGGTCGGGAAATCTACTCGAAATATTTTCCAGATTTTCATTCAGATGTTCTGCCACAACAGCTGCTGAGCCAGAGGGTCTACAGAGACATCCAATTACCATGTTTGAGCCTGCTTTAACCGTGACCTTCACCCAAATTATTTCACATTTCGAATCTCCGTCAATTTCCTTCGATACTATTCCACTTTTTATCGCTATAAACACGTCTCCCCCTTCACTCTCCAGCCTGACTCTGCGGTATACATTCAAATCTCAGTTCAGTATTTCATTACTGTTTACATCTGATTTCAGCCAACTTTCCGTCCCTAGCACTATGTGGGCACTGTGACCGTTTATTAATGAGAGCAGTTCTGGGACCTTTCTATAGACGCTCCTGCAGTTTACTAATACCACATTAACATTGTCATTCCCCGTTGCGTTCTGCCTAGTGCTACCTTGTCGCTTCTCAGGAGGCGTCTTGTCGGGCCTAGGGAGGGAATTCTCTAACCTAAAAAACCCACATGTGCACTCCACACGTACTCCGCTATCCTTGTAGCCGCTTCCTGTGTGTAGTGCACGCCTGACCTATTTAGTGGGACCCTACATTTCTCCACCCGATAACGGGGATCGAGGAATTTGCACCCCAGATCTCCGCAGAATTGTCTGAGCCTCTGGTTTAAGCCTTTCACTCGGCTCCAAACCAGAGGATCGCGATAGGTTCTGGGAACGACACTACAAATAGTTAGCTCAGATTCCACCCCGCGAGCGAGGCTTTCTGCCTTTACCAGCTCCGCTAACCGCCTGTATGAAATGACGATGACCTCTGAACCCAGACCTCAGAAGTCATTGGTGCCGACATGAGAAACAATTTGTTGTCGGGTGCACCCAGTGCTCTCAATCGCCGCCGGCAGGGACTCCTCCACATCTCGGATGAGCTCCTCCTGCGTCCGTACACAGCAGTCACACATCCTATCCATCGTAAGAAATCAACAGTTTACTGTAGAGAGTTAAGTAATCAACTTTTAACTAGACTGCTAATTCACTAAAGGCGGCTGATAGCTGACTAAACTGTGGTTACTAGACACTTCTTGTTGAAACAATGAAAATAAGCACTAACTGTCTCTGGACTGTATTCAAAACAAACACGAAATCTATGGAACACTGTTACTAGTACTCGAATATTAAAGCTTCCTAAAAGCAAGAACACACGGAAAAAGAAGTGATAAGTAAGAAAAACACAATTAATACTTAAATTTACGTAGCTTGCTACACAGGAGATGTGAAGCAGACGGCAGTTACGACGATGGTCCCTTATTTTATTATGGTGGTCGTTCCTCCCGAAGCACAGCGGCGTCAACAAAATATTTTCTCATTCGGAGGAGAAAGTTGGTAACTGGAATTTCATGAGAAGATTCTGCGGCAACGGAAAACGCCTTTGTTTCAATAGTGACCACCCCAACTCCTGTATCATCCCAGTGACACTGTCTCTTCTATTTCGCGATAACAAAATATGTGTTGCTCTTCTTTGAACTTTTTCGATGTACTCCGTCACTGCTATCTGGTAAGGATCCCACACCGCGCAGCAGTATTCTAAAAGAGGACTGACAAGCGTAGTGTAGGCTTTTTTCTTAGTAAATCTGTTGCATTTTCTAAATGTCCTGCCAATAAAATGCAGTCTTTGGTTAGCCTTTCCCACAACATTTTCTATGTGTTCCTTCAATTTAAGTTGTGTGTAATTGTAATACCTAGGTATTTAATTGAATTTACGGCTTTTAGATTAGACTGCTTTATCGCGTAACCGAAGTTTAACGAATTCCATTTAGCACTCATATGGATGACCTCTCACTTTTCGTTATTTAGGATCCAATGCCAATTTTCCCACCATACTGATATCTTTTCTAAACCGCTTTAAAATATGTTTTGATCTTCTGATGACTTTATTAGTCGATAAACGACAGAGTTATCTGCAAACAACCTAAGACGGCTGCTCAGATTGTCTCCTAAGTCGTTTATATAGATAAAGAACAGCAAAGGCTCTATAACACTACCTTGGGGAAGGCCGGAAATTACTTCTGTTTTACTGGATGACTTTCCGTCAATTATTACGAACTGTGATCTCTCTGACAGGAAATCACGAATCCACTCGCATAACTGAGACGATATCTCATAACAACGCAATTTCACTGTAAGCCACTTGTGTGGTACAGTGTCAAAAGCCTTCCAGAAATCCAGAAATACGGAATCCATTTGAAATCACTTGTCAATAGCGTTCAACAGTTCGTGCGAGTAAAGAGCTAGTTGTGTTTCACAAGAACGATGTTTTCTAAATCCGTGTTGACTGTGTAGCAATAGACCGTTCTCTTCGAGGTAATTCATAATGTTCGAACACAATATTGTAAGTAGGCTGTTTAGGTTTTTTTATTGGTAACGCCACCTCTGTATGAAAATCACTGGCTGTGCTGTGTGCAGTCTGTGGCTGCTTTGCATTGTTGTAATACTCGCCATTGTAGTGTTAGGCAGCTGGCTGTGAACAGCGCGTAGCGTTGCGCAGTTGGTGAGCCGCCAGCAGTGGTGGATGTGGGTAGAGAGATGGCGGAGTTTTGAAATTTGTCATGAACTGCTATATTTATATATGATGATATCAAGGTAAATACATTGTTTGTTCTCTATTAATATCTTTCATTTGAAAACCTATCCCTATCAGTAATTAGTGCCTTCCATAGTTTGAATCTTTTATTTGGCTGGCAGTAGTGGCGCTCGCTGTATTGCAGTAGCTTGAGCAGCGAAGATTTTTGTGAGGTAAGTGATTTGTGAAAGGTATAGTTTAATGTTAGTCAGGGCCATTCTTTTGTAGGCAATTTTGAAAGTCAGATTGCGTTGCGCTAACAAAATATTGTGTGTCAGTTTAAGGACAGTCGTGTATAATTGTTCAAAGGGGACGTTTCATATGTCGACCCTTAGCCGAGGATACCTCACTGGAATCTTCTGATTTTTTCTTGTAGTTTGTGTATTTAGTGTAGCTTTTGTTTATTGCTAGCGCGTAATTGTAGAGAGAATCTCTTTTGTAGTTGTAGCCTTTCATTGTTGTACAGTAAAACAGTTGTGGCATGCATGTAGATTTGCACCAAGTATTTCGCAGCTGCAATTAACTAGATATTATTTTCAGTGTTATGTTAATGTGTTCTCTTATTTTTGATCTTCAAATTGTGTTTTTCTGTGTTGTCGTGTGAAATACTGTGACAATAATGGCGTGTGAAAAACGTAACACTAGGCTCCAAACTAAACTGAGAAATAATAGTGACGACGAGCGTAGCTTATCAGCGCCGCAGAGTAATGAATTTACTAATGTTCAAAGTAGTAATTTGGTAACTGTGCACAGGGAAATGGAGCGGGCGTCAAACAATGGCGTGGACAGTGAAACAATTAGTGAAGAGGGAAGCATTATCGATCGATCGGTCGGCAATAGCTCGCCTCAGGAAGCCGAAATGACACGACACGATCTCGCAAATACTGTAGATTCAGGTTTTGGATCCTCTCCGTTTTCTCAAATAAGTCAAGACACATTTTCTGCTTGTCAAAATGTGAATGTTTCCGGTGTAAATTCACTGCCGAAAAGCACTGAGGAACATGTTTCAGACACCAAGGCATTGTTATTACAATTAATACAACAAATGGGACAAACACAGCAAAAGCTTCAAAAGTTAGACACAGTGGAACAAAATCTTAAAAAGTTAGACACAATGGAACAACACCAGAGACAAACACAGCAACAGTTAGACACAATGGAACAAAATCTTCAAAAGTTAGACACCACACTTGAACAAACACGTGAAGATTTAACTACTGAGTTATATAACATTGAATCGAAATGTCAAAAAGTCTGTAATGACGTAAAAACACAAATTTGTGAGCATTTTCAACCTATTTTTTCGCGGCATGAAAATGCATTACAGAATCACGAAGCAGCCATAAAAGAACTGCAAACCATTGTTCATGAAAATCATGAGACCTTGTGGGCTAAAATTGACTCAGTTGCATCTACCGATTCGGTTACGCAACTTGCAAAAACTCAGGAAAACTTAAAAGACACAGTAGTTTCGATTTCAACACAAATGGACACTCTGAAACTTGGTTCAGAAAAACACACTGAGGAAATGTGTTCACTATCGGAGAAAGTAGCCGAACTTTCGGATCAGGTTACTAACTTATCTACAAAGGTAGATGATGATCTGAATGACACAAGACCTGTAGCCTTCACTGACACAGAAGAGTATGAACAAATTAGAAAATTCAAACAGAATCAAAATCAAATCAATACACAGTACAAAAGAGAAATCCGGGAAGTACAAGATCAGCTGACACAGGTAATACAAGAATTACGTATTTCAGAGGATACTCGCGCCCCAATACGGGAAGAGGGACACAGAAATACGGAACAGCCACAAAATAATAACACAGGGAATTTCGGAAGTTATGAAAGAAATTGGCAATGTGCACCGAATTTTGAGATGGAACGGCCGACACGACCTAACAATGACCGATATGCGACTCGCCGACATGATGATTTTGACTATAAGCTGTTCATTACTACACGTAAATTCAAAACATTTAAGAATTCTGGCAACGACATTCATCCACAAGCATGGCTCCATCAATTCTCGCATTGTTTTCCTCCCAACTGGTCGTTAGAACACAGATTAGAATTTATGTGTGGCTACTTGGAGAATGAACCAGCTGTAAGAATGCGATCGGTAATTCACGATTGCCACAGTGAAGGAGAGTTTTACCATGCCTTCCTCTCAGCATATTGGTCTCAAGCCACACAAGACCGTGTAAAACATAGCATCATAATGATGAAACGTTTCGAACAATCTGAATTTTCCAGTCTTATGAAATATTTTGAAGACATGTTGCACAAGAATCAGTACCTGTCAAACCCATACAGCCCCTCAGAACTCATCCGCATTTGCTTAATCAAACTGCCTGAACATTTACGACATATTATTTTGGCAGGACGTTGCAAAGACGACATTGAAGCATTTCAGGGACTCTTACAAGAATTAGAAATTGACACTGACAATCGCGGAACGCGAAACCAGGAACACAACAATTACAGGTCACATCCGTCGCAATTCCGCGATGAAAGAAGTAATAACTTGACACGACAAGGCTATTCTCACAACACAAATCGTGACCAAAACAGACACCACCCGTATGACAACCGTTGGCAGAGTAGTAATAACTACAGAGAAAGATCGCGTTTCCGTAGTAATGACTATCACAGAGACAATCAGAGAAACAGACAATATGGGAACCAAAACAATTATTATCAAGGGAGGCAGAATAACTTCAGACGCAACAGTTCGGCGCAGAGTTACGATTCAGGGAGAAATTCTCCACCACATGACCGACAAACAAGAAACTATGTAAACTACCGACAAAACGACAGACCTGAATTCCATCAGAACTGGCGAGCTTTAAACAGAGCTGGGCCCTCTCGGCAAGGCGAATTTGTGGAAGTTAGGCCTCCTAATCCCAGTAACGACGCGCGGCAACAAAGAGACAGACAATGACTCGCACAGCAGGCAGCTGCGTGCGGCCGCTGGCTCAGGGAAAAATAACAAAGACGCTAGCCTTGAGAAAAAATTTAGCATTCTTTACCGATGTAAACAACATGATAATTGCTTTGAAGTTGAAAGTCTGCGTACTAGGAAGAGTAAGAGATTGCACCACACTTCACATGTAAAACCGCTTACTGAGAGATAATCTGCTTTTTAACTTTGTCTTTGCCATATAACTTTTCACTTTACATTACTAGTATGCTGTGTCACACTTAAGAAACTGTTAACATACAACTATGTTTGAAGTTAAATATCCAGTCTAGAACCTAGGGAACATTTTTAAACAGAAATTACGAATGCATTGTTATAGTGAACAGACGACACAGTGTTGTATTTGTACATTCTTGCTTGTTAGTTGCACGATTACGTAACGACTATCAGGCTTACATACTTAGAACATTTACCAGTACTGCTAATGAGATTTTAATGCAACATTTTGGTTACCTGAAAATACATTCTGTATTTAAAGTACTTTCTGTCAGATACCAGATGACACAGTGGTTAGTTTATGGGACAGCTACACGATTCATATCACGACGTTACTAATGTGTGACAATTTACATTGTTGCTTTTGCGGAGTATCTGTTTTATATCTGCACAGTTTTTCTGTATTATTCTGGAAAGTAAAACATGTTTTAATAGTAACTTTTGTGATATAGCTACAATGAGACAGCCTTTTCCGTAGCACAACAATACGTTACAGCACAGTAATTTCTTCATCACAACAATAAGCGTAATAACTAAGATATCTATACGCAAAGCATTTCACTTTTGTTTATCATGAGGTAAGTACATTGGCTTCTGCAGAACTTAGCTTTTGGAGGACGATAACTACGACACTTCCACAGAGATTATCTTACAACAAGATGCACATTTAGCGCTGCAGGACACGCATTTCGGTGATTAATGTTGTACTTAAAACATTTATTTTTAAAGATTTTTGAATTACAAAGAAAGTTTTCCGTGATACATTTCATTCCATTGCTGTAATCTGTAACGCCTTAGGGTATAATTACATTAATCCTCAGGGGGGTACACACTTACTTTGTGTACCATGTGTGTGGCAACCACAAGGAACCCTAGCTAATATGGTATTTGCTTATACAACTTTACACATCGGTACCATATTTCTCTAACACACAAATTACACAGCTATCTGATCATTTAACTGAGAGATAAACATTTTTTACTACATCAGTGACACATGTTTACGCAATACACAGTTGGGTAACTTCACACTTATGAAACTGTATTTTGTCTGTACTTTGTAAACTGTTCATATTTTTTCGGAACCACTGTGATACTACGAGAGCTTTGAATGATGTATTTGGTAAGGGAGCATGATTTTTAAAGTATGTTTGAGGGAGATGACACTTTTGACATGAGCAGAGAATTTTTTTTAATTATTGGAGGAAGCTACGACGATTTTGAGATTTGACTGAGGTGTTATGATGTTATTTTTACGACGACGATGTGTATTATGCTGCTGAGGTATGTTTACGATTAATAGGCTGAGGCTATATGAGTTATTTGATTATGCTTCATATTTATAATGATGAAATATTGACGAGTGTCGATGGATACGTATATGTGTAATAAGGTAAGGAGTAATGAATAGTGGGTAGGGACTCTGATTTATGAAAAGGATGTTGGAAACCAAGAAACGTACTTTAAGAGTTATGAAATGTGTGTGTATATGCGTGACTGTATCACAATACTGACGAATATTTTATTTGGACACATATTTTTAGGATTTTCTTTCTACAGATTTGCAACGCTAATTCTTGACCTGTGAAATATTTTTACGTGAGACTGTCACTGTAGCGGAAACTGGTGTCGTAAATATTTCCGTAAGAAAGTTAAGTGACCACCTGCACGTGATGCGTCGTGGGCACGCAGCTGTGTCAAACACCTGGAGAACAAGCCATTAGGGTGTGCCTTTCCGGAAGCACAGGTAGAAAAAAAAAAGGAAAAAAGGCAGGCCTTTATCCTCGCCATTGGCATTCCTTTAGAGAAAATATTGCAAATGCGACACCCTCATTACTTCCATTAACCTTGCTATTGACATTCCTTTGTAGAAAGCATCGCAAATATTACACGCTCATTACCTGAAAGCATATGATTACTCGTACTTTGTACTAATTACTGCAATGCTTATGAATTGATGGGAAATATTCATACATCTGCACACCTGATTATGACAAGTGTCTTTCTATGAGAGTTGAGAGCTACTGACTTACGAAATGCCACATGACTATTGAATGATATTTTTATGCTTTGCTTTTCGTAGTTGCTTATTTCACTTGATGTCTGGTTTCCAGCTGTGTTGCAGCATTGCTTTTATAAAATAAAATGCATTTGCTAATGTGAACACTTTCTGTCAACAGATCTATTAAATAATTATTTTATGATCCACATTCTTTAAAAAAGGAGCACTTGGAAAGGAAAGAACAATAAGAAGGAACTAGTAACAGTAACACATAATTTTCTTTTCAAGTACATGGTAATATTTCTTTTTACAATCAGTTGTTGTGGTGCACCACTTTAATTACATAGATATTAAGATGTGAATATACATTTCCCTTATCTGCATTGTTGTTTTTACTGTAATATCTTTTCTGCTTGAGCTTTGTCATGTATAGATATAAGTTTTATATTTTTTATATTTTTTATATTTGCTACTGCTGTTTGCCAGGCATAGTGCTACTGAATTTTAAATTGTGTTACTCTGTTAAGCTAATTTTACTACTGACTTATTTTTCTTGCTACTGTACATTGGCTCATATTAGTTGTAATGTTGCATTGCTTGGTAATTTATATTTACTGTAGCTTGCTTTGCAATTTTCCATTTTTTTTGCATTGCTGTTTGTGTTAATTTGTTATGTGCTGCTGCATTGCCTCGTCCCTTAGTTTAGTATCTGAGCTCAGTAGATTTAAGTTAGCTTAAGAGGAGACTATATAAGAAACTAACTATTATAAATTTATAAGAAATGCATTGAGAAGCTATCAGAAAATGGTCTGGCAAAATAAAAAGGATACTGTACAGTGGAGAAAAACTATTATTGACAGAGGATGTGAACAGAATACAGAAAGCAGAGAGAAAAACTATTTTTGACAGAGGATGTGAACGAAATACAGAAGGCAGGCTTAGATAGGACTTTTGGGAATAATGATGAATGAAGGGAGATCTCCAAGAAGCAAAGAAAGTTTTGTTTGCAAAATACTGCAATGAAACAAACCCTGTGCTTTCCTTTTGTGTTATCCCACTATGTGTTTGGGTACCCTTGTGTATATATGTTCTTCCTGTCTTTATATGTTTACCTCATCAGACTTTTGTTGTAGAATTTTTCTCATACTCAGCTACATGAACTAAAATGAGGAATACTGTTATCCTCAAATATAATTTGCGTTAATAATATGTTATTTACTTTGTAAAGATGTTAGACATTATTAATTCTGTTTTGTTTTAATGCTCATGTGTAAAGTTGATGTTTCAAAAGTTATTCTGATCTTTTATGTATTTACTTATGTCATAATTCCTGTAACACTGATGTATATGTTTATTTCTATTCTTTTGTAAAGCCCCTATTACTACAAACGTTATCTGTATTATTATGTTTTTAATGATGTGTTTTGTACCTTTGTTATTGTATTCTTATGTTATAAAATTGTAATTGTCACCAGTTCATGATATTATTAACTTGTTAGTTACATTTCACTGCACACGTTTCTGTTGGTCATAGTATGTGGACAATATGTGAGAAGTAGGGACTGATAGTGTTTGCACGTGTGTTAATGATTCAGCAAGGGACTGGATAACAGCATTGCTGGTTCTAAGGACAATTCCAAAAACTTTGTGAGTGCACAAGTGGTGGTTTATGGACTTGCTATGTTCTCCGCAAGACTCTTCGATGGTGAATGTGCACCTGCACAATCGCAACAGATGGCTGCTGGACATTTCTACAAGGACTACAGTGGGTCTGCACCTCTGGTGGTCCACCAATACCATTATCTCTACCAGGACTACAGTGGGTCTGCTCTGTGATGACCTACCAATACTCTTCAAAACGTCGAATGACTCTGCTGTGGGTTTGCTATGTTGTGGCCCATTATCTGTCACATGTCAAGAGTCAGCACTGTCTTTCCGTTGGAAGGACAACGCTACTTCTTCAAGACTGCATGGAAATCCACTACTTCTGTGTGCAATTTCTTTTACTAATGAGACTTTGTAAAAAAAAAATGTAATTACTATTATGATGAATGATTAGGACTATCTTTATGGACTGTGAGAAAATTTTAGCGTTTGACCAACATTGTATCAATAAGTATGTGCATTTGATTTCTTTGTTATTGTAATTACGAAAAAAAATTTTCAAATCTGTATTGGCCACTGCCCAATCCAATTTGTAAAATTCTTTGTGGGGAGCATGGGGGCTATGTAAGTAGGCTGTTTAGGTTTTTTTATTGGTAACGCCACCTCTGTATGAAAATCACTGGCTGTGCTGTGTGCAGTCTGTGGCTGCTTTGCATTGTTGTAATACTCGCCATTGTAGTGTTAGGCAGCTGGCTGTGAACAGCGCGTAGCGTTGCGCAGTTGGAGGTGAGCCGCCAGCAGTGGTGGATGTGGGTAGAGAGATGGCGGAGTTTTGAAATTTGTCATGAACTGCTATATTTATATATGATGATATCAAGGTAAATACATTGTTTGTTCTCTATTAATATCTTTCATTTGAAAACTATCCCTATCAGTAATTAGTGCCTTCCATAGTTTGAATCTTTTATTTGGCTGGCAGTAGTGGCGCTCGCTGTATTGCAGTAGCTTGAGCAGCGAAGATTTTTGTGAGGTAAGTGATTTGTGAAAGGTATAGTTTAATGTTAGTCAGGGCCATTCTTTTGTAGGGAATTTTGAAAGTCAGATTGCGTTGCGCTAACAAAATATTGTGTGTCAGTTTAAGGACAGTCGTGTATAATTGTTCAAAGGGGACGTTTCATAATATATGTTCCAAAATCCTGCTGCATATCGACGTCAATGATATGGGCCTGTAAGTGAGTGGACTACTCCTACTACCTTTCCTGAATATTGGTGTGACCTGTGCAACTTTCCAGTCTTTCGGTACGGATCCTTTGGCATACTACTGGATCAGCATACTCTGAAAGGAACCTAACTAGTATACAATCTGGACCGGGCGACTTGAATAGGTAAATTTAAGTTGCTTCACTATTCCGAGGATATCTACGTCTACGTTACTCATGTTGGCAGCAGTTGTTGATTCGAATTCTGAAATATTTACTTCGTCTTCTTTGCTGAAGGAATTTCGGAAGGCTGTGTTTAGTAACTCTACTTGGCAGCACTGTCTTCGATAGTATCTCCATTGCTGTCGCGCAGAGAAGGCATTGATTGTTTCTTGCCGCTAGCTTACTTCGCATAACGACCGGAATCTTGTATTTTCTGCCAAGTCTGGAGACAAAGTTTCGTTGTGGAAACTATTATCAGCACCTTGCATTGTGGTCCGCGCCAAATTTAGAGCTTTTGTAAAAGAACGCCAATCTTGGAGATTTTGATTCCGTTTGAATTTGGCATGCTTTTTCATTGTTTTTGCAACAGTGTTCTGACCCGTTTTGTGTACGAAGTAGGATCAGCTCCATCGTTTGTTAATTTATTTGGTATAAATCTCTCAGTTGCTGGCGACACTATTTCTTTGAACTGAAGCTACATCTGGTGTACACTTACATTGTTAATTTGAAAGGAGTGGAGATTGTCTCCCAGGAAGGCGTCAAGTGAATTTTTATTTGGTTTTTTGAATAGGCAAATTTTTGTTTATTTTTGGAGGGTTTGGGGGTTACAGTATTCAATCTCGCTACGACAGCTGGGTGATTCTCCCTTGTGATGGTCGAATAGAACGTTGACCACAAGGGGAGATGCCCTTACGTGTTCATGCATTTCAACACTGGGCAACTATCACATCGGAATGTCCCACAAATCTCGCCATTGCGCCACTCTAGCGGTTGGTCAAATGGAATCCCACACTGAAGCCCCTTTCGAACTCTGTCAGGTGCTGATAAGGCTGTCTCACAAGAGTATGTGGCATCCACGTGTCCTTCACAATGATCGCTCACCACCCGATCCTGATGACGTTCCTTATAAACTCTGCCAGACCCGGTAACAACACTAAACACTAACAACACTAATGCAGTCTAGTGGCTGTTCTGTCTGTCACAGAGAATTGCATCTCTATAATCATTTACACAGCCGCCGATGGTGTGTACCTGTACAAAGTATCATTGATATTCGACCTTCTCTTCTGCGTGCTTCACTTTTTTTGTGGGGAACTGTATGTCACGATAAGAAGATATGTTACAACAGGAAAGGAAATCGGCTGCGTTCTCCTTTAATGAATCGTTTTGTGATTCTTCTTACCGATTTAGGAAACCGACAGACGAAGACCTGAATCTGGATGGCCGGTCAGAGATTTGAAACGTCATCCTCTCAAACACGACTCGCCCATCACTTCAACCGCTGCTCACCACCACTCACGACACAACGCAGCAGAGTCTATGGGAATCCCATTTCCGAGCTCTACGAAATCGAGTATTCGCCTGAAGGAAATAGTAGTGCATTCATACAGCTGTACCTTTAGTAACAATAAAACCGTAAAATCTCATGTCTAATCTCTAAAATTACTAGGGAAATTTTCGTGGGGTTCTCACAGATAACTAGAGCGTGGTTTGGGACAACATATACACCTTATTTCATTAAAATCGAACATACGAACAAAGATATCGTAATTTAAAGTTTTATCTAAACTCATCCGCTCAGCTTACTAGTTCGGATGTTTAATCATCATGGCATAATAAAGCAAAGAACTAATAGATTGTGCTGTTAGTTTTTTTCACTTGGTGTCAGATGCATTTTTGGATGTTTATGTCACTCACAGAATTAACCGCTACACTCTTATCTTTACCAGTACAAACTAACAGCGAATTTACTTGGCTATGATATACGGATTTACCAGTTCCGCTTTGTGTGTAGAAACTTAATATTACCTTCTTCCGACAGGTTTTACGTATATTCTTTCCTCGTAAAAACTAGTTTACTATGTTTTCTTTGTGGTTTGGGTGCCTACTTAGTACATTTTGATTTCGTTTTGTGTGCGAATAAAAATGCCTAGGTAACGGTCGAGTCTTTCTCAATGCACGAGAAAGGCTAGAAGACAGGAGACTATGTAACCTTAAGAATCCAATGAAGATCGTGAGGGGAGACTCGTAGTGGCCCGAGAAAACCGGGTTTCAACCTGCTCTTAGGAAACTCGTTCCGAAAATGAGGGGCGACGTGAATCTGACGGAGAGCTTCACGCATTATCTTGCTCCTCGGAACCCTTCAGTCACAGAGGCTTAAAGTTACAACTGTCCAGCATCACATAATAGAAACAGAAGTTTTGGTGGATGTGGTGCAGGAGACACTTTTTACACCACGAATCATGGTTATTCCTAACAATTTACCATTTCGCTTTAAACGTGTACAATTCCCGGTGAGCTTATGTCACGCCAGGACCATAAACAAACCACAAAGCCAGACGCTGTTAGTGTAGACCTCAGTGTGTAACGATAACTGTACATATAATAATTTTTTTCTTTATGAATTTAGATAAATTAATGTAAGCAATTTTTTGAACTTTTTTTTCGGTTCGTATCGTTATGTTAAAGAGACTGTGAGCAACTCTTGAAATGAATATTATTATTTATGTTAGATTTCAAATAATGTGGTAATAAAAGGAAAGTGTATTTGATGTTAAAACTATTGTAAGATGTGAAAATTGTAATTTATACACTTGGTCCATACGTAGGTAATGCATTAGGATATGTGTAGTAGAAAACCTGTGGTGAATACCCTACCTGTAGGGGAGCGGGAAAAGGTGGAGGCAGGCGAGGCGGGAAAACGCACACTGGCGCGGTTCGGCACAACGGGCACAGTATAACAGTCGGAGGCGAGCAACAGTCGGAAGTACACGTACTGTACCGAGGAGGCTACTCAGGAAAAGTGGATTCCATTGAGCCTCGGATGAACCGATTCCGACGACTACTTGGCATGGCTATATTCGGAGGCACAAAATTGGAAAGATTACGACGCTAAGAAGATGGAAAGTGCCGATGTTGTGTGAGCCTTAGCCGTGCTCGTATGTGTGCCGTGCTGCCCGTTATCTCGCTGCCCGCCAACCGCCGCACCGACTTGCACAGGTCAAACATTTATTTCATCTTTAGAAGTGTATCTGTGTGGACCAGTGTCGAAACTGTTTATAACTGTTCAATAATAACGTGACTTTTACCAGAATTGCCTTAGCCATTACTGATCCTGATCACTGACCTAGACAGGATCCTTACCTCGTATTGTGCAATCCGAGTATCCTGAACTGAAAGTTTAATGTTAGTGTTAATGAAAATTATCAGCAGATTAATCTATGCCATAAAGGAGCCTAAAATTTCTATGTGTTATTGCAAATGTTGAGAAAGAACAAAAGTGTGACTAAATTGGAAGAGAGTTTTTGTTGGATTGAGTTAGCGATGTTATTTAATTAATCTGAGACAGAAATAATGACAGTTAAATAATTCAGAAGTGAGACAAAAGAGTAGTTATCCAGAGATCGATAATTTTGAGTGTTAATTTGCCTTCAGTACTTAATAGTTTAAGTATAACGACCATCACAGTTTCAGGGCCCCCCCCCCCTTCTCTTGTCCATTCTTTCAAACCTTGAAATGTGTTGATCAGATTTGACCAGTAAAGCTAAATTATGTATTAATCCTAAGTGTATTAGTGTTTTTCCATCCTTAATAGTGACATAGTGTGTGTACTTTCGAGATTGCTAATGCTAGAGCAATCTATGCCCGATTTCAGTCTGATCAATATACAAAATGTAGTTCGTAGTAATCATTGCTGTGTGGTGTTGTGTAAATGTAGTTCATCCAAATTAGTACAAAGGGAGAAAACTTTAGTTCAGTGGATTTTTCCGGTTTCAAACTTTGCCATATAACGCTTCATTACTACGAGTTACTATGCTTGTACATGCACCCACTTGTACAAGGAAAAACTCACTCATTGCCTAAGTAGGCTGGCGACCGAATTGTTAATTATAGGTAGCATCTACTGTGTGTACTTCTTGTCCATGCGAACGAGTAGTTATACTTTACATTTGCTTGATGCATCACTGTAGTTATTGACTGAATATAAGTCCGATCTTGCTTCTATTAGGTACACGCGGTCAACTTATGTACTAAAATCCTTATTTATAAGGTGAAGCCCGTGAACTTATTGCAGTACAGGCTTTATAGAGATAACGTACGTCCGAGAAGGGCGGTAGCGTTACAAGTGTCACTTGCTTTTCACACGTCCAGCTCTAAGTGGCCGTCTTCCGTGTCAGTGAACCAAACAAGCTTTTCGCTCATGTCCCCAATCATAATACTTCCGACGTTGTATACCAATAAGCTTTATACACTACTGGCCATTAAAATTTCTACACCACGAAGATGACGTGCTACAGACGCGAAATTTGACCGACAAGAAGAAGATGCTGTGATATGCAAATGATTAGCTTTGCAGGGCATTCGCACAAGGTTGGCGCCGGTGGCGACACCTACAACGTGCTGACATGAGGAAAGTTTCCAACCGATTTCTCATAAACAAACAGCAGTTGACCGGCGTTGCCTGATGAAACGTTGTTGTGATGTCTCGTGTAAGGAGGAGAGATGCGTACCATCACGTTTCCGAATTTGATAAAGGTCGGATTGTAGCCTATCGCGATTGCGGTTTATCGTATCTACATCTACATCTACATCCATACTCCGCAAGCCACCTGACGGTGTGTGGCGGAGGGTACCCTAAGTACCTCTGTCGGTTCTCCCTTCTATTCCAGTCTCGTATTGTTCGTGGAAAGAAGAATTGTCGGTATGCCTCTGTGCGGGCTCTAATCTCTCTGATTTTATCCTCATGGTCTCTTCGCGAGATATACGTAGGAGGCAGCAATATACTGCTTGACTCATCGGTGAAGGTATGTTCTCGAAACTTTAACAAAAGCCCGTACCGAGCTACTGAGCGTCTCTCCTGCAGAGTCTTACACTGGAGTTTATCTATCATCTCCGTAACGCTTTCGTGATTACTAAATGATCCTGTAACGAAGCGCGCTGCTCTCCATTGGATCTTCTCTATCTCTTCTATCAACCCTATCTGGTACGGATCCCACACTGCTGAGCAGTATTCAAGCAGTGGGGGAACAAGCGTACTGTAACCTAGTTCCTTTGTTTTCGGATTGTATTTCCTTAGGTTTCTTCCAATGAATGTCAGTCTGGCATCTGCTTTACCGACGATCAACTTTATATGTTCATTCCATTTTAAATCACTCCTAATGCGTACTCCCAGATAATTTATGGAATTAACTGTTTCCAGTTGCTGACCTGCTATTTTGTAGCTAAATGATAAGGGATCTACCTTTCTATGTATCCGCAGCACATTACACTTGTCTACATTGAGATTCAATTGCCATTCCCTGCACCATGCGTCAATTCGCTGCAGATCCTCCTGCCTTTCAGTACAATTTTCCATTATTACAGCCTCTCGATACACCACAGCATCATCTGCAAAAAGCCTCAGTGAACTTCCGATGTATATTGTGAATAGCAACGGTCCTATGACACTCCCCTGCGGCACACCTGAAATCACTCTTACTTCGGAGAACTTCTCTCCATTGAGAATGACATGCTGCATTCTGTTATCTAGGAACTCCTCAATCCAACCACACAATTGGTCTGATAGTCCATATGCTCTTACTTTGTTCATTTAACGACTGTGGGGAACTGTATCAAACGCCTTGCGGAAGTCAAGAAACACGGCGTCTACCTGTGAACCCGTGTCTATGGCCCTCTGAGTCTCGTGGACGAATAGCGCGAGCTGGGTTTCACATGACCGTCTTTTTCGAAACCCATGCTGATTCCTACAGAGTAGATTTCTAATCTCCAGAAAAGTCATTATACTCGAACATAATACGTGTTCCAAAATTCTACAACTGATCGACGTTAGAGATATAGGTCTATAGTTCTGCACATCTGTTCGACGTCCATTCTTGAAAACGGGGATGACCTGTGCCCTTGGTGCTCGCGTTGGTCGAGATCCAATGACTGTTGGCAGAAGATAGGATCGGTGGGTTCAGGAGGGTAATAAGAAACGTCGTGCTGGATCCCAACGGCCTCGTATCACTAGCAGCCGAGATGACAGGCATCTTATCAGCATGGCTGTAACGGATCGTGCAGCCACGTCTCGAGCCCTGAGTCAGCAAATGGGGACGTTTGCAAGACAACAACAATCTACACGAACAGTTCGACGACGTTTGCAGCAGCATGGACTGTCAGCTCAGAGACCATGGCTGCGGCTACCCTAGACGCTGCACCACTTACAGGAGCGCCTGCGATGGTGTACTCAACAACGAACCTGGGTGCACGAATGGTAAAACGTCATTTTGTCGAATGAATCCAGGTTCTGTATACAGCATCATGATGGTCGCATCCGTGTTTGGCGACATCGCGGTGAACGCACATTGGAAGCGTGTATTAGTCGTCGCCATACTGGCGTATCACCCGGCGTGATGGTATGGGGTGCCATTGGTTACACGTCTCGGTCACCTCTTGTTCGCATTGGCGGCACTTTTAACAATGGACGTTACATTTCAGATGTGTTACGACCCGTGGCTCTACCCTTCATTGATCCCTGCAAAACCCTACATTTCAGCAGGATAATGCACGCCCGCGTGTTGTAGGTCCTGTACGGGCCTTTCTGGATACAGAAAATGTTCGACTGCTGCCATGGTCGGCACATTCTCCAGACCTCTCTCGAATTGAAAACGTCTGGTCAATGGTGGCCGAGCAACTGACTCATCAGTATAGGCCAGGCACTACTCTTGATGAACTATGGTATCGTGTTGAAGCTGCATGGGCAGTTGTACCTGTACACGTCATCCAAGCTCTGTTTGACTCAATGCCCAGGCGTATCAAGGCCGTTATTATGGCCAGTTATGGCTGTTCTGGGTACTGATTTCTCAGGATCTATGCACCCAAATTGCGTGAAAATGTAATCACATGTCAGTTCTGGTATAATATATTTGTCCAATAAATACCCGTTTATCATCTGCATTTCTTCTTGGTGTAGCAATTTTAATGGACAGTATGTATCGAACGCCTTCCGGAAGTCCAGGAAAATGGCATCTATCTGGGAGCCTGCATCTAATATTTTCTGTGTCTCATGAACAAATAAAGCGAGTTGGGTCTCACACGATCGCTGTTCCCGGAATCCATGTTGATTCCTACAGAGTAGATTCTGGGTTTCGAGAAATGACATGATACGCGAGGAAAAAACATGTTCTAAAATTCTACAACAGATCGTTGTCAGAGATATAGGCCTATAGTTTTGCGCATCTGCTCGACGACCCTTCTTGAAAACTGGAACTACCTGTGCTCTTTTCCAATCATTTGGAACCTTCCGTTCCTCTAGAGACTTGCGGTACACGGCTGTTAGAAGGGGGGCAAGTTATTTCGCGTATTCTGCGGAGAATCGAACTGGTATCCCGTCAGGTCCAGTGGACTTTCCTCTCTTGAGTGATTTCAGTTGTTTTTCTACTCTTTGGACACTTATTTCGATGTCAGCCATTTTTTCGTTCGTGCGGTGATTTAGAGAAGGAACCGCAGTGCGGTCTTCATCTGTGAAACAGCTTTAGAAAAAGGTGTTTAGTATTTCAATATATCATAAGTCGATAATCCATAAATACAACTTTGGTGTTTTCTGTTAAAACAGACCGCGAGGAATAAAGCGAACAGCACATTGTTGTGTACACAGATTTTGTTTAAAATTATATGTAAGTAGGAACAATATATGTAGGAGAGATAATATGTCTAATGCTTCAAATGCTGTCGTGTCGTAGTTAAATCTGACTTCGAGAAAGAAGAGTAAACTACAGATTTTCACAACACAGTGCCGGCCGAAGTGGCCGTGCGGTTAAAGGCGCTGCAGCCTGGAACCGCCAGATCGCTACGGTCGCAGGTTCGAATCCTGCCTCGGGCATGGATGTTTGTGATGTCCTTAGGTTAGTTAGGTTTAACTAGTTCTAAGTTCTAGGGGACTAATGACCTCAGCAGTTGAGTCCCATAGTGCTCAGAGCCATTTGAACCATTTTGAACCACAACACAGCACAGCATTCTTTTTTCTCGCAGGCGGTTTTAACAGCAATACTGTACGTTGTTGTTTAAATAGATCCACATACCGTATGTGGAAATTGCAACACCAAGAAGGAAACGCATGAATTCAATTAATTTAATACCACAGGTTACGTACATGACAAGTAACAAATGATTATCGTTTCAAATATGTACAGTGCTTTGAGACCTGCTATTCAGTACGTCGTGTGCCCACCATGCGCTGCAATTAGAACTGCTGTATGCCGTGGCATTGAATCAGTAAGGTTCTGAATACGTTCCTGAAGGATTTCCCTCAACGCAGTTTGTATCCGAGCCCACAAATCCGTGACACCAGTTACTGGAGGACGGTGACGCACCTGGTACCGACCCATATTCGATGGGCGACATGTCTGGCTAACGTGCAGGCCAGGGAAGCAATGGTACACGCCGCCCTTCGAAGAAGGCCTGCCCATTCCTCGCAGTATGTGGCCGGGCATTGTCTGTTGAAATGTAGCTTGTAGAGATGCCTGAAGCAAGGGGAATACCTCAGGCTCCACAACCTCCGTTAGGTACCGGTTGCTGTTCAAAGTGCCCCCAATACGTACGAGGCGAGATCGGTTGTTGTAACCAATGGCGCCCCAAACCATCACACCTGATGTTTGTCTGCTATGTCGCTCCAGGTTGCGCTCACCTCGGTACCGCCAAACACGTATGCAGCCATCACTGAAGGACACGTTGAAGCGGGACTCATCCGAAAAGATTACATGTTGCCACTCACCACCCCTGTGACGGTGTTCACGTTCCCATTGCAGTAGGAGGAGCTTGTGGTTTCTGGACAATGGAAGCCGACGTAATGGTATGATTGCAACCAGTCCAGCCTGCAGTAGACAGCGACTAACCGTCGATGTAGACAAGTTCACCCCCGTCGTAGTGCTCCAGCGACGAGCCAACACTGTGGATGACGCTGTACGGTCCGTAATGGCCATGCGGACAAGATGACGGTCACCCCGTGCTGAGGTCGTGTTCCGTGGTCCAGTTCCCGCTCGTCGCTGCGTACGGACTTCCACTATCCACTGCTTCCACACACGCATCACTGTCGTAGTGGCATGCCCTGTGCGAGCCGAAATGTCACGGTATGACGACCCAGTTTCCCGGAGACCGATCATTCTGTTCCTTTGGAACTCGTTCACTTGTCGACATGGCTCCCTTTGACGTCGACGAGGCATACTGGCACTCAGTGTATTGTTTCCATCTTGTGTGGGAGCTCTGCACCGACTACACTAGACGCAATACCGACCTCACCGGACCGACACGACAGGGCTCGGCTTGGTCTACGTGTACCCCATCTCTCTGAAAAACGTATCACGTATTGCTTCCACACCCGTCGTCACTTCCACCAAGTGTGGCACTATTCGGGAAATTCCATCTCGATGTTGCACTTTTCACAAACGGTAGCATATAACCTATGTGACTCTGAATGTTCATTAAAGTATTACGCAAAAATTTTACTTATATCGATCAAGGATCATTCGAGATTTTTGTTCACAAAATTTGCGTATTACATAATGTATTGATTTTCATGTACTGTATGTATAAAAATATGTAGTGTAAGTCCACTGGAATTTTTATTAGAGTACCGGTAACAATTTTGAAGTAAACTGTTATAATGGGGAAACGTTACCAACGAACTCGAAAAATTCTTGTCCAATTGTCTTCAAAACTGCAATAAACCTGAAATTTACCAGATGTCTCTTCTATTGCGCCATTAAATATTTGAAATCGATTAAAACACACACACACACACACACACACACACACACACACACACACACACATATATATATATATATATATATATATATATATATATATATATATATATATACAGGGTGTTATACAAAGAAAGAAAATATGTTATGTGGACATGTGCCCGTAAACGCTTACTTTCTATGTTAGAACTCATTTTGTTACTTCTCTTCAAATCACATTAATCATGGAATGGAAACACACAGCAACAGAACGTACCAGCGTGACTTCAAACACTTTGTTACAGGAAATGTTCAAAATGTCCTCCGTTAGCGAGGACACATGCATCCACCCTCCGCCGCATGGAATCCCTGATGCGCTGATGCAGCCCTGGAGAATGGCGTATTGTATCACAGCCGTCCACAATACGAGCACGAAGAGTCTCTACATTTGGTACCGGGGTTGCGTAGACAAGAGCTTTCAAATGCCCCCATAAATGAAAGTCAAGAGGGTTGAGGTAAAGAGAGCGTGGAGGACATGGAATTGGTCCGCCTCTACCAATACATCGGTCACCGAATCTGTTGTTGAGAAGCGTACGAACACTTCGACTCACATGTGCAGGAGCTCCCCATCGTGCATGAACCACATGTTGTGTCGTACTTGTAAAGGCACATGTTCTAGCAGCACAGGTAGAGTATCCCGTATGAAATCATGATAACGTGCTCCATTGAGGGTAGGTGGGGCCCAATCAAGACATCACCAACAATGCCTGCCCAAACGTTCACAGTAAATCTGTGTTGATGACGTGATTGCACAATTTCGTGCGGATTCTCGTCAGCCCACACATGTTGATTGTGAAAATTTACAATTTGATCACGTTGGAATGAAGCCTCATCCGTAAAGAGAACATTTGCACTGAAATGAGGATTGACACATTGTTGGATGAACCATTCGCAGAAGTGTATCCGTGGAGGCCAATCAGCTGCTCATAGTGCCTGCACACGCTGTACATGGTACGGAAACCACTGGTTCTCCCGTAGCACTCTCCATACAGTGACGTGGTCAACGTTACCTTGTACAGCAGCAACATCTCTGACGCTGACATTAGGGTTATCGTCAACTGCACGAAGAATTGCCTCGTCCATTGCAGGTGTCCTCGTCGTTCTAGGTCTTCCCCAGTCTCGAGTCATAGGCTGGAATGTTCCGTGCTCCCTAAGACGCCGATTAATTGCTTCGAATGTCTTCCTGTCGGGACACCTTCATTCTGGAAACCTGTCTCGATACAAACGTACCGCGCCATGGCTATTGCCCCGTGCTAATCCATACATCAAACGGGCATCTGCCATTTGCAAACATTCCACTGACTGCAAAACCACGTTCGTGATGAACACTAACCTGTTGATGCTACGTACTGATGTGCTTGATGCTAGTACTGTAGAGCAATGAGTCGCATGTCAACACAAGCACCGAAGTCAACATTACCTTCCTTCAATTGGGCCAACTGGCGGTGAATCGAGGAAGTACAGTACATACTGACGAAACTAAAATGAGCTCTAACATGGAAATTAAGCGTTTCCGGACACATGTCCACATAACATCTTTTCTTTATTTGTGTGTGAGGAATGTTTCCTGGAAGTTTGGCCATACATTTTTGTAACACCCTGTATATATAATCCCATTTATCTTGACCACTTTAAATAACTGTTGTCCAGATGCAAATTGCAAAATGTTTCTATGTTCTTTAGCCGTCAGGGGGACATCAATCAGCATGATTGCCTTCTTTGTAGCTTTGTTTTTTTACAAAGATATGAACAGCAGTATGACTTTTTTAAATGGCATCCTGTATTTTTATTCGGTAATTCATTTCCTGTCCTAACTACCTATTCAAAAATGTATCACAGTGTACCATGCTCTGAAACACAACATTATTAATTACCTAACACAGCAATGGCTTTGAGCCCGGGATCGCAAAATCGTCCACTTGCTGGAGTTGTCAGAAAACAAATGAAAACCAAGTAAAAACATAACACAAAATTGACTTTGACTCTCCTGTACCATTGCCCAGGAGTAAAACATTAAAAGGTGCTCAAAATAGTGACCCTGTACACCGATACACTGGTGCAGTCGTTGAATGAAAGAATTATTTACTGCTTCCAGTGTTGCCTGCTGAAGAAAATTACAAGCAAGCACGATATGTTCCTGCATATCCCCTAGAGTTGTTGGAATAGCGCAATAGACAACGTCTTTAATCGATCCACAAATAAAAAAGCGCAGAGGATTTAAATCAGGAGACCTACCAGGCCAAGTAACTGTTGCTCCTCGACCAATACGTCTGACAGGATACCTTCGGTTCAGAACACGACGTGCTCGTAAGCCATTATGTGCTGGACATCCATCGTGTTGATACCGCAGAAGCGTTCTGGTTCTTAGCGGCACTTCATCCATAGGAAGAGGAACAATTCGTCTGAGGAAGTTGGTATACGCTGTGCCGTTTAGACTACCATTGATGAAATAAGGGCCAATAATTGCAGTACGAAGCATCCCACACCAGACCGTAAGTCACCATTGACGCTGTTGTTCCACGTGTCTAAGCCGTAGTGGATTGTCGCTGGACCAATAATGCATGTTCCTCGTATTTACCTGTCCTTTGTTTGAGAAGGAACATTCATCGGTAAATAGAACATTGGAGAATAAGTTCGGGTTGGCGAGGATTTGCTGCTGTGCCCACTGTCAGAACTGTACACCATACTAAAGAAATTTCCTGGTAGATTAAAACTGTGTGCCGGACCGAGACTCGAACTCTGGACCTTTGTCTTTCGCGGGTACTGGTAGAAGTAAAGCTGTGAGGACGGGGCGTGAGTCGTGCTTGGGTAGCTCAGTTGGTAGAGCACTTGCCCGCGAAAGGCAAAGGTCCCGAGCTCGAGTCTCAGTCCGGCACACAGTTTTAATCTACCAGGAAGTTTCATATCAGCGCACACTCCGCTGCAGAGTGAAAATTTCATTCTGTACACGATACTGGAAATCATTTCCATGCAATTCTTGATGTAGGTGTACATGGTAAGGATGGAACCGGTGAAGTGTAAAAATACGATGTACACTGGTTTTAGGAATGCCAATCTTGTGTTCAAGCCCTCGTGTGCTCACATGTGGATTCATAGCAGTGGAAGCTAGTACAGTAACTTCGGCAGCTTCGTCTGTGCGCGTGCTACGACGATTGCGTTGTCGTGGGTTAAAACTTTCCGTTCCCTAAAGCGTCGCAACAAGACGAGAAAACATCCGTCAGGAAGGTGGGTTCTTTGTAGGATATCGTGACCGGGCCAAATATCTCACGAAATAAGTGTCAAACGAAAAAACTACAAACAACGAACCTTGTCTAGCTTGATGGAGGAAACCAGATGGCGCTATGGCTAGCCCACTAGATGGCGCTGCCATAGGTCAAACGGATATCAACTGCGTTTTAAAAAAAATAGGAACGCCCTTTTTTTATTACATATTCGTGTAGTACGTAAAGAAATATGAATGTTTTAGGTGGACCACTTTTTTCGCTTTGTGATAGATGGCGCTGTAATAGTCACAAACATATGGCTCAAAATTTTAGACAGTTGGTAACCGGTATGCTTTTTAAATTAAAATACAGAACGTAGGTGCGTTTCAATATTTTATGTGGATTGTTCCAATGTGATGCATGTACCTTTGTGAACTTATCATTTCTGAGAACGCTTGCTGCTACAGCGTGACGGTTGCAGGTTCGAATCCTGCCTCGAGCATGGATGTGTGTGATGTCCTTAGGTTAGTTAGGTTTAAGTAGTTCTAAGTTATAGGGGACTGGTGACCTCAACAATCATGGCTCAGAGCCATTTGAACCATTTGTTACAGCGTGATTACCTGTAAATACCACATTAATGCAATAAATGCTCAAAATGATGTCCGTCAACGTCAATGCAATTGGCAATACGTGTAACGACATTCCTCTCAACAGCGAGTAGTTCGCCTTCCGTAATGGTTCAAAATGGCTCTGAGCACTTTGGGACTTAACATCTGTGGTCATCAGTCCCCTACAACTTAGAACTACTTAAACCTAACTAACCTAAGGACATCACAAACATCCATGCCCTACGCAGGATTCGAACCTGGGACCGTAGCAGTCGCGCGATTCCGGACCGAGCCCCTAGAACCGCTAGACCACCGCGGCCGGCCTTCCGTAATGTTCGCACATGCATTCACAATGCGCTGACGCATGTTGTCAGGCGTTGTCGGTGGATCACGATAGCAAATATCCTTCAACTTTCCCCACAGAAAGAAATCCGGGGACGTCAGATCCGGTGAACGTGCGGGCCATGGTATGGTGCTTCGATGACCAATCCACCTGTCGTGAAATATGCTATGCAATACCGCTTCAACCGCACGCGAGCTGTGCCAGACATCCATCATGTTGGAAGTACATCGCCATTCTGTCATGCTGTGAAACATTTTGTAGTAACGCCGGTAGAACACCATGTAGGAAATCAGTATACATTGCATTTTGATTGCCTTCGATAAATTGGGGGCCAATTATCCTTCCTCCCATAATGCCGCACCATACATTAACCCGACAAGGTCACTGATCTTTCACTTGTCGCAGACATCGTGGGTTTTCCGTTGCCCAATAGTTCATATTATGCCGGTTTACGTCACCGCTGTTGGTGAATGACGCTTCGTCGCTAAATAGAGTGCGTGCAAAAAATCTGTCATCGACCCGTAATTTCTCTTGTACCCAGTGTCAGAACTGTACACGACGTTCAAATTCGTCGCCAAGCAATTCCTGGTGCATAGAAATATGGTACCGATGTAATCGATGTTGATGTAGCATTCTCAACACCGATGTTTTTGAGATTCCCGATTCTCACGCAGTTTGTCTGCTACTGATGTGCGGATTAGCCGCGACAGCAGCTAAAACACCTATTTTTTTACACTTGGAAGATGTCGTCCAGGATACCGAGCAGCATACATAGCACACACCCGTTGGGAATTTTGATCACAATAGCCATACATCAACACGATATCGACCTTTTCCGCAGTTGGTAAATGGTCCATTTTAACACGGGTAATGTATCACGAAACAAATACCGTCCGCACTGGCGGAATTTTGCGTGATACCACGTACTTATACGTTTGTGACTATTACAGCGCCATCTATCACAAAGCGAAAAAAGTGGTCTAACAAAAACATTCGTATTTCTTTCCGTACTACACGAATATGTAATAAAAATGGGGGTTCCTATTTAAAAACAACGCATTTTATATCCGTTTGACATATGGCAGCTCCATCTAGCGGGCCAACCATAGCGCCATCTGGTTTCCCTCTTCAAGCTAGACGAATTTCGTTCTTTGTAGTTTTTTCGTTTGACTCTTATTTCATGAGATGTTTGGCCCGGTCACGGTCAATGGACCACTCTGTATATATTTCTTTAGTTATTTAACCATTTGAGATTAGCGACTACCGGCCTTATTATACGCGGAGTAGTGCCCTTAAATAGCGGAACTATTTATTTACAAGCCGTACAAAATAGATACGTGTTTCAAAGTTTTATTGACCTTTGATTAATAAGTTCTCTAAAACTCATGCCCTAAAGTTAAGATGACAAGAATTGTCTCGGCGTACATTTACACGCCAAACTACCAAATGATCTACAAGGTAGAATAGAGGACGTATCTCGGCGTGTCTTGAAACGCCAGAGCCGGACTTACTCACTACTCGTTGCACTTCTAGCTACGTCTTTAACAACACTTCGTGTCGGTTGGTTGGGCGTAGCCACACTTCCTCAACTGCCGTCAAGATAGTTAGTCACGACACCGAGGTAGGTGATAAACAACTAAAGCAATTCCAAACGATTTTTAGTACACTGGCATATTCAACTAAGCCGCACGCAACCCACCGAAGCAACTCGGGGACTCCAATTCAATCGGCCGGCGTAGCTTATAAGAGACTCGACGGAGCTTGTCCTTCCGACCTCTAGGAAAACCAAATCACCATGGGCGGTGGATCTGCACTCACGACTCAACACGCCGTAGCCGCTGGCCCCGCTCTTTCGTTGTCCGACTCGTCCTCTTGCCGTCCTGCCTACGTACACAGTCCCGCGTGACTCTCGCTCACCGCCGATCCCGACACACCTCCCCAGCAGAGCGCACGCGCTGCCGTTAAATCCGCGCCGCCAAAGATGAGCAGAAGACAAATAAGCATCGAAGGCGACTCAAAGATCAAAATGACGATCGATGGAAACTGGCGCCAGAAACACACCAGCTCAGAGAGAAGTAAACACTCGTCGTGGCGGATCATGCCTGTTAGGAAATTGTTCCGTGTACAGTCTGTCAGCTGCGAGGGCACTGAGTAATGAATTGGTCTGTCGTTGATTCATAGCAAGTAAATACGATACAACAGAGCCACCTTATGGACAAGTAAAGTAAACAAAACATGGATCATGACTTCTTGGTAATCAGGCTCGTCTTTCTTGTTTCCTTGCAGGAAATAAAGGATCTACACGTAAATAAACAGCACAGTACGTGCAAACTTGTGCGCATGTTAGTTGTAAATACGCTGGAAAACAGTAATGCTAGACAAAGAGGTAGACAAGTTTACTTCCGTATTTCCTTTGAAATGTCCCCTTAGAACAATTATACATGACTGTGCTTAAACACATTTTTAGCGCAACGCAATCTGACTTTCAAAAATCCCTACAAAAGAATGGTCCTGACTAACATTAACCTATGCGTTTCACAAATCGCTTACCTCACAAAAATCTTGGTTACTCGAACTACTGCAATAGAGCGAACGCCACTTCTGCCAGCTAAATAAAAGATTCAAACTACGGAAGGCACTAACTACTGATAGGCATAGTTTGCAAATGAATGATTTTAATAGAGAACAAACAATGTATTTACCTTAATAATGTTGAAAAATCATAATATACATAGCAGTTCATGACATCCAGTCGTACAAATTGCAAAACTCCGCCATTTCTCTCCCCACACCCACCACTGCTGGCGGCTCACCTCCAACTGCGCAACGCTACGCGCTGTTAACAGCCAACTGCCCAACACTACAATAGCCAACAACAATGCAAACCAGCCACAGACTGCACACAGCACAGCCAGTGATTTTCATACAGAGCGCTATGTGGCGTTACCAATAAAAAAACCTATACAGTCTACTTACACCTTAAGCTGTCTCCTCCGACCCCTGGTTCCTTGCCTCATATTGTTCAGTGAAGCATTCTCTATGTCCTGTTAAATTTTTGCACGCTTTTACGGAAATACCGTGTACAACGCAGCGGTGTGCTAGCACCTCAGCAGCGCATGAGCAGATGTTCTTAGTGGGTGAGGGATATGGAGAACGCGCTCGCCAGGGCAACAGACAAACATCGCGTGAAGAGAGGTAGGTCAGGACGGCTGCAGAGGTCTTAACTAGAGATGGATCGTTCGCGAACCGACGGGTCCAAAGAAACGGTTCACCAAGATGAAGGGAAGGAGCGAGGAACGAATTCTAAGGAACGATCTTTCATAGTTCACTTCGGTCGAGGCTTTCTACTTACAGTTCCCGGGAACGGGAAACAGTCGGTCTCGTTCCCGCAATGGCGCGTCGGCCGGTCTCGTTCTAGCCTCGGTCCCGTTCCCGTATGTCCCGGTCTCGGTCTCCCTCGGCCGGATTCGTCCTCCTTCGCGTGGCCACTCGAAGTTCCACTACCGACTGCTCATAGTTCAGTATCGAGTTGTTGTTCGTTTCGTTCACTTCGTATGCCCATTCTAGATCTGTATCAAACCTTTTTTGAACTCTGAATTTCTGGTTCTTTTCGTATTATATTTAGCGTCCACGCCCGTTAATTAAAAAGTATTTTATAATTACGTTGTTGTTTTCATTGTGGTCTTCAGTCATGAGACTGGTTTGATGCAGCTCTCCATGCTACCCTATCCTGTGCAAGCTTTTTCATCTCCCAGTACCTACTGCAGCCTACATCCTTCTGAATCTGCTTAGTGTATTCATCTCTTGGTCTCCCTCTACGATTTTTACCCTCCAAGCTGCCCTCCAATGCTAAATATGAGATCCCTTGATGCTTCAGAACATGTCCTACTAACGGGTCCCTTCTTTTTGTCAAGTTGTGCCACAAACTCCTCTTCTCCCCAATTCTATTCAATACTTCATCATTAGTTATGTGATCTACCCATCTTATCTTCAGCATTCTTCTGTAGCACCACACTTCGAAAGCTTCTATTCTCTTCTTGTCCAAACTATTTATCGTCCACGTTTCACTTCCATACATGGTTACACTCCATACAAATACTTTCAGAAACTTCCTGACACTTAAATCCATACTCGATGTTAACAAATTTCTGTTCTTCAGAAACGCTTTCCTTGCCATTGCCAGTCTACATTTTATATCTTCTCTACTTCGACCATCATCAGTTATTTTGCTCCCCAAATAGCAAAACTCCTTTACTACTTTAAGTGTCTCATTTCCTAATCTAATTCCCTCAGCATCAACCGCCTTAATTCGACTACATTCCATTATCCTCGTTTTGCTTTTGTTGATGTTCATCTTATATCCTCCTTTAAAGTCACTGTCCATTCCGTTAAAACTGCTCTTCCAAGTCCTTTGCTGTCTCTGATAGAATGACAATGTCATCGGCGAACCTCAAAGTTTTTATTTCTTCTCCATGGATTTTAATACCTACTCCGAATTTTCCTTTTGTTTCCTTCACTGCTTGCTCAATATACAGATTGAATAACATTGGGGAGAGGCTACAACCCTGTCTCACTCCCTTCCCAACCAATGCTTCCCTTTCATTCCCCTCGACTCTTATAAATGCCATCTGGTTTCTGTACAAATTGTAAATAGCCTTTCGCTCCCTGTATTTTACCCCTGCCACCTTTAGAATTTGAAAGAGAGTATTCCAGTCAACATTGTGAAAAGCTTTCTCTAAGTCTACAAATGCTAGAACCATAGGTTTCCCTTTCCTTAATCTAGCTTCTAAGATATGTCGTAAGGACAGTATTGCGTCACGTGTTCCAATATTTCTACGGAATCCAAACTGATCATCCCGAGGTCGGCTTCTACCAGTTTTTCCATTCGTCTGTAAAGAGTACGTGTCAGTATTTTGCAGCTGTGTAAATTACATAAAAATTACGTAGTATGTAATATTCGTCTTTTCAGGTAACAAAAGGGCGTGACAGCTTACTTCACTAATTCGATAAACAGCAAAGGGCATAATTATAAAAAGGCAACCTTTATTGTTATTACACATGCAAAGGAAATCGGTACTGCACACACGAGTGGCCATCTTCCTTCTTTTTTGATCTACGGTAAAACAGCATGTTCATTGCTACAGAAGGCAGACCGACTTACAACCGAATGAAGTCCGCGCTCCATAATCGAGTGTCTGGTTTCACATTTTGTGAAGAGAATATGATAACTCCTACAATATTATTTCAGTAGTACAGGGTGTCACACGAAAAATCAGTCCCGAGTACTAGACTGCTCATTGTCGTCCACTAATCGTCATCTATTGTTTCGAAGTTGTTTGCGTTAGTTTATATGTTATTTCTCTACTGGCTCCTTATTACATGTTTATCTATTCTGCTCGTAGCGGTCAACAAATCGTGCGTAATTGGCGAGCAATCTGTACTCGGGGCCGGTTTTTTGTGCGCCATTTTATATTATTTCACTGCGACTAGCCACATAACGCCACAATTGGCTACACGAGAGGTTTTGCAGAATCATGAAAATTACTTCTACAAGTGTGTGAGAATTCTGTTATGTATAAAAACTCTGTACTCCAGGAGGGAGGCAAGTGCCCCCTCTTGGCGCCTTCCATCTCCAGTCATCTATGCTAATAATTTTCAATTTTTCGTAAGAACTATATACCATGCACAAATGAACGGTGAACGAGTAAAAATGAACTGTTCCCAAAAAAGAGCGATCGCCAGTGAACTAGTTCAGTATAGATGAACGAGTTTGCCCATCTCTGGTCTTAACATGCCAGGATGGTGACAGCTGCTATTCAGAGAAACTAGATATGTGAACCAGAGGTGATGGTGTCGTGTACGCCATGACACCCCTCACCATCACGGCATTTACTGGACCTGTGTCACTATGGCGAATGCGACCTGCTCAGCTTACGTGTCCTCCGCGACATCTGTGCCAAGTGCTGCTAGACGCACAACTGCTAGCAGTGCTTTCTCTAGCTCCATGTTAAGCCAGGCCGCAACACTGGACCCCACTGCGAGTTTCCATGGTGCTCCACAAGTCTTTTCCCTCTTCGTGTGCTTACCTGCAATGCTGCAAAGAAGATAATTTCCTGATACAAGGTCACAGGAAACATATTTTGAACATGTCTGCACGCAAAGCGAGACGACACTTTGTGAGGGTCACCTGTTTTTGATACGTTTTTATTGGACTGCTTTCTTGTCCGTTTGTCTGTTCAATACAAATTTCACAATTCATTTTAATCTTTCCTTTGAAACTTTCAACGTAGCTCACAACTGGATAACAATGCAGTATTAACTCAATTTCGTGCCTTGTGTGTGGCGGAAGATGCTTTATTTTTCTATGTGTCTGCCTGTTCGGTACAAATTTTACAATTTATTTCGGACTAACTTTTGAGACTGGAAACTTCCTACATAGCTTGGAACTGGATAACAATGCAATATTAACTCGCTTTCGTGTCTGTGTGTGGTGGAGGGTACGTTGTGTAGCACTGCTATTTATGTCTCTTCCTGTTCCGGCCACCAATTGTTTTGCAATGAGAGCCTTAGTTGGTAAGCCATCGAGTCCGCTCACCTTTACGATCTATTCACGAGATTTACGTAGGAGAAAGCAATACAATGTGTTGGTTGACTCTAGAGGATAGAAACTGAAATACATCTCATATTTACCACTTATTTCTGTTCTAATCTCACCAAAATATATGAAATCGATTGAAGAATGTCACTCACGAAACACTAAAAAGCAGAAAAATATTCACTTAATTTTTTAAAAATATAACACCTGTTTAAAACAGATTAAAATGCATAAAATAATTTCTCTCAGGCTCATACAGGTCCCTAACCCAATATATACAGTCCTGAAAATTTGTGTTTGTGAACTTGCAGGTGCCTCACTTTTTTTCTTATAAATTTTCAAATGGTTCAAATGGCTCTGAGCACTATGGGACTCAACTGATGTGGTCATAAGTCCCCTAGAACTTAGAACTACTTAAACTTAACTAACCTAAGGACATCACACACATCCATGCCCGAGGCAGGATTCGAACCTGCGACCGTAGCGGTCGTGCGGTTCCAGACTGTAGCGCCTTTAACCGCTCGGCCACTCCGGCCGGCTACAAATTTTACACTGTCTCTATGGGGTAGGAGTCTGTATAGGGCTAGGAGAAATTATTTTATGCATATATGAAGATGGTATCTGTTCTTTCGGAACAGAAAGAACAGATACCATCTTCATATATACACTCCTGGAAATTGAAATAAGAACACCGTGAATTCATTGTCCCAGGAAGGGGAAACTTTATTGACACATTCCTGGGATCAGATACATCACATGATCACACTGACAGAACCACAGGCACATAGACACAGGCAACAGAGCATGCACAATATCGGCACTAGTACAGTGTATATCCACCTTTCGCAGCAATTCAGGCTGCTATTCTCCCATGGAGACGATCGTAGAGATGCTGGATGTAGTCCTGTGGAGCGGCTTGCCATGCCATTTCCACCTGGCGCCTCAGTTGGACCAGCGTTCGTGCTGGACGTGCAGACCGCGTGAGACGACGCTTCATCCAGTCCCAAACATGCTCAATGGGGGACAGATCCGGAGATCTTGCTGGCCAGGGTAGTTGACTTACACCTTCTAGAGCACGTTGGGTGGCACGGGATACATGCGGACGTGCATTGTCCTGTTGGAACAGCAAGTTCCCTTGCCGGTCTAGGAATGGTAGAACGATGGGTTCGATGACGGTTTGGATGTACCGTGCACTATTCAGTGTCCCCTCGACGATCACCAGTGGTGTACGGCCAGTGTAGGAGATCGCTCCCCACACCATGATGCCGGGTGTTGGCCCTGTGTGCCTCGGTCGTATGCAGTCCTGATTGTGGTGCTCACCTGCACGGCGCCAAACACGCATACGACCATCATTGGCACCAAGGCAGAAGCGACTCTCATCGCTGAAGACGACACGTCTCCATTCGTCCCTCCATTCACGCCTGTCGCGACACCACTGGAGGCGGGCTGCACGATGTTGGGGCGTGAGCGGAAGACGGCCTAACGGTGTGCGGGACCGCAGCCCAGCTTCATGGAGACGGTTGCGAATGGTCCTCGCCGATACCCCAGGAGCAACAGTGTCCCTAATTTGCTGGGAAGTGGCGGTGCGGTCCCCTACGGCACTGCATAGGATCCTACGGTCTTGGCGTGCACCCGTGCGTCGCTGCGGTCCGGTCCCAGGTCGACGGGCACGTGCACCTTCCGCCGACCACTGGCGACAACATCGATGTACTGTGGAGACCTCACGCCCCACGTGTTGAGCAATTCGGCGGTACGTCCAACCGGCCTCCCGCATGCCCACTATACGCCCTCACTCAAAGTCCGTCAACTGCACGTACGGATCACGTCCACGCTGTCGCGGCATGCTACCAGTGTTAAAGACTGCGATGGAGCTCCGTATGCCACGGCAAACTGGCTGACACTGACGGCGGCGGTGCACAAATGCTGCGCAGCTAGCGCCATTCGACGGCCAACACCGCGGTTCCTGGTGTGTCCGCTGTGCCGTGCGTGTGATCATTGCTTGTACAGCCCTCTCGCAGTGTCCGGAGCAAGTATGGTGGGTCTGACTCACCGGTGTCAATGTGTTCTTTTTTCCATTTCCAGGAGTGTATATAAGGCTCACCGGCCATTAGACCATATTCTTCTGTGCGGATGCGCAAACAGTGGCCGAACTCCTACGGGAATCGGCAGAAAGCCGCGAGTATAATGAGTACAATGGGCAGGGGCACTATGAATATAATGCGGGACAGCCGGCACAGTAGCTCAGCGTGTTCGGTCGGAGGGTTTAGCTATCCTCTGTAATAAAAAAACTGAGTGAAAGGATCAACGAACAACCCGAACGGGTGTCATCGGACGTCCGCCACGAACATATTCAACGAACAATATAGAACAAAAATGAGATCAACAAAAAAAGTGGATAGAGAGTCTGCCATGTAAGCAGGAGATCCCGGGTTCGAGTCCCGGACGGGGCACACATTTCCTACTGTCACCGTTGTTGTATATCAACGCCTGTATGCAGCTAAGCGCAGTGATTTCATTGAAATTTCATAATTTTATGCTGTTTTGTCAGTTTTAAAAACGTGTTGTATTAAAAAGTTTTTTATATGTATGCATGATGTCTGTTCTTTCAGACATGTCTAAAAGAACAGACACCACGTAGTCATATACGAAGGTGGTTTGAAAAGTTCTCGGAACGGAATAGAAAAAAAGTACTTACATCACTGAAATTTTTTTTTATTTTTCAATGTAGTCTCCCTTGTAGATTAATGCACTTCGTCCAACGATGTTCCAGAGCTTTGATCCCATCTCGAAAATTAGTTTCTTCCAGGCCTGCAAAATAGTTGTCAACTCCAGCTATTAATTCTTCATATGAAGTGAACTTCGTCCACCAACAAAAATTTTCAGTTTTGGAAACAGATGGATGTCTGACGGAGCCATATCAGGTGAATAAGGCGGGCGTGGCAACAATTCGTATCTTAGTTCGTGTAATATTGCCATGGCGACAGCACATGTGTGCGGGCGCTCACTGTCCTGATGGGATATGACATTCTTCCTTGCTAAACCTTGCCTTTTTCGCGTATCTTTTGTTGCAATTTGTCCAGGAGGTTAGCATAGTATTCTCCAGTAATTGTTTGCCAAGTGGGGAGATAATCTACAAACGGAATCCCCTTTGCATCCCAGAACACTGTTGTCATGACCTTTCCTGCCGAAGGAAATGTCTTTGCTTTTTTTGGTGGCGGAGAATCAGCATGTGTCCACTGCTTTGACTGTTGTTTTGTCTCTCTGACTTGTTTTGTCTCTGGAGTGTAGTAGTGCAACCAAGTGTTGTGGACTGACAAGATAGCCAGTCCACAGTGACGGGTAACCGAAAGGCACGCACTTAAACTCACGCAGGCTGGCGTGAGGTCTGAAACAGGATACGTAATGAATGCTATAAAGAAAAGTACGTAGCTGCTGGAATACTTAACTTTAATCCACAACTGGTGAACATTGGTCTTGTTACTGTACATGCTTCATTAGATACATAGCAAAGGATAAATGGCGCCTTGCTAGGTCGTAGCAATTGACTTAGCTGAAGGCTATGCTAACTATCGTCTCGGCAAATGAGAGCGTAATTCTCAGTGAACCTTTCCTAGCAACGTCGGCTGTACAACTGGGGCGAGTGCTAGTAAGTCTCTCTAGACCTGCCGTGTGGCGGCGCTCGGTCTGCAATTACTGACAGTGGCGACACGCGGATCCGTCGTATACTAGCGGACCGCGGCCGATTTAAAAGCTACCACCTAGCAAGTGTGGTGTCTGGCAGTGACACCACACCAAGTTTAATCTGATGTCACGAACTGGCGCAAAAAATCTTGTTCGTTTCTCCTAAAGCACGCCAAACATTGTTCCGATATGTCCATTCTCATGCGTTTTTGGTCCAGCGTGAAGAGTCGCTGCACCCATCTTGCAGATAATTTTTTCATTTCTAATTCTTCAGTTAAAATGTGATATACCCTTTCAGATGACATCTGTCAAGCGTGAGCAATTTCAAGCACTTTGAATCGGCAATTCTCCATGACCATTCTGTGCACTTTTGCAATAATTTCTGGAGTAGTGACACATCTTGGCCGACCACTGCTCGGATAATCATGTAAGCTGTGCCGACCAAATTTAAACTGATTTGTCCGCTTGGCAACAGTTGAGGAGCAGAGTCCCCCTGTGTATTCTGGAAATCGACATGAATGTCCTCTGCTTTCATACCTTTCTTTACGAAGTACATAATCACTGCTCGAATCTCGATTTTTTCCATCTTCTCAAGTCTCTACGTGGGAACAACAACAGAACCACGTCACCGCCACAGCTCTCTTCCAAGAGCACTGACATGGTACGTGTTTACAGGCAACAGTCCAATGAATATCACATGAACAACTAGTTGCACTAGCGTTGGCCTCGCGTGGTGATTCCGAGAACTTTTCAAACCACCCTCGTAATTGATGGAGGGCATGGACGGGGACTGCGCAGAGGTGGCGCTGGTTGTCAACGTGAGTCTGCCGAGAGGCGTGTTGAGACAGCCTGTGCACCTTGCTAAACACTACGCCCGGATAGCGCAGTGTTCGACGCAGCTACCTGGTACGCAGAAGATCCCGAGTTCGAATTCCGGTTCAACACACATTTGTCACTCGTCGCCGCCGATTCCGCATTAAGTCCCAATGCAGCTTATATCACCAGTCCTTGCCCTTTCCTCTCCTTTCTCACCCCTGCACGTTCAACTTACATAAAAAGCTTTTTATTTAAATAATTATCGTCATGATGCGCTCAGTCGTACAGAAAATTACTTGACAGTTTAAATTAACAGTAGAACCGTGCTGACATGGGGATGTAAGTGCTAAAAACACAAAAAACTAATTTTTCATAAAATTGGAAAATTAATATTGAATGGACCATTCTTATTGTATTTGATTTGTGTATTAGGAACGTGACATCAAATTTTGATGAAGGGAAAAAAATCCGCAAAATAGACCAAGTATTATGTTTCATGTTTTATCTCATATTAATTCGCACTGCATGAGAAACTACTTGTCTGAATAAATTTATTTTCACCTCTTGCTTTGACTAAGATAATTATTTCAAACGCTTGTTCCTAAAAAAGTATAAATAAATAATTTCGATGCTGTTTCGTCCCCTACTTCACCCCCCTGGAGGTGGAATAACGAAAAATACCTTCCTAAACGATACCTGCAGTAAAAGATCAACATCGTCTCCAAATTTCAAGTTTCTATCTTTCGTGGTATGGGCTGGCCGATGATGAGTCAATCAGTGAGCCAGCGAGACAGGACATTTCCTCAGGCTTGGTGGGACTGAATAATGGAACCTATCCCCTACTGAACCGAATAATGGAATCTATCCCCCACTGAACCTGTCATCTCGCTATGAATGAAATGTCTTTTTGACTTTCAGCAAATGTTATTGACGGTACACAGAATTTCTAAACAGAAAAGTGAAAGCGATACTTGAATCACACGACGGCTACTTATAGAGTAAACACGTGTAAAATGACTAACGGAGTGTCCGGGCTAGAAGCATACTAAAACAAATCCTTATAACGAGAGAGCTAGACATTTTGTGGTGCTGGGTAAATACGCAGTCGACAGCGACGCTCCCAGACGTGATCCTCACCATTTGATGAACAGCGCTGAGACGCATGGTGCATGCGCGCCACTGGCAGGGCACATCTGTCTCGACCCGATGGCGATCTATGCAGTTCCACTGATGCCTAAAGACTCCATTTTGCAACAGGATGGTGTCCTCCCCCCCCCCCCCTATCATGGGTGGGATGCTACTACACTTCTCCATAAGACGATCCCTGAGCGCTGGATCCTGGATCGGAGGGGGAGGAGGGTTCCCATTGCGCGCTCCCCTCGGTCTCCCGATCTGACTCCGCTGGGTTTCAGTGCATACAAGTTTATCAAGGACATTGTTTACCGAACAAGGTTCGAGATTTGGCAGATTTGAGACAGCGGATCTACGCCGAGACAGAAACCATAACACCCGTTATGATATTACCTTTAATTTTAATTAAAATGTGGCTGGGGGATTAGTTAAATAATTAAGTTGGCCGCTTGCTTTACTATTCCTACATCTGAAGGAAAAATATCAACTGAAGAAAATAATTATGAAGTTAACTAACACGCAAGACCTTTGAAAATAAATTATTTCGTGACAGGAAAGGTTCTCATTAAGGTTCAATTGAGATAAAATCGTTTTCTTTGTTAACTGTTCAGAGAAAATACAGACTGCCTTCACTGTCTCTTCATTAGACAGCTCCCTACATGTCGTGGAAAGTTCTGTAGTCCCTGCCGAGAACTGTAAGAAAATAATTAACATTGCTCGACGATGTTATTCTGTAGGAGCAATTGCAGGCCGCCGGTCGCCTGTAAATTGCTGGGAATATTTAGGACTTCTCACAGAAGCTTGGGAAACTGATCCAGTACAATTCAGTTACCATTTGGATCGACGATGCGCAGCCGTACAGCAGATCACTAGAGTCATCGGCAAAAACGCTTTCCAATGTATCCTAACACTGAAACCTCCAAATGTCAGACACATCGGTACCAAACGTTGTAAAACTCCGATTTAGTTCATGCTGTGTGCTGTCGTCCAGTAGAAGATGCGTAAACGGTAAGTAAAAGTAATAACAGAACTACAGGATGTAGGAAAAGCGTACCTGCGAGCTGTAGCTGCGATCATTGGTGGGTGAGTTGGTAGAGTGTCACGTCGTCTTAGTAAACGTCACGGGATCGAGACTCACCGAAGGCGAATTCTTTTTAATAGTTTATGTGACAAATTGTTATAATGGAGAACATTTTTCTGACATCTAAAAGGATTTTTCGGAGTTTGTAATACTGTTCTTTTGGCAGTCGAGTTCGAAACCCATTGATAGTAGAATTTTTTTCTTACAGATTACGTTTGAAGCTGTTACAAGGGAGAACATCTTTGTGACATCTAAAAGGACGTTTCGAAGTTTGTGGTACTGTTCTTTTGGAAGTCTGCCTTCGCTTCATTAGTTGAAAGTAGCAAACATATAGCGTACATTTATACAGATAATGCCACACCTATGTATACAAATGTACTCTACAGGTTCGCTACTTTCAACTAATGAAGCGAAGACAGACTTCCAAAAGAACAGTGCCACAAACTTCGAAACGTCCTTTTAGAAGTCACAAAGATGTTCTCCCTTGTAACAGTTTCAAACGTAATCTGTAAGAAAAAAAATCTACTATCAAAGGGGTTTCGAACTCGGAACCGTTGGTACAATAAGCTGACACTCTACCAACTCACCTACCAAAGCTTTTCGTAGCGAAAGCTCATCCTGTACTCCGTAGGTCTGGTGTTCCTTTTACACTATTGGCCATTAAAATTGCTACACCAAGAAGAAATGCAGATGATAAACGGGTATTCATTGGACAAACATATTATACTAGAACTGACATGTGATTACATTTTCATGCAATTTGGGTGCATAGACCCTGAGAAATCAGTACCCAGAACAACCACCTCTGGCCGTAATAACGGCCTTGATACCCCTGGGCATTGAGTCAAACAGAGCTTGGATGGCGTGTACAGGTACAGCTGCCCATGCAGCTTCAACACGATACCACAGTTCATCAAGAATATTGACTGGCGTATTGTGACGAGTCAGTTGCTCGGCCACCATGGACCAAACGTTTTCAGTTCGTGAGAGATCTGGAGAATGTGCTGGCCAGGGCAGCTGTCGAAGATTTTCTGTATCTAGAAAGGTCCGTACAGGATCTGCAGCATGCGGTCGTGCATTATCCTGCTGAAATGTAGGTTTCGCAGGGATTGAATGAAGGGTAGAGCCACGGGTCGTAACACATCTGAAATGTAACGTCCACTGTTCAAAATGCCGTCAATGCGAACAAAAGGTGACCGAGACGTGTAACCAATGGCACCCCATACTATGACGCGGGGTAATACGCCAGTATGGCAATGACGAATACACACTTCCAATGTGCGTTCACCGCGATGTCGCCAAACACGGATGCGACGATCATGATGATGCAAACAGAACCTGGATTCATCCGAAAAAATGACGTTTTGCCATTCGTGCACCCAGGTTCGTCGTTGAGTATGCCATCGCAGGCGCTCCTGTCTGTGATGCAGCGTCAAGGGTAACCGCAGCCACGGTCTCCGAGCTGATAGTCCGTGCTGCTGCAAACGTCGTCGAACTGTTCGTGTAGATGGTTGTTGTCTCGCAAACGTCCCTATCTGTTGACTCAGGGATCGAGACGTGGCTGCACGATCCGTTACAGCCATGCGGATAAGATGCCTGTCATCTCGACTGCTAGTGATACGCGTCCGTTGGGATCCAGCACGGCGTTCCGTATTACCCTCCTGAACGCACCGATTCCATATTCTGCTAACAGTCATTGGATCTCGACCAACTCGAGCAGCAATGTCGCGATACGATAAACCGCAATCGCGATAGGCTACAATCCGACCTTTATCAAAGTCGGAAACGTGGTGGTACGTATTTATCCTTCTTACACGAGGCATCACAACAACGTTTCACCAGGCAACTCCGGTCAACTGCTGTTTGTGTACGAGAAATCGGTTGGAAACTTTCCTCATGTCAGCACGTTGTAGGTGTCGCCACCAGCGCCAACCTTGTGTTAACGCTCGGAAAAGCTAATCATTTGCATATCACTGCATCTTCTTCCTGTCGGTTAAATTTCGCGTCTGTGGCACGTCATCTTCGTGGTGTAGCAATTTTAATGGCCAGTAGAGTAATTACCACTTATACACGTTCTACTGGACGATAGCATAAAGCACGAACTAAATCTTTGGTTTGGTTGATACTTTGTCGACACACAACGTTTGATACCGATCTGAGTGTCTGACATCTGGAGGTTTGCGTGTAAGACTGCGATGCAGATTCGTCAGCAACACCACGAACCAAATGTGCGAAGGTCCTACAGATATCTTGTACATATTTCACTCTTGGAACTGCACCGTTTATGAACTGAAACTTGTTTAAATACCTTTTCAACTCTGTATTATATCCCTGAGGAAAATTGCAGTCAGTACTTTTAACACATTCGTCACAGTCATAATCATCATTATCATCATCATCTTCTTGGACTGTTTCCAGCCTCTGGCCGGGTCTGTATGGAATATAGGCCTTTCCATCGTCTTCTGTCTTGTCCCATCTCTCCGACTTCACCTTGGTCCAGTCTTCTCCTTTCTTCTGGACGCATTGCTCTACTCCTTTCAGCTATCTGTCTCTCAGTCTTCTTCTCCGTCTCTTTCTTTCCAGTTTCATCTCGTGTATCCTCCTGGGTATCCTCTTCCCCTCCATTCTCTTAACATGTCCATACCATTTCAGCCTTGATTTCTCTATCTGCTCCTGTAATGGTTTCACCTTCATTAACTCTCTGATCCTCTCATTTCTTAACCTGTCTATCTTTGTCACTCTAACACTGTTTCTCAAGAATTTCATCTCACTAGCTTGTATTTTGCTTTTCTCTCTTCCTTTCATAACCCAGGTTTCTGATGCATATGTCAGAATTGGGACATAGTATGACCGGTATATAACCTTTTTACTGATTTGGGGTACATCCTTGCGCCATATCAGGCTTCTGACACTCTTCCGAAATGCTTCTGCTTTTCTCCCCCGCTCGTTTATTTCTCTGTCGTTTTTTCCTCTTCCTGTATCAGGCTTCCTAGGTAATTGAAACACTCCACTCTCCTCAATCATTCCCCACCAACTTTTATTCCAGTTATTCCTCTCTCCTTCTTTCTTGTTGTGATAATCACCTCACTCTTACTTATACTAAATTTCATCCGATATTCTTGTACTGTTCGTTCCCATACGTCCAACTGCTCTTGTACTTCCTCCTCCTTATTCCCCCAAATCATCAGATCATCTGCAAACAACCGGCCGGTGTGGCCGAGCGGTTCTAGGCGCTTCAGTCTGGAACCGCGCGATCACTACGGTCGCAGGTTCGAATCCTGCCTCGGGCATGGATGTGTGTGATGTCCTTAGGTTAGTTAGGTTTAAGTAGTTCGAAGTTCTAGGGACTGATGACCACAAATGTTAAGTCCCACAGTGCTCAGAGCCATTTGAACCATCTGCAAACACCATAGCTTTCATCTTCCTTTCACCAATTATTTGTGCTACTGTATTCATTATATCATCCATCACTACAATGAAGATTAATGGTGAATGTGCACATTGGTCATAGTAGCACAGAAAAATAAAATTGCTAGCCATATTTCATAATTTATTGTTAACATAATTGCAATTTGTATGAAATGGATAACAGATATTAAGTAGAACTTGGTATAATAGTTCAGTTTCATAAGTTGCATCATTAACCTGTCGTGCTTACGAACTGTGGCGAGAACTGTTATCAACATGCATTAACAAATTTGAGCTTCTGTGTACAACGTTGGACGAATGTAAGAGGCAAACCTTAATAGGTATTGAAATATAAATAAATGCCTTTGTACATATCTAAGCCCGACACCTTGTGGTAAATTATATGTACTGAAACATGAACAAATGCCTTTGTATACCTCTAACCCGGACACCCCGTGGTAAGTCAGGATCAACTTGAAGTGAGTGATTTCCGTTTGCTTAAACAAAGAAAGAGCTTCAGTTGGAATCATTCGGTCAGATCGAGTGCTTCGCATGGATCCTTCAGTGTTACGGACTCATGAATTCCGCAGAATTCTATGACAGCTCATACCTACTAATCCTTTCACTCCATTTACAATGATTAACCAGTATTACGCAAAGTACCCCAACTTAAAAAACTCAAAGTGATTTCTGTATTAACTGGAACGACGTGAGTGGAAGAAATTCCAGCAAATTAGAGGTGTTGAACCTTTGATGGTCCATGAAAACTGCATTTTATTTAGCGCAGTTTAAATCATAGTTTTCAGCTCCGTTAGGAGGCAGCTTTGATGTATTCCTTAATGGAACTGATTTGAACTTATAGGTATCTGGTTGGCGCATAATCTCTTTCTATAACAGGAAATGTCCTGACCGGCTGATGCATCATCGCCCAGCACAAACCGCCAAGGACAGAAATTTTAAATACGTAAAGGGTGTTAGCCTTATACGGTGGGTATCGTTTAAGAAAGAGTTTTTCGAAATTTCAGCCTTAAGGGAGTGAAATAGGGGATGAAAAGTTTTTGAAAATATGTCGCTGTTAAGGTAATTTTGAAGCTACAACTACGAAAATTAATATTTGATTTCTCGCTCAGAAAAAAAGAAATACGTGTTTCTGCATTTTTGAGGTAAAGTAGAGGGTGAACTTTTTTAAAAAATAAATCATTATTAAAGAAGTACTTGCACATTTTTAAACCTACAGCTATGAAAATTGATATTTGACTTCTCGGTTAGAAATTAAAAAAAATACGTGTTTTTGGAAAATTCGACCCTATGAGGGTGAAATAGGGCCTGACTAATTAACTGACTCTTCACCACAAATCCCAAACTTCGAACGATAGAAACTTGAAATCTGCAGAGGGTGTTGATCTTGTACTGTACACATCGCTTACTAGGGGATTGTTCGTAATTCCACCCCTAAGGAGACGAAGTAGGAGATAAAGTGCTTTTTGAGGATATGTCGCAATTAAGGCAGTTTGAAGCTAAAACTATGAAAACTGGTATTCCGTTTCTAGATCAGAAGAAAAAAAATTGCGTCAGCATTTTTGCAAATTCAGCGGCTAAGGAGGTGCTATAGTGGGTGAAAGCCTTTAAAAAAACATTATTAAACATTATTAAACTACAAACAGCATAGTGAACGCATTATTGTGGCCAAGATAGACACGAAGCCTACGCCTACTACAGTAGTACAAGTTTATATGCCAACTAGCTCTGCAGATGACGAGGAAATTGAAGAAATGTATGACGAAATAAAAGAAATTATTCAGATAGTGAAGGGTGACGAAAATTTAATAGTCATAGGTGATTGGAATTCGGTAGAAGGAAAAGGAAGAGATGGAAACGTAGTAGGTGAATATGGATTCGGGGTAAGAAATGAAAGACGAAGCCGTCTGGTAGAATTTTGCGCAGAGCATAACTTAATCATAGCTAACACTTGGTTCAAGCATCATGAGAGAAGGCTGTATACATGGAAGAACTCTGGAGATACTAAAAGGTATCAGATAGATTATATAATGGTAAGACAGAGATTTAGGAACCAGGTTTTAAATTGTAAGACATTTCCAGGGGCAGATGTGGACTCTGACCACAATCTATTGGTTATGAACTGTAGATTGAAACTGAAGAAACTGCAAAAAGGTGGGAATTTAAGGAGATGGGATCTGGATAAACTGAAAGAACCAGAGGTTGTACAGAGTTTCAGGGAGAGCGTAAAGGAACAATTGACAGGAATGGGGGAAAGAAATACAGTAGAAGAAGAATGGGTAGCTTTGAGGGATGAAGTAGTGCAGGGAGCAGAGGATCAAGTAGGTAAAAAGACGAGGTCTTGTAGAAATCCTTGGGTAACAGAAGAAATATTGAATTTAACTGATGAAAGGAGAAAATATAAAAATGCAATAAATGAAGCAGGCAAAAAGAAATACAAACGCCTCAAAAATGAGATTGACAAGAAGTGCAAAATGGCTAAGCAGGGATGGCTAGAGGATAAATGTAAGGATGTAGAGGCTTATCTCACTAGGGGTAAGATAGATACTGCCTACAGGAAAATTAAAGAGACCTTTAGAGAAAAGAGAACCACTTTTATGAATATTAAGAGCTCAAATGGAAACCCAGTTCGAAGCAAAGAAGGGAAAACAGAAAGGTGGAAGGAGTATACAGAGGATCTATACAAGGGCGATGTACTTGAGGACAATATTATGGAAATGGAAGAGGATGTAGATGAAGATGAAATGGGAGATAAGATACTGCGTGAAGAGTTTGACAGAGCACTGAAAGACCTGAGTCGAAACAAGGCCCCGAGAGTAGACAACATTCCATTAGAACTACTGACGGCATTGGGAGAGCCAGTCCTGACAAACCTCTACCATCTGGTGAGCAAGATGTATGAGACAGGCGAAATACCCTCAGACTTCAAGAAGAACACAATAATTCCAATCCCAAAGAAAGCAGGTGTTGACAGATGTGAAAATTACCGAACTATCAGTTTAATAAGTCATAGCTGCAAAATACTAAAGCGAATTCTTTACAGACGAATGGAAAAAATAGTAGAAGCCGACCTAGGGGAATATCAGTTTTTGATTCCGTAGAAATATTGGAACACGTGAGGCAATACTGACCCTACGACTTATCTTAGAAGCTAGATTAAGGAAAGGCAAACCTACGTTTCTAGCATTTGTAGACTTAGAGAAAGCTTTTGACAATTCTGACTAGAATACTCTCTTTCAAATTCTGACGGTGGCAGGGGTAAAATATAGGGAGCGAAAGGCTATTTACAATTTGTATAGAAACAAAATGACAGTTATAAGAGTTGAGGGGCATGAAAGGGAAGCATTGGTTGGGAAGGGAGTGAGACAGGGTTGTAGCCTCTCTCCGATGTTATTCAATCTGTATATTGAGCAAGCAGTGAAGGAAACAAAAGAAAAATTCGGAGTAGGTATTAAAATCCACGGAGAATAAATAAAAACTTTGAGGTTTGCCGATGACATTGTAATTCTGTCAGAGACAGCAAAGGACTTGGAAGAGCAGTTGAATGGAATGGATAGTGTCTTGAAAGGAGGATATAAGATGAACATCAACAAAAGCAAAACGAGGATAATGGAATGTAGTCGAATTAAGTCGGCTGATGCTGAGGGTATTAGATTAGGAAATGAGACGCTTAAAGTAGTAAAGGAGTTTTGCTATTTGGGGGGCAAAATAACTGATGATGGTCGAAGTAGAGAGGATATAAAATGTAGACTGGCAATGGGACGGAGAGCGTTTCTGAAGAAGAGAAATTTGTTAACATCGAGTATAGATTTAAGTGTCAGGAAGTCGTTTCTGAAAGCATTTGTATGGAGTGTAGCCATGTATGGAAGTGAAACATGGACGATAAATAGTTTAGACAAGAAGAGAATAGAAGCTTTCGAAATGTGGTGCTACAGAAGAATGCTGAAGATTAGGTGGGTAGATCACATAACTAATGAGAAGGTGTTGCAGAGGATTGGGGAGAAGAGACGTTTGTGGCACAACTTGACTAGATGAAGGGATCGGTTGGTAGGACATGTTCTGAGGCATCAAGGGATCACCAATGTAGTATTGGAGGGCAGCGTGGAGGGTAAAAATCGTAGAGGGAGACCAAGAGCTGAATACACCAAGCAGATTCATACGGATGTAGGTTACAGTAGGTACTGGGAGATGAAGAAGCTTGCACAGGATAGAGTAGCATGGAGAGCTGCATCAAACCAGTCTCAGGACTGAAGACCACAACAACAACAACATTAAAGTAGTAATAGAGCTATACTACGAAAATTGGTGTTTGGCTTCTCGGTTAGAAATTAAAAAAATGTGTATCAGTGTTTTGGAAATTCAACCACTGAAGTGGCGAAATACGGTATGAACGTTTTTATTGAATTATTTCATCACTGAAGCGTTTTTAAAACTCTGATAATTTGTATTTGGCTTCTCAGTTAGAAATAAAAAACGTGTTACAGTGTATTTTTTTAAAATTTAACGTCTAAGAAAATAAAATTTGACCTGTAAGAAGATATAAAAATCACGTAGAGTATTTGCATAGGAAGTGCAATGTTTTGCTATGTAAACACTGTACGTCATTTTCGTATCTTCTGCACAAATAATATCTGTGTTAGTTGCACGTCATATTTGTCTGCGTTTGTGACATTCAGTTGTCGTCCAAAGATGGCATAAGAAGCCGAAATCCGGTTCATAACCAAATAAACATAATTTTGCACAATATTAGAAGGTATTTTTCTATTTAATGGTACTATTATGTTCCGCCGAGCAGCGAAGAAAAATTCAGTTAACGTTAATAGAAGACTTGATAGGAGCAACTGCGATATGTTTATCTCAATTCCTTATTACATGAAAACTCTAGTACACAATTATGCATGTCAAAAGGCTAAATATCGTGGTGATGATCCTGCAGGTTACTTTATAAAAATTATTTAGAGAAACGACTAAACCACAGCTGAACTAGTTTCCTTTTCAGCGCTCGGAAAGTTTAATGTACGTCACTCTCAACTCCAGAAGGGGCTCACATTAAACCTACATTACTAAAACCTCGTAAAATTTATAGTTGCAATTGGTACCAATTTGCAGTTCTTACTAATCTGGTACTGTTAGTGTAGGGTATAAAACAGGACAGTTTGTACTTATTTTGTATGTGATATACCATAAACTGTAAATTATGAGTTCCTTAGAATAAAATATGGAGTAGTAAAATTTGCGATAGTGTGCAACAATGTAACATCCAGCCTCTATAATGTTCTAGGGTTAAGAGATGATGTAATTGTCATTTTGTTAGTTATTTATTAAATAATCTTTAGAGAATGTATTACAAAACTACGTAAGAAAATATACCAGGAAAGCTTTGCTGTATATGAACCTAGCTTTCTCGTGGTTTACACAAACAACGTCCCTCTCAGGTCTCAGATTCTATATATTTAAGACGTAGTTCAAACTAAATGCTCCCTCTGATATCTGTTGTTTATTATGGAACGCAAACTACATACAGCTGACTATACGTTGCTGTGGTTCTCACTCTGAATAAATTATTCCTCAAAAGTCAGATGAAGAATGACTCTGGAGCTGTTCGTGGCACCTGTTTAAAAGCTGGCGCTGAATGGCTTTTATTAACTTTGAGCCGAATTAGGTGGGAACATAATCGAAAAGTTTACATTTTAAATACGTTTGTATTAACTAGAACATTATTTAATGGTGAAATCAGTGGTGGCTCGTAAATTCGAAATTATCTCACAAACGCGGGCCCATGTTTGCTAGATCGTTTTTATGAACACCTTCCTAACGTTTTCAGGGCATCTTCTATTTACAGCGACACTGTATACTTCCCGCGGGAGATTAGGAATGACTGGTGCAGCAGGAAAGGCAGTTCGATAATGTACAAATGATAACACCGTATACGCGATCTTGTGTGAGTCCTTTTATATGTAAAGAAGTGCATCCACCGACAGGAGAGGAGAGTGAATTTCGCTACCAGGCATCTAGGGAGGATGCTAAGTTCACCCAACCTGGATATGATGTGACGTCATTATGACGTAACACGCTTTAGTCGATTAACACACCTATCGACTTTTGCGAACGTTCGAGATTCTAAACTGTCGTCAGCTAGTCGTTTGTTTTGACACGTGCGATTCTGATAACAGCTCAGTGTGGCAGCGTATATGTATTTCGCAAAAATAAAAGAGCTGGATATTAATAGAAATATTCCTGACCGTGGCCTTGAAAACACCACGGACACCACGTTTCGTAAAAAAGTGAAGTCTTCTTGTGTCCTGACCAGATTAGATTGTGTGATTGTTGTATTGAACGCTTACGCCGAAAATAATATTTATTTATTATCAATATTTTAGTATGGTTTCATACAATTGGTCTTGTCAGTACATATTAGATTGTAGCAGCATACTCTTGCTGACTTTTTTTTCTTAATTTATATAGCTGAAAGAGAACTCGTGCAAGTTTGTTAGCTAAGTAATTTATATGTCCATCCCAAGATAGTCTTTTATCAACCATAATTCCAAGTAATTTTACACTCGGACCGCAGAGACAGGTACCTTAGTGTCCAGTAATGACTGGTGTGTAGAATGATTGAATTTCGAACTTAAAAAGAAAAATATGAGGCATTGCTGAAGAAAAATCGTCGATCGGAGATGAAATACGAGGGGAAGTGGATTTCTCAATGTAATCTTAACGAAAGGTTGGTGTCTTGACGCATCTAAAGATTTTGGCTGCTGAGTGCTTCTTCTCTCCGAGTACAAATAACCGACGCACTTCAGCTGGGTCAGAAGTACATCAATTTCTGCTTGAGATTCACAATAACCAGGCAATTGCCTGTCGTCATCGATGCTGAACTCTTTCAGATTTTCTCTCGTTAGTCTCTCGAATGCTGAACACATAATTAGAGACGAGCAAACGAAAAACAACGCACAGGACATAAACACAGTACAATACACGATTTAAACGCAAGGAACGCAAAACACATGTCAACGAATGGTGCAGAGCACAGCGCTACCCTGTCACAACCTCTCGAAAGTTCACAAAAGTCGAATAGTCGATATACGGTTTCTATCGTTTTCGATGTAGCGTGTATACGTCATAATGACGCCACATCGTATCCAAGTCCGGTGAACTTAGCATCCTCCGGCATCTAGAGGCGCCGTAGTTGATGGCAGTCTCCGCGCGACGCCGGCAGCGCTGCGGTCTGCTCCTGCTGCCGCGCATGCGCGGAGCACAGGGCTGTGGACCACGCCTGGGGGAGAAACGACGCTCAGTCTGCGACCAGTCGTGCGTCGGTGCGGTCGAAGCCGGAGCGCGCGCCACGCTCTGCGGAACGTCGCGGTCGCGTTTACGATCGCACTGTTTGGCTTCAAACGTTCGTATCTTTTGCGATCACTGAATAGTGATACTTAGCGTGAGACTGATACGTGTGAAGGTCCAAGTCTCTTTTGGAGGAAACGCTAACAGAATGGGGAAGTTTTCTGGGATGTGCTGCAGTAGATAGAGCACGTAAACATTGATTGTTTGATAGCTGAGGGGCTCTTCAGATGCTCTGCTGTATGACTACCAGATTCGATTCTCTTGCTCAGTACCTGCACGTCCAGCTATGTTTCGATGGCGTACACCGATAATAAAATCGCAGGAAGGATATGCATTGTAGCAGCATTGTTTGGAAAGTAAACAATGCACGAATGGAAGTTACTAATCGGAAGCTAAAGTGTTTTGATTCTTTCAGGTGTTTTTGAACAGTAAGAAATAACAAAAATAGCCCATATTTTTTTCTGAATGTGAAGACATCTTAGTGTAACTTAGCATGAAAGAAACAGCAATGTACCCTACCCACGATCGTGATAAGTATGCCACAGCGTTGCTGTGATTACAGGTTAAGCGAGCCAAAATGATTTCTAGGTCTTTCTGTTTCACTGAAAAGAGTTGTGGTTCTTACGTCTGTAGGAAGCCACTGTGTGGTGTGTGGCAAGGGTACGTTGCACGGTAGTGTCCTTTTTACGTCAGTCTTGCTCCTTTCATTGTTAGTTGTGGCACAATAGGAACTGTCATTTCGCTATTGTACGGACTTGAACGCGATGACTTGCAAAGAGGTGTTCAGCTCATGAAGACTGAGAACACACAGTGACCAGACAGCCAGCACGTGGTGTGTATTTGATTGTGGCTGACGATATATAGACCAATAGTGTCCTTTTCACCCCAAGTTTATTCCATTCTCTGATACTTTCATGAAAGGCCAAAAGTTTTGAATTGCAAAGAGAAGTTAAGAGCGTGACAGTGGGAAATACGGTGGTTTGACAGGCAGTGTGTGTTGTGTGCAGTGGAGTGCAGTAGTGTCACTTCACTCCAATTTAATTCATCCACTGATGCTTCCATGTGAGTCCTAAAAGTGTTCGCGTGTTGTTTGGGTGGTGAAAATGTGGGACACTCAGTGATCCGAGGATGGCTCGTATACTGTCAGTAGTTGAGCTGGGAGCGTGCATCGTGCGTTCGTGACGGGAGTGAGTGAGCTGTGGGTGTGAGACATCATGGAGGCGCCCTTCGAGCTGGCGGACGTGCTGGAGTACAACGGCACACTGTGGGTGAACGAGGAGGACCCGGTGCAGCTGGCCTGGGTGCAGGCGCTGCTCGGCCTGCTCTACGGCGCCATCTTCGTCGTGGGGGTGGCGGGCAACCTGCTGGTGCTGGTGGTGGTGGCGCGCGCGCGGCCCGCCCACACCCTCACCAACCTGTTCATCGGCAACCTCGCGCTCAGCGACCTCATGCTGTGCCTGCTGTGCGTGCCCTTCACGCCGCTCTACACCTTCATGGGCCGCTGGGTCTTTGGCGCCTTCCTCTGCCGCGTAGTCGTGCTGGCACAGGTCAGTACCTCACTCGAACTGCGGCCAATCCTGAAAGTCGCTCACTCACGTTGACAAATGAAATGCATATACTCAAGGCCTACACTCCTACATCTACAGGATGATATAACAAGGTACGGCCAAACTTTCAGGAAACATTCCTCACACACAAATAAAAAAAAGATGTTATGTGGACATGTGTCCGGAAACGCTTAATTTCCATGTTAGAGCTCATTTTAGTTTCGTCAGTATGTACTGTACTTCCTCGATTCACCGCCAGTTGGCCCAATTGAAGGAAGATAATGTTGACTTCGGTGCTTGTGTTGACATGCCACTCATTGCTCTACAGTACTAGCATCAAGCACATCAGTACTTAGCATCAACAGGTTAGTGTTCATCACTAACGTGGTTTTGCAGTCAGTGCAATGTTTACAAATGCGGAGTTGGCAGATGCCCATTTGATGTATGGATTAGCACGGGGCAATAGCCGTGGAGCGGTACGTTTGTATCGAGACAGATTTCCAGAACGAAGGTGTCCCGACAGGAAGACGTTCGAAGCAATTGATCGGCGTCTTAGGGAGCACGGAACATTCCAGCCTATGACTCGAGACTGGGCAAGACCTAGAACGACGAGGACACCTCCAATGGACGAGGCAATTCTTCGTGCAGTTGACGATAACCCTAATGTCAGCGTCAGAGAAGCTGCTGCTGTACAAGGTAACATTGACCACGTCACTGTATGGAGAGTGCTACGGGAGAACCAGTGGTTTCCGTACCATGTACAGCATGTGCAGGCACTATGAGCAGTTGATTGGCCTCTGCGGGTACACTTCTGCGAATGGTTCATCCAACAATGTGTCAATCCTCATTTCAGTGCAAATGTTCTCTTTACGGAAGAGGCTTCATTCCAACATGATCAAATTGTAAATTTTCACAATCAACATGAATGTGCTGACGAGAATCCGCACGCAATTGTGCAATCACGTCATCAACACAGATTTTCTGTGGACGTTTGGACAGGCATTGTTGGTGATGTCTTGATTGGGCCCCACCTACGCTCAATGGAGCACGTTATCATCATTTCATACGGGGTACTCTACCTGTGCTGCTAGAACATGTGCCTTTACAAGTGTTTCAGTCTAAGTGTTTGTACACTTCTCAACAACAGATTCGGTGACCGATGGATTGGTAGAGGCGGACCAATTCCATGGCCTCCACGCTCTCCTGACCTCAACCCTCTTGACTTTCATTTATGGGGGCATTTGAAAGCTCTTGTCTACGCAACCCCGGTACCAAATGTAGAGACTCTTCGTGCTCGTATTGTGGACGGCTGTGATACAATACGCCATTCTCCAGGGCTGCATCAGCGCATCAGGGATTCCATGTGACGGAGGGTAGATGCATGTATCATCGCTAACGGAGGACATTTTGAATATTTCCTGTAACAAAGTGTTTGAAGTCACGCTGGTACATTCTGTTGCTGTGTGTTTCCATTCCATGTTTAATGTGATTTGAAGAGAAGTAATAAAATGAGCTCTGACATGGAAAGTAAGCGTTTGTGGACACATGTCCACATAACATATTTTATTTCTTTGTGTGTGAGGAATGTTTCCTGAAAGTTTGGCCGTACCTTTTTGTAACAGCCTGTATATCTGTGCTCTAAGAACCATTACAAATGGTTGAAATGGCCCTAAGCATTATGGGAATTAACATATGAGGTCATCTGTCCCCTAGACCAAGAACTACTTAAACCTAACTAACCTAAGAACATCACACACATACATGCCCGAGGCAGGATTCGAACCTGTGACTGTTGCAGCAGCGCGGTTGCGGACTGAAGCACCTAGAAACGCTCGGCCACAGCAGCCGGCAAAGTGCAAGGCACAGGCTACTTCCCACTGAACCAGTTATTAGGTCTCTTCCCATTCCATTCACATATGGAGCACAAGAAGAATTTATAAATGCCTGCATGCCGGCTCCAGTTACACTACTCTTGCTTTGTGGCCCCTACAGGTGTGATGTATAGGAGGTTGTAGTATCTCTTTGATTGCCGGCCGCTGTAGTCGATCGGTTCTAGGCGCTTCAGTCCGAAACCGCACTGCTGCTACAGTCACAGGTTTGAATCCTGCCTTGGGCATGGATGTGTGTGATGTCTTTCGGTTAGTTAGATTTACGTAGTTCTAAGTCTAGGTGACTGATGACCTCAGATGTTAATTCCCGTAGTGCTTAGAGCCATTTGAACTATTTTTTATCCTTGATTCCTTTTTTTTAAAATAGAGGTGGAGCCCCTCCACGCCCGCACCGATATGATGGCCAACTCAATAGGTCTACTGTCCATCTCTGCATAAGGGTTAGTTTTCACTAAAGTGAGGTGTCGCAGGATGTGGGTACTGCGATGTTTACGTACGTCTGGTTAAGGTTAACCATTAATACGTGCTCACCTGGAGATAAATTGGGTCGACGTCGAACGAAGGGTAGCGGTTTGAAGGGCAGAGGAAAAAAAGTGCCAAGGCAAGAGCCAAGGGAAAAACACCTCTGCGATAGTTAGGTCGGGTGGTAAGACCAGTAGCGGATGTCTTGCTGCCTACGATAGCTCGTGCAAGGATAGCCTTTGTTAGTAGTGGGTATCATGCATGTCGATACCCTTTGACGTTGTGCGGTGGTGTTGCTCAGAGGCTGCCGCTGGGTGGGTGCAGGTGTAGAGCTCTCGTTCAGCGTCAGCAACCTGCAACAGATAGGTTTATCATCGTTTTTGTGTCCAGTAGGTCATATGTCGGATGCACAGTGTAGGGTGATGGCGAATTGTTTGTGCGTCAGTGGGCGAACTCGTCGTTGTCCCTGCTGTGGCCTATTGGTCGACTATAATAGTAGCTGGTAATTATGTCAGTGTTGCTGATATGCAGGGGCTTGCCGACGTTTGTCGCTTGTTTGTGTATGTTAGTTCACCATAGGTGGCTATGCCCTAGCTAGTAGTGTCTTTGGCCGCTTGTGCTTCCACCTATGGTTGTGGTACCTTGATTCCTCGCTTATACTTTGATTAAAATAGGTTTACCATTGGCGTTTCAGCACGTCCAGTGGTAGGGACTGGGTGTTAGCTATTCCCAGTTCTTCCTTGGAGTCCATGCGCTTCCTGTGATGCCTGTTCTACAGGCACAATCAGCGTACAGGGATGGCAGAGAATTTGGCATCTGAGCCATGCCCTCACATGAGTGGCACAGTTCTCTACCTGGCTGCACACTGCCTCTACTTCCGTGCTACACTGTGTGAGTGTGCAGACGCGGATGAGGAGGAAACTGCGAAAGTGCTGCATGAAGTGACAATGCAGTCGCACTGTGTATTTATATGAAGATGGTATCTGTTCTTTCGGACTTTCTATCTCTGGCACGCCTCCCGTGAGACCCACATTCGCAACATATTGTCCAGCACTATATTCATAGTGCCCCTGCCCATCATACTCATTACTCGCGGCTTTACTGCCGATGCTCGTAAAAGTTCGGGCACTGTTGCCAGAGATAAGTCCCTGCAGTCGCACTGTTCTGTGTGTCCTCGGTGGCTCAGATGGATAGAGCGTCTGCCATGTAAGCAGGAGATCCCGGGTTCGAGTCACGGTTGGGGCACACATTGTCAACTGTCCCCGTTGACTTATATCAACGCCTGTATGCAGCCAGTGGTATTCATTTCATTGTAACTTTTTATATTTCATACTGCTCAACAACAGATCACAAAAGAGAAACAAATTTTCAGCGTTATTTAGTTATTTTTAGCACGCTGAAGGCATAACATAATTTTTATCTGGTACAAATTAACAGCATACAGACAGACACAGACAATTTCACAGATTTTTACACCCAGGTTGCCACATAATAGTGACTTAGTTTTATAATCGAAAAAAAACCTCTTCACAGAACATATGAGGGGCATTCAAGAAGTAATGCAACACATCTGCTTCCTGAATCCAGGTTGTATTTCCTTGGGATTCCAGTACCTCATATTATTCCCTAGTCTTCTGGCTGCAAAACCAAGTTTTTCAACATAATCCCCAGTGATTGATTGACTCTTGGTAGAATATTTTGCCTCTGTACAATGTGACACCTTTATGCCACCTAATCGCGATGGGTTGTATGCCCACATGGTACCACTCTAATAGCCAACGTCATAACCAACGTCTTGCTGCATCAATAACCTTCCCAACATCCATGTACTGCTTCCCATGGAGTGCATTCTTTATTGGGCGAAACAGACGGAAGCAGAAGGTGCGAGATCTGGGATGTATTGTGAATGAGAAAGAACAATTAGATGAATTTTTGTGAGCTCCTCTAGGGTGGCGCCTAACATGCTGTAGCTGTTTCTTCAGTTTCCTGAGGGTAACACAGCTGTGTGCATCAAATCAAGACATGGGATATCAGATAGGTTTGCGTGACCTTGTTGCAATGATGGCAGACGCCTTACTCAAAGGCTCAATGTGCTTTTGTTCACTGAGAAGTGTCTGTAGACATTCTGGAAGCGCCTATGAATATCTGGTTTTCCACCGAAAGAAACTCAGTTACAGCTCTCTCTTTGGAATGCACCACCATTACAAACATCATTTTTAAGGCTACGGTGTGTATACTGCTGCCACTTCTCATGACTTCATGAAACTATAGGGGTAGAAGTACGTATGTTCCACCACATTGCACAACAAATTCTACATTTTTTTCAACGGAAACTGGCCGAGAAAAAATGTGTTACATAACGGTTGGAACACCGCTCGTATGTTGATCGTAATATTTTATCACATTTGCATCCTCAGTATGGAGGCATGGAAACTCTTCTTGAGGAAAATAATGACGACCTCAAGGACTTTTTAAAGTAAAAGAACTTGCGTTTTAAAGAGGAATTACCCTGCAGATCAACCAGTTATATCCACACATGCAAAGTGGCGCTGTCAACTGAAACTGAGATCTCGAAGACAGATGTAAGACTGGCAGTGCGTTAAAAACATTTAGAAAGCTACCCTTGTAATACTTTCAAGGCCATAATGACTTCTTCAAAACCCATGTTTTCTTTTATGCCAGTGAGTTTAGGGAATAGGACGGCGTTTTTGCCAGTATTTGGTCACATAATGCGATTTTCTTTTTTAATGCATTCCCATCAACTCAGAAATATTTGTTTTTTACCCTACAGTGTAGGCAGTGTGCAATTCATTCCAGTTTTGGTCCTTGCTCTCCTTCCTCCTTCAAAGATTCAACAATAGCGAGTTTTAAATCGAAATATTGTTTCAGGTATGTCCTTTGACTTAACCAACGTACTTTGGGGTATTATATAAAGTCTCCATACTCTTCAAACAGTTCCATCGAAAACTGTTGCAACTTACAGTATAATAACCTGTGCAACTTCAGAAAATTTACTATACATACCACAAAATTCCAAAACGTTCTCCATGTCTGCAAATTTAGTGCAGAGTGCTTCCTGATGTACAGAACAATGAAACTTGTCTGTTGATCAGTGCAATCTTTTACTCTTTCATCGTCAATTGAATCTTCAAATTCTTTCCACAGGGTGTTGCAATATACACTCCTGGAAATTGAAACAAGAACACCGTGAATTCATTGTCCCAGGAAGGGGAAACTTTATTGACACATTCCTGGGGTCAGATACATCACATGATCACACTGACAGAACCACAGGCACATAGACACAGGCAACAGAGCATGCACAATGTCGGCACTAGTACAGTGTGTATCCACCTTTCGCAGCAATGCAGGCTGCTATTCTCCCATGGAGACGATCGTAGAGATGCTGGATGTAGTCCTGTGGAACGGCTTGCCATGCCATTTCCACCTGGCGCCTCAGTTGGACCAGCGTTCGTGCTGGACGTGCAGACCGCGTGAGACGACGCTTCATCCAGTTCCACACATGCTCAATGGGGACAGATCCAGAGATCTTGCTGGCCAGGGTAGTTGACTTACACCTTCTAGAGCACGTTGGGTGGCACGGGATACATGCGGACGTGCATTGTCCTGTTGGAACAGCAAGTTCCCTTGCCGGTCTAGGAATGGTAGAACGATGGGTTCGATGACGGTTTGGATGTACCGTGCACTATGCAGTGTCCCCTCGACGATCACCAGTGGTGTACGGCCAGTGTAGGAGATCGCTCCCCACACCATGATGCCGGGTGTTGGCCCTGTGTGCCTCGGTCGTATGCAGTCCTGATTGTGGCGCTCACCTGCACGGCGCCAAACACGCATACGACCATCATTGGCACCAAGGCAGAAGCGACTCTCATCGCTGAAGACGACACGTCTCCATTCGTCCCTCCATTCACGCCTGTCGCGACACCACTGGAGGCGGGCTGCACGATGTTGGGGCGTGAGCGGAAGACGGCCTAACGGTGTGCGGGACCGTAGCCCAGCTTCATGGAGACGGTTGCGAATGGTCCTCGCCGATACCCCAGGAGCAACAGTGTCCCTAATTTGCTGGGAAGTGGCGGTGCGGTCCCCTACGGCACTGCGTAGGATCCTACGGTCTTGGCGTGCATCCGTGCGTCGCTGCGGTCCGGTCCCAGGTCGACGGGCACGTGCACCTTCCGCCGACCACTGGCGACAACATCGATGTACTGTGGAGACCTCACGCCCCACGTGTTGAGCAATTCGGCGGTACGTCCACCCGGCCTCCCGCATGCCCACTATACGCCCTCGCTCAAAGTCCGTCAACTGCACATACGGTTCACGTCCACGCTGTCGCGGCATGCTACCAGTGTTAAAGACTGCGATGGAGCTCCGTATGCCACGGCAAACTGGCTGACACTGACGGCGGCGGTGCACAAATGCTGCGCAGCTAGCGCCATTCGACGGCCAACACCGCGGTTCCTGGTGTGTCCGCTGTGCCGTGCGTGTGATCATTGCTTGTACAGCCCTCTCGCAGTGTCCGGAGCAAGTATGGTGGGTCTGACACACCGGTGTCAATGTGTTCTTTTTTCCATTTCCAGGAGTGTAGTTCCATAGCAAATCTGAGGTACCTGTCTATTATACGGCTGCATAATATTTATTGAGAATTCTCATACTTCTTCCTGTCATTTCCATTCATTTTGAACGCTTGTAACGACTGATCACTACCTGGTTCTTTTTGGGCAAACAGCCACTGCACATCTGAACTTTGCTTATACCACGAACAAATAGCGAAGGATAAACATCGCTAACACAGCAATTCTGCCAAACTGAGAAAGTCATGCTGACCAAAACATGCTGCACTGCAGTACTTAATGATATTTCATACTGTGCCTGGTACTTCCGAGAAGGAGAGAGCGTAGCCTAGACAGGCTAAGCATCTATCTGCACGTGGCCTGCACATCGTTCTTGTGTGTGGTTTGGCACGCCATGGTACACCCTGCTTACAGCCTTGCTGAATGAGCATATGGCACATTGTGTATGAGCCAGCAAATCTGCTTCCCACCACACACGTCTGTCAGTCACAAAATTAATCGAAGAGTGCTCCTTTCTGAAACTTTGTTAGTAGGTTTTCACGTGATAGTTAGTACTTACATACAAGCATCTCCCAGTTCAGATTTTGTGGCCGTGCGGTTCTAGGCGCTTCAGTCTGGAACCGCGCGACCGCTACGGTCGCAGGTTCGAATCCTGCCTCGGGCATGGATGTGTGTGAGGTCCTTAGGTTAGTTAGGTTTAAGTAGTTCTAAATTAACCTGAGATGTTAAGCCCCATAGTGCTCAGAGCCATTTGAACCATTTTTTTAGTTCAGCTTTTATATCGCTGTGGCACTCTTCCGTGTCGCAAAAAAAAACGTGAACATTTGTGCTGCCCTTTTCTGTATTCACTCAATATCCTCTGTTAGTCCTACTTTGCACAGGTCCCAAACACTGGAGCTGAAGCGACAAATAAAAATTTGTACCAAGGCTGGGATTCAAAGCTGGGTTTCCTGCTCTCTAGGTAGACGTGCTAGACACTACACCACCATGTCACAGTGGCTTTGCATAACTCCTCACACTGCCCTGACATGAGTCCTTTCTCAATCCAAATTCCCATTCACACATCAGCCCATTTGGTATTTCCCCTAAACTGAACGGCACTGCAGAGGCTCTCCTGCTGTATTGGAATAGCACCTCAGCAACGAACGAAACAGGGAATTCTGCCAGAAACCCAGGCATAGGTGCTTTAATCAAAGCAGTTGGAAAGGCTCTGATATGCTGTTCGGGTTTAGGGGGAATGCCAAGTGGGCTGATGCATTCATGGGAATTTGTACTGAGGAGGAAGGCATGCTAGGATACTACTTGCTGTTGTGCAGAGCCACTGTGTCAGGGTAGTGTAGAGCCTAGCACGTCTACCTAGTGAGGAGAAGACCCATGTTTGAATCCCAGCCGTGGTACAAATTTTCATTTGGCGCATCAGTCTGCATGTATACACCATAGAATGAAAGTCTGCCGTCTCTGACCTCTGTCTGGGTTGATGTAATTACTACATTTCATATCCTCACAAGTTGTCATTCTGATGTATTTTTATGAGTTGTCTGATTGCTTTTGCCATTAAGTAATGGTGTAGCAATAGGATGGTTCAGTTTTTTTCGTTTTGTGACGTAGACAGTTTACATTTTTGAAGAATTAAAGCAAGTTTCTAATCTTTTCACTACTTTCAAATCTTATAAAGATCTGAACAAATGTTTCAGCAGCTTTTTTCAACAGTACTTAATCATAGAGAACTAAATCATCTACAAAAAGCTTGCATTTTCTGTTAGTATTGTCTACTAGGTCATTGACATACAACACGAACAGCAAGGGTTCTAGCACACTTCCCTGAGGCACACTTGATGCTACTTCCAGTCACAAATTTCCCTTGATACCACATATGATCGTATACTTGATAATGTTTCATGCCAGGTGTGTATGCAAGAGGGCAGGGGAGGTCTGCGACATGATGGGCCACAAACCTTCCTCCCAAGCAACAGTGTAGTAAAAGTGATTATATTTTAGCATAGCCTATGTTGTTGTTGTGGTCTTCAGTCCTGAGACTGGTTTGATGCAGCTCTCCATGCTACTCTATCCTGTGCAAGCTTCTTCATCTCCCAGTACCTACTGCAACTTACATCCTTCTGAATCTGCTTAGTGTATTGATCTCTTGGTCTCCCTCTACGATTTTTACCCTCCACGCTGCCCTCCAATGCTAAATATGTGATCCCTTGATGCCTCAAAACATGTCCTACCAACCGATCCCTTCTTCTTGTCAAGTTGTGCCACAAACTTCTCTTCTCCCCAATCCTATTCAATACCTCCTCATTAGTTATGTGATCTACCCACCTTATCTTCAGCATTCTTCTGTAGCACCACATTTCGAAAGCTTCTATTCTCTTCTTGTCCAAACTGGTTATCGTCCATGTTTCACTTCCATACATGGCTACACTCCACACAAATACTTTCAGAAACGACTTCCTGACACTTAAATCTATACTCGATGTTAACAAATTTCTCTTCTTCAGAAACGATTTCCTTGCCATTGCCAGTCTGCATTTTATATCCTCTCTACTTCGACCAGCATCAGTTATTTTACTCCCTAAATAGCAAAACTCTTTTACTACTTTAAGTGTCTCATTTCCTAATTTAATCCCCTCAGCATCACCCGATTTAATTTGACTACATTCCATTATCCTCGTTTTGCTTTTGTTGATGTTCATCTTATATCCTCCTTTCAAGACACTGTCCATTCCGTTCAACTGCTCTTCCAAGTCCTTTGCTGTCTCTGACAGAATTACAATGTCATCGGCAAACCTCAAAGTTTTTATTTATTCTCCATGGATTTTAATACCTACTCCGAATTTTTCTTTTGTTTCCTTTACTGCTTGCTCAATATACAGATTGAATAACATCGGGGAGAGGCTACAACCCTGTCTCACTCCATTCCCAACCAATGCTTCCCTTTCATGCCCCTCGACTCTTATAAATGCCATCTGGTTTCTGTACAAATTGTAAATAGCCTTTCGCTCCCTGTATTTTACCCCTGCCACCTTCATAATTTGAAAGAGAGTATTCCAGTTAACGTTGTCAAAAGCTTTCTCTAAGTCTACAAATGCTATAAACGTAGGTTTGCCTTTTCTTAATCTTTCTTCGAAGATAAGTCGTAAGGTTAGTATTGCCTCACGTGTTCCAACATTTCTACGGAATCCAAACTGATCTTCCCCGAGGTCCGCTTCTACCAGTTTTTCCATTCGTCTGTAAAGAATTTGCGTTAGTATTTTGCAGCTGTGACTTATTAAACTGACAATTCGGTAATTTTCACATCTGTCAACACCTGCTTTCTTTGGGATTGGAATTATTATATTCTTCTTGAAGTCTGTGGGTATTTCGCCTGTCTCATACATCTTGCTCACCAGATGGTAGAGTTTTGTCATGACTGGCTCTCCCAAGGCCATCAGTAGTTCTAATGGAATGTTGTCTACTCCTGGGGCCTTGTTTCGACTCAGGTCATTCAGTGCTCTGTCAAACTCTTCACGCAGTATCTTATCTCCCATTTCATCTTCATCTACATCCTCTTCCATTTCCATAATATTGTCCTCAAGTACATCGCCCTTGTATAAACCCTCTATATACTCCTTCCACCTTTCTGCCTTCGCTTCTTTGCTTAGAACTGGGTTGCCATCTGAGCTCTTGATATTCATACAAGTGGTTCTCTTCTCTCCAAAGGTCTCTTTAATTTTCCTGTAGGCAGTATCTATCTTACCCCTAGTGAGACAAGCCTCTACATCCTTACATTTGTCCTCTAGCCATCCCTGCTTAGCCATTTTGCACTTCCTGTCGATCTCATTTTTGAGACGTTTGTATTCCTTTTTGCCTGCTTCATTTACTGCATTTTTATATTTTCTCCTTTCATCAATTAAATTCAATATTTCTTCTGTTACCCAAGGATTTCTATTAGCCCTCGTCTTTTTACCTACTTGATCCTCTGCTGCCTTCACTACTTCATCCCTCAGAGCTACCCATTCTTCTTCTACTGTATTTCTTTCCCCGATTTCTGTCAATTGTTCCCTTATGCTCTCCCTGAAACTCTGCACAACCTCTGGTTCTTTCAGTTTATCCAGGTCCCATCTCCTTAAATTCCCGCCTTTTTGCAGTTTCTTCAGTTTCAATCTGCAGTTCATAACCAATAGATTGTCGTCAGAATCCACATCTGCCCCTGGAAATGTCTTACAATTTAAAACCTGGTTCCTAAATCTCTGTCTTACCATTATGTAATCTATCTGATACCTTGTAGCATCTCCAGGATTCTTCCAGGTATACAACCTTCTTTCATGATTCTTGAACCAAGTGTTAGCTATGATTAAGTTATGCTCTGTGCAAAATTCTACAAGGCGGCTTCCTCTTTCATTTCTTCCCCCCAATCCATATTCACCTACTATGTTTCCTTCTCTCCCTTTTCCTACTGACGAATTCCAGTCACCCATGACTATTAAATTTTCGTCTCCCTTCACTACCTGAATAATTTCTTTTATCTCGTCATACATTTCATCAATTTCTTCATCATCTGCAGAGCTAGTTGGCATATAAACTTGTACTACTGTAGTAGGCATGGGCTTTGTGTCTATCTTGGCCACAATAATGCGTTCACTATGCTGTTTGTAGTAGCTAACCCGCACTCCTATATCAGTACCCAAATTTCTCTGTCCTCGCTTGACGAATAATGTATCAAAACCAAGTGTCGGAAATGGCGAGATATTCTAGGAATTACAGGCTATTCTTGAAGCAGGTTACTTTTCAGTTGCTTGTCTGTGGGCTAATCCACCTGGATGAACATCCACCCAGTTCGACTGGATAGAACATACCAGCGAGGAAGAGGTGCCCACTCACAGCCTGACTGTGCCTGGAGCCAACCACAAACCCTTTGTGGTTCATGACACCACAGGTAGAACTGACAAACCACAGAGAGTTGAATAAGGAAGGCAGAAAGGGAGCGAGCCTCCACTAAGAAAAGTGCTTTTCCAGCAGGACAATGTTGCATCTGCTGTGTTATCAGGAACCACAGTGAATAGTCTGCTTGCAGCAGAACAAAGATCACGTGTGCCTCTGGTTGGGCTACCACTGACACCACGACACTGCCAATTATTGCTACTCTGGTTTCATGAAATAGCCGACTGGACCATCGTGGAATGGTGCGCTGTTGCCGCCAGGGATGAGAGTAGGCAAATGATGAGCATACATGTGCATAGTGTAAGCCTGGTAAGCTACCTATTGCAGAGCGCATTCGGCCGCGACACGTAGGTTCTATTCCAGGCTTCCTGGAGTGGAGAGCCATCAGCTACAACCCATAGTTCCGTTTGGTATTACTGCAGCAAGATAAAGTACCAAAACCAATGCCCACTACACTCCACAGGATGTTATCCCTGAGCTATGTATTCTTCATGGTACAATAGCCCTGGTCAGCAACATCACGTGATCTTTTGCCAGTTGACTATATATGGGATATTATAAAGTAGAAACTTGCATGTATTCCCGAGTCGGGAATAGCCACTGCCTTATTGTAACAAAAGGCACATTATTCTTGGGACAGCCTATTACAAGGTGCCATATGGAATCTTTATGATCGTTTGGATGCGAAAATACGTGTATGCATTGCCACCAGAAGGGGCACACAGTGTACTGGTGCGACTCCTTGGACACATATGCGTGTCTAAAAAAAAAATGGGTGTGAAATCTTATGGGACTTAACTGCTAAGGTCATCAGTCCCTAAGCTTACACACTACTTAACCTAAATTATCCTAAGGACAAACACACACACCCATGCCCGAGGGAGGACTTGAACCTCTGCTGGGACCAGCCACATGGTCCATGACTGCAGCGCCTTAGACCGCTCAAAGCATGTCTCATTTGGTCCGAATTTGTTATCATACACTCCTACAATGAAGAACCATCTCTGAAATTACATCTAAGTAAAATGGCCTTCTCCATAAGGGAGTTGCATTTTTTTTTTGGCAGTGTATGGCAGTCATGATGTTCAGATACCTAATATTGTTTTCTCAACTTTAATAACAATTCTTCACAGTGCCTTGCCTTGTGAGAAAGTTCTCTGGCTCAGGTACTTAGTGCTGCCCATGTGAAGCAAGGGGAAGGGGGGGGGGGTCGCTAGTTTGCTGCAGTTTCGACTTCTATGGTATTTCCAAGTGGTTAAGGTGTCTAAAATTCATAAGTTTCCAACACTAGTAAATTCAGTAAACAAGATCTGAGTTTAAATGGCTCTCGTCAAAAAAATGGTTCAAATGGCTCTGAGCACTATGGGACTTAACATCTGAGGTCATCAGTCCCCTAGAACTTAGAACTACATAAACCTAACTAACCTAAGGACAGCACACACATCCATGCCCGAGGCAGGATTCGAACCTGCGACCGTAGCGGTCGCGTGGTTCCAGACTGTAGCGCCTAGAACCGCTCGGCCACACCGGCCGGCAGCTCTCGTCGGCATTCTTCCCACAGACCAATGGTATGTATCAGATACAAAAAAAATCTCGTGAAAGAGGATTCGTGGTTTGTACATATGTCAGTAACGTACACTGTACTGGTAAAAGCTTGCAGGAGCAGCTTCAATAATGAACCAAAGTTGAAACTGCTGTGGAAATTATACTACATGGTGGAGTCCATGGCGAAAAAGTTCTCATTATTTTGTCAGCATGATAGTCTACGCAGTATAAAATCTAAATGTGCACTAAATATTATTAGTATTGCACTTAGTACTATGTTTGTGACCACAGGTCAGCAGTCTTTGGCTATGCAAGTCAAGGGTGTGCCATTTTTTTTTCAGTAGGATTTTCTACATTCAGGGAGTTAGTCTTGCATGTGGCTGCACTGCAGATGGTTTGGGAAGTTGTCAGTAGCTCATGCGGTAGCTCTAGCTAGCCAGGTGCTGAAGTTGCGCTACCATAAGCCTGTCTCCAGTACCCACAAGCCATCCTCGTCAGTCAGTCTTCAACTGAAAACCATCTAAAATTCGCTACAGTATAGCCCGCACAGAATCGGTGCCCAATGTGCAGTGACCAGTTTACGACCAAAGGGATGGGCGAGTTCATCCGTTTGTTTGGAGTGGGAGGCCGATAGTGTCTGAAACCTTTCGGCCTGTCCACGATGACAGAATCGAGGCGCACACCTTGCAGACCTTCTCAAACGATTTTAAAGAAACTATTTGGTAAAAAAATTAATTTTTGCTTTGCTTATAGCTTTATATGTCACGTTCATGATGAAATGCTCATCATTTCGTTAAGGGCCAAAGATATTGTGATATTTACATGGAAGTAAGGCACTGTGCGAAATTCGAAAAAGTTTGCAATGAAAACTAGAGTTCCCTATGACATCGCGCTTGGTGCATATTACACAATATGTTGCAGCATATGAAATTTAGCTAACATATTGAATTTTTATTTAGACTTGGCTGGGGGTTTCTATCTCTCACCATTCTCGAGACAATTGGTCTGACATAGCAGACTCATTTGCGATTGCGCCAGCTATAAAGCCAGAGTGAAATCCCCATGACATTCCTCATATTTCATAAAAAAATTCAGAGATCAAAATGAGGTTGTGGCAAATGATAACACACATCGTTATTATGTAAAACTTCGTTGTGTACGGTCTTATTCCAATAACTTCAGACTTTTTCGATGAAACAATGTAATTTTTAAGCGCCATCGATAGCTTGTGAGACAAGAAATGCTATGGGTTTTGGAACAACTTAAGTGAAGGCATTACACGTTTTTTTGTACCAAGGATGTGACTCTTCATAAGCTAATGACCTTACTTTTCCTCAGTTCCTCACTTAATAAACTTAATAAACCACAGTTCAGAATTCTCTCACAATTGGGTCTGCACATCATGTTAGTGAGGTACAACTGTGTAAACTCCGCTGAGTTTTGGGAAAAGAAGCAGATTTTAACATGGCAACCAGAGAAATGTGTAGGTTTTACTCAAAATTCGCCACTCATGACGCTTCTCTGACAGTTATAAATGGTTAACAAGCCAGGCAAAAACAAATCGCTGTATTTCCAGCGAAATTCTTTTTAGATACTAACCGAAGCAGAGGGGCCAGTTGATATTTGGGAATGGCCACCATGCAAGTGTGGACATGGAGGGCTCCATTTAATATTTACAGAAAATGTGAGCTTAGGCTTCAGTTTAGAACGTCACTTCCCCTCCAGTCCTCGGCATTTCCCCTACATCGCCTGCCCATAAGCCCCACCACTATCACTCTCCCCACATGTGCCCTGCCATCTGCAACATCTACTGGCCACAGTATTCTATATGCACTATAGTTCCTGTGAACAGAGGAAAATGTAACAAACGCAACACGGAAAAATCAAAGAAGTCGATAAGCTTAAGTATTAGGGAGAATGGATACAATCAAATGCGTTAAATAGCACCAGAAGTAAGGAAAGATAGAAGTAGCATACAAACTCGCCTAAAAGCAATACAATGAAAGATCAGTATCATTCCAGGAAAAAATTAAACACTGTGCAACAGTAATTAAACCGTTTATCCAAAATTTTTTACTTTTCTTGGTGCATATACTTTAGAGCTCGGATTAATATGTGTCTGAACTTTGACCACAGTTATTCTCCATTTGTCACACTTGGACTAAATGCACTCAGTCTGTTAAGAAGATTGATAGTAACTGTCTATTAATTTAGAACACAAACACTCTCCCGTCTTTCTTGATGAACTTAATGCGTTTGGTGACCATAGTACAGCACTTTCAAAGCTAATTTATCTCTTTGGTGACACTTGACATTTTCCAGTCTGAGATATGTATTCTCACATTAGCAGTGGTATCTAATACACCGCATATTTCCTAAGTCTCAAGTCATCGTTTACTGTCTCTGAAAGGGATTTGGTCGTTGCCAGTGGGCAGTACACATATTTGATACTTTGCCGTCGTGAAATTCTATCGATTTTTCGAGATACGGTGCTCGTGTATGCAATGTAGGCTATCTTTTACAGTTGGTCTTCATCGGGTGTTGGTTGTGATGGGGTCTTTTGCTTGAAGGTGCGTCAAATTTGGCGGTCGCTATAGCCGTTTCTCTGGACCACGTCGCTGACGGTTTTGGGCTTTCTTCGTCGGATATCTGTGGACCACCTTGCTCAGTATTCTTTGCTTCTGTGACGACCGATGACAGGTAGAGGCGTGGAGGTATTGGCCCATGTGGGTTTGCTTCCGACAGACGCCGTGTCCCAGTGTTTCGTCCAGTTTTCTCTCTACCAGAACATCCAGGAAGGCCAGCTGACCATTTTGATCCACTTCCATGGTAAACTGAATTTGGTTGTGGATAGAATATTCAGATGGTGCAAGAAACTTGAAGCTCATCTTTCCCGTGAGGCCAAATTATGAATGTTTTGTCAACGTATCTGTAAAAGACTAACGGTTATAATGGCGTTCAGTCTAGTGCCTTGTCCCCAACGTCTACTGTTTAGATATTGGACACTATAGGTGACAGAGGACTACCTGTAAAGCCGGCCGGTGTGGCTGAGCGGTTCAAGGCGCTTCAGTCTGGAACCGCGCGACCGCTACGGTCGCAGGTTCGAATCCTGCCTATGGGCGTGGATGTGTGTGATGTCCTTAGGTTAGTTGAGTTTAAGTAGTTCTATGTTCTATGGGACTGATGACCTCAGATGTTAAGTCCAATAGTGTTCAGAGCCATTTGAACTATCTATAAGCACGTCATCAGTCTGTTCGTAGTAATGTCTGTCAAATGCATATCTTTGTGTGAGGCAACTTTTTCGTGTAGCTTCCTGGTGCCAGAACCGCTATATCACGAAACTCCTTTTAAATTTCGTGTTAGTACACAGTCAATTGTTTAAATCAGTTCCTTAGAGTTTGCATATTTATTTCCTGCAGTATCTCTCGTGTAAACAGAGTTTCTAGTAACAATTAACTGCTGGTATATCCATTTTCAGTAGAGAAATATATTTATGTTTTAGGAGTTTGCAATCTTAGGCTATAGTGAGAAGTTTGCAGAGCTGATTTAGTGCTTGTTTATTCACCTCGTTTATATTTTTCGTAAAATACTGACGCGAATTCCTTACAGACGAATGGAAAAACTGGTAGAAGCCGACCTCGGGGAAGATCAGTTTGGATTCCGTAGAAATGTTGGAACATGTGAGGCAATACTGACTCTACGACTTATCTTAGAAAATAGATTAAGGAAAGGCAAACCTACGATTCTAGCATTTGTAGACTTAGAGAAGGCTTTTGACAAAGCTGACTGGAATACTCTCTTTCAAATTCTAAAGGTGGCCGGGGTCAAATACAGGGAGCGAAAGGCTATTTACCAGATGGCATTTATAAGAGTCGAGAGGCATGAAAGGAAGCAGTGGTTGGGAAGGGAGTGAGACGGGGTTGTAGCCTCTCCCCGATGTTATTCAATCTGTATATTGAGCAAGCAGTAAAGGAAAGAAAAGAAAGATTCGGAGTAGGTATTAAAATCCATGGAGAAGAAATAAAAACTTTGAGGTTTGCCGATGACATTGTAATTCTGTCAGAGACAGCAAAGGACTCGGAAGAGCAGTTGAACGAAATGAACAGTGTCTTGAAGGGAGGATATAAGATGAACATCAACAAAAGCAAAACGAGGATAATGGAATGTAGTCGAATCAAGTAAGGTGATGCTAAGGGAATTAGATTAGGAAATGAGACACTTAAAGTAGTAAAGGAGTTTTGCTATTCGGGGAGGAAATTAACTGATGATGGTCGAAGTAAAGAGGACTGGCAATGGCAAGGATAGCTTTTCTGAAGAAAAGAAATTTGTTAACATCGAGTATAGATTTAAGTGTCAGGAAGTCGTTTCTGAAAGTATTTGTATGGAGTGTAGCCATGTATGGAAGTGAAACGTGGACGATAAATATAGAAGCTTTCGAAGTATGGTGCTGCAGAAGAATGGTGAAGATCAGATGGGTAGATGACATAACTAATGAGGAGGTATTGAATAGAATTGGGGAGAAGAGGAGTTTGTGGCACAACTTGACAATAGAAAGGGATCGGTTGGTAGGACATGTTCTGAGACATCAAGGGATCGCCAATTTAGTATTGGAGGACAGCGTGGAGGGTAAAAATCGTAGAGGGAGACCAAGAGATGAATACATTAAGTAGATTCTGAAGGATGTAGGTTGCAGTAAGTACTGGGAGATGAAGAAGCTTGCACAGGATTGAGTAGCATGGAGAGCTGCATCAAATTGAGAGGCACCCACGTGCGTTGCTCATACTGTGGCATCAAGCAGTCAGGCCTGCAATATGAGTGGTCTGCCAAGCGAGTGGATTCATTCTTATTTATCGAGTAACATGATCTCTCGTACTCACAATTAAGTCACTAATCAACCTCCTGTATGAATAATACGCAACGGAAACATGCATCTGACTATCAGTAATTTACAGAACTCTGACTGTACGCTACGCACTGGCAATACCACATTTTCTTTTTGTCTTTTATTTAACGGCTTTTGTCAACACGTGGCCACCGCACTGAATATGAATGGCGCACACATTATACATTCGGGACATTATGACAACATACAATTCGAAGGAAAAGTCCACCAATCTTTTTCTTTTCATTATCTTATTTATTCCGATAAATTCTCTAACCTAAACACACAAATTCTATAACCTACAACAATAACACATGAGAAATTCCACCCAGTGGGCGTGGCTTTACAATGATGAATCTCTATATTATGGTCTCGTAATTATTTTTAACGCTACAGTGCACTTTCTGGATAGGATGGTGGATCTTTTATTATACCTCACACGTCGACTCTCACAATCATCATCACTAAACTTTCCTCCAGACCGAGCGGTACCGAAGGAACAAGCATAACCCACTAATCTTTTGAAACTACCTCGCCACTGTCTCATGCAAACCACACATACCCAAATTACATGACATACACCACACTACAACATGAAATACCACACAGCGAATGGTCACAACATTATCACTTTCAGCTTTCCCACTTCAATTAATATTTATCCCAGTTTCACATGACACAGCCCCACTTCGTAATTCTACTTTCCTACTATGAACTCTGGAGATATTTCCACGTCTTCCTGTGCAATGCAAGCCAAGTGGCGTTGCTGGATAGACGGCCGACTCACCTTGATTCTCTCTCAGAGTTTAAATCTAGCGTCACACGGAATCATATCACGCAAAGTAACATTAAGAACATATTCATCACACACGCGAGTCCTCAACTGATACCATGGACGAGTACTTCTCTTTATCCTGTGTCTCATACACAGATTGAGACTCACACAGTACTTACCACGTGGAAGTACTCGTCTCTAATTTCAAGTCCTGTACACGCCATTTCTTAAATATTTCAACTTATGGTACACACGCTATTTCTTAAATATTTCAACTTATTGTACACACGCTAGTAATTCAGCTCAACTTAAGCACACGGAAGTATTTCAACTTATTGCTACACGTGGTTTCATTGTGATCGTTGGTTACTTCTGAAGATTACTACAATCCCTTTAATATTACCTGCCTGACATTTAATTCTCCCCACAAAAGTTCCTGAAATAGAGAAATTATTATTTCAAACTACTCTTAAATATTCCACATGCATACCATGTCTCCACTCTTTCATCATTACGAAGCACAACTAAAACAGGTCTTAACAGCACAAGATCCAGCGGCAGAGTGCCGAAACATGGCCGTTCTCTAGGTCCTCTCCCATCCTTGTCGAGATGGGGGAAGCACCTTGCTATCGTATTGGTCAGCCACATTTCAGGCGCTCAAAGCTCTGGTAAATTTCATCTCTTTGGTCCCACCAAAGGTGGCCAAAGGATCGTCTCAAAGATGATCATATATTCACATTCACTATCTGCGGTTAGCAGACGACCATACATTCATTCATTTCACAGATCTCACCAAACTGGATGTAGGGATTTACTTTGTGGGAGCGCACATGTGATCAAGTAAATAAATAAATTGTCATTCTTTCCCACACTGGTATCCGGCTTTGCTGTATTAATTGAAATTGAGTTATTTTACAAAAAAAAAAAAATTTGTTGTTCTGACAAAAATAATGAAGTATGTTGTACCTATTTTCAATGTCGGGCGGTACTGTACCCTTTCACCACCGGCTACCCATGCAGAAAAAAATGGCACGGTACTATCCTTGCAATGCGAGGGTAGTTCCGAACATTTTTTTAAGAAAGCTGTATTACAACAAACTTAGCAAGTCATCAAAATAACCAGGAGGAGACCTTAGCCCCTGGTGACCTCAAATTGACGACCAAATATTGTTACTTTACCAAATTATTGACACAGTTGTTGCATTATTGTACTCTCCACAATGCGGAGTAACGTACACATACAAATTTACAACAATCCACATGACAAATAAAACATTACATCATACAAATAAAAAATAATGTTGAGATAAAAATTTGCTTAGTTACTGGGATTTTCGTTATTTTTATGAGTAATCCAAACTTCAATAATTCTAAAACAAACAAAAAAAATACTAATTGTACTCGTGAAATTCTAAATAGCTCACCGTCCAAACACAGAACAAGTAAAAAAAATGGTTCAAATGGCTCTGAGCACTATGGGACTCAACTGCTGAGGTCATTAGTCCCCTAGAACTTAGAACTAGTTAAACCTAACTAACCTAAGGACATCACAAACATCCATGCCCGAGGCAGGATTCGAACCTGCGACCGTAGCGGTCTTGCGGTTCCAGACTGCAGCGCCTTTAACCGCACGGCCACTTCGGCCGGCTCAGAACAAGTAATCTGACATTCATAAATTGCGTTGTAATAATCTTTACACGGCAATGTCTAAATACAAAACAAAATCAACAAAAGGAAAAAAAAAATTGCGTACACTAGTTACATGTAGAAGTCAGGCTCCATATCAATACACGCAATAAATAGTTAGCAATAAGTGCTTGAATCCACCAGTAGGTCTCGTATCTTACTCTAGTGCTCATTTCTCTGTTGTCACACATTTAGACAACAAGAACTTGCATTTCGACTAGCCTTCGTTACACTTTAGTGTGAAATATCACCACTGTGATGATAAAATAAGTGGCTTCAGTCACCACACCAACAAGATCATTACTGTCCACGACATCAAAATGCATCAATTAATTCCGATATTTGTTGTGCAATGCAAACTCTTCTCCCCTGTGACAACCTTACTGATCAATGCTACAAGAGCCACTACGTTAGTATTACGCCACTGGCTAATAATTAAAGCATCATTGTACCAAATATTCTAATAAACATGCTACGTGAACTTGATACCCAGAACAAACAAACAAAAAACACTAACTATTCTAAACACAAATGTTAATAAAATACAATTACACTTGCTGTCCCTTCAGGAATGAAACACATAATAAAAAAATATTTACACAATTACAAATACATTATTCCCTATCTTGCGAGTCACACGGAATCATTTCATTCTGTGATTTTCTTGGGGTCAAAAAAGTTGCTGACAGGTTCCCTAGAAACACTGTCTCGGTGTCAAAGCTCTCCCATGGTTACCCGGACGAAAGTCTTTAAGTCACTCAAATCGGCATTTTGAACACGCACTGAACAGTAAACTGTATCTCACATTAAACACAAATGTCATAGTCACTCTCAGCGTACCATCCACACGAATCTGGTCGTCCAGAAATGGCCCTACAACTACTATTGCCCACGGTTCCGTCCTTTCAGTTCATGGTGTAATTAAAAGTCGTAAGTTCCAACAAACAGCACTTATTCCCGCACCAATTAAAGAAATGTCTCCTACTACAGACGCAAATGTCAATGTCCCACTCTAGTTTCTTGCGTTCATACAATAATTAGTCACCAAACGACAACTGTCCTCTTCAAGAATACCAAGCGTCCCACATGCAATTCACAAAGCACACTTAACAAGTCACTGCCAAAGTTTATGGATCCCACCATTCAGTGGTCAAGACAAAACAAAACGATCGTCCTGTCTGCTAAAGACAAAATCTTTTCCACTACTCACAACGTGGGAACACCAGTCTTTCACTTTCCACCTTATGGAGACATACGAGCAGTCATCTTGCTTCACGGCTCCACAGTCCAGTACTAGTTAATAGTTGCTGGTAACAAATGCCCGCCAGGCTCTGCCGCGCGTCGTCCATTCTGCTGTGGCGCCGCTGCGCGCGCCGTTGAGCAGAAGAAACCACCCGCTGTTGCCTCCGCGGGATACTTTCCCCAGTCGTAAGGGTGGCGGAACTTATGAATGGCCAGTGGTACGTGCGTGTCGCCCGAGGCCGTTGACCTGCTGTAGCGGGCGCGTGGAGTGTACCCCGTCCGGCAGTGGAGTGGGGAGTGCCGCGACTCTGTCGCCCGTCACCATGGTGATGTCAGCTCGGCCCGCTAGTGGTATGGGCGTTACGACACCCAATCAGTCAGACCGTTCCATGCATCTCGCAACATTATAGACAAAAGGATATATTTAAATACTCATTGATTACATGTATGATCTATTAGATACATTGGTAATAAAAGAATCTTTGTCCAAAAAAAACATAAAATCATACCCCCTAGTTTTCTACACATACAACATCAACATTTATCCCTTTTCTATATCCAGCCCACACTTGTACTATTGATTGTACCTGTCGTCCCTCATACAAAACATGAAAGTGTAAAAAAAAAAAAAAAAGGAATAATAAACAATCTATACAACTCATAATTACAATATAAAATAGTAGACTACTCTAACATCCTATCACAGTGAAAATATTAGAAACTGTTTATTCTAAAACTACAATATACAGTGAACCTTTGTGCTTGTGACAGACTGAAATTAATACCACTTGAAAGTGTTCTAACAAAAAAATAAGAAATAATCTACACAGCTCACAACTTCCTACCACATGTTATTAACTAGTAAACTACTTTAACATACTAAGACAATAAACATTTTAGAAACTGATGACTCTAAATCTACAACATACAATGCACCTTTGTGCTTGTGACAGACTGAAATTCGTATCTCTTTATATATTTTACCTTTATTATATACAACAACATTTCTAGGACATGTATGAACCATCCACATGTCAGATCCTGACCTGCCATCGAGGTTCATCCCAATCAAACAATAACACAATAATGTTTTAGTTATGGATCGGTGGCATCCCCTTTACAGGAGTGTGCGCATTGATCACACTACTCTACGACTCTCACTCACCAGACATCACATTTTCCTTCTCATTCAATCCATTAATACACTAACAGAATAGGTCTAGAAGTCAGCTAACCTTAACACCACCACACTCACGATAACATACCATACCTTTGCTCCCTTATACTCATAACACCACCACTCTCACGACAACATATCATACCTTTGCTCCCTTATACTCAACCACATAACACATGAAGCTGTTTCGGAGATAGCATTCCAGTCTCCTGAATACGTCCTTTCACTCTGGCACCTCTCTCCATCGGCTTACCTCTGCATCCACTTTACTGATTATTCATCCTGCTAAATATCACTTTAGAATTGCGGCATTTCATCTAAGAACAAAAAATAAACAAATTATTCATCCTGCAAAATAACTGTACACATTCTTGGTACCGTTTTGATTAGTTATACTGGTACCAGGCTTCAACAACAACAACAACAAAATTATTTTTGCCAAATCGCAAATCTTATGGTAAGAATTAGATTTACACTTATATTACATCTTACGTCAGTATTCCACAACGTTCACCATCTGGATCTCATACTCCCTTTATGTCCTCTCACATTGTGCAGTTGTCCCCATCTCTTCATTCGTATTTCGGCTCTCCGTCCGTCCATTACTCCATCATTTCCTGGTCTTCCTTCGCCATTGGCATCAATCTCTATTGCAGCATACACAGGCCTCTCTGTAACATACATCTAAGACATCTCCACATTATTCAATTCTACTCACCTTTATTTACCACTGTTTCATCACGTCGAATCTCTCTTTATTAATCACACTGCTTCACGTCGCTTCTCTCCTTAAATATCACCTTTATTCACTACTATTTATCACGTCGCTTCTCTATCTACCATCTTTATCCACTCATTAATCATCACGTCGTTTCTGCTTGATCCTTATTCATATGAAAAAAATACGTACATACACCACTCTGTTGACTCCTGTTCATGACTCTTCGACCAGTCTATTCCGTCATACTTCCTGACATCCCGCCTGAAAATTGTTATGTTCGATTTGACCCTGCACAACGTTACACACCACAAATAAATACACTGACTATCTACCATAACTTGCCTACTTTCGATCTATCCTTCACTTTTCCATAATTTGGTGTTAGAAATGTGATGAAGCGCACGAGATTGTTTTCCCTTGATCGTCTCAATCAGTACAGCGTTTTCATGGACAATCCGCCTCACTCTGAACGGTCCACTACACACCGTAAAGAATTTGCTAGTTAGGAATCTGAGCTTACATGAAAATTAAATGTGTGCAGAGAATATACAAGCTGGGAGAAATGGGACAGCCCAAGTGTTAGAAATTTTGGTGCTAGTGGCCTCTTTCCTTAACAGCAGATTCCGAACAACCATACGCAGCACCTCATTATAACTGTCACTATGACAATGACATACTACCGACCAGATGGCAGCTAATCTAAAACTTCGATCACATTACTGATGTTAACTGTAACAGCAGTATAAACGTACCCTATTCCATACAGATCACAATGTTTACTTTTTACATTACGTGTTAAGTACCTGCAATAGTCAAATCGCACCAATTAAAATGGACTCATTGGCATTAACCTAACATTTTAGCAACTGGTTTCTTTGAGGAAACAGTCCTTTTACTTTACTGTTCGAAATAAAAATTCGCAAATTTTGCTCTGAGCGACCAGCCTAACAGATGCCATTACTGGTGTTTTATTGACATCATCAACATACCGTGGTGTTTTATTCTCTCATCAGAAGTATGGTATTTGCATTCCTACATATTAGTAGAGTATGTCTGCTACATAGACAATTTTCAGTGCCAGCTGCATGTGTTTTACGGCAAGATGCTAAGGGATGATATGTTGGATTAGTTTTTCCTATTCTTCAATCCATTATGACAAGAATGAAATGCCAGGATTCCATGCTCTCCTGTTATTCTGATAGTGTCTATCCTCGACTCTGTCTGACCTATGAGTCGTGGCTCCGTTTACGATGTTGCTCTCATTACCACGTTCCTGTAACAAGTGCTGAAATGACGAAGAATCGTCTAAGCCTCTGCCTGCTATCACTATATCTCTGCGCAATCCCACTGGCAACTTCGTTATACAGATCCTAATGAGCTCCTCAGTTTCGTATGGCACATCCAAATACCTATTTCGTCTCAGCATTTCCTGATAGCACGACACTGGATTTCTTATACCACCTTCGTTACAATTTGGCATCATCAATATGCTTTGCTTAACCTGGCCCTGCTTACTTTTCGACCAGAATTCATTTAAAAACTTGTCACAAAATATCTCGTAGCTACTACAGTCTTCAATAACTTCCTGCATTTTCGCTCTAGCCTCGTTCCTCAAATGGTTACACACAAACTTCATCTTGACGAGGGGTCCCCACGATGAAGGTAATAAAGCTTGAAACTGAGACAGCCTTGGACTACACCCAGTTGGGTTTGCCACCTGTTTTATCCGACACAACCGTTCTTCTGACTCTGTGAATTCATCTTCCTCTTTCTGCCTATTTTCGCTTTTTGAGTTTATCTCAATCTCCCTCTGCAATCTACCTGGTGGTGTGTCACCTTCGCCACTGCACGCTAATTGCAACTGTGCTAGTTCTTCACTATGTTTCCTACTTATTACTAATTGTGCCTCTTTAAGCTGTAATAGCGATTGTATCTCCCCCTGGTTGGCATAAACCTCTCGCTGCGTACTGTCAGAGCCTGTCTCGCCTCTTATACTGATCTTTTCTACCTCTGCACTAATCGTATTCATTCTGACCACTACTTCTTTGATGCGCTCATCCGGCAACACATCCCTACGTTCTGTAATATCGCTCTCTATTGCACTTATTCGTAACTCCAAATTATTGGCTTTCTCTTTGACGGCATCACACACTTGCTTCACCGCACCCAGATTCTTCTCCCCCTCATCTAACCGATTATTAACTGCGGACAGACGCTCATCGATAACTGTGTGTAGCTTCCTCATTGCCTCTTAATTTCCCTTATCCATTGCCTCCAATCTTTCCTTATTTGCTTCCAATCTTTCCTTAGTCTCCCTATCTCTCTCCTTAGTCTCCCTATCTCTCTCCTTATTATCTCTATCCATCGCTTCCAATCTTTCCTTATTTGCTTCCAATCTTTCCTTAGTCTCCCTATCCATTGCTTCCAATCTTTCCTTATTCTCCCTATCTCTCTCTCTATCTCTCTCCTTATTATCTCTATCCATCCTCTGTAAAAACTGTAGTACCACATTGTCATTTGCTACTTTCGACGCGCTCACCTCGTTCGCCTGAGAAACCGTAGCCTCGCTAAGGGTAGCTGCACTTTCACTGCATACCTGACCTAGTCCCAGCTCGCCCGCCAGGGTCAAAGGATCACCTAGCAGCGGTCCACTGAACAATTCAGCCCCTTCTGAGTGTTTGTCGTTCTCGCTCATTAGCCCATGATCAACAGCTACTTCCTGCTGCACTGCTACGTTTACCCCAGAATCGCTATTCTCCATGGTGACTACACTTTTCGACTGCGACCTAGTTACTACGGACATTACACAAAAAAAATTATACCACGATCTTCCAGCCTTGGACGATATAGCAATTAATTACCTAAAAAAAATAAAAGATCCTCACCAATCCAGAAAGAAATTGCAAACAGAAAAAATTTTACTTCTTAGCGCTATCACAATATATTCCATCAAAAAATAAAAAAATCTTAACAGCAAACCCTAACAGCAAAATATCCTGGCAAAAAAATATCCTGGCCAAATTATTTCCTGGCCAAATTATCCTGGCAACAAAATATCCTGGCAGGGCCGAAATTATGAGAGGCACCCACGTGCCTTGCTCATACTGTGGCATCAAGCAGTCAGGCCTGCAATATGAGTGGTCTGCCAAGCGAGTGGATTCATTCTTATTTATCGAGTAACATGAACTCTCGTACTCACAATTAAGTCACTAATCAACCTCCTGTATGAATAATACGCAACGGAAACACGCATCTGACTATCAGTAATTTACAGAACTCTGACTGTACGCTACGCACTGGCAATACCACATTTTCTTTTTGTCTTTTATTTAACGGCTTTTGTCAACACGTGGCCACCGCACTGAATATGAATGGCGCACACATTATACATTCGGGACATTATGACAACATACAATTCGAAGGAAAAGTCCACCAATCTTTTTATTTTCACTATCTTATTTATTCCGATAAATTCTCTAACCTAAACACACAAATTCTATAACCTACAACAATAACACATGAGAAATTCCGCCCAGTGGGCATGGCTTTACAATGGTGAATCTCTATATTATGGTCTCGTAATTATTTTTAACGCTACAGTGCACTTTCTGGATAGGATGGTGGATCTTTTGTTATACCTCACACGTCGACTCTCACAATCATCATCACTAAACTTTCCTCCAGACCGAGCGGTACCGAAGGAACAAGCATAACCCACTAATATTTTGAAACTACCTTGCTACTCTCTCATGCAAACCACACATACCCAAATTACATGACATACACCACACTACAACATGAAATATTACACAGAGAATGGTCACAACATTATCACTTTCAGCTTTCCCACTTCAATTAATATTTATCCCAGTTTCACATGACACAGCCCCACTTCGTAATTCTACTTTCCTACCATGAACTCTGGAGATATTTCCACGTCTTCCTGTGCAATGCAAGCCAAGTGGCGTTGCTGGATAGACGGCCGACTCACCTTGATTCTCTCTCAGAGTTTAAATCTAGCGTCACACGGAATCATATCACGCAAAGTAACATTAAGAACATATTCATCACACACGCGAGTCCTCAACTGATACCATGGACGAGTACTTCTCTTTATCCTGTGTCTCATACACAGATTGAGACTCACACAGTACTCACCACGTGGAAGTACTCGTCTCTAATTTCAAGTCCTGCACACGCCATTTCTTAAATATTTCAACTTATGGTACACACGCTATTTCTTAAATATTTCAACTTATTGTACACACGCTAGTAATTCAGCTTAACTTAAGCACACGGAAGTATTTCAACTTATTGCTACACGTGGTTTCATTGTGACCGTTGGTCACTTCTGAAGATTACTACAATCCCTTTAATATTACCTGCCTGACATTTAATTCTCCCCACAAAAGTTCCTGAAATAGAGAAATTATTATTTCAAACTACTCTTAAATATTCGACATGCATACCATGTCTCCACTCTTTCATCATTACGAAGCACAACTAAAACAGGTCTTAACAGCACAAGATCCAGCGGCAGAGTGCCGAAACATGGCCATTCTCTAGGTCCTCTCCCATCTCTGTCGAGGTGGGGGAAGCACCTTGCTATCGTATTGGTCAGCCACATTTCAGGCGCTCAAAGCTCTGGTAAATTTCATCTCTTTGGTCCCACCAAAGGTGGCCAAAGGATCGTCTCAAAGATGATCATATATTCACATTCACTATCTGCGGTTAGCAGACGACCATACATTCATTCATTTCACAGATCTCACCAAACTGGATGTAGGGATTTACTTTGTGGGAGTGCACATGTGATCAATTAGATAAATAAATTGTCATTCTTTCCCACACTGGTATCCGGCTTCGCTGTATTAATTGAAATTGAGTTATTTTACAAAAAAAATGTGTTGTTCTGACAAAAATAATGAAGTATGTTGTACCTATTTTCAATGTCGGGCGGTACTGTACCCTTTCAAAATCAGTCTCAGGACTGAAGACCACAACGACAACAACAACAACAACAACAAAATATTTTTCGTATGTTCCAACTTCAGTAGCGTGTCAGTTGGGTAATTTTCTCTTCTGCAGGAGATCTGTTTGTACTTTCTCAGTTACTCTTGCCTGCTTTGTTTGTATTATTTGAGATAGTAATTAGTTTTTTTTTTTTTACACAGTACGATATGGGTAGGGACTGTTTTTGCTGTGAGCGGACACAAGGAGAATTGGCTGTTGTCCGTAAACAGCTAGTAGCTGCGTTGGTCATTTTCGACAGGCTTTTTTCTACTGCTCAAAGCTGTGGAGATATTGGGACGCCAGTGACAAGACCTGCGACACCGTTAGGGCGATTGGAATCCCCTGGTGACCTGGTTATCGCTGCGCCTTCAAATACGCAACATCTGTCCTGTCTCTCTACACTCCAAAGTGGGTGGCAGACAGTGGTGGATTCGCGTGCCACTGAGCGGAATGCAAAAGAGAGAACAGTCTGGACGGCTGGCTTGTTACGCCTTAGCAGCAGGTACGAAGTGCTACCCAGTGCTGAAAATACTTCTGAGCCAGCACGGTTTGCCTCTCCTGTTGGGCCAGCGGCCGATTTTCCTGCCCAGTCCGGACAAGTGTAGAGGGGGCGTATGCTAGTGTTTGAAAGCTCCAACATTCGGCGCGTAGTGGAGCTCCCAGGGTAACAGCAAGCAGGGCGGGAAAGAATGCAGTGTGCACTCAGGTGCGTTAGCAAGAGTGACAGTAAACAAATTTCAGAGTATTTCAGTAGTCAACATCAAATATTCATTTCTGAGGAGAAGATATGGTGGACAAATGGAAACAATTCAAAAGCAGCGTTCATTAAGCCTTGCACAAGTATATTCCGAGCAAGGTTTTAAGTGGTCGGAAAGACCTACTTTGGTTTAATAACCATGTTAGAAACTTGCTACATAAAGAGAGCTTAAACATGGATTCAAGAGAAGTCAAAAACCGAAAATAAGCTTAAGGATAACAATGAGAGAAGCGTTCAATGACTTTGAAAGTAAAACATTGTCAACCAGTCTAAGTCAAAACCATAAGAAGTTTTGGTCTCACGTAAAATCTGTAAGCAGTTCGAAATTCTCTGTTCATTCACCCAGTCATCATAGAGGCACCGAAAAATGACAGAGAGAAGGCCGAAACACTGAATTCCGTCTTCCGAAATAGCTTCACCGCGGAAGATAATAATACGGCCTCTCCTTCCAATCATCGTACGAACGTCGAAATGGTGAATATTCGGGTAGCGGATCGAGGAACAGAAAAGCAACTACAGTTGTTTAGTAGTGTAAACGCTTTAGGACCAGGTCTACATCTAAATCTACATATATACTCCGCTAGCCACCAAACGGTGTGTGGCGAAGGGCACAATTCGCGCCAAAGTCATATCCCCCCCCCCCCCCCCCCCCCCCACTGTTCCACTCGCGGATCACGCCAGGGAAAAACGACTGTCTGAAGGTCTCAGTGCGAACTCTTATTTTCCTTATCTTTGAATGGTGATCATTGCGCGATTTGAAAGTTGGTGGTAATAATATATGCTCTGCATCCTCGTTAAAGATCGGATTTCGGAATTTAGTGAGCAGCCCCTTCTGTTTAGCACGCCGTCTATCTGCAAGTGTCCCCCCCCCCCCCCCTTCAAACTTTCTATGAGATATGTAACGCTCTCGCTAAATATACCAGTCACGAATCTAGCCACTCTTCTTTGGACCTTCTCAATTTCTTGAATCAGACCCAACTGGTACGTGTCCCATACAGACGAACAATACCCAAGACTGGACGAACTAACGTATTGTAAGCAATTTCCTTTGTTGAAGGACTGCATCGCTTCAGGATTCTACCATTAAACCACAATCTAGAGTTCGCCTTACCCGTTACTCGTGTAATCTGATCATTCCATTTGAGATCATTTCGAATAGTCACACCAAGATACTTGACGGACGTTACCGCTTCCAAAGACTGGTCATTTATTTTGTACATTAATGGGGATTTTCGCCTTGTAATACGCAGTAGGTTACACTTACTAATATTGAGAGATAACTGCCAGTCATTACACCACGCATTTATTTTCTGCAAATCCTCATTGATTTATTCACAACTTTCGTGTGATACTACTTTCCTGTAGACTACAGCATTATCGGCAAACTATCTAGTGCCGCTGTCAATACCATCAACCAGATTGTTTATTAAATCGTAAAAAGCAGCGGTCCTACTACGCTGCCCTGGGGCAAACCTGAAGTTACGCTTGTTTGTGTTGAAGTCACTCCGTTCAGGACGACATACTCCTCTCTGTCTGTTAGAAAACTTTCTATCCAACCGCATATGTCATCGGATAGACGGTAAGCGCGCACTTTTTGGAGCAGGCGACAGTGGGGAACTGAGTCGAACGCCTTTCGAAAGTCGAGAAATATGGCATCAAACTGGGAACAATTATCTAGAGCCTGTTGTATATCATGCACAAAGAGGGCCAGCTGTGTCTCGCATGACCGCTATCTCCCAAAACCGTGCTGGTTTCTGCAGATGAGCTTCTCAGAGTCTAGAAATATCATTATGTCTGAACAAAAAATATGTTCCATGATTCTACAACAAATCGATGTCAGTGAAATTGGCCGGTAATTATGTGCATTCGATTTTCTACCCTTTTTATAGATTTCTATGACCTGAGCCTTCTTCCAGTCCCGTAGTACTTTCCGCTGTTCCAATGATCTCTGATGTATGATGGAGAAGAATGGTGCTATATTTGAGCATAGTCAACATATGATCTTACGGGGATACCGTCTGGGCCAGATGCCTTCCTGGCGTCTAATGATCTTATCGGTTTTACAATCCCAGATACACTAAACACTATGTCAGCCATCCTTGCGTTTGTTAGATAATTGAAAGGGGGAACGGTACTGCAGTTTTTGAAAGCTAGGTTTAGAATTTCGGCCATCATCATCCGTTACATTACCGGTATTTTCAGTAAGAAAAGGTATTGAATTATTTGTATCGTTCATAGATTTTACGTACGACCAAATTTTTTTGGGTGATATGCCTATAAGATTCTACAAAGATTATGCGAAAGAACTTGCTCCCCTTCTAGGAGTAACTTACCGTAGATCGCTTGAGCAACGAAGGGTACTTATGGTTTAGAAGAAAGCGCAGGTCATTCTCGTCTTTAAGAAGAGTCATAGGACAGAGGAACATAATTATATTCCTATATCGATGACGTCAGTTTGTCGTAGAATTACGGAACGTGTTTTATTCTCAAGAAATTGACGTTTTTGGAGAGTGAAAATCTCCTCTATAAAAATCAACATGGGTTTGGCTAACAGAGATCATGTGAAACTCAGCTTGCTCCGCTCCTCGATGAGATCCACAGCGCAGTGGACAACGGCGTTCAGGTTGATGCCGTGTGGCTTGACTTCAAAAAGGTGTTTGACACCGTGCCGTACTGCTGTTTAGTGGAATAAATGCAAGGTTATCGAGTATCGGACCAGATCTGCGACTGGATTTAAGACTTCCTTGCAGGCAGAACTGAGTATGTCGCTGTTAACGGAACAAGATTGTCAGATGTAAAGGTAATTTTCGGAGTGACAAAGGAAGTGTGATAATAGCATTACTGTTTACAATATATATACACTACTGGCCATTTAAATTGCTACACCATGAAGATGACGTGCTACAGACGCGAAATTTAACCGACAGGAAGAAGATGCTGTGATATGCAAATGATCAGCTGTTCAGAGCATTCACACAAGGTTGGTGCCGGTGGCGACACCTACGACGTGCTGACATGAGGAAAGTTACCAACCGATTTCTCATGCACAAACAGCAGTGGACCGGCGTGTCCTGGTGAAAAGTTGTGGTGATGCTTCGTGTAAGGAGGAGAAATGCATACCATCACGTTTCCGACTTTGATAATGGTCGGATTGTATCCTATCGCGATTGTGCTTTATCGTATCGCGACATTGCCGTTCGCGTTGGTCGAGATCCAATGACTGTTACCAGAATATGGAATCGGTGGGTTCAGGAGGGTAATACGGAACGCCGTGCTGGATCCCAACGGCCTCGTATCACTAGCTGTCGAGATGACAGGCATCTTATCCGCATGGCTGTAACGGATCGTGCAGCCACGTCTCGATCCTATCAACTCGGAGACCATGGCTGCGGTTACCCTTAACGCTGCATCACAGACAGGAGCGCCTGCGATGGTGTACTCAACGACTAACCTGGGTGCACAAATGATAAACGTCATTTTTTCGGATGAATCCAGGTTCTGTTTACAGCATCATGATGGTCGCTTCCGTATTTGGCGACATCGCGGTGAACGCACATTGGAAGGGTGTATTCGTCATCGTCATACTGGCGTATCACCCGGCGTGATGGGATAGGGTGCCATTGGTTACACGTCTCGGTCACCTCTTGTTCGCATTGACGGCACTTTGAATAGTGGACGTCACATTTCAGATGTGTTACGACCCGTGGCTCTATCCTTCATTCGATCCCTGCGATACCCTACATTTCATTCAGATCTCTCACCAATTGAAAACGTCTGGTCAGTGGTGGCCGAGCAACTGGCGCGTCACAATACACCAGTCACTACTCTTGATGAACTGTGGTATCGTGTTGAAGCTGCATGGGCAGCTGTAACTGTACACGCCATCCAAGCTCTATTTGAGTCAATGTCCTGGCGTATCAAGGCCGTTATTACGGCCAGAGGTGGTTGTTCTGGGTAATGATTTCTCAGGATCCATGCACCCAAATTGAGTGAAAATGTAATAAAATGTCAGTTCTAGTGTAATATATTTGTCCAATGAATACCCGTTTATCATCTCCAGTTCTTCTTGGTGTAGCAATTTTAATAGCCAGTAGTGTAAATGACTTAGTAGAAAGCATCGGATGCTCTTTAAGGCTGTTCACAGATAATGCGGTTCTCTATAACAATGTAGCAACGCCAGACGACAGTATCGATTTATAGGATGACGATCAGAGGACTGTTGAATTGTTCAGGCTCTGGCAGTTGACCCTGAACGTAAATAAAAATAACATATTGCGCATACGTAGGAAAATAAGTCAACTACAGTACAACTACACCAATGATGACAAACTGCTGGAAACGGTATCTACCGTAAAATATTCAGGAGTAACTATCCAGAGTGACCTTAAGTGGAAGGGCGACATCAAACAAATAGTAGAGAAAGCAGGTGCCTGACTGAGATTCATTGCAAGAATTTTAAGGGAATGTAACTCATTCACGAAAGAAGTAGGTTACAAGGCGCTTGTTCGACTCATTCATGAGTACCGTTCATTATTGTGGGATCCTCACCACGTAGGACAGATAGAAGAGAGAGAGAGAGAAGGTCCAACTAAGAGCGGTGGCTTTTATCACGGGGTCGTTTAGCTGGCGACAGAGCGTTACGGACGTGCTAAACAAACTCCACTGGCAGGCGTCACAAAGGGCGTTGTACGTCGACTATCTAAGCAACAGAATGCGGTATGTTGTTCTCGACGACGAGTGTTCATCAGAGACAAGCGTATCGTCAGAAGTACCCGATGCAAATGTGACAGAAACGCTAGTCTGTTCTAAATACACTACTGGCCATTAAAATTGTTATACCAAGAAGAAATGCAGATGATAAACGGGTATTCATTGGACAAATATATTATACTAGAACTGACATGTGATTACATTTTCACGAAATTTGGTTGCATAGATCCTGAGAAATTAGTATCCAGAAAAACCACCTCTGGCCGTAATAACAGCCTTGATGCGCCTGGGTATTGAGTCAAACAGACCTTGGATTGCGTGTACATGTAGAGCTGCCCACGCAGCTTGAACGCGATACCAGAATTCATCAAGTGTAGTGGCTGGCTTATTGTGACGAGTCAGTTGCTCGGCCACCATTGACCAGACGTTTTCAGTTGGTGAGAGATCTGGAGAATGTGCTGGCCAGGGCAGCAGTCGAACATTTTCTGCATCCAGAAAGGCCCGTACGGGACCTGCAACATGCGGTCGTGCATTATCCTGCTTAAAAGTAGGGTTTCGCAGGGATCGAATTAAGGGTAGAGCCACGGGTCGTAACACATCTGAAATGTAACGTCCACTGTTCAAAGTGCCGTCATTGCGAACAAGAGGTGACCCAGACGTGTAACCAATGGCACCCCATACCATCACGCCGGGTGATACGCCAGTATGGCGATGACGGATACACGCTTCCAATGTGCGTTCACCGCGATGTCGCCAAACACGGATGCGACCATCATGATGCTGTAAACAGAACCTGGATTCATCCGAAAAAATTAGGTTTTGCCATTCGTGCACTCAGGTTCGTCGCTGAGTACACCATCGCAGGCGCTCCTGTCTGTGATGCAGCGTCAAGGGTAACCGCAGCCATGGTCTCTGAGCTGATAGTCCATGCTGCTGCAGACGTCGTCGAACTGTTCGTGCAGATGGTTGTTGTCTTGCAAACGTCCCCATCTGTTGACTCAAGGATCAAGACGTGGTTCCCCGTCCGTTACAGCCATGCGGATAAGATGCCTGTCAGCTCGACTGCTAGTGATACGAGGTCGTTGGAATCCAGCACGGCGTTCCGTATTACCCTCCTGAACCCACCGATTTCATATTCTGATAACAGTCATTGGATCTCGACCAACGCGAGCAGCAATGTCGCGATACGATAACCCGCAATCGCGATAGGCCACAAACCGCCTTTATCAAAGTCGGAAACGTGATGGTACGCATTTCTCCTCCTTACCCGAGGCATCACAACAACATTTCACCAGGCAACGCCAGTCAACTGCTGTTTGTGTATGAGAAATCGGTTGGAAACTTTCCTCACGTCAGCATGTTGCAGGTGTCGCCAGCGGCGCCAACCTTGCGTGAATGTTCTGAAAAGCTAATCATTTGCTTATCACAGCATCTTCTTCCTGTCGGTTAAATTTCGCGTCTGTAGCATGTCATCTTCGTGTTGTAGCAATTTGAATGGTCAGTAGTGTAAATAAATGATCTAGCGGAGAGGGTATGCAGTAATCTGCGGCTGTCTCCTGATGATGCTGTTGTGGTGTATGGAAAGGTGTCTCCAATGAATTACTGTAGGACGATGCAGGATGACTTAAATAAAATTTATAGTTCATGTGGTTTCTAAATGTAGAAGAATGGAAGTTAATACGGACAAGTAGCAAGATCAGACCTGTAATGTTCGGGTACAGTATTACTATTGTCCTGCTTGACACACTCAAGTCGTTTAAATATCTGGGCATAGCGTTGCAAAGTGATATGAAATGGAACGAGCATGCGAGAACTTTGGTAGGGAAGGTGAATGGTCGACTTTGGTTTATTGGGAGAATTTTAGGAAAGATTAGTTCACCTGTATAGGAGACCGTATATAGCGCGCTAGTGCAACCCATTTTTGAATACTGTCCGAGTGTTTAGGATCGGCACCAAGTCCGAGTAAAGGAAGAAAGGAAGTTAAGAGGCGGACTGCTTGATTTATTACCGGTAGCTTCAAATAACATGCAATTATTACAGAGATGCTTCTGGAACTCAAATGGATGTCACTGGAGGGAAGGCGACGTTCTTTTCCAGGACCACTATGGAGAAAATTTAGAGAACCAGCATTTGAGGCTGACTGCAGAACGATTCTGCTGCCGCCAACTTACATTTAACCTAAGGGCCATGGAGATAAGATTAGAGAATTTGGGACACGTATGGAAGCCGCCCGGTGTGGCTGAGCTGTTCTAGGCGCTTCAGTCCGGAACCGCACTGCTGCTACGGTCGCAGGTTCGAATCCTGCCTCGGGCATGGATGTGTGTGATGTCCTTAAGTTAGTTAGGTTTAAGTAGTTCTAAATCTAGGGCACTGATGACCTCAGATGTTAAATTCCATAGTGCTCAGAGCCATTTGAACCAACACGTCTGGAGGTACACAGACACTCGTTTTTCCCTCGCTGAATTTAAGAGTGGAACAGGAAAGGAAATTAGTAGTATTGGTACAGTATACCCTGCGCCACGCACCATATGGTGGTTTGCGGCGAATATACGCTGGAGCGCCAAACTGTTATGGCCGTGCGCATTCAAATACAGAGATATGTAAACAGGTAGAATACGGTGCTGCTGTCGGCAACGCCTATATAAGACAGGTGTCTGACGCAGTTGTTAGACCGGTTACTGTTGCTACAATGGCAGGTTATCAAGATTTAAGTGAGTTTGAATGTGGTGTTATAGACGGCGCACGAGCGATGGGACACAGAATCTCTGAGGTAGCGATGAAGTGGGATGTTCTCGTACAGCATTTCCCGTGTGTGCTGTGAAAATCAGCAATCTGGTAAAACATCAAATATCGCACATCGCTGCGGCCGGAGAAAGGTCCTACAAGACTAGGACCAACGGCGCCTGAGAAGAATCGTACAACGTGACGGAAGTGCAACGCTTTCACAAATTGTTGCAGATTTGAATGCTGGCCCATCAACAAGTGTCATCGTGCGAATGATTCAACAAAACAACATCGATATGGGTTTTCAGAGCCTTGATGACTGCACGACAAAGCTTTACGCCTCTTCTGGGCCCGTCAACACCGACATTGAACTGTTGATAACTGGAAACTTGTTGCCTGATCAGACGAGTCTTGTTTCAAATGGCATCGAGCAGATGGACGTGTACGGGTGTGGAGACAACCTTATGAATCCGTGGATGCTGCATGTCAGCAGGGGACTGTTCAAGCTGGTCGAGGTGCAGTTGGAGTGATATGGGACCCCTGATGCGTCTACAGGGTGTTTCAAAAATGACCGGTATATTTGAAACGGCAATACAAACTAAACGAGCAGCGATAGAAATACACCGTTTGTTGCAGTATGCTTGGGACAACAGTACATTTTCAGGCAGACAAACTTTCGAAATTACAGTAGTTACAATTGTCAACAAGAGATGGCGCTGCGGTCTGGGAAACTCTATAGTACGATATTTTCCACATATCCACCATGCGTAGCAATAATATGGCGTAGTCTCTGAATGAAATTACCCGAAACCTTTGACAACGTGTCTGGCGGAATGGCTTCACATGCAGATGAGATGTACTGCTTCAGCTGTTCAATTGTTTCTGGATTCTGGCGGTACACCTGGTCTTTCACGTGTCCCCACAGAAAGAAGTCACAGGGGTTCATGTCTGGCGAATAGGGAGGCCAATCCACGCCGCCTCCTGTATGTTTCGGATAGCCCAAAGCAATCACACGATCATCGAAATATTCATTCAGGAAATTAAAGACGTCGGCCGTGCGATGTGGCCGGGCACCATCTTGCATAAACCACGAGGTGTTCGCAGTGTCGTCTAAGGCAGTTTGTACCGCCACAAATTCACGAAGAATGTCCAGATAGCGAGATGCAGTAATCGTTTCGGATCTGAAAAATGGGCCAATGATTCCTTTGGACGAAATGGCGGCCCAGACCAGTACTTTTTGAGGTTGCAGGGACGATGGGACTGCAACATGGGGCTTTTCGGTTCCCCGTATGCACCAGTTCTGTTTATTGACGAAGCCGTCCAGGTAAAAACAAGCTTCGTCAGTAAACCAAATGCTGCCCACATGCATATCGCCGTCATCAATCCTGTGCGCTATATCGTTAGCGAATGTCTCTCGTGCAGCTATGGTAGCGGCGCTGAGGGGTTGCCGCGTTTGAATTTTGTATGGATAGAGGTGTAAACTATGGTGCATGAGACGATACGTGGACGTTGGCGTCATTTGGACCGCAGCTGCAACATGGCGAACGGAAACCCGAGGCCGCTGTTGGATCACCTGCTGCACTAGCTGCGCGTTGCCCTCTGTGGTTGTCGTACGCGGTCACCCTACCTTTCCAGCACGTTCATCCGTCACGTTCCCAGTCCGTCGAAATTTTTCAAACAGATCCTTTATTGTATCGCTTTTCGGTCCTTTGGTTACATTAAACCTCCGTTGAAAACTTCGTCTTGTTGCAACAACACTGTGTTCTAGGCGGTGGAATTCCAACACCAGAAAAATCCTCTGTTCTAAGGAATAAACCATGTTGTCCACAGCACACTTGCACGTTGTGAACAGCACACGCTTACAGCAGAAAGACGACGTACAGAATGGCGCACCCACAGACTGCGTTGTCTTCTATATCTTTCACATCACTTGCAGCGCCATCTGTTGTTGAAAATTGTAACTACTGTAATTTCGAAAGTTTGTCCGCCTGAACATGTACTGTTGTCCCAAGCATATTGCAACAAACGGTGTATTTCTATCGCTGCTCGTTTAGTTTTTATTGCCGTTTCAAATATACCGGTCATTTTTGAAACACCCTGTAGATACGACTCGAACAGGTGACACACACGTAAGCATCCTGTCTGATCACCTGCATCCATTCATATCCATTGTGCATTCCGACGGAGTTGGGCAATTCCAGAAGGGGAATGCGACACCCCACACCTCCAGAATTGCTACAGAGTGGCTCCAGGAAGACTCTTCAGAGTTTAAACACTTCCGCTGGCCACCAAACTCCCCAGACATGAACATTATTGAGCATACCTGAGATGCCTTGCAACTTGCTGTTCATAAGATACCTCCACTCCCTTGTGCTCTTACGGATTTATGGACAGCTCTCCAGGACTCATGGTGTCAATTCCCTCCAGCACTACTTCAGACATTAGTCGAGACCATGCCACGTCGTGTTGCGGCACTTCTGCGTTCTCGCGGGGCCCGTACGCGATATTAGGCAGGTGTACCAGTTTCTTTGGCTCTTCAGCGTATGTATCTGTAGATATAGATCATGGAAATGTTTACAACCGAAATTAGGAGCGAGTTCTTTCCGGGAAGAGTCGGACGACGTATTACTTCCTCCGACATACTTCTCACGAAATGACCACGACGAGAAAATTCGAGAAATTAGAGCTGATACAGAGGCTTGCCGACAGTCATTCATCGACGAGCTATTTACGAGTGGAACAGGGCGTGGGGGATCGGTTAGTGGTAACAGAAGTAGCCCCTGTCACACACAATCAGGTTGCTCGCAGTGGTGTAAATTTAGATGACGGAAGGGCAGCGGACGGGGTCAGCGTAATTGTGGTGTGGTGGTGAGCTGCACACTGATGGGCCGTGGATGCAGAACTCGGACGAGACGCCGAGTGGTTCCACATTAAATCAGTAATCACAACATTAGTAGCACATCGCACTGTTTACATTACAATCGGGCTTCGAACTGCATATCTCCTACAACAATGCAGAGCCCACATCGGCGGTGCTGAGCCTCAAGCGAATGAGACAATACGTGCTGCTGTCTTTGAAGTACTTCAGTCGCTTCCTGAACTGGAGCAGTAAGGTCCTCTGTTAACGTTACATGCGCGGTACCCATACTGGTGATATTACCCCACAGAGAACAGTCGAGAGGTGACTGTGCTATGGAACTGATGCACCTCTACCAGTCCATCGACTGGGATATGCAACGTTGAGGTGATTCCACACATTCATATCAAAGTGTGCTGGGGATCCGCCGTGTTGAAACCACATGCCGATCTGAACGCTAATGGCACAACGTCCAGCAGGATAGGCAAAAAATCTGTAATAAATGTGAGGTACATCAATCGTGTTAGTCTGTTCGGCAGTAGATATGGCCCAATGATATGATCACCAGTTACCCTGGATCATATGTTAATATAGATTCTGTGTTGGTGATTTTGAATTTGCTGCACACGCGGATTTCCGTCCAGCAAAACATGCATGTTGTGCAAGTTTAATATGCCATCTCTAGTAAACGTACATTCACGCTTGAATACTTCCAAGCTCGGAAAACGTGTCTGGAGTGTGCATTGTTGTAAATACCACTGTGCAAACTGTATCTGTCGTGAATAGTCTTCCTCTCGTAACACCTGTACATTCTTACAGGTGTTTTCGATGGAGCTGGTGTTCAAAGATAACACACCACACGGCATTTTCACCTGTATGCAGCGCCTGTGCCACCTGCGGAGTGCTGGGTTGGGTCCTCTTCGAATACTGTCAGCACGTCCTCCTCCAACCTTAGTGGTCGAGCTGAATGTGGACGACCTGCATCACGTTTCTGGGCCTACCAGGGGACAAATAATACACTCATGCTCGTAAGTTAAGGATAATGCTGATACATGGTGAAACAACACTCTGGTGGGCGGTTTGCGGGTTTAAATCATCTCGGGGTAAGACCGTGCGGTGCGTTTGACCTGCGGTCGTCGCACGTTGGCGCTGGCAGTAGCCCACATACAAAGAGGTGTGTCGGTAAATGTCAGACTACGGTGCAGCGAGTAATTGTCCAGATGTTTTCAGGCGCGCTAATGGTGACTGTGTGTTGAAAATGGCTCAAAGAACACATATTGATGACGTTATGAGGGGTAGAATACTAGGGCGACTGGAGGCTGGTCAAACACAGCAGGTCGTAGCACGGGCCCTCCATGTGCTACAAAGTGTGATCTCAGGATTATGGCAACAATTCCAGCAGACAGGAAACGTGTCCAGGCGCTACAGCATGGGATGTCCACAGTGTTCAAAACCACAAGAAGACCGATATCTCACCATCTGTGTCCGCAGACGGCCACGGAGTACTGCAGGTAGCCTTGCTCGGGACCTTACCGCAGCCACTGTAACAGTTGTCTTCAGACACACAGTCTACAGACGATTGAACAGACAAGGTTCTATTCGCCTGGAGACCTGAAAGGTGCATTCAACTGACCCCTGGCCACAGGAAATCGCGTAAAGCCTGGTGTCAAGAGCACAGTACATGGTCATTGGAACAGTGGTCCCAGGTTATGTTCACGGATGATTCCAGGTATAGTCTGAACAGTGATTCTCGCCAGGTTTTCATCTGGCGTGAACCAGGAACCAGATACGAACCCCTTAATGTCCTTGAAAGGGACCTGTATGGAGGTGGGGTGGCATTACGATTGGTGAACATACACCCCTGCATGTTTTTGACAGAGGAACTGTAACAGGTCAGATGTATCGGGACGTCGTTTTGCACCAGTATGTCCGCCTTCTCAGGGGTGCAGTGGGTCCCACCTTCCTCCTGAAGGATGATAACGCACGGCCCCACCGAGCTGCCATCGTGGAGGAGTACCTTGAAACAGAAGATATCAGGCGAATGGAGTATCCTGCCTGTTCTCCAGACCTAAACCCCATCGAGCACGTTTTCAAACCCCTAGGACACTTCAGGAGCTCCGACAGGCACTGGTGCAGGAATAGGAGGCTATAGCCCAGCAGCTGCTCGACCACCTGATCGAGATTATGCTAACCCGTTGTGCGGCCTGTGTACGTGCTCATGGTGATCATATCCCATATTAATGTCGGGGTATATGGGCAGGAAACACATATGTTTCTGGAAGGTTTTCTCAACTTATCACCAATACCGTGGGCTTACAGATCATTGTTGGGTGTGTTCCTTATGTGCCCATGTTATTAGCGCCAGTTTTATGTAGTGCCTAGTTGTGTGGCACCACATTCTGCAATTACCCTTAATTTATGAGCATGAGTGTATATTGGGAATAGTATTCGCAAGTAGCAGGCACAAAATGCTACTTATTTTCTGTCTAATGGACACACTTCAAGCAGAAAATACCTACATGCAACTTTCTGGCTTCTCTGAGGCGTCTCTCGATGGCTGCGAACGTGGAATGATATGGGGTACGTCTGTTTAGACAACGTCCCGCATACAGTCTTGCAGCACCACGACGGTCATTTGCGCAGCCGTATGCTGGTACATATCGCACTGCTGTCTACAACGATACTGCTCTCGCAGACCACACAACGTCCGCCGTAGGATGCGGACAAGGACTGTGCGGAGGAATTTAGCACATGCGTTGGTATGTCATTGGGCTCAGATCATCCACCCTCAGTACACAGATGGCTTACAGGTTGCAGACAGCAAAACAAATCGGAACAAACCGCCACAACCGTTCTTCCTCAGACTTCGACGCCCTCCACTGCCCGTGCTGTACATTTCCAGATGTGGGTTCCTTCTTGAAAACTGATCAATTTACCTTCCCACACAACATACTAACCATTTTTCGGTGTTTTTCTGGGGCACCCTGTGTTACAAGTATGGAAATGGAAATGCCGTATGGTTAGGGCCTCCCGTTGGGTAGACCGTTCGCCACTTCGGCGACTTGCGTGTCGATGAGGATGAAATAATGATGATAAGGACAACACAACACCCAGTCCCTAAGTGGAGAAAATTCCGACCCAGCTGGGAATCGAACCCGGGCCGTTAGGCATAACATTCCATCGCGCTGACCACTCAGCTACCAGAGTCGGACTGTTACAGGTATCATCTGATTGTTTTCCTGCTTCTGCCGCGGTGGTGACACCGGGGGTACGGAAAAGTGGCAGGACGCTTCACACACCTGTGTTTCTTAACGGTGGATTCCAGGTGGATACCACACCATCGCAGAAACTTCCCAGTCAAGACCACTGTAGAGGCATTAGAGACTTCACAATTTTTTCGTGTGACTCATTTCCTGTTGGTGAGTGGTATGGTGTGCAGCACGTAACACTGTGAAAGAGACTAAGCCACCAGAAAATCAGTTTTTCTATTGATAACAGCTTATGCTCCCATAAAAAAACATAGAAATAAAAAAAGAAGTCGGCGCGGACTATCTATGAGACTGTAGCTTACACATCTAACTTTCATCTGCAGTGTGATAAATTTGTTATAATCATCACGTGTACTGCTAAAGTAATGATTTTCGCTTCATGGTAATGTGAGTAAAACCGCAGCAAAATAGGGAACATTAAAGTAGATCTCTCAGCCTGTCTGAGAGTTATTCCATATTGGGTTGGTCCATAAGTTCGTAGCGTTTTTGTTTTCGGTATTGGTATTCCGGTTTGCTATGGGTCTATTTATCGATTGTCATTTTTTATTTGCAGTCCACTGTTGCTATATGAGTTTACATATTGTCATTTGGAGCTGTAGACGCTAGAATATTGAGTACCGAGTTGAAAAATCGGATCATTTTCAACATATTCTTCTGTTTGAATCCAATGCAGAGGTGACAGCAGCGGAGGCCACCAGACACATTTACGCCGTGTATAGGGCAATTCCATTGGACACAGCAAGAAAATCGATTCTGGATGTAAAGAGGATCGTTTTGACTTAGCGACTCTCCATGTTCAGGAAGACCTTTGGGGTTTGACGAAAATCGTTTAAACGCATTAATCCACAATTATCCACGTCAGTGTACTCGAAAACTTGCAAATGCGATGAACTGTGATCATTCCACCACTGTGCGATGTTTGCACGCAATGGAGAAGGCTCCAAAATTCATTATACGCGTACTGTATGCTCTAAGCCAAAATCAAAAAATCTGTGGGTGGCCATATGTGCATCTCTGATTACTCGTCATCAATTAGCTCGTGAACAACACCATCCATTCCTGTCCTGTATCGTTACTGTGGTGACGAGAAATGGTGTCTTTACGCTGGCACATGGAAAAGAAAGGAACGGTTGAGTCCAAACAAGGCAGCAGCTCTTCGTCTCTAAGACCTGCGCGCATAAACAAAAGCTGATGTTATACACCTGGTGGAGCAGCGACGGTGTGGTGCACTACCAAGCACCTCCCCGAGGTGTAACCGTCACTACTGGCACCTACTGTCAACAACTGAGACGTCTTGCAGACGCAATCCCAGAACAACGACGGCGTGAAGAGATGTGACTCCACGATAACGACCATCGCATTCTGTTAGACCGACAGAAAGCTCTACGCAGGAGCTGAGTTGAAACGTCATTCCGCGATAACCTCATTCACCTGAACTTGTGCCCTCAAATTTTCACCTTTTCCGCTCTCTATCAGACAACTTTCAAGCAACTTCCTTTCTGGATGAAAACGCTCTCACAACATGGCTTGACGATTTCTTCGCCCCAAAACCACGTGATTTCTACAGTCACGGAACCGAGAAGTTACCGCACCGTTGGCAGACTGTTGTAAGTACTGTAGGAGAATATATTATTGATAACTAAAGTCTGTGCTGTGTATGCACCAACATAAACTACTGGCCATTAAAATTGCTACACCAAGAAGAAATGCAGATGATAAACGGTACTAGAACTGACATGTGATTACATTCTCACGCAATTTTGGTGCATAGATCCTGAGAAATCAGTAACCAAGAACAACCGCCTCTGGCCGTAATAACGGCCTTGATACGCCTGGGCATTGAGTCAAACAGAGCTTGGATGGCGTGTAAAGGTACAGCTGCCCATGCAGCTTCAACACGATACCACAGTTCATCAATAGTAGTGACTGGCGTATTGTGACGATCCACCATTGACCAGACGTTTTCAGTTGGTGACAAATCTGCAGAATGTGCTGGCCAGGGCAGCAGTCGAACATTTTCTGTATCCAGAAAGGCCCGTTCAGCACCTGCAACATGCGGTCATCGTGCGCCCAGGTTCTTCGTTAAGTACACCATCGCAGGCGCTCCTGTCTGTGATGCAGCGTCAAGGGTAACCGCGGCCATGGTCTCCGCGCTGATAGTCCATGCTGCTGCAAATGTCGTCGAACTGTTCGTGCAGATGGTTGTTGTCTTGCAAACGTCCCCATCTTTTGACTCAGGGATCGAGACGTTGCTACACGATCCGTTACAGCCGTGCTGATAAGATACCTATCATCTCGACTGCTAGTGATACGAGGCCGTTGGGATCCAGCATGGCGTTCCGTATTACCCTCCTAAAACCACCGATTCCATATTCTGCTAACAGTCATTGGATCTCGACAAACACGAACAGTAATGTCGCGATACAATAAACCGCAATCGCGATAGGCTACAATCCGACCTTTATCAAAGTCGGAAACGTGATGGTACGCATTTCTCCTCATTACACGAGGGATCACAACAACGTTTCACCAGGCAACTGTTGTCTGTGTATGAGAAATCGGTTGGAAACTTTCCTCATGTCAGCACGTTGTAGGTGCCGCCACCGGCGCCGACCTTGTGCGAATGCTCTGAAAAGCTAATCATTTGCATATCACAGCATCTTCTTCCTGTCGGTTAAATTTCGCGTCAGTAGCACGTCATCTTCGTGGTGTAGCAATTTTAATGGCCAGTAGTGTAGCATTGCGCGACTGTCCGACCTGGGGTACTGCGCGTGGACATCGGGACCTGAGTGTGTGGGGTGTGTGACTGTTTCAGCCATCTCCGACATCTAGCACTAAGTTCAATACCATACCCACTTCATCACATTAATACTGAGTTCATTGTGTTGTTCTGCAACATTGCTCCCTTTTTAAGACAACAGCTACCAGAAGAATGCTCAAGATTAGGTGGGTTGCCCACGTAACTAATGGGGAGGTACTGAATATAATTGGGGAGAAGAGAAATTTTTGGCAAAACCCGACTAGAACAAGGGATCGGTTGGCAGAATACATTCTGAGGCATCAAGAGATCACCAGTTTAACACTGGGAGGCCAAGTGATGAAAACAGTAAGCAGATTAAGAAGTGTGTAGGTTGCAGTAAGTATTCGGAGGTGAGGAGGCTTCCACAGGATAGAGTAGCGTGAAGAGCTGCATCAAACCAGTTTTTGGACTAAAGACCTCAACAACAACAAAGAGAACAATGTCCCAATGTTACCTCTTCCTAGTCCGGGAACATCGTTAATAACAGCAATTCGGTATATTGGTTTTATTGTATTTATAAGTAAAATCTGTTTGAAGCGACACAGAGTTTAGTACTCTCTACATCTCTAGCGGAATACCAAGCCATACCAACCATCCATCTGGCATAGCGCCGTCTATGAACTCTTCAGTAGATAAGAGCAACAACACACCTGTCATGACGTTTAACGAAAGAGAAAAAATGGTACAACGATAAAAACAGTTAAATCAGATCAAGTCTAATAGTTGCATATAGCAGGTGCCTCCCTGTGTCTTAGAAATAATTTTAAAAAAAGGTTTTACCCATCTGACATTACATATGTGTTTAAAGAATGAAACAACTGACTCACAAAGAGTGAACCTGGAAATTTTCTCATATTTTCTGTTTACTGGCAAATGTAAAGTAAGTCGGACAGCAATGTAAAGAATTTTATTTGTGGTTTATTTTATGTAATTCCCATGCATATTCGAATTTCTTACTTTCCTTTAAATGCTATATAAGTAGTTCATACACTGGGCGCAATATGATCAATCGATGTGTTCCCCACACAACCTACCTTCTTTATTCAATAGTATTCAAAGAACTGTGACTGACGCCCGAACAACAGGGAACTAACATGGATCGAGATTAGAAAATGTTGGTATGTAATCTAAAATATAAGCCATAGAGGTTATGTCATGAATTGTAACATTTTATTGCATCACCTGACCATGTACTTTTGTATTTTTGGCATTGATAATGGCTAGGCACTAGCCGAAATCTGGATTTGCGTAATAAAACCTACAAAAAAGGACGACTGATTGCTGCGCTCTATAATTTATAAATGACAGAAACACTTCACAAAATTGCAGCTGAAACCAGACTACTCATATCATATGAGAAAACGGAGTACATGAACTTAAACACAACAGCGGAAAATATACACAAACGCAACACGGAAAAATCACAGGAGTTGATAAGCTGGATACAATCAATAACACCAGAAGTAAGGAAAGATAGAAGAGAAGTAGCATACAAACTCGCCCAAAAGCAATATAATAATGGATCAGTATCATTCCAGGCAAAAATTAAACACTACGCAACAGTAATTAAACCATAAGCACTTTATGGATCGGAATGTCTAACAATGAATAAAAACGGTGAACACATAAAACTGGGAAAGAAAGAAGGGAGAATACTCAGAAAAACTGCGGGACTACAAAAGAACAAAGATACCAATTGGACGAAGAGGAGAAATGAAGATCTGTACAGAAACAGAGAAACAATCACAGACACAATAAGGAAGAGACTGAAGTCTTACGGTCATATTTACAGAATGAATGACAATAGGCTAACGAAGAAAATTTTTAATTTAATTTCCAAATTAAAAAAAAAAAAACACCACAGTTGGCTGCAAGAGACAAGAAAGGACTTGACAAAAATTAGCATCGCAGAAGATACCATGCAGAACAGAGAAAGTTTCAGGACGCTGATCAGTGGTGCAAAATTTCCTGTCCAACAACGGAATTCACAACCTAGGAGGGTGAAGTCACACGAACAGAGGCAGGGCAATTCATCAGCCAACGCATGAAGAAGTTTTGGGAACGTTCTAAGCGATCTATAATTAGCCAAATTCGGAATTTAAAAAAGTAATCAGAATAATAATACTGTGTACAACACTACAGTAGCATTTATGTAGTTACTGTTGTTTTGGGCTCTCAGCTACTCCACTCGTGTGTTTCAAAGCGAGTGTGAACCTATTTCTACTCTAATGTGGCAACTAAGTATCACTTGGAGAACATATTTTCATCAGATATTAAAGTTTGTTATGTATACCTCTCACTATCATCATCATCGATGTGTGGCATAAACCACAAAGTGTGTGTGTAGTGAGTGGACTATGTAGGAACTTCCACCGCACAATGCCACGCTGTAATGCAATTGTTGGTAACTTACAAGACACCATTGACTTTTAAAAAAATGTACACTGACGGACAAAAATCGCAGCAGGAAGAAAGGGTTGTGCGACATAAAGGAAAGTTGGCAAGCGTATTTCCACATCTGAAAGATATCTCTTCAAATTTCGCACAGTCGCATAAGAGTTGCGCTAGTAGCATGAGCTGCGCGGGGTAGCCGGGCGGTCTGGGGCGCCATGTCACGGTCCGCGCGGCTCCTCCCGTCACAGGTTCGAGTCCTCCCTCGGGCATGGGTGTGTGTGTTGCCCATAGCGTAAGTTAGTTTAAGTTAGATTAAGTAGTGTTTAAGCTTAGAGACCGATGACCTCAGCAGTTTTGTCCTATAAGAACTACATCTACATTTACATACACACTCCGCAATCCACCATACGGTGCGTGGCGGAGGGTACCTCGTACCACAACTAGCATCTTCTCTCCCTGTTCCACTTCCAAACAGAACGAGGAAAAAATGACTGCCTATATGCCTCTGTACGAGCCCTAATCTCTCTTATCTTATCTTTGTGGTCTTTCCGCGAAATATAAGTAGGCGGCAGTAAAATTGTACTGCAGTCAACTTCAACTGCTGGTTCTCTAAATTTCCTCAGTAGCGATTCACGAAAAGAACGCCTTTTTTCCTCTAGAGACTCCCACCCGAGTTCCTGAAGCATTTCCGTAACACACGCGTGATGATCAAACCTACCAGTAACCAATCTAGCAGCCCGCCTCTGAACTACTTCTATGCCCTCCCTCATTCCGACCTGATAGGGATCCCAAACGCTCGAGCAGTACTCGAAAATAGGTCGTATTTGTGTTTTATAAGCGGTCTCCTTTACAGATGAACCACATCTTCCCAAAATTCTACCAATGAACCGAAGACGACTATCCGCCATCCCCACAACTGCTATTACATGCTTGTCCCACTTCATATCGCTCTGCAATGTTACGCCCAAATATTTTTCGACGTGACTGTGTCAAGCGCTACCCTACTAATGGAGTGTTCAAACATTACGGGATTATTTTTCCTATTCATCTGCATTAATTTACATTTATCTATATTTAGAGTTAGCTGCCATTCTTTACACCAATCACAAATCCTGTCCTAGTCATCTTGTATCCTCCTACAGTCACTCAACGACGACACCTTCCCGTACACCACAGCATCATCAGCAAACAGCCGCACATTGCTATCCACCCTATCTGAAAGATCATTTATGTAGATAGAAAACAACAGCGGACCTACCACACTTCCCTGGGGCACTCCAGATGATACCCTCACCTCAGATGAGCACTCACCATCGAGTACAACGAACTGGGCATTACTTAAGAAGTAATCACAAATTTACAAACAATTTAGTAGCACGATGAGTTGACGTTAGTCAAGAATGCCTGTAAGGCGACAAAGTATTATCAACATAGTAAGTTTGAATGAGGTCATTTAATAGTGATACGAGAAGTAGGACGTTCCTTCTGCGATACCTCAGAAACGATTTTCAGGAATGGAGCCACTGCACGAGGTGCATTCAAGTTCTAAGGCCTCCGATTTTTTTTCTAATTAACTACTCACCCGAAATCGATGAAACTGGCGTTACTTCTCGATGTAATTGCCTTGCAGACGTACACATTTTTCATAACGCTGACGCCATGATTCCATGGCAGCGGCGAAAGCTTCTTTAGGAGTCTGTTTTGACCACTGGAAAATTGCTGAGGCAATAGCAGCACGGCTGGTGAATGTGCGGCCACGGAGAGTGTCTTTCATTGTTGGAAAAAGCCAAAAGTCACTAGGAGTCAGGTCAGGTGAGTAGGGAGCATGAGGAATCACTTCAAAGTTGTTATCACGAAGAAACTGTTGCATAACGTTAGCTCGATGTGCGGGTGCGTTGTCTTGGTGAAATAGCACACACACAGCCCTTCCCGGACGTTTTTGTTGCAGTGCAGGAAGGAATTTGTTCTTCAAAACATTTTCGTAGAATGCACCTTTTACCGTAGTGCCCTTTGGAACGCAATGGGTAAGGATTACGCCCTCACTGTCCCAGAACACTGACACCATCATTTTTTCAGCACTGGCGGTTACCCGAAATTTTTTTGGTGGCGGTGAATCTGTGTGCTTCCATTGAGCTGACTGGCGCTTTGTTTCTGGATTGAAAAATGGCATCCACGTCTCATCCATTGTCACAACCGACGAAAAGGAAGTCCCATTCATGCAGTCGTTGCGCGTCAACATTGCTTGGCAACTTGCCACATGCCATTTCAAGTATTTAAAACAGTTCTCATTCTCGCCGCTGGCGGTAAAATTCCATCTGCCGTACGGCGCTGCCATCTCTGGGACGTATTGACAATGAACGCGGCCTCATTTTAAAACAATGCGCATGTTTCTATCTCTTTCCAGTCTGGAGAAAAAAATCGGAGGCCTTAGAACTTGAATGCACCTCGTATGTGACTGCAGGCAGCGGTGGTTACGAGAACGTACGGTGGCAAGAAGACCAGGCTCCGGACGGCCACGTGGCGTTACCGAGAGGAAAGACCGTTCGGCTTACGGCTCTAGCGCATCGTACTGCGTCTGCAGAAGCAATTTGAGCAGCATTTGGCGCCACAGTGACACAACGAACTGTTAAAAATCCGTTACTACAAGGACAGCTCCGAGCCAGTCGTCCTACAGCGTGCTTTCCGCTGACCTTGAGAGCTCATTGAAGGTCGGGAAGAAGGGTTGTTTATTTTCCCGTTGAAAGTTCGTTCTGCCTCGGTGCCAGTGATGGCTGTGTGCTGGTTAGGAGACCAGTTGACGGCCTGCAACCAACCTGTCTGTGGGCTAGACGTACTGAACCTACACCTGGAGTTATGGCCTGGGGTGCTATTTCGTATGACGGCAGGAGCACCCTCATTAACAGAGGAAGACTGCACTGTAGTTCCTTCTCTAGACTGTCGCACAGATGACAAAATGCTAGATATCGAAATAGATGACACAGGGATAGAAAAACAATTAAAATCGCTCAAAAGAGGAAAGGACGCTGGACCTGATGGGATACCAGTTCGATTTTACACAGAGTACGCGAAGGAACTTGCACCCCTTCTTGCAGCGGTGTACCGTAGCTCTCTAGAAGAGCGTAGCGTTCCAAAGGATTGGAAAAGTGCACAGGTCATCCCCGTTTTCAAGAAGGGACGTCGAACAGATGTGCAGAACTATAGACCTATATATCTCTAACGTCGATCAGTTGTAGAATTTTGGGACACGTATTATGTTCGGGTATAATGACTTTTCTGGAGACTAGAAATCTACTCTGTAGGAATCAGCATGGGTTTCGAAAAAGACGATCGTGTGAAACCCAGCTCGCGCTATTCGTCCACGAGACTCAGAGGGCTATAGACACGGGTTCCCAGGTAGATGCCGTGTTTATTGGCTTCCGCAAGGCGTACGATACAGTTCCCCACATTCGTTTAATGAACAAAGTAAGGGCATATGGACTATCAGACCATTTGTGTGATTGGATTGAAGAGTTCCTAGATAACAGAACGCAGCATGTCATTCTCAGTGGAGAGAAGTCTTCCGAAGTAAGAGTGATTTCAGGTGTGCCACAGGGGAGTGTCGTAGGACCGTTGCTATTCACAATATACATAAATGACCTTGTGGATGACATCGGAAGTTCTCTGAGGCTTTTTGAGGATGATGCTGTAGTACATCGAGAGGTTGTAGCAATGGAAAATTGTACTGAAATGGAGGAGGATCCGCAGCAAACTGACGCACGGTGCAGGGAATGGCAATTGAATCTCAATTTAGACAAGTGTAATGTGCTGCAAATACATAGAAAGAAAGTTCCTTTAACATGTAGGTACAATATAGCAGGTCAGAAACTGGAAGCAGTTAATTCCAGAAATTATCTGGGAGTAGGCATTAGGAGTGATCTAAAATGGAATGATCATATAAAATTAAACGTCGGTAAAGAAGATGCCACACAGATTCATTGGAAGAATCCTAAGGAAATGCAATCCGAAAACAAAGGAAGTAGGTTACAGTACACTTGTTCGCCCACTGCTTGAATATTGCTCACCAGTGTGGGATCCGTACCAGATAGGGTTGATAGAAGAGATAGAGAAGATCCAACAGAGAGCAGCGCGCTTCGTTACAGGATCATCTAGAAATCGCGAAAGCGTTACGGAGATGATAGATAAACTCCAGTGGAAGACTCTCCAGGAGAGACGCTCAGTAGCTCGGTACGGGCTTTTGTTGAAGTTTCGAGAACATACCTTCACCGAGGAGTCAAGCAGTATATTGCTCCCTCCTACGTATATGTCGCGAAGAGACGATGAGGATAAAATCAGAGGGGTTAGAGCCCACACAGAGGTATACCGACAATCTTTCTTTCCACGAACAATACGAGGCTGGAAAAGAAGGGAGAACCGATAGAGGTACTCAAGATACCCTCCGCCACACACCGTCATGTGGCTTGCGGAGTATGGATGTAGATGTAGATGTAGATGGCTATCCCACCTACCCTGACTGCAAATTTATACATCAGTCTGGTGATTCGACCTGTTGTGCTGCCGATCATGAACAGCATTCCAAGGAGTATTTTCCAGCAACATAACGCTCACCCACAGAACGTTGGGGTACCCAACATGCTCTACAGAGTATCGACATGTTGCCTTGACCTGCTCGACCACCAGATCCGTCTCCAATGGAGCACGTACGGGACATTATGGGATGACACCTCCAGCGTCTTCCACAAACTTCATTAACCGCAAGTGTATTGACCGACCAATGGCAACAGGCATGGAACTCTATGTCACAAACTGACGTATGTCACGTGTATAAGACAATGCAAGCACATTTGCATGCTTGCATTCAACATTCTGACAGTTACACCGGTTATTAATGCACCAGCATTTCGCATTTGCAATTGCTTAACTCGCGCGTACAAAATGGCTCTGAGCACTGTGGGACTTAACATCTGAGGTTATCAGACACCTATAACTTACAACTACTTAAACCTAATTAACCTAAGGACATCACACACATCCACGCCCGAGGCAGGATTCGAACCTGCGACCGTAGCGGTCGCACGGTTCCACACTGAAGCGCCTAGAACCGCTCGGCCACACTGGCTGGTTCGCGCGTACGTTAACATGTGACCTCGCTGTGTTTATCATATAAATGTATTACCTAGACAAATTTAATCCCGGAAGTTCATTATTGTACATAAATTATTTTTTGGCTTTGCGATTTTTTTTACTGTCAGTGTAGTTTTATGACTGTCAGACGATCACATCCTTTTCGCTACACCGTTCACAAAATTTCATTTTATCCCTCAGGAGTGATTACCCGCAGATTACGAACCACTGATCTGTATGTTGTTTACCTGTTATTAATGAAGCAATATGTAATGTTCACGCCGGCCGAGGTGGCCGAACGCTTCTAGGCGCTACAGTCTGAAACCGTGCGACCGCTACGGTCGCAGGTTCGAATCCTGCCTCGGCCATGGATGTGTGTGATGTCCTTAGGTTAGTTAGGTTTAAGTAGTTCTAAGTTCTAGGGGACTGATGACCTCAGAAGTTAAGTCCCATAGTGCTCAGAGCCATTTGAACCATTTTTGTAATGTTCATGCGAAATTAATAATACAGAGTGACGATTAATAAAACCGACAAACAGCAGGGACCAATTCCTGAGTAGAAATGGAGGAAGAAGGGAAGGTCCTATGAAGTTGTGTCTGGAACAGCAGCGTTGCCACGGTAGATGGCACTGGCGAGTGACAGTTTCTCTGATTACGTCACGTGTGTTCCTTGTGTGCTGCAGACAGTGTGGTTGACGCAGGGTACTGCAAGCAGCAGAATGGTCCGGTATTCACGTCGGGAACAAGCCGAGATTGTGTTCCTGTACGTCCCAGCAGATGGAAACGGTCGAGAGGCAGCATGGCTATACCAAAACAAGTAGCCTCACAGGCACCAACCACATCACGCAATGTTTCAAGCCCTTCTAGGGCGTTTCCATGATCATGGGCCCTTTCAGACAGACGAACGTACAGGGAGGCGGCAGACTATGCGTACTCTACGTTTGGAGGTCCCGATCTTACATGATATTGAGATAAACCCTAGTATATGCTCCAGGTAAGTGGCTCGCCAACATTGTGTAAGGCAAAGTGCGATTACGAGTATTCTGCATGACAACCGCGTGCATTTCATCCCATGCAGGCCCCTTTAAACATCTGTTGTGACGTGGATGTGATGCAGCACTGTATTCCGGGACGATTTGCTATCGTTTCACATACACCACCCATTTTCGGATACATGTTCGTAATAGGTTCTTTTTTCCTCCATTTCCAATCAGGAATCCATCCCTGCAATATGTCGGTTTGATTAATATTCACTCTGTATACTACACTTCATCAACGGGTTCCGCCATTTTCTATTGGCCCCTTTATACGCGTGCTGCGGGACTGTGCAATATCAGTCAGCCAGAAAAAAACCTTTTGTTACCATTACTATTTTCCAAACACTGTGCATCACATCTTAGTGAAAGAAGAAGAACTTAATTTGTTTGAAAAAGAAAAAGGCATTTATTTTGTTTTTATCTAAACTAAAAAAATTTACGTACATTTCCAAATGTAGTTTTCCTTTCGATAGTTCGTGAAACGAATTCTTTCATGACTTCCATAAGATTAATTTTGCCAGGCCTGTCTTGATGAACATGGAGGAGGAATAGATGGGTGAGTCTCGACTGAATCATTGTTGATCCGAGGCAAGTTTCATGTCGTCTCAAGGCGCTGAATGACCTCTCAGAGGATGCTGAAGACACTGGAATTGTCAGAATCAGAATAATGAGGAGAATTACTTCCTCAAAAGTTCTTTAACCCTACCAGGTTCAGCAATAACTTTTCTTCCAATAGAGAATGCATTACATGGTTGTATACCAGTCGTAATGGTTCGCAGCATTTCGAGCTGTGCATGAAGAGCTTGTCCAGGTTAAAGTGTGTTGTTTGTAGTCCAAGCAATTCTTCCAAACGTCGTGTAGATGGAGAATGTGTTTGGGAGGACGTAATAAGCATTTCTTCAAAAATGGTTCAAATGGCTCTGAGCACTATGGGACTCAACTGCTGAGGTCATTAGTCCCCTAGAACTTAGAACTAGTTAAACCTAACTAACCTAAGGACATCACAAACATCCATGCCCGAGGCAGGATTCGAACCTGCGACCGTAGTGGTCTTGCGGTTCCAGACTGCAGCGCCTTTAACCGCACGGCCACTTCGGCCGGCTCGCATTTCTTCAAGGTGGGATAGTCGCTTTAGATCCTTTCGGTTGAACCTTCGATCAATCTCATTCAGAAGGAGATCAAAAATTTCAAACAAATCTTTCCCAATTCTTTGGGAACCGACGGTGTTTCTGTGTGTTGCAATTTCGCTGGTATTTTTCTTCGCCTTGAGATACGACGGTTGTCCACAAAGTAAGTTCCGATCGGTCGCTAAATGAAACCAAAGTGAAAATCAGAAACATTTTATTTGCAAGAGTTAGCTACACTTTCCAGATACTTCTCTACATAGTCGCCGCTCCGACTTAGACGTTTGCAGTAGCGTTATACCAAATTTCCAACACCATCGTCATAAAATGCGGCAGCCTGTGCTTTCCGATAATTCTCTACGCTGATCTATAGCGCGTAGCCTGCGCTCAAGTCTTGTCTTCGTATCCAGCGTTTCATGCAAACAGGGAAGATTCTCAGGACGAGCCAATTAGGGCTGTGTTGTGGGTGATCGAACACTTCCCATCGAAAAGGCTGCAGGAGCGTCTTCACTGCCCCTGCAGAGTGCAGCTGAGAATTGCTATGAAGAAGGAAGAGCGTGGCAGTTGTGTTAGGTGGGCTGCATTCATTAAGGGGCTCCGGAACGCCCTATACTTACAATGTTAAAATAACGCTTATAAATTACATCTTTCCTCACAAAGTATTTGAGGTAGGAAGGTAAACTTTTTACAGATTATTTATTGGAATATGGGCTACAACTTAACACAGGAATTTTACAAAATTTTAGTTCAGTTATTAAAGATGATTTTTTTTCAATTGTAATGAAAATTCACGACATTTTTTTGCAATTTTTTATTTATATATTCAAAAATATACAGCTTTTTGGAAAAAGGCTGTGTTAAATTATGCAGAAGGTACTGTGTAACATTTACTGAAAGTTTGAAACAAATATGTTTGGAAGATCCTTAGAAAACATGTAATTAGTATGAGAAAATAAAAGTTTTGGGAATAAAGCGACAAAGATTGGATTAACTTTTTAGTGCATTCCAGGTCCATAGGATGGATTATCTTCATCCTCTGCAAACTCCTCCTCCAGCTTCCTCTTGTTCCTCCTCCTGTTTACTCTTTACAGCCCTGTCTGCAGCCCGAAGGCGTTCCTTGTCTAAAGCAAGCATCGCTCGTTGTTGTGTTCGTAGATTTTGCTACCATTCTCTTCAGTTGCAGTTACTGCAACACTGTTCCAAAAGGTGGTCATGTATGAACACTTATCACATTTCAGTTGTATTTCACTTGCAAGTCCTACGTACTTTATTATGGAGAGTTCCAGACCAACTTCACTACAATGAATACATCTTACACAGTTTGAAAAAATTCCTTTGAGAACCGACATATCAAATATTTCATTCACATCCGATTCGCCCATAAAACATTCATAGTTTTCACTCATTGAACCAATCTTCTTCTGTGAAGTATTTTCTTTCCCACTTTGACTGCTATGGGCAGGTGTACTTGAGAGGTTAGGTTCACTCACTTGGTTATAGTCTTTATTGTTTACAGTAATAACACATACCTTTGGCTTTCCAACATTTCTCCTTTTCTTAAAAGCCTTCAGAGGATTTCTAATAACTTTACTTTTACTCATTATTATACTTCAACAAAACAGAGACTCAAGAAACAGAATTAATTACGAATATTTTCGAGATAACGACAGAGTAAATAAACATGAAACAATCGACAATCACACCAGCGATATATATTGAACCATCATAGGTTAGCCACAACACATACTTTATCTCACGTCACTAAAATGTACCTGATGAACACGGACGTTAATAATAACACCATTTGACAGCAGTTTAACAGCGCCACAGTGGGTCACGCCCATGTAGAACACATTTCAAAAAAAATTTAAAAATAGTTGTAGTCTTCGGAATTGAATAAATTATATATCTATTAAAAGGCAATAGTCTGCAGATTCAGAAAACGCAAAAAAGTAAAAATTGAACTTTTCATGATTTTGAGCCTTTCTGGAGCCCCTTAAGGCGAAGCCTCTCAGCGGGTCCTCCTACTTTGCGGGAGACATGGTTGCTCTAGGCACCTTTACTCGCTCACAACTGAAAAGAGCGTCATACTAGAGACACTGTGCAAAGCTTCATCGGGTTTTCACTGTGGTGTCCATTTCGTGACCGATCGGAACTTACTTTCTGGAAAACCCTCGTATTTGGGTCTTTCATATTAAGGTTTTAGGAAATCTTTGGATTCGTCTCATCGACACCAGATGGTAGCACAACATCTGCATACATGTTTTTCCTTTTTGCGGATTCTAGACGTCTTTCACATTTACCAGTGCATTGCACAATGGATCACAACTTCCTTAAACTTCCTGTAGTGCCAGATCCAAGCAGTGATTGCTGCATTGGATGTGATAACTCTTTGGTTGGTCTTGAAGAATGATTTCCTTCAAGCCTTTGTTCCGACCAGACATATTAGCTGCACCATCGAAACAGTGGACGCGTAGAAACTCAATTTATAGTGACAGTCTTAGAAGGATGTCTTTAATGGAAGTTGCCAGCGTCTGTGCCTTGCGAGGCCAACGGACTATATAAACCCGGAAAAAGGTCTTTTATTTCGAGCGTCTCTGAGTCAACACAAAGAGTGAGCTGCTACTGGCCAGCCACGTCCGTCGTTGAATTAGTCATTATTCCGTAAGATTGGGAACTTTTTATTTGCAGCATAATTTGTCGCTGGATCATGTGAGCCATAATTTCCAGTACGTTTTATATTGCTGGCGCCAACCAAGCGTCATGCGTTTCAGCCATATCTTCAGTTCTGGCACATCATTCTTCCTCTCATCGAGAAGTGTCATGAGGTTCCCAGAGGCCGTTTCATGACCTCTCCATGCGTTTCCTGTTCGACCCAGGAACCTGAGTGAACATAAAACTACTAGTAAAGCAGTTCTAGCTTTATCCTGATCGGTCAAAAGATGTCGCGCGACTTGGGCAATCACAGGTGTGTTATTTCCACGTTGCTGAAGAACTGCGAGAGACTCTCTTTGGAAATGACTCTTCTCGTGTATCTTGAAGTTTTCCGTAGCTTTTCTCCAGTTAGAGAAACCTTCGTTAAGAAAAGCTCTCTTTCTGTGCTCTTCCATTGTTCACTAAGTTGACGAACCGAATGGCAGTCATAGTAGAAAACACTGTCATTTCTTTCTTCGTAATGCAGCTACGGATAAGCCACAAACCATTCCGATTTACAAGATCTTAGATTTCTTCGTGGAAACTTATGCTTCTCTGACGGGTGAAATTTTGTTACAAAAATACGTATGCTTGAAGCAGAGCCCATTGTATTTTAATGTGAGAATGGGATGTCTGAGAGCTTTGACAGTCCTATGCCACAGCTTTTATGTTCATCGCCTCTACCTGAAATCGTTAAGGATAAAAACGTGCAACATGACGTATCTCGCAGACGTCACACTATTATAAAAATAGCTTCCAATAAGCAAAATATGTTAACGGTGAGCAAATAGTATGATAGCACAAACATTGGAAGAAACACCTATCGTTCACCATAAAATGTTTCGTTTACCAGTATCAATGCTTGTGCTTTCTTGTAAGTATCTCAGTCTAATATTACTACTATCAGACTAAGGCTGGCGACTTTCATACAAACGATCTTTGATAGATGACTGTGAGACTGTGCGATACAACACCTAAAATAACAGAAGAGTAATAAACGTATATAAATATCGACCATGACCCATGGATCGATGTACACATAAAAAGAGAACGAAAATTCTGATACTGAATTAAAAAATGACGCTGTAACTCACTAATTGTATGAGTCGCGAGTAAGAGGAATCACTGTAAACGTTATTGAACATCTCTATAGTAAATTACAAAAGAGGGTGCAAATCAGACCTTAAAGCAATATTGCAGTACAAAAGGAGGAACATTAACAAAAAACACACAAACTTGCACAGTTCAGACCAAATCGATTGCGACTGATGATTTAAAAGTGGGAAACTCAAATAGTAAAAAATTTTTCAGCTGAGTACTACCATATTTCTTTACTGATGAACTGCTGTGTAAACCACTGTGTTTTTGTGTTTATTTGGCATTGAACATCCAGTAATTTTAAATCAATTTAAGTAAATTGAACAATGTTTTTGACCCGTTGCATGTAACATTTATGATGAAACTGATATGAAATACAGAGAAGTCAAATCTCGTTTTATTGAACATCTCTATAGTAAATTACAAAAGAGGGTGCAAATCAGACCTTAAAGCAATATTGCAGTACAAAAGGAGGAACATTAACAAAAAACACACAAACTTGCACAGTTCAGACCAAATCGATTGCGACTGATGATTTAAAAGTGGGAAACTCAAATAGTAAAAATTTTTTCAGCTGTAAAGATAATGAGTACTACCATATTTCTTTACTGATGAACTGCTGTGTAAACCACTGTGTTTTTGTGTTTATTTGGCATTGAACATCCAGTAATTTTAAATCAATTTAAGTAAATTGAACAATGTTTTTGACCCGTTGCATGTAACATTTATGATGAAACTGATATGAAATACAGAGAGGTCAAATCTCGTTTTCTGTGTACGAATGCTTTTCTCAATGGCTGTATAGTAGGCAACAATGAAGCCGCTTTCGCAGTATATGAAAACTTCTTGCCAAAAGCGACTATATATTTTTACTTGCTGCTGTTTTTGCGACAAGTTTTATTGTAAACATTGACCTGCATTATAGCACTGAGGTAAAAATAGCTAAGAATATATTTTACAGAGAACTACTCATCTCTTGGCATAGTATTATTATTTGCTAAAAACCTTGTTTCAGTATTTTGAACTGCTTATGTGTAGTGACTTGTCACGCTGCACTCTGATGGCGTGCAGAAACTTATCACGTGTGGCTTATCACCAACACATAGAATACATTTACTCTCACTGAAGAGATACAGCCTACCTACCACAGTGAAAATTACTTTGGTACGTTAGCTTCAGTTGAAACGCTGCAACATGTGGCTACTAACTGCACAAAACGTGAAACAGCCAATGAGGTCATCCTGCAAATTACGTTCAATGAATTATGGTGTTTCATTTATAAACATCGTAAAAACTGTCACTAATAACTGTCAAGCACGAATGTTCGGCTATAATATACCAATTTTTTAATGAAATGACACGAAACACGTTGCATAGCGAAAAGAAAAACCCCACGCAAATCCAAAGACAGTAATCTTAGTTTTTGTGAGCACATAATAAAACGTTTTCCGAACAAACCAATTTCAGGAAAGGATGTAGCTGTGCCTCATTTATATAAAACAGTGATCCATATGGCTGAAAATTCAATTTCCTCTTCGGTTCTACAGGGCGAGAAAGAGTTTTCCACAAACAGTCCGCAACAGCAACACCGAGTCTATGAGTCAGGGATAACGAATTGCGATAACGTGCCTGGATAATAAATCAGTGCTTACTAGACTTCAGAATAAAATTATCTACAATGTCTTAGTAAACTGAGGGCTGTTTTTAGCATGAAAGACATTCTCTAAGTAAAATTTGCCACGACTGACTGAATGAATTTCTTAACTGGCTCTGAGCACTATGGGACTTAACATCTATGGTCATCAGTCCCCTGGAACTGAGAACTACTTAAACCTAACGAACCTAAGAACATCAAACAACACCCAGTCATCACGAGGCAGAGAAAATCCCTGACCCCGCCGGGAATCGAACCCGGGAACCCGGGCGCGGGAAGCGAGAACGCTACCGCACGACCACGAGCTGCGGACGAATTTCTTAACTACTATCGCAGGGCTGACTATGAGAAATGTAGCCTCTAAACAAAGCAGCTATGATACATAAACGTGTGATATTTGTAACTAATCAAATTCATTAAGATGTTCATACTGAAATGTGAATGTAGTGCGTGTCGTGAACTTTTAACAGCTCGCTACGTAGTAATGTTTCGGAACATACGTCTCACAGTGGACTTTCTCTTGGTGTGGCACAAAAGCATGATCTGAGTACACTGCCATTATACCTAATTTCAGGACAAGCTGCAATGGGTTATGGAGGGATTTTCTTGCAATACTACACCTAGCTCAAACGCATTCGTCCAAATATTACTTTTCTTGCAAGTTACAAGAATTCCCCATTAGTGCTCGGTACGATGTTGTATGTACGTAGTTTGCGCCGTTCTGTTGGAGTTTAACTTATATTGTTACTGTGGTGTCACCGCCAGACACCACACTTGCTAGGTGGTAGCCTTTAAATCGGCCGCGGTCCGTTAGTATACGTCGGACCCGCGTGTCGCCACTATCAGTGATTACAGACCGAGCGCCGCCACACGGCAGGTCTAGAGAGACTTGCTAGCACTCGCCCCAGTTGTACAGCCGACTTCGCTAGCGATGGTTCACTGACAACATACGCTCTCATTTGCCGAGACGATAGTTAGCATAGCCTTCAGCTACGTCATTTGCTACGACCTAGCAAGGCGCCATTACCAGTTACTATTGATGCTGTAAAACATGTACCGTCAAGAGCGATGTTCACCATTTACGGATTAAAGTTAAGTATTCCAACAGCTACGTCCTTTTTTGCTAAAGTCTAATTTCCTTGTCCTGTTCCAGACCTCACGCCAGCCTGCGTGAGCTAAAACGCGTGCCTTTCGGCTTCCTCTCATAGTGGGTTGGCTCTCTTGCCAATCCACAACAGTTACATAGTAATTATCGACACCTTTGTCGATTGAACCTCTACTTGATTTGTTGTAGTGGTAGGGAATGCTTATTCATCAACCATCGTTATTTGTTTCTGGAACATTTCTTCGCTGTTTCTTGCTTGAATCCTTGGGGTTGACCTGTTTGCCATGATATGGATAGTTAGGCGAGTTCTGAGTACTCCACTGTAGATACAGGCACTGTTTGTCGCTTTTGCGTTGAGATTTGGCGCTCCCTTTAACTCAAAAGCATTTCCATTGTATCGGAAATAAATGACATCTTTTTACAAATACTTCTTTCGGGGGCGCCATAGCTCCCCCTCCCACCCTTCCCATATATGTCTCACTGAGAAGTGTTGAAATATAATTATCTTTACGTTCTTCAATGAACTATTGAGAACAATCAATATTGAGCTATGAGAGCTATGACAAATAAATGACATAAAATTCTGAATTTTGAAAATGTTCTCTTTGTGAGAGGAGTTTCCCCAAAAATGATTCCATAACTCATTAGTGAATGGAAGTAGGCCGAAAAAACTAACTTCTTCATTTTGAAATCATCCGTTTCTGCTATCATGCGTACTGCAAATGTAGTTGAACTAAGGCGTTTCATTAAGTCTAGAGTGTGAGTTTTCCAATTTAGGTTGTGGTCTATTTGTAGCACTAAAAATTTGACACTGTCTACAGCTTTAATTTAATTGTGTCAATACGTTATATTTATAGAGCGAGGTTTTCTGAGTCTTGTCAAAATTCAGTGACAATCCATTTGCTGTGAACCACCCTAACGGTAAGTGATGACAATAACACTACTGACAACGCTAAACCTGAGGCGCCAAGTCTGAACATCATTCCCACTCAAACAACAAAGAAACACCGTCCGAACAGGTCTTTAAGGTCCAACGGAACCGACCGGCCGCCGTCTCATCTTCAGCCCTTAAGGGTTACCGGATGCGGATACGGAGGGGCATGTGGTCAGCACACCGCTCTCCCGGCCGTTGTCAGTTTTCGTAACCGGTGCCACTAATTGTCTATCAAGAGCTCCTCAACTGGCCACCCAAGAGCCAACTGCACCACCCTTGCCACCGGCACTCAGCAGACCAGGACAATGACCCATCCGAGTGCTAGCCAAGCCCGACAGCGCTTAACTTTAGTGATCTGACGGGACCACTGTTACCACTGCGACAAGGTCGTTGGCACATTACTCTTACCCACACGGTAAATACACTACTGGCCATTAAAATTGTTACACCAAGAAGAAATGCAGATGATAAACGGGTATTCATTAGAGAAACATATTGTACTAGAACTGACATGTGATTACATTATCACGCAATTTGGGTGCATAGATCCTGAGAAATCAGTGCCCAGAACAACCCTTTCGGGCCGTAATAAAAGGCGTTGATACGCCTGGGCATTGAGTCAACAGAGCTTGGATGGTGTGTACAGGTACAGCAGCCCATGCAGCTTCAACACGATACCACAGTTCGTCAAGAGTAGTGACTGGCGTATTGTGACGAGCCAGTTGCTCGGCCACCATTGACCAGACGTTTGCAATTGGTGAGAGATCTGGAGAATGTGCTGGCCAGGGCAGCAGTCGAACATTTTCTGTATCCAGAAAGGCCCGTATTGGACCTGCAACATGCGGTCGTGCATTCTCCAGATGAAATGTAGGGTTTCGCAGGGATCGAATGAAGGGTAGAGCCATAGGTCGTAACACATCTGAAATGTAACGTCCACTGTTAAAAGTGCCGTCAATGCGAACAAGAGGTGACCGAGACGTGTAACCAACGGCACCCCATACCATCACGCCGGGTGATACGCGAGTAAGGCGATGACGAATACACGCTTCCAATGTGCGTCCACCACGATGTCGCCAAACACGGATGCGACCATCATGATGCTGTAAACAGAACTTAGATTCATCCGAAAAAATGACGTTTTGCCATTCGTGCACCCAGGTTCGTCGTTGAGTACACCATCGCAGGCGCTCCTGTCTGTGATGCAGCGTCAAGGGTAACCGCAGCCTTGGTCTCCGAGCTGATAGTCCATGCTGCTGCAAACGTCGTCGAACTGTTCGTGCAGATGGTTGTTGTCTTACAAACGTCCTCATCTGTTGACTCAGGGATCGACACGTGGCTGCACGATCCGTTACAGCCACGCATATAAGATGCCCATCATCTCGACTGCTAGTGATACAAGGCTGTTGGGAGCCAGCACGGCGTTCCGTATTACCCTCCTGAACCCACCGATTCCATATTCTGCTAACAGTCACTGGATCTCGACCATCGCGAGCAGCAATGTCGCGATACGATACACCGCAATCGCGATAGGCTACAATCCGACTTTTATCAAAGTCGGAAACGTGATGGTACGCATTTTTCCTCCTTACACGAGGCATCACAACAACTTTTCCTCAGGCAACGCCGGTCAACTGCTGTTTGTGTATGAGAAATCGGTTGGAAACTTTCCTCATGTGAGCACGTTGTAGCTGTCGCCACCGGCGCCAATCTTATGTGAATGCTCTGAAAAGCTAATCATTTGCATATCACAGCATCTTCTTCCTGTCGGGTAAATTTCACGTCTGTAGCACGTCATCTACGTGGCGTAGTAATTTTAATGGCCAGTAGTGTAGTTTTCCGTGTAACTGGCTCAAGTAGCGAAAGTTTAATTACAACCACCCCGTAATAAGATTGCGCATGGTGGCTAAGGCGGTGGTAAGGATACCGGACTTGTGTTCGGAATGGTGACCATTCAAATCCAGCCATGTTACGCGAGCCTGACTGCCATTTTCTTAACTAATTTGTGCCTAATTTTATTCTTAGAAGCTCAATAACATATGTAAATACCGTGTATGTAAATTTGATTCAAAAAGTACTTGAAGTGAAGTGAAGCGCAGCTGGACAGCAAGAAAATCTTTAGAGCACAATCCCCGCAACGATAGTAGTTGTGAATCTTTGAGTACGGACTCTTGAAGAAAAAATTATTTATTAAAAAAAGAGAACTGTTAAGCTGTATCTTGTGGAAAGAGCGCGTGTTGCTAGGCCGTCGCTCAGAACGTATTGTTACATTTAATGAAAATTGCTGTTTCAGTGATAAAAGCGAGTAAAGTATATGAAATAGTTGCCAACCATTAATGTATACAAATTTTCTGGAAATGAAGAATAGAAATATCTTGTTTTTGGAAAAGGAGGTGAACTTCATTGTTGTCGCCGGCTACCAATCGACAGAATTGTAAGTGTACAAAGTTCACTAAAAACAGGAAAGGAAATGCATTCTCTATAGTTTTCATTCAGTACGTAACAACCTCTCATAATTTCTTAATTGCAGTAATTGGATTATGTTCTTGTATAATAGTATGGTGCTGAACTCCACTGACCAATTTTGATGCAGCAGGACGCGTAGTTTGAAGGAAGTTTGTCTGCCAAGCAATCTCCCTTCCTCACGATCTTATTTATTTATAACAGCGGTCCCTTACGTATGAAAAGCTATCCGCAATACGGCCAAGTAACCAACAGAGTCGTATTTTAAACCTCAAAGAACAATAGCTCCCTCTAAATTATAATACGTCATCAACTGGTGCAGAAGCCTATCATTCCAGGAGGCAGCAACCAAAATTCAGGTACCAGTTACGAATTAAAGTAAATATCTCAATCAAAAATCAATGTCCTTCTCTCCAAACACATATATAAATATTCATATTATTAAGATAAAAGTCATTTTATAGGCTTTCACTGATTTCCACACGCTGCTTATAACCCTACCACTACTACTGTAATTTAGTATGCTTTTACCTAAATAACAAAACTCCTGTCTCTATGTTGCCACGTATAACCCCCTTATTATATAAAGTACACTATAGGAGAAAAGTCCTGTTAATAGTAAAACTTAATCAATAAAATTACCCTTTTTACAGGATTTGACCGTGTCTTGTATCTAGTGGAAAAGTAAATCTATTCAATTCTTTTCCTAAGATCTTACCCAGCGGTTAGAAAGAAACGCGGTATGAATAGTATTATATTGAAGCTAGGAGAACCCAGTTCCAAGTTTAAGATGCATGCTAACGGTCGCCAGCCTATTCAGGCAGTGAAACAGGCCGGCCGCGGTGGTCTAGTGGTTCAGGCGCTCAGTCCGGAACCCCGCGACTACTACGGTCGCAGGTTCGAATCCTGCCTTGGGCATGGATGTGTGTGATGTCCTTAGGTTAGTTAGGTTTAAGTAGTTCTAAGTTCTAGGGGACTGATGACCACAGATGTTAAGTCCCATAGTGCTCAGAGCCATTTGAACCATTTGAACCAGTGAAACAGTGAAGTATTGGAAAAGCAGAACTATGTATTTTCCCTATTTTCTTGCTACTGTTTAAGTTGCTTCTTCAAATAAATGTTAATCCACAATAACAATGTTGGACTACACCCTTATACTCGCTTTTGAAAGGAGAAAAAGTCCAGTAGATAACTTCAAGGAAGCTAAAATAAATTTGTCCAGGAGGGACCGTTCGAAGGCACTTTCCATAATCAACAAACTTAAATGCTAAAATATTTAGATACTAAAGCGCGCACTTTTTATACTGAACATTTCGTTTCAACAAAAACTGTTTCTTACTGGAATTTACTTTCAAAAGCTATTATCCTTTGAACTAACTCAGTTTAGTCATTTAACAGATTCTAGTAACTTGGCTACATTCTGATTTAATTTTACGTAAGCAAACTTTTACGATAACACTTTGCAATAGTTAAGAAAACTCTCTCATTTTTTTCGCAATGCCGGCCGCTGTGGTCGACCGGTTCTAGGCGCTTCAGTCCGGAACCGCGCTGCTGCTACGGTCGCAGGTTCGAATCCTGCCTCGGGCATGGATGTGTGTGGTGTCCTTAGGTTAGCTGGGTTTAAGCAGTTCTAAGCCTAGGGGAGTGATGACCACAGATGTTAAGTAACATAGTGCTTATGGCTATTTGAACCATTTACACAAAAACAACTTAAACGGTGCCTCTTTGTATTAACGTGGTACATCATAAATCAATAAAACAGGATATTCAAATTAATCGAACACCAGGAAGGATCCCTATAAAGGAATATGATTAAGATGAAATAACAGGGTGAACCAATGTCTTTAAAATTCAAAAATGATTATTAAAACACAATTTAAATTAATTGAGTCTGTACAAAAGCAAAAATGAAAAAAATTAAGGACGAAAAGAACTTCTGCTGAGCGTGGGCTTCACAAACATTCGCAAATACCTTTAGATGCCCGGTTTTCATTTGATGTTCATCTTCACGTAATCGCTGCCATCGCTCTCATGTAGACTCGTAATATCGACGGTGCCAGAGACTAATTATTACTGCGGGTATCGGTAGTTGCGTCCTGGGATATCCGCCTCGACGAAGGCTTTTATCATCGAAGCAATGATTACCAGCATTTATCTCCATCACCACATACCTCTAGCCATTGCGTACAAAACAACATTTTGGACCTCAATGTGTGTGTGTGTGTGGGGGGGGGGGGGGGGGGGGGAGAGAGAGAGAGAGAGAGAGAGAGAGAGAGATCTAGATAGTTCCATCTCGTTTGGAAGGTTTTAGAACCTAAAGCTCTGTACGGCATTCAAGCAACCTCACATGCTATATGTCACCACAACAACGCTCGGCAACATTTACCAAAAAATGTGGACGTATTCTTGGGGAAACGACGGCTTCCTTGGCGGCTGAGCAACAGCATGTTGAGCGCAGTTAATGTGTTACAGCAAAATAAATAATATAAAAATAAAATAAAAAATACTACGCGTTTATGTATTCTTGCTATCGTGTTCTTTGTTGAAATAATACACATTTATCTACAAGTGTAATCCGCGAGCCGGCGAGAGGCGAGGAGCGGAAAATAAATGGCTTAACGCCAGGTCTTCCCTGTCTGCGCGACCGACAGACAAATCACCCATCGATCACGTAGAAAACTACGTCACGTATAAAAACCCATCTTTGACCAGTTCTTAAGGGCCGTTCCTCATGCTGGTAGCCTTTCCTATCCTTGAAACAGAGAGAGAAAAAAGGATAAGATTCAAAGAAAATCTCCGTGTTGTTTTACTCAGGGAGAGTGTTTCTAATACATTGAGTAACGTTAATATTCGGCCACTATGAGATTTTTACTTTGTAGTCTCATAACTTCATTCTTAACAAAACAAACAGAAAACATAACCAAGTGTTATATGAAGTTTTATATCTTGTGAATAATAGAATAATCTTTATTAACGTCAGTTACAAAAGTTGTTTAGTAATACGATTTAGATAAAACTAGGTCCTATTTTTACATTACTTTAATGTTCGGACACTTTCCAGGGCTAATTACTTGAAGAGAAATTTTTATGAAAAATTTGTGTTTCAATATCTTGTCGGGTAGCCGTTCTGTTGTATCACTTTTTTCAAACGCTGGGGCGTACTACTGATGACCTTTTTTAAATAGTCAGTACATAGGCCCACTCAATCTTCTTCTAATGAATGCTTCGAAGTTTCTTTTAGGATAGAGGTGTTTTTCTAATACGTCGCTCTAGTTCTCCCCATACATTCTCAGTAGGGTGGAGATCTGGTGATTGGGGTCGTGGTTGTAAGACTTTCGGGCAATTGTACAACAAATATCCGTGCAGAATGCGAGCCTTATGTTTCGGGTCATTATTCTAGTAAAATGTGAACGTGTTTAGTATCCCCATTTTTTCAGCAAATTGCATTTTAGTACGTTCATATGGACATATTTGCCCGTAATACCGTCCATGAACACTAATTCGCTCCGTCCAAATGTGGATATGCAGCCCCAGACAATAACACTGCTAGCTCCATACTGTAATATTTGTGACAATAAACTCTTCACTCTCCTTCTTCCGACACCATCCTTAGTCCATTTGACATAAAAATGTTAAATTTACTTTCGGCGGTGAAATGACTCGTTCACGATGCCTCCTAATACAGTCATCACCTTAGTCCAATCTCTTCTTTCGGTTCAGTTCATTCACATACGGTTCCTTTCTAGCCACTCTTCCACTACAGTCACTATCTTTCAATGCTCTGCAAATCGTTTGAAGATGTTCCTTTTTTCTAGTCTCGTTTAGCAGCTCGCTTCCTAATCTGGGTCTACTGAATGTAAGATAATTTTTTATTATTTTTGGTATTAAATTCGACTTTTCACGTGCATCCACCTTCTTCGGTTGGCCCTTTTGAGGTAAACAGTCTATACGGTCCTCGTTTTTGAATCGTCTGACGATATCTGTCACCGTATTCTTACCCCTGTACTCTTACCCCTGTTGAGCGCAGCATCAATTTGTCTATTTGATTCACCTTTCAAAATGGTTCAGATGGCTCTGAACACTATGAGAATCTGAGGCCATCAGTCACCTAGACTTAGAACTACTTGAACCTAACTATCCTAAGGACATCACACACATTCATGCCCGAGGCAGGATTCGACCCTGCGACCCTAGCGGACGCGCGGTTCCAGACTGAAGCGCGTAGAACCGCTCGGCCACAACGACCGGCGATTCACCTTTCGCGTAGTGAAAAATCACAAGCTGTCATTATATCAAAACTGGTATTATTTTTGCGTGGCACTGCACTGTTTGGAAAGTCGACCGCGCTTGTAAGCAAACACTGCCTCCCACCTCAGAGTATACAATTTGCCGTGAAGGATCAAAATAAGTGATACATTGCCAACTCCGAATATCGAACAGTGTTTCATTTAAATCGGATTATTTAACAACTGTTATAGGCTTTGTAAGAAAAGTTCCAAGCTTTTATTTACGGGACATCGACCTTAATATAATACTTGATTACTTTTTGTTTTTTGTTCGTCAAGAATGAAGTTACCCCCGTCGGAGGTTCGAGTGCTCCCTCGGGCATGGGTGTGTGTGTCGTCCTTAGGGTAAGTTAGTTTAAGTTAGATTATGTAGTTTGTAAGCTTAGGGATCGATGGGCTAAGCAGTTTGGTCCCATAAGACCTTACCACAAATTTAAATTTAAAAAATAAAGTTATGTTGCTACAATGTAAAAATCTCATGGTGGCCGAATGTTACCTTTACGCACCGTAAGTTTACGGAACCAACGGCAGTGTAATACGCTACAAGAAGCTTGTTGGCTTCCCGGACAGCGTACTGTTCAAAGATATAGACGGTCCACTCATATAAATGTGACCGATGCATATGTGTGACGTCAGAGTGTAGTAACCACTTACAGAAGACACGTGGCAGCACTAGCAGTGGAGGGCTTATAAGGCATGTTGGGGGGGGGGGGGGGGGGACCCGGAAAAACAGCGGAGTTGTTGTCAAAATGCAGAAAGGGGGAGATTTATCTGAAGTCCATAAGGGCATGATCATTGCAAAAAAATGGCTCTGAGCACTATGGGACTCAACTACTGAGGTCATCAGTCCCCTAGAACTTAGAACTACTTAAACCTTACTAACCTAGGGACATCACACACATCCATGCCCGACGCAGGATTTGAACCTGCGACCGTAGCAGTCTCGCGGTTCCAGACTGTAGCGCCTAGAACCGCTCGTCCACCCCGGCCGGCATGATCATTGCCTTTCGGGTCAAGCGTGGAAACATTCCCGAAACAGCTATGTTCGAAAACTGTCTGGGTGTCGCCGCGGTGAAAGAATACCGTGCATGGCAAAATGGCGGTATTCGAAATCGGCGCGGAGTCAACTGTGGTGCATCACAGGCCACATAGCTGGGTGAATGACGGCTGCGGAGATGTGTACGGCCTAGTAGACATGCAACTATCGAGCACCTGACCGCGCAGATGAACCACGGGGCCACCAGCAGTGCCTCGTGGACGACCGTTAAGCGAACGTTGCAGGGTATGTACTTCCGCGCCTGGTTCATGCAGCCATGCTGAGCAAGGGTGCCCATTCTGGGAGCAATAAAGGGGGAGGGGGGCTCCCACTACCTCTCAGGGAAAGGAAAAAAAAAATATTGTAGCCACGTGATTTTCTTTCAGGAAAATTATTACAAAGTTGGTATTATGCAGGCTTTTAACAGAGTTGGAACTGAACACTTTTATAGCAACTTACAAGTCACCATTAGTGTTCCATGATTTTAAGAATCCTCCACAGCCCCATTTCTCGCCCCCACCCCCTGCAAACTATAGTATGGGCGCCCTTGAGGCTGACTGCTGTTCATTGGCGATCAAGGCTGCAATTTGTATGCCAATACCGCAACTACACGTGCACTAAGTGGCGAAAGGTGTACGGTGTGATACGTCTGAAAGAAAACACCCTGCAACAGACACTAGTAAGTCAATACCAGTATACATCAGAGATTCACTCTGCCTACTGCTGGCTATAAAAATTGCAACAGTGTAGACTATGCAATAAATGTCAAATTAAAATGAAGTGAAACAGTAAGCACTAACGCTTTCTACATTCTGCTTGTAAGGAGAGATTACGGAGCGGGTTTCCCACACAGAAAGCGTATTTGACCGTTGACTGCTCCTGAGAATATCCTACTATGCCTCGTCTGTGCCACGTCTGCCACCATGAGGTCGACACTGTGGCCTCTCGATACAGTGGTCGGGTTTATCGATCTGCGATGTTGCTGCTCTCTTTTGGTCGTGATACAGCGACTGTCGCGCAAACACTGAACGAGAGGTTTCAGGAGGGCACAGTAATTTCAATCAGCATCTTTAAGGCCGCACGCGACTAGCGCCTGAGAGGATAGAGGTATTCTTCGCTCAGCTGCACAGGATCGCACAGCGTGTCAGTTACTTTGAGCCAGGAAATGGGCTTGTCTGCAGTAAGACAAGTATCCACGACAGCTGGGGCACTACGAACTGTCAGTACGACTGTTGTTGCGGCTTCCCTTTGACGTAGCAGCAGAGGCAGTGGTGCGCCCAACGACAAGAGTGGACTGATAGAGGAGTGACACCACATTGTCTCCTAGGGCGAAACCCCGTTCTGCTTGCAGCATCACATGTACGGGGGCTCTGATAATAACAAACCTATCCCGTTTGCGTTCGTCATACGGACCATAACCCAGTGCAGGTGGTTATAAGGTACCAATGGTTACACAACAGATCACGTTTGGTTTGCATAGACAGTAATTTGGATAGTAGACGTTTCATTCCTAACTTCGAAGTCTCTGTGGCGTTTACACAGGACTGTATGTTGCGTGTTGGCTGTACTGCCGTGGCCTGCCTCCATATACGTAGAACGGCGTTCGACTTTTACCCTGGTCATTACGTTCTCCGGACCTCGGCATCTCCAGGCTGACGAGAAACTGACACACCGCCTCTCATCAGTTACTACGATTGACTAACTGTCGCGCAGAGCTGAAACAGCACGAATGATTTGCTTGAATGTCTCATCCAGGCTCAGTTCCACTCCATACCAAGCCACAATAAAGCGACTGTTGCTGCAAGAGATGGTGGCAGGAGAGCTTCTGTAAAGTTTGGAAGGTAGGAGACGAGATACTGGCAGAAGTATAGCTGTGAGTACCGGGCGTGAGTCGTGCTTCGGTAGCTCAGACGGTAGAGCACTTGCCCGCGAAAGGCAATGGTCCCGAGTTCGAGTCTCGGTCGGGCACACAGTTTTAATCTGCCAGGAAGTTCCATATCAGCGCACACTCCGCTGCAGAGTGAAAATCTCATTCTGGAAACCTCCCCCAGGCTGTGGCTAAGCCGTGTCTCCGCAGTATCCTTTCTTTCAGGAGTGCTAGTTCTGCTAGGTTCGCAGGTGAGCTTCTGTAAAGTTTGGAAGGTAGGAGACGAGATACTGGCAGAAGTATAGCTGTGAGTACCGGGCGTGAGTCGTGCTTCGGTAGCTCAGATGGTAGAGCACTTGCCCGCGAAAGGCAAAGGTCCCGAGTTCGAGTCTCGGTCGGGCACACAGTTTTAATCTGCCAGGAAGTTTCATATCAGCGCACACTCCGCTGCAGAGTGAAAATCTCATTCTGGAAACCTCCCCCAGGCTGTGGCCAAGCCATGTCTCCGCAGTATCCTTTCTTTCAGGAGTGCTAGTTCTGCAAGTTTCGCGGGAGAGCTTCTGTAAAGTTTGGGAGGTAGGAGACGAGATACTGGCAGAAGTATAGCTGTGAGTACCGGGCGTGAGTCGTGCTTCGGTAGCTCAGATGGTAGAGCACTTGCCCGCGAAAGGCAAAGGTCCCGAGTTCGAGTCTTGGTCGGGCACACAGTTTTAATCTGCCAGGAAGTTTCATATCAGCGCACACTCCGCTGCAGAGTGAAAATCTCATTCTGGATCATCATAAAGATTGAAAAACGTGAAAAACTACCTCTTGCTTAAAACGGAGCGCGAATTAGCCGGACTGTGCTCACTCAGTATTCGATAGTGAGAACACTCATCGACACCCAACAAACTTTAGACACAATTTCAAACTTTTCCTGATCTTTTCCTCGTTTCGAATCTAACCTCAAATACTCAACACATCAGGTCGTCTGTAAAATAATCAGACGTTTGAAGTTGTTTTATACACGTGAGTTCGAGTCCTGATTTACTGATTAATCAGTTACAACTGCCCCTATTATGATTAATGAGCCTGCAGAACATACATCTGTTACAGAAAGTTTTGATTTTTCCGTAACAGCATTACAGTATTTTCATGAAGTTTTGAAAAGTTTTGTAATTTACAGTCATAATGATATTATTGTCAAAAACAGGACGAATAATACGTATGCTTATATTGTTCTAATTTTAATTATAATGTATAGCTTTCTTACATATAATATTTGGAACAGTGTTTGTTCAGTATCTTATTCATTATGAAAACACCTTTCATACGTTGGAATAATATATTCTAAAAACAGAAATTTGCTATACATACGGCACTGATGTCTGGTGCTCCTATCTTTGGATCAAAGACATGCCATGCACATGCTTCCGGATTATTTTATTTTAGAGACAGTTTAACTCGAATTGTGTTAAATTTCCTTTTCTGCCTGAGACGAAGATCTCTTGGCAATCTACGTGATGACTTTTGTTTTGCGTTGGATACAAATTTCTACCACCTTAAGTATTTAGGAATTTGCTTCTCTTCATATTAGGTCCAGTGTTTGAAAACAGTACCACATGTACATTGGCTGCAGCAAAATTCGCTTTTGACAAATACCAGCGACCAAAAATACGTCTATCTTCCTCCACAAACGAAGCCAAACTGACATCAGCTACAGTAACGTCATCTACAGATAATAATAATTAAGAAAATAGCTGCCGAAGTGTTCAAGTACAAATTATGTGCAATCTCATGACAATATTGAGAACTACATCCACTGCTGTGTATGAAACTCCAACACAGTAATGAAGAGTTAAACATATTCCTACAGCACTCTGAGCCTTTTTATCGCATTAAAATAACAAGAGTAGTAAACTACGATCAAGGATGGATAACACTTTGGTTAAAAGTATCTTGTGCTAAGAAGAGAGAGATCTACCCAATTCAGAAGACAAGTTGTAGTCAACACCTGAAACTCCAATACCAGTAATACTGTAAGTAACTCCAAATAAAATACTCCAACAGTAAGACAAAAATTTTGGAAAGTTATTAAACAAACTACAAACATAAATAGCGACCTAAATAAAGCTGAACCCACCGAAAATAGCTCTGGTAGAAATGGTAACACTTTCAATTTTGTTAATTTCTTAGAGTAGCAGCAAGCGTTGCACCCGCCAATATACAATCAAATACAGATGTATTAGATTTGATTGAGCAGACGCTACGAACACAACTGGTTGTCTCCTTCAAAAATACAACCCGTAAGAAGAGTACGAAATTCGAGTAACTAAAAGTTGTATATCTGATAACAATGATGATATTTCTAGCAGAAAATTAAAAATTTTGTGTTGAATTGATAGACTTCCCCTTATCTTGTATTTTTAATCAATCAGGACGCATTTCCTGAAAGACAGGTATGCTATAGTAATACCATCTATTGAACTGAAGCAAATCAAACCACCTCTAGTTACGTAACTATTCCAGTCTGTGTAGTCTTTTAAAAAATGTTACATAAAATGGTCTAGGACAGAATACTCATTTATTTGGGCACAAATTGTCAACTGCCTCTCAGTTTAGCTTCAGTAAAGGATTATCCCCGAAGAAAGCAATGCAATAGCTTACAAATGTAGTCCAGGCAGAGTTAAGCAAGAAAAAGTACCCTGCTGGTATATTTCGTGACCTTGGCGAAACTTTTGATTGTGTGGATCACAGAATTTTACTTTACGAACTAAAGAGTAAGGCCTGCATCATTAACAGCATCCCTGTTGCATACATGGAGCTTAATTTTATAACAGAAATCAGAGGGCCAGACAGTCACAAACATTAAACTGAGCTCAAAATGGGGTAGCGTAATAACGTGTGTGAGATCTAACAAGGATCTGCTTTGGGTCCACTCTTGTTTCTAACGTACAAAAATGATCTTCCAACTTCAAAAAGCGGCTCAAAAACTGTTATGGTTGCTGTTGACACAAGCATAATAATCAAAAGTCCAAACTCAACCTTGCTAGACACAGTTCAGATAACAGCTCAGCACTCCTAAAAGTGCTTCTTAGCAGTTTAAGTCTCAATATCACAAATATTAGTGTTATGCGGTATCAAACAAGCTAAAAAAACTTCTTTATAGCATCATAAATAGGCATTTAACCTCATACACATAGTGCACTGTAATGTGTAAAATTCCTTGGGGTCTAGTTGAATAACCAGTTAACGTGGAGTCAACACGTGATAAATTAAACACGAAGCTCAGATAAGCTTGTTTTATCCTTAGAGGTATCACTCAATGCGTTTACCTGAAGACAAATTTGTTGGTTTATTCTGCATATTTTTATTCTTCGTTGTGTTATGGAATTGTCTTCTGGGGCAAAAATAAAATAGTACAAGAATAAATAATGTATGATCTGCAGAAGTAGGCAGTAGAAACATTGTGCATCTTACAAAAGAGTTTTTAAGAATCTTGGAATTCTTGCACTCACTTACCCATACGTTTACCACTTAAAAGGTTTTTAGTTCTGCTAATAAAAATCAATTTCAGCTGAACTGTCATCTTCACAATCAAAATGTAAGGCACAAAAGTAATTTTTATGTAGACTTTGCCTCCCTGTCTACGACTCAGAGTGAAGCTACGAACTCTGGTGCAGATACATTCAAGAAACTTCCAAGTAATAGAAAGCAAGAAATTGAGAATCTTAGCCAGTTAAAAAGAAAATTAATAACGTAAGCTACCTCATTAGCAAATTATCTGAATATCTAGATTCAAAGATCGAAAATTTCTGTTAGCAACATGGCAAGTAGCAGCGTTCGTTTTGAAGATACATGACAATTTGTAATGTACTGGAGTCAGAGCTCTATATTTACAGATGCGGATAACCATTTTCTTTGAAAAATGGCCATATAAGCAAAGGAATATTAAGTTACCAACAGGAAAGGAACAGCAGCTACTCAGTATAACTGAAATGACAACATATTTTTTCCAAAGTAGTTAATTAAAATTAGCAGGCAGTAGCAAGAATACCGTTTTGCTAGTTTACTGTTGATACGGTATACAGTCCATGATTTACTTACCTTGTGCCAACGTATATCGCGACTCGTTACACATCGCTAAAGGTCTGAGGGCTTGTATATTAATAATAATGATAAAATTCGAATTGTAGTAACTACTTATTACAAATGAAAGAAGTCAGTAACGCTATTTCTGTTCCTACAAGCGAATAATTTGCCGCTCTCCTTTCTCTTGTCTTCGTGTTTCGGAGACATCTGACTGTTGCATCATTTCTCAAGTGAGTTCTCTGGCTACAGAATAGAGTACGGTAAGAACACCTATGGGGTGAGCATACAGTTGCACCAGGCCCCCACAACCGCAAAAGTGGTCGACTGTGAAGAGCGGACAAATTGAATAGCTGGGCGGCGGCCATTAGAGTGGTAAACTGACGCGCGGAGTTCGAATGTTTATGGTTCAAATGGCTCTGAGCACTATGGGACTCAACTGCTGAGGTCATTAGTCCCCTAGAACTTAGAACTAGTTAAACCTAACTAACCTAAGGACATCACAAACATCCATGGCCGAGGCAGGATTCGAACCTGCGACCGTAGCGGTCTTGCGGTTCCAGACTGCAGCGCCTTTAACCGCACGGCCACTTCGGCCGGCCCGAATGTTTATACATCGCTTTTGGTTATAAAATGCCTTCCCTTGAGTTAGGTCACAAACATAACGCCTCATTTAAATACGTTACTACATTATACTTCTTAATTTATGAACAAACAGTAACTAGTCACTGTTTACGAATTTATCTTACGTACTACATGGAATCTGCCGTAGCTAAAAGTTATGTACTGGACCCCTAGCATTTTTCGTAGTTCATTTACGATAGATGTACGCAAAATGCATCAAAATACTCGAAGATTTGCCCACTATATTAATAGACATTTTCTGACTCTACCTTGCTTTAGATTTTATGACGAGAAGTGCGTTATATATGGCATAGTGCTTTGGCAACTCACGACCAAATTATCTAGTTTCAACCTAATCTAGACCATGAAAACACTACCGATCAGCCAACTTTCTTCAAAATGAACAGAACATATAAAATGGTATTCTGTCGGTCGGAAATCTTGCCTCCTGACAGCTTGTAACCATTTTTGTAACAGCTGTGGTTTTGAGAAAGGAAACCTGCAAATAGATGCACAGACATTATGCTAATACCGTGTTACAAAAACATGTATTAAGCAAGTGTACTGACAAACAAAACAACTTAAAATATTCTCATATCTGTGAAATGTAATATTCGTTCCTTACTCGAATTTATTTGTACAATTAATCGCTGCACAACTCTTCACCAGTACTTCTTTTGATTGGAACGTACAGACAGTAGAATTACGAGTAACAAATACTGTATGTACGCCCCAACAAATATACAACGTTGAATCAGGGTCTTCATAAACAACAATACTACACAACACATCAGACTACAACCACTATAATGGCGTCCAGCCGAAGGTTCAAATTATCCCGCGACTGCAGCGCCATCAGTGAGTCTAGTTAGTTTTTACAAGGTCTTTGAGTTGCACAGTACAAGATTTTTATCGACAACATTTATACATTGCCTCCAAAGTCACGTGACCGTACTACAGCGTTGAGGACTCTCCAGAGACGCCGTGCAGATACTAAGTGTAACTGCAACGCTATTTACGGCAGGTCTCTTTCAAAAGTGTCGTCAATTTTGTATTCATATGTATCTTAACAATTTACTTTCGACATCTGCAACGAACTTAGCTAAAACCTTAAACCTTTGAAGAGAAGAAGGGACTTGTTTGCGACGAGTGGAACACCTCAGATGTTGCACTTGATCATATTGCCGAGTCTGTTTTAATAAATGATGCTTCGGTGACATTGCGAAATGTGTTCTTAGTACGCCAGAGAGAAAGTGTCCCAAAAAGTTCGAATTTGGAGCTATAATATCCGGAAAATTAGCGTTTAATTTCTCTTTGAAATATTTTTATGAACGAAATTCTTCCATTTCTATTTTCTGGTACAACCTTTTAAATTTTTGTTCATCCTGACAAACTAAAATATGAATCGTGCTTAATCGTTCACCACATCATACGATCTTTATGACCACTTTAAAACAAGCGGAATGGTTTGGAGATGTGAATAACACGAATAAAATCACTTAGACTGTCTCGTAAAGTCATCAAGTGATCAAACGCAACTGCAAAGTGATTTAGGCAAGATATCTGTGTGGTGTGAAAAGTGGCAGCTGACTCTAAATAATGAAAAGTATGAAGTCATCCACATGAATACTAAAAGGAACCCAATGCTTTCCGTTGCACGATAAATCACGTAAATGTAAAGGCTTTGAATTCAGTTGAGTATTTTAAGGATTATAGTTCAGAATAAATTTAGTTGTAACGAACACAGATAATGTTGTGCGCCAACTTAACCAAGGAAGGAATGAAAACTGCGTTTAACGTCCCATCGACATCGAGGTCATTAGTGACGGAGCACAAGCTCGGATGGTGTCAAGGATGGGGAAAGAAATCGGCCGTAACCCTTTCAAAGGAACCATCGCGCATTTCCCTGGAGCGATCTAGGGAAATCACAGAAAACCTAAATTTGGATAACCAGACGCGGGTTTGAACCGTCGTCCTCCCGAATGCGAGTCCAGTTCGCTAACCACTGCGCCACATCGCTCGGTGAAAGCGATTTGCTGGCGGAAGCATGGAGGTATAATAAGGAGAAATGACGATACATACTGTACGTTGCTTTGAAGCCGGCGTCGCCATGTTAGATGATCAGCAACATTAGCAGACGATTACTTCTTGTTCGTAATTTCTGTCGTGCGCACGCAGCAGTCGTTTTACATAGAAAATGTTATAATGCTTTAGTGAATAACACAGCGTCAATAAGGCATTTTCAGACATTTTTCTGGTCTTAAGAGCATATTTGACCCAGTAATACGACGCATTTCGCAATGTTAACGTAAATTTCTTTTTGTTACACGTTTCGAATAACCAAGAAGAGATTTATGTGATATGAAAAGGCTGCTTTCGTGATTCGGTATTCTCTTAAACACGGACTAAAGTAATTGACATTCTATGCCCTGTTCCCGAAAATGCTCTGAGCATATTTAGTTATGTTTTAGTCGATTTCCAGTCGTTCCTTCTCACAGCGTTCACTCAGCGATAGATTCGAGTTGGACTGATAGGAAATCTAAAGTTAAATGGTGGAAATAAAACCACTATGTACAGTAAAATTACAGCGGAACCAAAATTCATACAAATAAACAAATACCGGGTGATCAAAAAGTCTGTATAAATTTGAAAACTGAATAAATCACGAAATAATGTAGATAGAGAGGTACAAATTGACACACATGCTTGGAATGACATGGGGTTTTATTAGAACCAAAAAAATACAAAAATTCAAAAAATGTCCGACAGATGGCGCTTCATCAGAATAGCAATAATTAGCATAACAAAGTAAGACAAAGCAAAGATGATGTTCTTTACAGGAAATGCTCAATATGCCCACCATCATCCCTCAACAATAGCTGTAGTCGAGGAATAATGTTGTGAACAGCACTGTAAAGCATGTTTGGAGTTATGGTGAGGCATTGGCGTCAGATGTTGTCTTTCAGCATCCCTAGAGATGTCGGTCGATCACGATACACTTGCGACTTCAGGTAATCCCAAAACCAATAATAGCACGGACTGAGGTCTGGGGACCTGGGAGGCCAAGCATGACGAAAGTGTCGGCTGAGCCCACGATCATCACCAAACGACACGCTCAAGAGATCTTTCACGCGTTTTTTGTTTTTTTTTTTTGTTCTAATAAAACTCCATGTCATTCCAAGCATGTGTGTCAATTTTTACCTACATTATTCCGTGGTCTATTAAGTTTTCAAATTTATGCTGACTTTTTGATCAGCCGGTATATCGCTTGAACGGGCCCACTTATGAATGAAATGTGATTTCATAGCACTTGAGACCGTAATCAGAATGATTAGTACATCTGTAAATGACCCAGGATGGCAGCTGTGATCAAAGCATTTCCATCAGAAGCTAATGTTTGAGGCAACTAATATGACGGAACTCAGCTCCCAGTTTGTGACGTAATTACAACTCCCCTTATTATACCTCCATGGACAGACCAGTTAGAAGCTGCAACAGATCTACTAAAGATACTGCCTACTCTACGCTTGTCCGTCTCCTTCTGGAGTATTGCTGCGGGATATGGGATCCGCATCAGCTAGGATTGAGGATGACACCGAAAAAGTTCAAAGAAGGGCAGCTCGTTTCGTATTATTGCAAAACAGAGAGAGTGCCACGAATATGTTACTCGATGTAGAGTGACAATCAATAAAACAAAGGCATTTTTCGTTGTGACAGGAGATTTTCACCATATTTCAATCACCAGCTTTCTCCTCCGAACGCGAAAATATTTTGTTGACTCCCACATAACTAGCGAGAAATGATCATTGTAATAAAATAAGACAAATCAGAGCTCGTACGATAAGATTCAAGTGTTCCTTTTCCTCAGGCGATGTTCGAGAGTGGAGCATGGTTCGATGAACCCCTCTGCCAGGGTCTTAATTATGAAGTGTAGATAGTCATGTACGTATACAGGGTGGTCCATTGATAGTGACCGGGCCAAATATCTCACGAAATAAGCATCAAACGAAAAAACTACAAAGAACGAAACTCGTCTAGCTTGAAGGGGGAAACAAGATGACGCTATGGTTGGCCCGCTAGATGGCGCTGCCATAGATCAAACGGATATTAACTGCGTTTTTTTAAGTAGGAACCCCCATTTTTATTACATATTCGTGTGGTACGTAAAGAATGGGGGTTCCCATTAAAAAAAACGCAGTTGTTATCCGTTTGACCTATGGCAGCGACATCTAGCAGTCCAACCATAGCGCCATCTGGTTTCCCCGTCCAAGCTAGACAAGTTTCGTCTTTGTAGTTTTTTCGTTTGACGCTTATTTCGTGGGATATTTGGCCCGGTCACGATCGATGGACCACCCTGTAGATGTACGTGGTCTGTTCAAAAAATTCTGGAACTTTTCCACAACATTTTTCTACCCTTACCTTTTACTTATCGTGCGTAGTCTCCTTCGAAATATTCTCCTCCATCGTGCCCAACGCCGTTTTCTCTTCCGAAAGCAGTCTTTGTACGCCTCTTGCTGCGTCGCGCGAAGCGCCGTTTGCTAATTTTCCTTTATCTTGCCTGCCATTGCAAGGTTTTGAACTTTGGAAATAAAAAAAAGTTCGAAGGGGCCAGGTCTGGATAGTACGGAGGATGAGGCAGTTCAGTGATTTCGCTTTTTGTGCGACAATCACACACCTACAGGGATGAATGTCCGAGGGCGTTGTACTGACTCAGGGGCCATGAATTGTCTCGTCAGGTTTCAGGCCGTTTGCTTCTGACAATATTTCGTGGCATGATTCAACTGAAATTCTTCTGCAATCTCTCAGACAGTCAGTCTTCGACTGGCACGCACACTTTCGCTTACGTTCCTGTCATGAGCGTCGTCGGTAGACGTCGAAGGACGTCCTGAACGAGGGTTTTGTCTTCAACTTCCGTCCGGCCACTCTTAAACCGTGTGAACCATTCGAAACACCGAGTACGGCTAAAGCACTCATCACCATAGGCTTCCTGCATCATTTGGTGTCTGTCTGTAAATGTTTTCTTGAGTTTGTTATTATTATTACACGATTAATCAATACAAAGATTAATTAATAACAACATACTGTTGTATTCCTGTTATCCTATGCCAAGCCTCTTTATCCAGCGCATCTTCCTTGTCGATGACCGAGCGAGGTGGCACAGTTGTTACACACTGGACTCGCATTCGGAAGGGAGACGGTTCAATCCCACGTCCGGCCATCCTGATTTAGGTTTTCCGTAATTTCCCTAAATCGCTCCAGGCAAATGTCGTGATGGTTCCTTTGAAAGGGCACGGCCGACTTCCTTCCCCGTCCTTCCCGAGACCGATGACCTCGAAGTTTGGTCTCTTCCCCCAAACAACCCCAAACCCCTTGTCGATGCTGCTATGTTCCATTACTCCAATTTATGTGGTCTGTCCAAGAACGTCTGCAGGGTGGTTTCCATTCATAAACCTCCTTTGGCCACCGATGATCTGGCATTTTCATCATATGCTCGAACCATTTTAAATGATTTTCTTTCAATTCTATCACTGCATCATTTACCTTCATTCTAGCTCTTGCTTCCTCATTAGTTTTTCTTTCGATCCTTGATATTCTGGCACTCCTACGCAAATAATCCATTTCCACAGCTATTAGTCTTCTTTTGAGATCCGCATTTAAGCTCCATAGTTCTGATACATATCATACCACAGATTCAACCACTATCTTACCTACTCTTTTCTTATTGCTGTTGGAACTATTCTTATGCCACAAAAAGAATTAATACACCCTAACTCATTTCTGCTTTGCTGTATTCTATACTTTACTTCTGTATGGCCCTATCCATTTTTATCAATATGTGCCCCGAGATATTTAAATTTCTCTATCGGTGTCATAACTGCGTTGTCATTGATGTGTACGTCAAATTCAGCATCACTAATCACCACCAGATACTCTGTTTTTGTTAGACTCATTTGCAGTCTCCATCTGTTGTATTCCCGATATAAATAAATGTCGTATCATGAACTCAAGGCCATAATCATCTTCTTGAGTTTCACGCAAAATTTAATGCAGACGCGTTGCTCCTCTAACTCTGCCATCTCGGAATTCGCAAACTGTGCGACACAACTTTCTACTCAATACAGCACTGAACAACAACTAACAGACGTACAACAATGAAACTTCCGGCAGTTACACTTTAAACACAGGCGTGTGCAAGGCTGCCAACCGCATTTCGCTCCAACACACCATTGGCGCGAAACTACGAATGTTCCGGAATTTTTGAACAGATCTCTTAGATACAAATCTTACCTGCCGGTTAAAACTGTTTGAAATGTGTGTACATTGTACAGTTTGACGGACAGCGCACTATCAGATTTATCTAGCAATTGTCTCGTCGGTAAACAGCTATACAGTCATATGGATGATTGCTCTGAGCACTATGGGACTTAAATCTGAGGTCATCAGTCCCCTAGAACTTAGAACTACTTAAACATAACTTAAGGACATCACACACATCCATGCCCGAGGCAGGATTCGAACCTGCGACTGCAGCGGTTGCGTGGTTCCAGACTGAAGCGCCTAGAACCGCTCGGCCACAACGGCCGGCTACAGTCATATAAATTAACCCTACAGTATTAACTATTTATAGACTGTGTCTCGATATATTTCATATACCGCCTCTAACTAGTATGATTAACTGTGATTAGACCTTAGTTGTACTTGGCTACGAATATTTGTTTCCCCCCATGGCGTATGTGGATTTGCATCTATAGCAACAACAGTGATTCACGACTGCTGCTACTGATAAATAAATGTGTAAAAACAGGGCAAGCGTTTTAGTCTTGGTGCAAAACGTAAGTAAACAGCGTTATACGGAAGTCACGTGACAATCGCAGTTTTATGTTTCCGACATGTGTAGTCCACTATGGTCACTGCATAGATATTCCTACTAAGTGACATCGAGAGAAGAGACCGATAAATAACGAGTAAAAGGGGAAAGGTCTAAACTGCAGAACTGAACGGAAGAGACTGATATCAGCTAGGCTTCCATTTTGTAAACGTTGTCTCTTTTATTTTTCTCAAAGTATGAATCAAATATGGCAGAATATTCTTTTTTTCTTTGATATTAAAGACGTAAACTTCAAAACTAACGTGTAACATACCGGTATATGCACTTATGCTAAAATGTGTCGTTTAATTGTCACTACGAAACTGATCCAGCAGTTCACAGTTAATAAACGTAAACACGGTCCGTAGTAAGCCGTAGCGTGACTTTTATTTAATCGTACGATTAGCTAATTTCGACTACTTGTCATTATCAAGTACTTGTAACACCAACATTGAAAAGCACTACATTGTCTGCATGTGTCACACGGATAACTAACACTTTAGACACCCTACATTAAGATAAAATATTACTGCGCAAATTTCTTCTATGGGCCATGTTTGTTTATTAAGCATCTGGAGGCTGTGGATTTCAATAAATACCAAGCTTTAACTCCACAATTAGGTGTAATCTTGTAAGTTTGTCCAGTCGCATGTGCGGCAGCTACATACTTTCGGCAGTCGTTTTCCGAGAAGGTTATTAAGCCCTTCGTGGGCTCTAGCGTTTCTTGGAAATGTAAAGCCGACTTCAAGTCCCAGTGAATGCGTGGCGGTGAAACTCCGCCCCCACTGTGCCTTTTCAAGAAGCGACCTGCGACCAGAAAATTGCCCTGCCGTTCCTTTTTTTGGCCTTTGCGCCAGGTGCCGCCTTCTCGTTCACAAACTGCCTTTCACGCCCTTAGGGCAGACTCCCGGACTCAACACACTGCAGCTACACTCGTGCTGCCCCTTAGCTGACAACATTTTGCTGTAAACAGACAATTGCGCTGCTGAGCCAATTGAAGGAAAAGTAGAAATTGAACAGTGTAAAATGATTCAAATGGCTCTGAGCACTATGGGACTTAACTTCTGAGGTCCATCAGTCAGTGTAAATTCGGAACTACAGTTGCCGCTGTACGGCTTCAACTGCATTCCGACGAACTTTCATTGTGATGTCAGCGCAACAGAAATGTAAATTCGTGGGAGATAATAGCGCATTTTTAATTGAAATTCGCAAACTTGCTGTGCAACATATACGAAACTCCCACAAAATGTATACCGATTTGGTTAAAGTATACGACGTGTCGTTAGCGCTCTATGTTGTAAACTTTCCTTGCGACCGATCGGGGGAAGTTATGATGGCGAAAGAGCTGACTTGTATTGCCAGTGACGTAACTATGATTTCGTTCGACCGTGGGAAAATATTGAGTTCAAATGGTTCAAATGGCTCTGAGCACTATGCGACTTAACTTCTGAGGTCATCAGTCGCCTAGAACTTAGAACTAATTAAACCTAACTAACCTAAGGACATCACACACATCCATGCCCGAGGCAGGATTCGAACCTGCGACCGGAGCGGTAACGCGGTTCCAGACAGAAGCGCCTAGACCGCACGGCCACACCGGCCGGCAAAATATTGAGTACTAACGTAACAACCACTTTACTCCTTCGTTACTCTGGTACAATAGTTTAACGTTGTCAGCGTGGTTGTGTTGCCGTAATACCTGTTAGTTGTTTTTGGAAACAAAAGAAAACACGTTTCGTTCGAAATATTGACGAACACATTATCAGTGAACCTTGACAACATATGTCATTTGCCAAACGATTTGCTTTTTCATGACAGAATTATTTACTTAATGTTCTGAAAAGGATTTTTTTATTTTTAAATCATAATGCTCACGTTTTCAGGAACAAGAGAAACAATAAGTACATTTATATTGTCATATGTATAGTTTGCTTACATGTAATACTTGTGGCAGTGTTCACTTAATGCTTTCTTTAGCCTTCCACACTCTTGAACAAAGTATCGTAAAAAAAAGCACTCCATCTTCAGGCCACGAGTGGCCTACCGGGACCATCCGACCGCCGTGTCATCCTCGTGGAGGATGCGGATAGGAGGGGCGTGGGGTCAGCACACCGCTCTCCCGGTCGTAAGATGGTATTCTTGACCGAATCCGCTACTATTCGGTTGAGTAGCTCCTCAATTGGCATCACGAGGCTGAGTGCACCCCGAAAAATGGCAACAGCGCATGGTGGCTGGATGGTCACCCATCCAAGTGCGGGCCACGCCCAACAGCGCTTAACTTCGGGGATCTCCCGGGAACCGGTGCATCCACTGCGGCAAGGCCGTTGCTGAACAAAGTATGGTAAGCACAAAAATTTACTGCATGTTATGGTATCCCATTGACTGCCTCCAAACTGACAACGAGACGCATTGGCGACATCTGTGCTTACCGAGGACAAGCGCGACAAGTGGACGGCGCTCTGTAGAATTTAGCCGCAGATTTTGTTGTGAATTAATAGAGCTGTGTGGCTCTCCAGAGGCAGACGCAGTGGCCTTAACGTCTGCCTGTTATGACAAGGCTGCGGCTGACCACAACTCGCGCAGGCAGAGGTTATCACTACAGTCCAACGTCGACCTCCAGACCTACGCTTTCAGCAGCTTCTTCCTCATTTGTATATGGTTATCTGGTACCAGTACACGTTTTGCTGAGGACAGCTTTCTTCATCTACGGCGATCGACTTCTGATACTTGCCTTGCTTCGTCCATTCTTTGTGATCTTACTTCCAAGATAAGAGAACACTTCCATTTCTTTGGTCATTGTGGCGCTCCAGATCATTATTAGCGTTGCAACTATTCTTCCTTTACTACACTACTGGCCATTAAAATTGCTACGCCAAGAAGAAATGCAGATGATAAACGGGTATTCATTGGACAAATATATTATACTAGAACTGACATGTGATTACGTTTTCACGCAATTTGGGTGCATAGAGCCTGAGAAATCAGTACCGAGAAAAACCACCTCTGGCCGTAATAACGGCCTTGATACGCCTGGGCATTGAGTCAAACAGAGCTTGGATGGCTTGTACAGGTTCAGCTGCCCATGCAGCTTCAACACGATACCACAGTTCAAAAAATGGTTCAAATGGCTCTGAGCACTATGCGACTTAACTTCTGTGGTCATCAGTCGCCGAGAACGCAGAACTAATTAAACCTAACTAACCTAAGGACATCACACACATCCATGCCCGAGGCGGGATTCGAACGTGCGACTGTAGCGGTCGCTAGGCTCCAGACTGTAGCGACTAGAACCGCACGGCCACTTCGGCCGGCGATACCACAGTTCATCAAGAGTAGTGACTGACGTATTGTAACGAGCCAGTTGCGCGGCCATCATTGACCAGACGTTTTCAATTGGTGAGAGATCTGGTTAATGTGTTGGCCAGGGCAGCAGTCGAACATTTTCTGTATCCAGAAAGGCCCGTACGGGACCTGCAACATGCGGTCGTGCATTATCCTGCTGAAAATAGGGTTTCGCAGGGAGCGAATGAAGGGTAGAGCCACGGGTCGTAACACATCTGAAATGTAACGTCCACTGTTCAAAGTGCCGTCAATACGGTTAAATTTCGCATCTGTAGCACGTCATCTTCGTGGTGTGGCAATTTTAGTGGGCACTAGTGTACTTCACTGCTTTGTTTATTCTTAAGCCATGCTATTGGGTTAAGTATGTTGTCTATTTCTTTAATTAAATCTTCACTGTTGAGCATACGTACAGTTAGAGGGGTATGGACAGGACTCTGCTCAGATGTAGATAAATACCGATATTCTCAGTAAAAAAAAAAAAAAAAACTTGTAAGTTCAAAATCTGACATTTACGTGGAGAATGAATAATAACATCCAAAGTGAAATTTATGGGAAAACTTTCAAAACCATTCGAGATGAAACCTGGGGTTAGACAAGGTGATGGGTTATCGCCTTTGTTGTTCAGTGTAGTTCTAGATAGAGTCCTGGAAGAATGGGAAAAGAAACCTGAAGAAGAAAATTGCTGGAAACCAATTTCATTAGGAGCCAAAAAAATAACCTACGAATCCCCTACTTAGACTTTGCGGACGATTTCGCAATAATGACAGATTCTTGTGAGGTGGCTATAAAACAAACAGAAACTCTAAAAGAATGTGCAGAGAAAGTCGGCCTGTAGATATTGTTTGAAAATACAGTGTTTAAAACAACAAATTTAGAAATTTTCCAATTACAAACCAAATACGGAGAAATTAACATAGAATCACACTTTGAATATCTAGGAGAAATCATCTCTGAAAATATGCACAACAAGAAAGAATACAAAAAGTTCGTAAAGGTATAGGATTAGTGAAAAACCTCTATGATAAAAAATGCTTATCTTTATATGCCAAAATTAGACATTACAAAAAAGTCATTAAACCGTCAATGTTATATGCCAGCGAAACTTTGGCACTAAACAGGAAAACTGATATAGAAAATCTAAAGAAAGAAGGAGGAAAAATAATTAGAAAAATTTTGGGACCAAGATAGACCGAGAATGGATATAGACTACAGGAAACGTCCAAAATTGAAGAATATTCTAACACAGAGACGGACATGAGGAAATGACGCCTGAAATTCTATGGTTAGATAACGAGGCTTCCCGAACACAGACTAACAGAAAGAATAGTAAAATACGTAGATTCCCTCGCTAATGGAGGAGAATGGATCCAAAATGTTAACAAAGACTTGGAATTAGCCAAAATCACTAAAGAAGAAATAGACGTAACGAACAATTTTAGAATAAAAGTAGAAAACTGGGAGATTAAACCAGAGACAAAAGCCCGAAGAACCGGAACAAAATGGAGCGATGAAAGAAGAGCTAAATTCTCGCAAACAATGAGAAACTGGTGGGCAAATAAAAAGAATCAGAAGAACAAGAAGAACGGAAAATGAACCATCTTTACTTAGCGTCTTCCACTCTGGGAGCTTTTCGAGTAATAATAATAATGATAATAATAATAACATATCCCTGTTTGAACATATCTGATTTGTATCCAAAAATTGAGGATTATGCTGTTCCTCGAGTCAACGCAAAAACAAAGCAGAAAATAAATGCTTTATTAAGACCGTTCTAAGCGCCACAGCAGAAAACTGACTGGTTCTAAGTACCAATACGAAAGGTCTTGCAAGCTGATTGTTGCGAAGAAGAAAACAACAAGCGACTGCTGATACTACTGTTTACGAGGCCTATTTCGTTTTTCAAGGTCTGAGCGGTTGTGAAATTAAACCACACTGAAAATCCGATGAAGCTTTGCGCAGATGTGTTGCGCAGTAGCCCTGATACGCCTGTCGATCGCGTCACGTCGCACTTTTCACTTCGGAACACACAGACAACGAACGAACTGCAGAGCATTAAGTCGGAGTACCGATTACGTAGATAAGTAGGTGGAAGGTACAAAATGTTACAAATAAAACATTTTTGATTATCACTGTGGTTTCTATTCCGCGACTGATCAGACCTTGAAAAAAAAAAAAAAAAAAAAAAGTAGCCCTCATATTTACATAAACAGCGCCGCTACCGGTTTAATCTCCCCCCTCCTTGCTAATTCTATCTATTGCTCACATTAGTCTTTTATGAAGATTTGAGAGGAGAGAAGACTACAATAAGCTTTCTAGTTTACTTAGCTTGTCACGCAGAGTAGGCTCCAATTCTTCTTGTCTAGGGGTCTAATTCTCGAAGCTCAAAATGTCACGTTTTAGGTCCTCGCGGTTGGATTGAACTCAATAAATTTGAAGATCGTTGTTGCAGAATTTTTGTTTTTACGTAATTACATTTTCTCACATTTCAGTATACTATAGAGTTTTTTGATTTTTCACATTAACAAAGCCGAGAGTACATTGTTCGCACAAAATACAAAAATGCGTCCGATCACATCAGAGGCATGCTTACGACTCTCACACTCTGCGAAAATAACTATATTCCGAAGGGTTTACAATTTTTCTTAACAAATGAATTTCTACTAGTTCTGTTATATTATTACTTTCGACTATTATTTCATAAATGAATCCAGAAATAACCATAGTAACCAGTACAGTATTGCGTAATTAATAAAAAAATTTTAAATGTGCCAATAGTTTGTAATTTCAAATGTTTCTAAAAAAAATAATTTTAACCCTACATTTAGAACTAGTACTTATCGAATATAACATCGAGACTAAAACATCTTATTGTAGTAATTCATTTTCTTAAATTTTAGCTTGAAGTATAATATACTGTGTATAAAATTAAATGCAAGTTTTCAGAAAAGCAATTGAGATAATACTGACGTGTCCAAAATTCAAAAAAATAATACTGGTATTGACAACTACTGTTGAAGAAAAGTAATGCTGGAGCAGGATGTCCCATTACATAGGTTTTCGAGCCGACTGATTCATCTTCAGATGGTTGTTCACGTTTATGTTACATTTGCTGTTGTGTACATTAGTTGCCCGTTTATTTTTCAACAACTAGTGTTAACATCAACAAATCTAATATATACGTGAGCAGCTGTCTGATGATGAACGTGTCAGTCTTCGTAGATAAATAACATTACTAAAAGTGGATGGTTGTTGATTTCGTCTTTGCAAGACTCCTATTTTGTACACAACCACGGACTCTAAAATGTGCATTTCCAGCTAAATATCAAGAAGGTAGTATTTCTTCCAAGTGCCATTAATACTGATGTAACACGTTTTATTTGTGGTGATATACATACAGATATATAGCTTTAGTTTTTTTGACTCGTAGTAGAGCAGTCAACAAAAACCACTTCTCATGTGTTTTAAATTTTAGATCCCCAAAGGGAAGCACAGCTTGACACAAAAACCATGCGCCATCTACAGGGGATAGGTAAAATAATGTGGATACCTGTACTTACATGGAAATGGTTTATTAATAAGGAGCTGGACCGCCATTTGCCCGTAATATAGCTGCGATTCATCTTGGAATACTGGCATATAATGACTGCATAATGGAATGTTTTGCCACTCTTCGATCAGAACTTCTTCGAACTCCTACAGTGATGACGGAGGCGGAAATCTGCTACGGAGTCTGCGCTCCAATACCGACCACGAGGGTTCGATAATGTTCAAGTCCGGGGACTGTGCTGGCCAGGAAAGACACTGCAGTTCAGTTGCATGCTCCTCATACCGGGATTGTACTGCCCTGACTGTGTGAATGGGTGCATTATTGTCCTGAAATATGGCTTCATTGTTGGGAACAACATTTGAATCATGGAGTGCACCAGATCATCTAAAATGTTCACATAATCGTTGGCTGTAACTCGGCCTTTGAGAGTAATAATGGGACCAGCAGAATACAATGTCATGGCTGCCCACACCGTCACACTTGTACCTCCATGCTTAATCGGAATCGAGCAGTCAGGATTATCGGCTTCTTTTGGTGTTCTCCAGACGTAAACCCTGCCCGATGTTGGAAATAACGAAAACGTTGACTCGTCGGACCATGTGACGTGTTTCCACTGATCAGCTGTCCAAGACACCATGTTTTACGCTTCTTTGCGTTGGTTGTCGTCACTATTGATTTCGGTATAGCAACTCGTTCATTAATTTTCGCTTTATGGAGTCCTCGGCGAACAGTGTCGATAGATACGGGGTCTCGAAGATGGCTATTGAGCTCTGCAGTCACTTTAGCCGCCGTAGTTTTGTGTTGTTTTGACACAATACGTGTTAGCGTATGACGATCTCTGTCACTTTGATTTGCGCCCACTATTACATTTCAACGATGATGACTTTCCATCTTTTCTGAAGGTTGTCATGACTTTCGAAACAGTTGCTCTTGAAATATTTAATAAGTTGGCTGTCTCGGTTACTGATGCTCCAGCTAATCGGGCGCCCACAATCTGCTCTCTTTAGAACTCAGATGGGTCTTTTAACTGCATGTCGACCTCGGTCTCTGAACGCGAACACGAAGTGTGCACTACTCATAAGGCAACGGCCTTGTCGCAGTGGTTACACCCGTTTTCGTGAGATCACCGAAGTTAAGTGCTGTCGGGCGTGGTCGGCACTTAGATGGTTGACCATCCAGGCCGCCATGCGCTGTTGCCATTTTTCGGAGTGCACTAAGCCTCGTGATGCCAACTGAGGAGCTACTATACCGAATAGTAGCGGCTTCGGTCAAGAATACCATCATAACGGCCGGGAGAGTGGTGTGCTGACCTCACACCCCTCCTATACGCATCCCCCTTGAGGATGACACGGCGGTCGGATGGTCCCGGTAGGCCGCTCGTAGCCTGAAGACCGAGTGCACTACTCGTTAACAACTTGCACTGATGCCAAGTCCATTCTGAACACGCACAGTCCAGCGCGACGTGCCTTACCTGCATTGTTGACCGTCAAAGACAACCACCCTCGCATTATTTTGCCTGTCCCCTGCACTAATTCATGTTTGGAAGACTCTCCATGGTTTGGCAACTGGATCAAGTTTAGGGACATGCAACGGACCACCGAGGACACCATAGCGCTGAAATAGCGGTTTGCGATCAACTACACATAGAACGTTATTGAACTCCACTCCTATTAACTGTGAAGACAAAAATCTGCGCAGATGCGGATATCCGACCTTACACTTGCGGGTATTCACAGTAGTTATAGATTAAATAGTATCACGACTATGATTTTCGTCTATGTTTGCATTAAAAGCAACCGACAGGAATCTTTATTGTTGTTTAAGTCATTATTATTACCCATTAGCTACGGAATCCCGCAATATTGGCTTGAATGCGCCTTATCCTGGAGACGGTAAATGTGTTCTTCACATCTGAATAACTGAAGATAGCGACGTAGCGATCTTTCTCCATTTTCACAATATGATACGTCCGCCCTGTTTCCATTCCACCAGCAGCTGCCTTACGGCTGAACCAGACCTGTTTCGGCTACATGGTCAGCTGTCACTTAGCATTTTACGAAAGCTGCCACAGACGGGTACGTAGGATGTTCTAGCACATGTGTCATTGGAAAGATTATTCGCTTTAGTGATGCAACGAACACGCTCCTTAAAAACATTCACAATTACACAATCTAAAACTCATTACATTCATACTGTGGCGAAACAAGCGCTGTATTGTTTGAGAGATGCACAGGCGAGCGAGTGTGCCGGGACTTACCCCAGTTCACTGCTAGTAGCGCCACGTCACCTTAATGCGTCTGTGCGTAGTACATGAGCATTGCCCCATAATTTAAGAATGACATTAAAAGTTAAAGTTGCTTTTCCTAATTTTGTCAGCATGTGTTTTAGCATATTAATGTTTAAACTGTCAAATCTGAGATTAATCGGATAAGTATCTTTCTCTAAATACATGGCATTAAGAAAAAAATAAGTGGTGCTAAATAATAAAGCTATAATTTGCAGATGCATTTCAAAATTAACTGGTATAAGTGTCAACGAGCTTACAGCAATCTTTTGGTCAAAATCTACGTTTCTAAGAAAAATTGAAGGCGCTAAATATTAGACTTAGAAATATGAAAATTTGTGTGACGCTTCAGTTTAGCATAAAAATAGGAACTACGTGACCCCCATTAAGCTACCTCCAATGGTTTTCGAATAATTTACTGAAAACTAAATTTGGAACAAAAACGTCCTTATTTGTAGTAAATTATGTATCTGTTATATTAATGCTAGAAAGTTCTGATTACAACACGTAATGAGACCTATACATAATAGCGCTATGGCAAGTTTCAAGACCTGGATGTAAATAAAAACAAATGTAAGGTCACTTAAACTCGTAGTTCAGAGCTCATGTGCTACTGTCAGTTGCGTTCAAAAAAATCTAGACTGGAAAGTTTAAATGCAGTCGAGCTAAAACTTTTTCTATGATTTTAGCCGTTCATACAAAAATTACGAAGATTCTAAATTGATTCATGACATTGTTATAAAATATTATCTGTCCGAAGAAGCGGCCATTTAGAGGCTACTACTGGTGGCATAAGGCGGATGACAACAGGCGTTCCCTTGGCCGTCCGCTGCGCCTGTATATAAATACAGCCAGAGAGGCAGTGACTTAAATTCACTTCGCACCCAGCTACCATAAGGTCCATGTCAGTCAAACGTCGCATTACGGGATGCGTCGGATGACGTTACAGCCAGACCGCAACTAAAAAAAAATCAAATGGCTCTGAGCACAATGGGACTTAACATCTATGGTCATCAGTCCCCTAGAACTTAGAACTACTTAAACCTAACTAACCTAAAGACATCACACAACACCCAGCCATCACGAGGCAGAGAAAATCCCTGACCCCGCCGGGAATCGAACCCGGGAACCCGGGCGTGGGAAGCGAGAACGCCACCGCACGACCACGAGCTGCGGGCTGACCGCAACTAAACTCATTTTATTAAAGTGTAGTAATTATACTTTACTGGAAGGAGGCTTGCGCAGATTGTAGTAATAGATCTACACACAACTCTCGTAAGCTTTACTGCGTTGCAACCACTTGTAAACAAAGACACAAATAAATGACAGACATTGGTTGCGAGCGGGAATTCATTGAAATCGATTGGCGTGCTAGGGTAGTCCACGCGGTTGCAATGACTACTGTGTTCGGATTATTAGTGGTCAAAGTATCTGCCTAGTAAGCAAGAGGTTTGGGTTCGAATCCCAGTCTGACACTAATGTTCAATTCTCCTAATCGATTTCAATCAATAGCTCACAGCTAATGTCTGTAATTCTTTTGGGTCTAATTAGTAATAACAGATGGATCAAAATAGTGCCTGTCCTTCGAGACATGTCCGAAAGAACTGACGCGACGTATATTTGTAAAAAAAAACTATAAATCAAAGAATACGCGATCAGTGGCAGTGATGCAATTCCACAGACTGCTACGGTCGCAGGCTGGAATCCTGCCTCGGGCATGGATGTGTGCGATGTCCTTAGGTTAGTTACGTTTCAGTAGTTCTAAGTTCTAGGGGACTGATGTTAAGTCCCATAGTGCTCAGAGCCATTCTTTTTTTTTTAGGAAAAGGCCGCAGGAGAAAATAAAAGTCATGGGATGATAATATGCACATACAGAGTGTTACAAAAAGGTACGGCCAAACTTTCAGGAAACATTTCTCACACACAAAGAAAGAAAATATGTTATGTGGACATGTGTCCGGAAACGCTTACTTTCCGTGTTACAGCTCATTTTATTGTTGTTGTTGTTGTGGTCTTCAGTCCTGAGACTGTTTTCATGCAACTCTCCATGTTACTCTATCCTGTGCAAGCTTCTTCATCTCCCAGTACTTACAGCAACCTACATCCTTCTGAATCTGTTTAGTGTATTCATCTCTTGGTCGCTCTCTACGATTTTTACCCTCCACACTGCCCTCCAATGCTAAATTTGTGATCTCTTGATACCTCAGAATATGTCCTACCAACCGGTCCCTTCTTCTTGTCAAGTTGTGCCACAAACTCCTCTTCTTCCCAATCCTATTCAATACTTCCTCATTAGTTATGTGATCTACCCATAGAATCTTCAGCATTCTTCTGTAGCACCACATTTCGAAAGCTTCTATTCTCTTCTTGTTCAAACTATTTATCGTCCATGTTTCACTTCCATACATGGCTACACTCCATACAAATACTTTCAGAAACGACTTCCTGACACTTAAATCTATACTCGATGTTAACAAATTTCTCTTCTTCAGAAACGCTTTCCTTGCCATTGCCAGTCTACATTTTACATCCTCTCTACTTCGACCATCATCAGTTATTTTGCTCCCCAAATAGCAAAACTACTTTACTACTTTAAGTGTCTCATTTCCTAATCTAATTCCCTCAGCATCACCCGACTTAATTTGACCACATTCCATTATCCTCGTTTCGCTTTTGTCAATGTTCATCTTATATCCTCCTTTCAAGACACTATCCATTCCGTTCAACTGCTCTTCCAATTCCTTTGCTGTCTCTGACAGAATTACAATGTCATCGGCAATCCTCAAAGTTTTTATTTCTTCTCCATGGATTTAATACCTACTCCGAATTCTTCTTTTGTTTCCTTTACTGCTTGCTCAATATACAGATTGAATAACATCGGGGACAGGCTATAACCCTGTCTCACTCCCTTCGCAACCGCTGCTTCCCTTTCATGCCCCTCGACTCTTATAACTGCCATCTGGTTTCTGTACAAATTGTAAATAGCCTTTCGCTCCCTGTATTTTACTCCTACCACCTTCAGAATTTCAAATCACATTAATCATGGAATGGGAACACACAGCAACAGAACGTACCAGCGTGACTCTTCAAACACTTTGTTACAGGAAATGTTCAAAATGTCCTCCGTTAGCGAGGATACATGCATGCACCCTCCGTCGAATGGAATCCCTGATGCGCTGATGCAGCCCTGGAGAATGGCGAATTGTATCACAGCCGTCCACAATACGAGCACGAAGAGTCTCTACATTTGGTACCGGGGTTGCGTAGACAAGAGCCCCCATAAATGAAAGTCAAGAGGGTTGAGGTCAGGAGAGCGTGGAGGCCATGGAATTGGTCCGACTCTACCAATCCATCGGTCACCGAATCTGTTGTTGAGAAGCGTACGAACACTTCAACTGAAATGTGCAGGAGCTCCATTGTGCATGAACCACATGTTGTGTCGTACTTGTAAAGGCACATGTTCTAGCAGCACAGGTAGAGTATCCCGTATGAAATCATGATAACGTGCTCCATTGAGCGTAGGTGGAAGAACATGGGGCCTAATCAAGACATCACCAACAATGCCTGCCCAAACGTTCACAGAAAACCTGCGTTAATGAAGTGATTGCACAATTGCGTGCGGATTCTCGTCAGCCCACACATGTTGATTGTGAAAATTTACAATTTGATCACGTTGGAATGAAGCCTCATCCGTAAAGAGAACATTTGCACTGAAATGAGGATTGACACATTGTTGGATGAACTATTCGCAGAAGTGTACCCGTGGAGGCCAATCAGCTGCTCATAGTGCCAGCACACGCTGTACATGGTACGGAAATAACTGGTTCTTCCATAGCACTCTCCATACAGTGACGTGGTCAACGTTACCTTGTACAGCAGCAACTTCTCTGACGCTGACATTAGGGTTATCGTCAACTGCACGAAGAATTGCCTCGTCCATTGCAGGTGTCCTCGTCGTTCTAGGTCTTCCCCAGTCGCGAGTCATAGGCTGGAATGTTCCGTGCTCACTAAGACGCCGATCAATTGCTTCGAACATCTTCCTGTCGGGACACCTTCGTTCTGAAAATCTGTCGCGATACAAACGTACCGCGCCACGGCTATTGCCCCGTGCTAATCCATACATCAAATGGGCATCTGCCAACTCCGCATTTGTAAACATTGCACTGACTGCAAAACCACGTTCGTGATGAAGACTAACCTCTTGATGCTACGTACTGATGTGCTTGATGCTAGTGCTGTAGAGCAATGAGTCGCATGTCAACACAAGCACCGAAGTCAACATTACCTTCCTTCAATTGGGCCAACTGGCGGTGAATCGAGGACGTACAGTACATACTGACGAAACTAAAATGAGCTCTAACATGGAAATTAAGCGTTTGCGGACACATGTCCAAATAACATCTTTTCTTTATTTGTGTGTGAGGAATGTTTCCTGAAAGTTTGGCCGTACCTTTTTGTAACACCCTGTATACAGATGGTGGTAGTATCGCGTATACAGGGTATGAAAGGGCAGTGCATTCGCAGATGTGTCATTCGTAATCAAGCGAATCATGTGAAAAGTTTTCTGACCAATGTACACCATTTGACTTCATTGTTCATGTATTTTACACAATCATGTTTTCGTCATTATAGCCTTTTCAAGTACATCTTGAAATATTAAAATATTTCAGACTGGTCTGTGACATGTCATCATCAAAAAAACATATTTGTGGTCTTATAGACCAATTGTTGTAATACAGTTGTTATCGAAGATACATATAGGGCTGACATTGTGTACAGTGAAATATTTTCGCATTCGGAGGAGAGAGTTGGTGATTGGAATTTCGTGAGAAGATTCTGTCGCAACGAAAAACGCCTTTCTTTTAATGATTTCCAGCCCAAATCCTGTATCATTTCTGTGACACTCTCTCCCATATTTCGCGATAATACAAAACGTGCTGCACTCCTTTGAACTTTTTCGATGTATTCCGTCAGTCCTATCTGGTAAGGATTCCACACCATGCAGCAGTATTCTAAAAGAGGACGGACAAGTGTAGTGTGGGCAGTCTCCTTAGTAGGTCTGTTACATCTTCTAAGTGTCCTGCCAATAAAACGAAATTCTGTACTGGGATAGGCCACTTGCAGCCAACGAAAGACTCAAGTGACTAATTTTTGGTTAAATGGGCAGTGGCGTAAGACTGGTCAGTGGAGTCTCCAAGTATACCAAAGCAGTGAGTTCGGAGGTGACAATGTAGGCAAAAAATAAAAAAAATAAAATAAATAAATAAAAAATAAATAAATAAATAACATTAAAAAGTGGGAAATTTGTGGTAAGGTCTTATGGGACCAAACTGCTGAGGTCATCGGTCCCTAAGCTTACACACTACGTAATCTAACTTAAATTGACTTACGGTAAGGACAACCACACACATCCATGCCCGAGGGAGGACTCGAACCTCCGACAGGGGGAGCCGCGCAGACCATGACAATGCGCACCCGACCGCTCGGCTACCCAGCGCGGTAACATTGTAGGTGACACTCATTAGTTTAAAATGAGCAACAGACCTCATTTCTGATCTATAATAGACATGACAGCGAGTTGACTGTAATCTTGCCAGAATAAATTTGGTGCCCATTGTGTGATTTTTCTTTTTTTGAGTCATCAGCCTTCTGACTAGCTAGATGTGGCCCATCACGAATTCCTCTCCTGAGCCAATCTCTTCATCTCAGATTAGCACTTGCAATATATGTCTTCAGTTATTTGCAGGATGTATTCCAATCTCTGTCTTCCTCTACAGTTTTTATCCTTTACAGCTCCCTGTAGTACCATGGAAGTAATTCCTCGATGTCTTCACAGATGTCCATATCATCCTATTCCTTCTCCTTATCAGTGTTTTCCACACATTACTTTCCTCTCCGATTCTGCACAGGACCTCATCACTCCTTACCTTATCACTCCGCCTAATTTTCAACAGTCGTCTGTAGCACACATCTGAAATGCTTAGATTCTCTTGTGTTCCAGTTTTCCCACAGTCCATGTTTCACTAGCATACATTACTGTGCTATAAAAGTACATTCTCAGAAATTTCGTCCTCAAATTACGGTCTATGTTTGATACTAGTAGACTTCCCTTGGCCAGGAATGCCTTTTGATGCCTTCCTTGCTCCATCTGCCATTAATTTTTTTGCTGCCTAGGTAGCAGAATTCCTCAACTTCGTCTACATCATGACCATCAATTCTCATGTTAAGTTTCTCGCTGTTCTCATTTCTGCTACTTCTCATTAGTTTCCTCTTTCTTCGATTTACTCTCAGTCCATATTCTGTACTCATTAAACTGTTCATTCCATTCAGCAGATCATGTAATTTTTCTTCACTTTACTCAGGACAACAATGTCATCAGCGTATTGTATTGTTGCCATCCTTTGACACTGAATTTTAATTCGACTCCTGAAGCTATCTTTTGTTTCCATAATTGCTTCTTCGGTGTAGAGATTGAACAGTAGGGTCGAAAGACTACATCTGTGTCTTAGCACTTCATTCTTGGTCTGTGTGCGGCCCAAAATGCTCCCAATTCTTCTTACCCTTCTGGGTGTGGTGGATGTTACTGTGATGTCAAGTGCTGATGTAGTGCAGGGAGGAGAGCGGCTGTCGTGACAGCGGAGCGCGCGCATGTGCCTGTTATGCGTGCGTGTGTGCAGGGCACCAGCGTGTACGTGTCGTCGCTGTCGCTGGCGGTGGTGGCTGCGGACCGGTACGTGGCGGTGACGCAGCCGCTGCGCGCGCGGCCGCGCGGCGCCTGCTGCCTTCTCGCCGTGGCGGCCGTGTGGCTGTGCGCGTGCGCGGGCGCGCTGCCGTACGCGCTGCACGTGCAGCACCGGCCGGCCGACGGCGCCTGCGAGGAACACTGGCCGTCGGCGCGCGCGCGCGCCACCTTCGGCGCAGCCACCTTCTGCGCGCAGCTGGCCGTGCCGCTCGCCGTCGCCGCCTTCTGCTACGGCCGCGTCTGGCTGCGGTTGCGCGCGCGGGAGCGCGACCGGCGCGCAGCCAGTTCCGCTAGCCCGCCCGTCGCGGTGCGCGAGGCTGCGCGAGCGCGCGCGCGGCGCACTCTGCGCCTGCTGGTGGCCGTCGTGGCGGTGTTCGCCGCCTGCTGGCTGCCGCTGGCGCTGCTCAACCTGGCCGCCGACCTGAGCGCGCGCGCCACACGCTGGCGCTTCTTCCACCTCGGCTTCTTCGTGGCGCACGTTCTCGCCACCAGCTCGGCCTGCTACAACCCATTCCTGTACGCCTGGCTCAACGACAACTTCCGGCGCGAGTTCCGCCGCCTGCTGCCCTGCTGCTGCGGGGGCGGGAGCGCGGGCGGTGCCCACGCCGATGACGTCGTCGCCGGCGCCTGCGAGCCCGGCCAGTCGGCGCAGACGCTGCTGCCAGAGTCCGACGTCGGCGTCGTCGCGGTCCCCGTCGTTTCCTACTGCGCTTCTGGCGAGGTCGTCCACTTCTCGACTGTCGAGAACCTGCTGGACCTCTCTCCCTCCATCTAGGTCAGTCTCCATAACTGACATTCCTTGTAGATCTGGTATTCTTCGTACATCGAAAATTTCGTCATCTACATAATGAAAAACTTCACAATTTACTCCTCATGGATCCGGTAAAAATGTCGTGTGACTGGGGCCTCCCGTCAGGTAGACCGTTCGCCAGGTACAAGTCTTTAGATTTGACGCACTTCGGCGACTTGCGCGTCTATGGAGATGAAATGACGATGATTAGGAAACACCCAGTCCCTGATCGGAAAAAATCTCCAACCTAGCCGGGAATCGAACCCGGGCCCTTAGGATTGACATTCTGTCACACTTACCACTTTTTTTTTTCCTTTCCCTTAGGGCCTCCCATCTCCCCTTCTAGCCCTTCCATTCGCTCTCCTTCATGCGCCTTCTTCGGCTGCCAGGGGTGGACATAGATCCGGTATTCTTCATATATTGAAAACATCACCATCTAAAGAATGAAAAACTGCACCTGTCATTCATTTTTTAATGCTTAGCACAACACGTTTCTAGAATCTATTCTCATTTCCAAATGTATTTTTTACATAAATGTTTTTTTGACGTTCTCATATCTGTTTTTCTGCCTGTCTTGCGTTGTAGTTGTCTTTGTGAGGCTATAGTGCAACTGGGAAATAGGACAAAACGAAATTTTCCTATATGCTGTGTTTGAGATGGTATTTTTGTTTTTCTGTTGACAAGTATTGTGCCTCCACCATTACTCAGAATAGCACCCAGAAGCAAAGCATCATTTACACTGTTTGTTTCTGTCATCAAAACAAGCTACATAGGTATTACAACATTATGGATTCACAAAGAGTTTGTCCACAGTCAAAGGTGTTTAATGGTGCAGCTCGAAATTATTGTACAGCACAAAAAGTTAGTTGAAAACAGATTCAGTGGTAAAGTGCATAGCGAATCAGTAATTTTTTAAAAATTTCTTTCTAAATGTGATAACAGTACTAAGTTTCATAAATATGTATATTTTCTCAGAGAGAGAGAGAGAGAGAGAGAGAGAGAGAGAGAGAGAGAGAGAGAGCAAAATAAATTTTATATTCAACGTCTTCGTATATATAATATAATCTACATAAAGTGTAACACCTCTGGCTGTGTACAAAGTCTTTACGAAACCATAATGTCGTAATACCTCTGTAGCATGTTTCGATTACAAAAACAAAAAAACAAAAAACATTATAAATGATTTGCCTGTGTCATTTTCTCTGTAATGGAGGAGTCACAATCTTGGAAGCAGACAAACAAAAATACAATCTCAAACAGAGCATCTAAGAAGATTCCATTTTGTGCAATTAACCGATTGTACTATAACCTCCTACAGAAAACTACGGGGTGTTCAAAAAGTCTCTCCAGAGTGCCGTACGATCGTTTGCCACGCGTGCCGTATGATTGTTCGCCTGCCTGGGATACTTCCGCCCAAGTGGACTCTCCCAACATTCCACTGTTTCGTTTATCTCAGCCAGCGTCAGTAGTATCGTTGATGTGTGTCATTACTTATTGACGTGAACGTTTGAGTTTAGTTCCTTTGTTCGCTTGTTTCGTCTTTGTCACTGTTAAAATGCTAACAATTGAAGAACGTGTGTTTTTAGTCGAATAAGTGTTCAAAGCTGGCGGTAAATACACAGTTTCAGTTCGTCAAACATTTAATTCAGTTTTCTCGGAGACAACACTCCCACTTCGCGATACTGTGCGAGATTTGATTAACAAATTTCGAAATACAGGTTCAGTGACAGATGCACCGAGAAGCGATCGTTCTAACGTTTTGTCTGTGGATAAACTACTCGATATTTCCGATAAAATGTCCATGAGTCCGAACAAGTCAGTAAGAAAACTCGCCCAGGAAATCGATGTTAGTGTAGGAACGGCCCACACAGCTGTAAGGAAAAAATTAGAGCTTTTCCCATACAAAGTGACAGACGTGCAGAAACTGAAAAATACTGAGCATGGCAAGAGACTGTGTTACTGTCAATGATTCTAAAATTTCGTTCAACAAAATGGAAGGGATATTCTTAATGAAACGTTTTTCACTGATGAGGATGGTTTCATTTATCTGGGTTCACGAACTCGCAAAATTCTCGCATGGGGAGTGCTGCAAATCCATTGTGTATTCATGAGGAACCACTTCATTCTGTGAAAAATAGGAGTTTGAATTGCAACTTCTAGGCGTCGGATTGTGGGTCCCATATTTGTCAACGAAAAAATAAACGCACAACGATATTGCAGTGATATTCTGTACCCATTCATAGCAGAACTTGTGTTAAGTGAAATACTGAACGGTTATTTACAACAAGATAGTGCAACCGCGCATACAGCTCGCGTTTCAATGTCACTGCTTGCTGATGTTTTTGGTGATCGCACAATTTCACAGCGACTTTGACCTCCACGATCGCCTGACTTAACACCACCTGACTTTTTCTTCTGGGGTGAAGCGAATGCAACTGTCTATAAAAACCGTCCAAAATCCATCGATGAATTGAAAACTGCAATATCCACTTTCACTGCTTCTGTTACAGAAGAAATGTTACAGCTTGTGTTTGGAAACATGATTAAACGAACTGAACAGTGTATTCAACAACAGGGGGGACACTTTCCACATTTAATGTGAAAATTTGTAAGTGAAAATGAATATTCAGTAAAGTAATAACTTGTATTTCAATGAATTTCATTTCGGTATATTCACTGGAGCATATGGCACACGCGGTAAACAATAATAAGTCACTGCAGAGAGACATTTTGAACACCCCGTACAATGCAAGAGAGAAGGAAAATCACACTTGCAAACCTAAAAAAAAAAAATCTTGTGAAGAAATGCCCATGAAAATTGGAATAAATTCTCTAAATGCATTCCGCTAATCATGAAAAAATAAGTAAATGCTGTAGTTTTTTGTTTAAATCATGAAACACTTGCAGGATTTCCAGAAATCATGTTATGACAAACGAAAATGAGTCACTGAAGACTTACTTATCTATACATTGAGGACTCTCAATAATATGCACTCATTATATTACACCTGAAATATACATTTTACAGATTACTGTTGGACAAGAAGTGGGGTCCCACAGGGCTCTGTTCTGAGCCCATTATACTATCAAACTTCAATATCTAGACGGTTTCTTGATGAACCAACTGAGTTAGAAGCTCAAGTCCTTAAGAGTCATTCAGCAATACTACAGACCACAAAAATTTTATAGGCCTCACCGTTGGAAGCGAATGTGAGGTTATACACTGTCAGATCAAAAACAAACATCCTTGCAACAGGTCTGATGGTATTCATAACACGTCCCCTCTTCTCATAGTTCACATTTGCTGCCAAATAGGTGGCCTAGCAGCAGACATAGACCTCCATAAGCATGACACTGTAGAGCATCGTTTTTAGATATAGGTTTCTATCATCTCCTTGTCTTTCCTACAGCCTCTGCAAACCTTGAAATTTGTCTGTGTACTTTTGCTACACGCTATTTATCAATCATATGCCATCAAACATGGGAGGTGATTCAAAATATCTTCTGTTTATAGGTGGCATAAGTCTGTCTGTCTGTCTCTCTCTCTTTCTCTCTCTCTCCATCTCCATCTGAACAAGCCTCAGAGGATCCAACGGTACTGACCAACTGCCGTGTCATGCTCACTTGATAGGCATCACTGGATGTGAATATGCATGGGCATGTGGGCAGCACACTGCTCTCCTGACCATTGTTAATTGTCCTGACCAGAACCGCTACTTCTCACTCAAGCAGCTCCTCAATTGGCCTCACAGGGGCTGAGTACACCCCCCTGTACAACAACGCTTGGCAGACCCAAACAGTCCGGCATCCAAGTGCAGGCATCTGGTTCGCAGAAGAGCTTCTGTGAAGTTTGGAATGTAGGAGACGATGTACTGGCAGAATTGACGCTGTGGGGACAGGTAGAGGGTCGTGCTTGGGTAGCTCAGTTGGTAGAGCTTTTGCCCGTGAAAGGCAATGGTCACGAGTTCGGGTCTCGGTTCGGCACACAGTTTTAATATGCCAGGAAGTTTCAGTTCTTGAATAGTTGTCAAATCCGTGACGTTACAGGTTAGAAGAACTTGCAAACTGACATGCATATAACGTATGGTGTAACAATATCTAGAGCATGCCAGGCCAAACCTGTTTGCAAAGAAATGTTTCGTGATGGTCATCGAAGTAACTGCAGGAAATTTATCGCTATGGACGGAAACTTAACTGGAACTGAGTCATTCAGTCAACAGAGTATGTCAAGGATCTCGATAAGGAACATCTGCACAGTAGAATTTGTAGAATCGTCGTTGGGGCATGTGAGAGTAGGTTCATCAATGAGCACACATTATGTCCATGATAGAGCACGCTTCGAAAAATACAATGTTTGAAGACTGCTGGTAGAGCACGAATTCAGTATGCAAACGATGGGGTCAAGTGATTCTGAACCCAGAAATCAGTTTCTTCAATGGAATATGCTGTTATGCGCATATTGAGACTGGTAGTTATTTCTCTGAAGGGTTTTTGTTTCAGTATAACTCGCCTATATCAATAATGAACTAAATACACATTTACGACCATTGGTTGTTTAGCTGAAAGAACTCAATGTACGATTCTCGACAGTCTGCATAACTTTGAGCCAAAAGATTTGTGACGTCCTGTTCGTGCTACACCGTTTATCACTACATTATTGTTCTTGTTGACTGAGACGGAAAATAAGTTTTGAGATATTTAATCGTGATAGGATTGGTAGGGAGGAAGAAGCGTGTCATCTTGAACGGGGAATCGTCGGCAGATGTATAAGCAAGTTCATGCGTGCCACATGGAAATGTGTTAGGGCTCTGTTTGCAGATAATGCTATCGTTTACCATCTTGTAAGTTCATCAGACGTTAAAAACCAGTTGCAAAATGATTTAGACGGGATATCGGTATGTTGCAAAAAGGAGTAATTGACTCTAAATATGAAAAGTGTGAGGTCATGCACACGAGTACTAAAAAGAATCCACTAAATTTACTTTGAACGACAAATAATGCAAACCTAAAGATGTTAATTCAGCTAAATACGCAAGGATTACGCTTATGAGTAATTTAAAATGGAACGATAACATCATCGAATCAAAGACTGCGGTTTATTGGAAGAACACTTATAAGATGCTAAAGAGAGTGCTTACACTACACTTGTCTGTCTTCTTTTGGAGTATTGCTGTGCGATATGGGATTCTTACCAGATAGGATTGACGGAGGACATCGAAAAACTTCTAAGAAGCGCGTCTCGTTTCGTATTATGGCGAAATAGCGGAGAGAGTGGCACGGATATGATGCACAATTTTTTGTGGCAATCATTAAAAAAGAGACTTTTTCGATGCGGCGAGAACGATATGAAATTGAACAATAACATAGGGTCAGTAATAGGTAAAACATCTACATTTACATTCGTACACGAAAGCCGCCTTATGGGCTGTGGCGGTGGATATACACCACTATTAGTCATTTCCTTTCCTGTTCAACTCGCAAAGAGAGCAAGGGAAAAACTAGAGTCTACATAAATCCGTACGACCCTTAATCTCTCTAACCTCACCTTCGTGGATATTAAGCGAAATATACACTACTGGCCATTAAAATTGCTACGCCAAGAAGAAATGCAGATGTTAAACGGGTATTCATTGGACAAATATATTATACTAGAACTGGCATGTGATTACATTTTCACGCAATTTGGGTGCATAGATCCTGAGAAATCAGTACCCAGAACAACCACCTCTGGCCGTAATAACGGTCTTGATACCCCTGGGCATTGAGTCAAACAGAGCTTGCATGGCGCGTACAGGTACAGCTGCCCATGCAGCTTCAACGCGATAACACAGTTCATCAAGAGTAGTGACTGGCGTATTGTGACGAGCCAGTTGCTCGGCCACCATGGACAAGATGTTTTCAATTGGTGAGAGATCTGGAGAATGTGCTGGCCAGGGCAGCAGTCGAACATTTTCTGTATCCAGAAACGCCCGTACAGGACCTGCAACATGCGGTCGTGCATTATCCTGCTGAAATGTAGGGATTTGCAGGGATCGAATGAAGGGTAGAGCCACGGGTCGTAACACACCTGAAATGTAACTTCCACTGTTCCAAGTGCCGTCAATGCGAACAAGAGGTGACCGAGACGTGTAACCAATGGCACCCCATACCATCACGCCGGGCGATACGCCAGTATGGCAATGACGAATAGACGCTTCCAATGTGCGTTCACCGCGATGTCGCCAAACACGGATACGACCATCAGGATGCTGTAAAAAGAACCTGGATTCATCCGAAAAAATGACGTTTTGCCATTCGTGCACCCAGGTTCGTCGTGGAGTACACGATCGCAGGCGCTCCTATCTGTGATGCAGCGTCAAGGGTAACCGCAGCCATGGTCTCCGAGCTGATAGTCCATGCTGCTGCAAACGTCGTCGAACTGTTCGTGCAGATGATTGTTGTCTTGCTAACGTCCCCATCTGTTGACTCGGGGATCGAGACGTGGCTGCACGATTCGTCACTGCCATGCGGATAAGATGCCTGTCATCTCGACTGTTAGTGATACGAGGCCGTTGGGATCCAGCACGGCGTTCCGTATTACCCTCCTGAACCCACCGATTCCATATTCTGCTAACAGTGATTGGATCTCGACCAACGCGAGCAGCAATGTCGCGATACGATAACCCGCAATCGCGATAGGCTACAATCCGACCTTTATCAAAGTCGGAAACGTGATGGTACGCATTTCTCCTCCTTACACGAGGCATCACAACAACGTTTCACGAGCAACGCCGGTCAACTGCTGTTTGTGTATGAGAAATCGGTTGGAAACTTTCCTCACGTCAGCACGTTGTATGTGTCGCCACCGGCGCCAACCTTGTGTGAATGCTCTGAAAAGCTAATCATTTGCATATCACAGCATCTTCTTCCTGTAGGTTAAATTTCGTGTCTGTAGCATGTCATCTTCGTGGTGTAGCAGTTTTAATGGCCAGTAGTGTAAATCCGAATATCTGTAGTGAAGTTTACATGTTGAATGAAGAGTGTGCAGGCCGTAATTTGTAACTAGTTTCGTTTTTTTCCCTATAGTTCAATAATTGTCACCGCGTGAATTATGCGGTCGATACTGTAGGAAGTTCCGTGACGTAGCAGGTGGTGCCGTTGTCGGAAGGAAAGTTGCAACGCCAGAAAACTGTAGCAAAGTGTAGGAATATAAACAAAGGAATCGTGCTTGGTGTAGGGACTCGCCTTATATACACTGGGGTTATAGAAAAATATGGGAACGCCGTGAAAATGCTTGAACATAAATGCAGATGCTAGCAAAGCCAGCAGGTTACGCTGCTCTGTTTCGCCACGAACGGCACCTGTGGAATGTCCTCAACAGGTTTCAACTGCCAGAGGGGGTCGGAACAGTGTTCTGTGTAGGTGTCAGTACGTAATGCCGGCGCTAAATGGTATCGTAAGGTTGTTTTTGTACGATCCCCTCGGCGAACGTGAAGTAAATTTATGGTAAGACATCGTCGCTGTACACGTTTTATAAACTTCTTGTGCTATATCTTCGAAAACAGCCAGATGTGCCTCCATGCCCCGCCCACACCCAATCCATTTCCGTGACAGCCATAATTGTGTCTACAGACAAACCGATCGAACGTGGGCAAAGTGTTGTTGCTCGTGTGGTGGGTAGTCCGGTAACCCAAGATAACTCAAATGTCTCACGTTTTAGGAGACACCACCTCGAAGATTTATAGCGCAGACAGAGAAAGCGGAAAAACGTCATTTCCCAAGTCACAACGCTGACGAAAATACACTCCTGGAAATTGAAATAAGAACACCGTGAATTCGTTGTCCCAGGAAGGGGAAACTTTATTGACACATTCCTGGGGTCAGATACATCACATGATCACACTGACAGAACCACAGGCACATAGACACAGGCAACAGAGCATGCACAATGTCGGCACTAGTACAGTGTATATCCACCTTTCGCAGCAATGCAGGCTGCTATTCTCCCATGGAGACGATCGTAGAGATGTTGGATGTAGTCCTGTGGAACGGCTTGCCATGCCATTTCCACCTGGCGCCTCAGTTGGACCAGCGTTCGTGCTGGACGTGCAGACCGCGTGAGACGACGCTTCATCCAGTCCCAAACACGCTCAATGGGGGACAGATCTGGAGATCTTGCTGGCCAGGGTAGTTGACTTACACCTTCTAGAGCACGTTGGGTGGCACGGGATACATGCGGACGTGCATTGTCCTGTTGGAACAGCAAGTTCCCTTGCCGGTCTAGGAATGGTAGAACGATGGGTTCGATGACGGTTTGGATGTACCGTGCACTATTCAGTGTCCCCTCGACGATCACCAGTGGTGTACGGCCAGTGTAGGAGATCGCTCCCCACACCATGATGCCGGGTGTTGGCCCTGTGTGCCTCGGTCGTATGCAGTCCTGATTGTGGCGCTCACCTGCACGGCGCCAAACACGTATACGACCATCATTGGCACCAAGGCAGAAGCGACTCTCATCGCTGAAGACGACACGTCTCCATTCGTCCCTCCATTCACGCCTGTCGCGACACCACTGGAGGCGGGCTGCACGATGTTGGGGCGTGAGCGGAAGACGGCCTAACGGTGTGCGGGACCGCAGCCCAGCTTCATGGAGACGGTTGCGAATGGTCCTCGCCGATACCCCAGGAGCAACAGTGTCCCTAATTTGCTGGGAAGTGGCGGTGCGGTCCCCTACGGCACTGGGTAGGATCCTACGGTCTTGGCGTGCATCCGTGCGTCGCTGCGGTCGGTTCCAGGTCGACGGGCACGTGCACCTTCCGCCGACCACTGGCGACAACATCGATGTACTGTGGAGACCTCACGCCCCACGTGTTGAGCAATTCGGCGGTACGTCCACCCGGCCTCCCGCATGCCCACTATACGCCCTCGCTCAAAGTCCGTCAACTGCACATACGGTTCACGTCCACGCTGTCGCGGCATGCTACCAGTGTTAAAGACTGCGATGGAGCTCCGTATGCCACGGCAAACTGGCTGACACTGACGGCGGCGGTGCACAAATGCTGCGCAGCTAGCGCCATTCGACGGCCAACACCGCGGTTCCTGGTGTGTCCGCTGTGCCGTGCGTGTGATCATTGCTTGTACAGCCCTCTCGCAGTGTCCGGAGCAAGTATGGTGGGTCTGACACACCGGTGTCAATGTGTTCTTTTTTCCATTTCCAGGAGTGTATGTTTCGAGTGATCGTGACGGACGGTCATTGAAGTGGATTGTGACGAAACATTAAGAGGACGACAGCTGAAAAGGTCACTGCAGTGCTGAATATCCCCCTCGCGATGTCTGTCAGCAAGGGAGCTCCATAAGTAGGGAATTCTAGAGCGAGCTGGAATTCCAAAACACTCATCAATGATGCAAGTACCTGTAACAGGAAAACGTGGCGACCTGGACTACGGAGCAATGGAAGAGAGGCATTTGGTCGGAACAGTCTTCTTTTCCACTGTTTCCAACTTCTGGACGAGTTTACATGGCCCAAGATTGAAACACAGTGGGAGTTCGGTGATGTTTTGGGCAGCCGTATCGTGTTGTTCCATGGACCACACGGCTATCCTACAGGGTTGGATTACTGCCAGGTATTATGAGATCATTTTAGCGGATCAGGTCCATCCCGTGGTACAGCTTAGGGTGAAGCTGTATTCCATGACGACAGGGGCACTATTCACCAAGCTCGCATCGTGCACGACTGGTTTTGTGGGGACCAGGATGAAAGGTCGCGTCTGCCTTGTCCATCACAGTCCCCAATTGAGCCTTTGTGGTCTACTTTGCGTGCGTGATCGCTCTCCGCCTCATCGTTTCCTGAACTCCGCGCTATTTTGCAGGAAGATTGGAATACAATCCCCATGAAAACCATACAGAACCTATATTTATGCACTGTGAGATGACAGGAAGCTGTTTTGAATGCGATTGGTTTTCCTAGACCGTACTAGGCGTGTTAATATTTTGTGCCTTGGTGCTTCCATATTTTCGTCCACCCCATGAAGCTAACACCCCAATCTCAAGATGTGAGACATTGAGATCGGTGCCAAAGGTTGTATGTAGATCGAATGTGGTGCCTAGGAAGCCTGCCAACTCGGATCGTTAGACAAACAGTCAAACAAGTCGCATTAACGAGTTTTATTACAAAAAGAAAATTACAATACAGTTTTGCAATTACACACATGTGTCACAAGCAAAGAACGACATAGAAAGTAATTAATCTTCTTTCGCATAAACAACCCCAAGTCTCTGCTACATAGAAAATGCAAGCAAAGTTACTAGAGCTGACGCTGCTATCCAAGTCGCCAGTCTTGAAGCTTCTGTTGAACCGGGGCTTCACCAATTTTTTAATTTTTTTTCTTTATTTTCTTTATTGTATTTCAATTAATCATCGGGGCGAGCTGGCAGCAGCATATACTCTGCTCTTCAGCCGAAAAACATAGAACAAACAATAGAAGACATTTAAAAATAACATAAAGGAGAAAACATGGTGTACATAGATATAAAAAAGGGGAAATATGGAAGACAATAGGCAAAAAGGGGCGACTGTAAAACGGAGATAAAAACCATAAAAAAGTAGCGCACACAAAAACCACACACTGGGACAACTAAAAGACCACAAGGCGCAGTATGACCAGAGCGTAAAAGGATCGACGGATGGCGTAGCACAGAACAATCACTGACAGTAACACAAGTACAAGGCCAGCACACAATTAAAATCACACCTCTTGCCACACAGGAGAAACATCACTAAACACAACACTGATGTGGCACACTGATGATGATCAAAATGGAGGATCTGCCAGGCGCTAGAAGATAATGGAGAAGGGAAGCAGGGAGGGAGGAGAAGAGAGGGTGGGAGATGGGCGGGGGTCGCGCCAAAGAGGGCCAGGGAGGGAGGGACGTGGAAGGGAAAGAGGTGAGGACGGGGTCTTGGGGGGGGGGGGGCGGCGCAGAACGAGGAAAATCCGCTCTGGGAGAAGGAGCGGAGAGGAAAAAGGGGGCCCTGGGGAGGGGGGGGGGGGAACAAGGCCAGGTTACAGTTGGAAGGAAGGGTATATGTCCCGGCAAAGTTCATCATCTGTGGGGGGGAGGCGCTGGAAGTTGCCCTGATGAAGGAGGGTGTGGAGGTGGAGAGAGTGAGGGATACAGTGATAGAAGAGCGGAAACGGGCGGGGGGTAGAGAGGAGGCGTCACCAACTGGTTGCGGTGCTTATGTCCTCTTCACATAGGGGCCGCTGCTGCGTTGTCGTCCTGGAGGGAGGTCCTGTCAGCATGCGATTGGCTGACTTCTTCTCACAGCCACCTCTGCTTTGTCATGCAGCACTTTACGCCGTAGCATGGAGTATCGAGCAAAACACCGATTTAGTTCGTACTATGCACTGTCGTCCAGTAGAACATGCGTAAACGGCAATTAAAAGTAACACCAGACCTACAGAGCACATAAGAAGCATATCTGTGAGTGATCGTTTTGTAGATCTCGCGTGGGTGCCTGGGTAGAGGGTGAGGCCATCGCGGCAAAAGTTCCGCATTCAAACCCCACTGATGACTATTTAATTTATCTGTTTACGCGTGTAACTGTTCTGTGGGAGAACATCTTCATGGCACGTAAAAGAACTTTTCGGAATTTGTAGCAATGTTCTTTTGGAAGTCTGCTTCCTCTTCGTTAGTTGAAAGTAGGAAACCTGTAGAGTACAAGGTGTACAACTTTGCCTCCGCCATTTGCCGATAGGTGGCGACAACGGTAAGTAGCGGTCGAAAGAAACAGATCGCAGGCGTCAGTCAGTTAGTTTAGACCTTGGTCAATATAACCTCATTCAAACATTAGTTGATTTGTGTCTGCATCATAAAGTTGTTCTTGATTGACAATGTCAGTTTACGAGCCTAATTCTCTTCATTTGCGGGAGGTGGCACTGTTTTGTTTCAGTATGAAGAAAACAGCGGGCAAGTCTCATCGAATGCTGTCAAGTATGTATGGTAAGGACGCTATTAGTGAAAGAACGTGTCTTGAGTGGTTTCAACGCTTCAAGAACGGCGATTTTAACGTCGTAGACCGGCATAGTGGTGGAAGAGAGAATGTTTTTGAAGATGCAGAATTGGAGACATTGCTGAGTGAAGACTCGCGTCATACTCAAGAAGAATTGGCACGATTAGTGGAGGTGACAGAGCAAGCCATTTCAAAACGTCTCAAGACTATGGGCATGATTCAGGAAGAAGGAACTTGGGTCCCGTGTGAGCTGAAGCCAAGAGACGTTGAACGGCGTTTGTGTATTTGTGATCAGTTGCTTCAGAGGCAAAAACGGAAGGGATTTCTGCATCACATTGTGACCGGGGACGAAAAATGGTTTCATTACGATAACCCTAAACGCAAAAAATCGTGCGTATATCCCGGCCATGCATCCACGTCGACGGCCAAACCGAGTATTCACGGCTCTATCACGCTCTGCATTTGATGGGACCAGCTCGGCGTCGTGTACTATGAGGTGTTAAAACCAAGTGGAACATCACAGGTGCTCGTTATCGAACGCAATGAATGCGTTTGAGCAGAGCATTAAAAGACAAACGGCCGCAATACAGCAGGAAGCGCGATAAAGTGATTTTGCAGCGCGACAACGCTTGATCCCATGTTGCAAAAGAGGTCAAAACATACTTGGAAACGTTAAAATGGGAAGTCCTACCCCACCCGATGTATTCACCAGACATTGCTCCCTCTGACTATCACCTGTTTAGATCAATGGCGCATGGCCTGTCGGACCAACACTTCCGATTCATGATGAAGTCACAAATTGGATCGATTCGTGGATCGCTTCAAAAGATGAACAATTTTTTCGGCGCGGGATTCGTAAACTGGCCGAAAGATGGGAGAAGGTAGTGGCCAGCGATGGAAAATACTTTGAATGATACATGTGTAACAAATTTGTTTCCTTACAGCCTCATATGTTGGGGAAAAAAAGGCGGAAGCAAAGTTGTATACCTTGTACAATTGTACAGATAGGTGTGATACTGTACTGGGCATGTACAAGAGAACAGACAACATTCGTGACGAAGCAGTTAGTGCATTAGTAGTTTCACAGAATAAACATAAACAATCGGAACAGTAGAATAAAAAACTATTGCACCCCACATGCGGAAGTATCAATAGTCACATATAACACTCTGACGCATAATACAGTAAAAAAAAGGTCATCATTGGGTATGACACCACGTCCGTCTGTATGACGATATAACGCTCTACCACTTCCCCACGGAAGCTATACATGTTAGTCACTCACAGATACGCATTTCCTGTGCTCCGTAGTTCTGATGTTACCTTCAGTTACAATTCACACATGTTCTACTGGACGACGGCACACAGTACGAACTATATCGGTGTTTTGGTTGATCCTGTATCGACATACGACGTTTGGTACCGATCTGAGAGTCTGACATCTGGAGCTTTGGGTGTAAGAAAAACCCTCGTGTGATCTATTCTTGACTTCGCGAGTCAGTCTAGCCTTAACAAAGAAATAGAGAAGATCTAATCATTTGCATATGACAGCATCTTCTTCCTGTCGGTTAAATTTCGCATCTGTAGCACGTCATCTTCGTGGTGTAGCAATTTTAATGGCCAGTAGTGTATTTATATAGACTAAAGCGGCGAGTGAAAATTTGTACCAAGGCCGGGAATCGAAGTGCGGTCTTCTGCTTACTAGGCAGATGCGCTAGCCACTAAGCCACATTGACACGGCTTTTCGCACAACTGCACCGATTACCCTCGCACACCTCCCTCCTCGATCCAAATTCTCTCTGCCGCCCCAGTCGATTCCCGGTCTTGATACAAATTTTCACTTGCCGCTTCAATCTATATATATATAAAATCACATCTGCATGAGACAACTAATGTCTATGAAACTGTGTCATTTCATTTGTATAAGTACCTGCTCCAGTGTTCAGGCTGGATCCCTCATTTACGTTCGGTGCTGAGGTGCTATTTCAGAACGTGGAGAGCCTCGGTAATTCCGTTCGTGTCTAAGGAGAAATTTAAAGTAAACTGGGGCGGCAGTGAGAATCTGGATGGACAATCCGTGCAGCTGTGCGAACTGTTGTGCCAAGCTGGCTTAGCGGCTAGAGCAGCTGTCCTGTAAGTAGGAGACCCGGGTGCGATTCCCAGCCTTGGTATAAGTTTTCACTCACTGCTTCGCTCTATAGACATAAAATGATGATTTTTAGTCCTGTGCTGAAGAAGGTGGAAAATGTAAAGCTCGATGCTGAAAGGTCCAGCTTGTCCTTCACACGGACTTATGCAGCTTAGGGAGTATGCTGAAAACGGAAAATTATTGGACACTTGTCAGTCCGATTAGTTCTAGAGTCTTTCAGATGTGGGCAACGGTGTATGCACTGTCTGGTGAAAAGTGTCTGGACACCTAGCAGTGGACATTAATAAGTAATGGCACGACCTCTGCTGGGAATGCTTTTAATGAGGTGTTTGAATGTCTGTGAAGGAATGGCAGCCCATTTTTACTCAAGAGCCGAAACCAGAGAGGGTAATGCTGCTGGACGCTTGGGTCTGGAGCGAAGTCGGCCTTCTGACTTTAACAAAAGATGGTCTGTTGGGCTCAGCTCGGGAATCTAGGCAGGACGGTCCATTTCAGAAATTTTTCTCTGCCTCGTGATGACTGGGTGTTGTGTGATGTCCTTAGTTTAGTTACGTTTAAGTAGTTCTAAGTTCTAGGGGACTGATGACCATAGATGTTAAGTCCCATAGCGCTCAGAGCCATTTTGAACCATTTCAGAAATGTTATTGTCCACAAACCGTTGCATAACAGATACTGCTTGATGACGTTGTTCCTTGGCATGCTGATACAAACAATCATCAACCCAGAAGTGTTGCTCTACTGTGCGCAGTACATAAGTGTTGTCGCATCCTTCCGCATTTAGTATTTGCTTAAGCGCAATATGGGGACCACATGCAAGAACACCCCCATACCGTAACACCATTTGCCCCGACCTTCGCTGTTGGCTCAGCCCATCGTAGCTTGTAACGTTCTGCAGGCATTCGACAAACCCAAACCCTTCAGTCGGATTGTCACTGGCTATAGCGTGATTCATTACTCCACCTCATCCATTTCCAGTCATCCAGTGTACAGTGTGGTCGCCCTTTACGCCACCTCAAATGTCGCTTAGCGCTGACTTCAGAAATATGTGGCTTAGGAGGAGCTACTTGACCATTGTAGCCCATTCTTTTTAACTCCCTACGTACAGTCACTGCGCTAGCTAGCCCGATGGTAGTAATTTGTAACTCATGAATGGTTCTTCCACTGTTTTCATGCTATTTTTCTCAACCACCCTACGCACTACTAAATGTCCCTGTCCGTCAGTACATCTGGTTTACCTGGTCTTGGTTTCGTTGTCGTTGTTCCTCCGCGTTTCCACTTTACAGTGATTTCACCAACAGCGGATGTGGGTAGCTCTGTAAGGGTTGAAATGTCCGTGATGGATTTGTTACCCAGAGGACATCCAGTGAGTAGTCCACGTTCCAAGTCGCTGAGCTGTCCTGAAGGACTCACTCTACTGTTGTTGCTTCTCTACTGACAACACAACACTCATCGCCTCCTTTTATACTGGTGGGTCAACACTCGTGACATCTAGTGGTCAATTCCGCATTACACAGGGGTGTCAGGATACTTTGGATCAGGCAGTGTAGATAGAAATGTACGATATAACAGCGTCCTTACATCACCATACAACCTTACGTGTCTCATACTACAGACTCCAGTTAACAACAATTTATTTGCGCCATGAAATATTGCTGCATTTTGCGTTTCGTCGAGCCCACGGCACTACGTTTCACTGCAACGTAATCACCCGTTTGTGTTTGCACCATTGTGCTAAAAAATGGTTCAAATGGCTCTGATCACTATGGGACTTAACATCTGAGGCCATCAGTCCCCTAGAACTTAGAGCTACTTAAACCTTACTAACCTAAGGACATCACACACATCCATGCCCGAGGCAGGATTCGAACCTGCGACCGTAGCGGTCGCGCGGTTCCAGAGTGAAGTGCCTAGAACCGCTCGGCCACACGGGCCGGCACCATTGTGCTATTTGGTGAACGTGTAACTGGAAACCGTTGCTATTCATATTGTTTAAATTTGTCATCGAGAACGGTATTAACTGCGAAAATTGTTAGGTAGAAGCTAACTTCACAAACTTTCGTGTAAACAGCTTTGTTTTCCCGTGTTAATGCAGTTCAAGGTCATGTTCCTCCTCTTTGAGGAGTCCAGAGTGTTTCTGTGCCATCCGTTCTTACTACCAGCTCCGATTAACACATGTGACATTATTTGGGATGCGAGACATGTGATTCCCTTTCCGAGTACGTAAGAGGGTGCTGAAGCGATGCACAAGCTCGGAAACCCGGCAAGTGTCTGCGGACGCTACGTCACGATGCAAATTGTGGCTACGTAATCAGCCCTCAGCTTATTGTCTTGAGGAGGGCATCCGTTCCAGACTGAGGAAGTAAAGTACGCCAGGCAACTGAGGAGAAATTCAGCATACAAAGAAGCAGGTAACTCAGTAGAGCAGAAAAGAGTTGTTCTTAATGCGTCTTCCGGACGTGGGCGAAACACTTTTGCGTGGAGTCGTTAACCTATTATAAATCGTTATGCCGTTTGCTTATTTTGTTGAAGAATCTCATACTCACTAGGGAACTTTGCATACGAAGTTTTTCATTGGTACGAAAAATATTACTTCTTTGCAACCGTCCCTCTTGCATAAATACAGTCATATCTTAGCAATATAATCACGAGGGCCATATTAACAAATAATACAAAATAAATGAAACTAGTTCCAGAGTGTGGAAACATTAAATATCGTGTTCAACAGGAATCTGGCGCTTGGTCCTCTCTTCTTTCAAAGTATATAAATGATTTACTATGTCCTTCGGTGGACTCTTCAAAAGCTGCCATGTTTTCTAAAACGGAAATATGTCGATAAAGGGCCCAAACATATCCATACCAGATACACCCAGTCGAATAGTACATGAGGCTTGCAACTGGTTCACAAAGAACAGCTTGACGAGAAGCAGAGATCGATGGGCACACAATAAATGAAACTGTGTGAAACTTACAGCCACCCAGAAGAACAGGAAACTAGTGAATAAATTGATCAAAAACGTCAGTTCTGCCTGCTTTACACTTAGAAATCTCTTTATATCGTTTCCCAATATGGTGCAAAGTTCTGCTCTGGGTTGAAGATAGACATTGAGTACAAAATTGGAAACCCTAGAGTTCAATACCAGAGTAAAAGAGTATCTTATTAGCCACTCCTCCTACAGTTTATCGGAATATTTGGACTCAGTATTATGAAATGATTCTCTTCTAAAGAACAGGTAATAATGATTAAACGCTGTGTTAACGACAACCCAACCTCAATAAGCAATTCCTACGATACGTTTTCTGCCACAAGGTAAAAGTGACACATAGTATAATGAGGACATACAGGTCTGTGCCTGAGCTTGGAAGGGCCAGAGGATTTATCCTCGATAGCTGCACGTTGATTGGCCCCATGATCCTTCCCAAAAATTTCGGTATCTGCCACCAGCGGCAGCAATGCGGATCGTAGTGCTGGCTATGCAAGTCGACCTCCGCCCTGGAACTGGGCTGGGATCATCTTGAGAGGGGTTGACATTCACAGAGTGCTGGGTATGAAGGATGATGTCCATAAGAAGTCGAGGAGAGGTCTGCTGATGAACTAGGCCCAGATCAGACGGCTCTAGGTTTATCAGGGCCCACTCAACGGAAGACCTCACTCAGTCAAGCCACGGACTTTTCAGCTACAGTGGTGTAACCTCCCAACCTCATATGGTAAATGGGGACTGTCACCTGCTGGAACTGCCTGATTGGAAAGTAGGAGCATCTTTGTAGAGACTGACTGCTGTTGCTGGCGCTACTGTCAATGCCTGCTTAGGCACATCCTGCTGATCTCAGGGTCTTGTCAAACATAGAGGTGCCTATTGGGAACGCAGGACAGTGTTTGGAGCCCTCTGCCGTGGACTCAGAGGCAGCTCTGGCCGCCAAGTGAGACTGGGAAGTCTATGACAACAAAAACCATGACGTGGGACAGAGTTTATATGAATACTTGTCCGCCCACTGCTGTATTCAATAAACGTTGTCCTGATTACGACACTGTTGCCCACCTGGAAACATCACGAATTACATGCGGTGGTCCAGCGTCTTCTAAGCATTGCAGGTACCTGGCTTGGTTGTACGATGCGTTGGCACTTTATGCTCAAACTGCTGTTCTTTGAGGTGTGTACTTAATTGTGGTCCATGGCGCTATAGTGGCGTCAGAAAGTGGGAAGAGTCCGTCGTTGATGTCTATGTAAGACTTGCACCTAACTTTTACCAGCAACAGTGTAAACCTACAGCTATAGATCGTGAGAATGGTTGAACTGCAATGCATTTTTCGTCTGCATCTTGTAATGCATCTGTGGCTGCCAATAATAAAAATATCACGTAATGTACGGCTATCATAACACCGTTTGAAATAAAATGCAACCACACTATTTTTTCTCAGTTCTTAATTGCCTATAGGGTAATTACGTCAGCTACAGGCAGAATAATAAATAAAATACTAGACCGCAATTTCCTGGAAGTGTACAATAAGTAAATACTATGATGGTGACAGCAAATTATTACAAATTACTCTAGTCGAGAAAAACTATTTGCGATTGAATACCTGAGTTTATTTGGAAGTATCACAACGTTAGCTACTGTTACATACTGTAAACCATAATTCTCATTTTGGTCCCACCAGTACAAACCAGCGCCAAGCGTGCTTAAAAAAATTTAAAAGTCTGTAGACTGACTCAGGAGTCCTCATACATTGTAGCGGTTCTAGGCGCTACAGTCTGGAACCGCGCGACTGCTACGGTCGCAGGTTCGAATCCTGCCTCGGCCATGGATGTGTGTGATGTCCTTATGTTAGTTAGGTTTAAGTAGTTCTAAGTTCCAGGGGACTGATGACCTCAGCAGTTAAGTCCCATAGTGCTCAGAGCCATTTGAACCTCATACATTGTAAAGTTTCTAAATCGTCTGCGCCGATACTCAAAATAAGCCCCTGTTTAAATATCCACGAAAAATTACAAGTCCGACCTGTTTGCTAAACCACCAATAAATAAAAGTCCTGATTGACCCATCAGCCACAAAATACAGATCCCGACTAACTCAGAAGCCGCTTGTAAATACATGTCCCCACAATTTCTCATGCCACAAACACGTACAAGTCCAGATTGTGTCTGTCAGACGGGTAATTCAAACACATAGTCAGCTTACACAAGAGGAAAATGTTACAAGTTCTCACAAATATTTGCATAATGAAGAGGTATAAAAATCTAATAAATCAAGAAATCAAATATATACAGATCCATACTTCTCAGAGATGACAGCTATGCTATCATCTGAGTATCGTATGTTATAATCACCTGAACCGTTCAAAAGTTGTTAATTCAGAGGTTCACTGTGGAAATGTTCATTCACTGTGAAGTATTAACTCCTGTAGTTTTAAAGATATTGTAAATATTGTTGTATCATTGGATGTGCCTCATGTATCTGAGATCGCAGATATGTTCAGATTTGCTTTAATACTTGACTGTGAGTAGTTGTAGATACTTATGAAGCTACAAAAAGCCAACTTTCAGCTTGTCTGACATCCGCCATTTCTTGAAGCATCGTCTGCACGAAGGCCATGCGAGCAACAGCCTTCCAAAGTTCCAGCTTTTTTATCTTCACATTTCTGGCAAAGCTGCTCATCTTTGTACCTGGACTCGTCCGTACCGGTCGCCGAGCCGAACCTCCTGCAGCGCGCCCTGAGCCCTGGGCCTGGTACCGTTCAGCGGTACAACAGTTTCATTCCTACACCGTACCAACAGTGGATGGCCCGTGGTGCAACCCAGTTGTATAGGCACCAGTTTTCGATAGCGCCGTTCTGACATGCACACTACACCTTAACCATGGCAGAACGCGAACAGTTTACAAACTTAAACATTACTGAAATGCTTCCGCCCTCGGCTCGTCCTTTTGGACGTCAGATAAATCGCTCTGTTTTCGCATTACAACAACGACTGCACTGTTTTCTGCGATCCCCCAACCCCCTTTTTATACCCTCCACTGCTAGTGCTACCACCTGCCGCCTGTGAGTGGCTGCTACACATTGATGGCTGGTGGTCACATTGACGTGACAGGACTGTGTAATACGAGGGGCACTCAATAAGTAAAGCAACTTTTTTTCCTCTTCCAGTTGCGGTTGAAAAATCAAAGAATTTGTTGTATGGCGTCGTGAAATATTCCCTCTGCAGTCCCTGTAGTTTCATGAAGTTCCGGTAGCAAGCGACGCTATACTTATCCTCCAGATTGGCGTCTGTAGCAGAGGTGCTGACACTTAATTAAATGTTTCGGGCTACACTACTGGCCACTGAAACTTGCTACACCAAGAAGAAGTGCAGATGATAAACGGGTAATCATTGGACAAATATAGTATACTAGAACTGACATGTGATTACATTTTCACGCAATTTGGGTGCATAGATCCTGAGAAATCAGTACCCAGAATAACCGCCTCTGGCCGTAATAACGGTCTTGATACGCCTGGACATTGAGTCAGAGCTTGGATGGCATGTACAGGTACAGCTACTCATGCAGCTTCAACACGATACCACAGTTCGTCAAGAGTTGTGACTGGCCTATTGTGACGAGCCAGTTGCTCGGCCACCATTGACCAGACGTTTTCAATTGGTGAGAGGTCTGGAGAATGTGTTGGCCAGGGCAGCAGTCGAACATTTACTGTATCCAGAAAGGCCCGTATAGGACCTGAAACATGCGGTCGTGCTTTATCCTGCTGAAATGTAGGGATTCGCAGGGATCTAATGAAGGTTAGAGCCACAGGTCGTAACACATCTGAAATGTTCAAAGTGCCGTCAGTGCGAACAAGAGGTGACCGAGACGTGTAACCAATGGCACCCCATACCATCACGCCGGGTGATACGCCAGTATGGCGATGACGGATACACGCTTCCAATGTGCGTTCACCGCGATGTTGCCAAACACGGATGCGACCATCATGATGCTGTAAACGGAACCGGGATTCATCCAAAAAAATGACGTTTTGCCATTCGTGCACCCAGGTTCGTCGTTGAGTACACCATCACAGGCGCTCCTGTCTCTGATGCAGCGTCAAGGGTAACCGCAGCCACGGTCTCCGAGCTGATAGTCCATGCTGCTGCAAACGTCGTTGAACTGTTCGTGCAGATGGTTATTGTCTTGCAAACGTCCCCATATGCTGACTCAGGGATCGAGACGTGCTTTCACGATCCGTTACAGCCATGCGGATAAGATGCCTGTCATCTCGACTGCTAGTGATACGAGGCCGTTGGGATCCAGCACGACGTTCCGTATTGCCCTCCTGAACCCACCGATTCCATATTCTGCTAACAGTGATTGGATCTCGACCAACGCGAGCAGCAATGTCGCGATACGATAAACCGCAGCCGGCTGAAGTGGCCGTGCGGTTAAAGGCGCTACAGTCTGGAACCGCAAGACCGCTACGGTCGCAGGTTCGAATCCTGCCTCGGGCATGGATGTTTGTGATGTCCTTAGGTTAGTTAGGTTTAACTAGTTCCAAGGTCTAGGGGACTAATGACCTCAGCAGTTGAGTCCCATAGTGCTCAGAGCCATTTTGAACCATTTTTTAAATTTCGCCTTTGTAGCACGTCATCTTCGTGGTGTAGCAATTTTAATAGCCAGAAGTGTATTATGCCGTGGTCGAATGGATTTCGCATTCATAACCAACTTTTCGTTACCATCTTCAGAGGAAATTTTCAAGGGGGTATGAGCTTTTTCCCATTCTCACCCTGGCTCCCTACTCACTGCAGCAAAATTCCGTTTAGGCGTGCTGCCGCGCTGTGGCGTTACGTCACACATTTCGAATACCCGAGCGCAATTCGCCGTCGTCGATTGTCGTCGTCCGCTGTTGCTGACACCCCATGGAGGGAGCCTGGTACACATATTCTTCAGCACCGAGATCCAAATGTCATTCAGTTTCAATTTTACGCTCAGAAGGGCGTGAAATTTAATTTAATTCTTTTTTGGCCATTTTTAGAAGCAACTGGCCTTAAACAGTTAATTTAGTTAGTTCATTCCATTTCTAAGTAATTAATCTACCTAAGTAATTTCTTTCCATATCTAACTGCTTTTGCTACTTTTCGAGTTAGTTCCGGACATATCTTAACTGTTCATTGACATTACGTTAAAACTAAATTAACTGATATCAGAAATCGTGTTGCATTAGTTCAGTTTCTTCCACTTAGAAATGACGCTTGTAGAATGCTGAAAATGCTGGTAAATGCCGAATCAAAAGCTAGACGATGTTAATGTCTTCCGGTAATTGCCATGATCATTCTTCCCAGATGATTTCCTTGACGTCACCTATTTCAAATAGTATAAGCGGAGCAAGGAGGACATCAAAAGCAGACTAGCGCTGGCAAAAAGGTCATTTCTGGCAAGTATCAAACATAGACCTTAATTTGAGGAAGAAAGTTCTGAAAATGTATGCGTGGAGCACGGAATTGAATGGTAGTGAAACATGGACTCTGGGAAAACCGGAGCAGTAGAGAATCCAAGTGTTTGAGATGTGGCGCTGCAGACGAATGTTGAAAATTAGGTGGACTGATAAGGTGAGGAATGAGGAGGTTCTTCGCAGAATTGGAGAGGAAAGGAATATGTGGAAAACGCTGACAAGGAGAAAGGACAGGATGATAGGACATCTGTTAAGACGTCAGTGAGTGACTTCCATGGAACTAGACGGAGCTGTAGAAGGCAAAAACTGTAGGTTTCAAGTGCTACTCTGGGATGAAGAGGTTGCCACAGGAGAGGAATTCGTGGTGGGCCGCATCAGACCATTCTGAAGACTGATAACTCAAAAAAAAAAGCTATAAAATATTGCAGCATTTCAACTGTCTTCGTTGCAATAAACTCAAATTTTAGCATTCTACGTGGTCCAAGTTCACAGTTTCCTAAATTAGTTTAAACTGACTATCCTCTTCAAGAACGTAAAAAAAAATGTTGCATAGCTCGGAAGCGGATCGTCACGCATACTTAATTTTTTTCTTTTTTCAGTCAGTCAGGTTTTCCTTTTCAGCCAGCCAAACGCAACAAAATGAGGCCAGTAAATCGATTCACAAACCCCTGTTTACTGCTGTTAAGAAGCTTTTAACGTTCATCGTAGGTGAAGGGGCTTAGTTTCCTCTAAAAACTTCTAAAGTAACAACATTCACAAATCTATCTAATAACAAAAGCTCGTTACTCAGCTAGTAAGAGTTTTAAAAACATAGTCCGCATATCCTAGGCCAGATCGATCGTTTCGTCTGGTAGCACACCACAAGTATTTTGCGTAAGAGTTGACACAACAGTCCGATTAAAATTACTTGATAGTTGACACTTGAAGCGTTGGAACTGGTTTCGTCCAATCAGAGCGCTCAGCGTCCGTTCACCATTGCAAAACTGCCACAATAATGCGTCAGATCACTTCAAGTTCCTTGTCTGGCATTCTTTGTTGATGTGTTATGTGTCCCGAATCATGGGTCTGCCACTTTTATTTCGTATTTCATCATAAATGACAATCACGCCACAAACAACACACAAATAACGATGCTAATGAAATACATACGTTTCATACACACCTTAACTAAACACTATTGGATGCTTCCGCTCAAGACGCGATTCAACGTCACCTATGCGGTTATCATAAACACAGAGATGGCTTACATTAGATAAGTTTCGGACGACACTGCGTGATCCCGAGTTTTATAAGGCTGAAATTCATCATTGCGAACTGCATGATTACAGTTAAAAATACAACATTGTCACTCAGGGTTGTGCCATAGCGCAAGTGTTAGCGTAAAAAGTTGTAATGTTAAAGGTCGTAGGTTCGAATCTCATCAAATACCAGGGTTTATTTTTATTTCTGAATCTAATCAAAAGAGTTTGATCATCATTTTTATTTAATTAATCGATTTAAATGTAATTTTTTATTTCTAATTGTTTGCCACGTCATTTTCATCATCGTATTGACTTTTTTATTTTTCTACCTAACGTTCTACTTTCGTCTGGAATCTGCCTGTGTCATCTATAATCTGCAACCAAGTGCCAACGAGAACTGCTCATCAGTTGGTAACGTGACAGGTCTTGTAGCCAGTTTTAGGTAACCAATGATAGCAATGACTTACAGTTCGCTTTTGAAGCTAAAACTGAACTTTTTCTGCCTTGGTTTGTTCGTAGAGGTTAGCTTTCATAGCCGTGATCAAAGCGAACGTGATTTTAGTTCTTCTGCAGATTGTTGACCACCACTTTCTCGGTTCCAACGCACATCACGAGATTTTTGTTAGAACATGAGTTTAAATTCGGGGCTACAAAATCAGTCTCCTGTCACAGTTGTCATTCGACTTAAAGTCAGTTATTGACAGAGAATCTCGCGTTTCCGACATACCTTGCGGCGGCCACTTCAAAAATTGCTCCGCATTAACAGCATTTCTGAAGTGGCTGGCCGTGATTGTGTGTTACCTAGAACCGAGCAGTAGCCGGCGACCGGTTTGGCAACACTGTAGCGAAAAGTGACAGACATCAACTGTCAAGTAATTTTAAACAGACTATAGTCGTGTCCCTGTTGCTGTGGAAATTATTAGCTGCAAATGTGTTTCATACCTATGGGTACAGTTCTGCTATTTATTTATTTATTCGCGTCAGAAGCATTTACGATGTATAAAATAATGTACAATATTTACATGTCGTGTGTATTTATATTCACAAGACAATTATTTACACTTTTACCGCCCAGAAGTTAGCGACCTCTATTGTATTTCGCGTTGCATGTAGCAGGTCTTCTGTTGTGCATGTTGCTGGACATTGTATACACTGGAGCAGGTGGAAGGTCATCTGCGTTGCTCCACACTCACAGAGCGGCGGCTCCTCTAGGAAACCCCATTTAGTCAAATTGCTCTTACATTTTGTGACACCCAAGCGTAGTCTGTTGAGGGATTTCCGTGTATTCCAATTCTCTGTGTAGCCGGGTGGTAGTCTTTCGCTTGGTGTAATCCATCCCACAGTACTGGTTAGCCTTGCACGCCATACTTCGATTCGGCATTGCTGTGGTGCCACAACTAGAGCCTCGGTAGATCTGAGGAAGCTCTTCCTGGATTTTTGTCGTGGGTTTGCTGGTTGATATCCATATAGGGAGTGAGCTTCAGAATTTCCTGATTTTTTCTTCTCACTTTTTGCTGCTACCTCTCGGTGGATGTCGGGGGGCGCAATTCCCTTGAGGCTGTACAGTTTATCCAGAGGAGTAGGCTTCAGGCACCCGGTGATGATACGACAAGTATCATTAAGAACGACATCTACGGTTTTGACATGGCAAGAATTGAGCCAAACTGGGCTTGCGTATTCTCTGGCAGAGTAACACAATGCAAGGGAAGAGGTCCTCACAGTGCTGGCGTGTGCTCTCCACGTTGTGCCTGTTAGCTTTCTGATGATATTGTTCCTGGCTGCGCTTTGTGCTTGGTATTTAGGCAGTGCCTCTTATATGTTAACGCATGGTCAAGGCTGACCCCTAGGTATTGGGATACGTACAGTGTTCTAGTGATGTTTCTTCCCAGGTGATTTTGAGGGCTCTAACTGCCTGCCGGTTTTTTAAGATGGAAAGCGCAAGTCTGTTTTTCCAGGATTTGGTCTCAACTGGTTTTCCCTGTAATAAGCTGACAGTTCTCTCAATGCTTTGGACAGATTCTCTTAAACACTTCCAAAGCAGCGGGCTTGGGCGGTGATAGCACAATCGTCTGCATAGATGAAGCTCTGTGTTCCTTCAGGTAGTGGTTGATCATTTGTGTGGATGTAAAACAAAGCTGGAGCAAGCACGCTTCCCTGGGGTAATCCGTCTTTCTGTGATCTCCATCTGCTTCTCTTGCTCTGGAATTCAACAAAAAATCTTCTATTTTCAAGGAGATTCCTTATGAAACAGGTTAGCTGGTAGCCTCTAGTGTTATTGTACAGCTTCATAAGAAGTCTTCTATGATTAACTGTGTCATAAGCTGCTGTTAGATCTATAAATACAGCTCCTGTGATCTCTTCCCTTTCAAAACCATCTTCGATATGCTGTGTTAGTTTCAACACTTGAGATGTGCAGCTCTTTCCCTGTCTGAATCCATCCTGCTGTGGAATGTATATTGTCTCTAGCTTCTCCGTTAGTCGATGTAGGATGAGTCTTTCAAGAAGTTTATAGAGATGACATAGGAGAGATATAGGGCGGTAGCTTTTAGGATCATTTTGGTCCTTGCCTGGCTTTCCTTCAGAGTTTAGGAATCTTGCAGGATTGGACACAGTTGTTCATTAGGTCTCTCAGCCATGCTTTTGTTATCGGCCCAAAGTTCTTTATCTGCTCAACTCTTATATCATCAAGGCCTGCCGCTTTCCCATTTTTGCACTTACTCAAAGCGGGATCCACCTCAGTCTGGGTAAATGGCAGAAGCAGAGTATTAGTTTCTTGGTCAGGTCGTCTCTCACATGTCTTCTTACCAGGCCTGGTTGAATAAGGTGGTTTCCCATTTTGTATGAGCTGGTGTGCAATTTGATCAGCTCGGACATTTGCATGCATATTCGCCTGTGAAGGGTCATTATTCAAGCGTTGTAGAAGCGTCCAGGCCTCGTGACTACTTCTACTCATATCACAGTCTTCCATCAGTTTCTCCCACTGTGTTCTCTTTGCCTCGGAGATTGAGGAGAGGGCAGATATAGCTATTTAGGGAGTTTCCTCACTGAATGGGTTTTCATTGTATTGGGTATAATACTTCTCGAGCAATGTAGCTGTTTCTGAAGTTACACCCTGCAGGCAGTTTGTCTTGCAGCCTCTCAGGATACATGCTCGCGAGCAGAATTTAACAAGCTCAATAAAGTGTTCATACTCTTCAGGAACAGTCTTAATTGTATGAATTTTATCGTCCAGCAGTTTAGAAAGTATCGGCCAATCTGCCTTCTTGAAATTATACGTTCGTCTAAAACCAATTTCTCGGGGTCTTATGATTGGAAGAAGTCCGCACATTATTGGTCTATGTTGTATGTTAGGTATGGGATGACACACTGATTTGTGGCACTGTTGCGCTTCAGTTTCACTCACAAGTAAAGGGTCAGGGTTGTACCCTCGTTGCCACCTTCCCCTGTCGAAGGTTGGAGGTAGTTTACTATTATGAATGAGGGAGAGGGGGTCAGTTTCAGCCCAAGATATAACGGCTTCACCATTCTCATGTTTCTCGAGTGTATCCCCAGGCATGGATGTGGCTATTAAAATCCCCCATTACCACACATATCTTCCGCGAATCAAAGTTTTTAGGAGGAACAAAGGAGAATTGTTCGGAAGGAGGCTTGTACATTGATGTGATCACACAGTTGCTGAGTTCCAAGGTGATGACCTCGATGTTATTGTCAAGTGTACAATAGGCACACAAGACTTGGATTTCTGGCTTGACCAAAATAGCACTTCCATATTTAGCATGAGGTATTTCTGCAGCTAGCTGCAAACCAGGTATTTTCGGTCGTCTTTGCTGGGTATCTCTGTGAGTTCCTTGTATGCACAGTACGTCACACTTCTGTTCACGGCACAGTTCTTGAAGCAGCTGTTGCTTAGGTTGTGACATGCCTTCAGTATTTACTGAAATAACTGTCAGAACAGGTTCTAAAAAGAGCCGTTTATTTATACGTGTCTTGTTTGAACTCATAAGTGCTTCTGGAATGCTATAACTGTCAGAACAGGTTCTAAAAAGAGCCGTTTATTTATACGTGTCTTGTTTGAACTCATAAGTGCTTCTGGAATGCTGATGTTCAGTTTAGTACCTATTTCAGATACCTATGCAGGGGCACCACGTGCAGGAATCAGCTTCACCCCCACGGTTTTGCTAAAACTAGAATAAGATAATCATCTGAATGCTGAGTTCATCCTCAAACTGAGGCGTATTTAAAATATGGCAGCTAGTGGAGACTACTTGTGTACACATTCCTCGAGCGAGAATTGGAGTCCATACACTCAAATGTACACAACACTATGAATGTCACAACTACGTTCTCCTCTTAAACTAACAATTCTTTGTTTACAACGAATAAAAATTTCTAAAACTAGCAGAATTCGAACCCAACAGTTATAGGTTTCGACTTACCGCTTAATTCACTACTCCATTCTTTCACTTAAGTGAGGTGCTGTTATCGACTTGCATGGTCTGAAACATCGGGTGGCACAGTTGACTAAAAGCATGCGATAGCTCTAGCAGTATGACCTGATTCACTAAATTTCACTTTCAGTCCCTGAAAAGCCTGACTTTATTACTAGCTGTGATGTTTAAAGACAAAATACATTTCCACAACATTTGAAGCAATACTTACGAGGAAGGTATTTATGAATCTTTTCCGAAGTGCTTCAGTAGGTACTTACATGCGTCATGGCAATATGTCACACCTGAAGTAATTTGATTAAGGTCGCATTCTTGCACTTTATGAAGATGGATACTGTACCAGTGACATTTGCCGTCCACTAGAACACAGCAAATCTGTGATTCATCTCTGGGTGAAGAGTTATGTTGGCTACTGTGGGAGTCACAGCAACACAAACAAGGGAGGAGAGAAGTTGCAATGGCCAAAGGCAGGAATCCAAAATTAACAGCCGTCTTCTGTTGCTTGCAGATGACGCTGTCGTTTATCGACTAATAAAGTCATCAGAAGATCAAAACAAATTGCAAAACGATTTAGAAAAGATATCTCTATGGTGCGAAAATTGGCCGTGGATCCTAAATAACGAAAAGTGAGAGGTTATCAACGTGAGTGCTAAATGGAATTCGTTAAGCTTCGGTTACACGATCAATCAGTCTAATATAAAAGCCGTAAATTCAACTAAATACCTAGGTATTACAATTACACACAATTTAAATTGGAATGCACACATAGAAAATGTTGTGGGGAAGGCTAACCAAAGACTGCGTTTTATTGGCAGGACATTCAGAAAATGCAGCAGATCTACTAAGGGGACTGCCTACACTACGCTTGTCCGTCGTCTTTGCGCGGTGTGGGATCTTTACCACATAGGACTGACTGAGTAAATCGAAAAAGTTCAGAAAAAGGCAGCACGTTTTGTTGTTGTTGTTGTTGTTGTGGTCTTCAGTCCTGAGACTGGTTTGATGCAGCTCTCCATGCTAATCTATCCTGTGCAAGCTTCTTCATCTCCCAGTACCTACTGCAGCCTACATCCTTCTGAATCTGCTTAGTGTATTCATCTCTTGGTCTCCCTCTACGATTTTTACCCTCCACGCTGCCCTCCAATACTAAATTGGTGATCCCCTGATGCCTCAGAACTTGTCCTACCAACCGGTCCCTTCTTCTTGTCAAGTTGTGCCACAAACTCCTCTTCTCCACAATTCTATTTAATACCTCCTCATTAGTTATGTGATTTACCCATCTAATCTTCAGCATTCTTCTGTAGCACCACATTTCGAAAGCTTCTATTCTCTTCTTGTCCAAATAATTTATCGTCCACGTTTCACTTCCATACATGGCTACACTCCATACAAATACTTTCAGAAACGACTTCCTGACACTTAAATCAATACTCGATGTTAACAAATTTCTTTTCTTCAGAAACGCTTTCCTTGCCATTGCCCGTCTACATTTTATATCCTCTCTACTTCGACCATCATCATTTATTTTGCTCCCCAAGTAGCAAAACCCCTTTACTGCTTTAAGTGTCTCATTTCCTAATCTAATTCCTTCAGACTCACCCGACTTAATTCGACTACATTCCATTATCCTCGTTTTGCTTTTGTTGATGTTCATCTTATATCCTCCCTTCAAGACACTGTTCATTTCGTTCAACTGCTCTTCCGAGTCCTTTGCTGTCTCTGACAGAATTACAATGTCATCGGCGAACCTCAAAGTATTTATTTCTTCTCCATGGATTTTAATACCTACTCCGAATTTTCTTTTGTTTAGTTTATTGCTTGCTCAATATACAGATTGAATAACATCGGGGAGAGGCTACATCCCTGTCTCACTCCCTTCCCAACCACTACTTCCCTTTCATGTCCCTCGACTCTTATAACTGCCATCTGGTTTCTGTACAAATTGTAAGTAGCCTTTCGCTCCCTGTATTTTACCACTGCCACCTTCAGAATTTGAAAGAGAGTATTCCAGTCAACATTGTCAAAAGCTTTCTCCAAGTCTACAAATGCTAGAAACGTAGGTTTGCCTTTCCTTAATCTTTCTTCTAAGATATGTTGTAGGGTCAGCTTTGCCTCACGTGTTCCAACATTTCTACGGAATCCAAACTGATCTTCCCCGAGGTCGGCTTCTATCAGTTTTTTGTATTATCGCGAAATATGGGAGAGAGGGTCACAGAAATGATACACGATTTGGGATCGACATCATTAAAAGAAAGGCGTTTTTCGTTGCGACGGAATCTTCTCATGAAATTCCAATCACCCAACTGTCTCCTCCGAATGCGAAAATACACTCCTGGAAATTGAAATAAGAACACCGTGAATTCATTGTCCCAGGAAGGGGAAACTTTATTGACACATTCCTGGGGTCAGATACATCACATGATCACAGTGACAGAACCACAGGCACATAGACACAGGCAACAGAGCATGCACAATGTCGGCACTAGTACAGTGTATATCCACCTTTCGCAGCAATGCAGGCTGCTATTCTCCCATGGAGACGATCGTAGAGATTCTGGATGTAGTCCTGTGGAACGGCTTGCCATGCCATTTCCACCTGGCGCCTCAGTTGGACCAGCGTTCGTGCTGGACGTGCAGACCGCGTGAGACGCCGCTTCATCCAGTCCCAAACATGCTCAATGGGGGACAGATCCGGAGATCTTGCTGGCCAGGGTAGTTGACTTACACCTTCTAGAGCACGTTGGGTGGCACGGGATACATGCGGACGTGCATTGTCCTGTTGGAAAAGCAAGTTCCCTTTTGTATTGTGCGGGACCGTAGCCCAGCTTCATGGAGACGGTTGCGAATGGTCCTCGCCGATACCCCAGGAGCAACAGTGTCCCTAATTTGCTGGGGAGTGGCGGTGCGGTCCCCTACGGCACTGCGTAGGATCCTACGGTCTTGGCGTGCATCCGTGCGTCGCTGCGGTCCGGTCCCAGGTCGACGGGCACGTGCACCTTCCGCCGACCACTGGCGACAACATCGATGTACTGTGGAGACCTCACGCCCCACGTGTTGAGCAATTCGGCGGTACGTCCACCCGGCCTCCCGCATGCCCACTATACGCCCTCGCTCAAAGTCCGTCAACTGCACATACGGTTCACGTCCACGCTGTCGCGGCATGCTACCAGTGTTAAAGACTGCGATGGAGCTCCGTATGCCACGGCAAACTGGCTGACACTGACGGCGGCGGTGCACAAATGCTGCGCAGCTAGCGCCATTCGACGGCCAACACCGCGGTTCCTGGTGTGTCCACTGTGCCGTGCGTGTGATCATTGCTTGTACAGCCCTCTCGCAGTGTCCGGAGCAAGTATGGTGGGTCTGACACACCGGTGTCAATGTGTTCTTTTTTCCATTTCCAGGAGTGTATTTTGTTGACACCGACTTACATAGGGAGGAACGATCTCAAAGATGAAATAAGTGAAATTAGAGCTCGTACGGAATGATATAGGTGTTCATTCTTCCCACGCGCCTTACGAGATTGGAATAATAGAGAATTGTGAAGGTGGTTCGATGAACCCTCTGCCAGGCACTTAAATGTGATTTGCAGATTATCCATATAGATATATATGTAGATGCAGATTTGTGCATAACACTTGAAGAAATGAACAATTTATTTCTAATACGAAATGAGCTTAACTTCTCCTGTGTTTCCTGTGCCTCCTACATGCAGCCACATCACTCACATTTCGACTCGCACGACGCAGCTACGTAACGTCTTCTTATTACTCAGCACTGACGCTCTCGAAGTCTGCGACTGAAGTGAGGCCGAGCCGCGATGGCCTGTTGATTACATCCGTGTTGACAGGGGGCGCTGAACTCTGTCTTCGTGGAGGTGTGGCGCTGCCCGCTCTTTCCAGTGGCGCGTGGGTCACCGCCTTCTTGATACCGTTTCGTGGTGCTACGCTGGTCTGTGTGCAGTCGATGCTTTAGGACTGCACAAAGAGGATGGTGGATGAAGGATCAAGACACTAGTGTATTCCACTGCAGTTATGAAGACACTTTCACGACCAGCTCAGAAATTAGCAACACTCGTCAGTTGTGCATGAGCTGCTTGACTGTACATTGTCGTCTCAACGAGAAAGGAAGGTATGGACGAAAATCGGCCGTTAAGGAAGTCTTGAAAGAGCAGCATAAGGACGCTGAATTAAACTTCGCACTGGTGTATAGAAGGAAGCCGCTTTCGTACTGGGGCCAAGTTATATTTACGTCGAGACGGTATTTTCCAGTTCATCAAATGGATCTGTCCATGTATATCACTCAAGTAGAGAGAGACTCTAAAGCAAATGTATCCTATCTGTTCTGTGCTGTATGCTGTGATCTCATTATTTCCATGTATGTATGGCATACACACAGCCTGTGCGCAGTCTATGTATGGTGTGTATGTGGTGTATTTGTGGCGTAACTGAGGCTTATCCATGGCGTAATTGTGGCGCGACTATGGAGAAATTGGGGCATACGTGGAGTAATGACGCCATTTCACCAGTTATATATCCAGTTTACTGTTTTCGGGATCTGGAATCATATCTAACTGCCAATTTTACAGCCAGTTTTTCCAATTCCCAGATCTGGAGTCCTGCCAACTCCCAAACTGTACAACCAATACTACCAATTTATAAACGTGATATAGCTGACAGATAAAAGACTAGGCAACTGCAAAATCAGCTGCTAGCACTGTATAAACTGGAAGTGTGTGCGCTGTTATTTGTTGATAGGGTTGAAAATACTAAAAGCGATTTTGTAGAATATGTTCATTTGCATGACGTCAGCTTCCAATCGTCAGTTACAGTAAACCCTCACGGACAAGAAGTGCAAAGTAAAATTTATGGGAAAAGATCAGAGCCCACAAGAATTAACGACGGTGTTCGCCTAGGAGATGGACTGTTGGCACTCGCCTTCAGCCTCATCCTAGACCAAGTCATAAGGAAAAGGGAAAATGATTTAAAAAACCAAAATATCTTGAAGTCTGCCTAATTTGGAGACCAAACGATGACATTCAGATCTATTGCTTAGCTTCTGCGGACGATTTAGCGATAGTACTGGACTGTGAAATCACATATTCCGCCAGAGACGCTGGCCTACAAATGTTTGTAAAACTGAGTTATCCGCCTAAATTTAACATTCAGGAAATAAACACTAAGTATGAGCAAATCAAAATGCTCATACACTTCAGGCATTTCCGTGAGATTATAGAAGCAGCAGGGCTAGAAAAGAAAATGCAATGCGATTGCAGAAACTCAAGACAGCATACGGAAGAACGCAAGACATCTGCATCGAAAAGTGCGCGTCCACACGTACAAGCGCTGCTCATTACAGCACTATTATTAACCTAAAGCTTGTTATTACAGCGGGACTCTATATCACAAAAGAGGAGGCGATCTTGAAAACCATCCAAAGGAAGTTAGAAGGATTGCGACCAGAATTCTTGGCTCAGGAAAAATGTAGACGTATACAGACCGAAATCCCGTTAACGAACAGGCAAATTATCAAGTCTGGTGACAGTCATTACAAAGCTGAGGTTAAAATTTTATAGGCATGTTCAAGTACTCCCGACATTGAAGTTTACACACGAGATTATTACATAGATCGGAAAACTAAGGAATATACCATTGACCCATCAACTTTGAAAAGGACCTCGAGGAAGCCCAGATAGAAGCAGTCTAAGTAACCCTCAGAGAGGAAACAGAGCCATATGGATGATTAGAAGTGTTTTGGTTAGAATTTAAAAGCACTGCGTCATCCAACATAGTCCAAAAAAAAAAAAAAAAAAAAAAACATGGTCTGTAAAATGCATACCTTAAGAGGCATGATCAGTTGTTCATCTTCGATACTATGAAACATCTTTTCTACTGCAAGATCTTTACTTTCCGTATTTGTAGAGGAGAAAGTATTGACTAAAAACAATAAAAATGTCTAGTAAAAATGAGGTCTAAGATCCATGTTTTATGGGCTATGATCATTTGTTCATCCTGACTAGTGTGAACCACCTCTCTTCTTCTACCCAAAAAGTACTCACAGATCTTGTAGTATGTATTAAAGCCCGTGTTAAGTGTACAATTCTTCTTGTTTTCGTTTAAGGAACATGCCCGTAAAGTTTGCCGGTGTTTTCCTTTTGGGGACCTCTGTGTCTCTCTAAACAGTCATCAGGCGCACTTTCTCTGGTGTTTCGGCAGATGTTTTCTATTTCGTTTTTATAATGTGTATCTCGAGTCTGTCGAAATAAAGACTACACGTCTTTCATACGACAAACAGTGTCGACGGAGAGCGTCACTTTGATTCCCATTACATTATATATATGTATAATTGTAATTTTGCATGCCCATTGTACAGACCGGTCCCAGTTTAGTCTAATGTGGTATTCCCTTTATAGATTTGTATTAACAGGGACGCCGGGATGTGAAGAATATCCAGTACTCCAAGAGCTACTGAGCAGCACTGCTGCATGATGGTAACAGTGCAGAGCTGTTGCAGCTGGAGTACTGATTATTTTTTGTGATCTACAGTCCCTGTTAATATGTATCGTGTCTTTTGTTTGTTTTTTATTGTTTAGCAGTCTTTGTATTGGTTGACTCCAGGTACACGCTACAAAAAGACTATCATAAATATATGTCGAAACCCCACAGAAATTGCGACTGAGGACTCTAAGGGAAGATATCAGTTGATCATTTCTTTATTTTATGTAATCTTTAAGTCAATAGCACATCATATGAACTGATAACTTTCCATGACAATGCGTATTTTAACCTTAAAACACTAAAGGAAAAACAGTGGTGAGCACACCACTCATTGTTAACTCTGTTGTAGTTATTTTGATTTGTGTCACGTGTACCGATATTTACATTCTGCGTATTGTCTCATTCCATATCCAAGCGACATTCTCGCACATACCGATTTATGGAACAATTATTTGATTAGTTAATCGATTAATCAATAACACCTTATATAGCATCAACAGTAGGATGAAATTAAAGACTAGTCTATTGCTGCTGTTTGGAAACATGAACAGAAGTGAAGAATGGAATGACTGTTACAAACTCCATGTTAAAAAAGATGCTCTAACATGTGAAGTAACATGGACTGCCCAAAGGTAGTTACAGAGAAGGAAACCAGTAACAAAAGGGAACGTTACAGCAACGACATATTCACATAACCGCCACCACCTGACACACATGAATAACAGAACCAAACATGTAAAGCACGCTGGAAAAAAAGAAACTACTTTCTGAGAACTCCTCCAAACAAAACTCCATAAGAAAAGAGTAGATCATGATCCATTCACATTTAGATTCATGATCCACTTGGACAAAGAATCAATAAATTAATTAACTTCCTTAAAGAAGTTATTCTCTTGAGTGAGGCTGGTTTTTTTATTTGAAACAAACAGATGATTTCATTGGAGATTAACTAATTTTCCCTTGGATATTATCAGGCAGCCAAATGGTAAAAACAACGACAAAAATAATGAGCTGTTTCAAACTAATAAAAAATAACAAATACACATACCAAAGCTACTTAGATCAAATAAAAATTGCTTTGTTTGCTTCCATTTGTCAGCAAATCATGATCTGTACAACAGAATGGAAAGTTCAAAATATAATAGCTTCCCTAACAATGATGTAATGTGGTGGGTATGGGCACACCCTGTATGTACATTGACAGTCCATGTAGGACACTAAAAGAATAGGAAATACAATTTACATACCACATTCCTGACAATGGCATAACATCATATAATTAAAAACATTTTAGGGTCCACACCCGCCATAAATTTCTTGAAGGAATAAATTTACTCCATTGTCTGTTTTTTATTACTATTTTATTTTGTGTACTGTAACGTTTTGGCTTTGTAGCCATCCTCTAGCTAAATGTCTAACTCATTAACTAGTAGTAACCATTCTCAAGCAAAATGCTAAATCATTTTCCTGGAGACTGACTACATAGCTGGAATGTTTTAATGCACAAAATAAAAACTCATTACTAATAAAAAACAGGAAATGTAGAAAAGAATAAAAAACAGAATTTTTTTTTTCATTCAGACGGCCTTCTCCTAGCTGAAGGAGGACTATTGGCTGTTAGTGGACGGGAATCTGATGATGGCATTTGCTGTCCACAGGGTTGGTGTCCGGCTGGGATCGAGACGCCTGGCAGTGCCTCTACCCCGCACGACCAGGCCGCCTATATTCCAGCCACATCTGTGGGAGTCCAGCCCATCCAGATTCTGCCACAGCCACTCTACGCAAAGGACCTGCCTCTTACAGATAGTAATGTCCATGATATCGAGCTACTGGGCACGCCGGAGATGGGCTATGATACAGATCGCCTACTGGAAGACTTCCTCCTCTAGGGCAGTTGCAAAGCCAATAACGTCAACAGTCTGTGCATATAAGACTAGGTCTGTAAAATACAGTCTCACGTAACATTGTTATATGAATCAACAGTAGGAAGACCTATAAAAAATCCTCAAGCGTGCACATCTAACAAGTCTCAGTACATCTGTCCCACTGCTGTCACCTACCAATACAACTGAACTAGCGAAATGGTTTGAAGTTACTGGGTTATAATATACCTACAAAATCATTCAGCTCAGTGGAAACATTTTTGTTCATCGTTAGTGTGTGTGAAACAAACAAGGTCTAAAGTCCTAATCTAATTATACCTGTATGTAGGATGCTACCTTTATGTACAACTGAGGCCCTTTCACAGACATCCAGTTAAATGCATACACAATTCTATATTCCTCCAAATCTATAGGCAATAGTAATTTTAGGAACATCGTGTTTACGGATTACTGTTGCACTTTCATTGTCCCCTAGTGCTATGCAAGTTTATTGACATTTCTGTTGTTACCCATATCCCCAGTTACATCAATGTTTAAGTGACATCATCCTGAGACACCTTCAGGTTCACTATTATCCTTTTTTTCTCAGAACGACTTATTTTGGACCGCTGTCCATTTTAAAATTTCGCCTTGGTGCAGTAAAGATGTGGGAACCTACAGTAGCTTGGTAACCTTGTCTATTAAATACATTCGTTTAACAATCTCATAGAAAGGTGGGACCACATATTTGTACATGTAAAACATATACAGAGAAAGGGGCAGCAGTCAAGAGAAAACTGAGGCAAAACGTCAACAAACAGAACACACTCCACGTAATACTAAAGGGTCAGAATTTCCAACGTTCGACGTGCTTGTATGGAGTACTGATTTTCACTCTATGTTCACATTTAACTGCCATTTGGTGAGATACAGTTTCTCTCGATGTATGTTCACCAAGCTAATGGTACTTCCAGCTCAGAAAACGTTTTTGCGTTACTGGAACTCGCCATTTTGCCATCGTTTCCTTGTGTGCACTATTCTGGTTTTTTTCCCGGTAATAGCCTTGGGTCTAGTTTGATGCCACTAATTAACTATTGCCCTAATCTTTTGATTTCAGCCTACCCCAAAGTTCTAGTTAATTTGTTTTATGTAATCTAATATTTATCTACCGTTCTACCTGCCTCACAGTATTGCTACTTCAAACGTCAGGTAAAATTCTCACTTTACATAGTGTCCCACTAACTGTTTCTTCTTCAAGTGAGAACTTTCTGTAGACTTCTTTCCTTTCCCACTCTTTCAAGCACCTCTTCGTTTTACGCTTTATCTGCCCACTTAACTTTTATCATAGCCATTTCATAGCACCACTTAGTGGGGGCGTCGCATTTGTTGGATTTCTTAACTGCACTTGAGTCTCTTTTAGAGGATTATGAACTGTGAATATATAAGAAGAAAAAATCGCTATTTGCAACAGTCACAGCACTGAACAAATGGTTTTTAAAATTATCAGATGACGGTGAAGCAGCCACGTCAGTTCTGAATTTTCTGCATGTGAACCCCATTATCACATTCACCCTTTTCTGCCACTCCCCTCTGAAGCCCAACAGGTGTAACAACTTGACAAAGAGCTTCTGGTCACCTTCAGAATCTTCTCCACAATCCGAAACGGAAAAATTTAAGGATCACTACGAACATGACACCACAGAAAGTGATTACATTGCAGACGAAACCAGACTGACATTTCACTGTTCACAGAAATTGCCGGTTTTGGTTGACTTTGGGCATCTGTAGCTTAATAAGAGTAGCAAACAAATAAAATCCATTTCATTTGTTTGTTTTTATTCAGATTGGTTTTGTCTGTAAGATTCTTGTGTGGGTTTTGCCTCCTGACGGAAGCATGATCTCTCAAAATGGGTTGTGTATATAATATATTGTAATTATCATTATTAAACATTGTGGATAAAGCTCATAAATAATTATCAGAAACAACTGAGTCCTTTTATCCAGTGAAATTGGAGGCAATTAAAGTAATGATATACTGATACACTACAAGTAGTTGATAATGTAGCTTTGAAGTGTACCGCTCCTTCTCATCACAAATTAAAGAAAGTGGATGTTGTCTCAAACTGAATACTTTTCTGTGAAATACTTTATGACTGTGGCGCCAAAAAAGACTTTAGAAAATAAAAATTTTATGCATTAATCAACGTGTACCTCAAATATGTCAAGTGTTGAATGGCATGCTAAGCTTCATTGACTTAACAGCTAACTCTCAGCAAGAGACTTATGAAGATGAAATTTTAAATATGACTTCAAATTCGTCTACAATGTGTGGTTTTTTCACAGCTCTTAAGGTTACATGTACTCCACAAAAATATTGCTGGTGGTTTTATTGGTCTGCATGCAATACATTTCAGAGTTGCAGAGTATTTTTGCTTTTGTATTTCTGTATCAATAATCCCTTTATCATACAGAGGGATGTAACAGTATTGGCATCATTGCTAGTCAGAAGTGTACCGCTAAGTCTGTGTGAAAAGCATCTGTTCTGCACATTTTTGAATAGAGTGAACTGGATAGTACTTGCTGTGATGATAAGTGGCCAGATCTCACACAAAAGCAAGTAAAAACTTCAGCTAATGTAGATTATGCGTAATGAATGTAGAAAGCTTGTTTCATAACTACATTATCTTGTATAGAATAATGTAACCGAAATTTACTTCCAGGCATAGCGTTTACTGTGTGATGCTTCTGCAAATCTCTACTGTTTATGAATATTATTTTTTGGTTCAAGTGATTATTTAGAATAACAGTGAGAAATACCATCTTCCTAAAGGCTCTCTTTCAGGCACTCTTTTGGTCTTCATTCCACTGGGTTATCATTTCTGTAGAAAGTAATGTTGACAAGGCAATTGTGCATCCCAACTGCATGCCAACTAACAACATCGCATCCTTCTGCCCCAGCTGGCAATCACGAAGTTTCCTTAACAACTGTGTGCACATTTGTTTCACTTTGCCTTTCCTCTTCATTGTTTTAGTTGAATTTCTCCTTGCTCTATTAAACTACTATAACCTCTTTATTTTAGTATGCACATGTACTGTATGCAGCAAAAAGATGTAATGCAGCCTTGATTTAATTTCTTTTTATTCTTGAGTTTCGCAAACTTTCGTATTACCTACTCCAAGTAACCTGATAATTGTAACAGTTGTATAAGTGTAGTGTCTGACAGTTTGATGTCTGATTATATGGTAATTTTGTCACATACGTTCACCATTCAAACTGTGAAACACAACGAGCGATTCTGTTAAGAAGACAGTAATTTTGGGAAATGATGTAGAATTTGTTTGGTCTTTCTATTGCATCTAGCATTCATACCTTGAACGAAACAGCAGTGACATGAACACATCTAAATGTATGCTCGTTCCACTCTGGATTCAATAAGACACAATTGAAATACATCTGTGACTAGTCTATATGTTTGGTACTTATCCACAATGTCTGTCGCACAAATGAATGTACGTAACATATTTGAGAAAAATGCTGTTGTTGCATTACATTTTTCACTTTAACAATAAAACTAACTGTTTTTTACAGCAGAAACGACGCTGCCTTTTTCTTTATAACAATAAAGATAACGTTGGTTTGTAGAGCAGAAACTAGTTTGCAACACCCTGCAGTTATTATTAATTTTTTTCCTTCTGCTAACGATTTGTATATTATTAGTTTTAGATTTGTACATTTACCATTAGGTATCTCTGAGAGTGCATGTGTGTGTGTGTGTGTGTGTGTGTGTGTGTGTGTGTGTGTGAGAGAGAGAGAGAGAGAGAGAGAGAGAGAGAGAGAGAGAGAGAAAGAGAAAGAGAGAGAGAGAGGGAGGGAGGGAGGGAGAGAGGGGGTCTAAATGTCGGTTAGGCGTAAATGAAAATAATTTTTTACTCTCTGCACCATAAATGTCAATAGTATCTGTTTATTCATAAAGAAATAACAGAGAAATCATTGGAGTGTCTTAAGAACTAAACTTATTATTCACTTAACTATAAGAGCACTTGACTCTGTACTAGTGGTTAAATTCTGTACAGCAATAGTGTCAAGTGGTATACATACAAAACATGTTAATACTGTGAAATGCTTATATGATAATATGGCTAAAGCTAAAATATGCAAAGGGTTTTCAGGTCACATCTTCATAAATGAGGGCCACAGACTATGTTCATATCTTTCACAAACACTTTCCAAAGTATGTGTTAGTGAAAAATCTGAACACTGTTCTAGAAAACTGAGTGTCACCATGGAGAAAGATACCTACATGACCCATCGTTTCCTGATGACCTGGCTGTGCAAGATGGTGACAAAACGCATTGAGGAATGTGCAATACAGGGAAACAGACATTGAAAACAACTTGGAGAAAACTGTTGTTGTTGTGGTCTTCAGTCCTGAGACTGGTTTGATGCAGCTCTCCATGCTACCTTATCCTGTGCAAGCTTCTTCATCTCCCAGTACTTACTGCAACCAACATCCTTCTGAATCTGCTTAGTGTATTCATCTCTTGGTCTCCCTCTACGATTTTTACCCTCCACGCTGCCCTCCAATGCTAAATTTGTGATCCCTTGATGCCTCAGAACATGTCCTACTAACCGGTCCCTACTTTTTGTCAAGATGTGCCACAAACTCCTCTTCTCCCCAATTCTATTCAATACTTCATCATTAGGTATCTGATGTACCCATTTAATCTTCAGCATTCTTCTGTAGCACCACATTTCGAAAGCTTCTATTCTCTTCTTGTCCAAACTATTTATCGTCCACGTTTCACTTCCATACATGGCTACACTCCATACAAATACTTTCAGAAACGACTTCCTGACACTTAAATCAATACTCGATGTTAACAAATTTCTCATCTTCAGAAACGCTTTCCTTGCCATTGCCAGTCTACATTTTATATCTTCTCTACTTCGACCATCATCAGTTATTTTGCTCCCCAAATAGCAAAACTCCTTTACTACTTTAAGTGTCTCATTTCCTAATCTAATTCCCTCAGCATCACCCTACTTCATTCGACTACATTCCATTATCCTCATTTTGCTTTTGTTGATGTTCATTTTATATCCTCCTTTCAAGACACTGTCCATTCCGTTCAACTGCTCTTCTAGGTCCTTTGCTGTCTCTGATAGAATCACAATGTCATCGGCGAACCTCAAAGTATTTATTTCTTCTCCATGGATTTTAATACCTACTCCGAATTTTTCTTTTGTTTCCTTTACTGCTTGCTCAATATACAGATTGAATAACATCGGGGAGAGGCTACAACCCTGTCTTACTCCCTTCCCAACCACTGCTTCCCTTTCATGTCCCTCGACTCTTTAACTGCCAACTGGTTTCTGTACAAATTGTAAATAGCCTTTCGCTCCCAGTATTTTGCCCCTGCCACCCTTAGAATTTGAAAGAGAGTATTCCAGTCAACATCGTCAAAAGCTTTCTCTAGGTCTACAAATGCTGTAAACGTAGGTTGGCCTTTCCTTAATCTTTCTTCTAAGATAAGTCGAAGGCTCAGTATTGCCTCACGTGTTCCAACATTTCTATGGAATCCAAACTGATCTTCCCCGAGGTCAGCTTCTACCAGTTTTTCCATTCGTCTGTAAATAATTCGCGTTAGTATTTTGCAGCTGTGACTTATTAAACTGATAGTTCGGTAATTTTAGCATCTGCAACACCTGCTTTCTTTGGGATTGGAATTATTATATTCTTCTTGAAGTCTGAGGGTATTTCGCCTGTCTCATACATCTTGCTCACCAGATGGTAGAGTTTTGTCAGGACTGGCTCTCCCAAGGCCGTCAGTAGTTCTAATGGAATGTTGTCTACTCCCGGGACCTTGTTTCGACTCAGGTCTTTCAGTGCTCTGTCAAACTCTTCACGCAGTATCATATCTCCCATTTCATCTTCATCTACATCCTCTTCCATTTCCATAATATTGTCCTCAAGTACATCGCCCTTGTATAGACCCTCTATATACTCCTTCCACCTTTCTGCTTTCCTGTCTTTGCTTAGAACTGGGTTTCCATCTGAGCTCTTGATATTCATACAAGTGGTTGTCTTTTTTGCAAATGTCTCTTTAATTTTCCTGGAGGCAGTATCTATCTTACCCCTAGTGAGATAAGCCTCTACATCCTTACATTTGTTCTCTAGCCATCCCTGCTTAGCCATTTTACACTTCCTGTTGATCTCATTTTTGGAATATTTGTATTTCTTTTTGCCTGCTTCATTTCCTGCATTTTTATATTTTCTCCTTTTATCAATTAAATTCAATATTTCTTCTGTTACCCAAGGATTTCTACTAGCCCTCGTCTTTTTACCTACTTATCCTCTGCTGCCTTCATTACTTCATCCCTCAGAGCTACCCATTCTTCTTCTACTGTACTTCTTTCCCCCATTCCTGTCAATTGTTCCCTTATGCTCTCCCTGAAACTCTGTACAACCTCTGGTTTAGTCAGTTTATCCAGGTCCCATCTTCTTAAATTCCCACCTTTTTGCAGTTTCTTCAGTTTTAATCTACAGTTCATAACCCAAAGATTGTGGTCAGAGTCCACATCTGCCCCTGGAAATTCTTACAATTTAAAACCTGGTTCCTAAATCTCTGTCTTACCATTATATAATCTATCTGAAACCTTCTAGTATCTCCAGGATTCTTCCATGTATGCAACCTTCTTTCATGATTCTTGAACCAAGTGTTAGCTATGATTAAGTAATGCTCTGTGCAAAACTATACCAGGCGGCTTCCTCTTACATTTCTTAGCCCCAATCTATATTCACCTACTATGTTTCCTTCTCTCACTTATCCTACTCTCGAATTCCAGTCACCCATGACTATTAAATTTTCATCTCCCTTCACTACCTGAATAATTTCTTTTATCTCATCGTACATTTCATCAATTTCTTCATCATCTGCAGAGCTAGTTGGCATATAAAATTGTACTACTGTGGTAGGCATGGGCTTCGTGTCTATCTTGGCCACAATAATGCGTTCACTATGCTGCTGGTAGTAGCTTACCCGCACTCCTATTTTTTTATTCATTATTAAACCTACTCCTGCATTAACCCTATTTGATTTTGTATTTATAACCCTGTATTCACCTGACCAGAAGTCTTGTTCCTCCTGCCACCGAACTTCACTAATTCCCACTATATCTAACTAAAACCTATCCATTTCCCTTTTAAATTTTCTAACTTACCTGCCCGATTAAGGGATCTGACATTCCACGCTCCGATTCGTAGAACGCCAGTTTTCTTTCTCCTGATAACGACGTCCTCCTGAGTAGTTCCCGCCCGGAGATCCGAATGGGGGACTATTTTACCTCCAGAATATTTTACCAAAGAGGACGCCATCATCATTTAACCATACAGTAAAGCTGCATAGCCTCGGGAAAAATTATGGCTGTAGTTTCCCCTTGCTTTCAGCCGTTCGCAGTACCAGCACAGCAAGGCCGTTTTAGTTAGTGTTACAAGGCCAGATCAGTCAATCATCGACTGTTGCCCCTGCAACTATTGAAAAGGCTGCTGCCCCTCTTCCGGAACCACACGTTTGTCTGGCCTCTCAACAGATACCCCTCCGTTGTGGTTCCACCTACGGTACGGCCATCTGTATCGCTGAGGCACGCAAGCCTCCCCACCAATGGCAAGGTGGGTGGAGAAAACTATGAAGAATAAAAAAATACGCAGAAATTCAGTTGACTGGGGAGTCACTGATGAAAACGATATATATATAAAGTTGGACTAGGAACAACTGTAACGAGTCAGCTAAACTAATCGTTGTGTAGTACTAACATTAAGAAAAAGACCATAGGTCCACATCATCTGTGGAGAGCACTGTCACCTATAGTTCACAAGTATGGATCCTCTCCAGCAAAATAAAATCAGGAATAAGGAGAGTAGGAAACAGATTTTGTAGGCAATGCTGTGAGATGACTTTTCGAGATAAAATTGGGTTGACTGAAATTGAGAGAAAATTGCAAATTTAAAATTAACTTTGTGATGCTGTAGGAGAGAAGCAGTTACCATGGTATTGTGACATAAGTTTATTGACGGAGGAGCTGCCACAGGTAACTTGGAAATGCAGCCCTGCAAAGAAAAAGAAATGAGATGGACTGAGGAAAAGTTTGGTGTAGCGAATGAAAGACATTGTGAGAAGATGGCATTTAGATCCATGGAAGTGACAAAATAAGAAGTTGTGGCTCTTAGGGTGTGGCAAATCTTCTTTGAAGCTGTAAGATAAAGACGTCAGCTCATAGATAGACAGAATTTTTTTTTTTTTTTTTTTTACTTTTGAGAGTGTCATAGGCTTTGTAGCATGGCAGCCATGAACAGTTTATGTTTTGCAAATCAGACTCCTGCATCAATGGGTAATTTATAGTTTATGTTGGCGCTTGGCACTCAGTTAATTTGGTGGTGTGATCGAATATTGTTTTACGTGTGCAGCAGGTGCATATGTAAAGGTAAGTGTGCTAGGAAAAATCTAAGCTTATTTTAACTGAAATTGCTAAAGTAATAAAAAAAGCGTGTTGGGCGTGAGGTACTACTTTGACTCTGACAGTATTTTAAACGATGTAAACAGTTGAAAACACAACTGGTGCTGTGCAAGTAAACTGTTTTGATATTAAGGGCTGCACTCTTTCAGCCTCTTTCAGTACAAACAGTGTACTGTAATAAACATAGACCAATCCTTCTCACAGTAATAAATTAGTCTTATTTATGGATTCTTTTGTTACTTCTTGTTATAAAAATTCCATATTTAAGGTTGAATAACAAGTACACTGTTTTTTTCTACTGATTTTTGTTAAAATTTGTAACTAGTTTTCGTCTTATTAGGCCATCTTCAGGAAACAACTGACTAGCGTACACAAGGGACACTATCTACAGTATAAGATACAATCCACTTGCACACAGTTTTGTGCACCAAATTCGTTTTTAACGTTTACATTGCCTGAAGTGAAATTTCAACGTTAAAAAACAAATTTGGTACACAACATTCTGTGCAAGCGAACAGCATCTTTGCTTGTAATTATTGGTTATCTAAGAAATAGTGTCCCCTGCAGACGATAGTCAGTTACTTCCTAAAGATGACCAAATAAGCAGAAAACTCGTTAGAAGTAAACGAAAATCAGTAGACCAAAACTGTGTATTTGTTATTCATCCTTAAAAAATTAGCTAAGCACGGATGGTAATGAACTGCCAATATACTTTAAGTAAGAGACAGTACTGATAGGTTAATATCGAGTTTCTACAGTACATATCGTGGGCAGAACACATCTGAAATCTAAAGACGCTACTAAGCACCAACAGTCCATTCGCAGATGGCCACACACGTAAATGCCATGGCTACGGAAACTCCGTGTGGGCTTTCTTATAATTATTGCCTGGGTTTTGGAGGGGTTTTATTTCAATAGCCACTGATTACACCAGGAAAAAGCTGTTGAAAATGGAGTTGGATAAACTGTTTGGACTTCTGGAGTGTTGGTTAGAGGGCTAGGAAAGCAGTGTCTTCAGTGTACTGAATTAAGTGCACAGCAGAAGGTGATTTAGGCGTATTGGCAGCGTAGAGGATAAATGAAGGAAAGGAGAGAGGACAGAGAATTGGGGCACAACTGCAACAGTGTATTAGATATATAGATACGTGAACAGGTATTGTTATTAGCGACAAAGAACGGAAACAATAAAGTGAGCACAGTTAATTGGAAGAGACTTCACTATGCGATCAAAAGAATCCGGAGACCTGTCTGAAAATGACTTAACAAGTTTGTGGTGCCGTCCAGCGGTAACGCTGGAATTCAATATGGCGTTGGCCCACCCTTAGCCTTGATGACAGCTTCCACTCGCGCAGGCATACGTTCAGTTAGGTGCTGGAAGGTTTCTTGGGAAATGGCAGTCCATTCTCCACGGAGTTTTGCACCGAGGAGAGGTATCTATGTCGGTAGGTGAGGCCTGGCACGAAGTCGGCGTTCCAAAACACCCTAAAGGTGTTCTGTAGGATGCAGGTTAGGACTCTGTGCAAGCCAGTCTATTACAGGGATGTTATTGTCGTGTAACCACTCCGCCACACGTCGTGCATTATGAACAGGTGCTCGATGATGTTGAAAGACACAATCGGCATCCCCGAATTGCTCTTCAACAGTGGGAAGCCAGAAGAGGGTTGAAACATCAATGTAGGCCTGTGCTGTGATAGTGCCACGCAAAACAACGAGGGGTGCAAGCCCCGTCCATGAAAAACACGACCACACCATAACACCACTGCCTCCGACTGTTGGCACTACTCACGCTGGCAGATGGCGTTCACCGGGAATTCGCCATACCCACACCCTGCCATTGGATCACCACATTGCGTACCGTGATTCGTCAATCCACACAACGTTTATCCACTGTTCAATCGTCCAATGTTTACTCTCCTTACACACAGTGAGGCGTCGTTTGGCATTTACCGGCTTGGTGTGTGGCTTATGAGCAGCCGGTCGACCATGAAATCCAAGTTTTCTGACCTCCCACCTAACTGTTATAGTTCTTGCAATGGGTCCTGATGCAGTTTGGAATTCCGGTGTGATGATCTGGATATATGTCTACCTATTACACATTACAACCCTCTTCAACTGTCGGCGGTCTCTGTCAGTAAACAGACGAGGTCGGCCTGTACGCTTTTGTGTTGTAAGTGTCCCTTCACGTTTCCACTTTCTCTATCACAACAGAAACAGTGGACCTAGGGATGTTTGGGAGTGTAGTAATCTCGCGTACAGACGTATGACACAACTGACAGCCAATCACCTGACCACGTTCGAAGTCTATGAGTTCTGCACAGCGCCCCATTCTGCTCTCGGAATGTCTGATGACTACTGAGGTCGCTGATATGGAGTATCTGGCAGTAGGTGGTAGCACAATGAACCTAATATGAAAAACGTATGTTTTTGGTGGTGTCCGGATACTTTTAATTACATAATGTATGTCTGCACTTTGAAGAGGAGATCATAATGCCACGCATGGTCATGGGCTTTTCCGAGGTCAAAGGACACCAAAACTGCGTTTATTTCTTTTGTTGGGTACAGCAGCTGCCCGACATCAGAGAAAAAGTTCCAGGAGAATCCACTCTGGTTAAAGAAGGGATAGGAGCTGGTTCAGGTTTTATGGCTGTGTTGACAGAGGATGAAGACTCTGATAAACACTGAAATAGTGCTGATGGGTAAATGTGAAGAAGTATGGTTATAGTACTCATTGAGTTAGAGGTAAATCAGGAGTATGAAGATTTTGTATGACTGTGGAGAGTATGATGTTGTAACGGGTTGCAAGGGTTGCTAGGATAAGACCTGGGACATTCTTTTTAGGGATATGAAGGTAATGCAGTTGCGGCTGGGAGCAGTGTTCGCGTTTTTTGTGTAATACATATGCCATGTGCTATGATGACCAGCAAGTAAGAACATATTGAGGAGTTGTTCTCATTCTTGTCAACACAAGCGATGTTTATCTGCATTAATATGTTTTTGGTGTGTAAGTGATAAACAAATATTAAGCAAAGTTTTTCTGTTAATTTATTCACTTGGCTATTCGGCAATAGAAACCTCTTAAAGTGTGATGACAAGTTGTGGACCTGTGCCTCTAGAAGAAACGAATTAAAATCTGAAAGGTAAGTATATCCTCAAAAGTTGTGAATTACTGGATCTGCATATCTTCACACATGGTAGCTCAGGTACTTGCCACTGAATGTAAGGTAGATCCAAGGCTACAAGAATGCAGGAAATTTCTCTATTAGAATTTCCATTCATCAATGACAAAAAATTTAATACGATAAAATGCAAGTCAACTACCACATTCCAACTTTTTAAAATTTACCAGAAATTGCAAGACATTTAAATTCTCTCCAAATTCTTTTTTTTTAAAAAAAACCAGCGAGATATTTAAAAGCGATGGACAGTAAGCAACAGCAGCGCTGCATACAGCGTATACAAACAAAAGTCGTATGCATAGCGACACATAACGTCGTTCATTGTGAATCATAAATAGTTGGGAAAGAGACACCGTATGACATTGAAAAAATCATCTTTGGAATTAATTTGTACTCATAGAAAACCCAATCAAAAGCAAACCTAACACAATATGTATCTATAAAAATCTTTTTAATAACACTTCGTAAGTAAAATAGAAAATAAGATTCCAGGTTGCCTCTTCCACAGTATCAAATGCGGGGTCCGTAACGACACGTGAAAACCTGATTATCTATTTAATCCATCAGTAGTGTAGGGATGTCAGATGCGCAAAATATGTATTGGGTTAAGATCAAAGATCAACGTCCATCCTGTGGAGAGATAAGGAATGGAACCACTTCCAAGAAAAGAAAAACGAGGGGGATGGGGCTAGGGAAAGTGAGGAGAAAGCATTTGGTACAGTGGAAGAGACAACCTAGCATTTTAATTTTTGTTTTACCTACGAAGTGTTATTAAACTTATTTTTATAGATATGTTTTCTTTTAAGTTTGCTTCTTGTTAGATGTTTTGCAAGAGCGAAGTAATTCGGAAGATGATTTTTTTTTCAGTGTAATACTATGTTTCTTTCCACAGTATTTACGGATCACAATGGACGATGTTATTCGTTGCTGTACATACGACTTTTGATTGCATATGTCAATGCGACGCTACCGTTGTTTACTGTTCATTGCTTTAGATATCTTGCTCTTTTCAGAAAAAAATTTAAAGAGCTTTTAAATGAACTGTTGTTTCTGGGAAATTTTAAAAGTTGGAATGTGGTAGTTGACCTGTATTTTTACTGTATTAATTTTTTTTGTTCTTGATGAGTGAAAATTGTCATGAAGAAATTCCCTGCATTCTCGTAGGGCACTCCCTACCTGAGGCAGTGTAGGAGCAGTTGTTTGTCTGTCCTGCCAATGTTCATAGTAAAACTTGACTTTGATATATGCTTATGTAGAATCTTAATGTGGTTTGCACACTATTACAGACTATACCGTTTTGTCTGTTTGGTATGTATATTCCTGGTATGATATACATCTACATCTATATGGATACTCTGCAAATCACATTTAAGTGCCATGCTGAGGGTTCATCGAAGCACCTTCAGAATAACTCTCTATTATTCGAATCTCGCACAGTGCGTGAAAAAACCCAACACCTATATGTTTCGGTGTGAGTTCTGGTTTCCCTTATTGTGTTACGGTGATCGTTTCTCTCTATGTAGGTCGGCGTCAACAAAATATTTTCGCATTAGGAGGAGTAAGTTGGCTATTGAAATTTCGTGAGAAGATTCCACAGCAACAAAAAACGCCTTCGTTTTAATGATGTCCATCCCAAGTCCTGTATCATTTCAGTGACACACTCTCCCCTACCTCGCGTTAATACAAAACGTGCTGCCCTTCTTTGAGCTTTCCCGATATACTCCGTCAATCCCCTGTATCCTGTAACTGCACTCAGTTTTAATGGTAATTTATTGGAGAAATTGTAATATTAACTTTCTGTGTCACAGGATGATTTGAAAATGGGTTCAGGTGACTTGAAACTAATCATCTACTAAATAAAAAAACTGAATGTTGCAACTTTGGCTGTGTTCTACGTCAAACTGATTGACACAAGTTGTTGTCCCGTAACTAGTCCAGCATGCAGGAAATCTATAAATCAAATTTGACGTTATCCCTTTTCTGCTCAATTTATATTCCACTTTAGATGTTAGATGCTGTCAGTTTCTTGCTCTCGAATCTCTTTTTCAAGTACACGGTTAAAAAACATTGGAGATTGGCCGTTGCCTTGTAAAACTTGTGTTCAATCGCAAACTGATCCGAAATTTTTCCTGTTGGTTTTTCTTCTAAGAATTCCATTTTTTCTTATCTGTTCCAAATTCTTCCAGGTTTCTGAATGAAAACAGCCTGTATATAGAGATGCATGCCATTTTATAATCTACATATGTATAGCAGTATTCTTTCGGTCTCTTAGTCCTTTCATGAAATATTAGCTTCAGATAGTTGATTTGTTCTGCACAGGACCTGATTGTCCTAAACCCTGTGTGATATTCTATGGATTCTACCTCCAGCTGTTTTTCAGTTGTTTTGAGAAGAGCTGCAGAAAAGACATGGTGAGCTACAGCGAGTAAAGAAATATGTCTTTTTGGCACCTATTTTGTCACCTTTCAGCGTCTGCCTATTAAAGTCTCAAAAACATAACGCAAATACAGTTTATATTAAACTTCCTGGCAGATTAAAACTGTGTGCCCGACCGAGAACTCGAACTCGGGACCTTTGCCTTTCGCGGGCAAGTGCTCCACCATCTGAGCTACCGAAGCACGACTCATGCCCGGTACTCACAGCTTTACTTCTGCCAGTACCTCGTCTCCTACCTTCCAAACTTTACTCTTCTGATAGTATTTGATAATTTTCAGTGATGATGTTAATTTGATTCAAGCATCTAAGGATTTATATTTAAAATTCCGAAGAATGCGTTAATGACTCTCTCGACAAAAACTAGAAATTAATAATGACTCCTTAGATACCAATATTTTATAATAATATACGTTTCTTGATGTCTATACCTTAGACATACCACGACATGATTATAACGACAGATTTTAAACAGATTAAAAAGAGGTATAAAATTGTGAGTGCATTCAATATGGTGGTTAAATGAAAACATGGAAGAAATCTTATTTTTTGTTAAATTTCCTCTGTACCTTACATTGACTGTGTTCAACAAAAAATAAGTACATCAATACCTGTGCTCCTGGCCTATCAATATAGCAGTTAAAATCCGAGAAACTCTCAGTCTAGTATTAACGTAAAGCAACAAATTGTGGCAAGATCTCATGGGACCAAATTGCTTAGGTCATCGGTCCCTAAGCTTACACACTACTTAGTCTAACTCAAACTAACTTACACTATGGACAACACATGCACCCACGCCCGACGGAGGACTCGAGCCTCCGACAGGGCAGCCGCGCGGACCGTGACAAGACGCCTTAAACCGTGCGGCTACCCCGCGCGGCGTAAAGCAACAGCGGATTCCGTTATGTTCGCTCGAAGAAAATGTAGAAGAAGACAGTGAATATGTGAGCATTCAATAAAATTATTGAGGAACATAATTCCTCCTGGGGTTGTGTAAAAGCGTACTGTATGATTCTTATTCTAGCGTATGTGCCCCCCCCCCCAACCCCGCCTCAGCCGTCTGACTGCATCCTGTTACTAGATTTTCTGTTCGTGGTGTAACGTTCAGACTGGAAGTGACATACGATGCCGACTCCAGTGAATGAGGTGCCCACGCCTCCAGGCGCCACACAACTTGTCCTGTGTCAGCAGATCTCAACTATCTGTTGACTCCCAGTTACGGAGAGATACGGACTCGCCTGTCTCCGCTATTGTTCTGGTATCTCTCTTTGTGTGTCTCTCTCTCCCTCTGGGGTCGTATCTTCCACGGAGAGTTACGATCGACCCGGAAATGAAGGCGCCTCGGGTGAACAAATAAAGCGAGCTTTTTCAGCGCCAAATGACAGCTCGCCTGACAAGAAAACTGGTAACCGGCGGACGGGGGGGGGAGTGGAGTACTGCAGCCGGAAACATGACGTGTGCCGTTTTATATGGTGAATGGTGACAGGTACGGCTGCAGGGTCAGCCGAATGCACTTTTATATACTCGTATTATGTAGACTCAACACGGAATCTGTCTAGAAACTCGAAGAAATTCTGATCGTATGTTACGTCTGTGAGGAGCACAAAACTCAGTTAATGAGACAGGGAATGAGGTAGCAAACTGGAAAAAAAAAACGACATACCACGAAGGAATTATCTGAATAGAACGGAAAGCGGTAGATGTGATGTGCATGCACAGATGATCAAATGATTACAGTTTCAGAAAAAAAGTACAATTCAAGAGAAAGAGCTTCACAAACTGAGCACATCAATAATGCGTTGCTCCACCTCTGGTCCTTACACATGCAGTTGTTCGGTTTGGCACTGATTGATAGAGTCGTTGAATGGCCTCCTCAGAGATATCGTCCCAAATTCTACCCAACTGGTGCGTTAGGTCGTCTAAATCCCGAGGTGGTTGTAGGGCCCTGCCCATAATGATCCGAACATTCTGAATTGATGAGTGACCCACAACCTTGTTGGCCAAGGTAGAGTTTGGTAAGCACTAAGACAAACAATGGAAACTATTGTTGCGTGCGGGCGGCCATTATCTTGCTGAAATGTAAGCTCAGGATGGCTTGCAATGAAGGGTAACAAAACGGGGCGTAGAATATCGCCGAAGTACCGCTGTAACAATCACTTCTGGTTGTCGGGCCGTATGACGGGCAACACTGAAGTTGGTACACCACTGCTGTCTGGGGCTGCTACTGACACATCTCCACTGCTCATCGGGGCTCAGTTCAAAGCAAGACTCGCCACTGAAGACTGCTCTGCTACAGCCAATGAGATTCCAGGTCGAAGGCCCTTTGCTTGTCATCCACGGCACCCTTACGACACAGTGGTACATCGAGGATATTCTATGCCCCGTATGTGGCCCTTCATAACAAGCCATGCTGGGGTTACGTTTCAGCAAGATAATGCCAGCCCCCAAACGGCGAGAATTTTTACTGGCTGTCTTCATGCTTGCCACGCCGTACCTAGGCCAGCAAGGTCGCTAGATGTCTCCCCAGTTTAGAACGTTTGGAGCAGAGCTGTCCAAGTTGGGGATTTAACGTGTCAGTTGGGCAGAATTTGAGATTATATCCCTCGAGAGGACATCCAGTAACATTATATGAATGGTGGCTGCTCTTTTATATATACATATCTGCCCAGAAGGCTAATACGATTATTCAGTGCAGAGTACTCTCGGCCCGACCTCGTGTGGGACTTGGCGTGATGCGACGAGCAAAAAGAGGAAAAAGGGCTATGAGACGCTACTTGGGTTGTGTGTGGCAAATGGGAATTTGGATAGAGGACGGAGGCGTGCTTGGATTACGTGCAGTTGTGCCTAATCACTGTCCAAAGGTGGCGTAGATCGTTAACGCATCTGCCCAGTATGCAGGAGACGTGACTCCGAATGCCGTCCTTGGTACAATTTTCATTTGTCGTCAAGGAGTTATTTCATTGGACGAATGCGGCGCAGATTGCAATTTCTCCTTTCTGTACATACCCAATAACTCTATGAATCAGTGGCAAGTCGAATAGATGCTTCCACAAGGGCCGGAGGCGGACCTACGCGTTATTCAAGTGGCTCTAAGCACTATGGGACTGAACATCTGAGGTCATCAGTCCCCTAGACTTAGAACTACTTAAACCTAACTAACCTAAGGACATCACACACATCCATGCCCGAGGCAGGATTCGAACCTGCGACCGTAGCAGCACCGCAGCACCGGACTGAAGCGCCTAGAACCGCAGGGCCACCGCGGCCGGCTACACATTATTGACGTGAACAATTTGAGAAGCTCTTTCTCTTGAACAGATCACCCAGTTCTTCTGGAATTGTTATCATTTGTTTGTCTGCAGATGTACATCACATCTGTCATTCGGATAATTCCTTCGTGGTGCCCCTTTTTTTCTTTGTTTTGGAATGTATTGATTCACAAACGGAAATTAAGTGATATTTACGTCATTCAATGTCCATGCCGCCGATGCTTGACATAGTAATCAATAACTGCGGTGTTGAAAAGTAGGACAAATCACAAAATCTCACTAAGGTTCCAGAGTCTGACAGAGTCCCTGTCATGTTCTATATACAACATTTGTGAGAACTGAGCGCCTAACCCTACAGTACCTCACATTCCTTGACCACAGGTAAATTCGCATGTTTGGGAAAGAGCTTAGAACACCCATCACTAAAGAAGAAAGGAGAACTAATCCACGTAACTACCGTCCTATACCACTCACATTTCAAACACTGTGGCCGAAAACCAAAACAACTAAACTCTGAGATCAGTCCACAGAGGACGACGCGATGCCGAACGGCTGCCGTGTCGTCCCCTGACATTATGACATCATTCGGTTGAGGTATGGAGTGGAGTGGACTCAGCACACCACATTTCCTGGCCGTTGTCGACTTTTTTGGCCTAGGAACCGCTACCTTTCACTCAGATAGCTCAGTTGGCCTCACAAGGGTGACTTGGTTCCATTCCTGCCCTCCCACCAACGGGAGAGCTCTGGCAGTGCTGGGAATCGAACTTGGATGTTCCATATGGCAGTCAGGCGCTTTGGCCTTTCAGCTACTGACGTAGACCAAACATAGACGTAATATTTGTCAAATAGTTTCTTCTAGATCTTAGTACCTGCTTCACCTTTCCTAATGCTCTCATTCCCACACAAATCTTCCCTCTTTGTCTTCTGTACAGCTTCCATTCCACGTCATTACACTTCCCAGCTACTCGAAGTATTTTCAGTTTTTCTGAGTTTTTTTACGCTTAGTTCTATTTTAATTGGAGCTTCCTCCTTCCTTATTTTCATCACTTTTGTCTCGAAACAAAATCGGAATCAAAATTGATTCCAAAAACATCGCTCACGAAGTCAACACGCAACAAAAAAATGGTTCAAATGGCTCTGAGCACTATGGGACTCAACCGCTGTGGTCATAAGTCCCCTAGAACTTAGAACTACTTAAACCTAACTGACCTAAGGACAGCACACAACACCCAGCCATCACGAGGTAGAGAAAATCCCTGACCCCGCCGGGAATCGAACCCGGGAACCCGGGCGTAGGAAGCGAGAACGCTACCGCACGACCACGAGATGCGGGCTCAACACGCAACATTCTCACATGATAAACTCAGTGCCATTTACAGGGAAAGCCAAATTTATTCGGTGATTCTAGACTGCTTGAAAGCTTTTGATTCAGTACCATATCAATGTCGCCTAAGGAAAATCCTTTACTGTGGCATACCTGAATAGTTCTACGATTGGTTCGAAAATTTTCGAGTGAAGCAGCACGCTATTCTGAACGCACGCTCATCTACAGAAACTGAAGCAATATCTGCTGTGCCGCTGGGGAGTGTAACAGGACCATGGCTGTCCATGTTATACAGTAATGTCTTTGCGGAAAGTATCACTTGAAATCTCAAGCTTTTTGCATACCGTGCAGCAGTCTATGTGGAAATTTTATCCAGTGAATACTGCAGTAATATCTACTTATGCCTATGCAAGAGTCATCCTAATGCGATTACAAATCTTAGCTTCCAGAATCTACCCAGAATCTCAGTGTGGCTTCAGGCCCGGCCGATCAACCGAAGATATGATCTTCTTCTTAAGACAGCTACAAGAGAAATGTCGTGAGCAGCAGAGGCTGCTTTATATTGCTTTCATTGACCTTATTAAAGCGTTTGATTTAGTGAGCAGAAATGGGCTTTTCAAACTGTTGCAGAAGATTGGATGCCCACCTAAACTACTACAGATAATTGTCTCTTTCCGTGAGAAAACACAAGCAACAATCTGCTTCAGCGGTAAAACATCAGAAGCATTCCCTGTTAATAGCGGTGTGAAACAGGGGTGTGTGTTAGCTCCTACGTTATTTGGGATTTTCTTTTCCCTTCTGCTCAGATTTGCCTTAGAAGACTGTGAGGAGGGAGTGTATCTATATACGAGGTCTGATGGAAATCTTTTCAACATTGCTCGCCTCAAGCCCAAGACCAAAGTAAATGCAGTTGTTATCCGTGAGTTGTTATATGCGGACGATGCAGCTCTAGTAGCGAACACAGAAGATGAGCTGCAGTATATAATCAACAAATTATCACATGTCTGTGAAAAATTTGGTCTACTCATCAGCCTTCAAAAGACTAAGATCATGGCGCAGAGCTGTACCAACCTTCCATCCATCAGCATTGATGGCAATCCTCTCCAGATAGTTGATGACTTTACCTACTTGGGATCCACAAGACGTAGCAACTTGTCCATGAACACTGAAATTACTAACAGAATCGCAAAGGAATCATCTGTTATGGCTAGATTGAAAAACAGAGTATGGAACAACGGACTGCTTACCACAAAAACTAAATTAAAAGTCTACAACGCTTGTGTTATAAGCACCCTTCTCTATAGCTGTGAGACATGGACAACTCGTTCTAGGCATGAATCTCGACTCAACACTTTCCATCTCCGCTGTTTCCGGAAGATCCTTCAGATCTCTTGGGGAGATAGAGTACCCAACATCGAAGTCTTTCATCGTGCAAGCACAACCAGCATCTTTGCACTCTTCAGTTATCGACGTCTAAGATGGTTGGGACATGTCAGGCGCATGGATCCTGAACGGATACCGAAACAACTGCTGTACGGAGAACTTCAGGAGGGTGTGAGTCCAGTGGGACCACCGCATCTTCGTTTCAAGACTGTCTGCAAGAGAGACATGACCAAGACCAGCATCAATCCAAGTCGCTGGGAAAGCATTGCAGATGACCGTTTCAAGTCGCGAGTAACTGTGCGCAACGGCGTCAAGCTCTCAGAGGACGAACGCACACAGGAACAAATCAGGAAGAGGACAAAGCGAGGAGACACAGCGGCTTCTGTTCGAAGTCCCTCAAATTTCACATGTCCAAATTGCAGTAGGGACTGCCACTCTCGAGTGGGACTTTTTAGCCACAGCAGACGCTGCAGACTCTGAACCAAGCATGCTACACCATCATCCCTCAAGGATGGACGGATGCCATTATTACTATCTACTTAGTCTAATAATATCTAGTTAGTCATGTGCTTTGATTTATTTATTCATCCAGGGATCGTCTCAGAATGATGCGGGGTTTGCACCAGATAACTTATGTTTCCCACTGCAGTACTACACACACCAACAACACCCGCTGATGATTCCTGGGAGACAAACATGCTGATACGCTCCCTGCACCAACTCTGATCTCTTCGGAGAACTGACTCCAGGCTGGTACACATGCTACTGTGCCCCATGCACACCTCCATGTCCTCCCCTCAGAAAGCCTGAAAAACTGAGCACCCTCTCTACGATGAGTGGGATATTGAGGAGTGGAAATTTCTGAGGACAGCAATGTTTAGACACATGAAAAGAAATTGAAATAGACGCATGGGCTCATATGTAGATAACGCTAACGACAGTCTATGATGTGTTGATCAATTATGTGTTAACCTCGGCTTTATATATGTTGCCTACGCACATAGTTGTACACAGTGCTATTGAGTGCTGTGTTTAAGATTACAAGCTATGTATTTTCAACTTTAAGGCGTTGACATGTGGAGATTTTGGTCTAATTGGGTTGGAGACGATTTATACAGATACGAATATACAGTATTCATCCATAAACGTTGTTATTTCATCAGCTTCACCAAGATGCCATCTGATCAGTTAACGGTTCCATCTCATACTTGGGCACTGCATGTTTCAGGATAACAGCAGAATTGCTTATATTAATAAGACAAGATTTTCACTTGCCAGGTTCGATATGGAAGTAGTTGGACAACGCCGATCCTAATCCAACATATATGACGTTAAGATTTTGATGCTCTGTATAGATAAAGGCATCACACCAACCAGTTGCAACGATGTTGGTTCCCTGCCATTACTACATAATGAGGTTTAATTTATCATGATAAATTCACAGTGTTGTTTCTATGACAAATTTGCTATAGTTAGATGTTACTTACATTTCAGGTTCTCATAATTAATGGCAGACTTATTTCATACTTGCTACATTTGATCATAGTGACTGAACTTCATCGAAACTAGTCAAGTAAACTTTTTGTAGGTTACGGTGACTATGGCTTGAATGCCAGCCCGGTTAGCTGAGTGGTCTAACACATGGCTTTCTGGAGTGGGAAGGAGCGCCTGCTCCCCAGCACGAATCATCCCAGTGGACTTCTGTCGAGGTCCAGTGAGCTAGCCAGTCTGTGGATGGTTTTTAGGTGGTTTTCTATCTGCCTCGATGAATGCGGGCTGGTTCCCATTATTCCGCCTCATCTACACTATGTCGGTCGGCGATTGCTGCACAAACAAGTTCTCCACATATGCATACACCACCATTACTCTCCCATGCAAACATAGGGGTTACACTCGCCTGATGTGAGACGTTCCTTGGGGGGGGGGGGGGTTCACCATGGGCTGAACCACACAATAATCCTAGGTTCGGTGTCGGGTGGTGGAGGAGTGAAGTGGACTCATTAGTTGTCATGGGGTTGTGGACCACTGCAGCTGCAGTGGGGACGGAGCCTCTCTGTCGTTTCTTCTAGGTCCCCGGTTAACATACAATACAATACAATACAATGGCTTGAATACTGTACTGAAGTCAAATAATTTTGAAAAAAATTACATTTAGTTGCTCTCCTTAAGACAGTCATGTCTAATTACAAAAAAGTCAACAATGCATTGTTAGTATACTGGATAAATTGCAGCTTGAATGCAAAATAGATTGCATACAACACTTGTACAGCCCACCATGTTAACTGTGCATGTGTATGGGACCCATATCAAGTGTGACCAACAGCATGCATCAACGGTGTACAAAGAAATGCAGTACAAATGTTCACACACTTTTCTGACTAGGCAGTGAGTGTAACAGAACTGTTGAAAAGATGTAACTGACAGAAACGCCATAGATCTTGTAAGAACCTTCCTAAAAAATTTCTTCCATGCAAGAGACTACAGCAATCCTTTATCCCCCCTCCCCCTCTGTGTCAACCCATTAGAGGTAGTGCAGATAAAATCAGGAAAACAGCAGCTCTCACAGGGGCATACAAGCATTCTTCCCACTCTCCATCCATGAGTGGAAAGGGCAAGAAACCTTAATATCTTGTACAATAAACTACATCCTCTGCTGCACACTTCACAGTTATTAGCAGAGGGTCGATGTACATTGAAACCAAGTGGTCCAAATTTCCTTGCGTGAATTCTCTCAGTGTTCCAGCCACGTAACGCAGACTGCAGAATGCACTCGCACACACTGTGTCACTGTGTCACTGTGTCACGTTAATCCGTATGTGACGTCGATGACTGAACTGGATGCTTTCCATGACGATAACGCAAACCTGCATGGTTGATGGAATAGGGCAAATGCATCAGGCTGAGGTGTGGAAGCATTGTCCTTAAACAACTGACTGAAGTTATGAAGCCAATCTGTTGTGAGATAACCCTGCCAGAGGGAGGCAAGAACAGGTTAATGAGGGTTTTTACCATGTAATTAACGGATTTCTTCATTAGGAAGTAGTTAACATTGTAGGACAGGAAACCAAATCAACATGTAGGCGTCTCTCATTCGTGGTACAGTGATACACTATATGCTCAAAAGCATCCAAACACCCCTACATAATGTGTAATTCGCCACCACATATCACGAGAGGTGTACGCACCATCCCAACCCTTTCTGAAGATGCTGAAGTCGGTTGTTAGCGATGTAACTGTGAAGTAGAAATGGTAAGGGAACAGGCACAGCCAAACCAAGACCAGGCTGACATCATGTACTGACCGACAGCGACCATAGAGCACTGCCGAGGTGGTTGTAAAAAAATGCTTGAAATCAGCATAAGGAATAGCTTGTGAGTACCATAGTGCTTCCAGCAGTCCATCTAGCACAACAGCTGTTTGTAGAGAGTGAAGGGAATGGAATATAATCGGCCAACAGCTCCTCATAAGCCACATGTTGTAAACATTCAAATGGTTCAAATGGCTCTAAGCACTATGGGACTTTACATCTGGGGTCATCAGTCCCCTAGACTTAGAACTGCTTAAACCTAACTAACCTATGGACATCACACAGATCCATGCACGAGACAGGATTCGAACCTACTACCAGAGCAGCAGCGCGGTTCCGGACTGAAGCACCTAGAACCGATCAGCCTGTCAACATTATACAATACATTAGGTCCCGTAAAGGCCGACGCCGCTGGACACAGGATGATTTGAAACGAGTGATTTCGAGTGATGAATCGCGCTACACTCTGTGGCAATCCAATGGAAGTGTTTATGTTTGGCGAATCCCCGGAGAATGTTACCTGCCATGATTCCACCAGTCGACTGGTGAAATACAGAGTGGGTGGTGTTCCAGCATTGCGGTGTTTTTGGTGGTTAGCGTGTCGTCCCCTTATTGCATTTAAGATAAAGCTAAGTTCAGAAGAATGTCATCAAATTTTACAGTATTATGTATTACGGACAATAGAGGAACAGTTCAAAGGTAAAGACTGTTTTAGTATGATAGTACACCCTGTCACAAAGCAGCATCTGTGAGACTATGGTTTGTGGGCAACAACTTTCCTGAAAACGAATGGCCTGCCCATACTCCCGATCTGAATTCTAAGGAACATCTTTGGGGTGAATTAGAAGGTAGATTTCACTGCAGGACCCGTCGCCCAACATCACCACGATCTCTGGTTTAGGCTCTTGAGGTGTAACGGGCTAACAACCTCCACCAAAATTCAGACACCCCGTTGGAAGTATCGCCAGCAGAGTTCAAGCAGCCATGAAGGCAAAGGGTGCACACACCTCATATTAACGTCCAGTGGTAGGTGTCCAGATACTTTTGGTAAGATAGCATAACATTGTCGTGTAGTTCTCTACCTTGAGCAGGCTTTTCGATTTGACATCATATGGGCTGTTTGCGAGTCAGTTCCGCTACTTACACTGTCGGAAACAAACGATTTTACTGCTTGAAGCAGCTGTCCGATATTTATCAAACTTTGTGTAGCCTGTGAACATCTTGTACCGATACAGCCCCTTCTCCCGTCTCATACAGGTCGACAGGTCGCAATGAAAGTAGCAAACAGGTGAGGGGCGCGGATGGCCGACAATTAGATCAAGTAATACTTAAAAACAAAGACTGATGTGTAGTTTTGCGCTTGCGAATGCCAAGTGCCACCTAACAACTGTTTAAAGGGTGAAATTCAATGCTGAAATATATACTTTGCACCCGACTACCAGTAACAATCGAACCCTCCACGAATGTGGACTGAAACAGTGGGATTAACGCTGTAATAGGCTGTAAATTATCTGGAAAGTAATCTTAATGGTGGTCAATGACAGTTTAGTTAACCTTCGTAAAGATGTGATGCTCGGGAGTATCCTCCTCTATTACACAAACATCCTACACTGTAGAAGAGCGTTGTGTAAAGTCTGACTTGTGATAACTGTTAACTACAGCAACCGTTAACCGTCTAGTAAAATGTGGACGGATAGCCAATTTAACTGTGTTTATTAATATATATATGTTAATAAACACAGTTTAAATGGTACTCCTAGATTTACGCAGTGTTTACGCAGTGTTTATTTAGGCCCTTGACTGGAATACTCTCTTTCAAATTCTGAAGGTGGCAGGGGTAAAATACAGGGAGCGAAAGGCTATTTACAATTTGTACAGAAACCAGATGGCAGTTATAAGTCGAGGGACATGAAAGGGAAGCAGTGGTTGGGAAGGGAGTAAGACAGGGTTGTAGCCTCTCCCCGATGTTGTTCAATCTGTATATTGAGCAAGCAGTAAAGGAAACAAAAGAAAAATTCGGGGTAGGTATTAAAATTCATGGAGAAGAAATAAAAACTTTGAGGTTCGCCGATGACATTGTAATTCTGTCAGAGACAGCAAAGGACTTCGAAGAGCAGTTGAATGGAATGGACAGTGTCTTGAAAGGAGGATATAAGATGAACATCAACAAAAGCAAAACAAGGATAATGGAATGTAGTCTAATTAAGTCGGGTGATGCTGAGGGAATTAGATTAGGAAATGAGGCACTTAAAGTAGTAAAGGAGTTTTGCTATTTGGGGAGCAAAATAACTGATGATGGTCGAAGTAGAGAGGATATAAAATGTAGGCTGGCAATGGCAAGGAAAGCGTTTCTGAAGAAGAGGAATTTGTTAACATCCAGTATTGATTTAAGTGTCAGGAAGTCATTTCTGAAAGTATTCGTATGGAGTGTAGCCATGTATGGAAGTGAAACATGGACGATAAATAGTTTGGACAAGAAGAGAATAGAAGCTTTCGAAATGTGGTGCTACAGAAGAATGCTGAAGATTAGATGGGTAGATCACATAACTAATGAGGAAGTATTGAATAGGCTTGGGGAGAAGAGAAGTTTGTGGCACAACTTGACCAGAAGAAGGGATCGGTTGGTGGGACATGTTCTGAGGCATCAAGGGATCACCAATTTAGTATTGGAGGGCAGCGTGGAGGGTAAAAATCGTAGAGGGAGACCAAGAGATGAATACACTAAGCAGATTCAGAAGGATGTAGGTTGCAGTAGGTACTGGGAGATGAAGAAGCTTGCACAGGATAGAGTAGCATGGAGAGCTGCATCAAACCAGTCTCAGGACTGAAGATCACAACAACAACAACATATTTAGGCCCAGTCCTAGTGTGTATGTGGCAGGTTTATTACAGCGTGGACCGCAGCGGCTGCGAAGGAGAACATGAACGATATTTGTGGGCGAACTACAACATAGGTCACAGGTAAGTCCACTTAGTCACCGGTCGTAACATCTCCATCGTTATACCTACCTGTATCAGACGATATTCATTAGTGACGTAATATAACAGAAAACCATTACTAAACAATTCGAGAATACCTGCTCACTCACAACGAGTCCACTTGCAACAAGTTTATCACATAGTGAGAATTAAATCATTAAACTTTCATTCCATTCGGAATGCATGGTGGTCTGGGCCCCCCCACACACGAATATGCTCTTGTATTCGTTGTGGGAAGGAAGCAAACAGACTCGGAGTGTCTTGTTGGGGAATTGTCTGAAAAAGATGCTCTCAGCTCATGAAGGTTGCTCATTGGGTACTGATATGAAAGTATATGTCTTCCCATCACATTCCAGACATTCACTGGCGACGGGGAGAGGGGGAGGGCAATGTTGGTCAGTCAGTGTACTATTCGTTCCTCAAGGCGTTTCTTCTTTACAATGTTGGAATATGTCAATTGCTACCTGTCATGAGAGGCATGACAACAGGAGTTATCATTCTTGCCACTTACCAACGAGCATTCAGCCTCCAGCCTCAATTCAAAGCCGGCCGCGGTGGTCACGCGGTTCTGGGCGCTCAGTCCGGAGCCGCGTGACTGCTGCGGTCGCAGGTTCGAATCCTGCCTCGGGCATGGATGTGTGTGATGTCCTCAGGTTAGTTAGGTTTAAGTAGTTCTAAGTTCTGGGGGACTGATGACCACAGATGTTAAGTCTCATAGTGCTCAGAGCCATTTGAACCATTTGAACCTCAATTCAAAATTACGAAGTTTGTGCCGTTGTCATATCGAATAGTACCTCACATCACGATTCGAGGGGTTGTAAAGGTACGGGTGCACAGAACGACTGCTTCCTGTGACCTTCGGCCAGCTTGCCTACGGACAAGACGACGTCGATCTGTCAACGACGGAAGCAGGACTCACCGCTAAATACCACACAATGCCAGTCGATGTCCCAGATGACTGTGGCTACACGCCACGCAAGTTCCTGCTGTCTGTGGCATGGTGCCAGGAGTAAACGACGCATACTAAATCGAGATTTCTACGCAGTTGCAGTTTCCAATAATCTCTCTCCATTCAGATCGTGGTGACACCCTGGCTGTAACCTCTGGTTGGATTTCAGCTGTTGTCGACCGTCTGTTCGTCAGGATCACCGGGACAATCCTACGAGCCTGTCTTGATATAGTCCTACTAGATGTACCTTGTCACGCAGTTTCCTGCCTCCATCTCCATTTGTACTACTGTCAAATGTGTGTTCGATCGGTCGATATGATTCTCCCGTATACACCATGCCACTGATTCGATCATTCTTAGTCCTAAATGTGGCAGTAAGACCCACAGGCACATCCTCTGGCCACACCGTGGTATGAACTCCACCTGAAAAATACGAGGGTAAGTCAAATCAAAATGGCTTTGAGCACTATAGGACTTAACATCTGAGGTCATCAGTCCCCTAGAACTTAGAACTACTTAAACGTAACTAACCTAAGAACATCACACACATCCATGCCCCAGGCAGGATTCGAACCTGCGACCGTAGCAGTCACGCGGTTCCAGACTGAAGCGCCTAGAACCGCACGGCCACACCGGCCGGCGAGGGTAAGTCAATTATTATCCGCAATTTTGTTATATTTTTGTTTATTTTGGTAGTACTGTCGTTTTACGTTGATGACACATGCTTTTTTTATTTGTTGTTACATCTTAGCAACTTTCAAGCTGCTTGGGTAGTTTCGTTACCGCTGCCGTGCTGTTAATCATGGCTGCTCCACTCTCTATTTGCACCAAAGAAGAGCAATGTTCAGTGATCCGTTTTTTAAGGTCGGAAGGCATATCAGGGCCCGAAATTCATCGAAGACTTTCGGTACAGTACGGGAACAGTGTTTTGCCACAACGGAGTGTCTACGAATGGATTGAAAAATTCCGAAATGGTCGCACAAGTGTTAAGCAAGATTAAGGAGCTGGACGACCGTTTACAGCCACAAATGAAGAAACCATTGAGTGTTCACATGAAATGATTCTCTTAGACAGACGATTAACCATTGACGAAGTAGCACATAGTCTGCAAATTAGTCACGGTTCTGCCTACGTAATCATCTACAACAGACTTGGGTTTCATAAGTATGTGGCAATATGGGTCCCAAAACAACTCACACAGTTGCATAAACAAACGCGCTTGGAGATCAGCAAAAAACATTTGGATCTCTATGGTAACGAAGGGGACAACTTCTTAGACAGGATCATTACTGGTGACGAAACATGGATCCATCATTACGAGCCGGAGAGGAAACGGCAGAGTATGGAATGGAAACATCCAAATTCGCCACGCAAGAAAAAGTTCAAGACCCAACCGTCCGCAGAATGATTCTTACGGTTTTTTGAAAGCACAGGGGCCAATAGTGGAACATCATGGCGAAAGGGGCACAACAATAAGCAGTTTACGTTAGAGTGAGATGCTTACTAGCAAACTAATGTCTGTAATTCGAAGCAAACTCCTAGGATTGCTGTCAAATGGTGTTGTGTTGTTGCACTACAATGCCCGTCCGCATACTGCTGCCCCCACGACTGAAATGCTCCAGAATCTCAGATTTCAAGTAATGGATCATCCTCCATATAGTCCCGATCTTGCCCATTCTGACTATCACTTGTTTGGTCCACTCGAACAAGCATTAAGGGACCGTCGATTTGCCTCGGACAAAGCAGTGAAAGAAGCGGTGCATTCCTGGCTCGCAACTCAACCGAGAACCTTCTTTTATGAGGGTATCAGGAAACCTGTACAACGATAGACCAAGTGCGTTAAAACGCAAAGAGACTATGTCGAAAAGTGATGTTCTTGTAAGTTTCCTATTTGACTACAATAAAATTTTATAACTTCATTACGGATAATAATTGACTTACCCTCGTAAGAGTAACACAGACACGCCCAGTAGCCAAGAAGCATACATGTGGTTTCTGTTCTTTCGGACATGTCTGAAGGAGCAGACACTATTTTGATCTCACAGCCACTATGAATCAAGGCACGAAGCAATTAAAGACATTAGCTGCTAGAGTTGAAAATTTGTGACAGGCTGGGATTCAAAACCGGGTCTCCTACATTTTAGGCCGTTGCACTGACCATTTCGCCATCCGGACACACTGGTCACAGCAGCTGCTCGGGCTGCCCTCACACATGTGCCGTCAGACCCACATGTTCAACTTACACCGCACACTACTGATATGGTGTCTGCATCTCGCTGATTCACGTAAGAGTTCGAGCTTGGTGCGCATCTGCACTGAAGGGATCATTGGTCGTCATCGCTTTTAATTATATATATATGTGATGTTTGTTCTTTCATGTATAATTAAGGCGATGACGACCAATGATCCCTTCAGTGCAGATGCGCACCAAGCTCGAACTCTTACGTGAATCATCGAGATGCAGACACCATATCAGTAGTGTGCGGTGTAAGTTGAACATGTGGGTCTGACGGCACATGTGCGAGGGTTGTCCGAGCAGCTGCAGTGACCAGTGTGTCCGGATGGCGAAATGGTCAGTGCAACGGCCTAAAATGTAGGTGACCCAGATTCGAATCCTGGTCTGGCATAAATTCTCAACTCGTCCTATCGATATAAATCAATGGCAACTAGCAGCTAATGTCTTCAATTCCTTCGTAATATTTACTTACGCTATTCTTCTTCTGTAGAAATATCTTTTTTCTGTACTGAATGTACTAAAATTCAATCTACGTACCAGACTAGGGTGGTTTGATAAGTCTAATAAATTTCCAAGAAAGAATAGAACACTTCTGTAGCACCTTCGTGGTTGATTATTCTAAGTCTCGTATAAAGAATTTCAACGGAGTACAGCGCACAGTTCGTTGTTGACAGCAGTCGAAATTAGAGTGTCCATGCGACTGGGAATACAGGAAACTGAGTTTCGTGCTGTGATTAAACTTTTTCATTTGAGCGGTTGGACTGCCACAGAAATCAAAACAGAGTTGGATGAGGCTCACGCGAACTCTGCACCATCACTGAAGACCATTTACTTTTAGATTAATGAAGTTAAGCGCGATGGGACAAGCACTGAAGACAAAGCGCTTTCCGACCGTCCAATTGAGATCATGTAAAAGTAAAAACATTGACAAAACCAATAATATAGTAAAACAAGACCGCCGAGTTTACTAAGATTGAAAGCATCTCAAACGAGCGAGTGCATAATATCCTGCATGGAGAATTGGCTATGGAGAAGCTGCGCGACAGGTGGGAGCCGCGATTGCTAACTGTCGACGAAGAGAGCATCCGGTATAACATTTCAACACTAAGTCTGGTGATGTTCAATCGCAGTCCGCAAGACGTTTTGCGTCGGTTTGTGACTGTTGATGAAATCAGGATCCATCGTTACCCACCAAAGTCGAAACGGCAGTCAAAACAATGGACAAACGCTGGTGAAATTGTACCAAAGAACGCAAACATAATTTTGCCACTGGTAAGGTGATGGCCACTGTTTTTTGGAATTCCCAATGAATAATCCTCGTATATTAATTGGAAAAAGGCAGAACCATAATTGAACCCTATAATGCCTCTTTGATGGATAATTTGAAATTTGCGATGTCTGAAAAAAGACCAAGTCCGGAACGCTCTTCATCAGGATAATGCACAATCCCAAACATTAGTGTTATCAATGGCGAAAGTACATAAACTGCGCTTTAAAATGGTCCCTCATTCACCCTGTGCGCCTCAATTAACATCAAGTTTCCTCTTACTACTCCCTAACTTGAAATTCTGGCTTGCTGGAAAGAAATTCTTATCAAACGAGGAAGCGACAGTTGCAGTCAACGAATATTTTGCAGACTTCGACAGGACCTATCTCTCCGATGGGATGAAAAAGCTGGAGGATCGATGGACCAAATGTATATCCCTCGAAGAAGACCATGTCGAGGAGTGAGGTGTTTACGAAACATTTTTTCTTGCTTTTTACGTGACTGATCAAACCATCCTCGTGAAATACGGTGAACAGATACAGTACTAGAATGAGATTTTCACTCTGAAGCGGAGTGTGCGCTGATATGAAACTTCCTGGCAGATTAAAACTGTGTGCCCGACCGAGACTCGAACTCGGAGGCAAATGTCCCAAGTTCGAGTCTCGGTCGGGCACACAGTTTTAATCTGCCAAGAAGTTTCAGATAAAGTACTGTTAGCTATCTATTTACTCGTTCGGCATTTACAAAGGTGAAAGTAGCTAATTAGTTTTTGTTGTATGGTAATGTATAGTTACGTTCACTGGTATTTTGCCTGTGTGATAATGTGAAGATGAACTCGTGGTTAGATAAAGAGTTAAGCTCGTATTTAAGTGCATCAGTAATCTCGTAATGCTTGAAAAGTGTTCAGCAATGCAAAAATTAATCAGAAATGCAACATTAAGCTGTGTACTGCAACGCTCATGGCGAGAGTACAGTCTGTTCTGTCAAATTTAAGAAAATGACTGCGATAAAAATTGAAATATAAATAACTACCAAAAATGCCCTGTCTGAGAAATATGTCACCACCATACTCAAACGTTGATTGTATCACACGTAAATTATAAGTCGCCCACCTATTTGCACAATGAATAAATGCTGTGCTGCTGCTATCTCCAAACTACTGTGGCTGCTGCTACTATGCTAGTTAAAAAATTAAAATTCGAACTATTAGCAACGTGATGTGCAATGCGTACTTTAAACTATAGAGACATCCACAAAACTTCTGTACTAATGAATCTCATTACTGCAACGATAATTTTCAATTAAAGTTCTGTTTCTGTGAAACTCAGGAAACCAAAATTACATACGTGAAACTTGAAATAAAGAGACAGCTGCTGGCTGAAGACAAAATATTTTAACACCTCAAATATTAAAAATTCTCTTTTCATTACTTATGGAAAAACATGAACAAGATTCTCTTTACTTTCTTACAAACACGTATGCTATCCATGTTTGAAGAAAAATTAGTAGATCACACATTGTTATATTATTATAAAAAGCTCCAATTCCAAATGCCTGACCCATTTACAACACTTGGATGTCTCGGAAAATGTGCTATAGCGGCACTTTTTGAAGTCTTCTGAATGAAATTGTAAAATATCTCTCCATAAATCAAAAGTAATGTAATAAAATTATTGCAGCGTGGCCTAAAGACATCTTACTTCATCACGAGATACAACGCGACTCCTCCTCTTCTCTCACTCCAAGACTGCACTGCACTCACACGTAAAGGTTCTACTAGTCATCTCTCGCAGCACAACCTCTTTGGCAGAGATGTTGCCAGCTATTAGTCAGATGCTGTAGGAACTTTACTCGTGACATCCAAAACTTTAAAAAACTTACAAATTTCTGTATAAAACAAAACTCTTACAAAGGGAATCACCACATAATGTGTTAAGTACGGTATTCTTACTGCTCTATACTTAGTTACAATATTCCTTACATATGTCCTTGTTATACTGTACAACACTAAAAATATTTTTGAGCCATACTACGACTGTGTCAGCGTGCCTGTTTTTGTTCTTCAGGTCACCCTCATAGCCGTACACTTGGCACACAAGTAAATGGTCTATTGACTGGACTTCCCCGCACTCAACATCCAGGACTGTCTGATGGGCCCCATTTAGTCATTAGTTGCATACACCTGCCAAACTTGTTCTGACACGGTTCAAAGTTGTCCATCCATCTCCTTCCGAGGTTTGTGCACCAAATTTTGATTCTTATGTCCACAAACAGCCCTCAGTTCTTCTCAAACTATCTTCGATTCGAAGCCTTGCAGTACTTCGCCGATTTTCTATAAAAGTGGCCTGGATTTAAGTTTGTTTCTAGGTACTAGGTCTCGATGTACAGGGAGTTCTGGGTTGTCTAGGATTTTTCTGCATGCTCTTATGGCTAACTGTGATCGCCTAATTTCGTAAAGCTATGTGGCGAATGGACACATTAACGTCTTCGTGTCCGTACGAAGCCAACAGTAACAGACAATGGGGATGAATAGAAACGAAACTTCGGAAAAGTTATTTGCTACCGTCTCTGAGAGCAATGGAATATCACTGAAAGAGTTTTTCTGTCTATATCGGTAGTGAACCAATCTAACAGGGAAATTATCAATTTCATAGTTGGTGACAGTGACAGTTGATGTTTTGATCATTATATGACAAAAGCATCCACTGTGGTGCTGAGTTTGTCTATTTTGAACTTTGTTTGTAAGTACCAACATAAATTTTGTTATTTTAATCTAAGTACATGGTAAGCAAATTAGCAATCCAAAAGTTCGCTTTCGAAGTATGCTTGAATTCACTTAAGTTTCGCTAACTGACAATATAGGTTTGTGTTTTAGGAGTTTGTGGCCTGAATAGAAGTAATAGTCTTAAGTGTTTCTTCAGTAGAAAACCAATTATTTGACGGTAATGGAGAACCACCTGGCACTGTTCTCAACCCAGGAGATTATGCTGTCATTCAAGTGTATGTAAAAAGTGAGCAGCTGTTTACAATGTATGAGTTCTCATGTAAAATATATGTAGTAGGCAAAAATTATGTTGAAGTTTTTTTTTTTTTGTAAAAAGCAGGGTTGATTAAACACGTTTATTTTAATAAATGTGGAGTCATTTTTAGCCAAGCAGATGTTGTTCGAAAGAGCTTTGTTGCTTCTGTAGATTCAAAGTCATCATTTTTCATCATGATGCCAGTGATTTGATGCATTAATAAGCAAACGAAGTTCATCTATTTAATATTACAATAATGTAATTACAGATATAACAATTTGTATTTATAAAACAAACTAAGAAAGCATAATTCATGCAATTATTTTTTGTTTTTGTATTGAGTAAACCTTTTCTTGAACTAAGTTTGCTTTTTTCTTATTCTCCTAGATCCAAAACAGATTTTGGCTTGTGCCAATTCACTCCAAAGGCCAATAAATAGAAAAAATAATAAGATTTCCACTGCTGTTTCTATTCACCCCTCCGTGTGGGGTCAACAGAAACACCAAGTTTTCATTTTTTCGTGTTATAAAAGTATGAACTAAGTCCCAAGTGCAATTACGCATTTACAGTTAGGCACGAGACCTATAATCCCATATAATTTTCATTTTTTTAATTTTCAGTTTTTTCTTTTAAAGTTGAACGTTGTTTCTATTCGCCCAATTTTCCGGTACTGGATTATCAGTTAGGGAGTGTTTGCTCGAAGTGTTCGTGGTGTAGCCGTAAGATTGTCAATTTCCTTTAGAGCATTTTGTCAAGTGTTTGACTTCATGAGGTGCAGTAGACCCTGCTCCAGACTTTTCCACCGCGTAAGAAACTTGTGTCGTCAAAAAGCATCGAACAGCTTCATCAGCTAGGATGAGTAATGAGGATCAGTCCATCCACCACTTCTCCAGAGATGACATTTACAGACAGACTATTCCAACCGTAATGTACAGGTCTCTTAGACCGCAGTCTATGTTTACAAATTAAAATGTACTCTCGATCAGCCCTAGTGCAGTGTTGTACCCGAATGCGGAATTTATCAAGATGATATTCGTGTATGTAGAAGCAAATGGGAATTATTGAGAAGCCGAAAAGTTATAGCAGACCAAATACCCATGTAGGAGGCACCCGAAGCACACCAGACGGTTCCAAAAGTTAAGAGAAACAGCGAAAATGGTGTCATAATACAACGATGGAGGATGACAAAGTACTGTAATACGAATTTCCGACATGGAAAAACCAGTGTTTGTCGGACTGGATGGTGAACTTTCAACAAACTCTCGATCAGATGCATGTGAAGTGGGTGCTGCTCACAGTACTACTAGGAAAGGAACTTGGGGTCAGCAGTTTCACCCCTATCACTTAAGTAGACAAATGAATCTACAAGGTTCCAGACACCTTTACAAGTCTCAACTTCTGTGAACTACATATGCAGACTGAAGCGAAGAATGAAAATTTGTGCAAAGGCCGGTATTCGAACCCAAGTCTCCTGCTCAATAGGCAGATGTGCCAACCGGTACGCCAACCTGGCAGAGTGGCTTTGCATCAATGCACGGTCTACCCTAGCGCCCCTCCCTCCTCAATCCATGTTCCCATTCACGCCTTAACTCTGTTGGTATTCCCCTAAACTCGAACGAAACTGCAGAGGCATATTCATCAGTTCAGTCTGCATAACCAAGTGAGGTGGCGCAGTGGTTAGGACGTAGACTCACATTCAGGAGGGCGACGGTTCAAACCAGCGTCTGGGTATCCGGATTTAGGTTTTCCGTGATTTTCCTAACTCGTTTCAGGCAATGGCGGGATGGTTCCTTTGAAAGGACACGGCTGACTTCCTTCCCCGTCGTTCCCTATTCCAATGAGACTAATGACCTTGCTGTTTAGTCTCCTCCCCAAAATCGACCAACAAACCAACCTATATATATCTATCTAGAACCATGTACTTTCATTTGATTAAAGGGCCTATGCCTGGGTTTCAGGCAGTATCCCCTATTAGGTTTGATGCTGACAAGGGAACCTCCCCATCGCACCCCCATCAGATTTAGTTATAAGTTGGCACAGTGGATAGGGCTTGAAAAGCTGAACACAGATCAATCGAGAAAACAGGAATAAGTTGTGTGGAACTATGAAAAAAATAACCAAAATATACAGTGAGTAGTCCATGTGCGAGATAGGTAACATCTCGGTTTCTGTAAGCTCACGAGTGCCGTAGTCCCGTGGTTAGCGTGAGCAGATGCAGAACCAGAGGTATTTGGTTCAAGTCTTCCTCCAAGTGAAAATTTTACTTTCTTTATTTTCGAAAATTTATGATCTGTCCGTCCGTTCATTGACGTCTCTGTTCACTGTAATAAGTTTAGTGTCTGTTTTTCGCGACCGCACCGCAAAACTGTGCGATTAGTAGACGAAAGGACGTGCCTCTCCAATGGGAACCGAAAACATTTGATCGCAAGGTCATAGGTCAACCGATTCCTCCACAGGAAAACACGTCTGATATATTCTATACGACACTGGTGACGGCGTGTGCGTCACATGACAGGAATATGTTGTCGACCCACCTAACTTGTACACGTGGCGAATGGGTAAAAAGATTCTTCTACCTTGCCCGATTTAGGTTTTCTTGTGGATGTGATAATCACTCCCAAAAAAGTGATGAAAACATAAGAGTTTGTCACATAAACTGCAAAAAATGAATGCAACAGCTTCACAGGAGCACAATTTTCCCTGTGCTCTGTCAAAACATATGTTTTTAACGTTTTCGATTTTTTCCGTATGTAGACCGTCAAATCCTGCATATGTCCAAGCAAAACTAAACATGTCCTGGAATTTTGGAGAGCGAAGTTGATTATGTGTGAGTGCCTGAACTTTGATAATTGTCTGAAAATAAAAAATTAAACTTTTTCTTGAGCGAAGACTTGAACCAAGGACCTCTCGTTCCGCAGCTGCTCACGCTAACCATGTGACCACGGCGCTCCTGTGTTTGTATTGTCCTTGATGTTACATATCTTGTACATGGACTACTCACTTTGTATATTTTGCTTATTTTTTCATAGTTCCACACAACTTCTCCCTGTTTTCTCAATCGATCTGTGTTCAGTTTTTCAAGGCCTATCCATTGTGCCAACTTATAACTAAATCTGAGGGGGGTGCGATGGGGAGGTTCCCTTGTGAGGTACTATTGCAAGACTGTGGGAGAGCCTCTACAATGCTGTTGGAGTGCAGAGGGAATACAAAGTAGGCTGAGGCGTGAATGGGAATTGGGATTGAGCAGGGGGCGTGCTAGGGTAGTCCATACAGCTGTGCAAGACCAGTGTGCAAGGGTGGCGAAGTGGTTAGCGCATCTGGCTAGTGAGCACGAGGCCCGGTTCGAATTCAGGCCACGGTACAAATTTTCATTCGTCGCTTCAGCCTGCATGTAATCGTCAATTACGAAATGTGCAATGTGCTGCGCATAATGTAGAGACCATGAATGCTGCGACACTGCTGTCTCGAATCGGATTTTCCTGCATGTCTACACTGCTGGTCATTTAAATTAATGTGGCACGTGAGACAAGTAAAATTGGCATAAAGTGTGGCACATACTTGGGTGTGGAAGTAATTAGCGTTTTAGTGGAACCGCACACATCACTGTCCGAAAAGGAAGATTACACAGCGAGTATCGCATTCAGGAATCATATTTGAATGTTGTTTTGTTTGTGACAGCCAAGTCACGCACGTACGTTGTGTCAGGAAATGTTCTCGTTTACTGCAAGACAATACAGACAGTGTAACGATATCTGCAGCAGCAGGGAATCTCAGCACGTCATTCCATGCTGCATCAGTTGTGTACCAGGGTTCGTCAACTGCAGTGGCTGAGCTGTGTTGGCGTTCCATTCTCTTGGCAACTCATGACAGAATGCTTTCGATATGTCACGCATCTGGGCAACGCGCTGGCCAGGGCAACAGTCGAACACCCTCTATGTCGATGTAGGTCAGAACAGCACGAGCAGCATACGGGCTTGCTTTATCTTGTTGCAAGGTAACATCACAGAGCTGTCAAAGATATCACATCAGAAATGCAATGGCACTCGTCCAAGTTACCGGTTATGCCGATGAGACGTGATCATGCTGTATTCCCAGTCCTGGCCTTTGTACAAATTTTCAGCACGGGCAGCATACGGTCTTGCGTTATTTTGTTGAAAGGTAACATCACAGAGATTTCAAAGATATGGCGCAGATCACCCTTATCACATCAGAAATGTAATGGCTGCTGTCCAAGTTACCGCTTATGCCGACGAGACGTGATCATGGTGTATATCCAGTGCCATCCTGCAGCATCACACAGAGGGCTCAGCCCATATTACGATGGAAAACGCAATCTGGAATGTTCATTCGCCTCGGATCCTACATAAACGGATACGTTCACCATCGTGCTGCGTGCAGGAACGGAACTCGTCTGAAAAGACGACGTGGCGACACTCCTGTGTCCAATGGAGTCTCCACTATCGTCACGCCTCTCTATGTTTCTGTGCCTAGGCAAGCCGTAACAATGGTTGTCGTGATGACAGTCTGTTGTGCTCCAAACATTGTCGCACAGTCTCTGTGGGTGGTTATCTTGCTGCGAACGCTCCCAGTTACTGAGTCAAACTGCGTAACGTGGCTGTACCGTCCTGCAAGTGCCAAGTATGGAGCCACTGAGATCTTTTTAGGCGCCGGTTGCATGGGGCTGTTGGGGTGCTTTCAGGCGCTAGCCGCAAAGGGCCATTCAGATCCTCGCAAGCAACAACATCGATAAACAACGAACCACAGGCTCTATGGGGCATGATGCTATCGCTTTCTAATCCCAACCAATGCTGCTACCTATTTCTCCTTTTTTTTGGGTCATCACTCTTCAGACTGGTTTGATGTGGCTCGCCACGAATTCTTGTCCTGTGCCTGCCTTTTCATTTCAGAGTAGCACTTGCAAGCTACGTCATGAATTTTTTGCTCGATGTATTCCAATCTCTGTCTTCCTCTAAAGTTTTTGCCCTCTACTACCGATGTCTTAACAGATGTCCTATCAAAAATGGTTCAAATGGCTCTGAGCACTATGGGACTTAACATCTGAGGTCATCAGTCCCCTAGAACTTATAACTACTTAAACCTAACTAACCTAATGACATCACACACATCCATGCCAGAGGCAGGATTCGGACCTGCGACCGAAGCAGTCGCGCGGTTACAGGACTGAAGCGCCTAGAACCGCTCGGTCACAAGGCCGGCATGTCCTATCATCATGTCCCTTCTTCTTATCAGTGTTTTTCACATATTCCTTTCCTCTCCGATTCTGCCCAGAACGTCCTCATTCCTTACCTTATCGGTCCACCTAATTTTCAACATTCGTCTGTAGCACCACATATCGACAGCTGCTATTCTCTTCTGTTTCGATTTCCCCACAGTCCATGTTTCACTACCATACAATGTTGTGCTCCAAACATATGTTCTCAGAAATTTCTTCCCCAAATTAAAGTCTACGTTTGATACTAGTAGACTTCTCTTGGCCAGGAATGTCCTTTTTGCCAGTGCTAGTCTGCTTTTGACGTCCTCCTTGCACCTTCCGTCGTTGGTTATCTTGCTGCCTATGTAGTAGAATTCCTTAACTTCATCTACTTCGTGACCATCAATCCTGATGTTAAGTTTCTCGCTGTTCTCATTTTTGCTACTTCTCATTACTTTCGTCTTTCTTCGATTTACTCTCAATCCCTATTCTGTACTCATTAGACTGTTCATTCCATCCAGCAGATCATGCAATTCTTCTTCACTTTCACTCAGGATAGCAATGTCGTCAGCGAATCGTATCATTGATATCCTGCCACCTTGAATTTTAATTCCACTCCTGAACCTTTCTTTTATTTCCATCATTCTTTCTTCGATGTACAAATTGAATAGTAGGGGTCAAAGACAACATCCCTGTCTTACACCCTTTTTAATCCGAGCGCTTCGTTCTTTGTCGTTCACTCTTATTATTTCCTCTTGGTTGATGTATATTACATGTTGTATATTACCCGTCTTTCCCTATAGCTTACCCTTATTTTTATCAGATTTTCGAACATTTTGCACCATTTTACATTGTCGAACGCTTTTTCTAGGTCGACAAATCCTATGAATGTGTCTCAGTTTTTCTTTAGCATTGCTTCCATTATCGCAACGTCAGAATTGTCTCTCTGTTGCCTTTACCAGTTCTAAAGCCAAACCGATGGCCACCTAGCACATCCTCAATTTTCTTTTCCATATTTCTGTATACTATTCTTGTCAGCAGCTTGGGTGCATGAGCTATTAAGCTGATTACACGAAGCATAGCACAATCTTTTCGCAAACAAGCAACAATCAAATGCCATTTCTGAACGAGAAACACGCTTTCCTTATACACAAAATGTAGATGGCGTTAGTCCTGTCATTTATATGAAAACCCGTTTTCAACCATTTGCCAGCAATTGTACAACTTTTTATATTAATAACATTCTGTTCACTAGTAGTTTAAAAGATTTATTACTATTTGGTGTAACATAGATGCGGCAGGTTTAGATCTTCGTTCAGTTTCTGCTCTATTCTTTCTAAAGATTTACTTTGATAAGCAGTATAAACATACATCTTAATATCAAAGAAGCCAGAAGCAATTTGAACACCTCCATGACTAAACTGGGCATTAAACATGAAGATAAACCCTCTGTATTTTGCAGTAGGGCTTGATCGGACTGTAATGTACAGAACCCATACAAAGCGTACAAAATAAAAACTGGAAGCCCGAAACACCATCCTATCCACACCCGTGATGTAATGGAAACACCTTCCAAATATCAACTTTGGCATTGGTATATAGCGTGGCAGAGCACTGCACGCCTGTTTAGGCCAGAAGTGCATTCTCAACTAAGAGTAGCAATGACAGTATCTGGTACGCTACACCTATTCTTTGGCTAACCGTACTAAGTAATGTAGCATCACCTGAAATCAAAAGAAATCATTTACTGCTCAAGCAAAAACCTGCTGAACGCAAAAAAGTATTACAGATTTCTTTAATGACAATGCCTCTTGGTCACAGGTTCAGTCAACATAGCATCTGACTCGTGTTCATATATTAGACTTGCAATTCTGGTTTCTATGTGCAATTATAGTAGTTCTAGTTTTTCAATTAGTTCATTTAAATGGTATTTAAAATATCTTGTCGTATTCAGGAAGAACCTGTCCAGATACATGTACGTTGAGTCACACTACCACACATAGAACTACACTTCTGCTTTGTTGTTTCGTAGTTTTTATAGTTGCAGGGGACTCAATTAATGAATTGTGTTAATGGAAATTCCTTGTCATTCTTTATTTTTTATTTTATGCAGTCAGATTGCGTGCTAATACTAGTCAGGGCCAACTGGTTACGATACTTTGTAACCGGTCACACAGCTACTAAAATTATTGCATTTATTCATTTATTCTTTTTAATTAAGCCCCCATGCACGTTATGAAAGGTGGCTACACTGAGTCACAGCGCCACAGACTGCGCCAAAGATTATTATTCCGCCGCCTCCACTGGTGCAGTAGTAGTTCAGAGGTTGTCGAGGGCAATGGGAGTTCAGAGGTTGTCGAGGGCAGTAGTAGTTCAGAGGATGTCGAGTGCAGTTGTTCTGTTGGGCGAGAGAGTAGATGCTGTTCGGTTGGTGTAATGTATAGATGGAAGACGTTGCAATTATCACAGTGTATTTTTCGTCAATATACGAGGGCAGTTCAATAAGTAATGCAACACATTTTTTTCTGAAACAGGGGTTGTTTTATTCAGCATTGAAATACACCAGGTTATTCCCCAATCTTTTAGCTACACAACACTATTTTTCAACGTAATCTCCATTCAATGCTACGGCCTTACCCCACCTTGAAATGAGGGCCTGTATGCCTGCACGGTACCATTCCACTGGTCGATGTCGGAGCCAACGTCGTACTGCATCAATAACTTCTTCATCATCCGCGTAGTGCCTCCCACGGATTGCGTCCTTCATTGGGCCAAACATATGGAAATCCGACGGTGCGAGATCGGGGCTGTAGGGTGCATGAGGAAGAACAGTCCACTGACGTTTTGTGAGCTCCTCTCGGGTGCGAAGACTTGTGTGAGGTCTTGCGTTGTCATGAAGAAGGAGAAGTTCGTTCAGATTTTTGTGCCTACGAACACGCTGAAGTCGTTTCTTCAATTTCTGAAGAGTAGCACAATACACTTCAGAGTTGATCGTTTGACCATGGGGAAGGACATCGAACAGAATAACCCCTTCAGCATCCCAGAAGACTGTAACCATGACTTTACCGGCTGAGGGTATGGCTTTAAATTTTTTCTTGGTAGGGGAGTGGATGTGGCGCCACTCCATTGATTGCCGTTTTGTTTCAGGTTCGAAGTGATGAACCCATGTTTCATCGCCTGTAACAATCTTTGACAAGAAATTGTCACCCTCAGCCACATGACGAGCAAGCAATTCCGCACAGATGGTTCTCCTTTGCTCTTTATGGTGTTCGGTTAGACAACGAGGGACCCAGCGGGAACAAACCTTTGAATATCCCAACTGGTGAACAATTGTGACAGCACTACCAAGAGAGATGTCAAGTTGAGCACTGAGTTGTTTGATGGTGATCCGTCGATCATCTCGAACGAGTGTGTTCGCACGCTCCGCCATTGCAGGAGTCACAGCTGCGCACGGCCGGCCCACACGCGGGAGATCAGACAGTCTTGCTTGACCTTGTGGCGATGATGACACACGCTTTGCCCAACGACTCACCGTGCTTTAGTCCACTGCCAGATCACCGTAGACATTCTGCAAGCGCCTATGAATATCTGAGATGCCCTGGTTTTCCGCCAAAAGAAACTCGATCACTGCCCGTTGTTTGCAACGCACATCCATTACAGACGCCATTTTAACAGCTCCGTACAGCGCTGCCACCTGTCGGAAGTCAATGAAACTATACGAGACGAAGCGGGAATGTTTGAAAATATTCCACAAGAAATTACCGGTTTTTTCAACCAAAATTGGCCGAGAAAAAAAATCTGTTGCATTACTTATTGAACTGCCCTCGTATATTGAGGTAAAAAGTAGTATTACAGATTTCTTTAATGATAATGCCTCTTGGTCACAGGTTCAGTCAACAAAGCATCTGGCTCGTGTTCATGTATTAGACTTGTAATTCTGGTTTCTATGTGCAATTATAGTATTTATGGTTTTTCAATTAGTTCATTGTAAATGGTGTTTAAAATATCTTGTCGTATTGAGGAAGAACCGAGCCAGATACGTGTACGTTGAGTCACACTACCACACACAGAACAGTTACACTTGTGCTTTGTTGTTTCGTAGTTTTTATAGTTGCAGGGGACTTAATTAATCAATTGTGTTAATGGAAATTCCTTGTCATTCTTTATTTTTTATTTTATGCAGTCAGATTGCGTGGTAATATTAGTCAGGGCCAACCGGTTACGAGACTTCGTAACCGGTCACACAGCTACTAAAATTATTGCATTTATTCATTATTCTTTTTAATTAAGCCCCCATGCACGTGGCGACCGCAGCTTCAGATCGTCCCTTGGAGTTCTTCCGATAGTAAAAATAGCAGACAGTAGTATTGTTGTAGTAATTTGTAGTTTAGTAATTGTAGTCTATATTGCACTTATAGATTTTATAATTGAACATTTGTAGTTGTCTTGTCATTCTTCTGATGGTATTTTTGTAGAATTTAACTTTTGATGAGTCGTATACGGGTTTGATAATTTTGTGCAATTGTGAAGGTTTTAAGTGTTCGTTAATCGTGTTTGTCGGGAAGCATTTCGTGTGGATGGTATTGTTGGTGATAAAGTGTTATATTGTGTGTAATTTTCATATAGTGACGAGTTTTGTATGTTTTGTAAATGATTACGCGATCGATGAAAAAGGCAAACATGATGGATAGTCAGAATGACGAAATTGTTAACATGGCGAACTCGCCAACACAGGAGAACAATATGATGAATAATGAAGTAGAAAACAATTTAATAAGCCAGGAAAATAGTCCGGAACCAGTTCAAAATTGTTCACAATCAAAAAATTTTCAGAATACGAGATTAACGACCGAAGATTCTGGAATAGTATCAAATACAGATAGCTTTGCAGGTATGACGAAGGAAGTTAGTTTTACGGGAAATGTTAGGGGCGAAAAGAATTTCGAACCAGTTAATATGGAGCAGTTGATGAGTGCAATATTAAATTTGGGATCACAGTTAGGAACATTGGCAACACGGTTAGAAACTGATATGGGAACATTGGCAACACGTTTAGATTCACAAATAGGAACAATTAAAACTGATGTGGGAACACTGGCAACACGGTTAGACTCAAAAATAGGAACAATTAAAACTGATATGGGAACAATGGAAACATGGTTAGACTCACGAATAGGGACATGTTTTAAAAACATGAAAGATGAATGAAAGAAAGAAATTAGAGAAGAAATACAACCGATTTTGAATGCTCACAATAAGAGATTAATTTCAATAGAAATTAGACAAAAGGAACAGGATAGAGAACAGGAAGAAAGAGAATGCATGATAGTACAAAAATTTTCAGAGTTAAATTTACAACGTGCACATAATAAGGAAGAAATATTTGAAAGAATCAAGGAATCCGTACCAAATGACAGAATAAATATCCTAACACAACAATATGAACAGTTACCTACTAAATGTGTCAATACTGAAACCCGAGTTGTTACACTTACAGAAGACGTAAATAAACAGAAAGAACAAATAGGTGACTTATCGGAAAGAGTTGAGGAGATTTCAGATTAATTGACAAGTCTTAGTTTAAATGGGGACAGAGATTCAGATGATACAGCTCCATTACCATTTGCAGAAACAGAAGAGTACCAGAATATAAATAAACATGTTGAAAATCAGAGAAAATTTAATGAACGCATTAAAAGGGAATTTGAGGCGTTACGAAAGCAAGTTAAACAAATTGAAAGCGAAATCTTAGGAAAAGACAGTAGAAGAAATTTAGATCCCGATAGCAGCGGGTTTTGAAGAAAATAAATTATTTCATCTACGAGATGCAAGAGAGCGCCAGGCGCGCGAACTTGACGATAATCGACATTCGGACTGGGACAGACGCGGTAGGTCTTTGTCGCCACGAGGCGAAAACTTTGGCTATAAACACTTTTTAACTGTTCGGAAATTTAAGATCTTTCGCAATTATAATATTGACATACATCCATGTTCATGGTTAGATCACTTTATGTACGCACTTCCGTCAAATTGGCCACTAAGTCACAAACTGGAATTTATGTGTGGCTATGTAAGTCCTCAGGGGATTCACTACACTAAGCGAATATGTGCCGTAGCGTGCACAGGGCCCCAGCTGAAGTGGTGCTATTTCCCTTTGAGTTTTCTACACTGCTGCCTACTCTTTTACTATTCTTTGTATCTATCAAAACAACTCTTCAACTATCAATCTATATAGAAAAGGAGTCAGTAAAGAATAACCGGATATGACTATTTTACCCAAAAGTGACAGTTTTCAGGATATTGATGAAAAACGAACCAGCGACGCGCATGCGCGCACTTATTAGAGATTGTAATAATTTAAATGATTTTATCATGCATTTCTATCGGCATATTGGTCCGAAAACACGCAAGACAGAGTCAAACATAGTTTTATTATGCAGCGTAATTTTAAACAGTCTGAGTTCCGCACCCCGGCGGAATACTTTGAAGACGTGATTTGAAAGAATCAATTCCCTTCCAACCCTTATAGCCCGACTGAATTAATTCGCATTTGTTTAACTAAGCTGCCTCAATCGATAAGACACATTGCTTTAGCCGAAAATGTAAAGACGAAATTGAAACTTTTAAGACTTGGCTACAAAACTTGAGTATGACAACGACGATGGAAGTTCTTGTAATTTTTTCAGTAACGGTAATCACAACAGATTTTCAGAGAAAAGTGATAATGATCGGAACGGACGTTATAACGGTAATTTTGGAAATGACAGACGGAACAGACAGGACAATAGATACCAGCCTTATGACAAAGGAAAGCGTAGCGATTAGACAGTATTATTTGGTTCGCAATGATATTCTTTTTAAACGAAAATCGATTGACAACTCTGTTTGGTTCGTTTGCATTCCTGATGAGTGGGTTAATAAATTGATTTGGTACACGCATTTCAGATATGCACACTTTGGTCCGAGAAAATGCTTTCATAAATTACGAGAAAATTGCTATTTCAGTAATATGGAAAAACGTATTCCATTTGTTCTTGCCAAATGCAAATTATGTCAAAAGGCTAAGCCGCCAACTATTTCTCACAGAGCACCGTTTTTTCCTATCATTCCAGCGAAATTAAAGGAGATGGCTGCAGTCGATTTGTTCGGTCCAGTGGTTCGTTGTACTAATGGTTTTGCGTACATTTTGGTAGTAGTGGAATTGACATCAAAATATGTGTTTTACACCTTTACGCAAAGCAACAGCTCGTTCAGTATCTAATGATTTCATCAAACATTTTCTTAAAGAAGTGGGTCACGTTGATAAAGTTATATCAGATAATGGATCACAGTTTCGCTCTAAAATTTGGCTTCGTACTCTACGGCGTCGTAAGATTAAACCAATTTTCATTTCACTTTTTCACCCTCAATCTAACGCTTCAGAGAGATGGGCGAAGGAAATCAATAAATGGAGTCGTCTTTATTGTCATCATAATCACAGAATCTGGGATCAGTATCTTCATATTTTTCGAAACATTCCGAGTGAACTCCCTAATGATTCAACTTCTTTACCGCCTATATTGATATTAAAAAATAAAGCACCGACAAATCGCATTTCTGAACTCGTTCCTTTTCCGCCTACACGGAAACTGCGGCATTCTGAAGTTGTCAACCTGGCTCTACAAAATATTGCGTCTGCGGCTGCTAGAAGAGAGAAATCAGTAAACGTCCTGGTCGTTTAAAAACTTTGTCAGTTTGCCAAAAGGTGTTAATTAAGTCTCATCGTTTGTCTCACAAAAGAAAAGGCTTGTGTCGCAAATTTTTTCTGCTTTATAACGGTCCATATAGAGTTCGCAAAATTATTCATAACACTGTCGAAGTAGAAACTCTTAAATCACGGCGCTCTAAGGGACTACATCATATATCGAACGTTAAAATTTTTGTGGAATGACATACTTTTCAGAAATTAACAGTTACACGTAAACACCCAGAGAATACAATGATACCGCGCCGTGTTCTGGCGGCGGCACATACTCAAAGCAACAGTCAAGTCTGCGCGCCGCACAAGGTAGCCGTTGACCGCAAACAATTACTTCCTACGTCACGCTTACGTACAGCTGATCGAGCCCTCAGTGCGAATGCACTGGCAGCCATAGACAAATACACAGTCTAATTTCTCCGATTAAATTCAGTATAAAGCTATAGTGACTTGATAACTTACGTTATTAACGTTCAGTTTTTCCGGGATACAGTTGTATAAAATCTTTAAGAACTTCAGGTAAATTCTGAGCGTGTCCGACATTAAGAGGAGTTGCTATCGAGAAAACTTCAGGAAGAATGTAATTCCGAAGAAGAAAGTAATAAACTAAAAAGGTAACTATTAATTGAGTTTATTTTTCAGGTAACATATTTCGACTTACGTATGTACTTTATACGTAATTTGCTGCTCGCGATTACGTGATTTATACTTTCTGCAAAATTTTATGTTCTTTGAATTTACTTGTGAAGCGACATGCTTGCGTACATATGCTGATTTTGATAATGTTTTATTAATGAACAGGGTTGTTACTTGTGTATATTATGCATTGCTTGGCTGCTCTGCTTTTTCACTGATGTCATATTTTTTTATTATGTGCCTGCTGTGCCTATTTATTTAAATTATAATTGTCACCTGATTAGTTGTGCTGATATGGTTATGTATGTAAGTTATACTTTGTGATTTATCTGCTTGCGCCTTCATGTTTACTTATTAAGAATACATATGAACATTTATTTGCTAATGCTGATATGATGCTAATGACCTATTTATTATGCAAGATACGTACTTGCTGCTTTGCGTATGGATTGCATATTTACACATTTCTGTTTTGTTGTCAGAACTACTCTTTAATCTAGTGTAGAGACATACTTACATACTGTGTATGAACATAGAGTTTAGGTTACACTATGGTATTAATTATAGATTGTTCGCTTGGCAGAGCCTCGTTGTAGGGATTGTGTTGCATCCCTTGTTGACATTCTGTTCTCTACTGGTATATTTACTCGGTATTGCATGTTTTGCTTAGGCTCAGTGCTTTACATTTTAAGATAAGAAAATGAACTGCTATAATTCTACAAACTACATGGGTACAAGAAACTTCATTGAAATCACATGAACTGGAGGTTTTATGGAAGCTGTTATAATTCATTATAATAGAAAGGAAGCTGACGACATGAAATACTAACACTAGCTTTAGATCATTGACAGTTTGAATACTGCATTCTTCGTGAGCAATTGAAATAGCAAGTGACACTTGACACAAAAAATACTCCACATGTTTGCTTATGTTTTGCCATGATTCTTGAAGTGGTGTACACACTGTGAAATATTACGGTTTATTCATTCAAAGCCTTATGTGATCATTCATACTGCGTACTCGCACCTACTTACTGAAAGTTATTCAAACTGAAGGCTGTTAGAGGTCATGTATGCATTTCTTTTATTTTATGATGGATAAGGTAACCAAAGTGTATTTTATAATTCATAATGAGTAGACGATTTGGCTCAGGTGGATTACACAGAGCGGATTGTGTGGGATGATGAATTGAAGTTTGCACTAGGATTTTATCTGTACTTGTTCGAGGAGACTGACTAGAGGAATGAGTTGTTATGGAAATGAAATGATATTGGTGATAAGGTTTATATGTATCGACATATTGAAGAGGTATTATTGAAGTATTGAGATTGTGTTATGTTGATGATTATTGGAGTTTTGGTGGACAAGAGGTAAGGTAAATGATGTTGGTGACAAGGTTTATATGTATCGACGTATTGAAGAGGTATTATTGAAGTATTGAGATTATGTGATGCTGATGATTATTAGAGTTTTGGTGGATAAGAGGTAAAGTAAGTGAGGAGCATTTTTTTTTGTTGGTTTATATGGAACAAGATGGATCAAGATGGCAGACTAGAACACTCCACTGGAAGGAGGATTGTCTACACACACACTTTGTTAAATCAATAAGCAGTACATACTTTTTTTTTTTTTGGAGAGAGGAAGTATTTACATATCTTGGCACACTGACAGTTGTTCAGCAACCGTACATTTTGATTTGGCTTGGCAAAAATTGGTCTTGACATGATGACTATGACATTGACTAACTATTATTGACTATTATACACTGCTGCCACTACTATTTGGTACACATGTTGAACATCAAATTTTGACAGAATTGCATTTACACAGTTAACACTATTCAATTACACAATAGTACTTCATATGTGGATGAAAGATGAGTGAGTGTGTTTTGTGTGTTTTCGTTTCCTAATCCCAAATAATTGGTACCGACCTACCTCCTAAATACTATTTCACTTGTTTGTTGTGGCTTGCACTGACACCTACAAATATTATAGGTTTACTGATATTTGTGTATTTGTAATATTTAATATGACACTTATCTGATACCATTTGTGTGTTTATTATAATTTGTAAGTTTAGTGTAAGAGCATTGATAAGAATTTTGTAAAAGCAATTGTGTGTGCATTCAAACTGTTGTTCGTGCTTACACCTATTATCATTGATGGGTGCCACTTGGAAATGTTTAATTTCTGCTGAGGAACTCTGATGAACTGTGTAATTATTGCTGGTGAATATTATGGACTGTTCCCTTATTTGTTCAACATTGGTGGGTGCCACTTGGAGATGTTTAATTTCTGCTGATGAACTCTGATGAACCGTGTAATTATTACTGGTGAATATTATGGACTGTTACCTGCACTTGTTCAACATTGGTGGGTGCCACTTGGAAATGTTTAGGAACTCTGATGAACTGTGTAATTATTGCTGGTGAATTTTATGGAAAGTTACCTGCACTTGTTCAACATTACTGGTTGCCACTGTTGGAACTGCTCAACCACTGATGAGATGTCACTTGTTGGTGTCTGCACCTGCTCGCCATTGCTGGATGCCACTGTTGGAACTGCTGCTATTGAAATGATGTCACTTGTTGCTGTCTGCACCTGTTCAACATTGCTGAGTGCCACTGTTGGAACTGCTGCTACTGAAATGATGTCACTTGTTGCTGTCTGCACCTGTTCAGCATTGCTGAGTGCCACTGTTGGAACTGCTGCTACTGAAATGATGTCACTTGTTGGTGTCTGCACCTGTTCAACATTGCTGGGTGCCACTGTTGGAACTGTTTAATTACTACTGGTGAGTTTTATGGGAGTGCTGTCTGCACTTGCTCGCCATCGCTAGGTGCCAGTGCCACTGTTGGAACTGTTACTATTGATGTTATGTCACTCATTCCTGCCTGCACCTGCTCGCCATTGCTGGGTGCCACTGATGGAACTGCTGCTACTGAAATAATGTCACTTGTTGCTGTCTGCACCTGTTCAACATTGCTGGGTGCCACTGTTGGAACTGCTCAACCACTGATGAGATGTCACTTGCTTCTAATTGCACCTGTTGACCATTTCTGGGTGCCACTGTTGTAACTGTCAACTACTCTGAGGAGTGCTACTTGTTTATTGAACTATTGAAAAGATTTTATGTGAATATTTGTGTAAACTGATTTATTGTGTATTTACTCTTTATGAAATGTTATGGGACTGCTATTTGTGCCTGTTGACCATTGCTGGGTGCTACTGTTGGAACTGTCAACTACTCTGAGGAGTGATATTTGTTTATTGAACTATTGAAAAGATTTTATGTGAATATTTGTGTAAACTGATTTATTGTGTATATACTGTTTATGAAATGTTATGAGACTCTTATCTGCACCTATTCTTCATTGCTAGTGCCATTGATTGAACTGTTTAACTACTCTGAGAAATGATACTTGCGTAAACTATTATGTAAAATCACATGTATGCAAGCTTTTGTATTCCTTACTGTAAGGGTCAGTGCAAAGCCATAATTTATTTAGTTATGTAATATTTACTTATTAATATCATCTTCTATTTTTGTCTGTGTTTTTTGGACGAATTTGATGGTATTTTCACCACCAATGCTGGCAAAAATACCACCAAATTCTAACCCGTGGAGGAGGGGCATATGAAAGGTGGCTACATTGAGTCACAGCGCCAAAGATTGCTCCAAAGATTATTATTCCTCCTCCTCCTCCACTGGTGCAGTGGTAGTTCAGAGGTTGTCGAGGGCAGTAGTAGTTCAGAGGATGTCGAGTGCAGTTGTTGTTCTGTTGAGTGAGAGAGTAGATGTTGTTCGGTTGGTGTAATGTATAGATGGAAGACGTTGCAATTATCACAGTGTATTTTTCGTCAATATATATTGAGGTAAAAAAAAGTATTACAGATTTCTTTAATGACAATGCCTCTTGGTCACAGGTTCAGTCAACAAAGCATCTGGCTCGCGTTCATGTATTAGACTTGTAATTCTGGTTTCTATGTGCAATTGTAGGATTTCTGGTTTTTCAATTAATTCATTGTAAATGGTGTTTAAAATACCTTGTCGTATTGAGGAAGAAGCGAGACAGATACCTGTACGTTGAGTCACACTACCACACACAGAATAGTTACACTTGTACTTTGTTGTTTCGTAGTTTTTATAGTTGCAGGGGACTTAATTAATCAATTGTGTTAATGGAAATTCCTTGTCATTCTTTATTTTTATTTTATGCAGTCAGATTGCGTGCTAATACTAGTCAGGGCCAACTGGTTACAAGACTTCGTAACGGGTCACACAGCTACTAAAATTATTGCATTTTAATTAAGCCCCCATGCAACCTTTCGAGAAGACTATTTACTTCCCTAAAAGTTATGTGGACAGGTGTCGCAAGATGACAACACGGGGTCTCTCCCTCGAACCATCCTCAGTTTGAGAGTGGACTCAACCAGTCCGTGGACCAAGTTATCGAGTATACTATACATGGCTTTAAGGTGAACCTGAGGAGGTGCATAAACTCACGGACAATGCCACTGACTGGCTTAAAAAAGTGAGTCTTATTGTATAAAAAAATGGTTCAAATGGCTCTAAGAACTATGCGACCAAACCGCTTAGGTCATCATTCCCCTAGACCTAGAACTACTTAAACCTAACTAAACTAAGGACATCACACACATCCATGCCCGAGGCAGGATTCTAACCTGCGACCGTAGCAGCAGCGCAGTTCCAGACTGATGCGCCTAGAACCGCTCGGGCACAGCGGCCGGCTTTTATTGTATAAAATTTTGTATTGTGTGATGCTGAATGCTTCTTATTTTATGATGTAATCTCTGTTATTAATTTGAGCCCTGTAAATGTCGAACGAATAAATAAAAATAAATAATGAATTTATTGTTGACCAATGCTTCTTTCATTCATTTGTTACTCACCAATACCCATTATAGCAAATACTATTGTTATTACAATACATAATATGAAAGCTATGTAATATTCCACTCCCCCACATCATAAATGGAACCCATACGCCACTGCCTTTGTTTACTATGAGCACTAGCGGCTATGACAGCGTACTGCGCTCTTGCTTCTTTAGTTCACGTACTGCAAGACATAATCCGTCTCTATGTTTTTATAGACCGCGTTGTCTGCGTCTTACACACTAAACTAGGATGACGGAATACGCCTGTTCAGTTGAGGCTGTAATTTGCAAGGTTTAGAGTACAAAGAGGATCGACTCCATTTAAGTGACTCCTGCTGAGTCATGGAGAGATGCTTTTCTTCTTAAGCGTATGCCATTTCTTTCCAGTTTTAAGCATCACAGGAATATCTGTTTTTAAAAATCTGCTTTACATTAGGCTAATCGACTGGTGTTCTCAGTAAACAGCGGAATAGTTCGAGCCATTAAATGAATCGATTGGACACTTAAGCATTCATGCATTAATATTTCCTTCTTTCTTCCCACCCTCCCAGAACTGCCTCAGTGGTGTCTCTTTTGGCTCACAGCTGTCATGGGATGTTCGTTGGCTGATGTGTTATTAAAGTATTCCAGGCTCCTGCTTGAAACATTAATGACTCTCGGCAGCTAGGGTTCCTGTTCTACGCCTCGTGCATAACACGGGCTAGGCGTGTGTAAGACAAATGAATCTTTCATCGCCTTTGGAGAGTCTCGTTTGGCTCATCCTTCCTGGTGTAAAATATTCGTGATGAGCGCCCTTTCTAACTCATCAATTTTACCTGCTGTTATTTGGGTCACTCACTCGTTCGTTCATCATACATGAAGAACCGCCCACCTACTTCCATTAACTTCGCTGGAACGAGACAATTGATTGATGGACGGTGAGATTAATGAATGAAACTTGCCCATTGCCCCCTCCAACCAAAAGGTGTTTTTTTGTGAACAGGATCCAATATCGTAACTTCATCTTTTATTGCACTAAAAGACGTCCCAGCCAAACTTATTGCTCCTTATCCCAATACTAACGCCAACAGTATCCTTCGGCCACATACAATCTACCAAAACTCCGTTTTAGAAGTAAATCTAAGGATGATATGCCAGCATGTTCTGACATGTTCTACATCCTGGAGGACCCCCTCACTATGGATCAATTGCAATGAAAGTAAATCTAATCTAATCTAATCATAAGAAACTTTAGCAGGTAATACTAAAGGGTGCGACACGACGTCTGTTACCAGCGATATGCACATAAGTATCGCGCATACAATGTGTAAATGGGTAGTGCATTCGTGGAGCTGTCGTTTTTATTCCTTTGATTTACATGGAAAGGTTTGAGACGTGATTATGGCCGCACGACGGCAATTAATAGATTTTTAACGCGGAATGGTAGTTGGAGCTAGACGCATGGGATATACCAGTGTGGAAATCGTTAGGGAATTCAAAATTCCGAGATCCACCGTGTGAAGCGCGTGCCGAGAGTACCACATTTCAGACATTACCTCTCACCACGGACAACGCAGTGGCCAACTGCCTTCACTTAGTGACCGAGAGCAGCAGCGTTTGCCTAAAGTCATCAGTGCTAACAGACAAGCAACACTGTGTGAAATAACAGCAGAAATCAATGTGAGACGTACTACGAACCTATCTGTTTTGGCATTAACGGGCTGAAGAATACTCAGTATTGTAGAACACTCAGTATAATGTCGTTTATTGAAACTGAACTACACTTCTCGAACGTTCTCTATATACACACAAAGAAAACAAATAACATGTACACGACTATTCATCAAGAGCGTCGGTTAGGTCCGTCGCAGCTGGTCCTAGCTCAACGAGGAACTGGCTGTACTGCTGCTGCGCTGGCCTTATAAAGCCGGCGGAGGTCGGCGGAGTACTCCAACTTTCCCTGTGTCTGTGAGGTGACCTCTGCAGAAAAAGGTTCGCATTAGTCTCTAGCAAGTTCTGTCTATTTTGAAGAATTGTTTTCCTCTTGGTTGCGCCTGCAAGTGCTTGTGTATGTTATATGGTACACAGGGGTGTCTTGAGTGTAGTCTGCCTGGCAGGGGCCGTCTGTGGCAGACGTAACAGGGGCTATGACAACAGACGATCGACGCGAGTGCCTTTGCAACTGCACGAAATCGCCTACAGCGCCACTCCTGGGTTCGTGACCACATCGGTTGGACCCTAGGCAACTGGAAAACCGTGGACTGGTCAGATAAGTTGCGATTTAGGTTGGTAAGAGCTGATGGTAGGGTTCGAGTGTGAGGGAGACGCCACGAAGCCACGGATCCAAGTTGTGAACAAGGCACTGTGCAGGCTGGTGGTGGGTCCATAATGGTGTGGGCTGTGTTTACGTGGAATGGTATGGGTCCTCTGGTCCAACTGAACGAACCGTTGACTGGAAATGGCTATGTTGCCAAATATCGATGTCATCTCACCAGGCCACAACCATTTTCGACTGGTTTGAAGAACTTTCTAGACAATTCGAGCGAATGATTTGGCCACCAAAATCGCACGACACGAATGCCATCGATAATCTATGGGACACAATCGAGAGGTCAGGTAGTGCAGAAAATCCTGCTCCAGTTCAAATGGCTCTAAGCACTATGGGACCTAACATCTCAGTCCCCTAGACTTAGAACTACTTAAACCTAACCAACCTAACGACATCACACACATCCATGCCTGAGGCAGGATTCTAACCTGCTATCGTAGCAGCAACTCGGTTCCAATCTGATTAACCTAGGACCGCTCGACCACAGCGGCCGGCTCCTGATCCGGAAACACTTTAACAACTATGGACAGCTGTAGAGGCAGCATGGCTCAATACTTGTGCAGGGGATTCCAGCGACTGGTTGAGGCCACGGCACGCCGAGTTGCTGCACTACGCCGGGCAAAAGGAGGTCCGACATGATATTAGGAGGTGTCCTGTGACGTTTTTTACCTCATTCTACACTCCTGGAAATGGAAAAAAGAACACATTGACACCGGTGTGTCAGACCCACCATACTTGCTCCGGACACTGCGAGAGGGCTGTACAAGCAATGATCACACGCACGGCACAGCGGACACACCAGGAACCGCGGTGTTGGCCGTCGAATGGCGCTAGCTGCGCAGCATTTGTGCACCGCCGCCGTCAGTGTCAGCCAGTTTGCCGTGGCATACGGAGCTCCATCGCAGTCTTTAACACTGGTAGCATGCCGCGACAGCGTGGACGTGAACCGTATGTGCAGTTGACGGACTTTGACTGAGGGCGTATAGTGGGCATGCGGGAGGCCGGGTGGACGTACCGCCGAATTGCTCAACACGTGGGGCGTGAGGTCTCCACAGTACAGCGATGTCGTCGCCAGTGGTCGGCGGAAGGTGCACGTGCCCGTCGACCTGGGACCGGACCGCAGCGACGCACGGATCCACGCCAAGACCGTAGGATCCTACGCAGTGCCGTAGGGGACCGCACCGCCACTTCCCAGCAAATTAGGGACACTGTTGCTCCTGGGGTATCGGCGAGGACCATTCGCAACCGTCTCCATGAAGCTGGGCTACGGTCCCGCACACCATTAGGCCGTCTTCTGCTCACGCCCCAACATCGTGCAGCCCGCCTCCAGTGGTGTCGCGACAGGCGTGAATGGAGGGACGAATGGAGACGTGTCATCTTCAGCGATGAGAGTCGCTTCTGCCTTGGTGCCAATGATGGTCGTATGCGTGTTTGGCGCCGTGCAGGTGAGCGCCACAATCAGGACTGCATACGACCGAGGCACACAGGGCCAACACCCGGCATCATGGTGTGGGGAGCGATCTCCTACACTGGCCGTACACCACTGGTGATCGTCAAGGGGACACTGAATAGTGCACGGTACATCCAAACCGTCATCGAACCCATCGATCTACCATTCCTAGACCGGCAAGGGAACTTGCTGTTCCAACAGGACAATGCACGTCCGCATGTATCCCGTGCCACCCAACGTGCTCTAGAAGGTGTAAGTCTACTACCCTGGCCAGCAAGATCTCCGGATCTGTCCCCCATTGAGCATGTTTGGGACTGGATGAAGCGTCGTGTCACGCGGTCTGCACGTCCAGCACGAACGCTGGTCCAACTGAGGCGCCAGGTGGAAATGGCATGGCAAGCCGTTCCACAGGACTACATCCAGCATCTCTACGATCGTCTCCATGGGAGAATAGCAGCCTGCATTGCTGCGAAAGGTGGATATACACTGTACTAGTGTCGACATTGTGCATGCTCTGTTGCCTGTGTCTATGTGCCTGTGGTTCTGTCAGTGTGATCATGTGATGTATCTGACCCCAGGAATGTGTCAATAAAGTTTCCCCTTCCTGGGACAATGAATTCACGGTGTTCTTACTTCAATTTCCAGAAGTGTATAATTTCCTTAAGTTACAAATTTGCATATTTCGTGACGTACGAAAGTATATTTTGACGTTTACAGCTGCTTAATGGTCACAATGAATTTTTTTGAAACTGCACACCATTTGCAGTGGCATGGTAAAAAGCCATGGAAGGGGACTTGAATGACGTAAAACGTGTGGAATTTTGTGAAACGGTAAGAAGACAACAGCGTTGCAAAGCACAGTTCCGCGGTCAGATGAAGAGGTCTGTCAAACGAACGTCCTGCTGTACCAAATGTAAGTTCATTGCCGTTCTCTGAAACAAACATCAAAGGTTTCGAATTGTGATTGTTTTAATTTTACACTACTGGCCATTAAAAATGCTACACCAAGAAGAAATGCAGATGATAAACGGGTATTCATTGGACAAATTTATTATACTAGAACTGACATGTGATTACATCTTCAAGCAATTTGGATGCATAGATCCTGCGAATTCAATACCCAGAACAACCACCTCTAGCCGTAATAACGGCCTTGATACGCCTGGCATTGGGTCAAACAGAGCTTGGATGGCGTGTACACGTACAGCTGCCCATGCAGATTCAACACGATACCACAGTTCATCAAGAGTAGTGACGAGCCAGTTGATCGGACACCATTGACCAGACGTTTTCAATTAGTGAGAGGTCTGGAGAATGTGCTGGCCAGGTCAGCAGTAGAAGATTTTCTGCATCCAGAAAGGCCCGTACAGGACCTGCAACACGAGGTCGTGCATTATCCTGCTGAAATGTAGGGTTTCGCAGGGATCGAATGAAGGGTAGAGCCATATGTCGTAACACATCTGAAATGTAACGTCCACTGTTCAAAGTGCCTTCAATGCGAACAAGAGGTGACCGAGACGTGTAACCAATGGCTCCCCATACCATCACACCGGGTGAATCGCCAGTGTGGCGATCACGAATACACGTTTCCAATGGGCGTTCACCGCGATGTCACCAAACACGGATGCGACCATCATGATGCTGTAAACAGAACCTGGATTCATCCGAAAAAATGACGTTTTGCCATTCGTGCACCCAGGTTAGTTGTTGAGGCGCTCCTGTCTGTGATGCAGCGTCAAGGGTAGCCGCAGCCATGGTCTCCGAGCTGATAGCCGCCCATGCTGCTGGAAACGTCGTCGAACTGTTCGTGCAGATGGTTGTTGTCTTGCAAACGTCCCCATCTGTTGACTCAGAGATCGAGACGTGGCTGCACGATCCGTTACAGCCATGCGGATAAGATGCCTGTCATCTCGACTGCTAATGATACGAGGCCGTTGGGATCCTGCACGGCGTTCCGTATTACCCTCCTGAACCCACCGATTCCATATTCTGCTAACAGTCATTGGATCTCGACCAATGCGAGCAGCAAATTCGCGATACGACAACCCGCAATCGCGATAGGCTACAATCCGACCTTTATCAAAGTCGGAAACGTGATGGTACGCATTTCTCCTCCTTACACGAGGCATCACAACAACGTTTCACCTGGCAACGCCGGTCAATCGCTGTTTGTGTATGAGAAATCGGTTGGAAACTTTCTTCATGTCAGCACGTTGTATGTGTCGCCACCGGCGCCAACCTTGTGTGAATGCTCTGAAATGCTAATCATTTGCATATCACAGCATCTTCTTCCTGTCGGCTAAATTTCTCGTCTGTAGCACGTCATCTTCGAGGTGTAGCAATTTTAATGGGCAGTAGGGTATTTTACTGGTCGACTTATTGAGAGTTTTCTTGCAGTGCTAATAACAATCAAATAAAATCTCCTGATTTGATTTGATTGCTAAGAGCACTACAAGAAAGCTCTGAATGAGTCCCATTTTCTAGACAGTTAAACAATCAAACAGAATTATCTATAATTAACCATTAAGCCATAGACGCTCCTGTGCTTAGTCATCAATTCACAAGTATAAGGGGCAGTCAAATGAAAACCGAACACCCAACACAATGGGACCTTGCAACGATTCCATTCAAACATAATCACCACACGCGTTACGACATTTATCCCACTGGGAGACGACCCGATCAGTTCCTACTTCGTAGCACGAGGTCGGCCTCTGGCGGATCCACAACTGCACGCACTCTTGCACTTCCACGACCGACTGCAACTGACGTCAACGTACGTCTTTCTTCAGGTCGCCAAAGATGTGAGAATCGTACGGTGAAAGATTCGGGCAGTAGGGAGTATGTTGCAGTGTTTCCCAACCAAATCGCGGAAGCGTAGGTTTCGTCCGATTGCTAGTGTGGGGGCATAAGTCATCGTGCAAAGGATGATTCTTACGCTCGTCGAGTTCTTCGAGCGTGGAACCGAAACACTGCGCTGTCCTATGAAGACACTTTGCACAAACGGCGGCGCGCCATGAAGTCAAAACGCCCAGGAATGCTGTCGGACGGAATAATCCTGTTGCACAATAACGCCCGCCCCCACACCGCCAATTGGACGAAGGCTACGCTGCAACTATTTGGTTGGGAAACACCGCAACATCGCCCATACAGCCCGGATCTTTCACCGTCTGATTTTCACGTTTTTGGTGGCCTGAAGAAAGACATGGGTGGACGACAGTTTCATTCGGACGAGAAAGTGCGTGGGTGCATGCGATTGTGGACCTAACAGCGGCCGACCGCGTTGTACGAAACAGGAACTGATCGTGTCGTCTCCCAGTGAGGCAAATGTGTAAGGCGTGTGGTGATTACTTTTGAATGGAACCATACAATGGTCCCGTTGTGGCGAGTGTTCGGTTTTCATCTGACTGGCCCTCATGAACAATCAGGCGGGACGAAACTTCCTGGCAGATTAAAACTGTGTGCCGGACCGAGACTCGAACTCGGGACCTTTGCCTTTTGCAGGCAAGTGCTCTACCAACTGAGCTACCCAAGCACAGGTTTGAAAGGTAGGAGACGAGGTACTCGCAGAAGTAAAGCTGTGAGGACGGGGTGTGAGTCGTGCTTGGGTAGCTCAGTTGGTAGTGCACTTGCCCGCGAAAGGCAAAGATCCCGAGTTCGAGTTTCGGTCCGGCACGCAGTTTTAATCTGCCAGGAAGTTTCATATCAGCGCACACTCCGCTGCAGAGTGAAAATCTCATTCTGGAAACATCCCCCAGGCTGTGGCTAAGCCATGTCTCCGCAATATCCTTTCTTTCAGGAGTGCTAGGTCTGCAAGGTTCGCAGGAGAGCTTCTGTAAGGTTCGGAAGGTAGGAGACGAGGTACTGGCAGACGTAAAGCTGTGAGGACGGGGCGTGAGTCGTGCTTGGGTAGCTCAGTTGGTAGAGCACTTGCCCGAGAAAGGCAAAGGTCCCGAGTTCGAGTCTCGGTCCGGCACACAGTTTTAATATGCCAGGAAGTTTCATATCAGCGCACACTCCGCTGCAGAGTGAAAATCTCATTCTGGAATCAGGCGGGATGCTGTTAACTGTCGCCTGTCCATTCAGCAAGATTCTCACTTGGCCAAAGCTTTTTAGAGGCGCGATACTTTGTTTTGACACACAACAATAGTACCCCATGGGCTCAGTCATTAGGCTGCGGTGATTTCTTTAAAAAAAAAAAAAGTGTGTGAAATCTCATGGGACTTAACTGCTAAGGTAATCAGTCCCTAAGCTTACACACTACTTACCCTAAATTATCCTAAGGACAAACACACACACCCATGCCCGAGGGAGGACTCGAACCTCGGCCGGGACTAGCCGCACAGTCCATGACTGCAGCGCCTTCGACAGCTCGGCTAATCGCGCGCGGCGATTTCTTTTACAGTGAAGCGCCAGAGAAACTGGTAAAGGCATGCATATTCAGATACAGGCAGAATATGGCGCTGCGGTCGGCAACGCCTGTATAAGACGACAAGTGTCTGGCGCAGTTGATAGGTCGGTTACTGCTGCTACAACGGCAAGTTATCAAGATTTAAGTGAGTTTGAACGTGGTGCTATAGTCAGCGCACGAGCAGTGGGACACAGCATCTCCGAGGTATCGATGAAGCGGGGATTTTTCCGTACGACCATTTCACGAATGTATCGTGAATATCAAGAATCCGGTAAAACATCACATCTCCGATATCGCTGCGGTGGGAAAAAGATCCTGCAAGAACGGGACCGACGACGACTGAAGAGAATGATTCAACGTGACAGAAGTGCAACCCTTGCGCAAATTGCTGTAGATTTCAATGCTGGGGCATCAACATGCGTCAGCGTGCGAACCATTCAACGAAACATCATCGATATGGGCTTTAGGAGCCGAACGCCCACTCGTGTACCCTTGATGACTACATGACGGAAAGGTTTACGCTTCGCCTGGACTCTTCAACACCGACATTGGACTGTTGATGACTGGAAACATGTTGCCTGGTTGGACGAGTCTCGTTCCAAATTGTATCGACCTGATGGACGTACACTGGTATGGGGACAACCTCATGAATCCATGGCCCTTGCGTGTCAGCAGAGGACTGTTCAAGCTGGTGAAGGCTCTGTAATGATGTGGGGCGTGTACACTAGGAGTGATATGGGACGCCTGATGTGTCTAGATACAACTTTGACTGATGAAACACACGCAATCATCCTGCCTGATCACATGCATCCATTCATGTCCATTGTGCCTTCCGACTTGGGCAATTCCGGCAAGAGAATGCGACACTCCATACGTCCACAATTGCTACAGAGTGTCTCCAGGAACACTCTTCTGAGTTTCAACACTTCCGCTGGCCACCAAACTCCCCAGACATGAACATTATTGAGCAGATTTGGGATGCCTTGCAACATGCTGTTCAGGAGAGATCCCCAGCCCCTCGTACTCTTACGGGTTTATGGACAGCCCTGCAGAACTCATGGTATCTCTTCCCTCCAGCGCTACTTCAGACATTAGTGTAGGCCATGCCACGTCATACTGCGGCACTTCTGGGTGCTCGCGGAGGCCCTACCCTATATTTGGCACGTGTACCAGTTTCCTTGGCTGTTCAGTGTAGATGCAGATCAGTGGTTTACGTATGTCACGTGACGTACTGTACTCTCACCCCCCACCTCCAAGCCTCTGCAACACAATGCAGACGTTTGCAAGAACTCAGCAATTTCTTAGGCTCACCACGAACGCCACTCATATCCTCAGTTTACACAAACGTAATGTCCAACGCTGTGGTGGGGCGGCTGGTTTAGAGATACTCTACCGTATCTTCCTTCGCCGTCGGCGTTGTTGTGGTTACCGTGAGACACCGTTATACCAAGAAGAAAGGCGCGTCGATCTTAGAGCATGAGATATGATGACCTTAAGCCATAGACAACACACAACGGTCACGGTAGCACCTGATTACAGAATGGCTGCAGTAGTTAAGATCTACGAACTATCCCCTGTTGACCAAGTCCCCAAAACTTAACTCGTAACGAGATCCCTTCAAAGCAAATTGTCATAACGATTGTCTATAAAGGCTTCGTACAACGAGAATAAATGTTACGGTTTATGGAATAATAACAGATACGACCAAATTGTCTTGTCTCTTCTGCTTTATTTAACATAACTTCGTTCACAGTTTCATTTCGCATTCACCACTCATTCACCGAAACCCTTTGATGAATAGTTTTGGTTGCATAACACCAACAGTCAATGATAATGATACAGCTTTCTCTTTTTTATAAATTGAAGCCCGCTCTCCGTGATATAATAAAAAAAACCGGTCTCAATACCGCGTGCCTCGTGAGACGCGAATAGACTTATCCTGGAATTGACCGCCCTGTAGGTGTACTCAATTTAATGACCACACTACACTGTCCGCTATTTCGCGTAACTGAATGTCCATTTGTTAGTCTGATTATACACTGTAGCTATTTAAAATTCGCCCCTATATTTTTCACAACGCACAAATAGCACTTCGTTACTGGTTTTCTTTTTTTCCTTCTAAGAGTAAACGGAAAAAAAAGACGCCGTATCATCGGCTTAGTCGATATAAAGCAAAACACCTTAATATGCCCAATTTTACCTCTTCTTAAAGGATCGGCTACCTTAATCATTAATTTATTACATGTTATTTCCAATAACGCTAAACAGGTATCGCCGTTATATTTTAATTGTATTCAAAAGCATGTTACTACTATTATGACCGACCAAATCGTAACAAATCGCGCGGCGTGCGTTTTTAACGATAACTTTACGCTATTCAAGTTCCGTTATAGCTGTCTTGACTCGTAATGTTACACGGCCCCCCAGACTGTGATGTCTTGAAGAGGGTTCCAGACAGAACAGGCTTATTTCTTTTTTTTTTTTGTGTGTACTGTGACAGGAGAGGGTATTTGTTTCGGCGAATACACTCACTCTCAGATTTACTCAACAAGTCAGTACATACATTCTACAATATTTAAGTTGAGTTAATGGGCCTAGACAAAATGCCCTTAGCTAAATTCCACATTTGTTTATAGGTTGTCTTAGAAGCCCTTCGCACTAATCACTTCATACTCACACCACATTTTTTTTTCTTGGATGAAGCCCTCAGTTCTTCAACCGACTGTGCAAGGCAGGGATCACAGCCGGGTTCGACGATTGGCATCCTAGGCCAAAACCCTTATCAGGCCACTTGTTTAACCAGAGAGGATTTGGTCCTTTTCTTTTCCTCTTAATTCCACTTTCAAATCATCAATCCTCGCCGTTCAGTGAGAGGATAAATCGTATTTCAGCATCGTCATTGTTGCTGATACCAAGAAGGTATCTCATGGAAATCATCGGTACATTCTTTAATTTTCTTTGTAAGTTAGTATAAGTACGTATTTATCCATTGGCGCTTTTATTTAGTCCACTGAGTGTAGTCTTGGTATCATTCAGTGTTTCTTGAATCTATATTTTGCTCATTATTGATAATACTTCTTCAGTTCTATGTGAGGGAACAAGCCTTTAATTACATCAGTATCACAATCTGCGAGGAGGTAGCTCCCTTCATGAGGTATTTTCACTATTTTATATGGACCTGTATATAAATATTGCCATTTCTTATTCAGTCTTTTCCTGGTTGATGCTTTTGGGTGATTTCTCAATAAAATTTCTTCCCCTACATCATATGTGACTACTTTCTTCACATTTTATCAAAACGGGTTTTTCTCAATTGTGCTTGATGCTTCAGGTTTCCGTAGACCTTCTTCATCATATCTTCTTTCTTGGTAATCTTTTGTTCTATTGCAGGTAATTTCTTCATCCATTCTGGCACAATACTTTCACCAAATACTATTTGGTTAGGTGAATAACCTGTAGATAAGTGTGGTAAGTCATTATACACTCTCTCAAATTCATAAATCCAATCGATCCATTTATAATGTTGTTTGGGTATGTACGTCCGTAAAAATCGGTTCAACTCTCGGAAGATTCTTTCAACTGGATTTCCACAAGGGTAAAATCTTGAGATGTAAATGTGCTGGATTCCTTGTTCTTTCATAGTGTCTCTCCATACTTTGCTTGTATGATAAGCAGCGTTGTCTGTCAAGATCATTATAGGTTTGCCAAGCTCAGTTATATAGTTGTTGATAAATTTGCGTAACATGGGTCGAACGTGGAGATTTTTCAAAGGATATAATTTCACATATTTTGAAAAGAGATCATAGAAAGCCAATACATATTTGAACCGTCCACGTGTCATGGGACATGGCCCACAGACGTCACATGACACCAACATTAAAGGTTGTTGTGGGATGATAGGATGTAATTCTATCTTCCGACAATAGTTTATGGGTTTCGCCTTCTGACATATTTTGCACTTCTTAATAATATTTGTAGCTATACGTCCCAAATTTGGATGATAGCAGTATTGTGCTATTTTGGCTGTACATTTAGCGGCACCAAAATGACCCCAATTCAAGTGAGTGTACCATACTAGTGATTCTAAATATTTATTTGGAACACAAACTTTCCAAACATCTTCTTCATCCTTCCTCCGATACAATATTCCGGATTTTAATTGATACTGTTCTTGAGAGTGACTTAGCGTTTTGCTTTCAGCAGCATGCCTAATGGCTTTCCACAACTTATCATCTTCTTGCAGTTGTGGAAGACTTCGAGATAGCTGTGAAATCTGCCTCTCACAATATTGCCTTGATAAATTCATGACTTTAAAGTCAATAGTCCGTTCTTCACACTCGTCAGCATTCTTTCTTTTCGGTAATCTTGAAAGAGCATCGGCTATGATGTTGTCTTTCCCTCTGATGTATTTGAGCGTAATATCATATTCTTGCAGTAGCAAGGCCCACCGGGTTAAACGTGAATGGAACATCCTTCCTGTTAAAATAAAAGATAAAGCTTTGTGGTCGCAGAATACAATGGTCTTCTTTCCATATACAAAACAGCGAAACTTTCTAAGGGACCAGACCACGGCCAGTACTTCCAATTCAGTAGTACAATATGCACGTTCACAGCTAGAGAGTGTTCTGCTGGCAAACCCAATTATTTTGATGGTACTGATATCTTCTGGATTGTCCATCTGGAAAAGAGTCGCACCCAATCCTGTTTCAGAAGCATCCACAGCAATATAAAAATCTTGATCAAGTCTCGGATGATGTAACAGTGGAGCATTAGTCAAAGCATTGCGGATGTTATCAAAAGCTTGCGTGCATTCGGAATTCCACTCCCACATGACATTTTTTCTTAACAGCCGTAACAAACAGTCTTGGCTTCCTAACTGATTGGGTAAAAATCGTCGAAAAAATGAAACTAAGCCGATAAATGACTTTAATTCCGTTCTATTCTTTGGACAAGCACATCTGTTAATCGCATCCATCTTTTTAGGATTTGGTTTTATCCCTTCAGGAGTGATTATATGTCCAAGAAATTTCAATTGGTTATGAGCAAACTTGGATTTGCTCAAATTTACAGTAACTCCGTATTCCAAAAATTTCGCAAAAACTCTTCTTAATAAGTCCAAATGTTCCTCCCAAGTTTCAGAAGCAATTAGCAAATCATCCACATATAAAGTAACTTCATTCAAAAGGTCTCTGCCCAGTACGGTATCTAATGCCGATATGAAAACACCACCGCTTATTTTCAACCCAAATGGCATGACAGTAAACTGGTAACTTCGGCCCAGAAAAACAAATGCAGTATATTTTCTAGATTCTTTCGATATTCTAGTCTGCCAATATGAACTACGCATATCCAAAGAAGTTAAGAAGCGGGCACCATAAAACTTTTGTACTAACTCTTCTAGGTTCTCCGGTCGCGTTTGTACAGGTATAATGATCTTATTGATCTCTCTGGCATCCAACACCAATCTGATGTCACCATTGGGTTTAATTACCGCCACAAGAGGGTTACAATATTCAGAATCTGAGGGCTCAATAACACCCCATTCTAACATTTTATTGATTTCCTTTCTGACTACTTCTTTCTTTGTCCATGGGATAGAATAGGAAGTACGACAAAAGGGTTTATGTGCATACGTCTTTATATGGTATTCAAAGTCTTTTATTATACCTGGACGTTTACTAAAAATTGACTGATATGCTTCCAACAAGTAGTACAGTTCATCCCTTTGGATAACAGATAAATATTCTGATTCTAACACCTTTTCCTGCAATGACATTTTATCCATCATTTCTTCAGAACATTCAATAAGGCATATATCATACACATTTTCATCATCAATACTGACATATTTTACCATTAGATTCATACACAATTGATTTGGAATTACTCGGCCCTTTCTCAGGGTAGTTGTCAAAACATTACCATTTGAATTAAATATACATTCACCTTTCTCTAAATTAATGATTGCACCGGTCTCACATAAAAAATCCAAACCCCAGATACATGGTACTGTCATTTTAGGAACAACCAGGAATGTACTTTCTATTTGAGCCCCCTGTATTGTAACGTCAACACGTACCTGTTTCACAACTTTTTGCATTTTTGCGCTGAACGCGCCAGACACGGTACATCCTGTAATAGGAAAAGTGGGCATTTTTACCCCTCGGCTTATCTGTTTTAAACAGTCCAACGTCATGACACTAATAGTTGCTCCAGTATCAATTAATATTTCAACATCAACATTATTTATACTTGTTGGAATTATTGCCTGTAAAATTTGTCCACATTTATTAGAAACTTCAGGTTTTTCTTCAATTAATTCATTCCTTATATCCTGATCATTATTGTACCTTAATACTCTCAGTTCAAATTGATGCCTGCCTTCCTTCTCCTTTCCAGTCATCCTAGGAAGGCATTTGGTGACTGGTATTAGTTTAATCTATCTCGTTGAGTCATCGGTGGGGGTTCATGAACTTCCACAATCCGTACAGTATGATCCGAGTTATGGTATTCACCCCGTCGCACATTGGAGGCTCCTTCGCCCATTGGTATAACTCCTTGTGCTGGATGAGGACTCGAGGCATTTGTTTCATCCTGCCGATGAACATTATGCTTCGAATTATCTTCCCAAGGTCGAATGCAATTGGGTTCATCACTTGGGTACCTGTTACTCTTATTAATATCACTACTATGCACATTCGCGTCACCACATCGAGGTTTACCTCTAGTACAGTAAGTATCTCTTCTATATTTATTATAATCATTGTTTTTATTGCAACCACAGGACGAAGATTGTCCACGCTCCTGTGATGCGGGTTTGACCTGGTTTTCGGTATTATTATTATCATACGTTAAATTATTATTATGATTATTCGTATTACTATGAGTGTGAGTCGACATTTGATTACTACTCATTTGTCTTGCGTCTTCCATAATCATATCTATAGAGTCAATCACCGACAAGAATTGTTCTACGTCGTGGTCAGGAACATTTATTAACTTTTCACGTATATTTATGGGCAACTTTCCCTTCAAAATTCTGATCACTTCCTTGTGAGAAATTGGATCACTCCAATAACGTGTCTTATTTATGTACTTTTCAAAATATTGCCTTAAAGTACTCCTTTTACTGTTAAAATACTCAGGTTGGTAAACCTCTTTTCTTAATTTCTCTTGTTTACTCGACGACCAGTATTTAGCCAAAAAAAGTTGCTCAAACTCAGCGCAAGTATGGCAACTTTCACTTACTTCGGCAGCCCATAATGCGGCTTCTCCGGTAATTTTGGATACTATAAATTGAAGTCGGTCGTGTTCTGACCAGCTACGCGGAAATATTGTTTTGAAATTATTGATAAAGATTTTCGGATGCAGGTTGTTCTTTTCAGTGGAGAATGTTGGGAATTGTCTACTTTTAAAAATGCTGTTCTCCACCTTTAAAGAAGACAAATATCCTCGCTGACCAAAAGAATCATCATCTTTACCAACCGAATCATCAACTTCCCAATGCAAATTTTCACCACAATTGTACTTCGTATTATCACATGTTCGGTTGTTTTTCGACCTATTCTCCGAACGTTCGTCCTCTGTCAACAAATTTTGTGATGACTTTCGTTCTAACTCCGCCAATTTATGATTGGTTTCCTTTTGCCATTTAGGTAACTCATCAACTATTTTCTCTTTTATTTTCTGAATTTCGCTAGTGCAGAGCTTAATTAATTCATCATTTCTACTTAGGTGCTCATTGATATTTTCATTTGGCTGGGATCCAATAGTAGTCTTGATCTTGTCTACAATTTCATTTCCTTTTATTTCTATCCATTCAGTTAGATCTTCGTCAAGTCTTTTAGTTTAATCTACTAAATACTTGTCAATCCCCTTACGAGCATCAGACTCAAACTCGACTATTTGTTTCGAAAGCTCTTCTATCTGTGCGCTAGCATTGAAACAGCTGCTTTCACACTTAACCATCCTATTGGACAGGCCATCATAACTCTTCGAAACTACCTCATATTTCTTTTCTACGTCATGAAGTTTTCCCATTAAATTATTATATTGCTTTTCTAAGGTGTTAGAAAACTCTACATCTAGTTCTCCAAATTTCGCATTTAATTGAGTCTCCCAGTCCGCCTTTAATTCTTTCTTAGTATTTTCCAGTTTATAATCAAAGGTGTTCAGTTTGCTTTCCAAAGAATCCATTTTAACTTCTAATGAACCAAATTTGGCCTCAAATTTTTCATTTAACTTTTGATTGTCCTCTTTTAATTGCTTATTATCTTTTTCTAGTGAACCAAGTCTTCCATTCATTACACCCATTTGAGTATTTATTGATACCAGCATATCAAACATTTTTTGATTAATATTTCCATTTTGAGGATAAACTTGCTGATCTACTTCCGAAACCTCAAGATCTTTATGTTCTCCCACGCTGCTTACCTTACTTATCATTGTATTTGAATCTCCTAACGGCTCTAAATCAACAACTGTATTATTATCTGTACATGTCTCCTGTCCCACATTGAGCTCATGGGATGCATCATCCCTTTCCTCTTCACTTTCCTCTCTCTCTCTACTTATTACTCTACTCAACTGCACATTATCATGTATTCTTTTCGTTCGTTTTGACATGATTATTCACTACCAAGACATACACTTATTTTCACTATATATTTATCTACCGAAATCACAAGTCTCAACTTCCCTTTTTTTTATAATTATACAGTTATTTTAATCATACCTGGTAGTATCGCTCACTTTTAGCGATTATTGAAGAATACCTCTTTCATTGGACAGACTCACTGGCTGCTACAATATTTTCCAACTCTAGGGTTCGTGAATCCGGATGACACTCGACTCGATGCAGCAATCCTCCTCGATCGAGCCGCACGTTGTGGCGCCACTTCTACCGTATCTTCCTTCGCCGTCGGCGTTGTCGTGGTTACCGTGAGACACCGTTATACCAAGAGGAAAGGCGCGTCGATCTTAGAGCATGAGATATGATGACCTTAAGCCATAGACAACACACAACGGTCACGGTAGCACCTGATTCCAGAATAGCTGCAGTAGTTAAGATCTACGAACTATCCCCTGTTGACCAGGTCCCCAAAACTTAACTCGTAACGAGATCCCTTCAAAGCAAATTGTCATAACGATTGTCTATAAAGGCTTCGTACAACGAGAATAAATGTTACGGTTTATGGAATAATAACAGATACGACCAAACTGTCTTGTCTCTTCTGCTTTATTTAACATAACTTCGTTCACAGTTTCATTTCGCACTCACCACTCATTCACCGAAACCCTTTGATGAACAGTTTTGGTTGCATAACACCAACAGTCAATGATAATGATACAGCTTTTCTCCTTTTTATAAATTGAAGCCCGCTCTCCGTGATATAATAAAAAAAAACGGTCTCAATACCGCGTGCCTCGTGAGACGCGAATAGACTTATCCTGGAATTGACCGCCCTGTAGGTGTACTCAATTTAATGACCACACTACACTGTCCGCTATTTCGCGTAACTGAATGTCCATTTGTTAGTCTGATTATACACTGTAGCTATTTAAAATTCGCCCCTATATTTTTCACAACGCACAAATAGCACTTCGTTACTGGTTTTCTTTTTTTTCTTCTAAGAGTAAACGGAAAAAAAAGACGCCGTATCATCGGCTTAGTCGATATAAAGCAAAACACCTTAATATGCCCAATTTCACCTCTTCTTATAAGATCGGCTACCTTAATCATTAATTTATTACATATTATTTCCAATAACGCTAAACAGGTATCGCCGTTATATTTTAATTGTATTCAAAAGCATGTTACTACTATTATGACCGACCAAATCATAACAAATCGCGCGGCGTGCGTTTTTAACGATAACTTTACGCTATTCAAGTTCCGTTATAGCTGTCTTGACTCGTCATGTTACAATACAAATTCACAGAGGATAAGTAAATATCATTTTGTTCCCCTCTTCTTCTTTCTCATTTTTCATTCAGCTGTATTTACTGATTTACCTGGTTTCACAGGCAAACGGTTTGTCGATTAGCTACCTTTAGCAGGTGGAACAGTCCCGTAAAACTAGTTGTGAGAAAATCGTGTACCAGCCTGCAGTTCACTGGAAGAATCGAAGAAAGCATAAATAACCAGTGCAATATGTGCCATACAGAACACACGTCTGACCGATTACTGACACCCAGACCTCCAGATGTCAGTCACTCAGATCGGTACCAAACGCTGTGCGTCGTTAGAGTATCAACCAAAACTCCGATTTAGTTCTTACTGTGTGCCGTCGTCCAGTAGAACGGACGTAAGCGTTAGGTAAAAAAGTAACACGGAGCACAGGTAAAGCACAACTGTGAAGAACGAATACGTATAGCTTCGGTGAGAAAGTACGTAGAGCGTCAAGTCATCGTAGCCAGGGTCCTGGGTTCATACCTCAATGACAATTTTTTTACTGTATTATGCGTAAAAGTGTCAATACTTCCGCACTTGGGGTGCAATTGTTTCTTTATTCTACTGTTCCGATTGTTTATGTTTATTCGGTTAAACTACAACTGCACTAGCTGCTTCATCACGGGTGGTGTCTGATCTGTTGCAGATGTCCGACAGAACACCACACCTATCTGTACAAATGTACCCTATAGGTTTGGTACTTCTCACGAAGCGAAAGCAGACTGCCAAAAGAACATTGCTATAAACTGGATATGTCGTTTTACATATCAGAAAATGTTCTCGCTTGTAACAATTTCAAGCGTAAACAGTTAAAACAAAATTTCACAAGCGGGATTTGAACGCGGGACCTTTAGTACTACGACTTCAGGCTCTACCAACTCACCGATGTGATATCTGTATGACCAACACTCACAGACACGCTTTTCCTGTGTTCCATAGTTCTGGTGTTACTTTTAATTACCGTTTACACACGTTCTACTGGACGACAGCACACAGCACGGACTAAATCGGTGTTTTGGTTGATACTCTATCTACATACAACGTTTGGCACCGATCCGAGTGTCTGAGATCTGGAGGTCTGGGTGTGAGCTTTGTTCGTTACTGCAGGCAGCCTTAATAGAGGAGATGGATCAGCTCGAAATTGGAACGCCATGTTCGTCACGGGGTCGATAATTACGAAGGTGGTTTAATTACTCTGGAAAGATGCTAAATGATATGTTTGTTTCGTAAACAACTCACTTCTCGACATAGCCTCCTCTGAGGGAGATACACTTGGCGCAGCCATCCTCCAGCTTTTTCATCCCTTCGAAAAAATAGGTTCTGCCGAACTCCGCAAAGTGCTCCTTGACTGTAACTATCACATCCACATTTGATGAAAATTTTTTCCCAGCAAGCCAAAGTTCCGAGTGAGGGAACAGGAAGAAGTCACTTGGGGCTAAATGAGTTGAATATGGTGGATGAGGAACCAGTTCAAAGCTCAATCCATGCACTTTCGCCGGTGTTACCACTGAGGTGCGGGATGGTGCATTATCCTGGTGAAAGATTACTTTTTTGCGTGCCGGCCTTCGTCTTTTTTCATCCAACACAAGCTGCAAACAATCCAACAATGAAGCATAATAGGCTACAGGAGTGTTTCTGTCTTTTTCCAAGCAATCTACGAGGATCATTCCTTGGGAGTTCTGTAAAACAGCGGCCATCACCTTACCAACCTAAGAAATGTGTTGTCTTGTTCGGCGCCCTTTCGCCAGATTTGTCCATTGTTTTGACTGTCGTTTTGGCCTTGGTGTGTGAAGATGGATCCAGGTTTCATCAACCATCGCAAATAGGCGCAAAAAGTCTTAAAGATTGCTATTAAACTTCGCTAGAGATCATGCTGACATGTTGTGCCGGATGCTCTTTTGGTTGACCTTAAGCAGTCGCGGCACTCACCACGCACACAGCTTCTTCACCGCCATTTCTCCATCTGCGGTATTGTGCACTAGCTCAGTTGACATGCCTACAGACTTAGCAGTCTCACAAATTATTATTCGGTGGTCTTGCGTTACCATATCATGGATTTTGTCAATGGTTTCCTATGTAGTGACCTCAACTGGACTGCCAGAAGGTGCTTCGTCTTTGGTGCTTGTCCGACAAAGGTTAAATTCATTAATTCAAAAGTAAATGGTCTTCAGTGATGGTGCAGAAACAGCGTGAACTTCTTATAAATCTGTTTTGATTTGTGCGGCAATCCAAACCTCCAAATGAAAATGTTTCATTACGGCAGGACACTCGGTTTTCTTCTGTTTCAATCGCAGTGAATACAATGAATAATTCAGACAGCTGCAACAATGAAGTGAACGCTGTGCATTGTTGAAATTCTTCATGTGCTCCTTGGAGTAATCAAGCTTATCATCCATGAAGGCACAATAAAAACGTTCTGTTCTTTCATGGAAATATACGAGACTTATGTAACCACCCCCGTAACCGCGTCCGAAGCTCGTGGTCGTGCGGTAGCGTTCTCGCTTCCCACGCCCGGGTTCCCGGGTTCGATTCCCGGCGGGTTCAGGGATTTTCTCTGCCTCGTGATGACTGGGTGTTGTGTGCTGTCCTTAGGTTAGTTAGGTTTAAGTAGTTCTAGGGGACTGATGACCTCAGATGTTAAGTCCCATAGAGGTCAGAGCCATTCGAACCCCGTAACCGCGAGACCTCCACGGGGACGTCCATCCAACTAGAGCGACACATGCTACTGGGCGCTGTAAATCACTGTGAGAGGTTCGCTGTCGAAATTTCGGGAGCGTCCTCACCTACAAGAATGAGGCAACGTATCACTTCCTCGGTAACACATCTCGGGAAATGAACACGAGACGAAAATCAGAGGAAGCGCAGCTCACACGAAGGCTTACCGACAGTCGCTCTTCCCTCCCTCCAGTCGCCGAGTGGAGCAGGAAACGATGGGAATACCAGAAGTACCCCCCGCCACACTTCATTAGATCTGTTGTAGAGTATAGATGTGGAGGCGGTGGACAGGAATCAGACCAAAACCGCTGTCTGTGTCACCACCTGATAAAGGGCATGGCAAAACTGATGCTCATTTATTAACTCAAGCGCAAACACATCCGCTTTACTACTACCTGTCGCTACGATGATAATTATACTGATCGATAATACCTAAACTATGGGGAGTGGTCAATAAGAAATGCAACACATGTTTTATGAAAGTAGGTCTGTTTTATTCGCGATTTCAATACACCTTTGTTATTCCCCACTCTTTTGGCTACAAAAGCCTATTGTTCAAAATAATCTCCATTCAACGTCACCTTATTGTAAGGTACTATATGTGCGCATGATACCGGTTGACGTCGAACCCAGTGTTTTGCTGCATCAATTACTTCCACATCATAAACGTACTGGTTCCCGCAGAGTGCATCCTCCATTGGACCTAACGGATGGAAGTCGAAGGTGCGAGATTCGGGCTGTTGGGTGGATGAGGGAGAACAGTCCAATGGAGTTTTGTGAGCTCCTCTCGGGTGCCCAGACTTTTGTGAAGCCTCGCGTTGTCATGGAGAAGGAAAAGATCGTTTGCATTTTGTAAGTAGGCTGTATATGTGTTTGTATGTTGGCAGCGCTATGTAGCGCTTTGTATTAATAACTCTGACAGCGCTGTGCGCCCTCTGTAAGAGGCTCTGTGGTCGGTCGGACTGGCACTTGGAGGTGAATCACCAGCAGTGATGGCAGTTGGAGGTGAACAGCCAGCAGTAATGGAAGTTGGGAGTGAGTAGTCAGCAGTGATGGAGGTTAGAGGTGAGTAATTAGCGGTGTTCGAGGTTTGCAGTATTAGTGCGATCGGATGGTCTGAATGTATATCCGTCATTGAGATTTATTACTGACGATTATATAATTTTTGAACTGGTTGTCACATTCTTAAGGTAAATACATTGTTTGCTCCGTAACAAAATCTTTCCTTTGCTAACCACATACCTATTAGTAGCTAGAGCCTTCAGTAGGTAGAAATTTTTATTTAGCTGGCTGTATTGGCGCTTGCTGTGTTGCGGTAGATCGTGTAATGAAGATTTTTGCTACTCAAGTGACTTATGATATGTATGGGTTATTTTTATGATTTCTTCTAATTCAGGGCCATTCTTTTGAGTTGATTTTAAAGCGACGAAGCACCCACTGGCAGTCCAGTTGAGGTCACCACATAGGAAACCATTGGCAAAATCCATGATATGGTAACGCAAGACCCCCGAATAAAAATTTGTGAGATTGCGAACTCTGTAGGCATGTCAACTGAGCTAGTGCACAATACCCGGGATGGAGAAATGGCGGTGAAGAAGCTGTGTGCGCGGTGAGTGCCGCGACTGCTTAAGGTCAACCAATAGAGCATCCGGCACAACATGTCAGGACGATCTCTAGCGAAGTTTAATCGCAATCTTTAAGACTTTTTGCGCCTATTTGCGATTGTTGATGAAACCTGGATCCATCTTCACACACCAGAGCCAAAACGACAGCCAAAACAATGGACAAATCTGGCGAAAGGGCGCCGAACAAGCATATTCCGAGTAATTAATGACTAGCAAAAATTTGAGTTCTGTTTGTCAGAGCAAATTCTGTCGGTCAGTGTTGAAATGATAAAGACAAGCTAAGCGACAGTACGTTCAATTTCACTCAGCAATATAAGCAGAAAAGTTAAATAAAGAAGTTTCAATTTTTGAGGCGACGAACACGCTGAAGCCGTTTCTTCAATTTCCTCGTGGCAGCACAATAGTCTTCCGAGTCGATCGCTGCACCATGAAAGAGTATATCAAACAGAATAACCTCTTCAGCTTACCAGAGGGCCGTCGCCATGACTTTACGGGCTGAGAGTGCGGCTTTGAACTTTTTCTTCAGAGGAGAGTTTAACACCATAGCTCTAATGCTCTACTGATTTATTTTTCCTTTTGTTTTATTTAATGTTACATCGTTGAGCTTCTGTAAATGTTGTTTGATTGAATCAATAACCCAAAGTATATACTCCTTTCTTTGTAAAAAACTTTGATGTCTTGGTTTGATTCTATGCAATGTAGTGTATCTGCCATTTAAATTCTTTGTCCCATTTGGAGGGAACAAATCTTACTGTATATAATTGCACTTTCTGTGTGAATAATTTTTAGTTGGCTCTGAGCACAGTGGGACTTAACAGCTGAGGTCATCAGTCCCCTAGGACTTAGCACTACTTAAACCTAACTAACCTAAGGACATCACACACATCCACGCCCGAGGCAGGATTCGAACCTGCGACCGTAGCGGTCGCGCGGTTCCAGACTGAAGCGCCTAGAACCGCTCGGCCACTCCGGTTGGCAATTTTTAGTAGAACTACCAATATACGCAAATGTTCTGTTTTATTTAAAATGTTTGTTTGCTGTTACGTAAACTGATGACCTTCACTTAGGGTTCTTAGTTATTTTGTATGTAAAAGGTGTTGTGGCTCCCCTCGGAAACGGAACTGTGTAGCGCTCGCAAATCGTGATTGGCATAGAGTAATCGTGGACGAGTTACCAAACTGTGAACTACCCATGTAAAACTTGTATATTGTGCTGGTTCCGAGAGAGGCTTTTCCTGCCGCTTTCCAATGCCCCGGATGGAGGATAAATAGCTGGAACTATGCTGGAATTGGTATCTATCATCGCCACCAAGAAATGACAGACTCCAGCAATTCTACCTGCAAATCCACCTACCAACATACACTCGCCACCACATTGCGCAGCCGGCCGAAGTGGCCGAGCGGTTCTGGGCGCTACAGTCTGGAACCGCGCGACCGCTACGGTCGCAGGTTCGAATCCTGCCTCGGACATGGATGTATGTGACGTCCTTAGGTTAGTTAGGTTTAAGTAGTTCTAAGTTCTAGGGGACTGATGACCTCAGGAGTTAAGTCCCATAGTGCTCAGAGCCATTTGAACCACATTGCGTAACCATGGTAATGGAACACTATAGTAATGTACAGTGAAGGATCAGCTTATTGGATCTGTTAGTGTGCTTAAATATAAGGTAATTCATAACTGAATTTGTGTACCTACCTCGCTTTTATCCTTATCATAACACCTCTCAGGTTCCTCTCCGTTTGAACTAAAGTCATTACCGAGTTTCCTTATTCAAAGAATATTAAAGCCTAGTGTTTTAACTAATTAATGCCTCCTGCACATAGTAAAAAGAAAGTTAAAGTTAATGTGGCAAAGGGGGTAAACTAAAGTAAATGATGCTTGCTGAAAATAATTTTCCTATTAAAACTGCTTATTAATATGTTGTTGCCAACTTCAAAATTAAAAGTTCGTAAGACTGAGGCTTATAAAGTTTTGCTTAGTAAATGATCACGTTGCTGCCTGTTGTAAATCGCAAAAGGTGAGTCAGTATCTTACAAATATGTTAATATTGTGTCTCACTGTAGTAAAAGTGGAAAACTGAAATTGTGGGAAGTTATATACTCATGATTGCCAAGCACTGGTTTCTTTTGTGTATTGAAAGTGCATATTAATAGCGTAATAGGATCCACAGTTTATCCTTTATGCTCATGATGAATAACAATTAACAGAAAGACCACTATTTATGAAAACAATAATTTCTTTAATCAAAAGACAGTGAGAAGTAACCTGTTAGTGAATTCCATTTAACTTTCATTCTAAATAGAATAGTATTTAGTTGAGAGAGATTTAACCTATGATCTGTTCATAATTTTGCAGTGAACTACATTTACAATTTTATGTCAGCTAGTAAAATGTGTGAAAAGTAATACTGAACCTATGTCCAATTTATGATACTACAGTGAATATTAATAGTAATGTTATAAAGACCATTCAGTTTGAATAAGCCCTAAAAGTAATAGTGTGTAGTGTTATAAGGTTATATTTATGCAAATAGTTTGTTCTGATCTGTTAGCTCCAACCTTAACCTGAACATACTGTATTCAGGTGCCAGAGTTCATTGCACTCGCGTGTGGCAAAGTATAGGTTGTGTTTGTCCGTTGAAGTTACTCATACTTATTTACTTGAACAAGAATGTCAATCATTCTCTTGCCTAATTAGACTAGCGACCGTTTTTTTTATCCTTTGAATAGTGTAGATAGGTAAAACATTGTTTGTTACTGTTAAAATTTGTACGTAATTCTGACTTCCACTTCCGATAAGCCACCTCCGTTAGGTACAACACGGTCAACATAACAAAATTCCTCTCAGAGGGTAACACTGCTCTGTTGCTCTATACCGTAATTGCTTTAATAAGTTTTATTTCACGACCTGCCTCCAACTTTAAGGTTATGGTATAGCAGTAGAGGACAGAAGTGTTATAAGAGGTTGTGTGGCGCCACTCCATGGATTGCGGTTTTGTTTCCGGTTCCAAGTCATGATCCCATCTTTCATCGCCTGTATCGATGTTCAACAGAAAATTGTCACGATCAGCCTCGTAACGCGCAAGCAATTCCGCACAAATTATCCTTTGTTGTTCTTTACGGTGTTCTGTTAGACGACTAGGAACCCAGCGGACAGACATGTTTGATTGCCCCAACTGGCCGACGAGTGTGCCAGCACTACCAACAGAGACGTCCAGATGTGCAACGAAGCGTTTGTTTGTGACCTGTCGATCGTCTCTAATGAGAGTGTCCGCACGTTCCAACAGTGAAGGAGTCACAGCTGTGTGCGGACGGTCTTCACGCGAGAGATCGGACAGGTTTACGCGACCTTGTTGCGATGATGACAGACGCCTCGCTAGACTCACTGTGCTTTTGTTGAATCTGCGATGCTCTGTTTTTCCGCCTAAAGAAACTCATGACAACTCTGTGCTTGGAACTTACTTCCATTATAGACGAAACTTTTGATTGCTACGTATAGCGCAGCTGTCTGTCGGGACTTTGTGAAACTAGAGAGGCTTAAGCAGAAATACTCCACTATGTTCCACAACGAATTCCGCATATTCTGAACCGAAACTGGCTGACAAAAAAATGTGTTGCACTATTTATTTAAAAATTTAAGCTCCTCTCACAATCTACTCATACGGGTTATAACCTTATACTAAAGATTTAACGTAATAAGTCAAAACATAAGGTTAAAAACTGTCCAGTGTTTCATAAAGGGACTCAGCGACTTCCAATGAACTTTAAGCATAATTTCGTGCACTTCTTCTCTTTTACGTGCTTAAAGTCAAATATTTAACACACTCAGCGACTTCCAATGAACTTTAAGCATAATTTCGTGCACTTCTTCTCTTTTACGTGCTTAAAGTCACATATTTAACACACTCGTTATGTGTAAAGTAATCAGACACCTAAAGCTGTTTTGTATATGTGAGTTCAATTCTTTGGGGTTTATTGGTTCTCTCTGAGAAAAGATACCATGAGCTGCGGATATACATTACGTTGATTCTTGAATCTTTGTAAGGTACCTTAAGTTGAATTACTTCGCGCTGAAACCGATACTGACATCAAAAACTACAGCTCAGTGGAAAAAGGAAAATAGAAGAGTAAATAAATATTCAATTTTTACTTCGTGAAGTCTTTATCAACTGACGTCTTCGCTGTCTTGCAGAAGCCTGCCGCTGTGGCCGAGCGGTTCTAGGCACTTCAGTCTGGAACCGCGCGACCGCTACGGTCGCAGGTTCGAATTCTGCCTCGGGCATGGATGTGTGTGATGTCCTTAGGTTAGTTAGGTTCAAGTAGTTCTAAGTTCTAGGGGACTGATAGTGCTCAGAGCCATTTGAACCATCTTGCGGAATCATCGAAGCTAAAATATTACAAATCTAAATGTGAAAAGTTCAATCTGAAGTCGGTGGCAGCATGTCTTGTTGTTCCTGCTCGCTTGTTTCACCTCTTTCACCTCCACAAAAGATGATTTTTCGTCACTTTTTCTCGATTCGACGTATTCTATTCTGCTTTGACGTTATTATCAATTTCTTAGCACCTTACAGGTACACGAATTGGTATTAATTTTCGTTTGTGCGTATACTTACACAATGACGTAGCTGGTGAAACATTCTTCAAGGCAACTTGCTGTCACAGTTTATACTACGTTCACTACCGATGGGAGAAGTAATAGTGTGTAATCACCGTGATATCGTTTAATGGGGACCGAATGCGGGAGACACTGGATGAAAATATAGTCGCTGATGCGAGGAGTAATGATATCACACCGCCGTCGCTGGCTGTCTGGTGAGGTGGCAGACTGCACCATCAAGTTTCAACCGAGCAGAATTAAAGGTTATTACACTACTGGCCATTAAAATAGCTACACCAAGAAGAAATGAAGATGACAAATGGGTATTCATTGGACAAATATATTATAGTAGAACTGACATGCGATTACATTTTCACGCAATTCGGGTGCAAAGACCCTGAGAAATCAGTACCCAGAACAACCACCTCTGGCTGTAATAACGGCCTTGATACGCCTGGGCTTTGAGTCAAACAGAGCGTAGATGGCGTGTTCACCGCGCTGTCGCCAAACACGGATGCGTCCATCATCATGCTGGATTCATCCGAAAAAAAATGACATTTTGCCATTCGTGCACCCAGGTTCGTCGTTGAGTACTCCATCCTGTCTGTGATGCAGCGTCATGGTCTCCGAGCTGATAGTCCATGCTACTGCAAACGTCGTCGAACTGTTCGTGCAGATGGTTATTGTCTTGCGAACGTCCCCGTCTGTTAGCTCAGGCATTGAGACGTGGCTGCACGATCCGTTACAGCCATGCGGATAAGATGCCTGTCATCTCGACTGCTAGTGATACGAGGCCGTTGGGATCCAGTACGGCGTTCCGTATTACCCTCCTGAACCCACCGATTCCATATTCTGCAAACAGTCATTGGATCTCGACCAACGCGAGCAGCAATGTAATCGCGATAGGCTACAATCCGATCTTTATAAAAGTCGAAAACGTGAGGCACGCATTTCTCTTCCTTACACGAGGCATCACAACAACGTTTCACCTGGCAACGCCGGTCAACTACTGTTTGTGTATGAGAAATCGGTTGGAAACTTGCCTCATGCCAGCACGTTGTAGGTGTCGCCACCGGCGCCAACCTTGTGTGAATGCTCTGAAAAGCTAATCATTTGCATATCACAGCATCTTCTTCCTGTCGGTTAAATTTCGCTTCTGTAGCACGCCATCTTCGTGGTGTAGCATTTTTAATGGCTAGTAGTGTACTAAATGAAACAGTTTTTGATTATTGATAAATAAAATACTTGTTTTGTTGTCTTTGTTTTATCACAGTCTCTCTTCTATATTTTCCTTACAACACTTGCTACTATAAGCTCACCTGACGAATTAATCATCGTCGCATTAAATGAACATACCGCTAACTTCGGAGCAATGTTGGTGGTGTAGAACTGGTGTTGCCTCGGCGGTCACGTGATCTTCACAGCCATGTACCGCGGCGTACATACCATACCTGACAGGGAATGGAGTCGTGTAATATACCCTGTCAGTGCCAATCGGTTTCGAACCCGACAAGAATACCTATTGTCTGTGGATGCAAGCCATCCCAACCAATCTGAGGAAGAACAATAAGAAGAGAACTGCATGCAGAGGACATTTGTAGCAGGTACCTTGCACAAGTCTATTGTTCACAACGGCGCATACAGTTGCACATCTTCCGTGATCCAAAGAGACAGAAACTGGACAGTAACTGATTGGGGGCGAGTAGTGTAATCGTACTTTTAAGTTGACGAGTGCACCCATATCCCAAAGAGGCGATTAAGCTGCACTGTTTAGTTCACATCTTACGTGTTTCTGTGATTTTTAGGGTATTTTTGTGTCATGACAAGGCGATTCATTCAGGTTGCCGTGAATATGAGCCATGTTATTCATTTCAACATTCTCTGTTGCCGAATCTTGTCCTCTCTTATATATCTTTATCGTAACTGTGCTGCGGACACTTCCGTCTTCGAAGGCGAGGACAGCCGTCACCACCTGATTGCACGCAGCGGGTTGCTTGTTTGACGAACACTCAGTCAGCTCGACTGGCCCACTATATCACCCGACTTTCAGTACACTGAAAATATCTCGGACTATTTGAAACAGATGCTATAATATCGCAACGTTTGCAGGTTGTATAGGTTAATTACCGTCTTTTGCAATTGTAGTGAAACTCTTATTAAGACCAGACGCGTTTCGCTTTATTTTAAACCATCTTCAGTGGTCACTGTAACAATATGGCCTATCTTACTATCCTGTTTGCTATGATACTGAACAGGTCGCATACGTTACTTACTACTATAAACAGTTTTTAATCCGTTCACTACTTGCGGTTTTTTGTTATTCACTTCATTCCTCTACTTCTCTTTCTCCTCCCACGTGTATGAGTTGGGTTTTCGCACGGGACACTTTCACTGCACTAAATACACTGAAAAAAGAAAGAAACTGGTTCCCTGCCTAACATCGTGTAGGGCCCCCGCGAGAACGCACAAATGCCGCTACACGACGTGACATGTACTCGACTAATGTCTGAGGTAGTGCTGGAGGGAACTGACACCACGAATCCTGCAGACTGTCCATAAATCCGTACGAGCACGAGGGGGTTGAGATCTCTTCTGTACAGCACGTTGCAAGGCATCCCAGATACGCTCAATAATGTTCATGTCTGGGGAGTTTGGTGGTCGGCGGAAGTGTCTAAACTACGACGAGTGTTTCTGGAGCCACTCTCTAGCAATTCTAGACGTGTGGGGTGTCGCATTGTCCTCCTAGAAGAGCCCAAGTCCGTCGGAATGCACAATGGATGTGAATGGATGCGGGTGATCAGACAGGATGCTTACATACGTGTCACCTGTCAGAGTCGTATCTGGACGTATCAGGTGTCCCAGTCACTCCAACTGCACACGCCGCACACCATTACAGAGCCTCCATCGGCTTGAGCTGTTCCCTGCTGACATACATTCATGAGGTTTTTTACGTTAGAGGGTCTCAGGGAACCACAGAAGGGACGTCCGTCTAAAAGTGGGCAGGTAAAACACAGTAAGGTAGTCGTAGAGACGATTGGTATTGTAGTTGTAAACTGTCGTAGCTGTGTTGGGAAAGAGCCAGAGCTCCAGGCCCTAATAGAGAGCACTGAAGCTCAAATAGTTGTAGGTACAGACTGTAACAGTTCTGGTACTCAATGTAGCACTTCTGCTACTAAATGTAACTGGGTTTTCTCTTTTGATGCTGTCAATTGTCAGGATGAGCGTTCTAAAGCATTCTGTCAGGGTGAAAATATTAAATTAATCAATTTTTCTCTCTTAACAACATGTGGGCAGGGTGGGTTCTTCCTTGGTTCGGGTATGAGGTAGAGTGAAACAGCATTTTTACATAAGGTAACTTTTATTGAAAGTTTCGTACAACTGTATCTTACTGGATATTCTGGTTAGGAGAGCAGCAGCTGTGTCGTTTGCGTAGCCTTCTGCTGCGGCAGCGGCGGCGGCGGCGTCTGATTATGCGTAGCGGTGTGTATCTCGTGTCGCCGTCTCGCCCAGCTGACTGGAGACGCGCAGCGCGAGGTGACCCGTTTAATTATTGCGAGCGAAGTCGTGTACCGGATGGTGATACCTTGGATGTGGCGTCCCAGTGTTTCTCTTCTCTAAGCGGCCGCGTGTGTTGTGCGTCGGCCAGCGGAGCGGTGCGGCGGGGGAAGGCCAGTGTCCCGGACTCGAACAACGGACTCCCGCTTGCCAGTCTTCGGCTGTCAGATCTTCATCCCAGCTCACAGGTGACTGCTGATGTGAGGCCGTCTCCTTCCCGTCCTCACGAGTCACCCGGGTACGTAAAGATCAGATTTCAAATACCTTTTAACTTCTGTCTTCTGGCGCCGAGGCTGCTGCTTGCTATTCCATTACAGCGGCGGACTTGGTGCGTCTGTGCATGATGTAGTCTCTTCTTGCATGACGGTCGTCAGCACCGAAACTGACTGAAAACTACTGCTACGCTCTTCACTTCTTCGTCTTCTTCGTCTCTCGTCTTCGTCTGTCAGGCCTACTGCGTCTCGCGTATTTATTCACTTCAGTTTACTGGAGGTGAACGACTTCACGGTCATTGCCTCTTCTGTCACGTTGAGGAGCTTCTCGAAGAATCTTCTTGACGTCGGTCATTGGCTCTTGGAATGTAGGCGAGGGCCTTTGATCACATGTGACGACTGAGAAACACGTGAGCCGGTCGTTGCCTCTTCCGTCACGTTGAAAAGCTTCTCGAAGAATCTTCTTAACGTCGGTCATTGGCTCTTGGAATTTAGGCGAGGGCCTTTGCTCACATGCGACAACTGAGAAACACGAGAGCCGGTCGGGCGATGCCCTGACGGCTGAATCGACAGCGCCCGCTTATGTGGAACTTGCTGACTTCACGGTCATTGTCTCTTCTGTTCTGCTGTTCTGCCCGCTGTTTGCCAGTATGTAACTCTCTAAACTAAACCAAGTTTTTCATTTATATTCTAATTTCCACTTCACTTTGATTTCACTAATTTATTTGCCGGCCGAAGTGGCCGTGCGGTTAAAGGCTCTGCAGTCTGGAACCGCAACACCGCTACGGTAGCAGGTTCGAATCCTGCCTCGGGCATGGATGTTTGTGATGTCCTTAGGTTAGTTAGGTTTAACTAGTTCTAAGTTCTAGGGGACTAATGACCTCAGCAGTTGAGTCCCATAGTGCTCAGAGCCATTTGAACTAATTTATTTACTTAAGTACCACTCAACATTCCTCCAGCCTTCGGAGAAATTCGCCCTCGAATTTACCACTCAACAAGACAGCTGGCTAAAGCCGGAAATAAGTTCAGCCGAAATTTTTTCAGACGATCTAACAGTGTTCAGAAAGGACAGATTAAATACAGTTGGTGGTGGAGTATTTATTGCTGTCAGAGGTAGTTTGCCTTGTAGCGAAATTGAAGTTGATAGTTCGTGTGAAATAGTATGGGTAGAGGTTATACCTGAAAATCGGGCTAAACTATTAACTGGATCGTTTTACCGACCCCCCGACTCAGAAGATATAATTGCTGAACAGTTCAAAGAAAATTTGAGTCTCACTTCAAATAAGTACCCCGCCCATATAATTATAGTTGGTGGTGACTTCAATCTACCCTCGATATGCTGGAAAAATTATACGTTTAAAGTCGGCGGCAGGCATAAAACATCATCCGAAATTGCACTGAATGCTCTCTCAGAAAATTATTTTGAACAATTCGTTCATGAGCCCACTCGAAGCGTAAATGGTTGCGAAAGCATCCTTGACCTTTTAGCAACAAATAATAATGGACAAATAGAGAGTATTATGACGAATACAGGGACTAGCGACTACAAGGCAGTTGCTGCTAGGTTGAATACCGTAACACCTACAACCATCAAAAAGAAAAGCGAAGTATATTTTTAAAAAGCTGATAAAAATGCCCTTAACGCCTCGCTTTCTTAAGAGACGGTCTTCACTCCTTCCGATCTGATCATGTAAGTGTAGAAAAGTTGTGGAATGTTTTCAGAGAGATAGTATCGACAGCAATTGAGAGATATATACCACATAAATTACTAAGTGATGGTACTGATCCCCCATGGTACACAAAACGGGTCAGATCATTGTTGCAGAAGCAACGAAAAAAGCATGCCAAATTTAAAAGAACGCAAAATCCCCAAGATTGGCAAAGTTTTGCAGAAGTTCGATATATGGCGCGTATTCAATGCGAGATGCTTTTAATAATTTCCACAACGAAATTCTGTCCCGAAATCTGGCAGGAAACCCAAGGAGATTGTGGTCATACATAAAGCACACCAGTGGCAAGACGCAATCAATACCTTCACTACGCAATAACTACGGTGAAGTCACTGATGACAGTGCCACTGAAGTAGAGTTATTAAACACGGTTTTCCGAAACTCCTTCACCAAAGAAGACGAAGTAAATATTCATGAATTCCAAACAAGAACAACTGCCAAGATGAGAAACATAGAAATAGATATCCTCGGTGTAACGAAGCAGTTTAAAGCACTTAATAAAGGCAAGGCCTCCGGTCAAGATTGTATACCACTCAGGTTCCTCTCAGAGTATGCTAATTAAATAGCTCCATATTTAGCAATTATATACAGCCACTCGCTCACAGAAAGATCCGTACCTAAAGACTGGAAAATTGCTCAAGTCACACCAATACCCAAAAAGGGAAGTCGGAGTAATCCGCTGAATACAGGCCTATATCACTAACGTCGATATGCGGTAGGGTTTTGGAACATGTACTGTATTCGAACATTATGAAGTACCTCGAAGAAAACGATTTATTGACACATAGTCAGCACGGTTTCAGAAAACATCGTTCTTGTGAAACACAACTACCTCTTTATACTCATGAAGTAATAAATGCTATCGACAGGGGATTTCAAATTGATTCAATATTTTTAGATTTCCAGAAGGCTTTCGACACCGTTCCTTACAAGAGTCTTCTAACCAAACTGCGCGCCTACGGAGTATCGCCTCAGTTGTGTGACTGGATTTGTGATTTCCTGTCAGAAAGGTCAAAGTTCGTAGTAATATAGTTCAAATGGCTCTGAGCACTATGGGACTTAACTTCTGAGGTCATCAGTCCCCTAGAACTTAGAACTACTTAAACCTAACTAACCTAAGGACATCACACACATCCATGTTCGAGGCAGGATTCGAACCTGCGACCGTAGTGGTCGCGCGGCTCCAGACTGTAGCGCCTAGAGCCGCTCGCAGTAATAGACGGAAAGTCGTCGAGTAAAACGGAAGTAATATCCGGCGTTCCCCAAGGAAGTGTTATAGGCCCTCTATTGTTCCTGATCTATATTAACGACGTAGGAGACAATCTGAGTAGCCGTCTTAGATTGTTTGCAGATGATGCTGTTATTTACCGTCTTGTAAAGTCATCAGATGATCAAAACTACTTGCAAAATGATTTAGATAAGATATTTGTATGGTGCAAAAAGTGGCAATTTACCCTGAGTAAGGAAAAGTGTGAAGTTATTCACATGAGTAGTAAAAGAAATCAGCTAAATTTCGATTACGCGATAAGTCACACAAATCTGAAGGCCGTAAATTCAACTAAATACTTACGGATTACAATTACGAATAACCTAAATTGGAACGATCACATAGATAATATTGTGGGTAGAGCAAACCAAAGACTGCAATTCATTGGCAGAACACTTAGAAGGTGCAACAGGTCTACTAAATAGACTGCTTACACCACGTTTGTCCGCCCTATTCTGGAGTATTGCTGTGCGGTGTGGGATCCGCATCAGGTGAGACTGACGGATGACATCGAAAAAGTGAAGAAGGGCAGCTCGTTTTGTATTATGGTGAAATAGGGGAGATAGTGTCACAGACATGATACGTGAATTGGAGTGGCAATCATTGAAACAAAGGCGTTTTTCATTGCGACAGGATCTTCTAATGAAATTTCAATCACCAGTTTTCTCCAACGATTGCGAAAACATTCTGTTGGCACCCACCTACATATGAAGAAATGATCATCACGATAAAATAAGAGAAATCCGGGCTCGCACAGAAAAATTTAAGTGCTCGTTTTTCCCGCGTGCTGTTCGAGAGTGGAACGGTAGAGAGACAGCTTGAAGGTGATTCATTGAACCCTCTGCCAGGCACTTTATTGTGAATAGCAGAGTAATCACGTAGATGTAGATGTAGGTTGTCTACATATCCGCACACGTCCATCCGCTCGATAGAATTTGAAACGAGACTCGTTCGACCAGGCAACATGTTTCCAGTCACCAACAGTCCACTGTCAGTGTTGACGGGCCGAGGCGAGGCGTAAAGCTTTGTGTCGTGCAGTCATCACGTGTACACGAGTAGGCCTTCTGCTCCGAAAGCCCTTATCGATGATGTTTCGTTGAACAGTTCGCACGGTGATACTTGATGATGGCCCAGCACTGAAATCTGCAGCAATTTGCGGAACGGTTGCACTTCTGTCACGTTGGACGTTTCTCTTCAGTCGTCGTAGGTTCCGTTCTTGCAGGATCTCTTCCGGCCGCAGAGATGTCGGATATCTAATGTTTTACCGGTTTCCTGGTATTCACGGTACACTCGTGACATGGTCGTGCGGGAAAATCGCCACTTCATCGTTGTCTCGGAGATGCCGTGTCGCATCGCTCGTGCGCCGACTATAAAAGCGCGTTCAAACCCACTTAAATCTTAATAATGTTCCATTGTAGCAGCAGTAACCGATGAACCAACTGCGCCAGACACTTGTTGCTTGATATAGGCGTTCCCGGCCGCAGCCTATACACATGCCTATACCAGTTTCTTTGACGCTACAGCGTATATTCACGTTTATGTGTTTAGAAGTATCACTGTCCTCTCGCCATTTCGTTTTCTGTTTGTTCTGGCAGTAGTGGAAGCATCTGCTATCTCTCTGTGAGTGTTTCTATTTTCCGGGCAGGGAGAGAGAGTGAGAGGGGGGGGGGGGGAGGGAGGGGAGAGAGGGGAGAGAGAAACAAGGAGTGTGTTGTGTGTGTGTGTGTGTGTGTGTGTGTGTATGTGTTTCTCATGGGATCTAACATTTCCTAGCTACTGTAGGTGTAAATTACTGCTTTACTATGGCGCAGTGGTGGTTGTTCTAGGATGCGGATGTTGCGCCGTTTCTGATATTTATTTCTGATGTCTGAGGAGAGAGTGGAGGTTTGATCTTTCTCAATAGTACGTTTTATTAGTTTAAACTGTGTCTGCTTACTGCTGTTTGTGTGGTTACTTATTATGTGTTTCTTCTTTACTATTACTTTTCGAATTTGAAAGTTTTCTTGTGGGTTTAGGAGATGTTTCTTGTTGCTGAATCAACCTATTTTCATGTCCTTCTCTGTTGTGGTAGGATGGTGGTTTCCTTTCTGGGCGTGTTCTGTAAATGCTGTATAAAGACTATCTACAGTAGAAAGTAAAATATGCAAATTGTTCATGATCTTAGCAGACAAAGTTGTAAGAAGAAAAAACCAATTGCTCAGTGACCATTGAATATATTCTAGAAAAGGCGAACCGCGTTTGTTCTTAGTAGTGCTTAATTACAGTTACAAAAGACCATAATTAACCTATACAACTTGTATGCAACTGCGGAAAAAGAGGCCGAAAAACAAAGCAAACTACATGTCTATCTAAACGTTTGGCCTTGAGCTTTGTCGACCGTCATACTGTAGGCTAGCTTGACTGGGAGCTGGAAATGTTTAGAACTGAAGGAAAGTAAGATCGAAATTAAAGGTATTCTCAACATAAATATCGTTTGCCACTTTTCTTTGCTACTCATTTCATTGGCCTCGATGCTTTTCTGTAGAAATTTGCTGCTGAGTGTTATGCCGGAAAATGCAATCGTTGCATACTTCGACTTGTCGATTTTTTGCGAAGAGTGTGCAGTCGCTCTCTTTTCCTTTCTTTCTGCAGTTGTTGTCGTCTCATTGTTCTGTGTTTCGATTTGAACGTACACTAATTCTAGGTTTCTCTTTAACTTCTCCACATTGTTTTTCCTTTAGACGTTTTTTTTATCCGTTGGACTCGTTCTCGTATTATAGTAAGTGCTCATTCTCTTTTTTCTACTGTTTAATTTCTCTGTGCCACGTTATATCTTCCAAAATTTGCCTGATGTAGTGTAAAACCTCTCTTACGTTTTGTCATTTTACCGCCAAACGAAATGTTTTCATTCGTTGCTGCGTCATGCGGGCTAAACTTTGCCTTATATGCCTTCGTGAACTTCAGTGTCAACTATTATTATAGTTACTACTGATGTAGTTGCACAGAAACCAGATGGCAGTTATAAGAGTCGAGGGACATGAAAGGGAAGCAGTTGTTGGGAAGGGAGTAAGACAGGGTTGTAGCCTCTCCCTGATGTTATTCAATCTGTATATTGAGCAAGCAGTAAAGGAAACAAAAGAAAAATTCGGAGTAGGTATTAAAATCCATGGAGAAGAAATAAAAACTTTGAGGTTCGCCGATGACATTGTAATTCTGTCAGAGACAGCAAAGGACTTGGAAGAGCAGTTGAATGGAATGGATAGTGTTTTCAAAGGAGGATATAAGATGAACACCAACAAAAGCAAAACGAGGATAATGGAATGTAGTCGAATTAAGTCGGGTGATGCTGAGGGAATTAGATTAGGAAATGAGACACTTAAAGTAGTAAAGGAGTTTTGCTATTTGGGTAGCAAAATAACTGATGATGGTCGAAGTAGAGAGGATATAAAATGTAGACTGGCAATGGCAAGGAAAGTGTTTCTGAAGAAGAGAAATTTGTTAACATCGAGTATAGATTTAAGCGTCAGGAAGTCATTTCTGAAAGTATTTGTATGGAGTGTAGCCATGAATGGAAGTGAAACATGGATGATAAATAGTTTGGACAAGAAGAGAATAGAAGCTTTCGAAATGTGGTCCTACAGAAGAATGCTGAAGATTAGATGGGTAGATCACATAACTAATGAGGAAGTATTGAATAGGATTGGGAAGAAGAGAAGTTTCGGCTCTGAGCACTATGGGACTTAACATCTATGGTCATCAGTCTCCTAGAACTTAGAACTACTTAAACCTAACTAACCTAAGGACATCACTCAACACCCAGTCATCACGAGGCAGAGAAAATCCCTGACCCCGCCGGGAATCGAACCCGGGCGCGGGAAGCGAGAACGCTACCGCACGACCACGAGCTGCGGACGAGAAGAGAAGTTTGTGCACAACCTGACCAGAAGAAGGAATCGGTTGGTAGGACATGTTCTGAGGCATCAAGGGATCACGAATTTAATATTGGAGGGCAGCGTGGAGGGTAAAATTCGTGGAGGGAGACCAAGAGGTGAATACACTAAACAGATTCAGAAGGATGTAGGTTGCAGTAGGTACTGGGAGATGAAGAAGTCTCAGGACTGAAGACCACAACAACGAACAACAACAACTGATGTGAAATACAAACTTTATGGCAAAGTCCTCATCGAAGGGGCTCATGATTGTAGAATGTAGTAGATGCATGGTGGCGCACCGACACATTTAGCCATTGATGTAAGGCGATATCTGATGTGCCAGTGTGGCTCAAGTAGGATAGGTCGAACTGGTCCTGCAAGATCAAGTGAACTCAGACCTCTGAATATTTTATCTGGGGTCGTCTCAAAAGTGAAGTGCACAGCACTCCCGTTGATAAGGTTGAAGAATTGAATCGGCGAATTGTTCAGACTGCCAAGATTTAGGAGATTGTGGGGTGATGTTTGAAAGAATTCGTGATTCACTGCAGAAACGAGCGCTGTATTGCGTGCAGATACGAAGACGTAACAACTTCATTAACACGCACGAGTGTAAAGTGCGTCGTGACATGGAACGTCCCAAAGTAGTGTTATATTTCTCAAGGTAGGTCATGAGCAAAATTTGAGTCAAATTAAATGGTGACTTAAACGGAAAGGTTACTTATCAATTACATTTCTACTAACTAGGACCTGGGACAATGTTCCATACTGAAGTCTGTAGTGGTTTGCAACCATACACCCGCAATTGTCTCTCGAACTTTCTTTTGTCAATCAATGTCGCTTTAACGATTTTGCTTCAGTTTCCATTATTATTCCCCAGTGTCGGTTCTCGCTACTAATTATGTTACATCTTGTATTCTTTCGAGAATCTAAATTTGTAGAATGTAGCATCTACAACTTCCAATTCCAGAACTTCTACACCTGTCTTTCTCGCAGATCTTCCGTCTTTTTCACGCTCCTGCTTCGCTCGCACAATTGCGCTACTCACCGACACGCTTCACAGCTTAAAACACTTTGAAGTATTCTCATAAGGATACGATGTGTTTGAGATAGATACATTGGTGCCCAAAATTAATGCAACAAACCAAAATTTTACAAGGTGCGTTTATTTTACCACAAAACAGTACAATCAGGAAGTAGTAGAGAAGAGTACTAAAAAAAGGCACTCCGTTTTCAGACCACGAGTGGCCTACCGGGACCGTCCGACCGCCGTGTCATCCTCAGTGGAGGATGAGGATAGGAGGGGCATGGGGTCAGCACACCGCTCTCCCGGTCGTTATGATGGCATTCGTGACCGAAGCCGCTACTATTTGGTAGAGTAGCTCCTCAATTGGCATCACGAGGCTGAGTGCACCGCGAAAAATGGCAACAGCGCATGGCGGCCTGGATGGTCACCCATCCAAGTGATGACCACGCCCGACAGCGCTTAACTACGGTGATCTCATGGGAACCGGTGTAGCTACTGCGGCAAGGCCGTTGCTCTATAGTAGAGTAGAGTACAGAACACAAACAACTGCAACATGCATAATGGTGGACAAAAATGTTCTTCGTGTTTTCCCAACTTAACGGATCTACACACACATTCCGACAACTGATTAATGCGCTTAGTATGGGGTTTGACCACCTCTGGCAGCATTACAAGCCTGACAAACGACGGGGTACGCTATGCATGGTGTCATCAATCTCATGTTGATGCAGTAACGCCCATTCTTCCTGCAACGCTGCTTGCAAGTCTTGGAAAGTGGTTGGTGGATGCTGACGTGATGCAACCCGTGTCCCTAGTGCGTCCCAGGCGTGCTGTATGGGATTAAAATCGAGAGAATGAGCAGGCCACGCCATGGGTACAGTATCTTCCGTTTCCAGGAAAACATCATACACCCGTGCTCTATGAGATCGAGCATTATCGTCCAGCAGTACGAAGTCTGGGTCCACAGCACCTCGCAACAACCGCACATGGGGTCCCAAGATCTTTTCACGATACCTGACTGCAGTTACAACTTACCGATTTAACCATACAATTTCATGTAGAGATGTTCGAGTACTCAACACAATCCGCGCCCACGCCATTAGGGATCTTCCTAGATATCAGTCTCTTTCCACAATGTTTGGAGTCCGAAATGGTGTTCGACGTTCCCTCCAGATACAAATCCGTCTAGAATTACTGTTCAGAGCAAATTGGGACTCATATGTGGAAAGAACGTTGGGCCACTGTACGACCGTCCAGGTGGCATGTTGACAGCTCCACTCCTGACGTTCCGTTCTGTGAAGACGCGTCAGAGGTACACATACAGCAGTTCTCCGACAATAAAGGCCACTCTGCCGAAGCATTCTGTACGCCGTTAACCTCGATAGAACACGTCCAGTGGATGCTGCGAGGCCGGGCGGTGTGGCCGTGCGGTTCTAGGCGCTTCAGTCTGGAACTGCGTGACCGCTACGGTCGCACGTTCGAATCCTGCCTCGGGCATGGATGTGTGTGATGTCCTCAGGTTAGTTAGGTTTAAGTAGTTCTAAGTTCTAGGGGACTGATGACCACAGATGTTAAGTCCCATAGTGCTCAGAGCCATTTGAACCATTTTTTTGATGCTGCGAGGTCAGACGCCAGTTTCCGTGCAGTACTAAGGCCCTTACAATCAAATAACGGCTCTCCCTTTCTGATGTTACACATCGTTGCCCCCGCCCTAGTGTTCGGGATACTATTTCTGTCTCTATAAACTGTCGCCTCATCTGAAAAACAACAGAACGATTCACATCAAGCCATCGGGCCATATCAGTTTGTGACTGTCCTGCTTTCTTTCTTCCCTTGGTCCTCCACCACAGAGAGTCTGGTAGGTGTTTTCTTTGTACCACACTGCACCGTCTGTGACGGTGTACACAGCGACTGTGGATGTGGGACTACTCGGCAAACACTATCCCGCTTTGAAAGTGCCCTAACATCATCGTTGGCGTGGTTGTCCGTTTTCCAGAATGCCATCTTCCGTGAAGGACACGATCATACGAACATCTGTTGACAGTTTGTTTGATTACATCGTGAATTAGCCTCAGGACCAGGAAACAGTGGTTTATTGCTTTAATTTTGGACACCATTGTAGGTTCCAGGTCGCCACACATTTTCGACACCCATCCCAAGGTGCTACGATACTTCCTCGTTATTGACGGGAGAGTCTTCGTCTTCTTCTTCTTCTTCTTCTTCTTCTTGCGTCATGCATTAGGCTTTCCGTCAGCCTGTTGCAGCTACACCTGGTCCTTCCATCGTTTTACAGGTCTTCCATTGCATCTTTTACCTTGCGGTATACATCGCCAAAAATGTAGTGGTAATCTTGATTTGACGGGAGAGTAAGGACAGCAAGTGAATGACAGCGGGTGGTTGTGGAGAAAAGTGGGTCTTAACGGACGCACAATTGAGCTTAACCAAAAAAATCCATTTCTTTGGCTGTGACATTACACGGTCCTACTCATTAACGTCAAGAAACCTGCTCTGTACAGATGACGTAAACGTACAACTTTGATCTGCGCCGGGTAGTTCAGCGAAGCACTGTTGTCGTATGGTCCTCACTTGGTGCTGTTTCCTCTTTATTTTTTATTAACTTACGTATTCTTTTCACATGCCTAACATCTAAATCTACATCTACATGGATACTCTGCAAATCATATTTAAGTGCCTGGCAGAGGGTTCATCGAACCACCTCCACAATTCTCTATTATTCAAATCTCGTATAGCGCGCGGAAAGAATGAACACCTGTATCTTTCCGTACGAGCTCTGGTTTCCCTTATTTTATCGTGGTGATCGTTTCTTCCAATGTAGGTCGGTCTCAACAAAATATTTTCGCATTCGGAGGAGAAAGTTGGTGATTGAAATTTCGTGAGAAGATTCCGTCGCAACGAAAAACGCCTTTCTTTTAATGATGTCCAGCCCAAATCCTGTATCATTTCAGTGGCACTCTCTCCCATATTTCTCGATAATACAAAACGTGCTGCCCTTCCCTGAACTTTTTCGATGTACTCCGTCAGTCCTATCTGGTAATGATACGTCACCGCACAGCAGTATTCTAAAAGAGGACGGACAAGTATAGTGTAGGAAGTCTCCTTAGTAGATCTGTTACATTTTCTAAGTGTCCTGCCAATAAAACGCACTCTTTGGTTAGCCTTCCCCACAACATTTTCTGTGTGTTCCTTCCAATTTAAATTTTTCGTAACTGTAACACCTTGGTATTTAGTTGAATTTACGGCTTTTAGATTAGATTGATTTATCGTGTAACCGAAGTTAACCAATTCCTTTTAGCACTCATGTGGATCATCTCACACTTTTCGCTATTTTCGGTCAACTGCCAACTTTCGCACCATTCAGACATCTTTTCTAAATCGGTTTGCAATTTGTTTTGATCTTCTGACGACTTTATTAGTCGATAAAGGACCGCGTCATCTGCAAACAACCTAAGACGGCTGATCAGATTCTCTCCCAAATCGTTTGTATAGATAAGGAACAGCAAAGGGCTTTGAGGAACGCCAGAAATCACTTCTGTTTTACTCGATGACTTTCCGTCAGTTACTATGAACTGTGACCTCTCTGACAGGAAATCACAAATACAGTCACATAACTGAGACGATATTCATACAGGTGGCTCTCTTTTCTCCAAAGGTCTCTTTAATTTTCCTGTAGGCAGTATCTATCTTACCCCTAGTGAGATAAGCCTCTACATCCTTAAATTTGTCCTCTAGCCATCCCTGCTTTGCCATTTTGCACTTCCTGTCGATCTCATTTTTGAGACATTTGTATTCCTTTTTGCCTGCTTCATTTACTGCGTTTTTATATTTTCTCCTTTCATCAATGAAATTCAATATTTCTTCTGTTACCCAAGGATTTCTACTAGCTCTCGTCTTTTTACCTACTTGTTCCTCTGCTGCCTTCACTACTTCATCCTTCAGAGCTATCCATTCTTCTTCTACAGTATTTCTTTCCCCCATTCCTGTCAATTGTTTCCTTATGCTCTCCCTGAAACTCTGTACAACCTCTGGTTTAGTCAGTTTATCCAGGTCCCATCTTCTTAAATTCCCACCTTTTTGCAGTTTCTTCAGTTTTAATCTACAGTTCATAACCAACAGATTGTGGTCAGAGTCCACATCTCCCCCTGGAAATGTCTTACAATTTAAAACCTGGTTCCTAAATCTCTGTCTTACCATTATATAATCTATCTGATACCTTCTAATATCTCCAGGATTCTTCGATGTATACAACCTTCTTTTATGATTCTTGAACCAAGTGTTAGCTATGATTACGTTATGCTCTGTGTAAAATTCTACCAGACGGCTTCCTCTTTCATTTCTCACCCCCAATCCATATTCACCCACTATGTTTCCTTCTTTCCCTTTTCCTACTCTCGAATTCCAGTCACCCATGACTATTAAATTTTCGTCTTTCTTCACTACCTGAATAATTTCTTTTATCTCGTCATACATTTCATCAATTTCTTCATCATCTGCAGAACTAGTTGGCATATAAACTTGTACTACTCTAGTAGGCATGGGCTTTGTGCTTATCTTGGCCACAATAATGCGTTCACTATGCTGTTTGTAGTAGCTTACCCGCACTCCTATTTTTTTTATTCATTATTAAACCTACTCCTGCGATAGAGTAGCATGGAGAGCTGCATCAAATCAGTCTCAGGACTGAAGACCACAACAACAACTGAGACGATATTCCATAAGCACGCAATTTCACTACAAGCTGCTTGTGTGGTACAGTGTCAAAAGCCTTCCGGAAATCCAGAAATACGGGATCGATCTGAAATCCCTTGTCAACAGCACACAACACTTCATGTGAATAAAGAGCTGGTTGTGTTTCACAGGAACGATGTTTTCTAAACCCATGTTGACTGTGTGTCAATAGACAGTTTTCTTCGAGGTAATTCATAATGTTTGAACACAATATATGTTCTAAAATCCTGCTGCATGTCGACGTTAACGATATGGGCCTGTAATTTAGTGGATTACTCGTACTACCTTTCTTGAATATTGGTGTGACCTGTGCAGCTATCCAATCTTTGGGTACGGATCTTTCGTCGAGCGACCGGTTGTATATGAGTAGGTTAGAAGCATAACTCACATCCTCCAAAAACATAAATTTTCACAAGTGACTAATAACGTGTTTTACATGCGTCGTGCGCATGTCCCATGTATTGACATCAGTATGTGCAAGAACAATGGCTATAAATCATTATGTATATTTGAGATTATGTTTGCTTATTGAGAAATTACAATTATTTAAGGTTATATTATGGATCATGTGAGTTTTGTTAATGAGCTATGTAATATGTAAGTTTTGACAATCCCCATTTTGAATCTTGTGAGTTTTGGTACTGAGCTGTTTGGACGATGTTGGTTTCGCGGGAACTATCGTGTTGCGACTCGATATGCAACACTTTTTGGTTCCGACTGCAAGCCACTTTCTCTTTACAGTGGATATAAAATATTACATTCCGGTGTTAATAGTGATAAATACGATAAATACCAATTAATCATCTTTTATGGACTTTGCTTATGTTAGTTTACAAAAGATATTCTCTAGTCTGGAATACTGTTTGCAATTTCATAAAGGAAATGTCTATTGTGTACATTTCTACAGTTCAATGATCAATGAAATTTACAAATTCGTCCTCTACAGTAATGTGTCTCTACACACTCCAGACTATTGATAAACTTCATGACACAGTCTCTCTTGTGTTCATATTCTGCCGCCCTCCTGAAGCCGCCTCTCCGGTCTTGTACAAAACCTTGCTGATGAAACTGTTTAGTGATATTATTTATTCTGAATCGTGACAATCCCAATTCATTTATAAATGTTGACATGCAAACTGGAACTTTATTTGTGATTCTTGAGTTTCTCCCGGCGTATTTGATAATCAAAATATCCACGGGTATGCTGCGTGCTTCGTATAAAATATTTCGTCGTTCTAAGCAGCAGCGACTTTTGGTTTTGGCGTGATTTGTCTTTTCTAGGTCGACGTCTCATGACGTTGCGAATTTCCACATACTTCAATATGACCTGATTCTGATAATCTCTTTCCGGTGTTTTATAAAACAAATCAGGAAAGTTTTTAATATCGTTCATAGAAAGTGAACAGCAATTAAATGCTCCTCCACGGTGTTGACATGTCGGATACTGGGGCAGCACTGAAGGTTTCTACCTATAATGATGGAACAAATTACACAGTGAGGTTCTGTTTATTTTTCAAAAATGGACTTAAAATATGGAATTTGCGATTCCTCACTGTTAAATTCCAAAGAAAGAGTCCTATACATTCTTACGTGGAGGAACAAATCAAGCCAATAATAAGAATCAGTTTAGTTTGAAAACAATGAAGAAAACAGGATATTCTAACCTCATTCGTTTGGCTTCCTGACTTTTCCACATTTCTGGATGCTGTGAACGTTTCCTTGGCCTTCCTCTTTCTCCAACGGGTGAAACGTTTTCTTCCATGACTTGTATCTCAAATCAGTTTTATTCCAACCACTATATTGAATTATATTCCCCAAAATAAGTGAACAGAACAGAAAACACACTCAACTGGCATCAATATTTACTACTACACAAGAAAATGGCTCCGAGCGAGCTAATCGCTGATTGGTCAAGATGCTCACAAGATCCCGCGGATCATGAGACTTTAGAAACTAATATTGAAGTTTAATGTGAATTACTGTTTCGTGAATTTTGTTCTATGCATAAAGCTATATGAGAATATGTCGGCATCTCAATTTTCATTATTTTGGAGCATGTGAGTTATGACTCTAACCTACACATATGATTGTTAAGTATGGAACTAATGCATGAGCATACTCCGAAAGGATCCTGATTGGTATACAGTTTGGACCAGAAGACTTACCTTTATTAAGTGATTTAAGTTGCTTCAGTACTTCGAGGATATTTACTTCTAAGTTACTCATGTTGGCAGCTGTTCTCGATTGGAAATCTAACTAGTACGACGTGTCCCCGTGGTGATGGTGTGCTGCGGCACCAGAGGGACGCCACGGTGTTGAGCAATTAAGCTGCAGATGAGTGGTACTAGACGTGGAATTAGCGAGTCGCAGTCGGCGTCCCCTCCCCCTCACCCTCCACGCCAGCGATTAACTGGGGGTGTGTTGGGGACCGTGGAGGTTGGGTTTTGGGGAGCCGATACGCCGCCACGGCGCTGATGGGGGCGTTGGCAGCAGGGCTGATCGATACGGCGGCCGAGTCCACCCCCGCACGCTACAGCGCGGGCTGCGAGACCAGCAGCTGTTTGTCCGGTGCCACGTGGCCAGACACAGCAGCAGGCGGCCGGGCTGGGTGACACGAGGCGGCTGCCACAGCCCCGTCCTCTCCACTACATCTACATTTATACTCCGAAAGCCACCCAACGATGTGTGGCGGAGGGCACTTTACGTGCCACTGTGATTACCTCCCTTTTCTGTTCCAGTCGCGTATGGTTCGCGGGAAGAGCGACTGCCGGAAAGCCTCCGTGCGCGCTCGAATCTCTCTAATTTTACATTCGTGATCTCCTCGGGAGGTATAAGTAGGGGGAAGCAATATATTCGATACCTCATCCAGAAACGCACCCTCTCGAAACCTGGACAGCAAGCTACACCGTGATGCAGAGCGCCTCTCTTGCAGAGTCTGCCACTTGAGTTTGCTAAACATCTCCGTAACGCTATCACGCTTACCAAATAACCCTGCGTCGAAACGCGCCGCTCTTCTTTGGATCTTCTCTATCTCCTCCGTCAACCCGACCTGGTACGGATCCCACACTGATTAGCAATACTCAAGTATAGGTCGGACGAGTGTTTTGTAAGCCACCTCCTTTGTTGATGGACTACATTTTCTAAGGACTCTCCGAATGAATCTCAACCGGGTACCCGCCTTACCAACAATTAATTTTATATGATCATTCCACTTCAAATCGTTCCGCACGCATACTCCCAGATATTTTACAGAAGTAACTGCTACCAGTGTTTGTTCCGCTATCATATAATCATACAATAAAGGATCCTTCTTTCTATGTATTCGCAATACATTACATTTGTCTATGTTAAGGGTCAGTTGCCACTCCCTGCACCAAGTGCCTATCCGCTGCAGATCTCCCTGCATTTCGCTACAATTTTCTAATGCTGCAACTTCTCTGTGTACTACAGCATCATCCGCGAAAAGCCGCATGGAACTTCCGACACTATCTATTAGGTCATTTATATATATTGTGAAAAGCAATGGTCCCATAACACTTCCCTGTGGCACGCCAGAGGTTACTTTAACGTCTGTAGATGTCTCTCCATTGAGAACAACAAGCAGTGTTCTGTTTGCTAAAAACTCTTCAATCCAGCCACTCAACTGCTCTGATATTTCGTAGGCTCTTACTTTGTTTATCAGGCGACAGTGCGGAACTGTATCGAACACCTTCCGCAAATCAAGGAAAATAGCATCTACCTGGGAGCCTGTATCTAATATTTTCTGGGTCTCATGAACAAATAAAGCGAGTTGGGTCTCACACGATCGCTGTTTCCGGAATCCATGTTGATTCCTACAGAGTAGACTCTGGGTTCCCAGAAACGACATGATACGCGAGCAAAAAACATGTTCTGAAATTCTACAACAAATCGACGTCAGAGATATAGGTCTATAGTTTTGCGCATCTGCTCGACGACCCTTCTTGAAGACTGGGACTATCTGTGCTCTTTTCCAATCATTTGGAACCTTCCGTTCCTCTAGAGACTTGGGGTACACGGCTGTTAGAAGGGGGGCGAGTTCTTTCGGGTACTCTGTGTAGAATCGAACTGGTATCCCGTCAGGTCCAGTGGACTTTCCTCTGTTGAGTGATTCCAGTTGCTTTTCTATTTCTTGGGCACTTATTTCGATGTCAGCCATTTTTTCGTCTCTCTGCCCATCTCCCTACTGCCCTGCCCCTAATATACTAATATACCGTTCTGTTAATGGGCTGCGATACTGTGGCGACACGCAGCATTTTATTTATTCATTTACAGAGGAAGGTGATATTATTTAAAAAATGTATTTATTTAACACACACAGGTAAAATGACAGCAAAGTGCTTCAGAATTCAATCAGACATTAGCTATCTCTTTCGCCTTGTTTGTATACGTTGGTATATTACACTCCTGGAAATTGAAATAAGAACACCGTGAATTCATTGTCCCAGGAAGGGGAAACTTTATTGACACATTCCTGGGGTCAGATACATCACATGATCACACTGACAGAACCACAGGCACATAGACACAGGCAACAGAGCATGCACAATGTCGGCACTAGTACAGTGTATATCCATCTTTCGCAGCAATGCAGGCTGCTATTCTCCCATGGAGACGATCGTAGAGATGCTGGATGTAGTCCTGTGGAACGGCTTGCCATGCCATTTCCACCTGGCGCCTCAGTTGAACCAGCGTTCGTGCTGGACGCGCAGACCGCGTGAGACGACGCTTCATCCAGTCCCAAACATGCTCAATGGGGGACAGATCCGGAGATCTTATTGGCCAGGGTAGTTGACTTACACCTTCTAGAGCACGTTGGGTGGCGCGGGATACATGCGGACGTGCATTGTCCTGTTGGAACAGCAAGTTCCCTTGCCGGTCTAGGAATGGTAGAACGATGGATTCGATGACGGTTTGGATGTACCGTGCACTATTCAGTGTCCCCTCGACGATCACCAGTGGTGTACGACCAGTGTAGGAGATCGCTCCCCACACCATGATGCCAGGTGTTGGCCCCGTGTGCCTCGATCGTATGCAGTCCTGATTGTGGCGCTCACCTGCACGGCGCCAAACACGCATACGACCATCATTGGCACCAAGGCAGAAGCGACTCTCATCGCTGAAGACGACACGTCTCCATTCGTCCCTCCATTCACGCCTGTCGCGACACCACTGGAGGCGGGCTGCACGATGTTGGGGCGTGAGTGGAAGACGGCCTAACGGTGTGCGGGACCGTATCCCAGCTTCATGGAGACGGTTGCGAATGGTCCTCGCCGATACCCCAGGAGCAACAGTGTCCCTAATTTGCTGGGAAGTGGCGGTGCGGTCCCCTACGGCACTGCGTAGGATCCTACGGTCTTGGCGTGCATCCGTGCGTCGCTGCGGTCCGGTCCCAGGTCGACGGGCACGTGCACCTTCCGCCGACCACTGGCGACAACATCGATGTACTGTGGAGACCTCACGCCCCACGTGTTGAGCAATTCGGCGGTACGTCCAACCGGCCTCCCGCATGCCCACTATACGCCCTCGCTCAAAGTCCGTCAACTGCACATACGGTTCACGTCCACGCTGTCGCGGCATGCTACCAGTGTTAAAGACTGCGATGGAGCTCCGTATGCCACGGCAAACTGGCTGACACTGACGGCGGCGGTGCACAAATGCTGCGCAGCTAGCGCCATTCGACGGCCAACACCGCGGTTCCTGGTGTGTCCGCTGTGCCGTGCGTGTGATCATTGCTTGTACAGCCCTCTCGCAGTGTCCGGAGCAAGTATGGTGGGTCTGACACACCGGTGTCAATGTGTTCTTTTTTCCATTTCCAGGAGTGTATATTACTACGTCTTCTGTCGTTGTTAGTGAACCTAACACTGACACTGACAATGTTGAGTGTTTATGGAAAAAGTTCAAGGCAATCGTAAAATGCGTTTTAGACAGGTACGTCCCGAGTAAAACTGTGAGGGACGGGAAAAAACCCAACGTGGTTCAACAACAAAGTTAGGAAACTACTGCGAAAGCTAAGAGAGCTCCACTGCAAGTTTGAACGCAGCCAAAACCTCTCAGACAAACATAAGCTAAACGATGTCAAAGTTAGCGTAAGGAGGGCTATGCGTGAAGCGTCCAGTGAATTCGAAAGTAAAATTCTATGTACCCACTTGACAGAAAATCCTAGGAAGTTCTGGTCTTACGTTAAATCAGTAAGTGGCTCGAAACAGCGTCTCCCGACACTCTGGGATGATGATGGCATTGAAACAGAGGATGACACGCGCAAAGCTGAAATACCAAACACCTTTTTCCAAAGCTGTTTCATAGAGGAAGACCGCACTGCAGTCCCTTCTTTAAATCCTCGCACAAACTAAAAAATGGCTGACATCGAAATAAGTGTTCAAGGAACAGAAAAGCAACTGAAATCACTCAACAGAGGAAAGTCCACTGGACCTGACAGGATACCAATTCGATTTTACACAGAGTACGCGGAAGAACTTGCCCCCCTTCTAACAGCCGTGTACCCCAAGTCTCTAGAGGGACGGAAGGTTCCAAATGAATGGAAAAGAGCGCAGGTAGTCCCAGTCTTCAACAAGTGTCGTCGAGCGATTGCGCAAAATTATAGACCTATATCTCTGACATCGATCTGTTGTAGAATTTTAGAACACCTTTTTTGCTCGCGTGTCATGTTATTTCTGGGAACCCAGAGTCTACTCTGTGGGAATCAACACGGATTCCGGAAACAGCGATCGTGTGAGACCCAACTCGCTTTATTTGTTCATGATACCCAGAAAATATTAGATACAGGCTCCCAGGTATATGCCATTTCCCTTGACATCCGGAAGGCGTTGATGCAGTTCCGCACTGTCGCCTGATAAACAAAGTAAGAGCCTACGGAATATCAGACCACCTGTGTGGCTGGATTGAAGATTTTTTAGCAAACAGAACACAGCTTGTTGATCTCAATGGAGAGACGTCTACAGACGTTAAAGTAACCTCTGGCGTGCAACAGGGGAGTGTAATGGGACCATTGCTTTTCACAATATATGTAAATGACCTAATAGATAGTGTCGGAAGTTCCATGCAGCTTTTCGGGGATGATGCTATAGTACAGAGAGAAGTTGCAGCATTAGAAAATTGTAGCGAAATGCAGGAATATCTGCAGCGGATAAGCACTTGGTGCAGGGTGTGGCAACTGACCCTTAACATAGACAAATGTAATGTATTGCGAATACATAGAAAGAAGGATCCTTTATTGTATGATTATATGATAGCGGAACAAACACTGGTAGCAGTTACTTCTGTAAAATACCTGGGAGTATGCGTGCGGAACGATTTGAAGTGGAATGATCATATAAAATTAATTGTCGGTAAGGCGGGTGCCAGGTTGAGATTCATTCGGAGAGTCCTTAGGAACTGTAGTCCATCAACAAAGGAGGTGGCTTACAAAACACTCGTTCGACCTATACTTGGGTTTTGCTAATCAGTGTGGGATCCGGACCAGGTCGGGTTGACAGAGGAGAGAGAATATCCAAAGAAGAGCGGCGCGTTTCGTCACAGGGTTATTTGGTAAGCGTGATAGCGTTACGGAGATGTTTAGCAAACTCGAGTGGCAGACTCTGCAAGAGAGGCGCTCTGAATCGCGGTTTAGCTTGCTGTCCAGGTTTCGAGAGGGTGTGTTTCTGGATGAGGTATCGAATATATTGCTTCCCCCTACTTATACCTCCCGAGGAGATCACGAATGTAAAATTAGAGAGATTCGAGGGCGCACGGAGGCTTTCCGGCAGTCGTTTTTCCCGCGAACCATACGCAACTGGAACAGGTAAGGGAGGTAATCACAGTGGCACTTAAAGTGCCCTCCGCCACACACCGTTGGGTGGCTTTCGGAGTATAAATGTAGATGTAGATGTAGATCTGTCCTTCTTTCAAGTTACAAGCAACATGTAATTAGATGTAGACACTTGTCCGTAAATAAGGAAATATTATCACTAGGTACTGCAATATTTATGGTCTTTAGATAAACTTTGAACTGTAGGTATTCCTAGCTGTGAACGTCTGCATCTACATCGACGTCATACTCTGCAAGCCACCTAATGGTGTGAGGCCGAGGGTACTGATCCCTCCAGCCCTGTTCCACTCGCGAATAGTGCGTGGGAAGAATGATTGTAAGCCTCTGTTTTGGCTCTAACTTCTCGAATTTTCTACTCGCGGTCAATACGCGAGATATACGTGGGGGGAAGTAATGTGTTTTCCGACTCCTCCTGAAACGTGCTGTCCCGAAATTCCGATAGTTAATCTCTCCGTGGTGTACAACGCCTCTCTTGTAACGTCTGCCAGTGGAGTTCGTTTAGCATCTCCGTAACGCACTCTCGCCAGGTAAACGATCCCGTGACGAAACGCGCCGCTCTACGTTGGATATTCTCTATCTCCTCTATCAGTCCTACCTTACAGGGATTCCAGATAGATGAGCAATACTCAAGATTCGGGTGAACAAGCGCCTTATAGGCCAGTTCTTTAGTGGATGAGTTACATTTCCTTATGATTCCTCCGATGAATCTGAGTCTGGTGTCTGCTTTTCGCACTATCTGTTTTATATGGGCATTCCACTTAAGGTCGCTCTGAATAGTTACGCCTAGATATTTTACAGCAGACGCTGCCTCTAGCTGTTTGTCATCGACAGTGTAGCTGCTCTTTCCGTCTTCTGTATCATTTCGGCTATGGCAGATTATTCCAAGATACTGTGTTGAGTTATTTATTTCAAGTTTTTAAGTTTCTAAACATTCTCCATGCCGCATATTATTGTTGTTTCAAAAGAATTATGTTTTGTATTACTCATAACTTTGTTGTTTTCTTCAGTATACATCCTAAAACCCGTTCTGTTTTCTCTCTGTTCCAGAAGACCGACTTGTATATTGATAATAATAGCGATGGCGTTCAGGTAAGCTGGCACGGTGAGAATAAGGGTAATGAAATTACAATGAAATGACCACCCTCAGCTGCTTACAGGCGTTGACATACGTCAACGGGGACAGATGAAAATGTGTGCCCCGACCGGGACTAGAACCCAGGATCTCCTGCTTACATGGCAGACGCTCTATCCATCTGACCCACCGAGGACGCAGAGGATAGTGCGACTGCAGGGATTATTAATCTCTAGCACGCCTCCCGCGAAACCCACATTCTCAACGTATTGTCCCGCACTACATTCGTAGTGCCCCCCGCCCATTATACTCATTACTCGCGGCGCGTTGCCGATTCCCGTAAGAGTTCGGGCACTGTTTGTGCATTCGCACAGAAGAAGAAGATGGTCAAGTGGCTGGTGAGTCTTAACTATATATATATATTAAGATGGTATCTGATCTTAGTATATATATATATATATATATATATATATATATATATATATATTAAGATGGTATCTGATCTTAGTATATATATATATATATATATATATATATATATATATATATATAGTTAAGACTCACCGGCCACTTGACCATCTTCTTCTTCTGTGCGAATGCACAAACAGTGCCCGAACACTTACGGGAATCGGCAACGCGCCGCGAGTAATGAGTATAATGGGCGGGGGGCACTACGAATGTAGTGCGGGACAATAAGTTGAGAATGTGGGTTTGGCGGGAGTCATGGCACTTCAGTCTGCATATCGGGAGCTTTTATCGTCTTATTTCACGAGGACACGCAGAACCACTTGATAGTATATGCACAACTGTCTTGAAGTAATTCACAATGAGATGTTTCTCCCTTAGTCAACGCTGTGCTTGTTTTCTGTGACGTCATGGACTGTTTCCGACAACGGCCACGGGAGGCCAAGTGCAGTAATATAGTGGTCGCGTAGTACCAATTAACGTAAACAACACACATGCATTCGATCAGCCACTTGTGACCAGGAGGTGTTGAGCAGGAGACGTGCCACCGTACTATGTCATCGTTGTTGCTTCACAAATGGCGATAGAGCAACGTCTCTAAATCAAGTGTTCTAGACTTTCTCCAGATTGTTTTGAAGAAGACAGAAGTGTGTGCGAAGTTTGTCCGGCACAGGCTGACTCCCGAGAAAAAACAACGACTCGTGGACGCCTACCGTGACTTGATTTAAATACAAAACAAGAGTAATTGTTTTCTGGAAAAAAAATCATCAAGGGTAACGACGTTTGGCGTAATCAATACGAACCTACCACAGTACAGACATACACACGAAAGGCCAACACTTTCAGGACATAACCTACGCCACGCGGGATTAGCCGAGCGGTCTTAGGCGCTGCAGTCATGGACTGTGCGGCTGGTCCCGGCGGAGGTTCGAGTCCTCCCTCGGGCATGGGTGTGTGTGTTTGTCCTTAGGATAATTTAGGTTCAGTAGTGTGTAAGCTTAGGGACTGATGACCTTAGCAGTTAAGTCCCATAAGATTTCACGCACATTTGAACATAACCGACATTTAAGCGAATGTGACGCGTAAGTCCCACAGATGGAATTTATCGATAGTTTTATTTGTTTGTACCACTGTTGTGTGCGATATGCTCAAGTGGGGGAAGACTATGTAGAACAGCTGAAACATTACAAACATCACCTTCATGTTTCTGTATTTTTCATGAGTCCAGTCTCGATTCTACTGGCACGGTTTGATTTATAATCTCTCAACAGTTTTTCTCCCTACAGCACTACCACTTGTGTCCTTTTCTGACACAGCGTCTCAAATGCTTTCATTTTCGATTTTCCCAGTTTCGGTGTTTAACTACCAAACGGCCCTGCACCGCAAACGCACATTCTCAAAAATTTTCTTTCCAAACCAAACCGTATGTTGAGTACTTATACTGAGGCAAGTTTTCTTTGCGTGCGATAGTCTTCTTCGTACATCCTCCATGGTTCTTCCATTATGCGTTATTTTGATTCCAAGCTCGCAGGATTCTTTCACATGTGCTACATAGCTCTTTACTTTGATGTTAAACTCGGGATAATCTCATTTCCGCTTCTACTTCATAGATTCTTAATTCTTTCATTTACTCTCAATAGAGATTCTATGCTCAATGGAATGGTCATTCCAGATCCTGTAATACTCCCTCACTTTTACAGAGGACAGCAATGTCTTCCACAAATAGCTGATATTATTTTACACTAAATTTCAGTTGCATTTCCGAAGCTTAATTTTATTTCCTTCATTGGTCCTTCAGTATAAAAGTTGAACAGTGGGCAATAAAGACTGAGTCTTACGATACCTGGATGTAGCAATCCGTGGGAATGTGAAATAAAACCATGCTTCAGTCGTTGGTAAAGCGGCTAGACGACTTCTGTTTATTCATAGGATACTGGAAAAATGCAACGAGTGTGCAAAGGAAGTTGCTTACAAAAAAGATTGTGCGAACATCCTTGAGTATTGCTAAAGTGCGAAGGACCCGTACGAAACAGGGCTAACAGGGGATACTGAACGGATACAAAGAAGGGCGGAAGGGATGGTCACAGGACTGTTTGACTCATGGCTGAGCGTCAAGAAAATCTAGAATAAAACTTGAAAGGAGTATACTGGGCGCACTTGTATGTGGCACCAGAATAAGATAAGAATATTAATAAATTAAAATGAAACTAGTATACTATAAACGATGAATGTCTCTGACAGGCTCGATAATGCGGATCGCTGACAGTGCGCGACCGCAGAGCCAAAGATACTGTACTGCTTTGTTGGAGTAAGAGAGCACTGGGCGTTCAGTCGTTGGTAGTTGTCTGTGAGGGAAAGACGATGGAGTAGGCAGTTTTGGGGGTGTGCTGTGTGAAGCCACCAAGAGTTAGATTAATGTAGGTATGTCAATATTGTTGAACATGGAAGTAGAAGTCTTCATGCAACCAAGGTAAAAACTCTCCTCCCGCACAGGCCATGAAGGTCCCAAGGTACCGACTGGCCGCCGAGTAATTCTCAGCCCACAGGCATCACTGGATGCCAATATGGAAGGGCATGTGGTCAGCACACTACTCTCCCGGTCTTACGTCAGTTGTCGAGACCAGAGCCGCAACTTCTCAGTCAAGTAGCTCCCCACTTTGCCTCACAAGGGCCGAGTGCACCCCGCTTGCCAACAGCGCTCGGCAGACCGGGTGGTCACCCATCCAAGTGCTAGCCCAGCCCGACAGCGCTTAACTCCGGTGATGTGATGGGAACCGGTGTTACCACTGAGGCAAGGCCGTTGGCACAACCAGGGTAAAGATGTTACATAATTATGATTTCTTTTCTTTTTTTTTTTTTTTTTGGTCAGCGCGTTAATATAGATGAGTTGGCTGAAAATATGTAATCTTTGAGTAACCCCAGAATGTAGGTACACTGTTTTGTTAAAAGGCTAGTTAGATATTTCACTTTTGCAATGCTTGTAGGATTTGTTAACAGAGCTGTATGTAAAACTTCCTGGCAGATTAAAACTGTGTGCCGGACTGAGACTCGAACTCGGGACTGAGTTCGAGTCTCGGTCCGGCACACAGTTTTCGTCTTCCAGGAAGTTTCATATCAGCGCACACTCCGCTGCAGAGTGAAAATCTCATTCTGGAAACATTCCCCAGGCTATGGCTAAGCCATGTCTCCGCAATATCCTTTCTTTCAGGAGTGCTAGTTCTGCAAGGTTCGTAGGAGAGTTTCTGTTAAGTTTGGAAGGTAGGAGACGAGGTACTGGCAGAAGTAAAGCTGTGAGGACGGGGGGTGAGTGGTACTTGGGTAGCTCAGTTGATAGAGCACTTGCTCGCGAAAGGCAAAGGTCCCGAGTTCGTGTCTCGGTCCGGCACACAGTTTTAATCTGCCCGGAAGTTTCATATCAGCGCACTCTCCGCTGCAGAGTGAAAATCTCATTCTGGGAGCTGTATGTAATTTGATGATTTGCATTTATACTGGTTTAATGAAGTTAGGTAATACTTGCTGTTTAAAAGTCATTGTTTGTGAATCAATTGTGAGTAATGTAACTTCAGTTGTCAGATGAAAAACCAAACTTAACTTTCAATGTATTTGCTAAAAAACACAGTGTAAGCAGTTCACCATAATCAGTACCGCCTCCCTGCCCAGGTCATATATTTTGTAACGAAGTTGGATTTTCTCAAATGTTCTCATTTATCAGCCAAATGAATTCCATGTGCATTTAAGGTATTATGTCCAGCATGGCACACTCTGAGCCTGTAGCTAGCATATTTTTGTTTTTCGTGAGAGACCAGAATATATCGCGTTACTCCGTTGCTGCTCTAGAGATAAGACCATTTAATTTATTTGCTATATGCACAGGGATCAGAGTTATCGGTTTTGAGCAGGGCCAGATGCTTCAGTGCCTAAGGGGCTGAATGTATTTTCCAGTGGCTGTATTTCTTTATTGGTATTGGGAGTTGCATGGCCCAATCGATTCGTGTAAAGGTTTGCTAACAATAACACAGAGTAAGCACACCACTTGCAGTTACAACTCCCAACACGACAATTCGAGTTAGATATCCAGTTTTGTATCCAATTCACAGTTCATACTTCATTTGACGTAATCGTAAAGTTTTCTCATTAATAATCAAAAGCCGGCCGCTATGACCGAGCGCTTCTAGGCGCTTCAGTCTGGAACCGCACGACCGGTACGGTCGCAGGTTCGAATCCTGCCTCGGGCATGGATGCGTGTGATGTCCCTAGGTTAGTTAGGTTTAAGTAGTTCTAAGTCTAGGGGACTGATGACCTCAGATGTTAAGTCCCATAGTGGTCAGAGCCATTTGAACCATTTTTGAATAATCAAAAGAACGTTACAAACTGAACCGTCAGACTCTTGAATGTAGCCCCCAGTTACCCAGCAAAAGACTACAGATACTGTTTCAAGAACCAGTGATACGTGTGAAGTAGGTACCACTCAAGCAGGGATCGCGAAGACAATATTAATCACAGCACGCGCAGAGGCATTTAAACAGTTATTCCTCCCACGCTCCATATGAGAATGAAACGGGAAGAAGCCCTAAAATGTGGTATAGTGAGAAGTACGCTCTGCCATACACTTCTCAACGGTTTGCAGTGTGTGGGTGTAGATGTAGATTCTTAGGACCGACCACTTCTCTCTCGGTCTTGTATTCTCATTGTAAAACGATAGTGGATCGTTATTGAGTGGAATTTCTGCTGTCTGTGTGGAATTCCGGCTACGTTAGTGCTGGAGTCACAGGTCTGACATCAGATACAGCAGGCACGTGACCGGAAGAGCGGGCAAAGGAACCGCTGCGCTGTGCGAAGTACGTTGCTGGGCGACGGCTCGAGGCAGCCATTAAGGTCTCCAAAGGCGGCCAGAGGGAGCACGTGCGATGGGGGCGACGCCTTTCCTGTGGCGGAACCTCTCCCCCCCCCCCCCCCCCCCACACACACGTAAACAACTGCGTTCCCGGTACAGTAGCATAAAGGAGAACAGTCAGAGATGCAGGACTTACGCGACACACTACTGAAACAGCCACTATACCTTACCTGACGACGGTGTTGTTACACGCAGAAATTTCACTTATTTTCAGATATTCGCAGATAACATTCTCTCATATGGGTGGGTTCGGAGCAGTGACCGATATCATTCATTCCTCCGGGTCGTAAAGCACAATTTAAAATTCAGTATTATATCTTTTTAATTATCTTACTAACCATTCCTTTTCTTTGATGTAATACAGGTGACACTGAGAGCAGGTTCTCTGTGTTTAATGAAGAACCCACAAGACTGAATTATACACTAGCAGCTGTTACCTGAGGCTGCGCTTCCGTATCAGTTCCTTTGCTACGATGAGTGACTGTGAGTAAGTAAACTATTCGTGAAATGTATTCGCAATCGCGAATAAGGGCAACCATCAGCCATACAGGGCGTTTCAAAAAGCACTTTACAACTTCAAATTTAAATTTATTGAAAGAAGATATAGAGCTGGGTTTAGTGTCATTTTGTAGGGAAATTCGTCAAGTATTTTTTTTTTTTTAACCTTAAACTAAACATGTTGTGTATGGCTTCCTTTGGCTTTCTCTACACATTCCATCGGAAGTCAGTTTCTTCCCAAACTGGCTGTAGCATTGCAGGTGTAGCTTGCTCAGTGGCGGCGCAAATTCTCGCTCTAAGTTCAGGTAGAGAAGCTGGCACCAGAAGTACAAATGCGATATTGTTGATGAAGCCCCATTTAAAAAATCGAGATTGTGTCTGGTCTGGGGAATGTGGAGACCACGCATTTGACGCATCACGGCCAATCCATTGACTTGGAAAGCGGTCACTGAGAAAATCCCGGACGTCAGCAGGATAGTAAGTAGTAAACATTTCGTTCTTGGTCATCCTCATCGATCTGTGGTAACAAAAATTGTTGTAACATATCCACAACGCTATACAGTTGATGGTTCTCTCACGGAAAAAAAGGGACCGTACATTTTGTTCTTGCTCAGTGCACAAAAACGTTCAGTTTATGGCTATCACGAACATGTTGCAATGTTTGATGTGGATTTTCACCGCTCCAAATCCTAGAGTTACGTGTGTTAACCTTACCACTTCAGTGAAGCCGGCCGCTGTGGCCGAGCAGTTCCAGGCGCTTCAGTCGGGAACCACGCGGCTGCTCTTGTCGCAGGTTCGAATCCTGCCTCGGGCATGGATGTATGTGATGTCCTTACGTTAGTTAGATTTACGTAGTTCTAAGTCTAGGGGACTGATGACCTCAGATGTTAAGTTCCATAGTGCTTAGAGCCATTTGAACTTAAGTGAAAAGTAGACTCGTCAGAAAAGATGATTTTGTCGGGGAAGTGTTCATCCTCACGTAATCGATTTAACATATCTACACAGAAGTTCTTGAGAGCAATTTTATCAGTGTCCTTTATTGCTTGTCCGACTGTCGATCTGTACGGTTTCAAATGCAAATGCTCTCTCAACACGCGCCATACAGTCGTATATGGGATTTGCAGTTCGCGAGATGCACGACGGTTCGATTTCGTAGGGCCATTGGCAAAACGTTGTCTCACTCGCTGAACGACGTCGTCAGATGTGCTTGGACGACCTGATGATTTCCCATGTTTTACCGAGTACCCTGTTTCTACGAAACAATTATGCCACTCAATAACTGTAGGCCGGCGACCGTATGTTCCCGTCACCACTGCTGCCAGTAATCGTGTACAGTGGCTATATTCCCGGCAAGTCTTTCTGCAACATCGCAGAAGGAACGTACAGCTTCTCATAACGTTCTTACACGGTCTCGTTCAAACTCAGTAAGGTGCTGATAATGGCGCCTTTGTCGTTTTAAGTCATTCTTGACTAACATCAACTCACCACATCGAATCTCAAAGATAACTAATGCTCACGACCGTTAGTTCGTGTATTTGAAGCAAGACTGGTTTGCATGGTCGCAGTCGTGCTACTAACGCCACTCTTATGCGAATGGTGCGAAATTTGAAAAGACACAATCTTTCAGACGTAGAAACACGCCTACAAACTTTCGTTTATGTCGCACGGAATTTTTCCGTTGGAGTCTTTTAATGCATTTCTGTGAATACGTCGACCAGTTCCCCACCAAAAATAAAATATGTGCACACGCGCACGCGCGCTTTTGTGTGTGTGTGTGTGTGTGTGTGTGTGTGTGTGTGTGTGTGCGTGTGTGTGTCGCCTCCTATGCGCTGTTAAGAAGAATCCTCCACCCTGGAGCGTATTTCTTCTGTGACATTTGGCTGCCAGCGGGGATGGATGGAAGCGCGGGCTACAGGGTAGTCATCGGAAACCACCGCCAAGACGTCAGGGGCGGTTATAGTCTCTGCCCGTTTCCGGGATATTTACGTCCTGCAGGGTCTTCCAGAAGGGCGGCTGCTGGTCCCTTATTGGAAAACGAGTAAATGTTCCGTCGCTAACGATCCCACCGTCGTAACGGTTCAGACGCTTTGAAGTTGTGCAAGAGATGTGTCAGGCACACGACTGCGCTCCGATCGCGTATTGTGACGTGTATTTTCCAAGGGTTAGGAACACGTTATAGCGAAACTAGTTATTGTATCAAGATTTTAAACTGGAGACAAATTTTTCGCGCACCAGAGAGGATTTCCTCCTTATGCTTGACACAGTTCGCTTATTTTTGTTTTAACAGTACCTATTGCACAATTTTAAGCGCTATCTTCGGTGCGTTTTCATTTATTATACTCCATAAACAATTATTGTGAAGCGATAATAAAATGTGAAGTTTAATATGAAATTCGAGTTAAAGCTACGAGGGTTATTCGGAAACTCAGGAACGATCGGTCGCGAAATGGAAACCACAGTGAAAATCCAGTGAAGTTTTGCACAGGTGTGTTGGGCAGTGTCTCTAGTAAGCCCATCGATCGCCTTACGTCGTTCATTTTGGTTCTGAGCACACAGGGAGCACATAAAGATACCTAGAACAATAGTATCTCACGCCAAGTACGAGGGCCTGTGGAAAAATTTCGCCTGAAGCTATGCAGCCAAAATTACATAACTGTCGTGCTCTTTCTTCTTCAGTACAATTCTCAGCCGCATTCTGCAGGGGCAATGAAGATGCTCCTGCATCGTTTTCAATTGGAAATGTTTGATTACCCACAATACAGCCCGTAATTGTCTCCCTCTGAATTTCATCTCTGTTCACAGGCACCACTGGCTATGAAGACAACATTTTGGCACAGACAAACGTCTAAGTCGGGTCAGCGACTGTGGAGATAAGTAGCTGGAAGTTGTAAATAACTGTTGCAAATAAAACAGTTTTGAGAATGAGATTTTCACTCTGCAGCGGAGTGTGCGCTGATATGAAACTTCCTGGCAGATTAAAACTGTGTGCCCGACCGAGACTCGAACTCGAGACCTTTGCCTTTCGCAGGCAAGTGCTCTACCATCTGAGCTACCGAAGCACGACTCACGCCCCGTACTCACAGCTGTACTTCTGCCAGTATCTCGTCTCCTACCTTCCAAACTTTACAGAAGCTCTCGTGCGAACCTTGCAGAACCAGCACTCCTGAAAGAAAGGATACTGCGGAGACATGGCTTAGCCACAGCCTGGGGGATGTAAGGTTTGGAAGGTAGGAGACGAGATACTGGCAGAAGTAAAGCTGTGAGTACCGGGCGTGAGTCGTGCTTCGGTAGCTCAAATGGTAGATACGATGGTGTAAAGTCGAGTTAAATATGACATGTAAAATACGTTCTTACGTGAATTGAATGCGCGGAAAGGGTTTAAAGTGAATGAGATATGTAAAAAACGCATTCTTACAATAAAATTAAACACTCGCTTTCAAAAATCTAGCTTCGCTCGGATATTGCGAAAAAAATACTGTTGTGAGCTTTTTTCAATGTGCACCACTTACATGTTCCAAACTTGTGCAAATAGCTTCAGCTTTCGTAAGAAGGTAGTCAAATACGTGTAATTAATGGTCGTCCTGTTATTTTATGAAAGATTTATCCGTTGTCACAATGGTTCGAAAGACAGCAAAAAACCTCTATACCGGTTCTTTCGTCGCCCGAATCAGCAAAAATGAAAATCGGTTGATAAGATATGGCGGTCTAACGTCAAAATTATGGTAGAGTAAAGGTTGGGAACCAAAACACAACAAGAGACTAATATGTCCTGGGAAGAGTTAGGGATGTAAAAGAAGGAAATTAGCTGTTCGACTTATCTGACAGCTTCAAAGACATTTAAATCAAAACCTCTTGGCATAATCACGCTTTTTTACCCGATTACCCTACTTCCCCGCTGGAACACCTGCATCTTACAATTTATGGTCTAAGTAAAAGAAAAGTGTGGGTACGTCATAATGTTTTGATTTAAATGTCTTTGAGGTTACCAGATAAGACGGAAAGCTAGTTCCCTTCTTTAACATTCTTAACTTTTTCCAGGACATATTCACCTTTTTATGCTATAATAGAACCATTTTTCATTCTGCTCTGTTTTGTAGGTGAAAGATATTTGACCGAGCAGCTACGAATTTTTTCTTTGAAATTTATTTGCCGACCGGTGTACGTAAAGTATTGAAAACCAGTCTGCAAGTAAATTTTAAAGGAAAAATGTTGTACCTGTTTGATGGATCGTCTTCGTCTACAGAAACCCACATTAATGATTTTCTAAGGGATTAAGGACGAGTGACTTAGTGCCTCACTCGAGGTGCAGTAGAGTACCTGAGTGTTCGTCAAACCAGGAATGTACGCGTTTACTCCTACGAAAGCCACGTTTGTCGTCCTGGAATATCATATATACATGTTTCTTCACGCTACGTGAAGTTCAGAACGCAAATATCAATCCGCCAAAGTCAGTAGGTGCAACTCCCAAAAATTCTCGTGAAAATCGACTTTGAAATTTTCCGAGCGTCTTCAATTCCCTAAATGAAGATCAACTGATCGAAGGGCGACGTGGCTTTGTGACAGAATGCTTGTCTGCTATTTGGAAAATCCGAGTTCGGTTCGCAGCCACTCTAAATCTTTAAGTAAAGATGCATATTCTTCGAGCATTTCCTTGAAGTGCAAAATACATAAAGATCAGATAAGTTTAATTTATGATGCTTTTTTCAAACTTCAAACCGTCTTTATTAACAATCTTTTATGAAATATTGGTAATTGGGAATTTATACTTCCAATGACAACTGCATTTTTTGCAATTTGTAATTATAAATATGTGAGTGTGCATTTTTCATAAAAAACGACAGTTGCATGTGGTAACCAGCATATACTTGACGAATTATATATTTAAATGATATGTAGATATTCAAGCTGAACGAAAAAGACAAACGAAGAAAAAATGATGACTTAAACGAGACCCGAACTAGCGATCATCAGTCACTGCCAGGGTGTTTCACTAAATGTGTTTGCCTCTGTAAGTTACGAAGTAAAAGGCGACGTAAATATTTATTACGCTAGGTCACCATAAGAAACGTTACACTGTATGCGGAGCTATGAACATAGTTTATTGTGTTACTATCCAAAGAGTTCAGCAAAAAAATGCCATTTTTTAAATGGAACAATAGTTGTGTCTATCATGCGCTGGATCAGTAACATCAGTTGTGTATACATCAATTTAAATTACATTCCTATCACTTTCAGTTTGGGAGCTACAACCCTTCAAAGTTTCAGGGGCAGATACCACATGCTGTACATAATACATGGCAGTGTGGTGGGTGATGGATGCTCTGGCGGTGGGAAGTTGATTTAAATGAGATGTTCAAATGTGTGCCCATGTTCCTGAACGCACAATGCGCCTTCTAAAGGATCTAAAGGTATGTAGATGTAGATCTGCGGACGAGATGTAACATCGCCGGTGTCACGGAGCTACATGCGTCCTCGATGCGCTGTTTTAGAACATCTGTAGACGTGGGCTCAGTGATATAAACATGATCCTTTACATATCCTCACAAAAAAAAATCAAATCGTGTTAAATTGGGCGATGGCGCCCCAACCACCTGCCTGCAAACCTGTTGTTTAGTTCTTCCACAACAGCAGGCGCAGCATGGGCTCGGTGACCATCGTGCTGTATCCACATATGGACTCTAGTGTGTAAAAACACATGTTCAAGGAGACCACCCAAACTGTCGACCATAAACCCGCGAAATAACTCACCTGTCAGTGTTCCTGGGAAGTAGTGTGGACCGATGATATCACCCACAAGGATTCCACACCATACATTAATAGACTACCTACGTTGACGGTCGACAGGTCGTACTCACTGAGGATTGTCTGTGGCCCAGTAGTGCACGTTATGGCGATTCACTGCACCATAATTTGTGAGCGTGGACTGATCAGAGAACATAACTGTAAAGACTCCAGCGTGAAATTACGCACGGTCCATTCACAGAATATAACTCTCGCTCAGACATCGTTCACAAGCAGCTCCTGGGTCAGTGACAGGTGGTATGGGTGAAACCTGTGGCCGTCTACTATACAACACATAGATGTGAGACTGACACCAGCGACTGCAGCAACGGCTCGTAAGCTAACATGAGGATCGTGGTGTACTGCAGCTAAAAGAAACACCTCCGTCTCCTCACTTCTTGCACTTCTTTGTCTCTTACTGGGGCGCATTATCAAGCTACCTGTTTCCCGAAGTCATTGTTCGGCACGTAAGAGTGTAATGGCTACCGCAGCTCTTCGCCTAGGATAAAATGGTTCAAATGGCTGTAAGCACTATGGGACTTAACTTCTGAGGTCATCAGTCCTCTACACTTAGAACTACTTAAACCTAACTAACCCAAGGAAATCACACACATCCATGCCCAAGGCAGGATTCGAACCTGCGACCGTAGCAGCAGCAAGATTCCGGACTGAAGCGCCTAGAACCGCTTGGCCACAGAGGCCGGCTCACCTAGGATATCTCACGGCATACGCTATGGCTGCTTCAGTGGCATCGTGTCAGCACTAGCCAAGCATCAGTAGCATGTCAATGTATTCTTTGTTCGTGTATGCCATCTTCATCCAATGTCAGTAACTGTGGTATATTGAGCCCCGTTTGTTTTTGTGGCTCCAACTGTCAGATATACGGCCATGTGCGGCGACAGTCGTCAGTCTAACAGCGCATCGAGGAAGCTTCTTGCTCCATGACACTGGCGACGTTAAAACTCAGCCGTACCACATTTAGAAGGCGCATTGCGTTATGCGCAGCATGTGTGGTATCTGCCCCTGAAACTCTGAAAGGCTATAGCTCCCAAACTAAAAGTGATAGGAATGTAATTTAAATTGATGTTTACACATCTGGTGTCATTGATTCCATTGCATGATAGAAACAACTATTGTTCTGTTTAAAAAATTGTATCTTTTTGCTGTATCTCTTTGGACAATAACACAATAAACTATGTTCATGGCTCCGCAGACAGTGTAACATTTCTTATGGTGACCTACCGCAATAGGAAGCAAATCTCTTCTACTACAAGCTCTTTGCTTTCCATATTTTGGAAAATGGTAATGTGGAACAAAACAAGAAAAAAAGTACAGTAAACATGTGCTCTGAAATGCATACCTTAAAAGTTATGAGCAATTGCTCATTAGAAAAGTAGCGGAGATGAGCATGTGCATGGAGCTCTCAAGGTATGCATTTTAAAGCACATATTTACTGTACATTTTTTCCTTGTTTTAGATCAAGGTATCACAATATCGAAGATGAAAAATTGGTCGTAGCTCTTAAGGTATGCATTTCCGACCATATGTGTACTGAGATTTTTTGCTTCTAGTATTTTATACTAGATATGAATCTTTTAGTTGAACCACTTATTCGCTGTAATAGTCACAAACATATGGCTCACAATTTTAGACGAAGAGTTGGTAACAGGTAGGTTTTTACGCCTTCAGTTATGATACATCATCAGCCTTAAGAGCTTCATATGCAGGGTGGTCCAATGATCGTGACCAGGCCAAATATCTCACGAAATAAGCTTCAAACGAAAAAACTACAAAGACGAAACTTGTCTAGCTTAAAGGGGGAAACCAGATGGCACTATGTTTGGCCTGCTAGATGGCGCTGCCATAGGTCAAACGGATATCAACTGCGTTTTTTTTTTAAATGGGAACCCTCATTTTTATTACATATTTGTGTAGCATGTAAAGAAATATGAATCTTTTTGTTGGACCACTTATTCGCTTTGTGGTAGATGGCGCTGTAATAGTCACAAACATATGGCTCACAATTTTTGACGAACAGTTGGTAACAGGTAGGTTTTTTAAAATTAAAATACAGAACGTAGGTACGTTTGAACATTTTATTTCGGTTGTTCCAATGTGATACATGTACCTTTGTGAACTTATCGTTTCTAAGAACGCATGCTGTTACGACGTGATTACCTGTAAATTTCACATTAATGCAATAGAGACTCAAAATGATGTCCATCAACCTCAATGCATTTGGCAATACGTGTGACGACACTCCTCTCAGTAGTGAGTAGTTCGCCTTCCGTAATGTTCGCACATGTATTGACAATGCGCTGACGCATGTCAGGCGTTGTCGGTGAATCACGATAACAAATATGCTTCAATTTACCCCACAGAAAGAAATCCGGAGATGTCAGATCTGGTGAACGTGCAGGCCATGGTATAGTGCTTCGACGACCAATCCACCTGTCATGAAATATGCTATTTAATACCTCTTCAACTGCACATGAGCTATGTGCCAGACATCCATCATGTTGGAAGTACATCGCCATTCTGTCATGCAGTCAATCATCTTGTAGTAACATCGATAGAACATTATGTAAGCAATCAGCATACATTGAACCATTTAGATTGACATCGATAAAATGGGGGCCAATTATCCTTCCTCCCGTAATGCCGTACCATGCATTAAGTCGCCATGGTCACTGATGTTCCACCTGTCGCAGCCATCATGGATTTTCTGTTGCCCAATAGTGCATATTATGCCGGCTTACGTTACTGCTGTTAGTGAATGACGCTTTGTCGCTAAACAGAACGCATGCAAAAAATCTGTCATCATCCCGTAATCTGTCTTGTGCCCAGTGGCAAAACTGTACGTGATGTTCAAAAGTAGACTGATTTTGTATGTTCTGGGACACTAGGACAATTTTATAAAAAATAAAGAAATTATCTCATGACTGCGTCACTCACGATTTTCTTATTTTTCACAAAATGGTCCTAATCTCCCAGAACATACAAAATCAATTTACTATCCCTTTTACCTAATAATATAATATAATATAATAATATAATAACAGCTATAATAAAAAATCGTTTATTTTGAATACATTTCCCACAGGTGAATGTAACAAATATGTAATAAAAATAAATATATAAAATTATTTACTTTTCTGCTTTAGCAGCCATAAGATTATTATGATCTGTTGTTTGTAAATGTTTTTTGAGATAACGCTTATTTACAGTTCTACCACATTCACAAGTAACTTTAATTTTACTACGTTCTCTCCAGCATTATAACAATGTCCACCTGTTCGATATTTATCTCTATAAAATTCTTCAGTCCCTTTTCTAATCATACATTGACTACATTGTCATAATTGTGGCTTGGTGTTGTCTATTCAAATAAAATAAAATTAATGAGAAAAATAATTTTACATAGTGAATATAAGTAAATTAATTAAAATAAATTATTTAACAAAAGTCAAATATATTAAAATTTTTATTTTTTACTTTTTCGATCCATCTTAAAATGTTTCACAAATGTATATAAACATGAAGTTAACACTTTTATAAACTTTTAGGTTTTTCATTCATTTACATAGAGGCAAATGTTAATAATTAAAAATTTTCAGTAAGTATTCTATGTTGTGCATCATATGTAAGATTCTTTATACAGTACATAATTATATGAACAAGTGTATCATTAGGAATTTTATCATTAAAAGTTGCACAAATTTTATGGTTATTTTCTATGAAATTACAACATTCTTTCTACATGTCATATTAATTACATAAATTGAATAATTATTTACAAAAATGGATTAATGTAAATATCTGATTTTAGTAAAGTAATTCTTTGAAAATCTAAAAATGCATCCTATGCTTAAGAAAATTATTTGGCATATTAATATTCCAAATTTCTTGAGGAAAAACTTCATTTCTACAGTTATTCAAATAAATATTCTGTAGTTTAACATGATCAAATAATTACAAATCAACTAACTGATTATTTTTACGATTTGTCTGAAATACAACAAATACAAAATATGGCATATCAAATTCTGTAGAGTTATAGTAATTTGTAATATCTAGTTCAAAACTGTTTTTACCAGATAAACCAGCAAGTTCTTCTCTTTGAAGTTCATAAAAAGGAATAGGAATTTTAGGATTTTTAAAATATTTTCACATCGTTCAAGTTTGTAATTTGGTTCATATTTAACAATAGGTACACGAATTTCCATAGATTCTATATTAATTTTACCTTCTTTAGGAAATGCATCTTTTATTTCAATTCCAGCGTCATTTTTTATCAGGCCAACGTAATTACGTCTCCAAAAGATAAACTACATGTAAAAATTACAGTTAAATCTCCTTCCCACATAATTTCTTTATAATCTTTAAAAAATCCACCAAGTACCGATAATGAATAAAGAATTTCATTTCTTTTACTAATTATTTTTCCTGTATTAATTATACGTCCTTCTAAACAGATGATTTTAGATGTAGTAAAACAGACAAAGAAATAAAAGAATGTTCAATTCTAGATAAAATATTACTTCCATTTTTTATTGTTACAAAGTCAAACAATTTAGTCACATAATTAGCAATTAACTTTTATTTGATTTTCCAACATAAATTGGATAATCTGTTTATAACTTCCAATAATACTGCAATTCATATACAATTGTGCATGATTTGGATGAAACCAACCATTACCAGTATTTATTTCAATATCTGTATCTTTGTTAGGAACATTAAAATTATTTTTAGTTTTCTCATTCACAGGGAATGAGTAAAACTGTTAACTTTCAATTATATTCATGATTTATTAAGGACAAAATTTATTAGGATATTGGTCCTCCAAATTATGCATTATGTTTAAATGAAGCAATAATAATAGTTTCTTTATGAAAATGATCATTATGTTTTACATACATTCCATCAGATAAATTAAAATTTATATTTATTAATTCAAAAGGAATTAATTTAAGAACTTCTTTAGCTACAGCTTTTACATTATGTAAAACAATTTAATTATTAAAACCAAGTAAACTTCCAATACTATCTTCTATGTCCAAATACAATTTTACATCACTTTCAATAGTTACTCTGTTTAAAATTTGAACAATTTTAATGTGTATATTAGGTTTTTTAGAATGAAATAATTTTTTTAAACTTTTAAAACTATATTGATCTACAGGAATGTCTATTGTTTCACCATCACAATAATGGTTTTATTTTTTGTTGTTTTATTTGATGTTAAAAAGTTGAATAAAAACCAACTAATTAAACATTAGTATAATTATCACGTATTGGATCAGTTAATCTATTTCTAAAGATACATGATTTATCACTATGTTGAAAAAGGTGGCTCATTTATTACTGAAAAAAATATTAAATAAATGAACAAAACAGATTGGGAACCTAAAGTAAGAATTCCAGAACAGAATTCAAAAACAAACATGGTACTCTTTTACCAAATTCTATTCGATGTTCAATAACTGGACCAAGTGGTTGTGGTAAAACAACCTTAACGATTGATAATTATATTTTAGCTCCAGGTTGACTAAATTGGAATAAAATTAGAGATTTATATATTTTTCCTTCAAATAGTTTAGATCAACCGAAATATCATGAATTTATAAAACAATGTAAAAAATTGAAGATAAAATTAATAAACAAATTATTAGTTTTATTGAAAATAATGAAGAAATTATGCCATTATATGAATGTGAAAATAATTCAGTTGTGGTATTCTATGATTTCAGTTTAGAAAATCAAGATTTTGTAAGAGAATGTTTTACTAGAGGAAGACACAAAGGTACAGATTGCTTTTAATTAGCTCAAACTTATTCAAAAATACCAAAACAGTAAGTTCAAGGTAATTTAAATTTTTTAAAATATGTTTAGACACGCCGATAAAAATTTAAATCATATTTATGATGAAATTGTTTGTGGAGATTTAAAGTCTGATAATTTTAAAGAAATGTATAGTAAATGTTGGAATGATGAATTTGGATTTTTCACAATAGATGTGCATAGAAAACCAAATGAAGGTAAGTTTAGAAATAAAATGCAACGTTACTTAACAACATAGACATTTAACATAAACATAAACTTTAACATAAACATAAATGAGAACATAAACATATACATAAATGTTAAACATAAACGTTAAACAAAAATATAAAATTTTAACATAACTAATGTTTTTTCTTCCTTAATAAATGTTTGCAAAATATGATGAAATGTTATTAAAAAACCTAAACAAAATAGAAATAAAGCTGGAAAATTGAAAGAACAATTTAAGCTTTGGAAAAAGGAACCAAGAACAGAATATGAAAAATATAAAAAGGAAGATCATCCTATTATTGATGTAATTGAACAAGTTAAACAAGGAATGGAAGGATTAGGTGATAATGTTTTAAAAGCCATTGAAGTAAACAGAGAAGTTGAAAAACAAATGATTCCATATCATCATCATACAGCAGATTTTGAAGACTTATCACCAATTAAGCCATTAACAGATTGGTCTGATTATGTTCCCAGAAAATTTGATTATACAATAAGTGAATCAAAACTTCAAGATATATTGAATGAATACCAAGAAGAAAAAGAATGAAGTAGTCCCCAAAATCAAACTTAAAAGATAAATGTTAGTGAAAGAATATTAAAGTATATTAATCATAGTGAAGTTTTTGGTTTGTTTAAATATGTCAGTAATTTTCCTATTGAATTCAGTGGAGATAAATTAAAAACTGGTGAAAAAACATATGAAGGTACAGATGGATTAATGAGACATTTAACTGAAAAACAAACTACTATAGATGATATGAATGGAAAATTCGATGGCATAGATTTATCAAATTATGCAGATATATTTTATAATTCTGGAGAATTGTATTCTGGTAATAATCCAAATAAAATAAAATAAAATGAAGTAAAGGTAACAAATACAAATACTTGATAAAACCAATAGTTGATGATTATTTTCCAAACTTAAGAAGACATACTATAGATGATACAGAACCAAGTTCTCCTGAAAAATAGGTGAAGGTTTAATTAAAAAATATACAGAACAACCAATTGAAAATGTTTTGTTAAATGATGTTAGACAATTAATTGATAGATTAGCAGTAATTCATGGTGAAGAATTAGCTGGATATGAGAATTATCATAATGAAAAAGTTAGTATTACACAAATATTAACAAATAAATTAGGTGATTTCATAATTGATAATCCAAAAGGAATTCCATACTTAATTAGATTTTTGAAAAATCTTCTACATACATTTTGGAAGAGTGATAAATATGGAAAAGGATTTGTAAATACTTTGATTAATAAATTACCATTTGAAATGCATCTTACAAGTTATAATTATTGTGGTCCAGGTACAAAATTAGAATTAAGGTTAGCTAAAGGTAATAAAAGTATAAATCCACTAGATGAAGCTTGTAAAAAACATGATATTGCCTATAGAGATAATAAAGATTTCGAAAAAAAGACTTACATCTGATAAAGAACATCAATTAGCTGTAAAAGAAAGAATGTATGCAAATGATGCTTCATTTGGTGAAAAAGTTGCAGTAACAGCAGTTAGAGGAATAATGTATGGAAAACGAAAATTAGGAATGGGAATTAATGTTGAAGAAAATGGTTGGGGATTATAAATTTAAAAAATCTTTGTTAAAGTTTTAGCTCTGTAAATGAATAACATTACAATTGATTATACTTTGCTACCAAGTGGCAAAACTAAACCAAAAGCAATAAAATTAAAGTTAAATAATGAAGAATTAAATTAAATTGAACCATTTTTAACAGATGTTCAAAAAAGAAAGTAAGAAAAGAAAGTTGGTGGAAATTTACGTATCACATTAGGTATTCCTGTTGTTAAAAAAATTATTCAATATTTAACAAATAAGAAAGATGGTAAAGGACTAAAACAACATGAAGGAGGATTTTTACCATTATTATTAGCTGCATTACCCTACTTAGCAACAATTGGTTCCTTAACTGATGGGTCTGCAGCAATTGTGAATGCAGTTATAAATAAAAAGAAAGTTGATAAAGAGTTAGAAGAACAAAAGACATGACTTAGAAATGGAAAAGAAAACTGTTAATGGTATAAGGAAAACAAAAACATTCGAAAAAGTAATTAATACATATCCTAATGCATTAGGTAATTTTTATATGGAAGAACTTACTAAACTATTAAAAATTAAAAACTTTTGTGGTTTACTCATGATTGATGAATTACCATATAAACCATTTCAACCTGAATGTGGTATAGTTAACTTAGATACATCTGATAATCCTGGTACACATTGGATTTGTTATTATAAAAATAATTCTAAAGAGGTTGTTTTTGATTTGGTGGAACTAATTAGGTAATTATTTAGGAAAAGATGAATTGTATTACAATACAGAAAGAATAGAAAATTCTGACGAAATAATAAGTGGTCATTTATGTTCATTTGTTTTAAAATTACTATATGATAATAATACTTTTAATAACATTATAGATTTAAGAAATGGACATTTTTGAAAATACGATATATCTAATTACACAAAATGAGCAAGTAGTTAATACAACTACATTAAATTTAGAAAATTTTGAAAATAGTATTAAACAACTACAACCATCAATATATCCAAAGATAACTAATGCAATTAAATAATTTCAAAAAGAATTTAATGTTATTTTTAAAGTAACTAAAGGATATATTGGTTTTAAAGGTAAAAGACATCCTAATATAAATGATCCAATTGATGCAAAAGATTATGTTACAAAACCTGTATACACAAGCATTCTAACACAATTTAATAACAATGTTAACAACACACACTTTAATGAAAAAATTAATCAAATTCATCAAGATAACTACAACACTTTCAAGAATTTCTTCACAAAAAAGGAAGTAGAAAAATGTTTTTGAGATTATTTCTCAGAAACAGATTTAACACCATACTTAGAACAGTTAAGTAATTTTAAAGAAAAAGTATATGACAATCAAATAACTGACTTTACTTTCATGACAGGTGGTGAACGAAAATTTTATAATTTTGAATATGATGTCATACTTAAAGGAATTATTATTGTTGGTAAAAATATAAACAGAGATTTAAACTTCGATGATTTTGATATAACAGTCAGTGTAGCTGATAAGCTATGTAAAATAAATAATAATATTCAATCAATAATGGTACATCAATCAAATTTTAAAACTGTAATATTGAAAGATTGAAAGGCAAAGAATTGAAGGTCTAAGTACAATATGTAAACATAAAAATAGTAAATTTGTTAACAAAATTTGTAAGGGCTGGTGATGGTTTAAATAACATTCATGAAAATATAATAAATGATGAACCAATGACAAAGAATTTTAAAAAAGAAATGTTATTTCTTTTAATATAGATGATTTATGGCAAGCTGATTTCATTGAAATTGATTCAGGTAAATTGAAAGGTATTTCTAAAAGAAATAAAAGATATAAATATTTATTGACTGTTATTGACGTGTTTTCGAAATTTGCTTTGGCTGTTCCTATAAAAGATAAAAAAGCTAAAAAAAATTGATGCTTTCGAAAATTATTTGTAAATAGAAAGCCACGTAATTTACAAACAGAGAATGGCAAATAATTTGATAATATAGAATTTAAAAGAATATTACAAAATATAACATCAATCATTATTCAATTTATACAGAATTAAAAGCATCTGTTGTTGAACCATTTAAAAGAACCATTTAAAAGAAAAAATGTGGAAGATAGGAAAATATAAAAGGAAAAATTTAGTTAAAGATCTGTTGATGAATATAATAACAAAAAACATTCTACAATAAAAATGAAACCAATAGAAGTAATGAAAAAATTTAAAACTAGCTAATATTATCTCTTGTCACAGACTTAAGTCTGCTTTAGCTGATGCTAATGAGATAGCTAAATTTAAAAAAGGTAATAAAGTGAGAATTAGTAAGGTCTTTTTGAAAAAGGATGTACTGCTAATTGGTAAACAGAAATATATGAAATTGAAGATGTTATTTATTCTAATCCAATTACATATAAGTTAAAAGATATGAAAGGAAATTTTTAAGAACAAGATATACAGAAAATGAAATATCCAGATGTATACTTAGTTGAAAAAGTTTTAAAAAAGAAAGATAATAAAGTTTATGTTAAAGGGTTAGGTTTTGATAATTCACATAACAGTTGGGTAAAAATAGAGAAAGTTATTTTATAGTAGTTCAATTTGATTAAGACTAATTATATCATTAATCAGTTGTTCTTGTGTATATTTATTCAAAATATTGAAATAGTTCATATGACAGACAATCCTGAAATTTTCTTTCATTCTTGCTACAGATTTACTGAAATAGGATTATAATTCAATCTTAGCATTTCTTCACAATTTGGATGTCTATCTTCCATTTTATATAGTTGTTTCTGTAAATTTTTTCGTTGTGTTCTAATGACATAATAGTTATATTCACAGTCACCATCAAATAATTTTAAAAGAATTAATGTTGGTCTTAAACCATCATCAATTGTTTTAGGAACTACATGTGGTAATAAACTATTTATCTCTTCATTCCCTTACCTATTATTTCCAAAGCAATACTAACTTTTTCTCTCAAATTTTGCATACGATCATTTTTCATTTTAATTCATCATCTGTTAATTGAATTATTTCTGTGTTCAATTTATTCAATACTTATAGTTGTTGTATACAATTATCTTTATATTTTAAGTGATATTTATAAGCATCAATCCATCTCTTTTCTAATCGTATATTCACCATGCTTTTTAATTGATGGTAAAACTTCTTTATTTACCCAATCAGTAAATTTTTCAGCTGCAGGCATTTTAGATCAGAATATAAATTTGTATAGAGCTTATTTGTTGTTAAAAACAGTGTTTGGTTCCATATTATGAACTTTCGGTGATTGAGCGATGTTTAATTCAGAATATATTTTTGTGTCTTTTTTGCCTATGTCATTATAAATTGCATCTCTAGGTATTTTATATTCTAAAATTCGAGCTATGTCTGTCCCTTTAAACCAACGATTATTTTCTTCATCAGTAATCAGTAAAACTTGTTTATTGTTGTAAGTAAGTTTATTGTTGATGATATCTACAATCGATTCCATTTAAGAGAAATATTTTTATTAGTTTTGCAGAAATAAACCTTATGTGAAATTTCTAATTTGTATTTATGATTAAATTAAATTGGGGAATTTAACTTTTTTATAAATCTAATAAAAACATTTCTTATAAATGTATAACCCAAAGAAATGCATATCAAACTAAAACAAACTTACGAACTAATTGAGGTATGTGAAAAAGATATTGATTGCCCTATTTGTTTTAGTGATGAAAATAATAATCAATTTGTTACAACAAGTTGCAATTATATATTTAATAAAAATGCATTGATGAATCGTCAAAGGAAAAAGAAAATTTATCCACATAATTACATGTAATCTTGGAAAAAAATAGAAGAAACACAATTACCAACAAAAGAAAAAATTTATAGCGAATTAAATGATAGTAACATAAGTGATGAAGACTATGAGCATGCAAAATTAGTTTGGGAAAAATTTAATATTAAAAATCTTGGTGAATATCATGCTTTATAGCTTAAAACTGATGTATTACTGTTAAGTGATGTTTCTGAAAATTTTAGAATAACGTGGATAAATAAATATAATCTAGATCCTTCTTAGTATTTTACATCACCAGGTTTATCTTGGGATGTAGTATTAAAAATTGCTAATCAAAATCTTGAATTGTTACATGATTATGATATGTTTCTAATACTTGAAAAAGGAATAAGAGGTGTAATTTCACAATGTTGTAAGAGATATGTAAAAGCAAATAATAAATATTTAAAGATTATAATAATAAAGAAATATCAAATTATTTAATGTATCTAGATGTAAATAATTTATATGGTTGTGCTATGAATCAATATTTACCACTTGGTGGATTTAAGTGGGAAGAACCAAATAATTTTAACTGTACAAAAATAAGTAAAATGTCAAACAACAGTCAAAATGGATATATATTTGAACTAGATCTAGAATATCCAAAAGAATTACATGATTTACATAAAGATTTACTTCTAGCTCCTAAACGAATAATTGTTCCAGATAAAAATGAAAGTAAATTAATAACTACTTTAGATAAAAAGTTAAATTATGTAGTACATTATAGAAGTCTTAAACAATATTTATTTTTAGGAATAAAACTTATAAAAATACATAAAGTATTAAAATTTAAACAATCTGATTTGTTAAAGAAGTATATAGGTTTAAATACACAGTTAAAAACTAGAGCTGCAAATGATTTTGGAAAAGATTTCTGTAAATTAATGTATAATTCTGTTTTGTAAAACAATGGAAAATATAAGAAATAGACAAGATATAAAATTAGTTTCAATTAGTAAAATATGTCATAAACTTTAACCATAGAAATATATTTAATGAAAATCTAGCTGTTATTCATATTAATAAAACTAAAATAATATTTAATAGACCTCTTTATATTGGTTTAAGTATACTTGATTTATCTAAAGAATTAATGTATGATTTTCACTATAGAGCTACGAAACCTAAATATTGAGAAAATGTTGAATTATGTTATCAAGACGCAGATAGTTATATTTACAATATTAAAACTGAAGATTTCTATGAAGATACGAAATCAATGATTGATTATTTTGATACAAGTGATTATCCTTCAGATACTATATATATTCCACAAGTAAACAAGACAGTTGTTGGTGAAATGGAAGATGAATCTAACAAAAAAATAATGGAAGAATTTTGTGGTTTAAGAGCAAAGATGTATGCTTATAAAGTTGGTGACAAAATAGAAAAGAAATCTCAAGTAATTAAAAAATGTGTTGTTAAAAACAAAATAAGTTTTGAAGATTATAAAGATTGTTTGTTTAACAATATAGATCAATATAGAAAATTTAATTTAATTAAAAGTGAAAAACATGATATATATACAATTCAAGTTAACAGAAAAGCACTAAGTCCTCATGATGATAAAATATATGTAATGGAAAATAAAATAGATACATTACCATATGATCATTACTCATTATTGAAAATCTAATAAATAATTATTATACATAATTTATAATAAAAAATTTTCTATACAAATGGAGACTATAATCAATAAACTCAATGATGTTAGTGTCTCGAAAGAGATTAGAAAAATAACTGAATAGAGACTAATGTTTTATATAATGTTACTGACTATGAATATTTAAATACTAAATATGGAGAAAAATTTTGTATGGAACTTAATAATAATTTTAAAGTTATTTTACCAAATAGATATTACAAATTAATTGTTCCTTGGGAACTTGAAGTAATTAAAAAAGGATAAATCAAAACTGAAATATGAAGGAATGAAGAAACTTAAAAATAGAAATAATGAATTTCATAATATAGAGTTCACAATGTGAAAAATTTACTTCTGTTAACTAATACATTTTTATTATTTACTTATATTAACAATGTAAAATTATTTTTCTCATTAGTTTTATTTTATTTAAATGGACAACACGAAACCACAATTAAGATGGTGTAGTCAATGTATGATTAAAAAAGGTATTGAAGAACTTTATAAAGATAAATATCGAACAGGTGGGCATTGTTATGTGTGTAAAAAATGCTGGAAAGAGCGTAGTAAAATTAAAGTTACTTTTTAATGTGGTAGAACTGTAAATAAGCGTTATCTCAAAAAACATTTACAAACAACAGATCATAATAATCTTATGGCTGCTAAAGCAGAAAATAAATAATTTTATGTTTTTATTTTTATTATATATTTATTACATTCACCTATGGGAAATGTATATAAAATAAACGATTTTTATTATAGCTGTTATTGTATTATTATATTATATTATTAGGTAAAAGGAATAGTAGATTGATTTTGTATGTTCTGGGAGATTAGGCCAATTTTGTGAAAAATAAGAAAATCGTGAGTGACGCAACACGAGAGTTTTTTTTTATAAAACTGTCCTAGTGTCCCAGAACATACAAAATCAATCTACTTTCAAAGTCGTTGCCATGCAATTCCTGGTACATAGAAACATGGTGCGGATGCAATAGATGTTGATGTAGCATTATCAACACCGTCGTTTTGAGATTCCCGATTCTCACGCAATTTGTCTGCTACTGATGTGCAGATTAGCCGTGACAGCAGCTAAAACACCTCCTTGGGCATCATCATTTGCTACAGGTCGTGGTTGAGGCTTCACATGTGGCTGAACACTTCCTGTTTCCTTAAATAACGTAACTATCTGGCAAATGGTCCGGACACTTGGATGATGTCGTCCAGGATACCAGGCAGCACACATAGCACACGCACGTTGGGCATTTTGATCACAATAGCCATACATCAACACGATATCTACCTTTCCCGCAATTGGTAAACGGTCCATTTTAACACAGGTAATGTATTACCAAGCAAATACCGTCTCCACTGGCGGAATGTTACGTGATACCACGTACTTATACGTTTGTGACTATTACAGCGCCATCTATAACAGAGCAAAAAAAGTCGTCCAACTAAAACATTCATATTACTGTACGTACTACACGAATATGTAATAAAAAAATGGAGTTTCTTATTTTAGAAAACGCAGTTGATATCCATTTGACCTATGTCAGTGCCATCTAGCGGGCCAACCATAGCGCCATCTGGTTTCCCCCTTCAAGCTAGACGAGTTTCATTCTTTGTAGTTTTTTCGTTTGACGCTTATTTCGTGAGTTATTTGGCCTGGTCACTATCAATGGACCACCCTGTATATATGAAAAGTATCCGGACACCTGGCTGACAATGACTTACATGTTCGTGGGCGCCCTCCATCGGTAATGCTGGAATTCAATATGGTGGTGGCCCACCCTTAGCCTTGATGACAGCTTCAACTCTCGCAGGCATACGTTCAATCCGGTGCTAGAAGGTTTCTTGAGGAATGGCAGCCCATTCTTCATGGAGTGTTGCACTGAGGAGAGGTATCGATGTAGGTCAGTGAGGACTGGCACGAAGTCGGCACATGGAGGGGGTTTGCACCCCTTGTTGTTTTGCGTGGCACTATCACAGCACGCTGGCAGATGGCGTTCACAGGGCATTCGCCATTATCACACCCTGCCATCGGATCGCCACATTATGCACCGTGATTCGTTTTTTCACTGTTCAATCGGCCAATGTTTATGCATCTTACACCAAGCGAGGAGTTGTTTGGCATATACCAGCGTGATGTGTGGCTTACGAGCACCCGCTAAACCATGAAATCCAAGTTTTCTCACCTCCCACCTAACTGTCATAGTTCTGATGCAGTTTGGAATTCCGGTGTGATGGTCTGGATAGAAGTCTGTCTATTACACATTACGACCCTCTTCAACTGTTGGCAGTCTCTGTCAGTCAACAGATGAGGTTGGCCTGTACGTTTTGTACTGTGCGTGTCCCTTCACGTTTCCACTTCACTATCACATCGGAAACAGTGGACCTAGGGATGTTTGGGAGTGTGGAAATATCGCTACAGACGTATGATACAACTTACAGCCAATCACCTGACCACGTTCGAGGTCCGTGATTTCCACGGATCGCCCCATTCGGCTCTCGCACAATGTCTAATGACTACTGAGGTCGCTGATATGGAGTAGCTAGCAGTAGGTGGCAGCACAATGCACATAATAAGAAAAACGTATGTTTTGGGAGGGTGTCTGGATAATTTTGATCACATCATGTATGATACTCAGCGTTTCCCGCGTCGGAATATATGGCATGGGAGAAGGCATGAGTGCGATTATACAGATACAAGATGCATGCAGATGTATATCTCATTAAAAATATTATAAATACAGTCATCCTGTTAATAAAAAAGTTCTGTCATGGTGCGTGGCAGTAGGTGAGTGGGATGGCAAAAATCCGCGAAATGTGGAGCACTAAATACTCTTAGATAAAGTTTAATAATATATACTTACAAACTTTACCATGTAATTGAAAAGTTTTTATTGTTTCATTCACGATGGAAAGTAATGGTGAAAGTCCTCAACGTGTTTCATCCGTGCTGGCATTAACGTTACGCTACGGAGACATATTCAACCGAGGATAATACCACGGGGCCAATGAGAAGTGATTGGCGAAAACGCGCTAAATTATGAAAAGGACTTCACTCACGAAGAGTAATTGAAATGTTTATGGAAAAGCGCTGTAGTGTACCGTTCGTTTATTCATTAGTTGCGAGTATTTCAGTCTATCACCGCTGTAGCGTACCGTTCGTTCATTCATTAGTTAGTTGCGAGTATTTTTATCTTTCAGTGTATCTCCAGTTTTTTCTTTGTGTCTCTGTTGTTCGCTGGTAAAGTGTGATTAACGAAAACGTGCTGAGAGATTAAAAACTGATCTATATGGTGGTACACCTCGTTATTAAATGTGGTTGACGAAACCGCGTCAGCATCGTATTATCTCGTACGAATGAAACAATAAACGCATTTTCACATGTACGGTAAAATTCGGATAACGCTCATTTCACACTACTTTCCGCACAGGCGACGTCATATTCATGTCAAGCGCGTTATCGACGACGGCATGATCAGTTATCGACTTGTGACAAGGAAGAATCTGCGACTCGATTCACTTGCAGCAATATAAGCTGTCCTCTTAGGTTCCTGCCTAACCACTTACTAGGAAGTCGCTAAATATTTATTTCATCCGTTCTCAAATCAAACTTAATGTAAACAACATCGAATATTGCAAAATATACGTGAGTTACATTCTTTTGACAGTCCCAGAAGGTGTTAACAACGTTAAAATGAAAAAAAAAAGTTTGCATGTGACGAGACACGAACCAACTACTTTCGACTCTGGTAACCACCACGTTATCCATTACGCCAGCATTAAACTGCGTCCTATTTGTCTGCTGATTTGGTTATCATATTCCCCCTTGAAAGCTTATATCGTTGATGCGTTATTAAGTGAAATTTAATGATAATGGTGTCGCGTTTGTGTTAAATTTTCAGCGCTCCGTTGCCTTGAAACGGTATACTGCAAATTATAAAACTAGCGCGTTTCACGCTTAATTTGTAAATTATTGACGACAAACCTCACTCCTGAGAGCATACCGTTATGGGACATTTTATTGTAGCAATGATTATAATAAATCGTTCCAAGAATGTCGTGTTTTTTTTTAAATCTCCAGTACGCGAGCGTGAAGTCTTGTGAGAGGCCCGCATCGAACGCTACCGAAAGTCGATAGCCGATCATGTGGTCGTCGATATTGCATGACACGTCAAAATAACGTCACGTTTGCGGGAAGAGTTGTGAAACGAGCGTCACCCGTAAAGTTCGTAAGTCACAGAGTATATAGCTTATACTGACAGTATTTACTGCTCCATTTTCTTGGATTTTTGCATGCTAAACTCACCCACTGCCACGCACCGTTACCAAACTACCACAGCCACGAGTACGTGGCAGTGGGTGGACATAGCGAAAAGTCTGTCAGTGCATACACCCACAAGCCTTTCATGTATAGATTTTTCATCGATATGTATTTTAAGCTTACGGAGATGTTCGTAGCACATGCATATTTATTTTAAAATTTTCTCAGGCCAGGAATGCTTTTGTAATTGATTCTCAATTCAGAGCCATCTGTGTCTTCGTTCACCCACGAATAAAAGAATGGTTCAAATGGCTCTGAGCACTATGGGACTCAACTGTTGAGGTCATTAGTCCCCTAGAACTTAGAACTAGTTAAACCTAACTAACCTGACATCACAAACATCCATGCCCGAGGCAGGATTTGAACGTGCGACCGTAGCGATCTTGCGGTTCCAGACTGCAGCGCCTTTAACCGCACGGCCACTTCGGCCGGCTCACCCACGAATAACTTTCTCCAATAGACAGTAGAAGTATATTGCAGAAAGCAGCGCACACTCCGCTGCAGAGTGAAAATTTCGTCCTGGAAACATCCCCCAGACTGTGGCTAAGCCATGTCTCCGCAATATCCTTTCTTCCAGGAGCAATAGTTCTTCAAGGTTTGCAGGTGAGCTCCTGTGCAGTTTGCAGGGTAGGAGACGAGGTATAGGCGGAAGTAAAGCTGTGAGGACGGGTCGTGAGTCGAGCTTGGTAACTCAGTCGGCAGAGCACATGCCCGCGAAAGGTAAAGGTCCCGAGCTCGAGTCTCAGTCCGGCACACAGATTTAATCTGCCAGGAAGTTTCGAATCAGCGCACGCTGCGCTGCAGAGTGGAAATTTCTTTCAGGTCATTTTGTCTTAGACAGGTTCTGATGTCGAATTTTCTCGACAATTCTACTCAGAAATTTACACTACTGGCCATTAAAATTGTTACACCAAGAATAAATGCAGATGATAAACGGGTATTCATTGGACAAATATATTATACTAGAACTGACATGTGATTACATTTTCACGCAATTTGGGTGCATAGATCCTGAGAAATCAGTACCCAGAACAACCACCTCTGGCCGTAGTAACGGCCTTGATACGCCTTGGCATTGAGTCAAACAGAGCTTGGACGGCGTGTACAGGTACAGCTGCCCATGCAGCTACAACACGATACCACAGTTCATCAAGAGTAGTGACTGGCGTATTGTGACGAGGCAGTTGCTCGGCCACCATTGACCAGACGTTTTCAATTGGTGAGAGATCTGGAGAATGTGCTGGCCAGGGCAGCAGTCGAACATTTTCTGTATCCAGAAAGGCCCGTACAGGACCTGCAACATGCAGTCGTGCATTATCCTGGTGAAATGTAGGGTTTCGCAGGGATCGAATGAAGGGTCGAGCCACGGGTCGTAACACATCTGAAATGTAACGTCCACTGTTCAAAGTGCCGTAAATGCCAACAAAAGGTGACCGAGACGTGTAACCAATGACACCCCACACCATCACGCCAGGTGATACGCCAGTATGGTGATGACGAATACACGCTTCCAATGTGCATTCATCGCGATGTCGCCAAACAAGGATGCGACCATCATGATGCTGTAAACAGAACCTGGATTCATCCGAAAAAATGACGTTTTGCCATTCGTGCACCCAGGTTCGTCGTTGAGTACACTATCGCAGGCACTCCTGTCTGTGATGCAGCGTCAAGGGTAACCGCAGCCGAGCTGATAGTCCATGCTGCTGCAAACGTCGTCGAACTGTTCGTGCAGATGGTTGTTGTCTTGCAAGCGTCCCCATATGTTGACTCAGGGATCGAGACGTGGCTGCACGATCCGTTACTGCCATGCAGATAAGATGCCTGTCATCTCTACTGCTAGTGGTACGAGGCCGTTGGGATCCAGCACGGCGTTCCGTATTACCCCCCTGAACCCACCGATTCCATATTCTGCTAACAGTCATTGGATCTCGACCAACGCGAGCAGCAATGTCGCGATACGATAAACCGCAATCGCGATAGGCTACAGTCCGACCTTTATCGAAGTCGGAAACGTGATGGTACGCATTTCTCCTCTTTACACGAGGCATCACAACAACGTTTCACCAGGCAACGCCGGTCAAATGCTGTTTGTGTATGAGAAATCGGTTGGAAACTTTCCTCATGTCAGCACGTTGTAGGTGTCGCCACCGGCGCCGACCTTGTGTGAGTGCTCTGAAAAGCCAATCATTTGCGTATCACAGCACGCTCTTCCTGTCGGTTAAATTTCGCGTCTGTAGCACGTCATCTTCGTGGTGTAGCAATTTTAATGGCCAGTCGTGTAGTTCTAAGTTCTAGTTGACTGATGATTTCAGATGTTAAGTCCCATAGTGCTCAGAGCCATTTGAACCATTTGTTAGTCAATAATGCCTTCAAGGTGACAAAGACGCTATTATCAGCACTTCACTGAGTTTGTTTGGTTGCCAGTAGTGTACTTGGGCGTCTACCACGTCGATATCGATCTGATGACGACGTGTACCATCTGGGGGGTACAGTAGATGTACTGATAATGGTTTCAACGTCGTGCACCAACAGATAGCATAGTGGCATAGCTAACCAGAGCGCCACCATCTGTGTCTACACATTAATAGGGAATGCTCACAACCTGAAGGCTCAGTGCGGCGCAAATGTGTGGAGCGAGGAGGCACCCATGCCACGGAGAAGTACTCATGGTTCCTACAGCCAACTGAGCGAGCTTGAAAGGGGTTTAATTGTGGCCTTCCGACTGCCGGGATGGTCCTTTCGGAGAATTGCCGCATACGTTGGACATGTTGTGTCAGTTGTGCAACGATGCCTTGTACCAGTGGTCACGTGAACATTCCAACGCCTGTAGACGGGGTTCTGGACGTTCTCACAGCACAGACGCCCGCCAAGATCGTCGTATTGCAAGGGCAGCAGTGGCAGATCGTACAGCTACCACAGCACAGGTCAGAAGGCTTGTGAGCCCAGACGTGTCAACACGACGTGTTGTTGCGAACCAGTTATTAGCAGTGGGACTATGGGCACGTACACCACTAACCCATTTTCCGCTCTCGCCACAGCATCGACGTGTATGGTTCAACTGGTACGGTCAACGGATTACTTAGGAGACGGAATGGCGAGTCATGCTCTTCAGCGATGAAATAAATGTTCAAATGGCTCTAAGCACTATGGGACTTAATATCGGAGGTCATCAGTCCCCTAGACTTTGAACTACCTAAACCTAACTAACCCAAGGACATCACACTCATCCACGCCCGAGGCAGGATTCCAACCTGCGACCGTAGCAGCAGCGCGGTTCCGGACTGAAGCGCCTAGAACAGCTCGGCCGAGGCGGCCGGCTAGCAATGAAAGCAGTTTCTGCCCGTACACAAGTGATGGTCGTCTGAGTGTTCAACGTAGACCTGGTGAGCGCTATCTCATAGAGAGCATTCGAACAAGACACATTAGCCCCATCTATCTACATCTACATACATACTCCGCAATTCACCTTACGGTGCGTGGCGGAGGGTAGCTCGTACCACAACTAGCACCTTCTCTCCCTGTTCCACTCCCAAACAGAGCGAGGGAAAAATGACTGCCTATATGCCTCTGTACGAGCCCTAATCTCTCTTATCTTATCTTTGTGGTCTTTCTGCGAAATATAAGTTGGCGGCAGTAAACTTATACTGCAGTCAGCCTCTAATGCTGGTTCTCTAATTTTCCTCAGTAGCGATTCACGAAAAGAACGCCTCCTTTCTTCCAGAGACTCCCATCCGAGTTCCTGAAGCATTTCTGTAACACTCGCGTGATGATCAAACCTAACAGTAACAAAACTACCAGCCCGCCTCTGAATTGCTTCTATGTCCTCCCTTAATCCGACCTGATAGGGATCCCAAACACTCGAGCAGTACTCAAGAATAGGTCGTATTAGTGTTTTATAAGCGGTCTCCTTTACAGATGAACCACATCTTTCCAAAATTCTACCAATGAACCGAAGACGACTATCCGCCTTCCCCACAACTGCCATTACATGCTTGTCCCACTTCATATCGCTCTGTAATGCTACGCCCAAACATTTAATCGATGTGACTGTGTCTACATCTACATCTACATTGATACTCCGCAAGCCACCCAACGGTGTGTGGCGGAGGGCACTTTACGTGCCACTGTCATTACCTCCCTTTCCTGTTCCAGTCGCGTATGGTTCGCGGGAAGAACGACTGTCTGAAAGCCTCCGTGCGAGCTCTAATCTCTCTAATTTTACATTCGTGATCTCCTCGGGAAGTATAAGTAGGGGGAAGCAATATATTCGATACCTCATCCAGAAACGCACCCTCTCGAAACCTGGCGAGCAAGCTACACCGCGATGCAGAGCGCCTCTCTTGCAGAGTCTGCCACTTAAGTTTTTTAAACATCTCCGTAACGCTATCACGGTTACCAAATAACCCAGTGACGAAACGCGCCGCTCTTCTTTGGATCTTCTCTATCTCCTCCGTCAACCCGACCTGGTACGGATCCCACACTGATGAGCAATACTCAAGTATAGGTCGAACGAGTGTTTTGTAAGCCACCTCCTTTGTTGATGGACTACATTTTCTAAGCACTCTCCCAATGAATCTCAACCTGGTACCCGCCTTACCAACAATTAGTTTTATATGATCATTCCACTTCAAATCGTTCCGTACGCATACTCCCAGATATTTTACAGAAGTAACTGCTACCAGTGTTTGTTCCGCTATCATATAATCATACAATAAAGGATCCTTCTTTCTATGTATTCGCAATACATTACATTTGTCTATGTTGAGGGTCAGTTGCCACTCCCTGCACCAAGTGCCTATCCGCTGCAGATCTTCCTGTATTTCGCTACAATTTTCTAATGCAGCAACTTCTCTGTATACTACAGCATCATCCGCGAAAAGCCGCATGGAACTTCCGACACTATCTACTAAGTCATTTATATATATTGTGAAAAGCAATGGTCCCATAACACTCCCCTGTGGCACGCCAGAGGTTACTTTAACGTCTGTAGACGTCTCTCCATTGATAACAACATGCTGTGTTCTGTTTGCCAAAAACTCCTCAATCCAGCCACACAGCTGGTCTGATATTCCGTAGGCTCTTACTTTGCTTATCAGGCGACAGTGCGGAACTGTATCGAACGCCTTCCGGAAGTCAAGAAAAATAGCATCTACCTGGGAGCCTGTATCTAATATTTTCTGGGTCTCATGAACAAATAAGGCGAGTTGGGTCTCACACGATCGCTGTTTCCGGAATCCATGTTGATTCCTACATAGCAGATTCTGGGTTTCCAGAAATGACATGATACGCGAGCAAAAAACATGTTCTAAAATTCTACAAGAGATCGACGTAAGAGATATAGGTCTATAGTTTTGCGCATCTGCTCGACGACCCTTCTTGAAGACTGGGACTATCTGTGCTCTTTTCCAATCATTTGGAACCCTCCGTTCCTCTAGAGACTTGCGGTACACGGCTGTTAGAAGGGGGGCAAGTTCTTTCGCGTACTCTGTGTAGAATCGAATTGGTATCCCGTCAGGTCCAGTGGACTTTCCTCTGTTGAGTGATTCCAGTTGCTTTTCTATTCCTTGGACACTTATTTCGATGTCAGCCATTTTTTCGTTTGTGCGAGGATTTAGAGAAGGAACTGCAGTGCGGTCTTCCTCTGTGAAACAGCTTTGGAAAAAGGTGTTTAGTATTTCAGCTTTACGCGTGTCATCCTCTGTTTCAATGCCATCATCATCCCGTAGTGTCTGGATATGCTGTTTCGAGCCACTTACTGATTTAACGTAAGACCAGAACTTCCTAGGATTTTCTGTCAAGTCGGTACATAGAATTTTACTTTCGAATTCAATGAACGCTTCACGCATAGCCCTCCTTACGCTAACTTTGACATCGTTTAGCTTCTGTTTGTCTGAGAGGTTTTGGCTGCGTTTAAACTTGGAGTGGAGCTCTCTTTGCTTTCGCAGTAGTTTCCTAACTTTGTTGTTGTACCACGGTGGGTTTTTCCCGTCCCTCACAGTTTTACTCGGCACGTACCTGTCTAAAACGCATTTTACGATTGCCTTGAACTTTTTCCATAAACACTCAACATTGTCAGTGTCGGAACAGAAATTTTCGTTTTGATCTGTTAGGTAGTCTGAAATCTGCCTTCTATTACTCTTGCTAAACAGATAAACCTTCCTCCCTTTTTTTATATTCCTATTAACTTCCATATTCAGGGATGCTGCAACGGCCTTATGATCACTGATTCCCTGTTCTGTACATACAGATTCGAAAAGTTCGGGTCTGTTTGTTATCAGTAGGTCCAATATGTTATCTCCACGAGTCGGTTCTCTGTTTAATTGTTCGAGGTAATTTTCGGATAGTGCACTCAGTATAATGTCACTCGATCCTCTGTCCCTACCACCCGTCCTAAACATCTGAGTGTCCCAGTCTATATCTGGTAAATTGAAATCTCCACCTAAGACTATAACATGCTGAGAAAATTTATGTGAAATGTATTCCAAATTTTCTCTCAGTTGTTCTGCCACTAATGCTGCTGAGTCGGGAGGTCGGTAAAAGGAGCCAATTATTAACCTAGTTCGGTTGTTTAGTGTAACCTCCACCCATAATAATTCACAGGAACTATCCACTTCTACTTCACTACAGGATAAACTACTACTAACAGCGATGAACACTCCACCACCGGTTGCATGTAATCTATCCTTTCTAAACACCTTCTGTACCTTTGTAAAAATTTCGGCAGAATTTATCTCTGGCTTAAGCCAGCTTTCTGTACCTATAACGATTTCAGCTTCGGTGCTTTCTATCAGCGCTTGAAGTTCCGGTACTTTACCAACGCAGCTTCGACAGTTGACAATTACAATACCGATTGCTGCTTGGTCCCCGCATGTCCTGACTTTGCCCCGCACCCGTTGAGGCTGTTGCCCTTTCTGTACTACTTTCAGTGCTACACTACTAATGGAGTATTCAAACATTACGGGATTCTTTTTCCTATTCATCTGCATTAATTTACATTTATCTACATTTAGAGTTAGCTGCCATTCTTTACACCAATCACAAATCCTGTCCAAGTCATCTTGTATCCGCCTACAGTCACTCAACGACGACACTTTCCCGTACACCATAGCATCATCAGCAAACAACCGCACATTGCTATCCACCCTATCCAAAAGATCATTTATGTAGATAGAAAACAACAGCGGCCCTACCACACTTCCCTGGGGCACTCCAGACGATACCCTCACCTCCGATGAACACTCACCATCGAGGACAACGTACTGGGTTCTATTACTTAAGAAGTCTTCGAGCCACTCACATACTTGGGAACCAATCCCATATGCTCGTACCTTAGTTAGGAGTCTGCAGTGGGGCACAGAGTCAAACGCTTTCCGAAAGTCAAGGAATATGGCATCCGTCTGATACCCTTCATCCATGGTTCGCAAGATATCATGTGAAAAAAGGGCGAGTTGCGTTTCGCAGGAGCGATGCTTTTTAAAGCCGTGCTGATGCATGGACAGCAACTTCTCTGTCTCAAGGATATTCATTATATTCGAACTGAGAATATGTTCTTAAATCCTGCAACAAAACGATGTTAAGGATATTGGTCTGTAATTTTGAGGATCCGTCCTTCTATCCTTCTTATATACAGGCGTCACCTGCGCTTTTTTCCAGTCACTCGGGACTTTACGTTGAGCAAAAGATTGGCGATAAATGCAAGCTAAGTAAGTGGCCAATGCAGTAGAATACTCTCTGTAAAACCAAATTGAAATCCCATCAGGACCTGGCGATTTATTTATTTTCAACCCATTCAGCTGCTTCACAACCCTAGGGATGTCTATCACTATGTCCTCCATACGAGAATCTGTACGAGATTCAAACGGCGGTATGTTTGTACGATCCTCCTGCGTGAACTATTTCTCAAATGCTAAATTTAAGATTTCAGCTTTCGTTTTGCTGTCTTCCGTTGCCAGGCCAGACTGATCAGTGAGGATTGGATGGAAGCCTTCGACCCGCTTACCGATTTTACGTATGACCAGAATTTCCTTGGGTTTTCAGCAAGATCTTTTGCTAAGGTATGACGGTGGTAGTGGTTGTATGCTTCGCGCATCGCACTTTCTACAGCAGCACGAATCTCTACTAACTTCTGCCTGTCCCAAGCCTTATGGTCTGTAATGCGAAATGCTACTGTTCTCGTTCACCTTTGGTGTTTCTGGAGGGGACACTAACCAGTGCTCAATACGTGCAGAATGTTGTTAGTCCCGTTCTGTTGGCGTTCTTGACACGGGGAGATGATCTGTTGTTCCTACGGGATAATTCTCGCCCGCACAATGCTCTTGAAACTATATGTGCTCTGCAAGATTTGCAGCAGCATGTAACCTCCCCGCAAAAATTATTAAAAAATGAAAATTTGGAATAGTGCCAAGTGTAACCTCCCAACAAAAATAATGTTTAATAATAATGAAAAATGGAGCCAAGCGTAACCTCCCCACAAAATTTAATGAATGAAAATTGACCATGAACGGAATGTAAACTCCCAACAGAAAAGATAATATCTGGTAAATTTTATAAGGACAGCAGCGCTGACCTTCGGCCCTGTATTCTGAATAAAACAAGCAAAAATTCTTACCTCAATAAAAACTGCAATTATATCTGCTCTTAATTATACATTCTTCGACACAGCTTCGTGCAATGCTGGCGTATATATATATTTTTTCTTATTCTTGGAGGGAATGCATAGGAAATATTCTTTAAATTGAAATGAATGTTTTTCTTTAAAAGAGTTACTTTATAAAAAAAATATTATTGGGGCACTTTTTTGAACAAATTAATTACAATTAACATACATTATTAGATATGCGCAATGCTGCTTCTTTACCTTCTACAACAATACTCATCGTCCAGAGTCCTGACCAGAGTCGCGAGCAGAGCACACAGCCGACGCATGCCGACTCCCGCAGACTACTACTGTCCACTCGCTACTAAAGCTGACCGACTACTACTGCAGACTGACTACTACTGACTACTCCCTTCTACCGTATCCGACTGACTACTACTGTCGACTCGCGCAGAGTAGCGCAGACTCGCGACAAGCAACAACTAACAATAAACTACTCTCTGGTCAGAGATTCTGTCATGCCTCGCCCATCGACGGCCAAGCATACACCTTACAAGCATCTCTGGCCAGCACGATCTCAAGACTTGTTTCCAGTCGAGCAGGTCTGGAATATGACGGGCCGAGAAGTGTCTCATCATCCAGAACTCTTACGGAAGTACGTGAACAGGTGAGCAGCCGTGGCATAAAGTATCCCAGGCTCCTGTGTTGCCAACCGTGGAAACTAAACCACGTACCAGTACTGGTGTTTCAGATTGGTTAGATTCTCGGTATCTCAGAACCGCTTGTGTTATTGACCTGTACAGCCGGCCGGGGTGGCCGAGCGGTTCTAGGCGCTACAGTCTGGAACCGCGCGACCGCTACGGTCGCAGATTCGAATCCCGCCTCGGGCGTGGATGTGTGTGATGTCCTTAGGTTCGTTAGGTTAAAGTAGTTCTAAGTTCTAGGGGACTGATGACCTTTGAAGTTAAGTTCCATAGTGCTCAGAGGCATTTGAACCATTTTGACCTGTACATGTAATAATTTCATGTACTCCATATGCGCTGTTGCAACAATAAATCTTGAGCAAACTGGCAACTCTTAAAGGTTGTACTAATTTTTTTCCGCAGTTTATCTGAAGCCATGGAGAAAGACATTCGTGGACGTGGATTTCATTCGGATGAAGAGATGCACACTTGGGTGAAATCATGGTTTTGTAGTATAATGTTGCTCTTTCCTTTTTTCGTAAAAACCAATATTGCAGCTGTAAACCTGAATTATGTAATCATCTAGAATTAGACACGGCTGGTACATTACATATGAAATATAACAAATGGCTCAAATGGCTCTGAGCACTATGGGACTTAACATCTATGGTCATCAGTCCCCTAGAACTTATAACTATTTAAACCCAACTAACCTAAGGATATCACACATATCCATGCCGGAGGCAGGATTCTAACCTGCGACCGTAGCAGTCGCGCGGCTCCGGACTGAGCGCCTAGAACCGCTAGACCACCGCGGCCGGCTGAAATATAACAGGAAAGAGCCAATACGAACTACAGTTCGTAGAAGAATGATAATGTGGGTAAAACTTATACTCACCTTTGTTGCAGCTCTGAATTCAGGCTCGTCGTTTTCTCTCTAGAGGTAGACCAGAGATCCTCACTGTTTGATTTCGTAATAAAAGTGCTTCTTCACGGTATCGCAATCGAAGGTTTTGTTACACATTTTGATATGTCATAACAGTAGACACTTCAACCAGTCGTCCTTTTTGTTTTAAAGGGAGCTTCTAGTGATGTTCGTCTTTTTCCCGAGAACAAAAACGTACAGAGAACTGATACAGAGGACACACAATAAGCGTACTCAATGGCTGCCTACAATAGACTGAGACAAAGAACACGCGCGTCGCGCACTCACCGCAACTGGTTGCAGGCTCGGTGACAACTGAACAACGACTGACCCATTTGGCGTGGATTCGTATCTACATACGAGTATCATATCATGAAGTTCTTGTATGTTTCAGAAGCGGTAACTGGTCAGATTACTAATTAGGTTAACTTCCAGTTTTTATGTGAAAATTTTAAACAAAACTGCGTCTTTCAACGTTTATAAAACTATAAGGATAAAAACAGTAATATAAATTACTTTAAAAAGTTATGGAATAAAACTTTTTAAATTATAGAATATACCACGTGAAAAATACAGTAAATATTTGGCTTTTTCTGTCAAGTGATTGTATTTATGAAAAGGTAAGCGGGTTTTTGAAACGTTACAACTGTTTTCTATTTAGTGAATAAATATTTTTCGGAACCTATTGCGTACCTTTGACCTTGGAAAATATTTGAAATATTTCACTTTTTCCGTAACTCATGTAAAGTGTAATCTATAGGACAACTTATTTTCTTAGCATAACGTTATCTCACAGAAATATGGAAAAATATTATTACTTTATGGACAAATTTGAAAAGATAAAAGATTTCGCAAAGGAACTAGTGTGTGGCACAACTATTTGAGAAACATGAGTCTCATATTTCGTAGCCGAAAATCGGACTTAACATTGCTGTAAAGAACGTAGAACCGCAAACTTCGGCAAATCCGGAAAGCAGCCATAAAAATGGCTCTGAGTACTATGGGACTTAACTTCTGAGGTCATCAGTCCCCTAGGACTTAGAACTACTTAAACCCAACTAACCTAAGGACGTCACACACATCCATGCCCGAGGCAGGATTCGAACCTGCGACCGTAGCAGCCACGTGGTTCTGGACTGAAGCGCCTAGAACCGCTCGGCCACTCTGGCCGGCGGAAAGCAGACATAATCTATGGAACAGTTTTGAAGCGAATGCCACGAAGTGGTTGCTTCATATTCGGAATCAAGTCAAAGTCACAAGGTCTTAAGACCGAGGAGTATGGTGGATGGCACAGTACTTCCCAGTCCCATCGACCGAACAGAGCAGCTTGCGCATTGTCGTGCAAAATGATGGGTGGGTTGCGCAGAAAGTGTCGCCGCTTCTTTCGGAAAGCTGGTCGTAGGTGATGCTCCAAAAACGAACAGTAATACTGTACATTGACGGTCTGCCGTGGAGGAACATAGTGCGTTATGATAACGCCATGACAGTCGTACACGAGAATCACCATAACTTTCACCATACTGGTGCTCTGACGCACTATCGACTTTCGCGGCGACCCACAATGACACCATTCGTTGGATTGGCGTTTCAGTTTTGGCTTCGAGGCATTCGCTTCAGAAACGTGCCAGAGATTCGACAGGCAGTAGACCGCTCCATTCGCACCATCAACAGAACAGGTTCTGCTAACGGCATACTACGCCTTCCACATCGCCGGCAACGGGTTCTACACAACGCTGGTGACTACTTTGAAGGACAGTAACAGGTGCAAACATGTAACTCTTTTGTATTGGTTGTGAATAAATAGTTGCCACTATTTAAGTTCCAACCCTTGTAAGAACAAGAAAAATATGTTCAAATCGTATGGGACTTAACTGCTAAGGTCATCAGTCCCTAAGCTTACACGTTATTTAACCTAAATTATCCTAAGGACAAACACACACACCCATGCCCGAGGGAGGACTCGAACCTCCGCCAGGTCCAGTCGCACAGTCCATGACTGCAGCGCCTTAGACCTCTCGGCTAATCCCGCGCGGCAACAAGAAAAAATTGTAACTAACTATGTACGAGAAATAAGCGTGGAAAATTCCAAAAAGAAGAACGGCCTAGGAACAGACGCAACTAGGTGTGCGATCTGTCTAGAAACCACGAGGGAACTGTTGACCCAGTCTGTGTAGCAAACCACAAAATGGGTTGTCGTTGAATGTTAAAGTTGTCCTCTCACGGGACGTTAGAACGTTCATGGACGATGGACTGGTGAAGGCACAGTGTGTAATTCCACGTTCCTCTACGCTGCGAAGTGTGAATGGAAGGCTCTGGCAGGGTAGAGGCACGTGGCCCCTGAGAGGCAGCATCGGTCTTACGTCACGAGCAGAACTTGGGAGACACGATATCGATTAAGCCACATACAGCTGAACTCCGTATGTCGTGGTTTTTATAATATAGTTTACAATGTACGAGTGTAGAATGTTTCAAAGCAGTTGGATATTGAGAATCTCTCGAAAACGCAGAATTTTTGGTACAATTTGTCCTAGTGAAACATCAAATAATGACATTTGTACTTACAGCCTTTAGACATCGTTTATGCTATGACGTAGGTGCTGCTGTCATGTTGAAGCTGTAGCGTAGTTGATAGCTATATTATAAAGATAGCAGGTTTGTATTTAGATACTTCCAAACTTTTTCTTTCGCATATTATTTTCTAATGAATTCTGTGACTTTCTTATCAATTGAAACCTTCCCGTCTCCTCTATACCTCTTTTGTTAATGATAACCTTCCTTTTACAATAACCTATGTAACCGTCCCTTAGGATTTCTATCTCTTGCTTAGTAATAACAAATGAAATCTTCCCTTTGAAATTTATTCTCTTTCTCAATCTTCGCATACAAATTTAATTGCTGCTTATTAAAAGTGATTTTCTGATTATTTCGACGAAACATAGAGTGTGTCGTCGTCGTGGCCCTCAGTCGTTATGTGCAATAACCCAAAACTGTTCCTTATCTTTTTTTTACTGTTACTGGATCGCCATCTGACTGCTACATCGAACTGCGACATGAATATACTTACTCTGTTTTACTATACTCTATTAGCTGATGGTGGGCTTTCATAATAAGTGGCTGTATTTATTACCAAAGCTGACGTTATTCTTTAATAGCAAAGCTGACGTTATTCTTTAATTAATTTGACTGGAGTTACGTAATTCATAGTTAAACTTTTTCTTGACAACAATAAAAGTTTGCAAAGTTTTTCATTGATGGTTTTTGGAATGGATTCTAATTAGAAATGCAATATTGCTGGGAAAAGATAATTATATTCTGAATGAAATGATTTTACAAACGTTCAAATGGGACTTACTTTTTACAATAATCTTACAACTAGCATTGCGCAAACATGCCTTCAGTAGTCGTGAGTTTCTCAAAAAAATTCAATAAATATTAGTTCCTCTTATTATAATAGTTAGCTGATGTCTCTGTACATCCATTTATAGTCTCTTGTAAATCATAGCTAGTGGCTGGCAGGCACACCGCTCCTCTCAACCTCTCGCTTCAGACCTGCTACCGACTCGCTTCACTTCTCGCTTACTACTGACTTCCTACGAACGCTGAAGTGCGGTCTCTCCTACCAACAATGCTTTCTGTTGCAGACAATCCCTGCTACGATTACAAAATGTATCAATGCGCGGTCTTTCCCGCTCTTTTCTTAAAACGTGTCCATACTTGGTCTCTCTCGCCCTTTTTAAAATCATATCAATGTGCGGTCTCTCTTGTCAACAATACTTTGGTGCAGACATTCCCTGATACCACAATTATTTCCAACACGACAAATATTAATTATTCCTACTTAATCCTATTAATAAAATATAAACATCTTTCATAAATTGTGATTTGACAATAGACAATAGAAATACACACGTCTTACAAAATTTAATAGAAATGTTATCCGCAACAGTTGATGTTGTTTATTATAAAAATGTTTTGCGGCAGCTCTTGTTGGGTAGGCCAGCGACTGGAGTGTTTTCCCAATGGCCAGAAAATCTTAGCGTGACTGTCAGTCTGTGTCGGAAACACGTAAACACATTGAAAGTGTTTGCTATGATGAAAATTTGTGAAAAAGATACACTCCTGGAAATTGAAATAAGAACACCGTGAATTCATTGTCCCAGGAAGGGGGAACTTTATTGACACATTCCTGGGGTCAGATACATCACATGATCACACTGACAGAACCACAGGCACATAGACACAGGGAACAGAGCATGCACAATGTCGGCACTAGTACAGTGTATATCCACCTTTCGCAGCAATGCAGGCTGCTATTCTCCCATGGAGACGATCGTAGAGATGCTGGATGTAGTCCTGTGGAACGGCTTGCCATGCCATTTCCACCTGGCGCCTCAGTTGGACCAGCGTTCGTGCTGGACGTGCAGACCGCGTGAGACGACGCTTCATCCAGTCCCAAACATGCTCAATGGGGGACAGATCCGGAGATCTTGCTGGCCAGGGTAGTTGACTTACACCTTCTAGAGCACGTTGGGTGGCACGGGATACATGCGGACGTGCATTGTTCTGTTGGAACAGCAAGTTCCCTTGCCGGTCTAGGAATGGTAGAACGATGGGTTCGATGACGGTTTGGATGTACCGTGCACTATTCAGTGCCCCCTCGACGATAACCAGTGGTGTACGGCCAGTGTAGGAGATCGCTCCCCACACCATGATGCCGGGTGTTGGCCCTGTGTGCCTCGGTCGTATGCAGTCCTGATTGTGTCGCTCACCTGCACGGCGCCAAACACGCATACGACCATCATTGGCACCAAGGCAGAAGCGACTCTCATCGCTGAAGACGACACGTCTCCATTCGTCCCTCCATTCACGCCTGTCGCGACACCACTGGAGGCGGGCTGCACGATGTTGGGGCGTGAGCGGAAGACGGCCTAACGGTGTGCGGGACCGCAGCCCAGCTTCATGGAGACGGTTGCGAATGGTCCTCGCCGATACCCCAGGAGCAACAGTGTCCCTAATTTGCTGGGAAGTGGCGGTGCGGTCCCCTACGGCACTGCGTATGATCCTACGGTCTTGGCGTGCATCCGTGCGTCGCTGCGGTCCGGTTCCAGGTCGACAGGCACGTGCACCTTCCGCCGACCACTGGCGACAACATCGATGTACTGTGGAGACCTCACGCCCCACGTGTTGAGCAATTCGGCGGTACGTCCACCCGGCCTCCCGCATACCCACTATACGCCCTCGCTCAAAGTCCGTCAACTGCACATACGGTTCACGTCCACGCTGTCGCGGCATGCTACCAGTGTTGAAGACTGCGATGGAGCTCCGTATGCCACGGCAAACTGGCTGACACTGACGGCGGCGGTGCACAAATGCTGCGCAGCTAGCGCCATTCGACGGCCAACACCGCGGTTCCTGGTGTGTCCGCTGTGCCGTGCGTGTGATCATTGCTTGTACAGCCCTCTCGCAGTGTCCGGAGCAAGTATGGTGGGTCTGACACACCGGTGTCAATGTGTTCTTTTTTCCATTTCCAGTAGTGTATATAGGCCCTACCTATCTCTTGGTAACGTAACGTAATCGCTAGATACGCCATTGCAGATGTGAAATGCTGGCGCATTAATAACCGGTGTAAGGGTCAGAATGTTGAATGCGAGCATGGAAACGTGCATGCATAGTGTTGTACAAGTGCCGTACATCAGTTTGTGGGAGTTACATGCCCGTTGCACTTGGTCGGTCAGTGGAAGACTCTGCAGGAGAGACGCTCAGTAGCTCGGTACGGGCTTTTGTTAAAGTTTCGAGAATATACCTTCACCGAGGAGTCAAGCAGTATATTGCTCCCTCCTACGTATATCTCGCGAAGAGAACATGAGGATAAAATCAGAGAGATTAGAGCCCACACAGAGGCATGCCGACAATCCTTCTTTGCACGAACAATACGAGACTGGAATAGAAGGGAGAACCGATAGAGGTACTCAGGGTACCCTCCGCCACACACCGTCAGGTGGCTTGCGGAGTATGGATGTAGATGTAGATGTAGATATGCTCGATTGGAGACAGATCTGGTGACCGAGCAGGCCAAGGCAAGATGTCGACAAGCTGTAGAGCATTTAGAGTTACAACACTGAGCTGTGGGCGAGCGTTAAGATACTGGAAAACACCCCCTGAAGAGCTGTTCATGAATGGCAGCACAACAGGTCGAATCACCAGACTGACGTACAAATTTGGAGTCAGGGTGAGTGGGATGGCCACGAGAGTGCTCCTGTTATCATTGAAATTCGCACCGCAGACTATAACTCCAGGTGTAGTTTCAGTGTGTCCAGCACGCAGACAGGGTGGCTGCTGGCCCTCAACTGGCCTCGTGCTAACCGACACACGGCAGCACTGGCATTGAGGCAGAACCAGCTTTCAGCAGAAAACACGACAAATCTCCATCCTGCCCTCCAATGAGCTCTCGCTTGACACCACTGTAGTCAAAAATGGCGGTGGTTTGGTGTCAGTGGAATACACATTACAGGGCATCTGGCTCTGAGGTGTCCTTCAATCATGGAATACTTCAAGATAAGCTCAAGTACTGTGGTATGAATGGGACAGTGCTCAAATGGTTTAAATCATACCTAACTGGAAGATTGCAGAAAGTTGAAATAAACCACATAATATGTAAAAAACTGGTGATTTCTCAAACTGGGGAACAATCAAGAATGGGGTGCTGCAAGGTTCGATCTTGGGTCCTCTGCTGTTCTTAATATATGTTAACGACTTGCCATTCTATATTCACGAAGATGCAAAGCTGGTACTTTTTGCCGATGATACAAGTATAGCTATCACACCTGACAGACAAGAATTTACTGGTGAAATTGTAAACGATGTTTTTCAGAAAATCATTATGTGGTTCTCTGCAAATGGGCTCTCATTAAACTTTGACAAAACACAGTATATACAGTTCCACACAGTAAATGGAATGACCCCATTAATAAATATAGACTTCGATCAGAAATCGGTAGCTAAGGTAGAATATTCCAAATTTCTAGGTGTATGCATTGATGAGGGGTTGAACTGGAAAAAACACACTGAGGATCTGCTGAAACGTTTGAGTTCAGCTACTTATGGTATTAGGGTCATTGCAAATTTTGGCGATATACATCTGAGTAAATTAGCTTACCACGCCTATTTTCATTCTGTGCTTTCGCATGGCATCATATTCTGGGGTAACTCATCATTGAGTGAAAGAGTGTTCATTGCACAAAAGCTTGTAATCAGAATAATTGCTGGAGCTCATCCAAAATCATCCTGCAGACATTTAAAGAGCTAGAAATCTTCACTGTAGCCCCACAATATATATATACTCACTTATGAAATTTGTTATTATCAATCCGAACGAATTCAAAAGTAATAGCAGTGTACATGGTTACAACATTAGGAGAAAGGATGATCTTCACGACTCAAGGTTAAATCTAACTTTGGCTCAGAAGGGGGTAAATTATGCTGCCACAAAAGTCTTTGGTCACTTACCTAATAGCATCAAAAGTCTGACAGATAGCCAAATAGCATTTAAAAGGAAATTAAAAGAATTTCTTAATGGCAACTCCTTCTACTCATTAGATCAATTTTTGGATATAGTAAGTGGGTAATTTCCCAACCTCCACAAAAAAAAAAAAAAAAAAAAAAAAAATATTGAGTGTCATGTAATATTTTGTCTAATGTAATATCTTGTATAGACGCCTTTTATTAAACTGACACGTTCCACATCATTACGAAGTGTCGTATTCATGATCTATGGAACAAGTACTAATCTAATCTAACCGATATGTAACGGTTCATTGTGTCACTGTGGTGTCAACGGCTGCTCAGACTGTTGCTGAAGATGCAGTTCGATACGTCAGAGCCATGCGACGAACACGATGGTCGTCTCTCTCGGTAGTGCCACGTTGGTCTCCGCAGTCCATTCTTCTTGCGGCCGTACAATTTCTTGACCACTGCTGCCAGCAATAATTTACAGTTTGACAAGTCTTTCTACTGTATTGCAGAAGCAACATCCAGCTTCTGGTAGCCCTAATACACGAACTCGTTCATTCTCAGTGAGGTATTGATAATGACGTCTTTGCCGCCTTAAAGACGTACACGACTAACATCAACTCACCACGTTCACTATCGAAGGTAAGTAATTCTCATAACCGTTACCGTGCGTTGGCAGTAGTACACTAAAGAGCCAAATAAACTTGTACACCTGCCTAATATAGTGTAGGGCCCCTGTGAGCACGCAGATTTGCCGCAACATGACGTGGCATGGACTTGAGTAACGTCTGAAGTAGTGCTAGAGGGAACTGACACCATGAATCCTGCAGGGCTGTCCATAAATCTGTAAGAGTACGAGGGGGTGGAGATCTCTTCTGAACAGCACCTTCCAAGGCATACAGATATGCTGAATATTGTACATGTCTGGGGAGTTTGGTGGCCAGCGGAAGAGTTTAAACTCAGAAGAGTGTTCCTGGAGCCACTTTGTAGCAGTTCTGGAAGTGTGGGATGTCGCGTTGTCCTGCTGCAATTGCCAACGTCCGTCGGCATTCACAGTGGACATGAATGGATACAGGTGATCAGATGGGATGCATACTTACGTGTCTAGACGTAATAAGGATCCCATATCACTCCTATTGCACACACCCCACACGATTACAGAGGCTCCATCAGCTTGAACAGTTCCCTGCTGACATGCAGGGTCCATGGATTTATGAGGATGTCTCCATTCCTATACACGTCCATCTGTTCGATACAATTTGAAACGAGGCTCGTCCGACGAGGCAACATATTCCCACTTCGTCGCTACCTTGGAGATGCGGAGTCCCCTAACTCGTGCGCCGACCATAACATCGCGTTCAAACTCACTTAAATCTTGATAAACTGCCATTGTAGCGGCAGTAACCGATCTAACAACTACGGCAGACACTTCTTGTCGTATGCAGGCGCTGCCGACCGCAGCGCCGTATTCTACCTGTTTACATATCTCTATATTTGAAAACGCATGCGTGTACCAATATCTTTGGCGCTTCAGTGCACCATCACTCTTAACCGACTGGCGCGAAATTTGAATAGATATCATCTTTCAGGTGCAGAAACACGCCTACAGCCTTTTGTTCAAGTCGCACAACTGCTTGTTGGTGTTGCGATATTTTTTTGACGGTGTATTTTACTCAAAGCCAAACAGATAATTGCAGCATCCAAGTAGAAATCTTGGGAAGACTTTGGAAACAGGTTGTAGACTTTGAGTCAAGCTGCTTGAAAACCATTCTGTAGTGTAATTACCAATCTTCGAGAGGGAGGTAAGAAGGAAATGACAAGTATTTTGGACAGGTCAGGAAAACTGCTGGTGAATCCTGTTGATGCCTTGGGCAGATGGAGGGAATATTTTGAAGAGTTGCTCAATGAAGGTGAAAATACGATCAGTAATGTTTCAGATTTCGATGTACAATGGGATAGGAATGATGATGGAAATTCACATTTGAGGAAGTGGATAAAATGGTTAATAGATTGCAGTGCAATAAAGCAGCTGGAGTGGATGAAATTAAGTCGGAACTCATCAAATACAGTTGAATGTCAGGTCTTATATGGCTGCAGAGGATAATTGAAATGGCGTGGGAGTCGGGACAGGTTCCATCAGACTGGACGAAAGCAGTAATCACACCAATCTTTAAACATGGGAACAGAAAAGATTGTAACAACTACAGAGGTATCTCTTTAATCAGCGTTGTGGGTAAAATCTTCTCAGGTGTTGTTGAAAGGAAAGTGCGAGTATTAGTTGAGGACAAATTGGATGAAAATCAGTGTGGGTTTAGGCCTCTTAGAGGTTGGCTCAAAATGGTTCAAATGGCTCTGAGCACTATGGGACTTAACATCTATGGTCATCAGTCCCCTAAAACTTAGAACTACTTAAACCTAACTAACCTAAGGACATCACACACATCCATGCCCGAGGCAGGATTCGAACCTGCGACCGTAGCAGTCGCGCGGCTCCAGACTGAGCGCCTAGAACCGCTAGACCACCGCGGCCGGCTCTTAGAGGTTGTCAGGACCAGATCTTTAGCTTACGGCAAATAATGGAGAAGTGTTATGAGTGGAACAGGGAATTGTATCTATGCTTTATAGATCTAGAAAAGGCATATGAACGGGTCCCTAGGAGGAAGTTATTGTCTGTTCTACGAGATTATGGAATAGGAGGCAAACTTTTGCAAGCAATTACAGGTCTTTACATAGATAGTCAGGCAGCAGTTAGAGTTGACAGTAAATTGAGTTCATGGTTCAGAGTAGTTTCAGGGGTAAGACAAGGCTGCAACCTGTCTCCACTGTCGTTCATATTATTTATGGATCATATGTTGAAAACAATAGACTGGCTGGGTGAGATTAAGATATGTGAACACAAAATAAGCAGTCTTGCGTATGCAGATGACTTAGTTGTGATGGCAGATTCGATTGAAAGTTTGCAAAGTAATATTTCAGAGCTAGATCAGAAATGTAAGGACTATGGTATGAAGATTAGCATCTCCAAAACGAAAGTAATGTCAGTGAGAAAGAGATATAAACGGATTGAGTGCCAAATAGGAGGAACAAAGTTAGAACAGGTGGACGGTTTCAAGTACTTAGGATGCATATTCTCACAGGATGGCAACATAGTGAAAGAACTGGAAGCGAGGTGTAGCAAAGCTAATGCAGTGAGCGCTCAGCTACGATCTACTCTCTTCTGCAAGAAGGAAGTCAGTACCAAGGCTAAGTTATCTGTGCACCGTTCAATCTTTCGACCAACTTTGTTGTATGGGAGAAAAGCTGGGTAGATTCAGGTTACCTTATCAATAAGGTTGAGGTTACGGATATGAAAGTAGCTAGGATGATTGCAGGTACTAGTAGATGGGAACAATGGCAGGAGGGCGTCCACAATGAGGAAATCAAAGATAAACTGGGAATGAACTCTGTAGATGTAGCAGTCAGGGCGAACAGGCTTAGATGGTGGGGTCATGTTACACGTATGGGAGAAGCACGGTTACCCAAAAGACTCATGGGTTCAGTAGTAGAGGGTAGGAGGAGTCGGGGTAGACCAAGGAGAAGGTACCTGGATTCGGTTAAGGATGATTTTGAAGTAATAGGCTTAACATGAGAAGAGCACCAATGTTAGCACTGAATAGGGGATCATGGAGGAATTTCATAAGGGGGACTATGCTCCAGACTGAACGCTGAAAGGCATAATCAGTCTTAAATGATGATGATGATGATGATGATGTCCATTTTCGTAAGGTAGCTGCGTGTTTGCGCGCCAAGATGCTGCCAAGGACTACCGCTGGAGAATGCTGGCGTCGTAAATCAAGACGAGCCTTTCCCGTGCGATGTAGGGAGGTCGTTTCAGAGCGTACATCAGTCACGGCGGTGAGAAAGACATCGCGTCTTTGACAATCATCAGCGGCTGCCTAGGCGGCGGATGGCCGCTGCGCCTCGTGGTCTCGCGGTAAGACTAGTCGCCGCCGGGCATTGTCCGCGCTGACCGCAGAGCAGCTGGCATCTGCTGGCCAGCAGGGCCTGCCGCCATTGTCCGCGGCGCCGGCACGTCGCTGCTCAGACTCGCTGCGGCTATTGTGTCAGCGGCTGACGCTAAGAGAAGCACTTCTGTTCCGCTGCCGCTCCGTAACACCGTCATATACACTACTGGCCATTAAAATTGCTACACCACGGAGATAACGTCCTACAGACGCGAAATATAACCGACAGGAATAAGATGCTGTGATACGCAAATGATTAGCTTTTCAGAGATTCACACAAGGTTCGCGCCGGTGGTGACACCTACAACGTGCTGACATGAGGAAAGTTTCCGACCGATTTCTCATACACAAGCAGCAGTTGACCGGCGTTGCCTGGTGAAACCTTGTTGTGATGCCTCGTGTAAGGAGGAGAAATGCGTACCATCACGTTTCCGACTTTGATAAAGGACGGATCGTAGCCTATCGCGATTGCGGTTTATCCTATCGCGACATTGCTTCTCGCGTTGGTCGAGATCCAATGACTGTTAGCAGAATATGGAATCGGTGCATTCAGGAGGGTAATACGGAAGCCCGTGCTGGATCCTAACGGTCTCGTATCACTAGGAGTCGAGATGACAGGCATCATATCCGCATGGCTGTAACGGATCGTGCAGCCACGTCTCGATCCCTGAGTCAGCAGATGGGGACGTTTGCAAGACAACAACCATCTGCACGAACAGTTCAACCACGTTTGCAGCAGCATGGACTATCAGCTCGGAGACCATGGCTGCGGTTACCCTTGACGCTGCATCACAGACAGGAGCGCCTGCGATGGTGTACTCAACGACGAACCTGGGTGCACGAATGGCAAAACGTCATTTTTTCGGATGAATCCAGGTTCTGTTTACAGTATCATGTTGGTCGCATCCGTGTTTGGCGACATCGCGGTGAACGCACATTGGCGTGATGGTATGGGGTGCCATTGTTTACACGTCTCGGTCACCTCTTGTTCGTATTGACGGCACTTTGAACAGTGGACGTTACACTTCAGATGTGTTACGACCCGTGGCTCTACCCTTCATTCGATCCCTGCGAAACCCTATACTTCAGCAGGATAATGCACGACCGCATGTTGCAGGTCCTGTACGATCCTTTCTGGGTACAGAAAATGTTCGACTGCCGCCCTGGCCAGGACATTCTCCAGATCTCTCACCAATTGAAAACGCCTGGTCGATGGTGGCCGAGCAACTGGCTCGTGACAATACGCCAGTCACTACTCTTGATGAACTGTGGTATCGTGTTGAAGCTGCATGGGCAGCTGTACCTGTACACGCCATCCAAGCTCTGTTTGACTCAATGCCCAGGCGTATCAAGGCCGTTATCACGGCCAGAGGTGGTTGTTCTGGGTACTGATTTCTCAGGATCTATGCACCCAAATTGCGTGAAAATGTAATCACATGTCAGTTCTAGTATAATATATCTGTCCATTGAATACCCTTTTATCATCTGCATTTCTTCTTGGTGTAGAAATTTTAATGGCCAGTGGTGTATGTCCACTAAAGGTAGGTGGGGTCGAGCGCAGCATCACACGCTCGCTGTCCTTACCTATCTGCAGATTGTAGGCTCCAAACTGAAGGGAAGGCACCAGCGAAGACACTGTCCGGTGTACCTGGTACGAGGCGCTGTGGTAGAACCGCTACTGTACACGACATAAAGAGGGCGAGGCAGCTCAGGCTGCCACATAGATTCTTGGCAAAAAGGTATTCATACGCTGTTCACCGTGTACGAAGGTTGCCCAGAAAGTAATGCACCGCAATTTTTTTCTTCAACAATTCCTTATGGTGTAAGACGTGTATATTTCTATTGTCTATTGTCAAACCACATTTTATGAAAGATGTTTATATTTTTTTAATAGGATTAAGTAGCAATAATTAATATTTGTCATGTTGGAAATATTTGTGGTTGCAGGGAATGTCCGCACCAAAGTATTGTTGGCAAGGGAGACCGCACATTGATGCAATTTTAAAAAGGGTAGGAGAGACCGCGTATGGATACGTTTTAAGAAAAGAGCGGGAAAGACCGCGCATTGATACATTTTGTAATGGTAGCAGGGATTGTATGCTCCAGAAAGCATTGTTGGCACGAGAGACCGCACTTTAGCGTTCGTAGGAAGTCAGTAGTAAGCGAGATGTGAAGCGAGTCGGTAGCAGGTCTGAAACGAGAGGTTGAGAGGAGTGGTGTGCCTGCCAGCCACTAGCTATGATTTACAAAAGATTATAAACGGATGTACAGAGACATCAGATAACTATTATAACAAGAGGAACTAATATTTATTGAATTATTTTTTTGAGAAACTCAAGACTACTGAAGGTATGTTTGCGCACTGCTAGTTGTAAGATTATTTTAAAAAGTAAGGCCCATTTGAACGTTTGTAAAATCATTTCATTCAGAAGATAATTATTTTTTGCCAGCAATATTGCATTACTGATTATAATCCACCTCAAAAACCATCAATGTAAATCTTCGCAAAATTTTATTGTTGTCAAGAAAAAGTTTAACTATGAATTACGTAACTTCAGTCAAATTAATTAAAGAATAACATCAGCTTTGCTATTAAATAATAACGTCAGCTTTGCTATTAAAGTATAACGTCATCTTTGGTAATAAATACAGCCCTGTTATTATGACAGCCCACCAGCAGCTAATAGAGAATAGTAAAACAGAGTAAGTATATTCATATCGCAGTTCGATGTAGCTGTCAGATGGCGATCCAGTAACAGTAAGAAAGGTAAGGAACAGTTTTGGGTTATTGCAGGTAACGACTGAGGGCCACGACGACGACACACTCTACGTTTCCTCGAAATAATCAGAAAATAACTTTTAATAAGCAGCATTTAAATTTGTATGCGAAGATTGAGAAAGAGAATTAATTTCAAAGGGAAGATTTCATTTGGTATTATTAAGCAAGAGGTAGAAATCCCAACGTAAGGTTTCATAGGTTATTGTAAAAGGGAAGGTTGCGTAACAAAAGAGAGATATAGAGGAGATGGGAAGGTTTCAATGGAACATAATGATAATTACACACACGGAAGAATGGTGTTTTATCTACACACCCTATTATTCCACATAATCTCCAATGCCTTATATGACCTTATTCCATCACGAAACAAGGGCGTGTATGCCCTGTCGGTACCAATCCTTATCCTGGCGGCGGAGCCAGTGTTTCACTGTGTGAATCACCTCCTCATCGTCCTCAAAATTTCTTCCACGGATGTAATCCTTTAATGGGCCAGACAAGTGGAAGTCCGAGGGAGCTAGGTCAGGGCTGTAGGGTGGATAGGGTAACACTGTCCAACCCTGTTTTGCGATGTGTTCAGCAGTCCTTAGACTTGTGTGGGGCCGAGCGTTATCGTATTGCAGCAAAACATCTACTGGCTTACTGTGGCGCCGAAGTCGCCGGAAACACGTCTTGAGGTTCGTTAATGCGTTGACATGTGCTTCCAAATAATTGGAACTGCCTCTTGGCATCACATCAGTGAGAATCACACCTTCACAGTTTAGACAGGAAGAGAACAGAAGCTTTTGAAATGTGGTGCCACAGAAGAATGCTGAAGATTAGATGGGTAGATCACATAACTAATGAGGAGGTATTGAATAGGATTGGGGAGAAGAGGAGTTTGTGGCACAACTTGACTAGATGAAGGGATCGGTTGGTAGGACATGTTCTGAGGCATCAAGGGATCACCAATTTGGTATTGGAGGCAAGCGTCGAGGGTAAAAATCGTATAGGGAGACCAAGAGATGAATACACTAAGCAGATTCAGAAGGATGTAGGTTGCAGTAGGTACTGGGAGATGAAGAAGCTTGCACAGGATAGAGTAGCATGGAGAGCTGCATCAAACCATTCTCAGGACTGAAGATCACAACTATATATATAGTGATCATGACCTTACCGGCGGGAACAGTTGTTTTGACTTTTTTCATCTGTGCGGAGTGGGAAAGGCGCCATTCCATAGACTGTCGTTTTGTTTCAGGCTCAAAATCGTGAACCCAGGTTTCATCACCTGTCACAATCCGGGACGAGAAGTCCTCCCCCTCAGCTTCAAAACGTTGCAACAAATCAAGACAAATGTTTTTTCTGTGCGAATTGTGATCCACAGTTAGATACCGTGGGACCCACCTTGCACACACTTTTGAATATCCAAGAGTGCGGATAATTGGATCCGCACTTACTTTCTGACTGACAGATGCAGCGCCGACTGCCGAGTCGTCATGCGCCTGTCCTCGCTAATGACAACAGCTCGCTGCAACGTGTCAGGTGTGACAGCCGTCGTGGTCTCAAAGACCGCTGCAAATCGTGGAGCTCCGCCGAACCGCCTTCTGATGACCTCACCCTCCGTGCCCAGCGACTAACTACACTCCTGTCGATAGCAGAAGCTCCATAGACTTTGCACATGCGTTTGTGAATATTCCCCACAGTTTCTTTCCCTGCATTGAGAAATTCAGTGACGGCACGTTGCTCGTAACGTACATCACCTACAGACGTTATTTTGAAACTGTCCTGCAGATACGCTATCCATCGGAAGTGGAAACTTGGCGCGCTTGTCACGCCGGAAATGCATATCCTTTTTCCATCTATTATACTATAAAGTTTTTCCTTGTTTTGTTACCTCAAGATATGACATTTCTGTGTCTTTATATATTGTAATTGTTTTACTATTTGTATATATATATTTACGCATTTATGTCGATGTATAATTGGTTGTTTTGTAAATATTATTTGTGTATTTTTACGCTGGGTCTTGCCTAGGGAAAACTATGCTATCGAACGAATACATCGACAGGTCGTGTGGAGAACCAAAGTGTTTAGGATCTATGGTAGGGTTAGCTCTGTCGCGTGGAGCGCGGGCAGTGGAGCAGGTGTGTTGTGTGACGCTCCCGCGAGTTGCCGCGCTTTCGGGGTTTGGCAGCATGTAATTGCGCTCGACTTGCTATGATAATTTCTGATACGGTGTCGCGGACGGGAAGCATTAGCTGGCGCACACCAAGAGCCCGTTTCGCCTGGTGACCGTGTCGAGAAGAAGGCGCGCCAACATCCAGCTTCTGCAACAGCGACGGCCGACAATGAGTGACTGTCGTCACCTCCTCGATCGACGGCTTCAAACCTTCAATCAACCAACAAGGGAGACTGGAAGCACTTAAAGTTTTAGAACTGTATGGCAGACCTCAGCTTTTCAAACTGTTCCATTTTCGTAACTATAATTACAGCAACTTAGCATGAACATTTGTTGCTCATTGTCCCAGTTGCATTACCAAGCAGGGTCCCTTCCTTTTCCGGAATGAACCCGAGTGTCGTTGAAATTCAAACGCCAGCATTAAAGTAATATTGTTCCATTTCACTGCCTTAATTTCTAAGTTCAGTTAAAGTATTCATAGCTGGCTACAATATTTAGATTACACAAGCACAAATTATGAGTGCGAGTTTTGTTACCATATTTTAGCTTACCTGTGACTACAGCTCAGCTTGGTACGTACTAAATTTTACTATTGTTAATTGTTCAGAATCATTAAATTCAAGTTCAAAGTTAAATCTCTTATTTCTAAATTGCGTAGATTCAAGTAGCCTTTGAAATGATTGTTGAGGTAGTCCAAGACTAACCTTATTTTATTGAATTTCGTAGTGCTTCAGAAACAAAGCTCACTATTAATTTCAGTCACTAAATTAACTTTCAATTTTCCAGTTTTATTAATTCTTTTGCTAAATTAAGTCAGAGTGTAGCGAAATTTATTACTTCTGACAAACATTCAGTTTTCACACTACACGTGTCAACCTTCAGTTGCCACGCTTCTAGTGCTAATTATATGTGCAATAACCTTTCTTTTTCAGTTTCTATAGTAATTGTCCATAGGACTGTCGACCGTAATTTTCCCCAAATCTCAAATATCTAATTACCGCTAGTTAATTGTTAACGTAACGGCCGCACATTTACTTTCTTTATTAACTTTACCCCTTTTCAAAATTAATTTCCACCAGTTTCATTTGCATTTTTCCTTTCATTTAGATGTAACCCTTTCCACCTTCTTTACCGACAGATTAACTTCGGTGACGATTGCTTTTCCCAAATTTCCATTAGGTACACGCGGTTTAATTTTTCACTGTCATTAAGGTCGATAAGTGAGGGGGAGGTTACACGCTGACTCAGGAAACTTCAAATAACACATACGTAACGTTTCGCATTCGTAGCGTTGTTTTCGGCTGAGAAAAAATATGCGGTGCGTTATTTTCTGGTCAACCCTCGTACAATAACTTTATTTGAGTTAAAGATCACAAGCAGAAATGTTATTTGGTATGGGTTTTCCTTCCTAATCTGTACATATACTGTAGAAGGATTAACTAAATTATCCTTCTGCAAGAAGTAAACAAAAATTCTGTACCAGCTGGCTGCGCACACTGGGGAAAAAACTATTCATACGGTACTACAAATATAAACATAGAAACATGACTTCCTTTCAGGCTGTGTAGTTCTTTAGTGGATAGAGGAGCGAGGAACAGATGCCGTTCATGAAGAGAGAATTTAGATATTAATTTATTCTACATCTAATATCATATACTGAAAATAATACATAACGATTTAGGAGACAATCTGAGCAGCCACCTTAGGTTGTTTGCAGATGATGCTGTCGTTTATCGTCTAAAAAAGTCATCTGAAGATCAAAACAAATTCGAAACGATTTAGAAAAGATACCTGTATGGTGCTAAAATTGGCAATTGACCCTAAATAATGAAAAGTGTGAGGTCACCCACATGAGTGTTAAAAGGAATCCGTTGAACTTCGGTTACACGGTAAATCAGTCAAAACCAAAGACGGGAAATTCAACTAAATACCTAGGAATTACAATTATGATCAACTTAAATTGGAAGGAACACATAGAAAATGTCGTGAGGAAGGATAACCAAAGACTGCGTTTTACTGACAACACACTTAGAAAATGTAACAGATCTAAGAGATTGCCTGCTCTACGCTTGTCCGTCCTCTTTGAGAATATTGCTGCACGTGTTGGGATCCTTACCAGATAGGATTAACTGAGAACATCGAAAAAGTTCAACGAAGAACAGCCCGTTTTGTATTAGTGCGAAATAGGGGAGAGAGTGTCACGTAAATGATACACGATTTGGGATGGGCACCACTAAACCAAGGAGGTTTTTCTTTGCGGCAGAATCTTCTCACGAAATTTCCATCACCAAATTTCTCCTCCAAACGCGAAAATAGTTAATTGACGCCGACGATCACCATAATAAAATAAGGGAAATCCAACCTCACCCCGATATATACAGGTGTTCATTTCTTCTGCTTGCTGTTTGAGAGTGGGATAGGAATTATTGTGAAGGTGGTTCGATGATCCCTCTGTCAGGCACTTAAGTGTGATTTGTAGAGTATCCATGCAGATACACAGGGTGTTTCAGAAAGGACTTCACAACTTTAAAAGTTCATATAAATTTATTGAAAGAAGATGTAGAGTTGGGGTGAGTGTTATTTTGTAGGGAAACACTTCATGTTTTTTACCTTAAACAAAAGATATTGTACATGGCTTCCGTTGGTTATCCTGCACACATCCCAAAGGAAGTCAATTTCTTCCCAAACTCGCTGTAGCATTGAAGGTGTAACTTGCTCAGTAGCGGCGTAAATTGTTTGCTGTAAGTTCAGGTAGAGAAGCTGGCACAGTAGGTACAAACACGATATCCCTGATGAATCCCCATAAAAAAAAGATCAAGTGATGTCAGGACTGCGCAACGTGGGGACCATGCAATTGACACATCACAGCAAATCCATTTACATGGAAAGCGGCCACTGGGAAAATCCCGGACGTTAGCCAGGCAGTGGGGCTGTGCACCATCTTGCATGAAGTAAACGTGTCATTCTTGGGCATCCTCATCGATCTGTGGTATCCAGGTACATTGTCCCGTTGATGGCTCTCATGGACAAAAAAAGGGGCCGTATACATTATTCTTGCTCAGTGCACAAAAATCGTTCAGTTTAGGGCTACCACGAACGTGATGCAATGTTTGATGTGGATTTTCACTGCCCCAAGTCATACAGTTATGTGTATTAACCTTGACACTTAAGTGAAAAGTCGACTCTTGTTCATCCTCATGTAATCGATTTAACATATGCGCACAGACGTTCTTGAGGCAATTTTATCAGTGTCTTTTATTGCTTTAAGATCGTCAATCTTTACGGTTTCAAATGCCAACGGTTTCTCAACACACGCCAAACAGTCGTATGCGGGATTTGCAGTTCCCGAGATGCAGGCAGGGTCGATTTCGGAGGGATGTTGAGAAAACGCTGTCTCACTGGCTCAACGACGTCGTCAGATGTGCTAGGACGACCTGATGGTTTCCCATGTCTTACAAAAAATTTGTGTCACTTACAAACTGTAGGCCTACTAGGACGATCTTTAGCGTATTTGGTACGGAAATTACGCTGAACAGCTGTCGCCGACTTCGAATCTTCAAACCAAAACACACAGCCAGCACGCTCGGGTCCAGTGAAGACAGCCATCTTTAACCCAACTGCCGCTAGCGCCCCTTACGGTGCGATTCGGCGCTAGCAATCTACGCGAGACAGAACTTGATGTACTCCCCTACAAACTGACACTACAATCATATCTGTAGGTACTATGAATTAATTTATATGAATTTTCAAACCTGTAAAGTCCTTTTTGAAACATCCTGTAGATGCAGATGTAGAGCTCTGTTCTTGTATTAGGCCGGTATTACACTATCAAATTTCTTTGTCAAATTTCTTTGTCCAATATCTTTGTCAAAGATATTTGATGGTGTAATAGGGAACTTTGTCAAATGTCGTCCAATATTTGATCAAATCTAGAGCCTCGCTGTAGATTTGATCAAAGAAGTCGCTTGTCTTCTGTTCACCGCAATGTGACATGTTACCACATTCTGTCGTCTATAGTGTTTTTATAAACATAGCCGGAAAATACAAGTGGTGTTTGCCGACAACTACAAAATTAATAGAGATGTATAAAGCTGATGAGGCGCTTTGCAACGTGAGGCACCCTGAATACAAAAATAGATTATGAAGATTAGAGACCTGACCTAACCTAACCCTCGGAATGTTAACAGTGAGCCTGCCTTCTACAGATGTAGCAGTTCTTAAGTGAATATTGTGCTTTGTGATATGAGGATACATTTCATTGAGCACATACAGAAATGTATGCTCATCCATTCTTAAGTAATTGATGTACGACTTGACGTTCTCCACTATAAGCTCACGTAACAAGTTTTGTTGAATGCTTTTATCGCGTCGTCGTAAAACCCACGGCTTCACCCAGGTATGTTTCCTTTTTCCCCCCGCTTCTCTTCCGCATGTGCACATAGTGCAATTGTGGTACATGCAACTGCTCCGGTTAATAACAAGTTGTTGTTGTCAGCCATCTTGAACTTCGACCAAAAATATGATGACAGTGTAATACCCCTTCTAGCGCCACGTCAAAGATCATTGTCAAATATATTTGACGGAATATTTGATCACATCTTTGATCAAATCTTTGACAAAGAAATTTGATAGTGTAATACCGGCCTTAGCAGCGTCAGTTGCTAACAGTAGTTTTGTATGTAGAAATATATACAGATAAGAAAGATTTATAAATCTGTCACTCTTCAATAGAATGCCTATTAAGGAGATGTTGAGCCCTGGCCAGTACGGAAGTCTGTAGATGTTATTCAACCGGCAAACGCACAAAATAGGGACAGTGCCTGAATGTTCGAACTTAAGTACAACCGCCGCTGGGGCTCCAGAGAGAGGATGCCCGCACCTCATTGGCAGCAGCGTAATCGTTCGTGACAGGCAGCGCCCTCATACTGCGGTGGCGGCCGTAGGAAACGCGGCGGCGTAACAGGAGACGAGCGTATTCGAAAGTGTGCCCGACCAGATAGTGGCCGGCACAGGAGAAATCATTAACGAACCGCTTGCAACAAGGAGCGTCTCCAGTCGTAAGCTGCATCTCGTGCATGTTGGTTCTGATACGCGGTGAATGTCGTGCAACAGCAAAACGGGCCACAAAGGGAAGAAAACAAATGTAGCAGAAACGCAAACAGTTATCTCTCAATATGAAAAGGGAAAGTCGTTTTCAATTTAAAATGACTCCAAGCTCTATGGGACTTAATCTGAGGTCATCAGTCCCCTAGCTTAGAACTACTTAAACATAACTAACACACATCCATGCCCGAGGCAGGATTCGAGCATGCGATCGTAGCAGCAGCGCGGTTCCGGACTGAAGCGCCTAGAACCGCTCGTCCACTGCGGTCGGCAAAATCGTTTTCAGAAACAGCTGATATTATTGGAAGCAGCCGGGGAACTGTGCAGTCCATAACATCGTGATTTAGAGAAATATATTCATTGATAGCGAAAGAAGAGGTTGTCCCACAACCTAACACAAAGAAAACGAAACATGTTAGCAAGGATTTTCAAAAAAATCCTGAATTGACATTTTCTGCAATGTTTGCGCATGTTAATGATCAATTCAGGAAGCAAATCCCGCCGAGGGCTGTTCGTTATATTTTAAATAGTGCAGGTTCAGGAGCTAGGGTACCTAGAAAAAAAAAAGAACTTTGTGTTCTACCTTACGGAAGGGCTTGTTACGGGGGAAGTCTCGTCAGAGAAGTCCACTGCATGAGTGTCTAGTGAAGCGATTCCACTGGTGGTTTCCCGTTGTCTTCCACTGATGATGATGACAGTGTAATACCCCTTCTAGCGCCACGTCAAAGATCTTTGTCAAATATATTTGACGGAATATTTGATCACATCTTTGATCAAATCTTTGACAAAGAAAGACACTGAATTGGATCCCAAAGAAATTGAACAGACAATAAAGCATGGTGGTGGAGGAGTTACAGTGTGGGGATGTATGGCTACATCTGGTGTTCGGCGACTTGTTTTCGTTGAAGGTAATATGGATATCCTAACTTAAAATGTGCAAAAGGGCGTTAATAACATGGGTTTAGGCACAGATTACTACTTTCAACAAGACAATGACCCTAAGCATATAGCGGAAATTTTTCGTCTGTCGTTGTTGTACCCTCCCCCCCCCCCCCCCGCCCCCTCCCCCAGCGCAGCGCAGGATGCAGACCTTAATGCACCTGAACATCTTTGGATCTTTGGAGTGCGCTGGAAATAATGGTCAGAAAACTTGAAAAACTAAGTGAGACAGCTGTGAAACAATGTGTACAACAAGAATGGCAAAATATTACCTCATAGGCTACCAAAAATCTGGTTTATCCCGTGCTAAAGAGGTTAACAGAAGCTATAAATAGCAGAGGAAAGCCTACAAGGTATTAAAAATGTCATCTTATGTGTGTACCGTGTAATGTTCCTTGAACGTATGAATATTTTTGACACCACTGCGCGAAATCAGTTGGGGCGCAATTTTTATTTATTTCTTGCAGAGCGCTAACTTAATTAATCCTTTTATGCATACAGATTATGAAGGAAACCCCATAGTGTTAGTTTACCAAATAACATCTCTGGTTGTGATCTTTAGCCCTAATAAATAAAGATATTCTGTAGGAACATGGGTGAATGAATACTTTTTTCCACGACGGTATCCAGAACGAGTAAGAATGATAGAACTGCGGTTTTCGCTAAGCTGTAGCAAACGGTAAGGCCAGTTTTCTGACGTTTGTAGCTGCCCAAGTATGACACCGACTGTTTCTTTTTCTTTTAATGAAACTGTACAGGGTGCTAAAAAAGTATTCCAAATTTTTGAGAAGTGCGACTATGGACCAAAACAAGACAAAAATGTCCATCAATGATGGGCTCCAAAATTCATATTTTATGAGCTGTGACTATTTGTCCATCTCTTATACTGCAAGGTCTTTACTATTACGAATGACCTACATAATGAAGCTATCGAATAAGAACATATTACCCAGTTGCTATCAAACGGCAGGATTTCTAATGTAATCTGTTTTGTATCCCGCCTGGCAGGCGGCGCATCGGTCTGCTCCTGTAATTTAGAGGGTAGGCCGAATGTAGGAAGCTAGGTGGAGAGGGTGAGGTAGAACTCTCGGTACTGCAAGTAAAGTAAAAGTGGTTTTACTGTATCTGAACACAATAATAACAGTGAATACATAACTTTGTACTGAGGAGCACGTAGGTGCGAAGCCAGATGAATCAAGCAAACAGAAGTTTCAAAGGTAAAATCTGTAGTGGCTCGCTCACTATGAAATAGGAACAATGTCGTCTACTCGTGATCAAAATGGGCTGAATCTGGAGCGGCGCTCATAGAGCTGCACAGCACCGGCTAGAGGGCGCTGTCGTCGGTGTGGATCGTCCGCTCTCGTAGTGCCAACCTAAGAACTTGTACCTACGCCGTGGCTGTCGATACCACAATCTGGATGCTATTTCATTTGTTACTGCTTTTACGCGCACATGTTGGTTATGAAAATTGACCATCCTACCTCGTGCCAAACCAGCCTCATCTGTGAACAGCATCTTTGTTCTGAATAGCGGATCTTCACTACAACTTTGCAACAGCCATTGGCAGAACTGCATTCAAGCAGACTGACCTTGTTGCCGAAGGGCTTGGGCACACTGTACGTGATATGGTTACAGTAACTGTTCATACAGTGTCACCCAGACTAGAGGAATGTCATGGGTTCCCGATAGATACTTCCAATAGATACTGAAATTCCAGTATCCTCTTCCACTTTTGCAACAGTCTCTACCAGGCACGAGGCGTGCTGGTAACTGCTGTAATCGCCGACAACAATTACAGATCATACGCGTTTTCATTACATATCAACCTTCTTGTCACATATTTATTTGTACAATTTCAGTTGCGGGCATACTTCGTACTTGTAAAACGCACTGTTAACCCGGGGACATTTAATACACTCCTGGAAATGGAAAAAAGAACACATTGACACCGGTGTGTCAGACCCACCATACTTGCTCCGGACACTGCGAGAGGGCTGTACAAGCAATGATCACACGCACGGCACAGCGGACACACCAGGAACCGCGGTGTTGGCCGTCGAATGGCGCTAGCTGCGCAGCATTTGTGCACCGCCGCCGTCAGTGTCAGCCAGTTTGCCGTGGCATACGGAGCTCCATCGCAGTCTTTAACACTGGTAGCATGCCGCGACAGCGTGGACGTGAACCGTATGTGCAGTTGACGGACTTTGAGCGAGGGCGTATAGTGGGCATGCGGGAGGCCGGGTGGACGTACCGCCGAATTGCTCAACACGTGGGGCGTGAGGTCTCCACAGTACATCGATGTTGTCGCCAGTGGTCGGCGGAAGGTGCACGTGCCCGTCGACCTGGGACCGGACCGCAGCGATGCACGGATGCACGCCAAGACCGTAGGATCCTACGCAGTGCCGTAGGGGACCGCACCACCACTTCCCAGCAAATTAGGGACACTGTTGCTCCTGGGGTATCGGCGAGGACCATTCGCAACCGTCTCCATGAAGCTGGGCTACGGTCCCGCACACCGTTAGGCCGTCTTCCGCTCACGCCCTAACATCGTGCAGCCCGCCTCCAGTGGTGTCGCGACAGGCGTGAATGGAGGGACGAATGGAGACGTGTCGCCTTCAGCGATGAGAGTCGCTTCTGCCTTGGTGCCAATGATGGTCGTATGCGTGTTTGGCGCCGTGCAGGTGAGCGCCACAATCAGGACTGCATACGACCGAGGCACACAGGGCCAACACCCGGCATCATGGTGTGGGGAGCGATCTCCTACACTGGCCGTACACCACTGGTGATCGTCGAGGGGACACTGAATAGTGCACGGTACATCCAAACCGTCATCGAACCCATCGTTCTACCATTCCTAGACCGGCAAGGGAACTTGCTGTTCCAACAGGACAATGCACGTCCGCATGTATCCCGTGCCACCCAACGTGCTCTTGAAGGTGTAAGTCAACTACCCTGGCCAGCAAGATCTCCGGATCTGTCCCCCATTGAGCATGTTTGGGACTGGATGAAGCGTCGTCTCACGCGGTCTGCACGTCCAGCACGAACGCTGGTCCAACTGAGGCGCCAGGTGGAAATGGCATGGCAAGCCGTTCCACAGGACTACATCCAGCATCTCTACGATCGTCTCCATGGGAGAATAGCAGCCTGCATTGCTGCGAAAGGTGGATATACACTGTACTAGTGCCGACATTGTGCATGCTCTGTTGCCTGTGTCTATGTGCCTGTGGTTCTGTCAGTGTGATCATGTGATGTATCTGACCCCAGGAATGTGTCAATAAAGTTTCCCCTTCCTGGGACAATGAATTCACGGTGTTCTTATTTCAATTTCCAGGAGTGTAGTTAATGGCTGTCAGTTTGGAAGGCCACAGGGGCTGGTCGGCTACACGCCACACTCCTGCAATTTCCCACCAGCAGCGGTTAACGGCGCGCCGGGCGCATCTCCATGCAAGGTCCACCACTTCTCTCGCTTCCGATAGAGTAAGAGGAGGACGAGCTGTTGAAAGGGAGGTGGCAATCGTGTAGCGCCTGCGATTCATTGGCGTTTCTAAAGACACGTGTGTTACTCTTTAGCGCGCTACAATGCTGAAAGTGCTTCATAATGTTTTAATACATATTATTATTTATTCATTATAGTTTTAGTAAACAAGTACATCATTAATGATTAACTCTTAACTCTCGAGGTGACTTTTCTGTAAGGTATACTACGAGGTGGTGTCTCTGGGACCTATATGTTTAAACCGAGATTTAAGGCAAAAATCATATGAAATTTTTAATTTATACTATATAACGTTTATTTTCACAATTATTTAAGCGTTGTTTAAATGATTCTAGTTTATTTTATTGCACTAATCAAAGCCTGCAGCGTTTTAGTATTTATCGCACCAAAGCACATAATTTTGTGCGGTTATTATAAATAGTACACATAAATGGACTGTTAGAGTACTGAATTTTACATTCTGAGAAATTATACAATCTCTGTAGAAAATAAATTTCCATATAGAACTAAATTCCAGGGTTTAAATTTGCGCATAAAGATTCCACCCAACAGCTGCAAAAAGAGGCTCTGAAAAATTCACATGCTTTACTGGGAACTACATTTTTCTTATCACCACTCAGAACACATTCGATTTTAACAGACACTTCAAGTATTTCATTGAAGAAACAGACAGATTCCCATCACAACTTCCTTGAAGTTCTTCCTCTGAATGATGCTCTTGTTCGGTAGCAGAACTGTGATCATTGGCTAATGTAAAATCTTCGTCTTTTTCGTTTATTTCTTGATCTATATCACTGATACCTTTCTCTGTAGACCGACTAACATTTTCATCAAATTCGAGAAAGTTAAAAATGACATATTTGTGCCAACACCATTTTGAGCTATAGGGTACCGTACTGAAGAAAACAGGTACGTAGTTCACGAGGTGCGGTCTAGGACACTCCAACACCTATCAATAACACGTGTCAATAATAAACACAGAAGGCGGCAACGCAACCGACAGCAAAACATCTTAGGCTTGGCAATTTAAGGAGGGTAGGGGGAGTATAGAAGCATTCCACCACAACTGGCCTTGGAGAGCGAGTTCGAGAATTTTCGCGCGGTCTGAGAGACCAGACCTCGTGAGTTAAGGGTTAAACCTGGCGTGAGTGAGTTCGGGTATGTCATACCTGAGGTGTTTTGAAGCGCTGATTGTTGACTGTCATTGTTGCCATACAAATTTTGCTGTCACTGTAGCTGGAGGTACGGGAGAGGGAGGCAAGATGCATTGTTGAGTTTACTGTTGCGCAAGCGTCAGAGGGAGATACAATTGTGGAAAGGTCACACCCGACCTCGTAGTCGGTGTTACATGTTTGAGCTGTCAGCAAGTTTATGAGATATAAAGTTATTTATAGTAGTATTTGATTTATTTTTAGATTTTATGTTTCTCAAGACGACTTATGAAGAAATTGAACGCCGGCTACAATAACTACGAGAGGAAGTTTTAGAAAACTGTTCAAATGCTAGTTCCTGTGACTCCGAGAGCGAAGAAGAGATTGACAAAGTTTCTCAAAGAAGTGAAGAACGTGATTCGGGGCAAGAGGGTATTTTGGATAATTCGGAAGAGCCAAAATCTGTGTTAGCGGCTCCTAGTCAGTCACCTGAGGTAAGTGAGATTTTTTATGCGTCCAAAGTTGGTACAAAATGGATGAAGAATTATCCCAGGCAAAGTGTTCGTATTCGTTCAGAGAATATTATTACCAATTCTCTAGGCGTAAAATGTGCTGCAAAACATGCCAAAACAGAGACAGGATGTTGGAGTCATTTTATAACAAACTGTATGTTGAATACTATACTTACATGTACGAATAATCAAATAGGCAATACCAGGGGAAAATATCCAGAAAACAAAGAGCGGTACCACATGAACGATGCAACTTTGGAGGATTTGAAAGCGTTTATGGGACTTTTGTATAAAGCGGGCCTAAACCGCTCTAATAGATAAAACTTGAACGATTTGTGGTGTACAGATGGTGCTGAAGTTGCAATTTTTCGGACTACAATGTCACTGCAGAGGTTTTAATTTCTTCAAAATTTTTTGAGGTTCGATGATAAGAACACCCGGAACGAAAGGGAAAAGCTGACGATCTGGCTACTATAAGAGATATTTTTGATAATTTTCTTGAAAATATTCAACAACACTATATGCCATCTGAGAACTTTACTATTGATGAGATGCTCTTATCTTTCCGAGGGAAATGTCCTTTCTGTGTAAACATGCAAAACAAACCAACTAAATATGGCATAAAAATGCATGCTCTTGTAGATGCGAAGACTTTCTATATCCTCAAACTGGAAGTATACTTGGGATAACAACCACCAGGACCTTACCAGCTTAGTAATAATGCATATGATATTGTAAACCGTTTAGTGGAGCCAATAACGAAAACAAATAGGAATCTGACGTTCGATAATTGGTTTACTTGTTACCCCCTTACGATCAGTCTCTGTCGGCACAGTCCGTAAAAACAAGGCAGTTGTACCTTAGATTTTCAAAAAAGGAAGTACATAGTTCTCGGTTTGGGTTCCAGAATGGCGTTACATTGGTGTCCTACGTACATAAAAAAATAAAGTCGTGCTGGTTATGTCAACTTTACACCATGATAAACGCATAGACCAATCGACAGGTGATAACAGAAAACCGGAAATGGTTACTTATTACAATGCAACTAAAACCGGTGTCGGTGTCGCAGATGAGCTGAGGGCCAGTTACGATGTTGCCCGCAACAGCAAACGTTGGCCTACGACAATTTCTTATGGTATACTCAATACGGCTGCCATAAATGCCATCTCCCCCTGCGGGTTCGGGGGTAAGAATAGGCCCGCGGTATTCCTGCCTGTCGTAAGAGGCGACTAAAAGGAGTCTCAAACGTTTCGGCCTTCTGTGATGGTCCCCTCTTGGGTTTGACCTCCTTTTTTCTTCCAAATTTCCGTCGTCAGTGCGTGCCATTTGGGGAAGGACTCCTTACGTGGTGTTTTTGTATTGGTCCATCATGCTCCACCATCTTGCATGTTACCTATTGTCGTGTGGGGGGGACTACGCCCAACATCTTCTGGGTTGTCTCCTTCTCGCCTTGTGCGCACTCTTCTTCTTAGCGCCTACGACAACTGTGGACCCTTTAAACACCTAAAATCCAGCACAGTAGCCAGTCCGTTGTGGTGGGGTCGTCATGTACCCTCTTGGTGGTAGCCCCCTGACCACGCAGGGATCGCACTACAGATGCCAGAGCTGTTTCCTCCCCATGCATGCCAAGGAGTATGTGCCCATCTTGTCTGGGGCACGGGGACTCCGGGCAATGGGATATCGGCCAGGTACCCGTTGCTTTGGCTGGGTGGCGCCCTTGGGGACAGCCCTCGTTCGGAGTAGGTGGCATCTGGGCGGATGTGGCGCAATGAAGCGCAATAAATCACACCAAGCTGGTGGTCGCACGGCCACCAGCGTCTCTAAGCGAGGTAGAGTCGACTTCGATGCTGCGCAATATGACCCTCAGACGTTCCCCTCGTTGGCTGCGCCATGGGAGGGACGCCGATCTAGTGCCAAGCGGGAGCCTTATGTACCGCAATACCTTGTCTGCAGCAGGACTGATGGTGACTCCTTCCTTCCGACGAAGCCTATGTTTTTTGTGGAACACCTGGAGGATAAGTTTGGGGAAGTGGCAGGGTTGTCAAAAATGAGGAATGGGTCCATCCTCCTCAAGACGTCCTCCCCAGCACAGTCACGAGCGTTGCTCTTGTGTGATAAGCTGGGTGACGTCCCTGTTACCATCACTCCCCACAGTAGCTTAAATATGGTCCAGGGGATTATTTACCATCGTGACCTCTTGTTACAATCCGATGACGAGCTGAGAGCCGACTTGGAACGGCGTGGTGTGCATTTTGTCCGTCGTGTCCATCGAGGACCCAAGACAAACAGGGTGGCCACCGGTGCCTTTATCTTGGCCTTTGAGGGTGATGTCTTGCCCGAGAAGGTCAAGGTAATGGTTTACCATTGCGACCTGAAGCCATACGTCCCTCCCCCGATGCGGTGCTTCCAGTGCTGGAAGTTTGGGCATATGTCCTCCCGTTGCCCATCCAGCGCTACATGTCGAGATTGCGGACGCCCCTCTCATCCCGATTCTCCATGTGCGCCCCCACCTGTATGTGTCAACTGTGGGGAGCACCACTCTCCATGCTCGCCGGATTGCCCCGTTCTTCATAAGGAGCGGAAGATAATGGAATTTAAGACCCTGGACCGGCTTACTTATCGAGAGGCTAAACAGAAATATGAAAGGTTGTATCCTGCTTCCCTTCGAACATCTTATGCTGCAGCCACGTTATCGTCGCCCACGCGAGCGACGGTTGTCGCTTCATCTGTGCCGCCTTCAGTGGGCCCTCGGGGCCATGTATCTCTGTCTGCCCCCCTCGTGCCTGGGGGCAAGCCTTCCTCTATTGCCCCCTTAGCAGTTGGGGGCAAACCCTCTTCTGTCGCTCCCCCCAAGCTTACTTCGGGAGTGACATCTGCTCCACAACTGGGAGGCTCGATTCCTCCCCCTCCTTCTCCGGCGGCGTTGCCTCCGCCGGTTCCTCTCTCGCGGAAGGGGTCCCTCGGGGCTCTCCCTTCCTCCGTTTCTTCTCCTTCCCAGCCAGATGTCAGCCAGTGGCTGAAGGTTCCGCCACCTGCTGATCGTAGGGCTTCTGCGTCGTCGTCAGCCTCCGACGCTCCTTCAGAGAAGCTCTCCCAGCCCTCTCACCCTAAGGGCAGACGCGAGAAGAAGGAACGGAATGTGTCCAAGAAGAAGGACGTTCCGGCGGTTTCAGCCCTGGTGTTTGTCCCGGCCGTCCGTCCGTCTGGATTTGGCACAGGGACCTAAGGACTCGGTTCCGCCTGTGGCCCTCCGTCGCCGTTTTCTTGCGCTCCTCGAATCATTTCCAGGCTGTGAACCTGTCTACACTGATGGTTCCCTGGTTGATGGTCGCACTGCCTACGCCTTTGCTCACGCTGCCCATGTTGAGCAACGCTCCTTGCCGGCTGGCTGCAGTATTTTTACTGCAGAGCTGGTGGCCATCTTGCGCGCTCTTGAGCATATGCGTTTCTGCTCAGGTAGGTCCATCGTCATCTGCAGTGACTCCCTGAGCAGCCTTCAGGCCATCAACCGCTGCTATCCCTCCTCTCCTCTGGTGTCCTCTATTCAGGAGTCTGTTTTCACCATTGCCCGTTCTGGTCGTTCGGTGGTCTTTGTTTGGACGCCAGGTCATGTTGGCATCCCGGGGAACGAACGTGTTGACAGGCTGGCCAAAGGGGCGATCGACGCCCCAGCTTTGGAGATCGGCCTCACAGCTCGCGACCTGCAGCTGGTGTTGCGCCGTAAGGTGCTTGGGGTGTGGGCTGATGAGTGTCGTGGCCTGACATCCCCGAATAGGCTGCGGGCTGTTAAGGAGACGACCGATGTGTGGTGTTCCTCCCTGCGGGCTTCTCGCAGGGACTCGGTAGTCCTGTGTCGGCTGACGCACGGCCATCTGTTGCGTCAGGAGGATCCCCCCTTGTGTCGGTGTGGGTCCCGGCTGACGGTCGGCCACATTTTACTGGAGTGTCCTCGACTGCGCACACTCCGGCAATCTTTTAATCTCCCGGGCACTTTGGCTTTGGTTTTATCAGACGATGCCTCCATGGCTGACAATGTTTTACATTTTATCCGTAGTAGTTTTTTTATGGTTCGATTTAAGTTGCAAGCCGGACCCCACAGTGGTGTATGGGGTCTAACAACTTCAACACTGAGGGTGATGCAGACCCATAGGCCAGGCTCCCATAATCAAGCCGAGACCGCACAAGGGCTCGGTACAATCGCAGCAGCGTGCAGCGATCCGCACCCCAAGACGTGTGGCTAAGGCAGCGGAGGGCGTTGAGGTGCCGCCAGCATTTTTGCTTCAGCTGAGTAATATGAGGAACCCATGTGAGCCGGGCATCAAACACGAGTCCCAAGAAGCGGCAAGTGTCCACCACTTCAAGCAGGTGGCCGTCGAGGTAAAGTGCAGGATGAGGGTGGACCGTCCGACGCCTGCAGAAGTGCATTACTCGAGTCTTGGCAGCAGAGAACTGAAAACCATGAGTCAGAGCTCATGATGCTGCCTTCCGAACGGCTACCTGCAGCCTGCGTTCGGCGACTCCCGTAGTCGTGGAGCTAAATGAGATGCAGAAGTCGTCGGCATACAAAGAAGGAGATACCGACGACCCCACTGCTGCAGCCAGACCATTAATGGCCACAAGAAATAAGGAGACGCTCAACACCGAGCCCTGCGGGACCCCATTTTCCTGTATATAAGAGGAACTAGAGGTGGCACCGACTTGCACCCAGAAAGAGCGGCGCAATAAAAAGCTTTGAAGAAAAGCCGGGAGCTGACCACGAAGACCCCACCCATACAACGTGGCGAGGATGTGATGCCTCCATGTGGTGTCATACGCCTTCCGCAGATCGAAAAATACAGCAACGAGATGCTGACGTCGGGCAAAAGCCGTACGGACAGCAGATTCCAGCCGCACCAAATTGTCCACTGCAGACCGGCCCCGACGGAAGCCACCCTGGGATGGAGCGAGGAGACCGCGCGACTCAAGGACCCAACACAAACGCCGCCCCACCATACGTTCGAGCAATTTGCACAAAACGTTGGTGAGGGTAATGGGACGATAGCTGTCCACCGCCAGTGGGTCCGCACCAGGCTTCAAGATGGGGACAATAACACCCTCTCGCCATTGCGACGGGAACACGCCTTCGCTCCAAATGCGATTAAATATCGCGAGAAGGTGTCTCTGGCAGTCCCTGGAGAGATGCTTCAGCATCTGCGCGTGGATGCAGTCTGGGCCTGGTGCTGTATCAGGGCAATCGGCGAGGGCAGCAAGGAATTCCCTCTCGCTGAAAGGAGCATTATATGTTTCAGAACGACGCGTGTGGAATGAGAACGGCGTCCGCTCGGCTCGCTCCTTTAGAGAGCGAAAGGCGGGGGGATAGGAGGCAGTCGCAGAGCTCTGAGCAAAGTGCGTGGCAAGCCGTTCAGCAATGGCGGCAGCGTCCGTGCAGACAGCGCCGTCCAAGGAGAGCCCAGGGACACCCATAGGGGTCTGGTATCCATAAATCCGCCGGATCCGGGACCACACGAGTGAGGGGGAGACATGGGAGCCCAAGGATGAGACATACCTCTCCCAGCACTCCTGCTTACGCCGTGCAATAAGACGACGGGCCAGGGCACGGAGCCTCTTAAAGGCGATGAGGGTCTCGAGAGACGGGTGCCGCCTATGCCGCTGGAGAGCCCGCCGACGGTCGCGAATAGCCTCAGCAATCTCCAGCGACCACCAGGGTACAGCCTTCCTCCGAGGGAGGCCAGAAGATCGGGGGATGGCAGCCTCGGCCGCTGAAATTATGGATGTGGTTAAAACACGGACCACCTCGTCAATGTCACCCTGTGGGGGAGACTCAATGGCAGCAGCAGAAGTAAAAGCCGGCCAGTCTGCCCTGTGGAGAGCCCAGCGGGGCAGGCGCCCAGAAGAACGACTCTGGGGTAGTGACAAATAGATGGGAAAATGGTCACTACCGCACAGGTCAGGGTGCACCCTCCAGTGGAGGGATGGGACAAGTCCGGGGCTGCAAAGAGAGAGATCGATGGCCGAGAACGAGCCATGGGCAACACTGAAATGCGTGGGAGCACCGGTGTTCAAGAGGCTAAGGTCGAGCTGAGCCAACAAATGCTCCACGGCCCGACCGCGGTCATCAGAGACAGTCCCACCCCAGAGAGGGTTGTGGGCATTGAAATCGCCCAGAAGCAGCAATGGTGGCGGGAGTTGAGCCAGCAGCGCAGCCAAGACATGTCGGGGGAGCTCCCCATCCGGAGGAATGTAAACAGAGCAAACAGTAATAGCCGGCGAGAGCTCAACCCTGGCAGCAACTGCCTCTAAAGGCGTCTGAAGGGGTACTGGCGAACTACAGACAGAGTGGTGAACAAAGAGGCAAACCCCACCTGACGCTCGTTGACAGGCAGCACGGTTCTTATAGTATCCCCGATAACCGCGAAGGGCGGGGGTCCGCAGTGCAGGAAACCAAGTTTCCTGCAGAGCAATGCAGAGAACAGGGGAATCACTCAGAAGCATCCGGAGCTCTGGCAGGTGGCGGAAATAACCGCCGCAGTTCCATTGGAGAATGGAAGCAGGAAGGGACTGGGAGGGCGTGAATGCGACTAAGAGGCAGACAGCGCTTCAGAGCCAACCGCCGCCACTGGGGGAGAGTCAGCTGAGTCCATAGGAGAGGCCCCCAAGGGTTCCGTGAGGGCGAGATCTGTGGCAGAGGCGAGGATCTCCACCTCATCCCCGGAGCCAGGACTATGTACAGCAGGCGGTGCTGAAACCGCCGGAACGTCCTTCTTCTTGGACACATTCCGTTCCTTCTTCTCGCGTCTGCCCTTAGGGTGAGAGGGCTGGGAGAGCTTCTCTGAAGGAGCGTCGGAGGCTGACGACGATGCAGAAGCCCTACGATCAGCAGGTGGCGGAACCTTCAGCCACTGGCTGACATCTGGCTGGGAAGGAGAAGAAACGGAGGAAGGGAGAGCCCCGAGGGACCCCTTCCGCGAGAGAGGAACCGGCGGAGGCAACGCCGCCGGAGAAGGAGGGGGAGGAATCGAGCCTCCCAGTTGTGGAGCAGATGTCACTCCCGAAGTAAGCTTGGGGGGAGCGACAGAAGAGGGTTTGCCCCCAACTGCTAAGGGGGCAATAGAGGAAGGCTTGCCCCCAGGCACGAGGGGGGCAGACAGAGATACATGGCCCCGAGGGCCCACTGAAGGCGGCACAGATGAAGCGACAACCGTCGCTCGCGTGGGCGACGATAACGTGGCTGCAGCATAAGATGTTCGAAGGGAAGCAGGATACAACCTTTCATATTTCTGTTTAGCCTCTCGATAAGTAAGCCGGTCCAGGGTCTTAAATTCCATTATCTTCCGCTCCTTATGAAGAACGGGGCAATCCGGCGAGCATGGAGAGTGGTGCTCCCCACAGTTGACACATACAGGCGGGGGCGCACATGGAGAATCGGGATGAGAGGGGCGTCCGCAATCTCGACATGTAGCGCTGGATGGGCAACGGGAGGACATATGCCCAAACTTCCAGCACTGGAAGCACCGCATCGGGGGAGGGACGTATGGCTTCACGTCGCAATGGTAAACCATTACCTTGACCTTCTCGGGCAAGACATCACCCTCAAAGGCCAAGATAAAGGCACCGGTGGCCACCCTGTTTGTCTTGGGTCCTCGATGGACACGACGGACAAAATGCACACCACGCCGTTCCAAGTTGGCTCTCAGCTCGTCATCGGATTGTAACAAGAGGTCACGATGGTAAATAATCCCCTGGACCATATTTAAGCTACTGTGGGGAGTGATGGTAACAGGGACGTCACCCAGCTTATCACACAAGAGCAACGCTCGTGACTGTGCTGGGGAGGACGTCTTGAGGAGGATGGACCCATTCCTCATTTTTGACAACCCTGCCACTTCCCCAAACTTATCCTCCAGGTGTTCCACAAAAAACATAGGCTTCGTCGGAAGGAAGGAGTCACCATCAGTCCTGCTGCAGACAAGGTATTGCGGTACATAAGGCTCCCGCTTGGCACTAGATCGGCGTCCCTCCCATGGCGCAGCCAACGAGGGGAACGTCTGAGGGTCATATTGCGCAGCATCGAAGTCGACTCTACCTCGCTTAGAGACGCTGGTGGCCGTGCGACCACCAGCTTGGTGTGATTTATTGCGCTTCATTGCGCCACATCCGCCCAGATGCCACCTACTCCGAACGAGGGCTCTCCCCAAGGGCGCCACCCAGCCAAAGCAACGGGTACCTGGCCGATATCCCGTTGCCCGGAGTCCCCGTGCCCCAGATAAGATGGGCACATACTCCTTGGCATGCATGGGGAGGAAACAGCTGTGGCATCTGTAGTGCGATCCCTGCGTGGTCAGGGGGCTACCACCAAGAGGGTACATGACGACCCCACCACAACGGACTGGCTACCGTGCTGGATTTTAGGTGTTTAAAGGGTCCACAGTTGTCGTAGGCGCTAAGAAGAAGAGTGCGCACAAGGCGAGAAGGAGACAACCCAGAAGATGTTGGGCGTAGTCCCCCCCACACGACAATAGGTAACATGCAAGATGGTGGAGCATGATGGACCAATACAAAAACACCACGTAAGGTGTCCTTCCCCAAATGGCACGCACTGACGAAGGAAATTTGGAAGAGAAAAGGAGGTCAAACCCAAGAGGGGACCATCACAGAAGGCCGAAACGTTTGAGACTCCTTTTAGTCGCCTCTTACGACAAGCAGGAATACCGCGGGCCTATTCTTACCCCCGAACCCGCAGGGGGAGATGGCATTTATGGCAGCCGTATTGAGTATACCATAAGAAATTGTCGTAGGCCAACGTTTGCTGTTGCGGGCAACATCGTAACTGGCCCTCAGCTCATCTGCGACACCGACACCGGTTTTAGTTGCATTGTAATAAGTAACCATTTCCGGTTTTCTGTTATCACCTGTCGATTGATCTATGCGTTTATCATGGTGTAAAGTTGACATAACCAGCACGACTTTATTTTTTTATGTATGTAGGACACCAATGTAACGCCATTCTGGAACCCAAACCGAGAACTATGTACTTCCTTTTTTGAAAATCTAAGGTACAACTGCCTTGTTTTTACGGACTGTGCCGACAGAGACTGATCGTAAGGGGGTAACAAGTAAACCAATTATCGAACGTCAGATTCCTATTTGTTTTCGTTATTGGCTCCACTAAACGGTTTACAATATCATATGCATTATTACTAAGCTGGTAAGGTCCTGGTGGTTGTTATCCCAAGTATACTTCCAGTTTGAGGATATAGAAAGTCTTCGCATCTACAACAGCATGCATTTTTATGCCGTATTTAGTTGGTTTGTTTTGCATGTTTACACAGAAAGGACATTTCCCTCGGAAAGATAAGAGCATCTCATCAATAGTAAAGTTCTCAGATGGCATATAGTGTTGTTGAATATTTTCAAGAAAATTATCAAAAATATCTCTTATAGTAGCCAGATCGTCAGCTTTTCCCTTTCGTTCCGGGTGTTCTTATCATCGAACCTCAAAAAATTTTGAAGAAATTAAAACCTCTGCAGTGACATTGTAGTCCGAAAAATTGCAACTTCAGCACCATCTGTACACCACAAATCGTTCAAGTTTTATCTATTAGAGCGGTTTAGGCCCGCTTTATACAAAAGTCCCATAAACGCTTTCAAATCCTCCAAAGTTGCATCGTTCATGTGGTACCGCTCTTTGTTTTCTGGATATTTTCCCCTGGTATTGCCTATTTGATTATTCGTACATGTAAGTATAGTATTCAACATACAGTTTGTTATAAAATGACTCCAACATCCTGTCTCTGTTTTGGCATGTTTTGCAGCACATTTTACGCCTAGAGAATTGGTAATAATATTCTCTGAACGAATACGAACACTTTGCCTGGGATAATTCTTCATCCATTTTGTGTCCGCCCCAGTAGCTGAGTGGTCAGCGTGACGGAGTGCCGTCCTCTGGGCCCGGGTTCGATTCCCGGCTGGGTCGGAGATTTTCTCCGCTCAGGGACTGGGTGTTGTGTTGTGTTCATCATCATTTCATCCCCATCCGGCGTGCAGGTCGCCCAATGTGGCGCCGAATGTAATAAGACCTGCGATATGGCGGCCGGACCTGCCCCGCGAGGGGCCTCCCGGCCAATGACGCCAAACGCTCATCATCATCATCATCCATTTTGTACCAACTTTGGACGCATAAAAAATCTCACTTACCTCAGGTGACTGACTAGGAGCCGCTAACACAGATTTTGGCTCTTCCGAATTATCCAAAATACCCTCTTGCCCCGAATCACGTTCTTCACTTCTTTGAGAAACTTTGTCAATCTCTTCTTCGCTCTCGGAGTCACAGGAACTAGCATTTGAACAGTTTTCTAAAACTTCCTCTCGTAGTTATTGTAGCCGGCGTTCAATTTCTTCATAAGTCGTCTTGAGAAACATAAAATCTAAAAATAAATCAAATACTACTATAAATAACTTTATATCTCATAAACTTGCTGACAGCTCAAACATGTAACACCGACTACGAGGTCGGGTGTGACCTTTCCACAATTGTATCTCCCTCTGACGCTTGCGCAACAGTAAACTCAACACTGCATCTTGCCTCCCTCTCCCGTACCTCCAGCTACGGTGACAGCAAAATTTGTATGGCAACAATGACAGTCAACAATCAGCGCTTCAAAACACCTCAGGTATGACATACCCGAACTCACTCACGCCAGGTTTAACCCTTAACTCACGAGGTGCGGTCTCTCAGACCGCGCGAAAATTCTCGAACTCGCTCTCCAAGGCCAGTTGTGGTGGAATGCTTCTATACTCCCCCTACCCTCCTTAAATTGCCAAGCCTAAGATGTTTTGCTGTCGGTTGCGTTGCCGCCTTCTGTGTTTATTATTGACTCGTGTTATTGATAGGTGTTGGAGTGTCCTAGACCGCACCTCGTGAACTACGTACCTGTTTTCTTCAGTATGGTACCCTAGAGCTCAAAATGGTGTTGGCACAAATATGTCATTTTTAACTTTCTCGAATTTGATGAAAATGTTAGTCGGTCTACAGAGAAAGGTATCAGTGATATAGATCAAGAAATAAACGAAAAAGACGAAGATTTTACATTAGCCAATGATCACAGTTCTGCTACCGAACAAGAGCATCATTCAGAGGAAGAACTTCAAGGAAGTTGTGATGGGAATCTGTCTGTTTCTTCAATGAAATACTTGAAGTTTCTGTTAAAATCGAATGTGTTCTGAGTGGTGATAAGAAAAATGTAGTTCCCAGTAAAGCATGTGAATTTTTCAGAGCCTCTTTTTGCAGCTGTTGGGTGGAATCTTTATGCGCAAATTTAAACCCTGGAATTTAGTTCTATATGGAAATTTATTTTCTACAGAGATTGTATAATTTCTCAGAATGTAAAATTCAGTACTCTAACAGTCCATTTATGTGTACTATTTATAATAACCGCACAAAATTATGTGCTTTGGTGCGATAAATACTAAAACGCTGCAGGCTTTGATTAGTGCAATAAAATAAACTAGAATCATTTAAACAACGCTTAAATAATTGTGAAAATAAACGTTATATAGTATAAATTAAAAATTTCATATGATTTTTGCCTTAAATCTCGGTTTAAACATATAGGTCCCAGAGACACCACCTCGTAGTATACCTTACAGAAAAGTCACCTCGAGAGTTAAGAGTTAATCATTAATGATGTACTTGTTTACTAAAACTATAATGAATAAATAATAATATGTATTAAAACATTATGAAGCACTTTCAGCATTGTAGCGCGCTAAAGAGTAACACACGTGTCTTTAGAAACGCCAATGAATCGCAGGCGCTACACGATTGCCACCTCCCTTTCAACAGCTCGTCCTCCTCTTACTCTATCGGAAGCGAGAGAAGTGGTGGACCTAGCATGGGGATGCGCCCGGCGCGCCGTTAACCGCTGCTGGTGGGAAATTGCAGGAGTGTGGCGTGTAGCCGACCAGCCCCTGTGGCCTTCCAAACTGACAGCCGTTAACTACACTCCTGGAAATTGAAATAAGAACACCGTGAATTCATTGTCCCAGGAAGGGGAAACTTTATTGACACATTCCTGGGGTCAGATACATCACATGATCACACTGACAGAACCACAGGCACATAGACACAGGCAACAGAGCATGCACAATGTCGGCACTAGTACAGTGTATATCCACCTTTCGCAGCAATGCAGGCTGCTATTCTCCCATGGAGACGATCGTAGAGATGCTGGATGTAGTCCTGTGGAACGGCTTGCCATGCCATTTCCACCTGGCGCCTCAGTTGGACCAGCGTTCGTGCTGGACGTGCAGACCGCGTGAGACGACGCTTCATCCAGTCCCAAACATGCTCAATGGGGGACAGATCCGGAGATCTTGCTGGCCAGGGTAGTTGACTTACACCTTCAAGAGCACGTTGGGTGGCATGGGATACATGCGGACGTGCATTGTCCTGTTGGAACAGCAAGTTCCCTTGCCGGTCTAGGAATGGTAGAACGATGGGTTCGATGACGGTTTGGATGTACCGTGCACTATTCAGTGTCCCCTCGACGATCACCAGTGGTGTACGGCCAGTGTAGGAGATCGCTCCCCATACCATGATGCCGGGTGTTGGCCCTGTGTGCCTCGGTCGTATGCAGTCCTGATTGTGGCGCTCACCTGCACGGCGCCAAACACGCATACGACCATCATTGGCACCAAGGCAGAAGCGACTCTCATCGCTGAAGGCGACACGTCTCCACTCGTCCCTCCATTCACGCCTGTCGCGACACCACTGGAGGCGGGCTGCACGATGTTAGGGCGTGAGCGGAAGACGGCCTAACGGTGTGCGGGACCGTAGCCCAGCTTCATGGAGACGGTTGCGAATGGTCCTCGCCGATACCCCAGGAGCAACAGTGTCCCTAATTTGCTGGGAAGTGGCGGTGCGGTCCCCTACGGCACTGCGTAGGATCCTATGGTCTTGGCGTGCATCCGTGCATCGCTGCGGTCCGGTCCCAGGTCGACGGGCACGTGCACCTTCCGCCGACCACTGGCGACAACATCGATGTACTGTGGAGACCTCACGCCCCACGTGTTGAGCAATTCGGCGGTACGTCCACCCGGCCTCCCGCATGCCCACTATACGCCCTCGCTCAAAGTCCGTCAACTGCACATACGGTTCACGTCCACGCTGTCGCGGCATGTGTCTTTTGTCCTTGTGTCTGTTGCTATTCTGGTGTGCCATCAGATGGTTGACTCTTTCCCTTTTTTGTTCTCGTGGTCAGTCAACCAGTCTCCGGCCATCCTCCTTTCGTCTGTTTCTTTCTGTCTGGTGTTCCTCTGTCCTGTTCTTGTCTGTAGTGTTTGTTGCTGCATTGTGTTCTTTTAGTGCCTGGGGGGACGTCTCCTCCCCCTTTGGTTTTTATCTGCTCCGTAGATTTTCGGCTCGCCTGATTTTGGAATGGGGGACTGATGACCTTCGCCGTTTAGTCCCCCTTAAACATTCCAACAACCACCACCACCATAAATGCCATCACAGTCTACAGTCTACACACATGAAGAGTCGAGATTTCATTCGTAATTTAGGTTTGAATCTGATAAATGACAATCTTCGAATTAGACAAGAAAACGTACGTCTTCCAAGGGAAATTCGAAAGAGGATTGCTGATCAACTGTGAGAAACTTCATCTCCAGTTCCAAAAAAAAAAATGACTGGTAGATATGTCAGGTGTGGTGACTGTACTGAAAGAAAAGGACAGGAAAACAAAACATCGTTGTTCGAAGTGTGCGAAGCCAATACGTATGGAGCACGCGATTTTTATGTGCCGAGAATGTGCTGATTGGTAGGTGTAATGTTGATCTCATAAGACCTTTTATTTTCTTATTCTGTTTTATAATTAGAAAATAATATCATTATATTAATTATTCAAAGAAACTGTAGTTTTGTTCGAATTTTGCATGAAGAAATGTTAAACTTCTGAAACTTGCAATTTTTCTGAGAAAATATAGACACTTCATTATTTCACTCAAAAAAAGGTTTTTCTCTTAAACTCTTTTCCTTACTCATCTTGTTTAATAGACAACATTATTAATATCCCAAGTTAAAAAGTACTTAAAAGGCGATTATAGTATCAAAAATTCATCAGAGTTTCGGGTATCTCATACCCACCTCATAGCTGGTGTAACAATTTCTCACCTCATTCACGCCGGGTTAAAGTAGTTTCTTACGAATGGATGAGAGTGCGTGTCAGTGTTTGCTTAGTAAAGTGGCTCCTCATATTACAAAGCCGAATACCCACTTGAGAATAGCTATATGTGCAGAAGACAGGCCGACTATAACACCCCGATTTCTTGCTACATGACAGAGCTCCTCTAGCTGCGAGTAACAATGCAGCGCTCGAATTCCACAGTGCACATTAACCAAAATAATTCCATAAACGTGTGAAATGGTTTATAAAGCACTGAAGGCAGAATAAATGAAGATAAATAAATGCTTAGTACACTATATGGGCATTAAAAACTTTTTTGTTTTTGCAAAGTTTAATACAATTAGTATTCCAACAACCACAAAATTATTAAAAAAGTACGAAACAGATGACGTACTGTTTAACATGTGGCATTCAGAAATCAAAATTAAACAAAGTAGAATGGAGAGCTAAGTATTTTTTTTTTTATTTTAGTGTGCCCTTCTCCTTTATTCTGGTTTGCTGAACAGCTGCCTGGATGTTCCAAGATGTAGAGGTGGATGGCTGTAGCCGTAATTGTGGATTTGACGTCACGTGCAGCTTATCCCATCCGCCTATCAGCAAACGATTAACGGCATGCACTGTGCCTCTTGCTCACCCCCGACCCCAGTCGCAGCAGGGCTCTTAAAAAAAGAGTCGAAGGAATACACAAACTTTTCGGCCATGTTTACAAACACAGTACAGGCATCAAATATCTGTAGCGATGGCAGCGCTCCAAGCGGTTACGTTTCACATTGCAGTGAACAGAAGACGAACGACTTTTATGATCAAATCTACGGTGAGGCACTAGGTTTGATCATATTTCTTTGATGAAAGGCGAAATTTGACGAAGTTCCCTATTATACTGTCAAATTTTTGTAACATAAATATTTGACATACCAGCTTTGACAAATAAATGATATGAAACACGTGAGGCAATACTGACCTTACGACTTATCTTAGAAGAAAGATTAAGGAAAGGCAAACCTACGTTTCTAGCATTTGTAGACTAAGAGAAAGCTTTTGACGACGTTGATTGGAAAACTCTCTTTCAAATTCTGAAGGTGGCAGGGGCAAAATACAGAGAGTGAAAGGCTATTAACAATTTGTACAGAATGCAGATGGCAGTTATAAGAGTCAAGGGGTATGAAAGGGAAGCAGTGGTTGGGAAGGGAGTGAGACAGGGTTGTAGCCTCACCCCAATGTTATTCAATCTGTATATTGAGCAAGCAATAAAGGAAACAAAAGAAAAGTGCGGAGTAGGTATTAAAATCCATGGAGAAGAAATAAAAACTTTGAGGTTCGCTGATGACATTGCAATTCTGTCAGAGACAGCAAAGGACTTGGAAGAGCCGTTGAAAGGAACGGACAGTGTCTTGAAAGGAGGGTATAAGATTAACATCAACAAAAGCAAAACGAGGATAATGTAATGTAGACGAATTAAGTCGGGTGATGCTGATGGAATTAGATTAGGAAATGAGACACTTGAAGTAGTAAAGGAGTTTTGCTATTTGGGGAGCAAAATAACTGATGATGGTCGAAGTAGAGAGGATATAAAATGTAGACTGGCAATGGCAAGGGAAGCGTTTCTGAAGAAGAAAAATTTAATAACATCGAGTATAGATTTAAATGTCAGGAAGTCGTTTCTGAAAGTATTTGTATGGAGTGTAGCAATGTATGGAAGTGAAACGTGGACGATAAATAGCTTACACAAGAATAGAAGCTTTCGAAATGTGGTGCTACAGAAGAATGCTGAAGATAAGATGGGTAGATCACATAACTAATGAGGAGGTATTGAATAGAATTGGGGAGAACAGGAGTTTGTGGCCCAACTTCACTAGAAGAAGGGATCGGTTGGTAGGACATGTTCTGAGACATCGAGGGATCACCAATTTAGTATTGGAGGGCAACGTGGAGGGTAAAAATCGTAGAGGGAGACCAAGAGATGAATACACTAAGCAGATTCAGAAGGATGTAGGCTGCAGTAGGTACTGGGAGATGAAGACGCTTGCACAGGATAGAGTAGCATGGAGAGCTGCATCAAACCAGTCTCAGGACTGAAGACCACAACAACAGTGTAATACCGGTCTTAGCGTGAGAACAATGGTACTGAGAGAGTGAACCGTAGAGTACTCAGCAGACACGGTAAAGTGCGACTTGCCAGTTTATGGTAGTGGGAAACAGTCAACATTTTACGATAATTCTGTTATTTAAAGGGGAAGTTATTTTGATAATTTTGGATTTTCTCCACTTGTATGTTTAATAAATTGTTCATAAAAGCCATTATGTTGTGACTGGTAAAATGTAAAAGATGGGGGATTAAACTTTTAATACTGCTAACGGATTGTCTGTGATGTGTATCAGCCCATCAGAGGACAGTACGTCCAAGCGTATTTTGTCGGCTAGAGAACTGCTTTCTTATGTCAAAAGAGTGCAGTTCGGAGGTCAGCCATCATCAAGTATGGACGCTTGACTAAGGAGGTCTGAGTAAATACGAAAACTTTTACATTTGACCGTGTAGTGCCACAAAGTGAACGCGTACGAGTGAGAAAGACGAACACGCGAAATTTCGATTTTCGTGCGTAAACTGTGACTTCGGAAAAACTAAAATCTGCGTGGAGTATTGAGCAACTCGGAACTGAGAACTGAACGTTCAAAGGGTTCGAACTGTGGAGTGTCACAGATAATTTGTTTTGTAATCTTTTTTTTGTAACAGATTCGGTTAATTACCATAAGCAGGGCATGATGAGTGTCGTCGCGTGTGTCAAAATTGTAAATTCAGTATAGCACGGACTTAGCTGTGTTTTTGTATCAAACAAGTCACAATATATTGAAATTATCAAATGGCTAAATTGGCTCTGAGCTCTATGGGACTTAACTTCTTAGGTCATCAGTCCCGTAGAACTTAGAACTACTCAAACCTAACCCACCTAAGGACATCACGCACATCCATGCCCGAGGCAGGATTCGAACCTGCGACCGTAGCGGCCGCGCAGTTCCAGACTGTAGCGCCTAGAACCGCTCGGTCACTTCGGCCGGCTTGAAATTATCACTCGCAAAAATCTATCCTTCAGTAGGTCAGCTAACCTGATACTGAAAAATATTTGTTGCACTCAATGCAACGAAAAACTGGTCCGAAGCTGCAAATTTTACTTTTTTTATTCATTCGATGACTAGTTTCGGGCGGAGACCCATTTTATAATCATCGTAACATGGTCAAAAACAGTATTTCCAAAGATGTGAAAAATGTGCCGCGGATAGATACAGCGCATACAGATAACTCTGTATCTGTATGCGCTGTAATTGTTCGTTGCACACTTTTGACATACTTTTCACGTCTTTGGAATTACTATTTTGACCGTGTTACGATGATTTTAAAATGGGTCTCGGCTGGAAATTAGTCACCGAGTGAATAAAAAAAGTAAAATTTGCAACTTTGGGCTGGTTTTTCGTAGGAGCAACAACAATAATAACCGCGACGTTGCTTGTGTCACTTTGACGTGTAGTGCAGCATTATTTATTTATCGTATGGCAACAACAGCAAACATTGACAAGTACATAAAGTTTAATTTTACATGTATATCTAGTTAAGTATTTACATATACTTCACTTTTACTTTTTGGTACAAATTGTATCCACATTTTTAAATTGTGAAAATTATTAACTTAATATTACTGACTACTTTGACTGATATAATTGCAAGTTAAAAAGGCAGATACATTTAATCATAGTTCAATATCTAATGATTGAATCCAACTAACAGCAGAGGGAGTAGCATTAAAAAAAAGTCACTATATGGTCCAGGACACTTCTTCTGAGAACAGTCTCTAACAATATGTTGAACAGTTTGTTCTTGGACCCTACAATGACAGGCTGGAGAATCTCGGAGTCCCCACTTGTGCATCATAGCGTTGCACCTGGCGTGGCCAGTTCTTATTCTGTTCAGCCTTGTCCACTCCCTTCTCTGCAGATGAAACCCTGGTAGGCTGGCAGTTGGGTCTTGGATACTTCGATGTGCTATTGTTGCAGCATTCCACCTCTTGTGCCACTCTTCTTTAATGTCGAACTTCTTATCGTTCCTTCCATTATGCCACAATGGATTTCGAGATTTTAAGCGGTCTGGGGGAGGGTTGTTTAAGGCTGTATGAATTGGGAGGTATTGTGGGTAGTCGGGGTAGTGTAGTATCCTCCATTCTCGATCGATTGCTTCTTGGCGTCGTAATTCAGATGGTAAGATGTTGCTGATGGTGTGCAGCGAGAGGATCGGGATGGATTTTAATGTGCCTTTAATAATCCTCATTGACTCGTTCAGGTGTAGGTCCCGCTTTCTCGTGTGGGCACTAAGTTGCCACACTGGAGCACAGTATCCAGCAACTGGGTACACCAGCGTAAGTACTGTAGTACGTAGAGTCGGTGCGTCGGCACCCCATGTTGCACCAGCTAGATTCTTTACTATGTTGTTTCGGGTCTTTAGTTTTTGGCTTGTTTTTTCAAAGTGTTTTTTATACGTCAGAGACCGATCTACTGTGACACCAAGATATTTAGGCTGGAAATTATGTCTAACCTTTTGTTGGCAGAAGCTGACATTCAACTGCTGGTGCAAGCATTCAATGAAAGTTAGTAGGCCAGCCATAATAACCATAATAATGTTATTTGCTTTTCCAAGAGCCCTCGTACGCAGCAGCAGATTTTGATGTGCAAACATGATGAACTTTCGCACAGACTGCCTTTATCTTTGTTGTTCCTTTGTTTTTGTCTCACTAGTCCCAAGCTGAATGCGCCATCCATTCCTGTCTGGTGGAGTCGCACCGCTTCCATTCCCTTTTATTTTTCTGCGCGCGCTGAGAAGTGGAGCGCCTCCATTACGCGCCGCGGCCGTTGCTGGCTGCGCGCAGATATGAAGCCGGTATTTTCAGTCGTGACTTATTCAGGCAGTAATGGACCTGAGGTAGGTAGGTAGGAGGGGGCGGGATCGGTCTGCGAAACGCAAGGCCCGCAGCAGCGTACGGAAGAGCTGTGCCTCATCAGCGGTACTTCCAGATCCAGGACGTTCCTTGAAGAACCGTTTTCGACGAGGGAGTAAGCACCGCGTCCACGCCATAAAAGAAACGGGGCCGCTCACATTATTGAAGAGAGTACTTATCGTGGCGTATTAGTGCGCGACTGTTTTTAGACTTCGAATAGTGCTTTAAGGCTCACAAAGTCTTCAATTACTTGCGGCGTTCAATAAGTAACGCAATACTTTTTTTCCGATTAAATTCGGTCGAAAAAATACGGAATTTGATGTGAGACATAGCATTTCAGCGACTGTAATTTCTTGAAGTTCCCACAGGTGAAGCCAGCCGCTGTGGCCGAGCGGTTATAGGCGCTTCAGTCCAGAACCGCGCTGCTGCTACGGTCGCAGGTTCGAATCATGCATCGGGAATGGATGTGCGTGATGTCCTTAGGTTAGTTAGGTTTAAGTAGTTCTATGTCTAGGGGACTGATGTTCTCAGATGTTAAGTCCCATAGTGCTTAGAGCCATTTGAACCATTTGAACCCATAGGTGACGGCGCTATACATACCTTTCAAAATGGCGTCCGTAGCGGAGGTGTTTTCCAAACAGACAGCTGTCATTGAGTTTCTTTTGACAGAAAACCAGACCATCACAGATAATTATAGGCGCTTGCAGAACGTTTACGGAGACCTGGCACTGGACAAAAGCACGGTGAGTCGTTGGGCGAGGCGTCTGTCATCATTGCAACAAGGTCGCGCAAACCTGTCCGATCTCCCGCGTGCCGGCGTGCCGCACACCGCTGTGACTCCTGCAGTGTCGGAACGTGCGGACACTCTCATTCGAGGTGATCGATGGATCACAATCAAATGCCTCGCTGCTCAACTGGACATCACTGTTAGTAGTGCAACACACTTGCCCACCAGTTGGGGTTTTCAAAGGTGTGTGCCTGATTAGTTATAACAGAAGATCAGAAAAAGCAACGAAGGATCATGCGTACAGAGTTGATCTGCATTACGAGGCTGGTCGTGACAATTTTCTGTCGAAAATCGTCACAGGCAATGAAACATGGGTTCATCACTTCCAGCTGGAAAGAAAACGGCAATCCATGGAGTGGAGCCACACCACCTCTCCTCTGAAGAAAAAGTTCAAAGCCACACCCTAAACCGGTAAAGTCATGGCGATGGTCTTCTGGAGCTCTGAAGGAGTTATTCTGAATTATGTCCTCCATCATGGTGCAACGATCAACTCTGAAGTGTATTGTGCTACCTTCAGGAAATAGGAGAAACAACTTCAACGTGCTCGTCACCACAAAACTGCAAACGAATTTCTCCTTCTCCACGACAACGCAAGGCGTCACCGAAGTCTGTCCAACCGAGAAGAGCTCTCAAAACTTCATTGGAATGTCCTTATTCATCCGCCTTCCTACTTCCATCTTTTTGGCTCAATGAAGGACGCACTCCATGGAAAGAATTACGTGGATGATGGGGAGGTTGTTCATGCAACAAGACGTTGACTTCGACGGAGACTAGAGGAGTAGTACCATGCGGACATACGAGGGGCGATTGGAAAGTCCGTGGAAAGTCCGAGAGATGGCACCACCAGCGTGTATCGAGGTCATGTTTAGTTAGTAGCGCCTTTGGAAAGAACGCACACAAAGTTTCAGTCATTTTGCTCTATTTCATATTACGGTGACTCTGCACCTTCGATTAGAACAGTTTATAAGCGGTTTGAAAATTTTCGGAGTGGCCATATGGGCACAAGTAATGCTAAACGTTCTGGACGCCCTGTGGAGGTTACGACTCCAAAAAAATGGTTCAAATGGCTCTGAGCACTATGGGACTCAACATCTTAGGTCATCAGTCCCCTAGAACTTAGAACTACTTAAACCTAACTAACCTAAGGACATCACACACATCCATGCCCGCAGCAGGATTCGAACATGGGACCGTAACGGTCGAGCGGTTCCAGACTGAAGCGCATAGAACCGCTCGGCCACTCTGGCCATCTTCTAACCGTCATCGTCGATGACACATTGTTCATTAACCAACTGGCTCTCTTCTTAACTGGTAATGCTTCTCAATGGGGTTAGACACACTGCTCACCAAATTGTCCAGATAAGTCTTTTTGATACTGTCCCATTCCTCTGCAGCAGCCTCTATGATGCTCTATAAGGTCTCTGATGGGACAGGACGATTGCAAACCGCTCGTTTTTGCTTGCCCATGCTTTCCCAATGTATCTGAGATCTGGAGAATACGGAGGCCATTCAATCTGGCTGATGCTGTCCTCCGCTAAGAAGGTGTTGACAAAACTGTGACGGTGAAGCCGTGCATTGTGGTCTATTAGCGCGAATTCCACTCCAGCGGGCTCACCAAATGGAGCCGCAATGCATGCAAGGATGCTGCCCTGATACTTCACACCAGTCCTATTTACCGGCCCCAGGGGGTGTCCAGTGGCTATACGTTTCTGTCCCAGAACATGAGTGAACCACCTTGATAAGGGTACTACCACCCATTCTCTCTTCTGACAGCTCTATCAAAAATTTTTGAGAAAGTAATGTATTCAAGAGTAGCCTCCCATATTTGTAAAAATAAAGTACTAACAAAATGTCAGTTTGGTTTTCAGAAAGGCTTTTCAATAGAAAATGCTCTATACGCTTCCACTGATCAAATATTAAATGCTCTGAATAAATGGACATCACCCATTGGTATTTTTTGTGATTTCTCAAAGGTCTTTGATTGTGTAAATCATGGAATTCTTTTATATAAGCTAAATCATTATGGTTTGAGTGGGGCAGTGCACAAATGGTTTAATTCATACTTAACTGTGAGAATGCAGAAAGTTGAAATAAGTGGTTGATGTAATGTTAAAACAACAGCTGATTCCTCAAACTAGGGGGCTATCAAGTACGGGGTCCCACAGGGTTCGGTCTTAGGTCCTTTACTGTTCTTGATATACATTAATGACTTATCATTCCGCATTGATGAAGCTGATGATACAAGTATGGTAATAACATCCAAAAACCAAGAACTAAGTGATGTAATTTAAATGATGTTTTTCACAAAATTATTAAGTGGTTCTCAGCAAACGGACTCTCTTTAAATTTTGATAAAACACAGTATATACAGTTCCGTACAGTAAATGGCACAACTCCAGTAATAAATATAGATTTTGAACAGAAGTCTGTAGCTAAGGTAGAATTTCCAAAATTTTTAGGAGTGTCCATTGATGAGAGGTAAAACTGGAACAACACATTGATGGTCTGCTGAAACGTCTGAGTTCAGCTACGTGCGCTATTAGGGTTATAGCAAATTTTGGTGATAAGAATCTCAGTAAATTAGCTCACTATGCCTACTTTCATTCACTGCTTTCGTATGGCATCATATTCTGGGGTAATTCATCATTGAGTAGAAAAGTATTCATTGCTCAAAAACGTGTAATCAGAATAACTGCGGGAGCCCACCCACGGTCGTCCTGCAGACATCTATTTAAAGATCTAGGGATCCTCACAGTAACCTCACAGTATATATATTCACTTATGAAATTTGTTGTTAATAATCCAACCCAGTTCAAAAGTAATAGCAGTGTGCATAGCTATAACACCAGAAGAAAGGATGACCTTCACTATGCAGGGTTAAATCTGACTTTGGCACAGAAAGGGGTAAATTATGCTGCCACAAAAGTCTTTGGTCACCTACCAAACAGCATCAAAAACCTGACAGATAGCCAACTAACATTTAAAAATAAATTAAAAGAATTTCTAGATGACAGCGCCTTCTACTCATTGGCTGAATTTTTAGATATAAATTAAGGGGAAAAAGAAACTTAAACATTAGTGTCATGCAATATTTTGTGTAATGTAATATCTTGTACAGACACCTTTTATTAACCTGACACGTTCCACATCATTACGAAGAGTCGTATTCATGATCTATGGAACAAGTATTAATCTAATACAATCTAATCTAATCTAGTCGTCTACGATACAGTTAGGGTGTCAATTTTGTCCTCGTTGCCTCCACACAAGAATGTCAGTATTGTCAGACTGGAGACTGATACGGATCTCATCTAAAACGAGGTTTGTGTCCACTGTTGCCTGGTCCACAGAGTGTGGTTTCACGTCCATGCGACACGAGGCCCGCACCGAAGCTGGTTTAGAGGAGGACCCTTGAGGGGTCTTCTGCCACGTAGTCGCTGCTCGCGGAGCCTATTTCATATTGCTTGTGTTGTAACCTGCACTCCTGTAACTGTTTTTTATTCCAGTCCTTGATCGCAGTATCAATTTCTTTTGACGATGACCGGTTTCAGTCCGTAATGACCATCCTCAGATCATTTCTACACCATGTCCTAAAATGATAAGGCCATAATGGACGTGGATGAGCATGGTCATTATGGACTGAAACCGGTCATCGTCAAAAGAAATTGATATTGTGATCAAAGACTGGAATAAAAGACATTTGACAGTATTGGATCACTGTTCGTATACCTGACTATGTCGCAGCTGGTGACTCCTGTAACTGTTTGGAACTGCCGCTGTAGAGGTGCAGCATTGTCTTAAGGGTATCTGCATGCTATTTTCAACGTTACCGAACGGTTTTCTGCTGAGTAATTACTCTCTGAACAAAGTACCACATGAGCAAATCAGTTACGTTTTTATCTATGATCATATAAAGTTGATCGTCGGTAAAGCAGATGCCAGACTGAGATTCATTGGAAGAATCCTAAGGAAATGCAATCCGAAAACAAAGGAAGTAAGTTACAGTACGCTTGTTCGCCCACTGCTTGAATACTGCTCAGCAGTGTGGGATCCGTACCAGATAGGGTTGATAGAAGCGATAGAGAAGATCCAACGGAGAGCAGCGCGCTTCGTTACAGGATCATTTAGTAATCGCGAGAGCGTTACGGAGATGATATATAAACTCCCGTGGAGGACTCTGCAGGAGAGACGCTCAGTAGCTCGGTACGGGCTTTTGTTAAAGTTTCGAGAACACACCTTCACCGAAGAGTCAAGCAGTATATTGCTCCCTCCTACGTATATCTCGCGAAGAGACCATGAGGATAAAATCAGAGAGATTAGAGCCCACACAGAAGCATACCGACAATCCTTCTTTCCACGAACAATACGAGACTGGAATAGAAGGGAGAACCGACAGAGGTACTCAAGGTACCCTCCGCCACGCGCCGTCGGGTAGCTTGCGGAGTGTGGATGTAGATGTAGATATCTGGTGTTCCTAGTACCTTAGGTAATTGGGCTATGCACTGCTCTGTTTGAAAAAGAATAGCTCAATTAAGTCATAGGGTTGAGCCACACTCTTCTGCTTTTCTTGTCCAGCAGCTGTCTCGCTGGTAATAGTAGTCTTTAGCTGTGACCCTGCAGTCAAATAGTCTGTCCACTGCTTAGAACTTCCAGTTATTAAAATACACAGAAATATAAATAAAATAAAAGGTAAAGAACAATTAAACAAACAGTTATATTATAACATCTGTAATTTATGTAGACTTCAGAGAATTATGTTGAACAATGTTTATTCGTGAAAGAATGTCTCAGCTAAACGAAAATTGGTCAAACGATAATTGAAGGACAGGCAGAAAATTATCGCATCAAATGCATTATATTAAGAGCATTACGAGAATGGCACCAGAATCCCCAACCTAAATAGTCATGTGAGACGTGAAACACTGAGTCCAGTTCGTGACCAAAATACCCAAAATATTCACCAGCTCAAAGTACTTCAGAGTCAACAGGATGATTCACAAACTAACGTACATGTGATAACGAGTAGAAACTCATATTCTGTCTGTTTTCAATTCTGTAATGTGGCGTAGCAGCCATTTACTGCCCAGAATCAGTCACCCACACGATCAAATAAACATACTATATCACCAGGCCGTCAAGAACCAATGTAAAAGTCTTCATCAAGATCTGAACTAAAAGTGCCCAGAATCTCTCCCTCGAGTGCACCATTTGAGGAAAAGAGTGCCTCCACTTGATTTCAGTGGTGTTCCACTATTGCTTGCTTTTCCATTGGCTGAAGGCCATTCCAACCAAAATCATATCGTTCTTAAGTGACATTATTTGACTCAACCTGACCACTTCCCAGACTAAACTAATATATTACAACAATATTTGAACAAAGAAATGTTGTAAACAGTTTGTCACACTCAGACCACACAGTATATATAAATAAAGGTTTGTTCATAAATAAAAAAGTGGTCCTGGGGCTGTCCGCCAATGCTCAGCCTCACAAGCAAATTCACCTCACCCCGTACCAATAACAGGCCGCTGAATAACTAGCCTGCCTACCCATAACGTTACATGTGATACACGGATATCGGTCCTGCACACATGTTGTTTTTCTTCTGCGGCCACTTCTAGCTGGAGACGTGTTCCAGATTCTAGAGAAATCACTTTGACATTCGCTGCGGCGTCCATCTGTCTCATTCCTTGCACCATTAGAGTGATTATACGGAGCCTATGATTGCACGTTATTGTTGTCCAAACCATTCTCAAGCAACACAACTCCTGTAATGACACACGGCACAAGTACTGTAATGTTTACAGGTGACGCAGTTGCCACAGACTGTACATAGTGCCTCCTCACAGTAGAAACATGGACTGTTTCCGCTAGAATTACATTATAAACAAACCAATGTACTCATAAAGTAATTTATTTCTAGATCACACCGTTCAATATTAATGTTTCGACAATATGCAACACTTTTTTGACCTAGGTATTTTGGTGTTCTGCCCATTACGAAACTCTGTAATAATGTTGGCTTTCCACCTTTCTCTGTTCCTCTGTCTACTGCTATTATTATTATTATTATGTAACTGTTTTGCGCTTTCACTCTAGCTATCACCTTGTACCCTTTTGTCCCTCTAACTCTTTTTCCTTTCATCGTTCCCTCTAAACGATCTCAGAGCTAACATCATCTCCTTAGATACTGTCCTAACCACTTTTCCTTAAATCTCTTGTTATATTTGCCTTTTTTTCCACTAACCCTTTTTAATATTTCTTCATTCATAACTATATCCGGCTTATCTCCTCCATCTTGCTCCACTTCCACAACCTCAAAGTCCTCTAATTTCTTTCATTTTCGTTCCTTAAAGTCCATGTTTATGTGGCATACTAATCACAGTGCAAATAAAACATTTTTACTGCTCATTTTGTCAGCTGTCTGTTCAGTTTCCCACATACTAGTTTCTTCCTCCTGTTGAATGCTTCCCTAGCCATTGCAATTCTGGTTTCAGTTTCTTGAGTCATGTCATATCCTCCATTGCTAAGATGTCTAATTGTTTGTAACTTTTTACTTGTTCGGTAGCATCCTGTTCTAATCTTATGCTTGTCTCTCTTTTCCCTCTTTACCAATGACCATATCGTTGGTTTTAAAACTATCAGTCTCATCCCATACTCTTGGCAAGCTGCACACAGATCTCCTACTATTTCGTTCAATATTAATTCATCGTCAGCCAAAAGCATCATTTCATCATCGAATTTTATACGTTCTACCCTTGTCCCACCGACAGATACAATTTTATTCCCATCAACACATTCCTGTACTGTATATATATATATATATATATATATATATATATATATATATATATATATATATATATGTATATATATATATTGAACAAGTTGGGACAGAGACAACATCCTTGTTTGAGCCCTCTGGCTAACATATACAGGGTTGTAATTTTTGAACCACATGAAATAAAACCGTCATAACTTCTGAACGGTTAGCGGCAGGATATTTAAACTGCACGGCCGGCCGCGAAGCATGATGGGAATTAATATGCGCATGCATCCTTTGGTTCAGCGACGAAGCCCACTTTCATTTGGATTGGTTCGTTAAGAAGCAAAATTGGCGCATTTAGGGGACTGAGAATCTACATTTCGCGGTAGAGAAGTCTCTTCGCCCTCAACGGGTAACTGTGGGGTTTGCAGTGTCCAGTCACGGAATAATCGGTGCAATATTCCTTGATGGCATAGTGACTACAGAACGGTATGTGAAGGTTTTGGAAAGTGATTTTATCTCCATTATCCGAAGTGTCCCTGATTTCGACAAGATGTGGTTCATCAAGACGGAGCTCGACTCCATCGAAGCAGGAGAGTGTTTGGTGTCCTGGAGGAGCAGTCTGGGGACCTCATTCTGTCTCTGGGGTACCCAGGGGCCACTGGCATGGGCCTCGATGGGCCGCCATATTCTCCGGATCTGCACACATGCGACTCCTTTTTGCGAAGCTGTATTAAAGACAAGGTGTACGGCAATAAACCCAAAACCATTGATGAGCTGAAAGCAGCCATTCAGGAGATCATCGACAGCATCTATGTTCCGACACTTCAGCGGTTCATGCAGAATTTCGCTATTCGTCTGCGCCACATCATCTCCAATGACCTAAATTCGAATATCCGTAGTAAGTTTACATGTCGAATGAAGTGCGTGCACGCCGTAGTCGGTAACTAATTTACGTTTTTTTTTTCATGTAGTTCAATAATTGTCATCCTGTACACACTTGTGCAATCGAATTTAATTTCCCCACAACGATGTTAACCATTTATCTGCCACAACTGTCAACTGTCTCGTGGACTGAAAGCCAGATTTAATGATGTCCAGTGTATGGTTTGATGTCAGCAATATCGTATTCATAAACTTGTTTCAAATAATTTTTGCGCAGTGACGACTCATCTAGTACCCTGTGGCTACTGATACTGTCCAAAAAGTTCTTAAAAGTAGGCTTCTTCAATACGTTCCGTGCCGCAGTAGCCAACGCTAAAACCTCGCGCAAGGCTAGATTAAAGTAGTCCATTGCACTGCTTGTCACAGAGGAAATTATTAATGGTTGAACCTACGGTTTGATCTTCTTCCTAGTGGCTCTCGTAATACGAGCTGCGAAATGTTTGTATTGAAGGAAATGTACCTAAAATTTAAACAAACAAACTCTAAGAACATGACAGTAACTAAAAAATAAGAATGTAATCGTATAAAAATGTCAGTTTCATTTGAGTCGCATACACTTGTCAGTAAACTAATTTTAAATTTCGATTTGAACATTACGAGGAATCAGAACAGGAAGATGACTGGTGGATAAAATGATTGATAAAAGTAACCTCTGTTTATTTACTTGTTTTTGATAGGCTTCACAAAAAGTCACTCGGCTGCCAGTTGTGAAACTGGAGTCTTCCCCTAATACAATGGAAGAAAAAAACAGTTTTTGACGATATATGCTTAAGCGTGATGACATTGCACATAACGCGCACTATTCAAAGTGGCAGCTGTGCTTCGTAACAAATCAAGTGCCACCGATTTGTTTCCCTAATATACCTGTCCACTGTCTGGCGGCATTTAAGTAAAGACTGGCTGGGCTTGTTCCAACGCAGCGACGTGAGAATATACGAGTATTATCAAAGCAGCAATGCGGCAACAAGTGCTGAGATGTTGTGATGCATACGTAACTATAACAAGTATTTTCCACAAATGAAGCGGAGAATGGAAGTGCTTGCCACACGAAAACGTAAGTAAATATGAGTATAGGCGCGAAAACATCGCGAAAAACTAAATTACATTCTAGAAGATAGGTTAACTCCCAGCAAAAAACTTTCTCATCAATAATGTTTGGTTGCAGATGAGAAGCTACCTGTAGTAATTAACACGAAAGTGATCCAGAAAATGCATGCACACCAAATGTAAAGGTATTTAAAAAAAGAAACGACCTGTTGTTTGAACTAAAAATGTACATAATTTTATAATTATCTAACAAAAATGTTCACATTGCAGAATAAATAAAAACGAAAACTCACTGATGATGACACAGTGGTGCCGAAACATGTTTGGGTACTGAGAAAAACAGTGTTTTGCATAACTGGCGGACCTCACATCCAAAAATTTTAACTGCAAACACGGCCTGATACAAGGAGCCGCAAATCAAAAACATGAAAATGTTTCTTATTTGACTCACAATACGTCTGCTGTTAACAATAACAGCGTGGTAGAGAAAAACTGTTAGTCTATATAGTGAATGATTATTGGAATATAAGGTCGCCACTTACCTAAAATTAGAATAACATCATGCCGATCTGTAGTTTAAACGAGGATAACTTACCTAACAATGTATTTCAACCATTAGTATGTGTAAGGTGAAACTACGGGAAATGCCAGTCCTACAAAACGACACAAGAAAATTTTACTCAGAATATACGTCAGTTTAAGCGACTCATGAAATAAAAGTGCCACTATAGCCATCTCATCACATTAACAGCAAAATCGCAAAAGTATCTGCACAGCGAAACAACTGCATTGTCGGTATGCATCAAGAATACGTCTTCACCCTACGGACCGCAGAAATCCCCTTATAACTAGCCAATAAGCAACCTGTATTCCTCCGCCCAGCCTTTCCTTGATTTTCTTTCACAAAAACGCTAAAAGGTGATGAAACTAAGGTTATCATCCTGTACTGGCGACCTAGAGGTGTGAGAATCGTATTTTAATCCATCGCGGTCTAATTTCGTTTACGTATTACGAACAGCGCTACAACGGCTGAAGTCTCCTATTCAGATGCAGATTGTGCCCGACCGTTGATTCTGAACGAAACAAGGCGTCTGTGAGTGAGAAAAGAAAGCTCTTTGCCACGTGAAAAATATAGTCTAGTGACCTAAAAGACAGATATCACGTAACCAGCACTGAGACTCTGACGTACGTTGGGGTTCACTGTGTATCTAGAACAAACTGTGGACTGAGTCTTCTGAACATTTCTTGTTCTGGCTCACAGTTTCATATCCCGGGCGTTCCCTAAAAATTATAGCATATTCGACTTGCCGCGAAAAAACTTCGAGGAACACAAATCGACACTCCATTCACACGTACGTGTAGAAAGACAGAGATATTAAGCACTAATGTCAATATTCTGGTATATGATACTACCATAGTGTAACAAACATTTCTGATCCCCTAGAAAAGTCATTAACAGTCATAAAGCGAAAATTAAAAGAGTCTGAATCATATCATATCCGTTCCCCGCTAATAACCACAAGTTTTCAGGTTCTGCCTGGCTTTATTGCCAGTTTAATAACTCGCAAGCTCTGAAAGCAATTTTCTACATTCCGCCGACACCGACGAAATTAATTTCGTGTGTCGCCCGCTACTGTTTTAATTTCACTAATTATTTTTAACCAGACTGAAATTAAATGTTTCGCAACCGGCAAAAGCTAGACTAGCATTCAACAAAGGTCACGAAGAGGCAAATAGTAAAAAAAAAAAAAGTGTGCAAGGGTGCGAAGTTCGTTTCAGTCACGTCCATCCTTGAAGTTGTCGGAGTTTTCGCGAAACTTGGTGTACTTCTGCGTTCTCTGCTAGTTTGTTTTACACTCCACTTGACTTAATAACTTTTGACCACCTTTCTGCACTGAAGGCAACTTTACATTCGTATATTTGCTCTCTAACAACGGCCAGCTATTTCATACGAGAAAGAAGCTACAATCTGACCATCATCGTGTAATAATTTCGCAAGCTGCTGGTAAAAAAAAAAAAAAAAAAAAAAAAAAAAAAAAAAAAAAAAAAAAAAAAAAAAAACTGAGTCTGGGCGATCCTAATTTCGATCAGTATAATTAAAATGGTTGTCTATTTGACCTCAGAATGGCTCTTTGAGTTTACACATGTAGCATACACCGACACACGGTGTCCACTGATCTCCGCGGCACTAGATGTTGCCTGGTTGAACCGCTGGCAAGCAACGGCTCGGAAAATGTGAGAGGCGATTTTTTTCCCCCAAAAAGCAGGTTGGTTTTATTCAGGAATCTAATACACTATATTATTCCTCGCCTTTCTGGCTACAAAATCCTATTTTCCAACGTAGTCTCCGTTCAATGCGTCGACCTTAACCCCTACTCACTGGGAGGGCCTGAATGACTGTGTGGTACCATTCTAGTGGTCGACGTCGGACCCAACGTCCTGCTGGATCAATAATCTCCCCATCATCCACGTACTGCTGCCTGTGCAGTCATCGTTCATTGGGCCAAACAGGTAGAAGCCGCAAGGTGCGAGATCTGGGCTGTAGGTTGGATGAGGAAGAACAGTCCAGTGGAGTTCTGTGAGTTCCTCTCGGGTTCCGCAGACTTGCATGAGGCCTTGGACTGTCATGGAGGAGGAGAGGTTCGCTTGCATTTTTGCAGCGACGAACACGCTAAAGTCGTTTCTTTAATTTCCTGAGGGCAGCACAATACACTTCCGAGTTGATCGTTGCACCATGAGGAGGACATCAATCAGAATAACCCGTTCAGAGTCCTAGAAGACCGTCACTATGACTCTACCGGCTGAAGGTGCGGTTTTGAACTTTTTCTTCAGAGGAGAGGTGGTGTGGCGTCATTGCACGGATTGCCGTTTTATTTCCGGTTCGAAGTTATTTACCATGTTTCATTGCTTATGACAATGTTCGACAGAAAATTGTCACAATCAGCCTTGTAACGCGCAAGTAATTTCTCACAGATAGTCCTTCGTTGCTCTTTATCGTCTTGTGTTTGGTGGAGAGAACCCAATGGGCACACAGGTCTGAGTACCCCAGCTGGTAGACGAATGTGTCAGCACTACCAACAGAGACGTCCACTTTTGCAGCGAAGTGTTTGCTTGCGATCCGTCGGTCGCCTCGAATGAGAGTGTCCACACGTTCCAACATTGCAGGAGACACAGCTCTGTGCGGCAGGCCGGCGTGAAGGCGATCGACGACCTTGTTGTCATGATGACTGACGCCTGGCCCAACGACTCAGCGGGCTTTCGTTCACTGCCTGGTGCCCGCAGAAATTCTTCAAATCTTCAGTGTCTTCAAATGGCTCTGAGCACTATGGGACTCAACATCTGAGGTCATCAGTCCCCTGGACTTAGAACTACTTAAACCCAACGAACACGCATCCATGCCCGAGGCAGGAATCGAACCTGCGACCGTTACAGCAGCGCGGTTCCGGACTGAAGCGCCTAGAACCACTCGGCCACAGCGGCCGGCGCAGAAATTCTGCAAGCGCCTGTGTATATGTGCACTGCTCTGGCCTTCAGCCAAAGGAAGCTTAATGACAGCTCCCTGGTTGGAACTCACCTTCGTTACAGACGCCATTTTGAATGGTAGGTACAGCGCTGCCGCCTATCGCAAGTTGCTGAGTACAAAAAAAAAAAAAAAAAAAAAAAAAAAAAAAAAAAGATTATCTGAGTTATTTGACCTCAGAATGGCTCTTCGAGTTTACACTTGTAGCATACACCGAAACACGGTGTCCACTGATCTCCGCGGCACTAGGTGTTGCCTGGTTGAACTGTTGGCAAGCAACACCTCGGAACTCCATGAAATTATTGGGGCTGAATTTCGAACATTCCACAATGTCCGACAACAAATTCCGCATATTTTCAGCCTAAACTGTCCGAGAAAAAAATTTGTTGCATTACTTATTGAACGCCTATCGTGTATAAGTAGGCAACAACGAATGGGGAACCGTTCTATCGGCGATCAGGCTGCAATCGGGGACATCCGCTGATTTAAGTGACTTTGACAAAAGGCCAATTGTTATAGTCTGGTGTGTGACAACGGGTATAATTGGTCAGCTGTTCGCTGTTATTGTTGTGACAATTTAAGGAAAGTGAAGGTGGTTGCCGGCCGGTGTGACCGAGCGGTTCTAGGCGCTACAGACTGGAACCGCGTGACCGCCACGGTCGCAGGTTCGAATCCTACCTCGGGCATGAATGTGTGTGATGTCCTTAGGTTAGTTAGGTTTAAGTAGTTCTAAGTTCTAGGGGACTGATGACCTCAGAAGTTAAGTCCCGTAGTGCTCAGAGCCATTTGAACCATTTCAACCATTTTGAAGGTCGCTGAAACCACGAGTGGGCGATAAGGTGCTGGACATCCACGCCACATCCCAGAATGCGTAGGTCAGAGGTTTGCCGCTTCCATAACGAAAGATAGACGGCAGATATGACGACGGAGAACAGTGCCGCATCAGGCGCAACTGTTTCAGAATACACAGTTCAGTGCGAACTGCTAAACGTGAGACAACAGCAGGCGGACCATAAGTGTGACAATGTTGACCTAAAGAGATCGTCAAAAACGACTGCAGAAGGCACAGGATCATCTAAATTGGTTCAAAATGGTTCAAATGGCTCTGAGCACTATGGGACTTAACATCTGTGGTCATCAGTCCCCTAGAACTTAGAACTAATTAAACCTAACTAAGGACAGCACACACATCCATGCCCAAGGCAGGATTCGAACCTGCGACCGTAGCGGTCACGCGGTTCCAGACTGAAGCGCCTAGAACCGTACGGCCACACCGGACGACTCTAAATTGGCCTATGGGTCAATGGACACATGTCGCCTGTTGGTATGAATCACGATTCTCATTACACCAGGACGGTGATCGAGTCTGTATACACCATCATCCAGGGTAACGTCTGCTGAAAGCATGCATCACGCGACGAATGCAGGCCGATTGGTGCAACTATCTAATGTTCCAAAACGCCGCGCATAAAAACTAGATTCTTTCGCGCTCACACCTCGGTTATATTGTTCATAGAAAGGTAGGGTCAAATGTTTTGGATAGCCCTTGTGCTGCGGACCATTTGTATGCCCAACAGAAGGATCGTCTTACTATGGCTACCCTCCAGTACAGAGTCAATATTTTATTGTTACACACTTCATCCTGTTTAGGCCAATGGAGCAACTCGGTTTGCTCTTTTTGCATAAAATGTGGTCTACGGTGTGCCTTAAGGGGTTTCTGGAGGCACCATTTAGTTTAAGGGCGGTTCTTGACAAAACCCCAAAAACAGGTTTTTGGGTACCAAAACCTATCCGCAGATTCCAACACAGGTACGCACAGTAAATGCTTGTAATTTTTCGATATATTTCTATTATCTAGAGCTCGAAAAAGCTTGAAAATTTTCTTAATATCTTTATCACTTTTCAAGATACATAGTTCAAAGTTACCCTACTTGATGTTGTTGTTGTTGTTGTTGTTGTTGTTGTTGTCTGAAGACTGATTTGATGCAGCTCTCCATGCTACTCTATCCTGTGCAAGCCTCTTTATCTCCCAATAACTACTACCACCTGCGTCTTTCTGAATCTGCTTACTGTATTCATCTCTTGGTCTCCCTCTACGATTATTACCCCTACCCTTCCCTCCAGTACTAAATGGTGATCACTTTATGTCTCAGGATGTGGCCTGCCAACTTATCACTTCTTCTAGTCAGGTTGTACCACAAATTCCTCTTCTCCCCAGTTCTACTCAGTACCTCCTCATTAGTTATGTGATCTATCCATCTAATCGTCATCATTCTTCTGTAGCACGACATTTCAAAAGCTTCTATTATCTTCTTGTCTATACTTTTTATCGTTCATGTTTCACTTCCATACATGACTACACTCCATACAAATACTTCAGAGAAGACTTCCTGACCCTTAAATCTATACTCGATGTTAACAAATTCCTTTTCGTCAGAAAAGCTTTCCTTGCCATCGCCTTTCTACATTTTATATCATCTCCACTTCGACGATCGTCCATTATTTTGCTGCCCAAATAGCAAAACTCATCTACTACCTTAAGTGTCTCATTTCATAATCTAATTCCCTCAGCATCACCTGATTTAATTCGACTACATTCCATTATCCTCGTTTTGCTTCTGTTGATGTTCATCTTATATCCTCCTTTCAAGACACTTCCATTCCCTTCAACTGTTCTTCCAAGTCCTTTGCTGTCTCTGACAGAATTATAATGTGATCGGCAAACCTCAAGGTTTTTGTTTCATTTCCCTGAGCTTTAATTCCTATTCTAAAGTTTTCTTTGGTTTCCTTTACTGCTTGTTCAATGTACAGATTGAATAACATCGTGGTTAGGCTACAACTGTGTCTCAGACCCTTCTCAACCACTGCTTCCCTTTCGCGCTCCTCGACTCTTATAACTGCCGTCTGGTTTCTGTACAAGTTGCAAATAGCTCTTCTATCAGTTTTTCCATTCTTCTGTAAAGAATCCGTGTTAGTATTTTGCAACAATGAATTATTAAACTGATAGTTCGGTAATTTTCACATCTGTCAACAAAGCTTTCTTTGGAATTGAAATTATTACATTCCTCTTAAAGTATCCGGGTATTACACCTGTCTCATACATCTTCCACAACAGATGGAAGAGTTTTGTCGTGGCTGGCTCAACCAAGGCTGTCTGTGGTTCTGACGGAATATCATCTACTCCCGGGGCCTTTTTACGACTCTAGTCTTTCTGAGCTCTGTCAAATTCTTCTCGCAACACCATATCTTCCATTTCATCTTTATGTACACCCACTTCCTTTTCTATAATATTGCCCTCAAGTTCATCTCCCTTGTATAACCCTCTATATACTCCTTCCACTTTTCAGCTTTCCCTTCTTTGCTTAAGACTGACTTTTCAATTGAGCTCTTGATATTCATACAGCCGCTTCTCTTTTCACTAAGGTCTCTTTAATTCTGCTGTAGCCGGTACCTGTCTTTCCCCCAGTGAAACATGCTTCTAAATCCTTACATTTTTCCTCTAGCCATTCGTGCTTAGCCATTTTGCGCTTCCTGTCAGTCTCATTTTTATAGCTTTGTATTCCCTTTCTTATGCTTCATTTTCTGTATTTTTTAATTTTCTCCTTTCATCAGTTAAATTCAATATCTCTTATGTTATCAAAGATTTCTATTAGGCCTTGTCTTTTTACCTATTTGATTCTTTGCTGCCTTCGCTATTTCATCCCTCCCAGCTACTCATTCGTCTTCTACCGTATTCATTTCCCCTGTTCTAGTTATCTGTTGCCTAATGCTCCCTTTGAAACTCTCAACAGCCTCTGGCTCTTTCAACTTATCCATGTTCCAGCTTCTCAATTTCCTACCTTTTTGCAATTTCTTCAGTTTTAATCTAATGATCAATAAATTGTGGTCAGTGTCCACATCTGCCCCTGGAAATGTCTTGCAATTTAAAATGTTTCCTAAATTTCTGAAGCCTTCCGGTGTCTCCACGTCTCTTCCACGTATACAGCCTTCTTTTATGATTCTTAAACCAACTGTTAGTGATGGTTAAATACGCTCTTGGCAAAATTCCTTTCCTCCACTCCATATTCACCTATTATTTTTCCCTCTCTTCCTTTTTTTGCTGTCGAATTCAATTCCCCCATGACTATTAAATTTTCGTCTGCCTTAACCATCTGAATAATTCCTTTTATCTCATCATACATTTCTTCAATCTCTTCGTCATCTGCTGAGCAAGTTGGCATATAAATTTGTACTACTGTAGTGGCTACGATAATGCGTTCACTATATTGTTCATAATAACTTACCTGCATTCAAATTTTATTATTCATTATTAAACCTACTCTTGCATTACCCCTATTTGATTTTGTATTTATAACCCTGCACTCGCCTGACCAGAAGTCCTGTCCCTCCTGCCAGCGAAGTTCGTTGATTCCCACTATATCTAACTTCAACCTACAAATTTCCCGTTTTAAATATTTTTATCTACCTGCCAGATTAAGGGATCTAACATTCTATGCTCTGATCCGTAGAATGCCAACTTTGTTTGTCTCGATGACGGCATGCTCCTGAGTAGTCACCGCCTGGAAATCGGAATGGGAGACCATTTTCCCTCTGGAATATTTTACCTTAGAGGATGCTATCATTATTGAACCATACAGTAGAGCTGCATACCTTTGATAAGAGTTACGGCTGTAGTTTCCCCTTACTTTCAGCCGTTTGCAGTAACGGCACAGCAAGGCCGATTTGGTTGATGTTACAAGAACAGATTAGTCAATCATCCACACTGTTGCCCTTGCAACTACTGAAAAGGCTTAAGGAACCACACGGCCTCTCAACAGATATCCCTCCGTTGTGGTTACTCCTACGGTACGGCTACCTTTATCGCTCAAGCGCGTAAAATACGCACGTGAAATCAGGTGTGATGCGAAAACATTGTTTATAAAGTGACGTAGAACAGAGAAATATGCTGTAAAGTGTTCCGTTATCATCGGAACGATTCAGGCAACTCCATGTCGTTGTAGTACTGATACACATGCAAAATTTTTGTGCACATAAAATCCTGTCTGAGGTGTAAAATTGTATGGTTTTGCGTTATTTCAATTTCATATCAGTAGACTATCAAAATTTTACTCGCCCATAAAATTTTTTTCATATGGGGGAGGTGCACTGCTGTAACAGTGAAAATAAGGGAATCAGCGGAAAAATTCTCCTTTTAGAGAACAAAAAAGGCGAATGCGCCCCGGTTTAAAAGACTCCGGCTGAAAAGTGGGGTAGCAGCTGCCTCATTCTAACTTCCTCGGCACTTTTAAAATTTTGCGTGTTAAAAGAGGGTGAATATGTTCGCATGTCATATTGTTTGGGAAAAATTTTAAAGGTGCTGAGGAAGACAGAATGGCTTTCCAGTCAAATCTTTTAATAAACAGGATAAAAAAAATGGTTCAAATGGCTCTGAGCACTATGGGACTTAACATCTATGCTCATCAGTCCCCTCGAACTTAGAACTACTTAAACCTAACTAACCTAAGGACATCACACAACACCCAGTCATCAAGAGGCAGAGAAAATCCCTGACCCCGCCGGGAATCGAACCCAGGAACCCGGGCGTGGGAAGCGAGAACGCTACCGCACGACCACGAGCTGCGGACAAACAGGATCATATACGCCGTTTTCGTGCTCCGACTGGAACATTTTTTCGCTGGTTATGCTATGGGGAACATTCACCTGAGCTTCCATGGAACCTGTGATACTGATGGAATGGCACCATAATAGCTGTGGAGTACGTAAGAATTTCTGTGTGGACTAACAGCAGCCGTTCACGCTTCATGTTGTCGCCGACTGTGTGACACCTTCCAGAACGTCCCCGACTGTGTGGCACCTTCCAGAACGATAACTGTCCGTCTCACATGAGCAGAACCGAGCTACAGTCGTTTGAAGAGCTTGATAGTGAACTCTGTATTGTGTCTTCACCACGGTATTCACCTGGTCTGAAGTCGATGGGACATTACGTCAGGCTCTGTATTTGCGGAAAATGCGTGACCTTTGCGTACATGTCTGGTGCACAAACCTCTGGAAACCTATGAAAGACTTATATTGCGTTCCAGAGCTGGACCAACATCCTATTAACTAGGTCGTTATAGTGTATAATGAAATTTTCTTTCAGTTTAAACCTTATTTTAAGAACGACACAGAATTCAGAACTGTTTTTTTTCCGTCACTGAGCTTCCAACTTAGGTTTCGTATTGTAACGGGACATCCTCCTCTATCATTACTTTTCCTTAACACTAGTTGTCGATACCAGTATTATTTTTCGAATTTTGGACAGGTCAGTATTATCTCAGTTGCTTTTCTGAAAACTTTCATATAATTTTATACACGGTATATTATACTTCAAGCTAAAATCTATGAAAAGGAATTAATTTATAAAATATTTTAGTTTCGATGCTATAATCGATAAGTACTAGTTCTGAATGTTCAGTTAAACTTTTTTAGATACATTCGAAATTACGAATTATTTGCACACTTAAAATTTCTATTATTAATTACGCAATCCTGTACTGTTTGCTATGTTTATTTCTGTATTCATTTATGAAATAATAATCGAAGTTAATAATGTAACGAAAACTAGTAGGAAGTGATTTGTTAAAAAAGTTTTAGACTCTTTGGAACATTGTTATTTCCGCACTGTGTGAGAGTCGTAATAACTTGCCTCTGATGTGGTCAGACTTATATCTGTATAATAGGTGCGAGCAATGTAATTTGGCTTTGTTAAGGTGAAAAATTAAAATACTGTATGATATACTAATATGTGAGAAAATTTACATAAAAATGGTGCAGTAACAATCTTCCAATTTATTTAGTTCAAAACCAACCGTGAGGACCTGATGTTTGATTTTCAGCTTCAAGAATCAGCCCGTTGGCCCATAAGAACTGCAACCATCTCAACATGACAAGCTAAGAAAACCGGAAAGTTTATTGTGATCTTAGCTCCTCTCAAATCTTCATAAAAGACTTTGTTTATTAATTACTTGGACTGGGCATTGTTGAATGTGGACAATAGATGGAAGAGGGAATGAGGGGGGGGGGGGGGGGGGGATTGCAGTATCCCAGGTCAAAGATCATATCTACGAGCACTTAACTTTTTGCACGTAGTATTGAAACCCTCTTGCATTGTCTGTAGATACGTTCACACAGAAAGAAGTCTGCATGCCGGAGGGTATAAAATATTTTTGAGTCGGCCGATCAAAAAAATGGTTCAAATGGCTTCGAACACTATGGGACTTAACATCTGAGGTCATCAGTCCCCTAGAACGTAGAACTACTTAAACCTAACTAACCTAAGGACATCACCCACATCCATGCCCGAGGCAGGATTCGAACCTGCGACCGTAGCAGTCACGCGGTTCCGGACTGAAGCGCCATAACCGCACGGCCACCGCGGCCGTGAGTCGGCCGATCACAGTGACGTTTCGTTATAACGATTTTATGTAAAGGTACACGCTTGGACGGCAGAAAAATCGGACGATACCAGAGTCCGGAGCAAGGGAGAAAATTATCGGCCTCTCACTCGTCATTGGCCAAGGGTGTCACTCGTACAATTGTATACAAGAGACCGCGCATGTGTTGATTTCAGTCAGTCGATTAAATATATTTTTTGGAAACTACGATAGAGAGAAATAATGCATTGACTTTGTCGACTTACGTTCTCAGCTTCAAATAAATATAACATTTACAAAATGGGTAATGCTAATATTAAATAGGAAACTCTTTCTATTGTTCTGCAAAACTTCAAGGATTCTCTCACGAACCGGTTTTCGGCTTCTTAACCCACCTTCGGAATACATTATTGCTTTACTAGTGATACAGTGAACAGTTTTCTAAAATACAGGTCTTAGAACTATTGAAATGAAATGAATGTAATGTCCAATGGTCCGCTGTCGCTGTAATTGTTCACGTCAGTTATAAACCCACACAACCAGTTTCGCAACTTTTTAAGTTGCATCTTCAGGTGTAAATATGCTATTCCATAGTTGCAGAATGCCGCAGTGTAACAATTCGCGTGGCTAGGTAATGTTTTCAGCCCTCCTGAATTGGAAGAAAAAGGCATCGCCAGTTGATAAAATAATCATCGTTAATGATGATGTCATGTCTGTGTTAAGTCTTCGGAAGCCGAAAGCCGGTTCATGGCCGAATCATTGTAATTTGGCAGAACATTAGGAAGAGTTTCCTTTTTAACATTATAATCTCGTTCTGTCAAGCTCCGACGGGTTAATTCAATCAATTAATGGCTAATATTGTTTACTTCATATACGTACTTACATTAAGATAATTAAAAGACTTACGAAGGTACTACTCCAGGCGGATGTAAAATGCATATGTGCAACGGAAAATACTGAACGCTAAAATGATGATTTGGCCCTGTCTGACTACCCCCTGAAGAAGATTTTAGGATCTCTTAATGCTCTTTAACATATAACCTCAACTTAAATGAATGATTAACGCAACTAATACTACCAAAAGATAAACGTTGTTTCTTATTACACATTTATTGTAGATTGAAAAACAACCCTTTATTACAAAGGTCTATATTTCCTAAATAAAATTTCTGATCAATTGCCCAACTCTGTCCCTTTTTGTGGCCACACGATCTAACATAAATAACGCGAAATGACTGACATCATCTATGTACCAAACACTAGCAGACCCTACTTTCAAAGATGATCTACGGTGATGTGGAAATAAACTAGCGTGATCACAGCTGTTTAGCTTTATAGCAATATCACCGTATGTACTGCGTCCGGTTCGTCAAAGCGATGTTTCTCGTACACGTCTGCGCCGATGGAAGAACTCCAGCCACAAAATAAAACTCTTTCAAACACTAGGACGGCAGAAGGCGGTCCTCTGACTAATATACTCTAATACTGCCTTCTCCTCTCAGTGTTCTACAGACGAGAAACGCGAACTCCCAGCCACAAGGACGGAGTTCAAATAACGTCTCAACATAAGCATAAGCACAAGAAGTGCACTCAATCACTGAATGCTGCATACTCAATGACGACTTCCAACCCAGAGGCGAAGTCCTGAATCGTATAAGTTCGCAACAGTACAGAGCCAAACTGTTCTAACTAAAAACTCTCCTGAGAGCAAAGACAAGTCCTCTGTACCAACAGAGCTGATACTGAGCGACTGTCACACACGGGCGCTCAAAACAGAAAACCCTTCCTCTCCACCGCTGGCTTCCCAGCAACACTCGGCTCCCCTCCCTCGTAATTGCAGAAGGCAAATATTCTTCTCGAAACCATGGAATATTCTCCCTCTCTGCAGATTCTTCCGAATGCTAACCAACCATGTTTTAGGCTTTTGTCGTCCAGAACGGAAAGTTTGCGAGGAAATACCTATGCTCGTACAATGGTACGCTTCTGAGTAATATCCGCAGAAATAACCCAGCCTGGCTGATTTCAAAGGTGACACTTCCTTGCTCCTCTCAGCTGCATCCAATATTTTCATAGTTTCCGAAGTATAATCCTTCCAGCCTAGCTACAATACCGGCCAGCCGCTGCTGTATTGTGGCTATCGGGGTTAGCCAAGCGGTCTTGGGTGCTGCAGTCATGGAATGTGCCTGGCTGATTTCCGAGGTGACACTTCCTTGTTCCTCTCAACTGCATCCAAAATTTTCATAGTTTCCGAAGTATAATCCTTCCGGTCTAGCTACAATACTGGCCAGCCGCTGCTGTTCTGTGGCCATGCGGTGTTAGCCAAGCGGTCTAAGGTGCTGCAGTCATGGAATGTGCGGCTGGTCCCGGCGGAGTTTCGAGTGCTCCCTCAGGCATGGGTGTGTATGTTTGTCCTTATGATAATTTAGGTTAAGTAGTGTGTAAGCTTAGGGACTGATGACCTTAGCAGTGAAGTCCCATAAGATTTCACACACATTTGAACATTTTTTGCTGTATTGTGTTTCTGCGCTCAGGTGTCCAGGCGGTCCATCTTGGCACTTCCTGTGTCAAGCAGGACCAGCACACCTGTGCGGGCGTTTTTCCACCTAGGGCTTGAGTTCCGCCTGCTGTTATCTCCACTGGCGTTCCAACCTCTACCAGTATAGGCAATCATTCATTACGCCATTCTAATAATAAAGACACTCTGTCACCTTTCATCCAAAAGCGTTAACAATTATTTACAAAACATACGTGACAATGTTAGTCTTCTTTAAATATTCATATATACAATGTACAACCTATCAAATCATACCTAATTGTGGTTGTAGATCAGGGCAAAATATGTAGATGAGTGCTTGTAAGGTGCGAAATTATAGCCACCTTACAACTTTCAATACATGAAGCACTCTGGTGCACAAAACTTAGGGATGAAAGTAACTTTTAGATGGTCAGTGCCAAGAAATGCAACTCAGTGAAACTTGGATCATACATAGAAAGAACTGCTACAGTATAGTACATTGCAGAAGGTAGCTGAAATAAATACGCTTACTTTATTTTTTTATTAGTTTATTGGTTTAACATGATCACATTAATGCCATCAGGCCTTGTCTTACGTAGCACCAGAAATGACACTTTTACTCACAGACAATAGTTACACTATAGTCACTGCCATTCATGACGGTCTCTTGGACTTCAGCAACGGCGGGACACGATTCCTAATAACCTGTGTGATCACCATGGACGGCAATATACGCTACGCAACGTGCCCCCATCATGGCCACAAGGTTGGTAAGCAGTTCTCGTGGTGGGGCGCTCCATTCCTCCTCCAGTGCGGCTGACAACTGCTGGATGGTTTATAGTGCACGTGAACGTGCTGCCTTACGTCTCCCCGAAGCATCCCACACGTTTCCGGTGGGTTTTTAGGTCGGGAGAACCAGCTGGCCAGTCTATTCTCCGAATATCCTCCACCTGCACAGTTCGATGTCATCAAGTAAAATGAAGTCACGGCCGAATGCACCACATAAAAGACGAACACTAACATGAAGGAAAGTGTCACAATATGATTGACTGCTGAGTATACCGTGTTCAAAGCTCTGGAGGTCAGTGCGACCATGCAACATTATGCCTCCTCACGCTGTAACACTTAGACCATCAGAACCATCATGTGGGAGAATGCTGGACGTACGCTCATATGACGATACTCTGTAATGCATCCAGGAACGAACATGATCGTTTTGGCAGTGGAGCTCTTGCAACGAGAGGGTATTCCACGAATGGACTGGCCTGCCCATTTCCCCAACTTAGATCCCATCGAGCACGTGTGGGATGCTTTGGGAAGATGTACCGCAGCATGTGCACATTCACCAACGACCATCCAATGGTTTTCAACTACACTGTCACAGGAATGGAAAGCAGTACCACAAGAACCCCTTACCCACTTTGTGGGCAGTGTGGCAGCATGTTGCATAGCACGCAGTGCCGTCCCTTGTGATCATGCACCCTGTTGGTTGGTTGGTTGTTTTTGGGGAAGGAGACCAGAGAGCGAGGTCATCGGTCTCATCGGATTAGGGAAGGACGGGAAGGAAGTCGGACGTGCCCTTTGAAAGTAACCATCCTGGCATTTGCCTGGAGCGATTTAGGGAAATCACGGAAAACCTAAATCAGGGTGGCCGGACGCGGGATTGAACTGTCGTCCTCCCAAATGCGAATGCGAGTCCAGCTCACTGCACCCTGTTAAGAAGCATGTTTCGCCTTCTGTAATGTCCTGGGTACCGTCATGAATGGCAGTGACTTCAGGGTAATTCTTGTCTGTGAGTACGAGGGTGAGTCAAATGAAAACCTTAATTTTTTAAAATATTATTTATTGTGCATAAGTGGAACAAAGCTGTATCACTTTTCAACATAATCTCCCCTACGCTCAATGCAAGTCCTCCAGCGCTTACAAAGTGCATAAATTCCTTTAGAAAAAAATTCTTTTGGTAGTTCGCACAACCAGTCATGCACCGCGTGGCCTACCTCTTCATCAGAACGGAGGTTCTTTCTTCCCATTGCGTCTTTGAGTGGTCCAAACATACGGAAATCACTTGGGGCAAGGTCTGGGTTGCTCGCTCTCTTCGTTTCCGGTTGGTGGAAGTGAACCCAGGTTTCGTCCCCAGTAACGATTCTTGCAAGGAAACCATCACCTTCTCGTTCAAAGCGCCGAAGAAGTTCTTCACAAGCATCAACACGTCGTTCTCTCATTTCAGGAGTCAGCTGCCGTGGCACCCATCTTGCAGACACTTTGTGAAACTGAAGCACATCGTGCACAATGTGATGTGCTGACCCATGACTAATCTGTAAACATGTTGCAATGTCATTCAGTGTTACTCGGCGGTTTTCCTTGACTATGGCTTCAATTGCTGCAATGTTCTGTGGAGTCACAACTCGTTCTGCCGGACCTGGACGAGGAGCAGCTTCCACTGAAGTGACACCATTTGCGAACTTCCTACTCCATTCGTAGACTTGCTGTTGTGACAAACATGCATCACCGTACTGAACCTTCATTCGTCGATGAATTTCAATAGGTTTCACACCTTCACTACTCAAAAACCGAATATCAGAACTTTGTTCTTCCCTGGTGCAAGTCGCAAGTGGGGCGACCATCTGTATACTGATACTGCGACGGTGTGTGTGCATCTGCATTATTCTGCCACCTACAGGCCATTCTGCATGCTGTTTGTAGCGAGCTTACCAACTCACAGGATAACGGTGCGAAATTTGGATTTGTTATTACAAATTTAAGGTTTTCATTTGACTCACCCTCGTAAAAGAGCCATTTCTGTTCCTCTCATTGCGTATTTCTTTCAGATATGTTCTGCACTATGCTTTCGCACTCCTTTCTATGCATGGTCCAAGTTGCATCGAGCTACATTACCTGGTACTAACCATCTTAAAAGTTACTTCTGTTGTTAACTCTTTGCACACCATTGTATTTAATACACTGATGAACCACAACATTATGACCAGCTGCTGAGTACGTCTACATCTACACTTTGCAAACAATGGTGAAGTGCATGCCAGAGAGGACGTCCCACTGTATCAGTTTTTGGGGTTTTTTCCCGTTCCATTCTCGTACGAGGTGTGATTGGAAAGTTTTAAGAATGGATCCGCTACTGCTTACTGGTTTGGCGGGCAGGTACACGGAGGGTGGGGAGTGAGTCATTGCCTTGTCCTTGAACGCCCCCTGACAGGAAACTGCGTTTCCTTTATTCAGTTCGTTGTGGCAGTTGGTTGAGTATGGGTCTGTTAGGGCTTGTTGTCGGATTCTGTCTCCATGAAAAAGGACGTAAAAACGGAGCAACGCGTTTGTTTTAAAAACGGAAAGTGAACTTCTGAGACTTGCGAAACACTGGAAGCAGCTTTTGGAGTCAGTAAAATGTTTTTGCCTGGTACAACAGATTTAAAAATGGCTGCGAATCATTTGAAGATAAACCAAGGTCCGGCCATCCTTCACCTCAAAAACGAATGAAAATGTTGTGGAAGTTTGCGACTTACTGCGCTGTGATAATAGACTTACAATTAGGGAGATGGCTGATGAACTTACTTTAAGTTTCTATGTAGTTCAGTCAATTTTAAATGAAGATCTGAACATGCGTCGAGTGTCCGCAGAATTCATTCCAAAAGTATTGTAAAGTGATCAGAGACAATACCGACCTGAAGTGTGCCAAGAACTGATTAAACGGACTAAAAATGATGCAGATTTGTTAAACAGGGTAATTACAGGTGACGAATCTTGGGTATATGGATATGATCCGAAACCAAAGTGCATTCTTTTCATTTCTTTCAGCATCTCAGTGACACTCTACCGCAGATCGCACAGACCTGTGACCATTCGTGCTGCCCTTCTCTGTAAACTTTCACTGTCCCTGCTAGTACTATATGGCACGGGTCCCACACACCTGAGCAGAATTCTAGGACAGGTCGCAAGAGTGATTTGCAATCAGTCTCCTTTGTAGACTGGATGCACTTCCCTAGTATTCTCCAAATAAACCAAAGGCTGGTGCCTACCTTAGCCATGACCGAGCTCATGTGATCGTTCACTTCATGTCCCTATTAAGTTTTAGACCCAAGTATTTGTATGAGTTTACAGGTTCCACCTGTGGTCTACCAACTTTATATTCATAGGACACAATGTCTTTTGTTTTTTGCTTTGTGAAGTGCAAAATTTTATATTTTTAAAAACTGAAAGCAAGCTGTCAATCATTGCACCACTCTGAAGTTTTATCGAGCTCTGATTGAATGTATGTACAACTTGGCGTAGACTGTTATTTCGTTGTAGGTAGCTGCATAGTGCTGGTCTGACTTTGGAGGTAGTACAGCAGCTATTCTGTGCGGCGTGGGTTCGACACGTTCTTGGCAGGTTTCCAAAGCTGTATGGCAGCAGGTGTGTACGCCCAGGTGACGACGTTCACGTAAATTACGCGGCAGCGCCTGACTGCGTCCCAGATCAGGCGGATCAGTGGGGTGAGGAACACGTTTCTAGCATTTGTTATCTAGAATAAAATCCTGCAACCAATTTCAGTCACTACCTTGCTATATAGACTCAACGTTAAAACCTACGTGAAGATAATCGAACTTACACTGAAGCGCCAAAGAACCTGGTATAGGCATGCGTATTCAAGTACAGAGATACGTAGACAGGCAGAATAAGGCGCTACGGTCGGCAACGTCTATATACGACGACAAGTGTCTGGCGCAGTTGTTAGATCGGTTACTGCTGCTACAATGGCAGGTTATCAAGATTTAAGTAAGTTTGGACATAACGTCACAGTCGGCGCACGAGCGATGGCGCACAGCATCCGGAACGGTGATGCGGGGATTTTCCCGTGCGACCATTTCACTAGTGTACCGTGAATATCAGGAATCCGGTAAAAAATCAAATCTCCGACATCGCCGCGGCCGGAAAAAGGTCCCGCAAGAACGGGACCGACGACGACTGAAGAGAATCGTTCAAGGAGACAGAAGTGCAACCCTTCCGGAAATTATTGCAGATTTCAGTTCTGGGCCGTCAACAAGTGCCAGCGTGCGAACCATCCAACGAAACATCATCGATATGGGCTTTCGGAGCTGAATGCACACTCGTGTAGCCTTGATGACTGCACGACACAAAGCCTTACACCTCTCCTGGGCTCGTCAACACCGACATTGGAGTGTTGATGACTGGAAAAATGTTGCCTGGTCGGGCGAGTGCCGTTTCAAATTGTATCGAGCAGATGGACATGTACGGGTATGGGGACAACCTCATGAATCTGTGGACACTTCATGTCAGCAGGGGACTATTCAATCTGGCAGAGGCTCTGTGATGGTGTGCGGTGTGTGCAGTTGGAGTGATATGATACCCCTGATACGTCTAGATACGATTCTGACAGGTGACACGTACGTAAGCATCCTGTCTGATCACATGCATCCATTCATGTCCAGTGAGCATTCCGATGGACTTCGGCAATTCCAGCAGGACAGTGTGACATGCCCCACGTCCAGAATTGCTACAAAGTGGCTCCAGGAATACTCTTCAGAGTGTAAACACTTCCAATGGCCACCAATCTCCCCAGACATGAACATTACTGAGCATATCTGGGAGGCCTTGGAACGTGCTGCTCAGAAGAGATCTCCACTCCCTCGTACACGAATGGATTTATGGACAGCCCTGCAAGATTCGTGCCGTCAGCTCCGTCCAGCACTACTTCAGACACTAGTCGAGTCCTTGCCACGTCGTGCTGCGGCATTTCTGAGTGCTGTCGGGGGCTCTATGCGATATTAGGCAGGTGTACCAGTTTCTTTGGCTCTTTAGTATATATGTAATGGATAGATAAAAATGCGAGGTTTGATAGTAAACCATACGGGACAGGAAAAACGAAGCTACACCAGAAGAATCGGGTACTGAGTGAACAAAGACATTATTATTACCAGCAATGACTAAATAGTGTCTACCCCAAGTGAAAAACAAAAAATAAAGGAAAAACACTTTCCAAACATAGAGAATCTTAGTAAGCAAACTGTAAAATAAATGGCAAATCCTACTGTATAGTAAACTTACTGTCAAATATGTATCAAGACGTATTCCACATACATATACTGATCCTAAAAGTGTAGAACAGGGGATGAAAAGTATTTTGGAAATATGTCGCTATTAAGGCGATTTCGAAGCTAAAACTACGAAAATCTGTATTTGGTTTCTCAGTTAAGAATAAAATAATACTAGTTTCAGCATTTTTGGAAATTCAACCACTAAGGGGGCAAAATAATGGTCGAAAGTTTTTTTGAAAATAATTCATTATTTAAGTACTACTAAAGGGTTTTTGATGCTGCTTCTAAGAGAATTGAGATTTGATTTCCCGGTTAGAAATTAAAAATTCGTGTTTCAGTGTTTTTAGAAAATCAACCTCCCTAACGGAGTGAAGTTTGGGACGGAATCTTTTATGAAATTTTTCATAATGAAATTGTTTTTAAAGCCAAATCTACGACAGTTTAAATATGGCTTCTCTGTTAGAAATAAAAAAAAAATACGTTTCACTGTTTCCGGAATTCAACCACTAAGGGGGTGAAATATGGGATAAAAATTCTTAAGAAAATATTTCGTCGTATTAAAAATGCTTTAAAGATAAATCTATGGAAATAAAGAAATATGTTAGGGGACGAAAATTTACACGGAAATATCATCACAAGCACGTGAAAAGTGTGATTAACAATAACCTTGAACGCCAACTGCCAGAATCGCTTTTTGGTCAACAGTACATCTGTAGAGGGCCATGCATCAACGGCAATAGTAAGCATAAAAATTTGGAAGGTGTTGCAATTTTCGAACAACAAAAAAATTAGACTAACGAAAAAAAAAAAAGAAATGTGCAGACCATACAATCTACGCGAGCAAAGCAGCGGGCGGTAAGTTCGTAATTACAGTATGTGACGTAATCACTATAAACCACATAGTGACAGTTTACTATATATGAAATATGGGCATGAAATCAAACTAGACGTAAGTACCAATGTAAAATACCGTATTTAAGTATTCACATGGAGAACCCCACCACATATACATATGGTATCACCGATGTTATTTGTGAATGGCAATAAAGCCGAAACGCCTGTCGTAAAGAATATCTAGCTTATTGCAGCTAGTCTAAAGCTTTTGAAAATGTCTTACTAGGACGTGTACTATGCTACCGGCCTATTCAAATGTAAAACATTTATTTACGGTGTCAACTGAGTCTCTGCAATTAGCGCCGATACACTGCAAGCCGTTTTTATTCTATTATTTATTTCTTTTCCTGTCTATCTAGTCATTGTCTTCGAGGGAGAATGTCGAAAGAATTCCTATCTCTTGTTTTTATGTAGTCATATAATTCTCTATTACTTCGAACAGCCATTAAGAAAAATAAAACAAAAATATTGACCCATAACCTTCTTCTAACGCGAACTCTTTTCTACGTCTGTCCCGCTCATAAAAAAAGATGATTAACGCAAGAAGCAAATTACAGCTCATGATGGAACTTACAAGGGATGAAAGTCATTCTGTAATACAAATGAGAGCATGTATTTGCAGCTCAAGGTGTTGTCTTCTCCCAGCCTATTCTGTAGGGCCATTGTATACCGTGCCCCCTCCGCTTCTGGCGAGAACGAGATATTATGTCGCGCCTATAGGCCGAAACAAATAACTTCCTCCATTGTCTTTCACAATCTCATTCATAACATTTCTCTGAATCCCATTGTTGTTACTTACTGTGTAGATTTTTTTTTCCCATTCCTTCGAATAGTCTTTCTTACTCCGTTCCCAAACATTACCGATGAATTCTGTCACTTTTTAGCATAGGAAGAAGAGAAAGAATAAGACGGTTGCTGTCCTTGTCCTTTCCCTAAAATCTCTGCAACACGAAAATTAACGACTTTTCAACCTGTCGTATTCAGCATGCACACTCGGTACTGAGTCGGCAATTATTCTCTAACAAATCGCTTCATGACCATTTCTTTAGTGACTGCTCCCTCTACGGTATTCCTGATCACCTTATGTAGACCGGTCTGTAAATATGCAGTAAATATAAATTTGGAAATGAAAGTATTCATTATACGTGCAGTGCAATCCTTTTTTATTTACACTAGAAAAGTAAGGCTTATCCAAATGCGAAAAACTGTTCTATGGGAAATTTGGTGTGTATTTGTGTAAATTCTTTCTTAAGAGTAGCAATTCAGAACTGCCGCCTTTCAAAACGCGAAGTGAAAGGCATTTTCAATTTTTTTTCATTCTCGTCTCCTAGGGTAGAGCGGACTGTTCTAGATCCTGAACACAGGAGATTCACCGTTCTATTAATCGAAATATCAGTTTTCTACGTCCAATCTTCTGTTGGAGGTTTGAGGGACTTCAGCTGTTCACCTATGTAATAAAATGGAAACCCTATAGTCATCCTTACGATGTTCTTTATTATATAGCTACCAGTTTCGGTGCTGCAGCACATCATCTTCAGGAGTTAACTGACGCTAACACATATGAACTGAAACTTCCTGGCAGACTAAAACTGTGTGCCAGACCGAGACTCGAACTCAGGGCCTTGCCTCTCCAGGGCAAGTGCTCTACTAACTGAGTTACCCAAGCAAGACTCACGACCCGTCCTCACAGCTTTACTTCCGTCAGTACCTCGTCTCCTACCTTCCAAACTTCACAGAAGCTCACCTGCGAAACTTGCAGAAGCAGCACTCGTGGAGGAAAGCATATAGCTGACACATAGTTTTACCACAGCCTGGGTGATGTTTCCAGGATGAAATTTTTTACTCTGTAGCAGAGTGTGCGCTGATATGGAACTTCCTGGAAGATTAAAACTGTATGCCGGACATTGACTCGCACTGGGCACCTTTGCCTTTCGCAGGAGAGCGCTCTACCAACTTTCTTTTTTTTCTCCTTCCTCCTCTTAAACCTGTCCTTTACGCTCGCCAATTTTGTCCTTCTCGGCCCGGCTTTTCCGCCTTTAAAGAGAGAATTTAACTTGATGATGTGGAAGCGCGCTTCTTCTGAACGGCAAACTAAGTGTGCCCCTTCTACTGCCGTTTGTTTGCAACATGGCTTGAATAAAATAAATATAAATTCCACTGAGAAGGCATTTACATAATTGTTACTGAAACGTAACTGCATCTATAAATGTCTTTCTCAGTGCGTGGAAAAAAGGCAATGAAGCACACTGATTATTGCTTACATGTAACATTTTCTTCTTTAGAAAGGTAATGAAGTAAAGTAGGCTTCGGCTGCTTTATTTGACGCACAATTAACATAAAATTGTCTTCTCGTGAAAAGAAAAGGAAAGAAAGAAAGAACTAAACAAACGGTATTTGCCAGTTTCCTCACAACAAAGTGATATATACTCATGGGCTTAGCTGGTCTATACTGATGATCTTGTCTGTCTACTTGCTGTTTCGAAATCTCCTCCTGCTACGTGAAGTAGAACTTTAACCAAAAATCATTCGTCCAATATACAAAATGTTTGGTTGTGTAATGTAAAATACTTACTTCTATTGTTTACAGTATTGGTTTAGTTAGAAAATTTGCAAAATTTTCTTTGTACTTTTTAGTACACATCAACTTGTGCTGCTCAGTTTTAAGATATACCCAGAAGTCCTCCATATTGCTTGATTCTTTTGTTAGGATGTAATGCACCGTTTGGCCTTTCAACCAGTTGATTGCCTTTCTTTTTGTTTTAGGTAAGGTATACTGTCAGGGTGTAAAAATTCAGCAGGCGTAACGGCGTTGGGCTTCGTTCTGCTGATGCTCACTATCTTTTGTATTATGTATAGCCATATGTCTTGCACCTTGTCACACAACAAATCTATGCTCTCCAGTATCTGGTATATTACATAATGTACACAGAGGTGACTCTGCCAATCGAATAGAGTGAAGTTTAGAGTTCGTCGTAATTTTCCTGTTGACAGCAAAGTACCAGGTCGACTTGACATACGTTGGCAGGTTCCGCCAGTGAATATTTTCCCATATTGTTTCCCAGTTACAACAAGGATACTTTTGTTCTACATCGTTTCTGGGCTTGTCTTTCATCAAGTTATTGTAAAGTTGTTTCACTTTCATGATGCCTTTTTCAGGGATCCTTCCCTGTATATAGCTGTATTCCACTAAAAAGTATTTCAAGTGGTATAGTCCGTTGGGTATGTGTTGAACATTTATAGGTGCACTGATGTCAGCAGGAGCTATTTCGTTTAACAGATGTGCAGTAAGGGTACCGCTTGGTTCTTTCCATTGTTTGTATATGGGAGAAAGGTATAAGCCTTGGTCTTTCTTGCTGATACCGGTGAGATTTAACCCACCACATTTCGTAGGGAGCTTCAGAGTATCATATTTGACTTTGAAAATACGTCCGCGGCTTAGAAAATGCCCTAGTGCAGAGGCGATGTTTTTAGACAAAGTCGCAGGTGGTGGCAAAACTTGTGCTACGTAATTAACTTTGGAAATGATGTATACATTAGCCACTGTTACTTTCTGAAGTTCATCGACATTCCGAATACTATGTGCTTGTACAGAGGCATGTACGCTGTTAAGTAATTTTCGAAAATTCGCAGCAATAGTGTGCTTGATATTTCTTCAAAATCTATGCTGAGACATTTCATGGTTACAAGCTCGCTTAACAGACCCTGCGTTTGCGTACCAATTCCACGGCTGATGTTGAAAATCCCCAACTTTTTTCTATTAAGCTTTGCACCAGGTGCCTGTAGATATTTTGTTACTATTTGTAGTGCGCTTTCTAATTCAGTCCCATTCACACTAGGAAACCAAAATCATCAGCGTATGCCTTGCACACGATCTTTTCTCCCTTTATTTGTAGTCCTTGGAGAAGTTTCATAAGGGAGGCAAGCAGGGGTTCGATGGTTGTGGTGGAGACATTGGACACCCTCGCTTAATGGAGCTGGTGACCTTAATCGGGCGACTAATGTGTCCATTCATGACAAATCTGGCTGAGTTTTTCGTTAATGTATTGCGTACTACTGCAATGGATCTAGGTGGGAAGCCCATTGCATCCATGGTCGGAAGGGGGAAACGATGATTAGTCCTGTCGAAGGCTTTATCAAAGTCTAGTGAGATGAGTGTACATTTTATTTCGTATACGTCGGCCGTTGAGATTAGGTCCCTGTAATCACAGAGGGTCTGCAGAATTTTCCTGTCTTTGGCCACACTTATTTGACAAGGGCCGGTGACGATGGATATTGTGGTTTTCAGCCTGCGAGCGAGGATGCGGCCAAAGATTTTATAACCACTGTTTAATAGCGTAATTGGCGTCAGACCGCTTGACGTCGTGCTGTGCTATATTCTGGGCACGCGTCCTTATTTGCTAGCCATGTTTACGCCAAAGTGCCAAGATTTTTGCTTTAATTTTGTTAATTCTTTCGTAGTTGTCCACAACTGTTGCATCGGACTTGTACAAATCCCTTATGCACTGAAAGTAGAATTCTGTAGTGGATTTGTACTAAAAGTTTTTGTCTATTGAGCAATTTATGAAAAACCTCCGTATTTTAGGTTTGGCATGTTTCAGCCACCAGTCAGTGCCAGAGTTGTACGAGCTAAATTTGCTTTCACACTCTCTCCATAGTTTGTAAAATGTCTCCTGACAAGCATGGTCTTCCAGATGTGACACGTTGAGCTTCCATGTGCCTCTACCTCGGTAGGTCCCTTGTTTTACCAGGTTGATTGTGCATATGTAGGCAGCAAGATCCGAAAAAACGGTAGGCCATACTTCGGACTGCAAAATGAGGTGTTTCAAATTGTGCGTTACGTATATTCTGCCTAGACGGCTCGCCGAATGACTTGGGGTGTGGGTGAAGCCAGGGGCTGAACCCTGCATATGCTCCCATGAGTCTATTAGTCTCAAGTCATTAACTATAACGTTTAGGGGAGGCATGTGCGCGAAGGGGAGAGGGCCTAAACCTAGAGAAAGTATACAAGGACTTCGTGAGAGCACATGGACGTGTGTTTCTGGATTTTAAAGAAACCACACCCAAGTGTTTTTCCTTCACTAGACATCCCTTCTGAAGGTATGTAGGTAATATGACTAAATTGCCAGGGCAGTACCCTAGTAAACATGGAACTAGGTTGGCTCTTAGAAGAAACAAAAGCAGACTTCGCCTGCGTTCAGGAACCTTTTCTTCGAGGTGGTAAGATTTCAGGGCTCCCCTCACATTACATCTCAATAGCAGGAACACCAAACGCGAAAGAAGCGATAATAGTAGTTAATAAAAACCTCATAGTAACACAGATCACCCAGTTTTGCTCTGAATACGTTGCCACAGCAGAAATAACAGACGGACAAGATGTATGGCTCACGTCTTCTGTTTACTCTCAGTACTCGTATGATATAGAACCTTCCTTAGACAAAGTAAAAGACAGTGCATGAAACTCAGAAAGAAAAAGGTTGCTATTCTAACTGATATCAACGCAAAATCCCCCTTGTGGAACTCAGATAGAGCTGACGACAGAAGGCAACTAGTGCTTGACGTGGTAAATGAGTGCAATCTCTTCATACTGAATAGGGAGGGTCAGCCACTCACCTACCGCGGAGACGCCGGTGGTGTAAGTAACATAGACCTTTCTCTAGGAACGCAAAATCTCTTCCACTAGTCAATACATGGAGTATATTAGATAAAGCAACACACAGCGACCAAAACGCAATCGTCATAACCACAGACAGATATATCAATGCACATAACATGGACCATAAACAGCAGTATTTCCTCATAGGAAGAGCTGACTGGCAAAAAGTTCGAGATATTGTTGAGACGTCGTCATTACACAATGTTCAAGGCAGTATACATTACAAAACGCATGTACTCACAGATGGCCTACAAAGAGCACAGGAACCAGCTACACCACGGGCAAAAACTGGGTGGGGACAAAAACAACCGTGGTCGACAGAACTGGCAAGACTAAGGAAGGATTCACGGGACAAAAGAAAGTACTACCAACAAGCAAAGACCGCTCTTGAAAGACACATAAGACTTGATCAGTATCACGACGCTAAACAGAAATACCAAAAACAACTGGAGACAACAAGACAAGACTACTGGACCAGCTTTGTGAAAACCCAGCTAAGAACGACATCTGGGGACAACCATTGAAGACAGAAACAGAACGAGTTAAGACACCGACAGTTCTGTCAACACTAACACAAGCTGACGGCACAATGACCAGAGGATGGAGAAGCACAGCAGAATATCTTCTGAACAGGCTGCTCCCAGATGACGACCCCTCACAAGACGAGCGACACCACGCTGACCTAAGAGAGAGCATGAGGCAACCATACATCAGTGACGGTGTAACCACGCCATTCTCACAACAAGAAGTCGCGATGGCAATCAGTAGGCTTAAAAACTGAAAAGCACCCGGCCCAGACAAAATACTTTCAGAAACATTAAAACAAATATTAACACAAATCACACATTTTCCTACTAACATGTTCAACAAGGCACCACTAACAGGCAGAATTCCAAACCACTGGAAAACTGCTAATGTAGTAATAATCAGGAAAACACAAGACCAAGAGCCAACAGACCCCAAAACATACCGATCGATCTGCCTCTTAACCACTCTCCGCAAGGTACAGGAAAGGCTCCTGTGTGACAGTTTACAATTGCACAGACACCTCCTCGACCTAAAGCCCCATCAATTCGGCTGCAGGGAAGGTAGATCAATAGAAGACGCCGTCAGCCAAGTACTGACAGTTAACAAATAGCGACAAATACGTGGTCGCTATATTAATCGACGTAGCTGGGGCTTTTGACAACTTGTGGTGGCCGCCTCTCTTCGCCAGGTTAAGGGAAATGAGGCTATCAGCTTCTACATCTACATGGATACTCTGAAAATCACATTTAAGTGCCTGGCAGAGGGTTCATCGAACCACCTTCACAATTCTCTATTATTCCAATCTCGTATACAGCGCGGAATGAACGAACAACTATATCTTTCCGTACGAGCTCTGATTTCCCTTATTTTATCGTGGTGATCGTTTCTCCCTATGTAGGTCGGTGTCAACATAATATTTTCGCAGTCGCAGGAGAAAGTTGGTGAATGGAATTTCGTGAGAAGATTCCGTCGCAACGAAAAAAGCCTTTCTTTTAATGCTGTCCAGCCCAAGTCCTGTATCATTTCAGTGACACTCTCTCCCATATTTCGCAATAATATAAAATGTGCTGCTCTTCTTTGAACTTTTTCGATATACTCCGTCAGTCCTATCTGGTAAAGATCCCACACCACGCAGCAGTATTCTAAAAGAGGACGGACAAGCGTAGTGCAGGCAGTCCACATTTTCTAAGTGTTCTGCCAATAAAACGCAGTCTTTGGTTAACCTTCCCCGCAACATTTTCTATGTGTTCCTTCCAATTCAAATTGTTCGTAATTGTAATACCTAGGTATTTAGTTGAATTTACGGCATTTAGATCAGACTGATTTAAAGTGAAACCCAAGTTTAACGAATTCCTTTTAGCACTCATGTGGATGACCTCACACTTTTCGTTATTTAGGGTCAACTGCCAATTTTCGCAACGTTCACATATCTTTTCTAAATCATTTTGCAATTTGTTTTGATCTTCTGATGACTTTATTAGTCGATAAACGACAGCGTCATCTACAAACAACCTAAGACGGCTGCTCAGATTGTCTCCCAAATCGTTTATACAGGGTGGTCCATTGATAGTAGTAGTAGTAGTAGCAGAGGGGTTTTGTGGGCGCACGTCCATTGATAGTGACCGGGTCAAATATCTCACGAAATAAGCATTAAACGAAAAAACTACAAAGAACGAAACTCGTCTTGCTTGAAGGGGGAAACCAGATGTCGCTATGGTTGGCCCGCTAGATGGCACTGCCATAAGTCAAACGGATATCAACTGCGTTTTTTTTAAATAGGAACCCCCATTTTTATTACATATTCGTGTAGTACGGAAAGAAATATGAATGTTTTAGTTGACTACTTTTCTCGCTTTGTGATAGACGGTGCTGTAATAGTCACAAACGTATAAGAACGTGGTATCATGTAACATCCCGCCAGTGCGGACGGTATTTGCTTCGTGATACATTACCCGTGTTAAAATGGACCGTTTATCAATTGAGGAGAAGGTCGATATCGTGTTGATGTATGGATTTTGTGATCAATATGCCCAACGGGCGTGTGCTATGTGTGCTGCTCGGTATCCTGGACGACATCATCCGAGTTTCCGGACCGTTCGTCGGATAGTTACGTTATTTAAGGAAACAGGAAGTGTTCAGCCACATGTGAAACGTCAACCACGACCTGCAAGAAATGATGATCCACAAGTAGGTGTTTTAGCTGCTGTCGCGGCTAATCCGCACATCAGTAGCAGACAAATTGCGTGGTAATCGGGAATCTCAAAAACGTCGATGTTGAGGACGCTACATCAATATCGATTGCACCCGTACCATATTTCTATGCACCAGGAATTGCATGGCGATGACTTTGAACGTCGTGTACAGTTCTGCCACTGGGCACAAGACAAATTACGGGACGATGACAGATTTTTTGCACGCGTTCTATTTAGCGACGAAGCGTCATTCACCAACAGCGGTAACGTAAACCGGCATAATATGCATTATAAGACAACGGAAAATCCACGATGGCTGCGACAAGTGGAACATCAGCGACCTTGGCGGGTTAATCTATGGTGCGGCATTATGGGAGGAAGGATAATTGGCCCCCATTTTATCGATGGCAATCTAAATGGTGCAATGTATGCTGATTTCCTACGTAATGTTCTACCGATGTTACTACAAGATGTTTCACTGCATGACAGAATGGCGTTGTACTTCCAACATGACGGATGCCCGGCACATAGCTCGCGTGCGGTTGAAGCGGTATTGAAGAGCATATTTCATGACAGGTGAGTTGTTCGTCGAAGCACCATACCATGACCGGATGTTCACCGGATCTGACGTCCCCGGATTTCTTTCTGTGGGGAATGTTGAAGGATATTTGCTATCGTGATCCCTCGACAACGCCTGACAACATGCGTCAGCGCATTGTCAATGCATGTGCGAACATTACGGAAGGCGTACTACTCGCTGTTGAGAGGAATGTCGTTACACGTATTGCCAAATGCATTGAGGTTGACGGACATCATTTTGAGCATTTATTGCATTAATGTGGTATTTACAGGTAATCACGCTGTAACAGCATGCGTTCTCAGAAATGATAAGTTCAAAAAGATACATGTATCATATTGGAACAACCGAAATAAAATGTTCAAACGTACCTACGCTCTGTATTTTAATTTAAAGAACTCACCTGTTACCAACTGTTTGTCTAGAATTGTGAGCCATATGTTTGTGACTATTAGAGCGCAGTTGATATCCGTCTGACCTATGGCAGCGCCATCTAGCGGGACCACCATAGCGCCATCTGGTTTCCCCCTTCAAGCTAGACAAGTTTCGTTCTTTGTAGTTTTTTCGTTTGACGTTTATTTCATGAGATATTTGACCCCGTCACGATCAATGGACTACCCTGTATACATAAGGAACAGCAAAGGGCCTATAACACTACCTTTGGGAACGCCAGAAATCACTTCTGTTTTGCTAGATGACTTTCCGTCAATTACTATGAACTGTGACCACTCTGACAGGAAATCACAAATGCAGTCACATAACTGAGACGATATTCCATAAGTACGCAATTTCACTACAAGCCGCTTGGGTGGTACAAGTGTCAAAAGCCTCCCGGAAATCCAGAAATACGGAAACGATCTGAAATCCCTTGTCAATAGCACTCAACATTTCATGTGAATAAAGAGCTAGTTGTGTTTCACAGGAACGATGTTTTCTAAAACCATGTTGACTGTGTGTCAATAGACAGTTTTCTTCGAGGTAATTCATAATGTTTGAACACAATATATCTTCCAAAATTCTGCTGCATATCGACGTTAACGATATGGGCCTGTAATTTAGTGGATTACTCTTGCTACCTTTCCAGTCTTTGGTACGGATCTTTCGTCGAGCGAACGGTTGTATATGATTGTTAAGTATGGAGCTAATGCATCAGCATACTCCGAAAGGAAACTAGTTGGTATACAGTCTGGGCCAGAAGACTTGCTTTTATTAAGTGATTAAAGTTGCTTCACTGCTCCGAGGATATTTACTTCTACGTTACTCATGTTGGCAGCTGTTCTCGATTCGAATTCTCGAATATTTAGTTCGTCTTCTTTTTTAAGTAATTTCGGAAGGCTGTGTTTAGTAACTCTGCTTTGGCAGCACTGTCTTCGATAGTATCTCCATTGCTATCACGTAGAGAAGGCGTTGATTGTTTCTTGCCGCTAACATACTTCACATACAAGCAGAATCTCTTTGGATTTTCTGCCAGGTTTCGAGGCAATGTTTCGTTGTGGAAACTGTTATAAGCATCTCGCATTGAAGTCCGCGCTAAATTTCGAGCTTCTGTAAAAGATCGCCAATCTTGGAGATTTTGCGTGTGTTTAAATTTGGTATGATTTTTTCGTTGTTTCTGTAACAGTGTTCTAACCCGTTTTGTATACCAAGGAGGATCAGCTCCGTCGTTTGTTAATTACCGATACTATTTCTTTGAATTCAAGCCACTCTGGACTGCACTTATATTATTAATTTGGAATGAGTGCAGATTGTGTCTCAGGAAGGCGTCAAGTTAATTTTTATCTGCTTTTTTGAATAGGTATATTTTTGCCTTATTTTCGGAGAGTTTGGGGATTATAATATTCAATCTCGCTACGACAACCCTGTGACCACTAATCCCTGTATCGGTTTTGATATTCGTTACTAACTACAATAGCCTCCTCGACTGCTGCAGAGGCAGAGTGGCGGAGTGGAGGGCTGGTACACGGAAGGTTGTCAAGAGAATAACAAAGGGATGTCCACAGGGCTCGGTCTGCGGACCAATATTCTGGGATATCGCAACCGAGCCCTTGCTGAACACCCTGGACGGTGACGACAGTGCAAGAGCTGTGGTGGCTTACGCAGATGACCTGATCGTAGTGGTGTCAGCCAACTCGATAGCAGCACTAGAGACATAAGGCACGCACCTGCTTCAGAAAATTAACAGTTGGTGCAAAGAAAATAAATTTAAAATATCTCCCAACAAAACTTATATTTAGTGCCGAGAGGAACACTACAGAGGAATACAATTCTAAAATTAGACAATACAAGCATACAGAGAAAGCAAGCCACACGTTATCTCGGATTGCATCTAGACGAAAAACAGACTTTCAGCCATCATATAAAATTGACAATTGACAAAGCCTCCAAAATTATGCACAAACTAGCAAGACTAAATACAACTCAGTACAAATTACCTATTAAGATGGTAAGGACCTACAACATTACGATATTTGAATCCATCGCATGCTTCGCCGCAAGTGCTTGGGCTCATAGACTCAACATACAGACTAACAAGACAATTGCGAGACGAGATCAACGTAGTGTACTCCTGAGAATGAGTTGAGGCTTGAACATCACGCCACTAGAGGCACTTTGCGTTGTGATGGGGACCTGCCCTATAGACAAAACAATACGTTACAGAGCTGCACTTTACTGGCTTAAGAGGCACAGGCTGGATAAAGTCACCGAAATTACGGGAACCAAAATTATGAACAAAACACAAATGAAACAATGGCGGATTCAGACATGGAAGAGAGAGTGGGATGCATTAAATCGTATGGGGCTGGCTCACGATTAAGTATGCGTATGCGGAGAAACTGGAACACCAGAACATGTCACACTGCTGTGCAACACGCTAGCACAAGTGAGACCCACACAGAACGACAATGACAGCGCCAGAATAATATGTAATCCCGATGACTGGAAGACAAATAGTATCGAACACTCTGCACGAATAATACAAGCGCCAAAACTCATATGGAAGGAGGCGTAGACAAGCACGAACAACACAACATACCACATGGGAGGACACAAACACGACCACAGATTCCGAAACCGACGAAGGAACACTAAGTGAACATGACTCAGAAGGGATCAACATGTAAGGATCAGAACCAACAATGTATGACACTGCATGCCACAACAGTCACAAACTACATAAGAATCGTAAAACAAATAAACACCGGCACCACATACTAAGACTGTAGTAATAACGTAATGTCTCTTGGGAGGAGAAGGCTCGAAGAACTTTTATTCCGAGGCTCCTCCTCCCCTATGGTATCCTGTATAGTGTTTAAAGTATACTGCTCACGAGCAGTAATGTGTTGCTCGTCTTATTGTGTGCAGACAGAAGAATATTCTCTTCTTTATTCAAAGCTATACTCAATGAATTTCATATATCAGAAATGTATTAAGTTATTTAAGGAATAATGCATTCAAGTAGCAATGAACTATATTCTATTTCTATTAACAAGTTACAAACATAAGTGTATTTCTCATGTAAAGCTAAAACTCATGTATTCCATGTGTGAAGTGCTCAATCAGTATTTAATCTGTATAATCTGTGTAAACATACATTAGCACAAACCATTTCAGATGAGAATAGCTAGAGGTTGTACCGAGACCTTCTTATCTGAAGTAGGTAGAAATAGGCCATTATCAACCAACATGCTACTTAGGCTGTAGTACACATCCAAATACAGCATATTACTTCCGTCTACGTACTGAAAATTATTTTCACCACGCTCATTGTATTACTTTTTCTTTTTTTATTTTTCTTTGACATTTGGATTATATAAATTATATTCTCATCAACTAGGTAGTAACAAATTATATGGCACCATTTTAACAATTCTTATGCATTCAATCCGCTGTAACCTCAGAGAAATATTTATATATTATGTTCTTTATATTATTAAAAGAAAAGCATTAACAACTGTATACCAATAAGATGGTAACACTGAGAAGTCCTTGCTGTTAGAGTCAGAAGCATCTGACCCACCTTACATTTGAAGGCGGTGGGTTACTCTGTACTGTTAATGAAATAAATAAATAAATAAAAATAAATATACGTTCCAGTTCAGTATACTTGTTGAAATTGGGAGTTTGGTATTTGGCATGCAAAACACTGTTAAAATCGAGTTCCAACCAGAGGGATAACTTCTTCTTTAAAGAACTCCGATCTGCGGTGCCTGTTTCTGGACCCTGAAGGGGCATACACGTTAATGAGTCGTATTTTGTTTATTGTGGCCGCTATGCCTTTACTGTTTGGTAGTTTTACCACGTCTTGGAGTACTATGCCCTGGGTTTGTTATGGCGTTTAAGCCAGGTATGTTATCAAACTCAATGTCTGTCACTTCTTGTAAAAGGATAATGTCACTGTCACAAGCATGTATAAAAGCTTGTAAGTTCTGTAATTTAAAGGGACTATGAATCTTATTAAGGTTAATGTAGCAAATCTTGTATGCTTGTATGTCAGACATTCTTCGTTCTACTTGATCAAACTTTAAAAAACATTTTTCCGTTTTGTCTCACAAGCGAAAGCTTTAAAACGCATTTTAATAATATTCACCGGTAGCAAACGTTTCAGTCGTGTATCCTTGTTCTTTAGGAAGTTCGTTCACGGAGACGTCTTCGTTGAAGAAATCAGCCTACTTTGTGGATGACGTACAGTCTGTTTTAGTTTCGGAAACTTCTTTCATTTCTTCATCTGCGTTGTTATGGTCGTTTTCGTCTGCCCAGCTGGTTGACGTTGTCGTCGTGGGTGGGACGAGTGAATCTTCAGAAGAGTGGCTCGTTTCTTGGGGGTGAGTGGATGCTTTCTTTGTTATCTTTCCTTGGACTTCTCGTTTTTTCCAGCGCAGAAGAGTAACGCTCCTCAGAAACTGGTGTCGCTTTCGTGTTGCTATCGATCCGTTGGCTTAAGCTACTACCTATTTCCTTCGCTTTTTCTCGCAGTATGGGAGCTGTCTCCTCTGCACCTTTGCGCGGCAGCTTTAGTTTCTTATTTTTCTTTGGAGAATTGCCTCTCGGTGGACTTTCTTCAGTATCCAAGTTAGTTTAGCTTTCCTGCAAGGTGTTTCGATCTTCAACTTCCGGCGGATCTGCTTCCTTTACAGTTGCAGGTGCCTGTTTCGGTGGAACTTCGACTGTTTTGTAGTTTGGCGGGACTATTGTAGTTCGTCAGCTATGATGGCACTGACGTTCATCGGAATTTCAGTGTCTGGAATACCTGTATTTGCACACGATTCAGGGGCTGAGGAAGTAGTCGGCCGTGCGCGTGCCACGGCGGCATAAGTTCCCGGCAGTGTTGTTGTAGCCGGTGGGCTGGCGGCCTCGCCGGCCGGCAGCTGCGCCACGCGCCGCTGTATACATTCTGCGCGAACGTGCCCAGGCTTATTGCAGGCGGCACAGGTTCGCGGTAGGTCGCCATAAATTACAATCCCTCTATGTCCGCAAACACTGATGTACGACGGGATGTGCTTTTGTAACTCTACACGAAGCTGCCGTACTCCGTTTTGTGCGTGCTTGACCATTTCTCGGCAAAGTTGCTGAGCACTTTCCCGAAGGGTGAAATTACGGCATTAATTTGTTCTGCTGTGATCTCAAACGGCATCTCGAAGATTCGTACTATGCGAATGCCGAAACCAGCATGTGCAACGGTGACTTCACCAACGTTTCCATCAGAATGCTTAAATTTCATGACACCTCCGGAAGACTCAGCTATTTTCTCACACAACTTGGCACTAAATATTACAAACACAAGCTACAATCGACAGGTGGATGACTATTATATCATTAAAGGACAGCTTCATATCTTCTTTTAACCAATTCTCTACTTCAAACGACTTGGGTCTAGCACAGCGAGTACCAAAAGTAAGTTTCAGTGTATCTTTTCGAGTTGTTTGGGCCATCACTGGATACTACTCATTACTTCTCGAAGTATTTCATAAACAGAGCTATAAGCTGTAGCAAGCGCAGGACATACCACGCAGAAGCACAGATGGCGCAGTGCACACCACACTACGTCTTGCCTCCACGCCTGCCGCCGGCAAACTGACCAACTGAGCTACACAAGCACGACTCACGACCTGTTCTCACAGCTTTACTTCAGCCAGTACCTCTTTTCCTACCTTCCTTGCGGAGACAAGGGTTTTCCACAGCCTGGGGGATGTTGTCAGAAAGAAATTTTTCACTCTGCAGAGGCATGTGCGCTGGTATGAAACTTCCTGGCAGATTAAACTTGTGTGCCAAACCGGACTCGAACCAGAGACCTTTCACTTTCGCAGACAAGTGCTCTATCAATTGAGCTACCCAAGCACGATTCACGACAGAACCTCTCCGGCGAAAGTTGCAGAACTAACGCTCCTGGAACAAAGCATATTGCGGAGACAAGGGTTTTCCACAGCCTGGGGATGTTGCCAGAAAGAAATTTTTCACTCTGCAGATGCGTGTGCGCTGGTATGAAACTTCCTGGCAGATTAAACCTGTGTGCCGAACCGAACTCGAACCAGGGACCTTTCACTTTCGCAGGCAAGTGCTCTATCAATTGAGCTACCCAAGCACGATTCACGACAGAACCTCTCCGGTGAAAGTTGCAGAAGTAGCGCTCCTGGAACAAAGCATATTGTGGAGACAAGGGTTTTCCACAGCCTGGGAATGTTGCCAGAAAGAAATTTTTCACTCTGTAGATGCGTGTGCGCTGGTATGAAACTTCCTGGCAGATTAAACCTGTGTGCCGAACCGAACTCGAACCAGGGACCTTTCACTTTCGCAGGCAAGTGCTCTATCAATTGAGCTACCCAAGCACGATTCACGACAGAACCTCTCCGGTGAAAGTTGCAGAAGTAGCGCTCCTGGAACAAAGCATATTGTGGAGACAAGGGTTTTCCACAGCCTGGGGATGTTGCCAGAAAGAAATTTTTCACTCTGCAGATGCGTGTGCGCTGATATGAAACTTCCCGTCAGATTAAACCTGTGTGCCGAACCGAATTCGAACCAGGGACCTGCCCTCACAGCTTGACTTCAGCCAGTACCTCGTCTCCTACCTTCCAAACTTCACAGAAGCTCTCCTGCTTGGGAGGCAGGAGACGAGGTACTGGCGGAAGCAAAGTTGTGAAAACGCGTCGTGTGTCGTGCTTGATTAGCAGTGCTGGCCTAGCCGCCGCCGCGTGCGGAGTACAACATAGCCGCCCAGGTATGGAAGCTCAGATTAGGAAGTCTACGTTGAAATTTACGTTCCCATTCGGATATGACAGGCCGAAAGTTTATGAAATCGACGATTGTTCGAAAAGATTGCAGGCCGGGGTGGCCGAGCGGTTCTAGGCGCACAGTCCTGAACCGCGCGACAGCTACGATCGCAGGTTCGAATCCTGCCTCGGGTATGGATGTGTGTGATGTCCTTAGGTTAGTTAGGTTAAAGTAGTTCTAAGTTCTAGGGGACTGATGACCTCAGAAGTTAAGTACCATAGTGCTCAGAGCCATTTGAACCAACCATTTCGAAAATATTGGTTTACAAGATGATGACTTTCATGGTTTGTCCTATGATTTCCTTGGTAATGCACTGTACGTTAATGTGGCAGACGCTGAAGCATGTACCCGCATTATGCCAAATCAGGTGGTTTCGCGAAGTTTCTTCATTCCAGTGGTGAATCTATGATACCTGGTAGTCAAGGGAAGGCAGAATTCGGTTGCGATTGTGGACGGGGTCGTAACCAGTTACCATTGGTTGCCTTTTACAGTTGCACACAATTTATTTTAAATCAGTAATTCCAGATTCAACAATAAATTTAAAAAATACCACACGTTTATTAATGATGGAATAAACAAGAGTAAATAATAGTGTTTTCAGCGTGTTGCAATTTAGCAAATCACCATTAAATTCAGATATAACAGATAATGGTTTAAAAGCAAGCCACTGTGATCTGGCCAGAAGGCCTTACGCGCCAGGATTGCCAATAAATTAAGAATTGTTTAAAAACTCGCTGCAACGTACAAATTACAGGTACTGAAATATTAAAGACAAGTCGCCACAAACACCGCAGAAGGTATGAGACGCCAGGAATGGCAGTAAATAAGGTTTTAAGGCTTACTGCTAAAATACAAATATAGATTTTTTTAAAAATCAAGTGACCACATCACGGCTGATGGCCTAACACGCCAGGAACAGCAATAATACAAACAATTTTGAAACCAGCTGTAAAACCGCTAATACAATAGCAAAAGTTAATTTAAAAAAACAAGCAACTGATCCAGAAAGTGCTCCAGGAATCGACCTCTGAGAAGGTCTGACAACAAACAGTTTCACGAGCGATGAGTTAGGCAGCCGAGAGTTGCACTCACTTCACAAGATGGTAACTCAGACTGGTGGTAGTCTAACGAATGACTAATGATAGACTTGCTGAAGCTAGTTGACGTCCGATAAACCAAATGCAACGATGGAACAATACGGCAAAGCCTGAACCGGCGGTCTGCTCTACGTCCCCAGAATACTGTGTTTGGAGCGCCCGGAACGAGAAAGGAACCACTACCAGATTTCCGTCCGATTACACAAATCCGAAAATCTGAACAAACAAGTCACAGTACAGAACACCAGACAAACTAACAGTAACTAAAACCCCCACTCGATTTGCGTGCAAGGCAAAACAGAAATGTAACCAACCACAATCAGCAACCACACGTCATTGCACAAACAATCGCAAAGCGAGCCAAAACCAAGTACCAAATGAGTGACATCAAATTCATTAGGCACACTGAACTCACTGTGACAACTCTGACGACGGTTGGCAGCATGAAACAAATCTCTTCGCTGATTTATTAATTCACAGTTGAGTAACCAATAACCATACTGTCCAATCACTGAGCCAAGTGCTTTTAACACAGTAGGATCTTCAAGTACTAAGCGGTACGCAGATCCACCAAACTGCACATGATGGCGCGATGATAATCTGTCACAACATCACATACGTCCTACAGGGCCCTCACAAGTGACTAGCTCTTCTCTACTTGGATTGAAATGCACTCATCTTAAGGCTTGCTGGATTCGGCTTACTACGAGGTCGTGCACCCTCGTGACCACAGCCCTTCCATCCGGCAGTCCATGCATGCCACCAGCGGTCCCAGCGTGTTCTCGCACTGCGTGGACCTGGCTCCTCCAGAATCGCGAACCAAACTCGCCCTCTCACCCGACCTGGAAAAACAACGATGTCGCCCCAAAGATAGGGCAACAGTTACTACATATCGATAACCGCCCCTGCTGCCACTAGCGGACAGGCAACACTTGCGAAACCGAGTGGCGCCAGTCAACTCGAGAAGAAGACAAACAACCACAACCATGCCAACTAAACGATACCGTCTGGCCTCCAACAGAGAGCGGAAACCTACTAACAGCACCAACGCGAGGCACAGCAATACTCAATCTAGTTCAACTGCGATCAGCTACGCTGGTTTAGGGATGCGATCTGTGTGCATATTCAACCTCCCATTTGAACTGAAGTTCGATCTGATCACATAAGCGTTACCGCCTCATGTAACGGTTTTGCAGGTTACTGGTAAGAAATGGACGGACAATAAACATTTCAGTGTTGACAATGGTGTGCAAAATGTAAGAACTGATGTTCATAAGCATATCCCGTCCTATATTATGGTTCAAGGCTTCAGAGCCATAGTTGTTTATGACGGCCAACCAAGGACCTGCGTAGCATGCGGATCCACGGATCATCTGAAGGCAACCTGTCCCCATAGGGAATACCGGGCAATCACCTCCGTGGCCCCATTACAGGAAGCCGGGATTGGGCAGGGCCCTGACATATCACATCAGGGAGAAAATGAAGGAAATCAGGATTCAATTGCACGTAGCGTACTGCCAACTGAACAGAGTTCAACGATTACCCTGCCAAACTGTTCGAATCAGGCCTCTCCAGGAGAGACTAATTCCCAGACCTTAGACGGTAGCAAGACACATGAAAAAGAAATTACTATGCCTGTTACACATCCCGAGGTGCTACTAACTTGCAACCCCGACGATGTCCAGTGTTATCAGTAGATAGTGACATGCTAGTTGACGAGGACTCAAGCCCAAGCTGTCCAACATTCAGCGACCGGTCTGATCACCAAGTATTAAGTAAGGACAATTCAAAAAAGTCGTCTAAACAAACTAAACGGGTCCCTGGAATACAAAGTCAGGAAGAGACATAGGAATTAGAAAGGAAACGAACACGCACAAGAGAAATCCTTAAGAAATCTCAGACAGGGGAAACGGAGGTGGCTCATGCAATGAGGGTAATGGCTCCCATTCGGAATGAAGAAATCCTAATGGAGTTAGACAATCACATGAATACGACAGTGAAAGCATCTTCCGGGCCTCTTCCCGTTCCTAGCACGCTTTGGTCGGAAGATACGGAACAGTAGTAAACAGTTATATGCAGACTTACAAGCTGGCTACAGTTAATGTCTCTCGGATGAGGCCGGCGGAAAAGTTACAATGTTTGAAAGATTATCTTTATGCCGCTGACATAGATGTTGCCATGTTACAAGAGGTTGTAACACCTAGAGTAGCGGACATAACGGGTTATGAAGCCATCATCAACATCGGAAATGAAGGAGGAACAGCGGTTTTATTCAAAGAGGGTATTTCGTGTCAATCTCAAGCGATTTTAGAGACTGGTCGGGGTATAACTGTTCAACTTCATGACATCATTTTAATTAACGTATATGCGCCCTCTGGGATTAATGAAAGACGACACAGAAGTAACTTTTATCGGAATGGGGTAGTTGAACTGCTAAATAACGTTGGGGCCGCCGCCTTGCTTGCCGAAGATTTTAACTGTGTGTTGCGCCGTGAAGATCACACTTGTCAAGAGCTACAAACATTGGTGACTGAATTAGAACTGCAAGATACCTGGACTTACTTGGATCCCCACCATACCGGATATACTTATGTCAGTATCACGTCACCAAGCAGGTTAGATAGAACCTACGTTACTAAAGAATTCATGCGCAATATTGATGATTGTGAGATATGGCCTACAAACTTCTCCGACCATTGTGCGTACCATATTTCATTCAGGTATATATGACAAAAAACCTTCTGGGGCCGTGGGGTATGGCACCTTAACGTCTCACTATTGCAGGATGCTGAACTTAAGCAACAGATTAAACAGACTTGGCAAACGAGGTATCTGGAGCGGATGATTTGGTAGACCGAATACGCAAAACCCGTACTTCGTAAATGCATTATGCAGTATGCAAAAGCCTAAGCATATTGGCGCAAACAAACGACGGAATGTTACATCTCTTGTTTGCGAGACCTTTATCAACAATCAGATGGCCTTTCTGCTTTATGTCGAAAATAACCGCCCTAGACCGACAGCGTCTGGACGGGGAGCGTACGCGAGCTCGAGGCGAGCACGATCTTATACAGGAACGTACGTCATTATACCATGTGATAAGGAAGACGCGTAGAGGGAAACAGAGAATAATATCCGCGCTGGCCGGAGATGAAGGAGGAGAGTATACTTCTCAGACCGCCATAAAACAATATGTGGCAAAGTATTACAGGGATATCTACGCTGGAACGGAAATAGACTGGACGATGAAGAACTTTTAGCAAACGTTACGACGGGAATACGTGAGGAGGATAATGGCCGTCTAATCGAACATATAACTCAGGACGAAATAAAAAACATAATGAACGACGCTCCGAGGAACAAGTCAGCTGGTCCCGATGGGCTCCCGGTCGAATTTCATGTACGTATGTGGGATGTAATAGGGAATGAGCTCACAGACATGTACAATGAGTTATTAACTAAACAGGCGTTCCCTCCTATATTTACGGAGGGAATGATTGTACTCATTCCTAAAAAACAGACAGCAAGAGGCTTCACGATTTACCACCACTCACCTTACTCAACGCTGACTTTAAAATTCTCACTCGTCTCCTGAGTAGAAGGATGAAGTTCCTTCTGCAAACTGTCATGGATCCTTACCAAACGAGTGCAATAAAGGGAAGATCAATGCTAGACACCTAATATGAGTATACGGTTGTCATAAACCTCACTTGGTTTAGTGACAATAGTCTTTCCCTATTGTTTTTATATTTTGATAAAGCCTTTGATAGGATCAATTATGACTTCTTATTCAGCACCATGCAGAAAACTGTCATTCGTAAATGTATCAGTGGCGTTTTTTCAAGGATTAAAATCAATGGACAACTGACCGAAACTTTTCCAGTGCAACAGTCACTACGTCATGGATGTCCATTGTCTATGACATTATGTGCGACCGCGGTGGAACTTTTGCTTTCGACAATGCACCAGCAATTGAGAGCACTACAGATCTTCAATATTAAGACAGTTTGTCCTGGTATGCTGACAACATAAGCGTTATTGTAAATTCGAATACTGAGGTCGATGAAGTGCGACGCTTGGTACACCAGTACCCACGATCCTCTGGCGCAAAACTGAATCTTCAAAAATCCAAAATAATGCATCTCGGTTCTTCCAATAGTGCAATAGGTGCGCACTGGTTAGATGTAACAGAAGAGAGATTCCAACTCGGATTGTGGTTAAAGGCGAATCCCAAGCTCATGGCTGCATACAACTGGGAGCGGAAACTTAATATCTTCAGAGCCTTGTTGAAGGACCCTGACATACGATCGTTAGACCGACTGCAGAAAGTTCAGTTTATAAATACATACATACTTAGCAAAATACACTCCTGGAAATGGAAAAAAGGACACATTGACACCGGTGTGTCAGACCCACCATACTTGCTCCGGACACTGCGAGAGGGCTGTACAAGCAATGATCACACGCACGGCACAGCGGACACACCAGGAACCGCGGTGTTGGCCGTCGAATGGCGCTAGCTGCGCAGCATTTGTGCACCGCCGCCGTCAGTGTCAGCCAGTTTGCCGTGGCATACGGAGCTCCATCGCAGTCTTTAACACTGGTAGCATGCCGCGACAACGTGGACGTGAACCGTATGTGCAGTTGACGGACTTTGAGCGAGGGCGTATAGTGGGCATGCGGGAGGCCGGGTGGACGTACCGCCGAATTGCTCAACACGTGGGGCGTGAGGTCTCCACAGTACATCGATGTTGTCGCCAGTGGTCGGCGGAAGGTGCACGTGCCCGTCGACCTGGGACCGGACCGCAGCGACGCACGGATGCACGCCAAGACCGTAGGATCCTACGCAGTGCCGTAGGGGACCGTACCGCCACTTCCCAGCAAATTAGGGACACTGTTGCTCCTGGGGTATCGGCGAGGACCATTCGCAACCGTCTCCATGAAGCTGGGCTACGGTCCCGCACACCGTTAGGCCGTCTTCCGCTCACGCTCCAACATCGTGCAGCCCGCCTCCAGTGGTGTCGCGACAGGCGTGAATGGAGGGACGAATGGAGACGTGTCGTCTTCAGCGATGAGAGTCGCTTCTGCCTTGGTGCCAATGATGGTCGTATGCGTGTTTGGCGCCGTGCAGGTGAGCGCCACAATCAGGACTGCATACGACCGAGGCACACAGGGCCAACACCCGGCATCATGGTGTGGGGAGCGATCTCCTACTCTGGCCGTACACCACTGGTGATCGTCGAGGGGACAGTGAATAGTGCACGGTACATCCAAACCGTCATCGAACCCATCGTTCTACCATTCCTAGACCGGCAAGGGAACTTGCTGTTCCAACAAGACAATGCACGTCCGCATGTATCCCGTGCCACCCAACGTGCTCTAGAAGGTGTAAGTCAACTACCCTGGCCAGCAAGATCTCCGGATCTGTCCCCCATTGAGCATGTTTGGGACTGGATGAAGCGTCGTGCCACGCGGTCTGCACGTCCAGCACGAACGCTGGTCCAACTGAGGCGCCAGGTGGAAATGGCATGGCAAGCCGTTCCACAGGACTACATCCAGCATCTCTACGATCGTCTCCATGGGAGAATAGCAGCCTGCATTGCTGCGAAAGGTGGATATACACTGTACTAGTGCCGACATTGTGCATGCTCTGTTGCCTGTGTCTATGTGCCTGTGGTTCTGTCAGTGTGATCATGTGATGTATCTGACCCCAGGAATGTGTCAATAAAGTTTCCCCTTCCTGGGACAATGAATTCACGGTGTTCTTATTTCAATTTCCAGGAGTGTATATTATGTCGTAGCAGTTTTACCGATACTGCAGGTCATCGCACATAAAATACCTTCTGCAGCGTGTTGTTATGTGTAGAAACAAAATATCTTCAAAGTATCCTTCCACACGGCGAGTTTGCAGCGGCAAAACGGAGGGCTTGGAATTAAAGACGTTAAACCTAGAAGTGACGCACTGTTTCTAACTCGTGCTTTTAAACTAATAAATGCCACTAAGACAGGCATTACGGAACGTCTGTTCCTCTCGCTATATCATGGGGACAAGAACGCTCCTGTTAAAAATGTAAATGTGTGGCTAGGGCCTCCCGTCGGGTAGACCATTCGCCGGGTGCAAGTCTTTTGATTTGACGCCACTTCGGCGACCTGCGCGTCGATGGGGATGAAATGATGATAATTAGGACAACACAACACCCAGTCCCTGAGCGGAGAAAATCTCCGACCCAGCCAGGAATCGAACCCGGGCCCTTAGGATGGACATTCTGTCGCGCTGACCACTCAGCTACCAGGAGTGGACCGCTTCTGTTAATGTACCATATATAGATGCCATCCTAGATTACGTCCGAAAGTAGTATGTCGATTGGTGCTACATAAGACTCCCACCAGCAGAAACCAACACTAGAACCGTCTATGATCAAATTACCAGACATCGTCTTCACAACCCAATTCAGGTAAATATCCTACTAAAACTGAATGAACGTCTGGAAAAATATCAACAATAAAATCCTACCAACTAGGGTCAGTCCCGAATGGCTATGACGTTGTAGACGAAACCATACCCACAGCGGAAAGATTATGGAAAACCAAATTGAAACCATCTCCATAATGCGACAAATGTCGGCTTGTGCAGACTGTAGCGCAATGTTCTTATGTGAAAATAGAATTAGAATGTGGAACTGAACTAGGAAGAAATTTGCACTTATCAACAGAACCGCAGAAAGTCATATACCGATAACGGAAGCTTTACACCCCGACTGGAAATGTTACCCGTCCGCCAAGAATAACAGTTATTCGTGGCTTCTGGGATAGTTTGTGTTTTACGTGTTAACAAACAAAACTCCGAACTTAGAAGAGTACATGTTTTATATTGCAGAACAACATTTTAAGTTGAAGAAGAATAACAAATACTAGGAATTGTTTCAAAACTTTTTATCTATTGCTTTATGGGTGCTACACAGAGGTGGACAGTTTTATTGATTAGAAGCAGAATACTATTCTTTCTCTTTTCTTATTCCTGGAAACTTATTTTATGGTGGTTCTAAAATGAGAACTTTTCTAATTTGACAACACTCCTACGGCTCCAAAATTTCTTTCATTTGTTGAAAAGATATGGCTTCCTTACAGACCTCGTATGCATCCAGTGCATAATAATTTAAATTGTGAATATGTTTCTGAATGAATGTTTGTTATGTATTTTTTCCGTCACCCTTTTGCCTGTTATGAGTTATGTTCTACAAGGAAAGCATGCCATTGGAAGCGACAATCGGTAATTTATTTTCCCTTAATTACTACTTCAGTTTTGTTCTATAATTTAAGGCATATATTGGAACAAATATGGAATACATGGGAATAATGGAGCTACTCAGTGACAGGTATGAGGGAGGCATTGTGGCCAGGCCTCGGATCTTCGACCCCTGCCCTCATTGCCTCCGCTTGCCTGCTGCTAAAAGTCTTCTCAAAGCCAATAATACCAAAAAGAAACAATAAAAAGATATATTACCATAAATATGAGCGGGTGACAGGTAAGGGGGCGGCTTATTGACCCCTGCCCTCTTTGCCGCCACCTACCTGGCACTCACACGGAAAGAAAAAAAAATGGTTTAGCTGGACAGAGCGTCTAACATGTAAGCACAAGATCCCAGTTCGAGTCCCGCTCGTACAAAAATAAAAAATAAAAAATAGTGTAATGGAAAAAAACAAAAAAAAAATTAGCTCAGTTGGTAGAGTACTTGCCCGCGAAAGGCAAAGGTCCCGAGTTCGAGTCTCGGTTCGGGACACAGTTTTAACCATCCAGGAAGTTTCATATTAGCGCACACTACGCTGCAGAGTGAAATAAAAATTTCGTTCTGCATCTATGATCTGGTTTTCGAAGACTACCTGTAACAACGATCTTGTGTCTCCAGCCATGAACAACCGACTGACTGGAGCGCTTCTCCTTAAGGAGTTACCTTACTTTGGTTTGCACACTCCACTGGTACGGACGCACATAGTGATAAAGAGCAATTTTGTTCACTTATTCGAAACAAGTGATGTCCGACAAATATTTTTTCGCTTTCTTCTAAGTGCAGTACTTTCAAGGGAATAGGATAGCTGAATTTCGAACTACACAAGATTTTTATTCATCCACAAATATATGATCTCAGTTTGCATACACTGGATAATGGCACGGGATTGCCGGACATTGATTTCTGGACGTTTCTCAGCGAATCTGTTCTCACGGTCATGTGATCGGGAGAATTATTAACCCATTGTCAGCTTTGCGAAACTCTACGTCTCCGGCAAGGACAACCATGAGTCAAGTGATTACTGTAATTGCAGTTGCAGAGGCTCCCAGAATTCTAAGCGTGAAAGTAAACTCAACATCAAGTTTACCGGTGGACAAATATTACTTAGCAGAGTCGCAGCTGACCAACCAGCGCAGGGACTTCCTGCAATTCTCTGGAATTTGTGAGCTTTTCGTAATACTCTGAACTCACGAAATCATCGACTAATTAAATGAGCATACACTAGATAAAAAGACCATCTAATTAATTAGTGGTACAAACATCTAAACAAAGCATTTTAATAATACATTAATCACCCTAAATAAAAATTGCCTGCCACGTGATAAATACTTCAGTTCCAAGGTTCAACATGGTCATGCATTTAGCAACAGATGTTGTGTTCCACTATAAAAGTGTTGCAATCGTGAAAATACTGTCAAAACCATATTTAATTGTCTATGTGTTACGAAAGGCTAGTAGAAGAAAACAAGCATTATTATAAAAACTAGTCACAAATTAAAAACATTTTGAAACAGAAGCTAATTGGAGCCAACACAAATTTCTATTTTCAAGACAGGGAAAATTGTTGTGACATTAGAGAAATTCATATCACGTGTTCCACGGTAGAACAGTTTCTGTTTCAAAGTACAAGATGGCGCAAGAACGACCAAATATGGCTTAACCTTCCACACGTTATGCATTTAGCATTAAAAATGTTTAGAATTTAGCTTGCCACAAAACTCTGCAACTGAAGACTTTACATATGCTCCTAAATGCTTTAATATACTAACCATCATTAAAGACGTTAAATTAGTAATATTTACAAAAGCTGGATAAAACACAACCTCATATCATACAACAACAAAAACGGTAGAAAATGCCGAAAATGCTTATGGGGGTTTCTACTCCGCATTCCTTCATGTAAGTCGAAAATCGGTCGCTAGGTTGAAACACTGACCAGGAAAAATCCAATGTTCCTATCCTCCAGGTACAACACACTCCCCCCTTCAAAAATTATCAGATTAAATGAATCGTGCCTGAACTATGGCAGGACGTTGCTCGGACGTTAAAAAGTAACTAGACGAGACTACGAGAAATGACTCCAGAATTTTCCTACTTACACCAAAGATAGTACTGAGTGCTTTTTAATAGTGCGGAGTTGCGTGTCACATATTCGTAACCTTAACTGCAGTGCTGAGTTGGAGACTGATATACAGTGAAGCAACATACAAAGGAATTTCCAGTTTTTTAATGTGCTTTCTTTATTTTTTCCCTTGGGGTGGAAAGACTTAATAAAAAGGAAATTGTGAGACTTCTAAGAGCTTTTGCTATGTTTGGCTCCAGACCCATCGACCGGCCAATACTTGTTAATTATAAGCAGGGTCGCTTATTGATCAATCTCTTCCGAGAAGCGGTAGCGTATTTGCGTCCAACGGACATCTGGCAATGGCCCGCGGCGAGTTCAAGGCTGAACTGCCTTCAGACATTGTAGCTGTACAGTGGTTTTATCTTATTGCACAAGAGAGCATTCGCTGCGACAGTTGCGTATATTTAAATCAGATATTCTTCTCTTTGTTGCATTTACAACCAAAATGACAGTTGCAACACTGTACTTATCATAATAATCCGGGACATCACGCCGTGCTCGGATGCATTTCGCTCCGTATGCGAACAATGTCTTCGAGGTCCTATTCAGACTGTGGTTCGGTACTGGCTGAAGTATAATTTCGTTCACACTGAGACGTGACGCCACATGACAGCAAATCTCATGACGGAAAAATTCGAACAGGGTCTGTGAAATGGCAACCAGGAAACAGAAAATCTAGTTTTAGTTTCTGCCACGTGGACGGTCCGTTGGCGTTGTTGAGGCATGACAAAGACGAACTAGGTCGTGTTCATGAACATCTCGATTAGATTAACCTGAAGATTCAGTTCATCAGGGAAAAGGAGCTGTACGTCATGTTATTTTTCCTCGATGTGTTATTTTTCAAGAAAGAAAATGGTTATGTGGATCACCCACACACCCACGAGTCGTTACCTGCATCGGGATTCAGATTACCAAAAACGGCAAAAGCGCGATGTTGTGAAGACTTTAGCGGGTAGAGCGAGGAACATCTGTGAACCGGAGCTGGCCCACACAAAACTGAACATCTTACCAGTGAGTTGCTGCAAAAGAAGTATTCGTTCCCTGACATAATAAAAATATTAAGACAGCCGCGTACAGATCGTACTGATGTCCTACGGTCTGCGAAATCCAAGGTATTCTTATCGTTCATTAAAGGCGTTAGTGACCACATACGGCAAATTTTGAAGAAACGGAATATCGTCATACTTTATAAACCAACTCGAAAAACACAGGAACTCTTGCCTTCCGCCAAGGATTCTGGTAAAAGCTGGAAAAACCAAGAATTTACAAGATACCGTGTACCGGTAATCATCTACTACTTCAAGTGTCTCATTTCTTAATCTACTTCCCTCAGCATCACCCGACTTAATTCGACTACATTCCATCATCCTCATATTGCTTTTGTTGATGTTCATCTTATATTCTCATTTCAAGACACTATCCATTGCGTTCAACTGCTCTTCCAAGTTCAAAATGGCTCTGAGCACTATGGGACTCAACATCTTAGGTCATAAGTCCCCTAGAACTTAGAACTACTTAAACATAACTAACCTAAGGACATCACACACGCCCATACCTGAGGCAGGATTCGAACCTGCGACCGTAGCAGTCCCGCGGTTCCGGACTGCAGCGCCAGAACCGCACGGCCACCGCGGCCGGCGCTCTTCCAAGTCCTTTGCTGCCTCTGACAGAATTACAATGTCGTCGGCAAACCTCGAAGTTCTCTTCATGGCTTTTAATTCCTACTCCAAACATTTCTGCTTTCCCTCCTTTGCCTAGGATTGGTTTTCCATCTGAGCTCTTCATATTCATACAGGTGGTTCTCTTTTCTCCAAAGGTCTCTTTAATTTTCCTGTAAGCAGTATCTATCTTACCCCTAGTGATATATGCCTCTACATACTTACATTTGTCCTCTAGCTATCCTTGCTTATCCATTTTGCACTTTCTGTCGATCTCATTTTTGAGACGCTTGTGTTCCGTTTCGCCTCCTTCATTTACTGCATTTTTATACTTTCTCCTTTCATCAATTACATTCAATATCTCTTCTGTACCCAAGGATTTCTACTAGCCCTTGTCTTTTTACCTACTTGATCCTCTGCTGCCCTCACTATTCCATCTGTCAAAGCCACCCATTCTTCTTCTTAAATTCCTACCTTTTTGCAGTTTCTTCAGTTTTAGTTTATAGTTCATAACCAATAAACTGTGGTCAGAGTCCACATCTGCCCCTGTAAATGTCTTACAATTTAAAACCTGGTTCCTAAATCTCTGTCTCACCATTACATAATCTGTCTGAAATCTTGCAGCGTCTCCAGGTCTCTTCTACGTATGCAGCCTTCTTTCATGATTCTTAAGCAAAGTGTTAGCTGTGATTAAGTTACGCTCTGCGCAAAAGTCTGCCAGGCGACTTCCTCTTTCATTCCTTGCCCCCAGGCCTTATTCACCTACTAATTCTCCTTGTCTTCCTTTCCCTACTATGGAGTTCCAGCGCCCCATGACTATTAAATTTTCGTCTCCTTTCACTATCTGCATAATTTGTTTTATCGCATCACATATTTCTTCAATCTCTTTATCATCTGTGGAATTAGTTGGCATATAAACTTGTACTACGGTGGCAGACGTGGGCTTCATGTCTATCTTTACTACAATAATGCGTTCACTATGCTATTCGTAGTAGATTATCCTCGCTCCTATTTTTTATTCGTTATTAAACCTACTCCTGCATTACCCCTATTTAATTTTGTATTTATAACGCTGTATTCACCTGACCAAAAGTCTTGTTCCTCCTGCCACCGAACTTCACTAATTCCCACTATATCTAACTTTAACCTGTTCATTCCCCTTTTTAAATTTTCTAACCTACCTGCCCGATTAAGGGATCTGACATTCCATGCTCCGATCCGTAGAACGCCAATTTTGATTCTCTTAATGACGACGTCCTCCTGAGAAGTCCTCGCCCGGAGGTCCGAAAGGGGAACTATTTTATCTCCGGAATATTTTACCCAAGAGGACCCATCATCTTTAAACATACAGTAAAACTGCATGCCCTCGGGAAAAATTACGGCTGTAGTTTCCCCTTGCTGTAAGCCGTTCGCACTACCAGCATAGCAAGGCCGTCAGTCAATCACCGAGACTGTTGCCCCTGCAACTGCTGAAACGGCTGCTGCCCCTCTTAAGGAACCACACATTTGTCTGGCCTCTCAACAGATACCCCTCAGTTGTGGTTGGACCTACTGTACGGCTGTCTGTATCGCTGAGGAAGATTAGATGGGTAGATCACGTAACTAATGAGGAGGTACTGATAGAATTGGGGAGGAGAGGAATTTATGGCACAACTTGACTAGAAGAAGGGATCTGTTGGTAGGACACGTTTTGTTTTGAGGGATCAAGGGATCACCAATTAAGTATTGGAGGGAAGCGTGGAGGGTAAAAATCGTAGAGGCAGACTAAGAGATGAATACGGTAAGCAGATTCAGAACGATGTAGGCCGCAGTAGTTACTCGGAGATGAAGGGGCTTGTACAGCATAGCGTAGCATGGAGAGCCACATCAAACCAGTCTCTGGACAAAAGTCGACAACAGCAACATACAGACAGTTCATTCATTTCGGGAATGGAGAGTCTCGAGGATTTTTAATTGTTATCGACAATGATAATTTCTTAATATCGGTAACGTTCGAGTATATTTAATTTCGCGTCTGAAGTCGGATAACAAATGACAAAAGGCATATTCTTTGCGTGGTATAATTACAAATTAACAATTTCATGATTTTTTTTCATTTTCTTCTTGCCAAATTCCGTGGTTCTACACGCGAGAGTACCTAATTCTTGTCTAAGGCGCTGCAAAAAAATGGCTCAAATGGTTCTGAGCACTATGGGACTTAACTTCTGAGGTCATCAGTCCCCTAGAATTTAGAACTACTTAAACCTAACTAACCTAAGGACATCACACACATCCATGCCCGAGGCAGGATTCGAACCTGCAACCGTAGCAGTCGCGCGGTTCCAGGTTGAAGCGCCTAGAACCGCTCGGCCACACCGGCCGGCTAAGGCACTGCGGTCATGCACTGTGCGATTGGTCCAGGCGGAGGTTCGAGTCCTCCCTCTGGCATGGGAGTGTGTGTTTGTCCTTAGGATAATTTAGGTTCAGTAGCGTGTAAGCTTAGGAACTGATGACCTTAGCAGTTAAGTCCCATAAGATTTCACACACATTTTAACAATCTAATGCTTACTGCTGAGTGTAGTTGCTCTTATAAACAGCATCCCATACGAGCAAACCAGCTGCGTCTTTACCTGTGGTTACTCATATTTTAGGCATGAACATGTGAGGATTGCGGTAGGGAAGGCGAATGGTCGATTTCGGTTTACTGGGAGAATTTTAGGAAAGTGTGGTTCACCTGTAAGAGAGACTGCTTATAGGATGCTAGGGCGACCCATCTTTTACTACAGTTCGAGTGTTTGGGATTAAAGGAAGAAATCGAAGCGAATTTGCTATCAGTGGCTTCGATCAATACGCAGATATTACTAAGATGTTTCGAGAACTCTAGTGGGAAAACCTGGAGGGAAGGTGACATTCCTTTCGAGGAACACTGCTGCGAGAATTTAGAGAATCGTTATTTGAAGCTGATTGCAGAAAGATTGTACTGTCGCCAAAATACATTTCGCGTAAGGACTATGAAGATAAGGTACGAGAAATCGGGGCTAATCCGGAGGCATATAGGCACTCGTTTTTCCTAGTTCTATTTGCGAGTGGAACAGGAAAGGAAATGGCTAGTAACGATACAGCTTACCGTCCGTCATGCACTATACTGTTTATTGCGGGGCATGTATGTAGATATAGATGTAGACAGAAACAGATCAGCTCTGTCGGTTTTTGTCACCGTTGGTACAGAGGGTAAAGCCTTCTGAGTTGCTGGGACGCGTCGTATTCCGCTCCAACTACTCCAAACCTCGACATCTGTACCACTCAAATGGAGTCTCCTTCAAGAAATGCCAGGCACCTAGTTCTGAACTGCAGAGTGATGATGTAGATTTTTGGTCTCCTTGGGCGGGTAAACCTCCAGAAGACTCCTGGGAAAAATGTCAATCAGCCCCTGAAAAGACCACACTGGTGGCTAAAGAGCGCTGTGGATGGTACTGATACGAGGCGGTCCTTTGAGCCTCCTCGGTTAACGAAACTGCCCCATTTGTTGGCGTATCAACACGGTTTGCCCATGGTGTCTACAGGGCATACTGTAGAAAACCAGTCGCAGCCACGCACCCCAGCGTATGAGAGTGGTCGCAAAAAGATCCTAATCGACAGATCTTCAAACGAGTGTCACACCATTTGAGCGACGATCGCTTTCAAACGAGACTGGGAATGCTGCTGTCAATGAATCTAGGTCCATCTCAACCGTATACCGAGTGATCATTCTGAGGAGAACTCCGTGCAACGGACATTTGGAGTCTGGCACCATGCAGAAGGTGTAACCTCCCCATCAGTTATCGACCTTAATGACAGTGAAAAATTAAACCGCATGCACCTAATGGAAATTTGGGAAAAGCAATCGTCACCGAAGTTAATTTGTCGGTAAAGAGGGAGAAAAGGGTTACATCTAAATTAAAGGAAAAATGCAAATGAAATTGGTGGAAATTGATTTTGAGAAAAGGGTAAAATTAATAAAAAAAGTAAATGTGCGGTCGTGACGTTAACAATTAATTGGTGTTAATTATATATTTGAGATTTGGGGAAAATTACGGTCGTCAGTCTTATGGACAACTACTATAATAACTGAAAATAAAAGATTAATGCACATATAGTTAGCATTAAAAGCGTGGCAACTGAAGGTTGACACGTGTTGTGTGAAAACTGAATGTTTGTCAGAAGTAATACATTTCGCTACGCTCTGACTTAATTTAGCAAAAGAATTAATAAAACCGGAAAATTGAAAGTTAATTTAGTGACTAAAATTGATAGTGAACTTCGTTTCTGAAGCACTACGAAATTCAATAAAATAAGGTTAGTCTTGGGCTACCTCAACAATCATTTCGAAAGCTAGTTGAATCTATGCAATTTAGAAATAAGAGATTTAACTTTGAACTTGAATTTAATGATTCTGAACAATTAACAATAGTAAAATTTAGTATGTACCAAGCTGAGCTGCAGTCACAGGTTAGCTAAAATATGGTAACAAAACTCGCACTCTTAATTTGTGCTTGTGTAATCTAAATATTGTAGCCAGCTATGAATACTTTAACTGGACTTTGAAATTGAAGCAGTGAAATGGAATTATATTACTTTAATGCTGGTGTTTGAATTTCAACGAAACTTTGGTTCATTCCGGAAAAGGAAGGGACCCTGCTTGGTAATGCAATTGGGACAATGAGCAACAGAGGTTCATGCTACGTTACTGTCATTTTGTGAGACAAATGGAACAGTTTGAAAAGCTGAGGTCTGCCATACAGTTCTAAAACTTTACGTGCTTCCAGTCTTCCTTGTTGGTTGATTGAAGGTTTGAAGTAGTCGATCGGGGAGGTGGCGACAGTTCTCATTGTCGGCCATCGCTGTTGCAGAAGCTGGATGTTGGCGCGCCTTCTTCTCGACACGGTCACCAGGCGAAACGGGCTCTTGATGTGCGACAGATAATGCTTCCTGTCCGCGACACCGTGCCAGAAACTATCATAGCAAGTCGAGCGCAGTTACATGCTGCCAAACCCCAGAAGCGCGGCAGCTCGCGGGAGCGTCACACAACACACCTGCTCCACCGCCCTCCTCCAGCCAGACTCTGCTCTGCCCTCGCTCCACGCGGCAGAGTTAACACTACCAAAGATCCTAAACACTTTGGTTCTCCACACGACCTATCGATGTAATCATTCGACAGCATAGTTTTCCCTAGGCCAGACCCAGCGTAAAAATACAAATAATATTTACAAAACAAACCAATTATACATCGACATAAATGCATATATATATATATATATATATATATATATATATATATATATATATACAAATAGTAAAACAATTACAACATATAAAGACACAGAAATGTCATATCTTCAGGTAACAAAATAAGGAAAAAAATTTATAGTACAATAGATGAAAATAGGAGGATATGCATTTCCGGCGTTACAAAGGCCACTGCTCACAGCGGCGCATCAAGATGCCCGTCCTCAATGGGCCTATCAACACAGAAAGTGGCGAACGGCTGACGAGAAACGTGGCTGGTGTGACGACTCTTGATTTTGCCTCTTTTCAAATGATGTGAGGCGTCCAGTGCAGCGGTTTTATAAAGCGGCGTTTAATCTGCGGTGTGCGAACGGTGTGGTTCCGGCTACAGGTGGTAGTGTGATGTTTTGGAGGTGTTTCTTGTAGCATGACTTCGACCGTCTCTTTCAGGTTACCGTGAACGTGAACCAGATAGTTTATCTCAACAGTCCTAGTGATCGAGAGTTGCCCTTTCTTCTTGTTTTTTTTTTAGAATGACTGCCCTGTCAACACTGCAGTCTTCCAAGATGTCAACAGCGACATTTCTAGTTTGAAGAATACTGAGGCATTCTTCGCTCCTCGACTGACCCAATAAATCAGTGGTCTTAACCTCATAGAAAATGTCGGGTACTATTTGGGAGTAGAGGGCGAAATGTAGAAATCAACATCCCAGCACTTCATCAGCTCCATCGTAAACAACAGTATGGGGATTGTGAGTCCACCTTGACGCAAACCGCTTTTGTTATTCGTTTATTTTTTCCCCAAACTAGCTTCAGCGATAAATATCGCCATCATCAGTGGGTTCTTTGAATCTAAAACGTGCAGAAATTAGCACAGTTATAATTATAAAAGACTGTAAAACATTATTACATATGTACTGTTTATTTTTTAAATACTTTTTCTTTGAATACTTTCATAATGCCTTAATTATTATTTGTTAAGCATGGTTTTAAGATTGTTGTCACTCTCTACGGGATATTTTCCGTGTTTTTCTGTCACCGTTCTTCTCGGCCTATTTCATGTGATTTGCAACTGAGTGAGCGGCTTTTAGGTAACAAATATGAAAACGTGAACCTACCTAAGTCAGCGTTATACAACTGAGATTGCAGTGGTGTTGTGGATACAGCTTTGGTGTGTACTAGGCTGTTACTTAGTTTATATTGTACCGACGTTCTTGTATGTCGAGAAAAACGGCAACAGAAAAACACAGAAAATATCCCGCAAATAGTGACAATATTCTTAAAACTATGTTGTAATTTATAGCAAATAAGGTAATCTGAAAGTGTTCACAGAAAATAATATTTAAAACACAAACAATACACATGTAATAATGTTTCAGTGTTTCATAACTATGCTAATTTCTGCATGTTTTAGATTTAAAGAACCCACCGATGATGGCGATATTTGTCGCTGAAACTAGTTTGAGGAATAAACAAATAAAGAACAAAAGTGTTTTGCATCAAGGCAGACTAACAGTTCCCACATTGTTGCATTTTTAAGCAAACAAGAACCAAATGGACGGGTTCCAAGCTGAAATGGTTAGTCCTACCGTATGTAATTATCAACGCGTGGCTTCACCTCAGTATGATACATGTGAAGATAGTCGTGCGTTCTCTTCAAAGCTGAAATGAGATCATTATTAAAGCTGATGTTACACCGTATCAGTGTGGCGTTCCTGAGGGTGACTAATTTTTTGTGTCCATTGTGCTAAATATATTTAGTTGTTTGCATTGTACTATTTGACTCAAGTGCAGATCACGTTCATAACGAATAGTTGAATTCAGTAGACATAAGAGAATGAACAAACCACAATCATGCTTCATTAAGCTCATCTTGAAAAACGTTTTATTCAGAATTGGAATTTTATCTTGAGAAATGAGATATGATTTCAGTGCACGATACAGTTCAATTAGTCTTGTAACAAGGGAAAAGGGACAGCCACCTAGTCTTAGAACAACTTAATAGTTGCCTATATTGTACATCTGCTGATCCACAAAAGTCCTTACGTCTCTCAGTGCATACTATGTAAATAGAAAAACAAATATTTTAATACTATGGAATCAACGTCTAACATGAGCCGTGAATCAATACCATGTTGAATACCGTTATATAAAAGTGAGCAGAGCAGCCTACGCGCATTTACCTATCATTTAAAGTGTTTTTCAGATGGGCGCAAGCGTTATTTCCCGACCTCTTACCAATTCCACTAATTCCACCAAAATCTGTATTTGTATTGTCTCCGTAAGAGAACACATTTTACCATTACCTCTACTTCTAAGATGCAATCGTTCCAGAGTTTTCGTTTGGAGTGCTTTTAAGTTCTATCACCTTTGTTTGAATCCCCGTAGATTTAACGTCATAGCACTAAGTTAGAATTGGAAGTAGTTTCATAGAACCATAGTTACTGCCATGTCTTGCAACAACAAAAGATTAAATACCCTCGACAATGTCGACAGACAGTTAACAGACAATACAGAATTAATAACTGCTTCTGTTTTAATGCGAGCGTATGGCATTTGTTTGTCTATATTTGAGTCTTTGAATAAAACTTTCTGCAATTTTTCTGTATAGTTCACTGATTTAAAACTTGGGACGATGTCTGACCTTGTGAAAGGACAGGTTGCCTCCGGCTGCATGGGCCAGATCACTAAGTTTGGAATCCGTTTCTGCAAAAAAAAAAAAGTCGTCAACTTTGGACGAAGATGCAGTAATACAAACACGCGTTTTGTGTTAACCACTGTTTTGATGATATACTAGGACTAACCTCCTTGCAAAATGCCGGCCGCGGTGGTCTAGCGGTTCTAGGCGCGCAGTCCGGAACCGCGCGACTGCTACTGTCGCAGGTTCGAATCCTGCCTCGGGCATGGATGTGTGTGATGTCCTTAGTTTAGTTAGGTTTAAGTAGTTATAAGTTCTAGGGGACTGATAACCACAGATGTTAAGACCCATAGTGCTCAGAGCCATTTGAACCTTGCAAAATAATAATTGTGCACCGTATTACATGTTATTAAGTAGAACAAAAGCTGAACTATGATAGGCAAATTTTCAGTGCTATAATGTCCGCCTCCATAGCTCAGTGGTCAGCGCAGCAGAATGCTGTGCAAAGAGACCCGGGTTCGATTCCCGGCTGGGTCGGAGATTTTCCCCGCACAGGGACTGGGTGTTGTGTTGTCCCCATCCTCATATCATCCCCATCGACACGCAAGTCGCCGAAGTGGCATCAGCTAAAAAGAGTTACGCCAGGCGACCTGTCTACCTGACGGGAGACCCTAGCCACACGACATTTCATTTCATTAATGTCATAATACTATATTTACGTACAAACGACGGCAAGATAAAAAACCTTACTTTACTAGCACCTGAAACGAATGTACCAGATGGAGAAATAAGACATTCCGCTCGGAGTTCATTTTACCCGCCCTGAAGTCAGGACATCGTTTTTGTAATTCGTCGCTAATGACACATTTGCGTTTTGGTATGATTTCAATGAAACATTAACACTGCTTCGCTTCACGACAACCGACAAACAACTGCGTGTAGAGCAGCTGAAAACACTCATTCTAATTTGAAACTATTATAAGCCAAGGTATGGAGCACTGTTGCATAAGTAATGCTTTTAACAAGCCACCTCGCAGCTCGTATTTCACGATAATTAACACGCCATTTATTTCATTTGTTCTGAAATTTTAACTTGCGGTTGGCACGGCGGCAACGCAGAAAAGAGAAACGTGTAGGGAAAAAAAAGAAACATGGTTGGAAGAGACGATTGCTTAGAGTTTGCGGTTGTGGAAGTCCAGAGAGTTGCATTTTCGCACTTTCAAGCTGAACCAGCTGTCTAACTCAAAAAAGAGGAGATCTCTTCCATTGTCCTAAAAAAACACCCAGACAATTTTTAGGGTCCAGAAAAAGAGGGGACGTCCCGGAAAACGAGGACGTCTGTTAACTCTAAGTGGACGTCAAATGGCAGATGATGTTCATTTATGTCACTGTATCTTAGAACGTACGTATTACTGGTTTCTATAGTCCTTGGTGCTTCTTTCTTTTTGTGCCTGCGTTGTTCATCGATAACGGTTTCTGGTGGCAGTTTTCTTCTTTAATCACACATTTTAGATTAATTGCGGATGTCTTTGCTAGTACCGGTCTCTTTCTTCTCCGCTCTTTTACCTCTCTGATGCTTACGTAGTGTAGACTGCGTAACTGTACTACCCTCGGTAGACATATATATTTTTTATAGCCTTGTGTGTTATTCTGAGCGGCGCTTTGATGTTGTCTAGCGCCGCGTAAGATTTTTTCTTCACACCAGTTCAGCTTTCGCGCATCACGGAATTCAGCGCGTTCGTTCTTGCGTAGTCTCTTGTTATTTTAGATAGCGTTCAGTTTGTTCGATGCCACAAGACACGTACACACAACACGTGTAACAAACTTATTAGTATTGTTTATCACAGTTCTTAAGTGATCGTGCAACAGCTGTATTTAGAATGTGTCGTTACTGATGAATAACGTTAATTTAAAAGTTTACCAACTCTGTAGATTAGGACACTTTTTTGCTAGTGACACGCAGTCTTCAATGACAAAATCACAATATTTAAATTCTCGCTTGAAGTCAGGTGCGCTTCGGAGTCAGTACCCGTTTTTCGAAGATTACATTGACGTAGTTGATTCAGTTGATGACGTAGCAGTAACTGAACGACACGACTATTATTTTTACCACAAAAGAATTAAATAGGATACTAACGGAAAAATAGAATGTTAATACTGTTTTGCAGAAAATTGATACGTCGACACCATAGCTGCATAGAAATGCGTGTTTATTCATACAACAAAATGTAAACAGCAATCAGCAATTATCAAAGTGCTATCCATTAAGAACAAAAAGCGCCGTTACCGTGTTTGAAACGACAGGCTGTCCTTCAAATGCTGTTGATATTTTTAATTTAATTTAGGTTATGCTAAACACCGTGTTGGGTATTTTCCTTTGTGGCGAAAGTTGTTAAGGATGGCGGTGCCATCAAAAATCCTGCAGTTCACATTTTCGCTTGCACTTGAGATGATTTCACATGTAAATAGTTAAAGTAAATAACTCTATGATGCTATTTAACTCGTTATACAACTTTTTATTAAATCAGAAGGCATCAAATTATACTCTTTTCGAAAATCAGATGAAAAAAATAACTTATAAGAAAGACAATTACACTACTGGCCATTAAAATTTCTACACCACGAAGATGAAGTGCTACAGACGCGAAATTTAACCGACAGGAAGAAGATGTAGTGATATGCAAATGATTAGCTTTTCAGAGCATTCACACAAGGTTAGCGCCTGTGGCGACACCTACAATATGCTGACATGAGGAAAGTTTCCAAACGATTTCTCATACACAAACAGCAGTTGACCGGCGTTGCGCTGGTGAAACGTTGTTGTGATGCCTCGTGTAAGGAGGACAAATGCGTACCATCACGTTTCCGACTTTGATAAAGGTCGGATTGTAGCCTATCGCGATTGCGGTTTATCGTATCGCGACATTGCTGCTCGCGTTGGTCGAGATCCAATGACTGTTAGCAGAATATGGAATCGGTGGGTTCAGGAGGGCAATACGGTACGTCGTGCTGGATCCCAACGGCCTCGTATCACTAGCAGTCGAGATGACAGGCATCATATCCGCATGGCTGTAACGGATCGTGCAGCCACGTCTCGATCCCTGAGTCAGCAGATGGGGACGTTTGCAAGACAACAACCATCAGCACGAACAGTTCGACGACGTTTGCAGCAGCATGGACTATCAGCTCTGAGACTATGGCTGCGGTTACCCTTGACGCTGCATCACAGACAGGAGCGCCTGCGATGGTGTACTCAACGACGAACCTGGGTGCACGAATGGGAAAACGTCAGTTTTTTCGGATGAATCCAGGTTCTGTTTACAGCATCATGATGGTCGCATCCGTGTTTGGCGACATCGCGGTGAACGCACATTGGAAGCGTGTATTCGTCATCGCCATGCTGGAGTATCACCCGGCTTGATTGTACGGGGTGCCATTGGTTACACGTCTCCATCACTTCTTGTACGCATTGACGGCACTTTGAACAGTGGACGTTACATTTCAGATGTGTTACGACCCGTGGCTCTACCCTTCATTCGATCCCTGCAAAACCCTACATTTCAGCAGGGTAATGCACGACCGCATGTTGCAGGTCCTGTACGGGCCTTTCTGGATACAGAAAGTGTTCGACTGCTGCCCTGGCCAGCACATTCTCCAATTTCTCATCAATTGAAAACGTCTGGTTAATGGTAGCCGAGCAAATGGCTCGTCACAATATGCCAGTCACCACTCTTGATGAACTGTGGTATCGTGTTGAAGCTGCATGGGCAGCTGTACCTGTACATACTATCCAAGCTCTATTTGACTCAATGCCCAGGCGTATCAAGGCCGTTATTACGGCCAGAGGTGGTTGTTCTGGGTACTGATTTCTCGGGATCTATGCACCCAAATTGCGTGAAAATGTAATCACATGTCAGTTCTAGTACAATATATTTGTCCAATGAATATCCGTTTATCATCCTCATTTCTTATTGGTGTAACAATTTTAATGGCGAGTATTTTTTTTTTTTTTTTTTTTTTTTTTTTTTTTGTACAGTCTTGTCTACGCTCTGTAAGATATACAGAGTTTTCCCGAAATGTTGCGACAAACTTGGAGGAGTTTTAGAGGATGTCTTGAGGAACAAATCGAGGACAGGGACCTATGTCCAGAAACGTCATCCAACGACGGTACGGAACGTCGAATTTCTTGGCGGCTGTTCCTGCCACTGGACCAGCCCTTCGGCCCCAAACGTGACTTTATACGGTGACGGATCGCAGGCGGAAAGTCTCGCAATGTTGTTATTTAGTAATGGCGACCGATTGCCACGATCGCCAGAGTAGAAGATAGAGCTAGCTGCTGCGTAGAAAGGCCTTGACTCCTGTGAGTGCTATGCTCTGTTGCCGTTGTGCATGCCGGTTTTGGACGCGGGTTCCCATCTGCAGTTTATTTTTCTCCTGTATACCGAGACACATTGGAGATTTTTGAGGGTTCCAGGAGAAAAATAAACTGCAGATGGAAACCTACGAGGGTCGACAATAAAGTAATGAGACTTATTTTCTTTGCAAGATGTGGCAACCCTGCAGGCTTGCGTAGGCACAATATCTTTGACCTTTGTCTATAAGCTGATTCTAGTCCAAACGGGACATCGATACAACTGCCCAGTCGTGAGTTGTGCTGTAATAAGTTAACACATATTTGTGTGTCTCGTCACGGAAATGGAGCCGCATAATATTAGGCTTCGATATGCCATTTCTTTTTGCGTTAAATTGGGTGAAAAGGCGACGATAACTTATGGTAAGGAAAGAAGGTTATATCAAGAGCTCAAGTTTTTCGTTGGCATAAAATGTTTAAAAATGGCACTGAGCACTATGGGACTTAACAGCTATGGTCATCAGTCCCCTAGAGCTTAGAACTACTTAAACCTAACTAACCTAAGGACAGCACACAACATCCAGCCATCACGAGGCAGAGAAAATCCCTGACCCCGCCGGGAATCGAACCCGGGAACCCGGGCGTGGGAAGCGAGAACGCTACCGCACGACCACGAGATGCGGGCATAAAATGTTTAGTGAAGCCAGAACGAATGTTGAAGATGAAGACCGCAGTGGGCGACCATCAACCTCACGGATGGATGTCAACTTGGCCGGGGTGCGTGAACTCGTATGATCTGATCGAAGATTATCCGTGAGAATGTTTGCAGAAGAACTGGACATCAATCGCGAAAAGGTTCGTCTAATAATAACTGAACATCTTGAAATGAGAAAGATTTGTGCAAAAATGGTCCCCAAAAATCTCACACCACAACAGCGAGAAACACGGAAAAATGTGGCAGCCGCTCTGTCAGAGCAAACAGAAATCAATCCAGAATTGTTGAGTCGTGTTATCACTGGTGATGGAAGTTGGTTTTTTCAGTACGATCCATAGACAAACGCTAAAGTTCACAATGGTGCTCAAAGGGATCACCCAGACCAAAAAAAGGTCGCATGTCAAAGTCAAAAGTCAAATGCATGCTTGTCTGCTTCTTTGATTCCAAGGGAATTGTTCATAAAGAGTGAGTGCCTCCTGGACAAACAGTTAACCAGTATTACTACAAAGAAATTTTAGAAAGACTTTGTAAAAGAGTTCTTCGTGTCCGTGCCAACATCACTGATAGTTGGATTCTGCATCACGATAATGTGCCATCCCATACTGCTCTGTCAGTACAGCAATTTTTAACATCAAAATTTCAGTACTACCACAGCCATGTTATTCACCACATATCGCTCTGTAAGACTTTTTTCTATTTACAAGAGTCAGAACGGCGGTCAAGGGACACCATTTTCAAACAAAACAAGATGTCCAAAAAGCTGTGACGAGGGTCTTGGAGGATATTACAGAAGAAGAGTTCCAGAAATGTTACCATCAATGGCAGAAGCGCTGGAAAAATTGTGTGCGATCAGAAGGGAACTACTTTGAAGGAGACAACACTGAACTTGACTAAAACGGTAAGAAACATTTTTTTCACATCAGTCTCATTACTTTATTGTGGCACCTGATATGTCCAAAACTGTAATTCATCGAGGGGTAACATAGCATCACACTGATCACTGATAGGAGACAAGACTTGCCTACGCAGCAGCTAGCTCCATCTTCTCCACTGGCGATCGTGGCAAGTCAGTCGCGACCACTGAATAACACACAACATTGCGAGACGTTACGCCTATGGTCCGTCAGTGTACATTGTCACGTTTGATGCCAACGGGCTAGCCTAGCTGCAGGCGCCAGCGACTGTAACTTCGAAGCTCTGTGGCGTCGTTGGATGACGTTTCCAGTCATGGGTGCCTATTCTCGATTTGTTCCTCAAGACACTCTCTACAACCCCATGAAGTTTGTTGCAACAGTTGTGGCACACCCTGTATAGACAGCCGGACAGAAAAAGTCAAGAACTCAGAGGTGGAGGAGAAAATAGAAAGAAACTTAAAGGACTGAGAGGGCATGTCATGTTATTTCAGTGATTACAAAACAGAGTCACATTAACAATAAACTGGGCAGTGCGAGTCGAGGATATCAGTATGACGTTGCACCCTGAGAGTTGGCTGGGAAGGGTATTGTAATGACATTGTCACCCCTCCTGAGGGAAGATGGTCCACAACAGTTGATACATGTGCTTGATGTCCTAGGTACTGTGTAACGTGTAGTTATTTTGTGTAAAGTGCTGGTGGGAAAAGCTAGTTTGTGATCGCGTGCAAGTGGATAGCGTATCTTAATGTCTTCTCAAGCAGCCGGCCGGACTGGCTGAGCGGTTCTAGGCGCTACAGTCTGGAACTGCGTGACCGCTACGGTCGCAGGTTCGAATCCTGCTTCGGACATGGGTGTGTGTGCTGTCCTTAGGTTAGTTAGGTTTAAGTAGTTCTAAGTTCTAGGGGACTGATGACGTCAGAAGTTAAGTCCCATAGTGCTCAGAGCCATTTGAACCATTCATTCTTCTCAAGCCCATGGTGGTAAACAGACATTTTACATAGCCCTGTCATACCGCTAATGTTAGGCGCGGATCGTCTCAAATTAATTAGAAATTCTGCGGTGACATAACAAGAATGCATAAATTGATATAAATTGATTTTTTTCTAAAATGACAACACGACCTCTCCCTTTTTCATTCTACATTTAATTTATCACTGCTTTCAGGGTTCAAGTGATACACGACAAACAAGTTCAATTACTTTCAACTCTCAATAAAATAATTAACATTTACACATTGTATATGTGATTATTAAATCTTTATCCCCATATATGAGAATGTTATAACTAGCAAGCATTTAAAACCTCATCAGTGAGATTTACATCTACGTTGTCGTAGCTGTTCAATGGCCTAAGATGGTGGAGAATGAAATTTTATCTTTTAAACTAATCCAACTCTCATGTACTCAATGGTGAGTATGTTAGTATTCAATTCTTGAAATTCTCTATTCAATGCGTACACAGGTTGGAGTGAGCAAACTCTCGACTCAACATTTGATGTCACCTAATGCGCGTTGGTACATTACCATTCAGGAACTGTGTCGGCGTTGTCTCCGTGCTGGATCTGAAACGCTAATTCCCTACTCTGGCCTTGACTGAGACAGTCAGTCTCAACTTTGCTTCGTTAAATTTTCCCTAGTCGAAATAATGGCTATTGCACACTCGGTAAGGGATGGAGCGACGTGCACAATGCTCTGCCCACAAAAATTCCCGCAGGAATATGAACTACCGCTTTACACCTGTCGCCACAATACGTGAAGTGTACCACTCTCACTTCGCAGACGTAAAGGTCTCAACGTCTTCGCTATTTTTCCACAAATAGCTGTGGCCTGCTGCGATACGAGAGAGCTCTGTTAATTTAGTTCTCAAAACTGTTTTGTACGACGTGACTCTCCCCACCGTGTCTCTTCTACGACACAGTATGGCTTCAGCCAACTGCTTCCTCGTTATGGGCGAATTTTTTATTTTTCTTACCGGGTCGCCGCTAGCCTTGGTAATGCTGTCTAGCCATTTACCCGCAGTCTCAGCTGTGTTTATTTAAAAGGTATTATATTGTTCCCACCCTATTTCTTTCTGCGCTGCAGCTGGCCCTTCTTTTGTTAATGTTAATTGGGTTTTCCCAATGCCATTAGCCATGTGCACAGTCCGCCTCCAAACTGCATTCACTTTATCTCATTTATATATGCCCCTGTCGTTATAAGAGTAGATATTGTTTTGTTATTCGGCACATGAGATTATTACAAATGTTTCCTGTTAACAATATAGAGTTATTTTCTGGGGATTTTATTCTGTATCGTAATTACAAAGCTCATGTAAGGTCCGAAAAATGCGGACGCCTCACAATTGGCACTGGGACAGGGTTGATGTCCAAGCTCGTCTCACAAGTGCTGTACTGGCAACAGATCACAGTATCTTGTTGGCAGTGGGAGTACGTCAACATCATGGATACTCGTGGCGTACGTGGACGAGTATTGGCCTGAAGAAAAATGACATTACAATACTATGAATGAAAAATAAGAGATGAGAAAGCAAGATGTGTCTAACTTACCATTGTGCCTTGTGCGTTCCCTCATTCATTACCAGCCGTGACATTTAGTCATACCCTATTGGATCCCCTTATCATAATGACAGGAGTAACACGACTCTGCCTCTCCCAAATATTGGAAAAATGGGACCTCTCCCGAGGTTGCGGCCATACCCACCGATGATGATTACCCAGAAGTGCGATTTATCGCTGAAAGCAGTGTGGCATCATTCAACAACAGCCCATTCTTCCTGGTCACGCAGCCACTGCAGACGAATCCGTTTGAGTTGTGGTGTTACCGGCAGCCTAGGCATGAGACGGCAATTCCCTAGACCGTCTGTTGCTAATCTCTGACCAATGGTGCACCATGACACAGGATATTGCAGGGAATCCATTAGTTGTTGTCATATGGGAGGTGCACATGTGAAAGGGGACGATGCGCTTGGTGCACATTACAGTGATTCCAACTTGTGGTGGTCAGAGGTGGTCGACCAGAATCTTGATGACCAGTACACCTGTCTTCCTCAGGTTCCCATGTAGTCCAACATTGGACCGCCGTCACGTCCGAATGTTCCAGAGATCTATATCCTGCGCTATTCGTCCACCCAGCCAAGTGGAGACCCACAGTGGGGCCCTTTTCAATCTCAGCCATGTGCTGATAACGCTGTCTCAGACGAGTACGCTCCTCTCATTTGCAGATAAGAGCTCATCTTACTTTTTTTCCAGTGGGATGAGGTGTCGATGCAGTAATCATTCATGGCGTCACCAAAGAGATACTTAGGGACGGTACATTTATTGTGGAGGGAATGAAGTAACTGTTATTAATAAATATTTTCTAACAACAGTTGTCTTTTGCCACTCAACCATTAGGAGGAGTCTATGGGTCATAAATACGAGGGTTGGAACTTTAACAGTGGCAACTATTTATTTAAAGCTCGTACAAAATAGATACGCGTTTATAAATTTAACTGACCTTCAAAATAGACACCAGCATTGTGTGTAACACGTTGCCAGTGATGTGGAAGTCGTAGGATACTCTTATTAGCAGTGCCAGTTGTGTTGACAGTTCGAGCGGCGCGGTCTATTACCGGACGAATTTGTAGCAGCTCTGAAGCGAATGCCGTGAAGTGTTCTCTTCAATTTAGAAATCGAGTTGAACTCACTCAGGGGAGTGCAGTAGGTAGTATAGCACTTAGCAGCCTCATCAGTCAAACAAATCAGTAACAGCTTGCACTGTACGTGACTGAGCATTGTCCTGCAATATGATGGTCATGTCCTGCAGAAAGTGTCATCACTTCTGTCTCTATGTTGTTCATTTTTGGAACACAACCTGCGACCAGCTTAGAGACGGAAGTGATGACACTTTCTGCAGGACCTGAGCATCATTTTGCAGGACAATGCTCAATCACGTACAGTGCAAGTTGTTACTGATCTGCCGGCCGCTGTGACCGATTTGTTCTGGGCGCTTCAGTCCGGAGCCGCGCGACTGCTACGGTCGCAGGTACGAATCCTGCCTCGGACATGGATGTGTGTGATGTCCATAGGTTAGTTAGCCTTAAGTAGTTGTAAGTTCTAGGGGACATGACTTCAGATGTTAAGACCCATAGTGCTCAGAGCCATTTGAACCATTTTTTGTTACTGATCTGTCCGACTGATGCGGCTCTAAGTGCTGTGCCACCTACAGCACTCCACTGACTTAAGTCCTTGTGAGTTCAACTCAGTTTCTAAACTGAAAGAAACATTTCACGGCATTCACTTCAGAACTGCTACAAATTCGTCGGGCAATAGACCGCGCCGCTCGGACTGTCAACACGACTGTCACTATTTAGTTTCAACCCTCGTAACACCTTTCGGTAGTTTTACAATGCCAGGGAACGTTGATACTAATAAATAAATGAATAACTTTGGCATAATCGATGATGTACGGCCTAATACCAACTACACCGATTGTACTCTCAAGTTGCAGACTGTGTGCCATAGTCGGCAGTCGTCGATAGGATTCCTTTCGATCTAGTCATGCGGTAGACCGAGCTCTCATACCGTTGATAGTCGTCTTATAATCAATGTGAGCAGGTTGATTTTACGGTGTTCCATAAATAAACGCACCATAATGGCATTCTTTGTAAAAATTATTAGCACAAGAATACTTCTTCACGCTTCATTACGTAAAACATAGACAGGAATATTGCACTTTCAGAATCCGACGGCGCTCCTTCGGTTCTGCAAGGGGACATTAAACTACGAGAACATCTCCGCATAACAAGTAGGTAGAAGTACTACGCAGCGGCTCACTAAGTCAGTTCAAGGACGGACTGGCTTACTTATTGCAAAACTCGGGTGGGAAAACGTGGCCATGTACACTGTACGCCCCTTATACCACAATCTACGGACTGACCAGATAAACTGAGACATTTCTGGAGGTTTAGCACGAGTGGGGAGGTTCTTGCATTCTTCGCGACCTGTACAGTGCTCACTAAACATCTGACGCTCTTCACGCCTCTTATATACAGGGTGTTACAAAAAGGTACGGCCAAACTTTCAGGAAACATTCCTCACACACAAAGAAAAGATGTTATGTGGACATGTGTCCGGAAACGCTTAATTTGCATGTTAGAGCTCAATTTAGTTTCGTCCACCTACGCTCAATGGAGCACGTTATCATGATTTCATACGGGATACTCTACCTGTGCTGGTAGAACATGTGCCTTTACAAGTACGACACAACATGTGGTTCATGCATGATGGAGCTCCTGCACATTTCAGTCGAAGTGTTCGTGCGCTTCTCAACAACAGATTCGGTGACCGATGGATCGGTAGAGGCGGACCAATTCCATAGCCTTCACGCTCTCCTGACCTCAACCCTCTTGACTTTCATTTATGGGAGCATTTGAAAGCTCTTGTCTACGCAACCCCGGTACCAAATGTAGAGACTCTTCGTGCTCGTATTGTGGACGGTTGTGATACAATACGCCATTCTCCAGGGTTGCATCAGCGCATCAGGGATTCCATGCGACGGAGGGTGGATGCATGTATCCTCGCTAACGGAGGACATTTTCAACATTTCCTGTAACAAAGTGTTTGAAGTCGCGCTGGTATGTTCTGTTGCTGTGTGTTTCCATTCCATGATTAATGTGATTTGAAGAGAAGTAATAAAATGAGCTTTAACATGGAAAGTAAGCGTTTCCGGACACATGTCCACATAACGTATTTTCTTTCTTTGTGTGTGAGGAATGTTTCCTGAAAGTTTGGCAGTACCTTTTTGTAACACCCTGTATACAGGCCTGGTAACAACACTAAACACGAACAATGCTAATGCACTGTAGTGGCTGTTGTACCTGGCATTGACAACTGCAGTTCTAATCATTCACATATCTGTCCTTGAAGTGTACATGACATCTGACGGTGTCTTCAAAGTGGTTCGGGCAGTCTCTCTTTATCTCAAATGCCCCAATTTTGTAACAGTCTATTACATAATGTAAGGTGATTTCGGTCAGTTTTATCATTAGTACTATACTGTAATATACCTTTAGGGGGCATATTACTGTTTATTTCTGGCCTCGACACTGGGCCTGGTTTGGCGCTCGCCAACGCGCAGCGATGGTAGTGTAAGTATGCGTGAGAGAGTCGCTTCGTGTCCGATACCCAGACCTCTCAGACACTCCGATCGGTACAAAACGTTGTATGTCGATAGAGTATCAACCAAAGCTCCGGTTTGGTTCGTACTGTCTGCCGTCGTCCAGAAGAACGGGCATAAGTAAATGTAACACCAGACCTACGGAGCACAGGAAAAACATAATGGTGAGCAATTAACTCATGCTGCTTCCGTCGGGAAGTTGGTAGAGCATTTGATCATAGTACCGAGAGTCCCAGTTTCAAACCCAATTACGACATTTTTTTTACTGTATTAAGCGTGAAAGTGTTGAATGGGAAAACGTGATTATGAAATGTAAAAGGGCTCTTTGGAATTTACAGCAATGTTCTCTCGGCAGTCTTCTTTCGCTTCGTTTCTTTGAAAGTAGTAAAACCATGGAGCACACTTTTAGTTTTACAAAATACACTACTGGCCATTAAAATTGCTACACCAAGAAGATGAAGTGCTACAGACGCGAAATATAACTTACAGCAAGAAGATGCTGTGATATGCAAATGATTAGCTTTTCAGAGCATTCACACAAGGTTGGCGCCGGTGGCGACACCTACAACGTGCTGACACGAGGAAAGTTTCCAACAGATTTCTCATACACAAACAGCAGTTGACCGGCGTTGCCTGATGAAACGTTGTTGTGATGCCTCGTGTAAGGAGGACAAATGCGTAACATCACGTTTCCGACTTCGATAAAGGTCGGATAGTAGCCTATCGCGATTGCGGTTTATAGTATCGCGACATTGCTGCTCGCGTTGGTCGAGATCCAATGACTGTTAGCAGAATATGGAATCGGTGGGTTCAGGAGGGTAATACGGAACGTGCTGGATGCCAACGGCCTCGTATCACTAGCAGTCGAGATGACAGGCATCTTATCCGCATGGCTGTAACGGATCGTGCAGCCACGTCTCGATCCCTGAGTCAACAGATGGGGACGTTTGCAAGACAACAACCATCAGCACGAACAGCTCGACGACGTTTGCAGCAGCATGGACTATCAGCTCGGAGACCATGGCTGCGGTTACCCTTGACGCTGCATCACAGAAAGGAGCGCCTGCGATGGTGTACTCAACGACGAACCTGGGTGCACGAATGACGAAACGTCATTTTTTTTTCGGATGAATCCAGGTTCTGATTACAGCATCATGGTGGTCGCATCTGTGTTTGGCGACATCGCGGTGAACGCGCATTGGAAGCGTGTATACGTCATCGCCATACTGGCGTATCACCTAGCGTGACGGTATGGGGTGACATTGGTTACACGTCTCTGTCACCTCTTGTTCGCATTGACGGCAGTTTTAACAGATGGGTTACGACCCGTGGCTCTACCCTTCATTCGATCCCTGCGAAACCCTTCATTTCGGCAGGATAATGGACGACCGTATGTTGCAGGTCCTGTACGGGCCTTTCTGGATACAGAAAATGTTCGACTGCTGCCCTGGCCAGCACATTCTCCAGATCTCTCACCAATTGAAAACGTCTGGTCAATGGTGGCCGAGCAACTGGCTCGTCACAACACGTCAGTCACTACTCTTGATGAACTGTGGTATCGTGTTGAAGCTGCATGGGCAGCTGTACATGTACACGCCATCCAAGCTCTGTTTGAGTCAATGTCCAGGCGTATCAAGGCCGTTATTACGGCCAGGGGTGGTTGTTCTGGGTACTGATTTCTCAGGATCTATGCACCCAAATTGCGTGAAAATGTAATCACATGTCAGTTCTAGTACAATATATTTGTCCAAGGAATACCAGTTTATCATCTGCATTTCTTCTTGGTGTAGCAATTTTAATGGCCGGTAGTGTAGGTCCTCCTGCTGTCTTGGAACTAGCTGCTGAAACACTCCTTTGTGTTAATTCGTCCCCATTAATTAATTTTTTGGTCATACCAGAGCTACGACTGTGTTTAGTCTCTGGAGATTCATTCAACGATAGCTTTCCCAGTCTAGCGACGAGTAACTGCCGTGGTCGTACAATCCTGCCCCAGTCGAACTGAACTTATTCAGTCCTAAAACACGTCTATGGTGGTGGTCTATTGCCTCTGTTCTTATGCACCATCGCGTGTGCAGCGTGACGTCACCCAGAACACGTTAATGCTATGTCTGGGGACAAAATATAATGTATAATTCCTTCTGAATGTAGACCTGTAAGTAATTACATGCCACCGTATATCAATTTGTTACGTTTTAATTACGTTCTATTACGTTTGAAATTCTCAGGAAAACAGTTACACATTAAAAATCGGAAGATCGGACTAAAAAGGTCGTAACGAAGGGTTGTAATTTTTCTCCCTACTGTTCAACCCGTACGTCGCTGAAGCAATGGACAAAAGATAAGACGGTTGCAGAAGGGGGAATGAAATTCAAGGTGAAAAATATCAGATGTTAAGATTCGTAGATGACATTATTATCCTCGTTGAAAAAGACGCATTATTACAGCACCAGCTGAATGGAATTAACAGTCTACAGAGCGCAGAGTACAGACTGACAGTACATCAAATAAAATCGGAAATAATGAGCTTAGCGGCAAACTTAACACAAAAGTTGGGATCACGTAATTGAGGAAGTGAAGGAATTCTGATACCTTCTTGCCAAATAACGCATGTCGGGGGTAGCAAAGAGGACACAAGGAGTAGACTAGCAAAGGTAATTAGGGCTCTCCTCGCTATATTAAAAAGATAACAATAGTTATTTAAAAAATAATAAATAGTAGTGTCAAATAAAAGGCCTCAATTTCAGGAAGAAATTTCTGGCAATGAAATACACTCCTGGAAATGGAAAAAAGGACACATTGACACCGGTGTGTCAGACCCACCATACTTGCTCCGGACACTGCGAGAGGGCTGTACAAGCAATGATCACACGCACGGCACAGCGGACACACCAGGAACCGCGGTGCTGGCCGTCGAATGGTGCTAGCTGCGCAGCATTTGTGCACCGCCGCCGTCAGTGTCAGCCAGTTTGCCGTGACATACGGAGCTCCATCGCAGTCTTTAACACTGGTAGCATGCCGCGACAGCGTGGACGTGAACCGTATGTGCAGTTGACGGACTTTGAGCGAGGGCGTATAGTGGGCATGCGGGAGGCCGGGTGGACGTACCGCCGAATTGCTCAACACGTGGGGCGTGAGGTTTCCACAGTACATCGATGTTGTCGCCAGTGGTCGGCGGAAGGTGCACGTGCCCGTCGACCTGGGACCGGACCGCAGCGACGCACGGATGCACGCCAAGACCGTAGGATCCTACGCAGTGCCGTAGGGGACCGCACTGCCACTTCCCAGCAAATTAGGGACACTGTTGCTCCTGGGGTATCGGCGAGGACCATTCGCAACCGTCTCCATGAAGCTGGGCTACGGTCCCGCACACCATTAGGCCGTCTTCTGCTCACGCCCCAACATCGTGCAGCCCACCTCCAATGGTGTCGCGACAGGCGTGAATGGAGGGACGAATGGAGACGTGTCATCTTCAGCGATGAGAGTCGCTTCTGCCTTGGTGCCAATGATGGTCGTATGCGTGTTTGGCGCCGTGCAGGTGAGCGCCACAATCAGGACTGCATACGACCGAGGCACACAGGGCCAACACCCGGCATCATGGTGTGGGGAGCGATCTCCTACACTGGCCGTACACCACTGGTGATCGTCGAGGGGACACTGAATAGTGCACGGTACATCCAAACCGTCATCGAACCCATCGTTCTACCATTCCTAGACCGGCAAGGGAACTTGCTGTTCCAACAGGACAATGCACGTCCGCATGTATCCCGTGCCACCCAACGTGCTCTAGAAGGTGTAAGTCAACTACCCTGGCCAGCAAGATCTCCGGATCTGTCCCACATTGAGCATGTTTGGGACTGGATGAAGCGTCGTCTCACGCGGTCTGCACGTCCAGCACGAACGCTGGTCCAACTGAGGCGCCAGGTGGAAATGGCATGGCAAGCCGTTCCACAGGACTACATCCAGCACCTCTGCGATCGTCTCCATGGGAGAATAGCAGCCTGCATTGCTGCGAAAGGTGGATATACACTGTACTAGTGCCGACATTGTGCATGCTCTGTTGCCTGTGTCTATGTGCCTGTGGTTCTGTCAGTGTGATCATGTGATGTATCTGACCCCAGGAATGTGTCAATAAAGTTTCCCCTTCCTGGGACAATGAATTCACGGTGTTCTTATTTCAATTTCCAGGAGTGTATACATGTGCAGCGCAGCATTGTAAGAATGTGAATCATGAACTGTGACAAAACCAACTACGGAGAGAACACAAGCCTTTGATTTGTGGTGTTACGGAAGAATGCTGACAATTAAATGCAGTGGTAACATAACAAATTGGGAATTTGTTCGCGAAGATTGTGAGACAATTAATATGTAGAAAACAGTGCCTAGAAAAAGGAAGAGGATGACAGGATACGTATGAAGACATCAGTAAACAGCTTCCAAGGTACTAGAGGGAGCCGTAGAGGACTAAGGCTGTGGAGGAAGACAGACACTGGAATAAATACATCAAATAATTCACGACGGTGGGTATAAGTGCCACTCTGAGCCGAAGGGCGTGTCACGAGAGAGGAAGCAGTAAGAAGACGGGTGATAAAAATAGCTGACAAGTCTGTTATACTATTGCACAGTGATCTTTGCAGGCATCTGTATTACTAAACGGCTAATACGAGGAGTGGTTTTTAGTTGCAAGTTGCCTATCTAACGGCTTCCAGGGGCAAGAAAAATATAATTGTTCTACATTACATGTCGCTATTGGCCGAATTCAAAAATTTAAATTCTGTCCTAGTCTATTCATTAAGAGCTATTCTCTTAATAACCTAACACAGTGATGACAGTGGTACAGTTAGAGACTGTGCATATGTCTTGATGCAGGCTAACTCACGGCCCGCAAATTACCCAGACCATATTCATTCACTACTCGAGAACAGATTCACTTAGCGACTTGCAGAAAACTTTACAGATAATTTCAAAGCTTTACGAAACTTATGGATGTCAATCTTATTGTGTGGACGAGCAGATGATGATTTCCAGGGTGTAAATTTTAAGTTGACAAACCAGAATAACTCGAAAATAAAGCTTCACACGAAAAAATGTGTAGAATCCAAACTTGATGATTTTCGAGAGGGACATCTGCTGGTGCTAAAATTAGTCCGCCACACCAGCCCCCTGGGGATTGGGGCGGGAAGCAACTTTAAAATTTCAAATGGGAACACCCTTTTTATTGCAGAATCAGATTCTACATAAAAAAACTACGTATATTTTGTCTTAAACGTTTGTTTTGATTCTTGGTAGTTGGCGCTGTAATTCAAGAAACTCCATGTTCTCATTTTTGCGTCGAAGATGGTTACAGATAAATAAAAAATGCTTATTTACTTCATAAATTTTGATTCGCTAAAACTAAAACTCTCCCTCTCTCCCCATAGTGTGGGGTTTGAGAGAGAGGAATTAAGAGTTTTACAAATGTTGACCACGAAACAAACGAAGCTTATCAGAATCTGCGGAAAAAATAATATTTGGGTCAACATTTGTGAAACTCTAAGTCCTCTCTCTCCAACCCCACCCCATGGGGAGAGACGGAGAGTTTTAGTTTTAGCGAATCAAAATTTACGAAGTAAATAAGTATTTTTTATTTATCCGTAACCATTTTCAACGCAAAATTGAGAACATGGATTTTCTTGAATTACAGCACCAACTACCAAGAATCAAAACAAATGGTTCCAATTATTTTTTTTATTTTATTAATGACCCAAATTTTTTTTACAAATAATTGCTTTATAATTAAACTGAAATGAAACTACTGAACATATTGCCAAATGGCTGTGTTACAATGTAAGTTTGACCACTAGGAGTGCTGTATATAAGTTTCATCTCTCTAGCTTGAGTGGATTTTGAGAAAATGTTCCTTATATTCGAAAAATTCTAATTTACGGGAAATGGCTATCAAAGTTTCTCAATACATTCCTGCACTATAGGATGGATTATCAGGGTCTTCTTCTTCATCCTCCAAAAGCTTCCTCTTCTGTCTTCTTTTCTGGCCGGTTGTTCCATCATACTTCATATGCCTTTCTCTTCTTTCTGCTCCTCTTGTCCTTTCTCTGTCAATATTTCTAGTGCTCGTACAGTGTTCACCCCAGCTGTAAATCCTAATGCCTTCAGAACTTCACACTTCACACTGTGCCCTTGGTTGTAGGTTGCTATTGCATCATAAATGCCAAAGTGCAGTGTTTTTATGCTTGCAAACACCCTTTTAGGAATCACTTTCAAAATCAAATTGTTTACGCTCTCACTAAGATTCTGCGTCTTTCCGTGTAGACGTTTGTGTAACAATTCTGGTTGTGCTAAGTCATGAAAAATTGGTTTTATTGCATTTATCACAGCTGCTGGCAAACCATGTTTGTGATCATAGTCCTTTTTTGCATTGTATTTGCACCAGGAATCTTTTGGGCACAGGTTGTGTTGAGGGTATTCATTGGAAGAGGCAGTATGAAGGAACGATGCCCACACTGCTTTTCGCATGTCACTAACATTACTAGTATTTTGCCTTATAGCATACCCATAATATCTCTGTAGACGTTCAATCACCTCATCAGTAAGCCTGCCTCTCCCTCCTATTGTCTTTCCATCACTGAGCTTACTTGAACCCAAAGTTTGTTTGAGCCTTCGAAGCTGTGCACCCATACGCTTTTGCACATGCCCAATGCATTCCAACTTTTCAACTACAAATGCATTTCCATATGGTTTCAGTTCCTCTGTAGTCTTGAAACCTTTGGAGTCACTATCCCAAAGGTAGTATTTGTACCTAACGTTGTATCTGGGAACTGAACGTTCAAAAATTTGTTTCACTCCATCCACTTCCATTGCTCCACTTGATCCACTAAAATTTGCCTCACAGGTTCCACTGTGCTCTCCTTTCATTTTATTTTTGCACCTACAATGTTTTGATAATATTGTAACATCTATCACTTTTGCACTATCACCACAAGTAGCAGTTACAACCCCATTCAGGGATTTATGACCCCTCTTTTGCCAGGAACCATCTAATGCCACTACCAAATCCCTCTTAGCGCTTCATTTGTCAAAGAAAACAATGTAGCCAACCCTTGTACACTCGCTGTATGCGTAACATAAGGTACAGTATGCGTAACACGCCGAGAAAATCCCAAGCAGTTCGCCAGGAAGTCACGAGACGGTGTTAGATGCATTCAGCGGCCGCCCATTTCCTCTGCAGGCGTGGGGGAAAATGGTAATAACTCCACTTCTAGGGCGCGTAGAACAATAATTCAAAGTTTACATGAAAGAGGAACGTTCCAATTAATTTTGGGTAGCAAAAAAAAAATCTTAATTTTTTGGATTTGACGACCTCCGGCTCCCCTTAAGACAAAATTTATGTAATTTTTTATGTAGAATCTGATTCTGCAATAAAAAATGGGGTTCCCATTTGAAATTTTAACGTTGCCTCCCGCCCCACCCCCAGGGGGCTGGGGTGGCGGGCTAATTTTAGCACCAGCAGATGTCCCCCTCGAAAATAATCAAGTTTTGATTCTACACATTTTTTTGTGTGAAGCTTAATTTTCTAGTTATTCTGGTTTGTCAACTTAAAATTTATACCCTGTATATGAGAAAAAGTGCCACCACAGCTTCATCTTGAGAATGTCTTTATTTTACCACACGACTAGTTTCGGCGGCACATTACCGCCACCTCAGTGCCACCACTGCTGCCAAAAGAGTGTTTAATTTCTTTGGCTCATTTGCTAGCACATGTACTATTGGCATAGGAGACAACACGGTGACGAGTATAGAGTCGTAGTGAAAGCTAGCCTACGTGTGCTAGTAACATGGATCCTACAGTAAATGCGCCAAGGGAATTAAACACTCTTTTGGCAGCAGTGGTGACACCTGAGGATGGCGGTAATCTGCCGCCGAAACTAGTCGTGTGATAGAATAAAGATATTCTTAATTAAGATGAAGCTGAGGTGGCTCTTATCCTCGTACTTTACGTAGCTTTTTCTCGCTGACATACCCCGCAAAATGACGAAAGGAAAAAAGTATATCGCTTACCACATTTTCACTGTTCATCAGTAAACACTTTAGCACCAAGCACTGAAGTTTCAGTTTATCACTTACTTACCTACTACTAACTTAATTCGCAACCCATTTTTTAGACTGCATCCAGATGTACTCGTGCTACTCCATGCAGGGGACAGCGGGGAATACCGTGCACGTAAGCCATTTTTCAAATATTTCGTATTTTTCGAACTCAATTGAAATGCTGAACACCTTTTTTTGGGCAAGAAGACAATGCCCCACATGTTTATGGCTTCATATTTGCTATATGAGATCGATTTACGTTCCTACAGCTGTTTTACAAAAGTGTTACGTTGCACGGTAATACCGCACAATATATCTTATGATACAGCATAGCACATAAAATGACAAAAACTCTGTAAAAATAAATCAAATTAAGAAATTCAAAACTCAGAATTTATTTCGAACTGAAAAACATAAATTTTACAACTTATTAAAGTTTCTGAAGACAGAAAACGCTTTTACTGGTAAAACAAAATTATTGGATTATGGTGTCAACTTGTCTCTAAACACATTCATCCCCTGAATGAGATTTTCACTCTGCAGTGGAGTGTGCGCTGATATGAAACTTCCTGGCAGATTAAAACTGTGTGCCCGACCGAGACTCGAACTAGGGACCTTTGCCTTTCGCGGGCAAGTGCTCTACCGTCTGAGCTACCGAAGCACGACTCACGCCCGGTACTCACAGCGTTACTTCTGCCAGTATCTCGTCTCCTACCTTCCAAACTTTACAGAAGCTCTCCTGTGAACCTTGCAGAACTAGCACTCCTGAAAGAAAGGATACAGTGGAGACATGGCTTAGCCACAGCCTGGGGGATGTTCCCAGAATGAGATTTTCACTCTGCAGCGGAGATACCCTTCTCAATATTAGCAATCCTCGTGAAGGCTTTACTAAAGATAGGACAAATGTCGTAAGAAGTTATTTTCTGGTGGGGATTAGACTTCATAAAATTGTCACATTCTTGATTAAATGCAGCCTTCAGGCTACTGAAAAAGTCCACATCTAAAGGTTGTAGCGTGAGTGAGCAGTGAGGCGGCAGTGTTACCACTACTATTCCATTGTCTTTACAAAAGTTGTAGGCTTCTAGAGAGACATGGCTAGTGTGATTGTGTAAAATCAGGAGAATGGTGTGGTCCTTAGAGGCTTTGGTAAAGTTAGCAAAATGTGTCAGCCACTTTGGGAAGAGCTCCTCAGTCATCCAACCATTCTTGCTACATTCCTATATTTAATTTGGTGGTCCTCCTCTCTGTAGGGCAGGCCTCATCCTAAGCCTCGGAAAAATAAACATTGGAGGCACATATACCCCACTGGCACTCACTGCACAACACACTATAATATTTTTCTCACGCTCCCAGCTTGTTGCTGAGCCAACTTGTTTAGTTCCTTTGGGTGCTAAAATTTTTCCTGGCTTCCGATCCGTTGTTAGTCCTGTCTCATCAAAATTGTAAATTCTGGAGGCATCGAACTTATGGACATCCATCACAGTGGTGAGATTCGAGAAAAGAAGCTTAACTTCACTTCAATTAAAAGCTGAGATCCGATTGAGACTGGTAGCCTCAGGTTTGCGAATGCTGACTGATGGATTTCTTCTAAGAAACCCAGAGAGCCAATCCTGTCCAGCTCTTTTTGATATTTATTAAAATTATGCTGAATATTATTTGCTTCGACATATTCATAAACTAATCTCCTCAACTCCACCGACGATATTCCATAAAATGTCTTTGCTAGCACAAGAACATGCTTAGCTATATCATCTTCCTGTTCTTTTGAAAATATAGGCTTTCTTCCCAAATTTACATTAGAGCAATCTCCTGTTTTTAGCCTATCTTTTAAAGTAGAAAGAGGTATTCCGTACATGCTTGCAGCTACTCTCTGTGGCTTTGCATTTTCTATAACATCGTGGAGTGCGCAGTTCATTTAATGTTCCGTCCACCCTTTGCCCGTTTCTGTGGTTCTGGCTCTGTTTCTCACCATCTGTGATTAAAAAAAAAAAGAAAACTTGTAAGAAGACACACATACATACACACTTCCAAATATGTAGTTCATGCAAATACCAAAAGAAATTACCATATGGAGCAATACCGTTCACCACGGGGCAATACCGTGCATCGGGCACGGTATTGCCCCGAGACAACATGACTCGCCATTGTAAATTCTAACCCAACAATCACGAAATTTAACGTCTAACATTTGATGTTTAAAAGAAGATCAAGAAATGCGTAATTAAATAGAGCTACTTTAAATATTGTTGCTATTAACATATTTCGTTGAACGGTATAGACCCCTCTGTATCTGATTATAGTTACTTCCGCTATGTGGCAGCACCGTGCAGCGCTCTTTGCGCTCTCTGGGAAACTGGATAAAGCGGTGCACGGTATTACCCCGCTGTACGGCATTGCCCCGCTCTCCCCTACCTGCAAAATTACATCGTTTTGCGACTCACAGTTTAGGAAATACGACATTGTAAACGTTGAGATGCATGAAAGAACGGAGCTTAAAACAGAGCGCAAATTACCCCCACTGTACTCATACAGTGTTTGATAGCCAAAGCATTTAGCGACTTCCAACAAACTTTAAACACAATTTCATAGCTTTTCTAATATTTTTGTCGCTGACATGTTTACCATCAAATATTTGAAGCATTAAATAATTTGTAGAGTTGGAGTCTTTACAGAATCAGGGGTAAATTCATAAATCACTAGCCAGATAATACAGACAATAGCCAATGCAGCATCGTTAGACGGTAAGGCCAGACATAAGGAGGAAGAGTTCAGTTGACAGGTGCGGAACGGAGTGAGGTGCAGCTGGGCGGAGCCGCGCGGGCGGCAGCAGCCTGTGCCACGTGTCGTGTGTGCCACGTGTCGTGGGGCACGGTGCCACCCCGTCGCTGTCTGTTACTCCGGGGATCGCCTCGGGGAACTTCGGCTCGGAGAAAGACAAATGCCGTAAACCGCGACAAGCGCGAACACGGTGGAAGCGAGGCACGTAGTCCTGGAGCTCAAACGTACGTGGCTCTAAGGAAGAGCAGGTGAAGTAGCTACACTGCTGGCCATTAAAATTGCTACACCAAGAAGAAATGCTGATGATAAACGGGTATTCGTTGGACCAATATATTATACTAGAACTGACATGTGATTACATTTTCACGCAATTTGGGTGCGTAGATCCTGAGAAATCAGTACCCAGAACAACCACCTCTGGCCGTAATAACGGCCTTGATACGCCTGGACATTGAGTCAAACAGAGCTTGGATGGCGTGTACAGGTACAGCTGCCCATGCAGCTTCAACACGATACCACAGTTCATCAAGAGTAGTGACTGGCGTATTGCGACTAGCCAGTTGCTCGGTCACCATTGACCAGACGTTTTCAATTGGTGAGAGATCTGGAGAATGTGCTGGCCAGGGCTGCAGTCGAACATTTTCTGTATCCAGAAAGGCCGGTACAGGACCTGCAACATTCGGTCGTGCATTATCCTGCTGATATGTAGGGTTTTGCAGGGACCGAATGAAGGGTAGAGCCACGGGTCGTAACACATCTGAAATGTAACGTCCACTGTTCAAAGTGTCGTCAGTGCGAACAAGAGGTGACCCAGACGTGCAACGACGCCGGCTGATATGCCAGTATGGTGATGACGAATACACGCTTCCAATGTGCGTTCACGGCGATGGCGCCAAACACGGATGCGTCCATCATGATGCTGTAAACAGAACACGGATTCATCCGAAAAAAATGACTTTTTGCCATTCGTGCACCCAGGTTCGCCGTTGAGTACACAATCTCAGGCGCTCCTGTCTGTGATGCAGCGTCAAGGGTAACCGCAGCCACAGTTTCCGAGCTGATAGTCCATGCTGCTGCAAATGTCGTAGAGCTGTTCGTGCAGATGGTTGTTGTCTTGCAAACGTCCCCATCTGTTGACTCAGGGATCGAGGCGTGGCTGCACGATCCGTTACAGCCACGCGGATAAGATGGCTGTCATCTCGACTGCTAGTGATACGAGGCCGCTGGTATCCAGCACGGCGTTTCGCGTTACCCTCCTGAACCCACCGATTCCATACTCTGCTAACAGTCATTGGATCTCGACCAAAGCGAGCAGCAATGTCGCGATACAGTAAACCGCAATCGCGATAGGCCACAATCCGACCTTTATCAAAGTGGTGATGGTACGCATTTCTCCTCCGCACACGAGGCATCACAACAACATTTCACCAGGCAAAGCCAGTCAACTGCTGTTTGTGTATGAGAAATCGGTTGGAAACTTTCCTAATGTCAGCACGTTGTAGGTGTCGCCACCGGAGCCAACCTTGTGTGAATGCTCTGAAAAGCTAATCATTTGCATATTACAGCATTTTCTTCCTGTCGGTTAAATTTGGCGTCTGTAGCACGTCATCTTCGTGGTATATCAATTTTTATGGCCAGTAGTGTATTTTTGCAGGAGAGGTAAAGACGATTATATCGGCTCAGACGGACTGCGTACTGAAGCGCCGCTTCCGTGACGAGGAGGTGGGCCGACCCCGGATGGAATCGGCCCTGCGGATTTACGACAAGGGTCTGTGAACTGGCCGGCCTGGATGTGATTTTTAGACGGTTTCCCACATTCCATTAGGTGAGTATCGGGCTGACGCAAGGTTCGCCTCAGTTACACGATTCGCAAACGTTTAGAAAGCTGTGACTATTGTCAGGCTTCCCCGACAATTCTATTGCAAATTTCCCTCAGAGCTCGATTCGGCGACGATCCCGAGAAACGTATTTGCATTTAGAAAGCCTTCCTTCACTCCCACGCGAATAACACTACTCGCAGACAGTTGAAGTACACATATTCCGTCTAGGGGATAACAGACTTATGACAGGAAGGGCCACCCCCTACATTAACCATGCGAAATCTGTTAATCACCATGCTGACCCAGCGTCGGTGCCGGACAAAGGCACAAGAAAAAGAAGAAGAGACAAACGTGGTAATGCTTTGCAATAGTGAGCGCTGCAAGTGGTGGTTAGCACGTTACAAAATGTTTACATATGCTGGTGCTTGTTACGTTTCATGAGCCAACGCTAGACAAATATTTCATTTAATTTTTTTCTGAAACATTAACCATCACAGATACGATTTAGTACTGCCCTGCACATGGAACACTTATTAAATTTCCTGAGCAGTTATCTTGCTGCAAATCATAATTTGGTAGCATACTGTGAACAGAGAAAATGTGCAGAGTAATAAACTAAGGCGTATTCAAGCGACTGGGTGGGTAGAAAATTATTTTCACAAATGTGCATCACACACACTCTCGGTCTGTAGGCCATATTTCGAGACGCAATTGTCTTCTACATGACGCTATAAGAGACAAGACAGGACGAAAATGTGGAGTACGAAGAAGACTGATGAAAGAAAGAGCAACAGAAAATGTTTACAGTTGTCTAAAGAAACTGCAGATAGATGAGTTACATACTAAAGTAAAAATATCGCAAAACCAACAAGGATATGAGCAACATAAACGAACGTTGCTCGGCGTCTTTCTACACGTAAAAGATGATGTTGTTGTTGTGGTCTTCAGTCCTGAGACTGGTTTGATGCAGCTCTCCATGCTACTCTATCCTGTGCAAGCTTTTTCATCTCCCAGTACCTACTGCAACCTACGTCCTTCTGAATCTGCTTAGTGTATTCATCTCTTGGTCTCCCTCTACGATTTTTACCCTCCCCGCTGCCCTCCAATACTAAATTGGTGATCCCTTGATGCCTCAGAATATGTCCTACAAACCGATCCCTTCTTCTGGTCAAGTTGTGCCACAAACTTCTCTTCTCCCCAATCCTATTCAGTACTTCCTCATTAGTTATGTGATCTACCCATCTAATCTTCAGCATTCTTCTGTAGCACCACATTTCGAAAGCTTCTATTCTCTTCTTGTCCAAACTATTTATCGTCCATGTTTCACTTCCATACATGGCTACACTCCATACAAATACTTTCAGAAATGACTTCCTGACACTTAAATCTATTCTCGATGTTAACAAATTTCTCTTCTTCAGAAACGCTTTCCTTGCCATTGCCAGTCTACATTTTATATCCTCTCCACTTCGACCATCATCAGTTATTTTGCTCCCCAAATAGCAAAACTCCTTTACTACTTTAAGTGTCTCATTTCCTAATCTAATTCCCTCAGCATCACCCGACTTAATTAGACTACATTCCATCATCCTTGTTTTGCTTTTGTTGATGTTCATCTTATATCCTCCTTTCAAGACACTGTCCATTCCATTCAACTGCTCTTCCAAGTCCTTTGCTGTCTCTGACAGAATTACAATGTCATCGGCGAACCTCAAAGTTTTTATTTCTTTTCCATGAATTTTAATACCTACTCCGAATTTTTCTTTTGTTTCCTTTACTCCTTGCTCAATATACAGATTGAACAACATCGGGGAGAGGCTACAACCCTGTCTTAATCCCTTCCCAACCACTGCTTCCCTTTCATGTCCCTCGACCCTTATAACTGCCATCTGGTTTCTGTACAAATTGTAAATAGCCTTTCGCTCCCTGTATTTTACCCCTTCCACCTTTAGAATTTGAAAGAGAGTATTCCAGTCAACATTGTCAAAAGCTTTCTCTAAGTCTACAAATGCTAGAAACGTAGGTTTGCCTTTCCTTAATCTTTCTTCTAAGATAAGTCGTAAGGTTAGTATTGCCTCACGTGTTCCAGTGTTTCTACGGAATCCAAACTGATCTTCCCCGAGGTTGGCTTCTACTAGTTTTTCCATTCGTCTGTAAAGAATTCGTGTTAGTATTTTGCAGCTGTGACTTATTAAACTGATAGTTCGGTAATTTTCACATCTGTCAACACCTGCTTTCTTTGGGATTGGAATTATTATATTCTTCTTGAAGTCTGAGGGTATTTCGCCTGTTTCATACATCTTGCTCACCAGATGGTAGAGTTTTGTCAGGACTGGCTCTCCCAAGGCTGTCAGTATTTCCAATGGAATGTTGTCTACTCCGGGGGCCTTGTTTCCACTCAGGTCCTTTAGTGCTCTGTCAAACTCTTCACGCAGTATCATATCTCCCATTTCATCTGCATCTACATCCTCTTCCATTTCCATAATATTGTCCTCAAGTACATCGCACTTGTATAGACCCTCTATATATTCCTTCCACCTTTCTGCTTTCCCTTCTTTGCTTAGAACTGGGTTTCCATCTGAGCTCTTGATATTCATACAAGTCGTTCTCTTATCTCCAAAGGTCTCTCTAATTTCCCTGTAGGCAGTATCCATCTTACCCCTAGTGAGATAGGCCTCCACATCCTTACATTTGTCCTCTAGCCATCCCTGCTTAGCCATTTTGCACTTCCTGTCGATCTCATTTTTGAGACGTTTGTATTCCTTTTTGCCTGCTTCATTTACTGCATTTTTATATTTTCTCCTTTCATCAATTAAATTCAATATTTCTTCTCTTACCCAAGGATTTCTACTAGCCCTCGCCTTTTTACCTACTTGATCCTCTGCTGCCTTCGCTACTTCATCCCTCAAAGCTACCCATTCTTCTTCTACTGTATTTCTTTCCCCCATTCCTGTCAATTGTTCCCTTATGCTCTCCCTGAAACTCTGTACAACCTCTGGTTCTTTCAGTTTATCCAGGTCCCATCTCCTTAAATTCCCACCTTTTTGCATTTTCTTCAGTTTTAATCTACAGTTCATAACCAATAGATTGTGGTCAGAGTCCACATCTGCCCCTGGAAAAGTCTTACAATTTAAAACCTGGTTCCTAAATCTCTGTCTTACCATTATGTAATCTATCTGATACCTTTTAGTATCTCCAGGGTTCTTCCATGTATACAACCTTCTTTCATGATTCTTAAACCAAGTGTTAGCTATGATTATGTTGTGCTCTGTGCAAAATTCTACCAGGCGGCTTCCTCTTTCATTTCTTAGCCCCAATCCATATTCACCTACTATGTTACCTTCTCTCCCTTTTCCTACACTCGAATTCCAGTCACCCATGACTATTAAATTTTCATCTCCCTTCACAATCTGAATAATTTCTTTTATTCCATCATACATTTCTTCAATTTCTTCGTCATCTGCAGAGCTAGTTGGCATATAAACTTGTACTACTGTAGTAGATGTGGGCTTCGTATCTATCTCGGCCACAATAATGCGTTCACTATGCTGTTTGTAGTAGCTTACCCGCATTCCTATTTTCCTATTCATTATTAAACCTACTCCTGCATTACCCTTATTTGATTTTGTGTTTATAAGCCTGTAGTCACCTGACCAGAAGTCTTGTTCCTCCTGCCACCGAACTTCACTAATTACCACTATATCTAACTTCAACCTATCCATTTCCCGTTTTAAATTTTCTAATCTATCTGCCCGATTAAGGGATCTGACATTCCACGCTCCGATCCGTAGAACGCCAGTTTTCTTTCTCCTGATAACGACATCCTCTTGAGTAGTCCCCACCCGGAGATCCGAATGGGGGACTATTTTACCTCCGGAATATTTTACCCAAGAGGACGCCATCATCATTTAATCATACAGTAAAGCTGCATGCCCTCGGGAAAAATTACGGCTGTAGTTTCCCCTTGCTTTCAGCCATTCGCAGTGCCAGCACAGCAAGGCCGTTTTGGTTATTGTTACAAGGCCAGATCAGTCAATCATCCAGACTGTTGCCCTTGCAACTACTGAAAAGGCTGCTGCCCCTCTTCAGGAACCACACGTTTGTCTGGCCTCTCAACAGATACCCCTCCGTTGTGGTTGCACCTACGCTACGGCTATCTGTATCGCTGAGGCGCGCAAGCCTCCCCACCAACGGCAAGGTCCGTGGTTCATCGGGGTAAGTAAAAGATGATATCTATTCAAATTTGGCGCCGGCTGCATAAGACTGGCGTTAGTAGCGGCACTGTGTGGAGGCAAATCAGGTTTGCTTCAAATAGACGCTGTAACAGTCGTGAGAGTTAGTTACTTTTGAGATTGGTCGTGGTGAGTTGATGTAAGTCAAGAACGCCTTTAAGCCGACAAAGACGCCATTGTCAACACTTCATCGCATTTGAAAGGGGTCGTGTAATACGGCTACGAGAACCTGCTGTTCCTTCTGCGATATTGCAGAGAGACTTGGCAGGACTGTAGCCACTGAACACGATTGCTGGCAGCGGTAATCACGATAATGCACGATCGCAAGAAGACCTGGCTCCAGACGGCCACGTGGCACTACCGAGAGGGAAGACCATCGTGTTCAACGTATGGCACTGGCGCATCTGAGCAGCAGTTGGAACCACAATGACACAACGAACTGGTAAAATCGGTTGCTTCAAAGACAGCTCCGAGCCAGACCCCCATAGCGTGCATTCCACTGACCCAAACCAGCGCCAACTGGGACTTCAATGGTGTCAAGCAGGAGCTCACTGGATGATGATGATGATGATATTTCGTTTGTGGGGCGCTCAATTGCTCACGTATAAATTACCAATCTTTTCACAGTCAATGCAAACACCGAGTCCCCAGGCGGAGAAAATCCGCGACTCGGCCAGGAATCGATCCCCGGGACCCCATTATCCAGATGCAGCAATGCTAACCATTAGACCACGAGTTGCGGATAGAGTTCGCTGGAGGGCAAGGTGAAGATCTGTTGTGTTTTTGAATCAAAATTTGTTCTGCCTCGGAGCCAGTGGTGGTTGTGTGTTGGTTATAAGGAGGCAACTGAGAGGCTGCAACCAACCTGTCTGCATGCTAGACACACTGGACCTACACTTGGAGTTACAGTCTGCGGTGCGATTTCATATGACAGTAGGAGCACTCTCCTAGTTATCCCATGTACACTGGCTGCAAAACTGTACGTCAGTCTGGTCATTCGACCTCTTGTCATTCATGAACAGCATTCCAGGTGGTGTTTTCCAACAAGATAACGGTCGTCCACATACCGCTGTTATAACCCAGCATGCTCTACAGAGTGTCGACCCTCCTGACCATCTACGAACCTCCCAGGGTGAACACTATTGCTACTAACGATAAACAGTGACGCTTACTTACGAGATAAAGGGGGTAAGGCAACACAAAACAAAAAAGCCAAAACTGACTGGTTTAAGGTGTGCTTACAAAGTGATTAAAGGCGACACATACTTTCCCTATGATGTTGCTTTTAATAAAACTGACTTTCAATAAATTCACTCTCTCACCGCCACTGTCGAATAATGTCCTGGATCATACTCACGGTAACGTGCGAAAGTCAGCCCAAATTGTGGTACAAAACACCACAGGACCACTTCTGGCCTCAACTTCAACCTCCACACACCTCATTGGGCCGCCGACGCACTCGATGTCTTGGGTCATTTCAGAAGAGCCGAAATCGTGACTGATCGTACCACAGTAGATGCCCCCAGTCACTGAATGTCCAGTATCTGTACGGTCTGGGCCACAGTAGAACATGCCGCTGCGAACAGTGTCCTTTTTCGAGGTACCAGACTCCAAATATACAGCGCATGCAGTTCGCTTCACACTACTCTGTCAGGAACTGATTGAGATGAATCTGCTGTCAGTAATAGCAGCAGTTCCCGAAACCGAATGTCACAGAAAAGGCGTGACACTCGTTTCCGGTCCTTGTTAATTAAGTCAGTCTCACACAGAGTAAGGTTCCCTGCAAGATTACTTGCTGGCTCACACAATGGCTCCCTAATAAGGTCCGTTAACTTCTAGCCTGCTCCCTTACAGGTAGCTTTGCATGGTTTCCCTGACGATCCCGGCGCTGTTTCCCTAGCAGGACGCCCTTAATGCTACCAGCACTGGCCAGTCAGGAGTCCTGTTGGCGTGTGACGTCACAGCCTGGAGACAGAACAGAATGTCATGTACGTGCTGGCTGCTCTGCAATCCTTCTCTCACAACTTAAAGAAAAAGTTCACTTGCATCTCATTGCCTCATTCCTCAGCTTTCAAACGGTTCAAATGGCTCTGAGCACTATGGGACTCAACTTCTGAGGTCATCAGTCCCCTAGAACTTATAACTACTTAAACCTAACTAACCTAAGGATATCACACAAATCCATGCCCGAGGCAGGATTCGAACCTGCGACCGTAGCGGTCACGCGGATCCAGACTGTAGCGCCTAGAACCGCACAGCCACCCAGTCCGGCTCCTCAGCTTTATAGTGAACTGTCTATCATTTCGTTAATGATATGGTTATTGGGATATTTCGAAATTAAGAAACCTACTGCACGAAATTCGAATAGTTTTCAATTAAAAAGTGGTGGACGCTATGTCTTTGGGTCGCTACATAAGAAATGTAGACATACTAAATTAAACTTTAAACGTTGTTAGGAGCAGATCTATATCTGTCTCCAATCTCGAGAAACTGGATTGTATAAGGGGCGATCAAAATGTTTCCGTTTAAGGGCGTTTGCCGCGTATACGCAACCCAGTGCAACTCCGATGCGGGTCTGTAAGGACCGACATGTAGGCAAGGTGTTAGTGTGGGCTTCGGACGGAAACTTTTTGATCACCTTTTATACATAGTACACTTACTTCCATTAGTATATGCCAAAGATAAAATGAGGATTAAATATTCAGAACATCCCACGTATTTTATAAAAGTTTTGAGATAATAAAACGAGTTTTCGGCAAACGATAACTGTTCCGGAGATTCGACAGGAAGTACACCACGCCATTCGCACCATCAACAGAACAGGCTCTGTGTGGGTATACTACGCCTTCCACATCGCTGGCAACGAGTTATACACAACGCTGGTGACTACTTTGAAGGACAGTAACAGGTGCAAACATGTAACTCTTTTGTATCGGTTGTGAATAAATGGTTGCCATTATTTAAATTCCAACCTTCGTATAATGCCCGCCCACACACGGCGACAGTTTCTACTGCTTGTCTTCGCCCTTGCCAAACCCTACCTTGGCCAGCAAGGTCGCCGGATCTCTCCCCAAGTGAGAACGTTTGGAGCATTATGGGCTGGGCCCTTCAATCAACTCGAGATTTTAACGATCTAACGCCTCAATTGAACAGAATTTGACACGATATCTCACAGGGGGCTATCCGATAACTCTATCAAACACTGTCGAGTCGAGTAAGTGCTTGCATAGGGGCCAGAGGTGGACAACACTTTATTTACTTGTTCAATTTTTGAAGATCGATCTTTTGAATAAATCATCCAATTTTTCTGGAATTGAAATTATATTTTTGTCTATGCATTCATATAATTCCTTCATGATACGTCGTTTTCCTTTCTTTCTTTCTTTTTTTTTGTCTTAGAGTGTAAGTGGGTTTCCCAGCAAAATATCCAGTCCCTCTTACTTGATACCACAATGTAATAGTCCTTAAACGCTTGTCATTATGTGGTACCATGTAACCATTATGTGATATGGGCTAATTTTGGTAGCAAACATCTTTGCAGGTTTTTTTAATAAGAATAAACACCAGTGCATTATTTATTAATGTGTAGTTGTTTATAATACATGAGATCAATGATAAATAACTGTCAAAGACGAATAAACACCAGTGTACTATTTATCAATGATAATTAACTGTCAAAAATGACAATATAAATTATTTATGATAGCTACTTGAATCTCTTAATTTGTATCTTTAATCTTTCCACATCCCCAAAGACTGTCTTTCGTGATGGGTCGTATCAAACACGATATATGAATGAGAAACAAGGTAACTGAACCAGAGAATCCGTGCCATGAAGCCTCGTCTCGGAATGCAGCACTGCTCTCGAAAGACTCCTTACGCTTGAAAGGTGGCTGCACTGTGCCACTGCGCCAGAGATTGCGCCAAAGAGTACTATTAAGCCGCCTCCACAGTGGTTGTCGAGAGTTCATGGCAGAGAGTGCTTGTTGAGAGTTCGTGGAGGTCAGTGCTAGTAGAGAGCTCGTAGAGGACAGTATGTGTTAAGAGTTCGTACCGAGATGTGCTAGTTTTATAGTTGCTGGGGACTTAATTAATTAACTGTGTTTACGAAAATTTTCTTACATTGTTCTTTGCAGTCAGATAGCGTAATAATACTAGTCTGGGCCAACCGATTACGAGACTGCGTAATCGGACAGACATACAGCTACCTAAAAATCATTTTCTATCATAATATTTAATTAAGCCCCCATGCAGGTGGCGACCCTACAAAATCCAAGCACAAATGTAACTGTTCTGTATGTGGGAGTGTGACTCAACGTCCACATCTGGCACGGTTCTTTTCCAACAAGACAAGAATTTTTTTAAATATCCACTATGCTGACGTGACAAAAGAAATTTAGAAAAACTATAATTACGCAAGAAAACAGAATTCACTCTAATACAAGAACACAAGCCAGATGCTTTGTTGACTGAACCTGTAGTGACGCATTATTTCAGACACACAATTAATAAAAGAACATTGTAATTTTTACCTTCATATATATTGACGAAATGCACTCATTACAATAACATCTGCTATCTCTCCCATCAAATAACTGCATAAAACATGGAACAACACTCTCCACTATTACATCTTACTCCGACTTCACGACAAGCAGTGCCCACTAGCACATCTCGGTACGAACTCTTAACACATACTGTCCTCTACGAGCTCTCTACTAGCACTGACCTCCACGAACTCTCAACAAGCACTCTCTGCCATGAACTCTCGACAACCACTGTGGAGGCGGCTTAATAGTACTCTTTGGCGCAATCTCTGGCGCAGTGGCACAGTGCAGCCACCTTTCATATGCCCCTCCTCCACAGGCCAGAATTTGATGGTATTTTTGCCAGCATTGGTGGTGAAAATACCACCAAATTCGTCCACAAAAATACAGACAAAAACAAAAGATAATATTAATACCTAAATATCACATAATTAGTTAAAAATTTTGGCTTTGCACTGACCTTTTACTAACCTAATATATGAAATACAGTAAGCAATACAACTTCTTTTCATACATGTGACTTTACATAATAGTTTACACAATATACAAAAAATCAGTTTATACAAATGTTCACATAAAATGCTTTCAATGATTAGTTTATACAAAAAAGAACACCAACAGGTAACATCTTTTCAGTAAAAGCAGTCCATCAGTTGCACCCAGTAAAGTTTAGCAGGTACACCCAGCAACAAGTCACATTAGTTCAGTAGAAGCAATCCATCAGATGCACCCAGCAATGTTAAGCAGGTGCAGACGCCAACAAGTGACTTCATTTCAGTAAAAGCAGTTCACCAGTTGCACCCAGCAATGTTGAGAGCAGGTGCAGACACCAACAAGTGATACCATTTCAGTAAAAACAGTCCATCTGTGGCACCCAGCAATGTTGAATAGGTGCAGACAGCAAAAAGTAACATCATTTCAGTAGAAACAGTTCTAACAGTGGCACTCAGTAAAGTTCAAGAGGTACACACAGCAACAAGTCACATTAGTTCAGTAGAAGCAGTTCATCAGTTGCACCCAGCAATGTTGAGTAGGTGCAGACAGCAACAAGTGACACCATTTCAGTAGAAGCAGTCCATTAGTGGCATCAGCAATGTTGATCAGGTGCACACAGCAACAGGGGACATCTTTTCAGTAGAAGCAGTCCATCAGTGGCACCCAGCAATATTGAGTAGGTGCAAACAGCAAAAAGTCACATCTCTCAGCAGAAGCAGTTCCATAAAATTCACTAGCACTGATCACACTGTTCATCAGAGTTTATGATCACAAATTAAACATGTCCTAGTGGCACCAATCATGTAGAAAGGTACAGGTAACAGTCCATAATTTTTTTTTTTTTTTTTTTTTTTACAATCACTGATCACATAGTTCATCAGCAGAAATTAAACACGACCAAATGTCACACATCATGTTGAAAAGTGCAGGTAACAGTTCAGAATATTTATCTTCACTAATCAGACAGTTCAGGCATGAACAATAGTTTGAATGCACATACAAATGCTTTTACAGTAACATACAAATCATAACAAACACACAAATGATGTCAGATAATTGTCCTATTAACTATTACAATACACACATACCAGTAAACCTATAATATTCATGGGTGTCAGTGCAAGCCACTACCAACAAATAAAATAATATTTACGAGATAGGTGGGTAGGATTAGGAAAGGAAAACACACAAAACACACTCATTCCTCTTTCATTCACATTAAGTACTACTGTGTAACTGAATAGTGTTAACTGTGTAAATGTAATTCTGTCAAAATGTGATGTTCATCATGTGTATCAAGTAATAGTGGCAGCAATGTATAACAGTCACTAATAGTTAGGTCAACGTCATAGTCATCATGTCAAGACCAATGTTTGCCAAGCCAGATCAAAATGTACTGTTGTTGAACAACTGTCAGTGAGCCAAGATATGCAATTACTTCCTCTCTCCAAAAAAAAGTATATACTGCTTAGTTATTTAACAAAGTGTGTGTATAGACTATCTTCCTTCTATTTTAGTGTTCTAGTCTGCTATCTTCATCCTCCTTGTTCCATAAGACCAACAAAAAAAATATGCTCCTCACTTACTTTACCTCTTATCCACCAAAACTCCAATAATCATCAGCTTCACACAATCTCAATAATACCTCAATAATACCTCTTCAATACGTCTTATCATCAATATCATTTACCTTACCTCTTGTCCACAAAAACTCCAATAATCATCAACTTCATATAATCTCTATACCTCAATAATACGTCGCTACATATAAACCTCAGCACCAATATCATTTCACTTCCATAACAACTCTTTCCTCTAGTCAGTCTCCTCGAACAAGTACAGATAAAATCCTAATGCAGCTTCAATTCAGCATCCCATACAATCCGAAGACACAGTGTCCACACGCAACCTCTGTGTAATCCATCTGACCCAAATTTTCTACTCATTATAAATTATAAGATACATTTTGGTTCCTTGTCCATCATTAAATAAAAGAAATGCATACCTGACCTCTAACAGACTTAGTTCGAATAACTCTCAGTAATTAAGTACGATTACGGAGTGTGAATGATCACAATATTTCACAGTGTGTACACCACTTCAAGAATCATAGCAGAAGCAAACATGTGGAGTATTTTTTGTGTCAAGTGTCACTTCCTATTTCAATTGCTCACGAAAATGCAGTGTGATACTGTCAATGGTCTAAACCTAGTTTTGGTCTGTCATGTCGTTAGCTTCCTTCCTATTAGCATAAATTTATACAGCTTCCATAAAACCTCAGCTCATGTGACTTCAATGACTTTCTTGTACTAATGTCGTTCGTCGAATTATAGCAGTTAATTTTCTTATCTTAAAAACATAAGGCACTAAGCGTAAGCAAAACAAGCAATAGCGAGTAAATATACCAGTAGAGAACCGAATGTCAACAAGTGGATGCAGCACAATTCCTACAACGAGGCTCTGCCAAGCGAACAATCTATAATTAATACCATAGTGTGACCTAAACTCTATGTTTATACACTGTACATCAGCATTTCTATACACCAAATTAAAGAGCAGTTATGGCAACAAAACAGAAATGTGTAAATATGTAATCCATACGCATAGCAGTAAACATATATCTTACGTAATAAACAAGTCATTAGCATCATATCAGCATAAGCAAATAAATGTTCATATGTCATCTTAGTAAGTAAACATGAAGGCGCAAGCAGATAAATCACAAAGTATAACTTACATACCTACACATATCAGCACAATAAATCAGGTGACAATTATAATTTAAATAAATAAGCACAGCAGGCACATAATTAAAAAAAATATGACATCAGTGAAAAAGCATAGCAGCCAAGCGATGCATAATATACACAAGTTACAACCCAGTTCATTAATAATCATTGTCAAATTCAGTTAACGTACGCATGCGCGTCGCTTCACACGTAAATTCATAGAACATGAAATTAGCACAAAGTATGAATCACGTAATCGCAAGCAGCAAATTACGTCTAAAGTACGTACCTAAGTGGAAATTTGTTACCTGAAAATAAACTCAATTAATAGTTACCTTTTTTAGTTTATTAGTTTCTTCTTCGAAATTACATTCTTCCTGAAAATTTCTCGATAGCAAGTCGTCTTAACGTCGGACACGCACAGAATTTACCTGAAGTTCTTAAATACTTTATACAACCGTATCCTGCAAAATACTGAATGTTAATAACAGAATTCATCAAGTCACTATAGCTTTATACTGAATTTAGTCGGAGAAATTAGACTGTGTGTTTGTTTACGGCTGTCAGTGCATTCGCACTGAGCGCTCGATCAGCTGTAGGCGCGTGACGTAGGAAGCAATTGTTCGCGGTCAACGACTGCCTTGTGCGGCGCGCAGACTTGACTGTTGCTTTGAGTATGTGCCGCCGCCAAAACACAGCGCGGTATCCTTGTACTCTCCGCATGTTTACATGTAGCTGTTAGTTCTCCAAAGTATGTCATTCCACAAAAATTTTTACGTTAGATATATGATGTATTCCCTTAGAGCGTCGAGATTTAAGAGTTTCTACTTCGACAGTGTTATCATGTATAATTTTGCGAATTCTATATGGACCGTTATAAAGCAGAAAAAATTTGCGACACAAGCCTTTTCCTTTGTGAGACAAACGGTGGGACTTAATTAATACCTTCTGACCAACTGACAAGATTTTTAAACGACCAGGACGTTTTGCTGATTTCTCTCTTCTTGCAGCCGCAGACGCAATATTTCGTAGAGCCAGGTTGACAACTTCAGAATGCCGCAGTTTCCGTGAAGGCGGAAAAGGAATGATTTCAGATATGCGATTTGTTGGTACTTTATTTTTTAATATTAATAGAGGCGGTAAAGAAGTTGAGTCATTAGGAAGTTCATTCAGAATGTTTTGAAAAATATGAAGGTACTGATCCCAAGTTCTGTGATTCTGATGACAATAAAGACGGCACAATTTATTGATTTCCTTCATCCATCTCTCTGAAGCGTTAGATTGAGGGTGAAAAAGTGAGATGAAGATTGGTTTAATTTTACGACGCTGAAGAGTACGAAGCCAAATTTTAGAACGAAACTGTGATCCATTATCTGATATAACCTTGTCCACATGACCAACTTCCTTAAGAAAATGTTTGATGAAAGCATTAGATACTGAACGAGCTGTTGCTTTGCGTAACGGTGTAAAACACACATATTTTTACGTCAACTCCACTGCTACGAAAATGTACGCAAAACCATTAGTAGAACGAACCACTGGACCAAACAAATCGACTGCAGCCATCTCCTTTAATTTCGCTGGAATGATGGGAAACAACGGTGCTCTGTGAGAAATCGTTGGAGGCTTAGCCATTTGACATAATTTGCATTTGGCAAGAACAGATCGAATACGTTTTTCCATATTACTGAAGTAACAATTTTCTCGTAATTTATGAAAGCATTTTCGGGGACCAAAGTGTGCATAACTGAAATGCGTATACCAAATCAATTTATCGACCCACTCATCAGGAATACAAACTAACCAAACAGAGTTGTCGACCGATTTCCGTTTAAAAAGAATGTCATTGCGAACTAAATAATGCTGTCTAATCGCTACGCTTTCCTTTCTCCTCCACTTCTCCTTAATGTCCTTCCAGATTGGATCCTTATTTTGCTCCTTAGCGATGTCCTGGAGCGAAGACGAAATAAAGTTCTCAAACGCAACACCTTGAATGTACATCAAACAATAATGGTTTTCTTTGCAGTCCTCTTCAGCACTTTGTTTCAAACCCATAGGTGCACGTGATAAAGCATCGGCAACAATATTTGAAGAACCCTGTATGTAAACAATACTAAAATCAAATTCCTGTAGGTACAACGCCCATCGTGACCATCTGCCATGAGTTAATTTTGTTGACATAAGAAATTCCAGAGCCCGATGATCGGTATAAACCTTAGTATGTCTGCCAAACAAAAATGTCCGAAATTTTGTAAAAGCCCAAACAACAGCCAAAGCTTCAAGTTCCGTAATCGAATAATTCTTTTCTGATTTAGAGAGAACACGACTTCCAAATGCAATAGTCTTCTGTACTACAACGCCGTTTTCTTCTATTTCTTGAAATAAATGTGCACCTAGGCCTTTGTATGATGAGTCCGTCGCCAAACAAAATTCTTTAGATAAATCCGGATGTGAAAGAAGTGGAGCAGCAACTAAAGCATCACGAAGCTGTTCAAATTCTGACTGAGCTTCCTCATCCCAACACCAATTAGATTTCTTTCCAGATAGTTCACATAAACGAGGTGTGGCCAAATCGTCCAATCTAACAAAGCGTCTAAGAAAATTACAGACACCAAGGAAACTACGAACATCACGTTTTGTAGTAGGAACAGCATAATTACGAATAGCATCTAATTTTTCTGGATCAGGAAGAATACCTTCTGTAGAAATAATGTGACCGAGAAATTTCATCTATGAACGACCAAATTCAGATTTTTCTAAGTTCACTGTAATACCAACTCTTGCAAAGATACGTAACAATGAATCCAAAATTTTGTTGTGCTCATTCCAAGAACGTTTAGCAATAATAATGTCGTCAACATAAGGAGTAATGTTGTCACGAAGAGAAACAGGTAACATTTCGTTTAGGCTACGAATGAATGCTGCTGAAAATATAGTAAGTCCAGACGGTAAATTCCAAAGTCACTTTTGGGTAAAACAGTCATATCCGGTTATTGTTCACTTACTCACTAGATAGATTGATAGTGGAAGAGTTGGTTTGACAGATGCAAAGAATAGTAAAAGAGTCGGCAGCGGTACAGAAAACTAAAAGAGAAATAGCACCACTACAGCTCGGGGCCCTATGCTCGCTAGGCACATATTCACTTAGAGTAGTGAATCCCCTGAGGACTTTAATAACTGCACATAATTTCAAGTTTGTTACTTAATGGTAAATTTGGCGGAAGTGCATGCATAAATTGATCTAGCCATGAACATGGATGTATGTCATTCTTAGAATTGCGGAAGATCTTAAATTTCCGGACAGTCAAAAAGTGTTTATAGTCAAAGTTTTCGCCTCGTGGCGACGAAGACCTACCGCGTCTGTCCCAGTCCGAATGTCGATTATTGTAAAGTTCGCGCGCCTGGCGCTCTCTTGTTGCATCCCGTAAATGAAATAAATTACTTTCTTCATACCCCTCTGCTATCTGTGAATCTAAGTTTCTTCTACTGTCTTTTCCTACTATTTCGCCTTCAATTTGTTTGACTTGCTTCCGTAATGCCTCAAATTCCTTTTTCACGCGTTCATTAAATTTTCCCTGATTTTCAACATGCTTATTTATGTTCTGGTATTCTTCGGTTTCTGCAAATGGCAATGGAGCTGTATCATCCGAATCTCTGTCCCCATGTAAACTAAGATTTGTCAGTTTATCTGAAATTTCCTCAACTCTTTCCGATAAGTCACCTAATTGTTCTTTCTGTTTATTTACGTCTTCCGTAAGTGTCGCGACTCGGGTTTCGGTATCGTCACATTTAGTAGTTAACTGTTCACACTGTTGCGTTAAGTTATTTATTCTGTAATTTGGTACGGATTCCTCGATTCTTTCAATTATTTCTTCCTTATCGTGTGCACGTTGTAAATTTAATTCTGAAAATTTCTGTACTATCACGCGATCTCTTTCTTCCTGTTCTCTATCCTGTTCCCTTTGTCTGATTTCTACTGCAATTAATCTATTATTGTGAGCATTCAAAATTGGTTGCACTTCTTCTCTGATTTCTTTCTTTAATTCATCTTTCATATTTTTGAAACATGTTCCTATTCGTGAATCTATCCGAGTTTCCATTGTTCCCAACCGTGTTCCCATTGTTCCCATATCAGTTTTAATTGTTCCCATCTCTGTTTCTAAACGTGTTGCCACCGTTTTTAATTCAGATCCCAAATTTAATATTGCACCCATCAACTGCTCCATAGTAGCCGGTTCGCAATTCTTTTCGCGCCTAACATTTCCCGCAAAACCAGTTTCCTTCGTAATAGCTGTAAAGCTATCTGTGTTCGATACTATTCCAGAATCTTCTATCGTTACTCTCGTATTCTGTGAATTTTCTGATTGAGAAAAATTTTGAAATGGTTCCGGACTATTTTCCCGACTTATTACATTGTTTTCCACTTCATTATCCATCATACTGTTTTCCTCTGTTGGCGAATTCGCCATGTTAACAATTTCGTTATTCTCTCTATTCATCATTTTTGCCTTTTTCATTGATCGCGTAATCATTTACAAAACATACGAAAGATTCGTCACTGTACGAAAATTACACACAATGACTCTTTATCTCCAACAATACTATTCACATGAAATGTCTCCCTCAGACACGATCAATCGAACAATTGAAATAATTGCACTAATTTGTCAAACGCGTATACAAGGCAATAATTTAAATTCTGAGAAAAAAATATCATTAGAAGAATGCCAATTACCAAATCTACACATGCAATATAACCTACAATTACTAAACTACAAATTACTACAACAATACTACAGTCTACAATTTTCACAATCAGAAGAATCCAAGGGACGATCCTGGCAGGGTCGCCACCTGCATGGGGGCTTAATTAAATATTATGATAGAAAATGATTTTTAGGTAGCTGTATGTCTGTCCGATTACGCAGTCTCGTAATCGGTTGGCCCAGACTAGTATTATTACGCTATCTGACTGCAAAGAACAATGTAAGAAAATTTTCGTAAACACAGTTAATTAATTAAGTCCCCAGCAACTATAAAACCTACAAAATCCAAGCACAAATGTAACTGTTCTGTATGTGGGAGTGTGACTCAACGTCCACATCTGGCACGGTTCTTTTCCAACAAGACAAGAATTTTTTTAAATATCCACTATGCTGACGTGACAAAAGAAATTTAGAAAAACTATAATTACGCAAGAAAACAGAATTCACTCTAATACAAGAACACAAGCCAGATGCTTTGTTGACTGAACCTGTAGTGACGCATTATTTCAGACACACAATTAATAAAAGAACATTGTAATTTTTACCTTCATATATATTGACGAAATGCACTCATTACAATAACATCTGCTATCTCTCCCATCAAATAACTGCATAAAACATGGAACAACACTCTCCACTATTACATCTTACTCCGACTTCACGACAAGCAGTGCCCACTAGCACATCTCGGTACGAACTCTTAACACATACTGTCCTCTACGAGCTATCTACTAGCACTGACCTCCACGAACTCTCAACAAGCACTCTCTGCCATGAACTCTCGACAACCACTGTGGAGGCGGCTTAATAGTACTCTTTGGCGCAATCTCTGGCGCAGTGGCACAGTGCAGCCACCTTTCACGCTATAGAACAAAATCACCCCTACTGACGTTTCTACATGCAACGCCTTACGTACACCTTCTTCTGTCGCAACTATACACACTCGAACCAAGGGAGACCATTATACATACAGCTGGTAGCAGAAAAAATTACTTAATTGTTTCCGCTGCAGCTCAAATTTCATGGCACAACCAGTGTTATCCTGGTAAAAACAAATAATACCAACAACAAAAGAGAAGAAACCTCCTGACAGATTAGAACTGAGTGCCGGAACAGGTCTCGAATACGGGAACTTCAGCCACACTCCACTGCAGAGTGAAAGCTCATTTTGGAAACAAAGGACATACTTGGCCGTTACAACAGCTTCTTCAGTTATATCATAAATGATTGGACAAGAAACCACTGAATAATCGACGTCAACTGGATAGTCTTTGCCAAGTCTGATACCCAATAGTTAATACACTAAAACAGTAACACCAGAACGGATAGCAAGCACCGAAGTTTTATTCATTGCATGCGTACAGTATAGCAGGAAAAATACACGATTAAATTTGTAGGTGATTTGAGGGCACACAGAATTCGAAATCCAGTTCACGGAGCTACCACGTCTTACAGTAGCCATGGCTGTAATCCGACTGGCATCCAGTCAAAATGATCTCGAATGACGTCATTCCAGGCTGCTTCAGCTCCCTGCCAGTCGCGGCGGCTGACGAGCGGTCGCTAGACAAGACGTCACCAGATGAGACAAAGTGCGGGCCCGAACAGCAGTGCAACGATCTCTGTGCTGAGGTAGGGTCACGCCGCCACTAAAAACATGCAGTCATGCATTCTGTTGCCGAAAGATGACGTCACGGAAACCCCGAAGGTAGGGCACAGCCTCCGGCCTCGACACGTCATAAACGTAACGGCTGCTGTCCAAGTCAGCGGCTGCGCGATCCAGAGGTGATCATGTTGTGTGGACAAAGACATCTCATACTATCACGCTGGACAAAGAGCCAGTGTGATGTTGACAAAAGCAGTCTGGGAACGTTCGTCCTCTTCGGAGCCTACACCTAAGGATACACCCACGAACAGCCGCCGTGGCGTCTTTCTGAGGTCCGCAAGACGTCTGTTGCACTGCTTGTCTGGATCCATCACTTTCTGTAAAAAAGGCCATTTCCTGACTCAAGGTAAGTGACGCGACTGTACGATCCAGTATGGCCGAGACAACACTGCGCATGTCCCCTCCGGGACTAGCCACGTGGGGCTGTCGAGATCCTGTGTGGCGTTGAGTCCTCCTGAATCCATCTATTCCATAATTCACGAAAATTGTGGTGTCTCGACCAACACGAGCAGCAGTATCGCGGAACAGTAAACTGGCGTGTCCTCTCGGGTGCTAGTCGTGTGGGGCTGTCGAGATCCTGCGTGGCATTGAGTCCTCCTGAATCCATTTACCCCACAATTCATGAAAATCGTGATATCCCAATCAACATGAGCAGTAATAACGGCATGACACTGCCGATGTTGAGTTCCGACGTGTGCGGGTACACATTCCTCCTTCTTACGTAACGCAAACACCGTCTTCCCATACACTACCAACATTCGAATGTGGTTTCTGAATGAGAAACCCGTTGATTAACCGTTCCTTAGACAGGGTGTCACAGAAGGAATGGTCAGCATTCATAGATATGACAGAAACAATCATTCGAAGCAACAAAGTCTAGTAGCCATGGCCTCTAAAGTGAATATTTCTAAGCTATGAGCAGTTGTTTAATGGAAGAGATGTGTTTTGCAGAAGCGAAGATGAACAAGTGTTCTTAGCTCTTAAGACGCACATATTAAATACCTTGTTCACTGGACATTTTTCCATATTTTTGTGTACACTAGCACCTGTAAAAATATGGAAAACAAAGAGCTTGCAGTAGAAGAGATTTGTTTCACAGCATCCAAGATGAAAATACGTTCGTAGCTCCTAAGGTATGGACCTGAGAATTAATATTTACTAGACTTTTTGCTTCGATTGATCGTTCCTGTCACATCCCTGAATATCGAGCGTTCCTCCTGGCCACACACTTCAAAAAATGGCTTTACTTTTCCTACTTTGTGTAATTGTGCTGAAATGCTTATCGTTTGTATATTCAAGCACGTAGTAGCCTTCGTGACAGTCTGAAATCCGTTGCAGTCTGCCTTCATGATGTCGCAGCTGCAGCATCCAGCAATGTAACACGCCCACTGTACTCCTCTAGTAGCAGAAGTGGTGCGCCTACAACGTTCCAATGCGGCAACCGGTGCACCTTCCCTGTCTCGATGTTGGTCGCCGCTGACAGGCGTTCGGTTTGTCTGTCTTTCCTCAGTCCCAACTACTACACTGGTGTGCAAAGGTTAAGCGGAAAGTAACCATCGCATGATATGTCACAGCCAAGTAACACAGCTCGACAAATTCGTGCTATATATATAAAGAATTGCTGCACTATAATGCAGAAGATAACTGAACGAAATACGCAATAAGACGAACGGAAATGACATTTTTATTCGAAAACAATACACTGACGTGACAGAAGTCATGAGATACCTCCTAAATCGTGTCGGACCTCCTTCTGCCCGACGTAGTGAAGCAATTCGACGTAGCATGGACTCAATAAATCGCTGGAGGAATCTTGCAGAAATACATATTCAGTCATGCTCTCTCTACCGCCGTCCATAATTGCCAAAGTGTTACCGGTGCAGGATTTTGAGCACGAACTGAACTCTCGATTATCGCCCATGGTCTGTCGATGAGATTCATGTCAGGCGAGCTGGGTGGCCAGATAATTCACTCGAACTGTCCAGAATATTCTTCAAATCAATATCGAACAATTGTGGCACGGTGACGTGGCACATTTTAATCATAAAAATTGCACCGTTATTTGGGAAAAGAAGTCCATGAATGGTCTTAAAGTTGCCGAACATTACCATTTCCAGTCAACGATCGGTTCAGTTGGACCAGAGGACCCAGTCAATTCCACGTAAACACAGGCCATACCATTATGGAGCCAACAGCAGCTTGCAGTTCATTTTTGTCAACTTGGGTCCATGGCCTCGTGGGGTCTCTGCCACACTCTAACCCTACCATCAACTCTTACCAAGGGGAATCGAAACTCGTCTGAACAGGCCGCTGTTTTCCAGTCTCCTAGGATCCAAGGGGTATGGTAATGACCCCCAGGAGAGGAGCGGCAGTTGATGCTGTGCACTCGAGTCGGTCGCCTGCTGCCATAGCCCATGAACCCCAAATTTCGCCGCACGTCGTCACGAATACATTCGTCACACGTCCCACACTGATTTGTGGGGTTATTTCACGCAGCGTTGCTTGTCTGTCAGCACTAACAACTCTATGCTAACGCCGCTTCTCGGTCATTAAGTAAAGGCCGTCAGCCACTGTCTTGTCCATAGTGAGAGGTAATGCCTGAAATTTGGTATTTTCTGAACACTCTTGACACTATGAATCACCAAACACTGAATTCGCTAACGATTCCCGAAATGGAATGTCCCATACGTCTAGATCCAACTACCATTCCGATTTCAAAGTCGGAAACTTTTCACTTGAATCACCTGAGTACAAATTACAGCTCCGCCAATGCAGAACCATTTTACATTTTACGAGGGTTGGAACTTCAATACTGGCAAACATTTATTTACAGCTCGTACAAAATAGATAAGTGTTAGAAGTTTTACTGACCTTCAGAGTAGTCACTAGCATGGTGTATAGCCCGTTGCCAGTGATGTGAAATTCGTAGGATACTCTTAGCAGTGCCAGTTGTACTGACAGTTCGAGCGGCGCAGTCTGTTGCCCTACGAATTTGTAGCAGTTCTGAAGCGAATGCCTGCCGTGAAGTGTTTCCTTCAGTATAGAAATCGAGCTGAACTCACGAGGTCTTAAGTCAGGGGAGTGCAGTAGGTAGTATAGCACTTAGCACCCCCATCAGTGAAACAAATCAGTAACAGCTTGCACTGTACGTGCTTGAGCATTGACCTGCAAAATAATGGTCAGGTCCTGCAGAAAGTGTCATCACTTCCGTCTCTACGCTGTTCATTTTTGGAACAAAACCTATGACCAGCTTAGAGACAGAAGTGATGACACTTTCTGCAGGACCTGACAATCATTTTGCAGGACAATGCTCAGGCACGTACAGTGCAAGCTGTTACTGATTTATTTGACTGATGGGGCTACCGCACTCCACTGACTTCATCCGTAGTGAGTTCACCTCTATTTCTAAACTGAAGGAAACACTTCACAGCATTCGCTTCAGAACTGCTACAAATTCGTCGGGAAACAGACCGCGCCACTCGAACTGTCAACACAACTGGCACTGCTAAGAGTATTCTACGACTTCCACATCGCTGGCAACGGGTTGTACACAATGCTGGTGACTACTTTGAAGGTCAGTAAAACTTTGAAACACGTATCTATTTTGTACGCTCTGTAAATAAATAGTTGCCACTATTGAATTTCCAACCCTCGTATATGCGTGATACTAGCGCGATATGTATATGTGATAGCGATACCGCTATCACATGACTCCACTCAGGTGTAATTATACTGAAGTCACCGCGATTGATGATGGTCCCCTGGACATAATAAAAGGCAGGACATTGTACTTAATAGAGTACGTGGTCACCACACATCCACTGACGCGAATAACAAATGCTGAATGTTCGTCGGTTCATGTGGTCCAGGTGTTATGGTGTGGGGAAGCACAATGTTGCATGGGCGAGCTGAACACCAAATCTTTGAACACGGTAAACTCACGAGTAAACGTTGTTCTGACACTATGCTCCTTCCTCATGCGCGTCTTATCAGCGGTGCATTCGGCCCTGACTTCATTTATATGGATGACAATGTGCGATCGTATCAACCGCACAGATGGAAAAGTTGTTGGGTATTGGGCGAATAGACTGGCATGCCCGTCCTCCCGACTTAAATCCCATCGACCACGTGTGGGATGCGTCGGGGAGGCGTATTGTAGGACATCGACGTGTCCGAACAGCCATACATCTGCTATCGATCGCTCTGGGTGAAGGAATGGAACGTCTTACCTCAAGAAGTTCACATGGCTCAAATGGCTCTGAGCACTATGGGACTTAACATTTGATGTCATTAGTCCCTTAGAACTACTTAAACCTAACTAACCTAAGGACATCACACACATCCATGCCCGAGGCATGATTCGAACCTGCGACCGTAGCAGCAGCGCGGTTCCGGACTGAAGCGCCTAGAACCGCTCGTCCACAGCGGCCGGCTCCTCAAGAAGCCCTTCACAACCGTTCACTGCGGTCCGTGATGGTCACATATCCTATTAGGAATTATACAAACATGCCGTCATTTGCCCTTCGGACAGATTGCTATGGACGACATAGTAATAAGCATCCTGACGTAGAGAAACAACTGAAAGATTTGAAAGCAAATAAGTCTCCAGGTCTGGATGGAATCCTAATTCGGTTTTACGAAGAGTACTCTACGGCACTGGCCTCTTACCCAGCTTACATTTATCGTGAATCTCTCTGCCAGCACAAAGTCCCAAGCGAGTGGAAGAAAGCGCAGATGACTCCAGTATATAAGAAGGGTAAAAGAACGGACCCGCAAAATTGCAGGTCTATGTCGCTAACTTCGGTTTGCCGCAGAAACCTTGAGCATATTCTCGGTTGGAATATATTAAACTTTCTTTTCCACGAATGAGAATGATTTTAAAATGCATCTCTCATGCGAAACTCAGCTTCCCATTTTCTCACATGATGTACTGCAAACTATGGATGAAGGGCAACAGATAGATTCCGTATTTCTAGATTCCCGGAAATTATTTGACAGGGTGCCCGTTGCAGGCTGTTAACGAAGGTAATAGCATACAGAATAGGTTCGCAGATATGTGAGCGGCTCGAAAACTTCGTAAATAATAGAACCCAGTATGTTGTACTCGACTGCGAGTGTTCATAAGAGACAAGGGTTTCGTCAGGAGCGCCTCAGGGTAGTGTGATAGGACCGCTGTTGTTCTCTATGTACGTAAATGATTTGGCGGACAGGTGGGCAGCAATCTGCGGTTGTTTGCTGATGATGCCGTGGTGTACAGTAAAGTGTAGAAGTTGAGTGACTGAACCAAGATACTAGACGACTTAGACAAAATTTTCAGTTGGTCTGATGAACGAAAGTTGGCCCTAAATGTGGAAAAATCTAAAATAATGCCGATGAATGGGGAGAAGAAACCTGTAATTTTCGGTTACAGTATTACTAGTGCCCTGTCTGACACAGTCATGTCATTTAAATATCTGGGCGTAATGTTACAAAGAGATGTGAAATGGAACGAACACGTGAGAACTGTGGTAGGGAAGGTGAATGGTGGTCTTCGATGTATTGGGAGAATATTAGGAAAGAGTGGTTCATCTGTAAAGGAGACTGCATATAGGACGCTGGTGTGACCTATTCTTGAGTACTGCTCGAGTGTCTGGGATCGGTACCAGGTCGGACTGAGGGAAGACATCAATGCAATTCGGCTGCTCAGGTAACCACACGTAACTGTGACGGAGCTGCTCCAGGAACTCAAATGGGAATCTCTGGACGGAAGGCGACGTTCTTTTCGAGAAACACTGTTGAGAAAATTTAGAGAACCGCCATTTGAAGCTGCCAACATATACTATCTAATCAAAAGTATCCAGACACCCCCAAAAACAAACGTTTTTCATACAAGGTGCATTGTGCTGCCACCTACTGCCAGGTACTCCATATCAGCGACCTCAGTAGTCATTAGACATCGTCAGAGAGCAGAATGGGGCGCTCCGCGGAACTCACCGACTCCGAACATAGTCAGGTGATTGTGTGTCACTTGTGTCATACGTCTGTACGCGAGATTTCCACTCCTAAACATTCCTAGGTCCACTGATTCCGATGTGATAGTGAAGTGGAAACGTGAAGGAAAACGTACAGCACAAAAGCGTACAGGCCGACTTCTTCTGTTGACTGACAGAGACCGCCGACAGTTGAAGAGGGTCGTAATGTGTAGTAAGCAGACATCTATTCAGACCATCAAACAGAAATTCCAGACTGCATGAGGATCCACTGCAAGTTATATGACAGTTAGGCGGGAGGTGAGAAAACTTGCATTTCATGGTCGAGCAGCTGCTCATAACCACACATCACGCCGGTAAATGCCAAACGACGCCTCGCTTGGTGTAAGGAGCGTAAACATTGGACGATTGAACAATGGAAAAACGAATGACGGTACACAATGTGGCGATTCGATGGCAGGGTTTGGGTATGGCGAATGCCCGGTGGACGTCATCTGCCAGCGTGTGTAGTGCCAACAGTAAAATTCGGAGGCGGTGTGTTTTCCATGGAGGGGGCTGGCATCCCTTGTTATTTTGCGTGGCACTATCACAGCACAGGTCTACATTGATGTTTTAAGCACCTTATTGCTTCCCACTGTTGAAGAGCAATTCGGGGATGGCGACTGCATCTTTCAACACGATCGAGCACCTGTTCGTAATGTACGGCCTGTGGCGGAGTGGTTACACGACAGTAACATCCCTGCAATGGATTGGCCTGCACAGAGTTATGTTCTCAATCCTACACAACACCTTTGGGATCTTTTGGAACGCCGACTTCATGCCAGGCCTCATCGACCGACATCGATACCTCTCCTCAGGGCAGCACTCCGTGAAGAATGGGCTGCCATTCCTCAAGAAATCTTCCAGCACCTGACTGAACGTATGCTTGCGAGAGTGCAAGCTGACATCAAGGCTGAGGGTGGGCCAACACACTATTGAGTTCCAGCTTTACCGATGGAGGGCGCCACGAACTTGTAAGTTATTTTCAGCCAGGTGTCCGGATAGTTTTGATCACACAGTGTATATTGCCCGTAAGGACTGCGGCTATAAGATTTGAGAAACTAGGGCTCATACGGAGGGGTATAGACAAACGTTTCTCCCTCGCTCTATTTGCCAATGAAACAGGAAAGGAAATGAGTAGTAGCGGTACAGGATACCCCCCGCCCCGCACCGTACGGTAGCTTGTGGAGTATCTATGTAGATAAACCTTGTCTCACCTTTTCAAATGACCAGAGGACCATGAAAAATCGTGGTGAATTCAGTGTAATTATTGTCTTTGAATAAATGTCTCATTAGTATTCGTTTCACTGCGTATTTCATTCAGTTATCTTCTGTACTATACGGTGGCAATTATTTCTATTTATGGTCCAACTGCACAGCTACTGCCATTTCGTCGCTGTTATCGATACATTTAAATAAATTTCCCTTGGCTATTACCCAGCAATTTACAATATTTATATTATAAATACAATCAGTTATATACATCCAGAAATAAATATACTATTTTATCCACTACATATTAAATATAGTGTCTGTAATAGAAGTAGAGTACAGATTATCAGCAAATATTAAATGGCGAAAAATTCTGGATAGTGCAGAAGGTATTTTATATGCATTTTCGATGTTACAAGTTGTCTGCTTAAAATGTACCTCTGTTAGAGACGAAATTTTGAAGGCTACGTATAGCGCCATCACCTGTCGGAACGTCATGAAAGTACAGGGGCTGAAGCAGGGATATTCCACGATGCCCCACAACGAATTCCACATTCTTTTCGACCGAAACTGGCCAAGAAATGGTATTGCATTTCTAACTGAACGCCCCTCATATAAGGCTTCTGAGCCAGCCGGACTGGCCGAGCGGTTCTAGGCACTACAGTCTGGAACTGCTCGACCGCTGCGGTCGCAGGGTCGAATCCTGCCTCGGGCATGGATGTGTGTGATGTCCTTAGGTTAGTTAGGTTGAAGTAGTTCTAAGTTCTAGGGGACTGATGACCTCAGCAGTTAAGTCCCATAGTGCTCAGAGCCATTTTTTTTTAGGCTTCCGATCGTAATTATGTGGAGACACTCTGGAGACTGGCCCTGCCGCGTGTTTCCGTCTCTGCAGATAAATGTGTGCCGTGCCTAATGGCGACAAAAGTATTGGTAATTACGCCCAGCAAGAGTACTGGTAATTATAAGTAGATAAGACTTAATCCGTGCGTTGTTTCTATATCAGATGGAAAGCGCGATACAACCGATAGCTGGAGGTTGACCATCGAACAGGAATTGCTAGAATTTACGTGGGACATGGGCGCTATAAGCAACCGCTGGAATTGGCTATATCTGTGAGCGAGAGTGTGTGTTGCTTGTGGGTTAATTTCCATTCTTGAGAAACACGTCACTCGGATTTGGTGGGAGACAGCCTTCGTACTGCGTTTGCTGTTTAGTAACTACAGAAACCACGGGCAAAATGGTATGACTGAGGAGTATGGAGTTGTTTGGTGAGCACCTAACGTGTAGACTGAACGATATGCTATTCGGAGCTATCCGCTGCGCCATGGGATTCTTCCTTATGTGTTTTAAGGCTGAATTAACCTCGGCGTTATTGAAATGGAAGTTTACGGATCCCCTTAACTTCAGTTGGAATTTTATATGCCACTATTATTCCTTTCTATTGGCTTTGAGCTCTGTTGATTTTTTTATAAGTATTGTGTGAGTTGCTGCTGAACTCTATTGTATACTCAGCGTAAATGCAAGTTCAGTTTTCCTGCCTTACATGGAGACATGAGCGTTATCGTTCGAATTTTTCAAAAAATGGCTATGAGCACTATGGGACTTAACTTCTGAGGTCATCAGTCCCCTAGAACTTAGAATTACTTCAACCTAACTAACCATGCCCGAGGTAGGATTCGAACCTGCGACCGTGGCAGATTTTTCGCTCAAGAACGAAAGAAACTGGTACACCTCCCTAATATCGTGTAGGGCCGCTGCGAACACGCAGAAGTGCCACAGCGCGACGTGGCATGGACTCAACTAATGTCTGAAGTAGTGCTGGAAGGAACTGACACCATGAATCCTGCAGGGCTGTCCATAAATTCCTAAGAGTACGAGGGGGTGGAGATCTCTTCAGAACAGCACATTGCAAGACATGCCAGATATGCTCAATAATGTTCATGTCTGGTGAGTTTGGCAGCCAGCAGAAGTGTTTAAACTCATAAGAGTGTTCCTGGAGCCTCTCTGTAGCAGTTCTGGACGTGTGGGTGTCGATTGTCCTGATGGAATTTCCCGAGTCCGTCGGAATGCCCAATGGACGTGAATGGATGCAGGTGATCAGACAGGATGCTTACGTACGTGTCACCTGTCAGTGTCGTGTCTAGACGTATCAGGGGTCCCGTATCACTTCAATTGCAGACGCCTCAGCCATTACAGAGCCTCCACCACCTTGAACAGTCCCCTGCTGACTTGCAGGTTCCATGGATTCATGAGCTTGTCTCCATACCCGTGTATGTCGAATCGCTCGATACAATTTCAAACGAGACTCGTCCGACCAGCAACATGTTTCCAGTCAACAGTCCAACGTCGGTGTTGACAGGCCCAGGCGAGGCGCAAACCTCTGTGTCGTGCAGTGATCAAGGATACACGAGTGGGCCTTCAGTTCCGAAAGCCCATATGGATGATGTTCCGTTGAATGTTTCTCACGCTGACACTTGTTGATGGCCCAGCATTGAAATCTGGAGCAATTTGTGAACGGGTTGCACTTCTGCCACGTTGAACAATTCTCTTCAGCCGTCGTTGGTCCCGTTGTTGTAGGATGTTTTACCGGCCGCAATGATGGCAGAGATCTGATGTTTTACCGGATTTCTGATATTCACGATATACTCGTGAAATGGTTGTACAGGAAAATCGCCACTTCATCGCTTCCTCGGAGATGCTGGGTCCCATCGCTCGTGCGCCGACTATAACAGCACGTTCAAACTCACTTGAATCTTGATAACCTGCCATCTAGCAGCAGTAACCGATCTAACTGCGCCAGTTGCCGATCACAGCGCCGTATTCTCCCTATATACATATCTCTGTATTTGAATACGTATGCCTACACCAGTTTCTTTGGAGCTTCAGTGTATTTATACACTCTTATGTTATTGGTCTCAGTACTCTCAATTTAAAAACAAGCTATGGAGATTGATTGAGGTTTCTGTCTGTCCATGTTACAAATATTCCTGCCTATCGCGCGCGAGCTCGGTTTGTAACTTATCAGTATCATTTGTGCTAGCTTTGGTACTGAGGGTTAAGATTACTGCTTGCTGTTGAAACCAATTAGACATTGTTTTTTATATTTTATTTACACATCTTTTATCGTTGCCCATTTCCTTCGCAATGTTGCTTTATAGTGCACCATTGCCTGTTCTGATCTGATAACAAAATGTTATTAATTTCAGATTTATTATCGTGAAACATTCGATAATTGAAATGTTGTTCTCGATGTTTTTGTTCACACTGTGCTTTGACCACGGTAATCTATGTAGAAACAAAACTATCGGAGTGGCATGAAAATCAACGGTTTGATGTTTCGAGTTAAACTGCTCAGTTTCTGGTTGTAAAATAGTATTGTTCATATGCTTCCATTGAGATTTCTCAGGCTTGGCGTGTTAAAGAAATACATAATATCTACTTGGTGTGTGCTTTTAAAAATAAAGTTGTCCAGTCTGGTTTAGAAGTTATGTTTTTGTGATATGACATACCACTCCAAATTTGTCGCTTGCTACAGTATATCACTTATTTGGTCAAAAAATGAATCGCACACTTTTGTAATAATATGAAGCACGGAAGGAGTTAATATGTTTAATTTAAAGGGAAGTGTAAATTATCACAGTCAGAGCGTTTGTTGGCGGGAGGAGTGTGGCGGAAGAGGTGCTGCAGTGGGTCTACAAAAGCTATAGCGCGGCGCCAGCCCGCCGTAGCCCCAGCAGAAGGCCTTATACAAGAACTAAGTGTGGCCACGCACAGACACTGACTCACTTGACTGCCTTCTCTCAGGCGTCAAGTCAAATTATGAGCTGTTCCTGCAATTGACACCTGGAGCTACAATAATTAGGGGGACATACCTATGTTAGTCTCGGCTATAAAGATGTCTGTCGTTTGCTGCACTATATTTGTGAACGAGACCAGCAGAGACTTGAAAAATCTTTTAACTAAGTACAAAGACTTTCTGGGAGACGTTCAAAGAATTTAGGGATGGTTCATTTAAATATCTAGTGATGTTTATCAAATATTCCTCCTTGCAAAAAAAATGTGAATCTCCCAGAAGACACGGCCAAATGTCAATGTAATTTTTACATTTACACTGGCTACTATGTAAATATTTAGAGCTGCAATTCTCTGTGACAGGTAAAATGGGCGCCAGAATGCATTAATGCTGTTCAAGTTTAGTGCAGTTACCACATCTGATAAGGTATGATGTGTCACATCATTACCACCTCACAGGCGTCATAGCAATCAAGTTTCCGTGAGATGCCAACAGCAGTCGTGGGGGATCCAGTGGACCGATTGGAGTATGCTCACCGAGTTATGTTTCTAGTAGTTCAGTACTGCCAGCACCCCTCGGCGCCACAATATATACACTACTGGCCATTAAAATTGCTACACCACGAAGATGACGTGCTGCAGTCGCGAAATTTAACCGACAGGAATGCTATGATATGCAAATGATCAGCTTTTCAGAGCATTCACACAAGGTTGGCGCCGGTGGCGACACCTACAACGTGCACACATGAGGAAAGTTTCCAACCGATTTCTAATACACAAACAGCAGTTGACCGGCGTTGCCAGGTGAAACGTTGTTGTGATGCCTCGTGTAAGGAGGACAAATGCGTACCATCACGTTTCCGACTTTGATAAAGGTCGGATTGTAGCCTATCGCGATTGCGGTTTATCGTATCGCGACATTGCTGCTCGCGTTGGTCGAGATCCAATGACTATTAGCAGAATACGGAATCGGTGGGTTCAGGAGGATAATACGGAATGCCGTGCTGGATCTAAACGTCCTCGTATCACTAGCAGTCGAGGTGACAGGCATCTTATCCGCATGGCTGTAACGGATCGTGCATCCGCGTCTCGATCCCTGAGTCAACAGATGGGGACGTTTGCAAGACAACAACCATCTGCACGAACAGTTCGACGACGTCTGCAGCAATCGGAGACCATGGCTGCAGTTACCCTTGACGCTGCATCACAGACAGGAGCGCCTGCGATGGTGTATTCAATGACGAACCTGGGTGCACGAATAGCAAAATGTCATTTTTTCGGATTAATCCACGTTCTGTTTACAGCATCATGATAGTCGCATCCGTGTTTGACGACATCGCGGTGAATACACATTGGAAGCGTCTATTCGTCATCGCCATACTGGCATATCACCCGGCGTGATGGTACGGAGTGTCATTGGCTACACTTCTCTGTCACCTCTTGTTCGCATTGACGGCACTTTGAACAGTGGACGTTACATTTCAGATGTGTTACGATCCGTGGCTCTACCCTTCATTCGATCCCAGCGAAACCATACATTTCAGCAGCATAATGCACGACCGCATGTTGCAGGTCCTGTACAGGCCTCTCTGGATACAGAAAATGTTCGACTGCTGCCCTGGCCAGCACATTCTCCAGATCTCTCACCAACTGAAAACGTCTGGTCAATGGGGATCGAGCAACTGGCTCGTCACAATACCCCAGTCAATACTCTTGATGAACTGTGGTATCGTGTTGAAGCTGCATGGGCGGCTATACCTGTACACGCCATCCAAGCTCTGTTTGACTATGCCCAGGCGTATCAAAGCCGTTATTATGGCCAGAGGTGGTTGTTCTGGGTACTGATTTCCCAGGATCTATGAACCCAAATTGCGTGAAAATGTAATCACATGTCAGTTCCAGTATAATATATTTGTCCAATAAATACCCATTTATCATCTGCATTTTTTCTTGGTGTAGCAATTTTAATGGCCCGTAGTGTAAGACAGCCGGCGGCAGCTGAGCAGCCCATTCACATTCGGAATCCCATCGCTACGTGAAACTACAGACGCCACCTAGTTGCGGCTCTGTCACCCTCGTTGTTGCTGTTGTAATAGCTGAACTCTGTTTCTTGCCGCATCACTTATAATAAATCTTCATGTCCTTGGAGAAGTACAAGTAAACGTTAGTTCCGAGAACATACCTTCACCGAAGAGTCAAGCAGTATATTGCTCCCTCCTACGTATATCTCGGGAAGAGACCATGAGGATAAAATCAGAGCCATTAGAGCCCACACAGAAGCTTACCGGCAATCCTTTCCACGAACAATACGAGACTAGAATAGAAGGGAGAACCGATAGAGGTACTCAGGGTACCCTCCGCCACACACCGTCAGGTGGATTGCTGAGTATGGGTGTAGATGTAGATGTGGATTTATTGTCTTAACTTGTTCGCTAATCATTTACGCTCCTGTCCAGCTTTCCTGAGATGACGTTACGACACTACTGTGTAGCACAGCTACCCTTACTGTTGTGTAAGCAGTCGTACACATGTGTAAGGGGGTGTGAACAGCGTCATATGTTATGTGGCCATTGCGAAGGATGCAGAGATGCCACGTACTCGTGGGAGACAGCGTTGCCAGGTCATAACAGAGTCTGAAAGGGGTCACATTGTGGGTCTCTACCAGTAGACTGAATTGTGCAATATCTAGATTTCCGGGGCATTTGGATGTGAAAGCAGCCGAGTATTGCACTGCATGGAAACCTCAGGGCAGGCAAACTCATTGTCAAGATTCCATTCGACCAGATCTGACCACCCCAAGACAGGATTGCCATATTGTGTACCAGTAGCCCCTACACATCTGAGCCTGTCATTTGAAAGTAATGGACTCCATACAAAATTCTGTATCATCCCACAGCATGTGTCAGACTAGCAGCAGCCAGATTAGGGAATTACCGTGGCACAGGTAGGCTGCCGTTATCACCACAGCATAGAATGGCTGCGTCTGGAGAGATTCTGTGGCAAGGAACTGTGACTGCTGACCAGTGAATGGCGTCACATTGTATTCAGCGATGAATCGCGGTTCTGCAGTTCCCCTCACAGTCATCGTCGGGCAGTATGTCGGCGACCTGCTCAGAGGCCATTCTTCCAGCGTTATGGAAAGGCACAGTGGAGTTACAACTGGCGTCATGGTGTGGGGACGCATAGTGGATGACTTAAGGTCATGGCTCTTAGTGACTGACTGCACTCTGACGTGACAACTGTAAGTCACTGACGCCCTGTGACCTCAGGTGTTTCTCCACATATGGTAGTGTCCTGGTCCCACTTAACAGGACAATGCTCGTCCACGCCTGGTAGGTGTCTGTACGAGCTGCTTGCGTGCTGATGTGCTACTCTCATTGCCAGTAAGACATTCAAATGAGCCTTCGACAGAAAATGTGTGGGAACAGCTCAGATGTCAGTTCCATCCCAGTGCCAGTATCCGGCATATCAAGGATCAGTCGTGTGCAGTGCTCTCAAAGTGAATGAAGAAGGGTCTGTCACAAGAAGAAATGAGTAATAAAAAATATGTTCGCAAAACAGTTTGTCGCACCAAAATCATGTGTTTAAAAATCAAGGCAGGTGTTAACTCGCTGATAAAATTCATATTTACATCGTTTAGTTTGTAGATGACAAGCTATCAATGCAGAACACCATAGAGGCAGTCCTGCTAAACCGTATAATGTAAAATTAACGTAAGAACAGAAACTAAAGAAAACTGTCTTTAGGCCCCATTTTGTTAGCTCAGTTACAACCTAAAATATGTTCACATTTTACAGTGTTTCAATAAACAAAAATCCACTGATGATGGCACAAAGGTGCCGAAACATGTTTCGGTTACAAGAAAAAGCAGTCCAATAATTTAACTACAAATGCACTAAAAATACAACAGCTGCATATCCAAAAAATGAAATCGTTTAATGTATTTGAGATGACTGTAATTTAAAGTTAAATTAAATAAGAAAAAAACACTTAGTATCATTTTTACAAGTGAATCAGCAAATTAGATGAGTTGCAACATCCATTCTGCAACGAGTATTCTACAATGTTTGTCAGTTTTCCAATATATTGCCTGAAGCACCTGTAAGTTATTGTCACACCTGAAGTCACACGTGATAATTACATACTTCTTCACACACAAGACAGTTTGTGTCTATTTATTAATAAAAGATATAAATTTCCTGTGTGAGTCTGACCACTGAGTTGTTTCCCCCCTGTATGGCAGCACGTGGGTCTGCCCCTGAAAACTCGGGGTAGGCTGATTGTAGGAAGCTAGGAGGAGCAGGTGAGGTAGAACACTTGGTACTGCAAATAAAAGTGGTTTTACTATGTAGTTCACTTCGGCTGAGATGAACACGTAGGTGAGAAGCCGTACACCAAGTTACAAACGCTCGCCCGCTATGAAATAGAAAAAATTGCTTGGTCGTCTACTCAGAATCAAATGGGCTGAATCTGGAGCGGAGCTCGTAGAGCTGCACAGCACCGGCTAGGGGGCGCTGTCGTCGGTGTCGGTGTCGTAGTGCCAATCTAGCAGAGCGCACCTACATTGTGGCATCGTAGCTATTGATACCACAACCATCCCCCCTGAAACAGCACACCATCGTTGACTAGGGCTTCTGACGGTGGGTGGAGGGACCCAGGGGCTGCGCAACTGAGCGGGTGGACAGCAGAACTGCTGGGGCGCGCTGGCCACTCGGGTCCCCAAATTGCTCGCAAGGGGGGGGGGGGGGGGGGCGAGGAAAACGCCCCGTGGAAAACCTGCCCAGGCCGCGCACCACCACTGGGTATGCTCAGATGAGGAGGCGGAGCAACGACCTCCATCGGCGGCGGCGGCGGCGGCAGCGGCGTGACGGCAGCCTCAGCGTTCATAAGTTCAGGCACCGGGGAGCAACGCGGCGACGGCGACGGCGACGGCGACGGCGACGGCGACGGCGGAAGCGCCGTCTCAGTCGTGGACTGAGGCGGCGGAAGCCGCGAAGCCTCCAATTCTGTCGGAAAACAACCAGAAGCAGAAAACCAAGGACAGCACAAACGGATCTAGTTCCGGTGTCGCTTGACAGTGCCGGAGGGAACAGAAATGACTAAGGCATGGCCAAGCTGGCGAAGAATGTGCCCCTGCTCCCAGCGCTGCCTGCCAGAGAAAACGCGATGGAACAGCAAATCATGTGGCGCCAAGCCAGAGTGAGACGAAGCAGTGGGAGCGCGCGGCGGCGGGTGCAATAGCTGCAGGAGCGGCCGATGGGCGCGGCCATGTAGCAATTCCGTTGGGGAACGGGTGCCGCGTGGTTGGGAGCGATATGAAGCAAGGAAAATCCACAGCGCGCGCTCGCGAGAGTGAGTGGCGCGAAACTTGGTCATCTGCGACTTAAATGTATGCAGAAAACGTTCAGCCTCATCCTTCAACTGGGGGTGCAACGGGGCTGAGGTCAGATGGCGAATGCCATTAGCAGCAGAGAACTTCTCAAACTCTGAGGACATGAATTGTGGGCCTGAATAGTACTGGCAGATGTAGTAGAAGACATAGGCACAACAAAAGGAAAATTTCTGTACGCATCAATGACTATCAACCAGCGGGTGTCGCAGAAAGGACGTACAAAATCAATATGAATGTGCTGCCAAGGCGCAGTATGGGTCGGGCATGCAAAGAAGTGCTGAAGGGGAGCAGATTGATGCTCCACACAAGAGCGACAATTAGCAAGCAAACTCTCAATTTGTTTATCAATGCCGACCGAAGTGCAGTGACAATGCGCTAATTGCTTTGTCCGCACTATACCCCAATGACCAGCATGCAGCAATCGGAGGATTTCCGATTGCAGCGAACGAGGTACAACCACACGAGACTGATCATTGTCAGTTCGTAAGAAGATAACACCATGGTGTACAGGCAAGTTGTAACGTTGCACAAAGTAACGTCGAACAAGTGGATCACGAATCTGTGTAGCAGATGGAGGCCATTGAGTACGAATATACTGCAAAAGAATCTGCAAAGAAGCATCAGCAGCTGTCGTGGAAGCAATGCAATGAAAATCCACAGGAAAACCATCAGCTAATTCCTTATCTTGCGAATCAATAAACATGCAGGACAATACGGAAGAATCAAACAATTCGTCAGGACCGATAGCAGGACCGATAGGTAGACAAGACATAGCATCGGCATTGCCATGCTGGGCTGTAGGCTGAAACAATATTTTGTAATTGTAGTTAGACAAAAACGAAGACCAACGTTGCAATTTTTGTGCAGTACGGGCTGGAACTGGTTTTGACGGGTGAAACGACTTCAAAGGCTATTGGTCGGTGACCAAATAGAACTTGCGGCTGTACAAATAATCATGAAACTTTGTTACTACATATAAAATAGCTAAAGCTTCTTTCTCGATTTGAGAATAGTCTTGCTCGGCAGAACTGAGCAACTTAGACGCAAAAGCGATCGGGCGATCGACAGAATTAATGCAGTGTGAGAGAACCGCTCCGATGCCGTGGGAAGATGCATCGACAGCCAAAACAACTTGTTTGGAGGAATCGAACGGAACCAAACAGCGATCACTCAAGGCAGATTTAAGCTTTTGAGAAGCAGCATCACATTCCAAAGACCAAAGAAAAGGAACGTTCTTACGCCAAAGGCGATGCAAAGGCGCTGCAATCTACGCTGCATTTGGTGTAAACCGAATGTAATATGTAATTTTTCGCAACACAGACTGAAGTTTTTTCAAGTTCCTGGGTGCTGGCAAGTCTCTAATCACACGGAGATGTGACAGCAAGGGGAGGATACTCTGCCCGTTAATCATATGTCCTAAATACTGAATCTCAGTTTGAAAAAATTTGCACTTGTCTCTGTTACACTTAAGTCCTGCCTGCAAAAGTACAGTAAATAAGGCACGCAAATTCTGCAAATGTTCATCAGGGGTCCGACCTGATACAACTATATCTTCCAGATAATTGGAACAACCAGGGACAGTGGCACACAACTGCTGCAAATAAGACTGAAAAATAGCAGGAGCCGAAGCACAACCGAACGGAAGGCGGCGAAACTTGAACAATCCAAGACTGGTGTTGATCACAAAATAGCGCTGCGACTGTTTGTCGAGCAGAATCTGAAAGTATGTGTCCCACAAGTCAATCGTGCAAAAGAATTTTCTCGCACCAAGCTTATCAAAAATGTCTTCAGGATGCGGTAAGGGAAAGGTAGCTACCACTGTCTGGGGATTTCCTGTAGATTTAAAGCCAGCACAAATACAGTGACAACCGTTTGGTTTCTTCACACGCACTAGGTGAAGCCTATGGCGAAGCAGAAACTGGTTCAATAACACCACTGTGTGACGGTACAAACCCCCAATTACTAGATGAACAGGTGGAGTATGCAAGAATCGCTTTGTGGAGAGCGAGCGAACTACATGGTGCGCGATTCGCGGAAGCGCGTGGTGCGCCCGCTCGAGATTTGCAACGGTCGCCGGGTGGCCACGTAGCCTGCAGCTTGGGGCATTGTTTGGTTTTTCGCGGATTACGCGAAAACTATGTAACTTTCGGTGAAGAGCGATGCCGCAGTGGATTGTGGTCAGCAATATGCACCTTCTGAAAGATCGATCTTTATTTCAAGTCACGAGACGCAAAAGTTATAGTAACCTCAAAATAGAAAATTCCTGGCAGATTAAAACTGTGTGCCCGACCGAGACTCGAACTCGGGACCTTTGCCTTTCGCGGGCAAGTGCTCTACCATCTGAGCTACCGAAGCACGACTCACGCCCTGTACTCACAGCTTTACTTCTGCCAGTACCTCGTCTCCTACCTTCCAAACTTTACAGAAGCTCTCTTAATCTGCCAGGAAGTTTCATATCAGCGCACACTCCGCTGCAAAGTGAAAATCTCATTCTGGGAACCTCAAAATTGGTGAATAAAACGTTCAAATGTGTGCGAAATCTTATGGGACTTAACTGCTAAGGTCATAAGTACCTAAGCTTACACACCACTTAACCTAAATTATCCTAAGGACAAACACACACACCCATGCCCGAGGGAGGACTTGAACCTCCGCATGGACCAGCCGTACAGTCTATGACATGAAGCGCCTGAGACCGCTCGGCTAATCCCGCGCGGCAAATCTCTTAATACCACGAATACTGAAAGATTAATAAAAATAGTAAATAACTTACAGGGATGAGCGAGCACTCAAAAATGTTTCGTCATAGCGGAACGAGTGCCGTAGTCATATGTTAAGGTTCATATATAATTAAGCCCGTGAAGAGCAATAAACAAAGTTTGAGGGAAAAGTCTATAAAATTCAATAGAAAATTCATGCCGTAAAGAACGGCACTATATAATATTTTGGGTGGCATCACGCGTATTTTAAACTAGTTAAGTTATACTATATACTTAACTTGCAATAGTTTTCATTGTTTGCAAATTATTAACATTTATCGCCCATAATTAATTATTATAGATATGAAGATTGAGCAGCGCAATGTGTAGATCGCTATAGATTACGTCTAAAAACGGTGGTATATGCAGTTCTATGTTAAAACTTTGCAGCACAGATGTCAAACATTTGCGCTAAATGGCGAAATTTTGCAAAAACTAAAACTTGATTTATGGGCGATAGAATAATCCTAGAAATTAATGTAACATAGTAAATAAGATGTACTTTTAAGCGCGGTTCCGATGGTGCACTTATTTCTGTCGAAGGATGTATGTATGGAACCGCGCGACCGATATGGTCGCAGGTTCGAATCCTGCCTCGGGCATGGATGTGTGTGATGTCCTTAGGTTAGTTAGGTTTAAGTGGTTCTAAGTTCTAGAGGACTGATGACCTCAGAAGTTAAATCCCATAGTGCTCAGAGCCATTTGAATCATTTTGAAGGCTGTATGTATCAAAATTTGTAATCTTAACTGGTGAGACTGGTACTTAAATAACCAGTGGTTTGGACATGCGAGCCTATATAAGCGAGCAGCCACCTTGGCCAGGGGTCAGTCGGTGAGTCGTTTTGGAGAGTGGGTGACGAGCAAGCCTCACTGGAGGTGGGCCCAGGGGGTCGTTTGAGAATTCTTTTTCGCGCCGATTTATTTCGACAAAGAGTATTGTTTAATAGTGCAAGTGTGCAAGCAAATATTTGGTGAACTGGAAATGCTACGATTATTTGTGTGAGTGCGATTTACGAGGTATACATCGTCGTAAGTGAACATGCGGCGAACTGTGATTACGCGCCAAAACTGCTAGAACAAAGAGGACAGTGGGACTTGTGGTTCTGTTCGTATTATTTGAATAAATTTCGTTTATAGCAGCCTACATTATTGCTATTGGGGGCTCGAAGTCAAATTATTATTAAAGTAAAACTGTAAACTGTCTCACTAGTTCTAATTTCATTGTGTGAAAGAAAAGGACAACGCCAATAAATAGTGATTGAACTGTGTTATGAAAAACATTTTAGTATTATAATCGCCTAATTCTTGTTCCCTAGCATAAACTGTACTTATGTGTGAGTGAATAATTAATTAAAGAACTATAACAAATGCGCAGGTGTGGAAGTGTGCTAATGCACCAAGTGTGGAAATCATCCCCTGAGACATACGTGAGAGCCAAAATTTGCAACAACATTTTTTTAACCAACATTTGTATATGCACATTTCATGTGAAAATTCCGCAACCGCACTTCTTTATTTACCGTCCCGTCGCTACTGTCTTGCAATTGCGTAAGTTCAGCAGCTATGGCGTCGCGCAGTGTGTGCGGTACCAGGAGTGAGCGCCAGAAAATAGGCATGGCATTGTCTTTTAACTACAACATGTGCTGCGAAGTCTGTGGCACAACCAAGGCCATCAGAAAAGAGTTCAGCAAAATCATCGCAAAGTGCAGAAACACTGTCTGCATGGTCACTAGCGTTGATGCAAAGTACATTGTCTCGAATCACGAGGCCAAAAATGTTCATATCATCACTAGAGCAGAGCACATGCAAAGATACCGTACGTGTCATTGCACTATATGTGGCTTGCAAACTACAGACGCCGAGCACTGATTTCCTGTCCAGTAAATGCAGTCAGTGTGGAATGTGAACGACGAAGCGGGAGCAAGCCAAGCAAGTCATACGTCGATCTGTTCAGTAAAAAAACCGACGCACCAGTGTCCAGGTGCATACGAACAGAACGTCCACAAATGCTCAAAGTCACAGAAAGTTTCCTCGCATTGCGCTGAATGAGAGAGGAAGTCTGGCAAAACTTGATTCACACGACGAGCTGTAGAAGTACGTGAAGCAGAAGGCTTTGAATAAATGGCATTACGCCCATAGGCTGATGTGAATGATGATCACGGTGATTTCCATTGCAAAGACGGGTTTTTAAATTTGAGGATTTGCTCGCGGATGCGGTGACTCACCACATTCTGTGCAATAGCATCTCTAATCATTATATCCGCAAATGAGCGTCCACATGAGCAATTAATGTTACAATCACAAGTTAGTCCCTGAAGTCCGCTAACCAAGATTTATTGGACTGAGTAGGGCCACGCCGGAGACGAAAGAATTTGTAGCATGCAGCTACCACATTGACACTATGACGGAAGTGGGAATTCAAAGCGTCAATCACTTCGTCGTAAGTCGAAGTTTCTAGGTGGGTGGTGGGAAACAATTTCACGAGCACACGGTATAACACAACATGCGCGTTGGCAATGAAAAAGGCAAGCCACTCTATACCTGGTAAATTGTATGCTGCGAAGTAAGCCTCGAGCTGGGCGATGTATTCTGGCCAGTGTTCAACGTCGTGATTGAAGGCACGAAATGGTGGCGCCGTTGGCGACGGCGTCGGTACAGGCAGTGGCGTCAGAGGCGCCGACGTAGCTCCAGTTTGTAGTGTGACCAGTCCTTTTATGGCAGCAAGCAACTGCGTCATTTGCTGAGCCTGAAAACGTACAAGATCGGACAGTAAAGCCTGTTCCTGTGGCGAAGCCATGTTCTACACAAATGAAAGACTTATACCGAAAGGTTGGAACGCACATTCACTCACACGTGGATAGCACAAAAAAGATAAAGCAGTGCCAAGCTAAAAAAAAAAAAAAAATAGGAGAGGGGAAAAAAATTTTTAGTCCTTGCTCGTCGCCACTTCTTGTATCCCGCCCGGATGGTGGCGCATGGGTCTGCTCCTGAAAACTGACGGTAGGCCGATTGTAGGAAGTTAGGAGGAGCAGGTGAGGTAGAACACTTAGTACTGCAAATAAAAGTGGTTCTACTATGTACTTAACTTTGGCCGAGATGAGCACATAGGTGAAAAGCCGTTCATAAAGTTACCAACGCTCGCCCACTATGAAATAGAAACAATGTTGCTTGGTCGTCTACTCGGAATCAAATGGCCTGCATTTAGAGCGGAGTTCGTAGAGCTGTACAACGCCGGCTAGAGGGCGCTGTCGTCGGTGTCGTAGTGCCAACCTCGCAGAGCGCACCTACATTGTGGTATCGTAGCTATCGACATCACACTGAGAATATTTTGTAAATAAAACAGTCTCGATCGTTATTAACATATTCCTTATTTAGTATGCCATTTTGACTACTTCTGTAATCAGATATCACCAATTAAGATTAGAAAAACATAAAGAGTGACACATGTTTGTTACACAAAAGAAGGTAGAAAAGATGAAGAGTTAAAAAGTTAAAACATTCAAAAATATTTTTAAAAGTGCACTCACTATAAACTTAGAACTTGCAGAACAAGGTGTAGTATCGATAAACCTATCCACAATCAAGGCGTCATCTAACAGTTGGCTCAAACTTTTGCACAAATATGTAAGTTCTAGCTGCCAGATAGCACTACGAAGGGGGCTGTTGCTTTCAAATTTTATTGTATTACTTACATTTCGCTCTCTCTTCATACTTACAGATAGATAGGTAGATTTTAAAATATAAACAATCAGAGTCAGATTATAAAATACAATTCAAATAATATCAGGTTTTCAGACGGCATATGCACATCACTTCTACACAAACAGATCGTTGTGTATGGACAGGAGATTTGCGCAGATACGTAATCTGCGCAAACCTTGACGTTGGAATCTGAGTTTTGAGGAAAATGGCTCAAATCTGTGGGCACCAGTCACGTGTGCACACATAAATCGTAGTGTGTGGACGAAAGGTCGCAGCAAATGCTGCGCGCAAAATGTTTTGAGTCGACTATTTATTCAGTCTGTTGTTTCTTTTTTGTGTGTGCACAGTGAATTTTGAAGTGGCAAATATACTTTAGTGTTCTGGACAGTTCATTGCAGAATTTATTTATAGGACTTAACGCATATTAGTAGAAAACTAGGAGCAGGAAGTACGCTTCGAGGTAAGATGGCAGAATGTACTGAGTTTCAAACACGTCTAAAATATAAAAATATTATCTGTAATTTGTCACAACAGATATACATTATGGGATAGAGATATTTTATTTCGTCAAGACATGGCAGAATATACTGAGTGTCAAACATGTCTAAAATATATTGTCTGTAACTTCTCACAACAGATATATATTACAGGATAGAGATATTTTACTTACCTTCAAGATTTCCTTCTTCAGGACAGTGCAAATAGCTTTCCTTGTGTTACCTATGATTTCGTTGAATTCTTGTTTCGGAATTTCAGCCAAAAATTACATGTCCTTCTGTTTCTTTCTGATGCAAGAAATCGTAATGTCAATTTCAGCTGCTCACGTGGAGAAGTTGCTCTTCTCATACAAGTATTTTTTCCTTGGTGTATGCTCGGTTTACACTAGCAAGTTATTGCAGCAATTTACTTGCACGGAGGAACTTGCTGCGCGATTTGCGAATGTAAACATATCGCCAAGTCGACTTGCGACTGTAGCAATTTATTGCGGAAGTGACTTGTTGCACGTTTTCCGCTTCCAGTGTGAACACCACGCAAGAAGTATCTGCAAGTAACTTGCCGCTTTTAGCATTTATTTCTATTTCCTGCAAGTAGGGAACGCAAGTTATAGTAAGTATGTTGTCTGCATAACATTAATATTTAACATTTTACTTAATGTGGTGACTTAATTTTATGCAACCATCTTACGTATTATATGCAAACAAATTTCAGAAATGGAGGAGAAACGGGAATGGATGAAGCAGGGTACAGAACATTTTATTGAAGCCGTGGAGAGCTACCCCGAAATACGGAACGTGCATAACCGAGACTTTAAGGATAGAGTGAAGAAGATGAGCGCTTTAAATGAAATCTCGTCGATATTCGACACATCTATAAAAGAAGTACATAGGAAGTAGCATAACTTGAAGACACAACCCCTTTACCACCTGCATCCACTCACTTGTTGTTTTAAGAGTCTAGAAAAAGATGATGTGTAATTATGAAGTGTTCTATTTACTTAGCTTTTCACTTTCCATTTTATGAGCATTAGAAAAAAAAACATTTTTATAAGCATATCAGTCTGTAAAATGCAGTTTATTTCAATAAAAATTTGATTTCATTGTTGGGTTTTCACATACCTTGAAATAATTTTCCCTTTTCAAGATGTTAAAAAAGGCTCTACATACATCGGGTACGATCAGAGAAATCGTGCAGACGGGAATATGAAACAAGTACATTAGGGACTTGTATGAGTCTCCTACAAAGAAAAGATTTCAAAATTCAAACTTTTTTGGTTGTATGTTTCACATAAATAAATGAAATGCCTATTTTATTCGTAGCTCACCAGTAGCTATAAATCATAGAGCGACTAGCAAACGTTCCTTTGCTAAAATAGCAGTACCGAAGTTTATGTCTCGTTTTGATATGACGGGCGCTAGTAACATCAACAAATACTGAGGATCTTTTGAGGACATTCTGCAAAAGTATCCATGCCCTCGATACTAAGTTCTTGCAAAAGGTTATTACAGGCACCACTTTGCGATCTTCTTATTATCTACTCTATAACCAAAATACTCCTCTTTTTCTTTTCCACGTTTTTCATTACAATTACAAGAGCTGCAGCATATCTCACCCGCCTACTTGTCATTTTACACCTCGGCTGACACTCGTAGTGGTACTGAAAGCATATGTAAACAGTATCAGCAAGTTGTTGACGCAAGTTTCTTGCCAAAGAACTTGCGGAAGAATCTTGCTTAATTCTTGCGCTGATGTGTAAACAGCAGCTAGCAATAACTTGCAACAATAACTTCTGCAAGCGACTTGCTAGTGTAAACCCAGCTTAAGATGGGCTATATGTCTGTTTGTTGAATTTTGTGTGCATTTTTTTTTTTTTTTTTGCAACACATTTGCGAAATAAACTTAGAGGTTGTGAGAGCGTAGTCGCTTGTCGCCAAAAATTCTTTCATAGACCGACAGATGGCGGGCCAGCGGTAGATGGAAACTTGTGTGGTGTCGGCATACTACATTTTCAGTGATCGCATGCACAGACTTTTCTGCATATATTGTGGCAGACAGTTTAGGACGTTATGCCGTGTACATTTTAGTTCATTGTAGATTCTGAAACACTGTGTTTCTTTCTTTTTGACGAACAGTAAATGAAATCAGATTTTATTCTACTTCAAAGAATTGTTGTGTACCGTCTCATGGATACGGTTTCGCAAATACGTGAAATAATCTAGACTTGTAATATCTTTGACTGTGGTATAGAGGTTTGTTTATTAATCGCTGACTGCGTATGATCAATGTTACGTGAAAATGGCTACCATACCAAGAACTCATGAAGGTAAAAAAATTAAAGTTTTATTATACCTGTGAAATTACTTTATTGAAATATTTGTTATACTTTTATTGAATTTTAAAATTTTGTACAACTCAACACTCTCCAAACTGTGAATTTCGAACAGATGACCTTTGTGTTTACTTTTGTGTAAATATTGCTATAGAATGATCTATTGTGCAACAGTTAATGAGATCCCCATAAATATATGTTGTAGCTTTTGTCACTTTGTCTCCCTGAGTTAATTTGCGGTGTTTGGTATTTTCATTTCACGGTACAAAATTACCGTAAATGTAAGTTTTGATTAGACTTTGATATGGTCTTCAGTATACAAACAAAACAGTGCACAATTTCTGTTTGACCTAGGAAGTTTCAAAAATGTTTACCATATCTACGACTTATAACCGTCGTTCTTGTTATTTCTTATAGCCTTGACGATACTATGTTTTTAACATCTTTTGTCGTTTGCAGATATTGAAGCTCAAATTCGCGACATACAAGCCAGAAAGAAGGACTTAAACGAGGAAGTCAATGAAAAGGATCGTGTTGGATTAGGAGAAAGCGGATACTATGATCGTGACATATACGATGGAGGCGGCAGTAAATTTGACGGATACGTCACATCAATTGCTGCAAATGATGAAGTTGAGGTATTTGAAATACAAACCTGGAATATTTATTTCTTACGTTCGGTGATAAATTTTGAGTTGACAACCGCATTGCTTTTAATAACGTTAACCTTTTGTGATGTAAATGTTTATTTTTTGTATCCATGTTTACAGGACGAGGACTATGACGTAGTATCCTTCAGCCAAAATAAAAGAGCAGGCTACACAGCCCCAGCTGCTCTTCTTAATGATGTTGCTCAGGTAAGTTTAGTCTGTGAATAGGACATATTTGAATGACCTTTATTGTGTACTTTGCTAACAGAAGTGATGGTACAGTATTAAAAAAGAAGAAAATAAATGTGTGCAGTTGTAAGCTTAGGAAGTGACAGTTTAGGAAGCCGCATAAACGCCTCAACTGGAAAGATGATTTTCTTACAAACATGTCCTCCACTGTTCCCAACTTTGTTCCTTGCAAAGATTTCTGGCCATACTTGTGGCAAATCTCATAGAGCCGATTCTATAAATGCTGCTCACTGGAGATCAGTTTTGACCTTGGTTCACAAATTTGCTGTGTTGTGTAACACTAATTTGAACAAGTTGCAGAGTAGTTCTAAATGAATGGAAAATATGTTTGGCAACACTGGTGATTCATCTGTCCATCAACATTATAATTGTACTTATAGGTTGGAGGTTTTGTGTTTTGAAGATGGTGGAAAATAAATGAAGAAACTTCTCATACTTCTGCAGAGCCAAGAGAAATCTAAATAGTCAAATATCCATAAAGTAAACAAATAGAAACAATGTACTTCTCGGCACTTAAGCTCTTGAGCACAATGCTGTGTGGACGAAAGTTTTGTTAGCTCCATGATTTTAAAGCTGCTGTTATTCAGTGGCAAAGAATCTGTCAACAGAAAGTGGCAGTGCTATACATTTTCATGTGCACTTAGGGAGAGTTGTCATCAACACAAAGGTTTGTTTGACCAGTGATGTATTTTTTGGAGGTGATATACTCTTCCGTTCCTCAGATGTCCATCCTGATATATATGCACCAATAGTTTAAGTTGGACTGCAAACCATAATGCAGTTCAGCATTTTGCCAATTAATGTTGCCAGAGGAAAAATGTGGCTGGAGGGGAGAGGACCATGTGGGATCAAACTCTAGGCATTTGGCACATAACCATTGAGCCACTGGTACACAATTTTATTTCATTAACAACAGATAAACATGACTTTGCTAATAGAGTACATATTGTGATGGCTGTGCTGATTTATCCACATGTCTGTCAGTCAAAGTGCGTGCAGTTGTCATTGCTAATTAAGCACATGTAGGAGTTTAGTAGTTCGATTATTACCCTCATGTAACCAGTGACATGCCTGGAATTTAATATGAATTGTGTAGTTTCTGCTGTTCAATCGTAAGGAGATTTTTTTGTAAGTGATGTTGGTTGGAATATAATAGTCAGTCACCTCCCTCCCCGCCCCCCCCCCCCCTCCTGTCCCCCACTCCCCCCCCCCTTTCCAAAATCTTCTGAACAGTGATAGGCAGATCTGTTCACAACATGAAACTCGTTCTTCTTTTGTAATGACACTATTCTGGGCTAAGAATAGCGAAGCAGAGTGGAGCAAAGTAGGGGCAATGGTGTCAGTTCACTGGTGCCTTGAGATGCAACAGCTTTGCATTTCCATACTACCTTTTTGTACTCCCTATTAACATGCAGTATTGAATTTGCATTACACGATCTGTGTTGCTTAAAGAACACACTCCTGTGTAGAAAATGATACTGTTTTCATATTATGTTTGTGTCTCAACAAAAGCAACAGGACTTGCATTGTCTTTTACAACAATCAGTGTAAGTCATGTTTAATTGGCTTATTCAATGCAAACAGGGTGCTCAAATGGTCTAAACCCTTCTTGTAAATACGATAACATGAAAGTAATATAAGCATAAACTGCTCTAAGTATTTACTGATCACTTTAACGTGCATGCAGTTTTCCGCACTTGGGCAAAGCGGTATTCCTTAACAGTGGGATGATATTTATTACAGATGTTAGAGATCAGAAATGTGTTCCGTATAACTGCTTTAAACTAGGCAGCAGAGCCTATGACATCATCACTGTTTTCTCGGAAACCTGACTTGAGTCTCTGGCAGTGTCCAGTTATAACTATAATCCTGTCACTTGAGTTTTGTCAGGTATATGATGAACTCCACCAGCAAAGAAAGCACAAGTATCAAAGTTCATAGCTACAAGCCTGCTGTTTGCCCATAAACACAAGTTGCCGTGACTTCTACATAAATAGTGCTCTTCTTGGTCACATAGATATAACAACAATGTTGCTGTGTACTTCTGCTTTCATTTGACTGAGCACATATGTTCTCTCATGGGGGGGGGGGGGGGAGGTGGAATAAACAAGAATATAATCATTTTGTTTTCATTGGAGGAGCTTTGTATGTTTTTCATCTGGAGGGTGGACAACAGCATTGAACTTTTTCCAGGCAGTAGACTTTCTCTAATGGAGCACATTTGCAATTGTATATACTACATCATTTAATTTTCGTCTTGCACTCTCCTCAGTATCACAAAAGACAGCTTCATTAGAGGTCGTCTGAACCTGACAACTGGTCATTTCACCCTACCAGTTATATGTAAGTTGGAAGTGATTCAAGTGCCACAGTACTCAGACTTGTGGAACTATAATGGGAAGGAAGAAAGCCATTATAGCACTGATGAAACAACAGTGTCTTGGTTTCTAAGATATGCAGCGCTCAACATTAGACTCATATTCACTCTTTTTCTGATGTCTTCAGACATTTCACTCAAAATATTAAATACAAACCAAGTCTACAAACAGCGAAGAAGACAAATTATGACAGAGGGTAAATTCTACTTAGTTCAGAATCACTTCCTTCCTCAACATCTGTGCTCCGTGGAAGAATCACTTGAAATACCCAAGAATATAATTATATTTGCAATACTACCTTCTATATTCGGAAATACGGAAGCGTCTGATCCAGCCTGTCTGCTTTGACCCATGATGTCACAAATATGGCGGAAACGACCATAAACTACAATTCCAATATGGCGCATATAAAGTCAGTACGTACACATTATGAGGACAAAATACATCGAAAAACAAACACACACACTTTCCACAAAAAGCCTAGTGACACTAACGGGACAAGCGCGGGAAATGGGGTGTTTTTGGGTGGGGACAAACTAAATATAAACAAATTTAGACACCCACCCCCATACAAAACCACACAAGATGACGAGAAAACCGACATCACAAAACTCCCCAAATACCACTAAACACAATATCATCTGGAATCAGACACTTCCCTTGACCTATATAGCTCAACAGCAGCTCCCGATCCCATAAATTAGGATCAAACACTTCCCTTGGCCTATATAGCTCAAAAACATCTCCAGATACCAATATCAACATACACAGCCACACATTGGGGTCGAAGACTTCCCTTGACCAGCCCAGTGTTAATTTTATCCGTCATATCCATTCCTGAACCAAAACAACAACCGATTAATTTTACTAAAATTACCACACAATGTACAGCGAACAACACTAAATTAACCTTAACACAAAATTGTTAACTCACTGAAACGAATTCCACTACAAACACAGCCGACACTCGAACAATTCTGGATAATGAGCAAAAGCAAACTGAGCCCATTACACCACACAAACGAAAACCCTCAACATACCACCAGAGAGCACAACAAACCACAACATAACGACATCTACAAACATACCACACTCACAAACCGAACTCCACGCAGTCATGACGTCATGTACGACAACACCCTTAAGTCACGGGTCAAAGCCGACGCGTGGGATCGGACCCTTCTGTCGACCCCTATATTCAGTCCTCTTTTTTTTTCCAGGCTGCTTTAAAAGCTGCTTTTGTGTGGCGTATAGCTTTACTCCACATCTTTTGGTTTGTTTGTGTCAATGGTTCCTCTGAATTTCTGCTACTGTGAGTGGTAGTGGTATGGCGGGTGCCTAAGAATCTTGTGACTATGTTCGTTGGACATCTCATTAACAACTTTCTGTTTAACTGTGGCATATTTAGTTTCAAGAGTTCAAGCCTTGCCTTAGACATCAGCTTGCACATAACAGTGTTATGTTTTAAGCATTCAAACAGTTCACTTTTCTCATTTCCATTGTTGGAGCTTTCTATTTAATACATACATGAGTGGTATGTAGCATTATCCAGTACAGTGACAGCTGATTAGAGTTTTCTAATAGTTGCCCCATGAACCACTTCAGAAAACTATTATTCATCTCCTCATGATAGTCACTTGTTTTCCTTGATTTGTAAATCAGAAGAAAAGCAGAGATCAGTGCAGCAAAGCAATCACTCACTGTATTTGGAAACATATTCAAGACAAAAGTATCAACAAGTATATCAATCTCATAAATCAGTCCATACTCTATACTCTGATGTAGGGATAAAGGATAGCATGTCATTCTAAATTATTTCTGTTGCATTTTTTTTACAGAGTGAAAAGGACTATGACCCATTTGCTGAGCGCCGCCGTCCAACGGTTGCAGAAAAGGAGGATGAGTATCGACAGCGGAGGCGTCACATGATAATTTCCCCTGAGCGGGCTGACCCCTTCGCAGAAGGTTTGTACTGTAGTATACTCTTCAGTTATTGCTACATTTAATTTCCATGCACAATCTGAATTATGTTTATGTTGGAATGTGGTGAGAGGCACTTAAGAAATCAAATGAGAAACATTCTGTAAAGTGGCTGACATGAAAGATTGTTGTTGCTTTGAAGTGTGTTTCATTTATACTTTATGGCATTGTAAGAGTTGGTAGCTTCAATTAAATATTAAATAAGTAGCTTGTGAAATAATTAATAATCTCGTAAGGTGTGTTATCGAACTGTAACGACGTCTTGAGTTTGCAATAGAAATCCGAAAATGCTGTCTGCATTTAGATGGTGCTGTAATATTGTAAAATTCCAAAATTAGTCGTCAACGTTAGAAGGTGGTGTTGAAAGAAGCATTAAAAAAATATGTAAATACCAATGCTCAAATGCATGATGGCTCATTTTTAGCATGTGACTTAGTGCGAACGGGGTCATGTAAGTCCAACATTAAAATATATTGGAGTCATAAAAGGGTGAACCAAACATTCTGCAGAAAGATAAAATGTAAAAACTATGGAATATTAAAGGTTGAATGGGAAGGGATTTTATGCTGGTCTGCAATTAATGTAAGAGAGAGATAATAGAAAGAGTGATTTCAGTAAACCCATTCATGAAGTCTGCAAATGAAGTAAATGTATGCAATAGAGATGAAACCCATAGGTATGATGACATGGTCCAGTGAGGAAGCTGAAGATTTAAGTGCATAGAACAAAGTGTGAGGGTTTACTGAAGGAATCTCATAAAGATTCTAGATGTCTCATCAAGTAAGATGAATCACTATTAAATGAAGTGTTCTTACTAAACTGGAATGACAATGTGAAGAAGTAGTGTTTCGAAATGCAGTATGTCACCTCATCAAACGGTGCCTTTTACCCAAGTGGAAAATTTTATCACTGTGTATTTGAAGTAAATTTGAAATGTGCCTCTTATTCTGTCTATGAAATCATCTAATCAGTATGGAAATGACATGGCCAGAATTTGAGTCAGAAAGAGTACAGAATTAGAGATGGTTATTTATTTACATTTGTGAAAATTTGTTGTGAAGAGAACATATACTGCATCAGCATTAGTATTTAATGTGTTGTGAAAAGTTGAATAAAATTATATTGGAAGTACTGATTTAAAAAAGAGAGAGAGAGAGAGAGAGAGAGAGAGAGCGACAGCTTGAAGCTCTAGAGATATGTATAATAGAACAGTTGTAAACATTTCTTGACAGCAGCATGTTGTTAAGAAAATGCACAAGTTAGGTCTCAGGAATGGGAACTATGAGGGTGAGAAGGTTCTGCAGTATATGGCCAAAGAAATGAGCAGGACTAAAATATCTGTGTATAATCTAGATAAAGTAATTGGTACTGTTGTAAAATATAGTTTACTCTTGAGTACTTCTTTGGGGGGGGGGGGGGGGGTCAGGATTTGGCAAACAGTGGCAGCTGTTATAAAGAAAACTATTAGTTTGCAGCACAAAATCCTCTGAGACTGGAAAGTTCAAACAAGAGGCAGTTGCAGAGCTATGTTTTAAGTTTTGTAGAAAATAAGTATTCAAATAGTGGAAAAAGTTGATGAACATAGCCTTAATTTAAGGCTCTGAATGACCCAAAATGAGTTGGCAGATAAAGAAATGATCAGTGTTCTATGGGGGGGGGGGGGGGGGGCAGATAAAAGATAGTTAATAAGTTTGTTATGGGAGTTGATTCCAACATACCTTGGATGTTGATGAGAGAATTGGATATAACATTTTGCGTTAGAGTGTTGTTTACTGTTCGGCAGTCTTTTATAGAAAGTTGATAGACCATTATCTAAATTTACATTGGCAGTTTATAAGGGCTAAAAAAAAAATTATTAGAGCTGTTGAGTAAGAAATATAAAAATTCTTCAGTAGCTCATTGATTAAAAAAGAGGAAGAACTTTTGAAATTAGTCATTTCTGTTCCCTCTGAATTATGTCAAATCTGTTGTTTTCATTAAACTCACCATCTTTGAGGCTTCGTTCACTGACATGATCTCCCATGGTGAATTTTAGAGTATATGTAGTTGGTTCAAATCATAAGGATGACAGGAATTTCCATCACCCCTGCATGGCAGACAAGGGGAGATAAGCTGACACTGAGCAGTTACTGATTTTAAAGCTGTATAAAGTTGCAAAAGTTGCACAGAGTTAATTCTAATGTCTCCTTAGTCCCTTGTGAAATGAGGACAACAGTTGTTGCCAACAGTGATCTGATTGATACACATTGAACTTTCACAGGTATGATACACTTAGGTGAGAGTTTTGAGCCCCTGTTTTGTACACCAGCCTGTAGTTTTATGCTGTACTGTATTATCTTGTGGTCTGCATTGAATCTAGAAGGCAGTACACAAAACCGGGTGAAATACAGTATGGCCATGGCAGTTGTGCAGTATTTGGAGCATTTTGTGTCCATGTCAGCTTTTAATGTGACCTCAATTAATTCGTAACAGTCATCTACTGACTGAGTAAAAGTTCAGGTAAATAATTTTTTTTTTTTCATAATTTCATTATGAAGCATTCACTGTTTTTGTTTGTGCAAGATTAGTGGTCTTTGACGTAAGTATTTTTCCCTCCTGGACATAGCCCTTAGCCATTGTTACACTTAAAGTTTTTCTTCTTTTGTACAGTTTGTCATTATCATCATCTGTTTTTAGTGTTAGGCTTTTCCACCTGTTTTGAACTCGACATTACACCCACTGTGAGTAATATACAAAGACAGGCCAGTACTTACCTTAGCTCAGTGCAGCTGACAGTCACACAAAAACTGACAAACATAAATGGGGAAAATCTAGCTTTCGAGATTTTGCCCCTTCGTCAGAGGAGGAGGAGGTGGAAAAAAGGGAAGAAGGAAAGGTGGATGTAGGTCACTCACAATTTAGATTATGGGGTAACAAGGAGAAGGTAAGCAAAAATGGAGTAAATGATGTGAAAGGGAAGTCAAAGATTGCACATCATAAGTACTGTGTCGGCTTCAAAGCAAAGAGGATAGTTTGAGAAGTGAAGAGGTATATGTGAGTTGAATAAGAAAAATAATACTACAGAGAGAAAGATAACAAAGTAAAAATTTAAAAAAAACATGAAAAGTGAAAAAATTAGAAATGAAAAATAAATGAGTAAAGAAACAAAGAGGAGACAGGAGTAGAGGTTCGCATAAGTTGAGTCCAGGGTGATGGTGGGATGAAAGGATGTGTTGGAGTGCAGGTTCCCATCTCTGCAGTTCTGAGGATCTGATGTTGGGTGAGAGCAAACCAATGGTTTGTGTGGTGTAGCAGGCACAGGGGTCTGTTGAGTTAATGCAGGAGGGCATGCTCCACCACAGGGTATTGGGCATCCCCCAACGCACGGTTCATCTGTGCACGTTCGTGCTTTCAGTCAGTTTAGTGGATGTCATACCAATGTAAAAGACTGTGGAGAGAATACGTCAGCTGATAGATTACGTATGTTGTTTCACATGTTGGCTGTGCCCTAAGTAGTACATGTTTTATCCAGTGGTGGTGTTGGAGTATGTAGTTGTGGAGAGTGCATGAAGCATGATTTTCAGTGGTGTCAGTTACAGATGTAAAACCTTATGCACAGATGATCTGGGAATGTCATAATGCTGGACAAGTATATAGTGGAGATTAGGACGCTGACGAAAGGCTGCTGTGGATGGCATGAGGATGATATAGTGGAGGGATGATCTCATTTCAGGGCTCGATTTGAGAAAGTCCTAATCCAGGCAGAATAATTTGTTAAGGCATTTAAGGTCAGGATGGGTGGTTGTCAAAGGGGGTGCTCCTTTGCGGCTTAGAGGCAGAAAGGTTAGGATGAAGACTATGTAGTACTGTGTAACAACGAACTGCTTTCAATGAGCTGACATCACAACTGGTAGCATTTTGCGGGAAAATATTGTGGTTGGTGGTTTGAGAAGCACTACTTTCAAAGTAAATTTCCTTTTTACACGAAATGAATTGTGTTAAGTGTGAGAATGAGTGATGAATTTCTTAAATCACTGAGCATTTGACCCTCATTCAAAACTTAAACTTTGAGAACTAATCACTTAGAAAAATTTCGGGTCCACAAGACCAGCCATTAATGCCATTATTTAAAATTTTACCGGCACATTTGTGTTTGATATATCTTAACGGTAAAGATAACACATGTCGGAAAATAACAAGTATCAAGGTTAGTTTCTCATATTTATTTCAGTTCTTTCGTAGATTAAAACTGATGCAATAATGATGGTAAGAAGTGTAATTAAAAATTCTTTCAAAAAAAGTGTATGAAGTGAGTTCTTGAGCAGTTTCACACATAATTGGCTTTTTTATGGAAAAGTCGAAGTGCAAGTGTAATCAGCCAGGTAACGCATGAGGTATTCAGCACACAGCAGTGAAATTTATAATTTTTCTTTTCAGAAATATTAAGCTGCTGCAATTTAAGCTGTCCTCTTACGATCCGGCGTAACCACACCTTCAGAAAAAAACAATAAAAAATATTCGGCGCCCAATATTATATGTGAAAGCTTATCTTTTCTCGTACCTGTACTGCATGTATATTAATTTAAACCATTAATTTTTCCTATCGTTGTGTTCCCATAACTAAACAGTGATGTTATTGACTGACTACATAATGTGTCCTATGCTCAGAATATTAGCTGTCGTTGGCTGGTGAGATCACGTGACAAGCTCTGATTGCCCGACAAAAGCGCATCACACAGCATAATCTTTATTTCAGTGTTTTGGAAGCTACTATGCTGTATTTGATGGAAATTGAATTTATGCTTTTGTGATATGAAAATATGCAGTTTACGTGTTGACATGCATCAAATATTTCTCCAAAACACGTTTGTTTTTTACTAGGTTTTGATTCCTAAAGTGCTTGGAAGTTCTATGCTGGTGCATAAAACCTTTACTATTCAAAGGATTGATAAGTTGTACAGCTCCGAGGGTATGTATGTTATCACTTAACACGGAAAAAATGTAATCCTACCTTGGATATAGTGCATTTTCATCTGGTAAAAAGTGTGTTTTTAATGGGGAGATCTGGGAAATTTTTTTCTTGTCTTCCTATACATCCTGGTGTAGTTGTTGAAGGATTTGTCATTAGGGCAGAAAAGTTTACCACAGATACCTAGGCTGCAGGGAATGGAGCATTTGATGTGGAAGCAATGGGAGCTCTGAGAGTGGAAGTACTTTTGTTTGTGGGTTTGTTATGGGAAAAAGTTTGGATGTGAGCCTCAGCTGCCAGAAAGGCAACATAGGTTCTGGAGAAGGACCAGGTAAAATTCAGGTTATTAGAGTTGAGACTTTGAAGGAAGTTACAGAGTTTATTTTCACCACGAGTCCAGACCCCTAAGATATTGTCAGTAAACCTACACCAAGCCAGGGCATGTAGCTGGTGGATCTTCAGGGGCACTTCTTTCATGTGGCACTCAGAAAGGTTGACACCTCCACTGCGTCCTTCCCTACCCTGTAACTGACCCCACTACAAAACATGCCCTATGCATCCTGCAACTACATACTCCAGCCATGTTCATTAGCAAAACTTGTATAGTTCAAGGTAGGGCACACGCAAAATAGCATGTCATCTACACCTGACATTTGTTCACTGCACAGTCTTCTACTTTGGTATGACAACCACCAAACTTGCTGAGCTCGTGAATGGGCACAAATAAACTGTCCGCCTGGGGTTGCCCAAGACCCAGTGATGGGGGATACCTTCCAGCATAACTCTGGAACGCAGGCACCTGCTACACCACACAAGCTGTTTGGATCCTCCCACCTCTGACTCAGAACTGCGCAGATAGGAACTTGCACTCCAGCACGTCCTTTCATCCCGCACCATCACATAGGACTTGAGCTACGTGAACCTCTGTCTTCTCTTTGGTCCTTTACTCATCCTGTCAGTTTTCATCTTCTTTCATTTTTTATTTCATAATTTTCCTCTTTTTCATTGTTGTTATTCATCTTTCTCATCTCGCATAGACCTGTTTACGTCTCACTCTCTCCTTTTTGCTTTGAAATTGACGCAGTATTTACGATGCACAATCTTTGACACCCTTTACTCCATCCACTTTTAATTCTGTTCCTCCCTCTCTCCTCCCGATGATGGTTTTTTATTTTATTTATTTTCATCATTGTTTTGTGTGACTGTTCTCTGCACTGATGGTGAGTGTAGGTAATTACTGGCCAACTTCTCTGTCTCTTTGTATATTTTTATCATCTGTTTAAGAGTGTTCCCTTTTAATGAATTATAGATTACATCCACTGTTTCTTTGCATCTTGTTTTGAGCCTGCTGACTGTGGAAGCTATCTAGAGAGGTGATGCTGTGGTTAAGACACAAGACTCTCATTCAGGAGGACAGTGCTTCAGATCTACTTCGTGCAATCCATCTTTCGGTTCTCCTTGGTTTCCATAAATCACTTAAGGCATTATTGTAATGGTGTCTTTATCAGCCTTCCCTATCCAAGTTTGTGCTCTGTCTTTAATGACCTCATTGTCATTCCTGCCTCACTTCTCTCTTTCTCCCACAGAACATAGCTGTGTCGTGCAGAGCTTCATGGTGAAGTAACACACAAGTAAGAATGGCACTTACATATTGAAACACTTAACCGATTTATCTATGCTGATCATGCAGTCACTGAAATGCATTTGTTTCTGTTTAGTGAGGGGTGTAGCCATCGTAGCATGTAAAAGATATAATATGGTATTTTGTACCTCGTTGATTTCGAGACAATCTCCAAGAATGTAGACTTATTGCGTCTGCAGGTGTCTTTGGATGTAAGTTCACGAAGTGGTACCTACAGTGTTGAACATAACCTAGGTAGTGGTAGTTTAACAAAATGATTGTGATGATTCATGTGTTGAGTGAAGCGAGTGTTAATTCAGAATTTTAAACAAGTAACATCTTTGACTATAAGGAATTTTGATGTGGTACCCAGCAAACTTGTGCTAGTGTGACTGCAAAGCACGAACTAATCATTGTCTCACAGCATTACTTTTTTTCTTTAGTTCCATTCCCAAGAGAGTGAATTCTCATTCATCAAAAATATTAGCTTAGGATTCTGCTGATTCAGATTATACAGAATTAAGGCTTCCAGGAATAGTTGATAAGATATGGATGCACTTTTTTCTACGTGCATCGTCTTGTCGCTAAAAAAACTTGATAAAATAATCGGCTGGAGAGGAAAATAGCTCTTTTGTGGAAACATTATCTTTCAAATGATTCAGATTCATCTCCTGATATTTTCTATTGTTTCCCCAGGTACACAACATAATAAATTGAGATAAGGCCAACTAATTCACAACTACACCAAGTTTCACCATGTTCATGTGAAGCCTGTTATGACCAAGCCTAAAATGGAGTATCTTATTTTGAATGCAGTAGATGAAAGGTTAATCTTCACATGGATAAATGCTTTGTCACGTACCATGGACAAATGACTTATGTGCGATTATTTCTGCTCCTACAAGTAATTGGAATAACTGTACATTCTCATAATGTATATAAAATTATGTATGAGAAGCATGAAAATTTGCTGGAAAAACACATGAAAGAAAATTTATTTTGGAGTTCTGTAATTTTGTTATAATAGCAAAGCTATATTATAATTGAGTGCCTAAGGATTTGGAGTAACTTTTCTCGCTAATCACTGTTTGAAGCAGATTTTCCTTAAAGTCTTCACAGTTAAGTCTTGCACTTATTATCCACTCAAGGAACAACACATTTAAGACATTAAAAATTTTATAAGTTAGAGCAAGGACGCAAGAGTTAAAAAAAAGTTTTTGAATACAACCACAGGTCTTGCTTTGTATCTTTTTGTTGACCAATTTTGGCCATCAAATGTGAAAGGGCATCAGGATACACACTGTAAAAGATATAAATTGAGCTAATATGGAAAATTTACATTGACATGACGTGAAGTACAAAAGGCGTTCAAAAAGTTTTGCACAATCTTCTCTAATTTTTTAAATTCTATTCAGAAGAAGAATGAAACTTTTTGTCAACATACTTGAAACATTTAGCTATACATTGAGCCTACTCAATGTAGCCTCCATCTGCTGTGACACGTCTGGCCCAACATTCTTTGCATGATGTAAATGCACTTTGGTAAAATTCTGGGAATTGACTGTTACACCATTGCTTGACGCAGGAAATAAGGACTTTCTCACTATCAAATGTTTTACTGCGCAGGTGGGCCTTCAGATGACCAAAGAGGTAAAAATCAGACGGAGCCAAATCCGGACTGTAGGGAGGGTGAGGGACAATTTTCCAACCCATTTTCCTGATTTTTCTCCTGCGTCATATAGACTGTATGGGATTTGGCATTGTCATGGTGTAATCTGATGAGAGCTGACCCTGAAGCTGTGGTCTGTGAGTCGTGATGGCATGTTGCAGCTTGTCCAATGACAAACACTAATGGTCCCGGTTAATTATGGAGCCAGGTTCCAGAAGGTCAATGAAAATGACACCACACTGATCCCAGGAGGAGGAGGCCATCACATTTCGGCCTGCTGTTCGTGAAAGTCTTTGTTTCTTCTTCCGAGGGCCTGGATGACGCCACTCCATGGATTGGGTTTTGCTCTCAGGTTCAGACAAAAACAACCATATTTCATCCTGGATAATGATGCTATCAAAACACTGTTTCCACTCTTCAGTAAAGGTCTTCATGAGACCCTCGCACACATTCTTCATAATCATTTTCATTTCTCTTGTTATTAATCTAGGCACCCAACATGCACAGATTCTTCTGTACTCTAGTGACTATACCAGTGATACCACACTACCCAATGACAAAAGAGTCATTTCAGCAAGCTGTCGTGTCGTCACACATCTGTCATTTTGGATGATTTGATCAATGGTCTTCTTATTCACATCACTCGCTGCCGTCAATGATCTACCGCGTCGTGGATTGTCCAGAGAGAAATTACCTTCTTTAATCCTCTTCGACCACCGCTGGATACTGCTGTGATCCACTGTGTCCTCTCCATAAACAGGGAGCAACTTCCTGTGAATCGATGTAGCAGAGTCATCGCTGGTCTTGAAGAGGAACTCCATCACCTACCATTGTCACAACATGATGTCTACTTAAAGGTCCATTATGGCTCACTTCTAAATAAAAGAAAATAATTTTATATACCATCTTATAACTAAATGTTCCAAGTATGTTCACAAAAAATTTCATTGTCCTCCTGCAAAAAATAAAAAAAATTAGAGAAGACTGTTCAAAACTTTTTGAATGTCGTTTGTACATAGTGTGGTTCCAGTATTGTGACTTCAGTTTAAAGTTAACTAATGGCTCTAAAGATTGAACTGGTTGTACTAAAGCACTTAAACTTACTTAAAATACATTTACACAGAAGTAAATGATGACATTGATATTGCCAAGATGAAATTGACTCTACAACAGTACTTGTAACATCCATGGTATTTTGTATCCAAAGATAATTTACAACTACAGAGAATGAAATTTACATTTTATCACCTCTTTTTATGGACGTGTGTATGGACATCTCATATCTGTACTTATCTGCTTATCTTTCAAAAAATAGGAGTTCATCTGTAAAACTTAAAATAATTCAAAGTACATTATAAAAATACATATTTAACATATCTATACAAAAACACTTTTTAAAAATATTTTTGTTAGGATAATGTGACCGATATTTTAGTTTGATTGCTTATCTACAGCACTTCATTACATAACTGGTAGAACCCATGTGAATCAAATTCGTTTTTCTTCATTTAATAAATTCTTTAGGTTTTCTTCTTTTTTACAAAAAATCCAAATTCTTCCAGAACATTTAACAGTGGGCCTTTATCTGCAGAATGGATAATTTTCATACTATCTTGTATCTCACGAACTGTACATTTATAATACTAAGGGGGGGGGGGGGGAGCCATTAAGAAAAATTTATGGTAAAATGCTGGATAAACTATTACCCATTGCTAGACCATCTCCCATGCAATAAATTTTTCCATGAAAGGTAAATTACCTGACATCAACGCTAACATGCAAAAGGTATAACAGCTCTACAATCTCACCTACTGCTATAGTTTTATGCTGTAATAAATTATGATTAATTATTTCTAATGTTTCATCAATTGGTATGTTCATAAACATACTAATAACATACGAAGAGGTGAAAATCACATGTTCTGGATTCCTATTTATTCTTATTTACTGCATTGTTAGCAGACTGGATGCAATTTTTAATGGTGAAAGTTTTGTCAGATTTTTACATACTTTTAAGCTTTGTATCGCATATGTAATTTAGTTCACTATAGAGAGCATAACAGATTGTACTACAAGATGTTGCCCAAGACAGAAAGTGAAAGTAGCATTTCTGATTAGCAGTGCCCTTAGACATGCAGTAAAAAAAAATTACACGAAGAGAATGTACAAAAGAATAAATACAGTAAGCCAGGAGAGTATAAAATGAATTGCCAAAATTGTCAGAGCTCATACATTGGCCAAACTGGAAGAGTGTCTAAAACACATTATAAAGAACATTACAGTTTAAATTCAAATCATACAACATACATACATTACGTGAGATTCAAGATAGTATAAAAATCATACACTCCGCAGATAAAGGCCCTCTGTTAAATGTTTTGAAAGAATTGAAAATGTTTGTAGAAAAGAAGAGAAACTGCAAAATTTACTAAACGAACAAAACAAATTTAATTTGCATGTGTTATACCAGTCATTTGACGAAGAGGTGTTGATAAGCAACCAAAATATAGTACCTGCCATATTATCCTAACAGAAATATTTTAAAAAACAGTAGTTTTGGTTGCATTTTTGTATAGATGTATCAAATATGAATTTTTATAATGTATTTTAAAAGATATTTAAATTTTTTAACGTACTCGTATTTTTTGAAAGATGAGCAGACATGTACAGATATGAGATGTCTATACACACGCCTTTAAAAAGAGATTATAAAATATAATTGTAACTTATCTTTATGTACACTCTACCATGGAAGTTACAACTACAGTTGTACAGTCAATTTCATCTTTGGCACTGTCAGCATTATAGTTTATTACTGTACTTTAAATGTAAGTTTATATACTACAGTACAGTCAGCTTAATCTTTAGAGCTGTAAAGCCAGCTTTAACTGTAAGTCACCATAGAGTATGTAGTTTAGTAAAATCAATGTAAATTTTCCATATTATCTCAATTTGTGTCTTTTACAGTGTATATCCTTATGATGATCTTTTTCATTTGAAGGGCAAAACCATTAATAAAAAATACAAAGCAGGACTTGTGGCTGTTTTCAAAAACTTACAGCTAAGTTCATGTTTGTATGAGCAGCTCATCAGTGTAGAATGGCATAATGACGTATGATGATGATGTCAGTTCACTGTGTTCCAAACGTTAAGGGATGCTCAAGGAGAAAGTCTTGGGCGAATAGGACAATTTCATCATATCACAAACTTATACAAACACACGGCAACTTTGTCTCTCGGTATTGCATTAGATGTCTTACATTAAAGTATGTTGTCTGAATGAACCTTTGTGACAAATTAACTGTGTGCTGGATCAAAGTTTGAACGTCACCTTTTCTGTTCATGAATGACTGGTTGTGTACACCTCAAGGATTGATTGAAATCGTCAGCAGCAGCAGCAACAACACCACTTACTTTGTTTAAAAAGGTCCAGTGCACAGTTTCCTCACATTGGTTTGCTTGTAAAATATATTATGAAATGTTAATCATTAGTGTAGGATCCCTAACTTATGGAATTTATGGCTCATATTGAAGATATGTTGTGCAGGACAAGAACAGTGTGATCATACTGAAAGAGAGTAGTGTCATCAGAGATAGAAAACTTCTGATTTCTCAGATCAGGTTGAAATGCCAATTACTTCATAAATGAAGTTGTTTTGTTTACAAAATTTCAGGGACAAGTTTCTTTCATATCAATAATATTTGGATAGCTCATAATATCACTCACCAAAAGATTGTTCAGAGAATATTTATTGTAGAGTTTGTTGAAATAGAAATAGTTCTCCTACATTTAACAGGTGAATGAAAAGTGTGGTAATGAGCACAATTGGTAACATAAGTTAATTCCAGAGTGCAGATCTTAAGCAGTCGCACTGCATTTTCTTCTTTCGTGTTACATGTATCTTTACTGTATTGCAGACTTCTCTGGCTACTGAACTACTCACTAATAGTTTTGAAGAAACTGGGATGTGGTTTTATTCTTTTTACACCAAGTTCGGCATAATACTGTCACAGGGTCATAAAGACCTGACCTCGTTGTCCACTTGGTTCTTGCTTGTGCGCACTTTTCCCATTTTTGTCCCTTGAGTTCACTGTTCTTTGGTTGTTATTTGTCTTTAAATAGTGTTGTTACCTACAGATTTATGCATAGTGCAGCCCTTAAGAGCAATATTCACAATTTGTATAACGGGCCTTCTTGAGAGACACTTAAGAATTTCTACTGTTATATCCTGTAAACTTGTTCCTTACAACTCGGTCATTGTTGCAGTATTATATTCATTGTTGTCTATACTTTGCAATTACTGTTATTCCTGACAGTTATTTTAAAGGGGTATGTTAATTGCATGACATTCATAAATAATGCAAGTAGAAACGTGACACATACTCATCAATTGTTTGTAACAAAATGCATGCTGTTTTCATCCCATACTCGGAACCCAAACTGAAGTCAGGCTGGAATCCAGAAATTGGAAGATTGTTTTCCTTGACATTAGTGTAGTAGTTGGAGATTTTGTGGGGAGACATTATGATGCTCTTCTTTCCAATTTTTAAACACTTACTTCCTTTATCTATTTTCTACTCAGTTTTAGTTTTGTGTCTGACACTATGTGTATAATTCTATCTCTTTCAGGAGATGCACGATTCTGTTGCGTTTGTTTCTCTTTAATTACAGCGGCACCCCATTTGTTCATATACAAATAATTCTTTAATATTTGATTTTCTATTATAGCCAACTAATAAAAAAAGTCTCACCTCGTAGTTTCATCTCATATTTGTATGGATTTTGTTCAACTTTAGCAAACTTCCTTTCTCTGCTGCACCTGAATCTTTACTAGGAGACACCTAAGATTTAGAAACCAGAAGATTTTTTTCTGTTACTATTTTGTATCATAACTTACTTTTGAAGAAAATTCACACCACATTTGCTTTCTGAAGACAAGTGTAATATCTTACAGCACACCTCATTTGATTTCTGTGCCAAAATTGTAATGAATTAACCTTTTTTTTTCTTTTTTTTTTCTCATCGTAGCACTCTGAACTGTATGATCAGTTGTATGAGCGTATTTGTCACAACAGGAAAAAAAGAATGCTCACCACATTCCAGTGTCAAAACTTGCACAAACACGATTTATTACGAGTGAATGGATGTATGTATGTGTGATTTAGGCATTTTGAGCTAGGCAGGCAGTAGTAGTCTTACTGGGTTTACATACATGTAGCATGTATGTGCGTATGTAGTGTGGTTGGTTTCCATTTAGCTTTCTTTATTAAATTGTAATTTAAAAGTTTAAAAGATAAGTAGGCTTTTGTTCTGTCATGGCTGGGGAGGGTTCATTTAGTATGTGGGGTGGGTTGGTTTGCAAGTTAGCCTTTACTAATGATCTTCAATTTTCTTTCCCTTTGAGGAAATCCTTCAGCGCAGTCAAGGAACATCATCGCCAAACTGGAAATTTCGAGGACTGGTCTATATTGTAACAAAACATTCACAAATCTTACATTTCATTATTTCTGACAACACTTTCAAAGATCTAATTAGTGCTTCTGCATGTAAGTGAAATATTTGTTTCCTTAAAAGGCTTTTTCATATTAGATGTATACGGTACAGAAGATACAGGGATGGCATATTAATTGTGAATGTATGTATCGATTGTATCACATTCAGTAAAGGAATCTGCTGGCAGTGTTTGGCATTGTCCAAATGCTTATCTAAGCATTCATCTTGTTTATTTACCTGTCTGTTACTCATCTATTCACCTGTATAGTAAGTGGCTACTTTCATTGCTTTCATTATTTGAGTTCCACCCAGCATTTTACAGTATCGTATTAATGTTGTACTACAATTTTTGTCTTGTAGGTGTATATCATCTCCTTCACCTTAAAAAGCTGAAAATTGTGTAGTTGGATGAGTGTGGCTGCTGATTACAGCAAATCTTTTTGTCCCCTTTCAACATTTACTTCAGCTTCAATTTTATTCTCACAATATCGTTTATTCTGATGTATACAATTCTGATATTTTTGGTGATTCTGAGCATTTTTTCCATTTCACAGATACGTTATTCTGTGTTCTTCAGTTTGATCATAAAAAGTTGTAGCTGACCTGTCATAAAATAGAACAGATTTAGTACATGCAGCACAAAGATACAGTTTTAGTATTGCTTGTTAAGCTAAATGATTGAGTAAAATATGTAGAGTGAGAGCAGATATCGATTTGCTGTCCATTCAACCTGTAGAGTACCTGAATCAGTGCAGACTACTCATGGCTGGATGCTTCTTTAAATAAACCGCAGCAGCTTCTTTACTTCATCTTTCTCTACATTAGTTAGTGCTCAATCTCTTGTGGCCTTGTTGTCAGTGAGACATGAGACTAACTTAACGGCATGTTTTTATTTTGCATTTTACGATCATATTTTCATGATTTTCAGTCTTGTTATTCAGGTCTTTTATACTTAATTGAAGCAAGGTGTCAATTCCTATTCTAGGCAGAGATATTCTGAATCATGAGCTGAGCTGTTTTCTGTTAATTCTATTTCAAGAACAGGTATCACATAACACTTTGTAAAGTACACTCCAAGACAAAAGAAAAAGACACGCCATGAAAGAATTATCCGAATAGGATTGAAATTGGTGTACGTAATGTTCATGTACAGACAGACAAATTATTACAAGTTCAGAATACTTCTATGATTTATTCAAGGGAAAGAGCTTCACAAATTGAGCAAGTGAATAATGTGTTTCTCTACATCTGGGCCTTGTGCAAGCAGTTGATTGGCTTGACACTGTTTGATGGACTTGCGGATATACTCCTTAGGTATGTCATGCCAAATTGTGCCTAGTTGGCATGTTAGATCGTCACAGTCGTGAGATGGTTGGAAGGTTCTGCCCATAATGCTTCAGACATTCTTAATTGAGGAGAGATGTGGTGACCTCGCTGGCCAAGGTGGGGTTTGACAAGCCTTGAAGACAAGCAGTAGAAACTCTTGTCATGTGCAGGTGAGGCATCGTTTTGCTGAAATATAAGGGCAGGATGGCTTTCTATGAAGGACAACAAAATGGGGTGTAGAATATCATCAGCATAACACTGTGCTGTAAGGGTGCTGTGGATGGCAACCAAAGGCCCCTGCTATGAAAAGAATTGGCACCCCAGACCATCATTCTGTGTTGCCTGGTCATATGGCATGTGACGTGTCAGTTTGGTATCACACCACTGTCTGGGGCATCTCCAAGCACGTCTCTGGCCTGTAATCTCATTGACTGGAATAGATTTGTCTTCAGTGATGAGTCCTGCTTCAGGTTGGTGACCAGTGAAGGTGTGTTTGGAAACGCCCCAGACGGCAGTGGGATACCACCCTGCCTGTTGCCCACCATATGGCTTGACAACTAGGATTTATGGGCTGGGTGCCTTGTCTCTTCATAGCAGGACCCCTTTCGTTGTCCTCTGCAGCACCCTTACAGCACAGTGTCATTTTAATCATATTCTACACCCTGTTTTGATACCCTTCATGGCTGGCCATCCCGGGCTCATATTTCAGCAAGATAATGCCTCCCACATATGGCGAGAATTTCTACTGCTTGTCTTCGAGCTTGCCAAACCCTGCCTTGACAAGCAAGGTCACCAGGTCTCTCCACTATTCAGAATGTTTGGAGGATTGTGGGCAGGGCCCTCCAACCAGCTCCAGATTTTGACAATCTAAGTTGCCAATTGGACAGAATTTGGCTGGATATCTCTCAAGAGGACATGCAACAACTCTGTTAATCAAGAACTGCTTGCATAAGGGCCAGATGTGGATCAACACGTTATTGACCTGCTCAGTTTGTGAAGCTGTTTCTCTTGAATAAATCATACAATTTTTCTGAAATTGTATTTGTTTGTCTGTAGATGTACATCACATTTACCAATTTGTCCCATTCTGATAATACCTTTGTGGTGTATTGTTTTTTTCTGCCTTGGAATGTATTATCAGTAATGAAGAACAGTAGGGAAGCTATGCATGGGAAAGTAGATGTGCTATGTACAGCTATTTATGTAAATGTGGTCCGCAACAATAAAAAACATAAAATTTGAGGCTGATGAAAGGGCACTCAACTTACTCTACTAATTATGTGGTACAACTTGACCATCAGGAAGGTTGCATTGATGGTCACATCCTTGTGGATTACAAACTTGTTTGTTAATGGAAAAAAGTGTGTGTGTGTGAGGAGGGGGGGGGGGGGGTTAAATTGTAGAGGCAGGCCAAGGCTCAAATACATTAAGTAGATTCATATGTAGTTTGTTTCCTCCATAGCATGGCAGTAGCATTACCACCGACCACGCAGGGGGGCCTAATTTCGATTCCTGGCAGGGGACAGGGTGTTGTGTGATTTTCATCATCACTGGCACTCGAGTCACCGAAGTGGCATCAACTAAGAAGACTTAAAATACGGCGACTGAATCCTGAAGGGGATATCTCGGCCAGTAAATGCCATATGATCATTTCATTTCACTATCCAGAGATGAGGAGGCTTTCACAGAATAAACTAGTAAAGGAGGTTGCATCTAACTGGTCTTTGGACATACTAGAACTACTAAACATAAGAAAAAAAGGGTAGATAAAGCCATGAGAGTGACAGTATAATGCTACAGTATAGCTTCTTGATTTTCGTTGGAGACAAATATATGATTGTTTGATGCAGTGTCTTGCTCTCTTAGCAGGAGACTGCAATATAAAATGGGTATTTCTTATATCAGTTGGTATTTGGATAAAATCTGCTAATTACACCCTACATTTCAGAATTAATATGCCTTCCAGTTATAAACGATAACACTGTTTTTATTGTGCATAAATACAAGGGATATTTTCCTGGTAGTGATACACAGTTTCCACTTTTAACAATCTTCCTCTGTTGGAATGTTCTCCTTTGCCTAAAATCTGACTTTTTTTTAATAGCGTCTAAATTAGAATATTATGCTTTACAGAATGTTTAGGGTAACAAAGCATGAATATGTTACAGAAGTGTCATGAGGTTGAGGTCTGGTGAGATTCTCTGATTTTGAGAGTTGTGATTAGTGTGTCATGTATTGAAAGGACTAGCACAGTCATTGGCTTAAGTGGAGGTACATACCATTATCACATTTGTAAGGAACAAATATTAAAGGAGAGCAGTCCATGTTCTGTCACTTCCAAGGGACATTTTTGTACCGACTGGTTTTTTGTTTTATGCATTAACATTTAAATATTTTCACATTGCAAGTATATTGTGGAAACAGTAGCAAGGCACAGCCATCCTAATGTAGGATGAGGGACAGATTAAAGTTTTAATGTTACATGTTGCAGCAAGTTTTGTTTCTGTAAACGGTTAGTTGTATTCCCAACAGTTCTTTTCCTGTATGTATCAGAATGATGGTTACAGAGAACTGATTTGGGAAATGGTCAGAAACAAATAGTAGATACACGCAACTCTCACTGATTGAGTTACAAAAGGAGAACATTCCAGACACCCGGTTGACATGATAAATTTGTAATATGAAAAAGCCTCAGAAGATAGGGAAAGTAAAAGTCATTCACAAATTGTAAGAAGTATTTTTACTGGACACAAAGGAAGAACCAACACGGATCAACTGCGGAGAAGCTGCAGGAGAAGTTTTCTTGGGTGTGTGATTGTTGTGTGAGAGTTATCAGAAATCTATTAATCACCCCAGCTTTTTTCTAGGTGGCTATTAAAATTCATCCATGGATCAAGATGTTTGCAAACAACCGTTTGCTGAAGTGTAGCAGCAGGATGGGCATGTACGTATCTTGGCAAGTTCAACATATGCCCAAGCTCAAGCAGTCTGAAATTGTTCAGTTTTCATTGTCTAGATTTTTTTCTGTAATGGAACATATCATTTTTTTTAAATGTAGGAAACGAGTCTTTTATGTATGTTTGCTGAGAAGGAATTAATCTCATTTTTACCATTCATTTGTTAGCTAAGTTTCCGAATTCATATGCCATGTAAAACTTTGCACCGCAATATTCAGTATGTTTTTAGTTTAGATTTTTTGTAACTACAGTGTAAAGATTTTGATTGCTGAACAGCTCCCTAATAACAACTGCAGAGGCTTATTTCTGCTTGTGTGTTCCTTGTTATGTTCTCATGTAATAATGAAGAGCATATCTGTTGCATTTTAGCTTCTGAAAGATCTTGCACTACTACCTCCTACATATTTAGGTACTTGGTAAAAAGTCAGTAATTTTACTTCAGTGTAGGTGTGATTCTCCCCCAGTCAAGATGTACACGCAAAGTTAAAAAATACATAAGCTCTTATTGACATATCCATATCACATGATAAACGCAAATTTGTAGAGAATTAGTGAGTTACAGACAAATAATGGAATTGGAAACAGGTTGTACTTTTCATTAATGAGCTTATGGAATATTTTATGAATTTATTCTTCTGGGACAAAGGAAATAGGTGTATTGGTTAAGGAAGGGAAGGAGGATAGTAGTAAGATGCACAAGAATGTGTATTAACATTTTGCTATCTGATGGGAGGAAGGAAGGAAGAAGGAAAGGAAAGGAAAGGAAAGGAAAGGAAAGAAATAAAAGGAAGGGAGGGCAAGAAAACATTAATTAAAAGATAATATGGAGATAAGAATAGGGTGAACAGAGCTGTAGGACAATAAGTGAATATAAATTGTACTGTGGAGGGATAAGTTTCCATTGTATTTTGAAAAAGTTGTTATTTTAAAGACTGTAATATTCAAATATTATAATAGTTCTTGCAGGACAGTTGTAAACATATGACACATGTTAAAATTGTCGTCATGACCTGGTTAGTGGCAAATTTTATTGAATTAATATCTGTGGCATAGCCGTTTTCTATCGGATTATTGTTGGCGTGGTACGTAACATGTATTATTAATGATTTCCAATGGTATTTGTTCTACTGTTCTCTCCTGAATCAGTTGTTGTGCAAAATGAAAGTCTAGTAGAATGGAAAATTCCATGACAATATATTTTCATATTGTAATACTACATGTGAGTAGCAACTCTGATTTTTTTGCCCCTCTTCTTTTTTGTACTATTCTTGTAACAGGCACTTGCAGCAATTATAATTGAAGCACCCTACTCTGGTATTAGAGTATGATACAGATATTTATCAGAGTGGACAGTTTTGTTTCAGTAGCATGTTGGATCTGCTCTTTGGTATGCAGGCTGTTGTGACTGAATTTTCACTGTGTCATTCAGAAGTGCAGCACTTTTTTTTGAAACTGTTTATTGTTTCTTCTTCTTAAAGCTTTTTAACGGTTGTTGTGCTGACGAATTTTTTTGCATCAGTCACATTGTTGTATCATAATGTCTTAATCAGAATTTTTCTACAAATTTTATTTTAAGCAAAAGTTTCAAAATATATGCTCTGTCTGAGTGTCCATATGGATGCTCAATAAGATTCACAAAGGAAAAACCTGTAATGTAACATCGTAAAAGTTCAAATACACTTTTTACTGCATTTTGCTTTTTTGTGGTTTCTGAATCTGCAAGTGACATTATAATGGAATGGAGCTAAAGAAATTTGGCTCGCAGTTAGCTTCCAGTTATGTTAAGGAATGTTTTGAACATGAAATGAAACTATTTCAGGATTTCTCTTCAAAATGACATATGTATAATATCTGTGCAGTGTTTGGTTCTTCTTCTCTGCCTCGTGATGGCTGGGTGTTGTGTGCTGTCCTTAGGTTAGTTAGGTTTAAGTAGTTCTAAGTTCTAGGGGACTTATGACCACAGCAGTTGAGTCCCATAGTGCTCAGAGCCATTTTTTTGTTTGGTTCTTGTGCAATAAATAATTGAAAGTGTTTCCGGATTTTATGTACACCCTGTATATAAATTCCATTTGCAGGTTTTCTTATGTCGTATGCATTGCTTTCTTCTGCTTCAGCACATATATAGTCATATTGTCAGGGTAACCTTTAATTTCAATTGCGAATTGTCAGAAGTGAGCCACTCATAAGTGGCAGCAAACAATAGGTACCAGAAATGGTAAAAATGAGGCTTATTTTCTGCTACAAACTGTTCCATTCTGGAAAGGAATTGTACCTCATAAAATTTTCAGTTACTCCTGCAAATTTGATTTGAATAGCTGTTTAAGCTGTAAGTCTTGTTAGAAAATATTAAGCATTTGTGGCTGTAATAATGACCAGCTTAAACATTGTGAAGAAAATATGGTATATGTAAATTGATAATTTAGCTGTGTTTAAAGTAATTTTGAACAATTTGAAAATCGAACTGGATATTTCGGACTGGGGTGGAGGAGGAGGAGGGGGGGGGGGGGGTTTGCAGAAGAGCAGTGAGTGTATATGTTCTTTTTGTTTTTTTGGATTACAAGATTATACAATGGACTAATACAAACACAGGTTATGGAGAATGTTCTTCTGGGGAAGGGGGGGGGGGGGGGGTAGGAAGTTTGAAATGAGATAAGAAAGAATAGTAGATGCAGTTGCGGCAGAGTTTCGTTGGAAAGAGAGTTCAGTCCATGCCATCCACTAATTTTAAGAATGCAAGTTGCAGAATATGTAGGTATTGTCCCATATGCTTAATTGTAATAGCTTAAATAAGCTCTGCCCTTATATGCATTTTTAAGTAACAGAAGATGGCAGTTTTGTTTGATTATCCGTATCTCACATTATCATTGCATTGAAATCAAGATGGAATGCAACTGTGGCTTTTTCATAATTCTGTTGTGGAGCTTTTTATATATTTAGCAAACCACTTATAATTTTCATTGCATGCACTTCTCTCATGTCTAACATGTTGATATTATTCATGAATGACATTGTTGCTGGTTAATTGCATATTAAAATTCGTTTCAGATCCAACGACCATTTGACATGTTGAAATCCTCATTTGTTTTGTAGGTCTGGGATAGAACGCTCAGTCTTCCATTATCATACGTATTTCAGTAACACTCTGAACACAGTTGCTTTCATATTTGGATTTATTGTATCAGCATCTTGCATCTTTTGAAAATGAACATTTCACAATACAAATTTAGTTGTAACACTGCTGAAATAATATCAGGCATTGACTTGGCTTGGGCAAATGTTCCAGTGGTGGCTTTCACAAATGATTTTGTTTGTGAGTTAGTTCTAACATTCTTGTTGTGTGTCTATTCCCGTCATGGTGACATGTTCAGAGTCTTGTAGATATTCTGTTTATATCCATCTATATTTGTTGTGCTAGCTGCCACTGTTTTTCAAAACATATTCAGCAGTTAAAAGTCATTAAGTAGTTTCATTATAATACATTCAAAGTAATAGCAAATTATAAAAAAATAGATTTAATCTAGTTTAGGTCTAAGGTGGTGTAAGCTGTGCCTGTGCTAATACTGTTCTGTTGTGGTTCCAGGTGGGAAGACACCTGATCTTGGCTCTCGAACATATACGGAGATCATGAAAGAACAGTTACTGCGTGGTGAGGAGACTGAGGTTTGTAAAATCTTATTCATTTCTAATGGCTTGTGGTCTGATAGTCACCCGTTGTCATGTCTCGATGGTTCCATGAAATAATTTCAGAATTGAAATAAGTTTGGCAATGTTAAACCACATTGATGCAGCTTTGATTAAATTTCCTCAGTAAGTCATGCTGGCAACTGTGATTATTATGTGTATCAGGTATTGTTAAATGGTTTTGCTTGAAAGTAAATCCTAGCCAGAAGCTTCACTTTCAGGAAGAATATCCAAAACGTACGCGATACTAATCAAAATACAGATAATCAAAATAGTAAAGATAACCACTGATCATATAGTTGAATGATGGACAAGCACATAAACAAGACTAAACATATTGCATTCTCATCAGCATGTCCTGGGAAACAGTATTGTCACTCTGCCTTAGCCTGTGTAAGATTGTGGTAGTTTTTGAGTACTGTACCACTTATTCATCAGTTAAAAATCATTAAATATTAGGTTGATGCGTAAGTTCATACCATTTTTGTTTTTCATGTTGATATTATGGTTGATATGGGTTAATTTATTGATTGTCATTTTTTATTTGTAGTTCACTGGTGCTATTTGAGTTTACATAATGTGATTTTGTCATTTGGAGATACTGAGTGAATTTGTGAACCCTGTAAAATGGATTGCCAATTGGAGAAATCGGAAAATTTTCTCTGTTTGAGTTAGATAGAGGAGTGACAGCAGCTGAAGCAGCCAGAAACATTTGCACCATCTATGCAGATAGTGTCTCTGGACCGAACATGGCAAGAAAATGGTTGTCTCATTTTGAGGAGAATCGTTTTGACATTAGTGATTCTCCATGTTCAGTAAGACCTTTGGGTTTGATGGAGATCATTTACATCCACGCATTAATCCACATCATTGTGTACTTGAGACCCGGCAGATGTGATGAACTGTTCAACCATCGTGCAACATTTGCATGCAGTGGACGAGGTACAAAAAGTGAATGTACGGGCACCGCATGCTTTAAGCCAGTACCACAATACCTCTACAGGCTCGTGAACGACACTGATCATTTCTACATTAATGGTAACAGGAAATGGTGTCTTCATGCTAACATAAGGAAAAGAAAGGAGTGGTTGAGCCCAGACAAAGCAGAAACTCCCTGCACAAAGACATGCGTGCATCCACAAAAGGTAATGTTATGCACCTGGTGGAACAGCAACATCGTGGTGCACTACAAACTGCTGTCCTGTCATGTAATCATCACTGCTGACATTTATTGGCAACAACTGAGATGTCTTGTAGACCAAGTCCAAGAAAAATGACCAGGAAGACAGCGTAAAGTGATGCTACTCCGTGATAACACCCACCAGCATTCTGCTAGGCTCACAACAAACACTACGGGATTTGGATTGGGAAGTCATTCTGCCCCCGCCTTATCTGATTATGTGCCCTCAGATTTTACCCTTTATGGGCTCTATCGAACAACTTCAAGGAACTTCCTTTCTGGATGAAAATGCACTCTGCACATGGCTCGATGAGTTTTTAGACCTCAAAACCTCATGATTTCTACAGTCGCGGAATCAAAAAGTTACCCCAGCGTACGCAGACTTGTAAATAGTGAAGGAGAATATATTATTGATGATGAAAGTCTGTTACGTGTGTCAGTTGTGTTTATTAAATTTATAGAATAATGCTATGAACTTGTGCACCAAATTAATAGTTTCATAATAATACATTCGAAAAAACAGTAAGTTATAAACAATAGATTTAATCTGATGGTTTCCTCAATGGGCATGCTGACATCCGTTAGTATCCTGGTATCAGCTGTTCGTTAAATGGTTGTGCTCGAGTTTTCATCGTAGCTCAGAAACTTAACTTTTTGGAAGAACTAGTGCTGAGCAACAGTTGGCAACTGGCAGACTCCTGTCCAGATATGGGCTGAAGAAAATTGAAAACTGGACCACCAAAAAAATATTTTCTAACTTTAATTTCTCCTCAAATTTTAATTCAAGAGACAATTCTCTTACTTTGTGCATGCCATCAAATCCCTTCGCACTGTTAAAATCACAACTGAACTGCAAGTGCAAGAACCTTTTATAATGGACTCTTGAATCTGTCCTCTGCTAACATTATGCCTTATGTTCTGCAGCATTGCAGACAGTCTGACAGTTAGTCATATTTTGACTAAGGATTGGTGCAGGGACCCCGACATTAAAATAAGGTAAAAAAATAAACAAATTTAATTCTAGTGTGTGGCTGTGCACACACATTTGAGTGTCTTGATTTGATGCTCTCAGAGATTAGGGTTATGTTTCTTTATTTTTTACTTTATTTTAGCATCAGCAGTGCTGAAATTTTACAGAGAAAGCTGCTCTGCTCTCCACCAGTTGTTTTCGAACCTTAGTTGACAAAGTTGTTCGTTGGTACATGGGTGGTAGCAGGACGGCTGCCAGGAGGGGTGGAGGTGGGCTGGCATTTGTTGTCATGTTCGCATGCGAAGTGAGTGTTTGCTTATTTTTGTTGTTTATTGCCATGTGGTAATATTGTTTTGTGCATCAATCAATGTGTGTCTTAAATTGTGTAAAACTGACGGTGAAAATATAAATTGCACTAACATCAGTTTTTGTGTTATTTTTTGACATTGATGAAGGCGAAGTATTTAAAGATGAATTCCTAGTACTATTGCCATTGAAAGGCAAGACTCGTGGAGAAGATTTTGATGAACTCATGGCAAAATCAGACAGTAGTTATGATGGAATGGTTTCCCTTTTAACTTGCAGGGCTCTTATGATGATGGGCAAAGAAAAAGGCTCGGTAAAGAGTATCAAGGATAAGACTGCTGGGTTCAGGCAGTTTAAGGAGTTTGTCAGACTGTGTGTCAACATATTCTGACTGACTGCAGCACAACAGTGTTAGCTAGCTAAGTGAAGACAAAGTAATAGCACGATCCTGGCGAATAAAACAAGTAATATCATTCTTGGAGAACTTGGGTACACAGGAAGGAAGGGAATACATGGAAATACTAACAGATGCCTGCAGTATACTAGCTGTGGCTTTGTTGAAAGACATTCTGAAAATTTAAACTTGCTTGACATTGAATTATAAGAAAATTTGAAGTGAATATGTGGTTCAATGCAAAGTGTGTCTGCTTTCCATCACAGGCTGGATATCTATTGAAAAGATATTTGAAATCAAGAATTTGTTTTTCAACAGTACTTGAATATAAAAAAAGAATTTGAAAATAGACACTGCAGTGTCTTTGTTTTATGGCAAATCTTGGCAAGGAATTTTCAGAAAGATTCCAAGACTTTACATAAACAGGGAAGTTCACAGTTCTTCAAATTCCTGTATGGAGTTTCTCCAGTGGCAGAATGGACTAATGTGGCTGCAAGTTGCCCAGTCTTCCAAAGTCTTCATTTCAAATGAAGATAATTGAATTCCAAGAATATATTTCCTCGTAAATGTACGAAACTAGATCCACTGAAGTATTTTGGGGTAAAAATCTTTCACAAAATTACTCATATGCAAAAATTGTCTGTTTACATGCCTATTTTGTTAGCTCCATGTACATGTGTGATTCAACTTTTTTAAACATAAATTGCTTGAGAAATAAAAATTGTGCAAGGTTAACAGACTCTCACCTTGAAGACACTCTTCGCATAAGTTGTTCCTTGCAAGAACTGGACTGTAAAAATTGGCTCAAGACCGCAAATGTAATTTCCACTATTAATTTCTAACCTGTCTAGCTCATATTATTTTTAAGAGTAAAAATTAAAAACTCATTTGTACCTATAATATGATTTTATATAAATAAACCACACCTTTTTGAAAAACGAAAATTTACCTACATTTGAATTTTTATTTTTTCTCTGGACCACGATAAAATTTTACAAAAGCATCCACAACTCACTAAACTTTACTTGTGTTGTTAGAGGTGATGGCTGAGGGCCTGGGAGGGAGTCAGTGGGGGAAAGGCAAGGGTCCAGGCAATAAGGATAGTATGTGGTGACCATTCATTCAGAGGGAGAGCTGAGTGGTCATAACCACATAATCTGCTTCCCATCAAAGTCTTATCCTATCACAGCATGTGTGTCCTAAAAATTTTTCGTAGTCACAAGATGATCCACAGATTTGTAGTGAGAATAAATTTTAATGTTTTCAGCTGCGTAAGAAACTTGTCGAGAAGTCAAAAGAGGGCACACTTAAAGCAGTGACAAATGGAGAGGTAGCAAAAGCAGCAGTGAAACGAAGAGGACGCTGGGACCAGACTGGAGGTGAGGAGGCTGTCCCTGTCAAGAAGAAGCCAACAGCTCCGGTCGTCGCCGCTAGTGCGCAGCAGCAGAGCTCAACCTGGGACAAGGAGGATGTAAGCCATTCACATTTTTATACCTGTTCTTGCTGGTAAATTTGTCTCCAGTGATCTTTTTATTAACAAGATGATATATCCTAGTCTTCCTCCCTGCAGCTGAAAATCACTAGTGCTCTTCTCTCGCACAGTAGGAATGTTTGTTGAAACATTATACTAGTTGAATATTTTTACCTCCTGCTATCTATTGACATTTCAACTTAAAAAAGAGGAGTGAATGTCTTCATACGTTGTTCCATATTGTAATTTATAATTAGTTCATAGTTCGGCACTTAATAATGCCATATATATTACACTGCAGCACAGTCTGCTGATAACATTAACTGTCAAAAGTGGTGTTACAGAAATAAATGCCCATGTTATGCATATGGATCGAGCAGAATCATCCCTCTAATTTATATTATATTTTCCAGCCTTGGGAAAACTGCCCTCTCTATCACTACCGTATTCCACTCTTCAATTGATAGTTAACAGATACCTTTTCAGAAACAACTTGGTTACTTCAACGTGACTTGCATGCTGTGTATGAAGCAAAATAGGTGAGCTGCTGTATTATCCTGCAGTGGCTATCCCCCTTTGTCAACGGTATCAAGAGCAAGCAAGAAATTCATACCATTCTAGCACAACATATTATTACAATTTTAAATTAGTTTGCAAATGTTACTTTCTTGGGTACTCGAGTGTTTGAAGAGGCTTCAAAATTTTGCACTAATTTTTGTATTGTTGAAATCAAACCTCTTGTCTCTGTGAAGTATTCGGAGTTAAAATGTAATCTGAGAGGCTGTTGAAGGTGACCTGAGCTAATTTAACTGTTGTTTAGATTTTATTGGTTAGGTATAAGTGTTGGGGGTGCTTCCACTATCCCAAGAACATTTGAAATAGCAACATGTCAGTGCTTGGTTTCCAGATCTCCATGCCAGTGTTTGGGTTCCAGATCTAATCTGTTTGGTGCAGACTTGTATAGTAAAGACTTTTGATTACAGTTGTGTCGTCCCTTCTAAGACAGAGGAGAGGCATTTCTAGAATGAAAGGGTGGTCACAGCTGAATACTGTAGTTTTTGAAAACAAGTACAGGTTGGAGAAGGAAGAGGAAAAAGGATAGATGTGAATGCTGGTACTAGTATGTCTTGGGAGAGAAAGTTCTTGGGACAGTATTTTGATATAAAAACATATACTACACATGCATGATTTTCTTTCCTCCAGAAGAATGATGAAGACACAGTATCACTGAAACATCTAAAAGCTGTCTGTTACAGAAAATCACTTCACCAACTCTTTCTGGCCTGTTTCTTCATGGTGAAACACAGCCATGAACAGCGGTGTTTACTGTCTATGAACAGCTTGACATTCTCTGGGTTGCTCTTCACTGACATCCTTACAGACATAATTCATTCCCATGTCACATAACCCTTATTGGGTTAGCTGAAGGTGGTGGTAGTAGGGCAGGATTTCCGTTATGGCACAGAAGATTTTATCATTCAACTCAAAGAGCTTAGTTGTTGGATTGGCTGTGTCTAGTGCAGTCTAGTCTTGTATATGTGTTAACCAATAAAAGTTCGTCATCTGAATTTGCTTTTGTCTCCAGCGTTTTTGATATGTGTTTCAGTATCAGATGAATTGTGGCTGTTGCAGTCATTCTGGAAAATAAAAAAAATTAAAATTCTTTTACACAGTCATCCTAGAGTTCTAATTGTTGCATACCACCACAAAAAGTTTGTTTTGTTTTCAGTACTCTTAGTGTGATCCTTTATAACACTGCATTAAAATTTTTAAACTGTTTTACTTCTTGTTATGTAACATTTTATTGATGTTATATCTTTTCCATAAGTGGGCAAATGAGTCTTGGAGTCCTCTCAGTGTTCTTTTTTGTCTTCACCTTTTCCTCAAGGAGAACATAAAAAACTAATTGGAGTAGAGAGTATTTCGTTCTATTGAGGGAAATTACGGTAACTTAAAGTTGTTCCAGCTGTGCCCCAAGTGATGTGAGCAGTCTCAACTTGCCTTCTGAGCAAGCTCAGGCACACGTTCACACCTCATTCTGTCACATGTGCACAGCCTTTGTCACTGATATTGTGATACATTTAAGTAACTTAAATATGACATTTCAGGGAAGGGATCTAGTTATTATTGACTTTTGTGACAAAGTTATGTGTAAATAGACAAATTGCATGTACTTGAAAGGCAGACTGTTACAGTGTATGTACTTCCTACCTGACCCCCCCCCCCCTCCCACGGATTATCTTCCAGTTAAAGAAGTCAAGAATGGTGAGCTGTTTCCAAAATCCTCATAGCTCTATGAAGGTGCTTTGTTAACAACTACTGGTTTCATGACAGCAGAAACACATCTTCAGGCTTATCTGCCAAGAATACAAACACTGTGTGGAAGTTTTTGAAACAGTAGAAATTCAGACTGTAGATAGTGTTGCATTCAACAAAAAAAAAACAGGTACTCACAATGGCTATATGTTCATAATGTAAATGGACAGTTATGGAGTCCCAGCATTCGGGAAGTTATCCACATTAAGAGTCGAACCACATTGGCGGACTGTCGTAATAAAATTGAGTACACCAGAAAGATGCTTGTCAAAATGTACAAAGCATAACTGCTGAATGAGAGAGGCAGAGAAGAAAAAGTGAGGAAAAACAAATAGTGAGTGAGACACTAATGTGCACAGGGATAAAACATGTAAGAAATAACTAACATCTAGGGAAATTGCTATAAGTACACAGAAAGTGTAATCCAAAAAATAGTACTCTAGAATGGGACTGAAATATTGAGAATGGAAATAAACGGGAAATAGCTTACAAGAGAACATACCGTAGGGTATATTACAGGATTTGATAAGACACCAGCTGTATAGAACTGAAGTAAGTAAAACATAAAATCGTGTGTGATTCTCGTACTTCCACTGTATTGCTATTAGGCCTATGGGGGGTAAGCAGCTTGTGGAAGCTAACAATACCACAGTGCCAAAGAGGATGTTATGATTTTCTTATTGTAGCTGTTCATGTGTTTATTTTTTCCTCTTTGGAACAGTGGCCTTCCACCTCCCAGGATATTGCGAGCGTTTATGGGCTGCTTACACATCAGCCTGTTAGCTGTGCAGCAGAATTATGTACATCACACATGATTTTTTAAGTTTTGGTTACATCTTGTTATGTAGCTGGCATCTACTGAATCCTGTAAAATATTGTACATGATGTTTTCAGGTTTTTTCCATTCACAGTGTTTCAGTTCCCTATTATAGTGTTATTTTTTAATGATGTTTCCCATGTATGATAGTAATCTTCCTAGATGCTAGTTTTTATCCCAATGACATTAGCATCGCATTCATTATTTGCTTCTCCCCAGTTTTTGCTAGGCTTGGCACATTCAGCAGTCGTGCATTGTACATTTTGACAAGCATCTTTCTGGTGTACTCAATTTTATTATGACAACCCACCAATGTCATTTGACTCTCTTAACTTGGATAACTTCCTGATTCCTGGGACTCCATAATTGCCCATCTCCGTTATTAAAATGTAGCCATTGTGAGTAATTGGTATTGTTTGGACTTGAATGCCAACATTATCTCTTGTTCTGCATTTCTACAGTTTCAAATAACTTTCACAAAGTGATTTTTATTCTTGACAGATAAACCTGTAGAAGCGTCTATACAGACGTGAAACTGGTAGCTGCAAATAAAGTGCCTTTGTACAGCTACGCTGATTTTGGAGACACCTAGTTACTCTTGACTTCTTTGTTATAACATTTATGATAATTTGAATGATTGTTGAATGTTGAGTGTTTCTTATTATTATTTACAACCTCCAAAATTACTTTCAGGCACACATTTCATGAGTCATAAACATAACATTGTGAAACTTCTTCGGAGTTTTTGACACATATGTGTAGCCTAGTAAGTAACCTAAAATTGTTTAGTACTCTTGTTTCCTGTTGTGTCAGATATTGAATCTTTGGAAATGCAATTAGAAGTGACTGATTTACAAAATTACTCTCTATGAAGACAAGTATTACAACAGCACAGAATTATTATAATGGCACGATGATGTACATGTCAAAGAGTTTTTCAAGCTACCCCACTTTCTGCAGTGCAGCCCAACGAGGCACTCTGCATCTTGTGGAAGTATTTCATCACTCATGATAAAAAATAAATGTCACAGTCTGCAAATTTAATCAGATGTTAATATTTTTACCTGGGTTGATTTTTTCTTGTAGAATTGTCCTCATAACTGCATTTGTTTAATCAATGTTAACTGACTAGCCAGTATTGTGTGCAAAGCATTGACTGCCAATGCACAAGCTGTTTTCAGCCTCTGCTCACAGGCATCCAGTTGCCCATGCATAGGCACTTGAACTGGATCAACCTGACTCAAGGCGTTTTCTCATGCAAATCTATTTTTTAACCTTCAAGCTTAGAAGTAGCACGATGTCTTTTGGCCTCAATGTTGTTAAGTATGATACAAATGTCATGTTCTGTATTTCCATGGAAAGTGTGTAGTTTATGCTTCTGTGTGTCTTCATATTGTAAGAGTATCATGTAGACTTATGTTTACAAAGTAGAAATATTATGTACAGTTAACTTTAGTAATGTTTAATTTTTCCTGGAAAGGCCACCCCAGCTTCAACAAGGTGGGACGAGACTCCTGGTCATGCAAAGGGTAGTGAAACCCCAGGAGCAACGCCTGGGCAGAGTACACGGATGTGGGACGCAACACCGGGACATGCGACACCCGGCCGGGAAACGCCACAGCATGACAAGGGAATCTCGAGCTCACGGCGCAACCGGTGGGATGAGACTCCAAAGACAGAAAGAGGTACATCGTATATTACTTTTTATTCCAAAGTAGTTTTTGTCATGTGTCTTCTCTGCCTTAAATGTTTAAAAGTTCATTTAAAACATTTACTCATTTGGTAAAGTGGTCATTGAAATATAGACAAATTTTCTGTTTTCACACTTCTCGTATTTATGAACTAGCAAAATTCTTTTTGCTGTAGCTAAAACATAACATTGTATAACTATCTATTGCAGAAACACCTGGACACGGTAGTGGGTGGGCAGAAACACCTCGCACTGATCGGACTGCCGGTGACCCCATCCAGGAGACCCCGACACCGTCTGCTAGCAAGAGGCGCAGCCGTTGGGATGAGACCCCATCGAGCCAGATGACACCTGGTGCAATGACCCCACAGACTCCCGGCACGCCACACACACCACATGGTACTCCACACGGCACACCAGGGGCCACGCCATCACTGATGACTCCGTCCGGTGTTACACCAACTGGTCAGAAGGCCATGGCGATGGCCACCCCTACTCCAGGTTTGTGATGTTCAGATAGAAGTAATCTGGCATTCGAGGAATGATTTCTGTAAGAAACTTACAGGAAGTTTTATAGTTGTTACTGTTTGATGGTACAGTTTAATTAATGATTCTGCATCACAATGTTGAATATTTGAACTTCTGTCCCAAAACACAGAAGTTGGCTGTTGGTTACAGCTTGTTACACATTCTACTTTATCACAGCACTTCAAGGAGTTATACCAGTTTAGTTCATTCTATAGCTTTGCTCCAATCTTATTTCATGTTTTCTTCAGTTTTCTGTTCTTCATGTAATGCTGACCTGTGTTCTCCAAAGTTATGTCAGTTTATTTATTGACACTTCAACATTACTGAGTAAAACTTTAATTTTTTTTTTTTTTTTTCCTATTGTATTCAGTGTGATATATTGATTACCGTTTAATGAACATCTGTTATATTTTGAATTGGGTTATTTCTTCTAGATGTTCTTTCATTTTTACAGGGCACTTGGCGACGATGACTCCTGAACAGTTACAGGCATACCGCTGGGAACGTGAGATTGATGAAAGAAACAGACCGCTCTCTGATGATGAATTGGATGCAATGTTCCCACCAGGCTACAAAGTGTTGCAGCCTCCAGCAGGTCAGTGCACAAATATTTACAGTGAAATATTTCTGGGGTTGGGAGTTACACATAATCTTAAGACTATGAAATACACAGATACATTAAACAATGGAAAATCCAGGGTGGAACGTAACAATATTTACAGATAATACACAGATATAGATGTACCAATAATGTTGTGTTTCCTTCCTTATTCTGGTGCCAAAAATGAGACTCCTCAATGATCTGTTAGTTAGTATTTCAGACAGACTATCTATGTAGCAGGTGAAAATCCAGTATGAACTATGTGTATCAGGATAGGTGCCCCCTCACTGACAGGCTGACAGATAACAAAGAGAGATAGCAGTTTGCATGCACATGTAATCACATTTACGCAATTATAAGAGGAGCATTTTTCACAAAATTGTCAGTCGGAAAATATGGGATTGTCTTATATTCACAGATTAAACTAGTGCTGCTGAGGTCAACATTTTACATTGTTAAAAAGATTGATATAGGGGTTGTTTACATTTACAGATGAGGCTTTGACTATTGAGGTCAAGTGCAAATTTAATATGAAGAATTCAGAGGATTAGGTCAGGTAAACGATACTTGCTCTCGAACATGCTCAAGATTTCTCAATACACTGAAGTGCTCAATGCAGAGTCGAGATTGCTCAAACTATTGCATGTCATTTGATTCGTGCAGTGCTAGTGCAGTGGATACTAAAGAAGCTATGAACTAGCCACAACTAAAATGTATTACATCTATTATTTCGCTTAAAATTTGACAATTTTATGATACACAACCATTCTATCATGCTATGAACTTGTATTTGACTAGGTTTGCAATAAAAGTTCTCATCCGTGTATGGAGACCGTAACAAACATTTATGGTGCATTTAAGTGAAGGTAATACTGAAAGGTGAAAATGTTCTTCAGTAAACATTACTTGATTCTGAACACACGCCATTATTTTATTTGGTTATGAAAGACTGTAATTATTTACCAAGTGGGTTGCAAATGAGAAATTCAGTCATTGTTCATGTATTAGAATACCGGGTAAAAACATTACCACTTTTAATCAGCTTCAGGACAAGCTGGTAACATTAATACAAAGCAAGAAAGAAAATTAACCCAGAGTTAAATGTCTAAGAAATAAAATAAATTATATTAAGTTGACCTTAATGATTATCACGAGAATGAGTTACAGTGGCAAGACCCCATGTAGGTAGTACTGACAATGTCACTAGATCCGGGATGAATGAAAGCTTGAGAATCGGACTGAATCAAGATTGTTGTCTTTTATTCATGTATTAATGGTGTTTTTTACATTTGATGTCACACTGCGGGATATTTAATTCTGTGTTTCACAGTTGCTCAAGCACAGCACTACAGAAGGGCTGGATGGGGGACAATGATAGCAGCCATGAGGGGCGGGAGTGATGAGTGGGTGGCAGCAAATTTTGTCGGGCTGCCAACCAAGAGAATCTACACCACGTTCTTTGGATTTTTATGAGTGTTCCCATGTTTTAACTACAGTTTGATTGAATCCCTTTGAATTGACTTTAAAACCAGTCGAATACAGTTCTGCAGGAGACAGAGTCTAGACAGGGGCCAGTTGCATACGTAATGTGTTTCCGTGAGCAGTGTATTGAACGAAAGAGGGTGTGTTGGCTGATGTTTCTCTGCAGCCAGTGACAGAGCGGCAGGCAGGCAATATGTTTGTAGCAAGAAATATGGTAACATTCTCATGTCAGTATGAAAGTGAAATCCAATATGTATTCGGCAAAAAACAGCTGTGTGCTACTGTAACCTCCTCAGAAATTGCCACATATTGGAGGGAACAGCCAAATATTGCTGACAACAAAGATATAAGTTTAACAGTGGTGCTATTAGGATGACTGTGATGATTAAAATGGTGATACCCCAGACATCAGGCTTGTAGTTAGTAAGCAAAAATGTAATGAAGATAATAATTAATGTAAATCATTTCTTTATGTTTATTTCCCCTTGTATTATCAATAAATGGCCCAAGTTTAGAACAGGTATAATGCTAATGTTTTGTGCAGATATTTTATGTCAATAAAACAGTTTGTAATTTTAATAAGTCAGAATATGAGTTACAATTTTTTTCAAGGATCCTCTTAAAAATGGGGGTTGTCTTATATTCAGGATTGTATTATTCTCGGATAAATTTGATGATTGTTTTTATTGCATCCTGAACTTTCCATTGTCCAAGATGGTCTGTTTGGTGGGTGGTGGTCAATCCTCATATACATACTCCCTTTAGTAAACATTAAATTGCAGGTCAAAGTAGTTCAGAGTTTCCACAATTAATTTAAGGCACCATTGATGTGTTTTAGTGGGTTTGTTCATTTAGAAAGTCCTTGGATGAAATACTGGCATATCAGACATTGTGTATGTTCTTTGTAGAATGTAGAAATTGATCCAACACTCATAACGGTAATTAAAATGGTAATTAATGCTGGTTTAGGTTGATGGGCAGCCTTAATTTTATTTTCAACATTTTTTAGTTTATATTTTGATATTGTTTCCTTTATATTTTAAACCAGTCTCACATGTCAGTTTCAGATAATACTGTCTCTTTGTATCACAGGGTATATTCCAATACGCACCCCGGCCCGTAAGTTGACAGCAACACCAACACCTATAGCTGGCACACCGGCTGGTTTCTTTATCCAGACAGAGGATAAGACTGCAAAATATATGGACAACCAGCCTAAAGGAAATCTGCCCTTCATGAAACCAGAAGATGCACAATATTTTGACAAGCTGCTGGTAATTTGGAATTTCTTAAAAATATATTGCAAATATTGGTTTCATTTGTTACATGACTTGATTCCGCTAGCAAATTAGTCTGTTCTTTGGTTTTAAAACCTTCCATTTGTGCGATTTCTTCCATTTGGCTACTAATTGAGAAGTAGATAATTTTTCTTTATTTAATTGTAGTTTCATGTGACTGGCAATTTTCTTATAGATCAAACATAGTACCCTTGTTAAGAATGTGAAAAGTTTTAAAAATAATTTATAATTTGAATTCAGCTACCATTAACTAATGTTATCAAATGAAAAGCAATTAATAGTAATGATCATTCCAAAATAAAATACTTCCTGTAGAGAAATAGGTGCTAGTGTGTTATTAATAGCCCTTTTCAGTAATCTAGGTAACAGTATTCCTCCTTGCGAGTGGTCCAACTAGTAAAACAACTGAACTTTCACTTATTGCATTTTAGATACGTTAGGTCTGAAATTTATTACATTCAAGCATAGTTTGTCTTTTTGATGATTGACAACCCCTTTCTCATCTCACAAACAACTGCTAGTTAACCCTCCAGCCATGGGTGATGTAGATGTGTATTAAAAGGCCCGTGATAATCACAGCAGACTTAATTTCCACTATGTTAGGCCATTGGAAGTCACAGTTTTCCCTTCAAATATTTTTCTGCTGCTCTGGAACATCGAATGTTTGTAGTTTTCTGCATGAAAGTGCAGGAGTCGTATTTTACATGTTATCCGGACTCACTCACACATATACCTTCTCATTGCAGCTGTATCTTATTTGTATTGTCGAGCATTTGTCTGGAACCTTTCTTTAAGATAAACAACACTCAGAATATGTATAAATAAGTTTATCTTGCTTCATAGCATTGAATGCAGTTTTTCACATTTCCTTCATTATTTACATTGTCTGTTACAATTCAAGTCTAAAGTAAATTTTTGGTTTTCTTGTTACATTACAATATTTCTGTCGTTACAACCATTTAAATTAACAAATAAAAATGCACCATGGTTTTGTACAGAAAAATCAGAAAATTGCCTACAGTTAGAGGGTTAATTTGTGGTAAAGCAGTGTGCTTTCATCACCTTTTTTTCAAACATTGATTTGGGGCTTTCCACTTTGTATGCTTATAATTTGTAGTCATTTTACTGTCTTTGACACTCCCTCATATTTGTAACAATTACATTGTGTTCAGAATTAAATTGATCACAAAAGATATTTGCAATAGACCTTTTTTCCTCCTTCAGTTGCTCATCTAATTTATTATGGTGTCCCATCTCCTCCCATAGCATATGAAGAGCGGACCTACTTCTACATCCTGGTTCTAGTCATATTTGTTCACAATGTAACATCTCAGACTGACTGCTGTCTGGCCAGAGCTGGAGTCAACCATGTCTCTACATATAACATACATCTTTACACGCGTTAGAAATGACTGAACCAGGGTGTATACGACCCGGGAGATCCGGGAAAAACCCGGGAATTTTTTCGGCTGGGAGAAAACCGGGAAAAACTAGGGAATTTTTTAGAATTCCGGGAATTTTTCATTGTTTTAGTTACCAGTTAAATTTTTGTGATTTTTGACTGGTAAGAACCAAAACTCTCACGAAGGATATTACTGTATCCCGCTTGTGCAGAATAATACTGCAGCACCAAAACATGAATGAGAGAAAAATAAAACTCCAGTAGCAAAGGAAATGCGCGATATACAACAACAAAACACAGTGCTCTTACAAGCGTCTGCCAACCAAAGTGTGTCAAAGGCTTTAGGAAGAATATACAGTGCGTACTAACAACAAATTGCCTCTGATGAGCATGACGTGACAGCTGTTTACATTAGATTCGTTTGAGCTGTTGCGGGAGGGCGCATGCGCAGTTGAGTCGCGTATGAGTAGTACTTTCTCCCGCTTCTGGCTACAGATGTGTGGCTGGGCGCCACTATCTAACATTGCCCCAGTTCGGAAATATAGTAAATCCGGGGCTGATGCATGCAGCATACAGCAGTCGATGTGACCTGTGTGTACGTTCAGTGATTTTATTGTTTCCTCTTTGTTTATGGCTCTCACGTTAAATGAAAACGGATTTGTGTGACCGGGAGCTATCAAATGAATTAAAATAGCTTTGCATAATTACGGAAGGCTAAAATAAGTTGTTAGTTTCAGGTTTTATTTCCACCTTTCTGACAGTCAAGCATTAATCGCCTTGCAGAAGAATGAAGTTATTTTTGTCGCTTTGCTAAAGAGATTTGGCTTTTATTAATCTTTTGCGTTGAGGCAGTCAATTTATTTGAAACTAAGTGTTTGATTTCACACTGTTGGCTAGTTTCAACTGTTCGCTGTATCTGAAGTGCACGTTTCCATCTTCTAGCTCGTATGGCATTATGCCGTAATAAAGAACCAAACATGATATAATACGGTACTGGTACTCAAGAAAATTTACATCCGAATCTGGACATATGATTGCGCACTTTAAGGCGAATTATGCATTTTAGTATGGTTCACGAGTTTTATGACATAATGCAAGATTTTTTAATGTTTTACACGTACGAACATGCGGGCTTCCTGTGTCATCGTAGCTGAACAAGCGCGGTGACACCTGTTATCTGGCGCTCTCTGGTGACTGCTGAAACGAACCAATTTGTAACAGGTCACGGGAAAATATTGCGAATGGTGGTTTGAAAAGCGTTACTTTGAAAGTAAATTTCCTTTTACGCAAGATGAACTATGTGCGAGAATGTACAATGAATTTCTTAAATCGCAGAGCGTTTGACTCTCATTTAAAAATCCACTCTTTGAGGATGACCATCTTCAAGGATTTCTAGCCTAGATCACACATTTACGTCGTTATTAAAAATTTTACTGGCACATTTGTGTGATGTATCTTTAAGTGTAACATTCGCGAAAAGATGAGCATTTTATATGTGGAAGGTTAGCTTCTCTTGCAGCTTATTTATCTTTGAGACCAATATTATTTGTGAAAGCTTTGTTTTTCTTGTAGCAAGACTATGTATATTAATTTAAACCATTAACATCTCTTTTTCTGTGTGTTCGCGTTATTTAAGAGTGATCTTGCAATTGGTTGACTACATCACGTGTCCTATGCTGTCATAAGGTGGCGAGATCACGTTACATGAGCTATGACTGGGATACAAAAGCATATCGCAATCTCAATTTCATTGCTTCGGAAAATAACATGCAGTGTTTGGCGGAATTTGAATTTATACCTCCATAAAAAATGCAGCGTACATGTTGCTGCACATCAAAGATCTTTCCAAAACGTGTTTTTTTCCCCTCGGTTTCTTTTCTAAAGTGCCGGCAGATTCTACGTCTTTGTAGAAAACCATAAACATTCATGACTGATAAGTTTTACAGTGCCGAGGAAAAGTATACTGTCACTTAACACGGATAAAGTGTATTTTCACCCAGGAGAAAGTGTATTTTCAACCGGGAAAAATCCAGGAATTTTTTTCCTTGTCCACGTATACACCCTGTGAACATTCATCTGTTCTGTACTCATTTTCCCCATCTAAATTTTATCATACCAAACTAAACATTAATTACCCAATCTTGAATACTTCATTTTTTCGCGATGTGTTTTAATTGTAACTTGTAAGGTTTATTTATAGAGATGTTATCACTATTGGTGAGGAATGTTGGCTTCATACATTTGCTCATATGATTCACAGGTGGAAGTTGATGAGGAGACTCTGAGCCCTGAGGAGCAGAAGGAGAGAAAGATAATGAAGTTACTTCTGAAAATCAAAAATGGAACACCCCCTATGCGTAAAGCGGCTCTTCGACAAATAACAGACAAAGCAAGAGAATTTGGTGCTGGTCCATTGTTTAACCAAATACTTCCTCTGTTGATGTCACCTACTCTTGAAGACCAGGAGAGACATTTGCTTGTGAAAGTTATTGACAGAATTCTTTACAAGTTAGATGATCTTGTGAGACCGTATGTGCACAAGGTATGTAACACATTTTATTGAGTGTGCAGTTTTACAATTCGTCATCAGATCTGCTAAATGTCTCTCTCTAATACATTATTGCTGAAGGAAATGACCAATAAAAAAAATTGAAATAATAAAACAAAGAAAGCTGGTGACTCAGTAGCTCAAGAGTCAGACTACAAATACAAGATTTAGGGATTAAGTCCTCTGTTTGTTCAAGGGATTTGTTTTCTGTCACTTATCATTTCTTTCATTTTTCTGGAAACAAATAGTTACAAGCAGTAACAGACATATCTGACTAATTTCATGCCTTAAGTGTTTTTTAACAACCTGTAGTTTTTATTGATCTTCCTCATTCACAAAATGGTTTAGTGAAATACAAACAGTGGAATGTCCAGATTGGAATATCAACAATATTATGAAAAGTATGGGCTGCTACTCACTGTAAAGATGAAATATTGAGTTGCAGACAGGCACAAGAAAAGACTGTTACACATTACCTTTTGGCCAAAGCCTTTTTTATAATGTTGTTGTTAGTGAATAACAATTAGAGTAAATTGGGTCATTGCAAATAATGAAAAGGTGTGCATTTGTCATTTAACAATGTATGAACAAAACAAAAGAAGTCACACGTGATCAGTTGACAAATAAGAGTAATTTCTGTAATTTTTATTCACTGTTACAATAACTAAATAAAAAAAGTAAAATTATAAAAGCAGGAGTTAATGAGAATTTATTTTTGTATAATTTTTTGTTGGAATGGGATAGCCTTTCTGTTTTCAGTGACCTTGTTTCATTCTTAATTTATACTTTGCTGTATCAAAGAAAAATTCAGTTAAGAAAAATAAATTTCTGGTCATCGTTTACCTTCAGGAGGTGAAATTTGTAGCACTGCTGATAAGATGCACAAGAGAGAAAAAAGTCACACTACCTACGTTTTGGACTAACAGGTCCTTCATCAGGAAGGAGGTATATGTTAGGCATGGTTAAAAAGGGAGGTCAGTTCCCTCATACCTCCAAGATGAGAGGAACCCACCTGTTTATTTATAATCTTAAAGATAAGCAAACATGCATCACAGGTTACTCACTAAAAACGCACACATTATCATTGGGTATTGTTTCCATGCACACTGATGTTGCATAACTACAGTTGATCTAAAGCTCAACTAAGCCCTAATGTTCAGTGCAGTATAAATATGCAAAGCTGATCAACTAAGCCCTAATGTTCAGTGCAGTATAAATATGCAAAGCTGATTGATTTATTTCCTCCCCAAACCACAGGTAGTAAGAAAGAGGCTCTGTAGAAGGCAGTTGGTTGTTTTCTGCGTGGCGTATTGTATCTGCAGGAAGCTGAAAACAGTTGTCTTGTCTAATTTTTGTGTTTATATTTGGAGTGGAAAGAGTGCATTTTGTTGATAAAAAATGTGTATGCCATTTTCAGCATATTCACTTATTGTAGAGATGCAAATGGTCCTCCATTCTTCTAATCATTTACACAAGTTTGTCAATTATTTTATTGTGTGTTGTTATGTGCTATACATTTAATTTTATGGCCTCTTGACAGATTCTGGTGGTTATTGAACCACTTCTCATTGATGAAGACTACTACGCCCGTGTAGAGGGTCGTGAAATTATTTCAAATCTGGCTAAAGCTGCTGGTCTGGCAACAATGATTTCAACCATGCGTCCTGATATCGACAACATTGATGAATACGTGCGTAACACGACAGCCCGGGCATTTGCAGTGGTTGCATCTGCACTTGGTATTCCATCTCTCTTGCCATTCTTGAAAGCCGTGTGTCGTAGCAAGAAATCGTGGCAAGCTCGTCACACTGGTATCAAGATTGTGCAACAAATTGCCATCCTAATGGGGTGTGCTATCTTGCCTCATTTGAAGAGCCTTGTAGAGATTATTGAACATGGTAAGTGGGCAGCGATAAAACAATTCTTGGGTTGATTTCTCAAAACAAATTAATACTTTGACAAACGTTTTTCCAAAACATTACACTGTTGAAATAAATCTTGCCACTTATTTTGTGTGTCTGCATTTTGATACTTAGTTCCCCAGTAGTGGGACTGACTTTCTGAAACCGTGGTTTCTGTGATGTAGGTTAATATCCCAGCTATCACAACCTGCAGTCATTCACCTTGGTGGGCCTTCATTTGCAAGTTATTGACGGAAAAAAGTTGGAAATTTTACGCAACCCTCAATACCGTTACTATAGTAGCTTCACATTGACTGTTTGCATCGTGCTATGGATAGGTAAGGCTCTGAAATGGAGCAGGTCATGGGTTCGAATCTCACCAAGTAGTTTTATATTTTTATTTTTTAAATTCGTATCAAAATTATTTTGATCATTGTTTTTATTCAATTAATTGGTTCGTGTGTGGTTTCATATTTCTATTCCTTGGCCACATCATTTTAATCATCATATCAGCTCCTTCATTTTCCCTCGTATCATTTTTTTTTCCCCACTTAAAATCTTCGTTCATGTTGTTTTAATTTTATATATTTATTTTAATTTTATTTCTTTTGTTTTATTGTCCTATTTTTCTTCAAAGTTATTGCTGTCATTGTTTCTATTCCTCATTTTTGTTGAACTTAGTGTTACTTACACTCCTTTTCTTTGTTTAAATTTTCATCTCCATTATTTATGAAATAAATAATAGGAAAAGGAATTTAATAGGAATTTAGGCTGTGTTTTAAATGTTTGTACGACGATTATCCTCCAGAAGAGAAATGTACGTCTTGTAATGAAAACTACAGTTTTGACACTATTGTACAGCTAATATAAATAGATTTCATCATTTGTTTTTTAACCAATAGATCAGCGTTTTCAGATATTTAAATATTAAAATAGATAAATATAATTAAATTCACATTCATAAAAATTCAAAGTGGAAATGGAAAGTTATAAAGAGAAGATAAGAACAAATGAAAAATTAAACATTCAATGATTAAAATGTAGCAAAGGAATAGAAATAAAAAAATTACATTAAAACAATTAATTGAATAAAAATAGTGATCGTCACCAGAATGAGATTTTCACTCTGCAGCGGAAGGCAAAGGTCCCGAGTTCGAGTCTCAGTCCGGAACACAGTCTTAATCTGCCAGGAAGTTTCACGATCAAAGCCATTTTGATAAAGGTTTAAAAACAAACAAAAATTAAGCCACCTGATGAGATTCAAACCCACAACCTTTAGCATGTGAAGAAAGGCCTTACCGTAGCCATTCGACCACACAAATACTCTACAAAAACCTTATCTTTTGGTGCTATTGAGCATCACATAAAAGTCCAACTTTTTCCGTCAGTCACTCGAAACGAGGGCCCACCACGGTGAGTGGCTGCAGGATGTGATGCCTGATATCTTATCTACATCACCATATAGGTGGTTTCAAAAAATCTGTTCAATCTCTGGGGAGCTCTGCTTGTTAGTAAATAATGTCTTAGCTCTCAACAAAATGTTAAGCTAAATAATAAAGATAGAATATTTGGTTTGTTCAGAGCGTATTTGTATATCCAGTGTATTACATGAAATACAATAGTGGTAACTGTTAAAATTCATGAAGCTGATTCAGTACTGGGATATTTGCACAATAAAATCAGACTTATATTTGCAAATCCCTTCTGTTTTCCAGAATCAGTGGGTTTTGATATTTGTAGGCTACTTCAAAACACCTATGGTTATTTGCAAAATTGCAGCACTATTAAAATGATCACTATTCTTTCAAAGGTCTCGTGGATGAGCAGCAGAAAGTACGCACCATTACTGCCCTTGCCATTGCAGCTCTTGCTGAGGCTGCCACACCATATGGTATTGAGAGTTTTGACTCTGTGCTGAAACCTCTGTGGAAAGGTATCAGGACGCACCGTGGTAAGGTAAGACACTGTTTTCAATTCATCATCTCTAGCTCAACTTGATAAATTCTCTAGTGCAACATTCTATTCAGCCAGGCAATATGTTGCACATATTCATCATTCTGTGTTATCTTACCATTACAAAAGGTGACAAATTTCTTTGCGCAGCTGCATTGTTCCTTATTCACATTTTAGTCTCCTTCTCTTTGCCTTTCTCCATCCCACTGCAGTCCCTCCCATTGATGTCTCAATCACTTCCTTAATAGTCAGGCTCTGTTTTTCCCTGATATATACACATTCGAATATGGTACATGATTAGTTAAATAAATGAATGGTAGTCCTCATCATAAGTAAATTATCCATGATTTTCTTAATCTTACACTAATTTTTCCTCCAACAACGAGAACTCCAGGATGGAACAACAGTAGTATGGGAAGAATAGATTGCTACTCATCACATATAGGTGCCATTGAGTCGCAGACAGGCACATTTGCATTGTGCCTGTCTGGGGCTTAGCACCACCTCTGTGTGATGAGTAGCAATATACCTTTTCCATATTGTTACTAATTTTATCATCCCCTATTCATAATCCTATAAAGGTTTAAACATGATTCCTACAAAAGGGAATGTCCAACTTCCTTTCTCATCCTCAAAACATTTGGGGCTTGTACTCTGTCTTAATGACTTCTATGTCGACAGATTGTTAAATCCTAATCTTCCTTCCTTATTACCTTGGTATCCAGATTTAAATAAATAGTTGCCGCATTCATTTGGTGTAGAGAATGTCAGTGCGTAGTCATGGGAGTCATGATGAAGGCTATTTTTTATGAATTTGTTGCTCTTATTGTTTAATTTTATTGTTAGTATGCCATCTCATACTCGTACATTATTTGTTGTTGACAGGGTTTGGCAGCCTTCCTGAAAGCCATTGGTTACCTAATACCTTTGATGGATGCTGAATATGCCAACTACTATACCCGTGAAGTGATGTTAATTTTGATTAGAGAGTTTCAGTCTCCTGATGAAGAAATGAAAAAAATTGTGCTGAAAGTAGTGAAACAGTGTTGTGGCACTGATGGTGTGGAATCGCAATACATTAAAGATGAAATTTTGCCACATTTCTTTAAACATTTCTGGAACCATCGAATGGCTCTTGATAGGCGTAATTATAGACAGGTATGTAATCATAAAGTGTGCATTTCCGTGATATATACCACAAGTTATGCACATTTTTGTTTAATTAGGTGTTCATCCTCTGCATTTTTAATTACTTTTACATGCTTTAATGTTGTTTCTTATTGCTTCTCACAGATACTTCTTTTGTATTTACAGTCTCATTACTGATATGGAAAAATATTTTCTATATTAAATTCTATGTGAATGAATGGTAGCTTATCTTGTTCATACATAGAGCATAGTTAGAAGGAAGCTGTCATTTGAATAATTTTTCATCATATATTCTCGCTATGCTTCCTTTCTTAGCGTTTAAAACATGAAGGGTATGGTGGATGAAACACATTTCTCTGACAGTGTTTAAAGTTACTAGTTGCAGAACAGACATTATTACCATTTTAGGAGCTATGATACTGTGGACAATGTTCCATAGTTCGTTTATAGGAAGTATATATGTTGCATGTGTAATGTAAATTTACTTAGAAATAGTTTCCTTTGCGTTACCTAGTAAATTAGTGACTTTGCTGGTGACATGTGAACTTTATCAGGCCCTGTTCTAATTTTCTTGTTAGCAAGTTTCATGATGAGAGAGAGATGACTAAAAATTACTTGTACACTCCTGGAAATTGAAATAAGAACACCGTGAATTCATTGTCCCAGGAAGGGGAAACTTTATTGACACATTCCTGGGGTCAGATACATACATGATCACACTGACAGAACCACAGGCACATAGACACAGGCAACAGAGCATGCACAATGTCGGCACTAGTACAGTGTATATCCACCTTTCGCAGCAATGCAGGATGCTATTCTCCCATGGAGACGATCGTAGAGATGCTGGATGTAGTCCTGTGGAACGGCTTGCCATGCCATTTCCACCTGGCGCCTCAGTTGGACCAGCGTTCGTGCTGGACGTGCAGACCGCGTGAGACGACGCTTCATCCAGTCCCAAACATGCTCAATGGGGGACAGATCCGGAGATCTTGCTGGCCAGGGTAGTTGACTTACACCTTCTAGAGCACGTTGGGTGGCACGGGATACATGCGGACGTGCATTGTCCTGTTGGAACAGCAAGTTCCCTTGCCGGTCTAGGAATGGTAGAACGATGGGTTCGATGACGGTTTGGATGTACCGTGCACTATTCAGTGTCCCCTCGACGATCACCAGTGGTGTACGGCCAGTGTAGGAGATCGCTCCCCACACCATGATGCCGGGTGTTGGCCCTGTGTGCCTCGGTCGTATGCAGTCCTGATTGTGGCGCTCACCTGCACGGCGCCAAACACGCATACGACCATCATTGGCACCAAGGCAGAAGCGACTCTCATCGCTGAAGACGACACGTCTCCATTCGTCCCTCCATTCACGCCTGTCGCGACACCACTGGAGGCGGGCTGCACGATGTTGGGGCGTGAGCGGAAGACGGCCTAACGGTGTGCGGGACCGTAGCCCAGCTTCATGGAGACGGTTGCGAATGGTCCTCGCCGATACCCCAGGAGCAACAGTGTCCCTAATTTACTGGGAAGTGGCGGTACGGTCCCCTACGGCACTGCGTAGGATCCTATGGTTTGGCGTGCATCCGTGCGTCGCTGCGGTCCGGTCCCAGGTCGATGTGCACGTGCACCTTCCGCCGACCACTGGCGACAACATCGATGTACTGTGGAGACCTCACGCCCCACGTGTTGAGCAATTCGGCGGTACGTCCACCCGGCCTCCCGCATGCCCACTATACGCCCTCGCTCAAAGTCCGTCAACTGCACATACGGTTCACGTCCACGCTGTCTCGGCATGCTACCAGTGTTAAAGACTGCGATGGAGCTCCGTATGCCACGGCAAACTGGCTGACACTGACGGCGGCGGTGCACAAATGCTGCGCAGCTAGCGCCATTTGACGGCCAACACCGCAGTTCCTGGTGTGTCCGCTGTGCCGTGCGTGTGATCATTGCTTGTACAGCCCTCTCGCGGTGTCCGGAGCAAGTATGGTGGGTCTGACACACCGGTGTCAATGTGTTCTTTTTTCCATTTCCAGGAGTGTATTTGAAAGGATAATTAACTGTAATTTTCGGTAGTGTTTGCTGTTCAGGTGTTATTTGCTTGCTTTTCTTTTTCATTATGATAATTATCTGTTTCAGTTGGTGGACACTACAGTGGAAATAGCAAACAAAGTAGGTGCCTCTGAAATTGTGAATCGGGTTGTGGATGATTTGAAGGATGAGAACGAACAGTATCGTAAGATGGTGATGGAGACAATAGAGAAGATAATGGGTAATCTAGGTGCTGCAGACATTGACAGCAGATTAGAGGAGCAACTTATTGATGGTATACTATATGCATTCCAGGAGCAGACCACAGAGGTATGAGACATGATTGCATTTTTAATTAGCTTCTTATTTACCTGGCTCCTTTGCTTTGTTTTCTGCAGTAACTTCTAAAATAATAAAATTTCAATTTGTGTTGTCATGTAGGCTCCTCATAAATCTCTACGTCTGTACATTAGTTAATCAGTATCTCTTCAAGTTTTTCGTAATCAGCTTTGTAGTTAAGATGCCACTATAAAAATTTGCCTTTTGATGTTCTGCACCTGTTTTAAACTTTAATTTTTGATGTTGTGTTAAACTGATACTATTATCTATGTTGTTGGCTCAAGGCATATTTCCCCATTTTAGGACGTTGTGATGCTGAATGGCTTTGGAACCATAGTGAACCAGCTTGGGAAACGTGTGAAGCCTTACCTTCCACAGATTTGTGGTACCATCCTGTGGCGATTAAACAACAAGTCAGCTAAAGTTAGACAACAGGCTGCTGATCTTATATCCCGTATTGCAGTTGTCATGAAGACTTGTCAGGAGGTGAGTCACGGTTGTGATCTCCATACACATTACGTTTGTCTGTGAAACAATCTTTTGAGGATAGAAGATTTAAAGTTATTTGTGAATTGTATAAACACACAATGAATTTCTTTGTGTGCAGGAAAAGCTCATGGGGCATCTTGGTGTTGTGCTGTATGAGTACTTAGGAGAAGAGTACCCTGAGGTATTAGGTTCCATATTGGGTGCTCTGAAGGCTATTGTTAATGTAATTGGTATGACTAAAATGACGCCACCAATCAAGGATCTACTCCCTAGGCTCACACCAATCTTGAAGAACAGGCATGAAAAGGTTTGTAGATGTTGTATTTAGTGTACATTGTTTTGTGTTGACTATTTCATATTTATTTGATGGGTATAGAGATACAATGTCATCTTAAATGTTTGTTCATAACTTAGAAATTGAGTGACTACAAGCTCAGAACAGTACACTTTGCTTTTAAGTGGTTTCCAGGTTAGTTTGACTGAAATGGAAATGAGTTAACACTTTCAACGAGGGAATCTCCACACCAAGAACTTTCTGTGAACCAGGATAAATCTGGTTTGCTTTTTAATGCCATTTACAAAATAAATGAATGTGACAGGTGTGTGATTCTTGCATCATGTAAATAGGAAAAGGAAGAGTATTGTAGAAATATAAGTGTGTATGGCAATATATATTTCAAATAGACATTCTAATGAGAACAAGACACACATGAAAGCTGAGAAAAAAGGTTCTCATGTACTCCATCTCTTGAGTGGTACAATTATTATCCTGTCTGCACAAAGATAGTACTGGAATATTTAAAACTGGATACATGTAACTGAGACTGTTTTATATGTTCGCAATGTAATTAATTTTAGTACGATAATCCTGTAAGCACTGTGGGACACACCTAATGTGCTTACCAGTCTCCCCCTTCCCTCCACAGGAAAAACATAGTTGGAAGCTGTATTCACTATGTTTGCAGTCAGTGTGTGATGACAAAGTGGGTAGATACTGGAAAAAAAAACTTTTCAGCCAGTTTCTTCCCACTGTCGTCATATAATTTGCCAGTGAATTATTTCTCATGGCATTCTCTGTGCATAGATGGAAAAATAGTTTGTTCCACCAATTCCATCTTCTGGAAGATGGATAACATCTGAAGAGCCAATATGCTGTGTCAACACAAGTTTTATTCTTATTGTCATCAGTGATGTCTGGCTTTGTTTTTGGCTGTACCTCTCTTGACCCTCACAGGAATATAGAGGGTGGTTTTCTTTATGTTCAGTGGGAAGATTGTAAGTATATCATTTTGACTTCCACTTTACTGCCAGGAGATGTGCTGTACTTTGAAAAAAACACCTAATACCCAACATCCCCTGAGAAGGACACGTTTCATATGTTGCAGGATTCAGGTCAGGGTGATTACTATTTCATTTACTCAGAAAGAAAGGCCTCACTTCATGAAGAGACTCGTGCATTTCTTTACCTCTGCCAACACATTTAGCATTATCTTTAAGATATAATCTGGAAAATGTAATACAAAATCGATCACAAATTGTTTCAGCAATTTGAGGATGCACATATTCAAAATAATAAAAAGAAAACAGTAAATTTCATTTACTTTCACTGCTGACCATTTATGCCATCTTCTTCTTCTTCGGTTATCAACCCACAGGTTGGTTGGCAGCAGCACGCCATTCCATTCTTTTGTCAACTTTATTTATGCCATATAGAGTTTATTTGTAAACAAAATCAATAAGGATTCCATATAGGAATATCAACAGTATAAGGAAAAGATAGATTGCCACTCACTGTAAAGATGACACGTTAAGTTTTAGACTGACACAACGAAAAGACAGTTACACGTTAGCTTTCAGCCAAAGCTTTCTTTAGAAAAGGAAACACACATTCGTTCACATAACCAAGCACACCTCATGCACACATGACCCACATGACCACAATCTCCAGCAGCTCAGAACTAGAATGCCATACATAGAATTCTCTCTCTCTCTCTCTGTCTGTCTGTCTGTGTGTGTGTGTGTGTGTGTGTGTGTGTGTGTGTGTGTGTTTCTTTTTTTTCTTTTCTGACAATGGATTTAGCTGAAAGGAATGTGTAATTGTCTTTCCATTGTGCCTGTTTGCATAACGTGTGATCTTTTCCTTATATTGTAGAGTTTATTTTTAGGTTGTCTTTGTCTCATTGTTACAATAGTGTCATCAGCGTCCTGATTTGTTTCACTTTTGATGTGTCAAATCATGCAGTCATTACAGGAATGACTAAAATATTCAAACTTCTCAGTGATATCTGCAAAATGAGAAACTGCACCCACTTCTTCAGGGAAAACTGACACTTGTTGATTGTCTAGTTCTGACGTATTTTACTCACTCTCCTTAAACATTTACACATGATGTGGTACTACAGACAGTGACTTATGGTCTGTATCATTGTCTGGATAGAGAAAAAAGGTCAAGGAATGTCCACACAAAGCCTCTTTTCTCATTTGAAAACACACACGGGAACAAAAGCACATGCAGAAAAATAAGTAGAAAGAACTTGTCTATGCAGGTGTATTCTTTCCCACAACTTGCCTGGTTTTGCAAGCAGTGTGTTATACGTCCGTACCTTTGCTTAGCAATTTGTGCGTGTGTATTGTGATGAAAAGCAACACAAAAAGAAAGCCCTAAGCCAACTATGGGTAAAACATTATCTAAATAAGCACAAGAAATACAAAGTGATGGTGATATTTGTTTGCAGATTTCATGAGGAAGTCGCCATGAGATTTTAGATTTTGTGTGTGGGAAGCTGATTGACTTTCATACATCCTTATATTTTATTTTATAAAATATTGATTAAACAAAAGATTATGTATAGATTAATATCCTCGGACTCAATAAATTCAGGAATGCCATAGATCCTAGAATCCACTTGAACAGAGGTTGTGTTTTCTAGTTTTGTATTTTTTCCGCCTCACCAATGTCCTCCCATTTCAGTTTGTAGTAGCTACACCTGTCTCACCTTTTCCATTGTTCAGCTGTCACTATCCTCAGTTGTGCCATTAAATTGCAGTAGTGCGAATTTTTCTCCACAGTCTCCATATACATATCGGTGGTATCTAACTAAGGTAAACACAAATAAGAACTTACAACTTAAGATGTCAAAACACTCATTAACACACACCAAAACACCATATGGCAGAGCAACCTGCTCCTACACACACGTTCTGTAAATTTGAAGGTTTCATCTCTGTTTTCCTACTTAAAGACTTGTCTTACTCTTTACATTACGATAATGCCCTCCAATATGAAGAAATTACGCTTGTCTCTTTGGACTGCTGGAAATGTAAAGAGCCATTCACATCTACAGTATTTATTGTGCAATAATATTGACTATCTCAGAGCAGTATCGATAGTTTGCACAATATATTGAAGGTGACTGCGGAGTTTTAAAAATATTGACACTTGCTCAGTATCTTATGCAATATATTGTACCATGTAAGGGTGATATTTTGCAATACATCGCAGTTCCTGCCGAGACTTCATGATATGCGGAAATGCAAACAACTGATAGGGCAACCCCCTAATGAATAAGAATAAATCAGGAAAGACAGATGAAAGCAACCATCTCTGCAAGTGCATTTAGGGAAGTAGTTTGATTATGTATTTAATACTTACTCTGTAATTAGCTGTAGGAATATTCAACAAAAGTGGCAGGGAAATAACACTCAACAGCTAGTTCGTTCATTTCAGAAACTTCAGTGGGTTATTTATTGCATAAATACACAGGATTAATAGCTACTGATCTTGTACAGTAATTTATCTCACTCTTTTCAGGTTTTCACTCCAGGCAAATGCCGGGATGGTTCCTCTGCAAGGGCACGGCCGACTTCCTTCCCCATCCTTCCCTAATTCGATGAGACCAATGACCACGCTGTCTGGTCTCCTTCCCCAAACAACCAACCAATCTTTTCAGGTTTATAGACCAATTCCAGGACTGTGTAAGGGAAATCCAACGAGTGTATAGGCAGTGTCAAGGCATAATGATCACCAATGCATTGAAAGATTCCTCATTTACTTTAAAAAGAAAACTCAGAATATTAGTATGGATGTATGTAGAATGCCTACCAAGCCACTTTTTCACCCATCACTGCTCCCTCTTGCTTACTCCCCCCCCCCCCCCCCCCCCCCCCCCTCCCCCAGCAGTTAGTGACAATCACAGTACATGCGCATCCCGCATCATCGAGCACTAAGATCTTTTCTACAGAGGCAGAGTAAACATTGCACAACAATATCGTGCCATTCTTGGCCTTGCGCTTTCACTCAGTACATTGGCACAATTTGTCACACAGAAGACACTGAGCGTGTGAGGGCCCCCGTGACCGTATGAGTAAAATTGGCAATAGGCAGCACTGCGTGACAGGCATGTTGTATGGGAACAGTATCAGTCTGCCATATATACCTGCTTTGCAGTGCAGCCTACATGTCACGTGCAAAAAAGGTTTTCTGGGCCCCTATATGTAGGCAATCCTTTTCACAGATGTTTTGTGTTAAGAGTAGTATCGGCCTGCTTTATTGAGTTGTGTTGCAGGGGCTACTTGGGTTGATGAGCATGGCTCAGGACAAATTGAGATGGATGAATATGGGGATTGATAGTGAGGGAGACGAGGAAATAGACAGAGAGAGGGGAGGAGGGGGAGATGCATGAGAAAGTAGGAAGATTTACAGGGGTAGTAGGAAGTTGGAAAAGGAAGAGATGGAAGGAGGAAACGGGGCAAAGTAAATGGTGAGAGGGAGGGGAAGGAGGAAATGGGGGGAGGATATGATCAGAGGGAGTGGGATAAAGATGTGGACATTGTGCATTTGTGGGGGGGGGGGGGGGGGGGAGATAGTTACAGGTGGGGGAGGAAGAGGCGACCACAGAGTAGAGGGGGGGAGGGGCTAGGTGTGCTCAGTATAGGTGTCAAATGCATACGCAGCCAGAGCCACAGGGAAAAGGCTAGTAACATATAAAATAAAGATTCTTTTTGTGTTACCTACTTCACAACTTTGTTGATATACAATTTGTGTAATTAATTATACACAGTCAAATAATTGCTTTACTACATTATTGTTAAACAGGGTGCAAGAAAATTGTATAGACTTGGTTGGAAGAATTGCTGACCGCGGACCTGAATATGTATCTGCTCGAGAATGGATGCGCATTTGTTTTGAACTGCTTGAGCTGCTAAAAGCACATAAGAAGGCTATTCGAAGAGCCACTGTAAACACATTTGGTTACATAGCCAAAGCTATTGGGTAGTCATCATGAAGTCATCTCACTATTTTTAAAGTTGAAATGTAGTCACTGCATGAGGTACACAGGGTTATAGAATATGGCTGGAAAACTAACTTTTGGTTGTTTTTTATCTGGATAGACATTGCTTAGGTATTTGTTTATTTTTGTAATGTGTTTAAATAGACATCATGGAAGGACAGGCTGTCACTTGTTTGTTGACAGAACTTTGAATTGATAGTCATAGCCACAGCCAGTTTTCTAATTCAGTTTAGTATAAATATAAAACTTGTTTAACAGAGCAGTTGTTGGCATTGACTAAATGCACCAAAAAATTTGGTCGACCTGTTCAAGTATATTCCCATAAGTGCTTTGCAGTGCATTGTCTTCACAGTAAGGTTTTAATAGTTCCAGTTACAAATTCTCATAAGCCCAGAAGGTAAATTTTTGTGTTGTAAGTTTTCTCTAATTATTGTGTAATGTGTCTAGAAGGTAGGTAGATTTTTAGTGAAGTTATGCGGTGTTTGTTAAATATATACTCAGCTTTAAGATATCAAGAAGCAGAAATCAGAATGGTTGTAATTACATATTCATTTTTTTTTCTTTTCACAGCCCCCATGATGTGCTGGCAACACTTCTGAACAACTTAAAAGTCCAAGAGCGGCAGAACCGTGTGTGCACCACTGTTGCTATTGCCATTGTAGCTGAAACATGTTCTCCATTCACTGTACTTCCTGCACTCATGAATGAGTATCGTGTTCCTGAACTTAATGTGCAGAATGGTGTTCTCAAGTCTTTGTCCTTTTTGTTTGAATATATTGGCGAAATGGGAAAAGACTATATCTATGCAGTCACACCTTTGCTGGAAGATGCTCTAATGGATCGGTTAGTGGCATTAATATCAACATTTTAGAGTTATCACGCCAAGAGTTTGTTAATAGATATTAAGATAATATTATTTTCAGTTAAAATTAATTTTTTTTTCTCTATGTGTACTAATGTTAAGATGTCTAAAGATGCTTGATGTTGCAGCTTTTGTTTGCTCCCATTCCTGGGTAAGGTAACTGTGATCAACAATGTTAAAGTGGTATCCATTGCTGTTTGAATGTGTAATGCCGAACTGAGCAGCCAGCTATGTTGCACAGTGTCAGGCATTGCCATTTTTAATCATTCACATTGTTACAGAGACCTGGTTCACCGACAGACGGCATGCGCAGTTATCAAACACATGGCCCTTGGTGTGTATGGGTTTGGATGTGAAGATGCATTGATACATCTTTTGAATCATGTGTGGCCCAACATATTTGAGACCTCCCCTCACCTCGTTCAGGCATTTATGGACTCCATTGAAGGGTTACGGGTAGCACTTGGTCCTAACAAGATACTACAGTACGTACTACAGGTGAGTTTTTACTCTAAAATTAAAATAGAATGGAAAAATTTTCGTTGATATAGTGCTGAATTGGAAAATGGGATTTTGTTTGTTTGTAGAACTGTAACTGTCCAGAAAAAAATTGCCTTTTGAGAAAATAAATGAGCAGGAGTGACAATAAAATTGAGTCACATAAATCTTATTTGAGTAGAAATCAGAACTCGGACTGTAATGAAGGAGAAATCTATCCACTTCCCCAGCACTGCACAAGTTTTTGGCTACTTGTGTTAAAAAGAGGACATATTATTGTTTCTAAGTGCTCGGCTTCTTGGATCTTTAACACTTTCTAATAGATTATGAGACAGAATTGCTGGCCAGTACTCAGCTTCAGGTAAAATGCATAGTACTGCCGATAGGCACACACATAAGTAAAAATGTAGCACTACCTAGCTCTCAGAACTAATAGTTCCTTTGTCAGGGAGGTGAGGGGGATCTGTCCCAGCTGCAGCCCAAATTTTAATTCATTTCTTCTGCTTTGATCACCTGAGTGTTGTTGAGATTTGCCCTTACATTACTGACTTCATAGTAAATACCTTGAAGACGTCAGCTCCAGACATTTCACCTATGCTCATAATACAGCAGTGGCTGCTCGAGGGAAGATGTTTGAAGAGTAAGAAGAAACACTCACTTAAAAGTGTAATTAGTCTATCATTTTTAATCTCTCTTCTTACTTAATTAATAATCTTGCAGACACTCAGGAACAACGTAGTGTACGACAAGAAATGCTTGCTTACATGAGATATTCAAAATGCCGTCTCTTAGCATTCATACATGCGTCAAAATGCTGCTGTAGCAATTCCCAGAGTTCCTTAGGTCTCCCTGAGAATTGCATATGGGCTTGCAAAACAAAACAGGAAGAGAGACTGCGTCTAGTACAGAAGCTCAATACATGAAAGCTATCAATGCTCCAACAAATAAGTTTTGGGGGATTAGGTCTGGAGAACATCAGAGCCGGGGAATCGTTTAAACGTCTCTTATTCATCTGTCACAGAATTTGTTACATACAAGCTGACTGACATGAACACTGAAATGAAGAGCTCCATTGTGCAGGAAACACAGGTTGTGCCACATTGATAAAGGCCTGTTATCTATAGGGTCAGGTGGATTATTCTCTTGAAAGCATTAGTTCATCCATTGAGCCTGTGTGGAAGTATGTGAGGCCCTAGCCGTCAGTCATCAGTGCTAAAACCAAACATTGACAAAAATATTTGTTGATGACATGCTTAATCTCTTATTATAGGATTTACTGATTGTGAAAACATGGTAGCTGATGGTGATGTAATGTAGAAAATGAATACTAATATCGAATCTATGTCCACATGACATAAAGTAGTTTATTTGTGTGTGGAAAACGTATCCTTAAAGTCTGGCCATACTTTTTCCTTAAATCTTTTATTGTGGTAATGTTACGTGGTATCCATATTACTTGTCAATTAGATTGTTTGCTATGCGTGTGACTGTGTTTTTTTAATTTGAGGATTTACATATGGGAGTTTAATGCTGTTTTCTTTAAAACCCTCAGAATGTTGGTGGCATCAAATAAAAGTACCAGTCCTAGTTAAATTAATTAGGAACAAAGTGCTAATTAATGTCTGGCATGCCAATTAGGAATGCAACACAATACTATGTCTTGCCACTAGAGAATGATTGATTAGTGGCATCTGTTCAGGTCCACTTAAATTTTCTCATGTTAAACATGACCAACCATTTGCAGATTGCAAAGAACTTTTCAGATTAATGAAACTATGCACCTTGTGTGACAGTTTAATTAAGAATAGTTTCTGGAATTACCACATTATACAAGGTGTTTCCAAAATTCTTTTACAAACTTTGGGGACAGGTACCTTACACCAAACCAAGGAAGGAAAAAAAAATTCACGTAAACACGTGTCTGAAAATCACGTATTTTTGAGTTATTAATGAAGTTCAATTTTCAGCTGCTATCCAGGTACAACCAACTACTTCACTTACCTGTTTGACTCATTGTATCCTGGATGGTGTCGTGTCACCAGGGATACTTGTTTACATTTGTCATTCATCTGTCTTCAGCTTGTCAATTTTGTACATTTACTACAGGTAATGAGTTAATTGAAAGTACTCAATTCATACATCGCAGGATATTCATTTTGTAAGCAGGCAGACATGATTTTTATGTATGGCTGGGCAAGTGGTAATGGACACGAGGCTGCATGGGTGTATTACACGGTCCTTCCAGACAAAAGCCAGCAGAGTCATCCAATCTTTAGTGCTGTATAATGTCACGTTGGTGAGACAGGATCCGTAGCATCACAGACTATTGGCTGAGGAAGGCCATGTGTTGCTCGTACCCCTGACCAGGAAGAGCACATTCTATGGGTTGTCGAGTGAAAGAAAAATGTCGCTGGCATGTATTGTATCTCCAAGTTCACCATGGAGGATCCTTAATAAGCAACTTGTATATCCATATCATCTTCAGCCAATCACCCATCACGGGAGAGCTTTCCCAATGTTCTGTTGCACAAACTACCGATCTGTTGTTCGTCTCTTCAGTTTTGTTTACAGGCAAATCAATGTTTGAAAGGGATGGAATAACAAATTTACCCAACCAATGCATATGGACTGATCGCAATATTCATGCTGCGGTACAGGCTAGACATCACTATCTCTATAATGTGTGAGCCGGAATTATAGGTGACTGTCTGGTGGGTCCATACAGTCTCCCAGCACATTGTGCAGGTGCTGTCTACAGGAACTTAATTTAGAACACCCTCCAAGAGGTGTCCTTGCAGATCTACCATGATGGGTGGATAGGTAGAGGAGGGGCAGTTCCATGACCTGCACATTCCTTACCACAGTCCTTTGGCTTTTGAACTTTGAGGTCACTTTTAAACAGCTGGCCTATGCAGGAGCCCATCTGGATGCAGAAATCTATCGTGTCATAGAAGCTTCTTTCTTCTTCTGGGTTGGCCCCACAGCCCCAATAAATTTGTTAAGTGACATGATTTCATAAGGATGTGTTTTAAATTACTTTGTTTGCACAACTGGTTTCAGGTACTTCAAAGTGCATCTGTAGTAATGGATGTGGACAAATCGTTGCAGTGTATTACAAAATCATGTGGATTTTCTTGTATTCTTACACTACGATACCCCATACGATGATTTTATAGTATTTTAAGTCTCGTCTGTGCCCTACACCAACAGCATAGTTATAACTAATTTGTATAACCTCAGTAATGTATTTGACTGTTTTATGCTACCCTGCTGTGTTGTTTTCTTACCCATGTCATACTCTATATTCCCTGTGAGCATTTTAGCTGTTAATGTGTTGCTTCATATTGTTATTGTACCCTCTGTTTTCTTTTTATCATTCCACATTTATACCAGCATTTGCACTAAACGAAATAAAGTTTCATTTTCATGTTAATGTATTTGCCATTGTTCTTGTTCAATATATGTTTATGTTATTGCAAGTAACATCTCAGCTGGTGAAAAATGTAAAATAGTTGTTATATTGTATGAGATGGCTTGTGCTATACTGTGCAGTATACAGATACAGATCATTTACAGCACTATATACATTTTGACCTCTTAATACTATTTGCTTTCCCTTTAATGCAGTGTTACAACTTTACCTTAACTATGTCCTATACAGACATAGGATATCCATTAGACTTGGCAGGTTTATTTGGCATGCAATTGATTTCTGATGCCTGTTTATTTAGTGGTGTGCTGTAATTGTGAACACTTCTTTTTCAATAAAGACACGGGTATAACTTCATGCATTATTCAACGTTTTGTACTAAAATGTAAAGTTCAAAATTCAACACTGTGTGTGCCACTTATCAATAGTGTACTAAACATATAAGGTAAATATTTAAGTTTTGTCGATGAAATATGATGTCTTGATGGTTATACTGAAACCCTCTGTGTTGGTGCTTGTGTGTGACACCAATTAGAATTTGAGTATCGATGACTTCCAACATAACTGTTTGTATAAGACAGATATGTACTCTGAAATCATATCAATAGTACAGCTCCTTTCATTTTTATTCTCTGACTGACAGTTAAAATTTTTGCATGCATTCATGCCCATGTAACAATCATTTGAACTGGTGCATATAGTGTGATTTCTAGTAAATGTTAACATTTTATTAGAGCAGTAGTGTTATTGTATTCAAAAGCGCTCAGCATGTCATGTGCTTTATATTTTAGATGATGACTGGTGACAACCATGCTGTGCACAGATATGCGTGGCTCAGGATTTTTTAATGAATTGACAATGATGTGTCCACTTATGTTACTATAGATGCAATTGAAAATGGGCTGTTTCTGAAACAAGTAATGCAAATAAATTAATTTAAAACACAGCCTCATGGAATCGTGTCATTTTTCAAGTGTCACAAGAGCCTGCAAAACCATTCAAAACAGTCAAGGAATGCAAATACACTTCTCGGGTTTGCCACCGGATTATATTGTGTAACTCGCACGATATTTCATCCGTGCAACTGCTCGACATCATCAGGCGGTGGTAGCTGTTACTACTGCTGCTACTGCTGCAAGGTTCAGCAGCTACCACCACTTGGTGATGTCGAGCTGTTGCACTCGTGAAATATTGTGTTACACAGTACGATACGGCGGCAAACCCGAGAAGTGTATTTGCAACATATCCATTGGGAAAGCATGAAAAGTCATATCCGTCAAGGAATATGTGAAAGTGTTGATTCGACAAGTGCACGCTTGTTTAGAAACAAGACGACGACATTTCAAGCATTTATTATCAGTTTGTGTTGATGAATTCCAATCCTCTGATTGTAGACTTCCATTAATAACTCTGAAACAAAGGATTTTCAGACATGTTTATATGAACTTTTTTCTTATTTGGGTGAAAGGAACCTGTCTCCAAAGTTTGTAAAAGTATTTTTGAAACACCCTGTATATTGCAGACACACGCAACACGAGCTTTACAGTAATTATTTAATAACCAGTTCTAAAGAACAGTGGAATTGAATAGTCAATATAGAAATCATACGTTTAAATGGTTTTTAACTGTGATGTGCAAAACTTACTAATTCTGATTTTGGAAAACAAATCAGAACTAAATATTGATCCATTTTTTTGCCCAATGGTTTTGGTTGCCTTTCTGGGTAACACGAACATTCCTCATTGTTTTTGTATTTCCACAGGGTCTCTTCCATCCAGCTCGTAAGGTCCGTGATGTCTATTGGAAGATCTACAACTCACTTTATATTGGTGGACAAGATGCACTTGTAGCTGGATATCCTCGAATCCAAAATGATCCAAAGAACCAGTACATCCGCTATGAACTTGACTATGTTCTTTAGCCACATCTTTCATTCCTTATTTTCTCTTGTACAAAGCCATTACTCAGTATCTTATATTTCCTGAATGCCGCATGAACGTATGTATGTCTGCGTGTGAATATGTAAGCTGTGTTGTTTTTTTTTTTGGAGTTTTTTAAAAATAACTTGTGTTCTCTCTCTCTCTCTCTCTCTCTCTCTCTCTCTCTCTCTCTCTCTCTGTGTGTGTGTACATGTGTGTGTGTGTGTGTGTGTGTGTGTGTGTGTGTGTGTGTGTGTGTGTGTGTGATAGGGCATTGTGACGTACCAAAAATTCCTGGTATAGTTTACAGTGACTCGTATATATTTATGTAAATTTTGCCATACTATAGAATTCTATTTACTTTTGTAAAAGTGCTGTTGTGCAGCAGTTTCGCACACTATTAATTATTTTATGTGAATGTAAAATAGGAATTATTTTGATTTTTGTTGAATAAAGTCTTGATACAACTTCTATTTTTTTCTCAGTAAATTTAATTAATATTTTAATGTGTGCATTTAACAGACCTATTTATCACGTGCTCTTTTCAAAATCCTGTTTACGTACTTCCTCCAACTTCACATATTATGCTGACTGAAGTCTTACTTGGTGTATGGTTTTAGTCTTTCCCAGTGTATAATTATTTTAAAATGTTATTGGGTATTCATTTGGATCACGCCACCCAGCCAATATGCAAGAACATACAAAGTTGTCGCCTCACTTGCCTCCCACAGTGCTGTTCTTCATGTTATGAATTATGGCGTATAACGTGGCGTGTACATCAATGTCTGTGTGAAAATGTGGATGGGGGATAATAAAAAGCCTATTATCTGTACAAATTCAAAATGTTGGTCCTGCAGCAGTTGCCACATCGTGATGTTACTTTCCTGTAACACCTTCACATGTCTTTATTCTTCTTACCTACTCTTTCTTTAGTATACGCTTGTAAATATTACTTCTTGCATAGCAGTTGCAAAGAATGTTACTAATTTATTACAAAATTGGTGCTTGTTTTAACCCTTTTGCTGCTGTAGATGAGTATACACGCCCTACTCTGCCATTTCCCAGGTGCTGTGAACATGTATAAGTGAGATGCTTGGGTTTTCCTACAGTGCTATTGATGTCTGTATGGGTCCTGAGTAACCAACCTCTCTCTGCAGTTACTTCCATATGTCTACGAATAAAGTATTCATTGTTTTATCATACAACATATGTGCCTTTTCTGTACTGTCATTTGCAGACAACCCCATTTTGATATCTTGAACAGTTTGTGAAATATGATGATTGTTACGACAGTCTCCAAAGTGCTCATGCTATGATGCACCCTAGGCAATAGGAATGTCTTCTTTTCTCCCATCCTCACAACCAGCTCCCATGTGTTGATGCGAAGTGGTCATTTTAATTTCTGCTGTGCTAGTGATGTGCGGTGGGAATGAGAAGAACCATACAGTGTTTCTGGACACAAGTTCTACGATATGATTCCTGATTGCTGCACTGATGATCTTGAGTGAACTTTCTGGTAAGTAGCTCCATAGGCACTCAGCTCTCCTCCACAGGACCAGATGGCTTTTCCTTCATCTAATAGTACTTGTGCTGCAGTCAGTTCTTTCATGTTTTAGTCTCTTTGGAGAGTCTGCCTTTCAGTCTCATGTTAGACCATTAAATATAAAACTTGCAGTACCATGTCACAGTGCTTTAATTCGTCATGTTCAAACCCTCATCATTTCCCAATCATACCAGATCAGATCACCTTGCACTGTGCATTTCTGTAGTCAGTTTTTCGTAGGCTGTTTAATTCTGCCTTTGGCCTACATGGCCACTGAATCCATCGACCCCCTTGCTAGAGGAGCACAACACTTGCTTGAGTGCACATGCATGTTAACATTACTGAGAACCCACACAGAACAACCGGTTGAGTGAAAAACACTTTTTGAATCTGTTTTTGTGCAAGCTGTGAGCTGTTTTGTATACCCATGTTAGGTTTATTGTGTGTTCAAATCATGGCAACCAGTACATTTGATTTTTTGCAAGAACTTGTGTGTCCATGTGGGCCACAGTGGGGTCCAAAAGTTGTGCTCAGACTGTTTATATACGTGACAAGCACCGAATTCTTCCAGCTCTTGGTAATTTCTGTAAGCTCCACAATGACTAGAGAACTGCATTTCTATTTCATTTAATTGCCATCTTTGTATTTTTTTCGCACTGGACTTCTTGTTTTTTTAAGAAGTGCAAAATTAATAGTTAAGTGAACTCAATAAAAAATTGATTGTGCTTCTTTGCAAACCTAAGGAGAAACCCTGATTATTCTGTAGTGTAACATGCATTCCCACCTCCCTTCCCATCGTTACCTTGTCTAAAATTCATATTTTGTGCTTGCACGAGTTCTGTCTCGGCCACGAGGATTTTTATCTTCTTTTCTGGAGACATGTTGTCTCAGCTCTACCAGTCTATAGCTCCATGATCATGTTTCAACACAAGTGGCAATGAGTTTATTCAGTAGTCAGGATAACAGTCAGCTTAGTTTAGTAAAGGGTGGGATCACTTTAAGTAACATTTGACTCAATCCTGAAACTTGGCAGGGAGGTATTTACTGCACTTATAGGCTAGACCAGCAGTAGGCAATAGTTTTGGCCACTTGTAGGTTGGGGCCTCGTAATGTAATGGAGGGCTGAGAACACAGGAGTGACTGAGACAGTTGGAGGAGATGTTATTGACATAGAGTATGTGGTGTACATCAGATGAAAACTGCACAAAGTATTCCCACTGGCAGAACTATCAGGGCAACATTTGGGTGCCTTTTTTTCTGACAAAACCACTTTGTGGAAGCAGAGGTTAGCAGAACACCGTACCTTCTGAAATGATTCCAAGCAATAACAAACTTTGAATTTCAGAAAAGGTATAAATTGTTACATAAAAATTCTGACAATCTTGGTGGGCCTCACAAAAGCCATTAGCAGGCCATATGTGGCCTGCAGAGCACCTTTTGCCCACGCCTGGGCTAGATAATATTGTACCCAGTTTCCACACCAAAATGTAAGCATTAGCATGAGGGAAATTCAAAATCTTGTTTGCTCCATTACAAGTGAATTTGAACTTGCTAATCTTTTGATTAATTTCACTTGATTTTTTCATGATTCATCATGAGAACTAAATCACCTACTTTGAACATTGGAAATTTCAGATTCTCGCCATGCTGATGAATCCTACCTTCAGCTTATTTTAGCATATTGTCTCTACATAGTTGTTTTTCTTCTTGTCTATCATAATTTCTTTGCAAGGAAGTAAATCTAGCAAATGTTCCACTAGTCATTTTAATTTCTCTATTTTTAATATTCCTTCAAGTAAAACCTATACTTTTATTGTTTAACATGTTCATGCTTTGTTCAAACTCTGTTACATACTCAAAGATCTGTGGTTTTGCTGGCAACAAGTCTCTTAGCTGGAACACTTGATAGGTGGTAAGTGAATATATTCACAGCCTGTACTTGGTTGTCTGCCATACTATCTCCCCATTGGTCTGAGCAAAATTGAGTATGTTTATCAGATAACACTCTCTTTGGTTTACCTGTGTTCACATAATAGGCCATGTTCATTTTATTATATACAGGGTGTATACGATCCAGGAAAAACCCGGGAATCTTTCCATCCGGGAGAAAACCAGGAAAAACCCGGGAATTGTTTAGAATTCCGGGAATTTTTCATTGTTTTAGTTTTCAGTTAAATTTTTGTGATTTTGACTGGTAAGACCAATACTCTAACAAAGGATATTATTGTATCCCACTACTGCAGAATGATACTGCAGCAACAAAACTTGAACAGGAGAAAAAAAAAAGAAAATAAAATTTAAGTTGCAAAGGAAATGCAGCGTATACAACAACAAAACAGTGCTCATACAAGCGTCTGCCAACAGTAAAGTGTGTCAAAGGCTTTAGGAACACTAAGCAATGCTTTATAACAACAAATTGCCTCCGATGAGCGTGATGTGACAACTGTTTAAATTAGATTAGTTTGAGCAGTTTACGGGCGGGTTCTTGCGCATGCGCAGTTGAGTCCCGTATGATTAGTACCTTGTCCCGCTTCTGGTTATGGAAGTGTGGCTAGGCACCACTACTTAATATTGGCCTGGTTCGGAAATATCGTAGATCCGGTGCTGATGCACAGAGCAGTCAGAGTTGTGGGGAGGTGGGTCCTCTCCACGTGAGCTGTGTTTACGTTCAGTGATTTTGTTGTTTCCTCTTTGTTTATTGCTCTCACGTTAAATGATAACAAAATGGATTTTTGTGGCCGGGGGCTATCAAATGAATTAAAATACGTTCGCATAATTACGGCAGACTAAAATATGTTAATAGTTTCAGATTTTATTTCCACCTATGACAGTCAAGCATTAATCGCTTTACAGAACAATGAAGTTATTTTTGCTGGTTTGCTAAAGAGATTTGGCTTCTATTTATCCTTTCTACTGAGGCAGTCAATTTATTTGAAACGAAGTGTTTAATTTCGCACTATTGGCTAGTATCAACTGTTAGCTGCATTTCAAGTGCACGTATGGCATTATGCTGTAATAAAGAACCAAACATGAGTACTGGTACTCCAAGAAAATTTACATACGGATGTGCATTTTAAGCCGAATTATGCACTTTAGTATGGTTCGCGAAATCCTGACGCTATTGAAGTATCCTTCGATGTATTGTTTCTTTTATGACATAATGTAAGATCTTTTAATGTTTCACACATACGAATGTATCCTTCGATGTCTTGTTTCTTTTATGACATAATGTAAGATCTTTTAATGTTTCACACGTACGAACATATGGGCTTCCTGCCTCATCGTAGCTGCGCAAGCGCGGTGACGCCAGTTATCTGGCGCTTTCTTGCAACTGCTGAAACGAACCTATTTATAACAGGTCGCGGGAAAATATTGCGAATGGTGGTTTGAAAAGCGTTACATACAAAGCAGATTTCCTTTTACGCGAGATGAATTATGTGCGAGAATGTACTATGAATTTCTTAAATCACAAAGCGTTTGACTCTCATTTAAAAATCAACTCTTTGAGGACGACCATTTAGAAGTATTTCGAGCCCAGAAGATGAGACATTTGCGTCGTTATTAAAAATTTTACTGGCACATTTGTGTGTGTATCTTAAAGTGCAACACGAGCAAAAAAGATCAACATTATATGTGGAAGCTTAGCTTCTCTTCCAACTTATTAATCTTAGAGACCAATATTATATGTGAATGCTATGTATATTAATTTAAGCCATTAACTTTTCTTGTTTGTGTATTCGCGCTACTTAAGAGTGATCTTGCTATTGGCTGACTACATCACATGTCCTATTGCTGTCATCAGCTGGCAGGATCACATGAATGAGCTATGACTGGCTTACAAAAACACATCGAAATCTCAATTTCAATGCTTCGGAAAGTGACGTGTTATTTGGTGGAATTCAAATGTATACCTTCGTAATACGAAAATATGCAGCGTACATGTTGCCCAAGGTCTGTCAAAACGTGTTTTTCCCCCTGAGTTTCGTTTACTAAAGTGCCGGGAAATTCAACGTCGGTATATAAAACCGTAAACATTCAAAGGACATGACTTTTACAGTGCCGAGGAAGAGTATACTGTCACTTAACACTGAAAAAAGTGTATTTTCATCAGGGAGAAAGTATGTTTTTAACCGGGAGATCTGGGACAAATCCGGGAATTTTTTTTCCTTGTCCACGTATACACCCTGATATACTGCCCTGCCTGTCACTTTCCTCGATGGGTACAGCTTTACAAATTTAGAAAAAAGTTCCACAACCACTAAAATGTACGAAAAGTTATTTGATATCGTTGGTAATTATCCGAAAATACCTAAGGTGATTATATCTGACATGTTGTCTGGTTTAATTGTTTGTATAGAATCTCTGTTTGTGGCGTTCATAACTTTGGAATTTTGACAAGTGTTGCAGAATTTAATCCTCCGCATTAATCTCCTTATTAGATTATTAAAGGTTATACACTCCAACTTATAGTAATTTTTTTTCTTTTTTTGGATCCACAATGGCCATATGACAGATGAAAACAAGCCATCGCCTCAGTCAAATTGTGATGCCCAACTGGTGCTCCATATTCCTGGGTTAACTTCTTTCTATGGATACAACACCCCTTTGTATATTTTATAATAAGTTCTAGCATTGATGGCATCAGCATCGTCAAATTTGACCTTCCCCAATTTCAAATCATCTGCATATTCTTGCAAATATTTCTTATTACATCCTTACCTTCTACAGCTTTAAAATAACTAAGCCAGAATTTTCCTGAATTCTATTCAGAATCTCATCGTTCCTGGTTAATCTCGACAATGCACCAGGAACATAGTTTCCTGTATCCTCAACATATCTAACATCCATGTCATACTGTTAAAAGCACAGCACCCATCTCATGAGGCTTATGTAACAGTCAACAACCCTTTAGAAAAGTCAGTGTTTGGTAGTCTGTGTGTATTATGATTTTATTTCCCCAAAAGTAAATCTTGAACTTCCTGAACCCACAGACAATGGCTATTGCCTCCTCCTCAGACAGGGTGTAATTTTTCTGAAACTTACTCCAGGTACAACCGGCAAAAGCAACAGGTTCCTATACTACCTTGCCATCTATTTCTTTCTTCTGAAATACAGACACTTCTAACTCAAAATCCAAACTGTCACCATGTGGAATGGCTCACTTAAATTTGTGTGACATAACTGAATTTCTCTAGCCAAATTATCTTTTAAATTATTGAAGGTTACATTGCACTCCTTTGTCCAAATGAAAGAGCTGTTCTTTTTAAACAAATGGTTCACATAAGGCTATTAAACACTTGGTTGTTTACATATTTGTGGTAAAAGGAACACAGGCATAGAAAGGCCTTTAATTGCTTACTTGACTTTGGTCTAGAACAGTTTCTTATAGCCTTCTCAGAATCTTTTTCTCTGCATTTACCATTATAATGTGTCCCAGGAACTTCATTATTTTGTTCATGAAATCACATTTCTTCAAGCTCAGCATCATTCTTCAAGCTCAGCATCAAAACTTTAACACCTTGTCCAAAACTATTAAATGCCTCTGCCAGGTTTTAGTGGCAATCATTACATCGCCAATGTACACAAATGTTTGAAAATTTAATTCATTACCCAGTATTTGATCTAGTACTCTAATAAATACTGAAACAGAAATGTTCAATCCGAAGTGTTCAACTTCATAATGATAGCACTTGCCATCAAGAAGAAATGCAGTATACTTCCATGATTCTGGATCCAGGACTACCTGTCAGCATCCAGAGTTCAAATCTACATAGGTCATACAATGTGTATTATGAAATTTTTTTGAGTAACTTGTCAGGATCTTCAGGATGATCAGCCTTTCATTTTACTGTTTTGTTTAGTACTCTCACATCACAAACATCCACATAATCTCTCTTTTACTCACAAGCATTAGGACCGTTACATTTTCTAATGTTGCATTCAGTAGCTCCTCACTCAGTCATTTGCTCTATTTCCTCAGTATTCTTGGATATAAAAATGGTATAAAGTGGTCTGAAAAATGGTTCATGTGCTGTCACATTCAAGGTATTTTCGTAACAAACTACCCTTCCCAGTGTATTTGAAAAACCTTTTTTATGCTCTATTAGCATTTTAAATAACCCTTCTTTTCAGCTCCTATTTCATCATTTAGGTCTCATACCCTCATAAAGTTTTTTTTGTTGTTGTCAGCCTCATTAGAATCAACTTGTAATCTTCCTCTTTATTCTGCATTGATATTGAATATTTAAGATTTTCTATGGTAGCAAAAATACTGTCAGTCTCGCGTGATTTTGCTTCATCATGTACACACCTTATGATACTAATACTACCACCACCTTCAGAATTTCTTGCATCATGAAGAACAGGCCAAAACTACTGTAGAAACTTCTCTTTGAACTCCAAGAACATTATACTTTTTATGTCGAAGTTCGAATGCTATCTCTTTGCACTGCTTGTCATGCATCAATTCCTAAATTAATACCGAGCGAGGTGGCGCAGTGGTTAGCACACTGAACTCGCATTCGGGAGGACGACGGTTCAATCCCGTCTCCGGCCATCCTGATTTAGGTTTTCCGTGATTTCCCTAAATCGCTTCAGGCAAATGCCGGGATGGTTCCTTTGAAAGGGCACGGCCGATTTCCTTCCCCATCCTTCCCTCACCCGAGCTTGCGCTCCGTCTCAAATGACCTCGTTGTCGACGGGACGTTAAACACTAATCTCCTCCTCCTCCTCCTAAATTAATTTTCTTTTGGTCCTCTCATCTTAGTTGGTAGCTCTCTTTCGCAATTCCTTATGGAATCCGCCGGATTCAGCTTCTTTGCTTCTTTTGAGGCTCGATTTCTTCTCTTTGCTCAATAGGTCTGATTTTTGAAAAACTAGAGGAGTACAACTCGTTTATTTTGCCATTCCATGCGTAATGAATTTATTTCATTACGAATTTACGTATGTAGTCAGTCATATCACCTACTCTTTCTTGTACTTTTGTGAAACTGGTTTGTACTTTTGTGACAAAGAGCTATAAAGTTAGTTTCCACTTTGTCCACAATTCGACTTTCTTAATGAAACGATTTCCTGCAGTGTATTCCCTAGCATCAGTTCTACTCTTCCTTCTATCATTTGTATTTCAGTATGAGATCTATCGCTGATACCTGTCACTTGGTTCTTGAATTTGTTACTTCATCTTTTACTGAAGAATTGGAAGTACTTTGTTCATTAACCTTTTGGCTCTGCAGATTCAGTATAGCCAAATTCACATCTATCCTGGTTGTTAAGTTTTCATCTAGATCAGAGATTTTATTTTCCAGTTCTCAATTTTAGTATCACTTTGTATCATAATATATTAGTCATAACATATTGGTTTGTGGAACCCTGATATTGCGATTCATTGTGATCATGTTAATGGTCATGTTCTTAAACATTTCCGTGGTTTCAGACCCAGAAGGTTGATGTTCCACCCGCATTGTTCGATTTTGTTGAGCGTTTTGCCGATCGAAAATTGTAGTCTCAGTCTCTAATTTGATCACTACTGATGTGGATTCGCAAAATGAGCACGTAATCTCAAGCACACTGTCACTGCTTACCGGTGGCGCTACCTGATGGCTATTGTTTTCACTCTCTCTCTGCTAGTACGTTTGGGTTGGGTTGTTTGGGGGAAGAGACCAAACAGTGAGGTAATCGGTCTCATCGGATTAGGGAAGGAAGTCGGCCATGCCCTTTCAAAGGAAACATACCGGCATTTACCTGGAGCCATTTAGGGAAATCGCGTAAAACCTGTATCAGGGTGGCAGGACGCGGGATTGAACCGTCGTATAAGCCGGTCCGAGTGGCCGTGCGGTTCTAGGCGCTCCAGTCCGGAGCCGAGCGACCGCTACGGTCGCAGGTTCGAATCCTGCCTCGGGCATGGATGTGTGTGATGTCCTTAGGTTAGTTAGGTTTAATTAGTTCTAAATTCTAGGTGACTGATGACCTCAGAGGTTAAGTTGCATAGTGCTCAGAGCCATTTTTTTGAGCCTTCGTCCTACCGAATGCGAGTCCAGTGTGCTAACCACTGTATCTGCTAGTATGTCCACCATCTGCAAGTACTTTGTCATTGCTAACACTGTCCAGTTTCATCTTTATTTTTACCAGTTCCTGGTTAATGGTAGGACTGACCATACTACTAAATTCTTTTTGTTTCCTCAGTAGTACCCTAATTCAATCTAATACAAACTATCATACGGTACTGAAATTTGTCAGTTCACTACTTTGGAAGTTGTTACATACACTTTACCAGATTGTGGTATTTTGTTCTTATGTGAACAGAACTTAAGTCTATTTTCCCAACAAAAAAAAATTGTCAGTGCTGTCACCGTCGCCACACGTAAGCAAATCCGTCAGTTCCACATGTAACTGATCGTTTTAATTTTGAAGTATATGAATCACGCGTAATCCAACTTTTTTAATGTTTTCGTAGTAGGGAAAAATTTATTTTTACCTAAGAAAATAACCATTATTAGCTAATGTATTAACTGTGTTTACTTTCAGCGGGATTTAGTTTCATACAGAAGGCGACTTTTAGTTACTGGAAATCCAATTTCGATGGGTAGATGCTACGTGAAACCAGCCTGATGTATCGTACATATTCACGGCAGAATGGCACGCGACCTGGCTGCTGTCTTTCGTAAACACAAAAAGTCATCTAACACGACACGCAATCTCTTCCTAAAAAAACCGACATCCATTATGGGCCATAAACTGGACACTATTAAACCTGTCTTACCACACAAAGATGAAATTATTTTTTATTTGTTACATCTTTATAGATTTCTGGCTTTTTCACCAGAGAAGCATTTCCATATACACATTTCCAGATGATACACAGTGAGAATAACAAGATTAAATAAGACAATGAAAAAATGTCTTAACAATATCTATTTAGGTTCAAGTTCTACAGTAGAAAACGACTAATTATTAGTAACTATCACATCATAAACGCTACGTTCCTATTTTTTAACCATTGATTTTAGTGCTGTTCTTGTCATCAACATGCTCTAAAAATACAAATACTTTCGTTGAGATATTTTATTACTCATTTCAATGCAAGTTAACTCTCAAACAGCGCAACGCATCAAATTTTTTTTTAACAATTGTTTCACAGTGCAACTTACGCTGCAACAGCCTTACAAGCTTTTCGGACTGTTTCTGACGACCCTATATGTTTCCTTCACGAGTCAGTTGTTCTACTAACTCGTCGAGGCAGTTTTTGAATGAGGCATTTGGAACAATATCCCATGAAGCCCTCTCCATGCCACCCACCTTAATCATGCAAGTATCTCAGTCTAAGTTTAAACCCCCTCTAATACTACAACAGAGCAGGAAATTTATGTGCGATCTCCTGTAAGTTTTAAATGAAATGTTGTCCAACTAAGTTTCCAGCGGCATATGTTTCTTAAAACAACTCTGCCTGGTCCATTTTTAATACTCATAATCAACTAAATTAACTCACATTTGGAATATATACTAACTTCACTAGATATTACCGCATTATTTATGACTATACACACACAACCACCATTAGTGACCAGCCTGTCTTTCCAATATACATCTAATTGGAAGTGTCTGCATCCTTAGCTGAGTGGTAATATGTTTGCCTACCGTGCAGAAAGCAGGCTTCGGTTCGATTCCGGTCGGGTTGGAGATTTACTCCACTAGTGGACTGGGTGTTGTGTTGTCCTCATCATCCTTTCATCCTCACCGACACTTTAGTCGCCCTATGTGGCATCACCTGAAATAAGACTTGCAACTTGGCAGCCGAACTTCCCAGACGGGGCTTCCCAGCCAACAATACCACATTGTCATTTCATTTCTAATTGCAAGTTAAAATTCTGGTGCTACTCACTTTCGGTTCCATCCAGTTTTCTGTGTACGTGGGCATTATACCATTTATGAGTAAGACAAATTCTGGGATGCTCCTGCAATTAATTGTTGCTGAAGAAATGATTTACGTCCATGGTGAAAAGTCCTGTCCAGTGTTCTTTGTTTGTGGATGATTTCTCTTTGTTCTGCTCTTCTTCAAGCCTTGCAACGACAACTCGTCAGTTGCAACTTACGATTAGGCGTTTGGATGACTGGGCGATGAAGAGTGGATTTAAGTTTTCCACCGAGAAGTCTGTATGTTTTCTTTTTAACCGTTCTCGTTCGATTTTCACCTTTCCTGGGTTGCGCTTGAGGGACACTATTCTTTCTTTTAAAGACACGGTGAGATTTCCGGGGGCTCATTTTTGAGTCGAGGCTCACGTGGTTACCTCATCTTAAAGACCTGAAACGGCAGTCGCTTCAGGCTTTAAGCATTTTAAAATGTCTTAGCCACAGTACATGGGGAGCTGACAGGACTTGTCTGCTCCAGTTTTACAGGGCGTTTCTGCGATCTCGGCTCGATTATGGGTGCACGGTGTATGGGTCTGCGAGGCCTTTGTACTTAAAGATTTTGGACGTTGTCCACCATGAAGGGCTGCGGTTGGCCACTGGGGCATTCCGCACTAGCCCCATACCAAGCCTCTGTGCAGAGGCTGGTGAACCGCCACTTCATATGCGGCGATGGCTACTTACGGTATGCCAGGCGTATAAAACTTTGTCCACACCTGCATACCATACCGTTGCTCAGCCTCCTCTGGCACGGTTATTTCATAACCGGCAACGTGCGACGCAGCCCTATGGGATTCGCGCACAGGATTGCCTCACTGCAATGTCTATGGCTGGTCTTCGTGTTTTACGTCGCGGTTGGAGCAGATCTCCACCTTGGCTCCTCCGGAGACCCAAACTTATTTTAGATTTGACTCGTTTTAAGAAGGATGGCACGCCAGATTTTACATTCCAGTCACTTTTTTTTAACATTTTAGATGTGCATCACGGTTTCACTGTCGTTTACGCTGATGGCTCCAAACAGGAGAATTTCCTTGGCTGTTCTGTTGTGTTCCCTGACCATGTTACCCGGATTCGCCTCCCTGCTGAATATACCGTTTTCGCAGCGGAGCTCCACGCGATCCTGACGGCACTGGAGCAGATGCATCGTGTTCGGGGCGATCGATTTCTTCTCTGCTCCGATTCTCTTAGTGCCTTACAATCGCTGCAGAACCTGTACCCGACTGAAGAGATGGTCCAGCTGATACATAGCCAACTGTACTTGCTCCAACCGCGGGGTAAAGAGGTATCCTTCTGCTGGGTGCCTGGTCATGTCGGCATATGGGGCAATGAACAGGCTGATCGGGCTGCCAAGGAGGCCTGCAGAGAGCAGGATGTGGTCCAGTGTCCTATCCCCTTGCAGTCAGTCATCGCTGCACTCAACAGGAAGTGCATGGAGTTGTGGGAGGACGAATGGCTGGCGGTGACGGCCAATAAACTGCGGTCGGTAAAGTCAACCACTCGGCCGTGGCGTTCCTCCTGTCGGTTGCTCAGGCGGGAAGAGGTGGCCCTCACACGTCTTCGGATCGGGCACTGTCCTCTGACGCATAGCTATTTATTACGGCGGGAGGATCCTCCGTTTTGTGATGCTTGTGGTGTGCACATCTCTGTCCGCCACATTTTAACAGACTGCATTTTATACCGTGATGCAAGGGCAGAAGCACAAGTTGATGGTGATCTGCCCTGTGTTTTAGCTAATGATGAGACGTGTGTGTCTAGGGTTTTTAAGTTTTGTGATGTGTCTGGACTCTGGCCTAAACTTTTAGGCTGGAGGTTTTAGTGTATTGCAGAGTGGCTGACTCCTCCCTTTTTTTCCTTGCGGTCAGCCAGCCACTTCCATCTGCTACATTGTTTTAGCCCCCCTCTCTCGTTTTCTTCCTGTGTTGTCCATGTTTTACTGCTGACGCCCTGCTTCATCCCACGCTTCGGTGTGGGTGAGCACATCTTTTCCGATGATTGTTTCCCGTGTTTTATGTTCCGTTTTATGTAAATATTCTGAGCTTTTTTTTCTTGACACCCGTCTCACTATGATACTGAACGGGCGCTGAAGACCTTGCTGTCGTGCGCCCACAAAACCCCTCTACTACTACTACTACTACTACTACTACTACTCTTTCTCTGATCTGCAACGACTGTTGGTATCTTACGTTAATTAGTGGGACTGATATTCTCTTGCTCTCTGAAATTAGTACGTATCTCACCGGGCTTGTGGTGGGGGTGTGGGTTCTCTATCGTAAAAAATCCACATAGAGCTGCAGTAAGCTGTTTCACATAAAACCTGGCCGGCAGACACCTGCCAGAGTCTAAGTCTGCACCGAGCATGACATGGGACAAATAACCTGGCCATGCTGCTAATTCTATGAGGCTGGCTATCTGCACAGTCTGACAACTCCGTGGGATGCGGCAGTTCCTGAAGGAAATCTTGGCTTCTGTTCGAATTGTTACATCTGTGCTCGTGGTGTAGCGGTGCTGGATTGGTAGTCTTATGTTTTCATCACTTTTTTGGGAGTGATTATTACATCCACAAGAAAACCTAAATCGGGCAAGGTAGAAGAATCTTTTTACCCATTCGCCGAGTGTACAAGTTAGGTGGGTCGACAACATATTCCTGTCATGTTACGCACATGCCGTCACTAGCGTCATATAGAATATATCAGACGTGTTTTCCTGTGGAGGAATCGGTTGACCTATGGCCTTACTATAAAATGTTTTCGGTTCCCATTGGAGAGGCAGGTCCTTTCGTCTACTAATCGCACGGTTTTGCGGTGCGGTCGCAAAACAGACACACTAAACTTAATACAGTGAACAGAGACGTCAATGAACGAACGGACAGATCACAACTTTGCGAAAATAAAGAAAATAAACTTCTCACTCGAGGGAAGACTTGAAGCACGGGACCACGGCGCTCCTGAGCTCACATTCTCTTTGGTATTGCATATCTTGCGCATGGACTACTCAGTTTGTATATTTTGCTCATTTTTTTCATAGTTCCACACAACTTCTTCCTGTTTTCTCGATTGATCTGTGTTCAGTTTTTCAAGGCCTATCCACTGTGCCAACTTATAACTAAATCTGAGGGGGTGCGATGGAGAGGTTCCCTTGTCAGCAATGAACTTCAGGGGACGTCATGTGACGTCCGCCCATAACGAATGATGAGAACAGTAACGAACAAAATTAGAAACAGTAGCGGTAAACAGCTTGTCGTTTGAAAGTAATGTCTCTCGATCGAAACCGCTTGGTGCCGAAATTTTTATAGCGTCTTTCGTCTGAATGCTGAAATCCTGAGCACAGGTACAATGTACGAGGACAGTTCAACAACTAATGCAACAATTTTTTTCTGAAGGCAGGTTGATTCGAGACCACCATACTATTCCCCACTCTTTTGGCTGCAAAACTTTATTTTCCCAGATAATTTCCATTCAATGTGACGGCCTTAGACCATCTTACTGGGCGGGGGGAAGGGGGGTGAGTCATCTATGCCCGCATGGTACCACTCGACTGGTTGACGTCAGAGCCAACGTCTTGCTGCATCAGTAACCCCCACCCCATCATCCGTGTACAGTTTCCTGCGGAATGTATCCTTCATTGAGCCAAACACATGGTAGTCGGAAGGTGCAAGGTCGAGGTTGTGGGGCGGATGAAGAAGAATAGTCCAATAAAATTTAGTGACTTCTTCTCGACCTTGTATTATCATGGAGCAGAAGAAGTACATTTGCATTTTTGTGGCAACAAACATGCTGAAGTCGTTTCTTCAATCTACTGAGGGCAGCACAATAGACTTCAGACTCGATCGTCGCACCATGAGGGAAAACATCAAACACAATAATCTCTTCAGAGTTCCAGGAGGCCGCTACCATGACCGGCTGAAGATAGAGGTTTGAACTTTTTCTGCAAGGATAGGTGGTGTGGCCCCACTGCACGGATTGCCGTTTTGTTTCTGGTTCGAAGTGATGTACACATGTTTCATCGCCTGTGACGATGTTCGACAAAAAACTGTCACGATCGGCGTCGCAACGCACAAGCAGTTCCGCACGGATGCCCCTCAGTTGCTGTTTACTGTCAGACAGCGACGAACCCAGCGGGGACACACCTTTCAGTACCCCTGCTGGTGGACGAGTGTGTCAGCACTGCTGACAGAGACTTTCATTGAGCAGTGAGGTGTCTGATTATGATCCATCGATCACCTCGAATGAGTGTGTCCGCACGTTCCAATATTGCGCGAATCACAGCTGTGTGCGGCCGGCTGGCACGCGACAGACGGGACAGGTTTGCGCGATCTTGTTGCGATGATAAGACGTCTTGCCCAAATCACCGTGCTTTTGTTCATTTCCAGGTCTCCACAGACATTCTTCAAGCGCCTATGAACATCTATAATGCTGTGGTTTTCCGCCGAAAGAAATTCAGTGACAGTTTTCTGCTTGGAACGCATTTCAGTTAACAAAGCTATTTTGAAGACTAGTATAGTGTCGCTACCTTAAAGAATGTCATGAAACTATGGGGTATTTTTTCAAGTGAGATTGGCCGAGAAAAAAAAAAAAAAAAAAAAAACATGTTGCGTTACTTATCGAACACCCCTTGTATTTCACTTCCTGACACACCGCTAATAATAGTTCCGCCGAATAACACTTCTGCAAAATATTTCTCGACGGACTGTCTGCCTCTGGACGCTGCATACACCAGACCTCTCCAGGACCCACTTGGCTGGTGATTGGCAATGGCTGCCGTGACGGCGCTGTATTCCCTCACCCCTCTGTCGAAAGCGTCAGCTAGCGCTCATCGCTTCGGAGAGTATAAAATGCTTTACTGTTGTTGATGCTTCACAAAAAGACTACGATTTGCATTTCACGCTCGACAAAAATGGAGGCGTCTTCAAATGTTTGTTGGCGACTATGGTGGCGCCCTGAGCAGACGTCATATTCTTCCAATGTTTTGGAGAGGAACAGTGGTGCAGCTACTAGTATGGTGTGGGAAACATTGTGTATGACTTCAGCTCATGGCTGGTGGTGATCAACAGGACTCGGACAGACAGCACAACAGTATGTCATGGACATCCTGCATCCTCACGTGTTAATTCTTGTGCAACAGTACCGTGGTACAATTATTCAGTTGGACAATGTTAGTCCGCATACAACACGTGTGTCTGTAAAATGCCTGCGTGACGTTGAGGCATCCCTGTGCCCAGCTATATCTCCAGTTCTGTCCCCAACAGACGATGTGTGGGACCCGCTTGGATGTTAGCACTGCCCCAGTGCCAGTACACAGGACATGAAGAACCAATTGAAGCAGTTGTCGGTTAGCTTGCCTCAGGAGAGAATACAACGGCTTTATGACGCTCTTCCCAACCGAATCTCAGGGCATGCATCCAAGCCAGAGGGGCGGGAGGGGGGGGGGGGGGGGGACAACTAGAGACGGGCAAAGTCGTTCATCCTTGGGAACTAGTTCACTGGTGATAGCTCTTTTTTTAGGAACCGTTCGTTTTTACTCATTCACCGTTCATTATGCTTGGTATATGGTTCTTATGAAAAATTGAAAATTAATAGCATATGTGACTGAAGATGGAAGGTGCCAAGAGGGGGCACTTGCCTCCCCCCTGGAGTACAGAATTTTTATTCATAACAGATTTCTCACACACTTGTAATTTTCGTGATTCTGCAGAACATCTCGTTTAGCCAACTGTAGCGTTATGTGGCTGATCGCAGTGAAATAATATAAGGTGGCGCACGAAAAACCGGCCCCGAATACAGACTACTCGCCAATTACGCACGATTCGTTGACCGCTTCGAGCAGAATAGATCAACATGTAATAATTAGGCAGAGAAGAAATAACGAATAAGCTAATGCAAACAACTTCTAAACAATAGATGTCGACTGGTAAGCGACAATGAGCACTCTAGTACTCGGGGCCGATTTTTCGTGCGCCACCCTGTACCACTGAAATAATATCGTAGGAGCTACCATATTCTCTTTACAGAATGTGACACCATGCACTTGATTACGAAGCACGGGCTTCATTCGGTTGTAAGTCGGTCTGCCTTCCATGACAATGAACATGCTCTTTTACCTCGGATCAAAAAAAGACGAAAAATGGCCACTCCTGTGTACCGTGCCGACGCCCTTTGCATGTGTAATAACAAAAAATCTTGCCTTTTTACAAGTATTTGTTCTAATGTTTATCGAAATAGTGGAGTAAGCTGATACGCCGTTTTGTTACCTGAAAAGATGTATGTATTACAAACCACGTAATTCTTATGTAATTTACGTAATCATGAAATACATTTCAATTACCGGTCGTGGACGCTGAATAGAATACGAAAAGAAACAGAAGTTCAGAGTTCAGAAAAGATTTGAAACGGATCTAGAATGGGCGAACGAATCGAACAACAACAACAACTGGATACTGAACTAACTATGAGCAGTCGGCAGTGGAACTGCGATTAGTGGCCACGCGAAGGAGGACGAGTCCTGGCGAGCGAGACCGAGACACATGGGAACGGGGCCGCGGCTGGAACGAGACCGACCGTTTCCCGTCCCCGGGAACTATAAGTAGAAAGCCGCGACCGGCACCAAGACAGACGGGAATGGGACCGAGGCTGGAATGAGACTGACCATTTTCTGTTCCCGAGAACAATAAGTAGAAAGCTGCGACCGAGACCGAGACAGATGGGAACGGGGCCAGGGCTGGAATGAGACCGGCCGATGTGCCGTTCTGGAGAGAGACCGACCGTTTCCTGTTCCCAGGAACTATATGTAGAAAGCCGTGACTGGGACCAAGACAGACAGGAACGGGACCGAGGCTGGAATGAGACCGACCGTTTCCCATTCCCAGGAACGATAAGTAGAAAGCCGCTACCAAGGCCGAGACAGGGCCGATCCTGGAACGAGACCAGCCGATGTGCCGTTGTGGGAATGAGACTGATCGTTTCCCATCCCCAGGAACTATAAGTAGAAAGCCACGACCGAAGTGAACTATGAAAGACCGTTCCTTACAATTCGATCCTCGCTCGTTTCGTTCATCTTCATGAACCGTTCCTTTGAAACCGGTAGTTCGCGAACGACCCATCTCTAGGTGTGTGTAACGCCACACTGATGAGTGGCCTTATCCTACCAAATCTGTTGTAAATATGTCTTGATTTTGTAATCACTGAAATAACACGACTTGCCACATCCTGAACCCACAAAGTTTGTTTCATTTCCTTCTCCCCTCCTGGGTGCTTCACTCCCTTTGTCAGGCAGTGCAGTCCATTTGAGTAACATTTTTTAATAATGCTTCATTTTTCTTAAAGTTGATTTAAAAATTTTGCTAAATCTGCATAGAAAATATTGCAGAAATGTAGTTTAAGAGGCGGGGGAGGGAGGGGGTTGGAACTGGTTCGGCAGTTGTGCGAGGGGGACAAAATGGTTTTGGAGTAATTCTACATTTATAGGTTCATGGAATGAAGTGGAAGAGCGACACAGCAGTGCTATGTTGTGTTGTAGCCACACTGACGGCAACCACATCACACTAAAAAAAAAGTCATAGTCTGTCGCTACCAGCTGCTAATGGATATTTCTTTGTAACAACCAACTTAGTCCTCAGACTATGGTCAGTCTTCTGACTGGTTTGATGCAGCCCGCCACAAATTCCTCTCCTGTGCTAACCTCTTCATCTCAGAGTAGCATTTGCAACCTACGTCCTCAATTATTTGCTGGATGTATTCTAATCTCTGCCTTCCTCTGGAGTTTTTTCCCTCTACAGCTCCTTCTAGTACGATGGAAGTAATTCCCTGACGTCTCAACAGATGTCCTATCATCCTGTTTCTTCTCCTTATCAGTATTTTCCTCATATTCCTTTCCTCTCCGATTCTGCGCAGAACCTCCTCATTCCTTACCTTATCAGTCCACCCAATTTTCAACATTGTCTGTAGCACCACATCTCAAATGCTTCGATTCTCTTCTGTTCCGGTTTTTCCACAGTCCATGTTTCACTACCATACAATGCTTTACTCCAGAATTTTCTTCCTCAAATTAAGGCCTATTTTTGATACTAATAGACTTCTCTTGATAAGGAATGCCTTTTTGCCAGTACTAATCTGCTTTTGATGTCCTCCTTGCTCTGTCCATCATTGGTTATTTTGCTGCTTAGGTAGCAGAATTTCTTAACTTCATCTACTTCGTGACCATCAATCCTAATGTTAAGTTTCTTGCACTTCTCATTTCTGCTACCTCTCATTACTTTCTTCTTTCTTCAATTTACTCTCAGTCCATATTCTGCACTCATTAGACTGTCCGTTCCATTCAGCAGATCATGTAATTCTTCTTCATTTTCATTCAGGATAGCAATGTCATTAGCAAATCGTATCACTGATACCCTTTAACCTTGAATTTTAATTCCGCTCCTGAACGTTTCTTTTATTTCCATAATTGCTTCTTCGATGTACAGATTGAAATGTAGCGGCGAAAGACTACACCCCTGTCTTACACCCTTTTTAATCCGAGCATTCGTTCTTGGTCGTCCACTCTTATTATTCCCTCTTGGTTCTTGTATATATTATATATTACCCGTGTCTTCCTATAGCTTACCCTTATTTTTTCAGAATTACGAACACCTTGCACCATTTTACATTGTCGAACGCTTTTTCTAGATCGACAAATTCACTGAACGTATCTTGATGTTTCTTTACTCTTGCTTCCACCATCAACCACAACATCAGAATTACCTCTCTGGTGTCTTTACCGACCTGATCGTCATCCAACACGTCCTCAATTTTCTTTTCGATTCTTCTGAATATTATTCCTGCCAGCAACTTGGATGCATGAGGTGTTATGCTCATTATGCGATAATTCTCGCACCTGTCTGCTCTTGCAGTATTCGAAATTGTGTGGATGATATTTTTCCGAAAGTCAAGCGGTATATTGCCAGACTCATAAATTCTACAGATCAACGTGAATAGTCGTTTTGTTGCCACTTCCTCTACTGATTTTAGAAATTCTGATGGAGTGTTGTTGATCCCTTGTGCCTTATTTGACCGTAAGTCCTCCAAAGCTCTCTGAAATTCTGATTCTAATACCGGATCCTCTATCTCTTCTAAATCAACTCGTGTTTCTTCTTCTATCACATCAGACAAATCTTCCCCCTCATAGAGGCCTTCAATGTACTCTTTCCACCTATCCGCTCTCTCCTCTGTACTTAACAGTGGAATTCCCGTTGCACTCTTAATGTTATCAACCTTGCTTTTAATTTCACCGAAGGTTGTTTTGACTTTCCTATATGCTGAGTCCTTCCGACTATCATTTCTTTTTCGATTTCTTCACGTTTTTCATGCAGCTCTTTTGTCTTTCCCTTGCACTGCCTGTTTATTACATTCCTCAGCGACTTGTATTTCTTTATTCCTGACTTTCTCTGAACACTGTTGCACTTCCCTCTTTCATCGATCAGCTGAAGTATTTCTTTTTGTTACCCATTGTTTCTTTGCAGTCATCTTCTTTGTACCTACATTTATCTTTCCAGCTTCTGTGATTGCCCTTTTTAAAGATGTCCATTCCCCTTCAACCGTACTGCCTACTGGACTACTCTTTACTGCTGTATGTACAGCCTTAGAGAACTTCGAGCGTATCCCACTTCTTTGCGTATTGATTCTTCCTGACTATCTCTTAAACTTCAGTCTACTCTTCATCATTACTGCATTGTGATCTGAGTCTATATCTGCTCCTGCTTGCGCCTTACAATTCAGAATCTGATTTCGGAATCTCTGTCTGACCTTGATGTAATCTAACTGAAAGCTTCCCGTATCACCTGGCCTTTTTCAAGTATGCCTCCTCCTCTTGTGATTCTTGAACAGAATATTCACTATTACTAGCTGAAATTTACTACAAAACTCAATTAGTCTTTCTCCTCTCTCATTCTTTGTCCCAACCCCATATTCTCCTGTAGCCCTTTCCTCTACTCCCTCCCCTACAACTTCATTGCACTCCCCTTGACTATTAGATTTTCATATCCCTTTACGTATTGTATTACCCTTTCAATAACCTTAAATACTTTCTTTATCTCTTCATCTTCAGCTTGCCACGTCGGCATGTATACCTGAACTATTGTTGCCCGTGTTGGTTTGCTGTCGATTCTAATAAGAAAAATCCTATCACTGTAACTTTTCACAGTAACACCCTCTCTGCCCTGTCTTCCTATTCATAACAAATCCTACTCCCGTTATACCATTTTCTGCTGCTGTCGATATTAACCTACCTCATCTCACCAGAAATCCTTATCTTCTATCCATTTCACTCCACTGACCCATAATATATCTAGGTTGAGCCTTTGCAATTCCCTTTTCAGATTTTCTAGCTTCCCTACCACATTCAGGCTTCTGACATTCCACGTTCCGACTCGTAGAACGTTATCCTTTCGTTGATTGTTGTCACTTTCTCATGGTCACCACCTCCTTGGCAGTCCCCTCCTGGAGATCCGAATTGGGGACTATTCCAGAATCTTTTTGTCAATGAAGAAATCACCATGACACTTTTTCAATTACAGGCTACATGTCCTGTGGATACACGTTATGTGTCTTTAATGCAGTGGTTTCCATTGTCTTCTGCATCCTCATGCTGTTGATCATTGCTGATTCTTCCGCCTTTAGGGGCAGTTTCCCAACCATAGGACAAGAGTGCCCTGAAACTCTGTCCGCTTCTCCGCCTTCTTTGACAAGGCCGTTGGCAGAACGAGGGTAACTTATTAGGTCGGGAAGTCTTCGCCGCCAATGCTGATTATTAATTTAAGCGATGGCGGGTTTCGAACCCGGGACCGAGGACTTTTGATTATGAATCAAAGGTGCTACCATAGAGCAGGTACCGTAAAATATTTACAATAAGTCACATGGCGAAATAAGATAAAGATCAACTAGCATAAATTCGATTAAATGTCACCGTTTTCAAATGGTATAACGTATTACACCGTTAACAATAAAATGTAGCTAACACCAGACTGTATGTACAGAACGAAGACAAACAGTGCTTTGTATATTTTATCATCGATAATATAATATATTTTACTACTTGACAACAGTGAAGTATGACGAATTTTATGTTATCTGACGCCATAAGTTACATTACATTTTTTAAACACCTGACACACCTGATGGTAGTCTGAGTATTGAAACAGTTAGTAATAAATAAGTATTTATTGTCAACTCTTGGCGGCGAACCACGTTTTCTTTTTTTTTTTTTTTTTTTAATTACTTACGAGCTTTGCGACATCAGCTTTACAAAGTACCAAACCACACTAGTTGTACAACTGTGCTTAGGCATCTACGAGAATCCATATATTTCCCGTGTTAGAATTATTGCAAAGTATGAACTTTTTCATTTTGTGAAGGCATTTTCACAGAACCAAGGGTAAATGGAGTGACAAACTGTTGCGCTGATGCCTTTCAACCTGGCGGGTGTAACCCATGACAACACAAACAAAAAGTTACCACCGCGTTCTGACGCAAGAAACTGTAGAGGGGCCGCAGTGACACGATGGAAATATCCATCCCGGCCGTAGAGCGAGACCAGTTATCACAGTTGCAACCCCCATTGCTGATGGTGACGCTGGGACTGTGACGACACAGTATAATACTGGGGGACAGATGTGGAGTGGTGTCCCGTATTACACAACGTCTGAGGGTAGCAATGCACTGCTTCTGGGACCTAAGTGGCCAAGAATGATGTCCTGTCACAACAGGATTGGGTTGGGCGACCATAAATACGACCTGTGCAGCTAGGCAGGATCTGTCATCATCTGCAGCCATGTCCCAGAGGTGCTCCTCGATGGCTGTCGACCTGATGTGGGTCGTGTGGGCTCACAATCATTAGACGCCGCCTCCGCTAGCTGTGAGACCACAGGCTGTACCTGATACTGACGGTACCAGTTGCTGGGCTGGGGTCTTCCATCTGGGGACCATCTACTGGTTGACTTCAAACGACTTCAGGACACCTAACCAACGGTTTGTGGTTCGCATCTATGCATGCCTTGCTGCCGAGTTGTCACCTCTCCTGTGTGTACGCTTTGCACTTGGGATGGTGGGACGTTGACGGTGTGACATACACTGGGGTCCTCGGTGTGCCACCACGCTCGAATGCTCCCTGGACTGGGCCCACCGCAGGCTCTTAGCTGGTCACGCATCAGCTCCATACAGCGTCACTGACTTACTACGGAGCCTGCTGTCGCTGCGTGCCTGCCTCCTGCAGCCTGTCGGGCCGTGACACAGCCCTGCACTCACCAAGGTGCCGACAATGCCTCGTCACCACAGCTACCTGCTCGACTTGGCGAATCTGTGACCCGGCCACCTCCTGAGTCTGTGTGCCCAGGTAAGCACAGACAAGCGTCCAGGGAGAGCCTGCACTGCTGACCACAACAAGATAATATTTCGACTGCTGTATTGGTTATAACGAATAAATTGGCTATGGTTTTCTCCCTGCTTCTGTGACTTTGCGATGGATGTCTACCTAGCTCTACACACCTGCTACACTGCCAGCCATCTTGTGTTATCATTGCGACCTGCAACGAGGTCAATAAACTCCCAAGCCCTACTGACCGCATTGGAAGGCCGAACAGACTATATAGATCAAAGGTATTTAAAATCCGCCTTTGCAACTACTAAAATTTCAGTAGTTGAAAAAATGGATTTTAAATACCCTTAAAATTGTAAAGGAATCATGGACGTTAAGGCCACATAAATGAAGAATTTACACGATAAATATTCTGTAAGACAAAAAAACTACAAACCACAAAGGAACTATCTCAATGGGAAGCCGACCGGTGTGGCCGAGCGGTTCTAGGAGCTTCAGTCCGGAACCGTGCTGCTGCTACGGTCGCAGGTTCTAATCCTGCCTCGGGCATTGATGTGTGTGATGTCGTTAGGTTAGTTAGGTTTAAGTAGTTCCAAGTCTAGGAGACTGATGACCTCAGATGTTGAGTCCCATAGTGCTCAGAGCCATTTGAACCATCTCAATGGACGGAAATCAGTAGATATAATGTACATGTACAGACAAAGAAATGATTATAGTTTCAGAAAAGTTGGATGATTTATTGAAGAGAAAGAGCTTCACAAATTGAGCAAGTGAATAGCTCGCTGGTCCACCTCTGTCCATTATGAGAGCAGCTGGTCGGGGCTTGCTGTTGATTAATAGAGTGGTGGTCGTTCTCCAGAGAGATATCGTGCACAAATTCTGTGCCATTTTCACGTTATATTGTCAAAATCTCAAGCTGATTGCTTCAAAGGTACTCATCTGGGGAGAAAACGGGCGATCTTGCTGGCCAAGGTAGGGTTTGGCAAGCACGAAGAAAAGCAATAGAAACAATCGCTGTGCCAGGACGGGAATGACCTTGCTGAAATGAAATGTAAGCCCAGGACAGCTTGCCACGAAGGGCAACAAAATGGGGTGTATAATATCGTCGACGTATCGCTGTGCTGTAAGGGGCGGTGAATGACAACCAAAGGGGTCTTACTATGAAAAGAAATGGCACCCCAGGCCCTAAGTCTTGGTCCTCAGGCTGTATGGAGGGCGACAGTCAAGTTGGTATCCCAGGGCTGTTCAGGGCGTCTTCAAACACGTCTTCAGCTGGGAATCTCATTGGCAGGAGTAGACGAGTCCCGCTTCGAACTGAGCCCCGTTGACCAGGCAAGATGTCTGGCAGACAAGCAGTCTGTCCAAAAATGAGCAGATGAAAAATTTAGTCCTCCATGCAATCGGTACTTTTCTTCGAAACCTTAGGTGTCGAATGACCCACACACCTATAGCTCTGCCTCAACGGGACACAGGTTCCTCTGCCGTCAAGACGCGTGTCCGCGAGTGGTACAGTCACGTCCAGACATCACGTGATCCCAACGCCTAGGTGCCGCGTCGTGACATTTTAACCGAGTAGTACAACCACCAGAAGGGTCGATAAGATATCGCGGATTAGCTGGAGGAACAGTCAAGGATCTTATTGCTCGCTGGTTACGACAATCAGATCAGCTGCGATTACGATGCAACTCAGATTACGATTTCGTCAGATGCCTCCGTGCTGCTTCTGAGATAATCTGTCATATTCTACTGCCACTTGCCCTAATAAGACAGTATATCTCGCGCTCGACTTAGATTATGTGATTTATGCCTTCTTTTTGCGTCCTCTGATTACATGTGTGTGTGATTTTTCTGACTGACCGAGTGTTGTCTACTGGTCCAGTAACAACTTTCTAGCGTCTGCACACTTTTGTCACCTGTTTAGTGCCTTTTTACCCTTTTCAATCTGTGTGCTTAACTATTAATATGCTTGTACGCATTTATGAAAATATACATATTTAACAGTGTGTGTGGTCGACTCTTATTAGAGCAGACTACTGCTGTCCTCTTTCATCCTTCATTTTTCCACTGCGATTGTGAAGGGAAGGAAGACCTGTAGCGGGAGATGAATTCGATGCTTTAGGCACAGTCATGCCAATGAGTATGGTTGTGTGTTTTCCTTTCCAAGCCACACACCCGGGGACGTGGATTCACCTTTGCACAATTGGGCGGAACATTGTGTTTGTATTTGTGTTCTCGTCCCCGAAGGCAAAGGCTTTCACTAATCTTACCGCAGCCGTGGCAGTTGTCGATGTCTGATTTTTGGAAGAACTAAGACCTCTGCAAACATTAACTAATACACAAAATCTAAGTCTACGCATCCTACCACTTACAGTGGGAAAACAATTTACGGAAGCTATTGATCTACTTCGTCCACAAAATTAAACTAGGGAAAAACAATAAAAACGCAGAAGTTCCTTGCAGAACAGGACAGAGCCGGGCAGCATTCCTGAAACTAAGATTTATGCTGAACAACAAGGATGCCCCAAATAAAATGAAGGCTAAGGTGTATACTGTGTGCTTACTACCAGTTACAACCTGTGGTCTGTAAAGTATCATTCTCACTAAGACAAGTCTTCGTAAATTAAAGTGCACATAACGAGTTGTGAAGCAAAGGATACTGGGAGTCGGGCTCAGGAATAGAATTCGATCAGATGATAAAGGTAACAGATTATATACACTACTGGTCATTAAAATTGCTACACCAAGAAGAAATGTGGACGATAAAAGGGTATTCATTGGACAAATATATTATACTAGAACTGACATTTGATTACATTTTCACGCAATTTGGGTGCATAGATCCTGAGAAATCAGTACCCAGAACAACCACCTCTGGCCGTAATAACGGCCTTGATACGCCTGGGTATTGAGTCAGAGCTTGGATGGCGTGCACAGGTACAGCTGCCCATGCAGCTTCAACACGATACCACAGTTCATTAAGAGTAGTGACTGGCGTATCGTGACGAGCCAGTTGCTCGGCAACCATAGACCAGACGTTTTCAATTGGTGAGAGGTCTGGAGAATGTGCTAGCCAGAGCAGCAGTCGAACATTTTCTGTATCCAGAAAGGCCCGTACAGGACATGCAACGTGCGCTCGTGCATTATCCTGCTGAAAAGTAGGGTTTCGCACGGATCAAATGATGGGTAGAGCCACGGGTCGTAACACATCTGAAATGTTATGTCCACTGTTCAAAGTACCGTCAAAGCGAACAAGAGGTGACCGAGACCCATACCATCAAGCCGGGTGATACGCCAGTATGGCGATGACGAATACACGCTTCCAGCGTTCGTTCATCGCGATGTCACCAAACACGGATGCGACCATCATGATGCTGTAAACAGAACCTGGAATGATCCGAAAAAATGATATTTTACCATTTGTGCACCCAGGTTCGTCGTTGAGTACACCATCGCAGGCGCTGCTGTCTGTGATGCAGCGCCAAGGGTAACCGCAGCCACGGTCTCCGAGCTGATAGTCCATGCTGCTGCAAATGTCGTCGAACTGTTCGTACAGATGGTTGTTGTCTTGCAAACGTCCCCATCTGTTGACTCAGGGATCGAGACGTGGCTGCACGATCCGTTACAGCCATGCGGATAAGATGCCTGTCATCTCGACTGCTAGTGATACGAGGCCGTTTGATCCAGCACGGCGTTCCGCATTACCCTCCTGAACCCACCGATTCCATATTCTGCTAACAGTCATTGGATCTCGATCAACTCGAGCAGCAATGTCGCGATATGATAGACCGCAATCGCGATAGGCTACAATCCGACCTTTATCAAAGTCGGAAACGTGATGTGACGTATTTCTCCTTCTTACATGAGGCATCACAACAACGTTTCCTCAGGCAGCGCCGGTCAACTGCTGTTTGTGTATGAGAAATCGGTTGGAAACTTTCCTCATGTCAGCACGTTGTAGGTGTCGCCACCGGCGCCAACCTTGTGTGAATGCTCTGAAAAGCTAATCATTTGCATCTTACAGCATATTTTTCCCTTTGGTTAAATTTCGCGTCTGTAGCACGTCATCTTCGTGGTGTAGCAATTTTAATGGCTAGCAGTGTACTTCAACAGAACAAATAGTCGTGCCAATGGAAAAGCCACATATAACGCTATCGGCTGCTATTATATTAGTAGTATTCCGATAATAATATTACATATGCGAAAGGATTTTTACTGTGTAAGAAGCTAACGATTTTCCTACTAACGTAAAAGGCGCGTGTAACACTATTATACGAGGAATTGTGCATATAGTAATACGATATTACAACTTTCATGGGATTGTACCCTGATTTCTGACTAATGGATGTGGGGATCAGTTCCTTTTCTAAAATTTTTCTAGTTCTTAGAAAGAAACACGGTAAAAATGGAATAATACTGAATCTACGATCTTTCTGTACCAAGTTATTTGTAATGTCCTGTGGTCGGCAGGGAAGAACTAACAGTCAATTTGAATACACTTTATTACAAGTAAAGAAAAACGTCTTTTTGGCATACGCTAAGTTTTATACGCAGAACAAAGAAAAAAAAAACAAAATACCGTACAACTCTGTGGTAGCAAAACAGATAAGAAAAGAAGACGATGGAAGAAAATACTGACCAAAACTACTCTACAAAATACAACGTGCTATTAAAAGATTACTGCGAGTGAATACGAGGCTAGGGCCGGCGTAAATACTGGCCGAGCTGTTCCTAGCGGTTGGTAAACACTGGCGGTCTGAAATTTTTTTCCTTTATTGAATTTCGATTCCCCCCCAAGGGGGGCGGGCAGGCAGCAGCTTAGTACGCCGCTATTCAGCCTACAGAATTTTTAAACCAGAAGAAAGAGACAATAAACAATAAAAGCAGGCGATAAAAACGATGACTTAAATTGTAAAATGGCGGAAGCCGGTCTGACGGTCTAGGCGTGCTTATAAAGCCAGGTTGGCGGAGTGATACATCAGTCATATGAGTTCCGATTGGTGTAACACTGTCACATGTCTGGCGAAGTAGTTCCGAGTTTTGTTTGAAAAGTCTGCTACTGTTTCTGTACGCTGGCGATGTTTCTCTCCGCGCTGCTGAAACGGGTTAGCAACCTATCTTGCGTGTCGGTTCTGCGGGCCCTCTAACTATAAGGGACCGCTACGACATTCAAAAATGGTTCAAATAGCTCTGAGCACTATGGGACTCAACAGCTGAGGTCATCAGTCCCCTAGAACTTAGAACTACTTAAACCTAACTAACCTAAGGGCATCACACACACCCATGCCCGAGGCAGGATTCGAACCTGCGACCAGTTCCAGGCTGAAGCGCCTAGAACTGCTCGGCCACAACGGCCTTCGCTACGACATTATTAAGTGTTTAAGGGGCTCCGGAAAGGCTCAAAATCATGAAAAGTTCAATTTTTACTTTTTTGCGTTTTCTGAATCTGCAGACTATTACCTTTTAATAGATATGTAATTTATTCAATTCCGAAGACTACAACTATTTTTAAATTTTTTTTGAAATGTGTTCTACATGGGCGTGACCCACTGTGCCGCTGTTAAACTGCTGTCAAATGGTGTTATTATTAACGTCCGTGTTCATCAGGTACATTTTAGTGATGTGAGATAAAGTATTTGTTGTGGCTAACCTGTGATGGTTCAATATATATCGCTGGTGTGATTGTCGATTGTTTCATGTTTATTTACTCTGTCGTTAACTCGAAAATATTCGTAATTAATTTTGTTTCTTGAGTCTCTGTTTTGTTGAAGTATAATAATGAGTAAAAGTAAAGTTATTAGAAATCCTCTGAAGGCTTTTAAGAAAAGGAGAAATGTTGGAAAGCCAAAGGTATGTGTTATTACTATTAACAATAAAGTCGATAACCAAGTGAGTGAACCTAACCTCTCAAGTACACCTGCCCATAGCAGTCAAAGTGGGAAAGAAAATACGTCACAGAAGAAGCTTGGTTCAATGAGTGAAAACTATGAATGTTTTATGGGCGAATCGGATGTGAATGAAATATTTGGTATGTCGGTTCTCAAAGGAATTTTTTCAAACTGTGTAAGATGTATTCATTGTAGTGAAGTTGGTCTGGAACTCTCCATAATAAAGCCCGTAGGACTTGCTAGTTAAATACAACTGAAATGTGATAAGTGTTCATACATGACCACCTTTTGGAACAGTGTTGCGGTAACTGCAACTGAAGAAAATGGTTGCAAAATCTACGAACACAACATTAGATTTGTTTATTCCTTGCGTTCAGTTGGTAAGGGTGGGTGCTACTGCAGGTGCAATTTTCTGTGGCATCATGAATCTTCCAAATCCCCCAACCAAGTTTACGACCTATAATAAATTAATAGGGTCTAAAGTAGAAGATGTCTGTATAGAATCTATGAAGAACGCTGTGGAAGAGGCAGTAATGGAAGATAATGGTAACAGAGATTTGACTGCAGCGTTCGATGGTACCTGGCATAAACGGGGACACACATCTCTTCATGGTGTAGTATCTGCCACCAGTATGTATACAGGGAAAGTTTTAGATGTAGCAGTAATATCAAAGTATTGTAGATGTCCACAAAAATATAAAGGTACACATGAAAAAGCTAACTATAGTGGCAGTAGTGGAGGAATGGAAGTGGCTGGTGTTGCCAGTATATTCCAGCGTTCTGAGGCGTGTGATAAAGTGCGATATGTTAATTACCTTGGTGACGGCGATTCTAAAAGTTTCAAACATGTTCAAGGACTGAAGCCCTATGGTGATGATGTTGTAGTGCAGAAATTTGAGTGTATTGAACACGTACAGAAGCGAATGGGAACAAGACTTCGGCGACTGAAAGCTTCGTACAAAAAACAAAAACTCAGTGATGGTAAAGGGTTGGATGGGAAGGGAAGGTTAACTGACAGTGTAATTGACAAAATACAGAACTATTATGGAATGGCTATTAGGCAAAATACACAAAGTGTCGACGAAATGAAGAAGGCTGTTTGGGCTCTTTTTTTTTCATACTTCTTCAACCGATGAAAATCCCCAACATAGCTTGTGTCCCAAAGAAGAAGACAGTTGGTGTAAATATAACAAAGGATTGCTAACTGGTGAAGTGTACACTCATAAGCATAGTCTGCCTCATGCAATAATGGAGGTGATAAAACCTACTTTCAGAGACTTAGCAGCACCTGAACTGTTGAAAAAGTGTATTCACGGAAAAACTCAAAACCCCAATGAAAGTGTAAATAGTGTTATATGGTCGAGAATCCCCAAGACTGTATTTGTTGGAATAGAAACACTTCACTTTGGTGTGTATGATGCTGTTGCGACTTTCAATGATGGCAACATTGTAAGGTGCAAGATATTTAGAAATATGGGAATGAAGATAGGTTCTAACATGGTACGAGCGATGCTTGCTTTAGACAAGGAACGCCTTCGGGCTGCAGACAGGGCTGTAAAGATTCTAGAAATACAAGCAAGAGTAAACAGGAGGAGGAACAAGAGGAAGCTGGAGGAGGAGTTTGCAGAGGATGAAGATAATCCATCCTATGGATCTGGAATGCACTAAAAAGTTAATACAATCTTTGTCGCTCGATTCCCAAAACTTTTATTTTCTCATACTAATTACATGTTTTCCAAGGATCTTCCAAACATATTTGTTTCAAACTTTCAGTAAATGTTACACAGTACCTTCTGCATAATTTAACACACCCTTTTTCCAAAAAACTGTATATTTTTGACTATATAAATAAAAAATTGCAAAAAAATGTTGTGAATTTTCATTACAATTGAAAAAAAATCATCTTTAATAACTGAACTAAAATTTTGTAAAATCCCTGTGTTAAGTTGTAGCCCATATTCCAATAAATAATCTGTAAAAGTTCAACTTCCTACCTCAAATACTTTGTGAGGAAAGATGTAATTTATAAGCGTTATTTTAACATTGCAAGTATAGGGCTTTCCGGAGCCCCTTAATAGATTTACGGTCGCCAGCCTATGTAGGCAAAGAAATGGTTTTTCAGAAAAGCAGAAGACGAAAATTTGGTCTACTTTCCTGCTGTTCCCTAATATAACTTCACAAATAAGTATAGCTCTGAGGACATAATTCTGAGAAAGACACAGGAATTTCTTAGCTACTACACCTATATGTATATATATAGTTTTTATCTTTAAAGACCACAAATTTTAATCATTACTATGTGCAAGAAAAAAATTTGACCAGGGGGGACTTCTATGTTTGCATTCTGTATAACCAACAAATTAAATACTTAAATATTCTAATCGCATAAGAAATTTTCTGTTCATCACTCTTTGTACTTTGTCGTTCAGTATTTACATGCAACCATAATTCAGTGTTACTGAGCCACATTACTGAATTTCATTTATAACTTAAAGAATTTTATCAGTATTTTACTCAGAACTTACATACTTTCACTTTAAAAAATTTGTTCACAACATTTATTTTCACACAAGATTGAAAATTAGTGCTTGTAGATACTGAATAAAGCACTTCAGTTGTTTTTAAAATAGGTTTCCTTGTAATAATCGAACACCAGGAAAGGACACTATATAGGTGAATGATTAACAATAAATAACAGGGTCAATCAAACTTTATGTTTTAACACAACAATTATTCAAAAAAGTTGATTTTGAATTAATGGCCCACACTTCTACACAATTCTAATTACACAGTTCGTAACCCGTTGGCTGTAGGCGTTGTGTGTGGTGGACAGTAATGGCGGCTACACTGCCCATGGTACAGCGTACAAGTTTATTGACATACGGATTAATTAATTCTTCTTGGGCGTCATTTTAACGTCCTTTACCTAGTCCAATAACTTGCACCGAAGCCGTAATTATTCAGCAGTCGTCATCCGAGGATATGGTGCAGCAATTTCCAGGCAAGGCATCGTCTGCTCCATCCGACTGTTGCCTCTTTCACTGCCGCCTACAGACTGCGTCCTCTCGTACCCGCTCGCTCTACAGGTAAATCGCCAAAAGTCCAAGCCACCTTTTACGATTCCCACAGTAATTTCCGTGCGGTAGAAAAAACTTCATCTTTTACATAACACATATCCTACACGTTGTCCCTAAGCATGTACCATTTTATACGAATGACAACTTGCATAAACATATTAAATTACACACACAAACATTTTAATTTCATTAATCCATGACAAAATACGAGGCCTGTCCAGAAAGTAAGTTCCGATTGATTGCGAAATGGAAACCACAGTGAATATCAGAAATGTTTTATTTGTAACAGTTAGCTACACCTCCCAGCTACTTCTCTACGTAGTCGCCGTTCTGACTTAGGCATTTGTCGTAGCATGTCCATTATAATTATCCGGGCTGTTATGCCGTGGTCGGTTGATGAATTCTGAGGTGATTCCCAACGTTTCGCCGGCGACGCTGGTGTACAAATCGCTTGTCAATGTGGACGGCACTCTTGGTGCTTCGACATCTTCTGCGAAGGGTAAAAAGAATGAAATAAGAGGAGTAGGTAAAACTACTCAATTTGTTCTTATTAATGGACCTACTTTATTTTGTGGTGCGAGGTTAAATTTTTCTTTAATGAAAGTTTCTTCTTCCAGTTTGGGTAACGGATGGATAACAGTTGCTTTCGTTGCTTGTAACAATGCAGGGAGAGCCAGTTTGGAATCCTTTGAAACTTGGGAAATCTTAGCTTACCGTACTATACCTGTTTCTGAGATTATTATTGCTAGTGAGGGTTCCTACCTTTTTCCACACGGGAGTTTGTCTTTGTCTTGTCGTAGACGATGTAAGATAAAGTCTGATTCCAGCATTCACTTATGGGTGCAGGCTAGTGGTCCTTCTTCTTTGGAAGATTGTCGCATTGTTGGTGATTGTACTTTATATAATCATTGAAGGCAGTTCCGAATAAACGGCCCTTTTAAGGGCCACAAATACTACACATTGATCTTGCCAAAAGCCGAGAAGCGATTCTTCTTAGTGTTGTAGCTCCCTGGGGCACTCTGGGATGCTCTCTGTGGCACTCTGGGATGCTCTCTGGACTGCTCAATAGATGTCGAGCACAGTCTCTGATTGGTTGTCTTGTTTTTGGCGCGCGATTCAAATTACGTTGGAGCAACACGCCGTGAAAGTTTACATTTTAGTATTTGTCGTAGCGTTGTACCAGCTTTTCAATACCCTCATCATAGAATTCTCCACACTGGCCTACAGCTCGTTGTCTGTGCCAAAATGTTATCTTCATAGACAGCGGTTCGTGTGACCAGAGATGAAACTCAGAGGCAGACAATTACATGCTGTATTGTGGGTAATGAAACATTTCCAATTGAAAACCATGCAGGAGCATCTTCATTGCCCCTGCAGAATGCGGCTGAGAATTGTCTTGAAGAGGAAACAGCACGACAATTATGTAATGTTGGCTGCATAGCATCAGGAGAAATTTCTCACCAGGCTCTCGTACTTGGCGGTAGACACTATTTTTTAGACATATTTCCGCGCTCACTGTGAGCTCATAAATGAGAAGAGCGACGTGATGCTATACTAGAGACACTGCTCAACACGTCTGTGCAAAGCTTTATCGGATTTTCATAATCGTTTCCATTTCGCGAACGATCGGAGCTTACTTTCTGGGCGCCCCTGGTATTATTTAGTAAATTATACATTTCACATATTTCTTTAGCAAAATACTAATGCGTATTCTTTACAGACGAATGGAAAAACTGGTAGAAGCCGACCTCGGGAAGATCAGTTTGGATTCCGTAGAAATGTTGGAACACGTGAGGCAATACTGACCTTACGACTTATCTTAGAAGAAAGATTAAGAAAAGGCAAACCTACGTTTCTAGCATTTGTAGACTTAGAGAAAGCTTTTGACAATGTTAACTGGAATACTCTCTTTCAAATTCTAAAGGTGGCAGGGGTAAAATACAGGGAGCGAAAGGCTATTTACAATTTGTACAGAAACCAGATGGCAGTTATAAGAGTCGAGGGGCATGAAAGGGAAGCAGTGGTTGGGAAAGGAGTGAGACAGGGTTGTAGCCTTTCCCCGATGTTATTCAATCTGTATATTGAGCAAGCAGTAAAGGAAACAAAAGAAAAATTCGGAGTAGGTATTAAAATTCATGGAGAAGAAGTAAAAACTTTGAGGTTCGCCGATGACATTGTAATTCTGTCAGAGACAGCAAAGGACCTGGAAGAGCAGCTGAACGGAATGAACCGTCTCTTGAAAGGAGGATATAAGATGAACATCAACAAAAGCAAAACGAGGATAATGGAATGTAGTCAAATTAAGTCGGGTGATGCTGAGGGAATTAGATTAGGAAATGAGACACTTAAAGTAGTAAAGGAGATTTGCTATTTAGGGAGTAAAATAACCGATGATGGTCGAAGTAGAGAGGATATAAAATGTAGACTGGCAATGGCAAGGAAAGCGTTTCTGTAGAAGAGAAATTTGTTAACATCGAGTATAGATTTAAGTGTCAGGAAGTCGTTTCTGAAAGTATTTGTATGGAGTGTAGCCATGTATGGAAGTGAAACATGGACGATAACTAGTTTGGACAAGAAGAGAATAGAAGCTTTCGAAATGTGGCGCTACAGAAGAATGCTGAAGATAAGGTGGGTAGATCACGTAACTAATGAGGAGGTATTGAAAAGGATTGGGGAGAAGAGAAGTTTGTGGCACAACTTGACTAGGAGAAGGGATCGGTTGGTAGGACATGTTTTGAGGCATCTAGGGATCACAAATTTAGCATTGGAGGGCACCGTGGAGGGTAAAAATCGTAGAGGGAGACCAAGAGATGAATACACTAAGCAGATTCAGAAGGATTTAGGTTGCAGTAGGTACTGGGAGATGAAGAAGCTTGCACAGGATAGAGTAGCATGGAGAGCTGCATCAAACCAGTCTCAGGACTGAAGACCACAACAAAAACAACATATTTCTTTACATAAGTTACAAATATACATTAGCAAAGCACTCTGACATCACATATACCACATTTTACAAATAGTCTTAGCATATCACAGTTATGTTGCGATAAAATTTAAAGGCAAAAAAAATTATAAATTTAGATGACTGATTCAAGAATACTGTTATAAGACGTCCTAAAGAGAATTGCAAGCCTGAAGTGACGACGAGCCACTGAACGATAGATGGTAGGAGCCACACTCAGGAACAGAATTCGATCAGAGGACAAAGGTAACAGGCGTCCTAGAGAGAATCGCAAGACTGAGGTTGCAATGGGTCAGACACATGGCTCGTCAAGATCGCAGCAGGTGGATCCGTAGAATCATTCACTGGAGACCATGAGACAAGAAGAGAGTCTTTGGAAGTCCTCAAAAGAGGTGGCTTTGACGTGAAACTGGTATGTGGAACAGGACGGTACTATGTGGCTCAAAATCGAAGACAGTAGAAACACATGAATGAGGCCTGTATCCTGCAATGGATTGAGATACGCTGAAGAATAAGAGATACCCGGTGTCTTCAACAAACTATGTCACATTGAGTCCAGAATTAAGTAGCAGTTTCAACAGCAGGGTCGTCAAGAAGAATGAACCGAAAGCAAAAAGTAAAATTCTTTCTTAGTTTTGGTTTTTACATTAAGTCAGTAAGCGGAAGAAAGTTCTGTTTAGTCGCTCAGTGACCTTATAGGCAACAAAACGGAGGATGACAGAGAGAAGGCCGTACTACTAAATTACATTTACCAAGATTGTTTGAGGAAAATCACACTACAGTTGCCTCCTTCAATCGCCACAACACCACTGAAATGACAGATTATGAGTGTCCTTTTGGGACTTCTAATTGTTTAACATTTCAATGTAATACTGCATAAATGTTTCAGCGTAATGTTCTGAGTGTAAAATGGAAGGTTCCTGTTATTACTGGCGTGTGATCTTCAAGCCGCGTAGCCTGTGTAGTAGTGACCTGAGCGCAATGTGACAGCGCAGCTTTCTGAATACGAAACGCAACACTGTGAATGTGCAGTGGTACAGAGTTTTCTGAGACAATATCCTAAATATAATAGGAAGTTTGACCTAGCAGTTGTGAGTGATAACCATTCAACTATCGAAAATGTCATATTGACGTGGGGTGTAGAACAACCATGTGCAGTTAATGACACTGACTTGAATTTATATACACTCCTGGAAATGGAAAAAAGAACACATTGACACCGGTGTGTCAGACCCACCATACTTGCTCCGGACACTGCGAGAGGGCTGTACAAGCAATGATCACACGCACGGCACAGCGGACACACCAGGAACCGCGGTGTTGGCCATCGAATGGCGCTAGCTGCGCAGCATTTGTGCACCACCGCCGTCAGTGTCAGCCAGTTTGCCGTGGCATACGGAGCTCCATCGCAGTCTTTAACACTGGTAGCATGCCGCGACAGCGTGGACGTGAACCGTATGTGCAGTTGACGGACTTTGAGCGAGGGCGTATAGTGGGCATGCGGGAGGCCGGGTGGACATACCACCGAATTGCTCAACACGTGGGGCGTGAGGTCTCCACAGTACATCGATGTTGTCGCCAGTGGTCGGCGGAAGGTGCACGTGCCCGTCGACCTGGGACCGGACCGCAGCGACGCACGGATGCACGCCAAGACCGTAGGATACTACGCAGTGCCGTAGGGGACCGCACCGCCACTTCCCAGCAAATTAGGGACACTGTTGCTCCTGGGGTATCGGCGAGGACCATTCGCAACCGTCTCCATGAAGCTGGGCTACGGTCCCGCACACCGTTAGGCCGTCTTCCGCTCACGCCCCAACATCGTGCAGCCCGCCTCCAGTGGTGTCGCGACAGGCGTGAATGGAGGGACGAATGGAGACGTGTCGTCTTCAGCGATGAGAGTCGCTTCTGCCTTGGTGCCAATGATGGTAGTATGCGTGTTTGGCGCCGTGCAGGTGAGCGCCACAATCAGGACTGCATACGACCGAGGCACACAGGGCCAACACCCGGCATCATGGTGTGGGGAGCGATCTCCTACACTGGCCGTACACCACTGGTGATCGTCTAGGGGACACTGAATAGTGCACGGTACATCCAAACCGTCATCGAACCCATCGTTCTACCATTCCTAGACCGGCAAGGGAACTTGCTGTTCCAACAGGACAATGCACGTCCGCATGTATCCCGTGCCACACAACGTGCTCTAGAAGGTGTAAGTCAACTACCCTGGCCAGCAAGATCTCCGGATCTGTCCCCCATTGAGCATGTTTGGGACTGGATGAAGCGTCGTCTCACGCGTTCTGCACGTCCAGCACGAACGCTGGTCCAACTGAGGCGCCAGGTGGAAATGGCATGGCAAGCCGTTCCACAGGACTACATCCAGCATCTCTACGATCGTCTCCATGGGAGAATAGCAGCCTGCATTGCTGCGAAAGGATGATATACACTGTACTAGTGCCGACATTGTGCATGCTCTGTTGCCTGTGTCTATGTGCCTGTGGTTCTGTCAGTGTGATCATGTGATGTATCTGACCCCAGGAATGTGTCAATAAAGTTTCCCCTTCCTGGGACAATGAATTCACGGTGTTCTTATTTCAATTTCCAGGAGTGTAGAAATAGACAGATCTTCATTGTTCCCAAAACTCACCGCACAGTGCTTCGACATGGTTCTGATTCTAATTCTTGCCTGAGCAACCAAGGTGATGAGGCCTAGGTCTGCTCTACCACCTTACACTTCGCTGCACGTCGCCCTGAAAAAAATCACGCTGCTTCACTGTAAAGAAAATCGCTATACATAAATCACGCAAGAGTAATGCGCGTGAGAATAATCGAATTTCAGTTTCAAAGTAAAGCGAATCAGTCCTTTTTTGGTTTAAAGTTATATTACACTCGTAGATGAGAAAAAGAGACAATGAAAATATTTCAGTTACATTTCGAATGAGCTCTACGAGTTTCTTTTGGGCACTGTCAGCAACAATCACATGGGTATGAATATGATACATTAAATCCTTTTAGAAAAACTTTTTCGTCTCACGGAAAGAGTAAAGTGTGCTTTAGTGAATTCCTGAGTACATGTGCAATAATCGCGAAATGGCGTCTCACACAATGTTCTATTTACCAAGAACGGAATGTATTATTTTATTCATCTTCAGCAACTGTAGTCGTATATAATCAAATAATAAGCAACCTCTTCAATATAATTTCACCACCACTCTGAGACCAACTTCAAGATATGCATGTCATTGGCTGATTGGCTCCTGTTCTGGTGTGATGTCTGCACTTGTTGGTTCGCTTCTTTGTACTAGTTTTATGCAGACACTGTGATCTACTGTAGCCATTTAAGAGTTCTTATTACATTAATGTATTGTAATGCTTATTGCTCCTGCATATTTTTTGGGACCATGGCATTTTGCTGCATGCACTTTATTATTGACACTTGCAAATAATGCGATAGGCATAAGTATGTACAATTTTTTATCTTTAAATTTAAAAAACTAGTTTTCGTCCCTAATTTTAATATTCTTATCTGACTTCTACTTATTTGTGGGATTTTCCTGTACAGCCTTCTGAAGAAGGACACTAGGTGCCCGAAACCGGTAAAGAAATTAAATTTCTTATATGCAACTGGTTGCTTATTTCATTACAAGAACACAACTTCTACATTTGGCTTGCGAAATGAAAAATCTTCCTCGGCCATGTAGCTCAAATGTTCTAGTGGACATTACCTTACCCGGCGTACACCGAGATGGAGGCAACGACATCCCGAAAGAGTAAGTCGCCACGCTATCATTGCCAACAGCACAAGCCGGAGACCCTCGTGCCCAGAAAGAAGCAAGTCAGAGAGTGACGTCATCGACCTCTAACAACATTGACTTTGGCAGCCCTGAGAGATCTTTTCCATCCACGTACTCAGCAACAAAGCTTCCTGTGGCAAAGATTTCAAAAACTACCGCCACTTCTCCTCGTACAGACACCTTTCGAGATATCGAAATAAGTGATCGCAGGACAGAAAATCAACTAAACGGACTCAGCAGACGAACGCGACTGGACCTTCTGAGATACCTATACGATTATGCATAGAGTATGCGAGAAAACCTGCTCCTCTTCTAGGGGCAGTCTCGTAGGACGCGAGAAGAATGTAGCTTCCCAGTTATCGGTAAAATGCGCAGGTCATTCCCGTTTCCAAGAAACTTTATCGGACAGACGTACGCAGCTATAAGACTGCATCGCTGTCAGTATGTCGTAGAATTTTCGGAACATGTTTTGCGCTTGCATTTGTGGAGCAAACACAAAAAGTATAGACGGAGATTAATTGCCTGCTGCAGAAGAGAGTGTCTGTATTTACACACACGTAGAATATTTTAGTAAATTACAATATTCCATAAACTGGTAAGACTTAGAACGTTCCAGAAATCACAAATGTTAAATAACTGCATATGGCGCGAATCAAACCGCTGACCCGTATGTTGCCATTCCGCAATGATAATTGAATTACACAAAAGCAGATAACACACAGCAGGGCCCAGTATATAGATTGGATCCAAAATTTGTGGTCACATCTTCGGATGTTGTTCGGGACATTTTCTGAGAATTTCGGTATAAGAGACCCGTGGTCTCCCTTGGCTGTTACGGAGTAATAATATGAAACTTCCTGGCGGATTAAAATTGTGTGCCGGTCCCCGGTCGTTTACCTTTCGTGGGCCGGGGTTCAACGAACTGAGCTACCCAAGCACGACTCACGACCTGTTCGCATTGCTTTACTTCCGCCAGTACTTCGTCTCCTACCCTCCAAACTACATAGAAGTTCTCTCGTGTACCTTGCAGGACTAACAGTCTTGGAAGAAAGGGTACTGCGGAGATATGGCTTAGCTACATCCTGGGGGATGTTTCCAGAATGAAAGGCAAAGGTCCAGAGATCGAGTCACGGTCCGGCACACAGTATTAATCTTCCTGGAAGTTTCATATCAGCGCGCACTCCGCTGCACAGTAAAAAATTCGTTCTGGAGAGTAATTATATACACTCTAAGACAAAAAAAAAAAAAAAAGACGCACCACGATTGGATTAATCCGAATGGGACGGAAATCGGTAGGTGTGAAGTACTTGTACAGACAAACAAATGATTACAGTTTCGGAAAAATTGGATGATTTATTTGAGACAAAGACCTTCACAAACTGAGCAAGTCAATAAAACGTTGGTCAACGTTTGACACTTATGCAAGCAGGTATTCGGCTTGGCATTGATTGACAGAGTTGTTGATGCCCTCTTGACAGGCACTGCTTTCTAATGGCCAGAACCGCTTCTGTGGCGTCTCTCTAACGTATCTACGCGCGAAGGACCGTTGAAAGTTCACGAAGGCCTCCCATACGACGGGAAAATTGCCAGCTTTTGATTTAGTTGCATTTACGACCAGCAAAAAATAAGAGCAGTGCCTTTATGGCGGGGTATCATTACCGCCTATTTAGTATCTCTCGTTCGCCCTCGTATCACACATCTAATCAGTAATCAAATCACAGTCAAAATTGTTTAATATCATTGCTAGCCTCGAACTCTTGTTAATCTCTAATTAATACATTACTGGCCATTAAAATTGCTACACCAAGAAGAAATGGAGATGATAAACGGGTGTTCCTTGGACAAATATATTATATTAGAACTGACATGTGATTACATTTTCACGCAATTTGGGTGCATAGATCCTGAGAAATCAGTACCCAGAACAACCACCTCCGGCCGTAATAACGGCCTTCATACGCCTGTGCATTCAGTCAAGCAGAGCTTGGATGGCGTGTACAGGTCTACATCTACATGATAACTCTGCAATTCACATTTAAGTGCTTGGCAGAGGGTTCATCGAACCACAATCGTACTATCTCCCTGCCATTCCACTCCCGAACAGCGCGCGGGAAAAACCAACACCTAAACCTTTCTGTTCGAGCTCTGATTTCTCTTATTTCATTTTGATGATCATTCCTACCTATGTAGGTTGGGCTCAACAAAATATCTTCGCATTCGGAAGAGAAAGTTGGTTACTGAAATTTCGTAAATAGATCTCGCCGCGACGAAAAACGTCTTTGCTTTAATGACTTCCATCCCAACTCGCGTATCATATCTGCCACACTCTCTCCCCTATTACGCGATAATACAAAACGAGCTGCCCTTTTTTGCACCCTTTCGATGTCCTCCGTCAATCCCACCTGGTAAGGATCCCACACCGCGCAGCAATATTCTAACAGAGGACGAACGAGTGTAGTGTAAGCTGTCTCTTTAGTGGACTTGTTGCATCTTCCAAGTGTCCTGCCAATGAAACGCAACCTTTGGCTCGCCTTCCCCACAATATTATCTATGTGGTCTTTCCAACTGAAGTTGTTTGTAATTTTTACACCCAGGTACTTAGTTGAATTGACAGCCTTGAGAATTGTACTATTTATCGAGTAATCGAATTCCAACGGATTTCTTTTGGAACTTATGTGGATCACCTCACACTTTTCGTTATTTAGCGTCAACTGCCACCTGCCTCACCATACAGCAATCTTTTCTAAATCGCTTTGCAACTGATACTGGTCTTCAGATGACCTTACTAGACGGTAAATTACAGCATCATCTGCGAACAACCTAAGAGAACTGCTCAGATTGTCACCCAGGTCATTTATATAGATCAGGAACAGCAGAGGTCCCAGGACGCTTCCCTCGGGAACACCTGATATCACTTCAGTTTTACTCGATGATTTGCCGTCTATTACTACTAACTGCGACCTTCCTGACAGGAAATCACGAATCCAGTCGCACAACTGAGACGATACCCTATAGCCCCGCAGCTTGATTAGAAGTCGCTTGTGAGGAACGATGTCAAAAGCTTTCCGGAAATCTAGAAATACGGAATCAACTTGAGATCCCCTGTCGATAGTGGCCATTACTTCGTGCGAATAAAGAGCTAGCTGCGTTGCACAAGAACGATGTTTCCTGAAACCATGCTGATTACGTATCAATAGATCGTTCCCTTCGTGGTGATTCATAATGGTTGAATACAGTATATGCTTCAAAACCCTACTGCAAACCGACGCCAAAGATATAGGTCTGTAGTTCGATGGATTACTCCTACTACCCTTCTTAAACACTGATGCGACCTATCGGTTAGCGTGCGGTTGTATATGATTCCTAAGTAGGGAGCTGTTGTATCAGCGTAATCTGAAAGGAACCTAATCGGTGTACAATCTGGACCTGAAGACTTGCCCGTATCAAGCGATTTGAGTTGCGTCGCAACCCCTAAGGTATCTGCTTCTAAGAAACTTATGCTAGCAGCTGTTCGTGTTTCAAATTCTGGAATATTCCATTCGTCTTCCCTGGTGAAGGAATTTCGGAAAACTGCGTTCAATAACTCCGCTTCAGCGGCACAGTCGTCGGTAACAGTACCATCGGCACTGCGCAGTGAAGGTATTGACTGCGTCTTGCCGCTTGTGTACTTTACATACGACCAGAATTTCTTCGGATTTTCTACCAAATTTCGAGACAATGTTTCGTTGTTGAACCTATTAAAGGCATCTCTCATTGAAGTCCGTGCCAAATTTCGCGCGTCTATAAATTTTTGCCAATCTTCGGCATTTCGCGTTCTTCTGAGCTTCGCATGCTTTTTCCGTTGCCTCTGCAACAGCGTTCGGACCTGTTTTGTGTACCGTGGGGGATCAGTTCCATCTCTTACCAATTTATGAGGTATGAATCTCTCAATTGCTGTTGCTACTATATCTTTGACTTTGAGCCACATCTCGTCTACATTTGCATAGTCAGTTCGGAAGGAATGGAGATTGCCCATGAAGCTTCAAACCGATACCACAGTTCATTAAGAGTAGTGACTGGCGTATTGTGACGAGCCAGTTGCTCGGCACCATTGACCGGGCGTTTCCAATCGGTGAGAGATCTGGAGAATGTGCTGGCCTGGGCAGTAGTCGAGCATTCTCTGTATCCAGAAAGGCCCGTATAGGACCTGCAACATGCGGTCGTGCATTATCCTGCTGGAATGTAGCGTTTAGCAGGGATCGAATGAAGAGTAGAGCCACGGGTCGTAACACATCTGAAATGTAACATCCACTGTTCAAAGCGTCGTCAATGCGAACAACAAGTGACCGAGACGTGTAACTAATGGCACCCCATACCATCACGCCGGGTGATACTCCAGTATGGCGATGACGAATACACGCTTCCAATGTGCGTTCACCGCGATCGCCAAACACGGATGCGACCATCATGATGCTGTAAACAGAACCTGGATTCATCCGAAAGAATGACGTTTTGTCATTCGTGCACCCAGGTTCGTCGTTGAGTACACCATCGCATGCGCTCCTGTCTGTGATGCAGCGTCAAGTGTAACCGCAGCCATGGTCTCCGAGTTGATAGTCCATGCTGCTGCAAACGTCGTCGAACTGTTCGTGCAGATGGTTATTGTCTTGCAAACGTCCCCATCTGTTGACTCAGGGATCGAGACGTGGCTGCAGGATCCGTTGCAGCCATGCGGATAAGATGCCTGTCATCTCGACTGCTAGTGATACGAGGCCGTTGGGATCCAGCACGGCGTTCCGTATTACCCTCCTGAAGCCACCGATTCCATATTCTGCTAACAGTCATTGGATCTCGACCAACGCGAGCAGCAATGTCGCGATAAGGTAAACCGCAATCGCGAGAGGTTACAATCCGACATTTATCAAAGTCGGAAACGTGATGGTACCCATTTCTCCTCCTTACACGAGGCATCACAACAACGTTTCACCAGGCAACGCCGGTCAACTGCTGTTGGTGTATGTGAAATCGGTTGGAAACTTTCCCCATGTCACATAGTTGTAGGTGTCGCCACCGGCGCCAACCTTGTGTGAATGCTCTGAAAAGCTAATCATTTGCATATCACAGCATCTTCTTCCTGTAGGTTAAACTTCGCTCTTCGTGGTGTGGCAATTTTAATGGCCAGTAGTGTAGAAGAGTGTGGCGCCACACATTGTCTACGTCTACACCTACCAATGCAAATCACCGAATGGTGCGTGGCGGTGAGTACTGTGCATCACTCATAGTCATTCCCTTTCCTGTTTCACTCGCAAACAGAGCGAGGGAAAAGCGACTGCCTATAGGCCTCCGCACGAGCCCTAATCTCTCTGATCCTTTCTTCGCGGTCCTTAACCAAAATGAACGTCGATGGCAGCAGAATCGTTCTGCAGTCTGCCTCAAATGCCGGTACTCTAAAATTTTCTCAACAGTGCCCCTCGGAAAGAATGTCGGCTTCCCTCCAGTGATGGGAATCACATTTGAGTTCCCGAAAGACCTCTGTAATACTTGCGTGTTGTTCGAACTTGCCGGTAACAAATCCATCAACTCGCATTGTCCACGTACCAGTGGATACAAAAACCTCGATGTACACCGAAAATACAGCAGTGTTTTCGCGAGACACTGGCCAGGATTCGACAGACTTGCTAAACGGATTCGACCGTGTCACTAAATACAACAGGTGGGGTGGCACGATGTGTCTTGTGAACATCTTTTTTTACTTGACACGGGTGAAGAGATAATACCACCAATACAAATAAATCAAGGAGTAAAACAAGGCTGAAGCTGTCAACGACGTTATCCATTATCTATATAGATGAGGCGATGAACGGAAAAAGAGATAGAACACCATCAGGCATAAATACTTGGAGGAATAAATATATTAACGCGATGTTATTCATGGGTGATCAAGTTGTCATACAAGACAGCGAAGATAAATTACAAATGGCATTACATAAGCACATAACTGCAAGCTACAGTTCGATCATATCTGTAAATAAGACTAAAATCGTAATCTTTTTAAGTATTCACCCAGTGTTAACAGAAACGTTTCTCGATAATAAACCGATAGAACAGGTAGTCGATTTCAAGTACTTAGGACGCGACATATCAAACGATCTGAAATGGATACACAGAAAAAAACCTGATACTTACCAGCGTATCTGTGGCACAATAAGGAGAACAGTTAAGGGTAATCCAAGGGGAGAAAGACAGCTGAAAATCTGTAAAGTCATGGCAATTCCTACTTTCTCATATGGGGCGGAAAGCTGGACGCTGAAAAACAAAGATTTAAGGCAACTAGAAGCATTAGAAACGAATTTTCTAAGATCTGTGAAAGGCTGCACTAGGGAAGGCACAAGTAAATATGAAGTAATAAGAGCAAATAGGGATCCAACCAAAAACCCAGAAGGTATTCCTGCGCAAAGAAAAATGGAGAGAACGTTTACTTCGTATGTTGCCACTAAAGCTTCCTAAAAGAGCAATCGAATGTAAATGTTCAAATGTGTGTGAATTCATAAGGGACCAAACTGCTGAGGTCATCGTTCCCTAGACTTACACACTACTTAAAACTAAATTACGCTAAGAACAACACACACACCCGTGCCCGATGGAGGACTCGAACCTCCGGCGGCAGGGGCCGCGCAATGGAATGTAAACCACAGTGGAAGAGAAGTATGGGAAGACCGATGATGAGACGGCGACACCAGAACAGGCCGTAGGCGTAACCCTGGAGTGGCAGAAGAAAATTTCAACTAACGATTTTATTGTTCAAATAATTTGCCGGAATGCAGCCATGTGTCGGCTTCGACAACTGCAGATATTTCGATAGGTGCACACACTGTCATTTTAAAGCCACAATGGCAATGGTAGAGTGCTGTGCGAGGAAATTTAAAACATCGGTACATGGGGCGTATACCGAATGACAACACACACACACACACACACACACACACACACACACACACACACACACATACAGCGTTATCCTAGTGTCGCCACACAACCAAAGATAACAGTCAGCAGTTATCAATACTGAATATTAATTACGAGGGTTCCCAGAAAGTAATGCACCGCATTCTTTTCTTCAACAAGTCTTTATTGAACATAGTGATAATTACACACTCGAAAGAATGGTGCTTTATCTACACACCTTACTTTACCACGTAATCTCCATCTCGTGCTAAGGCCTTCCTCCAGCGCAAAACAAGGGTGCGTGTGCCCTGTCGGTGGCAATCCTTGTCCTGGTGGCGGAGCCAGTGCTTCACTGTGCGAATCACCTCTCATCGTCCTCAAAACGTCTTCCACGAATGGCTCCTGTCCTCGCGAATGACAACATCAGCTCGCTGCAATATGTCAGGCGTGACATCAGTGGATGGCTTCCCCGACCGCTGCAAATCGTGGAGCTCCGCCGAACCACCTTCCGACGACCTCACCCTCCGTGCCCATCGACCAACTGTACTTCTGTCGACAGCAGATGCTCCACAGACTTTGCTCAAGCGTTTGTGAATATTCCGCACAGTTTCTTTCGCTGCAGTGAGAAATTCAATGACGGCACATTGCTTATAACGTACATCACCTACAGACGCCATTTTTAAACTGTCCTGCGGCTAAGCTATCTGTCGGAAGTGACGGAAACTTGACGTGCTCAATCAGGAGACTTCAAATAATACATACGTAAAGTTTCGCATTCGTAGCATTGTTTTCGGCTGAAAGAAAAAATGCGATGCATTACATTCTGGCAACCTTCGTACTAACGGGCGAACACGTAGCATTAATTCCGTCCCTCCGTTGTTTGGCCAGGGAGAGAGCAAGACTACAAGTAAAATTTAAGCAAAGCTTGCGTCCACTCTGAACTCGAGCAACCTTGAGTAATCTTTTGCTCATCTTGTCACAAAAACTAACCATCCTACGTAGACTTGATTGTCATCCTAAACAGTATCGAACTTAGTACAGGAATCGGATGATTTGTCGTAATATCGGCCAACTTCACTGTGTAGAAGTAAGAAAAATCTTGTGGAGAACCTTTTATTTAAATTTTATATTGTTGTGTTCAGTGTTATTTCTGCTAAACAGGATATAATGCGTTATATTGACAACTGTTCTGAAATAGTCATGTCACAATATATGTAAACTCGTGTGCTTCTTTTAAAATAATAGAGAAATTAAACCAAATTTACAGCTAAAGACCGATGTGCTCTGTCATAGAATAAGAGTCCACTCCTAACCCCAGTCATTTAATCTAGTGACGTTAACGCACTCACAGGGTATTTTTGCTGAGGTCTGACGAATGTCAAAAAGAGTGGAGTGTCAGAGAATGACCGCTATCTACGGATTATGGCTTCATGGAACCCTGACAGCAACGCCACCATGTTGAATAACGGCTTTCATGCAGCCACAGGACTGTGCACAATAGGCTGTATGATCAGCAACTTCACTCCCGACGTCCATGGCGAGGTCCACCTTTGCAACCACCACACCATGCAGCGCAATACAGATGGGCCCAACAACAAGCCGAATGGACCGCTCAGGATTGGTATCACGTTCTCTTCCTCGATGAATATCGCTTATGCCTTCAAACAGATAATCATCGGAGACGTGTTTGGAGGCAACCCAGTCAGGCTGAACGCCTTAGACACACTATTCAGCGAGTGCAGCAAGGTGGAGATTCCCGCCGGCCGGGGTGGCCGAGCGGTTCTAGGCGCTACAGTCTGGAACCGCGCAACAGCTACGGTCGCAGGTTCGAATCCTGCCTCCGGTATAGGTGTGTGTCATGTCCTTAGGTTAGTCAGGTTTAAGTAGTTCTAATTTCTAGAGGACTGATGACCTCAGAAGTTAAGTCCCGTAGTGCTCAGAGCCATTTGAACTATTTTTGGAGGTTCCCTGATGTTTGGTGGTGGCATTATGTGGGGCCGACATACACCTCTGGTGGTTATGGAAGGCGCCGTAACGGCTGTGCGATACGTGAATGCCATCCTCCGACCGACAGTGCAACCATATTGAGAGCGTATTGGCGAGGCATCCATTTTCATGGACGACAATTTGCGTCCCAATCATGCACATCTTGTGAATGACTTCCTTCAGGATAACAACATCGCTTTACTAGAGTAGTCAGCATGTTCTCCAGACTTGAGCCCTATCGAACATGCGTGGAATGGATCGAAAAGGCCTGTTTATGGACGGCGTGACCCACTAACCACTCTGATGGGTCTATGCCAAATCGCCGTTGAGGAGTGGGACAATCTGGACCAACGGTGCCTTGATGAACTTGTGGATAGTATGCCACGACTAACACAGGCATGCATCAATGCAAGAGGACGTGCTACTGGGTATTAGAGGTACCGGTGTGTACAGCAATCTGGACCACCACCCCTGAAAATCTCCTGTAATGTGTGGTTTTCATGAGCAATAAAAGGGCGAAAATGATGTTTATGCTGATCTCTATTCCAATTTTCTGTACAGGTTCCGGAGCTCTCCGAACCGAGGTGATACAAAACTTTTTTTTTATACGTGTACGTAGCAGAAAGGCTGTATACATGGATACTATAAATGATTCATTCGTTTTCAAAATTCTATATGAGGTGTGTCTTTTTAAACAGTATTAAGTGCACAGATCATAATTTTACAGAAAGCGAAAAAAAAGTTTTGCTTCCTAACCAAATGAGATATGACAGAATTCTCAACGGCAGGGCTTAGGTATTTAGATTATGTTCCAGAACTAGTCATGACTGAAATCATTTCCCAATTTGTGAAGGCGCCATTTTAATTTTTAAATTGCACTTAATTCGTTTTGAACCAATTCGCTGGACTAAATATGTTTCGATCCAATTATGTTTTCACACACATGGTTTGAAATGTTCATTTCACTTTTTTAATGGTTTTATTGTTAGACACAACCCAACACATAATAAAATAAAGTTATTAACATGTTGTTGACAATAGATCGATGTGTTACATTTCTGCATTTAGTTCTTCTTCCTCTTGCAAGAGAAGTATCAGGTACCAGACTCTTATTGTTCAACATTAACGAGTTACTCAGCTGTTTACACCAGAATGATAATGACGATTCAAAAACAGCATAACCACGTAACGCTTTAGGAGCGGTACTATAAACGACTTTATAGCCTACCTCATATAGGGCTGCCATAACTACCTGGGTTATCGTCGGGACACTCTGAGATGGGTGTGCAGAAATGAACTAAAAAATTGTTCAATTTAATTACTTTCTTATTTAGAATACAATTACATGGAGCTTGTTGCTATAGAAGTAGCTGTACACCATATTTTTCGAAAGATTTCACCTTTTTCAGCAAGTCTTTTTTCCATCTTCCATATTTATAAAACACCGTGAAAGTCAGCTTGTAGTCAAATCGGCACTGTAAGATTGATTTTACAGTCATTGGCAGCAGTCGATTTGTTTCATCAGTCCACTGGCCAGACATTAGAGAAAATACTCTTTCCCCAGTGGCGTTGTGTGCGAGACTAGAAACCAAATACTCGCACAATTTTAGCAGTTGACTTTTGTCTTCAGGATTTTCGGTTTCCTTGTGAAAGTAAATCCATCTTTTTCAGTCTGGAACCGCGTGGCCGTTACGGTCGCAGGTTCGAATCCTGCCTCGGGCATGGATGTGTGTGATGTCCTTAGGTTAGTTAGGTTTAAGTAGTCCTAAGTTCTAGGGGACTGATTTATTTATTTAATCGTGTCTGAGCTACATCTGTAATTAATTAATACGCTATATATACTAGATTACAAATACAAGTAAATGATAGTTATTCATTCATATATACACTCATGATCTTCACATATTGTAAGTCGTCATTATTGTCTAAAGCAAGGCTCATATCTCTCTCCAGTGTTCGGCACACTTCACTGCAGCGTCAATGGCCAACCACAGGTCTTGGAAAGTGCATGGGGCCAGAAAAGATGGACAGGTCAGCAGGTGTGTCATGGTTTGTTTTCCTCCACATTGGCAGGGCTCTTCTTCGGCGTATCCCCACTTGATCAGGTTATCCTGTGATCTTCCCATTTGACATCTAAGTCTATTTAGGCTCTTCCAGACTCTCCATTCCACTTGTGATCCAGCAGGAAGTTTTTCTTTAATGTTCCAACTTTTCAGACTGCCTTTATCCAATTTCTGTTTCCACATTGATTCTCTAGTTGTAGACTGACTTACGGTTAGTGGACGTTCAACTTTTATGAAGTCTTTCCTAGGTTTAAGTCTTGCCTCCGCTGGCTGATGTGCGTACAGGGGATGTCTTCCATCTTCGCACTGCCTGCTTCGTTCGGCCATCGCCAACGTTTGCCGTCTGATCTGTGGGGGAGCTATTCCAGAACACATATAAAGGAGATCACGGTTTGTAGGCTTCAGGCATCCCGTGATTAATCGACATGAGGCATTCAGTGCTGCGTCTAGCTTCTGAGCATGTGTCGATCTTCTCCAGACGGGGCATGCATATTCAGCTGGAGCAAAGCACAATGCCAGGGATGATGCATGTAGAATTTCAGGGTTTGCTCCCCAGTGTGAATTGGTAAGTTTACAGATTATGCCGTTCCGTGTGTTGACGTTCGTTCTAGTTTTCTCTACGTGTTTCTTGTAAGACAATGTTCGATCTAACGTGACTCCAAGATAAACTGGGTTTGGGCAGTGTTGAAGTTTAACTGAGTTCCATTCCAATTGTAATTCCCTGTTTGCTTCCTTGTTGTTTAGATGAAATAAACAAGTCTGTGTCTTTGCTGGATTAGGTCGAAGCTGGTTCCCGTTGTAATATTCAGTTAGTTCTTCTAAGGCATCTGTTAGGCATCTGTTAGGTTTGATTAATCTAGATTGGCATGCAATGGCTACATAATCAGCATAGATAAAGCTTCTTGTCGTCGGTCCAACTGGTTGGTCATTTGTATACAGATTAAAAAGTGGGGGGGGGGGGGGGGACAAAACGCTACCTTGTGGGAGCCCGTTCTTCTGGTTCCTCCAGCGACTTCTTTGTTCTTGAAATTCCACATAGTATCTTCTGTTGGAGATCAGTGATCTCACAACTTCAGTAAGGTGGTAGTTTCCCGTCATTTTGAAAATTTTTCCCAGGAGGATTATGTGGTTTATCGTGTCGTAAGCTGCTGATAAGTCGACAAACACCACGCCAGTTTTTTCTCCCTTCTCAAAACCGTCCTCTATGTATTGTGTTAGGCAGAGGACCTGGCCAGTGCAAGATTTACCTGGTCTGAATCCTGCTTGTTGTGGAATGATTTGCCTTTCTAGTTGTGGTGCTATTTTATTCAAGATAAGACGTTCATATAGCTTGAAAGGGCAGCACAGCAGCGATATTGGACGATAGTTCTTAGCATCATCTCTTGGTTTACCTGGCTTTGGGATAGCTACTACCTTCGCCTTCAACCATAGCTTAGGTATCGTCTTGTTTTACCAGCAGAGATTATAGAGTTCTAAAAGCCATTCCTTAGCTATGGGCCCTAGGTTCTGTATAAATTCATTAATGACGTCGTCGGGACCCGCGGCCTTCCTGGGTTTCAAGGAACTGATAGCAGCTTCCAGTTCTATTGAAGTGAAGTATGGCTCAGGTGGTATTTCAGTCACTTGTGGCCTCTTATATGAGGTGGCAGTCTTACTGTTCCTGGTTGGTTTACCATTCAAAAGGAGCTGGTGTGCGATTTGGTTAGCTGTTACGGAAACCTGATCCTTGGGGGCTGCCGGGTCGCTGGACAATCGCTTTATGAGGTTCCAAGCTCTTCTGCTACTGTGCTTCATGTCAAGACTCTCCAACGTATGTTTCCAGGACTCTTGTCTGTCTTTGCTTGTAGTTTCAATTAGCTGATCCCCAAGTTTTATGGTTTCTTCACTGAAAGGGTCCATGCTGTACTGCTCAAGGTATTCGTTATATATTTGTTTCATGTCGTTGGAAACTCCAGGAATGTAGAGTGTTCTGCAGCCTCTAGGTATGCTGAGTCTTGCTGATCTTTTAACAGCTTGGACGAACTTTCCGTAGTTTTTAATGTTTGATGGTAAATTTACGATTTCCATGTCTAAGGTGTCCGCAAATTTTTTCCAGTTGGCCCTTTTGAAGTTAAAACGTCTTTTAAAGGGTACTTTTTGTGGCAGTATTACTGGTCTAAACTTTAGCATGATTGGTCTATGTTGGGTCTTTGGGATAGGGTTGAGAACGAATTTGTTGCATGACCCGGACAAGGTTTTGGAAACAAATATGAGGTCTGGGTTATACCCTCTCTTCCATCTTGCACTATTGAATGACGCAGGCTGTTTCTGATCATGGATGAGATTCAGCTCGTGTTCTTCTGCCCAGCTTTCCAGTAGTTCTCCATCCTCATTTGTGTCTTGATAGCCCCACACTCTATTGTGACAGTTAAAGTCTCCCATTATTAGCTGTGGGTGACAGACATGCTGGCTGAAAGCAAACCTTTCCCCTGGCGGTTTATATATTGATGACACCGTAATGCTTCCGATAGTAACAGAAATGATTTCCGTGTTGTTAACGGTGTAAACTTGAATGTTGGATACTTTGATTCCAGGCCGAATAAACAGAGCACTTCCATATTGGTCGTGAGGGCACTCCTTCACCAAGGTCATCCCAGGAATATTTGGACGGCGTTGTGATGGCCCTCTATGTGTCTCCTGAAGGCAGAGAACACCGCAGGAATGAAGTTTACATGTGTTGGATATAAATTCTTCTTTTTCAGATGATATGCCCTCGATGTTGAGAGATATGACTGTCAAACATGGCTCTGAAAAGGGCCTTTCCTTCGTTTTAGATTCTGAATACGTGTCGTTTTAGATGTAGCTCAGTGTGTGGAAGGATCTGCCGGTATTTACCGTTGCCCAGGGGACGCCCGACTGTACTTGTACAATCTTCTGGGAGGCTCCTTCATTGTCCCCCAGGGGACTGATGACCTAAGATGTTAAGTCCCATAGTGCTCAGAGCCATTTGCACCATTAAATCCATCTTTCTCCCACGTAGTGTTTAGAATTCCTTTCTTCCGAGTCACACTTAGTTTCTAAGAAGCTCTTCAGATACAAATATTGCTGAAAACGATTGGCGCCTGAAACCTTCATATTATTTTTAATCATTCATATAACAGTGTTTTCAATCATCACAGTCTGGAGTTTCTTACAGCGTCATCCAATCAAATATTTGATAGTTATTTTTAAAAAATAGCCCAAGGGCTACTACTGCAGTGGATGACCGCTGCGTATGGATTATGGCTCGGAGGGACCCTGACAGCGACGCCACCATGTTGAATAATGCTTTGAGTGAAGCCATAGGACGTCGTGCTACGACTCAAACTGTGCGCAACAGGCTGCATGATGCCCAACTTCACTCCCGACGTCCATGGCGAGATCCAACTTTGCAACCACGACACCATACAGCGCGGTACAGAACGGCCCAACAACATGCCAAATGGACCGCTCAGGATTGGCATCACGTTCTCTTCACCGATGAGTGTCGCATATGCCTTCAACCAGACAACCGTCGGAGACGTGTTTGGAGGCAACCCAGTCAGGCTGAACGCCTTAGACACACTGTCTAGCGAGTACAGCAACGTGGAGGTTCCCTGTTGTTTTGTGGTGGCATTATGGGGGGCTACAAAGCAATGGAACATGATAGATCACAATTGAGCCCGTCTGTGAACGCGTGCTTGACCAGTAGGAGGCAGTAACAGAGTACTTCAGGAAAGCTTCAATGAATGAAAGGTGCCCTACCGCTCAGACATTATACAAAATGTATAAAGACAATAACAACAATTTTTTTCGTATTTCTACGACCAGTTGCGCGAGAGTGCAAAAAGGTGCTCCAGTCTGGATCTACTGACCTTTCCAAGCTGCGGCAAGATCTCACCATTTTAAACAAAACACTTGTCCAAATAGTAATCGTAAAAGTTTATCAAGTGGATTTTCTTCATCCCAAGCCACATTTGGTTTCATCGTTTGAAAAGCAAGTAGTAACTTTGCGAACCAGCGGAAGAATGATTGTCGATACTGAAATAGGAAATAACAAAATTTGCATTAACTTTATTCTTTACCTTGTCAGTGAGATCCCGTCTTCCGAAGTATGTTACAGTGCTCTGCAATGTATCATCTATAGCATCAGAAAAATGTTTAAGAAGAGTAAAGGACAATATCACATCATTAACTTTGGAGATATGTATCAAACCGGCCATCCTGTATGTCGCGGAACTCCAGTAGAAGGAAATCAAGTTTGTGGAATGGGAGAAAGTGACAGTCACGGCTGGATTTTGGTCTGAAGTATCAAAATATGAGGATGCAAGTAGACAGAAGCCTTTTAGTGAATTCTCCAAATTCGGTAAGATACTTCTAATGCTGCCTTGACCAAATGCAGATGTAGAGAGGTGCTTCAGTGAAATGAATATTGCCAAACGTTCGTGTAGGAGCAGGATGGGTAACGCCATGCTCAATACTACTCTGATGATTCATGCTGGACTTCGGCGCCTCGGAATGTGCTGTCACGAATTTCAATTTGCAGATGCAGCTCTGAAGAAAATAGGTAAGACTCAAAATAATTGAATAACCATATAAATGTATAAATGGTTCGAGTTTTCTGCATTATCATGCTAAAACTAAAACTAAACTCCGCCTGAACTGGCGATGAAAGCCCAACGGTGCCGACCGGCCGCCGTGTCATTCTCAACCCACAGGCGTCACTAGATGCGGATACGGAGGAGTCAGCACACCACTCTCCCGGCCGTATGTCAGTTTACGAGACCGGAGCAGGTACTTCTGAATGAAGTAGCTCCTCAGCTTGCCCCATAAGGGCTGAATGCACCCCGCTTGTCAACAGCGGTCGGCAGTTTGGATGGTCACTCATCCAAGTGCTAGCCCAGCCCGACAGCGGACAATATCACATCATTAACTTTGGAGATATGTAACAAACCGGCCATCCTGTATGTCACGGAACTCCAGTAGAAGGAAATCAAGTTTGTGGAATGGAAGAAAGTGACAGTCACAGCTGGATTTTGGTCCAGAAGGGAACCAGTGTTACCACTGCGGCAAGGTCGTTTACAAAATAAATATTGATTGTTTCACAGGCACCATCCAAGCCTACGGCAAGATTAGTGGTGTTAGTAGTGATAACATAGGACACTCAACATTAACGCAATTCGTGGAAGACGTGATGACCCTGCAGTACCTGTTCTACATATAAGTGAATTTAATATTTTTTCCTGGCCGATTTCTAGGATATTTTTACAGTTGGTTAGCCGAAATACGTGTCACAAAGTTGACAACACTGGTTGAAACACTGCATTCATCACTATCATACGGGCCAGCACCAGACGCGAAGGCACGAGAACCTCGCTGCAGATCACGATTATGTCAGATTCGCGTAGCCGTCACATTTTTGACGGGTAGTTAAGACTGTGCCCACCTCTGAGTTCCCTGTGATGTCCTCCTGCAGCAAGAATCTGAGCTATCTCGATACAGATAGTGTTCGATTCTTGCCCAGGCCAGCAAGTTCTCCTGATTTCTGACCCACTGAAAACATCTAGTCACGGGTTCCCGAGGGATTCGCACGCCGCCACTCACCAGCCAACTCTAGCGTAGAGTTGTAGCACCGTGGAATGACATACCCCCACCTGTCATACAAGTTTTATGTCCAAACATGTTAAAGATGTCGTTGCCGCTAGACTTTCCAGCTCTGTGTACAAAAGTTGGCACCCTGTACACCACCAAAGCTTCCAACTACGCTCTATAATCGCATGAACCAATGTTATTTCCTATCCTCACTGGCTTGGCACTTTTGATGGCAAGCAGTATATTCTTTGGGCAATAGCTACCAGCAATTCATCTCGCAAATGCCGGCTAGAAGTGTTTTCGCGTGAACGACGGCCGACGCCAGATAAAAAAGTAATCCTCTTATGTTTACAACTCGTCTACAGGAGGGCGAGAAGATCACACAATTGACGGATCGGTTTAGATTGTGACAGATCGATACGGAACTACACGTGCGTCAGCTGACGCGTGAGACTGCACAAACTGTGCGCAGATCTCCGTGTGCTGATAAGATAGACCGGTCAATCAGTGCGTAACAGGACGGACAGATCGAGTGGCCAGTATTGCCTTCCGCCCTGGACCGTGCTGAGCTGTGACCAGAGGTAGGTAACAGCGGGTGGTACGCCTCCATGTCGTCGAAGTTTCTGGATAACAACTCTACCTCGCGAGTTTGGACCACCAGGTATGCGGTGGAGAGACATGGTCGATCCTCCTTTTCAAGCGAATTCTATGTTCAGTGCCAAAAGACACAACTGGATATTCTTATGTGTGGCCATAAACATTTATTCAGTCTGTACCGTTTGCCATTGTCTGGCAGAGCAGGTTGGATAACATGTTCTCCACAAAAGGGAAATATCATTTGCCCCCCTCCCCCCCTCAGACATTACGACATTAAAATGTCGAATCAAAACACCTTCAGCCGTCTAAATTTCCATTTTTTTATTTTATTAGAGCAACCAGTTTCAGCGCTACATTACGCCATCTTGAGATCCCCTGACCGACTTGTAGGAAGAATCCCACCTCTGGTCCAGTCAGGATAGAGGCCAGCATTCAAGTGACTGGTATCCGTAGATTTCTTCCTAACACAGCGATCCCTGAAGTTGGGGATTTAGGCGGATGAAGGGGTTTCAGTTTGACATTTTGTACTGAACACTCAACGTCCCGCAACCATCTGTATAGAAGTGGACTTAGAGGTTAGGGCAGTAGTTCCTTTTTACATCTATACCTGCATACGTACTCCGCAAGCCACCGTATGGTGCGTGCTGACGGTACCCTGTACCCTCTACTAGACATTTCCTTTCCTGTTCGATTCGCAAATAGAGTGGGGAAAAACGACTGTCTTACGCCCCCGTATGAGCCCTGAATTCTCTACCTTATCTCCGTGGTCCTAACCCGTAATGTATACAGGTAGCAGTAGAATCGTTCTCTAAATTTTTTCAACGCTGTTCCACCAGGATTCCCAGCTGAGTTCATGAACCATCTCCGCAACACTCGTGTGCTGATCGAACCTACCGGTAAAGAATCTAGCAGCCCGCTTCTGAACTGCTGCTTCCTTTAACACGATCTGGTGGGGATCCCAAACACTCGAGCAGTACTCAAGAATACGCCGCACTAGTGTTCCATACACGGCCTCCTTTACAGATGAACAACACTTTCCTAAAATTCCCCAACAAAACGAAGTCGACCATTCGACTTCCCTATTACGGACCTAAGTGTTTGTTCCACTTCATATAGCTTTGCAACGCTACGCGTAGATATTTAATCGACGTGACTACGTAAAGCCGAACATTACTAGGGCAATACTCGAACTTTACGGGATTTTTTTTTCTGCTTGTCTGCATCAGTTCACACTTTTCCACATTTAGAGCTAGTTGTCATTAACCACACTAACTAGAAACTTGTCTACGTCATCTTATATCCTCCTACAGTCACTCAACAACGAGACCTTCCCGTGTACCACAGCTTCATCGGCAAACAGCCGCATATTGGTGCCCACCCTGTCCGTCAGGTCATAGTATATACGGAATAAGAGCGGCCATATCACACTACCCTGAAGAACTTTTGACGACACACTTATCTCCGTTCCTTTGTGAGCTTCATAGCGCCGTAGACAATGGTGCTTAGGTTGACGCCGTGTTCGTTCACCAAAGGAATGCATTTGACACTTTCCCCCAGTGGCACTTAGCTTGCCTGCTGTCGGAGCTGATTTGCGACTGGATTCAACAGTTCCTTGCAGACAGAACTCAACACGCCGCTCCTAACGCGACAAAATGGACAGATGCAAAGGTAATTTCGGGAGTACCATAAGGAAGTATGATAGGACCGTTTCTGTTTTCAGTGTGTGTAAGTAATGTAGTAGAAAGCGTCGGAAACTTTTAAAGACTGCTCGCAGATGATGCAGTTGTCTAAAAGAAAGTACCGACTCCAGAAGACAGCATCGATTTGCAAAATGACCTACCGAAGACTGACGAATGGTACAGTCTCTGGCAGTTGACACTCAACGTACAGAAGTGTCACATACGTACATAGGAAAAGAAAACCACTTCTGTACAACTAAACGATTGATGACCAACTACTGGAGACAGTAATTACTGTAAGAGCGACCTTAAGTGGAATGACCACATAAAATGTTGTGGTCTTCAGTCCAGAGACTGGTTTGATGCAGCTCTCCATGCTACTGTATCCTGTGCAAGCTTATTCATCTCCCAGTACCTACTGCAACCTACATCCTTCCGCATCTGTTTAGTGTTTTCCTCTCTTGGTCTCCCTCTACGATTTTTACCCTCCACGCTGCCCTCCAATAGTAAATTGGTGATCCCTTGATGCCTCAGAACATGTCCTACCAACGGATCCCTTCTTCTAGTCAAGTTGTGCCACAAACTTCTCTTCTCCCCAATTCTGTTCAATACCTCCTCATTAGTTATGTGATCTATCCATCTAATCTTCAGCATTCTTTTGTAGCACTACATTTCGAAAGCTTCTATTCTCTTCTTGTCCAAACTATTTATCGTCCACGTTTCACTTCCATACATGGCTACATTCCATACAAATACGTTCAGAAAAGACTTCCTGACACTTGAATCTATAGTCGATGTTAACCAATTTCTCTTCTTCAGAAACGCTTTCCTTGCCATTGCCAGTCTACATTTTATACACTCTCTACTTCGACCATCGTCAGTTATTTTGCTCCCCAAATAGCAAAACTCCTTTACTACTTTAAGTGTATCATTTCCTAATCTAATACCCTCAACATCACCCGACTTAATTCGACTACATTCCATTATCCTCGTTTTGCTTTTGTTGATGTTCATCTTATATCCTCCTTTCAAGAGACGGTCCATTCCGTTCAGCTGCTCTTCCAGGTCCTTTGCTGTCTCTGACAGAATTACAATGTCATCGGCGAACCTCAAAGTTTTTATTTCTTCTCCATGGATTTTAAATCCAACTCCGAATTTTTCTTTTGTTTCCTTTACTGCTTGCTCAATATACAGATTGAATAACATCGGGGATAGGCAACAACCCTGTCTCACTCCCTTCCCAACCACTGCTTCCCTTTCGTGCCCCTCGACTCATAACTGCCATCTGGTTTCTGTACAAATTGTAAATAGCCTTTCGCTCCCTGTATTTTACCCTTGCCACCATCAGAATTTGAAAGAGAGTATTCCAGTCAACATTGTCAAAAGATTTCTTTAAGTCTACAAATGCTAGAAACGTAGGTTTGCCTTTCCTTAATCTATTTTCTAAGATAAGTCGTAGAGCCAGTATTGCCTCACGTGTTCCAACATTTCTGCGGAATCCAAACTATCTTCCCCGAGGTCGGCTTCTACCAGTTTTTCCATTCGTCTGTAAAGAATTCGTGTTAGTATTTTGCAGCCATGGGTTATTAAACTGATAGTTCAGTAATTTTCACATCTGTCAACACCTGCTTTTTTTGGGATTGGAATTATTATATTCTTCTTGAAGTCTGAGGGTATTTCGCCTGTCTCATACATCTTGCTCACTAGATGGTAGAGTTTTGTTAGACCTGGCTCTCCCAAGGCTGTCAGTAGTTCTAATGGAATGTTGTCTACTCCTGGGGCCTTGTTTCGACTTAAAATAAGTAGTAGGAAAAGCAGATGCCAATCTGAGATTCATAGGAAGAACCTAAGGAAATGTGACTCGTCAACGGACGAAGTGGCTTACGATGAGCTTGTTCGACCCAATCCTTGAGTATTGTTCGTCAGTCTGATACCTTACCAGGTAGCACTGATAGAAGAGGTAGAGAAGATCCAACGAAGAGCGGCGTGTTACGTCACGGGATCGTTTAGTCGGCGCGAGAGCGTTATAGAAATGCTCAAACTCCTGTGGCAGGTCACACAAGCGAGACGCTGTGCATTTACCATCGAAATTTCGAGAGAGCACTCTCCGGATGGAGTCGCACAACATATGACTTCCTCCCACATAGAGCGGTTCCTCCCCCCCCCCCCTCCACCCCGCCACCGCGTCGGAGGTTCGAGTCCTCCCTCGGGCATGCGTGTGTGTGTCGTCCATAGCGTAATAGGGACCGATGACCTAAGCAGTTTGGTCCCATAAGATCTTACCACAATTTTACATATTTACCTCCCACATACGTCTCACGAAGCGACCTCGACGGGAAAATTTGAGAAATTACAGAGGCTACCGACAATCATTTTCCCCTTCCCCCGTTGCGAGTGGAACAAGTAAGGGGAGGTAAGTTAGTGGAATCAATTTTCATGTAAGGTAATTCCTTAGAAGTTTGAAAACTTTCATTGAAAACAGAAAGAACTAGACTTATTGTACTGTTCTAGGTTCAGTAAGAACATGCTTTCTATTAAACTGAATGGAAATATAAAACTTCTGTGATTTTTCTTGTTTAATAACGGATTTTATTAATTATATCAGCCGGCCGGAGTGCCCGAGCGGTTCTAGGCGCTACAGTCTGGAACCGCGGGACCGCTACGGTCGCAGGTTCAAATCCAGCTTCGGGCATGGATGTGTGTGATGTTCTTAGGTTAGTTAGGTTTAAGTAGTTCTAAGTTCTAGGAGACTGATGACCTCAGAAGTTAAGTCCCATAGTGCTCAGAGCCATTTGAACCATTTTTTAATTATATAATTTAAAGATTACGAGGGTTGGGACTTCAATAGTGGCAACTATTTATTCACAACCGATACAAAAGAATTACATATTTGCACCTGTTACTGTCCTTCAAAGTAGTCACCAGCGTTGTGCAGAACCCGTTGCCAGCGATGTGGAAGGCGTAGTATACCGTTAGCAGAGTCTGTTCTGTTGATGGTGAGCATGGAGCGGTCTACTGCTTGTCGAATCTCTGGAACAGTTCTGAAGCGAATGCCACGAAGTGGTTCCTTCATCGTCGGAATCAAATCAGAGTCACAAGGACTTAAGTCCGGGGAGTACGGTCGATGGTACGAGAACAGTACTTCCCAGTCCCATCGATTGAACAGAGCAGCCACAGCTTGCGCTGTATGCGCCCTCGCATTGTCGTGCAAAATGTTAGGTGGGTTGCGCAGAAAGTGTCACCCCTTCTGTCGCAAACCTGGTCGCAGGTGGTGCTCCAAAAAGGAACAGTAATACTGTGCATTGACGGTCTGCCGTGGAGGAACGTAATGGGTTGGGATAACACCACCACAGCCGTAAACGAGAATCACCATAACTTCAGACCGCTCCGTTCGCACCATCAACAGAACAGGCTCTGCTAACGGTATACTACGCCTTCCACATCGCTGGCAACTGGTTGTACACAACGCTGGTGACTACTTTGAAGGACAGTAAGAGATGCAAACGTGTAACTCTTTTGTATCGGTTGTGAATAAATAGTTACCACTATTTAAGTTCCAACCCTCGTATTTCAGTTTCCATCGGAAGAAGTGTGACAAAAACAGAAAAAATTCATATAATTTTATATTGACATGGTAAACATAAGACACCGTTTGACTGCATAACTGTTACATGTGAAGAAAACTTAACAGTAACTACTTAAATTTTAGCACATTTGCCTTGAAAGCAGTTGAAAATGATTGAAAATCGCGAGTGATTGCTAACTTCCTGCGTGTTTGAAATAAGTGCAATGGCTGCCGTGTTATAAGGACAACTGGTATTCACTAATCATGTTGCTTGAGAGATATAGATTTGATATATATATTTTGTCCTCAGACGCACATTTCACAATAACCCAGCTCGCTCTGTTCGTCCAAGAAATCCATAAATCAGCAGATACCGGTGTCCAGGTTGACGCCATGTTCCTTGACTTTCCAAAGGCGATCGAAAGAGTTCCGCTCTGTCGCCTAATGAAAAGAAAATACGCGCGTACGGATTATCAGACCAGTTGCGATCACTGGCTTAAGAGTATCTAGAAAACTGAACACAGCATGTCATTTTGATCGGAGAGAAGTACTCAGACGTAAAAGTAACTTCAGGCATGTCCCAGGGGAGAAGACCATTACTTTTCGCAGTATGTGTAAGTGACCTAGTAGAAAAGGTCAGAAGTTCCGCGAAGCTTTTTACAGATGATACTGCTGTATACAGAGAAATGGTACCGCTAGATAATTGTAGCGAAATGCAGAAAGATCTTCAGAGGAAGGTGCACTAAGTGGCAATTGACCCTCTACCTAAACAAATAAAACGCATTGCGAATACGCAGACAGAAAGACCCTTTATCGTATGGTTACAAAATTTCACATCAGTCACTGGAAACAGTTACTTCCATAGAATATCTTGAAGCATGTGCACTGCATGGTTTGAAGCGGAACGACCACCCGTGCGGTTAAAGGCGCTGCAGTCTGGAACCGCAAGACCGCTACGGTCGCAGGTTCGAATCCTGCCTCGGGCATGGATGTTTGTGATGTCCTTAGGTTAGTTAGGTTTAACTAGTTCTAAGTTCTAGGGGACTAATGACCTCAGCAGTTGAGTCCCATAGTGCTCAGAGCCATTTGAACCATTTTTTGGAACGACCACGCAAAATTAACCGCGAGTAAGGCAGATGACAGACTTTCATTGGAAGAATCCCCCATCAGCAAAGGAGATAATTTACAAAACACTCGTTCGACCAATACCTGAATATTGCTCATCAGTCTGGGCTCCGTACGAGATAGGATTGATAGAGAAAATAGGAAAGATCCGAAGAAGAGTAGCGTGTTTCGTTACAGGTTCACTTAGTAAGTGCGAAAACGTAATCAGATGTTCAGGCAAGTCTAGTAGCATAAGCTGCAAGAGAGGCGTTCTGCATCGCGAGTTGGTTTAGTGTTAAAGTGTCGAGAGCGTATGTTCCTAGAGGAAGCAACCAATATATCGCTTTCCCCTACGTACATCTCGGGAAAACTCCGTGAACGTCGACTGAAGAGATATCGTTCTTCCCGCGAAGCACTCGCGACTGGAACAAGCTCAGGGGAAGCTAACAATTGTACCCAAAGAACTCACCGCGACTCAGCGTAAGTTAACTTGCGGAATACAGGGGTTGGACAAAACAAGGCAAACACCGCGATAATTAATATAAATGAATATAAATGCAGAAGCTAGCCAAGCCTCCTGGTCGCACTGTTGTATCTGACCACGAACAACACTTGTGCAATGCCTTCCGTTCGTTGCAAGTGACAGTTGTGATCAGAACAGCGTTCTGTGTACTTGTGAGTGCATCATGTTGCAGCTACGTGAATTCGAACGTGGGCAGATTGTTGGTGCGCGTAAGGAAGGGAGCCGAGGTGTCTGGTGTTTGAAGAGGCACCGTACAGAAGATTTGCACCGCATACAGCGAAAGCGGAAAAACATCATCCGGTAAGTGACAGCGCGGACGAAAGTGTGTGTTCAGTGATGGGGCGGACGGTCACTGACGCGAACCCTGTCAGGGTCAAAACAACACGGAGCAGGCTCCATAAAGAGGGAATTGCAGGGCGAATTGGAATTATTGTAAAACCACTCATCAGTGATGCAAATGCCTGTAACAGGAAAGTGTGCTGCCGAAGCCAATGAAACCTGGACTGTGCAGCAATGGAAGAAAGTAATTTGGCCGCGTGAGTGTTTTTTGACACTGTTTCCCACTTCTGGCAAAGTTTACGTCCCAAGAGTGAAACATGGCGAGATTCGATGAAGATTTGGGCATACATACCGTGGTATTCCATGCGCCCCATTATTATAGTGCAAGGTAGCACTACTGCCAAGAATCGTGATCATTTTGGCCCACCGGCCGGTGTGGCCGAGCGGTTCTAGGCGCTTCACTCTGGAACCGCTCGACTCCTACGGTCGCAGGTTCGAATCCAGCCTTGGGCATGGATGTTTGTGATGTCCTTAGGTTAGTTAGGTTTAAGTAGTTCTAAGTTCTAGGGGACTGCTGACCTCAGATGTTAAGTCCCTTTGTGCTCAGAGCCATTTGAACCATTTGAGCCATTTGGCCCGTCATGTCTGTCCCATGGTACAACGTTTGTTCTCCAGTGGGTGACGCTTTATTCCAAGACGATAAGACCCATCTTCACACAGCTTGCATGGTCCAGGACTAGTTTTGTGAGCACGGGGATGAATTGCGTACATCTACACTCCTGGAAATTGAAATAAGAACACCGTGAATTCATTGTCCCAGGAAGAGGAAACTTGATTGACACATTCCTGGGGTCAGATACATCACATGATCACACTGACAGAACCACAGGCACATAGACACAGGCAACAGAGCATGCACAATGTCGGCACTAGTACAGTGTATATCCACCTTTCGCAGCATTGCAGGCTGCTATTCTCCCATGGAGACGATCGTAGAGATGCTGGATGTAGTTCTGTGGAACGGCTTGCCATGCCATTTCCACCTGGCGCCTCAGTTGGACTAGCGTTCGTGCTGGACGTACAGACCGCGTGAGACGACGCTTCATCCAGTCCCAAACATGCTCAATGGGGGACAGACCCGGAGATCTTGGTGGCCAGGGTAGTTGACTTACACCTTCTAGAGCACGTTGGGTGGCACGGGATACATGCGGACGTGCATTGTCCTGTTGGAACAGCAAGTTCCCTTGCCGGTCTAGGAATGGTAGAACGATGGGTTCGATGACGGTTTGGATGTACCGTGCACTATTCAGTGTCCCCTCGACGATCACCAGTGATGTACGGCCAGTGTAGGAGATCGCTCCCCACACCATGATGCCGGGTGTTGGCCCTGTGTGCCTCGGTCGTATGCAGTCCTGATTGTGGCACTCACCTGCACGGCGCCAAACACGCATACGACCATCATTGGCACCAAGGCAGAAGCGACTCTCATCGCTGAAGACGACACGTCTCCATTCGTCCCTCCATTCACGCCTGTCGCGACACCACTGGAGGCGGGCTGCACGATGTTGGGGCGTGAGCGGAAGACGGCCTAACGGTGTGCGGGACCGTAGCCCAGCTTCATGGAGACGGTTGCGAATGGTCCTCGCCGATACCCCAGGAGCAACAGTGTCCCTAATTTGCTGGGAAGTGGCGGTGCGGTCCCCCTACGGCACTGCGTAGGATCCTACGGTCTTGGCGTGCATCCGTGCGTCGCTGCGGTCCTGTCCGAGGTCGACGGGCACTTGCACCTTCCGCCGACCACTGGTGACAACATCGATGTACTGTGGAGACCTCACGCCCCACGTGTTGAGCAATTCGGCGGTACGTCCACCCGGCCTCCCGCATGCCCACTATACGCCCTCGCTCAAAGTCCGTCAACTGCACATACGGTTCACGTCCACGCTGTCGCGGCATGCTACCAGTGTTAAAGACTGCGATGGAGCTCCGTATGCCACGGCAAACTGGCTGACACTGACGGCGGCGGTGCACAAATGCTGCGCAGCTAGCGCCATTCGACGGCCAACGCCGCGGTTCCTGGTGTGTCCGCTGTGCCGTGCGTGTGATCATTGCTTGTACAGCCCTCCCGCAGTGTCCGGAGCAAGTATGGTGGGTCTGACACACCGGTGTCAATGTGTTCTTTTTTCCATTTCCAGGAGTGTACATTGATACTCTGCAAATCACATTTAAGTGCCTGGCAGAGGGTTTATCGAACCACCTTCACAATAATTCTCTATTATTCCACTCTCGTACAGGGCACGGAAAAAACGAACATCTATATCTTTCCGTGCGAGCTCTGATTTCCCTTATTTTATTATGACGGTTGTATTTCGATGTGTAGGTCAGCTTCAACAAAATATTTTCGCATTCAGAGGAGAAAGTTGGTGATTGAAATTTCGTAAGAAGATTCTGTCGCAAAGAAAAACGCCTCGTTTTAATTATGTCCACCGCAAACCCTATATCATTTCAGTTACTCTCTCTCCAAAATTTCGCGGTAATATGAAACGTGCTGTCCCTCTTCGAACTTTGTCGATGCACTCCGTCAATCCTACCTGGTAAGGATCCTACACGGCGCAGAAGTATTCTAGAAGAGGACGGACGAGCGTAGTGTAGGCAGTCTCTTTAGTACATCTGTTGCATTTTGTGAGTGTCCTGCCAATAAAACGCAGTCTTTGGTTAGTCTTCCCCACAACATTTTCTGTGTGTTCCTTCCAATTTAAGTTGTTCGTAATTATAACTCATAGGTATTGAGTTGAATTTACGGCCTTTACATTTGACTGATTTATCTTGCAACCGAAGTTTAACAGATTCTTTTTAGCACTCATGTGCGTGACCTCGCACTTTTCGTTACTTAGGGTCAACTGCCACTTTTCACACCATACCGATATCTTTTATAAATCGTTTTGCATTTTATTTTGATCCTCTGATGACTTTACTAGTCGATAAACGACAGCGGCATCTGCAAGCAACCTAAGACGGCTGCTCAGATTGTCTCCTAAATCGTTTATGTAGGTAAGGAACAGGAAAGTACCTGTAATAATACCTTGGGGAACGCCAGAAATCACTTGTGTTTTACTCGATGACTTTCCGTCGGTTACTACGAACTGTGACCTCTCTGACAGGAAATCACCAATCCAATCACATAACTGAGACGATATTCTGTAAGCACGCAATTTCACTACAAGCCGCTTGTATGGTACAGTGTGAAAAACCTGAGAATCTAGAAATATGGAATCAGTTTGAAACCCTTTTCAACAGCACTCAACAGTTCGTGTGATTAAAGAGCTAGTTGTGTTTTACAAGAAGAATGTTTTCTGAACCCGTGTTGAATGTGTGTCTTCGAGGTAATTCATAATGTTCGAACACAATACATTTTCCAAAATCCTGCTGCATATCGACGTTAATGATATAGGCGTGTAATTTAGTGGATCACTCCTACTACCTTTCTTGAATGTCAGAGTGACATGTGCAACTTTCCAGTCTTTGGGTGCGGATCTTTCGTTGAGCGAGCGGTTTACATCATTGTTAGGTTCAAATGGTTCAAATGGCTCTGAGCACTATGGGACTTAACGTCGGAGGTCATCAGTCCCCTAGAACTTAGAACTACTTAAACCTAACTGACCTAAGGACATCACACACATCCATGCCCGAGGCAGGATTCGAACCTGCGACCCATTGTTAGGTATGCAGCTATTACATCAGCATACTCTGAAAGGAACCTAACTTGTATACAGTGTGGACCGGAAGACTTGCTTTTGTTAAGTGATTTAAGTTGTCTTATTACTCCGAGGATACCTACTTCTCCCCTGGCCACCAGTCACTAGACCTCAGTATTATTGAGCCAATATTATTGGTGTGCATTGGAGAGAAATGCGCTAATCGTTATTGACCTTTATCAATGTTTCCTGAACTTGCCACCATTTTTCAGGAAGAATAGTGCAATATTCCCTTGAAAACTACAGAGGACTTTCCGAGACGAGTGGAAGCTGGTTTGAATGTCAGTGGGTTCTCTGTACCGTATTGCACATGGTAAAGTGCGGTGTTTTTGAGGTTTCCATATTTCCGTCTAATCCCTGTAGATGAACTGCGGGACACAGTTTCTGTTCACCAGGACGCGGCCAACCGTCGCGACACGGACGAAAGTAGTCTCCAGGAGACGATAACGAAGAGTACGTTCAACAAATCTTGAAATATTGTACCTTTACGTACACATCCTCTTGCAACGGTATGTCACACGAACGCATCCAGACTGCACGTGCTCACGTCTCCCGGAAAATTCCGCGACACGACACTCGTACTCGAAAGTCAATGATGATGATGAGGTCCAATACTCCGAGGAGCGCAGGGGATGATGCGAGAGACCCGCACCGCTGACTAGGCAAGGTCATAGTGGAGGTGGTTTGTCTTTGTCTTCCGCCGACCGTAATGGGGATAACATACCTATTTATATAACAACTCTCCCACTTATTCCAGAGCCGCGCGGGATTAGCCGAGCGGTCTGAGGCGCTGCAATCATGGACTGTGCGGCTGATACCGGCGGAAGTTCGAGTCCTCCCTCGGGCAGGGGTGTGTGTGTGTGTGTGTGTTTGTCCTTAGGATAATTTAGGTTAAGTAGTGTGTAAGCTTAGGGACTGATGACCTTAGCAGTTAAGTCCCATAAGATTTCACACACGTTTGAACATTTTGAACTTATTCCAGATGGAGGACATGTCTCCAATATCTCGATGTATTATTGTTCAGCAACACTGAAACCGTTTGGAAATAATTTTGCTGTTCACGAAGTACAGTCCATTAACATGTCCGAAAATGAGTATGTCCCATCACTTACTGGTGTAGATGAGTAGTTTGACACTCGGTGCTCACCACACACACACACACACACACACACACACACACACACACACACCAATGCCAGAGAACCACAATTTTTTTGGGGAAGAGACCGAGTGCTTAGCTGAGTGGTAACGTGCTTGCCTACCATGCAGCGGGCTCGGGTTCGATTCCTGACCGAGTTGGAGATTTTCTCCACCCTTGGACTGTGTGTCGTGTTGTCCTCATCATCCTATCGTCGTCACCGAAGCGCAAGTCGCCCAGTGTGGCGTCACTTACAATAAGCCTTTCAGCACCCGGCGGCCGAACTTCCTTGGACGTGGCCTGCCGGCCAACAATGCCACACGATCATTTCATTTTTTCTGGGGAGGAATCAATTAATTGATGCAAGTGGTTGAGTAAGCAAAGTATAATGTTAACTATACAGCTGCAAAAAAAGAAGAAAAATGAAAAATAGTACTCCAGGACGAAAATAAACGGCACCCCAGACCATCATTCCTCGTTGTAGGGATGTATGGCAGGTGACAGTCTGGTTGGTCTCCCACCGCTGTCTGGGGCATCTCCAGGCACGTCTTTGGTGGTCATCGGAGTTCAATTCGAAGCGGAACTCATCACTGTAGACAAGTGTTACGGCGGATGGCCACTTGTTACGGCTTCTGCACCACTTGTTACGTATCTTGCGTTACTTGCTAGCAGCAGACACAGAGGCTGCGCCAAAGACTGAGACATCGTGGAGTTTTACAATTACTTATTGAACTTTCTCTACAATTTCTCCCTCGTCGTTGCTGCCCAGCCCTGCAGATCCCTCCGCCTGGCTGCTGCTGTGTACATTCTCCGACAATGCGCGCAACGCGCCCCGCTGATGGCACGCGGCAGCCTCAGACCACCAGCGCTACGCTGAAGTCAGGATGCCCTGTGGTTGAGATGAACTCGTCGCCGTGAGGTCAGCTGCCGACGCCTGCTGCACCAGCGGCTGAGAAGCCGTCAGTCGCGAAGTCCGCGAGGTCCCGTCACGGACGGACCACGCGCTGTGGGACCGGGTTGCCGTGAAGTCCGGGCGTCAGTCCCCAGCGGCGCCTGTGACCAAGACCGCGCTGCGGCCGGTCCTACTCGAAGTTCTCGCTGTAGTTAGTCAGCCATGGTGCCGACCGAACTCGGGCCGACCCCCAGAGCTGAAGCTGACATCTGGCGGCGAACGGATGGCTCCTGTGAGGTGGAACAGACTTCCAGAATCGTCACCTACGAAGGTTGAACATTCGGACACGGACCACGTCCGTCCTCAGATCCGAACTGCTTCCTAATGGCTTCTGTCTGTTGCTGCCTGCGCTCCACTATTTATATCCGGCAGGTGGGCGTTTTTTACCCTCGGTGATAGCTTTTTGTTATTACTCCCGCAGTAGTGTGTTGGCCTCACTTCTCCTTACTCAGCACTCACCAGGCTTCGCTCGGCGCTCGGTCTGTGTGCGTTCTTGCATCAGCTTGTTGGTAGACTGCAACTGTCAGCAAGGCTATCTGTGCCGTGCCTACTTCGCAATGCCGCGATCGCCGGCTAACTCTGTTTTTCCATTCTCCACTGCGTGAAGCAACGCTTGCTACATGTGACCGCAACACAAGTCTGCTCGAGGCAATGCATTCCATGGTGAAGGCGTGACTGGAGAAGCTCCGGACCGTAGTCAAGTAACAACCTGGTTTTCGCCCGCCATACGGCCCAACAACCAAGGTTTATGGTCTGGGGTGCCATTTCATTTAAAAGCAGGAACCCTTTGGTTGTCATCCGTGATACCTTTATAGCACACCAGGATGTCCACGATATTCTACGCGCCATTTTGATGCCTTTCATGGAAGGCCATCGTAGGCTTACGTTTCAGCAAGATAATGCCCGCCCCCACACAGCTAGTATTTCTACTGCTTGTCTTCGTGCTTGCCAAAGCCTAGCTTGGCCAGCAATGTCATTGGTTCACTCTACAACTGAGAATGTCTGGAGCATTATAGGCAGGGCCCTCCAATCAGGTTGGGATTAGTGATGTGGAGCTCGTGAATGAGTCGTTTAAATGAACGCTTCACTCCAGTGAAGTGTGAACTAACCACTCAATTTCAACGAACTGGCACTTCAAACTCTTCACAGATAGCACACTCCACACTTTCGTCTAGTTCACTCACTCTCTTCCACTCTCCCTTTTCCATTACATCGGCGCTACGTCACTCATTCTCCCTTCACTTCAGTCCTCCCTCTACTGCCTGTCGACGAATCGGGCGGTGAAATACACTTAGAGCAACAGTTGCATTTGCTTTCCCATCACCTAAATCAGCGAAGAAACCCCAAATTTCACTACTTTTAGGCGATCGTGAGTTGCTCGCCATTGTATAAGCGTGAACAGAAACAAAAACTGCTTTCCGAATAAAATAATGAGGGATTTTACCTGAAATCGTACCAATGACTACAGGTGACAGTATACGTTTTGAATTTAGAGGGTTATTATTCTCAACAAAAATAAAATATACAGGAAAACTTCTGAATAATTACGTAACGTAGGTATATAGACTTTGTGACAGTGGTAAACATACTCATTCCATTTTGGATTAAATTTTAAAAGGAACATAAAATTGGTCTGCATTTCGTTGGTAGCCCTAGTTTTCAGTCCATGAATAAAACAAATAATGTTTCACTTGGTAGATGAAGACTTTTTTTGGCGCTTCATGAGAAAATGTCGAGCAAGATTAAACGTAATACCTTCTTTATATGTGACATGCTTCTCTGTTTAACTTTCCTTTGTCCCCTTCGACCACGCTCTATTCAAGTTAACTCACGTCAGACGCTGTAAGACGCAAAACGTTGCGTGCACGTTACTGCATAGTTCGGCTATCTGTTGGTAAAATTATGAAGTATTACGAAGCTTTATTGTACGAGCGAGGCGAAGCGAGCGTAGCCGCGGCTGAGCGGCGAACTTAGCAACTTCGCCAGGCTTCCGTACTTCATGAACTACTTCATTTGAACGCTTCACGGCAAAGAGTGAAATGAATGAAGTAGTTCACGGGAATGAACGAGTTCGACCCATCTCTAGTTGGGATTTTGACAATCTAACGTGGAAATTTCACAGCATTTGTACACGATATCTCTCTGGAGGACACCCACACCTGTATCAATCGATGCCAAGCCGAATAACTGCTTGCAAAAGGGCCAGAGGTGGACTAACGCGTTATTGACTTGCTCAATCTCTGGAGCTTTTTCTCAGACAATTCTTCTGAAATTGTTATCATTTGTTTGTCTGTACATGTACATCACATCCACTGATTTGCATCAAATTCGGATAGTTCCTTTTGGGGAATATGGAATAAGCTCCTTACCAGTTTTTTTTTTGTCTTAGATTGTATGTACACCAAATGTGTCTGGTCAGCCGGTAGTGGTGATCTAAATGCCGTTTTATTCTGGTACTTTTCTGTTATGTGGAAAGGATAGAAATACTAGCTGGATCAAAATTGAGTTCACGCATTTGAGAAACTTGGTGTAGTCGATAACCGAGCACAGACTTTCTGTTAACCATCTCCAACCATTTTGAGCTCTAGCCGCTTTTAAGGAATACACACTGAAGCGCCAAAGAAACTGGTACAGGCATGCGTATTCAAACCCAGAGATATGTAAACAGGCAGAATACGGTGCAGCGGTCGCCAACGCCTATAAAAGACAAGTATCTGGCGCAGTTCTTAGATCGGTTACTGGCGCTACAATGGCAGGTTATCCAGATTTAAGTGAGTTTGAACGTGGTGTTATAGTCGGCGTACAAGCGATGGGACACAGCATCTACAAGGTAGCGATGAAGCGGTGATTTTCCCATGCGACTATTTCACGAGTGTCCCGTGATTATCAGGAATGTGGTAAAACATCAAATCTCCGACATCGCTGCACCCGGAAAAAGAGCCTGCAAGAACGGGGCCAACGACGACTGAAGAGAATCGTTCACCGTGGCTGTAGTGTAACCCTTCCGTAAATTGCTGCAGCTTTCGATGCTGGACCGTCAACAAGCCTCAGCGGGCGAATCATTCGACGAAATATCATCGATATGAGCTTTAAGAGCAGAAGACGCACTCGTGTACCCTCGATGACTAAACGACACAAAGCTGTATGCCTCGCCTGTGGCCGTCGATACCGACATTCGACTGTTGATGACTCGAAAGATGTTGCCTGTTCGGACGAATGTCGTTTCAAATTGTATCGAGTGGATGGACATGTATGGGTATGCAGCAGGTACTGGGAGATGAAGAAGCTTGCACAGGATAGAGCAGCATGGAGAGCTGCATCAAACCAGTCTCAGGACTGAAGACCACAACAACAACAACAGTTCGTTAATGATCTGTTGTTGTTGTTGTGGTCTTCAGTCCTGAGACTGGTTTGATGCAGCTCTCCATGCTATTCTATCCTGTGCAAGCTTCTTCATCTCCCAGTACCTACTGCAACCTACATCCTTCTGAATCTGCTTAGTGTATTGATCTCTTGGTCTCCCTCTACGATTTTTACCCTCCACGCTGCCCTCCAATACTAAATTGGTGATCCCTTGATGCCTCAAAACATGTCCTACCAACCGATCCCTTCTTCTAGTCCAATACTAAATTGGTGATCCCTTGATGCCTCAAAACATGTCCAACCCACCGATCCCTTCTTCTAGTCAATTTGTGCCACAAACTTCTCTTCTCTCCAATCCTATTCAATACCTCCTCATTAGTTACGTGATCTACCCACCTTATCTTCAGCATTCTTCTGTAGCACCACATTTCGAAAGCTTCTATTCTCTTCTTGTCCAAACTGGTTATCGTCCATGTTTCACTTCCATACATGGCTACACTCCATACAAATACTTTCAGAAACGACTTTCTGACACTTAAATCTATACTCGATGTTAACAAATTTCTCTTCTTCAGAAACGAGTTCCTTGCCATTGCCAGTCTACATTTTATATCCTCTCTACTTCGACCATCATCAGTTATTTTACTCCCTAAATAGCAAAACTCCTTTACTACTTTAAGTGTCTCATTTCCTAATCTAATCCCCTCAGCATCACCCGATTTAATTTGACTACATTCCATTATCCTCGTTTTGCTTTTGTTGATGTTCTCTTATATCCTCCTTTCAAGACACTGTCCATTCCGTTCAACTGCTCTTCCAAGTCCTTTGCTGTCTCTGACAGAATTACAATGTCATCGGCGAACCTCAAAGTTTTTATTTCTTCTCCATGGATTTTAAACCCAACTCCGAATTTTTCTTTTGTTTCCTTTACTGCTTGCTCAATATACAGATAGAATAACATCGGGGAGAGGCTACAACCCTGTCTCACTCCTTTCCCAACCACTGCTTCTCTTTCATGCCCCTCGACTCTTATAACTGCCATCTGGTTTCTGTACAAATTGTAAATAGCCTTTCGCTCCCTGTATTTTACCCCTGCCACCTTCAGAATTTGAAAGAGAGTATTCCAGTTAACGTTGTCAAAAGCTTTCTCTAAGTCTACAAATGCTAGAAACGTAGGTTTGCCTTTTCTTAATCTTTCTTCTAAGATAAGTCGTAAGGTTAGTATTGCCTCACGTGTTCCAACATTTCTACGGAATCCAAACTGATCTTCCCCGAGGTCCGCTTCTACCAGTTTTTCCATTCGTCTGTAAAGAATTCGCGTTAATGATCTGGCGGCCTTTTTTTTTCAGGTATCATAAACGTGTTACATTTTTGGATAGATTCTTTCAACATCGATTTCCAAATCTCTGCCCAACGAGATGGAATTACTTATCAACATTAATGAACACTGCGTTCAAGAACAGAATTAATCTTTGTTATGTGTTTAGCGCCATGCTAAAAGGTCCCCAAGAAACTATTCAAATATTTTAACACCAATTAATGGATTTTGGGCACTTTTACAAGATTTCAAATTTGTTTTCTTTTGTTGAACGATTTCCACAAAATACACTGATAGAAAAAAATCTCAACACCAAGAAGAAGTTGTTCGACATAAACGAAAGTTGGTAGGCATGTCTCTACATCTGAAGTCTATTCAGATTTCAAGCCAGTCGCGTGAGAGAAAAGTTAGTAGCGCCACTATGATGATGCAAATCAGGTTTGCTTTAAGTACACGCCGAAACGGTCGAGAGCTTCGAGATTGAAGGTGGTGAATTGATGTTAGTCAAGAATGCCTTTAACGGGACGAAGGTGCCATTATCAACACCTCACTGAGTTTGAACGAGGTCGTTTAATATGGCTGCGAGAAGCTCGACGTTCCTTCTGCGATACTGCAGAAAGACTGGTGGGCAGGAATGTAGCCACCGTATACAGGGTGAAAAGTATTTAAAGCGACAAATTCTGGGAGGTTGTAGGGGACATCAAAACAAATATCTTTCCCTAATGCCATTTTTTCCTATGAGGAGTATTTAAACCGGTAGAGGAAGATTTATCTGGCGGCAAATTAATTAAACCAACAAACACTTTTCCATTTTTATGACCAAGGATCGAGTAGGCCATGGTACAGGACCACCTCTACCAATCCACGTTTCTGGGAACCGTTGGTCCAGGAATCGACGCACACGAAGACTGAAATGTGCCAGCGCCCCGTCATGTTGGAACCACATGCGTTGTCTTGTAGGGAGCGGGACGTCTTCCAGCAATTCTGGCAATGCTCTGGCGAGAAAATTGTAATAGTGCCTGCCATTTAATGGCATAGGTAGCAGACACGGCCCAATTAAACAGTCCCCAACAACACTGATCCACACATTAACGAAGAACCGCGCTTGAGGAGCGCTAGTAACTGTGGCATGTGGGTTATCCTCACTCCAAAGAAGCGAATTGTGCATGTTGAAGACTCCATCACGCCCGAACGTTGCTTCATCGGTAAACAACACAGTAGATATAAATGTAGGATGCATTTCACACCGTTCCAGGTACCACTGCGAAAACTGTGCTCTGGGTGGATAATGAACTGGTTCTAGGTTGTGGACACGCTGTATGTGAAATGGAAAGCAATCTTTAGAAGGACTGTTCTTACATTTGTCTGATTCGTCCCCATGTTACGTGCAGTTGCACGAGTGCTGATTGAAGGATCCCGCTCCACATGCTGCAAGACAGCTTCTTCAAATTGCAGTGTTCTTACCGTGCGACAGCCTTCCTGTCTAGGTAATCTGCTAAATGACCCGGTCTCACGCAGACGTTGGCATACAGCAGCAAAATGGTTTAAATGGCTCTGAGCACTATGGGACTAAACTTCTGAGGTCATTAGTCCCCTAGAACTTAGAACTACTTGAACCTAACTAACCTAAGGACATCACACACATCCATGCCCGAGGCAGGATTCGAACCTGCGACCGTAGCGGTCTCGCAGTTCCAGCCTGCAGCGCCTAGAACCGCACGGCCACTTCGGCCGGCATACAGCAGCAAAGGTCGTATGATGCGGGATACGGAGATTAGGATATTGTTGTTGATAAACCCGCTGTGCAGCTCGTCTGTTGTGGTGCGCTACGTAGCACGCACCAAGCATGTCAGTGTACTCACTCCCGGTGTATCGCTCCATTAGTAAACAGAGACAATGCACTACTACACTGATGGACAGCAGTTGCCTGCAACTGAAGAGCGTAATACGCCCTCCAACAACCGAATATCGTAATGCGGCCTGTAACAACTGAAGAGCGTAATACGGCCTCTACCGGTTTAAATAATCCTCATAGGGAAAAATGACATTAGGGAAAAATATTTGTTTTGATGTCCCCTACAACTTCCCAGAGTTTGTCGGTTTAAATACTTTTCACCCTGTATGATTGCTGGCACCATCGTCTTCCGCGTATAGCTCTGGCATATCGTACAACAACTGCAGCAGCAATTTAAGCAGCTCATCGAACTGTTACAAATCGGGTGTTTCAAGGACAGCTTCGAGCCAGATGCCTTGTAGCGTGCATTCCATTGACCCCACACCACCGCCATTTGCGACTTTAGTCGTGTTAAGCGAGACCTCATTGGAGGACAGGGTGGAGCTCTGTCGTATTTCCTGAAGAAAGTTGGTTATCTCTCGGTGCCAGTGATGCCCGTGTCTTGGTGAGAAGGAGGTCATTTGAGAGCCTGCAACCAACCTGTCTGCGTGCTACACACACTGGACCTACACCTGGAGTTATGGTCTGAGGTGCGATTTCGTGTGACAGCAGGAGCATTCTCGTGGTTATCCCATGACCCCTGACTGCCAATCTGTACCTCAGTCTGGTGACTGAACCTGTTGTGCTGCCATTCATGAACAGCATTCCAGTTGGTGTTTTCCAACAGGATAACGCTCGTCCACATACGGCTGTTGTGACCCAACATGCTCTAGAGTGTCGACATGTTGCCTTAGGCTACTTGATCACTAGATCTGTCTCCAATCGAGCACGTACGAGACATCATCCGACTATAACTCCAGAGTTATCCACAAACAGCATTAATCGTCCATGTCTAGAAGACCAAGTGCCACAGCCATGAAACTCCATCCCACAAACCGACATCCAGTAATGGTACAACACAATGTATGCCCATTTGCATCCTTGCATTCAACATGCCGGCGTTTACACCGCTTATTAAGGTACCAGCATTTCATGTTTTCAATGGCTTATCTTGCGCTTGCACTGACCTGTGATCTTGCAATCTTAATCACTTAAATATGTTACCAAGACAATTGCGTTCGCGAAATTTCGTTACCCTACATTAATTAGTTTTTGGCGTTGCGATTTTTTTCGTAAGTGTATTTATCTTCACCGATGTCTACAGCATTCTATACAAGCATCGAAGTGCTATTTGGTACTGTGAACAGATGATCCAGGAAACTTGCAGCTCCATAGCCGCGCCACTTGACAACTGTGAACAGGTTTTCCAGGAAGCCGTGTCCAAAGTACGAGGAGGAAAAATATCAACTATAAACGTATCTGCTGCGAAGTGTCTGATAACATTGATAGCCACTTGGTTTTAGATTTCAAGATTATTCTAAACTGAGGTTTTTAAATTTATTGTGACGACTGCGGAGAGTATGCTAACCATTTTCCCGATAGCAACTCGCAAAGTCTTTCAAATACCTATAGGGAGTTCTTCGAAGCTTTTCGATTGAAAAATGAGCTGACTGTAGAGTACAGTACTGAACAGCTTAGAGATAAAACCATGAGTGAATTTGCAACATTACTGAGTTCTAACTCAAAAATAAAAGTCTATAGCAGTTTAATATGTTAGTGTCATTACTGTATGCAATTCCTGTGAGTATGCAGTAGAAAAAGTCGTTATCAGCGTGGAAGAGAAACAAAAGGTACTCTCGAAATTCTACCGGAGAATAGAGACTGTCGCAGCTTGGAATTAGTTCAGTTGAAGCGTGCCTACTAGGAGAACGCAGAAAGAAGGTACATTTCTTTAAGGAGGTGGTCACCAAAAAAGCCAGAAAATACACTGAGGACGCAAACAAACTGGAACACCTGCCTAATATCGTGTAGGGCCCCCGCGAGCACGCACAAGTATAGCAACAGAACTTGTCATGAACTCGACTAATGTCTGATGTAGTGCTGGAGGGAACTGACACCACATATCCTGCAGGGTTCTCCATAAATTCGTAAGAGTACGACGTGGTGGAGAGCTATTCTGAACAGCACGTTCTAAGGCATCCCAGATATGCTTAATAATGTTCATATCTGGAGAGTCTGGTGGCCAGCGGAAGTGTTTAAACTCAGAAGAGTGTTCCTGGAGCCACTCTGTTAGCAATTCTGGACGTGTGCGGCGTCGCATTGTCCTGCTGTAATTGCCCATGTCCGTCGGAATGCACAATGGTCACGAATGGATGCAGGTGAACAGACAGGATGATTACGTATATGCCACCTGTCACATTCGTATCTAGTCGTGTCAGGGGTTCCATATCACTCCAACGACACACGCCGCACACCATTACAAAGCCTCCACCGGCTTGAACAGTTACCTGCTGGCATGCAGGTCTCGGTGAATTCATGAGATTGTCTCCACAACCGTACGCGTCCATCAACTCGGTACAATTTGGAACGAGACTCGTCCGACCAGGCAACATGTTTCCGGTTATCAACAGTCTAACGTCGGTGTTGACGGGCCCAGGCGAGAAGTAAAGCTTTGTGTCGTGCAGTGATCAAGGGTGCACGAGTAGGCCTTCGGCTCCGAAAGCCCATATCGATGATGTTTCGTCGAATGGTTCGCACGCTGATTCTTGTTAATGGCCCAGCACTGAAATCTACAGCAATTTGCGGAAGGGTTGCACTTCTGTCACGTTGAACGATTCTCTTCAGTCGTCGTTGGTCCCGTTCTTGCAGGATCTTTTTCCGGGCGCAGCGATGTCGGAGATTTGATGTTTTACCGGATTCCTGACGTTCAATGCTGTGTCCCATCGCTCGTGCGCCTACTATAACACCACGTTCAAACTCACTTAAATCTTGACAACCTGCCATTGTAGCAGCAGTAACGGATCTAACAACTGCGCCAGACACTTGTCATAGGCGTTGCCGGCCGCGGTTCCATATTCTGCCTGTTTACATATCTCTGTATTGGAATACGCATGCCTATACCAGTTTGTTTGACGCTTCACTGTAGTTATTTTTTTGTAGAAGTTTGCTTGTACAGTAGCAGAAATCAGTACAAAGGCACGGACATCTGAGGGAAAATTAACGTTGTCGGCTAGAATAGTTGTGCACAGTGTGTATGCTATGGTGTGTGATCCAGTATACTGAGAAATGCAGTCAAATGGCATCGCATTTTATGTCAGTAGTGCTGTGCATAACAAGACATCAATGATTCAGGTGGTAGAGGGTGGAACTCAGTGTAAGGGCAGTCGGCACTGCGTTATGTTAGTGTGTGCGTTTGTGCCATTGCCGCAAACAGTAAACACGCATCATAAGTGAGAGTGCGTGTTGTGTACATAAACCACGACTATGACAGTGCTATGCGGAAAATATTTATAATGAGATGAAAAAGGAAAAGTTAATGCGTACAACGAAATGGAATTCTGTAATCGTCAAATCGCCAAGAACTTGAACAGTTCAAATGCAGTGGTTGATCACTTCGATAGATTTCGCTCATGATATAAACAGAAAGGAAAATATGGGCTGAATAGCATCGAAACGGTTCATTCTGCACGAAGAGAGGGCCACAAACCGTTATTCTACTTGTTTGAGATTTACCGTTGTCAGCAAGTGCCATATGTCAACGACAAATTTTGGCCAATGTAAAACATCTTGCATTCAAGAAACGAACTACAGAAACTTGCTCTAACACCCAAACATAAACTGTCTAGATTGGAGTTTGCTGAAAGACGTCTGTCATACACTTCAGAATGGGATAAAGTGATCTTCAGTGCTTAGAAGAAGTTTAATTTAGAGGGACCAGATGGAATACAGTATTATTGACGTGATCTGAGAACAGAGCTGCAGGTAAGAATGAGCAGAAATTATGGTGGTGGAACTGTTGTGATTTGGGCAACCTTCTGTGCTAAACGCAAATCACGCAGTGCTTGGCTGAACACTAGAATAAGTTCTAACATGTACACTGGGATGCTACAGACAGAACTGATTAGAATGTATGAGGACCTACGGAATGAAAGTCCAATGTTTCAAAAAGATGATACATATGTGCATGTTTTATGTTACAACCACAAAGTGAACTGAAGATAAAGATATTCATTTCTTGCCCTGGTCTGCACGTAGCCCGGATATATATCCCGTGGAAAAACATTTGGGGAATACTTGAAAGGCGTATTTCTCGCAGTTAAAGACAATTGAGCCCGTATTTGAAATGAAAAGTGCGCTACTAGAAGAGGGGCGCAACTTTCACTGCAGGAACTACAAATCCTATGAAAATCAATGCGGAAAAGAATTTTTGAGGCAATTAGGAAAATCGGAGGTTGGACAAAGTACTAACAGTGCAATAGCACAACAAGACAGGGAATGCTTTCATACCAATTTCTATCCAGGAAATGAAAACGCCTTATTTTGTTACTCGTGTTATGAAAGAAATTATGTGCCGAAAAGAATTTTTGAGGCAATTAGGAAAATCGGAGGTTGGACAAAGTACTAACAGTGCAATAGCACAACAAGACAGGGAGTGCTTTCATACCAATTTCTATCCAGGAAATGAAAACGCCTTATTTTGTTACTCGTGTTATGAAAGAAATTATGTAATCCTTTTAGGGCTGTTTATGTTTTATATGTAAGTACACTACTGGCCATTAAAATTGCCACACCACGAAGATAACGTGCTACAAACGCGAAATTTAACCAACAGGAAGAAGATGCTGTGATACGCAAATGATTAGCTTTTCAGAGCATTCTCACAAGGTTGGCGCCGGTGGCGACACCTACAACGTGCTGACATGAGGAAAGTTTCCAATCGATTTCTCATACACAAACAGCAGTTGACCGGCGTTGCCTGGTGAAACGTTGTTGTGATGACTCGTGTAAGGAGGAGAAATGCGTACCATCACGTTTCCGACTTCGATAAAGGTCGGATAGTAGCCTATCGCGATTGCGGTTTATCGTATCGCGACATTGCTGCTCGCGCTGGTTGAGATCCAATGACTGTTAGGAGAATATGGAATCGGTGGGTTCAGGAGGGTAATACGGAACGCCGTGCTGGATCCCAACGGCCTCGTATCACTAGCAGCCGAGACGATATGCATCTTATCCGCATGGCTGTAACGCATCGTACAGCCACGTCTCGATAGCTGAGTCAACAGATGGGGAAGTTTGCAAGACAACAACCATCTGCACGAACAGTTCGACGACGTTTGCAGCAGCATGGACTATCAGCTCGGAGACCATGGCTGCGGTTACCCTTGACGCTGCATCACTGACAGGAGCGTCTGCGATGGTGTACTCAACGACAAACCTGGGTGCACGAATGGCAAAACGTAATTTCTTCGGATGAATCCATGTTCTGTTTACAGCATCATGATGGTCGCATCCGTATTTGGCGACATCACGGTGAACGCACGCTGGAAGCGTGTATTCGTTATCGCCATACTAGCGTATCACCCGGCGTGGTGGTATGGGGTGCCACTGGTTACACGTCTCGGTCACATCTTGTTCGCACTGACGGCACTTTGAACAGTGGACGTTACATTTCAGATGTGTTACGACCCGTGGCTCTACCCTTCATTCGATCCCTGCGAAACCCTACATTTCATCACCATAATGCACGACCGCATGTAGCAGGTCCTGTAAGGGCCTTTCTGGATACAGAAAATGTTCGACTGCTGCCCTGGGCTCACATTCTCCAGATCTCTCACCAATTGAAAACGTCTGGTCGATGTGGCCGAGCAACTGGCTCGTCACAATACGCCAGTCACTACTCTTGATGAACTGTGGTATCGTGTTGAAGCTGCACGGGCAGCTGTACCTGTACACGCCATCCAAGCTCTGTTTGACTCAATGCCCAGGCGTATCAAGACCGTTATTACGGCCAGAGGTGGTTGTTCTGGGTACTGATTTCTCAGGATCTATGCACCCAAACTGCGTGAAAATGTAATCACATGTCAGTTCTAGTGTAATATATTTGTCCAATGAATACCCGTTTATCATCTGCATTTCTTCTTGGTGTTGCAATTTTAATGGCCAGTAGTGTATTACTTTCACAACAGAAACGTCACAGTATGCTACAGACATTATACAGTTACTTCCGTATGAACCCTGGCTCTACACGGATTTCCACTATTGTAGTAATGTAAATTGATATTAGGTCTAATTATTTCACTATCTATTCTTTCAGTTGAAACTAATAACCGTTGTGAGAGTAACGGAGACAATATTGTCACTTGATTTACCATTAGTTACTTAAAATTGTAATATTAAAATTATGAATTAAGTAATATTAAAATTATAATTAATATACAACAAAGATATTATAATTATAACATTCATTGCTCCGGCTATCTGAATGACCACAGCACGCCACTGATCGACAAGCTTCTGCAAGAAATGGAGACACGTTGAAAAACCAGACTAGCAGTCTGATTAAAATTTCAGAAACGGAACTTGTCAGGATTCTAAGTTCAATTCACAATTACGACGACATTTCTGAGGATAGTATCCTTGCAGAAATTCCATGTGTATGAAGGTTCCCGCAAATTGTAAAAATTCATTGAGTCTCTTGGCTGGACATCATAAATACTCGTACAGTTCATAGTGCGTCCCCAGCCTCATTCTGGAGTAAAGATTTGCTTAACTTTTTGTGTTCCCGTAGCGTCATGTGAGAGGAGTTTTTCAAAGCTCCACGATGAGTCAGTTCGTGTACAGACATCTACACCCACAAGGCCTATTATCTGTGCCGTGGTAGCTGTACGATCTACCATTGCTGCCCTAACAATACGACGACCCCGGCGCGCGCCCGTGCCGTATGTACGTCCAGAACCTCGTCTACAGGTGTGAGAATTGTCATGTGACCACTGATACCAGCATCGTTGTACTACTGACGAAGCACATCCAACTTGTGTGGCAGTTCTCTGAGTGGACCATCCCGCCACGCGTAAGGTCACAATTCGACTCCCTTCGCACTCGCTCATTTAGCTGTAGGAAGCCAGGGTGTGTCTCTGTTGCATGATTGCCTCCTTGCTTCACATGTCTGCGTCACACTGAGAGCACCCCCTATTAAAGGGTAGACACAGATGGTGCTCTGGTAACGTCGTCTGGAAAGATGACCAGAATAACTGCTCACATGTGGTGCAGAGGTGGCACAACGGGTTACTGACTTGCTCAATTTGTGAAGGTATTTCTCTTGAATAGATCATCCAGTTTTTCTGAGATTGTAACCATTTGTTTGTCTTTACATGTACATCACATGTGTGTATTGTGTATTGAACCAGAGACCTAGAAACGACAGATTTCGTCCCGCCATAGCCCCCCCCCCCCTCCCCCCAGTGGTTTACAACCCCACAACAGGCCATAGTAGTCCAACCACCCCACCGCCGCCCCACACCGAAACCAGGGTTATTGTGCGGTTCGGCCCCAGTGCCCCCCCCCCCCCCCCCCCCCCTGGGAACGTCTCATACCAGACGAGTGTAGCTCCAAATGTTTGCGTGGTAGAGTAATGATGGTGTACGAGTACATGAAGAAAGTGTTTGCGCAGCACTCGCCGACATAGTGTAACTGAGACGGAATAAGGGGAACCAGTCCGCAATTGCCCAGGCAGATGGAAAACCGCGGTAAAAGCCACCCACAGGCTGGCCGGCACGCCGGACCTCGATACTAATCCGCCGGGCACGTTCGTGCCAGGGACGGGCACGCCTTCCCGCTCGGGAAGCAGCGCGTTATACCGCGCGGCTAGCCGGGTGGGCCTACATCACATGAACTGATTTACGTCGCATATTTCTTAAAGTGTATTACTGTGATAATGTCTAATCTACATCTGTATCTACATAGATACTCTGCAAATCACATTTAAGTGCCCGGCAGAGCGTTTATCGAACCACCTTCACAATAATTCTCTATTATTCCAATCTCGTTCAACACGCGAAAAAACGAACACCTATATCTTTCCGTGAGAGCTTTGATTTCCCTTATTTTACTCTGATCGTTTCGCCCTATGTAGGTAGGTGCCAATAAAATATTTTCTCATTCGGAGGAAACAAGTGGTGACTGAAATTTCGAGAGAAGATTCTGCTGCAACGAAAAACTCATTTGTTTTAATGGTGTCCACCCCCAATCCTGTATCATTTCAGTGACACTCTATCCTCTATTTCGCGATAATACAAAACGTGCTGCCCTTCTTCGAACTTTGTTGATGCACTCCGTCAGTCCTATCTGGTAAGTATCCCACATCCGCGCAGCAGGATTCTCAAAGAGATGGACAAGCAAAGTGTAGGCAGTCTCTTTAGTAGATCTGTTACATTTTGTAAGTGTCCTGCCAAAAAAATGCAGTCTTTGGTTAGACTTCCCCACAACATTTTCTATGAGTTCCTTCCAATTTAAGTTGTTCATAATTGTAATTCCTAGATGTTTCGTTGATTTTACGGCCTTTAGATTTGACTGATTTATAGTGTAATCGTGTGGATGACCTCACGCTTTCCATTATTTAGGGTCAACTGCCAATTTTCGCACCATACCGATATCTTTTATAAATCGTTTTGCATTTTGTTTTGATCCTCTGATGACTTTACTAGTCGATAAACGACAGCGTCATCTGCAAACAACCTAAGACGGCTGCTCAGATTGTCTCCTAAATCGTTTATATAGATAAGGAACAGCAAAGGGCCTATAATACTACCTTGGGAAACGCCAGAAATCACTTCCGTTTTACCGAGCGAGGTGGCGCAGTGGTTAGACACTGGACTCGCATTCGGGAGGACGACGGTTCAATCCCGCGTCCGGCCATCCTGATTTAGGTTTTCCGTGATTTCCCTAAATCGCTCCAGGCAAATGCCGGGATGGTTCCTTTCAAAGGGCACGGCCGACTTCCCTCCCCGTCCTTCCCTAATCCGATGAGACCGATGACCTCGCTGTCTGGTCTCCTTCCGCAAACCAACCAACCAACCAACCATCACTTCTGTTTTACTCTATGACTTACCGTCGCCGGCCGGTGTGGCCGTGCGGTTAAAGCGCTTCAGTCTGGAACCGCGTGACCGCTACGGTCGCAGGTTCGAATCCTGCCTCGGGCATGGATGTGTGTGATGTCCTTAGGTTAGTTAGGTTTAAGTAGTTCTAAGTTCTAGGGGACTTATGACCACAGAAGTTAAGTCCCATAGTGCTCAGAACCATTTGAACCATTTGAACTTTCCGTCAATTACTAGCGTGGCGTCTCTGACAGGAAATCACGAATCCAGTCACATAACTGAGACGATATTCCATAAGCAAGCAATTTCACTACAGATCGCTTGTGTGATACAGTGTCAAAAGTCTTCTGGGTGCGTAAAGAGCTAATTGTGTTTCACAGGAACGATGTTTTCTAAATCCGTGTTGACTGTGTGTCAATTTAACCTTCTCTTCAATTCATATTGTTCGAACACAATATATGCTCCAAAATCCTGCTGCATATCGACGTTAATGATATGGGCATGTAATTTAGTGGATTACTCCTAAATCACTCCTAAATTTACTGGTTTTTGATTGGGTAGTTCTGATGTTGGCTGTCCATGTTTAATCATCTCATGTTTTTCTGAGAAAGAATGTGTAGAAAACAGTGTCGACAAAAGCTCTTTTGTAACACGCATATAGTTCTGTATTATATGAGTAGATGCTATCTAGCACCTATGCACACTTTCATACACATTTATCAACCCCGAATACTGGGCAATTCAATACATGCTGTTATTGACACAATCTGCTACTCTGTATTATATGTCCGTCCGACGCTAGGATCGGTTGTGGCAGAAAAGCACGCAAATGGCTCGTGGTATTCAGAGATGCGCGCGCAACTGTCTGTCTGTTCCGGTAAGTGCAGGACGATTGCTTCGGCTCGGCACACAATGCTCGGTCAGTAATGTGACGTAATGAACGTGTTAGTGTTACGTCTTTCGAAGAAATGTGACGGTTTTATCTACAGGTATATATTATTGAATAACGGCGTGACTGAAGTTACACAATACATCGTTACAGCTGTTGTTACCGAGGCAGTGCTTCTGTTGCGTCCCCTCAATACACTTCGCAGCTGTATATGCACTTTCGACATTGATTGAGCTTCTTCGTTCGTGGTGCAAGGTCAGCGTCTCGTCTGCAGCCTTCTCTTCAGGCATTTTTCCTTTCTTCTTTATAGTTTCCTTATTTCCCACTGGAATGCCCATCTTATCACATGTACCCCTCATCAACATGATAATTTATAATTTCTTTTGTCTTTCAGAAAGGCATTTAGACCTCTTATCTTACAAGGGGAGGCCGCCAATTGTGAAATTCAGATTCGATTCATACTGCGCATAATAAAAGCTCATGGCCAGAGGCGTAATGTGGCAAAGCACCAAGATGCACTTCTCAGCCGTTGTCGAGAAAATCGACAATTAAAAGAAACCGTTGCGGTGAAATACTCTCTACGATTAATAATTTTTCAACAGCGTCGTGGCGCAGCGGTAAGCGCTCGGGTTCGTAATCCGAAGGTCGCTGCATCGAATCTCGCGCCATGCAACCTTTTTTTTTTTTAGTATTTGTTTTTTGTAATTCAAATGTGTGTATATACACACACACACACACACACACACACACACAGACACACACACACACACACACACATATATATATATATATATATATATATATATATATATATATATATAAAATTCCTGGCAATCAGTGGCAACAATTATGCATATAATAAGTTGTTGAATCGTTTGTTGTGGAAAAACTGGCGACTTCGAACATCATTATGTTTTCCGCAAACAAAGTTGTATTTCACAAATGTTATTAATTGTCTTCATAATGTTAACCACGTATAGTTAACGGAAGACGTAGAAACGATATTCCGAAACGAATACGTATAGCGTAAGTCAAACGTTCGAATTAGAATAGAAACCCCACGAACACAAATTTGCTGTGGCAGGTATGAAATATAAACTCCGTTACTCGCTCGTTACACTTGAAGGACAGATGTTGAATGGGCCGAAACGAGCCGCCGCATAGCAGCGTAGTTGCCTGCTAACTTCGAAAGAAGGTAGATGCGGTCCCTAGCGCAACTTATAACATCGTCGAAAATCAGTGCGGACGTGAGAGCTTTGGTACACCCTGTTAAACAAACGGAAAAATGGAGGCGGGACAATTGGAGACCGATCCGCCTTCACCAACATGCGCGAGATTCGATCCGGCAACCTTCGGATTACGAACCCGAGCGCTTACCGCTGCGCCACGACGCTGTAGAAAATTATTAATCGTAGAGAGTATTTCACCGCAACGGTTTCTTTTAACTGTCGATTTTCTCGAGAACGGCTGAGAAGTGCATCTTGGTGCTTTGCCACATTACACCTCTGGCCATGAGCTTTTATTATGCGCAGTATGAATCGAATCTGAATTTCACAATTGGCGGCCTCCCCTTGTTAGCGATATGTATTCCAAAGCTGACACCAAGACGTTGTCAATAATTTTGTGAATGACTGTCTTCTAAGCGGTTAAAGGCGCTACAGTCTGGAACCGCGCGGCCGCTACGGTCGCAGGTTCGAATCCTGCCTCGGGCATGGATGTGTGTGGTGTCCTTAGGTTAGTTAGGTTTAAGTAGTTCTAAGTTCTAGGGGACTGATGACCTTAGAAGTTAAGTCCCATAGTGCTCAGAGCCATTTGAACCATTTTGTCTTCTAAGTCAATACTCCGTAAACACAAAAAACGTAAAAATGATTACAAAAAGGTAAAGACTTAACAGGCCACTTCTTGACAAATTGCCTGTTGCATCCGTCTCGGGTTCTTCAATGCCAGTAACTCTTGCCGGTGAAAGGTCAGAAAAATTATCAAACAAACGTCGGTCGAAGAACCCCGACATAAAAGCTAACAAGCAATTTGTCATAAACATGATTGATCACGCAATGAAGACAAAGTTTGAGCAAGGATCAATTCCTCAGTGGCATCGATAGTCGATTTAACGCAGAGAAACAAAGGCTTAACAGTTTGATAGTGAACAGTCCATCGTGTATCTTAAAGTTTAACTTTAATCCCAATGTTTTTCGGAAGTATCGTCGAGCTGTCTGTGGAGGGTGAGTAAAACACGTTAACAGATCTTCAGAGGTCCCCAAAAAGTCGCGTACGATGGAACTGTTGCAAAAGCGTGTAATCCGCACAGATTGAGACTGGCCTACGTAGGGCACAAATAATGCCTTAGAAAAGTTCACAAAAATTCTTACTTGGACTCCTGAAAGCATTGCAGCCATTGTAGAAGCATTGCTGTATTTACGTCCTCGGCAAATTATTATATGTAGATCATCCTGTTCAAAAACCCAAAAAATATCTTGTGGTTTGCTAACGGCTTTCTTCCCAGATTGCTGAAAAGAGCCTAGAAATGATTCCTTTACTTCTGCTTCTTTTTTGTTTTGTCGGGTTCCGTGTCTCAGCCTTTAAAAACGGAGGATCTCTTATATGATAACTTTGTTGTCCATCCATCCATTTGTCTGTCCAACTGTTAGAAACTCTTTTCCTCAGGAATGAGTACAGATATCATGTTGAAATTTTGTATCAAGTATTAAACTCTGTGGTTCCTTGACAGTGTAAATATTTTTAGCTTCTACGAGGTGCGTGAATAAAGTAATGAGACTGATTTTCTTTGCAAGATGTGGCAACCGCCGGCCGGAGTGGCCGTGCGATTCTAGGCGCTACAGTCTGGAACCGAGCGACCGCTACGGTCGCAGGTTCGAATCCTGCCTCGGGCATGGATGTGTGTGCTGTCCTTAGGTTAGTTAGGTTTAATTAGTTCTAAGTTCTAGGCGACTGATGACCTCAGAAGTTAAGTCGCATAGTGCTCAGAACCATTTGAACCATTTTTTTGTGGCAACCATGCAGGCTTGAGTAGGCACAATATCGTTGACCTCGGTCTATAAGCTGCTTCTAGTCCAAGCGGCACATCCATGCAACCGCTCACTCGTGAGTTGTGCTGTAATAAGTTAACATGTGTTTGTGTCTCTCGTCACAGAAATGGAACGGCATAATATTGCGCGACGGTGGACCATTTCTTTTTGCGTTAAATTGGGTGAAAACGCGATGACAACTTACGGTAAGCTTCAGAAGGCTTTTGGAGAGGAAGTTATGTCAAGAGCTCAAGTTTTTCGTTGGCATAAAATGTTTAGTGAAGACAGAACGAATGATGAAGAAGATGAAGACCGCAAGTGAAGTGAATTGCATGCTTGTGTGCTTCTTTGATTCCAAGGGAATTGTTCACAAAGAGCAGATGCCTCCTGGACAAACAGTTAACCAATATTACTACATAGAAATTTTAGAAAGACTTTGTAAAAGAGTTCTTCGTGTCCGTGTCAACATTGCTGTAACTGGATTCTGCATCACGATAATGCGCCATCCCATACTGCTCTGTCAGTACAGCAATTTTTAACCTCCAAACAAATTTGAGTCTACCACAGCCACCTTATTCACCAGATATCGCTCCGTGCGACTTTTTTCTAATTCCAAGAGACAAAACGTCAGTCAAGGGACACCATTTTCAAACAACACAAGATGTCCAAAACGCTCTGACGAGGGTCTTGGAGGATATTACAGAAGATGGGTTCCAGAAATGTTACCATCAATGGCAGAAGCGCTGAAAAAAGTGTGCGCAATCAGAAGAGAACTACTTTGAAGGAGACAACACTAAACTTGACTAAAACGGTAAGCAGCATCAGTCTCGTTACTTTATTGTCGCACCTCGTAAGTCAGATCAATCAAAAGATGCGGCAACGTATGTCACGTATTTTGATACTCGAAAACTCACTCATCAAAACCTATAGCGTACTTCCCGTTGCCCTAGAATCATGAAATTTGGCAAGAAGCGAGGTTTCACATTTTACAAGTGAAAAGAAAAATCAGAAATTGTTGATTTGTAATTATATCACAAGAAAAAAAAATTCTTTGTCATTTGTTAGCGTCTTGAAACTTGAAATTAAAACATTCTCGAAAGTCTTGGAATTCCTGTGACGATTTCTTGCCTGCATCAATGTCGATAATAGGCAAAAATCGTCAATATCGGCGATTCCTGGAATGGACAAAATGTCTATATACATAATTGAGTTTGTACGGAACTCTCAGTGCGTGAATCCTACACGCGGCTGGAAAATTTTTTGGATTTGGTCTGCGTCCCAGATGTCCGGCGTGCTGTCGAAGATGATACAAAAATACTTAAACTTTTTTAAGGATATATCACTTAAAATGTTTTCTTAACTGTTCCGCCTTAAAAGTGGGATCAATTCATTTAGTGTAGTGGGGGATAAATAGCTTGTAAACCTTTTTCCCGCCATGACTGACTGTATGTTCTTGTGTGACGAAGTGTCCTCAAAGTACAGCATCATATTTTAAACGACAGTCTAATCAGCTACAGGAAATTTGTTTGTTTTCCGCCAGAATATGCTCTATGTGGGCAATGAATGGAAGAGATTGTTCCGTCAAAAACATAGTGATCTATAACAGTCTTTCCAAAATATCTCTCCACTTCCCCTATTGTGTTTCCGATATTTTAAGGGTAACATTATCAACTGTTCTATTGATAATTACACTTGTTCTTAATGTTTTCCATTTTTCAAAACATACTTGATGTTTTCTGAGGTTGCATGATTGTCAACTTTCGGATCAAGTTTCCAACAAGCTCGAAAACCAATAACACGTTTAGAAGTATGGTTAAAACTTGCATCTGTGCGAACGAGCCTACAGTAGACTGTTAGTGCATCACAACAACAAGGGCAACAAAATGAAAAGTTGGAAGAAAAATGTTCGAATTGCAAAAACATGCTTATGTTTCGTAAATAGAAATGACCAGATGAGAGGAAATACTGATGCCAACTAAAAAGGTGAAGATCTGTAAGTAATCACTTTTTTATATAAAAAGCGATAAGTGAACTGTTTCATAATCTACGAATAATACGTAACAAAACGAAAGTGTATCATAACTGTATCATTGTAGATCCCACTGACGATGCCTCAGAGTGAAAAACGCGTCTGGGAGAATAAAATATAGTGCAGCAAGAAAAGGCGTTTTTTATTTACAAAACAAATATTATAGACAGAATGTCTGGGCGGTGAACAAGTAACCCCTGAAACCATCGACAGTGGGGCATTCTTTTCTCGTGATGTGTTTCTTGCAGCACTTGAGTCATGTGCACTCTGTGTGGCCACAACGCTGATTACTTCGTAGCTCTTTGACATGTGGCATACGAACTGACTATCTCCAGGTTCAGTCAACGCAAATAGTTCTCCAAGAATCTTAGAAAATTATCAGTAACCTCTACAATCAATGATGATCTGTGTTTACCACTGTCACTGTTTAGTACATCACTTGTCTCCGACAAAATTGTTGCCTTCGTTGGAACATCGCGCACAATGCCCGTTGTGTTGTAACCAATAAATCTTTCATCCAATATGTTTCCACAATAAAAACCCGCTCTCGAAGTGTGTACTGCATGTTTCTGGCAGCTAAGACTGCGAACGAGTCACTAATTTGCTCGTTATGACCACGCGGCCCGAACTAAACACTCACAGACTTCACAAACCGCGACTGATGAAACTACCGAACTAACACGAGCTGAGCGAGAGCTGCATTATACCGGACAAGAGACCTAAAGCGCAGAAACAGTAATCAACTTTCCAACGGGCGGTACTTCTGATTCTCCCACAGCTGCTGAGATCATTAAAACGACTTTCCCGTTTCTACGAGCTTTCGAAACCAATGTATGACCCATTGAAGTAATTCAGGCTTATATTGATAGTCCTGTATAATCTCTTCATCAATATTGTTCCACTAAAACCATATCTACATCACTGCTCTGCTATTCACACTTAAGTGCTTGGCCGAGTGTTCATCGAATGACCTTCACATTATTACTCTGCCGTTCCACCCACGAATGATGGAAAAAAATGAAAACCTTAAACTTCTTGAAGTTCTCTAATTTCTCTTATTTTATTACGATGATTATTTCTCCCCGTGTAGGTAGAAAGCAAAAAAATGTTTTGGCATTCAGAGGAGAAAGTTGATGATCGAAACTTCATTAAAATATCTCACCGCAACGAAAAATGTCTTTTTTATGATGATTGTAACCTCAATTAATTTTTTATCATGCCCGTGACACTCTCTCCCCTTATTCGCGGTAATAGTAAACGAGCTGCTCATCTTTGATCTTTTTCAATGTCCTCCGTCAATCCTATCTGGTAAGGACCCCGTGCAGCACAGCAGTACTCTAGCGGAGAATGGGCCGGACAAGAAGAGGGTAAGCAGTCTCTTTACTGTTTTATTGTTCTGCGAATACAATGCAATTTTTGGTTTGCTTCCCCACAACATTATCTATGTTATGGTACCAATTTAAGTTGTACATAATAGTCATCTCTAGCTATCTAGTTGGTTCTGCAACCATTTAGATTTGTATGGTTTATCGTGTAATCGGAATTTAACGGATTTGTTTTTCAGAGCTCATGTGGAAGCTCTCACACTTTTTGTTGTCAATGGCCACCGTTCGCACCTGGCAGGTATCTTGTGTAAATCATTTTGCAATTCGTTTTGATCTTCTGATGACTTTACAAGGCGGTAAACGATAGTATGATACGCAAACAATCTAATAAGCCTGTTCAGATTATTTCCTAATCGTTTTTATAGGTTATATGGGTAACAATATAAAAGAACTCCATATTACAGTAGATGACCTAAAAAACAGAGAGAACCAGAATACTGCAAGACCCGCAAACCAGACTACAAATGAAAATCAATAAAAGGAGTACAGGAAGAGTGGTCTCAGATGAAGAAAGAAAGAAAATATCTGAAAGAATGAAGAAATATTGGGCAGACAGAAGAGCAAAACACCTTTCATATAAGAATAGACTCTAATAATTATATTACCTAAATATCATATTAAGTTATTGTTGAGCCAAATTGTATCCTAGTGTTACAACTTGTTTACAACTTTGTATTTTTGACTAGAGTGGTCCAATGAAGGCCATAAAATAAATAATAGTAATAATAATAATAATAATAATAATAGTTTAAGAACAGCAAGAGGTCTGTAACACTTCCTTGGAGAACGCCACGTATCACTTCTGTTTTACCGCATGACTTTCCGTCAATTACTACGAACTGTCACCTTTCAAACAGGAAATCACAAATCCAGTTGCACAACAGACAATATGATTAGAAGCTGCCTTTGAGGAATGGTATCAAAAGCCTTCTGGAAACCTTAATATATGGAATAGACGTGAGATTGCCAATTGATAGCACTCATTACATCGAGTGGACAGAGGGCCTGATGTGTTTCGGAAGGACATTTTCTGAATTCGTGTTGGTTATGTATTAGTAAATCTTTTGTCCGAGGTATTTCGTAGTGTTGAAACAGATTATATTTCCCAGCACCAATTAAAAATCTATTTTGAAAGTCTCCTATTTTCTTCTTGTCTGAACTACAATAACGGAAAGAAATCACAACACCAAAAAATAATTAGTGTAGAGTAATGAAATTTCGGGAATACGTTTGCCTGGGTAACATATTTAACTGATTAACATTGAAAGATCACAGGTTAAGGCAAGCGCAAAATAAGCCATTGCAAACGTGAAATGCTGGTACATCAATAACCGGTGTAAACGCCGGCGTGTTGAATGCCAGCACGCAAATGCGCAAGCAATCTGTCGCACAGGTGCCGAATGTCAGTTTATGGGATGGACTTCCATGCCTGTGGCCCTTGGTCGGTCGATATAGGGACGGTTAAATAGGTTTGCTTATAAATAAATAACTCTTCTGCTACCAGTCACGATTTTTTCTTTATTTTACTACTCGCACTACGCGTTTCGAGAAATAAGTCCCATTTTCAAGCGCGTTTTTTGTGTGTATTAAGCCATTTCTTTTGATGTTGTCAGTGCGTGTGAGTCTGCTTCATTTTCTTGACTTTTAAGTTTTCTAATGGTCCATTTGTATAGAGTCTCTATACAAACGGACCACTAGAAAACTTAAAGATCAACAAAATGAAGCATATTCACACGCTCTGACAACATCAAAAGAAATGGCTTGATACACACCAAAAAACGCACTTGAAATGGGAATTATTTCTCGAAACGCGTCGTGCGAATAGTAAAATAAAGAAAATACCGTGACTGGTAGCAGAAGAGTTATTTATTTATAAACAAACCTATTGTATCTACAGTCGCAGGCTTTCAAAAACCATTTATAATGGATCAAATCAGATAGGGACTGTTAATACTGTTTGTGGATGGCGCTGGAGTTGTCGCCCAATGATGCCCTGTATGTGCTCGATTGGAGGTAGACGTGATGATCGAGCAGACCAAGGCAACATGTCGACACTCTGTAGAACATGTTGGGTTACAACAACGGTATGTGTGCTGATGTTACAACCGCCCCCCCCCCCCCCTCCCCCCTGGAATGCTGTTCATGAATGGCAGCACAAGAGACCGAACCACCAGACTGATGTACAAATATGCAACCAGGGTGTCTGGCATAACCGCTAGAGTGCTCCTGCTGTCATACGAAATCGCACCCCGGACCACAGTTCCAGGTGTACGTCCAGTGTGCCTAGCAAGCAGACAGGTTATTTGCAGGCCATCATCTGGACTCCGAATCACCACACGGCCGTCAGTGGCACCGAAGCAGAACCAGCATCCATCAGGAAACACAACGGAACTCCACACTGCCCTCCAATGGGCTCTCCTCTGACACCGCTGAAGTCGCATATGCCGGTCGCTTAGCGTCAGTGGAACGCAAGTTATAGGGCGTCTGGCTCGAAGCTGTTGTTGAAGTAACCTATTTGTAACAGTTCGTTCTGTCACTGTGGGTCCGCAGCTCGTGGTCGTGCGGTAGCGTTCTCGCATCCCGGGCCCGGGTTCCCGGGTTCGATTCCCGACGGGGTCAGGGATTTTCTCTGCCTCGACTGGGTGTTGTGTGATGTCCTTAGGTTAGTTAGGTTTAAGTAGTTCTAAGTTCTAGGGGACTGACGACCATAGATGTTAAGTCCCATAGTGCTCAGAGCCATTTGAACCATTTGTCACTGTGGTGCCAACTTCTGCTGAAACTGCAGCTGCAGATGCAGTACGATGTGCCAGAACCGTACACCGAACATCATGTTCTTTCTTCTGTGTAGTGGCCGGTTGCCGTCCGGATCCCTATCTTATTGCGACCGTAAATTCGAATGACCACCACTGCCACCAGTCACTTACAGAGACTATATTCCTGTCAATTGTTGCTGCAATATCTCAGAACGAACATCCAGCTTCTCGTAAGCCTGATACACGAACTCAGTGAGGTGTTAATAATAGCACTTTTGTCGCCATTCTTGGCTAACATCAACACACCACGTCGAATCTCAAACGTAACCAACACTCACGACTGTTACAGCGTATATTTAAAAGCGAACCCGATTTGCACCCTCATAGTGGCGCTTCTAGTGCCACACTTACGCGACTGCCGCGAAATTGGAGTAGCCTCATCTTTCTTTCTTGGTGATTCGATTTTTTTTCGTCAGTCTCTTTCTCGTCCACGTTTGATTTCCACAGGAGCATACATTCGCAACAGCTACTATTGCAGCCGGCCGAAGTGGCCGAGCGGTTCTAGGCGTTTCAGTCTGGAACCGCGCGACCTCTACAGTCGCAGGTTCGAATCCTGCCTCGGGCATGGATGTGTGTGATGTCCTTAGGTTAGTTTGGTTTAAGTAGTTCTAAGTTCTAGGGGACTGATGACCTCAGATGTTAAGTCCCATAGTACTCAGAGCCATTTGAACCATTTTGAACTACTATTGCAAACGACCAAGACTTACATTTATATTGCCAATACATTTCTCTTTTTAAGAACAGGTCCTTCTCTTGTTGCCAGGGTCCGTTTTTTACTCTCTCTATTTCTGCCGACGACGCCTACATACTGTATTTTGGTGCCCAAAAGACAAAACTAGCACATTACCTTTGCGATTCATTTCTTAATTCAGTTCTTCCAGTATCACCTGGTTTAATTCGTCTACACCCCGTCGGCTTTCTTTTGTTGATTTTCCTTTTATAAACTCTTTTCAAAACACTATACATTCCGCTTAACTATTCTTCCAAGTCCTTACCGTCTCTGACAGTATCTTTCAGTATCATCTATCTTCCTGTCCTTTGGAAATGTCTCCCTATTTTTTTTTCTGTCTGCTCTTTGCGCTGATTGAATAACGTGAGAGATAGGCTACAACCATGTTTCACTCCCTTCTCAATCACCTCCATATCGTCGTTTGTCTCTTAAGCTGCGAGATTTGTTTCCCAGCAGTAGATAACCTTTGGATCCCTGTATCTTATCCCTGATAACTTTAGAGTATCAAATCGTTTAATCCAGTCAACATTATCTACATCTACAAATGCTATAAATGTGATTGCCTCTGATCTCTCAGGTTTTCTCGGCATGATTGATTGATAGTGAGCACCCAGGTGTTCCGTCAAGTTGTTGTCTCCATGTTCTACAAAATATTTCCACAGCCGACCCAGCCGTCTTCTTCGGTTGCGACCAGTTGTGCTGTTAAGTGTAGTCGTTGCCCGGATTTCAAGGCAGCGAGCTACTGTCGGACTCGCGCCGCTGTTTATAGCCGAGTTCGGTTCCCGATGCCCCCCACACCTTTTGGTGCTCTTTTTTTGTGTTTCAGAGTTTTCACTGATACCACAGAGTTACGCAACATTCGCGACACTCCGTCTCTTTTTTTCTACAGCAGCGCACCAAGCGGCCAGCAAGTGACTCTTGTGAGTATGCTATCGGATGAGAGCGAGTACAACCGTTTATATTGATTTGTTCCATAGTCTTTACAATAGAGAGCGTATGTAGTGCCACAAAAATCGACAATAACTAAAAAGATACCACATTTGTCATACTTTAGTTTCCTAAGGACCCTGGGAGGTATAAAACAGTACATTACAGGATAATATATTTACGATTCTCTTATAACGTACAGATATTTATTGAAGGGTGTCATTTTCTTTTAATAACTAAACATTGTTAGAAAACACCAGAAGGACGGACCTTTTGCAGAAATACGTCGTGTATCTACCCAACAATGCGAAGTTTTGTTCGCCACACCTTCTGCCAAATCAGTGAATGTGAAACGAAGGGAATATTCCAAAACACAGGTAACTGAAGGGGAAGCCGCATAGGCGAGATAAAAACACGCCAAAAGCAATAAAACAGATTCCCAACACAGATGAAACCAATCCCACAACTGTTACTACATCTGAGTGACAAACGGCAAGAATCTGTGGGGACGTAGAACCACTGGCTCTACCCTCCAATAATATCGCTGCCCTACCGCAGCAAGAACAACTGTATCTTTGCCAGATTAGTTCTCTGTAGAGATGGGCAAACTGAAACAAGTAACTGTTTCGAAACAAATGAAACAGTACAATGTAATGTTTCGATACGCTGTTTCGAAACAGTGAAACAGTTTGTGTTTTGTAATCTAATAAACCTAGACATTTTATCATCTTGAATGTCTACTGTATAGGTATGTCCATATAAACACAAATGAGGTGCGAGAGCGCTAATCAAATCGCAGAAAGTATGAAACTATCACTTAGGCGTCTTGGCCGTTTCGTATTTCATGCAGCAAATGCGCTGCTTTCGTGTCGTGTGACTTTCATACTTTTCAATTGGCTGAGGACAGCCATAGCTGAAGACAGAAGAACCACCACGAACGGAACTGGAGGTGGGAGCGAACTGCAGAAACAACGGATATGGTACTGGGATTCCCACATTCTGCTAGTATGGGAATATACCCATCCTGCTAATTCCCATGCACACAAAGGGAATCATTGTGGATAATAGGCACAGTGACTATAGACTCACAAATAATGCCAAATAATTCGAATAAATAACAAAATATAACAGAAAATTTTTTGTCTTTCAAGGTGTTTCGAACCGTAACTACAAATTCACCATGCTTCCCAGCCCTTCCCGTTCACCATTACACTATCAGTGATATGTCAAACAGATTGCTTGCAATTATACCTACATTAAATTTATGTATATGTATAATAACTGTCCCTCTACGCCTTTTTTTATTCGAAATGTTCTAGGCTTACTTGCGTTTCTTAATATGATTACTGTACTTGAACAGAGAAATGTATGTTATAAAAAAAGTGTAATTTAACTGAATGATTTTCACATATTTATTATTTTGAATGTGAATAGTATGCGTTGTTTTATTATTTGGTTAATGTTTATAAAGCAAATATTACGCCATTTCGGAATAGGACAGTCATCTAGAAACGAAGCTTTATTTTCGGATATCTTAAGCTTCATGCTATTGGTTGTCAAAACGATTTCGACACTCTTGAAAGTGTTTCACGAAGTGGTATGTTGTGTTTCAGTACCTGTGCCGAGCCTGAATCTCGTCCGACACAGAGTGGAATGAAACATCACTGTTTCGATACAATCAGCCCGTTCCAAGCACAGGTGGACTGAAACAGCTTTATTTTGAAACAACGATACAGTTTCTGTGTCTGGCTCGAGATCGAATCTGGTCCGGATATCCGAGACAGGGGCGGAATGAAACACCACTGTTTCGAAACAGTAAACCACAGCCGTTCCGAAACACTGAAACAGTTCCACGTATCGATACACTGTATCGAAACATAGAAACAGTGGCCAAGTCTAGTTCTCTGTAATACGCGCTCTATGAAAAAGGCATTGTGCATAGGCTGCGAGAATAAAAGTATACATAGTAAGTGATGGGAGTGCGAGAGATTATTTATCGCGTCGCAGTTACCAAGCCTGCTCCCCACTATAGACAAATCTTCAATACATTCACTTTTGAAACAAAGTTAATTACATATACAAAAATATTCGTGCATTAGTAAGTCGACTGATATGTAAGAATGGGTTTTCATCAGACTCCACAAAAAATTTTACTTGTCAAGGGAAGTGGCTATCGTAATAAGACCAGGCAGCATCACAAATATATGCTCCTCATGCATGAAATATGTGTTTATATTCTCTTCTTTTTAGCGGAATAAGTTGCAACTATACACATTTACGAAAGTACGTCATGAATAAGATGTAGCATATGTCACTGATCAGTGAGATCCGGATGTTTTCACATTTATTTCACGATAACTCATGTCTCTTGGTACTTTATTATTGCATAGAACGCAGAAAGGTAACAATTATTTTGTTAATTAAGTAGGAAAATAATTAGAAACATACAATATCCTTAAGACGTATGTGAATGCTTTCTCACCGCTTGGAGCGCTAGTGTCGCTCTAGCTGTCAAACGGTAACAACTTTTGCTCTAGACAGTGTCATGACTGTATCTACACTACTGGCCATTAAAATTGCTACAGACGTGGAATTTAACCGACAGGAAGATGATGCTGTGATATGCAAATCATTAGCTTTTCAGAGCATTCACACAAGGTTCGCGCCGCAGGCGACACCTACAACGTGCTGACATGAGGAAAGTTTCCAACCGATTTCTCATACACAAACAGCAGTTGACCGGCGTTGCCTGGTGAAACGTTGTTGTGATGCCTCGTGTAAGGAAGAGAAATGCGTGCCATCACGTTTCCAACTTTGATAAACGCCGGATTGCAGCCTATCCTGATTGCAGTTTATCGAATCGCGACATTGCTGCTCGCGTTGGTCGAGATCCAATGACTGTTAGCAGAATATGGAATCGGTGGGTTCAGGAGGGTAATACGGAACGCCGTGCTGGCTCCCAACGGCTTCGTATCACTAGCAGTCGAGATGACAGCCATCTTATCCGCATGGGTGTAACGGATCATGCAGCCACGTCTCGATCCCTGAGTCAACAGACGGGGACGTTTGCAAGACAACAACCATCTGCACGAACAGTTCGACGACGTTTGCAGCAGCATGGACTATCAGCTCGGAGACCATGGCTGCGATTACCCTTGATGCTGCATCACAGACAGGAGCGCCTGCGATGGTGTACTCAACGACGAACCTGGGTGTACGAGTGGCAAAACGTCATTTTTTCGGATGAATCCAGGTTCTGTTTACAGCATCATGATGGTCGCATCCGTATTTGGCGACATTGTGGTGAACGTACATTGGAAGCGTGTATTCGTCATCGCCATACTGGCGTATCACCTCGGTCACCTCTTGTTCGAACTGACGGCACTTTTAACAGTGGACGTTACGTTTCAGGTGTGTTACGTCCCGTGGCTCTACCCTTCATTCGATCCCTGCGAAACCCTACATTTCAGCAGGATAATGCACGACCCCACGTTGCAAGGTCCTGTACGGGCCTTTCTGGACACAGAAAATGTTCGACTGCTGTCCTGGCCAGCACATTCTCCAGATCTCTCACCAATTGAAAACTTCTGGTCGATGTGGCCGAGCAACTGGCTCGTCACAATAAGCCAGTCACTACTCTTCATGAACTATGGTATCGTGTTGAAGCTGCATGGGCAGCTTACCTGTACACGGCATCCAAGCTCTGTTTGACTCAATGCCCAGGCGTATCAAGGACGTTATTATGGCCAAAGGTGGTTGTTCTGGTTACTGATTTCTCAGGATCTATGCACCCAAATAGCGTGAAAATGAATTCACATGTCAGTTCTAGTATAATATATTTGTCCAATGAATACCCGTTTATCATTTGCATTTCTTCTTGGTATAGCAATTTTAGTGGCCACTAGTGTATATTAGACTGTCTTGATACTTCGTGTAACGCAAACTCTCTGAGCGTTTTCCAAGCGTTATTTAAACTGATACTGCCGCTCCTGTTCATCAGGTTTTCTGGCATCTTTATTGTGGTAGACCCCTTAAATGACGTGTGGCTACGATCTCCCGTCGGGTAAACCGGTCGCCTGATGCAAGTCTTTTAGTTGATGCCACTTCGGCGGCTTGAGTGTCGATGAGGATGAAATGATGATGAAGACAATACAACACCCAGCCCCCCAGCGGAGAAAATTTCCGACCAGCCGGGAATCGAACGCGGGCCCCTTTGCATGGCACCATGCCGCGCTGACCACTCAGCTATCGGAGCATACGACCCTTTAATTATGCTATGGTAGAAACTTGGCGTTTGCACTACGATAACGGCCTCATCGTATTTTAATTCATGTAATATTCGGAGCACTGCGCGGTGACAGGTGACTCGCTTGTTTGCTTTAGCTGGGTGTACCGCTGATGTTCCTTGCATCCCTTCTCGACTGTTCTGATGGTCCGTCCCGCATAATACGAGATCCGTTCAAAAAATTCCGAAACTTTGTCCACAAACTTTTTATACGCTTACATTTTACTTAGTGTGCATCGTCTGCTTCTAAATACTCCCCCCCCCCCCACCCCCCACCCACCCCCACCCCCTCGGTCCACAGTTGATACACCGCTCCTAACGCCGTTTCCACTTCCGGAAGCAGTCTTAGTACGCCTCTTGCTGGATAGGACAAAGCGCCGTCTGCCAATTTTCTTTTATCTCGCCTATCGCTGAAAATATTAGTCCTTTCAATGGGGTTTTCAACTTTGGAAATAAAAAAATCTGCTGGGGCCAGGCCTGAACAGTACGAAGAATGAGTCAGCACGATGTTTTCGTTTCTTTTGCAATAGTCGCGCACCAACAGGGATGAATATGTGGGTGCGTTATTGTGATTCAAGAGCCATGAATTCAGACCGTTTCCTCCTCTCAGGATCTAACTGAAATGTTATATTCTTCTGGAATCTCTCGGACAGTCAGTCTTCGATATGAATGTCTTCGGTAGACGTCCGAGGGTGTCCTGAACAAGTGTCATCCTTAAGTCCGGTCCGGCCATTTTTAAACCGTGTGAACCATTCGTAACACCGAGTACGGCTTCAGCACTCATCACTGTACGCTTCCTGCATCACTGAGTGTGTCTCTGTAAAGGTCTTCTTGAGTTTCACGCAAAATTTAATGCAGAAGCGTTGCTCCTCTAACTCTGCATTTCGATATTCACAATCTGTGCGGCACCACGTTCTACTCAATACAGCACTGACCAGTAACTAACAGACATACAACAGCCGGCCGCTGTGGCCGAGCGGTTCTAGGCGCTTCAGTCCAGAACCGCGCTGCTGCTACGGTCACAGGTTCGAATCCTGCCTCGGGCATGGATGTGTGTGATGTCTTTAGGTTAGTTAGGTTTAAGTAGTCGTAAGTCTAGGAGACTGATGACCTCAGATGTTAAGTCCCATAGTGCCTAGAGCCTTTGGAACCATTGAGACACACAACAAAAACTTCCGGAAGTTACACATTAAGGGGGGCAGGACGTCAAACGGGCCGACTTGGGGCAGATGAGGCACTGTTTGTACTTTTGCAAATAAATACATAAACCTCTGTCAGCATGACCAGGAAGGATTGAGAATTCACACTCTTTGCGGTGGAAGTTCGAAAACATAACGAAATAATTTTTTTTACATGTGAAATTTCATCATCTTTTTCACTTACTTATGGCACCATTTGTTGCTATAGGTACAGTTTTCTTCATAAGTAAGAGAGATTCTTCGATGAATTTTGCACAACATACCGGGTGATCAAAAAGTCAGTATAAATTTGAAAACTTAATAAACGACGGAATAATGTAGATAGAGAGGTAAAAATTGACACACATGCTTGGAATGATACGGGGTTTTGTAAGAACCAAAGAAAAACACCCCTTATTGCTAGACGCGTCGTTTGGTGATGTTCGTGTGCTCAGCCGCCACTTTTGTCATGCTTGGTCTTCCACGTCCCCAGACCTCAGTCCGTGCGATTATTGGCTTTGGGGTTACCTGAAGTCGCAAGTGTATCGTAATAGACCGACATTTCTAGGGATACTGAAAGACAACATCCGACGCCAATGCCTCACCATAACTCCGGACATGCTTTACAGTGCTGTTCACAACATTATTCCTCGACTACAGCTATTGTTGAGGAATGATGGTGGACATATTGAGCATTTCCTGTAAAGAATATCATCTTTGCTTTGTCTTACTTTGTTATGCTAATTATTGCTATTCTGATCACATGAAGACCCATCTGTCGGACGTTGTTTGAACTTTTGTATTTTTTTGGTTCTATTAAAACCCCATGTCATTCCAAGCCTGTGTGTCAATTTGTACCTCTCTATCTACATTATTCCGTGATTTATTCAGTTTTCAAATTTATACTGACTTTTTGATCACCCAGTACAAACCATACTTAAAGGTGTATGAAACTCTAGCATTTTCCAAATCTATTAAAAACTGTGCTAAAAATTGAGTTAATTCACTATAAGAGTTGAGTGTTTTTCTAAACATGAAGTTTAAAATACAACAGCTCATTCATTTTTTCATAAATTAAATAAATTCTAGAGTTTTATACACCTGTAAGTATGGTATGTATGCTGTGCAAAATTCATCGAGGAATCTCTCTAACTTATGAAGAAAAGTGTACCTATAGCAACAAATACAGCCGTTAGTAAGTGAAAAAATGTTGAAATTTCACACGTAAAAAAAAATTTATTTTGTTATGTTTTTGAACTTCCACTGCTATGAGTGTGAATCCTGAATCCTTCCTGGTCATGCTCACAAAGTTTTATGAGTTTATTTGTAAAAGTATAGACAGTGGAAACTAAAATGTCCTGTGATGCCTCTCCTGCTCGAAGTCGGCCCGTTTGACGTCCTACCCCCCTTAAACATGGGCGCGTGCTGGGACCCCAACCGCATGTCGCTCCAACACACCACGCGAAGTTACGAATGTTCCGGAATTTTTTGAACAGACCTCGTACACGCCACATTCGCATGGGGCGTAATGCGCACCCGACTTTCGGAGGCCTAGATCGTCTTTAACATTACAAAGATCCTTCGAAAAAGGAAGCGAAATACGCTGGATGCCATGTTTCCGTAAAAGTCTACCGATCTTAACGTGCATTGGGCCAGTGTACGGCAGATCAGTGATTCTCTTCCTAGGTCTCAGTCGCAACCTCTTTCTCAGACGTTCTTAATGTTGACTGCATCTCTAACTTCTCTCCCTATTAAATTAAAGTTAAATTATTACATTTGAATAATATCTGGTTACTTGCATGGAAACTTTGGGCCAGAGAAATTGCTTCGTCAATATTTTTTACATAAATATCTCCCTCACTCCCGGTTATTAATTTAATTCCTGTCTGAATTCTCAAGTTTATAAAGTAAAATGATTAACGGTTTGTAAAGGGCAATTACAGTTCGTAATCATACTCCGTCTGCCTCTCGACGTCGGAGTCAGCACCTGGAATAAAATTTCTATGGCTCTGCACAATTCCGGCGATTGTCGATTCTGAAAATTCTTAAAATAGTCAGAGACACAATCGTACGCCATGGGGGAGCCGTCTTAGGTGCAATGACGTACTCACTGTGCAGCGTGAGAATCAGTGTCCAGGTTGTGTATTAATTTCTACAAAAGTCCAGAAATTAATCTCTCAAAATAGAGCATACACGATCGTGGTACAGGGTTTACTGATTTCCCAAGATACAAAGTTCCCTACGAGTTACGACACACCAAATAATGTTCCGAGCCACAGATAAGGGATAACTTAAAATAACCAAAGAATTAAACGTACCTTTTCCATTCATGAAATTATATTTTTCCATAAATGATCCTCATAGCTGCATTTTAGGATATATCATCCTCTTGTATGAGATGAAATGTTATCATAATTAATCAAATTACATTCCGTATTCAAAATGGCAGCTTCCAACAATGCCGCTAATTACAGTTCAGCTGCGATGATGCTATCCGATTCCTCTCCACAACTGCTAAATTAGAAGTAAGTAAGTTCATAGTACACGAAATGTTTTACATCCACAAAGTTTTTATATCACGAGTCAGAAATAATCTCTCTCTCTCTCTCTTGCAGTCGTAATGAGTCTTTGATCCATATACACCGCTTGGACAGTTAAGACTAAATATTTGTACTAAAGGAGAAAAAGTGACAGGACAAGGGTGATACCACACATGGACCGTTCAGTTTGATGATCTGAGTACACATTTCTTCGGAACATTATTCGTGGGCAGTTGCAAATTTTCTGCGAAGCTCTTCTTGTCTGACAGTGTTCGAACTCTATGGACCAGAGCCTTTAGCGCCGAATTTTTTTTGGTGATGGATAGTGATGACTCGAAACGTGAAAATGGAAGCAACTCGTCTAAACACCCGAAAGCTCACTACTTATCAACGACCCCGAGAACAAGCTGAGACATCACATCGCATCACTCTACACAAGTTGGATAAGCTCGGCCAGCAGAAAGGCTGACTTAGTACGTCGACCTTCCTAAAAAGATGTCGGGGCGAAAAAATTGTACTTATGCTCACAAAAAGCAAATAAGAGTATTACATTAACATGTCGGCGGCAAATAGGATTATGCACGGTGCAAACCAGGCTCCAGTGTGAGAGGGAATTGGTGACACTCAACGGTTGCTAGATGTTACTTCAAAAGAGCTTCTTCATGTCCATCCTTACATGTAGGCTAAATTGTCTGCAGGCTCTTCGGAATGAGTTGACAATACGATCTGGTCACAAAGAGAATCAAAGCAATTGAAGATGTGTGCTCGACAGAAAGCGAATACGATCACCTGTTCAAAAATCCGGGAGAAAATGTAAGGAGGCGTATTGTAATTAATCTCAATGACAAACACGTGGAAGAGGACGCAGTTATGAACACTGCCAAAGGGCTGAATTGTGTGCCCACTCCAAAAATGCTACCAGTAGCAGATTATCTCAGCTCCATGGAGCATGTTGTAGCTTCTCTCCCGCACGGCGAAGCAGAAGAGGTTCGCGCGAAACCTGGAGAGCACTTACCAAGGCGCCAATGTTAGGATCAAGTAGACAACGAGAAGCATTGAGAAGTCTGCGGTAGAACAAGGAAACGGGAGTTCTGACAGCCAACAAGGGAACACTGTGGTCCTAACGTCGTACAATAGGAAGGTTTTCGATTTTTCGAATAACGTTGCATACAGACACACAGATGTCCTCCTACAAATAAAATCGAGAGGAAGATGATGGCTCTTCTCAGTGAGTCAGGCTTGCTGCGTAATACCATTAAGGGTCTTAAAAAACGGGCAGCGGTGACGCCATGAGTATATAGCCGTCGTAAGACACAAAAGGGCAGAATTCCTGTAAGACCCATAGTTCGTAATATTGACGCACCCACATACCAGCTGGTATAATACTTGAAACGCATTCTCAGTGAATATGGGGGAAGTGTGAACACCACGTTCGCAAATCCGCTGGGTCTGTACACCGCCTCAGTCAACAGCAGCTCCAGGATACGGATATTATGGTCATTTTCGATGTACCGTCCCTCTTCCACTTTCTGATTCCTTGGAACTAATTGCAGAAAAGTTTCACGATTCTTTCGCAGAACTTTATAGGCACCGCCTGTTCGATACAATATATTGTGCACAAATCGATAGCGTTGAGACGGTAGACTGTTATCACCTGTGGTGGCGAAGCGATAAACGGAACACTTTGAAGCAAGGGCACAAGAATCCGCCAAGCTGAAACCTACGTATTTCTATCGTTACATGGATAATACTTTTATGATTTCACCACATGTGGTGGAAAAGGTCCAAAGTTCCTGGAACATTAAAACCCGATCCGATTCAATATAAAATTCATAACTGAGCTCGATTAAGAGGGCCAATTGCCATTCGTAGACCTATTTGTTAAGAGAAGAACGAACAGGTCTCTGGGTCACATCGTTATCTTCACTAGCCGGCCGGGGTGGTCGAGCGGTTCTAGGCGCTACAGTCTGGAACCGCGCGACCGCTACGGACGCAGGTTCGAATCCTGCCTCGGGAATGGATGTGTATGATGTCCTTAGGTTAGTTATGTTTAAGTAGTTCTAAGTTCTAGGGGACTGATGACCTCAGATGTTAAGTCCCATAGTGCTCAGAGCCATTTTTATCTTCACTATCCACTTAACATTAATGTGACCACCACCTATGTTTACGCCAAAGTGCAGTAACCACTCACAGACGGCAGGTAACAGCATTAGCAATGGAGGGTATACGAAGCGAGTCTTATCGGAGAGGGGGGAGGGGAGGGGGGGGGGGGGCACGCTGAAAATAGTGCAGTCGTCGTAACGTGGAAACAGCGATTTATCTGACAACCAAAAGGATATGATCTCTGGCTTTCTGGTCAAGGGTGGAAACATTTCCGAAATGGCTCAGTTTGTAAATTGTTCGCGTGCAAAATGGCACTATCTAAAACCGGCTCGAGAGGCAACCACATGTCACGGATTGCGCGGTCACTCCCGCCGGAGGTTCGGTCCTCCCTCGAGCATGGGTGTGAGTGTTGTTCATAGCATAAGTTTAACTTAGTTTAAGTAGTGTGTAAGTCTAGGGACCGATGACCTCAGCAGTTTGGTCCCTTAGGAATTCACACACATTTGTTTAGAGGTAGCCAGGCCATAGACAACAGAGGTGAACGATGGCAGTGCGGATGTCTACAAGCACATAGACGTGCAACTGACTGCCCAGATGAACCAAGGGGCTACCATAAGCGTCTCCTCAACCACCGTCCATCGAACGTTGCTGTGTATCGTCCTCTGAAGCAGGTATTTCTTGTTACACCAGATTGGTGGCCGGGACCATGGATCAATGAAAACATCTCGCTTGGACGGATGAATCATGTTTCTTGATAGAATGAATGCTTTCACGACCGGATGACGTTGCTTCTGGTAAACCTTTCAGGGTAGAGGGTCTCTCTCTCTCTCTCTCTCTCTCTCTCTCTCTCTCTCTCTCTCTCTCTCTCTGCCTATTGCTTCCTTCCCCCTTTGTGGATGCGTATGTCGAACACGGCGTAATAGGAACTGAATCAGAGGTTTCAAGAACTATTGAGTCTGGATCAGAGTAATGCAACGATGTGACTTGAGCTTAGTGGGAAACGCGGTTCGCAAAAAGCTGTCAACATTTGAAATGTGGCGCTGCAGGAGGATGTTTATCGTTAAGTGGGCAGCTAAAACACGAAGCAAGTTGCGACTAGAAGCACTTGAAGACGAAATCTCCTGAGTGGTGATGGGACAGGTCAGTGAGATATCTCCTGAGGCTTCCAGAAATAGTCAAATAATTCTTGCAATAAGCAGTGAAAGGAGAAAAATCGGAATTCAGAGACGAAGTCTATGATATGTTAGGCAACTGATATACACGCGCAGTAGAAAAATGATACAAAAGTATCCACGTCATACATGCAGAGATTGGTGGCAACATCGAACTAGATGGAAGTTTTTGACCTGAAAACCAAATTGCTTGTAAGAGAACTTTTCTGTAAGACTGTAAAGATGCGTTATAAAAACTACTAAGAAAGTATTAAAGTTAATACACTACTGGGCATTAAAATTGCTACACAAAGAAGAAATGCAGATGATAAACGGGTATTCATTGGACAAATATATTATACTAGCACTGACATGTGATTACATTTTCACGCAATTTGGGTTCCTAGATCCTGAGAAATCAGTACCCAGAACAACCACCTCTGGCCGTAATAACGGCCTTGATACGCCTGGGCATTGAGTCAAACAGAGCTTGGAAGGCATGTACAGGCACAGCTGCCGATGCAGCTTCATCACGATACCACAGTTCATCGAGAGTAGTGACTGGCGTATTGTGACGAGCCAGTTGCTCGGCCACCATCGACCAGACGTTTTCAATTGGTTAGAGATCTGGAGAATGTGCTGGCCAGGACAGTAGTCGAACATTTTCTGTATCCAGAAAGGCCCACGCAGGACCTGCAGCATGCGGTCGTCCATTATCCTGCTGAAATGTAGGGTTTCGCAGGGATCGAATTAAGGGTAGAGCCACGGGTCGTAACACATCTGAAATGTAACGTCCACTGTTCAAAGTGACGTCAATGCGAACAAGAGGTGACCGAGACGTGTAACGAATGGGACCCCATACCATCACGCCGGGTCATATGCCAGTATGGCGATGACGAATACACGCTTCCAATGTGCGTTCACCGCGATGACGCCAAACACGGACGCTACTATCATGATGCTGCAAACAGAACCTGGATTCATCCGAAAAAATGACGTTTTGCCATTCGTGCACCCAGGTTCGTCATTGGGAACACCATAGCAGGCACTCCTGTCTGTGATGCAGCGCCAAGGGTAACCGCAGCCATGGTCTTCGAGCTGATAGTCCATGCTGCTGCAAACGTCGTCGAACTGTTCGTGCAGATGGTTGTTGTCTTGCAAACTCCCCATCTGTTGACTCAGGGATCGAGACGTGGCTGCACGGTCCTTTACAGCCATGCGGATAAGATGCCTGTCGTCTCGACTGCTAGTGATACGAGGCCGTTGGGATCCAGCACGGCCTTCCGTATTACCCTCCTGAACCCACTGATTCCATATTCTGCTAAATGTCATTGGATCTCGACCAACGCGAGCAGCAATGTCGCGATACGATAAACCGTAATCGCGATAGGCTACAATCCGACCTTTATCAAAGTCGGAAACGCGATGGTACGCATTTCTCCTCCTTACACGAGGCATCACGACGACGTTTCACCAGGCAACGCCGGCCAACTGCTGTTTGTGTATGAGAAATCGGTTGGAAACTTTCCTCATGTCAGCACGTTGTAGGTGTCGCCACCGGCGCGAACCTTGTGTGAATGCTCTGAAAAGCTAATCATTTGCATATCACAGCATCTTCTTCCTGTCGGTTAAATTTAGCGTCTGTAGTACGTCATCTTCGTGGTGTAGCAATTTTAATGGCCAGTGGTGTATAAAACTTAGCTACATTCAATTTTTTACTAAAACGTCCTGTTCATTTTTTTCTATGCAGCTAACAGTTCATGTGTAGTGAACGAGAGAATGTTCATTTTTTCTATACAACTAACAATTCATGTGTAGCGAATGTGCTAAAATCTCGCAGTGGTTTTTGAAGGCATTGCGGGTAGCATAAAATCAAAACTTGGGGGCAACAGAGCCATCCTGTGTATGAAATGCAGGTTTTCCGAGTGCTGAGCTGAAGTGAGGCGCAGTTCTCGCGTCCAGAACCTGCTGTCCCGGTCAATTGGCTGACCTGCCGGAACTCTGTTCCAGACGCCGACATGAGGGGGCTGGTGGCACTCCTGCTGCTACTGGTTGGCGGCTTGATGGACGCGGTGGCCCTGCCCGCCAGACCTCCAGCGTCCGACACTCACCAGCTGCTGCCGCCGGCACTTCGTGGGAGACATCACCAGGAGGCCTCCAACAGCCCACTTTTGCCGAAGGTGAGGTGCGAGTGCAAACTAGCGACAGACAAGTGCCGAAGCCTGGGTAGAAAAGTTACAGGCGCTACAAAAACGTGGTTCTGATGTTGTTGTGCACTTCCGACATGTTATTGTATCTAATTGCACAATGATGAGTCAAAACATTACGATCAGCTGCTTGACAACGTGTTGGTCCACCCCTAGACGCAATACAGCGGCGATTCTGCGTGGCGAGGTTTCGACATCATACGTAGTGTTCCGAAGGTATGTGGCACCAGATGTTTGTGTGTGTTGTTTGTTGTTGAGGTCTTCAGTCTGAAGACTGGTTTGATGCAGCTCTCCATGCTACTCTATGCTGTGCAAGCCTCTTCATCTCCGAATAACTACTGCAACTTACATCCTTGTGAATCTGCTTAGTGTATTCATCTCCTGATCTCCCTCTACACTCATTTTTATCCCCAGCACATCCCTCCAGTACTAAATTTGTGATCCCAGGATGTCTCAGAATGTGGCCTATCAATCGACCCCTTCTTCTAGTCAAGTTGCGTCACAAATTTCTTTTGTCTCCAGTTCTGTTCAGTGCCTCATCATTAGCTAATGTGATCTACCAATCCAATCTTCAACGTTCTTCTGTAGTATCACATTTCAAAAGCTTTTATTCTCTTCATGTCTGAACTGTTTATCGTCCACGTTTGGCGGGCCGGAGCGGCCGAGCGGTTCTAGGCGCTCAGTCTGGAACCGCGCGACCGCTACGGTCGCAGGTTCTAATCCTGCCTCGGGCATGGATGTGTGTGTTGTCCTTAGGTTGGTTAGGTTTAAGTAGTTCTAAGTTCTGGGGAACTTAAGTCCCATAGTGCTCAGAGCCATTCGAACCATTTTATCGTCCACGTTTTACTTCTATACATAGCTACATTCCATAGAAACACTTTCAGAAAAGATTTCATGTCTCTTAAATAGTCAGAAACGCTTTTCTTGACATTGCCTGTCTGCATTTTATATCCTCTCTACTTCGACCATCATCAGTTATTTTGCTGCCCAAATAGCAAAACTGATCTACTACTTTAAGTGTCTCGTTTCCTAATCTAATTCCCTCAGCATCACCTGGTTTAGTTAGACTATATTCCACTATCCTTGTCTTGCTTTTGTTGATGCTCACCTTATATCCTCCTTTCAAGACACTCTCCATGCCCTCCCACTGCTCTTTCAAGTCCTTTACTGTCTCTGACAGAATTCCAGCGCCATCGGCAAACCTCAAGGTTTTTAGAATGAGATTTCACTCTACAGCGGAGTGTGCGCTTATATTAAACTTCCTGGCAGATTAAAACTGTGTGCCGGACCAAGACTCGAACTCGGGACCTTTGCCTTTAGCGGGCAAGTGCTCTACCAACAGAGCTACCCAAGGACGACTCAGGCCCCGTCCTCACAACTGTACTTCTGCCAGTACCTCGTCTCCTACTTTCCAAACTTTACAGAAGCTCTTCTGCGAACCTCGCAGAACTAGCACTCCTGAAAGAAAGGATATCGTGGAGACATGGCTTAGCCACAGCCTGGTGGCTGGAGTCGTGCTTGGGTACCTCAAGGTTTTTCTTTCTTCCCCATGGATTTTAATTCCTACTACAAATCTTTCTTTTCTTTCCTTTACTGCTTGCTCAATATACAGACTGAACAATATCGGGGATAGGCTGCAGGCATGTCTCACTCCCTTCCCAACCACTGCTTCCCTTTGATGCCCCTCAACTCTTATAACTGCCATCTGGTTTCTGTACAAATTGTAAATGGCATTTTGCTCCCAATATTTTACCCCTGCCACCTTCAGAGTTTGAGAGAGAGAATTCCAGTCGACAATGTCAAAAGCTTTCTCTAAGGTTACAAGTGCTATAACCGCAGCTTTTCTTTTCATTAACCAATCTTCTAAGATCAGTCGTAGGGTCGGTATCGCTTCTCGTGTTCCTAAATTTCTCCGGAGTCCAAATTCATCTTCCCTGAGGTCGGCTTCCACCAGTTTCTCCATTGCTCTTCAATGAATTGGCGCTAGCGTTTTGCAACTGTTGCTTATTAAACTCACAGTTCGGTAATATTCACACCTGTCACCACCTGGTTTCTTTGGAATTCGAATTATTACGTTCTTCTTGAGGTCTGAAGGTATTTCACCTGTCTCATACGTCTTGCACACCAGGTTACGCAATTCCCGTAAATTACGGGCTGGTTGTTTGCGGGCGAAGAGCCCGTGTCCGTTAACGTTCCTGATGTGTTCCATCGGGTTCAGTTAAGGCGAATTTGGCGTCCAAGTCATCGAAATGGGTTCACTTGGTTCAAATGGTTCTGAGCACTATGGGACTTAACATCTATGGTCATCAGTCCCCTAGAACTTAGAACTACTTAAACCTAACTAACCTAAGGATATCACACACATCCATGCCCGAGGCAGGATTCGAACATGCGACCGTAGCAGTCGCGCGGCTCCGGACTGAAGCGCCTAGAACCGCTTGGCCACCGCGGACGGCACATGGGTTCACTATCATTCTCTTCAAATTAGTGTAGCATGATCCTGGCCTCCTAGCACGGATGGTTATCTTGCTGGAAGATGCCATTGTCGTCTGGAAGACATCAAGCATTAGCGGATGTCAGTGGACCACAATAACGTTATGCAGTGTACAGCCGTCACGGTGCCTTTGGTTACTACCACAGGTCTCATGGAGTCCTAAGTCGATATCCTCTATTCCTCCATAGCATAATATTGCCTGCACCGCATCGCGGCAGTGACGCGTTTAATATTTCGACCAGCTTTTTGCCTGGATAACGGCGTCTACATCTACATCATACCTCGCAAGCAACATAATGGTGTTTGGCAGAGGGTAATCCTGATACCACTAAGTGATTTTGCCCCCCCTCCCCCCCATTTCACTGTTCCTCTCCCTAATGGCGAGTGGGAAGAATGACTGTCAATAAGCCTCTATATTGTGTCTAATTTCTCGTCGATGTCATCACGCGAGAAGTATCTGGGAGAAGTAATATGTTGCCCGACTCTTTCCGGAAAGAGCTCTCTCGAAAGTTCAGTGATAAACATCCCAGTGATGCCCAACGCCTCTCTTGTAGCTTCTGCCAACTGAGTTTGCTGAGCACCTCTGCAACGGCCCCGTTGAAATATTCCAGGGAGTAACAGTCAGCAAACACTTATCTTCATTTCTCGGCGATCTCCGATGCTGCAGTAGCTGTGAAAAAATTTGCGAGTTATCTGCTCCATCCAAAATTTGCTGCAACTTGCTGAGCTCTTGACACTGTAGCTACTGATTTGGTAGTGCTAAGAGAAATTTCAAGAAATTCCGGCTAATACGGTGCCTCTTTCAAAAATCACATCTTCATTTCGTAATACTGTAACAAAACTGACTCACAAAAAGTATCGAAAAACTGACACCTCCACGGCTGATTCGCCACTGCTTATGTATATTTGTAGCAATTACTGCCAACGTCATCCGTACTAGAAACGGATAGTTTATGGATTACAATCAAAATCTTCCTAGTGTACGCAGACTGCCGCCATTCAGTTATGAATTAATTCGTTTCCTCTCACTTAGCAAACATGAAGCTTTGGTTCGTTGGTTTTCGGAGTAGAGGGATTAAACTGACTGGTTACCAGTCCATGAAGTTTTTACACGGCTTTCAGCTTTTAATACTGAAATTCGTAAAATATGTTCGCTGCCCGCCCCCGGGAGCTGAGTGGTGGCCGTTAACTTGAACGGATGTCACGTGACGTCCGCCCAGGCCAAACACCACGAACAACACCGAACAAAATAAAGAAAAAAAAAAGTGGTCAGCGCGGCAGAATGTCAGTCCTAAGGGCCCGGGTTGGATTCCCTACTGGGTCGGAGATTTTCTCCGCTCAGGGACTGGGTGTTGTGTTGTCCTAATCGTCATCATTTCATCCACATCGACGCGCAAGTCGCCGAAGTGGCGTCAAATCGAAAGATTTGAACCCGGCCAACGGTCTACCCGACGGGAGGCCCTAGTCACACGACATTTACATTTATTTTCGCTAAAAATGTTTTTCGAGAAAGTTGCCTACATCATGAAGAATATGAGTTGGAAAATGTTCCTAACATATCTGTGAGTTTATTAAACAAATATAAACGAAATGCAAATTTCAATCCTTACAAAAACTATCCTGCAATTACAAAATGAGAATTGTTGATGTTTTATTTTCAAGTATCGATTGGTAAAAGTCGAACCAGCGCAGAGATATATGTTTGTTTGCTGAAGTTGGCAAGGAATTAACGACAGAATATGAATCAGGATGGTAAATTAAATTCTAAATGGCTAGATAACTGAAGTAAGGTTGTTGCAAAATTTGCGTAAGCCTGTAAATGTGACAGTCTGAAGCCTGAACGCTTGATTCATACTCATCCTAACGATCATATATTAGTACGTTTCACTGTGATGAAACGCGTCGCTTTCGTTGGACCTTCTCTATCTCTTCTATCAGTCCTACCTGGTAAGGATCCTATATTGATGAGCAATACTCAACAGTCGTTCGACGAATCACTTTATAAGCCACTTCCTTCGTGCACGAGTTACATTTCCTTAAGATTCTTCTTATGAATCTGAGTCTGGCATCTGCTTTTCCTACTGTTTTATGTGGTCATTCCACTTAAGATCGCTCTGGATATTTAATCCTAAATATTTTACGTTGGATACTGTTTCCAGCAGTTTCTCACCATTAGTGTAGTTGTACAGTAGTGGCTTTCTTTTCCTGTGTATGCGCAGTACTTTACATTTATTTACGTTCAGGGTCAAATGCTAGAGCCTGCAACATTCATCAGTCCTCTGTAGGTCATTCCACAAATCGATACCATCTTCGAGCGTTGTTCCTTAGCGTACTCCGGAAATTATTTTTAAATCAGTCGATTTTGCGACGTGTTGAGTTCCGTCTGCAATGAAGTTTTGAATCTAGTCGAAAATCTGGCACCATATACAGTGAGCTCGTTTTTTTTTTTCATTAAACGTCAGTGCGGGACGGTGTCAATTGTCTCCCTGAAGTCAGGGACTACGGCATCGACTTAAGCGATGTTGTGTACATCGCTGTTGTCACGTCGTAATTAACATTTTATTTTCAACATCCTGACATCATTCACTAACTTATTAAAGCAGTGACAGTTACAAAAAACGCTACTGGTCATTAAAATTGCTACACCACGAAGATGACGTGCTACAGATGTGAAATTTAACCGACAGGAAGAAGATGCTGTGGTATGCAAATCATTAGCTTTTCAGAGCATTCACACAAGGTTGGAGCCGATGGCGACACCTACAACGTGCTGACATGAGGAAAGTTTCCAACCGATTTCTCATACACAAACAGCAGTTGACGGGCGTCGCCTGGTGAAACGTAGTTGTGATGCCTCGTGTAAGGAGGAGAAATGCTTACCTTCACGTTTCCGACTTTGATAAAGGTCGGATTGTAGCCTATCGCGATTGCGGTTTATCGTATCGCGACGTTGCTGCTCGCGTTGGTCGAATTCCAATTGTTAGCAGAATATGGAATCGGTGGGTTCAGGAGGGTAATACGGATCGCCGTGCAGGATCCCAACGGCCTCGTATCACTAGCAGTCGAGATGAGAGGCATCTTATCCGCCTGGCAGTAACGGATCGTGCAGCCACGTGTCAATCCTTGAACAAACAGATGAGGACGTTTGCAAGACAACCACCATCTGCACGAACAGTTCGACGACGTTTGCTGCAGCATGGACTATCAGCTCGGAGACCTTGGCTGCCGTTACCCTTGACGCTGCATCACAGACAGAAGCGCCTGCGATGGTATATTCAACGACGAACCCGGGTGCACGAATGGCAAATCGTCATTTTTTCGGATGAATTCAGGTTCTGTTTACAGCATCATGATGGTCGCATCCGTGTTTGGCGACATCGCGGTGAATGCGCATTGGAAGCGTGTATTCGTCATCGCCATACTGGCGTATCACCCGGTGTGATGGTATGGGGTGCCATTGGTTACACGTCTCGGTCACCTCTTGTTCGCATTGACGGCACTTTGAACAGTGGACGTTACATTTCAGGTGTGTTACGTCCCGTGGCTCTACCCTTCATTCGATCCGTGCGAATCGTTACATTTCAGCAGGATAATGCAAGACCGCATATTGCAGGTCCTGTACGGGCCTTTCTGGATACAGAAAATGTTCGACTGCTGCCCTGGCCAGCACATTCTGCAGATCTCTCACCAATGGAAAACGTCTGGTCAATGGTGGCCGAGCAACTGGCTCGTCACAATACGCCAGTCACTACTCTTGATGAACTGTGGTATCGTGTTGAAGCTGCATGGGCAGCTGTACCTGTACACGCCATCCAAGCTCTGTTTGACTCAATGCCTAGGCGTATCAAGGCCGTTATTACGGCCAGAGGTGGCTGTTCTGGGTACTGATTTCTCAGTATCTATGCACCCAAATTGCGTGAAAATGTAATCACATGTCAGTTGTAGTATAATATATTTGTTCAATGAATATCCGTTTATAATCTACATTTCTTCTTTGTGTAGCAATTTTAATTGCCAGTAGTGTATAAAAGCTCAGTTATCGTATGCATCTGTTCTGGGACCACATGTCGGGGCATGGCCATCGAAATGATGCAACAAGAAGCGTGACTCGTCCCTCCAAGCAAAACGTTTCCATTGTTGCACTGTTCAGTCTCGATGATCACTCACTCACCGCAGTCGTAATTGGATGTGGCGTTGAATCAAAATGGAAACACAGAGGGGTCCCTCAGCTGCGAAGCCCTTGTTAAACAAGGCGAGGTTAACGCTGCGCTCCGGAACACTTGCGCCCACTCCAGCACTCTACTCTGTCGCCAGATCTGCCACAGGTCGCTGCGCCCGATATCCACGTTCTGTGACGAGACTTGGATGTCCGAACACTTTATCGCTCACTCTAGGTTTCACCGCCGTCCGTCCACCACTTTTCACAAATGATCACGATAGCAGTTGTTCTCCAGATACTCGCTCCGAGGCGCCGTGACGTAACAGACTGCCGTTTGTCAGAAGTCGCTTCTGTCAAGGCGCGTACACACTATAGGGCGGTTAAAATAAGTACCGGCTTTTGACAGTTCAGTACGGAGCGAGTGGAGGGAAGCGTAGTTGTCAGCGTGTGCTGGGAGCGTCAACAGGTGCAGCAGTCTAATGCCAAGCCTACTCGGCGTGGAACCTGACAGCTTCGCTTGAACAGCATGCCGCACAAGCCGGCCGATCTGCGATCTTTCCTAGAGGATTTTAAACAAACTACTCCTTAATAAACTCTGATTTTCGCACATCTTATAGTTTAATTCGTCAGCTTCATGAAAGAACCCCCTATTATTTCGTTAATGGTCATAGTTCTTGTGACATTTCGATAGTAGGTAAACTATTGTAAGAGATCCTCAGTTTGCAGTGAAAAATATATGTCGCTGTGAATTTGCGTGTTGTGCGTGTTAGGCTGCATATTTACTTTTGAATACATCGTGGGAGCAGACAGTGATCGATGTTATTCCTAATAGTTACTATTAAAATCAGTCTTGATCACAAATTTATTTATTCTGGTAACCGGTTTCGACCACGTCTGTGGTCATCTTCAGACCTACAAGTCAAATACAAGGTCTGATCAGAGGGCTACATACATTAAAGAAAGAAATGGTTCAAATGGCTCTGAACACTATGGGACTCAACGTCTGAGGTCATCAGTCCCCTAGAACTTGGCACTACCTAAACCTAACTAACCTAAGGACATCACACACATCCAGACTGAAGCGCCTAGAACCGCACGGCCACACTGGCCGGCCATTAAAGAACATTATATAAAACTACAAAGATATAAAATGATAAATTAGCAAAATGCTGCATGAGCAGGAACCTCCTTCTGGTGGTAAATCACTGCTAGATAGAGCAGTGCACGTCTTACTTATATACTGGAGGCTCCGACCACTTTTGTCAGAATGATATCATCGCTAACCAATGGGTTAAAAGTCAAATAACAACGTAAAATTTCGTAATTAAAAGAAAAAGGCTAGCATGAAAAATAAAAATACATGGAACTTAGCTTGTTCAACAGCAATTGTCAGATAAAATATGTAAAAATATTAAACATATGAGATAAATAAAAATCATTTCGACAGTACATGGGCCGGCCGGAGTGGCCAACCGGTTCTAGGCGCTACAGTCTGGAACCGCGCGACCGGGCATGGATGTGTGTGATGTCCTGAGGTTAGTTAGGTTTAAGTAGTTGTAAGTTCTAGGGGACTGATGACCTCTGCTGTAAAGTCCCATAGTGGTCAGAGCCATATGAACCATTTTTTGACAGTACATGGGTTGTCCTCTCTGGGCCTGTTGCAGAACCATTTAGAAGCTACTGGTTGCCATATTAAGTATAGATGCCATTCCAAAGATATGGCAGCAGGCTACTCTCCAACGAGGTTGTTGTAATATCGATAGGCAAACACTGTCACGTCAGACGACGTACCATGAAGAGCAGCATGTTGTTATAGAAACGATAGACGCTCTACCCGGGCGCTTTCCATTAAGAAGGCTGCAAAAATCGTTGACTGACGTGTTGTAGTAAATGCTGCACACAAACAATTTCAAGGTGTAACAAGAGACATCCATTTCTATAGGTTATTCGATAGATAATAATTAATTCTTTCAGATGAAAACTGAGATAGAAAGTAACCGAGAGCGCACAGTACTTGTCCATATTCTTAAAATACTGCCTATGACACTCCTATATATATTGCAAATTTTCCTCTCCTCCACTGGCAGACGTTACAAGAGAGGAGTTGTGCGTCACGGAGAGATTTACTACTAAAATTTCGGGACAGCACTTTTCAGGAGGAGTCGGACATCTTATTACTTCCACCCACATACATCTCACGTATTGACCACCAGGAGAAAATTCGGGAAATTAGAGCCGATACAGAGGCTTACCGACAATCATTCTTCCCACACACTATTCGTGAGTGGAACAGGGTTGGAGTGATCAGATAGTGGTACCGAAAGTACCCACCGCCACACACCATTAGGTGGCTTGCGGAGTATGTTGCAGATGTAGATGTACATACGTGATTGCAGCTGACTGCGAACACCTTGGTGTTAAGTACCGAACATAATATCCTGTACACCATCTTCAATATTCACAAGATAGTGAACAGTTTCTCAAGGATATTGATCGTAAAAGAACACCTCATAAATAATGTGTGAACAAATATACTGGGTGAGCAGCAGAAGTCTGCAAAGCTTGTAAGGGTGTTGCAGGGGAGATTGTTGAGAGAAATAACTGTTAAAAACAAAATTCTGTACTCTGCGGCATTTGTGGGTTATCTGACATTGAAGTTAGCCAATCACAATGTAGCGTGTGCAGATTCAATAAGTCTGCCAAAGACAGATTCTCCAAGCTTGTTCCTCGTTTCGCTTCTGCTCGCCTACTTTAAATTTATCACTTCCAAAAGAAAGCACATTTTAACTGGTAATGAACATTTGAACAAGTGGTAACTCGCAGATCCACAGATGTCTGGGTATTGCCGCTTTTTAGCAGGCGCAAGTACTTGAATTTGCGCGCGCGACGACCCAACTGGCTAGTTTCAACGCTAAATAACTTGGAAACGGCGCAAAGTATCGAATTTTGTTCTTAACAGCTACTTCTCACCACACCCTCACTGCAACTACCACCTTATTAGCTTTTCAGACTGTTTCTGACCATCCTCTATAATAGAGAAAATAACTTTAAAAATGACCATATCTTCACCAAAATCTATCTTTGCTTCATATACACTACTGGCCATTAAAACTGCGACACCTAGAAGAAATGCAGATAATAAACGGGTATCCATTGGACAAATATATTATACTGGAACTGACATGTAATTACATTTTCACGCAATTTGGGGTGCATAGATCCTGAGAAATCAGTACCCAGAACAACCACCTCTGGCCGTAATAACGGCGTTGATACGCCTGGGTATTGTGTCAAACAGCGCTTGGATGGCGTGTACAGGTACAGCTCCCCATGCAGCTTCAACACGATACCACAGTTCATCAAGAGTAGTGACTGGCATATTGTGATGAGCCAGTTGCTCGGCCAACATTGACCAGACGTTTTCAATTGGTGAGGGATCTGGAGAATGTGCTGGCCAGGGCAGCAGTCGAACCTTTTCTGTATCCAGAAAGGCCCGTACAGGACCTGCAACATGCGGTCGTGCATTATCCTGCTGAAATGTAGGGTTTCGCAGGGATCGAATGAAGGGTAGAGCCACGTGTCGTAACACATCTGAAATGTAACGTCCACTGTTCAAAGTGCAGTCGGTGCGAACAAGAGGTAACCGAGCCGTGTAACCCATGGCACCCCATACCGTCAGGCCGGGTGATACGCCAGTATGGCGATGACGAATACACGCTTCCAATGTGCGTTCACCGCGACCATCATGATGCTGTAAACAGAACCAGGATTCATCCGAAAAAATGACGATTTGCTATTCGTGCACCCAAGTTCTTCGTTGAGTACACCATCCTGTCTGTAATGCAGCGTCAAGGATAACCGCAGCCATGGTCTCCGAGCTGATAGTCCATGCTGCTGCAAACGTCGTCTAACTGTTCGTGCACATGGTTGTTGTCTTGCAAACGCCCCCATCTTTGACTCAGGGATCGAGACGTGGCTGCACGTCCGTTACAGCCATGCGGATAAGATGCCTGTCATCTCGACTGCTGGTGATACGAGGCCGTTCCGTATTACCCTCCTGAACCCAACGATTCCATATTCTCCTAACAGTCATTGGATCTCGAACAACGCGAGCAGCAATGTCGCGATACGATAAACCGCAATCGCGATAGGCTACAATCCGACCTTTATCAAAGTCGGAAACGCGATGGTACGCATTTCTCCTCTTTACACGAGGCATCACAACAACGTTTCACCAGCCAACGCCGGTCAACTGCTGTTTGTGTATGAGAAATCGGTTGGAAACTTTCCTCATGTCAGCACGTTGTAGGTGTCGGCACCGGCGCCAACCTTGTGTGAATGGTCTGAAAAGCTAATGATTTGCATATCACAGCATCTTCTTCCTGTCGGTTAAATTTCGCGTCTGTAGCACGTCATCTTCGTGGTGTAGCAATTTTAATGGCCAGTAGTGTAGTTTCACGGTACAGTTAATGGTTCAAATGGCTCTGAGCACTATGAGACTTAACATCCGTGGTCATCAGTCCCCTAGAACTTAGAACTACTTAAACCTAACTAACCTAAGGACATCACACACATCCATGCCCAAGGCAGGATTCGAACCTGCGACCGTAGCAGTCGCGCGGTTCCGGACTGAGCGCCTAGAACCGCTAGACCACCGCGGCCGGCGATACAGTTAATCACATGTTCTAACATACTTAGTACAGTCATTAACATACAATCTCTGGACAGCATGGATTCATTTAGAACTATGGCACCAATTCACCATTCCGAGCCCTAATGGCGTATTTACCCTGTCCGAAGTGCCAGTTGCCAAGCGCTTTGCGTTGGTCCCTCCTGATAGCTCGGTTCTGCCACTGATTTCCGTTGGCGGCTGCTGCTTCTGACGGGAACACCAATCCCATGTGCCACCTTGACGCTTCTGCAGCCACCTTGATGCACTAGCAGCTGCAGCTGCCATGTGCCATTCCGCCGCGCTCTAAAGGCAACTAGACTTAGCACAAATGGCGAAATCTCAGCGGTAAATATCAAATGAGCGAAAAAAAGACAAACATCAGCTGTCTCATTGCTAAGTCGCCAATTTTGGTAGTTCGAGACGTAAATATTACGTGGGGCCCCTCCACGCCAACACCTGCGTGGTGGCCATTCAAAAAGATCTACTTGCTACCCCCGCTTTCGTTAGTATCTAAAAAGAATTCCGCCGAAAATGCAGCGATTTATTTTCATCTGGCTTGTTAACCTATTGTAACTTTAAGGAAGCGTCGTGAGTGACGAATTTTAAGTAAAACCTACACGTTTCTCCGGTTGCCATGTCAAAATTTGCTTCTTATGCCGAAACTCAGTGGAGTTTACACTGTCTCCTCTGACTAACACGTGCAGACACAATTGCGGGGCAATTCTGAAACGGTGGTTTGTTAAGTTTATTAAGTAATGAACTGAGGGAGAGTAAAGCCAGTAGCTAATTAAAGGCACATCCTAGGTACAAAAAACGAGTAACGTCTTCACGTATGTCGTTCCAAAATCCATAGCATTTCTCGTTTCACAGCTATCGATAGCCCTTAGAAATAACATTCTTTCACCGAAAAAATCCGTAGTTATTAGAATAAAGAAGTTTTAGATGATAACGATATGGTAAATACTCTCCTCTTTGCATGCTATCATTTGCCAAAATCTCATTTCGATATCTGAAACCATTTATGAAATATGAGGAATGTTGTGGATTTTCACTCCGGCTTTATCGTTGGTGCGGCGCGATCGCAAATGAGTGTGCTACATCAGATCAATTTTCTCGAGATTGGTGACAGATAGATACATCTACCCATGTCTAAAGAAAAATTCAATATGTTAGTTAAATTTCATACACAACATACACAACTGGTCATTAAAATTGCTACGCCACGAAGATGACGTGCTACAGACGCGAAATTTAACCGACAGGAAGAAGATGCTGTGATACGCAAATGATTAGCTTTTCAGAGCATTCACACAAGGTTGGCGCCGGTGGCGACACCTACAACGTGCTGACATGGGGAAAGTTTCCAACCGATTTCTCATACACAAACAGCAGATGACCGGCGTTGCCTGGTGAAACGTCGTTGTGATGCCTCGTGTAAGAAGGAGAAATGCGTACCATCACGTTTCCGACTTTGATAAAGGTCGGACTGTAGCATATCGCGATTGCGGTTTATCGTATCGCGGCATTGCTGCTGGTCGAGATCCAATGAGTGTTAGCAAAATATGGAATCGGTGGGTTCAGGAGGTTAATACGGAACGCCGTGCTGGACCCCAACGGCCTCGTAACACTAGCAGTCGAGATGGTAGGCATCTTATCCGCATGGCTGTAACGGATCGTGCAGCCACGTCTCCATCCCTAAGTCAACAGATGGGGACGTTTGCAAGACATCAACCATCTGCACGAACAGTTCGACGACGTTTGCAGCAGCATGGACTATCAGCTCGGAGACAATGGCTGCGGTTATCCTTGACGCTGCATCACAGACAGGAACGCCTGCGATGGTGTACTCAACGAAGAACTTGGGTGCACGAATAGCAAATCGTCATTTTTTCGGATGAATCCAGGTTCTGTTTACAGCATCATGATGGTCGCGGTGAACGCACATTGGAAGCGTGTATTCGTCATCGCCATACTGGCGTATCACCCGGCCTGACGGTATGGGGTGCCATGGGTTACACGGCTCGGTTACCTCTTGTTCGCACCGACTGCACTTTGAACAGTGGACGTTACATTTCAAATGTGTTACGACACGTGGCTCTACCCTTCATTCGATCCCTGCGTAACCCTATATTTCGGCAGGATAATGCACAACCGCATGTTGCAGATCCTGTACGGGCCTTTCTGGATACAGAAAATGTTCGACTGCTGCCCTGGCCAGCACATTCTCCAGATCTCTAACCAATTGAAAACGTCTGGTCAATGATGGCCGAGCAACTGGCTCATCACAGTACGTCAGTCACTACTCTTGATGAACTGTGGTATCGTGCTGAAGCTGCATGGGCAACTGTACCTGTACACGCCATCCAAGCTCTGTTTGACTCAATACCCAGGCGTAACAAGGCCGTTATTACGGCCAGAGTTTGTTGTTCTGGGTACTGATTCCTCAGGATCTATGCACCCAAATTGCGTGAAAATGTAATCACATGTCAGTTCTAGTATAATATATTTGTGCAATGAATAACCGTTTATCATCTGCATTTCTTCCTGGTGTAGCAATTTTAATGGCCAATAGTGTACTACGTAATATGAACCAAACACAAAGTCATAGCGACATCTATTTTTCATTGTATATTTTCCCGAATTTCGCAAAGTGTCCAACTTACACGTAAATACCACAATGACTATGACCATTAATGAAATGATGGGCACATCATCATTAGCCCGACATATAAAGCTGCAAGTAAGGCAAAAATGAAATTTCTTTACCGAATAGTTTCTGTAAAATCGTTTGAGGGGTGCGCGCCTTGATTCTGGAAAACACTTATCGGCCTCCCCGACCAATGAAACGAATAAACTCGTCCAGCAATTTGGACGAAAACTGGCCACTGCGCATCATCCACCGTATCCTACGCAAGCTATACAAGCTCCTGGGACTTCTCCTGGTCCGCCTGTACAGCACTACAACCACACCTACAACTGCTATCGTCAAACCACAATTCAGTGTCTGGAGTCAGCATATGGTGCAATGGCATCATTTTTCCCATTCATATACCGTTTGAAAGTATTCTTTCAAATGTATTAATACTCTCATAATTGTGAAACCAGACGGTAAAACATGCAAAGCGAGTAATTGAGAAATGTTGACTGGAAATATCTGAAGCTTATTTGAGGTGGAAATACGTGAAGCTCATGCTATGCGATTGGAAATTCAGAGTAACCAGTCGATCAGATAATACGACTGCGAGAAAGAAATCCGTTCTCAATCAAATTTACGTACGCTATCTGCCTCTGTGACAAAATGACTTTGGGTTAAATGTTGACTCTGAATGTTGCGAATCTTTGTTAATTTAGAAAACAATTGCTGTACCAGGACTACTTTCTTAATTACACAACAAATGATCACTGAATAAAACGCGTTTGACTTTATCTGATAAATCTGTGTGAAATCGCAGTGTAGCACTTTCATAAAACATTTCACTCGACCTTGCAACTTTTACTGATATTATTCTCGTAAATGCACTCTGAGATTACGAAAACTTACTTTGCGTTCTGCCTTAGGGCAGGTCTTGTCATGGGGGAAGCCTCGTCAGAGAGGTCCACTGCATGAGCATCTAGGGAAGTGATTCCAGTGGTGAATTCCCGTTACTTTCCACTGACGATGATGAAATAGTAATGAGGAAAACACAACACCCAGTCCCTGAGCGGAGAAAATCTCCGATCCAGCCGGGAATCGAACCCGTGCCCCTTGGCGCGATAGACCGCCTCGCTGACCACAGCTATCGTGGCGGACTGACAATATGAACTACAATGATAATCAAATTTATGGCTTCCCTTTGCGCAATGGATCGCTCGTCTGCTCTGCGATCTTGTTCTTTAAAACTTTTTTTATGTATATAAAATAGTGACCTGACTCTTAGAATTAAGTTTCACTCACCGTACTGGCGTTGTGCAATGCAAGACGGGATTTCGTCAATACTCAAAAATGTTACTCAGCACACGACTCGCGATGTGCAGTCAAAACTATGACAGCAAATGAAAAATCGGGTACCAACCTCGGCGACAAAGAAATAACTAAATCGGCGCTTTAAGTTTCAACTGAGCTTCGTTAAGTCATCCCAACAATACAACTTTCCACACTTTGCACACACGGACTAATTCGTAAAATGTCTCTTTAGCATTTATCACTGCAGTGGAAGACGGAACCATATAACTTCATTACAAAAAACCTTACAGAAAATCTAAACCAACTTCATTACAAAAAACCTTGCAGAAAATCTAAACCATAAGCACTGTTATAACAATGAGCGAACTATAGTAATTACAAATATGGCAAACCACGTTACCTTTAAATTTTACATTTTCTCATTCATTCAGTATTATAATCCTTTTGTTTAGATATCTGTCTTTAAACGTCATGTTACAAAAATTGCTCCAAATAATGTTACCTCCGCTGCAGGACAGACCAGCTTCAGTCCATTTCATAACAAGTACATTACCACACTGTTGCTACTAGAACACTATGGGTCCACTCTGACAAAGTAAAGCTAACCTCTCTGTCCAACATCTCTTGTCTTGAACACACTTCGAAAGTGTCTACACTGATAGGACAAAACATTATAAATACCTGCTTAATTGCTTGTTTGTCCGTCTTTGCAAAGAAATGTATCACTGATTCTGCTTATCAGGGATCCGACAGTTTGGCTGGCTGGTTCAAATGGCTCTGAGCACTATGGGACTCAACTGCTGAGGTCATTAGTCCCCTAGAACTTAGAACTAGTTAAACCTAACTAACCTAAGGACATCACAAACATCCATGCCCGAGGCAGGATTCGAACCTGCGACCGTAGCGGTCTTGCGGTTCCAGACTGCAGCGCCTTTAACCGCACGGCCACTTCGGCCGGCCCGACAGTTTGTTGGTAGGTTTGCGGAGATATGCGTCAATAGATGTCTACGCACTCGTCATTTGATTCGCGTAAATAACGGGCCGCTGATTAGCGTACGCTGTGATGGCGCCCGAAAACGACCCAGACGGGTTCCATAGGATTTACATCAGGCGGGTGTGGTCGCCGAGACATCAACGTGAGTTGATTATAATGCTCCTCAAACCACTGTAGCACGATTCTGACCCCGCGACACGGGCATTTATATTGCTGAAAGAAGACATCGCCGTCCGTGAGGACATCAAGTATGAAGGAAATTAAAATTATATGAATTCCTTCGGCTGCTGACGGGCGCTGTTATATACCAACGGAGACAGGTGAAAATGTGTGCCCCGACCGGGACTCGAACTGGGGAACTCCTGCTTAGATGGCAGACGCTCTATCCATCTGAGCCACCGAGGGCACAGAGGATAGTGCGACTGCAGGGACTATCTCGCGCACGCCTCCCGCGAGACCCACATTCTCACCATATATGTCCACACACTACATTCGTAGTGTCCCTACCCAGCCGAGCGGTCTTAGGCGCTGCAGTCATGGACTGTGCGGCTGGTCCCGGCGGAGGTTCGAGTCCTCTCTCGGGCATGGGTATGTGTTTTTGTCCTTAGTATAATTTAGGTTAAGTATTGTGTACGCTTAGAGACTGATGACCTTAGCAGTTAAGTCCCATATGATTTCACAACCATTTGAACATTTTGTCCCTACCCAACATACTCATTACCCGTGGAAGACATTCTTACCAAGTCCCGTAAGAGCTCGGGTAATATGTGTGCATCCGCACAGAAGAAGAAGGTCATGGCCGGTATTGCCAGAACTATAGACTTATATGGATATGATGTCTGTTCTTCTGTGCGCATGCACACATATTCCCCGAACTCTTACAGAAGTCCCGAAAGAACAGAAATTAGAATTATATGAATTCCTTCGGCTGCTGACGGGCGCTGTTATATACCAACGGAGACAGGTGAAAATGTGTGCCCCGACCGGGACTCGCTCGGGAACTGCTGCTTAGATGGCAGACGCTCCATATAAGTATCAAATATGAAGGGATGCAGGTGGTTCGCAGCTGTCAGCAGGATTTCGGCTGCTACCCATGCAAGAGCAGGAGAATGTCTCTCATAGTATAATACTGCTCCCACCAAACTGCGTTCGTGTCGCGCTGCACGTTTGGAGCCGCCGTTCACCTCGACGACGGCGTTTGTGAAGACGACCATCGACCTAGTGTATCAGAAGTGTGATTCCCTCGAAGAGCCGACACGTTTCCGTTGATCGACGGTCGAATCGCGATGGCCCTGTGCCCACTGCAATCGCAGTTGACGATGTCGTTGGCTCAACGTGTGAACACATAGGGGTGGTGTGCTGCAAATCTCCGTGTTCAACAATGTGCGATGAACGGTGTGCTACGAAACAATTGTGCGTGCACCAGCATAACGCTCTTTCTGCAGATATGTCACAGATCAACATCTATCCTACTGTACAGAGCAGAGAAGTCTCCAAACCCCACGTTCTGTGAAGAGTCGTGGACCTCCAACCATTTAGTGCCTAGTGGTAGTTCCATTGTCCTTGTACCTCTATCTGTAGATGCTCACGACAGTAGCACTTGAACATTCGACCAGCTTCGCCGTTTTCGAGATCCTCATTCACAGGGTCTGCGTCAAGGGCGTACCCAGGATCTGAACTAGGGGGGGGGGGGGGGGGGGCAGGTCATACTAGTCTCAGGAAACAAGGACTCGAAACAACATACAGCACTTTTTATTAAATAAAACAGTAAACCAGTGAAAAACTGCTTTTAATAAACATTTTAAATACAAGAATGCACTTGTACAATCCGAGAAAACATGCAGAAGTTCTTATTAAATGAAACAGTAAACTAGTGAAAAACTGCTTTCAATAAACATTTTAAATATTAGAATGCACTTGTTTAAAAATACAACTTTGGATGCGATGGACATCGAAAGTCCCATATGTACGTCAACATCCCGTGTTGTGGGATCAGAAAAACAAACACTGCCACGACTGAGGTCTGGTATGCCAAGCTTGGAATGAACTGAATAAGTACAAAAAATTAAAATAAATAACTACCAAAAATACTACAGACAAGAAACGCATAAACTTTGGTATATTATCATATTTGAGTTACGTACAAATTTTATCATTTTAATAAAGAAATGATAGCCCCAGTAGTTACAGTATTCAATAAACGATTCATGATGTAAATTTGCAATAATGACAGTTGACAGGTTTTGAACACCTCTCCTCCGCTCCTCATCCTTCTTGAAGCTCCACTGTTTTCTTCTGAAAACATGCTTCAAAGCACTGTTTTCGATTATGTCGTAGTAAAAACTCAACTGAAGGGAGATTTTGGGTCTACCTTTATCGATTAATATGTTATGAAAGAAGGAGATGCATTGAATAACAATATCTTGGTGTTCTAAAGGAGTTTTTTTTCTTTGGGAGAATATGCAACTTGCTCGTCAAAAATCCGAACGTGCGTTCCACTAGCACTCTAGCCGCCGATAATTTCTTGGTAAATGATCTTTCTTCGTCACTTAGTAACAATCCAGAAAATGGACTCATTAAATTACGCAAGTGAGCAAGGGCTTCAGGCAGCCCTAATGGGGCTTTTACTGAAGTGCCCGGTAGTTTTTTCGGTGATGGCCAGTTTTGTGAAACGTTCTAAAAAATATTTTATAAATCACTTGCACTAAATGTCTCGCCATCTACTGCTTGTCATAACCTGCACGTCAACTGCTATTAATCTACAGTTAGCGTAAGCTGTAACTAAAAAATTAATAATTTAGGAGCAGAAAAGCATTTTACATTTAAATATGGTAGGAGAAACGATATTGTTCGTTAGAAACTTCACATAGTCACGACCCCTTACTGCCTACAAGCGAATACGCTGTTCCTTGGCGACATAACATGCCTGCGAATAGCAGAGCGGATTGCTTATCGCTAAATTTATCATTTCTATAAACTTCCCTGCCGACAGTAACGTGCCGAAGACGAAAAAATTACTCCCGGATCTGCGCGAACAATTTCGAATATCTTCTAGGGGGGGGGGGGGCGGCAGCTCTCCCCCCCCCCCCTCCCCTCTGGCCCTCGCTGGGTACGCCCATGGTCTGCGTAATAATAACCTGCCCTTTATCAAAGTCGCTTACCTCAATGTATTTCCCCATTTGCAGCCCACATGTGCGCAAGGGTGATTCCTCATCCGTGACTGCCCTGCTTACATACTTTAGTTACCGCAACGCCACCAGACAGCATCCAACGTCGGAGTGGGCAGAGGTCACAATGTTTTGGCTTATCAGTGTAATTACAAAGGCATTGTTAAAGCGGTATTACAAAGCTCGAAAACATTTATCAAATTTACAAATTAACTCACATTTATGGACCATGACATACTCAGAATTACCATAGCGAATAGGGCAGCCACCTTTCACGATCTTGGATGGTACACAGGAAGAAAAAACGTTGGTACCCTTCTGTGTCAGTCCGAAGTTATCCAGTTTTATCGTCGTATTCTTTACGTGGTTGAAGGAAGTGCTTTCTTTCTTGACTCCTTTTCGATAGTGAGTTCTCGAATGTTTGTAGGTAAGGCTACTCGCGAAGCGCAACATCTTTCAAGCGAAGTCTTCCACTACAGGTTGTTGAGCATTTCGCTGACCTAACAAAGTCGCAGCGAATCAACTTCTGCGTTCTCTTCTGTCAATGCTACGGAAACCAACCTAGCAAGGGTCCCAGACGGGCGAACAATACTCAAAAATTGCTGGAGCGAGTATATCGCAAGCAATCTCTTCTATGAGTGTATTACACTTCATTCTGCTTCTTCTAATCAACCTCAGTCTGCCATCTGCCTTCTCTACGATCAAATTTATTCATTTAATTTGCACCTTAAACTACTCTGGGTTGATTTCCTGATGCGAGAAGGTCGTGACTGGTATCCTGTCTCGCAGTCGCATCTTTTCGTCCCTTCACTAGCGTTGCATTACATTTGCTTACGTTGAGGGTCAGCTGTCAATCTGTGAACTATACGGGGGTCGTTTGAAACGTCCGCGCAAAAATAAAAACTACTTACGTGTTTGGGGTAAACCTTTTTTATTTTTCAACATAGTCTCCCTTTAGACTTATACACTTTGTCCAACGCTGTTCTAATTTGTTGATCCCTTCCGAATAATACGAATTGTGCAAGTCTGCAAAATAGCTATTAGTTGCTACAATCACCTCCTCGTTTGAATACAACTTTTGTCCCGCCAGCCATTTCTTCAAATTGGGGAACAAATAGAAGTCCGAGGGAGCCAAGGATGTGAAACGAGTTGGAATCCTATTTCCATTAATTTTGCAACCACAGCTGCTGAGGAGTGAGCTGGTGTATTTTCGTGATGGAAAAGGACTTTTTTGCGGTCCAATCGTCGGCATTTTTCTTGCAGCTCGGTTTTCAAACGGTCCAATAACGATGAATAATATCCACCTATAATAGTTTTACCCTTTTCCAGATAGTCGATGAGGATTATCCCTTGCGAATCCCAAAAGATAGTCCCCATAACCTTTTCGGCCCAAGGAATGGTCTTCACCTTTTTTGGTGCAGATTCTCCCTTGGTAACCCATTGTTTAGACTGTTCTTTCGTCTCAGGAGTATAGTAATGCATCCATGTTTCATCCACAGAGACGAAATGACGCTTAAAGTCCTGCGGATTCTTCCTGAACAGCTGCAAACCATCCTCGCAACACTTCACACGATTCCGCTTTTGGTCAAGCGTGAGCAATCGCAAAACCAATCTTGCGGATAGCTTTCTCATGTCCAAATGCTTATGCAAAATATTATGTATCCATTCACTCAAGATTCCCACAGCACTAGCAATCTCACCCCCCTTAACTCTTCTGTCATCCATCACCGTATCATGGATTTTATAAAGGATTTCTGGAGTCGTAACCTCCACAGGGCGTCCAGAACGTTCAGAATCATTTGTGCCCATATGGCCACTCCGTAAATTTTGAAATCACTTATAAATTGTTCTAATCGAAGATGCAGAGTCACCATAATGTTTATCAAGCTTCTCGTTAGTCTCCTGAGGCGTTTAGTCTTTCATAAAGTAACGTTTAATCACTACACTAAATTCTTTTTCGTCCATTTTTTGACAATCACTTCCTTGATTTACACGAATGCCAAACACAAAGAAATAGACCAATATGGATGAAACTTGGTGTGCGGTCTTTCCAAAGATGCTACTAACTAAACATGACCTCGACACGCGCCGGTGGTGCCATCTCTCAAACTATGCACGGACTTTTCAAACGCCGCTCGTACTCTATTCATCACAACAATAAACCTGATGTAAACATTACTCCATGTATTCTTCCGCGTTTGCTTGAATATCATTGGATTTCGTCTCACGTGGAGCGGAAGCCATGTTGTGACCAGTACAGTCAAGTACGATCACAAAGATAAGTTTTACGCTGTATTACACGCACACAGAGGCTATTGAGCGATATGTGCGGGACAACGGCCTTACCGGCGCATTGAACTTGGGCAACACTGGCCAACCAGCAATCCAATAAACCTGCAATGATGTGAGCAGTTGCAGTTCAGACATAAAAAGAGACGGGCAAAGAAACAATATAGTTTCGAATGTCATTTAATTTTTAAACAGAATGAAATAGCATTCGGCAAAACTCCAGCACTACCGCTTCCTTTTTAGGCGACCTGACGGAAAGCATAAAATGCTCTCATTCTCAGCTGGAATAGTATTCTAATTACAAACAAGAGTGGTGAAAATTTCTAATTTAAACACGGGGTAATTTTTCTGAGCGACTAATGTGTGATGCAAAAGCATACTGCAGGGATTTCACCGCACTATTGAATACTGAAGCCAGTGAAAGTATTAATTACAATCAGGCGTCTGGTAAACTCTCAGCTCCTTCCTCATCCACATCCGGAAATTACATTTCAGTACTGGAACTGTCATCTGCCACGTTTATAACGAGTCGATAAACAATAGAATCCACGAAGCCATCCAGGTGCCGCATTTTCTCCTCTTCTTTTATGACGTTTCATTCTACATCCCGGCCAACGTTCGGCAGTAAGATGTGAAAAAGCTGCGTGCGTCAGTTCCAGCAGGTCTGGCAGCTTAACAGTATTGTTATTTCTCGAGCCAAATCCCTTAACTTGGCTCCTGATCGATTCTGTTGCGTTCACATTAAAATGAAGCATTTGTATGGTGTGCTCGATTCTGTGAAAATGATTTTTTTTCATGTTTCTACGACACATATCGATACTTATCTACAATTGTAGTATAAAACAATGGACATAGCCCAAATAAAGAGTATTAGTTTTTCATTTTTGCGTTAAAAATAAATGTCATGTTTTATTAATATAAGCAACCTTTATTAAGTCTTTCATAAAATATCGATAGTTGAGAATTTATTTTTGAAATGAAAACAGGAATTTCGAGTGCAATATGTAATTGAAAGCAAGAAGACGTGCATTATTCATAAAAAATGACGATTAATTTTACAATTACGAGAGGTAGGTAATTCAAAATGAACGATAAAAAACTTCACTCTGCGAGACTTGAACCAGCTCCTACGCTACCGATTCCGCTGTACACGAATGTGTAACTTCGTTGCAACTGTATGTAATATAGTCTCTCGGAAAACTTCAAAGCCAATTAATTACCTCTGTAAATTTATGACAAACATTAAGAAAAACCTATTTTTTGGCACTTTTTAACCCTGTTCCACACGCGTGTTTCACTACGGAGCATGAAGCAGCCTCACCATTTTGGTACTGCGTATTAACAGCGCCGACAATCAAGAGAACAACAGTACAGAGGCTGTGACTATGCACGATTTTTGAAATAAAAACTACATAACTAAAGCGTGGTTAAGAAAAACTTTGATGGATGGCTCCTAATACATTTGAATGTCTTAAAGCTTCATTTTACGTTACTTAGTAATAATATATCGGGTGATCAAAAAGTCAGTATAAATATGAAAACTTAATAAACCACGGAATAACGTAGATAGAGAGATAAAAATTGATACACATGCTTGGAATGACATGGGGTTTTATTAGAACAAAAAAAAAAGTTCACAAAATGTCCGACTGATGGCGCTGGACAGCAAAACGTCAGTGACTGCGCATGACAATCGTGTATAAAAGGAGCTGTAATGTGAGAGAGAATCTCCTTGACCTCATTGGCAGTGACCATGCTCCTGTTCTCCTCACTATCTCTAATGGTCGCCATCCCCGCAACGCTCCTCGCCCTGACGTCCCTCCTAAACTTGTCCATGATTACTCCCGTGCCAACTGGGATGCCTACCGGGACTCCATTCACACCCAGGTTGACGGTCACGACCTTACCGTCCAATCTCCTGATGACATCTCTCGCACTGCTGCCTTCCTGCACCAGACCTTGTCTGACGCCGTCGCCACCTATATCCCCACCAAAGCCATCCACCCTCACCGCCCTGCCCTGCCTCCACAGGCCGTCCTTCTCCTTCGAGAGTCCCGCCGCCTCTACTGCTCTTTTCTCCACGCTCGTGACGGGGATACACTTACCCGCCACCGGCAATTACGACGACACATCCGCAACCTGCTTACTGCGAAGAAACGCCGTGCCTGGCGCCAGACATGTACACGACTCAACACCACGCTCCCCATAAACTCTTCCAAGTATTGGTCTGCTTTCCACCGCCTTACTGGGAACCGCCCCACCCCGCAGTACCCTCTCCTCCTTAATGACCGTCCCTTTCCTGACAACCTCAGTAAGGCCAACCACTTTGCCTCCCACCTCTCTGATGTTTTTTCCATCCCAGATGATCCCCACTTTGATTATTCCCTCTTCCCTGATGTCATGGACCGTACGAATACCTCTGTTCCTCCCCTTGCTCCTAGCTTCCAGTACTTGGGCCACACCCCACCATCTGAACTTAACACTCCTATCACTACACAGGACATCAGCCTCACACTCCGCACTAAACGCAACACTGCTCCCGGCCACGACTGCATTACCTACCGCCACCTCAAACACTGCCCTCCTTCCTTCCTTTCAATCCTTGCCACCCTCTACAATGTCATCCTTGCCACTGGCTTCTATCCCGACCTGTGGGAAACCTCCCGTATCCTGATGTTCTCCAAACCCAACAAGCCTCCATCTGATGCCCCTTCCTATCGTCCTATCTGTCTCACATCGGTGTTCAGCAAGCTCTTGGAATTCATCCTTTCCCGGCGCATCCATCACCACCTCCACCGCAACCACCTCCTCCCAAACACCCAATGTGGCTTTCGACCTTCCTTCTCTGCTGGTGACCAACTCCTCCGCCTCACTCCTCTCCCTCCAGCTTAACTCCCGTCGCTCCGCCATTTTTGTCTCCCTTGACCTCAAAAAGGCCTACGACCATGTCTGGCATCCCGGTCTCCTGTTTAAACTCCAAAACTATGCCCTTCCTATCAACTACATCCGTCTGGTGGCCTCCTTCCTCTCCCACCGCCCCTCCTACGTTACCATCCATAATGCCAATTCCCACACCTTCTACCCCTCTGCAGGTGTGCCCCAGGGCTCTGTCCTCTCCCCTCTCCTCCACCTCCTGTACACGGCAGATATGCCCCAACCCCCCCCCCCACCAGTACACCTCTTGTAATATGCTGATGACACCACATTCCTCGCCCTCGCTCCTACCCTCCACTGGTCCCAACGCCTTCTCCAGAATCACCTTGACCTTTTTGCTGCATGGTGTAACCAGTGACTCCTGAAACTCAACCCTTCCGAGATCCAGGCCATCATCGTAGGTCGTACCACTCGCTCCTTCCGGCTCCTGGATTTCTCCCTTACTGTCTGCGCCCGTCCTGTCCGCCTTACCCCCATCCTCACCTACCTTGGCCTCACCATTGACCGTCACCTCACCTGGATCCCTCATCTCCGCTCCATCCAATCCAAAGCCCACAACCGCCTCCGACTCCTCAAACTCCTCTCTGGCTGGACATGGGAGTTGCACCCCTCTACCATCCTCCACACCTACAAATCCTTAATCCGTCCCATCCTATGTTATGCCAGTCCTGCCTGGATATCTGCCCCCCCCCCCCCCAAATTCTATAAGTCCCTCCAGATCCTTGAGCGTCATGCACTCCGCCTCGCCTTCAGTATACGCCTCCCGTCCCCCACGCAGATCCTCTATGATCTCATTCCTTTCCCCCATCTGCTCCTATTCCTCGAACATATCCGCATCCTCTACACCTCCCGCAGTCTTGAACCCCCTCACCCCCTGATTGCTCCTCTCCTCTCCGATCCCCGCCCCCTGCCACGTCTTCACCGTTGTGTCCCCCCTACCCTCCATCTCTACACCCTACATCTCCTTTCCCAAGGTGGCTTCCATCAACTCCCCCTCCCGGATGATGCCCTCTCCCCCTTCATTTATTCCTCCTATCAACTCTGATCCTCACTCCCCCTCCTTTCCTCTGTCCTTTTCCCGGGCTCCCTCTCCCCCCTTCCATCCTCTTTCTTCCACACCTCCCCTCTCTTTGCCCCCTTCTCTCCCCTGAGTCCTTTTACATTTCCCTCCTCTGCCTCCTCTCATTCCCTCTCGCATCTGCCCTTCTCCCCCTTTATTAGTCCTCTCCCTCCTTGCTTCCCCCCCCCCCCTTTTTCGTTTTTTCCTCTCCTCCCTCCGTGTTTTTCCCCCTTCTCCAAGTCCCCCCCCCCCATCTGCCATGGATCAGGAGTGCCATATTTGTGCCGCCATTTTCGTGCAGTGTTTTACGGTTTGTTTTTCCAGTGAGTGATCCGTGTTGTGTCTTTTGGGAAGTGTAGCGAACAGCCATCATACTGTCGCTGGGTGTGATTTTTTATCTCTTGCGAACAGAAACCAGACTGTCGCCGTGTTTTTTTTAATTGTCTACTATGTTACTTGTCTGATTCCTGTGTATTTTATCAACATTGCCTACCCCTTTTGCTTTCTGTTTTAACTTTCCTCATTTTTACGCCATTTTACACTTTAAATCACCATTTTATCGCCTGTTTTTCCTTCTTTCTTTCTTCTTCCTATTTTTAACAAAAAGTCTGTAGGCTGTAGAGCAGCGTAGTAAGCTGCTGCCAGCCCGCCCCCCTTTGGGGGGAATTGAAAAGAGAGAGAATCAGATGCGCCAGCAGTCGCAATATGTTGACGTTACCTGAAAAGGCGCTTTTAGTGAAGCTGTATTATCAGAATGGGGAATGTGCTAGTTCAGCGTTATGATCCTATCGCCATAGGAAGGGGATTCGAACGGGTAAAGGTCCGTTGACAAATGCAGCTGTGGCGAGAATGATTTCGAAGTTCGAAGCCACGGGTTGTTTAGACGACAGACCGCGTGGTGGCCGACCAAGCACAAGGCGTAATGCTGCTGAGACAGTTCAGGAAGAAATGGAGACTGTAGCGGGTTCGTCTACGCACGGGGAAGTCAGTGCTCGTGCAGTCGCACGTCGCACCGGTATTCCATACACTACTGTTTGGTTGGCACTGAGGCGTAGCCTCCGATGCTATCCGTACAAAATCCATCGGCATCATGAAGCGGAAGGCATTTGCTGTGTGGTCGTTTCAAAAGATGGTGGAAGATGACGATTGGTTGAGTAACGTGTTGTCGACCGACGAAGCTCATTTCACGCTCCGAGGGTCTGTCTACGACCACAACTGCAGAATTTGGGCTACCGAAAATCCTAGAACTGTCGTGGAAACTCCACTGCACGACGAGAAAGTCACGGTATGGGTTGGATTTACCACATCTACCGTTATCGGGCCTTTTTTATTCGAGGAAATGCGTGATTCTGGTTTTGTAACTGCTACCGTGATGGGTGAGAGGTACGCCGATATGTTACAGAATAGCATCATCCCCAGGCTGGCTGATAAACACCTGCTGAAACGTACGATGTTTATGCAGGATGGCGCTCCACCCCATATTGCTAGACGCATGAAAGATCTCTTGCGCACGTCGTTTGGTGATGATCGTGTGCTCAGCCGCCACTTTCGTCATGCTTGGCCTCCCAGGTCCCCAGACCTCAGTCCGTGCGATTATTGGCTCTGGCGTTACCTGAGATCGCAAGTGTATCGTGATCGACCGACATCTCTAGGGATGCTGAAAGACAACATCCGACTCCAATGCCTCACTATAACCCCGGATATGCTTTACAGTGCTGATGACAACATTATTCCTCGACTACAGCTGTTGTTGAAGAATGATGGCGGACATATTGAGCATTTGCTGTAAAGAACATCATCTTTGCTTTGTATTACTCTGTTATTCTAATTATTGCTATTCTGATAAGATGAAGCGCCATCTGTCGGACATTTTTTGAACTTTTGTATTTTTTTAGTTCTAATAAAACCCCATGTCATTCCAAGCATATGTTTCAATTTGTACCTCTCTATCTACATAATTCCGTGATTTACTCAGTTTTCAAATTTATACTGACTTTTTGATCACCCGGTAGCTAATAAATAAGTAGGACTTACTTCCAAGAGCGAATCAAAACCAGTGTACATGTGCTACGGAATATGACTAATAATCGCGTTTGTGTTTTTTTTTACATCAGGTTTATTCTTACGATGAACGGAGTATAGGTGCTGATCATCTGCAAGTCGGTATTCTGTGACAAGTTTCTAACGATGTCACTTCTCGGTACACAACTGTGTCCTCTGCGAACAGACTCATTAGGCTACTTTTACATTTCTACACATCTCGTGTATAGCAGTGGCCCTTGAGATACGCTAGACGCTATCGTAGTTTCTGACAGTGCTTGTCTGTACAGAACAGCATAACGAACTGTGTGCCAACACATCAGAAACATATATCATCTTTCAGTGAGCTGAGCTGCCTTTCATCCGACAGGGCTATACAACTTTACCCACCCATGTTTCGAAAAGGACAGCTGTGCATAAACTGGTGATTCAAAAGTTTCTTTCTCTTGGCAGAGTCGACGTACTTCCGAGCTGATCGAGACGATGGTGTTGATGGCGGCAACAGCAGAGCATGCAGATATAAATCAGAGACCAGCAGAGAAGTTGGCGACTCCTGGAGACGTGTCGAGAACATATATGGCCACAATAGAACCGACGCAAGATAATAGAGTTACAATACACACAACACCACTGGAGACGGAAGCGCCTACGGAAAAGACAGAAGAGCCTATAGGTACATCTGACACAACGGCTACTGAAGATACATCGGAAATAAGTACGACGGGACTGACGACTGATGAGACAACAATACTGGATTCGACAACGGCGGAAGATACAACATGGACGGTAGATACGACAATCACAACACTAATACCAACGACAACTGGTCTTCCATCGGAGTCTACGACAAAAGTGACGACGACGACGGCGACGGCAACACCGGCAACAACAACAACAACAACAACACAACACCCATCTTCGGCACCACCACCAGAATCTACATCGACAACAACCACAACCACAACAACGCAGTACCCAACTACAGTCCCACCGCCGGAGCCTACATCCACAACAACAACAGAGCATCCGCCCACTGCACCACCACCAGAATCTACATCGACAACGACAACGACAACCACAACAACGCAGCACCCATCTACAGTCCTACCGCCGGAGTCTACATCCACAACAACAACAACAACAACAGAGCATCCGCCCACTGCACCACCACCAGAATCTACATCTACAACGACAACCACAACAACGCAGCACCCATCTACAGCCCTACCGCCGGAGTCTACATCCACAACAACAACAACAACAACAGAGCATCCGCCCCCTACACCACCACCAGAATCTACATCCGCAGCAGCCACGACGACCACGACGACGGCGCATCCGCTGCCGCCAGTGGACTCCACAACGTCGACCTCGACCATGACTACGACCACTGCCAGAGTTCTTCTTGTGTCACAAACCATACAGGCGACTCCAGTTCATTCAGTGTAATTTACAGGTCAGTTTCCACTTTGTCAATTTACTCATAACTGTACACAACCCACGCCGACAATCAGACGATTGTTACTTGCCGTTATGTACCGGAAACTTCACAACCATAGTGCGCCAAAGACTTTCCGCAAGACTTTCTCCTTACTGATCGTCAGAAGAGCGAAATATCACGTTATATGACCTGTATTATATGTGTTAATGTAATTGTATTCTATAGTTCTTCCAAGCTGTGATGCTGCATATGATACATAAGCAGTATAAAGCATTACTTTTCCTTTCACTTTTTTGTTTTTATTTATGCTGGGAGTTACAAAAAGAATTCTGTGAAAATGACTCCCCCCACACCACACCACGAAATTAAATATTGAGCAAATGGGGCGCTTAATGTGTTTTTTGCTCAGTAATAACATCTACAACATCATTATTGTATAGAGAAATTTATTGGTGCAACCTTACAATATTTAAATTATCACTAACATAATTTTTTGTGTTTGGTTGTTAGCCACCCTAGTTTTCAGGCATTTGCAATATTATGCTCAACAATTGACCAATTTTTGAACAGAACAATGTATGTTTTCTGTTCAAGCTTCTGTCCTCTCACACCACAAGTTTTGTCGCTGAGCAATCATTGGCTGGAAAAAAATTAATCGTGTTATTATAACAAGGTACAATAATTTTTGTAAATTAAAACATATCAAATGTGGTAATTATGTCTCGAGGTATGAACATTAAGACAGCACATAGATATGCGAAGACGTCTATGTGCAACAAATTTTTTAAGTAAATTCCTTTCACAACAACACTAAGATGATAACAGCCATAGAAAAGAATCTATTAGTACGAAAAAACTTTATTTTTTAGTATTAAGATGAGCCAGAGAAGTGTCTAACTGAAATATATATTGTAGTAAGTTGATAAAATGGGATTCCTTCTGAATTTAAAACTGTGGATGTATGTGAGACTTGTATTATCAGCTTGGATACATCAATAATAGTGACCTTTCCCTTTGCTGTTTCTTATTCACTCGCCGCTGATGTCCATATTTCATGTAAAAAAACTGCAAAAATAATGCAAATGGAAATAAATATTATTATTCCAACACATAGTTAGTGTGTTATTTAACCAACTGTAAAACAGAGCGAGACAAGAATGTGCATGCTAAAAGGAATCTAAAACTGAACAAGTTTCGAGCCTCTGATCCATAAATGAAGCATAAATCAAATGAAATATATTATTATAACGTCATGCCATTTCCTGAATATCACTGCTTATTCGTCTCAATAGTTTCCTGTAGATGGCATCAGCAGGTTAGCCAGTCGGCGTCAGGAACATTGGAGAAACATCTTACTCAGTAGAAGGAATGTTAACAACTATTCCATTGTGTTGATGACCTCTCTACGTCCTCTCAAGAGCAACATCTTTACATAAAACTCAAAGAAATTTCATTTTCATATCAAGCGAGAACGCAGATTCAATTTTCTAGGCAGTACTTTCAGGACTGCTCCATCAGACGTCTCCTGGCGTTGCAGCAGTTTTATTAATCCCACTCGATAGGTTGAGTGGAGACAGTATCACTATCTTCACGGCCAGTGTGGCCGTGCGGTTCTAGGCGCTTCAGTCTGGAACCGCGTGACCGCTACGGTTGCAGGCTCGAATCCTGCCTTGGGCAAGGATGTGTGTGATGTCCTTAGGTTAGTTAGGTTTAAGTAGTTCTAAGTTCTAGGGGACTGATGACCACAGATGTTAAGTCCCATAGTGCTCAGAGCCATTTGAACCATTTGTACTATCTTCACCTTGACATCCAGCCCCTCTCCCTTCCCATCTCCTTGACCACTTACACATCATGACATTTTGGCCATCCGAGACAATGTAACACCGTCGACCAAGACACTGATAACCAGGAGCACTATACAACAGTAACATTACATGCTGCCACACATCCAGACGCCTAACCTATCATCACCCAACATTCCAACACCAAACCACATACTACCCAAACAGGAAGACTCAGCAAGAAGATGTACAAACAGAAAAAGTAAACCTCAACACCAAACAGCTGGACTCTACCAAATCTGATCCCATCCACCCACCGTACACTCCATCCAGTGAACTCCCAGCCAGATCTGCTACAACCAGATCGATAACCCAAGGCACTGTCCAAAAATAACATTACACGCTACCATAAACCTAGACATTGTATAACCTAGCTTCACCCAACATACCAACACCAAAAGACAGACCATCCAGACAGACACCTCCCGATCATTCATTGCCCAATCAGCAGTCTTCTAACCTAGATACTGACCAAACAGAAGAAGTAAACCTCAACACCATACACCAGGACTCTAGTGAACATGATTCTATTCAGCTACAACACCCATGACCAAATTGATAATCCCAGGCACTGTCCAACAATAGCATTACACACTACCACACACTCAACTCATTGTTTAACTTATCATCACCCAACATACCAACACCAGAGAACAGACTGCCCAAACAGCATCTCCCATTTAGTCAACCCCAAACAACTCTTCTCACCTAGAAACTGACCAAACATTAGAAGTAAACCTCAACAGCATAAACCAACTGTATATCGAACCTAAGTCCACCCACTCGCAGAGCACACCATACAGGAAGCAATCAGCCACATCCCTCACAACCACATTGATAACCCCAGCCACTGTCCAACAGTATCATTACACACTACCATACAACCTAGCATCGCCCAACATAACAACACCAAACCACATACTGCCTAAAAAGATACCTCCCAATTAGTCGTTCCCAAAACAATAATCTGCTCACCTAGAAACGTCCGAACAGAAGAAGTAAACCTCAATACAATACACCAAGTCTTTATCAAAGCTGATCCCATTCACCCAGGGAATACTCCACCCAACTAGCACTGAGCCACGTCTCTCATTCAGGACTGTTAACCCCAGGCACCATCCAGTATTAACATCACACACTACCAAACAACCAGATATTGTCTAATGTAGCATCACCCAGCATAGCAACATCAAGCCACACAATGCCCAAACAGACACTGCCCGGTTAGTTATTCCCCAAACAATTCTCTGCTCACCTATAAACTGTCCCAACAGAAGAAGTAAACCTCACAACCCTACACTAAGACTCTATTGTACCCACGGCGCACCCAGCCACATCCCCCACAACCAGAAATCGCCCAAACCACTACACTACTCGCACTCTTGCAGCCCAGCCAGTCACTGTCCAACCAGTCACTGGCACTTCTTACTGTTGTTATCAGGCCATGGTGCCAGCCTACAGACTGCTGTTAGGAAACACTTCCATCAGAATCACAAAAGTCAAATTTCCATATGGACTACGGCTGAAAAGGTAACCAACAAACCACAGCAATGACGTTTCGATATTATCTCCTATCAATGAAAAGCTATGTGTACTAACTTGCGTCACGTTAAGACCCAACTTGTGGCAGAAAAGGCCACTGACCGTTTGTAGTTCAAATGGCTCTGAACACCATGCGACTTAACTTCTGAGGTCATGAGTCGCCTAGAACTTAGAACTAATTAAACCTAACTAATCTAAGGACATCACACACATCCATGCTCGAGGCAGGATTCGAACCTGCGACCGTAGCGGGCCGTTTGTGCTCAGAACTCTTTGTGACTACTATGTCACGTATTGTACAAAGTTCGCACAACATAGTGGACGTCAGCAGGTTATTCACAGCCAGGAAAAAAGGGAACCAAGCAGGTGGGGAGGAGACCAAATGGAACTTCACGATTTGACAGAGTGTGTGATCCTATTTCAGTGATCAAAAAATGGAGTGAAATTCACGAAGAACGTGGCCTTATGAGTCCACTTATCAGTATGACGCTCCACCGCTCTTGCCTGGATACAAGTGATGTTTCGTGTGGGAAGGGTGTCACAAAGCTCTTGTGGATCAGCGGAAGTGTCCGATTCCACCCGTCGGCTGTAATCCTTGACGCAGGGAACCGCGCTACTGCTACGGTCGCAGGTTCGAATCCCGCCTCTGGAATGGATGTGTGTGATGTCCTTAGGTTCGTTAGGTTTAAGTAGTTCTAAGTCTAGGAGACTGATGACCTCAGATGTCAAGTCCCATAGTGCTTAGAGCCATTTGAACCATTTATATTGTTGTATTTGATGGTGCCCTCTGGCGGTGAATGTGGAAGTGCTGAGTTTAACGTGTGGTATTGGGCTCATTTGAATTTTGGTTGTCATTGTGCTAACGTGGTTTTGAGTTTAGGTAATTGATGCGGTAATGCGGGTTGTGGAAGTGTCTCCAGTGAGTTATCAAGGTTTTTTTTTTGTTTATGTGTTTGGCGTTTATGTCAGGTCTGATTAATTTAGTGTGTATGTGTCGGAAACTTTTATTGGTAATTTTTGTTTCGGTTTTATTCTATAATAATTTTAGTGTTTTGTGTGTGTTTGTATTTATGGTAGGGCGGTTGTCGACACTGTGCTTTTGTTGGTGTAGCAGAATGTTGTAATTTAAATTTTTTTGGATATTAATTGTTTTGGGATGATGTGTTGTCCTTTCATTGTTGTGTATTTAGCTTCTCCTTACCTCAAACCCCCAGATTTCTGTGCCTCGTTAGTTTCGTTTTATTTTTGGAGAGAGACTTTATTGCGTCATTTATATTTTTGTTCTCGCTTGTTGACATGTGTATGTAGTGATTTAATTGTCATCATTTTCTATAAACTGGAAGAAGCAGTTTCCACCATATTGATGACGTCATGGGTCAAAACAGACGGGTGGACTCGGACGCTTCTGTAATGCCAAGAAATGTTAGAGACCCCGTCATATTTTCCGTTGCCCTATGAAAGTTTAGCCTGTTACCGGGTATTACATTGATAACAGTGAGATTGCATAGATGTTCATTCATGGGTAAAAAAAATTCTATATCAAGGGAACTATTTTACATGGCATTACTAGTGGGTTCATAACACGTATGTGCTCGATTAAGATCAGACAGGTACGAGGGTTGCCCAGAAAGTAATGCACCGATTTTTTTTTCTTCAACAATTTTTTATTGAATGTAATGAGAATTACATACACGAAACAATGGTGTTTTATCTACGCACCCTATTTTTCCACGCAACCTCAATCCCATTCCATGGCCTTCGTCCAGTGCGAAACAATGGCGTGTGTTCCCTGTCGGTACCAATCCATGTCCTGGTGGCGGAGCCAGTGCTTCACTGTGTGAACTTCCTTTGCTGATTGACAGATGCAGCACCAACTGTCTGTCCTCGCGAATGACAATATCAGCTCGCTGCAACATGTCAGGTGTGACAGCCGTGGACTGTTCAGATAGTTCAAATGGCTCTGAACACTATGGGACTTAACATCTGAGGTCATCAGTCCCCTAGACTTAGAACTACTTAAACCTAACTAACCTAAGGACATCACACACATCCATGCCCGAAGCAGGATTCGAACCTGCCACCGTAGCGCTCGCGCGATGCCAGACTGAAGCGCCTAGAACCGTTCGGCCACACCAGCCGGCCCGTGGACTGTCTCCCCGACCGCTGCAAATCGTGGAGCCGAACCGAACCGGCTTCTGACGACCTCACCCTCCGTGCCCAGGGACTAACTGTACTTCTGTTGACAGCAGATGCTCCATAGACTTTGTACAAGCCTTTGTGAATTTTCCCCACAGTTTCTTTCTCTGCAGTGAGAAATTCAGGGACGGCACGTTGGTCGTAACGTACATCACCTATTTTGAAACTGTCCTGCACCTACAGTATCTGTCGGAAGTGACGGAAACTTGGCGCGCTCTCTCAGGAGACTTCACATAATACGTACGTAACATTCCGCATTCGTAGCATTGTTTTCGGCTGAGAGAAAAATTGTGGTCCATTACTTTCTGGGCAAGCCTCGTAGTAATCGGCTTTTAGTCTCTTCGTCCATGAGATACAGAGAACTGTAGACAGTGTTGTTCAGTATGATGCTGCGTCCCTTGACATGCGGGAGGTATTCGATAGAGTTCCGCAGTGTCAGTTAGTGTCAGAGTATCGGAGCAGATTTCTGACTGGATTCCTAGCAGAAAGAACTCAACAGTTCGTTCTTAGCGGGACAACATAGCCTGACGTTAAAGTAACTTCTGGACTACCCTAAGGGAATGTTATACGGCCGCCATAGTTCCTGTAATACTACGGGGAAGCAAGAAATTGTAGCAGAGCAAGCTGGACGGCGTAACATTGTCTTCAAACAAGAAGAGGAGGTAAATAACTTCAAGGCTGGAAGAACTATCATCTAATAATCCAATCTCATATGTCACACATTTTCCGTGTGTACGACAAGTCATAAGCCTGACTGTCTGTAGTGTGTGTCGTTGTTCGTAAATTAGCTGAAACACACGCTCCCGAGTGAACTCACTATCTTGTGCGACGCCAGTAAATTTCCGTCGTAATTATTTATTATTCTTAAAATTGGAAACTAACCAGTAGAACTGACGACCGTTCCCTGGTAGGTGCCAGGTAGATTAGACACGTGCAATAATGAAGTGTTGTGTAACATTCTATTGTACTAATTGTTTTTTATTCATTTTGTTCCATGATTGGAATAACACTGCCGAGAGAAAATCAAGGGCAAGCACCACGTGTAATGCTTAAATTGCTAATTGTTAACCGGACGAATTGTACCAACAACATTTGAGAAGATCGTCTGTAAGGCAGGAAAGAGCTCCACCTTATAGTTCGCATGTCTGCGCTTGGTAATGCCTCGATCAAAAGTAGTATCAGTACTTTACCCTGTCCTGTCATAAATTTGAAGCATTTTTTGTAAGCAATAGAGATTTGTGATAACATTTTTTGATATTTTGCAATCTGGACACAAAAATTGTAAACGGCAACAATAAGCTCCAACACTACCGTAGAATACGTCATATACTTATCGGGAAAATTTTCGGAATCAGTTTTGAGATTTAATTTTATTTCACATTTATAACTTTATAAAAGATTTACAAAATGTAACCAGTTAAAAAGGTTGTGCTGACTAATGAAAAAAGTGAAGAGATACAAAATGTCGCCGCAATGGATGCGACGACAAATAATGGTGACACCGAAAATGTCGATCCTATCGACGACAGTGGGGAATATTACAGAAATTCAGTTTATGCTGATGACAAAAATGTCTCACTGCCATGCTAACGGTAGACAAGACTAATTCCCAAAACTCACCGAGATGCATCTTCTCGCAAAAAGCCAGTGCAAGACACGCTAGTGCGGAATCAGCAAAATTTCAATTTCTCCATGTCACAAGAACTTGTTTCAAATGTGACGGAACAAGAGACGGTAGATACATAAGAAGCTAATGTGTCATCAGTGCATTCAATGCTGGACATGTATAAATGCCTCATGACCCAATGAAGAATTTATTTAATAATTTTTCTACACAACAAATCGAAAAACTTGATCAAAAATTTAGTGATTTTAAAAATGAACAAAAGCAAACATTTGATGGCTTTAGGAATGACCTATCACAGAGGTTCGTTAATTTAGGTCAAAATCTACGCACTGGCCCTTCTAATAATTTAACATGCAAAACTTCAGGTATGGGGAAGAAATTAAAAGTGGAATTATCTACTGATTTGCCTCAGGGGATAAACAAAATAGATCGAAAAATATCATCTATAGACCAGGCACAAGAGTCAATGGCAGACCCAGATAAAAGAGGCTCAGTCAGAAATTTGCAAAAATTTAGAAATTATGACAGGTGCTGTTAATGAGTTGCAATCTTTATGTAAAGAATTGCCAGAACAAGTGCAAGAGCTGTCGATAAAATTGAAAGCGCAAGAAAATATCAAAAAGCAGGTGAAGAATTTAGAGGACAGAGCCGAAGTGGGAATGGTAAGTAAGGATATGACCTGCCGCGCGGGATTAGCCGAGCGGTCTGGGTATGGTAAGTAAGGATATGACCTTCCGCGCGGGATTAGCCGAGCGGTCTCAGGCGCTGCAGTCATGGACTGTGCGGCTGGTCCCGGCGGAGGTTCGAATCCTCCCTCGGGCATGAGTGTGTGTGTTTGTCCTTAGGATAATTTAGTTTAAGTAGTGTGTCAGCTTAGGGACTGATGACCTTAGCAGTTAAGTCCCATGAGATTTCATACACGTCTGAACATTTTTTGGATATGACCCTCGCCACAGAAGGTCGTACAAGAGCATAAGACCTATGTCGAAACAGTTGAACAGGTAGTAAAGGAAAGGGTTGACGAATTGATTGCTAGGATTGAGCTAGAAGTAAAGGCAACGGAAGAGAAATTCCAGAGCAGTCCAGTTAACATTGCGGATGTCACAAGAGAGACGCCATGGCAACAATCAGGTGCAGTCAGACAGAATAGATAGCGGCAATATGTATCAATCATTTGCTACCAGTCCCTCAGACGGAGAAGGAAGGAATTTCTGGCTCTGCCAATGTCAATACCACTTGCGCCAACATATCCAGAGTATAATACTGAACATCAGAACAATGCCATGGCGGCAACAAACAATACTGCATGTTTGTATACTTGTATACTTTATTAGAGATGGTCAGCTCCATCATAGGCAATTTCTGATTCTTTCAACAAAGGGTAAGAGAACGAACCCAATAATGTTTATCAGACCATTTCGCAACGTGTTCCCCGCAACTGGACAGAAGCGCAGAAGATCGGGTGTGGGGTACACACAGGGCGATGTTTTATTGTGGGCAACAGATATGGCTGAGAGATGACATGCCTATGATCAATTTTATGGACTTTCTTGGACAAACATTAGTCCACAGCAATCCAAGAGAGGCTACCTCGAGAGGTTTTCGACCCGTCACCATACATTAGTAAACATGGAATACTGATGAAGTATTTCGAAAAACAAAACCAGATCTTGGAGAAATCCAGTCTCCCATGTGGATGTCTTGAAAATACGGAAAAGTCGCCTGTCCACCCGTATCAGGGAAAATCTGATCACTATACCTGAAAATGATACTGGGTATATCTTATCAGTACTCAGCTCGATTGATCTAACATACACTACTGGCCATTAAAATTGCTACACCGCGAAGATGACGTACTACAGACGCGAAATTTCACCGACAGGAAGACGATGCTGTGATATGCAAATGATTAGCTTTTCAGAGCATTCACACAAGGTTAGCGCCGGTGGCGACACCTACAACGTGCTGACATGAGGAAAGTCTCCAACCGATTTCTCATACACAAACAGCAGTTGACCGGAGTTGCCTGGTGAAACTTTGTTGTGATGCCTCGCGTAAGGAGGAGAAATGCGCACCATCACGTTTCCGACTTTGATAAAGGTCGGTTTGTAGCCTATCGCGATAGCGATTTATCGTATCGCGACATTGCTGCTCGCGTTGGTCGAGTTCCAATGACTGTTAGCAGAATATGGAATTGGTGGGTTCAGGAGGGTAACACGAAACGCCATGCTGAATCCCAACGGCCTCGTATCACTAGCAGTCGAGATGACAGGCATCTTATCCGCATGGCTGTAACGTATCGTGCAGCCACGTCTCCATCCCTGAGTCAACAGATGGGGACGTTTGCAAGACAACAACCACCTGCACGAACAGTTCGACGACGTTTGCAGCAGCTCGGAGACCGTGGCTGCGGTTACCCTTTACGCTGCATCACAGACAGGAGGGCCTGTGATGGTGTACTCAACGACGAAACTGGGTGCACGAATGGCAAAACGTCATTTTTTCGGATGAGTCCAGGTTATATTTACAGCATCATGATGGTCGCATCCGTGTTTGGCGACATCGCGGTGAACGCACATTGGAAGCGTGTATTCGTCATCGCCATACTGGCGTATCACCCGGTGTGGTGCTATGGGGAGCCATTGGTTACACGTCTCGGTCACCTCTTGTTCGCATTGATGGCACTTTGAACAGAGGACGTTACATTTCAGATGTGTTACGACCCGTGGCTCTACCCTTCATTCGATCCCTGCGAAACCCTACATTTCAGCAGGATAATGCACGACCGCATGTTGCAGGTCCTGTACGGGTCTTTCTGGATACAGAAAATGTTCAACTACTGCCCTGACCAGCACATTCTCCAGATCTCTCACCAACTGAAAACGTCTGGTCAATGGTGGCCGAGCAACTGGCTCATTACAATACGCCAGTAACTACTCTTGATGAACTGTGGTATCGTGTGAAAGCTGCTTGGGCAGCTGTACCTGTACACGTTATCCAAGCTCTGTTTGACTCAATGCCGAGGCGCATCAAGGCAGTTATTACGGCCAGAGGTGGTTGTTCTGGGTACTGATTTCTTAGAATCTATGCACCCAAATTGCGTGAAAGTGTAATCACATGTCAGTTCTAGTGCAATATATTTGTCCACTGAATTCCCGTCTATTATCTACATTTCTTCTTGGTGTAGCAACTTTTATGGCCAGTAGCGTATGAAAATGGGCTGTCGCAGCCACAGAACATTAATACGCAATGCGCGTCTCCGCAAAATAGTCAACAGCAGAATGGCAACGGTGGCGATAACCAACACGATTGACACCTGTGCGTCCCGAGCAAGAACAATAACACAAGCAAAACCTAAATTACAAACTAGTTTTCAAAGGAAATCACAAACCGAATTATAATAGACCCGTTTATAAGGAACAGAGAGGCTATGGCCAACAAGTTCACAACGCACCCCAGCAGGTGGCGGTAACGAATACAGTAATTGGCGGGAACCGACAGCAAACAGACCATCCGGCAGTCTTCCACCAGGCATTTACGATCAACGGAATAGCAGTTATGTATCCAGTGAGGGTCAAGGTCACGGAGAATTTAATTCCAGGGCAATACAGGACACGAACTGGCGACGTCAGACCTACAACGTGCAGGTAGTTGAAGCCACTCACAATGTAGAGTCTAACTCCCCGACCAATCAGGAAAACTCGAACAGGTGGCGATAAGCCCGTTTTCGCAGACCAGTAAAAGAAGTATGGCATGCAATTTATTAGAAATTACCTTCTCAGATATGACCAAGGAGTAGAAACGAAAGAAGAACTGTGTCGGGAACATGTAAATAATGCAGACAAGGATACGAGGAGTCAGTGCAAGCTGTAATTAATGTCCAGATACGTAACCTCGTGTTACCTGTGTTGCTTGACACGGGTGCATAGACAAATCTAATATCGGAAGGGCTGTTTAACGAGCTGCAAAGACGATGCTATACACTAAGTTTTCCGGTACACAATTATCGTAGTTTGACCTCATTGGGGAGCAAATAAAAAGGAGTTCAACTTCAGGCATTCAAGTATTAGTACCCACATCAGCAATTTTTCTCTAAAGTGTATTTTTCTTGTAGCGGAAAAACTTGTAGTAAACTCATTGGAACGGATACCTTCGGACACTACAAAGTACAGATTGACATACTGCAAGGAAAATTTTTCTTTACAATCAACAAACAGAGGTTATCAGTAAATTTAATTAAAACTAGCACAACTGAAAATACACTCAAACCGATTACTGATATCGGAGTACAGTTATAATATCCAAACATACTGTTTTGAGCAGCTGTCTGAAGAAGACATGAACCCGGAGACCGTCCAAACCAAGGTAAGTGAATCTGTTGTTTGTCAGAAGATCAGAAGGAGGAGGTACAAGAAGCAATACTTTGGTACGCGCAAGTATTTAGAAGGTGCTCTGGGTTAATAAAGGATTACGAGTATAAAATGGTCGTTTACTCACAAGAGACATTTTGCTTTTATTCATATCCAATTCCTTGGGCAAAAAAAGAAGTTGTGAGGAAAAAAATTGAAAGGATGGTAAATTGGAAGATCATACAGCCCTCCTATTCCCCATATTGTAGCCCTATTTTAGCTGTCACCAAACCCGTCAGGCTTGTGTTTCACGCCCGAAGTATAAACAAAATCATTGTTCTTGTCAGGACACGCCTTTGACAACCTTGAAGAGCATTTATTGAAATTCACAATGTTAAATACCTAATTATAATTGATTTAAAATGTTGTCTTGGCGCCGGCCGGAGTGGCCGAGAGGTTCTAGGCGCTTCAGTCTCGAACAGCGCGACCTCTACGATCGCAGGTTCGAATCCTGCCTTGGGCATGGATGTGTGTGATGTCCTTAGGTTAGTTAGGTTTAAGTAGTTCTAAGTTCTAGGGGACTGGTGACCTCAGAAGTTAAGTCCCATAGTACTCAGAGCCATTTGAACCATTTTTGTCGTCTTTACATGAAGATAGCGAAGTACACAGCCATTGTATGTGGAGGCAGGAGCTTTGAATTTTGTGTTTCGGTGTTCGGCTTGAACATGAGTTTGGCTATTTTCATTTCCACGTTAGACAAACGTTTGGGACCAGAACTCCCCAGTAGAGCCACTGTCTATGTTGATGACCTGCCAACAGCTACTCCCACATGGGAAGAACATGTGAGGCTCCTGGCACGGGTATTATACCGATTTGCAAAATATGGGGCACAGCTAATTTAGCAGATTCGGAGTTTAGCAAAGAAAAGGTCAAATTCCTGTGTCATACTATCTCGGCATTTCCTGGATCAGACATCTGCCACCAACAAAAAATAATAAGCAACTCAAGGTATATTTGGGTTTGGTTTCATTCCAGATCAGTTATTGAATAGTGACGCATTGCTGAATCTTTTGAGGACAAACAAGCCATGGATGTGGATCATTCAATGTCAAGCAGGCTTCAACAAAATAAAGGAAGCCTTACTATGTGCAAACATACCACATCACCCTGACGTGACACAGGATTTTTGTTTGAATACAGGTGCATCTTCACAGGGACTAGTTAGCACGTATATTTCAAATCACTGAGACGATGGGGAACCGACACCCAAAATAATCTGTTTTGCTAGTCGAACACTTTCTGAATCAGAGCAATCATACTCCGAGACAGAGCTCGAGGCTCTCGGGGTTACATGGGCATTTAGGAAATTTAAGTATTACTTATGGAGCAAGCACACCAAAGTCTGTTATGTCCATTAAGCACTTCCTATCCTGTTGACATGCAAATTATTGGCTCTGAGTACTATGGGACTCAACTGCTGTGGTCATAAGTCCCCTAGAACTTAGAACTACTTAAACCTAACTAACCTAAGGACAGCACACAACACCCAGCCATCACGAGGCAGAGAAAATCCCTGACCCCGCCGGGAATCGAACCCGGGAACCCGGGCGTGGGAAGCGAGAACGCTACCGCACGACCACGAGATGCGGGCTGCAAATTATTACAATGAGGGTTATCCAGGTGGTGCAGGAGTTCAGTTCACATACATGAATGGTAAACAAAACATAATCACATACGGCTTTTCAAGGTCACCTCAAGTGCTCGATAAATTCTTCGAAATCACAGAACATAATCTTGAAATTAGGATTCTGCTTACGCAGGACAAGACACAACAACCCAACAGCCATATTTTGTGAAGATGTGTAAGAGTTTGGAGCAATTGGTTCAAATGGCTCTGAGCACTATGGGACTTAACTTCTAAGGTCATCAGTCCCCTAGAACTTAGAACTACTTAAACCTAACTAACCTAAGGACATCACACACATCCATGCCCGAGGCAGGATTCGAACCTGCGACCGTAGCGGAAGACGGAGACCTGTAATGGAGAAAGGTAAGGTAGAAACTGTCTGAAAGTAACGACGAAAATTTGAAGAAATTCTATACTATATACAAGAGAGTCCTTCTTCAACTGCATACACCGAATCAAGAACTGTGGTGTGTGCGTTTACCGGAAAGTTAAGTAGTTGATTTCATTTTGTGCACTCACAACGTATGGGGTCACTACGAGCTTTCCAAATGCACAAACAAGGTAAGTACGTACTACTGTTTTGCCAACTTGCGGAGACGAGTTTTCCAAGTAATTCGGCAGTGCATTACTTGCGAAAAGACGAAATTCTCAAACAAGTACAAGTCGATTGATCTATATCCAATACTGCCCACAAAATCCTTAGAATTAGTGTCCTTGGATGCTGCTGGACCCTATACACAATGGAAGGGGGTGTCAGATATGTCTTTGCCTTGTATGATGTTTTCACAAAATATGTTAAATATGATAAGTTGTATGCAGTGCGGTTTGTGACTGCAGGTTTTATTATTAGGAGGATTATGGAAGATTATGTCCCGAGACTGTGGAAGCAAAAAGTATTGTTAACAGACAATGCATCGCATTTTGTAGGCACCAGATGGAAGTAATTTACTAACACAAACAAGATAAAACGAATACTGGTATCCGGTTTTCACCCGAAGGCAAGTCCAATAGAAAGGATAGCCAAAGAATTTAACAGGTTTAGATGCACCTACGCACCCCAGAAGCACACAAGTTTGTCTCACCATTTCAACAAATCTTTAACAACTTACCACACACTTCAACCTGTTTTACACCTACAGAATTGATGTTGAAAAGAAGTCTACAAGTGGGAAAAACCATAGCCCAAGATACCCAGGGGAGTTGAAGAAAAAGTAAGCCAGACCTTGATTAATCTGAAGCAAAGGGCTGAGAAGAGGAAAATGTCGTACGACAAAAGATTAGGGCGCACTGTACCATTTCAGGCAGGACAAGAGGTGTTACTACAAATGCACCCCAAATCTACGAAATATGGGAAGCTCAATCGTAAATGGCAGTTTTGTGCACAGGGCCATTTGTAGTTATTAAAAATTCCACATCTAGGTGCATACAGATTAGTCTACCCTAATAGGGGCATTGACAAGGAACTTTATCCACTCAAGGATCGAAGATGATTGGACAAAGGTCAAACCTCACTTGAAGTACTGTACATGAACAACTGAAATATTTCAATACAATACATATATAACAATTGTTCGCTTAGTTTTATTTTATTTATTTATATTTTTTAAATGGAAGCAAGGTACGTTACAATAGTTTAAGATTCTGTTTGATGTCAAACACGGTTGCAGTGATGCCGATTCATTCTACAATACGTACATTTCCCAAATACAATATGATGATGCACTTAAGAAGTAAACACGTGAAGTAGCATTACAAGCCAGAGAGGACACCCAGGCGTAGTAGCAGCTAACAAATTGGTCAGCAACCTCAGTGCAAGCGCAGAAACAGTTCAGTCCAATACGCCAGATGGAATAAAAGCTGTATTCTGGAGGTTTCGATATAAGTTAATTACTCTTAAAATGAAGGTGTCTACACTATAAGGGTAATACAGTAAGGAGGTATAAAAATTTACAGATGAAGAAAAAATAACTAACTACAAGAACCTACGTATATAATACACTACTATTTATAGTATTTTCATATTTACACGGTAGTTGTGTACACAATGAATAAAACACTACAGCGAAAGTATCTATGTACAACGAAAAAAATAGTAATTGTACAAGTATGGTCACATTCTAGATAAACTATACGAGGTATGAGGTTGTGCCCGTCTACAACACTTATTAATTGCAGATGTAATCGTACGCGAATGTGGAAGTACTGAAATAGTAGAAACGACGGACATGCTCTGAATATTTTCGCTCTTATAAAAGAACTGGTTTTGAGAACTGAAAAGGAGTTGATGAATTTCCTCGTCCAAGTACTTAAAGTAAAAAGTTGTGTGTGTGAGGGGAAAAATGGTAAGTTAGTTAGCCAAGGAGCGACTACGTTTTTAGTTTATACCTTATTATTAAGTTTCTTTTCCAAGTAACGATACAAGGACACGCCCTGGTAAAGGCAGAAATGAGAATTTAGGTAGCTGATACCAAAAAAACTGTCCACACCGCAATACGAGTAATTATGTGTATATAAATATGTGTATGAATGTGTATGTGAAAAGATTACAGTTCGTAGAATGTTGTTAAATGAAGTTTAGGTCTGGTACTACCAAGGGAAAAAATGGGTTAGACCACATATTAATAAAGCGCAAACTACTGATGTGAACGCCAAATACGAGTATTCATGATGCATTTACACAGGATGACGACTTATCTGAAAGTTCTTCTACAATATTCTCTAGGCACAACCTACGTAGTTGCATATTTAAGTATAATATATACACAAGGTGGTATCCTGAAGATGGATATAAGCTGGGAAAACAGGTACTTTCAAACAAATAATATTGATAATTTATGTGACACTGTACTGTGAGATTTCTGCAGTTAGTTCAGCAAACAGTAAGTAAGTAGTTTCACGAAGATGCAACGAAGTGTGCGGGAAGAGTTTACTCAATTCTTCTATGGAATGTAGGCGATGGATTTCAGTAGCAGATACAAAAATTCTTCTTTTCATTCCCTGTAGATCAGTAAACGCATTGCTAGTAGACTTGGGAGGGTGGGGATAAGCGTAGCTATTTTTGTTTGTGTTGGTTCACGTGTAAGAAGATTTCTTCTCTTTATCAATCTGGATTTACAGGCAAGAGTCAGACGAAATGTGAGAACAATGGTTTATATATATTACTGGTATGTATATTGCTCTTTCAACCCAGAAATTGAGAAAAAGAATTTTAATTGTTACTCTGTGTAAGGTAATTGCATGAACTCAGAAATTAAGAGAGTTACCTGTTCATGGAAAAACTGTAAGAGAAAAGTAGCCTTTGATTGGTCAGAGAAAATGCAGGTATTGTGTATTTAAAATGTCATAAGAAGTTACTACTGGCCATTAAAATCGCTACACCAAGAAGAAATGCAGATGATAAACGGGTTTTCATTTGACAAACATATTATACTAGAACTGACATGTGATAACATTTTCACGCAATTTGGGTGCATAGATACTGAGAAATCAGTACCCAGAACAACTACCTGTGGCCGTAATAACGGCCTTGATACGCCTGGGCATTGAGTCAAACAGAGCTTGCATGGCGTGTACAGGTACAGCTGCCCATGCAGCTTCAACACGATAACACACTTCATCAAGAGTAGTGACGGGCGTATTGTGACGAGCCAGTTGCTCGGCCACCATTGACCAGACGTTTTCAGTTGGTGAGAGATCTGGAGAATGTGCTGGCCAGGACAGCAGTCGAACATTTTCTGTATCCAGAAAGGCCCGAACAGGAGCTGCAACATGCGGTCGTGCATTATCCTGCTGAAATGTAGGGTTGCACAGGGATCGAATGAAGGGTAGAGCCACGGGTCGTAACACACCTGAAATGTAACGTCCACTGTTCAAAGTGCCGTCAATGCGAACAAGAGGTGACCGAGACGTGTAACCAATGGCACCCGATACCATCACGCCGGGTTATAAGCCAATATGGCGACGACGAATACACGCTTCTGATGTGCGTTCACCGCGATGTCGCCAAACACGGATGCGACCATCATGATGCTGTAAACAGAAACTGGATTCATACGAAAAAATGACGTTTTGCCATTCGTGCACCCAGGTTCGTCGTTGAGTACACCATCGCCGGCGCTCCTGTCTGTGATGCAGAATCAAGGATAACCGCAGCCACGATCTCCGAGCTGATAATCCACGCTGCTGCAAACGTCGTCGAACTGTTCGTGCGTATGGTTGTTGTCTTGCAAACGTCCCCATCTGTTGATTCAGGGATGGAGACGTGACTGCACGATCCGTTACAGCCATGCGGATAAGATGCCTGTCATCTCGACTGCTAGTGATACGAGACCGTTGGGATCCAACATGGCGTTCCGTATTACCCTCCTGAACCGTCCGATTCCATATTCTGCTGATAGTCATTGGTCTCGACCAACGCGAGCAGCAATGTCGCGATACGATAAACCGCAATCGCGATAGGCTACAATCCGACCTTTATCAAAGTCGGAAACGTGATGGTACGCATTTCTCCTCCTTACACGAGGCATCACGACGTTTCACCAGGCAACGCTGGTCAATTGCTGTTTGTGTGTGAGAAATCGGTTGGAATCTTTCCTCATGTCAGCACGTTGTAGGTGTCGCCACCGGCGCCAACCTTTTGTGAATGCTCTGAAAAGCTAATCATTTGCATATCACGGCGTCTTCTTCCTGTCGGTTAAATTTCCCGTCTCTAGCTCGTCATCTTCGTGGTGTAGCAATTTTAATGGCCAGTAGCGTATAATACGCGTCCCAGCGGCGAAAATTAAATCTTAAAGAACATGCAGTGATATTTAAATATTGTTTTATGCACGAGTTATAAATGTTATAATAAATCTAGATGCGAAAATAAAGTGTACAATATACACTCCTGGAAATGGAAAAAAGAACACATTGACACCGGTGTGTCAGACCCCCCATACTTGCTCCGGACACTGCGAGAGGGCTGTACAAGCAATGATCACACGCACGGCACAGCGGACACACCAGGAACCGCGGTGTTGGCCGTCGAATGGCGCTAGCTGCGCAGCATTTGTGCACCGCCGCCGTCAGTGTCAGCCAGTTTGCCGTGGCATACGGAGCTCCATCGCAGTCTTTAACACTGGTAGCATGCCGCGACAGCGTGGACGTGAACCGTATGTGCAGTTGACGGACTTTGAGCGAGGGCGTATAGTGGGCATGCGTGAGGCCGGGTGGACGTACCGCCGAATTGCTCAACACGTGGGGCGTGAGGTCTCCACAGTACATCGATGTTGTCGCCAGTGGTCGGCGGAAGGTGCACGTGCCCGTCGACCTGGGACCGGACCGCAGCGACGCACGGATGCACGCCAAGACCGTAGGATCCTACGCAGTGCCGTAGGGGACCGCACCGCCACTTCCCAGCAAATTAGGGACACTGTTGCTCCTGGGGTATCGGCGAGGACCATTCGCAACCGTCTCCATGAAGCTGGGCTACGGTCCCGCACACCGTTAGGCCGTCTTCCGCTCACGCCCCAACATCGTGCAGCCCGCCTCCAGTGGTGTCGCGACAGGCGTGAATGGAGGGACGAATGGAGACGTGTCGTCTTCAGCGATGAGAGTCGCTTCTGCCTTGGTGCCAATGATGGTCGTATGCGTGTTTGGCGCCGTGCAGGTGAGCGCCACAATCAGGACTGCATACGACCGAGGCACACAGGGCCAACACCCGGCATCATGGTGTGGGGAGCGATCTCCTACACTGGCCGTACACCACTGGTGATCGTCGAGGGGACACTGAATAGTGCACGGTACATCCAAACCGTCATCGAACCCATCGTTCTACCATTCCTAGACCGGCAAGGGAACTTGCTGTTCCAACAGGACAATGCACGTCCGCATGTATCCCTTGCCACCCAACGTGCTCTAGAAGGTGTAAGTCAACTACCCTGGCCAGCAAGATCTCCGGATCTGTCCCCCATTGAGCATGTTTGGGACTGGATGAAGCGTCGTCTCACGCGGTCTGCACGTCCAGCACGAACGCTGGTCCAACTGAGGCGCCAGGCGGAAATGGCATGGCAAGCCGTTCCACAGGACTACATCCAGCATCTCTACGATCGTCTCCATGGGAGAATAGCAGCCTGCATTGCTGCGAAAGGTGGATATACACTGTACTAGTGCCGACATTGTGCATGCTCTGTTGCCTGTGTCTATGTGCCTGTGGTTCTGTCAGTGTGATCATGTGATGTATCTGACCCCAGGAATGTGTCAATAAAGTTTCCCCTTCCTAGGACAATGAATTCACGGTGTTCTTATTTCAATTTCCAGGAGTGTATGTACCCAACGTTTCAGCAAGACGTAGATATAGATTTATGTATGCTTAGGTTAAATCAAATGATGTTGGACTCTAATGCTTATTTATGTTATTTGAAACAATATATGTATTGACAAAAGAGTCGTCAAGAGGAACTACACAATTAATAAATGCTTGGCGTGTGCTGTAAAAAGGTTACACTGACGTGTATCATAGTGAGTGGAAATGCAAGTGCTCACGTTTTCGGTTCGTTTGTAGCGACGAGGAATGCTAGACTTTGCTTCAAGGGACCATATAAGGTGAAAACGTTTATGACTTTACCTGACATTTGACAAGATCTCGACGTGATGATGGGGGGCTGGCCTTGGACACTGAAATATATGACGCACGACTTGGTTCCAGTACCATAGATCGGAAACGACGGGGCTTTCATTTCCAGTATCGGAAACTCAATCACGCACTCGCCTGCACACACTATACTACGGAACAGTTCTATGGACATTTTGATGACATAAGCCTCGTTGTTATCTAAAAACTGAGAAAACAATGTGTACCGCCTAGCCATGTTGCAACAACGGATTTACAAGGTGCGTGCGCAACAAACTTCGCTTAACGAGTGTGAGCGTAGCCCTGCAAGAGCCGTGTAGTAGTTACTTCGCAATAATGCAGCCGCGGACTGTACCTCTTAACATACCTTTTGTTGCGGCATGGCTTTGGAAAATTAAACTTCCAGAATACGTATACAAAACAGTAAAACAAGAGTGGTACGTCTAGGGTATACACTAATATAAGATTGGCCATCAATAAAGGTATTTTAAACACCCGATAAGGCCAAAGATACAATACGAGTTATAACCGAAAATAAATTTTAATATGTTACGATTGTAGGTACACATATGCTCATAAATTAAGGGTAATTGCAGAATGTGGTGCCACACAACGTGGCACTACACAAAACTGCCGCTAATAGCACAGGCACTTAGGGAACACACACGACACAGGTCTGTAAGTCCACAGTATTGGTGATAAGTTGAGGAAACCGTCCCGAAACACATGTGCTACAAAACGCCACTGTTTCCTGCGCATGTACCCCGAAATCAATATTGGATATGATCACCATGCACACGTACACAGGCCGCACAACGAGTTTGGATACTCTGGATCAGGTGGTCGAGCAGCTGCTGGGGTATAGCCTCCCTTCTTGCACCAGTGCCTCTCGGAGCTTCTGAAGTGTCGTAGTGAAAACGTGCAGCGATACGTCGACCGAGAGCATCCCAGACGTGCGCGATGGGGTTTAGGTCTGGAGGACAGGCAGGCCACTCCTTTCGCCTGACATCTTCTGTTTCAAGGTACTCCTCCACGATGGCAGCTCGGTGGGGCCGTGCGTTATCGTCCATCAGGAGGAAGGTGGGACCCACTGCACCCCTGAAAAGGTGGACACACTGGTGCAAAATGACGTCAGATCTGACCTGTTACAGTTCCTCTGTCAAACACATGCAGTGGTGCACGTGCACCAATCATAATCCCTCCCCACACCATCAAACCACGACCTCCGTACAGGTCCCTTTCAAGGACGTTAAGGAGTTGGTATTTGGTTCCTGGTTCATGACTGATGAAAACCCGGCGAGAATCACTGTTCAGACTATACCTGGACTCGTCCGTGAACATAACCTGGGACCACTGTTCCAATAATAATGTACTGCGTTCTTGACACTAGGCTTTACGGGCTCTCCTCTGACGAGGGATCAGTGGAATGCACCTTGCAGATCTCTGGGCAAACAAACCATGTCTGTTTAGTCGTCTGTAGACTGTGTTTCTGGAGACAACTGTTCCATTGGCTGCGGTAAGGTCCCGAGCAAGGCTACCTGCAGTACTCCGTGGCCGTCTGTGGGCACTGATGGTGGTGTTGTACACTGTGGACGTCCCGTACTGTAGCGCCTGGACACGTGTCCCGCCTGCTGGAATCGTTGGCATAATCTTGAGATGACACTTTGTGGCACACGGAGGGCCCATGCTACGACCTGCTGTGTTTGACCAGCCTCCAGTCGCCCCAGTATTCTACCCCTCATAACGTTATCAATATGGTTCTTTGGGCCATTTTCAATTCACAGTCACCATTAGCACGTCTGAAAACGTCTGCACACTTACTCGCTGCACCGTACTCTTGACATGAACCAACACACCTCTGAGTATGTGGACTGCTGCCAGCGACACCGTGCAACGACCGCAGGCCAAATGCACGGCATGGTCATACCCCGAGGTGATTTAAACCCGCAAACCACGCACCAGAGCATTATTTCACCATGTATCAGCATTATCTTTAATTTATGAGCATGAGTGTAGAAAGAGAAGAGTACTGCTACTGTATACTGCCGTTCAGTAATCTGGGAACACGCTAGTATACAGTAGGGGGGGGGGGGGGGGGGGGGTGGGGGGGGGGAATGGGAGGGGGGATTTACACATACAGGAACATGTTTTATTTTTTCTGTCAATTTTTATCCATTCTTTCGCCTAAGTAGTTTACAGTAAATACTAAAATGCATTATGCACACAGCAATGAAGCCTGTGGTGCTAGTCTTTAACATTGAGTTTCTTATGTTTGTAAAAACTCCTATCGGATGTTTCATGGATCTTTTGTTGTTTTTATCTCCCAGTTCATGGTAGAGGGAGAACGTGAAATTCTGTTTAGTTTACTAGTAAAGTGAAATATCAATTCTTGTAGTACTAGTTACTTATTTCCCCTGATCTATCTATCTGCGTTTTCAGTGCCTGTAGTAATACACAACTGACCGTTCAAATTGCTACACCACGAAGATGACGTGCTACAGACGCGAAATGTAACAGACAGGAAGAAGATGCTGTGATATGCAAATGATTAGCTTTTCAGATCATTCACACAAGGTTGGCGCCGGTGGCGACACCTACAACGTGCTGACATGAGGAAAGTTTCCAACCGACTTCTCATACACAAACAGTAGTTGACTAGCGTTGCCTGGTGAAACGTTGTTGTGATGCCTCGTGTAAAGAGGAGAAATGCGTACCATCAAGTTTCCGACTTTGATAAAGGTCGGATTGTAGACTATCGCGATTGCGGTTTATCGTATCACGACATTGCTGCTCGCGTTGGTCGAGATCTAATGACTGTTAGCAGAAGATGGAATCGGTGGGTTCAGGAGGGTAATACGGATCGCCGTGCTGGCTCCCAACGGCCGCGTATCACTAGCAGTCGAGATGACAGGCACCTTATCCGCATGGCTGTAACGGATCGTGCAGCAAAGTCTCGATTCCTGCGTCAAGAGATGGGGACGTTTGCAAGACAACAACCATCTGCACGAACAGTTCGGCGACGTTTGCTGCAGTGTGGACTATCAGCTCGGAGACCATGGCGGCATTTACCCTTGGCGCTGCATCACAGACGGGAGCGCCTGCAATGGTGTACTCAACGACGAACCTGGGTGCACGAATGGCAAAACGTCATTTTTTCGGATGAATCCAGGTTCGGAAGCATGTATTCGTCATCGCCATACTGGCGTATCACCCGGCGTTATGGTATGGGATGCCATTGGTTACACGTCTCGGTCACCTCTTGTTCGCATTGACGGCACTCTGAACAGTAGACGTTAGATTTCAGATGTGTTACGACCCGTGGCTCTACCCATCATTCGATTCCTGCGTAACCCCACATTTCAGCAGGATGATGCACGAACCGCATGTTGCAGGTCCTGTACGGGCCTTTCTGGATACAGACAATGTTCGACTGCTGTCCTGACCAACACATTCTCCAAATCTCTCACCAATTGAAAACGTCTGGTAAATGGTAACTGGTCACAATACGCCAGTCACTGCTCTTGATGAACTGTCGTATCGTGTTGAAGCTGCATGGACAGCTGTACCTGTACACGGCATCCAAGCTCTGTTTGACTCAATTTCCAGGCGTATCAAGGCCGTTATTACGACCAGAGATGGTTGTTCTGGGTACTGATTTGTCAGGATCTATGCACCCAAATTGTGTGAAAATGTTATCACTTGTCAGTTCTCGTATAATATATATGTCCAATGACTACCCGTTTATCATCTGCGTTTCTTCTTGGTGTAGCAGTATTAATGGCCAATAGTGTACTTCGGAGAAGCAAGAAATTTAAGCACAGCAACCTGGACGCAGTAACATTATCTTCAAAGAAAAAAGAGGGGGTAAATAATTACAAGGCTCGAAGAACTATCATCTCATAATCCATCGTAATTATTATTCTTAAAACTATTAATTAATCTGTAGAACAGAGAAGAGGGCTTGAGAGCCCAGACTTGTCAACACGAGCTGTTGCAATCAGGTTATTAAAAGTGGGACTACAGGCAGGCACACCTCTAGCCGGTCTGCCACTCACGTTACAACATCGACGTGCACGGCTCGACTGGTGCTATTAAAGGATCACCTGGAATATGGAATAGGGTGCCGTGGTCTTCAGCGATGAAATCAGATTCTGCCTGCATGCAAGAGATGCTCGTTTGCGCGTACGATGTAGATCTGTTGAGCACTATCTCGTAGAGTAAATTTGTCCAAGTCACACTGGCTTCAGCCCAGTCCTTAAAGTCTGGGAAACGGTAAGTACAACTCTCGTTCACTTTGGTGTTTCTGAGGGGGGGAGGGGGGGGGGGAGGCGCTAAGCAGCGCTCGGTATATGCAGTCCCATTCTTTTGCTATTCTTGCAACGGGAAGGTGGTGTGTCGTTCCAACAGGATAACGCTCGCCCACACATTGGCCGTGAAACTCCACGTGCTCTGCAAGACGTACAGTAACTTCCCTGGCCAGCACAGTATACAGACCTGTCTCCAAACGAGCACAGGTGGGATACGATGGAACGAGAAGTGGCTCGTGCGACTCGTCAAGAAACAACTCTTGCAGAACTACGCGAACAGGTCGAGAAGGTATGGCATAACGTATCCCAGGACAGTATTCGCTATCTATACGATCGACTGGATGCAAGAGTCAGAGCCTGCATTGCCACCTGAGGAGGCACTAAAATGGATCGCTACCTGGTACTTCAGAACCGCTTGTGCTGTTGATCTGTAAATGTAATCACTTCATGTACACTACATGCACTGGTGCAATAATAAATCTTGAGTGAAGTGGAAAACTCTGAAAGGGTGTACTAATTTTTTTCCTACAGTGTAGTATGTCACCATATGATACAGTATCCTTTTGTTTTGTTATCTCATTTTTTTAAAATCTGGCATGTACATGTTTTCATTATTTCTTTGCCAGTGATGATCAGCTGTAATATTTTGGTAAAAGTTCCATCTGAACAGTTGCAAAGTGGACGCACTGGCAATGTCACGGACATTTCATTATAAAGAATCAGAGATGGTGTAGATGATGCGTAGGATCTGTGGCGTACGAGGGATCAAGTGAACAGTCTGAAATCACCAGTGAATTAAATTTGGCGCAATGTAGCTGCGAGAAAAGGCTCCCACAAGTGGGTGTCTGTGTTCACGGTATGTTGGCAACGCGCGCGGCAACGTGGCAAGGTGTGAGGGGCGTGTAATCCTGTAGACTACAGTACAGTGCTAATTAATGAAGTGGCTTCAAGAGGACTGTAAAGGGTGGGTGCGGTGTAGCTAAAACACATTCGCAAATTATCCACAACTGTAAGATGAGCCAGAGCAGGTATAACTATTGCCTCTAAACTAACACACCGCGCCACCAATCTAACATCAAGTAACACTGTACCATTTCAGACGACTAGTGCTGTAAAAGACTTGCCAGTGTTGTAAAGTTTTCTTCGGACAATACACTGATGAGTGTGTGACACATAGTCATAATCCTATAAATAATTAATTACCCAAGCGATTATTGCCATAAGAAGAGTCCATATCCTACCATCCTAACAACTACATATCACATAATAAAAAAGAGAAATGTTACAATCTAAAAACTGGTAGATGTGCCAGAAAATAACGCTAAATGTTGTCTCAGATTAAAAGAGCAATCCTTGTAGTTAAAATCGTTACGTAAATTCTGAACCCCAGTAATATTAAGTTTTTTAAAGTAATATTCACTAAATGTTCAAATTATTGAATCTGGTAGACGATAATGATTTTCATTATTTTATTCAGATATATTACTTAGTTTTGTGAGTTTAATTTCGTGTATCGATCTCGTGGCCATCCCATTAGGGCGTTACCTTCGATTGTTGCTGTTATTTCTCACGTCACATATGTTTAAATGTTCTATTTTTGGTAACGAATTTTGACTGTTTGTAAGAAGTGGTTAGTTGTACTCAGTGACAGTGGATATTACTTTGAGATCACGCAACGTAGCTATTACCATGTCGTGCGAGACAATAAGTCCGTCAATTCTGAATCTAAATAGTCCTAAAGTGTTGAAATTAATAGTAGCTGACCAAATGGATTTTTGTGATAACTTAGTAATCTTATCCTCCCACATCATTCTCTGTCTTTGCATAAATTTTGAAAGCTTCGAGAGGCGTAAGATATACAAAAGAATAACTTTTTACTTATCTTCATTATCTCTTTGTTGTTGTCGATGGCTGAAAGTTTTGTCTAGGGGAACACTCTTGCAGCTGAAATTTCGATTTCGTAGGTTCTTTATGACAAAATAACTGGTGAAGATTGGCCTGTATTATTCTTGAATTTTATTCTCTGTCACATCTTTCAACATATCACCGTTTTTACATTTTCCACATTAAAAAAAAACAATAATTACATAGTTAATGACAAACTTAGAAAACGTCTACTTCCATCAGAGGCCTGCCCACCACTTCTTACATTCTGCGGTACTCACGTTATTGCAAAGAGTTTACAAAGCAAAAGAGTTTACAAACATTCTATACCAAAGAAGAATCTTCACCAAATTATATCATTATTTTATAAATAAATTCAGAAATAAATTTAATAGAGTTACATTGTACAATTAATAATATGAATTCTAGGTTTACCAGACATTTCATAATTTCAAATATTTTTAAAAGTACATATCGATTGTAACATATTAATTTCTTTTTTATACATTTTAGCCTGAAATATAGCTAATAAATCGTACACAACATCATATGAATTCTTCTAATGAAACAGCTGAGACAATTTTAACCTATGCAAAAATCGATTGTATACATGGTATCAGTTATCTCTATATAAAAAAAGGTAATAATAGAGGATGGTGATTCATTATAACTTGCATATTCAATAGAGCTTCCACATAAGTAATGGCCATCGTCGTTCACGCACATATCTTTAGTTGTAATGTATATAAGTTCAGATTCAATGTAATCCAATTAATAGCAAAACTGTTGTGGACTTTAGGACTAACGACCGTATTATTCACATCTGTAATTAAATTTTCAGTAAACTGCAGTTTATTAACCAGTAACAAATTCAAGTAACTGATCGAAATTAACCGTGAAGCATATTTATACCCATTCGTTATTAGGACAAAATTCTGTGTGTCATAGTAACAAGCAGTTGTATACTTTCCCACATCATTTCGATTTATTTTCTTCAGAGCTGATGCTATTTTCGGTAAATGGGTACACTTGAACACGGTCCACTGCAAGAATACCGAAGGCAGTGAGAGAGTTACGAGATATTATGCATCGCAGACAAATTTACTGATAAAAATTCCGAGATAGTCCTTTCCAACAAGTCAGGCAAAATGTCACATCCCTCCACATATATGGCTGCAGTGGGAATATTAGAGATGTTAGTGCGCATATAGAAGCTTATCGGCATTTGTCCTTCCCACACACCATCTCGGCTAGGAATCCATCCAAAAATGACTTTGAGTGTAAATTTAGATGGGTGCAACAGAACCAATGCGCCTACAAACGAGTTAGTAAGCAATCCAACTTACTCGTCTGTGTAGAGGTTTGCGGTTCTTCCAGGCGTTTCGCGTCGAGTGCTGTTGTTCGCGGTCAACGCAACGTATTTAACGTAATAAACTTCGTTGCCTATTGCAGACTACTACTAGTTGCAATGCACACAGCTGAGTTCGGCATTGATGGGAGACGTTTTTATTATCGTGTAGTGGGAAGTGGCTTAGTGAACGAAAGCTGTAGATATAAAAGTTACATTTTTCTCACCAATGAATACAACTTCAACAAGAAGGTGACGGTGAATACGTGTAACTTTAGAGAATTATGAAGCTATCTGTTAACTTCAGTTTACATATCTGTTGTAACAAACTATAAATTTAAAATCAGTTAATGCTTCAATTTGACGATATGACAATTTAAGTCTGATAACAATTATTCATTTCCATTCTGGAAAATTGAAGTAATTTAACTCCTGTTTACAGATTTTCTGAATTACACCAATACACACTTAACTGACATACACCGTACCTTGTACGACTGAATAATTACTTCTTTCTTTGATGATTTTTGTCTGACTTGCGTAGGTTTATCAATTTTAGACGATATCTACTGCTGCTTTTACTATGATATTGGAAGTTCAGTGGCGCTTTTGCTGAAGATATAATGTTTTACCAGATTTTCATTGGTGGTTTGTCGTTAAACATATTGATATTTTAGATTAGATTACATACCCTCTTCGACCCACAGAAGCATAGAGACGACATCCTCGACACGTGGAACACATCAGAAAAACAAAAACACATTGTAAAGTAACTATCTCAAAATATCTTATATATGAAACTGTTCTCTATGGCGTGGAAAAAATAAAAAAAAGAGTTTTACAATAGAAACATCAGTTAAAAATTACCACAGGTATACAGTTGTACGCATAAAAGTTTACAGAAATAGCTGCAACCAGTCGCCTTTTGTGATGGTTCAATTCTTTATTATACCATGACCGGTTTCGAATCGCCTAAAACCTCATCTCTAAATGATATACACTCTTAATGTTTGTTTGTAGCATTGTGGGGGTCGCATAGCGGTGGCTAGATAGAAAAGACTGTACAGATAAACACTGTATGTGGAGGAGTGTCAGGAATAATTTACATCAGACGATTCCAGATACCTCCTCACATTCAGTGGTTAATTCTTTCGCCATTCCTGTATTGTTACAGATATACGACCCCCACAGTGCTACAAACAATCATCAAAAGTGTGTGCTCTCTAAAGATGAATCGCTAGGCAATTCGAAACCGGTCATAGTATAGTAAAAAACTGAACCATCACAAAATGAAAAATTATCGCAGTTGTTTCTAAAAACCTTTATTCTTGACAGTTCCACATTCACAATCGATAAAAGTTTTAATTATATTATTGGTTTCAAGACTAATGTAGCCGAGCATCATCAAAAAGAAAAAGAAAAGTTTGCTAGGCTTGCTTAAACAGACCACTGTATTGCACTGAAGCTACGCCGACATCAGATTTAAGATAGAACAACGACTTGATCTGGTTCGATATTCGTCGAGTAGGAAAAGTAGGCTAGCAATAAAGGGCTCGTCTTAATGTGTATTCTGGCAGTAGTCAAACCATTTATGGTTGCTTGGAAGCTACTGAAAATATGTATTCCTGAATAAAGGAAGCCATTCGGGACCTAACAGAATGACTTTAAGTCTTTATGAAGATTTTTGTTCTTGCTGGTAGTGATCCTAACTAAGTCGTTGGTTTGCGGGAGAGATATACTGTATAATTACGTCATAATTCATTCCGGAATAAATACAGCAAGAATCAGTAATTAGTTTATCCAGTTTTAAAGAGGTTACTGCAAAATATTCTTATATTTACACCACAAATACGTGGAGACATCAGAAAGAAAGTTACACGTGTCATCCCACGGCCACGGCGCAATGAGAAAGGCGCATTGTCAAAAAAGAGTACATACCTCCTGTTCCACATTTCCTCCAAAACAGTCCTGTTGCATTACGGATAACAGGTGCATCGCAGCGTGCCACGCGGAAACTAGAAACATCCTCCAAGATTTGAAGCACGTAAAACAGTACTAAATGGCTCTGAGCACTATGCGACTTAACTTCTGAGGTCATCAGTCGCTTAGAACTTAGAACTAATTAAACCTAACTAACCTAAGGACATCACACATATCCATGCCCGAGGCAGGATTCGAGCCTGCGACCGTAGCGGTCGCTCGGCTCCAGACTGTAGCGCCTAGAACCGCACGGCCACTCCGGCCGGCTAAGACAGTACTATTCTCATGGGCAAAGTGTCTAAATTGCACACTGATTCAACGTAAAATTTTGACAGTATATGGAATGCAGTTGTAGGGGAAGAAGTAGAAGAAAAGTTGACTGGGTACTATGGGCCTGGGACAAGGAAAGAGAAAGGAGGAAGACTAACTGAGTTCTGTAATAAATTTTGGCTAGTAATAGCGAAAACTCAGTTCAAGAACCACAAGAGAAGGAGACATACCTGGAAAAGGCCGGGTGATATGAGCAGGTTTCAGTTAGGTTACATCGTGATCAGACAGAGATTCCGAAATCAGATACTGGATTGTAAGGCGTACTCAGGAGCAGATTTAGACGCAGATCGCAATTTAGTAGTGATGAAGAGTAGGCTGAAGTTTAACAGATAACTCAGGAAGAATCAATACGCAAAGAAGTGGACACGGAAGTACTAAGGAATGACGAGATACGGTTGAAGTTCTCTAAGGCTATAGATACAGAAATAAGGGATAGCTCAGTAGGCAGTAAGGTTGAGAGGAATGGACGTCTCTAAAAAGAGCAATCGCAGAAGTTGGAAAGAAAAACATACGTGCAAAGAAGGTAACTGCGAAGAAACTATGGGTAATAAAAGAAATACTTCAGCTGATCGATGAAAGAAGGAAGTACAAAAACGTCCAGGGAAATTCAGAAATACAAGTCGCTGAGAAGTGAAATAAATAGGAAGTGCAGGGAAACTAAGACGAAATGGCTGCAGAAAAAATGTGAAGAAATCGAAAAAGAAATGATTGTCGAGAGGACTGACTCACCAAATAGGAAAGTCAAAACAACTTTCGGTGGAATTAAAAGCAAGAGTGATAACATTAAGAGTGCAACAGGAATTCCACTGTTGAATGAAGAGGAGAGAGCGGATAGATGGAAGGAAACATTGAAGGCCTCTATAAGGGGGGAGATTAGCCTGATGCGATAGAGGGAGAAATAGGAGTCGGTTTAGAAGAGATAGGGGATCCAGTATTAGAATCAGAATTTAAGAGAGCTTTGGAGGATTAAGATCAAATAAGGCAGAAGGGATAGATAACATTCCATCAGAATTTCTAAAATCATTGGGGGAAGTGCCAACAAAACGATTGTTCACGTTGGTGTGTAGAATGTATGAGTCTGACGACATACCAACTGACATTTGGAAAAATGTCATCGCCGCGCGGGGTAGCCGCTCGGTCTCAGGCGCCTTGTCACGGCCCTCGGGCATGGGTGGGTGTGTTGTCCTTAGCGTAAGTTAGGTTAAGTTAGGTTAAGTGGTGCGTAAGCTTAGGGACGGATGTCCTCAGCAGTTTGGTCCCATAACATTACCACAAATTTTCAAATTTCCAAAAATGTCATCAACGCAATTCCGAGGACCGCAAGAGTTGACAAGTGCGAGAATTACCGCACAATCAGTTTAACAGCTCATGCATCCAAGTTGCTGACAAGAATAATACACTCCTGGAAATGGAAAAAAGAACACATTGACACCGGTGTGTCAGACCCACCATACTTGCTCCGGACACTGCGAGAGGGCTGTACAAGCAATGATCACACGCACGGCACAGCGGACACACCAGGAACCGCGGTGTTGGCGCTAGCTGCGCAGCATTTGTGCACCGCCGCCGTCAGTGTCAGCCAGTTTGCCGTGGCATACGGAGCTCCATCGCAGTCTTTAACACTGGTAGCATGCCGCGACAGCGTGGACGTGAACCGTATGTGCAGTTGACGGACTTTGAGCGAGGGCGTATAGTGGGCATGCGTGAGGCCGGGTGGACGTACCGCCGAATTGCTCAACACGTGGGGCGTGAGGTCTCCACAGTACATCGATGTTGTCGCCAGTGGTCGGCGGAAGGTGCACGTGCCCGTCGACCTGGGACCGGACCGCAGCGACGCACGGATGCACGCCAAGACCGTAGGATCCTACGCAGTGCCGTAGGGGACCGCACCGCCACTTCCCAGCAAATTAGGGACACTGTTGCTCCTGGGGTATCGGCGAGGACCATTCGCAACCGTCTCCATGAAGCTGGGCTACGGTCCCGCACACCGTTAGGCCGTCTTCCGCTCATGCCCCAACATCGTGCAGCCCGCCTCCAGTGGTGTCGCGACAGGCGTGAATGGAGGGACGAATGGAGACGTGTCGTCTTCAGCGATGAGAGTCGCTACTGCCTTGGTGCCAATGATGGTCGTATGCGTGTTTGGCGCCGTGCAGGTGAGCGCCACAATCAGGACTGCATACGACCGAGGCACACAGGGCCAACACCCGGCATCATGGTGTGGGGAGCGATCTCCTACACTGGCCGTACACCACTGGTGATCGTCGAGGGGACACTGAATAGTGCACGGTACATCCAAACCGTCATCGAACCCATCGTTCTACCATTCCTAGACCGGCAAGGGAACTTGCTGTTCCAACAGGACAATGCACGTCCGCATGTATCCCGTGCCACCCAACGTGCTCTAGAAGGTGTAAGTCAACTACCCTGGCCAGCAAGATCTCCGGATCTGTCCCCCATTGAGCATGTTTGGGACTGGATGAAGCGTCGTCTCACGCGGTCTGCACGTCCAGCACGAACGCTGGTCCAACTGAGGCGCCAGGTGGAAATGGCATGGCAAGCCGTTCCACAGGACTACATCCAGCATCTCTACGATCGTCTCCATGGGAGAATAGCAGCCTGCATTGCTGCGAAAGGTGGATATACACTGTACTAGTGCCGACATTGTGCATGCTCTGTTGCCTGTGTCTATGTGCCTGTGGTTCTGTCAGTGTGATCATGTGATGTATCTGACCCCAGGAATGTGTCAATAAAGTTTCCCCTTCCTGGGACAATGAATTCACGGTGTTCTTATTTCAATTTCCAGGAGTGTATAAAGAATAACGGAAAAGAAAGTTGAGGATGTGTTAGATGACGATCAGTTTGGCTTTAGGATAGGTACAGGCACAGGACAGGCAATTCTTACGTTGCGGTTGATAATGGAAGCAAGACTAAAGAAAAATCAAGGCAAGTACATAGGACCTGTCAAACTTGGAAAAAGCGTTCGACAATGTAAAATCGGGCAATTCTGTGAAAAATAGGGGTAAGTTATAGGGAGAGACGGATAATGTGCAACATGTATTAGAGCCAAGAGGGAGTAATAAGAGTGGACGACCAAGAACGAAGTGCTCGAATTAAAAGGGTGTAAGATAAGGATGTAGTCTTCCACCCCTACTGTTCGATCTGTACATCAAGGAAGTAATGATGGAAATAAAAGTAAGGTTCAGGAGTAGGATTAAAATTCAAAGTGGAAGGATGTCAGTGATGCGATTCACTGAGTGAAAGTGAGAAAGAATTATATAATTTGCTGAATGGAATAAACAATTTAATGAGTATAGAATATGGACTGAGAGTAATTCGAAGAAAGACGAAACTAATGAGAACTAGCAGAAATGAGAACGGCGAGAAAATAAACATCAGGATTTATGGTCGCGAATCAGACGAAGTTAAGGAAATCTGCTACCTAGACAGCAAAATAACTGATGACAAAATGGTTCAAATGGCTCTGAGCACTATGAGACTTAACATCTATGGTCATCAGTCCCCTAGAACTTAGAACTACTTAAACCTAACTAACCTAAGAACATCACACAACACCCAGTCATCAACTAATGACACGTTCATAGACTAATGACGGATGGAGCAAGACGAGCACAGGCAAAAAGGGCATTATTGGCCGAGAAAAGTCTACTAATATCAAACATAGGCCTTGATTTAAGGAAGAAATTTATGAGACTGTACGTCTGGAGCACAGGATTGAACGGATTGAAACATGGAATGTGAGAAAACCGGAACAGAAGAGAATCGAAGCATTTGAGATGTGGTGCTACAGACGAATGTTGAAAATTAGGTGGACTGATAAGGCAAGGAAAGAGGAGGTTCTGCGCAGAATCGGAGAGGTAAGAAATATGTGACAAAGACTGATAAGAAGGGACAGGATGGTAAGACATCTGTTAAGACATGAGGGACTGACATCCATCATACTAGAGGGGGCTGTAGAGGGCAAAAACTAGAGGGAGACAGAGATTGGAATACACCCAGCAAGTAGTTGAGGACGTAGGTTGTGGGTGCTACTCTGAAATGAGATACCTATAAGAGTCTATAAAGATTATGCGAAAGAACTTGCCCCTCTTCCAGCTGTAATTTATCGTAGATCAATTGAGCAACAAAAGGTACCTAACGACATGTTTTATGCTCAAGAATTATGACGTTTTTGGAAAATGAACATCTCCTCTAAAAAAATCAACACGGATTCCGCAAACAGAGATCCTGCGCAACTCAGCTCGCTCTGTTCTTCCATGAGATCCACAGCGCAGTGGACAACGACACTCAGGTTCATGCCGTGTTCCTTGATTTCAGTAAGGCATTTGAAACGTCCCGCATTGCGGTTTAATGAAAAAAATAGGAGCATACGGAGTATCGGAGCAGACTTGCGATTGGATTCAAGACTTTCTTGCAGATAGAACTCAACACTTCGCTCTTAACGGATTACAGATGTAAAGATAACATCCGGAGTACCACAGGAAAGTGTGATAGGACCGTTGCTGTTAACAGGAAATATAAACGATCTAGTAGAAAGCGTCGGATGCTCTTTAAGGCTATTCGCAGATGATGCAGTTACCTATACCAAAGTAGCAACGCCAGAAGATAGTAAGAATTTGCAGAACGACCTGGAGAGAATTGATGAATGGTGCAGGCTCTGGCAGCTGACCCTGAACGTAAATAAATGTAACATATTGGGTATACATAGGAAAAGAAATCTACTACTGTGCAGCTGCACTATTGATGACAAACAGCTGGAGACAGCGTCTGCCGTACAATATCTAGGCGTAACTATCCAGAGGGACATTAAGTTGAATGACCACATAAATCAGATAGTGGGAAAAGCAGACACCAGACTCAGGTTCATCGGAAGAATCTTAAGGAAATGTAACTCATCCACGGAAGAAGTGGCTTATTAGGCGCTTGTTCGCCCGAATCTTGAGGTTTGTTCATCTATCTGGGATCCCTATCAGTTAGGACTGATGGGGGAGATAGAGAAGATCCAAAGAAGAGCGGCGCGTTTCGTCGCTGGGTCGTTCAGCTAGCGAGAGAGCGTTACGGAGATACTACACAAACTCCACTAACAGACGTTACAAGAGAGGCGTTGTGCATCACGGAGAGATGCACTTTTCAGGAGGAGTCGGACAACATATTACTTCCCCCCGCATACGTCTCGCGTAATGAACACGAGGAGAAAATTCGGGAAATTAACGCCAATACAGAGGCTTACCGACAGTCATTCTTCCCACGCACTATTCGCGAGTGGAACAGGGTTGGAGGAATCAGACAGTGGTACCGAAAGTACCCTCCGCCACACACCATTAGCTGGCTTGCGGAGTATGAGTGTGATGCAGATGTAGATGAAGAGGTTGGCACAGGTGAGAAATTCGTGGTAGGCAACCGCAAACGAGTCAGAAGACTGATGAAAAAAAAAAAAGACCAAATACAGTGTCACATCCAGTCGTTGTGAAATGGCGGCCACAATTTGACCGACGGCGTTCAGATATGGGTGACCTCTGACCAGGAAGCTCAGCTCTTACACCACGCGATTTCCTTCTCTCCGGCAAGCTGAAAGTGTGGCGTATCCATGGCTGCACTCGTGCATATTCGGCCACCACGCTTGCGGATACGCTTAGGAGGCCTAGTCCCTGTGTTACCTCGGAGGATGTTTACCAACAGAGAAGTCGCTGAAATGTTTACCGCCACAGCGTCCGGGAGCGTGTAAGTCGCATCGTAGGTACCTATTTGCGTCTGCACGGTCACGTATCCACGTGACACCGGTGGCGCGTGTGATCTTTCGCCGGATGCGTACTTAGCTCGCACCAGTTAAGCTCCGGACTCCAACCCCTGCTGCTGCCCGCCCAGGTGTCGTGTCGCCCTCACCCTTGCCGTGACCAGCGCACGTCGCAGCGCTTCCGTCCGCCGAACATAGCGGTATTTTGCCCTAAAGCTGCCCGAAAGTCCGCCTTTCAAAATGGAGTAATTTCTGAAATGCATAACTTCCTGAGATAGTCTGGTAGATGGGGCCTCGCCGAGGCAGTGTGTTATTTGCTTATACTGCGCACTGATGCACAGTAGAACTAGCCTACATCTGCGCTTCGCTTGCAGTGTTCCATGTAAAAGGACACCCTCCTGTAGCATTACTTTTCAACAGAAGTAGTCGAAACCAGAAAATCTTCGAATTTTGAATAGATTAATATCAACTATGAAATATGGGAACACGTGAGGCAATACTGACCTTACGACTTATCTTAGAAGCTAGATTAAGAAAAGGCAAACCTACGTTTCTAGCATTTGTAGACTTAGAGAAAGCTTTTGACAATGTTGACTGGAAAACTCTCTTTCAAATTCTGAAGGTGGCAGGGGTAAAATACAGGGAGCGAAAGGCTATTTACAATTTGTACAGAAACCACATGGCAGTTGTAAGAGTCGAGGGACATGAAAGGGAAGCAGTGGTTGGGAAGGGAGTGAGACAGGGTTGTAGGCTCTCCCCGATGTTATTCAATCTGTATATTTAGCAAGCAGTAAAGGAAACAAAAGAAAAATTCGGAGTAGGTATTAAAATCCATGGAGAAGAAATAAAAACCTTGAGGTTCGCCGATGACATTGTAATTCTGTCAGAGACAGCAAAGGACTTGGAAGAGCAGCTGAACGGAATGGACAGTGTCTTGAAACGAGGGTATAAGGTGAACATCAACAAAAGCAAAACAAGGATAATGGAATGTAGTCGAATTAAGTCGGGTGATGCTGAGGGAATTAGATTAGGAAATGAGACACTTAAAGTAGTAAAGGAGTTTTGCTATTTGGGGAGCAAAATAACTGACGATGTTCGAAGTAGAGAGGATATAAAATGTAGACTGGCAATGCCAAGGAAAGCGTTTCTGAAAAAGAGAAATTTGTTAACATCGAGTATAGATTTAAGTGTCAGGAAGTCGTTTCTGAAAGTATTTGTATGGAGTGTATCCATGTATGGAAGTGAAACGTCGACGATAAACAGTTTGGACAAGAAGGGAATAGAAGCCTTCGAAATGTGGTGCTACAGAAGAATTCTGAAGATTAAATGGGTAGATCACATAACTAATGAGGAGGTATTGAATAGGATTGGGGAGAAGAGAAGTTTGTGGAACAACTTGACTATAAGATGGGATCGGTTGGTAGGACACGTTCTGAGGCATCAAGGAGTCACCAATTTAGTATTGGAGGGCAGCGTGGAGGGTAAAAATCGTAGAGGGAGACCATGAGATGAATACTCTAAGCAGATTCCGAAGGATGTAGGCTTCAGTACGTACTGGTAGATGAAGAAGCTTGAGTAGGATAGAGTAGCATGGAGAGCTGCATCAAACCAGTCTCAGGACTGAAGACCACAACAACAACAATATTAAGTCAGCTGTTTTTCTAAAAGAATTTCATATGATTTTGTACACGACGTATTATACTTCAAGCTATAATTCATAAAAAGAAATTACTTTATTTTCGTCGTTACAGTCGATATGCACTAGCTCTGAATGTGCAGTTGAAATTATTTTTCTTTTAGAAACGTCTGAAATTACGAAATATTTGGTACACTTAAAATTTCTATTGTTAATTACGCAATTTAGTACTGTTTATTACGTTTGTTTCTGGGTTCATTTATAAAATAATAATATAAATTAATAGAAATTCATTTATCAAGACAATTTGTAAACCCTTTGGTATATTGTTATAACCGCAGAGTGAGGTAGTAGTGGGCATGCCTCTGACGTGATCGGTCGTGTTTTTATTTTTGGGAAGAACAATGTAATTTTCGGCTTTGTTAATGTGAAAATTCAAAAGACAGTGTGATACAGAAAAATGTGAGAGAATAAATTATCGTGAAAAAAAATAAAAAATCTGAACAGGCTTACTTCGAAATTAATTATGTCAGTTGGAACCATGAGAACCTATAATGTAAAAAAATTCACCCCTAGAGGTGAAGAACTGGAGTCAACGACGAGAAAAGAAAATCAGAAAAAGGTTATTGTAAATCTTACTCCTCTCGAAACTTATTAAAAGAGTTAACCATAAACACAGTGACAATCAACAAATGATGTGAGGGAGGGGTAGATTACAACCTGAAGCTCCTGCACTGGCTTTAAATCACTCTAGATTTTGAATAGGTTAAAGTGTGCTTTCACTTGGAGTGCGACGAAAAGCAGTATGTATTCCAAAGATTCGGGTGCGTCCCGTTATTTTCAATTATTTTCATTCATGTTACTTGGTACTTCAATGCTAATCGTCCTTTTTGTTATAGTTCACGGTATTTCCCTGCATATTTGTTAATACAATGTGACAGAAAAATCATTGCCCTACTGAAAATTAAAAAAAACAGCCGCTGAATTCCGTTTGATTTTGTACGATTTTTTTTACGTTAATGAGTAATTGGCTATAAAAAAGTTGTCTCCGAAATTAATTATGAAAGCATTTTCTTTTTATCCTAGGTTCTTCGAAAGCCAAAATTATAACAAGAAAAGGTCTCTGTGACCTTATGAAGGGATGTTCTTAAAAAGAGTTTGTGAAGAGATTGGGCTTTATGGAAAATTATTTGTTAATAGATTCTACCTTCCCTGAGGAAGAAAGTTTTTGAATATAAACTGTCTTATATAAAGTCACGATTAAAGAATCTGTGGCTTGCCTCACACAAAGTTGAAAGTGCCTTCTTAAAAAATAATCGTAATTGGCTGCGAAGTACAATTAAAATTACGTGTTGCAAACCTCAAGATTGTACGCCATCAAAGTCGTTTGTGTAGCTAAGTTAACGCAGTAGATGGTGTAAGAGATAGCTATCGATAAACAATTTTGGAACCACAGGATTAACGTATGGCAGTCAAGTGAAGCTCCCAGAATCTGGAAATGTTGTTCCAAAGCAATTAAAGGTATTACTTTATCTCCTACACGAGAAGCTAAATACAGACATGCATTAGATCGGAGTAGTGGAGCCTTACAAGCAAGGAAATGACTTTCACGTATCTAAGCCTTGTCAATCTGTGTGGAAGCCTCACTGATAAGGAAACAATACGAAATAATTAGAACAGCTGATAAGAAGTATAGGCCTGTTACACTATCCTTCAAGAGGCTAAAAACCTTCGCTTGCCTGTCACTCAATCCTATCAGGTGACAGCCATTTGCGCGGGGATTCAACTTTAAGCCTTGCTTAATGACGCATGTCACGAATTAATATTATATTTGGAAGAAGTTTTAAATGATCCTCCAAATGATGACATAAAGCTATTGGAACTTATCTATAAATGAGGTTCTGATGGTTCACAGCAAATTCAATTTAAACAAAAATTTGAAAACAACCATGACTCTGATGCGAATAAACCTGTCATCTTTAGTACCACTCCAACTTATTAGTCCCACGAGTAAAGACCTAATTCTTTGGAAAAATCATACACCAGCACTTTCTCGCGCTTGCATACGAGTAAGAATTAGATTTATTCATGAAACACCTAACATTACTAGTGAAGAAATTGGTTTCATCAACAGACGAACTCGAACATTACAAGAAACAAAAACTGGTAGAACAGAGGGTGATTTCTCCATAAAACACACAATTGCTGATGACTATGGTAGATGCATGAGTCTGCAGTGCAGCAACAGAGGCAGCATCGACAATGAGGTGCTGCATTTGCAAAGCTACCTCGAAAGTCTTGTCAAAAACCAAAGTGGTAAATACAAAAGCTCCTCAGTTCGGCCTGTCTATACTCCATTCCCTAATTAGATTATTCAAAATTTTGGTTCGTTTGTCCTCTAAAATAAACATCAAGGTGTGCCACATCCGTTCAAAAAGGAAAAGAAACTTGATGAAGAGAGGAAAAAAGTCACACAAGAAATGTTCAGAAACCGATTTGAATTAACTGCAGATGTTCGCAAGCTAGGCTATTGAAATAGCAATGATGGAAATACCAGTTTTTTTAGACCCTGAAACATCAGCAGAAATCACGGGTGTAGATCTGCAATTCATCTATTGATTGAGGTTTTTCTAGAATAGTGGCTCCCAGCCTGTGGCTAATTACCTCCTGAGGGGCAAAATGAAATTTTCTGATGGGTAAAAACTAAGTGATTCGATTCTGTTTCAGCCACGCAATAAAGTTATTTTCAAAAGATAATTACTATTATCACAGTTATGTAAGACTAATACTGATAAGTTATCAGTATAATTACTTTTTGCAATTAGTAACATTAATGCACTGGAGGATACAGGTTCCTCACATAGTTCGTCCAGTACACACATAAGTTGTGGCTTGTCCCAAACATCGCTGCTGTAAAATTGAGACATATATCCAACAAATGTCAAACATCTCAAGAAAATGTATTCTCCAAGTTGTAGATAGTGCCTGAACTGCATGAACTGTATGATTAAGTACCTGAAATAGTCCGTAAATTGCTTCCGTACTCGCTTCGAAACGGATAAATGAATTAATTGATAGCACGACACAGCAGTAACTACATAAGGGCTACTATAATGCTTACACAGTATTATTCTTATTCTTCTTCTTCTTATTATTATTAGAGTGGTTAGATGCAAAACTTTAACAGCCTGAAGTCTTCCAATTTTTGCCAGTTCAGAAGTAAGGGGTGCAGCAATCAAGTAATTTACGAACAGCAAGTGTAGCGCATGTATTTTAACTTGGCTGATTTTAAATTGGGTCGCAGTGTGCAGGTCATGCAAGGGCCGCAGTGAAGAGTAATGCATGGGATGTACGTTTTGTAACAAGTGTGTGCCCTCACTGTGGATAGTTAGCTTTCTTATCTGAGAAGGATTTGTGGGTAGCACTTGCGATGCACCACGAATCCCTTCGTCGTTCATTCTAAATGTGACCATCCCCTCTCGCCCCCCCCCTCCCCCCCCCCCCCACCGACACACAAATGGGAGTCATCTTTCATCATTTTAAAAATAAAAGTTTTCCAAGAAAATTCTTACATTTTACAATTTAGTTAGGTGCTAAAGTTGTGATAATGCGGGGGAGGAGGGACAACAGACTGCAGGGAGTTGGGGGTACTAGCTAATGTCTGATTGCACTCAGGAGTAATGGTCTAAGAAAGATAGGGAACCAGTGTTCTAGGAGCTATTTACAGTGGACGTAAGACGGACATAGACAAATTTTCTGCTGGTACTGACAAACAGCGAGACTGTATGTTGACTTATAGTCATGGCATCGTACAAGGGATAGGAAAAATGATGTGAACACCTTTACTTACTTAGGAACGGTTTATCAATAAGGGGTTCGACCCCCATTTGCCCGTAATACAGTTGTGAGTCTTCTTGGAACACTGACATGTAATAATCGTATAGTCTCCAGTGGAATATTGTGCTACTCTTCGGTCAGAACCTCTTATAACTCCTGTAGTGACGAGGGAGGCAGAAATCTGCTCCGGAATCTGCGCTCCGATACCGCCCACAAGGGACTGTGCTGGCCAGGGAAGACGCTGCAGTTCAGTTGCATCCTCCTCATACAACGATTGTACTGTCCTGGCTGTGTGAATGGTTTCATTATCGTCCTGAAATATGGCATCATTATTGGGGAATAGCATTTAAATCATAGAGTGCAGCTGATCACTTAAAATGTTCACATAATTATTGTCTGTAACACGACCCTTGAGAGTAATGATGGGACCAACAGGATATCATGATATGGCTGCCCACACCATCACACTTCCACCTTCGTGCTTAACCGCTGGAACCAAGCAATCAGGATTGTAGGCTCTGAGCACTATGGGACTCAACATCTGAGGTCATCAGTCCCCTAGAACTTAGAACGACTTAAAGCTAACTAACCTAAGGACATCACACACATCCATGCCCGAGGCAGGATTCGAACCTGCGACCGTAGCGGTCGTGCGGTTCCAGACTGAAGCGCCTAGAACCGCTCGGCCACACCGTCCGACCATAAGCATTGTAGGCTTCTTTTGGTGTTCTCCAGACGTAAACCCGGTTCGATGTTGGAAATAACGAAAGCGTTGACTCGTCGGACCATACGACGTGTTTCCACTGATCAGCCGTCCACGATTTATGCTCCTGACACCATGTTTTACGCTTCTTTGCGTTGGTTGTGTCGTCACTTATGGTTTCGGTATCCGTGAATATTTCCTTTATGGGGTTCTCGGTGGACAGTGTCGATGGATACGGGTCTCTAAGATGGCTACTGAGCTCTGCAGTCACTTTAACCGCTGCAGTTTTGTGTTGTTTTGACGCAATTCGTGTTAGCGTACGACGATTTCTGTCATATAGATTTGATTTGCGCTCACTATTACGTTTACACGATGATGTCTTTCCATGTTTGTGCAGGCTGTCATGACTGTTGAAACAGTTGCTCTTCAAACATTCTATAAGTTAGTTGTCTTGGTTACTGATGCTCAAACTAATCGCGCCCCCAAAATCTGCCCTCTCTGGAACTGTTACGTCTTTCATTGCACGTCGACCTCTGCCTCTGCTTGAAAATACTAATTGTGCAGTAGTCGTAAACAACCATCCCATTACTACCACTGTTCACATTATTTTGCCTATCCCCTGTATGTCTCCCACCGCACACAAGATCTTGGTGCATGCTCCAACAGTCATTGAACGTGCCCTTTTACCCACAGGTAGTTTAACAAAAGAAGCAGCCGAGGCCGGCAATAAGCGCTTTATTCTATATCGCCATCGTTTGCCACGAAATTCTCCTGAGAAGTAAGCAATCGGCACGTAATAAATAGGCTACTGCTGACGTGTTATCCATTAATAACAGGCATGAGACCGAGGTCAAAGACAACCAGCAATGTTTTCTAAAACAAAGATTACATTTACTGCCCTTACGCGAAGAATGGACCAGACAGGCCCCTCAGGCTAAAAATGATAATGAATGGAGTCCCCAGCAGAAAAAGAATGCTCAGATGGACAGAACTTTGAGGCATCATCTGAATAATACACTACTGACCATTAAAATTGCTACACCACGAAGATGACGTGCTACAGACGCGGAATTTAACCGACAGGAAGACGATGCTATGATATGCAAATGATTAGCTTTTCAGAGCATTCACAAAAGGTTGGCGCCGGTGGCGACACCTACAACGTGCTGACATGAGAAAACTTTCCAACCGATTTCTCATATACAAACAGCAGTTGACCGGCGTTGCCTGGTAAAACGTTTTTGTGATGCCTGTGTAAGGATGAGAAATGCCTACCATCATGTTTCCGACTTTGATAAAGGTCGGATTGTAGCCTACCGCGATTGCGGTTTATCGTATCGTGACATTGCAGCTCGCGTTGGTCGAGATCGAATGACTGTTAGCAGAATATAGAATCGGTGGATTCAGGAGGGTAATACGGAACGCCGTGCTGGATCCCAACGGCCTCGTACCACTAGCAGTCGAGATGACAGGCATCTTATCCGCATGGCTGTAATAGATCGTGTAGCCACGTCTCGATCCCTGAGTCAACAGATGGGGAGGTTTGAAAGACAACAACCATTTGCACGAACAGTTCGACGACGTTTGCAGCAGCATGGACTATGTAACGTTCCCTGGCAAACTCACGTTATTAAAAAAAAAAAAAAAAAAAAAAAAAAAAAAAGAGAGTTTATTTGTACCATATACGCCGCTCTGGGCAAGTTGTATATATCGTAATTATTGAACAAAAATATTACTGAATGTGGTGTAAAAGACATTTGTTATTCTCCTTATATTTTTTGTTGTAATATTTGTCTGTATTTAGGATAGGAATTTTTTCTGTATTTATTATGTGATTGTAAAATGTGTCAGTATTTGCGATAGCAGAGATATGTTGCCAGAAGAGAATAATATCGTCAATTTGCAAAGAAATGTTAATAGTCAGCAATACTATTTAAGCACAATGCATTATGTATTCTTTGGTCTTCTCTGTTCAGAAGTCATTGCGGTAGGACACTGTGAAAGAGTTTTTTACGAATGGGTAGACTTCTTTTGTCTCTGTCTGGACTTAGCCGCCATTAGACGATGCGTTACGAATTAATGTGAGTTGTATTGTTGTTTGATCTAAATATATTAGAGTTTATCAAAAGTGTGAATTATTTATGTAAATTAGCTTGCCCACGTCATCTATAAAACTTCTTTAAGAATTTTTCAGCATTTTTTAGCGGTGTTGCTGGGCTGTGCCGCGACCAACAATAGCAAACCCGTAAATCGGGAACAGATGCATAAAAATCAATGGTGAATTAAGAAATTGTTCTTCTTTTTCAGTGATCCTGTGGCTGATAAAATTTGAATTAATTATACGTTTGTGCATTCGTAGGCGGATAGCTAATGTTAGTTAACATTGAAATTTAAACAGTTTGGTTCTTTCAAAATATCTTAAATGTGTAATGAAGTAAGTTTGATCAGTGATAAATGTCGGCTCGGCAATAATTAAAACATTTTCTGCTAATAGAGGTAATCTTGTGTTCTATGGCTAGTGCCGGGATAAAATTCAGTAAAAATATTTAACAAAAAATCCACTGCATCAGGAAAGTGTATGCCAAGGCCGAATGATTTAAAGGACCCATTTCTCAACCTAATATTCTTAACCAGTTCATATGAGTTCACGTAAATATTATTTTTTCTTTAAATGTACGTAATAATTAAGTAAGTAAAAATTTTTTATTACCACACGAAAATAAGAGAGTGGTTTTACAACAAAGTTCGCACGAAAGAAAATTAACTTAAAACAACAGATAAATTTTATTATTCTTCTTTAACGAAATTTCAAATCAATCCCATTCATTACGACCGATTTCGTTAAATTGGCGCCCAACGTGGGGCTCGAATATGCAGTGGCCACTAAATACCCGTGAGATAACTAGGGAATTAATATAGTCGAACTTTGTTGCAGAACATTTAATAATTTTTCTATGTATTGTATGTATTGCATAACCAATATTGTGTGGTAATACCTGTGTATGATTTTTGCATGAGAACACTATGTACCCAGAGGCAAGCTGAAGAAGAGAGCTCAATATTTCGAAAAATTAATTACCTACCACAATATCAGGGGGCAGCTGCACCCAAGATAGATCACCAAAACGTAAAGCTACAGTGTAGTTGTCCTGTGGGTAGTAAAGTAGCCTCAGTGCAGTGTTCTCGGATCATTAGTGGTGTGCTTGTTGTTAGTAAATTGTTTTAAAATAACAGGACATTTAGGTAGTTAGTCATTGTAGTATATAGTAAGTGTGTATTAGTTAATGTCCATTTCTTGTGTGATTATGTCAGTGAAACCTGAGTGTTAGGATATTTAGTTCAGATTTTATTTCTTTTGTTTACTATGGTTAGATTGCGTAGTCAGAAAGATATCAACATGGATAATGAGCAACAGTCAGTAAGTAGTGATACCGAGTTGGAAAGTGGGACACAAAGTAATGTTAGTGACGTAGTTCAGGAAGTACAATGTGAGAATCTGGGGGCAGAAGGACAAGAAATGTTGCCATTGCCACCCAGTGATTCAGTTGATAGCGGAAATACTGTGCCATCCGCAAGCACTGGACACGGACCAGAGAGTGGTGAGGTGTCAGAAGTGCAATCATTAAGAGTTATGTTCGAGCGCATGCTCAATTTCCAAGCTGAATTTGTACGTGTGCAAGCAGAGCGTGATAGAGAACGTGATGCTAAACAAGCAGAACGCGATAGAGAACGTGATGCTAAACAAGCAGAACGCGATAGAGAACGTGATGCTGAACAAGCAGAGCGTGACCAGAGATTGGTAGCTGAATTTGCATGTATGCAAGCAGAACGCGATAGAGAACGTGATGCTGAACAAGCAGAGCGTGACCAGAGATTGGTAGCTGAATTTGCCAAACAAGCAGAGCGCGATAGAGAACGTGATGCTAAACAAGCAGAGCGTGACCGACGCCTGCATGAGAGGGACTTGCAGTTGATGCAAACTTTAGAAGTTATGCAAAGGGAGATTGTTAGTTTGAAACAAAAATATGAAACCATACCCAAAACGGTGCAAGAATTAAGCGAAAGAGTAGATAGTGTTCAAGTGGCTAACGCCAATATAGTAGAGGAAATCAGTGTCCTGACTAATAGGGTCGAACAACTAGAAATTGACACAACTCAAGTAATTGAGAACAAAGTGATCGAACAAGTGCACAAAGTAGAAAATGAAGTCATAAAATAAATAGATCAGAAAGTGCACGCCGCAATTGAGGCCAGAGATGTGGGCTCAAGTGCGAATGTGCAGGATCTAAAACAGATAGTGCACAAGAACATTCCGCTGTGGCAGCGGAGTGTGGACCGTCGTCTTGCCGAGATGGAGCTTAGCTTGCGGCATGACGAGGCACGGGCGTATGTCACGCCAGCCAGTTCCAACAATGATAGGCATATAAATACTGCAGTAAAAAATTGCGACTGCGAGACAGAACAGGCAACCAATGTAAGCGAAACAAATAAATGTCATTCCAAAGTAGTGATTGAAGAAAGCTTGATTAGGAACCGACAGTTTCAGATCTTTACAACGGAGAAGAAATCTGTTCACCCTGTAGTGTTTATCAAGGGATTTAGAAACATTTTGCCTAGCGTTTGGAGTCATACCCAGAAAATACAGTTCGTTATGTCTTACATACAAGGAGATGCTGCATTATGGGCAACCGAAGCAGCTGACAGTTGTGATACATATGAGCAATTTGAAAAAGCATTCTTGGCCAAATATTGGTCAACATGTATCCAGGAGAGATTACGGAAGGAGGTATATAATCCAGAGCCGTATTCTCCACGACTAGGCAATTTCCGAAAATATTTTGAGAAGTACATTAATAAGACCCGTTACTGGGACGAACAGATTTCATCCCGGGATTTGATCAGGCTTTTGAAATCACACTTGCCGATACATGTAAAGGAAAAACTTATACACGTGCCTGAAAATGATATGGAACATTTCTTGTCTGTTCTGGACTCAATTGACCTGATTCAGGAGGACGTTAAGGCAGCCTCTGAACAGGCTAGAAGTAACGGAAATGGTTATAGAAATGGTAGAAATAACACGCCTCCACCAAGTAATGGAAACGGCGGAGGTAATAATAGGAGACAGGAGTATGCACAAAACGGAAATAGAGGTAGAGACCGGAACGGCAATAGTCCGCCGGTGAATAATGACCGGAAAAGGAGGTTCGATGACCGGTATGAAACAGGCCCACCAAGCAATAATAGATGGAAAAATGCCAGGGGGCCAAGCAACACTAATACTTATAATCATGCAAACCGAACTTGGCCGCAGAACCAGAGGCCCAGTCCGGACCGGCAAAACAGTGAAAGATATGACAATAACCGACCGCCACCACAAAATGCGCCAATTGCGCAACCGTGGCGGCCGACGCAACACAACGTGCACATAGTGGAGGTCAGTGACACAGAGCAGCCACGCCCATCCACTAGCAATAATTCAACAAACTAGATGCAGCCGAGATACGCTCTCCATCGTCGGCTGAGGTTTGGAGTGAGAGCAGCCCGACACAGAACAAAACACCGAACAAAATCTGTATCCTTAGGTATAATGACGGGGTACAGATGGGAGATGAATTAATAACTGAACCATCCACGTGCATAAAGGAGCATAAAGACAAAGTACAAGCGATAATAGGGGTCAAAATTAACAATATTGATGTGCAAACGGTCGTAGATACAGGTGCTACTGTCAGTGTTATGAGTATGGACTTATTCAAAGTACTGGGGAAGGAAAGGCGTATGCTGACTTTTCCCGTGAATAATTGAAATTCACTGGAGCCATAAGTGCACAGCGACAAATAATTAAACTCCAAGTGCGGGTAGAGATGTATGTAGGGGATGAAGCCATAGCGTGCTCATTCCTGGTAGTAAAGGGTTTAAAGGTAGCCTGCATTTTGAGGGTAGATTTTTTAAGAGAAAGGGACGCAATAATCGACCTTTCTCGGGGAAAATTAAGCTTGATGAATGCTGGTAGGAGAATAGAATTGTCCATGCTCAGATCTGAAGAGGTACCTGTACCTAATTGTAACGCTATTAACATAAGGTGTAGGAATCAGTGGATACTACATTTAGACAATCATTGTCTAGGTCAGAATCTCTATTATCCTGACGTACAAGATGATCAATTAAAAGCAAATGTGGACGCACTTGTGAACAAAGTATCACAGTCCGAAAATTTGAACTCTATGCAACAGCAGGATTTGGTACAGTTATTATCTAATTATGCAGATGTATTTTCAGAACGACCAGGAATTGTTAAGGGATATCAGTACAATATCGACGTAAAGCCTCACAAAACTTACTGTCGAGCCTCATACTCCATTCCTTGGTCCAATAAGGAAATAGTAGCTAAAGAAATAAGAAAACTGATCGAGTGGGGAATAATAGAACCGTCTTTGTCCCCTTATAGTAGTCCTTTGGTGGCGGTAGCAAAAGCAGACGGACGGGTACGGTTAGTACTAGATGCGAGAGACATAAATGAAATTATTGTACCTGTTAGGACTCATCCGGAAAATCTTGATGAGCAAATTCAAAAATTTCATGGAGTGCAATATTTGACATCTATTGATATGAGAAGTTCTTTCTGGCAAATCCTGCTCACACCCGAGTCGAGGAAATATACTGCATTTATATTTGGGGGAAGGAGCTACCAATTTAGGGTACTACCTTTCGGCCTAAATGTAAGTGCAGGAGTTTTTATAACAGCCCTCGACGCGGTTTTAGGTCCGGATTTGCTGCAAAGGGTAACAGTGTATGTAGACGATCTAGTGATTGCCACTGCCACCTGGGAGGAGCACGTAGAACTACTGAGTAAAGTCTTAGAAAGGTTTAAGCAAGCGGGAGTAACAGCGAATCTTGATAAATCCAAATTTGGACGTAATCAGATTAAATTTCTAGGTCACATAATAACACCACAAGGCATCAAGCCTGACAGCAAAAAACTTGATGTAATTCGTGGGTTTCCTAGTCCGAGAACTAAGAAACAGCTCAAAGCATTTATAGGTCTAGCATCTTTTTTTAGACGGTTTGTTCCAAACCAATTAATGAATAACGAATCTTTATTGAGCCTGTTGCGTAAAAATGCGCACTGGGTGTGGACAGAAGAATGTCAACGCGCATTTGACGCTATCAAAAATGCCTTGGTGAACGCCAACATACTGCGACACCCAGACATGACAAAAGATTTTTGTATAGCGACAGATTCGTGTTCATACGGTCTGGGCGCGTGTTTATTTCAGTGGGACAGGAGCAACGACCCCACAACAATCAATGTAATCGGATTTGCCAGCCGCACACTAAACAGCTGCGAGAGAGCATATTCCGCTACCGAATTAGAGGTTCTTGCAGTGGTTTGGGCGGTAAAGAAATTTAACTATTACATCTATGGTAAAGAAGTCAAAGTATTCAGTGACCACCAGGCTTTGAGCTATTTAATGACTTGCAAATTATACCATACCCGCTTGCTAAGATGGAGGTTAGCATTACAGGAATATAAAATTAAAATCATGTACCTTAAAGGACAAGATAATGTTGTAGCAGACGCCTTGTCGAGGCTTCCGCTAGGGCAATCCTCAATGTCAAATATTTTGGGACAATAGGAGGAATATCGAATACTATTAGTACAAGATAAGGTACATAGGAGGGACTTTTTACATATGTGTAAAAATATGTCCATATTGCAGGAAACTGATCCGATTTGGCGAGATATCATTAGTAAAATTAAAGAAGGAACCAATCTTAAAAGTGTTCAGAATTTCAAAATAGTAGATAATATTCTGTATTATAAAACAGGTGTGTCAAATGACCATGGAGTCGTGTGTATACCACAACAGGCTATCCCAGCTGTAGTGTGGCACACGCATTTAGCATGGGGTCACGCTGGGATAGGCAAGACAATAAGGATTTTGTCCAAATTCTGTTATTTTAAGGGGATAAGCCAGCAGACTCGCACCATTATCAGGACTTGTCCTCTGTGCCAAAAAGCTAAGTTTCAAAATAAGTCCACAAGGTTTGAACTGCATCCTATAGTGCCTCATCGACCACTTCAGTTAGTATCTATAGACATAGCAGGACCCTACCCACGAGCCAGGGGTGGATTGAAGTACATTTTAGCGGTGTATGACCTTTTCTCTAAATATTTAAAAATATACTGCCTTAAATCAGCCACTGCTCGTGGAATAGTTAAATGGTTAGGGAAGGAATATTTTACACAAGTGGGTAAGCCTGAAGCGATAATATCGGATAATGCTTCCTATTTTACAGGCCATACCTGGAAAAACTATTTACATGAACAAGATATAAAGCATATACTAATTTCCCGTTTTCACCCACAAGCAAGTTTAGTAGAGAGAACATTTGGAGAGTTAAATAAATTTTTCAGGTTATACATTGCATATAAACACACAAGATGGCCAGATCTGATACCTAAGTTTGTAGAAGTTCACAACGCAACCCCGCATGCTTCTACGGGGTATCCACCAAACGAGATTATAATGAATAATAATAGAGTTTTGAATGAGTGGCTGGCACCTTTGCCTAAGGTCCCAGTCATTCCTGAGCCTAAGGAAGAGAAGATAAGAAAAGCAGGGTGCAACCTTACCAGGTGCGCTCAGAAAAGGAAGGAAAAATATAATCGACATGTGACGAATAACCAAAAATTTAGTGTTGGGGACTTGGTACTCTTACGCAATCATCCTAAGTCCTCGGCATCCTTGAAACAGAATAGCAAGTGGCAATTGGTGTACAATGGACCTTTTAGAGTAGTAAGTGTGCCACATGAGTGTAGCTATCTCTTAGCAGATCCCCACTCAGGGAGAGTACGGGGACTGTATCCGCGTAAGGATGTAAAAGCATTCCTACAGTAAAAGACTAATAGTCCTATGTGGACACCATTCTTTTGTAAATAATGAACATTAATGATGTGTGATCTTTAGAGATAATGTACTAGTGTAGAAGTGTTTAGTTATAAGAATATGATTGACTTTCTCATGTGTATGGATATTTGTGTTATGTACTCTTTTAATTTGTGTTATCTAGAACATGCTCTAAATGTTTGCACAGATAATCTGATTAGTGCAATTATTTGTAGTGTTAAGCTGTGACAGAGTTCAATCAAAAAGAACATTTTAGTAATGATTAGTTAGTGTACTACATAATTTTCTATGTGCCCAAATTTGAAATATTTCTTGGCACAATCTTCTCTATTATGTGTATGTATGTATATATGTGTAGCTGTCAGATTGACAGATTCGAACCCAGAATAATATCAATAATATGAGGCCCTGAGAACTTTATTATCTAACCAATGTTATTAGAGAAAATAATGCACCCAGTAGTGACCCGAGGGCACCACGGGAGGCAAACTTGTTGCAAATTTATGTAATGCAAAGTTACGCACAAAGAAGCTTCAATTGAAGCATGTGCAGATTCAAACAGTAAAAAAGAGCTAGCCAGATACAGTCCAAGTCAATTTTTGCCTACAGAGACTACACTGTAGTTACGTAGGACGTTGATAGTAAAGTGTGACATGAGTTCAAAGGAGTTATTGAACAATATGCCTGAATCCGGCTGGAATGCACAAATAAAATCTACTCGAACACGAATATAGATGACTTTTGGGCAAACTAATACCAAATTTTAATATTTTGTTACCATGTACGCAAATATCACACCTTGGTAAAGAGTTACGAATGTGCTATTACGAAAAAAAAAAAAAAAAAAAAAAAAAAAAAAAAAAAAAAATTGCACAGCGGACATTGTAAATAAAAGTAAAGGAACTTAAACAAAAGTGCAGTATTGTGCGGCAGAGACAGACAGTGACTGTTAAACCTGCAGCAATACGTCACGGAATAGTTGTGTATAAGTGATAAAAAACTGTATCATCGCCGTGTGTGCAAGTGGACAAGGAACTAGCACGACACGAACAGTGAACCGATAACGGACGGTGGATCAAGCTAGTGTCAAACTTTAACTCTTTGTGTGTCAAGGGACGCTAGGAAAGCGCATTGACTACGAAGATACATTTTGTCCTAAGGTGAAAACTTGCGTGTGACTAATGACAAGTCATGACATGGTGAAAAATATTGTATGCCCATAAAACGTGTTACTGTGACAACGAAACATTGTGCAAACCAGACTAGTGAAGGCCTACTGAGTAATAACTGCCACTAACTGTGTGCGTTCTTTCCCACAGCAGGAAAAATACCTATAAGGATAGTACACTGTTTCTGAACTTGTTGCATGTTTCCTGGAGCACTGCAAGAAGATGTCGCACGGGCGAGCGGATATCCAACGCGCATCCGGCTACATCAGCTATACAGCGGCCGCAGCAGCCCGTAGCAGACCAGACAGACAGCCACGCCCCTCCGCGCCGTAGCTGTCAACGCCGGGGGCGGTGACCTACACGGAGTCAGCGCGCCGCGCCGAGCGCCGCTCAACAATCACTCCGCACCGCTCACCAAATACAGCATTATTGATTTTTTTTTTATGTTCACATAAACTGAATAACATGTCAATGACTTCATTTCGATAAACATTGAACATTTACTACGTAGGACAAGTGACCTTGTAGTGTATCACACGAATAATAGTATCACACACAAAAAAACTTCAGTCGAACTGTATGTGACTGTGATATTGTGTAATTGTGTAACCGTTTCTGACGAACTGAATTTAATTCAAATGAATAACTGCATTTAATTCAAATGACCATGAACCAACTGGGATGGCTGGGCTCCGGCACAGTTTTGCCCAGGTTTCCTGTTTGCCTACGCCCAAATGGGGGAGCCATGAACTTATATAACCCTGGGACTAAATAAAAGAGCCATTCCGTAAAATATACAAGTGTAAAGAACGTTACTGGCACCATTGTGTCAAAGTGTAAAAACTCTTTGCCAAATGCTGCCAGGGGGCAATGTAACGTTCCCTGGCAAACTCACGTTATTAAAAAAAAAAAAAAAAAGAGTTTATTTGTACCATATACGCCGCTCTGGGCAAGTTGTATATATCGTAATTATTGAACAAAAATATTACTGAATGTGGTGTAAAAGACATTTGTTATTCTCCTTATATTTTTTGTTGTAATATTTGTCTGTATTTAGGATAGGAATTTTTTCTGTATTTATTATGTGATTGTAAAATGTGTCAGTATTTGCGATAGCAGAGATATGTTGCCAGAAGAGAATAATATCGTCAATTTGCAAAGAAATGTTAATAGTCAGCAATACTATTTAAGCACAATGCATTATGTATTCTTTGGTCTTCTCTGTTCAGAAGTCATTGCGGTAGGACACTGTGAAAGAGTTTTTTACGAATGGGTAGACTTCTTTTGTCTCTGTCTGGACTTAGCCGCCATTAGACGATGCGTTACGAATTAATGTGAGTTGTATTGTTGTTTGATCTAAATATATTAGAGTTTATCAAAAGTGTGAATTATTTATGTAAATTAGCTTGCCCACGTCATCTATAAAACTTCTTTAAGAATTTTTCAGCATTTTTTAGCGGTGTTGCTGGGCTGTGCCGCGACCAACAATAGCAAACCCGTAAATCGGGAACAGATGCATAAAAATCAATGGTGAATTAAGAAATTGTTCTTCTTTTTCAGTGATCCTGTGGCTGATAAAATTTGAATTAATTATACGTTTGTGCATTCGTAGGCGGATAGCTAATGTTAGTTAACATTGAAATTTAAACAGTTTGGTTCTTTCAAAATATCTTAAATGTGTAATGAAGTAGGTTTGATCAGTGATAAATGTCGGCTCGGCAATAATTAAAACATTTTCTGCTAATAGAGGTAATCTTGTGTTCTATGGCTAGTGCCGGGATAAAATTCAGTAAAAATATTTAACAAAAAATCCACTGCATCAGGAAAGTGTATGCCAAGGCCGAATGATTTAAAGGACCCAATTCTCAACCTAATATTCTTAACCAGTTCATATGAGTTCACGTAAATATTATTTTTTCTTTAAATGTACGTAATAATTAAGTAAGTAAAAATTTTTTATTACCACACGAAAATAAGAGAGTGGTTCTACAACAAAGTTCGCACGAAAGAAAATTAACTTAAAACAACAGATAAATTTTATTATTCTTCTTTAACGAAATTTCAAATCAATCCCATTCATTACGACCGATTTCGTTAAATTGGCGCCCAGGGCACTTGTCCTACGTAGTAAATGTTCAATGTTTATCGAAATGAAGTCATTGACATGTTATTCAGTTTATGTGAACAGATGCATAAAAATCAATGGTGAATTAAGAAATTGTTCTTCTTTTTCAGTGATCCTGTGGCTGATAAAATTTGAATTAATTATACGTTTGTGCATTCGTAGGCGGATAGCTAATGTTAGTTAACATTGAAATTTAAACAGTTTGGTTCTTTCAAAATATCTTAAATGTGTAATGAAGTAGGTTTGATCAGTGATAAATGTCGGCTTGGCAATAACTAAAACATTTTCTGCTAATAGAGGTAATCTTGTGTTCTATGGCTAGTGCCGGGATAAAATTCAGTAAAAATATTTAACAAAAAAATCCACTGCATCAGGAAAGTGTATGCCAAGGCCGAATGATTTAAAGGACCCAATTCTCAACCTAATATTCTTAACCAGTTCATATGAGTTCACGTAAATATTATTTTTTCTTTAAATGTACGTAATAATTAAGTAAGTAAAAATTTTTTATTACCACACGAAAGTAAGAGAGTGGTTCTACAACAAAGTTCGCACGAAAGAAAATTAACTTAAAAATAACAGATAAATTTTATTATTCTTCTTTAACGAAATTTCAAATCAATCCCATTCATTACGACCGATTTCGTTAAAACTATCAGCTCGGAGACCACGGCTGCGGTTACCCTTGACGCTGCATCACAGACAGGAGCGCCTGCGATGGTGTACTCAACGACGATCCTGGGTGCACGAATGGCAAAACCCCATTTTTTCGGATGAATCCAGGTTCTGTTTACAGCGTCGTGATGGTCGCATCCGTGTTTGGCGACATCGCGGTGAACGCACATTGGAAGCGTGTATTCGTCATCGCCATACTGGTGTATCACCCGGGGTGATGGTATGGGGTGCCATTGGTTACACGTCTCGGTCACCTCTTGTCGCGCTGACGGTACTTTGAACAGTGAACGTTACATATCAGATGTGTTACGACCCGTGGCTCTACCCTTCATTCGATCCCTGCGAAACCCTACATTTCACCAGGATAGTGAATGACCGCACGTTGCAGGTTTTGTACGGTCCTTTCTGGATACAGAAAATGTGTGACTGCTGCCCTGGCCAGCACATTCTCCAGATCTCTCACCACCTGAAAACCTCTGGTCAATGGTGACCAAGCAACTGGCCCGTCACCATACGCCAGTCACTACTCTTGATGAACTGTGGTATCGTTTTCAAGCTGCATGGGCAGCTGTACCTGTACACGACATCCAAGCTCTGTTTGACTCAATGCCCAGGCATACCAAGGCCGTTATTACTGCCTGAAGTGGCTGTTCTAGGTACTGATTTCTCAGGATCTATGCACCCAAATTGCGTGTAAATGTAATTACATGTCAATTCTAGTATAATATATTTATATCTGCATTTCTTCTTGGTGTAGTAATTTTAATGGCCAGTAGTGTACATAGCATTCTACGTAAGAAATAAAGAATCTAATAGAAATACCGTAATTGTTTTATTTCATGTTGTAACTTTGGCCAACTTCGTGCATGAAATACACGTATGTGCACCGCCTCCGAGGGCACCGCTTAGACTATCTGCATGTGGCTGTCCACAAAGTCGTCACTTCGTGGAACCGTGTCGTTCACTTACCCTCCCTGTTCCCCGCCACATCGACGTTCACGGGCTTTGTCTCAGTGAGCACCTGTCGGGCACCGTCGAGGATCGACATTTCCATTATCACGTTGTGAGGGACATCGGTTATCAGAAACCGTACGTAGTTTGTTATGTTAATAAGTAGTTGATACTGCAAGTTGTGTATTTCACTACTGCTAGTAACCCGACCACAGTTAGGGACACTCCAGTAATAGCGACGAGGCTGTTTCTCGTATGTCTTTTTGTGTTTCCCGAAGTATATTATGTAGTTCGTTGGCCTGAATCAGACTGTTAATTTCAAATCTGTATGTATGGTGTTCAACCTACTGGATAATCGTTTGAGAACAAGTTCGTTTTAATGCTTATTGCGTTATCATAGGCTACGTTCAGTGGTAGAGCAATATAATCTAATCATTAAAATCGGCGAGCCGCGCTGTTGAAGGCGTCATGTCACGGACTGCGCGACCCCTCCCGCCGGAGGCTCGAGTCCTCCTTCGGGCATGGGTGATTGTGTTGTTCTTAGTATAAGTTAGTTTAAGTAATGTGTAAGTCTAGGGACCGATGACCTAAGCAGTTTGGTCCCTTAGGAAGTCACAAGCATTTAAACAGAACCTTAAGAATAAAGAAATCAGAATGACACAAATAAACTGAACCTGCAATTATTAAAGAAGAAACTCAGTAGAATCAAACTAATAGACAAATAATCAATGCCAAAATGATATCTAATTATATTTAAACCAGTAGAAGTTGTACTGATTTTGGTAGGCGTTCGTTACATTTCATTTTGCACATTGTGTCGAAATTTCGCAGTCGCAACTACGCGAAATTCTTGTCCTGGTAACCGTTCTCATTTGTGCATAGTTCAGGCGGTCCGTTCTTGTGTTGTTGCGTTAGGAATACTCTTATTTAATGCTGTTGGTCTGTATTGTTGTCGGTGCTTATGTGATGAATTTTTGGTGATTCTGTGATAGTTCGGGTTACAATTTGCTGACAGCGTATTTTCGCGTTAGGTTTGCGTGTCCTCTTGAATTATCCTGTCTGTTCAAACATCGGAGCTGTCACTAAGTCATTCAGTGATAGCGTTAGAAAATTCAGGAGCTATTGCAGAGCATACCTCAGCTCACTTAGGTTTTGGCTATGAAGGCCGCACTTCGGCAAGCCGCTGCCACATTTACGCCGAATTTTCGGACGTCTGACGGCCACAAAGAGGACCGGATCACGTACCGTCTGCAGTTGGAGATGCACTTTATAGCGTATGGCATACAAGATACTCAGCGCAGTGCTCACTTTATTACAAGTGCTGGTGCAGAGATACGCCGTTTGTGCTGTCAGTTTTTCCCAGACTCTTGTGCACATGACGTAGATTTTGCTTTATTAGTGAAACTGTTAGATGCACATTTAATGCATATTTAACTGGAAGAATGCAGAAGGTTGAAATTAACATTACAGATAGTCTGCAAAAATTAGCAGAGCCCTCTAAATGGGGAGGTATCAAGTATAGTGTCCCACAGGGTTCATTCCTGGGTCCCTTATTGTTCTTAATATATATTAATGACTTGCCGCTCTGTATTTATGAAGATGCAAAGCTAGTTCTTTTTGCTGATGACACTACTAATCACGTGCAACAAACAAGAATTAGATGAGGAGATTGTAAATAATGTCTTTCAGAAAATTATTAAGTGGTTCTGTGCAAATGGACTCTCAGTAAATTTTGAGAAAACGTAGAACATACAATTCTGTACAGTAAATGGCATAACACCATTGAAAAATATAGACTTTAAATAGAAGTTTGTTGGTAGGGCAGAATATTCAGAAATTCTGGGTGCACTGATGAGAAACTGAATTGGAAGAAACACGTTGATGATCTGCTGAAATGTTGAGGTTCAGCTGCTTATGGTGCGAGCGTTATTGCTAATTCTGGTGATAAACATATCGGTAAATTGGCCTCCTATGCCTATTTCCATTCACTGCTTTCATATGGCATCATATTTTGGGATAATTCATCATTAAGAGAAGAAGTATTTGCCAAAAAGCGTGTAAACAAAATAATAGCTGGGGACCACCCTAGATCACCTTCCAGACATTTATTTAACGAACTAGGGGTATTCACAGTACCTTCGCAATCCATACATTCACTTACGAAATTTGTTATCAATGACCCATCCCAGTTCAAAAATAATAGAGAAGTGCATAGCTGCAACACTAGAAGAAAGGATGAGCTTCACTATTCTGGCTTGAATCTGACTTTGGCACAGAAAAGGGTGAATTATGCTGCCACAAAAATCTTTGGTCATTTGCGAAATAGCGTCAAAAGTCTGACAGGTAGCCAACCAACATTTAAAAATAAATTAAAAGAATTTCTGAATGACAAATCCTTCTACTTAATAGATGAGTTTTTGGATATGAAGTAGTAACTAAAAAAAAAGCAAGATATTGTATAAACAAAACTTATGTTAAACTGACACGTTGCACATCATTACGAATTCATCGTGTATGGAACACGTATTAATGTAATGTAATGTAATATTTCTGTTATTAACAGTCCCTTCAGACCGAGCTGTTAGTGTGCAACGTTCTTGGGTACTGACAAACAGTCTTCTCCTCAGTGTTCGAGTGAGGCTTGAACAAGGACAGTGCCGAGACTGGACGTCTGCGAGTTACGTGTGTGTGGCGAGCTGGAACACTTTTCTGTCTGGTAGTTTGCAATGTTGTCGTGCCGGGTGGTATTCAGTTTCGTATTCACAGAGGGTGCATCAGCGAGTTGAGGCAAGCGACGATCTTCCAAAGGACGCCATTTCCGACTGCTTCTGCTGTTACTAATGAACACCCTCAAAGGAGGTGCGTCGACCTTAAAACTGTAAACATGTGCCCTGCGGAAGTGCCAAGTGATGTCGCCGTATGCGATTCGCTCGACGACGCAAATTTAGCAACTATCAACGCACATATTAATAACATTGCACCGGAGCTCAAAGGAAAGCATAACTCTCTGTTAGCCCATCACCAGTTTTCAGGTGCAGTCAAACTACTTATGCCATAACCCAGGCGAGCTTGGAAGGTCAGGTAGGCATACTGAAACAGGAATATGCTAGACTAAGACAATAAGTGGAGATACGCACCATCGCTATTGCAAGACATGACCTCGAATCTATTGATGCACTGTAACAAGCCAGAATTGAAGGTCAAAGAGGCGTCCTGAAGAATGAAAACGATAAGCAGAGTGTGTTTGTGGAGGAGATAGAGGAGGACAAATTCAGATTAAAAAGAAGAAACCGAGAAACAGAGAAAATCAAGACAGAAGCTGAAAAATTAAAAACCATACCAGGACTTCCATTTTAGTCCTTTGCTGCAGTAGTCACTAATAACAAAAGGAAAAATACAGTTGAAACAAAAATAAAAAACACCAATTCAGAACAAGAAGTAACTTTGTTTGTTAAATCAGACTCTAATCATGACTTAAACATGTTATCTGAGTACTTACATCCCAAGTAAACCCTTACAAAGGGAAACTGAAAATTAAAGCAGTGCGCACAATCCCAACTGTGGTAATCATTGAAACTGAAACGCAGCAAGATTACCGAAAACTTCAAGAGAGAACTGATCAAATTACAGACATAAAGAGTGAAACAACAACAACAAAAAAACGCCAAACACTTACAACTGTTCAGCACCTTTCTGGCACATACACGGAACAAAGGCTGCTGCAACCAAGAAACAGTTCGCACCAGAGGTTAAACATAGGTTTAAGACAGGCCCAAAGGTTGGAAAAGGCTTCTTAAACAACGTTCTTGAAGTGAGCTCACGTGTGACAAATCTACTCCTCAACCAAGACCGAGTATTTCTGGGTTTCCAGTCATTATTCCTTAAAGGCTTTGTGGCCGTACCATACTGCTTTAAGTGCTGAGACATAGACAACACAACCAAGCCTAGCACGGAAAAGAAAAAAGTTTGTGGCAGTGGCGGAGAAGGACAAAAATGGTTCAAATGGCTCTGAGCACTATGTGACTTAACATCTGTGGTCATCAGTCGCCTAGAACCTAGAACTACTTAAACCTAACTAACCTAAGGACATCACACACATCCATGCCCGAGGCAATATCGAACCTGCGACCGTAGCGGTCACACGGTTCCAGACTGAAGCGCCTAGAACCGCACGGCCACACCGACCGGCGAAGAAGGACACAAAAGGACCGAGTGCCAGTAGGAGATAAACACCATTGGATGCATCTCTTGCACACGTAGATGCAGAGGAAAATCCTGTAATACAAACGGTGGGGTGGATTGTCAGATCTACAAGCCAGCTAGAAAAAATAGACTATGGCAATGGCTCCAGAATGAGATTTTCACTCTGCAGCGGAGTGTGCGCTGATATGAAACTTCCTGGCTGATTAAAACTGTGTGCCGGACCGAGACTCGATCTCGGGACCTTTGCCTTTTGCGGGCAAATGCTCTACCATCTTTTTTTCTCGTTTTGTTTTAGATTGTTCGTTGAATTTGTTCGTGGCGGACGTCCGATGACACCCGTTCAAGTTGTTCGCTGATCCGTTCACTCAGTCTTTTTTTTTTTATTACAGAGGGTAGCTAAACCCTCTGACTGAACACGCTGAGCTACCGTGCCGGCACCATCTGAGCTACCCAAGCACGACTCACGCCCCATCCTCACAGCTTTACTTCCGCCAGTCCCGAGTTCGACTCTCGGTCCGGCACACAGTTTTAATCGTTCTATAAACGACCTGACAACACCGAGCAACTATCCATGACTTGATTTTTGTATGTCCATCCTTGTGCCAGGGAGTCTGGGGGACTACGGCCGTTCACAGTTGTGAGAAAATGAAATACCTACAGCCATCCTTATGTTGTCATTTATTGTTTAGCTAGCACTTTCAGCGCTTCAGTGCACCATCTTCTGGCCTTATTCGATGGTGAAGGGGTTATCATGAGTCATAAATACGATGCATCAGTGGTCAACAACTGGTTTATGCAGACTGTAACCATGATGTTGTCTCTCCAACCATCAACTGAGCTGACAGTTGACGGTTGGAGAGACGACATCACAGCTACAGTCTGCATAAACCAATTGTTGGCCACTGATGGTGCCAACAGTCGATGGTTGGAGAGACAACACCACAGTTACAGTCTGTGTAAACCAGTTGTTGGCCACTGATATAGTTGACAGTTGATGGTTGGAGAGACGACATCACAGTGATAGTCTGTGTAAACCAGTTCTTGGCCACTGATGGAGCTGACAGTTGATAGTTGGAGGGATGACATCACAGTTACTGTCTGCATAAACCAGTTGTTGGTCACTGATGCATCATACATGCCGATCGTGATAACCCCTTCAGCATCAACTAAGCCCAGAACATGGTGCACTGAAGCACCAAAACCGGTAGTTACACAGTGAGTGACAACATAAGGACGGCTGTAGGTGTTTCATTTTCTTACAATATCCAAGCCTTGATCCCAACTCAAATGTTTACACACCACACAGTAGGGATAAGCACAAATCAACTTTCACAAGGACGAGAAGCTGGCGCCGGGCCATATCCTGGTGCTGACAGAGTGGTCTGTTTCTTGCAACACCAAATGTTGACAGTGATTCCCTCACACTAGTCCACATTGAGGTAACTCGGTCGAGCTTTCTAAACGTTACAGACTACACTGAAGACATGTGCTTTGTGGGGTTCACTGACCGAGGAGTAGCATGGCAGTTAAAATACGATCTACAGGAATGGGCCATATTACAGAACAGTGACTCTCAGATAGAAGAACCTGAGCAACAACAGCTGCAGTACCCGCGAAAGAGGCATGGAAAAGTACTGAAGACAACTCTAACCCCACTGTCACGTCACAGAACATTGAAGCACAATTAACAGACCTTAACACCAAACCAAAATTCCAAACTACTGACACAAAGCTTAAGCAGAATACATACGATACTGTTAAGTCACCTTTATATCTGGAGGTTTCCAAAAGTCAAATACAATCATAGCAGACAATCCCAGCCTAGACATGATAAACAACGACAAGATGATTGATGTGTCTGCCGCCCAAGTGTGTGATAAGTAACCATGTCACAAACAAGAGAATGAAGTGGCAAGCAAGCGTTTTTATATGTCAATATGTAAAGTATGTATGTCGAACTGTAAACGGATCCTAGCCAAGGCTCCTCGAGTTACGTACCAGGAATAATGGAGATTAACCCTTGTGCACAATTTCTGGTTATAAGGACAATTATAAATTTAAAAATTACAGGCTCGCCACCAGCCCAAGCCTTTCCTAACAGTTAAAAAAAGACCGAACTGGAAATTATTAGTTTCATTAAAATAAGAATTTAATTATAAGAAAGCAAATTTTTGAAACAAACTAACATGATGAACAGCATTGTATGTCGTACATCAATGAGCTTGTTTAATTAAATGTGAATTCCTTAATTTTGAGACATTACACCGTTCACTTTGATTTTTCCTCCCATTTTTGTTCATCACAAGCAAGCAGATTAACATTAAAAAAATAAGGGAATAGAATATTAATTTGAAAAGTGGCATCAATGAGAAAGGTAAAGGATGCAGAATTTATCTTTTACGTAGCACATTTATTTCATGACTGAATTTTATGCACATCCTATGAATACACATGACTGGTGCCTGAATCAAAAATTTAACTAATTAATTCGCCAAAAAATGGTATAATAGCACAATTTAAAAGGAAAAAGACACAAAAGTGAATTGGAACACAATAATTCAATCATTCCATTTACATACCCACGACAGATATAGTTCAGAGAGATACCTATCACCGTTATACTCATGCACTAGCTTGGTAAGAGGTTTATCCGATTCGCAAGGTTTTGTAGAGTAGATATACGAAGTAGAAACCGCGCCGGCCGCTTACGAACGGCCGAACTTCAGCACGTGGTTAACTTGATTCCGAGTTATATGTTCAGAAATTAGACATCAAACCAAGCACAAATGTAAGAAATTTTAATGGTGGAATACCAGAATGATTTTGCCACCACGAAATAAAATTAATTCGTCAAGGTCACTGAAGCAATTAGGACAAAGAAAATCTCTCAGATACTAACAAACCCATAGACAACTGTAGTGACAAATAAGACGATTGTAAAGAAGATATACACACTGGTGGTACCTACCAGATGCAAGATACAAATAACACACGTAATTACGTACACCACACAAAAACCAACAAAACAGGAGGAATAACATATGTAATATGGAGATCTGGAAACTAACCTCAAATTAAGTAAGATGGATGAGTGAGACATATTTCAGACCGCGCTTAGGCTTTTATCCGTCAGTCCACCCAAAGGGAGACTCAGTCTGTTTCCCAACGGCGGAACAGGCGAATAGAATGATAATGCGTACAGAGAACATGCCAACAGACTCAACTGCATTCCGCGAGCTGCTCCTTTCGGCATGTAAGCCGAGACTGGACGGCCTAGATAAAGAGGAAATTTACAGAGACATTGTTAGAGCCCTTGGTAGAGTGTTCTTTGCCCCACAACAAAGAGGTACAAAATGCTTCTTCTATACGAAATTGCCCTGCGAATCTTACAGCTAACTACCACAAGGAGCACTCTAGTGGCCGCTGAATTACACCGACTCATAGGTGAATGCAAACCAGACATTCTATGTCTACAAGAACCTTACGTCAGTAATGACAGTTAACTTGCCTTCCATCAAACGCCATGACAATCACTGGAGATCGTAAAGCCATCGCGGCAGTTGTTCTTAACGGGAACTTCAGTATCATCGAGGTAACTCAGCTTTTCAATCGTCACTTAGTAACGATTGACATATAAACAGTGATAGTCAAACCTGCGTAATAACACCATTACATGCTCAGTATGTTCACGCAAAAGAATATAGATCGCTACACGAATATGGTAGGAAATGTGGCACATTTTGCCAGAGGTACAAAGCTGTTGATATCTGCAGACATTATGTCAGTCAGCACTCTGGAATGCAGATAGAACCGGCGACATAGAACAACCTGTTAATGAAGTAATTCAAGAGAATACTCTATTGTACATCTACACAGATACTCCGCAAGCCATCGTAAGGTGCGTGGCGGAAGGTACACTGTACCGTGAATTGTCATTTCCCCTCCTGTCCCACTCGCAAATAGAGCGCGAGAAGAAGGACGATCTGTTCGCCTCCATATGAGCCCTAATTTAGACAGAGATTTAGGAACCTGGTTTTAAATTGTAAGACATTTCCAGGGGGAGATGTGACTCTGTCCACAATTTATTGGTTATGAACTGTACATTAAAACTGAAGAAACTGCAAAAAATGTTGGAATTTAAGGGTATGGGACCTGTATAAACTGAAAGAACCGGAATAGTTTCAGAGGGAGCGTTAGGGAACCGTTGACAAGAACAGGACAAAGTAATACAGCAGGAGAATAATGGGTAACTTTGGGAGATGAAATACTGAAGGCAGCAGAGGATCAAGCAGATAACAAGACGAGAGCTAGTAGACATCCTTGGGTACCACAAAAGATATTGAATTTCATTGATAAAAGGAGAAAATATAAAAACGCAGTAAATGAAGCAGGCGAATTAAGCATGGGAGACCAAACACACACTTACAGGAGATACACCAATGGGATGAGCAACTATGGCACACAACTTTAGCAAATGTCAAAAGTATAAACACGAACATCACATGGTCGGTTACACCTCATGGCTAGTGACCATAACATAATCATTATAAACATTCGTGACAATGTATACTAAACTACAGACACTCGACTCATTGTCAGCAAAGCGAACTGGAACAATGACAATGTACGTACCAGAGGAACTAAAGAATAATACAGCCGGTAGTACTGATAACATGTCTCACAAATTAACTGAAATATTGCGAACTGCGCGAAACATTGCTATACTACAAATATTAAATAGGCCAAGCACAAAAGTACCATGAAGTTCTGAAATAACCAGACTTAGATACGACACGAGACGGAAGACAAAACTGTATCAAAGAGCTATTACATCCAGAGATAGACAACTACACTAGTGTCCAAAATTAAAGCAACAAACCGCTAGTTTCAACCAGACGTCCGTCCGATCGTGTTCTGCACGGAAGACGGCATTCCGGTCAACGGACAACAATGTCAATAATGATGATGTCAGGGCACCTATGAAACGAAGTAATGTTTGCCGGGTAGCCCCACATCCACAATCGCTGTGTACACAGTCACAGACGGTGCAGTATGGCACAGAGAAGACGCCTACCAGACTCTCTGCGATGGAGGGCCATAGAAAGAAAGGAAGCAGGATAGTCGCAAACTGATGTGGCCCGTTGGCTTAATGTGAATCGTTCTGTTGTTTCTCGGAATGGCGACAGTTTATAGAGACCGAAACTGTGTCCCAAAGACCAGGACAGGGTTGACCACGTGTGAATTCAGGAGAGAGGAGCGTCATCTGGCTGTAAGGGCACGGGTACCGCTTTAGTAAGGCACGGCAACTGGCATGTGAGCTCGCAGCATCCACTGGACGTGTGTTGCATCGAGGCAAATGGTGTACAGAAGGCTTCGGCAGAGTGGCCTTTGTAGTCTGCCATATGAGTTCCTCTGACGCTTCTTCACAGAAGGAAACGTGTAGAGTGGAGTCATCAACATGTCACCTGGGCGATCGAAAAGTGGCCAATGTTGTTTTCACACATGAGTCCTGATTTCGTCTGGAGAGTAGTTCTCGACGGATCCACATTTGGAGGGAACGTGGAACACGATTTCTGTACCCAAACTTGTGGAAAGAGACCGATATCGAGGAGGATCCCTAATGGTCTGGGCAGGGATTATGTTGACCAGTCGAACATCTCTTCATGAAATTGTATGGGTGAAGTGGCAAGGTTTAATTGCTGCCAGGTATCGTGACGAGATCTTGGGACCTCGTATGCGGTTGTTGCGAGGTGTTGTGGGCCCAGACTTCGTACTGATAGAAGATAATGCTCGCCCTCAAAGAGCACAGATGCTTGATGTTTTCTTGGAACGGAAGATATTGCACGCATGGCGTGTCCTGCGCGCTCTCCCGATTTGAATTCCATAGAGACGGCTTGCATCACGTCAGCATCCACCAGCCGCGCTGCAAGACTGCGAGTGGCTCTGCGGGAAGAATGGGCGTTATTGCCTCAACGTGAGATTGATGACATCATTCACAGCGTGTTCCATCGTTTGTCAGGCCTGTATTGCTGCCAGAGGTGGTCACACTCCATGTCGAGCACATTAACAAGTTCTCGGAATGTGTGTGCATATCTGTTAAGTTGGAAAGAGCTAAGAGGAATTTTGTCTAACGTTATGCATGTTGCAGTCGTTTACGTTTTGTATTCTTTACATTGTTTCTACTTCAGTATCACCTGTGGGAAAATAAACGCAGCCTTGCAAAATTTCCGCTTGTTGCTTTAATTTTCGACGCCAGTGTAAGATTACAGGACTACAGAAATGCGAAGGGCCTATTTAACGACGTACTACAGACGTCAAGGAAACATCACTGGGAGGAAAACGTCTCAGTGCAATTGCAAAGCAACACCTGGGGTCTACCGTTCAAAATAATCGACGAAAACAATTAAGTCCCCTTTAGTTTGCCTCGTGATGGCTGGGTGTTGTGTGCTGTCCTTAGGTTAGTTAGGTTTAAGTAGTTCTAAGTTCTAGGGGACTGATGACCATAGATGTTAAGTCCCATAGTGCTCAGAGTCATTTGAACCATTTGAACCCCTTTAGTTCTGTCAACAATGAAGCTGGTTAATGATACAACGACACGAGGATGGAGAAGTATAGCGCAGTTCCTACTGAACACATTCCAGTCAGATCATGACCCAGCCACGGATACACTAACACAATACAGACTAAGAGACGAATTGAACACGGAGAATATAACTGAAACGGTTACCTATTCATTCGCGTGGGAGGAGGTCGCATTAGCAATTGCAGAACTAGAGAACAAGAAAGATCCAGGTCCAGACAAAATACGCCCAGTAACAATACAACAGGTTGCACCGCTAATAGTAGCATATTTGACAGACTTATTACATGACGCTCTGTGGCTGAGTGTGGTACCTGAGTTGTGAAAGACAGCTAGTACTGTAATAATTAGAAAATCAGCCGACTAAGACTTTCAGAAGCGAAATCCTACAGGCCAATATGCCTTTTAAATTCTCTACCTAAGGTGCAGGAACGATTACCGTACAACCGCCTACAGGCGCACAGAGTGCTCTACGGCCTTAGTTCACACCAGTACTGATTTAGAGCAGGCAAATCAATCGACGAGTTTTGTAGATTGTATGGCGCACCCCACGTAATGTGCAATAGCGACTTCAATTGACATTGCAGGCGTCTTTGATAATCTTCAGTGGCCTGCTTTGCTTGCACGACTCCATGAACTTAAGGTACCAGTAACCCCGTCCGGCGGTTTTCTCGACTATTGTAAAAACAGGGTAGCAGATTGGCAGGTGGGCTCCCGCAAAGTAGTGGAAGAGGCTCGACATGCAGTCGATCACATTTGATCCCCTTCTGCATCTATTAAATGGGGATGACTTCACTGATGAAGTCGTAGGCTATGCTGACTGTTGTGTACGACATCATACACAATGGTAATGTAGCGGCACCACCGTTTAGGATAGGGAAATTTAGTTTTGTGCCATATTCTGAGCACAAGGTACAGCCAGATGCGGGCCAGATTGCAGTGAGTTACGCATACCAACAGTTGCGGAAGTGGAATAGAGGCCACAGGGCTGTCAAATCGCTGAAAGAGTGTACAAGCGGTTTTACTTGTCGCAAATCATAGTCAGAAAGGGCCCACTGGCCAACCTAGCGTGTTATGAGTACATGACGCGAAGCGGCGCATATGCAAAACAGAGGTGCACAGCCATGTATAAATAGGTGCAGATTTCTAACGAGATTCATTCAAGTGTGGCAGCTCTCCTGGACGGTGGGGCGTGTCACACCAACAGCTACACGCAGCAGCAAATGGGGCTCCAGAGTTCCAGTCCACGGCAAGTTGCTGGTTCGATCCTCTGAGACCAATGGGGGTCCGTAGCTAGCCAGCGGTGGGCCACTCCACAGCTCACTACCGCAGGCAGTCGTCCTGGCTTCTGACACATGCTGGAGGCATCCTGAGGGAAGGGTTGCAGATTTGGACTCCGGATCGCAGGTGCTTGTTGTCGCCACGATCTTAGCCATGCTGGCGAGAAGCATGCAGGTGGCCGCCTGCAGCTCACACTGAGTGGTGCTGAGTCGGCAGGGAAGCAGACCACTGAGTCAACTGCCGGCATCCTGACGACAACGCAACTCCATTGCCGCACAAGGCCGACTCACAGCAGTGCGTGCACGGGTCGCTGAGGCAGCCATTCCATGCCAAGCTGCAAGCCATTTTGCAGAGAGCCATGTGATGTCCTCAGCATTGCGGGACCCAGAGATGCAGTACGAGAGGAAGGGCGGCACTGTAGTTGGAAACGATAAATCACTTGGAAAGCTCAGACAAGTCTTAATATGGTGCCTTCTACCTCTTCTCGTTACATTTGGTGTTGCTGTTACATTTGGTGGCAGAAGATGCCACTACAGCAAGGAGAGGTGGGAAACAGAATGATGCAGCAGCTGTCTTTATAGGAAACCTGGATGGATGCACAAATGATTAGTGAACCAGTTAACACAGTAAACAAAAGATTTACTTAACTTGTATTTCTCCAAGTGAATGAAGACTCATTATAAATGATGGAGCAAGAAACAGAGTCCAGCTGTCATTGTCAATCAGGAAGAGGCTCATTGAACTAAGCACGAATGATGATGTCACTGCGCCGAGGCACGAAGTGCGAATTGCTCGAGTCGCTGCCGCCGGCCATCCTATATTGCATTGGCAGAGGGCGCTCATGGTACAGAGCCGCTGGAGTTGTGGCGCACCAGTTGCACACCATTGGGTCCGCCAGATCGCGCACGGCTGCTATTGGTGTCGGACAGAAACTTGCAATTCCGTTGCTATGATGCCCGCCCATGGGGAGGTACCGATATATGATACCATACTGACAACCTGATGGTAGCTGTATCAGCAAACACAATATTGGCATTAGAGAGCAAATCCCGTGGTATCCTGAACACAGCACTGCACTGGTGCAACAAACAAATTAACAATTGTGGCGCACGAAACGGTTCATATAGTAATGAAAGTCACACTACAAAGACACCCAGCGATAAAAACAAACTACACAAACATGAAAAGAGACACAGCCACATGATACTTGGGAGTACATGTTGATGACAAACGTACTTCAGCCAGCACATAAAACTAACTACAAATAAGGCAGAGAAAGTTTTGCACAGATTAGCACATTTGAATACCACACAATACAGACTAGCCATCACGCACATCAGAGCACACCACAGCGCCCTCTGTGAGTCGTTAGTATGTTACGTGGAAAGTGTGTGGGCGCATAGACTCGTCCCTGTGATGAACGGGATGACTGTGAGGTGCAGACAGAGAAATGTGCTCATGTGTCACTCAGCCGTGTCAGTAGAGGCACTGTGTGGGGTGTCGGGTGTTTGTCCCATAGATATGACTACGAAATATCGAGCTGCATCCTACTGGCTGAAGAAGGGAAGATCTCTTAAGGTAAGGGAAATTACAGAAGAAAATATCGGACAGAAATGGCAAATAATCTTCTGGTGGGCTGGCATCTGGCAACGGGAATGGGACCAAAGTGATAAGGGTCGTAGGCTGTAAGCCTTTTTCCCCAAGGTCAGGGACCTGTTACGATTGATACATGGCAGTCTGACCCATGGCACGGATCACCTCATAACTAGACACTGTGGCGAAACAAGGGTTGTATCATTTGAGAGATACAGAGGTGAGCGAGTGTACCAAGACTTACCCAGTCCACTGCTACTGACGCCACGTCATCGTAACGTGCCTGTCCGTAGCATACAAAGTATTGCGCCATAATCTAAGAATGAAATTAAAAATTAAAGTAGGTTTTCCAAACTTTGTCAACTTATGCTTCAGTATATTAATGTTTAAATTATTAAATCTCAGGGTGATCAGGTGAATATGTTTCCCTAAATACATCGTTTTAAGAGAAATATAAGTGGCGCTAAATAATAAAGCTAGGAAGCCATAAATTGTTCATAATTGCATATGTATGTCACCATCAACTGTTAGAAGTCAACTTGATGGGAGTAACATTTTGGTCAAGATCGGAGGTTTTACGAAAAATTGGAGGCGATAAATATTACACTCAGAGCGATGAAAATTGGTGTGATGCTTCAGTTTGATATAAAACCATTAATTATGTGACGCCATTAAGCTACCGCTAATAGTTTTCAAGTAATTTACTCAAAACTAAATTTGGAACAAAAACGTTCTTATTTGTAGTAGATTAAGTACCATTAATAAAAATGATAGAAAGTTCCGATTACAGCACCTTGACTGCATCCATTAAATAACAAAGATATAACAATTTTCAGGTCCTTAATGTAAATAACAATCAGTACAAGGTCTCTTAAAGATGTAGTTCAGAGGTCATGTTCTACTGTCGGTTCCGTTCTAAAAATTCTGCGCCCCTATATAAACATGGCATGAGAGGCTGTGACTTCGCACCCAGGCCCGCTTCAGTCAAACGCCAGCTTACGCGCTGCCTCCGATGACGTCACATCCAGGCTGCAACTAAATGCAGTTTTCGGTACAAATAGGAAATGAACTCGCGAGGACTGTACACCGTCCAACATGGCTTAGATTGCACATAAGTAACTATTTGTGTGCCGCCCGGTTAACAAAACCGCGTGGCAACTGGTGAGATTATTTTACAATTTTGTGGCGAGCAATTAATTAGTTTTGGTGATTGTAAGTCAGGGCGAAAGACCATACTAATTGGAACTTATCGTAGAAGTGATAATTAATTGAAACCCTCAGCTGCCGACAGGTGTTGTTGATATATCTCGATGGAGACAGCTGAAAATGTGTGTCCCGGCCGGGACTCGAACCCGGGATCTCCTGCTTACATGGCAGACGCCCTATAAGCGCTTATAGAGCGTCTTCCATGTAACCAGGAGATCCCGGGTTCGAGCCCGCAGCAGCTACCCAGCACCCAAAGATATCGAACAGCTGTATCGACGAAATATTGTGGGATTTGCACAATGCGATCCGAGAGCAAACCCGAGAAGAGTATTTGCATCACCACAGGAATTTGGTGGAAATGGCATGCTCTGACCACAGGAAAAAAAGAAAGAGAAAAAAACAGAACGTTCACAGGTTCTTTATCGGTGTCGGATGAAAAATACGGTCGAAAAAAAAAAGGATAGCCACCACTACAGTTTTGTATGTAGTGTCACTGAACGAAAGGCACCGCATTCATTGCGTATTTTTAATTAGTATTGTTGAAGTTGGCCTGGTTTGAGGTGGACGTAATCTAGCGGGAGTTGCTGTACGGAGTGGTAATGTATGAACGCTCTGAACTGGGCTGCACAAATAAAATAACGGGCAGTTACTGTGCATCTTGCTGGGTCAACGTGTAAAGAAAGAAAGAAGTGCTCAGAGGAAATACCTCAGAAGGGATTTTTGGATAGGAATAAAGTCTCCAGCTTTCGATGATAGCCTCCACTTAACAGAGTAATTTTTACCAAAGTACACCATTGCGAAAGATTTCATAGAGAGACATTTTTATGAGCGGAAAATGGTGGTGTCAAAGAGACGTTCTTTTGAATTATTATTTTGTTGGTGTCGCTAGATTCGGTGTTTGGAAGCCATGTAGTAGGGCATAAAACATCAACTTCTTCGGTATGCTTCCCTAAGATATATATAAGCTCGTCATGGGTGCATTTCTGCCAGCTAACGACACAAAAAATCGGCCAGTTTCATTGAATGTCACAGCTACGGGGACTCATAGCATCAGTATCAACGCTTGTCTCATTTAAGATGGCTGCATCAGAAACACAGCACTGTGTTATCCCAAATAACTCCTCTCGGTTTATACAGTTCGTCCTCTCATGCTCATACGCTGTCAGTATAACAAAGGTCGAAGGATAAAGAATTCATATTAATGTCACAAGCACGTGGGAGTTTGGTAGTGTAGAAATCCTTCTCCGGCATACATTGTGCAAACTCTAAGGAATTCGTCAGCTTTGTGCACTGTAATATATGTGAATTTGTATATTCATTTAAAACAGGCTCTTCAACTTCTATGTTGATGGAGCACATATTCGTAGTCCTTCCACGGCAAAAATCTGGTGAGTTGACTCTTACCGGTTCAGTAGTGACAGAAACGAAGACTTTCTAGCAAATGCTTGTTTGCAGCTCTGAACTCGAGATCTGTGCCCATTTACTTTTGTCACTGGAGCCGAATTCCGTTAGCTACCTCAACATCTCGCTGACGTCGGTGCCCAATATCCAGGAACAGGGCATGTGAATATGAATAACATCCTACCCCATCCATCAACAACATCCAGAAATATTTCTGAATCTGCTGATAAGTCGAGGACTGAATTTACAGCACAAATTAAGCAGTATGTCAAAGAGGGAACATGTGCTTTTGAAGCTGATTTACGGTCAGAGAAATTTACCAAACACCATTGTTTTCCAACAGGTCAGTGTATAACCAAGGATTTCAAAATGAAAACACAAGTTTTATGTACTTCAAAATTACCTTGTGAGGAACAAAAACGTGACTGAGACAGAGATACTAGCAGAAATAGAGAAATGCGATATTCCTACTGACGACTTACAAAATGCTGTGTTTGTTAGTGATCAAGCATCAAATACAAAACTTGCTGTACCACTACTTTCCAAACATTCGCAGGCTGGCACGCCAAGAATTTCGCTATACCTGCCTCTAGCGCCTCTGCAGAAAGCAAATTCAGTCGTGCAAGACTTGTAGTTTTCGAGAAATATATATATCACTTATAAACTCACATGGGAAGTGTTTTATTTTTTAAATATAATCTACGCTGGTTGAAAATGTTAAAATTTCTACGTGCATTACTCCAAGATCTAATAAAGTCTCTAATTTTTTATATAGAAGAATGTGCATTGCTGTGCTATAAAGGTCATGTCCAGAAGAGGATGGGCATCAGGTTGAGGAAGTTGACTGCACGACCGCTACTGTCACAGGTTCGAATCCTGCCTCGGGCATGGATGTGTGTGATGTCCTTAGGTTAGATAGGTTTAAGTAGTTCTAAGTTCTAGGGGACCAATGAAGATGTTATAGTTTTACCATCAGAAAGTTTCTTGTGTCTCAAACTTTGTTTCAACTTCCTCAAAAATGGTTCAAATAGCTCTGAGCACTATAGGCAGACTGACAGACAAAATGATTGATGGACTATTGCAGTATTATGGGGTGGCCATTAGAAATAATACTGAGGATTTGTTGAAAATGAAGCAGGCAGTATGGGCTACCATCTTCCACAGACTGTCAACTGATGAAAAACTAGTACAGCACCTTTGCCCTCCTGGACCTGATTCATAGTGCAATTACCGGAATGCCTAGTTCATACAGCCATAAAAATTCCACCCCAGCAGCAGACATCGATATTTACTGAGACCTGGTGAATCCTGAATTACTGAAGAAGTGCCTGCATGGTCAGACTCAAAATCCCAATGAGTCGTTCAATAATCTTATATGGACTCGCTTACCAAAAATGTTTTTGTTGGAATGAAGACACTGAAGAGGGGTCAGTGATGCTGTTATTACTTTTAATGATGGCAACATTGGTAGGGTGAAAGTGCTACAGCATATCAAAATTAATCCTGGAATAAGCTGTATCAGAGAACTTGAACGGATGGACAAGGTTCACATTGATAAAGCAGAGTAAGCAGCACAGTTGGCCTCTAAGGAGTCCAGAAAGAAGAAAAGAACTTGGAAAAAGATCAAGAGGATGATATACAGTATGGTGCAGGGTGCTTCTGAGTGAGTAGAAATAAAAAATTAAGTAAGTTACAGTCTCTTGAAACTTTAGAAGCCATTCTGGAAAACTTACATTTTCTGTTGCATTCTTCCCTAAATTGCAGAAACCACTGTGAGTAGAGTATTCAAATTTTCAGGGAGTAATAACATACATATCCCAAATCTACTGAACTAGAAGAAGAACATAATGTTATGTATAAATAAAATTATTTAGGATAATGTACAAAAAAGTACACAAAATTTTAACCGTGTAGTTAAAAAATTGTATTTCCGAAAGCAGTGGCTGAAATGCAATTATTGTAGTTCAGTAGACCCAGAACACACAGTTTAATGTCCTGTAAAAGTTTCATGTCGATGGCTACAGTGGTTCCTGAAATACAGGGAAGCCAAGTCACTAAATTTAACATTGTTGGGATTGGGCATTCCAACTCCCCTTAACGTGGCAGCTTAAATTTTTTACACCTCCAATGGGCCATAGAATTTAGTGTAAGACAGAACCACTGTGTCAGCACCAGACAGTTGGCTCACCAGTACAGGGTAAGCCAGACGACTGTGTGGAACATTCTGCATGACAATCGTCACTATTCTTATCACGTAAAGCTTGTGCAGGGCTTACTAGCGACTGACTTTCCACATTGCGAGCAGTTTATTCATGCAGGGGCAGCATATTCATGCTCCCTTTGACACTGTTGAGATGCAGCCTGGCTGATGTGAATGTGTGAGACAGAACATGCTACGGCGTGTACATGGATGTGTCGAGTCACATGGAAACCATTTTAACACACTGTTATTGTGCCTGCATGATACAGTGCATATTAGACAGCAGTCTCTGTAATAATGTATGGATGAATAAATGGTCGCTAGCATGGAAACCATGCATTTCCGGACACAAGTTCATTAGACCATTTTCGTTCTGTATCCTCTCATCAATCAATCCCTAGAGTTTGTACACGGTGGAAAAAATCACTCTGTATAAAACTACTTGAGATAGTTTATGCTTTAGAAAATTATCTCTTCCAGCCATGAATTACCCTACGCACTTAGATAGGTTATATGAGATGCTGTGACCCTGAAAGACGTGGATGAGATGAGCACTGCTGATGTATCCCACTGAGTGAGCGTTGTGGCCTGGGCCTGGCCTGGTTCGCAAGCTACAGGTGGGCAGGCTGGATGGGATGATCAGGCCAGCCACAGCCCAGTGTCCTGGCACGGGCTTAGTGGGACTGAGTTGGATTGGTGGGTCAGTGAGTGGACAGCCCGCCCAGCTGGCTGGCTGTGATGAACCACCAAACCGCAGTACATGGCTCTGCTCTCGACACCACTGGCACCACATCCACAACCATCCCAGTGGGCGCTCCTGCCTTCCAGCACCACATGTTTGGAAATCTTGTTAGATGTAAGCTCGCATTCTTATTCAGATGCTCATGCCAGTTTTGTGGTTCTTATTGAGCATCATGTTTTTGTTCTGTTTAAATCTTATGGGATGAAAAGTTGTGTTACAGCATTCAGCAACTTGTTGGTCACTTCTCAGGGACATGTTTAGACACAGGCTGGTTGTACTCTTGTTTCATTCCACTTGTTGGGACAATCTCTCATGCTGGCTGTGTATCTTCTCTATTGGGCACTGCACCTCTTTGTGATGGCTGCACCATCTATTTGAAGGGGGCAGAAATGTGAAGGATGCAGGGCTGCACTCCTGCACATTCTGCCACCACAATTTTGGATATGTTTGCAGGGCAAGTATTGCTTATGTCTCACCTCAGAGGATGTTCATCAATAGAAGAGTCACTGAGTTGTTTACTGCAAAGCTTCCTGCAGCCATTCCATACATGAATAACAGGCCCCTGTTTACCAAATGGACAGCTTCAACAATTCCGTTTCTCATCTTTTGAAAAGTAGCTGCTATAGGTGACACAAAGAGTCTGTCTTTTATGTATACCCACAATGCGCAAGGACTGGTGGCCTGGGAGGCCAAAAGCAATGAACAATATCATGCTGTCCACCTTTTCTGATCTAACATTGTGTGATGATGTTGTTATGACAATGCAACACCTCTAGATGAATGTAAGAAAGGGGCCAACATGCATAAAAATGTAAACATTGGAATCTACGTGAAGTTGTGGAAACAACCAATTTTGCAGTGTGTCCAGGCATGACATTCCTGTTACAACTGCCTCTACAAAAAAGGAAAGTTCATATACTTCGTCAACAGAAACAGAACAAAAAACATTCAGTGTTGGTGAGTCTCTTTCACATTCAGTGGAGACACCTGGATTATTTGATCCGCAAATTCCTACATTAAGGTAGTTTACTTTACCCAGTAGATGAAATGTCAATTCATTCAAAAATGTGAGTCACTCGGAAAAAGTGTCCTCTGCCATATCCTGGAGAACTGAAATGCAAAATTTGTACCTTCTGTTATGGCCACCGGGACATGATTAGTGCAGTAACTGCAACTTGTGAGGCTTCATATGTAGGTGTCACTCCAGAACATACCACATCATCATTTGAATAAGTTTAAATTCCTGTCTGTCCATCATATGGTCTTCCAAGGGCTCTGTGTGAACACATCTTAGATACACTCGACATTTTCATCAAACGTGCAAGGCCGCTCAATGCTCTTCCCTTTGCATATGCATCTGACTTCTAAGAATTTTGTATGTCAGTGCAGAGGCAGCTTCTTGCTGAATCAATGGCAGAATACATGTTGCACTTGAACAGTGGATTGACTCTGTACAAATTGTAAGGCACAAAATGATCTCTCTTGCACTGCAGTTGCCATGTTGCTACAAACAACAGCACAGCTGTGTCTAAGCTTCAAACCTGCCTGTAGCCAGTGACATGTGCAGTGGCAGAGTGTTTATATCATTTATAGTTTGTCTGTAATAAACAGTCAAAATCTGTTCTTCTTTTGAATCTCCTGGTATATCTCTTGAACAAAAGCCTGTGCCCAGTGATTGGGTGAATGCACAGATCAGGCCTGTTCAGAAGAAGAGTAGTAGAACCTGACATTTAAAATTACAGCCCTATCTCATTGAGATCCATCTGCTGGTACATCTGTTGTAAAATCCCAGAAGATTTTTGGGTATGAACATAGCAACACATCATGAACAGAATGCCATTCTCTGTGCTAAACAACACAGATTCAATAACATTGATCATGTGAAAGCCAATGTGAACTTTTATCACATGACATCCTGAAATATTTGGGTCAAGGCAAGATGTGGATCAAGTGTTTCCAACTTCCAAAGAGCTTTGGACTCAGTATCACACCAATGATTATTAACAAAAGTACGACAATATGGGGGTATGAAACAAAATTTGAGACTCGACTGAAGACTTCTTGGTACGGACGACCCAATATGTATTAGATGGAGAATCATCAACACAAGGAGGAGTAACTTCAGGCATGCCTCCTCAGGGAAGTGTGTTGGGACCCTTGCTGTTCATGTTATACATTAGTGACCTAGTAGAAAATAATAATAGTAAACTTGGACTTTTTTGTGGATAGTACAGCTGTTTGTAATGAAATGCTCTCTGAAAAAAGCTGCACAAATATCCAATCAAATCTTGATAAGGTTTGACAAGCTGTAAAGATTTGCAGCTTGCATTAAACACACAGATAAGTAAAATTGTGCACTCTACAATTTGCAGAAAAATAGTATCCTGAGAGAACAGCATCAGTGAGTCAGGCTTGGAATCAGCAGAATCACTGAAGTAGCAATTTTTAGGAATATGATAAAGAATGACCACAAGCTCAGTTGTGCAAAGCACTTGTGCATCCAAAATTAGAATACTGCTCAAATATGTGGGTGGGGTCATATATCCAACAGGACTAACAGGGGGTATTGCAGATACACAAAAATAGTTGGCATGAATAGTCACAGGTTTGTCTGACAAGCAGGAGAGGTGTACAGAAATATTAAACTGCTAGATGCCTGAAGGTGGACTATTACCTTGTGAAAGTTTGCTTACAAAGTTTCAAGAGTAAGTATTAAGCTAAGAATATGGAAAAATTCTTCACCCCTCTCCATATCATTCCTGTAAGGAATGTAAAAATGTCATCAGACTAATTACATCACATACAGAGGCATTTAAGCCGTCATCCTTCCCATGCTTCATATGTGAATGGAACGGGAAGAAATCCTTATATAGAATACATGAGATGTACCCTCTGCCATACATATCAACATGGTTTGTAGAGTTTAGCTGTAGACAATAGGATCAGTCTTCAACTTCAGGGACTAAGGACAATATCATGCTCTAACAACATATTTTCCAAAAATGTGTGGAGAAGTAACTGAGACAGGGATTATACTAAATCAACAGGAAACATTCATCTCTGGGTAGGGGAATGTGAGGATCTCTGGCACAAATTCAGGCATATTGTAGGCCATGTGCTAGGTATAGTTGTTCCTAGAAGATAGTGATGGATGGAACAGCCATGGATAATGTAATAACAATAGCAGGAATAATACTAGGTTCACCAGGAAAATGAACTATTTCTGTTTGTTGTATATTAGATGGAGGGTTGTTTTCATACATGAGGAACAACAGGAGATTGAGCCATGTGGAAACTCATAAGCGGTTTCTCTCCAACCAGAAGAATCTCCCCAGTTCACATTAGTTGAATCATTATTAAGTAGAACTTTTTGCATTATTTTGATCATGTATGACATTATCCATCCATACCATCAGTTGCATAAAACCTCAGTTTAATCAGGAGAATATTGTGACTCACACAGTCAAACGTCTTGTAGAGGTCACAGAAAATACCAACTGGTGCCATTTTGTTATTTAGTGGTCCTGAGGACCTTATTGTTGCTCAAGTGGAATACTATTCTAGAATACATGACCATCTCAAAAAGTTTGGAAAGTGATGTCAGTAGTGAAACGGGTCTGCAGTTATCAACACCTCTCTTATCTCCTTTCTTATAGAGTGGCTGACCATGTTGGCTGCAGTGTGGCCACTTGTGACCACAACAAAGCCTCACACCTAATGCAATGATCCAATCCGTTATGAAGTAACTTAGAAAAACCACATAAAATCTAAATCAGTACAGGGAGATGGAAACTGAATACTCCATCCTTCCCTATACAGTGCTAGGGTATTTAAAACAGTGCAACCTCTTTCATTTTATCCCTACTGTGCAATACTGTTTTGCATATATATTATTTAATAATTTCAACAGCTAGTGCTACATTGTTCATTCATTACACTGCCAATCACTACATACACCATACATAAATTATTTCATGGTGTAATACACACACATTATCAGATGACAACAGAATTGTAGTGAAATCGTTTGGTTTTCATTTTGTGTACCACATCTTCTCATTTGCTTGCCTGTATAACTGAGTCAACATCCCTCTATAATGAACGAGATGTTATGCTCAGAAAGAGAATGAGGCATTAGTGTTACATATTCCAAAGCTGTGGAAGTAAGGGTTTCCAGAAAAGAAACATTATATGCAGAAATGTTAGAGGCTATGTGAAATAACAGATGTTTTATGATTTTATTTATTTCTGTTACTTTTTCTTGATACATCTACCCCTTCACTGTATAGAATATAATGCTTAACACATTCTTTTCAACTGCCTTTTTAAATAATTTTGTTTTAGTAATCTCTTGGCTAATTTATTTTCATTGTACAACTTCATTCCCTGGTAGAAAATGGTTTGTTTACTCTTCCTTGGTAAATGTAAATTCAGAATATTGTACCATGGTTATGGACAGAGCTGTTTGTGCATAATTATAAAAGTTATTTTTATGTGCACTACCAATTGGTAACAGTAGTGACATCTGCATCTAAATCAACAGACAGACTCTGCAAACCACTGTGAAGTGCATAGCAAAGAATACTTTCCAGAGCACCAGTTATCAGCGATGTTCCCAGATCCATTCACATATTGGGCATGAGAAGAATGATCGCTTAACATATTGATTGCCACGAGGCCACTGGTGGTTTTGCAGCAGAGTCTTATACCTGACATTATGTGCCTAGCCTGGCATAGTGGTGAAACATTCATCTATGTGCATGTGGCAGTCAGGCAGTCATTATGTTAAACTTGGTTCTTCGAGCTCACTGAGGAGGTTTTCATGGAGCGCCTTACGCCTGTCTTCAAGCTTTTGCCTGGTCTGTTCTTTCAGCATATCCCTAATGCTCCCATGAAGGTCAAACAAATCTCTGATTTTTGTTGTGCTGCCATTATTTATACAAGTTCTATATCTCCTATCAGTCATGTTTCATATAGATTCCACACACTTGAACAGTATTCTAAGATGGGTCACACAAGTGATTGGTAAGCAATCTCTGCTGTAGACTCCCTGCATTATCACAGTATCCTACCAATGAACCCAAGTCTGCCATCTGGTACTTTTATTTTAAAATTCTGAAAAAATATACTGATTGTTTTTAAACAACAGAAAATCCAGTATGGAATAACGACAAAGGATAGATTGCTATTCACTACACAGAGGACAATCTGAGTCACAGGCAGGCACAAGTCTTCTACCATATTCCATAAACATTTTAAATTTTTCAGTTAGACTTAACCCAAACATTTAAGTGTTATTAGTAGATGTGACTCTTCGACATGAATGTCACAGTCAATATTTACCGGTTCAGGACCATACTTAAATATCAATATCTTTTTAAAAATTATATTATGTGTAAAAGTAGACAACAATTAATGAAATCTATATTTTTGTAAATTTTTTGTGGTGAGCCCGTAGTACCACCCCGTCCCCAATTGGTAACACGTTACAGAAAATGCATTGGTATTGCCCTATGTTTAAGGTTGAATATTCTATGTTGTACAATCACATTAATGTGACCACAGCCTACATTCAAAGTCAATGCACAATAACAATTCACATACAGCAGGTAGCAGCACTGTTAGTGTAGGGCATATAGAGTGTGTTGGGGTACGTGCCAAAAAGTAGTTGTTGTAATGCAGAAACAAAGTGATTTAGCTGAAGTCCAACAGGATATGATCATTGGCTTGTAGGCCAAGGATGAAAGCGTTTCTTGTATAGCGAAGTTAGTAAGCTGTTTGTTTGCTGTTGTGGTTGAAGTACAGGGTGGTTATAATAAAAGTTAAACTCTCAAAACACTGTAGAAATAACACTACTGGCCAGAATGATGTCAAATTGCAACAGAACATTATTGGAGAAGGGGGAAAACATACGGAAGAAGAAAAAAAATAATGTGAAAATTGATCAATAGATGGCGCAGTATGTGTCGGAATACGTAATGAAAACACCTGTCATGCGCACGACCCACTGAAGTTGGTATAAACACACCGGGTACACAGCTCCTTTCATCTGCGATGTTCACCATGAATGTCACAATGCAGGATCACACTCTGTTTGTAAAACTGTATTACAAGAATGATGACTGTGTACACGTCACTCTGCCGAAGTTCTGGACACTGAAGGGTTTGAAAAAAGCCATTGGTCCGACAACTGCCATGGATCTACAGAAAATAATTTGGAAATTCGAGAAGACAGGTTCCTTTACTGTGCAACTTGGTAGAGGGAGGAAACGAATTGATTCAACATCAGTGGAAGCAGTGCCCACAGCAATGCAGGGGATAAGTGGTGGTGTGCAAACGTGTAGTGCACGAAGAATTACCAGAACATTGGACATACTAATGAACACAGTGCCTAAAATCCTATGAAACATCCTTCTTTGCTATCTGTTCAAAACTACCCAGGTGCACGAGCTGCTTCCTGTTGACCTGCCAGCAAGAGAAATCTTTGCTTTAGAATTTCTTGCTCACATGGAAGTGGACAATGAAGATTTTGTGGACAGACAAAGCCCACGTCCATCTGACAGGATATGTCAATACATAGAATTTTTGAATATGGGCAATGGAAAATCCACACGCAAATCAACCAGTACCACTTCATCCTGATAAGTTCACTGTGTGGTGCAGGTTTACGGCATCTTTTATCATAGGGCCACATTTTTTTGAACAGGTAGGTGCTTCCGGTCCTGTTACCTGTACCATCACTGATAAGTGCTGTGAGTGTCTCTTGCACAACCACATCTTTCCAGCTCTCTGACAGTGTGGATGTGTGAATGGAATCATTTTTATGCAACATGGCGTACCTCAACACATTGCAAGTCCAGTTAAGCAGTTGCTGAAGCGCCATTTAGGAAATTAGAATTATTATCCACCATTTCCCTACAGCCTGGCCGTCACAATCACCTGATCTCAATACGTGTGACTTCTGGCTGTGGGGCTATCTGAAAGATGTTGTGTTCAGTGTTCCGATTGCAAGCTTAGGTGCATTGAAGGCACACATTGTGCAATACATCCAGAGTGTGATCCCAGAAATACTTTGATCAGTTGTGGAACATGCTGTTTCTCGATTTCAACTTGTTGCAGAAAAAGGTGGACAGCATATTAAACGTTATTTGCACCAGTCACACGGAAATTAATAATCCAATTTGATTTTGATTAATGCCTTTTTTTGAGGTTTTTGGCCTCAGGACAATTAAAAACTGATGTGACTGATGCTTTTTATGCGGTTTTTGGCCTCTGGACAGTTAAAAACTGATTTGAGTGATGCTTTTTATGCAGTTTTTGTTCTCATGACAGTTATAAACCAATTTTTCCCATCAAATGTGATATGACCTTGCCATGATGGATGTGCTTATGTAACTAACATTATCACACCTGTACACCCTTGCACACTGAGTAGTACAGTTTGTTTAATGTGAAACGTACACCTTAGGCATTGTTGTATGATTCATTTGTCATCTGTCATTGACCACTATTAAATTATGATGCTTACAACTCCATCTATTGCTGCATTTTGTAACTATTTATTTTTCTTCTGCCATATGTTTTCCCCCTTTTCTGATAATATTCCATTGCAATTTGACATCATTCTGACCAGTGGTGTTATTTCTACGGTGGTTTCAAAGTTTAACTTTATTTATAATCGCCATTTATATCGTGCATGGCAAAATGGCATGATCCAAAACTGATGCTGAGGCAACTGAGTTGCACCATAGGCCAATAGACGACAGGGGTGAGTGATGGGTGTAGAGATGTATACAGGTGAATATACATGCAACTGTTAAGCAACTGACTGCCCATGCTACCAACAGTGTCTCCCCAATGACCGTTCAGTGAATGTTGTACATGTGGGTCTCCGCAACAGCCACCTAGTGCGTGCACCCAAGCTGTCTGTCATTTGTTGGCAAGTGGATTGTCCACTCAGTGGTAGCAGGTGACCTTTTCAAACAAATCACATTTTATGCTCTGTAAGACAGATGTTGTTGGTGTGCATGGCGTGAAACATGTGAAAGCAAACAAGGAGGTAGCGTTATGATCTGGGGAATGTTTTCATGGAATTTCCCGGCTGATCTTGTCATTCTGGAAGTCACACTGGATCAATTTTCCTCAACACAGTGGAATTACCAGCAGGACAATGAAGCCAGAGATTCTGTGTGTGTGTGTGTGTGTGTGTGTGTTTGTGTGTATGTGTGTGTGTGAGTGTGTGCGCGTGCGCGTGCGCGCGCGTGTGCAATTGTGTAATTCTGACTTGTTTGGCAGTCTTTTTATTTTGCCTATCAGTGGCTCATCATCTCTGCTATATGGTGAGTAGCAATGTACTCTTTTCATAATATTTAAGTTAAATACTTAGTGACAGTGAGCCTAAATAGCCTTCAAATCACAGTTCACCAAAAATAACACAACATGTCATTATCTTTTGCACATACATGTTCCATTATTCACAAAAAAGAAAAAAGTTAATAATATACTAGTCACAGGTGGGTAATAATAAACATTACTGTACAAAATATGTATGTAATTAACTTCCTAATTTACTTTGACCATTCCTAGTTAATGCTTTTGTTATAGGGTGAAATCAGTAATTGTTTCATGACTTAGATTCTATTGTTGACTCATAAACAAATATCAATTCTGTAATAACTATAAACTTTTGGAAGAATAACTGCTAGGATTAGGATTTTTAAAGAATTTATTTGGCTCTATTCGAAAACATAATAAAGCCAGCGGTAAATTAATTCCAAAATACTTACCAGATTTGTCAAAAGTATTGTTTGTATAGCTATATCAGTTGATTTCATTATTTAAACAAATAATTCAGCATAACCTTTGTAGTAGGAGGAACTATTAAAAAGGAGGAATTTTTTTATGTATTCAGTTAACTGAATGAGTTATGTTTTAATTGTAGTTTCTGTAACTTAAACATCAGACAATGTATAGTTTCATTGACTATTAGTGTGACGATATACACTCCTGGAAATAGAAAAAAGAACACATTGACACCGGTGTGTCAGACCCACCATACTTGCTCCGGACACTGCGAGAGGGCTGTACAAGCAATGATCACACGCACGGCACAGCGGACACACCAGGAACCGCGGTGTTGGCCGTCGAATGGCGCTAGCTGCACAGCATTTGTGCACCGCTGCCGTCAGTGTCAGCCAGTTTGCCGTGGCATTCGGAGCTCCATCGCAGTCTTTAACACTGGTAGCATGCCGCGATAGCGTGGACGTGAACCGTATGTGCAGTTGACGGACTTTGAGCGAGGGCGTATAGTGGGCATGCGGGAGGCCGGGTGGACGTACCGCCGAATTGCTCAACACGTGGGGCGTGAGGTCTCCACAGTACATCGATGTTGTCGCCAGTGGTCGGCGGAAGGTGCACGTGCCCGTCGACCTGGGACCGGACCGCAGCGACGCACGGATGCACGCCAAGACCGTAGGATCCTACGCAGTGCCGTAGGGGACCGCACCGCCACTTCCCAGCAAATTAGGGACACTGTTGCTCCTGGGGTATCAGCGAGGACCATTCGCAACCGTCTCCATGAAGCTGGGCTACGGTCCCGCACACCGTTAGGCCGTCTTCCGCTCACGCCCCAACATCGTGCAGCCCGCCTCCAGTGGTGTCGCGACAGGCGTGAATGGAGGGACGAATGGAGACGTGTCGTCTTCAGCGATGAGAGTCGCTTCTGCCTTGGTGCCAATGATGGTCGTATGCGTGTTTGGCGCCGTGCAGGTGAGCGCCACAACCAGGACTGCATACGACCGAGGCACACAGGGCCAACACCCGGCATCATGGTGTGGGGAGCGATCTCCTACACTGGCCGTACACCACTGGTGATCGTCGAGGGGACACTGAATAGTGCACGGTACATACAAACCGTCATCGAACCCATCGTTCTACCATTCCTAGACCGGCAAGGGAACTTGCTGTTCCAACAGGACAATGCACGTCCGCATGTATCCCGTGCCACCCAACGTGCTCTAGAAGGTGTAAGTCAACTACCCTGGCCAGCAAGATCTCCGGATCTGTCCCCCATTGAGCATGTTTGGGACTGGATGAAGCGTCGTCTCACGCGGTCTGCACGTCCAGCACGAACGCTGGTCCAACTGAGGCGCCAGGTGGAAATGGCATGGCAAGCCGTTCCACAGGACTACATCCAGCATCTCTACGATCGTCTCCATGGGAGAATAGCATCCTGCATTGCTGCGAAAGGTGGATATACACTGTACTAGTGCCGACATTGTGCATGCTCTGTTGCCTGTGTCTATGTGCCTGTGGTTCTGTCAGTGTGATCATGTGATGTATCTGACCCCAGGAATGTGTCAATAAAGTTTCCCCTTCCTGGGACAATGAATTCACGGTGTTCTTATTTCAATTTCCAGGAGTGTATAAAGGACCGATTTTTGGTTCCGAGACAGTCAGTCCATGGTCGATTTTCAGACGGTATCGGTTAGAGTAACAACAATGCATCAACTTAACAGTGCAATTAGTGTAACACAAATATGCTGTGTGTTAAGACAATGACAACATCTGTTCAAGTTATTTCAGAAATAGTGTCACATGTATTCTGCAAGAACTGTGTGATTAGGCTTTTACTGCTCATAGATGTTCAACAGCAAACTATTGCAGCAGTATGCTGATGTCTGCTTGCAACCTATTAATGAGGCTTATCAACATTTACCAATAGTGAACTGGCCATATAACTCTGTAATATTGGTGTGGGGGGGGGGGGGGGGGGGGGTGTTGAATACTGAAAGTAAAGAACTGTGAAACGCAACTATCGGCTACATCATTTACATGACTCAGTGTTGAATTTCCACCCCTCCCCCCCTTTTTCAGCCAGTATAACAATGCAGTATGTTGACACCAAGGGTGTGAAATAAAGCAGGCAAATGTCACATGTTCATAGACTGAAAAACTTTGGGGAGGGTGTGGTATATAAAGACTAGTGTAATGATATTTTTTGATTTTAATAATTGCATTATTGTTTACAAAACTGCATGGTGAAAATTTAATAACGTAGATGACCTATAGACACAACAATCATCTGACTTAGCTAAAACATATAGAAGTTGGTTGGAAAAATAAAAAAATTGTCAGTACTATTTGATTAGCATTCTCTATACCCATGCAGTGAATTACCTACTTACATATACAGTTGTCACATTAGAAATTTTGTTAATTTGTGCAAATTTTTTGTGAAGGTTTTAACTGAATGATGGCGGTTGTTATCTAGTTCAGAAAAAATAGGGCAACGTAAGTATAAATTCAAATCATGGAATCTAAAATGCATAATAGCACAATTGGTAAAAGTAAATTTGTATGTGATTGATCTTAACTTATGAATACATTGTATTTTCAGTTACAGTAATTAGTTTTAGGAAAACTGAAACAGGTCACTGGGAAGGTGCTCTCAAGGCTTTCTAATGAGTGGGATCAATTCTGTCAAAACCAATTATTAGCTCACTCAGATTTCATCACTTCACATTGTTGTAACAACTTCAGTTAGCCATTTCCTTTAATTAATAAAGTTTTCATTCAAACTAAATATGCAGCAGACTTTGTAGTCAGGAAAGCCATGGCCTGGGTATGTCGTTTTTAAGATACGACCACTTCAGCTGTGAGTCCAACAATGAACAAAAAGATAGATTGCTATTTACGGGTAAAGATAACATGCTAAGTTGCAGACAGACACAATTATGAAACACGTAAACATAAGCTTTTGGGTGCAGCCTTCGACGGAAAAAGAGAAAAACACACCATTCATTCACACAGGCAAGCACACTTCACACACACATGACCACACAACTTAAGTGTGTTAGCTTTACCTGTAAATAGCAATCTGTCTTTTTCTACATTGTTGATATTCCTACCTGGAACTTACATTTTTTTTTTTTTTTTTTATTCTGCTGAAGAGGTGTAAGTCCTTTATTTATAAGCATGACCAGTTTCACAACATTTTAACAGCATTATCAGGTGCAATAAAATCAAGTCATGTTCCAATCAGGAAAAGAGAATGGGATGATCCAACATTCATAGTCAGAAATTTTTTGCTAAGTAGCAGATGTCAAATATAAAACAGCATAGAACGCTCCCGTGATACCATGAGTACCAGCATCTGGTGAGCTGGTGGGTCCCCATTTACCGAAAAAGTGATCAAAAACCTGCCATAATAATCATCTGTGGGATTACGTAAAATAGTGGTGGTAAATGAGTGACAGTGAGCTGCTTAATTGTACACAGTCCCATAGACGATCACATATGGTTGATTTTTGATCACTTTTGGCATATGGGACCCATTAGCTCACCAGATTCTGGTAATCGTGGTATCACAAGAGTGTTCTATGTTTCTTGTGCTGTTTTACAGTTGACGTCTGTTATTTAATGAAAAATTGCGGACTACATATACTGAGTCATCCAATTCTCTTCCCTTAATTTGAACATGACTTGATTTTATTGCACCTGATGATGCAGTTAAAATGCTGTGAAACTGGTCGTGCTTATAAATAAAGGACTTCCAGCTGAAGTGGTCTTATCTTCATAATGAAACTAAATATACCATTTGGTAATTCTGAAACAAGCTGTGGAATAAGAATTTAATCATTTGGAATATGTACATGGCTTAAGTCATGACTGCATAAATACAGTTACTTGAAAGACAAGCAGACACTTATTAACAGGAGTAGAACAACAACAAGTGGAATAGTTTCAACTTGGTTTGTTTCAACTGGAGCAGTAAATCTGTGTCTTCCTCAGATATTTCTGCTTTTTCTCTCTGCATCCACAGTTGCAACTACTGTGTCATCCATGAGTGTCTGCACACTAACTTTGGTGCGACTGATAACCTATGCATATGACTATAATTTATTTAGAATTTGTGAGAGATCTTTCAAGAAGATTCTGCTGTGATAGTCACTGAAGGCTTCATGCATTGCCATCTTCACAACCAAGTTGCCATCTTCACAACCAAAGATATTCCATTCAGTCTCTCTATCTATGGCACTTCGCTTTCTTTTTCCTCTTTTATGCAGAAGTCACTATTGCTTTACAAATTTCTGTGTAGTGACTGCATATCATGAGGGGACCCTCACATCTTGAAATGTCCTACAAGGCATATATCAACCCAACAAATTGTCACTATTCCTTTATACGATGCCGAAACAAAACTTAGCACATTGTTTTAGGAGTATCCAATTCACTCAAGATTTATTGTTGCAACAGTGCATACAAAGAACATGAAACAATTACTTTACAGACCAACTGCACAAGCGGTTCTGAGGTACCAGGTGCTGATCAATGCTGAAACACTCATACTAGCAAGTGGTGTAGCCTCAACAGGTGGCAATGCAAGTGCTGACTATGGCAACTAGTTTATTGTACAGATGGTGATTGCTGTTCTGGCATATTTTATGACACACCTGCTTGACCTGTTCAAGTAGTTCTTTAACAGTTGTTGGTTGACAAGTTGTGTGAATCATTTCTCATCCCACTTTGTCTCACAAGTGCTCAATTGGAAACAAGTGCAGAAATCAAGCTGGCCAGGGAAATTGCTGCACGTGTTGGAGAGCACATTGAGTTTCATGGGCAAGCATTATCCTGTTGTAATGACACATCGCCTACCTGTTGCAAAACAACAAAAGAATGGGTCTAACAACGTTCTGCATGTATGGGTTAGCACCCCCTCCAGAAACATTAAAGATGAATGAGAGCCTATTGCACCCCAGACCATAAGGCCTCGTGTGGAGCCACTGTGTGTTGGACAAATGCACTCTATGAGACAGCACTCACCAGGTCTGCATCATACTCACAAATGACCATCTCTTGCATGCAGGCACAATCTGCTTTCATCGCTGAAGATCACAGTGCGCCATTCCAATGACCATGTGATCCTCTGATGGCACCAGCTGAGCCATGCACATTAGTGCTTTGGCAGAGTGTAAGACAGATAGAGGTGTGCATGCCCATAGTCCCACTGCTTATAATTGATTCACAACAGTTCATTTTGACACATCTGGGCTCACAAACCTTCTTGTCTGTGCTGTGGTTGCTGTATGGTCAGCTACTGCTGTCCTTACAATAATCCTGGAGGGCATCTGTGCTGTATGGAAATCCAGAACCTGTGAGAATGTTCACGTGACCACTGATAAAAGAATCATTGCATAACTGGTGCAGCATGTCCAACTTGAGTAGTTCTTTGAAAGGACCATCATGTCACTTGGTAGGCCACAGTTTGACCCCTTTCAAACTCATTTTGTTAGCTGTAGGAAGCACAATTGTGTCTCCATGGCACTGTTGCCTGACTGCTTCACACATTTGCATCACCCAGCCTTTGGGCTGTGACATTCCCTTAAAGTGTAGCCACAGATGGTACTCTGGTAGCTGTCACTTTGCAGTCTGTTGCTAGACAACACTGAAACCATTATCAGTACATCTAATATCCCCCAGGTGGCATATACCATTATCGGATCAAAATCAATGACATCTTTCCAGGTGTACCATTTCTTTGTTCCAGCAATGTACTTGAGGAACAGTTTCTTTAAATGCTTCTGCTGAAAGGTAAACATTTTGAGTTCCTCTTTGAGACATGCCACAACTGGATCTTTATCTAACTCACGAAATACATAAATCTTATTACTTGATTTAGCTGCCCTTTGACCCTACTTTCATTGTCGCTACAATTACCTCATTGTCACTGATACCACTGTCAATACTGATATCCTCAAAGAGCTCATTTTCATTTTTTGCCATTAGGTCTAATATATTTCCATCCTGAGTGGGCTCCTGATTATCTACTCTTGGTAGTTTTCAGAGAAGGCATTTAGAAATATTTCACCTGACATCTCATCATGCCCAACACTTGGTGTTAGGTAATTGAAGCCTTCTCCACTGATGACAATTTGATTGGGGAATATTTGTACTAATGATCTGATGTCTTCTCTAAAGTTTTTACTTACGTCAGTGGTTGAGTCTCAAGCTCGACAAAGATCCAATTACTTGTTTATACACACATTTGATACAGTCTTACCTAGACAATTTTTCATGTATCTTCAATTTCACCATTTATCTAGTCTTATATATTCAATGTGAAGAATATAATTTTTTCTTTCTGTTCATGTATTGCTTTGTGTTCACATATACAAGGTCTGTTCAAAAAATTCTTTAACATTCATAATTTCATACCAATGGTGTTTTGGAGCAAAACGTGGTAGGCACCCGTGCACACGCCTGTGTTTAATGTGTAACTGCCACAAGTTTCATTGCTGTGTATCTGCTAGTTATTGTTCAGTGCTGTACTAAGTAGAACATTATGTCGCACAGTTTGTGAATTTCAAGATGGCAGAGTTAGAAGAGCAACGTGTCTGCATTAAATTTTCCATGAAACTCAAGAAGACTTTGACAGAGTCACACCAAATGATGCAGGAAGCCCAAGGTGATGAGTGCTTAAGCCTTACTTGGTGTTACAAATGTTTCACATGGTTTTTAATAGCTGGACGGAAGTTAAAGATGACCCTCATTCAAGAAGCCCTTCAACGTCTACCAACAATGCTCACGTGAGAAACATCAATGAAATTGTGCATGCCAATCAACAACTGACCGTCTGAGAAGAAGAATGTAACATTTCAATTAGATCATGTCATGAAACCCTGACATAGCACCTTTGCCACCAAGTTCATCCCACAGCTCATGAGTCAAGACCAATAAGACCTTCACCCCACAATCTGTGAAGAGCTTTAGGATCGCGCAAATGAGACTGAGATGTTCCTTAAGAGAATCATAACTGGTGACAAGATGTCAGTCTACAGTTAGGATGTTGAGACTAACGTTCAATCTCCACAGTGGGTCAGGAAAGTTTCTCCATGATCAAGAAAAGTTTGTCAAGTCAGGTCAAATGTCAAAGCCATGCTGATAGTTTTCTTTGGCTTTGAAGTATTTGTTCATCATGTATTCATGCCACATCAACAAACTGTTAATCAATGGTACTATTGGAATGTGTTGTGATGCCTGCGAGAAAATGTGATTAGGAAACGGCCTGAAATGTGGCAAGCAATTCATGGCTCTTGCATCACGATAATGCACCTACACACACTATTCCACAAAAAACGAAATCTCTGTAATGCCTCAACCTCTCTACTCCCCAGACCTGGCTACTGTGGACTTTTTTAATCTCCAAAGTTGAAAACCGTATTGAAAGGACGAAGATTTGCAACAATAGATGAGATAACACAAAAGTCACAGACAGTGCTTCCCTCAGTCAAGCAAGAGGAATACCAAGACTGCTTCTGGAAGTGGAAACAGTGATGGAGTGGTGTATCAATTGAGGTGAAGAGTAATTCAAAGGAGACAGGGCATAATAAGTAAATGTAAGCACAGAAAAATTTTGTGGACAAAGTTCTGGAATTTTTTGAACAGACCTCGTATTTCCAAAGGAATGTTTCTACATATAAAAAAAAGAGTGCTCCCATAAAAAATGGTGGCAAGCTATAGTTTCATATGTAATGTTCTACAAAAGTAATACTCAGCTATAAAAATTAGCAAACATATATTCCACTGCGGTGATGGATGATGATGATGAAAGTGAGCAAAATAATCAAAAAGGTTTGCCACAATCCAGAAGGTTGTCAATAAGTCATAGGACAATGATACAGGTAAGATGACAGAACAGATCCTGATGCTCGGCAGCAATCATGGAACGAACATGCCAGAGCTTCGACAAGGCTGTGTAAGTAAAATCTATCAAGTCACCAGTGTTTTTAAAATGAGTGTTGTGCTTGACACAGCCTTCTTGTCTAGCTTACACTGCAACCATAGCTACTTACATGAGGAAGACGTGGCAAGTACTGCTGAAATAACATCACACACCAATGTGAACATTGTGTCACCCTTCCAACAGTTTGATCAGTCCACAATGAATCATCATGTGCAGCAGGTGAATACTAAGCTTCAAAGTTTATTGTCACAAGTAGACTGTTCACAAATTAAACTTACTGCTGCATGGCCATTAAATCAGCAACATCACAATTGCTTCTAAATTCAACTGGGAAAACGACTGCTTGGCCATAAACATTAAATGCAAATAGGACAACACCTGTCGAGTTCCGGTAATAGTTAACACTCAAAGAAGATCATTTCTAGGATGTATGTTAAAGGAAGTTACAGAGTAAATGTTGTACCTTTTGATAATTTAGCTTATGTCTAATGCAAACACTATGGAACTTGCCAGAAATGCTATAGATTATCTATACTACTTACAAATATTTCATCAAAATATAAGAAGTTTTTTAAATAAAAATGAAGACCTGCTGCTTTCTTTTCAAGAAACAGCTGACACAGATGGAACTATTGCTCATGTGCTCTGCTTAACTGATCACCATCTAGAAGCTTCAGAAATAAAACAGATACATTTAAGTAGTTATAGAATTCGTTCTTACTACTGTAGGATCAATTTAGAGGGAGGTGGCACATTACATGAGCAATACTATTAGATCACAAGTCATGAATGCGACTCAGTACTGTATTAAACAGCATTCTGAATGCTGTGGTATCAAATCAGAACTGGAAACTCAGTCCCTCATAATAACAATAGTTTACGGGGTACCTATGCGAACATTCTAAACCTCCTTTCCCAGATAGTAACAGTTCTTACAAAACTTCATAGGAATAACAGTAAGATTATAGTGTGGGGTGATTTTAACATTAATTTTCTTTTAAATGAAACACTTATAAGCAATGTCAATCATTATTGTCAACTTACAACTTTCTACATATGATCGCATTCCCATCAAGGGTATATAGTGAAATATGACATTTATTTATTTTATTTATTTCATTCATGTTCTGTAGACCCATTAGCAATAAATCGCTTGGGTGTACAACTTGTCATTTACATAGATTTGAGACATTTGTTTGTAATAATAGGTTGTACAATGAATAATATATTACATAGAAAAAATGTTTACAAGAATTGTTTTTTGTAAAAAGTTACAAATTACATTGAACAGACTTACAATAGATCAAAATCAATACACATATTCTCATACATAAATTCATCCCGTGAGTAAATGGTTTTACTTAGAAGATACTGTTTAAGTTGGTATTTAAAAGTAGGTGGATCAGTAACTGACATTTTTATTGCCTGAGGGAGAGCATTAATATTTTTATGCAAGAGTAGTGCACTCCTTTTTGCACCATACTTAGATTCTTTTGCTGAAGATGTAGTTTTTATATAGGTAAGGAATGTGTAAGGACCAGTTTAGATTGCTATTAACAAGTAGACCCAGGAACCTTGTTGACTCCACTCTTGCTAAATTCCCATCATTGTATTTAACATTAATCTCCCCTTCGATATTTTGGCTTGTATGGAATTGAATCAATTGAGTTTTCTCAAAATTTAGTGATAATCCATTAGAGGTAAACCAGTTAAAGGTCTCCTGAAAAATTTCATTTACAGTGATTTCAGAATTAGTATTTGTTGAATTGTCTACCAGAATCATCGTGTCATTGGCAAACAAAGTAAATTTTATCTTAGCCATTGTACACATTGGAAGGTCATTTATGAAAATAAGGAAAAGTAGAGGACCCAGAATAGAGCCCTGTGGGACTCCACAGTTTATTGTGCCCCAATAAGAGGACACTGGTTCCCTGCTTCTCCAGTTAACCCATAAAATTCTTCCTTTCTCAGAAAAACCTCATGGTTCACGCAATCAAACGCCTTAGAAAGGTCACAAAAAATTCCAGTTGAAGAATTTTATTATTGATTGATTCAAAAATTGCCTTGGTGAAAGAATATATTGCATCTTCTGTTGAGATGTTTTTCTGGAAACCGAATTGACTTTTATTGAGACTATTGTATTAAATAAGATGTTCAGGAATCCTTCTGTGTACAAGTTTCTCGAGAATCTTGGAGAAACATGTTAAGAGTGAAATAGGACGATAATTGGTTACTTCGTTTCTGTCACCCTTCTTGTACAATGGTTTCACCACTGCATATTTAAGTCTATCACGGACAATTCCTAGTCTCAGTGATTCATTAAAGATGACATTTTTAGGACAGCATGTCCCATTTCCAAGCTTCCATGACTATGAAAGACATTTGTGACACTTAGCAATAAGTAGGTATCAGTATTAGGACATCCCACTGTGGGAGATACGAGCAAAAATCAGAAAGTAACTGACAATGATTTTATTACCAAAAAGATTAATAGGTAACAAAACAAAAAAAATCACACATGAACTTACATCTTTTACCTACTTTTCTACATAGTCGCAATCATTCTCAACACATTTCACCCATTGTGGTACACTTGCAATATGCCCTGGCTGTAGAAGCCCATTTCATTGGAGTATACCCATCTTCGGACCACTGATTTCACTTCCACATCTGTTGCAAAGCACTGGCCAGCCAGGAATTTCTTCCTGGGACCAAACAGAAGAAAATTCGATGGTGCATGGACAGGATTGTGTGGTGGATGTTGGAGCACCTCCCACACAAATTTGGCAACTTTCTCAGCAGAAACATAGAAGTGAGCATTGTCATAAAGAAGTCTGACAATGTCAGCATTAATGTGGCATTTGTCATGAAGGGCAGAACAACTTACCCAAAGTTTTAATGTAGACTACAGCATTCAAAGTGGTCCCATATTCAGCAAAGTCCATCATGCATATCTCAGAACACTGTCAAAAGCAGTTTTCAAGCAGTTTGAGACACTTTGATATTCGCTGGCCTTTTTGGTTATCTGTCAGTTCTTAGGCACCCAGCAAGCTATAGCTTTATGAAATTTGAAAGTGTCATGAACAATATCAAACATTGCACCATTGGAAATGTTGAACTGCTGAGATAAGGTTCACAGTTGCACACTCCAGTCTTTCAAAATTGCTGCCTTAATGGCTCTGACATTCTGCAGCTGCCTGGAGCATGGCGAATTGCAAATGTTCACATGGTCCTCTTGGAAGAATGCACACCACCTCAAGACTTTTCAACGGTCCATACAATTGTCACTATACACACATGCAAGCCCTCATGAATTTCGCTTGGTTTATGCCCTTTGGCCCACAAACATCAAACTACACTTCGCTGCTCTTCACAAGTTGATGACAGTAACATGTGTACCATATCTGTTTCATAGTCCAGGTTTCTCTCACTAGAGCTGCACATGAAAACAAAATACCCTCTTTAAAACAAACTTCAGACTATATCATTGTGAAAATTCAACATTCCAACTGCAAAAACAGGGAGAAAAAAAAATTATTGTGCATTACTCTCAAATCCTCCCTTGTATTATTACAATATGTGCAGACGGGAGAACTTCTTGAACTCACAACTTTCACATGACAAGGTGACAATGAGCCTCCACATGTTCTGTGTGGCCACCTGTTCCTTGACATCATGCTTTGAAGGTGTTTAGAAAACAAGAAGAACAAGAGGCAAAGTCTTTGCTACGATGGACGCCAAGAAAAATAACTGTCAAATTGGTGCATGTAAAATATACTTGTCTTACTTTTGCACAAGTTACATATCTATAAGACAATCTGTCAACTCACTTAGTATATGAGATTATGTTGTCGTAAAAGAAAGTGTGAATGAAAAAAGTTTAAAGTTCAGTTGTTATGTCATTCGAGTAGCATGGAGGATGCTCTCTCAAATCATCCATCCATGCACAAGGAGACAAAGTTCTCTGAAGATTACAGTGAAGTAAAAATACAGGCTCAAATAGTGGAAACTCCAAGTAGGAATATCAACAATGTAGGAACAGATAGATTTATACTTACTGGAAAGAAGGCTCGTTAAGTTGCAGACAGACACAATTAAATTGTCCCTGTCTGCAACTTGTCATGTCTTCTTTATAGTAAGTAGCAATCTATCTTTTCCTACATTGTTAAAAACACAGGCTGTAATAAATAGTCCATCTGATCATGATGGTCAGACAACAACTTTAAAACAAGCAAGCATAAAAACAGTAAATATTCACACCTAAGTGAAACATGTACTGAACTTACTAGATGGTTCAGAAATAGTATACCAGATGGTCAGAATGAATAAGAAATTCAGTTCATTTTGAACTTACATCTCAAACACTCAGAAGAAGCTTAATTTTCCCAAAGATGGATTAAAATCATACCTATCTGTTGTGGAAGCAAGGCGTGGTCAAAAACTGCTATTAAATTACTGTATCTCATGCTAAAAAGAAGAATCTATGTAGAATGTAGAACTAGCAGAAGCCTAGCAGACAAATAACATTACAAGAAATATTGTAAAATCCAAACATGTAACCAGGAAGGCCAAAAACTTGTCCTATGAACAGAAAATTAGCAGGTAAAATAACAAAGTAAAACCATATGGAAGATCATAAAAAGTGAGATACACAGGAGCATAAACTCAGAACAAGCAATGATACCACATCCTCTGGTGCAGATCAGACCAGACAAAAATAATCAAAAAGTTTCAGCCTCAAAATTTAATAAATTTTTCTCACTGTAGATGAAAAAACAAAGAATCATATTAACTGATCTCCCACAGAAGCCACAGAGCTGCTTAATAACATGCAAACTACATCACACATAGCACTTCATTTACAAAGGACAACTCCTAAGGAAATCATAAAATTACTCAGAAGCATTCAGTGCTCTGGATACCATGGTGTTTCAAGTAATAATCACGTGGAAATTTAATCACATTGTGTTATTTGTGTTGACTGGTTGGTTGATTTAGAGGAAGGGACCAAAAAGTGAAGTCATTGGTCCCATCAGGTTAGAGAAGGTTGGGAAAGGAAGTCAGCTATGCCCTTTCAAAGGAATCATCCCAGCATTTGCCTGAAGCAAATTAGTAAAATCTCAGAAAACATAAATCAGGATGGCCGGACACAGGTTTGAACCGTCGTCCTCCTGAATGCGAGCCCAGTGTCCTAACCACTGTGCCACCTCGCTGGGTAATCCATCAATGAATGGTACTTCCAGATAGACTAAAACCTGGAGTAATGATGCCAATCCACAAATATGAAGAGAAGCATGTAATATTCAACTACTAGCCCATCTCTTTGTTGCCAGTACTTTCAAATTTATCTGAAAGAATAGTGTATGACCGGATTTATAACCATGCTACACAAAATGGCTTACTGACAACTTCATAACTTGGCTTTGATAACAGATTTTCCACAGAGAGAGCTATGTTTAGTTTAACAGATGTAATCCTAAGAGAACTAAATTGGTGAAGGTATACAATAAACATCTTTGGTTACTTTGCTAAGCCATATGACTGTGGAGGGACTTCACCAATGATAGTGGCAGTGGAGGAGGCTGTGGCCAGTGTAGTAGTGGCTGCGAGAAGAATATTTAAAGAGGAAATTAGTGTGCTTTACACTGTACGTACACATATCATGTTGTACCACTGCACTTTATTATTTAATAAAGTGCATTTTATCTGCAACCACGTCATTATTAGTCAGTGTCTTTATCCTTTCCCAGGGAAAAATCCACAACTGTGAAGATCACTTTCACACTATGGTAACAAAGACAAACCTTTGACTTGATTGGAATCTTACTTACACACAGATTCCCCCAGTGCCCGAACCTTACGCCACTGATTTTCTTGATATACTTTATTGATCTACCTATTGCAATTAATTCAGAGAAAAGAAAGTAATATTTGGTGATGATACAAGTATTCTGATCAAAGGACCCGACTCCACTATGCAGCCAACATTAACCAAACATGCAAATGGTTCACAGAAAATAGTCTAACACATTTTTTAAACTAATATTATGCAGTTCAGACAACAAATAAAAAGCTTATATTTCCAGAAATGGATATTAGCAATCAGAAAATTAATAAAATCTCATATACCAAATTCCTAGGCATCTGGATGGACACCCAGTTAAGATACAATGAGCAAGTTGATCAGCTGCTCAAGAAACTTAGCATCAAATCAAATTCTTTGCACTGGGGGCCATTTCTTGGCAGAGAAATAATTTTGATTATCTCCTCTGGCATAATCTTCTGGGGAAATGCTGCTGCAGTTGAAAAAGCTCTCAAACCTCAAAAACAAGCAGTGAGATTAACAGATCACTCTGCAGGGATCTCTTCAGGTCTCTCAGGATATGTACTATTATAGATCCACAATGATGATTGTAGCCAACAACAGGGAATATTTTCAGACAGTTTGATATCCATAGTTATGACACAAGACATGTCAAAAATTGCCACCAATGGACTGCAACTCTCATGAAAGTACATAAGGGAGTCGCTGAGTCAGGTATAAAACTATACGATAACTTTCCCATCAATCCAAAAAGAGGAAATTAACAATGTATAGGTAATCACAAGGAATATAATATCATTCTCCATACATCAATTTATTTATAAAATGAATGAATTCTTAGTTGTAAGGTATCCCTTAGTGTAAGATTAGAGGAAACCACTTAGTAAAAACACATTCTTACAACATGTACGTGATACTTTTATTTATGTTATGGAGATAACATGTTGTATTTTAATTCAAATTATAATGAGAAAATGTGTACTTTCATTTATTCTCCATTTTCAGGTACTCAAACTTATGCCGGTAAACTGCAGGTTGAAATATAATATGGAGCCAATTGTTCTTAGAAATGTATAATCCTTGTGTTTCATCATTATAAAATGATATAGGATTTGTCGTATATGATCTTACATAGATAACAGGACATGAAGGATTTCCAGTTAAAACTTGCCTAATAAAATATCCTTACATATAACATGAAACCATACACATAACAATAGTCATAATATGTTAAATTACAATAATAAATTAATACAATTTATTTTCCAAATGAGCACTTTGGGTCTCTATGAGGAAGGAAATAACCTGCTCTATCTTGAATGCTGATGATTCAAATATTCCTTGACACTATAAAAACTCTTACCAATTATAATTTTCTGATTTCTTTTTTGATTAATATTCATTTAATGTCCTTTGGTAGTTCACTATACAGAATTTTTGACTGATAAAAAGCAGAATTTCTCTTTGAAAATCCTCTCTACTTCTCACTTTGTAGTTATGGACTTGATTGTTTAAGACAGAATGTTCCTGGTGTGCTTTCAGAAAACATATACTTTCAGAAATATAGATACATGGTAAGGTTAAGATTTTTAGTTTCTTGAAGAAACCTTTACATGATTTTCTATGTCTCACCCTTAAAAATTTGTTAATGCTCTCTTTTGAAGCATAAATGTGCTTCACAAGACTAGTATTCTGGTAAAATAAGAAGCCTTATCTTAACATGCTATGAAATGTGTGAAATGAAGTCCCATGCTTCTTTACAGAGCGTACATGCCATACATGAATGCAAAGTAAGAACATAACACTGCATCAATACTACAGGAATTTTTAGCATTCTAAGAACTTAACTGTACTGACTTAATTTTTTGTTTAACATTTCTGTATGTTTCTCACAGACTCAGTTTTCATCTAGCCAATTTTTAGAATTAGGAGGGGGTGGAGGGGCAGGGTTGCTCTATCTTACTTTTCCCAGCTTCTAGTGTTAGGTTTGTTCCTAGTTCATTTGTTATGTGTCTGAAGTTTATCCAAACTGTTTTTGTCATTTACAATTAATTTGTTATCCATAAACCATATGTTTGCTTTTACTGTAGCTATCATTACTCTCTCCTGTAGGTCAGCTTTGTTCACGGCTTTAACAAACAGATGTTTCATCGGCAAACAACACTGTATCTGCTGCTGATATATGGCCTGGCACAGCATGTATAAATGTTAAGGGCAGCAATGTAGATAATGGTGATGCAGGTCAGTAACTGATAACGCTAGACTGGACATACTTCTTGACTTGACAGTCAAATATTTTAGTTTTCCTGAGAAGACACCTATGCTAAATGATACATTAATAATGTTAGCAAATTTGGAATCTATGCATCTTGCATTGTGCTTTATATTACTTTGTTGGAATTCCATCACTGCCACATAACGATTTGTTTTTTACCATATTTATTACATTCTGTGCCTTTAGTGCACTAACAGGATACAGAAACATGGTTTTATCATCCACAGTGAGTTGCGCTCTCAAGCAGAAATTACATTTACTTTGAATTAGTTTTGCTACTATCTTTTATATTGTTCATTGAATATGTTGGATATCTGCAGTAGGTCCTCAACAGTCTTCCCTTCACTTTTAATTCATTTTTTTCTTTTATATTTATCTATGTTCCCATTTAATATTTCCCCCATTGATTTTATTTTGTTGCTGCCTTTCCTCACACATGTTATTAAGTTTCTCAGCTGTTATTATAGCTTTCTTATATAATTTCCTTTGAAGTTTCACATATGCTTTTAATGCCGAAGCATTCTGTCAGAGTTGCTTAACTTTCTTAGGGTGTCTGCTAATTTTTTTACTCTCTGGGTTACCCATGTCTTCACTGCAATTTTAATTCCAACTCAATAGGTAATGAAACATCATAACAATGCCTATAACTTGCAAGAAATGACTCAAATTTTTAAACTCATGACTGGTTGATTCCATGTCCCATTTTATATATTTTTTTAATATGTGATTAAAATCCTTATGCGGTCTTCGTTAATAAATCTCTTCTCTGTGTATTTATCAGAGACCACTGGGTCCTTATTAGATTAACGTTTCATTTCATTTATTTGGTCCATTTTGATTCATCGTGTACATAAATAGTATAATGAATATAGGACAAATCAAATTTGAGAAAGAAGACAGAGAGAGAAACAAGACAAAATTCTGTTTACAAATAACAATCGTAAATTATAAGTAACAAAATTTGAATTTGCCCACAATTACATATTCAATTTATAAGGCTGTTTTTTATAGTTTAAAAAATTCTTTTATTGAGAAATACACTGTTCCATTGGAAATGATAGAATTTTAACGTCACTGCAGTTATAACTCCCCACATGGGCTGCTCAATAATTTAACTGTTCTGTAGAACACTTTCCTGATACAATGCTATTCTACACTGAGACATGTGGATATTACCAATGTTTCCTGTGTTGTGGCTATGGATATGGATATGCTTATTTTGTTGTAGATTTTCAGTAATGTGTAAAATATATTTGAAAGCAGGATATGCTAATTTACATGCATACTCTTGGCAGGTTCATTATTTTCTGCTGTGTAAAATGTGATCTACGTGTTTCCTGTTTATTTACGTTGCCGCTAGCCCTGACTGCTCTTTCTGCATCCTAAAGATTTTTATGCTGGTTGCTGAGATTCCCCATGCAATTAGCCCAAACCACAGTTATGAATGAAAGTATGTACATACGTACTTCTGTCAAAATGCATTCCATTTCTTGGATTACAATGTCGTATATTACTAGTACACTACTTGTACGTCATCTACACGACAAAAAGAAATCAAATCAAATCATGACTTGGCTACTCTTACTTTTTTTTTTTTTTTCCACGAAATGGAATGCGTGATTGTAAAATTCTAAATGGAAGTTTGTAACGAAAGTCTACACAATCTCTACTGTTTTCCATCTTTAGTGATCAATAGAATTAAGGTTATGAATACAAAGTTCCTTCTGTGAATTCAGCAAATGCTATTGATCGTTTCGCAGGAACAGAAATCGCCGCTGTCTGTTTGAACTGATTAAATAAAACTCAAGTTTACATTGCCTCGACAGAAATGAGATATTAGAGATAATGTCCGTATTAGTAATCTTGCAGTGAATCATGCCGTGTGTCCGGGACTGCGATTTCTCAACAACGTGCAAATGACACGTATCAAATAAACCCATTCCCTACGTTAAAAGACCGAAACGTAGTAGCAGTACCCTAACTGACAAACTAGTTCCGTTCGTGCCTTGCTCGCGGCGACATCAAACTGCCGTCAAGACAGCAGCACTATCTGGTGAGAACAGAAAACATTAAAACAATTTCGTAACTTTCTGGTTATCGCAAATTCTTAATTGGTTGAGAGCGTTTATTATTAACTGCGATAAAGCATTGGTTGGATAGAAGTTACTGTGTCGTCAAGATAATATATCGAAATTCCACATTTTCATTACAAGTGAAAGATTTCATGTTTCTGGTAACAGAATATATGACAGAACGCGCCTTTCAGTGAAAGAATGTTATTACGAAACTTTGTTGATATATGAGCAAATTTACGTATTCCGGAACGAAGAACTAGATCAAAAATATCAAATGATCGTACTTCTGATACCGTATGAGCAATTTTATCAGCTATGCGAGAAGTGCTAATGTCGCTTAGTATTTGAAGATTTTGCGGTAGGCCTATCTGATATAGCTATACCTGTTATTTCTGTTCGCGTCTAAATGTTGTGTGTGAACACGTTAGAACTGTAACATGTCAGCCCTAGTTTATGCCTTCGTTTAATCTTACGAGACAATAAGTTTGGTCTGTAAAAATCAATTCATTTTTATTTTTATTTCCCTGACTCTTGAGGAAATGCTGCACGCTGCTGAACGCATCACAGCCTGTTTTGTACTTGGGCCGTGTCTCTCGACATAAATGCTTCAATCTTGTACGAATTGGAAAAGGAGAAAATCGGGCATCACTTGTAAACAATAGGGATGACAATACCCTATAGCGAGCCGACACCGGAAAATCGTCGGATCTGTGATTTTCCTTCCGTACCGCTTGTGGATCATTTTAGCTGTGAGTTAGATAGGAGTGTTGTAGGTACTGGTGGTAGATAATGCCAGAATGAATCTTCACTGTGCAGCGGAGTGTGTGCTGAATTGGAACCTGGCAGATTAAAACAGTATGCCACACTAGGACAAGAACTTTTGACCCTTGGCTTTTCTTGGGCAAGTGTTCCACCGCCCCAGCTCTCCAAGAACAACTCACAAGTTTCCCCTCAAAGCTTCACAGGCGAAGTTCTGTCACGTTTTGACGGCAGGAAAAGAGGCACTCGAGGAAGTACAGCTGCGCGGTCGAGTTATGAGTCGTGCTTGGGTAGCTCAGTCGGTACGACACTTTCGCGAAACGCAAAGCTTCCAAATTTGAGTCCCAGTCTGGCGCACGGTTTTAATCTCCCAGAAGTTTTCTTTGGCCAGATGCCTGCGTAATTAGTTAGTTAGCCGGCCGGAGTGGCCGAGCGATTCTAGGAGCTACAGTCTGGAGCCGCGCGACCGCTACGGTCGCAGGTTAGAATCCTGGCTCGGGCATGGATGTATGTGATGTCCTTAGGTTAGTTAGGTTTAAGTAATTCTATGTTCTAGGGGAGTGATGACCTCAGCAGTTAAGTCCCATAGTGCTCAGAGCCATTTGAACCATTTTTAATTAGTCAGTTACTTTCCATGGATCATTTTGCACGATAAATCATCATGATCTGAACGAGTCAATTTACATTCATATTGCAAATTAATTTTTAGATCTATTTCTACTCCAAACATCACCACATAATAGTTATTATCTTTTTCCCCAGAAATGAAAACATGATATACTGATTGAGTTAGCAATTCCACCCACCACCTTTTACACATTACAAACATAGAAATTCTTCTACAGAATAGAAGGAGTTGTCAAGGAGAAATTTTTCAGTTTGTTTTCAAATTTTACCTTGCTGTCTGTTAGACATTTTATATCACTAGGTAAGTGGTCAAAAATTTTTATTGTAGCGTTGTGCATCCCTTCCTGTGATAAAGACCTTAACGTTGAGTAATGAATCTCATTTTTCCTTCTAGTATTGTAATTATGTACCTCATTGTTCCTTTTGAACTGTATTGAATTATTTACAACAAACTTGATGAGGAAATCAATATATTGTGAAGCAGTAGTCAGAATGCCCAACTCCTTAAACAGATGTCTACAAGATGATCGCGGGTGAGCACCACATATTATTCTTACAGCACGTTTTTGGGCAGTGAAGACCTTCTTTCGTAAGTTTAAGTAATATGGTAATAAATACATTATAATAGATATAGTTGGATGTTGGTTGTTGCCTACCACGTTTGACACAAAACTGAATGCCCGACGGCCGATCCATGTTCTCAGTCCACCGTTCTGACCTAATTTTTATCGTTCACCGAAGCGGTTTGTGATGGCCAAGACTGTACCGAGGGGGTTGCGAGACAGCCTTCGCCCGCCAAGGGGACAGACAAGAGGGAACGGAAAAAACTGACTGGGCAAAAAGCAAGAAAGAAAGACAGTTTAAGAACTAACCAGGAAAGTTATGTTAATTCCACCCCTATCTTCTGCCTAGAAGAAGGCGCCTTTCCCTTGGTCCGCGACTGTAAACGCAGGCTTTTATCGCTGTTTAGTCTGTAGTGTCATTTCAACCAAGCAGCAAAATTAAGATACTACTACTATTACTACTACAGAACAGATGTTTATTGCTAACAAGGCAAACAAGGGGACAGGGAGCATACGCATCTCGCTCATGCGCAACAATGGAGTTCATGTCATTAAATTTTATTTACACGTCAAGTTCTATTGGACCAAATTGAGGAGCAAATCTCCAAGGTCATGGAACGTGTCAGTACATGAAATTACAATATAAAAGTATTAACAGATAAAAATAAAATGTTTATGAACCCAAAAAAGTCAAGCCATAAGTTTCAGTAAACGCAGTCAACAATATAACATTAGAATAGCTACAGTTTGTAAGGTCTCAAATGTTGACAAGCGGATGCTGAAGTAACTATGTTACTTGACCGAAGTCTTTCCGATTTTTGCCGCTCGCTGCCAATTGAGGACTGGGACGAGACGTGACGGTGGACGAAGCAGTCAAGAAAGGTGCTGCTGCCTAAATAAGAAACAGTTCAGTGAGAAGCCTACTGTGGCTGATGCATCATATTAGATAGTTTTAATCGTGGCCTATAGACAGCTATACGCTGTTCAACTAAGTTGAACCCTCGTGTGTAAAAAACTCGTAGGCTCTGCCATTTGGTCATCGGCTGCATTGCTGAAGCATCTGTAAGTAGCCCTCACTGAGTATTAGGTATTTTGTTGTTATGCTTGTGTAAATGAAACTCTGACACATGCAAAATCCTCCATTTGTACTGCCATAAGCAGTTACATAAATATTTTGCTTTGTTTTTAGAAAATTTATACGCAATTTTTTATCAGTGTAGTTCATTTAAGTAATAATTTAATGAAACTTCATTTTTATTAAACAGAGTTATAAAATTATAAAATCTGTGACATCCGTGTAGAAAGAAAATTGCAGAAAGATAGTTTTATGTGGGTTGGAGTGGGGGGGGGGGGGGGGGGAGGGGAAGGACACGGCTTTGAGAATTCTGTCTGTGGAGTAGGATGAGGTCGTTGGTTGTGGTACATGTAAACGGCATGTTACTAGGGCCTCCCGCCGGGTAGACGATTGGCCGGGTGCAAGTCTTTCGATTTGACGCCACTTCGGCGACTTGCGCGTCAATGGGGATGAAATGTTGATGATTAGAACAACACAACGCCCAGTCCCTAGGCAGAGAAAAATCTCCGAACCAGCCGCGAAACGAACCCGAGCCCCTTGGTTTGACATTCTGTCGCGCTGACCACTCAGCGGACGTTGGTTGTGGTGATGAAGTTCAGTTGGTCATTTGGTTTATTTGGTCCCCTGATAGGCACTGCCATCAATGTCTTTAGTGTTTATTTTGTTTATTTATTCGCCACATCGCTGAGCACAACAGCATCGGACATGTCAGATACGTTACAAAAAAAATATGTGCATACCATATATATGAGGGGCGTTCAATAAGTGATGCAAAATATTTTTTCTCGGCCAAATTCGGTTGAAAAAATGCAGATTTTCTAGTGAGACATCTTGGAATATTCCTCCTTTAGCCCGTGTAGTTTCATAGATAGGTGGTGGCGCTATATGTAACCTTCAAAGTGGCGTCTGTAATGAAGATGCATTCTAAGCAGAGAGCTATGAGCTGTCGCTGATTGTCTATTTTTGCGCAAAACCAGAGCATCACAGATAATAATGGGCGCTTACAGAAAGTATGTGGAGACCAGCTACTGAACAAAAGCACGTTGGGTCCCTCATCGACCGTCAGCTGTAGGGAGGCTTTAGGTTGACTTCTGTTTATTGAGGGAGTTTTAGGAAAGTGTAACTCATCTACAAAAAAATCGCCTATTGAATACTAGTGTGCCACTATCTTGAGTACTGCTCGAGTGTTTGGGATCCCTGTTTGGTCGAATTTAAAGAAGACATCAAAGCAATTCAGAAGCGTGCTGCTGTATTAATGATCGATTGTTTTGCTGACGATTCAAATGTTTTGGTCATGCTTTGTGAACTCAAGTCGAAATCACTGGAGGGAAGTGACATTCTTTTCATGAAACACTGTTGAGAAAATTTAGAGAATAGGCATTTGCAGCTGACTGAAGAACAATTCAACTGCAGCCAATGTATGTTTCACGTAACGGCAGTGAAGTCAAGATTAGAGAAATTAGAGCTCGTGTGGTGGCATATAGAAATTCGGTTTTCCTTTATTCCAGTGGAGTGGGAAGGAAAATGACTAGAAGTGGTGCACGGTACCTTCCGCAAGGCACCATTCAGTGGCTTCTGAGCTGACAGAAGTCATGGGATACCTCCAAATATTGTGTCGGGCCTCCTTTTATCCGGTGTAGTGCTGCACAGACCAACAAGTTGTGGATAGTCCTCTGCAAAAATATTGAGCCATGCTGTCCCTACAGCAGCCCATAACTACTACAGTGTTGCCGGTGCAGGATTCTGTGCACGAGCTGACCCCTCGATTATGTCCCATAAATGTTCGATCAGATTCATGTCGGGCGATCTGGGAGGCCAGACCATTCGCTCCAACTGCCCGGAATGTTCTTCAAACCAATCGCAAACAATTGTGGCCTGGAGACATAGTACATCGTCACCCACAAAAATTCCGTAGTTTTTTGGGAACATTAAGTCCATGATTGGCTGCAAATGGTCTTCAGGTAGCTGAGCACGCTCATTTCCAGTCAATTATCAGTTCAGTTGGACCAGAGGATCCAGTCAATTCCCTCTCAACACAGCCCTGACCATTATGGAGGCACCACCAGCTTGCGCAGTGCCCTCTTGACAACTGGGTCCATGGCTTGATGGGGTATGTGTTACACTACCATCAGCTCTTACCAACTGAATCGAATAGTTTTCCAATCGTCTAGGGACCAGCCAATACGGTGGGGGACTGCAGGCGATGTCATGCTGTTAGCAAAGGCACTCACTTCAATCGTCTGGTGCCACAGCCCATTAACAACATATTTTGCCACACTGGCCTAACAGATATATTCATCGTACGTCCCACACTGATTTCTGCAGTTGTTTCGTGCAGTATTACTTGTCTCTTAGCACTGACAACTCTGAGCAAAGATCGTTCTCTCAGTCGTTAAGTAAAGGACGTCAGCCACTGTGTTGTCCGTGGTGAGAGCTAATGCCTGAAATCTGGTATTCTCGGCACACTCTTGACACAGTGGATCTCGGAATATTTAGTTCCCCAAAAATTTCCAAAATGGAATGTCCAATGCATCTGGGTCCAACTACTATTACGCATTGAAAGTCTATTTATTCTTGTTGTACAGCCATTATCACGTCGCAAACCATTTCACATGAATCACCTGAGTACAAATGACAGCTCCACCAATGCCCTGTCCTTTTTTACGTTGCGTAGGCGATACTACGTCCATCTGTATATGTGCATATCGCTGTCCTATGACTTCTGTCGCCGCTGTGTGGATGGGGTACTCCAACCATAATTCAGTATGGGCTGCTGTTTAGAAAGTTTAAACTCAGTCTGTCATTAGGTTAACACTTTGACTATCACTTAATCCCATGAACTATTTGGCGTATGCAACATATAGGTCAGTGTTTCAGCGCTCTCTGTGATGACAGATGTAAGTGTTGGTGTATGAATGGCCAATTTGAAAGTCTTGTGCAAAAGTATAAAGCAGTTCCTAGCGTGAGAGACACCTAGGAGGCGACTGAACACACTACACTGTCTCCCAATCCGATGAAGCAGTTTGAAATTTGGCTCAATGGTGCCTCCACCTTCCTCTCCTCTGCAGTGGTGCAGTACCTTGGCGCCTTGCGAGGTTACCCTTGGGCTCGCCAATGCTCGAAACAGCAATGTGTCGACACATGCAAAAGAAGATGAGAGCTCAGAAGAACATGCGGGGTTTAAAGCGGATTAATGATCAGCCAGTTGTGCCCAACGCCACCATGGGCATGTCACATGATGGGAAGGTCGCCACACCCCTTCTTACCCACGTTTCACCCATTCCTCTCGATACCTCTGTGGTGTAGGAGAAGAGCTGCCAATACTGTATACCGATCATGTTCATTTCAGAGAATGCTGATGCAATAGCTCCGTAGTGAACAATCATACACAACTGTTCGCTCGATGAGTGATCCACATGCAGCGACTGGAAAGTTGCACAGGTCACATCAATATTTGAGAAAGGCAGTAGGATTAATCTACTAAATTACGGGCGCAGATCATTATGAGTTACCTCAAAGTGAATGGTCTAATGACACACGGTCAACATGGATTTAGGAAACATCAGTCTTGTGAAACACAATTAGTTCTTTATTCAGACAAAGCGTTGAGTGCTATTGAAAAGGGATTTCAAGTTGATTCCGTATTTTTAGATTTCCAGAAGACCATCCACACCATAGTTTACAAGCAGCTTGTAATCGAATTGCGTGCTTACGAAATATCATTTCAGTTATGCAACTGGACTCGTGATTTCCTGTCAGAGAGGTCACAGTTCATAGTAACTGAAGGAAAGCCATCCAGTAAAACAGAAGGGATTCCTGGCGTTCCCCAAGGTAGTGTTATAAGCCCTCTGCTGTTCCTTATCTCTATAAACGGTTTAGGGGACAATATGTGCAGCTGTCTTAGGTTGTTTCCAATTAATGCTGTGATTTATATTCTAGTAAAGTCATCAGAAGATAAAAAATTGTAAAACGATTTAGAGAAGGTATCCGTATGATGCCAAAATTTTCAGATAACGCTGAATAATGAAAAGTGTGAGGTCATCGACATGGCTGTAAAAGAAATTCGTTAACTCAGTTACTTGATGAATAAGTCTAATCTAAAAGTCGTAAATTCAACAAAATACTTAGGAACTACAATTAAAAACAACCTAAATTGGAAAGAATACATAGAAAATGTTGTGGGGAAGGTGAAACAAAGACTGTGTTTTATTGGCAGAGCACTTAGGAGATGCAAAAGATCTACTAAAGAGACTGCCTACACTACGCTTTTCCATCCTCTGGCTGCACAGAGTGAGTCCTTACCAGATAGGATTAACGGAGTCCATTGAGACAAAGAAGGGCAGCACGTTTTATATTATCGAGAAATAGGGGAGATCGTGTCACAGACATGATACAGGATTTGTGGTGGACATAATTAAAACAAAGGCATTTCTTGTTGCAGCGGAATCTTCTCACAAAATTTCAGTCACCAACTCCTCCGAATGCGAAAATATTTTGTTGATACCAACCCACATAGGGACAAACGATCATCATAATAAAATAAGGGAAATCAGAGCTCGCACGTAAAGATATAGATGTTCGTTTTTTTCCACTTGCTGTTTGAGACTGGAATAATAGAGAATTATTGTGAAGGTGGGTCAGTGAACCCTCTGCCAGGCACTTAAGTGTGATTTGCAGAGTATCCATGTAGATGTTGATGTAGATGTGGATGAAGAGGTCAGAACCATGATGTCCAGTTTTGAAATTACGCGGTTTTCTTATGGGTGGCCGAGGAGACCATTTCAGACACACTGCCTCAGTGACTGGCATAAAAGTCGTCAATGAAGCTACGCTTGCAGTTCTGCAAGCATACTAGCAGGCTCAAGAGCAGCAGCAAGGCCCAGCTGCAGGCGCCAGGGACTCTTGTCACAGTATGGTTGGGTTGTTTGGGGGAGGAGACCAGACAGCGAGGTCATCGGTCTCATCGGATTAGAGAAGGATAGGGAAGGAAGTCGGCCGTACCTTTCCAAAGGATCCATCCCGGGATTTGCTTGGAGCGATTTCGGGAAATCACGGAAAACCTAAATCAGGATGGCCGGACGCGGGATTGAACCGTCGTCCTCCCGAATGCGAGTCCAGTCGTCAAGTTTGTTTATGCACAGGTACAGTTCTATTGTCCTCAGAAAAGACGGGCAGGCGACACCGAGATTGTTGCCGATCTGGGGCGTCTTAGAACGACCCTTTATTCACTTACGTGTCGATGTCGCACCCCTCCGTGAGCACACCACATGAGGACACGAAACAGGAGGGCTGAAATAGCACAGCACCTTTTGCCACTTCGTACTGCGTTCAGATTTCGTCAAATGGCTCTGAACGGCCGGCAGCTGTTCCTCTCTGTACAACAGAATCAAAACTGCGGTCGCACTGCAGTCCAAAGGGGTGCGATAATGTTGAGTGAGGTTGCTTGCCCACTGGTCAAGATCGTCGTACTGTTGCTTAAGGCACTGTGAACCATCGCTTTCGACCGCGAAATGTGTGGGAATCGACGCCCCAAGGAGAGGTGTGGTCTCGCTGCCGCCCTTTGCGGCCACGCCCTAAGGCCTTTGTGTGTCTATTCTGAGTGGCGGTGTGACTGAGAGGTTTTCCTCTGCCTACCATCAGAAAACCGCGTGATTTCAAGTCTAGACGACGCGGTTCTGACCTCCATCGCAGAGGCGTCAGAAGGCGTGAAGTGCAGATAAGAGGGGGTGCGATGATCGTCCCATCGTGTGACGCGTGTACTATGGCGGTGTACAGAATTGTGATGAAATTTTTTGGCAATGTGACATCATTAACCCAACCACAGTCGCCGACTACGGGTATGCTCAGTCGCTTAAACAAACTCCAAAATTTGAGTGGGTATGCACAGCATGCCTCACTAAAAATTGTTGTATTATTTTTTCTTTACGTTACTGTTCTGTAAAAAAATACTGATGGGCGGCTGGCTTTTGCAACACCCCGCTGTGAAAATGTTATCTCAAAACAAACGCCTAATTGAACTTGTAGGAATCAAAACCCTCGTTGACATGTGCGGTAAATGTAGTGACAGTTTTCTAAAAAAGTCCGAATATTAAGGGAATGCCGCTTATTAAGTCAATACTGTAACCTGAAGGCGAATTATTATTACTGTATTAAATAACTAGAAATGAAGCCGGTTGGGTACAATACGATGAAGAGATTTATACTACGAAGTACGAATTTAATTAGCGGGTTCTTTTAAGATAACCTTTTGACGACATAACCACATACGTTACAAGTAGGCGATATACGTACTGCGAAGACTGCCACATACATCCTAGCTAAAACATTCAGTAATGGACATTATTTATAATATTATGGCGAAGCGCCGGCCGGAGTGGCCGACGGTTGTAGGCGCTACAGTCTGGAACCGCAAGACCGCTAAGGTAGCAGGTTCGAATTCTGCTTCGGGCATGGATGTGTGTGATGTCCTTAGGTTAGTTAGGTTTAAGTAGTTCTAAGTTTTAGGGGACTGATGGCCTCAGAAGTTGAGTCCCATAATGCTCAGAGCCATTTGAACCAATCATGGCGAAGCTCTTTGTGCTTTAATAGGCAGCTCTGTAACAATCACGAAACACAACAGCCAGCGGGAGATTTTTTTGTTTTATTATATTGGATATAGTGTAACTGACACGGAACTTGAATTTCCAGACTTCAACACTTGAACGAACACCAGAAGCTGGAACGTGTATATGCTAGACGTTAACTAACTGTGCTTGGAATTATGTCTTCATGTCAAAATTGATAAAATGGACATGTAGTTAGTGAAATACAAAAGGACTTTGACTGATAATCGTGATGGTGATATTGTATCGACATCGTGTAGCTGTAAAAGTGATCCATCTTCGGCAGCTTGTGACAATAAAATCCTTGTTGCTATTTCTGGTAACTTCCACGGAAAACGATACCGGTACTGAAGGGGCAGGACTTTTAAAAAGCATGAGTTTTTTTCCCTCCTGTAGGTCTGTGTGTGAAAACGAGAGATTTCCTCCAAAAACTGTTACTATAAACAAGGATTCCTATAATGCCTTCATTAAATACAGCTTTAAGAACTAGTCCGTTGCTCTAAAACGATGGAATGTCATAAAAAAGTAATGTGTTCAGTTAGTGCAAGTAATTCTATGAAAAATGAGTAAATATTCTGTCATGAGTCAGTTAATAGTGGCGGGGGGACTAGAAATGTGACACATATTATTATTATGTGCGTATGGATCGTGTCGGATCACCCATTACATTTATGATTTGCCTTTCAAGTAGCCCATATAGCTTTCATTCTTTTGCTATGTGCTTTGTTCCTTTCTTCTGACCACTTGGTCTCTGATCATTTAAGGACTCCATTCTCTGGCTTTACTACCCATCTATTTATCTTCTGACGTTAAAGTTTCCTGTCTACTGTGTCCGATGTTCCTATCTGTGACTTTTCCAAGTCATATTTGACTTGTCATGTTGATTAATCGGGTTTCTGCCGGTTATTCGCGTCTTTCCTGCATGATATTTTAACTACGTGCACTCTTCTTCAGGTGCTGTCCGATACTGATTCCCGTGTGGAGTCAATTTGTACTTTGCATGTCCTAAATGTATCCACTCCGATTAAACAACCAACTATTAGTTTCTCTACTATCAAAAAATTGGCATCGTAAAGGAAACTGTCCTAATTGTTTCTGACCAGTGGCAGTTTGTACCGTGCAATTTTGCACTGCCAGTGTAGGTATACGTCCACATTTCTTCAATTCTTGAAAGAATCCCTGTGACATCAAATTAGTCGTAACCCCTGTGCCAAGCACAATGGGTGCCAAGGTCAAATATTTTGGCTTTAATAGTAGCTTGTATCTTGTCCTCTGTCCAGTTTTTCCGTGTGCTCTGATTACCTTGATACATATCATCTCCCACATCTTTGCCATGATCGTATCTGATAAAGCAAGTGTTGATTACGCTCGTGGCCCCACTCCCATCCAAGGTCACAGAAAGGGGACCTAATTAGGCGGAACTTCCACTATGTTGACCCTTGGTGTTTAGTTACGCCAATGATTGTCCTGAGAGGCTCTCAACTGAAATTCTCTTTACCTCTGCCTGTTATTCGGCATATGTGTGTTACTTTGCTGGCCGAATTCCGCTGTCGTGGGTTATTCGGTTGTCCGTTATTGTTCGGCGCTTGCCAAGCGATCGACAGATTATTGCTGGAAGCTTGTGTCTGTACATATTGTACAGGCTGGCCATACACTACTCGCCCATTGTAATTGTTTTTGCTAAATTTTTGCCCATTTCTTTTATATCCACCGTTGTGATTACCATTACCATTATCATAGGTCTGTGTGGGGTGAGGTTGCCATCCGTGTTGTACTACGAATACGTTGTTTACTTGTTGGTCCATAACTCCCTGTGTCACTATCGGCGTATTAACAGGCTTTGGTTGTACTGGTCTCTCTTCATATATTAAATCTATTGAGTCCAGTACAGACAGAAAGTATTGTGTCATGTTCTGGGATGGTGGGCAGGAAGACGGCTCTTTAAAATTTTCAGCACGTTTACTTGAGATATACGGATCCTGTACACCTCCTGAAAACTCGATCCTCCTCACCCTCTTGTCTCCCCTATCCTCTACCACCCCCGCCCGCTGCCATGCCTGTATTCCCACGTCCCACCGGGTCTCCATCTCTCCACCCTCCTTACCCTCTCCCAAGGTAGCTTCCGCCAGCTCCCTGTCCCTGACGATGCCCTCCTCCCCTCCATCTACCCCTCCTACCAACTTTGATCCTCCCTCCCTCTTCCTGTGTTTGCTCCTTTGGGCACCCTCCCTCCCTTCTCTCCCTCTTCCCTCCCTCCTCCATTTCTCCCCACTCCACCCCCGGGCTTCCCCTCCCCTGTCCCTCTACTCCTCCCCCCATCTCCTCAGCCATTGGCATCTTTGTTCTCCCCTTCCCCCCCCCCCCCCCCCCCTCACCCTTCTTCCCCTCTTGGCAGGTCCCCGAACTTGCACACGCTACGTGAAAACATTCGTGCGCCAGAGATCATCACCATCAGTGTCTCGTGCGTGGCGTCGTGTTTAGAGTTCAGTGTTCACTGTCGCACTCCATCGTTCACCTGTACCATCGCCATCTTCAGTGTTTGTGCGTCGTGTCAACGGTTTGCAGTGTGGATTATCGTCGAGTGTGAACGGCTCCGTGTTTGTCTTTCTGTGTCTACTGTTTTATTACCCACCGTTATGTCACTTATGTGTATTCTTTCTGTTGTTTATTTATCTATTCTGTGGCTGAAGAGCGGCGTAACATGCTGCTGACAGCCTGCCTGTTTGTACGGGTTTAAAAATAACAATACAGAAAAAAAATACTTGAGATACCGCCTTCGTCCAGTGTCTTGTTTCAAAATAGCCCCTTAAGCTTCCGTACTTGATACTGAACGGAGTTGGGTTGAATAGTTCTCGTCTGAGCCTCTCTTGTACGGCCTCAGACCAATATTTATCCAGAAATGTTCTCTCAAACTGTTCATAATAGTGGCAAAGTTCCGCCATGTCCGTAGCCCATAGCAGAACGTCACCCTTTGTGTATCCAACAACAAATCTAATTTTCTGGACTTCAGTCCAGGTACGAGGTAAGACATTTCGAAATTCTCTGAAAAAGACCACAGGATGTGTTCTTTTCTCTTCAGAAGTAAATATCGGAAACTAACGATGTCTAAATAATCCCTCATCGGCGAGTAATGTTGACAAACATGCCGCGCTGCCAGTGACAGGGGTGTTTATGTTCGCTTGTGGGGTAGCGCATGGCAACTGCGCTTGCCCAACAGGTGCAACTGCCGGCAAGTGTTGTTACATTGTGTAATCTTCGCTATTTTCCTTCGACGAGCTAACCCCGTATTGTGGGTAACCAGTGAAGGTATCTAACTTCTCCAAAAGCATGTGTTTGTTTTCTGTCATAAGTTGTTTTGGAATGTCAGTAGTTTTAGCAACACTGGCCTGCAATCCTTCCTCTGCTTCCTTTAAAGCCGAGTCTGTTTTAGCTAGAAGTTGACTTTCCTTCACTTTTAAAGCTTCTTCTTCAGTGTCTAAATATATTTTGTATTCTGACACTTCCTTTTCAACAAGGCTGCTGGCATTATCCATAATCCCGGCTTCAGCTTTTTCATTCATTTCCTTTACATCTGCACATAACTTATCTCTCTGTTTTTTGGCAAATTCTGACTCTGAACTTAACTGATATCTTCTTAGACTCATGTTGTGTATTTCTGTAGGTAGGTTTTTGCAGACGTCTTTCAGCTCGCTGACTGCGTTCGTCGCTTTTTTTACCGACACATCCACTTGGGATTGCGTCTCCTGAATTTGAGAATATGCTTCACTTAGGTTCACATGTAAGTTGTTCCTGTTTATAGTCTACGGATGTTACTCTTTCCGTTAATGTATTTATATTGCGGGACATGTCGGTAATTATTTCTTGTTTTAGTTGTTTACCGAGCTCTGTGACCTTACCGGATAATTCGTCAGACAGTTCAGTGCGTATAGTTTTGCTCACCTCACTGAACTGCTGGCTAATTAATACTAGTCTTGAAATCTTTAAATGCCTGATTTTGTTGTGCAAACTGTTGTATATTTTCCTGAAATCCCCGTTGTTTTGTAAGCTGTTTGCATGAATTGTGTCAAATTGTGGGTGTCACTAGTATTTACATTGCTTTTTGAACTGTTTGCTGCTCTTGCGTTCGTGGCGTAGTGAGCAAATAGAGGTAGTTTCGCTGTCACGCGCTTCAGTTTCACTATTCGGAAAAATGTTTCCCAGTGAGAACTGAGAAACTGTCTCATCGGGCATCATAAAAGTGACATCTTGGTAGCCATTGGCCAGTTCACGAGTTGGTGCGTAACTTTCAACTGTTGGCAAGCTCGGATTTCCGACATCTTGGCATATAGCATTTTGTAATGAATTTTCAACAATGGCCATTTCCCTCGACTGTTTTGTGGACAGTGTTTAACAAAATTATGAAAAAAGAAGAAAAACATGTTTTTTTCAAATATGGGAATTGTGTCGGTATCCTTCGAATAAAGCAGTTTTATGTGCGTTTTCATTGTTGTTGTTGTTGTGGTCTTCAGTCCTGAGACTGGATTGATGCAGCTCTCCATGCTACTCTATCCTGTGCAAGCCTCTTCATCTCCCAGTACCAACTGCAGCCTACATCCTTCTGAATCTGCTTAGTGTATTCATCTCTTGGTCTCCCTCTACGATTTTTACCCTCCACGCTGCCCTTCAGTACTAAATTGGTGATCCCTTGATGCCTCAGAACATGTCTTACCAACCGGTCCCTTCTTCTAGTCAAGTTATGCCACAAACTCCTCTTCTCCCCAATTCTATTCAATACCTCCTCATTAGTTATGTGATCTACCCATCTAATCTTCAGCATTCTTCTGTAGCACCACACTTCGAAAGCTTCTATTCTCTTCTTGTCTAAACTATTTATCGTCCATGTTTCACTTCCATACATGGCTACACTCCATACAAATACTTTCAGAAACGACTTCCTGACACTTAAATCGATACTCGATGTTAACAAATTTCTCTTCTTCAGAAACGCTTTCCTTGCCATTGCCAATCTACATTTTATATCCTCTCCACTTCGACCATCGTCATTTATTTTGCTCCCCAAATAGCAAAACTCCTTTACTACTTTAAGTGTCTCATTTCCTAATCTAATTCCCGCAGCATCACCCGACTTAATTCGACTACATTCCATTATCCTCGTTTTGTCTTTGTTGATGTTCATCTTATACGCTCCTTTCAAGACACTGTCCATTCCGTTCAACTGCTCTTCCAAGTCCTTTACTGTCTTTGACAGAATTGCAATGTCATCGGCGAAACTCAAAGTTTTTATTTCTTCTCCACGGATTTTAATACCTACTCCGAACTTTTCTTTCGTTTCCTTTACTGCTTGCTCAATATACAGATTGAATAGCATCGGGGAGAGGCTACAACCGTGTCTTACTCTCTTCCCAACCACTGCTTCCCTTTCATGTCCCTCGACTCTTATAACTGCCATCTGCTTTCTGTACAAATTGTAAATAGCCTTTCGCTCCCTGTATTTTACCCCTGCCACCTTCAGAATTTAAAAGAGAGTATTCCAGTCAACATTGTCAAAAGCTTTCTCTAAGTCTACAAATGCTAGAAACGTAGGTTTGCCTTTCCTTAATCTTTCTTCTAAGACAAGTTGTAGGGTCAGTATTGCCTCACGTGTTTCAACATTTCTACGGAATCCAAACTGATCTTCTCTGAGGTCGGCTTCTACCAGTTTTTCCATTCGTCTGTAAAGAGTTCGCGTTAGTATTTTGCTGCTGTGACTTATTAAACTGATAGTTCGGTAATTTTCACATGTCAACACCTGCTTTCTTTGCGATTGGAATTATTATATTCTTCTTGAGTCTGAGGGAATTTCGCCTGTCTCATACGCCTTGCTCTCCAGATGGTAGAGTTTTGTCAGGACTGGCTCTCCCAAGGCTGTCAGTAGTTCTAATGGAATGTTGTCTACTCCCGGGGCCTTGTTTCGACTTAGGTCTTTCAGTACTCTGTCAAAGTCTTCACGCAGTATCATATCTCCCATTTCATCTTCATCTACCTCCTTCCATGTCCATAATATTGTCATTAAGAACATCGCCCCTCTATAGACCCTCTATATACTCCTTCCACCTTTCATTAATGAACCTAATTATTCTTTGATACAGTCCTATTGATACAGTCTTACAGAATTTGAAGAATTATTTTGCACCTTAATTTGGACTTTATACAGATTTTTGTCTTTTATAGATAAATGCTTTTTCCGTAAAGAATACTAATTGGAAGGAAAATAGATTATTTACTGCGAGACAGACGACGCCAAGTGCGGCAATACAAGCATACAGCATAGCAGCTTCCAAACCTTAACCGTTGAAATCCGCATTCCCGGCGCGTCTAGTTCGTAGGCAGAATTTAGTTTTTAATTTGCACCTTCAAGTTGTTGATAGTTCCAACCTCACGTACATGTAATAAATGCCTAATTAGTTCTTTTTAACGATAAAATGGATCATTATCTCAAAAAAAATTTATTTCAACAATTGAAGGATCTATTCATATTCCGCTCGGCGCCGTCCTTTGCACGGTCACCATTGCTGTCCTTTGAACGGTCACCATTGAATAGTGGCGGGGGGGACTAGAAATGTTGGAAATCCTAGTAAAAATTTGCTGCTTAAATAATTAAAAGGACAATTTTGAAAGAATAATTGAAAACCATTGGAAAGTAACTGGCACTAATAAAAGCAGTCCTTCAATATTCAATTCGTATGTTCAGCATTTAACATTCGCAAATTTACGTACTACCTTTTTTTTTGTTACCGCTATTGTGCATGACAATACTGGTTCCGGATCGCCACTCTGCTCACGCGAATTCTTCTTGTTAGCTTCGCTCCTATTGTTGCAGGGTTCTCGGCGCGTCGTGGAATAATGAACAGAAAATGACTGTGCGAATAAATTTTGCTATCTTGATAACAACTTTTCATGTACAATTGGAATACACAGTTTTTTAACAATATTGATTCAGCGGAATTCGCAATACGTCCGCTCGCTATCGCATATAGTGGTGAACAGATTACTCTAAAGGAATTAAAAAACTGAGGAGTATCTCTCTCCTTGTTTTGTTTCTGACCCAATAGTATCGCTGGTACAAAATAACTTATTATTTATATATATGTATTTATATATATACATATATGTATAAAAAGAAAAGAGCGAGAGGAAGAAAAGAGAAAAAAAAATAATATGGTTCTTCAAGTTAGTCATTCTAAAGCAAGAGAAATCAGGCCGCTACTGTTTGTTTCAGGAAAATTTTTACTTCAGTATTGTTCTAGGTTTGTCAGAGATCGGCCTTACGGGGTCGTGTTGATGAGTCTTCTAATTTTGTCAACCTCTGAAATTACGTTCCGAGCATGTAACCGAACTGAAACCATGGCTTAATCAGACTAGTTACATGTGGCTGTCTCGTGACATACTTAACGCAATTATTAGTTATTTATTTATTTTGCCAAATAAATAACATTGGTAAGCATGTCTATTCAGAGAATTTTGATTCAACGAGTAAAAGAAAATGATTTATATGCATTAATGTTGGACGAGACATCCGAATATCAAATAGAGAGCTGTTTTCGTGCTGTTGACCAAAATTTTGCTGTTCATGAGCTGTTTTGTGGTTTTTATAAACTGTCATTAACTGATTTAGATACCCTATTTAAATCTGTGAAAGATATATTATTAAGATATTCTATTTCTGTGCCAGCCGCTGTGGCCGAGCGGTTCTAGGCGCTTCAGTCCGGAACCGCGCTGCTGCTCCGGGCATGCCTCGGGCATGGATGTGTGTGATGTCCTTAGGTTAGTTAAGTTTAAGTTGTTCTAAGACTAGGGGTCTGATGACCTCAGATGTTTAGTCCTATAGTGCTTAGAGCCATCTATTTCTGTGAGCAGTTATTGTGGGCAATGCTATGACGGCCCAACAAACTTAAGCGGTTGGACAAGGATTACAGTCATGGATAAAAGAAATTGAATCATGGGCTATCTACGTTCACTGCTTGCTTGACTCATTCCCTAAATTTAGTTGTTCAAGACTCATTTAATAACATTCCAGTACTAAGAGCTATTCTGTCAATTCTCAAAGATTTGATTTAATTTACTCACGGTTCACCTAAAAGGCTAGGAAAATTCGGAAATCTTAAACAACTGCTTCCAGATTCTCATGACAATGAGTTGGGTCAAGGTTTAATAACTTTCCGTCCAGCGACATGGTTCATGCACGTTGTGTCTCTGTTGTGCATAGATAATAATTATGAAGTTCTTTTGCAGTTTCATAGTGATACACAAGATGAAAGAAATGACACTGGTGCAAAAGCTGAAGGATTTCCAAAATGTCTGCAAACAACTTGACACTGTTTCATATCAAGATGGTAGCGAGATGTAACATGGTGACCATACCCCAAGATTTTCAAAAGTCAGCGCCAATGGAACCACCTTACACCTCACGCGAACTTCTGAAATCTGGCCTCTTTGTTCGCATGTGTGAACATCTTGCTGCGATAAGCGCCGACGAGCCGACGGGGACAGCCGGCACGGTAGCTCAGCGTGTTCGGTCAGAGGGTTAGCTGCCCTCTGTAATAAAAAAACTGAGTTAATAGATCAACGACGAACTGAAACGCGTGTCTTGTGACGTCCGCCCCGAGCAGGTAAAAAAAAAAAAAAAAAAAAAAAGGTGACGTGGCAGGCGAAGGCTTTTGCACCATCACAGAGGAAGGCTGTAGGCACCCTAGAGCAAATTTCAAATTTTTGCGTCGCAATGTGAGACAATTACAGAGTTTAGAAAAATTGATCGATTAACTGTGTTGTGCAGTGTGTGTGTGTGAGGCGACACTGTTACTGATAGGTGTGTGGCGCCCTCTGAAGATAACGTTGGGTACTGCGTCTGGCGGAAAAACGCCACCATTTCAATAAATAGGGCGCCTCCATCCCTGGTTCACTCAGTGGCTGTAATAACCCATTGGTGTCAAACCCCTGACTTTGAGGTAGCACTGGGTCTCCATCAGTGAAGGCAGTTTTTTGAGATTGCATCCAGCGCTTCTTCACCCAGTAACTTTGCTCGCTTCTTTAATATAAACCCTCTGATTTTTTGTTGCATCGAAATTCAGTTTATCAGAAGTCTCCATCATTATTCCTTTTCCTTCTTATCAATATTTGTTTTGATTCGTGATCATTTATCTGAGATATACATAATTTTCCCATGTTTCATTTGCTTTATAGTTACTAAGGGCTTCTTTTCCCCTTGTAGTATTGCCTCCTGCCATTTTGTGCCATGCGGTACGAAGGGTCCCAGATTTCGTACACATGTTGCTGTCTATTGTGCCACTGCTTTCTCAGGGTCGAATTTGATGGCTTTGGACAGATTGGGGTAGTCTCCTACAGTATCACCACTTTCCTTGTGGCGTGATATATTTTTCTCTACCGCGCGGCTGCTACGGTCGCAGGTTCGAATCCTGCCTCGGGCATGGATGTGTGTGATGTCCTTAGGTTAGTTAGGTTTAAGTAGTTCTAAGTTCTAGGAGACTGATGACCACAGATGTTAAGTCCCATAGTGCTCAGAGCCAGAGCCAATATTTTTCTCTGCTTACTAGCTCCCCAGTCTGTCTACATCAGATAATATCGATATCTGTTCTAGGTGAATTCACCTCTGTATCTGAGTATTCGGCACTCCTGACAGCCATATAGGAACACTGGTACTGCCAGGGACATTTTGTGGGAAGGCTGGTAGGAAGTACACTCAGCCTTTTGAGGCCAATTGAGGAGCCACTTCACTCAGTAGTAGCGGTTCCGAGGTCAAGGAAATCGACAGCGACGGGGAGAGCAGTTAGGTGACAACATCTGCCTCCATACCACATCCATTGATGCCTTTGTTGAGGATGACATAGCGGTCGGTTGGGCACGATTCGTCTAGGGCCACAACAAGGAACTTTAACTGTTATTCTAGGGGGGGTTTCTGCAGCGGATAACTCGATGCGAATAGATGAGAGGTTGCATTGTAATGTATTGTTCACGATTTCTCGAATTATATACAGTGTAAGAATATACTGTATGCTGATGATATAACACCAATAACCTCAGGTGACAATTTACAAACTATGCTGGATAACAATAGAGAAATAATGCAAAAGACTAGTCACTGGTGTCAGGCCAATCAACCGTGCATAAACAATACAAAAATAGAAGAAATAAATTTAAGCTACAAAAAGTAAAAATAAAGCAGTGAAACTATTTGGATTGCACATACACCAAAAACTCTCCTGGGAAGAACACACCAATCACCTGTGCAGCAAGCTAGCCCGTGTACTGTTTTTACTGTAAAAATTGAGAAGCAGTGTCAGCAAACAGCTATTACTCCACTCATATTTTGCTTTCTTCCATTCCCATCTGGAGTATGGAATTTTGCTCTGGGGTAATTCCTCAGGGGCTAAATGTATTTTCAGATGGCAAAATAAGGCCATCAGATGTATACTAGGATTAGCACCCAGAGATTCCTGCAGAAACCACTTTAAATATCTCAGTGTAATGATAGTACCTAGCATGTACATATATAACTGTTTAATGTATGCTAAAGAAAATCTGGACAAATTCAGGACGAGATGCGATGTACACACACACAATACCAGAAATAGTCACTTGTTGGATTTTCCTTTCTCGAGGCTACCTGTTGTCCATAATAACTATAAACATTTGAGCATAAAATTTTTTAATAAGTTACCATACTCAGCTCATACAGCCCCATTTAATAAATTCAAGAGTGTGTTGGAAAATTGGTTAAAATGCAGTGAATTCTATACAACTGAAGAATTCCTAGGAAATACTCATTATAATATAAGCTTTTAATAAGTGATAAAGAAATGTTTTCAGTTCTTAAATAAACTAAATAATTCTGTGTATGTAAGTGTTTATTGTGCTTAACTGTACTCCATTGTAAACTTTGACGAAGCCAATTGTATGAAAAATATTGAAAGCCGAATAAAAATATTCTATTCTTTTCATTTATCTCGACTTCTTACCACTTCGTTGCCGACGACAGCCACAATTTGTTGCCTCATAGAGTACGGAAAAATCTGTGCGATTGACCTGTGCTGCACACACAAATGATGTCCGAACAGAGGCATGACTGGAGGCAAAGTGGGACGAAATGAACACTTTTCCATCCTTATTTTGGATCTGGACTTTGAATCAGTAGTGGCTAAACTGGAAGTACATTTTTCCATTGATTGTTATGTTTCAATTATGAATTATTAGCTGTACTATTACTGCTCACTTGAAATACAGAATTAATTTTCTGCAATAACATAACGTTATTGTTACTACTTCCCTGTTCTTAAAAAGAGCATCCAATTATGCCCGATGTTTGTGTAGTCCAAAGCTTTCATTACTGCCGTAGGACCCACAGAAGCCCATAGCATCATACTGTTCCCTCCGGTGTGCGCCCTCAGTGTGTTGCATGTTTTCCACATTATGTGATGAACTATTGGGCCTTTTTTTGCTATTATTGGTATTCAGCTACATGATCCATTGGAGCTATAATTTTATCATTTCATTTCAGCATCAACTGACAGTCTAGAACAGGCTCGTCCAAACAGTGCCCCAGGGGTGGCAGCGCCCGCGATCGCCCGCGGCCAGCGCCCCGGGCGAATTCGTGTGTTATCGCAGTGGCCGAGCCGTGGCGCCTAGCTGGCCGTGCAGACCGCCCGCCGAACCTGGCCATGCCGCTGTACGCAAATATTGCAATAGATAAAAATTTATTTTGCGACCACACATCGCTGTCCTTTTCAGCGGAACTGGGGGAAAACGTATCTAAAACCAATCTTTTTTGTTAGTTTTTTTATTAGAGTTTCAATGAATGAAACAATTAATTGTTAAAGTGATAAAAGTGTTTTAAAAACAGGATTGTACAAAATTAATTGTATGTTCTTTTTTGGAGTGGTACGAGCAGGAAACAGGTAGGCAAAGTTTGTGCGTAAATTACAAATGATCGCTGAGAGAATTGGGAAAGCAGGGAAACCCTTTGCTGCTGGGAATCTCATCAAGGATTGCCTGGTCGACTCGGCGGCTTGTATTTGCCCACCAGACCTGACGGAAAAATTTGAAAAAGTAGCTCTTTCGCCTCAAACTGTTGCTCACAGAGTCGAAGATATGATCTCAGATATGGAGCAGCAATTGATGGAGAGAGCGGCAAACTTCATTTCACTTTCTATCGCTCTTGAAGAGTCCGCGGACGTTGCGTTCATTCGAGGTGTCGACGACAATCTGTTTGTCACCGAAGAATTTCTCGGACTTATACCATTAAAAGACACAATCACGGTTTTGGATATTTTTCTAGCCATGGAAAACGTGTTTGAGTCAATGGGTTTAAAATGGGAACGCCTGATCAGTGTAACGAGGGATGGAGCCCCTGCGCGTGCGAGGGATACGCACTGGATTTCTGAGTTACGTGAGGTCAAAAATGGCTGAAGTTGGGTGTTCCTTATTCGCGACAGTCCATTGTCTTCTACACCAGGAGGCACTATGTGCGAAGATTGTCATCGTAAAAAATGTTATGGACACAGTTCTTCGAACGGGTAATTATCTTCGCTCGCATGGACTCACACATCGCCAATTTAAAGAATTTCTGACTGATATCGAAGCGGAATACCCGGACATCCCCTACCACACCGAAGTAAGGTGGCTGAGCAGAGGAAAGGTGCTTCATCGGTTTTTCTCCTTGAGGGGCGAAATAAATACCTTTTTGGAAATGAAAGGACGTCTAGAAGAATAACTTTGTGATCCTAAGTGGGTGGCGAATTTGGCTTTTTTGAGTGATGTTGCTGGTCATTTAAATACTTCGAACATTTCACTCTAACGCGAAAATCACTATATCATTCATTTAGTGCAGACGCTTCAAGCATTTCAAAAAAAGCTTATTTTGTGGGAAAAACAATTGCGCGAGAAGAATTGTGGACACATTCCTGCACTAGACAGCGTTAAAGAAGATGTGGATTTTTCAGATTATGTTGCAATCATTTCCGAATTACAAGAACAGTTTGAAAACAGATTTTTCGAGATAAGTGAGCTTCAATCGGCCTTAGCTTCAACGAGAGCTGATTGACCTGCAATGCGATATCTGCCTGAAGGACCGCTTTCTCATGTGTAAAACTTTGGATGACTTTTACAGCTGCATTCCACGAGAGAAATATCCTCTTTTGCACAAGCACGCGGCCTAAGTTCTCTCAATGTTTGGTTTCACGTATATCTGTGAGCGCTTTTTCTCTCTTTTAAAGCTCGCTAAAACTAAGAACCGTTCATTACTTGGCGATAAAAATTTGACTTATTCTTTGAGGTTATCAGTCTCAAGGAATATTGTGCCAAACATTGACAAAACCGTTTCCTCGAAAAAGAAAACAGTGTAAAATGTTAATTGTCTTCTTTAACAATGTTGACTGTAAGAATTAAAGAGCTTTATAACCTTAACTCTATTTTTTAATAAGTTTTCAAACTTGGTCGGTTAAAATTATTACGTACAAAACAGCAACTAAGGATCCTATTTCTAAACTCTGAAAAGGGATACAAAGAGATGTGGCTCGAAGTATAACAAAAAATGTTTACTTGTAACTGCTAACAGTAAGAATGAGACTATATCCCTTACATAAAGTTATTTGTAAAATAGAATATTTATGACTCTAGTTCATTTAAGAAACTGATATATTTTTCAGAAGACGCCTATTGTACAAATGTGCAGTATTAATAGAATGAACCTGTGGGTCAGAAAACAACTAAGATATTCTTCGATTCTTGTTTTGGATATTGTTGTCTAAAGCTTTGCGTTGTAATTCTGCCACCCGAAAACACTAGTTTTTACCTAAACGGTAAATGGTATGCTTGTTTTACCGCTCATCGGCCTCTCTTACAGAGGTTATTTTGTTTGCGTTGGATCTGACTGCGGGACAGTCCACCGCAGAGCAGTGGTGTGCGGTCTCACTCGCTCCGCAGCTCTCCCTCTCTCTCTCTCGCTCGTTCCTATGGCGACACTAGCGACACACGGTCGCTGACGGGGCGCTGAACTACACTGCCTGGCGCCCGCGGGGCATGGGCGCGCCCGCCGGGCGCAATTCTTTGATGAGGCTGGTCTAGAAATTGGAAATAAATTAATATGTGACTGGAAGTGATTGTTTCAGTAAACTTACTTAATTGTGTGATGGTTCAGCTTTGGAACACTGTACAGTAACGATTGCGCATGGCATGGATTGAACAGGTCCTTTCGTAGGTTTTTGGATGTCTGTGAAACCAGGTGTTTACACACAAGCCACACAATTCCCCCAGACTAAAAGCCGATGGACTGTGGGCATCTGATAGCATCCTATATTTGTTCCATTGGGTTCAGATCAGACAAATGTGGTGGCCAGTGCATCACTGGCTGTTCAGTAGCATACTTCTAAACCACTGTAGGTCTGCAGCACTAATCTGACTATCTGATAGAGACAATTATCCTGCTGGTAGGCGCCATCGTCACTGGAGAAGACATAAAGCATGAAGGGTTGCACACGATCTGCAGTAATGTTCATGTAGTCCTAAGCTGCCACTTTCATTATCACCACAGGTCCCACAGAAGACCGTAGCATCATACTGCCCCCTCTGACATGCACCCTCAGTACAGTGCATGTTTCAAGCAGTGCTTCACCTCGATGTGCAGTATTTCTGCATATGACCTTCGACCTAGTGGAACGAGAAACTTGGTTCATTTGACCATGTGAAATGTTTACATTGACTTGCTGTCCAGCCATGAATGTGTGTATTCAGCAAACTAGACAAAGAAGCAGTAGTCTCACATCTCAATGACAAACTTGAAACTCTTAGCTCAGGACAGAAGCATGTAATGAAACTATGGCTCAGGTTGAAAAGAACAATTAACCATGCATTGCATGGATATGTACCCAGTGGAACAGTTCTTGACTGGAGGAAACACCCACGGTACACAGTCACTGTAAACAAACTTCTAAAGAAACAGAGACTACTGCATAATAGATGTAAAATAAAGCAAAGGGCTATATATAGACAGATGCTGAATGAAACATGTTTGACTGACAAGGAAACAATGCGTGAAGCTATCTGTGAGTATGATCATGTTGAGTATCAAGTGAAATTTGTGACTGGATGGAGGACTTTTTGCTATGGAGGACACAGCATGCTATCTTGGATGGAGAGTCATCATTAGATGTAGAAGTAACTTCTGGTATGCCCCACGGAACTTGCTTTTCATATTGGATATCAAAGACCTTGCAGACAATATTAATAGTAATCTCGGGGTATTTGCAGATGGTGCAGTTATCTATAATGAAGTTCAGTCTGAAAGAAGCTACACAAGTATTCTGTCTGATCTTCATTAGCTATCAGAGTGGTACAAAGATTAGCAACACATTTCAAAGGCTCGTTAATGTAAAACTGTGCACTTCTCGTTAATGTAAGACTGTGCACTTCACAAAATGGAAAAATATAGTATCCTATGAATATAACTTCAGTAAGCCACAGTCAGAATCAGTCAACTCATACAAATACCTGGATGTAACACTTTGTAGAGACACAAGATGGGATGATCTCATAGGCTCATGCATGTGTAAAGCAGGTAGCAGACTTTGGCTTATTGGTAGAATAGTTTGCAAATGCAATCTGTCTACAAAGGAAAATCCTAGAGTATTGCTCAACTGTTTGACACCTATACCAAATAGTACCAGCAGGAGATATTGAATGCATACAGAGAAGGGTAGCATGAGTGGTCACGGGTTTGCTTGTTGTGTGGGAGAATGTCACAGAGATGTTGAAAGAACTGAACTGGCAGAGTCTTGAAATAGACCTAAACTATCCCAAGAAAACCTGCTTACAAGGTTTCAAGAACTGGCTGTAAATGATGACTCTACGGTTATACTACACCCAACCCCCCTATATATGGCTACCATACGGATCGTGAAGACATGATAAGATTAACTGCAGCACACACAGAGGCATTTAAATAGTTATTCTTCCAGCTGTCAGTACATGAATGGAATGGGGAACAGCCCTATTAACTGGTACAATGGGATGTGCCCATTGCCATGCACTTCTCAGAAGTTTGCAGAGTATTGATGTAGATACCGAATGAAGTTCAGAAGATCATTAATATACAACACGAACAGCAAGGTACCCAACTTGCTTCCCTGGTGTACACCTGAAGTTACTTGCTGCATTCAACCCCACAAAAAGAAACCTCAATCTAGTCAGAAATTTGTGGTAATACTTTTGATAATAAAAATAGGTGTGGTGTTGAGTCAAATGCTTTTCAGAAATCAAGGAATAGTGCATCTACATGACTGCCTTGATACATGGCTTTCAGTAAGTTATATGAGAAATGTACGAGTTGGTTTGACATGATCATTGTTTTTGAAATCCGTTCTGGTTAGCATGGAGGTGGTGTAGTGATTCCATGACCACTATAATCGCAACTGACAATGTCATCGGATCAACGAAGAAACACATAGGGATCGTCTATTAAGGAGTCCTATGTTCAACAAGGCCAATAAACTTCCAGATGTATAAGCCAGTCAATCTACAAGGAATATGCAACACACAGTTTCACCTACGCATTGTAATGGCAGCTAGTAGTGACAGACAAAGTGAGTAACTGTAACAGTGGTCAGATTATACGTAAGTGCCCAGTGAACTATAAGAGTAACATTAAAATGGTCCTTTGTAGTATTTGTGGAGAGTGTAGATAAAAATTTTGGTAGATTACATCTGATGCAACTCAGAAAAAATCTTAGGCAGAATGGCAATAACATACAAAATCTTATTTTGAAAATTTCATGTTGGAGGAATGAAGTTATAACTGAGACTGCTAACACTCTGGTTAGCTGTGAAGTAATATCTGTAATACAGAAACTCAGATACCAAAGTACTTCACAGCAACACAAGGCATAATTTGTAGAGAAGGGAATACTTCTAGTAATTGCATATGATGTGCCAGTAATGTCTTTAAGGAGATGATGGACAATGTAAGGGGATGCAGACATGAGGCCCCAACCAGTATATGCTGTGACATTCAAATTGCAACTGAGGCCATGCTGTGCTAAAATCTACTGTGTATGGTGCCTTGCAGAGCCTTATATTTCCCCAGTGCTACAACTGTTTTCATAGTGGACATGGTAGCAAGGAATGCAGTAGCCAAAGAAGATGCAATCAGTGTGCTGGTACACAGAGCACTAACATATGTCCAAAAGGAGGACTCCCTGTATGTATGCACTGCCAAGGAACAGAACACCATGGATAAAACTTGCCCAGGGTACTTAACACCGATGAAAACAAAGAATAGAATAGTGTACAGTGACATGAGTTATCAAGAAGCTTGTGCATCCTATGAAAGTAGGCAGTATGCAAACACAACAGCAGGGCAGCTGATCAACTTGCAGACCCCTACAGCATTTCCTCCACTGCCAGTGTCAGTGGCAGGCCCACTGTCTCACTGTGTTCAGCAACCACAAACCTCTCCAGCAGCCAGACAGCCTGTATTTACACTGCCAGTGACAATGTGGTATGCAGTGCCCCACCAACTTCACTATGACAGCAGTGGAGGACAGCCACGTAGCTGCCAACAACACATGCAGGGTGTTCCAGAAGAAATGGTCAGAATTCAGTGATATGACAGGAACAGTCATTTGAAGCATAAAACTTCATAGGGACATATACGCTATTCTTAGTTGTTTCCAGGATAGAACATATTTAATGTACATTGATATTTATTTTCTGTATTATTCAGTACATTGTCAGGTTTACACACATACATAAGTAAAACAGTTAGTAAATGCAAACATGTGTTTTGCTAAGTATCAATTGAAAAAAACATATTTCTTAGATGTCAACGTCAAAGCATTATGATATGTATCACATTACAGCTGTTGTAGAGTTCACAATAAATGTTCAAGTATTTCATCAACTTAAATGCACTTGTACACTGTTGAGAGATCATTTATGTGTCGGTAACTGACAAAGTTATGAAAGACCATGAGACAGCTGCAAAAATGTAAAGCATTAATAAGTAAAGGCACCTGTTTGCAATGAAAATTTTTGCTCGATTTCCTCATTTCTAAAAAGTTACACTCCTGGAAATTGAAATAAGAACACCGTGAATTCATTGTCCCAGGAAGGGGAAACTTTATTGACACATTCCTGGGGTCAGATACATCACATGATCACACTGACAGAACCACAGGCACATAGACACAGGCAACAGAGCATGCACAATGTCGGCACTAGTACAGTGTATATCCACCTTTCGCAGCAATGCAGGCTGCTATTCTCCCATGGAGACGATCATAGAGATGCTGGATGTAGTCCTGTGGAACGGCTTGCCATGCCATTTCCACCTGGCGCCTCAGTTGGACCAGCGTTCGTGCTGGACGTGCAGACCGCGTGAGACGACGCTTCATCCGGTCCCAAACATGCTCAATGGGGGACAGATCCGGAGATCTTGCTGGCCAGGGTAGTTGCCTTACACCTTCTAGAGCACGTTGGGTGGCACGGGATACATGCGGACGTGCATTGTCCTGTTGGAACAGCAAGTTCCCTTGCCGGTCTAGGAATGGTAGAACGATGGGTTCGATGAGGGTTTGGATGTACCGTGCACTATTCAGTGTCCCCTCGACGATCACCAGTGGTGTACGGCCAGTGTAGGAGATCGCTCCCCACACCATGATGCCGGGTGTTGGCCCTGTGTGCCTCGGTCGTATGCAGTCCTGATTGTGGCGCTCACCTGCACGGCGCCAAACACGCATACGACCATCATTGGCACCAAGGCAGAAGCGACTCTCATCGCTGAAGACGACACGTCTCCATTCGCCCCTCCATTCACGCCTGTCGCGACACCACTGGAGGCGGGCTGCACGATGTTGGGGCGTGAGCGGAAGACGGCCTAACGGTGTGCGGGACCGTAGCCCAGCTTCATGGAGACGGTTGCGAATGGTCCTCGCCGATACCCCAGGAGCAACAGTGTCCCTAATTTGCTGGGAAGTGGCGGTGCGGTCCCCTACGGCACTGCGTAGGATCCTACGGTCTTGGCGTGCATCCGTGCGTCGCTGCGGTCCGGTCCCAGGTCGACGGGCACGTGCACCTTCCGCCGACCACTGGCGACAACATCGATGTACTGTGGAGACCTCACGCCCCACGTGTTGAGCAATTCGGCGGTACGTCCACCCGGCCTCCCGCATGCCCACTATACGCCCTCGCTCAAAGTCCGTCAACTGCACATACGGTTCACGTCCACGCTGTCGCGGCGTGCTACCAGTGTTAAAGACTGCGATGGAGCTCCGTATGCCACGGCAAACTGGCTGACACTGACGGCGGCGGTGCACAAATGCTGCGCAGCTAGCGCCATTCGACTGCCAACACCGCGGTTCCTGGTGTGTCTGCTGTGCCGTGCGTGTGATCATTGCTTGTACAGCCCTCTCGCAGTGTCCGGAGCAAGTATGGTGGGTCTGACACACCGGCGTCAATGTGTTCTTTTTTCCATATCCAGGAGTGTATTTCAGTATAGTTTTTGCTAATTTTTTTTCCATTTCGTCAATAATTTCGCTAAATTTTATTTCCACTTTTCAGCAGCAAAAGGTAAAGGAAATACATTTATGGCACATTTGCAGTGAAAAATCTTTTATTTTATATAAATTGAAAAAGCATAAAAATTATAAATCTTATTAAAACACAAATACCAAATCATGAAATTTTGGAAAACATTTATCCTGTCCTAGTCTATGTACACAACACACAAGTCAGTCTGAGAAAAACAAGGATACCATGACTGGGAGTCAGAGCTGTTCTCCTGTCAGACATTATATTGCAATATCTAGAAAATGATCTCTCACTATCAACATTACTGACTGGGATCCACAAAGCCTTCACTGCAGCTTCCACAAAAAGTCCATACTCTGCTTTCTGGGAAAGAACAACACTAATCACCAACATCTTTACCTTCTCTACAAGAACTAGCTACTAAATCTCTAAACAATGTGTATGGTACAAGAAATTCTGATGTTGGAAGTTCTTATAGAATGGGGATTTTCTTTATCAGTTGAGAGATTTCAGCACTGCCTAAATTGCCTTTTATGATGTTTCTCGGATCAAACAATTTACCTATAGAAGAAATGACAATTTTTCCTGTATCACATCATCAAGTGGTACAGTTTTGTAAGACTTGCTCTACCTACAGACTGGAAGAGTGCTGTTAGCTGTACTTGCATATGCTCTGTCAGTTTAAGAAGTTTTTCTGAGGTTGCATCGGGGAAAAAAAAAAAAAAAAAAAAAAAAAAAATTGCATCCTCTAGTAACTTAAAGCTCTTTGCAACGTCACCAAGCTTAGACTGCAGAAGATGAATTAACGGTATCTTGGAGCCCTCTAATGTCAGCAGCAAATTGCAACATTTTGAGCTATGCTCAAGAAGAAAAAGAGCTAAGCATTTAATTTTTTTTTTTTTTTTTTGCTTCAGCAGAAGTCAAAGCTTTAAAATAATTGGCAGCTACATTCTCATCTGCAACAGTTTCAACAAATTCTACTGTATCACAGAGATATTCTCCAAGGTACTCAACACTTTAAAACCATGAGTTCCACCTTGTAATGACAGGAATAGGGAAAATTTTAGCTTTTGTGGGTACACCTACATATTTCTGAGCTAGGAACTGAATGTATGCATGCTTTCTCTTTCGGGTATTAAGGAAGATGTTTTTTGTCTGCAAAACACAATGGTTCAAATCACAAAGTTTCACAGCCCACACATTGCCAACCAAATTTAATTTATGAGCCCAGCATTGTGTGTGTACTAACCTTTCCGAAACTAAAACCCTAACTGCATTTATACACGTGCCCATATAACGGGCTGAATCTGAAGTTAAAAAAAAAAAAAAACTACATTTCTGTACTGAATTTCAAGTTTGTTTTACACTCATAATTGCTTGCGCACTTTCTGTAGCATTTGCAATTACTTTCTCTCCCCCGACAAATAATTTCTGATCTGCACCATCGCCACAACTTTATTACTATACTAAGTACTTCTATCAGAACCACGAACACACACTGTCCTTTTCTGTCTATCATTTCATCACAAAGAATCGAAACTCTTTCGTCTTTCACGGCTCCCTTTAATCTTTCTTCTTCTTCTTTAATGATTCGAGGTATGTAACCTTCCTGTAGTCTTCCAGCTGAGAGTAAGTCTCCAGCACCTTAAAAATGTCAATAGAACTGCTATTAGAGTACTATGTAACGAATTAAATTACATTACCCAATTATAAGACTTTTTTGAGAGGGTGCTCAAGGAAAAATTATTTTTAATATAGGACTATTCTGGCCAACAAAAATTATTAGCTATCGAGATTACCAAATCCTTGCTGCGATTAGCAGACGGTAAATTAATTATTACACAAACCCGGTATATATTTGTTCATCCATTCTCTCAGCTTCGGATGATCAGCTTTTTCCATAGGAATGTTAGTCTCAATGAAAGCTCGAGTAGTCGACACAATGAATTCTTCTTTATCATTTTTTGCTCATTTTGCGGCTGCAGTGACTTCGGTGAGCGTAGCTTGTCTTTTCATACCAGTAGTTGTTAGCGCCTTCTACTTGTTCTTGTTATGGGAAGAACTGTTAATAATGTGTTTCAGGCATGTGTCCTTCCTCTGTCACTCAATACGCACATTGCAGTATTTGCACATAAGTATCTTCCTACTTTTGTCGAAAACATAAAATCCTTCTGACGAAAATTCCTTTTCTCAGTCGAAAACTGTCACTACCATATTAATCATCTGTAGCACGAAACCAAAACACAAACTACCACACTTCATGCACCGGCGATCCACAATGATATCCAACACACAATACTGACTACACAATAGAGGTAAGAATCTTACCTCCATGGAATACACTGCCAGAACATTGTAGAATGTCTTTCGAATACTCGATATATTATATATATCGAAATGGTGTACAATCGATACCCGGATTGTATTACCATAACTCCAATCGAATTTCCGCAGTTAAGTTCAAATGATGAGATTTTGCAAAGTTTCGTCAATTATTTCGCGATTTGGCTTAAAAGTAAATAGTTCCGCGTTTTCAGCAAAATGTGTAAAATTTTGTTAAAATTTCGTGCTTTGCAAAAAACATGTGCCTCTATTAATAAATCTATTTGCAACTAGCTGAGTACCTTGCATTGCCATTGTATGTGCCTATTCCAGTCTTCTATTAGTGCAGCTCCTGCTTCCCTTCTGTCTGTTCATCTCCCTCTCCCCCTTCCCTCTGTTCAACCCCTCCACCCCACTTCCTGTCTACCTCCTCTTGACTTATTTTCGTCCATATCATCCTGCCCATCTCTCCATCCATCTCCTCCTGCCCCTCTCTCTGTCTATTTGCTCCTCCCCCTCTCTGTGTCTATTTGCTCCTCCCCCTCTCTCTGTCCATCTCTTTCTGAACCTTGTGTGTGTCCACCTCATCCTCTTTCCTTTCTTTGTCCATCTGCTCCTCCACACTCTGTCCATCTTCTCCACCCCTTCTCTTGGTCCTTCGGTAACTGGTTCTTACCCCCATTGTATTTCTCTCCAGATAGTAATATAATGGAAGGAAACATTCCACGTGGGAAAAATTATATATAAAAATGTCTGCTTGTGTCTGTATGTGTGGATGGATATGTGCGTGTGTGCTAGTGTATACCTGTCCTTTTTTCCCCCTAAGGTAAGTCTTTCCGCTCCCGGGATTGGAATGACTCCTTACCCTCTCCCTTAAAACCCATCCCCTTCCCTCTTTCCTGATGAGGCAACAGTTTGTTGCGAATGTTTTAATTTTGTGTGTATGTTTGTGTTTGTTTGTGTATCTATCGACCTGCCAGCGCTTTTCTCCAGATAGTAAGTAATATGTGTACCAAGTTTGGTTGAAATCGATCCAATGGTGTAGAAGGAGATTTTCACCTATGGTTTTTAACCTCGGCTGCACATTCATATATATTTCACATATATTTAACATGTTTCACATACGTTTGTACACATACTTCACCAGTATTTTTGGTGATTTGCGCCCTGCAGTTTCATTTTCATACAGCCCAATGTTTATGACGTCATGCCACATGAACTATGTGTCGTACAGTGATATAATTTTGTGGGTACATCCAGTGGTATACGTGGATACTATCTGTGAAATTTTTTGCAAAAGAGTTAGTAGTTAAGAAGCAATAAAGTAAAATCTCATGCATGATGCACCAGTCTTTCATGCATCTTAGTGTATATACGTCATCTCCTAAACTACATGTCAAATAATAATATATTTTTGCAAGTACCTCAATGGTATATGTGAATACTGTCTGAAAAATTTGTTGCCCATAGAGTTAGTAGTAGAGAAATAATAAGTTAAAAGGTCACATATGATGTGGCAGTTCTACTGCGTGAACAGGGAAAACGTAGTAATAGATAAACTCTTTTCCTTTCATCATTTTGCTAAGCGATATCAGTGACAAAAAATCTCTTTAAGTTTCGAATCATGTGTAAAGTTGTCTCCAAATCACTGAGCGCTCTTATTCTCAATTATTGGATGAATATAATTTTGCTGTTTGCATGTTGTGAGCTATGCTTGTTTTTCAAACCCACCCTTATCACTTTTAGAGATAAGCAGTTGTTATCTTGACTGTAGTTCTTTCCAGACAATAAGTGATATGTGTAGCAAGTTTGGTTGAAACTGATACAGTAGTTCAGCAAGAGGTAGAACATATGTACAAACACAGGTGACAAAAGTCCTGAATACATCCTAATATTGTGTCAGACTTCCTTTTACTCAGCATAGTGCAGTAACTCAATGTAGCATGGACTCAACAACTTGTTGGAAGTCCCTTGCAGAAATAATGACCCATGCTGCCTCTGTAGATGTCAAGAATTGCAGACGTATCGCTAATACAGGATTTAATGCATGAACTGATCTCTCAATTATGTCCCAAAAATGTTCAATGGGACTCATCTCAGGTGATCTGGGTGCCCAAATCATTCGTTCGAATTGTCCGGAATGTCCTCCAAGCCAGTCATGAACAATTGTGACCCAGCGCAATGGAGCATTGTCATTACAAAAATTTCATCATTTAATGGCTGCAAATGTCTTCCAGGTAGCTGAACATAACCATCTTCAGTCAATGATCTGTTCAGTTGGACCAGGGGACCCAGTCAATTTCCACACAAACACAGCACACACCATCATGGATCCACCACCAGCTTGCACAGTGTCTTATTGACAACTTGGGTCCATGGTTTCATGGGATCTGTGCCCCACTTGAGCCCTACTATTGGCTCTTACAAACTGAAATTGTAACTCGTCTGACCAGGACTTGGTTTTCCACTTGACTAGGGTCCGTCCGATATGGTCACTAGCCCAGGAGACGCAATGTTGTGCTGTTAGGAAAGGCACTCACGTCAATTGTCTGCTGCCATAGCCCATAAATACCAACCGAGCGGGGTGGCGCAGTGGTTAGACACTGGACTCGCATTCGGGAGGACGACGGTTCAATCCCGCGTCTGGCCATCCTGATTTAGGTTTTCCGTGATTTCCCTAAATCGCACCAGTCAAATGCCGGGATGGTTCCTCTGAAAGGGCACGGCCGACTTCCTTCCCCATCCTTCCCTAATCCGATGAGACCGATGGCCACGCTGTCTGGTCTCCTTCCCCAAACCAACCAACCAAAAATACCAAATTTCACTGCACTGTCCTAACAGATACGTTTGTAGTACATCCCACACTGATTTCTGCAGTTATTTCATGCAGTGTTGCTTGTCTGTTAGCACTGACAACTCTACACAGATGTCACTGTTCTCCGTCATTAAGTGAAGCCCTTTGGCCACAAAATTGTCCTTGGTGAGAGGTAATGCCTGAAATTTGCTATTCTGTGAACACTCTTGTCACTGTGGATCTCAGAATACTGAATTCCTTATCTGTTTCTGAAATGGAATGTCCCACACGTCTAGCTCCAACTACCATTCCACATTCAAAGTCTGTGAATTCTCATTCTGCAACCATAATAATGTTGAAAACTTTTTCACATGAATCACCATAGTAGTAATGACTGCTACGCCAACACATCGCCCGTTTATACCTTGTGTACACGATACTGCCACAATCTGTATATGTGTATATCGCTGTCCCAAGACTTTTGTCACTTTCATGTACATACATTTTTATAATATGTATGGATATGTACACTTAAAAATTTAAATATACATAACGTTGAAGTGCCGTGAGTTCTTCTGTGGTGCTGAGATACAAACAGTGAGACTAATATTGTCAATAGAAACAAATAAGCTTGAATGCTAATATAATCAGGCAAGTCACTGACAAGTAGTAATTGTATTAAAGATACATTGACTCATGGACGTAGCTCCAAGTCCGGCTGTTTAAAAAGACACTCTAGTGAGTCAGTGTAACAGGCAATGAGGTCATGGAAATTCAGCGTCCTCTGGTAGCATTTGTGATTCCATCAGAGACTGCAAGTGTTGGAAGAGTGAGTAACCGGTATTTTTTGTTATTTACTTGGTCTTGATTATAACAGGTGTTTTTCATTTTTTACTAATGACCAAGGAAAAACACTGAAACATCAATTAGCCATAGCAGCAATGCTAAAACTTTTAATTTTGAATAAAACCTTTTTAAAAATGGCATAATATTTATATGAAAAATCTGCATTGGCTTGAAATACTGCACTACTATGGAAAATGGTGCGTTCTTATAGAAAATGGGAAAATCGATCAGTGCTATTTTAGTAACAATGCCTGCAAAAATGAACAACAAACACCTTGCATAAGAACTGATGCAGTTTTGCACAGACAATAATATGGATGTTGACACATGTCATGGCTTAATGTATTTTATGGACTGTAAGACATTACAGACCATAAGAGGCATCTTAATTTGCAAGCCATTTTTTTTTTTTTTTTAATAACGTTTTTACAATTTTTATTGTTAGACTGGAAAGCCAGACTGAAAAAATTCTTAGTTTATAAAACCAAACTGACATTTAAAATCCCTGAAAATTGTCATCTGAACTTTCTTCTTCTTTTTCCTCTTCATTGTCGTCATTGTCCTCTTCATACATAAGATCATCTGCAATGATATCATGAGCATTATTTATACTGCGCTTCTTGAAATATCTAATAGTAACATCATCTCTCACTCTAGATCACAAATTTTTTATCCACTAACCCACCTTTTGTCTGTAGTTTGTTTCAAAGCTCCCTCTGGTGTGACTTCATGTTGGGTTTCATCCTTCATCCATTTGTTCAATTCCTCTCTTATATACACTTTAAATGGTTTATTTATCAAGACATCAAGAGACTGCGATTGTGAAATAAGTCCCACCTAGACCATCCAGTCCTTTTCATATACATGAACAACACCTCTCAGTTCTTCAGAAGGTTTTGGCACTGTTTTGCACTTGAAAATGGTCGTTTGATTAAGTTTAGTACCATCAGGAAAAAATGAAAGGTGAACAGTGTAGTGCATTTTTTCATGTCCACTTCTTTTTACAATTAAAGTTTTTAACACCTTTCATGCCAACAGTTCTGTTACTCACCACATCAAATGTCAGAGGAGTTTTGTCCATATTCAGTATTTGGCTTAGTTCCACACAGGTTTATTTTCCGATGTTGAGTAGTAAAGTGATAGAAAGATAATATTTTCTATTCATACTCTTCTGGAATTTTTTGAGATATTTTGGTTTTGATTCACTTGCTATGATGCTTCATAAACCTGTAGCACCAACCAACTCCACCCTTAGAGTCTGTTAAGTTCCACTGTAGCTCTGGCTCATGAGCATGTATTTGAATCATATTTGTATTAATTCCAATGCCATTTTGACAATGTCCTTGACTCCATTTCAATACATCATCTTCTAGTATTGGCCATTTTGCATTCAGTCCTCTGTTTGCACATTGTCTTCCACAATTTTTATTTTATTTTATTTATTTTTTTTTTTTTTTGCCTTTCTAGCACGCCAATTACAAATGCCCTTTTTTGTTGGTGGATGGCTGAAATGCCACTCAGCTGCTCTGTTTCTATGTTCATCTGCATATGCAATTACTATCCATTTATTAGATTACATTAGATTTAGTTTCATTCCAATTGATCCGTAGTGAGGAGGTCCTCCAGGATGTGGAACATGTCAGAAAAACAACAATACATGACAAATATTTACAACTAAAAAAAATAAGCTAATGTACCATTCCACAGGTCCCAAGTGGAATGACTGTTATTTTTTAATGAACACTATATGAAAGAGTCATTTTACAAATACTAATGCACTGAATTTAAAATAAAAAAGTTTTTTATTTATTTATAAGGTAATAAACATGTAATACAACTACTATAATACTTATTTACAATGAACACATTACTGCACTGAAATGGTGCAGAAGTTAGATTGTACTTACACACACACACACACACACACACACATTTCCAATGACACATTACTGCACTGAAATTGTGCAGAAGCTATATTGTACTTGTATACAAATTAGTTGGTTTTACTGAGGAATTCATCAATGAAGTAGAAGGAGCTGGCCACCAATAAATCCTTTAGGCTTCTCTTAAACTGAATTTCATTGGTTGTTAAGTATTTTATGGCTGCTGGCAAGTTATTGAAAATGTGTGTTCCTGAATAATGCACACCTTTTTGTACAAGACTAAGTGACTTTAAATCCTTGTTAAGATTATTCTTATTTGTAGTATTGATTCCATGAATTGAGCTGTTGGTTTGAAAAAGTGATATATTTTTAATGACGAATTTCATTAAGGAGTAAATATATTGGGAAGCAGTAGTTAGTATCCCTAGTTCCCTAAACAGGTTTCTGCAAGATGTTCTTGAGCTCACACCACATATAACTCTTAGTGCACGTTTTTGTGCTCAGTAAACTTTAGCTTGGCTTGATGAATTACCCCAAAAAATAATCCCATATGACATTATGCAATGAAAGTAAGCATAGTATGCCAGCTTTCTCATTTTTATATCCCCTATGTCTGACAAAATTTGCATTGCAAACAGAGATTTGTTAAGACGCTTCAGCAGATCTGTGGTGTGCTCCTCCCAGTTGAATTTATTATCAAGCTGTAATCCCAAGAATTTAACACTGTCCATTTCTTCTATCTTCTTGCCATCGTATGTTAGACATATACTCGTGGGACACCCCTTACAAGTTCTGAACTGCATGTAGTGTGTTTTTTCAAAGTTTAGTGACAAAGAATTGGCAAGGAGCCAGTGATTAATGTCCACAAATATTTTATTGGCTGAGCTTTCTAAGACTACACTTGATTTACTATTTATTTCAATGTTTGTATCATTGGCAAACAAAACGAACTTGGCATCTGGTAATGTTACTGATGAAAGGTCATTGATATACACAAGAAAAAGTAAGGGCCCCAAAATGGAACCTTGTGGGACCCCACATGTAATTAATTCCCAGTTGGATGATGCCTGATAGCTTGATACATGTCTCTTTCCTAATAACACCCTTTGTTTCCTGCCAGAGATATAAGATTTCAACCATTTTGCAGCATTTCCTGTTACACTATAATATTCTAATTTACTTAAAAGGATATTGTGATTTACACAGTCAAATGCCTTTGACAGATCACAAAATATACCAGTTGCCTGCAATTTTTTGTCTAATGAATTAAGCACATTTTCACTGTAAGTGTAGATAGCCTTCTCAATATCAGAACCTTTTAGAAATCCAAACTGAGACTTTGACAGTATCTTATTTGAGATAAGATGGTTATAAAGCCGACTGTGCATTACTTTTTCGAAAATTTTTGAGAATGCTGGCAACAGTGAAATTGGACAGAAATTTGATGCTATTTCTTTATCTCCCTTCTTAAACAGTGGCTTAACTTCAGCATATTTCAGCCATTCAAGAAATATTCCACTGGTAAACGACTGGTTACACAGATTTGGTTATAATAGAGGGAAACATTCCACATAGGAAAAATATATCTAAAAACAAAGATGATGTGACTTACCAAATGAAAGTGCTGGCAGGCCGACAGACACAGAAACAAACACAAACATACACACAAAATTCAAGCTTTCGCAACAAACTTTTGCCTCATCAGGAAAGAAGGAAGGAGAGGGAAAGATGAAAGGATGTGGGTTTTAAGGGAGAGGGTAAGGAGTCATTCCAATCCCGGGAGCGGAAAGACTTACCTTAGGGGGAAAAAAGGACGGGTATACACTCGCGCACACACACACACACATATCCATCCACACATATACAGACACAAGCAGACATATTTAAAGACAAAGAGTTTGGGCAGAGATGTCAGTCGAGGCAGAAGTGCAGGGGCAAAGATGTTGAATGACAGGTGAGGTATGAGTGGCGGCAACTTGAAATTAGCGGAGATTGAGGCCTGGTGGATAACGGGAAGAGAGGATATATTGAAGAGCAAGTTCCCATCTCTGGAGTTCGGATAGGTTGGTGTTAGTGGGAAGTATCCAGATAACCCGGACGGTGTAACACTGTGCCAAGATGTGCTGGCCGTGCACCAAGGCATGTTTAGCTGCAGGGTGATCCTCATTACCAACAAACACTGTCTGCCCCTGCACTTCTGCCTCGACTGACATCTCTGCCCAAACTCTTTGTCTTTAAATATGTCTGCTTGTGTCTGTATATGTGTGGATGGATATGTGTGTGTGTGCGAGTGTATACCCGTCCTTTTTTCCCCCTAAGGTAAGTCTTTCCGCTCCCGGGATTGGAATGACTCCTTACCCTCTCCCTTAAAACCCACATCCTTTCGTCTTTCCCTCTCCTTCCTTCTTTCCTGATGAGGCAACAGTTTGTTGCAAAAGCTTGAATTTTGTGTGTATGTTTGTGTTTGTTTGTGTGTCTGTTGACCTGCCAGCACTTTCATTTGGTAAGTCACATCATCTTTGTTTTTAGATATATTTGGTTACACAGATAGCTTAATATGTTACTTAGCTCAGAATCACATTCTTTAATTAACTTTGTTGATATTTCATCATACCCACTAGATGTTTTTGATTTTAAAAATTTTATAGCCAGCATCATATGAATGCCTTTTATTTTTTACCATTATGATACTATCTATTAACAAAGATATTTTGCTGTTGACTTGCACCATAGACTGCAGTGACACATCATAGGCTAGACAGTGTTCTGGGTTTGTGATGGTGGAATGGAAGGGAGACAGTGTTAGCAAGCTTGTGGATACCTGCAACTCATGTTTGTTGCGTCGGTGCACCGCTGCTGTCGGTTGCATCCAGTGTTTCCAGAGAGAGATAGGTTTCCCGCAGCAACAAGTATATGTTCATTTTGAAGACTGGTGGGATTTTTAAATCAAATACTGGGCATTTTTATGTTAATTTCAAGTATAAGACACACCTGAATTATGGAGGCAATTTTTCTAAGAAAAAAGTGTGCCTTATAATCTGCAAAATATGGTATGTGTAATGTGCAAGACTTGTCCACAGCTGGACTATACAGCTGAATTTTCTCATGCTGAGAATTAAAAGGAGTGATCTGTTTCCTTGGTAAACACTTTCTTAAGCCATAATTGCATTACTTCATTTACAAACAAACAGTTCTGACAGATTTGCTATCATGTAGATAAAATGTAGCACATGATAACTTGGCATGAGGTCCAGCTCAAAGTGAGCATATTTTGTAACATAAATTTTTGAAGAACTGAAGATGACAATAAAGTCTGTTGGAACTGGTTGTTTGTAAATAAATAAATGTTTATGCACTCTTGGCTTCATAAAATTTTTACAAAGGTTTATAGGGTAGTTTCTCACTGTCGTCACTGGACATCGGTTATATTGCAGAATGGCAGCAACCATAGTCTGGATGTATTTTTACGAACCGATGTAGCAATGAAGTACTATGCTTTATTTGCTTTAAAAGATTAAGGATTTGTCTGACATTTCTATGAAATAATAAAAGGGAAGGGAAATTATGGTAACAAAAATAAATTGAAAACTTAATTGCAATTCATTCATAGTATAAACAAAAACAGAGAGTGGCTGATCTACTGCCTGTGTCTACATAATATGCCTTTATCTGCTTGAAGCCCTTGAAAGCAGAAAAATTAGCATGAAAAACGGTGTTCTTCAACCTCAGTTTTCACCCTGTAACACTGACTGACTGTTTGTAACTCCCAGATAGTGGTATGATTTCCAATTACACCATGATTTTTGAGCAGAGTTCCAAAAAATTAGAATCAATAGGAGAACAATGGTGCGTTTCTTTAATATTCAACCACTTATCACATTTTGAGAAAAGCAGTGGACATTGGATGGACTAAGTTTTCTTTTAATTGCCTATTTAATTTAAAATTTTGATTCTATGTATGTTTAAATGGAGTGTGTCAAAATTTTTCAGTCTGTATTCGATTTCTATGTTTATTACAGGAAATAAAAGTAACAAAAAATTTAAAATGGTTATTTTAGAAGCAGGTTATTTTGATTGGTTTTAACAGGTTAAACTGGCGTGGGAGAAAACCAATGTAGGTAGCCAAAAACTGATTGCTTCAGTGATAACTATCACCCCTACTCCCTGTTAGCTGGGTGCATAGCGTGGCATGCTCGGTACAGTCAGTGAAGCTGCTGTTGATACTGCAGACATATTGTGTTCCTTGTCAGAGGGCCTCTACACATTCCCGACTAAAGGTTGCAGCATCCACAATGCAATCATTCACTTCATTTAGCATATCCACATTTTTGCGTCTACATCTACATACTCCACAAGCCACCGTGTGATGCATAGCTGAGGGTACCCCATACCACTACTAGTAATTTCCTTTGCTGTTTACTTGCAAATAGATCAAGGGGAAAATGACTGTCCATGTGCCTCCATACAAGCCCTAATTTGTCTTATCTTATCTTCACGGTTCTTATGTGAAATGTACATTACCAGCAGGAGAATCATCCTGCAGTCAGCCTCAAATGATGGCTCTCTAAATTTTCTCAGTAGTGGTCCTCAAAAAGAATGTTGGCTTCACTTCAGTGACTCCCATTTGAGTTCCCAAAGCATCCCCATAATACCTGTGTGTTGCTCGAACATAACATTGGAGCAGTACTCTAGAACAGGTCACACTAGCGACCTATATGTGGTCTCCTTTGCAGCAAACCACACTGAGCTGTGCAAGGCTCATGTTCATGCCATTTATTGTTTGTCATCCTCTATTATGGTACTGCCACCTCATTTTCTTATTCCATTTACTGGTGCCACTAACTTCCTGCCTTATTTGCCCGTGAGCGGCAGCAGCAGCGCGTATCGATAAGTGCACTGTCGTACCATCTCTAGAGTGACTGATAGTATTTCCAGGTCATTGTCTGTCTGGCAGCAGTGCAGTCGGGATGCAGCAGCAGTGAAGTCAGGAACAGAGAGCTGGTGAGGTGTGGACAGCCAGTACTCGCCCGACTGCTGGCAACACACATGCATTGTCTGACGGAAGGAGGTTTGAGTGGGGACAGTTCTTGGTTGGTCGTTCGGTCGGTCGTCTCATTGGGCAGCATGTAACTGGTTCTCTGACTGTTTCTGGGTCCCTTCAATTGGTTATCTTGCCGGACTTGGGTCGGTCCTTTCCTGGTGCAGGGATGTCAGTTAGCCAGTGGGCTTGTTTCCTCTGCATTGTTGGGTCCGAGCTAGTATTTCCACTGTTGTGTGTTTGGCATTCAGTTCGGAGATCAGTCAGGACACAGAAGTCAGTTGGAGATGGACCAGCAGGGTAGTCTGGACACAGCAGCAGTGAAGTCGGGGGATGGAGTGCCAGTGAGACACCGACAACCAGCGCTCGCCGAACGCTGGCAACACACATGAGCTGTCCGATGGAGGGAGATTGGAGCAGGACAACCGTTGGTTGTTTGTTTGTTTGGTCATCTCATCAGCCGACGTATATTTGGTCCTTTCACCGTTTCCGAGCCTGAGCAGTTGGTCGATTGGCATGGAGCAGCGAGGAAACCTCCATGGCACATAGTTTGGCCGGGCCTGCTGGCAGCCTTTATGCGGTCAGAGTGTGTGGTGCTGTTCTCATTGCTACGAGGTTCATGGCTCACTAATCCTGGACATGAAAGTTGAGTTTTGACTTTATCTACCAGCAAGCCACGACTGTTCACATTGTGTCGTTTGTAGTTCATTATTGGCTGTTGGGATATCCCCGCGAGCAACAACGTGTGTTTTCAAGTTGGCAGACTTTAGCCACCCTCCGGTGGAGTTTAACTGTACTTGGTTATTTGAATTGAAGTGCACCAGCGGAATCTTCTGCCTTGTGGCCACAAACATTCCAGTTACCTGCCCTGGCCATTGACGTAAATTCAGGCAGTGTATTTTCCTCATCATGTTGTCACTCTCTGGCATGGTGTGTAGTTTGACAGCTAAATGTGTAATCTGTTGTTGACGCTGATACCTTTTGCATTGTTCCATTGTTCCTGTTGCATGCTGGTCTAGTGGAGTGGAAGTTATCCTGTCGCTTTGTCCGTTGACTGTCTGTCGGCTGGGTTGTCGTCAGATCGACAATGGTTGGGCCAACTGCCTGTCTCACCTAAGCGAGCATTAGTGTTTGAATTCCACGCCGACCTTCGGAACTTCTGAGTGCCCTTGGGTGTACTGTCTTTTCTTGCTTGTTCTTGTTGTTTGTACTTGTATGGCTTCTAGCCGATTTTTAGATGAAGGTTGTTTTGCCCTTAAGGCATCAGATGGTTTGGGTCTTCAGCCTAATTTAAGAACTGTTTTACGTAAAGCCTTCGGCATTTTTAAAATTAATGTTATTGAGTCTTAAGTGTTGTGCCTTCAGCCAATTTTGAATTTAAGTTGTTTGCTCTTAAAGTGTCAGTTTCTTTGGGGCTTCAGCCGATTTTAAATTAAAGTTGTTCTGCTCTTAAGGTGTTAGATGGTTTGGGCCTTCAGCCTAATTTAAGAACTGTTTTACGTAAAGCCTTTGGCATTTTTAAAATTAATGTTATTGAGTCTTAAGTGTTGTGCTTTCAGCTGATTTTGAATTTAAGTTATTTGCACGTAAAGTGTTAGATTCTTTGGGCTTTCAGCCTAATTAAGGAACTGTTTTAAGATGAGGCCTTGCCTTTTAAATTTCTGGTTTTGGTTGAGCTTTAAGTTATTGGCTTTCAGCGATTTTTAAATTGAAGTGGTCTTGCCCTTAAGGCATCAGATTGTACGGTGCGTTCAGCCTCTAATTAAGTGTTTTTTTTTTTTCATTAAAAAAAAAAAAAACTTTTTCTTGGCTCTTGTAATGTTTGATCAAATAAAAGGTTGTATGTTCGAGTGTAGCTGACAGTTGCTCATTTTGGCCCCTTTCCACAACATAAACTATCTGACATGTCCTGCAGGTTTAGCAGGGCATTTTACACACTTTCCTAAAATTCTCCCAATAAACCGAAGTTGACCATTCACCTTCCCTCCTACAGTTCTCACATGCTCGTCGCATTTCATATCACTTTGCACATAACACCCAGATATTTAAATGAAGTGACTGTCTCAAGAAGGACACTATTAATGCTGTTTTCAAACTTTATGGGTTTGTTTTTACTGCTCATTCAAGTTAACTTACATTTTTCTACATTTAAATGTACTGCCACTCATCACACCACCTAGAAACTTTGTCTTTGTATCCATCTACAGTCACTCAACAATGACACCCTCCTGTGCACAACAGCACCATCAGCAAACAACAGCAGATTGCTGCCTTCCTATCCATGAGATCATTGATGTATACAGAAAATGACAATGGTCTCATCACACTATCCTGGGGAGGCCTGACCATTCCCTTGTCTCTGATGAACACTCACAGTTGAAGACAACATACTGGGTTCTGTTAGTTAAGAAGTCTTTGAGCCACTCACATACCTGTGAATCTATTCCATATGCTTGTACCTTCATTAATATTTGGCAGTTCGGCATCGTGTCAAATGCTTTACAGAAATCTGGGAATATGGAATCTGCCTGTCGCCCTTTTTCTATTGTTTGTAGGATCTCACATGAGAAAAGCGCAAGCTGAGTTTAGCACAAGTGATGCTTTCGAAAACCATGCTGATTTGTGGACAGAAGGCTTTCCCTATCAAGGAAATTTATTATATCTGAACTTACAATATTTTCAAGAATTCTGAAGCAAACCCTTGTTAGAAATCAATCTGTCATTGCAGTCCATGTGGCTAAAGGAACATCATCAAGGTGTCCAGCAAATGAATCTTCCAGAAAATGCAAGTAATTCCATCCTGTCATTCGTTCATCTGAAATGACTAGATCTGTCAACATGTTACCGATCATGTCAATCCAAGCATTGATTGAAAACTGAACTTGGAAATTGGTTTCAGCTGTAGTGAATGGATTTTCCTGCCACCATAGTTGATTACTACAAGTGTTGTTGATTCCAATCCACATAAATGTGGCTTCATCGGTGAACAATAATAATGGAAACAAATTTCAATTATCATTTAAGTTGTGTGGCATCATAGGTGATGCGAAAATTAGGGACACACTGTATGTGAGATGGGTACAAGTTTTCCACATCTAATGTTAACCATATATGTGTTTGTGGGACACTGATATATGCAGAAGGTCACTGTGTGCTGGTAGTATGACTACGCTGCCCCATTTCAGTAATGTGTTGCTATTCCTGTACAGACTGTTGAACTACATGTTCAGAAGAAAAATGGGACCATGAAAGGATACCTGTCCCACACAACGTCCTGAAAGCTCTAGTAAACTTTCTACGATCAGAAATTTGACACATCAAAAAGTGCCAATGATATTCTTCTACAACAGCAGGAGCACTACCATTGCAGAAGTCGTAAATATACACCATATCCACATATTCTTCATTAGTGTAGATGTGTGCATTTTAGCCAACACATGTACAAACATATTCTTCATTAGTGTAGATGTGTGGCATTTTAGCCAGCTTGTGTATAAACATAATTAACGAATGCTTCTCTCTGATACATTCTGTCTCTCACCCCACTTCACTCACAACTCACCATGGGCAATTCCATACTCAGCGGGCTAATTCAATGGCAGAAAGACGTACCAAGTGAAGAGGTTGAAAGCAATGAGGTGGGTTGGGATAGAATAAAATGTTGAACAGACTGGGTGGATAAGGCACATTCATCTACGCCAATAGCCCAAAAACCAAATGCACATTAAATGTGTCCTATCTCAGAAACCATTTGGAATAGAGCATCCATACAAAGTTGATGTCATATCCCCGAATTTTTATCACTCATTCCGGGACACACTGTACACAGGACATACAATTCATGAGAATGCACATAAAAAAGTAACAGGAAGAGCACCATTTTCTGTGGTAGGCTAATCAAAACCCAGCATATGATGCCATACAATAGTTAGTTTGTAGGGAGAGAGGGGTGGGGTGGGAGGGGGGGGGGGTGGGGGGGGGGGTGGAAGTGAGCTAGGCTTTGGGGTATAGAGTATTTTGGAAGATGAACGGTGACTTGAAGTAGCCATAAAAAATCTTCAGTTTTGATCTGTTAAAAGCTTGCATAAAAATACCAACTTTTAAATAATTTTCTTGAAATAAAAACACCTATCTATACTAAGTTGCCTGAAAGCTGAGGTGCACGAGAGGGCGGGAGGGGGATGGCAGCCCTCTTGCCTGCCCTTGGTACCCAGCAACATCAAACAAAGAAATCCATATTCTCCCCAATCTCAGTGGATAACTACAAGTGAACAAATGAAAAACAACCTAATTCTCCAGCAACTTGCTCCAGCCATACCCGAGTATTAGACTTAGTGCAACTGATCAGCTCACTTCAGTTTCTCTAAAACCGATGGCAAAAGTTGTCCAGAGCATAATGCAATGGCATGTGGGTAATTTAGATTGTATAAAGTCTCACCTGCTACATCCAAATACAGGATTTCTCAGTCTGTGCCATCCCTGAAGCATATCACCAGCCAATGGAGGACTTCAATTTCCCAGATTACTATGTCAATAGAAGCTACAGAAACAATGGGTATAGAGGAGTAGCTACATTTGTCAAAGAAAATATTCCTTACAATAGTCTTCAACAAAGCTGCACCAACCAAGACATAAAAACCATAGAAATATCCACGCAAAACTTCGAATCTGACCTGAATGCTTTTGCTTCTACAGGCCACCTAATACTCTCATTTTTGGCACCAATATGACATTTCTGTCACAACAATTTGGCCATCCACTGCATGTGCTGGGAGACTTCACGTGCATTACACATCATGGGGATGCAAGAATGCCAATTGCAATGGTGGGCTATAAATGACCATTGTAGAAGATGAAAACCTAGTGCTGCTGAATGACAGAGCCACTGCAAGCATAACACCACAGTTACAGACAAGATCAGCGACAGACCTCAGCTTTGCATTACCTCATCTGGCACTACTAACCATTTGGGAAGTAAAAGTAAATCCTTCAGGATCTGATCACCTGCCTTTTGTTCCAACTTTACCTGGCACAAAGAAAGAACCATGCTGGATCAGCCCTTCAGATGGAAAATAGAGGAAGCTGACTGGAATAAATATGTTTACAGAGTAAAAGAGAGCCTTCCACTGTCAGAGAGAGCTCACATAAATAGCTCACATAAATATCTCTTTGTTTCAACAACCAGTTTCTGCAGACTTTTCTGTCATCTTCTGGTCTTCAAAAATTTTTGTTACAAAACATGTTCATTTTGGATTGGAAACTCATGCCTCTAATATGACAACTTTGCATGAGATTCCAACTCCCAATGAACACGTTTAGTAACAAAACTTTTTGAAGACCAGAAAATGACTGTGAATTCTGTTAAAACTGGCTGTCAAAAGTAAAGAGGTATTTATATGATCTTGGCTAAATAAAGTTTTTTACCAGTTCCCAACTAACACAATGCATTGCTGAGGCCACCGTACAGGCAGTTCCTAAACAGGACCCATTTTGCATTAGAAACAGAACCATTCCTGTGTGGGCTGGCCGGAGTGGCCGAGTGGTTCTAGGCGCTACAGTCTGGAACTGCGCGACCGCTATGGTCGCAGGTTCGAATCCTGCCTTGGGCATGGATGTTTGTGTGATGTCCTTAGGTTAGTTAGATTTCAGTAGTTCTAAGTTCTAGGGGACTGATGACCTCAGAAGTTAGGTCCCATAGTGCTCAGAGCCATTTGAACCATTCCTGTGTGGTGGGATACCAAATATCAGAGAGCCATCAATGAACATTATGTGCAAGATGGCTTGCCATTCTGAGGATATTTATGGATTTATTTCAAAAAAATTTATTTCAAAATGTAATCCCTATATTTCACATCTTCTCCCAGTAGAACTTCACATGTGCCTGCCTGTTTAGGTCAGAGGCAGTTCCATCCAGTAAAAGTTGTTGGCTACGACATCACACTACTTTTATGGTGTCTCTACTGAATAAAATTGTGATTCCACACCACAGTTTAGCCAGTAGGGAACATGGGAGGCACAGTGCTTGCATGATCGTTGGAGGGTCTTGGGACACAGAGAGCAGTTGTTTGTCTCTCTCTTGGTTTTCAGCACTCGAACGGAGCAGACATCTTCTGACTAGCCTTTGTCAAGGGCAGACGGCTTCAAGCTGTTGGCCTCTGACTTTCTGCTCACTAGGAGTGGCCACTAGCTGCATAGACATGAACCACCACCTCTGCCATGCCTTATTTGTCATTATTTAGGCCCCAATTCTAGACTGGTAGTCACTCTTCATCGTGTCCCTTGTGGTAAGCCTCTGCAGTATACCACAAGTGCAGAATATACCATGCATTTCCTTTAATTCCCTCATTCAGTTTCAAACCAGCCTCCCTTCTGTCACTCACAAACCATTCTGCTCTGCATTCTGTACAGTAAGGCAGCACTGAAGAAATATAAGAGACAGAATACCCAACAAAACTACACCAGCTTGAAAAAAATACACGTGGGAACCTAGAGGTTTTTTGAAAAATAAGAAGAAGACAGGTTGGAAAAACCTCTCCAATTCTGTACTAAGGACACTAAAATGTGATGTGTGTGTGGAAGAAGGTGGAGAGCTTCAAGAAATTGTCGACACCTCACCACTAAAATCTGCTGCCTACAAATTGTGTTGTGGAATAGTCATTAAAAAAGTAGACACCTCCTTCCATCAAACACCAACCTAGCACAGAGAGTCCAAACCACTGTGAAAGTCACCCACTTCTACAGCACTCTCAATGTCAAGCTGCAGAGAGCTTTTGTCATTGTAAAAGGAGTGCCCCATATCTGAGATAATATCCCCTACAGTGCGCTGTCATTTCTGTCATATGAAGGACAATAGTGTCTACTCCATATTTAAAATAAAGTGTGGTATGAACATTACAATATTGAGCCCTTAAACACAGTCAGGATGATGCCTGTGCTCAAACTAGAGAAGGATCCTGGTTCGGTGGCATCATTCCAGGTAATAATGTTACTGCAATGTCTCTACAAAATGTTGGAAAGAATGGTCAAATGCTGGTTACAGTGGTGGTCTGAATACCATGACCCGCTCTCAAGTAATCAGGCAGGTTTTCGCAAATGGAATGGTACTGAAGATATTCTCATGCATTTGGTGAGTAACATACAGCTCTGTTTCAGCTGAAATGTGCACCTAACAGGTATGGCAGTGAAACAGGTGATTTGACAACCTTGGAAATAGCACATTACATTAGGAATGAGAAAACAAGGAGTGGTACCATCTGGATAACAAATCTTTGCCATTGATTCTGGTATCGATATTCAATCAAGATGGCATTGACTGGTGAATAACGCACTGTTGCCATGAAGGCATTATACAAGAACAATGACAGCTGCATGGCCACAAGCGTGTATGTCATGGTCATTACAAACTCACACATGATGTCCCAGTCCTGTTGGAACATGTTATGAAAGTGTGGGCACAGAACTTCGAGGAAATGTGTGCTACAGTACAGAAGAGGGGTGGAAATGCAAAATGCATGGCACACCACAGAATGTTGCAAGAGTGGAAGAAGCCTTGGGCCCAAGCCTCAAGCATTCTGCATGCAAGTATGTCGTGCAACTTGACATATTTGATCACACTATGCAGTGAATATTGCACGAGGAACTGTAATACCACCCTCACAAAATTCAGATAGTGCAAAAACTAGATGTGGATGATCTCCCAAAGAGATTACGCTTTTGCCGAGAGTGGTTGGAATTCATGAACAACAACACAGGCCTGTGCAACAATCTGATCATGAGCAATGCAGCCAGTTTTTATGTATCAGGCTTTGTTAACAAGCAAAACTTTAGATACTGGCCATGTGCAAATCGTGAAATACTTCATGAAATGTCACTTCACAGTCATAAAGTGGTATTGTGGTGCAGTGTATCATCATTTGGAATCATAGGCCCTTATTTTTTTAAAGATGATCACACTAATGCTGTTATTATCAATACAGAAGATTATGTTGACATGCTGAACTATATCGTAGTGTGATAACTTGCTGATATCCCTGTAACTACAAACACATTCTTCCAACAAGGCAGGACCACATACCCTACTTCACAACATACCGTGAAAACACTACAGAAAATCTTTCCTGATCGTCTCATCTTCAAAACTGGGACATTTCCTGTCCTCCAAGACCCACTGACCTTTTAATGTGTGATTTATTTCTTTGCAGTCATTTGAAATCTCAGATCTTCCAGTGTGAACCATCAGAAACCATCCAGGAACTGAAGGATTAAATTCTGGAGGAACTTAATCCAATTCCAGTGCTTGCCCTGCAAGATGTGGCAACCTATGTGATGTCATTTTCAAGTGATAGACATTGTAAATTGCAAGCATTGCAAATTCATGTTGTATTTCTTTTATATTGTTGTGAATAAATTTTGTATTACTTGTGGAGGTTTCAAAATTGTAGTTTCATTGCCACACCTGTTACTAGGCTTTTTATCTAAACAGTACCAGTGATAACACATTACACCCAGTGCTAGCCACAAAACTAAAGGAGCAATGCATATCCACACATTTGCAGAACACGTGTTATGTTTTCTGTCTGAATGAGTGCTACTAGTTGTATGTGAAGGATGTGTGACAGGAGCATGAACTATGAGTATAGCACTGTCAAAAGGATTTGTTTTGGCACCTCTTCTGTTTAATATCCATGCCATTGACCTACGTAGGATATTCCCAGAAAGGTGAAACTTGTACAACACACAGCCAATATATGTATTTACATGGAAAGAATGTTCTGAGAGGACTACAAGTCACAACTGACAATCAATCGCAAAGTCTGTACTCCAACAGTGGCTCAAGATAAATGGACTGGATATACACCAAAGAACCAAAGAAACTGCTACACCTGCCTTAGATTGTGAAGGGCCCCTGTGAGTATGCAGAAGTGCTGCAACATGATGTGGCATGGACTCGACTAATGTCTGAAGTAGTGCTGGATGGAACTGACACCATGAATCCTGCAGGGCTGTCCATAAATCCATAAGAGTATGAGGGGGTGGAGATCTATTCTGAACAGCAAGCTGCAAGGCATCACAGATATGCTCAATAATGTTCATGTCTGGGGAGTTTGTTGGCCATCAGAAGTGTTTAAACTCAGAAGAGTGCTCCTGGAGCTACTCTGTAGCAATTCTGGACATATGGGCTGCCACACTGTCCAGCTGGAATTGCTCAAGTCTGTCAGAACGCACAATGGACATGAATGGATGCAGGTGATCAGACAGGATGCTTACATATGTGTCATCTGTCAAAGTCATATCTAGACATATCATGGATTCCATATCACTCCAACTGCACACAACCTGCATCATTACAGAAGCTCCAACAGCTTGAACAGCCCCTGCTGGCATGCAGGGTCCATAGATTCATGAGGTTGCCTCTATACCCATGCACGTCCATCTGCTCGATACAATTTTAAACAAGACTCGTCCGACCAGGCAACATGTTTCCAGTCATGAGCAGTCCCTTGTCAGTGTTGATGGACCCAGGCGAGGCCTAAAGCTTTGTGTCATGCAGTCATCAAGGGTACACGAGCGGGCCTGGCTCTGAGAGCCCATATGGAAGATGTTTCATTGAATGGGTCACACACTGACACCTGTTAATGGCTCAGCATTGAAATCTGGAGCAATTTGTGGGAGGATTGCACTTATGGCACGTTGAATGTTTCTCTTCAGTTGTCATTGGTTGTTGCAGGATCTTTTCCAGATGCAGCTATGTCTGAAATTTGATGTTTTACTGGATTACTGATATTCCGGTATGCGCTTGAAATGGTCATACGGGAAAGTCCCCACTTCATCGCTACCTCAGTGATGCTGTGTCTTATCACTCATGTGCTGACTATAATGCCATGTCAGACTCACTTAAATCCTGATTCCCTCCATTGTTGCAGCAGTAACTGATCTAACAACTGTGCCAGACACTTGTTGTGTTATGTAAGCGTTGCTGACTGCAGCGCCATGTTCTGCCTGTTTACATGTCTCTGTACTTGAATATGCATGCCTATACCAGTGCCTTTGGTGCTTCAGTGTATATCCACATCTAAGTTAAAACACATTAGTGTTTTGAAGACACAGAGTGAATCTGCCAGATGTAATAGCACTAGGCTCATACAACTTCCCTTTGAAGATGCAAGTCAAATACCTGGGACTAGAGATGGTTCATTTGTGAACTAACAGGTCCAAAGGAATGGTTCATCAAGATGAACAGAACAAGTAAGGAATGAATTCTAAGGAACAGTCTTTCATAGTTCACTTCGGTCATGGCTTTCTACTTATAGTTCCCGGGAATGGGAAACGGTCGGTCTCGTTCCCGCAACAGCATGTCAGCTGGTCTCATTTCAGCCTTGGTCCTGTTTCCATCTGTCTCAGTCTCAGTCATGGCTTTCTACTTATAGTCCCTCGGAATGGGAAACATTGGTCTTGTTCCCAGAACAGACTTGGTCCCGTTCCCTTCTGTCTCAGTCTCAGTCATGGCTTTCTACTTATAGTCCCTCGGAATGGGAAACATTGGTCTTGTTCCCAGAACAGACTTGGTCCCGTTCCCTTCTGTCTCAGTCTCGGTCATGGCTTTGTACTTATAGTCCCTCGGAATGGGAAACATTGGTCTTGTTCCCAGAACAGACTTGGTCCCATTCCCTTCTGTCTCAGTCTCGGCCTCGCTTGGACAGATTCATCGTTCTTCGCGTGGACACTCATCACATTTCCAATGCCGACTGCTCATAGTTAGTTCAGTACATTTCGTTCACTGCACATGCCCATTCTAGATCTGTTTCAAACCGTTTTTGAACTCTGAACTTCTGGTTCTTTTCGTATTCTATTCAGCATCCATGACCAGTAATTAAAATGTATTTTATAATTACATAAATTACATAAAAATTATGTGCTATGTAATACATACATCTTTTCAGGTAACAAAACAGCTTATCAACTTACTTCACTATTTTGATGAACAGCAGAAGAAATATCTGTAAAAAGGCAAAGTTTTTTGTTGTTACACATGCAAAGGAAGTCAGCAGGGCACACATGAGTGGCCATTTTCTGTGTTTTTTTTTATCCAAGGTAAAAGAGCATGTTCATTGTTATGGAAGGCAGACCGACTTACAACTGAATGAAGCCCGCCCTCCATAATTGAGAGTCTGGTGTCACATTTTGTAAAGAAAATATGATAACTTCTACAACATTATTTCAGTGGTACAGGGTGGCACACCAAAAATCTGCCCCGAGTACTAGACTGCTCATTGTCACCCACCAATCATCATCTATTGTTTCAAAGCTATTGTCTGCATTAGCTTATTTCTTATTTCTTCAATGCCTAATTATTACATGTTTATCTATTCTGTGTGTAGCGGTCAACAAATCATGTGTAATTGGCAAGCAGTCTGTACTCAGAGCTGGTTTTTCGTGCACCACCTTACATTATTTCACTGTGATCAGCCACATAATGCTACAGTTGCCTAAACGAGAGGTTTTACAGAATCACAAAAATTACAAGTGTGTGAGAATTCTGTTATGAATAAAAATTCTGTACTTGAGGGGAGAGGCAAGTGCCCCTTTGTGGCACCTTCCATCTACCAAACACAAATGAATGGTGAATGAGTAAAAATGAACGGTTCCCAAAAAAAGGGTGATCACCAGTGAACTAATTGCCAAGGATGAATGAGTTTGCCCATCCCTACCTTGGCGAAGAAGTATGAGATGGCTGTCAGTATAAACAGAGCTATGAGAGGATGCAAGTGAGGCTTGAACATCAGTACAGTACTAACACTTTACTGTACATGGTATGTTCAGTTATTGATTATGGGAGTGCTTGTTGTGAGTCTGCAACTGATGGTCTACAGAATTAATCAATGCAAATATAAAGCACTGAGAACTTTTTGATGAGCAATGTGCTCCACCCCTTCCAGTGAATTCCTGGTTGAAGCACAAGAACCTCCAATCTATCTATGCCAGCAGTATCTCTGCGCCAAATTCTTTCTTAAAAGGAACCGGTAAGAATCCAGCAAAGTGAAACCTTTCACCTCAGATGTAACCATAAAGTGCTTTACCAGATGTTTCTGGATTACTAGAACGTCTTCCACTAGTTCAAGGATATGTAGATTCTTGGGAGATTTAATGGAAGATCACTTAGTCAGAGAAGCTGCTGTGACATGGCATACCAACTGGACTGCAATCCGTAGTATGGGCTACTGATATGCCCTCCACAGATGCATGGCAGAAGACCAGTAACAGGAATGGAAGAAAGCAACAACATACAGAGGAAGGACGTACACATCATCTCTTCCATTGGTCATTTATTCCGTGAAATCTGATACAAATTCAATGCCTAGGCCCTTCGCCTCTATAATAGCTAGTCTCAGATTTAACCATGGATGTTTCTGTAAAACTCTTCACAGGATGGGCATCATGGAGCCACCCTCCTGCTCTTGTGGAGTATAAGAGGACACAGGTAATCTTTTCCTTGGGTGCCCCAGACTATGTGGAAGTACGACAATCATTTTACAAGAACTTGTGAAGCTTGGCCACCCATTGCCAACCGGTGTGATGGCTTTGTTAGCTACATAGAATCATAGACTTTCCCTGCAGTGCACAAATTCATTGTTGCCACACATCTCTGCATCTGCAACAAACAGTTACTGACAATGATCTTCACAAAAGTGCTTTGTAAGATTTGATTTTACAGTGATTGTACAGTACTAGTCTGTCTGTAACTAATAGGATGTGCAGAAAAGTAATGATTTGGAATTATTTATGTGAAAGTATAGAAGCTTTTAAAATAAACCAACATTATTAACATTCCACATCTTTGTTCTTCATGTCTACATATTTGAAGCCCTGTGCTGCTAGAGAACTCTTCTCCATCAGCATGATAATGCTAGACAACAAACAAGTGCAATGATATCTGCAGCAAATTGACAGCTTGGGTTCACTGTTGTGTGTCATTCTCCATACAGTAATGACTTGGCCCCATATGATGTTCATCTATTTTCAGAACTTAAAGAATACCTTCAACGATTTCATTTTTACAGTGATGAAGGAGTGCAAGCAGAGGTGAGGCTGTGGCTCTGGCAATGAAGTCAGACATTCTACTTGATGGTATCAACAAATTGGCCTTTTGTTTGGAGGAATCTGTTTGTCACTGGGATGACTATGCTGAGAAATAAATATGTAGACATGAAAAATAAAGATGTAGAATGGCAATAACATTTGTTTTATTTAAAAAGCTTTGAGAATTTTCACATAAAATTTTTTCGATGGCATTACTTTCCAGCGTGCCTTAGTATGTAAGTGCACCCATGCAAACAAATAAATATTTGAACACTAATTTTCTATCAGTAACTGTATATTTTATGTAAGTATGAGCTGGCTGTATGCTGTAAGCTGAAGGCCAATAAATTAAATAAAGAAGTGTGCTGAATGGAATCCAATGAAACACTTGTGCCTACTCTGTCACCAGATTTGCAACAGATTGTCGCCTATTCGGCTTTATAGCATGTGGAAGCCTCCATCTTCCATGTTCTATCATTAGGTGTTGATGTCCAACACTGTGTTGCCTGGTCATGGTTTCACCATCATTCAATCACTCTCCATAAATACTCTCAACATCAACATGCAAACAGCGAAACAGCTCCGCCATTTCTGAGATGCTCGGTCCCAGGTGCCAGGCCGTAACAACCTGCCCTTGGTCAGAGTCATTTATGTCACTGGGTTTCCTCATTTTCAGCTCGTATTGCTGCTCGAATGATTCCCCATTTGTCTCTGCTCTGCTTAACTGAACAACATCCCAACAACACCATCAGATGGCATTGTCTTGCAGTGGGCAGTGGTCATAATGTTTTGGCTCATCAGTGTGTGACAGTCTTTGTAGTGAGAGTGCACTGTGTTTGGTCCATCATATGATGGGTCTCATAGCATTTGTTGCATGTCCTTCAATACTTAGATGTTAGAAGCCTTCAGTAGGAGAACTGCACAATTGCTGCTTCAGTCACTAAATAAGAAGCCACCATCTGATAAAGAAATGACTTTATTTAATGCATTTTGGGTATAATACATCCTCAGATTGTAATGAATGTCTTGGTGACCAGAAATATAAAGACAATAAATAACATACAAAGCTGTCATGGCAAACAACTGCATGATCTTCCATGACAGCTTTGTTTCTTAAATACTGTCTTTATTTATCTGATCACCAAGATGTTTATGACAATTTGAGAATTGGTTCTACCCAAAACACGTCAGATAAAGTCATTAGTTTATCAGATGGTGGCTTCTTATTTAGTGACCATTACAGCAACTGTGCAGTACTCTGTTGATTTGCAATATGGTAGCGTTTTTCCTGCATGAGTTTATGTTGCAATTACGAGCTCTCGATGTATTGATTATGGGGACTTGACTAAACACACTTCCATTTTGAATTAGTAGTGCCATCTTGTAAGATTCATTTTCCTTATCTGCTGGTGACACTATGCACAACACATACATCAGGCACATTGCAGCGAGCTCAGTCCCAGCAGTCCAGACAACGTAGGACTTTGCAATCTCCGTGACTCAGTGGCCAGGCCAGCAGAGGGCATCAACCATGCTCTGTCGGGCCACCAGAAAGCATACATGGTGACAATAGAGGTCGCTGACAAACTGCATCTCTTCATGTATCTCCTGTGTCATGTGCAGAAACTAGGCCCACAAGTGTCCATCCGTGACGCAACTATTTAGGCCAGTGTATGAGCTCAAGACAGCAGTTCTATTGCAGCCAGCAACCAGAAGACCTTCACCTATGTTAGGCCAAGGACTCAGCTGCTGCCATGAACAGCATTCCACCTCAATGGCCCTGGGACTTTAAGTGTTCAGCAAAGTGTCATTTGGGAAATGTATCATTTGTACTGTTGTTCCACTGACTGACAAGGCAGTATCAGTCTCACAATTTTCTGTCCGTTTCAGACTTATAAATTTCTGTTACTGTTGGACTGTTGATGCTTCAGCAAGTGAAGTACCTATATGAGATTTCATCAAGTGTTTGTTCTTTCTATAAACTGAAGTTGGTTGCAGACTTGTGTACTAAAACAGAGCTGAGGAAAGCTTTTTCCTGTTCAAGTTTAAGTTCTGAATATTGCTTAGTTTTGGTTTCTTAACGTGATTGACTGTCTCAAGCAATGTGTAATTTAATTATTTATTTTGTGAGCTTGGTGCTTTAAATTAATTTCTTTGTTGAAGAACTTTCATTTATTTTGTTTTTGGAGTCTTTTGTGCTAATCAGACTTACAGAAACTTCAGAGGCCTTGGAACAGTGTTTATGAATAAATTTGCGTGATTGTGATTACTTGCCTTATATTGTGGATGTATCCCTAGAATGGGACACATCACTGTGTTTAGTTTGTTTGATGTCTTTATTTTTAACTGTTCCTCAAACCATTGTTCTGTTGTTATTTAATGATCTCACATTTCACTGTAAAAGAACATTAGTCTTGTTTTATTGATGAGCGGAGGTTAGTTGGTAGGGATGTCATGACTGCCTTCTCTAATTTACATCTACATATACATCAATGCTCTGCAATCCAGATGGTGATGTGTGATGGAGGGTACTTCTGGTACCAATAACTGATCTCCCACTTTCCATGTAAAGAATGATTGTCTGTAAGCCTCTGTATTAGCTCTAATTTCTCAAATTTTCTAGTTGTAGTCATTCATGAGACGTATTTGGGAGGAAGTAATATGTTGCCCACCTCATCCCGGAAAGTACTCTCTTGAATTTTCAGTGGTAAAAGTCTCTGTGATGTGCAATGCCTGTCTGCCAATGGAGTTTATTGAGCATCTTTGTAATACTCTCACACCAACTAAATGATCCCATGATGAAATACACTGCTCGTCATAGGATCTTCTCTATCTTTTCTATCAGTCATACCTAAGGGTCCAAGAGTAATGAATAATACTCAAGGATCAGTCAAACAAGGGCTTTTTAAGCCACTTCTTTAGTGGATAAGTTATATTCCTGTAAGATTCTGCCTGTGAATCTGAGTCTGACGTACGCTTTTCCTACTATTTCTTGTGTATAGACATTCTGCTTAAGGTTGATCTGTACAGATAAATTCAATGATGATATAAGGAAGAAATTTTGTTGTAAAAGTAAGTTTGTCCTGGTGTTCTTGTGGTGAGATGAAAACTTACCATCCCAATTTTTATGTATCTCTGAACAATAAAATGCTTTGCTGAGACAGGAGGTAACTTGATTAAATTCATTTGTCTTTCTGAAAATTTGGTTGAAATATGGAGGAATCTACATCTGAGTAAATCATGCATATTGGGAAATAGAGACATGTTCATGTAATGTAAGCTATTTGTAATATATTTTGTTTGTTTCAAAAAGAGACAGACCATATTTTATGTTCTATTGGTCTCTTGTTTGGCTTTCACGTATTTTCCTGGCTTCACACTTATTTTCACTATTTTTTGGATCAGGTACTCCACTCTGCACAAAAGAGGAAATGACTCAAGAGGAAAGCAGTGTAAGAGCTATGCGGCAGGCAGTGTATAATGGAGATGTTGATGTGAGTACTCAGTTTTTCTTGGCGTTCATGGGTTAGGCAAATGTAAGTTAAGTTTTTTGCAAGTTGTGCTTCACATTCATGAATTCCATTTTGAGAATGAACAAAAGCTGCAATTTATCTTTATTCCTTTGAATAGGTTTGGCCAATGGCCATCATTTAACTGATGCGTTGTACTAGTATATAAATGTAATAAGCTAAAAATAATGAAATGAAATGCACCAAAAACATAAAGTTTTACAAAGGATCTTTGAAATTATATTTGATGTGTACCTGTACACAGACCAATATTAAAGTTTGCCAGATAATGGCCGCTGATGAAAACTATCTGCAGAACTAATTAATTATATAAAATATCAATGTCTAATGGTTCGCAAAATGTCATTAATGAATTATTAGGTGTTAATATGGTTTAAACTATTGAACCTTACCTGCTGGACAGTATGAACTGAATCCCCTGAAAACTGTATTCTTTGTTCTTATTTGTCTTACTCACATAACAGGTTGCAATGGAACAGACCTGTTTTTCAAAATTGCTGGTGCCAGACTCGATCACAACTAAGCTGAAAATCTAATTGTATGTGCGATGTGTAACAAAGCAGGTGAATCCTTTTCAGATGTTGTGTTTTTCGTGCCCCCAAAACTATTTTTATTTTTGTCAAATTCTCGGAGATCTCCAATAATATTTTCTAAGACACGCACAGTACTTAAAATCCCAAATATTGACCCAGGGCTTATCCAACTTAACTTTATAATCTGTTACATTCTTTCGGCTTGTCTAAAGACAATGCTAATTATGAAATATTAGAAATCTCAAACTTCATTATAATAATAATTTCTTAGGCTTTCCTTGTGATTTTATGACATCTCGTTGAATGAGGTGTACTGCCAGTGGTCTGTGTTTTTCTAACACAATATTTTGGCATCATACCTCGGCGTCTTCATCAGCTGCTTCCTGTGACTGAACGACAGGCTGACCATGACCCATATTTATGTCTGGACGGCGTCTGGTGTTCCCTACACCGTCCGGTCCTACTGCAACCATGTCGGTTGGTCACCGGATGTTCCGTCTTCCGTCCATACCCACTTCCACTGTTTTCCCCAGTGGTGGCCGTTTCATGGCATTCCCTACTAGGGCGCACTCCTCGCACTGTCGACAGGCTGTGTTTGCTGTTGGTGACCATTCCAACTTTCTCCAGTGCCCCTGTCATTCTCCTAGTCTTGTGTTTTCTTCCATTGTTTTTGTAATAGATCTAAGGCTAGATTCCACACCATGCTGAGTTGGTATCCAGCTTCCTGGTTTATCAAGTTCTCTGTCATCTTGATTTTGATCGATTCAGTGATGATGATATCCCAAAATTTTGGGGGTCTGAGATAAGATCCTGGTTTTATCATATATAATCGTGTGGTCAAGTCCCAAGCAATGTTCTACTATTGCCGATTTAGTGGCTTGTCGTAGCCTGGTATGCCTTTGGTGCTCTTTACATCTTATGTCCATGGTCCTGGTGGTTTAGCCAATTTAAGGCATACCGCACTCACATGGTATATGGTAGATAACAGGTTTTCTCAATCCTAGATCATCCTTAACCATTCCAAGAAGTGCCCTGATCTTGTTTAGTGGGCAGAACACACTCTTGATATTGTGCTTTTTCAGTATTCTGCTGATCTTAGCAGGTATAGGTCCTGCATATGGTAGAAAGGCTACCCTCCTGGTCTCTTCTTCTTGTTCTTCTCCCTCAGTATCAGTTCATCTGGAGGGATGTAGCGCCTTGTGGAAGTCCCCTGTTGAGTATCCGTTGTCTGCGAACACTTTATGTAGGTGTTGTAGCTCTGCTGCCAAGCTGTCTGAGTTGGACAGTGTTTTGGCCCAGTGAACAAGTGTTCTCAGAACCCCATTCTTCTGTGCCGGATGATGGCAGCTGTCAGCTTGTAGATATAAGTCGGTGTGTGTAGGTTTTCTATACACACTATACCTAATGTGCTGTCTGTCATCCTTTTCACAAGGACATCAAGGAAAGGAAGTTGACAATTATTTTCTAGTTACATTGTGAACTTAATGCTGGGGTGTCTCGAGTTCAGATGGTCAAGAAACTCGTGCAGTTTTTCCCAACCATGTAGCCAGATGACAAACGTGTCATCAATGTACCTAAAGAAACAGGTTGGCTTGTAGGCAGTGGTCATAAGTGCCTCATCCTTGAATCTCTCCATAAACAGATTTGCCACTACCAGAGACCAGGGATTACCTATCGCCACTCCTTCAGTCTGTTCATAAAATATCTACAAGTTGACAGCTGCCATCATCCAATACAGAAGAATGGGGTGCTGAGAACACTTGTTCACCAAGCCAAAACACTGTCCGACTGAGACAGCTTGGCAGTACAGCAAGTGTTTGCAGACAATGGATAGTCAACAGGGGACATCCACAAGGCACTACATCCCTCCAGATGAACTGATACTGAGGGAGAAGAACAAGAAGGAGAGACCAGGAGGGTAGCTTTCTACCACATGCGCCTATATCTGCTAAGATCAGCAGAATACTGAAAAAGCACAATATCAAGAGTGTGTTCTGCCCACCAAACAAGATCAGGGCGCTTCTTGGAATGGTTAAGGATGATCTGGGATTGAGAAAACTTGGTATCTATCATATACCATGTGAATGCAGTATGTCTCAGATTGGCCAAACCACCTGGACCAAGGACATAAGATGTAAAGAGCACCAAAGGCATACCAGGCTACGACAAGCCACTAAATCGGCAATAGTAGAACATTGCTTGGAACTTGAGCACACCATTATATATGATAAAACCAGGATCTTATCTCAGACCCCCAAAATTTTGGGATATCATCATCACTGAATCGATCAAAATCAAGATGACAGAGAACTTGATTAACCGGGAGGCTGGATACCAACTCAGCACGGCGTGGAACCTGGCTTTGGACCTATTACAAAAACAACAGAAGAAAACACAAGACTAGGAGAATGACAGGGCACTGGAGAAAGTCAGAACAGTCACCAACAGCAAACGCAGCCTGTCGACAGTGTGAGGAATGTGCCTGGTGGGCACGGACCTAGTAGGGTACACCATGAAACGTCTGCCACTGGGGAAAACAGCAGAAGTGGGCACGGACGGATGATGGAACATCCGGTGACCAATTGACAAGGTTGCAGCAGGAGTGGACAGCGTAGGGAACGCCAGACACCATCCAGACATAAATATGGGACACGGTCAGCCTGTCATTCAGTCACAGGAAGCACCCGATGAAGACGCCGAGGTACAACGTTGAAATATTGTGTTAGAAAAATGGAGACCACCTACTGTACACCTGATTCAATGAGAGGTCCATTATCATTGTTCATATGTAAACATATACCAACTGCCAACTTCCTGATAAAATTTTTAATTGTAATTTACGAAAATTTAGTGAATAACAATAACAAACCTCAGTTTAATTATTGTAAATTTACTAGCTTAAATTTATTGTACACTTATAAGAAGAAAATTTGAGTCAATCTGTGGTGAGTTTGAAAGTTGCAAGAACTATGTCAAAAAATATGGGATAGTGTACTGCAGACAATGTAATACAAATTACAATTTATAAAATGTACTGCATTTTATCTAAATTTCATGGCTGGGAGTTTGATAATTCAGTGAGTGCAATGATTAATTGGACAGAGAATGTGTAATTGTTGTCATGGACTGTGTCAAATTCCAATAATGATCATCATCTATTGTGACATTAGGATAATATTTCCTATTGACATTTACTGTGCATATTTTATTTGAACTGATATGATTATCTACTAAGAAGGACAGTGTAATGAGTGACTGGTACAATGGCTATATTAATTATTTACTTGCCATACATGAATAATTGTACTTAATTACATCTGTATTAGGTAAGTGCACTTGAATTATATTGGTTGATATCAGTGCACTGTGTGGATATCCGGTTATCTGTACTGTGATCATAAACAGTAGTTCATTCGACATCTGAGTGCAAGTAAACTGTCTGAACTGCTAATCTAGTATAGACTACATTATTGACAGTTGCTACATTAAGCACTATCCTCAAGCATTTGTTTTTATGCTTGGCGTGTTATGCTTTGCAAATACTTGCACCAGTTTGCAGTATGCAAACGGGATGTCTGGTTAAGTCATCCCTTATGATAAATTTCCACCGACCTGAGGTTCTGGCTACTTTTCCAAACTCTACCACTTTTCCTACACCTCTCCAGTCCTTATCCTTCATCCCTGTTCCTTCCCCTTCAACTCTTCTGCCAGAAGAAGAAGCCATTGTCTCTCAATCCTTGCGTGCGCAAAAACATTTTTTTAAATATGTGTGTTCTAATTCCACTTGGTGAGTAGATTTTTTATGTATCCAGTTACATGATATCTATCTATCTATCTATCTGAAGTTCTTGAGTTCTGTGGTGACTGGAGCACATATCCTCGCATGCAGAATACACGTAATAGAAACTTGAGTTAAATAATGAGAGTATGTCTGACATAGGTGTTAGTCATTAGATCTCAAAACCTGGACTGAGTATTTCATGACTGAGATCATCTTATAGAGATTGGTGTAGGAATAAACTGTAATGCTTTGAAACTTGGCTGTGTTGGTTACTGCATGTATGTGAGCAGTAACAACTTTTTTTCATAAAAATGATTTACTGCATGGCATTTACCGCATGCCACTATTCCATATTACATTACTGATCAAAAATATGCAATAAGTCACTTGACTTATCTTCATTCACCTTGCTGAACTGAATATGGTGCATCTTTCTGAAATCAAGACTGAGGCCATTTGCAGAAAACAATCAATAATACTTTTAAGAATATTGTTTAATATTTCTTCTGTTGCTGTTTGTAAGTTGGAATTGATTACAATGATTTCTCTCCACTTAGAAAAATTTCCTCGGTTTACATTTGTTGAAATAGTAAATATAGACTTCTGCATAATTTTTGTTAGATATGACATTAAATGCTGGTGGGCTATACTGCTGATTCCATAAAACCTCCATTTATGTATGAGGACATTTTGATTCACACAGTCAGTAGCCTTAGATAGGTCACAGAAAATACCACCCAGTGTTATTTTGTTATTTAAAGCTCATAAAATTTGGCGAGTGAATGTGTAAATGACATTCTCAGATAATCAACGCTTCTGAGTTCCAAAGGGTTGGCCTGCATCAACTTCTCAAAGATTTTGGAAAGTGATGTCAGTAGGGAAATGGGTGAGCTCTTATTGAAATTGATGGGTTTAACAATGGCATATTTCAAATATATCTGGAAAAATGATCAGAGTTAGTGATGCATTACATATTTCAGGAAAGAGAGGAGTTATTATGTGGAAACAAGTCTTTACTACTCTGTTGGAAACATCATAATATCAGGAAGAGCTCTTATTTTTGACAGAATATACAATTTTCTAAATTTCATAAGGGGAAGTGGGTAAATGTAATCAAATTTTATGGGAGTTGCTTTTTTTAACATGCTGCTTTGATTACTATCTTGAATTGCTTGGTCCTATATTTTGTAGTACAGTTAAGAAATGATTATTAAACATACCTGTTAGCTGTGACTGCTCTCCCATGCAAATCAATCATGATTTTATCATGTTCTTGTCAAATTATTGATTTCTGACATAATGTGCATGTTCCTTGATGTTTTAATATCTTTTCTTGGTAATTTTGTGCAGTTTTTGTAATGAGCAACTAGTGCAAAATCTTTACTTGCTCTTGCCAACAGATACACTTTCCTTTTGTTTCACAAGATATTATAATCCATCTACTGACCCATGACTTTTTACATGACTGTGTAAAGTCTTTTCTGATCAACTGATGAGGAAAGCTATTTTCATATATTGATAAGAATTTATCATGGAACAGATTAAATTTTATGTCAGCATTTGAGGAGCCCAGATGCAAAAGCTGTGAAATGAATTTTTTGTCAATTTTGAGTTGAGTTCTCTGCCATATAAATTTTTTCCAGCACCTATATGATGGAATAAGTTTCAGAGTGCAAAACCCACTATAAACCATAAAAGTAGCTTTAGAAAATCATGTTCAGTTGCAAAAACTGCCATCTGCATGTTCTCTTTGGGTGCAAAGCCCACTAAATGTCTACATCTACATCTACATCCATACTCCGCAAGCCACCTGATGGTGTGTGGCGGAGGGTACCTTGAGTACTTCTATCGGTTCTCCCTTCTATTCCAGTCTCGTATTGTTCGTGGAAAGAAGGATTGTCGGTATGCCTCTGTGTGGGCTCTAATCTCTCTGATTTTATCCTCATGGTCTCTTCGCGAGATATACGTAGGAGGGAGCAATATACTGCTTGACTCTTCGGTGAAGGTATGTTCTCGAAACTTTGACAAAAGCCCGTACCGAGCTGCTGAGCGTCTCTCCTGCAGAGTCTTCCACTGGAGTTTATCTATCATCTCCGTAACGCTTTCACGATTACTAAATGATCCTGTAACGAAGCGCGCTGCTCTCCGTTGGATCTTCTCTATATCTTCTATCAACCCTATCTGGTATGGATCCCACACTGCTGAGCAGTATTCAAGCAGTGGGCGAACAAGTGTACTGTAACCTACTTCCTTTGTTTTCGGATTGCATTTCCTTAGGATTCTTCCAATGAATCTCAGTCTGGCATCTACTTTACCGACGATCAACATTATATGATCATTCCATTTTAAATCACTCCTAATGCGTACTCCCAGATAATTTATGGTATTAACTGCTTCCAGTTGCTGACCTGCTATTTTGTAGCTAAATGATAAAGGATCTATCTTTCTGTGTATTCGCAGCACATTACACTAGCTACATTGAGATTCAATTGCCATTCCCTGCACCATGCGTCAATTCGCTGCAGATCCTCCTGCATTTCAGTACAATTTTCCGTTGTTACAACCTCTCGATACACCACAGCATCATCCGCAAAAAGCCTCAGTGAACTTCCGATGTCATCCACAAGGTCATTTATGTATATTGTGAATTCCAGTGTTTGCAAAACCCGCCAAGTTCAAAATGCCATGTCAGGATGCAAAGCACCCCAACTGACATCAGACTTACCAATCTAGACATTTTAAGCTAAATTTCAGTTTGTTAGGATTAGAAGGGATATTTTTCTTAATCAGAGTTAGGTTAGCTGCACTGTAGTGAACACTTATGCAACAGTGAGGCTCTTGCTGCTGACGCAATTTCGAAATAGATGCCGGTAAGCACAGCTCAGGTGATCAGCTGTATGTGTGTTGAAGTATTTGCATGAGTGTTTTGAATAAAATGAGTGATTTAATGGGCAGTTTAAATGCAGAAGATATTAGAAATGAAGTGGGAGTAATTGAAATGTAGGAATTCTGCAAGAAATAGAACCTGTAGTAGTAGTAGTTGAAAATGACCACAACAGTACTGAGATCAACACCTCCCAGAAAAGGAAGTGGTGTTCTGATCAATGGAAAAGAAATGTTTCCAAAAAAGGAAGGTAAGAACATGAAAAGTACTATTAAAGCAATGTTATCCAATGACAACTGTGGTGACACTAATTGTTATGACATATGCGGAAGGCTTAGTGAAAGTGACTTTTAACTGGCATTTCCACATACAAAAAGCAAAAAAATTCATATTCATGAAAAGCAAAAACAAGAAGATTTGACTTGTTCATGGAGAGTCCTTCAACAGTTTTGAAGCTGGACATGGTAAGAGTGTCCTGACAAGGGGAAAAAATTTCAGCAAAGGAAATGGCCCAACACCAATCACAGCAGGTACAGAACTTTCAGAAGGCAAATTTGGAGATGTCAAAAAGCTGCTGTAGCTCTACTTTCATGTGAACACTGTTGGTTCACTATAAATTTTGTCCCAGGCCATCTTATGTAAACTATTACTAAACATATATCCTAGAGTCATTAATTATTGTAACTTACTTCCAATGTGGGGAATATATCTGTAAGGCTCTATCTTATTTATCCTAATTAATTGTGCTTCATTGTCTGAGAAAGAATTTCTTATTGGGTATACAGTTATTTTCTTGCTTTGGGCTTCATCAAAGAAAACATTATCGATCAGAGTTATATTGTCTTCATCCACTTGTGTTTGTGAGTTAACTTCTGAGAACAAATTGTAGGATGCAAAACAAGTTGCCAGAGCATTTTCCATATCAGAATCATTTATAAAATCTATGACAAAAACACCACAGACTGTTAACTGCTTGTTGTTATCAAATAGCACAGTAAGGACTCCGTGTGACTCATACAGTTTAGGATTTCCCAGTTGTGACAGGTATACATTTACAATTAAAAGTGAATATTTTTCAGTATTAATTCACAAGCATACATTCTATGTGCTTTTCTCTACAAAATCTCTTTGTTTCAATGTTTTTGAACTAATGTTCTGTGTTTATATACTGCCTGGCAAAATCGTCCTCAAGCTACAACATTATACATACACACACATTAACTTCCTGCACCTCTGACCCAGTCATCGGGTCACTTTTGTAACACATTTTATGCCAGTCACATGGAAGAAGACGATTTCTCAATTTGTGCATGCACGTTCCTTTCTGACATTCTCACAGCCTAGCTGCCAGCACCACCTCAGTGTACCTGAGAGCCTGCAGCCCACCGAACATTGGTTGCGGTGAGGAAGCACGCTTCTGATGTTTGAGCTAAGTACAGCTATTAACATGGTACACATGTACCATTTATTTTAAATTTTATGTGAGTCTTTTGCCCTTTTGGGCATTCTGTATTAATGTTGGACCATGCCTCTTTAGGCATTAGTGTGTTCCAAAGAAGGGGTGGTTATCCACTCTGAAACCTAGGTTAACACCCGGTTTCTATTTGGAATCAAGGTGGATTCTTTATAATCATTAAATTATTCACGATTTCTGACATGCTGCAATGTTAAAAGCTTACACCTGATGTCTTCCCACAACATCACTGTGACTCTCCAGTGTTGAATATTTCTGGCTGATGATCATCCAGGATAATGCAATGCCCAGAGTCACCACTGCACACAATTTGATGCCATTCATCAGCAGCCCATGCTTCCTAGCCATGATATCACTCCAAACACAGCCTTTTGCATTGTGTTAATGGCAGTCTATGCATGGGGCAGTAATTCCCTTGTCTGGTTACTGCTAGTCTACAACAAATGGTGCACAAAAACATAGAATGTTGCAGGGAACCCATTACTTGTTCTCAGATGGGAGGTGCAGATGCCAAGAGGTTACGATGTGCTTGGCACACAGTATGGTGATCTCCCCTTGTGGATTTAATTGACCAGAACTTTGACAACAAGTATGCCTGCCCTCACACTCCTGTGCAGTCCAGCATCAGGCCATTGTTTATCTGAATGCTCCACAAATATGGATATGCAGCTGGCTAGGTGGACACCCACAATGACACTCATTTATAACACTGTCAGGTGCTGATAATGCTGTCTCACATGGGTATGCAGCATCTCCATGTCCTTCACAGTGATCTGTCAATATCTGATGTTGCTCAAGCACCTTATATACGCTACCAGTCCTGGTAACATTAAAAAGCACAAACAACTCTAATGCATCCTGGTAACTGGTCTACCTGTCACAGAGAACGGCAACTCTGATCATTTTTGTAGCCTCTGACAGTGTGCATATGTACAAAGTTACTCCAGCACCCAGCCATATTTTCTGAGTACTAAATTTTTTTGTCAGGCAGTGTGTATGTGATGACTCATGGTTTTCATGTAATAATTCCCAGTGAGAAAGATAGTAGAGTGTAATCAAATAACTTCTCTAACCTTCTAGCTCTGTGGTGCTCTGATAGGCACAGGATGTGTAAGTTATCTTTCCAGAGTTCTTTAAAGTTTCCAGACAAACAAACTCTTCTGTTTTATTACTCAGTCCCCTGATATTCTGATGAAACAAGCTAACCTTACTTTTCTGTTCATTCTTAATCATTCATGAGCCTTTTCTATTTTTGTAACTTCTATCACAAGAGGCTGCCTGAAATCTGACACCAACCTAAAAAAGAATAATAATATATGAATATTAACAATATGAAAAGGATAGACAGATACTCATCACATACAGGAGGCACTGAGTCACATGAGCTAGGCACCAATGCAGGAACAGTGTGTGGTACTGGATTCTGGCTAATGATAGAGAGACTTTTCTGTATTGGTGCAGATAGAAGGAGCAAGGATCCATAGTGTAGGTGTAAAAAACCATAAAAATATGTGGGGAAAATCACAGAAAGGATGAAATGGATGAGGTATGGGGAAACAAGGTGAAACCTGAGGGAGTAGGGTCTATAGTGAAAGGCAAAAACAAACTAAAATCTATGTGAAAGCATTATGAGATCAAAAAGAAAACAAACAGAAAGATGATAATAATGGGACGCAGACAGGAGGTGTGCTGTGTGAAGAGAGGGGCAGCAGGTGTAACTGGAGTAGATGAGTTCACTATGTGTGTCCTGTAACAATAGAACAGAGAGAGAGAGAGAGAGAGAGAGAGAGAGAGAGAGAGAGAGAGAGATGGGGGGGGGGGGGGGGGCAGTTGTTAGGTATGGGGTTCAACAAGGTACGTGTGGCACAGGAAGATATAGAAAATCAGAGGAAAATACATCTGAGGTAGGAAGTGTGGTCAATTTGGAGGTCCAGGAATAATAGCATCACTGAGTATAATGTGGGACATGGAACACTGGGCTAGCAGTCCATGATGTCATGAAGCTGTGTGTTGCATTTGGATGATATCATTGACACATGGTGACTCAAAATTCAAATTGTTTGTGGTTTGGAAGGTGACAGTTGGTTTCTGTCTCTTCAACATTAGTGCTGGCCAACTATTATATCTCATTTTAACAGTAACATGCAGTTTTTTCCTTCACTCAGAGAACTATTTCAATCAACTGACCAACTAAAGTATTTATTATTATTATTATTATTATTATTATTATTATTATTATTATTAACTCTGTCCATGGAGTTTTAAATTTTAAGAAAGTGAAGCATACAATACACGGGAATAATCAAGCTCTGCGAACTGTTATATCCTTCTATCCTTCATTTTTGTGGCGAAAATCACTGACTGTAGCACTAGTCAACAAATGAGATAAGGTAATGGTAATTGTGTTGTCCTTCTCTATTTTTTAACTACCATCATTTCTTGTAAATACAGCTTATGTTAATAATTTTGCAATGATTGTCATTTTTACAGCATTTTAAGACTCATTTATTATTTATTTACTGTGGCTTTTGTTGGTTTTTGCATATATAGGCATTAAAAGAACTGATATCAAAAGGTGCCAATTCAAATGCAGAAGTTTGCAGTGATGAGCCACTGCTGTTATGTGCTGCTGTCTACAATGAAGTGGAAATCATCAGATATCTGCTGAAAGATGCCCAAGTTCCAATAGAATCACATAATAAACGTGGTCACACAGCTTTTTTGACTGCAGCATCATGTGGAAGTCTGGATGTGAGTTCCATTAGAAATTATATATGTTATCATCTTTGATACTGGTTTATTTATTTTTTATTTATGAGGTTATGTTAATAAGTATCTGGACTTCTGTTCTAAACATCTTTAGGTGGGCAGTACTGCTTAGCAGTACTGCTAGATGTCACCATTATCTTCACTTGTGGCTGGTTCCAGTATTGTCACATTAATTTGTTTTGTCCTTATGTGAAGTAATGTGACTGTGCCACCCTCATTTGCACTGATGAAGAAAAATGTTATATAATCAGTTTTTTGTGGTTGGAATGTATACCAGAAGCTGAAACCTATGGAAGATGTACAGTACATTAGGGGAGGGGAGCAATATTTTATTATGGGCAAGTTTTATCAGTGGACTGAACAATTTAAAAGTCACATATAGGATGGGGAAAGAGCAGGGAATCCAGTAATATCCACTACTGATGCCAATATCGAGCAGGCCCCTTCCATTTTTTTGAATAATCTATGAGTGACTGTTGATGAAATGGCAACAAATGCAAATTAGTCATGGTGCTTCAAATGACATCGTCCATTACAGGTTAAATCATCATAAAGTCAGAACGAGACTCAATAAAGAGTGTAAACATAAGTGTGTGAGAATCTGACAGTAGCTATTGGACTGTCACGCTACTGAAGATAAAATGTTTTTATAAAGAATCAACACAGAGAATGAAACATGGACATTTGCATTTGAACCAGAGAGTGAACATCAGAGCATGGACTAAAATGCTCCAGATTTCCAGTCAAAATGAAACCTATGAGTCAAACCTGTGCAGGAAACGTGATGTTCACAGTTTCTTGCTGTGCACAAGAGCCTATTATCTGGAAAAGGGATTAACAGTAAATGGTGAACATTACAGTGATGTAGTTTACAGTGAGTTGAAACCTAGATTTTGAAATGATTGCTGTGATTTATTGTTTGTTGGAATTAATACGCGCATCCTCATACCACCACCCACACCATTCATTGTCTTCAGAATTTGCATTTTTAGGTGTACTGCCTACAATTAGGAGGTAACCCCATTAGATATTCATTTTTCTGGTGTGCTAGAAGATGGTTTAAGATGCAGCTGATTCACTTCTGAAGAAAAAGTGCAGGAGGTGGTGCATAAGTGGCTGGTATACTTCTGATTTTTTTAAAATGATAATGATGTTGGAAAGCTTGTGCAATAATGGGCTAAGTGCATAAAAATTGGGATGACAATGTCAAAAAATTATGTCACTGTAAATTTTGTAGTACTGTTGTAATAAATTAGAAAAATGATGTGGAGAACTCTGTGACTTTCCTTCGTATGACTTAGCTGGGTAAGTGCAAGAGACTGTTGTATTTGCATTGCAATGCATTGCTTCACAACCCTTCAGCAGATTCCAACTCCATGACCCTAACCTGTCCTTTACAGAACTCTAGGCTCTCTGTTCCCTAAAAGCTGATGACCACATCATTATCCCCCCATCAGACAAGGGAACTACGTTTGTGCTACATGACCAGTGCGAGTATGTAAGAAAGGGGCTACACCAGCTGTCTGACACCTCTACATACATCATCTGCCATCAGGATCCCATCCCTGTGATACAAACTGACGTGCAGTCCCTCATTAAAATCTCTGGCCCCTCACAAAGACTAACCATGTAATCTGTAGGACTTCTTTCCCCACGCAATCCCAGCAACACCATCTTTATTCCTAAGATCCAATATTGTTATGGGTCACTTCGAGGGGGCTTTCCTAGGATCCATAAGCCTTCAGCCCCTGGTTTGGTTTAGATACCTATGGACTCATGGTGAGGCTGACATGATAAAGTTCTTGGAATTTCTAAATATGTTCTCGTAATTAAATTTCACAAGCTCCTACTCCAAATTCCATGCCACTTCCCTTGATGTTGACCTCATCCTCACCAAAGATCAGCTATACTCTTCTATTCACATTAAAAATACTAACAAATAACAGTTCTTACATTTTGACAGTTGCCTTCCTTTCCATGTCAAACATTTTCTCCCATACAGCCTTGGCATTTGAAGCTAATGTTCTTGTTCAGATGCAGACTCTTTACACCAGTACACCACCTCAGCCTTCACTGGACATAATTACCCCCCAGCCCAGTTCAAAATCGGATTTTCCAGCCCATCACATCCTATCCTGAAAAAAAACTAAGGAGTCACTCAGTATTATCCTGGTCTTGAATGTATTAATCAGCTTCTTCAAGACTCAGACATCCTAAAATTTTGCCCTGAAATGAGGTCCATTCTGTGTAACATATCGCCTACAACACCTAGAGTAGGTTTACATTACCCTCCCATCTCCACAACATCCTTGTCCAACACCATGCTCTTTCTGCACTCATATCCCTATCCTATGGCTACTATCCTGTCATCATCCCTGTAGCAAGATTTGCCATATGCACCCTCCTACCAATACCTCTGCCAGCCCTGTAACAGGCAAAACACATATTATCAAAGGGAGAGCCACCTGTGAAACAACACGTCATCTACCAGCTGTTCAGCCTTTTACATTGTCATGACTTGCACCAAGTGATCAGTTAGGATGGATGGGAATAGGCAGAGGGTGTATACTGGCAACATACAGTATCCTGTCTCAGAGCATCCTCTACAACATGATAGTTGGGACAGTGGTGCCTGTTTCACTACACGTGCCATCTTTATTCTTACTTTGGACACCAGGTTCTCAGAACTCCTCAGCTGGGATCTGACATTACAATATGTCCTTGGTTCTCGCCACCCACCTAGGCTTAATATATGTTAGTTCCTTTAGTCTCAGCATTTATTCACAGTAACTATTGATTTCTTCAGTGCCTTTTAGTTTTATATGTCTTTCATTTTCTTACCTGTCTATTTCCACCCCCCCCCCCCTTTCCCTCACTCCTCCCCCCCCCCCCCCCCCCCACCACTTCCACCCACCTCTATCTCATAAAATGCACTTAGCTTTCTGCTCTTATTAACTTGTGCACAATGTTTTGGGAATAATGTCTGTCTTCCACCTTTGAGCTCTCAGGTTTTTGAAATTTTATCTGGTACAGTCCCCAACAATCATTCTTTCCTTCTCAGCCCATCTGGTAAGTCTTTCCTGACTGAGGGTTCTGGGTGACTTTTCCAAACTCTCTCCATTTCCTAAACCTCAGCAGTCTTATTCCTTCACTCCTCTTCCTTTCCCTTCAAACCTTCTGCTAGAAGAAGGAGCCACCGACTCTGAAAGCATGGAAATTAAAATACCTTTATATGTGTGCTATCCTGCCACTACTCGGTGAGTAGATTTTTTATCTGTTCAGTTACATTATATTTTCTTAATGCTGTCTGTTGCTCAATGTTTTTCTTTTTTTAATTTTGAAATTGGTTCAGAGGCTATTCGATGTCCATCACATGGTTGAAATATGACTTCCACAACACTGAGAAAGATTGGCAGTTGGTATCACAATGTCACTTCTATTTTGGGAGATGCACAAAATTTGTGTAGGTGGCCACCCCGTAAGAGAGAGAGAGAGAGAGAGAGAGAGAGAGAGAGAGAGAGAGAGAGAGAGAGAGATGAGGCTTGTTCCCCCACCCTGTTCTTCTCTGCTTGGTTGGTTTAAACTTTTGTTTGTTTATGCTCATGGCAGATTGCCACATTATTGTCCTCAAACTCAACTGTGTTTTAAAGCTTCTAGCTTACACTGAGTGTTGTGTTCATTGTTATCCATTTTACATTGTTTTCTTTACTATTATGTATTATTTACTTCGTTTGGACTATGATGAAATTGGCTGCACGGATAGTGATAAAAGATGAATGAATAAACTGAAACTGAATTGTTATTAACCATTTTAAAAGTATTTGGCGAATTTAAAAATATAGCTATTGTTGACAGTTTACTGTCCATCAGATTTAGAGAACTATTTAACCACTCATATATTGTTTAATATGTTGATTTTGCCTTTCTCAACCCAAGTTTATACGGCTGCATATCTGTCATAAATGGAAATCTGTGAGGACTTTCAGCATTATTAACCATTTTAAAAGTATTTGGCGAATTTAAAAATATAGCTATTGTTGACAGTTTACTGTCCATCAGATTTAGAGAACTATTTAACAACTCATATATTGTTTAATATGTTGATTTTGCCTTTCTCAACCCAAGTTTATACGGCTGCATATCTGTCATAAATGGAAATCTGTGAGGACTTTCAGCATTGTTTTCATGTGAGATTTTTTGACACCAACATAAAATGTGATGCTAGTTGTTTTGACTGTACTGGCATTCTCACTGTCAGTATACAATCTTGGAAGAAAGAGTATCTAATCTTGAAAGTTTGTGTGGGTTCATTGATTGCACAGTAAGGGTTAGGACAATATTGACATTCAGTTTACAGTAGTAAGGCTATAATTATGTCAGAAGACCAGATACAGTTAACCCTGCTAAATCAGTTTAAACAGTCAGGAGGCTATGTAAACAACAGTATTATAGAAAGGATAGATTACTGCTCACTATAAAGATGACACATTGAGTCGCTGACAGGCATACTGAAAAGCTTTCAGCAGTAGCTTTCTTCAGAAAAGAAAAATGCACACAGATGCATACAGGCAAACATATCTCACACACATGGCACAGTTGTTCACCATCTCCAGCTGCTCCAGTGACACTCTGGCCAGAGTGGCCAGAGAAAGTGGTCATGTGTGTTGAGATGTGCTACCTTGTGTGAATTAACATGCCAGCTTGTTTCATACATTATCTATCAGGGAGACATCTGTGTATCTTGCTGGCCACAGGAGTACTTCATCATCACACAAGACAGTCAATAGAGACATGTTCCTTGTGTGGATGAGCATTTTCCTGTTGAAAAATGAGGGGTAACACAGGATGATGCAGGACACGCACGATGCATCTCTGTGCTGTCAGAGTTCCTTCAGTCATTGCCAGCCATGACCTGAAGTCATAGCCAGTAGCTCCCCATACCGTGACATGAGGAATAATGCTGCTGTGCCTGTACAAACCATTGAAAGTTGGGGCCTCTCCCCAGGTCACCACCATGTTCACTGATGATGGTTATCAGGAATAGTGCAGAACCATCATTCTTCACCAAACTCAATGCAATGCCCATCCATGCTTTCCATTCATAGTGCCATTCCAAACACAGCTGTTTACATTGTAGTGTTAGCAGTAGCCTGTGTGGGGCACACTTCAGTTACTGCTGGTCTCCAAACAATGGCGTGGGATGGCACAGAATGTTGCAGGGAGCCCGTTACTTGTTCTCTGATGGCAGGAATAGATGTGAAGGTGTTACAATGTGCTTGTTGCATAATACAGCCATTCACCATTGTGGTGGACAGACGTGTTCAACTGAAACTTTGACAATGATTATGGCTGCCGTTATGTCTCCATGCAGTCCAACATTGTGCCACTGTCATATTAGACTCCTCCACAAATCTGAATATTGGACAATTTGACCAGTTGATCAAATGAAGATCCTCAATGAAGCGCCTTTCAGCTCTGCTAGGCGCTGATAATGCTGTCTCACATGAGTATGTGGCATCTCCATGCCCTGCATAGTCAACACTCAATGTCTGAAGCTGTTCACATCCCTTATACACCCAATCAAGTCTGTTAACAACACTAAACATGAACAACACTAATGCACTCTACGTGTTGCATACAATTGCAATTCTAGTCACTTACATGCCTGCTGATGGTGTGCGTGTGTGTGTGTGTGTGTGTGTGTGTGTGTGTGTGTGTGTGTGTGTGTGTGTGAAGTTACATTGACATCCAGCCATGTCTTCTGGCTGCTTCACTTTTTTTTTGTCAGTTGTGTATTTTCATATTTTCACTACCTTCACATGGCGCATGTAAACACCAAGTTTCTATCAATAGTTCCTCTTCTCAAACTTTTAAAATGTGCTGATGATCTGTCTCAATAATGATCTGAATGGTGACACACTCCCTACAACTGTCACCCCCACCCCCTCGACACCTTCTTCATTGCTCACATGTTCCTTTTACTTCATTATTCAATAGCTCTCAATGTTCAGATTGTGTGTTGTGTAAACTCATATCTCAGTGTATATGTTACATGTAATAATTATTTTGCCTGTTACTGAGGCCATTAAAAGTGTCTTATAGATCTACAACAACAATATTATGAAAAGAATAAATTACTATTCTCTGTAAAGATGAGACATTGAGTTGCAGACAGGCACAATAGAAAGACAGTTACACATTTGGCTTCCAGCTGAAGCCTTCTTCAGCAAAGGAAAAACACACACATTCATTCATACAAACAAGGAGACCTCATGCACACATGACTGCCATCTTCAACAGATCAGTCTGAAATTCAAATGTCATGTAGAATGCAAGCAGCGATCTAGAGGGGTTGGAGAGGGGGAATGAATAGCAGGGTAAGGGTGGGGGTTGTGGTGGGGGGGGGGGGGAGAAAAGAGCACTATCTGGTGGAGTGTGCAGGGACTAGACTGCCTACAGATGCAGTGTTGGGAGACTATTTGGCACAGAGGTGGGGGTCGGGAGGAAACAAAGAGCAGAAAAGGAGCAGGAAGAAGAAAGTGCATTGGCAGAGTGCAGCACACAAAGAGGTTGAGGGGATGAAAACAGGGCGGAAGTGACTGTACAGAGAGGGCAGAAACTGTTGGCTGAAGGGTGTGGGGACAGTGGGTTACCACAGGTTGAGCCCAGGATAACTTCTGAAGTGGAGAATGTTTTGGAAGGTTAACTCCCATCTGCACAGTTCAGAAAAGCTGGTGGTGGAGGAGAGGATCCAGATGGCCTGGGTTGTGAAGCAGCCATGGAAATCAAATGTGTTAAGTTCACAGCATGTTGTGAGACAGGGTGGTCTACTTTGCTGTTGACCACAGTTTGGAAGTGGATGTTCATCTTGCTGAACACTTGATTGGTAGTCATACCAATATAAAAAAAAGACTGTGCAATGATTGCAGCAGTTTTGGTACACGACTTGGTTGCTTTCACAAGTGGCCTGGCCTTTTATGGTGTAGGATAAGCCTGTGACAGGACTGGAATAGGAAGTGCTGGGTGGGAGGGTTGGGCAGGTCTTGTGTGTTGTCTTCCACTGGGATATGATCCTTACGGCAAGTGGCATAGGGATGGTCTAGAAAATTGTGGAGGTTGGGCAGGTGACAAAACTCCACTTTAATAGGGATGGAAAGGATCTTGGGCAGGTGACAAAACTCCACTTTAATAGGGATGGAAAGGATCTTGGGCTGGATGTTCCTCATTTTAGGGCGTGATAGGTAATTGAAGCCTTGTAGATCTATTTTTCAGATATAGTGCTGCCATTCTGGAACAAAATTCTTGTCATCTAGGCTGTTCGGTGCATGCTCTCAGTTGGCGCTGATGTCCTGGCGAGAACTGCACTGGATGAGACAGCACTGCATCTCTCTGCACGCACTGAGTCAGTGGAGACTTTCAAGTTTCTCCAGGAGTCAGGAATCCCGGTGGATGCCCTGGACATTCGTGGCAGGACTGTCCTCCACCATGCAGCTCAGTATGGATATCCAAACATGGTGGAATGTATCCTGCAAGGGGGATGGCTGCCTGTTGACTGTCAAGACAAGAATGGACAAACACCACTGATGTTGACAGCAGACTTCCCAAGGAATGAGGTACATGGTTATCTTTAGTCAAGTTATCATTATATGTAATAGTTAAAAGATATTTCTATTTTATGTTAACTGTGTTACCTGTTTTATGGTGCACTTTCACATACTACTTGATACCACTCTATTGCTTCCCATCCTTTGCTATCCTAGTAATTGATCCAAGGACAGCTTAGATATACCATTTTGGATATACTATGTAATACCACTGAATAAACACTATTAAATATACTGAACTTTCTTTGATTTATTATATATTTTCTTAAGAGCACATACAATAACCGTTCATCACAAAACAGTGTCCCAAAGTTCTCAGTCCTTATATATAGATATCACATTGTGTTCTGAGTTCATTACTTGATTCATATCTATTCCACCACATTAGTAGCCCCCCCCCCCTCCTATTTTTGGGAAAGCTGAAGAAGGCAGGGGGCTGACAAAGTCGACACACAGTCTCTCAGAAGGGGTGGGAAAATCAGAAATAGGAGCAGCCATATGTCTACTAGTTTTGCGTGTTTGGCATTTGATGCATTCCCTCACTCAACTGTTGCAACACTTTGGTAACCCAGGCCAGATGATTTTTTCTGTTATTAAACGCACAGTCACTCTTACCCCTGAGAGAGCCAAAGAGTTAAATGAATTATAAATTATTTGATGCCACTTTTCAGGGATAAATGGATGTATTTTTAATCCAGAAACATCACACCAAATATCATTTGCAAAACTGTCCAGGGATAGGCATTGCCCGTTGATTCTGGATGCAGCTGATATTGGAGGAAGAGCGGGTCTCTGTCCTGATCTGCAGCCATTTTTACCCAATCAATAACAGTAATCGTTGCACAATTGTGGGACAGACAGTCTGCTATCACATTGTCCTGCCCCTAAATATGCTGAATACCTGTAAAAAATTGAACTATGAAATCAGCCTGGCATGCCTGTCATGGAGAATTTAGCTCTGTGACATTTTTGAAAATGGAAGTTAATGGTTTGTGGTCAGTATTTATAATAAAAGTCTAGTCTTCAGGCCAATGACAAAAATATTTTATAGCAAGACAAATGACTAGCAGCTGTCTGTCAAAAGCTCTCCAAGACTGTTGCCATTTTGACGAATTTTTAGAGAATAAAGCCAGAAGTTCCCATGCTTGAGAAGTATGCTGCTGCACTACAGTGCCCATGGTAACTTGACAAGCATCAGCAGAAGAGCAATGGAAGCTTAAGCTGTGGGGTAAACTAGCAAAGAAACCTGAGCAAGTTTTGATTTTGTCCTTGACAGCTTTAAGTACCCTATAATTCTAAGAAATATTTCTCTTGCCTGAAGTGTTCTTTCCTTATAGCAAGATGTTAAGAGATTCTTTACTTCAGCCAGCATGGGAAAGTGTATGTGATCATAATTTAATGAGCCTAAGAAATGGCAGTCATTGGAAAGTCTCAGGGTGAGGCATTTTTTTGAATATTCGTAACCTTATCAAGGCCAATGGCCTTGCCATAGTGGTAACAAGAGTTCCCATCAGATGACCAAAGTTAAGTACTGTCAGGCTGGGCTAGCACTTGGATGGGTGACCAGTGCTATTGGCAAGTGGGTTGCACTCAGCCTGTGTGAGGCAAACTGAAGAGCTACTTGATTGAGAATAGTCGCTCAGGGTCTCGTAAACTGACATACAGCCAGGAGAGCAGTGTGCTAACCACATGCTCCTCCATATCTGCATCCAGTGATGCCTGTGGGCTGAGGATGACATGTTGGCCAGTCGGTACCATTGAGCCTTCCAAGGCATCTTCAGACGGAGTTTAGTTAAATCTTATCAGGCATAGGAGAAACACGTTTGCTAGACACCTTTTAGCTTAAGACAGGAACCTCTTTCTTCATGAAAATACACTTGTCAACATTATTGATCCTCCAACCACTGCATGTATATATTTCAAATGGTCCTCATGTGTAGCAGAGAAAATTAATATGTCATTGACAAAACAAAAAGCAGATGCAAAATCCTGAAGAACGTTGTGCGTGAACTGTTGCCACGGTTGGGCTGTATTATACAGTCCAAAAGGGAAAACATTGTGTTCAAATAACCCAAAAAGTGTAGTAATAGCTGTCTTAATTTTGTCTTTGGAAGCCATAGGAACCTGTGCAAAAGCCTTAGCACAGTAATGAACATTGAAAAAATGTCCACCCTGCAAGTTACTGGTAGAATCGGAGACATTAGGGGACAGTGTACCTGTCAGGGATGTATGAGAGCTCAAAGGTTTGTAATCCCCACATATGCTCCAGTTTTCATCTCTTTTTTTTTAATCATCTGTAAGGGAGAAGACCAAGTACTCTTAGAATGAGAAACAGAACCATCACTAATCATCCTGTCAAATGCTTGCTAGGCAGCATGCAGCTTTTCTGGAGACAGGCAACAAGTGATCTACTAAGCACTGGCAGTCCTAGCGTAGTGTTGATATGATGCCTCTTTGTTGTGATTGTTGAAATGGTAAGTGCTGGAAAATCCTTCACTAACAGCTGGCCGAGATCATTGTCTGCCATCCAGGTGGTCTCAGGTGAGGGACATGGGGATGCCAGGTCTTCGATCTGCATGGCAGCCACTTCATGTATGCGTTGTAATTGACAGCATGCCCAGTTCAAGGCCATAAGCACCTGCTTCACCTGATCTCGCAAGTGCTGATTTCACTCTTGTAGATAGGTCATCGCATCGTTTTCTTCATGCCACATTTCTAACCATTTCTCAATTTGAGCTGTAAGTGTGGTGCACTGGGCATTCAGCTCTGAAATTTGTGTCATGGCACATGCAGGAGAAAAGGATGTCTTGTTGCATAATGCACATGTGTGCATTCCACAAGCGGACATGTGTAGCTCTGAGATGCATTGCACTGTCATGGGAAATGTGGTTGATTCAGAAATTTGTGTGGTCCATGGCATGGACATCATGCCAATCATGGCCCAATGTGGTAGGGAGTTGAGCACATGGATGTCCTTTCATAAGACACTTATTTACCAAGTCTTGTACCAGAGAAAAAGGACCCAAGAATCAGCACCTATAATAGGTCCAGAAACAATGGCAACAATCATACTCCAAGTAGGTGAAAAATCATTCTCCACTGCCAATGTTAACACTTGTTTACCAAAGGTTTTCATTGATTAATTATTAGCTGCTGTTAAAATAGGCATTTTAATAACTTGTTTAAAAGCACTTGCAGTTAGAGGAATAACACTAATTCAGTATCAATCAAGAACACAGCTTGTGATAACTTGTCCTCGATGAACAGTCTTGCAGAAACAGCAACATCAGTAACTGTGGCATTTGAGCAGTAATGTACGTGCTGTAAATGAGATCAATGAGCAGGTATGCCTATTGGCACTCGTTGGTCAAGTTTGGGTACAAGCAAAGTTTGGTACATTACTTTGCTGCTGTTCCAAAACACTGATGATATCAACACCAGCTGTGAATATATTGAATTTTTTTTCTTACCTTAGGAGTAGACTCAGAATTCTGTCTGTTTAACTTGGCATTTAGACGTGCAAGTTCGTTCATCAAACTCGCCATAGATGACTCTGTCAGTGTCTTCTGTAACAGGGATGTATCTGCATGGCCCATAGCATTCATGCATGGTTTGGGGCTGCCATTCACAATGGTGCCACATTTGTTACTGTCAACACTTTCAGCTGCAGTTGTAGTTGCATCAGCTTTCTTAGCCAGTTTGTCAACAGACTGATCAGTAAAAGCTGACAGAACTGCCTTGACATTATGTGGGAGCCTGCGCTTCTGAAAGATATTTAACGAAGCGTCAGCCAGCAGTTTGTTATCTGTATGCATGTAAAGTGCTTGAAGAATTTCAGATGGTGTTACACACGTGAAAACAAAGCATTGGAGCACTGTCTCTTTGAACACACGAAAAGACTGCAAGTGCAGAATATTATTGACCTGCTCAATTGCATCAAGATCCTTTTGTGAAATGGCCAAGGAAAACTGGTCTGAGTCTGACATGAGGACTTACAACATAAAAATAGCATCAACCTGGGTAAGCCATAATTGTGCACTTGTAGGACAAAAAACAGGCAACTTGATGTTAAAATACCTATTGGGGTCATAGAACTGGTGAAACAATGTTGCCAGATGTGGCTGTGGATGAAGATGCTGACTTCATGACAGCATTTTTTATAGTATCCATTATGCCTCTCTGAAGACATAAAATACGCAACAAACTCACTCAGTATCGGGATCACCACTTTAGGTATCCTATGTAATACCACTGAATGTTGTTGTTGTTGCAGTCTTCAGTCCTGAGACTGGTTTGATGCAGCTCTCCATGCTACCCTATCCTGTGCAAGCCTCTTCATCTCCCAGTACTTACTGCCTCCTACATCCTTCTGAATCTGCTTAGTGTATTCATCTCTTGGTCCCCCTCTATGATTTTTACCCTCCACGCTGCCCTCCAATGCCAAATTTGTGATCCCTTGATGCCTCAGAACATGTCCTACCAACCGGTCTCTTCTTCTTGTCAAGTTGTGCCACAAACTCCTCTTCTCCCCAATTCTATTCAATACCTCCTCATTAGTTATGTGATCTACCCGCCTAATCTTCAGCATTCTTCTGTAGCACCATATTTCGAAAGCATCTATTCTCTTCTTGTCCAAACTATTTATCGTCCATGTTTCTCTTCCATACATGGCTACGCTCCATACAAATACGTTCAGAAATGACTTCCTGACACTTAAATCTATACTCGATGTTAACAAATTTCTCTTCTTCACGAATGCTTTCCCTGCCATTGCCAGTCTACATTTTATATCTTCTCTACTTCGACCATCATCAGTTATTTTGCTCCCCAAATAACAAAACTCCTTTACTACTTTAAGTGTCTCATTTCCTAATCTAATTCCCTCAGCATCACCCGACTTAATTCGACTACATTCCATTATCCTCGATGTTCATCTTATATCATCCTTTCAAGACACTGTCCATTCCGTTCAACTGCTCTTCCGAGCCCTTTGCTGTATCTGACAGAATTACAATGTCATCGGCGAACCTCAAAGTTTTTATTTCTTCTCCATAGATTTTAATACCTACTCTGATTTTTTCTTTTGTTTTTCTTTACTGGTTGCTCAATATACAGATTGAATAACATCGGGGAGAGGCTACAACCCTGTCTCACTCCCTTCCCAACCACTGCTTCCCTTTCATCTCCCTTGACTCTTATAACTGCCATCTGGTTTCTGTACAAATTGTAAGTAGCCTTTCGCTCCCTGTATTTTATCCCTGCCACCTTTAGAATTTGAAAGAGAGTATTCCAGTCAGCATTGTCAAAAGCTTCCTCTATGTCTACAAATGCTAGGAACATAGGTTTGCTTTCCTTAATCTTTCTTCTAAGATAAGTCGTAAGGTCAGTATTGGCTCACATGTTCCAATATTTCTATGGAATCCAAACTGATCTTCCCCAAAGTCAGCTTCTACCAGTTTTTCCATTTGTCTGTAAAGAATTCATGTTAGTATTTTGACCACAGAATAAACATTATTACATATACTGTACTTTCCTCAGTTTAATATATACTTTTTTCAGAGCACGTAAAATAACCATACATCACAAAACAGTATCCCAAAGAACTCAGTCCTTATACATAGATATCACATTTTATTGTAAGTTCATAACTTGATTCAAATTGATTCTGCCACACCTTTCTGAATTTCAGCTAGTTGATGAGCTTGTCTTATCTTAATTAATGCAGTAGTACTCACCTAGTAGGAGCCATTGAGTGGCAGGCAGACACATTTCAGGAGACAGCTAGAGATGTCGTACTGTAACCACTGTTAAATTCAGTTCCCAAAGTGGGGTAGTTAATGAAGTACAAACTCAGCACCAATAACATATTTATCTGAAACACCAACATACAGAGACAGCTATACTGAATGGAGAGTGTTTTTCTTTATACAAACACTGATGATTCCTGGATATGCTAGTATTACAGACATAGGAAATTAGAGAACTTTCCAGATATAATAAATACTTGTATGCTGATCAAATTTACTGGTAACAAATCGAGCAGCTTACCTTTGAATTGCTTCAACGTCTTCTTTCAATCTAACATGGTGTGGACCCCAAACCCTCAGGCAGTACTCAATAATAGGTCGCACTAGTGTCCTGTGTGGGGTCTCCTTTGCAGATGAACCACACTTTCCTAAAATTCTCCCAATAAACCAAAGTTGACCATTTGCCTTCCCTACCACAATGCTCACATTCCCATTCCATTTTGTATCACTTTGCAATGTTGTGCCTAAATATTTAAACAATGTGCCTGTGTCAAGGTGGACACTACTAATGATGTATCCAAATGTTGTGGGTTTGTTTCTCCCCCTCATCCAAATTAACTTATATTTTTCTACATTTAGAGCCAGCTGCTGTTCATCACACCAACTATAAATTTTGTCTAGGTCACCTTGTATCAATCTTCAGTCAGTTACCTTTGACACTTTCCTGTACACCACAGCATCATCAGTGAACAACTGCAGATTGCTGCCTATCCTGTCTACCAGATCATATATGTATATAGAAAATAGCAGCGGTCCTACTACACTTCCATGGGGCACTCCTGATGTTACACCTGCCTCTTATGAACACTTGCTATTGAGGACAACATGCTGTGCTCTTTTACTTAAGAAGTCTTCAAGCCAGTTGCATATCTGGAAGTCTATTCCATATGCACATACCTTCGTTAGCAGTCTGCAATCTAGATTCCATGCCAAATGCTTTTCGGATGTCTAGCGACATGGACTCAGCCTGTTGCCCTTCATCCATAGTTCGCAGAATATCATGTGAGAAAAGAGCAAGCTGGGTTTTGCATGAGCGATGGTTTCTAAAGCCTTGCTAATTCATGGACATGAGCTTTTTGGTCTATAGGAAATTGATTACATTTGAACTCAGAATATGCTCTAGAATTCTTTAGCAAACCAATGTTAAGGACATTGGTCTGTAGTTTTTTGGGTCTGTTCTTTTAATCTTCTTATACACAGGTGTCACCTGAGCTTTTTTCCAGTCACTTGACACTTTGTGCTGGTTGAGAGATTCACAATAAATGCAAACTAAGTATGAGGCCAATGGCATAGAGTACTCTTTGTAAAACCAAATTGGGAAGCCATCCAGACCTGATGACTTATTTGTTTTTAACTCTTTCAGTTGTTTCTCTATGCCAGGGGTGCTTATTACTATGCCATGCATACAGGACTCTGTGGAATGCCCAAATGATGGCATGTTTGTATGTTTCTCCTGCATGAACAATTTCTTAACTGTGTAATTTAAAACTTCAGCTTTCCTTTTGCTCTCTTATACTGACAAACCAGACTGGTCAACAAGTGACTGAATGGAAGCCTTAGACCCAATTAGCAATTTTACATATGGTCAGAATTTGTTCAGGTTCTCTGCCAGATCTTTAGCCAAGGTGTGACAATGGTAACTGTTGTATCCTTTGCTCATAGATCTTTTCACAGATGCACGAATCTCTACTACCTTTACCTGTTGTCATTTGTGTGTCCTCTTTTGAACCAAGAGTGCTACATCCTTTGCTTCCTCAGCATTTTCTGAATTTTGTTATTAAAACACAGTGGGTCTTTTCTGTCCTTTATCCATTTAGAAGCAACATACTTGTCCAGGGCATGATTTACAATCTTGCCCATAGTTCCTCTATGGTTATCATTCTGGAATGAAATGATTGCAGTTCATTGTCTAAGTGAGATGCTAACAACAGTTGTGATGAGTATGCGGTGGACACTCATATCTTCCAAAACGGGAACAGCCATGCTTACAGGGCTGCACATATATATTCCTGATTTGAGGAGCACTCTGGTTTCCTACTGCACCTTCACTGGCCTGTTAAATCACTCAGTCTTAATCCCATATGAAGACTCTGGTTGATACCAAGGATCTTTTCCCATTTTGAGCCAGAACAATATTGTTGGCCTCATGGGCAGTAATAATAGTAAAATGCTCTGACTGTGAGTGTACATTTTTTGTGCTTGATCTTGGAATTTCCACTTTTGATATCCGGTAACTACATGTGTCTGTCATTTGGTGATATCGATAAACTGTATATAGCTTCTAGGTGTGTCTCTGTTAATGTTTACCACTGTTTCCATGTATCATCCAAAGTACCTTAGAGAGCTGCAGAGTATTTCTCTGTTTCTTGGTTCTTGAGATTTAGGCATAGACCATTAGTCATATGGAAAGATATGAAGATTATCCACAGAAGATTAAAGTATGTTGCTGGTTATTATTCACTATCTCAATTTAATGCAAAATTTCTAATGTTCTTGTTAGCAGTTTATTGATGAATAGTTTATTCACTGCAGACTTGCACCTCCTTGCAGATTTTAAATAGACATTATCTCCTCATCCCTATTATTATTCAAATTAGTATTAATCCAAAGGTATCTGAGGGCTCTTGGCTTCTTAAACAGCATGCTTCCGATGTCCAGTGTTCCCTCTGCTTCTTCTACATCATCCCTAAGTTATTACACTACATTCCATTTTCTCTTCATTTTTGTCTCACTTGTTAACGTTCTATCAGTTGTTTTTAGGTTGTCTCCCTCATCTACTATAAGGACAGTATTGTCAGCAGAGGCTAACAGTTTTAGCTCGTAATGTATGCTCACACCTCTAACAATCAATGTTGTCTTTTTTAGTGCCTTCTTCAATAACAGGCTAAACAGACTGGGGAACATGGTAGTGTGCTCACTTTCCACCAATTTCCACCATAAAAATTCAGATTACCTGCCTTAATACTCACTTTAAATGGACAGTGACACTGAGCAATTAGAAAAAGGAAATTACCACAGTTTCAAATAAAATGCTAAGCAAGTTTCTGAACCATTGCCTGAGCATGGAAGATTCAGAAAAAAATCAGAAATAAATGGACTATACAATAAACTGGGTGTGACAGCAGAAATAAGGAACAGAATAATTTAATGGTAGGAACATATACTGAGAAGGGATGGTAAAAAGAGTGCTATAAGAAAACCCCAAGGAAGAGACATCTCGGCAGGCCCAAGGCAGTTGCCATATTACATATACAGCAGAAAAAGAAAGACAAGAAGGTAAAGTCTACATGGACACAGCTTTTATGTCTTATATTGTCACTGAATGTATTTGGGTATCATCTGAGAGAGATTTTGCTAAAATGTCACAAATGATACTTAGAGGGAAATGTAATTGGAAATAGATGTAGTAATTCAGTTACATCTGAAGCAGCCCCTACAAAGTGTGCAGTTATCTACTTTATGCAATATCTTTGATGGTGACTTCTGTTTAATAAATAACCACCTCTGCAGCCAAGATCGCTGACACATACCTGCGCTGTGTGAGTTGATGTGGGAGTATACATATACCAGCATGAAGTTTCACCCTCTCTTTTAGTCTCACAAAACAAATGTGACACCAGAAAGCACACACATCCATTATAATCACCTAAGCTCAAAATATACACTTAAGGCAAAACCTTCAGATGCCATTAGGGAAAGGGCCAGTGTACATGGCAGAGGAAGCCCCTTTACAATTAGACAGCCGAATCTACTCCCACTCCCAAGGGTCTCCCTGCCAACAGTACCATCCAGCTCTTTCTTTATTTTTGTAAGTGATTACTTTATTTGCTATTGTAACTATGGACTACCTTTTTCAGCTGAGTTTATGGTCTTCTTTTCAGAAAGATAGAGTCACACATAGCCACTGGTTTGCCGGTTTAAGAATGAACAAGGTAAGCATAAGAAAGCACTGAAAATTTTTAATTATAGTTTTGAAGAGTGATGGACTGCAGATCTAGAGTTCTGTGTTCAAAACTGCATGGTTTCCATTAGGTTGCAACTAAGTGTTAGGCTGTTTCCTGAAAGCCATATGCTGATGCTACCAACTATTTGTCAGCTAGATCATTTACATTCCATTCCATGTCTTTCACAATAACACTTGCATCATAGCCGAAGAACAAAATTATTGAATCATCTGCCCTGTTTAGTGTCAGATCGTTTATGTATACATCGAGAAAAGCAACAGACCCAGAAGACAATCCTGTGGAGCCCTACTTTTGATGGCTCTACTCCAACTGAAATCTCTTCTCTGTTTTTTGACACTGGAGTACAGGCTTCTGCTTCCTACATACCGTATTTACTCGAATCTAAGCCGCGCTCGAATCTAAGCTGCACCTGAAAAATTAGACTCGAAATCAAGGAAAAAAATTTTTCCCGAATCTAAGCCGCACCTGAAATTTGAGACTCGAAATTCAAGGGGAGAGAAAAGTTTTAGGCCGCGCCTCCAAATCGAAACAAAGTTAGTCCATTGTGATATGAGACACAATTTAGGTCGAATGAATGACGATACAGATACAGTAGTTTGGTTCGAGTCGTAAGCTTAGCATTGAAGCTTTACCAAGTAGCCATTGCTATGCGTCAGGCGCTCCGTGTGTTTTTATACGGGTACCCTTCGTTTCGCACGTGCTTCGTCTGGTTTGAATTGATTGCTTATTTTTCTTTGATCTAATAAGTGCCATTCTCTTTGTTATAGGTATTTACGTCACTCTAAGCTGAAAATGTATTACTGTACTGTGTTACGCATTGTTTGTCGCATTCTGGTAATGTGTGTTCACGACTTGTCACCGCTTGCTTTGGTGTGCGCTGCCACCGCTTACAATTTTAAAAAAGAGAGGAATCGTCTCATTAGCGAAACAATGGCAAGAGACTGTTATTTGTTGTTATTTACACTGCTGCTTTCTTTGATAATGATCAACAAGAACTAAATAATAAACTGCATATGATAGAAGATGTTCTGAACGAGAATTTAGCGAAAATTTTTCTCTGTTGAAAATCTTTGCAGACGCCGCTTTAGTACATTACTATCTGCACAGAAATTAGAGTCATCTTAGATTTAAAAATCTACTCAATTGCCGTCCTTCATTTCTGACTGTATCACTATTAGGCATAAGAATAATACGAATATAAACATGACATGATATGTGTATTCTTCTGCGTTTGCTGTTGTCTCACTCTAGTTTCGTAGTTTATTAGGCAGACAGGATTTAAATGAGATAGCAGCAAAGACGAAAGAATACATGGCAAAATGTTTATATTGGTATTACTCTTATGGTGAAGAGAATACTGCATGTGATTCACAATTCATAAAAGTTCCCATTAGCAACCATCTCTTCTCACAGGTAGGAAAAAATTCAGAACGTATATTGACAAACATTGCAAACAGTCTTGCCAATTGGATTTTCGTAGTACATTGAAAAGCTGCTACATTTGAAGGTGAACAATACGGAATTTGTATTTACTTCATTGAATAATGTATGAAAATGCAGTGGTCGAAATTTGGGGCGGAGAAAAAAGCTCGTCTTCCACCTTTTTTTTTAATTTATTTACTGACGCAGAGAATTTGGCGCCAGAATTTACCTTTGTGCCTGCAAAGCATGCCTGTGTAACGCTACATATATTCGATGGCAGAAGTTAGTTGTGGCGTCACCTACCAACATATTTCAGAACTTCCGCTTACTTTGCACTCGATTCTAAGCCGCAGGCGGTTTCTTGGATTACAAAAACCGGAAAAAAGTGCGACTTAGATTCGAGTAAATATGGTACATATAGAAAGTGAACCATCATTGAACTCTTCCCCTAATCCCCCACAAAGTTCAAAATAATCCAGAATTCTTGCATAGTCTGTATTACCAATGCATTAGTTAAATCAAAGAAAATCTCTGCTGTCCTCAGTTCTTTCTGTAGCCCTGCTAACACATCATGCACAAAATAATAAATTCCTTTTTCTGTGGATACTCCTTCCTTGAAGCCAAGCTCAGAGCCTGGCAGCAAATAATTGTTACTGACCTGTGCCACTGCTCCCTTATACACTGTTTTTTCAGTATCTTTGGAAAACACCGGTAACAAAGAAATTTGATAGTAGTTGCCTGTGTTATCTCTTTCACCCATTTTATAATGTGGTTTCACTAGCATGTCTGTCAATGTGCCAGGAAGATGATCACACATAAAAGAAATGTTCCACAAAAATACAAGGAAAAACATAGATTGCTACTCATCGTAAAGTTGACACTCTGAGTTGTAGACAGGCATAACAAAAAGACTGTTACACATTTAGCTTTTGGCCAAAGCCTTCTTCAGGGTAGGAAAGACACACACATTTGTTCATACTAGCAAGTGCAGCTCAAGCACACATGACTGCCATCTCCAGCAGTGTTTGGACTGGAATGTGGTTATCATGTGAACAAAAGCAGGTATCTAAATACTGAGCTAAAATATGGGCACTGTTCTTGATAACCCTAAAAGATATTTCATCATATCTGTTAGATGCCTTACCCTTTCGATCAGTACAGTTTATTTATTTACATGTTAACAATGTACATTTTATGGACTTATTCCAATATTTATAAAAAAATGTAGACACACAGTACAATTTTTCAGCCAAGGCTGGGTACAATAAAGCTTCTTATACTTAAGTTATTATTTATTTATTGATTTATGTATTTGTCCATATACTGTTTCTGCACTAGTACCGTTGCAAAGAATTCTTTCTACATGGCTCATTTTTGCTAGTTTTGAATTTAGGGATGTGATTTGCGTGCTCCATTTAAGATTTTCCTGGATATGACAGCACTAATGTTTTGATTATCTATACATATTACGGGTTGTGCCACGTTTTTATTTTGATCTGTGTGGAAATTCATGAGTAATGGTACCTTTTTTTGGGAGATTAATTATTAGCCTGTTTCTGGTAAACCATTCAGCCACTTCTTTTGTAATATCTTTTGCAGATGCAGTAAGATTTTCTTCTTTCTTTCCTTCAATCAATAGACTGGTGTCATCTGCAAACAGTACTGGTTCAGAATCTCTAACGTGTGATGGGAAATCGTCAATTTATGCCAAAAAAAGAAAGAGACCTAAAATAGATCCCTGTGGAACACCACGACTTAGTCCACATGGTTCTGAATGGTGTACCTGGAGTTCATTTCCTTCCATGTACTTAATCTCAGTTACCTGAGAGCAATATTCCAAATATGATTTAATCCACTGATTTGGCACACCTCTTACACCATACCATTCAAGCCTTCTTAGGAGCACAGACTGATCAATCACATCAAAAGCTTTTGTTAGGTCAAGAATAAACCTGAGATTTTTCTGTGGTTGTCCACTGCATTTAAGACATGGTTTATCAGGTTGAAAGTGGCTGTTTCAGTTGCTTGCTGTGGTCTGACACCATGTTGACATGCAGAAATAATATTATTCTTGTCAAAGAATGTAGTTACTTGTGAAAGGAACACTTTTTTCAATAATTTTCAAAAGCCCTGACAGTAGTGACACAGGCCTATAGCTACCCCTACATTGCTAGGTACCCAATACATTGCTAGTTACCCATACATTGCTGGTCACCTTTTTTGTATAGGGGCATTACTTTTCCCATTTTCAGTTGCTGTGGGAAGACACCACACAAAAAGGAAAAATTGCATGTGTCTAATAAAGGAGGGAGTATGTGTCTTGCTGTTGTTTTTATAATATAATCTGGAATATCATCAATACCAGTCAGATAATTACTCTTCTGTGAATTAATGGTATTTAGGGGCTTTGTTGGTCCTATGAGACTGAGGAACATGGATATATTATTTATTTCAATGGATGAAAGTTCTTTCACTGCTGTATTAAGTGGATTATCAAATTTATCCTCCACTAATTTTTCCACAATAGTTGCTTAATAAGAATTGAAGCTGTTTGCAACATACGATTTCACAATATTTTTGCGAGTTGTCTTCTTCCCCGTAAGATCCTGCACAGTTTTCCACATGGAGTTAGTTTTATTGGATGACTTCATAATATATTTTTCATTTTCTTTAATTTTTGCCTCTTTTATGACATGTTTCAAAACAAGCTTGTATTTTTTGAAATAACTAAGAAATCCTGGACTGCTGTCAGTTTTTGACTGCAGAAAAAGTTCCTGCTTCCTTTTACAAGATACTCTATTGCCTGATGTAATCCAGTTTTTGAATCTATCTGTGCATCTGGAAATCACTTTCATTTGTGGAAAAGCTATGTCAAAGTTATGCTTGAAAATGTTACAAAAACTTTCCATCTTTTCATTGGTAATAAAGGAATCGCATACTTCTCTCCAATATTGTTCACTGATTAGATGTTGGAAGTATTCAATATTTTTCTGACTGTAACTCCTTTTATGGATAATATTTTGTACACTGGTCGAAATGTGATTTACAGTTATGGTTAGTAATTGTGGAAGGTGGTACTATAGCCAGTATCAGAGTTTTCTGATGTACACTTGTCCATGTTTACACATACCTGATCAAGGAGAGTGACACAAGTTTTTGTTACATGTGTTGGAGAGCTGACAGTCAGACAGAGATGGTAGGCTTTTATAATATTTAATAAGTTTTCCCTGTGAGGGCTATGGCTCAGAAAGCCAGTATTAAAATCTCCACATAGTGCCACTGTTTTCTCAGTTGTCTTGAGTTTGCCTAAAGCAAGGTCCACTTTTTTGAAAAAAAAAAAAAAAAAGAAAGAAGAAAGCACTTACGTTGCTTACAGGAGATTTATATACACATAAAATAATAGTTCTTTTAGACATCAACTCAACAGCTGTGATTTCAAAGTCTCTTTCATAATCTAGTTTTCAAACAGATGCTATACTCTTATAAGCTGCATTTTGTTTTACATTCTATTCTACAAAAGCTGTTTGCATGGTTAAAATGCAATATTTTTAAGTAGTTTGCAAACAGAGGCTATACTCTTATAATCTACATTTTCTTTTACGTATGTACAAGTTCCCCCATGTTTTGATTCTATTCTACAAAAGCAGTTTGCAAGGTTAAAATACAATATTTTTAAGTATTGAAAATACTCATTTTGTAAACAATGTTAACAAAACATAAAACTGAAACATCTTTCCATTCACTATTGAGGAATATATGTATTTCACCAACTTTGTTTGTTAACGACAATCTTTAGTGTGTATTTGCAATTTAGTTCTGCATCACTTTTTTTGATACAGTACACTTCCCTAAAAATGTCTTTCATCCTTTTTAAAAGACATTGCATCTTTCTTTATGACCCATTTGTCCAAAACACTTTGGACTGCTTCTATACTATGCCTGTTGTGACTCAAATTTGCTAAATGACAGATTTCTTCAAACAAAAATTGTTTCCCACTGTGATTTAAATGAAGGCCATGGCTGGTATGCATGATCTGTCTAACATGCTTACATTTATTAAGTTCACATATGGAAATTTTTTGGTTATTACACACCTATCTCTTTGTTTACTCTTCCTATTAATTTATTTGTGGCATCAACAGGTCATATCGACCATGAACAACATAATCTTTGGGACTCAGATTGCTTATCTGAGCCACCATGTTAATTCAGTCTGTTCTTATACCTTGTACTGTGTGCATGTGTAGATCATGGCGAAATACATATATGTGCAGATATTAATGGGGACAGTTTAGTCCTTATACCAATAATTGTATCCTGTTCCCATACTGGTGATCCCGAAGTTTCTACATCTTCTGTGACTTCCGTGCCGGGTGTTGTAAACCAACAGGTTATGCACACACCGCCATGGCCACCTCGCCCAACACTTTGTTCGAAGATTTGGAAGCCCAACAATGATTGCCAGACATCTTTATTCCTTTTTGAATGTCCAGTTCTACATTAATTCACAGTGATTTGTGATCTCCAGCCACGTTAACTTCAAACTTTGTCACTCTACAACGGTAACACAAACAGTGGACTCAGGTTTTGTGTCACCGGACTGTGCTCACCAACATGTGAAATGTGAAGTGAATAATATTCAGAACTGTGTACCTACCAATCGATCGTATAATGTTCAAAGTGATCTATATTCGCACATGTACATTGACTCTCAACGGGCCCCAACAACAGTTACTGTCGTGCCGAGTGCAGCACCGCCATTATTGCTAAATGCACCTGGCCACTATCAACTGTAACTTGTTCTGGTTTTGCCTCATTGGCAAACTAATTAAGAACATTTTAGAGCACACAATTCTCCATGCTCATTTAAGAAGAACCGCACCTCGCCTTCTGCAACACCCCCCTCCCCCCTTCCCCACTGCACTTGTAGGGGGCCCGGGTTCCAGCTGCTCACCTCTCCCACAGGGTGGGTCAACTCAAATCAGTGCTTGTAGCCTACAGCCCAGTTTATGGGACCCCAATGCCTACTGCGCAACCGCTCATTCCCATAGTACTGACCGTGTTGGTGGGTCAATTCAAATCAGTGCCCGTAGCCTACAGCCCAGTTTATGGGACGCCAATGCCTACTGCACAACCGCTCATTCCCATGGTACTGACTGTGTTAGCTACATTGTGTTTTCACAACACATCAAGGACAATGCAACCCACCTTTGCTATGGACGTTTTCACCAGATACACACCTATGCCTACTGCACCGGCTTGCTGTATAGCCTCTCCCGTCATGGGCCAGCCAGTTTTTCAAGAGACACCAAAGTCGCCTTTGTCCCCTCCCTCAGGTCGTCTGCCAAGGTTGCCACCTTTATACGAAGACAACCCAGTGTCATGGTTTGAGCTTGTCATGCACCTTTTTGAGCTGCATCACATGTCTGATGACAACTCTAAATTCCTGTGCCTCATCACGCACCTCCATGATCATTCAGACTTAGTTTGTGATCAACTCCTCTCGCCACTGCCTCCACCAAAATACGAGTTCGTGAAGAAGATGATCATAGAGCACCTTGCCTGCTCACCACAAGAATAAAAAATCATGATCTTGTACGAAGAACATCTGGGAGACCAAACCCCATCACAACTCTGGCGTCGCCTTCGGTTACTTGTGAATGAGCATACCTTTCGGACATCACACTGTGGGCAGTGTGGTCTGCCAAGCTGCCTACTGACCTACAGATCCACCTGCTACCGCACTCCTTTGGACCAACTGTATTCACTGCTATGACAATGCCAACCAGCTCACCACTCACCGCCAGCTGGCACAACTACTCCCACTTACCGGCCGTCTGCTGGCAGAGGCAGGGCTCAGTTCACCTCCACAGCTTCTACATCACATGGCAGCATCCACTCACTCTCTCCACCATCTGAGCACTCCAGGATTGCCCACGCACCATACGTGCCGGTTTACATGTTGGAATATATCAACAAGGCCAAGCCTCCTTCACTGCTGTGGTCACCACCACCACCACCACATTCGGCTCATCCATACTGCTTGTACCACAAGATTTTCAGCGATAATGCCAAGAAGTGCCAATTACCTTGCGAGCACTCAAACGCTGACTGCAGGACCTAAAAGATGCCACGTCCTGCGGGGAACCTCTCAGACGTCCTCATACATTGCACTCCGTCCACTCGCCCACCCGACCGAGCGGTCATTTGTACATGACTGACTTTTCATCATGGCTCGTTTTCCTTGACACTGATGCTGATGTGTCTATCATACCTACATCAATGGCTCCCCCATCTTTTCATTCATGAAGTCACTTCTACGAGCTGTCAATGTATCAACGTTACAAATCTTTGGCTCTGTCAAAATTACGGTGCACCTATCTCCTTCTCTGTCTTTTCAGTGACGTTCTACATTGCTAACATCGATGAACCAATTCTTGGTACGGATTTTTTGTCCCATTACAAACTTTCCCCAAATGCAGTTCAGGGCTCAGTGCTACATCATCCCACTAACACTCAGATAATGTGCTCCTGCACTTATGTTCCACGATCTGTTTCTCTCACAACATGTGAGTTTGTACGCAAGTGCTCCATGCTCGCAGGTGACATTGTGACATCACTAACCTACTGTCAGAATATGACTCGGCGGCACATCTCTGCCGGGAAAACGAAGAGCTGAAACAATGCACAGCACACACTTACAACGAGCTCATTGCAGCTCGTACCTCGCCGTTGAAACTGCAGTCCGCAGATTCACCACCTAATCGAGCTTCTCCGGCAGACAGCACCTTGGACACTCATCAGGTTAATCCAAAAACATTAATTGTGTGTGGCAATTTGCGTCCGGTAGACTCTGCACCCCCGACGTGCTTGCCACATTCAGTGCCATGTGTTTCAAACAGTGCTTCTAATGACAGCCGCACATGCAATACGACCATGCCCACCACACAGGCAGCTGCCCCGTGTGTTGATAAACATTGGCCCTCTCTTGCGCCAGCCACGTGACTCGCCAGCCATCGCAGTTCCACACACAATGCCAATGATCCTCTTGCCTGTGCCGCTTACCAAGTGCAAGGTTGTCAGCAGACAGTCGCCGTGTGCTCCGACTTGCTTCACACTGTGCACAGCCACCTCTCCAAACAAGCAGATGCTCACATACTAGGCATGTGACTTTCGTGCTACTGTTTCCCACTCGCACTAACGGCTACGCCCTGTCGCGCCCTACTCATCCAAAAACTTCGAGTCAGCACAATGATCAGTCTGGTGTGCAGTTCTCGGTTTCTTCAATCACCAAATAAATGACACACAAGACAGTTACCACTTCCGGCCCTCCTATTAGGCACGAGGTTAGGCGCCTCATCCCTATTAAGTTGCGCGCGGCCCACAGCAAATTAATTTTGGAGGCAGGTCTCCTGCAACCGTCAGAGAGCAACTGGTCTTCACCTCATCCTCAAGCATGATGGTTCTTTCCAAATGTGTGGTGATTACAGATGTCTGAGCACTCGTATCATCATGGACAATTACCCCGTGCCTAACATAAGTGATTTCACTCAAATGTTATCTAGTGCTACAATTTTCAGTGTTATTGACTGTAGATGTGCCTACCGCCAGATTCCTGTAGCACCAGAAGACATCCCTAAAACAGCTATTATCATGCCACATGGTTTGTTCCAATACAACTTCATGCCATTCATCCTAAAAAACATGGTGCAAATGTGGCAGGTTTTCATTGACTTCATCTTACGACAGCTCAGGTTTTGCTTTGCATATCTAGACAACATACTCATTTTCAGCAAGTCAACTGAGGAACATGAAAATCATTTATCCATGGTCCTCCAGACCTCGAACTCCAATGGCGTTGAGGTCAACAATGACGAATTCCAATTGCGTCAGCCTTCCGTCACTTTCTTCGGTTACACCGTCTCCACCGACGAAATACAGTCTCCCAAATCTCGTTCACAGTCCATCACTTCATTGCCACCCCTGGCTACTTACAAAGAACCCTGATGTTTCCTGGGCACAATAAATTACTACTGTCATCACCTGCCTTCTGCCACTGCCGTGCAGGCCCTGCTGACTGACTCACTGCTGGGTAAACAGACTTCAGGACTCAAACCCGTTCGCTGGACTGCACCTGTGCTGGAGACTTTCAATGCATTAAAGACTTCTTTAGCTCATGCCATGACGCTTGCCCACCCCGACCCCTCAGCAGAATTGTTCATCACTACGGACGCCAGTTACATCGCAGTGGGAGCAGTACTACAGCAACGCAAGGCAGACGCAGTTTCCCCTCTTTATTTCTTCTCTAAAAAACTATCAAGAGCTGAGAAGAAATACTCCATTTTCGATAGAGAACTCCTTGTGGTTTACGAGGCCGTCAAACACTTCTGTACTTACTTGGAGGGTCGCTTGTTCTTCATCCTCATAGATCACAAACCACTCGGAGATGCTTTCTGCAACCCCCCGATGACCCACCCCCTTGGCATTTCTGCCTCTTTGATCTAGTCTCCCAATTCACAACCAATGTTCGCTATATCAAAGGTATGGACAATGTCACTGCAGATTTTTTCTCACGGCTCAATATTATTTCATGCGTCATTGACTTATCCAACCTGGCCACCCTACAAGCCTCTGACGAGGAATTTCAACCTCTCCTCATGGACCCTCAAATAGCTCTTGTGTTTACTAAAGCTAAATTCCCTGGCATAGTGGATGAGGTGTGGTGCGACTCTTCTACCATTGTACCGGTATCTTACTCCCATTACTTCCACCCCTCCCCCCCCCCCCCCCCCCCCTGTGCCGGCAGACCTTTGATGCTCTGCATAACCTCGCTCACCCTGCATCTCCTGCCAATGCAACAAAATCAGCCGCCAACCGACTCCACCACTGGGCAACTTCAACATCCCCCCAGGACGATTTCACCATGTACATATGAATCTTATTGATCCTCTTCCACCCTTGGAGGGCCGAAGATACATTCTATCCCCAATCAACTAGATGTGCCACTGGGTAGAGGCAGTTCCCTTACCTAACATCACTGCTGAGACCATGGCCAAGAGTTTTATCTCCTCGTGGATTGCTAGGTTTGGTTGTCTAACCACCATCACCCCTGACCAGGGTCAGCAGTTTGTCTTCCCTGTTCACCATTTTATGTAACGTCTGTGGCATAAAGAAAATTCACACCACAACCTACCACCCACAAAGCCATGGGTTAGTGAAACAGTGGCACCGCTCTCTAAAAATAGCACTCAGGTGCCATGACTGGCTCTGGTCTGTAGCACTTCCACAGGTGCTGCTCGGCCTCCATTCAACTTTCAAGCCCGACTTACAGGGAACTATCTCAGAATTCGTTTTCATGGAGAACCTCGTCCTACCAGGGGAACTCATTCAGCCACAGGTACCCAAAGGTTTCCCCCCTCCTCGGATTTCATAGTCGCATGTGCACTCACTTCAAAGAGGCACGCCTGCACCCACCTATCAGCCACTCCCTGCCAGACACTTACATGCCAACCGCTCTCAACACTTGCTCCCATGTAATGCTGAGAGATGATTCAGTCTCACAACCTCTGCAACCACCTTATCTCAACCCCTTTAAAGTCCTCTGGTGGGGCGATACATCTTTTGACATCATCGTCAAAGACAGTCGGCAAACTGTTTCGTTACACCAACTCAAACCAGCATTCATGGACCCCAACACCCCTCTGCTGGCTCAGTCTGATTGTCCTAATGTCTCTCCCGCCAGTCTCCCTCTCACCGTGGAGACCAACAATGTTTCCTCTCGGGCCACCATGCCAATTTGTTTACCCGACGCCTCCCCGTCGCCTTTCGCAGGTTTCTTAGACACGTCCCCCTCCACCCCATGTGTGGGTTTCGCTGCTACCTCATCAAATACGGAGACACTCCCTCCCATAGTCACCCTGCTCTGCAACGTACCCCCACACTGCATGTACAACATTTCAATCATCACTCTCGACAAACGCGTTCTCATCCTACTCACAGCCACTGTGGCCTCACCACCCAACGACCAGTTAAACAGCAGTGTTGTGCATAGCCTCACCCACCCTCGTGAGTGTGACCTGATGACAATTTGCACCTTCATCATGCTGGACAGCTCGATTAGCATCTGGGCTTGCCACACCTACAGCCCACCATACGCCGTTCCGCCCACCTGCTCTTCGATGGCCGCCACATCATCCATCCTTGCAGGCTCAGTGACTTTGAGGTGGACCTGCCTCCTGTCGCTCTGCCTCCGCACCCCACCCCGGTCGAGGGGAAGGTCCCAGTCGTGCATATACCATTACCATGTCGTACAGCCTCCAACAACAGTCTCGATGCCCACATGGTGTTCCCTCTGCAGTACTCCATACTGCTCGGGAGGGGGGGGGGGGAGGGGGGGCGGGGGGGGGGGGGGGGAGCTGTATGGCATTGATAGGTCATATTGACCATGAACAACATAATCTTTGGGACTCAGATCGCTCATCTGAGCCACCATGTTAATTCAGTCTGTTCTTATACCTTGTACTGTGTGCACGTGTATGATCATTGTCGAAATATAGATATGTGCAGATATTAATGGGGACAGTTTATTCCATATATCGATACTTGCAGGTTCTTGAGACGTTAATTTGTGAATTCTGAAAGTTGCACAGCTTGGCAGCACCACTAATGCTTAACTTTTGGTAATGCCAGCTTGCTGCTTGTTGGTACTAACCCACTTGTCACTGAACATTCCTGTGTTAATTAGCGCATGAATGTAGTAGTGCCTCATATCGATGTGTTTTGTTCAGGCATGATGCACACAATTGACTCAGTGCAATGGCACCTGTATTATCATGGGACAGAGTTACTGGTTTTTCACAATGGTTAATACACAAGCCATGGAGCAATCCTTGAAGGTATATTGCTTCTTGCACTGCTGTTGCAGGGCCATGTAGTCAACTTCTGTAGTTGATAGAGCAATCATTTAGTGCCACTATGAATTCCATGAAACTGGTGCTCCAGCTGGCTTGAAAATATAGGCTGTCATTGATTGCCACTGACTGAGATCTGATACTTAATGAGCATCATAGGAGCCCTCAATTTCAGTTGGTCCACTTTTCCAGAAAGTTAGTCCTATATAGGTTTGTTGTTGTTGTGGCCTTCAGTCCTGAGACTGGTTTGATGCAGCTCTCCGTGCTACTCTATCCTGTGCAAGCTGCTTCATCTCCCAGTACCTACTGCAACCTACATCCTTCTGAATCTGCTTAGTGTATTCATCCCTTGGTCTCCCTGTACAATTTTTACCCTCCACGCTGCCCTCCAATACTAAATTGGTGATCCCTTGGTGCCTCAGAACATGTCCTACTAACCGATCCCATCTTCTAGTCAAGTTGAGCCACAAACTCCTCTTCTCCCCAATTCTATTCTATTGGTTATGGCTTTGATATATCTCATAAAATGTTTGGCTGCTTTCCAGTGCTCTCTCTCTCTGTCTCTCTCTCTCTCTCTCTCTCTCTCTAATACTCACAGCATATGCAGTGCGCGGTCTTGTGCCTTGAGCCAAATATAGAAGTGACCCAATGGCTTGCTGACAAGGAATATAATGTAACACAAGTTCTTCCTCATCTGTCAATTTACCGAGCGAGGTGGCGCAGTGGTTAGCGCACTGGACTCGCATTCGGGAGGACGACGGTTCAATCCTGTCTCCGGCCATCCTAATTTAGGTTTTCCGTGATTTCCCTAAATCGATTCAGGCAAATGCCAGGATGGTTCCTTTGAAAGGGCATGGCCGATTTCCTTCCCCATCCTTCCCTCTAATGACCTCGTTGTCGACGGGACGTTAAACACTAATCTCCTCCTCCTCCTCTGTCAATTTTTTATTCATTTATTTATTTATTTATTATTATTATTTTTTTTTTTTTTTGTAGCTTCAAATACGATTCAAGTGGATGTGCAAACAGACTGTGATCTTCCATACTACATTTATTCAGTAAGTTTGCTGCACATTTACTCTGATCAATGCTAATCATCCCTTGTTTTCTGTTTTGTTTTATTCTCATACCAAGACACCAACTGAGTTCACCAACATTTCTCACCTTAAATTGATTTGTTAATTCTTCCTTCAGTTCTCTTTTTACCTATTATCAGGTCATTTCCATAAACAGTTATAATGAGTATATTTTGCTTCTCAATTCTGTAATAAATGCAGGGCTCACATTCTGACTTCTTTAGGTTCATTTTATGTTGTGTTAGATCTACCTTCTGATACCAAATACATGATGGCTATTTTACCATCAATTGCCTTCTTCAGCTTGCAAACCTCTATCTCCTCCCCCTTCTAATTTTCAGATTTAAAAATAGACTTTTTTATCAGAATTGTCATACAGGAATACAGTTCAATTTCAGCTGTTATACCTAACAGGATATGAACTGTAGAATGATCAACATATGAGAACTTTTCATCGAAGTCCACTCCTGGTTTCTTGGAATAATTTTTTGTGTCAAAATGAGCCTCAGAACATTCAATTGCACAATTTGATCTTTCTTTGAATTTGAAAACCCATTTCAAAAAGACTGCCAACCTGCTTGGTGGTAAATCAGTCAAAATCTGTGTCTCATTTTCAAATAATGACTTACATTCATCATTTAAGGCTTCCTTCCATGTTTTTCAATCGTCATGACTTATTGCTTCTTTATATAAATTAGTTTCAGAAATACCAGCAACATGAGCAAAATCACCATTAAAATATTTAGTATTTGGTTGTTTCACATGATGATTTTCTAATTTCTGACTGCACAGTTTCACCAAGCGAGGTGGCACAGGGGTTATCACACTGAAATCGCATTCAGGAGTACGATGATTCAAACCTGAGTCTGGCCATCCTGATTTAGGTTTTCTGTGAATTCCTTAAATCATTTCAGATGAACGCTGGGATGGTTCCTTTGAAATGGCATGGCTGACTTTCTGCCTGATCCTTCCCTAATCTGATGAGACCAATGACTTTGCTCTTTGGTCCCTTCCCACAAGCCAACCAAACAACTGCACAGTTCCTGTATCTGACTGATCAGTGTTCCTGTGTACATTGCCATTCACTGTCTGCTCAGTGTCATCTTGGGCCAATTCAAGAAAGCTGCATTCCTGCCACCGTGAGCATGTTGTTGTCAGTTCCATAGCTTCATCAATGATATTATGTGCTGCCACCAGTTGAGCAATGCCCATACCACTGCTGTCAATAGGTTTATTGTTCACGATGCTGTTTCCACAGTTTCACTTTGAATTCTCAAAGAATTGCATCTCACAGGCCTTCAGAATTGTCTTTGGTAAATTTGGATCAGTCAGACAGTAGGCTTTAGAATCTTCACAATATCAAACAAAGATAAATTGATTGACAAAATCCGTTCCATTATTTATTCAAAGTATTTCAATCTTTTGACCAGTTTCATTCTCTACTCATGTTTTGAACTCAATGACTTCAGCATGTAACTGAATGCTTTTCTCGATATATCATCCATAAAAGTGAGAAGATAACTTGCTCCTTCCCATGAAGCCATGCTCATTAGTCGATGAACATCAGAATGCACTATGTCAAGTAGACCTTTTGAATTTCTACTTGATGTTTTAGGAAAAGGTTGATGAGACTTTTTTTCTTTTAACAATATTATGGATAGAAAAGTTGCTACTCAACGTATGGTAGAGATGCTGAGTCACAGAATGGCACAACAAAAAGAATTTCACACATAAAGCTTTTGGCCAATGCCCTTTATCAACAATAGACACACATACACAAACACCCACACACGCAAATGCAACTCACGCACACGACAGCAGTCTCAGGCAACTGAAACTATACTGCGAACAGCAGCAGCAGTGTATGACTGGAGCGGTGACTGGGTGGGGGAAAGGAGGAGGCTGGGGCGAGTAGGGGGAGGGGTAGTGTGGTGGGGATGGCGGGCAGTGAAGTGCTGCAAGTTGGGCGGTGGGCAGGGGAGAATTGAGGAGGGTGTGGGGGAAGGGGGGGTGGGAAGTAGTGGGGGAAAAAAATCCACCATCCAGTCACATCTGCCGTCCCCCTTCTTCCCACTTCTCCACCCTCAGACCTGCTAACCACAGTAATACATGTATTTTTTATCAGTTATTCTTTACTTTTATGCTTGTGACTTCTCGCCAATTTTAGCGAGTGTTGCTAATGCCGACTCCCACAAATTTCATCTTGTTTCACCCTTTTGCATCCATTTTGTGCTTTTTGTATATTTTCACACTTATGTGGGTGTATTTTTGTGAAATTTTTCGGACGTTATTCTACATATTTACGTAATTTTTCGCATTTTTCCACCACCATGGATTTTTGCTCCTTGCCTCTGCATCAATACAGAAAATTCTCCTTATCCCTAGCCAGATACCAGTCCCACATACTGTTCCTGCATTGTTGCTTGGCTCATGGAATCCCCCCTAATGGCCTTAGCATCAAATTATCCATCTCTGGCTGCCACCCCTCCTTCCACAATGACTTCCGCCTGCTCAAATTGCTCCAATCCTTAGCCCTCACCATCATAGTCCTGCAAAACCATATCAACCAAGCCCACACCTCCTTGCAGTACCTTCTCTCCATCCGCAAGATTCTCCTGCTATGCAATCCCAAATTCCTGGAACCCATAATACACATTGAAACTCTTGCCCTGCAAGGAACTTGATCAACATGCACAACACCACCTCAAAAAGCTCTCCAAACTGCTCACTTCCTACTCTTGCCTTGGAGTGCCACTGTCCACCACTGCTACAACAACCTCCAAACCTCCCCTACGCCCTCTCATAGCTGACAAACCCTGTCTTGCAGACCTATTACACTTACCCCACTCTCTAAAACTACCTCCCACCATCACACAGAATCCAGAACCTAAACAAACTCGAGAACAGTCAGGAACCTTTTCTCCAGAAGCCTTGGCCCCACAGAAATATCAGTCCTTTCCAAGGGCCTCAGCTTTTGCCCCACTCCCAAATTCAATCATGCTGGACTTGTTAAAGACCTTCTCTCCTTCTCCCGGCCCCTACAGTGGAAACACTGTTTTGCGACCAACCCCACCGATCAGACTCAACCAAAGACCAATATTGAACCTTGACTAACTCAGTTCCCTACTCCATCCAACCGTGATCCACCCTCATTGCCCCCAAACAACCCCCTGTTAACTTTCCAGAGTTTCTTAACCTCAAACCTTGTCTCGCTATCATTACCCAAATCCCTCTCCAAAAGAGGATGGACAAGCATATTGTAGGCAGCCTCTTTAGTAGATCTGTTGCATCTTCTAAGTGTTCTTCCAATAAAATGCAGTCTTTGGTTCACTTTCCCTACAACATCTATGTGATCTGTCGAATTTAAGTTGTTCATAATTGTAATTCCTATTTTTAGTCGAATTTATGTCCTTTAGATTTGATTGATTTATCATGTAACTGAGGTTCAATGGATTCCTTTTAACACTCATGTGGATGATCTCACACTTTTCAGTATTTAATGTCAATTGGCAATTTTTGAATCATACAGATATCTTTTCTGAAATGTTTTGCAATTTGTTTTGATCTTCTGATGACTTTACTAGTCAGTAAATTACAGTGTTACCTGCAAACAACCAAAGACTGCTGCTCAGTTTGTCTCCTAAATTGTTTATATAGATAAGAAACAGCAGAGGGCCTATAACACTACCTCGAGGTCTGCCAGAACTCATTTCTGTTGTACTCAATGACTTTCCATCAATTACTACAAAATGTGACCTCTTTGATAGAAAATCACAAATCCAGTCACGTAACTGAGATGATATTCCATAACCATGTGAATTGATTACAAGCTGCTTATGAGGTACGGTGTCAAAAGCCTTCTGGAAATCTATAAATATGGAATAAATTTGAAATCCCTTGTTAGTAACACTCAACACTTTGTGTGAGCAAAGAGTTAGTTGTGTTTCACAAGAATGATGTATTCCAAATCTGTGTTGACTGTGTGTCAGTACACCATTCTCTTCCAGGTAATTCATAATGCTCATATATAATATATGTCCCAAAAACCTGCTGCATATTGACATTAATGATATGGGCATGTAGTTTAGTAGATTACGCCTATTGCCTTTCTTGAATAGTGGTGTCGCCTGTGCAACTTTCCAGTCTTTGGGTAGGAATCTTTCATCAAGCAGGCAGTTGTATATGATTCTTAAGTATGGATCTATTGCATCAGCATACTCTAAAAGGAACAACACATGGAAAAGTACCTGTAAATGCAAATTAATCATCTCATTAACATTAATGTTAATTACTAATGATTTAAATATTTCCGCTTTGTTAATATAGCCTCTCACTACCTGTATGCACTTTGTCCCACCATTATGAAAGTAACCAGCATTTGAATTAATATTTTCTACAACTTGACAGCCTGTCACATCATCATTCACTTTGTCTACAATTTTGTTTACTACTTACCTGCACACTGGTTCAGCATCATCAAATATATTAATATATACCTTAATAATTTCCTGAACCGCTCTCAGATTCTGAAATATCAACAGAATTTATTTGCTTTATATCAGAAATCATTTCATTATCTTCATTACAAGATCAAGTTTGCACTACCTCTGTTAACTTGGCCTGACAAGAATCACCAACAATGACTTCAATATCTTCATTACATAGGTTTCCAAATGAATCTCTGCTAGACTGAATATCCTTGCATTTTTCTTCTTCCCTATGCAGTTTTGCATTGAACTTAACTTACTACTTACATTGCTCAAATTTGGCGGTACACTCTGAATTTAATTTTTAATATCACTTTTAAAATCATTGTAAATTGTGTCTATTTTTGAACTTCAACTGCCATGACTTTCTTGCCATGATGTAAGTATTTCCCCACATAATTTGTCAAGCCCACTTTTAACCACCTTCAATACCATTTCACTTTCCTCATCACTCCTCCAACCACTTTGAACCTTTTGGTGCCCCTTTTGCTAATATTGGATGAACACTTAGTACTAAACACTTTTATCTTGTATTGTCCTGATATCACTTACGGTTGCCATTAAAAATTATCTGCCTTTCATATTGCACATCCATCTGCAGTGTTAACATATGGTTTCCCAGTTTGTTCCTCACTGGTTGCTCCAAACTTTATTGTCTATTGGCTGAAATTTCTCTCAAAGATGGTGCTGCTTCCTAATTTTGCATTAGCTAAATTTCAATTTGTTGCCTTTTTTGCCACATTCTTCCATGTCATCTGTAAATCATCAAATTAACTCTGTCTTTTCTGTTATTTTCTTATGCTCTCTTATGTTCTGTTTTCGTGTGTGTTGTGACTATTATGCCACATAAAGTTTTGTTTGGATACTTTCAAATAGTTCTTTGTTATATTGTGCTTCAACAAATTCATAAGTTCTTTTGTCATTGCAAAAAAAGGAATGGATCCTCATGTGGCAGCATCAAATGGAACAAACTAACCTGACTTGAGCCTTATCTTCTTGGTCTTCTCTGTAGCACATAAGGTCACTGTCTCGAAACTGAAAACTTTTTGGGTATTGAACTATGTTGTGTAATAATGGATGCAATACAACTGTTTTTTAGTTTCATTTGGTTACACATTTATTAACTGTAAATGGAACTGTTGGATAATGACCAGTCTTCTAAGACTTGTAATCATATAATCAGAACCAGACAAGACCACCAATGCAGTGACAGTTCCAGTGGCAATGCTGATCATGAAACTACTTATCTTCTAATTTACAGTTTATAGAAACAGACAACTGAACACAGCTCATTATTATAATAAACATACACTGTGACACAAAACCAAAATGTTTACAAAGTGTAATCTGATGAACATAGTCTATGTTAGCGACAGCTGAAGAAGTTTGCACAGATGTTTCACAACTGCATATTGTTGATGATCCATGTAATTTATCTGAGATATATGTCAGCAAACTGATTTTTATGGCTTTCAATTTATAATTTGATCCAAATAAGCACAGATTACTGTCAAACTATTAAAAGAGTACTTTCTATGACTAATTTTACTACATAATCACAGATACCAGCAGGGAGAGGTTAGTCTTACAGATGTTGGTGGCAGGCTCGTTACTTAGATCTTATCTGTATGATTATTGGCCTCAGACTGAAGACACTTAGGTGATGGGTTGTATTTAAAAGCTTGTGTATGAAAACGATTGGATTTGGGGGTCCAGTATCTCCTTCCAAGCCTCTGGATTGATTTAGACCAAATTTGGCCCACAAACAGCAAATTTCACAAGTTTGAGCATTGTGGGGGTTAGACCTCCTAGCTCCAGTAGGAGTGGAGAAATAGGCAGAAAATGGTTTTTCAGCTGAACACATCACAAAAGTTTTGCATCACCTTGGTTCTGAGACTTCCAGAACCTGTACAGAAAACTGGAATAGGGATCAACATAAACATCATTTCTGCCCTTTTTATTGCTCGTGAAAACCACACATTGCATGTTGTACCACCATACAGTGAGACCTTCAGAGGTGGTGGTCCAGATTGCTGTGCTGTACACACCGGTACCTCTAATACCCAGTAGCATGTCTTGCATTGATGCATGCCTGTATTCATTGTGGCATACTACCCACAAGTTCATCAAGGCACTGTTGGTCCATATTGTCCCACTCCTCAATGGTGATTTGGAGTAGATCCCTCAGAGTGGTTTTGGGTAACATCATCCATAAACAGTCCTTTTCAATCTATGTCAGGCATCCAGAATGATATTTTCACTCTGCAGCAGAGTGTGCGCTGATATGAAACTTCCTGGCAGATTAAAACTGTGTGCCGGACCGAGACTCGAACTCGGGAGTGCTGGTTCTGCAAGTTTCGCAGGAGAGCTTCTGTAAAGTTTGGAAGGTAGGAGGCAAGGTACTGGCAGAAGTAAAGCTGTGAGAATGGGCTGTGAGTCATGCTTGGGTAGCTCAGTTGGTAGAGCACTTGCCCGCGAAAGGCAAAGGTCTCGAGTTCAAATCTCGGTCCGGCACACAGTTTTAATCTGCCAGGAAGTTCCATATCAGCGCACACTCTGCTGCAGAGTGAAAATATCATTCTGGAAACTTCCCCCAGGCTGTGGCTAAGCCATGTCTCCGCAATATCCTTTCTTTCAGGAGTGCTAGTTCTGCAAGGTTCGCAGGAGAACTTCTGTAAAGTTTGGAAGGTAGGAGGCGAGGTACTCGCAGAAGTAAAGCTGTGAGGACAGGCCGTGAGTCGTGCTTGGGTAGCTCAGTTGGTAGAGCACTTGCCCACAAAAGGCAAAGGTCCCGAGTTCGAGTCTCGGTCCGGCACACAGTTTTAATCTGCCAGGAAGTTTAATAATGACCTACCACAACAGTTTTCAACAGCTGATACTATATTATTTTCTGATGATACCAGCTTCATTATAAAAGGGAAGAATGATAATGACATGCAGCAAAAAATCAACAAAATAGCAAAAGTGGCAGAAAAATGGTTTAAAGATAACTGTCTAGTTGTCGATGACAAGAAAACTGTATGGATGAACTTCAACAACATAGGGAACAAAAATAGGACCAATGTAAAATTCACATTATCGAATAGCAAAATTCAGCAAAATAATCTCATAAAATTTTTGAGAATATCAGTTAATGAGGATCTAAGATGGGAAAAACCTGTAGAAATGCTTAACAAAAAATTAAGCAAGTACTGTTACTTATTAAGAGCGCTTAAAGATTGCTGCAATACTGAAACAGTGTTAAGTGCTTACTATGCATACATGCATAGTCTTCTGCAGTATAGTGTAGTGTTCTGGGAAAATACCTCTTTTGCAAAGCAGTCTTTTAAGCTCCAAAAGAAAGCTGTAAAATTAATAAGTGTGTTGCCTACAGAGCACCATGTAGAGCTACCTTTAAGGAATTGAAAATCATGACCTTACCATCTATATTTATATTTTAAAGCATCTTCTTCATTAAAAACCATCAAGTTTCAGCTTTGAATAGTGAGATCCACAATTATCATGATGCTGGTCCTGGCGGAGATTCGAGTCCTCCCTCGGGCATGGGTGTGTGTGTTTGTCCTTAGGATAATTTACGTTAAGTAATGTGGAAGCTTAGGGACTGATGACCTTAGCAGTTAAGTCCCATAAGATTTCACACACAATTGAATTGAATTATCAAACAAGGAACAGGGGTGACTATCATATGGATGTGCACAGAAAATCAATTTGTCAGGACAGTGCTGTTTACAAACAAAAAAATTCTGTACAGTGCATTGCCAGGTAACATAATAAAATACCAAACATTAATACATTCAAAAAAGAACTAAAAAGCTACTAATAAACAGCAGCTTGTACAGCATGAATGAATACCTGGAATTTTGCTAAAATCTGTAGGTCTGCTTCATAACTCACTAAACAAAAATCCATAATTATCAACCATTCCTAGATAAAACCAAACTCCTTTCATCCATGTATGTATCTAATTATGCACCTAGCTTTTGTGCCATATGTTACTATGCCTAGTAAACTGAAGTACTGGTATTTAATAGTTTTAGTAAAATCAACCAAGGGGTTTCTGTAGCTTTTATTCTGTCTGTATGTACGTATATAATTTTATAATCAAATTAAGCAGAATAATGTTTTTGTTACAAAGATGTGTTGATACCAATGATAAGATTTTGTACATGATGTAAATATGTAATATTTTATACTGTTCTGTACCTTGACAAGTCCAATATCGTGAATGTGATAATACGGATGCTAAATAAAATAAATAAATATATTTAAGGTATGGTAGTTCTCTACCCCCATGAACCATGGACCTTGCCATTGGTGGGGAGGCTTGCGTGCCTCAGCAATACAGATAGCCATACCATAGGTGCAACCACAACGAAGGGGTATCTGTTGAGAGGCCAGACAAACGTGTGGTTCCTGAAGAGGGGCAGCAGCCTTTTCAGTAGTTGCAGGGGCAACAGTCTGGATGATTGACTGATCTGCTCGTGCAACACTGACCAAAACGGCCTTGCTGTGCTGGTACTGCGAACGTCTGAAAGCAAGGGGAAACTACAGCCATAATTTTTCCTGAGGGCATGCAGCTTTACTGTATGGTTAAATGATGATGGCGTCCTCTTGGGTAAAATATTCCAGAGGTAAAATAGTCCCCCATTTAGATCTCTGGGTGGGGACTACTCAAGAGGACTTCGTTATCAGGAGAAAGAAACCTGGCGTTCTACGGATCAGAGCGGGGAATGTCAGATCCCTTAATCGGGCATGTAGGTTAGAAAATTTAAAAAGGGAAATGGATAGGTTGAAGTTAGATATAGTGGGAATTAGTGAAGTTTGGTAGCAGGAGGAACAAGACTTTTGGTCAGGTGAATACAGGATTATAAATACAAAATAAAATAGAGGTAATGCAGGAGTAGGTTTTAATAATGAATAAAAAAAATAGGAGTGTGGGTAAGCTACTACCAACAGCATAGTGAACGCATTATTGTGGCCAAGATAGACATGGAGCCCATGCCTACTACAGTAGTACAAGTTTATATGACAACTAGCTCTGCAGATGATGAAGAAATTGATGAAATGTGCGATGAGCTAAAACAAATTATTCAGGTAGTGAAGGGAGACGAAAATTTAGTAGTCATGGGTGACTGGAATTCGAGAGTAGGAAAAGGGAGAGAAGGAAACATAGTGGGTGAATATGGATTGGGGGAGAGAAATGAAAGAGGAAGCCGTCTGGTTGAATTTTGCACAGAGCATAACTTAATCATAGCAAACACTTGGTTCAAGAATCATAAAAGAAGGTTGTATACATGGAAGAATCCTGGAGATACTAGAAGGTATCAGATAGATTATATAATGTTAAGACAGAGATTTAGGAACCAGATTTTTAATTGTAAGACATTTCCAGGGGCAGATGTGGACTCTGACCACAATCTATTGGTTATGAACTGTAGATTAAAACTGAAGAAACTGCAAAAAGGTGGGAATTTAAGGAGATGGGACCTGGATAAACTGAAAGAACCAGAGGTTGTACAGAGTTTCAGGGAGAGCATAAGGCAACAATTGACAGGAATGGGGGAAAGAAATACAGTAGAAGAAGAATGGGTAGCTCTGAGGGATGAAGTAGTGAAGGCAGCAGAGGATCAAGTAGGTAAAAAGATGAGGGCTAGTAGAAATCCTTGGGTAACAGAAGAAATATTGAATTTAATTGATGAAAGGAGAAAATATAAAAACACAGTAAATGAAGCAGTCAAAAAGGAATACAAACGTCTCAAAAATGATATCGACAGGAAGTGCAAAATGGCTAACCAGGGATGGCTAGAGGACAAATGTAAGGATGTAGAGGCTTATCTCACTAGGGGTAAGATAGATACTGCCTACAGGAAAATTAAAGAGACCTTTGGAGAAAAGAGAGCCACTTGTATAAATATCAAGAGCTCAGATGGAAACCCAGTTCTAAGCAAAGAAGAGAAAGCAGAAAGGTGGAAGGAGTATATAGAGGGTCTATACAAGGGCGATTTACTTGAGGACAATATTATGGAAATGGAAGAGGATGTAGATGAAGATGAAGATGAAATAGGAGATACGATACTGCGTGAAGAGTTTGACAGAGCACTGAAAGACCTAAATCGAAACAAGGCCCCAGGAGTAGACAACATTCCATTGGAACTACTGACAGCCTTGGGAGAGCCAGTCCTGACAAAACTCTACCATCTGGTGAGCAAGATGTATGAGACAGGTGAAATACCCTCAGACTTCAAGAAGAATATAATAATTCCAATCCCAAAGAAAGCAGGTGTTGACAGATGTGAAAATTACCGAACTATCAGTTTAATAAGTCACAGCTGCAAAATACTAACATGAATTCTTTACAGACGAATGGAAAAACTGGTAGAAGTCGACCTCGGTGAAGATCAGTTTGGATTCCACAGAAATATTGGAACATGTGAGGCAATACTGACCCTACGACTTATCTTAGAAGAAAGATTAAGGAAAAGCAAACCTACATTTCTAGCATTTGTAGACTTAGAGAAAGCTTTTGACAATGTTGACTGGAATACTCTCTTTCGAATTCTAAAGGTGACATGGGTAAAATACAGGGAGTGAAAAGCTATTTACAATTTGTACAGAAACCAGATGGCAGTTATAAGAGTCAAGGGGTATGAAAGGGAAGCAGTGGTTGGGAAGGGAGTGAGACAGGGTTGTAGCCTCTCCCCAATGTTATTCAATCTGTATATTGAGCAAGCAGTAAAGGAAACAAAAGAAAAATTCATAGTAGGTATTAAAGTCCATGGAGAAGAAATAACTTTGAGGTTCGCCGATGACATTATAACTCTGTCAGATACAGCAAAGGACTTGGAAGAGCAGTTGAACGGAATGGACAGTGTCTTGAAAGGAGGATATAAGGTGAACATCAACAAAAGCAAAATGAGGATAATGGAATGTAGTCGAATTAAGTCGGGTGATGCTGAGGGAATTAGATTAGGAAATGAGACACTTAAAGTAGTAAAGGAGTTTTGCTATTTGGGGAGCAAAATAAGTGATGATGGTTGAGGTAGAGAGGATATAAAATGTAGACTGGCAATGGTAAGGAAAGCGTTTCTGAAGAAGAGAAATTTGTTAACATCGAGTATAGATTTAAGTGTCAGGAAGTCGTTTCTGAAAGTATTTGTATGGAGTGTAGCCATGTATGGAAGTTAAACATGGACGATAAGTAGTTTGGACAAGAAGAGAATAGAAGCTTTCGAAATGTGTGCTACAGAAGAATGCTGAAGATTAAATGGGTAGATCACATAACTAATGAGGAGGTGTTGAATAGAAATGGGGAGAAGAGGAGTTTGTGGCACAACTTGACAAGAAGATGGGACCGGTTGGTAGGACATGTTCTGAGGCATCAAGGGATCACAAATTTAGCATTGGAGGGCAGCGTGGAGGGTAAAAATTGTAGAGGGAAACCAAGAGATGAATACAATAAGCAGATTCAGAAGGATGTAGGTTGCAGTGAGTACTGGGAGATGAAGAAGCTTGCACAGGATAGAGTAGCATGGAAAGCTGCATCAAACCAGTCTCAGGACTGTAGACAACAACAACAACAACAACAACAACATGCTAGTTCTGCAGATAAGCCACTGATATTCCAGTGCATCAGAAGGGAAGTTTTTTACTGTAATTTCATGTGCATCCCCTCTTTGGTACCCGTACCTTTTATTTTCAGTTTTTACCTTCTCTTTTTACCCCAATCAGAATGTATCATTTTCCCTTGTTTTTAAGATTTTACTCATGTCTGTGAACATTTTTCTTAATTTAATAGAGCCTAAGCTATTGAGTCATAGCCCATCTTATCATGTAAAAACTCATTAAATTTTACATGCATTAAATATCAAAATTGCAGTGGTTGGTACTTTCAGTGATCCATCTAAGACATTTAAGTGTTAAATCACAATACTCTCATAAATAAATTGATGTTTTATGGAACTGGTGGTATAGCCAACCAATGAATAGTGTTGTATTTAACCAAAAGAATGTAGACAATTGTACTTAATACTGAACTAATGTAAGAAGAAGAGATTTTCCTCCTGGAGGGGCTACAAAATGGTTCAATCTTAAGTCCACTACTCTTTCTCATACATGTAAATGGTCTTATATTTAATATAAAACAAGCATAATTAGTTCTTTTTGCATATGACACTAGCACTGTAATCAGTCCAGACATATGTGTCACAAAAGAATAAATGGCGTATAATTTTCTTAATAATATTATTGAGTGGTTCTCTACAGGTGGTCTCCCTTTCCATTTAAAAAGAAAACACAGTGTCTTTAGTTCAGCATATCAAGAGATACTACAACAATGACAAATGTAACACACTGTGAAGAAATAATAGCTAGGGTGGAAGCTTCATAATCTTAATGTGTCCATATCGATAAGAACTTAAACTCGAAAACACACATCCTTTAACTCCTAAAACACATTAGGTCAACTGCATTCACACTTTCAATCTTTGCAGATCTTGGGCAGAGGCAAATAAGTAATTTAACATACTTTGTTTACAGGGCCAGTTTAAGGTCCAAGTGACACAAGCTGGCACCTGCGGTGGCAAGTTGAGAGTAGTGACAGAGGTGTCACAAATCTAAGATTTCTCTACATGACATATCATAATTATTAGTGGCTGCTTGGGGTGTCATACTGAGAGGTACATGTGAAGTGCAAGATTTGTATAAATGCATACTGTAGTTAGTTGTGAAAGCTGACAAAGGTGAATGTGTAAGAGGGGAAAGGGGGGGGAGAGGGGGGGTAGAGAGTGGGCTGATGGGACATGTTGAATGTTAAGTTGCTTGTGTGGAAAATGTTATCAAACTGACTCTGTTCATATATTTTCACTGAATAATGTCCTGTGGAATAATACTGTGGGTTAACTTTTCTACAGGAAAAAGTGTTTTCATTGCTAAAAAGTGTATTGTGAGAATAATATATACTGTTCAAGCATGATCATCTTGTAGACCTGTTTCCAGAGTTAGGCATTTTGACTGTCACTTTACAGTAGATTTATTCCCTCACAGAAGTCATTGTAAATAACCTGCTAAAAGGAGCAATGATGTACATACTTACTATACATGAAGTAAAAATGATGTTCATTTTTACATATTTATGTTGTCTTTAATACAAAACGAGGCTCACAGTGATACCACCAAAATTTTTATCACTTAGTCTTTAATATGAAGTGTCTGACAGACAGCAAAGCTAAGTCTGATTTCACCCCATTATGATTAATCGTACAAATGATCCATGGAATATAAAACTAACTGGCTTATTAACTAGTTCACAGCAGTCAATATAACTCTTAATCTTACAACAGTTTGTGAAACCTGTATTTTTCGTGGTGTATAAAATGTTTGGATAACTTACAGAAATGCAGCCAGGTGACAGCTTGCTGAACACACCTACAGTGCAGACCAGAACTGATTGAATTTTCCTTTTGATATAGTTAACTCTAAAATTAGGCCCACTGATTTTCTGTGTGTATGCAATAAGTTAGCTGCTAGAAGTTTCCAGGGCCTTTTCTGGGGGAGGGATTGGGGAGCAGGGGGGGGGGGGGGGAGGGGGGGAGATGGGAGCATCATGATGATTTTGGAATGAATTACATAACAGTTTTGAGATTTCATGAAAGATGTTCTTTGTTCACTTGCTGCCAGGTAGTATTCGTTACGCATTTGGACTTTCTTCAAACTGATACTAAACTGATTCATTTGTTTTATTCTGATGGGCAGTATGACAGTCCCATTTTCAAAGATTTTTTTTTTATTTCTTTCTTTCTGTTTTTTTCCTAGGAAGTTGCAGCTGCCCTTTCCTGCCACTTGCTGGGTACGTCCTTGATTAGCTTAATCACTAAACTCATTTACAAGGCTCATCCAGGTCATCCATAGCTGAATTTTCTGATGAAGAGTTGCAGTCTGCATGTGAATCATGCAATGGCTTTTTACATTTTTGTAATATATCATACTGATCTTAAGTCCACATCTTTTGATGACTCACCAGACTCTCAGAATGATTGTTATACATTTCTTTGGCTTGTTTTCTACATATTGCTATATATTTATGAATTAAGTTTCAAAGACACTTCTGCATTTTGCAGGTTTTAATGCTACTTCATGATGCTGGAGCCGATCTTTCAAAAAGGGATGTCCTTGGGAGGACTGCACTCCATAGAACACTGGGAAACAAGGAAAATTTTGAGTACTTGTGGGAAAAATGTAAAGATTTCACACACTCTGTTGATAAGAAAGGGCAGACACCAATACACAGAGCTATTTCAGATTTCCATCTTCATTGGGAAATGCAATACGTAGTGAGGCTCCTATTGGAAGCTGGTGCAGATGCCAAATCATGTGATACAGAAGGAAAGACACCTTTATGTATTGCTGTAGAGAAAGGCTCACGTGATGTAAGTATTTTTTTATTTTTTTCATTGTATGTGAACTATTTTACAGGCATCACTTTGTGAAACAAATGTCTGGTGGATGGTCAAGTAAATGGAATGAAATGGGTAGAGAGAAAAGAGGTGGGAAGCAACAGGACAGGTTGGGAACAGGTAGTTAGTGAGTCAGGGGAGACGTGGTTGTACAGGCTATACATGTGGCACATAGGTGCTGGAGCCTGTGGGGTGCAGCTAATGGAGAGGATGACATGGAGGCATAGATTTGGAGGGAGTCCTAGGACAGAGAAGGAGGAAACTATTGGGTATAGGGTGTGGGGCAGCAGGTTAGAGAAGACAGAAGCCAGGAGGATTATGGGAGTGTAGGATATGTTGCAAGGATAACAATCATCAAATGTAATTCAGGAATGCTGTTGCTGGAGGGAAGGATCCAGAGGGCATGGGTTGTGAAGCAGCCATCAAATTGTATTAGACATAAAAACATAGATTCTGTAACTGTCCCTAAATTTGTGAATAAGCTGTTGTAAATTTGGCTTGTAGAACCACAGCTCCTCCAGTACCAAAAATGCAACTGAGGCATTGATCTTGTTTCTATAAAATGTTAGTGCCACAGTATTCAGAAATTCATCATTAGGTTGCGGGAGTACAATTCTTAGATTATCTGTTTAGTTTTTGTGGTCCTGGTAGGAGTAAAGAATGACAATGCAGAAATTTACTGCAGTTCAAAGCCTTAATTTAGAATGTTATAGTAGCCTCACACACACACACACACACACACACACACACACACACACACACACACACACACACACATATATATATATATATATATGTGTGTGTGTGTGTGTGTGTGTGTGTGTGTGTGTGTGTGTGTGTGTGTGAGGGTACTATAACATTCTAAATTAAGGCTTTGAACTGCAGTAAATTTCTGCATTGTCATTCTTTATATATATGTATATCTGCTTGTGTCTGTATATGTGTGGATGGATATGTGTGTGTGTGCGAGTGTATACCCGTCCTTTTTTCCCCCTAAGGTAAGTCTTTCCGCTCCCGGGATTGGAATGACTCCTTACCCTCTCCCTTAAAACCCACTTCCTTTCGTCTTTCCCTCTCCTTCCCTCTTTCCTGATGAGGCAACAGTTTGTTGCGAAAGCTTGAATTTTGTGTGTATGTATGTGTCTGTTTGTGTTTCTATCAACCTGCCAGCGCTTTCGTATGGTAAGTCACATCATCTTTGTTTTTAAATATATTTTTCCCGCGTGGAATGTTTCCCTCTATTATATATATATATATATATATATATATATATAAACAAAAATGATGTGACTTACCAAACGAAAGCGCTGGCACGTCGATAGACACACAAACATACACACAAAATTCAAGCTTTCGCAACAAACTGTTGCCTCATCAGGAAAGAGGGAAGGAGAGGGAAAGACAAAAGGATGTGGGTTTTAAGGGAGAGAGTAAGGAGTCATTCCAATCCCGGGAGCAGAAAGACTTACCTTAGGGGGAAAAAAGGACAGGTATACACTTGGACACACACACGTATCCATCCGCACATACACAGACACAAGCAGACATTTGTAAAGGCAAACTCTTTGCTTGTGTCTGTGTATGTGCAGATGGATATGTGTGTGTGTGTGTGTGTGTGTGTGCGCGCGAGTGTATACCTGTCCTTTTTTCCCCCTAAGGTAAGTCTTTCCGCTCCCGGGATTGGAATGACTCCTTACCCTCTCCCTTAAAACCCACATCCTTTCGTCTTTCCCTCTCCTTCCCTCTTTCCTGATGAAGCAACCGTTTGTTGTGAAAGCTTGAATTTTGTGTGTATGTTTGTGTTTGTTTGTGTGTCTATCGACCTGCCAGCACTTTTGTTTGGTAAGTCTCATCATCTTTATATATATATATCTTCAGACACAGGTGTTTTGGGCATACTTTGTCCAATACACTTCTAAGCATTTTAACCAGTGTACCTCCACCAAGAAACATCAGCAGATTCAAATCCTTGAAGACTAAATTTATCCAACTTATTATTAATACACAACTGATGTTCCTTTGGACCTTGTCCTTCAAACACTTTTTATTAGCTTCTGTACCATTAGTAACCCTTTTCAAGCCAAAATTAAATCTGTATGCACATGTAACCACCTTATATAGAATGGCAATAGCAAACTTATTATTAAAAAATGTGATCTCATCTTTAATGTTGTAGGACCTGAAAATTGGCATTTGTTTGGCATTCAAATCAAAATGCCCTGAAACCTTACTTTCTTTGTCTTTATCGCCATGACTAAATTTGGTATTAAATGTTTAAAAAAACTCCATACACTGCTTATACGTCCTTCCCAGGTGAATTTTAGTAGTCAGAGGACACCTACAATGAATCCGCCATTGATGTACATGCCTGCAGTCCAACATCATCCTCTGTCCTTGTCTGTATAAATGGAGATACCCTCATTCGCATTACTGTCAGATGTCTCTATTACCTCTTTCATAGACATACAGTGAAAAATATGACAGTTAGCATGGACAATATATGCTCAGCCGCAAACTGTGCTACTGTTTGGTCAACTTTACTCTTGGCCACCGTTTTGTGGTGACTATTCATTCAGGTGGACAGTTGGTTGGTGGTCATGCCCACATAAAATGCTGCGCATTGATTGCAGTAAAGGTAGTATATGACATGGCTGCTTTCACAGGTGACCTAAACTCTGATGGGGTAGGATATACCCATGACAAGACAGGAGTAGGATGTGCTAGGTGGGTAAATCAGACAACTCTTACACCTAGGTATTGGAGAGGGATATGACCCCTATGGCAAGGGGTTGGGAATGGGAATGGCATAGTGACGGACCAGGCTATTGTGTAGGTTAGGTGGACAATGGAATACTGCTTTAAGAGGAGTGGGCAGGATCATGGGTAGGATGTCCATCATTTCAGTGCATGATAATAATCAACATTTTGATGGGGGATATGGTTCAGTTGCTGAAGACTATGATGATATCGGATGACTGGGGTGGGAGAGGGTGTGCTTCCTTGCACTGATTCTACACAACCCATACCACAGTTCACCTGTGAAACAGTAATCCCAGCAATATCCAGACGGCAAAATGTAGAAGCAGAGGTGTGTGTACTCTAGCTTGTCAAAGGATTACTTCTGAAAGCCAGCAAAGTTTTCATTCTTTCTTGTGTGTGCTTGTCAGTTTATGCTGGTCAGTGAGGTCTCCTTTTCTCCTAAAGTATTTACATTGTGACAGAATGTTCCTTGCTATATTGATAGATGGAAGGAGTTGGATATGTAAAGTCTAAAGAAAATACCTCACTTGTAAACTTATATAAGAAGTTGGAGATCATGTTTAGAAGTCATTGAAACGGCAGTTGCTTAAGAAAACAAAATTTTTCTGTGTTTATTTATTAAGAATAGCTCAATAATGTGACTAGAGCCTTGTGCATTAGAAATGTTGTGCATTCACATTCAGGATCTATAAAAGCTAAGTTTATGTATTTCACTTCATAATTATCAAACAAATAAAGGAAGCAATGTAAGATGAAGTCACTTTCATTCTGACAACAGTTGCGAATAGTCATGGACACATTTAGAGAGTGAACTTAACAGTTCATTGGCAGTGGAGACTGCCTTTGAAATGGTGACATCTTTAAAAGTGGTGTATGTTGTATAAGAAAAATAAACTTTTGTGTTCCTTATTTAGTTTCATTTTCTTACCCAGAATGTGGAACAAAGCATTTTATCTATATATGGTACTGAACACAAATTTTCACACGAACACTTCTTGTTTTGACCAGAATCTCTCATCTTCAGACTTCACACATTTCAAATTTTTATGTGGAGCATAAGAACTGTAATAATTAGCATATTTTATCAAAAGAATGTGCTCTATATTAATGAGTCTCTCCACACTTACCAGTATATTACTAAGATTTGCACCACATTTTGCAGCAGCACAGTCTGTTGCCTACGCAAGAAGTTCCGCATGACTTGGTGACGCCTTGAGCACACACACACCTTTTCTGAAGCTATGAGCAATGTTTCTCAGGTGCAAAAGCTTTAAGAAAACTTAGCTGAACTGAACATATCAATGGAGTGCAAAATAAATCAAGTAACAGGTCTTGATAACTATCAAATGAACAAAATAAGTTGAATGAAAACTCTGGCCTATTGTCACTTTTTGAGTGCCTGTTTAGCCACCAATTTGTAGTGTTACTTATTTGGTTGTGGTTGAAATTATTTGGTGGCACATGCATGACTCAAGTCTTATAGTCTGAAAAGCATTTTTGGCAGTGCACTGTTCAAAGATGAACACAGTAATGTTCAGTTAAATTGTTTACAATTGAACATGTCTTCAAATTATTTTCATTGGAGTAATGAACTGCTATATCCTGCTACTAGTGAGTGTGAGTGCTCCAAGTGTTGTGTTGCCGTGTGTGTGCACTTAAATCAACTGCCAACTGTATCAGCATGCACCAGCCACTAAAGCCCACCTGTAGGGAGTATGCACACAGCATAGTCTCTGCCATTCTGTCTACTGGTGACTCATGCCTGTGTACATGGAGAACTGTGCCTACTCACTCTCACTACACTCTTTTAGTTTGTACTGCTCACATCAGTTGTTCTGTGTATCACTTATATTGCACTTTTGGTTTGATTCTGTACTCTTGTTACATGTAGAGTAATGAGAGGCTTATTTTCATTATAGTTCTGAGGTTTGTGAATAAAACTGTATTTATGTTACTTGGATTGGTTCTGAAAGAACATTTTACTTCGACAGTGACCACTGCGTCAGCTTACATTAACAGACAGAAGACAATTCCACTTGTCTGTCCACCCACTTTTCCTCCTTATGATGATTAAGCCAGGAATTGGGAAGCTTATGAAAAAGACTCAGACAGCATTTTTTTGGGTTTTGGCATAACAGAATTGAATTTGTGCAAAGCCTTATTCCTCTCATGGATTCCGCATAAAGTTTATCAATTATTATGTCAGCTTGCCCCTTTACAAGAACTGGCAGCTCTTACTTTTGATCACATGTGCAGTTTATTGTCCAGCAAATTAACGCATGCCATACCAGCATGAGTTGAATTCTCCTGATGCCACAAGGAAACATACCAGTCACACTGGGCCTGGGCAGTCAAACTTAGCCATATGTGTCAGCTCATTACTACGCCCATAATGTCTCTTATCCAGACCCTATGGGGCATGATGCAGTTATCTGCTTAGCTGTAGATGAAGTATGCCAGAAGACTTTACTCTGTGAAAACCCCCTTTTGGGTGAAGTTTTCTAAATAGTTTCTCAGGCAGCGAGTGACCAAATTGAAGCATGGGGCAATGTGGCAGTAGTGTTACAAGATGTGCCCACTAGGATGACAGATAGCTTGCACAAGGAAGCGGCAGTGGAGGAGGTAAAAATTTGGGTCTAGCTCTGAACAGACCAAGGCCAGCCCAAATAACCACAACTGCCACAGCACCAGCATCACCGTTCTCTGATCCCATCTTGTACTTTCTGTTTGGCATGTACTAAGTGCTAGACTATTTGTAATGCTTTCCAGAAGAAAGGCCACATTACTTCCTTGTGTTGTTTGCCAAAGGTTGCTTAACATATGGAAATGGACATAAACTGTGTGATTCCAATGTTTGTAACTCCCAAGTTGCTTATCGAGTTAAGTATTTTTCACCAAGTGGTCCAGCTATAGGTCAACAAAAATGCTACACTGACACTGAATTCCCAAACATATGTGAATTTAGGCTTGTTGGCATTGACACCAGTCATGTGGAAGCTGAACATTGCACTATTGGGACAATTTATGGCATCTGCCTCTTACAAGTCAGTGGTTTATTCCATTACATTTCTGGTGGTTGCTGATGCCAGTGTTTGGAACTTGTTTGGGATGGACGCATTTCACACATTTGGGTTGTCTATCACTAATGCATTTCACCTTGTGTCTGACCAGCTACCATATTCTCAATTGGAGACACTATGTGGGGAGTTTTCAGTCTTGTTTTCAGAAGGTATAGGGTGTGCTATGTTTTTTGTGCTTACATTTCTTTGAAATACACTGCTCAGCCTCATTTTTGTCATGTGCATCCTATTCCTGCCACCTTGAAAGATCAAATGAAGGCAGAATTGAACAGACCTAAATCTCTAGTGGTAGTACAACCTGCTATGACCAGTGAATGATTGTCTCTGCTGGTTGTAGTTTGGAAGCCGTTGGGAAAACTTTGCCTTTGTGGTGACTTCAGTACTGTTGCTGATGTGCAGTTGACTGTGGATATGTATCCTCTCCCATAGCATGAGCAACAGTTGGCAAAATTATTGGGTTGCCAGTACTTTTCTAAAATTGATTTGTCTGAAGCATATCTGCAGGTTCCTGTGGATGAAGAGTCTTGGTGAGCTCTGGTTTTGAATACATATTTTAGTCTCTATCAATATTTGCACATTTCTTGTGGTGTGACTAGGGCACCTGCTATTTTCCAACAATTTTAGAGCAATTGACTATGCCTGTCCTGGGTTGCATTAATTATCTGTATGATATTGTTGTCACAGGCTCTTCCAGGGCTGATCACTTGAAAAATTTGTGCATTTTCTTTTCTGTCTTAAAGCCCACAGGCTTACAATGTAACCTCACAAAACCTCAATTTTTTCAACCTTCTATTGTTTATTTGGTGTTTGAGGTCTCATGGGATGAAGTTCAGCCTCTGCCAGACCACACCTTTGCTGTTACTTCTGTGTGTTACCCTTTGTCCATGAAGAAGCTTCAGGCCTACCTAGGGAAGATAGCCCACTACCATAAATTCCTGCTATGGCAGCCACATTAGCCCACTGATTGCATACCTTGTTACACAAAAATGTATCTTTTTGGTGGAAACCAGATTGCAAACGTGCTTTTCAAATCTTTAAATCCAAACTACTTTTGCCCCCTTGTTTAGCTATGTTATCTCTTGACCAACACACAATATTGTCAACTGACCCTTCACAGTATGGCCTCAGCACAGTTCCAGTGCACCAATATGCCAACAGCTCTGAACAACCGGTTACTTACACCTCTAAATCAGTGACCCTGGCCCAGCAGCTTTATTCTCAGGTGGAAAAAGAGACTCTTGCCATAGTCTATGCTCTCCAGAAATTTCCTTTTGTTGACTCCAGGTTTCATCTTATTACACACCATAAACCCTTGGTTTCTTTGTCAACGCTCACACTTGCTCCCCTGACAAGGCAGCAAACTACCTACAACACTGGGCACTGTTCTTGTCTCTCTACAGTTAAGAAATCCATTTCCAACCTATAATCAAACACACCAATATCGACACCTTGTCCCACCTTCCTGTGGGTCCTGATCCTGACTTTGATCATGAAGAATTGCTTTGCTTCCATCTTGATACTGAAATGCAGGCTGTGTTCAAGGGTTTCCCAATTTTGAGCTCACGCATAGCAGCTGCCATTGCTGCTGATCCCATTATCCTCCAGATGGTTCAATTTGTTCAACAAGGTTGCCCAGGTAAACCACTGAGTCAGGCTTTGGACCCCCTGAACAATTATTTTCCCTTATGGTATCACCTCTCTGTTATTGACAGTGTTTTTCTGTTGTCAATGGAAGATGTCTCTTTGAGACTAGTCATTCCCAGTGCGTTACAATGAAAAGTTCTATGTCTTCTCCACCAGGGCGATTGGGGAGTTCCATGCACTAAACTGTTGGTAAGGAGATATGTTTTTTGCTCAGAAATTGATGGCAAAATCGTCCATTTTGTTGTGGCTTGTGAATGATGTGCCTGACAACAGGCAGTCCCAGGGTATATCTGTCCCCCTGGCTAGCTCCATACCAGCCATGGGAATACATTCATGTTGGCTTTGCAGATCCCTTCTTGAATTCCTGTTTTCTCTTCATTTTGGATCTATTTTCCAGTGCATGTCGATATTGGCTGAGGTCACAATTCTTATGCTTTTGGGGGTTTTTCCTATTGAGGGGTTGCCTTGCACCTTAGTTTCTGATAATGGGCCTCAGTCCATTTCCCACACCTTTCATACATCATGCTATGGCTCTGCCATTCCACCCTCAATTGAATGGTGACACAGAACAACTAGGCATACGTTCAAGTTCTGAATGAAAAAGTTTGTTATGGATTCTTCGCCAGATGACATCCTTCTCAGTTTTCTGAGCACCTAATGCTTCATGCGTATGGGGGACAGGAGCCCAGCTGAGATGCTTCATGACTGGCAGCTATGCAGACTGCTTCACCTTCTGCAGCCTGCACTGCACCTGTTGCATCTGGATTCACCCATCCACTTTGCACCGGGATTATTGGTGTGGGCACGAGCGTCTGGTTGCAGGCCCAGGTGGATACTGGCCACTGTTGACTGCTGCCAGGGATGTTGTCTTTTATCATCTCTGCAGCCAATGGGCTGATAGTGTGCCACTTGTTCAGTCACACACCTGCTCACTGCTGGAAACTACAGGTTTGTGGGTGCAGCCCCCCGTCACCAGAGCCTGCCTCGCCAATCTCAGTCGCAAATGATGTTTACAGCATATTCAGATTTTGCTCACTGTGTGACCGTCTTCAGTGATAAAAACATGTAAATAACCAGTTGCAATAAGGTAACATGCATGTGTTATAAAATGTACAGTTGCATAAGCTTTAAATATATGTCAGTCATAAAATACATACCAGAAAATGTTGGTTAAAACATTAAAACCATTTGTATATGATTATAGTCCTGACCATATTATTCATTTCAGAGACAGAGTTCACACTGATGTGGCTGTTCACAGTTACAACATAGCTGGCTTCAGTGTACACCATGCCAATCTACAGTGCTCTCATGACATGGATCGTACATTGACAACATGTATTAACTTTATTTTACAATTCATATGGTTTATCATTTTATTTAGTATTTTGTACTTTTCACACACTTATGAACATAAAACAAACAATGTGGTTGCAATCAAAACCAGTGACTAATGTTTTAAAGTTATGCATAATGGCAACTGTGTGACCTACCAGTGGCGCCAGTTACCGCGGCACGTTTTACAACTGAACATAGTTTAAAAACACAAAACTCTTAGTTTAAAAATACAAAAGTCTTGTACAAATACATAACTTAATAAAATATTTATTAAACCCAAGCTATATACTAAGTACAGTTAACCTATTTGGAACAGAAAAGAGTGGTGCTGTAAGTCATTGTACCATTATCAGTATGTTGAAAGGCCAGAAATCTTTCTGCTTTAACATGTCCTCTCTTATGAATTTATTATTATTATTGTTATTATTACAGGATTAATCAATACAAAGATTAATTAATAACAACATCTTGTTGTATTCCTGTTATCTTCCACCAAGCCTCTTTATGCAGCGCATCTTCGTTGTCGATGCTGCAGTGTTCCATTATCCCATTTATATGGTCTGTCCAAGAATGTCATGGTCTTCTGCACTTACGTCTGCTGGATGGTTTCTGGTCACATACCCTCTTTGGCCACCGATGATCTGGCATTCTCATCATATGTCCATACCATTTTAATGATTTTCTTTCAGTTATATCTATCACTATATCATTTGCCTTCATTCTAGCTCTTACTTCCTCATTAGTTTTTCTTTTTATTCTTGATATTCTGGCACTCCTACACAAGTAACCCATTTCCACAGCTATTAGTCTTCTTTTGAGATCCACATTTAAGGTCCAGAGTTCTGATCCATAACATAGCACTGACTCAACCATTAGTTTAGCTACTTTTTTTGTATTGCTGTTGGCAATATTCTTATCCCACCAAAAATAATTCATACACCCTAACACTTTTCTGCTGTGCTGTATTCTGTATTTTATGTCTATATGGCCCAGTCCATTTTTATCAATATGTGCCCCGAGATATTTAAATTTCTCTACCTGTCTCATAACTACTGTTTTGTTGATGTGTACTTCAAATTTAGCATCACTATTCATCACCAGATACTCTGTTTTTGTTAGACTCATTTGTAGTCATTTGTTGTATTCCCGATTTAAACATCATATCATGACGTTAGAAATAGTCAAAATCTAAATGGAGCAGCCCATTACAAACAGTATTGTAAGGTGCTTAAAAAAGTTATTAGGAAGGCAAAAAGTATGTGGTATGCAGATAGAATAGCTAAGTCTCAGGATAAAATTAAAACCATGGTTAGTCGTAAAGGAAGTCTGCAGAGACAGGTCGAGGATATACAAGCAGTGTGTAGTGGGAATGTTCATGTTACTGATAAGTCACATATATGTACAGTATTTAATAATCACTTTCTGAATATAGCAGGTGAACTAAATAGAAACCTAGTCCCAACAAGGAATCATATAGCGCTCATAGAAAAAAGTGTTCCAAGACTGTTACCTGAAATGCTCCTCCATGATACTGACAAGAGGGAGATTGAGTTAATAATTAAATCACTAAAGACCAAGAAATCTCATGGATATGACGGGGTATCTAGCAGAATACTGAAGTATTGTTCTATGTATGTTAGCCCAGTACTTAGTCATGTCTGTAACTTTTTCTTTAGGAGTGGTCGGTTTCCTGACCGATTAAAGTACTCGGTAGTGAAACCACTTTATAAAATGGGAGACAGGGATAATGTTGACAATTATAGACCTATTTCTATGCCATCGATGTTTGCTAAAGTTATTGAGAGGGTTGTATATATAAGGTTACTGGAGCATTTAAATTCACATAATTTGCTGTCAAATGTACAGTTTGGTTTTAGAAGTGGTTTAACAACTGAAAATGCTATATTCTCTTTTCTCTGTGTGGTTTTGGATGGATTAAATAAAAGGTTGTGAACGCTAGGTGTTTTCTTTGATTTAACGAAGGCTTTTGATTGTGTTGACCACAAAATATTACTGCAGAAGTTGTACCATTATGGAGTAAGGGGCGTAGCTTACAATTGGTTCACCTCTTACTTTAAGAACAGAAAGCAGAAAGTAATTCTCTGCAATATTGAGAGTGGTAGTGATGTTCAGTCCCAATGGGCACTGTTAAGTGGGGCGTTCCCCAAGGGTCGGTGCTGGGGCCATTGCTGGTTCTTATTTATATAAATCATATGCTTTCTAGTATTACAGGTGATTCAAAAATATTTCTGTTTGCTGATAACACCAGCTTGGTAGTGAAGGATCTTGTGTGTAATATTGAAACAGTATCAAATAATATAGTTCATAAAATAAGTTTGTGGCTTGTGGAAAATAATTTGATGCTAAAACACAGTAAGACTCAGTTTTTACAGTGTATAACTCACAATTCAACAAGAACTGATATTTTGATCAGACAGAATGGGCATATTATAAGAGAGATGGAACAGTTCAAGCTCCTAGGCGTTCAGATAGATAGTAAGCTGTTGTGGAAAGCCGATGTTCAGGATCTTGTTCAGATACTAAATGCTGCTTTATTTACCATTAGAACAGTGTCTGAAATAAGCGACAGCTCAACACAAAAAGTAGTCTACTTTGCATATTTTCATACGCTTATGTCATATGGTATTATTTTTTGGTGTAATTCTTCTGATTCAAAAAGGGTATTTTTGGCTTAAAAACGGGCTGTTCGGGCTATGTGTGGTGTAAGTTCGAGAACCTCTTGTCGACCCCTATTCAATAGTCTGGGAATTCTGACATTGCCCTCACAGTATATTTTCTTCAATGTCGTTTGTTGTTAGCAATATTAGCTTATTCCCAAGAGTTAGCAGCTTTCAGTCAGTTAATACTAGGCAGAAATCAAATCTGCATGTGGAATGAGCTTCCTTGACTCTTGTGCAGAAAGGAGTGCAGTATTCTGCTGCATCCATTTTCAATAAGCTACCACAAGAACTCAAAAATCTTAGCAGTAACCCAAACACTTTTAAGTCTAAACTGAAGAGTTTCCTCATGGCTCACTCCTTCTATTCTGTCGAGGAGCTCCTGGAAGAGCTGAAAAATTAAGCAAATTCCAGTGTTGCATTGTTGATTTTCTTTATTTAAACTTATGAATTGTTGCCTGAATATGTTACATATATTTCATTTTATCTGTTTCTACTATCGTGTTATAATTTCATGTATTGAGTCGTTCCATGACCATGGAGACTTCTCCTTAATTTGGTCCCACGGAACAATAAATAAATAAAAAAATAAAAATAAAATAAATGAACTCAAGGTCATAATCATCTTGTGCTAATAGCTTGATCATCAGCAAAACTTAAGAAAAATATCTGTGCTTTGTTGACAGTGATTCCCATTCCTCTGCAGCTGTTCTTCCAATTTCGGAGAGCCACTTCTACATATAAATTGAACAAGATGGGTGACATACTGCAACCTTGCTGCAAACCTTTAGCGACATTAATCGATTCTGATAACTTTGAACTTCGTTTAATCTGTACCACATTGTCTCTGTACATTTCAGTAATAATTTGTAAAAGGTGATCATCCATACCTATGTCTTCTATAGCTTTCCACAGCTTAGATTTAGGGGCTGTATTGTAAGCTTTTGCTAAATCTACAAAGGTAATGTGTAGCTCCTTCCCTACTGCTATAAATTTCTCCACTAGTTGTTGTAAAATAAATAGGTTATCTGTATATGATCCATTCTGCCTAAACCCACTCTGGTCTTCCCCAATATGGTGGCCAACATTTTGTCTAATTTTTTCAAACATCATCTTGCCAAATAAGCAGCTCATTGTACAATTGACACTAATGCCTCTATAGCAGTTTGTGTCTTTTCTATACACTTTCTTAAAAATAGATATAATGTATGGCTTTTTCCATTCTGAGGGAATTTCAATCCTTTTACACCAGTTGTTCATTAGGCAGGTTATTCGTTTCTTCAGATATCTTCCTACAGCCTTCAATAATTCAACAGGAATGTTTCCTGGACCAGGTGATCAGCCATTCTTCATTTTAATAATGCGCAATTCGCTTCCTCGATTGTAATGTTTATATTTTGATATTTACTTCCATCTTCTCTTCATTCCTTTGCATCTAATATGGCCCATCTTCAGTTAAAAGGTCTGCATAATGCTTTTCCCATTACTTTCAGGGAATTAGGTTGTCTACTGCTTTGTTTACTTGTGTTCTTCATACTGGTAATTGTCGTCCACACTTCTGTTGTTTCTGATCCACCTATTTGACTCTCAGTTTCAGTACTTTTCTGTTCCCACATCTTGTTCTTTTCTAGTTTAATTTTGTTTCTTAATTTGTAATTTGTTGTCTGGTAGTTTTGCCTGTACTGTAGTGATTTAATTGATAACCATTTTTTGCAGAGATTTTTCTTTTCCCTAATCAACATCTTCAGGTCATCAGACATCCATGGAGAATCACGTTTACCTAGACCCTTACTCTCAGTCCCTAGTACCTCTAGAGAAATTTTTGTAATTGCTTTTTTAATATTCTCATATTGTACTTCACCATTGTCATCTTCTGGAATCACTTTAAGTTCATTTTCTAATCTACATTGAAGTAAATCCTTGATGCTGAACTGCTTCAGGAGGAAGAGCTTATAGCTTGCCTGCTCTAATTTCTCATGATTGCTGTGGTCAGCCACTTGGCCAGTTGTTGATGGTTTTCGCCTAAATGGGTATGTTAACTTTTCTAAACCTAAGTAGTGATCAGGCCCACAGATGGCTCCCCGCATGACTGTACAATCTTGAACTACCATTTTTGGTCATTGCTTGGTAATGATGTAATCAATTATTGATATCTGCTGTAGTGATGGTCTCTCCCATATATATCTGTGAATATCTTTATGTGAATAATGTGTGTTCAGAATTTTCAACTTATACTGGTTATGGAGTTCTCCAAGATTTTCTCCAGAAGTATTAATGACATTTTCTCCATATTTCCCTGTTACTGCATCACTTATTTCTGAGCCAACCCTCGCATTAAAATCTTCTGTTATTACTACTTCTTGGTGCTTTTTGACTTGGTTGAGTAGATGGTCTGATTTCTGGTAGAAATGGTCTCTGGTTTGCTGTGCCGCATTGTTGTTTGGTGCATACACTCCTATTATAACTGTTTCAATGCCATATAACTTGATGGTAATAGTGACAACTCTTTTGCATATAAATGCATAGTCCTTGCTGCAAGCGCTCAGAGCTTTGTTAATTAGAATGGAAATGCTGGCTTTTGCTTGTTTACGTTTATCAACTCCAGACCAAAAATGGATGAAATGTCCAAATTTTTCATTCCCTTTTGCCTTCTTTTTTGTTTCTGACAGAATAATTATGTCCACCTTCAGTCAACTAATTTCATTCTCTATTTCGGTGTGTTTATTTGTCAGGCTTTGAACGTTCCATGTACCAACTCTCAATATCTTTTTCCTTGCCAATAATTGTCGTAAAGAGTTTCTATCCAATTTCTGGGCTCCATTTTAGATTCTCGAGCTTTTAGAAGTTTTTTGTGGATAATAGGGTGCTGGCCCATTGACCCAACCTCCAACTTGGAGGACCCGGATTTGATATCAGGGTTTACTCCCCTAGGAGGGTTGGCTTCACCACGCCTGTAGAAACCACCCTTCCCTAGGTGGGACATGTTTCGTCTGGCTCCTCCGTTGAGGCCTGTCCAGTTTGGGTGACCCTGCCAGTAGCTACACTACCACTGGCATAGCCCTCAACTTTACTGGAGCAAGCAACTCATATACAAATGGTGATAACCTAACTGGGATCTCTTTGCTTCCTCTCTTGTTTTGCCATTTGTCTCCTTAAGTTCATTTTATTTTCATTTTTCCTAATTACCACCAACATGCATTAGTATAATCTGTATTTTTATAAAGGAGAAAGGTTGGCCCTCAGTCTTAAGAAATATAGTACCAGTTCTAAGTTTGTGCTTAGTTTTGTGTATGTAATTAATTTCCTAATTTATTTTGACCATTCCTAGTTAATATCTTTTGTCATATGGTGAAATCAGTTGTTGGTCCGTGATTTAGATTCTATTGTTGACTTATAAACAAATATAAATTCTGTACTAACTATAAACATTTGGAAGAAGACCTGCTAGGATTTGTAAAGTATTTATTTGGATCTATTCAAAAACATATTAGCAAAGCCAGCCCTTAATTCCAAAATAATTACCAGGTTTGCCAAAAGTATTGTTTGTATAACTATATCTGTTAATTTCATTATTTAAACAAATAATTTGGCCAAACCTTTGTGATGGAAGGAAATGTTAAAAGGGAGAAATTTTTTAATGTATTCAGTTAATTGAATGAGTTATGCTTTAATTGTAATTTCAGTAATTTAGACATCAGACAATGTATAGTTTCAGTGCCCATATATAAAGTGTGGGATCCTGCCCACTTGTCTGTTATAGGGTGCCTAGGAAGCTGTTTCCTCAAGCAATTCATATTAATGGAGTTTATTATAGGAACTGAATACTTAACTTTTGTTTCTACATGATGGGTCACAAGCAATTGACAACATGCAAGTAATCGATGTCCTTGCTATATACAATTTCCATGCAAGCTAATCACACAAGTTCAGAAGCCACTGCTATCATTAATATCACTGCTGCTCTTCTAGTACGGCTTTGTTAATGTGTCTGAAGCTTTTAATCTCCTTGCGCAGATGCCGCTCCTGTTGTGGTGACATCCTAGTCAGTGTGCTATTGGCTGATGTTGCCTCACAGCCCTCTCTCCTGTATCATCCTTGATCTTTGTGCTAGTGCTTGTCGTGCTGGAACATAAAGGACCGATTTTTGGTCCTGAGACAGTCAGTCCACGGCTGATTTTCAGACATGAAACATGTATTGGTTAGAATAACAACAATGCATCAACTTAACATTGGAATAAATGAAACACAAACAGGCTGTGTGTTAGAATAATTAATAACAATGTCCGTTTGATTTATTTGAAAAATAGTGCCACATGTATGGTCTTATTCTGCAAGAACTGTGAACTGTGGTTAGGTTTTTGCTGCTATTGATGTACAACAGCAAATTATTGTAGCAGTATGCTGATGTTGCCTGCAACCTATTAATGAGTCTTATCAACATTGACCAATAGTGAACTGGCCTTATAATTGTGTATAATAATGGGGGTAAGTAAAGAACTGTGAAACACAACTGTGCAACTGTTGACTACATCATTTACAGTAGTGAGTGTTGAAATACTACCCCCCCCCCCCCCCCCCCCCCCCCCCCATTTTTCAGCCCATATAACAATAACAATGCAGTATGGCAACACCGAGGACTATCAACAGAGAAATAAAGCAAGTGAATGTCTCAAAACCCATTATAATTTACTCAGTTTGGTGTTAAAAATAATAAACGGTCAACTAAATCATGTAGCATAATGTGGGAAATACATCACATTTGTCTCCAGAAACTTTGTACTCATATGCGATCAAGGAGGAGTGTAATCATAAGTATATCATTATTGTCATATCGGTGCATTTGTTGGGATTGGTGCCCAGCAGCAGAATCCCAGTAATTTTTAAACAGTTCCCAAAACTGGGAGCTTCTCTTGGACACCTGCTCATTAAGAAGTGTCACACAAGACAATAGCTGATGGCAGAAGATTTCAGACTCCTCCTACAAGTCCATATGTCTTCTCTTCTGGCATGGATGGAGCATCTTTATAGGTGAGGACAAAGCTGGTGCACCATGCCCACTTTCAAGAAGGTGCACAGCTAAGTTAGAGTCTATTGCTGCATTCCTACACTCACATGCAACATGTTTGCAGAACCTGACATCCATACATCTACCAGCTTGTTCAAAACAGCAAGCATTGCAGCTGGAACATTCCGTTGTATGGATATCTGACCAAAGGAAAAGATTTCTTCTTCCAATAACATATTTTTAAATTCTACTCACATTATCCCTAGCAGAAAACACAATTTCGTTCACTATGTTGTTATACGTGTCATCAACATAATTATTCTGACAATTATTGACCTTAGACATATATTTAATTGTAGACTGGTATGATGTACACTGAAGCCAGTAGTGTTATAATTGCAAACATAACTGCAATATGAACTCAGTCTCTGACATGAGTAGTCCAGTTGGGACTATGTGCATGTATGAATGGTTTTTTAAAGTTTTACTTTCATTTACTGCTAATGCACTTTTACATTTAATAAAGCAATGGAAAATCGAGGGTGGAAGGTAACAATATTATGAAAAGGAAAGTTGCCACTCACCATATAGTGGAGATGCTGAGTCGCAGATAGGCACAATAAAAAGACTGTCACAAAGGAGCTTTTGGCCAGCAAGGTCTTCATCAAAAATAGACCACACACACACACACACACACACACACACAAACATGACTGCAGTCTCTGGCAACTGTTGTCACAGGGGTCACCACTGAAAGAAACATTCCCTGTCGGGTGATGAGGAATGCCCTAATAAGGTAGATGGAATAGTCAGTTTTACAAAAGATTTGTTTGTAAAGGACCATACAGTAACACATCCACATTGAATTATGACACAGAATGCACTGAAGTCTTTGCTCTGTTGAAAGACAAAATTTGCTTCACCCTCCAGTGCTGTATGTGGTTGTCGATTTCCTGACAAATTTATCTTAAGTCCTTTGCTGTCTGTGTCAGAATTACAGTACCATCAGCAGATTTCAGTGTTTTCAATGTTTTTATTTCTTCTCCTTGGACTTTCATTTAAGTTCCAAATTTCTCATTGGCTTCCTTCACTACTTGCTCAGTGTGCAGTTTCCAAAACTTTGGAGAAAAGCTACAACCCTGTCTCGTTTCCCTTTCAACTGCTGTTTCTGTTTCCTGTTCTTTGATTCTTATAAATGTAATTAAGTTTCTGTACAAATTGTAAATAATCTTCTGTTCCCTGTATTTTATTGCTGGTACCTTCTTTAATTTCTGAGAGTGTAGTCCTGTACCACTGTCAAGGGTTTTCTCTATATCTGAAAATGCAATGAACATAGGTTTGCCTTTCTTTAATCTATCTTCTAAGTTAGTCATTCAGTCAGTATTGCAATGGGTGTCCTCACATTTCTTCAGAATCCAGACTGATCTTCCTTGAGGCCAACCTCTACTTGTTTTCCACGTATCTGTAAATAATAAAGATCAATATTCTGCTAACATGACATGTTAATGTAGTAGTATTCACATCTGTCATCATCTGCTTCTTTTGGAACTGGAATTTTTACATTCTTCTTGAAGTCTGATGGTATTTAGCCTGTCTCTTCTGGCAAACCATGTGGAATATTTTTGTCATGGTTGGCTCTTTCAAGAATTTTAGTAATTCTGAAGGAATGTCTTCTGCTCCAGTAGCCTTCTTTTAACATACAAAGTCTTTCAGTACTCTGTCAAATTCTTCTCGTAGAATAATATCTTCCACATCATCTGTCAGATTATTCTCATAGAGTAATGCCTCCCACATCATCTTCATATACATCCACTACTCTTTGTGTAATATTGCCTTCAAGTTCATTTCATTTTTACATGTCTTCTGTTTATTCCTGCCACCTTTCTGCCTTTTGTTCTTTGTTTAGTATTGGCTTGCCATCTCAGCTCTTGAGGTTTGTACAACTCCTTGCATTTTCTCCAACAGTCTCCTTAATTTTCCTATACATGGCATTTATCTTACCTCAATCAACGCACACTTTTACAGCCCAGCTCTGTGTTTGTAGACACTTGATCCCTGCTTAGATACAATCTTATTTTTAGACATCTTGTTTCTCTTTCACCTGCTTCATTTCCTGCATTTTTACATTACCTTTTTCCATCAATTAAACTGAATATCTTTTGTGGTATCCAAGGATATCTACTGGTCCTTCTCTTTGCATCCTTGATTCTCTGCTGCCTTCATTATTTCATCTCTCAAAGCTACCCATTCATCTTCTGTTATATTTCTTTCAGTTCATTGTTGCATAATCCTCAATTTGAAACTATCAGCAACTTCTGGATCTTTTAATGTCCCTAATTTCCTAGCATTCTGCACTTTCTTCAATTTAATCTGCAGATCATAACCAGTAAATCATGGTCAGAGCTTGGAAATGCCTTACAGCTTAATATTTGGTTTAAAAATATTTGCCTTACCATTACATAATCAAGCTGAAACCAGGAAGAAAAGGATAAAGATCAAGATCACAAATACCTTATGGCAATCATGGGAGTCATAAGTCAGTCCTGTAGATGATGCTTGTTAGATTACTAACATTTTGAACCCAGTGATATCATCCAGTGTGGTAGTATTTTTAACATTGATCATGTAATTGTTGGTGCAGACAACAGTTTGATCTTCAATCCTAATCACGCAATTGAGGATGAGATCAGGCACACATCACTGACAATACCCCTAATAGTGTTGTGAATACTGTGTAAGTCTTTTCAAGGTATAAGTTTTATTCTATCTTCTACACATCGTGTAAGTCATGATGGATCATGACAGCCGTCCTAGACTAGACCTGGTGAGCTGTATGCAGTTTGTTCATCAGCGGATCCTGGGCTGTGGTTGTGTCTTTAATGATGTATGTGGCAATCATGGCAACTTTAGCAGTGTTGACCTTAGCTGAGCACAGTTAATTGGCATCATAGATTTGATAGACTGAGACAAGTAAATAACCAAGACCATGAAAACTTCAGTACATTTATTCAGTACTGTATACAATTTAAGAAAAGACTAGTAATAGCCCATCTGTAACAGCAAGACATCAGACAGCGTGATTTTTCAGGTTGGTGCCTTCCTAGTGGATCCTTGCCAATGCTTGTTTCCTTTGGGATGTTCAATGGCAGTATATATGCCATGTCATCTTCTGCTGTGTGCTCAACTGGTAGCATATCTGATGGGATTGGTCAGAGGACAGGCCACAGGGAAATACTGTGACTTCATAAGAGATAGTCAGATTTCCCCTTTTTCTAAATCTGGTTCATGTTTTTACGTCATCTCCCTCCATATACAGAATTTTTCTAATTCTAATAGTGATAAACTGAAGACGTATTCTGCCTATGACAAATGTATTGATTGTAGTTAATGTATAACATCCAAAAACAGAAATTCTTATTCTAGTAGTCGGCAATGAGAGTAACTCCTACAATGTAATGTTGGCCTCATGTACTGCATGAAATCAGCTATCAGCTCAGTGTGATGTTACACAAAGATGCTTAACAACCAGTGATGGCTCCATAGCCTTCAACTTTAAGTTCAGGTGCTGACTTGGTGGTCTGATGCCCCTTGAACATCTTCTGATGCAGAGGTAGAACTGCCGTGTTGCTGGTGAACCACTTTCATTCATCATATAACTTTAGCTGTGTGTATGGCATAATATGTACTGGTACTAACAGAAGTGTGTTTCCTCAGCAGTTCTTTGTTCTGAAACTCCTCGTGCCAGTGTTCCTTGCTATGTTCATTATGGGCATCACTCTCCCAACTGGTCCTGGATCTGCAGGCACCTGAGGCATCATCTCTGGGGCACCTGTGAAGTGTCTAACTTGTCCCACATGAAAAGTGATTGTCCTGGTGGGTAACTGTAGTTTCACGTTGATTTGAGGTCACTTCTCAATCACTTGGAGTGGGTCTATGAGTTTTTTGACTTTTTTTTTCTTTTTACATTTATGGTTATGTACGAACTGTTCAGCATCACTCACTGTCTGAATCAGTGTTTCAGAAGCATGCAATGCTTCTCCACAGCCCCCTCTGAGCATTCCAAAGCCTTCATGCTGGCACCATTTCTGTGCCTGTAGATGGCTTTTAATCTTTTGGCAAAGGCCTGTCTGGATGAAAGTTATTCCCCTGGCAGTAGTTTAGGTAATTCAATGGATGAGGATATTTTCTTGCTGTATATCACTTCATGAAGTGAGAGTTGTATGCTCTTTTAAACTTGGTTTGTTTGCAGTTACTATGGAATACATATCATCATGATTATTGCAATGGTCATTTACATTAAGGGTGATAATATTGCAAAATGTAGTCTCTACTCACTCAAAATGACCACTGCATACAAGTTGGTAAGGACTATTCTATAATTTTGCCATTCCAATGATTCTGCACAATTCTGTCATCAGTTCTGAAATGCAGTTCAAACCCTGCTCAGGGGTGACAGGCATCCAGTACATCAACAGCCATTGAGATAACATAGTGTGAGTGATGGTCTCAGCTCTTTGATCCATGCAACCACTAATGGGAAGTACTTTGAGAAATAGTCCATTGTCATTATGGAGTATTTATTCTGGTCAAGAATCTATGCAAATACACCATAGATTTTGAATCTGGAATGGCTCCTCTGTTTCCAGTAGCCACTATAATGGTGATCATTTCGTATGTTCAGTTTTTTACAAGCTACTTAACTTTCTTATTTCTATGTTTCCACCAGTAAAATTGTGCAGTGCAGTGCTCATTTACTATCTTGCTCCATGAGGATTGCATCATGTGCTCGTCATAGCTCTATGCCTTGAAAAATCAATGGGACCATAACTGGTGATCCTATCATATATTATGGTAAAGGATTCTGTCATGTGGGCTGAATTGTGTCACAAATCATTGACTTTTTGTGTCTTCATGTCATGCACACGTCTGTTATTCCGCGTTCACTCCAACTTCCTGCTTTTCACATACTTTCTAGCTTACACCATCAACATTACCATGCTCCAACTCAAAGTCAAACTTATTGAGACTCAATATCCATTTTGTGAGACTGCTTGTTGGGTGTTTAAGATTAAGAAATGACCATAAGGCTGGGTGTGTGTGAAATGTCTGCAATACAGGTAGCAGCATATATAAATTATTCCATATATCATGATCAGTAATTGCTTCTCTGTTGTAGAATAGCCCTTTTTGGATTTTTTCAGCTGAAGGTATTCTACTCCATTAATGTCCTCTTAAGGCACACACATTGTTGCAAAATTACTGGCATTGCAGGAGAGGATGAAGTGTGTTTCATAGACTGGATATGCAAGAATGGAGTAGTTTCCAAAGCCATACAAAAACTTGTTTAAACTAAACAATTCAGATGAAACTTTGTCTCCGTTTTCAGCAGTAGCATGAGAAGGCTTGTAATTTTTTCATAGTTGGGCAGAAATTTTTGACTGTAATTGGCCACACTGAAAAAAGGATTGCAATTGTTTTACCATTTTGTCTGCTGGGAAATTGAGGCCCTTAGCTGCAAGCCTGGTTTAATTCCTTTCTGACTAATGATGTGACCAAACAATGTAATCTTGTAGAGCAAAGTGGCATTTCTCTAGGCAAAGCACGAATTAAGCAGTCCTGAGCTGATCTAATATACTCTTCTGTCTTACAGTGTGCTCAATGTTGCACCCACTTAAAACAATAATTTCATTTAGATAGAAAATACTTTACCTGGGACTGAGTCCATCCAACAGACTATCTAGCAGAGACTGGAATGTTTTGGGGGGATTTCATGATCCAAACGGCTTGTAACAACATTAGTAGTCTGCTGAGGTAATAAATGGTGTTTCAGGCCTATTTACCAACATCATTCCTAGTCGGTGGAAAATCAGTGGTATGGTAGTAAAATTCTTGCACTGCCCTAAATTGTCCAGAATACAAAGGCTGCTGTGTGTTGATTCAGTGACCTTTAGTCATCACAGAACCAATACACTTTGCCTGTGTTTGCACATTTCTTAAGTACAACGATGAGTGACAAACTTGGCCTTCAGTCTCTCCTATAATGACATCTTGGAGCTACTGGGCCACCACTTCCTTGGGTACTTAAGATGGTGTAGATTACAACACAGCTTCCTGTATGCTGGTTGCTTGTTCCTGAGGGGAATCCAGTGTTGGCTAACATGCACTGCTACAAGTGTTTGATTAGGACTACATCACTTGAAGCACTGCAGCCATTTTTTCCCATCTATTTTTTGCTACTTTTGCCCACAGTGCTACTTTTTCAGCAGCTTTATTCAGGTAAGGCCTCCACAAACTTTCTTCTCTTTCCAACTCCTCTTCATCTAATGCATGCAAGCTTGCAATGAACATTCTGAAAGCTAAATCAGCTTCCACATCTCCAAAATTATCCATCCTGATAGGAATTACACACTACCCATCATGCTTACATGTATAAAATGTACAAAAGTATACCAAGCATTGTTCCATGTTCCTGTCACTGTTATCGGCCAATGACTCCAAGGCAAACAATGCTTCAGTTGACAACTATATCCCAATATCCACGCAGATTATGATCCCTTTCCTTCCAGAATCCTGTGATGTGAATTGAGCTTGAGAAACCATAATCATGATTTAGCAATAATATTATGGTCTCTGTCATCATCTCACATCAATTTGGTATCATCAGTTGTGGTGCACATGGAGAATGGAACCCATCCAATCTCCACAATATGCCACTTTAAGCCAACTATGATACAAGATAATGTTAGGAAAACAACATAGCTGTCTTCCTGCATGAGGGAGTACTTTACACCAAAACTAGATTTTATGGTAGGTTGCATATTAGCTGCTAGTCTTGCTGATTGACTAGTCAGACGTCCAAATATGACATAAACACTAAAGGAAGGGGAATGTGGTCAAAGTAACACATGATGAACAGAGAGAATCCTTGTCAGAGATAAAACTTAACTATTGATTGTCTTCTTGTCAAAGATAAAACTGTCTAGTGATTCTGCAGAGCTACTGTCCATATGTTGCTAAGTTTCATTGCCTCCTCTTTTCTATTAAAATTATCTTGATGCTTATAAATTTCAGTGGCTTCTCTAAATAGTCATTGATAATAATTTGACACTGTAGATAAAATTCACAAAACTCCACTTTGTGGTTTCCTGACTGAAGAACATGCTCTGCTACAGCTGATTTCTCTCTTTTTCCTAGTCGGCAAAGGCTTTTGTGCTCTTTTAGCCATATATTTACACTCCACTTGGTAGTTCCAATATAAACTTTATCAAACATACATGGAATTTTGTATGCACCACATGTCGACAGAGGAGGGAATTTATCCTTCATAGATTGGACTACTTGACTTATTTCCTTTGTTGGTCTAAAGACCGGTCTGATATCATGTTTCTGTAAAATCTTACTGATCTTATCCATTACTTTTTTAATAAAAGGGAGAAAAACTTTTTTTCCATCATTGTGGTTGATCTTTGTCCTTCGGTCTTCTGTTTCTTGGTCACAAAATTCTCTTTACCTCTTTTCCTGAGTAGCCATTTTTCTCAAACTACCAAGAGGAGTGTAAATACATGGCTAAAAGAGCACAAAAGCCTTTGCCGACTAGGAAAAAGAGAGAAATCAACTGTAGCAGAGCATGCTCTTCAGTCAGGAAACCACAAATTGAAGTTCTGTGAAATGGAAATTTTATCTACAACGTCAAATTATTATCCATGACTATGTAGAGAACCCATTGAAATTTATAAGCATCAAGATAATTTTAATAGGAAAGATGAGGCAACGAAACTTAGTGACATATGGACAGTAGCTCTGCAGAATTGCTAGACAGTTTTATCTTTGACAAGAAGACAATCAATAGTTTAGTTATAAAATCTAAAATGAATTGAACTTAACTAAAGAACTTATTTAACAAATAAATTTTTAGCAGTCAACTGTGTTTTGTAATCTGATTACAATAATTTTGATCTGAAAACATATGAATGTATGCCCTAAACAGTATGTATGATGAAGAAAAAATGTTATGTTGTTACGTGTGTCAGTACATTTATTTGTGATGGCTAAAAAGTTTGTATGCTATAAGCCAATAAAAAAAGGGAAAAAAGTTTAGTTTTATCCCTGACAAGGATTATCTCTGCTCATCACATGTTACTTTGACCATTCCCCCTTTCCTACAGTATTTATGTCGCTCTCAGATGTCTGACCAGTCAGTCAACAAGACTCAGCAGAGGAGAGCCTCTGAGGATGTCCAGCACAGTTCTGGACAAAATGTCAGGAACAGAAGAGTTTCTTGGACCACGACTTCACATCCCGAAAGGTTTATTAGCAGCTATGTCATCCGGTCATGAAAGTCTTCATTCTATGATCAGGTTGCATATTGTTCTGCCAAAAGAAGCAACAGGTAACAACTGACAATTGTCTAATAAAAATTTGTCTTTTCACTGTTCTATTTTGCTGGTTACACAACTGATCAGTGGCTCTATTTTCAAAAAGTGCCACCAGTGGCAACAACACTTCCTTACCTGTTAAATAAGTGCTACCAAATGTGGACATTCATGGTTGCTGACATTCTCTTTTTTGGTTGCCAATTGACAACATTATCTACTCATACAGTGATGCATTATAATTTATATGACTTTATTGTTGACATTTATAACATATCACTTCAGATCCATTCAAGTTCTACTTTTCTCTTGACCACATATTGGATTCTATTTCTGTCAGAATGATTGCAAATGTCACTCCTCTCTACAAAGTGTCTGGAAAAGATTGTTCACCCTTTCCTCAAAATCTCACTTGGTAGTCACACAGAAGCAATCAGTTGTGTGCTGCTCAGCATCTTGGATCACTATGTGAACCACTTCTGCAATCCCTGTTGAGCCAAATGTTTTCTTGTTCACTTGGTGAATATGACTGCCAATTCTTTGTATCCTTCCCCATGCTTAATTGAGATTAAGTAGTTCTCAGTAGTTCTTAGTGGTTTCTGTTGAGTGGTAGCACTCATGGAATACAGCTTCCTAATATGGGAAAGTTTCCACACAGCTTCTCATGAAACTTCATTAACACATGTGCATCACATGCCAGTTTTAGCCATGCTATACTCAGTATTTGGTCCTTCAGCTACTTACCCAATGTGCGGTACTTGTGGCCCTCAATTTGTGCAGAAAAACTTCTTCCCCAGGTTTCCTTATAGATTAGGAAGATAATAAACTCTCTCAAGAATAAAAGCTCACATGGAATTGATGGCATTTCCAGCAGGATAATAAAAGCTTGTTCCCAAGAAATAAGTGGGATTCTTAGCCACATATGTAATAGCTCTCTGAAGCAGGATATTTTCCCAGATAGATTGAAGTATGCCATTGTTAAACCACTACATAAAAAAGGGGATAGTCTGATGTCAACAACTACTGCCAAATCTCTCTTCTGACTGCCTTATCCAAAATTCTTGAAAAAGTAATGTATTGTAGAGTAGCTTCACACCTTTGTAAAAATAAAGTTTTAACAAAATGTCAGTTTGGTTTCCAGAATGGTTTTTGAACAGAAAAGCTATATATACTTTCACTAATGAAATATTAAATGCTCTGAGTAACCGGAAGTCACCCGTTGGGACTTTTTGTGATCTATCAAAAGCTTTTGATTGTGTAAATCATGGAATACTTCTAGATGAGCTCAAGTACTGTGGTATGAATGGGACAGTGCTCAAATGGTTTAAATCATACCTAACTGGAAGAGTGCAGAAAGTTGAAGTAAGCAGTTCACATAATATGCAAAAAACTGGTGATTTCTCAAACTGGGGAACAATCAAGAAGGGGGTGCCGCAAGGTTCAGTCTTGGGTCCTCTGCTGTTCTTAATACACTCCTGGAAATTGAAATAAGAACACCGTGAATTCATTGTCCCAGGAAGGGGAAACTTTATTGACACATTCCTGGGGTCAGATACATCACATGATCACACTGACAGAACCACAGGCACATAGACACAGGCAACAGAGCATGCACAATGTCGGCACTAGTACAGTGTATATCCACCATTCGCAGCAATGCAGGCTGCTATTCTCCCATGGAGACGATCGTAGAGATGCTGGATGTAGTCCTGTGGAACGGCTTGCCATGCCATTTCCACCTGGCGCCTCAGTTGGACCAGCGTTCGTGCTGGACGCGCAGACCGCATGAGACGACGCTTCATCCAGTCCCAAACATGCTCAATGGGGGACAGTTCCGGAGATCTTGCTGGCCAGGGTAGTTGACTTACACCTTCTAGAGCACGTTGGGTGACACGGGATACATGCGGACATGCATTGTCCTGTTGGAACAGCAAGTTCCCTTGCCGGTCTAGGAATGGTAGAACGATGAGTTCGATGACGGTTTGGATGTACCGTGCACTATTCCGTGTCCCCTCGACGATCACCAGTGGTGTACGGCCAGTGTAGGAGATCGCTCCCCACACCATGATGCCGGGTGTTGGCCCTGTGTGCCTTGGTCGTATGCAGTCCTGATTGCGGCGCTCACCTGCACGGCGCCAAACACGCATACGACCATCATTGGCACCAAGGCAGAAGCGACTCTCATCACTGAAGACGACACGTCTCCATTCGTCCCTCCATTCACGCCTGTCGCGACACCACTGGAGGCGGGCTGCACGATGTTGGGGCGTGAGCGGAAGACGGCCTAACGGTGTGCAGGACCGTAGCCCAGCTTCATGGAGACGGTTGCGAATGGTCCTCGCCGATACCCCAGGAGCAACAGTGTCCCTAATTTGCTGTGAAGTGGCGGTGCGGTCCCCTACGGCACTGCATAGGATCCTACGGTCTTGGCGTGCATCCGTGCGTCGCTGCGGTCCGGTCCCAGGTCGACGGGCACGTGCACCTTCCGCCGACCACTGGCGACAACATCGATGTACTGTGGAGACCTCACGCCCCATGTGTTGAGCAATTCGGCGGTACGTCCACCCGGCCTCCCGCATGCCCACTATACGCCCTCGCTCAAAGTCCGTCAGCTGCACATACGGTTCACGTCAACGCTGTCGCGGCATGCTACCAGTGTTAAAGACTGCGATGGAGCTCCGTATGCCACGGCAAACTGGCTGACACTGACGGCAGTGGTGCACAAATGGTGTGCAGCTAGCGCCATTCGACTGCCAACACCGCGGTTCCTGGTGTGTCCGCTGTGCCGTGCGTGTGATCATTGCTTGTACAGCCCTCTCGCAGTGTCCGGAGCAAGTATGGTGGGTCTGACACACCAGTGTCAATGTGTTCTTTTTTCCATTTCCAGGAGTGTATATATTAATGACTTGCCATTCTATATTCACAGAGATGCACACCTGGTACTTTTTGCCGATGATACAAGTATAGATATCACACCCAACAGACAAGAATTAACTGGTGAAATTGTAAACAATGTTTTTCAGAAAATCATTAAGTCATTCTCTGCAAATGGGCTCTCATTAAACTTTGACAAAACACATTCTATACAGTTCCACACAGTAAATGGAATGACACCATTAATAAATATAGATTTCGATCAGAAATCAGTAGCTAAGGTAGAATATTCAAAATTTCTAGGTGTGTGCATTGATGAGAGGATCTGCTGAAACATTTGAGTTCAGCTACTTATGCTATTAGGGTCATTGCAAATTTTGGCAATATACATCTGAGTAAATTAGCTTACCATGCCCATTTTCATTCTTTGCTTTCATATGGCATCATATTCTTGGGTAACTCATCATTGAGTAAAAGAGTGTTCATTGCACAAAAGCGTGTAATCAGAATAATTACAGGAGCTCATCCAAGATCATCCTGCAGACTCTTATTTAAAGAGCTAGAGATCTTTGCTGTAGCCTCACAATATATATATTCACTTATGAAATTTGTTATTAACAATCCAAACGAATTCAAAAGTAATAGCGGTGTACATGGCTACAACACTGGGAGAAAGAATGATCTTCACTAGTCAAGGTTAAATCTAACTTTGGCTCAGAAGGGGGTAAATTATGCTGCCACAAAAGTCTTTGGTCACTTACCTAATAGCATCAATAGTCTGGCAGAGAGCAATATAGCATTTAAAAGGAAATTAAAAGAATTTCTTAATGGCAACTCTGTCTACTCATTAGATGAATTTTTGGACGTAGTAAGTGGGTAATTTCCCCAACGACCACCCCACCCCCCCCTAAAAAAAAAAAAAAAAAAAAAAAAAAAAAAGAGAGAGAGAGAGAGAGAGAGAGAGAGAGAGAGAGAGAGAGAGAGGAGAGAGAGAGAGAGAGAGATATTAAGTGCCATGTAATATTTTGTGTAATGTAATATCTTGTATAGACATATTTTATTAACTTGACATATTCCACATCAATACGAAGTGTCAAATTCATGATCTGTGGAACAAGTACTAATTTAATCTAATGGTTTTAGTAAGACAGACATTGGAATGTCTGAAAGTGGGGAGGAGGGACTGTATGATGAAAGAGTTTCTGCCCTTCTGGCTATTTTTAGTTTATATATTTCTATTTATTGATTTACATTTATGGCTTGTAGGTCATCAAGCTGATGTCTTTTACAAACGTCATACACAGGTTGAGTAGATTACTATAGATAACACTTACATACAGTAGTGGTGCATACATTAATCTTAATATTCTAATTATTTTACATGGTACAACAGAGGGCAAGTAGATTAGAATTCACTGAGTGAATAAAAACATTTATCTCCTAAGAAGGCTTTTAACTCCCTCTGGAATAGCTTTGGTTCACAGGTTTTCAGATTGTTGCAGCTTGTAGAACCATATCTGTCCATTAATATAAGGACTATTGTCAGTTATTTTTAATTTTGTCCTCTGCCTGAAGTGGTTACCCCTACTTCTAGTATCATAATTATCTATATCACTGCACTTATTTATAACAACAAAAACAAACAGTTTTTGACATAATTATTTAATTGGGTAGATAAACAATCCACTAACCAGTGGTGGCAGAATATACACATATGACTGCTGTAATTGGCAAGCTTTCAGAGCCAGTGGCTCCTTCTTCAGGCAGAAGGGTCAATGGAGAAAGAAGTTTTTACTATTCAGAAAAATATGTAATAAGTTTTTACAGCTACTGCTGATTTTCTCACATACAGAAGTAATGGGGTTTACCCAATGGAGATTTTTGTCCACATGAACACCAAGAAAATTTAATATTATGTTTCTGCTGATATAATACCACAAATATTGTCTATTTCAGCCTCATGAGAACTAGTTGTTTTAAATATTAGTAGCTGGGATATTGGTGTTTAGACCCTCGTATAGAAAATATGTGGTTTCTTCCCTCACACCCTTAGTTGCAGCCGAGTGTAATGTCTCTGAGTCTTTTTCATAAAATAAGAGGGAGGTGTCATCAGCATAGGTTACTAGATGTGAGTTGCAGGGTTGTGTCATGTCACTGACATAACCCAAGAAGAGAACGAGACCAAGGATTGAACCCTGTGGTACACACTAGACTTCTGTATCTCTAGAAGACTAGAAATATATTACCTTACTATCTGTTTAACATGGAAGTTTAATGCACTGTTTGCAATTTGTCAAGTATGTGGTCAGTAAACATAGATGAGTCCTCAGAGTTGTAAACCTTCAATTTCTGAAAGAGCAACCTGTGGTTGACTGAGTCAAAGACTTTGGAAATCTAAGAATATGCCTGCTGTCTTCGTACCTTGCTCTAGGAAGATGTTCACTTCATGGAGAAATTCAGCAACTGGAGTTGTTGTGCATCGATGTTTCCTAAGGCTACACTGTGTTTCTGTTAATTTGTTCCTTATAAAATAAGCAGAGAGCTGAGAAAAGATAGCCATTTCCAAAACCTTACTAAAGGTAGGTTTCAACGACATTGGGCGGTAGTTTCAAATCTCTTTTGTACTCCCCTTCTTATGCTCTGTCTTAACAATGCTTATTTTTAGACTACTAGGATAAGTACTTTCTCTAATATTACAGTTTACGAGGTACATTAGTGGCTTAACTATTTCTTTTATGAATTATTTAGCTACTACACTCGATGTACCATTCCATCCATCTGAGTACTTGTTCTTTAATGTGAGGATTGCCTTTCTCATACCATTTTCTTTAACTGTTTGAAAGTTCTGCTATAAAGATTTTCATAGCTGTGTTATATTTCTGTTTCAAAATGTGCAGCCTTGTTGATTTGTACAGGACATCCAGGTGGTAAATATTTTGCTCGAGTTTAACAAGGCTTGCTGGAAGTCTGAGTTTGCTATTTCTTCCACTCTGACTGTGTATTAGCCCTGTCTGAATTTCTTTAATGCGACAACAAGAATCAAAGTGTCTCAGTAGGTTGTTATCTGATCCTTCCACAAGCTAGATTCTATCCCACTTCTCCTCAGCTAGTTTAATTCTCAGAGAGTTGATGTTACTGTTGCTCATAACTCATTTCTTTTCAAAAGTTTTTGGTATTATTGTAGGAGCTGTTTTTCTATATTCTATCTGTTGTGCAAGGTGCTTAGAGTAATGAAAGTCTATGTCACTATTGTTAACAGTCTCTTCAGCAGTTTAGTTGACTATTGCTTAATCTATCCTGGTAGAGCTACAATCTGAGCTGCTGGTATCCATGGTAAGTATATTTCTCATTAGTGTTTGCATCAACGGTGAAGTCTCCAAGTATAGTAAGGTCATTGGGATCAGTTTGCATAATTATTGTATTGAAGCTGTTGAGAAAATGGATTACATCTACACAAGGTGGTCTGTATATTCCTATTACTTTATGTGTTACAACATTGACTTCAAGCTCTTTTAATTGAATTGCAATACCACTTATTTCTAATATACCCTCTTCAATATATTGCTCAATAAATATAAGTTTCTTTGACTGAATATGTTCTCTAACAAATATTGCCACATCTCCTCCTCTATGCTGCTTCCTACAATGTTGTTGTTGTTGTTGTGGTCTTCAGTCCTGAGACTGGTTTGATGCAGCTCTCCATGCTACTCTATCCTGTGCAAGCTTCTTCATCTCCCAGTACCCACTGCAACCTAGATCCTTCTGAATCTGCTTGGTGTATTCATCTCTTGGTCTCCCTCTACAATTTTTGCCCTCCACGCTGCCTTCCAATACTAAATTGGTGATCCCTTGATGCCTCAGAACATGTCCTACCAACCGATCCCTTCTTCTAGTCAAGTTGTGCCACAAACTCCTCTTCTCCCCAATCCTCTTCAACACCTCCTCATTAGTTATGTGATCTACCCATCTAATCTTCAGCATTCTTCTGTAGCACGACATTTCGAAAGCTTCTATTCTCTTCTTGTCTAAACTATTTATCGTCCATGTTTCACTTCCGTACATGGCTACACTCCATACAAATACTCCCAGAAACGACTTCCTGACACTTAAATCTATACTCGATGTGAACAAATTTCTCTTCTTCAGAAACGCTTTCCTTCCCATTGCCAAGCTACATTTTATATCCTCTCTACTTTGACCATCATCAGTTATTTTGTTCCCCAAATAGCAAAACTCCTTTACTACTTCAAGTGTCTCATTTCCTAATCAAATTCCCTCAGCATCACCAGACTTAATTGGACTACATTCTATTATCCTCGTTTTGCTTTTGTTGATATTCATCTTATACCCTACTTTCTAGACACTGTCCATTCTGTTCAACTGCACTTACAAGTCCTTTGCTGTCTCTGACAGAATTACAATGTCATCGACGAACCTCAAAGTTTTTATTCCTTCTCCATGGATTTTAATACCTACTCTGAATTTTTCTTTTGTTTCCTTCACTGCTTGCTCAATATACAGATTGAATAACATTGGGGAGAGGCTACAACCGTGTCTCACTCCCTTCCCAACCACTGCTTCCCTTTCATGCCCCTCAACTCTTATAACTGCCATTTGGTTTCTATACAAATTGTAAATAGTCTTTCGCTCCCTATATTTTACCCCTGCCACCTTCAGAATTTGAAAGAGAGTATTCCAGTCAACATTGTCAAAAGCGTCCTCTAAGTCTACAAATGCTAGAAATGTAGGTTTGCCATTCCTTAATCTAGCTTCTAAGATAAGTCGTAGGGTCAGTATTGCCTCACGTGTTCCAATATTTCTATGGAATCCAAACTGATCTTCCCCTAGGTCGGCTTCTACTAGTTTTTCCATTTGTCTGTAAAGAATTTGCGTTAGTATTTTGCAGCTTTTCTCTAAAAAAGCATCGGGATTTTAACCTAGTGCTACTGGTTCCTTCTTGTTGGCGAATCGTGCACAGAGAACTTTTATTTCATTCACTAATCTTAATTTTTCCTCCCTGTTCATATGTAGTCCATGCTAGGTGTGTTCATGTCCATTCATTTTGCAAACATTTGTTAATTTTACTTAGCTGATTTTTTCATATAGTTTTTGTGGGACTGAATTGTGAGTTTCTATTTCTCTATTAACACAAGACCACTCTGGAAGGTAATATCATATTGGTACGTATATTTTGATAACATTGGTATGGTGTAATTGTGGCAATAACTTTCTGTAACTTCTCAGTGCTCACTTACCTTTGTTTCTATAACTGGTGCCACCAATAATCAAAATGCAGTCATCTTTGTTGAGTTCATTTGTTTCTATGGTTAAGTCTTCTACTTTAGAATTGAATGTAGCTCCAGGTTTGAGCTTAGCAAACACTGAATAATCTTACTTCACATTTTCACAAAGGGAAACAGAGAGACCTTTTCCATGGCTATCAGTGTAAATTAGGAGTTTTTCAGTTTTTCTTAATGCTTCAACATCACTGTTTAGAGCTTTGTTGGACATCTTGTTATATGTTGTTTTGCCTGTACTAATAGTTGCTTCACAGTTTGGATCTTGGGCTGGGTTCTTAGATAGCCCAGGTGAAAATGTGAGACTTGTGTGTTCTGCTTGGTTGTGCATTTTCTTCAGTACATTGCACTTCTGCTGCAGTGAATGGATGCTGTTACCTTCACTATCGTGGATATTATTTGTGAAAATATCTGTTATCCTCATTGCCAACTGTAAGTAGTCTGGTTCTATTTGCAGCCAGTCTGCGGCACTGATATGCTGTTTCTTCTTTCCTGCAAGAGATCCAATTTGGCAACAATTTAAACTTACACTCACCACATTTCCAATCCATCACCCATTTTTTGTAAACCCTCACTGACAGATCCACAATCCTGGTTTTCATTGTTCTGTTTATTTCGTATTTCTCATGCAGTTTTTAAATGTTGTCCTGCAAGACTCTAATCATTGAAATTAACAATTGGTTTTCCTATTTGATACTGTCAAGTGCTCTACCTGTGTCACAAGTACACATTTCGTGGCTATTTATGGTCACTGCTTTTTGTTTACAGTCTACACAGTTCCACACAGTCGCATACCTATTGTCACTTCTCAGTGAAGTGTCAATCGTCCCACACCAAAAATGAAACTTTTGATTCCACTGAATGCAAAGTAAGCCACTTTTAACAGTTTTTGTGCATGTTTTGCAAGATTGACACTTCATAACATTATTTTCACGAACCTCTAAATTCAAGACATCCACAGCTTCTTAAACCAACAGATTTCCTCAGTCAAATTCTGATTACATCTGTGCAGTATCATTTAAGAGACATTGCAACACCTCTTGTCAGGTAACTCTTTCCCCACTGACATCTTCTTGATACTGAATGCTAAGGATAGAAAGAAAAAAAATTCTCTGCCAGGTTGCACATGCCAGTGGCACTCACCCATTAGTCTGCTATGACCATCACCACTGGTGTGTATCAGCCATCTCACCACCTACTGACCATATCCTCCTGCATACTGATTCCACCTGCTGTTGCCCGTAATTATGGTTAACGTAGGCAGTGATGCATCAGAATGGCCAGCCTAACTTTGACATGTACTGCATTCCCATGACATTGCTTCACAGGCTGCAGCATGTCTCAGCAGCAGCTTCTGCAGTGTTTTCCACAGTTGGGCACAGCTGACTAGGGACTCTGGTTTGACAGGACTGACTGCAGCAAATAAAGAAGACCATACATACATACATACATAAATATATTCAGTACTGTGTACAACACAAGACAAAATTATCCATAGATAGCAGGAAGTGTGAGGGCCCAGTTCTTCAGACCTATGCCACAACAGTCAGTGGTTGTCAGTTGGCAGGATAGCCACAAGAGCAGCCGGTGATGATGCAGTGCAGTAACTAAAAAAATCCAATTCTTGTTCAAACTGTGTAGTTTTCTTATTAATGATGGAAATATTTTATTTAAAGAAATATTAGTGATTTACTATACATGCAAACAGTGAGATGATGAAATTTTTAGTGACATAAAAGTTGTTTGATTCTAGATTGCTATTGCCCATTTGAAAACCCTTATTCTGCTCTTTTGAATAAATATTTTACAAAAATGTTGTATTTCGAACATTATTGTATTGAAAATTTTTGTGTCCTAAAATTCAGTACTGTAGTTTTGTAGCCCTCATTAGCCTGTTTTCTAAAATGCATAATTTAACTAAATTAATTTGTTGGTTTGTTAATTATCCTAATTAGAAAGTTTCACTTCTGCATAATTTTTTGGTGAGCTTTGGAAATCTCTTTTTGCAGTGAATTGGTGTGGTAGTAAATTAGTATTGATAATTTTGCCATTTTCTACTAATAAAATTATTCATTAAACAAACTTTTGTCTCTATGTAGTGTGTCTTTGTCTCCTTCAATTTTCCTGATTTTTATGTTAATATCTTCCATGTTATGATTTTGTATTTTACCATTTTGTGATTCCAATATTACACATATCTATAAACAGGCATCACACGTGGAGACTAAGGTAGTTGGAAGCTAACAAGTGGTGGTGTGTTGCTACTTGCACTCTTTCTCACCAGACCATTCCTGAGCTGAAAGCAGTTTCATGAAAACATCAGCATTCACTTCATATTGACTATGGAATTCATAAGCACTCTAGTTACAACCATTAGTGGCCACTGTGTACACTGTACGAAGGATAACCACATTCCCATTCTCTGTTTTGATAGCATTTTGCGCTCTGCTAATAAGACACATCCATTTTGTAAATTTCTACTTCACATTGACTATGGAATTCATAAGAACTCTAATTACAACCATTACTGGCTACTGTGTGTACTGTACAAAGGATAACCACATTCCCATTCCCTGTTTTGATACCATTTTGTGCTCTACTAATAAGGCACATCCATTTTGTAAATGTCTACTTCCAAGTTCATGTACAAACTTTTTGGTGTGGAATTATGTTATTGTTTTATTTGTATCAGGTCATGTATTTTCCATTCTGTACTAGTTATATAAAATTTGTTATACAATATTTCCATTTATCATATTTTATGTGTATTTCAGCTACTTTGTGTTAGCTACTGAAATAATAGCAATGTATTACAGTTAATGAATTTCTTCATATCATAGACTGTGTGGAAAACTAACCAGTCATATAGACACTCAAGAAGATTGCAAAGTTATGCCAAAATATTTTGTGCCATGTCGCCTAACCTAATGAAGACTACTATATCTTATAGCTTACTGAATGTAGCTCCTTAAGAAACTCCTTAATGTGCCCATTACAACTTAACAGATTGAACATTCATTTTGCATATGAGATTTCATTAGTTCTTATGTAATTAATCATCATTTCAGGAATTTTTATGTGATTACTCGCACACTCTAACTCTATAGCTATTGTTTCTATCAGTAATGCCTCATAGCAAAGTGTCTTGGTTCATTCTTTCTTAAATTCAATGTCAGTAGATGACAATAATAAGAATGAATAACATATGGCAAATGCTACACTTATTATTTTATTTATTTCCTCATCTCTATCACTTCACAGCTGTTGAAGATTTCATATGTATATCTTTCCCTGTAGCTCTTGACATTATGAAATTTAAATATGAAAATAGCAAATTCTCAGGGTTGTTCCTCATGTTCAATTTTTTCTCGTTTTGTTTCAGGCAGTGCAGGCGTTAATAAAAGCAGGAGTTGAAACATCATGCTTTGGGAGGGATCTTCTCACAAAGTGTCTGCACATTGCTGTAGGTGCACATGATTCTGAGGTAAACAAAGAAAAATCTTAACCTCCTATTTACTTCTACATCTACAAAAATACTTCACACGCTGCCATATGGTGCATGGCAGAGGGTACCTTGTATTGTACTAGCCATTTCCTTTCTTGTTCCACTCCCAAATAGAGCAAGGGAAAAATGACTTTCTATATGCCTCCGTACGAACCCTAATTCTCTTATCTTATTACACTCCCACAAAGTCTCCATTTGTATCAGTAGAAAAATTCTGCAGCTAACTTTACATGCTGGTTCTCTAATTTTCTCAATAGTGTTCCAGGTAGAGAACATTTTCTTAATTCCAGTGATTACCAACTGAGTTCATGAAGCATCTCCACAATACTTTCATGTCGATCAAACCTACTGGTAACAAATCTAGCAACCTGCCTGTGAAATGCTTTGATGTCTTCCCTTAATCCAACCTGGTGGGGATCCCAAACACTCAAGCAGAACTCAGGAATTGGTTACACTAGTGTTCTGTATATACTCTCATTTACAGATGAACCACACTTTCCTAAAATTGGCCCAAAAAACTGAAGTTGGCCATTTGCCTTCCCTACTGCAGTCATTACATCTTTGTACCATTTCATGACACTTTGCAATGGTACACTCTTGAGTGGGCACGCCTATGTATAAAGTGTGCCAACTATAAATAAAATAGTCTTGTACCATTCCATTGTTGTTTCATGATTTTGAATTCACACCTATTCATTCATTATTGTTTCAACCGACACAGTTATAAATTGTGTTGTTATATGGCCAAGCAAGCAGCAGTAATATAAAATAAACAGCGAGTTAGATGAGAAAAATTTACAAGCCGTGAAAGAGACTGGCCCATATTAGAAGCTAACAGCATGATCTCATTATGAGACCATTTTCTATGAGATACTAGTAATCGAATAAGTGGTTGGCTGGTATCTGATGCAGCAGCATTGTTTAATGCTTTGAGTGGGTTGTTACTGTGGGGTAGCACCTGCCATGGCAACAGAGTAATATAATGAAAGTTTATTCCATTATTGTTTAGTTAAATAGTGGTTTAGCTCATATTATATAAATTTATATTATCATTGTTTAATACAACTAACATTAAACCGTGATTTTATGCATACATAATGACCTTGGTAACATATAGACAGCCATTCTTTACATGTGTATGAAGTGTGCCATGTGTCCACTTGTGTTACGTTAAAGACGTGCCCACTCTAGGGTTAATTGGTGTGTCTGTATCAAGCAGTACATTACTATCCTGTATTCAAATATTATGGATTGTTTTGCCTACTCATATGTATTAATTTACATTTTTTTCTATATTTACAGTAAGCTGCCACTCATCTCACTCAACTAGAAAATTTGTCTATGTCATCTTGTTTCCTCCTATAGTCACTCACTGATGACACCATCCCATACACCACAGCATCAACAGTAAACAGCCACAGACTGCTGTTCACAATGTTCATCAGATTTTTTTATGTATATAGAGAATAAGAGTGGCCCTGTAGCACTTCCCTCTTGCACTCCTGATGATACCCTTATCTCAGATGAACACTTGCCATCAAAGACAACATACTGGGTTCTATTACATCAGAAGTCACCAAGCCATTCACATATCTGGGAACCTATTCCATTTGTCATATTTTATGTGTATTTCGGCTACTTTGTATTAGCTACTGAACTAACAGCATTGTATTACAGTTAATGAATTCCTTCATGTCAAAGAATGTGTGGAAAACAAACCAGTCATATATACACTCAAGAAGATTGCAAAGTTATGCCAAACTATTTTGTGCCATGTCACCTAACCTAGTGAAGACTACCGTATCTTATAGGTTACTGAATGTAGCTCCTTAAACAACTCCTTAATGTGCCCATTCCAACATAACAGATTGAACATTCATTTAACATATGGGATTTCATTAAGAGTCTGTAGTGGGGCACTGTGTCAAATGCTTTGTAGAAGTCTACGAGTATGGACTCTGCTGGTTTCCATTGATCCATAGCTTGCAGAATATGATGTGAGAAAAGGGCAAGTTGAGTTTCCTATGAGCGATGCTTTTTAAATCTGTGCTGATTTGTGGACAGATGCTCTATCATCTCAGGGAAATTTATTATATTTGAACAGAGAATATGTTCTAGAATTCTGAGACAAACAAGTGTTATTTTGTGGTTCTGTTCTCTTACCTTTCTTGTACACACGTGCATTTTTCAGTACCTAGCGACTTGGGTTGGGTGAGAGATTCACAATGAATGCAAGCTAAGCAAGGGTCCCTTTCCATAGAGTATACTCTGTAAAATGGTATTGGAAATCAATCCTGTCCTGGTGACTCATTTTTTTATACTCTTTCAGTTGTTTCTATATGTGAGAGATATCTATTAATATTCTATTAATATCTATTAATATACCCCCATGAACCATGGATCTTGCCATTGGTGGGGAGGCTTGCGTGCCTCAACAATACAGATAGCCGTACCATAGGTGCAACCACAACGGAGGGGTATCTGTTGAGAGGCCAGACAAATGTGTGGTTCCAGAAGAGGGGCAGCAGCCTTTTCAGTAGTTGCAGGGGCAACAGTCTGGATGATTGACTGACCTGGCCTTGTAACACTAACCAAAATGGCCTTGCTGTGCTGGTACTGCGAACGGCTGAAAGCAAGGGGAAACTATAGCCGTAATTTTTCCCGAGGGCATGCAGCTTTACTGTGTGATTAAATGATGATGGCGTCCTCTTGGGTAAAATATTCCCCCATTCAGATCTTTGGGCGGGGACTACTCAAGGGGACATCGTTATCAGGAGAAAAAAAACTGGCGTTCTATGGGTCAGAGCGTGGAATGTCAAATCCCTTAATCGGGTAGGTAGATTAGAAAATTTAAAAAGGAAAATGGATAGGTTAAAGTTAGGTATAGTGGGAATTGGTGAAGTTCAGTGGCAGGAGGAACAAGACTTTTGGTCAGGTGAATACAGGATTATAAATACAAAATCAAGTAGGGGTAATGCAGTAGTAGGTTTAATAACGAGTAAAAAAATAGGAGTGCGGGTAAACCACAACAAACAGCGTAGTGAATGCATTATTGTGGCCAAGATAGACACAAAGCCCATTCCTACTACAGTAGTACAAGTTTGTATGCCAACTAGGTCTGCAGATGATGAAGAAATTGATGAAATGTGCGATGAGATAAAAGAAATTTTTCAGGTAGCGAAGAGAGATGAAAATTTAATAGTTATGGGTGACTGGAATTCAACAGTAGGAAAAGGAAGAGAAGGAAATGTAGTAGGTGAATATGGATTGGGGCTAAGAAATGCAAGAGAAAGCCGCCTGGTAGAATTTTGCACAGAGCATAACTTAATCATAGCTAACACTTGGCTCAAGAATCATGAAAGTAGGTTGTATATATGGAAGAACCCTGGAGATACTAGAAGGTTTGAGATAGATTATATAATGGTGAGACAGAGATTTAGGAACCAGATTTTAAATTGTAAGACATTTCCAGGGGCAGATGTGGACTGTGACCACAATCTATTGGTTATGAACTGTAGATTAAAACTGAAGAAACTGCAAAAAGGTGGGAATTTAAGGAGATGGGACCTGGATAAACTGAAAGAACCAGAGGTTGTACAGAGTTTCAGGGAGAGCATAAGGGAACAATTGACAGGAATGGGGGAAAGAAATACAGTAGAAGAAGAATGGGTAGCTTTGAGGAATGAAATAGTGAAGGCAGCAGAGGATCAAGTAGGTAAAAAGATGAGGGCTAGTAGAAATCCTTGGGTAACAGAAGAAATATTGAATTTAATTGATGAAAGGAGAAAATATAAAAATGCAGTAAATGCAGCAGGCAAAAAGGAATACAAACATCTCAAAAATGATATCGACAGGAAGTGTAAAATGGCTAACCAGGGATGGCTAGAGGACAAATGTAAGGATGTAGAGGCTTATCTCACTAGGGGTAAGATAGATACTGCCTACAGGAAAATTAAAGAGACCTTTGGAGAAAAGAGAGCCACTTGTATGAACATCAAGAGCTCAGATGGAAACCCAGTTCTAAGCAAAGAAGGGAAAGCAGAAAGGTCGAAGGAGTATTTAGAAGGTCTATACAGGGGCAATGTTCTTGAGGACAATATTATGGAAATGGAAGAGGAGGTAGATGAAGATGAAATGGGAGATATGATACTGCGTGAAGAGTTCGACAGTGCACTGAAAGACCTGAGTCCAAACAAGGCCCTGGGAGTAGACAACATTCCATTAGAACTACTGACAACCTTGGGAGAGCGACAAAACTCTACCATTTGGTGAGCAAGATGTATGAGACAAGCGAAATTCCCTCAGTCTTCAAGAAGAACATAATAATTCCTATCCCAAAGAAAGCAGGTGTTGACAGATGTGAAAATTACCAAACTATCAGTTTAATAAGTCACAGCTGCAAAATACTAACGCGAATTTTTTACAGACGAATGGAAAAACTGGTAGAAGCCGACCTCGGGGAAGATCAGTTTCGGGAAAGATCAGTTTGGATTGCGTAGAAATGTTGGAACACGTGAGGCAATACTGACCCTATGACTTGTCTTAGAAGAAAGATTAAGGAAAGGCAAACCTACCTTTTTAGCATTTGTAGACTTAGAGAAAGCTTTTGACGATGTTGACTGGAATACTGTCTTTCAAATTCTGAAGGTGGCAGGGGTAAAATACAGGGAGCGAAAGGCTATTTGCAATTTGTACAGAAACCAGATGGCAATTATAAGAGTTGAGGGGCATGAAAGGGAAGCAGTGGTTGGGAAGGGAGTGAGACAGGGTTGTAGCCTCTCCCCGATGCTATTCAATCTGTATATTGAGGAAACAGTACAGGAAACAAAACACAAGTTTGAAGTAGGTATTAAAATCCATGGAGAAGAAATTAAAACTTTGAGGTTTGCCGATGACATTGTAATTCTTTCAGAGACAGCAAAGTACTTGGAAGTGCAGTTGAACGTAATGGACAGTGTCTTGCAAGGAGGGTATAAGATGAACATCAACAAAAGCAAAACAAGGATAATGGAGTGTAGTCAAATTAAGTCAGGTGATGCTGAGGGAATTAGATTAGGAAATGAGGCACTTAAAGTAGTAAAGGAGTTTTGCTATTTGGGGAGCAAAATAACTGATGATGGTCGAAGTAGAGAGAATATAAAATTTAGACTGGCAATGGGAAGGATAGCGTTTCTGAAGAAGAGAAATTTGTTAACATTGAGTATAGATTTAAGTGTCAGGAAATCGTTTCTGAAAGTATTTGTATGGAGTGTAGCCATGTATGGAAGTAAAACATGGACGATAAATAGTTTAGACAAGAAGAGAATAGAAGCTTTCGAAATGTGGTGCTACAGAAGAATGCTGAAGATTAGATGGGTAGATCACATAACTAACGAGGAGGTGTTGAACAGGATTGGGGAGAAGAGAAGTTTGTGGCACAACTTGACTAGAAGAAGGGATCGGTTAGTAGGACATGTTCTGAGGCATGAAGGGGTCACCAATTTAGTACTGGAGGGCAGCATGGAGGGTAAAAATTGTAGAGGGGGACCAAGAGATGAATACACTAAGCAGATGTAGGCTGCATTAGGTACTGGGAGATGAAGAAGCTTGCACAGGATAGAGTAGCATGGAGAGCTGCATCAAACCAATCTCAGGACTGAAAACCACACAACAACAACACCAACATCTATTAATATGTCCTCCATTTGGGAGTCTGTATTATGATCAAACAACAGTATGTTTGTACAATCATCCCATGTGAATGGTTTCTGAAATCCAAGATTTAAAACCACCATCTTAATTTTTTATCTTGCCCTGACAACACTTAAATATTCTGTTAGAAATCTACTTATTTTCTTGTCATATCTTGCAGTGTCTGTATCCATATGAGTACTTGTTCTCTATATCCAGACCTTCCTCTCAACTACTAATTTGGATGACAGTTTGTAAGGATATAAAATGGAATGATCACATACTCGGTCATTGGAGAGGTAAGTTGCAGACATTGCCTCATAGGTAGGATATTGTAAATATGCAGGACAGTCTATGAAGATTATTGTTTACAAAACACTGATGTAGCCCATCCTAAAATACTGCAGAAGTGTGTGGGACCTGTTCAGAATACCACTAATGGGGGATATTGAATTTTGACAAAAGATATTTTTATACCTAACACCAGAAGGCTACTGTAAAACTTTATTTTACTGCACTAGTTTTACAGTCAAATATTTGGACCATAACTTAAAGAAGCTTTTGTGGAGTTTTCTTGAACATGCTAGATAAGCTGTAGTAGCATACTGTAATCTTACCCTTCCACAAATTACCGTTAAATTTCTCTGTATCTAAAAGTTTCAAAAGCTTCGAGAGGCATAAGCTGTACAAAAGAAAAACTTGTTAGTTATCTTCATTTTCTCTTATTGTTGGCTGCAGTTCTCATGTCTAGGGGTGCATTCTTGAGGCTGAAATTTTCATTTTGTAGGTTCCTGTTGATCTGAATAATGTTTGAAGATTTGCCTGTTTTACTGTTGAATTTTATTTTTTGTCACATTTTTCAGTTTTACAGTTTCCACTTCAGATCACAAATGCACATTGTTAAAACTATAAATACATCTGTTTCCATCAGAGGCATGCCCACTACTACTTACATTCTGAAGTACTCACAATATTCCAAAGAGTTTACAAAGCAAAAAAGTTTATAAACTTTTTTGACAAAAGAAGAATCGTCATTAAGATTTAATATTAGTTTATAAAAGAATCCAGAAATAAATTTATTAATTAGTGTTAGATTGTGCAATTTTAAATATGCCAGACATTTTGCAATTTCAAATATTTCTAAAAGAAGAGTAACTTTAGCTGTACATATTGATTATAAGAAATTAATTTCTTTTTATACATTTTAGCTTGAAATATATTACATTGTTTACAAAATAATATAAAATTCTTTTAGTGAAACAGCTGAGATACTTTTAACCTACACAAGATTTGAAAATACTTGTATGGTACCCCTATTTCTATAAAGAAAGGTGATGCTAGAAGAGGATGTCCCATTATGATATCTCTCTCACAAAATTTGGAAACTGAATGTTTACAATATTTTGTGATAGACTATAAGGCTTGCCAAACAGTGTACAAACTGATGCCCAGGATAGAAGATGGATGTATAGAAGTGTCTGATACATAACACATGCAGAAAACATATGAAAATATCTACTATACAAGTCATAATCTGTACATATATATCAGGATAAGGCATTCAGATTTTTATATCTGTGGAACATACTGTCACAAGACAAATCATATAAGGTCAAAAAGTAAAAGATTACACCATTATGCTATAGAAATAATTACAGAGACAATGTAAATTACAAGAATTACATATTGTAAGTTAACATCCATACAATCAAACCTTCAAAATCTTCAAAAGAGAAGAGAAAACTTCAGAGCCTAAGTGTATGACAAGTGAGCCAACTTGAAAAACTTACAATGATGGGTACAGGCCAAAAGAAAATACTCAGTCATGAGTGGGAATCAATCAGCCACATAAACCATAGCATTTAAGCATATGTTGACTCAAGAAAGAACAAAATAATGAAAAAATATTAGGGCCTAAGTTTACGATGTGAGGATTGACTCATAAATCTATACCACTCTGGATACAAACCAGCAAAAATTTTTAGCACAACAAAATTAGTAAAGCTCATAATCATATCAGTAAGTGTGATCACATGCGAAGATTAATTGTGAGGAGCATCAAGCCTCAATCAATGATTGTACATTCTCCTTGAGTAAACACACACACACACACACACACACACACACACACACACATAGTCACGATGACCAGGGGTACCCAAAACAGAGTTAAGCATGAGTCTGTCCACAACTCAAGTTCCAATCAGATACAATGTTGCAATACTCAGGATAAATTCAGGTAAACTATGTTATAAATAGCTTTGAATAATGACACAATCCAGTAGCTTTAGAACCTAAATCAGAGTATGAAAGCAGACATGTATACATCTTGTTATATTTTCTATACTAGTAAATGTCTTCCACACTATTTGCCAATTGCCCATACAAACTAACCTACATACACAAAAACCTAGAAGATTCATTTACAATTGATAAAAAAGATACACAGTGATTTAAAGTTATATAATGTATTGGAACATCAATCCCCTACTTGAAATAACATGCATTTATGCTGAATAACACTGTCTTTAGCAGTCTTGGCTAATGATTCACAAATAGTATTATGCACAAATATGCTCAGATACTATTCTAATTTTCACAGTACAAATTATGAATATTGTCCCATTTCAAAATTGCAAGAAGATCTACTCATTTAGTCTCATGGCATACATGTATCAAATTCTAAAGCAGAAATCTATTACAGAACATAATTATATAGTGTATCATAGATTTTAACTCAGTCAGTAGATAAGAGAGAACTTTAAAAAGCACGTCATCCTACATACTAAATTCCAGACAAACAAAACACAATTATATAGTTTTATGAATCTACAGATAGATTTAAACCCAGTCAATAGATAAGAACCGAGCGAGGTGGCGCAGTGGTTAAACACTGGACTCACATTCGGGAGGACGACGGTTCAATCCCGCGTCCGGCCATCCTGATTTAGGTTTTCCGTGATTTCCCTAAATCGCTCCAGGCAAATGCCGGGATGGTTCCTTTCAAAGGGCACGGCCGACTTCCTTCCCCATCCTTCCTTAATCCGATGAGACCGATGACCTCGCTGTCTGGTCTCCTTCCCCAAAACAACCCAACCCAGTAAATAAGGTAAAACTCTAGAAAACACATCATCTTACATAATAAATTCATGACATTGGAAAAAGAACAAACAAACAAAAATTAGTTATTTATAGATCATGTCTATATAATTCAGTGATTTTGCATAATCCAAACGACTTCTTAGATTTAGGATATACAAGCCTGTATGCATAAGGATGTGGATTTTCATGAATTTCGAATGGTCCAATATAAATATTGAAAAATTTCTTTATCTCACATGTGAACACTTTAGATTTCTCTTAGGCTTTCATCAACACAAGATCTCCTACTTCAAACTTAGAAAATCTACCTTTACCATAATGTCTCTGCTTTCTCCTATCCCACTCTTTTTCATCATCTCCCTAACACATTCTTCCCTCTGTTGTAGCGACAGAAATTTACATAGTGGAAACTCGGCATTTTCAGAAATAAAGTTAGTTGGTGTGCAATTAAACATGATTTCAAATGGTGAACAACTTGTTTAAGAGTGTTGTAAGCTGTTCATAATACCCTCAAAATCACTGACATAATCTATCAAACTGGTATGATTCTTACTACTATATGTTCTAAACAGTCTTCCAATCTCTCTCACATATCTTTCTGTAGGGTTACTCGAAACATGGTACACTAAGGTTAGAATATGCCTTATTTTTGCATGAACAACAAAATGTTTCCAAGCTTGTGATGTAAATTGAAGACCATTATTAGACAAAATTGTTTTAAGAATATCCATCTGATGAAAATATTTATTTTCAAACTTAGAGATGATTTGCTTACTGGTAGCTTTCTTAAGAGGAAACAGCTTTATGAACTTTGAAAATACATCAACCACCACAAAAATATAACAAAATCCTTTCTTAGACTTAGATAAACGTCCATAAACGTCCACAGACATGAGGTCAAGGTTACTATTAGCAGTATGTTTTGCATGTGGCCTCTACTTGTTTCTTTACTTACCTTCACTCTCTGACATCGGTCACAGCTGGCAATCTTCTTCTTGACTCTCCTTCCTATGTTATAAAAATAGACGTTTTCCTGAATCTTTTGTGTGCATTTGGTTGATCCACAATGAACAAAACTCCCATGTGTATAATAACTAAAGTATCAATACACAGTTCCAACGAACATAGTTTCTAATCCTCTGAGTCTGTCTTTTGTCTCCTGAATAAAATACCCTTGTGTACTTTATAATACTGTTCTGTCTTTCCTCCTCCTTTCTTACCCAACATTCTCTTAACCAATTTCCAATTTTGATCATGATTTTGATAGCTGCAGATGTCTTTGAAAATTTTCAAGATATCTTTTTCCTCTTTCACACCTCTCAGGTACATAATTTTAAACTCTTTTTCTCCTTCTCCAAAGTTATTAGATGATTTATTTTCTAAAGGTAGCCTAGACAAAGCATCAGTAACTACATTGTCTGTACCCTTTATGTATCTGATTTCATAATTGAACTGCTGTAAAAACTAGGCCCAATGAGTGATTCTTTTATCGTACAACTTACACACTTGAAGAAAACATAATGCTTTGTGATCAGTATAGATGATGACTTTGTGACCTAGTAAATAATTTTTAAATTTGTTGAATGGCCAATGTACAGCCAAAAGTTCTTTCTCAGTTGCAGTGTATGTCTTTTCATGTTTCTATAATACTCTACTAGCAAATACAAGAGATCTATGTTCAATAACACCATAAACTTCAACTTCCTGAAATAAATGATCTCCTGAACTGACATCACTTCTGTCTGTCGTAATACAACAAAGCAGAGACAAATCTGGTCTGAACAATATCTGACTTCGACAGAACTGTCGTTTGATATCATCAAAAGCATACTGACACTCATGATTCCAATCCCAAATGGTGATCTTCAAAAGCTCACACAAGCATGGAGCATTCAAAGCTTGGCTACAACAAACTTTTATATAAAATCTAGTTGACCCAAAAAATGATTTAAACTGTTTTTTGTTGTGAGGAGTAGGGAAATTAGCAATAGTATCAAGTTTCTCTTTATCAGGTGCAATTTCTTTTTCAGATATAACTTGTGCAAAAAATTTAACTTCTTCCACACCAAATTTACACTTACCTATTTTTGAAGTCATACCTCTTTCAAATTCTGAAGGTGGCAGGGGTAAAATACAGGGAGCAAAAGGCTATTTACAATTTGTATAGAAACCAAATGGCAGTTATAAGAGTTGAGGGGCATGAAAGGGAAGCAGTGGTTGGGAAAGGAGTGAGACAGGGTTGTAGCCTCTCCCCAATGTTATTCAATCTGTATATTGAGCAAGCAGTGAAGGAAACAAAACAAAAATTTGGAGTAGGTATTAAAATCCATGGAGAAGAAATTAAATCTTTGAGGTTCGCAGATGACATCGTAATTCTGTCAGAGACAGCAAAGGACTTGGAAGAGCAGTTGAACAGAATGGACAGTGTCTTGAAAGGAGGATATAAGATGAACATCAACAAAAGCAAATGAGGATAATGGGATGTAGTCTAATTCAATCAGGTGATGCTGGGGGACTTACATTAGGAAATGAGACACTTAAAGTAGTAGATGACATTTGCTATTTGGGGAGCAAAATAACTGATGATGGTCGAAGTAGAGAGTATATAAAATGTAGACTGGCAATGGGAAGGAAAGCATTTCTGAAGAAGAGAAATTTGTTAACATCGAGTATAGATTTAAGTGTCAGGAAGTCATTTCTGAAAGTATTTGTATGGAGTGTAGCCATTTATGGAAGTGAAACATGGACGATAAATAGTTTGGACAAGAAGAGAATAGACACTTTCGAAATGTGGTGCTACAGAAGAATGCTGAAGATTAGATGGTTAGATCACATAACTAATGAGGAGGTGTTGAATAGGATTGGGGAGAAGAGAAGTTTGTGGCACAACTTGACTAGAAGAAGGGATTGGTTAGTAGGACATGTTCTGAGGCATCAAGGGATCACCAATTTAGTATTGGAGGGCAGCATGGAGGGTAAAAATCATAGAGAGAGACCAAGAGATGAATACACTAATCAGATGTACGCTGCAGTAGGTACTGGGAGATGAAGAAGCTTGCACAGGATAGAGTAGCATGGAGAGCTGCATTAAACAACAACAACAACCTCCTGATTCTAATTTTGAAAACACATATCTTAACAGATCCAAATGTTGTTCCCAGTTCTTTTCTGTGAGCAGAAGGTCATCAACGTACACAAATAATTTTGAACTCACTTCACTTCCTAAGACAGAATCCAGAGTTCTTATGAATTCAGCTACAAATACATTTAGCCCAAATGGCACCACACAGTACTGAAAACACTTACCTCCATCAAAATTGCTGTATACTTTCTAAAATAAATTTCAAGTGGGATCTGGTAAAATCCAGAGGTCAAGTCCAAACTATGCATTTATTTTACATAATCAAATTTGTGTAAGAGCACGTCCATGTTCTCAGGATGGTCATTCTCTCTGATAAGAAATTTATTAAGATGTCTAGAGCCCATTCTCACTCCACCATGTCTCTTACTTATCACAATTAAAGGATTATTGTAAACACTCCTACTTCTCTTCTATTTTCTGAATTTCTTTGCCGGAGTGGCGGTGCGTTTCTAGGCGCTACAGTCTGGAACCAAGCGACTGCTACGGTCACAGGTTCGAATCCTGCCTCAGGCATGGATGTGTGTGATGTCCTTAAGTTAGTTAGGTTTAATTAGTTCTAAGTTATAGGCAACTGATGACCTCAGAAGTTAAGTCGCATAGTGCTCAGAGCCATTTGAACCATTTGAATTTCTTTTCCACATCTTTCCTTTTTGAAAATGTTTACTATATGGCTTGAGAAAGAAAGGATGATGATCTCTAAGGTAAAGCATGCACTGATAGCCTTTCACTTTTCCTGGTTTTTCACTGAACACATTTCTAAACTCCAATAACAAATTCCTAAGTTGTTCCTTTTGTAGGTCATTAAGAGTTGTAGCTTCCCTTACTTTAGAATCTACTACACTATCAAAATATTGATCATCAATCTCACACTCTTGCGCGTAAATTAAGGATAATGCTGATACATGGTGAAACAACACTCAGGTGGGCAGTTTGCAGGTTTAAATCACCTCGGGGTATGACCATGCAGTGCATTTGACCTGCGGTTGTTGCACAGCAGCGGTGGCAGCAGTCCACATATGCAGAGGTGTGTTGGTGCATGTCAGAGTACGGTGCAGCGAGTAAGTGTGCAGACATTTTCAGAGGTGCTAATGGTGACTGTGTGTTCAAAATGGCTCAAAGAATACGTATTGATGATGTTATGAGAGGTAGAATACTAGGGCAACTGGAAGCTGGTCAAACACAGCAGGTCATAGCATGGGACCTCCGTGTGCCACAAAGTGTGATCTCAAGATTATGGCAATGATTCCAGCAGACAGGGAACATGTCCAGGTGCTACAGTACGGGATGTCCACAGTGTACAACACTACAAGAACTCTGATATCTTACCATCAGTGCCCGCAGACAGCCTCGGAGTACTGCAGGTAGCCTTGCTCAGAACCTTACCACAGCCACTGGAACAGTTTTCTCCAGACACACAGTCTACAGACAACTGAAAAGACATGGGTTTTTTGCCCAGAGACCTACAAGGTGCATTACACTGACTCCTGGTCACAGGAGAGCCCATAAAGCCTGATGTCAAGAACACAGTACATGGTCATTGGAACAGTGGTCCCAGGTTATGTTCACGGACGAGTCCAGATATAGTCTGAACGTGATTCTCGCTGGGTTTTCATCTGGCGTGAATCAGGAACCAGATACCAACCCCTAATGTCCTTAAAAGAGACCTGTATGGAGGTCCATGGTTTGATGGTGTGTGGTGGGATTATGATTGGTGCACTTACACCCCTGCATGTGTTTGACAGAGGAACTGTAACAGGTCAGGTGTATCAGGACATCAATTTGCACCTGCATGTCTGCCTTTTCAGGGGTGCAGTGGATCCCACCTTCCTCCTGATGGATGATAACATGCAGCCCCACCAAGCTGCCTTCATGGAGGAGTACCTTGAAACAGAAGATATCAGGCGAATGGAGTGGCCTGCCTGTTTTCCAGAGTTAAACCCCATTGAGCACATCTGGGATGCTCTGGGTCGACATATTGCTGCACATCTTCAAACCCCTACAACACTTCAGGAGCTCTGACAGGCACTGGTGCAAGAAGGGAGGCTATACCCCAGCAGCTGCTCAACCACCTGATCCAGAGTATGCCAACCCGTTGTGCGGCCTGTGTATGTGTGTGTGGTGATCGTACCCCATATTGATGTCAGGGTACATATGCAGGAAGCAGTGGCGTTTTGTAGCACATGTTTCGGAAGGTTTTCTCAACTTATCACCAATACTGTGGACCTGTTCAGAATACCAGAAATGGGGGATATTGAATTTTGACAAAAGATGTTTTTATACCTAACACAGACGGCTGCTGTAAAACTTTATTGTACTGCACTAGTTTTACAGTCAAATATTTCGACCATAACTTAAAGAAGCTTTTGTGGAGTTTTCTTGAACATGCTAAACAAGCTGTAGTAGCATACTGTAATCTTACCCTCCCACAAATTACCATTAAATTACTATGTCTCTGAAGGTTTCATAAGCTTTGAGAGGCGTAAGATATACAAAAGAAAACCTTTTTAGTTATCTTCATTTTCTCTTGTTGTCGGCTGTGTTCTCACATCCATGGGTACATTCTTGAGGCTGAAATTTTCATTTTGTAGTTTCCTATTGATCTGAATAATGTTTGAAGATTTGCCTGTTTCACTGTTGAATTTTATTGTTTGTCACAATTTTCAGTATCACACTGACTTTACAATTTCCACTTCAGAACACAAATGCATGTTGTTAAAATTATAAATATGTCTGTGTCCATCAGAGGCTTGCCCACTACTACTTACATTCTGCAGTACTCACAATATTCCAAAGAGTTTACAAAGCAAAAGAGTTTACAAACTTTCTTGACAAAAGAAGAATTGTCACCAAGATACAACATTATTTTATAAAAGAATCCAGAAATAAATTTAATAGTTAGTGTTAGATTGTGCAATTAATAATATGAATTTTAAATATGCCAGAAATTTTTTAATTTCAAATGTTTCTAAAAGAAGAGTAATTTTAGCTATACACATTGATTGTAACAAATTAATTTCTTTTGATACATTTTAGCTTGAAATATAATAAATCGTACACAAAGTCATAGGAAATTCTTTTAGTGAAACAGCTGATATAATTTTAACCTATATAAGATTTGGAAATAATTCTATGGTATCACCTTTTTCTATAAAGGAAGGTGATGCTAGAAGAGGGAGCTCAAATTAAAATTAGCAAAACTTGTTGAGAGCACACATTTTAACCAGAGATTTATAGAGCAGAAAATTTTACCTGTATTCTCTGGTGATGAAATAAAATCTGCCTGATGATAGTGAAATAGCTGAAACTGTTTGTGACAAACTGAAGTTTTGTAACAGGTCACATGTTTGACAGACTGCAAAGAATCATGGAAATGCTGAAAATCCCCTTAATGGGCAGATGCTGGAAGAAAGACCAGTACTAAGCACAAAACCAAGGAGTATACTATAGACTCTTACCTATCACTCCAATAGGGGCTGTGTGGACAACATTAGAATAATTACAGTGTGTACAGAGGCCTTTAAATGGTTGAAGTCAAAGGAAGAGTAGAGCTCTAGCAATTTGTAGACTTAGTTAAACTGTGAACTCCTAGTCAAGTGTAAAAAGGTACTCAGATTCACAAAAGAAATCTATTTCCCAGTGGTGATCATAACCATCAAAAGTGGACTACTAAAGGTCTAGGACACCAATCACCACAAACAGCCACAACTCAAGTCCATAGTGGAGATGAGGAAGACCAGACAGAAACATTGTATCAGCACTAAGAATTGCCCACCCATCAGCCAGTACTTATATAGGATGTCTCCAGATGAGCAATGGGTAAATCAGTAAGAAGTGGAGAAGGTGCTACAAGATGACATCATCCAAAAATCAGAGAGGACTTGGTCATCTCCTATGTTCCTTGTGAAGAAGGAACATGGCACTTGGCAGTTTTACATCTGTTACTGATGGCTGAACAAATCCACCAAAGAAGATTTACACTCATACAAAAAATTGATGACACCTTGCACTGTGTTGTGGGAACAAAGTATTTATTTGCTGTTGATATGATGGCTGGCTACTGACCATCAATCTTCACAGGGGTGACTGGGAAAAAAACTGTATAAATTACACCTAGTGGTGGTTTCTTTGAGTTCAGAGTTAAGCTACCAGGTGTAGAAGTATGAAACCGAAATTTTATTGCAATAATTACATCTGTTGTTTGAAACTGATGAACAACATTTTATTCAAAATAATCTCCATAGCTATTTATAAATTTCTCCCACCTCTCCGGCAGGCTATGAATGCCACACCAAAAAAACAGTTCTTCTTTTGAAGCAAACCAGTCAGTGAGCCATTCTTGTACATTTTCATACAAATTGAAGCATTGTTCAGCGATGGCATGTCCCAGTGATGCAAATAGATGATACCTAGATAGAACCAAGTCTGGAGAATAAGTCGCATGCCCTAGTATTTCCAAACTGAATGCCTCGATGGTTTCCAGAGCCATTTTTCTGTGTATGATGTGGCATTATCATGGAGCAATATGACTTTGTGTTGCCTTTCTCCATATTCCAGTCATTTTTTGCTCAATTTAAATCAATCATTTGCTGTTGGTAGTGATCAGTGTTAACTGTTTCACCAGGTTTTAGCAGCTCATAATAGATGACACCCTTCTGATCCCACCAAACACAGAGCATTGTCTTGTTTCCAAAGCAATTTGGTTGCAGAGAATGTTGATGGTTCACCTGGATTCACCTTCGAGTTACAATGCTTACAATTTTCAAAATATATCCATTTTTCATCACCTGTCACTATTTGAAGGAGAAACGACTTTCTTTTGTATCTGGTGAGCAGCATTTCACAAGTGGTCTTTTGATTTGCTTGCTGTCTTTCGTTCAGTTCATGCAGAACCCATTTTCTGCAACTTTCCCATAGCTTTCAACCAAAGAGAAACAGCTTTCTGCATCACATTCAATTGTCCCATGAGTTCCTGTTTAATTTGAGTATCGTCTTCATCCAATAAGGCCTGTAATTCATTGTCTTCAAACTTTTCCTTTAGTTTCCTGCGCTTATCATTTCTCACATCAAAATCACCCCTTCTGAATTTTTGAACCACTTGAAGCACTGCGTTTTCCCAAGAGTGTGTTTGCCGATAGCTTCAACTAGCATTTGATGTGATTCTGCAGCTGTTTTCTTCAAATGATAACAGAAAACCAATGCTGTCCACAAATCGTAGTTCATAGGCACAAAACTCAACATGTTTATGGGTTGAAACAGATGCCGATGTATGGAACTTGGGTTACTGTGTGTTGACATTCATTGTCAGCCTTTACAGGAAGCAGATGGCACTCCAGATGCAGTCTCACAGCCCTACACAGATGGCTAGCACCATCTATAGGGAAATTCTAGTTTCTTACCCCTACACCTGGTATTTAGTATGTTCAGTACTCCAGCCACCTTTGAATGCATGATGGACAGTATGCTTAAACATCTTCTTTGGAAGGCATGTCTTTGCTACCAGGATGACATGGTAGTTTTTGTCAAATGCGTATGATGCCCGTTTAAGCTACTTGAGATCTGTGCTGAGATGTGTTCATGACACAGCTCTTCATCTTAACCTGATAAAGTGCTTCTTTGTTGCTCAAGAAATTAAAATCTTGCAGCAGCTAGTTAAGTGAAGTAGAGCCCACCCAGGGACACTCCATAACACATTTCCCAACTCCTCAGTACATTCATAAAGTGAGAGGCTTTCTTGGAATGTGCTCCAACTGCAGATGTTTCACAAAGAATTTTATTTGCATGGCACAACCACTACAATAACTGCTGCAGGGATATGCCAAATTTTCTTGTATCCCTGAATAAAAAAGATCTCTCTGTATCCTTAAGGTGGTCGTGACAACTCCAGTTGTCCTATTATTTTTAGACATGAATGCTGAGATGGAAGTATACACTAATGCTACTACTTATGAAATAGGGGCAGTTCTGGTACAAATCAAAAAGGCACTAAAGTAGTGATTATGCCTACAGATCACTCTGCAAGTTGAAGAAGAGTTACTGTTTGTATAAGAAAGAAAGCCTTGCAGTTATTTAGAAAATCAACAATTTCTGATTCTAGTTCATAAGTTAGACTTTCTATTGTGACTGATAACCATTCTTTATGTTGACTGACAAATCTGAATGACTCATCAGGACAAGCAGCAAGTTGGGCACTGAAGTTTCAAAAACATTTCGACTTCAAGAATATTTAGACTTTCTTCTGCTCATTGGTCTATTTCTCTTTTGTCAGATTTTGAAATTTTATGGTCATATCATCTGCTGCATTGTAGTATTGTATTTTTCTCATATTGCAAAAGCCATATCAAAATTCCATTTAGCTTCTGGCTTCAACAGTAATGTATATTGTTGACATGTGTAAAACTTTACCTCTGTTTTCAGCACTGTTACAAGAGTGTCTTACTGAAAACTTGACAAAAGTTGGAGGTATGAAGTTACCTTCCAAGGATCTGTACATTTTATTCCAGGTTGTTCACTCATTATTTTACATGAATCACTATCTTGGGTGTTGAAGCTTCAGATCTTAAAGAAAACTTGCAATACTTGTTACATAACATAAACTAAAATTAAAACAATATCAGTGAGGACAATTTAAAATTAATTGTTTAGTTTTGATTTAATAGTGCTCCAGTTAGATAGAGCTCCACTGTGAATGATATTCTCAGGTGTGGCATAAGTGCTTGTAAGCAGCTGGGAATTACTCTTATTGATTTCAAGCAGTTGGGAGCTGCTGTCAATGGGTGTATGAAATGAAATGCTTAGAAACATATACCAGAGATGCCAAAGGTACTGCAACTACTATTCCCTCCAGTTGACCATGTCTCCTCAGCAGTGAGTACTCAATCAGTTACGACTCATCAAGTTGACTGTGAGTAGTACATCAATGGTAGTCCTAGGTGTCTTGTACAGGGGAGTCAGGATCCAGGAAGAACTCAGGGTATTGCACCCATCCCCCTAACCATCAAGTTTGAGATGCTCTCTTTCACTGAAACTCAAACTGAATCAGTGAGATTCATTTTACCTGTTGGGAAACCTGCTGATGCCCATATTAGGGGAAAGCAAGCATGAAATGGTAGGGATATTAAATAACTAGCAACTCAAATTATGGCAAAAAATTTTACTCTATAGGGAAATTGCAACAGAGGATGTGAAGGATTAAATTGTGCTTTCTGTGTGTATGCCAGGAGGACCCAGTTAACATTTTGAAGAAGCTATTTCAGTGTCCACAGAGGAAATGTCGTGCAATCAATTGCAGAATGTGGCAGACAATAGAATGAATGATTCCAGTCATCAGGGGTCTTAACCATACATGGGTCATTCTAGCAACTGATCGAGGGTTGAGGAGACCAGCCTTGCTCCCAGAATTTCAATGAAACCCACTATTTGCAGCACTGGAGTCTCTGGTTCTGAGTTGAATAGAAGGATGATACCAGAAACTTTGAAGATTCTGTGACAAGCTAGGCTGCTATTCCCTGTAATTATGCCCTAGGACTGAGAACTGTAGGGTCTCCCTTAAATGGATCAGGGGTACTCTACACATGAGGAGTTGCAACCCAAATAGCTGTCTGTGTGTGGGTATTTGTACGGACTGTAGCCATGTATGGAAGTGAAACATGGACGATAACTAGTTTAGGCAAGAAGTGAATAGAAGCTTCTGAAATGTGGTGCTGCGGAAGAATACTGAGGATTAGCTGGGTAGATCACATAACTAATGAGGAGGTACTGAATACAATTGGGGAGAAGAGAAATTTGTGGCACAACTTGACTAGAAGATGGACTCAGTTGGTAGGACATGTTGTGAGGCATCAAGGGACCACCAGTTTAGTGTTGGAGGCCAGTGTGGAGGGTAAAAATCTTAGAGGGTGACCAAGGGTTGAATACACTAAGCAGATTCAGAAGGATGTGGGGTGCACACAACCTTCTTCTGCTTCTTCTTCTTCTTCTTCTTATTTCTTTTTTTTTCGTTTTTTAAATTTTTTTTTTTTTTTTTTAAAGGCTTAGATGATTATTCTCGATTCAGTTCAGATAATGATAGACTAATAGTGGTAGGAGACTCCAACATATTAATGTAAGGTCCTAAGAATGGTCCCCCACAGATGAAAAGATTAAAATCAATGTGCTCAATTTCCAAAACATTCACAACAAAGTCACACAGCTTAAATCAGCCTAAAAACCAAAAGAGCTCATAAAATACTAGGTACAGAAAGGTGAGTAAATCCCAAAATTACTCCTTTAGTTGTGAAATTTTCTGAGAGGTTGCTGAATATATATGTACATGGAAAGCCAATGGGCTATACCTGTGGACTGAGTTCACAGCCACCGAACCCTGTGGTTCAAGCTGACTAGCACATAAGGAGGTTCAAATGGCTCTGAGCACTATGGAACTCAACTTCTGAGGTCATTAGTCCCCTAGAACTTAGAACTAGCTAAACCTAACTAACCTAAGGACATCACACACATCCATGCCCGAGGCAGGATTCGAACCTGTGACCATAGCGATCTCATGGTTCCAGACTGCAGTGCCTAGAACTGCACAGCCACTTTGGCTGGCACATAAGGAGGAACTGGATATATATGTACACTGTTGTTCACTTATGTGGAGTCTCCAGATCTAGCAAAGGTAGAGATCTAGAGGCCAGGCTTACCAAAGAGGGGTGGAATTTTGTGCAGCTACTGTTTTGTAGGAGCTATTTTGGAGATAGTGGTTCGTCAAGTAGTTGTAAGAAGCCTGAGAAGCCAGCAGGAGCCAAAAAAATCATCGTGGCAGTTGTGGCAACCAGTGTGTTTATGTACTGTGAGCCAAGTCAAGTCAGTCACTGCAATACATATGTTGCAGAAAGAGTACAGGGCAAATGCAGGACTGGCTGGCTGTGATTTCCTCACCTTCAAGCGAAGGACTTGTTATATCGAACATGGTCAGAAGCTGTACATTGGCACAACAAATGAGCACTGAATCTGTATTAATACCCCTCATTTCTAGCCAAAGGTATTCCAATCTGACAGCACAAACCATGACGAGAGGGCTTCATAAGGCAGTGTGACAAAATGGTTCTACAAAAACTACCATGAGTTTTGGCCTTCACCAACTGTGCCCCAAAGCAGGCATTAAGTCCACCATCTCAGATTTGCCTCATTTCCACTGGTGAACCACCTTCTGGATCATTCAGGCCACAGCAGACTTCTGCCTCAGAAGGCAACCATTCAAACCCAGGGCAGTGCAGCTGCTCATCCTCCTGCATGGTGCAGGCACTCCCACTCACAGTGGTGAGTTCCACTTCTGATGGCTTGCGTCCCCTGTAAGAATTGTTGTGGGCTTTTGTGCCCCTGACACACCTTGCCGCCTCCAGCTGTGGTGTGCTCAGTCAGTGCACATGCCACCACACAGTTGCTAGCTGTCAGCACTTCTCTAGCCACTTACCTCAGAGCTAGCCTCTGGCTGATTGCAGGTCTCAGCTGTCCACCATCTGCTATCTACCCTACAGGCCAGAGGGGGCATGCTTGCTTCAGAGCAGCACTATGAATGTTGTAGAATTATTTGTTGTGGTCTTCAGTCCTGAGACTGGTTTGATGCAGCTCTCCATGCTACTCTATCCTGTGCAAGCTTCTTCATCTCCCAGTACCTACTGCAACCTACATCCTTCTGTATCTGCTTATAAGCTGAATAAAAATTTTGGCTGTTGATGCTATTTACATGTGTTCCAAATGACCAACATCTTGACAATAATCCCCCACTGCTATCCATCCTTGCCCCCATAGATGCCATCCGCCCTTAGCCATACATTGCAAATATCATTTTGAAAATCAGCAAAGTCTTTCAAACTCATGAACCTTTTTTTATCACACAACACTATGTTCTTGCTGTTACTACTGCATAACAAGGCTCATGGCTTTCTCTTCCTTCCTTCTTCCATTATTTTCCACACTGTAAAGCATGTTGCATCTTTTCTTCTTTGGTAAACATTCAATGTTCTTGGGGCAGTCATAGACATTTTATTTTGTCACTTCCCAACTAGTTCTTGTGTTCCTCTTCTTTTGTCACCATGCATTCCTCATGTTTATGCTGCTTCCCCAGTAGTTTGATCCACTTACTAACTTCAGCTTGATTTAAATCGGTTTTTCTTCCAACCATCATTCTGCCTGGAATGCTGTGTCAGAATCTGCACAACCCTTTACTGTCATTCCTACATGCATCTAGTACTCAACTGTATACATCTCCCTTTAGTTTCCTTGATTCAAAACTGATCATTTCCTGTTACTTCCAGCTGGTAGGCCAGCATATTTTGAAGTTCGTAAAAAATTTGATGGGGTGGATCATACCTCTCAAATAAATGTTGTTAGATCAATTTAAGTGAGAGTGAAACCCTAATACTACGGTGCCACTGAGTAAGCTACTTAACTCTGTCTTTAATTTGTTTCAGTGTATTCCTATACAGCTTCTTTGATGTTGTTACTGTTCTTGGTTATTTAATGATTATAGAGTTCATACCATTTCTTGCGTGTTTCCTTTACAGTCTTCTCAATTTTGGTACCATCATTATGCACCAACGGTATGTCATCATGCACTACTTCTACATTTTCTTTGTTATGTAAACCTGTGCTTTCTTGGATATATTCCCCACTATCTGCAGCTGCACCTATTTGTGGTTTGCATTGTGTCCGGCATCAAGTTCAGATATTCTTTCCTATTTATTTGTTCCTAATTCTTTGCATTTTGTTATACATTCTTCTGGCTTACAGAGTGTTGACACAATAATTTATTTTATATCTTCGTTTTTACTTAGCCATTGCTCTTCTTGTTCTCTTTCCTCCTTCAACCATTGTGCCTCCTGTTCTTTCATTAATTCTGTAAGTTCCTCCTTTCATTCTCTCTCCTCCTTTAACCAGTTCTTTAATTAAATATTTTGTAAATGCTTTAAAGACTTCCATTTGTTGCTTTATTCCTTTTGTTATTCAATTCATGATTTCATAGCCCAGTTCTGATGACCTACAAGTGACCCTGAATGAGGCATACAACCACGTAAGATATCTGCTGATTTCCCCCCTTGTTCCATTTTGTTGTCATATTGGTTCCTATTCATCCCACTAAATACTTCTCTTATGTCAGCCATAATAATTAATTTGCAATAGTTTAAGCCTAAAAATAACCATTCAGTTTCAGGAGATATGTAAGTTCAGTTCCAACACATAGTCTGGCGATCTCTATTGTATTGAAAACTCCTGACTTTTATGTAGCATCTCCTGACTTTTAAATTTGGTAGAGAATGTACTGTTGCTGGATTCAGTGTCTGAATGATGTTAACAAATACTGATTTTGATTTCTGCTTCTTCTTATTTTGCAGTTAATAAGCAGAATGCTTGCTGAAGGGGCAGATATAAATGGTAGATACAGAGGTCTATATGAAGGCCCACCATCAAGAGAGAAAGGCCACACTATAAAATGCTTAGTAAGTCTAAGCTTCAAGTAATTTATAAAATTTCGTGTATAATCAGTTCATCTGCTCTAGTGAAACACAGAATTTTTATGCTATGTTATTCTTTTTTACAGGGATGCTTTGATTCAGAGCTTGAAGTACATGCTAGTATCTCAGGACAATCTCCTATATTTGGAGCTCTTCACTCCAAAAAAGTAAGGAAGCTCTTTCTTGACTTTGTGAAAGTACTGCCCTTAGAGTGCCTCAATTAATATCCTCTTTCGTGGTCTGTTGATGATTTTTGAATTAAAACAAAACTTTTTTTAGGTGGTTGGAACATTAAGGCAACTCTTAAGATGTGTCAAATGCTTACCCCGGACATATATTTTCAACATTTTCCCCCAGATTATGGACTAAGTTATGAACAACTCTATCGATTTTGAGATGATGATAAATGTGTAAAAATTTATGGATTTTTGTATGTACTTGTCTAGATTTTTCCTTAGTTATTCCCAGAATCAAATTCCCAATTTTAAAACTAAAATGTTTTTTTTCCACTGCTCTCTAATCCTTGATCTTTATTTGTTATAACTATTCCTCTTCTATTAATTTGTTAGGATGTGTTTTGGGAATGTTCGCGACCATTCATTTTCACCGTGGCTTCCAAACATAAGTTCTGGTTGAGTGTAATTTTTTGATGAATTGATTACTGGTTCATGATTTGTTTTATGTCATACGATAATTAAACCACTTACTCCCCTTCTTTGTTGCATATAACCTCACAAGCCAAGGTAGATCTAAAAAGACATTCCACTTGATCGGCTTTTGAATGGAATTTCAAGCCAAAGGCTTATTGGATGCTAATCACATGCAGAAAGTTTCTCCATTTTGCACATATAAACTGCTACCAGCATCTGACAGCATTGCTACTAGCTTTACTATTTCCTTAAAGTAATTTTCTCTGGTGTGTTTAATGAAGAAGTACTGATCTTCCTTTTCACAGCAGTTCCACTTGCCAGTGCACATTGCATGTGGGCAGATTGAATGCTTGATGTTGCTTGATATCAATTTTTCATTTACAGCTGTGGATAATACCTGACTTCTCTTCAAAATTATCAGTATATTTTTTTACCTTGTCACAGTAATTTTTAGATCAGTGTAGAACACTTCTAGCAAGCAATTTGATTCATAATCTTGTCAGAAATAGCAACTTGAAAGTTTTATTTAGCCTTTCCTTTAGTAACTATCTCCTGTGATGTCCCTTTCTTGGTGTCTACCACTTTCAATTGGACTTGGCAACAGACTTTATCATGTCCTGTAGTGGATTTATCAAGTCAGTTTCTGTCTCTTCTTTTTGCCCATGGCAAATAAACTGCCCCTTTGCAAAATCTATTCTTCTCAAAGGCCTGCACCAAGAATCAAATTAATATCTCAGTCCTTGGTAAAGATGAATGAATGCTCCATGCAACTTCCTCCAGTTCCAGATTGTAACCTAGCTTTTAATTTTACTGCTCTTGCCTCATTATTCACCCCCCACCCCACTCCCACAATGCTGCCCCAACTGAGTGTCTGATAACTTCAGTGTCAGCCTGCACTTTGTTAAACAGTTCAGGAAAAATCACACTCAGTTCTGCTCCTGTGCCTGTGATACTGGTACTGGTATTGCAGTTTTCCTTTACTCTTACCCATCATCTCTTGGAGTGAAATGTTTCTACTCTCAGTTCCTTATCATCATAGTGAATTAAATCAATATTCTGTTCATGGCCCATATCTGTTTTCTGGACTAATACCATGGGTATTTTCACAACCTCTTTCAGTTTTCATTATGTTCGTTTTCATGTGGGGTTTGAGTATTATCTAATGGATTGCTGTCTGATCATTGTTGTTGTTGGTACATCTGAATATTGCATTGTGGGCATCTTGGATAACTGTCTGGTCCTTGGTTGTTTCAGTGTCCTGGATGATATCTATTTTGACTCTTCTTATTATGTCAGTTTTACCTTTAGAAGCCATTCCCATTCTGCGTGTTATATATTGGAAATGAAATCTTGGAAGCCGCTTATTAATGTAAGGCTTTGTGTCATTCTGTCACATGTGAAATTTCTCTATTGGTTGCTTTGAATTTCCACTTCTGTCTGCTTATACATATATTCTGCTGTGTACTTCCATGATGATCATCTTCCAAGAGGTCCATACTGCGTACTGTCGAGAACTGACAAAAGTGCATCTATGACTTGATCGCATACCACTGTGTGAAGTTCTTCTGTGGAAATGATGTGCCCCCCCCCCCCTCTTCTTTCTCCATTACTGTGCTGAGATTAGATTAGATTAGATTTACTTTCATTCCAATTGATTCATAGTGAGGAGATCCTACAGGATGTAGAATATGTCAGAAAAAAAAAAATACATGACAAATATTTACAACTAAAACAAATAAGCTAATGTACCTACTTTCCACAGGTCCCAAGTGAAATGATCACTTTTTTCCCTTTCTTTTCTTTTTTTCTTTTTCTTTCTTTCTTTCTTATTTTTTTAAATAAACACTATATGAAAGGATCATTTTACAACCCTCATTTACTAAGATTGCATTAATGCACTGAATATAAAATTTAATTTTCTTTTATTTATTTATAAGGTAATAAACATATAATAGAACTACTAGAATACTTATAAACAGTGAACACATTACTGCACAAACATTTTAAAAATCTCTTAAGTGCAAAACAGTCTACAACTAAAAATGGAAACGATCCAAAGACCAATTACGAAGGTGTTTTTATTCATTCTGGGACAAATTCAATACAAAGCAGCAGTCAGGGAGAAATTGTAAGTGAGACGAGAAACATCATTCTTTCAGCCAAAGCATTGTACACAAACTCAGGACTGGTTATAAGTGAAATTCTGCACAGAAGGTCAGTAAGCAGTTCTTATACAAGCAACATAAACAGTGCTATCAGGGAACAGTGCGACAAACTTCGGACAATATTTGTTGACCCCAACAAATTTTTAAGTGACAAATGCTTAGGAAAGGATGGCGTGCATTTAAACAGACTAGGCTCAATGAATTTCAGTAAAATGGTTACAGACATCTGTAAAATCATCAAGAACAAGGGAAACTGATACCGTGTGGAGGGGGTGAAAATTCATAAGTGAAATTGAAAATAAAAAATATCGTCCAGGCAGAAATTCCAATATAAATATAAGTGCTAAGGATAGTAAGTTTCAGAACTTGTGTTTAACTCCAAACCTGACGGTATTTCATCAAAATGTACAGTCCCTATCCAACAAAGTAAACGAATTTCAAATTTTGTTGGAAAGTGACATGAAAAACACCTCTGTATTATGTTTTACTGAACATTGGCTTGACAAAGAGAAACTTCATATGCTATGCATTCCAAATTTTGTATTGGGCAGTTATTTTTGTCGTAAATTGTATAAACATGGTGGTAGTTGCATTTATGTTAAAAATAGCATAAATTTTAAATGTATGCCGTATGTAGAAAAATTATCCATAGAGAAAGATATTGAGGTAAATGGAATTGAAATCACAGACGAAAAAATTGCTATAATTTGTCTATACAGGGCGCCAACTGGCAATATTAACATTATGTTAAAGAACCTTGAAAATATCTTACACAAGACTACACAAAAAAATAGAAAACTAATTATATGTGGGGATTTCAACATTGACTTTGCAAGTGAGTCTAATCAAAAAACTGCTTTACTGAACCTCTTAGCAACTTTCAATTTAAAGGCTACTATAGAAACACCAACACACATCACAAAAATCTCAGCCACAATCCTTGATCAAATATTTACAAATGTGCCCTTGAAACATACAGCACAAACCCACAATACAGGCTTTGGGGACCACACAGTCCAAGAAATTAGTATAAGATTAGGAAAACTGCTTAGTTCAACTGAATGTCTAACTACTACATCTAGGAAATATAATGACCAGAATATACAACATTTCCTTAACTATCTGCCTAAAGAAACTTGGGAAGACATCTATGAATGTGAAAGTACAAATTATAAGTTCAATAAATTCCTAAATAGTTTTACCTATTATTTTGAACTTTGCTTTCCACTCCATAAAAAGACAGTCACAAAAAAGGATCTGAAAATAAAATGGGTCACAACAGGGATACAAATATCTGTGAAGAAAAAGAGACTTCTGCATGAAATATCTAGACAGCACACCACATCCACAGAATTTGATTCCTATTTTAAGAATTACAAAAAGATTTTAACTAAAGTCATAAAAGAAGCAAAAAATGGCAAATAGTTCCTTCATAGCAAATGCACAAAATAAAATGAAAGCCATATGCGAGATTGTAAGGCATGAAACAGGAGTAAAACGGAGAGAATACCATAATATCAAACTGAATGAAAACACTTCTGTAATATCTGATCCCCAGCAGATAGCAAATAATTTTAACTCATATTTCTCTGAGGCAGCTGAGATTCTGGTGAAGCAAAACTTTCAAAATCTGTCACTGCAAATCAGATTAAAACTATCCCTAGTAACAAGTCTCTCTTCCTACACCCAACAGATGAACAGGAAATGCTAAATACAATAGGCGAGCTAAAATCAAAATTTTCCTCTGGTACTGACAACATACCAGTCAATATCATTAAAAAATGTGCACCCTTAGTAGTTAAGCCCATGGTAGACATATGCAATAGTTCACTTTCTCAGGGAATCTTCCCAGAAAGGCTAAAAATAGCTAAAGTGAAGCCATTGTTCAAAAAGGGTGAAAAAACAGATATAACAAATTATAGGCCAGTCTCTCTACTATCTGTTTTTTCTAAAATAATTGAAAAAATCTTTTCTAAAAGACTCATAGATTTCATTGAAAAAAATGAACTTTTCTCAGCTACACAGCATGGATTCTGAAAATGTAAATCCACTGAGACAGCTATTATCGATTTCTTAAATGAAGCTTTAAATGCATTAGATAAAAAAGAACACATAGCAGCAATATTCCTAGATCTTTCAAAAGCATTTGACATCATTAACCATGGTCTTTTGCTTAGAAAGCTAGAAAATGTTGGTGTCAGAGGCCCAGCCTATGAATGGGTAAAGTCATATCTACAAAACAGACACCAAATAGTTGAAGTCTTGTACAAAGAAGGAAAAAATTTAACTTCCTATCAATCAGAAAAACAGTGTGTTAAATACGGTGTGCCACAGGGTTCTGTGCTGGGACCAATCCTGTTCTTGCTGTTTGTAAATGACCTGGAACCATCCAGCCCTAACTATAAGTACATTAAATATGCCGATGATACAAATATACTTATCAAAGGAAAGACCCAAGAAGAGCTCCAAAATGAAATAAAAAAGAGCACTACACATGTATCAAAATGGTTCGCATTGAACAACTTAATAATAAACACACATAAGACAAACACTATGCATCTACACACAATGCAGAATAAACAGCCTTTAACTGCAACCATAGAACTGTTAGGCAAAAGACTTGAAATTGTAAATAGCACCAAAGTTTTGGGGGTTTGGATCCAAGATGACCTATGATGGCAGAAACACACACAACACCTATGTAGTAAATAAAATACCATTTGTTATAGTATAAAAATTCTTGCTGGATGTACATCTATGCAAGTCATAAAAAATGTGTACTATGCCCAAGGAGAATCATTACTAAGATATGGTTTAATTTGCTGGGGAAATTCACCACCCAGCAAAAGCTGTTTTATTGCACAAAATAGAATTATAAGAGCCATGGAGGGCTTAGCGCCTCGATCTTCGTGCAAACCCTCATTTAAAAAGCTTCATATTCTTCCATTACCATGCCTATATATCCTAGAAACAATAACGTTTATAAGGAAAATCGTAGATGAAAATAACAAGATTGCTCCAAAAAACCAAAATATACATTCATACAACACAAGAAATAATCAAGATTTACATACGCAGTTTTCACATACAACACTAAAACAAAAAGGACCCTTGCAAGCAGGAAAAAAACTGTATAACAAACTACCTAAAGAAATTAAGGCAATAACTGGCATGCATAAATTCAGAACTGCAGTGAGTGACTACTTGCTACAGAATTGTTACTATAGTGTTGTTGAATTTTTATCTACAATGTAAATATGTGAAAAATTTAAATAGTTTATACAATTACGGTCAAAATAAGAAATGTGTACATTAGATTTATCTGTGTATTATATGTGATCTATTGCATATATGTGCGTGTCTGTGTAATCAAGGCCAAAAGTATGAAATGTGTGCATGTAAAATTTATTTGTGAGATGTTATTCCCATATTTTAGAGTTATATTGCTATATACTGAAAACCATACAACAGCTTTTTTCTGTTAAACTTTATTGCAAATTATTTGACTTGTCCTATATCATTATGTACCACTGTACAGTGTATGATTCACAGGACCAATAAATATACAATACAATATAATACACACAAAATCAGTTGGTTCTACTGAGAAATTCATCAGTGGATTAGAAGGAGTTGCCCACCAATAAATCCTTTAGGTTTATTTTACTTTATTTTATTTATTTATTGTTCCACGGGACCAAATTAAGGAGAGGTCTCCATGGTCATGGAATGAGTCAATACATGAATTTATAACACAATAGTAGAAATAGATAAAATGAAATATAACAAACATATTCAGATGACAAATCGTAAGTTTAAATAAAGAAAATCAACAATGTAATACTGGAATTTGCTTAATTTTTCAGCTCTTCCAGGAGCTCCTTGACAGAATAGAAGGAGTGAGCCATGAGGAAACTCTGCAGTTTAGACTTAAAAGTGTTTGGGCTACTGCTAAGATTTTCGAGTTCTTGAGGTAGCTTATTGAAAATGGATGCAGCAGAATACTGCACTCCTTTCTGCACAAGAGTCAAGGAAGTGCATTCCACATGCAGATTTGATTTCTGCCTAGTATTAACTGACTGAAGCTGCTAACTCTTGGGAATACGCTAATATTGCTAACAACAAATGACATTAAAGAAAATATATACTGTGAGGGCAATGTCAGAATTCCCAGACTATTGAATAGGGATCGACAAGAGGTTCTCGTACTTACACCACATATAGCTCGATCAGCCCGCTTTTGAGCCAAAAATACCCATTTTGAATCAGATGAATTACGCCAAAAAATAATACCATATGACATAAGCGTATGAAAATATGCAAAATGGACTACGTTTTGTGTTGAGCTGTCACTTATTTCAGATACCGTTGTAATGGTAAATAAAACAGCATTTAGTTTCTGAACAAGATCCTGGACACGGGCTTTCCACAACAGCTTACTATCTATCTGAACGCCTAGGAACTTGAACTGTTCCGTCTCACTTATAATATGCCAATTCTGTCTGATCAAAATATCGGTTCTTCTTGAATTGTGAGTTATAAACTGTAAAAACTGAGTCTTATTCTAATTTAGCATCAAATTATTTTCCACAAGCCATGAACTTATATCATGAACTACATTATTTGATACTGTTTGAGTAGTACATACAAGATCCTTTACTACCAAGCTGGTGTCATCAAGCAAACAGAAATATTTTTGAATCACCTATAATACTAGAAGGCATATCATTTATATAAATAAGAACCAGCAGTGGCCCCAGCACCGACCCTTGGGGAACGCCCCACTTAATAGTGCCACATTGGGACTGAACATCACTACCACTCTCAATATTGCAGAGAATTACTTTCTGCTTTCTGTTCTTAAAATAAGAGGCGAACTAATTGTAAGCTACTCCCCTTACTCCATGATGGTACAACTTCTGCAGTAATATTTTGTGGTCAACACAGTCAAAAGCCTTCGTTAAATCAAAGAAAACACCTAGCATTTGCAACCTTTTATTTAATCCATCCAAAACCTCATAGAGAAAAGAGAATATAGCATTTTCAGTTGTTAAACTATTTCTGAAACCAAACTGTACATTTGACAGCGAATTATGTGAATTTAAATGCTCCTGTCACCTTGTATATACAACCTTCTCGATAACTTTAGCAAACACCGATGGCATAGAAATAGGTCTAAAATTGTCAACATTATCCCTGTCTCCCATTTTATAAAGTGGCTTCACTACCGAGTACTTTAATTGGTCGTTTGCCTTTCTAATAACATTTTTAAGCACCTTACAATACTGTTTGTAATGGTCTGCTGCATTTAGATTTTGACTGTTTCTAACGTTTTGATATAATTGCCACTTTGTTCTACAAGATATTCTTATCCCTCTAGTCAGCCACCCAGGCTGCCTGTTTATGCTGGTACCCTGTTTTGAATGCTCTAATGGAAAGTAACTTTCAAAGAGCATGAGAAAAGTCTTGAGGAAAGCATTATATTTATCGTCTACTGTATCAGCACTATAAACATTTTGCCACTCTTATTCCTGGATAAGGTTTACAAAGGTCTCTACAGGAACTGGATCAGCTTTCCTAAACAGTTGATAACTATATTTAATGTGTGTTGCAGCACAAAAATCTTTTAGAGTTAAAATTTGTGCATCATGATCTGAAAGGCCATTCACCATTTTGCTAACAGAATGCCCTTCTAGTAATGAGGAATGAACAAAAATGTTGTCTTTGGTTGTTCTACTGTTCCCTTGCACTCTCGTTGGAAAGAATATGGTTTGTATAAGATTATATGAATTAAGGAGGTCTACCAGCATCCTTTTCCTTGCACAATCACTTATAGAATTAATATTGAAGTCACTACATATAACTAACTTTTTGTATTTCCTATAAAGTGAACCAAGAAGCTCCTCTGAAATCGGAGTCTGGGGATCTATACATAACAACAGTTAGAAGTTTAGCTCCACTAAATGTAACCACATCTGCACAACATTGAAACACCTTTTCAGTGCAGTACTTTGAAACATCAATTGACTCAAATGGGATGCCGTTTTTCGCGTACACGGCTATGCCCCCACACCGCAAAGAGCTCCTAGAAAAGTTGCCAGCCAACCTGTATCCTGGTAAAGGAAGCCTCTGAATTATCTCCTTATTTAAGAAGTGTTCAGATATAACAATAATTTCAGAGGCAACATCTATAAGCAGTTCACTAACTTTATCTCTAATACCGTGTATATTTTGATGAAATATACTAATTCCCTCATTACTCAGATACCTAATCTTTGTCAAAGGTTGTTCCTTTGTTAGAGAAACTTCCCTTAGGCAGGAATACCTATCAGCTGACTTCAATCTAAAAAAGGTGCATCTCTAACACCCACTACTGCAGGAATTTTCCCATGAGTGATCCCACCACCCCCACCTATGCTGTCACCTATAAGCTTTGCCAACCTCCCCTTCCCATACCTGTTGAGGTGCAGGCCATGTCTAGTGAAACCCGTCCTGCTGATAGACTCCACCGACACCATTGAAATGTGACCCATGCCTTCTGTCATCAGCACATCCCCAAGTCTCATGTTATTATGCCTGACAGCTGTATTAAGATGAGGCCAATTGTGACGCTGAAACAGTTCCACGAAATGCACATTCATGTTGCCAGTCTGAGTGGCTGTCTTTTCCAGGTCACCATCTATGTCATACTCTTCATTCATTCTCTTAAACCGAATTTCATTGGTCGTTAAGCTTTTTATGGCTGCTGACAAGTTATTGAAAATGTGTGTTCCTAAATAATGCACACCTTTTTGTACAAGAGTAAGTGACTTTAAATCCTTGTGAATATTATTCTTATTTCTAGTATTGATTCCATGAACTGAGCTGTTAGTTTGAAGAAGTGATATATTTTTAATGACAAATTTCATTAAGCAATAAATATATTGGGAAGCAGTAGTTAGTATCCCTAGTTCCCTAACCAGGCCTGTGCAGGATGTTCTTGAGTTCTCATCACATATAACCCAATTGCATGTTTTTGTGCCTGGAAAACATTAGCTTGGGTTGATGAATTACCACAAAAAATAATCCCATATGATATGGATGAAAGTAAGTATAGTATGCCAGATTTTTCATTTTTATATCCCCTATGTCACAGAATTTACATTGCAAACAGAGATTTGTTTAGACACTTCAGCAGTTCTATGGTGTACTCCTCCCAACTGAATTTAGCATCAAGCTGTAATCCCAAGAATTTAACACTGTCAACTTCTTCTATCTGCTTGTCATCATATATTAGGTATATACTCGTGAGACACCCCTTACGAGTTCTGAACTGCATGTAGTGTGTTTTTTACAAAGTTTAGTGACAAAGAATTGGCTAGGAACCAGTGATTAATGTCCACAAATATTTTATGAGCCGATCTTTCTAAGACTGTACTTGATTTGGTATTTATTGCAATATTTGTATCATTGGCAAACAAAACAAACTTGGCGTCTGTTAGTGTTATTGATGGAAGATATTTGATATACACAAGAAAAAGTAAGAGCCATAAGATGGGATCTTGCGGGACCCCACATGTAATTAGTTCCATGTTAGATGATGCCTGATAGCTTAATACGTGTCTCTTTCCTAAGAACACCCTTTGTTTCCTGCCAGAGATATAAGATTTGAACCATTTTGGCAGCTTTTCCTGTTGCACCATAATATTCTAATTTACTTAAAAGGATATTGTGATTTGGATGGTTGAAAGCCTTTGACAGATCACAAAATATACCAGTTGGTTGCAATTTTTTGTCTGATGAATTAAGTTCATTTTCATTGTAAGTGTAGCATTCTCAGTATCAGAGCCCTTTAGAAATCCAAACTGCGACTTTGACAGAATGTTATATGTGATAAGATGGTTATAAAGTTGATTGTACATTACCTTTTCTAAAATTTTTGAGAATGCTGGCAAAAGTGAGATTAGACAGAAATTTGATGCTATTTCTTTATCTCCCTTCTTAAACAGTGGCTTAACTTCAGCATATTTCAACCATTCAGGAAATATTCCACTGATAAATGACTGGTTACACAGATGACTTAATATGTTACTTAACTCAGAATCACATTCTTTAATTAACTTTGTTGATATTTCATCATACCCACTAGATGTTTTTGATTTAATGATTTTTTGATGGGAATTACTTCTGCTGGGGTAATGAGGATCAAATTCAAATTATGGAAGATACTTGAAATGTCTGGTCTGACGTACCCCATGGCAGCATCTACAGAACGTGACAACCCCATCTTTTCAGTAACAGTTATAAAATGTTTGTTAAAAAGTCTGCAACACAATACACATCTGTCACCAATGTATCATTTACTCTTAATACTATTTGCCCTCTTCATGTGTGGTTCTACCAGTCTCCTCCTTCACTATATCCCATATTGTCTTTATTTTGTTATCTGATATGACTATTTCTTCCTTGTAAGATATTTGCTTTGATGTCCATATTACAGTCTTTAATATTTTGCAGTATTTCTTGTAATGTGCTGCAGCATCAACATCAGAACTGTTTCAGACTGACAGATACAGTTTTCTTTTTGTTTTACAAGATACCTCTATTCCTTGAGTAATCCATGGCTTTTCTGTAGACTTTGCTCTAACCTTGGTTAGTTTTGCGGGAAAACAATGTTCAAATAAGGTAAGCACTTTATTAGCAAAAGTGTTATATTTTTCATTCATGCCATGAGCACTGTAAACATCACTCCAGTGAATGTCTCTGAGGAGAGTCCTAAAATAATCAATCTTTGGCTTATTGATTACCCTCTTGAGTTTGGATTTAACAGATTTTATATCCTGCTCAGTATTAACATTTAACAGAGCAAACTGCATGTCATGGTCTGAGAGGCCATTGACTATTGGTTTTATAATATAATTTTGTTCATTGGGCTTTTCTATAAAGATATTATCAATGACTGTTTGTGAGCAATTGGCTACCCTAGTTGAGAATTTTACAGTGGGAATTAAGTTGAATGATAGTATTACTAATTTAAATAAGTTCTTATTGGGAGAGTCTTTAAGTAAATCTACAGTGAAGTCACCAGCAACCATTATTTCTTTGTTTTTGGTTGTTAAATGCACCAGTAGAGCTTCAGGGTGGTTTATGAATAGATGTTACCTGCAGGTGCTCGATATACACTTCATATTGTGAAGGATTTTGTATAAAATTCTACTTCTGTTGCACGTGCTTCCATATGCTGTTCTAGACAAAATTTATAAATGTCTTTGTTCTTAAATTTATGACAGTTCCTGATGAATGTGGTGACTCCTCCTTTCTCCATTTCTGCTCTATAAAAGTGAGATGCTAACCTAAATCCTGTAACACTTAAAAGTTGTATACCAGTGGTCATATGATGTTCAGAGAGGCATATTACGTCAGCTGGCTTTGAGGACTTTAATTCATCTATGCAGATAATTAATTCATTAATTTTATTTCTCAGTCCTCGAATATTTTGATGCAATGAAGATAGTTGACATTTAACATTTACTGCGTTAAAATTGGGTAGAGTTGAAATTTCTGCTGATTGTTGAAAATTCTTAACCAACAGCTGTTTATGTTGATATACTAAGCTAGACTTATGTTTTTGGTTTCTTTCTCAAACTGAAGGTTTGTCTCAATCCTAACCTCTTTTAAAAGTTGGTTTCTTTCTTCATCCCTACCCTAAAAAAGGGTCTTTTCTGAACCCTGTAACCACTGGTATTTTATCACTCATGACAGTGCCTCCCCCCTTCAACTTTCCTGCTCTTTTCCCAGCCAATTTGCCCTTCCCTTTTCTGTTGAGGCGAAGACCATGCCACCTATCGAGAGAATCAACAGGAACCGTACCAATGTGTGACCCTTGATCCAACAAAGCTGCTGTTCTGACTCCAAAATAACTCTCTTGACAGAAGAGTTCAAATGAGGTTGATCATGGCACCCAAGAACAGATACAAATTAAACACTAGTATGCTTCGATACTGATGCAGTCTTTGCCAGGTCACACTCTATACTGTGCCAAGGATCTCTGACAATACTATTACCTGGCCCACCCACTATAACCACAGTGTCTTCCTTAGTGAAATATTTGCAAATTGATCCTAAACCCTCTGTCACCAGCTCCAGACCAGCACTAGGTTTAAAAAAATTGGTGATTTCGTATTCTGATCCCAGTTTATCCTGCAAAAGTTGGCCAACACCTCTTCCATGGGAACTACCTAACAACAACACTTTCTCTTCACTGATTTTCCTACATTCTTACTTTTCAATTTGCTCATGAAAGCTTTTTGTGCCCTGTCTGCACGTGCAACTACTTTAGTGTCACCAGCTTCTAACTGAAAAAACAGGTAAAATCTATTTTCCACATTCACCACAAAACTGTCAGACAAAGTTCTGGGCCTGTTCCTTCTGTTGCCACTTCCTACCTCTCTTTGCCCTTCTCCCTCCTTAACCTATCAAGATCTCCCCTGGCCTTGTCTAACTCAGCCTGAAGGGCAGCAATTACCCTTCCTGTTCTAGCATATTCCTATCTCCACAACATATCCCCTACTCCCACACTCCCTACTCCCCTACTCCCACACCTCTAGAGTCACCTACATGGAAAAAACTACAACACCCGTAACCCCAAAGCACCAACCTAACAAGTCTATGGAAAGTCAGACACTTTTCACTCATGATAAAAATAATAATTTATTGAGAATAAGTCAGTTAAATTACAGATAAATACGGAAATATCATTCCACAAATTTGGCCTATCCGCAACTGTATGTAAACAAAAACAACAGTGCAAAGTTTCTGAAACAACAACTTAAACTTTACGCTACTTTCCAGAAATGTGAGTTAAATAATGAAGAGGTATGCTGGAGAGAGCTAAGAACAATTCTATAGATTTTCTGTGGCAAAACGTAAACAGAAAATACGACTATAACCCAACTGTATGATCTTTTCACTTTTTCTGCTATATTATATAAAGAAAAACAAAACCTTTAATGGTATGCTTATAAAGCACACTAATACACCTATTTACCATGTAATCAGTACCAAACTAAATGTTATTATAATCTAAAATGACTTATCTTTACGAGAACACCAAAATTTGTGCTAGTCACCTGGCTCCAGGGCTGCCACTAACCTGTCAATACCATTATTGTAACAAAATTTCTGATGAATGCTGATGTTTGGTGTTGAAATGTTGTTGTACTAGGGTTGCCACTGATTTAAATTACCCTTTTCCATTGTCAAACTGGAATCTAGTACATTGATCATTGGTGAGCATAGTGAGGGTTGCTGCATCTTGACTGATGCAGCAACAAGTACAATCCCTGTGATATGCAACAATGCATTGCTAAGCTCTGGGCTCATCAATGAGCTTCACAGTGGCATATTTTCAAGTGTGCACCAGTGTGGCAGTTTGCCAACATGAAGCCTTGAGATGTGGTCCACCGTGAACTCTTGATGATAGAAAGCAGGTAGTATAATGAATTTTATGGCCATGTATTGAAAAAATGCTGGACAGAGTCAAACAGTGGAAAACCCAGGATGGAATGTAAGAATATTACGAAAAGGATAGTTGCTATTCACCATATAGCGGAGATGTTGAGTCACAGGTAGGCACAAAACAGAAATTGAGCTTTTGGCCAATAAGGTCGTTATCAGAAATAGGCAACATACACTTGCAAATTCTCATGTGAATGCAGCTCGCACACACATGGCCACAGTCTCTGGCTGCTGAGGCCAGATTGCGAGCAGCAGCACATTATGGGAGAAGCAACCAGGTGTTGGGGGTAAGAAGGATACTGAAGAGAAAAGGGGAAGGGATGGCACGATAGGGGTGGGGGATGTTAAAGTGCTGCTTGTGGGTGCATACAGGGATGAGGTGGAGAGAGGGTAGGGGAGGTAGGTGCACTCATGAGATTAGACAGGACAGAGCGACAGGGGGAGAGAAGTAAAACGACTGTGAGTGTGATGGTGGAATAGAAGGCTGTGTAGTGCTGGAATGGGAAGAGGTAGGTACTAGATGGGTAAGACAGTGACTAACAAAGGTTGAGGCAAGGAGGGTTACAGGAACATAGAATATTATAGGAAGAGTCCCCATCTGCACAATTCAAAAAAATTTAGTATTGATGAGAAGGGTCCAGATGGCACAGGCTATGAGGCAGTCACTGAAATGACATGTTCCACACCCATGAGAATCACTCGTTTTTGGGTCTATGGAGCAAAAACTGAATTAAATCTAATCTAATCTGAAGAATGTCATGTTGGGTGGCATGCCTTATCACCTTACGAACCACACTGCACGTTCTACTTATAAGTAATACTGTATCAACTGTCTCAGCCATACACAACAAATGACTACAAGACTGTGCTGATTGTGGGTGCAGCATCTCATGTCCCACATTACTCCTGCAGATATCATTAATCTTATACCTCCAAATTGATCACTCTTCCTGTGTCACTCTTGCGTGTGTTTGCTTGTTGTTTCCCTTACCTTCCTGTGCCACACAAAATTGTGTCTCATTCTAGGAACCCCTCCCCACCACCTACTCCTTCTCCACTCTATATTCCAGTTTGCACTTGCTAATGTCACCCAATCCAGTCACATCTCCTGTCCCCCTTCTTCACACTTATCCACCCACAAACCTCACAATATTTTTATTTATTTTTTCTTTGATCTCATTGTGTCTTCATGCCAGTATCAGTTGTTTTCCGCCTGCTATTGGCGTGCTGCCTCAGATTTCATCTTGTTTTCCCTCACTTCTTATGTTTCATACATTTTTAGTTTTTACCACACGCTTTGGTTTATTTTTGCAAATTTTTTTGGGCGCATTTTTATACATTTTTCCGACCATGGCTTCTTGCCCCTTCTGTCTATGTTAATATGGAAAAGTTTCCTTATCCATAGCCAGAACCCAGTCCCACATACTGTTCCTGCATTGTTGCTTTGGTGATGAAATCCCCCCCCCCCCCCCCCCCCCCCCCCCCCGAAATGGCCTCACCATCAAAGTACACATCTCCAGCTGCCACCCTTCCTTCCCCAATGACCTCCATCTGTTCACATTCCACCAATCCTTAACCCTCACCAACTTGTGTCTGTTATGTGTGGATGGATTTGTGTGTGTGTGCGCGAGTTTATGCCTGTCCCTTTTTCGCCCCAAGATAAGTCTTTCCGATCCTGGGATTGGAATGACTCCTTATCCTCTCCCTTAAAACGCACATCCTTTCGTCTTTCTCTCTCCTTCCCTCTTTCCTGATGAAGCAACCGTGGGTTGTGAAAGTTTGAAATTTGTGTGTGTGTTTGTATTTGTTATTGTTTCTATCAACTTACCAACGCTTTTGTTTGTTACGTTACAGAATCTTTGTTTTTAGATATATTGTTCGCCCCTCAAATTTCTCCCTCATATCACAAAATTGTCGTCTGATGTAGTACAAACTGAAAAAATAAATTCCTTTTAAAGCACAGTTTTGTATATAATTTATATTCAAAACCTTACACCTGTATCACAGAACAAATCCTACATCAAGAATACTTTACAGAAGTTTAAGGGAAGAAATGCTTCTGATAATTATTACAGTATTTAAAGAACATCAACATATGAACAGGCTGAAATGAACCAACAGTACCACATGTCAATCAATTCAACTGTAAAAAGCTAAGGAGCATATTATTAGCAAAATGAGAAATATGCAAAAGTGAAATGCCAAAATGAGCACTTCTCAATTGGGAGTAAATCAAAACAATCAGAATGGCTGAAAGAGAGCACAATAACATAAGCCATAAACAAATAAGAGCTAAGGAACTAAGCAAATAAGAGAATAGGCAAAAATGAGATGCCAACAAAATGAGAGCTGTACGAAATCTGTCGGCACTTATATACAGTGCTCGTGGCGGCACCTCACGGCCCATACGCAACACGCGATCACAATGCACTCTTAGCACTCATGGCAGCATCTAGCAGCCTGTATGCAAGTTGTGCGATTGCTGTCACAGGTTGACCCTTAATCTACTTCTCCCCCATTTGCTTCACCTGGTCTTACCCAACCTGCCAAGCCACCTTCCTAGATGTTGACCTCCACCTCAAAGACGGCTACATCAGTACCACTGTCCATATCAAACCTACTATCCACCAGCAATACCTCCACTTTAACAGCTGCCACCCATTCCATACCAAGAAGTTGTGATGGTTCGCCATCTTTATTTCTTCATTGATTGAACTCGATGTTGATATGCTGTGTTGCTATGCCGGCTGAAAAATGGGATTTGTAATTCTGACACTTTCTACAGTAAATAATGTAGCCGACAGGTGCACAGTTGCGTTTCACAGTACTTTAATTTCACTGTTCACTGTGCAGGAGGTCAGGTCCATATGTAGGAGAATAAGAGTGGAGAAACTTCAGGATAAGGAAATCAGGCACAAGTACATAGCAGCGATCTCAGAAAGGTACCAGTTAGTTGAATGTAGTCAATTACAGTCATTGGAAAAGGAATGGACAAGGTACAGGGACACAGTACTAGAAGTGGCTAAAGAATGTCTTGGAACAGTAGTGTGTTAAAGTAGGATGAAGCAAACAGCTTGGTGGAATGACACAGTTAAGGCAGCCTGTAAAAGGAAAAAGAAGGCGTATCAAAAATGGCTACATACTAGAACTCAGGTAGACAGAGAAAGTTATGTTGAAGAAAGAAACAAAGCCAGACAGATAATTGCAGCATCCAAGAAGAAATCTTGGGAAGACTTTGGAAACAGGTTGGAGACTATGGGTCAAGCTGCTGGAAAACCATTCTGGAGTGTAATTAGCAGTCTTCGAAAGGGAGGTAAGAAGGAAATGACAAATATTTTGGACAGGTCAGGAAGACTGCTGGTGAATCCTGTGGATGTCTTGGGCAGATGGAGGGAATATTTTGAAGAGTTGCTCAATGTAGGTGAAAATACGGTCAGTAATGTTTCAGATTTTGAGGTAGAATGGGATAGGAATGATGATGGAAATAGGATCACATTTGAAGAAGTGGAGAAAATGGTCAATAGATTGCAGTGCAATAAAGCGGCTGGGGTGGATGAAATTAAGTCGGAACTCATCAAACACAGTGGGATGTCAGGTCTTAAATGGCTACACAGGATAATTGAAATGGCCTGGGAGTCGGGACAGGTTCCATCAGACTGGACAAAAGCAGTAATCACACCAATCTTTAAACATGGAAACAGAAAAGATTGTAACAACTACAGAGGTATCTCTAATCAGCGTTGTGGGTAAAATCTTCTCAGGTATTGTTGAAAGGAAAGTGCGAGTATTAGTTGAGGACCAATTGGATGAAAATCAGTGTGGGTTTAGGCCTCTTAGAGGTTGTCAGGACCAGATCTTTAGCTTACGGCAAATAATGGAGAAGTGTTATGAGTGGAACAGGGAATTTTATCTACGCTTTATAGATCTAGAAAAGGCATATGACCGGGTTCCTAGGAGGAAGTTATTGTCTGTTCTATGAGATTATGGAATAGGAGGCAAACTTTTGCAAGCAATTAAAGGTCTTTACTTGGATAGTCAGGCAGCAGTTAGAGTTGACGGTAAATTGAGTTCATGGTTCAGAGTAGTTTCAGGGGTAAGACAAGGCTGCAACCTGTCTCCACTGTTGTTCATATTATTTATGGATCATATGTTGAAAACAATAGACTAGCTGGGTGAGATTAAGATATGTGAACACAAAATTAAGCAGTCTTGGATATGCGGATGACTTAGTTGTGATGGCAGATTCGATTGAAAGTTTGCAAAGTAATATTTCAGAGCTAGATCAGAAATGTAAGGACTATGGCATGAAGATTAGCATCTCCAAAGCGAAAGTAATGTCAGTGGGAAAGAAATATAAACGGATTGAGTGCCAAATAGGAGGAACAAAGTTAGAACAGGTGGACGGTTTCAAGTACTTAGGATGCGTATTCTCACTGGATGGTAACATAGTGAAAGAACTGGAAGCGAGGTGTAGCAAAGCTAATGCAGTCAAGAAGGAAGTCAGTACCAAGACTAGGTTATCTGTGCACCGTTCAATCTTTCGACCAACTTTGTTGTATGGGAGCAAAAGCTGGATGGATTCAGGTTACCTTATCAACAAGGTTGAGGTTACGGATATGAAAGTAGCTAGGATGATTGCAGGTACTAGTAGATGGGAACAATGGGGCACAATGAGGAAATCAAAGAAAAACTGGGAATGAACTCTATAGATGTCGCAGTCAGGGCGAACAGGCTTAGATGGTGGGGTCATGTTACACGCATGGGAGAGGCAAGGTTTCCCAAGAGACTCATGGGTTCAGCAGTAGAGGGTAGGAGGAGTCGGGGTAGACCAAGGAGATGTACCTGGATTCGGTTAAGAATGATTTTGGAGTAATAGGTTTAACATCAGAAGAGGCACCAATGTTAGCACTGAATAGGGGATCGTGGAGGAATTTTATAAGGGGGCTACGCTCCAGACTGAATGCTGAAAGGCATAATCAGTCTTAAATGATGATGATGATGATGATGATGATGCTTCGTCACATCACCCCCTCATTTGATTGACCAAATAGATATTGCAAATAGCTAACTGAGCAATTCAGTGAGCACAAGTGATGCCAGAAGTTTGGTTTAAGATCTACACACAATAAAATATTACAAAAGAAATCTTATCAAAAACTACAGTACATATGTTTTTTTCAAATTTATACTAATATGAACTGTCCATTTGAAAATCTTCATACAAAATATTTACATACAGCGTATTGTACATTTACACAAAATATCTACAAGTTATACTTTTAATAAAAATTGGCATCTTCATCAAAAGTGATGTCCTTTTTGGGTAAATAAGGTTTACATTCAAAGATACATATCATTTGATACAAGTCCTGTCTTGCTTCAAATAATAAATCCTCTCCTGAGTTGCAATATACAGAAAATTTCACTTGCTCAATGTTAAGTATTTTTCACAAGCACTTGCTCACCTTTAATGAGCTTTAACAGACTTTCTCACCAAGTTGTCCATGCCTTCAACAGGTCCAAGTGGCAGTTAGTAAGGAAATGCACTGCTATCAGTCTATCAGTTCACTTGGAGGTCGTTCTCCTCTGCCACAGTACATGAAGAAATGAGACAAAATGCCCTACTTTAGTACACTTACTTTTACTTCTAACTTAAGTATAAGAAAAAAATTGTTTAACACTAATGGCAAATGATAGTCATTACATCATAAATAAATACATTGCATAATTCTCATAACATTACAATAATTAGCACTAAAATTGACTGTAGTGTGAAAGGTGTGGGGTAGTAAAAATTTAAAATCAAGTGCACATGACACTACAAAACATTACTCTTAAGTCATAACTGTCTGAAACTAGATAAACTTGAAAGCTTTTTGTTTCTTTCCCATTTGCAAAATATCACCTTAATGACTAAAATACGTACATTACATCTAGTACAAATTCTAAATGTGCAGTAGCATAGATTTACTAATCATATAGCTTAATTAGTATCCAAATCAAGATTAAGGGGATGGAAGTTGTACCAAATCATTTCCCCACTTGTCTATCAACTCTGAGCACTACTCTCATTCAACCAGAAAATTAAATCCTCATAAAATCACAAACTGTTACCAAATGGTTGACCTGTCAGAATATTCACATCAGTGAAGCACCACAGTTACCAGTTAATCAGCAAAATTACTGTTCTTCATGCCAGTATTACCACTTTGAGCTCATAATCCCTCAGGTACCTCACCAAAATATTGCTCTTTTTGTTAAGCTCTCATTCCCAGCTGCAGTGTCATGAATTGCACAATATAAACGGTACCCTATGTTGCCCAGTTCAAAATTTAGGTCCTCAATACAGTTACATGACATTTGTTTGTTAACAGTCGTCCTTTATCATTAATCATGTCTATCAGCTCCATTATTTTACTTACATTTCTTTCCTTGTTAGCTAGTGGAGTGCATTCTCAAAAAATATCCCTACTGCAGAGACAGGCTCCGTGACCATTAAGACCATAACTTTATTCATTATTTTATTATTTCATTTTGCTTCATTATGTAATAAATAAACGCCTGCTCTGCTTATCTAAAGCAAAGTCGATTCTACAGAAAAACACTCCACAGTAACACATCCAGTTATCACTTTTCTACCTATTATTTCACTGTATTCCATCAAATTACTTAACATTCTAGCCTGAAGTGCAATATACATACATGTCTTGCTTACTTTTTCCACACACCTTACTCCAGGTAATTATTTTTAAAGTTGTAATTCCCGAATGTTAGAAAAGGCTGTCCTATGACACACTTCTATGGGTAGAGTGTTATCTCAATATACTAACTGCACTGAACACAACCACTTCTATTATACCACAATTAATATTAAGATCTCATATTTAAGATGGTTTTTACCGCATATTGCCTCTGCTGCTGCACCAATGAGCTAATTACTTCAGATGTTAATTGTAGTTTTCAGATAACATACACCTTCTCCTCCACATATGCTGACATCTTTCATTTTCAGTTTACCTTCCAGTTGTTTGACAGAAATTCTTTAACCATGGTACCGCTTTATTTTCTTCCATCCTCTTATGATTGCATTATTTATCACTAACACAACATAATATGTATAAATAATATTGGAGAAACCTTTTCTAAAATATACTTATACTAAAGAACCCTACCATACAAAATCACATGAAAGCAGAAGATAGACTGTTCCCGATTCACTTATGAACTACAGATAGGATAGGAGAAGAGTTTGATTGCCTCAGGAAACACAAAATATGAGACAGACAGCTGGGGTAAGTTTCATTTCTACATAATGAATCCAACACAGAATGTTGAACCCCCTGCTTGCTTGTAGGTCTTATTTCTGGTTCAATGCACTCTCCATTTTCCTAACAAAATCAATGCTACACAAGTTCAAAAATGTTTCAAACTGTTGTGGATCAATACTCAAACAACTAATTGATGATATATAGGGTTTCAGGTCAATAATATTCTTTAGCTCAAAAGTCCTGTTAGTCTTTGTGCAGGCCAATTCATAAGAGTTGTTATGGGGAATGCGTACCACTTTGAAAGGAACATGATACATTTGCAAAAACTTCTTAATATCATCATTTACTTTGCTAGATTTTTCTTTAGTTTTAATAAGGGTAAGGTCACCTGTTCTGAAACAAGTTGGATTCACTCCTTTGTCATGCCTTCTCTTTCTTTCTGATGCTTTCTTTTTCATCATCTCTTTAGCCAATCTAATCTTTTTGTCCTATGCTACTTCACTTACCTGAGGGAAATCCACTTCTTCTCTGATGATGTTGCTGGGCCTCTCATTGAACATAAGCTCACATGGAGTATATCCTGTTGATTTCTTCCACAAATTGTTGATAATGTTTTCAAAACATCAAATATGACCTGCTCAAGTAGTGTGTTTCTTGCTACAATAAGTCCTGCACAGTTTATTCATCTCCTTCATAACCCTTTCACTCATGTTCCTTGTGGAAAATAGGTAGAAATCTTTATGTGTTTTGTCTCGTGTATTGCCATAAATTGTTCAAACCTCTCTGAAACAAATTGTGGACCATTGTCAGACAAAAGTGATCTTGGTACCCCTGCATTGCAAAAGTAATCGGATGTCAACTTCTCAATTATAGTACTAGTATTTGCCTTCTTAATTGGATACAGTTTTACATATTTTGAGAATGTATCCAAAACAATGAAAATATATTTACAACCTCCTGTAGATGCAGGCAACACTCCTAGAAGGTCAACTGTTATAAGCTCTTTAGACTCGCTAGGAAGGACAGAATGCATTAAGCCTTTTGATGGCACCCCAGTTGTCTTCACTCTCTGACATTTATCAAGCTACTATTTTCCTGGTCCCATAATGTCCATAAATCTCATGCAAGTAGTCAATAAATTTATCAATATGTTGGTCAGGAAAGCGTAACTTCCAGTTCTGATCATTCAAATTTTTCCTCCTAAACAACAACCCTTTATGTATAGTATAGGACTGTTTCACATTTGGCATGTTGTCTGAATTGTAATACTGCTTAACTAACCTTCAATTTGGATCTTCATTCTGCTCCCTTCTCATCTGCTTGCAAATCCTCCTAATAAGCTTCTCATCTTTCACTCCCTGCAAATAAAACAATCTTACCTGTTCTTCACGCTTTTCACCACTGTCAGTATCCTTCTTCCGTGCTGACATTCTAGATAATGCATCAGCCACAATATTGTCTTTTCCCTGCACATTTCTTACCTCCAAATCAAACTGTTGCAAATATAAAGTCCACCTAGTTAACCTGGTGTGTTTCAGCCTGCACTTCTGAAGGTAACTCAGAACCTTATGATCTGTATACACTAAGGTCTTATGTCCAAGCAAATAGTATTAAAACTTTTGAAATCCAAAAATAATTGCCAAAGCCTCTAATTCTGAAATGTAATAGTGCTTTTCATGTGGCTGTAATGTTCTACTAGCAAAAGCAGTAGTTTTGTGTTCAACCCCCATCTCATTAGGTGCTAATTGGAAAATTTCTACCACCAAACCAGAAAAACTTGCCTCAGTACTCATACAGAAAGGAAGTGAAAAATCACATCTCACTATTTACTAATTCTTTTTTCAAACTCTGAAATGCCTCTTGACATTTCTCTGTCCAATTCCACACCACATTCATTTTCAACAAATTACCAAGGCAAGGATGATTAAATGACTGATCTGATATGAACTTTTGGTAGAAGCCAAACAAAGCTTTAAGATCCTTCTTGTTCTTTGGGGGTGGGAAATCCGCAATAGTAGCAAGCTTTTTTGTATCAGACTTTATATTTTCCTCGTTAATTCTGTGACCCAAAAATGAAATTTCCTTCTTTACAAATTCAGATTCACTTAATTTTAGTTTCATACCTCCTCTATGCATAGCTCTCAGTACTCCATCCAGAATCTTACAGTGCTGGAACCATTCTGCACTCGCCATCAGGATATCATCTACATAGACGGTTATTTCATTGGTTAATATCTCACCTAGCACCTTGTCAATTGCTCTGATAAACACACACACAGACTAGTTTGGACCAAATGGCACCACACAGTATTGGTAACACTTACCTTCATGTAAAAATGCTGTATTTGGCCTAGATTCCTTGGCCAAACTGATATTCCAATAGCCAAAAGTCACATCAAAAGAAGTCATAAATTTACATCTGTGGAACTTTTGCAAAATTTCATCAATGTTAGCTGGTCTGTCACTCTCCCCTATTCCAATGTCATTCAACTTTCTGGCATCCAGAACCAACATGACACCACTGATACCTGCTGGCTGACATTTCAATAATCCCCCATTAGACCATCTTTTGAATTCCAGAATGAGATTTTCACTCTGCAGCTTTGGTAGCTCAGATGGTAGAGCACCTGCCCGTGAAAGGCAAAGGTCCCGAGTTTGAGTCTTGGTCGGGCACACAGTTTTAATCTGCCAGGAAGTTTCATCTTTTGAATTTCTTTCCTCACTACTTCCTTTTTCGAAAATGGAATAATATAAGGTTTTTTGAAAAACAGTTCATGACACTTAAGCTTTAATTTGCACTCAAAATCTTTTACCAAACCTGGCCTGTCTGAAAATGCCTTGCAGTTGCTCAGAATACCTTTTAATTCCTCCCTTTGGCTATTTGTAATACCTTCAATATCCTCAACTCTCTTTATTATCTCTCCTCTTCTTCCTCAGTATCCTGCTCAGTGGACAAAACTCTCAATAGCACATCTAATTCAGTTTGCACACACTCATCCATACCTCCCAAAAATGATACTTTGTACCTACTTCTGTTGCACTTAAAACTAAACTTACTACTAGCAAAATCAATATTTACACATCATTTACACAAGAAATTAGTCTCAAATATTACATCTATGCTGAGATTTGGAATTACCAAGAAACTGCACTCCAACAGCTGTCCTGCCAATTCCGCAGTTAACAGTACCTCTTGTTTCACACTCTTTGATAGCTTACCAATAGTACCAATAATTTTTATTCCAGAGACATGTGCCACTACTATGTCCTCTGTGTTCTTAATAAATTTAAAAAATACCTGTTAAATGCCATTCAAATCACTACAACTGTCCAGTAAACACTTACCATTTATACACTCCTGGAAATGGAAAAAAGAACACATTGACACCGGTGTGTCAGACCCACCATACTTGCTCCGGACACTGCGAGAGGGCTGTACAAGCAATGATCACACGCACGGCACAGCGGACACACCAGGAACCGCGGTGTTGGCCGTCGAATGGCGCTAGCTGCGCAGCATTTGTGCACCGCCGCCGCCAGTGTCAGCCAGTTTGCCGTGGCATACGGAGCTCCATCGCAGTCTGTAACACTGGTAGCATGCCGCGACAGCGTGGACGTGAACCGTATGTGCAGTTGACGGACTTTGAGCGAGGGCGTATAGTGGGCATGCGGGAGGCCGGGTGGACGTATCGCCGAATTGCTCAACTCGTGGGGCGTGAGGTCTCCACAGTACATTGATGTTGTCGCCAGTGGTCGGCGGAAGGTGCACGTGCCCGTCGACCTGGGACCGGACCGCAGCGACGCACGGATGCACGCCAAGACCGTAGGATCCTACGCAGTGCCGTAGGGGACCGCACCGCCACTTCCTAGCAAATTAGGGACACTGTTGCTCCTGGGGTATCGGCGAGGACCATTCGCAACCATCTCCATGAAGCTGGGCTACGGTCCCGCACACCGTTAGGCCATCTTCCGCCCACGCCCCAACATCGTGCAGCCCGCCTCCAGTGGTGTCGCGACAGGCGTGAATGGAGGGACGAATGGAGACGTGTTGTCTTCAGCGATGAGAGTCGCTTCTGCCTTGGTGCCAATGATGGTCGTATGCGTGTTTGGCGCCGTGCAGGTGAGCGCCACAATCAGGACTGCATACGACCAAGGCACACAGGGCCAACACCCGGCATCATGGTGTGGGGAGCGATCTCCTACACTGGCCGTACACCACTGGTGATCGTCGAGGGGACACTGAATAGTGCACGGTACATCCCAACCGTCATCGAACCCATCGTTCTACCATTCCTAGACCGGCAAGGGAACTTGCTGTTCCAACAGGACAATGCACGTCCGCATGCATCCCGTGCCACCCAACGTGCTCTAGAAGGTGTAAGTGAACTACCCTGGCCAGGAAGATCTCCGGATCTGTCCCCCATTGAGCATGTTTGGGACTGGATGAAGCGTCGTCTCACGCGGTCTGCACGTCCAGCACAAACGCTGGTCCAACTGAGGTGCCAGGTGGAAATGGCATGGCAAGCCGTTCCACAGGACTACATCCAGCATCTCTACGATCGTCTCCATGGGAGAAAGCAGCCTGCATTGCTGCGAAAGGTGGATATACACTGTACTAGTGCCGACATTGTGCATGCTCTGTTGCCTGTGTCTATGTGCCTGTGGTTCTGTCAGTGTGATCATGTGATGTATCTGACCCCAGGAATGTGTCAATAAAGTTTCCCCTTCCTGGGACAATGAATTCACGGTGTTCTTATTTCAATTTCCAGGAGTGTATCTTGTACACTTACTGTTATTACAGGGTGTCACACTTCCTTTTTACTTAATATGCAACCTTCTTCATACAACACATTCTAACTAATCCTCTCACTGGAAAAATCACCCAGCGTACCAAATTGATTATCAGACACAGTCAAATGACAGCATGGTCCTCTTCCTCATTACCACTCTCAAACTCCAACTCTTCACTAGACCTAATATTATCCTCCTCTATTCTTTATTTACTTACCACATGGCCATCATTATCAATTATAAATTCATATACCTGGTCCTCACCACTACTGGATTTATCACTGCTATCATCATTACCTTTACTGTCAGAATCAGACCCACTGTCAATTTCACTGTCCTCAAATATTTGGCTGATTAGTTGGTCCTTGTTTCCAGTATTAGATCACAAAGCTTAACACCTGAACTTCTTATGTTCTCTTAAAAATTTAATATCCATCTTGACACTTTGGACATCCTGAGCAACAGTAACACACTCTGTTTCATTACTTAATTTTGTTATAGTAACTTCCTCCTCTTTTTTTTACACAATAAATACTGCTACATGCACCATCATTCAACATCTCACTAGAATTAGAAATTACACTTGTCTTACTACTATCATTTACATTACCCTTACCTATTATTACAGCACATTTATATACACATGGCTCTTCATCACTACCTGCTCTAGTGCAAGCCAAAACTGGAGCATTGTCTATTTTAAATGGTTTGATCCAGAATTAAAGTCATCTCCTTCATTTCTTTCACTTGAATTTCTCCTACCATTTCTGTACCCATTCTGGCTATCCTCCATCCAATCATTCCTTGAATTTCTATTGTAATTAGTCTTATTCATCCTATTTACCTGAAATTCTCTCCCTGATTGAATATTGTCATCAAAATTCCTCCTATGATCTTCCACTGAGGGCTTCACTCTCTCCACTTTATCAACATAATTCAAGAAATCACTAATATTACCCCTAGGGGCAGGTACAAGCAATTCTTTAACTTTCTGAGGCAGCTTAGTTTCTAAACCTATAATTGTTGATTCACTACCTAGCTCTTTGTCCAAATATTTCTGTTTGTTTATCCAAAGCTGACAGAAACCTTTCACAGTACCCTTCCTAGAGTCAAATCTCTCTCATCCACAAAATACATTCAAAATTCTCTGCTGCTAATCTTTGGATCAATATTCATCTAAAAAAAGCTTTATCAAAGCTTTGCCATGAAGCACAACTATCAGCTACTCGAGCTGCCCATCCCCCTTCAAAAAAGCTCTCACAAATGACATTTTCTCTTTGTCATTCCACATTTCAGGCAAATCATTAAATCCCCTAATAAAATCCAGTGGATGCACTTCCCCATATGGTCCAAAATTATTAAATTTCTTACAACAAACAAATGAAGGACTGTTTGGGATGCTACATACTCCATGCTTTAGATTTTGTACCTCTTTCATCTTTTTCTCCATTTCAGTCAATTACTAATCTACATTTTTATTTACTTTTACCAGTTTTTCCTCTACCACTAGTAAACACTTGGTTGCTACCTCTGTTTCTAAATCATTTTCAATCTGTTTGTTTTGGTTCTCAAGTTTAACCCTATTTTCAGCACAAAATTTCCTGGCTACTTTGGCTTCATCTTTACACTGTTTTTCAGGAGCCTCCACCCTCCTACTATAGTCATCACAAAGCTTCCTTCTGTCCTTTACACATGTACTTCTCATCAATGTTAATTTCTCATTATTGTTATGTACTAATGTCTTCATCTTTTCATCACAATCTTTAGCTACCAGTTCAACCTTCTTATGTAATTCTAAAAGATTAGAGCTGACTCCCTAATCTCCTTCTTCATTTCTTTCTTCAGTTCATCCTTTAAGTTAACCATGTCAGTGCTAATGCTATCAGTTTTCTTTTCCACTGTATTAATGTCTTTTTTCATACTACTAATGTCTTTATGAACTACGAATGTCTCTTTTCATATTACTAATGCCTTTGTTCATACTCATATTACTCAAATTACTCATAATTTACATTAACATCCCATCCACTTTTCCATCTGCCATAAACTTTTGCCCTTGCTGATTTTTGCTGCTAGGTTCCTCCTCCTTAACCTTAACAATCTCATACACTTCAGTACTGTTTTCATCAATTTCGCTCACCTCACCATACAGTATAGATGATCCTTTTAACATTTCATCCACAATAGGACTTTTGTCTGCATCATTCAAAGTTGCATTGAAGTCTGATTTATAAGCACTATCATTTACTGAACCAGGCCCCTGTTGTGCCTTGTCTCCCATCACTGTCTTATTCATTAAGGCCACTCATTATGTATCACTTAATATGAAACAGCTTTTGCTTTGAAATTAACTTGTTTATAATCACTCATCTGCTGCTGCAGTTGTCATCTCGATTTGTTGTCTGCTGCAAGTTGTAATTCTCTCGGGGAGGTGTCTTGTTTATCTCTGGTCAGCTGTGCCCACCTGCGTGCTGATTGGCTGCTCCTGTACTCAGAGGTTGCTTCCATAGAACCCACTTGCTGACTGGTTGCTGTTATACTGTGGCCATGAAACCCATGCACTGATTGGCTGTTGCACCACTGCACTGTAAACCACTGTTGAGTTCACTGTTTAAATTTCGCAATTCCTTGTTTATTGTGGGTACGTACAGTATTCCTCACCCGGGACACCACATGTGATGATTCACCTTCTTTAATTCTTCGTCGATTGTCCTCAGTGTCAATGTACTGCATTGCCACACTGACTGAAAATTGGGGTTTGTAATTCCAACACTGAGTACAGTAAATAATGTAGCCAACAGGTGCACAGTTGTGTTTCATAGTACTTTAATTTCACTGTTCACAACCCCCCAATAATACACAGTTATATGGCCAGTGCACTATTGTCTAACTTTCGAAAAGCCTCATTAACAGTTTGCAGGCAAACCTCCACATACTGCTACGATAGTTTACTATTGTACATCTACGAGTAGTAAAAACCTAACCACGAGGTTCACAGTTCTTGAAGAACAGAAATGTGCATATGGAGCAGACACTGTCATTGTTTTAACACACAGTAACACTTGTTTCACGGTTAAGTTGAAGTGTTGTTGTTATTCTAACCAACACAAGTTTTTCATCTGAAACTTGGCTGTGGGCTCACTTTCTCGGGACCAAAAATTGGGCTCTTATATATCTTGACAATACTAGGTACTGAAACTACAGTGTTCAAAGTTAAATTTATGGAAATTACGATCAAACTTAACTCATTAAATTAACTGAATATATCAAAAAATTTGTTCTTTTTAACAGTTTCTTCTACTGCAAGGGTTAAGCCGAATCATTTGTTTAAATGATGAAATTAACATATATCATTAGGCAAACAATGCTTTTGACAAAACTGTTAATCACTTTGGAATTAATTAAGGGCTGCCTTTGCTAACATGTTTTCAAATAGAGCGAAATAGATCCTTTAAGAATGCTATTAGTTGTTCCTCCAAATGTTTATAATTAGTACAGAATTTATATTTGTTTATAAATCAACAATAGAACTTAAGTTACGAAACAAATACTGGTTTCACCTTATAACAAAATACATTAACTAGGCATAATTGAAATAAATTAAACAACCAATTACGTGTGGGACCGATGACCATAGCAGTCTGGTCTCTTTAATCCCACAAACCAATTACATGTGTAAAACTAAGCACAAAATTAGACCTGGTGTTATATTCTTTAAAACTGAGGGCCAACCTTTCTCTTTTATGAAAATGCAGATTATACTCATGTAGGTTAAAGGTAATTAGTTAAAATTGAAAAAACGAATTTAAGTAGGCAGATGGCAAAACAAGAGGGGAAGTAAAAATAGCTTTCTTCATCACTAAGTCCTTTGCATACAACCTAGCCACCTGTGCTCATCACATCTGCAGTGATGAGCTGTCTCTCTCAAAATATACTGAGGGTTTCACTGAAGCCTTCACAGACCGTAATTATCCTCCCAACCTAGCCACCTGTGCTCATCACATCTGCGGTGATGAGCTGTCTCTCTCAAAATATACTGAGGGTTTCACTGAAGCCTTCACAGACCGTAATTATCCTCCCAACCTTGTACAAAAACAAATCTCCCTTGCCTTATCTTTCCAGTCCCCCACCACCTCACAAAGTTCCACCGTCCAGCCACAGAGGAGCATTCCACTTGTAGCTCAGTACCACCCAGGACTGGAGCAACTGAATTACATTCTCCGCCAGGGTTGTGACTACCTCTTATTGTGCCCTGAAATGAGAAATGTCCTGCTCACTATCCTTCTCATCTCTCCCACAGTGGTATTCCCCCAACCACAGAACCTACACAATATACTCATCCATCCATATACAATCCCTGCTCCCAACCCCTAGCTCATGGCTCATACTCCTGTAATAGACCTAATGCAATACCTGTCCTATAAATCCTACCACCACCTACTCCAGTCTGGTCAAAACATCACCTATCCCATAAGACTGTGAAACCAGTCATGTGATCGACAAGCTAATCTGCAGCCACTGTGCTGCATTCTATGTGGGCATGACAACCAACAAGCTGTCTGCCCGCATGAATGACCACTGACAAACAGAGGCCAAGAAACAAGTGGATGACCATGTTGGCACTACACACGCTGGCAGATGATGTTCACCAGACATTTGCCATACCCACACCCAACCATTGGAATGTCATATTGTGTACCGTGATTCATCATTCCTCACAATGTTTTTCCACTGTTCAATTGTCCAATGTTTACACTCCTTATTCTAAGTGAGGCATTGTTTGGCATTTACCACCTTGACGTGTGGCTTATGAGCAGCCACTCGATTGTGAAATCCAAGTTTTCTCACCTCCCACCTAACTGTCATAATACTTGCAGTGGATCCTGATGCAGTTTGGATAGATGGATAGATGTCTGCCTATTACCCATTATGACCCTCTTCAACTGTCACCAGTCTGTCAGTCAACAGATGAGGTTGACCTGTACGCTTTTGTACTGTACATGTCCTTTCATGTTTCTACTTCACTGTCACATTGGAAACAGTGGACCTAGAGATGTTTAGGTGTGTGGAACCCTCACATACAGACATATGACACAAGTAACACCCAATCACCTGACCACGTTCGAAGTCCGTGAGTTCTGTGGAGCACCCCTTTCTGCTTTCTCACAATGTCTAATGACCACTGAGGTCGTTGATATGGAGTATCTGGCAGTAGGTGGCAGCAAAATGCACCTAATACAAAAAACATATGTTTTTGAGGGTGTCTGGATACTTTTGATCACATTGTGTATCAGTCATTTCCAGAGCCCTCACATTTTGCCCACTCCCAAATTCAATCATGCAGGACTTGTTAAAGACCTTGTCTCCTTCTCCCAGTCCCTACAGTGGAAACTTTTTTTTGCCACCAGCCTTACGTATCAGACTCTGCCAAAGACCGATGTTGAACCGTACCTAACTCAGTTTGCTCCTCCATCCAACCGTGATCCAACCTCACTGCCCCCAAATCACCCCTATCAACTTTCCAGAACTTTTTAACTTCTAACCTTGTCTCACCATCATTCCTCTAAACCCTCAATAAGCAAACTAACTTTACATCTGCTGAAAGAATAACAGTGCACCATCTAAAAACTGCTCCTGACCTTATAATCCTACCTGTGGATAAAGGATCCACCACTGTTGTTTCGAACTGCAAGGATTATCTGGCAGTAGGAACCTGCCAGCTGTCAGATACATCCACCTACAAACCTTGCCACAGTGACCCATTCAAGAAATCCAGGAGGATCTCCAATCACTCGTCAAATCCTTAGGTCCATCCCAGAACCTCTCCCCGGAGTCCATGTCTCAGCTCACCCCTACCACTCCCAGCACTCTTACCTTCTACATGCTTCCTAAAGTCCATAAACCCAATCACCCAGGATGCCCCATTGTGGCCAGTTACTGTGCCCCCACTGAGAGCATCTCTGCTCCCATAGACCGACACCTTCAACCTACTACCCACAACCTGCCCTCCTATGTAAAAGCTACCAACCATTTCCTCCACCGGCTCTCCACAGTTCCTGTCCCTTTTACACACGGTGCCCTGCTCATCACTATTGATGCCACTTCCCTTTACACTAACATCCCTAATACCCATGGCCTTACCACTATTGAACACTACCTTTCCACTCGTTGTACTCAACCCAACAAGTCACCATCCTAGATGCTGACCTCCACCTCAAAGATGATTATATCAGTACCTCCATCCACATCAAACCTACTAATTACCAACAATACCATCCTGTTGCTGAGGACACTGCCAAACATGACATCCTTCATTTCAGTGACTGCTTCACAGCCTTTGCCATATGGACCTTTCCCACCAACACCAGTTTTTCTGAATTGCGCTGGTGAGAATTTCTCCTGCAGTATATCCTACATTCCCACAACCCTCCTGGCCTCAACCTTTGTTAGTCATTGTCCTCTCCCATCCACCCCTTTCTCTATTCCCATTCCAGCACTACACATCCCTCTTTAATTCATCACACCCAGTCTTTTAAGTTCTCTCCTTTTCTGCTATCAAATACCCCCTCCCCACCTCTACTTAGCCCTTTGGTTAACCTCCCAACTGCACATAGCTGCCCTACCCTCTTTCTACCTTGACCCTGCGCACTCCTCAACAGCACGTCACTGTCCACCACCCCTACCCTACTATCCTTTCCCCTCTCCACCCCAGTCTCCTCCTTACTCTCACCCAGTTGGCACTCCCATCATGCACTGCTGTTGCTGCTCATAGTGTGGCCTCAGTTGCCTGAGAGTGCAGTCATGTGTGTGTGTGTTTGTCGTCAAATTTTCACAAAGGCCTTACTGGCCAAAAGCTATATTTATGACAGTCTTTTTGTTGTGCCTATCTGGGACTCAGCATATCCTTTTCACAATATTGTTTCTTTACATCCTGGATTTTCCATTGCTCAAATCATCTTTCGTTTCCATCCATCAGTGCTTTTCTACTACTCTCCAATTTGTTGCCTAATATCCCCATGAGCCAATAAAATGTCACCATTCATCTTATGTAACACTTCTAGCTTCATTTCGGTTGGCACCGTCACTCATGGTCCCAATTTCTTATCCTCCCCGCATGAACCGTGGACATTGCCATTGGTGGGCAGTCTTGCGTGCCTCAGCAATACGGATGGCTGTACCATAGGTGCAACCACAACAGAGGGGTATCTGTTGAGAGGCCAGACAAACATGTGGTTCCTGAAAAGGGGCAGCAGCCTTTTCAGTAGTTTCAGGGACAACAGTCTGGATGATTGACTGATCTGGCCTTGTAACACTAACCAAAACAGCCTTGCTGTGATGGTACTGCAAACATTACAAGCATGCAGCTTTACTGTATGGTTAAATGATGATGGCGTCCTCTTGGGTAAAATATTCCGGAGGTAAAATAGTCCCCCATTCGGATCTCCAGGTGGGGACTACTCAGGAGGACATCGTTATCAGGAGAACGAGAACTGGCGTTCTATGGATCAGAGTGTGGAATATCAGATCCCTTAATCAGGCAGGTAGATAGGAAATTTAAAAAAGGAAATGGATAGGTTAAAGTTAGATATAGTGGGAATTAGTGAAGTTCGGTGGCAGGAGGAACAAGACTTTTGTTCAGGTGAATACAGCATTATAAATACAAAATCAAATAGGGGTAATGCAGGAGTAGGTTTAATAATGAATAAAAATAGGAGTGTGGGTAAGCTACTACAAACATCATAGTGAACACATTATTGTGGCCAAGATAGACATGAATCCCATGCCTACTACAGTAGTACAAGTTTATATGCCAACTAGCTCTGCAGATGATGAAGAAATTAATGAAATGTATGATGAGATAAAAGAAATTTTTCAGGCAGTGCAGGGAGACGAAAATTTAATAGTCATGGCTGAATGGAATTAGAGAGTAGGAAAAGGGAGAGAAGGAAACATAGTAGGTGAATATGGATTGGGGGTAGGAAATGAAAGAGGAAGCCGTCTGGTAGAATTTTTGCACAGAGCATAAGATAATCATAGCTAACACTTGGTTCAAGAAACATAAAAGGAGGTTGTATACATGGAAGAATCCTGGAGATGCTAGAAGGTATCAGATAGATTATATAATGGTAAGACAGAGATTTAGGAACCAGGTTTTAAAATTTAAGACATTTCCAGGGGCAGATTTCAACTCTGACCATAATCTATTGATTATGAACTGTAGATTAAAACTGAAGAAAATGCAAAAAGGTGTGAATTTAAGGAGATGAGACCTGGATAAACTGACTAAACCAGGGGTTGTACAAAGTTTCAGGGAGAGCATAAGGGCACAATTGACAGGAATGGGGGAAAGAAGTACAGTAGAAGAAGAATGGGTAGCTCTGAGGGATGAAGTAGTGAAGGCAGCAGAGGATCAAGTAGGCAAAAAGACGAGGGCTAGTAGAAATCCTTGGGTAACAGAACAAATATTGAATATAACTGATGAAAGGAGAAAATATGAAAATGCTGTAAATGAAGCAGTCAAAAAGGAATACAACCATCTCAAAAATGATATCGACAGGAAGTGCAAAATGGCTAACCAGGGATGGCTAGAGGACAAATGTAAGGATGTAGAGGCTTATCTCACTAGGGGTAAGATAGATACTGCCTACAGGAAAATTAAAGAGACCTTTGGAGAAAAGAGAACCACTTGTATGAATATCAAGAGCTCAGATGGGAAACCAGTTCTAAGCAAAGAAGGGAAAGCAGAAAGATGGAAGGAGTATATAGAGGGTCTATACAAGGGCGATGTACTTGAGGACAATATTATGGAAATGGAAGAGGATGTAGATGAAGATGAAATGCGAGATACGATACTGCATGAAGAGTTTGACAGAGCACTGAAAGACCTGAGTCGAAACAAGGCCCCGAAGGGTAGACAACATTCCATTAGAACTACTGACAGCCTTGGGAGAGCCAGTCCTGACAAAACTCTCCAGCTGGTGAGCAAGATGCATGAGACAGGCGAAATACCCTCAGACTTCAAGAAGAATATAATAATTCCAACCTCAAAGAAAACAGTTGTTGACAGGTGTGAAAATTAGCAAACTATCGGTTTAATAAGTAACAGCTGAAAAATACTAACACGAATTCTTACAGACAAATGGAAAAACTGGTAGAAGCCGACCTTGGTGAAGATCAGTTTGGATTCCGTAGAAATGTTGGAACATGTGAGGCAATACTGACCCTATGACTTATCTTAGAAGAAAGATTAAGGAAAGGCAAACCTACATTTCTATCATTTGTAGACAGAGAAAGCTTTTGATAATGTTGACTGGAATACTCTCTTTCAAATTCTAAAGGTGGCAGGGGTAAAATACAGGGAGCAAAAGGCTATTTACAGTTTGTACAGAAACCAGATGGCAGTTATAAGAGTCGAGGGGCATGAAAGGGATGCAGTGGTTGGGAAGGGAGTGAGACAGGGTTGTAGCCTCTCTCCGATGTTATTCAATCTGTATATTGAGCAAGCAGTAAAGGATGGAATGTAGTCGAATTAAGTCAGGTGATGCTGAGGGAATTAGATTAGGAAATGAGACACTTAAAGTAGTAAAGGAGTTTTGCTACTTGGGGAGCGTAATTACTGATGATGGTCAAAATAGAGAGGATATAAAATGTAGACTGGCAATGACAAGGAAAGCGTTTCTGAAGAAGAGAAATTTGTTAACATCGAGTATAGATTTAAGTGTCAGGAAGTCGTTTCTGAAAGTATTTGTGTAGAATGTAGCCTTGTATGGAAGTGAAACATGGACAATAAATAGTGTGTGCTACGGAAGAATGCTGAAGATTAGATGGGTAGATCACATAACTAATGAGGAGGTATTGGATAGAATTGGGGAAAAGAGAAATTTGTGGCACAATTTGACAAAAAGAAGGGACCGGTTGGTAGGACATGTTCTGAGGCATCAAGGGATCACAAATTTAGCTTTGGAGGGCAGCATGGAGGGTAAAAATCGTAGAGGGAGACCAAGAGATGAATGAATACACTAAGCAGATTCAGAAGGATGTAGGTTGCAGTAAGTACTGAGAGATGAAGAAGCTTGCACAGGATAGGGTAGCATGGAGAGCTGCATCAAACTAGTCTCAGGACTGAAGACCACAACAACAGTGTAGTGTCATCAGCGAAAATGGTGAATCTACAATATTCTGTACAGAGAGGGAGATCATTTATAAATATAATAAAATGTAGGGGGCCCAGAACTGAGCCCAACATAATAATCAGTCTGGCATGCTAAACCACTGTTGCTTGCCATATCTTCATTGGCCCTTTGCACTGCTTGTTATTCCCCAAGTTCATGACCTAGTGACTGTATTACAGCTATTTTTCTGATTAGCCCATCTGTATTTCTATGTTTCTTTCGTAGCTTGTGGATAACTTTTTACACAAATTCACAGAGTTTTAGTGCCCACCTTGTCAATCTACTGGATGGACCTTCAAACCAAGTAACCACTTCAAAGCAGAACAGTTCATCACTTCCTCAAGCTTCCTTCCACACAGGTAGCACCAGAACTACGTCAGTCCATACATCAACCTAAGCATTTCCTTTCTATTTTAGCACTACTCATTGCTGCATTCAACTGGCTCGATGCATAGGTAATAGGGCATTCTTGATCATCAACCTCCTGGCTCAAAACACACCCCATAGTATGATTCAAGCCACCACCTGATAATATGAACTCGTTCTGGAAGTCTGGAAACACCAACACCAGACTCAACATTAATAACCTTTCCGACCCGACAAATGCTTGCTGGCATTCTTTCGACCATACAAACTTAATTCCCTGCTTTAGCAGTTTTGAGAGCAGCCTGGCAACAACCACAAACCTCTTTATGAATTTTCCGTAATAATTTGCAAGACTGAGTAATGATTGTAATTCCTTGGTTGCTCATGGTACTGGAAACTCTTGCACTCCCTGTATTAACCTTCAATCAGTTCTTACACTCTCCATGCTAATGATATGGCCCAGATAGTTAACCCCTTCCAGCACAACATAACATATTACCATTCTGAGTTTCAAATGAGCTGGTTGTAATTTTTTTTAACATTTCCCTCAGACATTGTATATACTCTTGCTTGTCCCTTGAAAAGATAATTATATAATCAAGATGTGTGAGACCTTTACACACTTCCACTCTTTTCAGCACTCCTTGCAGCATCTTTTGGAATGTTGCTGGCACATTCTCCAACACAAACAGCATTCTCGTATATTGCTGAAAATGCCATTTTTGTTCTGCCTTCCAGAGCATCTTCTGACTGATGGTATCCTCTGCTTTAGTCCATTGTTGAGAATGACTGGCTTTGTCCTAGGTTATGTATTGTCCCCATCATGTTTGGAATTAGTCAGGCATCTGTCATAGTTTTACTGTTCAGTTGATGGTAGCTACAACAAACTGATACTTCCTTGAGGCATCCGTAGACTTTTTCAGCACGATCACTATTCCCGTTGGTTTATAAATTCCTCCAAAGCTGGTTGCAATGATTGTGGGATTCTGTACGGCCTCCTATACATTGCCACTTATTTGGGTTACTGGAATTGCAGGCAATGGCCCTTGCAGGAGAAAAAAATCTTGAAATGCTAGCAGGTCCTCCATTTGTGGCCTTTCCGTTCCTCTTAAATGAGTCAGTTTCTCATGAAATGCAGTCCTAGCAGCATCCTGTGCATCATGACAGCCAACACCCCCTGTGTGGCAATCTTCCTCATCTGGAATTTCTAATACAGCCAATAACATTTCCTTTGACAACTTAACATCTTCATTGTCAAAATAATCCACATTGATGGGTACTACATTGCCTCCATCCCTCTCTTCTATGCATACAATACTACATTTCACCAAACAACATACTACATCCAATATTCCACTACTCTCTAGTGGTTCTAGTATACATAACATATCATCTAGTAATTCAGGCTCCAAATTCACCCATAGCATCTTCCTGGTGCCTACTGAAACACGGTCATGCAAATAAAGCCTCAGTGTCATTGCTTATGGTTTAACTGGATTGTTTTGCACGTTAGGCATTTTTAGCAGCAAATCAACTGTGACAATAATTTCCCTTAGTAGGAATTTCGTCCCACCACATTTTACTACACATCATTGGAGGTAAATTATGGCATGATATTGATGCAGAAAGGCCAACTCTAGAGTCATGCTGTAGCCCTCGCTTACATGAGATACCACTTCTACACATATGAGAATGCAGGCTTTCTCGGCGAATCTTGATGACAAAATCTTCTCAGGTTGACAGCTGAGTCAGTGCGTCATTCTCTGGAAATGTTTCAACAAATTTCTTACTTTCCATCTTCAGGTGAAGTGAAGATGGCAGGTAAGAAACTTGCTGAAACATTGCCAGAGAACAATACATTGACTTGGCTGTCAACCTGAGAAGATTTTATCGTCATATCTACACATTGCTCAAACCTGATTGCATCGAACAAAAAACTCATCACTACTGACCTGAATGTTCATATATCAGTACCCCATACCCCATGCAAGTTAAAACATGTTAGGTTCCAATGCCTGCCTACTTCCCACTAACTTCCTTGAGGCCACTGACACATGTGCCCCTGTGTCCAACAAAATTTTGTATTTCCTACCATCTATCACACCCATTGTAGCACATTCCATGTGTGCATTCATTTTCACTGCATATAATTTTACGAGGAACCCTTATTAGTGACTTTGGGGTTCCCTCCTAAGCTTAATGGACCCTTCCTTCCCCCTGGACCACCTCTTTTACCACCCCAATGTCCTTGTTGGTGACCTACATCTCCGCTACTACCATTCCCGTTAAACTGATGGACACTCATTCATGGCTGGTAACACTATCCCTGTTTATCCACAATTAAAACATTATTTTTGATGCCAATATATTTCTTCAATCCATCATACTTGTTGATCTATCAATTTCCTTGTATTCCAGTGCCAACCTCATCCCAGCATGAAGATCTTTAGCATCTCTGTACATTTCCTCATAGAAATCTCTGGTTCCAAAGCCCTCAGAAAAAATATTGAGTGCTTGCTGCTTTGTCTGTTGTACCACCTCTTTATTCACCTTGTCATTCTGCAATAACTTCATAGTTGTGAACATTTAACTTTCTAATCCTATCCACAAAGTCCTCAACTGCTTCATTATGCCTTCTGCACACAGCACTCAACTGCTCCTGAAAACACTACACACTATTCTGCTTCCTATACTGTTGTTCCAACCCCTGTCTTGGTCAAACAAAAGTCCCTGCATTATGCTGCACTTCTGTGCAGATTGCAAATGACTTCACTTCCCCTTGTCAACTCTAACATCACAATCTGCAATAACTACATGTCCAACAAATCCCCTAAGTTAGACAATGATTTGGGATCTTTCATAAATGCTACCATATCCTTAGACAACCTGTCAGAGAAGGGACAAATAAGTTTAGCAGTAGCCAGATCCACCCCTTGGACGTGAGACCTCAGCAGTTCTATTTTGTGATCCTTCTATGCCAATATATTATTCACAACCATAATATCCACTCTAAACTGAGATACCTGATTCACTAACGGTTACAAAGCCTCCTCACTGGTGACAACTTGTCTCTCTTACTTTGCCACTGCCACAACTTCACTTATTTTCACAACTCAGATAAACATGGACAAATAACATAACTAATATAGATAGAACAGGTAGTTGCAGAGTACTCTATTAGCTTACTTCTTCTGTCCTACCATGAGTCACCTGAACATCCTATACTGTCTATCTGTGTGCCAAAAATGACTACATGTAAAGCAATTCACTGCTACCAATTCAGTCCAGAGCACACTAACTACACTGCACAGAAGTGAGTAAATTGAATGTGGATCCTATCTTCATTCTTATCTGACACCTCACTGATGCCACATATATCACCTGAGGTTACCAACTTGCCCATCAACCTATAGCCATAATGTCACCACCACATGCAGCCACACTGACACTGTGGCCAGTAGTCCATGTATGAGTACACGAGCTGACTGATGAATAAAGTTTCAGTTCTGTTACTTTTCTGCTGCCTCACACTTTGTTTCAATTCCACTACTTTCCTGGTGTGTCACACTTTTGGGGCAAGGGTGGGGGGACAGGGGAGGGGAAGTGCAGCACATGGAAACAATTTATCTAAAAATTGACTTTAGTTAATGTTACCTTTGATATAAACTTGTATTTTTTAATTCTCTCTGTGTCTAGTGCTTTTAAAGGGGTGGAAAAATATACAGAAAGATCACAAAACTCAACACATTACTGTGCCTAATATGATGTAGGAAAACTGTTGCCAATCAAACCAGCTTCCAGTTGTCTCTTAATGGACATGTACAAGTCCTGTATGGTTTTCAAGCGAATTTTCTACCATTCTTCCTGCAAGACAGTGGCAAGTTCAGGTAATTATGAGGTAGACGGATAGCAATCATGTGCCCTTCTCTCTGAAGTAGATCACAAAGGCTCACCAATATGGAGATCTGGTGACTGTGGTGGCCAGAGGAAATGTGGTAATTCATCTTCGTGCTCACAAAACAGTCCTGGATGATGCAGGCTGGTGCTCTGTCATCTTGTAACACATTGTCACCATTGGTGGACACACACTGTACCATGGGCGGGACCTGATGAGCCAGTATGGTCACGTAACCCTTGGCAGTAATGCAAACTTGCAGAGGTACCATGAGGGCTATAGAAGACCATGTTATGGCTGCCCAAGTCATCACCAAACCCCCACCGTGTCTCGCTCTTGGGACATAATTTTGGCCAGAAGTTATATATGTTGTAAAACGAGATTCATCTGATCAAATTACATTCTTCCATTGCTCCATAGTTCACGTTTTTTGGCTTCAGCACCATGTTTTCATGACACGGGCATTTGGATCACTGATGTATGGTTTTGGAATTCCAGCTCATCGTACAATTCCCATCTTATGGAGCTCCCTGCACTTTGTTGTTGTGCTGGTAGGATTCCTGAGTGCAACATTCAGTTCTGCAGTGACTTTTGTACCAGTTGTCCTCTAATTTTTTGTCACAAACCTCATCAAAGAACATCTGTCAAAAACACTCAGTACATACTTTTGTCCATGTTTTGAATTAGTGGATGATATTTTATCACTTTTCCTGTATGCAATATAAATCTGATGTAGTTTCTCTTGAGGCATCAAACAGTTCAACTAACTTGGTTATGAAAGCACCAGTCATATAAGCGCCAGTAATTTGTCCGCATTTGAATTCACTTAGTTCCAACATAATACACTCACGCTACACTGAACACTGTTCTAACCACAACTGACATTTGCAATACATTGAGAAAATTGCACAGGTGCTGTTTGTGGTCAAATACAACAGCACCACCTGCAGGCTAGGTTAGCATCTGCATTTATGTTCAAGCATGCATTTTTCATGGTGTTTCCATATTTTTGTCCAACCCCTGTATGTAACAGCATAATTTGTATCTTTTGTTGTGAGTAATAAATTCATTTCAATACACTTAAATGCTGTGTACATTATTATACATGGTGTACCAGTATTACCTAGAAGGTTATAAGTCAGCTGATTTTTCAGTTCACTCTCTTTTCCCCAGTTTTCCAATTCACTCTCTTTTTCCTCATTAGAGTTGCAAGCTTATCCCAAACTGCATTAACAAATGTTGAATAACAGAGCTTAAACATTTTTATTAATGGTTGTTAATGAAGAATACAAACACTATTGGTTCTTTCTGGAGTGAAGATATACAAAATACTCTACCATATTTGTCTGTTTTTAGAAGCACAGTTGCAGGTTTTTTTATAATGAATAAGATCAAAACAAGTTCCTTTACATTACTGTATTAATTCCATTACACTTTTTTAGGCATTTGGATCCAAATGAAATTTCGCATCTCTTTTGTATGGTACACAGGAACAATCTGGTGTTTACACGTCATTGAACCTGAGCTGAATATTTATGTATTCTTGTATGTTAAGTTATTCACAGAGCTTTGTCACTTTAATGAGGCTTTTTGTCTTATGTTTTACAAGACTCCAAATAACAGTATTTCATTGACTCTAATTATTAGCCACATATGTTTGTTGCACTTTCAGGTTGACAACAACTTTTGCTCTTGTTTAAGAGACAATGGTTCACATTTTATTTTTCTATCTTTATTTTTTAAATTTTCTTTTGAATGTACATGGACCTAACCAATTGTGTCCCTTTTTTTCCAGATGCTCAAATTGTTGATTGATGCTGGAGCAGACGTGAATTTCAAAGATGACCATGGTTGGTCACCACTTCAAGAAGCCCTTAGTTCTGGAAGTTTTAAGGCATGGTCCCTATATCATTATCCAAACAAGAAATGAAACTCTGTGATGCATACTTTTGTAGTTGCTCTTCCTTTCCATAAATATATTGCACAAAACAAAATTTATAAGCAGATTTTAATGATTCACCAGAGAGCTTGAAAAATGTGTCTGTTTAGTAACTGTGTAGAAAGTAGCATCCTAGAAGGGAATTACCCAAGTAAAGACAGCATGTGCTTGTCATTTTTTCATTATATCTTTGAATTTTCTGCTATAATAACATACATGTTATTATTATTCTATCGTTTTCACATGGGATGTAATGAGTTACGCATGACCCTCTATCTAGCTTATAACAAATAGCACCTCCATAGTTTGGCTTCATAGAGCATGTAACTAAGCTGTGTCATCCTCTACCAACAATATCACTATATATTTGAATGGAGGTGTCTGTGGTTATCACATCAGCCTGCAAGCTATTCATATCAGCTTTTCCAAATGAGCACAACTACTTCCCTTTCATGTAGATCTACACTTGTCTGCATGGGCATGAGTGTATTCCATTTTAGTGTTCTGAAAAAGAAAAATTCCTTGAATTTATTGGAAATCAAAATTTGGTTCTCAGTGCGCCAGCTCGTTGCAGAGAATGTATACTTTAGTAGCTGTTAAATATCATTAATTTTATTCACTGCATATGTAAAGAGTCCTTAAATGAATATCATATAAAATTAGAAAAAGAGCTGATGCTTTGGAGAGAGTTCCCACTTATCCACTTAAATCATGTGGTTGCTGCTTACATAGCTGCTAAGTAGGCCTACTTTAATTGCATAGACTTATATTTGTCACAGGGTAAGACACAATTACATGTTGTGCAAAACACTTAAAGCTTGATATCATTTGTAAATTTTCTGACCATAATTGTTCAGGATTGGCAACTTAACGTATGAACAGTTTTGGATTTATACATATATAAGTTAACATTCATATAGTTTTGATTGGCCCTCTGACAGTGATGGTTAGTTACCCGTAATAAACAACATGGAATATACTTCAGTCAAGTGGTCACAATGAGAAAAGAGTAGGTGGAGATCTTCCGACAGTGTCAGTAGTGATCTATAGAATATCAGTCAGAATGACACATATGATGTGTTAGGTTTTAGAATTGTGAATTGTGTTTTATTCATCTCATGATGTACTTATGCAATCCATTTGGCTTGCGTACAAGAGATATGTCAAAAATTTATGGTACAATTACAGTGATTTTTACATTAATAGATAATAGCACTACAATAAATAATAACACTCTAAGGATATTTCTTGGAATACGTAACACATTGTATCCAGCTCAAATTTCCAGTTTGTCCTGTGTGAATTCATCCACTGAGTAATAACATTTCAGTGTCAGTACCTCATATAGCTTTCCTTTACGTGAACCTAAATTCATCTGCATCAACTTGTTCCCTTTTAATTTATTTAGAATTTTCATTCCCATGTGTTGAGGTCCCTGGGTATACAGTCTGAGGTGGTGGGTGGGGAGCATAAAATTTTCTTTGTTTCTAGTATCATGTGAATGGACTAAATGATTTCCCTCAAATAACTCACGTCTGGTGTACAAAAATATAATAATCTCCTATATTTATAAGGATGGCAGAGTTAATGTTTTAAGTTTTCTAAATAATGGTCAACAAGGTTCTTTGTGATGTGCAGTGTGCATATCTCAAATGACTTTTTTCTGAATTTGTTAGCATCCGCATTACATTTGTCGAGCTATCCCAAAAAACAATACCATACCTAATAATGGATTTGAAGTAGCTTGTATATGCTATTTTTCATGTATCCATGTCAGTTGCTGTTGATAATATTTGCATTGCAAATGCAAAGCTGCTCAGTTTGTTTGCTAGGTATTCAGTGTGTGCCTACAAGGCCAAATTTTTATCTAGATTTAAACCTAAGAATTTGACTGAGTCAACTTCTTCTATATCTTGGTTGTTATGTACAGTCTTAACCTGCTCGCATTTGGCTGTTTGGTTTTGAACTGCATCATGTGAGTCTTGAATATGTTTAGATTCAACCCATTTAGCTGAAACCAAGTTTCTAAGCTACTGGGGGTACTGAACACAGATTTGAGAATTTTTCTCCAAATCCTGATCTTCAACTAAGACAGTAGTGTCATCTGCAAACAGAACTAATGGGGATCTGATATTTAATGGTAAGTCATTAACATGCAAAAGAAATAGGACTGGGCCTAATATGGAGCCTTGTGGAACAGCTGGAAATATTTTTTTCCAATCAGAAAATAATATGCACCATTTGAAGAAATGCTAACTCTTTGCTTTCTGTATGATATGCAGGATTTAAGCCACTGTAGGGCACTGCTGATAACACCATAGTTTTGAAGTTTGTAAACAAGCAATACACGGTTTACAGAATCAATCTCCTTTGTTAGATCGCAGAAAATTCCTGCCACAATATTTCTGTTGTCTAATAATGTACTTATGTTTGCAATGAAACTGTTTACTGCATCTATGGTGTTTTCCACTTCTGAAAACCAAATTAATTGTTTAGAATAATAGAATATTTTGCAATGAAGTTTTTCAGATATTTTAGATAGGACTGAGAGAATCTAGATAGGACAATAATTTCCCATGATCTCTCTTGATCCCTTCTTGAAGAGTGGTTTGACTTCTGCATATTTCAGTACCTCTGGGAAACAGCCCTTTTCAAAACATTGATTTATTATTTGAGCTAGTGGGTTTGTAATTCTGTTTTGTACCACTTTAATGACTTTGGTAGGTATTCCATCCCAACCTGCAGATATTTTATGTCTTTATGTTAGAATAGCATTTTCTACATCATCCACAGAAACTATTAAGAATTTTGTAAATTTTTCAGTTTTTACCTAGTTTAGTTTTGAACTAAACAAATTTCTTCCTCTACACATAACAGCTGCTTCTGAATGCCTTGGATAACAAAATAATTCAAAATATCATGCTGCAAAAGAAGGAAATGCGCTAAAATTATCAGGATTACATAAGATCTGCAACTACTACAGTTCTGTAAGAATTACTGGTCTACTATAAGAAAAACATTAAAAATCAAAATTTCTTACACATTATGTTCAAAATTAACAACTGAGTTAGCTCATCTCTTAACCATAATGTACCGTGTATCTGTTGATCAGGAAACTGTGCCTCATAGTAAGTGTTCCCCAAACCTATCATCCAGTATCACTGACATTTATATCTCACAGAATCGTAGACAATATTCTGAGCTCAAACATAATGAAGTAACTCTAATAGGCTGACCTTCCCCATGCCAAGTGGCATGGAATGAAACTCCTCACAATATGAAAGAAACTCAAGTCTTCAAACATAATCAACATCTTCTTTGTCAGGAGATGACTGTCTGCTGGAAGCCAAGTCCATCTCATTTATTGCAGCATTCAAGCTTGTCATTAATTGAGTGACTCTGCTTGGCACTCTAACTTTTAAATGACATTATAACTACATTAAACAAGCAATTAGGAAAACTGCTCTAGAGATACTAAGAACTGGGAGTAAGAGTGTATACAAACTGGATCCTTCATGAATGTTGGATGACATTAAGAAGTTGATTTAGTAAAAGGAGAATTTACACAAAAAAATAGTTATCAACTAAATCACCTTAAGACAGACAAAATTATCTGACAATAAATGAGGAGTTAAGAGGCACAATTAACTCAGAACGAAATAAGATATGGGAACAGAAATGCATTGGGATAGAGATTTCAATAGGTGGATCATAGACAACAGAAGTATGAAGGACTATTATCAGATCAAGCAGTAGAGAACTTTATTCCTTTAAGAGAATGGAAAAAGCATTTTACACCTCTTCTAATTGAAAACAAACCCCAGTACATAAAAGAGGAAGAAGGTACGACTGAAGACACCACTTGAAATATGACCATTATGATAGAGGAAGTAAACAGCACACCATCTAAAATGAAGTATGACTGATCATCTCAACCTGGAAATATTCCTGTTGAATTATTGAAATGTGGAGGACACTATTTGAAGAAAAGAATAATGCACTTTATGGACAACTGTTGACAATGGAGTTAGATTCCATCAGAGTGGAAAAGGTCATACAGTGTATGTTGTCCAATTTCAACAAGGAGTGTAGAAGAGACAATAATTGCTACAAAGGGATTAGTGTGAACTGCACAATGAGATGCTTATTTGGCAGAATTATGTATGAGAAAATAAGACAAAATGTTGGCCTCCATATTGGGGAGAACCAGAGTAGGTTCAGACAGAACAGACCCTGTGCAGATAACATCTCTATTTTATAACAGCTATGGGAGAAATTTACAGCACTAGGGAAGGAGTTACACATTGCCTTTGTAAGTTTAGTAAAAGCTAATGACATGGTTTCTCGAGCAAAACTGTAGGAAACTTTGAAAGATATAGATTTGGATGCCCATCATTTACAGATCCTTATTAAAATGTACAGACATGATAAAAAACAGATTAAGAGAGATCAAAATTATCATAACCTGTTAATGTAACAAAATGCTGACACAAGGTTGCAGAATGTCACCCTTCTTGTTCAATTTATATATAGAAGTGGATCTCCGAAGATGTAAGAACAGCTGTGGAAGAATGAGAATCATTGTTAATGATGTACAGGTGTTTTCAAGGTTTGCTGATGATCAGAGTGTCCTAACACTAGATAAATATGATCATGAGTTCATGATATGACATTTATATCCGGAATATGACAAATGGGAACTAAAGATGAGTCTAACAAAAACTGAGGAACTGATAGTGAAGAGTGACACTAGATTTAAAGTTCACATCAATGACAGAGCAGTTACGAGACAGGTATAGAATTTCAAAGGCTGTGGGGCAGGCATTGAAAAAAGTGGATTGCATAATACAAAAGTAAAATACAGAATACAACAAAGCAGAAAAACAATAGGGTGTATGAAATCTATTTCATGGGACAAATACATTTCTAACAACAATAAGTAAAGTGTGGGTTGGCTGATGGTTGAATATGTCTTGTGCTATGGATGAGAACTATGGATTTTAAATGCTGACCTCAAGAGAAGACCAACAACTACATAAAATGATTATTTACAAAGGAGTGCCAGAATATCGAGAATAGAGAAAAAACTAGGGATGAAGTAAGAGCTAGAATGAGGGCAAATGAGAACAATTCTTATAATTGTATGGGCATTTGTTGAGAATGACAGATCATCAGTGGCTCAAGAAAATTTTTGAATGGAAACCAACTGGCAGATGAAAACATGGCAGACCACGACATTCTTGAAATGACCACATCAGCAAAATAGTGGTGCATCACAGTGCACACAGGGAGGATGCACTGAAAAAGAATGCTTGGTAGAAAATAACAGAAGTACAGCAAACTATTGTTGTGAATTGATCTTTTTAGTAATTAATCCTATAATAATAATAATAACAACTTTTACTGGTGCAGTGATGTCACCTGGAGAGTGAAATTCACATGTACAAATGTGAAAAATTGGCAATGAGGCAGTGACCACCCGCTCCCCCACTGGGGGAACATGGGAATGGAGAGGGAACATAGAGCATCCCTACCACCACCTTTTCGCTTGAGAATTTATTTTTCTTGGTTTTATTTGTTTGAAAATGCTCCATCTCAAGTGTTTGTCTCCAAATGCAAAAGAGGTTACAGTGTCCATCTTAACATAGTACACATGTGAATTTCTAATGCTTCTTTTATTATACAGTCCTAGTAAGTCAATGAATGGGAGAGGATCTTCTCAAAGCTACATCATTCCATAAGAAAGTACACTATGTGATCCAAAGTATCCAGACACCCCAAAAAACATATGTTTTTCATATTAGTGGCATTGTGCTGCCACATACTGCCAGGTACTCCATATCAATGAGATTTCCCACTTCTAAACATCTCTAGGTCCACTATTTCCAATGTGATAGTGAAGTGAACACATTAAGGGGTCACATACGGCACAAAAGTATACAGGCTGAACTCGTCTGCTGACTGACAAGAGACCCCTGACAGTTGAAGAGGGTCATAATGTGTAATGGGCAGATATCTATCCAGACCACCACACAGGAATTCCAAACTGCATCAGAATCCACTGCAAGTACTATGACGGTTTGGCAGGAGGTGAGAAAACTTGGATTTCATGGTCGAGCAGCTGCTCATAAGCCACACATGACGCCGGTAAATGCCAAACAACACCTTCCTTGGTGTAAGGAGTGTAAACATTGGACTGTTGAACAGTAGAAAACATTGTGTGGGGTGATAAATCACAGTACACAATGTGGCAATCCGATGGCAGGCTGTGGGTATGGTGAATGCCCGGCGAACGTCATCTGCCAGCATGTGTAGTGCCAACAGTAAGATTTGGAGGCGGTGGTGTTATGGTGTGGTTGTGTTTTTCATGGAGGGGACTTGCACCCCTTGTTGTTTTGTGTGGCACTATTGCAACACAGACCTACATTGATGTTTTAAGCACCAACCTACATTGATGTTTTAAGCACCTTCTTGCTTCCCAATGTTGTTCATAATGCACAGCCTGTAGTGGAGTCATTGCATGACAATAACATCTCTGTAATGGACTGGTCTGCTCAGAGTCCTGACCTGACTCCTATAGGACACCTTTTGGATGTTTTGGAATGCCAACTTCATGCCAGGCCTCACCAGCCGACATCGATACCTCTCCTCAGTGCAGCACTCCGTGAAGAATGGGCTGCTATTCCCCAAGAAACCTTCCAGCACCCGACTGAATGTATGCCTGTGAGAGTGGAAGCTGTCGTCAAGGCTAATGGAGGGCCAACACCATAATGAATTCCAGCATTACTGATGGAGGGTACCACGAACTTGCAAGTCATTTTCAGCCAGGTGTCCAGATACTTTTGATCACATAGTGTACAAATGAAGTAATCTCAGAGTTGACATTATGCCCTCCTGTGAGTGTGCTGAACTGAGGCAGAGCTCCTGGAGGAAGTTTTCAGAAATCAAAGGCAGAAATGTTTGTGACAATAACAGTTTGACTCCGGACTGGAGCTGTACACAGATGGCATATTGGTTACTACAAATAAACACCGTTAAAATAAGTAATTCATTTTTCCTAAGAAGTGTAACAGCATATAAGGTATAATAGTAATCTCAAAACTCAAAATAAAAACATCTAGTGGCTGAGTTGATGTATCATTTACATTACTTAAAGGTAGCAAAAATGAATTAATAAAACCAATAATTTAATAAGCAGTTCAATTGGTGAGTGGGCATTGCTTGAACTTTTAAAAATTACTGAGATATGACCATTGTATAAAAAGGGTGCAATGACTGACATGAACAATTACAGGCCAATCTCATCGACTTCAGCACTTGACAAGCTGCATGAAACAGTAATTCTAGACCAAATTGAATCCATCTTCTGTAAATACTCAATATTAAACAACTTGCAGCACAGGTTCTGAAAAGGATGATCCACAACAACAGCAGTAGCAACTTTTTCAATGAACTGCTGAACAGACTGGATAAAGAAAACAAAGTAATTGGGACTTTTCTAGATTTGTCTAAAGCATTTGATTCTGTGAATCATGCAGTGCTATTATCCAACTTAGATAGGTTTTATAAGAGGAGCAGCATCAAAATTCTTAATAATCTTATACCCAAGGTAGAAGACAGTGCACTAAACTAAGTTATAACAATGAAAGTAAGCTCCAAACAGTAAAATCAGCATTCAGAACTTTCAACTGTGGAATCCCACAGGAAAGTATACTTTGGCCAGTCTTGTTTCTTGTGTATAAATAGCACAGCCAAAAAACTCAAAACTATCAAACTATGCTAATGATATATCATTTACTAGTTGGGGGCTTACTGAGCACCTAGCATTCCAAAGCAATAAAGAGAACTTTGAAATGACCACAGAATATTTAACAATGAATAAACTTACACTGAATAAGGACAAGCCTGTAGTAATACACTTCTTATTAAATTATAATAATATTCATATTGAATCAGTGTCTACATTTGAAGCATCTGATAAACATAAGTTTTTAGGCATTTTGATTGATGAACATCTCACATGGAAAGAATGTAACAGCTACATCTGTAAAAAGGTTACCAGCAATATTTGCTTACTAAAACATCTTGCAAATATGCCAAATAAACTGGTACACCTGCCTGATATCGTATAGGGCTCCCATGAGCATGCAGAAGTGGCACAGCACAATGTGGCATGGACTCAACTAATGTCTGAAGTCGTGTTGGAGGAAATTGACACCATGAATCCTGCAGGGCTGTTCATAAATCCATAAGAGTATGAGGGGGTGGAGATCTTTTGTGAAAAGCATGTTGCAAGGCATCCCAAATATGCTCAATAATGTTTATGTCTGGAGAGCTTGGTGGACAGTGGAAGTGTTTGAACTCAGAAGAGTGTTCCTTGATCCACTCTGTAGCAATTCTAGACATGTGGGGTATCATATTGCCCTGCTGGAATTGCCCAAGTCTGTCAGAATGTACGGATACGCATGATCAGACAGGATGCTTACATATTTGTTATGTGTCTAAGCCGCATCTAGACATATCAGGGGTCCCTTACCACTCCAACTGCACATGCCCTGCACCATTACAGAGCCTCCACCTGCTTGAACAGTTCCCTGCTGACATACAGGGTCCATTGATTCATGAGGTTGTCTCCATGCCTGTACATGTCCATCCACTCAATACAATTTGAAATTAGACTTGTCCGACCAAGTAACATGTGTCCAGTCATCAACAGTCCAAAGCCAGTGTTGATGGCCCCAGGTGAAGTGCAAATTTTTGTGTCATTCAGTTATCAAGGATACATGTATGGGCCTTCAGCTCTGAAAGCCCATATTGATGATGTTTCACTGAATTGTTTGTGTGCTGTCACTATTTGCTGGTACAGCACGGCAATCTGCAACAATTTGGAGAAGTGTTGCACTTCTGCCATGTTGAACATCATTGGTCCTGTTCTTGCATGAACTTTTTCTGGACACAGCGATGTCAGAGATTTGATGTTTTACCAAACTCCTTATATTCATGGTACACCTGTGAAATGGACGTATGGGAAAATCTTCATTTCATCTCTACCTTGGAGATGCTTTGTTCCATCGTTCATGCACTGACTATAACATCACATTCAAACTCTCTTAAATCTTGATAACCTATCATTGTAGCAGCAGTAACTGATCTAACAACTGTGTCAGACACTTGTTGTCTTATATAGGCATTGCTGGCTGCAATGCTGTATTCTGCCTGTTTAGACATTTCTGTATTTGTATATGCATGCGTATACAGTTTCTTTGGTGTTTCAGTATATAATACCCCCCCACCCCTTTCTTTAAATGAGTGTACTACAGTTAAATTTGCTCACATTTGCAATATGGGTCTGAAATTTGAGATGCGGCACTCCCAGCCTTCATGGATAGGATTTTCAGGCTTCTAAAGAGAGCAATTATGATAATTGCCAATACAAGCAGATGCCAGTGCTGTAGACTACTTCAAAAATTAAAAAATTACTGACTGTGTATTTGTTGTATGACTATAAGACTATAATATTTGTAAAAGAGAATGATGAAATAAGTGCAATGAACAGAGAGATCCATAATTACTGTACAGAAGCCAGATGTGACTATCGTAGGATAGTTACTAACAAAGGAGCTATAGATTACAGTTCCTTTGAAACTGGGAGACAACTCCATAACAAGTTTCCATATAATATAAAGCAGCTCCATGGAAATCTTTTTAAGGGCAAGTTTCTAAATGGAAGTCTTTGAGTACAAGAGTTGTTATGGTGGTAATGGTGTCGTGAGAGGGTTTATTGTGTGGTGTACATGAAAAATTTGTTGTGTTGATGTTAATGTTGTTTGACCATAGCATTCCACTGCCTGCTACTGAAAGTTGGAATATAATGGAAGTTGATAGTGGATCAAAAGTAATAAAAGAAAGTGCAGAGGTAGTAACCCATACAGTAGACTCCAATCCAGGAAGTCCGCAGAAGTCGTCAAAAGACCTGTGGAATGACTAAGAAGAGAAGCTTTAAAATTGGAAGAAGAAAGGGACACACTTCTTACAACGTTAAACACACTTAAGAATTCTGAGATGATGATTGAATTGTCTGAAAGTGATAGGGAGCATGTGTTGCACTATGCAGATCATATAGCTAACCACTGTTTAACTGTGGAGGTCCTTGTGAAGACTACACATGATGGAACCCAGGAGGCAGATCTGCATCAAGTGAATGGTTTTATTGATTCACTTGTAATCAGATTACGTGAAGATCATTTTGGAAAAAAATCCAAGTGTATCGCATTCATGAATTTGTGTTCATCACATACATCCATTGGAAACATTGACAAGAATTTTGAAAGTACAATCTTGGGCTGTACACTGGATGATCAGAAAAGGATAAAGAAATGGTTGCAAGGTTTATTAGATTACATAGACACTTTGTCTGTGTAGAAGTTATGTTGTGTCTTCCAAGAGTGATGAGATTGCACAGTTTTAGCACTGGAAATGCTTTACAAAATTCCATTCCCAATATTTACAGTATAAGCATCGTAATTGAGACACAACAATTGACAAGAACAAACTTAGAATTAAGTTTCAGAAATATTACAATTTTTGTGTTTCAGCTTTTGTGGCTAATTTGGGAAAGCATATTCGATGTGTTGTAAAGGAATTTCATTTGTATTGTTATTTTATAGCTGTTCATAGTTAATGTAAAAATTGCACAGCTGCTTTGGAAATATGGATGACATTTATTGCTTCATATAAAGACAGTTTATGACACTGTGAGGTTACTAGTAAAGACATAACTACCACTGGTAGCAATTATGTTTAGAATATAATATATCAAAGACATCATATTGAGGAATATAGGTGATATAACTTCATATTAGTTAAATGTCATTCTTTGTTTCAGATATGTGATATTTTATGAAATAAAACAGTTAGTTACATCTTTCAAAAACGTGTTTACTGCCATAGTGGTGTGAACATTTTTCATTTGTGAAAATTGTGGTTTTCAGTATTTTCTTATCAATTGTTTTATTGGAAATCGAGCAATATTAACAGTTGGCTGGAAATGGTAGGTGCTATCATTTCTGCCGTCCTAGATTTTGTTGCTTAAATATAAATTTTCTAAAGCTTGAATTATATTTGGCCAGGAAAATCCATTTTTGCTTATGGGGTGCTGGAGAATAACTTCTTGTGACATAAGATTTGCACTATGTCAGATAGAATCAATTGATAGTTTACTTAACTGCATTTAAATGCAGTAGAACAACAGTGATCTTGTACTTAAAACTCCTCTGCTCATTTATTTTGGCAAAAGTAAAGCATTTGCAAAATATTAAGGTAGCTCTTGGATAAAGCATTATGTTGTAGGCAGTTTCAAATTACTGTTACTGGAAACATCACTCGTGTGTAAGTGTGGGAACTGGAAAATTAGTTTAAGTTTGATAGAGGCATCATAACTAACTAATTTGCTGAATGTCCATCAGTTTCAGCTGAAAATGTTGCTACCAGCTCACTGCCTTTTTTATGATACTTATGAATTTTAGATGGTGTAGTAATTTGTCTTAAAAGTGATAACTTTTAATTCCTTAAAAGTATCAATAATAAGCATAAGCTCTCCTTGTTTCACTGCTAATTTCTTCTTAAATACATCGAATGATCATATTCTACATTATTTTCAAACAAAAATTTTGGTGCAAATGTATATGCAGCTTTGTTGCAGTAAATCTATTTTTATACAGTTATAATATTATAATAGTGGCTTATTACATATGTTTTGTAGTGTGTACAGGAATAATCCTCAGTAAATTGACATAAATTATTGCTTCTATGCTTCATATTCAAATTAGAAGGAGTTTAATAACTTGAAAATTTCAGGCTTGGAAATAATATGAGAGTACCTTAATTAAACAGACATTACTTTTTGCAAGTTTCTGACATAGAAGTGCTTGTAACTTGAGCTTGTTATCTTGGTGTTTGCTGCGTAGCTTAAAGTTTCCGACATATGAAAGTCAGAAGGATGTGACATTTCTTACCTTCAGTACTTAAACTATTTATGTATTTTATATTCTGTATTGTCACACATTATGCAAGTTCCTGATGCCTTAAAAAATAAAAAAAGATTTTTGTAATTGCTGTATGGTTTGCACACATCTTCCTCACTTGGGGCACATGGTTAATTCACTAATTATTTTGCAGTGTACTATGAATGACAACAACTGTTCCATTATTGTATTGCAAAATAAGAATGATTAAAATACATAATTGTGCCAAACAGTTGTTAATTGAAAAATGTTTATACTCACTTAAAGAATTCTGAGCTGCAATATAAATAGTTTCACTTTTTTAAATTACAGTATATTAGTGGTAGCAAATCTTTATATTAGAGAGTGTAGTGTGCTACTTGATTTATATGTTACTGTAAAAGTAAGATAATTGGTAAATCCTAGAATTAACCAGTGAAATCTAAGATTTACCATTGATGTGTAGTATAAATTTCTAATTATATGCATAGATTTTGAACTTCTACCAAGAGACATTGGTAAACTTTAGGATTTACCAATGCAAACTGGTAAAAGCTGGGTCAAAGACTCCTGCATCCATCGTGCAGGTTCAGACAGGTTTCATTGTTGCCAGTTTTGTGTTTAGAAGAGTTTCTTTGTTGGCAATTATGAGTTCTCAGTCTGCTCATGGCTGCTTAGTTTCAGTACATCCTAAAATTTACCAACGTCTCTTGGTAAAAGTTCAAAATCTATACATACAATAAGAAATTTCGGACTTTTACCATACCGTGATGGTAAGTCTTAAGTTTCACCAATTAATTCTAGGATGTACCAATCATCTTACTTTACAGTAGCATATGTATTTATTAATTATGTTTATGGCATGATATCAACAAAAAAATGCAAAAAAAATTATGATGTCAAAGACTGTAAAGTTAATACGAACAAATAAAGATTATTGTTGTTGTTGTTGTTGTTATTGTTATTATTTCTATTTTTCTCAGACCTTAGGTCTGGTTAAAAATGGAAAGTGACACAGACCTTGATCAAGCGTGACTTCCTTTTAACTGTATGGTATATGTTACATTGTATTTAGGAACTTTCAGGTTATTGAACACGTATCAATAATTACGGATTTCTATAGTTGTATATATACGTTTGGGTGTAGCTGTATTGTGTTGATGTACTGGTGGATATTGTGTGGTATGACTCCTATAGTTGATAGTATAATCGGTATAATGTTAACTTTATACTGATGCCACATGTCCTTGACTTCCTCAGCCAGTTGGATGTATTTTTCAATTTTTTCTCCTGTTTTCTTCTGTATATTTGTTGTATTGGGTATGGATATTTCGATTAGTTGTGTTAATTTCTTCTTTTTATTGGTGAGTATGATGTCAGGTTTGTTGTGTGGTGTTGTTTTATCTGTTATAATGGTTCTGTTCCAGTATAATTTGTATTCATCAGTCTCCAGTACATTTTGTGGTGCATACTTGTATGTGGGAACGTGTTGTTTTATTAGTTTATGTTTTATGACAAGTTGTTGATGTATTATTTTTGCTACATTGTCATGTCTTCTGGGGTATTCTGTATTTGCTAGTATTGTACATCCACTGTTTCTATTTGTTGTTTGCAAAGTCTGCATTTATTTGTTGTGGTATTGGGATCTTTAATAATATGCTTGCTCTAATATCTGGTGTTTATTGTTTGATCCTGTATTGCAGTCATGAATCCTTCCATCTCACTGTATATATTGCCTTTTCTTAGCCATGTGTTGGATGCATCTTGATCGATGTGTGGCTGTATTAGATGATACGGGTGCTTGCCATGTAGTGTTTTCTTTTTCCAATTTATTTTCTTCATATCTGTTGATGTTATGTCATCTAAAGGGTTGTAGAAGTAGTTATGAAATTGCAGTGGTGTAGCCGATGTATTTATATGAGTGATTGCTTTGTGTATTTTGCTAGTTTCTGCTCGTTCTAGAAAGAATTTTCTTAAATTGTCTACCTGTCCATAATGTAGGTTTTTTATGTCGATGAATCCCCTTCCTCCTTCCTTTCTGCTTAATGTGAATCTTTCTGTTGCTGAATGTATGTGATGTATTCTATATTTGTGGCATTGTGATCGTGTAAGTGTATTGAGTGCTTCTAGGTCTGTGTTACTCCATTTCACTACTCCAAATGAGTAGGTCAATACTGGTATAGCATAAGTATTTATAGCTTTTGTCTTGTTTCTTGCTGTCAATTCTGTTTTCAGTATTTTTGTTAGTCTTTGTCTATATTTTTCTTTTAGTTCTTCTTTAATATTTGTATTATCTATTCCTATTTTTTGCCTGTATCCTAGATATTTATAGGCATCTGTTTTTTCCATCGCTTCTATGGAGTCACGGTGGTTATTCAATATGTAATCTTCTTGTTTAGTGTGTTTTCCCTTGACTATGCTATTTTTCTTACATTTGTCTGTTCCAAAAGCCATATTTATATCATTGATGAATACTTCTGTTATCTTTAGTAATTGGTTGAGTTGTTGATTGGTTGCTGCCAGTAGTTTTAGATCACCCATGTATAGCAAATGTATGATTTTGTGTGGGTATGTTCCAGTAATATTATATCCATAATTTGTATTATTTAGCATGTTGGATAGTGGGTTCAGAGCAAGACAGAACCAGAAAGGACTTAATGAGTCTCCTTGGTATATTCCACGCTTAATCTGTATTGGCTGTGATGTGATATTATCTGAATTTGTTTGGATATTAAGTGTGGTTTTCCAGTTTTTCATTACTATGTTTAGGAACTGTATCAATTTAGGATCTACTTTGTATGTTTCCAATATCTGTAGTAACCATGAGTGGGGTACACTATCAAAAGCTTTTTGGTAATCAATGTATGCATAGTATAGCGACCTTTGTTTAGTTTTAGCTTGATATGTCACCTCTGCATCTATTATCGTTGCTCTTTACATCCTCGTGCTCCTTTGCAACAGCCTTTTTGTTCTTCATTTATAATTTTGTTCTGTGTTGTATGTGTCATTAATTTCTGTGTAATGACTGAAGTTAATATTTTGTATATTGTTGGTAGGCATGTTATGGGGCGATATTTAGCTGGGTTTGCTGTGTCTGCTTGATCTTTAGGTTTCAGATAAGTTATTCCATGTGTAAGTGTATCAGGGAATGTGTATGGGTCTGCAATGTAACTGTTAACTAATTTAGTTAGATGTGAATGTGCTGAGGTGAATTTCTTTATCCAGAAATTTGCTATTTTATCTTTTCCAGGGGCTTTCCAATTGTGAGTAGAATTAATTGCTTGGGTGACTTCATGTTGCAAAATTACTTCAGGCATTTGTGGTAACATCTTGTATGTATCTGTTTCTGCTTGTATCCACCGTGCATGCCTGTTATGTTGTACCGGGTTTGACCATATGTTGCTCCAGAAGTTTTCCATGTCTGTTATGTTTGGTGAATTGTCTATTTTAATGTGTGTGTTATCTATTGTCTGGTAAAATTTCTTTTGGTTTGTGTTGAATGTTTGGTTTTGTTTCCTTCTATTTTCACTTTTTTTGTATCTTCTAAGCCGTTTGGCCAATTCTTGTAATTTCTGCTTCTTTTCATCTAATTGCTCTATCACTTCTTATTGTGAGATTTTACCTAACCTTTTTCGTTTTTTTCTGACATTTCATTTCTTATAAATTGTGTTAGCTGTCCGATGTCTTTTCTCAGTTTTTCTATTCTGATATGTAGCCTGTGTTGCCATGCTGGTTTTGTGGGTTTCTTCTGTGTGTTGGTTGGTTCTGATCTCTGCCTAGTGTGTATATTTAGTGAAGTGAGTGCTCCTACATAAACAAGTAGTTGTAACTCTTCCATAGTTGTGTTTTCATTTATTTTGATGTGTATGATTGTGTTGATAGTTTTTATTGTTGTTTCGACTTTTGGGTTATTTGGCGGTCTATGCAAGAATGGTCTAATGTCTGTATTCGTGTCTTTGTATTCTACATATGTCAGCTGAAATTTTTCTTCTATATCTAACATGTGTGTCACTTCATGTTCTATTTGTGCTTGTTCTGGTGGCTGTCTTAAGATTTTGTTTTCCTCTGACTGTTTAATTGATGCATGTTGTTCTTTGTTTGTTTGCTCTGGGATGTTTGAGTCCATTACTGTATTTTCTTCTTCTTCTGAGTGCACATTATTTTGTTCCAGTATTTGTTGTACTTGTTGTTTGATGTTTTCTAATTCTGACTGGGGTATCCTGTTATTTTTTATTATTACACGGATCTGATCAGCTAGTCGTTGTTCTGTTAAAAATTTTAATTCGGGGTATCTGGTAATAAATGTTGTGTATACTTGTGATCTGTATCCAGTTGTGTTGGTTCCTAGGTTTGTTGCTTGGTAATAACAGAACATGAGGTGTCGATTAACTTCATCTGACCATCTCATCCTCTGTCTTTGTTTTCCTTCTAGGGTGGTTGCATGAAGCATATCCTGCAAAACACCTCTATTTGGATTTGAATCATTTTCCAGTTGGCTAGCAGTGTCATTACCATTGTGGGCGGGCATAGGGTTCAAGCGTCATCTCTGACCATGACGGTGCTTGTCCGAGGCTTCTTTAGTTCTGTCCTGAACCAACTAATCACACTAAAAGGGGGGTTAGCCCTATTAGTGGTTTGTTCTTTTTGTCGCCTTTTATGACTGGCAGAACATACCGGAGGCCTATTCTTTTCCCGGGCCTCCACGGGAACTATTATTATAATTATTATTATTATTATTATTGACTGATCACAGTATTCAGGAAATCCAGATTTGAGTTCTAGTCTGGCAGGAATTTCAGTTGACACTAAATATTTATTACAGTTTTTAGGAATGGCTTTTTAGATAAGATTTCCATTAATTTTCCAGGCAGGAGTCCCTATTGCTTGAGCCATTTCTATGGGTAGCTTTTCAAAGCCCCACACTGAGATACAGGGCTACATTCTGTGCTCATCAACTGTGTTTTCATAGTAAATGTCTTCCCACTGCCCCTAATGTGTCTCAAGTTTTAGAGAACTTTTCATTTATTTTTCATGTAGGGTACATTTATGTGTGAGCTACAATGTATTTTAGAATCTCTAAGAGTTACGTTGAATTTAAAATTGCCAGAACTTCTACTAAAGAGAAATGGAAAATGTTCTTACCATTTTAAACATTTATGTTACACTTTCTTCAACAAAATTGTTGCACAAAACATTCAACCTATTGAAATGATTAGTTGATATATCTGACTGTTTTAGGGTCAATTAAATCAAAAAGTTCTGTTCCTGTTTGAATTCACAAATCTAAATTGTTGTAGAGGCAAACAAGCAGTTTAGCTGGTATGTCTGTATTGAATGATTGTATTGTTTTTTTTTTTTGTTTTTTTTTTAAGGGCCTGAACATGCTGTTGGATGTTGGTGCTGATCCCAGTAGTGTGGATGACTGTGGAGTGTCACTGCTTCACATGTTGGCTTCTAGGTCTGTGGACCATAAGGTAATGTAATTTTGTTTGTGTCAAAAGTTAAGGATTCTTTGAGACCTATGAAACCACTTTACACATCGAGATAATGTGTACGGTGTCAATATTGCAACTCATGACACTGTAAGTTTATCAGAAAACTCATCATGGCTTGTGAGTGACAAATATTGTGTACAGTGTGTCAGTACTGGTGGCATACAGACTGCCTGTATAAGAATAGAGGTCCTCTCATGGTGATATAGGATGCACACTAGATCCCCACACTTGTAGATTGACTCATTTGATCCACTGAATGTGGTCTGAAATAATGCTGCCAATTGCCCTTTGAGGGTTGGAAATGATCTGTGGCAATGGTACACTTTCTCAGTGTAGAACATTTTGTGCATCTTCAATTGGATTTAAGTGTAAGGAGCGAGTTGATCATTCTAGATGCATGTAGAAACTCATCTTATGTAGCTAATTTGCTTTGGATCTTCTCTATCTCTTCTATCAACCCTATCTGGTACGGATCCCACACTGCTGAGCAATATCAAGCAGTGGGCAAACAAGTGTACTGTAACCTATTTCCTTTGTTTTCAGATTGCATTTCCTCAGGATTCTTCCAATGAATCTCAGTCTGGCATCTGTTTTACCAATGATCAACTTTATATGATCATTCCATTTTAAATCACTCCTACCAGCATCCATGATGTCAGTGATTCAGCCAGTTAATGCCACAGTTGCTCTGCAAGTTGTCTGGCCTGAAGTGATGCGATACTGCAAGGACTCGAACTCACATGGCTTGCCAGCACTGCAATACTGGATGACATACACATCCGATACTGGATGACGCAAAATATCTAAAGGCCAGATACAACATGTTCACTTCAATTTGATCATCCCCTTGCTGGAGTGAGAAGATTACCATATATTCTTTCTGTGATGATGATGAGGGCATTTGTACAGCTGTGGATATCGTGTTTCGGCATTCATCACTACCGAAGTGGGTTGCCAGTTTGAGTCCATACCGTTTGTTCTCCAAGCTATATAACCTCTGCAGCATTGAGTGCTGCCACACCACAGCCTGCCCCTTCACAGTGCGGTGGACTGGCAGAACACTGTCTTCAAATATTTGAGGCAGCACTTATGAACCCTGGGAGCCAGTGGACAGAGTCCTTACCCTGGGTTCTACTTAGTGTCTGTTATACATTCAAAGAAGACTTCAAAGCATCTTTGCCAGAGATTTTATATGGAAAGCCACTCAACGTACCAGCAGATTTCATATATCTAGTACAACCACCAGCAACTACAGAGCTACAAGCAATACCCCATGGAGTGAAATACCATACTGCATGAATGTGAATACTGCAGCCCCTGTCCTGCAGCTTACCAAAATTTGTTGTACACAAAGTCCTGTCAGACTGTGAGTGCATAATGTTACAGAACAATACAATCAGACTAGCACTGCATATTTTGGACCACACAGAGTACTAAATCTGGGAGACATTACATTCAGTATACTACCAAATGTGAAGCCAGTCACCATTCCCAAGCATCACTTGAAACACACATGGATTTTGTGAGATACACCCAGCACACATGATGCAACAGTTGCTTGAACAGAAAATAACACTCACATTGCCATGTTGCATGGTGGAACTTCAAACATTCAGTATACTACAGCATTTTAAGCTGAACCTTGATGTGCAACAATTCCAGCCAAATGGAGTAAGTGTAAATTTGGTGGACGATTTTGTCATCATTGAAAGACAGCATGAGGAATGGCAGGTAGAGAACTGCTTTATTTAGAGAAAGTTCACTCACAGCTAGAAGCTACACAGTGGCATTGAATCAGGGCTGATAATATCAAACCTATAAACCAGTGGTTTCATAATCCTCACAGCTGGTAGGAAACAGTCTCCTCGCAAGTACACATGAAGAAAAAGACAACACCACACCACCTCTTTCATCACCACCACAACCAACCAGTCCACAACAATGACAAGAACAACCAGAGAACTTCAACACTGACCAGCAAACCTGCTATAGGCTTATCTGACACCCCACATACATTACCCATTATCACCTGTGCTAAAGGAAGGGAGAAATGGAGGGGAAACCATTACAATGTTTCTTCTCCAAGAAATGGTCCTGTCATTTACTTCCTTGCAGCTAGCATGGTACCACTGGTCATGCACAACTGTGCATAGAATACATCAGCATCTGTGAACTCCATCAACCTCACTGTGCCATCAGTTTCCCACTGCCAGTGCCCTGCACTGGGGCGAGGGGAGGGTGGAGGTGTCTGTGAGGCTTCACCGTAAATGATGTAAAATATTACATAAATAAGACTCTTTGGCAGTGATATGTGTTCAGCCCTCCCTCAGGAAGGAATATCTTTGACACACTAGCCTGCTCAGTTTACTGTGGACAGTTGTATTATGCACATGCGTTTCTGTTGTACATCCATTGTTGGTAATTTTGTGTATTAACTGCATTTACTAGCATTCTGCTTCATTCCGCAAGCATTCCCCATTGAATCACTACACATATATGACTGAATACAGGATTTTAGTCAACACTATTGAGGTACTTAATTACATTTTTAATTTCCTTACCAGAGCCTGAAATAATTGCAATTTGTCTGTATCTATGAGGCATTGCTACTTGTATATGCTCTATTATTGTAACCCTTGAACTGTTCATGCCAGTCTTTTGAGCCACCTCAAGAAAGTGATTATTAAATGTGAGTTGGAAAGCGAAAAGGGACCTCTTTTCAGTATAAGCAAATACATTCAATGATGACTAAAATATTGGTTTTAGTTTTTTTTATGTTTTGTAATAGTTTATTGAATTCTGTTGTTTGAATCCAACAAGACTCAATAATATCATTGAAAGCAATCAATGCCAATCTTCTGCAAAGGGGCATCTTGTCATTATGAGGAAATAACACTGACCCGACTAGAGGCCCTTTTTCAAAATTTCACAGCTGTGTATGCAACACTTCACAAAATCTTATGGTCTATGGGTAGCATCTTTGATTCATAATCAAAATGTCTTTGGTCCCGGGTTTGAATCCCACCACTGCTTAAATTTTGATTAATAATCAGCATTGGCAGCCAAAGACATCCGGCATAAGAAGTCACCCCTCATTCTGCCAATGACCTTGTCAAAGAGGCGAAGGTGTGGACAGAGGTTCAGGGCACTCTCTTGTCCTAGGGTTGGGAAACTGCCCCTAAAGGTGGAGCTCAGGAATAGAGAAATACAAATCGCTGAGGAATGAAATAAATAGGAAGTGCAGGGAAACTATGACAAAACGGCTACAGGAAAAATGTGAAGACAGCAAAAAAGAAATGATTGTTGGAAGCACAGACTCAGCATACAGGAAATTCAACAGCATGAGGATGCAGAAGACAATGGAAACCACTGCATTAAAGACACACAACGTGTATCCATAGGCCTGTAATTGAAGAAGTGTCATGATGATCACTCCATTGGCAAAATATTCCAAAAGTCCTCCATTTGTATCTCCAAGAAGGGACTTCCAACAGGAAGGTTACTAAGAGAAAAAGATTTAATAATCAATGGAAGGACAATGTTCTGTGAGTCAGGGCATGGAACATCAGAAAATTGAATGTGGTAGGGAAACTAGAAGATCTGAGAAGGGAAATGCAAAGAATTGATCTCGACATAGTAGAGGTTAGTGAAGTGAAGTGGAAAGAAGATAAGGATTTCTGATCAGATAAGTATATGGTAATATCAACAGCAGCAAAAAATGGTATAACAGGAGTAGAATTCGTTATGAATAGGAGGGTAGGGCAGAAAGTGTGTTACTTAAACAGTTCAGTGATAAGGTTGTTCCTATCAGAATCGGCAGCAAACCAGCACCGACAATGATAGTGCAGGTATACAAGCCGATGTCGCAAGCTGAAGATGAAGATGAAGAGATAGAGAAAGTGTATGAGGATATTGAAAGGGTAACACAGTATGTAAAGGGATATGAAAATCTAATAGTAATGGGAGACTGGAATCCAGTTGTAGGGGAAGGAGTAGAAGAAAAGGTTACAGAAGACTATGGGCATGGGACAAGGAAAGGGAGAGCAGAAAGACTAATTGAGTTCTGTAACAAGTTTCAGCTGGTAATAGTGAATATTCTGCTCAAGAATCACAAGAGGAGGAGGTATACTTGGAAAACGCCGAGAGATATGGGAAGATTTCAGTTAGATTACATCATGGTCAGACAGAGACTCCAAAATCAGATACTGGATTCTAATGCATACTCAGGAGCAAACATAGACTCAGATTACAATATAATAGTGATGAAGAGTATTCTGAAGATTAAGACATTATTCAGAAAGAATCAATACACAAAGAAGTGGGATACGGAAGTACTAAGGAATGACAAGATACAGTTGAAGTTCTCTAAGGCTATAGCTACAGCAATAAGGAATAGCTCAGTAGGCAGTACAGTTGAAGAGGAGTGGAAATTTCTAAAAAGGGTCATCACAGAAGTTGGGAAGGAAAACATAGGTACAAAGAAGGTAACTGTGAAGAAATCATGGGTAACAGCAGAAGAAATACTTCAGCTTATTGATGAAAGGATGAAGTACAAAAATGTTCTGGGAAACTCAGGAATAGAGAAATACAAGTCACTGAGAAATGAAATAAATAGGAAGTGCAGGGAAGCTAAGACAAAATGTGTGCAGGAAAAATGTGAAGACAGTGAAAAAGAAATGATTGTTGGAAGCACAGACTCAGTATACAGGAAACAAACTTAGGTGACATTAAAAGCAAGGGTGATAACAGTAAGAGAGGAATTCCACTGTTAAATGCAGAGGAGAGAGTGGATAGGGGAAAAGAATACATTGAAAGCCTCTATGAGGGGGGAAGAATTGTCTGATGTGATAGGAGAAGAAACAGGAGTCGATTTAGAAGAGATAGGGGATCCAGTATTAGAATCAGAATTTAAAAGACCTTTGGAGGACTTAAGAACAAATAAGACAGAAGGGTTAGATAACATTCCATCAGAATTTCTAAACTCATTGGGGGAAGTGGCAACAAAATGACTATTCTCGTTGGTGTGTAGAATGTATGAGTCTGGCAACATACCATCTGACTTTTGGAAAAGCATCATCCACACAATTCCGAAGATGGCAAGAGCTGACAAGTGTGAGAATTACCACGCAATCCACTTAACAGCTCATGCATCCAAGTTGCTTACAAGAATAATATACAGAATAATGTGAAAAATATGTAAAAATCAGCCGGTTGGTTACATATTTTTCAAATTTGTGTATACGGTTGCTGCAAATGTGAGACATGTTCAAAATTGTACAGAAGACTGGAAAAGAAAATTGAGGATGCACTAGATGACAATCAGTTTGGCTTTAGGAAAGGTAAAGGCACAAGACAGGCAATTCTGACTTTGTGGTTAATAATGGAAGCAAAGCTGAAGAAAAATCAAGACACGTTCATAGGCTTTGTCAACCTGGGGAAAGCATTCAATAATGTAAAATGATGCAAGATGTTCAAAATTCTGAGAAAAGTAGGGGTAAGGTATGGGGAGAGATGGGTCATTTACAATATGTACAAAAGCCAACAGGGAATGATAAGAGTGGAAGACCAAGAACAAAGTGCTTGTATTAGAAATGATGTAATGTAAGGATGTAGCCTTTTCCTCCTACTGTTCAATCTGTACATCGAGGAAGCAATGATGGAAATAAAAGAAAGGTTCAGGAGTGTAATTAAAATTCAAGGTGAAATGATATGAGTGATACAATTCACTGATGGCGTTGCTATCCTGAGTGAAAGTGGAAAAGAATTAACATGATCCGCTGAACAGAATGAACAGTCTAATGAGTAAAGAATATGGATTAAGAGTAAATAAAAGAAAGACAAAAGTTATGAGAAGTAGTAGAAATGAGAACAGTGAGAAATTTAACATCAGGATTGATGGTCACGAAGTAGACGAAGTTAAGGGATTTTGCTACCTAGCCAGTAAAATAACCACTGATAGAGTGAGCAAGGAGGACGTCAAAAGTAGACTAGGAATGGCAAAAAGGGCATTCCTGGCCAAGAGAAGTCTACTAATATCAAATGTCGGCTTTAATTTGTGGAAGTAATTTCTGAGAAAGTATGACTGGGGTACAGCATTGTATGTTAGTGAAACATGAACTGTGGGAAAACTGGAACGGAACAGAATCAAAGCATTTGAGCTACAGACAAATGTTAAAAATTAGGTGAACTGATAAAGTAAGGAAAGAGGAGGTTCTGGGCAGAATCAGTGAGGAATGGATTATGTGGAAAACACTGGTAAGGAGAAGGAACAGGAGGATAGGATGTCTGTTAAGACGTGAGGGAATGACTTCCATGGTACTAAAGGGAGCCGTAGAGGGCAAAAACTGTAGAAGAAGACAGAGATTGGAATAGATCCAGCAAATAATTGAGGATGTAGGTTGCAAGTGCTACTCTGAGATGAAGAGGTTACCACAGGAGAGGAATTTGTGGCAGGTCGCATGAAACCAGTCAGAAGACTGATGGGAAAAAAATGGCTTTTTAAGGAGCTCTGAGTTGTTTTGTACAAAAGAGAAACATTTTATAATTAGTTCCAAATGAAACAAGTGGTCCATTTTTATATTAGAGTTATAAATGACTACAGATGTTGCCATTTTGCAATTGGTCATAATATAGACAATGTCACCATCATCATTTAATAGTTCCAGTTTCCCATGTACTGGTAATGAGCCTCTTCCACTTCGTCCTGTCCAGATACACCTGTTCATGGAGAACATCATCCACTGTTCATCCTCTGATCACTAGATCAGCCTTGATCAAGTCCATCCATCAGGTTTGAGGTCTTCCTTGTGGAAATTTCGTCTCTGCTGCTTGCAGTCTTGATGATTCTCTTTTTGTAAGGGTGCATGTTTCAATACCACAGGTCAATCTTCTTCTTCTTCTTCTTTCTTCTTTACCATCGCCTTGTCCCACATCACATAGGGTCGGCATTGCTCTTCTGGGTCCTTCTCCTCCATAGTACTCTATCTATTGTCTCTTTCTTCTTCCATCCTTTCTCCCTTAAGTCCCCGGATATCTTATCCTTCCACCTCATCTTTGGTCTTCCTCTCCTTCTCGCTCCTTCAATCTTTATATCTTCACCTCTGTTTCCGATATACTCTTCCCCTTTCCTCTGTAAGTGTTAGTACCACCTTAGTCTGCTCTCTTGTATATTTCTCCCCATGGGTCCCACTTTCAAAGCTCCTCTAACAAATTCATTTCTAATCCTGTCCTTCCTTGTTACCCCACACATCCACCTCAGCATCCTCATTTCCTCCACTTCCATCTTCCTTTCCTGGGCTACTGTGATTGGCCATGTCTCTGCCACGTATATCATAGCAGTCCTTACCACTGACTTGTACACTTTCCCTTTCAAGCCAATGCTCACCTTCTTGTCATACAACACTCCACTCATTTTCCTCCAGTTGTTCCAACCGCAATTTATTCGGTGTTGTATCTCGCTTTCCAGTCCTCTGTCCCTCTGTATGTATGACCTCAGGTATTTCAATTTGCAGACCAATTTCAGCTCATCATCCTGGATCTTGCAAGACCTCATCTGCATATCCTTCAGTGCTAAATATTCGACTTTGTCCTGCTAATTTTCATCTCTCTTTCTTCTAGTGCCTTCCTCCAATCCTCCAGCTTTTCCTCAAGTTTGTCAATGCTCTGCTCACAAAGAACTACATAATCCGCAAACATCCGCATTCCACGGCGCTTCCTTCTTCACATCTTTCACCGACACATCCATAATCAGGTCAAAGAGGTAGGGACTAAGCACAAACCCTTGACGTAACCCTACTTTTAATAGAAACTCCTTTGTCATGCCCACACTACTTCTCACCTGTGTCATTGCTCCTCTGTACATTTCCTTCACTAACCTCACATACTTCTCTGGCACGCACTGCTCTCTCATGCTTCTCCATATTCCTTCCCTTGGGAGTCTGTCATATGTTTTCTCCAAATCAATGAAAGCCATATGTAGATCAGCTTGTAGCTTCCCGTGTCTCTCCACTATCCACCTTAAAGCATGTATTGCATCAATTGTTCCTCTTCCAGGCATTAACCCAAACTGTTCTTCACACACCACAGTCTCCTTTTGTAATCTTGCTTCTATAACTCTTTCCCAAATTTTCATTGTGTGCCATCAGTTTAATACCTCTATAGTTAATGCAGTCCTGCACATCACCTTTCCCCTTAAATATTGGGATCAGTACACTAGTTCTCCACTCGTCTGGCATCTCCTCCTGTTGCCAAATCTTCTTCATTAAATCCAAAAGGAGCTCAATTCCCTTTTTACCGAGACACTTCCATACCTCAATGGGGATCTGGTCTGGGCCAACTGCCTTCCCATTTTTCATCTTTTCAACTGCCCGTTCGACTTCATCTCTACTTATATTCATCATTAATCCTTCATTTGCCCCTCCTTCCTCAGTTTTCACTCTTACATTTTCTGCATTCAGCAATTTCTCAAAATAATTCAACAACCTGTGGATTATTTTTCCATGGTCATGCAGAATTATTCCTGTTTCATCTTTAATTTGTTTTATTGCTGTTAGATCCTTAGAAACTTTATCTCTTGATTTGCCTATCTGTATCAGTTGTCTCATATCCTGATTTTTCTGTAGTTGTTTGTGTGCCTCCCTTACTGATCTGGCTTTAGCTTTAGCCATGGCTCATTTTGTCTCCTTTTTTGCACTTTTGTATGCTTGCCCATCCTCAGCGCTTCTGGACATACCCCACTTCCTCTTAGTGTCTTTCTTTTCCTTCAGAACCTTCTGCACCTCTTCATTCCACCATCATGCTTCCTTACCTTATGGCACTCCTCTGCCAGATGTTAACCCAAACACTTCCTCCCCGGTCTTCCTTATAATAGCACTATTTACTTTCCACCACTCCTGCACACTCTCTGCCAATTTTACTTTTCCCAGTACTTTTTCAGTAAACTCCTCTCTCAAATTTTTATCCTTTAATCTCCACCACTTAATTTTCCTTTCAGGTTGATTTATGTTTCTCTGTCTTTTACATACTTTCATCTCACAATCCGCTACAATCAACTTATGTTGTGTTGCTATTCCTTCGCTGTATATGACCTTAGTCTTCTGCACCTCCCCACTATTTTTCCTTCTACATAATATGTAATGAATTTGGCTTTTATTTTCGCCACTCATGTATGTTATTAGTTTTTCTCTTTTACTTTGGAAGTAGGTATTCGTAATCATTAGATCAAAAGCCACTGCAGACTCCACTATCTTTTTTCCTTCCTCATTTCTCTCGCCATACCCCCATCCTCCATGCCACCTCTCTTCTCACCTTCCCTCCCGCCAACATGACAATTTAGATCCCCTTCGACTATCACTCTTTCATTCTCTGGTATTCCAACCATTACTCCATCCAAATCTCTCCAAAATTTTTCCTTCTCATCCTCCGAAGATCCTGCTTGGGGTGCATAGACTGTCAGCACTGTTACCATTTCTCCGCCAAACATCATCTTAACATACATGATCCTATCATTTACTCTGCTGACTTCACATACCTCTTCTTGAAGCTCTCTGTGCAAAATAACTCCAACTTGATTCTGGTCTTGCACTATTATAAAGTAGCTTATAGCCTTCAGCTAAGATCTTTGCCTTATTGCCCTTCCATCTTGTCTCTTGCACACACAAAGCATTTATCTTCCTCCTCTGCATCATGTCTACTATCTCTCTTCTCTTTCTCGTCATCATTCCCACGTTTACAGTTCCCACTCTGATCTTGAACACTTTTGGATCCTTTGCAAAATACCTCACCCAGAGATCCGAATGGGAGGCTGTTACTCTGGAACATTTATCTTGAGAAGCATCCATCATTCCTCTTATTTTGGCAATGTTTTTTACAGCCGGATACCCTTCCTGCCACCAACCCCCTTCCCTTGTTAGAGGGGTGGAGGCTTGCTAGTTTTGGTCCGCCCTGGGTATTTTATTTCCCCAGTACCCACCATATCTGGTGAGCGTTCCCCTATCCACCACCTGGGGAGGCGCCTGATGGGAGACTAGCAACTCCACATGGGTTCAATACCACAGGTCAATATTGGTATGAAATATCTATTAAACATCATCAGTTTGGCCGGTTTTGGGATCAAGTCATCCCATAAAAGTGATCTTACTTGTTCGTAGAATTCAGATCCTTTTCTTTCACTCTGTTGGTGATTTCATTTCTGACAAAGTTATCACTGGAAATTACACTCTCAAGGTAAGGAAAACTGTCCACACCATCCAGTTGGTGGTCTCCTAGTTGTACACTTGCTTGTTGCCCATATCTGTTGACTGCCATTGCCACTGTCTTGGTCTTGCTGATGTTGAGGTTATATTTCTGGAACTGAGAATGACATAGAATATAAACACCAGTAATCTGCCAAAAGAAAACAGCACAGAGTTCACTAATTTCTCTCAATCTGGGACCAATTTTGTTGGTTTTAAATTTATGTAGACTGCAATTTACTGTAGGTCTGAAGGGGAAAACCACATTATATGTAATGTTAACTTAAAAAATATGGTAACATTTGAAAAGGACATTTTAAAGGTAACATATATGCAAAATTTGTTTCTTAAAAATCTCCAATGAAAGAATGGTAATAAAGTGAAACTTTGAAACATTTTATCTCAAAACACCTGATTCTCATCACAAATATTCAACCAGTCATAACTCACTCAAATTTAGAGATAGAAATCTACTTTTTTAATAGATTGTCCAGAATTTAATGCTGAAAATAAAAATTACAATAACTAAAAATCCAAAATTTTCAACAAGTGATCCCTTATTGCTTTCCATCTTGCTAATACTTTGCTACCTGAAGGTTGTCATTTATTATTTTACTATTGCATTTATTAATATACTCCTCACATTCCTTAACAGATATCCCAGTTTTTCTTCCAACTATTGTCTATACAGATTTTATTTTATTTTCTGAATTATTATTGTAGGCATTATATGGAGACTGTGTGATTTTTTAATCGCTTTTCATAATAATGCAGCTTGTAACCAGTCCTATCCTCTGTTTATCCTTAACATTTAAAGCAATTTTGTTTTCCTGGCACATGATATTTTGACTATTATGTAAACCGGACTTTTCTGATAGTTTTCTTGTACCATACTTTATTGTTTTCTTGGAAAATCAGTTATTAAAGACTGATAAAAACCAATCTAAAAATGCATAAAATTTGGAACCGACATCTGTTCCATTGTAAATAACCCTCTAAATAGCTTCCTGTTAGGCTACACTGAAATTTTGTTGTAAACATGAACACCACTCATCATTCTGACTGGATAACAGCTGGCTACAACTCTGTATAAGGAATGGTGTATGATCATGGGAAGTGATCAAGCATACGTAAACCTCTCCAGCGTGTTATTGCCAGTAGTTGAGTCCTGATGACACTGCTACTCCTTTATTCAAGCAGATCATCATTTGGCCTCATGAGGTTGATTAGACCGTGTTCCAGACTTCCATACCTCAGAAATCCAAAGAAGTGCTGGGAGTCAAACCTTGGTTCCCCTGCACCAAAGGCAGTGACTCTAATTATTTGGCTGTCAACTTTCCATTATCCATTCATCAACTGTTCTAGCTGTTTTCCATAATGTCACTTCACTGCAGTTAGATATATTGTTTAGTATTGCAAGTTGTGCATCATGGGCAGAGAGGTCATTCACTACTGGATAAATACTTATATCACTTTTTAAGTGTTCACTTTCAAAAGTATTGTTTATTGCTTTCCTGTGTAATCCTGGTGGGAAAAATTAGAACACAACACAAGCTTTTAAGCAGCATTTCTATTTTTTTTTTTTTTTACTTTTATCTCAGTCTCTCAGTAAATAAATCATAAAATCTGCACAGATTATCATTTGTTCAAATTTTTGTGAGGCTACTTGAAAGTTTCTCGGCGGTGATCTATACGCAGTAACAATTATAAATGGCATTTTTGGTAGCAGCAGTTCACACTCACACATTTCCAATTGTTCATTATAGAGAAATTACTGCTATCAATAGAATTGAACTTGATGTTATTTTTACATACATGACAAAACTCCTTCTGTCTCTAAATTTTGCTACAGAAATGGGCTACTAATTTATAGTCCTTTATGTTTAACATATAGACTCCTGTATTTGCATAGTACTCAGATAGACTTAAGATGTCAACTTCTTTTTTGACATTCTAGATTTTGTGTTTTGGTAAGAAGTTCATTAATATTTCTTTTAGTTTTCTAACATTCTGATGTGTAACTGCAAAGTTATTCAAACAAGTTTCTTTTGTGTTGTGTGACTCTCCTCCATCTTTGAAGTGACTTGAGAATGTTGTCCCCATATTATGCACATCATGATTGCAGTATAAACTTTAATGTTTGTCTGGGAACATGTCTTAAACACTACTAGTAACAAAAACTTTTAAACTATCTGTAGCCAAATTAGTAAATGTGTTTCTGCACCAGTGCTTCAAACTTCTATTTCTTTCTAATTTCTTTTCTATGTCAGTGACTAATGTATGAATGGTCTATTACAGGAATTTTCAAAGATTACAGAGAGGCTCATACAAAGTGGAATGAGAGTGAATGTTGCAGATCATAATGGCAGAACACCACTACATTATGCAGCTAAAGAAGGAAATTGGAAGGTATAAAATGACTAATGCATCTAGAAGTTGCTACAATAAATTGTATTATGAAAATGATAGATTGCTACTCACCATATGCAGGAGACATTGAGTTGCAGACAGGCACAACAAAAAGTTTGCTATACATTTTAACTTTTGCCCAAAAGGCCTTCCTCTGCAGTAGAAAACTCACACACATTCACACAAGCACAACTCACACACACATGAGACTTTCTCTGGCTGCTGTGGCTGCACACCCCATAATAATGGTAATGTATGAGGTTGCTGTGCATGTGTGAATGAGTGTGCATGTTTTTTACTTCAGAAGAAGGCCTTTTGGCTGAAACCTAAAATGTGTGGCAGCTTTTATTCCATCCTGGACTTTCCATCATTTGAATAAATTATCTGAGATACACTGTGTTCCATTTACTGACTTATCACCCTTCGGCAATTGTTTGAATGGAAGTGTTGTGGTGACAGTATGACAGATGTTCACAGTCTACCAGACATTGTCTACCTTTCCGGGAAAATTTCTGGGTAGTTGTAGAAAGTGTCTAAAGACATTTTTTTTTATATTTCTCAGAAACAAAGTGGCTACAGATATTTTACGCTATTCCTTGTTTCACCCACTTTTTATTTTCTTCCATGACACATTTTGTGGTTTTACACCCACACCTTAAGGGAGAGAAATGCACATGTAAACCATTTAACCTCCTGAAGATGAGGGTGTAGACTTTGAAAACTGCACCATGGAAGAAAATAAAAAGTGACCAAGCTACACATCATCGGGCATAGGGTCACCCATCCAGAATGTTTGGGCTTTTGCACTGGGGGTAGAGGGGTAGGGAGGTCGGTGGCGTGGGCTGAGAGTTTTCAAGGCTTTGCCCTTCCTCTACCCCAGCCTCCCCCCCCCCCCCCCCCCCCCACCACCACCACCGCGCCACCAAATTCTCCTCCCATCCCTTGGGATTTAGATTGACAATTTTTTCCTGAAGTTATGAGGTGAAAATAAACGTAATTTGGTTCCATATTGATAAAGCAGGATCTAAGAAAAATTCAGTTGAGGAAACTAATTAATTATGAAACATAATTTCTCACCATAACTTGCCTTCAGGTAGTAAAATGTGTATTACAACCAATATGCACATAAAAGTAAAATTAATACTTTCAGCTCCCTCTCATCCCAATTAGGTCTCATAATTTATTGATAAAACTCTGATTGATTCATTTATCAATAAAACTTTGATTCATTCAAATGCATCACAGGGCAATGCACAGTTAATGACATTCCTGTTTTGCCAAATCATTTAATGATCTATTTAGTACAGTTATTAGAGTTAGTCAGAATATACACCTCCAAGCCAAAATATTCTGATATACTGTAAAAAGAAAGGCTAATAAAGTAAGCTCACCAGAGGAAAAAATAGTCACTTCAGTGTGCATGCACAGATTAGTCATTACTCCTTTACAGGTGGTGCAGCGATTGAGTATCATGTTCAACTACATGTGCACTGTCTCTGTGCAAGCACAAGACAGCAGCCATCAGTGAGATATGTGTGTCTCAAGCAGATGTTTATGTAAACATGGGTAAATGTAAGGAAGTGACATAGTGCAAAATGGGAAAATCGTGTTTGGATGTGCCTAGGTCAGACAGTGTGTTAAGTTGCCAGATTTGTCAGTGTTTCACAGCAGGCTGTTCAGTGTGTCTACAAGCAGCGGTGTAACACACCTGGCCATGAAACACATCAGAACTGTGAGTGGAAAAATATCCACAGCTTGTGAATTACTTCCAAACCTGATGGGAATTGATACAGGCAGTGAATGGAAGTCCAATCACAACATGTTACAGAGAGAGAATGTTGTGCCAGGAACTGCATGCAATAAGCATTTGTAGTCAGTCACCTCACAGGAGGCCATTAGTCACACAGGGACATGAGGATGGCAGCAGCAAACTTTATTGGACTGGAAGAATATGTGACAGAAAATCTGTGGGACATATTGGAATAGCAGGTAAAATGACAATTTCAGCATCCCCACAATTTGGTGGAATTGTGCGATCAGATCCTCAGCGAGTGGCTTAATCCGGATGCGATGCACCTGCACAACTTTGTGGACTCACTCCCTAATCGAATACAGCTGGTTATCGAGTCCAGGGGTGGACTTACGTGGTATTAACAATTTCTCTTGGGATGACTCATTGTTGAGCTTATTCCCTTGCCTCATTTTTTTGAGTATCTAATAATTTTCAGTTCATACTGATGCCTTCTGGCAATCAGTTGTAGAATATAACATTCAATTCAGAGCCATTGCTGGGGAAACATAATGTACATGGAATTTATTTTACTTACAGTACTGCAGTTGTCAACTGCACTGATTCTGAATTATTTATTGTTATTAAATTTAAATACTATTAGGAGTAGGGCATGTATGTATTGGTATGTAAATGTAAGATTCCCTTGGTCTCTGAAGGGGCTTGTGCAAGAAGTTAAGTTATCAATTTTACACACTATTTTTACTGCACAATTCTGTGGAATAAACACATTTGACCTCTGCTGCATTGCATCAGGAGATTATGCCACAGGACAGTACTGAGTTAAAGTAAGCAAAGTGAACTGCATATCAACACAGTGAGAGAGATTTCTAAGTGCAGAGCAGGCATAATTGACCTTCTTGGTCCAGTCATCCGTATTCTGGTACCACTTCAGTTTATTATCAATCTGGATGCCTAAGAACATCACACACGGACTCTTAACCAGTAAGTTCAGATTGGAATGTTTATCCTAAGGATAAGTTAGTCTTCAGTGGTGGTGGTGTGTTTATTGCAGTAACAAATTCAATAAAATCTAGTGAGGTTATCACAAATTCCAAATGCAAATTAATCTGGGTGAAATTGAGTAACAAAGAAAAGCCAAAACAGTGATCAGATGCTTCTATAGACCACCTGGGTCATGATCTGCAGTTGTAGAGTGCTTCAGACAGAACTTGCAGAATACCATTAATAATTTTCCTGATCACACCATTGTAATAGTGGGTGACTTTAACTTCCCATGTATAGATTGGGAGTGTTATACCATCCAAAACTGGTGCCAGAGACAGGGATTCGTGTGGCATTGATCTGAATGTCTTGTCCAAAAATTACCTTGAGCAGATAGTTAGAGAATCAACTCAAGTGGGTTAAGTCTTGGACCTCCTGGCAATAGACAGAACTGAAGTTATTGAATCAGTTAACACAGAGGAAGTTATCAGTGATCCTAAGGGTGTGACAGCATCTATGATGATGGGTCCTACAAGCAATGTTAAGAAAGGGAGGAAGATACATTTGCTCAGAAAGGGTGAAGGAAACAAATTTCAGAATACCTCAGCAGTCAGCATCAAATATTTAGTGATGAGGACAAAGATGTGGAGATCAAATGGAAAAAATTGAAAGACATCATTCAGTATGCCTTAGACAAGTATGTTCTGAGTAAGGTTTTAAGGGATGGGAAAGATCCACCATAGTTTAATATCCATGTTAGAAAAGTGCTATGTAAACAAAGAGCACTTCAACTCAAATTCAAGAGAAGTAAAAATGTAGCTGACTAACAAAAGCTGAACGAAGTGAAAATGAGCATAAGGAGAGCAATGAGAGAAGCAGTCAACGATTTTGAAAGTAAGACATTGTCAGCCGACCTGAGTAAAAAATCTAACCGATTTTGGTCATATTGTGGGTAAAATCTATTCATTCTCTCACCAACCACACCAGCACCGAAACAGAAGATAACAGAGAGAAGGCCAAAATACTGAATTCGGTCTTCCGAAGCTGTTTCACCACGGAAGATTGTAACACTGTCCCTCCTTTCAATTGTGTTGTGGCAGTTGAAATGGCAGATATTGAGATAACCGATTGTGGAACTGAAAAGCAGCTACAATTGGTTAGTAGTGGAAAGGTGTCAGGACCAGATGAGATACCAATAAGATTTTATAAAGATTATGTGAAAAAACTTGCTCCCCTTCCAGCAGCAGTTTATCACAATTTGCTGGAGCAATGAAAGATATCTAATGACTGGAAAAAAGTGCAGCTCATTCCCATTTTTAAGAAAGGCCATAATACAGATCCACAGAATTATAGACCTATATCGTTGATGTCAATCTGTTGTAGAAATGTGGAACATATTTTATACTCAAGAATTATGACGTTTTTGGAAAATGAATGTCTCCTCTATAAAAATCAACATGGATTCCACAAACAGAGATTCTGCAAAACTCAGGTCTCTCTGTTCCTCCATGAGATCCGCAGTGCAGTGGACAATGGCACTCACATTGATGCTGTATTCCTTGATTTCAGTAACGCATTTGGCACTGTCCCACATTGCTGTTTAATGAAAAAAATATGAGCTTATGGAGTATCGGAGAAGACTTACAATTGGATTCAAGAATTTCTTGCAGATAGAACTCAACACATTGCTCTTAACTAATCAAAATCAACAAATGAAAAGGTAATATCTGGAGTACCACAGGGACGTGTGATAGGACCGTTGCTGTTTACAGTATGTATAAATTATCTAGCAGAAAGCATCAGATGCTCTTTAAGGCTATTCACAGATCATGCAGTTGTCAATACCAAAGTAGCAACGCCAGAAGATAATAAGAATTTTGCAGAATGACCTACAGAGAATTGATGATTGGTGCAGGCTCTGGCAGTTGACCTTGAACGTAAATAAATGTAATATATTGCACATACATAGGGAAGGAAATCCACTACTGTACAGCTACACTTTTGGTGACAAGCAGCTGGAGACAACATCTGCCATAAAATATCTAAGCACGATCTTAAGGGGAATGACCATATAAAACAGATAGTGGGAAAAGCAGACACCATACTCATATTCATCAGAAGAATCTTAAGGACATGTAATTCATCCACAAAAGAGGTGGCTTATAGGATGCCTGTTCACCCAATTCATGAGTAATGTTCATCCATTGGGGGTCCCTATCAGGTAGGACTGATAGAGGAAATAGAGAAGATCCAATGAAGAGTGGTGCGTTACATCACGGGATTGTTTAGCCGGCAAGAGACCATTACGGAGATGTTAGACAAACAGATGTTACAAGAGAGGCATTGTGCACCATGGAGAGATTTACTATTGAAATTTTGGGACAGCACTTTTCAGATGGAATTGGACAACATATTACTTCCGCGCACATACATCTCTCATATTGACTATGAGGAGAAAATTCAAGAAATTAGAGCCGATACAGATGCTTACTGACAATCATTCTTTGCACACACTATTCATGAGTGGAAGAGTTGGATGGATCAGATAGTGGTACCGAAAGTACCTTCCACCACACTCCATTAGGTTGCTTGTGGGATATGATGTAGATGTAGAGGTATTTGCCCATTGATTTGTTTTCTGGCCAATATTTATCCATTGATTTGTTTCCTGGTACCCATAAGTTAGTTTTATGTCTTTTTGAATTACATTATATAAGTCTTGTTAGGGTTGGGGGTGGGGATGAGCTGTTTATTGTGAAACAATTTTAGGCATGTGTCACCATTTTACTGTCTGTGTATGGTGTGGTTGTATTAGGCCCTATATTAGCATACTTCTCTCATCAGCAAACATCTGAGTTTCTGAAGAATCCTCCAGTGTCCTGGAACAGGAGAGGACCCAGCACCAAATCTTGTGGGACAACATACTTAATGCTTCCCTACTCTGAACTTATTATTACTCAGGTTCTGTCATATATTAATGTGATCCTCTATTTTCTATTGTTAAGATATGACTACATTCATGATCTTCCTTATAACTTCAGCTTTCCTAATGCAGTTTTATGATAAATACAAACATAAGACTTGGCAAGGTAACAGAATATCAAGAGGGTAATTTTTCCTGTTTAGTTCTACTAGAACTTGTTCATAATTTTCCTTCGCATCAGATAAACTATTACATAAGCAAAACTGGGCTCTTGGTAGGTTATGGTTAGAAGGGTGGTCCAGTATTACATTGTAGTAATTCCAGTCCTAACGTTGATGTGGTCAAGGATGGAAATTGTCAACAAACAATTGAGTAAAAACAATTTAATGAAACATAAAAGCACAATACAATTGAACAACTCATCGCACTGCACAGTCACAAGGACAAAGAGAGAAAAGTTAAAGATCATAATATCAACGATTAACAATAGTGACATAGTGATTGATGGATGCCACAGAGCCATTTCCCCCCCCCCCCCCCCCCCTCTCCCCAAAGGGAGTTCAGAGCATGAAGGCTGTGCAAAGCTGGTGATGCCACTGATGATAAAATCTCCCATTCACTCAGGTAGATGAAGAGGACATTCTGTGTGGGAAAGAGGGAGGACGTTGGCGAGAGTGATGACCATAATCAGAGGTCAAATGGGGCTGATGATGGAGACTGGGCCATCAGAGGAAATATTTGTGTAAATATGAGGTGTCAAGAGGATCGGAGGTAGTCTGAAAGAGTTCAGGAGCCAGATGTTCATGGTGGAGGCATTGTCTCAAGACAGTGGTGAGATGATTTATATGGAGGCTGTATTGTTCCTGACCTCAGTAGAGAGGTCAGCAGTGAACACAGTGAGAGTCATCTGTGTGGAGGCAGAGGTGGGGGTGACACATGGTACTTCACTATTGTTGCTCACGTGACTCGGAACAGTAGGAGGCCAATGTGGGAACCACAAGGGGAAGTGACTCGCTGTCACTTCACGTATCATATGTTGACAGCCTGAGTAAGATCATCGGAGAGTGACCCAGCAGGTTGTAAGGGGTCCGTAGGCCCTTACTATAAGTTTGCACTCGGCACAGGTCAATAGGGCAAACAATCGATAGTGTCGGGTTGCGAGAGCGAGTGTAGAGTTGAGTCAGTTCCCAGGTTGCGGGCCGAGCTGTGCGGAGGCCTGTTGCTGTAATACAAGGCTTACCAACAAAGGGAGTGGCCATTGCCGCGGTTTAACCCCTTTGTGTTAGAATAATACGGGAAAGTGAATAAGTATAATTACGAGAGTGATCAGTGATATTTCTGTGCCGATATTTGTGGTTTCGCGTCTACCGCACCGCCATCATTTGGACTGCAGTGTTGGATTGCTGCGATAGAATTTGCATGTGACGATAATGAATAGCGAGGAAGCCTGTGCTGAGATTAGCCGTTATTAAGTATGTATGACAAAGGCAGTGGCTGTCTCCTTTTTCTTGTGTTTTAGAGACGAATATAGGTTCTTGATTAATGAAGCTGTGTTGGCGTTCTTCTTGTCACCAGACATTTCATTATTACAGCATTTGAGAAGGACAAAATGGAATGTAACAACTCCGTAGCAGTCAAATCCGATTGCCAGCCCCATTAGGTACACGGTCACATTAATTAATATTTATTTGGGCTGCTATCAGATCTCGATCGAGCGGGATATGTAAATCGGAGGTGTTACAAGGTTTCAGTCAGTTCTCAAAGATCATCTGACATTTCCCATCAAATATGATGTCAAAAGTGTTTGTCCATGAGTGACTACCTCATGAGGACTCGAGTAGGAAAGCTTGCATGATTCCTGAACAGAGTCATCATGGAGCATCACATCATTGTAAGTAGCAAGTTCTTTGTGAACAAAAACATGGGGTGGAGAATACGGCTACGGAAGTGGCAATGCATTCGGCAGGTAGGACAAGCAGCTCATTATACAACTTGTCTGCATGTGATGTCTGGAGACTCTTCTTGTAAGCAGCACATATCACTATAAGGGTCCACAGTAGTGCTTCTGACTGGGAACCTCCATGGCACACAAGTGCCACCTTTAGTGTGCAGGTGCAATGTTTCATGAGACCATTGCTCTACAGGTGGTAAGCAGTGGTGCGAAATTTGTTGAAACTGTACAGCTTGCAAAGTTTTGAGAAGAGTGGGGACTCAGATTGGTGTCCCTGGTTGGTTTCAAATGAGGAGGGGCAGCCAAAGAGGGCAATCCAGGAATTAACAAAAACATGGGCAACTGTTTTGGCCGCAATGTCAGGTAGAGCAATGTCTTCATCTCTCCTCATAACTCTGTCTATGATAGACAGAATTTAACAAAAACAATCTCAAGGCGCTAGTGGTCCCAAAATGTCAATATGGACATAGTATAGACGACCTTTGGGGATGCTGAATTGTCCAAGATGGGGCTGGCATACCATCCCACCTTACTACTGTGACATGAGATACATGTGGGTGTCCAAGTGCAACAATTTTTTTTTTTTTTTTTTTTTTTTTGCCAAATGAAGTATTCAGTACTTAGTTTTGTTGTAGCTTTGATACTTGGTTGGCCCAGTCTCTGCAGGGATATGTGAAGATTGACTGGTATAGAGGGACAGGCATTACCAAGCAGAGCATGCCTGTCGAGGTATTGCACATGATGGTTATGGGGAAACTCAGGAGGAGGTGATGCGTTAAAGAGCATTTTGTGTCTGTCAACATGTCAGCTAGCTCAGGGCCATCTGTCAGTAGGCATGCCTACTCGTTCCTGTAGAGGGGAGTAGAGATGATGTTTATCTGGGACAAATATCCGTGATGACATGATCAGACTCAAGCATGTACTGCACATTTGTGGAATACTGGCAGATGAGGTCCATGTGCTAGAACTGTTGAGGAGGAACATCCTTTCCATAGTTATGGATGGTGGTAGCCAGCGGGCAGTGGTCCGTAAATATGGTGAATTTGTCTCCCTCGATATCATCGTGGAACTGTTGTTTGGTAGGCCACAAGAAGTCTGTGGTCGAATGTTGTCCATTTGTACTGAGAGATTGAAAGTTTCTTGGAAAAGAATCAAAGAAGTTTGGTTGTGCTGCTGATATGCCGCTGCAATACTGTGCCAATCAATGTGTCACTCACATCTGTGGTAATTGAGATGTGAGCATTGGGCCCTGGGTGAGCCAGTGTGACAGTACGGGTGAGGCTGATCTGGAGTGACTCAAAAATTGTGATCGTATCATTCGTCCAAGGCACCTTTCCAGAGCCTGACGTGTTCTTATCAACGAGGGCTTTGGTAAGGGGGACCTGAATAGAGACAGTATGTGGTAGGTGGCAGCAGCAGAAATTTATGATGCCAAGGAAACTGCATAGTTCACGGTAGTCTCCATTGGTGAAGGTAAGTTGCCAATGAGCTCCATATGGTCAGACATCAGTCGGCTACCATCATAAAAAATGGTATAACCCAGGAAGGTGATACTGTCACAGGTCAGCTTTGACTTTTCATGATTGATTTTGAAACAGTTGCGGTGCAGTGTGACCTGGACCTGTGACAGGTGCCGTTCATTCTCCTCAGTGGTAGATTGAAAAATCGAAATGACATCAAGATAAGCATATGTGAATGGCACATTGTCCAAGTGAGAGTCAATAAATCTCTGCCACACTGGGGCATTTTTAATGCAGTAAGGCATGAAGCACTACTTGCAATGCTCAAAGGGTTTAATCAATGAGGTTTTTGGAAAGTTGTCAGTGAACATAGGTATTTGGTGGTAAGCCTTGTAGCAGTCCAGGATACTATATACCCATGCACCATTAAGCAACTAAGTGTAGTCTTGGATGAGAGGGACTGGGTAGTTATCTATGACAGTTGAAGAGTTTAGGACGTGGTAATCCCCACATTGACAAAAAACCTTTATTTCTTTTGGACGTGGTGTATGGAGAAAGACCAGTTGCTGTCTGATGGGCAAATGCTTCTGATGTTGAGTAGTTGAGTGACAATTGACCTGGCATGTTGTGACTTTTGGGTATTAAGGCCTTATGGTATATGGGAGGACCTTCCATTGTAATGATTCTATGGCACATGCCACTAGGGATCGCTGCCATGAGCGCGTTGTTGCAACTCGCCTGAGGAGTACAAGTGGGGAGTACACTGGGGTGAGACACTGGAGAGACAAATGTCACTGACTTTGGAGTCCTGAGACATCAATGGTGACAAAGGTGGAGCAGACTGGATAGTAGCCGCATCACTCAATTGTGAGGAAATTGTGTCGGAGGGATGGCATACTACATGAAGATCATATACCATCCACGCAGATGCATTGTTGATCTGTTGACGCAGTAAGGCTTTGTGCACCTGAAGAGTGTCGATGGTGGAGGGCTTGAGCAAAAGCTTGACTAGTGAAATGATGAGGTGGTCCAATAACACAGAGTGCTTGGAGAGGGAGTGTAGGAGGGGATCTTGTATAGGTGGCATGGAAGGGGCTGTGCCAAACGAGCCCAGAATTAGTGTGCCAGGTGCATGGTGTAGCATTGAATCTGACTGTACGTTAGATGAAAATCCAAAATGTCTAAGGAAGTTGATGCTGAGCACTGGTTCATCAACATCAGTGACTTGAAATGTCCACAGGAAACACAGTTATGACATGAGATGAACCTGGAGGTCCACAAGCACTGAGGACTCTGATGCAGGAGTTGTTCACCACACACAGTGTCAGTTTGGTAAGGAATGTACAAGGAAAGACCAGTGCCATAGGTATAACACTAGCCTCTGCATCAGTATCAGTGAGAAATCCGAGGCCCTATATGCAGTCCGTAACGTAAAGACAACCATGGGAAGATGAAGTCTTCACCAACAGTTGTGTGATAAGGCATGCTGTGTGAGGGGTGTGTGCTGGGACTCCTCAACCAGTCTTTGTAAAGAGTTTACTGCACCGGGTGGGTGACAATTCTGAGCAGCATCTTCAACTGTATTGTGGAACCAGAAAAGGAGGTACATGAAGTGGGGAGTTGAATTCTCAGAGAGGTGACTTGCTGTTCAGTTGCTATCTAAGAAGCAATCAGGATGTTGATGAGAGTAGTTGGGTAGTGTATGAAAGTTGTTGCCAGGTGGCTGTGTGTCGTCCAGGGCAGCCCGGCGCACTCTCATGTGGCCTCTGCCAACTGAGCAAAGTGGAGTGGTGTGGGGCAGGGGGCAGGGGAGATCCAAAAGGCAGAACCAGTGGATTGGAAGCATGAGACAATAATTGTAACTGCCATTCGTCTAGGAGTTTGATAACCCACAACATCCAGCATGAATTCATCATCCACTGATGTGCAAAGGTGCTACCAAAGTTGGGATGAGGTCCTATATCCTAATTTCTCATTGTGTATGATATGATGTGTGGGTTCAGAAGAACAGATGTGACAGACATTCAATAATAGTAGTTTTAGCCATAGAATATTTGTGATGGGCAGATGCAGAGAGCACCAATTCACTAATAAGGTCAGTGTGGTTGTTCAAATGATTATTCTGGCAAATAAAACACAGTTCTTCATCCATAATATCATGAAAGTCAAAGATGTTATCCGCCAAGATGAACCACATTCATGGATTGTCCTTCAGAAACGAATGCAATTGAGGAAACCTGTTGCATAAAACCATCTGCATAGTGTTCACATAAGAGGCGGATCTGTAGTGACCAGTGAAAGTGGTACAGCATTGGCAGGGACAAAATGTGGATTGAGCAGCTGCAGGTGTCCCAGTGAGGCATTGCTCGAGGTTGTTGTGGGTTGGACGATGTGATGACCTCATTCAGCACATGATGCTGTAGGTGTGACAGCACAGTAGGCTGGCACGTCTGGGATAACTGCGGTCACCAAAGATAACGGTGCATGAACATGTGGAAGGTGGACATGATGCGATGTGTTGCCTGAGGCCCATATGGAGAGCTGAGGAGTCGTGACACAGGAGGTACGGAAATGCGGTTGACTGTCAAAGAGGGTACAGCTGAAGATGCAGAATGTGAAAACAGGGAAGTTGTAACATACCGACCTAGGGAGCTTATGATATCTGTAGGTGGCAAGTAGTGCACAGATCCCAGGCCACCATGTGGCATTGGTGACATATGTAGTACACTGTGTGGATTCATAGTTAGTAAGGTGCACATGTGGAAGTGTGCATATTGTGAGGTAACAACCAGTCCAGAACATACAGGGTGTTTCAAAAATGACCGGTAGATTTGAAATGGCAATAAAAACTAAACGAGCAGCGATAGAAATACACCGTTTGTTGCAATATGCTTGGGACAACAGTACATTTTCAGGCAGACAAACTTTCGAAATTACAGTAGTTACAATTTTCAACAACAGATGGCGCTGCGGACTGGGAAACTCTATAGTACGATATTTTCCACATATCCACCATGCGTAGCAATAATATGGCGTAGTCTCTGAATGAAATTACCCGAAACCTTTGACAACGTGTCTGGCGGAATGGCTTCACATGCAGATGAGATGTACTGCTTCAGCTGTTCAATTGTTTCTTGATTCTGGTGGTACACCTGGTCTTTCAAGTGTCCCCACAGAAAGAAGTCACAGGGGTTCGTGTCTGGCGAATAGGCAGGCCAATCCACGCCGCCTCCTGTATGTTTCGGATAGCCCAAAGCAATCACACGATCATCGAAATATTCATTCAGGAAATTAAAGACGTCGGCCGTGCGATGTGGCCGGGCACCATCTTGCATAAACCATGAGGTGTTCGCAGTGTCGTCTAAGGCAGTTTGTACCGCCACAAATTCACGAAGAATGTCCAGATAGCGTGATGCAGTAATCGTTTCGGATCTGAAAAATGGGCCAATAATTCCTTTGGAAGAAATGGCGGCCCAGACCAGTACTTTTTGAGGATGCAGGGACGATGGGACTGCAACATGGGGCTTTTCGGTTCCCCATATGCGCCAGTTCTGTTTATTGACGAAGCCGTCCAGGTAAAAATAAGCTTCGTCAGTTAACCAAATGCTGCCCACATGCATATCGCCGTCATCAATCCTGTGCACTATATCGTTAGCGAATGTCTCTCGTGCAGCAATGGTAGCGGCGCTGAGGGGTTGCCGTGTTTGAATTTTGTATGGATAGAGGTGTAAACTCTGGCGCATGAGGCAATACATGGACGTTGGCGTCATTTGGACCACAGCTGCAACACGGCGAACGGAAACCAGAGGCCGCTGTTGGATCACCTGCTGCACTAGCTGCGCGTTGCCCTCTGTGGTTGCCATACGCGGTCGCCCTACCTTTCCAGCACCGTTCATCCGTCACGTTCCCAGTCCGTTGAAATTTTTCAAACAGATCCTTTATTGTATTGCTTTTGGGTCCTTTGGTTACATTAAACCTCCATCGAAAACTTCGTCTTGTTGCAACAACACTGTGTTCTAGGCGGTGGAATTCCAACACCAGAAAAATCCTCTGTTCTAAGGAATAAACCATGTTGTCTACAGCACACTTGCACATTGTGAACAGCACACGCTTACAGCAGAAAGACGATGTACAGAATGGCGCACCCACAGACTGCGTTGTCTTCTATATCTTTCACATCACTTGCAGCGCCATCTGTTGTTGAAAATTGTAACTACTGTAATTTCGAAAGTTTGTCCGCCTGAAAATGTACTGTTGTCCCAAGCATATTGCAACAAACGGTGTATTTCTATCGCTGCTCATTTAGTTTTTATTGCCGTTTCAAATATACCGGTCATTTTTGAAACACCCTGTACATTGTCAATACGTTGCGTGATGTGAAAAGTGCCAAAACTGACATTACTGTTTGGAAACACTCAAGTCGGTGCTCTGTTTTCATGTCAGTGTGCAGTCAGCAATGTTATAGTGTCCGTTTGAGTCACATAAGAGCAGAATTGTTCCTGCTCCAGATTAACGTAGGATATGGAGGACAACACATTTGAGATTCATGGTCTCATGGCACAATATGATGGGGTAATACAGAGTTCTACACAGTGTACATTGCTGCATTCATAGTTAATAAGGTGTACATCTGGAAGTAAATAAACACCAGAATAACATTTGACAGAGTGTAGGTGAGTCCGGGGCTGTACTCATGAGAAAATAGAAAGGGGTCTAGAAAAATGTAAACACTCCTGATAGTAAATATAATGGAACAAGATGACACATCATTACAATTCTTTTACAGGGGGACGATTATGATTATTTTATGTGTTAAAGTGACTCCCATTGATAGCAAAACAATGTCGATGCTGCTGAACTGTTGACCAGACTATATCTGCCATTGTTGCTCATGTGATTGCCAGAAAGGAGGCCTCCAATGTTTCTCATAGCTCATTCAGTGTAGCTTGCTTCCGTTGACCAAACTTCATTTTTCAAGGTAATCCATAGGTTGAAGTCAAAAGGTGTGAGGTCTGGAGACAGTGGTAGGTACTCAAAAGCTGCTCTTTGACCTGACCATCACCCAGGTAGATTTTCATCCATGTGGGCTCTGACATCTTTGTGGTAGTGAGGTGGAGCGTCATCTTGTTGTAGATAAAATCTTTCATTTCCAAATACCTGTTAGGTGGCAGATAAAACTGATGTTTGCAGTATATGAAGATACACCTCACCCATTATGGTACCTTCAAAGAAGAGTGAGCCAGTCAAATGAGGCAATGACAGACCACACCAACACATTAACACCTGGTAGAGTAACATGTTTGTGCACATGAAAGTGACGATTTTCAGGAGCCCAGTACATGCAATTTTGATGGTCTATAGTACTCAGAATGAGATTTTCACTCTGCAGCGGAGTGTGCACTGATATGAAACTTCCTGACAGATTAAAACTATGTGCCAGACAGAGACTCGAACTCGGGACCTTTGCCTTTCTCGGGCAAGTACTCTACCAAATGAGCTACTCAAGCACGACTCACGCCCCATCCTTGCAGTTTTGCTCTACAGTACTGTTCAGTCTGAACTGCGCCTCGCCAGACCAGATAATAATCCCTGCAAACCGTTCATCTTCATGAAGCATCCCTTCAAACCACTTGCTGTACTTCGTCCTTAGATCCAGGTCATCGTCATTCATAGCATGCACATTGTAGATTGTTGAGGTGATGTAGTAAAATGTTGCAACACAGCAGTGCCAGAAACTGGAGTTATTGATGTTTTTGGCTATCCAGATCCTTCCTTATGCACATCCTGAACAGTACCATTGGCTTCAAAGCCATCCCGAATTTTGTATGTGTTGGTGGCTGATTTCCGTACACATTACACCATTGCTGTTGTGCCACCACCATTTTTTCCTACTTCCAGTATCACTTCAATACAGTCTTGCATTCCTCAAACAACAATCTTACTTCACTCATAGTTGCATTTTCATCTGCTGGAGCCGGCCGAAGTGGCCGTGCGGTTAAAGGCGCTGCAGTCTGGAACTGCAAGACCGCTAGGGTCGCAGGTTCGAATCCTGCCTCGGGCATGGATGTTTGTGATGTCCTTAGGTTAGTTAGGTTTAACTAGTTGTAAGTTCTAGGGGACTAATGACCTCAGCAGTTGAGTCCCATAGTGCTCAGAGCCATTTGAACCATTTTCATCTGCTGGAAAACATCTGTGAAGATCTGTTGAGAAAACAATGGATTACACTACCACCCAAAATTGCTGTGATATGTCATTTTGTTCCAAAGATATTAACTATCAAAGAGTGTCTACATTTTTCTGGACCCCTCTGTACATACTCATCACACTTCCAATAACTGCATCCGGATACAGCAAGCTGTAAAACTGGCAAACAAAGAAGTCCAACAAAAGACACCCACATTGTCAGTCATCACAAAGTTCAAATCCACGATGTTGGCATTGAAAATGATGTTAGTGATCATTGTCAGGGTCACCAATGTGGTAGAGGATGGAATCACCAAAAAGCTATTCATTATCAGAAGCTTTAATGCAACTTACAAGCACAATACAATTAACTTCTCATAATGGCACACAGACACACAGACAAAGAGAGCCGAGTCAAATATTATGTCATCAAAGATGAACATTAATGTTCTAGTGGCTGATAGTTGCCTCAGTACTGTGAGCTAACTTCTCAAACATTTTCTGATGGAAGGTGAGAGATGGATCTATAATTAGGGGTTAATTGCGTATCTTCATTTTTGTAAATGAGTGTTACTACCACATGCATAAATCTTTCAGGTTATTTGAGTCATGGATTAAGGGACTTGGTGTTACTGAAAAATTCAAATTAATGGAGGATTCCACACTGTACACTACATTCTAATTAAAAAAGCACTTTGATCTTGCCAAAATCTGAACAGCAATCTATCCTTTCATAGCTCCTCAGAGCCCTCAACACGTATCTGGCATTCGACTGCTTTATTTCTTCATTGATAGTCCTCAGTGTTGACATACTGCGTTGTTATACTGGCTGAAAAATGGGGAGTGGAAGTTCAACGACGACTACTGTAAATGATTTAGCCGACAGTTGCACAGTGGCGTTTCACAGTTCTTTACTTTCACTGTTCACAATCCCCCAACATTACCTAGTTAATATGGCCAGTTCACTCATTAATGGTTTGCAGGCATATATCAGCATACTGCTACAATAGTTACCATTGAACAACCAATACAGGTTTCTTGTCCGAAAATTGGCCATGGACTGACTGTCTTGGGACCAAAAATTTGGCCTTTATATATCCTCACAATAATAGGTACTGAAACTACACATTGTTTGGTATTTAATTTACAGAAATTACAATTAAAACATAACTCATTCAATTAACTGAATATATCGAAATATATCTCCTTTTGAACAGTTCCTTCTATCACAAAGGTTAGGCTGAATTATTTGTTTCAATAATGAAATTGACAGATATAGTTATGCAAGCAATGCTTTTGACAAATCTGGTAATTATTTTGGAATTAAATAAGGGCTGAATTTGCTAACATGTTTATGAATAGAGCCAAATACATACTTTAACAATACTAGTAGTAGTTCTTCCAAATGTTTATAATTATAACAGAATTTAGATTTGTTTATAAGTCAACAATAGAATCTAAGTGATGAAACAATTACTGATTTCACCCGATAACAAAAGATATAAACTAGGAATAGTCAAAATAAATTAGAAATTGAGTACATACACAAAACTAAGCACAAAATAAATCTGGTGCTATATTTCTTAAAACTGAGGGCTAACCTTTATCTTTTATGAAAACGCAGATTATACTCATGTATGTTAATGGTAATTAGGCAAAAATGAAAATAAAATGAATTTAAGGAGGCCGATGGCAAAACAACAGAGGAAGTAAAGAGATCCCAGCTTGTTTCATCACATTACCCCCTCATTGGTTTGACCAGATAGATATTGCCCCCTTCTCTGGTTGCTGAGTAGATCATGCCACTATTGTGTCAGCTGCTGCAAGGCACTGACAATTGAGAGCTGTCAGTAATAGCAAGCCTAACAAAGTAGCCTCTTTGATTTGCCAGACACTGCCCACTCAATTACCCTTGCATTTTCAAATGTTAAGATACCTATCAGCTTGAGAACCACTCACAGACACTTAGTGTTGCCAGAACCACTTGTGCACATGCACTGTTTTGGCAGTGACTGATTAGGGAAAGAATGGACACACAATCAAGGTTCTGACAATTTATTTTTAAAAATAGTAAAATTTTCATTAATTCTTTTGAAGCACAATAACCTTTGCAGAATGTATCATAACGACTGGACCACTTCCAAGGTCTTATAACATTAACAATACATCTTCTTAGTATCACAAATTTACCAGAATCAATTTTAAAAAGACAAGGGACTCTGCTGAAATTTACCCTGCTACATTAACAAATGAGGTCCTTATAATCAGCAGTTTACCAGATGTTGCATTTTAAAAAAGAACAAGGCATGTTAGCATATACAAACAATATAGTCAAGATGTTATATGTGTTGACAATTGCCTTTAAATCATCGTTTAATTCAAGCTTTGACCCTTTAAAAGGAATCAAAAATCACTATAGTTATAGTACAATAGATAAAAGGGTTAACCACCTTTGCAGATCAGAATCTATAACTTTAAGTTATCCATATAAAAAAAAGCTGGGTTCATGCCCATTATACATATGAACAACAGTATTTTGTTAATTAAGTGCAGAGCATTTCCTCAAATGTTGGTATTTTAGAAACAGTTCAAATGACTGGTGTGCACACTCCGACAACATAGTTTCATGGTCTGTACACTCAAACAAGATATCTTCTCCCACAAATTGCTTGCTGTTGTGAATCATTAGGGAATTAAATGTTCTGAGATTTACAGGAGTGCACCAAGAATACCAGATTTCAGGTATTTCCTCTCACCATAGATAATGCAGTGGCCAACAGCCTTCACTTAGTGATGAGAGCAGTGGGGTTTGCGTAGAGTTGTCAGTGCTAAGGCAGACAAACAACACTGTGTGAAACAACTGCAGATATCAATGAGAGATGTATGATGAATGTAACTGTCAAGACAGTGTGACAAAATTTGGTGTTAACGAGCTGTGGCAGCAGACGACCAACACTAGAGTCTTTGCTAACAGCACGAGATCACCTGCAGTGCCTCTCCTGGGCTTGTAACCATATTGATTGGACTCTAGATGATTGGAAAACCATGGTCTGGTCAGATGAGTCTGAATTTCAATTGGTAAGAGCTGATGGCAGGATTTGAGTGTGCCGCAGATCTCACAAAGCCATGGACTGAAGTTTTTAATCAGGCATTGTCCAAGCTGGTAGTGGTTCCATAATACTGTGGGCTGTGTTTGCATGGAATGGACTGGGTACTCTGGTCCAACTGGGTTGATCATTGACTGGAAATGGTTATGTTTTGCAGCCATTCATGGACTTAACGTACCCAAACAACAATGAAATTTTTATGGATGACAATGTGCCATGTCACCAGACTGCAATTGCTCATGACTGGTTTGAAGAACACTCTAGACAACTTGAGTAAATGATTTGGCCCACCAGATCACCCAACATAAATCCCATCAAACATTTATGGGATATAATCAAGACATTAGTTTGTGCACAAAATCATGCACCAGCAACACTTTTGCGAGTGTGGATGATTATAGAAGCAGCATGGCTCACTATTTCTGCAGGTGACTTTCAACAGCTTGTTGAGTCCATGCCACCTCAAATTAATACACTGTGCCCACCAAAAGGTGATCTGATGCAATATTGGGAAGTATTCCATGGCTTTTGTCACCTCAGTGCATTCTAGTCTAACAAGGCAGCATCTGTATAGCAAGAATCCACAGCTTCAACTGCACTGTATACACGCACAAAATTCTACCAATGCTTAACAGATAGAACATACCATGACAATATGGAGTCACATTGAGTCTGCATATATGTCTACATGGTGTTCTGCAAATCACTTTTTGTGCTTAGCAGAGGGTTCATCAAACCACATTCACAATTCTCTATTATTCCAATCTCGTATAGTACGCGGAAAGAACGAACACTTATATCTTTCTGTACAACCTCTGATTTCCCTTATTTTATCATGGTGATACACTACTGGCCATTAAAATTGCTGCACCATGAAGATGATGTGCTACAGATGCAATATTTAACCAACAGAAAGAAGATGCTGTGATATGCAAATGATTAGTTTTGCAGAGCATTCACACAAGGTTGGCGCCAGTGGGGACACCTACCACGTGCTAACATGAGGAAAGATTCCAACCGATTTCTCATACACAAACAGCAGTTGACCAGCATTGCCTGGTGAAACATTGTTGTGATGCCTTGTGTAAGGAGGAGAAAAGCGTGCCATTATGTTTCTGATTTTGATGAAGCTCGGATTGTAGCCTATCGCGATTGTGGTTTATCATATCATGACATTCCTGCTCGCGTTTGTCGAGATCCAATGACTGTTAGCAGAATATGGAATAGGTGGGTTTAGGAGGGTAATACGGACTGCCGTGCTGGATCCCAACAGCCTTGTATCACTAGCAGTCGAGATGACAGGCATCTTATCCGCATGGCTGTAACGGATCGTGCAGCCACATCTCGATCCCTGAGTCAACAGATGGGGATGTTTGCAAGACAACAACAATCTGCATGAACAGTTCGATGATGTTTGCAGCAGCATGGACTATCAGCTCTAAGACCATGGCTGCGGTTACCCTTGACGCTGCATCACAGACAGGAGCGCCTGCTCTGGTGTACTCAACGACAAACCTGGGTGCACAAATCGCAAAATGTCATTTTTTCGGATGAATCCAGGTTCTGTTTACAGCATCATGTTGGTCGCATCCATTTTTGCTGACATCGCGGTGAACGCACATTGGAAGCGTGTATTCGTCATCGCCATACTGGCGTATCACCCGGCGACATGGTATGGGGTGCCATTGGTTACACCTCTCGGTCACCACTTTGAACAGTGGACATTACATTTCAGATGTGTTACGACCAGTGGCTCTACCCTTCATTCGATCCCTGCGAAACCCTACATTTCAACAGGATAATGCACGACCACATGTTGCAGGTCCTGTACGGGCCTTTCTGGATACAGAAAATGCTCGCCTGCTGCCCTGGCCAGCACATTCTCCAGATCTCTCACGAATTGAAAACGTCTGGTTAATTATGGCTGAGCAACTGGCTCATCACAATACGCCAGTCACTACTCTTGATGAACTGTGGTATCGTGTTGAAGCTGCATGGGCAGTTGTACCTGTACACGCCATCCAAGCTCTGTTTGACTCAATGCCCAGATATATTAAGGCCGTTATTACGGCCAGGGGTGGTTGTTCTGGGTACTGATTTCTCAGGATCTATGCACCCAAATTGCATGAAACTGTAATCACATGTGAGTTCTAGTATAATATATTTGTCCAATGAATACCCGTTTATCATCTGCATTTCTTCTTGGTGTAGCAATTTTAATGGCCAGTAGTGCAATTTCTCCCTATGTAGACTGGCGTCAACAAAATATTTTTGCATTCAGAGAAGAAAGTTGGTGATTGAAATTTCGTGAAAAGATTCTACTGTAATGAAAAATGCCTTTGTTTTAATGTTGTCCATCCCAAATACTGTATCATTTCAGTGGCACTCTCTCCCCTATTTTGCAATAATACAAAACATGCTTCCCTTCTTTGAACTTTTTCAATTTACTCCATCAATCCTATCTGGTAAGGATCCCACACTGTGCAGCAGAATTCTAAAAGAGAACAGACAAGTATAGTGTAGGCAGTCTCTTTAGTAGATCTGTTACATTTTTTAAGTACCCTCCCAGTAAAATGCAATCTTTGGTTAGCCTAACCCAAAACATTTTTTATGTATTCCTCCCAATTTAAGTTGCTCATAATTGTAAGTGCTAGGTAGTTAGCTGAATTTACGGCCTTTAGATTTGACTACATCTACATCTACATCTACATTTATACTCCGCAAGCCACCAAACGGTGTGTGGCGGAGGGCACTTTACGTGCCACTGTCATTACCTCCCTTTCCTGTTCCAGTCGCGTATGGTTCGCGGAAAGAACGACTGTCTGAAAGCCTCCGTGCGTGCTCTAATCTCTCTAATTTTACATTCGTGATCTCCTCGGGAGGTATAAGTAGGGGGAAGCAATATATTCGATACCTCATCCAGAAACGCACCCTCTCGAAACCTGGCGAGCAAGCTACACCGCGATGCAGAGCGCCTCTCTTGCAGAGTCTGCCACTTGAGTTTATTAAACATCTCCGTAACGCTATCACGGTTACCAAATAACCCTGTGACGAAACGCGCCGCTCTTCTTTGGATCTTCTCTATCTCCTCCGTCAAACCGATCTGGTACGGATCCCACACTGATGAGCAATACTCAAGTATAGGTCGAACGAGTGTTTTGTAAGCCACCTCCTTTGTTGATGGACTACATTTTCTAAGCACTCTCCCAATGAATCTCAACCTGGTACCCGCCTTACCAACAATTAATTTTATATGATCATTCCACTTCAAATCGTTCCGCACGCATACTCCCAGATATTTTACAGAAGTAACTGCTACCAGTGTTTGTTCTGCTATCATATAATCCTACAATAAAGGATCCTTCTTTCTATGTATTCGCAATACATTACATTTGTCTATGTTAAGGGACAGTTGCCACTCCCTGCACCAAGTGCCTATCCGCTGCAGATCTTCCTGCATTTCGCTACAGTTTTCTAATGCTGCAACCTCTCTGTATACTACAGCATCATCCGCGAAAAGCCGCATGGAACTTCCGACACTATCTACTAGGTCATTTATATATATTGTGATAAGCAATGGTCCCATAACACTTCCCTGTCGCACGCCAGATGTTACTTTAACGTCTGTAGACGTCTCTCCATTGATAACAACATGCTGTGTTCTGTTTGCTAAAAACTCTTCAATCCAGCCACACAGCTGGTCTGATATTCCGTAGGCTCTTACTTTGTTTATCAGGCGACAGTGCGGAACTGTATCAAACGCCTTCCGGAAGTCAAGAAAAATAGCATCTACCTGGGAGCCTGTATCTAATATTTTTTGGGTCTCATGAACAAATAAAGCGAGTTGGGTCTCACACGATCACTGTTTCCGGAATCCATGTTGATTCCTACATAGTAGATTCTGGGTTTCCAAAAACGACATGATACTCGAGCAAAAAACATGTTCTAAAATTCTACAACAGATCGACGTCAGAGATATAGGTCTATAGTTTTGTGCATCTGCTCGACGACCCTTCTTGAAGACTGGGACTACCTGTGCTCTTTTCCAATCATTTGTAACCCTCCGTTCCTCTAGAGACTTGCGGTACATGGCTGTTAGAAGGGGGGCAAGTTCTTTCGCGTACTCTGTGTAGAATCGAATTGGTATCCCGTCAGGTCCAGTGGACTTACCTCTATTGAGTGATTCCAGTTGCTTTTCCATTCCTTGGACACTTATTTCGATGACAGCCATTTTTTCGTTTGTGCGAGGATTTAGAGAAGGAACTGCAGTGCTGCCTTCCCCTGTGAAACAGCTTTGGAAAAAGGTGTTTAGTATTTCAGCTTTACGCGTGTCATCCTCTGTTTCAATGCCATCATCATCCCGGAGTGTCTGGATATGCTGTTTCAAGCCACTTACTGATTTAACGTAAGACCAGAACTTCCTAGGATTTTCTGTCAAGTCGGTACATAGAATTTTACTTTCGAATTCACTGAACGCTTCACGCATAGCCCTCCTTACGCTAACTTTGACATCGTTTAGCTTCTGTTTGTATGAGAGGTTTTGGCAGCGTTTAAACTTGGAGTGAAGCTCTCTTTGCTTTTGCAGTAGTTTCCTAACTTTGTTGTTGTACCACGGTGGGTTTTTCCCATCCCTCACAGTTTTACTCGGCACGTACCTGTCTAAAATGCATTTTATGATTGCCTTGAACTTTTTCCATAAACACTCAACATTGTCAGTGTCGGAACAGAAATTTTCATTTTGATCTGTTAGGTAGTCTGAAATCTGCCTTCTATTACTCTTGCTAAACAGATAAACCTTCCTCACTTTTTTTATATTCCTATTAACTTCCATATTCAGGGATGCTGCAACGGCCTTATGATCACTGATTCCCTGTTCTGCACTTAAAGAGTCGAAAAGCTGGAGTCTGTTTGTTATCAGTAGGTCCAAGATGTTATCTCCACGAGTCGGTTCTCTGTTTAATTGCTCGAGGTAATTTTCGGATAGTGCACTTAGTATAATATCACTCGATGCTCTGTCCCTACCACCCGTCCTAAACATCTGAGTGTCCCAGTCTATATCTGGTAAATTGAAATCTCCACCTAAGACTATAACATGCTGAGAAAATTTATGTGAAATGTATTCCAAATTTTCTCTCAGTTGTTCTGCCACTAATGCTGCTGAGTTGGGAGGTCGGTAAAAGGAGGCAATTATTAACCTAGCTCGGTTGTTGAGTGTAGCCTCCACCCATAATTATTCACAGGAACTATCCACTTCTACTTCACTACAGGATAAACTACTACTAACAGCGACGAACACTCCACCAATGGTTGCATGCAATCTATCCTTTCTAAACACCATCTGTACCTTTGTAAAAATTTCGTCAGAATTTATCTCTGGCTTAAGCCAGCTTTCTGTACCTATAACGATTTCAGCTTCGGTGCTTTCTATCAGCGCTTGAAGTTCTGGTACTTTACCAACGCAGCTTCAACAGTTGACTATTACAATACCGATTGCTGCTTGGTCCCCACATGTCCTGACTTTGCCCCGCACCCGTTGAGGCTGTTGCCCTTTCTGTACTTGCCCAAGGCCATCTAACCTAAAAAACCGCCCAGCCCACGCCACACAACCCCTGCTACCCGTGTAGCCGCTTGTTGCGTGTAGTGGACTCTTGACCTATCCAGCGGAACCCGAAACCCCACCACCCTATGGCGCAAGTCGAGGAATCTGCAGCCCACACGGTCGCAGAACCATCTCAGCCTCTGATTCAGACCCTCCACTCGGCTCTGTACCAAAGGTCCACAGTCAGTCCTGTCAACGATGCTGCAGATGGTGAGCTCTGCTTTCATCCCGCTAGCGAGACTGGCAGTCTTCACCAAATCAGATAGCCGCCGGAAGCCAGAGAGGATTTCCTCTGATCCATAGCGACACACATCATTGGTGCCAACATGAGCGACCACCTGCAGATGGGTGCACCCTGTACCCTTCATGGCATCCGGAAGGACCCTTTCCACATCTGGAATGACTCCCCCCGATATGCACACGGAGTGCACATTGGTTTTCTTCCCCTCTCTTGCTGCCATTTCCCTAAGGGGCCCCATTACGTGCCTGACATTGGAGCTCCCAACTACCAGTAAGCCCACCCTCTGCGACCGCCCAGATCTAGCAGACTGAGGGGCAACCTCTGGAACAGGACAAGCAGCCATGTCAGGCCGAAGATCAGTATCAGCCTGAGACAGAGCCTGAAACCGGTTCGTCAGACAAACTGGAGAGGCCTTCCGTTGAGCCCTCCGGAATGTCTTTCGCCCCCTGCCACACCTTGAGACGACCTCCCACTCTACCACAGGTGAGGGATCAGCCTCAATGCGGGCAGTGTCCCGGGCAAGCACTGATTTATCATGTAACCAAAGTTTAACGGATACCTTTTAGCACTCATGTGGATGCCCTCACACTTTTCATTATTTAGGGTCAACTACCAATTTTCGTGCCATACAGATATATCTTTAGTTTCAATAACTCATTCAAGTCACCCTTGGCCTCATAAAACAGCAAGATCAAACTTTACATGGCACTGGTAAAACCGTTTCTGTTATATGACTGCGAGACATGGGTGACTTCACAAACTCTTGAAGAATGCATTTGCACATTTGAAAGAAAAGTACTCAGACCTATGGGCCTACATTCAACAGAGAAAATGGAAGATTTGAAAGGAGGCAAAAAGAGTTGTACCAAAGTTGTGGGAAAGCTGATATTCGTAGGACCATCAGAGGACAACGAATCCAGTGGCTGGGACATGTCTTAAGAGCTGGAGAATCTATCCCCATCCGAGTGTTCAATTCCCTGCTGATTGGAAGACGTCCAAGAGGTCGTCCAAGGACTAGGCAGAAAGACAGGGTAATAATGACATTACAGAAGGTAGAACCAGTAGCATCCCTGGAAGATGCAATGGATGGAAGAAAGTGGAACAACATCTGCAGGAAATACCTGCAACTGTGATAAGGACAATGCTCCTTCCTGTGTCACTGATTGTGTTATTGATCTTTGTATAGTGTGTTATTCTGGTTTGTAATATTTCTTTTGCTTTCTATCATGGGACTTTATGCCCTGTTATGTACAATAAATGAAGATGATGGCATATATTTTCTAAATTGTTTTGCAATTTGTTTTTATCTTCTGATGACTTTACTAGTTGGTAAATGACATCATCTGCAAACAACCTAAGATGGCTAATCAGATTATCTCCCAAATCATTTATATAGATAAGGAACAGCAAATGGGCTACAACACTACCTTGGGAAACCCCAGAAATCACTTCTGTTTTATTCGATTACTTCCCATCGATTGCTATGAACCGTGACCTCTCTGACAGGAAATCACCAATCCAATCACATAACTGACAAGATATTCCATAATCACGCAATTTCACTACAAGCCGCTTGAGTGGTACAGTGTCAAAAGCCTTCTGGAAATCCAGAAATACAGAATTATTTTCAAATCTCTTGTCAGTAGCACTCAACACTTCGTGCGAGTAAAGAGTTAGTTGCGTTTCATGAGAACGATGATTTTTAAATCTGTGTTGACTGTGTGTCACTAGGTTGTTTTCTTCAAGGTAGTTCATAGAGTTTGAACACAATATACAAGGGCCATTCAATTATTAAAAAGACTAATTGGTCTGGGGAAAAAACTGTTAGTAGGGCAAGTTTGGTACTTTTATAGCTTTAAGTTGGCATCACTGGGATGAGCCCTGATCAGCTGACGTATCAACATTGTTTTGTTTATACCATTAAAAAATACATTTCAAGATGGCGAGTCCACTTGAAACATTTAAGTTAGTTGAACATCTTCCTGTTATTCATGTTTTACCTGCTGAAGGTGAGAAACCAGTGAATATATACTGTAGACTGTCTAAAGTTTATGGTGAAAGTTGTATGAAGTGTGCAAATTTTTACAAGAGGGTACAGCAGTTCAAAGATCGTCGCAACTCAGTGACTGACGAACACAGTTCTGTCCGACCAGTTACAGTTTCAACTCCTCACTTGAAAGCCAAATTGATGACATTAATCGTGCTGACTGCCATGTGGATGTGGAAATGATAGTTGATAAGTTTGAAGTTAGTGCTGGTACAGTTCATAATGTTATCTGTAACAAGCTGAAGTACCACAAAACATATGCAAGATGGGCCCCCAAGGAGTTGACGTGGCTACACAAGGAAACAAGGTTGAGAGTGTGCACAGAGCTAAAGGAACATTATCAAAGAGAAGGTGAACACTTCCTCAACAAAATTTTAACTTGTGATGAAAGTTGGATTCACTATTATGAGCAAGAATCAAAAAGACAAGGCATGGAATGAAAGCATACCAACTCACCTGTCAATAAAAATTCAAAACCCAAGCATTAGCAGGAAAAGTCATGTTGACAGTGTTTTGGGATGCTGGAGGTCCAGTTTTTTTGTGATTATCTTGAAGAGCAGCATACAATGAACAGCTAGTACTACTCAGATTTGCTGTTAAACAAGGTGAAGCCAGCCGTCGTGAATCTCAGAGGAGAGGTGTGATTCTCCAGCAAGATAGCGCATGTCCTCATATTGCTCAACTCACCCATGAAACCATCGACAAAATGGGCTGGGAAGTACTGCCTCATCCCCCTTACAGTATTGATTTAGCATCTAGTGATTTCCATTTGTTTGGTGCACTGAAGGAGGCATTATGTGGGAAGAGATTCCAGGACAATGGAGATGTGAAAAAGTTTGTGGCAAATTGGTTCAAACATCAAGATAAAGAATTTCTTTGCAGCCAGAATAAAAAAGCTTGTTGCCTGTTGGATCAAGTGCATAAATGTTCTAGGGGATTATTTGAAAAGTAGAAAAAGTATTGTTTTGTAAAAATAAATGCTTTTTTTCTCAAGACCAATTTTTCTCTTTAATTATTGAATGACACTTGTATATTCCAAAGTCCTGCTGCATATCAATGTTAATGATATGGGCCTGTAATTTAATGGATTACCCCTACTACCTTTCTTGAATATTGGTGTGACCTGTGCAACTTTCTAGTCTTCAGGTACGGATCTTTTCTGAAGTGAACTGTTATATATGATTAAGTATGGAACTATTGCATCAGCATACTCTGAAAGGAACCTAATTGGTAAACTGTCTGGAGCAGAAGACTTGCTTTTATTAAGTGATTTAAGCTGCTTCACTACCCTGTTTCACTCTTATATGTGTCAGTATGGAGCAAACTAATGATTGTGTCCACATCCATCACACAATGCTGGGCATAGCAGTTATCCATGTTGGACACTCCTAAGGCTCCACTCAAGGGCAAATATGCTTAGTACTCACATCATTACATGTGTCTGTCATAGTCATACTGCTTCCACCTAGAAGAACTTCCACTCCACTTCTTAAACATAAGCAACTCATTACAAGCAACTGCCCAGCCGCCACAGTAGAGAGTGTGAACCACACTGACCAACTGCCCAGAAGTAATGGCTTTTTAGTGCAAAGAGCTATCATTTATTGCGATCCTGACACTTCTGAAACATAGGTGACTCATAAACGACTGCCAAGCTGCCACAGTTTAGAGGATCAACATACTTTCTGACCGCCTAGAAGTAACTGCTTTCCAGCATGAAATACTATCACTCTTGACCACCCAGACACTTCTGATCATACGCAATTCAGAAACAGCTGTCCAGCTGACATAGTCGATAGCATCAACCATGTCATCCAACTGCCTAGAAGTGGCTCCTTTTGTGCTCACTCCACACACATCGCAAGACCCAGTCTGCTTCTCTCCTTGAAAGATGCTATTTTGTTATGGGCCCAAATACATTTTTGGCACTTGTCAGACAAGCTTAGAAAAGTCTACTTCTTACATTGATCAGTAGGTGTTGCAACCAATGTTGATTTGATGGAGTGGGGGGAAGAAAACTCGTCAGGATGGGGAGATGCCAAGGTATCTATGGGAGGGAGGTCATATCAAGTGTCCAAACTGGCTTGATTGTATTGATTGAGACAGTTAGCAGCTTACTGCACAAGATGATATTAAAGGTGTGGGCCGAGTGGGGGGGGGGGGGGCGAAGTTGTGGTGGGGGGGGGGGGGGGGGGGAAGGCAGTTCAGTGGGCCAGATCAGGAATTCACTGTAAACTATGTCAACCAGAGAAGCCTCCAAGTCCTCCTTGAATGCCATGTGAATTCCAAGCAGAATCCAGGGGAGGCTCTCAGGCTAGGAAGTGGAATGACACGTTAGTACTGTGTTAAGGGTACAGCACCAGCAATCAACCGATGCATTACTTTGTGGATGACAAGCAGTTGTGCAAAATTTATTGGCACTGCACAAGTCACACACCCTGCTGAAAAGGACAGATTCGAAGTGTCACCCCTGATTAGTAGTAATAGAAGAGGGGCAACCAAAGTGAGCAATCCAAAAGGTGACAAATGCATGAGTGACATTATTGGTGGTAATGTTTGGGAGAAGACAGCATCAACCCACCTGCTGATGCAGTTGATAATGGACAGTATGTATTTGCAATCATCTGAGGGACGAAGAGGACTGATGAGGTTGAGTTGAAAATGTTGGAACTGTCCTTTGAAGATGTTGAATTGACCCATTGGAGGTTGGGCATGGCATCTGACTTTACTATGTTGACACTGTAAGCATGTCCAGGTGCACAGTCTGACTTAATCTACATCCAAAAATGAAGCATTCGGTGACATGGAGAATAGTGGCCTTAATGCCTGAATGAGCGAGATCACAAGCTGCTGAGAAGACTTTGCGGTGCAGTGAGGCCGGAAGAAAGGGGTGGAAGGTACCACTAGATATCCAGAACATCTTGTTTTAGCACACCAGCTCACCCAAGTCCAATAGTGAAGAGCCAGTGTGTAGATGTGCAATGTAGTCAATGATGATGATATCAGTTCCTTTGATGTAGCGGACGTCAGTAGTCTACTGGCAAATGAGGTACTTATGATGCAAATGCTGGGGTGGCAAGTTGTTAGCAGGATTATGGATGGCATCCATGAGTGGTTTGCGATCTGTGTGAATAGTTGCAGACTGGCCTTCTATGTTCTCATGAATATGATGGACTGCCTTGTATATAGAAAACAGGTCCCTATCAAAGGTGGACCACTTACTTTGTGAGGCAGGCAGTTTCGTGGAAAAGAAACGAAAGAGCTGCACTGTGTCACCCAGATATTGTTGCAGGATGGTGCCGATGAAAGACTCATTCATATCAGTAGTGAAAGAAATGGGTGCATCAGTGATAGGGTGAGCAAGCTACAGCTTTGGCCTCTGTGGTTTTAAGTGTGTTGAAAGTGCTCCACATGTCATCAGACTGTAGCACATTGCAGGTGGTGGAAATATTTTTGCCTGACAAGGCATCTGTCAGAGGGACTTGCAGGGATGCATTGTGAGGAATATTATGCTGGAAAAAATTAATCATTCCAAGTAAATGACAGAGAATCCTAAAATATTTCTGGTAATGGCAAATCATGAATGAATGCAACACAGTCAGATGTCACGCGAATACCATCAACGGAAATGATATGACCCAGGAAAGTGACACTGATGGCACATAACTGAGATTTATCATTTTGACGCTATTGTTGGCAATTGCTTTGAGAACTCGAGATAAATAGAGCTAGTGTTCTTCAGCAGAAGAGAAGTAGGTGAGAACGTCATCAATGCATGCATACCAAAATGGGAGTCAGAACAAAACAGAGTCAACAGAATGTTGCCACATCTGTGCAGCTTTTTGATACTGTATGCCCTGTAGCAGTAGGCAAATGAGCCAAATGGTGTGATATTGGTTGTTTTAAGTATATCATCACTGTGCATTGGGATTCAGTGACAAGCCTTGTGACAGTTGATGCTGCTGAAAATCTGCACACCATGCAGTTGTTGCATGAAATCATGGACGTACGGTATCAGGTAATTGTCAAGGATCGTCTAAGCATTGAGTTAGTGATAGTTCCCGTACAATTGAAAATAACCATCTTTTTTAGGTACAAGGTGTATAGGGGATGACAAATTACTGTCTGAAGCGTCCACAATCTATGAGGTCCTGGGTAGTAGCTTTAGTGTGGCAGATGTTTGTGGTGGTGTGGCAGCAAGCCTTATACTGGACAGGGGGTCTCTCAGTAGTAACTAGACTATGGCAGGTTCTGTGCCTGTATACTGCCTATAACTGAGGGGCTCATATATAACAACACTGGAGCTCACAAAACACTGGTAGTTTGACCGTCACAGACCTGTGGAGTTTGCAGTGAAGGTCAAGGTGGAGGCAGGTCAGGAATAGGTGAAGCATTGGCGACATTGTGTGGCCGTGAGGTCATACACTGTGACATATTAGCAATCAACTGATGCATTTGTTAGTTGTCAGAGTGAAGGTTGAAGATCTTGAAACATTGAGTAGCAAGCTGGGACAGCAAGTTGATGAGATCTGCCATCAGACATGAGCATTCAAAGGTAGCGTGGATGAGTGTATCGCTCTGAGCAGAGGAGGAGGAGGAGGAGGAGGAGGAGGAGGAGGAGGCTGAGGTAGTACGTACCTGGAATGTGGGAGCCCAATGTGTGGTGAAGCAGTGCGGCTGATTGGAGGTCTGGTGAGAGGCGGAAATATTTGAGGAAATTTATCCTGAGGATGGGACTGTTTACGTCAGTGACCTGGAAGGTCCAAGGTCTGGTGTGGGCTGAAGATGAAAATTAACTGAGCTGTGGACAGGTATATCGGAGTAGTTGGTTGTGTGAGGTAATAGTGATGCAGTGAGAAGGCTTGAAGGAGCATGCTGGCGTGGTCCCGGTGTCAATGAAGAAGTTGAATGTGCCAGCACTGGAGCAAATCCACATAATGTACGTACATCCGGTGCAGTGGCACTGGGGAAGGTGAAGACATGTCTTGCTTGATTGGCTGTGGAATGAAGTTGGGGTTTTGTGGTACGTTGTGGAACTACAAATGTTGTCATATGTGCAGTTCTCTCAAAGGTGGCTGCAACCCAGATAGGTAAGAGTTCACATTCGTGGTCTGGTGCGTCCTGGTAGGCACATGCAAGTGTTGTATAGGCTGAACGGTAGTGCTGACACTACAAAAAATACTATCTGTGCATGCACATTGTAGTCCAAGTCACAGAACTGTTGCCTTTCTATTGTCAGGCTTTGTTGTGAAGACATGAATGCATTGCACAAAAACATGGTTGAATGGAAGATGTCAGGGATCACCAATGTGGCAATTCCTATTCTCACAGCAAATTGACGAAAAAAGGAGATCACCAACACAAAAGCAAACACACAGAGCAATGACTCTTATTGAAGTTAGCACATTACAACAAGAAGCATAACACATACAATTGCTGTTGAAACCATACTGGGTCAAAGGTAATCATGAAGTCCCTCGCAGTAGTTCTTGTTACAATCAATCCTTACATATTTGATATTGGTAGTTGCCACACATTTATTTACCATACAAATGCAATAAAGCAGTGTTAACACACTGTGCATTGGGATTCAGTGACAAGACTTGTGAGAGTTGATTGTGCTGAAAATCTGCACACCATGCAGTTGTTGCATGAAATCATGGACGTACGGTAACAGGTAATTGTCAAGGATCGTCTAAGCGTTGAGTTAGTGATAGTCCCCGTAGAATTGAAAATAACCATCTTTTTAGGTACAAGGTGTATAAGGGATGACAAATTACTGTCTGAAGGGTCCACAATATATGAGGTCCTGAATAGCACCTTTAGTGTTGTATAGGCTGAATGGTAGGGGTGACACTACAAAAAATACTATCTGTGCATGCACATTGTAGTCCAAGTCACAGAACTGTAGCCTTTCTATTGTCAGGCTTTGTTGTGAAGAATATAATAATTCCAATCCCAAAGAAAGCAGGTGTTGACAGATGTGAAAATTACCGAACTATCAGTTTAATAAGTCATGGCTACAAAATACTAACGCAAATTCTTTACAGACAAATGGAAAAACTAGTAGAAGCCGACCTCGGGGAAGATTAGTTTGGATTCTGTAGAAATATCGGAACACGTGAGGCAATACTGACTCTACGACTTATCTTAGGAGCTAGATTAAGGAAAGGCAAACCTACATTTCTAGCATTTGTAGACTTAGAGAAAGCTTTTGACAATGTTGACTGGAATACACTCTTTCAAATTCTGAAGGTGGCAGGGGTAAAATACAGGGAGCGAAAGGCTATTTACAATTTGAACAGAAAGCAGATGGCAGTTATAAGAGTCGAGGGGTATGAAAGGGAAGCAATGGTTGGGAAGGGAGTGAGACAGGGTTGTAGCCTCTCCCCGATGTTATTCAATCTCTATGTTGAGCAAGCAGTGAAGGAAACAAAAGAAAAATTCAGAGTAGGTATTAAAATCCATGGAGAAGAAATAAAAACTTTGAGGTTCGCCGATGACATTGTAATTCTGTCAGAAACAGCAAAGGACTTGGAAGAGCAGTTGAACGGAATGGATAGTGTCTTGAAAGGAGGATATAAGATGAACATCAACAAAAGCAAAACGAGGATAATGGTATGTAGATGAATTAAGTCTGGTGATGCTGAGGGAATTAGATTAGGAAATGAGGCACTTAAAGTAGTATGAAAGAGTTTTGCTATTTGGGGAGCAAAATAACTGATGATGGTCGAAGTAGAGAGGATATAAAATGTAGACTGGCAATGACAAGGAAAGCATTTTTGAAGAAGAGAAATTTGTTAACATCTAATATAGATCTAAGTGTCAGGAAGTCGTTTCTGAAAGTATTTGTATGGAGTGTAGCCATGTATGGAAGTTAAACATGGACGATAAATATTTTGGACAAGAAGAGAATAGAAGCTTTCAAAATGTGGTGCTACAGAAGAATGCTGAACATTAGATGGGTAGATCACATAACTAATGAGGAAGTGTTGAATAGGATTGGGGAGAAGAGAAGTTTGTGGCACAACTTGACTAGAAGAAGGGATCGGTTGGTAGGACATGTTCTGAGGCATCAAGGGATCACCAGTTTAGTATTGGAGGGCAGTGTGGAGGGTAAAAATCATAGACGGAGACCAAGAGACGAATACACTAAGCAGATTCAGAAGGATGTAGGTTGCAGTAAGTTCTGGGAGACGAAGAAGCTTGCAAAGGATAGAGTAGCATGGAGAGCTGCATCAAACCAGTCTCAGGACTGAAGACCACAACAACAACAACAACACACAGCTATCCAATCCTAGCTATCTGCAGTTAAATCCTCAATCAGAAGTACTTGAATATTTCAAAGTAGCCATTGTAAAGTAGAGATATCCATTGTGTTCCACTTTTCAGGCCCATCACAGTGCCTCTTGTTCATGTGTGCCTTCTTTTCCTCAACAGTGTCTCCAACTATGTCCTATGCAACAACTGATTCATGAGACGGAAATTTTGCAGTGAAATGAGGACTTTTATCCAGACAACTTTATTTTATGATTGCTAATTTGAAAAATTTAAGTATTCCTGATTGATTATTTTAACCAGAGTCAGATGGTGACACAGTGTGTGTCTTGGGAGGCATAGCTGTATGTTAACATTGCTGTATTGTCTGTTATATGGTAAATAAATGTAATTGGAGACATAGTCACTTCACTATAACTGCAAAACACAAATAAAAGTACGCTTGTGCTTATTTACTGTCAAGAGTCTGTTAGATTCGCACATGGGAGGGGGGCGGTGGGGGGGGGGGGGTGTCCTTATCTGCATCTGCTAAATCATGTACTGTTGCTGTTATATATTATATAGCTTACGCTGTTTCATGGTAACCTTTCTTAGAGTAATAGTTCTTTACAGATATTTCTGAAGGGTCTCATAATTTATTTCTCTCATTCCAGTACCTAAAAATACTCATTGATGCTGGAGGCGATGTTAGTTCTGTGGATGTGAATGGTGCAACTCCACTTCTTATGATGGCCAATCGTTGCTATACACAGGTACTGAGTCAGTTGTGTACTTGTATTACTAGACTAGATTAAATTAGCTGTAATTTTCATTCCAGTAAATCCATATTGAGGAGATCCTCCAGGATGTAGAACATATCAGAAAACAATAATACACAGTACATATTTATTAAGAAAAGCAGATACACCGATGAACCTTCCACAGATCTCAAGTGAAAATGGTTGACACGGCTGTGGAAGGAGTCAAAAAATCTTAAACATAAATTCATTTAAAAGATAATAACAAACTTGTCACAAAACAAGTGAATTTTCTATACAATGAGGTGCTTGTTATAATTCTAAGACTATTGCAGTCATGCAGCATAAAATAGAAAAATCATTTTGCATCTCTTATTTCTAATAATTATATACTGCACTGAATTTGTACCAAAGTCAGATTGTACATAATACTCAAATTATTTGATATTATTGGCAGCCTCCACATCTGAATGGTGAGCACTGCTGACTGCCATGTGGAAGACCTGGGTTCAATTCACGGTACTGCCAGGAAGTTTTCCATGGTGGAGGACTGAAATGTGGTGTACTCAGCCTCGTGAGGTCAGCTGAGAAGCTGCTTGACTGATCAGTAGTGGTTTCAAAGTCAAGAAACCCAACAATGACCACGAGAGCTGTGTGCTGACCAAATGCCCCTCCATACCACATATAGTGATGCCATTGGTAGAGAATTACATGGCAGTTGGTCAGGCCCAATTTAGGGCCAGAATTTAGAATGTTGTTTCGATATAATTGATAACATATACACATCAGTTAGTTCTGTTAAGAAACTGATAAGTGGGATAGAAAGAGTTGACCACCAATAAATCCATTTGGCTCATCTTAAACTGCTCTTTATTGGTAGTTAACTTTTTATGGTAGCTGGCAAGGTATTGAAAATGGATGTTCCTGAGTAACAGATACCTTTCTGTACCAAAGTAACTGACTTTCAATCTTTGTGAAGATTATTCTTATTTCTAGTACTGATTTGATGAACTGAGCCATTTGAAAACGGATACATTTTAATAAAAATTTCATTCAGTAGTAAGTACACTGATGAGCCAAAACATTATGACCTCTGTGTCATTGGATGCCACCTGATGGCATTGCAAGCACGAGACACGATAACAAAAGTATGTAAGTGGAGCACACACTGATGGAGGATTGCCCTAGTGAAGATATGGACCGCCAATTGGGAAATCCAATGAGATAAGTGACTTTGACAAAGAGCAGATTATTATTACACAGAGTTTTGAACGAGGATCTCGAAAACAGTGAAGCTGGTCAAATGTTCACGTGCTGTTGTTGTCAGCATCTACGGAAGGAGGAAGATGGACTGTGAAACTATCACTTGGAACCAAACGGTTGTACATCCACGACTCTTCACAGAACATGGAAGTTTGGAGCGTTATCTACTCTGTAAAGCAGGACAGATGGTGATCTGTGGCATCTCTGCTGATAGAACACAATGCAGATGCAAGCACAAGTGTTTTGGAGTGCACCATTCATCATACATTGAAGAACATGTTGACCCAATGACATCACCTATTACAACTGCAGTAGGCACATGCCCATTAGGATTCAATCATTGATCAATGGAAATGTGTTAGCCCTTCAAGTGAATCACAATTTTGTTGCACTAGGTTAATGGTCATCTCCACAAACACCATCATCGAGGTGAATGGCAGCTTGAAATGTGCACTGAGCCACAGACGTAGGTTGGTGGGAGCAGTATTATGTTATGGGAGACATTCTCTGGGGATTTGCATGAGACCTGTGGTAGTAATCAAAGACAAACTGACAGCTACGAACCATCTGCACCCCTTCATGCTTGATGTTTTCCTCAATGGTGATGTCTTCTTTCATAATTATAACTGCCAATAACTTCGAGCTAGAACTATGCTACAGTGGTTTGAGGAGCATTATATTGAGCTCATGTTGACGTCTCAGTGACCAAATCTGCCTGATGTAAATCCTATGGAACTCATCTGAGTCACTACTGGACGCCATCATCAGGGCCCATTATTTATGTGAATTACATGACCTATGCTTAGACATCTAAAGCCACATACCTCCCACAAATCTACCAACAAACTGTTGGATTCCTGATTTGCAGAAACAGTGATGTATTTAAATCCAAAGATAGACAAACAAACTATTAAGCAGGTAGTCATAATGTTTGTATATTGGGAAGCAATGATTAGTATCCCTAGTTCCCTAAACAGGCCTCTCCAGGATGTTCCTGAGTTCACACAACAGATCATTCTTATTACATGATTTTGGACTTACGAAACTTTACCTTGGTTTCATGAGTTACCCCAAACAATGATCCCATGTGACGTTATGGTATGAAAGTATGCAAAAGCTGCTAGCTTTTTTATTTTACATCACCTATGTCTGACAGCATTCACATTGCAAATAGAGCTTTGTCTAGGTGCTTCAGTGGCTCTGTGGTGTGCTCCTCCCAGTTGAGTATATTATCAAGCTATAATCTCAAGAATTTAACACTGTCAATTTCTTTTGTTTGTTGTCATATTTTAGACATATAGGACTACTGGTTGGAAACCTCTTAAAAGTTTTGAACTGCATTTAGTGTGTTTATCGCAAAGTTGAGTGACACAGGATCGACTAGGAATAATATGTCAGTGTCCATAAATATCTCATTAATCAATCTTTCTAATACTGTACTTAATTTGCTGTTTATTGTAATGTTTGTATCATCGGAAAACAAAATAAATTCAGCATGTTGTAATGTTATTGATTCAAGATCATCGACATACACAAGAGAAGAAAGGGCCCGAAGATCTACATCTACATCTATACTCTGCAAGCCACCCAAAGGTGTGTGGCGGAGGGCATTTTACGTGCCACTGTCATTACCTCCCTTTCCTGTTCCAGTCACGTATGGTTTGTGGGAAGAACGACTGTCTGAAAGCCTCCGTGCGCGCTCTAACCTCTCTAATTTTACATTCATGATCTCCTCGGGAGGTATAAGTAGGGGGAAGCAATATATTCGATACCTCATCCAGAAATGCACCCTCTCGAAACCTGGCGGGCAATCTACACCGCGATGCAGAGCGCCTCTCTTGCAGAGTCTGCCACTTGAGTTTATTAAACATCTCCGTAACGCTATCACGGTTACCAAATAACCCTGTGACGAAACGCGCCGCTCTTCTTTGGATCTTCTCTATCTCCTCTGTCAAACCGATCTGGTATGGATCCCACATTGATGAGCAATACTCAAGTATAGGTCGAACGAGAGTTTTGTAAGCCACCTCCTCTGTTGATGGACTACATTTTCTAAGCACTCTCCCAATGAATCTCAACCTGGTACCCGCCTTACCAACAATTAATTTTATATGATCATTCCACTTCAAATCGTTCTGCACGCATACTCCCATTTATTTTACAGAAGTAACTGCTACCAGTGTTTGTTCCGCTATCATATAATCATACAATAAAGGAGCCTTCTTTCTATGTATTCGCAATACATTACATTTGTCTATGTTAAGGGACAGTTGCCACTCCCTGCACCAAGTGCCTATCCGCTGCAGATCTTCCTGCATTTCGCTACAATTTTCGAATGCTGCAACTTCTCTGTATACTACAGCATCATCCGCGAAAAGCCGCATGGAACTTCCAACACTATCTACTAGGTCATTTATATATATTGTGAAAAGCAATGGTCCCATAACACTTCCCTGTCGCACGCCAGATGTTACTTTAACGTCTGTAGACGTCTCTCCATTGATAACAACATGCTGTGTTCTGTTTGCTAAAAACTCTTCAATCCAGCCACACAGCTGGTCTGATATTCCGTAGGCTCTTACTTTGTTTATCAGGCGACAGTGCGGAACTGTATCAAACGCCTTCCGGAAGTCAAGAAAAATAGCATCTACCTGGGAGCCTGTATCTAATATTTTCTGGGTCTCATGAACAAATAAAGCGAGTTGGGTCTCACACGATCACTGTTTCCGGAATCCATGTTGATTCCTACATAGTAGATTCTGGGTTTCCAAAAACGACATGATACTCGAGCAAAAAACATGTTCTAAAATTCTACAACAGATCGACGTCAGAGATATAGGTCTATAGTTTTGCGCATCTGCTCGACGACCCTTCTTGAAGACTGGGACTACCTGTGCTCTTTTCCAATCATTTGTAACCCTCCGTTCCTCTAGAGACTTGTGGTACACGGCTGTTAGAAGGGGGGCAAGTTCTTTCGCGTACTCTGTGTAGAATCGAATTGGTATCTCGTCAGGTCCAGTGGACTTACCTCTATTGAGTGATTCCAGTTGCTTTTCTATTCCTTGGACACTTATTTCGATGACAGCCATTTTTTCGTTTGTACGAGGATTTAGAGAAGGAATTGCAGTGCGGTCTTCCTCTGTGAAACAGCTTTGGAAAAAGGTGTTTAGTATTTCAGCTTTACGCGTGTCATCCTCTGTTTCAATGCCATCATCATCCCGGAGTGTCTGGATGTGCTGTTTCGAGCCGCTTACTGATTTAACGTAAGACCAGAACTTCCTAGGATTTTCTGTCAAGTCGGTACATAGAATTTTACTTTCGAATTCACTGAACGCTTCACGCATAGCCCTCCTTACGCTAACTTTGACATCGTTTAGCTTCTGTTTGTATGAGAGGTTTTGGCAGCGTTTAAACTTGGAGTGAAGCTCTCTTTGCTTTCCCAGTAGTTTCCTAACTTTGTTGTTGTACCATGGTGGGTTTTTCCCGTCCCTCACAGTTTTACTCGGCACGTACCTGTGTAAAACGCATTTTACAATTGCCTTGAACTTTTTCCATAAACACTCAACATTGTCAGTGTCGGAACAGAAATTTTCGTTTTGATCTGTTAGGTAGTCTGAAATCTGCCTTCTATTACTCTTGCTAAACAGATAAACCTTCCTCCCTTTTTTTATATTCCTATTAACTTCCATATTCAGGGATGCTGCAACGGCCTTATGATCACTGATTCCCTGTTCTGCACTTAAAGAGTCGAAAAGTTCGGGTCTGTTTGTTATCAGTAGGTCCAAGATGTTATCTCCACGAGTCGGTTCTCTGTTTAATTGCTCGAGGTAATTTTCGGATAGTGCACTTAGTATAATATCACTCGATGCTCTGTCCCTACCACCCGTCCTAAACATCTGAGTGTCCCAGTCTATATCTGGTAAATTGAAATCTCCACCTAAGACTATAACATGCTGAGAAAATTTATGTGAAATGTATTCCAAATTTTCTCTCAGTTGTTCTGCCACTAATGCTGCTGAGTTGGGAGGTCGGTAAAAGGAGGCAATTATTAACCTAGCTCGGTTGTTGAGTGTAGCCTCCACCCATAATTATTCACAGGAACTATCCACTTCTACTTCACTACAGGATAAACTACTACTAACAGCGACGAACACTCCACCACCGGTTGCATGCAACATCACATACAATTGGTTCCCAGTTGAATGATGCTTGATGGCTTACTTCATGACCCTTTCCTATAGTTTCTTGTCAGTGATATAGGATTTGAATAGTTTTGTAGCATTTCCCATTACACCATAATATTATAATTTACTTTAAAGGATATTGTGATTTACACAATCAAATGCCTTTGATAGATCACAAAATGTACCAGGAACCTTTAATTTATTGTCTAGTGAATTAAGTACATTCTTGATTTATGTGTAGACAGTCTTCTAAATATTGTAACTCTTCAGAAATACAAACTGTAACTTTGACAATATATTATTTGTTCCAGAGTATTCTGCAAAAAGTCACAATCTGGGTGCAGTGTTGAAAAAGATTATCAAACTATTTACTTAGAGTAATATGACGTCAAAATAATAAATACGCTTCAGGAACTAAGATCCTGAGCCAAGTGCAGTCACTTGCCCTGTTTCAGAGGGAGCCCTTCGGCATTCATGTGTCACTTTGGATTCGAAGAGATTCTCTCCGGTTTCTGGCACCCATCTGAAGTGGTAAAGAATACCACTCTTGCTTGTGAGATGAAGGCTGAGCTCACTGTCCTAGCAGTATCAACAGGATCAGTTGTGGACCTTTAGTACAGAGCCAAGCGGAGGGCCTGAGTCGGAGGCTCAGATGGTTCGACGACTGTGTAGGCTGCAGATTGCTTGACTTGCACCACAGTGTGGTGGGGTATCGGGTTTTACTTGATAGATCAGGGTCCATCACACACAGGAGGGGGCTACAAGGATATAGGGGTGCTATGTGGAGTAGCTGGATAGTTTTTTAGGTTATGGGGTCTCTGGGACATTACAGAAAGAGCTTTAATTTCAAAGGGTGCCAGTCAAACACAGGATGGGGTAGACCCAGGAACCATTGGTATCTTAGTGTTAAATTGTCATATCTTCATAGGGGAAGAACCAGAGCTCTGAGAGCTAATAGAAAGCACTTAAGCTCAAATCACTGTAGGTACTGAACGCTGGCTAAAGCTAAAGATAAGTTCAGTCAGAATTTTTACAAGGGACCTTACAATATTCATAAAAGGCATGTTAATGCAATTGTTGGTGGAGCACTTGTTGCTGTTAGCAGTAGTTTTTCTTATATTGAAATTGAAGCAACAAGTTAATATGTGTAGAAGTTATACTTGACAACCAGAATAAATGAATGACAACCAGAATAAATGAATAACTGGTTACTTTTACTAACTCAATGACTCAGATGATATTTATTACTGAAAGGTACAATGAAAACTTGTCTCATTTCAAATAGTTAACCCACTCACATACTTATAGTTGATTGTGATTTCAATTTAATCTCTGTATGTTAGCAAAAATTCATGTCTAAAGTTGGTCGTAGATACAAAACACCATCTGAAGTTGTGCTGAATTCTTAAATTATTTTGAGGAATTAGTTTAGGAGCCCACAAATGTGTGTATGAGCTGTGTTTGCATGAGTGTGTATGTGTGTGTATGTTGTTTAATTTTGACGAAGGCATTGTTGGCCGAAAGCTAATTGTGTGACAGTCTCTTTGTTGTGCCTTTATGTGACTCAGGATCTCTACTATATGGTGAGTAACAACTATCCTTTTCATTATACTGTTACATTCCATCATGTATTTTCCATTGTTTAAGTAATCTGTTTATTATTTCAAGAGTAATCACCATAACTGTTGATGCATTTATCCCACTGTGAGACAACACATTTGATGCCTTCATGAAAAAAATGTTTGCAGCTGCCCATGGAACCATGATTGTACCCAGGTGTGCACATTTTCGTTTCACTGGGAAGCCCTTAAACATCCTCCATACAATCCTGCCTAGGTTCAATCCTGGTTCTGTAGGCAACTGTAAACATTTTTCCATGAAGGTACTGAACATCTCGTCTCACAGTGGGACAAATGTATTAGCAGTTATGGTGCTTACTTTTGAAATAATAAACTGTTTATTTACTTTTTTCCATTGTGTCATTTTCCTATGGCTGCCTCTTGTAGAGAGTGATGTTTTCAAAATTTCAGTGTCACTGTCTTGCGATCCAAATCTGTCTGTTTGGAAAAATGTATAGTTTTCCCAGAATAGTGCATTAGTTTATGAGATATTCAGTTAGAAAATTGGAGTTTCCAGAAAATTCCTGGCAGGCTTTTGTAGATCCAAGTGGTTGCCAATACATCTGTGTCATAAAACAGAGCTATCATTTGTACCAATTCAGTCATTTATTTATTCATTCAACCTTTGACTGCTGTTTGGAGCAGTATTTATATCAATGTATATTTACAGTTTACAGTTACAGGGTAAATTACAATTATAACATTTATATTATTGTACAGTAGACACACATATACACGTATGGATAAATAACTAACAGAAACCTTTATTACTAATTTAAATTACAAGATAGGAGTAACCAATTTCACTTTATGCGCAATGCTTGATTGTTGATCCAATAAAAAAAGTGGCATTTGTACTTTTCACTGACACAGTATATGCAGTACATCTGCCGCCTGGTACTACAGTTTCTTTCAGATTGCTGACTAGTCTCAAACACTGTACAAAAATGTTGTTTCAAGTACTATCTTAGTTTTGTTTTGAAGAGTGGTAGTGATTTCACATTTATTAAACTTTCTAATAGTATAAGTAAGTAAGTAAGTAATAATAATAATAATACTTTATTCTACATCGAATAATTCATTGCATATGTATGAAAACAGTTACGATTCTTGACACATAGCACAATAATACATTCTCCTGAATACATCATTGGTTAATAAAACAATTAAATTATAAATAAAATGGTGCTTAACAGTATTTACAGTCTTTGTTCAGTGGTCAACATGTTATTTGTCAGTCATTTGGTGCCCAATATTCATCAGCTGAAGCTCCGTATCAGTCAGTATTATGTATAATCCATTGTTTAAAGGCAGTCTGTGGTCAACACCCAGTATGTAAAGTTCTGTGTCAATCAGCATATTTTCTAGTGATTTAAAGCTATGTAACTTTCAGTTATTTCCATTTCTATGGAAGTTTTCTGACATGTTAAATGAAACATAGGAACACTAATCTACAGCTGATGGTCAATCATGATTGATAAATTTAATAGACATATGTAGGTGTGAAAATCTAACCTGACAATGTTATGTGCACTTAATTTGGATTACAAGCAAGTCTTTATTAATCAATGAGTGAAGAAGGAATCTACCAAAGACCCTAATTGGCAGGTCAGTAATCCTACAAACTGTGGTGTTTCTTTAATGTTATTGGGCCTGTCCAGCAAAATGTGAGAGAAGAATGCTTCCAAAACTGGCTATGGTTTTTGATGCTGTCGTGAGCTTAATCATATATCCTATATGTGTGTTTTGAAAACTTAATTAAAGCAGGGATGGTCAGTAAAATTCTTCTGGGCTGTTGACCACATGGTCAGTATATAAAATTGTCTGAAGTTTTGGCCACTTGCAATAGTGACCAAAACATTGGACAGTTTTAGATATTGGCATTGTGATCAACAGCCCAGAAGAAATTTATTGACAGTGACAATGGAAGCCTACACTTACATAAAGCAGGGATGTTAATGTAAAAAACTTCTATTTGTTTCAGACTGCACAAACACTGATTGATGCTGGAGCTAACATAACTGCAAGTGATATAAATGGCCAGAAAATCATACATAGGGCATCTCAGTTTGGGAACACCACAGCCATTGATTATCTCATGGAAATTTGGCCCTTAGTATGGGGCTGTGACAACCATGGAAACACTGTTCTACACTTCGGCACAAAAAGTAGTAACAATAGGCTGAGGATTATAGAGCATATCCTATCAATGAAGCTGGCATCTGTAGACGAGAGAAATGCAGAAGGACAGACAGCTCTTGCAATGCTTGTGGAGCAAGGTTTAAATTGGAAATCTGTACAGCATGAAGTAGAGATGTTGCTGGCAGAGGGAGCAAATCCCACTGTCAAGGACAACAAAGGGAAAACTCCTTTACACATCGCATCCTGTGTTGGTGATGTAAAGGTACAATAATTTCTAAGAGTTATCATTGTAAGTGTCAATTTATGGAATGAAAATTAATTTCTGTAACAGCAACAGTTAAATGAATGAGATTTGGATTCTGAGACATGGATTCTAGTTCTCACTAACATTCTTATCAAAGATTTTGTTAACTTCATTGGTATATCAAGAGCCAGCAGTGTCCTGCCTTACTTCTGTGTGTGATGCTATCCTGTATAATGAGTGACCTGTGTATTGCCCGAATGACTGCGGTCTTCCCTGATTTTGTAAATATACCTGGTATATGCACAGAGCTTCTCATAATACGTCAGTATCTCCTCTATTAATCTTCTTGAGTGTATGCATTTCATATGGGCATAGAAGCTCAACTGTTGTTTTGTATGACATCCCTCGGGGCTTCACTGCATTGGTACACCTCCATATTGCTCTTAAACTTCCACTCACTTTCATGATTCCTCCTAAGCCGTAATACCTTTATGAGAAACTGGCATTCTCTGAGCTCCAGTATTCTACTACAGCCCACTGTACTAGTAGCCCAATAACTGTGCTGCAGTGATTGATTTTGGCATTTCTGCTACCATGTCTTGTATTATACACTCCAGTGATAGTCCTATATGCTATTTCCAGTTTAAAAATACCAGCCTTGGTTGTCTGTTTTTCTGAGATGTTAAAAAAAATGATTTCACCAAAGTACTGAAATTTTGAAAACTTCACTTAGTCTACATATTAACTCTCTATCCACTAGTACATAGTAATGGTTTTTATTTAATTATTATTCTACCTATTTACAGACAACTGTGTTTTGACTTTGGCCTATCTTCCATGATGAAAAATGTTCTTTACTTTCTAAAATTTATCAATACATACTGGAAGAACATCCACTAAATAAGTATAAAATATAACTAACTTTTGTAGTTGTAAATAATTACAAATCATTTTGGATTGCTTCCACTTTGTAAAAAGAAGTAATTTACACATATAAAATACACTTCCTTCTACCTATATATACAGTTTGTACAGTGAACACATGTTAGTGTAAAACAATTAATGTCTAGTGCCTACACACCTAATTTCCCAGTCAGCTGGTAAAATATTCAGCTGTACAGATTCACTTTGCAGTAAACTTGATCTACACCTACATGCATGATATAGGAAAGCTTATAGCTGTTTTAATTGCATAAAGTTTTATGTGCTTACAGAAAATGTCATACAGAACTATTATATATTTTTCTCCTGCATTTAGTCATGGGAGTGGACCACAGACATGGACTGCTAAAATCTTCAAAGGTTTATTAGGTACGATGGCATGCTAACTCACACTTAAAACACTCATTTGTTGGTTTAGCATTTTGACAGATTAAGCATGTGCTTAAGATCTGCTGCACCTTCTCCTCGTATTTGGAAAATAGCAGAATCTACATCTATAATCCACAAGCCACCTGACGGTGTGTGGCGGAGGGTACTTTAAGTACCTCTATCGGTTCTCCCTTCTATTCCAGTCTCGTATTGTTCGTGGAAAGAAAGATTGTTGGTATGCCTCTGTGTGGGCTCTAATCTCTCTGATTTTATCCTCATGGTCTCTCCGCAAGATATACGTAGGAGGGAGCAATATACTGCTTGACTCCTTGGTGAAGGTATGTTCTTGAAACTTCAACAAAAGCCCGTACCAAGCTACTGAGCGTCTCTCCTGCAGAGTCTTCCACTGGAGTTAATCTATCATCTCCATAACGCTTTCGCAATTACTAAATGATCCTGTAATGAAGTGTGCTGCTCTCTGTTGGATCTTCTCTATCTCTTCTATCAACCCTATCTGGTACGAATCCCACACTGGTAAGCAATATACAAGCAGTGGGCGAACAAGTGTACTGTAACCTACTACCTTTGTTTTCGGATTGCATCTGCTTTACCGACGATCAACTTTTTATGATCATTCCATTTTAAATCACTCCTAATGCATACTCCCAGACAATTTATGGAATTAACTGCTTCCAGTTGCTGACCTGCTATATTGTAGCTAAATGATAAAGGATCTTTCTTTCTATGTATTTGCAGCACATTACACTTGTCTACATTGAGATTCAATTGCCATTCCCTGCACCATGCGTCAATTCATTGCAGATCCTCCTGCAATTCAGTACAATTTTCCACTGTTACAACCTCTTGATATACTACAGCATCATCTGCAAAAAGCCTCAGTGAACTTCTGATGTTATCCACAAGGTCACTTATGTATATTGTGAATAGCAACGGTCCTACGACACTCGCCTGTGGCACACCTAAAATCACACTTACTTCAGAAGACTTCTCTCCATTGAGAATGACATGCTGCATTCTGTTATCTAGGAACTCTTCAATCCAATCACACAATTGGTCTGATAGTCCATATGCTCTTACTTTGTTCATTAAATGACTGTGGGGAATTATATCGAATGCCTTGAGGAAGTCAAGAAACACGGCATCTATCTGGGAACCTGTGTCTATGGCCCTCTGAGTCTTGTGGATGAATAGTGCGAGCTGGGCTGGGTTTCACACAATCATCTTTTTCGAAACCCATCCTGATTCCTACAGAGTAGATTTTTAGTCTCCAGAAAAGTCATTATACTCGAACGTAATAAGTGTTCCAAAATTCTACAACTAATCGACGTTAGAGATATAGGTCTACAGTTCTGCACATCTGTTCAATGTCCCTTCTTGAAAATGAGGATGACCTGTGCCCTTTTCCAATCCTTTGGAATGCTACGCTCTTCTAGACACCGCTGCAAGAAGGGGGGCAATTTCCTTCACGTACTCTGTGTAAAATCGAACTGGTATTGCATCAGGTCCAGCGGCCTTTCCTCTTTTGAGAGATTTTAATTGTTTTTCTATCCCTCTGTCATCTATTTCCATATCTACCATTTTGTCATTTGTGCGACAATCTAGAGAAGGAACTACAGTGCAGTCTTCCTCTGTGAAACAGCTTTGGAAAAAGACATTTAGTATTTCAGCCTTTAGTCTGTCATCCTCTTTCAGCCTTTAGTCTGTCATCCTCTGTTTCAGTACCATTTTGGTCACAGAGTGTCTGGACATTTTGTATTGATCCATGTACCGCTTTGACATAAGACCAAAATTTCTTAGGATTTTCCCCCAAGTCAATACATAGAACTTTACTTTCAAATTCATTGAATGCCTCTTGCATAGCCCTCCTCACACTACATTTTGCTTCACATAATTTTTGTTTATGTGCAAGACTTTGGCTATGTTTATGTTTACTGTGAAGTTCCCTTTGCTTCCATAGCAGTTTTCTTACTCGGTTGTTGAACCACGGTGGCTCTTTTCCATCTCTTACGATCTTGTTTGGCACATACTCATCTAATGCATATTTTACGATGGTTTTGAACTTTGTCCACTGATCCTCAACACTATCTGTACCTGAGACAAAACTTTTCTGTTGAGCCATCAAGTACTCTGAAATCTGCTTTTTGTCGCTTTTGCTAAATAGAAAAATCTTCCTACCTTTCTTAATATTTCTATTTATGGCTGAAATCTTCGATGCAGTAACCGCTTTATGATCGCCGATTCCATGTTCTGTGTTAACTGTTTCAAATAGTTCGGATCTGTTTGTCACCAGAAGGTCTAATATGTTACCGCCACGAGTCGTTTCTCTGTTTAACTGCTCAAGATAGTTTTCAGATAATGCACTTAAACAAATTTCACTGGATTCTTTGTCCCTACCACCAGTTATAAACATTTGAGTCTCCCAGTCTACATCCGGCAAATTAAAATCTCTACCCAGAACTATAACATGGTCGGGAAATCTACTCAAAATATTTTCCAAATTTTCCTTCAGGTGCTCTGCCACAACAGCTACCAAGCCAGGGGGCCTATAGAGACAACCAATTACCATGTTTGAGCCTGCTTTAACCGTGACCTTCACCCAAATTATTTCACATTTCAGATCTCCATCAATTTCCTTCGATACTATTGCACTTTTTATCACTATAAACACGCCTCCCCCTTCACTGTCCAGCCTGTCTCTGTGGTATACATTCCAATCTGAGTTTAGAATTTCATTACTGTTTACATTTGGTTTTAGCCAACTTTCTGTCCCTAGTACTATGTGGGCATTGTGACCATTTATTAATGAGAGCAGTTCTGGGACCTTTCTATAGATGCTCCTGCGGTTTACTATTACCACATTAATATTGTTATTCCCTGTTGCGTTTTGCCTACTGGTACCTTGTCATGTCTCAGTAGGCGTCTTGTCGAGCCTAGGGAGGGAATTCTCTAACCTAAAAAACCCACATGTGCACTCCACACGTACTCCACTACCCTTGTAGCCGCTTCCTGTGTGTAGTGCATGCCTGACCTATTCAGGGGAACCCTACATTTCTCCACCCAATAGGTCGAGAAATTTGCACCCCAGATCTCTGCAGAATTGTCTGAGCCTCTGGATAAGCCTTCCACTCGGGCTCCAAACCAGAAGCTCGCAATCGGTTCTGAGAATGTTACTACAAATAGCTCAGATTCCAGCCCACGAGTGAGGCTTCCTGCCTTCACCAACTCTGCCAACCATCTATATGATCTGAGGATGACCTCTGAACCCAGACGGCAGGAGTCATTGGTGCCGACATGAGCAACAATTTGCAGTCAGGTGCATCCAGTGCAATGAGTTATTTGCATAGCTTATAACACTGTAGTGTCCCCATGCATATCTATATCATATCATTTTGCTTTGACTCAGATGGAGTGCACATGCACTAGTGATCAGATTCAGGATCACAGTAGTAAAATAATACATCAGTGCAAACCACATAAAGCTCTGTAAGCTTTTCTGAAGGATTGGTTGTCTGTAGCTGTTTAACTGTATTACACATCAGAATTGCATCCTGTAGTTTTTCCAGATTCTTGAATATATCAAGATAATACTTTCTAAGTCACACATCTTTCATTAATAAAACTCTAAAGTCCCAAGACTGGTCATTGCAGTCCAGCACATCTTGTAATCCCTCCAATAACTAAGACTGTGCATCTGTTACCACACTGTTTTCACATCAATCTTGAAGTCACACACTTGGAGGGCCAGTGGTAATATGCATGCAACAGCATGCAGCTTAATAGAAAAACCCCTCAGGGGCCTCACGTACATGTGTGGCTAGCATGGGACCCCAAGTTATTGCAGCACAGTTCTCAGCCATTCTAAGTAGAATTTTGTGATCTACACAGTCAAGTGCTTTAGACAGATCACAAAAGACTTCAACTGGTGACATTTTATTGTCTATGGATTTGAGAAGTTGGTTAACAAATGAGAAAAATGGACTTTTCAGTTGAAATACCATTTTGGAATCCAAATTGATTTTATCTAGGATATTGTGTTTATTGAGATGATATTGGCTGATATATGGAAACCTCAGCTTTAACACCTGTTTTGAAAAGTGGTTTGACAACTGCATAATTGGCTCTATTAGGGATGGTTCCTTGGTTTAGAAACCCATGAAATATGTGACAGAGAACTTTAAGAAGAAATTTATAGCAGTGCTCCAGTACTTAAATTGTTATATTGTCCATACCATTGCAATCATCAAACTATTTCTGTTATTGTTGTATTAGTGTGTGTGTGTGTGTGTGTGTGTGTGTGTGTGTGTGTGTGTGTGTGTGTGTGTGGAAGGATTCATCTGAAAGGTAATGAAATTTTCAGTCTTTTTGTGTGCCTGTTTTATGACTCGTTACCTCTATCATCTGGTGTCTGGCGAGTTGTTACCTTACTCCTAATTTACTGTCTGCCTACTTACATTTTCTCCTTCCACTTAGCAATAGCAAATGTTTCCTTCTGCAATCCACTTGTCTTGAGGAAACAACCTACAAGTTCCACAGGTGTATACAAATGTATTCTCCTACACGATAACTACTTCTTGTCTTCAGTGAATGGCTAACTTGTTCAGATGGACCCTACAAATCTTCACTTGACAGTTAAGATCTGAAAATCTGTATCCAAAATCTTTGCAGGAATGCCTAAGTCTCTGGTTTAAGCCCTCCACTTGGTTCCAAACCAGAGCACAGCAGTGGTGGCTCGAAACAGAAGAGAAAGAAGTTTTTTGGCTGGGGCTCTGAGGGTCCTCAGTCTCACAAATCAGGTGATCCTGCAGCGTGATTTGAATGCCAGTGCAGGTTTTCTAATGACATTTCAATCTATTCCTTTGTGATCTGGTTGATTGTTGTCACATACAAAAAGGTGATGAACAAAAAGGCAGCTTCCTTTTAAAATTTAAATAATAAAAAGTTCTCATGTTTTGGGACTGTGGTAGCTCGTACATCTCCTCCCATGTCTCTGAAACAATTCACCATGGTTTAATTTAACAGTCCAAATCTTGAATAAAATTGTTACTCTCTGTGCAGTGACTACAGTTGATGGAACAGGACTGTGATGGCATCAGCATTATGAAGATAGCTGAAGTGGGTTTCAGAGACAATTTCAATGAGTACATGTAACTGAAATACTCATATTACATCCATTAGAGCATAATGTAAAAATAATACAGTAAATACATGTTTACAGGTCAGTTTTAAAATTAATAAAAGGTGGGAGTGACTGATTTCTAGAGTTATTAGAGTAGGTAAGAGACCAGCCATGATTAGTAATAGAACAGGTTAATGACAATGGAATTGGTATGATTCTCCATAATCAATAGAATAGGTGCTGTGTCATGTTGAGATGTGTCCTCATCAGACTGTGGTCAGTTTTGTTAAAATGACATGGGTACACATTGGCCAGCATCCTTATGGGAACAGGATAACCACCAGGGTGGCACTAATTTGTTTCCAACCTGATGAGAAGGCAGGTCAAAGTCATGTAACAGAATTCTGAAACAGAACAGTTATTTTAAATGTAATCAGGAAGAACTGAAGCACTGTAAATAAAATTTATTCTGATTTCATCAGCATCACCAATTACATCCTCTAAGCAATTTTATAACTATTTAACTGACCAAAGAAAAGCTGCAAAACTGAAAATGTATTAATGTGCGGAAGGCAATGAGTCAGCTACTTCATAAGTCCTTCTGAGCATCAACCAGAATGACTTATGAAATTAAATAGATGTAACCAACAAAACTATAAAACCACTCAACTGAGAAACATGATACTTCTCATTGCATAAATGTGACATACAAGCAAATAACAACCTTTAGAATGAACATCTGAAGGTTGATCCCCTCAATCCAATAATATATTATCACAATAACAAGGTAGTCAAATCAGACTTAAAGTGAATAATAAACAGGTTGTAGAAATATCTGGTGACAATAAAACATCAAATGAACAAATAATCACAATGATAAAAGACTATTGTTTGAATCAGTCATGGAAGTGAGCAGTTCATAAGACAAATAGAAAATACTAGTTTTAATTTAAAAAAAAAACCCTAGCTGGGTTTACAAAATTACAGTTCATGACAGTAGGAAAATAAAAGTTGTCATTAACGTTTGCACTTCATCTCAGTACAATCCACTGGTAATAGGTCAAAGCACATGATCAGCTAGAGTGGCTGTACACAGTCTACTACATAACTCGTATGTGAAACGGTAGTATACCATCATGCTCAGTATCAGAACAGTAAGTAGAGTGTAAGTCACTTTGAGAACAGTTACGTTAAGTAAAATATCATATTGGTAGAAGTAAAATATCATTTTGGTAGAATGCTGCAATATGGGCAGCAGCTTGATCTAGTTTGATTTGTTGCTGCTTCTGTACCATCAAGTACTCCGAGGGCTTGTTAGTATCTGGAACAACTTGTGAGACAGAATGTGTACTGAGATATAACTTAAATTCTGGAATGAATAACAAGAAGAGTTTGATAGTGGGTTTCAGAGTTTCCTTCCAGTGTGTGGTAAACTGAAATCCAAGTCCTAGGATATTACAATGGGATGCTTTGAAATAGAAGTCTGCTATTATTCAGCCGGCCGGGGTGGCCGAGCGGTTCTAGGCGCTACAGTCTGGAACCGCGCGACCGCTACGGTTGCAGGTTCGAATCCTGCCTCGGGCATGGATGTGTGTGATGTCCCTAGGTTAGTTAGGTTTAAGTAGTTCTAAGTTCTAGGGGACTGATGACCTCAACAGCTAAGTCCCATAGTGCTCAGAGCCATTTGAACCATTTTTTTGCTATTATTCAGTTATACTCACTTAGTGTATACTCTTTTCAACATATATGTGAATGATCAACCAATTGCACCAGGGACTAGGAGCTTTGCTTACGTGGACACTCTTGCAATAGATGTGCAGGGTCGGAACTTTAACGACATAGAAATTAGCCTTACGAATGCCCTCAACGGTCTAATGCCATACTACGAAGCAAACTGCCTAAGCCCGAACGCAGCAAAAACAGTATCCTGCCTATTCCATCTTCGAAACCGAGATGCCAAACATACCCTAAACATCACGTGGAACAACCAACAGACCGCGTTCAGCAGCACTCCTTGTTATTTAGGCGTCACCCTTGATCGCACACTTACTTACAGACATCATGTAGACAAGGTCAGGGGTAAACTATCAACAAGAAACAACCTCCTGAGTAAGCTCACCTCCACAAAATGGGGTGCCGACCCACATACTTTACATACGTCGGCACTTGCACTCTGCTATCTGGTTGCTGAATACACTGCCCCAGCTTGGGAAAAATCAGCGCATGCGAAACGAGTGGATCCTCTGCTGAACAATGCCTGTCGCATAATCACGGGATGCCTAAGACCCACCCTGGTTAGCCAACTTTATTTGCTTAGTGGCATAGATCCACCCAGCATCAGATGAGCTATAGCAAGCAAAGCAGAGCACCTCAAACAGCTGTGTGACCAGCACCATCCTCTCTTCGGACCAAACCCTCCACACACATGTCTAAAATCAAGACGGAGTTTCCTCACCTCAGTTCAACCGCTCGAAACCTCAAAACATAAGGCCAGATTGTCAAAATGGCAAGCAACACTGCCTACGGGAGACCAGGCACCTCTAATCTCACCCAATGAACAATTGGCCTCTGGAAATGAACTAAAATGGCCATTATGGAGAACCCTCAACCGCCTACGAACTGGGTTGGGCAGATGCAACGTAAACATGTGTAAATGGGGATACCGAGATGGGATGGACACGTGCCAGTGCGGACAGATCCAAACAATGGACCACCTCCTGGAATGCAGCAACATGGGGGAAGTGTGCAGGAAAGAAGATCTGGCAAACGTTACGGCAGTGGCAGTTAAATGCGCTGAATTTTGGCGGGACGTGATATGATATATATACTATGTTTGTCTTTATATTGTAATGTGACTCCCCATTTTGGGTTTGTTTTATTTCTACATATGTGTATTGTATTTGTATTTGTGTGTATATGTAATATGTGGGTTGTCTATGGCTTGGACACGATTAAATAAATAAATAAGTGTATACTGTGAAATTCCAGGTTGGAACACACAAGCGAAACCAGAATGGGGTATAAGACAGCCTATATATAGCTAATTCTTATGCCATAGAGCATAATTTGCATTAATTTGACTGTCACCCAGGGGCATGGCAGTTGTTTAGCTTCTGCTAATAACAGAGAAATTTCACAAAGAGAAGTGTTGCGGTATAAATTTAAATCAGTACAAATGTAGTTTGAATTGCTCCATCAATTTGGTAATCATGAATCAATGTTATGTAATACAGCTGTAATACAATGGTATAAAACTAGAAGTGAGGGTATATACTATTTGAAGAGGAGGGTTTAGATGTGTTGAGATATTTGTAAGAGTATGAAGCAAGGGAGAAATTAAAAGTGAACTGAGTTTTGTAGGCCAGTCTCTATGGCCCAACATTAATATACACACTTGGTGTGAACAGAGTTAAGGTTGTAAAACATGGTCTGTAGCGCATGGGATATTGTTAAAGTTGCAGCTAGGTTACTAAGTTGTTTTTGAATAGCATCCATAAGTTGATTTATTATGTTGTGAAAGAGTTCATTATGAGAGTGCAACAGGATGGGGACTTCTCAAATTTGTTGTGCATGGGACAATAAACTGTTTTTAATATATCCCAAGAAGGAACTGAGTCTACAAAAAATGTTGAATTGTATCACTCATATGTAAGTAAACATACTGAAATGTGTCACCAATTTCTGCTTGGAGACCAGTCACGTGGAGTGGTCCCAGTTTGTGCCTGTTTAACAGTCGTTGAACAATAGGATGAGAGGAATCTTATTTTTGCAGATTTCTTCAAAAGAACACAGTAGCCTCCTCCATGATGAAACTTGTGATCTGCACTTTGGTAATGCAAGTTTACAAATTTTGTAGAACTTTAACATAACTTTTCCATACCACACAGTGGTGAACACATCAGAAAACAAGAGTGGTGCACAGCAAAGAAAAGGTGTCAGCTGTGTGACTGGCACTGTTTGACAAAAGTCAGGTGTCCATGACAGACAGAACATTGCTCGTGGAAAGCAGCCCAAAGTGGGAGAAGTTCTCTCCATGCCGTGATAATATCAAACCAACATTCTTAAAAACCTATAAGGGACAGAAGTAAATTTACAACAAGCAATGACACATATGCAACACTTAAGGAAACTTTCCAGCTAATTGGGGCCTGATAAGGTGGGAACTGACAACAGAATCATGTCTGTCTAAACAGTTGTGTGACAGGAAACATCGAGACTGTGTCCATCTAAGACTTAAGATGAGATCTGTTCTTGATGATTAGACTGTAAATTTTACGCAGAGACAGAACATAAATTATAGTGACTGGAACGCTTCAGTTGCTATGTAATAGTTTTATTGGGTATTGGCTTTTCTGCTGAATGATTCTTTCTGAGTTTAGCTGTATCCACTATAGTAGATAGCGTTTCATTACCTTTGTATTTCATTAGGCAATAAAAATAATCTTCTGATTTCAGAGCTGTATTCGACATTGACAAGTGACATGAAATGCAATTTCTGGAATGGTTCATTGGCATGGCATGTAAATTTCTTGGTTCTCCCATGTTTCACAGCAGTTTGCTGTTTCTCACAGGAAAAATATTGGTGTTGCTCCCCCTTGTTCCGTAAATACTGACTAAGGTAGTGAGGAGTCCTAAGCACACACCCATAATGGGGGCAGTGGTTGTACTTAGCATTGTCCCGCTGTGTGAACTGAAGTATGATGCCAATGGTCATGGGGTGGGGAAGGGTGGAGATTAGTGTTGGAATTCGGTGGTGTCTTTCCCCTCTTGTGAATCTTGTCTCTCCAGTGAAGCAGTGTCTACATTATCATTTGCTAGATTTTGCAGAACCCACACTGGTTGCAAGCATTTGAAACAACATGTTAAGTGTTATAGGAAATTATACAAGAAAGTAATTACTGCAGCAAAAAAGTTAAATAATGATTCATATATCAGTAGAAATAATGGCAACAAAAAAATGAAATCAGTTTGGAAAGTGATCAATAGTAACTTAGGAAGAAGCAAAGTAAGAAACAACGTTGTTATTAAAACTGAGGACAAAACCATAAATGATCCATTACACATTACCAATATATTCAACTGTCATTTTACAAGTGTAGTTCAAAACCTCATACAAGGCCAAAGTAGTACAGACATCAGCCATAACATCACATTGAATCCCAAAACTATGTTCTTATATCCTGTAACAGTACATGAGGTAGAGAATGCCATCAGCAAACTAAAAAATAAATTATCCTGTGGCACCGATGGCATTCCAGACAAAATCATTAAACACAGCAGATACATTACTCCTCTTCTTGTAGATATAATTAATGCATCTTTCAGTACTGGCACTTTCCCTAGAAACCTGAAACAATCAATTATAAAACCATTATGCAAAAATGGGGATCGTTATGATGTAAAAAACTACAGGCCTTTATTAATGTTATCTTGTTTTTCAAAAATTACAGAAAAAGTAATGTCTGGAAGACTCTCTTCTTTCCTAAAAAAAAGTGGAATATTGGTCAATGAACAAAATGGCTTTCGAAAGAATAGATCAATTGAAACAGCTATATACAACTTTCTAAGACTTGTCCTAAATTCCATTGATAATAATGAAGTAAATTGTGGGGTCTTTTTAGACTTATCAAAGGCCTTTGACGTTATTGATCATAAACTACTGCTCAAAAAACTTAGTTGCTATGGAGTCCATGGTACTGCTCATGCATGGTTTAAGTCATACTTATCTGGCAGATGCCAGAAAGTAGAAATGGTTCATGATGGAATGTCATACTTTTCTGGTTATAAGGAAGTTAGTTATGGGGTGCCCCAAGGTTCAGTGTTGGGACCCCTGTTGTTCTTGATCTTTATAAATGACTTTCCAAACTATTTAACACAAGCTGATTGTGTACTTTTTGCTGATGATACAAGTCTCTTTATTAAAGCTCAGAATGAGACTGACATTAACAGGAAAACTGAAACAACAACAGTTAAAGCAATTAAATGGTTCAGGGACAACAGTTGATTTGTGAATGAGAAAAAAACATTATGGATGAATTACAGACATGTTTCAAATAATGTGAAGCCCAATATAACTGTGAAGCTATGCCAACAGAATATACTACAAACGCCAAACACAAAATTCTTAGGAATTTTGTTAGACGAGCATCTAAAGTGGGACAAGCATATAGATGTGCTCAATAAAAAATTATGTAAATGTTGCTATGTATTTAGAATGCTCAAAAATTGCTGCAGTGATCAAACAGTATTGTGTACATATTATGCATTTATGCATAGTCTTTTGCGATATGGTGTCATGTCATATTTTGCGGCAATTCAAGTCAGGCAAAACGCTCTTTTATTATTCAAAAACGAGCGATAAGGATCATAAAAGGAGCTGCACCTAGAGATCCATGTAGGGAATTATTCAAGAAATATAAAATCATGACTCTTCCATCCATTTACATCTATGAAAGTCTCACCCCCAGTTTTCTTCTTTAAACAGTGAGTTCCATGACAATACAACAAGACAGAGTAATGACTTTCACAGAGAAGTGCATAAGAAAGCCCAGTACAACAAGAGTGCAATATACCACCTGAAAATTCTCTATAGTGCTCTTCCCTTAAAAACTATAAGGATTCAGAAGCTGAGCAGTTTTAAAAGTGAACTCAAAAGAATGTTAATTAGTAACAGTTTTTGCAGTGTTAGTGAATACATGAATTCTTCAGAAAGATAGCGTGCCTGCACCTATCTTATAAGTCACACATATACAAACTTGTGTCGTGGTGTAGACTCCTTTATGTACACACAAAAATTAATATATTTGTCAATATAGAATGTTATAATCATTGTTTCTTGTTGCTGTCCATTATACACAGAATATATGTAACTTATTTGTGTCCTATATTGTTACAAATTTATATCATGTAAGCTATAATTGTTTTTGCCTATATATTTAATTCAGTTTGTTCACTGATATTTTTTACATAATATGTTGTTATTCATATTTTTTTCTGTATGTAACATATGACAAATCCCATATCATTGTACATGATAAAATGGGTGCTCAATAAATCAAATCAAATTAAATCAAATAGCAATGAGAACATGGAAGTCATCCCATGTAGTATGTCAAAAGTCTGCTCTCTTCACTTAAGAACTGAATGGAGTCCTGTACAAGGTTGGTTGGTTGGTCGGTTTTGGGGAAGGAGACCAGACAGCGAGGTCATCGGTCTCATCGGATTAGGGAAGGATGGGGAAGGAAGTCGGCCGTGCCCTTGCAAAGGAACCATCCCGGCATTTGCCTGGAGCGATTTAGGGAAATCACGGAAAACCTAAATCAGGATGGCTGGACGCGGGATTGAACCGTCGTCCTCCCGAATGCGAGTCCAGTGTCTAACCACTGCGCCACCTCTCTCGGTCCTGTACAAGGAGTTTGGAGAGCGGTACGGATTGTATCATCCCAGAGCATCATGTATTTGCAGTCTGCCAAGATTTTCTAAATACATGTTGTTTGCCATGTGGTTGTAGAGGTGGTATGTGCATACATCCAATGTGCTGTTTAAACTACCTGACCAAACATGGCAGCTCTGTGGTTTTGTTAATAAAGCAGGAGCTATGAATTCTGCTTGCAGTGTGGGACTTATATTGTACAAGATTTCTGCTAAAGATGCCTTTAAGTCTAACACCTAGAAGTACCCATGGCAATGCTTCTGTTCATTGTTCTTTATGTCACATGAGTGCAGCCTTAACAGTATGGTGCAAATGCACTATGAGTCCATTGTCCTGTGGGTGGTAAACCATCACTGAAAAGTGCAGTTTGGATAGTTATGGAACCAGCTAAGATTTAAGCTTGTGGCCTCTGCCCATTGAAACTGATATCCAGAACAACAAAACCATGATATCCAAATTTGTTGAAATGTCTTTGCCACAGTTTTGGCTGCTATATAAAGAAAGTACTGCATCTACCAAAGGAGTAACACAATCTGTTGCTGAGAGTATGTTGTGAAAGCTTTCCAACTCAGGTAGGGGTTCCATGAGGTTGAGATGTATGTGGTGCAGATGACATTTGCTATTGTATAGCTGCAACATTTGGGAGATGCATGGCTACTGGCTTTACTATGCCAACAGTTGATGCAAACTTGTGCCCATACTTTGAATCTGCCTTTTGTGTAGGCCAGACAAATGGTTCTGTAACTGACTTTGTGGACAATTGTACTGCAGAGTGAGACATGTTGTGCAGGTTATCAAAAACTGTTCTGTGAAACTTCTGCACAACATTTAGTCATAACCTGTTGTATGAGATGTTGCCCCATAATTGTACATCAGTTCTGGGAATCATCATACACTCCATTTTCAGGCAGGTTACTTGCTGTTTGAAGAGTGACAGTTTTCCTCATTAGCAACTATCCCAAATTATTCCAAAGCCTTGAAAATTTGTTGAAGGTGATTTTTATGTTCTTTGGGAGATGATGAGGATATGAGGATGTCATCCAAATAGAAAAAACAAAGAGGACATCTATAGAGAACTATCAGTAAAACACTGCCAAGTCTGTGCATCATTTTTCAATCCAGAGGGCATAAAAAGAAACTCATATAGTCAAACAGTGTAATTACTGCAATTTTATATGTCTCTTCTAGAGACAATTGGATCTGCAAATTTGCTTTCTAGCAGTCCAATGCACTAAATGCAGAGGCACCTTCTAAGTGTGTGCAAAATCTGGTATGTTTTGTGTTGGGTATCAGTCAGAAACTGTGAGTGAATTAAGGGTTCAGTAATCCCCTAGCATGAACCATCCTTTTTCGGCATTAAATGAGTCAGTGAAGCCCACAGGCTCTGATTGCAGCAAGTCATTAATAGCAGCCTTAATGACACATAACTTGTCTCAAGCTAGCTGGTGAGCCATTCGTACTATTTATTCTATAAACTATGTCATCTTTGACATCTCTTTTTACAAGGAGCATTTGTCATGGCCAGAGCACTGGTTACACTGGGACTGTGGTTTTATGAACTGGCATTAGCTTTACTACCTACATTAATGTGTAAGTATCCTCACAAGGTGCACATGCATGGCACTGAGACAAACTGTGATTTTACTTCACATATGTTTTTGTACACAGTGAACAGCATCCTTGTATGCTTGTTGCACATGCTCCTTGCATTCATTGTCAATATCATTTTAGTCAACATTTCATCTAGACATATCAATGGCTTGTCATTTCTGTAAGTTCAGTAAAGTTTTCCACCAGCCTCTGAAGATTTTCCCCATCCATCAGTTTAACTATCTGTTTTCTATCATCTTCTAATTCTTTTCTCTTCTTGGCAACTGAGATTTTAATTCTTGATTTCATTCATTCCACGCTCATGACTTCATATTTATTGTTGACAGAGACCAGTTTCAGCATTAAGTTGCAGTAAGATTCATTGATTGTTTAGTTAATGTTGTACTATGTTTTAGAAACTGTCAATCACTCTTGTGAAAGCATAGGCAGACTGCCTCTTATGCCTGGCACTCACTCTTCTTGCTAGTGTAGTAAAGTACGCCATTGATTAGGTTGGGAGAGAGGTGGTACTGTCTTTAAGAACCCAGTAATGGCTCATTTGCATCAGCAATAGTGAAATGTCAAGTGAAAGGTTCACATGGGCCAAGGTCCACTGTGCAAGTGATTGTTGCATATAGTTTCATGTGCATGCCATCTGTGGCTCACAGCTGAAGGATGGAATCTGAAATCTCTATTTTAGATGTTGTTTTGGGGAGGTTGTTCACTTCAGAATCCATGTTGACAAGGAAATACTAGTTCAATGTCTTGTCTGGGAAATACAAGCTGCACTTGTTCCAAGTAGGTTGAGTTAAACTTTCTTGGTTAACCCATCCGTAGTGAAGGTGCCTTTCTTATGTACCACGACCCATCCACCTATCATGGGTGGTTGCATGGTGCAGAACATTTGTGTGCTTAGTACCCAAAACATGTTTGAAACCAACACTGAAGTGTGTTTTCTGCATCGTGGATAGAACATCAACCCACATTGACTGTGTGTCTGCCATGCACAGCTTACAGTGTTCCATTTACCAGTTATTTTGTTGCTCTCAGTTTTGAAGAATCTTGAATTCTCATATCTCAATGAACTAATGTACTGAGAACTGATAAGCAAAAAGAGAAATTTAAATAAGTAAACTGGTCATGAAATAAGATTTACTGGTGATTTACATCAACGTATTTTCACTATATTATGATTTGTTACCAGTGTTAGTTTCACAAGTCACAGTATACACAGGTAAAAGGAAGCACATTTCCTTCTTTGTAATCCCAGAAGGAAGGAGCATCACCCAATGACTAAACAATCTCACAGATATGATTAAACTCCACAGTGACAGAATAATTGTATCATGACAGAAGTATGGTTTGTATTAGTTAGTCTGAGTATTATGGTCACATAATTCATAACACTGTCTTGTTAATATTGCTAGTGGAATATTAGTTCCCTGAAGACACAGGTTTGCAGTTTCACATGAAAGGATCGAGACACATGGTGTCATACTCTTTATAAAAGTACTTGTTACGATATAGACATCAGTTTTATGATCTCTGGGCACAGACTGCAGACATTGGGGTGGGGCAAGTGTAAGAACATAATGTGAATTCTGAAATTACATACCGCTTTGAAATTTGGCTAGGTAAGATTTTTATATTTTGCATGGACACTAAACTTTACTATTGTTTGGTTTGTGTAAAATGTTTCCAATTAGTAATCCACATCACTACACAGAACATTATTATTACACATTTTTGGATTCCCCTATTTGCAAGTATAGTATCCATCTTGAAACAAATCTTTTATGATTCTAAATTATTTGGTATCTTAATTACTGACTGAGTTAAGTTAGTTAGTTAGTTAGTTAGTTACATGTTCTTTGGCTCATAATGATTTGGAATGACTCATTTTACATTTACATTCACATTGCAAATTTTTACACACAGTTAAATACTGAACATTTCTAAGTCACATATGTATAGGAAACACTTTCTCAGTTTGTTATCAAATTTTATTTTGGTATCTGTCAGACATTTTATGTCACTGGGTAAGTGATCAAAAATTTTTGTCGCAGCATTGTGCACCCCTTTTTGTGCTAAAGACAACCTTAATGTGGAGTAATGAATGTTATTTTTCCTTCTGGTATTGTAATTATGTACCTCATTGTTGCTTTCAAACTGTAGTTGATTATTTACAACAAACTTCATGAGGGAATAAATATACTGTGAAGCAGTAGTCAGAATGCCCAACTCCTTAAACAGATGTCTACAAGATGATCATGTGTGAGCACCACATACTACTCTTAGAGCACATTTTTATTCAATGAAGACTTCCTTTCTTAAAAATGAGTTACCCCGTATATAAATATGCGTAATATGCCAACGTACTGAGCTATCTCTCTCCCCAAGATGTGCAATGATTCTAAGTGCAAATGTGGCTGAACTAAGTTGTTTTAGGAGTTCCAAAACGTGTTTTTTCCAATTTAAATTCTCATCAATATGCACCCTTAAGAATTTTGAAATTTCCACCCCATTTATTATTTCCTCATCATGTCTTACAATTATCATTGGTGCAGCACCTCTAAGAACTGAATCTGTTGTGCGTATTTAAAATTGAGGATAAGATCATTTGCAGAAAATCAGTCAATAATACTTTTAAGAACTTTCTTTGCCACTTCTTCTTCTTTCTGTACATATGCTTGGATTGATTACAGTACTTGTGCCATGTGCAAAAAGAATTAGTTATGCTTGTTGTATACAAGATGGAACATCATTTACAATAATGGACTGAAGACTGAACTTTGGGGAATGTGATTTCTCTTCAGTCAGAATTTTGTCCCTGGACAATATTGCTTCAATTGCTAAGTACAACTTTCTGCATTCTTTTGATTAAATATGACATTATCCATTGGTTGGCTATACAATCAATCCCATAAAACTTTAATTTATCTATGAGAATACCATCATTCATACAGTCAAATGGCATAGAGAGATCGCAGAAAATACCAATAAGGGCTGTTTTATTATTTAATGCTTGTAAAATCTGATGAGTGAATGTTTAAATGGCATTCTCAGTAGAGCAACCCTTCTGAAACTGAAACTGTGATTTGCTAAGGTGAGATACTATTCAAGAATATATCAATTTCTCAAAGACTTTGGAGAACAATGTCAGCAGTGAAATAGGTCAGTTATTGATCTCTCTTACACCTTCCTTGAAGAGGGGTTTCACAATGGCATATTCCAGAGTCTGTGGAGTACTGAGTGTCGTTGTCTGATCTAGAAAAAAATGCAGCACTCAAATTACATTGTCAAAGTTCAGAAGCTTACAGTTGTTGCTGTTCTGGTCTTCCATACAAAGACTGGTTTTATGCAGCTCTCCATGCTACTCTACCTGTGCAAGCCTCTCCAGATTACTGCTGCAACCTCCATCCTTCTCAATCTCCTTGCTGTATCCATCTCTTGGTCTCCCTCTATAGTTCACCCTCCCCTCCCCCCCCCCCCCCCCAACTTCCTCCCAATTTCAGATTTGTGTCTCAGAATGTGTCCTATCAACCAACCCCTCTTCTGGTCAAGTTGTGCCACAAGCTTCTTATCTCCCCAATTCTATTCAGCATGTGGAAATGAGTGTTTGGCCCCTTATGGGGCAGGTCCAGCCACTTTGGTACAGGTCTTATTACATTCAACACCACATTGGGCAACCTGCACACTGGATTAACACCCAGTCCCGGAGCAGAGAAAATCCCCGACCCAGCCAGGAAGCAAACCCAGGCCCGTAGGATGGAAATCCGTCATGCTGACCACTCAGTTTTCAGGGCAGACTATTCTATTCAGTTCATCTTCATTAGTTACATGATTGACCCATGTAATATTCAATATTCATCTGTAGCACTACATCTCAAAAGCTTTTATTCTCTTTTTGTCTAAACTGTTTATTGCCCATGTTTCACTTCCATACATGGCTACACTCCAGATAAACACCTTCACAAAAGACTTCCTAACACTTCCAAGTCCTTTGGTGTTTCCAGCGGAATTACAATGTCATTAGCAAACCTCAAAATTTTTATTTCTTCTCCCTGAACATGAATTCCTACTCCAAATATTTTTATATCCTTTACTACTTGTTCAATGTGCCAACTGAATAATATCAGCGGTTGGCTACAACCCTGTATCACTCCCTTTTCAATCATTGCTTCCCTTTCATGCCCCTTGACTCTTATAACTGCCATCTGGTTTCTGTACAAGTTGTAAATAGCCCTTCACTACCTGTGTTTTACTCCAGTAACCTTCAGAATTTGAGTGTATTCCAGACAACATTGCCAAATGCTTTCCCTAAGTCTACAAATGCTATAAACACAGGTTAGTCTTTTCTTGACCTATCTTCTAAGGTAAGTCATAGGGTCAGTATTGCCTAGTGTCTTCCTGCAGTTCTCTGGAATCCAAACTGATCTTCCCAAAGGTAAGTTTCTACCAGTTTTTTAATTCTTATGTAATGATTTAGTGTTACTATTTTGCAATCATACCTTATTACATGACTTATTAAACTGATAGTTCTGTGATTTTCATACTTGTCAGCAACTGTTTTCTTTGCAATTAGAATTCTTCATCAGGTCTGAGGGTATTTCACCTGCCCCATTCATGTAGCACATCAGATGGAAGAATTTTGTCATGGCTGGCTCTCTCAAGAGTATCAGTAATTCTGATGGATATCATCTACCCCTGGGGCCTTGTCACAATTTAGATCTTCCAGGTTCTTCTTGGAGTATCATGTCTCCCATTTCATCTTCATCACATCTCCTTCTCTTTCTAATAGTTTATCTCCATTGTATAGACCTTCTATATATTCCTTCCACTTTTCCCTTCTTTGCTTAAGACTGGTTTTCCATGTGAGCTCCTGATATTCATTCTTTTCCCCAAAGGTGTCTTTAACTTTCCTGTAGGCAGTATCTGTCTTACCCCTGCCACACGGAGTGGCTGCACGGTTAGAGGCGTCATGTAATGGACTGCGTGGCCTCTCCCACCAGAGGTTTGAGACCTCCTTTGGGCATGGATGTGTGTGTTCTTCTTAGCATAAGTTAGTTTAAATAGTGTGTAAGTCTAGGGACCGATGACTTCAACAGTTTGGTCCCTTTGGAAGTCACACACATTTGAACATTTGTCTTACCCCTAATGATATATGCTTCTACATCCTTACCTATATCCTCTAGCCATTCCAGCTTAGCCATTTTGCACTTCCTGTCAGTTTCGTTTTTTAACTACTTGTATTCACTTTTGCCTACTTCATTTGCTGGTTTTAAATTTTTCCTTTCCTCAGTTAAATTCAATATCTGATGTTTTATCCAAGGATTTGTACTAGGCCTTGTCCTTTTTATCTATTTGAGCCTCTGCTGCCTTCACTATTTCATCTCTTAAAGCTACCCACTTGTCTTATACTGTATTCCTTTCCCCTGTTCCAGTCATTTGTTGCCTAATGCTCCCTCTGAAACTCTCAAAGCTTCTGGTTCTTTCAAATTATCAAGGTCCCATCTCCTTAATTTCACACCTTATTGCAATTTCTTCAGTTTTTATCTACAGTTCTTAACCAGTAGATTGTGGTCAGAGTCCACATCTACCTCTGGAAATGTCTTGCAGTTTAAAATCTAGTTCCTAAATCTCAGACTACCCATTATAAAATCATTCAGAAACCTTCCAAAGTCTCCAGGTCTCTTCCAAATGTACAACACTTTTTATGATTCTCAAACCAAATATATATAGTATGAAAAATTAAAAAATAGTTGATGGACGAACACCATATGATTAAATTTTGCTCTGTGCAAAATTCTACCAGGTGGCTTCCTTCTTCATTCCTTTCCCCCAGTCCATATTCACCTGCAATCTTTCCTTCTCCTACTATCGAAATTCAGTCCCTCATCACAATTAAATTTTTGTCTCCTTCACCTGTATGAATAATGTCTTTTATTTCATCATACATTTCTTCAATCTCTTCATGATATGTAGACCTAGTTGTCATATAAACTTGTACTACTATGCTGGGCGTGGACTTCAAGTCTATCTTGGCTACAATAATGCATTCAATGATGCTGTTCATAGTAACTTACCCACATTCTTATTTCCTTATTCATTATTAAACCTACACCTGCTTTATCCCTATTTGACTTTGTATTTATAACTCTGTATTCACCTGACCTGTTGCTCCTGTATTCACCTGACCAGAAGACCTGTTGCTCCATTATTCACATGACCAGAAGAACTGTGCCTCTTGCCAATGAACTTCACTAATTCACTCTATATCTAACTTTAACCTATCCACTTCCCTTTATAAATTTTATAATCTACACTGTGTGATCAAAAGTACCCGGACACCCCAAAAAACATACGTTTTTCATATTAGGTGCATTGTGCTGCCACCTGCTGCCAGGTACTCCTTACCAGTGACCTCAGTAGTCATTAGACATTGCGAAAGAACAGAATGGCGCACCCCACGGAGCTCACGAATTTCGAACATGGTCAGGTGATTGCGTGTCACTTGTGTCATATGCCTGTACATGAGATTTCCACACTCCTAAACATCTCTAGGTCTACTGTTTCCAATGTGATAGTCAAGTGGGAACATGAAGGGACACATATAGCACAAAAGCTTACAGGCCGACCTCATCTGTTGACTGACAGAGACCACCGACAGTTGAAGAGGGTCCTATCATGTAATAGGCAGTCATCTATTCAGACCATCACACAGGAATTCCATACTGCATCAGCATCCATGTCAAGTGCTATGACAGTTAGGCAGGAGGTGAGAAAACTTGGATTTCATGGCCGAGTGGCTGGTAAATGCCAAACAATGCCTCTCTTGGTGTAAGGAGCATAAACATTGGACGATTGAACAGTGGAAAAACATTGTGTGGAGTGATGAAGCATGGTACACAATGTGGCAATCCAATGGCAGAGTGTGGGTATAGCGAATTTCCTGGTGAACATCATCTGCCAGCGTAAGTAGTGCCAACAGTGAAATTGGCAAGCAGTGATGTTGTGGTGCGGTCATGTTTTTCATGGAGGGGGCTTGCACCCCATGTTGTTTTGCTTGGCACTATCACATCACAGGCCTACATTGATGTTTTAAGTACCTTCTTGCTTCCCACTGTTGAAGAGCAATTAGCACCTTTTCATAATGCACGACGTGTGGTGGACTGGTTACAGGACAATAACATTCCTGTAATGGACTGACCTGTACAGAGTCATGACCTGAATCCTATAGAACACCTTTGGGGTGTTTTGGAATTGTGACTTCATGACAGGCCTCAGTGCATGACATCGATACCTCTCCTCAGTGCAGCACTCCGTGAAGAATGGGCTGCCATTCCCCAAGAAACCTTCCAGCCTTGACATGCCTGTGAGAGTGGAAGCTGTCATCAAGCCTAAGGATGGACGAACACCATATAGAATGCCAGCATTACTGATGGAGGCCACCATGAACTTGTAAGTCATTTTCAGCCAGGTGTCTGGATACTTTTGATCATATAGTGTACCTGCCCAATTAAGGGATCTAATATTCCTTGCTTGGATCCACAGAATGCCAATTTTGTTTCTCCCAATGATGACATCCTCCTAAGCGGTCCCCACCTGGAGATCCAAATGGGGTACTATTTTACCTTTGGAATATTTTACCCAAGAGGATGCCATCATCATTTAACCACACAGCAGAGGTGGATGCCCGCAGGAGAAATTATAGCTGTAGTTTCCTCTTACTTTCAGTTGATATTACAATGCCAGATCAGTCAATCATCCAGACCATTGCCCCTGCAACTACTGAAAAGGCTGAAGCCCCTCTTTAGGAACCACACATTTGTCTGGCCTCTCAACAGATACCCCTCCATTGTGGTTGCACCTACGGTACAGCTATCTGTATCGCTAAGGCACACAAGCCTCCCCACTAATGGCAAGGTCCATGGTTCTTAATAGGTGATTGAAATTTCTAGGATATGAACTTTTCATGTCAATTATTTCATAAGTTAATTATTTTAGATAATTCCAATTATGTTCTCAGAATGTTGGGATTGCCTAGTGCTAACAATAATTCCTCAGCTAGTGATTAGCTTTCAAAGATATTCCTTCACATGATGCTCTAACTTTCATTATCTGTATCTATTAATTATTAAAGCTTTCCAAAAACCTAATTGTGTTATTGTAATTAGGAACATAAATATAAAGAACTAAGATATAAATTCAAAAGAAACCTTACATAGAAATTGATTTCACATGTTCCTGTACTGATGGTGACTTAAAAGTGCATCTGCAGTATATATAGTATGAAAAATAAAAAAATAGTTATTTTTGATAGCAGAAACATGACAGATGGATTAAACTCCAACTTGTTACATCTCAGGCTGGTGTCTGGGACTCCTGTTAGCTGCAGTGGCCTTTTTGTTTACATGTGGCATTGTTGTGTCTCTCCATAAGTGCTTAGCATCATTCAGTGTCTTGTTGCCATGGCAGACATCTTAGGGACTGCCGCAAGTATAAGGTATTGCTGCTGCCATAACAGTGTTACCAGTGGTGTGTGTGTTCGAAAATTCTGCTTGCAATTTGTAATCTGTCTTCCCATCTATTGTATTCATGCAAAATCATTGTAGTCTGTATTTATGGTGGCACCTTACTTAACCAAAGAGTTCAAAGCAAGTTACCCAGCAGGTACACTGGATAAGTCAGTTCTACATATACATACCTACTTCGCAGGCACCAAGTGAAGCATGATTCAGGGTACCACTACTAGTCATTTGCTTTTCTGTTTTACTTGCAAACAGAGTGAGGGAAAAAATTTGTCTAATGCCTCTGTATGAGTCCCAATTTCTCTAATCCTGTCTTTGTAGTCTTTAAGCAAAATGTACATTGGTGGTAGTAGAATTATTCTGCAGTCAGTTTCAAATTCTGGCCCTCTACATTTCCTCAATAGAGTTCCTTGAATGTTGCCTTCTCTCCAGGGTTTCCTATTTGATCTTGCAAATCATCTTCAACATACTGGCTTGTTGTCCGAACCTACTGCAACAAATGTAGCAGCTTGCTTCTGAATTACTTCAATGTCTTCCTTTAATCTGATCTGGTGTGCATCCCAAACACCTGAGTAGTACTTAACAATGGGTTGTATAGTGTCCTATATTCAGTCTCCTTTACAAATGAACCCCACTTTCCTAAAATTCTTCCAATAAATTCAAGTCAAACATTCGGCTTTCCTACTACAATCCTTACATGGTTGTTCTGCTTCATATTGTTTTGCAATGTTATGTCTCGATATTTAATCAACATGACTAAGTCGAGAAGCACACTACTGATGCTGTATTCAAACATTATACGTTTGTTTTTCCTACTCATCTGCATTAACTTACGTTTTAATACATTTAGAGCTAGCTAGAAATCTTGTACACTATGTGATCAAAGGTATCCGGACACCTGGCTGAAAATGTCTTACAAGTTCGTGGCACCCTCCATCAGCAATGCTGGAATACAATATGGTTTTGGCCCACACTTAGCCTTGATGACAGCTTCCACACTTGCAGGTGTACGTTCAATCAGGTGCTGGAAGATTTCTTGGGGAATGACAGCCCATCCTTCATGGAGTGCTGCACTGAGGAGAGGTACTGATGTTGATCAGTGAGGCCTGGCATGAAGTCAGGCTCCCAAAACACCCCAAAGGTGTACTATAGGATTCAGGTCAGGATTCTGTGCAGACCAGTCCTTTACAGGGATGTTATTGTCATGTAGCCACTCCACCACAGTCCGTGCATTATGAACAAGTGCTCGATCATCTTGAAATATACAATCGCCATCCCCAAATTGCTCTTCAACGGTGGGGAGCTAGGAGGTGCTTAAAATATCAATGTAGATCTGTAATGTGATAGTGCCATGCAAACCAACAAGGGGAGCAAGCCCCCTCCATGAAAAACATAACCACACCATAACATCACCACCTCCAAATTTTACTGTTGGCACTACACACAATGCAGATGGCGTTCACTGGGTATTCACCATACCCACACCCTGCGATCAGATTTCTACATTGTGTACCATGATTCATCACTCCACACAACGTTTTTCCACAGTTAAATCATCCAATGTTTACACTCCTTCCACCAAGCGAGGCGTATTTTGGCATTTACCGGTGTGATGTGTGACTTATGAGCAGCCACTTGGCCGTGAAATCCAAGTTTTCTCACCTCCCACCTAACTGTCATAGTACTTGAAGTGGATCCCGATGCAGTTTGGAATTCCTGTGTGATGGTCTGAATATATGACTGCCTATTACACATTACGACCCTCTTCAACTGTTGGCGGTCTCTGTCAGTCAACAGATGAGGTTGGCCTGTATGCTTTTGTGCTGTACGTGTGCCTTCATGTTTCCACTTCACTATCACATCAGAAACAGTGGACCTAGGGATATTTAAGAGTGTGGAAATCCTGCATACAGACATATAACACAAGTGACACCCAATCACCTGACCACATTCAAACTCCGTGAGCTCTGTGGGGTGACCCATTCTGTTCTCTCGCGATGGCTAATGATTACTGATGCCGCTGATATGGAGCACCTGGCAGCAGGTGGCAGCATAATGCACCTAATATGAAAAATGTATGTTTTTGGGGGTGTCCAGATACTTTTGATCATATAGTGTATAAGTCATATTGCGTCCTCCTACCGTTACTCAATGATGACGCCTTCCCATATATCACAGCATCATCAGCAAACAGCTACAGATTGCTGCTCACCCTGTCATCATATCATTTATATAGAGAGAGAATAAGAGCAGTCCTATCACTCTTCCCTGGGGCATCTCTGATGATATCCCTGTTTCTAATGAACACATGCCACTGAGGACAATATACCAGGTCTGCTTACTTAAGAAGTCACTGAGGCACTCATATCTCTCAGAAACTGTTCTGTATGCTAATACCTTCGATTACAGTTTTCAGTGGATGGAATGGGCTTGCAAATTTACAAGCGAATATCCTTAACATAAGTTTGCCACAGAATTCTTGAACATATTGTCAGCTAAAATATTATAAATTTTCTTGAGATGGAAAAGCTTCTGTCCATGAATTAGCGTGGTTTTAGAAAGCATCACTCATGTGAAACTCAGCTTGCCCTTTTTTCACATGATATTCTTATAACTATGATACAAAACTCACTGTATTTGTTGGTCTGGCATTTTTGTTAAATGTTGGAGGAAGGTAGCTTTTGTGGTATTAAATTCATAGGTGGCAAGAGGCAATTGAATCTCACCACTTATTAGGTAAGTATATTCCCCAACATTGTCTACTGGGGTAGAAAACTTTTAAGTATTGTCCATTGTGTTGTGGTTGGCAAGGAATTTTTCCACAATGGCAAACCATGTTCTTGGATGATCTGTTTGAAAAGGAATTAGGTCAGGTGGAGAAACTGTGTCATAGGAATTTCATGGAAAACATGCCCAAGTTTTGTCAATCTGTGGGCTTTGCTGTATGAAACCCCATTGATCATATATGGCATAGAAGGAAACTCAGAAATCTTGTAAACCTGTTCTGCTGACTTCTACATAGTTTAAGAAATAGATTTTACTGTTCTTCTTTTTTTTTTTTTTTTGCTGTGCAGGTGTGTGTGTGAGTGTGTGTGAGTGAGTGAGTGAGTGAGTGAGAGAGAGAGAGAGAGAGAGAGAGAAAGAGAGAGAGAGAGAGAGAGAGAGAGAGAGAGTGAGAGAGAGAGTGAGATACAGATTCATGTATTTTCAAGAGGAAGAAAATCTTAAAAACAGACCTATATGTTTGTAGTGCTGTACTGTGCTGTATGGATAAGATGCAGGAGGTATAATAATACTACATGAATCTGATAGAGCCCAGTTTTTGTTTTGCTTATGGCCATACAAGTCAGATACAGTTGCACAACACAGAAGCCATGAAGTGAACTAACAGCCAAAGTTCATGCATGTGGTCACAGTTGACCCCCAGTGATGTCTTTGTAGTCATGGAGTTCACATATGCTTAAATTTCTGAGTATTTGAACAATGCAACGTGTAGGTGGTAAGCTGTCATCTTCACACATGCCATTGGCTGTTTATTCTCTCAAATTTTTGTTGTCCAAATAACTTTTGCTATGTGAAACATGAGCTCCTGAAAGAAGAAATCTAGGTGCAAAAACTATGTTGTATAAGATTTGTAAGATAATATTATCAGTTGATTTTAAATTGTTATTAAATTTACTGGAGGTTTATAATCAAATAATGTATGCAACTTAAAGGTTACATGATAATAAATCTAAAAGTAAGTAATTTTTAGGTAATGGAAGTCTTGATTGTAGCTGGAGCAGATATTGAATCAAAGGATGCCATGGGTAGAACACCACTGCACTGGGCAGCCGAGGCACACAATGTAGATGGTCTGGAGTTGCTATTGCACAAGGCAGTGAACACTGACGAACAGGACAACAGCGGCCAGACAGCACTGATGCTGGCTGTCGGCAGTGGTGATGCGGTCAATTTACTGCTCAGGAATGGAGCAAGTGTTAGTATGAGAGATAACTCGGGGAGGACAGCACTGCAGGAAGCCACAGACCGTGGTAGCTATGACGTAAGTTCCAATTGCATTTGTTTGCACTACAGAAAGAGGTATCTCATGGTCAAATGTGTGTTTCTTCTGATGCAATTGCAGTTGTGAGTACAAATCAGAATGCAGTCATGTACAAGTTGTGATTGTAACTGTTATTTATAGATGCCATTTTGCAAAAGAAGCCATTTTTACTGGCAACAAGCTTAGTAGTATTTAAGATTTGACAAAACATTAGGATAGAAAATATACTACTCACTCTTCTTTGAGCAGAAGGCCATAAGTCTGATCTCCAGAGAAAAAAATTAACAAAAATTTGACCAATAGACAGCACTGTAACTGTTAGAACATGTCCACCAACAGATGCACAGCACATGGCTGTTTCTCAGTTTGTGTCCGAGTTACCCAACATGACTGTGTCCATGAATGATTGCATGCTGCTGGTAAAGCTCTTTTACAGAAGTTCTGGACACTCAAGGGTATAGGGTCCAGAGAAAATAATTACAAAATTCTAAAAGATAGGTTCTTTAGAAGTACAATGTGACAGAGGGAGGAAAGCAAATGATCAGCGCTTGTCAAAGATTAGTCCAGAGCATTACAGGAGGGGTTGAGTGGTGGCATTCAAACATGCAGTGCACAGGGAATTGCCCAAACATTGGACAAGCCTGCGAGCATGGTACATAACATCCTATACGAAACAACCTGGATTTCTATCCATACAAAATCACCTGTGTTCAGGAAATGATTCTTGCTGTCCTTCCAGCAATACGAACATTCACTATAGGCCAAAAAATGAAATTAATTTCATTGACAAAATCATACTTTGCCACTTGAGCAATGCACAGAGTTGTTAAGAAAAACAACATACCATTAGCATTAGCCACATTACATACGAACACATTCCAGTTTTTAATTTCATTCAACAAGACCTGACCGATCAGGGTTCTTAAGTTTCATCCAGCACTAGCTGTCTTTAAAACAAATGACACAAACTAACAAACAATCTGAATTCAACAGGCCTTTTGTTACTATGTAATTCCAAGACAATAAGATCTCAGTATTCCCCATGGCTCTCAGTACTTTCACCTAAAAGGATCATTTCTTATTCTCAGTTCCAATTGCACATAACACATAGAACCATTCAAATCAGCCAGGGCTCTAGCTGTCTATATGATTACAACACTCAAATTTTAATTAGCTTGTAGCCGACTTAAAATGCTTAACTCGACTTCTCTACTTGAAGCAGCAGTATCCACTTAAATTGCAAATTATATACAATATAAAATAAAATAAATTTACCTGTGGTCCAAAGATTGTACAAAAAACATACAAAACATGGAGTTTAACTCAGCACTTAGCCACTTTTGAATTCAAAATTTGAATTGGCACTAGCTCTTTAAATTTTCAAACTACACAAGTAGTTAAATATTGAAATGCCCAAGGCGCTAACATTTTCAACAGCTAACACAAACAGAATAAATTTTAATTTTAACTTGGCACTTAGCTGTCTTTAAATTCTCCAATGAGTTTATCAATCTGAATTGGCACTAGCCATTTGAACTTCAGCAGTGCACCAAAAGTTTTTTAAAATCTGGGGCCCCTGGACAAAAATAACACCAGAATTTTTTTAAAAACAAATTCATGGCTCTGGCTGCCATTAAATTAAGCATGTTAACAATTTTCCTGAGCAATGATTTTTATTTGGGGGTTTCAGTTCAAAGCACTAATAAAGCTAATCATCTAACAATAAATCCTCAAACATAGGTCTCAATTGACACACCACATGAAAACAACACTTGCATTAACTGGTGCCTTCAGCGTTGACAACACACCCCATTACACATAAGTCTGGCCAGTTACATGAAATAATATGGACACTAGCTGTTTGATACGTCATCAGACATGATATTAGGATTTGTCAAAGAATAAGCCCTTAAATATTTTAACATAACATGTGGAAGGTTTTAAAAGTATTCAGTGGTAACATTTTGAACATTAAGGTATTACTGGAGACCAAACAATTTTATTACCCCAAATTACTCTAATACAACACATATGGCAGTACTACCAAAACACATTAAAGATGGCCATAAGAATAATAACAACAGAGATTATGTTAACTAGTTGGCTCTAGCCGCTTACATATCAAGTTCAAGGAACTTTAATTGTGGACACTGTGCATGTTAACACTAAATGGAAAATATTGGTTACAGTATTCAAAATACACTTACGTATTTATGTTTGTCAGTATTTCCTGTAATAGATGTCATGTTTTCTATTTCAGGACTTACAAATTTTGGTTTGAGGTAGAGCAGATTTTCTCATTATATACAAAGCACTAAGTAAACAATTTAAGAATTTATGTACTAATCAAGACCTTTGTTATTAAAATCTGACACTTTTTTTAAAGGCAGAGCAATAGAGCATCCACAGACTCTGTACTGCTGTTGGAGTGGCACTCAGTATCACAGTTTTTGTTATATCCTAGATTCATCATTCCATCTGTTACACATTGCTGGTTTTTCTTCTATACATGTTAAGAACTGAATCTTAATTTCTTACCTCTGTTCTTGTAACCCAGTTTGCAGCTTTAGTTCCAGTCATTACAGCTCATACCATTTTTTGTGGGTATGCTTGATGTGTAGCAGCAAGGTGGAAAACATGTCCTGTCAATTTTCCATAATGGTTGTGAGTTCTGTGATCTCATTCACTACCATTTTGGTTAACATGTAACAAACTTCATCCATGTCTTCATAACTACCATTCCCTGTTGTTCGGTAATCTTCTGCTCCTCAGTCGTTTATTTCTGTGAACTTCATCATTTTGTTAGTTGTGCCAGTATCATTGCATTAAGAGGTCTAGAGTGGTAAAATGGCACACACTGCTCATGTTTTTTTGTGCTATGATTATGCACTTGACTATTCACACAGGAACATAATAATTTTATATCCGATGAGTAGCTCATCTCCAGCCTCACCACTCTTCCTGGGCAAACTGGCTGCAATGCATTTTGCATGAATGCTAAGATTGAGATATTCTCATACTTCACAAATTACATTTCTAGTATATTTCATTATCTTCTCACTGTACAAATCAATTAATGTGTATGTCATTTGAAACACGTAGGCAAGATGATTAATATGAGGCCTAATTCTCATCTGTATCTCAACTGCTACTGAGATAACCTTCATAAAATACATTCTAAGGCAAAAATTGGTGCACCACAAAGGAATTATCTGAATGGGACAGAAATCAGTAGATGTGATATACATGTACAGACAAACAGATGATTACGGTTTCAGAAAAACTGGATGTTTGATTCAAGAGGAAGCGTTTCACAAACTGAGTAAGTCAATAACACATTGGTCCACTTCTGGTCCTTACGCAAGCAATTATTCAGCTTGGCATTGTTTCACAGAGTTGTTGGCTGCCCTCCTGAGGGATATCATGCCAAATTATGTCCAGTTGGTGTGTTAGATTGTTAAAAACCTGAGATGGTTGGAAGGCCCAGACTGTAATGTTTCAAATGTGGGTAGATTGGGTGACATTGCTGGCCAACATAGGGCTTGGCAAGCATGAAGACAAGCAGTAGAAACTCTCACCATGTTCAGGCAGGCAATATCTTGCTGAAATGGAAGACCAGGATACCTTGCCATATAGGGCATAAATGCAGGGGTGCAGAATATCACCAACATACTGCTGTGCTGTAAAGGTACCAAGCATGACAACCATAGTGGTCCACTCCAGACCATCACTCCTTATTTTTGAGCCATATGGTGGGTGTCAGTCAGGTTGGTATCCCACTCCCCTGTTGAGACATCTCCAGACATGTATTCAGCCTGGAATCTCATTGACTAGAGTAGAATTGTCTTCAGTTATGAGTTCTGCCTTGAACTGAGCCCTGATGAGCAGCGAAGATGTGTCCAGGTACAGCCTGGATTGTGGTGGGATACCAACCTGACTGTTGCCTGCCATACAGTCCAACACCCAGGAGTCATGGCCTGCGCTGCCATTTCTTTTCATAGCAGAACCCCTGTGGTTTCTACAGCACCCTTTCGGCATTGCGGTATGTCGACGTTATTCTACACTCTGTTTTGTTGCCCTTTATGGCAAGCCATCTTGTGCTTACATTTCAGCATGATAGTGCCTGTCTGCATACAGTGAGAGTTTCTACCACTTGTGTTTATGCTTTCCAAACCCACCTTGGCCAGAAAGGTCACCAGGTCTCTCCCCAACTGAGAATGTTTGGAGCATTATGGTCAGGGCCCTCAAACTGTCTCAAGGTTTTGACTATTTAACACACCAATTTGACAGAATTTGGCACAATATCCCTCAGGAGGAAACCCAGCAACTCTAAAAATCAATGCCAAGCTGAATAACTGTCTTCATAAGGGCCAAAGGTGGACCAATGCATTATTGACATGCTCAATTTGTGAAGCTCTTTCTTTTCAATAAATCATCCAGTTTATCTAAAATTATAAACTTTAGTTTGTCTGTCCATGTACAGCACATCTATCAGTTTCTGCCCCATTTGAATAATTCCTGGCCTTAGAGAGCATTTTACTTCAACCACCCAAAATTAGTAAATAATTTAATAAGAAAAATTTGACACACAACCTACAACTGCAACATAGTGATCATCCTTATTACAGAACTTTCTTAATGCTAGTTTTTATGTTATAAAACACTTACATTTAATATGAAATCCAACACTTACAAATAACAAAATTAGTGATAATAGCAGTAGCTACTGCAGAACAAGTTAATGAAAAGTAGAGCAATAAAGACAGATTGAGGGTAGGTAGTTTTCATCAAAGGCAATGGATATAAGAGAGAGATGGAAGAGGGAGAGTAATAAGAACTTTATAGGGCACACACAATTAAGAAAGGGAAAAAGAAACATTTGGGCGATTGACTGAGAAACAAAACAAGAAAGAAGTATAAGTAGGAAAATATGGGAGCATTTGTTTGACAGAGAGAAACAAGCCATGCACATCAATTTTTAAGGAAAAAGTAATGAGGCTGACAGAAGTAAGTATTTCAATTTTTCTTAACTGGAACAGCATATTGAATTGTGTGAAGGGTAGCTTGGTTCAAAGGCAGAGAGTGGCAGAGAGAGTTTTCAAATAGTTTGGTTTTACGGCGGGGCACAGGTAGGGTACTAGTTTTTGTTGCCATTTGTTGCCACTGTAGGCTTGTAGCATGGGAAGCAAGGGAGGATGTTGTTTGGTGGCCAATATCCTCTTTTTAGAACACAACTGCACACATGTACAACAGGGTTCTTTATTCACAGAACAGAAAGTCACTTATCTTTAAGCAAGCTGTTGTGGTACGAGCTCTTCAGTAATAGTTCTGCTTGTGAAGGACAAGTCCTGCTGTGTAGACTACTCTGATCACTATGCACTGACTGACTCTGAGCTAGAGACTGTGGCTCTGACTGACTGTGACTATGACTCCAACTGTGACTGGACGACTGCCTGGAACTGTGACTGACGATTCAAGTCAGTGGCTCACTGGATGACTGACTGGACCTCTTCAGTCTGCAGCGGTGAAATAAATACTGATGGTCAAGAGGGCATTGGTGGCACATTATTTGCGAAGCTGTCATTGGCCTCTCTCCTGATAGGCTCACTGCTTGTGCCTACTATTGATCTTCTTGCAACCTCTTTGTTCCCGGCGTGCTGGTGACAGCTTATACCAGCACATTGCTCCCCTCCTCCCTTCCCCCCCCCCCCCCCCCCCCCCCAAATGCCACACCACTGTCGTGTTGTGAGGCTGCAAATGACAACGGGGAGGGAGGCAGGTCGCTGGATGTAGAGATGAGCCGGGAGACGTAGCTGTGGAGGATGGTGTACTCCCGATTTACCATGCCATATGGCTTGTGAGGCAACAGGAACATCCCCCAGAAAACTGCTGCCAGGGCACACATCCAGGCCTGAGGATGTTTCCTGGGGTGATGATCGTGATTGCTGTGGTGGGTACATGTCCATGGAGTCAGTGAGCGGGTACGGCGGGGCGGGGACGAGGGTGCTCGTCCATCTGCTCCTCCACAGGTGCCTCGGTGGCACCAGTGGGCGGCTGCGAAGACCACACGGCTGCAAAGATCATGCGGTCCCATGAGGCCATGAACCTGGGAGAAGAAAAGCAGCTCACAGGCCAAAACGCCATGCACAAATTTGGTTATGGTGGCAGCACTGCAAACCATCAGGACCTGCAATCAAATAAATTGGAGAGCCGATGCATTCCTGGATTACGCCTCTTTCCCAGCACCTCACAACCATGAAGAGAACAAGATTGTGTGGTGGAAAGCAATACTTGTGGACCATTGGTGGTGCCGGATGCTGCAGTGAATGTAGCAAGTGTAGCAGTGTCCAATGGCGGTGGCCAGGCGGAAGTTCCGCTGGTAATGGTCTGTCTCATGGGTGGGAGCAATATGAGGCAAGAAAGAGGTGCAAAGCCTGTTACCATGTGTGAGTGGTATGAAGCTTGGCCAACTGTTGCTTAAAAGTGCATAGGAAGTGTTCTGCTTCTCCATTGGACTGTAGGTGGAAAGGAGCACTTGTTAAATGACGAATGCCGTTTCATTTACAAAACTGTTCAAAATCATGCAAAGTGAACTGTGGTCCATTGTCCGACATGAGTACTTCTGGCAAGCTTACTATGCAAAATATCGAGGACAATGCTCGAACGGCACTACATGATATGGTGGAGTTCATAGGCACCACAAATGGAAACTTGCTAAAATTGTCTACCACTATGAGCTAATGAGTGTTCCAAAATGATCTTGCAAAGTCAATGTGCACTCGTTGCCATGATTTTAGGGTAAGCTGAGAATGTCTGTGGTGGAGCAGATTGGTTTTCTGCATGTGTGCAATACTGTGAGGTCATCTGTTCAATGTGGGCATCCATGCTCTGCCAAGTACAGCGCTGGCGCTCTAACTGTTAAGTGTGAACAATTTCCCAATGTCCTTGGCGGTGGAATCACAACACATCCTTTTGAAACATTTTAGGAATATGCACAGGTGACTGTCCACAGTAATTTTGAACTAGAATCACATTCTGTTGAACTGAAAGGCTATGCCGACATGCAAAATATCAGCCTACAGCTAGGTTCTGAATACTGTCAATGAACAAGAAAAGATGTGTGAATGTAATGCAACAAAATCTTGAGATCTGAGCAACTTTTCTGTAGTGCAAGGGAAAAGATTTCAGCAATTCAGAGCCCTGCGCATCAATCTGACAACAAGATGTGACAGATGCATCAAAATCAGAGTCTGCGCCAATCAGAAGGCAAGATAGGGCATCTGCATTGCCATGCTTTGCCATAGGTGTGTACACAATTTCATACTGATACTGCAAAAGCAACAAAGCCCAATGCTGGAATTTTTGAGCAGTGCGTGTAGGAACCAGATTTGATGGATGAAACAAGGTCTGCAAAGGCTTGTGATCTGTCACTAAATAGAACTTGTGACCATACAAATAGTGATGGAATTTTTCACACCATACACGATAGTGAGAGCCTCTTTTTCTGTTTGAGAATAAATGCACTGAGTTTGAGTTAATAACTTTGAGGCAAAAGCAATAGGTCTGTCTTGTGCACCAATCCTGTGCAGAAGCACAGTGCCAATTCCATAGGAAGAAGTGCCAACTTTCAAAACTACTGGCTTGGCAGTGTAAAACGCGCTAAACATCTGTCACTGAGCAAAGCATTTTTGAGTTTTTGAATGCATCTTGACAGTCTTTAGTCAGCACAAAAGGTACATTTTTGTGACACAAGAGATGCAATAGAGCCACGATCTGAGCAGCATTTGGTATGAACCAAATGTAGTACGTCATTTTGCCTAGTACTGACTGCAGTTCAGACAAATTGCAAGGAACAGACAGGTCACGGATTGCAAGAAAATGAGATTGGAGGGATGCACACCCTGATTGTTTATCACATGACCTAAGTATTGTAGTTAAGTTTGAAAAAAAAAGGCACATTTTTCGAGATGACACTTGAGTCCTGCTTCTGACAACACTCGCAAAAGAGTACGCGAATTGGCAATGTGTTTCTCTGGTGTAGAGCCTGAGATGACAACATTATCAAGGTAGTTTGAACAAAATGGCACTTTTGCAGTCATTTGTTCCAAGTAATGTTGAAAAGTAGTGAGTGTGGAAGCACTGCCAAAGAGCAAACACAAATACTTGAACAGTACTAAGTGTGTATTTACAACAAACACTTTCTGTGATTCTTCATCCAATGGAATTTGCAAGTAGGCATCATGCAAATCTATCTTAGAAAAGTAACGTCCTGCACCAAGCTTGTTCATGAGTTCTTCAGGTCGTGGTAATGGATAAGTGTCAACTATTGTCCGTGGGTTGACTGCAGACTTTGGCTACTTTGTCTCTTAAAGCAATTGGAACAGGGCGGGCCTGAAAAAACGTAGGCTGTGCATTGTCTTTCAACGTAACATGCACTACGAAGTCATTAGCTTTTCCCATTCCTTCTGAAAATAGTTTGGGAAATTCTTTAAGCAAGTCAGCAACACTGTCTTTGGTACAAAAGCCGATATGGAAAGTACGTTGTGGTGGATGCTAAATCCAAACAAATCAAAGGCATCTAAATTGAAAATGTTATCACTGTCTCTTGATTTCAACACAGTAAAATTCACTATCCTAGTGTGAGATTTATAAGTGGCAGGCAAACTACACTGTCCAAGCACTGGAATACCTGTCCATTGTAAGCAGAGAGGTGCTTGCTAGATTTAGAAAGGTGTGGTGAGTCTAACTTCATACGTGGCACGATTAAGCAAAGTTACTGAGGCCCTTGTGTCTAACTGAAAGTTCACATGATAGCCAGCAATTTGTAATGAGACAATTAGTTTGTTAGAACACCATTGCACAGCACTAGAGCAAGAAGGGGGTACAACCTTAATCTTGCTTTTGTCAGTGCCTGCTGTAGATTTGGAAAACACAGCGTTCACTGCATGTGCACAAGCCTGTTTTCTTCTGGGAGCAGGCAAAATTGGCGTTTTTGTGCTGTTGCAAACAAACTGCTTGGACATGGCCTTGTTTTCCACATGTTTAACACATTGTGTTACATGATGGACAATCCTGCCCTTTTATGACAAGCAAAACACCTAGGGCAAAACTTCACTAAGTTCACAGGTCTGTTTACATATCTATATGGCTGTACACATGGCTGTGTATGCACTCATTGTTGTGGATGCTTGGGGTGGTTGTGAGCAAGGGGCAACTTGACCCGACAAATCGGGGCCTGGTCACACTTATTGGCTGCTAGGGCACCTGAATCATATTTCTCTAAGATTTGGACAGTTGAGGAAGTGATGGATCAGAGTACTTTAAGATCTGTTCCCATATTCTAATATCTGGGACACTAAATGTTATTGCATCCCCAATCATTAAATCGTTGTAAAAGTTGTCGTAACTAGACTTAAATTTACCCTTCCTAGTCATGCACATTAATTCTGTGTACCACTGGACTTGCTGATCTTAGTACTTGGTTAATGCAGCCATTACTTGGTCATAACTGATTTCCTCAGAAGATGCAACTGGGAATAGCTTTTGCATTAACCTGAACACTGGGGACCCCACAATCGAAATAAGTATTTTAGCTTCACAGTACCTTGAACTCGATGAACTTCACAATGTGCTTGGAACTGTGTCAGATATTCAAGCCATTTCTCTTTGGTGTCATTAAATTGCCAGAGTGGTGGTAGGTGGGTAGGTGGCACTTTCTAGGCCTGTCGGTTTGTCTGTTGGACAGCCAATGCAGCTTGTGCAGCCAGTAGTTGTTGTACTGTCAGCAAATTGTTGGTTCTGAAGCTGAAAAGCAAGTGTTAGAACCATCACATTGGCCATCTGTGGCTGTGGCACAGGGGCAGGGGGTGGAGGGAGTGGGGGAGCCATGGTTTACACAAATACATTATACCAAAAAGCAAGCGAAGCCACTGAAAAGAGACATTTGATTAGTTCTGCAGCTCCCTTCCTGGAATACATGCAAGAACACAACAGTACATTATCACCCCCGCAAAATAAAACACAAGAGAAGCAAGCAAACTCTGCACTGAATTATACTTGTTGCCAGTCTAGTTTTGTGTGGCCCACTGTTGAGTCTTGTACCAGAGGAAGCAAGGAGAAGGTGTTGTTTGTTGGCTGGTATTCTCTTTCTATAACAAAACTGCACACATGTATAATAGGGTTCTTTATTCACAGAACAGAAAGTTACTTATCTTTAAGCAAGTCATTGTTGTACAAACTCTTCCATAATAGTCAATGTTAGTGTCATTGCTCATGAAGGACAAGTCCCACTGTATACACTACTCTGGTTGCTATGTACTGACTGACTCTGCTAGAGACTGTGGCTCTGACTTACTGCGACTGTGACTGCCTGGAACTGTGACTGATGACTCAACTTGGTGACTCACTGGATGACTGACTGGTGCCCTCTGGTCCACAGCAGCAATCTAAATATTGGCAGTCAAGAGGTGTTGGAGGCGCATTACTTGAGAGTCTGTCATTGGCCTCTCTCCTGATAGGCTCACTGTTGGCACCTACTATTGATCTCCTCACAACCTCTTTGCCATCCAGTGTACTGTTGGCCACTTACACCAACACACTAGATAAACAAGACCTTCTGTTGTGGTCATGATGACTTGAAAGTTACTCAATATGTGATGGATGGTACTGCAGTGTACATGCACTGAGGAGCTGATGAAGTAGACATAGTATATGGTAGCCACATAACTTGTCTGACTACAGCCATCCTGAATGAGCAAGTGAACCAATGACATGGTCAAATAGAAGGGTGTTGCAAATGTAAGACACACAAGCATTCATGGCTAGTTCTAATCATCTAGTTTTGAATATTCATGCTGTGTAGGATTGCTTCACAATAGGGGAGCTGTGGCAGAATTAGTGGTTTCACCAGTTCACCTTTCACATCCTGTGGAAATATGATCTGAAACTTCTGGAAGGCATAGAGACTAGTGGAAGTCTTCCTCGATGTGGCATCAATATTTTCTGCCTAGTTGAGCTGCGCACCTGAAGTTACACCCCAGGTCTTTGCCATTTTCTGGTATGATATGGTGTAGAAACTGGTAGATTACTACAGATATTGTCAAGAAAAATAGGGGGCAGCTGTTCACAGAATCCAAAACATATTTATTGTTGAGAAACTGAAATTATTGGAGGCTTTTTTGCATTTAGTTTAAGCCCCAGGTTTTGCACTTACCTGAACACAGAAAACAAATGGTCATTCATCTGGATAATGGCAATATTGATAGCTGCAGGTCTCCCATTTAATTAAAACTGGAGGTCATTGGCACAGAAATGATCTTTAATGGAACAAATGTATTTGACATACAAGAAAAACAGTTTTGGGCCCAGGACTGACCCTTATGGCACTCCTGAAAGAACATGATTCTGTGATGACTTTTCAGTTCTGTGAACTGCTGTCTGTTTTTCTATTATCTTTAAACCCACTTCAGTGCATCATCTGAAAATTACACCTGTCACATTTTCTTCTGAGCCGTATACCTAAGTTGAGAGTATCTGATAGTGTAATAGTATTACTGTTGTGACCCTATGGTTGTCTGCAGTCTATTTCGGGTTATCAGTTACCTTAATCAGTGCAGTGTTTGGATGTTGATGTTTGTGAAAATCAGACTGATATTTGTATGTAAGTAGAATTTGCATATTATTCAGTCAGTTGTTTGAGAACAATAGATTACAGGGCTTTGGGTACAGCAGATAAGATTTTAATTGGCTGGTAATCCAGAGCTGGTTGTGAGTTCTCATTCTTAAGAATATGTCATAGTATGCTTCTTGTAAGCTGAAATCAAATGTGTCTGTCAAGACTAGTACAGCAGCTTGAGTGCTGAGTACTAATGATGCTCAAAAATATTCATTCATTTCATCAGCTGAGATGTGAAAACCTGTTTCTTATTTTATCTTTGTGACACTCAGGCTGTAGAGATCCTTCCACAGGATTGTAGGGCACATATTGCTGCACGCAGTGAAAAGAGTGTGCTTTATTTTGGCTTTTTGAACATATTGCTTTACACTGTTTTGTAGTCTTCTGTGTCCTTCATAGCATTCAGGCTTCATATTTTATTTAATATGCCTCTTTTCATTATTTTTCATAAGTCAATTGTCAGCTAAAGTATACATATAGGAGATATCTGGTCACAGAAAACTGCAAGCTCATTAGTGAGCTCATCAGTTTTACCATCTGTTGTGGGATCACTACAGTATTATGGAATAAATAATACAGCGTTAAAAGTAATTAATTCTTATCTAAATATTAGAAGGCAATTTGTGTCAATTCAAAATAAGCATTCTTCACGGAAGAAAATCACATCTGATGTACCTCAGATCTCTGTTCTTGGACCATTCTTCTTCACTGTTGCAATTAACAATTTGCCACATTATGTTGGACTTGTCAGTTATCTGCTATGTTAACAACACAACTTTAATCACCACAGATCGAGATAGGTTTAGGTTATGCCAGAAATCAGAGGACACACTCTCCTTAACACTACCTGGTTCACATATAATAAACTACTGCAGAATCTGGACAAAACTCAACACCTGCTGCTGGGACTAGCTAAAGACATAGAAGCAGAATCTGTAAAACTGATTCCAAACTAATTTGGCAACCCCATATTAATGATGTCTGTAGAAAGATATCAAGAGTGTCCTATCTCATATGGAAATTGTATGAACTAGTGAGAAAAGAGTATCTTAGGTTAACTTACTTGAGACTTTTTCAGTCTTGCATGTCCTATGGGCTGTTGCTATGGGGTCTCTTAGGTCACGTCAGTGATGCATTACTGATTCAAAAGAAACGTGCTAAGAATAATGTGTAAGGTTGGTTCAAGGGAACACTGGCACCCTTTATTCACTAAGATCAAAATAATGACAGTGATAAATCTTTATATCTATGCGTTATTGATGTATGTAAAAAACAGCATAGCAGAGTTTAATGGCAGAGAGAACATACACCATTGTAACACTAGACATAAGACAACTATTGACATTCCTAGACATAGGTTGGCACAAACAGGCAACTCTCACAAAGTGAACTGTTTGAAATGTTGTAATAAATTGCCACATTCTGCAATGGATACACATTTCAATAATTTTAAAAGTGAGTTGTATAAATGGTTAATAAACAATCCATTCTACAGTTTCAGAGAATTCTAGGATACTAGTAGTGTAGAAATTGAGTTTTTGGATTACAGTGCTGTACAACAGGTCAATATAGGATAAATCTTTGTACAAGCATTGTGAAAAGTAGTTAATATGGTGATTGCTATTGTATATCAATATAAAGTCCATTCCATTACACATGGTCAACGGCTAATAAAGAACCCGAATCAGAAACAAATAATTGGGTGCCATTGAACAATCCACTATTAGAACATTTATTCCTACAAGTTATGTGATGTGATTTGAGCTTTGAGTGCTCTGAGCAGAAGACCACAATTATTACGTCATATGCTGTGAGACCTGGAGCAAGTTTCTGTCCGATACCTCTTACACTGTCAGTGTTTGTTTGCTGTGATTACATCTGTAAGAGCGTGACTGTGTGATGTGTGGGAAGTAATGGAAGAATACTAGTTGCAACTAGACAGTCCCCTTGGGTTTATTGTGGAGGGAATGTCTCTCAGCAAGTCTATATTCATGTCTCCAGTTATGATGACATGCTCGTTTACATCTACATCTGTCTACAGCTGTCTCTTTAGTGGACTTGTTGCATCTTCTAACTGTCCTGCCAATGAAACGCAACCTTTGGCTCGCCTTCCCCACAATATTATATATGTGGTCTTTCCAACTGAAGTTGTTTGTAATTTTAACACCCAGGTACTTAGTTGAATTGACAGCCTTGAGAATTGTACTATTTACCGAGTAATCGAATTCCAACGGATTTCTTTTGGAACTCAGGTGGATCACCTCACACTTTTCGTTATTTAGCATCAACTGCCACCTGCCACACCATACAGAAATCTTTTCTAAATCGCTTTGCAACTGATACTGGTCTTCGGATGACCTTACTAGACAGTAAATTACAGCATCATCTGCGAACAACCTAAGAGAACTGCTCAGATTGTCATTCAGGTCATTTATATAGATCAGGAACAGCAGAGGTCCCAGGACGCTTCCCTGGGGAACACCTGATATCACTTCAGTTTTACTCGATGATTTGCCGTCTATTACTATGAACTGCGACCTTCCTGACAGGAAATCACAAATCCAGTCGCACAACTGAGACGACACCCCATAAGCCCACAGCTTGATTAGAAGTCGCTTGTGAGAAACAGTGTCAAAAGCTTTCCAGAAATCTATAAATACGGAATGAACTTGAGATCCCCCGTCGATGGTGGCCATTACTTCATGCGAATAAAGAGCTAGCTGCGTTGCACAAGAACGATGTTTTCTGAAACCATGCTGATTGCGTATCAATAGATCATACCCTTCAAGGTGATTCATAATGTTTGAATACAGTATATGCTCCAAAACCCTACTGCAAACTGACGTCAATGATATAGGTCTGTAGTTCGATGGATTACTCCTACTACCCTTCTTAAACACTGGTGCGACCTGCGCAATTTTCCAATCTGTAGGTACAGATCTATCGGTGAGCGAGTGGTTGTATATGATTGCTAAGTAGGGAGCTATTGTATCAGCATAATCTGAAAGGAACCTAATTGGTATACAATCTGGACCTGAAGACTTGCCTGTATCAAGCGATTTGAGTTGCTTCGCAACCCCTAAAGTATCTACTTCTAAAAAACTCATGCTAGCAGCTGTTTGTGTTTCAAATTCTGGAATATTCCATTCACCTTCCCTGGGGAAGGAATTTCAGAAAACTGCATTCAATGACTCTGCTTTAGCGGCACAGTCATCGGTAACAGTACCATCGGCACTGCGCAGCGAAGGTATTGACTGCATCTTGCCGCTTGTGTACTTTACATACGACCAGAATTTCTTCAGATTTTCTACCAAATTTTGAGACAATGTTTCATTGTGGAACCTATTAAAGGCATCTCGCATTGAAGTCCGTGCCAAATTTCCCGCGTCTGTAAATTTTAGGCAACCTTCGGGATTTCGCGTTCTTCTGAACTTCGCATGCTATTTCTGTTGCCTCTGCAACAGCATTCGGACCTGTTTTGTGTACCATGGGGGATCAGTTCCATCTCTTACCAATTTATGAGGTATGAATCTCTCAATTGCTGTTGCTACTATATCTTTGAATTTGAGCCACATCTCGTCTACATTTGCATAGTCAGTTCCGAAGGAATGGAGATTGTCTCTTAGGAAGGCTTCTAGTGACACTTTATCTGCTTTTTTAAATAAAATTATTTTGCGTTTGTTTCTGGTGGATTTGGAAAGATACAGTATTACGCCTAGCTACAACGACCTTCTGATCACTAATCCCTGTATCAGTCATGATGCTCTTTATTAGCTCTGGATTGTTTGTGGCTAAGAGGTCAAGCGTGTTTTCACAACCATTTACAATTCACGTGGGTTCTTGGACTAACTGAGAAAGCGTTTAGGACAATCTTGGAAGATGTTTTCTGCCTACCACCAGTTTTGAACAAGTATATTTGCCAACATATCGAGAGAAGGTTGAAGTCCCCACCAACTATAACCATATGAGTGGGGTATTTATTTGTTATGAGACTCAAATTTTCTCTGAACTGTTCAGCAACTATATCATCGGAGTCTGGGGGTCATATTAACACATAAATGAATGTAACTGCAACAGGAAAGATGTCAGTATGTTGATTTTAGGTAGATTATAGGTGACATGAATTAAATACTTCTGGCTCTGTAGACTTGTCTCAGTGAACATATTCCACCTTTGTTGCTTCATTAGGGATCAATGTACTTATGAATGTGTGTTTTGAGGTGAGATTTTATATGTGGGTTGACTCCCTCACTACCCTTATCTGGCCTGTCAGCCCCGATATCCTGGGAAATGAACAGATGCTGAGGACATGTGACCCTTTAGCGACATTTCAGGCTAGAGGATTGTGTGAAAGTAGGCTCAGTTCTTCGTACTGTAAGGACAAGGACAGGAACTGGACATTACAGTGTGCCACTAATAGTTCTGACACAATTCCTCACTTAACTATGTGCAGCTTGTGCATGGCAGTTTGACAGTTATGCTCCTACCTATTGCAAAGGTCACTCGCCCACATTTCTGGGAAGCTGCATAATTGTTAAATATAAACATTTGTGGTAATTAGTATAAGTATGTAGCTAAATACAAAACAAATTATGAATATGTAGTTTGTTAACTAATTTGTTGAAATTACATATGAAATGTACATAAATAATTTTTTATATATAAAAAACAAAGATGCTGTGACTTACCAAACAAGAAAGCGCTGGTAGATAGACACAATAAAAAACACACAAACACACACACAAATTTCAAGCTTTCGCAACACAAGGTTGCTTCGTCAGGAAAGAGGGAAGGAGAGGGAAAGACGAAGGGATGTGGGTTTTAAGGGAGAGGGTAAGGAGCCATTCCAATCCCGGGAGCAAAAAGACTTCCCTTAGGGGGAAAAAGGACAGGTATACACTCGCACACACACACATATCCATCCGGTGTGAGGTAGTGTATACTTGTCCTTTTTTCCCCCTAAGGTAAGTCTTTTCGCTCTCTGTAATGACTCCTTACCCTCTCCCTTAAAACCCACATCCTTTCGTCTTTCCCTCTCCTTCCCTCTTTCCTGATGAAGCAACCTTGGGTTGCGAAAGCTTGAAATTTATGTATGTGTTTGTGTGTTATTGTGTCTAAAAAAAATGGCTCTGAGCACTATGGGACTTAACATCTATGGTCAGCAGTCCCCTAGAACTTAGAACAACTTAAACCTAACTAACCTAAGGACAGCACACAACACCCAGTCATCACGAGGCAGAGAAAAACCCTGACCCCGCCGGGAATCGAACCCGGGAACCCGGGCGTGGGAAGCGAGAACGCTACCGCACGACCACAAGCTGCGGACTATTGTGTCTATCTACCAGCGCTTTCTCATTTGGTAAGTCACAGCATCTTTGTGTTTCATATATATTTTTCCCACGTGGAATGTTTCCCTCTATTATATAAATAATTTTTAAAAAATACATTACTTAAACATTCAATATAAAAGTTAACTTCTATGATAAATAAATTAGATTTCAGCAGAATATGAATATTCAAGCTAGATGAATATTCAAGCAAGTACTTTATTGATAAAATAGATTTTATATATAGAGTCATGTGAGTGTGGGATTAATTATAAACTAAGATGGGGAATATCTTAACACAACGACATGTTTTTTGACCTTAATTTTTTTCTGGTGCAGGCAGTGAAATCCCTATGGATGGCAGGAAGCAGCTTCATGGACATTCCACAGGAATCTTGCATCAGGGCAGTGCATTTAACTGTGACAGCAGGAGATGTGGAGGTAAGCTAAAGTGCTTTTTGAAGTGAATTTAGGTAGAATTATATTTATTGTGCTGAGATTATTGTTTGCAAACAAACCTCCCTCTCTTCCAAACCAGCTTTAGATTACTTTTGAACATATTTATGTTACCTAACAGCTCTTTTATTACTGAACGTAAATTAAAAAAATAATTAATTTTATTGCTGTGTGCTTCACTACTTTCTTAATGCCATGATTGTATTTAAATGAACTGGGCCTCCATTAACAGATTCTGTTGTTCATCAAATGTGTGAGGTTCATTCAAATGAAACCTGGTCAGTGTGTCTACCTTTGCCTTGCAAGTAAGGCAGCACCACATAACTGTGGGTATGACACATCTGTTGGTAGAGAGACTGATGCGTGCACACCATTTGATGCTGCATAGCACCAGTGTGATTTCACACCGAAGAGAAGGTGGTCACACAAGTTATCATCCACTATGGAACATGTAGGCAAGTAAGCAGGAACAATGAGGAGTGATTCAATTTTTGGCGGCAGAGGGAATTGGAGGCTGTGAAATGAACCGACAGATGTAAGCTGCGTACAGTGAGTACAGCATGAGTTTTTCAAGTGTTTTGGAATGATACAAACGGTTCCTTGAGGGCCGTGAGTCACTGGAAGATGATACTCGTCCTGGATGGGCTCAACATGTCATCACACTGGAAATGGTTGTGGAAGTAACTGCTTTAGCCCTGGACAACCGCAGAATCACTGTGGACAAGATCCATTGGTTACTGGGTATTAGCGTGGGCACTGCCCACACTATAATGCATCAAAACTTGAACTTTCGAAAAGTCTGTGCACTGTGGGTTCCCCACCAACTAACTGCTGAACAGTGCAATACTCAAATAGTGCTGTCTTTGAGTCATCTGCAATGTTATCATGAGGAAGAATATGGCTTTTTGTCGCTATTGTCAAAGGTGATGAAACATGGTGCCACCATTTTGAACTGGAAAGCAAACATCAGGGCAAGCAGTGGAAACATGTGACTTCACCACCTCCAAAGAAATCAAAGGCTGCACACACCAGTTCTGGTAAGGTCATGAGGTCCTCCTTTTTAGACCACAAGGACCCACTGCTTGTCCAGCTCCTGGAATGGGGAACCACCATCAATGCCCAGCATTATTTTACACTAGTGACTGGGTTTCATTTGAATGCCCCTTAAACTTTGAAGTTACTGTTAGTATTTTTAATGTTTTGAACAGACTAAAGTGAGGTGTATGTGTGTATGAATGCAACAGGTAATTCCAATCAGATTATTTGTGCACTGAAAATTAGGTGCTCAAACATGGCCACTTTTAATGAAGTCAGTGCCTGTATGCCCTCCAAAATGCAGGAAAACCTGCCACTTATCGTTTGCTAGAACTTTATCAATGAATAAATGCAGCAGTGCCTGTTGGGTAAGAGGACAAGAGCATGTTAACACCCAACGTTTTGACTCCTTGTGGATTTATTGGTTATTTTTCTTTGAATGCTGTTAAACAAAATGTAGATGCAGTAATCTAAATTTACCATGCTATCCTACATTGCTACTCCTGCAGACTCCACGAAACTTGACAACAGGGTCGTGAGCACACCTGCAGTTGTGCATGTTTATAATAATAATAATAATAATAATATTTCTTAATGCCATGATTGTATTTAAATGAACTGGGCCTCCATTAACAGATTCTGTTGTTCATCAAATGTATGAGGTTCATTCAAATGAAACCTGGTCAGTGTGTCTACCTTTGCCTTGCAAGTAAGGCGGCACCACATAACTGTGGGTATGGCACATAAATAGAAGAAATAATCCAATGAGGAAAGAATAAAAAAACTACAGAAAGCATATAAACTCACGTGGAACTATTATAACAAAAAGTCCGTATCCATTAACGCAAAATTGAGGCACTACAACACTGTCGTACTTCCGGAGGCACTGCATGCATCTGAAACAACACAAATAGGTGGGCAAACTAAAATCAAAGAAATAGAGAAACAAGAAAGGAAAATTCTCAGGAAAATTTTTGGCCCGATACAAGAGCAAGGAATCTGGAAGAAGAGACCAACATCAGAATTATATAAATACACAGACAAGATTACGGATACAATAAGGAAAAGAAGAATGCAGTTCTACGGACATATCCACAGGATAAATGAAAACAGAATTTCAAAGTGAATTCTTAAAGTCATCAACTCAGGCAGGGGAAAAATAAAATGGATAAAAGAAGTTGAAGAGGACCTCAGACAAGCACACATAACAGTAAACGATGCAGAAAATAGAACTGAATTCAGGAACATCATCAAAAAACATAAATTTGACACCACAACACAGAAGAGACCAGGATGCAAATGGACAGCGGAGCGAAAGAAACAACACAGTGAACACATGAAGAAAATTTGGGCTCAGAAAAAACATAAACAATCATCATAAAGGAATTCAAGTTCAAACGCTCTCTTAAATGGGAATAATCAATAATAATAATAATAATAATAATAATAATAATATTTAAGAAGCTTTTGCACATGTGCAGCTGGTGTGATGTAATTGCATTACGGGCCAAATACCTAGGGATCTGATAAACAATGTGCACAGTTCACGGCGTGCATAGCTAGCGGTTACCACTCAGCTGCAAGTTTACATAAGTCCCCCCAGGTGATAGCACACTGCGGTAGATTTTTATCCTCATTCGCTTGCCATTAATCCCACTAGATAGTAGGACATTCCTCAGATATATGAGTTCACTCACTATATGGTAAAATTAGTTTGGACATTAATGTATGTTATAGTTATACTGACAGAAAAACTATTTTGTGGGATTCTCAATGAGATTATAGTTTATTAAGTTTTGGATTTTATCATACAGTAGTCTACTTGAGATTCTCAGAAGCACATGCACATCATCATTGATTGTGAGACTGTAGCTTCTGACATCTGTTAATCTTATGGTGGGTTAGGTTTATCTGTGCTGTAGACCTGCGTTTACATGCACATTCATGAAATGCTGGTTTCTCTGACATTCATTTAAATGTGGAATCAACAACGGTGTGCTTCTGGCCCTTTTGGTTTTCACCATGTCATTTTATTCTAGTTAAGTGACCATGTTGATAGACAATACTGCTTGAATTTAATCATTTCCACAAATGGCAGTTTATATTTGGAGTTGGTTGTTTACTGTGCAGGAATCAGCTTTTGTGTGTAATGTCAGTATGAACTCCGTCAAACCTGTTTTGAGTGCTAACAGAAAAGAAAATTACCAGGAAAAGGTAGGTGCAAAGGAACAAGGGCCTCCCAGAACAGATCTGTTGACTGAGAAAGTGACGAAATCAAATAAGTGTGGCTGCAAATGAACATTTAACAAAGAAGTTATAATAAGCATAAATTGTTGTGTTGGTGCAACATAAAAGTGTCTCATCTTCAGATCAGAAGTTCATTAACTAATACATATGTTAGGGGTTTGAATGTTTGTTCAGAAAAAAGAGTGCACGAAACCTCTCACTTACACAAAAATGTGAAGCAGAGAGTAGTGAAACCTTAAACGTTGTTTTGTTCTTGCCCTGAATGGTACTCAATCATGTACAAAACAACAAAATACCACAAAAACAAATCTTTCTTTTTTCAAACAAGTTACGCACATTATTATTATTATTATTATTATTATTATTATTAATATTGGCAGTGATTAATTGTTATACAGCAGATACTATTACACTACTGGCCATTAAAATTGCTACACCAAGAACAAATGCAGATGATAAACGGGTATTCATTGGACAAATATGTTACACTACAACTGACATATGATTACATTTTCACGCAGTTTGGGTGCATAGGTACTGAGAAATCAGTACCCAGAACTACCACCTCTGGCCGTAATAACGGCCTTGATACGCCTGGGCATTGAGTCAAACAGAGCTTGGATGGTGAGTACAGGTACAGCTGCACATGCAGCTTCAACACAATACCACAGTTCATCAAGATTAGTGACTGGCGTATTGTGATGAGCCAGTTGCTCAACCACCATTGACCAGACGTTTTCAATGGCCAGGGCAGAAGTCGAACATTTTCTGTATCCAGAAAGGCCCGTACAGGACCTGCAACATGCGGTCATGCATTATCCTGCTGAAATGTAGGGTTTCGCAGGGATCGAATGGAGGGTAGAGCCACGGGTCGTAACAAACCTGAAATGTAACGTCCACTGTTCAAAGTGCCGTCAATGCGAACAAGAGGTGACCGAGACGTGTAACCAAGGGCACACCATACCGTCACGCCGGGTGATACACCAGTATGGCGATGATGAATACACGCTTCCAATGTGCATTCACCGCAATGTCGCCAAACATGGATGCGACCATCATGATGCTGTAAAAAGAACCTGGATTCATCCAAAAAAATGACGTTTTGCCATTCGTGCACCCACGTTTGTCATTGAGTACACCATCGCAGGTGCTCCTGCCATGGTCTCCAAGCTGATAGTCCATGCTGCTGCAAATGTTGTCGAACTGTTTGTGCAGATGGTTGTTGTCTTGCAAACGTCCCAATCTGTTGACTCAGGGATCGAGACGTGGCTGCATGATCCATTACAGCCATGCGGATAATATGCCTGTCATCTCGACTGCTAGTGATATGAGGCCGTTGGGATCCAGCATGGCGTTCCGTATTACCCTCCTGAACCCATCGGTTCCATATTTTGCAAACAGTCATTGGATCTCGACCAACGTGAGCAGCAGTGTCGCGATATGATAAACCGCAATCGCGATAGGCTACAATCTGACCTTTATCAAAGTTGGAAACGTGATGGTACGCATTTATCCTCCTTACACAAGACATCACAACAACGTTTCACCAGGCAATGATGGTCAACTGCTGTTTGTGTATGAGAAATTGGTTGGAAACTTTCGCCATGTCAGCACGTTGCAGGTGTGGCCACCGGCACCAACCATGTGTGAATGCTCTGAAAAGCTAATCATTTGCATATCACAGCATCTTCTTCCTGTTGGTTAAATTACACATCTGCAGCATGTCATCTTCGTGGTGTAGCAATTTTAATGGCCAGTAGTGTAATTTCATGCTCTCGTATTTATCTGACACCAAAAATTTGTGAACATCCAGAATGTATACTTACTAGCCGCCACTGAATAAATGGTAAAAGTTAGAGAGAAAGCAAACATTATAATATGGGCTTCCACAGCTAAAGATAAAAGGCAAACAGCTGTTTATGATCCTTTAATAGTAGACCCTACTGCTGGCACCAGTTTCACAAAAGTAAAATAGCATCTTCAGGTACATTTATTTTCAGATCAGTTGAGCACATTGGATGTTTCATCATTCCCAGTCAGTTTGTAGTAATTCATCAAAATAGTGACAAGAGTCAAAAGTTAAAACTGGCAGAATAAAGAAGATGGCCTTGGAAGGAAGTCAGCTAGTAATTGCTAGTGAATAACTTCCCACTTTTGGCAATTGCAAAATTCATGTTATCAACATTATTCAGTGAACTTATTGTAATAAACAGATTTCTGTTAATGGAGGTGAAGCAAGTGTTGATGGATGACTATTCTACTGAGTAGCTGTGCCACAAATTATAGCTGGATATTCAAATTAGTGATACTAAGAGCATACAGGGAGTCATAATAAACCTTTCCTTCTGTGAAGGAGTTTGCCCCTTCTCATGTCACACCTGGTCTCAAAGCTGGAGCCTGGCCTACTTGAAACTTAATGGCACCTCAGTCCAGTGCACTGTTTTCATCTACCAGGAAGATTCACTTACAAAGAGTGTTAATACAGTTATGTAAATTTAAAGAATTAATTATCACTGTTTTTGAAGATATAGTTGTAGATTTTCCTTCAGACAGTGCTGATCAAGAACACATGAAGCTGGTTATGTCATGAACTGGATTTGTCCTCAGAGAGGGTAGAAATATGTAATGCAAGAGCCAATCTTAACTTACTTTTTGTTATAACTATCTAACTGCCTTCAGTGACTTCCTTGTAAAAGCAAAAATGATTGTGCTGCACTAGTGACATTGTTTTTGCTCTGTGTAGTACAAATTGTTTGTCCTCATCTATAGTTTACTTAGTGTAGATATTGAAAGTGATACCTGTGTCAGAGATTTTCCACCTAACTTTCCCTGTAATCATCTTTTTATGTTTTCACTGCAATCAGAAAATAAAAAAAGTCTTGTAAATCTGTCTTGGAAATTTAGATGCTGTTGTTATAGGATAATGGCTTGCCATTTTCTCACATGATATCCAATGAACCATGGATGAAGGTCAAAAGGCAGATTCCACATTCCTAGATTGCCAGAAAGCAACTGACATGGTGCCCCCCTCCAGACTGCTAACAAAGGTCCAAGTACATGCATTAGGTTCCCAGATACACGAGTGGCTCAAAGACTCCTTCAGCAATAGAACCCAGTACGTCATCCTTGCAAGTTTTCTTAGAGATAAGTGTATCATCAGTATCTGTTCTGTTGCAAACTGCACTGTGACTTCCTGGACTTGTGCCATAAGGTTGAGAACTGTAGGGGTCCCATAAATAGGTCACGTATGTACTACATATCAGAGGCTGCTACTCAGGGGTGCAAGGGTTTTTTAGAGTAGGTCCATCCAATCCAGATAACAGTAGCTGTAGGAAACTAAGAAATATCAGTGTAAGATTGAAAGAAATGCCTCTTACAGGTGAGAGTATTAAAATCCTAACAGTAAGCTGCATAACCATTCGCAACAAAGTGCCAGAGTTTGAAGTGCTCATGAAAATCAGTGAAGCTCACGTAATACTAAGTACAGAAAAGCTGGCTGAAACCTGAAATTCATAACTGAGTTTTTTGGGGAAATTTTAAGGTATAACAAAAGGATAGGCAAATGGGAAATGAAGGTGGTGTATTTATCACAGTAGACAAGAAACTGAAATCCACCAACATAGAAATTGATACTGTATGTGAGATTGTTTGGGCAAGACTCAGTGTCAGAGGTGCACATAAACTGATAATTGGATCCTTTATTGGCCATCAGACTCATCTTCTATTGTAACTGTAATCATCAGTGGAGACTTTAATCATTCAACAATTAATTGGGTAAATTACAGTTTTGTTAGTGGTGGGCATGATAAGGCATCCTGTGAAACTTCATTAAATGTCTTCTCTGAAAACTACCTAGAACAGAAATTCAGGAACCCCTCTCACAATGGAAATACACACATCAAAAAAAGTTTTGCATCACTCTGGTTCCCATAACTCCTGAAGATATATGTTGACTGTGGATATTATATCACAGACACAGTCCTGTTGACTGTTCAAAGATGTCACTAAACCCTCCCAAAGATGTAAACAACTATGCATGAGCAGTGCCTATTTTACAGAGGGGGTCCAACAGCCGATCAATTCCAGTCATTCCACCAGGAAGAGGTACACAGCTCATGTTGTCTGTAGTTCAACCATGCCTGGATAGTCAATACCATGGTTCGATTGCATCTGCATTGTTATTTTGTTTCAGGAAGGGCTCTCAACAAGGGAAGTGTCCAGGAAGAGGTACACAGCTCATGTTGTCTGTAGTTCAACCATGCCTGGATAGTCAATACCATGGTTCGATTGCATCTGCATTGTTATTTTGTTTCAGGAAGGGCTCTCAACAAGGGAAGTGTCCAGGCATCTCAGAGTGAACCAAAGTGATGTTGTTCAGACATGGAAAAGATACAGAGAGACAGGAACTATCGATGACATGCCTTGCTCAGGCTGCCCAAGGGCTACCTATGGGTTATGGCTCATAGGAACCCTAGCAACAACACCACCATGTTGAATAATGCTTTTCATGCAGCCACAGGATGTCATGTTATGATTCAAAATGTGTGCAATAGGCCTGCCTGACATCCATGGCAAGGTCCATCTTTGCAACCACAACACCATGCAGTGTAGTACAGATGGACTGAGCAACACTCGAATGGATCGCTCAAGATTGACATCACATTCTCTTCTTCGATGAGTGTTGCATATGCCTTCAACCAGACAATCGTCGGAGATGTGTTTGGAGGCAACCTGGTCCGGCTGAATGCCTTAGACACACTGTCCAGCAACTGCAGCGAGGTGGAGATTCCGTGCTGGTTTGGGTGGCATTATGTGAGGTCGACGTATGCCACTGGTGGTTATGGAAGACGCCGTAATGGCTGTACGATACGTAAATGCCATCCTCCGACCGTGAGTGCAACCATATCGGCAGCATATTGGTGAGGCATTCGTCTTCATGGATGACAATTCGAGCCCCCATAGTGCACATCTTGTGAATTACTTCCTTCAGGCAAATGGCATCGCTTGACTAGAGTGGCCAACATGTTCTCCAAACATGAACCCTATCGAACATGCTTGGGATAGATTGAAAAGAGCTGTTTATGAACGATGTGACTCACCAAACACTCTGAGGTATCTATGCCGAATTGCCATTGAGGAGTGGGACAATATGGACCAACAGTGCCTTGATGAACTTGTGGATAGTGTGCCACGATGAATACAGGCATGCATCAATGCAAGAGGATGTGCTACTGGTATTAGAGGTACCGGGGTGTACAGCAATCTGGACCACCACCTCTGAAGGTCTCACTGTATGGTGGTACAACATGCAATGTGTGGTTTTCATGAGCAATAAAAAGGGCAGGAATAGTGTTTATGTTGATCTCTATTTCAATTATCTGTACAGGTTCCAGAACTCTTGGAACCGAAGTGATGCAAAACAATTTTTGATGTGTGTATATTGGATCTAATGGCAACAAATAGAGAATGTCCACATTAGAACTGGTATCAGTGACCATGACACAGTTGTGGCAATAATGATTACCAAAGTACAAAGGACAACTAAAACAAACAGAAAGATATATATATTAAGTAAACTAGAAAAAACATCAGCAGTGTATACCTCAATGAGGAACTTGAAACTTTCAGCACAGGTCAGGAGCAAGTAGAGGAACTCTGGCTCAAGTTTAAAAGAGTAGTTGACCACCCAGCAGAACAGTTCATAATGGGAGGGAACCTCCATGGTATACAGTCACCATAAACAAACTTCTAAAGAAACAGAGATTACTGCATAATAGGTGTAAAACAAAAGAATAGGGCTGTAAGTAGAGAGTTCCTAAATGAACACAGCTTGGTTGTCAAGAGAGCAATGCATGATGACTTCAGTGACTACCATAGCAGAATATTGTCAAGTGGTCTTTCATAGAACCCAGAGAAATTCTGGTCATTTTTAAAGGCTGCTAGTGGCACCAAAGTTAGTGTCCAGCTCCTAGCAAATGAGATAGGAACTGAAATTGAGGGTAGCAAAGCAAAAGCTGAAATGTTTAACTTCATTTTCAAATGTTCCTTTACAAAGAAAAACACATGAGAACTGCCCCAATTTAATCCTTGTACCACTGAAAATATGAATGAAATAAGTATTAGTGTCAGTGGTGTTGAGAAACAGCTGAAAGCGTTAAAATTAAACAGAGCTCCAGGGCCCAATGTAGTCCCGTGAGATTTTATACTGAATTTATGGCTGATTTAGCCCCTCTTATAACTATAATCTGTCATCGGTCCCTCAATAAAAAACTATGCCCAGTTCTTGTAAAAAGGCCCAGGTCACGCCCAACTACAAGAAAGGTAGTGGAAGTGATCCGCGAAGCTACTGTCCAGTATCCTTTGACATCAATTTGTTATAGAATTTTAGAGCATATTCTGAGCTGAAACATAATGAAATAACTTGAACAGAATGACATCCTCAATGCCAACCAGTGTGGATTTCGAAAACATTGATCATGTGAAACCCAACTCGCACTTTTCTCACGTGAGGTACTGAAAGCTTTGGATCAGGCAACCAGGTAGAAGCAGTGTATCTTGATTTCAGAAAAGCATTTGACTCAGTGCTGCATCTATGCTTATTGTCAAAAGTATGGTCATATGGGCTGTCAAGTGAAATTTGTGACTAGATTGAGGAGTTTTTGGTAGGGAAGAGACAGCATGTTATCTTGGATGGAGAGTCATCATCAGATGTAGAAGTAACTTCGGGTGTGCCCCAAGAAAGTGTATACTAATGACCTTGCAGACAATATTAATAGTAAAATCAGGCATTTCACAGATGATGCTGTTATTTATAATGAAGTACTATCTGAGAGAAACTGCATAAATATTCAGTCAGATCTTGATAAGGTTTCAATGTGGTGCAGAGATTGGCAACTTGCTCTAAATGTTCAGAAATGTAAAATCTTGTACTTCACAAAACGAAAAAATGTAGTATCCTGTGACTATAATTTCAGTGAGTCACTGTTGGAATCGGCCAACTCGTACAAATGCCTGAGTGTAACACTTTGTAGGATATGAAATGGAATGATCGCATAGGTTCAGTCATGGATAAAGTAGTTAGTAGACTGGTTTGTTGGTAGAATACTGGGCAAGCACAGTCAGTCTGCAAAAGAGATTGCTCACAAATGGCGCGCACGAGCAGTTCTAGAACATTGCTCATGTGTGTGGGACCCATACCAGATTGGACTAAAAGGGGATATTGACTGTATACAGAGAAGGACAGCATGAATGGTCATGGTTTAATCCGTGGGAGAGTGTCACAGATATATGAAGGAACTGAGCTGGCAGACTCTTGAAGACAGACGTAAACTATTCCAAGAAAGTCTTTTAACAAAGTTTTAAGAACCAGTTGTAAATGATTGCTCTATGGATATACTACAATCCCCTATGTATTGCTCACATAGGGATCATCAGGATAAGATCAGAATAATTACTGCATGCACAGAGGCATTCAAACAATCATTTTCCCGCACTCCATATATGAATGGAACAGGAAGAAAACAGTACAATGGGGTGTACCCTCTACCATGCACCTCACAGTAGTTTGCATAGTGTAGATGTAGATGTAGTAGTGCCCCACAGGAAGTATGACTGAACCACTCTTGTTCTCTACACACATAAAAGATTAGACATACAGGGTGGACAGCAATCTGTAGGTGCTTCCTGGTAACATTGTGGGGAAAGAGAAGGTGTTGTCCTTGAATAACTGTGATAATAAACAAGATGACATACATAGATTTCTATTTGAAGTGATGGGTGGCAGTTTTTACTAAATGTATAAAAATCTAAGTTAATGCAAAAGAGCAGGAAAAACAATCCTGCGGTATTTGAACAAAACGCTAGTAGTGTGTTGTGTGACAAAGTCATGTGAATTAAATTCTGTGGATTATGTTGCAAAGTGATATGAAATATAATGAGCAGATAAGGACTGGTTGACTTCAGTTTATTGGGAACATTTTAGGAAAGTGTAGCTCACCTTTAATGAAGAGGTTGTACAGAACAGTTGTGTGACCCATTCTTGAGTCCTGCTCAAGTGTTGGGATTCCCATCAGATCAGATTAAAAGAAGCAATTCGGAGGTGTGATGCTAGATTTGTTACTGGTAGGTTCAATCAATGTGTAGGCATTACAGAGAAGCTTCATGAACTCAAATTAGAATCCCTGGAGGAAATATGACATTCTTTTCATTAAACAGTACTGAGAATATTTAGAGAACTGACATTTGAAGCTGACTGCAGAACAATTCTACTGCCACAAACATACATTTCATGTAAGTACCATGAAGATAACATAAACTAGGGCTCATATGAAGATATACAGACAGCCATTTTTGTCATGCTCTATTTACAAGTGGAATAGGAAAGATAACAAATGAGTAGTAGTGGTACAAAATACCCTTTGCTGTGCACTGTATCCCAACTTGTGAAATATGTATTTAATATAGATGTAGATAATCTGGGATGGAATAAAAACAGTATAAAATGTAAATTACTGAAGAAAATCACTTGCCTAAACAGAAGTGTAACATCACTGAAAGGCACATACAGACAGAATGAAAATTTTGCTACCTTCTGGTAGAAGACCTTTGATGAACCATTGGAAACAAAAAACACACACAATTACTCATGCGTAACTCACTCATGCTTGGCCACTGCCATCTCTGGGTGATAATGATAAACCTTAGAGTAAGCCTAAGTCTGTGCCTTAACACCCAGAGATAACAGTAGCCATGTACTTGTATGTTATTTATGTGTGAATGTGTGTGTGTTTTGTACACAACTGATAAGGGACTTACAATTAGTCTGATCGTTGATAATATGAGGGCCTGCTGAAAGGTGATGCCATTGAATTTTTTATGTGATAACTATTAAAGCTTTTTAAATAAAAGAAATGTTATTAACATAGTGCATCCTTATTCTTCATGTTTACACATTTAAAGCCCTCTGCTGCTAGAAGGCTCTGAATTGTTTTGTGTAACACGGCAGTTTGTAACGTAACTATGCCTGTTCATGAGAAAAAGCATGCTATAATTGAGTCTTTAATTCAATTAGTTTGTCCATACGTGAGACACCCTCTCCTTCAGCATAATGCCAGACCACATACAATGGCTGTGACATTTGTAACAATCCAACGTCTTTGGTTAACTGTCATTGACCATCCTCCATGCAGTCATGGCTTGGCCCCCATCTGATATTCATCTTTTTCTGAAACTTAACACTTTCCAGGTCTTCACTTTGACAGTAATGAAGCACTGCAAGCAGAGATGATGATGTGACTCCGTCACTAAAGTCAAACATTCTACAGTGACGGTATCATTGAACAGGTCTCTTGCTGGGAGAAATTTGTTTGTTGCCAGGGTGATTATGTTGAGAAATAAATATACCAACATGAAGAATAAAGATGTAGAATTCCAGGATCAGATTTTCACTCTGCAGCGGAGTGTGTGCTGATATGAAACTTCCTGGCAGCAAGACTCGATCCGGCACAGTTTTAATCTGCCAGGAAGTTTCAAAGATGTAGAATGTTAATAAAATCTGTTTTATTTAAAAATGTTTAAGAGTTTTTATATCAAAAATTCGGAGACATTGTTTTTCAGCACCCCTTGTATGTACAAGTCTTTTTTTTTTTTTTTTTAAATTACCTCTGTGCTACTCATCATCTTCTCTTTTTGGTAAGTAACTATCCAGATATTTCGTATTCTTGTTATGGGATAGTATTTTTTGGTTACCTACTTACACATATTGTGTCCTTCTCGTAATTCAGAAATCCACACATGTGCAACACCTCATACACAGAATTTGTTGGAGAGGTATGCTTTGCTATTATATTTGTGCCAATGACTGCCTAAACATTATACCTCTTCCTAAACTGTAAGATACTTTAGTCTGTGTCATAGTGATAATTACAGTGCTCATAATATTCCATTGCTTCATTCATTTATTTGGCTGCTCCCTGTAAGTTTTCCTCTTACTTCTTGCCTCTCCCATTTTTAATATTTTAATAAACTTTCATTCATTTCAGTCCATATCCTACATGCTACTTAAACAACAAAGCATTAATTTTTGACAAAGAATATACACTCCGCATGTTATTTGTGCTATGTCATTTGAAATGTTTTTGCAATGGCCCTTTGTTAAATCAATCATAACCCTATTTTAATCTTAGCTTTTGGTTAAAGAGCCGTCAATTCTAAAAATGTAAAAACTTTGCTAGTCTATGTATTTCTGTTTTGCAGATGTTGGACTACTTGATTTCTTTGGGAAAGGCCCTGTCTGACTGCTGGTGGGATCCCGAGCACAATACTACACTGCTGCACTGTGCAGTACAGTCGACTGTGCAAATGGTTAAGAAACTAATAGACAGTGGTCACACTGAAAATGCACATGACCACAAAGGACGTTTACCATTGCACCTTGCAGTTACATCACAAAATTACATAGTAACAAAGTACTTGGTGGAGGAAGCTCATGTGGCGGTGAATGACAGGGATGCTGATGGCAGAACAGCCTTAATGTTAGCAGTCAGCAGTGACTGGTATTATACTGATGTATGTGACATGCTTGAAATTCTGGTGAATGCAGGAGCAGATATCAGTGCTCAAGACAAAGATGATAAGACTGTCTACCAGTTGGCTTATAGGCCTTGGTTTGAAACAACTCATGATTTACTAGATTATATGCAGTATCGACTTTGATTGTATATGGGTAAGAGGCAAATGTTGCAGTCATGTCTAATTTACAGTGTTTTTAAACACTTCAGGTTGGAATATTAACAATGTTAGGAAAAGGGATAGATTGTTACCCAGTGTAAACATGACCCACTGAGTTGCAGACGGGCACAACGAAAAGACCATTACGCATTATAGCTTTTGGCCACAGAGTATTCATGTTCTTTATATCAGATTCATGTATCATTGGAATGAATAACTAAACATTTTGTAAGATATTCCCATTGTGTCATGTTTATGTATGAATAAAATTAATTTCTAGAAAAAATTAAAATATGAATATGTGTCAGTGTTTAACATACACCAATTTATTAACCAGGGTATCTGTATATTGTGACACTAAGCAAGATTGTGCACAGCAATCCATTATATTACATAATATTTGAAATTTCCTTCTCATTTCTTGTCAAACAAAACAGCGATAAATGTATAGCTTACAATATGGGGCACGAAAACAGTTTGGATATTGCTGAAGATGCAGTAAAACACCATTCCAAAGCAGTACATTGTATTCTGAAACAATGGGTGATATTGCTAAGAAAGTAGCAAGAATGGTTTAATATAGTTTAGAGCAGAAGTTGTCAAATTTTTATTTTTAATGGCCAATATGCAGATTGTCGAGCAATACATCAAGCTGCATCTGTACCAATCTTGTTATTAATTGGTAACCTACATAAATTAGTATGTTATGAGCCCTGAAAGACTGTCTATAATTTGGACACAGTAATTTGGCTGCTGTCCCCAAAGTACTAATCTTTAGAAGAGAGCACAGTTCAGAATACTTTGTGTGAACTGTTCTGTGCATTGCTGCCATCCTCAGTGATCCCAAAGTTGTGACACTGTAAGTGCATGAAAAAGTGTTGTGTTATCTGTGTGAGGCAACAATTAATTGATTACTAACAACAGTTGTACTTATTGCTAAATATGTAATGCAGTATGAGACAAAATCTTACAGATTTAATAAACATTCTGAATGTCATTTATCTTTTACTCATTGTGTTGTATTACAGCACCCTTATTTTAATTTCATATTCTTTCCTACAAATATCTACATTTGAAGATGATTGTCTGTAGAATGTCCATTCACCAATCACATGCCCATGAGTTGTCAGAAGACAAACAATGAAATATTTCTCCTCTCACATCCTCTAAATCAGCAGTGGCAGTGGCTCTGCCCATGAGGTAAGTCGCCAGATTTACTTACCTGATGGCCAAACTAAACAATGTCAATTACAACTAAGCACATCTCAAAATATGGCTGTCTCAGTAAGTATTTTTGTTACTGAACAGGAAAACTACACTGGTAAGAAGCTTTTAACATTAACTGCCATTTTTGGATTCAGCTTAGTCAGTAGATGTGCATTATTATAAACTATGGCAGAGAACTGTAGGCAGCACGAATACTTGGTTCAGGCAGATGTGGTTCGCAGGCTGCAGTTGAGCAGTAGCAGTTTGAGGTGAAAAGGCATCCTCCTTGTGGCAAGAAAAATGAGAGTGCACAAGTAGGTCAGACACTTTACCCAAATCAGATAGCATTGCTGAATGAGATCATATAGCTGTGGCTACAGGTAGTCCCAGCAGGCCAAAAGGAAAGGGGGTGGCACCAAGTGATGACGGTGAGGGTCAGTGCTGCAGGCAGCTCCAAGCCTCCATGGAGAAAGCAGACCCAGCAGCCGACAACGCTGCGCTGTCCATATACAGAGCTAAGCTATCACATTCTTTGTCAGCTGTTGGGCACACTAGTAACTTTCTAGAAAAGAATGACGAATTCCAATAGAAACCCAGTACACTCCACTTCACAAGATGATGTAGAAGACCTTAATTGACATGAAAAGGATTAAGAAGGAACTAAGTAGCACAGAAGTGATTAGTACTGATATGTAGTCAACAAGAATTTTTGAGAGGAGAAAATGGGTTTAGAATCCCCAAGTATTCTAGTGTCAGAACATGTGAAAGTGGAAACACAGGAAATTAATTGCAGTTATTCACTGTTTGCAGCCATTGATGATACTGAGTTAATGATAAATGAAGTGGAGACACAGTTGGCTGCAGAGGTGAAGACAGATGAGCAAAATGTTTTGTTATTGTCACTGACCGAAATGTTAGGCAGCCTCAAAAAGGAATTGCAAACCCTAATAAGTAAGGGCAATGAAGAAATGACAAAGTTAAAATCTGATGTAAAGTCTGACTTGGAAAATCAGTTTACTCAGTACCAATGAAAATTAGAGCAGAAGGTCGATGAACAGTAGATTCAAAAGTAGATTCTGATCCAAATGAAGTGTGCAAAAATTTTGATGCATGAGTTAAGGAAACTGAAGGAAAGATAGCATAAAGGTTGGAAGAACATGACACTGTCCATTGCACTTTCACTGAGCAAATTGAACAAAAGTATTTAGCATAGGAGCAGGCAGTAGGCCAAGAATTAAGTGTGTACATTTATTCCTTATGTGTGGTGTATAAAAAAGACAGGAACTCTTGTCAGGTGGTAGATGCATGGAAGTTAAATTACCGATGTGTGTGGAATTGTAGAAATCTGCCAAATGGAAAGTGAAGAGGGTAAGGTTGATCACCATACCATGGAATTTGTGAGTAGGATGTTGACAGTGGCAGAGAAAAATTACAGAGTGGATGAGCAGAAGGCATTAACTATAATGCATAGTTTTCAGAAATTTGAAGGACATGTACTGGCAAACCACACTATAGCTTTCGATCTGGACGAGGAGGAATAATTAGTGCTTAATGTCCCATCAACAACGAGGTCATTAGGGATGGAGTACAAGCTCAGCTAATGGAAGGAAATTGGCTGTCCCCTTTCGAAGGAACCATTCTGGCACATGTCTGAAGTAATTTAGGGAAACCATGGAAAATTTGAATCTGGATGGCCAGATGTTGGTTTGACTTGTCATCTTCCTGAATGCAAGTCCAGTGTGCTATCAACTGCTTGGTCATTATAGTTTTGATGGATCGTAAGGCTCTTAGTTTTATGAAAAGGTGCTGCCTTAGACATCCATGTTTAGCAAGAGGGGCCATGTATATGCAACAATTTGACCTGGAGTTCAGGTACAATAAAGGCTGAGATAATCTCATAACAGATCCATTGTCCATGTTACCTGCAGAGGGGGATAAGGCTGAGAAGTGCCAAATTCTGGAGGACTATGAAAGAGGTCAGAAGCCAAGTCACAGTTTGGCAAATCTGTCATGAAATTCAACAGAAACAGAACAGGGATAACCACCTAGCCCACGCGAAACAGATTTTGGGGTCTTGACAACATCTGAAGGTGAAGATATATTATAAAAACTACCAGTTCAGAGAAGAAACAAAGATCAGAAAGACTGGAAGACCAAGCGAGGTGGTGCAGTGGTTGGCACATGGGACTTTGATTCGGGAGGATGATGGTTCAAATCCACGTCCAGTCATCCTGATTTAGGTTCTCCCTTATTTCCCTAAATTGCTTCAGGCAAATGCCAGGATGATTCCTTTGCAAGGGCACGCCTAACTTCCTACTGCATCCTTCCCTAATCTGATGGGACCAATGACCTCACAGTTTGGTTCCCTTCCCCAAATCAACCAACCAACAAAAGACTGGAAGTTGTGTTTTCTGAGTCAGCTTGTCGATGCTCTAATTAGTTTGATTCATGACAGATATGGACATCATGGAGCATGCAAGCATATGGCCATATTACAAGAGACAGTGATTTCTGAGAACACGTGAGGTGTGGATCACTGTATCTGATCAGTGTCAAAAAGCATGAACAGCTAGCATATCAATTCAAGGGCTTTGGCAGAGCTTTCAGCTGGAAGCACTTAGTCAGTTAATCACTGCAGATTTTTTGAATCCTTTATTTGGGTATAGAAGGAGTTGCACTCATATATTCACAGTTTTAGATCTGTTCTCTAAACATGTGACACTTTATCCACTAAGATGAGTGAAGGGTAAAAGAATAAGTAGACTAACTGGAAAAGCATTATTTTTTCAAGTGGTCAAACCAACTGTATTGTTTGTTGTTGTTGTGGTCTTCAGTCCTGAGACTGGTTTGATGCAGCTCTCCATGCTACTCTATCCTGTGCAAGCTTCTTCATCTCCCAGTACCTATTGCAACCTACATCCATCTGAATCTGCTTAGTGTATTCACCTCTTGGTCTCCCTCTATGATTTTTACCCTCCACACTGTCCTCCAACACTAAACTGGTGATCCCTTGATGCCTCAGAACATGTCCTACCAATCGGTCCCTTCTTCTAGTCAAGTTGTGCCACAAACTTCTCTTCTCCCCAATTCCTATTCAATACTTCCTCATTAGTTATGTGATCTACCCATCTAATCTTCAGCATTCTTCTGTAGCACCACATTTCGAAAGCTTCTAGTCTCTTCTTGTCCAAACTATTTATCGTCCATGTTTCACTTCCATACATGGCTACACTCCATACAAATACTTTCAGAAACGTCTTCCTGACACTTAAACCTATACTCGATGTTAACAAATTTCTCTTCTTCAGAAATGCTATCCTTGCCATTGCCAGTCTACATTTTATATCCTCTCTACTTCGAGCATCATCAGTTATTTTGCTCCCCAAATAGCAAAACTCCTTTACTACTTTAAGTCTCTCATTTCCTAATCTAATTCCCTCAGCATCACCCAATTTAATTCGACTACATTCCATTATCCTTGTTTTGCTTTTGTTGATGTTCATCTTATATCCTCCTTTCAAGACACTATCCATTCCGTTCAACTGTTCTTCCAAGTCCGTTGCTGTCTCTGACATAATTACAATGTTATATTCATTGCCTATTGTGGATAAAATTCCGCCATTTAAAATTCTTTCAGACAAAACATTTTCCTCATACTTCCTGTAATTCATCTTTCAAATTCATGAAAAGCTTTTCCAGCTTCGCTATATGAGTTCTAGCAGCCTCTTTCTCATCACATTGAAGGTGAAAACATGTTCAGTTGTTACATACACGTAACTTGTCCAAAATTTCACTTGTCTGGTTTCATATCAACATGAGCTTGGCTACAGATTTTCCTAGTGGACTGACTAATAAACTAAAGTCTTTCGCATCATATTTTAGCCAATGCTACTGTGCCACATTTTTTCCGTTGTCGCGTCTTCCGCCAATTCAACTATGTCTTCAAGCGCATAGCCGGCCGGAGTGGCCGAGCGGTTCTAGGCGCTACAGTCTGGAGCCGCGCTACCGCTATGGTCGCAGGTTCAAATCCTGCCTCGGGCATGGATGTGTGTGATGTCCTTAGGTTAGTTAGGTTTAAGTAGTTCTAAGTTCTAGGGGACTGATGACCAAAGAAGTAAAGTCCCATAGTGCTCAGAGCCATGTGAAACATTTTTTATTCAAGTGCATACTCTCACAATAGCATCAACACAAGCCATTTCCATTTTGCCCAGTCTTCAGGTTCTTCAAGCGCATCCACTTGTATTTTGTGGCCACCAACGCCGGCCGCCATTTTTGTTGAACACAAAAATAATGGGCAAATCCACAACATGTGACAAAAATTTATTCATGAGTGAAAACAGATACTTTGCGCGCGGCTGGGCTCATAACCTCTTAAGATTATTTATTTCAAACAGACTACAAAAGATATACTAAACATGGTTAACCAGAAATCACTCACAACAACCTATTAAAAAACCATTTTCAGTTTTACCCATAGCAGTATAATAAGGGGAGATGGTGCTACAGACTCAAGCCGGCTTCAGACATGCAACAGATGAGTCACCACAGCTTGCGGCATATGGTGGTTGCACTGCAGTTGCATGGGTGAAATCCCAGTTTTTGGTGGCGCAATTTAAGAGATTCATCACACCACAGAAAGTTTAGCTTGGTTGTACTTTGTTGCACCAAGTTCCTACCAGCACTGCTTCTTGGTGGCATTATTTCTGAACATGAGCATTCTACTGCAGTTATCGTGGAGTAATTGCTGCTGTATTCCATTCGATTTCAGTGTATTTCTGTTTTATTTCTGGAAAAAGTGAAAACAATGATCTGCAGGTACACTTTTGCAGCTTCTAGGACTACAAGAGCAGTGTGTATGTTTGTGTGTGTGTGGGTAATATTTGCAGACCACTAACATATCCCACAGTCTTAAAGGATTTTTGAATGAATACATAGATAAACTTAATGTATGTAACCAAGAAAGTGAGTAACATAGAATTTGTAATTCATGAGACCAAGCATTGTGTAAATTGTGCATTATATGCAGGATAGAGTGTTATGTGGCAGCTGTTAAACTAAAAATTAGTTATTTGAAATGCCTATACGGTATCTACAAATACAATAAGATTCCAAAATTCTAAAATAGTGGCATGCCTGCATATGATATTTACATGCCAGTTGTTGGTTAGTTTGCCATGTGATGTATCTTTCTACGGGGTCAATCAATAAACTATCCTCCCAATCAGTTATCTTTAACGGTAATGATAAGGGAAAGGATTAATTCGCCCCAATGCTTCACTTTAGATTTTGCATTTATTGTCATGCCCTTCAGTGTAAACCACAGAGCAAGCAAGTGTAACAATGAGAGAATATTTGCACTCGTAATATTTGCTATATAACTTAAGAATTACTTAATAAACAATAGAAATCTAAAATTATTCCTTTTTAACAAACATATTTTTAAGACCATAAACAATAAAGATCAACTGTTAATAGGTGACATAGGGGACAATCAGACATACATTACATGTTACACCATTATGAACGATCACTCTAAGAATTATAACCACAAATTAAAGAAGATTCATTTAAAGCAATTAACATCAATAACAAATAATTAAATCACATCTCAGAAAATTTATCAAAACCAAATCTTTCAGTTCTGTAACTATGTTGGATCGTGGAATACGCCATATTACCGACACAGAAGGCTAAATTTTACTAACAAGCAATTTCTTCAAATCTAGAACTATCTTACTAGTGTACAATACTTAGGTTATCCAGAACTACTCTAATTTGCCTTTCTTGGGCATAACGGTGGAGTAGATAATTAACCTCTTATTTCATTCTCCTGAAACATTGAGCGGCAATAGACACTCGGGCAACTCTTACCCCAGTGTGGCTCGGGAAAGAGGATGGCTCGACCAGGAGGAGGAAACATTTACCCGAACTGAAAAGGGAACTCGTCTAACTTGAGCCACTAGGTTGTATGAAGACGAGTTGGCGATTTTTAATCATTAACCAAAGCTTGCTGGCCAGTGGACGAAAATTACAGAGGCAAAGGTAGCTTTATTTGTGCTCACAAGAATTGATAACTTCTGCAAATGTGATTTCAGCAGAACTATCTCCGTAATATCAATACGGGACTTCGGAGCTGACGAGAGCAAGTCAGCAATGGTCTCTACCCAATAGGCCCAACATTTTAGACAGACCGAGCAACCGACATCAGTCGTGGCTAGGCGGGTTACCATATAGAAACTCTAGCACTACCTTAAATATAATTAAATAGAGCACTTAAATGCCATGGGGACTAAACTCCTTAACACAAGAATGTATACACAATAATGACGACTAAAGTTAAATATGCCTACGTACTAAAACACAACAGATATTGGTGAACATTAACATAATCTTGCATTTCAGACATCCATAAAATTAATTGGCTCTATCTTTCTGCCAGACAGTACAAGGTTATTTAACATTTTACAATGTGCTTATCCAAAGAGTGACGTATGCTGTCTATGGGAAAACATGGCTTGCAGAAGGTCCACAGCCAAAAAATTCTTTTCTTTTGTTTCTTTACGACACGTGCCTTAAGTCAGCATGGCGTTCAAATGCACGATCATGCAAGGGGGCAGTAACACACACGCAAGGCAAGTTCCGATCACAATCTCAAAGCAGAGAAATGTTGCCACACAGTTATTCATAGCTCCCACAACACCGGGAGATTGGCCCCGTCAGATGACAACCGTTGCACTAACTAGATGAAAAATCTTACTTTCAGTGATGACACTGCCTTCTGGAGGTTATAAGCAGCCACAGATGGACTTCATAGCTTCCCCAGCCCATGAACGGAAACTAAACATTGTCCAGAGATTTACAGTCTCTTGTTCCCTCATGCCCCAGGTTTTTGGGCCCATCCAGACTTAGCATAGAGAGACCGAGTGTCCCGCTGCAGAACGATCGTCCAGGGCCAAACAATCATCTCAGCTGCCTCGTCCGCCCTGGGCATGGCACACAGCGCCTCCTCCCAGCGGGCGTGCTAGCAGTGTGCTCGTGGAGGCTCCGCAACGCCTTCTAGGAAAGTGCGGAAACTCCAAACATGAGTAAACCAAGGGAAAAACAGGAACCATGGCAAGCGACACGGTTCACCGTGGCAGACAGGATTTTCGTCTCTGAGAGCTACTGTTCTTTTTCTTTTTTTTTTTTTAAATAAACGTGTTGGTTTTCCCTTATTTATCCATTTACAAAATCTATTTTGGGATCCAGCATTTGGATTTCATCTTCCTTGTATTGAACTCTTGCCACAACTCAAAGACTATAATCTCCACTATAATGTCCATATGATTTCAATTGAAGCCATAATGAAAACTGTGCAACTATGTATAATCTGTGGCATTCTATGTGATCATTAGATCACGATGTCACTAAAACAAGCCGCAAGCTATGGCGCCACCGTATTAGATGTGTGTGAGAACTCAGCTTTACACTGCGTGGCAGTTTGAAGCCGGTGCCAACATGTTGGATGCCCTGAAACATTAGCAGACTATTGCTTAAGTCTGCTTCTTGTTCTTAATTTTTATCTTGTGCAAGCAACAGTTGTTTCAATTAGTTAATTTTATAGGTATTTCGTAAATAACACAATGATAGGAAGATATTTTGACACTTTTTTCTGGTCTTAAATGAATATTTGAGCCAACACTATGACATTTAGCCTCATTAATGTAACCTAGTTTTTATTATACATTTCAAATAAACAGGAAGAGAAGTATATAATGTGACAATGCTGCTTCTGTAATCCATCATTTTCCTTGATGCAAACTGACGAAAATTATCTTTGGTCTACATCATCTTCTAAAAAATTCTTAGAACATATTTTGACACATTTGATCAGCTTCCAATCTTTCCTTTTTGGAGCGTACACTCATGTGTCGTGTCTAAAATAATTTCCATGCATCAGGATTGCTACAAACTCATTGATAGTTGTTGCCAAAAACTGTCAAATGTAACACAAGAGACAAAGAAACAATGAATAACACTAAAATGCAAGGAATAACAGAACTGCCAACTGGGTCTGTCCAAGAGCATAAAAAGCAACTTGCACTGTGTGTGCTTCACTGTGATGGTGACTGCTCTTACACAGTCCACTTTCACCCCTCTACGCCCCCCCCCCCTCCCCACAGTAAAACGGAGATCCAAGGACGTAAGGGTATTTTTTTTTTTTTTTAATAATTTCGTCAGGACAGCGCGAACGCAATTTGATATTATGTGTCATCCCGCTTTGGAACATCTTACATGTGTCTGTGGCTTAACCTTTTGGGTTTGTCTAAATGTGTGGCCAGTGGTGTGCTTCTTTCCTGAGTTCTTTCCTCTTCCTAAGCTTCCTGCAATGCAGATACTATTTCTTCCTTCTAAGGAGTCAGTTTTTCGTTTTCTATTGCACTCTACCTGCATCGTATGCTCACCTCTTTTAAACACCTAATAAGGTCCAGAGAACAGCGATTAAAGCAGCAGTCACCCAGTGTCTCTCCTTAACCACACACAGTGGCAGTGTAACTAAGTTCTTTGGGTATGAATGGGTTGCCTTCGCCATGACGTAAGCACGATGCTGGGCAGAGCTATAGGCCTTTGTACCGGCTCTGGGATATATGGCATTTACTCCATCTCAAACTCTGTTGGTGACATGAAGAAATTTGCTGTCAGATTCAAGGCCTCACCATAAACCAACTCTGCTGTGGACGCTACTAAATCTGTTTTACAAGTGATCCTCAGGCCCAGTGATACTAATGGCAGTGCCGAAGTCAACTCTCAGTATGGGACATCAGTGCAACTTTCAATGTTCTGTGCCAGCAGTTGACCATACCATTACCTGCTGGTTGGTAGGCAGTCATGCAGTGATGCCAGCTTCAAGAATAACCAATGTTCAAACTGATGGCCTTGGTCAATTCAATTCAATTCAATTTTTATTATCACATAACATGTCTTGTACAATCAAAGATTGTGACATAGGTGACTTGTCAGTTTTACACTATATATAATAATACTAAAAACAGACAATAAACTAATAATATATATGGTGTAACATCTTCAGAGAGGTATTTTAATTACAATTATAATGCATTGTTGCCATTCATGAAATCTTCTACACTATAGCAACATTTATCTTTCAGATACTTTTCCAGGTCTCTTTTGGCACCTTTTACATTTGGGTCATCCATATCTTTCCATATTTTATTTACAAATTTCATGCCCATATAGTATGGGGTTTGTCATATGATTTTAAACGGTGGGTAGGTAACATGTAGCTCGTTCTATATCTAGTATGATATTGATGCAAGAAGAAGTTGCCCTCAAAAAGTTGTGGGTTTCTTTTAGTGAAAGTGAGAGTTTCATAGATGTATATGCTTGGAATGCACATTAGATCTAGTTTAACAAATAAAGGTTTGCAATGTTGCTTTGGTTTTGCTCCCACCATTGCTCCGATAATTCTTTTTTGTAGTCAAAAACCTCTAAGTAAATTTGTTTTTTCAGACCCCCAGAAAATTATACCTACTATATCTAATGACTGAAACAAAATATGCATTATATACAGTTTTTCTTACAGCTGAATCAGTAATACTATACAAGAATGAAACTTTGTTCTGTAACGATGTCTCAGTTTCCTTAAAAAGTGATAGTGATGTGTGTGAAATCTGCATCCAGTGCAGGTCGTGGTATCACGACAAATGTGTTAAAGTGAATCTAAAATATATAAAAGACGAACATGACTGGACATGCCGTCATTGCGTTGTGAGTGTCACGAAAAACGAAGTAATGGACACGATAAAATCAAAAGAAAAAATAATAAGTGTGCTTACAGATGATTTAATGACTATAAATGCGAAATATGAAGAACTTCGGCAGAAATATCAAGAACTGGAAACGAAATACAAAGAGATAGAGCGAGATCATCGTCTAGCACAAGACAGTGTTGTTAACCGTCGTTCTGCGCAAAAAATGTGGCGTCTGCCGAAAAAAACAAATAAACAGACAGTGAGTACAGTTCTGGCGATACCGCTATCAAATAAATTCATAGCACTTGACGAAGACTGTGATAAGACAACGAACAATGACGAACAAAAATCAGTGACGAAACTTCCAATCGAGTGCACATTCAAGAAAACATCTAATACGAAAAATAAACCTGTGAACATCAAACGACGAGTTGTTGTACTTGGTGATAGCCACGCCAAGAAAATTGCCGAAAAAATAAATGAATACTGTACGTTATTCACGGCAACAGGTATGACGAAACCCAGTGCACCTTTGACTGAGATAATTAAGAGCAGCAACTCACTTAATGAGCTATCTAAGAATGATGCCGTCATAATCATGGGTGGAAGTAATGATGTATACAGAAATGAGAGCAAACATGCGACCCAGTGTTTAAAAACTAAATTACTTGATCTGAAAGTTCCGAACATCATAGTTACTAGCTTGCCTCACAGATACGACCTGCAAGACAATTCCATCGTAAATCTGGAGCTTGCAAAAGTAAACAGACAGTTCTACAAAATATGCAAGTCCCAACAAAGTGTAACATTTTTTGATCTTCCAGATGCAAGAGATTTGTTTACGGAACATGGGCTACATTATAATTACGCTGGCAAGTCACACGTTGGCAAAATGCTAGCGAAATTAATACAAAAAGACGACGAAGTTGCAAGAAAACCAATTGCTATGCAAATAGTTTCGACCAAGGAAATGGATAAATGGGAAAACAATTTCAGAATCGCAGCCACAGCGACAGCTCAAACAGGAACATCACGTTCAGAAGATGAGACGGTGCCAGAACCAGCCTCAGAACATACAGCAGAGACTGAAATTATCGTCAAGAAAACTGTACCTACTCATCATCCAGATGGTCACACACAGGGAAACTGATGAATGGGTCCAGTTCTTTCCGAATTTGGCCCAATACAACGAATCCAGAACAAGCAGTCAACACTCAGGTGGACGTTCCATTACTTTATAGTCAAATTAGTTTTAAAGACCTTCTACCAAATAATATATGCAGCAGTAGTAATTTCGTTATGCACTTAAACATCGGAGGCCTGTCTGAAGGAATGATCAGGAAGCTTTATGATATAGAAATTTTGCTAGAAAGTGTGAAACAATCTGTGAAAGTAATATGCCTTAATGAGCATTGGCTAAAATCTGAAAATATGAGTCTCCTAAATAAACTTACAGGTTATAAACTGGCTTTTGTAGGACCAATGGGTCTGGAGGCTCTTGCATACTAGTTCATTCCACGGTAGACTATGATATCAGACAGAATTTTAGCCATCTGAATGAAGAAGGTACATTTGAAAGTTGTTGTGTAGAACTTAAAGAGTATAACATACTAATTATCAGCATATATCGCACCCCTGGGTACCATATAAGCTCTGTATTTTTAGATAAGTTTGATACATTGCTACATAAATTAAAATGTGAGAAACTGTACAAGAAAGTGGTTATATGTGCTGACTTCAACATAGATGTAAGGACTGATGACAAATTTTCTTCACACTTAAAGAACCTGGTAGCCACAAATGGGCTAAATCTCAATTTTGGTCAGTATACAAGAATTACAGCAACCTCTGCAACATGTATTAACAATATTGTAAGTAGTTATAATTATTGTGTAAAAGAAAAGTTTCTTCTAGATTTAGGAGTATCAGACCATAAAGCACTATTTGTATCACTACCGAAGCAAAATTCAGTCTGCACAACAAAAAGATGTAGGAATTTCAGTCAAGAAAAAGTGGAAGTATTTTGCAAAAAACTAAGCCAAACCAAGTGGACAGTCAGCAAACACACTTCCACAAGTGACAGTTACAATAACTTTTTAACTGAATTCTTGGGTATATTCAATGAATGCTTCCCTTTTGTAACAGTGAGGACCAGGTGCCAAAAAAGAAGATCCTGGGTAACAAAAGGAATTAGAGTGTCTAGTGTTACTTAGAGGAAACTGCATATGGAGGCAAAAGTAAATCGAAGCCCTCAATTTCTTCAGTATGTAAGCACATACAAAAAAACATTTGACAAAATAGTTAAACTAGCAAAACATACTGCGAATAATAACTTAATTTTAAATGCAAAAAACAAATCAAAAGCTGTTTGGTCTGTTATAAGAAGCGAAGTTGGCAGTGAGGCAGAGAGAAAATGCCCTTCTAAAATAGTGATAAATGGTAGAGCTGTTACAGAACCCAGTGCCATTTGTGAATCATTTAGTGACTTTTTCATAAACTGTAACAAATTTGGTGGCTGTTCACCACCAAAAACAAAGCCCAATATGACAGATAGCAATTGCCCATGTTTTAAGTTTTCTCATGTTTCCATCTCAGGCGTCATCAAAATCATAATGTCCCTAAAAAATTCAAAATCTGTGGGGTGGGATGTGGTCCTCACTGAAATAATAAAAATAGTCTGCCACAGTGTCGCATATCCACTCTCTTTCATAATCAACCAATCTTTCGATGAGGGATGTTTCCCAGATCGATTAAAATATGCAGAAGTTCGGCCCATACATAAAAAATGCAAACAAGATGAATTGGGCAACTATAGGCCAATCTCACTGTTACCAATCTTCTCAAAAATATTTGAAAGAGCTGCATGTGATCAGATCGAAAATCACAGTTCATCTAACAGCATTATCTTAGGCAATCAATATGATTTCAGAAAAGGCCCCAGCACAATCCATGCAATAAATGAATTAGTCACAAAAGTCAACAGATGTCTTGATGATAGAATGTGTGTGTCAGGCATCTTTTGTGACCTGTCCAAAGCCTTCGACACAGTAAATCATGACCTGCTTCTCCAAAAATTGGCACGCTATGGTTTTCAAGGTAAATCTCTTAGATGGATGTCATCATACTTGGCAAACAGAAAACAAAGAGTACTTATTAACATCAACGGCAAGAAATTTCTCTCTGGCTGGAAAAACACTCAATTAGGTGTTCCACAAGGTTCAATATTAGGGCCACTGCTTTTTCTGTATTATATTAATGATATGCCATGTCAGGTCCAGTCTGATACTATCCTCTATGCAGATGACTCAACACCTGTAGTCTGTTGTAAAAATGAGGTAGACCTAATTCGTCATATTGAACAAACACTTGGGGAAGTGGAGGCATGGGTCAAAAACAATAACCTGACATTAAATTTTACAAAAACAGAAATTGTTCATTTTACCACAAAACAATCTGCACACTCTATAAGTGAAATAAGGTATATGGACAAATATATCTGTTACTGATAAATTAGATATATATGTACAGTATTTAACAATCTTTTCTCAGCACTGCTGGTGAATTAAATAAAAATTTAGTTTCTCCAGGGAATCATATAACTCTCTTGGCAAATGTATTTACGAGATTGATGTCTGAAATACACCTCTGTGATACAGACAAGGAGGAGATTGAGTAATAATTAACTCACTGAAGACTAAGGACTCTCATGGATATGATGAAGTGCCTAGCAGAATATTAAAGTAGTGTACTGCGCATGTTAGCCCTGTATCTAGCCATATTTTTAATTTTTCCTTTAGCAGGGGTCAGTTTCCTGAATGATTCAAGTACTCAGTAGTAAAGCCACTTTATAAAAAGGGAGAAAAGGATAATGTGGGTAATTTTAGACCTACTTCTATGCCATCAATGTTTGCTAAAGTTATTGAAAAGGCTGTGTATGTAAGGATAATTGATGATTTTATATCACACGATTTGTTATCAAATGTACATTTTGGCTTTAGGAGTCGTTTAACAACTGAAAATGCTATATTCTCATTTCTCTGTGAGGTACTGAATGGGTTAAACAAGAAGTTTCGAAGGCTAGGCATATTTTTTTGATTTACTAAGGCGTTTGATTGTGTTGATCACAAAATATTGCTCCAAAAGTTGGACCATTACGGAATATGGGGAGTAGCTCTCAATTGGTTCACCTCTTACTTTAGCAACAGACAGCAAAAAGTCATTACTCACAATGTTGAGAATGGCTGTGATGTGGGGTCTGAGTGGGGTACAGTCAAGTGGGGGGTGCCCCAGGGATTAGTGTTTTGGCCACTCCTGTTCCTTATTTATATAAATGGTATGTCCTCTAGTATTACGGGTAACTCTAAAATACAGGGTGGAGCAGAGGAAACGCATGTTTTTTGAACCGCTAGTATGCTGTGACGAGAGGATGTATTGACCGTGAATGAATGTTGGCAGACTGCCCATACAATGCAGTTTCAGTCGCTATGGAGCGTTGGAGTGTAGTGCATCGTGTGTTCGTTATCGAGCAGTACTTTAGAAACAATCCGTCAAAATTTTAGAGCTGAACGTCGCGGTGAAGTGCCTGATCGAAATATTGTACTCCGGTAGGTTTCAGCGTTTACAAATATTGGATCTGTGATGAAAGAGAAACCACCTCGTCTTCCCTATTCAGTTCGTACTCCGGAAAATGTAGACCGAGTGAGAACGGCAGTTTTTGCTAGTCCGAAACAATCGGCTAGACGACAGGCTGCAGTGCTGGGTATGTCACGTCGTTCCCTTCACCGCATATTACATGACGATCTTAAGTTTCACCCGTACAAGATAATGATCGTCCAGCAGCTTAATGAAGGGGATTTTGTGCAGCACAAAGAGTTTTGTCACGTAATGGACGAAATTTTTACAGCAGTTGCAGATGCTACAGTCTTCATGAGTGATGCACATTTTCATGTAGACGTTTACGTCAATGTTCAAAATTGTCGGTATTGGGCGCCGGAGAGCCCTCATGAATTCCACCAAAGACCCTCCACAGTTTAAAAGTAACAGTGTGGTCCTGCATTTCAAAGATGGGGATTGTTGGACCCTATTTTTTTGAAGAAGAAAGAACTGCAGTTACTGTGACATCAGTGCACTACGTAAAAATGATAAATAACTTTCTTCATCCAAAACTTGAAAGGCGCCAAGTGAACATGAGAGAAATATGGTTTCAGCAGGACGGTGCCACAGCTCACACAGCAGGAGCATCCATGAAGTGGTTCGACAAATGTTCCCAGGACATGTTATTTCGAGATATGGCGATGTTTACTGGCCCCCTTGCTCACCCGATTTGTCGATATGTGACTTCTTTTTAAGGGGGATATTTAAAATCAGAAGTCAACCCGAACAAGCCCCGCGCAATCGATGACCTGAAGAATTCCATTCGTCAGGACATTGAAGCCACGCCGAATGAAATCTTGGAGAAGGCCATGCGTAAATTTTGGGAGCGGATCCAAATTTGTATCCAGCAAGAAGAACATCATCTCCAAGACATCATTTTTCGAACCTAATTAAAGCATGTATATTTCAAAACTGCATTAAAAAATCTATCATTTAATGCTCGTTTTTATTATTTTTATCAAACCCTGTCCAAGTCATTCAATAGTGAAAAACATGCGTTTCCTCTGCTCCATCCTGAATTTCTGTTGCTGATGACAGTAAATGGTAGAAGGATGATGTGTGCAACATTGGCCCAGTTTCAAATAGTGCAGGTCTTGACCTAAGTTTATGGCTTGTACAAAATAAACTAACGCTAAATCACAGTAAGACTCAGTCATTACACTTTCTAACAGACAATTCAACAAAAACTGACGTTTTAATTTCACAGAATGGGCATACGATTAGTGAAACTGGACAGTTCAAATTTCTAGGTGATTAGATAGATAGTAAACTGTCGTCGAAAGACCACGTTCAGGATCTTGTTCCAAGACTTAATGCAGCCATTTTTACTATTCGAAAGGTATCTGAATTGAGTGATCGTTCGACATGAAAATTAGTCTATTTTGCTTATTTTCATTCGCTTATGTCGTATGATATTATATTTTGGGGTAACTCTTCCCATTCTAAAAGGATATTTTTGGCTCAGAAACGGGCAGTTCGGGCAATAAGTGGTGTAAGTTTTTGGATCTCTTGTCGACCCCTGTTTACGAGTCTGAGTATTTTGACATTGGCCTCTCAACATATATATTCCTTACTGTCATTTCTTGTTAACAATATTAGCTTATTCCCAAGAATAAGCAGCTTTCACTCAGTTAACACTCGGCAAAAATGAATCCTGCATTTGGATCGGACTTACTTAACCCTTGTGCAGAGAGGTGTGCAGTATACTGCTGCATCTATTTTCAATAAGCTACCGCTCGAATTCAAAAATTTTAGCAGTAATCCACGCACTCTTAAATCGAAACTGAAGAGTTTCTGTCGAGGAGTTCCTTGAAAAAGTAAGCTCAATCTTGTTGTATTGTTGATTGTGTTTACTTAAACTTATGCACTGACTTTTTTCGGCTTCATAAACATTTTATTCTTACCTGTTATTACTTTTACATTGTAATTTCATGTACTGTCATGTTTCATGGCCTTGGAGACCTGCTCCTCAATTTGGTCCTACGGAAATTGACGTGTAAATAAATAAATAACTAAATAAATAAATCGTTGTCCTTGTGCTGCTGACCAGACACTTCCTTCACAACTGACCATATGGTTTTAATTTTATCCTGTGAATTAGCTATTCTATTTGCGTACTTGTAATGGGCTAATGAAGCTCGATTGTGACTACTTCTAACATTTTTATATAAGTCCCGCTTTGTTCTACGTGATATTCTTATCCCACTAGTCAGCCCCCCAGGGTACCTTTTACTGCTAGTACCCCATTCAGAACTTTCTAATGGAAAGCAACTCTCAAAGAGCATGAAAAATGTGTTAAGAAAAGCATTATATTTGTCATCTATGTTATCGACACTACAAACATCCTGCCACTGTTGTTGCTTAACAAGGTTTAAAAAACTCTTTATCTGCCAATGGATTAGTTTTCCTACATAGTTTGTAAATATACGTCACATTTGTTTGAATACAAAAGGCTTTTCGTGTTAAAATTTGTGAATCAAGGTCTGAAAGACCATTCACCGTCTTACTAACAGAACGCCCATCCAGTAATGAGAAATGAACAAAAATATTGTCTATGGCTGTGCTACTGTTCCCCTGCACCCTAGTTGGAAAAAACACAATATGAATTTAGGAGATCCACCACCATCCTTTTTCTTGCACAATAATCTACGAATTTAATACTGAAGTCACCACATAAACTAATTTCTGGTACTTCCTATAAAGTTAACCAAGAACCCGCTCTAGCTCGATGTTTGATATTGGTGTTTGGTTCGTGGGGCGTTCAACTGCGAGGTCATCAGCGCCCATACAAAGTCCAAATTTTTACGCAGTCCAATTTTTTTTCACTTTCCAATCTAGCCCCTGTCACGATTGAAGATGATGATGAAATGATGAGGACAACACAAACACCCAGTCACTTGGCAGACAAAACCCCCAACCCGGCCGGAATCGAACTCAGGACCCCGTGATCCACAGGCAGCAACGCTAACGCTACCCACGTGACCACGAGCTGCGAACAACAAGAGTATGTAAGCCTACTCGTCACTAGGGCTAGGTTGTACCCTAGAGTGAGTGCGTTTGTGAGGTCCAAGCAAGGTCTCGCTTGCCGGCCAGTGTGTTTTCAATGGGCTTGAATGGCTGCCGTATGAGGTAAATCACGTCTGTGAAAATTAATTTCTTGATTGATGCTTTTTATGCGGTTTTTGGCCTCAGGATAATTAAAAACCCATTTTTCCCATCCGATGTGATATGACCTTGCCGTATTGCATGGGCTTACGTAACACCTGTACACCCATGCACACTGAGTAGTACAGTTTGTTTAACGTCAGACGTATATCTTAGGCATTGTTGTATGATTCATTTGCCATTTGTGGTCGACCGATATTAAATTATGGTGCTTACAGAGCCATCTATTGCAACATTTTGTAGCTATTTATTTTTCTTCTGCCATACGTTTTCCCCCTTCTCCGATAATATTCCGTTGCAATTTGATGTCATTTTGACGAGTGGTGTTTGAAAGTTTAACTTTATTTATGACCACCCTGTATATTGGTCCGAGAAAAGATTTGCGGAAAGAGTTTTACACAGTGCCTTACTGCAATCTGTAAACAAAGGTTCGAGCAAACAGAAGAGGTTCTCGGATACTTGAGTGCTTCGAAGACCTCTTTAAAAATAAAGAGCAGTATGTTGTCCTCGACGGTGAGTGTTGATTAGAGATGCGGGTATATGAGGAGCGTCCCACGGGAGTGCGATTTGATCAAAAGTATCTGGACACCTGGCTGGAAACGATTAGCTTCCACTCTCGAGGGCTTATGTTCAGTCAGTTGCTGGAAGGTTTCTTGGGGAATGGCAGCCAATTCTTCAAGGAGTGCTGCACTGAGGAGAGGTTCGATGTCGGTCGGTGATGCCTGGCACGAAATCGGCGTTCCAAAACATCCCAAAGGTGTTCTATAGGATTCAGCGCAGGACTCCGTGCAGGCCAGTCCATTATAGGGATGATATTGTCGTGTAACCACTCCTCCACAGGCCGTGCATTGTGAACAGGTGCTCGATCGTGATGAAAGAAGCAATCGCCATCGCCGAATTGCTATTCAACAACGGTAAGCAAGAAGGTGCTTAAAACATCAATGTAGGCCTATGATGTGATAGTGCCACGTAAAACAACAACGGGTGCAAGCCCCCTCCATGAAAAACACAACCACACCATGACACCACCCCCTCCGAATTTTATTGTTGGCACTACACACGTTAGCAGATGACGTTCACCGGGCATTCGTCATACCCACACCCTGCCATCGGATCGCCACGTTGTGTACCGTGATTCGCTACTCCACACAACGTTTCTCCACTGTTCAATCATCCAATGTTTACGCTTCTTACACCAAGCGAGGCGTCGTTTGGCATTGACCGGCATGATGTGTGGCTTATGACCATCCGCTCGACCATTAAATCCAAGTTTTCTCACCTCTCGACTAACTGTCATAGTACTTGCAATGGATCCTGATGCAGTTTGGAATTCCTGTGTGATGGTGTGGATAGATGTCTACCTATTACACATTACGACCCTCTTCTACCGTCGGCGATCTCTGTCAGTCAGCAGTCGAGGTCGGCCTGTATGCTTTTATGCTGTATGTGTCCCTTCACGTTTCCACTTCACTATCACACCGGAAACGGTGGGCCTAGGGATGTTTAGGACTGTGGAAATCTGACGTACAGACGTATCACACAAGTGACACACAATCACCTGACTACGTTCGAAGTCCGTGAGTTTCAAGGAGCGCCCCATTTTGCCCTCTCACGATGTCTAATGACTACTGATGTCGCTGATATGAAGTACCTGGCAGTAGGTGGCAGCACAATGCACTTAATATGAAAAACGTATGTTTTTAGGGGTGTCCGGATACTTTTGATCACATAGTGTATATATAACATGATCACTTACCCATAATACCTACGCTTTGTTCGGAAATTACTATTACAAACTTCTATAACTTGTAGGGGGAAGTGAGTACATAATATTTTCAACAGGAACGCACATCCGTAAATGTACCGTTTACTTGTTAAAGTCATTGGAAAACATACTCGCTAGGTGGGTTTGCAACAGGGTAGCCATGGTGAAAGGTGATGTCACTTGTCGTCTATCCTACCTCTCTCATCTAGTTCGAGTCTCATTCACGTACCTGTGAGTGTTAGAGCAACATGGCTGAGTACTCGCTTGCAAAATTCACCGACAAGCTCACGGTATCCATAACGTATGACTCCATCGCATACCCTTTTCGCCACAGTTACGCAACTGCTTTTAGATAGGGCCCTTTACTGTCAGCAGGCGTGACTATGGTGCTCCAAGGAGCAAGAGACACTGGTCATGTGTGAAGTATGCTAGCGGCAAGACATGATTAATGCCTTCTCTGCACGATAGCAGTGGAAATACTATCAACGACAGTTGTGCGAAAGCAGAGCTACTAAACAAAGCCTTTCGAAATTTCTTCACCAAAGAAGACGAAGTAAATATTCCAGAATTCGGATCAAGAACAGCTGCCAACATGAGTAATTAGAAGTAGATATCCTCGGAGTAGTGAAGCAACTTAAATCGCTTAATAAGAGGAAGTCTTCTGGTCCAGACTGCATACTAATTAGGTTCTGTTCATCGTATGCTGATGCAATAGCAGCATACTTAGTCATATACTAGCGCTCGTTCGACAAAAGATCCGTACCTAAAGACTGGAAAGTTTCCCAAGTCACACCAATATTCAAGAAAGGTAGTGGGAGTAATCCACCAAATTACAGGCCCATATCATTAATGTCGATATGCAGCAGGATTTTGGAACATATATTGTGTTCGAACATTATGAATTGCTTCGAAAGCACGCAGTCAACACGGATTTAGAAAACATTGTTCTTGTAAAACACAACTAACTCTTAGCGCACAAAAACTGCTGAGTGCTAGTGACAAGGGATTTCAAATTGATTCTGTATTTCTAGATTTCCAAAAGATTTTAACACTATACCACACAAGCGGCTAGTAGTGAAATTGCTTGCTTATGGAATATCGTCTCAGTTATGTGAGTGGATTCGTGATCTCCTGTCAGAGTAGTAGTAACTGACGGGAAGTTATCGAGTAAAACCGAAGTGATTTCTGGCGTTCCCCAAGGTAATGTTGTAGGCCCTTTGCTGTTCCTTATCTACAAACTATTTGGGAGACAATCTGAGCAGCCGTCTTAAGATTTTTGCAGATGAAGCAGTGCAATAATGTAAATAAGACATCTGTGTGGTGCGAAAATTGGCAATTGACCCTGGACAATGAAAAGTGTGAGGTCATCCACACGACTGCTAAAAGGGATCCGTTAAACTTCGGTTACACGATAAATTCGTCTAATCTGGGCTCGTAAATTCAGCTAAATACCTAGGAATTACAGTTACGAACAACTTAAATGGGAAACAACACACAGGAAAATGTTGTGGGGATGACAAACCGAAGACTGCGTTTTATTGGCAGAACACTTAGAAAATGTAACAGATCTACTAAAGAGACTGCCTACACTACGCTTGTGCGTCTTTTTTTGGCAACTGCTGCATGGTCTGGGATCCTTAATAGCTAGGATCAACGGAACACATCGAGAAAGTTCAACGAAGAGGAGGACGTTTTGTATTATCGCGACGTAGGGGAGAGAGTGTCACGGACATGATATAGGATTTGGGATGGGCATCATTAAAACAAAGGCGTTTTTTTGCGGCAGAATCTTGTCACGAAATTTCAGTAACCAAACTTTTCCTCCGAATGCGAAAGTAGTTTATTGACGCCGACCTACATAAGGAGAAACGACCATCACAATAAAATAAGGGAAATCAGAGCTCGCAGGGAAAGATATGTGTGTTCGTTTTTTCCGCGCGCTGTTCGAGAGTGGCATAATAGAGAATTATTGTGATGGTGGTTCGATGAACCCTCTGCCAGGCACTTAAGTGTGACTTGCGGAGTATGTATGTAGATGTAGATAGATGTAGGTGTAGAGACACTGCACACCAGAATTGGAAGATGCGGTGCTGCATGATGCTGAAGAGAACCCGTGAACGAGTGCACGAACAATTGCGTGTGGAATGGATGTTGCTCCCAGCACTACCCGCTATGTTGTGGGTGACCAACAACTACATCTGTACCACCTCCAACACTCCATACCACCTCTGACCCTCACAGGCACATAAATGAGGCTTGAACCAGCTGAGAGAGGTGGAACAGATGCCAAATGAAATCAGTCAATGCGATATAAGCACCCCTCACCGTGACTAGCCTGTTGCAAACCTACCTAGCAAACATGTTTTCAAACCGGTGTAGTACGGAAACGTAAGTTTCCGGACACTGGCTCCTATGCAAAACACTACTTGCTCACACTCCTCTACAAGTCTCAGAAGTTTGTAACGGGAATTTCCGCACATCCGGTATATGATGTGAATGGCAGCTCCCTCTAGAAGTAGAAAAATATAATACAGATGACTAATATTGAAATACGATTTTTTAATATTGAAATATGATATTGGTGGTGTGCTTCTTTAATAGCCAAGTCAATGAAATATCTAGGCCTAACGTTGTAACACGATACGAAATGGAGCGGGTTCGTGAAGTCGCTAGTAGGGAAAGCGTATGGTCGACTTCGGTTTATTGGGAGAATTTAGGAATGTGTGGCTCATTCATAAAGGACACCGCGTGTAAGACACTAGTGCGACCTGTTAGTGAGTACTGATGAAGTGTTAGGGGTACCCACCAAGTCGAATTAAACGAAGAGAGAAAAGCAATTCAGAGGTGTATGTTAGATCTGTTACCTGTAGGTTCAATCAGCACGCGAGTATTATGCTGCGTACACACTGAGCCTGAAACATGTTTCCAAAACATGTTTCCGGCTATTTGATGTGGACACCATTAAATGTATCCGCAACAGTGTCGGTACAGATCAAAGAAAACAATGTTTCAGGCTAGTTACCACTTGTCACCGCTGCACGGCGCTGGCGTGTCTGTATGTGTCGTCTACTGTTAGGTGGTGTTATGTTTACTATAGCGTCGTTTTTGCTTTATTTTTCTAAAATAATAGAGTGGTCAAGGCAGCAAATTGTTGATTGAATTGCCATGTAACTGCGGAAGGATTGGCTATGAAACGTCCGGAGCAAGGAATATACACTACTGGCCATTAAAATTGCTACACAAGAAGAAATGCAGAAGATAAACGGGTATTCATTGGACAAATATATTATACTAGAACTGACATGTGATTACATTTTCACGCAATTTGGGTGCATAGATCCTGAGAAATCAGTCCCCTGAACAACCACCTCTGGCCGTAATAACGGCCTTGATACGCCTGGGCATTGAATCAAACAGAGCTTGATTGGCGGGTACAGGTACAGCTGCTCATGCAGCTTCAACACGATACCACAGTTCATCAAGAGTAGTGACTGGCGTATTGTGAAGAGACAGTTGCTCGGCCACCATTGACCAGATGTTTTCAATTGGTGAGAGATCTGGAGAATGTGCTGGCCAGGGCAACAGTCGAACATTTTCTGTATCCAGAAAGGCCCGTACACGACCTGCAACATGCGGTCGTGCATTATCCTGCTGAAATGTAGGGTTTCGCAGGGATCGAATGAAGGGTAGAGCCACGGGTCGTAACATATCTGAAATGTAACGTCTACTGTTCAAAGTGCCGTCAATGCGAACAAGAGGTGACCGAGACGTGTAACCAATGGCACCCCATACCATCACGCCGCGTCATACGCCAGTATGTCGATGACGAATACATGCTTCCAATGTGCGTTCACCGCGATGTCGCCAAACACGGATGCGACCAACATGATGCTGTAAACAGAACCTGAATTTACCCGAAAAAATGACGTTTTGCCATCCGTGCACCCAGGTTCGTCGTTGAGTACACCATCGCAGGCGCTCCTGTCTGTGACGCAGCGTGAAGGGTAACTGCAGCCATGGTCTCCCAGCTGATAGTCCATGCTGCTCCAAACGTCGTCGAACTGTTCGTGCAGATGGTTGTTGTCTTGCAACGTCCCCATCTGTTGACTCAGGGATCGAGACGTGACTGCACGATCCCTTACAGCCATCCAGATAAGATGCCTGTCATATCGCTTGCTAGTAATACGAGGTCGCTGGCATCCAGCACGGCGCTCCGTATTACCCTACTGAACCCACCGATTCCATACTCTGCTAACAGTCATTGGATCTCGACCAACGTGAGCAGCAATGTCGCGATACGATAAACCGCAATCGCGACAGGCTAAAATCCGACCTTTATCAAAGTCGGAAACGTGATGGTACGCATTTCTCCTTCTTACACGAGGCATCACAACAATGTTTCACTAGGCAACGCTGGTCGACTGCTCTTTGTGTATGGGAAATCGGTTGGAAACTTTCCTCATGTCAGCACGTTGTAGGTGTCGCCACCGGCGCCAGTCTTTTGTGAATGCTCTGAAAAGCTAATCATTTGCATATCACAGCATCTTCTTCCTGTCGGTTAAATTTAGCGTCTGTAGCACGTCATCTTCGTGGTGTAGCAATTTTAATGGCTAGTAATGTAAAAACAGTGTTAAACAGGAAGATGATGCACTTGCAAAAATTGGCACAAACAAGGAAAGTGTAGAGAAAATAATGCGATCGCTCGTGGTTGCTTACAGGCGTGAGAAAAGAAAAATGATTTCCAACAGACCATCTGGTAGGGGTGCAAACACTGCATATGACTCCAAATGGTTCGGCTGTCGCCTGCTGCAGTTCTTGAGCCGAAAGAGACTACAGATACTGTGGAAAATGAGGTACGAAAATTATGCTTGTTTGTCTTTATTTGTATTTTATAGTACACAGTCACATTCACCCCTAATAATTTTGCCACGGTACACATCCTTGTGGTCTTAAAAAATAATTAGCAAACTCGTCTCGAATTTACTTATTCGTCGAAGCAGCTTTTCTTGGTATACTCTGTGCTGCAATGAAAACTGATGCAGTGTCATCTCGTCTCCATGTGTCTGGAACCTTCTCACCTGTTTGTAAATCAATTCGTAGAGACATACAGCTGTAAGTGTGACAGTTTTTGTCTTCTCCGGTTGTAGCAACATAGGTTTTCTAAACACACGAAAAACTGAAGCCATAATGCCGAAGGTGTTCTCAACAACCATCCCGACCCTAGAAACTCTGTAATTAAAAACTCTCTCTTTTCAACCTTTGGCATGTTTCCTGGGTAGGTGTTTCACTGTACACTACTGGCCTTTAAAATTTCTACACCACGAAGATGACGTGCTACAGACGCTAAATTTAACCGACAGGAAGAAGATGCTGTGATATGCAAATGGTTAGCATTTCAGAGCATTCACACAACGTGCTGACATGAGGATAGTTTCCAACCGATTTCTCATACACAAACAGGAGTTGACCAGCTTGCCTGGTGAAACGTTGTTTTGATGCCTCGTATAAGGAGGATAAATGCGTACCATCACGTTTCCGACTTTGATAAAGGTCTGATTGTAGCGTATCGCGATTGCGGTTTATCGTATCGCGACATTACTGCTCGCGTTGGTCGAGATCCAATGACTGTTAGCAGAATATGGAATCGGTGGGTTCAGTAGGGTAATACGGAACGCCGTGCTGGATGCCAACGACCTCGTATCACTAGCAAGCGAGATGACAGGCATCTTATCTGGATGGCTGTAAGGGATCGTGCAGTCACGTCTCGATCCCTGAGTCAACAGATGGGGACGTTTGCAAGACATCAACCATCTGCACGAACAATTCGACGACGTTTGCAGCAGCATGGACTATCAGCTCGGAGACCATGGCTGCGGTTACCCTTGACGCTGCATCACATACAGGAGCGCCTGCGATGGTGTACTCAACGACGAACAAGGGTGCACGAATGGCAAAACGTCATTTTTTCGAATGAATTCAGGTTCTGTTTACAGCATCATGTGGGTCGCATCCGTGTTTGGCGACATAGCGGTGAACGCACATTGGAAGCATGTATTCGTCATCGATATACTGGCGTACCACCCGGCGTGATGGTATGGGGTGCCATTGATTACACCTCTCGGTCACCTCTTGTTCGCATTGACGACACTGTGAACAGTGGACGTTACATTTCAGATGTGTTACGACCCGTGGCTCTACCCTTCATTCGATCCCTGCGAAACCCTACATTTCAGCAGGATAATGCACGACCGCATGTTGCAGGTCGTGTACGGGCCTTTCTGGATACAGAAAATGTTCGACTGTTGCCCTGGCCAGCACATTCTCCAGACCTCTCACCAATTGAAAACGTCTGGTCAATGGTGGCCGAGCAACTGGCTCGTCACAATACGCCAGTCACTACTCTTGATGAACTGTGGTATCGTGTTGAAGCTGCATGGGCAGTTGTACCTGTACACGCCATCCAAGCTCTGTTTGACACAATGCTCAGGCGTATCAAGGCCGTTACTACGGCCAGAGGTGGTTGTTCTGGGCACTGATTTCTCAGGATCTATGCACCCAAATTTTGTGGAAATGTAATCACATGTCAGTTCTAGTATGATATATTTGTCCAATGAATACCCGTTTATCTTCTGCATTTCTTTTTGGTGTAGCAATTTTAATGGCCAGTAGTGTATTTTCCTGTAACGGAAAAGCATCGTCTGCTACAAAAACATATGGTAGGGCCTTGTGCCACCTGGTAAGCATTCAGATTGTGCCAAGTTTAGTTTCTTTTTGTTAATTAACTCACTTTTGCTCGCGTTTTTGAACTCAACACCCTCTGACATTATGTTCTGGCAGCCCATATCTGCGTACAAAAAGTTGAAGCTGTCATCGACGACAGCAAGCAGTACAATGCTGAATGAACTTTTTTAAGTATAATATTCACTTCCACTACCAACAGGCCACTGTAGCACTGAAGAATCTGTGAGAACAAACATGCTGTTTCATGCCAGTTGTTTTCATTCGCAGGTATCTGAAAGAGAGAAATTTGATTTCAGGCTTTCGTACATTCGCCGGAGGGCATAAACGAAGATGAAGAGGTTTTGGCTGGACCTTCCATCACCACGAAAAATCAGAAGAGTGGGTGAGAAAAAAGATATACAGTAACCGCACAAGATTGCGTCTCAATTATTAACTAAAGTGCTGCAAGAGCAAGAAGATAACAAGAACGATGAATGTAGTACGTATGGGCAGTATGCGGCCCGCGCGGGATTAGCCGAGCGGTCTCGGGCGCTGCAGTCAAAGACTGTGAGGCTGGTCCCGGCCGAGGTTCGAGGCCCCCCCCCCCCCTCTGGCATGGGTGTGTGTGTTTGTCCGTAGGACAATTTAAGTTAAGTAGTGTGTAAGCTTAGGGCCTGATGACCTTATCAGTTAAGCCCTATAAGATTTCACACACGTTTGAACATTTTTCAGTATGCGGCATCAGTGTTACGGAAATTTCCAGAGTTACAAAGGGCAAAAACAATGGCTTTGCAGCGGTAGACGATACGAACTCAGTAACGCAAGGAGCATTGCCGACAGCGTGAATACACAACGATAAATGTTTGCCGCCAGTGTGGACGAAAACAGAGACCAGAAACAAAGTCGAAAAATTTGCGAAACATCGCAGAAAACAATGTTTCCAACAGTAACATGTTTCCCGTGGCAGTGTGTACGCGGCATTACAGAGATGCTTCGTGTACTGAAATGGGAATATCTAGAGGGAAGAGAATGCCCTTTTCGTGCAACACTATCCAGAAACCTTAGACAAACGCAGTTTGCGGCTGACTGCAGAACGATTCTACTGCGACAAACTACGTTTCGCGTAAGGACGGCAAAGAAAAGATAAAATAAAACAGGCGGCACATAGACAATCGCTTTTCTGTCTCTCCATCTGCGAATGGAGTAGGAAAAGAAGACGTCTAGTAACCTTGCAATGTACCCTCCACCAGGCACCTTAGGCTGGCTCGCAGAGTACGTATGTGGATGTTGATGAGCATGAAATCGTGAACCACGTGTTGCACACCTGCCTAGCCGTCGATGCTCTTGCTAGTACTGCCTGTTGAGCGAGCGGAAGCTCACGTCACTGCCGACGAGGTGACACACGGGGATGGCGTGGCTTATCTGCACATCTTATCCGCTTAATCTGAACGGAATGTATTGACGACAGCCGCGGCAGCCGATAGCTGTCGCGTTGTTCGGTGCTGTGTTGGGAAATTTTGCGACGCTTTGAGTGACCGCGAGCCTTGCTCAAGAGAAGTGTGTAGTTGGAGAGACATCGACGTGTGCTCACAAATGTTTACCTGCATATCATGCAGCCGGCTTTGCTGCTCAATTAGAACAACTGCACGCAGTAAAACATGACAAGACTGAAACAACTCAGTGTTATATTACTGCTGTCACACACACATACACAATATGGGTTGCCTAACTTTTCCACCTTCAATAACAATTCCCCTTACAAACATCTAGGACTTGTAGAGGGGAGTGAGTAGACAATATTTTGAACTGGAACCCATGCTACAGTCGTCTGAAAACATGTTTGCTAGTTAGATATGCAACGCGGGAGTCATGGTGGGGGGTGCTTATGTCGCATCGGCTGATGTCATTTGAGGTCTGTGCTACCTCTCTGGCCTGGTTCGAACCTCATTCACGTGTCTGGGAGTATTAGAACAACAGTGTTGAGTACATCGAGTACACGTTCACAGAAGAAGATCTGATGGCATAAATTCTGGTCGCCGCAGGAGAGATGGCGGAGACACCAGACAGCAAGTGCACCACAACGACATTCGTAGGTGCAATGTGTGCACCGGACTTGGGGGTCATTGTTACGGCGTACGAAACAGAAGAGGAGGCTGTGAGAAGAAGTCAGCCAATCGCACGCTGACTTGACCTCTCTTCAGGACGACAACGTGACAGCGGCGTCCCCTGTGTGAAGCGGACATAAGCACCGCGACCGACTGTTGAGGGCCCAGTTCTGTAGCAGTTTCAAGATTAGCGACTTCGCTTGTACTCTCTATGCAGCTCAAACTTGGGATTGACTTTACTGAAGATGATTGATTATTTCGCATGTAGCCCTTTGCTTGCGAAACATCTCTGCGATTGTCAAATAAGTATCTGTAGATTTCTTATTGTAATAAAACTCATTAATACGACTTGTTCGATTGTTTGTCTAGCGAACCGAGTAAGCAGGCCTGAGCATCTCGCCCTGTTGGAGGTTCGAATCCTCGCTCAGGCATGTGTGTGTGTGTTGTCCTTAGCGTAAGTTAGTTTAAGTTGGATTAAGCTTAGGTACCAACGACCTCAGCAATTTGGTCCCATAAGACCTTACTACAAATTAATTAAATTATGCAGGCTTCCTAGACACTACAGTCATCACATCGAACCTTACTTGTAGTGAATCAGAATGTTAACCCTCCTCTGAAAAGGACAAAGACAGTTTAACTGTAAACAATTAAATCAGTACATGCATACGGGCGTTGATATACGCCAACGGGGACAGTTGAAAATGCGTGCCCCGACCAGGACTCGAACCCGGGATCTCCCGCTTACATGGCAGTCACTCTATCCATCTTTTTTTAATTTTTTTTTTTTTTTTTTTTTTAATTTAGTAGGTCAGGGGGCAGAGTGGGCAGGGGTCGTACTTGGAGACCTGGCCACGGTGTCCCCGTCTCCTGACAGGATAAGGGAGAGGCAGCGGGAAGGAAACATTGTACATTCATGTAATTTTTTTTATTAGTAACAATAATATTTTATTTATTCATTTAATTTTAATGTCCCAAAAGAAAAATCATATATGAAAAAGAAGGGAAAGAAATATAGGGACGAAGTGACATCCTTGACACTTCACCGGGAGTTAATCCTATCCCTCGAAACAACGTAAACCTGGGACTCCCCACCGCTTCGGGGGGTTATGAAACATGCTGCCTAGAAAGTTCGCAAAATGCGTTTTATGTTTAGAGTGGCGTCGGATGATTTCGTGTTGTTCTAGTAGATAATGCCAATAGTCCATGCCCGATATCAAGGTCCGCGAGAGCACGTAGTGCGATGCGTGTCCTCCAATCCATCGGATTGCCGATGTTTTTTGTGAGGGGAAGAAGACAGCGTCATGGAAAAATAAAGCGTCCGTCGTGACCGTGGATTCGTCGGTGCGTCGGAGGAGGGCCATGATGCGTTGCGTCAGCTGCCAAACATCCTTTGCCTCACCGCACTGCAGAGAATGTTCGTCGGTGTCCTGCATGCCACATATAAGGCAGAGTGGGGAATCTACCATGCGAATGTCGTACAATCGTTGGCGGTTGACTGTCTTGCGGTTGATGAATGTATACCATGACGATCTCACTGCCGTGGTGAGGAGAGGCGTATGGACAGCTCGCCAAATCTGTCGCCAGTCTCGCGTTGGGTATTTAAGTTCGACAACATTGCTGCCATGATGATGCTGCAAGTATCGATATATCTCACGAGTAGTGGGGATTCTTGTAGAAGGTATCTGTAACTGAACATAACTAAAATCAACAAAGAACCGCGCGACGTGAGAAAAGGAGGGCGAAATTGTGCCTACCGCCACCGGCGGTTCAAAGGACGTGGGAAGAAGCACATCCAGGATGGCCGATGTGATGGCGTGTTGCCGTTGGTTCCAAGTTCGTAGCGTCGCTCGCAGATATAGAGCTAGAGCCTTTTTCCGCACATCCGTGAGGTTAAGTCCTCCAGAATGGTGTGGGAGAGTTAAAGTCTCGTATTTGATCTTAAACAACATTCCTTGGGTGACATAGTATCCAAAGGCCGCCATTAATCTGTCAGCAACACCATGTGGCATTGGCAGTACCTGTGCCAGGTGCGGCAGTCGCGAGGCCAGGTGACCATTAGTGTAGTCCACCCTTTGGAGCAGGTCTTTCGTCCGGAGTGAATTGTTGCGTATGTGCTGTCGGACGTGCTGGAGGAGACGTCGATAGCTCGCCGCCGCTGATTGCCGTAGCGATCGGGTGAATAATACACCTAAGCATCGCCAGATGTCCACCGTCGTAAGCGGACTGTGCAGAGCGTCCAGCCCTCGACCGATGTGCATGATCCTGGTTTTATTCATGTTGACCCTGCTTCCCGCAGCTACTCCGTACGTAGTAAGAAGGGTAACCACCTTATTTACTTCGTTCTCCGACCGGACGAGTATCATCAAGTCGTCGGCATATGCACGACACGTGAAGGAACTCGCACGGAGTCGGACGCCTGTTAAGAGTCCGTCTAAGAGTCTGCATCAATGGTTCGAGTGCTATTGTAAACAGTATCATCGACAAGGGACATCCTTGCCTAACTGAGCTGCAAATAGGAATCGTTCCTACCTCCCTGCCATTGACTCTCACCGTGGAAGAAGCGCCGCGAAGGAGGCGCATGAGGACGGTAATAAAATCCTGTGGTATCGCCATGCGTCGCATGGTCGAGTCAAGGAAATCATGGTTGATCCTGTCAAAGGCACGATCAAAATCCACCGATACGAACGCCGCTCGCATGCGACAAGCTTCCGTCAGGGAAATTACGTCACGATATTCGCCTAGGATAGGATGTATGTTGTTCCGAACCCCTAGACAAGCCTGGTCTGGTGCTATTGTCTTGGATATTACAGTCTTGAGCCTTGCCGCCAACATTCTCGCAAAGATCTTATAGTCAGTATTGAGCATCGTGAGCGGTCTAAATTGATGGGCGCTGACACTCGCTGTCGATTTCGGTATTGGTATAAGCAGTCCCGCCGTGAACTGCGACGGAACGTCCGTGTCAGGGCTCAATAACTCATTATACATCAATACCAACTGGGACATCATTAAATCCGCAAATGCGCGATAAAATTCGAGTGTCAACCCATCTGGCCAAGGGGATTTATGCACCGCACCCTTCGTGAGTGCGCCCCGGATGTCATCTTCCGTTAGGAGTTCCAATAGCGCCTCTGCATCCGGACCATCCACCTCCGTTTGCATCTGTCGCAAAATTTCTTCTCCTGTCCGACTGTACGTCGGCGTCCCAGTGAAAAGGAGGCGGTAATGCTCCAGAAACTCAGCAGCAATGTCCTGTTGTAACGTCAAGGGCCGACCATCGTCATCATGGAGCACTGTGATCAGGGATAGGCGATTACGCGCATGTCCCTTGGACACATGATGCATGCTAATACGTTCTCCATCGACGTTGTCCAAGCACCGAGCACGAATCGAAAGTCCCTCCAGTCGATGTCTCGTGATCGATAAAATGCAGGCCTGAATGCGATGGACTTCCGCTTGACGCTCTGACGATGGGGCCTTGGAGGACAGGTCGCGGAGCACCATGTAGTAATAATCAAGTGTATCTCGGAGCCATTTCGCTTTTTCCTTGCCATACGTTATTAGAGCTCTTCGTATCGCCGGTTTTGCACATTGTAGCCACCATGAAAGAACAGTACGGTGCAGCGGCAGACGGCGAGTGCATGTCTGCCATGTTTCTTCGATCCGCTGGCGACATTCGAGATCCACCAATAAGGAGGAATTAAGTTTCCAGGAACTACGAATCCGCCAGACCCGCTGCCGTCGGAGGGTTAACGTGCATAAGTATGCAAGGTGATCCGTAAAAGCCGTGGGCCAACGTTCAGCAGCCAACACGTGATCCCGTAATCTGTCAGAAACATAAGTCCGATCCAGCCTGCTCGCCGAGTGGCTAGTAAAATACGTGTAGCCCTCTCGCTGCCCATGGATCTTCTCCCACGTGTCCATTAGGGCCATGTCCCGGCAGATCGTGTTCAAAGCGTAGCAGGAGCTGAAATTAGGGGTTTGATCCTTCGGTGCGAGTACACAGTTAAAATCTCCCCCTACCAAGATGTGGTCATACCTCCCATGGAATAGGGAGGCAATCTCCTTCGAGTACAATCGTGCATGCGCCTGTCGATTATCAGATCCGGAGGCTGCATAGATGTTGACGATACGAATGCCGTTCACGGTCATAGCCAAACCCCGAGCCGAAGGAAGGTAATCGAAGTCATACATCGGAATCCCTTCCCGGACTAGTATCGCTGTGCGACGTCCTCCATTTGGTCTCGGCGCTAGATAAGTGTTGTACCCATGTACATCGGGAAAAGCAGCATCGCAGGTTTCCTGCATCAGCAGAATATCAACGTCTGTGGCGTAAATCATGTCCCGGAGAAGTTGCATCTTTGCAAGCGAACGTGCGGTGTTAATGTTCACTGTGCCCACCTTATATGCTTGGTCCGTTGTCGTTGTCATGCTCGTGTCATGTCATTGAGAACTCCAAGGGCTGTAGTCCACTATTCGTGCTCAGAGGGGTGCCCGCCAACGGCCGCCAACGGCCGTTGTTGTTGTTCCGTGGTGTGCATCCTGTAAGTGAGTTGTCATCATTTGGGGGTGGCAATTCCTGTATGTCTTCGACTGGTTCCGCCCAGTCGCAGTGGTCACCAATCCGAGAAACGTCCTCCGATGTATTTTGATGTGGCTGCCTGGACATTGGCGTCCCTGACTCCTTTGTCGGCAGCGCTGGGTCAGTCGGTGTCAATGAAGAGGGACCATCTGAAAGGCAGGACATCCTGTCACCACCTGACGGAATCCTGTCAGCGTCCTCTAAAGGCACGTGTTCCTTGTCAGACAGTTCTTCGGCTAGGATAACTTCCGTGTCCCCTAGGCTAGGGGGGGACGTGTCACCCGAACTATGGCGACACTTTTTGCGACGCTTCGGCGATCGCTGTTTACGTGCCCTGACCTCTGTTGCCTCACTGTGTTCGTCGATCGTTCGTTGGTCCGTTGCTTGCGCCACTGTCTCGACCTCTACTTCCACGCCGCGTGCTACATGTGAGTTTTCGGAGGGTTCTTCCCTCGTCTGACGTGACGTGGGTCTAGGGACATTCTCCGAGTGACCTCCATGCTCCCGTAACTCGGTCTGCTCTTGCAGAACCACGTCCTTGTCACGCTCCGAACTTGGCAACACCTCCCGGCGGGCCACCGACACGTACGTCATCGGCAGTTGCGTGGGAACTTCTCGCTGTGGCGCTTCTCCATGTGACAGTTGCACTCCGAGCGGATATGTCCTTCTCCACCACAGCCAGAACAGGTGCGTGGCTGGCCATCGTAAATCACAATAGCTCGACATCCTCCAATGTATAAATAAGAAGGGATATGTTTAGTAAGGACGATCCGCACCTGTCAGACGCCGTTTAGCACAGGATAGGTGCTAAAACTTGCCCAGCGCTCAGGCGTATGACAAAGTTCCGTTCCATATGGTCGCAGTGATTCAGAACCATCGATTCTGGCACCTCAAACGGCAATTCAAAGATCCGAATGACCCTCACACCCAATCCTGAAGGTGCTACTGTTACATCGCTGATATGACCATCGGAGTGTCGAAATTTAAATCCTCTTTGAGCAGCGGAGAAAGTTCTTTCACACGCAGTTTCATCGGTCATCTTTACGTACATTGTACTGCTTACAATGGACAGGTGTATTCCAATTATGTCTGCAGCAGGTAAACGAACTTCTTCCCTCAAAAAACGCTCTATTTCGAAAGCTTTGGGTCTGGCATATTCGTTGTCGAACGTAAACTAGATCGTAGTCTTTCGAAAATTGTGTGCCATGGCGATCGAGTCAGACAACAACACGCGCGAGTACCGGCGGTGTAGAACACTTCCTCGTCCACGCGCGCCCGTGGCCGGGACAACAGGTCCGTGCCGCGCCACCGCCGAAAGCAGACTGTTCCATCTGAGCCACCGAGGACACAGATGATAGTGCGACTGCAGGGACTAAACTCTGGCACGCCTCCCGTGAGACCCACATTGCCAACTTATTGCCTCGCACTATATTCGTAGTGCCCCTGCCCATTACGCTCATTACTCGCGGCTTTCCCGATCCCCGTAAGAGTTCGGGCAATGTGTGTGTATCCGCACAGAAGATGGTCAAACGGCCGGTTAGCCTTAACTGTATATATGAAGGTGGTGTCTTTTCTTTCGGACATGTCGGATAAGTCCTAGAAGTCTGCAAGGGGAGTTTCAGATCTCTGCTATGAGTTATCAGGCGCATTTTCTCTGGTGTTTCGGCAGATATTTGCACTTTCTTTTTTGCAACGTGTAGCTGGAGCTAGCCTAAACAAATCCTGCTCATCACTTCTCTCATATGACACCGAGCTTTAACGGAAAGCGTCGGTATGTTTCCCATTACGAAACAAAATTGTTTTTAAATCGGAATTTTAAGTGCCCATTCGATAGAGCGCATGCACACTAGTGTGGTGTGCGTTATTCGTTTTATCGATACGTATTAGCAGGAACAGTAAAACACGAAGAGTAATCTGTACTCCAGCAGTGAGTGACTAGCGCTGCTGCATGGCGGAAGCAGTCAGCGAGGGCCAGGGCGGTGCTGTCGCTGCTTGGGTACTGGGTACTGGTTGTTGTTCGTGCTTGGCTGTCCCTGGTGATACACATCGATAAAACGAATATCGCACTAGAATAATTTGAGACCACTCTGTCCAATGGGCACATTAAACTGCACTTTAAAAAACCATTTTGGTTGTAACGGGAAACAAACCGATGTTTCCACCGACGCGGAGACGTAATGACCGGTATTTCTTTGGGCTGATTCCAGCTGCAGCTACTTCGACATAGACACTCCGCAAGCCACCGTACGGTGCGCGGCGGAGGGTATCCCGTACCACTACTAGTCATTTCCTTTCCCGTTCCCTCACAAAGCGAGCGAGGAAAAAACGACTATCTATATGCATCCGTATGTGGCCTAATTTCTCGTGTCTTGTCTTCGTGGTCCTTACGTGCAATGTATGTTGGTGACAGTAGAATCGTGTGGCAGTCAGCTTCAAATGCCTGTTCGCTAAGTTTTCTGAACAGAGTTCCTCGAAAATAACATCGCCTTCCATCCAGGGATTCCCATTTGAGTTCCCGAAGCATCCGTAACACTTTTGTGTCGTTCGAACCTACCGGTAACAAATCTAGCAGCCCGCTCTGAATTTCTTCCAAGTCTCCCTTCAGTCCGACCTGGAACGGATTCCAAACAGTTGAAAATCAACGCTGTCTCGAAGAAATGGATAAAAACAGGCACCAAACGTTGATAGACCAAGAGCGTTGTTTTTATTTACTTCTTCGAGTCAGGCTTGATTCCACCCGGCGATTAGTGCATACTGCGAAGGTTGACTTGCCCATGGTTTATTAACAATGCCCTTGTTTAAACAAAACTTTGTATGGATTTGCCACATCAGTTTGCACTGGCCGTAGATAATGTTTGGAAACTGTAACCAATTTTGGAAGTCATTGCCATGAAGCTGTAAGTGAAGCGAAATGTGAAGAGGATGACGCGATGAGGTGTAGGGTTCGCAAAACACTCGTTTGGTTGATCCTACTACTTCCAGGATGCCTCTTAGCAGCATTTGCACTGTACGTTACTGCTGATAAAGTGTTAGTTTCTTTTCTTTCATCTGTCGCTCTTCTTTCTCCTTGGTGTATTTTATTCTTCCCACTTCCAGTTTACAGAACTTATTTTTATCATATTTGCAAAAACAGCTCCTTACTGCTTGGCACGAACTGCATACTCTTCAGCATAGAACCACACAGCTGCTCCAATAGTTTTGGCGACAAACACCGTAAACGATATTCACTTATTCGATTGTTGTATACACAATGACTATCTCAATAGCCTTACGAGCAAGTTATCTGACTGTTGCAACAGCAGAACACAGACTGATGGGCTTCAAGACCACACGTAAACACATACCCGAGTTATATGTTCGCTTGCATTTGGTATATGAAGGGCTCGGAGAGACATACTCATAAGCCACAACTTTCACGAAATTGAGTTTTTCATGTTGCGGCATTCTTAACAATGTCTTCTTCACAATGTGTTGAAAAAGTTCCGTGTTACTGCAATAGATGGCAGGCTATGATGGAGTGCAGTTCTATGCTGCGCCATCTGGTGGTAGTTTCAGAAGATACATAGTCACAAGCCATGGCAAAATGGCATGTGGGTCAGGAACGTCTGAAGCGTCCTCGGGTGTTCAACGCATGTTTGACACAGACAGTAGTGCAAGTGAAGAGCTTTAACCTTTGGATCCTGACAGGATGAATCTTGGCATCCATTGACCAGCAGTTCCAGATCAGATGATGTTTCAGTAAGTATATAAAACGATTTATTTCCGATGATTAATTTCCTGTGGCTTGTGACTTTGTTTCTCTCAACATTGCCAAGGCATTTGACAGCCATCCTGTGTGTTAATGATGAAACTTGATGGGCACATTTATATTTCTGCTTAATGGTGCAATAATGTAGTTTCAAAGGCAAAAGACGTGTACAAAATATTTTCGCATTAATGTGATTTTAGCGAAATTTAATGTTTTGTGTGGCTTACGACTATATCTCACGCTAATTCTTAGACTATTTTGTTCTTCATATTATAACTTGAAATAAGTAGAATAAATGAAGAATCACCCGAAAAACCAAAGCCTTCACGAAAAAGAAAGCGAAATATTGATCAGAGGAAGAAAAATAAAGCAAAACGTCGCCGAAATACTGGTCAGCAGTATAAGTCTTTAAAAACCCACAAGATTGTTCAGGCTTCTACTTCCCTGCACTTGTTTAAATAAATGATTCACAAAACTGCTTGGAGAGGAAGAAAACATTTTTCATTCATTTAGGGACAAAGGAAGCTTTATTGCCCAGAATACTTACCTGATGAGCTGTACGAAAATGGAACCGAAAAAGTGGAGATTTGTTCACTATTTCAATACAAATGATTTAATATTTTCTATATTTATTTCATTTTGTTATATTTCTCATAATTTCTTTCAAAGCTATCAAAAAAAGACTTCCAAGAAGATATCATCCAGGGATGTTACATTTTCTTATAATGTGAGGGTATGCGGAATAGAAGTCATGATCTACAAGGAAGCTTTCCTAAGGGTTCATGGCTTAAAGATACATGCACGAAGAGTGAGGAATTTGCAACATCAAATGAAGCAGCGATTTGCAGTGACAAAAGAAGATGGAAGAGGTTTGTATGTTACTCTGTGCTATAAGTTATGGATGAACTCAAACTGAGTACTATACAAACATTTCTATTAGGAAGAGGATATAAGCTCATCTTTTTTTTCTTTCAGGAAGACATGGAAACTACCCACATAAATTTCAAGACGAAGCTGTACGAAGTGTAAGAGAATTTCTCAACGCCATACCGAAATATAACAGTCATTACTGTAGGCAACAGAACGCCAATAAAGTGTATTTGGATTGTGGTCTCACAATTGCTTCCTTATTTCGAGATAAATATTCAGAATACTGCAAGGAAAAGCAGGTTCCTGCAGTATCTGAAAGTAGATTCAGAGAAATTTTCGTATCTGAATTTAACGTAGGCTTCAGACTACCAAAAAGTGACACCTGTTCAAAATGTGATGGATTTCTAATTGCAATAAATAACCCAGAATTATGTGCAGAAGAAGTCACAGAAAAGAAACAACAATATGAACTGCATCTAAAAAAGGCTGACAGAGGACAAAATATGATTGCGTCTTTAACTACTCTGGCTAAAGAAAATTCGAAAGAGCATCATGTTATAGCAATGGACATGCAACAAACGTTCCCCACACCTAAACTAACAGTTGGTCCAGCATTTTGCAAGTGGAAAATATGGACATACAACTATGGTATCCACAACTGTGGATCAAATAAGGGTTATATGTTTTTCTGGAGCGAGAAAGATGGAGGACGGGGTTCAGATGAGGTTGGGAGCTGCTTATTGAAGTACTTGGAGATAACTAATCCTCAGACAAAACATCTCCACATAATCACAGACAACTGCAAGGGCCAGGCAAAGAATTGGACTATTATTGCTTTGGAATGGTCCCTTGTTGCTACCAAAAGATTTGATTCTGTCCAGCATTTCTTCCCTGTGGTAGGTCACATCGTGCTACCTTGCGATCGTGATTTTGGTCACATTGAACGGTATGCAAGAAACAGACGTCCAATAGTGTACACTCCAGATGAATGGGCAGAAGTAATAAAATCTGCCAGTCCAAAACATTTCATTCTAACTAAAATGGAAAGAGAAGACTTCAGAAGTTTGGAAGGCCTCAAAACGTACAGAATCCACATCTGGAGATCCCCACCATTTCAGTGAAGCTACTCAATTTAAGTTTGAGTCTGAAGATCCCTTCAAGCTAACTGTAAAGCACTCTTACTCAGACATAGGAGCTTTCATGTCAGTGGATATTCGTGTCAAAAAGAATGGAAGGCTAGTTGAACCAAATCCATATCAGATGCCAATAAAGTACAGAAAGCCACTACCAATTAACCAGAAAAAAATTGATGTGTACTGTCTCTTATGCCATCCATACCTGCAGAAAATCAAGATTTCTTTCGGTCATGTACTGGAAATAACGTGTACAATGATGAGGTAGAGGAACTTCCTTCATGTAACTGTATCAATGAAAAAATAATTTATACATCGCAGATACCTGATATGTATATATTAATGTGTAAAAATTATATATTCTGCTTGCTGTGTAAGAGTAGTTAAAATAAATCCTTGCAAATTCATACTTTATGTTTTAAACAATTTTTTGGAAGATATAGTCATAAGCCACCGTTGACTACATCTTCATTAGAATCATTCTAAAATTAATATTTTATAGCATGCAGAGAGTTGACTATTTAACAACATGCTTCGCAATTGTTAAGCAAGTGTTTGCAGTAGAAATAAGATTTCTATTTTGTATTAAACATTTTCAGACCTCCATGGAACTTTAAACTCGCTGTATCTCAAAACTAGTTCGATGTGGCTTATGACTATATCTCTCCGACCCCTTCATATGGAACCTCTTCTCCTGAAGGCGGACCAGTGATCTGCGGCGCTGTTATCTTGAAACTATTTGATCAAAGTCCCATACACGATATGTCGTTGAAGTTCTCGTAGAAGTTTCTTTAAGTGCCACAGAATGTGGTTCCTTTACAAAAGAAGTCTGTGTCATAATTTGGCGACTATAAAAAAATTAGTTGTGGACGTCAGCAAATTCGTTATCTTGTCTTCTATATCTCGCAGCTCGTGGTATTGCGGTAGCGTTCTCGCTTTCTGCACACAGGATCCCGGGCTCGATTCCCGGCGGGGTCAGGGATTTTCACTGCTCGAGATGACTGGGTGTTGTTGTGTCGTCACCATCATCATCATTCATCCCCATTACGGTCGGAGGAAGGCAATGGCAAACCACCTCCACTAGGACCTTGCCTAGTCGGCGGTGCGGGTCTCCCGCATCGTTCCCTACGGTCCTCGGAATATGGGACCTCATCATCATCATATCTTGGTGAAAACCGCCTCTCGATATTTTAATTCCTTCTGGATATATTTACAGAGTGTTCAGAAATTCCCGTTACACACTTTTAGGACTTGTAGAGAGGAATGAGTAGATAATATTTTGAATCTGGAAACGTACTGCCGACCGCGGTGGCCACGCGGTTCTAGGCGCTGTAGTCCGGACTGCTACGTCGCAGGTTCGAATCCTGCCTCGGGCATGGATGTGTGTGATGTCCTTAGGTTAGTTAGGTTTAAGTAGTTCTAAGTTCTAGGGGACTGATGAGCTCAGATGTTAAGTCCCATAGTGCTCAGAGCCTTTTTTTTTTCCACTCATTAATAGCGAAAGAAACTGCTCGTATTTTCGTTGAAGTGTTCTCTTCGACGTTATGCAGTACAGCCTCTTCCAGTTCGTGTGTGCGGCATGCGGTAGTGTGTAAGCTTAGGGACCGATGACCTCACCAAGTATTACGGGGCGAAAAATACCTTCTGCACCATCCAGAATTTTTCGCTCCGTAGTACTTGGTGACAAATTGTAATATGAAACTGTATTTAATACGTAGTGGATGTAATAGTGTGTTTATTTGCGAAAGTATACAATTGATTGTGATTATAACGTAAATATTGTAAATCGCTGGGTAATCGCCAAGGGAACGGTGTTGAAATGTACCGATAGCAACGACGAAATGGTAGTAGCTGTGCCATTGTTTATCTTTGCGTAAGGAGAGTCTTTGTCGCGTGCGAGCAGAGAGGAAGCAGAGCAGTTTGAGTCTTCAAAGAGTGCGGAAGTGTTTGTTGGGCGCTCCTGCAAACGTTACGTGCAGTTATGACCGCGCCAATGTAGACTTTATTTTTTAGCGAGCATTGAGAGCAGGGTCGGAGTGGACAGGTGGAGGAAGCTGCTGTTCTGACTATTGCCTATCCCATAATTACCCGTGGCTCTGGAGACGGGTCGGGGTTCTCAAATAGCAGTAGCTCAGCATTGTCGTCGTCTAAATTCTTCGTCGTCCACACGGCTACAATATCGTAACACTGTTAACTGACAGAGTATAACCAATATTGTGCAGGCATTATCCAGTGGCATTTCTTTAATAAACTTTAATGACTACCTTTCTTGAACAATAACCTGGAATAGTTAATAACCTGTAGAGCTCCTGTGTTGTCATTGTCCTCAGACATTATTACCATGCAATCACCGGGTTCGATTCCCGGCGGGGTCAGGGATTTTCACCTGCCTCGAGATGACTGGGTGTTGTCGTGTCGTCTTCATCATCATCATTCATCCCCATTACGGTCGGAGGAAGGCAACGGCAAACCACCTCCACTATGACCTTGCCTAGTACGGCGGTGCGGGTCTCCCGCATCGTTTCCCCTACACTCTTTCAAATGGGACTTCATCATAATCATTTAGTACCAGTACTGCTTGTTTGCTAGTGACCAGTTTCAGTCTAAATTTTGCTGCCAGAGTAACTGTTCATTCTTGTATTGCACAGCAGAGGCTGAACTAATTTGTAATTTTGAGGATTAACTTACCTCACTTAAAGTAACGCAAAACTTCACTGGTAAAACCAATAACTAAAGATACAGCACAAATTAAGGGTGCGAAATTTCATTTATTCTGTATTTAGCTTAGCGAGTGACTTCTACTGGCTTGGTACGTATTTTGTTGCGCTTACGTTAAAAGTCAATCATTTGCTTATTATTTAAAGTAAAGCACTGTTGCGAGTTACTCGTCGGCTAAGCAGTTCAGCTACGCTCCGTAGCCTCGTGCTGTGCTCACCACTGGATACCTCCAGTCCCGCCCCATTTGCCATTAGCAGCCAACGCTGGGGTTTGCATGACAGACAATACAGGGTGTTACAAAAAGGTACGGCCAAACTTTCAGGAAACATTCCTCACACACAAAGAAAGAAAATATGTTATGTGGACATGTGTCCGGAAACGCTTACTTTCCATGTTAGAGCTCATTTTATTACTTCTCTTCAAATCACATTAATCATGGAATGGAAACACACAGCAACAGAACGTACCAGCGTGACTTCAAACACTATGTTACAGGAAATGTTCAAAATGTCCTCCATTAGCGAGGATACATGCACCCACCCTCCGTCCCATGGAATCCCTGATGCGCTGATGCAGCCCTGGAGAATGGCGTATTGTATCACAGCCGTCCACAATACGAGCACGAAGAGTCTCTACATTTGGTACCGGGGTTGCGTAGACAAGAGATTTCAAATGCCCCCATAAATGAAAGTCAAGAGGGTTGAGGTCAGGAGAGCGTGGAGGCCATGGAATTGGTCCGCCTCCGCCAATCCATCGGTCACCGAATTTGTTGTTGAGAAACGTACGAACACTTCGACTGAAATGTCCAGGAGCCCCATCGTGTATGAACCACATGTTGTCTCGTACTTGTAATGGCACATGTTCTAGCAGCACAGGTAGAGTATCCCGTATGAAATCATGATAACGTGCTCCATTGAGCGTAGGTGGAAGAACATGGGGCTCAATCAAGACATCATCAACAATGCCTGCCCAAACGTTCACAGAAAATCTGTGTTGATGACGTGATTGCACAAGTGCGTGCGGATTCTTGTCAGCCCACACATGTTGATTGTGAAAATTTACAATTTGATCACGTTGGAATGAAGCCTCATCCGTAAGGAGAACTTTTGCACTGAAATGAGGATTGACACATTGTTGGATGAACCATTCGTAGAAGTGTACCCGTGGAGGCCAATCAGCTGCTGATAGTGCCTGCACACGCTGTACATGGTACGGAAAGAATTGGTTCTCCCGTAGCACTCTCCATACAGTGACGTGGTCAACGTTACCTTGTACAGCAGCAACTTGTCTGACGCAGACATTAGGGTTACCGTCAACTGCACGAAGAATTGCCTCGTCCATTGCAGGTGTCCTCGTCGTTCTAAGTCTTCCCCAGTCGCGAATCATGGGCTGCAATGTTCTGTGCTCCCTAAGACGCTGATCAATTGCTTCCCACGCCTTCCTGTCGGGACACCTTCGTTCTGGAAATCTGTCTCGATACAAGCGTACCGCGCCACGACTATTGCCCCGTGCTAATCCATACATCAAATGGGCATCTGCCAACTCCGCATTTGTAAACATTGCACAGACTGCAAAACCACGTTCGTGATGAACACTAACCTGTTGATGCTACGCACTGATGTGCTTGATGCTAGTACTGTAGAGCAATGAGTGGCATGTCAACACAAGCACCGAAGTCAACAGTACCTTCCTTCAATTGGGCCAATTGGCGGTGAATCGAGGAAGTACAGTACATACTGACGAAACTGAAATGAGCTCTAACATGGAAATTAAGCGTTTCCGGACACATGTCCACATAACATATTTTCTTTGTTTGTGTGTGAGGAATGTTTCCTGAAAGTTTGGCAGAACCTTTTTGTAACACCCCGTATGTGCGGCGTCGAATGCCGTAAATATCATTGGCGTTTTTCTACCTCGCTCTCAAGAGGGTCCTTATGAACTGTACTGAATGCCACCTAGCTGACGGGCCCAGGCGAGGCGTCAGGCTTTGTGTCGCGAAGTCATCAAGGGTACACGAGTGGGTCTTCTGCTCCGAAGGCCCATATCGATAATGTTTCGTTGAATGGTTCGCACGTTGATAGTTGTTGATGGCCCAGGGTGGCCGCAGCGATGTCGGAGATTTGACTTTTTACCTGATTCCTGATATTCGCCATACACTCGTGAAATGGTCGTACGGGAAAATCCCCACTTCATCGCTCGGAGATGCTGTGTCCCGCCGCTAGCGTGCCGACTATAACACCACGTTCAAACTCACTTAAATCTTGACACCACTGTAGCAGCAGTAAGCGATCTAACAACTGCGCCGGTTACTTGTTTTATGTAGGCGGTGTCGACCGCAGCGCCGTATTCTGCCTGTTTACATATCTCTATATTTGAATAGGTGGGCCTATATCAGTTTCTTTGTCGCTTCAGTGCGTTATGATGGTCATTTCTTCCTATGTAGGAGGGCGCAATAAAATACACTCCTGGAAATGGAAAAAAGAACACATTGACACCGGTGTGTCAGACCCACCATACTTGCTCCGGACACTGCGAGAGGGCTGTACAAGCAATGATCACACGCACGGCACAGCGGACACACCAGGAACCGCGGTGTTGGCCGTCGAATGGCGCTAGCTGCGCAGCATTTGTGCACCGGCGCCGCCAGTGTCAGCCAGTTTGCCGTGGCATACGGAGCTCCATCGCAGTCTTTAACACTGGTAGCATGCCGCGACAGCGTGGAGGTGAACCGTATGCGCAGTTGACGGACTTTGAGCGAGGGCGTATAGTGGGCATGCGGGAGGCCGGGTGGACGTACCGCCGAATTGCTCAACACGTGGGGCGTGAGGTCTCCGCAGTACATCGATGTTGTCGCCAGTGGTCGGCGGAAGGTGCACGTGCCCGTCGACCTGGGACCGGACCGCAGCGACGCACGGATGCACGCCAAGACCGTAGGATCCTACGCAGTGCCGTAGGGGACCGCACCGCCACTTCCCAGCAAATTAGGGACACTGTTGCTCCTGGGGTATCGGCGAGGACCATTCGCAACCGTCTCCATGAAGCTGGGCTACGGTCCCGCGCACCGTTAGGCCGTCTTCCGCTCACGCCCCAACATCGTGCAGCCCGCCTCCAGTGGTGTCGCGACAGGCGTGAATGGAGGGACGAATGGAGACGTGTCGTCTTCAGCGATGAGAGTCGCTTCTGCCTTGGTGCCAATGATGGTCGTATGCGTGTTTGGCGCCGTGCAGGTGAGCGCCACAATCAGGACTGCATACGACCGAGGCACACAGGGCCAACACCCGGCATCATGGTGTGGGGAGCGATCTCCTACACTGGCCGTACACCACTGGTGATCGTCGAGGGGACACTGAATAGTGCACGGTACATCCAAACCGTCATCGAACCCATCGTTCTACCATTCCTCGACCGGCAAGGGAACTTGCTGTTCCAACAGGACAATGCACGTCCGCATGTATCCCGTGCCACCCAACGTGCTCTAGAAGGTGTAAGTCAACTACCCTGGCCAGCAAGATCTCCGGATGTGTCCCCCATTGAGCATGTTTGGGACTGGATGAAGCGTTGTCTCACGCGGTCTGCACGTCCAGCACGAACGCTGGTCCAACTGAGGCGCCAGGTGGAAATGGCATGGCAAGCCGTTCCACAGGACTACATCCAGCATCTCTACGATCGTCTCCATGGGAGAATAGCAGCCTGCATTGCTGCGAAAGGTGGATATACACTGTACTAGTGCCGACATTGTGCATGCTCTGTTGCCTGTGTCTATGTGCCTGTGGTCCTGTCAGTGTGATCATGTGATGTATCTGACCCCAGGAATGTGTCAATAAAGTTTCCCCTTCCCGGGACCATGAATTCACGGTGTTCTTATTTCAATTTCCAGGGGTGTATGTTTCATATCATTTTCGCGACACTTCTCGATATCAATCATTTAGTAGTATGCTACCGATCGCCTGCATACTATAATTCCGAATGCATAGACTGGAAACTATTTCTCTAGAAACCCGAAACTTGAGCGAGGTGAAGCGTGCTGTAAACCATTGAGTAACTAGAAACTTACCTCGCCTGCGAAGACGTTTACATGAAAACTCGAAAAAAATGAAGGAAACTGATATTTCCATTCAAGAATGCCAATGTTGGTGATATAACAGATTCCAAATCATCCTTACAAGTTACAAAGTCAATTAAGGTGTTTCTCATGTCTAGAGAACCAGCAAACATGACTTCCACCAGCTAGATGCATGAGACACACACCACAACCGATGTTCTCTCAACCAAATAAAGACGGGAAATGTGCAGAAGTAGTCAACCGGGCAATTTACCTGGGAGGGGATAATGGTCCAGCGCAAACACACGTCCATATTGAATTTTCTCAAATTTCCATGGAGAACACAAGCGATTACGATGGCTGCCCAACACATACTGAGTATTAGTTCGCTATTCAACCGTCTAATGGACGACATGGTTAGGTCAGCTACCACAACAAGTCTTTCCTTTCGGACAGCTCCTGCCGTTAATCGGAAACGTGAATCATACCCGCCACAGTCCACCGCCGCTACGCACCACGCAGCCCCAGAGACGATAGTCCAAGGAAATGCCTATACTTACAATTAAATATTACGATTGTGGTCTTTATTGAACGACATTCGACAAAGATTGAAGTATCAGAATACCCCCTGCTGACGGCTGTGGCTCTGGAAATAGAAATAACTGTACCATTCTTATCATCTGAGATACTTTTCCAAGTAAAAGAAAAATATTTCATTCCATTTACGGCTATTGTAGCATTCCCAGCAAATCCATACCTTCCCATATTGCAGGACATAATCATTTTCATTGCACATGTCGGAACACACACACACACACACGTTATACGCCTGATGCTCAAGCCGAGCCTATTACGCATCCCCTACTACTAAGTATAATTGTAGGGTGTCAGGCAAATCCAACACCTTCCATGAAAACCCTGACATGATAAGCAAATCCAGTAGTATGTCACGTAGGTCCGAATAAATCGTGACATTAAATTAACCAAAGTAATACGAGTAACGAGTGAGCAAATGGAATACCACAGACTAACACAAGAATGCCTAAATGCATGTCATACCTTCTCAACGTGAGACAGACGCAGTTCCGAGGGGAGAAACGAGAACAGAAGCCGAGAGCAAAACCGTGTTAAGCTGGAAGGCCCTACGATAAGGGACGGACGGACACCCACGTCGCCAGCTAATCGCTAGGACCACACCACCCGCACGTTTTAGTGTGAGACTTTTTCGCGTCTCTGTTACGTCAGGACCACCCCCAGCCCATGTTATAAGATAGAGCCCTCCAGAAGAACAGTATAGATCTTACGATAACGCTAAAAGGACCACACCAGCTGCAAGTTTTAGCGTGAGACTTTTTAGCGTATCTGTTACGTTGCAAACTTTCAAAAAACATTGCCCCACCACGAAAAGTATAACGTTTCTCATTGGATAGACAGAATTTTTGTAGGCGGAGCTTAAGGTTAACATTGAGACCCTGATTGGTCAGATGAAAACACAGCCAGATAGTTTTTTTTAAACCAACTTCGGTAAATTGTAGTAAGGAGAAGTTAGGTGAGAGCTGTTGCTTCCGAGATGGCGAGGTGAGCGGAGCTGTGCTGCTCGCCGCCCCCTGACGAACACCGACAAGGTAATGAACGCACGCGATGCCGCATAACAGCGCATAAAGCTTCACTCAGAACTGCAGAAGTATCATCTGTTACACCCCCTTTTTGCGTAATACTAGTGTCGATCGTCAATTAAAGCTCATGGTGTTCACATTTGCAACTTGAAGTAAAAATCTGAAACGCGATGATTTTCCTGCTTTATATAGTTATTGAGAAGCCACATCAGCCACTGTAATTCACGACAAGTTAGATAAGTAATTAAAGATAATTGAGGGTCACTGTAGACCATTTTGATAGTTTTCTCTCTTGTGAAACTTAATTTAAACCTAGATTATAGATGTGATATGGCATAGGTCATCCTTCGATCCATTGTAGAACTTGGAAACCCACTCAGGGAATATTCGTTCACATTTTTGTTGAACGCAGTTGGTTTTTATCATCCTGTATTAAAACATTTCCTTTTATCAATAGTGCAATTTATAGCCAATGTTTTGTGAGTAGAATAAAATTTCCAGTGGTAAACTTAACTGCTTTTTCGACGTTGTTTTACCAGCTAACTAAAAATAGGAAAGCCTTGAACCCCTTCCACTAAATTTAATTAGTATTAAGATTCTTTCACAGGGAGTGCAGTGGAGCTGACGCTGAAATCATTAAGTATTTGGTTATATCATCGCTAGTCTCACTGAACTCTTCTGAATTCTACATGTCATGTGTGGTCTGGCGTCTCCTTACCAGCAACAGGTCCCAGGTTCAAACTAGTCAATTCCCTAAAAAACACGCTCAGAGCGTCGTTGCGCGAAAGTGGTAGGGAGACACGATATAGAACAAACAGACACCACGCAGAATGTTAGATAATACTTCGCCAATAACTGAATGCTGGCGGTACGAAAAAATACTGAGCGAAAATCAGCGAAGGGTGGACATTTCTCATAAGTTTTTATTGCGAGTGGTACCACAGTGTCTTAGAAAGAGAGACGTAATCGTCTTACAAGCCACCAGATGTTAAGAACAGATTGCTGTGGCTATGTTACTGTCACAAGCCGCCTTGTTTCTACAGGTGCTCACAAGTATCGCTGTCGATATCCATGTTAAAAACTATACAAGCCTTATGAATCGTGGTATGGCATGACCTCCGAATGAAGTAGTTTTTCCACACAAATATCGCAACACTGTGATCGCCGGAGTGTATATTAGCAAACCGTAAGTGCGGTTACATGTCGCCGATGGTGTAAGGTCGTAATAAAATCACCGAATTTAGAAAGTGATTCGGCTAAGGAATGTGGTATGAAGCTGGTATTTGCAGCTCCTTCATGCTGCTGCTAGATATACCTCCGGTATTTGTAACATATTCTGTCTCAATGGCACGTCAGAGGTTCTGCGATGTATCCACTGGGCAATAGACGATGGTTGATTCAGAATGATCACAAACAGCAGATGGTGTGCTTACTGAGGGCGTAAGAAATGTACACAGCTTTTCAGATCGCTAGTGCTACGCTTTCGGGTAGAAGTGCTTTCCATTCAACCGCATACCTGCGTTGGATCCTATGGAGGAGCCTTTAAATGATTACAGCCACTAGTGAATCATATTTCTGGCACTCTCATATCTCGAAACGTTTCGCCTTTTTCGAACCTATCTGGTACAGTAAAATTTTAGATAGTCCCTATGCATCTTGCAGCTGCCCCTCAGACTCTGCACTACCATCCCTGCAGCCCTGCACATGTGATCGTTCCATTTTAAGTCAGAACTGAGTAGATGTCGGAGAAAGCTACATGTGCCACATTCTGCAGTCTGCGTAGAAACAGGCTAAGCTGAGTTAGTGCAACAGGACCGTGTTTTGACCATTCAATGGAAATGAGAACATGTTGCTGTAGCTCCGCCCCTGTGTATGATGCGTATGTTCAGTGCAAAACGAAGCCCACTCCTGCAACATGAGGTACTATAAAAGACAGTATGAACAGTTATTGTGGTGTTTCTCATTGCGAAAATTAGGAACACTCAACATCATACAGGTACTGCAGTCCGAAGCAGATCCACATACCTCTGGGTCCATTCACATCTATCACTCCAACATTCTATCGTTGATATTCTGTACAAGACAACAAAGAAAAAGTATGAACTATAAAAGCTCCGCTAACTTAATCTGATAGAGAACTCGATAAGATTTTTATCGCATCTCTCTCTTCCCCTCATTTCATATATCGAAAATAAATAATGTCTGCATGTAGGCATCGTGCACATGTGGTGACCCTATTAAATATACAGGTATTGATCCATTGCACAGACCACTGTAAAGTTTCATCACCTGTTCTGTAGGAGGATCACCGTATCCCACAGACTACACTATCAGTCGTAAGAGAGGCTCCCTGTGACCCTGTGTCATTGGTTTTTTTTCTGCTGTAACACGCATTGTACAGTGCCATACATTTTGTTTTTTCCGCCACGACTTCGAGGTCTGTGTCAGGTTCCAAACTGACAAAAACACGTTCTGATCCATTGTTTCTCACAGAAAACTAGATGTCGCATGGTATAAGTTATGTTGTTTCTGCTGCTACTATAACACACTACACACATTGGATGATATTAAATAAAAGACATTTACAATTTAAGGAAACTGGAAGAGTTTGGCGGCATTGTGGAGAGTTTCCAAACCACAGTCCGAAGGTGATTGACTACCTCTACATTTAAACTCAGCTGTCACAGTGACGGAACAGATGATTGCTCTGCATTCTGTTTCGACTAATTCCTCATATTGCCGTCATGTACATGATCACTGTTTCGCTGCTAGCAATCCCCAAAAGGTGTTACGCTCCGCCAAAACTCTTTCTCCAAGTCAAACAAGCGAAGTCAGTCAATTATTATGCGGTAACCAACAACATACTGGTGGATGGATGGAATGGAAATGACACCGACGACGTACTGTAATAATAAGCATCACAGTACATAGTGCAAACAATTTTAGCAATTTTACAGTAATTTTAACACTCACCAATGATGCGACAGCATGCTTCCCTATCTCAGTATCATCACTGAACCGCCCTCTCTACTTTGCGAGTACCATCGCGAATGTAGGTAGATGACAGTGCAGTGCGTCCATTCATTGTAAATTCTAGAACATATACAACATCAAAGTATGCCAGACAGCGATCTACATATTTCTAGCACTTCAAGCATAGTGTGTAATTTACGAACTTTCTCCATACAGATGGGTGTCACAGGGCATTCTCACATTCTTAGGATGAAGTTAGAGACTGAAAGATCCCCTCGCACTGTCGTTGACCAACCCGCCCTGCAACATGGTACTGATTTAATCTGCAGCTGACCAGAAGCAGACCGCTACATTCCGCATCTTGTGAATGCATGGAGCTTGGCACACAAGACTTCTCCAGAGTAGGTTAGCACCCCTTAGCGGTGTATAGTAGTAGATTTGAAAGTGTTGTGATGTAATAGCAGAGAACAAGAAATGAGTGGTTTTTATGCATGATGCAGATGTAATTCGAAGCAGTTTACGTAAATCAGCTACTTTATCAATTCTAAAGTATTGTTCCAGTGTCTGGAATCAGTACCAGGAAGTTATTTGTGAGACAGAACATAAAGACATGCACTCCAAAAGCTACACGGTTCTGCGCTTAAAAAAGGCTATACTGTTAGATTGCTGCAGTTTCTGGTGCAGCTGCTTATGCTGTCTGTCTTTGTGATATATGTACGAGTGTCTGGTGGTCGATAGCTATGTGCAGGACACAGAAGTGGCGATTTTGTATGGCGCAGGATACGAATTGTGTGTTTACTGTATCGCTGTGGTATGTGGAGTTAGGTCACAGAGCAGTGTAATTGAGAAAGTGTCTTCCCATATTTGATGATCTGTAGACCGCTTTTCCAGGGTTTAATTGTCAGTGCAATGTGGCGATCTATATCAAATAGTTTTGCTGCCGAATGTCACATCTGCAGAAAAAAATGGCGGACAGTGCTCCCATACTGGTAGTAGCAGCAGTTTGAAGGGTAAATTCAGTAAGAGCCAATCAGAATGGTCCATACGTTCACAAGACATCCTTTGTGCTAGGACATAGGAGCCTCTACATAGTGGTGACAATTTCACCATTTTGGAGACGTTCATTGAAAGCATGACTTCAGGATTTCCAGGAAGGGTAACACGTGATGGATGGGGTGCCTCATTAGGACCACCAGGAAGAATGCATTCGGTGTTATTCTGGACTATTTTCGTAAACATCTACATCTACATCTACATCTATACTCCGCGAGCCACCTTACGGTGTGTGGCGGAGGGTACTTATTGTACCACTATCTGATCCCCCCTTCCCTGTTCCATTCACGAATTGTGCGCGGGAAGAACGACTGCTTGTAAGTCTCCGTATTTGCTCTAATTTCTCGGATCTTTTCGTTGTGATCATTACGCGAGATATATGTGGGCGGTAGTAATATGTTGCCCATCTCTTCCCGGAATGTGCTCTCTCGTAATTTCGATAATAAACCTCTCCGTATTGCGTAACGCCTTTCTTGAAGTGTCCGCCACTGGAGCTTGTTCAGCATCTCCGTAACGCTCTCGCGCTGACTAAATGTCCCCATGACGAATCGCGCTGCTTTTCGCTGGATCATGTCTATCTCTTCTATTAATCCAACCTGGTAAGGGTCCCATACTGATGAGCAATACTCAAGAATCGGACGAACAAGCGTTTTGTAAGCTACTTCTTTCGTCGACGAGTCACATTTTCTTAGAATTCTTCCTATGAATCTCAACCTGGCGCCTGCTTTTCCCACTATTTGTTTTATGTGATCATTCCACTTCAGATCGCTCCGGATAGTAACTCCTAAGTATTTTACGGTCGTTACCGCTTCCAATGATTTACCACCTATGGCATAATCGTACGGGAATGGATTTCTGCCCCTATGTATGCGCATTATATTACATTTATCTACGTTTAGGGAAAGCTGCCAGCTGTCGCACCATGCATTAATCCTCTGCAGGTCCTCCTGGAGTACGTACGAGTCTTCTGATGTTGCTACTTTCTTGTAGACAACCGTGTCATCAGCAAATAGCCTCACGGAGCTACCGATGTTGTCAACTAAGTCATTTATGTATATTGTAAACAATAAAGGTCCTATCACGCTTCCCTGCGGTACTCCCGAAATTACCTCTACATCTGCAGATTTTGAACCGTTAAGAATGACATGTTGTGTTCTTTCTTCTAGGAAATCCTGAATCCAATCACAAACCTGGTCCGATATTCCGTAAGCTCGTATTTTTTTCACTAAACGTAAGTGCGGAACCGTATCAAATGCCTTCCTGAAGTCCAGGAATACGGCATCAATCTGCTCGCCAGTGTCTACGGCACTGTGAATTTCTTGGGCAAATAGGGCGAGCTGAGTTTCACATGATCTCTGTTTGCGTAATCCATGTTGGTTATGATGAAGGAGATTTGTATTATCTAAGAACGTCATAATACGAGAACACAAAACATGTTCCATTATTCTACAACAGATTGACGTAAGCGAAATAGGCCTATAATTATTCGTATCTGATTTATGACCCTTCTTGAAAATGGGAACGACCTGCGCTTTCTTCCAGTCGCTAGGTACTTTACGTTCTTCCAGCGATCTACGATAAATTGCTGATAGAAAGGGGGCAAGTTCTTTAGCATAATCACTGTAGAATCTTAAGGGTATCTCGTCTGGTCCGGATGCTTTTCCGCTACTAAGTGATAGCAGTTGTTTTTCAATTCCGATATCGTTTATTTCAATATTTTCCATTTTGGCGTCCGTGCGACGGCTGAAGTCAGGGACCGTGTTACGATTTTCCGCAGTGAAACAGTTTCGGAACACTGAATTCAGTATTTCTGCCTTTCTTCGGTCGTCCTCTGTTTCGGTGCCATCGTGGTCAACGAGTGACTGAATAGGGGATTTAGATCCGCTTACCGATTTTACATATGACCAAAACTTTTTAGGGTTCTTGTTTAGATTGTTTGCCAATGTTTTATGTTCGAATTCGTTGAATGCTTCTCTCATTGCTCTCTTTACGCTCTTTTTCGCTTCGTTCAGCTTTTCCTTATCAGCTATGATTCGACTACTCTTAAACCTATGATGAAGCTTTCTTTGTTTCCGTAGTACCTTTCGTACATGATTGTTATACCACGGTGGATCCCTTCCCCTCGCTTTGGACCTTAGTCGGTACGAACTTATCTAAGGCGTACTGGACGATGTTCCTGAATTTTTTCCATTTTTGTTCCACATCCTCTTCCTCAGAAATGAACGTTTGATGGTGGTCACTCAGATATTCTGCGATTTGTGCCCTATCACTCTTGTTAAGCAAATATATTTTCCTTCCTTTCTTGGCATTTCTTATTACACTTGTAGTCATTGATGCAACCACTGACTTATGATCACTGATACCCTCTTCTACATTCACGGAGTCGAAAAGTTCCGGTCTATTTGTTGCTATGAGGTCTAAAACGTTAGCTTCACGAGTTGGTTCTCTAACTATCTGCTCGAAGTAATTCTCGGACAAGGCAGTCAGGATAATGTCACAAGAGTCTCTGTCCCTGGCTCCAGTTCTGATTGTGTGACTATCCCATTCTATACCTGGTAGATTGAAGTCTCCCCCTATTACAATAGTATGATCACGAAACTTCTTCACGACGTTCTGCAGGTTCTCTCTGAGGCGCTCAACTACTACGGTTGCTGATGCAGGTGGTCTATAGAAGCATCCGACTATCATATCTGACCCACCTTTGATACTTAACTTAACCCAGATTATTTCACATTCGCATTCGCTAATAACTTCACTGGATATTATTGAATTCTTTACTGCTATAAATACTCCTCCACCATTGGCGTTTATCCTATCCTTGCGGTATATATTCCATTCTGTGTCTAGGATTTCGTTACTGTTCACTTCCGGTTTTAACCAACTTTCCGTTCCTAATACTATATGCGCACTATTTCCTTCAATAAGAGATACTAATTCAGGAACCTTGCCCTGGATACTCCTGCAGTTTACCAATATTACGTTAACTTTTCCTGTTTTTGGTCTCTGAGGACGGACATTCTTTATCAACGATGATAATGTCCTCTCTGGTAAGCCGTCAGGTATTTTATCGTTTCGCCCAAGGGGGGGTCCCTCTAACCTAAAAAACCCCCGTGTGCACGCCACACGTACTCTGCTACCCTAGTAGCTGCTTCCGGTGTGTAGTGCACGCCTGACCTGTCTAGGGGGGCCCTACAGTTCTCCACTCAATAACGGAGGTCGATGAATTTGCAACCATTATAGTCGCAGAGTCGTCTGAGCCTCTGGTTTAGACCCTCCACACGGCTCCAAACCAGAGGACCGCGATCGACTCTGGGCACTATGCTGCAGATATTAAGCTCAGCTTGCACTCCGCGTGCGATGCTGGTTGTCTTCACCAAATCAGCCAGCCGCCGGAAGGAACCAAGGATGGCCTCAGAACCCAAGCGGCAGGCGTCATTCGTTCCGACATGTGCTACTATCTGCAGCCGGTCACACCCAGTGCGTTCAATAGCTGCCGGAAGGGCCTCCTCCACATTACGGACGAGACCCCCCGGCAAGCACACCGAGTGCACACTGGCATTCTTCCCCGACCTACCCGCTATTTTCCTAAGGGGCTCCATAACCCGCCTAACGTTGGAGCTCCCTATAACTAATAGGCCCGCCCTCTGTGACTGTCGGGACCTTGCCGGAGAATCGGCCACTGGCCCAACAGGCGAGGCATCCTGTGGTGGCTCGGAAACGATGTCATCACCACTAGGAAGCACCCCGTACCTGTTGGAAAGGGGTAAGGCAGCTGCCACGCGGCCAGATCCCACCTTCGCCTTTCGGCCAGGCACGCGCGAGCCCACCACTGTCCGCCATTCACCCTGGAGTGATGGCTGACCGGTAAGATGCTCACTGCCGGGAGACGCAGCGACATCAGGGGTTCCATGTGATTCCAAGGCCACCGAAGTAGGCATAGGTCTCACCACAGTTGCCCCAACGCCACTACGAGCCGACGCCTGCGCCTCGAGCTCGATGAGCCTAACAGACAAAGCCTCCACCTGCCCCCGAAGAGTGGCCAATTCTCCTTGCGTCCGCTCACAACAACCACAGTCCCTACACATGACTATGTTTACCCTACTCTATACGGTGACAAATTCCCAAGATAATCTTCTGATGAGCTACTCTGATAATCAAAAAACACTCACTGAAATACGAGACGCGAAAACTACGCTAGGTTTTCCCAGAAAAACTATTTAAAAGCTAAGCGCAGCAAATAAGTACAAAAACGCTTTATACAAACAGTACTCGCTGCTGCTGGTGCTCTCGCTCTGGCTGTCACAAGACAACTGCTGATTCAAGTGACTAGTGGCTAACGGCCGCGAAACAAACAAAAGACGGTTTTAGGGCGCTTTCTGTTCTAAACGATCAAGAAAACACTAAGAAATCTAACACGAAAACTACGTAAAGTTTTATCAAGAACTGTTAGTTACTATGCAGAGCAGATAAACACAAATAGAATCCCTTCCTTAGTGGAAGGTCGTAAACAAAATGCAAAATAAACGCTTTATACAAACAGTACTCGCTGCTGCTGGTGCTCTCGCTCTGGCTGTCACAAGACAACTGCTGATTCAAGTGACTAGTGGCTAACGGCCGCGAAACAAACAAAAGACGGTTTTAGGGCGCTTTCTGTTCTAAACGATCAAGAAAACACTAAGAAATCTAACACGAAAACTACGTAAAGTTTTATCAAGAACTGTTAGTTACTATGCAGAGCAGCCCGCATCTGAACACAGCCATCACAGTTTCCATCCACACTACAAGCAGCCTGATAAATACACAGACTTGCACGAAATTGGGAGTTTAAGCTAAAGAACACTGACGAAATGTAAAGTAAATCGCTTTTTGTGAGAACTTGTGTCACCTCAAGGTACTCTAATGGAGGGATGCTTGGAAAGCTATCACTCGACTGGGGTATCTAACTATTAAAGGTCACTCTTGAAACACAAAAAGCAAATGCGTGGCGCGATGCAAAGAGCAGTTCTATGCATTACACAGTTAAAAAAGCGTGGAACTGTGCCTTGCAAAGGAAGAAAGACCTACGAAATACAGAAGTTGAAGCTGAAGAAGCTAAAATAAGTCGTTTCTTATCAGAAGCAGTGTAAACTCTAAGCACTTGTAAATATAATTCGCAAACGAACGGTGAACTGTCCTTTATCTGCCGCAGGAATACAGATCCTCTATCACTGACGGTCTAGCCGACACTGACCTGATCTAAGCAAGAAAGTTCAGCCAACATAAATTTTGTTGAAAAAACTTGGTATTCCAAACTTTCCAACCATATGACCAAGTTAAAAAAAAATAAAATCTTCTGTCCCCACCTTTTGCAAGGTATATTTACTATTTGATCGGATTATATTTTTTCACGGAGCACTTACTCACTTCCTGCGGGAAACAGGTGTTCCGCCGAACAAAGTTGGGCGAAATCGTAATGTAAACTGACTTGTTCCACATAATTTCGATCGTTCAAGTGATATATGTATATGGATTATGTAACTAGCTAACATCCGACATACAACGTGCACCTCATTCAGAACCCGAAGATTGCACTTTTGACCTTTGTTGTCGCGATCAGACCAAACTAAACCACTTGCAAACGGAACAAGTGGAATGTGGCCAAATCTTGAAGGAGTTGGAATTTTTGTGAAAATGCTGTATGTCGCTGTGGTGCAGTGGAACAAACAATAAGACATTTTATGGAGGAATGCCCATTCCATACTTTTAAAGGAGCTCAGAAAGATTTCGTGATTTACACTGCTACGATCTGGTTGTCACATTTAAACATTAACCAGTAAATACAGGGTGACGTAGTTAATAGTAGCCTACCACCCTTTGAATGCGAATGCAATATTTCGACTTATGAAATAAACAACTACAACAATTTACATTTTTAGGCAACAATCGATTGTTAGCGGTCTTCTGACGAAATTTCAGTTTATTTCATTACAGAAGTTAGACGTTTATCTTTGCAGTCTGCAAAATGACTATCTCGATAGAAGAAAGAATTGAAATTGTGGAAACATATGTGAAAAAAGTTTCGTTTAACCCTGCGGCAGGCGCGCTGAAGACAATTACGCCAGCGGGAGCGAGCGGCACTCAGTGCCGCCTAACATCAAACACCATTTGACTAACTTTTTTTTTAGTTTTCTGGTAGAATTTATAGAAGGTGTTTTGAGCTACAAGTAAGACAGTTATCACCACAGCTTTTAGTGCTATTACAAGCCTTTATGAAGCAAGTCTTAACAAAAATGTACAGTGAAGAGGAACGGAAATACTGTATAGACATTATAAAGTCAAGACATCCACTCTAGTTAAGAAACAAAATATCGTGGACACATAACAAGAATCACACACTTTGTTTCTCTGGAGAAGTTCTGCAGACATCACAAGACAAAATGTTGTGACTGTGTTGCTTGCAAACAAATCTTTTGCAACTGTTGTAAGTAATAGTACATTTTTTTTAACTTCCTGGCAGATTAAAACTGTGTGCCAGACCTAGACTCGAACTCGGGACCTTTGCCTTTCGCGGGCAAGTGCTCTGGCACACAGTTTTAATCTGCCAGGAAGTTTCATATCAGTGCACACTCCGCTGCAGAGTGAAAATCTCATTCTGCAAGCATCCCCCAGGCTGTGGCTAAGCCATGTCTTCGCAAATCCTTTCTTTCAGGAGTGCTAGTTCTGCAAGGTTCGCAGGAGAGCTTCTGTAAAGTTTGGAAGGTAGGAGACGAGGTACTGGCAGAAGTAAAGCTGTGCTTGGATAGCTCTGATGGTAGAGCACTTGCCCGCGAAAGGCAAAGGTCCCGAGTTCGAGTCTCAGTCCGGCACACAGTTTTAGTCTGCCAGGAAGTTTCATATCAGCGCACACTTCGCTGCAGAGTGGAAATCTCATTCTGGAATTTTTTTTTTTTTTTCCACCACAAAGATAGTACCTTCCACACCTTCTAACAACCTCTTCGTTACTTACGGGGCTCGATCGACAAGGTGACAGAAATCCTTTCATGTCCCTTGGTAAAGCAAAGAGTTAAGCCCTTTCTTTCAACCGGCTCTCCATTAAAGCCAAGGCCAGGATTGTGACGTACGTTCTTCTTCTGAACCCTTCATCTGGACTATTTGCGAAGAACAGCACTTGTGAAGTAAGGCGCTGCAGTCATTGACTGTGCGGCTCGTCCCGGCGGAGGTTCGAGTCCTCCCTTGAGCATGGGTGTTTGTGTTTGTCCTTAGGATAATTTAGATAAAGTAGTGTGTAAGCTTATGGACTGGTGACCTTTGCAATTAAGTCCCATAAGATTTCACACACATTTGAACATTTTGTGAAGTAATTCCAGCAATATCCAGATACCGGAAAAACAAGGCCAAGGCCCATCTTCTCGTTGTCCTCTGAGTGGGGTAGGATGTACGACATGTAATCAAAAGTACCTACAACCCCCTTTGGCTGCATTGTAGTTCAGATTTACAACAGACTTTCTTGTAGAAGTGTCCGTTTCATCAGTGTCATGCGCTGACGACAGAAAAAGCACAGCCCTGTTTCTTTTCGTTTGGCACGAAACAAGACAGAGGTCATCTTGAAATTCGAAAAGACATTTTCCAGTTTCTCGCGACTTGTTTGGCAAAATTTCCCAAGGAATTTCCTCCTTGAGCTCTTTCAAAAAATATTCAAATGTGTGTGAATTCCTGAGGGACCAAACCACTTAGGTCATCGGTCCCTAGACTTACACACTACTTAAACTAACTGAAACTAACCTATGCTAAGACCAACACACCCGCCCGGGCCCGAGGGAGGACTCGAACCTCCGGCGTGAGGGACCGCGCAGTCCGTGACAAGACGCCTTAAACCGCGCGGCCACTCCGCGCGGCTGTTCTCTTTCAGTGTACCGATGAAGGTTAGCCCATTTTCTTGAAGATTCTGTCCTAAAGGATACTTACTATAATAGTTGTCCGTAGTTATATTCCTACGAGTGCCCTTGATTGGTTGAAGTAATCTCTTCACAATATCCATAGGCTGCTTAGATGCAAGATATGCCTTATGTCTGCCGCAGCATACTTTAACGTTACAAGGGTAAAATGTCTTGTTATCGTACAATGCGTACAACTTCACACCGTGCTTGGCAGTCTTATTTAACATATACTGCACAAAACCTCAACGTCCACGAAAACGAACAGGCATTTTGCCTATGGATGTGAACTCCCTGGGCTGTAGATATTTCTGCAGTTGTCCAAAAATGTGGAGTGCAATTTTTTCAATTGCAAATAGCTCTTTTCTCGTTGAAGTGTCATCAAACCTCAGAGACCGGTGGAAGAACATAAAGCGCTTGTAGCTAAATGCTGCCCTGAAAATAATCTTTCCTGTGCCATTTAATGCCCACACCTCTAATACGTTTGTGCGTCCTCCTCTTTGTACAGTAATGCGAAACAGTGCTCCTACGAGCCATTATTTCAGAAGTAGAGGTATTTCTTCAATCTCTCACCTTCGCTTAATACACAAATGATCTGTTGTTATTTATACACTCCTGCAAATTGAAATAAGAACACCGTGAATTCATTGTCCCACGAAGGGGAAACTTTATTGACACATTCCTGGCGTCAGATACATCACATGATCACACTGACAGAACCACAGGCACATAGACACAGGCAACAGAGCATGCACAATGTCGGCTCTAGTACAGTGTATATCCACCTTTCGCAGCAATGCAGGCTGCTATTCTCCCATGGAGACGATCGTAGAGATGCTGGATGTAGTCCTGTGGAACGGCTTGCCATGCCATTTCCACCTGGCGCCTCAGTTGGACCAGCGTTCGTGCTGGACGTGCAGACCGCGTGAGACGACGCTTCATCCAGTCCCAAACATGCTCAATGGGGGACAGATCCGGAGATCTTGCTGGCCAGGGTAGTTGACTTACACCTTCTAGAGCACGTTGGGTGGCACGGGATACATGTGGACGTGCATTGTCCTGTTGGAACAGCAAGTTCTCTTGCCGGTTTAGGAATGGTAGAACGATGGGTTCGATGACGGTTTGGATGTACCGTGCACTATTCAGTGTCCCCTCGACGATCACCAGTGGTGTACGGCCAGTGTAGGAGATCGCTCCCCACACCATGATGCCGGGTGTTGGCCCTGTGTGCCTCGGTCGTATGCAGTCCTGATTGTGGCGCTCACCTGCACGGCGCCAAACACGCATACGACCATCATTGGCACCAAGGCAGAAGCGACTCTCATCGCTGAAGACGACACGTCTCCATTCGTCCCTCCATTCACGCCTGTCGCGCCACCACTGGAGGTGGGCTGCACGATGTTGGGGCGTGAGCGGAAGACGGCCTAACGGTGTGCGGGACCGTAGCCCAGCTTCATGGAGACGGTTGCGAATGGTCCTCGCCGATACCCCAGGAGCAACAGTGTCCCTAATTTGCTGGGAAGTGGCGGTGCGGTCCCCTACGGCACTGCGTAGGATCCTACGGTCTTGGCGTGCATCCGTGCGTCGCTGCGGTCCGGTCCCAGGTCGACGGGCACGTGCACCTTCCGCCGACCACTGGCGACAACATCGATGTACTGTGGAGACCTCACGCCCCACGTGTTGAGCAATTCGGCGGTACGTCCACCCGGCCTCCCGCATGCCCACTATACGCCCTCGCTCAAAGTCCGTCAACTGCACGTACGGTTCACGTCCACGCTGTCGCGGCATGCTACCAGTGTTAAAGACTGCGATGGAGCTCCGTATGCCACGGCCAACTGGCTGACACTGACGGCGGCGGTGCACAAATGCTGCGCAGCTAGCGCCATTCGACGGCCAACACCGCGGTTCCTGGTGTGTCCGCTGTGCCGTGCGTGTGATCATTGCTTGTACAGCCCTCTCGCAGTGTCCGGAGCAAGTATGGTGGGTCTGACACACCGGTGTCAATGTGTTCTTTTTTCCATTTCCAGGAGTGTATATCTATTGGTGTTCGTAACAACACAATCCATTACCTTTGGATCAAAAAATTTGAGAAAATTTTCATTTTAAGTTTTAGTTTCTGCAACATTGCGTTTCGGGACAGGTAAGACCTTGATTATATTCTTGCGTTTTGCTTTACCCGGCAACACTAACGGATTATTAATCCATAAAAGTTTCCTGGTCATATAAAAATGGCTCTCATCACATGGTAATTCATTCGCTTTATTCCCGCCATCGTACGATTGTTCAAATTCACTGAAATAATCTGCAGCCTCGATTATTTCCCCTTCACCACCGATGTCAAAGAAATCAGCATAATCCTCTCCGTCAGATAATTCCAAAAGAACGCGCTCAATTTCGTCTGGCGTCTATCCTTTTCTTTGTGCGTACCTCCAAGACAACAGGAAAAGTATAATACTAATCTTCAGTATCTATATAATCATTCGCTCCAAGCGTTTTTGTAAAACATAGCTTCTGTTCTTCAAAACGTTTAGCAGATATTACGCCACGTTTGCTTACATCAAGGGCCTCCTCATTGTAGTTGTCCACTTCACAGATCAGTCACGGCTGTTATTAAGTGTCTTAAGATGCGACAATAGTGAAACTTGTCACCTGCCAATCTCATCGAAGCATATCTGGCACCATTGTTGTCTGCTTGGCGCGCCAACTTAATTACGGAAAGAAAACTGAATTGGCGGTACTGTATGCCGCCACGCGCCCGCAGCAGGATTAAAGAAACTCGCGAAATTTTCGGAGTAAAGTATCCGGATAGAGGACTACCAGCAAACCAAATGAGTCTCTACAAAGAGTCTATATAATGACTTCATAATTCCTTTTATTCGCACACCAGAAGTTATTGTAGACATTTATTATTTAGAGGCCACAGAAGTCTACACGTAAATTGGCCCAACAAGCCCATGTAGGTAGGGGTTGCCAGTGGATATTGAAAAGTCTCCATTTGAAGCCACATTTTGTGACGGTTGTGCAACAGTTGTGGCAGGATGGTAATCAGAAAAGTGTATATTACTGCACATGGCTTTTGAATAACATCAATGATGGTTTCTTAGACCCTTTACATTACATCATACGTAATGAAGCATGGTTTCACCTGTCCGGTCACGTGAATTCACAGAACACAAGATACTGGGCAACGGAGAACCCAATATTGTGTGTCGACAACCACTCCATGATAAAAAAAGATCGGCCTTTGATGGGTGTAAGAGGAACGTGCATCATCGCATCGACGATCCTGACAGTGCTCTCAACACGGTTGCATATGTGGAAAGTTTTGAAACATTTTGCTCTGAACTAACTGAATATGTAAGGCAATACAGCTTCTTCCAGTAAGATCAGGCAACATGCCACATGTCTAAGGTATCCTTGGAGTCCATCATATCTTAACTGAAGAACAAACTGTCAGCAAACACATGTGACCTCCACGTTCACCTGATCTAACAACATGTGATTTTTTTCCTGTGGAGACGCTTGAAGAGCAAGGTCTGTGAAACGAAATCCACACACAATACAGGACCTGAAAGGCAACATCTACTGTGATGTTGCCGCCATCGATATCCCAAGAATTTTACGCAGAGTGTATGTGAATATGCTTAGACGTGCGCAACTGTGTGCTGATGCAGGGAGTCACCACCACATCTTCTATAAGTGTATTTTTCACTGTAGTTTTCATCGAAAATAAATTGTAAGTTCATTTCAGCTCTTCGTTTATGTTATTTCACTGCATTTCCTTTATACGGGATGTTTCAAAAAAGACTTTACAACTTTAAAAATACATATAAATTTATTGAAAGAAGATATACAGCTGGGTTTAGTGTTATTTTGTAGGGAAACACATCACGTTTTTTTACATTAAACTAAAGATGTTGTATGTGGCTTCCGCTGGTTATCCTGCACACATCCCATCGGAAGTCAATTTCTTCCCAAATTCGCTGTAGAATTGCAGGTGCAACTTGCCGGTGGCGGCGTAAATCCTTGCTCTAAGTTCAGGTAGAGAAGCCGGCACAGGAGGTACAAACACGATATCCTTGTGAATCCCCATAAAAAAAAATCGAGTGGGTGTCAGGTATGGGGAACGGGGGGGGGGGGGGGGCATATGCAGTTGGAGCATCACGGCAGTAGTGGGGCTGGGAGAGTGTCGCCCCAAAGTAGCGTTATCCAAGATAGCGGCCATGACGCAAGTACATGATGTCATCTGATGACGCGATTGACGTCAACTGATGACGCGAGTACCGTTATCCAAGATGGCGGCTTTTGGAAGGAAGATAGCTCAATTGCACTACCTCTACTAACCTAAGAAAGTGTCACGCCCCTGTGGTGGCAAGTTTGAATTTTGGAGGGAAGATAGCTCAAGTGCCCTACCTCTACTAACCTAAGAAAATGGTGGGAAAGAAAGGGCTACCTCCACCAACCTAAGTCCCCCTTCCTAGGAACTGGACACAAGTCTTTATTTAAACAATTAGAGGCAATACCACCATCAAGTGTGTTCTCCATCCTCTTGGCAATTGTTCATAAATTTTGCTCTAAGAGCTAACTCCTGCAGCTGAGGCAGGTTAGTATAGTATTGCCATTCAATTCGAATAATATTTTTGTTACTTTGTTTAAATTTCCTTAAATTTCTTTAGATTTGTTTACATTTGAATAAATTCATTATCTACCTACAGCATTAGTGTCGTGTTACCGCCACAAGAGGCTGAGATATCGATAGCTGTATTACATGCACTCATTCAGCTCTGGACATGTTTTTATTTAAACAATTATATATATATAGGAATACATTCAGACAAAAGCTATTTGACTGGAAAGTTGGTCAGAGGGAAATTAGAAAACGGACACGAACACCATAATCTGATGAAAGAAAGAGACTTCTTTCTGAAAGGATGAAAAAAAATTTGGGTACAAAGAAAGACCAACCATCAAACTGAACATTGATGGGTTGTACCTCGCATGCTCCAACTGGGCCCATTAACATTTCTATAAATTTGTTTAAATATCTTTAAATTTATTATCTACCTACAGCATTAGTCTCATTTTACACGTACTCATTCAGCTCTGGACATAACTCTTTATTTAAACAATTGTACTCACTACCACCATCAAATGTGTTCGCCATTATCTTTTAAAATGTTCATCAATTTTACTCTAAGAGCTTACTCCTGCAGCTGACAGGTGTTAGTATCGTGTTGCTGTTCAACTCGAGTATAATTTATTTAAATTTATTATCTACCTACAACATTAGTTTCGCGTTACCAGCACAAGAAGCTTAGATATCAAGTCTTTATTTAAACAAGTAGATCCACTAGGTACCACGATCAAGTGTCTTCACCATCCTCTTTGAAAAAGTGGCTATTTTTGCCCTAAGAGCTTACTCCTACAGGTGAGGAGGGTTAGTATTGTGTTGCCTCCACTAGATACTGCTCTTTCAATTCGAATATAATTTGTTTAAATTTGTTGATATTTATCATCTACCTACAGCAGTAGTTTCGTGTAACCGCCACAAGAGGCTGAGATATCACTTGTTGGTGTTTTTCATACATGTATTACATGCTGTCCACCACAGGCCGCTCATGGACAGAATCATCCTACCAAATCGAACACATATATATTTGATCGCTATAATTACAACAATATTAGGATTCCGGTTTCAGTTGAATGACATTCGACAATGAGCGAAGTATCCGAAATACACCCTGCTTACGGCTCTGGAAATAGAAATATCTATACCATTCTTATGACTTGACATACTCTTCCCTTTGCTATCACGGTATTCCACATCAAATCCAAACCTTCCTTATGACTGGACATAGTCATCTCCTTTACACATCTCAGAACACGAACACATACTTTATAAACCAGATGCTTTCAATTTAGAAAATTATTTCGCTAAGGAACGTGTTATGAAACCGGTATTTTCAACCCCCTCAAGCCACCATGGCTATATAATTCTCCAGTATTTGCAAAGCATTCTCTCTCTATGCCATGCCAGAAGTTTGGTGATATATCGACGGGGCTATAGGTGATGCTTGATTGAGAAGGATCACGAACAGTGCGTGATGTGCTGATTGAGGTCGTAAGAAATGTACACTGGCTTTTCAGATCTCTAGTGCTCTGCTAGAAATGCTGTATCGGATTTGGAATCAAGTCCTCCCATTCAAGAACATACCTGCATAGGATCCTATGGAGAAGTCCTTTAGTTATTACAACCACTAATGAATCATATTTCTAGCACTCTCACATCTCGAAACGAGTCACCTTTATCGAGCCGATCTGCTGCAGTGAAATTCCACTCTCGTTTTAGTTAGCCCCGATGCATCTTACAACTACTGCCATTTTTCCTGCTTTACTTACGTGATTGTTCCAATTTGTATCGCAACTCAGTAGGAGTCGGAGTAGGAGTCCAAGCACGCCAGGGTGAGTGTTTTGCAGTATCATAATAAGTAAATTAGATGAAATAGGTAGCTAAATAAATTGTTGAAAAATAAATAAAGTAGACTACTTTCTTTCTCCAGCAGGTTGATTCCTTTCTCAGAACCAATTTTCCCAGTCAAAAGATAGCCAGTAGGGTGAGTGTTTTGTATCAGTGTAATAAATAAACTAGCTGAAGTCGGTGCCTCAATGTGAGTGTTCTTAGAAAAAGCGAGTGTTTGTGTCTGGAGCAAGTTTGAAAGTAGGCTAGTCATTCTTATTGTTAATGGATATCAACACGCCCGAGATAGTACTGCGAGTGAGCCGGATGCGCTATAGTTGAGGAATAGGTCAGTTTTTTGGTCGGAGGCATGTGACGGGTGTTTCTATGAGAAGAATTTATTTGCAGAACCGTACTCTTCCTCTTCACATGTTCAAGCATTAATGACTGCATGTAATACATGTATTAAAAAGACCAACAATTGATATCTTGGCCTCTTATAGCGGTAGTTGTTGTTGTGGTCTTCAGTCCTGAGACTGGTTTGATGCAGCTCTCCATGCTACCCTATCCTGTGCAAGCTTCTTCATCTCCCAGTACCTACTGCAACCTACATCCTTCTGAATCTGTTTAGTGTATTCATCTCTTGGTCTCCCTCTACGATATTTACCCTCCACGCTGCCCTCCAATACTAAATTGGCGATCCTTTGATGCCTCAGAACATGTCCTACCAAACGATCCCTTATTCTAGTTAAGTTGTGCCACAAACTTCTCTTCTCCCCAATCCTATTCAATACCTCCTCATTAGTTATATGATCTACCCATCTAATCTTCAGCATTCCTCTGTAGCACCACGTTTTGAAAGCTTCTATTCTCTTCTTGTCCAAACTAGTTATCGTCCACGTTTCACTTCCATATATGGCTACGCTCCATACAAATACTTTCAGAAACGACTTCCTGACACTTAAATCAATACTCGATGTTAACAAATTTCTCTTCTTCAGAAACACTTTCCTTGCCATTGCCAGTCTACATTTGATATCCTCTCTACTTCGACCATCATTGGTTATTTTGCTGCCCAAATAGCAAAACTCCTTTACTACTTTAAGTGTCTCATTTCCTAATCTAATTCCCTCAGCATCACCCGACTTAATTCGACTACATTCCATTATCCTCGTTTTGCTTTTGTTGATGTTCATCTTATACCCTCCTTTCATGACACTGTCCATTCCGTTCAACTGCTCTTCCAAGTCGTTTGCTGTCTCTGACAGAATTACAATGTCATCGGCGAACCTCAAAGTTTTTATTTCTTCTCCATGGATTTTAATACCTACTCCGAATTTTTCTGTTGTTTCCTTCAATGCTTGTTCAATATACAGATTGAATAACATCGGGGATAGGCTACAACCCTGTCTCACTCCCTTCCCAACCACTGCTTCCCTTTCGTGCCCCTCGACTCTTATAACTGCCATCTGGTTTCTGTATAAATTGTAAATAGCCTTTCGCTCCCTGTATTTTACCCTTGCCACCTTCAGAATTTGAAAGAGAGTACTCCAGTCGACATTGCCAAAAGCTTTCTCTAAGTCTACAAATGCTAGAAACGTAGGTTTGCCTTTCTTAATCTTTCTTCTAAGATAAGTCGTAGGGTCAGTATTGCCTCATGTGTTCCAACATTTCTACGGAATCCAAACTGATCTTCCCCGAGGTCAGCTTCTACCAGTTTTTCCATTCGTCTGTAGAGAATACGCGTTAGTATTTTGCATCCGTGACTTATTAAACTGATTATTCGGTAATTTTCCCATCTGTCAGCACCTGCTTTCTTTAGGATCGGAATTATTATATTCTTCTTGAAGTCTGAGGGTGTTTCGCCTGTCTCATACATCTTGCTCACCAGATGGTAGAGTATTGTCAGGACTGGCTCTCCCAACACCGTCAGTAGTTCCAATGGAATGTTGTCTACTCCCGGGGCCTTGTTTCGACTCAGGTCTTTCAGTGCTCTGTCAAACTCTTCACGCAGTATCATATCTCCCATTTCATCTTCATTTACATCCTCTTCCATTTCCATAATATTGTCTTCAAGTACAGCGCCCTTGTATAGCCCCTCTATATACTCCCTCCACCTTTCTGCTTTCCCTTCTTTGCTTAGAACTGAGTTTCCTTCTGAGCTCTTGATATTCATACAAGTGGTTCTCTGTTCTCCAAAGGTCTCTTTAATTTTCCTGTAGGCAGTATCTATCTTACCCCTAGTGAGATAACCCTCTGCATCATTACATTTGTCCTCTAGCCATCGCTGCTTGTAGCGGTAACACGGAACTAATGCTGTAGGTAGATAATAAATTTCAACAAATTTAAAGAAATTATACTTGAATTGAAAGAGCAGCGTCTAGTGGAGGCAACACAATACTAACCCCCCTCACCTGATGCGATTGACGTCAGATGATGACGCGACTACCGTTATCTAAGATGGCGGCTTTTGGAGGGAGGATAGCTCAAGTGCCCTACCTCTGCTGACCTAAGAAAATGGCGGGAAATAAAGGGCTACCTCCACTAACGTAAGTCACCTCTTCCTAGAAACTGGACACAAGTTTTTATTTAAACAATTAGAGGCAGTACCATCATCAAGTGTGCTCTTAGGGCAAAAACAGCCACTTTTTCAGAGGATGGTGAATACACTTGATGGTGGTAGTGGATCTACTTCTTTAAATAAAGACTTGATATCTAAGCCTGTTGTGGCGGTAACACGAAACTAGTGATGTAGGTAGATAATACATTTAAATAAATTATATTCGAATTGAACAGCAACACAGTACTAACACTTGTCAGCTGTAGGAGTAAGCTCTTAGAGTAAAATTGTCCGCCCCGGTAGCTGAGTGGTCAGCGTGACAGACTGTCAATCCAAAGGGCCCGGCTTCGATTCCCGGCTGGGTCGGAGATTTTCTCCGCTCAGGGACTGGGTGTTGTGTTGTCCTAATCATCATCATCTCATCCCCATCGACGCGCAGGTCGCCGAAGTGGCGTCAAATCGAAAGACTTGCACCAGGCGAACGGTCTACCCGACGGGAGGCCCTAGCCACACGACATTTCATTTATTTCAGAGTAAAATTGATGAACATTTTAAAAGATAATGGCGAACACATTTGATGGTGGTAGTGAGTACAATTGTTTAAATAAAGAGTTATGTCCAGAGCTGAATGAGTGCTGAATTAGTGCTGTAGGTAGATAATAAATTAAAACAAATTTTATCAAATTTAAACAAATTATAGCAAATTTAAACAAATTTATAAAAATGACATTCGAATTGAATGGCAATACCATACCAACTTGCCTCAGCTGCATGAGCGAGCTCTTAGAGCAAATTTCGAAATTCAAAGAGGATGGCGAACACACTTGATGGTGGTATTGCCTCTAATTGTTTAAATAAAGACTTGTGTCCAGTTCCTAGGAAGAGGTGACTTACGTTAGTGGAGGTAGCCCTTTATTTCCCGCCATTTTCTTAGGTCAGCAGAGGTAGGGCACTTGAGCTATCCTCCCTCCAAAACTCAAACTTGCCACCAGGGGGCTGTGGCACTTTCTTACGTTAGTAGAGGTAGTGCAATTGAGCTATCCTCCCTCCAAAAGCCGCCATCTTAGATAACGGTACTCGCGTCATCATCTGACGTCAATCGCATCAGCTGATGTCACTTCACGTCACGTGCTTGTGTCACGGCCGCCATCTTGGATAAGACTACTCTCCTAGCCCCACTACTCATGGTCAATCCACTGACCTGGAAAGCGGCGACAGAAAAAAACCCAGACGTCAGCCAAGTAGTGGAATGATGCACCATCTTGCATGAAGTAAACGTTTCGTTCTTGGTCATCCTCATCGATCTGTGGTATCAAAAATGGTTGTAAATATCCAGGTACACTATCCCGTTAATGGTTCTCTCATGTGAAAGAAAGTGGCCATACACTTTGTTCTTGCTTCACACACAAAAAACGTTCAGTTTAGGGCTGTCACGAATATGTTGCAATGTTTGATGTGGATTTTCACTGCCCAAATCCCGCAGTTATGCCACTCAAGTGAAAAGTCGTCTCATCGGAAAAGATAATTTTATCCAAGAAATGTTCATCATCATGTAATCGATTGCAAATATATGCACAGAAGCTCTTGCGAGCAATTTTATCGGTGCTTTTTTATTGCTTGTACGATCGTCAATCTGTACGGTTTCAAATGCAAACGGTTTCTCAACACAAGCCAAATAGTTGTATGTGGGATTTCCAGTTCGCGAGATGCACACCGAGTCGTTTTCGTAGAGCTGTTGATAAAATGTCGCTCAACGACGTCGTCAGATGTGTTTGGATGACCTCAAGATTTCCCTTGTCTTACCGAGAACCCTGTTTCTACAAGACATTTACGCCACTCATAAATTGCAGGCCTACTAGGAGGATCTTTAGCGTACTTGGTTCGGAAATTACGCTGAATTGCTGTCAACCAAAATAGACAGCTAGCATGCTCAGATCCAGTGACGGCACCCCCATCTTTAACGAAACTGCCGCTAGCGCTTCTTAAGCCTAGTTTACACGACGACACTGGCTTGCGCCACTCGCGTGGAATGAGTTGCACGCAAGTGGTTTCATATTTGACTGTAGACATGGCGACACCAGTATACACTTCAGTTTCGTCGTTTTGTGGATCCCTGAGTCGTGTTTCAAATGAAAGTTTTGGCAACTGCACGTTGCACGAGTTGATATGGAGTTAAAGCTTGTTGCGTGGAATCGCTGCATAAGAAAAAAATAAGAAACGTGTTTCGATTCGTGACTAGATGAAGAAAAGACGTCAACTCGTTTGCTCAGCATCCTTGCTGAAATAATTTATAATGGAGGATCCAAGAAGTTCTTTTAATTATCGTAGACTGTCACCGGAACTATTCACGTTTCTTCTAAATGGAGTTAAAAATGCGATAAGGAATAAAGGTACTGTAATGCATGAAGCACTGTCACCAGAATTGAAACTACATACCATATTGCGTGCATTACAATCGAGAACACTCGGCAAGCTATAAGATACGGTTTTTGTGGGTGATGACGTTATTTCATGAACGCCAATAATTATTAACACTAACAGTAGTAATTATTAACATTAGCAACAATAATTATTCGAAGTAGGCCGCATTAAAAAGAGAATGGTTTTCAAACTACTCTCTTGAAGATAGATCTGTACAGTGGCAAAATTTAAAAATTCTAACATATGTGAATGGGGAGCACTGCTGCGACGTTTTAAATAGATGAATATTGAATAAAGAATGCAGCTTCTTGAATTTGTATAGCCTTCTCTCCTGTCAGCAATATTTCTTAACACAGTTGGCCAACTCGAACGATGGGATTTTAGTCTTGTAGACGAGAGCATTGCCACTGCTAGAATTACACTTGCTTGTATTTCTCTTAATTCAGTTGTATATGTGCTCCTAACTCAATAAAGTTTGCCTTGCAGTTCAGATATTTTCAAACCATCTATGTTATGATCGCACACGACGGTCTCAGCGGCAGCAATATGTTGCTCATGTTTGTAATCAGCATCACTGAAACTCCACAAACACCTATGCAAAGCATAGTATCCAAAAAGCGAACATTATTCCCCACTTCATATTTCAGTTGGTCTACACTCTATGAACACACATAACCTCAAAACTCACGCAAGTAGTGTCGCCAAAATTGCAACACGTCGAAAGTGTTGTTTCAACAACGAGTTGCGCAAACACGCGACGCACTTGAGCAGTGGCCGGTAGCGCAGTTGCCAGCAACCTGGTGTCGTCGTGTAAACTATACACTCTACAAACACACATAACCTCAAAACTCACGCAAGTAGTGTCGCCAAAATTGCAACATGTCGAAAGTGTTTAGTTTCACCAACGAGCTGCGCAAACGCGCGGCGCGCATGCGCAGTGGCCGGTAGCGCAGTTGCCTGCAACCTGGTATCGTCGTGTAAACTATACACTCTACGAACATAGATAACCTCAAAACTCACGCAAGTAGTGTCGCCAAAATTGCAACACGTCGAAAGTATTTAGTTTCACCAACGAGTTCCGCCAACGCTCTGGCGCGCATGTGCAGTGGCCAGTAGCGCAGTTGCCTGCAAGCTGGTGTCGTCGTGTAAACTAGCGAACTACGCAAGACAAAACTTGATGTATTACCCTACAAATTGACACTACAATCACCTCAGTAGGCACTGTGAATTAATTTATATGAATTTTCAGAGTTGTGGAGTCCTTTGTGAAACAACCTATACTTACATTGGCTACTTTCATCTGGCAACCCTGTGTATTGTGTGTGTTTTGTAGTAATATTAATAATAATAATAATAATAATAATATTCAGCTATAAAAATAGTATGAAAGACAACAGCAAGCGCTCCTGCATTTGTTGCATGCTGTCGTATGTTGTAGGTTCTTACCAGTAATTTTCTCCACCAATTACTCATACTCATGCTTATATTTCATTCTGCACATAAACAAAACTTCTCTTACAATAGTAACCAAAATACAATAAAATGGAATCACAGTCTATTGACAAAAACGTTACAGTTTATCGACACACGCTCAGAGTGTAGAAATACTGTAGTGACAGAACAGTGGAGACACGTGGGACACAGGCCACACGTCCAGCGGGCGCCGCCCCGTCGGTCAGTCGTAGTAGTACAGCTGCTCCTGCGTCACGTCCATATAGTAGCTCAGCACCACGCAGAACGAGTACAGCAGCACCGCTGCGAACAGCACGCCAGGACTGGTGATTCTAATTGCACCAGCTGAGCACGTCCACCAATCATTTATACACGTTAAGAAAAACTTCACCGGTACTAATTGCAATACTAACAAGTCTATTCGTTAACGTACAACAAATACGAGGGTCACTCCAAAAGAAATGCACACTATTTTTGTAAAAATACGGTTTTCATTCTGCATGTGTGAAAGTTTTATAGTGTGTAGATACATCCTTCCCGCCTGTATTCAAACTTAGTTCAACCTGTTCCCGTGAGTGGCGCCATCACAGCATGTCTTCAAGATGGCTGCTACACTTGATGTTCGTCAGAAGCAACGTGCTGTTATAGAATTCCTGTGCCGTGAAAACGAGACAGTGGGAAACATCCACAAGAGGTTGAAAAAGGTGTATGGAGGTGCTGCTGTCGATCGCAGTACAGTTAGTCGGTGGGCAAGCAGGTTATGTGATGAAAATGGGCACGGCAATATTCAGAATTGTCCTCGTAGCGGCAGGCCTTGTACTGCACACACTCCAGACAATGTGCAGAGAGTTAACGAATTGGTGACTGCTGACAGATGCATCACAGTGAACGAATTGTCACGCAAAGTTGGGATAGGGGAAGGAAGTGTTTGCAGAATACTGAAAGTGTTTGCATTAATAAAGGTTTGTGCCAGGTGGGTTCCCAGGATGTTGACAGTCGCTCACTAAGAAACAAGAGAAACGATATGCAGTGAACTTTTGGAACAGTACGAGAATGGTGGAGATGAATTTCTTGGACGAATTGTGACAGGTGATGAAACATGGCTCCATCATTTTTCACCAGAGACAAAGAGGAAATCAATGGAGTGGCATCATGCAAATTCACCCAAGAAAAAAAAATTCAAAACCACACCTTCTGCTGGAAAAGTTATGGCTACGGTGTTTTTCGATTCCGAAGGACTCTTGCTTGTGGACATTGTGCCAAGTGGAGCCACCATAAATTCTGATGCATATGTGACGACACTGAAGAAACTTCAAGCTCGACTGAGTCCTGTTCGACCACATCGGCAAAAGCAGGATGTTTTGCTGTTGCATGACAATGCATAGCCACATGTCAGTCAAAAAACCATGGAAGCGATCACAAAACTCGGATGGACAACACTGAAACACCCGCCTTACAGTCCTGACCTGGCTCCATGAGACTATCATCTCTTTTGGAAACTGAAAGACTCTCTTCATGGAACAAGGTTTGAAGATGATGACTCCTTTGTGCCCAGACAGTGGCTCCAATAGGTTGGTCCAGAATTTTACCGTGCGGGTATACAGGCGCTGGTTCCAAGATGGAGTAAGGCTGTTGAGATGGATGGAAATTATGTGGAGAAATGAAAATATTGTTCCTAAAGGATGTATTTACACACTGTAAAACTTTCAAACATGTAGAATAAAAGATGGATTTTAAAAAAATAATGTGCATTTCTTTTGGAGTGACCCTCGTACCACTTTAACTTACATAAATGGTCTGAACACCTGAATCTTTATGACAGATTAAAACTCTGTACCGGAACGAGACTCGAACTCGGGACCTTTGCCTTTCCTCGGCAAGTGCCTCTCCCAACTGAACTACATAAGCACGACCCAGGGCCGCTCTTCAGAGGTTTACTTTCGCCAGTACCTCGTCTCCTACCTTCCAAACTTTACAGATGTCCTCCCGAGTTCGAGTATCGATCCGGCACACAGTTTTAATCTGCCAGGAAGTTTCGTATCAACGCATACTCCGCTGCAGAATGAAAATTTCATTCTGGTGCTGAAAACTTGCCGCCCAATAACTTTGACATCCATCTGTTTCAGAATCATACAAGACATTCTGCACTCTAACATACTGAGGCATCTCGAACAGAATAATCTCATCCAACCAAGTAGTACGAAAACGCAAACGTCGGTCAAGCAAAACCCAAGCTTTTCTCATACGACATCCAGGAATGAGGCAGTCAAGCAGATGCTGTATTTCTTTATTCCGAAACTCATTTGACTCGGCACCACAGAGAAGTGTATTAGTGAAAGTAAAATCATTTGAGGTGTCAAACGAAATTTTATGACTGGACAAATTTAATTTGTAGTTTTTTTAACTATACAAGCTTGGTTAAAATTTTTTTTACAAACAATCGGCAATCATAAATATTTCTCAGTGAAAACTGTATTTTTGTGTGCAGCATAGGGCTATACTCTGTTCATCATAAGAATAAACCTGATGTAAACATTACTCCATGTATTGTTCCGCGATTGCTTGAATTTCATTGGATTGCTTGAATTTCATTGGATTTCGTTTCACGTGGAGCGGAAGCCAAGCTGTGACCAGTACAGTTACGTACGATCATAAAGATCGTTGTATGCTGTGTTACACAGACATAGACTGGGCGATAATGCGGGACAAATGCTTCACCGGCGCATTAAACTGGGACAGCACTGGCTAGCGAGCGATCCAACTAACCTGCAATAATGTGAACAGTTGAAGTTCAGACGTAAAAAGAGACGAGCAAAAAATCTACAGGGTGGTCCATTGATAGTGACCGGGCCAAATATCTCACGAAATAAGCATCAAACGAGAAAACTACAAAGAACGAAACTCGTCTAGCTTGAAGGGGGAAACCAGATGGCGCTATGGTTGACCCGCTAGATGGCGCTGCCATAGATCAGACGAATGCGTTTTTTAAAAGTAGGAACCCCATTTTTATTACATATTCGTGTAGCACGTAAAGAAATATGAATGTTTTAGTTTTCGCTTTGTGATAAATGGCGCTGTAATAGTCACACACGTATAAGTACGTGGTATCGCGTAACATTCCGCCAGTTTGGATGGTATTTGCTTCGTGATACATTACCCGTGTTAAAATGGACAGTTTACCAATTGCGGAAAAGGTCGATATCGTGTTGATGTATGGCTACTGTGATCAAAATGCCCAACGGGCATGTGCTATGTATGCTGATCAGTATCCTGGACGACATCATCCAAGTGTCCGGACCGTTCGCCGGATAGTTACGTTATTTAAGGAAACAGGAATTGTTCAGCTACATGTGAAACGTCAACCACGACCTGCAACAAATGATGATGCCCAAGTAGGTTGTAACCTCCCCCTCACTTATCGACCTTAATGACAGTGAAAAATTAAACCGCGTGTACCTAATGGAAATTTGGGAAAAGCAATCTTCACCGAAGTTAATCTGTCGGTAAAGAGGGAGGAAAGGGTTACATCTAAATGAAAGGAAAAATGCAAATGAAACTGGTGGAAATTAATTTTGAAAAGGGGTAAAGTTAATGAAGAAAGTAAATGTGCGGCCGTTACGTTAACAATTAACTAGCGGTAATTAGATATTTGAGATTTGGGGGAAATTACGGTCGCCAGTCCTAAGGACAATTACTATAGTAACTGAAAAAGAAAGGTAATTACACATATAATTAGCACTAGAAGCGTGGTGACTGAAGTTTAACACGTGTAGTGTGAAAACTGAAAGTTTGTCAGAAGTAATAACTTTCGCTGCACTCTGACTTAATTTAGCAAAAGAATTAATAAAACCGGAAAACCGAAAGTTAATTTAGTGACTGAAATTAACAAGAAGCTTTCTTTCTTAAGCACATCGAAATTCAGCAAAATACGGTTAGTCTTGGACTACCTCAACAATCATTTCAAAAGCTACTTGAATCTACGCAGTTTAGAAATAAGAGATTTAGCTTTGAACTTGAATTAAATGATTCTGAACAATTAACAATAGTAAAATTTAGTACGTACCAAGCTGAGCTGCAGTCACAGGTAAGCTAAAATACGGTAACAAAACTCGCACTCTTAATTTGTGCTTGCGTAATCTAAATATTGTAGCCAGCTATGAATACTTAAACTGAACTTTGAAATTAAAGCAGTGAAATGGAATTATGCTGGCGTTTGAATTTCAACGACACTCGGGTTCATTTCGGAAAAGGAAGGGACCCTGCTTGGTAATGCACTTGGGACAATGAGCAACAAAGGTTCATGCTAAGTTGCTGTAATTTTGTGATGCAACAATTTTAAAAGCTGAGGTCTGCCATACAGTTCTAAAACTTTACGTGCTTCCAGTCTTCCTTGTTGGTTGATTGAAGGTTTGAAGCCGTCGATCGAGGATGTGGCGACAGTCACTCATTGTCGGCCGTCGCTGTTGCAGAAGCTGGATGTTGGCGCCTTCTTCTCGACACGGTCACCAGACGAAACGGGCTCTTGATGTGCGCCAGCTAATGCTTCCCGTCCGCGACACCATGTCAGAAACTATCATCGCAAGTCGAGCGCAATTACATGCTGCCAAACCCCGAAAGCGCGGCAACTCGCGGGAGCTTCACACCACACACCTGCTCCACTCGCTACTCCAGCCAGACTCACTCATGCTCTGCCCGCGCTCCACGCGGCAGAGTTAACACTACCAAAGATCCTACACACTTTGATTCTTCACACGACCTATCGATGTAATCGTTCGATAGCAGTTTTCCCTAGGCAAGACCCAGCGTAAAAATACAAATAATCTTTACACAACAAACCAATTATACATCGACATAAGTGCATAAATATATATATACAAACAGTAAAACAATTACAACATATAAAGAGACAGAAATGTCATATCTTGAGGTAACAAAACAAGGAAAAAAAATAATAGTACAATAGATGGAAATAGGAGGATATGCATTTCCGGCGTTACACGTGCCCCACATTGTCTGAGGATGTTCGTGTAACGTAAACAGACTCAGAAAATGTCCCAAAAGAGAAACAGCGGAAATGCATATGCTCAAAACATCAACAAAATTTAGCATTTGTCTAATTAACCATAAATCAATTTTTAGACCATAATAATTGAGTGGAGACACTCCTAATCTTATTCCACTCTGTCATCTTGCACAAAATAAAACAGGTTGACAACATATTAAAATTCATAGAAAATATAGAAAATGGTTAAGCTATTCCAAAATCATTAAAATTCGTAACACTATGAGAAATGGAATACTATTTGCAAAATTAATTAGAGTGCATGGTCATAAAAACAGGTAGATCAAAATACGCAAATAAATAATTGAATAGACTACACATTTTGTATAACCTTTTCATAATTAATATTCTCGTCACGAGAATCTATTTAACGCTAAACAAGAAAATAATGTACAGCAGATCGACAAAAACATAAATATTAACAGCAGAATTCTTTCACATCAGCTGTCCGGGAAGAAAAACAACTCCGCCTTCCGTACTCGCAAGTACAAAGAATGCCGACAGCGGCACAAGAGCCAACAGCGGCACAAGAGCCGACAGCGGCTCCGCCTTGCCAGTATTGTCGCGCCCGCCTGTGCGGCACGCTTGATCTCACTCGCCCTTGTTACGGCGTTTCCAGAACGTCCGTTTCATTGAATTCTTTGGGAAAAACTCACTCCCGAGTAATCTCAAGGAGTCCATAAACACTATCACAGTGAATAACTCAACACTGTCCATCATCACACGCATGTACTAGCCTGAAACTTAAAACAGCGTCTAAGTACATCGGCAATGACTAGTAAATCACATATTTATGAAATCTTACAGCTATTTACAAAATCATATTTACATTCCTTAATCTACTGTGACTCAGCTGAAAACTTAAACTAGCAGCTTGGATTTTTCAGTTGATTAGATCATGATTAAATTGATTAAAATTAAATTGATTAATCAAAATTAATTACTTATTAATTACAACTTCTTTAATGACCTTGGTCAGTCAAAAGCATGGCAATCTAGCAAATCGTTAAATCTTACACTCTATTTTACATACTGTATAAATTACCCATTGTGTGGTATTAATCGATCCTAGGTTGGTACAATTTCAAGTCTACAATGTTCCGTATACCTAATAGTTTTCCAGAGCTTGGATACTCTAAGCAATAAGCATTTGTGTGAGGTATACCAATGACTTTATATGGTCCATTATAAACAAACTTAAATTTAGAGATTTCATGGTCTAACTCGCTCGATTTCTCATGAGCTTTTACAAGTACTAAGTCTCCGATTGCAAACTTAGCAAAACGCGCTTTAGCGTCATGACGACGTGAGCGAGCATCGGCTTTTAGCTTCATTACTTCTCGCAAACGATCTTTTTTCACACCAATACTAATGTCAATCCGTGGAGGGAATTTGATTATCTCTTCCACTAAACTTTTACTTCTGTCATCCAACAGGATTTCCTCTGGAGAAAATCCCGTAGATTCATGTCTCAAGGTGTTCATAATTCTCTCAAATACTGCTACATATTTGCCCCATGCCCTATGGTTGTGATGGCAATAGGTCCGGCAAAGTCGGCCTAGCTCGCGCATATACCTTCTGGACTCGGGTTTTCACCATATTTAAACAACCGTCCTCGTTCTGATGACGACGTAGATTCTTACAGACGTTCATTATTAATTTACGTCCCTCAACTTCTTTAAAATAGTATAATTTGACCACTCCATCTGCCTCATCTTTCAATAGACCTTGATTAGACTCGGGCAACCGCGACAGCGCATCCGCTACGCAATTGTCGGTCCCTTTTACGTAACAGATGTCATAGTTAAATTGCTGTAAATACAACGACCACCTAGTCAGTCTTTCGTGAAGTAGTTTACAATCCTTCAGATAAGTGAGCGCCTTATGGTCCGTATGAACAATCACCTTACGGTCCCATAGGTAACCCTTGAACTTCTAGAATCCCCACATGATAGCGAGACACTCTTTCTCAGAAATCGTGTAGTTTCGCTCACTTTTTGATAAAGTTCGACTCGCGAACACTATCGTCCGGTGTTCCTTATCCTCTCCTTTACCAACTTCTTGGAACAGTTATACCCCCACCCCGGAATTCGACGAATCCGTTCCCAGATGGAAGGGTAGCGATAAATCAGGATGAAATAGTATGTTAGATCTTAACAACTCTTCTTTTAATCTCTCGAAAGCGGTCTGACACCCGTCAGCCCACACAAACGGAACATTTTTGCGTAAGAGGTTATTCAAATTTTCATCATTAAACACTTGTCCTTTTACAAATTTACGGTAAAATCCTGTGAGCCCTAGAAAACTTTTTAACTGTTTCCTAGACTTGGGTGGAGGACAATTCCTTATTGCCTCTAGTTTCTCTGGGTCTTTCGTAATACCAGCAGTGGTAATTACATGCCCTAAAAATTTCAGTTCCTGCTTCAAAAATTCGCATTTCTTTAGCTTTAGAGTCATTCCGCCACGGCGCCATGCTCTAAAAACTTCATCTAACAGGTCACAATGGTCATGCCAAGTGGCATTGGCCAACAATAGGTCGTCAACATATACAGTTAATCTTGAACTCAAAGCCGGTCCTAGCTCTTTATCTAGGGCCCTGATGAATACGGACACAGATATATTAAGTCCAAACGGCAGTACTCTATACTGATAACACCTGCCCGCAAACAAGAAGGCGGTGTATGGCCTAGATTCTTCTTCGAGTTCTATTTGCCAGTAACTAGCCGTCAGATCGAGGCTAGTCATGAACTTAACGTCATGAAAACGTTGCAAAATCTCCTCCATACTCTCTGGTCTGTCTGTTTCGAGTTGAACGACCCTATTCAACGTGCGTGCGTCAATCACAATACGCACACTGCCACCCCGTTTTGCTACAATGACCAAACCGTTATTGTATGGACTCGTACTTCTTTCAATCACTCCCCATTCGATCATCTTATCTATCTCCCGTTGCCCTGCTTCCTTTTTGGACAGCGGTATAGCATACGGTCTCACGAAGAATGGTTCGTGCGGAATTACATGCAACTTGCATCTATATCCTTCCACAAGTCCCGGTTTGTCTGAAAACACACTCTTATTCCTCATTATCACTTCGTACAGGCCTCGTCTTTGTTCGTGTGTTACGTTTGACACACCGTCTACAATACTTTCCAATTCACTTTCTACACTATTGTCAATGCCGAGATTCCTCACATTACAGTAGTTCAAATTCATACCTACGTCAATACCATTCGGCCAGTTAACAATGTGTATAGGCTGGTATTGCCTATGCACACCGTCTCCTGCCTCGTCAAAACTAACTACTATTGTTTTATCTTGGGACGTACATGTTAAAGTTTTGCTTTCGCAATTAATCACTGCACGGTACTTTAATAGCCAATCTAACCCGATAATTACTTCCGTAGTTAAGTCTGGCACGACAACAAACTCTTGCTCAAATCGTGCCCCACATATCTCGAAGTTGACAAAAATCTGTTTTGTGACCGGTTTACTGGCCTTCCCAGTAACACCGATAATTTTCACTCCTGTTACTGGCATAACTACGATGCCGGGTCTGTCTTTCAGTAACTCAAATATTTTCCCAGATACAGCACTCAATTCTGCACCAGTGTCAATCAACACGTTTAGTTGTAGGTCGTGCATATTAACAGACACTACTATCTGTCTACACTTGTCCTCGACTGTTTCTTTATTTTCCCACAGTAAATCCTCGTCTATATCCAGGTCATTCCAGAAAAAACCATCCGGCTTTGATCCTAAATCCGGTTTATCTGGCGGCTTTTTCAGCCTCTGTTCACATACAGTTTTAATTTCAACACGTCTGTCCTGAGGCTTAGTCTGTAGCTTCGCCTCCAATACCGAAACCTTTTCCTGTAACTCGTCAACTAGTGAGTGTTGCATTGCTATCAATTCACTAATTGTCACCTTCGTTGATTCCTCTTTAGTCAGATTGATCTCATCTGCCAATCTACCTGGAGAAATGTGCCCAGTAGTATTTGCAATTACTTCCTCTAGATCTGCGCAACCCACACTTCTATCGTCTGACCGTATAATGTCAGCTCTAACCTCATACACGCTGTAATCTATGTGCTTTTCTACCAATTGTGTCCGGCTATCAGTAAAATTTTCGTAATCTTTCTCCTTAATACTGTCGCAATGTTTAAACTGGATGTTCGCATCGGATGGGTCGGCTACTTCTACCACTACAACTTTCGGTAAAGTCTGCCGGTTAGGGCCAGAACTTTCCATTACTACTTCAACATTCAACTCCTGCGGGACGAAACACGACGCATCTTGCTCGTGCGCCCCATTAACATCAACTATTTCTAGTAAAGTCTGCCGGTTAGGGCCAGAACTTTCTATCACTTCACAACTACTACCTTCCTGTGGGACGAGACGCGGCAAATCCTGCCCGCGCTCCCTATAAACACTTCTCCCGTACAGGCCCCTATAATCTCTTAGTTCGTCGTATAAGCGACCGAACTGCCTTAACCAGACCTCATCCCTCTCCGCATCCCCTCGCTCAATGACGGACGTTTTATCCGACATCTGATATTCTCTCAACACTTGCGAATCATTCTTAAACTCAATCTCCAGTTCCACTGTGGGTGTTACAGCTGCCACTTTATAATCGATTTCCGGAACACTACTTAAATTGTTCTCACTGACAGTGAATGTATTTTCTACTGCCGTGTATACAGCTGATCTACTACTTGTGGGCGCACTCCTTTCTCTTACCACTGGCACACTCTCCCGCCGTTGATTATTCCATACGGAATTTTCATAACGACGACACCTGGGTTTTCTCTTGTTATTGGGCCTCCAAATTTTTCTCCACGCCCGGTCGGCCCCTCACCGGCGCGGCTAATGGTTTCCCTGTCTCGTCCCAGCAGATACGCTCCCTGGATGCTGCTGAGGCGGCTGATCACACCCTCTGGCGTTATTACTATTCTGTGAAGCCCGTATCACGTTAGTATGATACTGGTTTCCGTCATTCCTGTTATTATTTGCATTGTACCGATTGTTATTACGGTCCGAACCATTATTGTTATTGCTGCCATGGTTGCGGTATGCATTATTCCCATGGTTATCGTTGTTGTGGTTGCTGTGGTACCCGTTGTTGTTACCACGGCCTCTACCACTGTCGCAATTATTGCGCCAATTGTCCTCGTCCTCCACTCTTTTCAGGAAATCATTTATTGTCCTGTAATTGCTTCCTATGTAGCGTTTTGTATCATCTGGAAGCTTCATGTAGAGTTCCCAGACTATTTCGGATTCCGTGCGGCGATCACGCAAATATTCCAACTTGCGGATCCAGCCCTCACAAAATTCCTTCATCGAGCCGCGCGAATTCGCATCGAAAGGCCTCGATACGACAAATTCGCGCCAGACACTTTGCTGTTTTTGCTCTGACCAGTATTCAGCCAGAAACCAATTTTTAAACTCGTCAAAAGTCAGGTTCGTAATGTTGAGGTTTAAGCCCCAACGCTTGGCATCACCAGCCAACACATCAATAACCGCATTAATTTTTCTCTCATTAGTCCATGATCTGGGTAAAACCCTTTCACAATTCTTAATGAAATCCGTCGCGTGTATACCGCCTTTTTTCAAGGGGTCGAACCGCTCCTCTTTCGTCAACAATTCCGAACTATGTGCATAGACTGGCACATAGCTCTGTTTTTCGTCAAGTTTCTTTTCTAATTTCGACACTCTCGTAATTACTTGGCAAGTGGTTGTCGCAAGCGTTTCTACTTCCCTTTTTTTCTCTTCGCAGGTATTAGCCTGCTTCGTCACTTTGGTATCTACTTCGGATACTAAAGCCTTTAAAGTTTCCACCTTCTTTTGATCCTCTTTTTTCACTAATTGAATTTGTTCCGTCACCTTATTCTCGATGATCGGAGCAACTGATTCTCCTACACTTTTCTTGATTCTGCTAATTTCGGAATTAAAACGAGTATTTATGCTCGCAATTTCCGCCTGAACGCCTATCATTTCCTGTTTAAGATTACCGATTTCGGTATTAATTACAACAATATCTTCTTTGATTTTATCAACTTTTGTGTTAACCACTCCAACATTGTTGATAACAACGTTAATAGCTTTGTTCTGATTGTCTAGCATCCGTTCAAATTTTTCAGAATGAGCTTCTTGCTTGGCAGCCCGAGCTTCTTGCTTGGCAACCTGAGCTTCTTGTTTGGCAGCCTGATCTTCTTGCTTGTCCGATTGACTCTTGATTTCGTTAATCAAAACATTCAATAAATCAGTTAAATTCCCGGAAACTACCGGTTTTACTTCCGTAGCGGCTTCCTCTTTAATTGTCCCCCCGTATTCGTCATCAAGGGATTCAGATTTGATTTTCACTTCCGATTCCGAAACATTTTCTAAAGTTTGGAATTCCATTTCTGCTCTTTGTTGCGTTTCGGCGGTCGCGTCTTTCATGCTAGCCGCCTGCCCCTGAACAATGGGTACCGCGGTGCGCGTTTCCCACTGTTCGACCGATTGTTCCGTATCCAAGTCTACCAAATTTTGGCAATTGTTGGCTTCACTCATTTTAATAATTTTCAATATAAATGCCAAATCTCAAATATAATTAGGATTACTCCCACTACTTATTCTCGCTGACGTAACGGCCTGTACGTAACCAGTACTTTGTTACGAGATTTGCACAATACAAAATTCGTGTCCAGAACAACCTCAAAATTGAAGATTGTCCTGTCACCAGGTCGCCACGTGTAACCTCCCCCTCACTTATCGACCTTAATGACAGTGAAAAATTAAACCACGTGTACCTAATGGAAATTTGGGAAAAGCAATCGTCACCGAAGTTAATCTGTCGGTAAAGAGGGAGGAAAGGGTTACATCTAAATGAAAGGAAAAATGCAAATGAAACTGGTGGAAATTAATTTTGAAAAGGGGTAAAGTTAATGAAGAAAGTAAATGTGCGGCCGTTACGTTAACAATTAACTAGCGGTAATTAGATATTTGAGATTTGGGGGAAATTACGGTCGCCAGTCCTAAGGACAATTACTATAGTAACTGAAAAAGAAAGGTAATTACACATATAATTAGCACTAGAAGCGTGGTGACTGAAGTTTAACACGTGTAGTGTGAAAACTGAAAGTTTGTCAGAAGTAATAACTTTCGCTGCACTCTGACTTAATTTAGCAAAAGAATTAATAAAACCGGAAAACCGAAAGTTAATTTAGTGACTGAAATTAACAAGAAGCTTTCTTTCTTAAGCACATCGAAATTCAGCAAAATACGGTTAGTCTTGGACTACCTCAACAATCATTTCAAAAGCTACTTGAATCTACGCAGTTTAGAAATAAGAGATTTAGCTTTGAACTTGAATTAAATGATTCTGAACAATTAACAATAGTAAAATTTAGTACGTACCAAGCTGAGCTGCAGTCACAGGTAAGCTAAAATACGGTAACAAAACTCGCACTCTTAATTTGTGCTTGCGTAATCTAGATATTGTAGCCAGCTATGAATACTTAAACTGAACTTTGAAATTAAAGCAGTGAAATGGAATTATGCTGGCGTTTGAATTTCAACGACACTCGGGTTCATTTCGGAAAAGGAAGGGACCCTGCTTGGTAATGCACTTGGGACAATGAGCAACAAAGGTTCATGCTAAGTTGCTGTAATTTTGTGATGCAACAATTTTAAAAGCTGAGGTCTGCCATACAGTTCTAAAACTTTACGTGCTTCCAGTCTTCCTTGTTGGTTGATTGAAGGTTTGAAGCCGTCGATCGAGGATGTGGCGACAGTCACTCATTGTCGGCCGTCGCTGTTGCAGAAGCTGGATGTTGGCGCCTTCTTCTCGACACGGTCACCAGACGAAACGGGCTCTTGATGTGCGCCAGCTAATGCTTCCCGTCCGCGACACCATGTCAGAAACTATCATCGCAAGTCGAGCGCAATTACATGCTGCCAAACCCCGAAAGCGCGGCAACTCGCGGGAGCTTCACACCACACACCTGCTCCACTCGCTACTCCAGCCAGACTCACTCATGCTCTGCCCGCGCTCCACGCGGCAGAGTTAACACTACCAAAGATCCTACACACTTTGATTCTTCACACGACCTATCGATGTAATCGTTCGATAGCAGTTTTCCCTAGGCAAGACCCAGCGTAAAAATACAAATAATCTTTACACAACAAACCAATTATTCATCGACATAAGTGCATAAATATATATATATATATATATACAAACAGTAAAACAATTACAATATATAAAGAGACAGAAATGTCATATCTTGAGGTAACAAAACAAGGAAAAAAAATAATAGTACAATAGATGGAAATAGGAGGATATGGATTTCCGGCGTTACAAGGTGTTTTAGCTGCTGTCGCGGCTAATCCGCACGTCAGTAGCAGACAAATTGCGAGAGAATCGGGACTCTCAAAAACGTCGGTGTTGAGAATGCTACATCAATATCGATTGCACCCCTACCATATTTCTATGCACCAGGAATTGCATGGCGACGACTTTGAACGTCGTGTACAGTTCTGCCACTGGTCACAAGACAAATTACGGGACGATGACAGATTTTTTGCACGCCTTCTATTTAGCGACGAAGCGTCATTCACCAACAGCGGTAACGTAAACCGGCAGAATATGCACTATTGGGAAACGGAAAATCCACGATGGCTGCGACAAGTGGAACATCAACGACCTTGGTGAGTTAATGTATGGTACGGCATTATGGGCGGGAGGATAATTGGCCCCCATTTTATCGATGACAATCTAAAAGGTGGAATGTACGCTGATTTCCTACGTAATGTTCTACCTATATTACTACAAGATGTTTCACTGAATGACAGAATGGCGATGTACTTCCAACATGATGGATGTCCGGCACATAGTTCGCGTGCGGTTGGAGCGGTATTGAATAGCATATTTCATGACAGGTGGATTGGTCGTCGAAGCACCGTACCATGGCCCGCACGTTCACCGGATCTAACGTCCCCGGATTTCTTTCTGTGGGGAAAGTTGGAGGATATCTGCTATCGTGATCCACCGACAACGCCTGACAACATGCGTCAGCGCATTTGTCAATGCATGTGCGAACATTACGGAAGGCTCACTACTCGCTGTTGAGAGGAATGTGAATGTGAATAAATTGTGTACGATTACTTTTGGAACTTCTACACCTATAAGTAACTATACCCACGCATGTTTGTTAACTTTTAATTACATTAAATTGTTTTTTAAGTTAATATGCCTAATATCCACGTAAAAAGATCTGTCGACGTACGAGTGTAAGGAACTAACTATTGTCAATGTAAGTATCGTGGTTTACAGTAGCATGTACGTAATGACTGGGGATCTTTTCAAAATCCATCTGTTTGTATCAGTCCTACTTGAACTTCAGGAACAGTCTACTGCAGACAGAAATGGTACTGATGTCTAGTTTCTCTCGTGTTCCACGGTATCATTCGAGGAGGATCCCGTCGACAACGAGGTTATTAGAGACAGAGCAGAAGCTCGGATTAAGGGAGGATAGAGAAGGAAATTGGCCATGCTCTTTTCGAAGGAACCATCCCGGCATTTGCATAAAGCAGTTTAGGGAAAGCACGGAAAACTTAAATTAGGATAGACGGACGTGGGATTGAACAATCGTCCTTCCGAATGCGAGTCCAATGCAGTACCCCGCTCGGTCGGTACCATTCAAACCAAAGTTACTTGTTCATGAACCGAATAACGGCATACACAGTATGTAACCCACATTTGTAATAAATGTTGTGGGGAGGTTCCCACGAACGTACAAGGGCTATCCGAGAAGTAACCTCCATTTCCATGCAGCATGCAATGTTGTGACTAGTTGTGGTGGTGGGGGGACGTAGAGCGGAAGCAGTAGGTGTGTCTTTGTCTGCTTAGAGCTGAGAAAGTGAGAAAACCACATGGCTTCTCGGTCGCCTACACTAGGCGCTCAGCATAAGACTTACAACTGAAAATCCCTTAAGATGTGGAATCCATCCTGCAATATCGGTTAGTGACAAAACATCTACGTATAGTTGACATTTATCATAAAAACTATACGGTATACAGACCAAAAGTGACAAGGGAAGTGCGTCAATCGCGTCATTTGATCGTCTAATTAAGAGTGGTAGGAAAAATGTTCATGTTGATGGGAGAATTGGTCGTCTGTCTGTAATCAATAAAACAGGTATAGAAACTTTTGACACGAAAAAGCCGTGAAAACTGGCGTTACACAATATATCAATGTCTCAACTTTCAGATATATTTCCGCGTATTTCTCGGACCATTTCGCGTGATACTATGATCAAACAGTTAGTCTGCCACAAGTTCTGTGCTCCAAATCGTCTTCCTGAGAACGCAATACGCAACAGATGACAGCGTCGACAGCTTTTCTAGTCTTTACTTTTCGTTACGATGTGGAAGGAAAAGGCCTTCAGAAAAGAAAAGCGAGCAGTGGCGAGACACGAATTGCCTGTGCTTACGCGTAGGCAAAATGAGTCAATGGTGTGGGGTCATACTGCTTCATCCGGAATGTCTCCTCTTCCTCCTCCTCCTCCTCCTCCTCCTCCTCCTCCTCCTCCTCCTTCCCCCCCCCCCCCCCCCCCCCCCCCCGACTGAAAATATAAAATATACGGATATCCGTGTTCCAGAAAAATAATGTCTACAGTTTTTGTGGACGTTATAGGAAACGTGTTTATGCATTTTAATTTCACATTAACTACAAAGGGAAACAATAACACTAGTCAACAGCCATTTTGCATCTGGGATATGTAGTATGTATTTTGGTGTGTATAATCCGTATATACCTTTCAAAATGTTATAGCACGTACCATTTTTGAGTTTTTAAAGGTTTTTTATTTTTCGTGTTCAGTATATCGCTTTTTGCTGTTCTTCTGTTTTGATGTTTGTTTGTTTTTGATTTGCAGAGGAGAGCTAAAAGATCTACAAATCGTCAGTAAATGGTTGGTGTGGTAATTCAGCGGCGTGAAAGAGATCCCAATCACTTAAAACAAAAGTTTCCCAAATTAAGTGAGGCAAAGCTGAAAGAGGGTATATTTCTTGGACCACAAATAAGAAAATTGCTGAAAGATCCAACCTTTGATACCAGACTCACAGGTATCAAAATAGCTCCTTGGTATTTTTAAAGCAATTTCGTAGGGCTTTTTGGGTAACAGAAAAGACAAAAACTATGTCACCATTGTGAATGATCTGTTGGACAACAATAAGAATATGGGGTGTAGAATGTCGGTTAAAATTCATTTTTTACATTCTCACCTTGATTTCTTCCCTGAAAATTTGGGAGCCGTAAGCGATGAGCATGGTGAACGCTTTCACCAAGACATTCTTACCATGGAACATCGTTACCAAGGCCATTGGAGCCCTTCTATGATGGGTGACTACTGCTGGAGTGTTGTTAGGGAGAGTGATAAAACGGCAAACAAAAGGAGAGCTCCGTCGTCGCAGTTTTCAAAAACCAAACACGATTAAAGGTGAAAATATCTTTCAAACTAGAATGAGATTTTCACTCTGCAGCGGAGTGTGAGCTGATATGAAACTTCCTGGCGGATCAAAACTGTGTGCCGTACCGAGACTCAAACTCGGGACCTTTACCTTTCGCCCCAAGCACGACTCACGCCCCTTCCTCACACCTGTACTTCCGCCAGTACCTCGTCTTCTACTTTCCAAACTTCACAGAAGCTCGTAGGAGAGCTTCTATCGCCGGCTCGGTAGCTCAGCATGTTCGGTCAGAGGGTTAGCTGCCCTCTGTAATAATAATAATAATAATAATAATAATAAAACTGAGTTAAGGGATCAACGACGAACTTCAACGGGTGTCTTACGACGTCCGCCCCGAGCAGATGCAACGAACGAAAGCAAAAAAAAAAAAAATAATAAAAAAAAAATGCCTCACTGAGGCACTACGCCAATCGAAACTTGCAAAAGTGCACACAGATCCTATCCCACACACGGAATTGGGAGGACCCAGGATGGCTGGAAATATCGTGATATGCAACTTCAGCCAAGAACACACTGCATACGGCGGCAACATGACAAGGATGACTGTAGTCACCCAACTGTATTCGACAGCTGACCACAAGACTGCTGCAGTGGCCCTGACGTATTATTTATGTACCGAGTCTCGCCTATAACGAGTTTCGTTCTCGTTTACGCGTCGGCGCCTAAATTGTGCATGTTACGAGAGCTGTCTGCTGTGTAGTTTGACATCTTAACTGGTGAAAGTGAAGTTATGAGGGAACATCCTTCTTCAAAGCTGAAATATACTAATAGAATTAAGTAATTTGCAATAACAATAACAATCATTAATGACTAGTCCAAATAAATCAGGCGATACTGAGGGAATTACGAAAGGAAATTAAACACTACACATAGTAGATTAATTCTGCTATTTAGGCAGCAAAATGATTGTGGTTGGACTAGACGGAATAGAAAATGCAGACAAGCTATAGCATGAAAAGCGTGTCTAAAAAAGGAATTCTGTTAATATCAGTCCAAAAATTGAAGAGTTCAGGTATTTTTTCTGAATCTATTTTCAGGCGTTTAGCCTTACACGGAAGTAAAATGTGGACAATCGAAAGCTCAGACAAGAAGAGAATAGTAGCTATGAAATTTGACTCTACAGATCTTGAAGATTAGACGGATAGATCAAATTACTAGTGATGAGGTAATGCATCCAACCGGGAAAAAAGAAATTTTTGACTCAGTTTGTCTAAAAGATTGGATTAATTCATAGGACATACCACGAAGCATCTGGGAACTGGCAGTTTGACTGTGGAGGGAAGTGTGGGGGATAAGAATTGTAGAGGGAGGCCAATGTTCGAATGTAGGACACTGGTTCAGATAGATGTGGGCAGTACTTAGGAACAGATGAAGAGGCTTGCATAGACTAGACTAGCGAGGAGAGGTGCTTCAAACCAGTCTTCCGACTGACGACAACAACAACAACAGCAAGAATAACAACAACGACCAAAGTAAATACACTGCTGAGAGTTGAAAGAACAGGAAAAGTATTGTCCAAACACTTCAAAACGTCGACGTTTATTTGCTCGAGAAGATATAAACACAAAGACATATCAAATACACTACTGGCCATTAAAATTGCTACACCATGAAGAAATGCGGATGATAAACGGGTATTCATTGGACCAATATATTATACTAGAACTGACATGTAATTACATTTTCACACAATTTGGGTGCATAGATCCTGAGAAATCAGTACCCAGAACAACCACCTCTGGCTATAACAACGGCCTTGATACGGCTGGGCATTGAGTCAAACAGAGCTTGGATGGCGTGTTCTGGCACAGATGCCCATGCAGCTTCAACACGATACCACAGTTCATCAAGAGTAGTGACTGGCGTATTGTGGCGAGCCAGTTGCTCGGACACCATTGACCAGACGTTTTCAATTGGTGAGAGATCTGGAGAATGTGCTGGCCAGGGCAGCAGTCGAACATTTTCTGTATCCAGAAACGCCCGTACAGGACTTGCAACATGCGGCGTGCACTATCCTGCTGAAATGTAGGGTTTCGCAGGGATCGAATGAAGGGTAGAGCCACGGGTCGTAACACATCTGAAATGTAACGTCCGCTGTTCAAAGTGCCGTTAATGCGAACAAAAGGTAACCGAGACGTGTAACCAATGGCACCCCATACCATCACGCCAGGTGATACGTCAGTATGGCGATGACGAATACAATCTTCCAATATGCGTTCACCGCGATGTCGACAAACATAGATGCGGCCATCATGATGCTGTAAACAGAACCTGGATTCATCCGAAAAAATGACATTTTGCCATTCGTGCACCAGGTTCGTCGTTGAGTACACCATCGCAGGCGCTCCTGTCGTGATGCAGCGTCAGGGTAACCGCAGCCATGGTCTCCGAGCTGATAGTCCATGCTGCTGCAAACGTCGTCGAACTGTTCGTGCAGATGGTTGTTGTCTTGCAAACGTCTCCATCTGTTGACTCAGGGATCGAGACGTGACTGCACGATAGGTTACAGCCATGCGGATAAGCTGCCTGTCATCTCGACTATTAGCGATAAGAGGCCGTTGGGATTCAGCACGGCATTCCGTATTACCCTCCTGAACCCATCGATTCCATATTCTGCTAACAGTCATTGGATCTCGACCAACGCGAGCAGCAACGTCGCGATACGATGAACCGCAACCGCGATAGGCTACAATCGGACCTTTATCAAAGTCGGAAACGTGATGGTACGCATTTCTCCTCCTTACACGAGGCAGCACAACAACGTTTCACCAGGCAACGCCGGTCAACTGCTGTTTGTGTATGAGAAATCGGTTGGAAATTTTCCTCATGTGAGCACGTTGTAGGTGTCGCCACCGGCGCCAACCTTGTGTGAATGCTCTGAATAGCTTATGATTTGCATATCACAGCATCTTCTTCCTGTCGGTTAAATTTCGCGTCTGTAGCACGTCATCTTCATGATGTAGCAGTTTTAATTACCAGTAGCGTAATACTCAGAAGGCAGTAAACAGTGTCATTTTACTTTATACTTTTACTTTTGTATCTTGTTTTGTTTATAATGTTATAGGACCATTTTTCGGAATAGCCTTGGAACATATACAAATTCACAAGATTCAAATTAGAGGCCCACTCTCGACATGCGTAATTAGTTGATCTAAATGTACGAGAGGTCGTTACTGAAACAGTTTAAAACCTACTTCCACGCCACTGGGAAGTAAGGAAACGATATGGAAGCAAACGGCGCCACGGCCGGTGAACCGAACGCTGGGATGACCAGGCAACCCGTTGCGCTTCTTCTGCTGCCGTGCGAAGTCCACATCAGGGAGAGCTTTCTGCAGCGAACACTTGTGAGAATACACTGATATGAAACTTCCTGGCAGATAAAAACTTTGTGCCCGACCGAGACTCGAACTCGGGACCTTTGCCTTTCGCGGGCAAGTGCTCTACCATCTGAGCTACCGAAGCACGACTCACGCCCGGTACTCACAGCTTTACTTCTGCACCTCGTCTCCTACCTTCCAAACTTTACAGAAGCTCTCCTGCGAACCTTGCAGAACTAGCACTCCTGAAAGAAAGGATACTGAGGAGACATGGCTCAGCCACAGCCTCGGGGATGTTTCCAGAATGAGATTTTCACTCTGCAGCGTAGTGTGCGCTGATATGAAACTTCCTGGCAGATTAAAACTGTGGTAGAGCACTTGCCCGCGAAAGGCAAAGGTCCCGAGTTCGAGTCTCGGTCGGGCACACAGTTTTAATCTGCCAGGAAGTTTCATATCAGCGCACACTCCGCTGCAGAGTGAAAATCTCATTCTGGAAACATCCCCCAGGCTGTGGCTAAGCCATGTCTCCGCAATATCCTTTCTTTCAGGAGTCCTAGTTCTGCAAGGTTCGGAGGAGAGCTTCTGTAAAGTTTGGAAGGTAGGAGACTAGGTACTGGCAGAAGTAAAGCTGTGAGTACCGGGCGTGAGTCGTGCTTCGGTAGCTCAGATGGTAGAGCACTTGCATGCGAAAGGCAAAGGTCCCGAGTTCGAGTCTCCGTCGGGCACACAGTTTTAATCTGCCAGGAAGTTTCACCTGTGAGAATGTTTTATGAGATGGAGCAAGGAGGGACGTCAGCAGAAAGCACTGTTGTCCGCCGAACGTAGACTCGACTTATGGAACGGACACTGAAGATCTCTATCGGGCAGGTGAAAAGAGAGCCTCCAGTAAAACTATGGAACACCAGTAAATGTGCGGCTCGCTCTTACACAAAAGGCTTTGTTTAATAAAATACGGAAGATGGACGACAGTTCCGCACCCAAAGACTGGAAAGTTGCATAGGTCACACCAATATTCAAGAAAGGTAGTAGGAGTAATCCACTAAATTAGAGGTCCATATCGTTAACGTCGTCATGCATCAGGATTTTAGAACATATATTATGAATTACCTCGAAGAAAACGGTCTATTGACACACAGTCAACATGGATTTAGAAAACATCGTTCCTGTGAAACACAACTAGGTCTTTATTCACATGAAGTCTTGAGTGCTATTGACAAGGGATTTCAGATCGATTCCGTATTTCTGGATTTGCGGAAGGCTTTTGACACTGTAACACACAAGCGGCTCGTAGTGAAATTGCGTGCTTATGGAATATCGTGTCAGTTATGTGACTGGATTTGTGAATTCCTGTCAGAGACGTCACAGTTCGTAGTAATTGACGGAAACTCATCGAGTAAAGCAGAAGTGATTTCTGGCGTTCCCCAAGGTAGTGATATAGGCCCATTGCTGTTTCTTATATATATAAACGATTTTGGAGACAATCTGAGCAGCCGACTTCGGTTGTTTGCAGATGACGCTGTCGTTTATCGTCTAATAAAGTCATCAGAAGATCAAAACAAACTGCAAAACGATTTAGAAGAAATATCGGAATGGTGCGAAAAGTGGCAGTTGACCCTACATAACGAAAAGTGTGAGCTCATCCACATGAGTGCTAAAAGGAATCCGTTAAACTTCTGTTACACGATAAATCAGTCTAATCTAAAAGCCGTAAATTTAACTAAATACCTAGGTATTACAATTAAGAAAAACTTAAATTGGAAGCAACGCATAGAAAATGTTGTGGGGAAGGCTAACCAAAAACTGTGTTTTATTGGCAGGACACTTAGAAAATGTAACAGACCTACTAAGGAGACTTCCTACACTACACTTGACCGTCCTCTCGTAGAATACTGCTGCGCGGTGTGGGATCCTTACCAGATAGGACTGACGGAGTACATCGAAAAAGTTCAAAGAAAGGCAGCACGTTTGTATTATCACGAAATATGGGAGAGAGTGTCACAGAAATGATACAGGATTTGGGCTGGACATCATTAAAAGAAGGCGTTTTTCCTTGCGACGGAATCTTCTCACGAAATTCCAATCGCCAACTTTCTCCTCCGAATGTGAAAATATTTTGTTGACACCGACCTACACAGGGAGAAACGATCATCACGATAAAATAAGGGAAATCAGAGCTCGCACGGAAAGATATAGGTGTTCATTCTTTCCGCGCGCTATACGAAATTGGAAAATAGAGAATTGTGAAGGTGGTTCGATGAACCCTCTGCCAGGCACTTAAATGTGATTTGCAGAGTATCCATATAGATGTAGATGGACGTTGGTTCATCTGGAATTTTCCCAGGGAGACTGTCAATGCTGAAAGGAAGCTTCTTTACTGGTTGATGAAAGAGACCGGAAGAGGCAAGAACGACTATTTCCCGAGGAAACTGATAGGAAGAATTTCACTGGTTAACCAACTTAAACATAGTCCAGGGAAGGGAATTTGCGCTCTCAGAGACGCATTTTTAGCGACTGCAGATCGCAAGAGACAGAATCCAGCCAATCAGGTCTAACTTGTAACGAAAAACGCTGTAAAGCTAGGTTTCCTCGACGGACGCCGTCGCACAGTAAATCTGCAATTCACCTTACTCTTCTCTCCTTCTGTAGAGAGGAGAATGAGGTCGCAATATTTCTCCCAGCAACAGCTACAATGTGTGAGACCGAGGCGCCGCTGCGTGAGATGCAGGGAAAGTCAAATAAGTTTACAAATTTAGCATCTAAGAGTTTCACTCTAACGAGTTATGTTGCAAGTCATGAAACGTTTGCTTCCAAATTCCACAACCGGTACTATGTTACATAATTCTGTGTGTTGCCTTCAACAGTTCTATCCTTTGTTAACCCATTTTGCGACTATTACTCGGTACTTACATGGCTTATTCTCAGTTTTGCCCTGACCCTTGTGTCAGATTAACAGATTTGGGTCCGCAAAGGTTGCCATAAGTAACTGTTTATTAAGATGTTGCCACAGGATGTCTTGATGAAATATTATTAAGAATTAAGCATTTTTATCAAAATTGTGAATTGTTGGGGTGATGAACCAAAGGATTAATATACTGAATTTCATTCAGTTCCACAATCCAAATAAAAGAAAATCACCCACAGTAGGTACAAATTTTTCGGATGTAATGGACCTAAATTTTCCGGTGTCTTTCTTGTGGCAGAATACAGCCAGGAAAAATATCAAGTTCTCATGTTGCCTTCGCAGTGTCTCGCGGAAAAAGCAAGCAATGAAATAAAGATTAAGAAGACATAGGAATAGCGAATTAAGGTATCGTAACAGGAGCGAGCTCGGCGAGAATCGGTTAATGTACGATGATAGAGGCCTCGTTTCTGGGCATGCGCTGACTTCAGCGCACTCGGCATTTTACGAGGGGCGTTTGAAAAGTCCGTGTAATGTCTAAGAGATGGCACCATCGGTGCGTATCGAGGTCATGTTTAGTTAGTAGCATCTTAGGAAAGAACGCACACCAATTTTCAGCCATATTGGTCTATTTATTTGTGTTTGGAATTCGTGTGAATCAAGGAAGTCGAGTGATTGTCAAAAAATTGACGAAAAAGAATTTCATGTGGTGAATGAAAGGAAAAACGCCTCAGGAGACTAAAGAGAAGCTTAATAAACATTACGGTGACTCTGCACCTTCGTTTAGAACAGTTTATAAGTGGTTTCAAAATTTTCAGAGTGGACATATAGGCACAAGTGATGCTGAACGTTCTGGACGCCGTGTGGAGGTTACGACTCTAGAAATCATTGATAAAATCCATGATATGTTGATGGATGACAGAATAGTTAAGGTGCTTGAGATTGCTAGCGCTGTGGGCATCTCGAATGAATGGGTACGTAATAATTTGGATAAACATTTGGACATGAGAAAGCTATCCGCATGGTGGGTTCCGCGATTGCTCACGCTTGACCAAAAACGAAATCGTGTGAAGTATAGCAAGGATGGTTTGCAGCTGTTCAGGAAAAATCCGCAGGACTTTAAGTGTCGTTTCGTCACTGTGGATGAAATATGGATACATTACTAAACTCCTGAGACCAAACAACAATCGAAACAATGGGTTTCCAAGGGAGAATCTGTACCAAAAAAAGGCGAAGACCATTCCTTCGGGCAGAAGGGTTATGGCGACTGTCATTTAAGATTCACAAGGGATAATCCCAATCGACTATCTGGAAAAGGGTAAAACTATTACAGGTGCATATTATTCATCGTTATTGGACCGTTTGAAAACCGAGTTGCAAGAAAAACGTCGGCGATTGGACCGCAAAAAAGTCCTTTTCAATCACGACAATGCACCAGCACACATCTCAGCAGTTGTGGTTCAAAATTAATGGAAATAGGGTTCCAACTCGTTTCACATCCCCCTTATTCTCCAGACTTGGCACCCTCGGACTACTATTTGTTCCCCAATTTGAGGAAATGGCTGGCGGGACAAAGATTTTATTCAAATGAGGAGGTGATTGCAGCAACTAATAGTTATTTTGCAGACTTGGACAATTCCTATTACTGGGAACGGATCAACAAATTAGAACAGCATTGGATGAAGTGTATAAGTCTAAAAGGAGACTTTGTCGAAAAATAAAAAAAGGTTTACCCCAAACACGCAAGTAGTTTTTATTTTTGCACGGACATTTCAAACGCACCTCGTACAACTACACATTCAGCACTGTCAATCGACAATTAGCATCATTGAGTCACGACGTGGTTGGCAGCTGATTTACACGCTGGCACACGAAGCACAGCCACCACTACTAGTCAGTTTTTATCAGGTCTTTTCTGGAAAAGTGTCTCCATATGCCACCGCCCTGCCGCTCCATCCTGCAGATGCCTTCCACTCGACGCCCGCCAGTGCTGTAACCCCTTGTCGAGGCTGGCTGGTTATCTTAACTGCATCTCCAACCACCATGGGCAGTGTGGGGGTAAGACGCAGATGATGTGGCAGAGTTTTTAGTGATACAAGTGTACTTATGTGAGTGTGTGGTACGTACCGCAGTTGATGAGGACAACCTCCGCGTGTAGGATGGCCTCGTGCGGCCGCGACGGATGTTGCCTGGACCACAGCAGCAGGTTCGCCGCCGTCTTGGTCACAGCTGCCACCAGAAAAGCCGTCGCCAGCGAAGGCCGCTGCTGCAACACCGCAACAACAACCACACCACTTCATCCATCCATTCCTTCACAATGTTTCGTATGACCCCATTGGTAAGAGGGACCTTCAGAGTAATCATTGGTTCAAATGGCTTTGAGCACTAAGGGACTTAACACCTGAGGTCATCATCAGTCCCCTAGAACTTAGAACTACTTAAACGTAACTAACCTAAGGACTTCACACACATCCATGCCCGAGGCGGGATTCGAACCTGCGACCGCAGCAGTCGCTCGGCTCCGGATGAAGCGCCTAGAAACGCTCGGCCACCGCGGCCACCGCGGCCGGCAGAGTAATCATTAACAGAGGCAAGTAAATCACACAAACTTAATCTGAACAATGGACAACTGTGTCTCAATGGTAGCAGATGCAAAAAGCTCCATTTCTCAATGTCGAAGGACATACTAAACGCCTCCCAGTTTGAGAACCCAGTAATCCAAACACTGAGCACACCCCTATTCCCACACATGAGGAAGTCAAAAAGGTCATAAAAGTCTCTCCAAAAATAACAAAGCATCTGTGGGAGATGGGATAGTGGCAGAAATACTAAACTAGCTGAAGGAAACACGCATGGGCATATAAATAAAGTAATCCTGGATATAAAGGCTCCTGAAAAACTCCCAGAAACTGGACCACAGCCACTACACATTCCATTCTACTAATAAAGGAAGCGTAACAGAACTTGATAACTATAGAGGAATATCGCTGCTGGTAGTCAAATAATTTTTTTTCCAAGATCCTTGAACGACACATAGCGGAGAGCTTGACATATAGTTATGGGAATATCAAGCAGGTTTCAAAGCATCGAAGTCCTGCACTAAACAGACACAAAACCTCAAAATCATCATCCACATAGCTAGAAAGAACCAGATAGTGGGTAGCTGCATTCTTAAGGTTCCAAAAAGGGTACCACTCCCTTTGGATTAATGAGAGAAACATGATTCAATGAAAAATTCAATACGGACAACACCAAATTCAAAGAGAAGTTTAGAGGACAACTCTCAGAAAATTTCCCAACCAATACAGGTGTGATGCAAGGAGACGGTAGTTCTTAAACATTATTTAACTGAGTCCTGGAAATATTCGGGGAATGGACCGTGTATCTACCAGTAAACACCGGACTGAGGATGGGGATCAAAATAGAATATCTAAGGATCCCATGTCTGGCTTTTGCTGATGACTTGAACTTACTGGCGATCGAGATGCAAGAGACTTCTATGGATCTAAAAGCACTGCATTTAATAGCAGAGAAAACATCAGAAAGACCGAATTCATTACCAGTGTTAAAAACGCCCCTATAATGATGAGAGTCAGCGCTCACAAACATATCCCAAAATCCAAAACTGTGAAGTACTTTGGAGAATGGATGTCAGTTGATATCACTGAAACGGCAGTTCTCAAAGGAAGAATACACAAACTAGGTGGGGCATAGTATGGTTGTAGAACAATGTATGCTTCAAAACACATGTCAATGAATACCAAGCTCAGACACTACAACGCAGTAGTCTGATTGTCAGTACTCTATGTGACAGAGTGCCTATCCCTAACCAATATGGCCAGAATACAAAACGGCGAATTACAAGAAAGGACATTCCTGTGAAAGATAGTGGGACCAAACATCTATCAGACAGGAGGCGATGGTACAAACGTAATGATGAACTCTGCTTGCAACAGTAAAACCTCAGTGATGGTATCAGAACAAGAAAACAAGCTTTCTATGGTCACAAGTACAGAATGAACCCTGACAAGCTGTCCTACAATATCTTCAAAGAAACCTGCACGGGTAAAGGCACTGGATCCCCAGGGATCAAGCAAATAGAGAAATATATACCTTGCAGAATTTCATATTAGGATAGACATAATAACAGGAGTGACTACCATGTAGCTATTGAAATCAAACCCTTCCTAATATTCCTTACAGAAGTTAACCACAGTGAGAAATGGTCCAAGAAATGTAAGATAGAGTTTACCAGCAAAATGAAGGAATACTGGATTCACAGAAAAGCTCAAGGTACGAAAAAGCAAACAGCTACTAAACTTTAGCAGGAAGACCAGGCATGACAGACGACAACTACACAGCAAAAACTAAATCACCGCGGTTCACAGGTGGCTCAAACGAGTTTAAAAATATACTAAGTAAGTGGGGTAAAAAGAATTAGTCAACCTCCACTCCCCCAAACGTCCCCTCTAGCCTTGATAATGGTGAGTAAGGGAATCCACACGTCTTCAGATATGCCATCTCCAGCTGACACCACTGGGTGATGGTTAGATCATGTAGTGATACCTAACTGAAGAGGTGTCGACTGCTACAATTCTCCCACTGTTCTAAATAGTCCCAGCTATTTTCTATGGGATTAAATTCAGATGATTTAGAGGGTCATTCGAGGTACGGTAATGGGTAAACATCAGAGCATGTGGACAGTGTCGCTCACTTAGCCAGAGGACAAACTCTGCACCAGAAATAACGGAGTGTAAGACCGTCTGAAATATGGCTTCTCACAACTCTTAGAAATTCTACAATACATCACAATGAAATAATAAGCGAAATTTGAAAATATGTGTGATCTCAGAAGTATGCAGCGCATCCAATGAAACAACAACATTTTCTGTATCTTAAAAACTACAAAAGTTAATATATTAAAGTGACTAAAAACTTTCACAATGAACGTTAGATCTAACAACTTTTAAACACTTCATGCAATTTCAGTAAACAGAGTCTCAGATCATAGCTTTGCATAATAAATATCATCCCTGAAAGCAACGTATCTGTATATATTTTATTTATTCATTTACTATGTATTTATATTCTACTCATTATGCAAATGTTTTTTGTTAGAACATCATACGAGCATCCTCCATAATAACAAAGACATTTCCTATATGCATTGACCCAAGGGAATGTATTTCGGGTGTGGAAATTGGGGGGCAGTCGGATGGCCTTGAAAAGTAGTTGAAACTAGGCAGTTGAAAGTATAGTAACCCCATTTTCTTACCTATATGAAATTGTTTACATAATAAAGACAAGTCCTTTTTCCCACCATTTTCTTTGCTTAGTAGAGACAGGGGGTGTGACGCATTATCATGTTGGAATTTGAACTTCCCGCCATTTCCTGGGGGGGGTGGGGGTAGGATTGTGGAGGTAGCCCAATTGACCTTCTTCCCACCAAAATTCAAACTTCCCGCCAAAATTCGCCATCTTGATTGACGTCATTGGGGATGTGTCTGTGACGTCACGGCCGCCGTCTTGGATAATGGTACTTTGCGCTAGAACACAGGTTGTTCCAAAACTGACAACAATGTCCTCTGGCAACATATCGGCATGACATCTGAGGAATTAGCACAGGCCCTCAGCTGCAGCAACAACTGTCATCTACACAATGATGTCACGACTCCACGACGTGTGTGGACTCCACAACAGCTGCCTTAACCACCCATGTCAGTAACACTACACCTTCCAGTACCAACTTAGAGTGTTTCCACCCTGTGCAAGTCGACCATTAAGTTTCCTTCGTGGTGCCAGATGCTCTCGCCTATCAGGCATTACTAACTGTACTTATCATTAAATCAATACCACTGAGCGATCTCCTGTGCGTCCGGCTCAATCCAAAAAAACTCCGCCAGGCAAAACCCATCTTTAGTGAGCTCTTTAGTTGGGACATTGTTCGCCAATCCGATAGCAACTGGATTTCTCCAACACACCGCGTGCAAAAGAAAGACGGTTTGGTGATTATAGGGGGGTCTTAACGCTTGCACCATTACAGACAACTGTAGGATCCTGCACATAAAAGACTTTGCACAGCTGCTTAGTGGTGTGCAGGTGTTCAGTGTTCTGCACTGCTGCAAAGCCTATCATCAGCTTCCGATGGCCCCATATGAGGGGATGTTATGGATGTTTCATTCCTGTCCTCATATGCGATCGGAAATTAACATACTACTTAAAATCCATTTTCTCGAGACTGGTGACAGAGACCACCCAAGTCTAAAGACAAATTCGAAACCTTAGCTCAATTTCTTTTGCAGCAACATATGATGAAATATGCAACAAATAGAAAGACATTGCGGCCCCTACTTTTTATTGTAACGCTTTCGAACTTGTTATTTATATAGGAAATACCACAACTATGACCGTTAACGAAATGATGGGTATTTCACCATGGAGCTGACATACAAAGCCGAAAGTAACGTACAAATCAAGTTTTTTTAGCGAATAGATTCTGTAAAATCGTTTGAGAAACATTCTGTCTCCACAGCGTCTTGCTAAGCCTGGCCTGCTCTGGGTGACGTCACACCGAGCGCGCTGCGGCGTTCTTTCGCCGTGCAGGATCTCAACGAATCCACGCAACTTGCCCCAGAGAGGACAGACACAGTTTGCTTCGTCATGTGGGATTGTACAGCTCAGTCCCATTCCTCGAGTAAGGAAACGGCTTGTTTGCACACAGACAGTGCAACAACTGTCAGCGCAATGACCAGTTTTGCTGCTCTCCTTGACACAGCACAACAGAGAGAGGTGCGCCAGCAACACTGGATACAGGAGCTGCACCACTTTTCAAACGAGTGTGGGTTCTGTGTACTGGATCACAATGAACATGACTGTGTGTAGAGGTTCTGAAGAGAGCAAACATTTCCAGTCACGTTGTGAGGTCGATACCTCATATTCAGCAAACCCATCTTTGGGTATCTGGGAGCTAGCGCTCTCTGGAGGAGGAAGGAGTGGAGCGTTAGTCAGAGGCTCCTGTGGAGTCTCGAAGAGGATGGCATGCGAGGTAGAGTGTACTTGTTTTTGTGTTGGCATGACCAGCTTTCCTAGTGTGCGCATGTTCCAGCAGCAGGCCCTGTGTGCTTGACCAGTTGGCATAGAGCTCTACAGCGGTTATTGCAGCGAGCCAGCAATTTGATGATTAGTTTGAGCAGACATTTCCTTACTATGCATGGTCGAAGATAGAGCTTCAACATGGCTCTGAGCACTATGCGAGTAAACTTCTGAGGTCATCAGTCACCTAGAACTTAGAACTAATTAAACCTAACTAACCTAAGGACATCACACACATCCATGCCCGAGGCAGGATTCGAACCTGCGACCGTAGCGGTCGTTCGGCTCCAGACTGCAGCGCCTAGAACCGCACGGCCACTAAGGCCGGCGAAGATAGATCTTCGGATGTGCCATTATCTTTTTAATGTTGAACCAGTGTTAATTCCTTGTCACAGCAGGTCAGGTGCCCGAAGTCTACCTCGGAATATGATGTGCTGTCTGTGGGTTTACATTCTGATCTCATGCCAGGCCCGTTCCTCATAATCATTGTGGTCCAAAGAACTTTTAGAGTAAATTGTTTTGCTAGAAATTTTGGAAATGTAAATAGAATAAACATATAATTGCACTGATTAATAAAAAAAAGATTTAATGCCTGAAGTAAGTAAACTGCTTTTGAAATGCTTTCGAACGTAATGCAAATTTGGTTTCTTAATGTAAATGAGCCTTTTTGTAGAGTCGCACTGTTTTAGTAAGATAAGACTTACTGGTTGAAATTAGTAAACTACTACTTGCAATACTTTTGGAAAGTAAGGCAAAAATTGGATTCTTACTTTGAATTAATCATACATAATATTGCACTGTTTTAACAGAGAAAATTAATTCTTGCAACTAAAAAATTTTTATTGTCAGAAGAAGGGGACTTACGAAAATTTGTAATGTATTGATCTGGTGTACTGTGGTAATGAATTTGGGAAGATATTTTAAAGAAACAAACGATGTTTCAGTTGTTACCCAGTCCTTCCATCCTCTAGTTAATTAACGTCCTTGATAAGGCCATATAATCTTCGTCATTGTCACACACGAGCAAAATTCGTAAATGTTATACACGCCCGACACCTGGCGTAATAGTGTGTTTTACCACTGAGTAAACAACATGATCACCCTCGGTTCACTTATCAGGAAATACAGGCAGCAGCCGTTACATTTCTTATGTGTTAAAACCGACGCCTGTGCTATGTTTCCCAGGTCTCCACGACGTTACGTTTCGACAACGTCACGCAAGGCTGCATGTTGCCCGTGTTGCCCTGATCTGCCTCGATACAGAGTATGTTCAATTGTTACCCCGCTCAGCATGTTCTAGATCTCTCACCCACTGAAAACACTGTCCTGTGTTGCTGAGAGACAGGTATGCATCCACTCGTCAGCCACTACAGTTGAAGACCACTGGCATAGCGTTACACGTTCTGTCGTGTTCTGTCATAAACGCTCTGTTCACCTCAATGCCCAGATGGGTTAGAACCACCTCCAGTAGCTGCAGGTGGCTGCCCAAGTGGAGACCAAACACAGAAAACTTGGCACCAATGCACCGCTCGGTCACCAGCTGTGTGGCTGTCTTCTGTGTCAGTGCGTGGCGCGTTCGGGTTTGGGTTAGGGGCTGCCCAGCCTCACTACTGCATCAATTTGCCCATGACAGATGAAGATGCCAAGTACCTGTAACATACCTAAAGTCATACCTGATCGCTACCAACACCGTGATGCTACTGCAGTGACTAGCTAAAACCTTGGAAAAATGCGACTTCTCCCCAAGTCCCCACCACGCTCGGTGACGATGGCCATACTGGGTAATGTAGAACTTTGATTCATTGCTAAATGCAATGCGACATTATTCATCAGCGGTCCACACACTCCGGTCACGACACCACTCCTACTGCAGCCATTTGTTTCTTAGTGTCAAAAGTAGCCTACACATGGCATGGTAATTCCTAATTCCCTAATCCGGCTGCTGCTAGTCTCTGACCAATGGTGTGGGAACGATAGAGGATGCTGCAGGGAATCCATTACTTGTTCTAGGGTGACAGGTGCATATGTGAAGAGGTTACAGTTTGCTTGATGTACACACAATATGGAGTTCCTCCCTTGTAGTGGCCAAATGTGGTTGATCAGAACCTTGATGACGTTCGTGATGCAGTCCAACACTGGGCCATTCTCACATCTAAATGCCCCAAAAACCTGAATGCACAATTCGACCAGCCGGCCAAATTGAGACTGAAAACGAGGCCCTTTTCAAACTCTGCCAGGTGCTAATAACGCTGTCTCACACGAATATGCAGCGTGTCCATGTTCTTCACAGTGATCTGGACTGAACATGTCTGGTCTGTTCATGTCCCTGAACATGAACAACACTAAGACTCTCTGATGGCCATTCTACCTGTCACAGAGAATTGCAACTCTAATCATCCACATATCGATCATTGGGCATACATCTACAAAATTACACTGACGTCCGATCATGTCTGTTGGGTGCTTTACTTTATTTGTCGGGCACTGTAGGTTATAACCCTTTACCATCTACCGACTTGGGACACTTCACCCTCACCCCCCTTTCCTTTTCCCTGAAGAAATTCTTTTGAAAATTATGTAGTGGTGAGGAGTAGCTGTTACTTTGATTAGTTTAGAAAACTATGTTAATGTCTTTCACCTATTAATTTTCTGTATTTCAATGAAATAATTATGAACCTGTACATTTGCGATGAAACTGAATGAATTCACTCAATAAAAGCCAATTGGGAGCCGTATACTCTAATGTCATTCTACATCTACATCTACATCTATACTCCGCGAGCCACCTTACGGTGTGTGGCGGAGGGTACTTATTGTACCACTATCTGATCCCCCCTTCCCTGTTCCATTCACGAATTGTGCGTGGGAAGAACGACTGCTTGTAAGTCTCCGTATTTGCTCTAATTTCTCGGATCTTTTCGTTGTGATCATTACGCGAGATATATGTGGGCGGTAGTAATATGTTGCCCATCTCTTCCCGGAATGTGCTCTCTCGTAATTTCGATAATAAACCTCTCCGTATTGCGTAACGCCTTTCTTGAAGTGTCCGCCACTGGAGCTTGTTCAGCATCTCCGTAACGCTCTCGCGCTGACTGAATGTCCCCATGACGAATCGCGCTGCTTTTCGCTGGATCATGTCTATCTCTTCTATTAATCCAACCTGGTAAGGGTCCCATACTGATGAGCAATACTCAAGAATCGGACGAAAAAGCGTTTTGTAAGCTACTTCTTTCGTCGATGAGTCACATTTTCTTAGAATTCTTCCTATGAATCTCAACCTGGCGCCTGCTTTTCCCACTATTTGTTTTATGTGATCATTCCACTTCATATCGCTCCGGATAGTAACTCCTAAGTATTTTACGGTCGTTACCGCTTCCAATGATTTACCACCTATGGCATAATCGTACTGGAATGGATTTCTGCCCCTATGTATGCGCATTATATTACATTTATCTACGTTTAGGGAAAGCTGCCAGCTGTCGCACCATGCATTAATCCTCTGCAGGTCCTCCTGGAGTACGTACGAGTCTTCTGATGTTGCTACTTTCTTGTAGACAACCGTGTCATCTGCAAATAGCCTCACGGAGCTACCGATGTTGTCAACTAAGTCATTTATGTATATTGTAAACAATAAAGGTCCTATCACGCTTCCCTGCGGTACTCCCGAAATTACCTCTACATCTGCAGATTTTGAACCGTTAAGAATGACATGTTGTGTTCTTTCTTCTAGGAAATCCTGAATCCAATCACAAACCTGGTCCGATATTCCGTAAGCTCGTATTTTTTTCACTAAACGTAAGTGCGGAACCGTACCAAATGCCTTCCTGAAGTCCAGGAATACGGCATCAATCTGCTCGCCAGTGTCTACGGCACTGTGAATTTCTTGGGCAAATAGGGCGAGCTGAGTTTCACATGATCTCTGTTTGCGGAATCCATGTTGGTTATGATGAAGGAGATTTGTATTATCTAAGAACGTCATAATACGAGAACACAAAACATGTTCCATTATTCTACAACAGATTGACGTAAGCGAAATAGGCCTATAATTATTCGCATCTGATTTATGACCCTTCTTGAAAATGGGAACGACCTGCGCTTTCTTCCAGTCGCTAGGTACTTTACGTTCTTCCAGCGATCTGCGATAAATTGCTGATAGAAAGGGGGCAAGTTCTTTAGCATAATCACTGTAGAATCTTAAGGGTATCTCGTCTGGTCCTGATGCTTTTCCGCTACTAAGTGATAGCAGTTGTTTTTCAATTCCGATATCGTTTATTTCAATATTTTCCATTTTGGCGTCCGTGCGACGGCTGAAGTCAGGGACCGTGTTACGATTTTCCGCAGTGAAACAGTTTCGGAACACTGAATTCAGTATTTCTGCCTTTCTTCGGTCGTCCTCTGTTTCGGTGCCATCGTGGTCAACGAGTGACTGAATAGGGGATTTAGATCCGCTTACCGATTTTACATATGACCAAAACTTTTTAGGGTTCTTGTTTAGATTGTTTGCCAATGTTTTATGTTCGAATTCGTTGAATGCTTCTCTCATTGCTCTCTTTACGCTCTTTTTCGCTTCGTTCAGCTTTTCCTTATCAGCTATGATTCGACTACTCTTAAACCTATGATGAAGCTTTCTTTGTTTCCGTAGTACCTTTCGTACATGATTGTTATACCACGGTGGATCTTTCCCCTCGCTTTGGACCTTAGTCGGTACGAACTTATCTAAGGCGAACTGAACGATGTTTCTGAATTTTTTCCATTTTTGTTCCACATCCTCTTCCTCAGAAATGAACGTTTGATGGTGGTCACTCAGATATTCTGCGATATTCGCTCACTAAAAGTCCCTGATGAAGGTGTGAAAGTATATCGGTAGGGTGCATATTCAAACTCGTGTAACAAATATAAAAAGAAATTAGAATTATACATTAATACCTTCAGCTGCTGACGGGCGTTGATATATATCAACGGGAACAGGTGAAAATGTGTGTCCCGACTGGGACTCGAACCCGGGATCTAGTGCTTACATGGCAGACGCTCTATCCATCTGAGCCACCGAGGGCACAGAGGAGTGTGCGACGATAGGGACTACTTGGCGCACGCCTCCCGCGAGACCCACATTCTCACCTTATATATCCACAAACTACCTTTGTAGTGTCGCTACCCAACACACTCATTACTCGTGGAAGACATTCTTACCAAGTCCGGTAATAGTTTAGGTAATATAAGTGCATCCCCGAACTCTTGTGGGACTTGGTAAGAATGTCTTCCACGAGTAATGAGTGTGTTGGGTAGGGAAACTACGGAGGTAGTGTGTGGACATATGAGGTGAGAATGTGGGTCTCGCGGGAGGCGTGCGCGAGATAGTCCCTGCAGTCGCACTGTCCTCTGTGCCCTCGGTGGCTCAGATGGATAGAGCGTCTGCCATGTAAGCAGGAGACCCGTGTTCGAGTCCCGGTCAGGGCACACATTTTCACCTGTCCCTATTGATATATATCAACGTCCGTCAGCAGCTGAAGGTATTAATATATAATTCTAATTTCGTTCTAGACGGCTGCAGGTCATCAACGGTGACCGCTCTTTCGGACATGTCCGAAGGAACAGACACCATATCCATATAACTATCCATATAAGGATATAAAAAGATGCCGAGCAACCATTTACAGAGAATTGTGCCACACTGTTAGAAGTGGGCCACAGACGGAGATGTTGAGCATTGGCCCAGTCTGCGTTACCTCATAGACTGCGATCAGCAGCAGCACGCATGCGAGCACCATGAGGCCGCACAGGATCATCACGGCGCGGGACCACTCTGCAACAACGACAAAAGCGATATTTCTAAAATGAGCTTTACATCACACATCAGGTACACGACAGTGCACACATACCTACGAAAGCAAGACTGCATGTGATATCTAATGTTGAGAATTCAGTGCGCTCTGAGGCCTCCACTGTGTTGTAATAAGGGCATCTAACAAGGGGAGGCCCCCAACAGTGGAATAGCCTTTTTGAAACCATCTGTACACTACTGTAGGTTAAGATCCCAATTATCACACACTGCAGCCATTCACTCTGTTGGGTCCTCATTTGCGAGTAACTGACGAAAAAAAATTTCGGAATATTGTGTGACACACAATAGCGTTAAAAAAGTTGCTTCGAATAGTCTGGTTGCGTCGTGTAATGAACAGGACAGTAGCTTCACATGCAGGAAGTTGTGGGTTCGAATCCCGCCATGTGCAGTAATTTCTTTTATTTTAAAATCTTTATGGAAATGACATTCATAATCATTTTTATTCGAGTAATTGATTTAAATGTATTTTTTATAATCTCTTCAGTTGCTCTCATTTTTCTTCCCATCATTCTTTCTCCAGTTGAAATCCATGTTACGTGTTTTTAATTAATTTTATACATTAATTTCGATTTAATTTCTTCTGTTTATCGCCCGGTTATTTCGTACACATTATATTCACATCACTGTACAGTCAATATTAATAGACTGTTTGGTCTTTGGTTTTGTAACTGACGGATAGGAATATTCAGATAACTAAATACTATAATAGATAAATATAATTAAATTCATATTCACAAAAATTCTGGTTGGAAAATAATCACATAAAGAAAAATTAAACAAATGAAAAAAAGTTATTGCGATGATTAAAATAATGTGACAGAGGAATAGAGATAAAACATTTCACTTAAACCAATTAACTGAATAAAATAATGATCAAAATCACTTAGGTAAAGGTTTAAAAATAAAGAAAATTGTGGCCTTGATGAGATTCGAACCCACTACCTCTTGCATGGGAAACTATTAGCCTATCCATTACTCCACTCAACTAGAATACAGATCTAGCCTGTTTTAATGTTATTGAGCATCATGCAAAACGACGATTTTTTTTTTTTTTTTTTTTGTCAGTTACTCGCAAATGAGGATCTACCGGAGTCAACGGCTGCAGGGTGTGATTTGGGATCCTAACCTACATCATCGTACATTTAGTTTCAAAAAGACGATCCCCCACCTGGGGACCTCCCCTTGAAAGCATCTAGTGAATCCAAAGCTACATGTGGCGTTCCCTTACGAACTATGGTAGGCCTTTACTATTCTTCATCTGTACAAATGATTTGGGGGAGATTTCTTAAGTGGCAATAAAAAAAGGGTGTAGGGAAGGCGAACTAAAGGCTGTGTTTTATTGGTAAAAGACTTAAGGGGGCTAGGACGTCAAACGGGCCGACTTGGAGCAGGAGAGGCATCTCAAGACATTTTAATTTCCAGTGTCTATACTTTTGCAAATAAATTCATAAAACTTTGTTAGCATCACCAGGAAGGATTCAGAATTCACACCCATTGCAGTGGAAGTTCGAAAACGTAACAAAATAAATTTTTTTACCTGCGAAATTTCATCATTTTTTCACTTACTACTGGCTGCATTTGTTGCTATAGGTACACTTTTCTTCATAAGTTAGAGAGATTCTTCGATGAATTTTGCACAGCATACAAACCATACTTACAGGTGTATCAAACTCTAGAATTTATTTAATTTATGAAGAAACCAATGAGCTGTTATATTTGAAACTTTATGTTTAGAAAAAACCCAAATTTTCTAGTTAATTACCACAATTTTTACCACAGTTTTTAACAGATTTGTAAAATTCTAGAGTTTCATACACCTTTAAGTATGGTTTGTATGCTGTGCAAAATTCATCGAAGAATGTCTCTTACTTATGAAGAAAAGTGTACCTATAGCAACAAATGCTGCCATTAGTAAGTGAAAAAAATGATGAAATTTTACATGTAAAAAACATTATTTTATTATTTTTTCGAACTTCCACTGCTGTGAGTGTAAATTCAGAATCGCTCCTGCTCATGCTGACAAAGTTTTATGAATTTATTTGTAAAAGTATAGACAGTGGAAATTAAAATGTCCTGTGATGCCTCTCCTGCTCCAAGTCGGCCCGTTTGACGTCCTACCCCCTTTAAGCCCTTAAGGCTCTAACAAGTCCACTGGATAATCTGCTTACACTACGCTTGCCGGTCCTCTTCTGGTCTATTGGTGCACAATGTAACGAACTGACTGCTTGTTGAGCTCTGGTAGGTCAGTAGGTCAGCTGCTGGGGGGAAATGCAAAATAAACTGTTCTACATATCGGCATTTCTCTCAGCTTACTCTTCAGGACAAGCAAGACACTGGCTGAAGACTGTAGCAGTGATCACGTAGCATAATGTTTAAAACTAGCCAAAGGAGATCTGTAACAATTACGAGCAGCTGTCCCGCGGCTCATAGGGATGTGATCAGTAGCTGTCGATGAGCGACCAGGGTGCTGACGTAGAGCATGTGGTCCGAGGCAGCACAGGGTGCGAAGATGCAGACACGAGCAGAGGATTGGGATTTTTCCGATCCAGCCTGAACGTGTTTGTTCATCACATGGTGTTTGTGGCAGAATTATACCAACCGGAAGTGCCACTGGTTGTAAAGTGAAGTAAATGTCTCTTCACGGTGACAAGGAACAATATAAATTTTATTGTTGCCCGTTCCACTTACAGCAATTTAAGTTGTCGTCTTAGGTTCCTGCCTAACCACACACTCGAACATTGCTAGACATTTGGAAATAAACAACCAAATACACTACTGGCCATCAAAATTGCTACACCACCAAGACGACGTGCTACAGACGCGAAATTTAACCGACAGGAAGAAGATGCTGTGATATCCAAATGATTAGCTTTTGAGAGCATTCATACAAGGTTGGCGCCGGTGGCGACACATACAACTTGCTCACATGAGGAATGTTTCCAACCGATTTCTCATACACAAACAGCAGTTGACCGGCGTTGCCTGGTGAAACGTTGTTGTGATGCCTCGTGTAAGAAGGAGAAATGCGTACCATCACGTTTCCGACTTTGATAAAGGTCGCATTGTAGCCTATCGCGATTGCTGTTTATCGTATCGCGACATTGCTGCTCGCGTTAGTCGAGATCCAATGACTGTTAGCAGAATATGGAATCGATGGGGTCAGGAGGGTAATACGGTACGCCGTGCTGGATGCCAACGGCTTCGTATCACTAGCAGTCGACATAACAGGCATCTTATCCGCATGGCTGTAACGGATTGTGCAGCCATGTCTCGACCCCTGAGTCAACAAATGGGGACGTTTGCAAGATAACAACCATCTGCACGAACAGTTCGATGACGTTTGCAGCAGCATGGACTATCAGCTCGGAGACCATGGCTGCGGTTACCCTGACGCTGCATCAGAGACAGGAGCGCCTGTGATGGTGTACTCAACGACGAACCTGGTGCACGAATAGCAAAATGTCATTTTTTCGGATGAATCCAGGTTCTGTTTACAGCATCATGATGGCCGCATCCGTGTTTGGCGACATCGCGGTGAACGCACATTGGAAGCTTGTATTCGCCATCGCCATACTGACGTATCACTCGGCGTGATGGTATGGGGTGCCATTGGTTACACGTCTCGGTCACCCTTTGTTCGCGTTAACGACACTTTGAACAGTGGACGTTACATTTCAGATGTGTTACGACCCGTGGCTCTACCCTTCATCCGATCCCTGCGAAACCCTACATTTCAGCAGGATAGTGCACGCCGCATGTTGCAGGTCCTGTACGGGCCTTTCTGGATACAGAAAATGTTCGACTGCTGCCGTGGCCCACACATTCTCCAGATCTTTCACCAATTGTAAACGTCTGGTCGATGGTGGCCGAGCAACTGGCTCGTCACAATACGCCAGTCACTACTTTTGATGAACTGTGGTATCGTGTTGAAGCAGCATGGGCGGCTGTACCTGTACACGCCAGCCAAGCTCTGTTTGACTCAATGCCCAGGCCAGAGGTGGTTGTTCTGGGTACTGATTTGTCAGGATCTATGCACCCAAATTGCGTGAAAATGTAATCACCTGTCAGTTCTAGTATATTAGTCCAATGAATATCCGTTTATCATCTGCATTTCTTCTTGGTGCAGCAATTTTAATGGCAAATAGTGTATTTATTCCATCCTTCGTTTTCTAATCAAACAGAAATGTAGATAACACTGAATATAGCAAAAAATACTTTTATTAGATTCATGGGAACGCCCCAGAATGTGCGAAAACGCTAAGTAGTATCTCTTGATGGCTTATATTGTTGATGATTCGTTAACTGACATTCAATTATAAGTGACGTGTTTGGGGCAAATCTTCAAACCGCCCTTGCCTGGAAATGGCGAGTTATAATACAAAACAGCAACCCACGAACCTACTATGCTGTCATAGTAGGAGGAGAGGTGATACTCCTACGTGGCGCGTCCCAGGTGGCGGATAGGGAAGTCCTCACCGGTTTACTGGCGGACTTGAGTGAAATAAATTAGCTCTCGCGGACCAAACACACCCTCTGCGGTTAACAACCGGAGTTGTAAATCGGAGCTTGCTCCAACTAAGGTTGACAACCTTCGACAGTCAAAAATGGAAAGGTCTTTTAGGAAAAAAATTCCACCGTCCTGCTCAAAAAGGCAGGAAAAGGCTACATCGGATTCGGTGAGTAGTCAACTAGAAGACAGCAACGAATCGGAGCGTTTGCAACCATCCAAATGCACACTAAAACACAAAAAGAAGATTAAACATAAGCAAATAAATTATATAGCAACACACAACATAAACTCACTACTTCAGACCGGAAAACTCAAGGAGCTCACAGATGAACTAAATAAACAAAAAATTTTAATAACAGGGATCCAAGAAATGAGAAACACCACAGAGGACCCATTCGAATCACAAGGATACAGAATTTATAATGGGAAACCAGGACCGAGGGCAATGAAACAATGTCCCCAGTTTGGAACAGGGTTTTTAGTAAACATAAAAATAATAGATTCAGTAACGGATTTCCAAGCAGTATCACCAAGAATTGCGACTCTAAACTTTAAAACAATGAATAAAACCTGTACAATAATAAATGCTCATGCCCCAACAAATGAAAAAAAATTGTCTAACAAAAACAAAGGAAGAAGTAGATAAATTTTGGGACCTTCTAGAACAAACTGTAAACAGAGTAAATAAAAAGAATGTAAAAGTCTTATTGGGAGATTTCAATGCTCAGTTGGGAAAAGAAAGGAAATATAAAGATATAATTGGAAAATGGAGTCCACATAAATTTACAAACAAAAACGGTCAAAGACTTGTAGAACTCTGCAGAGAACACAACCTTATATCTAAATCAACATACTTTAAGAGGAAGCCAAGTAAACTTAAAACATGGAAACATCCAGACTGGAGGAAGGGCGAGTGGCAGCTAGACCATGTCTGTATGGACAAAAGTTTTCATAAGGAGATCCACAATGTTAAAGTACTGAGAGGAGCAGACACAGGCTCACCATTATATGGTTAAAATTAAAATCAAATTCACGCCGTTAAAGAAGAGGACCGGAAAAACTAGTAAAATAAAAAGGAGGTTTGACCCACATCAGCTAATTAAAAATAATAAGTACCAACAAATAACACAAACCATCAAATTAACAGATGATCTAGAACAACTAGTGCCTAATCTTAAAAAAGAAGCAGAGAGTCTAGCTCCCTTGAATCCACGAAGGAAACATGCATGGTGGACATCAGAATGTGACAAATTCCATGAAGATAGACACCAAGCATGGTTAAAGTTTCAAACACATAAAACTGAAGAAAATGCCATCAACCTAAAAAATGAAAGAAAAAAATTCACTCAAAATATTAGAAGAATCAAGAGAGGATTTCATAAAGATATTATAAAGTCTATAGAAGGTAATTATCATAAAACCAACTCCAGGAACTACTACAAAATCTTTGGGAAACAACTACAACAGTATGAGGCCCCTACACTAATACTGAAAGATGAAGATGGAAGAATGACACACAGTAACAAGGAAAATGCAGAAATCATGGCAAAAGCATTTTACAAACTTCTGAATTGCGAGGAACCCAAAGAACCTTTACAAATCAACATAAATACCCCAATAAAAACCAAACCTAACAAACTAGACCCTCCAACTTTCCAAGAAGTAGAAGAAATTCTTAAAGAACAAAAAAATTATAAGGCATGTGGAAAAGATCAGGTTTTTATTTAAATGTGGAAATATGCAAGTGACACAGTCAAGACCTCCTTACACATGGCTCTAACAAAAATTTGGGTAACAGAACAATTTCCCAAACATTGGACCACAGCTATCATCCACCCACTACACAAAAAGGGAGATAAGAGCAACCCAGACAACTACAGAGGCATTTCTCTCCTAGATTGCACATATAAAATTCTATCCAAGATCCTATATGAAAGAATCAAGGAGCAATTAGAACAGGAGTTAGGGGAATATTAGGGAGGTTTCAGACCATGGAGAAGCTGTGCAGAGCAGATAATTAGTTTAAAATTGATTATGGCATACTACAAGAAACGGAACAAACCTCTGGCAATAACATTTGTAGATTTTAAGAAGGCATATGACTGTCTCCACAGACCGTCAGTATTAAAAATTTTAAGAAATCTAGGACTCCATCCAAAACTAATTAAAATAATACAACTCACTCTAACCAACACCAAATCAAAAGTGAAGTTTAGAGGAGAAATTTCGGAACCATTCCTCATAAAAACAGGCTTAAGACAAGGTGACTGCCTATCACCATTACTTTTCAACTGTGCACGGGAATACATAATGAGAGAATGGTACAAGGACAATCCAAAGAGGATAAGAATTGGAAGTGCACAAGATGATATTAGCTTAAACTGCTTGGGATTCGATGATGATCTTGCTCTCCTAGCCAACACCGTTCAAGAAGCCAGGCAACAAGCGAAATCACTACAAGAAATAGCAGAGAAAGTAGGCCTTAGAATATCATTTGAAAAAACGGAGATTATTATAACTGATCCACCACTTGCAAACAAAATTACAATAGGAGAACAGGAAATCAAAATTGTTGATAAATTTAAATATTTAGGCGAAATAATAACATACAATCTAAATGAGAAGCCATCATGGCAAAACAGAATTAAAAAAATGAACTATGCAAATTACATTACCAAAACTACATACAACAAAAAAAAACTATCTATAGATGCAAAATTAAAACACTATAAAACAGTTACACAACCAGAAATAACATATGCAGCTGAAACTATCTTCAAAACAACTAATACAGCAGAAATTGACAGAATACTAAAAATAGAAAGAAGAATAATTAGGACATGTATAAATAAACAGTATAAAATAAAAATGGACATTGGAGAATAGCATCAAATGAAACAGTATATAAGAAAATAGAAACAGTCATGAGCACAATCAGGAAGAAACGCATCTCATTCTTTGGACATCTGATGAGAACTCCAGAAAACAGAATTAGTAAAAAAATAATACAAAAATTGTGGAATAGCAAGAGCGACATTAAATGGATCACGGAAATTAAGGAAGATATAAAAGAACTTCAAATTACAGTAGATGACCTAAAAAACAAGACAGAGAAAACCAGAATACTGCAAGACCCGCAAACCCGACTACAAATGAAAATCAATAAAAGGAGTACTGGAAGAGTTGTCTCAGATGAAGAAAGAAAGAAAATATCTGAAAGAATGAAGAAATATTGGGCAGACAGAAGAGCAAAACACCTCTCATATAAGAAAAGCCTCTAATAATTATATTACCTAAATATATTAAGTTATTATCGAACCAAATTGTATCCATGTGTAACAACTTGTTTAGAACTTTGTATTTTTGACTACAGTGGTCCAATGAAGGCCATAAAATCAATAATAATAATAACAAAACAGCAAAATACGCCATGAACAACACGACATCTCCGCATCATGTTAAAGATAGTACCAGTAAGGGGTAGTAGTTTCTGACCCCAAACAGAGGTGGCATAATTCTGCCGTTAACGTATACTCTAGTGTACTTTTAGGGGAGTGGAAAGAAGGAGACACAAATGAAATGAGTATGTGACACTGTTGGTCGGGAAGCCCCATCCGGGAAAGTTCGGTCGCCAGGTTGCAGGTCTTATTTCAGGTGATGCCACATTGACCAGCTGGCTTATCGGTGATGATGATGTTGAGAAAGACACAACGCCCAGTCCACAGGTGGAGGAAATCTCCGACCCAGCCGGGAATCGAGCCCAGGCCTGCTGCATGGTAAACAAACACGTTACCACTCAGCTAACCAGGCGGAGTTAACAAATTGTAATATTCTACGATAAGTACATAACTCGCCTTACAGACAAGCCACGTGAAAACTAGATACACCAAATGAGGCACGACGATGAGTCGACGTCGATGGAAGTTTAACTTCGTTTCAAATGGCTCTGAGCGCTATGGGACTTAACTTCTGAGGTCATCAGTCCCCTAGAACTTAGAACTACTTAAACCTAACTAACCTAAGGACATCACAAACATCCATACCCGAGGCAGGATTCGAGCCTGCGACCGTCGCGGTCGCGCGGTTCCAGACTGTAGCGCCTAGAACCGATGGTTTCTAAGCATAACAATTTAAAAATAACTGATGTTCTTCATTATCACAAATTACAAAATTTATAACAAATGAACCAAACACACAAATACGATACATCATATGAAAGCTGATGATGTCAAAAATCATGAGAACGTGTTCGTTTCAGAACCGTCAAAAAGCACAAACAATTATAAATATTTTATTTTATTTATATGCAAATTATGACATAACTACCATTTCTCCACGTACGAAGGTAGTATGAATTCAGCATGAGTGCCCCAGACCCTTATCCAATAAATATAAATATAAATTTAACCAATGACAGTCTGATGATTTAAGATCTAGTTGTAGTTTTTAACTTACATTATAGAGCTGGATGTGGCAAGGCATTCATGCGTCTCGAAATAAAGTACAAATATTTTATGATGTAGTCACACTAAACAGTATTTTAGGTAAAACTATTAAATCTTTTGTGTAAGTGACTGAAAGTAGCATTGAGGCTGCCACGGAGAATTGTGGTAACAGAACTGGCCATCGGCCATGCTATGTCGACATATAGGGCACAATAACTGATATGTGCAAGTGAGTTGTGAAGCGATAACTGCTGAGCAGAGCAGTAAAATGCCTTGCACAGTAAAGAGTGATGCAGCAAGAGGGCTGCTGCCATCACGCTCGAGAGAGTCTCTTTGTTATGGGCGATGTGACTAGACACCAGGTTTTAGAGAACGAAATAGATAGCAAGGGAGCAAAAATGAGGCCGAATTTGAGGGGAGGACGTCGTTTGATTTCATCGCCGAGCAGCCGCACCACGATGCCAGAGCACTGCTGGAATACGAGACGACTGGGCAACGCCAGAAGCATCTTCCAGTTCGAGACCAGAATGTGTCTGCCACCGCACTGGGTCCTTAGATGGACTCGGTGCCACAGCCCAACCAGCTTGTTGTTCGTGCCTGCTGCCACTGCCACTGAGTCCCAGGAGGGAATCGGCATCACTACGCCAGCCACCGTCTGCTGCCTGTCCCATGGGTGTGTATCGAGACCTGTGCACAGCTGCCTCTGCCACCGTGGAGCAAAGGGCAGCAGGGCCACTGTCTGGCGTGTCGCTCCACCAGGAAACGCTGTTGTCACAACTGACTTGGCCTCATCTTCATTGCCAGGACAGAGTCCTGATAAAGCATCGCCGGGTGCCATCCTAGCAGCTGATGCCTGCTGAACCATGCAGAACTCATGAGGATGGGCATGCCCGCCTCATGTAGAATTGAAGACATACACTACTGGCCATTAAAATTGCTACACCACCAAGATGACGCGCTACAGACGCGAAATTTAACCGACAGGAAGAAGATGCTGTGATATCCAAATGATTAGCTTTTGAGAGCATTCATACAAGGTTGGCGCCGGTGCCGACACCTACAACGTGCTGACATGAGGAAAGTTTCCAACCGATTTCTCATACACAAACAGCAGTTGACGGGCGTTGGCTGGTGAAACGTTGTTGTGATGTCTCGTGTAAGGAGGAGAAATGCGTACCATCACGTTTCCGACTTTGATAAAAGTCGGATAGTAGCCTATCGCGATTGCGGTTTATCGTATCGCAACATTGCTGCTCACGTTGGTCGAGATCCAATGACTGTTAGCAGAATATGGAATCGATGGGTTCAGGAGGGTAATACGGAACACCATGCTGGATCCCAACGGCCTCGTATCAATAGCAGTCGAGATGACAGACATCTTATCCGCATGGCTGTAACGGATCGTGCAGCCACGTCTCGATCCCTGAGTCAACAAATGGGGACGTTTGCAAGACAACAACCATCTGCACGAACAGTTCGACGACGTTTGCAGCAGCATGGACTATCAGCTCGGAGACCATGGCTGCGGTTACCCTCGACGCTGCATCACAAACAGGAGCGCCTGTGATGGTGAACTCAACGACGAACCTGGGTGCACGAATGGCAAAAAGTCATTTTTTCGGATGAATCCAGTTCTGTTTACAGCATCACGATGGTCGCATCCGTGTTTGGCGACATCGCGGTGAACTCACATTGGAAGCGTGTATTCGTCATCGACATACTGGCGTATCACCCCGCGTGATGGTACGGAGTGGCATTGGTTACACGTCTCGGTCACCTCTTGTTCGCACTGACGGCACTTTGATCAGTGGACGTTACATTTCAGATGTGTTACGACCCGTTGCTCTACCCTTTATTCGATCCCTGCGAAACCCTACATTTCAGCAGGATAACGCACGACCGTATGTTGCACGTCCTGTACGGGCCTTTCTGGATACAGAAAATGTTCGACTGCTGCCCTGGCCAGCACATTCTCCAGATCTCTCACCAATTGGAAACGTCTGGTCAATGGTGGCCGAGGAACTGGCTCGTCACAATACGCCAGTCACCACTCTTGATGAACTGTGGTATCATGTTGAAGCTGCATGGGCATCTGTACCTGTACACGCCATCCAAGCTCTGTTTGACTCCCAATTGAAAACGTCTGGTCAATGGTGGCCGAGGAACTGGCTCGTCACAATACGCCAGTCACCACTCTTGATGAACTGTGGTATCATGTTGAAGCTGCATGGGCATCTGTACCTGTACACGCCATCCAAGCTCTGTTTGACTCAATTCTCGGGCCTATCAAGCCCGATATTACGGCCAGAGGTGGATGTTCTGGGTACTGATTTCTCAGGATCCATTCACTGAAATTCCGTGAAAATATAATCACATGTCAGTTCTAGTATAATATATTTGTACAATGAGTACCCGTTTATCATCTGCATTTCTTCTTGGTGTAGTAATTTTAATGGCCATTAGTGTATGTTTATATGGGTTCAGCTATTGTTTACAACTGAATGGTAGTCATTTTGTAAATGCATGTCTTGAATTCAGTAACAGTTATAAAGATAACCGAAAAGAAAGCTTGAGCCTCCATCCTCAGAATGGAGAGAACTGCTCTTATAATGTTGAAAAATCCAAAACATACAGAATGGAGCTTGGTGAGAGGGCCTCCACTTATGCAATTCTGGCCCCTTGGTCCTTGCTACTTGTCGGTCAAATACATTCAGAAAAGCACAGTCGCTATGGAAAACGAGTACTAGAACAGATCGGCACACACTACTATTGAAGTTTCTAGCTGCTACAGAGAGACTCCCAGAGATTCGCTGCGCTCCCTCCAGCTATAGGTGGACGACTCGGTAAGGCAGTCAGTGAAGACAGAATGTGGGTGCGTCCTGTCTCCAACCCTCGGCTAGGTTCTCCTCTCTCTGAGTGGCGGCTTATACAGCTTTCCTACCTGATCCTTTGTCTCGTTTACGTTCCTTTCTATTCTGTGTTCTCATAAATTTAATAGTGTGCTGAAAGTTATCAACACGTTGAAGCGGTTTTTTGCAACTTAACCTACAGTTAACTTTGCATGGCGATTATACCGTAATAAGGTGAAGTAGATGGCACTATTTCAGGACACAGGGTCGACTTGTCTTTTTCAGGAGGTATCCTGGCAAAGAAACTACGCAATGTTTTCCTATACGGCTGGTATCTCTCCGCCCAAGACCTTAAGAAATGGATCCAGTGCGCTGAACTCGTCTGTTCTGACTCTGTTCCCTTTGCGTGACCTGCTGTATTGGACAGTGAAAACTGGTCACTAAATAAACACATGAAAAACACCATTTCAGGCTCTAAAGTTGTTACCTTCACAATGGTACCACTTTAAAATTGTAATAGGCCTTATACTTTGATTTACCTACTTCGGAAATTAACAGATTATAACTTTGATTAGAAACTTTAATCAGTTGCAGAGTAATAAGCTATGTACCAGGCAAGATCGGCGGAAGAATAGTGGGGCAAAGGGGGATAAGTGCATTTTGTTAGGCCAGGTTGCATACATTCAAGGGCAAACTTGACTGATTTCAACAAAGCCCCTCACTCCTCTCTCTCCCCCTCCATCTCTCCTCCCCCTCGACGATACAAGCATATTTTTTTATATCAAATTAATTGACTAATTCATTAAATTAATCAATTAATTAGCACCTTGCCCTGTGGTAAATCCCCCACTCACCCTTCCCTCCCCCATCTGGAAATTGGCGCGAAAAGGACTCAGTCTGTGCAGGAGAGAAAGGATCTCATGACAGGAAATTCAAATCAATTACGTAGAAGAGGATATACAGGTTATTTATAAAATTAAATTTGCAGTAGTTTGATCTCTCTTTTATTTGGTGGGAAAAGCTCATCATTCTCTGCTGTTTGCTTATAAAGTACATCAAGAAGAAGTAATTAAATAGATTGCTTTTTTTCTGCTCATGCAACGAATACCGTCACCTAATCGATGTCAACATAACTCACTGAAAGTAATTACACTGTTCAAAATCTTTCGATCCCTTGTTCACACTGATCGCAGAGCAGACGTGCCGACCAGTACATTGGGCGCCCACGCACCAGCTGCCTCAGTATTACCATGCACATGGCGCCAGCTGGTGCAGTGCACAGACCAGAAGTCGTGCTAATCCTCAAAAAAAGCGTCAGGTCACAGCAACCCTTTGCATGGCTGTGCCGACAGGTAAGAGGTGGTAGGAAACACTGGCTTTCCACATCACATCAGACATGATGTTCTGCCCTGATTATAGTCCTACAGATTGGTGGTGGGAATAACATATAGCGAAAAAACCGTAGCCTAACAAGGATGCCACAAACAGACTCTATAAAACACACATCCACTAACAGCTCCAAGTAAATGCATGACGCTAGAAAAAAAAAAAATCCTTTACCACACTTTGCTGGGACCATCGCGGCAACACATCTGCTTCCCAGTGTCCAAAGCGTTGTGCCCAAACTCGCAGACAACTAGTGAGCGATCCCAGCGCCCCCCAGCGACATTAGGGGGAACTACTGACTGGTGATCACATAACAAAGAGTGACATGATCTATCCCCACGTCTACAGACAGACAAAAGCAAATCAAGTAATTAAATTTCAAGAAAACTTGCCATATATCTGAAGTCTTGTATGCAGAGACATTTGAGAACACAAGCACACTCCTCCACGTGTTGCCTGTAACCTGCACGGTCACAAAGGCAGCCAAACACATACTGAGCAGTAGTTCGTTATTCACTCACCTAGAGAGCACCTCGGGTATTGCCATCTGGACAGTCCAGTGACCCCAGAGCAAAAGTCGGCACCCTTTTTATATCTGAAACGTGGGAAAACACTTCCACTCTCTCTCTATTGGTTACATTCTGTTTGTGCATGCATGAATCAACCTGTCCAGATATTTCGACCATGGTCTCCCCGAATGTTTGGTACCTGCCAAATTAATGAGCGGAGCTTGAGTCTATATAAACCCTACCCCTTTCATCCCCAACCTTATTCTGATATCGTTTGCCGGTGTCTCAGATCGCCTTCTTGCTTGTGTGCATAATACTAGCTTTTATTTGAAAAAATGAAGCATGGTAATAGCTGCCGTGGCAATGCCATTTATGGCAAATCCCCGAGGCAGTGAGAATTACGTGATAAGCAGATATTGTGGTAATAAATACATTTGGTCATATTGTTACAGCATATATCCACCAAGTTGTGGATGAAATGTATGCTGAGATACATCGACAGTAGCAGCAACAACAACAACAACCGCATCTACATCTACATCTACATTTATACTCCGCAAGCCACCCAACGGTGTGTGGCGGAGGGCACTTTACGTGCCTCTGTCGTTACCTCCCTTTCCTGTTCCAGTCGCGTATGGTTCGCGGGAAGGACGACTGCCTGAAAGCCTCCGTGCGCGCTCTAATCTCTCTAATTTTACATTCGTGATCTCCTCGGGAGGTATAAGTAGGGGGAAGCAATATATTCGATACCTCATCCAGAAACGCACCATCTCGAAACCTGGCGAGCAAGCTACACCGCGATGCAGAGCGCCTCTCTTGCAGAATCTGCCACTTGAGTTTATTAAACATCTCCGTAACGCTATCACGGTTACCAAATAACCCTGTGACGAAACTCACCACTCTTCTATGGATCTTCTCTATCTCCTCCGTCAAACCGATCTGGTACGGATCCCACACTGATGAGCAATACTCAAGTATAGGTCGAACGAGTGTTTTGTAAGCCACCTCCTTTGTTGATGGACTACATTTTCTAAGCACTCTCCCAATGAATCTCAACCTAGTACCCGCCTTACCAACAATTAATTTTATATGATCATTCCACTTCAAATCGTTCCGCACGTATACTCCCAGATATTTTACAGAAGTAACTGCTACCAGTGTCTGTTCCGCTATCATATAATCATACAATAAAGGATCCTTCTTTCTATGTATTCGCAATACATTACATTTGTCTATGTTAAGGGTCAGTTGCCACTCCCTGCACCAAGTGCCTATCTGCTGCAGATCTTCCTGCATTTCGCTACAATTTTCTAATGCTGCAACTTCTCTGTATACTACAGCATCATCCGCGAAAAGCCGCATGGGACTTCCGACACTATCTACTAGGTCATTTATATATATTGTGAAAAGCAATGGTCCCATAACACTCCCCTGTGGCACGCCAGAGGTTACTTTAACGTCTGTAGACGTCTCTCCACTGATAACAACATGCTGTGTTCTGTTTGCTAAAAACTCTTCAATCCAGCCACACAGCTGGTCTGATATTCCGTAGGCTCTTACTTTGTTTATCAGGCGACAGTGCGGAACTGTATCGAACGCCTTCCGGAAGTCCAGAAAAATAGCATCTACCTGGGAGTCTGTATCTAATATTTTCTGGGTCTCATGAACAAATAAAGCGAGTTGGGTCTCACACGATCGCTGTTTCCGGAATCCATGTTGATTCCTACATAGTAGATTCTGGGTTTCCAAAAACGACATGATACTCGAGCAAAAAACATGTTCTAAAATTCTACAACAGATCGACGTCAGAGATATAGGTCTATAGTTTTGCGCATCTGCTCGACGACCCTTCTTGAAGACTGGGACTACCTGTGCTCTTTTCCACTCATTTGGAACCTTTCGTTCCTCTAGAGACTTGCGGTACACGGCTATTAGAAGGGGGGCAAGTTCTTTCGCGTACTCTGTGTAGAATCGAATTGGTATCCCGTCAGGTCCAGTGGACTTTCCTCTGTTGAGTGATTCCAGTTGGTTTTCTATTCCTTGGACACTTATTTCGATATCAGCCATTTTTTCGTTTGTGCGAGGATTTAGAGAGGGAACTGCAGTGCGGTCTTCCTCTGTGAAACAGCTTTGGAAAAAGGTGTTTAGTATTTCAGCTTTACGCGTGTCATCCTCTGTTTCAATGCCATCATCATCCCGGAGTGTCTGGATATGCTGTTTCGAGCCACTTACTGATTTAACGTAAGACCAGAAGTTCCTAGGATTTTCTGTTAGGTCGGTACATAGAATTTTACTTTCGAATTCACTGAACGCTTCACGCATAGCCCTTCTTACGCTAACTTTGACATCGTTTAGCTTCTGTTTGTCTGAGAGGTTTTGGCTGCGTTTGAACTTAGAGTGAAGCTCTCTTTGCTTTCGCAGTAGTTTCCTAACTTTGTTGTTGTACCACGGTGAGTTTTTCCCGTCCCTCACAGTTTTACTCGGCACGTACCTGTCTAAAACGCATTTTACGATTGCCTTGAACTTTTTCCGTAAACACTCAACACTGTCAATGTCGGAACAGAAATTTTCGCTTTGATCTCTTAGGTAGTCTGAAATCTGCTTTCTATTACTCTTTCTAAACAGATAAACCTTCCTCCCCTTTTTATATTCCTACTAACTTCCATATTCAGGGATGCTGCAACGGCCTTATGATCACTGATTCCCTGTTCTGTACACACTGAGTCGAAAAGTACGGGTCTGTTTGTTATCAGTAGGTCCAAGATGTTATCTCCACGAGTCGGTTCTCTGTTTAATTGCTCGAGGTAATTTTCGGATAGTGCTCTCAGTATAATGTCACTCGATGCTCTGTCCCTACCACCCGTCCTAAACATCTGAGTGTTCCAGTCTATATCTGGTAAATTGAAATCTCCACCTAAGACTATAACATGCTGAGAAAATTTATGTGAAACGTATTCCAAATTTTCTCTCAGTTGTTCTGCCACTAATGCTGCTGAGACGGGAGGTCGGTAAAAGGAGCCAATTATTAACCTAGCTCGGTTGTTGAGTGTAACCTCCACGCATAATAATTCACAGGAAGTATCCACTTCTACTTCACTACAGGATAAACTACTACTAACAGAGACAAACACGCCACCACCGGTTGCATGCAATCTATCCTTTCTAAACACCGTCTGTGCCTTTGTAAAAATTTCGGCAGAATTTATCTCTGGCTACAGCCAGCGTTCTGCACCTATAACGATTTCAGCTTCGGTGCTTTCTATCAGCGGTTGAAGTTCCGGTACTTTACCAACGCAGCTTCGACAGTTTACAATTACAATACCGATTGCCGCTTGGTCCCCGCATGTCCTGACTTTGCCCTGCACCCGTTGAGGCTGTTGGCCTTTCTGTACTTGCCCAAGGCCATCTAACCTAAAAAACTGCCCAGCCCACGCCACACAACCCCTGCTACCCGTGTAGCCGCTTGTTGCGTGTAGTGGACTCCTGACCTATCCAGCGGAACCCGAAACCCCACCACCCTATGGCGCAAGTCGAGGAATCTGCAGCCCACGCTGTCGCAGAACCGTCTCAGCCTCTGATACAGACCCTCCACTCGGCTCTGTACCAAAGGTCATCAGTCAGTCCTGTCGACGATGCTGCAGATGGTGAGCTCTGCTTTCATCCCGCTAGCGAGACTGGCAGTCTCCACCAAATCAGATAGCCGCCGGAAACCAGAGAGGATTTCCTCGGATCCATAGCGACACACATCATTGGTGCCGACATGAGCGACCACCTGCAGATGGGTGCACCCTGTACCCTTCATGGCATCCGGAAGGACCCTTTCCACATCTGGAATGCCTCCCCCCGATATGCACACGGAGTGCACATTGGTTTTCTTCCCCTCTCTTGCTGCCATATCCCTAAGGGGCCCCATTACGCGCCTGACGTTGGAGCTCCCAACTACCAGTAAGCCCACCCTCTGCGACCGCCCGGATCTTGCAGACTGAGGGGCAACCTCTGGAACAGGACAAGCAGCCATGTCAGGCCGAAGATCAGTATCAGCCTGAGACAGAGCCTGAAACCGGTTCGTCAGACAAACTGGAGAGGCCTTCCGTTCAGCCCTCCGGAATGTCTTTCGCCCCCTGCCACACCTTGAGACGACCTCCCACTCTACCACAGGTGAGGGATCAGCCTCAATGCGGGCAGTATCCCGGGCAACCACAGTCGTAGTCCGATCGGGGGATGCGTGGGACGAGCTGGCCGTCCCCGACAAACCCCCATCCGGAACCCCACAGTGATGCCCATCGGCAACAGCCTCAAGCTGTGTGACCGAAGCCAACACTGCCTGAAGCTGGGAGCGAAGGGATGCCAACTCAGCCTGCATCCGAACACAGCAGTTGCAGTCCCTATCCATGCTAAAAACTGTTGTGCAAAGAACGTCTGAACTGATCTACAGAGAGCGCAAACAAATCGACACAAAATTTAAACGGTTATTAAAATACAAGATTGCCTAGTAAATGCAGTAATGCTGCTACTTGCGCACTGCTGACACACTGCTCGGCGGCGGAAGGAGACTACGCGATTTTACACTATTCAAGTACTAAAACGCGATGCTACAACTCTCAAATACTATAATACGCCCGAAATTTATGAATTAGACAATGCAAGTACCAGAAACACGCGAAGAACTTAAGAATTAAACTATGTAACAAATGACTGAGCTAGGAGTATATGACTTGCTGCTGCAGCTGCTTATCCAACGGCGGCAGAGAGCACACTGACTGTGACCAACCGACACTGGCCGTTCAAAACTAAAACAGAAGACAATCGACTACGCGAATTTACACTATTCATGTACTAAAACGCGATGCTACAACTCTCAAATACTATAATACGCCAGAAATTTATGAATTAGACAATGCAAGTACCAAAAACACGCAAAGAAATTAAGAATTAAACTATGTAACAAATGAGTGAGCTAGGAGTATACGACTTGCTGCTGCAGCTGCTTATCCAACGGCGGCAGGGAGCACACATAAGCATCATAAGTAGTATATACGTTTTTCTTTGTATACATAATATGCTGGTGTTATTCAGTGGTCAGTCAGTCCTTGCTGTTGTATATGATTTCGAAAACCAATATCAATAACTGTAACTTTTTTACCAAGAATTTCATAGTATTGAATACACGTCGTCTTATTGTTTCAGTATATGACCAACATATAATTGGTGAGCTGGCCGCTGAAAGCCAGCAATAGCAGAAGCATGAACACTGTAAGTAGTACGTACATTTTCGTTCTTCGCACTACTGTGTATACATAATATGTTTCTGTTTGACAAAAACTTCATCATGTATGTAATATGGCGCGTATTCTTTGTTGTAGACCATTTCCTGGAAGATGGAGACGAACAGGGAGGCGTATGTGCCGAGAATAAGCAAGAGTCATCGCAGATCTCCTGTAAGTGGATATTCTAAAAAAAAAATTTCTCGTACTTTTTCTTGTGTGTATATGCTTTTATTATTTAAAAAAATAATATATGGTTTTAGGTGATATAACTGAGATGGGCAGATGGCTCTTCTCCAATTCAGGTGAGGACGAAACACTACAGTGGGTGGAGGAGACAGAGAGAGACCTTCATCAGTGTGAAGTTGTGTTGAATGACCTGAGGGAAATGTCATGGGACCAGAGCGAAATAAGTAATTTATATACATGTGCTCACTCTGTTGGAAAACAATAATAATAAGCAGTATTCTAACTTTTCTTGCAGCAGCAGCAGCTGACGATTTCAAGAACATAGTACTGAATTTTCGTTATTCTATCTCTCCAGCACCACCACCCACGCAATACGACGTGGTGCAGGTACCTGGGTGGTGGAGCCTGCTTTGCCAAAGCGAGGTCTGGTGAGATATGCCTTGGTGGCAAGGGATGCCACTAGTCACTGTGCAAGAAGCCATGGACTCTGCCACCGCCCCCACTGCCGTCCCCCAGCACCATTCTGGAGTTCATAGGCCACTCTCCCTCCAGCAAGTAGATCAGGGCAGCAGCACCAGCCAGCCTCCTCCTCCACCTTCTCGTCCTCGTCGATCTCGCAAGATACGGATCATGCCCCACAATACCTCACAATACCTCACTGACTGCATTATCCGTTAGTAGTAGTATTATTAGTAATAGAGATGAAATGAAAATCGTGTGGCTAGGGCCTCCCATTGGGTAGGCCAGTCGCCTGGTGCAAATCTTTGTAGTTGACGCCACTTCAGCGACTTGCGTGTTGATGAGGATGAAATGATGATGAACACAACATAACACCCAGTCCCTGAGCGGAGAAAATCTCTGACCCAGCCATGAAAAGAACCCAGGCTCCTCGCATGGCATTCTGCCATGCTGACCACTCAGCTATGGAGGCGGACAGTAATAGAGATGATCCTCTGACTAGCTACAGTTCCTTCTCCCATCCTTTAGCGAAGGACATCAGATCAGTGACACCATTACTGATCATGTGAAAAGCGACAGTTCCTTCTCCTATCCTTTTGTGAAGGACATCAGATCAGTGACACCATATGCAATGGTGATTGCAGGCGTCTTTGAGAAGCGAATCTCGTTCACAAGGATCGAGAATACCGTGACCCTACTGGATTTCTAAGAGCATGCTTTCCTGTCATAAAAATGTAGCTCCTCAAGGTAGTCAGTGATCGGTGGTATCCCGCCATTAAATGCGGCGCGGTGCTGTGCATCGAATTTTCACCCCCCCACCCCCCCTCAAAGAAGCGTCATAGTTTGAAGACACAAGTCTTAATTATCTTTGGGGGGATAATGGCTTGATAACATGGAGCATATCAATCACCAAGTGGTTTCGTGGGTCCACCTTTAGTGTTACACTGGCCCAGTTTTCCGAGATGGAAGTTAGACTGTCAGCTAAAGCAATCAGCCAAATACTAGACCTGGACATCCATACACATGCCTATGATCCACTAAATGGAGTGTCCAGCTATATCGAGCTGCCTAAAGATATAGCCAATAAGAGAGCATGCATTACTGTGTAAAATGAAAAGAATCAGGCTTGTTTTGCTTGGTGAACCCTGGTTTTAAAAGAAATATTAAACAGAATCCAGAGCACACATCCTTATATGGTAGATACCTTGACATTTGTAAGTGCTATAAATTTGATGGTATCTAATTTCCTATGAAAGTCCTGGGCATACCTAAATCTGAGGCTCCAAATCCTAGAAAATCGATTAATGTTTATGGACTGAAGAAATGCAGTCAGATGAGCAGAACAGCATATAGTCGTCGGCCACCGCCCTTTCCCAAAATTTGCCAATGAGCGTAAGATGCAAGTAAACATGCTTTTATTCTCCGACGAAAAAAAAGGAGAAAGGCAATTATCATTATGCTTGGATCAAAGACATGTCCCGTCTTCTCACCTCCCAGATTGGTAAACATAAGGGCAAAGAGCATATTAGCTTAAGGTGCCTCAGTGCCTCCTCCTCAAACAAGTCATTAGCAAAGCATCTGGTAAATTGCGGTTCCAAGGACCCAGTACTTGTTATCATGCCTACTGAGGAAACAAATTCATAAAGCTTGAAAATGCTCACTATCAGGAGTGATGCACATTTGTGGTGTACGCCACTCTCCTGTGGCCCGCTGTGGAGGTGACCCTACAGCCACACATACTACCTTTACAGCAAAACACGTACCACATGTAGCAATGTACCAAATTGTGTCATCCTATGATTCAAGCCTTAACCACTAAAAATCGTATGTCAGGGATAATCCTGCGGTTTGCCTGATCACTGAGTTCGAAAAACGTACTTTCATGGGAGGTTAATACGCATTACAGTGACAATGTTCCCATGGCCAAATCGAAGGAGAATGAAAATTTATACGATAACGTGTCTGACTGTCATATTTGTGGGCTGCCGCACGGCTCCTCCCGTCGGAGGTTCGAGTACTCCCCCAGGCATGGGTGTGTGTGTTGTCCTTAGCATAAGTTAGTTTAAGTTAGATTAAGTAGTGCGCAAGCTTAGGGACCGATGAGGTCAGCAGTTTGGCCCCATAAGACCTTACCACAAATTTCCAAATTTGTGGACTGCCGTTAGAGAGAAAAGCAGAAACTCCTCATATGTTCCACTGTCATCTTACGGGGAAGTTCCATGGCACAGCTCACAATATATACAATCTGAAGCACTAGTTATAGGTACATACCCATTTTCTTCCACAATTTAAGCGCGTATGACGCTCACTTTCTTGTTGAGCACTTGGCTGATTTCGGCATGGAGCAAAATCATGTGCTTAGGCAAAAGGAGGATGCCATTATTGATGAAGCTCTATTATCGAAATAAAAGTAATGCTGTAGCTACACTTCGAGAATATCGCCGGCTGAAAGGATTACGGAAGGCTCTGTCTCCACCTGCTGCGCGGAGCATGATGAAGAAGTCTGACTCTGGGGCGTTTCTCTGAGAAGGGACCGAGGACCGGTTACACCACAGGTGGTTAATGAAATCGCTGTTGCTATGGCAGACAACGCTGCACGCAATTCCCGATCGTCAGGCAGAGCGCGTGCCGTGTAACGACAGTAGAACATCCCGTGGTCCACTGTACGGAAAGTGCTTCGAACCATTCTCAAATAGTACCTGTACAAGATCCAGGTGCAGGAGTTTGCACCGCAGAATGCACAACGACGTGTTGACTTCACTCTCCACTTTTTCGCAAGGATTGAAGGTGATGAGGGCTGACTCTGCACCATCCTGCGGACAGGCAAAGCTCATTTTTCTCTGACGGATGAGGTTAACACACAGAATTGCCAAGTGTGGGGATCTTGACCTCCAGTCACTGTGCATGAAGTTTCTCTGAATGGTGAACTTGTCACCATATGGTGTGGCTTCATGTCTACATTCATCCGTGGCCCAATTTTTTTTGAACAGGTTGGCACCCAAGGACCAAAGACGTGCAGTGTGACTGGCCAGCATTACTGCGATATGCTTCGCCACCACGTCATAACAGCCCTACAGGAGAGAGATGCATTGCACTAAACAGTTTTCATGCAAGATGAGGCCCCACTGCACATTGCTCATGAAGTCCACCTGCTTCTCCGAAAGACATTTGGAAACGATCGAATTATCTGCCGATCGTTTCCAAATGCTTGGCCAGCACGATCACCTGATCTCACTCCCTGTGATTTCTGGCTGTGTAGCTATCTGAAGCACAGGGTGTACCAGGGGAACATTCACACATGTGCTGATCTGAAGCGCAGCATTATCAAGAGAGGTAGCCAGCATGCCTACGGACATGCTTTGTTCTGCTGTGTAAAATGCAATCCAGCGCTTTCAGACACTTCTGGGCATTGAGGGGCACCATATTGTGCCCGTTTGTAGCAGTAATGGTACCGGTATGTAATGATACGATGTACCGTAGCAGCACAATAAAAGTGTTTCAACTGAATTGATTGCTACGGTTGCAGGTTCGAATCCTGTCTCGGGCATGGATGTTTGTGATGTCCTTAGGTTAATTATGTTTAAGTAATTCTAAGTTCTAGGGGACTGATGACCTTAGAAGTTAAGTCCCGTAGTGCTCAGAGCCATTTTGAACTGAATTGATTCTGCATTATTTCTCTTCCGTATGTCCTTGACATTAATGCTACCAAGTTTCATACTCGTACTGTAATTAGTTTCTGTGTTGTAACGTGCTTGCGTCATGTGAACAGAATAGTTTTAAGTTTCACCTGCCACTAGCTGTCCAAGACTGATTGGTTTCTAAGTACACACACTCCATCAGAATTACTGTTCACCGTATGCTACTGGGACTGTGGAATTTAGTTGTAGTAGTAAAAAAAAAAAGTATTTCCATTTATATATCTGGAATAATTGTTAATATGAGGAGCACTGTGGGACACACACTTTGTTTACTGTGTGGCACAAGGCAGTAGGAAGATGTGGTTTCAGCATGATGGGGCCCCAGCGCACATTGTAGAACTAGTATGAGCAGTAATAAATAGCACTTTTGGCAAACGGTGGATCGGCGGAGAAGCACCTGTACGTTGGGACTGCAAGATTCCCGGACCTCACGCCATTACACTTATTTCTATGAGGCTATGAGGTGTAGTCTACTCCCGTTGACTTTTGAGGCGTAATTGGTTGAAGAATTCTTGCAGCAGCCACGCAAATACATAACACACCACACATTTTCCAGCGAATACAGACTCCCTGCTATATCGAAACCAGCTCTGCACTGAAGTGAACGATGCTCATTTTGAACATTTATTCGAATGCAGTGGTGATCATGACGATAAAGCAACAAAAAGCATTTAACACCATTTTGTTCTCAGTCACACACAATAATCTCCTGCATACACATTACTACAACATCATACGCTTCCAACACGTGGCTGCTCTGCAAAATACGTTAGTTTCTGCCTCTGTCATTATTCTGTTAGTTTGGTAACCGAATTTTTGAACGCTCGTTTACAGTATAAGGAAAAGGAGTGCTTGCAAAATCGAATCCTGTTGATCTCCCATTGTGATTCCACCCCAGTCATTAAAATTTTCTACTCTTCAACATTTTCTGAACTATGTAGCACAACTTTTTGCATTCTGTTTGTTAAGTATGGCTCAAACTAGCTGTGCATAAAACCATCAGTTCCATAAAATTTAAAAGTCACAGTGACCAAAAAATAAATAAATTAAGTCAGCACTCCGCAAACATACTCATAAATTTTTACAGAATTTGAAGAAAGTTTTTCACAGTTAATAGATTTTCAACTCATATTCCGCGCAATAATATTTTATGTGCACCTAACTGCGGCATGGGGAGGTAATATAGTAGACAATATCAGGTATGGGAACATTGCCTGGCTTGATTTTTTAGTTAGTTTTAAATAAGAGATATGCTTAGGGAAGTAAGAACACCGACAGTACAAAAAGGATGTAAGCTTGTTTCCCATGTTCAGCCATCTTGGTCTTAGTTTTCCACTTTCTCTCTCTTTTCTTTTCAAATAGTTTCAGGCAATGCTAGGATGGTTCTTACTGGTGGTTAACGTGTGATGCCTTCACTTTTCTTTATCAAAAACTGTAAAAAAAATAAATTGTTAAACATTGTGTTTGTCATTATTTTTTCAGTGTTATTTTTATTCTGGTATTTTATATTTCTATGGTTTATTGATGATTGACTGATTTGGCCTAGTAACATTAACCAAAACGGCCTTGCCATCCTGGTACTGTGAACGGCTGAAAGCAAGGAGAAAGTACAGCCGTAATTTTTCCCGAGGGCATGCAGCTTTACTGTATGGTACCCTCTTGGGTAAAATATTGCGGAGGTAAAATAGGCCCCCATTCAGATCTTTGGGAGAGGACTACTCAGGAGGACGTCGTTACCAGTAGAAAGAAAACTGGCGTTTTACGTATCAGAGCGTGGAATGTCACACCTCTTAATCGAGCAGTAAGTTAGAAAATTTAAAAAGGCAAATGGAAAGGTTAAACTTAGATATAGTGCGAATCAGTGAAGTTCGGTGGCAGGAGGAACAAGACTTATAAAGATTTGTGGGCATGAAAGGGATGCGGTGGTTGGGAAGGGAGTGCGAAAGGGCTGTAACCTATCTCCGATGCTGTTCAATCAGTATATTAAGGAAGCAGTAAAGGAAACAAAAGAAAAGTTTGGAGTAGGAATTGAAATCCATGGGGAACAAATAAAAACTTTAAGGTTCGCCGATGACTTTGTAATTCTGTCAGAGACAGCAAAGGACTTAGAAGAGCAGTTGAACGGAATGGACAGTGTCTTGAAAGGAGGATATAAGATGAACATCAACAAAAGAAAAACGAGGATAATGGAATGTAGTCGAATTAAATCGAGTGATGCTGAGAGTATTAGATTAGGAAATGAGACACTTAAAGTAGTGAAGGACTTTTGCTATTTGGGGAGCAAAATAACTGATGATGGTCGAAGTAGAGAGGATATAAAATGTAGAATGGCAATGGCAAGGAAAGCGTTTCTCAAGAAGAGAAATTTGTTAACATCGAGTATAGATTTAAGAGTCAGGAAGTCTTTTCTGAAAGTATTTGTATGGAGTGTAGCCATGTATGGAAGTGAAACATGAATGATAAATAGTTTAGACAAGAAGCACTCGAAATGTGGTGCTACAGAAGAATGCTGAAGATTAGATGGGTAGATGACGTACCTAACGAGGAGGTACTGAATAGGATTGGGGAGAAAAGGAATTTGTGGCACAACTTAACTCAGAGAAGGGATCGGTTGGTAGGACACATTCTGAGGCATCAAGGGATCACCAGTTTAGTACTGGAGGGAAGCGTGGAGGGTAAAAATTGTAGAGGGAGACCGAGGGATGAATACACTAAGCAGATTCAGAAGGATGTTGGTTGCAGTAGTTACTTAGAGATGAAGAAGCTTGCACAGGATAGAGTAGCATGGAGAGCTGCATCAAACCAGTCTCTGGACTGAAGACCACAATAAGAAAATGGTTTATTATTCTGTTTTGTTTTCTTTATACAACTTCTGTGCATATTATGACCTATTGTCTTAAATGTTACAAACTAAGCAACAACAGCGTAATTCGGTGCTGAGGCACAGGCCTACAGAAGTTGGGTGCCTGCAGGCTACAGGTATCTAAAAATTTGCTTTGGAAAGAAGATCCAGTAGCAAAATGTCACTAAATGCACAGTTTAAAAGCACATAGTAGAGAACTCTATCTAAAAGCGAAACGCAGAAATTGGACTCACCTACGTTATAATCGATGCAGTACAGCTGATGCACCCATGGGTTCGTCAACTCCGTCAAACAAATGATGATGGATGAGGACTGCAAAACAAAGCATGTAAACACCTCACAAGAGGTATAGCAGCACGTTTATGGCAAACTAATACACCAAAAACACAATCGGACATCTGCATGTAAGAGTATGAGCAATTTCACGTTAATAAAACAACATATAAGGCATTACATTTGATATCTCATAATTCATCTTCATATCTTCTTCTTTGAGGATAAGGATATATAACAGTTCTGTAGGTTAATTACAAAGCAGCGCGTGAGTCACACGATACATCTGCTAGATTTTTTACGAATTAGCGAAACTTTTTTAAGCTGTTTGGCAGTTGTTGATCTTCGTGTTTGTAGCAAATTTGTTGTAACTTTCTAAGAGCTCCAACATCAGCATCTGCCTTGAGTGACAGGTGTTACATGCTTCTTACAAACTGATAAGCAGAACGTTATAAGTGATAAAATACTTTAAACTGTTAAGAAGAACATCGTGATACATTTTTTAAATAAATACAATAAATATCATAATTTAAACATAGTTGCACGTACACTTCAGATTAGCGAATTTTATTACATAATCCACATCTCTTTTGAAGAAATACGCAATCGGAAAAGGCCGTGAAGGCCCAATGGTACCGACTGACCGCCGTGTCATCCTCAGAATATAAGCGTTAGTGGAAGCAGATATGGTGGGGGTATGTTGTCAGAACACCATTCTCCCGGTCGTTGTCAATTTTCGCGACTGGAACCGCTACTTCCCGGTCAAGTAGCTCCTCAATTGGTTTCACAAGAGCTGAGTGCATTTCGCTTGCCAACAGTGCTCGGCAGACCAGACGGTCACCCATCCAAGAGCTAGCCTAATACGGTAGTGCTTAAGTTTAGTGATCTGATGGGAACTGGCGTTACTACTTGGCCTTTTGAAGAAACAGTCCATAAGAAATTTGTTATTGAGATATAAGACCGTCATATTGAGGAAGATTTTGAGACTGTACGCATCTCATGCAAAAGATTATACAATATCCCTAATGGAGCTCTGCAAATGGAGAAGCATACCGTGACACGATTGCGACTTTTTTTAGCCTCACAACAAGAATAGTCGAGCAGAGACACTTCAAAAATCATGTTTGTACACACAGAAACTTAATCTGATTTTTTATTTTGTTTAATCCGGTATTTCATACATACTGGACACACAATATTCACAACTATTACTAATACTTTGTACAATTCACAGCTCCAGCTGTGTACGTTTATCTATCACCACGACCACTTTTGTCCATAAGGCTACTATTCACAAGTGTTACACAGGCATTTTACGCAACAGATTGTGGACATGCCAGTGTACCGCATAATATAAAATGTATGACAGATGGCGAAGTAAAATTTTGAAACAAATTCAGAAAGTTTCTCTTTGACACTTCTTCTGTTCCGTAGAAGAATCTCTATTACTGTAATGTGATAAAGGTGGTTGGTAAGAATTACTAACCCACATCTGTATTAAAAAAAAAAAAAAGAATTTATATTACTGTAATGTGTCAAAATGGGGTGCGTATGAATTAGTGACTCGTATCTGAAAAAAAAAAAAAACATTTAGAAATGCTCAAAATGTAACCACATGTACAAATTAATTTGTGATGTGAATGTAAAATGTCTAGTTCCACACCATTACAATCTATTGTGCAAAATGATCCATGGGACTAATTGTGCATCATACCGCGAGGCCTCATGCAGAGACAGCGCATAGGGAAGCATCAACTGGGTTAGATCTGCTTAGGCGCGGCGGCTCATTAATTTGGGAGGAGATTCCATCTATGTTGCCGGTCCTTCCAAAGTATTTCTGTGGACAACAATATGTAACATCGTCTCACCACTGAAGTATGGCCCTGCCGCAGTATGGCTCACCCAAAATAATGTTGCACCGGCGCAGAAACGCATTCTCGCTGTGAGCGGTGGGTGATTCCACAGAAGATTCGGGGGGAGGGGGGGGGGGAGGGCAGAGGGGGCGCCACAGTTGATGGTCGTCAGCCGACCTGCACTTTTCCAGCAATTGTATTGTTGTAGCACCACAGTCTATGCGTAACACAGGTGCAGATAAAGCTTTTTGTCGGAAGAGGAAAACAAAAAAGCAAAACTCTCATTGAAAACTGTGCTTGAGAGAGCTACAGGAAGTGCTAGCTATTCTAGTTGTTGAGTAAAGAGAATAGAGAGGAGAGGGAAAACATAATTACAAGAACTTCCCAAGTCTTCACTACTTCACATAAACGTGGAAGAACGAAAAGAATTTTTTTTTGTAATACTGCTGAAGAGATAATCACAGGATTAATACATAATTTCCATGTTAGAGATATTCTTTACTTGACATTGTCAGTATTGTAGTAAGTGACATCCACTACGTTACGCCGCGTGGGATTAGCCGAGTGGTCTAAGGCGCTGCAGTCATAGACTGTGCGGCTGGTCCCGGCGGAGGTCCGAGTCCTCCCTCTGGCATAGGTGTGTGTGTTTGTCCTTAGGACAATTTAGGTTAAGTAGTGTGTAAGCTTAGGGACTGATGACCTTAGCAGTTAAATCCCATAAGGTTTCACACACATACGTTACATTTTCTACCCATTCTTTATTTTATGAGATTTCCTTTGACAGTGTGTGGCCAATCTTGTTCTGTTTTGACTGATTCTTTTATATGCCACTCCATCTAGTAACAAACTATTGAATTTGAAGGTGTATTTATCAAATTATCAGTCAGACCGACAGCAGTTGTTAATGTGATCGTTTGCAAAATAGTTCAAATGGCTCTGAGCACTATGGGAACTTCTGAGGTCATCAGTCCCCTAGAACTTAGAACTACTTAAACCTAACTAACTTAAGTACATCACACACATCCCTGCCCGAGGCAGGATTCGAACCTGCGACCGTTTGCAAACTCAGTAGGTGTAGCTTACATCTTATACGGCACACAGGTTTGTGCACCACACACACACACACACACACACACACACATGCACATGACCACAGTCTCTGGCTGCTGGAGCCAGACTGCGAGCAGCAGAGCATTATGGGAGAGGGAACCAGATGGGGGTAAGGAGACAAGAGAGATAGTAGGGTAGGGGTGGGGGTTGATGAAGCGCTGCTGGGAGCATGCAGGGACATGGTAGAGAGTAGGACAGCTAGCTGCAGTCAGGGGTAGCTACCTCCCTTCTCTCCTGCACCCTCCATCTAACCTCCCGACTGCACCTCGCTGCCATCCCTCACCCCTCCCCCCATACCTCCCCCTCCCGGTCCCAGCCTCCTTACCCCCACCCCCTCGCCCACCCCACGAGGCTCTGCTGCTCGCAGTCTGTCAAAATTGGACAACACACACACACACACACACACACACAGCTGGAGCCAAAGGTCTTGTTGGTCAAATGCTGACAGTCTTTTTGTAGTGCCTTTCTGCGACTCATCATCTCCACTATATGGTGAGTACCAACTATCCTTTTCATTATATTGTTACATTCCATCCCGGATTTTCTACTGTTTGAAACATTTCTTTATTTACTGGCTTCAGTCAGTAAAGCTATACAGTCAGCTTAGCTTCTTTAACAGTAACTGACATGGTAAACGTAAATTACAATACTGGTTGAATGCAATATTAATAAGTTACAATAACATAGACATGTGTTGAAAAATGGTGTTACGTTGCCGATGACAACCAGTGGAAGTCCAGTGCACACATTTTTTCATGGGCTGATACGTGAATAGCTTCAGATCATGTGTTATTCTACAAAACAAAGTTTGCCTGAGGCAAATAGGAAGGTAAAACTATGTAAACTCTGTCATTCCTTCCAAGCAACAAAACAGATCCTGGAGAACAGGACGTCTTGTTTCCTAAGTTTCTTGTACAAGCCTTCTTGCCTTGCTCTTATCTGGAATTTTTGTGTGCCAGGATGATGTGACTGAGGCTATCTATTTGGAAAGCTTCCTCCAAAAAATACAGATCGTCATTACCTTTTATCCTACGGGCATAGTTTGGCCAAATATTAATATGAAGTAATAACATGAAGTAACATGAAGAGCTGATATGAAAGTAACATCAGTAGTATAGGAGGCGAATGGACTACTTAGATTTGTTTGAAGGGTTCTGAGAATGCGCATTACATCTAAAAAAGAAATGGCATGAACGACGCTACTGTGCCAAATTATAGCATACTGTTCCAGTGTTTGGGTTCCCTATCAAGTAGGCATGGGAGCAGACACAACGAATTCAGAGACGAGCTGATATAATCGCTACATGTTGAAGCAGTCTCTAACAAAGTGTCACAGAAACTATCAACGAACTTAAATGGGTATATTTAGAAGAAAGGCGACATAGTTTTCTCGAAACCCTAGTGGATAAAATTATACTACCAGTATCCGAGGAAGACTGTGCCGTCATTCAACTGCCACCACAGTATGTCTTGCATAGTGACTACAAGAGCGAGATAACAGATATTAAGGTACCTTGTAGACTGTAATTCTTTCCTCACTCAATACCCGAATGAAATAGCACTCAAATTTGCTGGCACTGGGACGAAGTACCCTTCACCACGTAGTGTATTGTGGCATGAGGAGTGTATATGTTGTTGTATATGACCAGAATTCTATAGGATTTTTCTCCGTTGGACAGAATGCCATCTCACTATGACTTCTGAAAAAGTTATAGGCCCAGCAAATGAAAAACAGGAAACCACTGGCGATATGCAGATAAACGGAATGACGACGAAAAACGTAAACATATGGTCAGTTGTAGAATTAGATTCAGTTAAGTGTAGGATACCACGCGATTGTTATCTGTGTACGAAATAAACTGAAGGCAAAACTGCCGTGTGTGTGTCTGTGTGTGTGTGTGTGTGTGTGTGTGTGTGTGTGTGTGTGTGTGTGTGTGTGTGTGTGTTGTGGCGTCACATATGCGTTTTAATATCTGAATTACGATACTCGAAAAAAAATTGCGATTATCTCCGGAAAAACCACCTACGAAATTTCTAGAACCGAATTTTTGATGAAGACCCTCCTGTTTTCCATAGCCCACTGCGTACTAGCTACATTACCTGCTTCTCGGTGTGCACACGCCTTCAATACCTCATATCGCAGATCAAGTACTTGCATCTTATCGTAATCGCAACATAAGGCTTCACTCGTCTAATATTGTAGCTGTATCAGACTGTAAGGGGAAAATATTCGCAAACTCCTTCTTCACTGCAGCTGTCCGCCTCTGATAGAAGATAATCTGTCCTCAACACATTTCAGTACGTTTCAACTCGTTTCATTTGAGAAATCACCGAAGAGTCGTCAACTAAAAAGACTTGCAATAGGGCGGCCGAACCGCTAAGGGGATATCCCGGTTGATAAATGCCATACGATAGCCATTTATATCTGACATGTGGCGAAGCAGACACTCGCGGCTTATTCCAGTTTCGCTTGTTTCTCAGTTTTTCAATCAGTTTCGTCGAATTCTTGCTTATTTTGCGTTCCTTCCCACGTTCCTATTTCTCTCCCTTTTCCCTCACACCTATGGTTGCCAACTTAGTCTACATGCATCTGCCTGTAAAGTATATCTATTATTCTACTCTTCCTAAATAAAATATAAACTGTACACCTTCGTCGGCTGCGGTTATTACTGTCTTTCCTATTTCTTCTATAGCAAGCTCTGAATGTTTGAATCCATACTATGTGTGTCATAAGAAATGTAATGATAAAACATTAAGAATAGTTGGCTAGACAGAGTGCCTTATAACCTTTATCATAACGAGTTGGATAAATCGATAAGTACTTCAATACTAATTATGAGCCAGTCAAAAAAGACAGTACGTTTTAGTTCATCAAGACATTATTCTGATCCATTACTCAGAAATAAATCCAAAAGATAATACGTGCGTCAAAGAAATGTTCCCTCTGCCATTACCGTTACATCACATATACTTATAGATTATCGATATAATGTGAACATAATATCCCGAGAAATTGTACCAGTAAATTTTGCATGAACGAACACGCCTTATTTTTGAAACTGGGGGTCTTGATGATACATTGAAAAGACATTAAGAGTTTACAAATGCCACTTCACAGTCTTAAATTATTATGTGCTTGTACTCAATCACTTTCACAAAGTTAAATACTGACACTGTTTATTATCGCGTATGCGTGCGAAAAACACTTGGTAATATTCTAAAAATACTTCATTGTTGCGTGCTTACCAGATAAGCCCAGCCGATCAATAAAGTCCCCATGTGCAGGGACAGAAGGCCACAGCAGCAGGAATCTACCAAACACATAGCGCAATTTCTGCTCCTTTCTTAAGTCACACCTTGAATCACAAACATTTTCAAAGATTTTACTTCACACCTAAGCGTTCGGCGTTTTTAACTGAACGAACATCTCAGGAAATGAACAGAGAGGTTCTTTACTCAAATAACTTTTGTTGATATGGCTCGCTTGTTCGTGTTTGTTTGTTTGATGTAGTCAAAGATATGCAGACTAGTTGTTTCTTTATCGTCCTTAAATTAGTGCCACGTAGCAGCTTTTCAGACATATAATGTTCCGTAAATGCGTTAGCGTATTATCGTTGAGATACGGGGCAAAAACTGTAAAATTTGGCTCATGGCCGAATAAGTGACCCACAGTCGCCAAATTCAGTGAGACATACTTTCATATAACACGTTACGAACTTAACAATGTTATTCAAAATCTCAAAAAATTGTTTGACGATGTTTAACACATCATTTACACTCGCAGTGAAATTGTTTTAATATATTGCAAAAGGGCTCCAATCATGTATTGCTGTTGCTTCATAGTCATTCCTGTTATTTGCGTTTATCGTTGGCTGTCCAAATGGAAACTGCTGACTTGTCTTACTAATTGGTATCTTAATGAATTCGATTCTTTCCAGCCAGCTGTTAGCAAGCTTGGAATAGCAAAAAGGAGTTCTCCAATGGGAAAAACTGAAGGGGATTTTCACTTACGAAACGAACGAGAGAAACATCCAACAAACCAGGGTTGCATCGGGTAAAGCGGGGCGGGAGCGAATTGGAACTCCTTTAATTCAGAGTTGAAGCAGTAAAAAACATGAAGGCTTGTTGCGTGAAGGAGCATTTACGTGAGACAAATAAATGATTCGATGACTTTACTGTGTAACGTAACGGAATTTATCTGCCATGGTGAAGTCCACAGCTCAGCTTTGTTGCTCGCTACGCGAATTGTGTAGTAATGGCGACAGTCTCGTATCCACACAGAATGTGCTGTGTTGTTTATTTCAAGACGACGTAAACCGTAAAAGATACATGAATTTCAGCGGTAAGAAAGTGATATATCTAATTATTTTTTTAAAAAACCTCTTGCTGTTCCTGCTTGTCAGCAAAATTCCTCTCTTCCGTTTACATGCACACATTAGAAGAAGTCGTTCGGTAATGATGTGTTTTAAGCAATGCCAGTTTCGAAAATCACGTTACAGGTCTGTTCTTGGGCTAATGGGATCACGTTTGAAGCATATAATCGTTTGCAGACGCAGCACAGTGGTATCTTGATCCTGTCATCTTGATTTGAGGGGAGTTGGAATGCCCTTTAGGCTACAACGATAATGATAAACATTTTAGTGTACTGTACTAAAATCTTTACATTTCAGTCACCGGTCTGGGAAACCAGTAGACAGTTTAATTTTTGTATAATTTTTTGTAGTTTCTCCAAAATAATGTTAGCCATACTTTGCATTGTGTTTTTATTTTATTAGTAGACTCAGTGTATGTACTTTGAAACTCCCAGAAAAGACTTAGAAGAGTTTCTGACCAGAGAGCAGTATGTAGTTAGTTGTTGCTTGTCGCTAGTCGGCAGTAGTCTTGAGTAGTCTGCGTGAGTCGGCAGTAGTCAACGCGTGTCTGCGCTTGTCTGCAGTCTGCCCTGGTCGGGACTCTGGAGGATGAGTATTATTGTAGAAGGTAAAGAAGCAGCCTTGCGCATATCTAGTAATGTATGTTAACTGTCATTCAATTTCTTTTAAAAAATGCCCCACTAATAATTTTTATAATATAAAGTAATTTTTTTTTAAAAAGCATTCATTTCATTTTAAAGATTTTATCCAATGAATAATTAATTCCTTTCACGAGTCACAAAGCATAGGCCAGCGTTGCACGGAGCTGTGCCGAAATTTTTTTTAGGTAAGAGCAGATATATTCGCAGTTTTTATTGAGGCAAGAATTTTGCTTTTTTTATTCAGAGCACAGGGCCGTGGCGCAGCGCTGCTGTCGTCATAAAATTTACCAGGTTACTGAATATTTTTATTTCGGGGTTTTTGGAATTTTTCTGTTTCGAACTTAACACTAAATGAGAAAAGAATTTTTCTGGGTACATCAAATGTGAATGCATTTCTGCACAGAGATTATAAATGGGAACCTAATTTTGTTCAGAAGTAACAATATTTAAAAATTCATTTAATTATTATTTCCGTGGGGAGGTTAAACTAGGTTCATGGTACATTTACTTAATATTTTTGTGGGGAGGTTACAACTTCGTGCTGTGTCTAGGAAGTGTTATTTGTTTTTAAGAAATCAGGTCGGTTTCCCACTTCCAGGACTGTCAACACTTAAGAGATGGACGTCACGCTCTTTCAGATGCTTTCCAGGTGTGCTGACAGACGTTTTGCAACTAATGAAAGCCCACTCATCTGTATTGACAAAAACTGAACGTGTGTGTGTGTGCTATCATTCGACGAAATGAATGTAGACAGCAATATTATTTGTGATCCTGTTGAAGATTGTGTTGTAGGGCCACACAGTAACGTGCTATTTGTTATGGTACGTGGTTTGTTTTCTGGGTGGAAGCAACCCATTTACTATGATTTTGACACACAAATAACAGCTGATCGGTTAAATAGTATTATCTGCTCTGTACAAGATGTTGGTTACGATGTTGTTGCGGTAGTGAGCGACCTTGGAACAAAAAATCGATCAGTGTGGAAACATTTTAATGTGACAGCAACAAATTCCTGCTTTCCCAATCCGCAGTATGAAAATAAACGAATCTGGGTGTTTTCAGATGTTCCGCATTTGTTTAAATTAATGAGGAACCACTTTCTGGATGACGGACTAAAGCTTCCAAGTGAGAAAATTGTTAATAAATCTATTGTAGAAAGACTGCTCGCATTAGGTAGGAGTGAAATGAAGTTGTGTCCTAAACTGTCACAGCTTCATCTCAGTGTCAAGGGGAGAGAGCGTCAAAGGGTTTATTTGTCAATGCAACTTTTTTCGAGTACCACAGCTAAAGCCATAAAGTACTTAATGCCTGAAGAAGAGGAAGCAGCAAATTTTTTTCAGTTAGCAAACGACGCATTTGACATTCTGAATGCTCGGAGGTACAATAAGAAGGTGTTATCATGTGGTTATGGGATACATAAGGATGTTCAAGAAAGAAAATTGAGAGAACTGTATACGTGTGCCGAAAAAATGCGCGTAGGCAATGCAAATAACTTGCTCCCATTCCAGAAAGGCATTATGACAACTGTTCGGTCATTATTTGGACTGTTTTCAGATCTTCAGCCACTACAAATAACATATATTTTAACTGCAAGATTGAACCAGGATGCACTGGAAAAATTTTTCTCACAGATCAGAGGAATTGGTCATTTCCATTTGAACCCTTCTCCAACAGAAGTAAAATATCGATGACGGCTGTTACTGCTGGGACACAATGCTCATGACATTCCTCTGTCAAGTGACACATCAGTAGAGGCAGATGAGTGTGACGGATTTTTGACGTCACACCTGTTCACAGGAATTTTGCCTGACATGAGCGAAGCACTGCAAACGGTAGATGGTGAAAGAGAGCTACGAGATATTGACTTTCCTGTTCAACCTGCACCAGGAGAATCTGCTGTCAAAGAGGGATGTGACTGCTCTGCAGAAGGATTCCGTTACCTGGCTGGCTACATCGCATATCGTACAAAGAACTGTGACAAGACACTGGGAACGCCGTCTGCTGATATTTTAAGTCCTCCAACAAATGAAAATTATGGTTGGATTGAATTTCTATCTCGCGGTGGGCTTACAGTTCCAACAGATGAGTGGCTACATAAGGTGTCTCAGTTTGAACTAATTTTTAATGAATTTAATGGATTGGATAGTATTTCCAAGAAAAAAATATAGTGAAAACAATATGCACTGCTGTCCAAACTAAATATCCGGAATTTTCGTCATACGTTATAAAACTGTATGTCAGAACACGACTTTTCATTCGTATGCGGTTCCTCATTACGAAGCATAAAATGCAGAAAGCAGCAGCAGCACCGAAGCGGAAATCAAGATAGTGGCACTCTTCTTCTACTGCAAACATCTAATCAGGTAAATCAACTGTTTTAAATAATTTCCTGAGAACTTATTGGTGTTACAAGTAGTTGCTTGTCCTTAGTAAGAATCGCTTGCTGCGCTAGCCGCTGTCTCGCTTTGCTCCTACAGTGACGTCACTGCGCCAGCTAATCACAGCCGATTTAGCTTCGGGCCCAACCTCCCTTTTAAATAACCTTGGTATAACCTCTTCAGTCTATAAGTGCACATATGTGCACCTTCGTTCGTAAGCTTGTGTGGCTGTCTGTTGCGTATTTTGTGTTCTGAGACTTCGAGGTCAATGTAGTGCACCTTTGTGCTTTCAAATGACGCCGCCTGGAGCGCTCTTGTAGCAGAAGTTTGTTGTGAAAGAAGATGGCGGCCCGACAGCGTCGCAATGACAGTAAGTAAATAATACATAGAGCTATATGTGTTTATCTTCGTTGTAGTGAGTGATACGTGAAGGGTTGAAAGACTGGAGGATTATCTGAAATGCAGCAAATGTGTGTTATTTAAATTTTCCTGTGTAGCAAATGACGATGTTTTCATGGTACACGTCTGTGTACCTTAGTTCTTGGTGTGTACTTGTAGGATAGATCTCTACTTCATAACGTTTTTTTTTTTTTTCAGCTCATGTGCTAACTGATGAAGAGATGAATGAAAGTGATGATGCTGAATGAAAGTGATGCAAACTGTTCAAATTCTGACTCTGAGGATGACTTATTTGCTGAAATGAATCAATAGCCTACGATTTCCGACTCTGAATTTGATGCTAATGACGAAACTCAGTCTCAAAACATTGAAGATGTAACGAATGGTGGTGTTAAAAAATCCTCATGGGGTTTGAGGTGGAGAGCTACTTGGTTAGCATCGCCATTCATTTTGAAGAACAGTATTTTTGTTTGTTTGTTCCTTTATTTGCAACAAAAATATGTAAAGTGTCACACCAATTTTTTTTAAATGTTGGTTTGGTGCCAACCTATAATTTGTTCATTTCCATTTCAGCATGCCTGAGATCGACCCATATTTGAAGAACAAAAAGGAAAGGGATTCCAGTGGACCTAAAGGAGTACTGGAATCTTTCATGAAATACTTTCCAGCTGAATTTTGGCAGCTTGTGGCGTATCAGACAAACCTGAAATCTGTTCAGACTAGTTCACTTAGTTTGAAACCAAATGCATCAGAAATTTTGCGTTGTGTTGGGATTGAAATTATCATGTCGACTTTTAATATACCGCAAGCAAAAATGTATTGGTCCAGGCTTCTCCACTTTCCTCTCATTACTGAGGCTATCTCCAGGGATAGATATTACAAACTTAGAAGTAATCTGCATTATGGTGATAACCTAAGTGCTCGGGATCCTAATAATAAGTTGTGGAAAATTCAGCCACTTGTTGATGCAGTGAGGAAACAATACTTAACATTGCCCAGAAATTCACATTTGAGTATTGATGAACAAATGATTCCTTTTTCTGGGAGGTGTGGTTTCACTCAGTATGTTCCTTCTAAGCCTAATCCACTGGGATTAAAAAATTTTGTTCTTGCTTCTAATGACCGACTGCTCCTGGATTTCTGTATTTATGTTGGGAAGGGTACTGTACCAGAAGATGATCTGAAGACCCTGGGTTTGGGAGGAGCTGTTGTCAAACTATTGTCAGTAACTGTCCCTCAGGATGGCTCTCATGTAGATTACACAGATAGATTCTTTACAAGTGTTAGATGTGCAGAAATGTTGTTGGAGAAGAACATTTTCCTGACAGGAACAGTTGTGAGAAATAGAATTGGTTCAGCTGCTTCAAAACTGAGCGATGATAAGTGCCTAAAAAGAGGTGAATGGAATGAGATTGTAAGGGAAGATGGCAAACTCTGTGTTGTCAAATGAAAAGACAATAAATGTGTGACATTACTTTCCTCTTGCACTGGTAGAAATCCTGTGGGCACATGTAAAAGATGGTCAAAAAAAGATGGCCAGAGGATTAATGTCCCCTGCCCAGCTGTCGTACAAGCATACAATCAAATGATGGGAGGTATAGATTTGTGTGACAGGTTGCTGGCTTATTACAGAAGTTTTATTCGACCAAAAAAATGGCCAGTAAGAGTATTTAACCATTTTGTTGATGCGGTGGTTGTGAACTGTTGGTTGATGTACAGAAAAGCTTGTGTGATTGCAGATTTGAATAAAAAGGATCAGATGCCTTTGATTGCTTTTCGACTACATCTAGCAACGGCACTTATAAAATCTCAGGAACAGTGTAATATCAGGAAGCAGCCACTGGCAACACATAGTGCCATTGATGAAGAAAGTTCCACAGATGAGGAACAGTTTACACCAATACCAAAATACAGAAAGTTGTAAGTCAACCAGTTTGCGAAGGAAGGTATCGTTCAAGTAGGGCATTTTCCTGTATTTTGTGATGACAAGTTTGCATCAAAATGCAGACTCGAAGGTTGCAAATCAAGGACAAGAGTTAAATGCACCAAATGACAAATGTACTTGTGTGTGATGAAAAACAATTGTTTCTTGACATATCATACAAAACCATCTGGAAGTAATGAAAAGTTGTGAAACATGTATTGTAAAATTTCTTATTGTAAATAAAATATGCAGTTGTACAAATACAAGATACTGTAATTAATTTTACCTTGAAATACAGTAGGTTCCCATAAGAAAATTTAAGAAATATATCTATGATTGAAACCCGAAGTACACAAATGTGTACCATCAATTTTCAAAAAATGAAAATTTTCTAAATTGCAAAACAAAAATCTGGTGCCTATGCAACCAAATACACAAAAAATTACTGTCATTTTCAAAATGTTTAATTAAACTTGGCATTGGGTCTGAAGAGGATAAGTTTCAACGTAAACCTGCCCCGTATAAATTAACTGTAGTCCCTTTTCTCGCAGTTTAACAGAAATGCCCTGATCCCTTCCGTAGCATATCACGCGGAAATGCCAGCTAAATTGCACGCCACAGTTATGTAGACTTATTCAGAGCGCAGAAAACAAGACAAGAGAACTGACAATACCCGTGCATGGTTTATATAGTAGAATTTAGAAGCAATAGTAACCGCATTGAAGCCTCTTTGATTTCCCTGAGGCGATACTTTGCTGTGTGCGTTATTCTGATGAGAGACTAAATATCAATCATTTTAATTAAAACTTTTTCAGTGCTATTGATTATTTCCGATATTATCATCTCTCCTGTATATGGCAAAAAGCCCGATAATATTGTTTTCAATTAAAATAGCGATTATAAGATCTATTATGTTTTCTGATGAAAGCTGGTTCTGCCTCGGTGCCATGATGGCCGGGTGTTAGAAGGAGGTCAGTTGAGGGCCGGCAACCGGCCTGTCTGCATGCTAGACACACTGGATGTACACGTGGAGTTATGGTCTTGGGTGCCATTTCGTATGAGAGCAGGTGCACTCTCGTGGTCATTCCGTGCAACCCAACTGGAAACTTGTATGTCAATCTGGTGATTTGACCTGTTGTACTGCCATTCATGAACAGCATTCCAGGGCGTGTTTTCCAACAGGATAACATTTGACCACATACCGCTGTTGTAACCCAACGTCCTCTACAGACTGTCGATATCTTGACCCACAAACAGCATTAACCGTCCCTGTATTGACCGACCAAGTGCGAAAGGCATGGAACTCTATACCACAAACTACCATCTGGCACCTGTACAACACAATGCATGCACTTTTGTATGCTTGTATTCAACATTCTGGTAGTTACACTGGTTGTTAATGTGCCAGCATTTCACATTTGCAATGTCTTATCTCGAGCTTACATTAACCTGTGATCTTGCAATGTTAGTCACTTAAATATGTTACCTAGACAAGTCTATTCCCAAAATTTCATTACTCTACAGTAGTTATTTTTTGGTTTTGCGACTTTTTCCATCATTGTGTGAAATATTAGTTCATTTTATTGCCAGAATGATAAAAAGTTGTACCCAACTTCATACAATCTTTAGCCACAGGAATGTGACGAATATTTATAACTGTCTTTGAATCTTAAAGCGTCACTTGATGTACACATTTACTCTAAGTACAAAGTTCTCAATGTTAAGTACAACCCCAGCTAAGACATGAGTAAGACGTGAGCCGTAATTAGTTGATTTCGTCTGCTTGATCGAAAGTCACGAACTGGGACAGAGCCTTTCTCTTCTCAGCTGTACAGTGGCGCTGTGAAAGTGGGAGCGAGGATATAGCTCCACCAGCACCAGCCATTCGTCGGTGCAGACTGCAACGAGACTTCACTAACTTCTGTGGTATCGAGGCGAGTTGCAGACTTTGGTATTGCACTGCCATCTTTGGATGTACCATTTTTCCGTACTGAACTGAATGGCATACTATGTGGGTCCGATAAGATATGGTAGATGGCGAGAGCACATCTACGTGTTAGTGGGGTGGCCAATTGAAAATGTACTCCTTACCCTGAGCCTCGTTGTAGGTTCGCTCTTGGTTATTGAAATTAAAACATCAGCAAGGATAGTAAATAACGAAATTTTACTAACCGTGTGAAGGCAGTGTAATAGAAAGATACATGATGGAATTTGTAGGTAATTGGGGGGGGGGGGGGGGGGGGGGCATGTAGATTGCGAAATTTAGTGCACAGAGGTAACGACGACTCTAATCCGGTTAAGTATCGAGTCGAACTGGGCTTGGATGAGAAATATGGGTATATGATTCCAAGCTGTTTCAACTCTGTACCAGAGTTCATTGATCTTTGTTCCTGGCGGTTAGTGGCGTTCCACTCTCTTGGCAGATGGGTGTGAGATGTGAGGAACATGCTGTCCACAGCAGCAGTGGAACACCGTCTGTATCGAGGTAGGTCAGGACAATGCGGGCAGCAAGCGGTCTTGTGTTATCTTGTTGAAAGATAACATCACACTCACCCTGAAGATAGAGCACACAGACACCAGCCTAAGCACGTCAGAAATGTTACATCGGCTGTCCAGATTAGTGGCTATGCGAACCAGAACTGACTACATTGTGTACCCAATGGCACCCTTTACCATCTTGCCAGGTGCAGTGCCCATGTGGCAATGACGAAGTCAAACTGGCAACATTCAGTCTTCTTGGAACCTCTAAATGCGGATAAATCCATCGCGATGCTGGACCAATAACAAAAACTCGTCTCAAAAGACGAAGTGGTGCGACCCCAGTGTTCAGTATTTCCACTGGGCGCACAACTGGTTACGTCTCTCTCTCTGCTACCCCACCAACAGAAGCTGTAAGAATGGTCACTTTGGTGACATTGTTTCACATTTTTTATTCTTTTCTTAAATTTTATATCCTGCCAATTACAAATAACCTGCCACCTACATTCTATGGCAGGTCATATTTTCACAATATGAAATTGTTTATGACTGAATGTGAAACTTTTCTTATTTTTAGTATCGATTAATAATATTGCAGCTTTGAATACTTGGACATAAAAGTAGTTAAGACACGAAAATCTTAAAATCAACGATTTGTAAATCTAGGATAGGAATTTAGGATGATAGAACAGAGTTATTACATATTATCACTTTCTGTCCACCCCCTGTAGCTCGATGGTCAGCTTGACAGATTGTCAATCTTCTAGGCCCGGGTTCGATTCCCGGCTGGGTCGGGGAATTTTCTCCGCCCAGGAACTGGCTGTTGTTCTGTCGTCATCATCATCCTATCATCCTCATCGACTGCAGGTCGCCGAAGTGGCGTCAAATTGAAAGACCGGCACCTGGCGAACGGTCTGCCCGACGGGGGGCCCTAGCCATACCACTAAATAAATAAAAATCACTTTCTAACATATTACAAAATCGAAAAAAGTAAAATAACAAAATTCTGACATTTAGAAGAAGAAATAAAAATTCGTTGGAAAGTACAAAAATCCGTGTTGGAGATCCCACCACCATCAAGCCTCTCACTTCGAAGTAGCGTACAAAATATGTTATTGATATTCATTTGCCAAACTTATGTCTAAAGACGTGTATTTATATTACTCTTATATTACATTTGTTACAGACCATATGTGCTTTGCACAGGGCGTAATTAGTATCTTATTCGTACTTCTTTAGTGCATGGTGTTTGTGTTGTCTATAAGGTAAAACCTTATAATCAACTGCATCATTTTCATTACAGATGTTACTTTACCTAAGCTTAAATTGCACCTATTTATTACTCAAGACGTTTCTACATACGTTAAAATATTTTATGACAGTTGATTCATTTCTGTTTCTTATTTTGTCTCATCTTACAGCTAGGCCTGTATATTAATCTCACTCTTTCTTTCTGTTTGAACATCTGATTTTGTCTCTGTGTTTGTGTCTGTATCATTCAAAGTACCCATTCCTGTGTTTGTGTGTTTGTCCATATTTGTGTATGTGATTGTTCTTGTTTGTATAATCCGTGAAAGGTATGTGACACGTTATCGGCTCTGTCATTCAGTGCACCAATCGTCTGGCTGTCTCAGTATAAAGTGACATGTTCAAAGTTCTTAATTCTCCACAAGTGCATATGGATGTTCGGCTCAGACCAAACCGATGGAAGTATCTTGGGTATGGACCATGGCCCGTGAGGAAATGAATCATGCCACCTGCGGGATCTATGTCTTTTAGCCTCATTCGTTCCTTGATGTTTGGGAAAAAGGTTCAGAGGCAATAACTTTTTTCTGCCCAATCCGATTCTCTCTGCCAGGCATCATTTCGCCAGCGGTTTAGTTGGCGCCTTTCTGTGATCTCCTCTGCTATAATTTGAAACATCTTGTTATGCCTGCCTTTCATCAACCAGGACGCTGCTGCTGTGTGACGGATGATGATGCCAATGGGGCACGCTCCCATCACCAAGCATAGTGACTCCGCCGATGTCGAACAGAAGACACCCGACATCCTGAGCAGGACACTTTTTTGGTCACGTCACACAATGATTTTATGTGTCGCAAGCCCAGGCACTCTCTGCAAACAGTACTATGGATTCAAATAGTGCGGTACGGTATGTACAGTCGTGGACAAAACGAACGAGACCCCGCGCCTTTTCGTTATGCTGATCCGCACAGCTTTAAAGTATGCTACACAGCATAACAGGCAAAGCGACGAAGTGCTACCAACATACTATGCCAGTTCGCTCAGCTGATCTGCTGAGATAGCTAGCACTGGAGAAACTCGTGCTTCGAAGACGCCACAGCATCGTCTGCCACCACTTCGTGAAAAACGAAATACCTCAAGTATAAGCCAATGTGTTTATTCGCATATCTGTGACTACGACTTGGATCTAAAGTGTGGTTATGGATAGTACGTATGCTCAGATTGCGAATCTAACATGAATAAAGACAAGGGGAAATGAATTAGGCGTCCTTCCTCTTCCGTAATGTCAAATATATTTTAGTTACTCGTTCTTAAATGAACTGCGCAAAAAATCATTCACCAGAAGTGAATAACTTTTTAGTAACACCAGACGATATTAACAGCGTCATATCACGGACCGCGGGGCTGGTTGCGCCATCTACATGTACATGATTACTCTGCAATTCACATTTAAGTGCTTGGCAGAGCGTTTATCGAACCACAATCATACTATCTCCCTACCATTCCACTCCCGAACAGCGCGCGCGAAAAACGAACACCTAAACCTTTCTGTTGGAGCTCTGATTCCTCTTATTTTATTTTGATGATCATTCCTACCTATGTAGGTTGGGCTCAACAAAATATTTTCGCATTCGGAAGAGAAAGTTGGTGACTGAAATTTCGTAAATAGATCTCGCGGCGACGAAAAACGTCTTTGCTTTAATGACTTCCAACCCAACTCGCGTATCATATCTGCCACACTCTCTCCCCTATTACGTGGTAATACAAAACGAGCTGCCCTTTTTTGCACCCTTTCGATGTCCTCCGTCAATCCCACCTGGTAAGGATCCCACACCGCGCAGCAATATTCTAACAGAGGACGTGCGAGTGTAGTGTAAGCTGTCTCTTTAGTGGACTTGTTGCATCTTCTAAGTGTCCTGCCAATGAAACGCAACCTTTGGCTCGCCTTCCCCACAATATTATCTATGTGGTCTTTCCAACTGAAGGTGTTCGTAATTTTTACACCCAGGTACTTAGTTGAATTGACAGCCTTGAGAATTGTACAATTTATCGAGTAATCGGATTCCAACGGATTTCTTTTGGAACTCATGTGGATCACCTCACGCTTTTCGTTATTTAGCGTCAACTGCCACCTGCCACGCCATTCAACAATCTTTTCTAAATAGCTTTGCAACTGATACTGGTCTTCGGATGACCTTACTAGACGGTAAATTACAGCATCATCTGCGAACAACCTAAGAGAACTGCTCAGATTCTCACTCGGGTCATTTATATAGATCAGGAACAGCAGAGGTCCCAGGACGCTTCCCTGGGGAACACCTGATATCACTTCAGTTTTACTCGATGATTTGCCGTCTATTACTACGAACTGCGACCTTCATGACAGGAAATCACGAATCCAGTCGTACAACTGAGACCATACCCCATAGGCCCGCAGCTTGATTAGAAGTCGCTTGTGAGGAACGATGTCAAAAGCTTTCCGGAAATCTAGAAATACGGAATCAACTTGAGATCCCCTGTCGATAGCGGCAATTATTTCGTGCGAATAAAGAGCTAGCTGCGTTGCACAAGAACGATGTTTTCTGAAACCATGCTGATTACGTATCAATAGATCGTTCCCTTCGAGGTGATTTATAATGTTTGAATACAGTATATGCTCCAAAACCCTACTGCAAACCGACGTCAATGATATAGGTCTGTAGTTCGATGGATTACTCCTTCCCCGGGCATGGATGTGTGTTAGGTTCGGTAGGTTGAAGTAGTTCTAGGTCTAGGGGACTGATGACTAAGCAGTTTGGTGACATAGTTCTTAGAGTCATTTTTTGACCTTTCGCGTAAATTTTCTTTACATAAATGGCCGTATCTTTAGATTGCATTTAGATTTTATCTTTAGATTGCACTCTTTTACACAACCAAGGGACCGTATACCGCAGTAAGTGCGATACATTTCCGCTTATTATGTCCACCCGTACTCGAGGTAAACGGGTTTTAAGGGTTGGGTAGACAGATAGACGGTCAAGAAAGTGAGACTAGCAGGGTTCCATTTTTACCGATTTACGTGACGAAATCCTAACAACGAAAACAGCTACCACAGTTACTGAAGATGAGGGCCGCATAATAATTTCCATTACTCTTTATTCGAAATGTTCCAGTTGCAGTCGATACATCAGCATATTAAAAGTAGCTACGCTTTCGATCCAAATCACGTTCACAGGAATGCAAATAAAATCCATTTGCCTGTACACGTGGTAATTCAGATCCCACTATTAATGCCACCGCGTTTTAGATGTGCGAGCATTCCCATTGCTATATATCGTAAGGAACACTTCGGCTAATGAACGTTTTCTGACAGTGGCACGTCTAATGGAGAATTCGAAACACTGTAGAATACGTTTGGCAGCTACGTCGCCGTTTATTTCCTGGGGTGGTGCAGAATTATCCTACTAAATTTACTCGCTAATAACAGTTTTTTGTTATTTCGATAAACATCCCGAATGATTGTCACATAAGTGGTGACATAAAGGTAGACAATTCATGTTTTTGAGTCCAGAAAGCTCTGTGCAACAGAAACTCCAGATAATTTTGCCATTTTCATTGCGAAATTGCCGGTTTATTCATGTCTGGGGTAATAATAGAGGGCTGTTTGCCTGGGTTGTCTGCTAGCGTAGTGAAAGGTGTTTGCTACTGCAAGGGAGGTCTGGTTTGTTTTCGGTTCTAATCTCGATGGAGGCAGATAGGCTATCAGTAAAGGAATTTTAAGAAATTCTCGCACCCCCAATACGTTTTATTGCTACCTTTATTCTGTACCGGTGCCCCGTGGATGTCGATATGAAACTCTTGTAGAATTTCATACTTCTTACTGCCTACTTTTTCCGCTTCTGTCAATAATTGAATTGACTTAAGTGTGGCACTGAATGATTTTTAACTGACTTTCGTTATGAATCTTCACGCATTGCTAAATTTGCTCACCTTCATGGTAGGTCAGCAACGGTAATCTGGTCTGAACGTTGACACAGACCATTTCGCGGCCGAATGCGCATAATATTTTGTTAATTCGTAACGATCTGGGATACTTTGTCTTACTAAAACAGTTATGTTATCTCGATAAGCTGAAATTCATTTTTATTAGTACTGTTCATACTAATTAGCGTTTCTTCTTTCATTTATATCTTATATTTAGGTGTGTGGTTAAGACATTAATCAGCATTGATATAGTCTTACACATGATTGAAAACAGTCTGACAAATTTCGGATAGTTTTTCAGTTTTACGCCTGTGCATAGTATGTTGGTAGCACTTCGTCGCCTTGCCTGTTATGCTGTGTAGCAGACTTTAAAGCCGTGCGGATCAGCATAACGAAAAGGCTAGGGGTCTCCCCCGTTTTGTCCACGACTGTGCATATTGTCTTTACGGGTAGTCTGTATTTTTCAGTGTTTAGTCTTGCTAATTTATGCATTATTTTCATTGCTTTTTCGGCTGGAAGGCTGATATGTTTAGTGAATTTCATTTTCTCCTCAATGTGTATGCCTTGACATCTTGTCACTCTTCTACATGGCAAGAATGTGTTATTTAGCTTGATGCTGGGGTTTCTTTAGGTTCGCCTTTTAATAGTAAGTACACCGTTTTATTAGTTGTAATTGTTATTTTATTTCTGTTACACCTGGAGGAGCTGCATAGTCTTTTGTTCTAACTGTCTTCTTGAGTTTCCCGGCAGCAGTACAAGACAGTTCGTGGTGCTCCACAAGTTGTCGCAGTGTCCGTGTGGATGAGTGAGAGAGGCAGGAACATGATGGGCGAAATTATCACTCTCGCCCTTTACGACTATAAGCCACCAATGCGAACAATAAGAGCGTATCATAACGCTATATTAACTGTGATCATGGGATACTGTGAGAGTACTTGGACGCACAAACTTTTGCTCATAACACCAGCACGGATAGTTAACAAAGTACAGCATGGAATACTTCCTCGATTGACGGGATGGTTCAAATGGCTCTGAACACTATGGGACTTACCTTCTGAGGTCATCAGTGCCCTACAACGAAGAACTACTTAAACCTAACTAACCTAAGGACATCACACACATCCATGCCCGAGGCAGAATTCGAACCTGCGACCATAGCGGTCGTGCGGTTCCAGACTGAAGCACCTAGAACCGCACGGCCACAGCGGCCGGTGATTTACGGGAGATTTAGGATCTGTGTCAGGTGAGGCATTACAAGTAATAGTACTTGGAATATGTCCACTCGATCTGCAAGTACGTAAAAAATCGGCGACGAACTGGCTGAAGAAAGTTCATGAACTGCGCCACCCTTTAGGTACCAATAACGGCATTTTTGTACTATGTTTCAACTGTAGGAGGTACACTGTATGAACAATCTCTTACACGTAGGTGAAAAGCAACGTCGGCCAATGTAGCTCACTCTCGTAATATTACAATTAGTTGTCCTGACAAGATCTTGCCGAGACTCAACGACGTAATCTGTGTGACTTAAAATAATCGCATGTACAAATACAACGACGTCACGTAAGATTTTGTATTCAGCTTCTCACTCAATAAATTGCGCAATCACTCGCTACGACATTGCTATGTACGGGTATTTGAATTTGACTTGTCGTACAGCTCTTGTACGGACGACCGGTTGACGTGTTGGTGCGAGCACAGGTGTGTCTGGTTGTTCAATACCTCTGGCATCTTGGCGTTGTCTCTTCAGTTCGAGTGGATGTAGGCTCGCCTGACTCGATCATTCTGATCTGGAGGAGGGTTTTCGTGCTTCGGCGATGATAAGGTCCATGCTGGTTTCACTCTTTCAATGGACAGCCTGGAAGATTTTCCATTTTGCGAGATGTCTCTAGTTTGGACATTACGTCGCAGTACTTGGTTGTTGTTGTTGTGATCTTCAGTCCGCCGGCCGAAGTGGCCGTGCGGTTAAAGGCGCTGCAGTCTGGAACCGCAAGACCGCTACGGTCGCAGGTTCGAATCCTGCCTCGTCCATGGATGTTTGTGATGTCCTTAGGTTAGTTAGGTTTAACTAGTTCTAAGTTCTAGGGGACTAATGACCTCAGCAGTTGAGTCCCATAGTGCTCAGAGCCATTTGAACCATTTGATCTTCAGTCCTGAGACTGGTTTGATGCAGCTCTCCATGCTACTCTATTCTGTGCAAGCCTCTTAATCTCCCAGTACCTACTGCAGCCTACATCCTTCCGAATCTGCTTAGTGTATTCATCTCTTGGTCTCCCTCTACGATTTTTACCCTCCACGCTGCCCTCCAATACTAAATTGGTGATCCCTTGATGCCTCAGAACATGTCCTGCCAACCGATCCCTTCTTCTAGTCAAGTTGTGCCACAAACTCCTCTTCTCCCCAATTCTATTCAATACCTCCTCATTAGTTATGTGATCTACCCATCTAATCTTCTGCAGCATTCTTCTGCAGCACCACATTTCGAAAGCTTCTATTCTTTTCTCGTCCAAACTATTTATCGTCCATGTTTCACTTTCATTCATGGCTACACTCCATACAAATACTTTCAGAAACGACTTCCTCACACTTAAATCTATACTCGATGTTAACAAATTTCTCTTCTTCAGAAACGATTTCCTTGCCATTGCCAGTCTACATTTTATATCCTCTCTACTTCGACCATCATCGGTTATTTTTCTCCCCAAATAGCAAAACTCCTTTACTACTTCAAGTGTCTCATTTCCTAATCTAATTCCCGCAGCATCACCCGACTTAATTCGACTACATTCCATTATCCTCGTTTTTACTTTTGTCGATGTTCATCTTATACCCTCCTTTCAAGACACTGTCCATTCCGTTCAACTGCTCTTCCAAGTCCTTTGCTGTCTCTGACAGAATTAGAATGTCATCGGCGAACCTCAAAGTTTTTATTTCTTCTCCATGGATTTTAATAGCTACTCCGAACATTTTCTTTCGTTTCCTTTACTGCTTGCTCAACATAAGAATTGAATAGCAACGGGGAGAGGCTACAACCCTGTCTCACTCCCTTCCCAACCATTGCTTCCCTTTCATGCCCCTCGACTCTTATAACTGCCATCTGATTTCTGTACAAATTGTAAATAGCATTTCGCTCCCTGTATTTTACCCCTGCCACCTTCAGAATTTGAAAGAGAGTATTCCAGTCGACATTGTCAAAAGCTTTCTCTAAGTCTACAAATGCTAGAAACGTAGGTTTGCCTTTCCTGAATCTTTCTTCTAAGATAAGTCGTAGGGTCAGTATTGCCCCACATGTTCCAAAATTTCTACGGAAATTCTACTCGATACGGCCCAGTATAAGGAGATTGTTGGGGAGCCCGTGCAGCATATGAGGGCAACATAACTTGCGATCAGTCTACCAACGTTTTGTGCACGAAGACTAGGTGTACTCCACGCTGGGATGCCAGTGGCCCTCTCACCCTTGGCACATGGTGACGAATGCGGTGTACCATCAGTTGTAGCTCCATTTGTGGTTGTAGTGGTGCTGTTGTGAGATAGTCTGCAGGAATTATCAATGGTTCTCCGTAAACCATCTCCGCCACAAGTGCGCCTATATCCGCCTGCAGTCCCTAGTACAAGTACTATTGGTAGCGCCTCTGTCCATCTCTGTCGGTGACACATGAGGGCTGCCTTCAGTGTTTTGTGCCACCTTTCCACTACCCCACTGCTTGCCGGTTGATAACTGGTTGTGCGGTGACGCTGGAATCCACACAGTCTTGCCAGTTCATTGAACAGATTAGACTAGAATTGTCGACCCTGGTCCGTTGTACGAGGGTAATCCCAAAAGTAAGGTCTCATATTTTTTTATAAGTTCATAAACCTGTTTATTTTTACAATAGTTTACAGCAGATTACAGCTTGAACATTCAGCTATTTTTCGACATAATCACCATTTCTGTCGATGCATTTTTGTACACGCTGTGGTAGTTTTTGTATGCCAATGTCATAGCAGCCTGCCGCCATGCTGTTCAGAAAGTTATGAACCTCTTCTTTCACCTCGTCGACGAAGCTGAATCGCTTTCCGGCCGAATGTTCTTTTGACTTAGGGAACAGGTGATAGTCACTGGGTGCTAAGTAAGGACTATAGGGTGGGTGGGTGATTATATTCCACTGAAACTGTTGCAGGAGAGCAACGGTTTGCCGAGCTATGTATGGACGAGCGTTGTCATGGAGAATCTGTACGCTGTTGCTCAACATTCCTCTTCTCCGGTTCTGAATTGCCCGTTTGAGTTGTTTCAGAGTCTCACACTACCTGTCAGTGTTAATTGTGGTCCCAGTGGGCATAAAGTCGACCAACAATAACCCTTTCCAATCCCAAAAAACGGTTGTCATGACTTTACCGGCAGACTGTGTTTGTTTGAATTTCCGCGGCTTTAGCGAAGAAGGATGCTGCCACTGGCGTGATTGTTGCTTGGTCTCAGGTGTAAAGTGGTACGCCCAGGTTTCGTCACCCGTGACAACTGAGTCCAAAAAGTTGTCCTGTTCTGCTACAAGGCGGTGAAGAAATGCGCGGGAAGCATCAACTCGTTGCCGCATGTGGTCCTCAGTCAGCATGGGTGGCACCCATCTTGCGCACACCTTCCGGTAGTTCAATGTTTCCCTTCAAATTCGCCGGCCGGTGTAGCCGTGCGGTTCTAGGCGCTTCAGTCTGGAACCGCGTAACCGCTACGGTCGCAGATTCGAATCCTGCCTCGGGCATGGATGTGTGTGATGTCCATATGTTAGTTAGGTTTAAGTAGTTCTAAGTTCTAGGGGACTGATGACCACAGATGTTAAGTCCCATAGTGCTCAGAGCCATTTGAACCGTTTGAACCTTAAAATTCTGTGAGCGGTGCTTCGGGAGACCTCAGGAACCAACGTGCAGAGATCATCCAGGGTGATCCGCCGATCTTCACGCATGCTTTGCTCAACCTTCAACACTGTCTCCTCAGAAATTGACGGTTTCCCGATCCTTTGTTCAGAGTGAATTTCGGTCCGACCAGCTGCAAACTCTCTACATCACTTACGAACATTTTTGACATCCGTGCACGACTCACCATACACTTCCGTTAATTGGCGATGGATTTCAATCGGCGCAGTGCCCTTTGCGTTCAAAAACCGAATAACTGCGCGCAATTCGCATTTGGCGGTAACATCCAACGGGAGCTCGATTCTCAACGGCTGCCAAACCAAGACAGCGCCTCAGCGCGGCGTGCGGATGTTTACACACAGCGCGTGAAGCACTCTTCATAACAGTGTAACCAACTGCCATGCAAACAGAGTTCTGTACTTAAAAAAAAATAGGAGACCTTACTTTTGGGATTATCCTCGTAATATGTAGGGGGCATTCGGAACGTGTTGACTCCAGATCAGAAGGTTGCGTGTTCAGATCATCACGTCGGGGTGACCAATTATGTACGTCAAAAGTCAAGCCCACATATACTTAGAGCTATTTATTTCACTTGGATAACGTCGGAAGTACAACTAAAAAAAAAACAAAAAACAAAAAAAAAAACATCAAACCATAGATATCAGATACTCGCCCAAAGAACAAACGATGAACTTCACTGGTCGGTCTCTTGTTCCCACAGCCACAATTGCACTTTTCTTGGTATAATGGAGTCAGTGATAGCTATCTGGATATTAATTACACCAACGCATCTGACTATCAGGGTTCGCTAAGTTCGAAAGATAAATTAACAGCAATGCGAGTATCAATCAAATGAAAAGTACTAATTGCGAGAGTCTACGGGGAGTACGAATGATGTATTTACTTTGCCAATAACAGCAACCTATATTGGAGAAAACGATCGAAGGGCAAACATATAATTTTATATCTGTTTATGTCTCGTTGTCAATCAACAATAACCTCTGTAAGTAGCGCCTCGCTACAACAATGTCCTTGACACTATTGAAATTTTACTATCATAAACTATTTCTTTAAGTTCAGTCTTTCAGAATTAAATGGACTAACTTTTTACTTATAATTAATCACTTTTCCATAACACGCGAACTTGCTTTCCCTGTCTAAACATTAATTATCTTTCTTTTCGCTACAAGTCGCTCACTCAAAAATGCTATTCCTTTTCTCCTTTTCTTTAATTTCTTTGAACTTTGCTTTTACCAATATTCCAGTCTTTTGCTTTATTGGCCTTTTCTTTACTTTATGCCGAAAAGATATATCCAGATATTAGTCTGCTTTCGAATAAGCCCTTGATTTCTTATTTATTTTTGAAATAGTTTGGGGCTAAAAGACAAGTTGGGTACTGACTTTTTCAGTTTAAAAATGTTTTCTTTATTTCCTGCAATCAAATCCACTACAGGTACAAGTCAGCGTTTTATTTTTCGAGTGCTGGTTATCTATGCAAAACCCCACTAAGCGAAAACGTAATAAAAAAAGAAACACAACAAAAAACCTAAGTGTCACCGCCACTTTTCGGCTATCAGAACTTCAAATAATCACACAAAACTCAACCATTTCAGGCGTTGACTTCCGCGAACCACTAAGATTTGAAACTCAAAACACAGCACTCGATGGTCTCTTTCAGAAAGAATTAGCTTATTCTCTTTTAAATGATTCTTGATTTGTCGTTTAGGGCCAAAGGGAAAAGCGATCACATTCTCAGTAAACTTCCGATTGTTTCTCAACAAATAACTATTGCGTAGTACGACCGTTCTCTTTAATATAGACTACACATTTAGCTCCAAGGAGATTTCCTGAATTTTCCTTACGCCGAAGTTAGGCAATAAATCCTAACCCAAATATCGCTAAGTCACTACTCCATAGTGCTTGCGTCCACCTATACAACCACAATAATACAATGCAACGCTGCTATCCCTTAGTGTGTGCTTTGATCCTCAACTACAAAACAACGACTTCGCGCGAACACGTCTTTTCACAAACACCGTCCAACGGAAAATCTCACAAAAATATTGAAATACGGTTCGCCTACCATCGCGTGTAGCCATTAAACAGCACAATGCATGATTAATCAAACTAGGAGAAACTAATCTCATACTTCAATGAATCGAAGCTTTTCCTATACCTGGTTAGTCTACACACTACCAAAAATCATCTAAATAATCATTTCCTACATAAGCCCACAATCTTCTCAAAATACCTTTCTAAACGACTTAGAACTGCACTGAACACATTTGAGTTCTATCTTCATTGCAGACTAGTTCATGTGTCGTACGTGTGAGCCGATCTCATCACACTCTAGAGATAATCTCTCTCGAGGCTCACTACTCGAACGATACTTGGATACTACTCGAATACAATTACTGAAATTTTCAAAGGACAACCCAAAAACCAATCTCTGCGAACAAACATATCACGCTAATTCTCCCTTTAACAATACGTGTTTCTTCCTTTCAGTCGCCGGCAAACGTTCGTAATGGCCAACTGCATCGTAGTTGTTATCTTTGCCACGTGCCGCGATTTAGCAATCGGCTGGGCGTTGCAAGCTCGCTGATTTGTGAGGACACAGGTTTCCTCGACCATCAAGTGTCACACATCTACAACAACTTAACATAAAAATTTGAGAAAACTATACGAACAACTTAATCTCTTCATTTTTCAAGCCCATAAAAATCGCTAATAAGTTGAGGCGGAGCAAGCAAGTAATACGCTTTATACGGGCTGAAGTCGATTTGGCGCATTACAACCAGTTTCATGAAGTGCTGAATTTAATATGAATACGGGCCACCAGCAAGCAGCAAATTCACTATCAGAGCCTCCATCTATGGTAGAAACGGTAGGACGATACCCAAACAGCGAGGTGAACCTGTGGTTTCCTACCATATATAAAACAGAAACTGGTAATAAAGCACCTGAATTCCTCAAGAGACCTGACACACTTCTTGACTGGTCATGGACCCCACCAGCCTACTGCCGTCGAATTGGTGGAAGACAGACGCCCCGAAAGTGTCTGTGGTGAAGAGGGATATCCACTGTATGCCGATGTCGTAGCAACTGAATCACCACCGAACGATGTGGCGCAGTGGTTAGCAAACTGGACTCACACTCGAGAGGACGACGGTTCAAACCCGCGCCCAATCATCCTAATTTACGTTTTCCGTTATTTCCCTAAATCGCTTCAGGCAAATGCTGGGATGGTTCTTGAAAGGGCACGGCTGATTTCCTTCCCCATCCTTCCGTAATCCGATGGGACCGATGACCTCGCTGTTGGGTCCCCTCCCCCAAATCAACCAATCAACCAACTGAATCAGCACGGAAGGCTCGATGTCAAGGAACTACTACGTTGCGAGACAGTGTGGCAGAACTTGGACAACACTGCCGATGTTATTTCAGAAAGGATTGGGTAGCGCATTATCTTATCAACCAACTCACGTCTACCGCACTACGACAGGTTGCGACAGGAGATCGGGAAGTAGCCCAATGAAGGCAGCTGAGATTAACAGAGGCAGCAGAAGACGTGGCAACGCTCCATGCACGGCCATTGTTCCAATACCAGAGAGAAAGGAAGCCATGGGCCGTTTCTCGCCAGCCAAGGAACCAGAGCCGTAGTGGCTGGGGCGGCGTGTGGCTGCGCTCCTTACCGGCAACAACGGTGCTCTCTCGGAAGGGGAATCGTCTCCCACAAGCAGGGAACCAATAAACTGTGGAAGAGGCAGATGCAACCACAATATCCACCACAGTGCTCAAGTAACTGGAACGCCATGCCTTTAGAACGAGGAACTATGTAGCACTTCGGAATGTACCAGACAAGAACTGATGTTAGACTAACGGTAGACGTAGGTTTGGTAGTAGGTGTAGTTTTATTTATGGTAATAACAGCTCATTATTATAAGAAATAATAGAAATAATTATGGTGATACGTAGTAGTCCTGTGTAGAATAATTAAGTTCAAATGATTCAAATGGCTCTGAGCACTATGGGGCTTAAAATCTGAGGTCATCAGTTCCATAGACGCAGAACTACTTAAACCTAACTAACCTAAGGACATCACACACATCCATGCCCGAGGCAGAATTCGAACCTGCGACCATAGCGGTCGTGCGGTTCCAGGATCATTTAATTATTATTTAATTATTATTTAATGTTCAGATGAGTTGAAAGCCGCAGTCCGCGAAGAGACAGAAGTCATTTCTCAACAAATAATTGAGAACGTAATGAGGAGCTTACTCCAACGTCTTCAGGAATGCGTCCACAATGAGGGTAGCCATTTGGTGTACCTTTTAAGAAATAAACTTCTGTCTGTGTCTTCAGTAATGACAGTGTGTGTAGAACAGTTATCTACAAGTTATGTTGATGTAAATATACGCTTAACAAAGTAACAATCAAATTAAAACCTATTATTTCCCATGGTCAGTAATTGCTGTGACTTTCGAGTATTTCAGAGAAATGTGTGCCCGCAGTTAGTCGTATCGCACAGACTTAATAGTTCTGGCTGTGGAAAAATGACATTTCTTTCGCTACAGGTGAAACGATGTTCCCGGCTGTGAACCGTGTGGACAGAGTTTATTTGCCGGCCGATGTGGCCGAGCGGCTCTAGGCGCTTCAGTCCGGAACCTCGCTGCTGCTACGGGTGCCAGGTTTGAATCCTGCCTCAGGCATGGATGTGTTGATGTCCTTAGGTCAGTTAGGTTTAAGTAGTTCTAAGTCTAGGGGACTGATGACCTCAGAAGTTAAGTCCCATAGTGCTCAGAGCCATTTGAACCATTTGAGTTTATTTGTGTGGTATCAGTATCTGCTTACCGAAACTATCGTACCATTATCTTCGAACGTAATTTTGTACCGAGTGCTATTATCCTTGGGTTGGAAGGTATCGATATTGTATTCCTTACTTATCACTGGCTTCTAGAACCTTCGAAGCCGAGCGCGCGTTTTGTGTGAAAGAGTATTGTCTTTCTGTTCTGTGACGACAATGCAACAGCGCTAGTGGTCACGCGCCGTCTTGTTGATGGATGAAGAGAAGTCGGTGTAAGACTCGCGCTCGGGTCGGCCTCACGCAGTCGCGTCTAGATTAGTAAAGGAAGAATTTGGTAGGTACTGGAATTAATAGCTGAAAGAGCTCCGTTGGTTGGTAGAAGAAAAATATTACACAAATTCAAATAAATCATGGAAAGGCACTTGGATTAATTAAGAGATTTATGGCGGATACAGTGTCGTAAGTGAGAATCAGTAATTGTCGTAGAGAAACAGATTAATGGAATGGAAAGTCTTCCGCTATCAGTGATAACCTGCTTAATTAATGTGGAAACGCGACGTAGCAATGGTTAGTCCAGTGCGGCTGTGAAATGAACGCAAGTGTTAAAAGGAGACTCGAATAGCGTAGGCATTGTTAGGGGAGTGTGTTTCGTACGAAAGGGTCCATAAACGAAAGTAACACTACGGTATTTTCATAATTTTTATTGCCGGCCGGTGTGGCCGTGCGGTTCTAGGCGCTTCAGTCTGGAACCGCGTGACCGCTACGGTCGCAGGTTCGAATCCTGCCTCGGGCATGGATGTGTGTGATGTCCTTAGGTTAGTTAGGTTTAAGTAGTTCGAAGTTCTAGGGGACTGATGACCACAGATGTTAAGTCCCATAGTGCTCAGAGTCATTTGAACCATAATTTTTATTTTGGAACCTTCAGATTACAACTGAATGAAACACAGTTTTTGTGCCATACGCATTTCGCCTTTATTCTTTGCAAAATGAATCATCAGTGGAAGATTTCGTGGATGTTGATCTACATGTTGTGTTGTTATCTCTGTTCTGCTTCTTATAACCTCCATTTGAAATGAGCACCCGTTTTGATGTTTTCAAGAAAAAAAATATTTCAGTGTATCTGAAGCTGACGGAATGGATTGCGGGCACAGTAATAATATATACATTTCTAAAGTTTGCTTCAGTTACTCCTCGGACACGTCTGAAAGAACGTAACAAAAAGGAACACAGCAATCAGTCATAATGCCACTGCTTTTTTATGATTCTTACATATACAGGTTTCTCGAGTAAGTTACAGTCCAGCAAACACCCAGCCGTTCTTGTCACCACTCGACTATTGGTGTACGTAGCTGAAATCTGGATACCCAAGAACGATAAAAAAACAATGAGTGCTACTGATTGCTGTATTCCTATCCTTTCTTATAATGATACACCGTCGCTGTACACCACCGTACCGCATGAAGTCAAAGTAGGTGATGTGACAAAAAACAGACGACAGAAGTACATTTTCGTTTCAAAGGTCAGCCATTTTATCTTTTTTTCGGATTTCAAAAAACTGTGATATTATTCCGTGCGCAGTATCCTATAGATTAAGAAAACTTAGTTTTTTGATGTCAGGTAAGATTTGCAGACTAGAGGACTTCTGTGATGGACACTCCCCATTTTGGACACAGCAACTTTAACTCCTCCATTGGGTGTCTCAATGACGACTGATTTTCTTTAAAAAATCGTAAAATGTGTAAGAATCAATAAACAATGAGCAAAAAGATTTAAGTTAAATGTATCAATAGTTTTTCCAGAAGAAAATTGTAAGAATCGCTTACTTCGCGACTGGAGCGAGAAGAAAGCCTAAACAATGGAACAATGGAAAGTAACATTCGTCATGCGCTTCTCAAGAGTTTGGAGAGTATGGAAGTAGGCGCAGTGGAGGATACAGAAAAACCTCAAGAAGGGGTTGCTAAAGGAATCTTGAGCTACCTTTACCTTTACCGTAATAAAAAATAATGAAGTCACATGCAAAGTTTAAGAAAGTTTTATTTGATTATACACATATACAAGACAATGCCATCTTATGATATAAAAAAGTTACAATTCTGGTTCTCTTCCTTAAATGGTGAATTCTATGCGCCTAGTCTTCCTGCCAAATTAGTTAATTACATCGTCTATAGGACAATCAATGTCAGGGTGAGTGTTCAACAGAGCTAAGCCATTAAGTCGATCCTCCTTCATTGTCGACCTCAGCCATGTCTTTGTATGCCGCAATATTGAAAATCTTCTTTCTACTGTAGAAATAGATGCAGGTAGACAAGCAAATATTTTGTACAGCGTGTGCAAAGTACAAACATCCTCATAAATTAAGGATAACTGCAGAATGTGGTGCCACACAGCGTGGCACTACACAAAACTGGCGCTAATAGCATAGTCACACAGGGAACACACACGACACAGATCTGTAAGTCCACGGTATTGGTGATAAGTTGAGAAAACCGTCCCGAAACACATGTGCTACAAATCGCCACTGTTTCCTGCGCATGTACCCCGACATCAATATGGCATATGATCACCATGCACACGTACACAGGCCGTACAACGGGTTGGCATCCTCTGGATCAGATGGTCGAGCAGCTGCGGGGGTATAACCTCCCATTCTTGCACCAGCCTGTCGGAGCTCCTGAAGTGTCCTAGGGGTTTGAAGACGTGCAGCGATAAGTCGACCGAGAGCATCCCAGACATGCTTGATGGTGTTTAGGTCTGGAGAACAGGCAGGCCATTCCACTCGCCTGATATCTTCTGTTTCAAGGTACTACTCACGATGACAGCTCGGTGGAGTCGTGCGTTATCATCCATCAGGAGAAAGGTGGGACCCACTGCACCCCTGAAAAGACGGACATACTGGTGCAAAATGACGTCCCGATACACCTGACCTGTTACAGTTCCTTTGTCAAAGACATGAAGGGGTGCACCAATCATGATCCCACCCCACACCATCAAACCACGACCTCCATACGGATCCCTTTCAAGGACATTAAGGGGTTGGTATCTGGTTACTGGTTCACGCCAGATGAAAACCCGGCGAGAATCACTGTTCAGACTGTACCTGGACTCGTCCGTCAACATAACCTGGGACCACTGTTCCAATGACCATGTACTGTGTTCTTGATACCGCGCTTTACGGGCTCTCCTGCGACCAGGGGACAGTGGAATGCACCTTACAGGTCTACGGGCGAATAAACCATGTCTGTTCAGTTGTCTGTAGACTGTGTGTCTGGAGACAACGGCTCCAGTGGCTGCGGTAAGGTCCCGAGCAAGACTACCTGCAGTACTCCGTGGCCGTCTGTGGGCACTGATGGTGAGATATTGGTCTTCTTGTGGTGTTGTACACTGTCGACGTCCCGTACTGTAGCGCCTGGACAAGTTTCCTGTCTGCTGGAATCGTTGCCATAATCTTGAGATCACATTTTGTGGCACACGGAGGGCTGTGTTTGACCAGCCTCCAGTCGTCCTAGTATTCTACCCTTCATAACGTCATCAATATGTGTCCTTCGAGCCATTTTCAACACAGAGTCACCATTAGCACGTCTGAAAACGTCTGCACAATTACTCGCTGCACCGCACTCTAACATGCACCAATACACCTCTGCGTATGTGGACTGCTGCCAGCGCTACCGTGCGACGACCGCAGGTCAAATGCACCGCATGGTTATATCACGAGGTGATTTAAACCCGCAAACCGCCCACCAAAGCGTTGTTTCACCATGTATCAGCATTATCCTTAATTTATGAGCATGAGTGTAGGATAGTCACATCTAGCGCAAACAGAAAACGCTTGCATAACAGAATCACGATCATTAAGGGCGTTTATGCTTCTGAATGTAAACTAACTTCCCATTCGGCGATTAGTCCGTATTTGTAACGCTACATATCGAAGGTTCTCTGTACAAGAAAATAGTAGAATATTCGCGACTTTTCTCGAACAAATGCCAGACAGATTAACGTATCGAGATCATGAGAATGGACTTGTGCCAGACGAAAACGTATAAAAGGCGATGACGCGGACGCCCGTGCTACATAGGAAAGTACAACTACTCGATTGTCGAGTCGACTGACGAAAGAAACGAATAGTGTGCGAACTGACTGGCGGTGGCGCGGGTGGCAACGCCGGCGCCCCCCCCCCCCCCATATGTAGCCGCCTCTGAATAGGCGTAGGCCACACTTGTTCTTGAAAGAATCTTACAGCTGAGTAACCTACCTACTGCAAGACGTGTCCTTTAGCCTGCCTGGATCCTTGCCAGTCCAATGGGGATGGGGGGAAGGGGTAGCAAACAGGCCGCGTCCACGTAAGCGATTTAGGGAAACCACAGAAAACCCAATCTTAGATGACCCAACAGTTATTTCAGTTCCGTTGCTACCTAAGGAAATTACAGAGATTCAGTCACTACACCAAATTGCTCAGTTCGTGTGTTTTCGGATTCTCAGTTATCCTTATAATTCTAGGTTTTCACTCTATCGTATCCCAGAAGTCTTGTCATCAGTCTTTATGTTTACCTGTTCCCTCCCGGCATTCTGTTGAGGAAATACGTACTGATTTCTTGATTACACTTACTTTCTGGACACTAAGGTATGATTAACCTCTTTTGACAAGGAAAAAAGCCGCCCATGAAGCAACGACCTCGTCGAAGTTGTATGACTTGCGTGCCTCAGCGATACAGATAGCCAGAGAGGCAGAGGGGCAGCCTGCTTTTCGGTAGTTGCAGGGGCAATAGTGTAGATGACACAGTGATCTGATCTTTATATCATTAGCCCACAGTACTTTGAGCGTCTGAATGTAGGGGTAAATTACAGTGGTTATTTTTCCTAAGGGACAGGCCGGCTTAAGGCACAGTCAACACAAGCCTGAGAGGGGCGACATACGTGATGAAGATGCTGTTGGCATCAGCGCCCGTACAAGTTCCAAGCTTTCCATTTCTCGACACTACCAGAATGATGAAGAGGACAACGCAAACACCCAGTCCCCGAGCGGAGAAAATCCCCGAGCCGGCCGGGAATCGAACCCGGGACCTCGTGACCCAGAGGCAGCAACGATAGCCACTAGACAACGAGCTGCTGACAGAGGGGTGGCAGAGGGACCACGACTGTAAGATTTCTATACAGGACGTATCACAGTCTGTAGGGGCCAATTCCGGCGTCCCTGGTGCCCAAATACAAGTTTAGTATACCGTGCACATTGCAGTCAGTAGCGAAAAACGACACGGGTGAGAATGTACAAGGGAAGAAGGAGCAGAGCCGGGACGGGGTGGAATGATAAGTCGCTTGTCTGGAAAAATGTTCTCGAAACGGACTTGCTAACGATATGTAGCTCTACTGTGTGGTTAAATGAATAGCCCCATGAACCATGGACCTTGCCGTTGGTGGGAGACTTGCTTGCCTCAGCGATACAGACGGCCGTACCGTAGGTGCAACCACAACGGAGGGGTATCTGTTGAGAGGCCAGACAAACGTGTGGTTCCCGAAGAGGGGCAGCAGCCTTTTCAGTAGTTGCAGGGGCAACAGTCTGGATGATTTACTGATCTGGCCTTGTAACACTAACCAAAGCGGCCTTGCTGTGCTGGTACTGCGAACGGCTGAAAGCAAGGCGAAAATACAGCCGTAATTTTTCCCGAAGGCATGCAGCTTTACTGTATGGTTAAATGATGATGGCGTCCTCTTGGGTAAAATATTCCGCAGGTAAAATAGTCCCCCATTCGGACCTACGGGCGGGGACTACTCAAGAGAGCGTCGTTATCAGGAGAAAGAAAACTGGCGTTCTACGGATCGGAGCGTGAAATGTCAGATCCCTTAATCGGGCAGGTAGGTTAGAAAATTTAAAAAGGAGAACGGAATGGACAGTATCTTGAAAGGAGGATATAAGATGAACATCGACAAAAGCAAAACGAGGATAATGGAATGTAGTCGAATTAAGTCGGGTGATGCTGAGGGAGTTAGAGTAGGAAATTAGACACTTAAAGTAGTAAAGGAGTTTTGCTGTTTGGGCAGCAAAATAACTGATGATACTCGAAGTATATAAAAGTAAGACTGGCAATGGCAAGGAAAGCATTTCTGAAGAAGAGAAATTTGTTAACATCGAGAATAGATTTAAATGTCAGGAAGTCGTTTCTGAAAGTATTTGTATGGAGTGTAGCCATGTATGGAAGTGAAACGTGGACGATAAATAGTTTGGACAAGAAGAGAATAGAAGCTTTCGAAATGTGGTGCTACAGAAGAATGCTGAATATTAGATTGGTAGATCACACAACTAATGAGGAGGTATACAATAGAATTGGGGAGGAGAGGAATTTGTGGCACAACTGGACAAGAAGAAGGGACCGATTGGTAGGACATGTTCTGAGGCATCAAGGGGTCACAAATTTAGCGTTGGAGGGCAGCGTGGGGGGTAAAAATCGTAGAGGGAGACCAAGAGATGAATACACTAAGCAGATTCAGGAGGATGTAGGTTGCAGTAAGTACTGGGAGATGAAGAAGCTCGCAGAGGATAGAGTAGCATGGAGAGCTGCATCAAACCACTCTCAGGACTGGAGACCACAACAACTACAAATTCTTGGGAGGTAACACAGTCCACCATTCAGATCTCTGGACGAGAACTGCTCAGAAGGACGACGTCATCAGGAAAAACGGGTCAGAGCGGGGAATGTTACATCAATCGGGTAGTTAGACTTTTATTTAATAAACGGCTTTAAAACTGTACTCTTGACGGTATAATATTAATGCTGGTAACCTTAGTGGTTTATTTCCTCAGGAAGCTTCAGTGCTTTAAGCTCACTACCCGTTATGTAATGGTGGTTTTGTCACGATGTATGTTTGCTATTACATCGGCCCTTATGGGATTTTGCCTGGCTCTAAAAATTTTGTTTTTCCTGTGAATGTGTATTAACAGTATCGTGTACCAGTATTCGTAATTCTTTCTTGACAAGGGCCATTATTGTCAATTTTAAATTTCTGACATTTATACCGTTTGTGGACTTCATTAATTTAGTAATGTAATTTTTTATATATTTCGGCTGTATATGCCACTGGGCGTAAGTTTCTCGGCGTAAGCGCCACCTGCCTTTTTTGATGTATAACTACATTATTTGTACCAATGCTCCCATAATGTTATAACGGGAGTGTTAATTTCCTTCCTTTTTTTAGTGTTACTTTACCTGAGGACGTTATTAATACTGATAATTTACACGTTGCCTTTGGTACGCCAATTGGCACATGGTTCTCGGCACGAGCGCCACCCGCCCTGTTTTCAGAGTAACTACGCTCGCCGATTACGCTCAGTCTGTTGTAAGCTCTGCAAGATCCATGTACTAATTTATATTTACGTGACAAACCCTAATTCTAGGGCTATATTATATCTTTGACACATGGATCTATGCCGACAATTGTAAAAACGGCGATGGTACATTAGTCCTTACTAATGTAAAATTTGTAATTACCAGTCGTCGTTATCATATTTCTGTAATGCAAGAGTTCTCTAATTTGTCTTAAAATTTATTCTTGGTTTATAAGTTTCATACTTTTTTTAATGTAAGCTATGATATTCATTGCCCTTAGGTTACCTTCTGAAGAAGACAAATTTATATTTGTCGAAACCTAGATAAAGAACTTCTTTATCCATTGCAACTGGTCGGCTTTTTATAATTTTATTACGTGAAACCGTTGCTGTTGCGCAGCTATGTTTAAAATATTTAAAATATTAAACTTATATTTTTTTTTTTTTTTTTGAGTCATCAGTCTTCTGACCAGTTTGATGAGGTGTGCCACGATTTCCTTTCCTGTGCCAACCTCTTCATCTCAGAGTGACACTTGGAACCTACGTCCTCAATTACTTGCTGGGTGTAACGCCACGTCTCACATGCTTCGATTCTCTTCTGGTCCCGTTTTCCCACTGTCCATGTTTCACTACCATACAATGCTGTGCTCCAGAAATACATTCTCAAAAATTTCTTCTTACAAATAAAATAGCTTACCACTATTTTGAAAATTTCTAACATCTTGCACCATTTTACGTTGTCGAACGCTTTTTCCAGGTCTACAAATCCTATGAACGTGTCTTGATTTTTCTTTAGTTTGCTTCCAGGATCAACCACAACGTCAGAAGTGCCTCTCTGGTGCCTTTACCTTTTCTAAAGCCACTCTGATCATCATCTATTTCCTCAATTTTCTTTTGTATTCTTCTGGATGTTATTCTTCTCAGCAACTTGGATCCATGAGTGTTAAGCAGATTGTGCGATAATTCTCTCACTTGTCAGCTCCTGCAGTCTTCGAAATTGTATGGATGATATATTTCCGAAAGTCAGATGATACGTCGCCGGACACATACATTTTATTCATCGATGTTAATAGTCCTTTTGCGCCACTTCTCCTAATGATTTTAGAAAGTCTGATGGAATGTTGTCCATCCCTTCTGCCTTATTTGATTATAAGTCCTCCAAAGCTCTCTTAAATTCTGATTCTAATACTAGATCCCCTATCTCTTCTAAATCGACTCCTGTTTCTTCTTCTATCACACCAGACAAATCTTCCTCCTCACAGAGGCCTTCAATGTAATCTTTCCACCTAACCGCTCTCTCCTCTGCATTTAACAGCAGAATTCCCTTTGCACTCATAATGTTACCACCGTTGCTTTTTTTTAATGCCACCGACTATCATATCTTTTTTTATTTCTTCGCATTTTTCATGCAGCCTTTTTGTGTTACCTTCCCTGCTCTTCCTATTTATTTTATTCCTCAGCCACTTGTATTTCTGTATCCCTGAATATCCCAGAACATTTTTGTACTTCCTTCTTTCATCAATCAGCTGAAGTACTTCTTCTGTTACCCATGGCTTCTTCGCAGTTACCTTCCTTGTACCTATGTTTTTCTTTCCAACTTCTGTGATGGCCCTTTTTAGAGATGTCCATTCCTCTTCAACTGTACCACCTGCTGAGCTGTTCCTTATTGCTGTATCTATAGCCTTACAAACCTTCAAGCGTATCTCGTTATTCCTTAGTATTTCGGTATCCCAATTCCTTGCATATTCATTCTTCCCGATTTCTCTCTTAAACTTTAGCCTACCCTTCATCACTACGACATTGTAATCTGAGTCTGTATCTACTCATGGATAAGCCTTAAAATCCAGTATCTGATTTGGGAATCTCTGTCTGACCATCATGTAATCTAACTGAAATCTTCCCGTGTCATCCGATCTCTTCCAAGTATACCTCCTCTTATGATTCTTGAACAGAATATTCGCTATTACTAGCTGAAATTTATTACAGAACTCAACTAGTCTTTCTCCTCTCTCATTCCTTGTCCCAAGCCCATATTCTCCTGTAACCTTTTCTTCTAGTCCTTCCTCTACAACTGTATTCCAGTCCCCCATGACATTTCTTCTCCGTTTACGTACTGTATTACCCTTTCAATATCGTAATATACTTCCTCTAATTCTTCGTCTCCAGTTTGTATCTTCAGCATATACACACTATGTGATCAAAAGTATCCAGACACCCCAAACATAAAAGTTTTTCGTATTAGGTGCATTGTGGTGCCACCTACTGCCGGGTACTCCATATCAGCGACCTCAGTAGTCATTAGACATCGTGAGAGAGCAGAATTGGGCGCTCCGCGGAACTCACGGACTTCGAATGTAGTCAGGTGATTGGGTTTCACTTGGGTCACACGTCTGTACGCGACATTTCCGCACTCCTAAACATCCCTAGGTCCACTGTTTCCGATGTGATGGTGAAGTGGAAACGTGAAGGGACACGTGCAGCACAGAAGCGTACAGGCTGACCTCGTCTGTTGACTGACAGAGACCGCCGACAGTTGAAGACGGTCGTAATGTGTAATAGGCAGACATCTATCTATCCAGACCATCACAGAGGAATTCCAAACTGCATCAGGACCACTGCAAGAACTATGAAAATTAGGTGGGAGGTGTGAAAACTTGGATTTCATGGTCGAGCGGCTACTGATAAGCCACACATCACACCGGTAAATGCCAAACGGCGCCTCGCTTGGTGTGAGGAGCGTAAACATTGGACGATTGAACAGTGGAAAAACATTGTGTGGAGTGACGAATGACGGCACACAGTGTGGCGATCCGATGGCAGAGTGTGGGTATTGCGCATGCCTGGTGAACGTCATCTGCCAGCGTGTGTAGTGCCAACAGTAAAATTTGGAGGCGGTGGTGTTATAGTGTGGTCGTGTTTTTCATGGATAGGGCTTGCAACCGTTGTTGTTTGGCGTGGCACTATCACAGCACGGGCCTACATTGATGCTTTAAGCACCTTCTTGCTTCTCACTGTTGAAGAGAAGTTCGGGGATGACGATTACATCTTTCAACACGATCGAGCATCTGTTCAGAATGCTCGGCCTGTGGCAGACTGATTACACGACAATAACATCCCTGTAATGAGTTGGCCTGCACTGTCCTGACGTGAATCCTATAGAACACCTTTGGGATGTTTTGCAACGCCGACTTCGTGCTGGGCCTCACCGACCGACATCGATACCTCCAGCCAGGTATTCGTATACTTTTGATCACATAGTGCAGGCGGCCCAGGAAGATTTTTAACTGGGAGCTGCCCAGAATATCATATAGTGCACCTGAACTATCGTTGTCGGTGTTGGTTTGCTGTCAATTCTAATAAGAACAACCATGTTCACAGTAACACGTTCTCTGTCCTACCATCCTATTCATAACCAATCCTACTCTCGTAATACCATTTTCTGCTGACGTCGATATCGTCCTATACTCATCTGACCAGAAATCCTTGTCTTCTTTCCATTTCACTTCACTGACCCATACTATATCTAGATCGAGCCTTTGCATTTCCCTTTTCAGATTTTCTAGCTCCTCTGCCACCTACAAACCCGTTACATTCCACTCCGCGACTCGTAGAACGCTGTCCTTTCGCTGGTTATTCAAGCTTTTTCTCGTGGTCATCTCCCCCTTGGCAGTCCCCTCCCGGAAATCCGATTGGGGGACTACTCCGGAGAGATCATCATGACACTTTTTCAGTTACAGGTCACATGTCCTGAGGATACACGTTATGTGTCTTTAATGCAGTTGTTTCCATTGCCTTCTGCATCTTCATGTCATTGAAATTCCGTCTTTAGGGCCAGTTTCCCACCCCAAGGACAAGAGAGTGCCCCGAACCTCTGTCTGCTCCTCAGCCTTGTTTGACAACGCCATGGACTGAATGGGGGTGACTTCTTATGCTGAATGTCTTCCGCCGCCAGTGCTGATTATTAATCGAAATTAAAGCAGCGGAGGGTTTAGAACCCGGGACCGAGGACGTTTTGATTGATATTCATAGACGCTACCTCTCCTTTTTATTGATCTCATTTTTGTCGTTATTGGTCGCTGTGTTTGTGCGGGGCGGATGTCCCATGAGGCTTGTTCAAGTTCGTCGTTGATTCATTAACACAGTTTTTTATTACAGAGGGCAGCTAACCATCTGACCGAACATGCTGAGCTACCGGGCCAGGGACACACAGACAGTGGTAGTTTGGCTAGAAAGATTTAGAAAGGGAAATGGATGGGTAGAAGTTTGATGTTGTAGGAATTAGTGAAGTGCACTGGTAACACTTGTGTTCATACTAGTACAGGGGGATAAATACAAAATCAAATAGGGGTAATGCAGGAGAAGCTCTAAAAATGAATAAGAAAATACGAATGCGGATGAGCTTCTATGAACAACATAGCGAATGCTTTATCACAGTGAAGATAGACATTAAAACAACATCCATCAGAATAGTACAAGGTTCTATGCCGACTAGCCCGGCAAATGATGGAGAGGTTGAAAAAACTTGCAATGAGATAAAAGAAATTATTCATAACGTTAAGGGGGACTGGAAGTCGACCTTATTAAAAGAAAGAGAAGAAAATATAGTACGCAAACACTGACTGGAGGCAATGAGTAAAAGTTTCAAAGGGAGCATTAAGCAACGATCGACTGCATCAGGGGAAAGGAATACAGGAGGAGGTAAATGGTAAACCTACAGAGACGAACTATTGAAGGTCGCAGAGAATCAATTATGCAGAAATACGTGGGTTAGAAGAAATTCTTGGATTATATACGAGGTAATGAACGTAACTGACGAAAGAGGAAAATATAAAAATGCAGCAAATGAAGCAAGCAAGCGAGAATACAGACGTATGAAAAATAAGATTGACAGGAACTGCAAAATGGCCAGACGAGAAATACAAGGTCGTAGAAGCATGCATAACTGAGGAAAAGATAGATCCAGCCTACTACGAAATTGAACAGGCCTCTCGAGAAAAGAGAAGTAGCTGTATGAATATCCAAGAGCTCAGATGACAAGCCAGTACTAAGCAAAGAAGAGGATCCTGAAAGGTGGGAGAAATATAGAGAGGATCTGTACAAGGGAAACAAACTTGAAGGCTATGCAATAGAAAGATGAGATGAAGTTGATGAAGATGAAATGGGAGATATGATGCTGCGAGAGTAATTTAACAGAGTACTTAAAAATCTAACGAGACTGCTGCAGTAGACGACATTGCCTCAGAATTATTAAGATACTTGGGCGAGCCAACGTTAAACAACAATTTCACCTGGTACGCAATAAATATGAGACAGCTGAAGTGACTTGAAACTTCAAGGACGATGTAATAATTCCAATTCTAAAACAAGCAGGTGATGATAGATGTGAATGCTACTGAACCATCAAGTTAATAAGTCAGAGTTGCAATATAGTAATACGAATTATTTGCAAAAGAAGGGAACAATTGCTAGAAGCCGACTTCAGGGAAGATAAAGTTGGGTTTCTGAGAAATGCAGGAACGTGCAAGGCAATACTCACCTACGACTTGCATGGATAGAATACTGGCATCGAAGAGTTATGCCCAACTTTTACAGAAACCACACAGTAGCTAAAGAGTCGAAGGACATGAAAGGGAAGCAATAGTTGATAAGGTAGTGAGACAGGGCTGTAGCCTATCCCCAATGTTATTGAATATGTGAACTAATCAAGCAGTAAAGGAAACCATGCAGAAATTTGGAAGAGGAATCAAAGCTGGTTGTGTTATTCAGCAATTATTAATAACGGCTGCGGTGTTCACAAGACTCAACATAGATAAAATGACATCAAAAGCTTTCACCTTAGTCGATGATATTGTTAATTCCGACAACGATGACAGATGGTTTGGAAGAACAGCTGAACGGAGTCGATAGTGTCTTGAAGAGAAATTGTAAAATGAAGATCAACGAAAGCACAAAAGGGTATTGGAGTGCAATAGTATTCAGTTAGGCGATGCCGAGGGAATTAGATTAGGAAGTTAAAAACTAAAAGTGGTTGACTTTTTTTTGCTATTTCGGCAGTGAAATAACGTACGATGGCCGCGGTGGAGAAGACAGAATGCAGCCTCATACGGAAGTGAAATATGGACGATAAACGGATCATACATTGAGAAAACAGGAGCTTTTGGAATGTAGTGCTACGGAAGGATGCTGGAGATTAGATTGGTTGATCATGTAAGTAATGCGGAGGTACTGAATGGAACTGGGGGGCAAAATAAATTTGTGGCACGGCTCGATTAAAAGAAGGGATCGACAAAAATATTTAAAAGTGACGAAGAGACGAATACAGTAAGCAGGTTCAGATGTATCCGGAAATGAAGAGGCTTGCACAGGATGGAACTGCGTGGAGAACTGCATCAAACCAGTCTTCGGACTGAAGACCACAACAATAACAAGTAAAAAAAATGTCAGGTGTTGATGGTGCTCCATTTGATGTTAATTAGTCAGTTGTTTATATTATCTGTGGAGTCATATTTGCGACCACCCACCGCGACGCAGAACCGGTCAGTAAATAAGGTCCAGAGGATCACGCGACGGTGACATGTCACCGCGTCGTTCTCTGCCATATGGACTCGTTTACGTGATGTGTGAGGAATGGGGGGAGGGGAGGGGGGGCATCAAGTCAGCATGCCGCTCCCCTAGAAGGTGTCAGCTTTCCAAAGCTACTTCTCATTGACATCAGGAGTAAGTGCATCCTGTTCCACTCTTCCCAGCACGAAAAAGTGCCTTGCTGTACCAGAAACTAAACACAAGTTTCCTAAGTGATGATCGCTCAGTTGTAGATGAGGACTACCAGGTCAGGAAGAGTACTTACTTACTTACTCCACAAACCGCAGTCTGTTTTTGGCCTCGGCAGTCAGCATCGTCCATCCTCCTCGGTCCATGTAGACTCCTCCAGGTAGTCCTATCTTACACATTTCCTGTGTGATGCCATCAGTCCATCTCAGCCTTGGTCTTTCCCTCGGTTCGCTGCCTCCGCATTCTTCTTCCCCTACCTGCCTGGTAGTCTTCCCTTCTCGTCGCATTACGTGGCCGTCCCTCTTTGGTCTCCTCTCCCTAATCATGGCCTCTGTGTCCACCGAATTGTACAACTCCTGCAATTCGCGGTTTTTCCTTTTTCTCCTCTCGTCTCCTTCCTTCACAGGCCCAAAAATCTGTCCCAGAAGAGCATTCTCAAATGTCAGGATTTTTCTTTCTATCTTCTCTGTCATAGTCCACGTCTCTGCTTCGCATAGAACGACATGTTGTGTTACTGTCCTGTAGATGCTTGTTGATCCCGATAGAAGCAGGGACTCCAGCAGCTTTCCAAATGCAAACCTTGACCTGTTTCCTGCCTGGATTCTTGACGTTATTTCCTGGTGTATCTCATTCCTTTCACTGAGTATTGCCCGAAGATATTTGAACTCTTTTACCCTTTCAAAGATCGTTCGCTCGGCTCACAACAAGGTATTTGGTCTTATCCATATTCATCTTCAGGCCTGCCCACATCGCTTTCTCAATTAATTCTCTCGCCATCTGAAATCAGATCTCGCTCATTCTGTGCTGTTAAAACTACATCCTCCGCATAAGCCCAGAATGTTGATTTCTCTACCTAGCTGCATTCCTGTCTCCGGGCTTGTTACGTTTGTTAGTGCTTTATCCAGAACCAGATTAAACAGAAGGGAGGAGTGGCAGTCTCTCTGATGCACTCTAATATTCACCTTGAATTTCACTGACATCTTTCCATTCAGTTTTGCCATTTTTCCTTTCTAAACCCTGATTGTTGGAATCCAAGTACCTCCTCAACGTACAGTGTTAGGCGCTTCAGCAACAACATGCTCAGGATCTTATAAGTTGTGCGTAGTAAGGTAATTCCTCTACAGTTGCTGCTTCAAATTTGATCTCCCTTCTTTAGTACAGGGTAGGTGACAGATTGCCTCCATTCTACTGGGATCCCTTGTGTCCTCCAATGTAAACTGATTAGATGGTAGACTCTCTCTTTTTAGGACATCTCTCGCCTCTACCAGCATCTGTGCAGGTATATCTTCAATTCCTGGTGCCTTTCCTCTCTTCAGAATTTTTACGGCTTCTCTTATGTCCTCCGTGCTCGGCAGTTCACTCTCCGCTGTCGGTATTGTCACTCTATCTTTTCCGTGCAATTGTTTGAATACTTCTGATGCTTCTGTCTCAACGCTGTTGACGATGGCGCCCACATTCAGGAGATTTACGAAATAGTTTTCTCAGTACATTTACAAATGACGTGTATTTTTTCCATTAATAAATTAATGAAAAAATGCAACACCCTCACAGACTGTAAGCAGTGGCATCAATTTATAATATGTCCGTACTGAGGGGTATCTGTTACAGTTCGTGGTCAAGCTTGGCGTTTCTGTTGGGAAAAGTAGACAGTATTCGCTCCATTGTTCAGCCTATTCCCTTACTACTAACATTTCTTCCAGGGGGAGGTGATGCGATATCTCAGCTGGACAGTGGACGTCCAAATACGGCTGTTGCAATGCAAGATGCTCTTTATGGTGTACAACAAGTGCTACGACCAACGAGATCATCATACCTCTCGCCAACTGAGCACATATGGGAGATGGTGAAGTGGCAACTTCCCGTTCTCTAGGGCCTTCGAGAACGATTCCAATTCCAAAAAATGTTCAAATGTGTGGGAATTCCTAAGGGACCAAACTGCTGAGGTCATCAGTCCCTAGACTTACACACTACTTAAACTAACATATGTTAAGAACAACACACACATCCATGCCCGAGAGAGGACTCAGTCCGTGACATGGCGCCTCAAACCACGCGGCCACTCCGCGCGGCGCCGAATTGCAACAAACGGTCTAAGATACTTGTGATAGTCTATCGCAGTGTGCCATTCGGCATCTTTATGATCGTTTGCACGCGAGAACTCACTCTTACGTCGCAGCCAAAGAGGACCACACTGTTTATCAATGCGTCTCATTTGGCACCCTTCACTGTGAAGTGTGTTTCATTCGGAACTTGTTATACACTCTTACAATGATGAACTACCTGTCACCTTCCTTGTCAGTAAAATGACCTTGTCATTGAGGGGTTGGTATTATTTCCACAGTGTATATAGCCACAAGATGGTGATTTACAGAACTGAAATTTTACTTTAATCTTAGTCTGCATCAAAATTTAACAATAGTAACCCCACCACATACAGATATTATCTGTTCAGGAATTCATCTACAGTGTGGATTGAGTTGTCAAGCAAAAACTATCGTAATTTGTATTCAAAACTTTCATTGTTTGCAGTGCAATTAATTTACAATAAGAAATGGTCCAAAAATTTTATGGGTACATACTTTGCACCATTTTGTGCAAGACTAAGGCTATATTGTGGATAGGAGAGCTATTTTTGTTCCTGGGGCTTTATCTCCTTTTTCGTTTTCCTTACGTTTTATTTTCTTATAAAGCATTTTTATCTGTTCACGCTTTCTTTGCGTGTATGTTTCCATTTTACTAAATTTGCCCACATTTGTTTCTTTTAATGTGTGTCACGGCGCTGATGACCTCGACGCTGAGCGCCCTTAACACACACACACACACACACACACACACACACACACACCTGTGTTGTTATTATTTTCAAATTTTGGCCTGTTCGTCACTACAGACTTCGTAAGAGCGTAAATGCCAAGTGAGGCTCTTGTTAGCACGCCTAGTACTCTAAATAGGTGCACACATGAAGTCTGAAGATGGGCACCAGATTTATCCCCACAGCACGTTTATGTCCAATGAATACGAGTACTTTGTGTCTAAATTTGGTATTGCCGCAGAAAATATTTCGTATGAAATCAACAAATCGCTGTCTGTAAAGGAAACCAAATTCCTCATACATTCATCAGTAGATTACGCGTAGGATGTATGTTGATGAACTCAAGCACTTGATACGATCTATAGTACTTTATTTCCAATTCAAGTTATGATCAGCACGCACACTGGAATTACTTGTTTTCTTTTCCCTGTTCTCTAATACTGCTGCTAATTATATATCCTAACCTGAATGAACTGAAATTTTCCTAAGTGCTAGTCCTTTTAGTAAGAACCAATCAGTAACATCCGTAAGGCACATTTTCATTGCAAAATCATGGGTGCTGGTTTCGGAAATGAAATAAATTTTTGACTATCGAGCTCAGACATCCTACCTTCTATCTAGAAAAATCCTTGAAAACGCTTCATATCTATTATTCTTTTGTGGCTTGACTTAAATATTCTGTAGATGTGAGTGTTGAAAAAAGATCGCACGGAATTTACACATACGAACTCATAGTTGGAAAATGTATCGCCTGGGAATGAAGCTGGTTTGACAGCAGTGCCAACGAAGCATGTCTGAACACACAGAATCACATTGTTTTTGTTATCACTGGGTCTCAGCATTTACAGTTTTGGCAATTCTTATTGTTCTAAGTTCATGAAGAGTCTTAGGAGGGTAATCCCAAAAGTAAGGTCTCCTACTTTTTAAAAGTACAGAACTCTGTGTTGCAGTTGGTTACACTGTTATGAAGAGTGCTTCACGCGCTGTGTGTAAACATGCTCACTACGCGCTGAGGCGCTCAGTCTTGGCTTGCCAGCCGTTGAGAATGGAGCTCCCGTTGGATGTTCCCGCGAAGTGCGAATTGCGCACACTTATTCGGTTGAAATCTATCGCCAATTGACGGAAGTGTATGGTGAGTCGTGCACGGATGTCAAAAATGTTCGTAAGTGGTGTAGAGAGTTTGCAGCTGGTCGGACCGAAATTCACGACGAACATAGGATCGGAAGACCGTCAATTTCTGAGGAGACAGTGTTGAAGGTTGGGCAAAGCATGCGTGAAGATCGGCGGATCACCCTGGATGATCTCTGCACGTTGGTTCCTGAGGTTTCCCGAAGCACCGCTCACAGAACTTTAAGGAAAGCATTGAACTACCGGAAGGTGTGCGCAAGATGGGTGCCACGCATGCTGACTGAGGACCACATGCGGTAACGAATTGATGCTTCCCGCTCATTTCTTCACCGCCTTGCAGCCGAACAGGACAACTTTCTGGGCTCAATTGTCACGGATGACGAAACCTGCTCATACCACTTTACACCTGAGACCAAACAACAATCACGCCAGTTCATAACTTTCTGAACAGCATAGCGGCGAGCTGGTATGACATGGGCATACAAAAACTGCCACAGCGTCTACAAAAATGCATCGACAGAAATGTTGATTATGTCGAAAAATAGCTAAATGTTCAAGTTGTAAACTGATGTAAGCCATTGTATAAATAAACAGGTCTACGTACTTATAAAAAAATAGGAGATCTTACTTTTGGGATTACCCTCGTAATTTAGAAGACATGTCTCGTTCCTGTATAAATAACGCAAATTAAAATTGTTGTATGTGTGAAGAGTTAACTCTAAACAGGGTCTTATCACGCTCAAAGTTTATTTTGCAATAATACGGTGTCAATATATTGTTCTAAAGTACGAGGCCAAGAACGGGACAATAGTATTGCGCAATATTTTAGCCCGAGGCGCGTCAGGTACAACTCTGTCTTAGTAGCGGCCATGTTGGCACTCGATGATGTAGAACTCTCACGTATTCCGACTGCAGTCATTACATGCTGGAAAAAGAAAAGCAAGAGGAAGCGGCGACGGCCGAGGTGGCTTTGGGGACACGACTATACTAACTTGCAGCAGATGCAGACAACTTTCAGAATTTTTTAAGGATGAACGATGAATCTTTCAACAAGTTGGTGAAATTCGTTACACCTTACGTGCACCAAAAGATTCTGTTCATATGCTCGTCGGATTTTATTTACCACAATGCTCGAAGCGATCTATAAATCTGAAAAGAGGAAGCTAAATTACAGTGAGGTGACAAAAGTCATGGGATACCTCTCAATGTCGCGTCGGACCTCCTTTTGTCCGGCGTATTGCAGAAAGTCGACGTGGCGTGGACTGAACAAGTCGTTGGAAGTCCCCTGCAGAAATACTAAACCATGCTGCCTCTACAGTCATCCATAACTGCGAAAGTGTTGGCTGTGCAGGAGTTCGTGCAAGAACTCATCAGTTTTCTGACTGGTTCGATGAGCCACGATTCTTCTCCACTGCCAATTTTTTATCTTAGAAAAAACTTGCAACCTGCTTCCTCAATTATTTGCTGGATATATTCCAATCTCTGCCTTCGTCTACAGTTTTTACCCTCTATAGCTCGCTCTAGTACCATGGCAGTCAGTCCCTGGCGTCTTAACGGATGTCCTATTATCCTGGCCTTTCTTCTTGTCAGTGTATTCCATATACTCCTTTCCTCTCCGATTCTGCGGAGAACCTCCACATTCCTTACATTAGCAGTCCAACATTTTTCTGTAACACCACATCTCAAATGCTTCGACGCTCTTCTGTTCCGGTTTTCCCATAGTTCACGGTTCACTACCGTACAATGCTATGCTCCAGACGAACATTCTCAGGAATTTCTTCCTCAAATTAAGGCCTATATTTGGTACTAGCCGACTTCTCTTGGCCAGGAAAGCCCTTTCTGCCTTTGCTAGTCTGCTCTTTATGTCCTGCTTGCTGCCTAGGTATCGACTTCCTTTATTTCATCTACTTCGTGATCACCAATTCTGGTGTTAAGTTTCTGGCTCTTTTCATTTGTGCTACTTCTCATTACTTTTGTCTTGCTTCTATTTCCCCTCAACACATATTCTCTTCTCATTAGACTGTTCATTCCATTCAACAGATACTGTAATTCTTCTTGACTTTCACAGAGGATAGTAATGTCCTTTCACCTTGAATTTTAATCTCACTCACGATCCTTTCTTTCCGTCGTTGCTTCTTCGATGTATAGATTGGACAGTAGGGGCGAAAGACTACACCCCTGTCTTACACCTATTTTAATCCGAGCACTTCATACTTGGTCTTCCACACTTATTCTTCCTTCTTGATTCGTGTATATTTGTATATCACCTGTCTTTACCTATAGTTTATCCCTAGTATTCTCAGAATGTAGAAAATTTTGCACTATTTTACACAGTGGGATAATTCCCGCACTTGTCGGCTCTTGCTACCTTCGGAACTGTGTGCATGACAGTCTGATGGTATCTCGCCAGTCTCATAAATTCTGCACACCAACATGAATAGTCGTCCTGTTGCCACTTCCCCAAATGATTTTAGAAATTCTGATGGAATGTTATCTATCCTTTCTGCCATATTTGATCTTAAGTCTTCCAAAGCCCTTTTAAATTCTGATTCTGATACTGCATCCCCTGTCTCTTCCATATCGACTCCTGTTTCTTCTTCTATCAAGTCATTATACAAGTGCACCCCATCATAGAGGCCTTCAGTGTACTCTTTCCACCTATCCGCTCTCTCCTCTGCATTTAGCAGTGGAATTCCCGTTGCAGTCTTAATGCTATCTTGCTTTTAATTTGTTTTTTAAGGTTGTTTAGACTTTTTTATGTGCTGAGTCAGTCCTTCCAACAATTGTTTGTTTTTCTATTTCTTCACATTTTTCATGCACCATTTCCCCTTATCTTCTCAGCATTTCCTGTTTATTTCATTGCTAACTGATTTCTGTTTCTATATTCCTGAATTTCCCTTATGGTTTTTCTACTTACTTCTTTCGTCTGTCTTATGTTATCCATGATTTCTTCGCATTAACTTCCTACTATCTATATTTCTCTTTCCAACTTCTGTGATTGCCCTTCTTAGGGATGTACTTTCCTCATCAACTGAACTGCCTACCGAGCTATTCCTTATAGCAGTATCTATAGCGTCAGAGAACCTGAAACGTATCTCTTCATTCCTTAGGTTTCCGTATCCCATTTCTTTGCGTAATAATTCTTCCTGACCCCTTCCTTAAACTTCAGCCTACTCATTATAATCGCTAAATTCTAAGTCTATATCTGCCTTACATTCCAATATCTGATTTTGGAATTCTGCTTGACCATGATAAAATCTAGCTGAAATCTTCCTGTATCTCTCGGCCTTTTCTTAGTGTGCCTGTTTCTCCTGTGATTCCCGAATAGAGTTTTCGCTATTACCATCTGAAATTTATTGCAGAACTCAATTAGTCTTCCTCCTCTTTCATGCCTGCTAACAAGCCCATATTCTCCTGTAACAATTTCTCCTATTCATTCCCCTACTATCGCATTCCAGTACTCCTTGATTATTAGATTTCATTTTCCTTTACATACTGAATTACCCATTCATTATACAGAAGCTTTCGAAATGTGGTGCTACAGAAGAATGCTGAAGATTACATCTACATCTACATTTATACTCCGCAAGCCACCCAACGGTGTGTGGCGGAGGGCACTTTACGTGCCACTGTCATTACCTCCCTTTTCTGTTCCAGTCGCGTATGGTTCGCGGGAAGAACGACTGTCTGAAAGCCTCCGTGCGCGCTCGAATCTCTCTAATTTTACATTCGTGATCTCCTCGGGAGGTATAAGTAGGGGGAAGCAATATATTCAATACCTCTTCCAGAAACGCACCATCTCGAAACCTGGCGAGCAAGCTACACCGCGATGCAGAGCGCCTCTCTTGCAGAGTCTACCACTTGAGTTTGCTAAACATCTCCGTAACGCTATCACGGTTACCAAATAACCCTGTGACGAAACGCGCCGCTCTTCTTTGGATCTTCTCTATCTCCTCCGTCAACCCGATCTGGTACGGATCCCACACTGGTGAGCAATACTCAAGTATAGGTCGAACGAGTGTTTTGTAAGCCACCTCCTTTGTTGATGGACTACATTTTCTAAGAACTCTCCCAATGAATCTCAACCTGGTACCCGCCTTACCAACAATTAATTTTATATGATTATTCCACTTCAAATCGTTCCGCACGCATACTCCCAGATATTTTACAGAATTAACTGCTACCAGTGTTTGTTCCGCTATCATATAATCATACAATAAAGGATCCTTCTTTCTATGTATTCGCAATACATTACATTTGTCTGTGTTAAGGGTCAGTTGCCACTCCCTGCACCAAGTGCCTATCCGCTGCAGATCTTCCTGCATTTCGCTACAATTTTCTAATGTTGCAACTTCTCTGTATACTACAGCACCATCCGCGAAAAGCTGCATGGAACTTCCGACACTATCTACTGGGTCATTTATATATATCGTGAAAAGCAATGGTCCCATAACACTCCCCTGTGGCACGCCAGAGGTTACTTTAACGTCTGTAGACGTCTCTCCATTGATAACAACATGCTGTGTTCTGTTTGCTGAAAACTCTTCAACCCAGCCACACAGCTGGTCTGATATTCCGTAGGCTCTTACTTTGTTTATCAGGCGACAGTGCGGAACTGTATCGAACGCCTTCCGGAAGTCAAGGAAAATAGCATCTACCTGGGGGCCTGTATCTAATATGTTCTGGGTCTCATGAACAAATAAAGCGAGTTGGGTCTCACACGATCGCTGTTTCCGGAATCCATGTTGATTCCTACAGAGTAGATTCTGGGTTTCCAAAAACGACATGATACTCGAGCAAAAAACATGTTCTAAAATTCTGCCGGCCGAAGCGGCCGCGCGGTTCTGGCGCTGCAGTCTGGAACCGCGAGACCGCTACGGTCGCAGGTTCGAATCCTGCCTCGGGCATGGGTGTGTGTGATGTCCTTAGGTTAGATAGGTTTAACTAGTTCTAAGTTCTAGGGGACTAATGACCTCAGCAGTTGAGTCCCATAGTGCTCAGAGCCATTTGAACCATTATTTTTTCTAAAATTCTACAACAGATCGACGTCAGAGATATAGGTCTATAGTTTTGCGCATCTGCTCGACGACCCTTCTTGAAGACTGGGGCTACCTGTGCTCTTTTCCAATCATTTGGAACCTTCCGTTCCTCTAGAGACTTGCGGTACACGACTGTTAGAAGGGGGGCAAGTTCTTTCGCGCACTCTGTGTAGAATGGAATTGGTATCCCGTCAGGTCCAGTGGACTTTCCTCTGTTGAGTGATTCCAGTTGTTTTTCTATTCCTTGGACACTTATTTCGATGTCAGCCATTTTTTCGTTTGTGCGAGGATTTAGAGAAGGAACCGCAGTGCGGTCTTCCTCTGTGAATCAGCTTTGGAAAAAGGTGTTTAGTATTTCAGCTTTACGCGTGTGATCCTCTGTTTCAATGCCATCATCATCCCGGAGTGTCTGGATATGCTCTTTCGAGCCACTTACTGATTTGACGTAAGACCAGAACTTCCTAGGATAGAATTTTACTTTCGAATTCATTGACCGCTTCACGCATAGCCCTCCTTACGCTAACTTTGACATCGTTTAGCTTGTCTTTGTCTGAGAGGTTTTGGCTGCGTTTACACTTGGAGTGAAGCTCTCTTTGCTTTCGCAGTAGTTTCCTAACTTTGTTGTTGAACCACGGTGGGTTTTTCCCGTCCCTCACAGTCTTACTCGGCACGTACCTGTCTAAAATGCATTTTACGATTGCCTTGAACTTTTTCCATAAACACTCAACATTGTCAGTGTCGGAACAGAAATTTTCGTTTTGATCTGTTAGGTAGTATGAAATCTGCCTTCTGGTAAACAGATAAACCTTCCTCCCTTTTTTTTTTATATTCCTATTAACTTCCATATTCAGGGATGCTGCAACTGCCTTATGATTACTGATTCCCTGTTCTGCACTTACAGAGTCGAAAAGTTCGGGTCTGTTTGTTATCAGTAGGTCCAAGATGTTATCTCCACGAGTCGGTTCTCTGTTTAATTGGTTCAAATGGCTCTGAGCACTATGGGACTCAACTGCTGAGGTCATTAGTCCCCTAGAACTTAGAACTAGTTAAACCTAACTAACCTAAGGACATCACAAACATCCATGCCTGAGGCAGGATTCGAACCTGCGACCGTAGCGGTCTTGCGGTTCCAGACTGCAGCGCCTTTAACCGCACGGCCACTTCGGCCGGCTCTCTGTTTAATTGCTCGAGGTAATTTTCGGATAGTGCTCTCAGTATAATGTTACTCGATGCTCTGTCCCTACCACCCGTTCTAAACATCTGAGTGTTCCAGTCTATATCTGGTAAATTGAAATCTCCACCTAAGACTATAACATGCTGAGAAAATTTATGTGAAATGTATTCCAAATTTTCTCTCAGTTGTTCTGCCACTAATGCTGCTGAGTCGGGAGGTTAGTAAAAGGAGCCAATTATTAACCTAGCTCGGTTGTTGAGTGTAACCTCCACGCATAATAATTCACAGGAACTATCCACTTCTACTTCACTACAGGATAAACTACTACTAACAGCGACAAACATGCCACCACCGGTTGCATGCAATCTATCCTTTCTAAACACCGTCTGTGCCTTTGTAAAAATTTCGGCAGAATTTATCTCTGGCTTCAGGCAGCTTTCTGTACCTACAACGATTTCAGCTTCGGTGCTTTCTATCAGCGCTTGAAGTTCCGGTACTTTACCAATGCAGCTTCGACAGTTTACAATTACAATACCGATTGCTGCTTGGTAGCCGCATGTCCTGACTTTGCCCAGCACCCTTTGAAGTTGTTGCCCTTTCTGTACTTGCCCGAGGCCATCTATCCTAAAAAAACCGCTCAGTCCACGCCACACAACCCCTGCTACCCGTGTAGCCGCTTGCTGCGTGTAGTGGAATCCTGACCTATCCAGCGGAACCCGAAACCCCACCACCCTATGGTGCAAGTCGAGGAATCTGCAGCCCACACGGTCAGATGGATAGATCACATACCTAATGAGGAGGTATTGAATAGAATTGGGGAGAAGAGGAGTTTGTGGCACAACGTGACTAGAAGAAGGGTAGGACAGTTCAGAGGCATCAAGGGGTCACCAATTTAGTATTGGAGGGCAGCGTGGAGGATAAAAATCGTGGAGGGAGACCAAGAGATGAATACATTAAGTAGATTCTTCATCTACTGCTTGCGACGTCGGTATACCTGAACTATTGTTGTTGGTGTAGGTTTGCTGCCGATTCTGATGTGAAGAACCCCATCACTGAACTGTTCGCAGTAGCTTACACTCTGCTCTAGCTTCCTGGTCATAGAGACTGCTATTCCCGTTATACCATTTTCGGTTACTGTTGATATTACCCTGTACTAATCTGACCAGAAATACTTTTCTTGTTTATATTGCACCTTAATGACCCCCACTATATCTAGACTGAGCCTTTGTATTTCCCTTTTCAGCTTTTCTAACCTCCCAACTACATTCAAATTCCTTGCATTCCTCGTCCCGACTTGTAGAACGTCACCCTTTCGTTGGTTATTCAATCTTTCTCTCATGTTGACCCCCTAGGCAGCTCTCTCCTGGAGATACGAATGTGGGATATGTCCGGAATCCTCTTGATTAGATGGGTTTCATGTAGGGCAAACTGGGTAACCAAATCATTCGCACGAATTGTCCAGAATGTTCTTCAAACCAATCACGAACAACTATAGGAGGGTGAAATGGCGCATTGTCGTCCTCAAAAATTCCATCGTTGTTTAGGTACAGTATATGAAGTTCATGAATGGCTGCAGATGGTATGCAGTTAGCCAAATATAACAATTTCCAGTCAATGATCGGTTCAATTTGACCAGATTATACAGACCATTCAGTGCAAACACAGCCCACACTATTGCAGAGTGCCTTGTTGACAACTTGTGTTCATGGCTTCGTGGGGTCTGCGTCACTCTCGAACCCCGCTGTCAGCTCTTACCAACTGAAATCGGGAATCATCTGGCCAGTCCACGGTTTTCCAGTCGTCTAGGGTCCAACCGAAATGGCCACGAGCCCAGGAAAGGCGCTGCAGGCGATGTAGTGCCGTTAGCAAAGGCACTCGCGTCGGTCTTCTGCAGCCATAGCACGTTAACGCCAATTTCACAGGACTGTCCTGACGGATAGATACGTTTGCCGGACGTTCCACATTAATTTATGTTGTTATTTCACGCAGTGTTGCTTGTCTGTTAGCACTGACAACTCTACCCAATCGCCACTGCTCTCGGTCGTTACGTGAAGGCCGTCGGCCACTGCGTTGTCCGTGGTGAGACGTGATGCCTGACATTTGGTACACTCGGCACACATCTGACACTGTGGACCTCAGAATACTGTATTGCTCAACGATTTCCGAAATGGAATGTCCCGTGTGTCTGGTTACAACTATCAATCCGCGTTCAAAGTGTGTTAATTCCGGTCGTGCTGCAATAAGCATCTCGGAAACCTTTCCACATGAATCACCTGAGTTCAAATGACAGCTCCACCAATGCACTGTCCTTTTATACCTTGTTACGCAATCCTAGCGCTACCTGTATATGTGCATATCGTTATCCCATAACTTGTCACCTTAGTAAAGGATCTTTAGGTAGTTCTGTTATGTATTAGTACAACGAATTATTCAAGCTACTGAAACGAACAGACGCGCAGTTGCAGTGTTAATCCCCTGCACTTAAAAACTTCTGACGAATGTTCCTGCAGCCAATTACTGAATAAGTATTAATTATGTAATCAAACTCTTCCCCGAATGCACTACCGAGCGAGGTGGCGCAGTGGTTAGACACTGGACTCGCATTCGGGAGAACGACGGTTCAATCATGCGTCCGGCCATCCTGATTTAGGTTTTCTGTGATTTCCCTAAATCACTCCAGGCAAATGCCGGGATGGTTCCTCTGAAAGGGTACGGCCGACTTCCTTCCCCATCCTTCCCTAATCCGATGAGACCGATGACCACGCTGTCTGGTCTCCTTCCTTAAAGAACCACCACAACCACCACCCCAATGCACTTCAACAGATGACTTCCTTCATCTGCCTTTCCAACTGTTACAATATTCATATGGCATCGCTGTATTAGTTGTCTGCATGTTCGCAAATCACGAAGTCTCGGCAGGAACTGCCGTGTATTGACAATGTCACCCTCACACGGTACAATATATTACTCAACATACTGAGGGAGCGTCAATATTTTTAAACATCTGCATTCTCCTTCCATGTATTGTGCAAACCGTCAACACAGCTCTCAGATGGTCAACATGATTGCACAATACTCTGTATTACGTAATAAATAATAAGCGTGTGAGGGTCCCTAACATTGCAAAAACATGATCTCAGTCCTCTTTTAAAGAAATGCAATCAGCTTCGTGTTAGGTGTAAGGTCGGCGCGCAGGACAAGAAGTGACCATATCACACGTCCTTTGCTGTTGCCTTATTTTGAAAGGAACCAACGGGCGACTCAGCAGAATGTAGTAGCGCTACTACCCTGGCTTATATGTACTGACGAGCTCATCGGGTTGCCTACATGCTGGAGCAAGAGGCTGTATACAAATCAGGGGCAATGACATCATCAGTGACTTCGTGCACGATCTTAAGTACGTGACATCATCATGAGGGCGGATGACGGGAAATTTAAAAATTATAGGTGACAGGCGGTGGGCTTCAAAATGGCTCTGAGCACTACGGGACTTAACATCTTAGGTCATCAGTCCCCTAGAACTTAGAAATGCTTAAACCTAACTAACCTAAGGACATCACATACATCCATGCCCGAGGCAGAATTCGAACCTGCGACCGCAGCAGTCGCGCGGTTCCGGACTGAGCGCCTAGAACCGCGAGACCACCGCGGCCGGCTGACAGGCGGTGGGATACTTAAAAATTACTTATGACAGATGATAGGAAATTTAGAAATTAAATCGACCAGTAGTGGGAAATTAAAAACAAAAAAAAAAAGGTCGAAGAATTCTATGATGGGGAAACAGGACCACTTGTGCTTTGTAACACAACCTACTCCCACCGCCTCTTTTCTCTCCTCCAGTCTCAGCCTAGTACTGTACAGACCATTAAAATGAAACAGCCAATCGAACTGCAACCACGTTGGCTGTTCTCAAAATAATCCGAACGCTCAGATTTTTTTTGTGACACATTCAAGAGTATTTACACAAAAAAACGACGTTAAGATGAAACTTGCAGTATTTTTGACAGCGCTAAAAAGTATCTGCACGCTCTGATTAATCCAGAATGTTATGTGAAGGTGTAACTTGCAGTATTTTTGAATGCCCTCAAAAGTATCCAAACGCTCCGGATTTTAGCGTTTTTTCGAAAGTATTTATGCGCAATATTACGTAAAAATTGGAATTTGCAGTACTTCAAAATGCTTTATAGGGTGTTCCACAGTATCAGAACACGCTGAATTTTTAATTTTTGCACCATATTTAAACAAAAAATTACGTACAGGGGTGTAGCTTGCAGTAATTCAAAGTAGTCATACTTATCAGAATAGTCAAAAGTATCTGAACACACTAAATTAAACCAAACAAATTACGTAAGGGGCGTGACTTACAGTATTTCAAAATACTTTAAGGGTACTCAAAATTATCCAAATGTTCTTATTTTTTGACCATATTCAACCCAAAAATTTATATGCATGGAGTATATTGCAGTATTTCGAAGTACTTTACAGGGTTTCAAAAGTAGCCAAAAGCTCTGATTTTTGGTGACATATTGAAAAGCGTTGGTTCAAAAATTACGTAAAACAGCACTTGTGTACCTTCAAAGTTCGATATTTTTACGCCGGCCCCTGTGGCCGGGCGGTTCTAGGAGCTTCAGTGCGGAACCCCGCGACTGCTCCGGTCGCAGGTTCGAATCCTGCCTTGGGCATGGATGTGTGTGATGTCCTTAGGTTAGTTAGGTTTAAGTAGTTCTAAATTCTAGGGACTGATGACCTCAGATGTTAAGTCCCATAGTGCTCAGAGCCATTTGAACCATTTTCTATATCTTTTTACCATAGATGGTGTATGGCACAACAGAGCCTCAAATTAATTATTTTCCACATCTAAATTGTTCCATGATCTTGTCAAGTGTCACAAGGGATGCGAGCAGTCATCTGCAATACCGAAGGTTGCTGATTGACTATCTTGCTTGTACCGGAAAATGTTGTCTTGCTGACATAAAAAGCCTTTAAGTCTCTTAGCTCAGCGTAATTGGGTAAGGGTACTATATTGCAAAACACACATGGGCACTACTAGTGATCTAACTTACAGTTTAAGGTGTTCTTGTCGACCAGTATTACCAAAGAAAATAATGTTATTCTCACTCAAAAACTTATATCGTACTTTCATTCCATACTCGTAATTTTACTCATATTTCGGGTGATGGACTTACCATGGAAAAGAACATGGAAAAGTTGACTATAAAATTCTCACTGGATGGAATTTTTAGTCCTTTATTAAAGCATTAGTTTTTAATAAAAAGCATTAAATATAGACACTACGAAAGGTGTGTGTCTTCTCAGTGGAAACGCTTCTGGAAAAGGCTCCCCTGTACCTACCTAGCAGACATTATGTACATGAAGTCAAACTCAGAAGCGTATTTGAGGAAACAACGAGCTGTAGGAACACAGAACTGACTACACAGAAAAAAAAGGGACTGCATCGATGGTAGTGTATTGTAAACTAGAAGTCTGCAAGGAACGGTTTAGCAATATATTGATCAATTCGCTAAGTCTTGATACTTCCATTTTTTACCGGATAGTTCGAGAGATCAGCGGTCCAGAGAGAGTTATGTTGAATATTCAGAGTTAACTGTGATCTATCTTGTTGAAGGAAAATTTCGCACTCCTGGGGCTATCCATCATTCAAGATACATGGCAAAAGCTATTTATTGCTTAAAAATGTACGCTCTAAGACAAAAAAAACGAGCCACCATGAAGGCTTTATGAAAATTGGTTGTTGTTGTTGCTGTTGTTGTTGTCTTCAGTCCTGAGACTGGTTTGATGCAGCTCTCCATGCTACTCTCTCCTGTGCAAGCTTCTTCATCTCCCAGTACGTACTGCAGCCTACATCCTTCTGATTCTGCTTTGTGTATTCATCTCTTGGTCTCCCTCTACGATTTTTACCCTCCACACTGCCCGCCCATACTAAATTGGTGACCCATCTAATCTTCAGCATTTTTCTGTACTACCACATTTCGAAAGCTTCTATACTCTTCTTGTCTAAACTATTTATCGTCCACGTTTCACTTCCATACATGGCTACACTCCATACAAATACTTTCAGAAACGACTTCCTGACACTTAAATCAATACTCGATGTTAACAAATTTCTCTTCTTGAGAAACGCTTTCCTTGCCATTGCCAGTCTACATTTTATATCCTCTCTACTTCAACCATCATCAGTTATTTTGCTCCCCAAATAGCAAAAGTCCTTTACTACTTTAAGTGTCTCATTCCCTAATCTAATTCCCTCCACATCACCCGATTTAATACGACTACATTCCATTATCCTCGTTTTGCTTTTATTGATGTTCATCTTATATCCTCCTTTCAAGACACTGTCCATTCCGTTCAACTGCTCTTCCAAGTCCTTTGCTGTCTCTGACAGAATTAGAATGTCATCGGCGAACCTCAACGTTTTTATTTCTTCTCCATGGATTTTAATACCTACTCCGAACTTTTCTTTTGTTTCCTTTATTGCTTGCTCAATATACAGATTGAATAACATCTGGGATAGGCTACAACCCTATCTCACTCCCTTCCCAACCACTGCTTCCCTTTCATACCCCTCGACTCTTATAACTGCCATCTGCTTTCTGAACAAATTGTGAATAGCATTTCGCTCCCTGTATTTTACCCCTGCCACCTTCAGAACTTGAAAGAGAGTATTCCAATCAACATTGTCAAAAGCTTTCTCTAACTCTACAAATGCTAGAATCGTAGGTTTGCCTTTCCTTAATCTTTCTTCTAAGATAAGTCGTAGGGTCAGTATTGCCTCACGTGTTCCAACATTTCTACGGAATCCAAACTGATCTTCCCCGAGGTCGGCTTCTATCAGTTTTTCCATTCGTCTGTAAAGAATTCACGTTAGTATTTGGAGCTGTGACTTATTAAACCGATAGTTCGGTAATTTTCACATCTGTCAACACTTGCTTTCTTTGGGATTGGAATTATTATATTCTTCTTGAAGTCTGAGGATATATCGCCTGTCTCATACATCTTGCTCACCAGATGGTAGAGTTTTGTCAGGACTGGCTCTCTCAAGGCCGTCAGTAGTTCTAATGGAATGTTGTCTACTCCGGGGGGCCTTGTTTCGACTCAGGTCTTTCAGTGCTCTGTCAAGCTCTTCACCCAGTATCGTATCTCCCATTTCATCTTCATCTACATTCTCTTCCATTTCCATAATATTGTCCTCAAGTACATAGCCCTTGTATAGATCCTCTATGTACTCCTTCCACCTTTCTGCTTTCCCTTCTTTGCTTAGAACTGGGTTTCCATCAAAGCCCTTGATATTCATGCAAGTGGTTCTCCTTTCTCCAAAGGTCTCTTTAATTTTCCTGTAGGCAGTATCTATCTTACCCCTAGTGAGATAAGCCTTTACATCCTTACATTTTCCTCTAGCCATCCCTGCTTAGCCATTTTGCACTTGCTGTCTATATCATTTTTGAGACGTTTGTATTCCTTTTTGCCTGCTTCATTTACTGCATTTTTATATTTTCTCCTATCATCAATTAAATTCAATACTTCTTCTGTTACCCAAGGATTTCTACTATCCCTCGTCTTTTTACCTACTTGTTCCTCCGCTTCCTTTACTACTTCGTCTCTCAGAGCTACCCATTCTTCTTCTACTGTACTTCTTTCCCCCATTGCTGTCAATCGTTCCCTTATGCTCTCCCTGAAACTCTGTACAACCTCTGGTTTAGGCAGTTTATTCAGGTCCCATCTCCTTAAATTCCCACCTTTTTGCAGTTTCTTCAGTTTTAATCTACAGTTCATAACCAATAGATTGTGGTCAGAGTCCACATCTGCCCCTGGAAATGTCTTACAATTTATAACCTGGTTCCTAAATCTCTGTCTTACCATTCTATAATCTATCTGATACCTTTTAGTATCTCCAGGGCTCTTCCATGTATACAACCTCCTTTCGTGATTCTTAAACCAAGTGTTAGCTATGATTATGTTATGCTCTGTGCAAAATTCTACCAGGCGGCTTCCTCTTTCATTTCTTAGCCCCAATCCATATTCACTTACTACATTTCCTTCTCTCCCTTTTTCTACTCTTGGATTCCAGTCACCCATGACTATTAAATTTTCGTCTCCCTTCACTACCTGAATAATTTCTTTTATCTCGTCATACATTTCGTCAATTTCTTCATCATCTGCAGAGTTAGTTGGCATATAAACTTGTACTACTGTAGTAGGCGTGGGCTTCGTGTCTATCTTGGCCACAATAATGCGTTCACCATGCTGTTTGTAGTAGCTTACTCGTACTCCTATTTTTTTATTCATTATTAAACCTACTCCTGCATTACCCCTATTTGATTTTGTATTTAATATCCTGTATTCACCTGACCGAAAGTCTTGTTCCTCTTGCCACCGAACTTCACTAATTATCACTATATCTAACTTTAACCTATCCATTTCCCTTTTTAAATTTTCTAATCTACCTGCCCGATTAAGGAATCTGACATTCCACGCTCCGATCCGTAGAACACCAGTTTTCTTTCTCCTGATAACAACGTCCTCTTGAGTAGTCCCCGCCCGGAGATCCGAATGGGGGACTATTTTACCTCTGGAATATTTTACCCAAGAGGACGCTATCATCCTTTAATCATACAGTAAAGCTGCATGCCCTCGGGAAAAATAACGGCTGTAGTTTCCCCTTGCTTTCAGCCCTGAAAATTGGTTACAAATTTGTATTCACACAGGTACAGACGGAAAATTCAAAACTGTAAACTTTGGCGACTAATGGATGAATATGCGATGCTGGAGTGCAATTTCACAGCGCAACTAGAAATGATAGCAAGCAGCGGACATGTCGATACCAGGACATGAAGTCTTTGCGAGTTCCCTGTACTCAGCTGGACAATGATTATGCCTCGCACACAGGCACGTGAACAGTATACGCAGATATCAGCACTTGAGAGAGCACGTATAGTTGGGCTCAAAGAAGCTGGTTGGACTAATCGGTCAGTCCCTCGATTTTTGAATAGGAGCGATGCCACTATTCAACGATGTTGGGAGGAATGGGTAACCATGGTCGAACATAAAGTCAAGAAGGAAGCGGTCGACTTAAAGAGACGACAGAACGTGAGTATCGAGCAATCGTATGAGAGGCACTCAGAGCCTCGAATCCACCATTATCATCAGTCCGACGTGCAATTGGGCTTCAGTGACCACAAGGACGGCTCACAGAAAGTGGGCTCAGCTCTAAGCCGACTACCATTGACCTCCATACGTCAAGAAGGCCGTTGGGAGTAGAGTCGAGCACATTCGGCCTGGAATCTCATTGACTGGGGTAGCATTGTGTTCAGAGACGAGTCGTGTCTCGAATTAAGCCTTGATGACCAGCAAAGGCGTGTCTGGAGACGCCCCAGACACAGGTGGGATACCAACCCGACTGTCGCCCACCATAACCCGACAGCCAGGAGTGATGGTCTGGGGCACCATTCCACTTCATAGCAGGATCCCTTTGGTTGTCATCCGCGGCAGCCAAACAGCACAGCAAAACGTCGGCTATATCCTGCCCTCCGTTTTGTTGCCTTTGATGGCAAGCCATCCTGGGCCCACATTTCAGTAAAAAAATACCCGCCCGCACACCGCGAGAGTTTCTACTGGTTGTCTCCGTGCTTGCCATGCCCTACCTTGGCCAGCAAAGTCGCCAGATCTCTCCCAGATTGAGAACGTTTGGAGCATTACAGGGGGAGACCCCCCTCTTCCCCCCCCCTCCCATGCAGCTCGTGATTCTCACGATCCAACGCACCAATTGGTCAGAATTTGGCACGATATCCCTCAGGAGCACATCCAACAATTGTATCAATCAGTTCCAAGCCGAATAACTGTTTGCATAAGGATCACACATCGACCAGCACGTTAGTGACTTGCTCAATTTGTGAAGCTCGTTTCTTTCAATAAATCATCCAATTTTTCTGAAATAGTAATCATTTGTTTGTCTGTACATATACATCACATCTACCTGTTTCTGTCCAATTTGGAAAATTCCTTTGTGATACTTTTTTTTTCTTAGAGTGTATATGTTCAGTGATAAATTTCAGTCGCCACGACCAGCATTTAGTACAATTTATGATATTTGTATATCTTGTAAGGTGTCCGCATTTTTTGGACCTTACATAAGCTTCATACGTACGATACAGAATAAAATCCCCAGGAAATAACTATATATTATCAACTGTATGGATAAATGATGATGGCGTCCTCTTGGGTAAAATATTCCGGAGGTAAAATAGTCCCCCATTCGAATCTCCGGGCGGGGACTACTCAAGAGGACGTCGTTATTAGGCGAAAGAAAACTGGCGTTCTACGGATCGGAGCGTGGAATGTCAGATCCCTTAATCGGGCAGGTAGATTAGAAAATTTAATATGGGAAATGGATAGGTTAAAGTTGGATATAGTGGGAATTAGTGAAGTTCGGTGGCAGGAGGAACAAGACTTTCGGTCAGGTGAATACAGGATATTAAATACAAAATCAAATAGGGGTAATGCAGGAGTAGGTTTAATAATGAATAAAAAAATAGGAGTACGAGTAAGCTACTACAAACAGCATGGTGAACGCATTATTGTGGCCAAGATAGACACGAAGCCCACGCCTACTACAGTAGTACAAGTTCATATGCCAACTAGCTCTGCAGATGATGAAGAAATTGACGAAATGTATGACGAGATAAAAGAAATTATTCAGGTAGTGAAGGGAGACGAAAATTTAATAGTCATGGGTGACTGGAATTCAAGAGTAGAAAAAGGGAGAGAAGGAAATGTAGTAAGTGAATATGGATTGGGGCTAAGAAATGAAAGAGGAAGCCGCCTGGTAGAATTTTGCACAGAGCATAACATAATCATAGCTAACACTTGGTTTAAGAATCACGAAAGGAGGTTGTATACATGGAAGAGCCCTGGAGATACTAAAAGGTATCAGATAGATTATAGAATGGTAAGACAGAGATTTAGGAACCAGGTTATAAATTGTAAGACATTTCCAGGGGCAGATGTGGACTCTGACCACAGTCTATTGGTTATGAACTGTAGATTAAAACTGAAGAAACTGCAAAAAGGTGGGAATTTAAGGAGATGGGACCTAAATAAACTGACTAAACCAGAGGTTGCACAGAGTTTCAGGGAGAGCATAAGTGAACAATTGACAGGAATGGGGGAAAGAAATACAGTAGAAGAAGAATGGGTAGCTTTGAGGGATGGAATAGCGAAGGCAGCAGAGGATCAAATTGGTTAAAAGACGAGGGCTAGTAGAAACCCTTGGATAACAGAAGAAATATTGAATTTGATTGATGAAAGGAGAAAATATAAAAATGCAGTAAATGAAGCAGGCAAAAAGGAATACAAACATCTCAAAAATGATATAGACAGCAAATGGCTAAGCAGGCATGGCAGAGGACAAATGTAAGGATGTAGAGCCTTATATCACTAGGGGTAAGATAGATACTGCCTACAGGAAAATTAAAGAGACCTTTGGAGAGACCTTCAATCTGTCTATTGAGCAAGCAGTGAAGGTCTTGTATGAATAAAAAGGGCTCAGATGGAAACCCAGTTCTAAGCAAAGAAGGGAATGTAGAAAGGTGGAAGGAGTATATAGAGGGTCTATACAAGGGCGATGAACTTAAGGGCAATGTTGTAGAAATGGAAGAGGATGTAGATGAAGATCTAATGGGGGATATGATACTGCGTGAAGAGTTTGACAGAGCACTGAAAGACCTAAGTCGAAACAAGGCCCCCGGAGTAGACAACATTCCATTAGAACTACTGACAGCCTTGGGAGAGCCAGTCCCGACAAAACTCTACCATCTGGTGAGCAAAAGGTATGAGACAGGCGAAATACCCTCAGACTTCAAGAAGAATATAATAATTCCAATCCCAAAGAAAGCAGTTGTTGACAGATGTGAAAATTACCGAACAATCAGTTTAATAAGTCACAACTGCAAAATACTAACGTGAATTCTTTACAGACGAATGGAAAAACTGGTCGAAGCTGATCTAGGGGAAGATCAGTTTGGATTCCGTAGAAATGTTGGAACACGTGAGGCAATACTGACCCTACGACTTGTTTTAGAACCTAGATCAAGAAAAGGCAAACCTACGTTTCTAGCATTTGTAGACTTAGAGAAAGCTTTTGACAATGTTGACTGGAATACTCTCTTTCAAATTCTGAAGGTGGCAGGGGTAAAATACAGGGAGCGAAAGGCTATTTACAATTTGTACAGAAACCAGATGGCAGTTATAAGAGTCGGGGGGCGTGAAAGGGAAGCAGTGGTTGGGAAGGGTGTGAGACAGATTTGTAGCCTGTCCCCGATGTTATTCAATCTGTATATTGAGCAAGCAGTGAAGGAAACAAAAGAAAAGTTCGGAGTAGGTATTAAAATCCACGGAGAGGAAATAAAAACTTTGAGGTTCGCCGATGACATTGTAATTCTGTCAGAGACATCAAAGGACTTGGAAGAGCAGTTGAACGGAATGGACAGTGTCTTGAAATAAGGGTATAAGATGAACATCTACAAAAGCAAAACGAGGATAATGGAATGTAGTCGTATTAAATCGGGTGATGTGGAGGGAATTAGATTAGGGAATGAGACATTTAAAGTAGTAAAGATGTTTTGCTATTTGGGGAGCAAAATAACTGATGATGGTTGAAGTAGAGAGGATACAAAATGTAGACTGGCAATGGCAAGGAAAGCGTTTCTCAAGAAGAGAAATTTGTTAACATCGAGTATTGATGTAAGTGTCAGGAAGTCGTTTCTGAAAGTACTTGTATGGAGCGGAGCCACGTATGGAAGTGAAACATGGACGATAACTAGTTTGGACAAGAAGAGAATAGAAGCTTTCGAAATGTGGTACTACAGAAGAATGCTGAAGATTAGATGGGTAGATTATTTAACTAATGAGCAGGTATTGAATAGTATTGGGGAGAAGAGGAGTTTGTGGCACAACTTGACTAGAAGAAGGGACCGGTTGGTAGGACATATTCTGAGGCATCAAGGGATCACCAATTTAGTATTGGAGGGCAGCGTGGAGGGTAAAAATCGTAGAGGGAGACCAAGAGATGAATACACTAGGCAGATTCAGAAGGATGTAGGCTGCAGTACGTACTGGGAGATGAAGAAGCTTGCACAGGATATAGTAGCATGGAGAACTATATCAAACCAGTCTCAGGACTGAAGACCACAACAACAACAGCATCATCAACAGGAAGTAATTATGGAAATTTCATGTACCGAATAACAAAACAATATCTACCCTTATAACGACAGGGGCATGCGTAAATGAGATTGAGTGAACGCAGCTTGGAGACCAGCGCACGTAGCTCCATTGGTAAACCTCAATTAACATTAACAAAAGAACGTCCAGCTGCAGCGCAGAAAGAAATAAGGCGAGTACAATATAATACCTTTTAGAATAAACACGCCGAGACTGTGGGTAAATGGCGATACTACATTACCAAAGCTAGCAGCAACCCAGACAAGAGAAATAACAATTCACCTATACCGAAGAAGCAGTTGGCTGAATCCTTACTGTGTGACATGGTAGAATCGTGGTGGGGAGGTTCGTCATATAAAAGCATTTTGAGAATTAAATTAACACACAGAGAGCTCTCGTCTTGCAGCGCGCCATGCACACGCTTGTGGTAAAATTAGCGAAGACATTGAGACCCAAACTTCACGTTTGCGAAGTGAGGACGGTACGCGAACTTCCCGTACCGTGGCGACAAACATAAAGCGGTAGTTCAGTGTCCTGCAGGAATTTTTGTGGGCTGAGATTTGTGCACGTCGCTCCATCCCATAGCGAGTGTGCAATTGCCATTAATTTCGACAAGGGGAAATTTAACGTTGTATGGAACCCAGGAAATTTAAGTCAAGGCCAAAGTAGGGAATTAGCGTTTCAGATCTATCACGGAGACAACGCCGCCGCATTTCCCGACTGGTAATGTACCAACACGCTTTAGGCGAGATTAAATGATGAGTCGAGATTTTGCTCACTCTAACCTGTGTACGCTTTGAATATAGAAATTCAAGAACTAATTACTAACATACCCTCCATTGAGTACATGAGAGTTTTGATGAGTTAAAATATAAAGTTCATTTTCCACCAACTTAGCCCATTGCTCAGCTATGACAACGTATATGTAAATATCATTGATAAAGGTTTAATTGTTAACAGTTAACAGTAAATCGTAAACGGTAAACTGCTAATACTAAATGGTACCCATTACCCAGTTCCTTGATTCCTTAAGTGATGTTGAAAGAATGACATGGCAGTCTTTCACGAGCGTTTGCAAGAACTCTTTGGTAAATTATAGGATAGAGAAGTATCGTCATATATCACTAGAACTACTGAGATCTACCACTTACGCGATGTAAAGTGTCGTTTAAACGGAATTTCTTGTTGACTTATTCTTGGATAACGTTTGCGCCGTTGGTGACGGACATGGAAAACGCTAGCACCGGGACGCTTCTCAGATGAGCAAGAACTGTCAAGGCAAATAGAGTACCTCAATGATGCTCTTACAAAATGGTGTTCATGAGGCAAAGTATAGCAAGAATTAGGAGACGAAATATTTTTAGGTATGCATCTTTACTTTTCTTCATTCTTATGTTGTTCATTTCTTTGCTTCTTTGTGAAGTGGCAGATTTCTTTGCTGTCTGCGTCTGGAAGTCTTGTTGTGAGAGTGCGTCAGTTTTGCCACGCCATAGCAAAAATTCTAACACTAGATCTGGATTCAAAAACAGTGTACATTGTTCTTGCAACTGAAAAAAATGTTATTTGGTGATCATTGTACCTTTTGTGAAGACTTCATCTATTACTTTCCTCATGTACGTATCTAAATAAAAAAACCACGTCAACAACTTTAGGCTGTTAGTTTTATTCGTTCAGTGCACCATGCATATAAATTACATTGCTGGCCGATTTCGGTCTTCGGCCATTACCTAATGAAACAAGTTTTTTAATTGTTACACTCACATCGCCAATATCAAAGTTTGAAAGTGGCCTAAAGCCATCTGATTTATATGCATGGTGCATTAAAGGAATAAAATTGACAGTCTATGGTGGTTAAAATCGTTCCATCATTTAGACTTAATTTATTACTTCTTACGTTATTACATCTCTCTTAGGATAGATTATGATTCGTTCACAATCAGCATGTGTCGCTATTTGTGGTTTTTTGGTGTAAGAGGGTGGCAATTTGCTTGAAACAAGAACAAAAGTGGTTCCAATAATACACCAGTATTAATTGTTTCCCTCTCAGGAGAAGTTCCACCATGACAACAGGATGAGGTATCGAATGTGAACCTCGCATCCTATCAGTTATACAATCTGCCTTGTGGCTTCGAAAAATGGTTCTAAGCACTATAGGACTTAACATCTGAGGTCATCAGTCCCATAGACTTAGAACTACTTAAACCTAACTAACCTAAGGACATCACACACATTCATGCCCGAGGCAGGATTAGAACCTGCGACCCTAGCGGTCGCGCGGTTCCAGACTGAAGCGCCTAGAAACGCTCGGCCACTGCGGACGGCTCTGCCTTCTGGCCCCTACGCTTTAAGTTTGTCCAAAAGAATGTTGCGATGTGCACTGTCCAATGCCTTAGATAGAGTGCAAAAAATCCTGGCAGGTGAAATTCTTTTCATCCACGCATTTTGATACAAGGACGGTGAAATAGTTGCTGGCACGTCCAGTGGAGCCACTAATCTGGATTTGCAATTGTGAGTGATTCAGAATTCCATGTTTGCAACTGTGTTAAAGCGTTCTTAAATACACTACTGGCCATTAAAATTGCTACATCACGAAGATGAGGTGCTACAGACGCGAAATTTAGCAGACAGAAAGAAGATGCTGTGATATGCAAATGATTAGCTTTTCAGAGCATTCACACAAGGTTGGCGCCGGTGGCGACACTTACAACCCGCTGACATGAGGAAAGTTTCCAATCGATTTCTCATACACAAACAGCAGTTGACCGGCCTCGTGTAAGGAGGAGAAATGTGTACCATCACGTTTCCGACTTTGATAAAGGTCGGATTGTAGCCCATCGCGATTGCGGTTTATCGTATCGCGACATTGCTGCTCGCGTTGGTCGAGATCCAATGACTTAGCAGAATATGGAATCAGTGGGTTCAGGAGGGTAATACGGAACGCCGTACTGGATCCGAACGGCCTCGCATCACTAGCAGTCGAGATGACAGGCATCTTATTGCAAGAGAACAACCATCTGCACGAACAGTTCGACGGCGTCTGTAGCAGCATGGACTATCAGCTCGGAGACCATAGCTGCGGTTACCCTTGACGCTGCATCACAGACAGGAGCACCTGCGATGGTGTACTCAACGGCTGACCTGGCTGCACGAATGGCAAAACGTCATTTTTTGGCATGAATCCAGGTTCTGTTTACAGCATCATGACGGTCGCATTCGTGTTTGGCGACATCGCGGTGAACGCACATTGGAAGCGTGTATTCGTCATCGCCATACTGGCGTATCACCTGGCGTGCTGGTATGGGGTGCCATTGGTTACTCGTCTCGGTCACCTCTTGTTCGCATTGGTGACACTTTGAACAGTGGATGTTATATTTCAGATGTGTTACGACCTGAGGTTCCACCCTCCATTCGATCCCTGCGAAACCCTACATTTCAGCAGGATAATGCACGACCGCATGTTGCAGGTCCTGTACGGGTCTTTCTGGATACAGAAGATGTTCGACTGCTGCCCTTGCCAGCACATTCTCCAGATCTCTCACCAATTGGAAACGTCTGGTCAATGGTGTCCGAGCAACTGGATCGTCACAATACGCCAGCCACTACTCTTGATGAACTGTGGTATCGTGTTGAAGCTGCATGGGCAGCTGTACCTGTACACGCCATCCAAGCTCTGTTTGACTCAATGCCCAGGCGTATCAAGGCCGTTATTACGGCCAGAGGTGGTTATTCTGGGTACTGATTTCTCAGGATCTGTTCACCTAAATTGCGTGAATATGTAATCACATGTCAGTTCTTGTATAATATATTTGTCCAATGAATACCCGTTTATCATCCGCATTTCTTCTTGGTGTATCAATTTTAATGGCCAGTAGTGTACATTACCTATTCCGAAAAATTTGACAAGGAAATTAATACTGGAATAGGTCGACAGCTATTAATATGTCCAACAGATAGGATGATTAAGTCGACACGCCGTAGCTGCTTCCTCCCAGATAAGCGCTGCGGAACTGCAGTCCTGCCCGCGGGTTAATTTCAAATTTTGTAATCCGCAGCGGTTGTCACAGTCCCGCACGACCTGCGTGTCATGACGTAAAATGCGAGCTTATCTGGCGTGAGATATCGCGGTCACGCCGGCCCGCGGTTTTATCAGTCCATCTGACGAGTCGCCAGCGGCCGCTCACGACAGCTGTACACCTGTACACCTCTGCAGCAACTCTTACAGGTGCGTCCCGCCTACCTACACCGTACCTTTGTTACTTAAATTCGTCGCAAGCTTCGCGTACACCTCACTTATCCACATCGAACCCTTACAATCTCTATTTTCGAAGAGCACATCTGGAAGTGCAGACAATACAGGATCTACATGTACTCCTTAAGCCAGCTTACAGTGTGTTGCGGAGGGTACACTTCGCAACATCATTGTTTCTTCCCCATTTGCCGCGCTGTCTAGGAATGGTGCGTGGGAATATCGACTGTCTGCCGGCCGCTGTATGAGCTGCAGTTGTCTGATTCTTCCCGTGATGGTCATTTCGCGAGATGTATGTGAGAGGAAGTACGAGGCTAAGTCAATTATTATCCGCAATTTTGTTATATTTTTGTAGTAATGTCGTTTTACGTTGATGACGCATGCTTTGTTTATTTGTTGTTATGCTTTTGCAATTTTCAAGCTGCTATATGAGTTTCGTTATCGCTGCCGTGCTGTTAATCATGGCTGCTCCACTGTCTATTTGCACCAAAGATCCGTGTTTTGTGGTCGGAAGGCGTAACAGGGGCCGAAATTCATCGAAGACTTTCGGTACAGTACGGGAACAGTGGTTTGCTACAACGGAGTGTCTACGAATGGATTGAGAAATTCCGAAATGGTCGCACAAGTGTTACGCACGATGAAGGACCCGGACGACTGCTTACCTCCACAAATGAAGGAACCATTGAGCGTTGACGTGAAATGATTCTCTTAGACAGACAATTAACTACTGACAAAGTGGCACATCGTCTGCAAATTAGTCACGGTTCTGACTACGAAATCATTCACAACAGACTTGGGTTTCATAAAGCTTGTGCGAGATGGGTCCCAAAACAACTCACACAGTTGCATAAACAAACGCGCTTGGACATCTGCAAAAAACATTTCGATCGCTATGGTAACGAAGGGGACAACTTCTTAGACAGGATCATTACTGGTGACGAAACATGGATCCATCACTACGACCGGAGAGTAAACGGCAGAGTATGGAATGGAAACATCCAAATTCGCCGTGCAAGAAAAAGTTCAAGACCTAGCCGTCCGCAAGAAAACTGATGCTTACGGTTTTCTGGGACGCGCAACGTCCAGTACTGGAACATTATGGGGAAAGGATCTCAACAATAAACAGTGTACGCTATAGTGAGATGCTTACTGCCAGGCTAAAGACTGCCATTCGAAGTAAACGCCGACGATTGCTGTCAAAAGGTGTTGTGTTGCTGCACAAAATTACCCGTCCGCATACTGCTGAAACGCTCCAGAAACTCAAATTTGAAGTACTGGATCGTCCTCCATATAGTCCCGATCTTGCCCCTTCTATCACTTGTTTGGTCCACTTCAACAGTCATTAAGGGGCCGTCGATTTGCCTCGGACGAAACAGTGAAAGAAGCGGTGCATTCCTGGCTCGCAGCTCAACCGAGAACCTTCTTTTATGAGGGCATCAGGAAGCTTGTACAACGATGGACCAAATGCGTTGAAACGCAAGGAGACTATGTCGAAAAATAATGTTCTTGTAAGTTTCCTATTTCATTACAATGAAATTTTTTAACTACTTTGCCAACAATAATTGACTTACCCTCGTATTACGTAGCTTGTCTCTTGTTGGAACTTGCTCTCTCGTAATTTTGGTGGTAGGCATCCCCGTGCTGGGCAGTGCCTCCACCAGAGTTTGATTAGCGCTCTACTAAACCGGCAGCTATGACAGGCATTTGTTTTCTTTGGACATTCTCTGTTTATTTCATTAATAGTATCTCATAGGTACTGATGAGCAGTACAAAGATTCGAATGAGGCGTTTCTAAGCTACTGTATTCGTGAGTTATGTGCTACAGATACTCATTGCTAATATCGTAATCGCATGCTATCGCTTTCTTCGTGCTTGTTGTGGAGGTTATCTTGCATTTATCTACAGTTAAAGAGAACTGCCGCTCATTAGACAAAGCGAAAAACTTGTACAAGTTTTCCTGTATTCGCTTGCTGTGGTCCAACGATGACATTCGCTGATAGACAACTGTGTCGTCAGTGGGTACTCGCTCGTTGTGTACTAAACTACTCGTACTTATTCAACGTGGTCTCTCGAATTTTTGTTTTCTCATCTTTCATTTGCTTCTGGGCGAAACACAGTAGAATTCTTCTTACTTAAATCCCATTGAGATGGTGATGGTGGACAGCGATTCCCAATCGGGATCAGATTTCAAGTGAACTCGCGAAATTCGTGGTCTAAGGCTGTGAAAGTAATTACGATTGTCGTCAGGGATTAAGTTCAGAGGCGACGTATTCAACTAAACAAAAAAGTTTAAAACGAGATCAAATGCTTTGTGTAGTGATCCGTGCAAAAATAAGAAATGAAATAGGTTAGAGAAACATGTAACGCGCCTTTGAATGATGGTTGAAATTACCAACAGCAGGTGAAGTGTTGATTGAAAATTTAAAGTTCAACGTTTAAAGTGGAATGGAGGCATAGATAATAAAAATATGTCAAGACCACATGGCAGCAAAATGTACGGTCTACACAGGATGTTTGGAAATTCCCGTTGCAAACTTGTAGAACTTGAAGTCAGTACACAATATTTTGAAGAGAGACACATGCCCGAAACGTTCCGTTTCCGTGCTACGGCCGGTTAAAAACATGTTTGATAGGTAGGTATGCAATAGAGTAGTCATGGTGGGGGAAGGGGGGGGCGGGGTGGATAGGGAGGGTGTTTACATCGGATCGACTGATTTAATTTGACGTCTGTCCTACATCTCTGACCTGGTTCATTCACGAGTCTGTGAGTGTTAGGGCAACGTGGTTGAGTGTACGTTTGCAGAATCCATCGACATGATCCTTCTGTATGACGAAGATCAACGTAATGGAAGAGATGCTCGTCGCCTTTGTCAAGATCGTTCTCCACAACGTCCGACTCCATCGCGTATCTTTCCGCCACAATTACGGAACGACTCCGAGAAGGGGTGCCTTCACCGTCAGCGGGCGTGACTGTGGTGCTACAAAGAGAAGCCGCACACGCGAATTGGAAGAGGCCGTTCTGCATCGCGTTGAAGAGAACACGTCAACGAGTATACGAGTAATTCCTTCGGCTGTTGATGAGTGGAACTGTAAAACAAGTAATGTTCTGGGTCATGCGTAATCAGTTACTCGTAAAAGTGGTCGCGCAACCAACTTGTTTTCAAATGGTTGTAACATGGAAATGGTATGTTTCCGGACTTGGGTTCCAAATCAAAATATTATATACCCTTTCCCGTACACAAGTCCTAGAACTTTGAAACGGGAATTTCCGAACACCCTGTATAGTCCACTAGACAAATATCCTCCACTGCTGTTTAAAATTCTAAGATGTTAAGTTAAACATTGATCGGCCCGTCATTTTCTGTATATGATTTCGAGCATCATTTAAATCAGCGTCAAATGTTTGTCTAATCTATTTTACTTCTTGCTTTCAGACAAATCACGTCACAAAATACTAGATCGCTTTTTTCATTTTTTTCAGAAATTAAAGAATGAAAAGATAAACTTTTTCATATCTCGCTTCTCTTCCTGGTGTCCACTGCTCCCGATATATCCTAAATTTAGTAGCTGGTTCGAAGAAAACCATTTTGAAATTATCACAAGAATAAAACTTCTTCCACGTAAAGTAGCTACGCCTTGAAGAGACAAACTTTTTCATGCATCATCTGCGTTCCTACCTTCTTCTGTTTTCAATATATCCTTAATTTAGTGCTTGATTCTAAGGAAACAATTTTTATCCCTAACTATCAATGTCATGTAACTTTCGCTCTGAAAGTAGCTAGACGTTAAAGAGAGGAACTTTCTGACACTTCATTTACACAGGCAATAGCAGTTTTTCGTGAAATATTTAAGTCTTCTGTCAACTCACCAACTGTTTTGTTAATTACTCGTTACTTTCAAGCAATTAAATATCTAGACCACACGTGGGTCAATTTCACCATTTCCTACCCTTGTATTGTATTGTATTGTATGTTAACCGGGAACCTAGAAATGACGAAGAGGCTCTGTCCCCGCCGCGGCCGCAGTGGTCCACAACCCCACGACGACTACCGCAGTCTACTTCACTGCTCCGCCGCCCCACACCGAACCCAGGGTTATTGTGCGGTTCGGTCCCCGGTGCCCTCCCAGGGAACGTCTCACACCAGACGAGTTCAAATGGTTCAAATGGCTCTGAGCACTATGGGACTTAACATCTGAGGTCATCAGTCACCTAGAACTTAGAACTACTTAAACCTAACTAACCTGAGGACATCACACACATCCATACCCGAGGCAGGATTCGAACCTGCGACCGTTTCGGTCGCGCGGTTCCAGACTGGAGCGCCTAGAACCGCTCGGCCACAACGGCCGGCACCAGACGAGTGTAACCCCTATGTTTGCGTGTTAGAGTAATGGTGGTGTACGCATTCGTGGAGAACTTGTTTGCGCAGCAATGGCCGACGTAGTGTAGCTGAGGCGGAGTACGGGGAACCAGCCTGCATTCGCCGAGGCAGATGGAAAACCGCCTAAAAACCATCCACAGCCTGGCCGGCTCACCGGACCTCGACCCAAGTCCGCCGGGCGGATTCGTGCCGGGGACCAGGCGCTCCTTCCCACTCCGGAAAGCCGTGCGTTAGATCGCTCAGCTAACCGGGCGGGCTTTCCTACCATTAGTCGGACTATGAAAAATGAGACAAAAATCTGTTGTGTAACGTCTAGACAGTCTTTGTTTTCGATCCGTTCAAAGATTTGACCAAAGTTGTTGTGTCTACGAAGCCTGCATACTGGGTTCGCTAGACAAACAACCAAACAAATCGTATTAATGAGTTTTATTACAAGAAGAAAATTATAACACTTCACTTTGTCGATTGCACAGATGTGTCGCAATCAAAGGGCGGCATACAAAATAATCAGTCTTCTTCAGTGTCAACATCCAAAGTCTGTGCTTCATAGAGAGTACAAGTGAAGTGTTCTAGCATTGACGCTTCTATCCAAGTCAGTAGTCTTGAAGCCACTACTGAACTGGGTAATCTTGAAGCTGCGACAGAAGTGGGCCGTCGGCAGTCGGTCGCGGTGTTTATGTCCTCTTCACACAGGGGCCGCCGCTGGCGCGTTGTCGTCCTGGAGGGAGGTCCTGTCAGTGTGCGATTGGCTGACTTCTTCTCAAGGTCTTATCTTCTCTTTCGTTCCCGACTGGTGCACCTTCGCTTGACTTTACACCGTAACGAAAGTGAATAAGGAAGATGAAAGAGACCAACAGAATGACGATAACATAAGCAATGTTTCCGAAACTGCATCCATTATTTGGACATTTTTCATTGCATCAGATTTCTTTCAATACAGTCAAGTCGTACGAATTGTCCCCTTGTAGTGATATTTCGTGCCAGTTTCTTGTACTTAGTGACGGTCATCAGTGAGCAAGGTACGCTATTTCTGGTCCATCTTATTGTCACATTAACTTTTTCGAGCAACTCGGTAGTTACTTAAGTTAATCACAGGCTTCGCTCCAGATATTCGTACTGAGAAACGTGCAACTGTTTGTTCCCATCCATCTACAAACCGTTGCCTTATCTCCCTGACGCTGACAGATTTGATGGTGCACTTTCGCTGGGAGCATGTCTTAAATTTACAATAAGCTAACCACTACACGAGTCTCAAACATGCTGGCCGTTATCATCATCATCATCATCATCAGCCAATTCAATCATTGAATGATGTGGCCTCTTCGAGTCGTGGATTCAGGTAGGCTTTCAGCAGTCTTCTCCAAGTGGGACAGTCTTGGGCAGTTCTCTGCCAGGTGTTACCAGCGATCTTCTTGATGTCTTTGTCCCATCTGTCTGGTGCTCTTCCTCTAGGCCTCCGGTGCTCCCTCGGACTCCACTCCAGTACTAGCTTCGTCCATCTGTTGTCTTTTCTTCTTGCGACGTGGCCAGCCCACTGCCATTTCAAGGAACCTACTGTCTCTAAGATGTCATTAACCTTCGTCACAGACCGGATGTCATCTGCCCTTTTCCTGTCCTTTCTTGTATAGCCCAGCATTGATCTCTCCGTGGCTCTGTGTTGTCCTATGTTTCCCTTTTGTAAATGAGTTCAGTGTCCATGTCTCGCAGCCATACGTCATCACAGGAAGAATGCATTGATCAAATACTGCTTTCTTCACATTTACTGGCATTTTTGATCTGAACACTTTTCAATTCTTCCCAAATGCTTGCCAGCCAAGCTTGATGCGTCGATAGATTTCTGGCCTTATGTCTCCCTTCATATTTATAATCTGGCCAAGGTAGACATATTCACTGACCTCTTCTAGCAGACTGTCCTTGACCTTCACATCTCCAGCTGGGACCCATTTGTTGGACATTACTTTTGTTTTGGAAAGGTTCATGTTCAAGCCAACCAGCTGACATTCCGATGCAAGATCTGTAACTAAGTTTTGGAGCTCTGCGAAGTCTTTGGCCAGTAAGGCAATATCATCAGCAAATCTCAAGTTGGTAAGCCTTCTTCCACCAATTCTAATTCCCTTACCTTCCCACCGTTATAATGGTGATTTTTTTTCATTTTTACAAACGCCGGTCACTGCTAAAGCGTATCTGACAACTAAATCCAAACGGCGTTTATTTTTAGCCAAAACAAGAATCTATGGCATCCGAACCGTTGTTTATCAAGCGTCGATCAACGGAACCTAATTTTAAGAACGACATGTCGCATACTGCTTAAATTGAGGAACCTATGAAGATGCTTAGTATGCTCCAGGTTGTTTGTATGAATACTGAATTGTACCTGCCACACAAAGCGATATCTGTACACGAGTATCCGGTCGTTCCAGTCAGAGATAACTCGTCTGACGTTACGTGCTCTTCGGAAGAATGCAAGATATCGGGAGACAGGCTAAGTGATGATTGTTATCGCGATATCGACTGACTTGATGCGTCTAATGCTAAACCTACAGTCGGCTCTGACTCTTCTCCTAGGTCATTTTGCGTAATTTTCAAGAACGGTAGTCGGACAGAGTAATGTAATTATAAAACTACATATTTGACGTCACTCTACTGTTGCTTTCTGGAACCCATTTTATGCTACGTATCAGAAACTTTCTGGAAAATGAAAATATCTATAGGAAGCGACATGGATTCCCTAAAACAGAGATTTTGAGAATTTTATCTCGCTCTCTTTGTCCACAAAGGTCCAGAGCGCCCAAGTTGAAGCCGCGTTTCTTGACTTCCGAAAAGCATTTGATCGGGGCTCGAACCTTGGACTTCGTCTTCCGCGGGCAAGTGCGCTACTAACCGAGCTATCGAAGAATGACCCTGGATCCCTCCTCACAGCTTTACTTCCGCCATTAACTCGACTCCTATCTTCCAAACTTTACTGAAGTTCTCGTGCCTACCTCGCTGGACTATTGCCTTCTGTGTCTGTGTACCGATCTACATCTCTTATTTTAATACGTAACCACTGTTGTAGTAACACAAGCGAGAACGTTCCATGTTAGTCAATTCTTTTCAAATACCATTAGTTCGGAGTGGCATACGTAACTAAACACAGTAACGCGAAACATGTATTGCACAGACTGTTGCTCTTCGCGGCTTGATCCGACATTGTACGATTTACAGTACCCTATAGGCCTACTGGCACTGCACCACGCAAGTAACGAGCAGACATTAGTGGCTCACCATCACATTTTCTTTATCTTAAATTTCTTTGTGACTAATGTCCTTTTGGCATAATTATTATTTTATGAATGACATATAAGTACTGCCAGTCTTTCACGACGATTCCGTACTTATATTCTATCATACGTTTTTAGTCATAATTCTGTGACCATGTTATAGAATATAGACCATTCTTTGATTTAAATTCTGAGGAAGACACTCCTAACAGTGTCGAAACCAGGTTAATTTGTTAAAAATAGTGACCGAGGGCTGATCTCCTTTCAATTATATCTTTGGATTAATTTCAATCACTTACTGTGTGTGTGTGTGTGTGTGTGTGTGTGTGTGTGTGTGTGTGTATGTGTATGTGTATGTGTGGGAGGGGGGGGCGGGGTGAGTCTAGAGTTTAGAACACGAGATGGATAACTCGTTTCTGTAAACAGTCTCGCTCCCTCCCCACTACTGGCCTGCTACAATCGACCTGTATAAAATTTCTAAAACGGTCATTTATTCAAATTTACAATACCAGTACACGAAGGCTGCTACAACAGTTTTTCTGTCTCTCCGCGCCCGTCATTTTCAGACATTACAGTCGGCTCTACATCTACCGATTGTCTTTCAGTAACAAAAATGGTAGTATAAAAATAGTAAAATACAGTATTGCGATGTAGAGGAGACACCACAATAATTTGTGTGTTCTAACTCTCTAAATAGCACCGTCTAGGTCACGAATTTTTTGCTATATTTTCGATGACTGATCTGAAGCAGTACAGATCATCTTCAGATGTAGAATCTCGTCGCAGCGACTGTTGTCGGTCGTCAAGTTTACAGCCGCATACTAATTCCCGTCATGCCCTGCGGCCGAATGTCCAGTTTGAACGTCCTAACGCAAACCGTTCAGAAGTGAAATAAATAAATGAAATAAAATTTCCATGTAGTTCAGTAATTGTCACCCTGTATATTTCACACCAGTTTAGAATTATGATTTGCTTTCTTAACCTGCGTTTAATTAAATGTAAATTTTACCAAGAAATATATCTGATATCTACAACATTTCTACGTAGGAACATAGCTTGTGTGTCCTGCCGTGTTGTGCTGTCTACCCACTGCGGGTGCGTGTCTGAAATTACTGAACGCTTGTTCAATTTTTCATATCTTGTACATCACGCCAGTGGCCTAGAAACGAACGACATCCTTTTCGTATCTGACTCGTTAACTCTACGAAGGGCGTTGAATAAATATTTCAACAAATTTTTGTTTTTCTGATAGCCGATTGGTTTTATTCAGGATACCAATGAATCATATTAATCCCACACTTTTGTCTACAAAACCTCATTTTTCACTCTACTGCTCCACGTCGGAGCCAACGTCTTGCTGCATCAATACTTCCTCACCATCCACGTACCGCTTCCCGCGGAATTACATTAGATTAGATTAGATTCAGTTTTCGTTCCATAGGTTCAAAAATGAGACCAGTCTCGTGGGTGCAGAACAAGTCAGAAATTATAACATAAAAAACATAAAACATTTGAATGTAATACTTACTACCCTGATAATTAGTCAGGAGACCGTCAAAATAGGCGATTACATTACAGTAAATTGGAACAGCTAATATTTACAGAATTAATACACTGTCAGAATGAAACACTATTACCCACACTTAACAAATTCATCATACACAAAATATATAATCTTGATTGTTGTGGCCAAGTGCTGTCAAAACTGAAATTTAACAGAAATTTTTGCTTAAGCTAGCCTAACAGTCTTTGTTAACATAGTCATCTAGAGAGTAGAAGGAGTTGCCTATCGAAGTCTTTCAAGCTCTGCTTAAACTGTGCTTTATCCGAAAGCAAGTATTTAATGGTTGCTGACAATTTATTCAAAATTTGTGTTCTTGAATATTGGACCCCTTTTTGGACCAAGGTAAGTGATTTTAGGTCTTTATGTAGATTGTTCTTATTCCTAGTATTGATACTAAGTATTGAGCTATTGGTTGGAAATAGAGACATATTATTTGCAACAAATTTCATTGAAGCATAGATATACTGAGAAGCAGTGGTTAGAACACAAGGTTCCTTGAACAGGTTTTTACATGATGTTCTTGAATTTACACCACAAATGAGTCTGGTTACACGCTTTTGCACGTTAAAAGCTTTCACTCGGTTTGACGAGTTATCCCAGAATATGATCCCATATTACATAATAGAATGAAAGTAAGCAAAGAATGCAAGGTTTTTTGTATTTATATCTCCTACATCTGACATCATTCTCACTGCAAATACAGATTTGCTTAGGCGCTTAAGCATTTCTGTGGTGTGCCCTTCCCAACTGAATTTATTATTCTGTTGTAATCCCAGAAATTTAACACTGTCAGACTCTTCGAGCTGTATGTCTTCATATATTATACATATCTGGAAATAAATCTTACAGGTTCTGAACTGCATATAGTGGGTATTTTCATAGTTTAATGACAGTGAATTAGCTTTAAACCATTTACTAATGTCAGTGAAAATTTGATTAGCAGCTGTTTCTAAATCTGTACTTTACTTACTACTAACTGCAATGTTTGTATCATCTGCAAACAAAACAAACTTAGCATCTGGCAATAAAAGAGACGAGAAGTCATTAATGTACACAAGAAAAATCAACAGTCACAAGACGGAACCTTACGAAACGCCACATGTAATTAATTCCCAATCAGGTGAAGATTGACTGCTTACTGTACAGGTATTTCGCAACAACACCCCTTGTTTGCTGTTAGTTAGGTAAGGCTCGAACAATTTCACAGCATTGTGGGTGACACCGTAATATTCTAATTTACTTAAGAGAATGCCGTTATTCACACAAAGGCGTTTGACAGGTCATAGAAAATGCCAGTAGCCTCTAATTTATTATCTAATGAATTAAGTACATTCTCACTGTAATTGTAAATAGCCACTATATCGGAACCCTTAAGGAACCCAAACTGTGATTTGGAGAATATATTATTTGCAGTTAGATGCGTAAGGAGACCCTTGAACACAACCTTTTCAAATATTTTTTAAAAAAGGCGGCAAAACTGAAATTGGTCGATAGTTTGATGGTATTCTATATCACCCCTCTTGTAAAGAGGCTTACCTGCAGCATATTTTAACCAGTCTGGAAATGTCCCGCTGATAAGAGACTGAATACACAAATAGCTTAAGATAGAACTCAACTCGCACGAGCATTCTTTGATTAACTTCATTGATATGTTATCATACGCACTAGAATACTTTGCTTTTAAAGGTTTTATAATGGATGTTACTTCTTTGAGAGGCATTAGTGTCATTTCCATTTTACTGAAGTTATATGAAAAGACTGGTCTCAGAAAGTCTACTGCACCGTTTAGTGAAACTGATAACCTCAAGTTGTCAGTAACAGACACAAAGTACTTGTTTAAGAGGTTTGCAACACAACATGCACTTGTTACCAATGTCTCATTTATTTTTACAGCGATTTGTTCCTCTTCCATTTCTGCCTCACCTGTCTGTCTTCACTATATCCCATCTAGTTTTTATTTTCTTGGCGATGTAATTATTTTTTTCTCATGATAAAGCTGCTTAGATTTCTGGATTACCTGCTTCAATATTTTGCAGTATTCTTTGTAATGCATTACAATGCTAACGTCAGAGCTAGTCTTAGATAGTAGATACAGTCTCCTTTTTTCCCCAGATGATATCGTTATTTCTTTTGTAATACATAGTTTATTTTTATACTTCCGTTTGATTTGAGTTACCTTTAGCGGGAAACAGTTTTCAAAACATGAAGTAACTTTATTAATGAATCCTTTGTATTTTCCATGTGAATCAGAAGTACTGTAAACATCTGTAGAGTTCATGTCTTTGAGCAATCTCCTAAAATTTTCAATTTTTTACTGATTTATTCCCCTACGGCACTCAGTTTTAATAGATGTTTATCCTGACAAGTTTCAACATTTAACACAAGATACTGCATGTCAATAATCAGATTTACTATTGGTATGTGATATGACTTTTATTTCTAGAGTTATCTGTAAAGATATTATCAAGAGCAGTCTCAGAACACTTGCATACTCTAGTTGAAAACTTCACAGTAGGAATTAAATAGAATGACAGTGCTACAGATTTCAATAATTGTTCACTGATGGTGCTTTTCAATAAAACCACATTAAAATCACCAGCAACCACTAGTTTCTTGTTTCTTACTGTGAGATGGCACAACATAAATTCCAGATTTTTTATGAAGATGTTAAAGTTCGCTGTAAATGCTCTGAATATACTTACTATTACAACAGGACTTATTATGGGATACTACTTCTGTTGCACAAGCTTCTAAGTGATGCAAAATTCATTAATATCATGTTCTTGAAATTAAAACAGTTTCTGACAAATGTGGCAACTCCTCCTTTCTCCATATTTTCTGTACAGAAGTAAGAAGCTAACCTGAATCCTGTAACATTTAACATATCTATATTACTGGTCACATGATGTTCAGAGAGGCAAATTATATCAGTTGGTTTGCTCAACTGTAAATTCTTCAACACAAGTAAGCAACTCATTAAGTTCACCCCTTAGTCCTCCGATATTCTGACGCAAAATTGATAACTGATTTTGTGCACTGGATGAATTACAACTGTATTAACCTAATTTTCTGTTAAGTTTCGAATGTCTCCAGTTTCAATCAGGAACTGTTTGCATGAACTGTGTACATTAAAATTTGCTTTCTGGCTGCCTGTTTTATCATTGTAAATTTCATTTTCAGCCTGTCTTTGAAGGTCTTTAGATTCTGCCCTCCCTACCCTAAGAAATTGCTGTTCTGTCACTTAGAACCACCGGTACTTTACCACTTGTGATATAGCCCCCCCCCCCCCCCTTACATTATTTGCTATTAGTCCAGACAGTTTTTCTTCCCTTTCCTGTTGAGGTGAAGGCCATGTCTAGTACAGTCCCATCTGCTGATAGAGTCAACAGGAACCACACCGATATGAGACACAATACCTGATCCAAGCAGCCATTCCAACCCTAAATTAACTCTGATAGCAGAAGAGTTTGAATGAGGCCGGTCGTGGCGTCTCAGAATAGATACAAACCCAACACCAGTATGTCTCGTTGCTGAAGCTATCTGTACCAGGTCACCCTCAGTTGAATAATCAGGGTCCCTGTCTATACTGTTCCCCGCCCCACCCACTGTTACCACGGTGTCTTCCTTTGTGAAATCTTTACAAAGTGAACCTACATCCTCTATCGCCTGACCCAAAGTTGTACTAGGTTTTAAAAAACTTCTGATAACCTGACCCTAGTTCATCCTGCAACATTTGGCCAACATTTTTACCATGTGAAGTACCTAACAAAAAAAGTTTCTTCTTCTTCACAATTTTTTCTGACTTATTATTTCTAAAACACTTTGCGTCCTTCATTGGTCCTAACAAATGGAAGTCGGAAGGTGCGAGATCTGAGCTGTGGGGTGGTTGAGGAACTACAGTCCAATGAAGTTTTGTGGGCTCCTCGCAGGTACGCTGAATTAGGTGAGGTCTTGCGTCGTGGTGGTGAAGTATTTATGGCGACGAACACGCTGAAGTCGTTTCTTCAATTTCCTAAGGGTAGCACAAAACGCTTCAAATTGATCGTTGCACCATGAGGGATAACATCAAGCAGAATAACCCCTTCATGGACTGCCGTTTTGTTTCCTCTATCATCTAGAAATGAGAGAAATCGGACACGTTTGCGTGACCTTGTTGCGCGCCCAACGGTTCACCGTACTTTTGTTCATTGGCAGGTCTCCGTAGACATTCTACAAGCGCCTAAGAATATCTGTGATGTTCTGGTTTTCCGCCAAAAGAAACTCAGTGGCAGCTCTCTGCTTAGCACACGCCTCCGTTACAGCCGCTATTTTTGAATGCTACGTATAGCGACACCACCTATCGGAAATTCATGAAACTATAGTGGCTGAAACGGAAATATTCCACGGTGCCTCACAACAAATTCCGCGTTTTTTCAACAGAAATTGGCCGAGGAAAAAATGTGTAGATTACTTGTTGAAGCCAGTCGTACTATTGGCTGTCAACACGCCAGTAAGATGGAGAGATGCCAGTCTTCGTGTTATGAACGAAATGCAACGAGTTACACCAGCACTGAAACTCGGTAACTTGCACTGCATACCACCGCAGTTCGTCCCCCCGACAATACGTGTTCGTGGACCTATTTACAAAAGACAGATCGGACTTATTCCCACTTCAATGTATTCGACCACATGCTAATGAATTGTGTGAGGCTCCTGATGTCCTCCTTACTTTTGTAATCCCGCGTAACCTTCCTTCCTAGGTAGGGGAATTCTTCCCCTCATTCCGCTACTGTGTCATTCCTAGTTCTGGTCTAAGCAAGTTGCTAATCTCCTTTCTGCTTTTCTGCTACTTCGTGCCGCCCGGAGTGGCCGAGCGGTTCTAGGCGCTTCAGTTTGTAACCGCGCGACCGCTACGATCGTAGGTACGAATCCTGCCTCCGACCTGGATGTGTCTGATGTCTTTAGGTTAGTTAGATTTAAGTAGTTCTAAGTTCTAGGGGACTGATGACCTCAGATGTTAGGTCCCATAGGGCTCAGAGCCATTTGAACCATTTTTTGCTACTTCTTTTTTGCTTGTTTACCCTATACACAAATTCTGTTCTAACTATTTCGTCAATTGCTACCTGCATGTCTCCTAAGTTTTCTCATATCCGGACAGAGGGGCATATTACAAACTGGAAATAATGGGAAGCTACATTTTCTCTCTGCCCCTCTCAATACCGGCATCGAAGCGGTGCAACATTTTGTTTCCGACGGGAAGTCTTATTTTAGAATGAAAACAGGAACTACGCAAGAAGACAGTCGTTCAAAGGACACTTCTTTTTTTTCACTAGCTGCTTATATTTTATGACCCACCGTATAATTTCTTATGGTGGGTCGTATGTTGCCACTTAGCCGCTGTGACTGGGTCCGGGGTCCGGAGTGACTGAAAGTAGCACCACCCCTTCCCCACTTACACCGTTGCCCGTGTCCCGCCACGTGGAGGCGGGCTCTGTTTAGATCCATTTGCTATTTTTTTGTGTGCAGCATTAGAAAAACTTATAACTAATACAAAACCACGTAAGATATTAATAAACAAAACGAAATTAAATATTTAGAAAGAAGGAAGAGAACTGAATAGAGGAGGGATAGGTATAATATTGCCCGTAACCTGGTTGTGGGCGGCGGCCCGGGTCTTGGAATGGCTCAAATGGCTCTGAGCACTATGGGACTCAACTGCTGAGGTCATTAGTCCCCTAGAACTTAGAACTAGTTAAACCTAACTAACCTAAGTACATCACACACATCCATGCCCGAGGCAGGATTCGAACCTGCGACCGTAGCAGTCGCGCGGTTCCGGACTGCGCGCCTAGAACCGCACTTGGAATGACCCTCAAGACGCTGGCCGTCGCTCACCATGCCTTTAACATCTACCATCCTAAAAACTAACTTAACTAGAAGAGATTAGGGTACGTTAAAGCTAGAAACTAAGACTAAGACGTCCATGTCCAGCCTGCTAAACTATTTACGATATACAAGGGAGGTAACTGATTTTGTGCTTGGCTCTGAGTTGCTAATGAAAGGGTACTTGTGGTAAAAGTACTAAGGTAACGACGCAAACGGTTTGTGTTGAGCCTAAAATGCTCCTAGTAGAGTACATCAGGCGCAAGCACCTCCCGGCCCCGCAGACAACACGACCTGAACGGTGGTTTTCCCCGATCTACTATAGGTATCGGTCGGGTTGGGCTCAAAAGAGAGGAACCACAATTAAGATCCTTCCATCCAGGACGTGCGCCGTAAACGCTCGTAAACTTCTACTCGGATTGCAGTGAATGAAACGTCAACTACTTCTTCTCAGGTCTACATTACTTCTTTCACCGGCTACGACATGGTCGCGAATGGAACAGTGACCCGGAAATGCAGAATAAATTTCTTTTATTTCACATCTACGGTCATAGACTTCTAGGTTCTCAGACTAACGGGTTCGGCCATCAATGGTCGTATTCAGATCTGTTTCATAAAAAAAAACATGTCCTACTGTATTGAACGCATAGTGGCATCGTCAAATGCTAAACACAAAATCGGCCAGCATCGTGATACATACATAAATTATAGTATGTACAAGAGTCATCTTGTCTACTGACGACTCATATACAGGGTGGTCCATTGATTGTGACCGGGCCAAATATCTCAAGAAATAAGCGTCAAACGAGAAAACTACAAAGAACGAAACTTGACCAGCTTGAAGGGAGAATCCAAATGGCACTATGGTTGGCCCTTTAGATGCCGCTGCCATAGGTCAAACGGATATCAACTGCGTTTGTTTTTAAATAGGAACCCCCATTTTTATTACATATTCGTGTAGTACGTAAAGAAATATGAATGTTTTAGTTGGACCACTTTTTTCGCTTTGTGATAGATGGCGCTGTAATAGTCACAAACAGATGGCTCACAATTTTAGACGAACAGTTGGTAACAGGTAGGTTTTTTAAATTAAAATACACAACGGAGGTACGTTTGAACATTTTATTTCGATTGTTCCAATGTAATACATGTACCTTTGTGAACTTATTTCTGAGAACGCATGCTGTTACAGCGTGATTACCTGTAAATACCACATTAATGCAATAAATGCTCAAAATGATGTCCGTCAACCTCAATTCATTTGGCAATACGTGTAACGACATTCCTCTCAACAGCGAATAGTTCGCCTTCCGTAATGTTCGCACATGCATTGACAATGCGCTGACGCATGTTGTCAGACGTTGTCGGTGGATCATGATAACAAATATCCTACTTACCCCACAGAAAGAAATCCGGGAACCTCAGATCCAGTGAACGTGCGGGCCATATTGTGGTGCTTCAACGACCAATAGACCTGTCATGAAATATGCTATTCAATACCGCTTCAACCGCACGCGAGCTACGTGCCGGACATCCATCATGTTGGAAGTACATCACCATTCTGTCATGCAGTGAAACATCTTGTAGTAACATCGGTAGAACATTACGTAGGAAATCAGCATACATTGCACCATTTAGATTGCCATCGATAAAATGGGTGCCAATTATCCTTCCTCCCATAATGCCGCACCATACATTAACCCGCCAAGGTCGCTGATGTTCCACTTGTCGCAGCCATCGTGGATTTTCCGTTGCCCAATAGTGCATATTATGCCGGTTTACGTTACCGCTGTTGGTGAATGACGCTTCGTCGCCAAATAGAACGCGTGCAAAAAATCTGTCATCGACCCGTAATTTCTCTTGTGCCCAGTGGCAGAACTGTACACGACGTTCAGAGTCGTCGCCATGCAATTCCCGGTGCATAGAAATATGGTACGGGTGCAATCGATGTTGATGTAGCATTCTCAACACCGACGTTTTTGAGATTCCCGATTCTCGCGCAATTTGTCTGCTACTGATGTGCGGATTAGCCGCGACACCAGCTAAAACACCTACTTGGACATCATTTGTTGCAGGTCGTGGTTGACGTTTCATATATGGCTGAACACTTCCTGTTTCCTTAAACAACGTAACTATCCGGTGAACGGTCCGGACACTTGGATGATGTCGACCAGGATACCGAGCAGCATACATAGCAACGCCCGTTGGGCATTTTGATCACAATAGCCATATATCAACACGATATCGACCTTTTCCGCAATTGTTAAACGGTCCATTTTAACACGGGTAATGTATCACGAAGCAAATAACGTCCGCACTGGCGGAATGTTACGTGACACCACGTACTTATACTTTTGTGACTATTACAGTGCCATCTATCACAAAGCGAAAAAAGTGGTCCAACTAAAACATTCATATTTTTTTACGTACTACACGAATATGTAATAAAAAATGGGGGTTCCTATTAAAAAAAACGCTGTTGATCTGAATATGACCATTGCTGGCCGAACCTGTTAGTCTGAGAACCTAGAAGTCTGTGACCATATATGTGAAATAAAAGAAATTTATTCTACATTTCCGGGTCACTGTTCCATTCGCGACCATATAGACCTCAGAAGAAGTAGCTGGCGTTCCATTTACTGCGATCAGAGTTTGCTGTTCTTTGAACTGCTATCTTATTACTTATTTCCTGTTTTCACTCTAAAATAAAACTTCCCGTCGGAAGCGGAAGAAACAAAATGTTGCACCGTTTTGATGCCGGTATTGAGAGGGGCAGCGAGAAAATGTAGCTTCCGATTATTTCCAGTTTGTAATACGCTCTTTTGTCCGGATATGAGAAAACGTAGGAGACATGCAGATGGCAATTGACGGAATAGTTAGGACAGTATTTGTGTAAAGGGTAAACAAGCAAAAACGAAGTAGCAGAAAAGCAGAAAGTAACATTGCAGACGCGATAGATCCGCGGTATTGACAGTCTAGGCATGGTTGACAACACGAGCCGTGTACCTCCTTCCTGGTGGAACGACTGGAACTGATCGGCTGTCGGATCCCGTCCGTCTAATATGCGCTGCTCATGCATGGTCAGTGTCTATCTTCAGGAGTTCTGGGAACCGGGGTGATACAAAGCTTTTTTTTGATGTGTGTATTTCTCCCGGAGTCTAGCCCTATTTGTTCATCCTCCCCAAATCTTCGCTCTACGTGAGATGTAAGGTTGTGGCTGCAAAATTGTCTCGCAGTATTCCCCAAATACTGGACTTCGTGGGAACTACGTCGTTTTTATTCCAAAAATTCCTGTTTAAGTTCTCCGAGCGTCTTTCTTACACTTACATACGATTTCTTACGATCCCAGCAGCGCGCGCCTGAAGTAGTTTGATATCTGTGATGAGGACTGCGCAAATGGCTCTGAGCACTATGGGACTTAACAGATGTGATCATCAGTCCCCTAGAACTTAGAACTACTTAAACCTAACTAACCTAAGGATATCACACACATCCATGCCCGAGGCAGGATTCGAACCTGCGACCGTAGCAGTCGCGCGGTTCCGGACTGCGCGCCGAGAACCTCGAGACCACCGCGGAGGACTGCGGATGCTGGACCATTACGCTATAAATTGTCACACTAGCTTCTTGTAGTCTATTTGTTTTACTTATGCACTGCACTTCCCATAGTCCTTCAAAATAACCAGCGGAAGAGCTGTAACAAATAGATATGAAAAGGCAGCTCGCGGAATAGTGGTTTTTGGGGAGGCGGGGGGGGGGGGGGGGGGTGGGAGGCATCTTCGTGTTCGGTTCCTACGTGAGAATAGCGATGCAGGATAGTGATAAAATTTCAAAAATCTAGCTTCATTCGGATTTCATGTTTTTGACAGTTTTTATGTGCGTCACTTCTGTGTTTCATACTTGCCTGAATCGGTAATAATTTTGTATGAAGGTAGGTATATATATATATGTAATTAATCGTCACCCTGTTGTTTTGTGAAAGCGTTATTCGTTGCCACTATATTAGTAAGATGGTTCGAAAGACAATTACAAAAACTATACCGGATCAATTGTCATTCAAAAAATCTACATCAGTTGACAAGCTATGGCGGTCTAACGTCAAAATTACTGTAGAGTAAAAGTTGGGAAACAAAGCACAACAAGAGCCGAATATGTCCTGGTAAGAGTTAGGGATTTAAAACAAGAAACTAGGTTTGGCTCCATAAGGATCCCTTTCTGTGCATCGAGTGCGGAATATAAAATTATAAAGAATGTAGCAACCAGTCGCACAAACACAATTTATTTATATTGTTGCATATCGATTTCAACTGATATTGGTGCTGAAACAAATACAAGAGACAAGGCATAAACAACAACTGCTTTAACAAACGAAAAAAATTGACAATAAAACATAGTTACATAAGTTACGACATATATAGACGTCTGAAATTAAAATTCAAAGTCATAACATACAATTTTTCTAACCGGTACATGCCATAACTAGAAGCACTGTCCTTGGCAGATTTCTATCGTGAATGACACATCATAGGTCAACACTACAACAAGACAGCATGAGGTGGCGCCACGTTGCAATAAGCGCCCTCTATGTAAAATAGAAGGGTATTATGTGAAATACATGCAATAAGGAATATATCACATTACTAAAAATTATACAGTGATGGTAGCTGATAACACCAATTTAAATAATTACAACAAGTGAAAATGTCTGAATATTGTTTGTCAGATAATAATAACAAATTAAATACATATGTCAAAACTACGATCGTCATAATTGTAAGAAGAGATAAACTCGCTAAAAATACGAATCCATTCACACAAATTTAGGACATAAAACTTATTTGCCATAATGACGAAACCGAATAGTGGTATCAATGGCCATCTACCTTTCTACATATGAACTACAGGTGCATCAAAAGGTACATTTATGTTGCTTCTAATAGATTACACTATGTTACTGAATGCACAAATCCAAAGTTGACGGAGTTCAGGTAAAAATTACAGTACGAGATAAATAATCATCTTATTTAAATAATGGGATCAACAAATTGTTACGCATTTAAAGAACCATGTATGTGGATAACGACTTTAGATATACTATGCAACGGATAGTCTCATGAACAAATGTTCCATGCGCCCTTATATTCAAGAATGGCTCAGTTTAGGCGCGAAAATTGACAATTGCATCAGATTTCACAAAATACATGCTTTATTTAAAAGTTAATACATATAAGAAGATATTAAACCATTTACAAAACCAAAAGTTAAAATGGTAGAATAAATAGACGTCACTTGATGTAAGGTAACCTAAATAATCGTCAGGAAGAGAACAACACAACATACTGTATTATGTTGTCCTAACGTGAACAAATATGAACAATCGTGTGATCACATATCATCTGCTCAATGCAGCAAACTTACATTCTCATGGCCTAAAATATTCGTAAGTTTGCCCGAAAAAATGAAGGCCGCCATATATCGAGTAATGTGATACTGATAACGACATGTCAACCATTAGGAAATGGAAAAACAGTAACGACATAATCTGATAATCTACTCCTTCAGCGAATTAGCTCGAACCACTAAGGCCATCTACAGGGAAAAAGCATAGTTATTGACGAGCACACAAGATTTCCATAAAGGTAATTGCCGCTAAAAGGGAATAGAACTATCAAGTATGGTGTGCATTTTTTACCTAGCTAAATGGGTGAATAGCCATTATTTTTCATTGCAGGTAGAATGGGTAAAATCATGCTCTATTACATATGCTCGATAAGCAGAAAAACTCCACTATTTATGAAGAAACAGCGAAAAGGAACCCGGGATGTACAGAGTAAATGTCAATGTTAAATGGTAGGACGATGTCAAATGTTATTAATATTGCAAACCCACAGCCTCCCCCTCCCCACCAATATAGGAGTGTCCTTTCAGCAAAATATTGTTGTGAACAATATAGGGGGTCTTTTCAGCAAAATAGCGCAAAATGCTTAAACCTATTAAAAAACACTTCCGATTCCAAAAACAATTTTATGTGAAAGATAGTAAGCAACTAATTGAGCAGATCAGAGCCATCCCCACAACAGCTGATATGAAGTTTGCATCCCCTGATATTGTGAATTTATATACTAACATCCCGATAGACGAGACTATTGGAGTTGTGAAAAATAATTTAACGTAGAGTAAGATGTCAGGAAATGAAATTAAGGAATTTATGGATCTATTACCACTTATGCTATGCGTGCAACATCAATGTTCGCTGGAGAACGCGCACTTCTTGGTCTCCCTGTTGGTTTCTTCTTGAGGGGAGATCCAGTCTCTTCAAAGTTATTAATCCAACATTATATCGCGTGTTTCGACGGAACAGCATCATAACGTCCTAAATTATAAAAACGTCGATACTCCCTCTGCACCGCTACCAAATTATCATTGTTTTTATAAAACACCTTTATAGCTCACGCAGACTGCTGTCCATTCCAGTGATCCATGATTACTGAAATGGTGGGCTGTTTACTCGCTGTCACAAACACGCAGTGCTGCCACCTACTCATTGCTGCCACTGCTCATTTCAAACATTCCCACTATTCTGTGTCACCCTGAACTTCTCATTCGATTCCGAGGAAACTAATTAGCACAAAGAATTTATTTTTGCATATCTTAGAGTTTCGCATCATAGCTTGATATGAACAGGCTGTTTTTTCGATATCGGCCATGCTTACTGTGATATTTTCTAAGTAACGTATCGCACAAAATTTAAAGGGTTTACCTTGAAAAGTGTGGGCACTTGTTACTTTAGGTTTGGTTTGTTCAAGATGCTGCACTACTGTATACTAAATGTAGCTAACGTATCGAAATGGTTTTTAAAGTTGAAAGGAAAACCATGTCTCGCTACAGTATGGAGAAAGTAGAAGATGATGTATTATGTTTGATCTCGCTGGCGCCGAGCGCGTTGCAAATTGTTCTTTGTGTTTTGTAATGTTGGCAGCATAACCTTGCCGCTAGTTTGTCTTTGATATCTACTCCTTTTTTTAGTTTATTGTATGTGTGTAAACCTATTTAATTATGCTGCTGCCTATTTATATACTGTGTAAGAGTATCAAGGAATGGTGATGGAGGTTTTTTTTTTTTTTTTTTTTGCCTGTGGGAGTGAGAAGCCATACATATTTAGAAGTATAAAAAGAAACAGAAAACAGTGGTGTGCGAAAAAGTGTACTGTGTAAAACAAAAAAATGCATAATGCTGCAGAGAAATTGAAAATTAGACCACAACTATCAGTGTCTAAAGAAGAAAAACATCAACGATGTGCTAGCTGACGGCATGTCCCATTGTAGGCGAGAAATCAAGAGGAAATCACCGTAAGTTCAAATCAACATATTGTTAACAAACTGCTTTTTTATCTTAAAGTAATTCTAAATGTAAATAATTGAATTTACAGACCACCGAAGACGCTTTATCTCAATAAAGCGAAACGCGTCTGGCGAAAAAAAGTCATTTTTCAAGAACTGTAAACCAATTACGGACAATATGGCCGCACAATTGAAGAATTAAATTCATCATGTATATACGAAAGACATTTTAAGGCAGGGCCGGCCAGAAATTCTGCACGCGTGCAGTGCTCTTGCACATGTGCAACTTCCGGGTCACAGAGTGCACGCCGCAGCCGTCAGCGTTCATGTAGTGCATGTTTCTACGCACAGATGTCGCTCCTCTGTTACACAACGTGCGTTATCGACACCTCGTATGTATACACAACCTGGGCTGTAACTGTAAGATCTGTTGCTTCATCGAGCGCAACAGAGAAAGCAACAAAGTATTTAGCCTTAGTTATTAGCTGCCTGTGCAGATCACCGGCCATAGCACTGATACGTCTTGTCACTGTTTGTTTGGATAGACTGATTTCTTGAAACCTGCTAACGTTCGTAGGACACACAACTTCTGCAGCATCAATCAGACACCGTTTCACAAACTCCCCTTCGGAAAAGGGTTTCCCAGATTGTGCAATTCATAATGCGATTTTAAAACTTGCTCGCAGTGAAGATTTAGTGTGGTTGTCATTCTGGAAAACTGAAAACAGTACATTGTACAGCGTACAGTAAAACAGACCTAAATATAACACAAGAAACTAAGAACTCAAGAAGTGTCAGTTACTTTGACATACAGTAAAATCGAGTTGTTGCGTCTCATCCATTTTCTGAAGGACATTTAATTTTGCTTGTCGTTCTTCACGTCTTTGTGATATGTATTGTAATGTCTTTCAATTGAAAACTTACGCTGGACGCCTATTATTCGGCGGCACAGCAAACACTCTGAGTTTTCACCAACGGCTACAAAAAAGAATTGCAGTTCCCAGTCATTTTTAAACGACTGAGAACATAGATCTCCCGTCCTTTGCTTTTTCACAGTACTTGATATTTCTCAGTACTTCTCTGTTAAGGTTACGGTCACCAGAGGTATACGAGACTGGATATGTTGCGTTCTTGCTTGTACCACAGGAAAGTGGAGCCGCCGCCGTTCATTTAGGACACATGTCTAATAACAGATGTCGTTGTCGCTCGCTGTCGCACACGTGCGCACACGTGCAGCACTTCCGCACGTCTGCACACTGTGCAGCGTTTGGCCGGCCCTGTTTTAAGGGAAAACTCATATCTTACATATCAAATACAGAAGAAATATTATCTATGACAAAGGAGTGTAATAATGTAGTTTTTACATATCTACAAATACTTATATATGCAGAATTTCGAGACTTGTATGAAGAATTGAAATGTCAACCTGTGCTATTCAAGCAGTGCGCTTGATGTTCCCTACAACCTATGATTATGTCGTGGATGCTATAAAACCTGTTCTGCAATTGAATTCGACTAATACAGTTCTGTCAACTCACTTCTTTCGAAATTTCAAAGATTGGTATTTTTGTATAAGTTTGTTATGCTAGATGGACAACTTTGTTAATAAAGCACATGCTCGAACTAACATAAGATGACTTTGACAAAATAGTACAATAAACAGAAGGCAATTGTCAAACTGTTTTGTGTCACACTAAAAAACACAGTAAATCTGGTTCCATGTAGCATTGCTACATATACTTCTTTTTATCTGGATTATTAACTGTCAGTGATGCAAATATTAGTTTTTTATGCTTAAGGTAGGCTTCTACGGCAAAGAGAACACGCTGGTGTTTTGATGATGCACCCTTGCGACATGCAGTGGAAATGGGAAGTAGAGTAATAAGAAATTGTGCTAGGATCCACTATCGAAAGCCCATATATTTTCCTAGGGAATGCAGCTTTTACTCTAAAGGAAAATTTAAAGAAGCCTTTTCCAGAAAGGACAAGAACTGCAGGCGATGATGAAGATAGATAAAACTATCGGTTGCCTTGCGCAAGGATGGCGATATAATGTTTTTTAGTTCTATGAGATCTAAATTTTAAAATTTTGCGTAAACCTATCGTAACCAGTGTAGAAAATGTAGTATATATGGTGAGAGCTATAAATTTATTTAAGTTTACCTGGAATCAGTAAGTGAGGCTGAGGTTGCATTTTTTTCCGGATGTGTACCGAAATACTCGGTATACGAAAAGTAGCCGAGAAAATGAGGGAAAATTTTAAACTGCATTTTAAAGAAAATCTTACCCAGGGAATGTAAACTACGCTGCTTAATACATGTATTTATTTATTTGTATACCAATTATTGCGGCAACTTTCTCTTATTCAAGGTACGATATAAACTGATTATAATTTTTATTTCACTTGTCCCACAGTAGACAACGTTCTTCAACAGTACAGATCAAAATTTCATAGCCTTTGTAGTCTGGTCCCTTCAACCCCCACAAACCAACCAAAATTTCATAAATTTTAAGTCGAAACACGAACTGCAAACCACGTCCAATTCATGCGAAGATGTCAGACCAATAGATCGCGTATGCTTCTTCGCATCGCGCGTCATTTGATGGCCCGCGGGGAGAAACTAAAAAGCAACAGAAAAACGGGAAAATGAAATGAATTACAATAAATAACAAAAATTGGAATCGGTAACTAGAATTGACCTTCTACAGGGTGATTCGCGAAGACATGCAAATATTTTAATATGTTTTTCTATAAGTAAAACAAAAGAAAAAAGTTCATATAACCATAGGCCGCAAATGTTTAGTTACGGAGTTATGACTAATAAAATATTTTGCCAGAAATTTAGCAACTTTGCTAACATGAAGCCATCTAAAAACCGTACGAGGTTAAAGTAAAGCACGATTTCCATTTGTGTTGTTGTTATTGGTCTGGTGAATCTAATAAATCAGGTCCCAGACGTGTATCTGCAGTAGTTTTCCAGAACATCCAGACAAGGAAAGTTATTATACAAGTAAATTTGTTTAATTTCCATTAAGAATGTAGAATCGTTTACGTCATTGTTGACAACCGTTAGTGAGTTGTTTCTGTCGTTTCCTAACCTTGAAACGAGTTAGTTTTCTGTATTGCTCAGTGAAAGAACATAATAACAGTGAATTTAAGTGAAACCGCGTAGTAACCGTTGAAATAGGGATGCCTTTCAAATTTAAGACATAGGAATACGCCGATGCCGGCCGTTGGGGCCGAGCGGTTCTAGGCGCTACAGCCTGGCACCGCGCGACCGCTACGGTCGCAGGTTCGAATGCTGCCTCGGGCATGGATGTGTGTGATGTCCTTAGGTTAGTTAGGTCTAAGTGGTTCTAAGTTCTAGGGGGCTGATCACCTCAGCATTTAAGTCCCATAGTCCTCAGAGCCATTTGAACCAGTACGCCGATATGGTGTTTATTTATTGCAAATGTGATGGTAATGCTAGGTAATGCTACGGCCGCAATTAACGAAGATCGCGTACGTTATCCAACTCTAAGGATTCCGAATACACGAACCATTAGTGGAGTATTTCGAATGCTACGGAAGACAGGTTCTCTATCTAGCGTTCATAAACAGTACAAGCGCTCGATACATGAAGACGATGAGGAGGATATTATGGACGCTGTTCAACGTAGCCCGGGTACCAGTACACGACGTATCTCTCAACGATTAGGCATTTCACAATCTGAGATATGACGTACACTGAAGTACAATAACTCGCATCCTTACCATAAACGAAAAATACATCATTTACGTCAGGGAGATCCTGCCCTTCGCTTGGACTTGTGCAACTGGTTAAATACTAATCGGCAGTTACACAAGTACATTTTATTTACTGACGAGGCACAGTTTGCTCGAGATAGTATAAACAATTTACATAACGAGCACGTATGGTCTGAAGCGAACCCACATGCAACAGTGCAACCCAATTTCCAGCAGCGATTTGGCATAAATGTGTGGTGTAGTATAATCAACACACGCTTTATTGGACCATTCATTTTCCCAGGACGGCTAAATGGCGAGACGTACTTACAATTCCTTCAAGAAGTGCCCCGCTTGCTCAAAGGTGTTCCACTTGCTACGCGATTGCAAATGTATTTTCACATGACGGCGCGCCTCCACATTTCACCAACGCCGTTACTACACATTTAAATGAACATTTTCCCCAGAAATCGATTGGTCGTGGTGCTACACGTCTGTGGCCACCCAGGTCGCTCGATTTAACACCAATGTAGTAGTGAAGACTGTAACCAAATGTAGAAAACCTGTAACATTGTAATGCGCACAGTTGTTAAAATGGTCTGAATAACGAACAGTGGAATAATTGAAATGAGTAACTAGAATCAACCGATAGGTCAATTCTAGTTACCGATTCCAGTATTAGTCATTTTTCTGCAGATTTTCAGAGAGTAATTACAAGTACATAAATCCCATTACACTTCAGTGCACACACCTGCTGGAAAAACGAGCTAAATCATGTACCATGGAATGGTTGGGATCGGTAATTTGAATGGACCTATATACCTTAAATCTAGTTGCCGAGCCCAATATTTGTTAGATCATACTTTTTTGCGAATTTTCGATACTTGTGTACTAGTCTCTTTAGACTTCATAATTGTTATTAAAAATTAACGCTATTTCACAACATTGTGATTTTGTTGTTGTTGTGGTCTTCAGTCCTGAGACTGGTTTGATGCAGCTCTCCATGCTACTCTATCCTGTGCAAGCTTCTTCATCTCCCAGTACCTACTGCAGCCTACATCCTTCTGAATCTGCTTAGTGTATTCATCTCTTGGTCTCCCGATACGATTTTTACCCTCCACGCTGCCCTCCAATGCTAAATTTGTGATCCCTCGATGCCTCAGAACATGTCCTACCAACCGATCCCTTCTTCTAGTCAAATTGTGCCACAAACTTCTCCTCTCCCCAATCCTATTCAATACCTCCTCACTAGTTATGTGATCTACCCATCTAATCTTCAGCATTCTTCTGTAGCACCACATTTCGAAAGCTTCTATTCTCTTCTTGTCCAAACTATTTATCGTCCATGTTTCACTTCCATACATGGCTACACTCCATTCAAATACTTTCAGAAATGACTTCCTGACACTTAAATCTACATTCGATGTTAACAAATTTCTCTTCTTCAGAAACGCTTTCCTTGCCATTGCCAGTCTACATTTTATATCCTCTCTGCTTCGACCATCATCAGTTATTTTGCTCCCCAAATAGCAAAAGTCCTTTACTACTTTAAGCGTCTCATTTCCTAATCTAATTCCCTCAGCATCACCCGACTTAATTCGACTACATTCCATTATCATCGTTTTTCTTTTGTTGATGTTCATCTTATATCCTCCTTCAAGACACTATCCATTCCGTTCAACTGCTCTTCCAAGTCCTTTGCCGTCTCTGACAGAATTACAATGTCATCGGCAAACCTCAAAGTTTTTATTACTTCTCCATGGATTTTAATTCCTACTCCGAATTTTTCTTCTGTTTCCTTCTCTGCTTGCTTAATATAAAGATTGAATAACATCGGGGAAAGGCTACAACCCCGTCTCACTCCCTTCCCAACCACTGCTTCCCTTTCATGTTCCTCGATTTTTGTAAGTGCCATCTGGTTTCTGTACAAATTGTAAATAGCCTTTCGCTCCCTGTATTTTACCTCTGCCACCTTCAGAATTTGAAAGAGAGTATTCCAGTCAACATTGTCAAATGCTTTCTTTAAGTATACTAATGCTAGTAACGTAGGTCTGCCTTTCCTTAATCTAGCTTCCAAGATGAGTCGTAGCATCAATATTGCCGCACGCGTTCCAATATTTCTACGGAATCCAAACTGATCTTCCCGAGGTCGGCCTCTACCAGTTCTTCCATTCGTCTGTAAAGAATTCGTGTTATTATTTTGCAGCTGTGACTTATTAAACTGATAGTTCGGTAATTTTCACATCTGTCAACACCTGCTTTCTTTGGGATTGGAATTATCATATTCTTGTTGAAATCTGAGGGAATTTCGCCTGTCTCATACATCTTGCTCACCAGATGGTAGAGTTTTGTCAGGGCTGGCTCTCCCAAGGCCGTCAGTATTTCCAATGGAATGTTGTCTGCTCCCGGGACTTGTTTCGACTCAGGTCTTTCAGTGCTCTGTCAAACTCTTCACGCAGTATCATATCTACTTTTTCATCTTTATTTACATCCTCTTCCATTTCCATAATATTGTCCTCAAGAACATCGCCCCTGTATAGGCCCTCTATATACTCCTTCCACCTTTCTGCTTTCCCTTCTTTGCTTAGAACTGGGTTTCCATCTGAGCTCTTGATATTCATGCAAGTGGTTCTCTTTTCTCCAAAGGTCTCTTTAATTTTCCTCTAGGCAGTATCTATCTTACCCCTCATGAGATAAGCCTCTACATCCTTACATTTGCCCTCTAGCCATCCCTGCTTAGACATTTTGCATTTCCTGTCGATCTCATTTTTGAGACGTTTGTATTCCTTTTTGCCTGATCCACTTGCTGCATTTTTGAATTTTCTCCTTTCATCAATTTATTTCAGTATCTCTTCTGTTACCCAAGGATTTCTACTATCCCTCGTCTTTTTACCTACTTGATCCTCTGCTGCCTTCACTATTTCCTTCCTCAAAGCTACCCATTCTTCTTCTACTGCATTTCTTTCCCCCATTCCTGTCAATTGTTCCCTTATGCTCTCCCTGAAACTTTGTACAACCTCTGGTTTAGCCAGTTTATCCAGGTCCCATCTCCTTAAATTCCCACCTTTTTGCAGTTTCTTCAGTTTTAATCTACAGTTCATAACCAATAGATTGTGGCCAGAGTCCACATCTGCCCCTGGAAATTTCTTACAATTTATAACCTGGTTCCTAAATCTCTGTCTTACCATTACATAATCTATCTGAAACCTGTCAGTATCTCCAGGCTTCTTCCATGTATACAGCCTTCTTTTATGCATGTGATTTTATCATGCGCTACACTGTAATGTCATTAATGGTTCTATGTGCTTTCGTTACCCGTAGAAGTTACGATAGTCATTTATTTCAGACATGCACACTCCTCTTTGTCTGTTCTTATTTGTTTTCGTTACCTTCATTTCTTTTCGGCATAATTTATGGCTAAGTGATTAATGTCGTGAAATGTGACTATAATTTTATAGTATGCTACATTCGTTTGTTTACGAATATGATGAATTGCTTTCAAAGACTGCCTCTATGTAGCACTCTCCCTGAGGTATGATGTCATTACTCAAAGCCGATGAGTGGAATCGGACTTCACAGCTGACCCGCACAATTCATCCGCTGACCACTGTTTGTTGTTTTCGGGCGATCGACGCGTCGCGTCGCGTTCGCAACAGTTGGCTCGTGTAGGACGCCGCCTAACTCTGTTCAGATGTATATACACCTTTTTTGTGCTACGATAGGGGCATTTTTCATTCTCGTACATTTATTGTGAAGATCTGTACAATGCAGACAGCTTCTCTGCGACGTCACCCAGCAGCGCGCGTGGCCGGCTCGCCCGTCTGCTTTGCGTGGCGACGTCGGGAACCGCGGAATCAGTGAAGGCGGCGTCGAGCGGGATGCCGAACAGGAGTACTGCAGGCGCTGCCCACCCAGCCGGGTCAATATACTCCGATCATCATAGAAATAAACCTGATGTAAACAAACACACTCGATGATTGGTCAGAAGCCGCAACACACGTACACTGGTATTGTTGCACTCTTGGAAGTAGATTCTACTTACGTATTAGATATATTATTATTCAGTTGGTTCAAGAATCATAAAAGAAGGTTGTATGCATGGAAGAACCCTGGAGATACTAAAAGGTTTCAGATGGATTATATAATGTTAAGACAGAGATTTAGAAGCCAGGTTTTAAATTGTAAGACATTTCCAGGGGCACATGTTGACTGACCACAATCTGTTGGTTATGAACTATAGATTAAAACTGAAGAAACTGCAAAAAGGTGGGAATTTAAGGAGATGGGTCTGGATAAACTGACAGAACCAGATGTTGTAGAGAGCTTCAGGGAGAACATTAGGGAACGATTGAAAGGAATGGGGGAAAGAAATACAGTAGAAGAAGAATGGGTAGCTTTGAGGGATGAAATAGTGGAGGCAGCAGGGGATCAAGTAGGTAAAAAGGCGAGGGCTAGCAGAAATCCTTGGGTAACAGAATAGATATTGAATTTAATTGATGAAAGGAAAAATATAAAAAAGGCAGTAAAAAAGCAGTAAGGAATACAAACGTCTCAAATATGAGATCGACGGGAAGTGCAAAATATCTAAGCAGGGATGGCTAGAGGACAAATGTAAGGATGTAGAGCATATCTTCCTAGGGGTAACACAGATACTGCCTAAAGGAAAATTAAAGAGACGTTTGGGGAAAAGAGAACCACTTGTATGAATATCAAAAGCTCAGATGGCAACCCAGCTCTAAGCAAAGAAGAGAAAGCAGAAAGGTGGAATGAGCATATAGAGGGTCTATACAAGGCGATGTACTTGAGGACAATATTATGGAAATGAAAGAGGATGTAGATGAAGATGAAATGGGAGATACGATACTGCGTGAAGAGTTTGACAGAGCACTCAAAGACTTGAGTCGAAACAAGGCCCCGGGAGTAGACAACATTCCATTAGAACTACTGACGGCCTTGGGAGAGCCAGTCCCGACAAAACTCCACCATCTGGTGAGCAAGATGTATGAGACAGGCGAAATACCCTCAGACGTCACGAAGAATATAATAATTCCAATCCCAAAGAAAGCAGATGTTGACAGACGTGAAATTAGCGAACTATCAGTTTAATAAGCCATGGCTGCAAAATACTAACACGAATTCTTTACAGACGAATGGAAAAACTGGTAGGAGCCGACCTCGGGGAAGATCAATTCGGATTCCGTAGAAATATTGGAACACCTGAGGCAATACTGACCTTACGACATATCTTAGAAGAAAGATTAAGAAAAGGTAAACCTACGTTTCTAGCATTTGTAGACTTAGAGAAAGCTTTTGACAATGTTGATTGGAATACTCTCTTTCAAATTCTGAAGGTGGCAGGGGTAAAATACAGGGAGCAAAGGCTATTTACAATTTGTACAGAAAGCAGATGGCAGTTATAAGAGTCGAGGGGCATGAAAGGGAAGCAGTGGTTGGGAAGGGAGTGAAACAGGATTGTAGCCTATCCCCGATGTTATTCAATCTGTATATTGAGCAAGGAAACAAAAGTAAAATTCGGAGTAGGAATTAAAATCCATGGAGAAGAAATAAAAACTTTGAGGTTCGCCGATGACATTGTAATTCTGTCAGAGACAGCGAAGGATCTGGAAGAGCAGCTGAACAGAATGGATAGTGTCTTGAAAGGAGGATATAAGACGAACATCAGCAAACGCAAAACGAGGATAATGGAATGTAGTCGAATTAAATCGGGTGATGCTGAGGGTATTAGATTAGGAAATGTGATGCTTAAAGTAGTATATGAGTTTTGCTATTTGGGGAGCAAAATAACTGATGATACTCGATAGAGGGGATATAAAATGTAGATTGGCAATGGCAAGGAAAGCGTTTCTGAAGAAGAGCAATTTGTTAACATCGAGTATAGATTTAAATGTCAGGAAGTCGTTTCTGAAAGTATTTGTATGGAGTGTGGCCATGTATGGAAGTGAAACGTGGACTGTAAGTAGTTTGTAGTTTGGGCAAGAAGAGAACAGAAGCTTTCGAAATGTGGTGCTACAAAAGAATGCTGAAATTAGATGGGTAAATCACATAACTAATGAGGAGGTATTTAACAGAACTAGGGAGAAGAGAAATTTGTGGCAAAACTTGACTAGCAGAAGGGATCGGTTGGTAGAACATGTTCTGAGGTATCAAGGGATCACCAATTTAGTATTAGAGGGCAGCGTGGAGGGTAAAAATCGCAGAAGGAGACCAAGAGATGAATACACTAAGCAGATTCAGAAGGATGTAGGTTGCAGTAGGTACTGGGAGATGAAGAAACTTGCACAGGATAGAGTAGCATGGAGAGCTGCATCAAACCAGTCTCAGGACTGAAGACAACAACATTATTCACTTACGTTAAATAAAACTATAAGGTATTCAAATGTATTGACAGTCATCAACGTTTTTCTTAATTACGCTTTAGTTATATAATTTTTGTTTAAAAAATCGTGTATAGTCACAGCGTCTGCGCTGTTGTGCTCTGATTGTCACGATGTTAGTACGCATTACGAAAACTGCTGAGGCTGCTAGGACAAAAATGAAAAAACACATACTCTTTATTTGGAGTATGTCCATTGTTTTATGCCACAGATGTAGTCTCACAGGAACCAGAACGCAAAGTTTCGTAGAAACATAAAAAAAAACAATCAGTTTCACAGCGTCGAGTACAGCATTCAAGTGCTGCATTTTTACCTTTGCCACTGCACCATTACGATATGAATCTAACAAAACTGACCTGGAGCCAAGTTAAGGGATTTGTCCCGAGATAACTGTTAAGATGCCAGACATATTGGAACTAACGCACGCAGCTTTTTCTCATGTTACTGCCGAACGTCGGCTGGGATGTAGAATGACACGTCATAAAAGAAAAAATGCGGCGATTGAGTGGCTTCGTGGATTCTATTGTTGATGGACTCGTTATCAACGTAGCAGATGACAGTTCCAGTACTGGAATGTACTTCTCTGATTCGGCTAAGGAAGGTGCTAAGAGATTACCAGACGACTGACTGTAATTAATGCCTTCAGTGGTTTCAGTAATCAAGAGTGCGGTGAAATCCCTGCAATATGCTTTTGCATCACACATAGCTCACTCGGAAAAATTACCCTGAGTTCAAGCTAGAAATTTTCGTCACTCCTGTTTGTAATTAGAATACTACACTCCTGGAAATTGAAATAAGAACACCGTGAATTCATTGTCCCAGGAAGGGGAAACTTTATTGACACATTCCTGGGGTCAGATACATCACATGATCACAGACAGAACCACAGGCACATAGACACAGGCAACAGAGCATGCACAATGTCGGCACTAGTACAGTGTATATCCACCTTTCGCAGCAATGCAGGCTGCTATTCTCCCATGGAGACGATCGTAGAGATGCTGGATGTAGTCCTGTGGAACGGCTTGCCATGCCATTTCCACCTGGCGCCTCAGTTGGACCAGCGTTCGTGCTGGACGTGCAGACCGCGTGAGACGACGCTTCATCCAGTCCCAAACATGCTCAATGGGGGACAGATCCGGAGATCTTGCTGGCCAGGGTAGTTGACTTACACCTTCTAGAGCACGTTGGGTGGCACGGGATACATGCGGACGTGCATTGTCCTGTTGGAACAGCAAGTTCCCTTGCCGGTCTAGGAATGGTAGAACGATGGGTTCGATGACGGTTTGGATGTACCGTGCACTATTCAGTGTCCCCTCGACGATCACCAGTGGTGTACGGCCAGTGTAGGAGATCGCTCCCCACACCATGATGCCGGGTGTTGGCCCTGTGTGCCTCGGTCGTATGCAGTCCTGATTGTGGCGCTCACCTGCACGGCGCCAAACACGCATACGACCATCATTGGCACCAAGGCAGAAGCGACTCTCATCGCTCAAGACGACACGTCTCCATTCGTCCCTCCATTCACGCCTGTCGCGACACCACTGGAGGCGGGCTGCACGATGTTGGGGCGTGAGCGGAAGACGGCCTAACGGTGTGCGGGACCGTAGCCCAGCTTCATGGAGACGGTTGCGAATGGTCCTCGCCGATACCCCAGGAGCAACAGTGTCCCTAATTTGCTGGGAAGTGGCGGTGCGGTCCCCTACGGCACTGCGTAGGATCCTACGGTCTTGGCGTGCATCCGTGCGTCGCTGCGGTCCGGTCCCAGGTCGACGGGCACGTGCACCTTCCGCCAACCACTGGCGACAACATCGATGTACTGTAGAGACCTCACGCCCCACGTGTTGAGCAATTCGGCGGTACGTCCACCCGGCCTCCCGCATGCCCACTATACGCCCTCGCTCAAAGTCCGTCAACTGCACATACGGTTCACGTCCACGCTGTCGCGGCATGCTACCAGTGTTAAAGACTGCGATGGAGCTCCGTATGCCACGGCAAACTGGCTGACACTGACGGCGGCGGTGCACAAATGCTGCGCAGCTAGCGCCATTCGACGGCCGACACCGCGGTTCCTGGTGTGTCCGCTGTGCCGTGCGTGTGATCATTGCTTGTACAGCCCTCTCGCAGTGTCCGGAGCAAGTATGGTGGGTCTGACACACCGGTGTCAATGTGTTCTTTTTTCCATTTCCAGGAGTGTATGTCAGGTGCGAACGAGAGCATTTTATGCTTTCCGTGTGGTCGCCTAGGAAGAGCGCGGTGGTGCTGGAGATCTGGAGAATATTATTTCATTCTCTTTACAAATTAAACTACATAGGGAACCTATATTGTTTCTCTGCTCGTCTCTTTTTACGTCTGCTCACACCATTGCAGGGTAGTTGGACCGCTGGTTGGCCAGTGCTGTCCAAGTTTAATGCACCGCTAAAGCTGTTGTCTCGCACATTATCCCGCAATCTACGTGCGTGTAACACTGCATACAACGTATCGTTGTGATCGCACTTGACTGTGCTGGTCACAACTTGGCTTCCGCTCCACGTGAAACTAAATCCAATGAGATTCAAGCAAACGTGGAAGAATACATGGCGCAATGTTTACATCAGGTTTATTCTTATGATGAAAAGAGGCGGGCTTTTCCACCAACGGGCTCTCGTGCACATTGTAGTTCGCGGCCCCCTCAGCGGCCAGCAGTTCCTCACCGGATGACGGTAGCCACGCATAAGCACGCCCTGCACTCGTGTACAGCCAGGAAGTGGCACGAATGCGCCTCTCCCGGAAGGTGTGAGGTCGGCAGCTCACGGGCCGCCACCCTCAATTGACCCTCCAGTGGAATAAATTTCTTTTATTTCAAGTCTATGGTCACAAACTTGTAGGTCCTCAGACTACCTGTTTCTGTCGGCAATGACAATCTTCAGTTCTGTTTTATAAAAAAACGTGTCCTAATTTACTGGCACCATAGTGCCATTGTCAAAAGTTAGGTCATGTTTCTATGAAACAGATTTGAAGATGGTCATTGCTGACCGAAACCGGTAGTCTGAGGTTATACAGGTTTGTGACCATAGACAAAAGAAATTTATTGTACATTTGCGGGTCACTCTTCCATTCCCGATCATGTCGCAGCTCGTGACTTCAGTGGTTTGCTGGCCAAAGGCACACGAGTCTTCACATCAGATGCAGCAAGGCAGCCGCTGAGGCGTACCACGGAAGTGGAGTTCTACGGGCTGGCTGGCTGGCGTGACGCTGACGCTGAAAAGACGAGCCTATCCTTGGCTCGAGGTGGTGCAGTTTAGACAGAATTTGTCATTCCTGCGGTTCCTGTAAAAGAGAGAAAGACACATTGCCTGTGATGAGGTGGTTGGCCCAGTCCACGGATGAGCCGGTTGCGGGAGCGTCCCATCTTCTCGTAGAACTTCCTGGCGATGGCGCGGAACCTGTCTCGGAGAGGCAGGATCCCGGTGTCCCCGTGGAGTTGGCGCGTCGAGAAGAGCCTCGGAAGATGCATAGCAGTCTTCAGGGCGCGGTTCTGTATCCGCTGCAGAGTCACAATGTGAGCATCTGCGGCTTTCCCCCAGACCACGGCCGCATACTCTAACAGTGGGCGAACCAATGTTAGGTAAAGCGTGATGCCGTGTTGCGGTGGCAACGACTGCGGATTTAGCAGCGGATACAGGGCGCGAAGGCGTCCTATTGCTCTCCCTTTCACATCACGGATGTGATGCTTCCAGGTGAGCCTGTGGTCTAGGGTAACCCCTAGGTATTTCGCCGTCCCACTCCATGGGATAGGTTCTCCCAGGATTTCGACTGGCGTAAGCCCTGGCGGCAGAAGTCTTCGGGTGAAGACGACTGGTGTCTCGGAGTTAAAGTCATCACATGAACTGTAGGCAGCACATAATGAAACAGTTTCAACTTGGATTCACTGTAACTTACGAGACTATCATACAAAATGAAGACCCATGATTGATGAGTGATGACTGTATGAATGAGCTTCAGAGGTCCACGTTCTACGTGGTTATTACTTTGCTGATGGTGTTCTGAGTAATGCAGTAAGAGCTCTATACATTGGAGGATACTGAAACATCGTAGGTATGTTCATTAATCAGTGTGCTCATGGAGAATGTTGAAGAAGTAATAGTTTCACCTTCTGCCACCAGGTGAAAATATGGCGATTCTGTTTGTCGCTTGGCGATGCATGTTGATTTCTTTTGTCAAGTCACTATTGGTGTAAACGGTTGAGAAGGTTGAAGTTTTACATACGAAACGCAATAATAATTGAGAAGAAAGACCGTGCACTGCTTGTAAAGTTGTTTTGTCACAACGGCAGCAATAGCCATGATGCATTACGGGAATATTGCCGAAAGAAAAATCTGCGAAGATGCCCCGTGTCAATAAATGGGCCAATGAATATCTTAAAGAAATTTGAAGTAACCTGTGATTCAGGTGGTGCAACAGGCAAAGGTAGACGGCCCATTCCCATGGCAGTTACTGAAGTTGCTATTGCTATAGCCGACCGCGCAGCACACCCGTCAAATTCTACAGCCAGTGCTCGAGCTGTGTCACGGGCATTCTCTCTCCCGTGGAAAACAGTTCAAAAGATTTTGCAGTGCACTTTACACTGGTATCCTTACAAGATACAGAATGTGCACCCCGAGATAGACTAGAAGGCCGTGACTTTGCCCTTCGTTCTTTGGCGCTTATGGTAATGAACGGCATGTGGCTGGGAAATATTCTTTTCATGGACGAGGCACATTTTACTCTCCACGGGTGCGTGAACGCACCGAACTGTCACACATGGTGTCCTACTTCCGACACAAATTGTGCAGAAGCATCGACTGCACTCAGCTTTCTCAGTTGGTCCATTACGACCAGGGGACATCGGCTGGTACGTACATTTCAATGTCAACAAACTTTACCAACAGCCGTGCACTTTAAGATATTTTATTCTGAAATCAACCAGTTTCGGCAATTCATTTTGCCATCTTCACGCCCCATACGCTTTTTTCAAATCAACGAACTTTTATGGCTCTATATGATAAGTTCGTATGGGGCCTGAAGACGGCAAAATGAATTGCCGAAACTCGTTGCTTTCAGGATAAAATAAAATATCTTAAAGCGGATGGGTGTTGGTAAAGTTTGTTGACATTGAGAATCACTCAGTTTTTGTGGCTACTTGGTGTGGTTCACAAGATCCTTCATTTTTGGTCTTTTCTCGAGGATATGACACCTCGTGAGCCTGTTATATGTACAGTCACATCTGCGTGTTATAACGACTTCTTCCGCAACACGATTCGAGCTTCATAAGAAAGCAGCTCTGTCCACGCCACTATTTACGTGCAAGATGTGGCAATACCACAAGTCGCTTGCCAGGTGAGAGATTTGCTTCAAGAACCCTTTGGTAACTGCCGCAACATCTCCAGGCAATTTCAGAATGTGTGGCCTTCCATATCCCCTGACCTAAATCCATGTGGATTCTGGTTGTGGGGATGTCTGACAGATCGTGTCTATCGAGGACTTATATAGATTTTTCTTGATCTGAAGGATAGCATGGGACGACGTATCACTGTGATTACACCGGAGAAGCTGCGAGCAACTGTCGACCATGACCCATGTTACAGATGCAGCATTTTGCTGAATCTCCAATAAGAGACATGTTGTAACTTGTAACTATACCCTAATAAATGTTCCAGAACCACCACTATAAAGTGTTTGATCACTTCTCCCCTTTCACCGCACTGACACCAAATTTTCACTGCTCACAGCGCCATATTTTCACATAGTGGCAGAAAGCGGAGCTATTATTTTTTCAGCATACTCCACGAGCGCACAGATTAATGAACACGATGTAAGATGGCTATTTTTGATGCTCTTATTGGACATGTTAATATTTGTAAAGGAAAATGATATATTTGTAGAATTGTGGTATGAGAGACAGTATCTGTGTCCGCGACGGCACCACTGTGGATTAGTAGTACTGTGTAATGCACGGACGCATTTTTGCAACTATTTGAGTTGCAGATTTATTACAAGGAGGAATGATGACTCAGAACAATGGCTGGGTAGCATACGGACATAAGCTTTTCAAATGAAGAACAAGGTATTGTTTGATGAGGTAAAAAGTGATGTGTTGGCAAATGTGCCAACACCTTGTAGATAGAGGAGGCCGAAATGCACGCTATCTAACGCAGACGGGCGTGAATTCTGGAACAGGATAAGTAGTGAATTCTAATAAGAAAAGTATGCAGCTCCTCGAATACTTAACTTTTATCTATCCTTGTTGGTTTACAACGTTCTTGATGAGACATTTCATACGATAATACAAATAAGACTATCTTCAGATACGGTTAATGGCGCCATGCTAGGTCGTAGCCATGGACTTAGCTGAAGGCTATTCTAACTGTCTCTCGGCAAATGAGAGAAAGGCTTCGTCAGTGTAGTCGCTAGCAAAGTCGTCGTACAACTGGGGCGAGTGCTAGTCCGCATCTCGAGACCTGCCTTGTGGTGGCGCACGGTCTGCGATCACACAGTGGCGACACGAGGGTCCGACATGTACTAAATGGACCGCGGCCGATTTAAGCTACCACCTAGCAAGTGTGGTGTCTGGCGGTGACACCACAAAACGTTTATTTTTATTTTTGTGGATTTCTGTTGTTGGTCCACTTCACCCTCGTCGCATTCGAGTTTTTGATAATCATTCTATTGATTAATCTTCTGCGTTAATTTACTGTCCGTGGAAGTTAGTAGATTAAACGACTTTTCATATTAGAGTCTATAATTGTTCTCTTTGATAAGTTCCTTCCTAACTGAAATTTCAAAACTTAAAGCTTGGGTCGTGTGTTTCATTGGCATTCTGTGTCAAGATTATGAACCCATTTTGCCTGGACCAACTCTAGTTGGTTTTTAGTAGTATTTTTTTAGCGAACTGCAGTTCACCGCTTTCCCTCGGAGGGTGTCTCCCGCAGTCGGAGGCGAAACATTAGGGGAGAGTTTTCTACATTGACCACGGTCTATCAGCCCGAAAGTTTTAAGTCAGTCAAACAGATGTCAGCTCTGCTTCGGTTAGTATCTAAAAAGAATTTCGCTGAAAATGCAACGATTTATTTTCGCCTGGCTTCTTAACCATTCGTAACTTTCAGAGAAGCGTCATGAGTGGCGAATTTTGAGTAAATTTCTCTGGTCGCCGTGTTAAAAGTTGCTTCTTTCGCCAAAACACAGGGGAGTTTAGAGTTTACACAGTCTCACCTAGCTAACATGTTGTGCAGACGCAGTCGCAAAAGAATTCTGAAAAAGTGGTTTATTAAGTGAGGAACTGAGGAAAAGTAAGACCAGTAGCTTATGAAAACGCACATTTTCGATACAAAATAAACTTGTAATGCCTTCACTTATGTTGCTCCGAAACCCACAGCATTTCTCGTTTCATCAGCTATCGATGGCCCTTAAAAGTTGCATTTTTTCATAAGAAAAGTCCGTAGTTAGTGGAATAACACGACAAATAATAAAGTTTTTAAGAACGACATGGTAGAATATTGTCCTCCTTGTGCGCTATCACTTGCTAAAATCTAATTTCGATACCTCAAGCTATTTATGAAATATGAAGAATGTTGTAGATATTTCACTCTGGCTTTACCTCTGGCACGGCGCGATCGCAAATGAGTGTGTTACATCAGACCAATTTTCTCGAGATTGGCGACAGAGACCTCCACCCGAGTCTATAGAAAAATTCAACATGTTAGCTAAATTTCAAACGCTGCAACATATTGTGGAATATTTAACAAACGCAAAATCATAGCGACCTCTATTTTTCATTACAAACCTTTTTGAAACTGTCGCAGTGTCTTACCTCCACTTAAATATCACGATAATTATGACCATTAGTGAAATTACGTATAAAGCTATAAATAAAGCAAAAATTATTTTTTTTACCTAATAGTTTCTGTAAAATCGTTTGAAAAAGACTGCAGGGTGTGCGCCTCGATCCTGCCGTCGCAGCGCGTCGCTGACTGGCCGAAAGCGGGCAGTGCCGGCCTCCCCTTTCGAAAAAACGAATGAACCCACCCATCGCTCTGGACGAAAATTGGTCACTGCGGATCGGTCCCCGTATGTTGTGCAGGCTATAGCTCCCATACAACAGTATTGTTGTGCCTTTTTTTTAGCAGGGTAATGCTCTTTCACACGTCACAACTGCCTCTGTGACGCCAGGAAGATCCCTAATTCTGTTCCCAATGGAACATACTTGAGACTAGCTCACAAGTCACCTCTTTTCCAGAGCCAGTATCCAGGACACTTAAGACCTGTCAGTTCCGTCGTGGCCCAACTTGTTTCAGGAGGAGATACAAAGGCTTTATTGACACATTTCCCTGTCGATTCAATACATGCATCCAGATGAGAAGGTATGCAACGTGATATTGATTAATGAACTGGTACTGCCAAGTTCTTTGTAAATTTGACTCAATTTTGTAATCACTGCAATAACGTTAAATACCCTCTCAAGCCATGAAGTTTCATTTTACCTCTTGCTCCTCCCCCTAGGAGGAAGGGGTGGGGGAGGTGCCGTGAGGCAGGAGGGGGAGAGAATTTTGAGTGAGGTGAGAGATGTCATCTTCCACCAAAGAAATACTGGTAAGAAGATGTCGCAATCAGGCGTCACTTGGAACTGTACAGAGGAATATTTCGCCACCGTCAGACTGACGAGTGATTTCCTCATTCTCCCTTCCCCCCTCGCCCTCCGAGGCGTCTTGTGAAGAGTGAATCACACAGCCACCAGCTGACGCCAGAGCACAACATGGTCGATGCTAATCTCTCCCTGTGTAGCGACATCTCTGCATGCGGCACTATCGCAAGATAGCAGTGCTATCTCAATGTCCGCCTTCTCAAAATGTCAATATGTCCCTCGCGTGCAGCCGATTACCAGCTTATCAGGTTCTCTTTCCTCCCTGAGCGCATCGAACACTTACGCTCACCCCATACATTCCCTGTAAACCAGATGCGAGCCATCCCGTCGTATTACCCCTAATCTCCAATCCTTGCACTCGGCCAGGTTTAAATCAATACATTCCTCCCACCATATACCTTGCCTCGCTTTATTACCTTCCTTGTAGGAGACTTGGTCTTTCCGACTGTCCACGAAGTACCTCCATACCTGAAGTAATAACAGCATTAGCTAACTTCCCTGGGTGCATGCATCACTGCAGATGCTCTAGATCCACTTCAAAGTCATCATGATCCAAACCATTCCCAGTACATACCAAGAGAATATCCCACCAATATCTTTCCAAAATTATATGTAACTTTATATGAGTTATCTGTAACACACAATATTTTTTTTAAACGATTCTGGCTATGTGTTTGCACCATGTTTATGAGGAAAGCAGATAAAACACGTCTGAGAACCACTGCATACTGTGGAAATACACTGCCGGCCATTAAAATTGCTACACCAAGAAGAAATGCAGATGATAAACGAGTAGTCATTGGACAAATATATTGCACTAGAACTGACATGTGGTTACATTTTCACGCAATTTGGGTGAACAGATCCTGAGAAATCAGTACCAAGAACAACCACCTCTGGCCGTAATAAGAACCTTGATACGCCTGGACATTGAGTCAAACAGAGCTTGGATGGCGCGTACAGGTACAGCTGCCCATGCAGCTTCAACACGATACCATAGTTCATCAAGAGTAGTGACTGACGTATTGTGACGAGCCAGTTGCTCGGCCACCGTTTACCAGGCGTTTTCAGTTGGTGAGAGATCTGGAGAATGTGGTGGCCAGGGCAGCAGTCGAACATTTTCTGTATCCAGAAGGGCCCGTACAGGACCTGCAACATGCGGTCGTGCATTATCCTGCTGAAATGTAGGGTTTCGCAGGGATCGAATGAAGGGTAGAGCCACGGATCGTAACACATTTGAAATGTAACGTCCACTGTTCAAAGTGGCGTCAATGCGAACAAGAGGTGACCGAGACGTGTAACCAATGGCACCCCATATCATCACGCCGGGTGATACGCCAGTATGGCGATGACGAAGACACGCTTCCAATGTGTGTTCACCGCGATGTCCCCAAACACGGACACGACCATCATGATGCTGTCAACAGAACCTGGATTCATCCAAAAAAATGACGTTTTGCCATTCGTGCACCCAGGTTCGTCGTTCAGTACACCATAGAATGCGCTCCTGTCTGTGACGCAAGGGTAACCGCAGCCGTGGTCTCCGAGCTGATAGTCCACGCTGCTACAAATGTCGTCGAGCTGTTCGTGCAGATGGTTGTTGTCTTGCAAACGTCCCCATCTGCTGATTCACTGCACGATCCGTTACAGCCATGCGGATAAGATGCCTGTCATCTCGACTGCTAGTGACACGAGGCCGTTGGGATCCAGCACGGCGTTCCGTATTACCCTCCTGAACCCACCGATTCCGTATTCTGCTAACAGTCATTGGATCTCGACCAACGCGAGCAGCAATGTCGCGATACGATAAACTGCAATCGTGATAGGCTACAATCCGATCTTTATCAAAGTCGGAAACGTGATGGTATGCATTTCTCCTCCTTACAGGAGGCATCACAACAACGTTTCACCAGGCAACGCCGGTCAACTGCTGTTTGTGTATGAGAAATCGGTTGGAAACTTTCCTCATGTCAGCACATTGTAGTTGTCGCCATCGGCGCCAACCTTGTGTGAATGCTCTGAAAAGCTAGTCATTTGCATATCACAGCATCTTCTTCCTGTATGTTAAATTTCGCGTCTGTAGCACGTCATCTTCATGGTGTTGCAATTTTAATGGCCAGCAGTGTATCTCAGCGGCTGCAATTTCCTTTCTTACTCAGTATAGTATTATGGCTCAGAAGAATAATTTAATGTTTTTAAGCTGGTAATATTAAACTCGTTATTTAACTAGTGTGCGTAGTGTCTCTGTTTATATGTCTGTGAAGAACAATATCAATTTCCAGACCGGCGTCGACTACTCCCACAGCGTACTTAATTTCGTACACGTAAACAAGTTGCTCTCGTGGTGTAGAAGCAGCTGCCGACTCCGACGGTCGCCTGAAAAATTCTTGAAATGTAAGAGAAAGAAAACTATAGGATTTTCTCGAAATGGGATACTGCCATTCGCATTTGGTAATTCGATTATTGTCTGCGAGTGAAATGAGTTCGTTTTAGCGGAGAAAACTTTCTCTATGCTTTTGTTCGTGTTATTGATGCAGGTTCTACAGCAAACATGGACCATCAAATGTTGGAAGTCCTACACAAGCTTGTCGTACATTACGGTTCATTCAGAATCTTTTGATCAAAAATAAATACACGAAATTACCTTTGAAATGCACCAGACTGTATTATGGCTGTTACTAAACCTCACATTAACGTTACATATCGTTGTGAATCTCAAAAAACACAAATTATACAATATGGCGGCTAACAATGGATGTTTCTTTGCACACCCTTCATACACGCCCTCTCGTTATCCTGTCTCGCAACAAAGTCCGGTCACATACCGATTTTCTTACATTTCGCCGCTCGCCATGGAGCAACGCTAAGTCAAGGAATAAATATTTCGCTTGCGCAGGCGAAACGCGCCGCCTCCCGATATATGAGTTTTGTCCAGAAAGTAAGTTCCGAACGGTCGCGAAATGGAAACCACTGGGCAAATCCGGTAAAGCTTTGCACAGATGTGTTGGGCAGTGTCTCTAGTATGGCCGCCGATGGTGTCGAGTCGCTCTTTTCAGTTTTGAGTGAATAGTGAGCTTGTAAAGATGCGTAGGGAATAGCGTCTCCCACCAAGCCTGAGGGCCTGTCTAGAGATTTCGCAGTGTCATGCAGCCCACATAACACAACTGTCGAGCAGTTCCTTCTTCATGCCAATTCTCGGCCTGACACTGCAGGGGCAGTGAAGACGCTCCTGCAGCGTTTCCGATGAGAAGCGTTTGATCACCCACAATACAGTCCGTTATTGTGTCCCCCTCTCATCTCTGCTCACAAGAACCACTGGCTATGAAGACGAAATTTTTCCACCGACAACGAGCTGCAGACCAGTGCAGATAACTGGCCGAAGGCATAGGCGGCTGCTTTCTATGATCAGGATATTGGAAAGTTGATACCACACTACGACAACACTCGAAGTTGGAGCGCCGACTGTGTAGAGAACTAGGTGGAAGGTGTACTTAACTGTTGCAAATAAAACGTTTCTGATTTTCACTGTGGTTTCCATTTCGCGACCGATCGGAACTTACTTTCTGGACAACCCTCGTATATTAACTTTGAACCAATAACAATTGGAAGGTCGTCGAACCGATCAGCTGATCGATTCACGACTTCTAATGGCTAGTACTGGCCAAAGGGTATCACATCAGCCACAATAAACTTGCAGCATACAGGATAGTACGAGGACGTGCTTAAAAATAACGCCTCCGAATTTTTATGTAAAGCTTTTTAAATACAACGAACTTTAATAACATTTCTACGTCTTTGTTCTTCAGGTCAACAGATTTATTTCTCAACGTAGTCACCCTAGTGTCGAACACATTTCTCCCAACGAGAGACCAGTTAGTTGACACCTCCACAGTAGAACGTTTGACTTTGTTTACGGAGCCACAGCCTCGCCCCTGCTTGCACCGTTTCATCACTATCAAAGTGAAGTCCTCGAATGTGTTCTTTTAGTTTCGGAAACAGATGAAAATCGGATTGGGCCAAGTCGGGACTATATGGAAGACTATCGATGACAGGGCACCCAGGGTGTCAGATTGTTGCAGACGCCGCAGCTTTCGTGTTTGGTTTGACATTTTCATGCTGAAGGAGAGGATGCTCTATGTGTGGAGAAACTGTTCGAAATCGTGCTTTCAGCTTTCTGGGATTTTCTGTGCGTCTCGCAGTACTTTGGGGAGTTTTTGATGGTGCCTTTAGGCATTAATTCCAAATGCACCACACGTTGAACATCCTAGAAGACTGTAGGCACGACTTTGCCTGGTGACGGAATAGTCTTGAAATTTTTTGGCGTCGGTGAGCCTTTGTGGGGAAACTCCAGTGATGCTCTCTTGTTTTCAGAGTCAAAATGGTGAATCCCGCTTCCGTTACCTGTCACACTGTTGTTAAGGAATCCATCACTCTGTCCCTCAAACGCCTATCGGGAGTGAGCATTAGAGGCACCCGCCGAGCACACAGTTTTCTGTACCAAAGTTCTGCAATGATTTCCAGTACACGCCCTTGTGATATGCACGCTTACCTGAGAGCTACCTCTGCGTTATCCGACGATTTTCTCTGATGAGTCCATCAACCTGATTCTGATGACTCATCGATCGCCGCGTGCTGTCCTCTACTATCAACTCTGTCACACACGTTTAGCTTAGCACCACCGTTTCCCTCATCACGAGCACCAACAACCCAACGTCGCACATTACTGATGTCGTTTCAATCGTCACCATACACAGCTTTCATTCTTCTATCCATTTGAAGTGGAGTCACGTTTTTTGCGGTCAGAAACTCGATTACAGCACGCTGTTTCTCACACACAGTTACATTACACACTGCCAAGTTAAACGCTGCAGTTCGGAAGAGGGTAGGAACTTGCGTCATCGAAGCAGGAAACTCGACCGACTAATATGTGTGACGTGTAACACCGCAACTGATACTGAGAACAGACTAAAAACTTCAGAGATATTAGTTTTCAGCGTGGCCTCATAAATCATTTAGATGTGTCTTTGTAAACAGTAGCCCTTCGAAAGGTGACCGCCAAGCACAACACGTTTAAACAGTGAAATTTAAACACTGCGGAAAGTTTCTGGATTTGATAAATAACTCTGCCCGTCATGTCCGCGAAGTGCAAACTCTAAAACATATCAAAATTTATTGGAAGCCACCATTGCGAATCTGATCACTGTGGCTTTCAACTGACTGATTATAAGCGCTACCTTCTTGTCGAGGTATACTGTGATTCCCTAAAAGAATCCGCTCCAGCTTGGCAGTCATATGGAATTTGGGGCGCTCATGGTTCCTTACACCCTACAGTAAATGTCTCAGGTCGTCAAGTTATTTTGCGTCTATCATTTTCTTTTGTAAATAAAAAAATTGGAAAAATATTGGTCAAATGTTTTGAGAAATTATTTGTCTAGAAGGAAGAAATGAAACAGATTAGAGAAACATTTGGCGTACCTTTGAACGATGCCGGAATTATGCACAGTAAATGAGGTGCCGACTGGGAATGTGCATTCGCTTTTCTGATATTCGAGGGATGCACTACCGAAAAATTTTTGAGACTGAAAAATTGTTGAAACTTATTTACACCTTTGGACGTAGATGTCAGAAATACGTGGAGGCCACAAAACAGGAGACTGTACAGTCTGCATAAGCCACCAGACAAAAATCCTCTAGCACTCTTTACAATTCTGAATTAAACATTTAAATTCCTAGTTGGCATCTCATTTGCTGTAAATAATTTTGAGCATCATTCGAGGAATGCGTCAAATATTTTTATATATTTTTTTCTTACTTTCAGACAAATCGTTTCAAAAAACAGTTGACTGTCTCTTTTCAGTTTTTTTTTATTTTCAAGTTTTGTTCAGAAAGTGTGGTATCGTCCAGAAGTCGCGGCGCCACACAAAAGTTCGCAACACATGTCGATACGAGAGACGTTACAGAGGGCTCATTGCAATCGACGTGAGAGAGGCTGAAAAAGACACAGCCTCTGTTTCTTTCACCACAGCAGTGTGCTCACACGGAGACCAGTATAGAGCCGAGCGTGGAAGCGCTCTGCACCAGGTCGTGATCTCAGATGAGGCAGACAACATCATCAAGTAGGAGTAAAGAGTTACTCAAGTCTCAGACGGAAAAGCGCTGTTGTAACTGTTCAACACCATACTCCAAGAGAAGCGTTTAATTGTATGCATCAAGTGCTTTAATAGTCAGTGACAGCTGTAAATATTCAGGTACTCCTACAACAAAGGACTGTATCAAGCTAAGTAAATCTTTTTTATCGTTCGTGCATTAAAGTGAACAAATATTTCATCTGTTGTAGGTCCAATGAACCATCTCCCAGAGCAATCTAATAGCCCCCAGTTACGCCCGGACGACCGTAGTTTCGTCTCGTCATACCAGAAACTATGATCTTCTCGACACCGAATTTGCTCCCCTAGCTTCTTCTGTTAGCGAAATGTCCTCAGTTTAGTACTTGATTTGATGGAAGCCATTTTGACAGCCAAACGTCACTCCAATGCAACTTTTGATGCACAAACCAGTTAAGCGTTGAAGAAGGAAGGAAGGAACATTGGCTTTAACATCCCATCGACATCGAGATCATCTGAGACAGAGCACGAGCGCGGATTGAGTCAAGGATGGGAAAATAAGTTGGCCGTGCCCTTTCAAAGGAACCACGCCGGCGTTTGCTTGGAGCGATTTAGGAAAATCACCGTAACCCTAAATCTGGATGGCTGGACGCGTGTTTTATCCGTCGTTCTCCCGAATGCGAGACCAGTGTGCTAACCATCGCGCTACCTCGCTCGGTAAAGCGTTGAAAAGCTGAACTTTTTGAGATCTCATTTGCATTCCTAGTGTCTTCTGTTCTCGAAATATCCCAAATTTAGTAATTGCTCCGAAGAAAGCCTTTTTGACATTTTAATACCATACCACTGTTACTAGGCTTTGAAGAGATGAAATTTTTGACATTTCATTTTCATAGCTAGCAGCTGCTGCTTCTGGAATATATTAATTTCCCCTCAAATTAATAAGTTTTTCTTAACTACTCTGATTACTTGGAACCAAACGGTTTTTTGGAAAACCAATCGGTTTCTCACTTTCCGTTTGGCTATGAAAATTCGGACAATTTTTTCCCCTCAGATCATTTTTTCCTAATCATCCTGATTAGTTTCAAGCAATTACATTTTTTTTCAAAACTAAATCTCACGCTGGTCCATTTGTTCACTTCCAACTCATCGTTTGACTATGAAAATTCAAACAAGATGCAATTGGGTAATTTACGGAGAGCCTTTTTTTCCGCTCTGCTCAAACATTTTACCGATAACAAGCATGGAGTGCAGTACAATTTTCAGTGATATCACAAGCACAAGTGCAATCTACATTCCCATGAATGTCCTGTCTGAAAATTCTTACAGTTTCTTTACTTTTGTTTTAACTTTCTCGACTAACTTAATTTCCGGCGTCTATCTCCCTAGGTCCTTGATACGGAGCTTGGCTTCAAATGACATGGAAGCGAAATTACTTTCCCTGAACCTCTGCACTGAAATATCGCCCTTGACTTCATACTGGACACGCACCTGACAACTCACTTCTTCAATTCACAACTGCCCATCGAATGGTACTGGGTGACACACAGTATAAAAGCTGGTCGTAGTGTTGGTAAGTTAACTGTAACAGAGAAACTCCTGCCTATAGTTGCCGAGTAGAGTCTTGATACCATTTCAGTTTTAGAAGTGTAATGGCTCGCAGTGGGCAGTAACACAACAGATATTATGCATATTAAGGAATAATGTAGACGTGAATTAGTTCCGAAATCTGCCATTTACCTGCCGTGTCTTCGCTAGAGGTCGCGTGTCTAGAGTTATCCAAGAGAAACCTTTAAAAGGGACCTTCAAATACACCCTCACACTCATCCCCCAGTAGTCAGGATTTCTGGTATGTAGTTCATGGTATTGCTTCTTCCCACTGTACACAAATGTGCGACTATACGAATTATTTCACATATTCGACCCTTTTTGATCTTCACTGAATGGGCTGTTACGTCATGCGTTTAGAACGCTATTTTGTTATCATTAAATTAAACTTTCCCATGAGGTTAATGAAAGGAACAAGATTTTTGTAAACGTTGTGAAGCAACTAATTTACATTCATTGTAAACTCTACCCTCACAAGCACAATAATTTCGTAGTAAGGAGACCGGACAAACAAAACGATTGACTTGTTAATTTTATGCTGCTAAATTTCACTAAACTGTGAAGTTAAATTTACGCAACGTCGATTTTACAATTTGAAAATGCGCGACTAAGCTGGAGTAATAGCAGAGAAGAAGAAGGTGGAATTTGGGAAACAATGCGTGTAGTCTCACACTTTTGTACAGTGGCAGTAGGGAGTGCCACGAACAACATACTAGAAATTCCGACCGGTGGAAGATGAGTGAGGGGTGGGTTTAAAATCACTTTCATATGTTTTTCTTGAATTACGTGAAAAACGCGGCATCTAACGAAGACGTATTCAAGTAAAAAGTTGAACTACATTAAATTTCTTGCATAAAGGATCCTATTCATTTTTTTCTCTGGGACTAATAGTTTGTGAGAACAGAGTGGGACAATGAAATTTCCGGGCAGATTAAAAATCATTTTTTTCTCTCTAGAACTAACAGGTCATGCAAATAGAGTGGAGGAAGCGTCTGGTCAGCAGCACAAGGTTGACGATACAAAGTCAGCTCGTAGAAAAATGTTTCTCTTACTGATATATGTACGATATTTAACATTCACTTTCTGAGCACTGCTGGTGAATTAAATAAAAACTTAGTTTCTACAGGGAATCATATAACTCTCTTGGAAAATGCCTTTCGGAGACTGACGACTGAAATACTTCTCTGTGATACTGACAACAGGGAGAGTGAGTCAATAAATAAATCACTGAAGACTCAGGACTCATGAATATGATGGAGTACCTAGCAGAATATTAAAGTATTGTGCTGGACATGTTAGTCCTGTACTTCGCCATATTTGTAATTTTTCCTTTAAGAATCGTCATTTTCCTGAACGATTAAAGCACTCAGTAGTAATGCTGCTTTATAAAAAGGGAGAAATGGATAAAGTAGACAAGTTTAGATCTATTTATATGCCACTAGTGTTTGCTAAAGTTATTGAAAAGGCTGCGTATGTAAGGCTAATTGATGATTTTATTTCACCAACTTGCCATCAAACGTACAGTTCGGTTTTGAGCATTCCTCTGCAATACTGTTACTGGTGACGAGTTACGATGCCGTTATCGTTAACTTCCTAAGAAGAAATGGAAGGCCACCAAGGTCCCCAGACCTTATCCCTCTGTACTTTTGCCAATGGGGGTGGTAGAAAGGAAAAGTCTACAAGAAAAAAGTAAATCCAAGAGCCGATTTGATCGTTCAGATTATGAATAGTGCAGCCCTCAAGTAGTTTTTCACAATTATCGGATTTCAGATGGAGTTCGTCAGATTCCACTAGTTATGACTGCTGGAAGAATAGAAACATCAGAGTTTCGCCACATGGAATATTCGAATCCAACCTAAGTCTTCACGTTTCAAGAACGGCAGAATATCCGTCAGAAAAGCTGACAACAAGAAGCCACGTCATGTCTGTCTTCTGGCGGGTGTCCCAATGACAGTGATCTTAATAACAATATTGTATAGCAAATATACATTGCCAACTCAACCACTGGAGAAGGTCCAAAACTGTGAATCGCGTCTGGTGAATACGCTTTCAAGATTTCAGTCCGATTAAGACAGTAAAACGCAAATAATTGTCGCAGTTATTAATTTATGACGTTTCGTTTCCACTCAGTGCGTCGATGTATTACAAGTAATTACACTTTAGCCCCTAAACCTGCGAATAAGACTCATTGACATATAATGAGGATATTCCGGCCCTTGCCACTCACAACTTTGAGACAAAGGTATAGTCACTTCCGAGGTCACTCACAGAACACATCAGCTGGTATCCTTCCTGGTAGTATAACTGAAACTTGGCAACAACGCAGAATATGTTTGGCAACTCTGTGACTGACGAGTTACTTCCTTGATGGCACAGAACTATCCTGCTAAAATCATTCACCTTGGTGGCCTTGCATTTCTTCCTAGGAAGTTGACGATAAAGGCATCATAACTCGTCACCAGTAACAGTATTGCAGAGGAATGCTCGATGAGCGACTTGATGACGTTCAAGCAAAAGTGGAATAATAGTACTCCATTTAATTTATTTGTTTCGAATTAGAGCATGCAGTAATCCTACACCAGGCTTCTGAACCTTGCCTGTTGAATGCAAATGTCGCAAAATGGTTAAATGGTAATCCATCACTTATATCAGTAGTCTAGACTTCCTTAATGTGGAAAATAATTCATGCCAGAACGATCTTTGTTGAAACAAGAATATCTTTTTCTGGCGTATTTTTCCCAAAAGCACTCGCTTCACACACGGTTCAAATCTTTCGAGCTGCCTCCTCTGCATTCACCCCTCTATTATACCAAAATTAAATATCGTGTTGCAGATGTTACACCTTTTTCCACTTGCGGCCCAATTTTACAACGCTTAACCGTAGTTTATGATTTTCAAGTATGCGAACTCCAATGCTGAACTGCAAGATTATAACTAGAACTTCAAATTCGAGCATGAGAGTTGAAACATACACTGACAGCGTCGCGCCGTGTTCACCTGGGCGGCGCCCGATTTCATGCGGCGGGTGGCGTCTGGCCGGTGGCCGGTAGCCGCTGCAGCGCGAGGAAGCGCTCGAGTGGAAGCTGTTCTGATCGCGACGCAGCCACGAGCTGTCCTGCGGAATTGTTTCTGGGAGTATTTGTTTTTACTGGTGGGTAGAATGTGAAGCGAATTATCTTCAATCAGACTCTTAACTTTAGACAAGGGGCGAAATGTGGTAAAAATAAATAAAAAGAGAGAGATACGATTGGACGCGAACACGCAATTCCGAGTTTAGAACGCACAATGATTACCACTTTTTTTATTGTTCTCATTTTGTTCGTTGCATTTTCTCGTTGCGGATGTCCCATGACATCCGTTCAAGTTCAGTGTTGAGCCGTAGCTCAGTTTTTTATTACAGAATCTCGACCACGGGCTCACACAACACAACATCTCGGAAGTAGACAACACTTCCTCCCGACACCTCCGCATCTTACAGTGTTGCCAGATTGTGCAGATAGCTGGACTTAGCGTTGTTAGGGGCGGTCGGTTCTATTGGCCATTTTAAGTGAACGACTCGGACAGTCTGTGTCGGCTGGCCGGCGGTCGGTTTTTATGTCTAAGACTGTACATAACCTAGAGACGCCATTTTGAAACTGTCCTGCAACTACGCTATCTGTTGGAAGTGTCCTCACACAGTATCTTTAAATAGTACATAACGTTTCACATTTGTAACATTGTTTTCGGCTGGCAGAGCATTACTTTCTGGTCAACCGTCGCACGTTGGAGGAAGCAATATATTGGTTGACTCAGCGAAACTGAAATGTACCTGAAAGTTACGACATGTCTGTGTTACAAGCCCTTAAAAATGTTTGAAAGCGGTTGAAAAATTTCACACACACTAGATTAAAAAGCAGAAAGTAACTATTTAAACAAAAATAAATTTGCGATATAGCTCCTTTTTAATCGGAATAGAAAGTATCAAATAATTTTTTCATATCCCGTACACAGATTTCTAATCCCATAGGGATGCTCCCTAAAATTTTTAATTTTTAATAGCTATGAATATGCTTCAAAAATTTATAACGAAAAACTAAAGCACATGCAATACATTACTGATGCATGAGCAGTTTACTTCCTAGCTCTTATCTGTTGTAAGTGTCCCACGTTTTCCGATTTAAATCTTACGAGTATTTTTACAGTTATTAAGAAATCCACAATCACAGATCTGTGGGAGTATCTTTATACGTTTACGAAATCGCATGGGGCTAGCAGAAAGTATTTTATGCTTGGTAGTCCAATTTAAAAACGTGTTATGTTAAGAATTTTCTTTTTTAATAACTGAGGCACGGAAAACCATATGGGCCTAAAACACACCGCCGTCCAGCCCGCATTCAAATGAATATCAGAGAAACCAGTGACATTGCTTTTCGTGAATGTTCATACAGGGTGACAATGATGGAACTATATGAAATAAAATTTTCATAACTTGCGAACGATTTGCATTAGGACGTTCAAACTGGATTGTTGGTCACGGGGTATGATGGGAATTAGTATGTTGTTCGTCAACAAGCAAAATTAGCGCATTTGGGTGACTGAGAATCCGCATTTCGCAATCGAGAAGTCTCTTCACCCTTAATGGGCGACTGTGTGATGTGCCAGAATAATCGGTGTGATATTCCCTGATGACACAGTGACTACCGAATGATACGTGAATGTTTTGGAGCATGGTTTCACACCCATTATCCAAAGTGACACTGATTTTGTCAAGACGGGGTTCAGGGAAGAGGGAGCTCGACCCCATCGAAGCAGGAGAGTGTTTGATGTCCTGGAGGAGTACTTTGGGAGCCGTATTCTGGCTCTGGGATATCCAGAGGCCACTGGGATGGGCCTCGATTGGCCACCATATTCTTCGTATCTGACCATGGGCGACTCCTTTCTGTGTGGCTATATTGAAGACTAGGTGTACAGTAATAACCCAGAAACCATTGCTGAGCTGAAAACAGCCGTTCAGGTGGTCATCGATAGCATCTACGTTCCAACACTTCAGTGGGTCGTGCAGAATTTCGCTATTCGTCTGCGCCACATCATCGCCAATGATGGTAGGCATATCGAACATGTCATAACCTATATCCGAATATCTGTAGTCATGTTTACATGTTGAATAAAGTGTGTGCACGCCGTAGTTTGTAACTAATTTACGTTTTCTTTCGTACAGTTCAATAATTGTCACCCTGCATAAAGTGTAATAGCGCGATTAAAAAGCGCATAAAATGCCATGTCAAAACGACATGCCGTATTAACCAATACAGTCATATTTAGAATTATTTTCTTAATTTTACGTATTTTTATCGTTGCCTGAATAACACAGTCTATGAGGAACGATTAAAAAGTTTCCGTTCGAAGGCCGTGAAGTCCCAGTATCGGTATACCAGTCGAAGAAAATCGCGGTGAGCGTTTAGCCCCATCGAGGCACCCGTTTGAAGATACCCATTTGGTAAAACGCCGTGTCTTGCTGCTCGAAGTCCTTACCTGCCCGCTGCACATCCCCGTCCGACGGGAATCGTCGACCCTTCAAAGACTTTTTTAAGGGACCGATGGCGTGATAATCGCATGGGGAGACATCAGGACTATAGAGCGGGGTCTCTAGTGTCTCCCACTGTAGTTACCGTAACTTCTGCGTCACGACATTTGCGATATTGCGACGTGCGTTATCATGAAGCAGCAACACTCCTTGGCACACCATTTCACAACGGTGGAGACAGACATGCTGCTCCATACACAGTCTTCATTCTCCAGTGGATGACTACTGGTGCTCGTCCTTCGGCAGCCAAGAAAAGAACATCATGGTAATCCTGTTTGGACACCTTTGGTAATAACGTCTCTATAGTTCACGTTTCTACATTTCCCGCGCGCGCGTCGGAAGGACACGAATGCCTTACTAACCTCCTGCCTCGATGTCTGTGCTGATACAGAGTGTTTCAGAAGTGGTGGTCAACATTCGAGGATGTGACATGAATGATCATTCGAAACAAAAAGTCAAGTAAACATGGGCTGTAAAACGCATACTTTAAAAGCTATGAGCAGTTCTTGATCTTCAATACTGTGAAACATTTCTACTGCAAGCTCTTTGCTTTCCATATTTTGGGAAGTGGTCGTATGGCCCAAGACAAGGAAAAAAAGTCCTGTCAACATGCGTACTAAAACGTGTACCTTAAAAGATATGAGCACTTGTTCATTAGAAGAGTTGTGTTTCAAAGTAGGGATGATTAACAATTGCTCATATCTTTAAGGTATGCGTTTTAGAGCACATGTTTACTCGACATATTTTTCTTGTCTTGGTCCATACTACCACTTCCCAAACATGGAAAGAGCTTGCAGTAAAACAGAATTGTTTCACAGTATCGAAGTCAAAGAACTGCTCATAGCTCTTACGGTATGCGTTTTAGAGCCCTTACTTAGTTGACTTTTTTGTTTCGAATGATCGTTCCTCTCATATCCCTGAATATTGACCACCACTTCTGAAAGCCCCCGCATCGGAGTCAGGCTACGTTGCCTATACGCTGCAGCAACGGTATCAGGCGGAAACCTTTTGACCACCCCTTACAGATCACGATTTTGTTCTGTACTATATTTTCGGTTACTGGCTTCTGGTAGCGTTGTCCATTTCAGACATAAAAACACGTCGTGCAACAGTCAGCACAATAGTCGCCGCGACGAATTTCTAGATCTGAAGATGTCCTTTTACAGGCTGAAAGCAGTCAACGAAAATGTAAAAATGTCGTGACTTAGACTGTGCTGTTTAGAGAGTTAGATTACACAGATCATTGTGGTGTCTCCACTACATCGTAATACTGTATTTTACTATTTCTATAGATTTACTATTTTCGGTTAGGAAAGACAATCGGCAAATGTAGAACCGACTGTACTGTCTCAAAATGACGAGCGTGGAAAGACAGAAAAACTGTTGTAACAGCCTTCGTATACTGATATTGTAAATTTGAGTAAATGACTGTTTATGAATTTTATACAGTCGGTTGTAGCTGGCCAGTAGTGGGGAGGAAGTGAGACTGTTACGGAAACGAGTTATCCATCTCGTGTTCTAAACTCTAAACACACACACACACACACACACACACACACACACACACACACACAGTTTGAATTTTTGATTGTGACAATAGTAAAAATGGCCTGAAAAAAATTAAAATAGCTCCGATTCCCTTGTTGGACTAGGGTTTTCGGGCAATTTCCCATGATTATCAGACTAACGTGGGAACTAGAAATCCGCTCGCAAACATTCCCAATTGTGCAGCTCTTGGGAGTAGAGAATGAAACTGTGTTTAATAAACACAAAATATCCAGACTGGATTTTCACTCTGCAGAGGAGTGTGCGCTAGTTTCAAAGCTGCTGGTGGATGAAAACTGTGTGTCGGAGCGGAACTCGAACCTGGTAGCTTTTCATTTCGCTGCCAAGTGCTCTGCCACCTGAGCTACCGAAACACGACCCACTATCCGCCTTCACAACTTTATTTTCACCAATAGCTCTTCTCCTGCGTTACGAACTTCACAGAAATTCTCACGTATATCTTTCCCTACTAGCACTGCTTGTAGAAATGGATTAGCCAGAGTTCGGGAGATTGCTTCCGGATTGAATTATCAGATTCTCTAACCATCATGCCCCATTAATATATCTAGCATTCCACCCTCCGACCCGAAGAACGCCAAACTTTTTTCTTGATCACAAGATCCTCGTAAATACTGCGAGCCCGGAGATCCGGATTGGGAACTATTTTACCAACGCAGTACGCATCAACCTAGCGACCGGCGTCTGTAGCCTTCTGTATCTCTGTCGAACAGATCGAGGATCCTTTTGTTGCAGAACCCATATCGATCCCACAGAGGAGAATTCCGGTGTCCTGGAAAGTCGTAATATGTGAAAAAAATTGTTAAAAATTCTACAACTGATTGACGTCAACGATATAGACTAATAGGTTTGTGCATGTACTCGATGACCCTGCAGAAAAACGGGAATGACCACCGCATTTATACTATCACTTAGTTCCTACAACTACCTACCATAGAATGGTACTAATAAATGAGCAAGTTCATCCGCATAGCGTACACATAATCACATAGGTATCCAACACGTCCACTCACCCTGCCACTGCTGAGCGACTTAGTTGATTTTCTGTCCTGCAGTCACTTAGGTTTATACCTGTAATTTTGGTATTTGAGCGACGATTTATTGCAGAAACCGTAATAAGATCTTCTTCAATGAAACGATTTCGGAAAACACAATTTAGTTTTTCAGCCGCTTCTCTGTCATCTTCCTTTCCCATGATATTATAGTCACTGAGTGTCTGCACAGATGGCTTTGATGCCCTTTCTGAATTAACGCAAAGTCTGAACATTTTCCTTTATCGGCAGAAAGCTTTCAAGCTCGTTGAACGCTTCACGCATGGTTTCTCTTACATTCGCTTCCGCGTCATCTACTTCACGTTTGTCAACAAGGCTGTGGCTTATGTTTAAATCTCCGGTGAAATTCTCTTTGTTTTAGAAGCTATTTTTGAACACGTTCGATGGTCCATAACGGTCTTTCCCATCCCCCACAACTTTGCTCGGCGCTCCCTTGTCTAAAGGTTACTGCACGTTACCCAGCAATAATGTCCATTTATACTCAACCATTTCAGAGACGAATGTTTCAAGTTGACTGCTCTGGTAATCTAAAATCTTTCTTGTCACCCTTACTAAGCAGAAGTACATCTACACCATGTTCCTTAAGGACGGCAGTTCTGGTACCAGTAACTGGTCCCTCCTTTATCGGCAGAAAGCTTTCAAGCTCGTTGAACGCTTCACGCATGGTTTCTCTTACATTAGTTTCCGCGTCATCTACTTCACGTTTGTCAACAAGGCTGTGGCTTATGTTTAAAACTCCGGTGAAATTCTCTTTGTTTTAGAAGCTCCGAGATAGGCTACATCACCGTGACTTTGGCCTTCGTTTCTTGGCACGCCTGGAAATGGATGACATGTGGCTGGGGAACATTCTTTGGACGAACGTGGCACATTTCACTCTGCACGGTGCCGTGAATGCACAGAGCTGTCGGATATGGGGTTCTATTCTGCCACATGTGCTGGAACATCCACTGCACTCCGCTTACGTGACTGTGTGACGTGGTTTCACAAGCTCCTTCATTATCGGTCTGTTTTTCTTCGAGGAAATTCGGCCTTTAAGCAATAATTTCGTTAACACTGTATCCGACAAACATGACAGAGGCAGCTATTAACGTATGGCAGACAGACAGACACTAACCGCCTAACAAAGGTGGACGAAAGACAAGCGAGCAAGCTGGGGACGAGAGACTGACCAAGAAAACAAGTGGAACTTAACAAGTAAATGAAACAACATATGAACAATCACTTAACTTCTAATAAACGGCGATGTGTGGCGAAGGCCTGGCGGAGCATCCCCAAAACGCTCTCCCGAACCGTCCGCTGCCAGCCGCTTCAACGGACGCAGGAAGGCGCGCCGATCTCCCGTCTCACGGCGTCGTAGCTCGCGCCGGCCAGACCGATGTCGTGGGTTGACTCCTGTTGCTCTCGCATCGGCCGCGAAGCCACTACTCCTCGCTATACGACGCGGTCCACTGGACTGACGTGGCGACCTCACATGCGCCGACGCTCAAGACGGACCAGTCATCTTGTGTCCCAGTGTGCGACCGACCAACCGATCGAAACAACCGCCAATGACCATTGCCCTGAAAAACTCGAGCAGGCTGGCGGTCTAACACATACTAGCACTCCGGACAACAGACAGACACTGACTGCCCCACACTGATCCGGCTGACCAACTAACCAGACTCGCCGCCGACTGCACCGACTCAGACTGACAGACCCACTCTAACTTGGCTGACCGACTGCCTCCCACTGACCGACTCACGCTCACTGACTGCCGAGCTCTTAGCGCCGCTTACATGCACGTGAACAGGCAACCTTTCCCCTCTTCCACCAGAGTGAGACACCAAGCTGCGATTGCCACAGCGGCGCCACCGCCAGAAATGGAGGGCGACTGCTTAACACTACGCGCTGCGGCGCGCTCTTCAAAACAGCAAATTTTTACTACGGCTCAGGTATGTAAACAGGCAGATTACGGCACTACGGTCGGCAACGCCTATGTAAGACAACAAGTGTCTGGCGCAGTTGTTGGATCGGTTAGTGCGGCTACAATGGCAGGTTATCATGATTTAAGTAAGTTTGAGCGTGGTGTTATATTTGGCGCACGAGCGATGGGACACAGCAACTCCGAGGTAGCGATAAGTTGGGGATTTTTCCATATGACTATTTCAGAGTCTACCGTGAATATCAGAAATTCGGTAAAACATCAAATCTCCGATATCGGTGCGGCCGGAGAAAGAACCTGCAAGAACGGGACCGACGACGACTGAACAGAATAGCTCAACGTGACAGAAGTGCAACCCTTCTGCAAGTTGCTGCAGATTTCAATGCCGGGCCATCAACAAGTATCAGCGTGTGAACCATTGAACGAAGGCCTACTCGTGCACCCTTGATGACAGCACGACACAAAGCATTACGCCTCGCCTGGGCTCGTCAACACCGACAATGGACTGTTGATAACTGGAAACCTCTTGCCTGATCGGACGAGTCCTCGTTTAAAATTGTATCGAGCGGCTAGACGTGCACGGGTATGGAGGCAACCTCATGAATCTATGGAGCCTGCATTTCAGCATGGAAGGCTCTATAATGAGGCGGGGCGTGTGCTGTTGGAGTGATATGGGGTCCCTGATACAAAAATGGCTCTGAGCACTATGGGACTTAATTTCTGAGGTCAACAGTCCCCTAGAACTTAGAACTACTTAAACCTAACTAACCTAAGGACATCACACACATCCATGCCCGAGGCAGGACTCGAACCTGCGACGTAGCGGTCGCGCTGTTCCAGACTGTAGGGGCTAGAACCGCTCGGCCACCCCGGCCGGCTCGCTGATACATCTAGATACGAGTCTGACAGGTGACACGTACGTAAACATCCTCTCTGATCACCTGCACCCATTCATGTCCATTGTCCACTCCGACGGACTTGGGCAGTTCCAACAGGACAATGCGACACCCCACACGTCCAGAATTGCTGCAGAGTGGTTCCAGGAACACTGTTCTGAGTTTAAACGATTCCGATGGCCACCAAACTCCCCAATCTTGAATATTATTCAGCATGTCTGGGATGTCTTGCAACGTGCTGTTCAGAAGAGATTTCGACGCTTTCGTACTCTTACGGATTTATGGACAGCCCCGTAGGATTCATTGTGTGAATTCCCTCGATGACTACTTCAGTCATTAGTCGAGTCCATCCCACGTCGTGTTGCGGGTCTTTTGCGTGCTCGCAGAGGCCAACACGATATTAGACAGGTGTGTCAGTTTCTTTGGCTCTTCAGTGCAGAAAAGCGCTGTTTTGGCGGTGCTGTACTTCATGGCATCCATTCGGAGACAGCCACTGCCTTTTGCGTTTTGGATTATCACAGAGGACTCATTTTTCATCTCCAGTGATAAAGCGATCAAAAAACGTTTCGGTATTGTGCTACCGGACCAGTAAGTTCCATGTGGTAGATCGCTTAGCTTTGTTTGCCTTTAAGAATTTGCTGCAGATGTTCTTGGACGGTCGACCTAGGTTGCTTAAGAGTGTCTGAAACTTCCTCGATTGTCTGACACGGATTTGCCTCCACTTCCGCTCACAACATGTCGTTGTCTAATGTTGTTCGTCTTTCTAATCGATGATAGTCAGCAGGGTAAAAATTACCGGATATGAACGTATAAAACAACTTTTGACATTCACGAACGTCTAACGCACTTCGATGAACAACGCAAATGTTTTTGGTTGCAACTGTTGCGTTACGCCCTTGCGAAACTCAAAAACCATGCGGTGCTGGATAAGTACCTCCTCTGGTATGTGGCTAACGATTTCGCCATAAACGCAAAAAAATTATCTAATTATTTACGAGTACTAAACAAGTCACTGTTGCCTTACAGTGTCTCTGGCACCGCTCTGAAGTACACAACGAGCTGCCGGCTGATGTGGCCGAGCGGTTCTAGTTGCTTCAGTCCGGAGCCGCGCGACCGCTACGGTCGCAAGTTCGAATCCTGCCTCGGGCATGGATGTGTGTGATGTCCTTAGGTTAGTTAGGTTTAAATAGCTCTAAGTTCTAGGGGACTGATGACTTCCGACGTTAAGTCCCATAATGCCCACAGCTATTTGAACCATTTTGTACAGAGCACGGGAAGAAAATTGTTTTATCGTTTTAAGGAGGACTGTTTTGACACTGGTGACTCTTCACGTTTAGAAGATGAAGGTCGTGAAAATGCATTAATACACAACGATCCACGTCATTGCACTCTAGAACTGGCGACCATTCCAGCATCGTGCGACATTTGCTTGCAGTAGGGAGGTGTCAATTATCGGATATATGGGTAGCACGCAGACTAAGCCAAAATGACAAAAATCAGCAGGTGACCATAAGTGTGTGTGTGCTTGCTCATCATCAATTGCTTCGTGAACAGCACAGACCATTCCTCTCCTTTATTGTTACTGGTGATGAGAAATGGTGTCTTTATGCTAGCTTAAGGGAAAGAAAGGGATGGTTGAGCGCCAACAACTCACTGTACAAAAACATGTGTGGATCCAAAAAAGATAATGTTATACGACCGGTGGAAAAGTGACGGTGTGGTGTACTACGAATTGCTTCCCCGAGGTGTAATCATCAATGCTGTCATTTATTGTCAACAACTGAGACGTCTTGCAGACGCAATCCAAGAACAACGACCAGAAACACTTAGTGAAATGATGCCACTCCACGATAACGCCCTCTCCCCGGTTCCTGCTAGAATGACAGAAAAGGCTATGTACACTACTGGCCATTAAAATTGCTACACCAAGAAGAAATGCAGAGAATAAACGGGTATTCTTGGACAAATATATCATACTAGAACTGACATTTGATAACATCTTCACGCAATTTGGGTGCATAGATCCTGAGAAATCAGTACCCAAAACAACCATCTCTGGCCGTAATAAGGGCCTTGATACGCCTGGACATTGAGTCAAACAGAGCTTGGATGGCGTGTACAGGTACAGCTGCCCATGCAGCTTCAACACGATACCATAGTTCATCAAGAGTAGTGACTGGCGAATTGCGACGAGTCAGTTGCTCGGCCACCATTGACCAGACGTTTTCAGTTGGTGAGACATCTGGAAAACGTACTGGCCAGGGCAGCAGTCGAACATTTTCTGAATCCGGAAAGGCCCGTACAGGACCGGCTACATGCAGTCGTGCATTATCCTGCTGAAACGTAGGGTTTCGCAGGGATCGAATGAAAGGTAGAGCCACGGGTCGTAACACGTCTGAAATGTAACGTCCACTGTTCAAAGTGCCGTCAATGTGAACAAGAGGTGACCGAGACGTGTAACCAATGGCACCCCATACCATCGCACCGGGTGATACGCCGGTATGGTGATGACGAACACACGCTTCCAATATACGTTCACCACGATGTCCCCAAACATGGATGCGACCATCATAATGCTGTAAACAGAACCTGGATTCATCCGAAAAAATTACGTTTAGCCATTCGTGCACCCAGGTTCGTCGTTCAGTACACCATCGCAGGCGCTCCTGTCTGTGATGCAGCCACGGTCTCCGAGCTGATAGTCCATGCTGCTGCAAACGTCATCGAACTGTTCGTGCAGATGGTTGTTGTCTTGCAAACGTCCCCATCTGTTGACTCGAGGATCGAGACGTGGCTGCACGATCCGTTACAGCCATACGGATAAGATGCCTGTCATCTCGACTCCTAGTCATACGTGGCCGTTGGGATTCAGCACGGCATTCCGTATTACCCTCCTGAACCCACCGATTCTATATTCTGCTAACAGTCATTGTGTCTCGACCAACGCGAGCAGCAGTGTCGCGATACGATAAACCGCAATCGCAATAGGCTACAATCCGACCTTTATCAAAGTCGGAAACGTGATGGTATGCATTTCTCCTCCTTACACGAGGCATCACAACAACGTTTCACCAGGCAACGCCGGTCAACTGCTGTTTGTATATGAGAAATCGGCTGGAAACTTTCCTCATGTCAGCACGTTGTAGGTGTCGCCACCGGCGCCAACCTTGTGCGAATGCTCTGAAAGGCTAATCATTTGCGTATCACAGCATCTTCTCCCTGTCGGTTAAATTTCGCGTCTGTAGCACGTCATCTTCGTGGTGTAGCAATTTTAATGGCCAGTAGTGTAGTCTAGCGCACTGAAGCATCACTCTGACGGCCAGGTGGAGGGACACAAGACAGAGTGGGAAATCCTGAGTAGGTTTAAGTCCAGGACACTCCCCACCCCGGGGAAGGACGGTGCCACAAAGTTGTGACGCACTTTGAAAACAGTATAATTCTTTGAAATTACTGAACGGAAAAGAATGTGAACGTGGCAGACGGTCATGAATGCCATACGAGCACCCACCCTGACAGGCAGATGACAAACTAAGCTGGGGGCGGACGGTAGGAGGCGCACTTGCCTCGTGTCACCTCCGCTAACAGACGCCCCTGGGCCAAAACCCACCCACCATAAGCCGGCTGCGGTGGCCGAGCGGTTCTAGGCGCTTCAGTCTGGAACCGCGCGACCGCTAAGATCGCAGGTTCGAATCCTGCCTCGGCCATGGATGTGTGTGATGTCCTTAGGTTAGTTAGGTTTAAGTTGTTGTACGTTCTAGGGGACTGATGACCTCAGATGTTAAGTCCCATAGTGCTCAGAGCCATTTGAACCACCTACCGTAAACAGGCGCAGGCAGCGTGTAGCAGCTGCCTACTTCACTACAAGAGGCTGAGAAACTGCAGTGTCCCTGTCTTTCCGAAAGTAGACATTACGAGAAGTCATGGGGTACTACTTGACATCGTGTCGGGCCTCCTATTGCCCTCTTAGTACAGCAACTCGGCGTGGCATGGACTCTAGAAGTGGTTGGAAGTCCCCTGCAGAAATACTGACCCATGCTGCCTCTACAGCCGTCCAAAATTGCGAAAGTGTTACAGGTGCAGGATTTTGTGCAAGAACTGACCCCTCGATTTCGTCACATAAATGTCCGATGGGATTCGCGTTGAGCGATCTGGATGGCAAAATCATTCTCTCGAATTGTTCAGAACGTTCTTGAAACCATTTGCAACGAATTGTAGGCCTCTGACATGATGCACTATCATTCACAAAAATTTCATCGTTGACTGGCAACATGAAGTCCATGAATGGCTGCAAATGGTCTCCAAGTAGCCGAACACGATCAAGTCAGTCAATGATCTGTTCTGTTCGACCAGCTAATAAAATACTTGTGGACATTGATCACTGGTTCCTAGCCAATTCCTTGCCACTAAACTTTGAAACAACACACTACATGCAGTTCAGAACTTGTAAGGGGTGTCCCACGAGTATATGCCTAACATACGATGACAAGAAGGTAGAAGAAGTGGACAGTGTTAAATTCTTGGGATTACAGCTAGATAATAAATTCATCTGGGAGGAGCACACCACAGAACTGCTGAAGCATCTTAACAAATCTCTATTTGCAGTGCGAATTGTGTCAGACATAGGGGATATAAAAATGAAAAAGCTGGCATACTATGCTTACTTTCATTCCGTAATGTAATATGGGATTATTTTTTGGGGTAATTCATCAAGCCAAGCTGAAGTTTTCCGGGCACAAAAACGTGCCCCCAGCTTAGTTTGTCATCTGCTTGTCAGGGTGGGTGAACTCAAGAACATCCCGCAGAAGCCTGTTTAGGGAACTAGGGATACTAACTACTGCTTCCCAATATATTTATTCCTTAATGAAATGTGTCATTAAAAATATATCACTTTTTCAAACCAACAGCTCATTTCATGGAATCAGTACTAGAATTCACAAGGATTTAAAGTCACTTAGTCTTGTACAAAAAGGTGTGCATTATTCAGGAATACACATTTTCAATAACTTGCCAGCAGCCATAAAAAGCTTAACAACCAATGAAATTCAGTTTAAGAGAAGCCTAAAGGATTTATTGGTGGCCAACTCCTTCTACTCCATTGATGAAGTCCTCAGTAAAACCAACTAATTGTATATAAGTACAATATAACTGCCCGCATCTCGTGGTCGTGCGGTAGCGTTCTCGCTTCCCACGCCCGGGTTCCCGGGTTCGATTCCCGGCGGGGTCAGGGATTTTCTCTGCCTCGTGATGGCTGGATGTTGTGTGCTGTCCTTAGGTTAGTTAGGTTTAAGTAGTTCTAAGTTCTAGGGGACTTATGACCACAGCAGTTGAGTCCCATAGTGCTCAGAGCCATTTGAACCATTTTTTTTTTTTACAATATAACTTCTGTACGATTTCAGTGCAGTAATGTGTTCATTGTAAATAAATGTGTGTGTGTGTGTGTGTGTGTGTGTGTGTGTGTAAGTACAATCTAAGTTTTGCACCATTTCAGTGCAGTAATGTGTTCATTGTAAATAAGTATTATAGTAGTTGTATTATATGTTTATTACCTCATAAATAAATAAGTAGACTTTTTTATTTTAAATTCAGTGCATTAGCATTTGTAAAATGACTCTTTCATATAGTATTCATTAAAAAATGACTATCATTCCACTTGGGACCTGTGGAATGGTACATTAGCTCACTTGTTTTAGTTGTAAATATTTGTCATGTATTGTTGTATTTTTGACATGTTCTACATCCTGGAGGATCTCCTCACTACGGATCAATTGGAATGAAAGTAAATCTAATCTAATCTAAAAAGAGGATCCAATCCATCCCATGTAAACTCAGTCCACACCATTATGGAGCCACCACCAACTTCCTCAGTCCCTTGTTGGCGATCTGCCATCAGCTGTTACCAACTGAAATCGGGACTCATCTGACCAGGCCACGTATTTCCAGTCGTCTAGCGTCCAACCGATATGATCACAAGACTAGGAGAGGCGCTGTAGGCGACGTCGTTTCATTAGCAAACGCACTCGTATCGATCGTCTGCTGCCATACCCCATTAACGCTAAATTTCGCTGTACTGCCCTAACGGATACCTTTCTCGTACTTCCCACGTTGATTTCTACGGTTATTTCACTTAGTGTTGCTTGTCTGTTAGCACTGCTCTCGGTCCACGGTGAGAGCTAATGGCTGAAATTTGTTATTCTCGGCACACTCTTGACAATGTGGATCTCGGAATACTGCACTCCCTAACGATTTCTGAACTGGAATGTCCCATGCGTCTTGATCCAACTACCATTCTGCGTTCATTAGTCTGTTAATCCGCGTCGTGTGGCCATAATCACCACGGAAAGCTTTTCACATGATTCATCTGAGTACAGATGACAATCCGCCAATGTACTGTCCCTTTCATACCGTGTGTACGCGCTTCCACTGCCATGTCTGTATCTGCATATCGCTAACCAACGACACTGTATACACTATGCAGTCTCTGTAAACATATTTAATATGGCTACAGCTTTGAAAATATCGTCTTTGTTAGTCTAATTATGTGAATCTGGGCCACGTTTTTAAATGTTGAGCGTAGAATAGTGTGCGTGGAATCAGTTTTCAGAGAATTGAACAGCACCCACATACTGCACGTTTCAAAACCTGTTATCTTTCAAGTGTAGAAACACAAACACACAACTGACTCGTCACACAGAAAGAGACTGCACATAAGTTTTCGGCGCATCGTTGAATAACCTTAAAATCATTTCGTATACGTTTCTATGAGGGCCAAAAAGAAGAAAAAAATTATTTCACGTAACTTTACTGAATTTAAACGAAAAACGTTTTGCTTAGCTGAGTGAACAAAACCAATAACGACTACAACACAAGGCACTAACAGGAAAGCAAGAAAATCAGTAAGAACCGTCTGAAGGTGGACTAGTAATAAATCCTGAACCGGGAATCGTTTATTTAATAAACTTTTTAAACCATACTTCTGGTCGATTTGACTTTATACCTTTATCTACCTTCCTACAAATTTTGAACCGATTGGTACAGGTTTAAAGTATAGAAGTGGCGCGCTTGTAGAACACTCCCAGCTAAACTTTTGTGTTTTAATTGTTTTGTACGCAAAATCCGAACAGTGCACATACAAATAGGCTAGGCGCAAATTGAGACGCGTATAGCACGTGTGACGTGACGCGACACTACAGCGCGACACGCACGTGCCGCACGGGTCGCGCGGGTGCAGCGCATATTGCGACGCGTACACCGACCATACTTCGCACGCGTCGACTGACGACGCTCTGCGCTGACAGAACCGAAGCGCGCGCAAACTGTTACCTTTCTCAAACGATTTTACACGAACTATTCACTGAAAATATTTGATTTTTACCTCACTTGTAGAGTTGTATGTCAGCTTCGTGGCGAAGTGCCCATCATCTCGCTAATGACCATTCTTGTTGTGATGTACACATTTTAGTAAGACACTACGCAAAACTCAAAAAGTTTGCAACGAAAATTAGGGGTCTCTATGATTTTGCGTTTGGTGCGTATTACACCATATGTTGCTGCGTATGAAATTTGGCTAACATGTTGAATTTTTGTTTATACTTGGGAGGAGGTCTCTATCAGCCTCTGATCTCATATCTCCTAAACCGCTCTAGACATCGAAACGGAAGTTTGGCAAATGATAGCACACAAGGAGGAGAGTGTTTTGCCAGTTCTTAAACACACGGAACTTTCTTATCGATGGCGATATATCAATACTTATACTTCCCTTTTTATTTATTTCACTCCAGTGACTGTAATTTTTGAATAGTTATCGACAGCTAGCGAAACAAGATCTTCCTAGTATGAGAACAAACATGAAATTTCTTCTTTCATGTTACTGCAAAACCGACACTGTGAGGTCTTTCGCAAGCTATTGAGCTCTGTGATTGCCAATTACTTGTTTAATGAGCCACTCCGTTTCGGAATTCTGTCGCAATAGCTGCTGTGAGGCAATACTGACCCTACGACTTGTCTTAGAAGCTGGATTAAGGAAAGGCAAACCTACGTTTCTAGCATTTGTAGACTTAGAGAAAGCTTTTGACAATGTTGACTGGAATACTCTCTTTCAAATTCTGAAAGTGGCAGGGGTAAAATATAGGGAGCGAAAGGCTATTTACAATTTGTATAGAAACCAAAGGCAGTTATAAGAGTTGAGGGGCATGAAAGGGAAGCAGTGGTTGGGAAGGGAGTGAGAAAGGGTTGTAGCCTCTCCCCGATGTTATTCAATATGTATATTGAGCAAGCAGTGAAGGAAACAAAAGAAAAAATCGGAGTAGGTATTAAAATCCATGGAGAAGAAATAAAAACTTTGAGGTTCGCCGATGACTTTATAATTCTGTCAGAGACAGTAAAGGACTTGGAAGAGCAGTTGAACGGAATGGATAGTGTCTTGAAAGGAGTATATAAGATGAACATCAACAAAAGCAAAACCAGGATAATGAAATGTAGTCGAATTAAATCGGGTGGTGCGGGAATTAGATTAGGAAATGAGACGCTTAAAGTAGTAAAGGAGTTTTGCTATTTGGGGAGCAAAATAACCGATGATGGTCGAAGTAGAGAGGATATAAAATGTAGACTGACATTGGGAAGGAAAGCGTTTCTGAAGAACAGAAATTTGTTAATACCGAGTATAGATTTAAGTGTCAGGAAGTCGTTTCTGAAAGTATTTGTATGGAGTGTAGGCATGTATGGAAGTGAAACATGGACGATAAATAGTTTAGACAAGAAGAGAATAGAAGCTTTCGAAATGTGGTGCTACAGAAGAATGCTGAAGATTAGATGGGTAGATCACATAACTAATGAGGAGATGTTGAATAGGATTGGGGAGAAGAGAAGTTTGTGGCACAACTTGACTAGAAGATGGGATTGGTTGGTAGGACATGTTCTGAGGCATCAAGGGATCACCAATTTAGTATTGGAGGGCAGCGTGGAGGGTAAAAATCGTAGAGGGAGATCAAGAGATGAATACACCAAGCAGATTCAGAAGGATGTAGGTTGCAGTAGGTACTGGGAGATGAAGAAGCTTGCACAGGATAGGGTAGCATGGAGAGCTGCATCAAACCAGTCTCAGGACTGAAGACCACAACAGATGCTGTGAGATGAGTTTGGCAAATTACACTGTGACAAAGGAAATACAGTTAAACCAGTCACCAAGAGAAATGTGGCCGTTACTCACAAACGGCGATGCTTCTTCGAATGGGAAAAGATTAACAACTCACACAAAAACAGATTGCCAATTCCGTTGGAATTTTGGTGGAATACCCGTAACTTATCGTATTTCTAACACTGAGCGACTGGACTGGAAACTTACCAAAGGATTTTATTCCTTCTCTTGATCTGAACAATATTAAAACAATGACGAGTGTTCCATCAGGCGGAATGATAAGCACATGCCAGATACTGGTTACTCACGTACGGCATGCCAAACTGACAATGTGCGATCGCGAATAAAATAGTTATTGAGAAAAATAAACAATTGATCTGTCGCACAACACAACGGTCAGTGTATTGTCAGCAGCGGAGGATAAAGCGCGGTTGATTTTTTGGATTTGATGTTGTCTACGGTGGATTTGATGGGAGCTATACAGGCACCATTACTTCGTGGCGATTCCTACGAACCCCCCTCCCCCCCCCCCCAAAAAAAAAATTATTACATTTTCACAGTCACCAGCGGACCAAAACACAGCCGAGGATTGCTAGACGGCTATGCACAGCAAATGGCTGAGATTTTTACGATATATTCCTAAGATTCCGATATCAAAAAACTTTGACAATTTTCTCGGTACCTGTATACCATTTCAAGATACAGAAGTTCAAAGTAGCCCCCCCCCCCCCCCCCCGCCACCCACATCAACACCGGTATGAGGCGAAAACGTAGTTTATAAAGTGACGTAGGAGGGAGAAATATACTGTAAAGTGTATCCGTTACCATCTGTGAGCTCCACGTTGTAGTACTAAAGCATACGAAAAAAAATGTTTGCACATAAAATCCGATATGATGTGTAAAATTAGTTTCGCATTTCTTAAATTTCACATAAGTAAACTATCTCATTTTTACTGAACAATACATTTTATTTTACATGAGTTACATTCCCTGCTGCAGCAGGGAGAAGATAGGAACCAGCGGAAAATTGCTCCTATTGTAACATAAAAAAATCCGAATATGTTCCTGTTTATTTAAAAGACTCTGATTGAATAGTCAGGTAGCAGCTGACTCATTCTACCCTCCTCAGCGCCTTTAGAAATGTTGCCAAAAATTTTGGCACATGAACATTTCGCACTTTTTTATGCTGAGAGAGAAGAAGATGACGGGAGTGGCAAAGAGACGGAAAAGTAACAAATACTGCAAGATAGTAGCTGTGTTATAGAAAGAGCGAAGGAGACAATTTGTAGGGAAGCAACCTACTCACACCATATAAAATTCATATGCTTTCCATTGTGTGCCAGCCTAGTCCGCTGTAACTAGCTACGACGTCACGAATGTTGCGCAATACCTCAAAAATAAAATAAATAATCAGAAAAGTTAATAGCATGTCAGGAGTGATGCTATAATAATAATGTGTTAAGTTTCAGTTTGGTAACTTAAACAGTTTTCGGAATTAAGACGTTTTAAATAAAAATCATCGGCGCAACAGGAAGGAGCTAGAAACTTCAAAATTTATATTCTGACTCCTTTTTCATTGTAATTTAATGGAAATGCAGGAGCTCACAAAGTAATATTTTGGTTGAATTTCATGATTTTCTGTTTTTGTGTCCTAAAAGTTCGGAAGGAAGATTGGATAAAGCTAGGATGTTTAGATTTAGGTAGAATGGAGATACGCTATAATAACAAAGATGTGAAAAGTTTCAGAGAGGTAGCGTCTCTCCAAAGGGCAAGTTCAGAGCTCATCTATTGCATGCAGTACAACTAAATTATTTCTCTCGCCAAAAGTATTTAACCCAGCCACATTAGAATTTTCTTATAGATACTTACCTGTGTGCTGATATCACAATTAAATCGAGAACTTCATTGGTCTTCAGTGAATGAAGCAATTAATTATTTAATAAATTGAGGTGGTGTTTTGCTAGCCCAGCGGCTAGTCGCTAAGGCAAATGTCGGCTGCTCCTTCGGCGGTCTGCACCGTGGCTATATAAATAAGAGCGTTCGAGCTACAGTACATCTAGAGGGTTGGATCCCCTCCTTCGAAAGCGTCAGACTGCAAAGCCTGGGCTACTCTCAGGGTGGAATCTGCGTCTTCGAAGATTGTGTCTGTCTGTCTGTCTGTCTGTCTGTCTGTCCGCCCGCCCGCCCGCCACTTACTGCTGTAGCTGTTCGTCCGTCCGCCTGCTTGCTCGCTGTCCATCGCCGTCGCCGTAACCGCTGCCGCCGCCGCCACTGCTGTCTGCTGTCCGTCCGTCTGTTCGTCGCCGACCATCGCCGCCGCCGCCGCCGCCGACGCCGCCGCCGCCTGCTGCCCGTCCATCTGTCCGTCGCCGTTCGTGTGCAATGAGTACTCCCACCTCCACTGTCATCTACACCTCCCCCTCCCCCTCTCCCACAGTCACTTCCTGGAGTGCCGCCCCTGGCCTCCCTCCTTACACTTCCCCTCCCCTTCCCCCACTTACCCATCCCCCTATCTCCTCCCCTGCTGTATACCCACACCTCTACACTCTTCGTCCAGCCTCCACACCCTCAACAGCTCCCGCTACTACCCCCACCCTCACATACGCTTCTGTTGCCGCCTCTGCTGCCGCCCCTCAGGTGGTCGACTTCCCCTCTCTCACGCACCCCGTCACTTTGTCATCTGCATCTCCCGCACACATCACGTCGCGCCGAGCCACCATTGGCACCACTAAACCGGCTGCTTCTCCCGGCACCTCCACTACGCCACAGGGATCTGCCACCCACCACCTCCCTCTCCTCCCCGTTCCTCTCCCCTCCACCCAGCCTCCCATCTCCAAAAACCCCAAAAGCGCGTCATTACCGACTCTGCTCCCGCCACTTCCCACAAAAAGTCAACGCCACCTCCCCCTCCCCCTGCCGTCTCCATGGACACCACCCCTCCTCCTGCCACCCATACCTCGGCCCCCACCCTCCACACCTTTGTCCTGTCAACTCCCGATCCTAAGTTCCTCGATGCTCGTACCCTCACCATGGAGATACGAAAGTACTTACCTGGTGCTCCCATTTCCCAACTCATTCCCCGCAGGGACTCAGTCCTTATCAAGTCCCTGTCCCCATCGTTTCACACAGACCTCCTGCGAAAACTCCCATGAGTTATGTTTGGCCCCCTGGCCCCCACGCCTCTCTGACACCCTTCCTTTCCGCTTCCACTCCTTGTCAGCCCCAGCCTCCCTGTCGCCCCCCCCCCCCCCCCACCTACACCGCTGTGATCACCAAGCTTAGCCCGGTGATCACAGAGGATGAAGTATTGGCAGAACGCAACTCCCACCCGGACTTGGAAATCCGCTCTGCCCACCGTATCCACAATGCCTCTGGTCCCACCTACCTCATGCGGGTGTTCTCTGAGTCCGCCCCATCCATTGACCATCTCCTCACCCAGGGTGCCTTGATATACCACCGTCGCCACCCTGTCAAATCCTCCAAATCCCCTCCCCAATCCTACCGTTGCCAGCGGTGCCTGATGTACAATGACCACCTGACTCCCAACTGCAAACCCCCCCCCCCCCACCTCTCCCCATTGCAAGGCCTCCCACTTTCTTAAGAACTGCCCCAACCTCGCTGCTCCTCCTTCCTGTAATACCTGCAATGGCCCCCATCCCACCTACTCCCACAAGTGTAAAGCTAAACCCCCTCCAGCCACGCCTGAGCTTACAGTCCCAGTTCATCCCATCAATCCCCCTGTCCATCCCAACAATTCCGTCCATCCACCCCCCATGACCGAGGACATCATCCGGTTCCTTACCGTTGTACTCCAAAACATTCACCCTTTCCAGCGCCCCCACACCTTCCAACAAATCTCCCTTGCTGCTCACTCCGTTTTCCACCTGAACACCTTCGCCACCTACTCCCACAACCAAGCCCACTTCACCTTCACCCGCCTCGACACCCTAGTTTAAGTCTCTTCCCTTCCCTCTCTTCCCCCCCTCCTTCCTGCCATGGTGCGGCATGAGTATCGCATCCTCTTCCAGAACATTCGCTCCTTCCGCTCCAACAAATACCTTCTCATGCACACCCTCTCCCACCACCAGGTCGACACCTTCCTCTTGAACGAAACCTTTCTCCAGCCCCACCATTCTATTCACACCATCCCTATATCCTCCATCGCACTGACGCTCCTGGTCCTCGTGGAGGAGTCGCGATTGGCCACCTTAAGCATATCCCCGTCCAGCCACAACCTCTCCTCAATAACCCCACTGAACACCTTATCCTTAGCGTCTTCTTCCCCTCCCTCACCATTACCTGTGCCACCATCTATGTCCGCTCCACTGCTCCTCTTCCTTCTGACTTCATCTCGCAAATTGACCGCACCTTCTCCACCTATGTGATTGCCACCAACTTCAACATCCATAGCCGCACTCCTGCTGCCCTTCGGCGGTGGCATCAGTTCCTCTCCACGATCCAAGATGACCTTGTTCTCCTTTCCCAGCACACCCGACCTGAAAGTGACACCACCCCCGATGTTGTCATTGCCTCCGCCAACCTCCTTGGGCGTATCGCTGTCGCCATCCTTGACCCCACAGGTAGCGATCACCTCCCTGTCCTTCTCACCATAACGTCTGCTCACTGTCCCCCTCTGGCTCCGCACCCTGCACCACCTCCGAAGGTCGTCCATGACAATCACCGTGCCAACTGGGATGCCTGCAAGGACTCCATCTCCACCCAGGTCGAAAGCCACACTCTTACCTATCGCCATCCTGACGACATCATCCACACCTCGTCCTTCCTTCAGAAGGTAATTACTGACGCCGTGGAGGCCCATGTTCCTACTAAAACCATCCACCCACACCATCCCACTCTCCCTCCGTGGGCTGTCCTCCTCCTCCGTGAATCCCGCCGCCTCTATCGCTCCTTCTTGCCCACTTGTGACAGGGATACACTCCAATGCCACCGGCAAATACAGCGACACGTACGGAACCTTATTACAGCAATGAAACGCCGAGACTGGCGCCAGACCTGCACACGACTCAACGCCACCCTCCCTATCAACTTCTCCAAGTACTGATCCACCTTCCATCGCCTTACTGGTTCCCTTTCCACTCCCCACTACCCCCTTCTCCATAACGATCGCCCCCTTCCTGCGAGCCTCAGTAAGGCCAACCACTTCGCTTCCCACCTTTCCGAGGTCTTCTCCATCCCCGATGATCCCCACTTTGATTATTCTCTTTTCCCCACCATCATGGAATGTGCCGATACCTCGGTCGCTCCACTTGCTCCTAGTCTCCAGTACTTGGGGCAGTTGCCCCCCTCCGACATAAACACTCCCATCACAGCACAAGACATTAACCTTATCCTCTGGTCCAAACGCAACACGGCCCCTGGTCACGACTGTGTCACCTACCGTCACATTTGAGAAAGCCCCTATTCCTTCCTGACTGTCCTCGCCCATCTCTATAATGTCATCCTCTCTACTGGCTTCTACCCTGACCTGTGGAAGACCTCCCACGTCCTCTTATTCCTCAAACCCAACAAACCCCCTTCTGCCACCTCTTCCTATCGTCCCATCTGCCTCACCTCCATCTTCAGTAAGGTCCTTCAATCCATCCTCTCCCACCGTATCCATCAGCACCTTGCTCAACACCACCTCCTCCCCCTTACCCAGTGTGGCTTTCAACCCTCCTTCTCTGCTGAAGACCAACTCCTCAACCTTGTTCACCTTCTGTCCCTCCAGCTCAACTCCTGTCGCTTCGCCATTTTTGTTTCTCATTACCTCCAAAATGCCTATGACCATATATGGCATCCCGGTCTCCTCTTAAAACTCCAAACCTACACCCTGCCTATCAATTTTGTCCATTTGGTCGCTTCCTTCCTCTCGCACCATCCTTCCTATGTCACCCTCCACAACACCAACTCCCATATCTTTTATCCCACGGCTGGCGTCCCCCGGGGTTCTGTCCTCTCCCCTCTCCTTTATCTCTTGTATACAGCTGATATGCCCAAGCCACCCCCACCAGTCCACCTTCTCCAGTATGCTGATGACACTGCCTTCCTGGCTCTCTATCCTACCCTTCAACGGTCTCAACATACCCTCCAAACCCACCTTAACCAGTTCAGCACTTGGTGTAACCAGTGGTTCCTCCGTCTCAACCCCTCCAAAACCCAGGCAATCATCATAGGCCGCACCACTCGCTCCTTTCACCTCCATGATTTCTACCTCACCCTTTATGGTCGTCCCATCCAGCTCACCCCCACCCTGAAATACCTTGGCCTCACCCTCGACCGACACCTCACCTGGACCCCTCATCTCCAGACCGTCCAGCGGAAAGCCCATTCCCGCCTCCGCCTTCTGAAACTCCTGTCTAGCCAGACATGGGGATTGCATCCTTCTGCTATCCTCCACACCTACAAATCCCTCATCTGTCCTATCCCCTGTTATGCCAGCATTGCCTGGATCTCCGCCCCCGCCCACTTTTACAAGGCCCTCCAAATCCTTGAACGCCATGCGTTCCACCTTGCCTTCCGTATCTGCCTTCCTTCCCCCACACAGCTCCTGTATGAACTGATCCCCTCCCCGCACCTCCTCCTGTTCCTCCAACATATCTGCATCCTTTACATTGTCCGCAGGCTTGATCCCCCCACCCTCTGGTTTCCTCCTTCCTCTCCACCCCCTGCCCGTTGCCGTGCCTCTATCGCTGTATCCCTCCCTCTCTCCACCTCCACAACCTCCATCTCCTTCATCAGGGCAATTTCCAATGCCTCCCCCTCCCAGATGATGAACGTCGCCGTGACATCTACCCTTCCTTCCAACTATAACCTGACCTTGTTCCCCCCCTCCCCCTCCCCAGGGCCCCCTGTTTTCCTATTCCCTCCTTCTCCCAGAGCGGATTTTCCTCCTTCCCCCCCCCTCCTACCCCTGAGACCCTGCACCCCATACTTGCCTCTCTCCTTCCCACATCCCTCCCTACCTGGCCCTCTTCAGCGCGCTCCCCGCTCATCTCCCCCATCTCTTCCCCTCCCTCCCTTCTTCCAGTCTCCCTCATCTCCTTGCGCCTGGCAGATCTTCTGTTTTGATCATCGTCAATGTGTCACATCAGTGTTGTGTTTAGTGCTGTTTCTGCTGTGCGTCAAGAGGTGTGATTTTAATTCTGTACTGCCTTGAGGTTCGCCGTCAGTGTCTGTCGATACGTTTTATGCTCCAGTCATACTGTGCCTTGTGTTCTTTTAATTGCCGCAGTGTGTGGCTTTTTGTGTGTGCTACTTTTAAACAGTTTTAACAGTTTTTTATCTCCATTTTACGGTCACCCCGTTTTTTGTCTATTGCCTTCCATGATGTTCCCCCTTTTTTATATCTATGTTCACCATATTCTCTCCTTTGTTATTTTTAAATGTCTTCTATTGTTTGTTCCATGTCTTTCGGTTGAAGAGCAGCGCATATGCTGCTGCCAGCCCGCCCCGATGGGGAATTGAAATACAATAAAGAAAAAAAAAAAAGCTACAGTAACGCCCCAGTTCTCTTCTAGATTCGTATCAGTGCGTACTCCGTCTCGGAAGCCGCGTCGCGTTTGTGCAGTTGCCAGGAACAGCCTGCCATGGATGCCGTATTACGTAACTAGATATGCACTTAACAATGAGTTCGCATTGGGGTAAAGTGTTAATTACTGAATGACTCCAGTGATTTAGTCTCAGTTTTTGTATGTCGAATTTTCACATGTCGCCGCAGGACAGACTTTCTACCATTACTAGCGTGGCGTTTGATGAGTATTAACATCAAATTTTGGGGAGCATTCAATTTGAACATTTACATCGATAACGGTTACTGAACAGTTTCGTTATCTAGGGATAATAGGATCCACGCAATAGACTCTGAACAGCTCTGATAGTAAAATAGCTGATATGGGTATTCATTTGTCTGGAATTTTGCACTTTATCGTTTTCAGAATATAGTGGAAATTGTTATAGTAAACTGCATTTTCTATGAATCCCAGAGATCATCCTAAATCCTCAGAGTAATGAACTTCAATAATCAATAACTTTATTCTCCATCAGAGTGGGCACAGTGAACTTTAATTGCAAGCATCACGTTTTGCTAATCACCTTCTGGTTGCCAACATTGTAGTTAGAGAGCTTGTGTTGAGAACGGCAATACAAATAGAAATAATAACATTATTTTCCACCTGCCCCCCCCCCCCCCCACACAAATTGGAGTGTGAGAGACAATTGCAGTGTGAGAAACAGTTGCAGTGTGAGAGAAAGAAAGGGACACAGTAGCAGTGGAAGAACATAGTTGACAGTGACAGAACAGTGCTAAGAAGAGAGTGGAGGAGGAAGTGCCAGTGGCGGGGGAGGGGGAATAAATAGAAAGTGGAAGTGAGTGAGAGCCAGTGATAATGAGAGAGAGAATATGATAATGAGAACGAGGAAGAGAGAGATAATGACAGTGTGAAGAGACAGTAGGAAGGAAGGAAGGAAGGAATGAGATAGCACCAGTAAGAGAGAGCAACATGGAGACAGTGACAGCGAGAGGAGACTATATTATTAGGACAGAACGAAAGAGACAGTGGCTGTGACACAGGGGACAATGAGTGAGAGACGCGAAGAGATGATGGCAATGAAGTGAGTGAGAAAGGGCAGCTGGCAGTGGATGGCAATGAGCGGCTTACACTGATGGACCAGTCGTGTGGGCGAATTACAGTTAGGGGAGCTCGTGGGAGGGAGAGGTGACTTGCATGTTAAAAAGAGAGCGAATATGTTTACATACCAAAATTTTTGGGAAAATTTTAAAGACCTGAGGAAGGCAGAAAGTGGCAACTGGTATCCCACTTTTCAGTGAGAGTCTTTTAAATAAACAAGAGCATTTTCGCATTTTTCCGCTGGTATTTTATTTAACTTACTTGAAAATTACTGAAAAGGAGCACCTGCTAGATCATAGAGTAACAAGGGATGTTTTTGCACTCCAAGTCCCACTTCTGGCACGAGTCAGTTATCTTAGCTAAATCATTTTGTAGCTAGTTTCGATCTATTGTTGCATCACTCAATGGTAAATTACGGTACAATCTACAATCAGTCTGTTATTTATCTACAGTGTTCGCCAGGAAACGTAGTTAACATTGGGCTTCTTTTTCTTGTAGGTTTTACTTACATGGTGACGATTAGTGAACTATACTTTATTCATCATGTAAACGTCACTACAGGTAATCGGATCTAGGTTATGACATATTCGATATGCCTACCATCATTGGCGATGATGTTGCCCGAACGAATAGCGAAATTCTGCGTGACCCGCTGAAGTGTCGGAACATCGATGACGTCGATGACCTCCTGAATGGCGGTTTCCAGCTCAACAATGGTTTTTGGGTTATTGCTGTACACCTAGTCTTAAATATAGCCCCACAAAAAGGAGTCGCCCATGTTCAGATACGGATAATATGGCGGACAGTAGATGCCCATGCGCCGGCCGCGGTGGCCGAGCAGTTCTAGGCTCTTCAGTCCGGAACCGCGCGACTGCTACGGTCGCAGGTTCGAATCCTGCCTCAGGCATGGATGTGTGTGATGTCCTTAGGTTAGTTAGGTTTAAGTAGTTCTAAGTTCTGGGGGACTGATGACCTCAGATGTTAAGTCCCATAGTGCTCAGAGCCATTTGAACCATTTGATGCCCATGCCAGTGGCCTCTGGATACACCAGAGCCAGAATGCGGTTCCCAAAGTACTCCTCCAGGACATCAAACCCTCTCCTGCTTTGATGGGGTCGAGCTCCCTCTTGTCTGAACCCCGTGTTGACAAAATCAGGGTCACTTTGGATAATGGGTATAAAATCATCTTCCAAAACATTCACATACCGCTCAGTAGTCACTGTCATCAAGGAATATCACACCGACTGTTCTGGCACACAGTCGCCCGTTGAGGGTGAAGAGACTTCTCGATCGCGAAATGCGGATTCTCAATTCCCCAAATGCACCAATTTTGCTTATTGAAGAACCCGACCAAATGAAAGTGGGTTTTGTCGCTAAACCATACCATGCATGAGCATACTAATTCCCATAATTCTCCGGCGGCCAACCATGCAGTTTGAATGTCCTAACGCAAACCGTTCGGAACTTATGACGATTTTATTTCATACGGTTCAATAACTGTCACCCTGTATTAGGTATATACGGTACAGTAGAAAGTATATGTGATTGAATATCTGGCTGGTTTTGGGGTACATAGTTTGCGAAATTCAGTACACATGGCTTCCACCTGTGCTGTAGCTGGGTTCCGAGTCGAACTGAGTTTTGATGATAGACACGGGTCCATCATTCCTTGCTGATTCAGTTCTCTGCCAAAGTTCATCTATTACAGTGGCTGGGGAGTGGTCTCTTACCAGATGTTTTCAACTTGTGAGACATCTGAACAACATGCTGCACAGAGCAACAGTTGAACATCCTCTCTTCTGAGGTGGGTAAGCAAACACTGGCGACATGCGGTCTCGTGTTATCTTTTTGAAAAATAAGATCACACGAATCTTGAAGACAAAGCACAGCCACCAGCTTCAGCTCGTCAGAAAAGGAGCGACTGTTGTCCATATTACCGGCTCTGCGAACGAGAGGTGATCCTGGCCAAGGTTGAGTGTGGCAAACACAAAGACAACCAGCAGATATTCTCTCGCCATGTGCGGGTGGGCGTTATCTTGCTATAATGTAAGCCCAAGATGGCTTGCCTTGAAAGGCAACAAAACGGGGCATAGAATATCATTGATGTTCTACTGTGCTGTAAGGGTACCGCAGATGACAACGAAAGCGGTCTTCCTATGAAAAGAAATGACATCCCCAACTATTACTCCTGGTTGTCGACCTGTATGATAGGTGAGACTGAGGCTGCTATCTCACTGCTGTCTTTGCTGTCTTTGGCGTCTCCAGACACATCTGTAGCCTACAATCGCTTTGACTGCAGTGGAATTGTCTTCTGTGATGAGTGCGGCTTCGAACTGGGTCCTGATGACCACCAGAGGCACGTCTGGAGATGCCCCAGACAGTGATGGAGTATCAATCCAACTGGCGCCTGCCATACGTTCCATCAGACAAGAATGATGGTCGGAAGTGCCATTTCTTTTCATAACAAGTTTGGTTGTCATCCGTGGCATCCCTACAGCACAGCAGTACGTCAGCAACATTCTACGCCCAGTTTAGTTGACCTTCATGGCAAGCCATCATGGGCTTACACTTCAGCATGACAAGCCCATCTGCACACACTGAAAAATTCTCCTTCTGTTCTTCGTGCCTGCCAAACCCTATCTTGGCGAAGAAGGTCTCTGGAACTCTCCCTAATTGAGAACGTTTGGAGCACCATGGGAAGGGCCTTCCAACCATCTTGGGATTTTGATGGTCTAATGCACCAGTTGGACAGAATTTAGCATGATGTCCTTCAAACATCCAACAACTCTATCGGTCACTGAAATTAAACTCCGCCTGAACAGGCCATTAAGGCCCAACGGTACTGACCAGCCGCCGTGTCATCCTCAGCCCACAGGCATCACTGGATACTGATATGGAGGGGCATGTGGTCGGCACAGCGCTCTCCTGGTCGTGTGTCAGCTTGCAAGACTGGAGCCGCTACTTCTCAATCAAGCAGTTCCTCAGTTTGCCTCACAAGGGCTGAGTGCACCCCACTTGCCAACATTGCTCGGCAGATCGGATGGTCACCCATCCAAGTTCTAGCCCAGCCCGACAGCGCTTAAGGTCGGTGATGTGATGGGAACCGGTGTTACCACTGCAGCAAGGCCGTTCTATCAGACAATGCCAAGCCAAATAACTGCTCTCAAGGGGGTCAGAGGTGCACCAAAAAGTTACTGAGGTGCTCAATTTGTGAAGCTGTTTTTCTCGAAAAAATCATCCAATTTTTTCTAAAATTTTAGTCATTTGTTTGCCTGTACATGAAAATGTCGTCTACCAATTTCCTTTTCATTCAGATAAATTCTTTGTGGTGCATCTTTTCTTTTTCCTAGATTGTATGTGCGATGCAGATAGAGTTAATCTTGTGAATGAGTTGCATATGCATTTCATCCTAATCTGACATTAGTTTCATGCTGCCTTCTCGGTGTCGCAATTTTAGTGGCCAGTTCGGTAGGTCAAGAACAAAAAACACACTAAATTTTAGTACGCGAGATATAACTGTGTGCGTCACCAAATGAGTCAGTGACAGCATACTATTCTCTTGTTGACAGGAAGTGAAGCAACTGGTAAATGTAGTTTAAAGTAAAATTGTGTAGCTCTCTCGTTACAGAGTTCGGGAGCTTCTTGTGTGAGATACTCCAGTGTAGAGGTGTATATCTCTAGGGCTAAGATAGATAATGCCTACAGGAAAATTAAAGAGACCTTTGGAGAAAAGAGAACCACTCGCATGAATATCAAGAGCTCAGATGGAAACCCAGTTCTAGGCAAAGAAGGGAAAGCAGAAAGGTTGAATGAGTATGTAGAGGGTCTATACAGGGGCGATGTTCTTCAGGACAATATTATGGAAATGGGAGAGGACGTAGCTGAGGATGAAATGGGTGATATGGTACTGCGTGACGAGTTTGACAGAACACTGAAAGACCTAAGTCGAAACAAGGCCCCGGGAATAGACAACATTCCATTAGAACTACTGCAGCTGTGTGAGAGCCAGCCCTGACAAAACTCTACCATCTAGTGAGCAAGATGTATGAGACAGGCGAAACACTCTCAGTCTTCAAAAAGAATATAATAATTCCAATCCCAAAGAAATCAGGTGTTGACAGATGTGAAAATTACCGAACTATCAGTTTAATAAGCCACGGCTTCAAAATACTAACACGAATTCTTTACAGACGAATGGAAAAACTGGTAGAAGCCGACCTCGGGGAAGATCAGTTTGCATTCCGTAGAAATGTTGGAACACGTGAGGCAATACTGACCGTACGACTTATTTTAGAAAATAGATTAAGGAAAGGCAAACCTACCTTTCTAGGATTTGTAGATTTAGAGAAAGCTTTTGACAGTGTTGACTGGAATACTCTCTTCCAAATTCTCCAGGTGGCAGGGGTAAAATACAGGGAGCGAAAGGCTATTTACAATTTGTACAGAAACCAGATGGCAGAGTCGAGGGGCATGAAAGAGAAGCAGTGGTTGGGAAGGGGGTGAGACAGGGTTGTAGCCTATACCCGATGTTATTCAATCTGTATATGGAGCAAGCAGTAAAGGAAACAAAAGAAAAATTCGGAGTAGGAATTAAAATCCGTGGAGAAGAAATAGAAACTTTGAGGTTCGCCGATGACATTGTAATTCTGTCAGAGACAACAAAAGACTTAGAAGAGCAGTTGAACGGAATGGACTGTGTCTTGAAAGGAGGGTATAAGATGAGCATCAACAAAAGCAAAACGAGGATAATGGAATGTAGTCGAATTAAGTCGGGTGATGCTGCGGGACTTAGATTAGGAAATGAGACACTTAAAGTAGTAAAGGAGTTTTGCTATTTGGGGAGCAAAATAACTGATGATGGTCGAAGTAGAGAGGATATAAAATGTAGACTGGCAATGGCAAGGAAAGCGTTTCTGAAGAAGAAAAATTTGTTAACATCGAGTATAGATTTAAATGTCAGGAAGTCGTTTCTGAAAGTGAAACATGGACGATAAATATTTTGGACAAGAAGAGAATAGAAGCTATCGAAATGTGGTACTACAGAAGAATGCTGAAGATTAGATGGGTAGATCACATAACTAATGAGGAGGTATTGAATAGAATTGGGGAGAAGAGAAGTTTGTGGCACAAGTTGACTAGAAGAAGGGATCGGTTGGTAGGACATGTTCTGAGGCGTCAAGGGATGATCAATTTAGTATTGGAGGGCAATGTGGAGGGTAAAAATCGTAGAGGGAGACCAAGAGATGAGTACACTAAGCAGATTCAGAAGGATATAGGTTGCAGTAGGCACTGGGAGATGAAAAAACTTGCACAGGGTAGAGTAGCACGGAGAGCTGCATCAAACCAGTCTCTGGGCTGAAGACAGCAACAACAACAACACTGCAGTGTCCTGTTTCCCGCGCAGAGCGCCCGGCCCGCTAGCAGCGCCACACGGGAGCAGCAGCAGCAGCAGCAGCAGCAGAGCAGCGGCGGGCATGGCGACGACGAAGCGGCTGTACGTGTTCGCGACGTTCTGGCTGGCGTGCGCCGCCACGGCGCTGGTGGTGGCCGCCTTCTCCACAGGCGCCTGGCTCACGGCGGAGCTGCTGCCGCCGGACTCACAGTTCGGGCTGCAGGGAGACATCAACTACGGCCTCTACACCGGCTCCTTCCGCAGGCGCGCCCAGGGCGACCTCGGCGGCACCACCGCCCAGTCCACCATATACAGTGAGTACACGCGGCTCGCGCCAGATAACGCCGCGCCCCTGTGAGCGCTGCGCGTTTGCATCCCCACAGCTACACTACTGGCCATTAAAATTGCTACACCACGAAGACGACGAGCTACAGACGCGAAATTTAACCGACAGGAAGAAGATCCTTATCAGACCATTCACACAGGGCTGGCGCGGGTGGCGACACCTACAACGTGCTGACACGGGGAAAGTTTCCAACCGATTTCTCATACACAAACAGCAGTTGACCGGCGTTGCCTGGTGAAACGTTGTTGTGATGCCTCGTGTAAGGAGGAGAAATGCGTACCATCACGTTTCCGATATTGGTAAAGGGCGGATTGTAGCCTATCGCGATTGCGGTCTATCGTATCGCGACATTGCTGCTCGCATTGGTCGAGACGCAATGACTGTTAGCAGAAAATAGAATCGGTGGGTTCAGGAGGGTAATACGGAACGCCGTGCTGGATCCCAACGGCCTCGTCTCACTAGCAGTCGAGATGACAGGCATCCGCACAGTTGTAACTGATCGTGCAGCCATGCCTCGATCCCTGAGTCAACAGATGGGGACGTTTGCAAGACAACAACCATCTGCACGAACAGTTCAACGACGTTTGCAGCAGCATGGACTATCAGCTCGGAGACAATGGCTCCGGTTACCCTTGACGCTGCGTCACAGACAGGAGCGCCTGCAATGGTGTACTCGACGACGAACCTGGGTGCACGAATGGCAAAACGTCATTTTTTGGGATGAATCCAAGTTCTGTTTATAGCATCATGATGGTTGCATCCGTGTTTGGCGACATCGCGGTGAACGCACATTGGAAGCGTGTATTTGTCATCGCCATACTGGCGTAGCACCTGCCGTGATGGTATGGGGTGCTATTGGTTACACCTCTCGGCCACCTCTTCTTCGCATTGACGGCACTGCTTGAACAGTGGACGTTACATTTCAGATATGTTACGACCCGTGGCTCTACCCTTCATTTGATACCTGCGAAACCCTGCATTACAGCAGGATAATGCACGGCCGCATGTTGCAGGTCCTGTACGGGCCTTTGTGGATACAGAAAATGTTCGACTGTTGCCCTGGCCAGCACATTCTCCAGATCTCTCACCAATTGAAAACTTCTGTTCAATGCTGGCCGAGCAACTGGCTCGTCACAATACGCCAGTCACTACTCTTGATGAACTGTGGTATCGTGTTGAAGCTGCATGAGCAGCTGTACCTGTACACGCCGTCCAATCTCTGTTTGACTCAATGCCCAGACGTATGAAGGCCGTTATTACGGCCAGAGGTGGTTGTTCTGGGTACTGATTTCTCAGGATCTATGCACCGCAATTGCGTGAAAATGTAATCACATGTCAGTTCTAGTATAATATATTTGTCCAATGAATACCCGTTTATCATCTGCATTTCTTCTTGGTGTAGCAATTTTAATGGCCAGTAGTGTAGTTAAGGGGCAGCCACTTCAGCCGACTATCACCTGCCTACCTACGCACTTCGAGCCTTCTAGTCGCTGTCTCTGTACTGCACAGTGTAGCACCACAGGTTTCACACACACACTGGACTCCATTCAGGAGGATGAGGGCTCGAACACGTGTCCCGACATCCCGATCTAGGTTCTTAGTGATTTCCCTTAATTGCTTCAAGCAAATGCCGGGATGGTTCCTTTGAAAGGGCACGGCTCACTTGCCTTCCCATCCTTCCCTAATCCACTGGAACCGACGACCTCACCATTTGGTCCCTTTCCCAAATCGACTAGCCAACCAATTTCGCCCACCGGAGGTGTGAGGAAAGTTCATCATAATTAGCTACTACAGATAAGAAGTGATCTCTGTATACTCGGTTTGAACTTGTCAGCGGGTCCCATGACGTCATCTCCAATCTTACCATCTCACAGACTCTATTCACTGGCCTTCACCGCACTACCCATTTAACTGAAAAATCGTCAGTTGAGTTTGTTGCCAGTTACAAGTGTACTATTAAACTAAACTAAACTCGGTCCAAACAGGCGATGGAACGCCCAAAGGTACCGACCAGCCACCGTGTCATCCTCAGCCCACAGGCATCGCTGGATGCGAATACGGGGGGGGGGGGGCATGTGGTCAGCACACCGCTCTCCTGTCAGTATGTCAGTTTACGAGAGTGTGGAGCTGCTACTTCTCAATCAAGTAGCTCCTCAGTTTGCCTCACAATGGCTGAGTGCACCCCACTTGCTGACAGCGCTCGGCAGACCGGTTGGTCACCCGTCCGAGTTCTAGCCCAGCCCGACAGTGCTTACGGTTGGTGATCTGACGGGAACCGGTGTTACCACTGCGGCAAGGTCGTTGGCACAAGTGTACTGTACCATCGCAAGAAGGTGAGCAACCACACAGATTCGCAAGTGTAACTGGGAAATTACGGCGTGGCCACTATGCACGAAACCTTTGGTAAGTGCAGTGACAGTACAGTGACTGATCACTTACCAATGAATATTGTTCAGTTTATACATTCATTATGAACATTCCAACAACAAGAAAGAGTTCTGCGTCACAAATGGAAGTTGGTGGGCGAGTTTCTGTATCTGGAAGATCATGATTACTTAGACTTCACTCCAGTCGCATAAGAATGACGCTAGTAGCACCAGTATGGATCAGATTTGCTTCAAATACATGCTGTAACAGTCGTGAGCGTTAGTTATCTTTGAGACAGGACCTGGTGAGTTAATGTTAGTCAACAATGCCTTTAAGGCTAGAAAGACGCCACTGTTAACACCTCACTGAGTTTGAACAAAGCCGTGTAGTATGGCTACGAGAAGCTGGATGTTCCTTCTGTGATACTACAAAGAAGATTTTGCAGGAATGTAGCTACTGTACATGACTTCTGGCAGCGGTGGCCACGAGAATGTATGGTCGCAAGAAAACCGACCCCAGCCAGCCGCATGGCACTACCGAGAGGGAAGACCATCGTGTTGCAACTACAGCAGCAATTTAGGAGCACTTGGCACCACAGAGACACGATGATGATGATGATGATGATGATGATGATGATGAGGTCCCATACTCCGAGGAGCGTAGGGGACGATGTGGGAGACCCGCACCGCTGTATTAGGCAAGGTCCTAGTGGAGGTGGTTTGCCATTGCCTTCCTCCAACCGTAATGGGGATGAATGATGATGATGAAGACGACACTACAACACCCAGTCATCTCGAGGTGGGAAAAATCCCTAACCCCGTCGGGAATCTAACCTGGGAACGCTACCGCAAGACCACGAGCTCACGGAGACACAACGAACTGTATTGAATTGAATTTTATTTGGTCCTGTAAAATTACATTGAATACAGTAAATGTACGTGTAATATAGGACATGTCAAAGTAGTAACATTCATTATCACTTACTTTTCTACCCCTTTAGTTTACATTTTTACATAATTGATAATGAATAACGATATATACAAATTTAATGGCATAAGTATTCTGCAATACTGTAAAACTGTTTTTCAATTAGATAGTCTTTAAGTTTCTTTGGAAAGTCATTGTCAAGTACACTATCTTGCAGGGTTTTAGGCAGACTTCTTAGTAGTCTGATACCAGAGTACTGGGGTCCTTTTTCTAGCATTGTCAGTCGGTGAAGTATGCTCCGTACTTCATTCTTCCTTCTTGTATTGTGGGTGTGTACACTAGCATTTGTAATCCAGTCTTCACTACCTTTTGTGATGTACATTATTGTTTAGTATATATACAATGATGAAAAAGTTAAGAGACCTAACTTCTTGAAACAGTTTCTGCACGTTTCAGAGGCCTTTCTTCTTAAAATAGTCCTAATTGCTTTTTTTTTTGTAATGTGAACACTTGTTTTGTCTCTTGTTTGTTTGAGTTTCCCCACACAGTCACTCCACACTGTAAGTAAGGTTCGAAAAGTCCATGATACACTGTACACAGAAAGTTCTTGTCTGAATACTGTGATAGCTGCATCATTAAGAATATGACAGAGCTCAGTTTCTTACAGACATTACTAATATGTTTTTTTTTTCATTTCAATTGATTATCCACACGAATACCTAAGAATCTAGCAGATTCTACTTCTTCCAACCTTGTTCCATCAACCTCTAAATCCATGTCTACGGCCTTCTCCTTGTTTTTAAACACTGCATACATAATCTTTTTTAGATTTATAACCAGTTCATTTTCCAACAGCCATTGAGCTGTGATATTTTCAGATACGTATGCTCTTCTCTCAAGCTGTTCCATATTTGGTTCACTATTTAGTGTTGTCATGTCATCAGCATACGATACTGTTAGAAAACCGGTTATTTCAAGGACATCCCAGACCCAAACGTCCTGTAGCGTGCATTCTGCTGACACCAAACCGTCGCCATTTGCCACTTCTGTGGTGTCAAGCGAGAGCCCATTGGAGGCCAGAGTGGAGAGTCGTTGTGTTTTCTAATGAAAGCTGCTTCTGACACCCAGTGACAGTGATGACTGTGCCTGGGTTAGGAGGAGGTCAGTTGAGGACCTGCCTCCAACACACTGGGCCTACACCTGGGTTTATGATAAGGGGTGCGATTTTGTAAGAGACCAGGAGCACTCTTGCGGTCGTCCCACAAATGCTGACTGCAAATTTGTACGTCAGTGTGGTGATTCGACCTTTCGTGTTGCCATTCACGAACAGACTCCCAGGGGGTGTTTTCCAGCAGGATAAGGCTCACTAAGATACCGCTGTTGTCGTGCTCTACAGAATGTCAACATGTTGCCTTGGCCTACTCGATCACCAGATCCATCTCTGATGGAGCGCATATCGGAAATCATCCGACGACAGCTGCAGCTCCATCCACAAACAGCATTAACCGTCCCTGTGTTGACAGACCAAGTGCAACAGGCACGGAAGTCCATCCTACAAACTGACATCTGGCACGTGTATAACACAATGCATGCACGTTTGCATGCTTTCATGCAACCTCCTGGAGGATACAGTAGTTATTAATGTACCAGCATTTCACATTTGCAATGAGTTACTTCGCGCATACGTTAGCCTGCGATCTTGCAGTGTGAATGACGTAAATATTTTAGCTAGACAAATGTATTCCCGAAATTCCATTGCTCTACATTAAATATTTTTTGGTGTTGCTATTTCTTCTGGCAGTTTGCATATACACACATCCAATAAGTTTTGCATCACCTCGCTTCCGAGAGTTCTGGAACCCGTACAGGAAATTGCAATAGAGATCAACATAAACATGATTTCCTACACATTGCATGTTATATCACCATACAATGAGAACTTCAGAGGTGATGGTCCAGACTGCAGTACACTCCGGCACCCCTAATACACAATAACATGTCCTCTTGCATTGATGCATGCCTGTATTCGTCATGGTATACTATCCACAAGTTCATCAAAGCACTGTTGATCCAGATTGTTCCACTCCTCAATGGCGATTCAGCGTAGATCCCTCAGGTTATTTGGTGGGTCACGTCGTCCATAAACAGCCCTTTTCAATCTATCCCGTGCATGCTTGACAGGGTTCATGTCTGAAGAACATGCTAGCCACTCTAGTCGAGCAATGTCGTTATCCAGAAGGAAGTCATTCACAAGATGTACACGATAGGGGCGCAAATTATCGTCCATGAAGACGAACGCCTCGCCAATATGCTGCTACCGATATGATTGCACTGTCGGTCGGAGGATGGCATTCAAGTATCGAACAGCCATTACAGCGCCTCCCATGACCACCAGCGGCGTACGCCGGCCCCACATAATACCAACCCAAAACGGCAAGGAACCTCCACCTTGCTGCACTCGCTGGACAGTGTGTCTAAGACGTTCAGCCTGACCGCGTTGCTTCCAAACACGTCTCCGACGATTGTCTGGTTGAAGGCATATGCGACAGTCATCGGTGCCTGAGGGGACCATTCAGCATGTTGTTGGGCCCATCAATACCGCGCTGCATGGTGTCATGGTTGCAAAGATGGACCTCGTCATGGACGTCGGAAGTGAAGTTGCGCATCATGCAGCCCATTGCGAACAGTTTGAGTCGTAACACGACGTCCTGCGGCTGCACGAAAAGCATTATTCATCATGGTGATGTCGCTGTCAGGGTACCTCCGAGTCATAACCTGTAAGTAGATATCATCCACTACAGTAGTAGCCCTCGGGCAGCCTGAGCGAGGCATGTCACCGACAGTTGCTGTCTCTCTGTATCTCCTCCATGTCTGAACAACATCGCTTTGGTCACTCCGAGACGGCTGCACACTTCCCTTGTTGAGAGCCCTTCCTGGCACAAAGTAACAATGTGGATGCGATCGAACCGCGGTATTGACCATCTAGGCATGGTTAAACTACAGACAACACGAGCAGAGTACAACCGTCCTGGTGGAATGACTGGAACTGATCGGCTGTCGGACCCCCTCCGTCTAATAGGCGGTGCTCATGCACGGTTGTTTACATCTTTTGGCGGGCTTAGTGACATCTCTGAACAGTCAAAGGGACTGTGTCTGTGATACAATATCCACAGTCAACATCTACCTACAGGAGTTCTGGCAATGCAAAACTTTTTTTGATAGGGTGGTCCATTGATAGTGACCAGGCCAAATATCTCACGAAATAAGCATCAAACGAAAAAACTACAAAGTACGAAACACGTCTAGCTTGAAGGGGGAAACCAGATGGCGCTATGGTTGGCCCGCTAGATGGCGTTGCCATAGGTCAAACGGATATCAACTGCGTTCTTTTAAATAGGAACCCCCATTTTTCATTACATATTCGTGTAGTACGTAAAGAAATGTGAATGTTTTAGTTGGACCACTTTTTTCGCTTTGCGATAGATGGCGCTGTAATAGTCAGAAACGTATAAGTACATGGTATCACGTAACATTCCATCAGGGCGGACGGTATTTGCTTTGTGATACATTACTCGTGTTAAAATGGACCGTTTACCAATTGCGGAAAAGGTCGATATCGTGTTGATGTATGGCTATTGTGATCAAAATGCCCAACGGGCGTGTGCTATGTGTGCTGCTCGGTATCCTGGACGATATGATCCAAGTTTCCGGACCGTTCGCTGGATAGTTACATTATTTAAGGAAACAGGAAGTGTCCAGCCACATGTGAAACGTCAACCACGACCTGCAACAAATGATGATGCCCAAGTAGGTGTTCTAGCTGCTGTGGCGGCTAATCCGCACTTCAGTAGCAGACAAATTGCGCGAGAATCGGGAATCTCAAACACGTCGGTGTTGAGAATGCAACATCAACATCGATTGCACCCGTACCATATTTGTATGCATCAGGAATTGCATGGCGACGACTTTGAACGTCGTGTACAGTTCTGCCACTGGGCACAAGAGAAATTACGGGACGATGACAGACTTTTTGCACGCGTTCTATTTAGCGACGAAGCGTCATTCACCAACAGCGGTAACGCAAACTGGCCTAATATGCACTATTGGGCAACGGAAAATCCACGATGGGTGCGAAAGTGGAACATCAGCGATCTTGGCGATTTGATGTATGGTGCGGCATTATGGGAGGAAGGATAATTGGCCCCATTTTATCGATGGCAATCTAAATGGTGCAATGTATGCTGATTTCCTACGTAATGTTCTACCGATGTTACTGCAAGATGTTTCACTGCATGACAGAATGGCGATGTACTTCCAACATGATGGACGTCCGGCACATAGCTCGCGTGCAGTTGAAGCGGTATTGAATAGCTTATTTCATGACAGGTGGATTGGTCTTTGAAGCACTATACCATGGCCCGCACATTCACCGGATCTGACGTCCCCGGATTTCTTTCTGTGGGGAAAGTTGAAAGATATTTGCTATTGTGGTCCACCGACAACACCTGATAACATGCGTCAGCACATTGTCAATGCATGTGCGAACATTACGGAAGGCGAACTACTCGCTGTTGAGAGGAATGTCGTTACACGTATTGCCAAATGCATTGAGGTTGACGAACATCATTTTGAGCATTTATTGCATTAATGTGGTATTTACAGGCAATCACGCTGTAACAGCATGCGTTCTCAAAAATGATAATTTCACAAAGGTACACGTGTCACATTGGGACAACCGAAATAAAATGTTCAAACGTACCTACGTTTTGTATTTTAATTTAAAAAAACCTACCTGTTACCAACTGTTCGTCTAAAATTGTGAGCCATCTGTTTGCGACTATTACAGCGCCATCTTTCACAAAGCGAAAAAAGTGGTCCAACTAAAACATTCATATTTCTTTACGTACTACACGAATATGTAATAAAAAATTGGGGTTAAAAACGCACTTGATATCCGTTTGACCTATGGCAGCGCCATCTAGCGGGCACACCATAACGCCATCTGGTTTCCCCCTTAAGCTAGACGAGTCTCGTTCTTTGTAGTTTTTTTGTTTAGTATACTGTATAAGTTAACTGAAAGAAATATGCAGAGAGACGAACATAGATGACAATAATTACACTGGAGTCACTGTGATTTGTGATGGGCCCTGGACATTACAAAAGTCGGTACATGGTTCTTAATATGGTGTGTGACCACCAAGGACGGCGATTGACGCTCTGCATCAAGCTCCCATGCCGGTCACAGTATAAAGGAGTTCTTGTGGTGCACTGACTACTGCTGGATGGTCATCAGTGTAACACATCTTCCCAACGCATCCACATGTGCTAGAGTTGATTTAAGTCAGGGAAATGGCAGGCCAGTCCATGCGCCGAATGTCCTCTTGTTCTGAGAGCTCCTCCACCTGCAGGGATCAGTATCGTCACACACTGCCATCCGTAAAAATGAATTTAGTGCTGAATGGGCCCCTCAAAGACGCGCATGGGGAAGGAGTACAGTGTCACAAGGAAGATGACTGGTGAGTGTACCTCGTACGCCCGTGGAGCAGTTTGCCTCCTCACAAGGTATCACCTGGACCACCAAACGATCATGCCCGGTAATATCCCTGCGTGTGTTGAGTGTTTCCACCTCTCACTGTATGAGCGTGTGTCCAGAGTCACTACTCAGACTGAATCTGCTCTTAACTGAGGAGAGCAAGCAACCCCAGCCGTCTGTTGTCTAGTCTCTACGCTCTAAACACCATTGCAAACGGTGCTGCCTACATGTTGGTGTCAGCAGAACGTAATGTACTGGTCATCGGGTGAAGAGCCCTTCCCTATGCACTCGCCATGCCACTGTGAAGCGTGTGGTTGAGTGCATTTCAGCCCTGTTAAATGTGGTTCCAATTGCACCCCTTTTGCACAATGTTGCGGTCACCTGCTGCTGTAGTCGACTACCTACTCTCCATCGGGGTGTGATGCAAGTGGTTCAGAACATTCTCCGTGCACTTGAAACAATGTTGTGATCAATATGACACTCCTGGGCTAGAATGGTCACATTTCATCCTCATCTCAGTTTCCCGATGATTCTTCCACATTGGAAGTTACCCAGATGTTGCCTCCGGACCGTGTTGTAATAAAGAACACTACCACCAGAGTGCACTGTAACAGCTCACTGATTCACACACACTGTCTTCTTTTCCTGTTCCTTCAACTGTCTTTTCCTGTTCCTTCAACTGTCTCGCGTTGTGGGGCCGGACCCCATTGCCCCGGTAGTCTTGCTAGTCTCACGCCGTGTGACGTCCGACTTGCAGTGCACGACTGGGGGCATCTGGCAACATATTGCTGCACTTTCATTCATTTCCACCAAGTTGTTAATGTCTTACAAGGGTCGTTCAATAAGTAATGCCCCACATTTTTTTTTTAAAAAAAAGCCATTGACATACGTAGACAAACGTTGTTGTTGGTGCTTCACATTTGATGTTCGTTCTGTACGCTGGTGAAGTTTCGAACCGTTCTGGCAGATGGCAGAGCCGTAGTACGACGTCAAAATGGCGTCTACATACGACTCACGTTACAAGCAGGTTGCTGTTACTGAATTATTGTGTGCAGAAAAAGAAATCGTGGTGAACATCCATAAACGTTTGTGTGCAGAGTATGGTGATCCTGCAGTTAATGGGAACACAGTTGGGCGATGGGTAAAGAAATTTACAGCCTGAGGAAATGCGGGAACAGAAGTCTATGATAAGCCATGCTCAGGACGTCCTGTCACAGCCACTGCTCTAGACATGCTGAATCGTGCGTATGCCATTATTTGTGCCGACCGGTGCATCACAATTCGACAATTGGCTCTACAGTTGTCGGTCAGCACTTGAAATGAGTCTGCAATGATCTAAGCTCTTGGATATTCTAAGAGGTGCTCACAATGGGTTCCACGAATGCTCACAGCAGACCACAAGATTCAAAGAAAGGCCATTTCATTTGAATTGTTGGAGCGTTTTCAGACCGACGGAGTGGCCTTTCTGCCACAGAGCCGTGCAGGGTAGCCGCATGGTCTAGGGTGCCTTGCCATGGATCTCGTTTCTCCCCTCGTCGGAGGTTCAAGTCCTCCCTCGGGCATGGATGTATGTGTTGTCCTTAGTAGATTGAATAGCGTGTAAACCTAGGGACTGATGACCTCAGCAGTTTGGTCCCATAGGAAGTTACCACAAATCTCCAAATTTTCTGTCACAGTTCTTCACGGTAGAGGAAGCTGAGTGCACCACTTTTCGCTGGAAACAAAAAGGAGTGGCATCATCCTCATTCGCCACACAAGAAGAAATTCAAGACAACCCCCTGTGCTGGAAAACTCATGGTGACAGTCTTCTGGGATTTAGATGGCGTCATTCTCGTGGGTGTGATGCCAAGAGGGTCAACCATCAAGTCGGGGGCAGACGTGAAGACTCTGAATAAACTCAAGAACCATTTCCAACGTGTTCCATCAGACAAGAATCCACCAGAAATCTTGCTCCAACACGATAACGCACGCCTACACATAAGTTTGAGGATAGGGAACACATCGCCAAATTGGACTGGACATCATTTCATCATCCGCCATACAGTCCAGGCCTTGCACCCTCGGACTTCCATCTCTTTGGGCCGCTTAATGATTCTCTACAGGGAACACACTTTAAAGATGACGAGAGTGTCAGTTGTGCAGTGAAAACATGGCTGCATCTACAGGACAAGATCTTTTACCAGCAGGGAGTAAATGCTCTTCCACAACGTTGGCGTACGGCCACAGAACGTGATGGAGACCTAATAGAAAAACAGGACATGGACAAGACGTGTTGATGTATAATTGTTACCATATTCTGACTCTTAAAAATAAATACTTTCTAAGAAAAAAATGTGGGGCATTACGTATTGAACGACTCACATATTTTACTGTATCCAGCTCGCCCATAAGTTTTGTGGTCTCCATAATTAAAGTTTCAATTTCAAAATGCTGTAGAAAGAGAACCGTTGTGCACAATTTAAGCATTTTATAACTGACACAGTGGGAAACGTCATGCAACAACAACAACAAAAAATTAACGAAATTACATCAATAGATGGCTCTGTAAGTGTCTTAAGGTAAATGGGACTGGCTACAAATGAAAGATTAATTGCAGTACTTTATGTAAGCCCATCTGCCATGGCAAGGCTGTACTACATTGAATGGAAAAAACTGATTTTCAATTGTCCTGAGACCAAAAACTGTGTAAAAATCAAAATGATAACAGCTTCCAGTTGTCGTGAGACTGGCGAATGACGTGGATAATATGCTGTCAAGCGTTTACTGCCACAGGTTGAAATCGAGAAACAGTATGTTCCATGACAGATCAGAGTGTCTCGGAGGTCACATTCAGAATGCACTGTGCAATGCGTGCCTTTGATGCAGCTACTTGTGTAATTGGAGTACTGAACACAACGTCTTTCAGATAACCCCACAGCCACAAGTCGTACAGCTTGAGGACAGTTGATCTTCATGGCCAGGCTGTAGGGAAATGATGTCTGATAATTCTAGCATATCCGAAATGCCTGTGCAGCAGCCCCTTCCACTAGCTGTGCCAAGTGCAGAGGAGCACCATCGTGTGTGTCCAGACATCGGCACTCTCGAAACATCGGAACGACGCTGGGGCGCAGATGACTCTCATACTGTTTACCGGTGACGGTGCAGGTAACAGAACTCGCACGACCTGTCTCCTCGAAAAAATGTGTCTCTGTCATAAACTATGCCATCAACTCGCACCATACAGTCACTTTTGCAGAATGAAGTGGTACCGCTTGATGTGCGTGCGGATTTTCTGTTGCCCATATTCTGTCATCCTGCATATTGTGATGTTCTTGGAGATGGAAATGAGTTTTGTCTGTCCACAGAATGTTCCTTGGTCACTCATTGTCCACTTGCACATGAGAAAGAAATTCCAGTGTGATCGTTTGTCTTGGTAGCAGGCCGCCAACTGCTGAACATGGATGATGTGTGCCTTTGAGTGTCTGGAATTTCTGCAGGTATTTCTCATTGCTATTAAAAAATGTTAACTCCCTGCCATTGAAGGTGTTGGCTTGCACATATTGTCTCTATATTTATTATAAATTATTACAGTTCATGTTAGAAACTGAAATGACCCACATTAAAATCATGTGAAGGGTAGATTTATGGACAGAACCAAGTTTCATGACATGTCACACAGTAAAATGTCATGACACAACAGTTGGAAAAACTAGACCTACATTTTCATTGGTGACGGAAGCTGGAAATTCGACAATGTGACATTCTGCAAGTAAGAACGAGTAAAGGAGCATATATTGATGGGTTAAATATTAAAGAATTTATGAAAACTTTACAAAAATGCATTGTAACATGGTAGAAAAAAAAACATACTGTGAGGGCACACATTGGCAAAATTTATGTTAGTAAAAGGAACTAAAACAAGATCACAAAAACAGGACTAAGTGGGCTCAACAGTCACTAACCTCAATTGAATGGCATCCTAATTTCAGAGTACTGGTATTCTGATCATCCAATTATTTCACTTAGTAACCTGTGGTGTCTGATGCAGGAAAATATCAACTAAATCAACAAATGTTAGATGATCTTTGTTAGTGAGGAGATTTGTCAATAATGTGGCACAAGTTCACTATAATACATAGCAGATCATAGTGAATCAGAATGGAAAAACTCTTGTGACAATTTTTGATACATAAAATGTGGTTTCATAATACATATATGTCGAATGCAATCTTTAAACTCTCAAAATCAGACACAGTTTCACACTGTTGAGCCAAAGATTGTGAACACCAGGAGTACAGCAATGTTTGTGTGTGGCATAGATTTGACAAGTCCTTGATAGATGGAGGTACATGGCACCAGATGCCCACATGCAAGTGATGCAGTCCCAGTAGATTATGGGCAGGTAATCTACATCTACATCTACATTTATACTCCGCAAGCCACCCAACGGTGTGTGGCGGAGGGCACTATACATGCCACTGTCATTACTTCCCTTTCTTGTTCCAGTCGCGTATGGTTCGCGGGAAGAATGACTGCCGGAAAGCCTCTGTGTGTGCTCGACTCTCTCTAATTTTACATTCGTGATCTCCTTGGGAGGTATAAGTTGGAGGAAGCAATATATTCGATACCTCATCCAGAAACGCACCCTCTCAAAACCTAGATAGCAAGCTACACCGTGATACAGAGCGCCTCTCTTGCAGAGTCTGCCACTTGAGTTTGCTAAACATCTCCGTAACACTATCACACTTACCAAATAACCCTGTGACGAAACGTGCTGCTCTTCTTTGGTTCTTCTCCACCTCCTCTGTCAACCTGACCTGGAACGGATCCCACACTGATGAGCAATACTCAAGTGTAGGTTGAACGAGTGTTTTATAGGCCACCTCCTTTGTTGATGGACTACATTTTCTAAGGATTCTCCCAATGAATCTCAACCTGGCACCCACCTTACCAACAATTAATTTTATATGATCATTCCACTTCAAATTGTTTTGTACGTACACTCCCAGATATTTTACAGAAGTAACTGCTACCAATGTTTGTTCCATTATCACATAATCATACAATAAAGGGTCCTTCTTCCTATGTAATTTGTGGGTGTGGAGCTGGCACCCAGCAGTGTCCGAGATGTGTATTGCATCAGTGTCAGAACAGGTGGGTTTGGTTACTAAGTTCACTATAATGGTGCTCAAACCACTGTAGAATGATTCTGGCCTTGTGACATGGATAGTCATCTTGTTGGGAGATGCCATCACCACCAGGCAAGACATCAAGCAACAAGGGATGCAGGTGGTTCTCAACTGCCTGGTGCCTTCAATTTTTTTTCTATCACAGGTTCCATGGAAGCCCAGGTGAATACCATCCATAACATCGGCGTGCGTCTATGCCACAGTGTGTATTCTGAGCAGCTGTTTGCTTGGGTGACAACACGTCTGAACACGACCAACTACCTGGTGTAATAAGAAATGTGTTTCTTCTGATCAGATGACATATTTCCACTGATCCACAATCCAATCTCGATGACTTCATGCACAGTGCAATTGTGATTGACCACACCACAGGATCTACATCTACATTTGCGTTTACATGGATACTCTACAAATCACATTTAAGTGCCTGGCAGAGGGTTCATCAAACCACCTTCACAATTCTCTATTATTACAATCTCATATAGCCTGCAGAAAGATCCAATGCCCATACTTTCTGTACGAGCTTTGATTTCCCTTATTTTATAATGGTGATTGTTTCCCTTTTGTAGGTTGGCGCCAACAAAATGTTTTTGCATTCGGAGGAGAAAGGTGGTGATTGGAATTTCGTGAAAAGATTCTGCCACAGCAAAAAACACCATTGTTTTAATGATGTCCACCCCAAACCCTGTATCATTTCAGTGACACACTCTCTCCCCTATTTCGCCATAATATAAAATGTGCTGCCCTTCCTTGAACTTTTTCAATGTATTCCGTCAATGGTAAGGATCCCACACTGCGGAGCAGTATTCTAAAAGAGGATGGACAAGTGTAATGTAGACAGTCTCCTTAGTATATCTGTTACATTTTCCCAGTGCCCAACAAAACACATTCTTTGGTTAGCCTTCCCCACATTTTCCTTCCAATTTAAGTTTCACTTAATTGTAATTCCTAGCTATTTAGATGAATTTACGACCTTTAGATTTGACTGATTTATCATCTGAATGAAGTTTAACAGATTCCTTTTAGCACTCATCTGGATGACCTCACACTTTTCATTGTTTAGGGTCAATTGCCAAAGTTAACACCATACAGATATCTTTTCTAAATCATTTTGCAATTTGTTTTGATCTTCTGATGACTTTACTAGTCGATAAATGACAGTATGATCTGCAAGCAACCTAAGATGGCTGCTCAGATTTTCTGCCAAATCATTATATAGATAAGGAACAGCAAAGAGCCTTTAAGACTACCTTGGGGAACACCAGAAATTACTTCTGTTTTACTCAATAACTTTCCGTCAATTACTATTAACTGTAACCTCTCTGACAGGAAATCATGAATCCAGTCACATAACTGAGACGATATTCCATAAGCACGCAATTTCACTACAAGCCACTTATGTGGTACAGTGTAGAAACCTTCCACAAATCCAGAAATATGAAATCAATTTGGAATCCCTTGTCTTTAGCACTCAGCATGTCATGCAAGTAAAGAGCTAGTTGTGTTTCAGAAGAACGATGTTTTCTAGAGCCATGTTGACTGTCTGTCAATAGACCATTTTCTTTGAGGTAATTCATAATGTTTGAACACAATATACACTCCTGGAAATGGAAAAAAGAACACATTGACACCGGTGTGTCAGACCCACCATACTTGCTCCGGACACTGCGAGAGGGCTGTACAAGCAATGATCACACGCACGGCACAGCGGACACACCAGGAACCGCGGTGTTGGCCGTCAAATGGCGCTAGCTGCGCAGCATTTGTGCACCGCCGCCGTCAGTGTCAGCCAGTTTGCCGTGGCATACGGAGCTCCATCGCAGTCTTTAACACTGGTAGCATGCCGCGACAGCGTGAACGTGAACCGTATGTGCAGTTGACGGACTTTGAGCGAGGGCGTATAGTGGGCATGCGGGAGGCCGGGTGGACGTACCGCCGAATTGCTCAACACGTGGGGCGTGAGGTCTCCACAGTACATCGATGTTGTCGCCAGTGGTCGGCGGAAGGTGCACGTGCCCGTCGACCTGGGACCGGACCGCAGCGACGCACGGATGCACGCCAAGACCGTAGGATCCTACGCAGTGCCGTAGGGGACCGCACCACCACTTCCCAGCAAATTAGGGACACTGTTGCTCCTGGGGTATCGGCGAGGACCATTCGCAACCGCTGGGCTACGGTCCCGCACACCGTTAGGCCGTCTTCCGCTCACGCCCCAACATCGTGCAGCCCGCCTCCAGTGGTGTCGCGACAGGCATGAATGGAGGGACGAATGGAGACGTGTCGTCTTCAGCGATGAGAGTCGCTTCTGCCTTGGTGCCAATGATGGTCGTATGCGTGTTTGGCGCCGTGCAGGTGAGCGCCACAATCAGGACTGCATACGACCGAGGCACACAGGGCCAACACCCGGTATCATGGTGTGGGGAGCGATCTCCTACACTGGCCGTACACCACTGGTGATCGTCGAGGGGACACTGAATAGTGCACGGTACATCCAAACCGTCATCGAACCTATCGTTCTACCAGTCCTAGACCGGCAAGGGAACTTGCTGTTCCAACAGGACAATGCACGTCCGCATGTATCCCGTGCCACCCAACGTGCTCTAGAAGGTGTAAGTCACCTACCCTGGCCAGCAAGATCTCCGTATCTGTCCCCCATTGAGCATGTTTGGGACTGGATGAAGCGTCGTCTCACGCGGTCTGCACGTCCAGCACGAACGCTGGTCCAACTGAGGCGCCAGGTGGAAATGGCATGGCAAGCCGTTCCACAGGACTACATCCAGCATCTCTACGAATGTCTCCATGGGAGAATAGCAGCCTGCATTGCTGCGAAAGGTGGATATACACTGTACTAGTGCCGACATTGTGCATGCTCTGTTGCCTGTGTCTATGTGCCTGTGGTTCTGTCAGTGTGATCATGTGATGTATCTGACCCCAGGAATGTGTCAATAAAGTTTCCCCTTCCTGGGACAATGAATTCACGGTGTTCTTATTTCAATTTCCAGGAGTGTATGTTCCAAAATCATGCTGCATATCAATGTTAATGATATGGGCCTGTAATTTAGTGGATTACTCCTGCAACCTTTCTCGAATATTGGTGTGACCTGTGCAACTTTCCAGTCTTTGGGTACAGATCTTTCACTGAGCAACATAAAAAACATTTGTACCTCCAACAGTATTGTACTCTGTCACCAGATCTCCGACAGATCATTGCCTATCCTGCTTTGCAGAGTGGGCAAGCCTCAGACCCCCGCATTCTGTGGTGAGGCACGATTCCTGGTGATGTACCATTCTCATTCACCGTGTCAGGTGGCGATCACTCCCTGTATCAACATTTTGGCCACTTCCCTCTTTGACTCAGTAGCTGCCTAGTGGTGATGAATTCACAGGACTCTTTGCCGTATTGCTGTGCATGCTGAGCTAGACACTGGTGCCCTCTGCCGTTGTTCCGCAGTCACGTGCGTGGTGGAGCAGAATGCGTGTGCCTGGAGCTGCAAGGAGACGGAAGAGGAGCGCCAGGAGGAGATACTGTGGCTGCTGGCCAACCGGTCCCTCATCTCCAGTTGGTGCCCCACCATCACTGAAAGGAGCCGCACCAGTGAGTACCACACTGCCTCTTGTAGCCAGCTCCTCATGGGGCTTGCTGCTGTCACTTAAACTAGCCTTACCTGTAAAGGAATAAGCCTCACTGGCTGCACAGTTTCACTGGATTGCTACCTGAAAGTGTTATTGTAAGTCTTATCCTTAAAATGTTCAAAATTGGAGGTTTAGCAATCTTTAATCATGTTTCTAAGATCTTACTGGTGATGACCAAGACTCTTACAGTCTCCATAATGTTTACACACAAGTAAGTAGGAAAGACATACATATGAGGAGCATAATAATACTTATTTCTTCAAAAGTAAAATTTCACACAGTACAGATGAAGTGATCACACTTTGTTTCACACACAGTTAAGCAGAAGAAAGCACAGAACTCTTACCACAATCACAAAAATTATTTAAATGCTCCAAATCACACATTCTGATATCTGTTGCTCATAATTATAAAAATGTTTCCTCAGCTTGATTTAAACACATGGAGAAGCAACACAGACAGTTCTCAAGGTTGGTCTAAAATACAAACTAGCTAAACTAAAGCTAGAGGACACAAAGACTAAGAGCACAATGAAAGCACTCTCAGCTAAAAGTAGACTGACTGAAAATGGCCTGAGTATTGGCCTTATAGAGACTCACTCCAGGATATAACCAAACTTTGTTAGTTTATAACAGTTTACAAATTGCACACATGCTCAGAAAAAACAGAGCATCTTGGACCACTAGAGATAGGATTTTCATATTCACAAAACATGTTAATTAACATGTTCTGTAGAAATGATTAGCATTTGAACCACACCAGCAACAATATTTCAGCAAAACACCACCTACCAGTAAAATGTGCATGTGGCTCTTGTTGTCACCATAAACTGTAGGTAATGGATTAGTGTGACTTGAGCAGAATTGCAAGATGTCTTGTAGATGTATGCACGAACTATACCATCAAATCATTGAGTTTGAGGAGGGCGCATTATTGGCAAGAGAGAAATTGATACATCCATCCAGAAAATTGTTGTTCATGTGGCAAGAAGTGTTTTGCCAGTGCAACAGGTGTGTGCAGAGTGGTTCACTGGCTGCCGTAGAACACGATGAGATGTGTCAGGTCGCACCACCCAGACCATCCCGTGATAAGATTTACACCTCATCTGAATGGCATTGCAGGACAGATCTGTGTCCTTCTTGGTTCTGGTGCAACACAGTAAAAGTGTAACACATCGTACATTATCAGGGATGACAATAAGTAACTGTTTATCATGGCACCTACCTTTGACGAATGTGCAGAAATATGCTAGAAGACAATTGTGTATAGAATGACTCACTGAGAACAGGAATGGCATCAGACAGTTTTTTGGACAAATTCGGGTTCTGTTTGTTTGAAAATGATGGCTGCATTTTGGTTTGCTACAGACAGGAGAGCAGCATCACAGAGACTGCATTTGCACACAATATACAGTGCAAACTCAAGGCTTTATAGTGTTGGATGCTATTGGGTACAGCCACAAATCATAGTTGGTGGGTGTCCAAAGTATTGTGACAGTGTGGCCACGTGAATGATGTCCTGCAACCTACAGCCATGCCCTTTGTGTACAACACCCCTGATGCCATTTTTCTGCAAGGCAGTATACGGCCACATGTTGCTGCATGAAAACATGCCTTCTTGGTATCACAGTATGTCAGCATTTGGCCCTGGCCCACCACATCACAAGACTTGTCGCCAATTGAAAATGTGTGGAATATGGTGCAACACTGTGACCCAGTGCCAACCACCACACATGACCATTGGAAGGAAGTGAATGCAGCATGGATGGCTATACCACAGGACGCCATTCATGCATTATACATGTTGATGCCATCATGCATGGAACAGGCTATCAGAACATACTTGTGGCACCTCTGGCATAGAGTGCCCTATCTTTGACTATGATCTCTTTGGACTGCCATCTCCTGTACTGAGCCTCTCTCAGTCACAGTTGCAGCAATCCTCAGAGAAAACACCACTGAGGCCATCTTTTGACCAACATGAAAGACAAAATATCTGCTTCTTTTAGCGAAGGACAAACTAGAACTACAAATACTTGGTATATATAGCATTCCTTGTGAGTGTGGTCACCATTACATCAGGCAAACACAGAACTGCATCTCAAAAACACTGCATATAACACATTAGAAGTGAAAGTTGGGGGCATAAAGATAAATCAACAGTGGCAGAATGAGGGATATACATTTGAATTTAAGAGGAAAAATGTTGTGCCAAGCTAGTGGCTTTTGGTAGACTCTACTACAGTGTCATTGATAGGAATGTGAGCTACCAACTAAGCACATCGTGGAACATTGCACTAGCATCAATATGCTGAGAATGCACCCGATAGTTGACACTTTGCAAGTCTGGGCAAGACTGAATGTACTGAGAGTCAAATGGCAGTCCGTGCACCCACCACAGGTCATTGAATCTCGAGCCTGGGGAAAGGTGGGGGAGAGATGGCTGCTGTTCAGGTTTTAACAGACCTCTTCCTATGATTTCCACTGTATATAAGTTGTCCTACTCCTTTGTCCACATGGTGACTTCATGTACTACAGGAGATTCAAATTTATAGTCCGAGGTCGTTAACAAGTACGAACAGTTTGGTACTTAACTCATATCGATGGCTGCGTTGTTGTCTTCGTGAAGTCTAGAGGTGATTCCACTGCGATGTTCCCGCGGTTTTCTTTGTGTTTGGATGAGACTAACTGGTTTGTAGGGCGATGTGGTATTTTGAATTTTAGAGAGCAAACGTTACATTAGTTTTGCAAATCACTATTTAATTCATTTATTCACATTTAACACTTCTACAATAATATGCAATAAGACATTGTTTTACACCACATCTGTATTCCCACCTCCTCTAGCCCACGCTTCCTCTCCAAAGCCCTTTTACCACCCCTCCCAAAGATCGACCTCCTTTCCGCATGTCCAAAGATAACTGTCTCTTAGTCGTTAAACTCGCAGTCAAAGGCTATATTTACATAAAACATTACACGTAAAGAAATTACTGACATACACGAAAATTACTGACATACACGATCTTACGTTCTGTTACAATACCCCCCCCACACAAGTCCGTGCATGGCATGCATGGGATTGTGTGTCACTATGGAATAAAATATGTCTAATACACACATCATAATAAAATTTCCAGTTCCGAAAGTTAGTAATAAAATTGGTTCCCAAGTGATCTTAGTTATATATGTATATATATATATACACTTTCCATGATATACAATTTGAAAGTTACATTGGCTGTATTGAGCAAAAAGTGTAATGAGCTTATAACTAACAATAAAATATGGCACCTTATATTTAATTGATCATGGTAGCTGAACAGCCGTGTTAAGATGGGTACATAATTATATAGTATATGCATAAACTCAAGTTTACTTCAATACTGACTTAATGCATCTTAGTTAACCTCATTCTTCTGATTGTCAGTGGTTTCTTTAGAATATATTAAGTGAACTGCGGAATGCAGGCATCTCTCACAATCTTTTAATATAAGTGCTTCAACAAAATACCTTATGGCATGGATTGTGCCCAAAACAACCATTAAATCTAAAGAAATCATTATTCTAAAATACACAGGTTCTTTTAACCACATACATAAAATAGACATAATTCAAAATATTGTAATACTTATACACAATGTTAAATGGTTGTCTCTTAGGGAAAATTCATGTATACATGATGAATGGAATCACATGGTGAATCCAGTGCAAATTCAATTATGTGCGATCAGCACTGTATTTACAGAGTCAGATTGGTTTACATATTTACGATTTAATGTTTCCTTTATAATGAGATAGCTGAGACGTTCCATATGATTGCGACTATAATTGCAGTATCCTCACATTGTACATCTATTTCAGCTTTATAGGTCAAATTATGACAAACTCTACACTTAAATTGTGTAAGATTGTTAGTATTTATACCTTAACTTTACATCATTATTAAGCAGCGTTTCATTTTTATTTACTCTCCTGTGCTCAAATAGCATATTGCCATGAATAGAAATTATTCCAAATTGTGTAACAGGGTATGGGATAAATTCCTAACAGCTCTTCATTCACTTTAACATTAAATTATCTAAACTATTACAAAATATTCTCCCACAACATAAACTTCAAAATTAGTGTCACATAACCTTCAATCCATCACAAGTGTTTCAAAAGTAATACACCAACATCTGTTTCCATAATGCTCTAAACCTCAATACATTCTTGATTTGCATGATTAAATTTCATGACTACCCACTATATTTTTAACACACTATAACATACCTGGTCTTTCAAAGTACACTCTCATAATCTGACAAGTACCTCCAGTTTGCTTTATCCATTAAATAACGTTCCATCTGACATAGCTTACAAATGACAAGGTTTTGTCTTCTTACACACAATCACTATTCATATCTTATTACTTTAAAAGTGTCCACATCATTAACTTTGGTTTCGGTTAAGAGACATTACTATGACACTGTAGAATGGTTCGTAGCCAGACACACTGATCTCATACCAAATTTAATGAATGGGTATACTAGAGAACAAAGAGAAATTAGTACAGACATAATTCACATTAACACAAAATCTACTTCATACTTTTAGCTGACCTAGTCCCACACTTTGACATGAAGTTTTCCTTGAATGATAAAACAATAAAGTGATGTAGTTGGGCCAGTCAACTAGTTCTTTCCGAGCAGCATTTTACTTATTAAAGACTATTTTATGGGTCATGTTTGTAGAGTTTTAACTCTGTAACATTGCGCAGTCCAAATAACTTCTTGGATTTTGGGTAGATTAGCCTATAGGCATTAGGGTGTGGGTTTTCCTTGATTTCAAAGGGGCCTATATAGATGTCAAAAAATTTCTTTATTTCAGAACTCATCAATCTAGATTTTTCCTGTGTTTTTACTAAAACCAGATCTCCTGCCCTGAACTGTACTCCTTTACTTCTTGCATCATGTCTCCGCTTTCTTACCTCTCCTTGTCTTTTCATAGTGTTCCTAACAGCTGTCTCTCTTTCCTGGGGTGTCATAGTTTGACAAGGTGGGAAATCAACATTCTCAGAAATCAAATTTGCAGGTCGTCTATTAAACATTACTTCGTAAGGTGAGAAACCAGTGGATGAATGCTGTAGGCTGTTCATTATGTCCTCAAAGTCAGTAACATTTTCAATCCAATTAACATGATTTTTACTACAGTATGTTCTGCAGAGCCTTCCAATTTCCCTCATGTACCTTTCTGCTGGGTTACTTGATGGGTGACAAACCGAAATCAAGATATGTTTTATTCCTGTATCTTCAATAAAATTTTTCCATAATTTAGATGTAAACTGTGACCCATTATCAGACATGATGGCCTGGGGAATACCAACATTTGTGAAATAATGATTCGTCAGCTTGATGATAATTTGTTTACTGGTTGCTCTCTTTAATGTATACAATTTTATAAATTTAGAGAAAACGTCAACTATAACGAAGATGTAACTATACCCTCCCCTTGACCTTGGTAGTGGTCCATATAGATCAATAGCTGTTAATTCAAGGTTTTTATTTGGTAAAATGTTTTGCATCAATCCTTTAGATGTTTGGTTGCTCACTTTTACTCTCTGACAACGATCACAGGTTTCAAGTTTTTTCTTCACTCTCCTACTGATATTATAGAAGTATACATTTTCCTGTATCTTCTGTATACATTTTGTTGCCCCGCAGTGTCCGAAGCTTTCGTGTATGTAACTGATTAACGTGTCAATACATTGCTCAGGCCAACATAGTTTCCAATTGTCTAAGTCAGGTCTAGGTCTCCTAAACAAAATCCCTTTTTGTACTTTATAATACTGATCTACCTTTTCTCCTCCCTTTTTCCCTATATAACTTTTAACCAACTTCCAATTTTCATCATGGTTTTGGTTTCTACGAATATCATTACAGATTTTCAGTATTTCAGCTTCATCTTTTACACCCTTTAAGTACATAAGTTTGAACTCTTTCTCCTCTTTTCCATAAGTATTTTCAACATCTGCACCTACTGGTAGTCTGGAAAGGGCATCTGCAATGACATTATGTTTACCCTGAATAAATTTGATCTCGTAGTCAAACTGTTGAAGGAATAAAACCCACCTTGTTATACGGTCATGATAGAGTCTGCACTCCTGAATGTACGATAGAGCTTTATGGTCAGAGAAAACAATTACCTTGTGCCCTAACAGATAACTTTTAAACTTATTAAATGCCCAGTGGATGGCAAGTAGTTCCTTCTCTGTGACTGTATATGATTTTTCATACTTTTGTAAAACCCGGCTAGCAAAAGCAATAGAATGGTGTTCTAATTTTCCTTCTACTTCTATGTTTTGAAACAAGTGTGCCCCTAAACCTGTCTCACTACTATCTGTCATTATACAGAATGGTAACGACATAACAGGTCTATACAACATTTGACTTTGGGACAGTTGTTGTTTTATTTCCATGAACGCATCCTGACATTCTTGTGTCCAATCCCAAACAGTATTCTTTTTTAGTAAGTTACATAAGCAGTTTGCATTTAAAGCTTGGGTACTAAGAAATTTTCTATAGAATCCAGTGAGACCAAAAAAGGACTTGAGTTGTTTTTTGTTCTTGGGAGTAGGGAAGTTTACAATGGCCTCAAGTTTATCCTTATCAGGTAAGATTCCCTTTTCTGAAATATTATGCCCCAAAAATTTCAGTTCATTAACTCCAAAACAACATTTTTCCAATTTTACGGTCATTCTCCCTTCCCTCAATTTTGAACAGACTTGTCTCAGAAGGTTTAGATGATCTTCCCAGGTTTTTCCAGTTACAAGAATGTCATCTACATATACTATTAATTTTGAAGACAATTCATCACCTAATACAAAATCCAGTGCTCTGATAAATTCAGCCACCGATACATTCAATCCAAAAGGGACAACACAATATTGGTAACTTTTGCCACCATACAAAAAGGCAGTATACTTCCTAGAATCAAGTTCAAGTGGTATCTGGTGAAAACCAGATGTCAAGTCTAGGCTACTCATAAATTTTACATTATCAAATTTGTGCAGGAGTTCATCCATATTGTCAGGATGGTCATTTTCTCTAATCAAAAACTTATTAAGGTGCCTAGAGTCAAGTACAAGTCTAACCCCACCATTTCTCTTAGACACAACTACTAATGGGTTGTTGTAAGCACTTCTACTCCTTTCTATAATCCCCCAAGTTTCCATTTTTTGGATTTCCCTTTCTACATCCTTTTTCCTGGAGAATGGAATGCTATATGGTTTTAGGAAGAAAGGATGATGATCTCTGAGTTGAAGTCTGCACTGATAGTCTTTTACCTTCCCTGGTCTCTCACTGAATGTATCCTGAAATTCCCATAACACTTCTCTTAACTGATTTTTCTGACTTTCACTTAGATTTACAGCTTCCTTCAATTTTACTTCGACTAATTCTTCGAAATTTTGTTCATTTATAAGATCAAAGGATGTGTTATCACTTATGGCTTGACTATCTACCTTGCTTACAACAGCTTTGATATGGTTGCAAGAATTACTACAGTTAAGGATGTACATTTCTGTTTTCAGAATACTATTTTTCTCAGGTTCAGTAATTATAACAGTCTTATCTTCCCAAGAGAAGCTTACACCCACTTTTAAGACCCAATCCATGCCAAAAATGATATTTTCTTCTAACCTTGGGACCACAAGGCAACCCTGCTCAAACTCCACATTTTCAATTTGAAACATTAACAATACTTGACTCTTAACTACCTTACTTTGCCTACCAGTGGCACCTCTGATTTTTACCCCTATAACCGGCATTTCTACAAAGTTCTTACCATCTCTAATTTTATCTCTAAATTTTTCTGAAATTGCGCATATGGGGCTTCCTGTATCAATAAGACAGTGCCCTTCCCACTGATTTACTCTTATTTTAATGTATGGACAGCCTAATTCCTTTTCATCTGCCTTCCCCTCGGGGACTTCATATAATAAATCTTTTTCAATTTCTTTATAATTTCCATCTCCTTCCTCCCTTTCAGTCTTCATCAGGTTTACCTGATTTTCAGATTCTAAGTTACTAGTGTCAAGTTTACACTTTGGCTGCACACAAAATACCTCCTTACTGTTTACGTACCTTTCACTCAGACTCTTTCTTTTACTCTCCCACCAGCGTGGGCATAAAACTCTACTAATTATACTTAGCCGATACCAAAACACTTTGCTACTACAATTCTCATTATACTGGTTCCACAGGATTTCTAAAAATTGGCTTCCTTTACTTTCAATAATATCACGCAAATCTAATTCTTTCACAATATTTTCACTTTTGTTATCACCACTTTGATTAACCATGAGCTCATCAGGAAAGGCATGTAGCAATTGATTTTCAGCTGTCACTTCATTATTCTTATCATATTCCTGTACTTCATCACCACAACTATCATCAAGTTCCAAAACTTCATTATTTATTTCAATAAAAACATTGTACTCACTTACTGGTTTGCTTACCATACTTTTCACATCAAAAATACTAACATCATCACTACTATGGTATACTTTACTGCCAGTTTCATCTATTTCTCTCTGTTTTTCACTTTCTATGGTTGATTCTTTTTCCTGTTGCTTAGGTTTATCATCAGCTGATTCACTATTACCTTCTTGTGTGAACAACCCCCCCAATTCTGAACTAAAACATTTGTTACTCTCTTCATTATTAGCTTGCTCTCCCCTTTTTGCCCACCTGTAAAAATCATTTAACATCTCCTCATCCAGAATTGAGTCAGAACTTTGGTCTCTCCTATGTTTATTTTGTGGTGGTCTACTGTGCCACATAGCATCCCAAAATTTTTTATCAAAATTTATATAATTCACTTGGTATTCCTGGTTTTTAACCTGTTTGTTAATGGTACAGTTATTTACAGTATTGGGTTTTGTGTGAAAGTTAGTGGTCCTATTATGTTTAAATCGGTTCGCCCCAAAGCTGTGGACCTTCATTGAGGCGGTCCGGAGTTTTCCGGATGTCTACCTCTATTGTCACTCCTCCAATTTGTATTCTTTCTGTTGTTACCTTCCCATCTGTTGTTCGTAGTTACACCATTGCTTTCCCAGTTACTCCCTCTCCAATTAGCATTGTACTCTCTTGTTCTATCATATTGGTGTTCATTCCGAAAATCTCTATCGTCCCTTCTAGGGTTCTCTCCACGGTAATCAGAATTCCACCTCCCACTGTAATGGTTTCCGTTACTAAACTGTTGCACATTTCTCTCCATTGCCCTGTCTAATTTGTCTATATATTTTAGAAACTGGTCTAAACAGTCGTCAGGTCCATGCACTAATTCCCACTGTATTCTTTCAGGTAACCTCCTTTTAAGGGCATCAATTTGCGTCATTTCGTCAAAGGGTTTATCTAGATGCACCAATTTCCTAAGTTGATCCCTGCAAAAGTCTTTCATTGAGTGGTTTCTGCCCCTGAAGATAGGCCCATTTAAAAATTCACTTTTTATTCTACCCTGTTCAGTCTCAGACCAAAACTTATTTAAGAAACTCTTCTTAAAATCATCAAACGTTTTCCACTCATCAAAATGTTGGTTTGCCCAAGACAAAGCTTCTCCCTCAAGAAATTTTTTAACAAATTTAATCTTTAGATTATCAGACATGCCAGTAACAAGGTTGTCAGAGCAGTGTTGCAAAAAATCTACAGGGTGTAAATTATCACAAGGAAAACTTTTTAAAGGTGAATTACTCCACACACTTCCACCATTCATACATAAATTTCTAGACACAAAATTATCTTGCATTTCAGTGAATCTCTTGTCTATTACACTTAAATTACATGTTACAGACTCTTGTATCTTATTTAATTCAGCATCTAAGGAGTTAACTTTTGATTCTGTATCTAGACTTAATTTGTCTACCCTCTCCTCCACAGTTCTTTGAGCTGCAGTTAACCTTTCAATCTCTTTCCCTTGACTTGAGCTAACTGTGGCTAACTTATTTTCTAGGGTCACAAACTTATTCTCTATAGCTTCAATTTTGGAGTTCACGCCCTTCAAACTTTCTCCTAATTGAAGTTTTAAATTTGAGATCTCTTCTTTCAGTACATCACCGTTGCTTTTCATTTTTGCTTCCAGCGCTTCACTAGATGCATTTATTTTCGATTCTAGGAATTCACTATTTGAGTTCATTGCCCTTGTTAATTCTGTCTGCATTTGTCCCATTCTGGCAAAGAGTAAACTTACCCAGTCCTGTTGATCCGGTTTTCTTTCGGTTTGTGAGTCATCTGGATCGTCACTTACACCACACACGTTCGAGTCTAACATTTCTCCAACTTCCTTTTTAATTTCTTCTGATAGCGTCATGATGGCACCACGTGTTTGGATACAGTCTTGACGAAAAGTTTAAAACACACTACTTTTTCTGGTCCAGGAAACGTGTACAATGTTATTCACGTTTTACGAATTATAAAGTTTGTAATGTTCCGCAAACGAAGCGCAATTAGTCCCATCGCATTTAACTGTAATATCCCGGATGAGCCCCCAAGTTTAACAGACCTCTTCCTATGATTTCCACTGTATATAAGTTGTCCTACTCCTTTGTCCACATGGTGACTTCATGTACTACAGGAGATTCAAATTTATAGTCCGAGGTCGTTAACAAGTACGAACAGTTTGGTACTTAACTCATATCGATGGCTGCGTTGTTGTCTTCGTGAAGTCTAGAGGTGATTCCACTGCGATGTTCCCACGGTTTTCTTTGTGTTTGGATGAGACTAACTGGTTTGTAGGGCGATGTGGTATTTTGAATTTTAGAGAGCAAACGTTACATTAGTTTTGCAAATCACTATTTAATTCATTTATTCACATTTAACACTTCTACAATAATATGCAATAAGACATTGTTTTACACCACATCTGTATTCCCACCTCCTCTAGCCCACGCTTCCTCTCCAAAGCCCTTTTACCACCCCTCCCAAAGATCGACCTCCTTTCCGCATGTCCAAAGATAACTGTCTCTTAGTCGTTAAACTCGCAGTCAAAGGCTATATTTACATAAAACATTACACGTAAAGAAATTACTGACATACACGAAAATTACTGACATACACGATCTTACGTTCTGTTACAAGGTATATATATGAGATGTCCACACAATCTCAACACTTTGCCAGAAGATAATGAGAGTGACACCCATTGAAACATTGCAGAATTTCAATATAGCTACCTGGATGGGAGCCCAAGAAGATTCCATCAGCAATATATGCAGGAAGAAACTACATTCACATTTAAGGCATTCCTACATTTATAGAATTTGTAGATTTGGAGGAAGCTTTTGACAATGTTGGTTGAACTACACTCTTTGAAATTCTGAAAATAGCAGGGATAAAATGCAGGGAGAAAAAAGCTATGTTAAACTTGTAAGGAAGCTAGACCACAGTTATAAGGGTCAGGGGGCATGAAAGGCAAGCTATAGCTGAGAAGAGAGTGAGACAGGTTTCTAGCCTATCCTCAATGTTACTCAGTCTGTACATTGAGCAAGCTGTGAAGGAAATCATGGAGAAATTGGAAAGGGGGTTAAACTCCAGGGAGAAATTCTGTCAGAGACAGCTAAGGCTTTGGAAGAGCAGTGGAATGGAGTGGACAGTGTCTGGAAAAGAGATTATAAAATGAAAGCCAATAAAAGAAAAAAAGAGTGATGGAATGTGGTCAAAGTAAATCAGGTGATACTTCAGGAAGTAAATTAGGATATGAGACACTAAAAGTAGTAGATGAGTTTTATTTGGGCTGAAAAATAGCTGAGGATGGGCAAAGTAGAGAGGATACAAACTGCAGACTGCCAATAGTGAGGAAATCATTTATGAAAAAGAGGATTTGTTAACACATTGTGATGAAGCAAGCTGGGATCTCTTTACTTCCTCTTTTGTTTTGCCATTTGACTCCTTAAATTCATTCTATTTTCACTTTTGCCTAATTACCATTAACATGCATGAGTATAATCTGCATTCCATAAAAGAGAAAGGTTGGCCCTCGGTCTTAAGGAATATAGCACCAGGTCTAATTTTGTGTTTAGTTTTGTGTGTATATTTAATTCCCTAATTTATTTTGACCATTTCTAGCTAATATCTTTTGCTACAGATCATCATAGGGTAAAATCAGTAATTGTTTCATGACTTAGATTCTGTTGTTGACTTATAAACACATATAAATTCTGTACTGATTATAAACATTTGGAAGAAGATCTAATAGTATTCTAAAAGTATTTATTTGGCTCTAGTTGAAAACATATTAGCAAAGTCAGCCCTTAATTAATTCCAAAATATGTAAAAAGTTTGCCAAAAGTTTTGTTTGTACAACTATATCTGTTAATTTTTTTACTTAAACAAATAATTTAGCCTAACCTTTGTGGTAGAAGGAACTACTAAAAAAGGAGGAATTTTTTGACATATTCAGTTCACTGAATGAGTCATGTTTTATTTGTAATTTCTGTAACTTAAACATCGAACAGTGTATAGTTTCAGTAAGTATTATTGTGAGGATATATGAAGGATGGATTTTTGGTCTGAGACAGTCAGTCCTCAGCCGATTTTCAGACGGGAATGATGTATTGCTTAAATTAACAACAATGCATCAGCTTAACAGTGGAATAAGTGTAACACAAATAGGCCATGTGTTAGATCAAGTAATGACAATAGTCTGTTCAATTTATTTGAGAAATAGTGTCACATGTACCTTATTATTCTGCAAGAACTGTGAACTTTGTGGTTAGGTTTTTACTGCTCATAGACGTTCAACAGCAAACTATTGTAGCAGTGTGCTGATGTTTGCCTGCAACCTATTAATGAGGCTTATCAAATTTATCAATAGTGAACTGGCCATATAATTGTGTAATTTTGGGGCTTGTGAACAGTGAAAGTAGGTAGTTCAAATAACTATTGAGAATGTACTGAATTGAGTTGTGGATAAAAGAAGTTCATCTACAACTTGATGAACATCAGGATCAGTTTATAGGACACATCCTAAGTCATCAAGGAATAGTCAGTTTGGTAATGAAAGGAAGTGTAGAGGTAAAAATTCTAGAGAAAGAGCAAGTTTTGAATACATAAGTGTATACAAATGGTTTGTAAGTAGCAATTGTTATGCAGAGAAGAAGACACTTGTACAGGACAGCCTAGCTTGGAGATGTGTATCACGTAGTCTCTAGACCAAAGACTGCAACAACAACATTTAAACAAATATGCTTTCATATACACTAAACTTTCACAGATTTTTGTATGTGATGAATTGTATCAGAATTAAATAATAAACTGTTCAAATCTCCCATTTCTGATGAACCAAGCCCAAGCCTCATTGCAGTAGATTCTCTCCATCCACAAAATTCTCCTGCTATGCAATCAAAAATTCTTGGAACCCATAACACACACTGAAACTCTTGCCCTCAAGGAACTAGGGCAACATGCACAACACCACCTCAAGAAGCTCTCCACCCTGCTCATATCCTTGCCTCCTCGGTGTACCTCTGTCCACCACCTTTACAACATCCTCCAAACCTCTCCCATGTCCCCTCATAGCTGACAAACCCTGTCTTGTAGACCTACTACACTTAACCCATGCCGGCCGCGGTGGTCTCGCGGTTAAGGCGCTCAGTCCGGAACCGCGCGACTGCTACGGTCGCAGGTTCGAATCCTGCCTCAGGCACGGATGTGTGTGATGTCCTTAGGTTAGTTAGGTTTAAGTAGTTCTAAGTTCTAGGGGACTGATGACCACAGATGTTAAGTCCAATATTGCCCAGAGCCATTTGAACCATTTTTTTAACTCGCCCCACCCTCCAAAACTCCCTCCCGCCACCACACAAAATCCAGAACCTAAACAGACCCACAACACAATCATGAACCTTTCCTCCAGAAATCGTAGCCCCACAGAAATATCAATCCTTTCCAAAGGCCTCACCTATTGCCCCACTCCCAGATTCAATCATGCAGGACTTGTTAAAGACCTCCTTTCATTCTCCCAGTCGCTACAGTGCAAATACTTTTTCACCACCAACCCTACCAACCAGACACAACCAAAGACCAATGTTGAACCCTGCTTAACTCAGTTCACTCCTCCATCCAACTGTGATCCACCTCCACTGACCCCAAATCACCACCTGTTAACTTTCGAGAATTTTTTAACCTCATACTTTGCCTCATCTTCATTCCCCAAATCCCTCAACATGCAAACTAACCTTACATCTGCAAAAAGAACCACAGTCCACCATTTCGAAACTGATCTCAATCTTAAATCCTACCTGCAGACAAAGGCTCTACCACTGTTGTTTTGAATCGCAAGGATTACCTGGCAAAAGGACTCCACCAGCTGTCAGATACTTCCACCTACAAGCCTTGCCATAGTGATACCATTCCAGAATTCCAGTCACTCCTCAAATACTTAGGCCCGTCCCAGAACCTTTTCACAGAGTCCATCTCTCTGCTCACCCCTACCACTCCCCACACTCCTAAATTCTACATGCTTCCTAAGCCCATAAACCCAACCACCCAGGACATCCCATTGTGGCTTGTTACTGTGCCCTCACTGAGAGACTCTCTGCTCTCATAGACCAACACCTTCAACCTTTACCAGGAACCCACCTTCTAATATAAAAGATACCAACCATTTCCTCCACTGGCTCTTCACAGTTACTGCCTCTTTGCCACACAGTGCTCTGCTCATCACTATTGATGCCACCTCCCTTTACACTAACATCCCTAATGCCCATGGCCTTACTGCTATCGAACACTACCTTTCACAATGCCAAACCAACAATCTCCTTCCTAGTCACCATGACCAACTATATCCTCACCCACAATTACTTCTCCTTTGAAGGTATTACCTACAAACAAACGGGGCACCTTCATGGCACCATCTGATGCCAACCTATTCATGGGCCTTCTAGAGGAATCCTTTCTAAATACCCAGGATCCTAAAACCCTCACCTGGTTCAGATTCATTGATGACATCTTTGCAATCTGGATCGAGGGTGAAGACACCTTGTCGACATTCCTCCAGAACCTCTACAATTTCTCCCCCATTTGCTTCATCTGGTCCTACTCAACCCAACCCAACAAGCCACCTTCCTAGATGTTGACCCCTATCTCAAAGGATGTTGTGTGCAACATTGGCTCAGTTTCAAATAGTGGAGTTCATGACCTAAGTTCATGGCTTGTAGAAAACAAACTAATGCCAAATCACAGTAAGACTCAGTTTTTACAGTATCAAACACACAATTCAACAAAACCAGACATTTTAATTTCAAAGAATGGGCAAATGATTAGTGAAACTGAACAGTTCAAATTTCTAATTTCTAGGTGTTCAGATAGATAGTAAACTGTCATGGAGAGACCACATTCAGGATCTTGTTCAAAGACTTAATGCTGCCATTTTTACTATTCGAAAGGTATCTGAAGTGAGTGATCATTCAGCATGAAAATGAGTCTACTTTGCTTATTTTCATTCACTTATGTCGTATCGTATTATATTTTGGGTTAACTCTTCACATTCTAAAAGGATATTTTTGGCTCAGAAATGATCAGTTCGGGTAATAAGTGGTGTAAGTTCACCCCTGTGGTGTAAGTCGAACCCTGTTCACAAGTCTGGATATTTTGACATTGGCCTTTCAATTTATACAGGGTGACTCAGGAGGAAAGGTACATGCTTTGAGGGGTGATAGTATTAGTGATTCTGAACAAAAAGGAACTTCATATGGACATATGCCCTATTCTGAATTGTTTCCAAGATAGAACACATTTAATTTCACTTTTGTATGTTTTTCTTGAACAACTCAAAAACTGCACCCTCCAGTGAAAATGTGTCAGAGTACAAAATTAAACTATATTAAATTTCCTACAAAAAAGATCCTATTCATTTTTTTTACTAGAACTAATGGTTCTTGTGAAGAGAGTATGAGAATGTTGAAAAACTCACTCAACATGCATGCACTGTAGCTTCCGTAATTTTTGTAGGCCAATTTGAGGTAGTTTCCTGACTTGATAGACCACAAGTGTCCCATATCAAACTGCTCGTGTGAACTTGCTACCTCAATATGCTATCTTAAATTGGCCTACAAAATCCACATTAGCTACAGTGCATGCACGTCAAGTGAGTTTTTCAATATTTTTGCACTCTCTTCACACAAACCATTAGTTCTAGAGAAAAAAATGAATAGGACCTTTTTTGTAGGAAATTTAATATAACTTAATTTTTTGTTGTGACATGTTTTCACTGGAGGGTGAGGTTTTCAAGTTATTCAAGAAAAATGTACAAAAGTGATAATAAATGTGTTGTATCTCAGAAACTATTTGGAATAGGGCGTATGTCCATATGACGTTTTTGTTCAGAATCACTAATACTATCACCCCTCAAAGCACCTACATTTCCTCCTGACTCACCCTATATATTCCTTACTGTCATTTCTTGTTAACAACATTAGCTTATTCTCAAAAATAAGCAGTTTTCACTCAGTTAATACTCGGCATAAATCAAGCCTGCATTTGGATTGGACTTCCTTAACTCTTGTGCAGAAAGTTGTGCAGTATACTGCTGCATCCATTTTCAATAAGCTACCACTCGAATTCAAAAATCTCAGCAGTAATCCACGTGCATTCAAATCAAAACTGAAGAGTTTCCTCATGAGTCACTCCTTCTATTCTGTCAAGGAGTTCCTTGAAAAATTAAGCTGATTCTTGTTGTATTTTTGACTGTGTTTAGTTAAAATTATGGACTGACTTTTTTTGGATTTATAAACATTTTAGTTTTAGCTGTTATTGCTTTTATGTTGTAATTTCATGTACTGACACGTTCCATGACCTTGGAGATTTGCTCCTCAATTTGGTCCTACAGAACTTGATGTGTAAATAAAATAAATAAATAAGATGGTTACATCAATACCTCCATCCATATCAAACCAACTAACCACCAGCAATACCTCCACTCTGGCAGCTTCCACCCATTTCATACCAAGAAATCCCTTCCATACAGCCTAGCCACCTGTGGTCATCTCATCTGCAGTGACAAGCGGTCCCTCTCAAAATATACTGAGGGTCTCACGGAAGCCTTCACAGACCATAAATATCCTCCCAACCTTGTACAAAAACAAATCTCCAGTGCCTTATCTTTCCAGTCTCCCTTCACCTTCCAAAGTGCCACCATCCAGCCACAGAGGAGCATTCCCCTCATATTTCAGTGCTGCCCAAGACTGGAGCAACTGAATTACATTCTTTGCCAGGGTTTCTACTATTTTTCATTGTGCCTTGAAATGAGAAATGTCCTGCCCACTATACTTCCCACCCTTCCCAGAGTGGTATTCTGCCATCCACCGAACCTACATAATATACTCATCCATCCATACACAACCCCTCATGGTTCATACCCCTGTAATAGACCTAGATGCAAGACCTGTCCCATACATCCTATCACCTCCACCATCTCCAGTCCAGTCACAAACATCACCTATCTCATCAAAGGCAGGGCTACCTGTGAAACCAATTGTGTGATCTACAAGCTAAGCTGCAACCACTGTGCTGCATTCTGTGTAGACATGACACCAACAAGCTGTCTGTCCGCATGAATGGCTACCGACAAACAGAGGCCAAGGAACAAGTGGGCCACCTGGTTGCTGAACACAATGCCGAACATGATGTCTTCATTTCAGTCACTCCTTCACAGCCTGTGCCATCTGGATCCTTCCCACCAACACCAGCTTTTCTGAATAATGTGGGTGGGAACTTTCCCTGCAATACATCCTACATTCTCATAACCCTCCTGGCCTCAACCTTCATTAGTCATTGTCCAGTCCCTACCCTGTTCCCATTCCAGCACTACACAGTCCTCAATCTGTCATCACATTCAGTCTTTTTAGTTCTCGCCTTTTCTGCCCCCCCTCTCTACCTCTCCCATGCCCTCTGTCTAACCTCTGTGGGCATGCGCATGAACACACTTGTGAAAATGCAAGCAGAGGCACAACGAAATAGAGAATGAAATTTTCATGACAGTCTTTTTATTGTGTCTATCTGCGACTCAGCATCTCCACTATGTGGTGAGTAGCAACTTTCCTTCTCATACTACTGTTCCATTTCTGATGAAGGTATTCAGAAGATTCCCCATACTGTAAGACAAATAACATCCCCAATTGTGGCTCCTTCTGCCCCACTAACAGCCCACCCACTATTTGCCTGAAAAAATCCCTAACTTGACATGGGTTGTTACTGGAACAGCCCATTTTTGCTGGAGAGGGAAAAGTGTATCAAGAAAGGAGAAATACGTTATACTTTCTGTTTGCTGTTTACCATCAGCTGCTTCCAAATTAGTGGATAAGCAGTTGCAGATATCTGAATCTGTTTCTGTAAGATGTGGAATGCGCAGATTTTGATATTATTTGCACACACTCATTGGTTTTGTCTCCAGTCAGAGCTACAGAAGAGGATGCACCACGGCTAGAAGAAGATGACTCTACAAATACAACCACATCTTCTTCATCTACTAGTGACTTCCCTTTCATCAACATGGGCCTGTGGGTGAGCACGCAGCTCTTCTTGAGTATCTCACTACTGCTGTCTGCTGCGTCTGCAGTGCTGGGACTCATCAACACGACGGCCAACCCCACGCTGCCCGCCCTCGCCGTCTTGGGGCTCTTCTACTGGAACGCTGGTGCAGGTGCGTCTCGAAATGCTTTGTCTACTGTTCTTGACAACTAAATATGTTCAACGTTGATTTTGAGTTCTTTATTACATGAAAATAGAGTATATATTGCAATATTTTAAAAGATATTCAAAAATAGAAAGTACAACATATTTTCACTTATTTTCTGTGTTTTGATCTTGACGAAACTTCAGTGCAGGCCTTCTCTTTTATCCTGGATTCATTTCAATTGTTACATGCTGCAAGCAGAAATATAATTCTGATAATTTTATTAAATACCTCAGTTTATTAATTATAGTCATATTTGTTAATTAACTTTTAAATCTGGTCTCATACAATTCTGTACTTAAACTTGCATTGATACAATTGCAAATAATTTCAACATGATGTTCTTCAAAGATGTAACTAACATAGAAAGACAGTAAAACACTGGCATATAAATGAACTGACAGAAAACAGTCGACAACTTTTTAAGTTTTTTGTATATTGTTACAATAATTTGAATTTACAGAAAATAATTTTTTAAAATGAAATATTTTTTTAGATTATTTTTTCCCACAGATTGACTAAAGTTTATTACATTACTGATTTGGATGTGACTGAAACATATGCACAATTGTTATTTACACAATTTTTATTTCAGAAGGGAACCAATAACAAATGAAGAAACCAGTAACAAACAAAACAACTTCGTACCTCTAAAACCTTTACAGTCTCTTCTCATGACTCACACTGAATGCTATAATACTGGAAACGCACACTGCCAAAGTAGAGTTATATGATAAACACAATGTTTCGACATGTTTATAGCAGAGTCACTTTCATCTTTTCAGTACAGACTAGTTTCAACAATTACTGATCTTCTTTAGATCTTTGTACTGTTTATTTACTGACCAGTTGGATGGATGTCTCAGTCATCTTCTTCTTCTTACAATGTGCAGTTGGTGATTGCTATGAGTAAATTTTAAATAACATTTATCAATACCATCAAAGAAGGATTTCATATTTATGCGTCTTTACTGTCACTGACCAAACTGTTGATCAGTTTATTTATTTATTTATTCATTCCATGTGATCTGATGGTACACAGAGTGTTGCAGATGTTGGAAAATATCATTTAACATTGTTAACATATATTAACATATTTCAATACAATGAACTTCGTACTTGTAACAAACAGGTCTATCAACTACATAAACTCTGAGAAGTCTAAATTAAACAACTGGCTGTAATACAGGATCTATACACAATTTATTTATTCAAAGATCTACCCAGATTGAGATCTATTATTTGATAACGGCTAACTGTGTATTTTATACAAGGGCTATCAGGAAAGTAACAGACATTTTGGTCTTTCACAGCAGTAGATGGGGCTACATCCACCATCTTGGTGCTGTGGCGATTATTGGTCGCCAATGACTGTGGGAAAAGGCATGTTCTACCTTGTGATTCAGTGAGCTTTGGGAAACGTTTTACTTTGGTTGTTTTTTAATGCTATGGTTTTTTCGTGCATGAGCAAAGTGTGTTTGACTGTAAATGCTGTTTATTTCTATCCAAGGAATTCGTCAGAATTGATAGAAAAGCTACACTTATGACTGCGAGTTGCATGAATATGCTTCAGTTTGTGCATTACTCATTACCAGTTTCACACTAGCTCAAGCAAAGTGTCAAACTACAACCTTCCCAACAGTTCAGGACATCACTATAGTGGAACCAACTTTTGATTGTGAAGCACAATCTTTTTCAATGCATGCTGTCAATACAATGAGAATGCTCATTCTCCAGTGTCTACTCCACCGCAACAGACAACTCTGACCTCCTTTGTCATACCACATTGCGTGCAGCACACACCTGCACTGATGCCTGCTACTGGATTCTCTGTTCACCAGGAAATTTCTTCTACTCAATATTCTGGTTTCCTCTGTCCAGAGTTTCTACCTCACTCCACTGTGGACCACTCAGCTGTACAGTTTTTGGCCCACATGCACGGCTCCCCTCTCCCAAGTGTGGTCAACCATTACACGCATCGTGTACCTTTGATGCTGGCTTTCTCATCAACCACGCTCTGCCATTTAATGTGCCCCCTTCCGTACTGGCCAATGGGACACTTGAGTCAACCAGGCTGGGATACACCTGTGTCTACCTGACCTACCGCACTCTGCAGACCTCAGGTGACATATAAGCTATGTTCCACCCCACCACTCGACACTCGGCACGATTACACACCTTACTTCGGAAACACATCCGCGTTGGTTGGCAATACTTCCACAGCTGCCACGATGGGTTTCTCTTGTGGTCATGTACTGCTTCCTCCTACACAGACCACAGATGACAGATCACCGGCGGCCCACCTCAACATTGCTGCTTTCATTTCACCTGTTTCGCATCACAATTCTACTACTCCGGCCGTGCTGTGTTCATCACGTGGTCATACAGCCCCCTTCTCCACATGACCTGTGACTGTTGGGCATCATACCACACCAACACATGGGTCACACCTACATCAGAAAATTGCACCCAACACCATTGCACAGTCGATGCCAGTGGATGCAACTTCTCTGAAACCTCACATGGTCTGCTCCCTACACATTCCACCACAAGCTCTGCTTCCAGGTCATCTTCTGAAGCTGCCAATGATACAAATGGACAATGCTGTGATGTGATGTACCTTGGTGGACAACTTGTTGAACAAAAATGGTATTATAGATGGTGGCACCTATTTTGTTTGATTGGTGAACCATCTGCATGACCACCCATTAGTGACTTGTTAAACCCACCTGAGCATAACAAATATGCTTCTGCTTGTGCACTCCTCATCAAGCATTTTTCATGTATGCCAAACTATGCAATCCAAAGTACCATTTACAATGAGAGTTTAAGTGACAGAACCCCTTCCCAGCTATGGCATCACCTATGTGCTAAGGTTATGGCTTAGTTCACGCCAGACTTTGCACTCTGTGCATTGTGATTAGTTAAACTGTCACAAGAACTACAGTTACATTTGTTTCCTCATACCTCATCATCACAGGAAGATAAAGTACTGTTGGCATACCAGGCGTATGCCATTATTCGACACCACCACTTACTTACCATGCGCAGTACAGTGTCTACTACTGAGGCTGGTATTGGCAGTGCCTATAATTTTTCCATTGGCTGGTAAAGGCTGGGCACAGATCTGCCTCGGGCAGTGCAATGAACTGCAGTGATCTTGTGGCCAGCACTGGGAACCACCAGCCACTTCTTGCGGAACTTCCCTGACTACAGTTGAACTAGCAAGGGCCATCCATTCGCTACCCTCTCCCATCACTGTAGGAGGCATAGCAGTCCCAGCTGAACCACACGCAGCCCCCCACCCAGCATATCCACTATGCTGATTACACACAACTATCAGGGATGCCACCCGTGATTTCCAACCTCCCTGCACATTCCCAAATGCTTCATTTGGGCCACAGTAGGTGCCACAGCTCATGAGGACAACAAAGGTCACCTACAGACATGCACTCTATTCGATCCTTTGCTCCACGAGGCTGTCTGTACACCTCAGATTTATGCTCGTGTTGTCATTTCCTTGTTGACATTGGAGCTGATGTTACTGTTGTCATGCTCTTATTCACTGTAGCAATTGTGATACCAACCACGCTTTCCCTTCAAGCAGCAAATAAATTGACACTTTGTGTCAATATCATGGTCAAGTTACCTATGAAACACATCCCTGGCAAACCATTCATGTGGCCTTTCCACATGGCTGACATCAAACACCCAGTACTTGGAACTGATTTCCTGCTTCACTTCAGCCTGTTGCCTGAACTCCTGTTGTCTACTTCAGTGTACCACGCTTCGGGTACATATAATGCATGTTCAATCGCTCCCTCAGCTCTCCATCAGCCCTCCAACAATACTAACACAGCTCTCATTGAGTACTCATTTCTGATGAACTGCCTCACCATTTCCATCACTTGGTTCCAATCTGAGCACTCTGTGGTCGATGACCTTCACACTCACAATGCAGAACTGGACTGCACCATCTTGATGGCTAAGCAGGCCCTTGCTGATACGCGACACCTCATACACCGACTGTCTATACCTCCGTATCTTGACACCAGCAGTGTGCCTCTTACAACTCTAATGTGCCTGCCTTCGCCTGAGCCAATAGAATCTCAGGTTGTGACTCCTATGTGCTACTAATTCTTACTTGAGATGTCCCCTTCTCATATTCATTGGTCCAGATGAATGATATTACAAACAGGATGACACACAAAATTATCATGACAGATTGCCCCCCCCCCCCCAGTGCATGCCACCTCCCTTCACACTAACTATGCCTTGCTAAAACTGTAGTTGATGAACTTCTTGTTCACCCGTCAGACAGTAACTGGTCTTCGCCCATACACTTGGTAACCAAGAAGGGTGGCACATTGCTCTTCTCTGGTAACTATTGTCATCTCAATGCATGAACCATAATGGACAATTATCCTATCCTGCACATGCATGACTTCACCTAGCTACTTAGTGGAGTATGCATTTTCAATGTTTTGGGCTGCTGCAAAGCATATTTACAAATAAATATGGAACAGAGTGACATACCAAAAACAGCCTCAATCATCCCCTTTGGCCTTTACAAATTATTTTACAAGCCTTATGGCCTCAAAAATGTGTCTCAAACTTGGCCACATTTCATAGACTCACTTCCCTTGAACTGCTCTTACTGCTACACATACACATGCCTAGCCAACATTCTCATTTTCTGCTCCTCTGACGAAGAACGTGAGCCGCACCTGGCCAAGGCAGAGGAGTCGCTGGCATCTAATGGAGTCAGGATTTATCATGATAAATCACAACTTTGATGCTCTCCTGTGAGGATATACGTCCTCCCCCAGACCGGGTCAACTGCATCTGCGATCACCACACCCACTGACTTTACACAAATTGCATGGCTTTTGGGGAGCACCAATTTTTACATGCACAACCTGCTGATGGCAGTATCTATTCAAGCTCCTCTTACTGACACATTAACTGGTAAAAAAACCTTCCAGTAATCACTGGGTACAGTGGTCTGACGATACGATGAAAGATTTTAAGAATCTCAAAACAGCTGTAGAACGTGCCATCACTCTTGCCCACCCCTTGCCAGATGCTTGTATCTCTATTATGGCAGACACAAGTAATCTTGCAGTAGGTGCAGTTCTCCAACAGCACATTGGTAACACAACTCAGCCACTCCGTTTTTTTTCCAATAAACTACCTATGGATCAACTTAAGTGGTCGGCTTTCAACAGGGAACTTCTTGTGATGCACAAGGTTGTCAAATATTTCCACACATACATTGAAGGAAGGAACATAACAATTTTCACAGATCATCCCCCCTTGTAGACACTATTTGCAATCCTACAATTGACCCTACCCCATGCAGGTTTTGGTAGACTGATCTAATCTGTCAGTACACGACAGACATCTAGTATATCCATGGCTCAGAAAATTTTATGCCTGTTTATCTATCATGTGTCAATGCTATCTCAGCTCCCATCAATTCTGATGAACTGGTGCACTTACAGGACATGGTATCAAACTTCAGAATCAGACCGGGTCAACTGCATCTGCGATCACCACACCCACTGACTTTACACAAATTGCATGGCTTTTGGGGAGCACCAATTTTTACATGCACAACCTGCTGATGGCAGTATCTATTCAAGCTCCTCTTACTGACACATTAACTGGTAAAAAAACCTTCCAGTAATCACTGGGTACAGTGGTCTGACGATACGATGAAAGATTTTAAGAATCTCAAAACAGCTGTAGAACGTGCCATCACTCTTGCCCACCCCTTGCCAGATGCTTGTATCTCTATTATGGCAGACTATTTGGTAGACTGATCTAATCTGTCAGTACACGACAGACATCTAGTATATCCATGGCTCAGAAAATTTTATGCCTGTTTATCTATCATGTGTCAATGCTATCTCAGCTCCCATCAATTCTGATGAACTGGTGCACTTACAGGACATGGTATCAAACTTCAGAATCTGTGTTAGGCCTCTTCCACTTCCCTACAGATAGTTTCTTGCATTCTACTGGGTGTGGTACGTCCATGGTCATCAGTCAGCTTATTTTCCTGCTTTACATCACCAAGTTTTTGCTGTTTTGCATAATCTTCCACACACTGGTGTTAAGGCTATTACACCGCTCATCATGAAATGCTTTGTGCAGACAGGCATGAACAAGGACAGCCATATGTGGGGTCCTGCCTGGATGCTGTGTCAGTGCAGAAAAGTTGACAGACATATGTAGCAGCCCCCCACCCCAGGCAAATTTGACATCCCTAGAGGCCGTGTATGACATGTGCACCTAGACCTCTAGACCTCATCAGCCCATTATCCATGTTGATGGTTTCAGAAATATCTTGTTCATCATAAACCATGTTACATGGTGGGTGGAGGCAATCCTTCTTGTGGACATTATGGTGGATTCTGTAGCATGAGCATTTGTATTTTCCTTGATAGCTAGATTCGAGTGACCAACATCCATCAACACTGTTCAGGGTAGATAGTTCAAATCACTGTTATTTAAAAAACTCTGCACACTCTGTGCTGTGGGCAAAATTTTGCACCACAGCGTACCACCCTCAGAGCAATGGGCTCATTGAGCATTGGCACAGGATTCTGAAAGTGATCCTCATGTGCCACGGTGGTGAGTGATTTGACACATTTTCCTGGGTCATGTTAGGAATCTGCAGACCTCCAGCTGTCACTAGCAGAAGTCCTGTATGGTGCAACATTAGTCCTCCCAGCTGAGATCATCGACAGTGTTGCAACTGTTGGCCTATCTGACCTCTCTCCTCTTGTTGAGCATGTCCAGTCACACATAGCTGTTAGCCATATGCCTCCTCCATAACTGAATATCTGTCCCCCAGTTTCCTTGCATTCGGCCCTAGACTCATGCAAGTTTATTGTGTTACAGGATGGCATAGCCACCTTGCCCTCACCCGCATCTTTTATTGGCACACATGGCTCATACTATGGACATCCTCACCAATGGCTGGTGTCAGACGGTTTCACTTCAATGGGCTAAACCAGCTTGGGTGATCGAGAAATCCATCCCACAACCTCTTGAGTCGAGTTCTCCACCACCTTGCGATGGCCCTGAACCTGCACATACCACCTCTCTGCCTGTGCACCAACCATATCTTGTGTGCGTTGAGCCTATGTCCATCAATCGCTCAGTTGTTGTGTGTCACAGTCCTCCTCCCTTGTCTCACTCAGACTACATGTGATGATCCACTGCCTCAGGTTCAACCACACACTGTGTGTGACATTACATCATTGCAAGTGCTGTCACCTGCTGTTCCCCCAGTCTGTTCTAGTGTTTCTCCCAAACTACAATATCTTTCACCTCCTTTTTCTACAGTGCCTCCTACGTCTACAATGGATGAGATTTGCTTTTCTATCAACACTTCTTGGTGCCCATGCGCCGAGCTTTCCTTACAGCTCCAAGATGGATCATTCTTCATCCTCTAATCAAGAGACACTTCACACAAGGCCACACCCACATCACATGTAAACAGTGCACAGGCCCTGTTCCAGATGAGTTGGATGCAGCTGGAAAACCAGTGTCACTCGGCACCAACAGAATGCTCAAGGTATGCATCCCCCTCTTCGTCGCTCCTCCAACACCATCACCTGTTGTGCCTGTCCAATTCACATGTGCAAGTCAACGGTTAGTCCTCCTTACTGGATGGTAAACTATACCTTCTCCAGTGCATCTTGCATGGATCTCCCAGATTCCACAAGAAATGGTCTTCCCAATCCTTCCATTCTGACCAGCCATGGCATGGGTGGTCAAGCTACACTGCACGATCAACCAATACCTGTTGAGTGGCCTACAACACCACCGTATCTGACAACGTCCATTCATCTCCTCTCCCCAGTACTCCACACTCCTGGTAGGGGGGGGGGGGGGGGAGGTGTGGGTAAGGGGGGGGGGGGTCTCTGTGATGATCATCAATTGCCAATGGCTCTGGGATGAGGAGTGCTCTATCTTCAGATTCAGTGAATTTTGGGAAATGTTGTGACTTTTGTTGTTTTCAAATGCTGTGAGCTTTTTCATGTGATTGTGTGTGTTTAAGGTGTATTTGACTGTAAATGTTTGTCATTTTTATCCATGTAATTTGTCAGCATCAATAGAAAGCCCAGAGTGCTTAATGTTCCTACATTCAGTATGCATCCATCAGTGGTAGCATGTGGTCTATTTCTCTGCTACTTTGCTTCCAATGATGTGATAAAATGTGTGCTGCAATAGAAAATCCCACCACTTTCGAGGTGTTTTCTATGATTAAGTTTTTGTTGGCAAAAAAACTGCAAACCAATTGAAATTTATTGCAACCTTTGTGATGCATTCAGAAAAGGAATAATGAGTGAAAGCTGAGTGAGAAAATGGTGCACTGATTTTAAAAATGTCCCTACCATTGTTCACAATGAGGACTGCAGTGGTAAGCCTAGCCTTGTGACTGATGAACTGGTGATGAAAATCAGTGATGAAATTTGTGAAAATCATTTCATGATTAAGGAACTTTTGCAGCATTTTTCCCAAATTTATTTCACAGAGCTTGGTGTATGAAATTGTGGCAGAGGAGCATGGTTACCACAAATTTTGTGCTAGGTGGGTTCCCAAAATCCTCACAGATGACCACCAGGAATAGCAATTGACTGCAGCACTTTGACTTGACTTAATTCCTTTGGCCCCTATGGGGGCATAGGGCATCCAGGAGAACTTGTCATCCATCTCTGTCTTTGGCCATTTGCCTCAATTCTACCCAGGTCTTGCCAACTCTTTTTGCTTCCCCTTCCACTGCCCTCTTCCATGTGCCCATAGGTCTTCCTCTCTTCCTTGTTCCCTGGGGATTCCATTCCAATGCTTCTTTCTTGATGGCTCCATCTGGTTTTCTCAAGGTGTCCCCCAACCAACCCCACTTTCTCTCTTATATCTGGTCTTCTATAGGTATCTGGTTTGTTATTCAGCAGAGCTCCTCATTACATATTTTTTCCGGCCATCAGATATTCATGATGCCTTGAAAACATCTATTTATGAAGCTTCGTAATTGGGATGCTATCTTTTTATCCATTTCCCAGCTTTCACTGGTGTACAGAAGGACAGCCTTCACATTTGTATTAAAAATATGGATTTTTGTTTTGTACATGATATTTCTATTTTTCCATATTGGATACAATTGTATGAAGGCAGCATTTGCCTTTTTAATGCAGCTTTTCATATCATCTCCAGCTCCACCATCTTCCATCCCTATACTACCCAGATACAGGAATGAGTTGACAGTCTCCACTCGCTGCTCCCCTATTAACAGTGGCACCTCCTTGTTCCCTGAATTTACTCTCATTTCCTTTGTTTTGCCTGTATTTATCTTGAGGCCAGCAGTCTCTGCTTCTTCTTTCAGCAAGTTTAATTTAGCTTGCATATCAGTCAGCCTTTGAGCTAATAAAACTATGTCATCTGCAAAATCCAAATCCTCCAGACATTCATGGATCCCCCACTGGATTCCTCATCTTCTGCCTGCTGTGCCTATTCTATAACTGAGTCTAGAACAAGTAGAAAAAGTGTTGGTGATGAAATGCAATCCTGCTGGACTCCGGTTGTTACATTTATGGGCTCTGTCATATTTCCCTTGTGGAGAATGCAACATTTGTAGCCATCATATAGATCTTTTATGATGTTTAAGATCTTCTGTGGTATGCCATACTTCCACAACACCTGCCAGAGCACTTTGGGTTTCACGGAATCGGAGGCCTTTTGAAAATCAATGAATGCAAGGTACATGGTTGTTTGGAATTCTTTGCTTTGCTCTAAAATGATCCTAAGAGTTTTTTTAATAAGATCAACACAAATGCGTCGTGCCCTAAAACTGGCCTGTTCTTTACGCAGTCGCTTTTCAAGAGACTCTTTAATTCTGTTTAAAATAATTCTGGTGAGGACCTTACTGGGCACTGACAACAATGTAACACCACACCAGTTGTTACAGTCTGACAAATTTCCCTGTTTTGGAAGCTTTACCACCAAATCATTTTTCCACTCCTTTGGAGATTTCTCTTAAAGCCAAATATGCTTCAGCAAGGGATGGAGCATTTTAACAGTACTTTCAATATCGGCTTTTAAGAGCTCCAGTGCTATGTTGTCTAGGCCTGGAGCCTTTGTATTCTTTAGTGTTTTCACAGCAATCTTAATTTTGTCCATTGTGGGGCACTGCAAATTTATATCTTGATCTTCTTCGACTTCTTCTGGAACATCTCTCACCTGTTCCTCCTGGTTGTCTTCACAATTTAACAGTTCCTTGAAGTGCTCCTCCCAACTCTGTAGCTGTGCCTGTTGAGTTGTAAGCGTCACCCCATCCTTGTTTTTAACTGGTCCTTCACGTCTGAAGTTCTTCATTGACAACCATTTAGTCATTTTGTAAGGATCTTTCATATTTCCTTGTCTTGCTGCCTCTTCTGCTAATTTTGCTTGCTCATCTACCCATTTCCTTACTTTGCTCTTCTGCACTCTTGTCTTACAAAGATTTAACTTAAGTTTTAGTTCTTTCCTGTGGCTGATTTCATTCCATGTAGCATCAGAGATCCATTCCTTCCTTTCATGTCCCTTAAATCCTAAGATTTTTCTCCCACATCTAAGTAACTCTCTTTGATTTTTTGCCAACATATTTCAGTTCTCTCTTCCATAAAGTTTTCTTCAGAGAGGACCTGGAATCTGTTTTGTAGTTCAAGGGCAAATGTTTCTTTGATCTGTTGGTCTTTTAACCTTGCCACATCTATTTTCTTGTACCTGTGACTGAGCTTGGTTCTATTTTCCACTATCTTCAGTCTGTATTTCTGCCAAAACTAAGTGGCGGTCACTTCCAATGTATGTTCCTCTTCTGTTTCTGACATCTAACGGAGAGTGTCGGAACTTGCGGCTTATGACTATTTGATTTTCAGTGACGTGGTCTGGGGAAACCCACATTATCTTATGGCAGTTACAATGTGGAAACAATGTGCCTCCAAAGCCTAGGTTATGTTCAGTGCACGTATCTATCAACAGTTCACCATTTACATTCCTGACCCTCACACCATGCACACCCATGATATGTTCAATCCCTTCCTTTTCTGAACCAACTTTTGCGTTCAAGTCACCTAGAAATAGTGGTTGCTGGTGATTTCAATGTAGATTTCCTTAAAGACTCTCCCAATAAGAACCTATTTGAGTTAGTAACACTATCATTCAACTTAATTCCCACAGTAAAGTTCCCCACTAGGATAACCACTTGCTCACAAACAGCCATTGATAATATCTTTATAGAAAAGTCAAATGAACAAAATTATATTACAAAACCAATAGTCAATGGCCTCTCAGACCATGACATGCAGTTCCTTCTGTTAAATGTTAATACTGAACAGGATATAAAATCTGTTAAATCTGAGCTCAAGAGGGTAATCAGTAAGCCAAAAATTGATTATTTTAGGACACTCCTCAGAGACATTCACTGGACTGATGTTTACAGTGCTCATGGCATGAATGAAAAATATAACATTTTTGCTAATAAAGTGCTTACCTTATTTGAACACTGCTTTCCCCCAAAACTTACCAAGGTTAGAGCAAAGTCTACAAAGAAGCCATGGATTACTCGAGGAATAGGGGTATCTTGTAAAACAAAAAGAAAACTGTATCTGTCAATCCGAAACATTTCCAATGTTGATGCTATAGCACATTATAAGAAATACTGCAAAATATTAAAGACTGTAATACGGATGTCAAAGCAAATATATTACAAGGAAAAGATAGTCATATCAGATAACAAAATAAAGACAATATGGGATATAGTGAAGGAGGAGACCGGTAGAACCAGACATGAAGAGGAACAAATAGCATTAAGAGTAAATGATGCATTGGTGACAGATGTGTATAGTGTTGCAGAACTTTTTAACAAACATTTTATAACTGTTACTGAAAAGATGGGGTTGTCAGGTTCGGTAGATGCTGCTATGGATTACCTTAGACCAGACATTTCAAGTAACTTCCATAATATGAATTTGACCCTCACTACCCCAACAGAAATAATGTCCATCATAAAATCTTTAAAATCAAAAACATCTAGCGGGTATGATGAAATATCAACAAAGTTAATTAAAGAATGTGATTCTGAGCTAAGTAACATATTAAGCTATCTGTGTAACCAGTCGTTTATCAGTGGAATATTTCCCGAATGGCTGAAATATGCTGAAGTTAAGCCACTGTTTAAGAAGGGAGATAAAGAAATAGCATCAAATTTCCGTCCAATTTCACTGTTGCCAGCATTCTCAAAAATTTTTGAAAAAGTAATGTACAGTCGTCTTTATAACCATCTTATCTCAAATAACATACTGTCAAAGTCACAGTTTGGATTTCTAAAAGGTTCTGATATTGAGAAGGCTATCTACACTTACAGTGAAAATGTACTTAATTCATTAGACAAAAAATTGCAGGCAACTGGTATATTTTGTGATCTGTCAAAGGCATTTGACTGTGTAAATCACAATATCCTTTTAAGTAAACTAGAATATTATAGTGTAACAGGAAATGCTGCAAAATGGTTCAAATCTTATATCTCTGGCAGGAAACAAAGGGTGTTATTAGGAAAGAGACATGTATCAAGCTATCAGGCATCATCCAACTGGGAACTAATTACATGTGGGGTCCCACAAGGTTCCATTTTGGGGCCCTTACTTTTTCTTGTGTATATCAATGACCTTTCATCAGTAACATTACCAGATGCCAAGTTTGTTTTGTTTGCTGATGATACAAACATTGCAATAAATAGCAAATCAAGTGTAGTCTTAGAAAGATCAGCCAATAAAATATTTGTAGACATTAATCACTGGTTCCTAGCCAATTCTTTGTCACTAAACTTTGAAAAAACACACTACATGCAGTTCAGAACTTGTAAGGGGTGTCCCAAGAGTATATGTCTAACATATGATGACAAGAAGATAGAAGAAGTGGACAGTGTTAAATTCTTGGGATTACAGCTTGATAATAAATTCAACTGGGAGGAGCACACCACAGAACTGCTGAAGCGTCTTAACAAATCTCTGTTTGCAATGCGAATTTTGTCAGACATAGGGGATATAAAAATGAAAAAGCTGGCATACTATGCTTACTTTCATTCCATAATGTCATATGGGATTATTTTCTGGGGTAATTCATCAAGCCAAGCTAAAGTTTTCCGGGCACAAAAACGTGCAGTAAGAATTATATGTGGTGTGAACTCAAGAACATCCTGCAGAAGCCTGTTTAGGGAACTAGGGATACTAACTACAGCTTCCCAATATATTTATTCCTTAATGAAATTTGTCATTAAAAATATATCACTTTTTCAAACCAACAGCTCAATTCATGGAATCAATACTAGAACTAAGAATAATCTTCACAAGGATTTAAAGTCACTTAGTCTTGTACAAAAAGGTGTGCATTATTCAGGAACACACATTTTCAATAACTTGCCAGCAGCCATAAAAAGCTTAACAACCAATGAAATTCAGTTTAAGAGAAGCCTAAAGGATTTATTGGTGGCCAACTCCTTCTACTCCATTGATGAATTTCTGAGGAAAACCAACTGATTTGTATATAAGTACAACATAACTTCTGCACAATTTCAGTGCAGTAATGTGTTCACTGAAAATTTGTGTGTGTGTGTGTGTGTGTGTGTGTGTGTGTGTGTAAGTATAATCTAACTTCTGCACCATTTCAGTGCAGTAATGTGTTCATTGTAAATAAGTATTACAGTAGTTGTATTACATGTTTCTTACCTTATAAATAAATATAAAACTTTTTTATTTTAAATTCAGTGCAATAGTATTTGTAAAATGACTCTTAGTGTTCATTAAAAAATGACGATCATTCCACTTGGGACCTGTGGAATGGTACATTAGCTTATTTGCTTTAGTTTAAATATTTGTCATGTATTGTTGTTTTTCTGACATGTTCCACATCCTGGAGGACCTCCTCACTACGGATCAATTGGAATGAAAGTAAATCTAATCTAATCTAATCTAATATTAAGGCCATGAGGTGGCAGCCCCACCAGGACACTCGGGCAATGTGGGCTGATAACCCGCACCACCAAAAAACTAAAAGGAGAAACAGCCAGACGGATCTTAAGGATATGACCTTTGGCCTGAAAAGGAAAACCCGTATTGGTTTTTGGAATGTAAGGACATTGAGAGAGGTAGGGAGGCTAAGACAGGTTAAAAAAGAGATGGAGAACTATCAACTAGATATATTGGAACTGAGTGAAATAAGGTGGCCAGAATCTGGGGAATTCCAAACACAAAATGCATGCAGCAGATTTCTTCAGACACAGCATTGAAAAACTTGTGCCACAGCATGATATGTGCCTCAATTGGAAAGGCAATTATGTAGAAAAATAGCTTCAAAAGGTACCTTTAATATGTGTATAATAAAATTTGGTTCTTCCATATTGATAATTTTTTACACTAAAATGTCTGTTACTTTCTGGATACAAGGATGTACAGGCTGATAAGTTTCACAGACTTTTTCTTAATGAATGCTCAACTCAGACTTAAAACAATACAGACACTGTGTATGACTACCTATGAACATTACTTAATGAGAGCTATACATGGACATTTTCCACAATGGCTTTTCTAGATTTACTTAGGACAGTTATCACAAAATGATAAAACAGAAAGTTCTAAATCTACATGCATATTCTACAAGCAACTGTATAGTGGTGGATGGAACCTCATACCTCTATTAATCATTCCCTTTTGTGTACCACTCACAAATGGAGTGAAGGAAAAATGACTGTATGCCTCTGTGCTAGCTTTAGTTTTTATTGTCTTCTCTTCACAATCGTTAAGCAAAATTTACATCGGCAGCAGTAGAATCATGCTGCAGTCAACTGCAGATGCAAGTTCTCTAAATTTTTTCATTAGTGTTTTGTGAAAAGAATGTCTTGCCTTCGAGTATTCCCATTTGAGTTCACAAAGCATTTCCATAACACTCACACATTGATCAAACCAGTTTACTACATTCTCAACAACAACATAAAACACAGGAAAAGTAAGGAATGCAGACACACATTAGGGAACTTATTTATTTTGTATAACTGTGAGCTATATATTCTTCCAATGGAAAAAAACACAAGGTCCTGTAAAGCCCACCAAGAATTAGCTGGAAACTTATATTTTCTAATTGAAACATTTCATACTCTATCATGTTATTCTATTAAAATTCACATTTTTGGAAACAGAAAAATTAGTGCTACAAGAAGGTTAGATTTTAAAACTGGAACATTCTCAAATTATGGAGATAATAATAATTGTGTATAGAGATAGCTTTGAAATTACTTTTTAAGAAAAGATGAGATATTTGGTAGAAAGAAGAAAATGAAAGCTTTCAAATGAAGTATGTCTATCATCAACAGTTATTGGCAGGACTAAGTTTTGAAGTTCATTTGGTTTTTGTCACCTGTAAGTTTGACTATTTCTGTAAATAAAATGTTTTTACTTGAACTTATTATATTATTAACATCAGCTGTGTGCAAATTATACACTGAATAATAATATTCAAAAAAATACACTTTAGAAATGATCTGGAGATTTTATATGTGCATGGAGGAGGGATCACTAATGTTAGAGTGGGTATTATATTAGTCACACATATTCTACCTTGCTATGTTTCAGTACCTACTACAGCAGGACACTATTACATCTTATTTTTGTTGTGGTCTTTAGTTAGAAGACTGGATTGATGCAGCTCTCTATGTTACTCTATTCTGTGTAATCCTCTTCATCTCCAAATAACTACTGCAACCTACATCCTTCAGAATCTACTTACTGTCTTCATCTCTTGGTATCCCTGAACAACTTTTACCCTCCACACTTCCCTCCAGCAATAAACTGGTGATTCCTAGATGTCTCAGAATGTGTTCTATCAAAGGACCCCTTCTTCTAGTCAGGTTGTGCTATAAAATCCTTGTCTCCCCAATTCTATTCAGTATCTCCTCAGTAGTTATGTGATCGACCCATCTAATCTTCAATATTCTTCTGTAGCACCATATTTGAAAAGCTTCTGTCCTCTTCTTGTCTAAACTGTTTATCATCCATGTTTCACTTCCCTGCACAGCTACACTTCTTACAAATACTTTCAGAAAAGAGTTACTGATGCTTAAATTTATACTTGATCTTAACAATCTTCTCTTTTGCAGAAATACTTTCCTGGCTATTGCCAGTCTACATTTTATATTCTCCCTATTTCAGCCATCATCAGTTATTTTGCTCTCCAAATAGCAAAATTCACCTACTACTTGAAGCATCTCATCTCCTATTCTAATTCCTTCAGCATCACCTGATTTAATTTGACTACATTGCATTATCCTTGTTTTGCTTTTGTTGATGTTCATCTTGTATCCTCTTTTCAAGACACTGTCCATTCCGTTCAAGTACTCTTCCAAGTCCTTTGCTTCCTCTGAGAGAATTACAGTGTCATTGGCCAACCTCAAGGTTTTTATTTCTTCCCCCTGGGCTTTAACTTCTACTACAAATTTTTCTGTGTTTTCCTATACTGCTTACTCACAGTACAGACTGAATAACATTGGTGATAGGCTACAAAACTTTCTCACTCCCTTTTCAACCACTGTTTCCCTTTCATGCCTCTCAACTCCTATAAAGTGCCACCTGGGTTCTGCACAAGCTGTAAATAGCCTATTGCTCTCTGTATTTTACCCCTGCTACCTTCAGAATTTCAAAGACAGTATTCAAGTCAACATCGTAAAACCTTTCTCTAAGGCTTATGACTTATGAACAAATAAGACATTGGTCAGTTGTTTCGCATTCCATAAATCATATTCACAATAATGTGGAATATGTCAACTGAAAAAAGGATTACACAGCCAATTTAAAAAATATATTATGTGACTATGGGTTGGCTATTTATAGGTTTGCAGTTGACTATGCATTTCACTTTAAGAATTTTGTGGTAGTTTAGGAGGAGCTGTTAATGAGAATCAATCATGATGTACATGTAAAAACATTTCTGCTGCCTGTCAGACAGTTTATTTCCACAGGAAGATTATCAAAGATTTTTGTGACTGCATATTTCACTACCTTCTGTTCCTAAGTTAGATTCAGCAGAAAGATGTGCAGATAATTTTCCCTTTTAGTATTGTCATTGTGAATATCTCTTTTACTCTTAACAACTATAATAGATTGTTGATAATAAATGTTATCGGTGAATAAATGTACTGCAAGGCTTAGTTGCCATACCTATTTGCTTAAACAAATACACTCATGATCAGAAAAGACAGAACACCTTGAACAACTTGAGATATGACGTTTATATTCACAGAACATGTACATTAGTATATTCTGCAGAAATGATTAGCATTTCAGTCATCTCAGTTCAGCAAGTGCCCTGTTGCCTAATGGGCACAGGGTCCACCATGGGCCCTGATACCTTGTTCCATGTTTGATGGCATCAATGCATATTAGGCTTTAATGGTGTCCTGCGATATAGCCACCCATGATGCATTCACTTCATTCCATAGTTCATCTGTGACGGTTGGTATTGGATCACAGTGTTGCACCCATTGTTTCTCCAAATTACACCTATTTTCGATTGGTGACAAGTCTGATGATCTGACAGGCCAAGGCACAAGACTGACATCCTGTGATGCCATGAAGGCATGCGTTCATCCAAAAACATGTGATTATGCATTGCCTTGCTGAAACATAGCATCTGGAGTGTTGTGCAGAAAGGGTATGGCTTTGGGTTGCAGGATGTCATTCATGTAGGCCACACTGGTCATAGTGCCATGGACATGCACCAACTGTGATTTTTGTTGCACCCAAAAGCGCTCCACACCATAAAGCCTTGAGTTAGTGCTGTATGTCTTGTGTGAATGCAGTCACTGTGACACCACTCGCCATGTAAGTGGCGAACAAAAATGCGGCCATCATTTTCAGACTTTTTGGATTCATCCAAAAACATTATCTGATGCCATTCCTGTTCCCAGTGATGTCACTCCATACACCATTGCTGTGTAGCATGTTTCTGCAGATTTGTTAAAGGAAGGCAGAGAAATGTATGATGTGCACCTAATCCAGGCTGTAATAAATGGTGACGGTCTTTCATCCCTTCTAGTGTACAATGTGTTATACTGTTCCACTGTTGTTCCAGAGCTGATGAGTATGCAGATCTGTCCTGCAATGCCATTCAGATGAGGTGTCAGTCTTCTTGGAGGATGATCTGGGTTGTGCAAGCTGACCCATCTTGTGTGTTCTACAGTCTTCCATGAACCATTCTGCACACACCTGTTGCACTGCCAAAACACTTCATCCCACACAAGCAGCAATTTCCTGGATATATCCATCACATTCTCTCATGTCAATAATGCACCCTCTTTCAAACTCACTGATCTGATGTTGTGGTTCACGCATGCATCTGCGAGGCATACTGCACGTCCACTCAAGTCACACATCAATTTATAGAGACAACAAGAGCCGCAGGCACATTTTACTGGTAGGTGGTTTTGTGCCTTGTTACGATGTTGACCTCAAACCTGTGGGCCAACATGGTTCAAATGCTAATAATTTCTGCAGAACATACTAATGTATATGTCCTGTGAATACGAGCATACTCTCTCTAGTCATTCAAGGAGTTCTGTTTTTTCTGAACATGAGTGTACATGCATCTGGGCACAAAAATGCAGTGTGTGTTTCATGAGCCCTTGATCATTGCTCATCTTGGAGAAATAGGTTGGGAGAAAGGCTATTTGAGATGGAAAGTGTTGAGCAACACTGTTCACTTACAGGTCTCTGGCTCCTGTGTTTGTACATCTAATTTTTGAGTATATAGTGCTCTGAGGGTGAACATGTAGAACAGAAATATACAGCATTCAAACATTTACAATTTGCCATAGACCAGTAAGCATTGAGCAGCATTTTGAGGGTGGAAAAACCTATCACTGTTAAATAGCTATATTAGAAAGTTGCTCCAAAGGAGAGAGAGTTTAGTTGCAGATCGGAGCATAGTCAAAACGTGATTCACAAACAAAAGCTGAAAAACGCCAAAAAGAGCATAAGATGAGCAATGCAAGAAGCATACAGCAATGTTGAAAGTAAAATTCAGCCAACTGCTCTTACTACAAATCCTTACCTGAAACAGTAAGGGGACTGAAATCATTTGTTCAGCCTCTCAGTGACTGTTCTGGCATCAAATATGAAAATGGGGAGATGATGAAAATACTAAATTTGATCTTCTGAAACTGTTTCACTGAGGAAGTTTGTAATGAGGTTCCTCCTTTCAGTTAACACATGAATGTTGAAATGGCAAATATTGAGATATGTGATCATTCAATGGAAACTCAACTAAAACTACTCAGTAGTGGAAAAGCATTGGGCTGAATGAGATACATGAGAGATTCTAGAGATTACGAGGAAGAACCTACTCCCCTTCTAACAGTAGTTTGCCATAGCTCACTGGAGCAATGAATTGTTACTAGCAACTGGGAAAAAGCATAAATCATTTTGTTTTCAAGAGCGGTGCACATTATTACAGGCATATATAATTGATGTCAGTCTGTTGTAGGACATGTTTTATGCTTGTAGAGTATGAGTTTTTGGGGAACAAAAAGCTCCTACATAAACCAGCATAGATTCTACAAAAAAATATCTTGCAAAATTCTGCTTGTCCTGTTCATCTGTGAGATTCACAGGGAAAGCTGAAAGTGCAAGGAATATGTAGAGGTTCCATATAAGGGAAACAAACTTCAGTACAACATTATAGAAAGAGAAGAGGAAGCAGATCAAGATGAGATGGGTAACATGATACTCCAAGAATAATATGACAGATCACTGAAAGACCAAATGGAAACAAGGCTTCTGGAATAGATGACATTCTCTCAGAATTACTTAGATATGTGGGAGAGCCAGCTATCATAAAATTATTTATTTTCCTTGGTGCTCAGGATACATGAGATAAGTGAAATACCACCAGAATTCAGAAAGAATGTCATAATTCCAGTTCCAAAGGAAGAAGTTTCAGACAGATGTGAATACTACCAAACCATATTGACATGAACACTACTAAACCATATTGACATTAATTATTTGAAGGAGAATGGAAAAACTGATAGAAGCTGATCTTGGGGAAGATTAGTTTGGGTTCTGGAGAAATTTAGGAACACACGAGGCAATACTAACCCTGATGGCTTATCCTAGAAGATAGGTTGAAGACAGGCAAACCTACATTTATAGCATTGGTAGGTTTAGAGAGAGCTTTTGACAATGATGACTGAGAGAACAAAAGGTTATTTACAACTGAAGTGGAGTTAGAGCTGAAGAACATGAAAGGGAAGCTGTTGTTGAGGAGGGAGTGAGACAGGGTTATAGGCTGTCCCCAGTGTTAATCCTTTCTACATTGATTATGCTATAAATAAAATCAAGGAGAAACTTGGAAAGGCAATTAAAGTTCACAGAAAAGAAGTAAAACCTTTGAGGTTTGCTGATTACATTGTAGTTCTGCCACAGATGGCAAACGACTTGAAAGAGCAGTTGGAGGAATGGATAGTATCTTTATAAGAGATTATAAGACGAATATGGATTTAAATGTCAGGAAGTCATTTCTGAAAGTATTTGTATGGAGTGTAGCCATGTATGGAAGTGAAACGTGGACGATAAATAGTTTAGACAAGAAGAGAATAGAAGCTTTCGAAATGTGGTGCTACAGAAGAATGCTGAAGATTAGATGGGTAGATCACATAACTAATGAGGAGGTATTGAATAGAATTGGGGAGAAGAGAAATTTGTGGCTCAACTTGACTAGAAGAAGGGATCGGACATGTCCTGAGACATCAAGGGATCACCAATTTAGTATTGGAGGGCAGCATGGAGGGTAAAAATTGTAGAGGGAGACCAAGAGATGAATACATTAAGCAGATTCAGAAGGATGTAGACTGCAGTAGGTACTGGGAGATGGAGAAGCTTGCACAGGATAGAGTAGCATGGAGAGCTGCAGCAAACCAGTCTCAGGACTGAAGACCACAACAAGATGAATATGAATGACAGTAAAACAAGGAGAATGGAATGTAGTTGAAATAAATCACTTGATAATGAGCTAATTAGTTTAGAAAATGAGACATTAACGTAGCAGATGAGTTTTGATATTTGGACAGCAAAATAGCTGATGATGGCCAAAATGGGGGGCTACAAAATGTGCATGACAGTAGCAAGAAAAGCATTTATGAAAAAGAGGAATTTGTTAACATCTGATATAAATTTAAGTGTTAGACAGCCTTTTCTGAAGGTATTTGTCATCAGTGAAGTCTTGTATGGGAGTGAAATGTGGGTGATAAGCAGTTAAGACGAGATGAGAATAAAAGATTTTGAAATTTAGTACTATAGAAAAATGCTGAAAGTTACATTGGTATATCGAATAACAAATGAGCAGGTATATAAGTGATCATAGTTGGAATTCTCTGCAACAGACAGAATGGTCACAAGAAAGCATTAGTGTTGTTATCACGCTGGGACTTGGAGATGAAGAGTACTGATTTATCAGCTCCTGACAGAGTTTGAAAGAGGCCTCCATCACGTCATCTGTTCAAATCATGCAATATCCAGATGTTTAATGCATTCTTATGTGACAGTAGCCTGACTATTAAGTGCATGGGAACACATTTGTATTTGTATTTCTTTATTGGTCCTGTAAATCATGTTTAGGTACATATTTTACACAAACGATGTAGGACAAGTCAGGTTGGAACAGTATATACAACATCATACACATTGTTATTTTGAAAGGGTAAATAATTAAAAATTATTCAATACATGTTGAATATAGATGACAAATTTAATATAATTAAATAAAATGATAGACATATTAAGACTATTTGAGCAGTTACACTACACTTTTGTGGTACTCTTAAAACTCAGAAACAGAATAGAAGCAGTGGTCAAGCAAGTACTCTTTCAGTTTCACTTTAAACTTTTGTAAATTTTTCATCTGTTCCAAATAGGATGGCATGTGATTGTACAGCATTATACCAGTATGATACACTCCCCTCTTACAAATGTTTGTATTACTGTATTGACATGCAAGTAATGCTTCTGCCTAGTATCATGAGGGTGATAATCACAGTTACACTTGAAGATATTTCCATCTTTTAAAATAGTTCCTTTTGTGAAATTTAATATTTCATACATATATAAGCAAGGAAAAGGCAGTATATTGAGATTTTTAAATATTGGTCTACAGGAGTCTCTGTACTTAGCATGGTCCATTATTCTAACAATCTTTTTCTGTAGCCTAAATGTTTTGTTTGTACCTACAAACAAGGGTTGGCATTCTTGTCATGAAGGTTCCGGTTGACCATGTCTGACCACCACAATGGAAGATTGCTGTATTATGCACCGAGCACATCATAGTCTCTTTACATCTGCACCTGCCGTCCAGGGTCACGTAATAGACTAACTGCAGGATTCTGTGTAATTTTGCAGCAGACCGACTAGCGAATTACAGTCCCCCATGTAGCTGTCTGTTAACACCAGAACACAAACAGCTGCATTTAGAGTGGTGACGTGACTAGAAAGTGCGGAATTCTGATGAATAGTGCCATAATGTGTTCAGTGATGAATGCGGTAATGCACTACACCACCGGGATGAATGTTGTTGGTGAGTACAGCAGCAATGTTGGGAGAGGTCCTGTGTTTCTGCTGTTTTGGACCAAGCAGAGTAGTGCAGTGATTAGCACACTGGACCCACATTCAGGATGACGACAGTTCACACCCACATTCAGTCATCCTGATTTAGGTTTTCTATGATGTCCTTAAATTGCTTAAGGCAAATTCTAGGATGGTTCCTTCCAAAGGACAGAGCTGATTTCCTCCTCAATCATTTTCTGATCCGATCTAGTACCCAGTCTCTAATGACTTCATTGTCAATGGGACATTTGTGTGAGGAACCATCAGGAATGACTTCGGGTTATGGTTGGTAGTAGTTAATTGAATTCTGACAGCAGAACAGTACATCATGGACATCCTGCATCCCCATATGTACACTACGTGGTCAAAAGTATCTGGACACCTGGCTGAAGATGACTTAAAAGTTCATGGTGCCCTCCATCGTTAATGCTGGAATTCAATATGGTGTTGGCCCACCCTTAGCCTTGATGACAGCTTACACTCTCGCAGGCATACGTTCACTCAGGTGCTGGGTTTCTTGGGGAATGGCAGTCCATTCTCCATGGAGTGCTGCACTGAGGAGAGGTATCGATGTCTGTCAGTGAGGCCCGGTACGAAGTCAACGTTCCAAAACATCGCAAAGATGTTCAATAGGATTCAGATCAGCACTCTGTGCATGCCAGTCCATTATAGGGATGTTATTGTCATGTAACCACTGCGCCACGGGACGTGCATTATGAACAGCTGCTTGATCGTGTTAAAAGATGCAATCTCCATCCCCGCATTGCTCTTCAACAGTGGGAAGCAAGAAGGTGCTTAAAACAGCAATGTAGGCCTGTGTTGTGATAGTACCATGCAAAACAACAAGGGGTGCAAGCCCCCTCCACGAAAAACATGATCACACCATAACACCACCGCCTCCGAACTTTACTGTTGGCACTACACACACTGACAGACGACATTCACCAGGCATTCGCCATACCCACACCCTGCCATCAGATCACCACATTGTGTACCGTGATTAGTCACTCCACACAACGTTTTTCCACTGTTCAGTCATCCAATATTTATGGTCCTTACACCAAGCAAGGCGTCATTTGGCATTTACCGGCATGATGTGTGGCTTACCAGCAGCCGCTCAACCATGAAATCCAAGTTTTCTCACCTCCCGCCTAACTGTCATAGTACTTGCAGTGTATCCTGATGCAGTTTGGAATTGCTGTGTGATGGTCTGGATAGATGTCTGTCTATTACACATTATGACCCTCTTGAACCATCGACAGTCTCAGTCAACGGACGAGGTCAGCGTGTACACTTTTGTGCTGGACGTGTCCCTTCATGTTTCCACTTCACTATCACATCAGAAACAGTACACCTAGGGATGTTTAGGAGTGTGGAAATCTCGCATACAGATGTGTGACACAAGTGACACCAAATCACCTGATCACATTAGAAGTCCGTGAGTTTGGCAGAGCGCCCCATTGTGCTCTCTCACGATATCTAATGACTACTGAAGTAGCTGATATGGAGTACCTGGCAGTAGGTGGCAGCACAATGCACATAATATGAAAAACCTATGTTTTTGGGGGTGTCTGGATACTTTTGACCACATAGTGTACCTCTAATGCAACAATATCATGCTGCCATTCTTCGACAGGAAAATGCTTGTACACAAATGGCACATGTCTATTTTTACTGTCTGCATGATGCTGATGTACTTATGTGGCCATTAAAATCTCACATCTGTCACCAACTGAACATATATGTAAACAGCTCAGAGATTGGCTTTATCGCAGTGCCAGTATACGGGATACTGAGGAGCAGCTACAACAGCTGTGGGCTAGCTTGCCTCAGTAGAGGATACAACGGCTTCATGAGACTCTTCCAAACTGAATCAGTGGATGCAATCAGATCAGAGGAGGCACAATGTCATACCAAGTGGGCTCGCGTTGCTAGTGTCTTTACAAATTTGGCTCGATATTGCAATTACTGAAACAACATTTAAAACCCTCTCAAACCATTAAGTTTCATTTTGCTTCCTCCTCTCCTTCTGAGTGCTTCATTTTTTTTGTAATTCAGTGTATAACTGATAATATGAAATAATGTCAGTATTACACAAAATCTGACTTCTGTACAACTTCAGTGCTGTAACATGATCAATGTAAATTAGTGTTTTAAAATGATTTTTCTAATTTTTCTATGTAACAATGTGTGGCTACAGTAGACTAATAATTTCATAGCTTCCTCAGTGTATTGAACATTTATATGTTTTGAGACAATTTGCTATAATCTTTAAAATGAAAATAGGTTTGAAATTTTTTCTTTATTCCACATCCATTTCATTTGGACCTGTGGAAGGTGCACTAGCATGTCATTCTTTTCCTCTGTAAATATTTACTATGTATTCTTGTTTTCTGACATGTTGTACATCCTCACAATGCATCTATGAGAGGAAAAATATATGTAATATGAAATCTAATCTAATCATGTGTAGGATACTGAGAAACTACCAACAGTAGACATGACATACAAAACACTTCTACAGCCCATATTTCTATATTGCTGAAATGTATTGAATCCATATCAGGTCAGATGAACAGGGGGCATTAAAAATATATGAAGAAAGTTGCTGGAAATGATAATGGCCTGACAGAGAGAGTGTGACAGAAATGTTGGGAAAAAAAGCTAGCATAGACTCAAAGGAAGATGTCATGCATGTTGCAACAACCTGCTTATAAAAATTCAAGAACCGCATTTCATGACATGAGCTACACATATTCATCAGCTCTATATCTATCTCTATAATAGGGATTGTGCAAACAGAATTAAATGTACAACAGCTGGCACGGAGTTGTACAAGCAGTTGTCCTTCCCACACACTGTCCATGAGTGGGATAAGAAGAAACTTTAATACAGTATCTTGTACAATAAATGTACTATCTGCCACAGTCTTCACAGTAATTCTCTGAGTATGGGTGTAGAAGAATATATTTATAGCAGTTTAAGGATAACTAATAATTAATGTAGTTTCTAACAGGTGCTTCACTTTGTTACTATACAACCTGATTCATTCTACATGCCTGAAGGCTCTCCTCCTGATGAGATCTACAAAACATTATCTGCATCTAATCTATATACATACTGTGGAAGCCACCATGTGGTACATGGCAGACAGTACCTTGTACCACTACTAGCCACTTCCTTTCCTATTTCATTCACAAGGGAAAAATGACTGCTATACACCTTCATATAAGCCCTAATTTCTCTCGTCTTATCTTTGTGGTCCTTACTCAAATTGTACATGGGTACTAGCAGAATAATCTACAGTTGTCCTCAAAATCTAGTTCTCTAAATTCCACAATAGTGCCTCTTGAAAAGAACATTGTCTTTCCTCCAGGGATTCTCATGTGAGACAGTGAAGCATTCCTGTAATACCAGTAACAAATCTAGCAGCACATCTCTGAATTGCTTTGATATCTTCCTTTAATCTGACCCGGAGGGGATACCAGACACTCAAGCAGTATACAAAAAAAAGGCCCCACTAATGTTCTATATGCCATCTCCTTTATAGGTATGTTGCACTTCTCCAAATTACCTAAATAAAATGAAGTTGAGCATTCACCTTTCCTACTACCAATCTGACACACTCATTCCATTTTGTATCACTTTGCAACATTATGCCTAGATATTTAAACAATGTGACTGTGTCAATCAGCACATTACTAATGCTGTACTCAAACATATTGGATTGTTTTTCCTAATCAGCCACATTAACTTACATTTTCTTACATTTAGAGCCAGCTGCCATTCATCACACCACCTAGAAACTCTGTCTAAGTCACCTCATATCCTAATACTGTCACTCAAGAACAACGCCTTCCTGTACCCCACAGCATCATCATGAAACAGTTGCAGATTGCTGCCCACCCTGTCCACCAGATCATTTATGTATACAGAAAATAATAGTGTTGTTACCTACTGCATTTCCCTGGCAGACTCTGATGATTCCCTGTTCACTGATGAACACTCACCATTGAGGATAAAAAAACTGGGTTCTATTACTTAAAAATTCTTTGAGCCACTCACACATCTGATAACTTAATCCATCTGCTCGGACATTCGTCAACAGCCTGCAGTGGGGCACCATGTCAATCACTTTCTGGAAATCTAGGAATATGGACTCTGTCTGCTGCCCTCCATCCATGGTTAGCAGGACACCATGTGAAAAAGGGCTAGCTGAGTTTCGCACAAGCGATGCTTTCTAAATCTGTGCTGATTTGTGAACAGAAGCTTTTCTGTCTTAAGTAAATTTATTATATTTGAACTCAGAATGTGTTCAAGAATTCTGCAGCAGACCAGTGTTAAGGACATTGGTCTGTAATTAAGAGGGTCCATTCTTTCACCTTGCTTATATACGGCAGTCATGTGCACTTTTTTCAAGTCACTTGGTATTTTCCGTGGGAAGAGAGATTCGCAATAAATGCTAAGCTAAGGAAGGGGCCAAAGCCACAGAATACTCTCTGTAAAACCAAATTGGGTTTCCATCTGGACCTGGTGACTTGTTTCCAACTCTTTCAGTTGCTTCTCTATGCCAGGGATGCCTATTTCTATGTTTCCCACATGGAGTCTGTGTGACAGTCAAACAATGGTATATTTGTATGATCCTCTTGATGAATGATTTCATAAATGTGAAATTTAAAACTTCAGCTTTCCTTATGCCATCTTCTACCTGGTCGATGAGTGAGTAGATAGAAAGAGAGAAGCCTTCACCCACTTAGTGATTTTATGTATAAACAAAATTTTCTTGGGATCTCAGCACGAGCTTTTGCTAAGGTACTACAGTGGAAGTTATATGCTTCACACATTGATCTTCTTCCAGAGACATGACTTTCTATTAACTTTTGACTGTCAACCTTTGCTCTTTCTTTCTTTCTTGAACCGTGAGTGTAACAATATCTGTTTCCTCAGCATCAATATCTGTTTTCTCAGCATTTTATGAATTTGATTATTAAACCATGGAAGGTCTTTTCCATCCTTAATCCACTTATGTGGCACATACATCTGCAGAGTGTGATTTACAATCAGTTTAAATTCTGCTCATAATTCCTCTATCTCTGTCACATTGAAACTAAATGATGTACATTCATTGTCTAAGTGGGATGCTAACAACTGCTTTGACTTCAGTAACCATTGTCGCTATGGTGATACCATGAACAGTAATCCCCGTCTCTATACTAACACTGTTGATAGGGTCAGGCCCATTTGTAGTTACAAGATCTAAAATACTTATGTTGCATTTGGTTTGTCTTACCAGTTGTTCAAGGCAGTTTTAGGAAAAATGTTACCAAAAGTACTTCAGAAGACTGTCTGTCTGTACCACTTGCATTGAATCCACAGATGTTTCTGTCTATACTCAACAGATTAAAGTCACATCCAACTAATACTGTATGATCTGGGTATTTCTGCACTATTAAGCATAGACTTTTTTTTGAATAATTCTAAAACTGTTACAGTGGAATCAAGCGGTTGGTAAAAATATCTGATAATTGAATTCACCTAGGCCTGCTACTCATGTCCAGTAAATTCAAACTCAATTTCAACCTCAGTAGATACAACATTTTTGTCAACAATAATGATCACTCCCCCTCCTGTGGTAGCTAATCTGTCTTTTGGATAGACATTCTGTGCCTCATACGATGAAATTGTTCTGAATGTAGTAACTGCATGCTACTATTAATTCAGCCTGTAGATCCACAATAGCAGAAGAATATTTACCTGCTATAGTTCCTTAAAGGTGGTCAATTACATGCTTGATAATTAAACACTTGCACATGCCGGGCACACGATAACAGAAATGTAGCAACATAACATGGAATAACAAGTAACATTTATTAAGAGTATGTCACAAAATGACATGTAGCTTCAGTACAATTTGATGCATGGCACTTGATGTCCTAAACCTAATACAATGAAATCTACATAAGTTTTGCTGTCTCTTAGCAGTCTACAGTGTTGTCACAATAACTGATAGTAACATGCAGACACATTTGATAGACCAAATAATTCATAAATAGCGACTGCCAAATTGGAAGGTAGTCTTTAGAAAACTGTAATCAGCTGAATAATGGCTGACTTACAATTCTGTGAGTACCCACAGCATGTTGTGTTCTTGTGCCAGTCTGTGGAAAGATTTCCAGGTCCGCCAGTGTGAGACCGAAGCAATGTAGACCACAGTTGACAGCACTCCATAAAGTGCCTGTCCATGTTCCCAACAGATGTATACAATGTGCTGGAGGAGTGGCACGGAAGTGGGAAAAGGTCCACTTTTGGGAGTGCCATAAGATGCTGCCCCACAGACCTAAGAGGCACCAGGCGAGTTGTTATGCCCATGTGGTGGTGGCCTCTCACAGTGGTTTTTTTTTTTTTTTTTTGTACACAACAGAATGAATGAATGTTTCACACAAACTGCCATCCTTAGCCAGGCAGCCAGCAGACCTCAGTTTGGAACTTGAAGAAATCATTGCTTTACACATGACAGCAAGTAGCAGCATATTCACAGTACACCACCACTGTGCTGCTCATAACACACTTTTTATCTTGCTCAACTGTACAGTTCATTTTAAAAATGGAGTTGTACAATCAGTCCAAGTGACATGTGGAAATGGGTGAGTGGGGTAGGAGGACTGGAGGGATGGGTGTTGTACAATGACGTACTTTTTAAATTATCATTGGTATTGTATAGTTAGATCATATTTGTTCAATATTCTGCTGTATTTTTACTCCAGAGGAAAGAATAATATAGGTTATCACACATTATGTTTTTAGTGTTTGATATTTAGTGTGTTCTGAGTAAATGTAGAATTATATCTGTTTCTCTCAGAAGTACAGGACAGGATCATACTGACCTAATTGTGAAGCATACTGTTGGAAAATGCATTCTTATACATAATGTAGAACATTTGTACAAGTTGTACTTTCAAAATTCTCTTTCTACTTAGTATGCATTTACTATCCATTTCTGTTCATTTTAGACAAAGGAAAAATCCAGGATGGAATGTAACAATATTATGAAAAGGGTAGTTGCCACTCACCATATAGTAGAGGTACTGAGTCACAGATAGGCACAACGCAGACTGTCAGAAAGTGAGCTGTTGGCCAACAAGGCAGTGTTCAATAGTGATAAGGCCATAGGCATTCCCAAAACCCAATGAATTACAAACCAACAACCTCCTTCCTAGTCACTATGACCAACTATATCCTCACCCACAATTTCTTCTCCTTTGAAGGCACTACCTGCAAAGAAATCCGAGGTACAGCTATGGGACCCGCAAGGTGCCATCCTATGCCAACCTATTCAGGAGCCATCTAGAGGAATCCTTCTTAAGCACTCAGAATCTCAAACACCTCACCTGGTTCAGATTCGCTGATGACATCTTCATGATCTGTCTCAAGGATGAGGCCAGCCTATCCACATTCCTCCAGAATCACAACACCTTCTCCCCCATTCACTTCACCTGGTCACACATAACCCAACAAGCCACCCTCCTAGATGTTGACCTCCACGTCAAAGATGGCTAGATCAGTACCTCTGTCCCTATCAAACCTACCAGAAACCATAAATACGTCCACTTTGACAACTGCTACTCATTCCATACCAAGAAGTCCCTTCCATACAGCCTGGCCAACCACCATTGTCGCATCTGTAGAGACAAAGCAGTCTCTCTTGAAATATACTGAGGGTCTCATTGAGGCCTTCACAGATCATAAATACCCTCCAAACATTGTACAGAAACAGATCTTCCATGTCTTATCTTTCCAGTCACACAACACCTTCCAAAGTCCTACCATCCTGCGTCAGAGGAGCAGTCCCCTTGTGACTTAGTACCACCCAGGACTGGAGCAACTGAATCACATTCTTCGCCAGAGTTTTGACTACCTCTCATTGTGCCCTGAAATGAGGAATATCTCACCCACTATCCTTCCCATCCCTCCCACAGTGGCATTCTGCTGCCTACCAAACCTACACAATATCTATGTCCATCCCTACACAGCCTCTGCTCTCCACCTCTTGCCTCATGACTCTAATCCATGTAACAGACTTAGTTGCAAGACCTGTCCCATACAACCTTCCACCACCACTTACTCCAGTTCGGTCACATGCATCACCTATTTCATCAAAGGCAGGGCTACCTGTGGAACTAGTCATGTGATCTAAAAGCTAAGTTGCAACCACTGTGCTGCAGTCTACATGGACATGACAACCAACAAGCTGTCTATCTGCATGAATAGCCACCAACAAACTGGGGCCAAGAAAGAGATGCACCACCCCACTGCTGAGCACACCATCCAACATGACATTCTTCATTTCAATGACTGCTTCACAGCCTATCCCATGTGGATCCTTTTCACCAACACCAGCTTTTCAGCATTGCACAAGTGGTAACTCTCCATGCAATATATCCTACGTTCTCGTAATCCTCATGGCCTCAGCCATTGTTAGTCATTGTCTTTACCCATCTAGCCTCTTCCCTGTTCAAATTCTTCACTACCCTCTATTCCACCAACACACCCTCATTCTTTTTACTTCTCTCCTTTCCCACAATCCTCCCCTCCCCCCTCCCCCTTCTGTACTCCATCTAACCTCCTGACTGCACCTAGCTGCCCTATCCTCTCTCCACCTCATCCTGGTATGCTCCTACAATTAGCATTTTACTGTCCTCCATCTCTACCCTGCTATCTCTTCCCCTCCCCCTCCCTGCCCCAGCCTTCTCCTTATGCCCACCACCTAGCTGTCTCTTCCATCATGTGCTGCTGCTCACAGTCTGGCTTCAGCTACTAGAGACTGTGGTCATGTGTGTGAGTTGTGTTTGTGTGAGTGTGTGTGTTGCTTATTTTCAACAAAAGCCTTGTTGGCCGAAAGGTCACTTTCTGACAGTGCCTATCTGTGACTCAGCATCTCTGTTCATTTTAAGTGATAATGGTAGTTATTATAAAAATTGGAAAGAATTATCTGTCATTAAAAAAAAAGAAATCTATTTATAAAATAGTGCATGGACCTCAACCACAGAGATTAGATTTAGAATTCTAGACACATGCTGTCTACAGCTCACCTGACTGTTACCTTCTATTTACAGCTGTTGCTGATCTTCTCATCCTGATTCTCTGGGGTGTTCAGTACGCAGTTACACTGGCAGACAATGTAGCATTTGCACAGGTCATTGCTGGCCAATATTTATCAGATGGGCATGCAGCACTTGGATACTCCTATTGGTCAGTATGAAATCATCCATAGTAACTACTAGTATTGTAATTTACTTTAGTAAGCCCCAGCACCACCTCCTTAGCACCTGAACAATTCCTTGCAGCATAATGCAACATTGTTAAAACATGTAGTTATTACTAATAAATTTATCACTGGGAAATATGGAAGGAAAGAAAAAAAATCAGTTAAAACAAACATATGCTTTTAGTGGACATGGAATCAGAAAAGACAGTGAAAGCAGCCAGCCATTAAAAATTATGAAGAGCTGATTTTAAAATTCTAATTCTTGGTTAGATTTTGTTGCTTTTATTTATTTTTAATATTCTGTTATTCTTTTTAAATTTTATTTTAACACCCAGAAGAAAAAAATTCTAAATCCAAAAGCTAAATATGTATTGTTACATATTACATATCAGAATGGCAAAAAATGCTGCATGATGAACATATTAAGTGAAGATTCAATCCCTGAAAAAACTGACAGAAGCAATATTTCTTAATGATTGTATGTTTTTGCTGCACATGGAAGACTGAGGACTGAGACACATTCTTAGAGGAACCTAGAAAACAGAAATTATGTGAATGAAAGAACAAGTGTTGTGTTGATATGTGCTACCATTCCGTCATGACTGACAATGTGCTGAAAACCTATGTTGCACAGCACTGAAAATTGAGGTTCAGATGTATGTGGAACACTCAACTTGCAGAATGGTTTGTAATTCTGCCAATATCTCTGATTAACTGAAGTAAGGCTTATAGGAAACAGGCAAATACAGAGAATTATTTGATTTACATTTTATCAACTAAGAAAGTGCACCAAAATGAAACCACTCATAAGAGCCTTCAGCTTATGAAAGACCACATTTAGATTAAAACCTGAAGACAAGAGTGATGCAAATTGCACATTTTAATCTTTGACTTCATATTTCTGGAAATGTCTTTGTACGTGAAGTTGGCAGATGTCACACTCTTTAATTTCCTCATCAAATAATGGAGACATAATGGGCAGTGAAGTGAATGGCAGCTTACTGTGGCCCACCGAGTCAAACAACAGCAATAAGAAAATTTCTGGTTGCTTATGCTGCTCCATTTGCTATTGGTGACATTCTTCTTGCTGCCCAAAGGAACTGGATGACTGGTGCCTCCACACTGAATGGAAAGTTCTTCTGAAATTCACTGTTCCAATGCTGCGGCAGCAAAGTGGACACAAAATGAAGTGAGCAAACTCATCATCAGTTTGGGTTAGTCCAAATAGCTACATATACTATGCTCGATAACCAGACCGAGTAAGGTTGTCAGTGACACAATAGCTACCAAGACTGTTAATGTGCCTATCATTACTGAGACCAAAGCTGGATGTCATCAGCAATAAGCACCAACCATAATTCAGGCAGTACATAAATTAACAGATCCCTGGCCAACAAGTGATGTGAGTGAGTAAAAGTTTGGAACACAATTAAGAGTGGATGTGACATCATCATCATCAGTATTCTGCCCTATGGCATGTAGCATATAGCTCCCCATGCACTCCTGTCATTTGCTACCCTCTTCATTTTCTGATAATTGTTTCCTATCCTCATACAAGCCACCACCTGGTATCTTTTGCATCCTCTTCTTCTTTTGCGATTCACTATTCCCTCCATAGCGTCCATTAGTAATCAATCTCTTCTCATCCAGTGCCCTGATTACTTTTAAAATTTCTCTCTCTTCCCCCACTCTTCTCAGCTCCTCCTTATTTCTTACTTCATCTATTCTTTCATCCTCTTCCAAACCCACATCTCAAATGTTTATATTCTTCTTTCTTCCTCTTTCCCCAGTGTACATCTCTCAGCTCTATTTAATACCATGTTCCATATAAAGCACTTAGCCAGTCTCTTCCTCAGGTCTCTGTCCATGGACTCACAGAGAAGCCTCCTCTTCTTATTAAGTGCCTTCTTGGCAATTACTATCTGTTTTGTCACCTTCTAATTACATCTCATGTTATCCGTAATTGGTTGGTTGATTTGGAGAAGGGGACCGAACAGCAAGGTCATCGGTCCCATCCATAATTATGCTTCCCAGATTTTGAAAGCAATAAATTGTTCTATTATCTTCCTATTCTAACTTTATAGCTGTTCTCACTTTTCTTGCACTTATCACCATATACCATATGTTTTGTCTTTTTCTTATTAATTCTCATTCCAAATTCCTCACAAGTCTTATTTAATTCTTTTAACATTCCAGTCATAGTTTCTTCACTCTCTGCCAATAACACCATATAATATGCAAGTCAAATACATTCTGTCCTCCTACCACCAACCTGCACTCCTCTTTTGCATTTCAAACATTTCTGAATAATATGCTCTAAATATATGTTAAACAGTATTGGGAAGACACAGCAGCCTTGCCTCACTCCCCTTCCAGTTGTGCTTTCCTCCATCATCTTGTTCACAATCTGTCTTCATATTTTCTGCTGTAGATATAATCAAATAGGGGTAATGCATGAGTAGGTGTAATAATGAATAGGAAAATAGGAATGCGGGTAAGCTACTACAAACAGCATAGTGAATGCATTATTGTGGCCAAGATAGATACGAAGGCCATGTCTACTACAGTAGTACAAGTTTATATGCCAACTAGCTCTGCAGATGACGAAGAAATTGAAGAAATGTATGATGAAATAAAAGAAATTATTCAGATTGTGAAGGGAGATGAAAATTTAATAGTCATGGGTGACTGGAATTCGGCAGTAGGAAAAGGGAGAGAAGGAAACATAGTGGGTGAATATGGATTGGGGGTAAGAAATGAAAGAGGAAGCCGCCTGGTAGAATTTTGCACAGAGCACAACTTAATCATAGCTAACACTTGGCTCAAGAATCATTAAAGAAGGTTGTATACATGGAAGAACCCTGGAGATACTAAAAGGTATCAAATAGATTATATAATGGTAAGACAGAGATTTAGGAATCAGGTTATAAATTTTAAGACATTACCAGGGGCAGATGTGGATTCTGACCACAATCTATTGGTTATGAACTGTAGATTAAAACTGAAGAAACTGCAAAAAGATGGGAATTTAAGGAGATGGGACCTGGATAAACTGACTACACCAGAGGTTGTACAGAGTTTCAGGGAGAGCATAAGGGAACAATTGACAGGAATGGGGGAAAGAAATACAGTAGAAGAAGAATAGGTAGCTATGAGGAATGAAGTACTGAAGGCAGCAGAGGATCAAGTAGGTAAAAAGATGAGGGCTAGTAGAAATCCTTGGGTGACAGAAGAAATACTGAATTTAATTGATGAAAGGAGAAAATATAAAAATGCAGTAAATGAAGCAGGCAAAAAGGAATACAAACGTCTCAAAAATGAGATTGACAGAAGTGCAAAATGGCTAAGCAGGCATGGCTAGAGGACAAATGTAAGGGTGTAGAGGCTTATCTCACTGGGGGTAAGATAGATACAACCAACAGGAAAATTAAAGAGACCTTCAGAGAAAAGAGAACCACTTGTATGAATATCAAAAGCTCAGATGGAAACCCAGTTCTAAGCAAAGAAGGGAAAGCAGAAAGGTGGAAGGAGTATATAGAGGGTCTATACAAGGGCGATGTACTTGAGGACAATATTATGGAAATGGAAGAGGATATTGATGAAGATGAAATGGGAAATATAATACTGCATGAAGAGTTTGACAGAGCACTGAAAGACCTGAGTCGAAACAAGGCCCTGGGAGTAGACAACAGTCCATTAGAACTACTGATGGCCTTGGGAAAGCCAGTCCTGACAAAACTCTACCATCTGGTGAGCAAGATGAATGGAACAGGCGAAATACTCTCAGACTTCAAGAAGAATATAATAATTACAATCCCAAAGAAAGCAGGTGTTGACAGACATGAAAATTACTGACCTATCAGTTTAATAAGTCGCAGCTGCAAAATACTAACACGGATTCTTTACAGACGAATGGAAAAACTAGTAGAAGCCGACCTCGAGGAAGATCAGTTTGGATTCCGTAGAAATGTTGGAACACGTGAGGCAATACTGAACCTACGACTTATCTTAGAAAATAGATTAAGGAAAGGCAAACCTACGTTTCGAGCATTTGTAGACTTAGAGAAAGCTTTTGACAATGTTGACTGGAATACGCTCTTTCAAATTCTGAAGGTGGCAGGGGTAAAATACAGGGAGCGAAAGGCTATTTACAATTTGTACAGAAACCAGATGGCAGTTATAAGAGTCGGTTGGGAAGGGAGTGAGACAGGGTTGTAGTCTCTCCCCGATGTTATTCAATCTGTATATTGAGCAAGCAGTGAAGGAAACAAAAGAAAAATTCGGAGTAGGTATTAAAATCCATGGAGAAGAAATAAAAACTTTGAGGTTCGCCGATGATATTGTAATTCTATCAAAGACAGCAAAGGACTTGGAAGAGCAGTTGAATGGAATGGATAGTGTCTTGAAAGGAGGATATAAGATGAACATCAACAAAAGCAAAACGAGGATAATGGAATGTAGTCGCATTAAGTCGGGTGATGCTGAGGGAATTAGATTAGGAAATGAGACACTTAAAGTAGTAAAGGAATTTTGCTATTTGGGGAGCAAAATAACTGATAATGGTCGAAGTAGAGAGGATATAAAATGTAGACTGGCAATGGCAAGGAAAGCGTTTCTGAAGAAGAGAAATTTGTTGACATCGAGTATAGATTTAAGTGTCAGGAAGTCATTTCTGAAAGTACTTGTATGGAGTCTAGCCATGTATGGAAGTGAAACATGGACGATAAATAGTTTGGACAAGAAGAGAGTAGAAGCTTTTGAAATGTGGTGCTACAGAAGAATGCTGAAGATTAGATGGGTAGATCACATAACTAATGAGGAAGTACTGAATAGGATTGGGGAGAAGAGAAGTTTGTGGCACAACTTGACTAGAAGAAGGGATCGATTGGTAGGACATGTGTTGAGGCATCAAGGGATCACCAGTTTAGTATTGGAGGGCAGCGTGGAGGATAAAAATCATAGAGGGAGACCAAGAGATGAATACACTAAGCAGTTTCAGAAGGATGTAGGTTGCAGTAGGTACTGTGAGATGAAGAAGCTTGCACAGGATAGAGCAGCATGGAGAGCTGCATCAATCCAGTCTCAGGACTGAAGACCACAACAACAACAACAACAGATATAGATTACTAATCAGCATTCTATCCCACCAGTCAACAGCTTTCTTTCTTAGAATATCCATTAATTTATTCCACTGTACATTATTAAAGGCTTTCTCCAAGTCTATGACAACAGTATAACCTTCTCTTTCTCTTTCAGTGTACCTCACATCTAGAATTCTCAGAAGTCCATTTGCATCTCTTGTGCCTTTCCCTCTTCTAAGTCCATACTGTTCCTCTGCAATACTTTTTTTTCTAGTCTTCTGTGAGGTATTCTACCATATTTACTCGAATCTAAGCCACACTTTTTTTCCAGTTTTTGTAATCCAAAAAACCACCTGCGGCTTAGAATCGAGTGCAAAATACGCGGAAGTTCTGAAAAATGTTGGTAGGTGCCACCACAACTAACTTCTGCCATCGAATATATGTAGCGCTAGACAGGCATGCTTTGCAGGCACAAAGATAAATACTGGTGCCAAAACCTCTGCGTCAGTAAATAAATTTTAAAAAAAGGTGGAAGAAGAGCTTTTTTTCCTCTGCCCCAAGCTTCGATCACTGCATTTTCATACACTATCCGTCGAAGTAAATACAAATTCCATATTGTTCATCTTCGAATGTTGCAGCGTTTCATGTACTATGAAAATCCGACTGGCAAGACTGTTAGGGATGTTTGTCAATATGGCAAACTCTGCGTTCTGAATTTTTTCCTACCTGTGAGAAGAGATGGTTGCTAATAGGAACTTTTATGAATTGTGAATCATATGCAGTATTCTCTTCACCATAAGAATAATACGAATATAAACATTTTGTCACGTATTCTTTCATTTTTGCTGCTATCTCATTTAAATTCTGTCTGCCTAATAAACTAAGAAACTAGAGTGAGACAACAGCAAACACGGAAGAATATACATATCATGTCATGTTTATATTCGTATTATTCTTATGCGTAATAGTGATACAGTCAGAAATGAAGCACAGCAATTGACTAGATTTTTAAATCTAAGATGACTCTAATTTCTGTGCAGAATGTAATGTACTAAAGAGGCGTCTGCAAAGATTTTCAGCCGGAGAAAAATTTTCGCTTAACTCTCGTTCAGAACATCTTCTATCATACGCAGTCTATTATTTGGTTCTTGTTGATCATTATCAAAGAAAGCAGCAGTGTAAGTAACAACAAATAGCAGTCTCTTGCCATTGTTTCGCTAATGAGACGATTCCTCTCTGTCTCTCTCTCTTTTTTTTGTAAGCGGTGGTAGCACGCACAAAAAGCAAGCCATGCCACGAGCGGCAACAGGCTGTAAACACTCATCATCAGAATGTGACAAACAATGCATTACACAGTACAGTAATGCATTTTTGGCTTAGAGTGACGTAAACACTTATAACAAAGAGAACGGCACGTATCAGATCAAAGAAAAATAAGCAATCAATTCAAACCAGACGAAGCACGTGAAAAAGGAAGGGCACCCATATAAATACGGATGGAGTGCCTGAAACACAGCAATGACTACCTGCTAAGCTTACATCTCGAACCAAACTACTGTAGCTGTATCGTCATTCATTCGACCGAAATTGTGTCTCATATTACAATGGACCAACTTTGTTTTGATTTGGGGTTGCCGCCTAAAACTTTTCTCTCCCCTTGAATTTTGAGTCTCAAATTTCAGGTGCGGTTTAGATTCAGGAAATTTTTTTTTCCTTGATTTCGAGTCTCATTTTTCAGGTGCGGCTTAGATTCGAGTGCGGCTTAGATTCGAGTAAATATGGTATTTATCACCCAAAGTAGAACTTTTGCTACATGAGAAATAAAACTTATGGTTCTAAAATCCTCTAATTTCTTGGCATTGCTTTTCTTCTCAGTTGGTATCATTATTGCCAACAGAAAGTCAACGACTATTCACCTTTTTCATATGTCGCATTACATAGATAAGTGAGTCATTTTGCACCACTACTCCTAGGGCTCTTAAAGAACTTGTCTGGTAATCCATCAATTCCACTTGCTTTGTGATTCTTCATCTCTCTTAAAGCCATTTCTGCTTCTCCTTCCATGACTCAGCGACATTTGTCGTCTTCTATAACTCTCATCTCCTCTTCTAATACAATATTGTTTGGGTTTCGATCAGCCTGATGTAAGCACTCTACACATTCTTGCCACCTTCACAACACTTCCTTTGGTTTATTAACCACTGTACCATTACTTTTTTCTGTTCCCATACTTGTCCTGTTTTTCTTTGCTTCAAAGACTAGGCCGGAACCTAATCTATACATCATTTTGTATTTTCTTTCTCTTCATTTCTCTATTTCGTTACATCTCTCTTTCATCTATGTCTTCCTTGCCTGTTCTGTTTTTCTCCTTTATTCATTATTCAGCACTCTGTACAGTATTTTCCCTTCCTCAGTCCTACTTCTTCCATTTCCTTCTTTCTTCCGTATTATCCAGCATTGTCTTTGTTACCCATTCTTCCCTCATTCTTTCAAACTTCCTCACCCCTATAACTTATTCTGCAGATTCCTTAAGGTTTTGTCTCATCCTCTTCCATTTTTCATCCACACTCTCTTCATTGGGCCCTCTATCCCATTTTGACATAAATGTGTTTTCCAACTCGGCATCATTATCTTCCTCCTTTAGTCTTTCTAAGTCAAATGCTATGCCATTCTTTACGCAGTTTTTGTACTTTTTGCGAATTATGATGTAATCATTTTGGTATCTGTTGTCATTCAACCTAGAGATCCATGTATATTTTCATCTTCTCTGATGTTCAAACAATGTGTTTCCAGTCATAAGACAATTTTCTCTGCAGAAATTAACCAACCTTTCACTCCTCTCATTCTTATTTCTAAATCCAAATCTTCCAAAGATTCCATCTTCTTTTTCCCCTCCTGCCACTGTACTACAATCCCCCATTATGATGATGCAGGCATTTCTTTTTCCTTTACCCATAATGTCTTCAATCTTTTTATAGTATTTCCCTACTTGTTCATCAGTGTGTTGAGTTGTTGGTACAGGGTGACAATTAGTGAGCTACATGAAAAAAAGTGAATTATTTACAAATCATAGCATGCACACAGTTTATCTAACATGTAAATGCCACTACAGATATTTGGATTTACATTATGACATGTTTGATATGCCCACCATCTCTCTCTCTCTCTCTCTCTCTCTCTCTCTCACACACACACACACACACACACACACACACACACCAAAAGATTTTGTATTCTGACATACAAAAACATTTCATGCCCACACTGTGTGATTATATAATTGGTACAATACAACAATATTAGATGTAATGGTTATTAAATATTTAATGGAACACAAGCAAATATGGATAAGACTGAAAAGAAAATCAACTGTGCATAGCCTATTACAGGGAAGATCTTTAGGGCAATGAAGGAAAATCTGCATCTGAGAGAGAGAGAGAGAGAGAGAGAAAGAGAGAGAGAGAGAGAGCGAGCGAGAGAGAGAGAGAGAGAGAGAGATAGAGAGAGGAGGAGGGAGAGAGGATTGAAGCTCACTCATCCTAGATGTCAGTCTTCAGCACTGCAACTAGAGATAGGACATTCTTATTGCCAAGGGGACTTTCACTAACCTTAACTGAGTAACCACTTAAGCTGTCCAGTGATAGTGAGGTAGAACGAACTATCCTTTCTTCCAAAAGTGCTAGTTCTGCAAGTTTTGCAGGAGAGCTTCTGTGAGGTTTGGAAGGTAGGAGACAAGGTACTGGCAGAAGTGAAGCTGTGAGGATGGGACGTGAGTTGTGCTTTGGTAGCTCAGTTGGTAGAGCACTTGCCTGTGTAAGGCAAAGGTCCTGAATTCAAGTCTCAGTCCGGCATACAGTTTTAATCTGCCAGGAAGATTCAAAGCAAGTAGAATTTGCTAAGAGCAATCACAGCCAAAAGCAGCTCCAATTTCTGTAATACATGTACACCTGGTGACCATCACATGACTGGAAACTTTGGTACATTAGGACCAGATTTCCTCCACAAGGTAGTAGATTTTGGAGACACTTTTTAGTGTAAAGAGAACCACCGATTGTGCATACTACTTCATAACATTACTGTTCTAAGCTGAGTTGTGCCTGGTGCCAAATATTGAACAAAACCTGGTGTTGAAGGTTGATGAAGGATACAAACTTTTAGGAGAAAATTCCATGAAACTTGGTGCATTGAGTAGGCTCAAGTGATCAGGAGCAAAAATGAAAACTTGGCATCATTGGGCAGTTTTGAAATGAGCCGGAGCTAGAGTGAAGATATTTTTAGGACTTCAGTATTCAAAAACCTTTGAGTGTCAGTAATAGACATAAACAGTATTTAGTAAGGTAATGGACCATTTTAGTGCACTTAAGGTGCACCAGACTGTCTTTATGTTACAATATCTACTGAATGTGGAGAGTCCATCTGTACCAGAATATTGCGGAGATTGGGAACAGTTCAGGGCATCATTTTAGGAAGTCCATTATGTCCAACATTTTACCCACAACACCGAAAATAGCTTTTCATTGTCCACCCAATCTCTGCGATGCCCTTGTCAGGCCCTATGCTCCTTCTGGACACATTTCCCTACCCTACGGCTCCAACCCCTCCGACCATCCCCACTGGTAGACTTGCCCTGTGCGCCCTCCTACCACCATCTGTACCACCCCTCTAACTGCCAAAACACATACTATCAAAGGGAGAGACACCTATGAAACAGCACGTGTCATACACCAGCTGTTATGAAAACACCATTTGGCCTTTTACATCGGTGTGACTACCACCAAATTATCAGCTAGGATGAATGAGATAGGCAGAGGCTGATAGACATAATATGCAACATCCTATTGTGGAGCATTCTTTGCAACATGACAGTCATGACCTCAGTTTCACCACATGTCATCTGGATTCTTCCCCCAGACAAACGTTTCTCAGAGCTCTACAGGTGGGAACTGGCATTATGACATGTCCTTGCTTCTCACTACCCACCTGGCTTTAATTTACATTAATTTCTTCCTGTCTGGTAAGTCTTCCCTGACTCTGGGTGACTTTTCTGAACTCTTCCCACTTTCTAAACCTCACTAGTCCTCTTCCTTCACCCATTTTCCTTCCTCTTCATCCCTTCAGCCAAAAGAAGGAACCAATGGCTCTGAAAGCTTGCAACTTTAAATATCTTTATATGTGTGCTCTCCTGCTGCTGCTTAGTGAGTAGACTTTTTTATCTATCCAGTTACATTATATTTTCAAAAATTGATTCTTTTCATATTTTTGTTATTCTAAATGAATCTGTTAATTTATCTAAGCATATTAAATTCCTTTAATTCAAATTTCAGGCTGGTGCTTGTGGCCATGTTCATAAGCATTTCTAGCATAGCTGTGTTGGGCTTCCGAGAGTACTTGCTACGCATTGAGCCTCCACCTCCAACAATTAATCCAGATGATCAAAACACAGATGGTGCTATATTTCTGTATTAATATGTGCTGTGCAGAGTAGCACATAGATCTTTTCCGGGTGGAAACGAGAAATAACTTTTCATGTTGTGAATGAGAATGGATGGTATTTTTACTTTGCAAGTCTGGAAGCTAAAATATTTTCAGCTGCAAATTTCAGTAGAAGTTATCTTCTATTTCATAAGTTAAAAGTGAGGTTTCTTGCAGTTGCAAATATTTCAGTATTAGTTACTGCCAGATCAGAATTTGCAATGACAATTTATTAACTAGTAAGCAGTGGTGCGAAGCTAAGTACAGCATGAGGACTGTTACCAATTTCTTCATATTAAAGAACACAATAAATAGTAAAGAAGGCTTGGAGGGGGATTGTGAAATGTTTGTATTTAAAGATATTTATGTTTAAGAACATTATGTACATGTATTTTTAAAATGTTTTACTTGTAAATACATTTAAACTTCAGAACAACAGTCTTCAAAGATAAATTTATAGCTGACCAACACATAGTGTCTTCTTCAATAAAACAAATTATTTATTTATTTGTTTTTATTTTTTGTCCGTCATTCAAAAGAATCTCTCTTCTTACTTGACAGAATATTCCTTTTCAAATATCTCTTGCTTTATTTGGTGGTTACTGTAATATTTAAAAATCCCAATAGCAGCAGGGACCTTCAGCAGAGCACTGCACAGCACAAACAATGATAATGTAACACTCTCTCTGTACATACAAATAAAAAATGAATCTCTCTAGTTTCAATTTCTCACAGATTATTTTATTTGAGCTGATGACTGTGGCATATATGTAATTTTCATCAGTATAAGTCTTAATAAAGAAGCAATAAAATTTCAGTAATTACAGCAGAAAACTGTAAAAAGAAAGTAGATACTACTCAGAAAATATTTTTATGTATACATACAAATTTTTACAATGTTTAAAATTATGAAATCCAGAAAAAATTGAAGCTGAATTCACAAAATTTAAAATCATGTGGTTTGAAGAATTTGACACTAAATCTCAAGTTCAAGAAATCAAGATGTTTTAACACATGGCATGCTGTGGCCATATCAGAGCCTAATGCCTGATGCTGCGATACATTCATCACTATATGTGTGGTACTCTGTGTGTTAACCACTGGGATCGATTATGTCTCAATAATGTGTTGTATTCTGTGCATTATAAAACAAAAGACCACAATCAAAATATGATAATTAGCAAAAGAGAGGAAAGGGCTGGAACAAAACACAACTAGTGAGGATGAAAATGTCACCCACGATGCCTTTTTCATGACTGTCTTTGCTGCAAACTCTGCGTAGTTTTTCAAGAACATTTTTAGACACAAATTTTGCTCTTTAACCTTCTCTTCAATGTATCACCAAGACGCACATTTCTAAATTATGAAATTTTGGGACAAATCTGTGCATTAATGAAGAACATTCATAGGCCAGTCAGAACTATCTGTGCTGTCAGGTCATTAACTTCATGTAGGCCACTGTTTGACCTTTTTTATAATCTAACTGTGCCATTCCTGTTTGTATAGTCCATCATGGGTATTTTATCTAATAATATTGACTCATTTAAAAGGAACTGCAAAATTCACTCGGTGAACACTAGACAGAGAAAATGATTTGCTAGTACGCAACACTTCTTTAGCCACTTGTAACAGCACAGGCCACAACCAAGGCCGAGAGTTGTATCTGGAGAACAGATAGCCACTGTAAGTGACTTGCTGACACAGCTATTCAACAAAAGTCGGCTGCTTCTGCTCCATCCCCTTTCACGAGGTTACAGTTGGGCCTGAGACACTGACCACCTTTTGGAAAGATTATGTGCTAACCAGACGGTCCATCAACACAGAGGAACATAACAGCGCTATGTCTTCCACTTGGTCAGTGCCAGATGGCTGTATTAAAACCCTCAGGAGCAGCCAGTCACTGTTCCCTACAGCTGGCTGTGTTTTGACAAACAGTCTGTGTCGGGCACAGCAGAGTGGGTCTCCGGAATTGCAGGGCTTCGTTATTGGTCCTGCCACACATCAGTCACCATCGTGAGGTCAACAAAATTTTACTGATGCAGTCATCATTGGTGCGGCTGGACTGTGCTGTGCTATATTATGCTGTACTTATGACGTAGCCGCCACTGCCACCAGGCCATGAACCGTCGACCACTGCCTGACACCTGTCGAGCAACCGCTGGCACCTAACAGTCTGAGGCATGAATCAAAAACCACCCAGCTCTGTGCCACTAGTGTATGCCACCCGGTTGCAGTCATTGCACCTTGACCAGCTACATACTGAACAGAGAGATGTGCACTATTCTGCAAGTTCCATTTTCAGTAGCCTTCCAGCAGAACTGATAATTTAATGAAAGAAACCCCAAACTTTCATATCTAAACTGAATGGTCTCCTTGTCACACACATCTGCATCTACACACATACCCTGCAAACCACCATTTGGTCCATGGCAGAGGGTACCTTCTACCACTACTAATCATTTCCTTTCCTGTTCTACTCACAAATGGGGTGAGAGAAAGACAACTGTCTATAACCTCCAAGTGAGCAGTAATTTATCTTGTCTTTGCAGTATTTACACAAAATGTTTCTTGTCAGCAGTAGAATTGTTCAACAGTCAGCTGCAAATACCGGTTCTCTACATTTTCTCAATAATGTTTCATGAATAGAATGTCTTTCACCCTCAGTGTATTTCAATTTCAGTTAATGAAGCATTTCTGGAATACTTGGAGGTTGATCAAATCTACCAGTAACAAATCTAACAGTATGCATCTGAATTACTTCAATGTCTTCCTTTAATTGGAGCTGATAGGGATCCCAAACACATGACCAGCACTCAAGAATGGGTCACAGTAGTGTTCTGTACGTGATTTCCTTTATACATGAGCTACAGTTTCGTAAAATTCTTCCAATAAGCCAAAATCACCCATTCGCTTTCCCTGCTACTGACCTTAGGTCGTCATTCCATTTAATATTTCTTTGCAATGTTGTATCTAAATGTTTAATCAACATGACTGCATTGAGCAGCACACAACCAATACTGTATTTATTTATTTTATTTTATTCATCATCCAAAATATCACGCATGTAATATAGAATTTGTCATTAGAAAGTTTACATGTAAAACATGATAACTGCATAACATAATAAACAAGCAAAGCAAATTACTTACCCATAATACATCAATAGAGAACAAACACTTAGTACACAAAAAACACATGCTCATGACAAATAAAACTGTGCCTTATACACATGATGCACTGGGGACATTAAACAGAATCTTTATAGCTATTACATAATTTGAAAATAAGTTTAAAATCATTTAAATTATTAAAAGCAAGTGTCACCTTATTGTCTGAGACAGATATTCTTTTTAATTCATGCTGAATTTACTTTTGTTTTCCAACTCTTTAATTTGTGATGGAAGTGCATTTAAATGCTTTATTTCTAAGTGGGTCACATGATTCTGACTTCTAGTTTTTGCTACATAGGGAATGTGGAAGTGTTTACAATACCTTGTATTGTCATTATGATAGCTAGAGTTGGTTTGAAGATAACAGTTATTTTTACTGATAGTTTCCAGGCATTTTAAAATATATATGGATGATGCTGTTAGTATCTTTTGATGTTTAAAAAAGTGTCTACAGTACATCTGTTGAGTGCTGTGAGTCGTGATATGGATAGCTCTTTTTTTTAATTATAAAAATTTCTTCTAATCGTAACTTGGTTTTGCCCCAAAAACTTATGCCATAGCTTGCAAATGACTGGAAATAACCAAAGCACACAGTTCTTGTGCATTCTGAGTTACACACATAGGATATTATTCTTAAAGCATTAAAGCAAAACACACTGAACTGAGTTAGATAGACAATATTTTCGTTCCAGTTTAAATGTTGATCAGTCTGCATTCCCAGAAACTTCATAGCATACACCTTTTATGTTTGTTTGTTTTCCAGCATCATGCCTATATTTTCCTCCTGACACTTACATCCACACCATCCAAAGTTGGTTTTTTTTTTTTTTTTTTTTTTTTTTTTTTTTTTTTTTTTTTTTTTTTTTTTTTTTTTTTTTTAAAGTCAGCTTATTTGAGTAAAACCACAACTTTAAGTATGAGAGCACTTTTTCTGCTTGTAATAACTTCAAGTTGAACAAATATATTTCAAGGAAGAAGCAATACATGAAAGTCACAGATCAAGCAAACAGAGTAAGACGTGTGTACACTTTAACAGTCAAATCATAACTGAGTCCAAGTCTAGCGGCCGCTGGCTTGCTGGCCACTTATGTGGCACTACTGGTGCATGGCTGGCAGACAGCACCACATGTAGAGGATGCACGTAACTGCGCGGCGGCACTTTGAGATATCGGCGAGTCACAACACTTTTCCCCCCTTTGAATTTTTTGCACAGGTCTTGATGGAGGTGGCCAGTAGATTGATAACGTCCATAGGTGTTGTTTGACTGGCCATAAAGTCTTGAGGAGGAGGCTTCCCGTACAGATGGAAGTGTCCCCGATGATAACGGGTCGAGAAGACAGGAGACGTGGGGGTCGAATCTGCTGGGGCCCCGTGCACCAATCTGCCCGTTGCGGCAAGTCCGGTTGTTATAACAGGAGACATGGGCGATGTGTTCGCGTCTGTAGGAGAAGGAGGCGAGTAGGTTTGCTCTGACAGATGATGGTCATCTGGTTTCTGCATGGGCACATCTCCTGGTGGTGTCAATTCTTGGGCTGGCACCGATATGATGGTGAGAGGACTGTGTTGTGAGTAATGAGAGATTGCAGTATCTCGAGCATCAGGTAGAGCCGAAGGTGGTGTAGCGGCATCCGGGACAGGCGTTGCCGGCACACGAGGCCAAAGCTGATTCGAATGACGCACTGCAACACCCGTGTCCATCTGGATTTCATACAGGCATTGGCCACGGTGTCGTAAGATGCGGCCAGGACTCCATTTTGGCCGCCTGCCATATCCCCGTACCCATACAAGGTCATCGGCGGTGAACCGGCCAAGTGAAGGCACCCGCGGCCGTGAGGTGGAAGGCCGCAGAAGATGAAGTAGCATGCAGGGCTGTCGGCCATGTAAGAGCTCAGCCGGGCTGTGGTTGCCCATGGGGGTGAAACGGTAAGAAGCCAGAAATTGGAGGAGTGTATCATCAGCAGAAGAAGTCAGGAGTTTCCTCATCTGAGCCTTAAATGTGCGGACCAGTTGTTCAGCCTCACCGTTTGACTGTGGATGGAACGGAGGGGCCGCGACATGCAGGACGACGTGACGGGCACAAAAATCTGCAAAATCGGAAGAGGCAAATTGCGGACCATTATCAGTAACAAGAGTAGAGGGAAGGCCTTCCAAAGAGAAAATGCGAGCTAGAGCATTGGTGGTTGCCGTGGTGGTAGGCGACATGCAACTGACAATGAAAGGAAAGTTAGAGTAGGCGTCAATAATGAGAAGCTAATAAGTACCTAAAAAAAGTCCCACAAAGTCAGCATGAATACACTCCCAGGGCTACTCAGGTGAAGGCCACGGTGACAATGATGACTTCGGGGCGGCAGCCTGTGACGCACAAGGGCCGCAGGCAGCGACCGTGTGTGCGATTTCAGAATCGATGCCAGGCCCTTACACATGACGGCACGTCAGAGATTTTGTGCGAGAAACACCCCAGGGGCCTTGGTGAAGGAGGCGCAAGACCGAAGCATGCAAAGATGCAGGTACCACAACACGCGGCGAAGCATTTTCGGTGGAAAGGAGGATAACACCATCCCTAGCCATGAGGCGGTAGTGTAAGCGTAGTAGTTCCGCAATGGATCAGAAGTCTTAGTGGACAGACGATCTGGCCAACCCTTCTGAATACAGCATAAAACCCGAGAGAGGGTAGGGTCAGAACCCGTAGCAGCTGCCAGCCGGTCCCCGGTGATGGGGAACCCGTCCACAACCCACTGCTTGGCAACATCCAGGTGGAAACACAAAAGTTTGTCCCTATCAAATGCCATATCAGGACCCAAGGGAAGGTGAGACAGTGCATCAGCATTCGCATGTTGCACTGTCAGCCGGAAATGAATCTCATAATTGAAACGAGACAAGTAAAGAGCCCAACGCTGGAGGCGGTGTGCAGCCTTGTCGGGAAGTGATGTTGATGGATGTAACAAGGAAACAAGTGGTTTGTGATCAGTAACAAGTTGAAATTTGGATCCACAGAGAAAAACACCAAACTTATGAAGAGCATAAATAATGGCCAAAGCTTCTTTTTCAATTTGAGAATACTTCTGTTGGGCATCCATGAGCGTTTTGGAGGCATAAGCAATGGGTTGTTCGGAACCATCAGAAAAACGGTCCACAAGGACTGCACCGACCCTGTATTGAGAGGCATCCGTGGCAAGAACAAGATGTTGTCCAGGTCAATAAGTAGCCAGGCACGGAGCCTGTTTCAGCAAAGTCTTCAATTTCTGGAAAGCAGCATCACATGACGCGGACCAGTGCAAAGGCACGTTTTTATGCAACAGGCGATGCAACGACTGAGCCACCGAAGCAGCAGACAGTAAAAACTTGTGATAGTATGCTATTTTCCCCAAGAAGGCCTGCAGTTCCTTAACAGATGTAGGGCGAGGAAGGGCATCGATTGCAGCGACAGTTTGCTGAAGCGGACGAATACCATCCCGAGAGAGTTGAAACCCCAAGTACGTGATAGATGCCTGAAAAAATTTTGATTTCTGAAGATTACACTTAAGACCGGCAGTCTGTAAGACATGAAAAAGGGTGCGGAGATTTTGAAGATGTTCGGCAGTGGTGGAGCCAGTGACAACAATGTCGTCCTGGTAATTTATACACCCAGGGACAGTGAGCAATAATTGTTCCAAGAATCATTGAAAGAGAGCAGCGGCACTGGCAACCCCAAATGGCAATCGTTGGTATTGATAGAGGTCGAAAGGCATGTTAAGGACCAGAAACTGCTGGGAAGCATCGTCGAGAGGAAGTTGATGATAAGCTTCTGACAGGTCAAGTTTAGAAAAATACTGGCCTCCAGCAAGTTTAGTGAACAATTCTTCAGGTTGAGGCATAGGGTAAGTGTCAATAAGGCATTGAGCATTTACAGTGGCTTTGAAATCGCCACAGAGACCAATATCACCATTTGGCTTAGCAACGACAACAACAGGAGAGGTACACTCACTGGAAGTGACAGGAAGCAAGACCCCTGAAGCAGTGAGACGAACCAGCTCCCGTTTGACCTGATCACAAAGGGCCACAGGAATGGGCCGAACCCGAAAAAACTTAGGCCGAGCAGTGGGTTTGAGCATGATATGAGCTTGAAAGTCGTTCGCACGGCCTAACCCAGGAGAAAAAAGGGATGAAAAAGTCGTCGACAAGGAATCCAATTGAGCATAAGAAATAGCAGCAGAGACGATATTGACAGAGTCATCTATGGAGAACCCAAAAACGTGAAAGGCATCGAAACCAAAAAGATTATCCACGTTACTATGGTTGACCACAAATATGGGAACAGTGTGAATGACAGATTTGTAAGATACCTCAGCATCAAATTGTCCCAAGAGAGAAATCTTCTGTTTATTGTAAGTCCGTAATTGCCTAGTGACAGGTGACAGGATTGGAGAACCCAACTGAAGATACGTCTGAGAATTGATGATAGCAGCAGCAGAACCAGTATCCACCTGCATGCGAACATCTCAACCAAGTATTTGGACAGTGAGGGATAACTTCCCTGAAAGGGAAGAAGTAAACTTGACAGAGAACACAGAATCAGAGTCAGCATCATGTTCATGAACATCATGTATGCAGTCGTATTTGCGAACGGATGACACATGACCCTTTTTTTTTGCATTTGTGACACACGGCCCAACGTTGTGGACAATCTTCTCATGAATGTATCATAAAACACCGCGGACATGAAGGAAGTTGCCGTGGGTTTTGCTGCAGTTTCTTAGAGGTTTGTTTACGGTTAGGCTGAGGCTGCGCTTGGGGACGTACTGCGGCTACGTCGGTTGGTGGGGACACGCCACATGCTTCGTCAACAGCGCATAAAGGTTGTACATCCCCAACGTCACCCCATGCCTCTATTTGTGCTCCAGCGGCGTGAGAAATTTCAAAAGACTGAGCGATGGATAGGACTTCATCTAGAGTTGGATTTGCCAACTGAATGGCACGTTGCCTAACTTCTTTGTCGGGTGCCAATCGGGTAATAGCATCCCATACCATGGAATCGGCGTAGGATTATTTGTGAACTTCAGTAACAAATTGACACTTTCTACTGAGGCTGTGAAGTTCAGCAGCCCAAGTGCGATTGGATTGATTTGGTTGATTTTGATAACAATAAAGGACAACACGAGAGTCTACCACATGCGTTTGCTTTTGAAAATAAACGGACAGAAGTGAGTCCATTTCAGCAAAGGACAAAGACGCAGGATCTTTCAAAGGAGCCAATTGCAACAAGAACCGATAAATTTGAGGTGAAATCCGTGAAAGGAACAGAGACTTACATGTTTGTTCGTCCGTGACATGAAATGCCAAGAAGTGCTGTCAAAGACTTTTTTCATAAGCAGCAGGAAAAGTAGGTAGAGACAATGACGAAAGACGCCTCACATTTGATGCCGCGACGAAATCACGAATTGCATTTGTGAGAAGCATTTGCTGTTCTATGTGAACTTGCAATAGTTGCTCTAAAGTAGCCATGGAAACATGTGGGCCAACAATGGAAAAGAAAACTCACTACCTCGTCGCCAATTGTAATAACTTCAAGTTGAACAAATATATTTCAAGGAAGACGCAAGTAAACAGAGTAAGACATGTGTACATGGTAACAGTCAAATCATAACTGAGTCCAAGTCTAGCGGCCGCTGGTTGGCTGGCCGCTTAGGTGGTGCTGCTGTTGCATGGCTGGCAGACAGCACCGCATGTAGAGGATGCGCGTAACTGCGCGGCAGCACTTTGAAAGATCGGCGAGTCACAACACTGCTGTATTTTTTTTTTTAAATAGAGGTGGAGCCCCTCCATGCCCACACCGACATGATGGCCAACAGAAAAGGTCTACTGCCATCTCTGCATAAGGGTTAGTATTCACTAAAGTGAGGTGTCGCAGGATGTGGGTACTGCGATGTTTGCGTACGTCTGGTTAGGATTAACCATTAATACGCACTCATCTGGAGATAGATTGGTCGAAATCTGATGAAGGGTAGCAGTTTGAAGGGCAGAAGAAAAAAAGTGCCAAGGCAAGAGCCAAGGGAAAGAAACCTCTGCGAAAGTTAGGTCGGGTGGTAAGAGCAGTAGCGGTTGTCTTGCTGCCTGTGATAGGTTGTGCAAGGATAGGCTTTGTTAGTAGTGGGTATCATGCATGTCGATACCTCGACGTTGTGCGTTTGAGCTGCTCGGCGGTTAGCACTGGGTGCTGGTACAGAGTCCTCGTTCAGCATCAGCAACCTGCAACAGTTAGGTTTGTTATCGATCTTGTGTCCGATAGGTCATATACCGGAGGCACAGTGTGAGGGAATGTTGGCAGATTGTTTGTGCATCTGTGGGCGAGCTCGCCGGTGTCCCTGCTGTGGCCTGTTGGTCGGCTCTAATAGCAGCTGGTAGTTGCCAGTCAGTGTTGCTGATATGCAGGGGCTTACTGACGTTTGTTGCTGTTTGCGTATGTTAGTTTACCACAGGTGGCTATGCCCTAGCTAGCAGTGTCTTTGGCCGCTTGTGCTTCCATCTGTGGTTGTGATCGTAGTTTCCCAGAGTGAGGATGAAAGGATTGTTCGAGTGCCTCGAGTTCCTGTATAGTCATGTGTCATGTTTTTTGAATACTTCCTTGAGGGTATCAAGGCGGTATTCATGGTGAAGATCCACAGTGCGTGTGTAGCATGGAGCATTGCTAATGATTCGTAGCACCTTGTTCTGTATGATCTGCAGGCGGCGCAGTCATGTAGGAGCTGCATATCCCCAGACGGGAGCTGCGTACGTCATCAGAGGTCTAATCAGTGTCATGTATATGGACCTCGATACCCTCCAATTCAGTGTGCTTTCCTTGTTGAGCATTGGGTAGAGCTGTTTGAGCCCCGCGTGCGCTCGGTTGGCAACGTATTCGATGTGGTTCCCCCATGTAAGTTTCCGGTCCAGCCAGACACCAAGGTACCTGACTTTCTCTCGGAAACGTATTGGGCATGTATGTAGTGTTATTGGTCTACAGTGTTGGTGTTTGCGCAGTAGTTTCGGTCTGTGTGTGAACAGAACTACTTCGCACTTGTCGACATTTACTTTAATACGCCATCGCTCCAACCAAGGCTCAGCTGTTCTGAGTGCTGTCTGTATTCATGAATTGATGTTCGACGGTTTCCAGTCTTGCATGAGGATGGCTGTGTCATCCGCATAGACAGCTAACGTAGTGTTTTGTGTCGCTGGGAAGTCATTAATGTACATGTTAAACAAGATGGGCCCTAGGATGCTCCCTTGGGGTACTCCATCTTCGATACCGTGTTGTGTTGATTGTTTATCCTGCACGTTAGTGTTGAAACATCTGTTCATGAGATATGAGTGTATGAGACATACGAGTCCGTCCGGGAAACCAGCTTCGCTAAGTTTGCGTATGAGTCCATTGTGCCAGAGACGATCGAAAGCCTTTTCGATGTCTAGGAACACGGCCCCTGTGGCTTTGTTCATGTCGTAGCTGTGTGTTATATGTTCGACTACGCGGAGGAGTTGTTGTGTTGTCGAGTGGTGATTCCTAAAGCCGAATTGCTCCAGTCTTAGGGTGTCGTTGGCGATGCAATGCCTAGTGATACGTTTTAGTATTACCTTCTCAACAATCTTGCTGAGCGAACACAGCAGACTGATGGGTCGGTAATTTTGTGGGAGGGAGTGGTCTTTCCCTGGCTTCCTGAACATCAGGACCTTGGCCGCCTTCCAAAAGTCAGGGAAGTGTTGGTGTGTCAGGATGGCATTCGTTAAGTGTGTGAGGTATTCTACGGCTTTATCTGTGAACTCCTGGAGGACACGGTTTTGAATGCCATCAGGCCCAGGGGCTTTTCTAGCGTTGGTGTGCTTGATAGCCCATGTGATTTCATTTGTGCTAGTACGTCTTATTTCGTTGCGTGAGGGCTGGGCTACAAGTCGTGTAACCTCCTGATCCATTTCAAGTGTGAATGCTGGATCTGAAGGAACCAGATTCGGCATGAAGGACGCTGCAAGTGTTGTGGCCATAAGCTCTGCCTTTTCCGTCACGGAGTAGGCTGGGCCATCTGGTCCTTGTAACGTGGGAATGTAATGTTTCTCCCTGGTGAAGTGTCTGGCCAGCTGCCACACGCCAGGACATGTGGTATCCAGCCCAGCGAGTTTCTGTCCCCATTGCTCGTTTCTTAATGTTTGTATTTTATTCCGTATTATGCCCTGGAGTCTGTTGACGTGCAGTTTATAGAACGGGCGCCCGGTACGCTGCCAGTATCTCTTGAGGCGGTTCCTCATTGAGATAAGGCCCAGGATTTTCTGGGCAGGGCCGTCGAGTGTTGTCTTGGTGTTGTAAATGGAATGACGTCAGTCATTGCGTCTTGGACGGCAGTTGTGAGAGCCTCCACAGTCTCATGTTAATTTCTTGGGTGTCAGGAATGTGACTATCAAGCGTTTCCTTGAACAGTGTCCAATTCGCACGCTTGTAGCTAAGCATCCTGCGTGGTTCGATGTCCTGTAGTGTTTCTTCCATGTGCAGTATTACAGGCATGTGGTCTGAGTCCAGATCGTTTTCAACCGTAAGGTTGAGTGTGCATGTGATGCCCTTTATGAGGGCTATGTCTGACTCGTCTGGCCTATGTCGAGCCTGTGTAGGCACGAACATGGGAACGTCCGGCCCAAGTATAATGTAGTTTCGGCCTAGTGCGTGTTCGTACAGTTTCTTGCCGTTGGAGGTTTGTATTCGTGAGTTCCAATCAGGGTGTTATGCGCTGAGGTCTCCAGCGGCTATTACCCGCGGTGCTATGTTGAGTACTGTGCTGATATCGCGTGTTACTACATTTTTAGGAGGATTGTATATCGATACCAGTGTGGTGTCGGCTCCGTTGAACTTGACCCTGACGGCCATAGCCTCTAGTCTTTCAAGTGCTGGGAGCTCGATGTTCGTGTGTTCTATGTCTCTGTGTATGATGATTGCCGTGCCGCCTCCCCTCCTGCCATCCGCTCGGTCGGTACGATAGACACAATACCCTGGGATGTTTAGTTGTTTGCAAGGCATAAGCAGTGTTTCGTTCACAAGAGCAATTCGGATACCCTTTCGCTCCATGAACGCGGCCATTTTGGCTTTTTTGCTTGCGATCCCGTTGGCATTCCAAAACAGGATCTGTGAGATTGTGTTTAAGTCTGTGTTTCGGGGCTGGTGTGGTGTATTATCCATGTAGTAGTGTAAAAAGTGGTGTGATAGTGGCTTGGAAGCTAGTCCAGTTGAGCGTGCTCGACATGAACTGCATGAAGAGCTGTGAGACACACCCCATAGTCTTCGTGACTATTTCGATGGTCGTGTGTCCGGGGAATAATGTTTCCATTATTCTCTGGAATGTTGTCATAATGTTGGTCATGTCAGCCTGCGAGTTATTGGTCGTGTTAGCGGCCGCTTGTTCCTGTGTTGGCGTCTGGCGGCTGTTTGTGTTGCAGTTGTGGGCGCCTGTGTATTCTCTGTGGTATACACAGGTGCCCACAACTGCCACACGAACAGCCGACACTCAGGCCAGCCCTCACCAGACGCCAACACAGGAACAAGCACCCACTAACACGACCAATAACTCGCAGGCCGACATGACCAACATTACGACAACATTCCAGAGAATAATGGAAACAACACTGCTGTATTACACAATGATCCTTTTATATTGCTAATTATAGCACTTTTGTGATCTACAAGCAACTGTAGTTTGGCTGAGCTGTCTGGAACCTGCACTATCATTGATATAAATTGGAAACAACAATGGACTCAGGATTCTGTCCTGTGGAATACGTATTTCAGTTTGTGGTGGTTCTGATATGAGTTTAAAATTATGAAAATTGTGACACGATCTCAGCTCAACTACTTGTGACCTGTTTTGCAGATAGAACTCAAACCACCTTTTGACAGTACCCTAATGCCTATTGTTTCAAGTTCCCCTAGTAGTATTTCATGGTTCACAGTATCGAAAGCTTTGAACAAATCTAAATTAATTCCAACAACATGTTTCTTTAATCCCAAATTTCTTACTATAGTACCCTGCTCAAAAACTATGTTGACTGTTATTTATTACTTTATGTTTTTTCAAGATATTTTGTGACCCTGATTTTCATTAATGCCTAAAGTATTTTTAAAAAAGCCACAATGAGTAATATAGGTTTGTAATTTTCTGTTTTGTGCCTATCACCATTTTTAACTTAACATAGAGATTTAAAGCTTATCAGGAAATATTCCTTCACTAAAAGACAAATTTGCTGTGTGTACTAGAGGTTTCACAATACATGATGCAGGTTTCTTAACTATTAATACAGATATTTCGTTCACCCCAGATGACATTTTGGATTTCATGTTTTTAATACCTTTCAGTACTTCATGTACATCTGTTGTGATTGCCATCATATTGATATATACCACTGTAGCTGTCACTGTTGGTTGTTGCTTAAAGTTGCTAATTAAAGTATGGGGAATATTTGCAAAATAATTTTTTACATAGTCTGCCATGACTTATTCCTATAGAGATATTTGCCTTATTTTTTAAGATTCATATCCTGTTCTTTAGTTTGTGGCCCAGCTTCTTCTTTTATAATTTCCTACATCATTTTGGTCTTGTTACTAGCCTCCCTTATTACTCTATCATTGAATAACAATTTTGCTTTTGCTGTTACTTTGCAGTAAGTCTTTTTTTAGGTCTTCACATACTCAAAAAACTGCACATTATGACATATTTTAAGGTTTAAACTTAGTATTTTCATAATTTCACTTGGCTTTTTAATTCCTGGTGTAATCCAGGAATTTGACACTTTGGATCCAAATGATCTGTAGCTTACAAGCACTTTTGGGAAACACATTTCAAAGTTTGTCATAAAAGTGGAAGCAAATGTACTGCAAAAATCTTTTGCATTTGCTTGTGCCAAGTGTTCTAACTAGACATAATTTTTACGACACTTTTGATCTGGTTACTATTTTCGTAGAGAAAAATCATTTGTACTCATTTTGTACTATATTTTCCTTCTTAGGAGTTGCAGTGAGATAAAGGGTTAGTGAGTTACGATCTGATAATCCTATATTTGCATTTGTTACGGTCACTTCATTTATGAACTCTCTAAAAAAGATGTTATCTATTAAACTTTCACTGGAATGTTGTTCTAGTGGGATCTGATACATGTTGAAGCTTTTCAATATGTCAAGAAACTTGTTTTTTACTAAACTTTGCACCAAGAGATTAATATTAAAGTCACCACAAAGAATTGTGGTAGAGTTCTCATTAGAAATAGTGTTGAGCAATACTCCAATTTTTTAATGAAGACTTGAGTGTCCCCAGATGGTGACGTGTAAACTGCTGCAACAATTATTTTCTTCTTTAAACTAAACAACTGAACAGTTACTGCTTCAAAAACCTTTACAGTGTTTAATGATTTGGACTCTGTTCTTAATTTGAATTTAAGTTTGGAATTTAGATAAATGCATACACCACCACCTTTGGCATTCTGCCTACAGTATTGACTGGCAAGTTTAAATTGCTTTAATTTATCCTGTTTAATTTACTGTCCCTACACCAGTGTTCCACAACACATAAACAATCAATATCGTCACTATTAGCTACTGTCTAAAGTTCAGGGTACTTATTTATTTTTAAGACACTGAATACATAAACTCATAATACTTAAATGATTTGAACAAACTGACTGTCCAATGTCTTCATATTCAGTTCATTCTCTCTCTCTCTCTCTCTCTCTCTCTCTCTCTCTCTTTCTCTCAGTCCATTTAAAGTCCTCTGCTTGCAAACATTTAACTGTTTCCCAATTTTGTTGTGCTGTTCACTGTTTGGGCCCAGAAAAACTCCTGGCTTTGCAAGGCTGGTTGTCTGCTTCCAGTGCAACAACTGCTGCTGTGTACTGTTGCTGTGAGTCCCGATGATTTTGATTTGGTTGGTTTGTTGTTGATGTTGTAATTACTGCTACTGGTGTTGGTTCTGTAGCATGTTTCTCTGTTGCTGTTGCTGTAATTTAGATAGCTGGTCGTGGTGCTACTGTTATTTGTGCTGGTGACAATAGCGTGCTATTGGAGATTCATACCACCCCAGTTCATTGAATGTCATATTGGAATTGCATGTAATTGCTTTCTTTAGTCAGTTTCCTAACTTGGCTTTCCCATCAGTGTTTAAGTGAAGCCCATGATTAGTAAAACATTCTCTATCAAGTGTGCTTGAGTCATTTCACATTACTGAATAGCCTACAACAACTTTTAAGTTTTGCTTTAATTCTGTGAATTCCTTATTTACACATGACCATTCATGTAAATCATTCCTGTGGGTAAAGTTTACAAATATAATATTTGCATTTGTTAGTACCAGCAAAAGACTCAAGAGCTGATGATATGTTTTCATAGCATCATTTCTGTATGTGTCTTTTGCTCCAGTACAAACAGCAACACTATCCTGCTTGTCATAGTTATACTTTACTATGTTTTTTGTCACGTCTTTGAAACCAGGACCTAACTGTACCTGCAACTGTTGATGGTTTACTGTTGAATTACAATTCTTGAGAAATTCCCTTGTTGTGACTGTCTGCAAAAATGTCGACTTTTTTTTTCTTTCTTGTTTGTGATACAGACCAGTTTTTGTTTATTTGCACCTTCACCTTTTTTTGTTTGCCAAACTGAGACAGTTTTCAGAAGCAAATCTGAAGTGATGATGTTTGTTTGCTGCGTTTTCTTCAGCCTGTTCACATACTGGAATGTAGGGGAAACAATACTTTCATCACTCCTAATTTTGTAGCACTGTTCTTGAACTTCTAGAGCAGTGAATTTATTTGTCACATTTACTGATTTTGCACATGTATTATGTACAGCATTTAGTGAGACACTGTTTGTAGGTCAACAACAAGTATCATCATTGTTTACATTCCAATCAGTGAAATGGAGGTGATCTAGTGGAGGCAGTTTCTTTTCTAATTGAGTATTTTTCACTTAGGGTGTTGTACTTCTTGTATAAAATGACCATGTCATTTCGAAGCACTTTTATTAGCTGGTCTTTGTCCATAATAATCTTTTTCATTTGATGTTGGAATGATTCTGTGACGCAGTTTTGGCATGTGCACATAACATTGTACATATTCAAACATTAAAGGATTATTATTACTATTCATTTGCATTAACTTACAATTTTTCTATATTTAGAGCAAGCTCTCATTCATCGTACCAAATATATAAATTCTGTGTCAGTCATCCTTCCTGCTACAGCCAATCAGTGATGATACTTTCCCCTATACTAAGTCACCAGCTAACAATTGCAGATTCATGCTCATCCTATTCATCATATCATTCATTTCCTACCATACTTTCCTGGGGCACTCCTCATGATATTGCCATTCTGATAAACATTCGCAATCCAGGGAAATGTACTGGGTTCTATTTCTTAAGAAGTCTTCAAGTTATTCACTTATCCGGTAACCTATTCCATATGCTTGGATATTTGTTAACAGTCAGCCGTGGGGCACCATGTCAGAATTTCTTTTAGCCTGTGCATGAGTCCTCAAATAGTTTACAGCCTTTTCCTGTAATGTGTTACTTGCTTGTATCCATTATTGCATATTAGTTGTTTCCATGTATTTTACTTTCCAAGTTTTTTTTTATCAGAATTCCAGCAATTGTGTAGAAACTAAATCCATGAATAAGCACCTTCAACTGACATGGTTCTACAGAATCTGAGGAAAATGCATCTTTATCTTTGCTGTAGCTTTAGATTTAAAAACTCACACAACTTGTGTACAAGCACGAGCTCAGGACATTTAGCTGTTACGTTGTTAACCATATAATTCTTGAAATAAACTGCTACTTATTGATAACAGAAATCTTTTATGTTTAATGCTATAAACTTAATGATTTCAACATATCTATAGTATCAAAGGAAAACATCGGTCTAGAAAATTAATAAATTATGAAACAGAATTGCTGGCAGATACTTACCTTCATGATGTGAAATGTGTGGTACTATTGATAGCCACAAATAAAAGCTGGGAAGGGGAAAATGGTGTTATGGGGAAGATTAAAAGGGAAGGTCAGGTCACTCAGATCCTAGGGTGACAGAGACCCAACAGTGGTGAGGACAAGAGTAGACAAAAATGAAAAGGGAGGCCTAATCTAGCAGGTAGAAGGAAAATAGTGGCAGAAGACAAAGTAAATTATACTGTGATATCACTTCTATTATTATAAGCTCCTCTATTTGTGATATAACATTTTGTAGAGTAAATAAAGAAGTTGTTTATAAGGTCTTCTTCTTCTTCTTCTTCTCAACCTCATGCAGCATGTAGGATTCACAATAGCAGTTTTGTTAGGAACATCAATTATGAGTGCAGGTTTTATCTTTAAGAAGTAAGCTACTGCTAGTTCTTTAATGCATGAATTATAGTCTTTTTTTTAAAAAAAAGACAGGGGGCTTCTTTATATCCCAACATTGGCTTCTGCATAGAATGCACTACATGTAAGTTAAGTGAAATCTGATATGCCAATGAGATTAAGTCTGATGTGAACTAACTGGTATTTGGTGGGGCACTGCCATTTCATGCCATCCAGAGCAAATCAATGAAACAAGTGTAAAATAAAGTGAAAAAAATAGATAATGAAGGAAACTACCTTAAAACCTACAGTAGAAGTCCCAGATGAATATTCCAGAATCAACCAAATTTTTTTTTTTTTTTTTTTTTTTTTTTTTTTAATAGTAATGAAAAAGCCTATCATGTGCAGGTCTGTTGCTTTTCACCAAAAAAATGTTTTTCATTTGAAAGCCAGTTGCCATGTTTCCCATAACAGTGAGAGACTGTAACTGTGGCACACAAAAGTGCAATTCATTAACCAATCAAACCATATAATGATTCAATTATATATAAAAACAAAGATGAGGTGACTTACCGAACAAAAGCGCTGGCAGGTCGATAGACACACAAACAAACACAAACATACACACAAAATTTAAGCTTTCGCAACAAACTGTTGCCTCATCAGGAAAGAGGGAAGGAGAGGGGAAGACGAAAGGAAGTGGGTTTTAAAGGAGAGGGTAAGGAGTCATTCCAATCCCGGGAGCGGAAAGACTTACCTTAGGGGGAAAAAAGGACAGGTATACACTCGCACACACGCACATATCCATCCACACATACAGACACAAGCAGACATATAATGATTCAGGAAGATGCATACTGTAATATTCATTCTTAATCAGAGACAACATAAAGTGGATGTCTGCAGCCAAGCATATAGGCCAGTATGTTGGGATCCAAACACAACCATGTGACATAACTGTATATTTATGCATTAATTTCTCACCTTAACTAATTTCTAATGATCTCACTATTAACAAGATCTTAAGCTCTAACCTTCTTTCTTAACATTTGTCTCTTACCTTTGTACTACTACTGAGCTACTTGTGTCAATATGCAAAACTATATTATGACATTCATTATGGATGCAAGCATGAGAATGCTCAAATGCATGTAAGGAAACAGTAATTATATACAGTCAACTCTCTGTGATATGAACCATCACTAATCAATTTTTTTTAACAAACTGAAATAGTTGTCCAGCTCCATGAAATGACCTCAACAAATCTAATGAATTGACCTCAATAAATCTAAGAAATCATATGTCTTTTGGTATACTTGATAGATGACAGACTGCCCACAAATAATTTGAAGTTACTTCTTATCTAACACTCATCACTGGAGTACTATTTGTAGTCTGTATTACAACAGCTTTGCATCAACTCAACATGCAGGATGTTGTGTCAGCATTGTGTCGACTTCACTACGTGATCAAACAGTCACCGAGCTACTATCACTATGCGTCCATTCAATCATGCAATGTTCCTTTGGTTGGTTATCACAATATTGATTGTTAATATAAAATTTACCCAGGAGCTACAATTTCCTATTATTCATTTACTCGCCGTGTTATTTCTTCACACTCACCAATATCTCTCTCGATTGGACTGCATTTCTCGAAGTGCTGAAGTTACTACTGGAAGTTAAGAGTACAATCCAATATCCAAATTTTCAAAATAAATACACTGCTTCTCAGAAACAAGTCATATATTATAATAATGTAGACTTCCATGGCTGGTGTCATAGTAATTAAAATTCTTCTGGGTATTATGCCGCGTCATTGCTAAAAAGCTAACAACAATAATAAACTAAAACCGATGTTTCGGCCGAATTGCAACAGCCTTTCTCAGGGCATGACTGGTTTTGCATGGGGATAAGGGCTTCTATCTTCTATTTATTACAGACTATCGATGTAAAACTTTTAATTCGCCCTCTAATATGATTGGCTAGTCATGATGTAAGGGAAGATGGAAGGAAAGAGGCTATTCGTGGATGTCCATGTCGTCAACAATTGGTAGCTGTCCGCCAATTAGCATTCGGTTTCTGGTTGGCAAGTTTTCCTTCTGGTGTGCGCAGAAGTGGACTGACAGTTGCTCTACAGCTGTTTGTGCAGATACGTCTGTGTCCTGTGTAGCTTCTGCCCCATGACCGCTCGTGGCCCATTGGACTGGTACGGCCAGCAGCCAGGACACTGGGAGTTTGTAGCCATCTTTTCTGTTGATGTTGTCACAATGCTTAATAATTTCGATCATCTCCTTCGACCTTAGTATCTATGGTCGAAGATCACCTCCCATATTTTGCGTTCTCACATCCATGATTCTTTCGCCAGTACACGGGCTTCCTGGAACCTGATAGGTTGTCCACAGTCATACTGGTGTTCTGCTGTCGCTGATTTATTATGTTGTTGTAATCGTACATAGCGTTCATGTTCTGCTACTCATAAACTGACAGGTCTTCCTGTTTCTCCTACGTAGGCAGCTCCGCACTCACACTGTAGCTCTGCTGAGGCCCATAGTGAACATAACAGATTCACAAACGTATTATGTTGTGAAACATCTGGCACCAAAGTTACGCCATCTTGTGGGACAAACAGATTCCTACATGAAAGACTCTTCCCACTTCATATAACTGATTAGAGAACAGCGAATAAAGCCATCAGACATTATGGTCAGTTTTGACATCAAGTCTCTCTCCACTAACGTACTTATTGAGGAGACTACCGTATTTACTCGAATCTAAGCCGCACTTTTTTTCCGGTTTTTGTAATCCAAAAAACCGCCTGCGGATTAGAATAGAGTGCAAAGTAAGCGGAAGTTCTGAAAAATGTTGGTAGGTGCCGCCAGGACTAACTTCAGCCGCGAATATATGTAGCCGTTTGTAGTGCTACACAGGCATGCTTTGCAGGCACAAAGATAAATACTGGCGCCAAAACCTCTGCACCAGCAAATAAATTTAAAAAAAAAGGTGGAAGACTAGCTTTTTTCTCCACCCCGAGTTTCGCCCACTGTATTTTCATACATTATCCAACGAAGTAAATACAAATTCCATACTGTTCATCGTCGAATGTAGCAGCATTTCAATGTACTACGAAAATTCGACTGGCAGGACTGTTTGGGATGTTTGTCAATTTGGCCTACTCTTCGTTCTGAATTTTTTCCTACCTGTGACAAGAGACGGTTGCTAATAGGAATTTTTATGAATTGTGAATCACATGCAGTATTCTCTTCACCATAAGAATAATACGAATATAAACATTTTGCCATGTATTCTTTCGTGTTTGCTGCTATCTCATTTAAATCCTGTCTGCCTAATGAACTACGAAACTAATGTGAGACAACAGCAAACGCGGAAGAATATACATATCATGTCATGCTTATATTCGTATTACTCTTATGCCTAATAGTGATACAGTCAGAAGTGAAGCACGGCAATTGTCTATATTTTTAAATCTAAGATGTCTCTAATTTCTGTGCGGAATGTAATGTACAAAAGAGGTATCTGCAAAGATTTTTAAGCGGAGAAAAATTTTAGCTAAACTCTCATTCAGAACATCTTCTATCATACGCAGTCTATTATTTGGTTCTTGTTCGTCATTGTCAAAGAAAGCTGCAGTGTAAGTAACAACAAATAGCAGTCTCTTGCCATTGTTTCACTAATGAGACAATTCCTCTCATTTTTTTTATTGTAAGTGGCGGTAGCGCGCACAAAAGCAAGCCATGCCGTGAGCGGCGACAGGCCGTAAACACTCGTTATCAGAATGCGACAAACAATGCACGACACAGTACAGTAATACAGTTTCAGCTTATAGTGACGTAAACACCTATAACAAAGAGAACGGCACTTATCAGATCAAAGAAAAATAAGCAATCGATTCAAACCTGACGAAGCACGTGAAAAAGGAAGGGTACCCCTATAAATACGGACGGACTGCCTGACGCACAGCAATGGCTACCTGGTAAAGCTTAACTGCTAAGCTTATGACTCGAACCAAACTACTGTAGCTGTATCGTCATACATTCGACCTAAATTGTGTCTCATATTACAATGGACCAACTTTGTTTCGATTTGGAGGTGCGGCTCAGGTTTGGGAATTTTTTTTTTTTTTTCCTTGATTTCGAGTCTCATTTTTCAGGTGCGGCTTAGATTCGAGTGCGGCTTAGATTCGAGTAAATATGGTATGCGCATTCTACAGGATCAGATCCCACCAGATATCTGCGATCTGGTGTGCTTATACCTGTCATCTACATACTTCGCCTGGCGGGGAAAATATTACAAACATTTAGATGGAGTGGCAATGGGTTCCCTGCTCTCCCCTGTAGCTGCAGATATCTTCATGGAAGCTTTTGAGCAAACAGCCCTAGCTTCTGCTCCGTTATGTCTCAGTTGTTGGCTATGATATGTGGATGACACATTCGTTACCTCGCCTCACGGTGAAGCAGAATTGGAAAACTTCCTCCAGCACTTAAATAGCCTGCACAAAAATATAAAGTTCACACATGAGACTGAAAACTATGGTACCTTGCCATTTCTGGATGTGGAAATATACAGAGCTGTTGAAGGTAAACTGGGACACAGAGTGTACCGGAAAAACACTAATCGGTACCTGCACGCGGAGAGCCACCACCACCCATCTCAAAAGTATTCTGTTCTGCATACGTTAACTGCCCGAGCCTACCGGATAAGTGATGAAAATAATATCAAAGAAGAATTAAAGGAGATACAACACACGTTTCGTGGCAACGGCCATGATGACAACATCATAAGAAAGGTAGCTAAACCCAAAGGGAGCAGAACACGAGAAGAAGGCAGAGAAGAGGAGCTTCCACTGGTACACTTGCCATATGCAAAAGGCATCCGTGAACGGCTAGGCAACGTCCTCTGCCGATGAGGTTTCAAACCAATTTTTCGAAACAGTCACAGGATCCACGAAATAATAGGTTCCACCAAGGACGTAATCAACAACCTTAACACTGCAGGTGTTTACGAACTATGGTGTGAGTGCGGAGCTGCCTACAAAGGAGAAACGGGGAGACCTGTCAGCTTACGAGTAGCAGAACATGAACGCTTTGTACGGTTACAACATAATAAATCGGCAATAGCGGAACACCACCGTGACAATGGACAATCTATCAGGTTACAGGTAGCCCGAGCACTGGCGAAAGAATCGTGGATGCGAGAATGCAAAATACGGGAGGTGATCAAAATTATTAAGCAGCCTGACAACATCAACAGAGAAGATGGCTACAAACTCCCAGTGTCCTGGCTGCTGGCCGTACCAGTCCAACGGGCCACGAGCAGTCGTGGGGCAGAAGCTACACAGGACACAGACGTATCTGCACAAACAGCTGTAGAGCAACTGTCAGTCCACTTCCGCGCACACCACGAGGAAAACTTGCCGACCAGAAGCCGAACGCTGATTGGCGGACAACTACCAATCGTTGACGACATGGACATCCACGAATAGCCTCTTTCCTTCCGTCTTCCTTTACGTTATGACTAGCCAATCATATTAGAGGGCCAATTAAAAGTTTTACATCGATAGTCTAAACAGAAGCAGCTATCCCCATGCAAAACCAGTTGCGCCCTGAGGAAGGCCGTTGCACTTTGGCTGAAATGTCAGTTTCATTTTATCATTTTTAGTGTTTTAGCAATGATGCGGCATAATACTCAGAAGAATTTTAATCACTAAGTCATATATTGTACTGTCATTTACAGTGACCACGCTTAACAAAGTTTGCTCATTATTCAGAACATCAAAATAACATATCTCCAAGGCACGACACGATGACACAGAATAAAGCACCAAACCTGCACGCACTGCAAACATAATAAGACTCTATCACTGTCCCAGCTTGTAGTTATGCTGCGTCCATACACTCCAGAATACATGTGCATAAATAAAATACACTTCCAAACAGCAGGCTACACTAATTCATTACTTAACTATTGGTGGTGATCATATTTGTCTGTTTGATAGATGCCTGCGCAACACGTCACTTCACTAAAGTGATATACTACACTACAGTCACCAGGGCAGTGAGCCAGTGGCCACTGTAATCAGATGGCAGCCGTGCTGCCTACAGCAGCATCAGTCCAGCTGATGGTCACTGTAACAGAGTGGCTGCAACGCAGCAGTATCCTCAGACTGTTCCGGCACCCTCCGGACAGTCATTGTTCGTCAGTAACTGCCGCTCGTATGTTGGGATTCAGGATTCAGAGCCATCCATGCTAGTTGCCAACTGCAAAGCATACTGGTGAGAGCGTCCAGCTGTCTCCGTAAAGTCAGCACATGCAGCATCGGCCGTAGCATTGCAAGCCTTGCTCTGTCACCCTGACCGAGCACTAAGGCACAGTGCTGCTTTGCTTCACACGAGCTACAGATCGATGTCTATGGATGCTAACCTGTTTCCAGCAATGGATGCTTATCTGTCTCTGGCAATGTATTATAAATCCTGTGGTTAATATAGATTACTGCTAAACTGTTAGAGTCTTGATGTCTGGTCCCTGTTCTCCAAAAACCTGGTACATCCAGGTAGGGAGCACCCACACCATCCTGACAACAGAAAAATGGCTTCACACCACTGCAGTAGCGGTCAAAGTGAATCCAACCTCTACACTTGCTGGCTTAAGTGGAATGACCATGTACAGGCTTCTCCACATCCAGTGTCAGAATCGTGCAGCATATGTGTGGAGGTACTGCAACACTAATGATTGGGTAAAGCAAAGACAGTGCCAGCAGCAACTGTTCTATGGTAGTATCCATCAGGAGGATGCAAGCTGGTGGCAACTGTGAATGTTACATGGACTTTTAAGGTCATTTTTTCGACTTTTACTGTGTCCCTCTTTTTATATTCCCTTTTTTCCAATGCTGGTGGAATGTAAGCTAAATGGTGACAGGTATTGGGGGTGAGACGGAGACTACCCAGCAGGCAATCCAGTTGCTCAAATGTGAACAGACAATATCAAGTTCCACAAGGAGTTAGAAAGGTTGTGGGAAGAGAGAAGGGAACACTCTTTTTCTAATGCTTCGCTACTCATCCTACATTCTAGCACTGACACATTAGTAACTCTTTTTCTGGAAAGTCATGGAAAGACTTTTGGCATTTGTCGTGCAATACATACAGCTACAAAGTTAAGAGGATGGAACTGTGATCAATTGTCACATATGGCTTATTAAGACTAATGGGGGATGCACGGGCTTGTGGTCCGTGTGAAGGAAAGTTGCCGGGTGCTCTCCTCTTCCAGGATTTGCTGGGAGAATTATTGGTTCACCACTGGAGCATTAGTACATATAGTTACTATTGGGAACAGTGAAATAGCACAAGACAAGAGAAGTCTAGAGAAAATTTTGTGGACGGTATCAGGAAAATGAATATCAATACCTATGAAGTAATCGACCATGACAGCGATAATACGGATTTTCTACATGAAACAGAACAAACTGTGTTTGAGGCATTCTTGCAGGGCTTTCCTGCTAATGTTTCCCGTAGGACAAGCAGAGATTTTGAAAGCACTGAAAGAAGCTGCGGCACTTGCAATGGCTTTATCAGAAAAAGAGGCAGAGACTAGACTTAAAGAGAGAAAAGTGGTGTTTAGCCTGAGGTAACATGTTATTGGTGTGGTTAGCCTGGTCATGTTTGGTGTGATCCCAAGGAACTCTGGTGTTCTAACTCTAGACAAATTGGCCAGTCAGACAGGAAATCTCATGGAGGCCCATGCACGGGGAAGACAGGTGGACCTGAGGTGTACTTCACGCTCCGCCATTAAACGAAAATGTTGTGACCAGTGTCCGATGTTCTCTGTAAAAGTAAGCACAGTAAGCCCATGTGTAGAATCAGTGGCAGGTTATTCTATGACCGGCTCTGTAATAGGAAACATGAAATAAGTTCCTGTTGGACACAGGCCCCAGGTATTTGTAGCAAGTCAAGATGTAATTGGAGTAAGAAATTTGGATGCATCTCATTGCAGACTTAGAGGAATAGTCAGTTATGTGCACTTCCTCGATTCGGTATTACTGAACTTCTGATTGGGAGACAAAGATTTACAGTGTTAGTCAGAGGTGCTGCTTCAAGTTGGAAGCACCTATAATGTCATACTTGGACTGAATTTTCTAATTAAACATCATGCTAAAGTTGGCACATACAGGGTGTATATGTGGACAAGGAAAAAAATTCCCGAAATGTTCCCAGATTTCCCGGTTAAAAATACGGTTTTTTCCGGGTGAAAATACACTTTTTCCTAGTTAAGTGGCAGTTAACTTTTCCTCGGAACTGTAAAACTATCAATCCTCTGAGTGGTTATAGTTTGCGTAGAATTTCCTGGCGCTTTAGAAAACGAAACTTAGGGGAAAAAACACGTTTTGGAAAGATGTTTGATGTGCAGAAACATATGCACTGCATATTTTCGCATTACGAAAGTATCAATTCGAATTCCACCAAACACCGCATGTTACTTTACGAAGCACTGAAATAGAAATTGCGATGCGCTTTTGTAAGCCAGTCATTGCTCATGTCACGTGATCTCGCCAGTCGGTGACGGCAGATATTCAGAGCGCAGGACACGTGACGCAGTAAGCCAATAGCACCATCACTGTTAAGTAGCGCCAACCCACACACACACACACACACACACACACACAGGAAAAGGTAATGGTTTAAATTAATTTACATAGTGTTGCTACAAGAAAAGAAAAGCTTTCACATAAATGGTCTCGAAGATTAATAAGCTGCAGGAGAAGCTAAGCTTTCACACACAATGTTGATATTTTTTGTGCGTATTACACTTTAAGATACGTCACACAAATGTGCCAGTAAAATTATTAACGGCGACGTAAGTGGCTGTTCTTCTGGGCTCGAAATTCTTCTAAAGATCTGATTTTGAAATGAGAGCCAAACACTCTGTGATTTAAGGAATTCGTCACACATTCTCACACATAGTTCATCTTGCGTAAAAGGAAACAGACTTTGGAAGTAACTCTTTTCAAACAACCATTCGCATATTTTCCCGTGACCTTTTAGAACAGGGGCGGGCAAACGTTGCACGCGGCTCATGAGCACACAGCGCTGCGCGTGTGCTGCTCGCGTGCAATCGTCGACCGGGGCAGTGGCGACAGCCAGCAGATTGCGGCAGTGTAGTACCAGGCCAAGATGCGGACGTTGAAGCGAAGCGACCACTACGTAGTGAACGTTGTATTTCAATAACCGGAAAATGCAGAGTGAATCAAGGAGACGGAGAATTGGAGATTGGCTATCTTTTAAAAAGGAATGGGCGAATCATTTTTTTCTCTGTGCAAAAACGTGAAAATTGGAAATGTATAATATGTGACAGTATTCTGGCTGGTCAGCGGAAGTTTAATATTGAATGCCATTATAATACATTTCAGTATGTTGCCGTTCTTGGTGCAATAAAAGAGGAATTTCTCAAGCGATTTGGGGATATACGAGGCCTGTTCAGAAAGTAAGCTCCGATTGATTGCCAAATTGAAACCACAGTGAACATCAGAAATGTTTTACTTGTAACAATTAGCTACACCTTTCAGCTACTTCTCTACGTAGTCGCCGTTCTGACTTAGACTTTTGTCATAGCGTTGTACCAACTTTTCAATAGCCTCATCATAGAAGGCAGCCGCCAGTGCTTTCCGCCAATTCTCCACGCTGGCCTACACCTCGTTGTCTGTGTCAAAATGTTGTCTTCAAAGACAGCGGTTCATGTGACCAGAGATGAAACTCAGGGGGAGACAATTGCAGACTGTGTTGTGGGTAATCTCACATTTCCATTTGAAAACGATGCAGGAGCATCTTCATTGCCCCTGCAGAATGCGGCTGAGAATTGTCTTGAAGAAGAAACAGCACGACAGTTATGTAATGTTAGCTGCATAGCTTCAGGCGAAATTTCTCACCAGGCCCTCGTACTTGGCGGGAGACACTATTTTCTAGACATCTTTACGCACTCACTGCGAGCTCAGAAATGAGAAGAGCGACGTGATGCTAACTGGGGTTATACTAGAGACACTACCCAACACATCTGTGCAAAGCTTTATCGGATTTTCATAGTCGTTTCCATTTCGCGACCGATCAGAGCTTACTTTCTGAACGCCCCTCGTATCTTACTTATCCCAAGGTTTTGAATAGTTCTCGAGACAATCTGCTGTTTCTGCAGATGATATTCATCCCAGTTTGCAAATGGAATTAATAGATCTACAGCGTAATTCTCGTCTGAGAGACAAGTTCCTTTTGGCAAGACGTGTAATAGATTTTTATCACGACTTTCCACAGCAAGAGTTTCCTCGTCTCCATCGTGAAGCCCTGAAGATAATGTGAATGTATGGCTCGACATACGTTTGTGAGAGATTTTTTTCTGTTATGAAAGTCTCGGTTAAGAGCAAACATCAGTAATGAAAATTTACGTAACTTTTTGCGTTTGTCTGTATGTAGAAATTTTGTTGCAGACATTTACGTATTGTAAACTCCACCTGTGATAATTAAATAAAAGGTATCGTAGGTAATAGGTACTCTTTCAAACCACGATTACTTTCAAGCACTCCTACTAACCTTATTCCTTCATTCAATAAAGCAGGCCAGGAAACAAGACGCATTACAAAGGAAGAAGCGGTGAGACGGTATGGGGGGGAGGGGAGAGAAGCGGGTGGCCAGCTTGCCCCTGTGTGCGCGCAGAACACCTGTTAACTTCACACGTGCATGTGCACCGCACACGTGCAGAATTCCTGCCCGCCCCTGTGTTAGAAATAGTTTCATTTCAGCAGTAGCCAGAGAGCGTCACAGAACGGGCGTCACTGCGCTTACACAGCTACGTTGACGCAGGAAGCCCATCTGTTCGTACGTGTAAAATATTGAAAGATCTTACATGACGTCATAAAAGAAACAAGACATTAGAGGATATTCCAAGAGCATCGGAATTTCGTGAACCATACTAAAATGCATAATTCGGCTTGAAGTACACATTCGTATGTCCAGATTCGGGTGTAAATTTCCTTGGCGTATAAGTACTGTATTATCTCATGTTTGGTTCTTTATTATGGCATAATGCCATACCTGCTAGAAGATAAAAACATGCACTTGAAATTCAGCGAACATTTAAAACTTGCCAATAGTGTGGAGTTAAACACTTAGTTTCAAATAAACTGACTGTCTCAGCGGAAAAGATTAATAAAAGCCAAATTTCTTCGGCAAACCGACAAATACAACTTCATTGTTCAGCAAGGCGATTAATTTTGACTGTCAGAAAGGTGGAAATAAAATAAAGTCTGAAGCTAATAACATATTTTAGCCTTCCGTAATTATGTGAATGTATTTTAATTCACTTGATAGCTCCCGGCGACAGAAATCTGTTTTGTTTTCATTTGACGTGAGAGCAATAAACGAAGAGGAAACAACACAATCACTAAACGTAAACACGGGTCATGTGGAGACTACCTACCTCCCCACTACAAGTCACATTGCTCTGTGCATCAATCAGCCCCGCATCTACGATATTTCCGGACCGGGGGCAAAAATTTAAAAAAATCGACGTTTCAAAAATTTGTTCACTTCGCAGCTCACATCTTTCTGAAGAGTCTGAGACATAATACCATATAACGTGTCTTAAATTTCCTCAAAGACATACGTTTTAAGTGTGCCAAAGTGCAGTGCCACGCTTCTTCACACAGCATTCTTCTATCTCACGTCACTGCATTTCACTCTGTGGAATTTAAACACGTGATATTTTGTAATGGGTGCCACATACTATATTCAGGACAGTGGACAGTACCTCTCCTGCTCCCAGACAGCTGGTTTGAAATACTGTCTCTCTTTTCTTTTTTTTTTTTTTTTTTTTTTTTTTACTGGCTACTAATACTAGATAGGATTATTTGTAACCGGGAGAACAAGAACTCTTCGGAAAATCTCCACTCTTTATTGCCTATTAGCTAATAACATGCTGTTTTGTGTAAGACAAAATTAAATGTAGGATATATAAAACCAGTAAAGACAAGAGACAAGCAAGTCAGTACACATTTCTTCAATCCTTAAGTCCTAGCATTTTTTTTCTCTCTAATCATGCCACAGGTTTACATGGCATGCTTCCCTTTCTGGAAAAGAATCTATTACCTCATTAAAGTTCGTCAAACGTTTTGGTACATGGAGAAACGAAATGTCGTCGTCTGATACTGAAAAAGCTGTTAATACAAAAGTACCCAACACTGGTGTGATTTCTCGATCTGATTGCGTTTATTTTGTCACTGTCTGCTAAATAAAACGAAATATGCCTGCCTAATAATGCAGCAGTTGTACCACACACCAAATAAGCGAGACTGTTTTGGCACAAATGGTCATTTTTATAACACGACAGAATGTGATTGACGCACTAAAAGCAAAAAGTTCTATGTTAGGAAATAGTTTCACATTTCATTCATAAACTCCAGCTTCCAAAGCATGAGATCAAAAAGTAGTGGTACGAAATTTTTATATAAACGTGGAATCGTCCTATTCTTCCATACTTTGTGTGACGTCCCCGTTTTTTCTCCTTCCTCGTACTAACAATCTTGTCATCACTAATTCTGTAACTATACCTGCCAGTGTCAAAACTTATTCTCCGGATAGCTTCACTAACCCTGCCACAATCACCAGTTTACTAATCCCGCGTTTATTCTCCGATTAGGCGTTATTACGTGTCCGTACAACGCGTTCTCTTCGCTACTCCCAGAACAGAACTTAACGGCTGCTAGCCGGGGACTGTACAACTGGCCCTTACTAGTGTAGCCATCTGACCAAAAATTTGCTGTCAAAATTTCTTTTTCCTGGATACACCGAGAAGGCAATACGCAATCTTTTTTTCCTGTTATTCCTGTTAGTCGTTTATTTCTACTCTGGTAGTCTGAATCTATGGATTTCGCTAGTCATTACAACAACGCTGATCATTTGCAAACCCAGTCAACCACATAAACAGCGATTGGCGTTCACCCGTTCTGATGTATTCCACTCAGCTCGTATAGCCCCGTCTCTTTATGTCTGCAGGAAAATTTATTTCTAGATGCGACGGGGATTTCCCTGTCACAGATATCACGTAGACCACGCACGCATTCAAAAATCAACTTTGATTCATTCAGAAATCAGCTTAGAACGCGTTCAAAAATGTTCAAAATCATATGAATAATTGATAGATCATCATGGCGCTGGATGCTATGCGCTTAATGAAACAAGGGTTTTTTCCCTCAAGAATATGAATTTGCCCCCCCGCCCCCGCCTTGAAATTGCCGCCCAGGGCAGATACCACGATTTGCTCCCGCCCCCTAGATTCGGGCTTGTTGCGCATATGTGAATCTGGCAGCTTAGGCGCGCCAGTAAAATTTTTACGGGTATCAACTGACTGCTTGCTGCTATTGCCTATACAACTAAAGTGCGCGTCATTTATGTTGGCGGCCGAGTTTAGGTTCGTTCTTGCGCATCTGACGTCACAAAACACAGTCAGCCAACGAACAGAGAACGACGTTGCCAGATCTCGACTGCAGTGCAGAGCATGGACGAGTGTCTTCAGTTTTAGAAACGTTCAGTCATAAATAAAGTAATAGAACAAAAGCAATGTCCTGATAGCAGACTTTCTTTTATAGAAAGTTTGGAAAAAGCACTCTTTATACCAATTGCTTCATATTCTATTAATTAATTAAACCAAACAAGCAATAAGACTCTTAATTCAGGCGATAGCAAGGAAAGGTGTTTGTATCAATCTCATGAACCGCTTTTTCGCGATAAAGAACAGCGGCAATTGTTTATTTCCTATTGTACTTCGACGAAGCGTGAGTAATTCGTAGTCATACCAACAGTGTTTGTCAGTATTTTGCGTGAAATGTTAGAGTCCTCATGGCGTAGTGCAGTTGGGCGAGTCGGAATGTGTAACGGTTAAGGAGTTGGGCTTCTATCTGAAAGGTTGTGAGTTCAAACCTTGTGCGGTGCTTAATATTTTCATTATTTAAAAACAATATCGAAGTGCCTTACTTCACGAATTATATTCGTGTGAATGCAAATTTTTTGAAATTTCTAGTGCTTTGTCTCTTCATTAACCCTTTCGCTGCAGCAGACACGTGCTCCCCGCATTCCGCGCTGTGCGCGATTTTGTCATCACTGCACTGCTCGCCTGTGCAGACGCATGGTGTTCCCACTGCTTTGACACACTTATCATTAGATTTCACAAAAACTATTTGGCCCAAAAATTGGATTTTTACACGTCTTCTTGACTGGTACCTTCCACCCATAAATGACTTAATTTTGTTTCGATGTTCAACGCAGTTATTATGCAGCATTAAATTTAGTAAACCATTGCACGAAATTTTGAAGAGTTTGCAGAGATAGAAGTCCGTAGCGTATACTTTCCGTATGATTGATTTTAGTTGCCACAATGTTGAGAATGAAATGTGGACAAGATACCTAAATTTCATATAAAATTTACTGTATAACAATATCTCATTTAATTTAAGTACCACATAGGAGTCGTAGGTAATATTGAGAAATATTCCGTCTTTCGCGACTGTAATAAAAGTTTTATTTACACCGGACGCGTTTGGCTTTGTTTTAAAGCACTTCAGTCAATGAAAGGTATGGCACATACGCAATGGCACTCATGTTCCCTTTCTTGTTTTTGTTCCACAGTCGCAGTTTTACCAATGGTACTGAAATACTTCTGCAACTGTAATAAGCGACTTATTTAGACCAGACGCGTTTCTCTCTTTTGAAGCATCTTCAGTGGACAGTATTTTGTCTCCTCCATTGCCAAGTCACCTTTCGTAGTTTTGTGCTGCGGTAACACAATATCCAACGTTTGTGTTGGCTGATCAGTGTTTTAGCAAATAAGTGATGTTTGTGTGTGCCACACACAAAAATTATATTTGACATAGCTCAGAGCACTTCACTGATAGAAGGTATATTCAAGTCCTAATGATTTTGTAAGTCCACAGTTTTGATTAATGTATTTTGTCTACTTCCTTCTGATTGATTGAAGTGCTTTAAAATAAAGCCAAACGTGCTCAGTGTAAATAAAACTTTTTTTACAGTCGTGAAAGACGGAATATTTCTCAATATTCCATACGACACCTATGTGGTACTTAAATGAGATATTGTTATACAGTAAATTTTATATGAAATTTAGGTATCTTGTCCACATTTCATTCTCAACATTGTGGCAGCTAAAATCGACCATACGGAAAGTATACTCTATGGACTTTTACCTCTGCAAACTCTTCAAAATTTCGTGCAATGGTTTACTATATTTAATGGGGCATAATAACTGCGTTGAACATCGAAACAAAATTAAGTCATTTATGGGGGGAAGGTATCAGTCAAGAAGATGTGTAAAAATCTAATTTTTGGGCCAAATAGTTTTTGTGTAATCGAATGATAAGAGTGTCAAAGCAGTCGGAACACAATGTGTCTGCACAGGCGAGCAGTGCAGTGACAAAATCGCGCACAGCGCGGAATGCAGGGAGCACGTCTTTGAAGCAGCGAAAGGGTTAATGCGGCCGTGGTGGCTTTAATTCATGAACTGCGCGCTCCCCCCTAAACGTAAGCTTGCGAACTATGCTATACTATGGCGCTGCTTCTATTGGCGCGTGCGTCATGTGCAACTGACAACGCAGCGATCTCCCGCGTCTGGGCGGGCATGCGCGAGCCGCCACGATAAAAGAATACAACTATAAAAGCCTAGTTTACACGACGACACTAGGAGTAGGTTGCAGGCAACTGCGCTACCGGCCACTGCGCATGCGCGCCGCGCGTTTGCGCAACTCGTCGATGAAACTAAACAGTTTCGGCGTGTTCAACTTTGGTGATACTAATTGCATGAGTTTTGAGGTTATGTATGTTCGTAGAGTGTAGACAATCTGAAATATGAAGTGGGGAACGGAAAATAATGTTCGCTTTTTGGATATCTATGCTTTGCATAGGTGTTTGTGGGATTTCAGTGATGCTGATTACAAAAATAAACAACATACTGCTGATCCTGAAACGGTCATGTGCAATCAGAACATAGATAGTTTGACAATATCTGAGCTGCAGGGCAAAATTTATTGAATTAGGAGCACATATACAACTGAATTACAAAAATACAAGCAAATGTAATTCTAGCTGTAGAAATGCTCTCGTCTACAAGTCTGAAATCCCATCGTTCGAGTTGAGAGGAGGGAAGGCTACGCAAATCAAGAAGCTACATTCTTTATTCAATATTCATCTATTTAAAAAGTCGTTGCAATGCTCCCCATTCACATATGTATGAATTCTGAAATACTGCCACTGTACAGATCTATCTTCAAGAGAGTAGTTTGCAAACCATTATCTTCTTAATGCGGCTGCTTCGAATAATTACTGCTGTTAATGTTAGTAATTATTACTGTTAATACTTATTGGCCTTAGTGAAAAGTGTCATCACCAACTAAAATCGCATCTTATAGCATGCCGAGTGTTCTCGAATTGTAATGCATGCAATGTGATATGTAATTTCAGTTCTGGCGACAGTGCTTCATGCATTACAATCTTTATTCCTTATCGCATAATTAACTCTATTTAGAAGAAACGTTAACTGTTCTAGTGACAATCTAAGATAATTAAAAGAATTTCTTGGATCTTCTGTTATGAATTATTTCAGCAAGGTTGCTGAGCAACCAAGCTGACGTCATTTCTTCATCCATTCATGAATCCAAACCTTCGGTATCTATGGTCGAAGATCCAAACACGTTTCTTGTTTTTTTTTTTTTTTTTTTTTTTTTTTTTTCTTTCTTATGCAGCGATTCCACGCAACAAGCTTGAACTCCGTCACAACTCGTGCGGCATGCAGCTGCCAAACTTTAATTTCGGACACAACTCAGGAACCCACAAAACGACGAAACTTAAGTATATACTGGTTTCGCTGTGTCTACAGTCAAATATGAAACCATTTGCGTGCAACTCATTCCGCACAACGAATGGCGCAACCCAATGTCGTCGTGTAAACTAGCCTAAACTGCCACACTTCTGAGCCAGAAGAGGGAGAAGGTACAACTCATAGCGACTCAACTGAGCATGCGCATGAGCTCACTCACAAGTCACAACTGCTCAGACGAATCCAATGTAAACAGCTGTGATGTCACGCTCATCGAAGGCAATTCGTTGTTATGAAGCATTGCATAGTCTTCCTAAAGCCTTTGACACATTTTGCTGTTTGCAAACGCTTGTATGAGCACTGTTTTAGTGTTGTATATGGCGCATTTCCTTTGTAACTTAAGTTTTGTTTTCGTTTTTTTTTTTTCTCTCGTTCATGTTTTATTGCTGCAATAGCGAGATACAATAATATCCTTTGTTAGAGTATTGGTTCTTACCAGTCAAAGTTACAAAAATTTAACTGTAAACTAAAACAATGAAAAATTCCCGGAATTCTAAGAAATTCTATGGTCTTTCACGGTTTCCTCCCGGATGAAAACATTCCCAGGCTTTCCCCGATCGTATACATGGTGCACATAGTACAGCTGAACAGTACATCATCCCGAGAATCGTATATGGCCCGTCCCCAGGACAATTTCCATTCTGTAAAGGCAGAGGTAGGAGGTGTGGCTAGAAAAAAACCGGTCTAGTACTGGTGAAACAATAAAACGAATGCAATAAGGCTGAAAGTCGCGTGGCCTGTCACGTGACTCTCGCTCCGCCTACTGCTCGAGTTTCATCTGCCTCCTGCACTCAGTCTGCCCGTGGCGTCTGTTTTAAGTAGTTGACGTTTTGTCTGTGCGTCAGAAAATGTTGAGTGTACTGAAAGAACAGCGTGTTAACATCAAATTTTGTTTCAAACTTGGAAAATCTGCAAGTGAAACGTTTGTAATGTTACAACAAGTGTACGGCGATGATTGTTTATCGCGAACACAAGTGTTTGAGTGGTTTAAACGATTTAAAGATGGCCGCGAAGACACCAGTGATGACACTCACACTGGCAGACCATTCTCAGCAAAAACTGATGCAACAGAAGGAACGCCGAAGAATGATTTGTTCTGACATCCTGGAAAACATTGAAAGTGATCCCACCTTCTTACAAAATGTTATTACTTGCGATGAATCGTGGTTTTTTACTTACGATCCCGAAACTAAACGCCAATCGATGCATTGGAAAACTCCTGGTTCTCCACGACAAAAAAAAGCACAAATGTCAAACTCGAAATTCAAGGCAATGATGATTGTTTTTTTTGACATCAAAGGGATTGTGCACATTGATTGGGTACCAGAGGGACAAACAGTGAATCAGCATTACTACATTAGCGTCCTGGCTACCCTACGTGAGCGAGTACGGAGAAAACTGAACGATTTGTGGAGAAAAAAGTCATGGATCCTTCACCAAGACAATGCCCCAGCTCACAGTGCGTTGTCAGTGAAGACGTTTTTGGCAAAACGCAACATTCCCATCTTAGATCATCCACCCTACTCACCTGATTTGGCCCCCTGTGACTTTTTTCTTTTCCCTAAAGTCAAGTCAGCTTTGAAAGGAACTAGATTTGAGACTGTTGAAGCAGTAAAAGAAAAAGCGACGGAAGTAATGTATGGACTTACCGAAAATGATCTGCAGCATTGCTATGAACAGTGGAAAATTCGTATGGAGCGGTATAGAGACCGAGGAGGAGAGTACATTGAAGGAGATAACATGAAATTGTAAATAATTGTAAATAAATGTTTTTTCCTGCATCAGTCCAGTTTTTTTCTAGCCGCACCTCGTATTATGAAGTGTAGTGATAGCCAACCTAGAGGTACTTTAGGACAACAGTCTGGATAGGGAGTTTAATATAGAGTATTCGAAGCCGGGGCATTCTCCCAATTTAATGCATTATGGGAGGAGGAGTTGCACTAAGAAGGAAGTCACAGGAAATGGAAAAATTGTTACAAGAATATTCAGAAATGTTTAACCCTCCTGGACCATTGCCAGCAACTTGATAATTCAGGGCAGGATTCCCACTAGAAATTAACTGCCTCTGTATAAGTTCCACATGGACTTCAATTAGTGATGGAAGAATCTCTAAATCAGGAACTCAGTGACAAGATTATAGATGTAAGTACTCACCCTTGAGAGGCACCTGTGGTAATTGTACACATCAAAAGCGCAGATGGGAGTAAGGCTTATCATTTTTCTTGTGACAGTCACATACGTGAATTCAGTGTCAAATGTTGCAGGAACTTTGGACAACCTGGGGCAATGTCAATATTTTACAACGTAGATTTGCGAAGTGGGTATCACTAGTTGGAAATAGCACCAGAGGATCAACCCAAGACCACAATTACAATTCCATCTGTTCATTAGCAATACTGCCGACTGCCTTTCTGATTGAAGAATACGCTGGTGCAATCCCAACATCTGTTAACATGGGATGCTACAAAGCCTGAAAACAATGCAGTCAATGGTGTATTTGCATGGTGTTACAGTGTTTTACAAGCACATCCAGGAGCACATAGTGCAATTACACTGAAGGGCCAAAGAAACTGGTACACTTGCCTTAAATCATATAGGTCCCCAGCAAACATGCAGAAGTGTCGCAACACAACATGGCATGGCCTCAATTAATGTCTGAAGTAGTGCTGGAGGGAACTGACACCATGAATCCTGCAGGGCTGTCCATAAATCCGTAAGAGTATGAGAGGGTGGAGATCTCTTCTGAACAGCACGTTGCAACACATCACAGATGTGCTCAATAATGGGGGCTTTGCTGGCCAGCGGAAGTATTTCAACTCAGAAGTGTGTTCCTGGAGCCATTCTGTAGCAATTATGGATGTGTGGGGTGTTGTAGTGTCATGCTGGAATTGTCCAAGTCCGTTGGAATGCACAATGGACATGAATGGATGCAGGTGATCTGACAGGATGATTACGTACATGTCACCTGTCAGAGTCATATCTAGATATACCAAGGGTCCCATATCACTCCAACTGCACACACCCCACACCATTACAGAACCTCCACCAGCTTGAACAGTCCCCTGCTGACATGATGCAGAGTCCATGGATTCACGAGGTTGTCTCCATACCCATACACATCCATCCGCTTGATACAATTTAATATAAGACTCAACCAACCAGGCAGCATGTTTCCAGTCATCAACAGTCCAATGTCAGTGTTGACAGGCCAAGGTAAGGCGTAAAGCTCTGTTGTGCAGTCATCAAGGGTATATGGGTGGGCCTTTGGCTCCTAAAGCCCATATCAATTGTGTTTCATTGAGTGGTTCACACGCTGACACTTGTTGATGGCCCAGCATACAAATCTGCACCAATCTGTGGAAGGGCTGTACTTCTGTCATGTTGAACGATTCCCTTCAGTTGTCGTTGGACCCGGTCTTGCAGGATCTTTTTCCAGCTATAGCCATGTCAGAGATTTGATGTTTTACCAGATATTAATGGTACCCTTGTGAAATGGTTGTACGGAAAATTACCACTTCATCGTTACCTCGGAGATGCTGTGTCCCATCGTCTGTGCACTGACAATAATGCCATGTTCAGACTCACTTAAATCTTGAAAACCTGCCACTGTAGCAGCAGTAACCAATCTGACAACTGCACCAGACACTTGTTGTCTTATATAGGCATTGCTGGCCACAGAGCCATATTCTGCCTGTATATCTCTGTATTTGAATCCACATGCCTACACCTGTTTCTTTGGTGCTTCAGTGTATAAGACACGTTTAGTTGATTACGAGCAGTACAGCTAACTCTGAGTTTAGAGAAATGCCACTTTGTGCAAAACGAAATTCATTACCAGCAGAAAAATGCTCCTATCGGAGCGTGAAATATGTGAATAAGCTCCTGTTTTAAAGACAGCCTGGAAAGTGAGGTACCAGCTGCCTCATTATAACTTCCTCAGCACCTTTAAAAATTTCCACAAACATTTTGGCACACAAACATATTCACACTCTTTTTATCATGCAACTAACCTCCCACTAATGCTAGCTCCCATAACCTCAAATCACTCATACCCACTAGTCCATCGCTGTAAGTCACTCATACCCATCCATTCCCACTTGCACATTCTCACTCACTCATTCAGCCCAACTCATTGTCATTATTTCGTTGTGTCTCTTTTAACTGTCATTGTCTCCATTCTCACAGCCAGTCTCCTCCATTCTGTCCTACTACTACTACTACTACTACTACTGTCTCCTCTCACTATCACTGCCTTCCTCTTGCTCTCTTTTTGTGCTGCTATCTTATTCATTCCTTCCCACTCCTGCTGTCTTCTCACTATCTTCCTCAGTGTCATAGTCTCTGTCTCTCATTATCACTGGCTCTTGCCCACTTTCACTTTCTCCTTCACTTTATTTCTCTCCAACTGGTACTACCTACTACACTATTTTCCTAGCACTTTTTGTTACTGTCAACTATGTTCCACTGCTGTTGTGTCCATCTATTTCTCTCACACTGCCATTGTGTCCTTGGCTCTTTCTATAACACAGCCACTATCTACTATCTTCCAGCATTTATTACTTTTCTGTCTCTTTCCCACTGCCACTGTCTCCTTCTCTCTCAGCATAAAAGAGCGCAAATATGTTTGCAGGCCATAATTTCTAGAGAAATTTTTTAAGGTGCTGGGAAATGTAGAATGAGGCAGATCTCAGTACCAGTCTTTTAAACAGGAGCATATTTGTCTCTTTTTTCTCTGGCAGGAGCATTTTTCTGATAGTTCCTTGCTTTTCCCTCCCACAGCTGGGCATGATACGAACTTTATGGGTCAGTAAAGTTTTGATGATTTACTTATGTGAAACTGAAATAATGCAAAACTAATTTTACACCTCAGACCGGATTCTACATGCACAAACACTTAGCATATGCTTCAGTACTACAACTTGAGTTTTCCAGAATCCTTCTGATGGTAACATAGACACTTTACAGCATAGTCCATTAAATTTTGGGCATGCAGCCACGCAAATAAAATTTCTTCCACTGGTATTTCGGCTGCATATTGTCTGGACATCCTCAGAGTGAGTTCACAAGACTGACGACAAGGTGCAAAGTGTGGCCTTTTGTGCACTACCGTGGCATTACTATTCGTGCGGATCACAGACACTGGATGGCGGCAAAGAGATACGCTTAAATACTCACTGCCTGTGGTGAAGGCACAGAGACACGAGATTCGCTTATCGATGTATGTTCGGCAGCAGTGACAACTTCTCTGCAGTAATTAAACTGTAAGTGTATCTCTTTGCCGCCAACCAGCATCTGTGACCCGCATGCACAGTACCGCCATGGTAGTGCATATAAGGATGTCCGGACAATATGCGGCCGAAATATCAGTGAAAGAAATTTTATTTGCATGGCTGCGTGCCCAAAATTTAAGACTATTACGCCACGAAAAGTTGAAAATGCACTTTACAGCATATTTCTTCATGCTAAATTACTTTATAGGCTGTGTTTTCACCTCACACTGGATTTTGTATGCATCTTTTACGTGTGCACGCAGGGCAACTTTGAACCTCTGTTTCTCAAAAATGGATAAATATATCAAGAAAATTTTCAAAACTGTTTGAGACCAGAATCTTAGGAATATATTGTAAAAATTAACCCCATTTGTTGTGCATAGCTGTCTTGCAATCAATCGATCAATTCTTGATAACAGATGAAGATTTCTGAAAAATGGACAATGGTGCATCTAGATAAATGCCTAGAGACTATACTGTTAAACTTGAGCAATTTTGTGCAGTTAGATTTTGCCTCATACCGGATTTTATGTGTGTATTTTATGGGTAGAAGTAGGATAACTTCGAACATCTTGTATCTCTTGAAACACATAAAGATAACAAGAAATTTACAAAGTTGTTCAAAATAGAGCTATATATATCGTTAAAATTTCAGCCGTCTGCTGAGCACAGCCATTATGAAATCGCCAGCTCAGTTTTTGTACAAAAAAATGGTAAAGAAAATAGTTTATGGGCTCGTGGTGCCTCCATAAGCCCCTTATGATCCACCATAGTTCACATCAAATGAGAAAAGAACCTGCCGATTTGTTCCATTTCCCTAAGCAGAAGGAGGTATGTAATACTCACACTTTAACCCTTTACTATGGGATAGTGACAACAGGACGATCCTTCTGTTCAGTATACAAACGGTCTCCAGCCCAAGGTTATCCAAAAGCCTTGACCCTACATTTCTTTATCACCAATCGAACCTGAAGTATGAGCCCTGGACAAATCCTGTTCTTATGCGTGGCATTTTGGAACATATTAGGTAGAACATGCTTTTGTGTACATACCAATTTAAGCCAAATTATTGGCTTGGATGGTGTGTAAACAGAGATAAATGCCTGACCAAACACCCAGACAACAGCAGAACAGCTCCACAACCCTCCAAATTAATGCAATCTATATGGTTCATCTGAACATGTATTCAAGATGCAGTTATTCAGAATTTAAGGATAACAGTGCTTGCAAGCTGAACATACACATTTCTCAGACTAGCTTGTCACACCTCATGTGGTTGTACAAAACTCCATCTCTACACCACACTTATTTCACCATTCAACTCTTTGTGATAACTCTATTTTCTAGTCAACAATGCACAATGTACTACAGAACATTACAAATCAGCTGGAAAAATAACTTCAAACAAGCACCAGTTTTTGACTTTCCACCATCCTCATTGTTGACAGTCCAGAAGTAGAAAGATTAGATTGCCGAAAATATATCGTGTAGTTGGAGGAAAAGAATCAGGCAAGGTGAGTTCATTTCATATCTTGAAGAATGCTTATTGAAATGACTCAATCAAAGTAGAGAACAAAATGGACCTGCTGGAGATTACATAATTAAAGAAAAGGTCAAGTCACTCACTGCTAGTCTTGGCACTGAAGTGTTTGCTGCTAATGGCACGTGGCTCACAAACTTTAAAAATTATTTAGAAGATCTTTAGAGACAGCGTGAGCACTGATAACACAGTTTTTCCACATGAAAGAAGGAACTACATAGCCTGCTAGCAAATTATGATATATGCATATGTTCAGTAGTGCAGGAGCTAGATTCCCCCCTCCTTGCCCCCCAAGTGTCTTACTGACCCCACACCGATCTTTAAAGATAAAAAAATGTCTGGCAGAAAACAGAGCACAGAAAGAGTAATGATGTTGCTAGCTATGAACATGGGCAGGTCTCAGAAACTGAAACCTACTTTGATAACAAAACCCGCTAATGTTAGGTGTCTAAATGTTATCATATAATTTCCTGTGTCCTACTGCTACAACAAAATGGTGTGGTTTATAACAGAAAACTTCAATGAATGGCTGTTGAGCCTGGAAAAAAAAAAAAAAAAAAAAAAAAAAAAAAAAAAAAAAAAAAAAAAAAAAAAAAAACCGAGGCAAAACATCCTGGTTTTTCTGCATAAATGCGCAGTTCATAATAGCCCACCAACTTTGAAATTATATCCACTTGAACAGGGAATAATTCAGAATCTTAAAACTGTGTACCACAAAGAAATTTTGACAGTGGTGTTAGATGGCACTGCAGGTGGTCAGAAACCCAACATAACAGTTTTGGAAGCCATAATTGTGATTTAAAAAGTACATAAGAATGTTATCTCAACAGGATTCCAAAAATCAATCTTTCCTCCTCATCCTGGCCGGTAAATCTTCCCTTACCCGGGGTTCCGGGTGACTTTTCCGAATGCTCCCCATTTCCTAAACTTTGCCTGTCATTTTTCTTCATTTCTCTTCCTTCTCCTTCAATCCTTCTACCGGAAGAAGGTCATTGGCTCCAAAAGCTTGTAAATTTCTTTAACCTTTATATGTGTATGTTCTCTGGCTGCCACCTGGTAAGTACTTTAAATTTCTATACAGTTACATTATATACCAAATTTCTGAGGTTCTTTGATATTCAAATCTCCAAGATTTGACTGTACCAACTACTTCATCAATTAAGAGCCAACATTACTCGTTTCCCTGCATAAAAATTAAGCCACATAGTTTTGAATATGAAGTAAATAGAAGCACTGATGTGTTGTAAAACAGACTTACATAATTCTTTTTACTGTATTTACTTTATTTTAAGTATGCTTGGTGAATTTTAAGTGAACAGTTGGCTTCTAATTAATTGAAGATAGAAGATCTAACATTAATACATAATTTATTTTATGTACATCAGTAACTGTATAGTGGGATAAGACTACATTGACACGGCATGCAGCAGTACCAGTACCTTAAATAAAATATTTTTATGATTTACCACAAATATCAACCAAGGAACATTGTTTCCAATAAATAAATAATTGTGAACTGTACAAGGTTGACTTACTACCAACATTTATTTAAAAATCTTTTTTTAATATCAACAAATCAGTTTGGTATAATTTATAACAAGTATGGAATTCAGCATTTGTACCATAAATTATTTCACGACCTGAATACATAAATCTCATTATTTACAGACATACACATACTCTGTTATTCAAGTAACACATACACATAATTCTCAGTAATATAAAGTGGTCTCTAAATGAGTTCACCTGATTTGTATTTAACAATTCTTTACAAACACGTCCAAAAGAAATAAAAGTTAGAGAAGGCTATCTCAATACATTTTGAAGAGACTCTGGCAAACTTCAATAGTATTAAACTGCAGGTTGGTATCTGTTTCTTTCCCCTCAGAGTTTGATTATTATTAAAAACAAAATAAAAAAGTAACAGGTACTAAAGATTACCCTTCTCTAAATATTTAAGCCCACCTGAACAAACACACACAGCCATTCTAACAGAGATCATTAGTACACATATGACTTTTGTAACAGTAAAAATTATTGACAAGTATTGCACATACCAATGTAATGCAACTGACTGCATTTGAATTTGACTAAATGCATTACATAGGGAGTAAGCAGCTGCAATGCACCTCACATGTTTTTCTTAAGAAACACAATAAAATGAAATACATCTCTACTGTTAAGCAGGATTCCGATTATAAACATGCTATAATATCCGAAAATGGTGCCTGGGACTGTGGCGCTGCAGCCTGGAATGTCGAAACAAATGTCTCCTTCTGTTTATCGTCCTTAAGCTGAAACATACACAGACATGAACAACATTCAATAACTGGAATAATGTTTAACTTTCATTCTTAAATGATACATGCTTGCAGAAAATTATAAGCACTGTACACAGGAGAAAGCATCGTGCATCAGAGCCGAAGCTCCGAGATGCACACTGAGGTGACAAATGTCATGGAAAAACAACACACGGTTGACAATGCTTGCCTAACATGAGAGGTAGCACTAATCAATTCTATTAGCTAGACTATCACCTGTGTTGTGTAGCATCTTCAAATGCGATTATGGCCACACAATGAAACTTATCACTGAAGCTTACTGTTAGATTATAGCTGTGCACAATACCAGAACTGTGATTCATACTCACACCTTTTGTAGGCAAATCACTTATCGACTACTACCTCTAACTACTGAAGTTACAAAAAATTAAATTATGTTCGCAATCCCGATTACAGCCATGACAATTACTTCCATAACATGTAAGTGATTCAGAGCAATCTAAAGTGAGGCAACCACATAAAATTTCTTGTAGGAAAAGCATATATAAGGCTGATATTTATTGCAGAAATCCTAAGGGAGTTAATTCACCCACAAAAGAAATGGCTTACGAAACACCCGTTCATGCAATTGTTGAACACTGACCATCAGTCTAGGATCTTTACCATGTAGCATTAATAGAGCACATATAAAAGACCCAAAGAGGAGCAGCATATTCCCTCACTGGTTTGTTTAGTCCGGGCAAATGCATCACAGAGCTGACGATCAAGTTCCAGCAATAAACATTACAAATGACATATTGTGCATAAAGAGAGAATTACTATTAAATTTTCAAGAACATTCCATCCAAGAACAATCATGCAACATATTACTTCCTTTCATATACATCACACTAAATGGCTACGGTGAGAAAAATAAGTGAAATTAGATCACATGTGGAGTTGCTCTTCAGGAAAGCGGGCAACAATAATAGTAATACAAGTAACTTCCACCACATGCTTGAAGGTGACTAACGGAGTACAGATTCAATGTAATAAAAGAGTATACAGTAGTTGACATAATAAAGTCTGCTGTAGGGTTCATAAAAGGTCACAAATACAAACCAGCTCTTACTTGACCACAATGGAGATGATATTTAACTGTAATGTACCGTTACAATGCATGTAGATCATATATAAAACCAATTCTCATATTTTACCTTTTCATGTTCAGTCAAGTTTTCAGCCACAGTCTCTGATCGTTGTCATTTCTAGTAAAATTTTCAGCCCAGTATTGGTCAGTGTCAATAGCTGCACTGTTTCCCAGCCATAGATCTTCAGGGGTGCATTTTATAGAATTAATAGGACAATCTAATGTGTGTGTCATAACTAGCACCTCACCACAACTGCAGAAACTGTCACTATCATATTACAGCTCCCACTGAGATAGTTTTTTATAATTGGAGCAACACCAAAATGTAAGCTGCTGAGGGTCTTCCAGTTTTCCACTGCAGTTAGGTACCTGTTGCCTCAGTTTCTTGGGGTGGGTACCACTCGAGAGGTTCTACGTCCAAAATGTTCATGAAGCTTTTTCTGGGTTTTTATCTTCCTGGAAATTTGCTTTCTGCACGGTACATTGCATGTTTTTCATCAAAAGTCTGTTTGAATTTTTCTGTGTACTCTGTTGTGGCTCATCAAATATGTGCTGCAGGGAAACCAGCTGTCTATATAGGGATGTAGCCCTCACACAGCCAGTTGCTATATGGCACGTTCCATTCAAGATGAGATCCACTTTTCTGATACATACAGATCTAGTACAGACTGTGCAGGCACACACTGCAGTGGAAAATCACAGAGCTGTATCAGTTGCTCTGAGGACAGTAAGATGTGTCCCCACTTACTGCAAGTAAACTTCATCAAAAAGCTGATGTTAAATCTATCAATGGAAAATCCAGGATGGAATGAAACAATATTAGAGAAGGAAAGTTGCTACTCACCCTTCTCTCCTGCCCTCCGCCTAAACTGCAGCACTTCACTGTCCGCCATCCCCACCATACTACCCCTCCCCCTCTCCTCCCCGCCCCAGCCTCCTCCTTACCCCCACCCAGTTGCCACTCCCATCATGCACTGGTGCTTCTGCTTGCAGTATGGTTTCAGTTGTCTGAGACTGCAGATGTGTGTGCAAGTTGCATTTGTGTGAGTGTGTGTGTGGGCGTGTGTGTATGTGTGTCTATTGCTGACAAAGGCCTTAATGGCCGAAAGCTATAATTGTGTGAATCTTTTTGCTGTGCCTATTGCGACTCAGCATCTCCACTATACGGTGAGTAGCAACTTTCCTTCTCTAATGATGTTAAATCTATTATTTGTATAAGATAAGCACTTTGCTTCACACATCATAATTTTATACAAAATGCACAAATGTATTTAGAGCCCTGATTGTTCATTTCAGGTGCTAACATTAAGTTTTTTTTAATAATATTGTAGTTCCTGTTGGTCGTTATTACATGTACATAGATTAGCTACAAAACAATGTAATGATAATTCTCCATAAAAAGTTTTTAATAATAAAACAACCGGAAGAGACACTTACTAACTCTAGTATATCTTGTCCAGAAATGTGGTGCAAACAATGAATGGCATCCACAACACCTTCACAAAACTTTATTTAGGAACAATCAAAATATTTTACCAAAATAAAATTGCCAGAAATGTCAAACAAACAAAGAGAATATGTCCACCACAGTTATATCCCTGTTGCCCTTGCCCCTCATTTAAAAATAGCTAAAATCTCATAATTATAACCAAATATGGCATGTGGGTTACCTCGGCATCTATTGAAAGCTGTCACCCTTAGTATGCAAGTTCTTTGTATAGTGTTACACGTCGGCATATTTGATCTGTTCATCAGGGCATAATGTTAACAGTTGTAAAACAAAATTGCATTAATGGTGAAGATATTATTATGTGATTTAAATCATAACTGCCTCAATTCTGTGCAACCACTACTTTATCAGAAAGTAGCTTTTCTATATTAAAAAAACCATTTAGTGATTGTTAGAGTGTGCACATTTAACAAGATCTGTGAAAACTGGTGCACAAAAACATTGGTGAAAAATTAATGTACAAACTTAACACAGCCGGAATTTTGAATAAAATCACAATTTCTGACTGAAGTTAAACTTTTACTTCATATTTTCATCATTAATACAGCTGTATATACTTGTTATCAGCTGAAACATCCTGGCAGGTTAAAACTGTGTACTGGAGCTGGTCTCAAACCAGGAATTTTGCCTTTCAAGCAATGCTATTATCAGAGCTGTTGAAACGCTACTCACGAACCACTCTCACAACTTCACTTCTTCTGGTACCTCTCTCCTACTTTCCCAAACTTTACAGAAGCTCTCCTACACACCTTGCTGGGCTAGCACTATTGGAAGAAAGGATAATGCAGAGAAATGGCTTGGTCATAGCTTACGAGATTCTTTAAAGAATGAACCCTTACCTGCTGTGAAGTGTCCACTGATTTGAAACTTTCTGGCAGCTTAAAAACTGGTGAAAACCTTTTTCCCTTAAAAATGTTTTAAGCTTGGGGAATAACTGAAATGAGCACTAAAGTTTTGCTGGCCAAATCCACTTACAGAGGGGGTAATGGATGATAGATTGCCAGTCAAATGAATATAATAAAGCATTAAAACAACTTTTGCAAATGACTAATATCAATTTGGTATAGGAAGTTATGGTAGAATGTAAATAATTTTGGAGTAGAAGTAACAACTTACCAAGTAGTAGAGGGACTGAGTCATCAACAGACACATAAACACAACCAAAAACTTAACACATGAATGAGAGAGAGAGAGAGAGGGGGGGGGGGGGGGGGGGGAAGGTGGGAGGGAGAGAGATAATAGTAGAACATTTACCTGCCGATAAAAATCTACGGCTGCTACACACAGTAACTTCCTGTCTTCGTATTCACATTTTCCAATGCGTGACTGAACATGTGGAAACCTGAGACATAGCTAAGGAAATGAATTGTTTAAAAATATAAAAAGAAATGAAACAGGCCACATACTATGTTCTAAAGAATTTAAATTAGTTATTTGTTGTTGTTGTTGTTGTTGTTGTTGTGGACTTCAGTGCAGGGGCTGGTTTGATGTAGCTCTCCATGCTACTCTATCCTGTGCAAGCTTCTTCATCTTGAAGTACCAACTGCAACCTACATCCTTCTAAATCTGCTTACTAAACGACTTCCTGACAATTAAATCTATACTCGATGTTAACAAATTTCTCTTCTTCAGAAACGTTTCCTTGTCATTCCCAGTCTACATTTTATATTCTTTCTATTTCAACCACCATCAGTTAATTTGCTCCCCAAATAGCAAAACTCATCTACTACTTTAAGTGTGTCATTTCCTAATCTAATTCCCTCAGCATCACCTGATTTAATTCGACTACATTCCATTATCTTTGGTTTGTTTTTGTTGATGTTCATCTGATATCCTCCTTTCAAGACAATGTCCATTCCATTCACCTGCTCTTCCCAGTCCTTTGCTGTCTCTGCAGAATTACAATGTCGTCGACAAACCTCAAAGTTTTTATTTCTTCTCCATGGATTTTAATTCTACTCCAAATTTTTCTTTTGTTTCCTTTACTGCCTGCTCAATACACAGATTGAATAACAACGGGGATAGCCTACAACTCTGTCTCACTCCTTACTCAACCACTGGTTCCCTTTCACGCCCCTCGACTCTTGTAATTGCCATCTGGTTTCTGTACAAGTTGTAAAAAGCATTTTGCTCCCTGTATTTGACCCCTGCCACCTTCAGAATTTGAAAGACTGTATTCCAGTCAACACTGTCAAAAGCTTTCTCTAAATCTACAAATGCTAGCAATGTAGGTTTGCCTTTCCTTAATCTATCTCCTAAGACAATTTGTTGGGTCAGTATTGCCTCACGTGTTCCTACATTTGTACAGAATCCAAACTGATCTTCCCTGAGGTCAGCTTCTACCACATTATCCATTTGTCTGTACAGAATCTGTGTTAGTATTTTGCAGCCGTGACTTATTAAACTGATAGTTCAGTAATTTTCACACTTGTCAACACCTGTTTTCTTTGGGATTGTAATTACTATATTCTTCTTGAAGTCTGAGGGTATTTAGCCCGTCTCATGCACCTTGCTCATGAGATGGTAGAGTTTTGTCACAGCTGGCTCTACCATGGCTACCAATAGATCCAATGATTGTTGTCTACTCCTGGGGCCTTGTTTCGACTTAGGTCTTTCCGTCCTCTGTCAAATTCTTCATGCAATATCATATCTCCCATTTCATGTTGTCACTGTGTGGTTTCAATTGTCCGAGACTGCAGTCATGTGTGTGAGTTGTGTTTGCGTGAGTGTGTGTTCTTATGTGTGTCTATTGTTGACAAAGGCCATTGGACAAAAGCTTTAAGTGTGAAAATCTTTTTGTTGTGCTTATCTGCGACTCAGCATCTCCGCTAAATTAATATTACTGGCATTCCCCATTATGTTGTTCAAAGTATGAAATTAAAACAATGTACATTTTGGTTATTTAAAAAAATTAAAATAATTTTTTTTTTTTTTTTTTTTTTTTTTTTCCTTAACAGCAACTAGCTCTACTTATTTCTCCACAGTATACAAAGCGACAACCTCAAAGGCTGTCGCCAAGTGCTGACACACAAACGTGTATGGGGGTTTCCCTCTTCATTCTCATTGTGTCTGATGGTGTAAATAAAACATGGAAGCAAAAGTCTTTTATGAAACCACATTTAAAAGAGATCGTGTTTTAATATGAGATTTTTTGTTGGTAACAAGGAGGTCCCTCGGTTCAGGGACGTCACTGATGAAAAAGAGGGAAGAAATTATCATCGTGTTATGGAGCATCTTGAGGAGGAATGCTTCATCCAACATCACGTCATACCAAATTAAGACTGAACGCATAATACAAATTACCATATTTCATGTGGAGGAAACAGTGATTCATGAAAACCCATTATAGAGACATCTATCTTCCAAAGTGGTACTTATTTGCAGAAATAACTCTGAAATTAAATTAAAGCTCTTGTAATGCAACAGAATGAGCAGAAAAAAGGCTGCTACTATAGTTCAATTCTTTTATCTTGGCAGTTCACGCATGCCCGCCCAGACGCGGGAGATTGCTGCGTTGCCAGTTGTATGCGCCAAGAGAAGCAGCGCCATAGTATAGTTCGAAAACTTACGTTTAGGGGGGAGCGCGCAGTTTATGAAGTAAAGCCACCACGGCCGCATTAACCCTTTCACTGCTACAGAGACGTGCTCCCCGCATTCCTCGATGTGCGCGATTTTGTCATCATTGCACTGCTCGCTTGTGCAGACATATGGTGTTTCGACTGCTTTGACACACTTTATCATTCGATTTCACAAAAACTATTTGGCCAAAAAATTTGATTTTTACATATCTTCTTGACTGATACCTTTCCCCAATAAATGACTTAATTTTGTTTCGATGTTCAACGCAGTTATTGTGCAGCATTACATGTAGTAAACCATTGCACGAAATTTTGAAGAGTTTGCAGAGGTAAAAGTCCATAGCGTATACTTTCCATATGGTCAATTTTAGTTGCCACTAGAAATTTCAAAAAATTACATTGAAACTAATAAAATTCATGAAGTAACACACTTCGATATTGTTTTTAAATAAAGAAAATTTTAAGCACCGATCAAGGTTCGAACTCAGAACCTTTCGCGTAGCAGCCATACACTTTAACCATTACGCTAATGCAGCTCATCATTCTATACGTCTCCTGGAGGACTGTAAAATATCACGCAAAATACCGACAAACACTGTTGGTATGATAATGAATTACTCACGTTTCGTCGAAGTACAATAGGAAATAAACAATTACCGCTGTTCTTAATTGCGAAAAAGCAGTTAGTGAGAATGATACAAACACCTTTCCTTGCTATCGCCTGAATTAGGAGGCTTATTAATTTTTTGGTTTAATTAATTAATAGAATATGAAGCAATTGGTATAAAGAATGCTTTTTCCAAAGTTTCTATATAAGGAAGTCTGCTATCAAGACATTGCTTTTGTTCTATTACTTTATTTATGACTGAACGTTTCTAAAACTGAAGACACTTGTCCGTGCTCTGCACTGCAGTCGAGCTCTGGCAACGTCGTTCTCTGTTCATTGGCTGACTGTGTATTGTGACATCACATGCGCAGAACGAACCTAAACTCGGCCGCCGTCATAAATGACGCGCACTTTAGTCACTATCATCAGATTGTGACTAACATGAAGACAGTGACTCCCATACTTTCTCACACTTCCAAACACTGTGAACCTATAATATAGGTGGTCATGATCCAACACATTGACAGCGAGAATCTTGCTTACTGAGCTAACGCTATGTTAAATGATGAATAACTTTGCATATAGTCTGCATTTTCTGCTTTGTTCCAGGAGTGAGTTAGAGTAGTAAAACAATGCATTTTTTTCAGAAATCTGTTAAAAATCAATGTTAACGGTCATGATAATGTTAAAAAAATTAGAAATGTAGAAAATGTTGTAACATGGACTTGTTACTGACATGAAAGCATTGTACTGAAACAATAGGACTTCCGTTGGGTCTGAGAAAAATTAACATAAAAATGTGGGAATATAAAAACCGGGTTTTACGATACACGTTTTTCTCTCTTTGAACAGTTTTATATTTTCCAGAATATGAACGATTTTTGTTGTATTCCTCTCTCCAATTGTTGTCCAATACTCATCTAATTACAAAAACTCACGCACACAACAATAAAATTATAATGGTGATGATGCTGAATTATTCATGGAAATGATGTAGGACTAAAAACAAATTTCACTGAGAGTAAGTATAAAAAGGATACAGAGCTCGGAGCCACGGATTTGTTGAAGCACTGATGAAGAAACATGTGAGGCACCATGTTGCCATACCTACTAGTGAACACTGAGTAAAATTAGACAAACTGAGCACGACCCACTCTTGCAGTAATGGCAGTTGTGACTGCTGACATGCACTTTCAAACACCTGTAAAAATTAAGATCTTCCATTAATAATTCACTTTCTAATGGAACTACACAACAATTAAAATTTAATTCCTATTTATAAGTATTATATCCAAACTAAAATAAATCCATTAACAATTTTTTGGAAGTTATGTCTCACTTATATGCAGGGGAAGAAAACCTGATTGATTCCACAATTCACTATTAGGTGACTGCACATTCTCCCTTCACCTCCCCCAGTTTTCCAGCTTAATGATACACATGTTTGACATACCAGTCACCCAAATTGCTGCAAGAGCACACATTGAGAAATACTCAGTATCAAGTAGCAACCAGTCATAAAATCCTGTGCCGTATCTGGTGTCATGCAATCTGAAGTGTTACTACAGTAGATTTCCACATGAAATTTTGGAGGATTTAATTGCAACAGAGTTAGGCATAGTACAGAAGTTTCTAAACACAGCTATGTACAGCCATTTCTCAATGAAAACTCTGAAACAAATATCTGATTTTTGTTTACACAGCCTGTGAGAAATTGCATATTTCCAGATCACCCCATGCTAGAGATGGCCCAAATTCTTGGTTGAACAGTGGTGTTTCGAATATAACCAACAGTGCAAGAAGTTGACAAACTGTCTGCTTGTTGTGAATACTCTGGGCAAATAACAATGACACATAGACCATGACGCACATTACGTGACAGAACTAAATCTGCTCTTAGCTCTTGCTAAACATAAAGAAAGGGAAATATTGCATATACACGCTAGACACCTGTAAGATGTCACAGGAAATCTGTCACTTGGTACTGTATTAGGCACCTGAAATGTTGGCATAAATGCCACAGCAAAGTGACGAAAGATACATTACTGAAATTTGATCCTCTGGCTGTGTGTGTGTCATTGTAACTCCTCCTCTGTAAATTTCCCTTTACTGTATCTTTCAATGGTCATGTGAATTTAACTAATCTGAAAACATAATTTAATGCCTTGCACAATCTTACCTCAAACAATGGAAAATCCAGGATGTAATAATGACAATATAAAAAAATGATAGATTGCTACTGATTATATAGAGGAGATGTTGAGTTGCAGACAGTCACAACAAAAAAGACTGTTAAACAAGTATTTTCGGCCAAATGACTTTCCTATGAAGTAGACAAAACACAAACACACACACACACACACACACATGCGCGGGTGCACACACACGCACCCACGCACACACTCACACATGCACCCACGCACACACACACACACACACACACACACACACACACACACACAGACAACACACACACACATGCCCACTGCCTCTGTCTGGCCTCAGTTGCAAGACACAGTGATTGTGTGTGTGTGGGTGGGTGTGTTGCCTACTTTAGAAAAAGGCCTTTTGGCCACAAACTAACATGTTTTGCAGTCTTTTTGTTGTGCCTGTCTGTGTTCAACATCCCTATATGGCGAATAGCAATCTATATAGAAGAGATGCTGAGTCACGATAGGCACAACAAAAAGATTCACACAATTATAGCTTTCGGCCATTAAGGCCTTTGTCAGCCACAGTTTGTGGCCAAAAAACAAGTGGACCACTCTGTTGCTGAACACACTGCTAAACATGATGTCCCTCATCTCAATGACTGCCTCACAGCCTGTGCCATATGGATCCTTCCCACCAAAACCAGCTTTTCTGAATTGCGCAGGTGGAAACTTTCTCTGCAATACATCCTACGTTCCCGTAAACCTCCTGGTCTCAACCTTTGTTAGTCACTGTCCTCACCCATCCAGCCCCTACCTGTTCCCATTCCAGCACTACACAGCCGTCATTTCACCTCCACACCCAGTCTTTTAATTTCTCTCCTTCCCGCTACTCCCCCCCCCCCCCTCCCCATCTTCTCTCCTGCCCTCCGTCTAGACTGCAGCACTTCACTGTCCAACACCCCCACCATACTATCCTTCCCCCTCCCCGCCCCAGCCTCTTCTTTACCACCACCCAGTCGCCACTCCCATCATGCACTGGTACTGCTGCTCACAGTGTGGTTTCAGTTATCTGAGACTGCAGACGTGTGTGCAAGTTGCGTTTGTGTGTGTGTGTGTGTGTGTGTGTGTGTGTGTGTCTGTGTGTGTGTGTCTATTGCTGACAAAGGCCTTAATGGCCGAAAGCAATAATTGTGTGAATCTTTTTGTTGTGCCTATCACAACTCAGCATCTCCACTATATGGTGAGTAGCAACTTTCCTTCTCTAATACTGTTACATTCCATCCAGGATTATCCTTTGTTTGAATAGCAATCTATCCTTTCCATATTATTTCACAATCTTATTACACATGCATAGAAGTATACAATATTTCTCAAATAAAGGATTGTTTACATTTCAAGGTAGTGCAGGAAAAAAAAATTGTTTCTGTTGCGATATTAACTGCTTACCTGGAAGACAACTGCAGCAAGAAGCTGTGGATGAGGTTGCTGAGGTGACAGAAATTCACCAACAACTTTTGTCAGTATTTCTGATGGTGGGAAGAAGTCTGTAAGTAAATTTGGAAGAACACCACAGAGAAGCTCAACTTCAAATGGATAACCCTTTTTAATCCTGAAATAACAAATCAAATTCTGTAATAGTAAGCAAAGATTAAGTTTCACAATATGTTCAACAAGCAACATAATATTTCAACAAGCAACATAATATTTCTTGGTATAGCTTGCTATTGGTGCTCATATCAAATTCACTGAATGGTACCATAAAATATATTTTTCCCCCGCAACTTTTACGTGTCTCATGAAGAGAGTATGAAATATTCTGTAGATCCATAACAGAATATGAACAACATTAGTGAGAACTCTACAATAGTACCGTTGTTTAACATCCTCTCTGTGTTACTGATCCTGATCTTCCACTTCAAAAACACAGAGAAAGGCTTGAAGACAACAGAATCTCTGCTCATTTCAGGGTCTACAGTGAATACATAATGCAGATATATAGACCAAATTCCAAAAACATAATCTTGGAAAATAAATCACCAGTACTGTTTCAATCATCTAACTCACAATAAATGGTGTGCCCAAACCACAATGACACAACGAGAGACACGAAACTCCTCTGCTTTGTGCCTTGCGATTTGACAGCCCACGCTGTGACCTACTTTAATTACTTTTATACAGTTTGCACTGTCATCAGGGTGTCTGCTGTAACATCATGGAATAATGTCAAGCATATATAGGATGTAGCACACCCTCATAAATGACAGGGAGTAGTCCAGTTTACTCTATAATTTAGTGCATGTAAGCCAATAACTAGATGTGGTCTGTAATGCCCGATAATTGGTTCTCTATACTGTAAAAAGTGCAGTGAAAAATATATGGTTAAGTTACTAAAAATCTTGTCATTCACCCACATTATTATTCTAATTACCAATCATACTTCAGTCATACTAGTTTTCCAACAACTTCGTGATGTCAGGTCATAGAAAATAAGTTGGAATAATGGCAAAGCACCACTGCTTTTAAGAATCATTTAATCTTGAATATCCAACTCACAGCAATTTGAAAACAGTGCTCAGGACCCTTATTCACTGCCTATGTAATATTCTAATTGCTGTGGCGATCCATCAACAGTCACCTGCACTACGTAATGATAACATGTGGGAGATTGGTTGAAATACGAGGACATATTATTGACACTATCCAATGCAACGCTCGAGAGCTTCAGTTACATTTATATTATTGTTAACATAAAATTATGAGGCAGATTTGGTGTCCAGTACTTACATGCAGGGAAACAAAATATTGAATAATGTATATAGAAGTACACGGCGTATCTAGCTTTTGGAAAAACTGGTTCCTTCCTTAGGCAGGAAAAACGGATACATCTGAGAAGGTTAAAAGACTCCAGGATGGGGGGGGGGCATTTGTTGTGAGGATCTGGGGACAGTCACTTCTGTGGATACAAAACCAGTGCTAAGCATTCTCCCCCCCCCCCCCCCCCCCCCACTCCCCCACCCCCCATGAGCCACTGACAAACATCTATTTGATCAGAGGTGGGTAATGGTGGGTAATCCTTTATACTTTCTTCTATAATCCACGAGTCATTTTAAATGGTGTGGCTGAGAGTAATTTTCACTGTATCTTATAATCACAAGAATAATTGTTTATGTGATTCAATACATTAAAAAACAAAGATGCTTTGACTTACCAAACGAGAAAGTGTTGGTAGATAGACACAATAAAAAACACACAAACACACACACACAAATTTCAAGCTATCACAATCCAAGGTTGCTTCATCTGGAAACAGGGAAGGAGAGGGAAAGATGAAAGGATGTGGGTTTCAAGGGAGAGGGTAAGGAGTCATTTCAATCCCGGGAGCGGAAAGACTTACCTCAGGGGGAAAAAAGGACAGGTATACACTCGCACACACACACATATCCATCCACACATATACAGACACAGGCAGACCTATGTAAAGGCAAAGAGGTTGGGCAGAGATGTCAGTCGAGGCGGAAGTACAGAGGCAAAGATATTGTTGAACGACAAGTGACGTACGAGGGGCGACAAATTGAAATTAGCAGAGGTTGAGGCCTGGTGGGTAACGGGAAGAGAGGATATACTGAAGGGCAAGTTCCCATCTCCGGAGTTCTGACAGGTTGGCGTCAGTGGGAAATATCCAGATAACCTGGACGGTCTAACACTGTGCCACGATGTGCTGGCCGTGCACCAAGGCATGTTTAGCCACAGGGTGATCCTCATTACCAACAAACACTGTCTGCCTCTGCCCGTTCATGCGAATGGACAGTTTGTTGCTGGTCATTCCCATATAGAAGGCTTCACAGTGTAGGCAGGTCAGTTGGTAAATCATGTGGGTGCTTTCACACGTGGCTCTGCCTTTGATCGTGTACACCTTCCGGGTTACAGGAGTGGAGTAGGTGGTAGTGGGAGGGTGCATGGGACAAGTTTTACACCGGGGGTGGTTACAAGGGTAGGAGCCAGAGGGTAGGGAAGGTGGTTTGGGGATTTCATAGGGATGAACCAAGAGGTTACGAAGGTTAGGTGGACGGTGGAAAGACACTCTTGGTGGAGTGGGGAGGATTTCATGAAGGATGGATCTCATTTCAGGGCAGGATTTGAGGAAGTCATATCCCTGCTGGAGAGCTACATTCAGAGTCTGATCCAGTCCCGGAAAGTATCCTGTCACAAGTGGGGCACTTTTGGGGTTCTTCTGTGGGAGGTTCTGGGTTTGAGGGAATGAGGAAATGGCTCTGATTATTTGCTTCTGTACCAGGTCGGGAGGGTAGTTGCGGGATGCGAAGGCTGTATTCAGGTTATTGGTGTAGTGGTTCAGGGATTCAGGACTGGAGCAGATTCGTTTGCCACGAAGACCTAAGCTGTAGGGAAGGGACCGTTTGATATGGAATGGGTGGCAGCTGTCATAATGGAGGTACTGTTGCTTGTTGGTGGGTTTGATGTGGACGGATGTGTGAAGCTGGCCACTGGGCAGATGGAGGTCAACGTCGAGGAAAATGGCATGGGATTTGGAGTAGGACTAGGTGAATCTGATGGAACCAAAGGACTTGAGGTTGGAGAGGAAATTCTGGAGTTCTTCTTCACTGTGAGTCCAGATCATGAAGATGTCATCAATAAATCTGTACCAAACTTTGGGTTGGCAGGCCTGGGAACCAAGGCGGCTTCCTCTAAGCGACCTATAAATAGGTTGGTGTACGAGGGGGCCATCCTGGTACCCATGGCTGTTCCCTTTAATTTTTGGTATGTCTGGCCTTCAAAAGTGAAGAAGTTGTGAGTTAGGATGAAGCTGGCTAAGGTAATGAGGAAAGAGGTTTTAGGTAGGGTGGCAGGTGATCAGCGTGAAAGGAAGTGCTCCATCGCAGCGAGGCCCTGGACGTGTGGAATATTTGTGTATAAGGAAGTGGCATCAATGGTTACAAGGATGGTTTCCGGGGGTAACAGACTGGGTAAGGATTCCAGGCGTTTGAGAAGGTGGTTGGTGTCTTTGATGAATGATGGGAGACTGCACATAATGGGTTGAAGGTGTTGATCTACGTAGGCAGAGATACGTTCTGTGGGGGCATAGTAACCAACTACAATGGGGCGGCCGGGATGTTTGGGTTTGTGAATTTTAGGAAGTAGGTAGAAGGTAGGGGTGCGGGGTGTCGATGGGGTCAGGAGGTTGATGGAGTCAGGTGAAAGGTTTTGCAGGGGCCCTAAGATTCTGAGGATTCCTTGAAGCTCCGCCTGGACATCAGGAATGGGATTACCTTGGCAAACTTTGTATGTAGTGTTGTCTGAAAGCTGACGCAGTCCCTCAGCCACATACTCCCAACGATCAAGTACCACGTTTGTGGAACCCTTGTCAGCTAGAAGAATGACAATGGATCGGTTAGCCTTCAGATCACAGATAGCCGGGCGCCAGCTGTGGTGATGTTGGGAGTAGGATTAAGGTTTTTCAAGAAAGATGGAGAGGCAAGGCTGGAAGTGAGAAATTCCTGGAAGGTTTGGAGAGGGTGATTTTGAGGAAGAGGAGGTGGGTCCCGCTGTGGTGGAGGACAGTACTGTTCCAGGCAGGGTTAAATTTGGATAGTGCCTTGGGGAGTTGAATCATTAGGCGTAGGATTAGGAATATTTTTCTTCGTGACAAAGTGTTATTTCCAGCAGAGACTACGAGTGTAGGACAGTAAATCTTTGACGAGGGCTGTTTGGTTGAATCTGGGAGTGGGGCTGAAGGTGAGGCCTTTGAATAGGACAGAGGTTTCGGATTGGGAGAGAGGTTTGGAGGAAAGGTTAACTACTGAATTGGGGTGTTGTGGTTCCAGATTGTGTTGACTAGAATTTTGAGGTTTTGGGGAGTGTGGAGCTGGAAGTGGGAGATTGAGTAGATGGGAGAGACTGGGTCTGAGTGCAATGAGAGGAGGTTGAGGTTTGTTGGAAAGGTTGTGGAGGGTGAGTGAGTTGCCTTTCTGGAGGTGGGAAACCAGGAGATTGGACAGTTTTTTGAGGTGGAGTGTGGCATGCTGTTCTAACTTGTGGTTGGCCTGTAGGAGGATGCTCTGAACAGCTGGTGTGGATGTGGGAGAGGAAAGATTGAGGACTTTGATTAGGGAGACGAGTTGATGGGGGTGCTCACTGGCTGAGTTTATGTGTAGGTGAAGGATTAGGTGGGTGAGGGCTATGGATTGTTCGGTTCGGAACTGGTATAGGGACTGATGGAAAGAAGGGTTACAGCCAGAGATGGGAACTTTAAGTGTGAGGCCTTTGGGGGTAATGCCAAATGTCAGACAAGCCTGAGTAAATAAAATATGGGAGCGTAATCTAGCTAGGGGGAAGGCATGCTTGCTGAGGGAATGTAAATAAAACTTAATGGGGTCGTTGTGGGGATGTTGTGAGGGTGACATGGTATTAGAAGGTGGAAAGTGTAACATGAGGATAAAGTGAAAATAAAAATGTATGGGGAGAGATAAAGGTGAATTCTGTACAAATAATAAACTGAATAAGAAAATTGTGATCATGAGAATATTTTATACAGACAGCAGAATATCGCTGAAAACAGTTTCTTAACATTTGGTAAGTACATTTTCCTGAGATTGTAGGTGTTAATTCAGGTTTATCACTGTCTGTATGTCTCGTCAAGCACCTCTGGCCTTAGCAGGATGACTGACATGTGAGGTTTATGCCATCCCTATTTCCAGGATGTTTTTATTCCAACTTGGGTGAAAATATATTGAAATCAATTGCTTGGAAAATTCAGACAACGTGGTATGCCCAGCTGCTTTTGCAGTATTAGCACCTTACACGTTAAACACAGATAAACAAAAAGTAACATGGACTTTTGAAGTCCAGCTTCTTATAAGTAATATGGACTTTGGAAGTCCAACTTCTTATACTATATTTTATTTTGAAACTAGAAACTGCACTGCTGTGTAATAAAAAGAAAGTTCCGAGTTGAAACATTACTTAAATAACTTCAAACAGAATATATTAAGGCTATCTATATTAAGGCTATCAAATACATAACAAATAAATAAATATGAAAAACAGAGAGTAGATACCCAATTAAAATCAAGTAGAGGGCAGGGAAGAAATTCAGATATAGCCTTACCTTAAAATAGAAAATTAAAAACAATATTATATGTATAGAGGGGATCTAAGACAAAACAGCAAAAGTTGTTTTAACAAATAGACAAAAGATATTCCACAGAAATCATTAAAGTGTACACATCAACATGTTCACAAGTGATAAATAGGTAGAAAACCTCTAAAAGAGATACAGAAACTGATGAATGATAGTAAATCCCACCACAAGATGATATCAGTAGATAAGTAAAACTTGATGAAAAGCTGGAAAAAATATCATCAGTCAATCAATTGGAGGAGTAAAAACAACCACTCATTGCAAACATGCTGCTTCCATCCCACATGATAACTGTGTTCTGGCCCGAACTGGCTGAGTTGACGATCATGTGTGTGTGTGAGGTGTGCTTGTTTGTGTGAACGAATGGTGTGTGTTTCTCTTTTTCTGAAAACGGCTGGGCCAAAAGCTTTGCGTAAGTGTCTTTTAAATGTGCCTGTTTGCAACTTAATGTGTCATCTTTATGGTAAGTAGCAGGCTATCTTTTCCTACATTGTTGATATACCTACCTGGAGTTTCCACTGTCTCATTTCACTGTATAAATGAGTCACTCAGCAGTCAATAGGCATATAAAAAAGACCAAAAACACGGCTAAGCTTTCAGACTATGTCCTTTGTTCGAGCTAAGTAATACAGAACATACATACAGATGCAAAGCTACACTTTCCTCACTGACTACACTGTTTAGCACTGCAGCTCAACTGGGATCAGAGGTTGTGTCAGATGTGTCTCCTGACATTACATGGATCTATGGTTTCTGGGAGAGTGAAATAAAAGAAACACATGAAATTAAAATATTGAAAACTACTCAATAGAAAATGTGGTTTGCAGCTCCATATAGCAAGGATTCGGCCATCATGAGGTTAAAGTGGACACAGGCGATGTGGAACCTAAATACTGCTTTGATTGGTGATGGACTATGCACATTTGATGTTACAGTCAGTATCTTGACCAAACAAGTATAAGACCATTAACGACACTGCAGTCAGTTAGCAATTGAACATATCTGAAAGCTCACAGGAATTTCATCACTTGACACAGCTGAAAACCCAAAAGATTCTGTCAATTCATATGGCCAGAAGATCAGATACTGTATAGTTTTCAGTAAATGCAGTTAAGCTTCAACAATAAAAGTAAGTAAGAGCTTTACAGGATAACTTTAAAGTAGGCATAAAAATCATTAATAATATGAGTGATGGTTGCTCAGTAACTGATGTAAGAATGCTTACTGGAGCTACTGGAAGAGACAGGAAAATAATGTAAATAATCCACTACAGCTTAAAAGGAACAATGATGTACATAATTACAATACCAGAAGCAAAAATGACATTCATTACTTGGGTTGCATATGTTTAGCTGGGTATGGATGACAGGTGCAACAAGGAGGCCTTTGCTGGATTTGAAAAGATAAGAAAAGATTGAGATGATGGCCAAATGGAAGGTGGGTAAATGACATTACTAAAATAGAGGATTAATAGCGCTGTGTATAGATGAAGACTGCAATGCAGGGAAAGGATGACAAAAAACATTTGTGAAGTGGTAAATGTCCAGTGACTGTCAATGCTCATGCCATAATGATGTCACATGCTCCATAGTTTCCTTACCTATACAAATAGTGGAATGTTTTTCCTTTTTGAGCTGCAACTTGTACTTTAGTGATCATACATTGGAAAGTTGTTCTAAGAAATATCTCTCATTTTGTTGAATTGCAGATGGGATTACTACCATACTTTGCATACCATCACTGAACACCGTCTTACGGTATAATCTTCAGTAGCAGTGCAGCTAGGCTAAACAAATTTGAGTAAAGTTGATAACTGAACATTTCTCAAAAGCCCTTTCAGGGACCTAGGGATTCTTACAAATACATGCTGATATGTATACTTCCTAATCACACTGGTGAATAAGAACTAGAGTGAATTTATGATGAACTACGTAATTCACAATTGCAATTCTAGAATTTTTGTTTGGAAAACTGTACAACTGACAATCGCAGTGCTAGAATATATGTAATGACATCATCTCAAGAAACAGTGGTTATGGCCATCACTAGCCATCATCAAAACTACTCAAGCAGTATCAGTCTTATGAAAAGGAAAGTTGCCACTCACCATATAGCGGAGATGCTGAGTTGCAGATAGACACAACAAAAAGACTGTCACAAATAAAGCTTTTGGCCAATAAGGCCTTTGTCAAAAATGGACAAAAAACACACACACACACACACACACACACACACACACACACACACACACGTGCAAATGCAACTCACCCACACATGAATGCAGTCGCAGTCTCAGGCAACTGAGGCCACACTACGAGCAGCAGCACCAGTGCATAATGAGAGTGGTGACTGGGTGGGGGTAAGGAGGAGGCTGGGGCAGGGAGGGTGAGGGATACGGATGGTAGGGTAGGGGTGGTGAACAGTGAAATGCTGCAGGTTTAACAGAGAGCAGGCAAGAGGTGGGGGGCAGTAGTGGAAAAGGAGAGAAGTAAAATGACTCTGTGCAATGGTGGAATGACAGCTGTGAAGTGCTGGAATGGGAACAGGGAAGGGGCTGGATGGGTAAGGGCAAGGTAGACGCCAGGAGGGTTACAGGAACGTTGGATATATTGAAGGGAAAGTTCCGCCCATCTGTGCAAGTCAGAAAAGCTTGTGTTGATGGGAAGGATCCATATGGCGCAGGCTGTGAAGCAGTCATTGAAATGAAGGATATCATGTTTGGCAGCGTGCTCAGCAATAGGGTGCTCCACTTGTTTCTTAGCCACAGTTTGTCGGTGGCCATTCATGTGGACACACAGCTTGTTGGTTGTCATGCACACGTAGAATGCAGCACTGTGTTTCAGCTTAGCTTGTAGATCACATCACGGGTTTGATGGGATAGCTGATGTTTGTGACCGGACTGGAGCAGGTGGTGGGAGGATGTATGGGACAAGCCTTGCATCTAAGTCTATTACAGGAGTATGAGCCATGAGGTAAGGGGTTGGGAGCAGGGGTTGCAGAGGGATGGACGAGTATATTGGGTACTTTCGGTGGATGGCAGAATACCAGTGTGGGAGCGGTGGGAAGGATAGTGGGCAGGACATTTCTCATTTCAGGGCACAACAAGAGGTAGTTGAAACCCTGGCGGAGAATGTTATTCAGTTGCTCCAGCCCTGGGTGGTACTGAGTTATGAGGGGAATGCTCCTCTGGGGCCGCACACTGGGATTTTGGGAAGCGGTGGCAAACTGGAAAGATAAGGCACAGGAGATTTGCTTTTGTTGGGAGGGTAATTACGGTCTGTGAAGGCTTCATTGAGACCCTCAGTATATTTCGAGAGGGACTGCTGATTACTGCAGATATGACAGTCATGGGTGCGTAGGCTGTATGAAAGGGACTTCTTGATATGGAATGGGTGGCAGCTGTCGAAGTGGAGGTATTGCTGGTCGTTAGTAGGTTTGATATGGATTGGGGTACTGACGTAGCCATCTCTGAGGTGGAGGTCAACATCTAGGAAGGTAGTTTGCTGGGTTGAGTAGGACCAGTGAAGCAAATGGGGGAGAAGTTGAGGTTCTGGAGGAATGTGGACAGGATGCTCTCACCCTTGATCCAGATTTGAAAGGTCATCAATGAATCTGAACCAGGTGAGGGGTTTAGGATCCTGAGTGTTTAAGAAGGATTACTCCAGATGTCCCATGAATGTGTTCGCATAGGATGGTGCCATGTACCCATAGCCATACCCCAGATTTGTTTGTACGTAATGCCTCCAAAGGAGAAGTAATTGTGGGTTAGGATACAGTTGGTCATGGCGACTAGGAAGGACGTTGTTGGTTTGGAATCCATTGGGCATTGGGAAAGGTAGTGTTCAATAGTGTTAAGACCACGGGCATTGGGGACATTAGTGTAAAGGGAGGTGGCATAAATAGTGACAAGCAGCGTACCGTGTGATAAAGGGACAGGAACTGTGGAGATCCGGTTGAGGAAATGGTTGGTATTTTTTATATAGGAGGGTAGGCTCTGAGTAATAGGTTGAAGGTGTTGATCTATGAAAGCAGAGGTTCTCTCACTGGGGCACCGTAACTAACCACATTGGGGCGTCCTGAGTGGTTGCGTTTATGGACTTTAGGAAGCCTGTAGAAGGTAGGTGTGCGGGGAGTGTTAGGCATGGGCAGAGAGATGGACTCTGGGAAGAGCTTAAGGATTTGAGGAGCAAATGGAGATCCTGTTGGATTTCTGGAATGGGGTCACTGTGGCAAGGTTTGTAGGTGGAAGTATCTGAAAGCTGGGAGAGTCCTTCTGCCAGGTAATCCTTCTGGTTCAAAACAACAGTTGTGGAGCTTTTGCCTGCAGGTAGGATTATAAGGTTGGAATCAGTTTTTAGATTGTGGACTGTGGTTCTTTCTGCAGATGTAAGGGTAGTTTGCGTGCTGAGGGATTTTGGGAATGATGGTGAGGCAATATTCTGAGTTTAAGAAATTCTGGAAAGTTAACAGGGGATGATTATCCCCACTATCTGGCTGCTTCTCCCGTCATGACCTGCTGCTCACAGTCTGGCCTCAGCAGCCAGGTGTTGTCTAATACTGAAGAAGGCCTTTTGGCCAAAAGTTTACTTGTTATCAGTTCTTTTGTTGTGTGTGTCTGCGACTCATTATCGTCACTATATGGCGAGTAGTAATGTATCCATAACATAATACTGTCATTAAACCACCAATTTTGTAGAGACAGTCTGAAAGATAACATTATTTTGCTTCTAATTATCCATCTCCTAGAAAGAAAAATCATGAAAAAGTGCCAATTCAGTTAAAATGGCGGAAGTGTGGAAACATTTTGAGCAAGGTAAAAAATTTAACTATATGTAACTTACTATTAATAAGGTATGTGCAGGGTGTCTAATGTAAGCCATCTAATCAATGCATGGGCTTTCACTCAAAACAAGATGAGTACATTGGTGGTCTGTGACAGAACCATTACAAACGTGTATATCCTAGAGCAAGTGCTTTGGCATGCAATGCGGAAACAGGTTGAATGTATTAGAAGTCTATCTGGGAAATACATAATCATGACGAAACTACATTAATAAACAAAAATGCTATTTAAATATGTGAAGAGGAGATTCAGATTCAACATTCTCAAAAGAGAACATAATACAATCATTGAAATTTCTAGAGTAAAAATGGAACACCAATGTAATTAAATAAATCACAGGTGTCTCCAGTCATCTACTGCAAACTTAAGCCTCTGTGAAGAAAAGATTCTAAACAATTAAATACAGTGTCAGCTGAATACACATACAGTTTACAAGAGTCTTACTTTTTTTCAAGGTAAGAGGGAAGGCAGCACTGGTCAAAAATTTTTAATTTGTTTATTGAAGGGCGATTTCAGTTGCTGTGTGCCTATCTTCCATGGAGCTATATCCAAGTCATGATGACTCATTGTATATATAATAGCACATGGTACCACTTAGTATTACAGATAACAAACATCAATTAAACTTTATTGATGGTTGTAATCTGTTTTGTCAAGTGGTGCTATGTGCTATTATATTTACAATGAGTCATCATGACTTGGCTATAATTGCATTGAAGATAGTACACAGTAGCTGAAATCAATATGCAATAAACAGGTTAAAATTTTATGACTGATGGTGCCCTTCCACCAATCTTTAATCTTGAATCTCATTAATATGGTTGTGGAGCTTGATGCTCCTACTGGAAACAAACTTGAAGTCTTAATTTATTCCATTGTTCTCTTTCTTTAAATGCAAGTAGTAATCTTCATAGGTGCATTAACATAACAAATAAGTATTATTATTATTATTATTATTAATCATGTATCATTCAAAACCAATCCATTTTACATATATCCAGCAGTAGCAACTATTGAAGTTAAGAGACATAATAATGACACATTTTGCTGAATATGTCTTTCAAATTCTAAAGGTGGCAGGGGTAAAACGCAGGGAGAGAACGGCTATTTATAATTTGTACAGAAACCAGACAGTGGTTATAAAAGTTGAGGGGCATGAAAGGGAAGCAGTGGCTCAAAAGGAAGAGAGACAAGGTTGTAGCCTATTCCCGATATTATTCAATCTGTATGTTGGGCAAGCAGTAAAGGAAACAAAAGAAAAATTTGGAGTAGTAATTAAAATCCAGGGAGAAGAAATAAAAACTTTGAGGTTTGCCGATGACATTGTAGTTCTGTCAGAGTGAGCAAAGGACATGGAAGAGCAGCTGAACGGAATGGACAGTGTCTTGAGAGTGGAATATAAGACGAAAATTGACAAAAGCAAAACAAGGATAATGGAATGTAGACAAATTAAATCAGAAGATGCTGAGGGAATTAGATTAGGAAATGAGACAATGCAGTAGATGAGTTTTGCTATTTGGGAAGCAAAATAACTGATGATGGTCAAAGTAGAGAGGATATAAAATGTAGACTGGCAATGGCAAGAAAAGCGTTTCTGAAGAAGAGAAATTTGTTATCGTGGGGTACAGATTTAAGTGTCAGGAAAGCCTTTCTGAAAGTATTTGTGTGGAGTGTACAGAAGTGGAATATGGACGACTTCTGTAAAACTTTGCCAGTGTTGGTGATTTTGCGTTATTTTAAATTTGGCATCTTTTTTCGCTGCTTCTGCAACAGCAATCTGACCCAATTTGTGTTCCATGGGGGATCAGTATCATCACTTATTAATTTATGTGGTATATATCTCTCAATTGCTGTCGATAGTATCTCTTTGAAATCATCCCACAACTTTTCTACGCTTACATGATCAAACTGTAAGGAGTGAAGACTCTCTCTTAAAATGGTGTTAAGAGCATTTTTATCAGATTTTTTTAAATAGATAAACATTGCGTTTCTTTTTGATGGTTGTAGGTGTTACAGTAGCAACTGCCTTATGGTTGCTAATCCCTGCATTCATCATGATACCCACTATTAGTCCTGGATTATTTGTTGCTAAGAGGTCAAGTATGCTTTCGCAACCATTTACGCTTCGAGTGGGCTCATAAACTAATTGTTCAAAATAATATTCTGAGAAAGCATTCAGTACTATTTCGGATGACGTTTTATGCCTGCCGCCAGCTTTAAACGTATAATTTTTCCAGCATATCGAGGGTAGATTGAAGTCACCATCAACTATAACTGAATGAGTGGAGTAACCTATTTGAAATAAGACTCAAGTTTTCTTTGAACTGTTCAGCAACTATATCTTCTGAGTCGGGGGCAGTAAAACGATCCAATTAATAGTTTAGTCCGATTATCCAGTATAACTTCTACTCATACTATTTCGCAGGAAATAATTACTTCAATTTCACTACAAAGCAAACTACTTCTGACAGCAATAAATACTCCTACTGTATTTAATCTATCCATTCTGAATACTGTTAGATAGATTGAAAAATTTCGGCTGAACTTATTTTCCACTTTAGCCAGCTTTCTGTACTTGTAACTATTTAAGTTTAAGTGCTTTCTATTAGGGCTTGGAGCTCTGGTTCTTTCCCAACACAGCTACGACGATTTATAATACCAATCGCTTCTACAACTAGCTTACTGTGTTGTACCTGTCCCCTTATAGATGGATGCCCTTTCTGTGGTTCCCTGACACCCTCTAACCTAAAGAAACTGACTAGTCCCTTGCACACAGCCCCCACTACCTGTGTAGCCACTTCCTGTGTGTAGTGGACTCCTGACCTATTAATCGGAACCCGGAAACCCACCACCTGGTGGGGCAAGTCAAGGAATCTGCAGCCTACATGGTCACAGAACTGCCTGAGCCTCTGATTCAGACCCTCCACTTGGCTCTGCACCAAAGGACCACAGTCAGTTCTATCGATTATGCTCTGCCTTAATCTCGCAAGCAAGACTGGCAGTCTTTACCATTTCCACTAGCCGCCCGAAACCAGAGAGAACCTCCTTTGATCCAAAGCAACACACGTCATTGGTGCTGACATGAGCCAAATCCTGCAGTTGGCTGCACCATGTACTCTTCATGACAATCAGAAGCACCCTTTCCACATTCGAAATGACTCCCCCCGGTATGTACATATGTTCATAGAGTGCACAATGGCTCCCTTCCCCTCCTTGGCACCCATGTTCCTAAGGGCTCCAATATGCGCCTAACGTTGGTGCTCCCAACTACTAGCAAATTCACCCTCTGTGAATGCCAAAATCTTGCAGGCCAAGAAGCCTCCTCTGGAATAAGTAAGAGTGATTTCAGGTCTGCCACAGGGGAGTGTCGTAGGACTGTTGCTATTCACAATATACATAAATGACCTTGTGGATAACATCGGAAGTTCACTGAGGCTTTTTGCGGATGATGCTGTGGTATATTGAGAGGTTGTAACAATAGAAAATAGTACCGAAATGCAGGAGGATCTGCAGCGAATTGACGCATGGTGCAGGGAATGGTAACTGAATCTCAATGTAGACAAGTGTAATGTGCTGCGAATGCATAGAAAGAAAGATCCCTTATCATTTAGTTACAATATAGCAGGTCAGCAACTGGAAGCAGTTAATACCATAAATTATCTGGGAGTAGGCATTAGGAGCGATTTAAAAGAGAATGATCATATAAAGTTGATCGTCAGTAAAGCAGATGCCAGACTGAGATTCATTGGAAGAATCCTAAGGCAAAGCAATCCGAAAACAAAGGAAGTAAGTTACAGTACACTTGTTCGCCCACTGCTTGAATACTGCTCACCAGTGTGGGATCCGTACCAGATAGGGTTGATAGAAGAGATAGAGAAGATCCAACAGAGAGCAGCGCACTTCGTTACAGCATCATTTAGTAATCGCGAAAGCGTTACGGAGATGATAGATAAACTCCAGTGGAAAACTCTGCAGGAGATATGCTCAGCAGCTCGGCACGGGCTTTTGTTGAAGTTTCGAGAACATACCTTCACCAAGGAGTCAAGCAGTATATTACTCCCTCCTACATATATCTCGCAAAGAGACCATGAGGATAAAATCAGAGAGATTAGAGCCCACACAGAGGCATACCGACAATCCTTCTTTCCACGAACAATACGAGGCTGGGATAGAAGGAATAAACGATAGAGGTACTCAAGGTGCCCTCCGCTACACACCGTCAGGTGGCTTGCGGAGTATGGATGTAGATGTAGAATAGGGTGGATGACTGCATCCAGCTCAGAGACATGGTCAGCCACAGATAATGCCTGAAACGTGTTCGTCAAACGAACCAGGGAGGCCATACGATAGGCCCCTCAGAAAGTTTTTCGCTGAATGTCAGACTTTGGGATGATCTTCCACTCAACCACGCGTGAGGGGTCAACCTCAGTGCAGGCAGTACCTGGGGCTGCCACAGCAGTGGACCAATCGGGGGACACGTGGGACGTGCTCGATGTCCCTCGCATCCCCATGTCCGACCCCCCAGAGTGACGCCCCTTTGCAGCAGCCTCAAGCTGCGTGACGGAAGCCAACACAGCATAGAGCTGTGAGCGAAGGATCACCAACTCAGCTGGCATCTCTACACACCAATCAGAGTTCCATTTCATTCAACTCTTGTTCCAAGTGATTTGTCATCTTTGACAGAATTACAATGTCATCATCAAAACTGAAAGACTTGATTTCTTCTCTCTGACCTTTAATTCCCATTCCATATTTTTTTCTTGGTTCCCTTTGCTCAATTGAAAATTGAATATCATGGGGGTTAGACTATAACCTTGTCTGACTCCCTTCTCAATTACTGGCTCCCTTTTGAGTTCTTTGAATCTTATAAAGACAGTCTGATGTGTGTACAAGTTTTAGATAATGTTTCACTCTCAGTATTTTATCTATGATAACTTCAGAATTTCAAATAATATGTTCCAGTCAACACTGACACTTTTTTCCCATTCATTCTACAAATGCTACAATTGTATGTTTGTTTTTCTATCTGTTTCTACAATAAGTTGTAGGGTCAGTATTGCCTTGTGTGTTCCTATATTTTTCTGGACCAAAACTTATTTTTCCCCTGAGGGGGTCTGAATTAAGATGAATTAAATTCAGTAATTTTCTCACAAGTTTTAGGGGAATGTATAGATAAGCAAGTGTATGCACAACTAATTTTATTGTAATTTTAATAATAACTAGAGGTCATTTATATGTAGATGATATCCTATAGATGTTCAAATATCTTTTTTGTATTTTTGTTATTTGTCTGAGGTGCTCCTTGGACAACATGCGCCAGATGGAGTCCAACAGCAGGAATCCCTACGTCACAGCAGGTGTTTATCAAAATTCAGAAATAGAAGAAATATCTTATTCACTAAACTGGACTGGATAGGTAAAAGGTATACCATTAAGCAGCGACAAGGGAAAACACATTTACAAGCTTTCAGAAGCATTGGATCCTTTTTCTAGCAGATGTCTCAACATTCCAATGAGAACAACCCTACAGAGTTTATGTAACTTTGTCTTCCCCATCTGCTTCCTTGGTTCTTGTGACGTAGTTTCTTTCGTGTCAACATTTATTCTCGTTCTCAGTAACTATTCCTTTCTTCACTCCCTTTTAGTTTTTGATCAGCTTACCACCCCCCCCCCCCACCCCCCCCCCCCCCCACCCCAAACTCTACCACATACAATGTGCACTTAGCTTTCCATTCTTATTAATTCATACCCGATGTTTTCTCAATAATTTCTGTCTTGTCTATTACCCTATCTTGCATCTTTAAGCTCCCAGGTTTTCAAATCTCATTACATTGGTCAGTCCTTACTTCTCTTCCTGTACAGTAAGTCTCCCCTGAATTGGGGTTTTGGGTGACTTCCCAAACTTTAATACAATCTGTCAGAAGAAGGAATCACTGGTTTTGAAAGGTTCCAGATTTGAATTCCTTTATATGTGTTTTCTCCTGCTGCCATTCGGTGAGTAGATTTATTATCCATTGATATATTATTCACTAAACAACTATTCATGTTGATTTTAATACTGAAAATGTTGAAAAACGAAGCTGCAGCAATTTGAGGGTAAAAAAAGGTGAATAAGGGTGGATTTTAATGGATATTACACAGTTTTTGTAGTATTTTGAAAATTTGGAAAGGGGAAGAAACATTTTGAAAATCAATTACTAATAATTTTTAGTTTTTATTTTGATGCTCTAGTTGCCTTTCACATCACTTTGACTCCTATGAGACACTCCATTCTTTATTAAATAACTCATGTTATTATCTTTCAGCCATGACTTAGTGAACTGATGGTTGAATGATACTAACTGCTGTCAACAACTGCCTTCTTTGGTCTTGACGTCTGAGGTATATTCCAACTCTCTCATATATCCACATCATGATAATGAAAATTCCGATATAAAAACAATGAACAAAAATGAAAATATGGATAACTAAATATGCCGTATCTATTTATTTACCTATTCAATTGTGAAGTTAAGTGTGTGTGTGTGTGTGTGTGTGTGTGTGTGTGTGTGTGTGTGTGTGAGAGAGAGAGAGAGAGAGAGAGAGAGAGAGAGAGAGAGAGAGTGTGTGTGTGGTCTATGGACAACATATTTCTGACCTGTAGGTAAATTGCTGCTCATTCTAGTTGTTATTTTTGGTGGAGATTAACAAATACAAAAAGACATTAAATGTTTGTTGTTTGACTCTCACCTGTCAAAGAGGGCTGATGTTTTCTCCATTGCTTGAATTAACAATTCTGGATCACTGTCCTTATTAGTTTGGCTTGAGGTTGTATCCTTTCCCAGTTCCTGGCGATCATACTTATCTAGATTTTTTTGTAAAGCAGAAAAGATATAAAAAATTACATAACAATTATAAAATGTATTTAAACTGTTATATCTACACATTTGATTAAATTAAGAAAATTTAATCCTCCCACAGTAAAGTGACAATCAAAAAGCTAATGTCAGATCATGGAGCACATAAAAATGAATTTCTCAATCATAAGAGCAGTATAAACTGCTCAATACCGAGTGCCTTCACCTCACAGTGAACAATAAGTAACAAATTTGTTTTGAAACACGGCTTTGGCATTCATACTGCTTGACTGCACCAGCACAATCAGTTCTAGTCCACATGGTTTTATTATTACATACTGTTGTTGCTCTTTATACTGATGATATTAATATTAATTAAAAATTGCATGTGATGTATTTATAGGTGTCTCAGCATAGTGGGCATCAGTCAAATGGCAATGGTTGCTGATCTTGTTTACTGCTGTTGTATTACAAAATATGTAAGACACTACCGGAGCATCAGAGACCAGAATACATTGCGTTTATATTTCAAGTATTGAAGCACAAAGTAACACGGAAGTCAACACTTGCTGTTTTATGTACCTAAAAAAGTCATAGTTGCATCAGCAATATATATTTCTATACTCACAACCAGATCCAATCTTCATTTCATTATGTTCAGGTATGTTAAAATCAAACAATGGAAAGTCCAGGATGGAATGAAACTATTATGAAAGAGATAATTATTACTGATCATTTAGCAGAGATGCTGAGTCACAGATAGACACAACAAAAACACTAAAGACTGTCACAAAATAAGCTTTATGCCAAAAAGGCCTTCGTCAAAAATAGATGACACACACACACACACACACACACACACACACACACACACACACACACACACACAGTTGCCTCTCCTATCATGCACAGCTGCTGCTTGTAGTGTAACTTCAGCTGCTGGAAATTGCGTCACTTATAACAGCTTACATGGCAATGTTAAAACTGCAGTATCACAAAGCATAAAATTCATCCTACGTGACTACTGTTAAGTGATAAAATTTTACTACATGAAAGTAGTGACATAGGATGAATTTTATGCTATGTGATGCCAGTTTTGATATTGCCATGTAACCTGTTACAGATGACTTTATGATACCTGATGATGATGAACTGAAAACTGAAACCAGCTGTGAATAAAGACATATTTATTAGCAGCTCTTCATCTTGAAACTATCATCTTTTTTACAAAATACTATCTGTGTGGTGCAACCTTCACAAAGTACACTGATGAGCCAAAATAATTATGATCACATGCTTAATAGCTTGTTTGTCCATCTTTGGAACGAAATACTTCACTGATTCTGCATATCAGCGATCCAACAGTTTGTTGGTAGGTCTGTGGCATTATAGTGTGTTTAAAATAAGCTGAGACTTTTGACAGTTCAGTATGGAGCAAGTGGTGGGAAGCATAGTTGCCAGCATAAGCTAGGCATGTCAGCAGGTGACCACAGTATAATGGTAGGCTCACTTGACTGTGTGTTGCAATCTTTCTCAATTGCTGTTTAAAGAAACCAATAGGTATAAACTCTCATTCTTGCACATCTTAAAGTTTAATTAGTCCACTGCATGATGAAATGCCTATCATATCATTAAAGACCATAGTTATTGTGATATTTTGTTAGTAGGTAACTACTGCTAGAAATTCTTAGTTTGCAGTGAAAAATACGTGTTGCTATGAATTTGTGTTTGGTGCATGTTAGGTTACCTGTTGCTGTGTATTAAATGAAGATAATACATTGAATCATTCTTTAAACTTGGAGCAATATCACTGTCTGTTCTCAAGAATATGGAATGGCAAATGAGAGCACGCAAAGACAAGTGTGTTTTGCCATATGATTAATATTTAAAACTCCATATCTACTGCGACATTCAAGCGACTACAGATTTTTTCAATGAAATAATGTAACTATTGAGAGCCATCGATAGCTGGTGAAACTATAACTGCTGTTGGTTTTGTAACAATGTAAGTGAAGAAGTTACACCTTTATTTTTATACTGAGAGTGAGGCGTTTCATAAACTACTGATCTGACTTGCTTTCAGTTGTTAGTTTAACAATACATTATTTCAGGATTCTGTCACAATTTCAAATGCATTAGAATATTAATGACATGTATTTTGCTAAACTCTAATGTTTTTTTGACAAAAGAAGCAGATTTTAACATAGCAACAATAGAAGCTATGTATTCCTGAAAACTCTTCATGGTCCTTCATGAATCAGTGTCTTCTCAACTATCTTCTTGGTACAGCTGACAACTCAAAACGAGCCCTGTTGCATTAAATTTTGAGTAGCTTCTTTTGTCAGTATTCCAACCTCAGTGAGCATAAAATTCTTGCTGTTTTTTGTCACATTACTTTTCATCTAGGCCCATATATTCTCTGTCGGATTTAAATGAGCATGACACGGAAGAAGCCTGATTAAATTATGACCTTTACCATTAGCCTGTTCATCGAAATGGTAGCGTGAAGTTTTGGCTTGTACAGCAGTAAAAGTTCCATTAACTCCAACTTATACATGCTAGGTTCAATTTTATCTCATGGAACATTTCTTTGTAGCCAGAGCAAAATATCTGCTTTCCTCCACTCCACTGTTAGAGCTTTATGCATCACAACAGAGTGATGTGGTGTTTCGTCCATTACTAACGTCAAATTCTGAGGAATGTTTTGCGGCAGAATGTTTTCTTCCCAGCTGGCAAATGAGTTCTTGGAGAACACTTCTACTGCAAATCATGTATTCAGATGTACTGCACGGTTGTTATTAAATCAATGCCAACACAAAACAGTTCTTCACAGTACCTGATGACTACAGAACACTTTAATGCCAGAAAATATGACTTTATAACGAAAACTGACAAACATTGTTGCATCTAATGTGTGACATCAAGTGGTACCGTTTATTCATGGTGTGGCAACAGGGGCATGTTTCCAGCAGAACCATTGGCGGCGTGGTACAGAAAGCCGTCTCACCATTGGTGTTACCTGGGGAATGGCATCGTGTCCCACTCCGGTCAGTCAAATGTCGAAAGTCGCAACTAATTTTAAATGCACTATAGACGTCTACAAACAGGTCATGTAACTCATGTAAATATCGGGCTGCTGCTTACACAGTGATGGTGCCTGAAAGCAACCCAGATGGGTTTCATAGATTTACATCAGACAAGTTTGGTGGCCAAGACATCAACGTGAGTACACTATAATGATCAGCCTGCAAACCACCGTAGCATGGTTCTGGCTCCGAGACATGGACAGTTATATTGCTGAAAGATGACATCACTGTCGGAGATGGCATCAAACATGAAGGGATGCAGGTGATTCGCAGCTGTCCGTGTCTCTTTGATTATAACCACAGGTACCATGCAAGCATAGGAGAATGTCTCACATAGCATAATCCTGCTCCCAGCAGCCTCCATCTGTGGCAGGAGGCAACCATTGACCTAGTGTAGCAAAAATATGGTTTATCCAAAGAGCCAACAAGTTTCCATGGATCGATGGTCGAATCCCAGTGGTCTAGCATCCATTGCAATCATAACTGACGATGTCATTGGGGTCAACATGTGAACATGTAGGGATGGTCTGCTGCGGAGCTCCATGTTCAATAATGTATGATGAATGGTGTGCTCCGAAACACATGTGTGCGCCAGCACTGTGTTCTTTTGACAGAGGTGCCAAAGATCACCATCTAACCTACTTCACAGAGCAGGCACTCCTTCGAACCCCACATACTGTGAAGATTCGTGGACCGTCCAACCACTCAGTGCCTAGTGGTAGTTTCACAACCTTTCTACCTCTTTCAGTAAATGCTGATGACAATAGCATGGGAACATTCACCATTTTTTAAATACTTATTCACAGGCTCTGCCTAATAATAATCTGCCCTTTGTCAGAGTCACTTATCTCGATGGATTTCCCCATTTGCAGCCCATATCTTCACTAGGGTGATACCCCAGCTGTGTCTGCTCCACTTACATACATTTTTTACCACGTCATGTGCTTGCAACGCTACTAGGTGGCATCCAATGTTGCAGTGGGTAATGGTCATAATGTTTCGGCTGATCAGTGTATGTTGTCTCAAAGTAAGTAGTAGCAATGGTCAGCTACAATAATAATAATAATAATAATAATAATAATAATATAGAGCAGCTCTTATACACAACACTTTAAAATTTTCAATAATTTTTTTGGGCTACCCCCAAGTTTGGTTTGTTTCCATGAACAAATGAGCTGTGTGTAATATCAGCTCTGTAACATAAGAGGAAGGAATGGCCCTGTGCCATTATAATCAGAAAAATCAGAGAACAAGAAAACGACGAACTTTGTAAAATATTATTTCTGTATGATAAATATCTTCATTACCTAATGTGGACATGTTGCTTAGCTCACTCACTTTAACCTTCAAGTGTGTACAAAGTGCACCACCCACAAATAACATTTTCTTGTACCATTCCACTGTTGCTTTACAATTGTGGCTTCAGCTAACACAGTGATAATTGTGCTATGAGCAGTGGTAATATGAAATAAACAATAAGCTAGTTGAAAAAAAATTTACGATCCATACAAGTAAGGGGCCCTGATTCCGAGCTAGTGGCACAATCCCACAGTGAGTCAGTTGACTATGAGACAATTAGTAATTGAATATGCTTTCAGCTGGGATCTGATGGAACTGGTCCATTTAATACTTCAAGTGCGTCGTTACTGTGGAATAACACTTAACACAGCAACATAGTGATATAACGAAAGTCTGCTTGCTTACACAGTAATTTTGCTCACGTAAGTTTACCATACCGTACCATTGTTTAATTAAAACAAGATTAAACTGTAATTTTGCTCATACATTTTTACCTTGGTAACACAAAAACAGCAATCCTTTACAGATGTACGAAGTACACCATGCACACGTTTGTGTTATGAAAATCAGCACTCCTGTTCGAGGATTAACTGAGTGTGCACACATTTCATAGCTAGAAATGGTCAGGTGATGTGATGTGTCAGTACCTCCAAGTCAGGTAGATAGGTAGAGAGAGAGAGAGAGAGAGAGAGAGAGAGAGAGAGAGAGAGAGAGCCAATCTATTACTTTTGATTGCCAAATCTGGATTACCCCAGTACTCTTTCACTTACAATTACAAGGGGTGTAAGTATAATAGCTTCAGTTAATTAACTGGAGATAATTTATTCATTCAGGTATCAGTCACATGAAATAACTAGAAGCAAACTGCCATATGTGAAACAAATGTGCATCAATGTTTCACATGATCCGTAGGGGAACTAAAGATTTACTTGGAACAAACAAGAATGCCCACACTAAATTTGTGAAATAGCATAACAAAATTAGAAGCTTTTGTCAACAATGAAGGCCTCTAGAAAAATTAGCTGGACAACAGTTGAAGGTTCATACATGAAGATTTTGTCAGTGCACCTAGTTATATGTAACTTGGTATTTATGTACTTACAACATAAATTTTACACACAAACATATTTGAAAGTAAAAGGAAAATGAATCTACTCCACATAAAAACTGTTAATTTTACATATCATTAGGTCTTTTAACTTACTATGGTAAAATATGGGCAAAGTTGTCTATGAAACTTTCACTGAATAGGGTTTTCAGTGTGTTAATGGATTAGTTTATAAAACAACAGTGTTAACTACAAGCACTTTAGAGGTAGGTGTGTGTGTGTGTGTGTGTGTGTGTGTGTGTGTGTGTGTGTGTGTGTGTGTGTGTGTGTGTGTGTGCGCGCGCGCGCGCGCGCGCGTGTGCAAGGTTTTTTTTTTAATTGACAACTTTTTAGAAAAAGACCTCTTGTAGTGACCCTTATTCTTCAAGAAGATGAGGTATTTATTGCTCCATGGCTTTTTGAAGCCAAAACACAGTACTCTTTCAAAACAGTATAAATATCAGGTTCTCGATCATCATGTCTCTTAAATGTATTTATTCAAACTGAAAAATTTGTGCATCTGTTTTGTGTATTGTCATGTTTGATCCTAATTTCTCTTCTCATTCAAAAATGGAAATGGTGAAGGTACCATGAAGCAGAATAATCAGACAAAAATGTTGGAAGTGTTCAAATAAGAATCAATCAAATCCCAGTAATTATCCATAATGGGACTGAACAATTTCTAGTTTATTAGAAGTTCCTCTCCTTGCCAAATTTTACACAATGGAGAAGTTCCTCAAGGTAGATACTTCATAGTAGTGGCACAAAGATGAAGGCTGCATCAATGCACCTAGTTATTTAACTGAATTCCGTGAATGATTGACCTGAAGGATGTGTAAAACTCATGAATGACTACAATAAATAATTTACATACAACTAGAAACAGAAGTAGTATGTGCTTCAGGTTGTATCAAAATATTTTTGTAAGTTAGTTTCCGGGGCACAAAGAGTGATTTTTTCCAAAGAAAAAGAATTTTTAAAAGAATGCATGATTTTCTTATCAAAATGCCTTACAAAAATGGTAACTTCATGGACTGTATTATCCGGGTTAAGAGCCACCCTAAAGCATAGCACTCTTAAAAACCTAGAGCACAGATCAAGCAAACCATTTTACCATTATACAATGCATCCTGCCCAAGCCAATAAGTTTTTGATGCCTGTTACATTTCATTTAATTAGACTCATTCCTGTAGAAGAGACATATTAGAGCCCTGACTTTCTGTAAACCATAAATTGCAGCAATATCCAAATAATACTGCAGTCTACAATGTGATAACAACGAACAAAGTTTTGCAGTACATTCCTAATCTCTGGCAGATGATTCTACGCAGACACACACCAACTTTGAATCATAATCATGTTATGCATGTCTGGGTAACATAATGTTAGTGCATGACAAGTACTTGCTGAAGTTACTGACTGTTCAAACAACTGTCCGCCTAAGACGTATTTTCCTTCTTAAGTCAATAAGTAATGACAAATAACAATTTCATGTACTATTTTATTGGCTCTGAGCACTATGGGACTCAACTGCTGAGGTCATCAGTCCCCCAGAACTTAGAACTAGTTAAACCTAACTAACCTAAGGACATCACAAACATCCATGCCCGAGGCAGGATTCGAACCTGCGACCGTAGCGGTCTTGCGGTTCCAGACTGCAGCGCCTTTAACCGCACGGCCACTTCGGCCGGCTACTATTTTATTTCTTACATATGCAGTGAGTAAACATATTAATACAAAACCATTACGGTTTTCATGGCTACTTGTCGACAAATTGCCTGTCGGCTTCTGTCTCAGTTTCTTGCGACAATATTTGTTCGATGATGTTGCTGATGTTTTACCATCACAAGTGACTCAAATTATCAATGTTTCATCCTCTACCAGTAATGAAGGATGAATATTTGACAATGCTGGTCACTTGGCTTGGTGAAATGTAAGAAAAAATCATCACACAAACACCAGCTGAAGAGCCCAAGACAGAAGAAAACAGACAATTTGCAAGGATATTAATGTTAGTATATACAAACCTTTCAGACACACAAGCAAGCACATATCATGCACACATGTCCACCAACTCCAGCGTATCAGGCCAGTATGCAATTATCACGTAGGATGCAAGCAGCAATCTGAAGGGAGCAGAGAAGGGAAAGGGACAGTAATGTACGGGTGGGGAGAGAAATGGACGACGTCTAGTGAAGTGTGGAGAGACCAACAGGTGCAGCATCAGAAGGTTGCGGTGCCAGGGAGGTGAGGAAAAATGGATCGAATGGGTGGTTACATTGGCACAGGATGGCAAATAAACAGGGTGGGAGATGAGAATGGTAAGGAGATGATAGGACAGAGGGGGGTGGAAACTGTTGGGTGGAGGGTGTGCGGATATTATGATAGTGTAAGTTGAGGCCGGAATAATTACAAAAAGGAAGACTGGGTTGAATGTCCCATTAACATCGAGGTCATTAGAGATGGAGCACAGCCTCAGATTGTGTCATGGGTAGGGCAGGAAATAGGCTGTGCCATTTTAAAGGAACCATCCCGGCATTTGCCTGGAGCGATCTAGGGAATTCACAGAAAACCTAAATCAGGGTAATTATAGGAATGGAGAACAAGCTGTAAGGATAACTTCAATCTGCGTAGTTCAGAAAAACTGGCGATGGAGGGAAGGATCCAGATGTCTCTGGTAGTGATGCAGCCATTGAAATCAGGTATGTTATGTTGAGCTGCATGTTCACAGGATGGTTTACTTTGTAGTTTGGTGGTGGCCGTCTATCCTGGTGGTCATATCAATATAAAAAGCTGTTCAGTGATTGCATCAGAGGTAGTAAATGGCATGGCTGCAATCATAGGTGGCCCACTCTGATAGGGTAGGATACAATTGTGAAAGTACTGGAAAAGGAAGTGCTGCGTGGGTGGATTGGGCAGGTCTTGTGGTTGGGTCTTCCATAGGGATGAGATCCATGTGGTAAGGGGTCTTAAAACTAATAATAAACTTATAAAAACAATTCTAGTATATTCCGCCCAAAAAATCAAAATAAAACAGTCTACACCATACTCAATATTAAATCCTGAAACTAATTCAGATTCTCCTTCAGCAAAATCAAGAGGGAATTTGGTTAGATATAGAATTTGACACCTACATAACCCCAGAACAAGATCTAGAAAATGATGGGTTCTGGTTATTAGATGTAGATAATTGAAAAATTTTACCTGAAAGTAAGTTAATCTCTAGTCCAATTCAAACTCCAAACCAGGAATTTGATGAAATGGACAAGATTGTTCCTATCATTAATGTTGATAGGAAGAGAAGTTTTGAGAGTTGTTGGTCTTGAAAAAGGAGAGGATTGATATCTGTATAAATGGGGTATGAACCCATTAGCTTGCTTAGCTTACCTTTTTACGTTAAGGTGTATGATGCACATGAGTTTTTGATACTAAGGGAGGTAGTTTAACTCTATCCTATGTAATATGTTCAATGAAGGTCATTTTTAGATTATATTAAGTTAATTTGTAAGGTGTTGTGACTTGCCGATCATTCAAAGTGCTGCCACGCAATTACGCGCGTCCTCTACGTGCGGCGCTGTCTGCCAGCCACGCAGCAGCTGCGCCACCTAAGCGGCCAGCCGAGCAGCGGCCGCTAGACTGGGACTCAGTGCTCATTCAAATGCTAACGTGTACACATGTCTTACTTGTCAACTTACTCTGTGACTTATATGTGTTGTTGTGTTGTTCCGAAATATATGTGTTAAACTTGAAGTTCTAACAATTGGCGACGAGGTAGTGGATTTTTCCTTTTCACCGTTGACTCACAGGGTTCCATGGCTACTGTCGAGCAACTATTGCAAAATCTCCTTGAACAGCAAACGCTTCTAACAGCAGCGATTCGCGATTTCGTCGCAGCGTCAATTGCGGGGCGTTTCTTGTCGTTGGCTATACCTCCTTTTCCTCCTTACGACGAGACGGCGGAAGACTGGTCTGATTATGAAAAATGTTTTCGACAGCACTTCTTGGCATTTCATGTGACGGACGAACAACCATGTAAGTCTCCGTTCCTTTCCTGGATTTCACCTCAAATGTGTCGGTTGTTGTCGCAATTGGCTCCTTTGAAGGATCCTGCGTCTTTGTCCTTTGCTGAAATGTGCTCACTTCTGTCTGTCTATTTTCAAAAGCAAACGCATGTGGTAGCCTCTCGTGTTGCCTTTTATCGTTGTCAAAAACAACCAAATCAATCCTATCGCGCTTGGGCTGCTGAACTTCACGGCCTCAGTCGAAAGTGTCAATTTGTTACTGACGTTCACAAAGAATCCTATGCCGATTCCATGGTACGGGATGCTATTATCCGGTTGGCACCCGACAAAGAAATTTGGCAACGTGCCCTTCAGTTGGCGAAAACGACTCTAGATGAAGTTCTCTCCATTGCGCAGTCTTTTGAAATTTCTCGCGCCGCTGGGGCGCAAATAGAGGCGTGGGGTAATGTCGGGGAAATACAACCTCTGTGCGCTGTTGACGACGCGTGCGACGCGTCCCCGCCGGCCGACGTGGCGGCAGTGCGCTCGCACGCACAGCCTCGGCCTAGCCGTAAACAACCCGCTAAGAAATTGCAGCAAAACCCCTGGCAACTTCCTTCACGTACGCGGTGTTTTACGAAACATTCACGCGAGGATTGTCCCCAACGTTGGGCTGTGTGTCACAATTGCACAAAGAAATGTCATGTGTCTTCCGTTTGCAAATCCGACCACATACATGATGTTCCTTAACATGACACTGATTCTGATTCTGTGTTGTCTGTCAATTGCACTTCTTCCCTTTCAGGGAAGTTATTGCTCACTGTCCAAATCCTTGGTCAAGATGTTCGCATGCAAGCTGATACCGGTTCTGCTGCCACTATAATTAATTCTCAGACGTATCTTCAGTTGGGTTCTCCACTCCTGTCACCTGTCACTCGGCAATTACGGACTTACAATAAACAGAAGATTTCTCTCTTGGGACAGTTTAATGCTGAGGTATCTTACAAATTCGTCGTTCGCACTGTTCCCATATTTGTGGTCGACCAGAGCAACGCAGAAAATCTTTTTTGTTTCGATGCCTTTCGCGTTTTTGGGTTCTCCATAGATGACTCTATCAATATTGTCTCTGATGCTATTCCTTATGCTCAACTGGATTCCTTGTCGACGACATTTTCATCCCTTTTTTCTCCTGGGTTAGGCCGTGCAAACGACTTTGAAGCTCATATCACACTCAAACCCACTGCTCGGCCTAAGTTTTTTCGGGCTCGGCCCATTCCTGTGGCCCTTCATGATCGGGTAAAATGGGAGTTGGATCGTCTCACTGCTTCAAGGGTCTTGCTTCCTGTCACTTCCAGTGAGTGGTCCTCTCCTGTCGTTGTAGTTGCTAAGCCAAATGGTGATATTGGTCTCTGTGGCGATTTCAAAGCCACTGTAAATGCTCAATGCCTCATCGACACTTACCCTATGCCTCGACCTGAAGAACTGTTCACTAAACTTGCTGGAGGCCAGTATTTTTCTAAACTTGACCTGTCAGAAGCTTATCATCAACTTCCTCTCGACGATGATTCCCAGCAGTTTCTGGTCCTTAACATGCCTCTCGACCTCTATCAATACCAACGCTTGCCATTCGGGGTTGCCAGCGCCCCTGCTCTCTTTCAATGATTCTTGGAACAATTATTGCTCCCTGTCCCTGGCTGTATCAATTACATGGACGACATTGTTGTCACTGGCTCCACCACTGAAGAACATCTTCAAAATCTCCGCACACTTTTTCATGTCTTACAGACTGCCGGTCTTAAGAGTAATCTTCAGAAATCACAATTTTTTCAGGCATCTACCACGTACTTGGGGTTTCAACTCTCTCGGGATGGTATTCGTCCGCTTCAGCAAACTGTCGCTGCGATCGATGCCCTTCCTCACCCTACATCTGTTAAGGAACTGCAGGCCTTCTTGGGGAAAATAGCATACTATCAAAAGTTTTTACTGTCTGCGGCTTCGGTGGTTCAGCCGTTGCATCGCCTGTTGCATAAAAACGTGAAGCGGCTTTCCAGAAGTTGAAGACTATGCTGAAACAGGCCCCGTGCCTGGCTACTTATCGACCTTGCCAACACCTTGTTCTTGCCACAGACGCCTCTCAATACGGGGTCGGTGCAGTCCTTGCGCACCGTTTTTCTGACGGTTCGGAACAACCCATTGCTTATGCCTCCAAAACGCTTACGGATGCCCAACAAAAGTATTCTCAAATTGAGAAAGAAGCTTTGGCCATCATTTATGCTCTTCATAAGTTCGGTGTTTTTCTCTATGGCTCAAAATTTCATCTTGTTACGGATCACAAACCACTTGTTTCCTTGTTTCATCCATCAACGTCACTTCTCGACAAGGCTGCACACCGCCTCCAGCGTTGGGCTCTTTACTTGTCCCGTTTCAATTATGAGATTCATTTCCGGCCAACGGCTCAACATGCGAATGCTGATGCTCTGTCTCGCCTTCCCATGGGTCCTGATCAGGCATTCGATAGGGACGAACTTTTGTGTTTCCACCTGGATGTTGCCGAGCAGCGGGTTGTGGACGGGTTCCCCATCACTGGGGACAGGCTGGCGGCTGCTACGGGTTCTGACCCTACCCTGTCTCGGGTTTTATGCTGTATTCAGAAGGGTTAGCCAGATTGCCCGTCCGCTAAGACTTCTGATCCATTGCGGAACTACTACACTTTGCGCTACCGCCTCACGGCTAGGGATGGTGTTATCCTCCTCTCCACTGACAATGCTTCGCCGCGTGTTGTGGTACCTGCATCTTTGCGTGCTTCGGTCTTGCGCCTCCTTCACCAAGGGCACTGGGGTGTGTCTCGCACAAAATCTCTGGCGCGCCATCATGTGTACTGGCCCAGCATCGACTCTGAAATCGCACACATGGTCGCTGTCTGCAGCCCTCGTGCGTCACAGGCTGCTGCCCCGAAGTCATCTTTGTCACCGTGGCCTTCGCCTGAGAAGCCCTGGGAGTGCATTCATGCTGACTTTGCGGGACCCTTTTTAAGTACGTACTGGCTCCTCGTAATTGACGCCTACTCTAACTTTCCTTTCATTGTCCGTTGCACGTCACCTACCACCGCGGCACCCACCAGTGCTCTTGCCCACATTTTTTCTTTGGAAGGCCTCCCCTCTACTCTTGTTACTGATAATGGCCCGCAATTTGCCTCTTCCGAATTTGCGGATTTTTGTGCTCGTCACGGCGTTACGCATGTCACGGCCCCGCCGTTCCATCCACAATCCAACGGTGAGGCTGAACGACTGGTCCGCACATTTAAGGCTCAGATGCGGAAACTTCTGACTTCTTCTGCTGCTGATGGTGCGCTTCTCCAGTTTCTGGCGTCTTACCGTTTCACCCCCATGGGCGACCACAGCCCGGCTGAGCTCTTACATGGCCGACAGCCCCGCACGCTGCTTCATCTTCTGCGGCCTCCCACCTCATGGCTGCGGGTGCCTTCACTTGGCCGGTTCACCGCCGACAACCTCGTCTGGGTACGGGGATATGACAGGCGGCCAAAATGGAGTCCGGGCTGCATCTTACGACACCGTGGCAGACGCCTGTATGAAATCCAGACGGACACAGGTGTTGCAGTGCGTCATTTGAACCAGCTTCGGCCTCGGGTGCCAGCAACGCCTGTTCCGAAAGCCGCCACACCACCTTTGGCTCTACCTGACGCTCGGGATCTTGGCATCTCTCAATACTGACAACGCAGCCCTCTCACCGTCATCGCCAGCACCAGAACGGATGGCACCAGGAGACGTGCCCATGCAGGAACTGGAGGACCATCCTCTGTCAGAGCAAATCTACTCGCCTCCTCCTCCAACGTTCGCCGACACATCGCCCATGTCTCCTTTCATATCAACTGGACTTGCCGCAACGGGCAGATTGGTGCATGGGGCCCCAGCAGATTCGACCCCTATGTCTCCTGTCATCTCGACCCGTTATCATCGGGGACACTTCCATCCGTACGGGAAGCCTCCTCCTCGAGACTTTACTGTGAGTCAAACAACGCCTATGGACGTCAGCCATCTCCAGGACACCTCCATCAAGACCAGTGCAACAATTTCAAAGGGGGGAAAAGTGTTGTGACTCGCCGATCATTCAAAGTGCCGCCGCGCAATTACGCGCGTCCTCTACACGCGGCGCTGTCTGCCAGCCATGCAGCAGCTGCGCCACCTAAGCTGCCAGCCATGCAGCAGCTGCGCCACCTAAGCGGCCAGCCGCGCAGCAGCCGCTAGACTGGGACTCAGTGCTCATTCGAATGCTAACGTGTACACATGTCTTACTTGTCAACTTACTCTGTGACTTATATGTGTTGTTGTGTCGTTCCGAAATATATGTGTTAAACTTGAAGTTCTAACATAAGGAGGAGTCTATTCTTATTATATTTAATTATTTGCTTTATTATTTTTTTCTGTGTGGTTCAGTTGTTCCAGTCTAGGGTGGTACTGGGTGACAAAGAGGACACTACTTTGTGGCTGATTCTTGGGTTTGGTGGGAGGATTAGGGGTGTGAGGAGAAATGACACGGGAGATCTGTTTGTGGACGAGGTCTGGGAGATAGTGCCTGTCTGTGAAGGCCTTCGCAAGACCCAGAGTATACTACACAAGGGAGTTTTTGTCACATCATCTTTAGATGGCCTGGCTGTATGGGGGGAGATTTTTGATGTGAGAGGGATGACAGCTGTCGAAATGCAGGTACTGTCAGTAGTTGGTGGATTTAATGTGGACAGTGGTGTGGATGGAGCCATCAGAGAGCGGGAGGTCAACATTTAGGAAGATGACACACTGGGTTGAGGAGGACCATGCGAAGCAGCTGAGAGAGAAGGGGTTGAGATTGTGAAGGAATGGAGCTAGGTTGTATTGGTCACGAGTCCAGATCATGAACCTGAACCAAACCAGGGGTTTCACGTTTTGGTAGGCTAGGAAGGTCTCCTTTAGATGATCCATACAAAGGTTGGCACACAAGGGTGCCACACGGGTGTCCATATCTGTGTCACAGATTTTTTTATATATATCGTCCCTTTCAAGGAGTAGTAGCTATCTGCTTTTTCTACACAGTTGATATTCTTACCTGGAGTTTCCATTGTTATATGATGATAGTTTTATTTTAACAGTATTTTTGTAGCTGATAAGTGTGTTACAAAGGAATAATTTTTAATTTCTCTTACATGTATACATGCAGGACAGTAGAAGCTGCAAAGCTGGCAGAGAAATTCTGGGATTGGAGTGATGCAGCCTCTCCACAGCTAATTTTGTTACTTGTTCACTTATTTTCCCTGTCACTGCTCTGGATACCACCAACCTCTCAAGGCCCTGTCAACAAATACATTTTTATTAAAAGAAAAAATACATAAGCATTAAAAATATGCAGCAATATTTTATTGGCCAAATTGATATTATGGTCAGTCTTGAAATATACCATTTTAGTACACTTAGCAGCTTTGTTCTACCTTTCTGAATCTATTAAAGTTTCAGCTCATTCAGTATGAAAAATTAGGCATTACTTTTACATTCACATCATCACTGAAGGACTAAAAAGCAAAAAGACATATAATTAAATCACACCAACTAAGCATCGTTTAATCAACATATTATGAACAACAATCTTTCATCAGTGTCTCTTCATCCGAGCACAGCTACACATCACCGAGTCATTGGAGGCCCGATGGGCACAACCACTCAATGCATATACTGTACAATCTCACAGCTAAAAATGCCGCTAACTTTACTTGAAGAGGGAGAAAAATGGTCAATCCACCTGTAACATACTGGATTGGGCAGTGGTTAGTCTCTCATGTGATACATGACCATGATTACAAACAGATTAAGAGCAAACTGATTGTGCATCTCTAACAACTTCTCCTATGCTGCACGGTAATACCACAAACAGTGTAAATTCATCACAATAAACAAGAAGATACTGAGCTTAAAAGAAAAATTATCCTCTCTATAAGATCTGTTGTTAAGGATGCTGCATATCAGGAAAACCATATATATCTGTCATCACATATCATATACAAACCTGTAACAAGGCAACATGCAGCAACGAAGGTACGTTGTTTGTTGCAGCAAGAGTGAGTACCAACTGCAGAACTGCTGGTGCTACTTCCGTCTCGGCCATCGTTTCCTCCACTGTCTCCAGCAGGTAAAACACAAGGGCCCACATTACAAGCTGGTGTTCTTTACTCTGACTGCTCATGCTTGCAAACAAAAACCAGAAATACCATATTTTTCTGCTGGCAAATTAGAAAAGCATTAAAAGTGTTGAGAATATTTACACTATTTCTGTCATTAAACAATGATGTATGTTTTAAATCCACAAGGAACATGATTATCACCAAAACTGATTGCCAACTTTATACTGAAAGATAATCATCACATTTACATGGGATCTACAGCAAGGTAAAACAAGTGTAACAACTGAAATACAGAACACAATAACAAGGATTATGGATAGAAAAATATATGCTTGTAATTGTTTTCCTAGATGGCTCACGTTTTCCTACTATATTTACTGCAATTAGAGTATTTTTTCCAGCTGAAGCAGCTCTTTAAACGAGTCTTTTTTTTTTATTATTTTAAGTATGATTTTAAGTAAGAATATTTGACTATGAAGATTAGGATGTAGCTATTGCTGACTGAAACTGATAATTATTTACTGTGATCAAGACCAAATAATGGCATGAAGACCCTTTACATTATAGAAAGAAGGCTAAGATGTTTATGGAAAAGAAAAGGAAGAAAAGTTATAATTAACGTGAGGTGTTCTTTTACTAGTAACACCCTGCTTTCAGACACAATATTTTATTCTTCTGTTTAAAAATTAAAACTTAAAGGCTTAAGCTGAAAAAGAAAAAAGAAAATATTCTGTATGAAGACAGAATATTCTAAGTCATAAAAAACACCATAACCTAGAAGCTACACTCACAGACAACCTATGAAAAATCTCTGTTAGTACTGTAAGTTGTAATTTAATGTTCCATTCATTTGGAACTCATCAGGTAATGAATGTGAGCTGAACTAAATGAGAAAGACACAGGAATCTGCCACTATAATGCTGAAGGAATTGTTCAGGCATTTCACTGATGCAACAGAGAAACATCCGTATAGGATAGCTGGATATAGATTTGAACATTGTTCCACTTGAAGAGGAGACACAGGTAATTGATACAAAAGTAGATTAGATGGGTTAAAGGGGACAGATATCAAGAGGAGGGAATAGATCAGTTATGTGGGCGGGTTGATAGGCAGCATGGGGAGAAGAGTTCTCAGGGAGGGAGTGAGGGGGAGAACAGAGAGAATGGGATGAAGTGGCAAAGTGGGATAAGAAAGAGGAGAAAAGGCTGCACACTGTTTAATACTTGTAGGCTGTGGGGACAAAGGGTGTGAATTTCTGACGAAGAAGGCATCCACATCACTACGGTAATGAACTAACTCCCACAAGTGGAAGAAGGGCTTTGTTAGTGCTCCATGATTTTTCTCTGTTTTGAATGGAATAGACTGATGCTACAGTGTTTACCTTTTCCACCTTTATCACTAATCAGCAAACTGCACAACCCGTGCATTTCATACATTTATTTGCATATATATAATGCCTTCCCATTTTTCTTGTGTGTATGAGTGAGATCACACAGTCAGATAAATGGACTTTGTAAGTAGAACACTATAATCTAGAATTTCAACTAAATATGCTGTTCCAGTTGTTTCACAATTTTCTTTAATTGATGTGTGTGTGTGTGTGTGTGTGTGTGTGTGTGTGTGTGTGTGTGTGTGTGTGTTGTGGATTGAATATTAACAACTACCGCAAAACATGTAGTTCATACTATAACATCTGTTGTAAACTATGTTTGTTATTTCTACAAATTTTGCAGTAATATCCTCTTTAAGGCAAACATTTCTCATAATCTGAATATCAGGAATCCGGTAAAACATCAAATGTCTGACATGACTGCGGCTGGAAAAAGATCCCGCAAGAATGCAACCAACGATGGCTGAAGAGAGCCATTCAATGTGGCAGAAGTGCAACCCTTTGGCAAATTGCAGCAGATTTCAATGCTGGGCCATCAAAACAAGTATCAGCGAACCATTCAATGAAACATCATCAATATGGGCTTTCAGAGCCGACTGCAGGACACAAAGCTTTATCCCTTGCCTGGGCCTGTCAACACTGACTTTGGGCTGTTGGTGACTGGAAATATGTTGCCTGGTCAGACGAGTCTCATTTCAAATTGTATTGAGTGTATGGATGTGTACGGGTATGGAGACAACCTCATTAATCCATGAACCCTGCATGTCAGCAGGGGACTGTTCAAGCTAGTAGAGGCTCCATAACGGTGTGGGGCGTGTGCAGTTGGCGTGATGTGGGACCCGCCCCCTACTTCTAGAGAGGACTCTGACAGGTGACACATAAGCAAGCATCCTGCCTGATCACCTGCGTCTATTCATGTCCTTTGTGCATTCCAGACTTGAGCAATTACAGAAGGACAATGTGACAGTCCACACGTCCATAATTGCTACAGAGTGGCTCCAGGAACACTGAGCTTAAATACTTCCACTGGCCACCAAACTCTCCAGACCTGAACATTACTGATCATACCTGGGATGCCTTGCAACGTGCTGTTCAGAAGTGATCTCCACTCCCTTGTAGTCTTAAAGATTTATGGACAGCCTTGCAGGATGCATGGCATCAATTCCCTCCAGCACTATATCAGACATTAGTCGAGTCCATGCTACGTCGTGTTGTGACACTTCTGTTTGCTCACGGGGGCCCTAACGAAATCTGGCAGATGTAGCAGTTTCTTTGGCTCTTCAGAGTATACAGGAGTCACTTCTGCATTTCTCCAGGTGCTTGGGACTGGGCTAGGCGAGAGGTTCATGATATATGGACTCTAAGCAAGGAGCAACGCCATAGCATACTCTTTGTAAAACTAAACTGGGGTTCCATCCAGACCTAGTGACTGATTTGTTTTGAACTTTTTCAGTTTTATCTCTATGGCAGGGATACTTAATACTAGGTTGTCCACACCGGACTGTGTCCAATGGTCAAATGATGGTTTTGTATTATTTTCCCACATGAACAATTTCTTAAAGACGGCATTTAGATTCCTCAAGCAAAATTGTGTCTGGCAATTGGAACAAAGCACAGTGAGTAGTAGTGAACCACAAAACTACCAAGCAGTGTCTTTGACACACACTGGTTGTAGAATTGTATAACATATTCCGAGTTCAAATGTAATAAGATTTCTTGAAGAGAAAGAACTCTCCCCCATGCCAAGCAGTTCAGATTTCATAAACATTGTTAATACGAAACCCAACTTCCATTTTTCTCACACAACTTCATGAAGGCCATGGGTCATGGCAATCAGATGGATAAAACATTTCATGATGCTATTGCCTCAGTACCACACAAACACTTACTAGTGAAAGTACAATCATATGTGGCGTAAAATGAAACTTGTGACTGGACTGAGGATTTCTTAATGAAATACACTACTGTCTGTGAAAACAGCAATCCCCAGAAGGAATGGTCTGAGTGAGTCCAAAATTGGAAGAAGTGTAAAACACTGGAACCATAAAAGGCGATTCAGATTGTAGAAAGATGATGCGCACTTATGCCTAGCAGCACCCTCTGTTGAGTTACCAGTTAGCTTGGGTGTCATGCAATGCTCAATTGGTACATAACTGTCTTAGGAAGTGGAACCATGCAAGAAAGGAAACTATATCAGCATGTGAACGAGTTCGAATGTCGCAGAATGACTGTCTCCCAGGAAACAGGTTTGTTGTCCCATGACACTGTTGCTCATAAACTACATGTTGCTATGACACATATATGTGTCTGGAATCAGCATATATAAGAGGGTTGTGCACAGTGATAATGGGTACTGAGTTACACAATGTGACCAGAGCATAGTATGACCAACATCTTGTCCACATCGCCATAATCGACCAAATAGCTACGATTACAGAGCTGGCTCGATGGTGGAGCAATACAACAGGTGTGGGCATGGCTGTGTTGACAGTTCACCACTGTCTACAGAGGCCTGGACAGGTGGCAAGCATACCATTTCGTCGGTTTTCACTGACCAGAAACCACCAACACCTCTAGCTGTGATTGACATGTGGATACTGTCGCAGGCATGCTGAGTGGCTAAATGTAGTGTTTTTAGACAAGTTCATCTTCAATTTGTCTACAGAGGTGGCCACCTACAATTTAAACAGAACCATGGTGAACACATTCGGACAGACTGCACTGTAGACCTGCACAGAGGACAAGTGCTAAGTGTGACGATTTGGGGTCCCACTGGCTACAAAAAGTGACTTCAGCTTTCAGCAGAACAATACACTGTTATATGTCGTGAAGAATGTGCAAGCTTTCTTTGAAGAATAACAAGTTCCACTGATTCTCTGGCCTGTTCTTTTGCCTAACATGACACCCACTGAACATGTCTAGGATATGGTTGGCTGGCAACATGTTTGTTCTGGTCCCCCTGCATGCTCTGTTGACATTTTGTAGTACATTTGTTTGTTCAGAATGGGAGGCAGACAAATATTTGGCAGTTTTCGGCCAATTGTCGATAACAGAACTGAGGTACATGCCTTGCAATATTTGTCAAACAATTTTGCAGAAACTATTTGGAAAAAACTTCATTTTTGCTTTATTTATAGCTTTATATGTCAGATTCATGATGATGGACCCATCAATTTTTTAATTGTCATAGTTACTGTGATATTTACTTGGAAGTAAGACAATGTGCAAGATCTGGAAAAGTTTGCTGTGAAAAATATAGGCAGCTATGATTTTGTGTGAAGTGCATATTACATAATATGTTCGAACAATGGAAACTCCAGGAAGGAATATCGACAATGCAGGAAAAGACAGATTGCTACTTACCATAAAGAAGACATGTCAAGTTGCAGCAGGCACAATTACAAGACACTTATATAAAGCTTTCGGCCACAGCCTTCATCAGCAAAAGAGAGAGACCCACCTTTCACACACACAAGCAATCACACCTCATGCACACATGACCGCCAACTCTAGCATCTTGGGCTGGAATGCCAATGCCCATGCCAATGACAATGCATTCCGGCCTGAGATGCTGGAGTTGGCAGGTGTGTGTGTGTGTGTGTGTGTGTGTGTGTGTGTGTGTGTGTGTGTGTGTGTGTCTTTTTTACTGATGAAGGCTGTGGCTGAAAGCTTTATTTAAGTGTCTTAATTGTGCCTGTCTGCAAACTTCATGTGTCTTCTTTACGGTAAGTAGCACACTGTCTTTTCCTACACTGTTTACAAAATATTTTGCTGCATATAAAATTTTGCTAACATATTGAATTTTTCTTCAGATTTGGATAGAGGTGTCTGTCACCAATCTCGAGAAAACTGAACTGACATAGCACACTCATTTGTGATTATGCTGCAACAGGGATAAACCCAGAGTGAAATATCCACCACATTCCTCATATTTCGAAATGGTTTCAGATATTAAAATGAGATTTTGGCAAATGATAGCATACAAAGAATAGAGTATTTTGCCACGCCACTATTATGGAAAACTTCATTATCTACCAACTTATTCCACTAGCTACAGATTTTTTCAATGAAAAAATGTATTTTTTAAGGGCCAATGATAGTTGGTGTAACGAGAAATGCTGCGGATTTTGGAACAACATAAGTGAAGATATTACATGTTCTTTTGTGCCAAGGATGTGCTTTTTCATAAGATGCTGACTTTACTTTTCCTCAGTTCCTCACCTAATAAACTTAGAATACCACTGTTTCATAATTCTCTTACAATTGTGTCTGCACAAAATGTTAGTGAGATGAAACTGAGTAAACTCCACAGTGTTTTGGCAAAAGAAGCAAATTTTAAGATGGCAGCCAGAGAAATGTGTAGGTTTTACTCAAAATTCATCACTCATGATGCTTCACTGAAAGTTACAAATTGCAAAAATAAACCTCTGAATTTTTTGTGGAATTCTTTTTAGATGCTAACCCTAACCAAAGCAGAGATGACAGACCTTTTTAAATGGTCACCATGCAAGTGTGGGTGTGGAGAGGACCCACTTAATATCTACAAAAATGTGAGTGTAGGCTTCAGTTTCGAATGCCACTTCTCCTCCAGCACTCCGCATTTCCGCTACAACACGGGCAGTAACCCCCACCACTACCCATGGGTACCCTGCCGACTGTGCACCTTCTGGCCACGGTATTCAGCGCGCACTCTAGCTGTAGTCCTAAGAGTAACAGAATTGGTTAAATTTTCTGTGGAGGCTGTTCACTGCTAAACATTTGGTTATATCCCAGATTCCAGTGAATACCAGACAATTATGATCTATACCTTCAAAAGAATACAAGAGAACACAAATTATGTCAACTAAGTAATTTTTACAGTTTCTTTCTATAAGCATATCACTTAAAGAAGTGAATATAGCTTTCTCTGCAGAGCAGCTTGAATACATATTAAACTGTGCTTATGGCATCCATAGTATCATATGCAGTCTTCTGCAATGCTATCAAGAAATCAATCAAACCTATTCTCTGAAAGTAGGGAAAGAAATAACAGAAACACATGTTCACTTTTAGTTTGGAGTTTTGATGCGGATATGTGAAAATGGCATGGAATATAACACACTTCACTCAACAGACTTTGAGTAATGTAAAAAGCAGATTTGTTTCGAATTGTGATGCAAAAAGAGACAGCCAGAGCTGCAACTAAAATGGATGTTTATTTAGTCAGTGAAAGGTCTCGTAAAATGCCCGTCCAAAATAGCAGTAGACAAAGTGCGAGTATACATATATGGTCCAGGGTGCTGGAGTTACGCAAGACTTGTTTGGGCTTGCAAAAAAATTTGTTTCTCTGCTTTTTAAAACAACTGTTATACATCTGATATTTGTTTTGACACAAGAAAAAAAAGCTGTCTTTATCCTGACGGTTGGTTTGAACATTACAGTGCTGTGCTAAGCATGGTCCAGTTGGTTGTGGTATGCCACTGCCTTCTTCTGACATCTGGAATGACTTATCCAAGTAGTTCTCGCAATATCTACATTTTGGTGTGGACTCTCTCACACAGTGCAATTTGCAAAGTAAGCAGTAATAAATCATTGACAAAGACGAAACAAGGACCACATGACACAGGGGGGCTGGGACAGGGGTGTCCTTGGCCAAATGGAGAGTAAACACCAGAGCACTGGATTTGAAGTTAAGCACTTGGCCACAAAGCTCAAAGCCAAAATATTTTGTGAATACATGTGCAAAAGTATTCTCAGATAAAATGCTGGTTTATGTGTCACATAAAGCATACCATAAAACACAGTGTGAAAGCCCATTTTGTTCCTTTTTTGTGAAATGAGCATTCCAATAACCTCCATCAAAAGGACCATAAATACCAGTTCACCCTGCCCTGATTACTAACTCCTTATCTGCTGCCTGACTTGACTCTTGTTCACCTATGGTCTCCTTAGTTTACTCCCCTAGGTGTCCAAGTTCCTTGTTGGTTCCTATGGTGGTACCAGAGGCAAACCACTAGTCAGAAACTATTACACACTCATCAGTTCCAGATCTGTTGACCATCTCTAATTCTTATACATTAAGAAGGGAATAATATCCAGTGACATCCTTCCACCTTTGTATTTGAATCTTCAGAGAGGTTGTATAGGTACATAAGGAAAAGACCCAACAACCTAGGACAATAATTTAACACCAATGATAATAACTATTATCGCGGCCACAGTAAGCACCAATAAAGATATATTTTGCTTCGCCGGAAGGCAGATAACAAATGATAAAAAATTCCATTCAGTTTTTTTTTTTTGTTAATAGAGGACTCTGTCTTTGGTTCTTGAGTGAAGAAGATGTATTTTTTGTAAGATGTGTGTGGTAGCTATTTGTGCTGTCTGAATAATAATGATTATTTGTGCAAAACCATGAAAGTTTACCTTTCTTCTGCGTAATACGTAAATGTCATGTCACTAATGCAGCCTGCATATATACAGAAGTAGTCTGATAAATAAAATTTACATTATCTACACGGTCAAGAAGAATAAGTTCTGCGGTGTCAGAAGAAGAAGCACATACCATGGAGTGTGTAGATCTCTACTACAAGGAAGTAAGTTCAGCTTAATATGGACGCAAAGGAGAGAAACTCTAAAAACTAAAATTTGGGCATTAATTGAAAATAATTGATTTCTATTAATATCTTTATTTATGTATCCTTTCTTATTATTGCTATTTATATGTATACATATATAAATTTGCACAACTGGTGACATGACATTGAAAAAGCCATGAAACCAGTTGTGTAAATTATTTAACATTTACAAAATTGTATGAAAATTTTTTGCATGTACTAATTATTTTTAAATTTTCATGTGCAACATCACGACTGGGAGCAAAATAACCAGAACCAAAAATTCTTATGGATAAACTAACCAACTCAAAAGGGAATCAAAAGTGAAACTGGAATTTACAGAAATTTTTTGAAATACACTGTTTGTTTCATTGCAGCAAAGGTAGGACCACTACGCAACCGCTTGCTTAGCTATGCTTGGCAGTGTCTCCTGTGTAGTAATTAGACATTCCTTTCCTAAATGTACTGTAATGAATTTTTCAGAAACTTTATGTAATGATTAGCGAAAGAAAAGTTTGAAGTTTTTGTCTCATAACATTTCGTGCATCATAAAAGTAAGTAAATAACGCTTGACGACACCTAAATCGTAAGTTTAAATTCACAAAAATAATATAATTCAATTTTCTGTTTTCCAAAAATTTTAATTGTAATATTCAAACAAAATGGCACAAAAAGCAGTTTCCATTACTGTTGACAATGGTGAAAACGCAATGAGCCAAGATGGTGTACAATTGCAGGACAGAACATCTGAAGTACCAGCGCCATGTCTTCCACAATGAGTCGTATTAAATAGTTCAGAGATGAACATGACCGAAATAACAAGTGATAGTGAGCTTTCACAGAGCTCTAACATTGATGATACGTTGATGATGATAGATAAAACTACATCATGTATCTCCGCGAACAACATTCTGTTCGCACAGGAAAACATAGAAAGTGCAGATAACATGATTTTTGGTGACACTTTACCATCACACATCACACGAAATTCAAATGTCGATTTGCAGAGTACAGTTGTCAACAACCAAAGTACATTAAATAGCAGCCAAAATGGTGCACTTGCCGCGATACTTCAGAAACTGGATAGTATGAACACCAATCACACCAGTTTGTGTGGAGACATAAAAAATATAAACAGCAATTTGCGAACGTACATATATACAAAATTTGACAGTTTGTCACAAAACCTTACCATAGTCACACAAGACATAAAACAAGAGCAAAAACAAGTTTTAAGAGATTTTCAGGATACAGTCACACAGCAGATCAGTGATTTGACAAAAAAATTTCGTGAGGAGATGAACGTAAAATTTAAAGACATGGGAAAACAGCTAAAATAAGATGTACTTTCCAAAGTAAACAATGACATTACAGGTGTAAAACAGGAATTAGACACTCTTAATGAGCAGAATGATACAGTAGAAAAGCAAATAAAAGCGATGAAAGACACACACACAAACCTGGAAGCTACACAAACACAATTAACTCCACAGTAAAGAACAACTCTACCGTAGTAAACAAACTGCAAAAGGATTACAAAAATATACCAATAGCTATTGATGAACTCACTTTTAAAAAAAGTAGCATCACTTGAAATCAAATCAGTCTGTGCCAAAAAGGAAAGAGACAAAATTAATGAAAATTTATCTGACGTAATTTCAGAAGCTGAAGCAGGTACTTTAGACAAAACCAGTACCGCAGCGGAAAAGGTAGTGACGGAATGTAAATTAATCAATGATGTAGTTGAAAGGATTATTCAACAAAAGGAAAATGACATCATCAACAAATTGAACACCAATTTGCAAGCTACAGAGCACAGGATACGCAACTACTTAGGTGAAACTGATACACAGACACCAGTTGTACACATAAACAAAGTACCAGCCACAGCAAACCAAAGTAATGCATGCACGCAGATCACTGCAAACCCTACAAACAATGCCAGCAGTAATGACAGAACGCAGAGTGTAAGTCTACATGGCATAACACCAGAACCAGTACCTACGAGAAGTGTAAATAATTATGACAGCTATGTAAACACAGTACAAAATGTAAACAGCTTGTCCACTACATTTGCTGATGAAGGTCTTTTAAGACACCGTCAATATCCAACATTCATGAGTGAAGGTAAGAAGATGAATCCTGTTGTGTTTATTAGTGCTTTTCGACATTGTTTCCTAGAAATTGGACGGAAGCACAAAAGATCAGGTTTGTTGTTGGGTATATGCAAGGCGATGTACTTTTGTGGGTGACCAAGGTAGCTGAGCATTGTACCACATATTTACAATTTGAACGGTCTTATCTCTTAACAAATACTGGTCAGAAGCTGTACAGGAGAGATTTAGGTGAGAGGTTTTTAACCCTGCCCCGTTTAATAGCAAATATGGTAGCTTGCGAAGATATTTTGAGAAGTATCTCAAAAAACACATTATTGGACAATTCTATTTCTCATATTTTAAAAATTTTTAAAAGTCATTTGGCATCACATATTCGTGAAAAATTAATTACTGCACCTGAGCACGACACAGAATATTTTCTATCAATTTCACATTCAATTGACCTTATAAACGAAGAGAAAGTAATAACAAATAGGGTGTCAGAAAGTCAAACACCACAACAATGTAACTTGAATGGTCAATACAGAAAGCCAGACTCGAATACACAGCAAAGCGGGTACGTGCAACCGCAAGGATACATTAACCGAGGTAATGGATACGGGACTGGAAATGATAGCAACAAGAGATTTAAACAAAACTTTCCGTATAACAGGAACAATTACCATCCACAAGCTAATCTAATTTCAATCCCTCCTCTCAAAATCGGTCGTAGTTGAGCCCCATACTATAAACCTTATAAGGGATGGGGGCAAACCAGATTTGCAAACATGTTTCGTGCGATTCGATGAACAAGGAGACATAAAAGACGATCTATACCAACACGAACTAAAATCGGCAAGAAATACACAAGAAGAACAAGTGCAAGCAGTAATCTGAGTGAACATTTTTGGTATAGACACATACGGTTAATACTTGATACAGGGTCCACGACTAATTTAATGTTTGAAGCATTTTTCACTGAATTAAAAAGATGGAATAAATTTCCTGTTCTGCCAGTGCAAAACTGCAAAGTACAAACCGCTACAGGCGTCAAAACCAAATTAGTAAAACATCAAGCTCTTATCACCATGAACATTGAACTATTCTCTGTGCAGTGTAATTTTTTAATAGTAGACAAACTTATAGTCAACTACTTGATATGTATGGACACATTTAGAACCTACAAAACTCAAATAAACATAGGTAATGGTATGTGTCATTTCCTTGTGAAGGACCAAAGAATTTCTATCAGTCTGATTACCACACCGAAGAGGAATGACAAATTAAACCCAGAACCCCATGTCACTGTACCAGTATTTATATCCCACCATGTATTTTGTGAACAAATGTGATAACGAACACGAGACCGACACTGAAGTTAACCAGGAATTAGTAGAACACAAATTGAATGAATCAAATATTCTAGATGCTACACAACGACAAGAGCTTTCTGACTTACTTTTTAAATATGCAAGTATTTTTAATAAGAATCCAGGAGTAATCAAAGATTATGAACATAAACTTAATGTCTATCCTCACAAAACATTTTGTGTTATGTCTTACCCTATACCGTGGGCAAAGAGTTAAGGAGGAAATCAATAGAATGTGAAAATGGAGAATCATACAGCCATCATTTTCTCCATATTGCAGCCCAATACTACCAATTAGCAAACCTGATGGATCAGTATGACTAGTTTTAGATGCTAGAGGCAGAAACAAAAGTCTAGTACCAGTAAGAACAAAACCAGATAATTTAGATGAAAAATTGCTAAAATTTCACAACACCAAACACCCCTGACCTTAAAAAATCTTACTGGCAAATAAAGTTACACGAGGAGAGTACAAAATACACAGCATTTATCTGCAATGACAGGAGTTATGAATTTCAAGTTCTACCCTTTGGCTTAAACATTAGCGCAGGCGTATTTATATCAGCCTTAGACAAGGTCTTAGGACCTGAATTGCTCAGTAAAGTTACCATTTATGTTGACAATATGTTAGTAGCCACATCAACTTTGGCAGGACAGTATTTCAGAGATTCACAAAGTACGTAGTAACAGCAAATCTAAAGAAATCTAACTTTGACAAAGAACAAGTGAAATTTTTAGGACATATCATATCAGAACAGGGTATATTACCAGACCCAAAGAAACTAGATGCCATACATAATTGCCCACCCCCAAGGAACAGAAAACAATTGAATGCATATCCAGGACTAACTTCCTTTTTCCGAAAATTTATACCACAGCAGCTTATGAATAGCGATGCCCTACTTAACCTGTTGAGAAAGAATAAGCCTTGGTTATGAGAAGAGAGATGCCAGGAGGACTTTACCAAAATTAAAAATGCATTAATATCAGCAAACATTTAGAGTCATCCTGACATGTCCAAAGACTTTTGTTTAAGCACGGACGCCTTGTCTCAAGGGCCGGGGGCATGTTTGTTCCAGATACAAGAAGAAGAAGGAAAAACCGTACCCAAAGTCATCAGCTCTGCCAGCAGAACTTTATCAGAGACGGAAAGACCATATTCTGTATCAGAACTAGAAAGTTTAGCAGTAATTTGGGCATTTAAGAAATTTGAGTATTTTTTAGGGTAAAAATACTGAAGTCTATTGTGATCACCAATCATTCTCTCTTCTCTTAACATGTAAACTATTACACCAAAGACTAGCGAGGTGGTGTTTGTACCTGCAGGAATTCAATTTTGAAATAATATACATAAAGGGCAGTCAGAATGTTATTGCAGATGCATTATCCAGATTACCGCAAGAACTAGACGAGTTCAGTGAACTGTCTGAACACGATTCAGAAATCTGTACATTATTGATGCAAAGTACTACACAAAAATCAGACTACAATAAATTTGTAAACAAATGGGAATAATACAACAACAAGACAACAGATGGAAAAGGGTAATACAAAATCTTAACCAGAATGCAAACCACAAGGTAAGTGAATGGTATCAGTTATGCAAAAGTGTTCTGTTCCACCGGAAGCACGAAAGTTCTAACCATTGGTGTGTATGCCTTCCAGAGGAATATATCGACACATTTATCAAACATACACATGAAGTATGGGGACACCACGGAGTAACAAAATGTACAGACAAGATTTCCAAACTTTGTTACTTTCCTAATTTACAACGATGTGTTTCAAAAATATTGAAAATGTGTGCTATTTGCCAAAGAACAAAACCATCGAATATGTCAAGGTTTACAGAACTACACCGCATACTAACCAAAGCTCCACTGGAAATGGTTTCTCTGGATACTGCAGGGCCATATCCTAGAGCAAAATGTGGTGTCAAATACATAATAGCTCTTTATGATATTTTCACAAAATACATCAAACTTTATGCTATCAAAACCACTACAGCCAGTAGCATCATAAGGAGAATTGAAGAGGATTATTTATGAAGAGTAGGGAAACCCGAAGTCATATTAACAGACAATGCAGCATATTTCGTAGGAAGAAAATGGAAACAATTCATGAGCACACAGGACATTAAACACATCTTGGTAAGTTTTTTCCACCCAGAAGCAAGTCCCGTGGAGAGGGTGTTTAAAGAATTCAATAGATTTATAAGGACTTACGCTCATAATAAACATTCACGAATGGATTGAATACGTGACTCCATTTACGCAAATAGTAAACAGTCTCCCCCACTCTTCCACAGGTTTCACTCCTAATGAACTTATGAATGGGAATCACCCGTACCAAAATTACCTACTAAAGAGTCAACTTTACAGGATAAAATCAAACAAGCAGTTATTACACTAGAGAATAGAGCAGAATACAGAAAGAGAATACACAACAAAAAGTTAAAACGAGTTACATATTTTTTCGAAGGGCAACGAGTCCTCTTGAGAATACATTCCAAAGCGACAAAGATCAGTAAGTTGAACAAAAAATCGCTATTACTATACTCAGGGCCCTATATTATTGCAAAAATACCTTAACCTGGAAATTATAGGTTGGCATATGAAAGAACAGGGAGAGACAAAGGTCTCCACCCTCACAAAGACTTAAAAGATTTTCACGAGTAGTGACACAATGTCACAGCAATTTTCTTGTCATAAAATATATTTATAAGTAATGTCATAATTTTATAAGTAAGAAATTTTATTATGTGTATTTTTAAATGAAATGTGTATAAACTCAAGTAATTTTCTTGTTTTGTAAGCAAAGACAAACATTTGTTTGGGAGGAAGTGAAAAAACACAGCTTCGCACAAATCGAAATGCAAACTGGAGCAGTGTACAACACAGCTGTGCGCGCTTAGCAATGCATGTTTATGTCAGTACTAGGGAAGAAACATTGACCTCGCGCAAGCGCAACAGGCTAACTCGTGACACAACCAAATAGAAACGCAAAGCTGCACAAGTATTAAGCCCAATTTCAAAATAAATAATAACATGTAACAACTATATTTACAATCAGGGAACGAAGGAATATAATATTACATTTATATCAACATGCGAAGTTGCATCAATACTTAAATATATACATTGTAACTAGAATTAAAAGAAATCATTACAACGAAACATACAGGGGGTGGGGGGGGGGGGGGGGGATGTGTTAGCTAACAAAAGGATAAGATACCGTATCTTAGAAGAAAGATTAAGGAAAGGCAAACCTACATTTCTAGCATTTGTAGACTTAGAGAAAGCTTTTGACTATGTTGACTGGAATACTCTCTTTCAAATTCTGAAGGTGGCAGGGGTAAAATACAGGGAGCGAAAGGCTATTTACAATTTGTACAGAAATCAGATGGCAGTTATAAGAGTCGAGAGGTGTGAAAGGGAAGCAGTGGTTGGGAAGGGAGTGACAAAGGGTTGTAGCCTCTCCCCGATGTTATTCAATTTTTATATTGAGCAAGCAGTAAAGGAAACAAAAGAAAAATTCGGAGTAGGTATTAAAATCCATGGAGAAGAAATAAAAACTTTGAGGTTCGCCGATGACATTGTAATTCTGTCAGAGACAGCAAAGGACTTGGAAGAGCAGTTGAACGGAATGGATAGTGTCTTGAAAGGAGGATATAAGATGAACATCAACAAAAGCAAAATGAGGATAATGGAATGTAGTCAAATTAAGTCGGGTGATGCTGAGGGAATTAGATTAGGAAATGAGACACTTAAAGTAGTAAAGGAGTTTGGGGAGCAAAATAACTGATGATGGTCGAAGTAGAGAGGATATAAAATGTAGACTTGCAATGGCAAGGAAAGCCTTTCTGACGAAGAAAAGTTTGTTAACATCAAGTATAGATTTAAATGTCAGGAAGTTGTTTCTGAAAGTATTTGTATGGAGTGCAGCCATGTATGGAAGTGAAACGTGGACTATAAATAGTTTAGACAAGAAGAGAATAGAAGCTTTCGAAATGTGGTGTTACAGAAGAATGCTGAAGATTAGATGGGTAGATCACATAACTAATGAGGAGGTATTGAACAGAATTGGGGAGAAGAGGAGCTTGTGGCACAACTTGACTAGAAGAAGAGATCGGTTGGTAGGACATGTTCTGAGGCATCAAGGGATCACCAATTTAGTATTGGAGGGCAGTGTGGCGAGTAAAAATTGTAGAGAGAGACCAAGAGATGAATACACTAAACAGATACAGAAGGCTGTAGGTTGCAGTAGGTACTGGGAGATGAAGAAGCTTGCACAGGATAGAGTAGCATGGAGAGCTGCATCAAACCAGTCTCAGGACTGAAGACCACCACAACAACAACAACCGTAGGAGATGTCAAAGTAACTTTCTTTGCAGGGTAAATGAATAAAAGGAATACAGTTCCGACCCGGTGTTTCTTCAGAATGTGGGCGATTTTCCCCGAGAGTGCGCCTGTGTATGGAATTCTGAAGGAACACCGGGTCGGAACTGTGTTTTGTCCTCCAAATAAAACTCGTGCACTGGTGGGGAGCGCCAAAGATGACCTCGGTTTGAGGAAGGCCGGCGTGTACCAGATTCCGTCTCAATGTGGCAAGTCGTATATTGGTCAGACGATGCGTACCGTCGAGGATCGATGGCGTGAACACCAGAGGCACACTCGACTGATATATCCGAGCAAGTCGGCGGTCGCTGAACATTGCTTGTCGGCAAATCACGCCATGGAGTATGACCGCACGAGGATTCTGGTACAGACGTCGAGATACTGGGACAGCGTTGTTAGAGAGGCCATCGAAATTCGCACCAATGACGACCTCATAAACCGTGACTGTGGCTATAATCTTAGCAAGGCTTGGGAACCAGCGATTGGGTTAATCAAGAGTAAATCGAGCAAACGTATAGTTGTGACGACCACGGTGGACAGAGCCATCACGTCGTCGCAATCTGTTCCACCGCGCGACCGTGGCGTGGTGCGCGAACGGCGGAGGGAGCGCGCCGCGGGCGGAGGGTATTTAAATTGGCCGCCGCTGCGACCGAACCCAGTTCCCTCTGAGCAGCCATAGCGTACGGATCTCCGTGCCGGCACGTTCACAGGAGCTCAGTCCGTCAGTTCACCTGATGATGGCGACATGTTTGATCGCCGAAATATTGTGCCCGTTGGACACTATAGACCGGCAGCACACCCGTGGATATTTTGATTATCAAATACGCCGGGAGAAACTCAAGAATCACAATGGGTGGAATGTCAGCCTTAGATGTAAGCCATTACTGCAAATATATAGAAGAAGTCAGATAAATGAAATTTACATTACCTACACGGTCAAGAAGAATAAGTTTTGCGGGCGTCAGAAGAAGAAGCACCTAACATGGAGAGAGTAGAGCTCTACTAACTATGAGGAGGTAAGTTCAGCTTAATATGGACGCAAAAGGAGAGACACTCTAAAAACTAAAATTTGGGTAGTAATTGAAAATAACTGATTTCCATTAATCTCTTTATCTATGTACCCTTTCTTATTATTGCTATAAATTTGCACAAGGTGATGTCCTGTACAGTTGATGAATAGAGTTCTCTAACGGGAAGACCTTGCCAACAGCAACCAACAACAGGAAACAAATTATGAAATGACACTGCTTCATGTTTCAGGCAAACAGTTGCCTGCTACTATTACGACCGCGAATATCACACTCTGGGTTTTCCACTGCTAGTACTAGTAATGTTAATATTTCAGGTGCAATGTAAACATTTCAATGGTGTTCATAGAAACAATCACTCATTTATTTCATTTTTCCCCTTACCTGTCGTTGCTGCATATGTGTTTTTGTATGTATTCTATTGCCAGTGGAAGTACATGTACAGCATCTTCTGCTGTTCCTCCCTTCAAATAGTTTGCCTGGAGAAGATATAGCACTCCGTGAAGAGCTGCGATGCGGGATGGTAGAAATGCACTTTTCAGTGCAGTTTCAACTAACTTCTTCACTCGCTCACAGACTTCAGCATCCTTGGAAAGAAGAGCATAAACACAAAAATTACATTTTAAGTTGGAATGAAGAGTACTATAAGTAACTGAATACTCCTATGTAAGGACGAAGATCACAGCAATGTACTAAATAAATAGCCCCACAAATATCCTTACTAAGTCAAGTACTATAACTACTAGTTTCAATGAACGACACAGTCACCTTATAACTTTTGATCTGGGGAATCATCTGGTCCATGACAACAGAAACATCACCTGAAAGTCACAGACGCTGGTAGGTGCAAATCACACACATCTTGTTTGATGCCATCCTACATGTGTTGAATAGGACTGAGATCAACTGGTATGCACAAAGAGGGGTTGGAGGAGTTAAGAGAAGGGGGATGAGGATGAACAACTGAGCACATGTCCATGGAATGCTTAACTGATATACTGTTGTTGTTGTTGTTGTGGTCTTCAGTCCTGAGACTGGTTTGATGCAGCTCTCCATGCTACTCTAGCCTGTGCAAGCTTTTTCATCTCCCAGTACCTACTGCAACCTACATCCTTCTGAATCTGCTTAGTGTATTCATCTCTTGGTCTCCCTCTACGATTTTTACCCTCCACACTGCCCTCCAATACTAAATTGGTGATCCCTTGATGCCTCAGAACATGTCCTACCAACCGATCCCTTCTTCTGGTCAAGTTGTGCCACAAACTTCTCTTCTCCCCAATCCTATTCAATACTTCCTCATTAGTTATGTGATCTATCCATCTAATCTTCAGCATTCTTCTGTAGCACCACATTTCGAAAGCTTCTATTCTCTTCTTGTCCAAACTATTTATCGTCCATGTTTCACTTCCATACATGGCTACACTCCATACGAATACTTTCAGAAATGACTTCCTGACACTTAAATCAATACTGGATGTTAACAAATTTCTCTTCTTCAGAAACGCCTTCCTTGCCATTGCCAGCCTACATTTTATATCCTCTCTACTTCGACCATCATCAGTTATTTTGCTCCCCAAATAGCAAAACTCCTTTACTACTTTAAGTGCCTCATTTCCTAATCTAATTCCCTCAGCATCACCCGATTTAATTAGACTACATTCCATTATCCTTGTTTTGCTTTTGTTGATGTTCATCTTATATCCTCCTTTCAAGACACTGTCCATTCCATTCAACTGCTCTTCCAAGTCCTTTGCTGTCTCTGACAGAATTACAATGTCATCGGCGAACTTCAAAGTTTTTATTTCTTCTCCATGAATTTTAATACCTACTCCGAATTTTTCTTTTGTTTCCTTTACTGCCTGCTCAATATACAGATTGAACAACATCGGGGAGAGGCTACAACCCTGTCTTACTCCCTTCCCAACCACTGCTTCCCTTTCATGTCCCTCGACTCTTATAACTGCCATCTGGTTTCTGTACAAATTGTAAATAGCCTTTCGCTCCCTGTATTTTACACCTGCCACCTTTAGAATTTGAAAGAGAGTATTCCAGTCAACATTGCCAAAAGCTTTCTCTAAGTCTACAAATGCTAGAAACGTAGGTTTGCCTTTCCTTAATCTTTCTTCTAAGATAAGTCGTAAGGTCAGTATTGCCTCACGTGTTCCAGTGTTTCTACTGGAATCCAAACTGATCTTCCCCGAGGTTGGCTTCTACTAGTTTTTCCATTTGTCTGTAAAGAATTCGTGTTAGTATTTTGCAGCTGTGACTTATTAAGCTGATAGTTCGGTAATTTTCACATCTGTCAACACCTGCTTTCTTTGGGATTGGAATTATTATATTCTTCTTGAAGTCTGAGGGCATTTCGCCTAACTCATACATCTTGCTCACCAGATGGTAGAGTTTTGTCAGGACTGGCTCTCCCACGGCCGTCATTAGTTCCAATGGAATACTGCCTACTCCGGGGGCCTTGTTTCGACTCAGGTCTTTCAGTGCTCTGTCAAACTCTTCACGCAGTATCGTATCTCCCATTTCATCTTCATCTACATCCTCTTCCATTTCCATAATATTGTCCTGAAGTACATCGCCCTTGTATAGACCCTCTATATACTCCTTACACCTTTCTGCTTTCCCTTCTTTGCTTAGAACTGGGTTTCCATCTGAGCTCTTGATATTCATACAAGTCGTTCTCTTATCTCCAAAGGTCTCTTTAATTTTCCTGTAGGCAGTATCTATCTTACCCCTAGTGAGATAGGCCTCTACATCCTTACATTTGTCCTCTAGCCATCCCTGCTTAGCCATTTTGCACTTGCTGTCGATCTCATTTTTGAGACGTTTGTATTCCTTTTTGCCTGTTTCACTTACTGCATTTTTATATTTTCTCCTTTCATCAATTAAATTCAATATTTCTTCTGTTACCCAAGGATTTCTACTAGCCCTCGTCTTTTTACCTACTTGATCCTCTGCTGCCTTCACTACTTCATCCCTCAAAGCTACCCATTCTTCTTCTAAAGTATTTATTTCCCCCATTCCTGTCAATTGCTCCCTTATGCTCTCCCTGAATCTCTGTACAACCTCTGGTTCTTTTAGTTTATCCAGGTCCCATCTCCTTAAATTCCCACCTTTTTGCAGTTTCTTCAGTTTTAATCTACAGGTCATAACCAATAGATTGTGGTCAGAGTCCACATCTGCCCCTGGAAATGTCTTACAATTTAAAACCTGGTTCCTAAATCTCTGTCTTACCATTATATAATCTATCTGATACCTTTTAGTATCTCCAGGGTTCTTCCATGTATACAACCTTCTTTCATGATTCTTAAACCAAGTGTTAGTTATGATTATGTTGTGCTCTGTGCAAAATTCTACAAGGCGGCTTCCTCTTTCATTTCTGTCCCCCAATCCATATTCACCTACTATGTTTCCTTCTCTCCCTTTTCCTACACTCGAATTCCAGTCACCCATGGCTATTAAATTTTCGTCTCCCTTCACAATCTGAATAATTTCTTTTATTTCATCATACATTTCTTCAATTTCTTCGTCATCTGCAGAGCTAGTTGGCATATAAACTTGTACTACTGTAGTAGGTGTGGGCTTCGTGTCTATCTTGGCCACAATAATGCGTTCACTATGCTGTTTGTAGTAGCTTACCCGCATTCCTATTTTCCTATTCATTATTAAACCTACTCCTGCATTACCCCTATTTGATTTTGTGTTTATAACCCTGTAGTCACCTGACCAGAAGTCTTGTTCCTCCTGCCACCGAACTTCACTAATTCCCACTATATCTAACTTCAATCTATCCATTTCCCTTTTCAAATTTTCTAACCTACCTGCCCGATTAAGGGATCTGACATTCCACGCTCCGATCCGTAGAACGCCAGTTTTCTTTCTCCTGATAACGACATCCTCTTGAGTAGTCCCCGCCCAGAGATCCGAATGGGGGACTATTTTACCTCCGGAATATTTTACCCAAGAGGACGCCATCATCATGTAATCATACAGTAAAGCTGCATGCCCTCGGGAAAAATTACGGCTGTAGTTTCCCCTTGCTTTCAGCCGTTCGCAGTACCAGCACAGCAAGGCCGTTTTGGTTATTGTTACAAGGCCAGATCAGTCAATCATCCAGACTGTTGCCCTTGCAACTACTGAAAAGGCTGCTGCCCCTCTTCAGGAACCACACGTTTGTCTGGCCTCTCAACAGATACCCCTCCGTTGTGGTTGCACCTACGGTACGGCTATCTGTATCGCCGAGGCACGCAAGCCTCCCCACCAACGGCAAGGTCCATGGTTCATGGGGGGAGGACTGATATACTATCTTATCAAAGGCAGCCAAATTCTGCAAGTGAACAAACATATGTACATGAGGGACAACAGGTTATTGTACCATTTGCTAGATTAACAATGGCATATGAACCAGGGGCTTCTTTACACTTGCATTAGTGATGCACAGACCAATTTGGTTTTTCGGTTTTTGATGTAATTGGACACTCCCATCAGCATTTACCAGTATGTGTGGTATCTCAGCAGTCCAGGCAATCTTCATACACACTTCTAATACTCCACTGGGCAATGACTTTTTTACTCTATATTGAGGTTGTAATTCGGGATGGTACGGCTACTCACCATCCGATGCTGTCCAATATTGAACTGGCAAGTAATTTGCTGTGCTGTGGCTCATCTAGCTGCCATTAAAAAATTGATATTCAGTGACAACCACTGTCTTCATCATGAGATTGTCCACTGCAGTTTGCACTGGGGGCAGCAACGCTTTTCACATATCATTGAACTCATAGTAATTTGTGTCTTTCTGACTACCGTGAATTTAAATATTCTCCTCTGCACTATAAGTCTTTTCATTTGTCTGTAGAAACCTAGTACCATTTTTTTTAAAAAAAAGATTTTATCATAGTTTGTGATCTTGCCCAACTTTTTTGGGCATTCCTGTATGACACTCTTCAGAATTTCTCGTCCTTTTCTCCACACTTTCCAACAGGAAACTCCTTGGACAGTAGTATGGATCTCGTCAGATACAAACTATATAGATGTAGATACAGACCATATAGCATTATCAGTCTTAACAGTGGCTGAGTCTGGCAATGACAGATCAGTTCTTGTTACAGATATTCTGCTATAGCTGGAAGACTGTCACCATTCTTCTTACCATTTTCTCTAGTGTTATTTCTGATACTTTTTTGATTTTATCAATTCTACTAGGTACTTAAATTACTGTGCTCTGTTGTTCCTTGCCCGACATCGATGGTTTATGTAGGGTCTGGTTTCTTTCTGCTTTTCCATATGATATCCTAATTCTTTTTCTTTTCAGCTCTCTCATAAACTGTTTCTATATGTCCTCTGGGTGTTTCCACACGTGATCTTCCAGTATCACCATACCATCAGCTAATGTTATTTTTGTCCTTTTCTTAAAAATTCTGCTAATGTAATCACTTTTTCATTTCTAGTTCGATCAATCCTCTCCTTCAATCAATCCTCTCTTCTACTCTCCCGCTAATTTCTTAAGGCTGGTATTCAACAGATATGCTATCTCCTTGACATCTGTTTTATTTTAAAATGGTTGCAGTGATTTTGTATTTGACTTCGCATGTGACATTATATCAGTAATTTTTTATTTAGCTAAACAACTAGTTTTATCATTGATACTGAATTTCTGTAATACACATCAACTCATAATTTTTATTGGTATCAATTAAAAGAATCACCGTTTTTTTAATGTAATTGCATGCAGTCTACTATTGACATTAAGTTACATACAGTTACAAGCAGCTGCAATGAATTCTCAAGTCTCTCACAGCTGTGTCCTAAACCAACAAAATCAGGTACAATAATTCAGTAATTAACACATTGCCCGCTATACTGTTTTACAAGGAATATTCCACTAGGGAGCAATGCAAATTTTTGCACAAAATCCTTAACACAGCTCAAAACAAAAGCTTTTACGTTAGTTTCACATTATGTTCTTTATTTATAAATATTATTTTATATATATTGTTTCTGCTGCAGGCCACGTTAGTCAAACATATATGATAAATTCTAGCAGTCAGTGAAGTTAGTTGCAATTGTTGTGCACTGATTGTTGCAGTGACATGACAGATACACGTTTGTGTGTGTACAGTGAAAGCCAAATGCAAAAATTTTGTGGGAGATAATGTGTGAAAAATTTGGAACAAAATAATTGGGCTGATGATCTGGATGATCCAAGTTTTGAAGAGCCTGCGGATGATACTAGCTTAGAAGTGTGTGATGACACAGTCAACTATTGGCGACATTTTTGTTGTTGTTGTTGTTGTGGTCTTCAGTCCAGAGACTGGTTTGATGCAGCTCTCCATGCTGCTATATCCTGTGCCAGCTTCTTCATCTCCCAGTACCTACTGCAACATACATCCTTCTGAATCTGTTTAGTGTATTCATCTTTTGGTCTCCCTCCACAATTTTTACCCTCTGCACTGCTCTCCAATACTAAATTGGTGATCCCTTGATGCCTCAGAATATGTCCTACCAACTGATCCCTTATTCTAGTCAAGTTGTGCCACAAGCTCCTCTTCTCTCCAATTCTATTCAATACCTCTTCATTAGTTAAATGATCTACCCATCTAATCTTCAGCATTCTTCTGTAGCACCACATTTCGAAAGCTTCTATTCTCTTCTTGTCCAAACTAGTTATTGTCCATGTTTCACTTCCATATGTGGCTCCGCTCCATACAAGTACTTTCAGAAACGACTTCCTGACACCTAAATCTATACTCGTTCTCTTCTTCAGAAATGCTTTCTTGCCATTGGCAGTCAATATCTTATATCCTCTCTACTTCAATCATCATCAGTTATTTTGCTCCCCAAATAGCAAAACTCCTTACTACTTTAAGTGTCTCATTTCCTAATCTAATTCCCTCAGCATCACCCGACTTAATTCGACTACATTCCATTATCCTCGTTTTGTTTTTGTTGATGTTCATCTAATATCCTCCTTTCAAGACACTGTCCATTCCGTTCAGCAGGTCTTCCAGGTCCTTTGCTGTCTCTGACAGAATTACAATGTCATCGGCGAACCTCAAAGTTTTAATGGATTTTAATTCCTACTCCAAATTTTTCTTTTGTTACCTTTACTGCTTGCTCAATATACAGATTGAATAACATTGGGGATAGGCTAAAACCCTGTCTCACTCCCTTCACAACCACTACTTCCCTTTCATGCCCCTCAACCCTTATAACTGCCACCTGGTTTCTGTAAAAATTGCAAATAGCCTTTCACTCCCTGTACTTTATCCCTGCCACCTTCAGAATTTGAAAGAGAGTATCCCAGTCAACATAGTCAAAAGCTTTCTCTAAGTCTACAAATGCTAGAAACGTAGGTTTGCCTTTACTTAATCTATTTTCTAAGATAAAGTCGTAGGGTCAGTATAGCCTCACGTCTTCCAACATTTCTACGGAATCCAAACTGATCTTCCCCATGGTCGGCTTCTACCAGTTTTTCCATTCATCTGTACAGAATTCGTGTTAGTATTTTGCAGCCGTGGCTTATTACACTGATAGTCGGTAATTTTCACATCCGTCAACCCCTGCTTTCTTTGGCATTGGAATTATTATATTCTTTTTGAAGTCTGAGGGCATTTCGCCTAACTCATACATCTTGCTCACCAGATGGTAGAGTTTTGTCAGGGTTGGGTCTCCAAAGGCTATCAGTAGTTTTAATGGAATGCTGTCTACTCCCGGGGTCTTGTTTTGACTTAGATCTTTCAGTGCTCTGTCAAACTCTTCACGCAGTATCATATCTCCCATTTTATCTTTATCTACATCTTCTTCCATTTCCATAATATTGTCCTCACGAACATCACCCTTGTATAGACCCTCTATATATTCATTCCACCTTTCTGCTTTCCCTTCTTTGCTTAGAACTTGGTTTCCATCTGAGCTTTTGATATTCATGCAAGTGGTTCTCCCTTTCTCCCAAGATCTCTCTAATTTTCCTGTAGGCAGTATCTACCTTACCCCTAGTAATATACGCCTCTACATCCTTACATTTGTCCTCTGGCCATCCCTGCTTAGCTATTTTGCACTCCTGTCGATCTCATTTGTGAGACGTTTGTATTCCTTTTTGCTTGCTTCATTTACTGCATTTTTTTATTTTCTCCTTTCATCAATTAAATTCAGTATCTCTTCTGTTACCCGAGGATTCCTATTAGCCCTCGTCTTTTTACCTACTTGATCCTCTGCTGCCTTCACTATTTCACCTCTCAAAGCTACCCATTCTTCTCCTACTGTATTTCTTTCCCCCATTCTTGTCAATTGTTCCCTTATGCTCTCCCTGAAACTCTGTACAACCTCTGGTTCTGTCAGTTTATCCAGGTCCCATCTTCTCATATTCCCACTTTTTTGCAGTTTCTTTAGTTTTAATCTACAGTTCATAACCAATATATTGTTGTCAGAGTCCACATTGGCCCCTGGAAATGTCTTACAATTTAAAACTTGGTTCCTAAATCTCTGTCTGACCATTATATAATCTATTTGAAACCTGTCAGTATCTCAAGGCTTCTTCCATGTATACAACCTTCTTGGCGACATTTATTCAGGTATTATTCTTGAAGAAGACAGAAAGTGAAGGAAAATTACAAAATAACAGAAGACTTTACGAAGCTGCGGGAAGTGATTTTCCCAAATGTAGAAACTATGAGGTTTGCCATAAAGGATATTATTTCAAAGGCAAAAATAAATATCAGACAGACATATGTAATGATATAACTCCTTGACAAAAATGGTACTGGCATTAAAAAATGACTTTAGGTGTGAAGCTTCTTTCAGCCAAACATTCTCCTCATACTTACAAAGTGACATACACGATACAAGGCATATTTTTAAAGTAATTACCATTTTGAAACATGGCCATTGGAGCTTTGCAGTTGGCATACTGTACACGCTCATAAACTATTTCAACTGTTGGCTACCCACAAATGTCATTGCTGTAGCTTTAGATTGCACAAAAATTTATGACTCAGTTGATTGAAAATGCATTGTTATTCATTCCTTACATTCAAGTCATTAAAGCTGGTGAATTTCATTGGATGATTAGTAAATGTATGGAGAAACATCATCAGCACTGAAATGGTTAGAAAATGGTGTAGAGCATTTGGAGATGGTTACCATATGGCATTACTGATAAACTGTTGCACCAAGTACACAAAAAAAATCCAAATAAGAAAACGCTACATGATTTCATCATTCTCACATGATTTTTCTTGCATTTCAAGAAGTGTTCTGTATGAAAATGTTACAGAACACTTAGTCATGAATTACAGTGGAGCAGTACAACAGAGTAGAGTGGAAATGCACCTCGGGCTGCTGACGCAACGCTGCTTCACACCCAGGTATAATGTATAATGGGGGCAGGAAGCAGTGCGGCAGTCAGCAGGCCCGCTTCACTGTATTGGCTGAAAACACACAAACTGTCTGATCCGCAATCTTTCTCGTACGATTTTAAAGAAACTACTCAGTAAAAAATTTTTATCCTTGTCCATCTCATAGCTTTACTTGTCAGCTTGATGTTGAACTGCTTATATTTTCATTAATGGCCATGGTTATTGTGATACTTCAAAATTAAGTAACCTACTGCAAGAATTTTGAAAAGTTTGCATTGAAAAATAGAAGTCACCATGAATTTGCATTTAGTGCATGTTAGACCACATGTTTCTGCATATGAAATATAGCTAACATACTGAGTTATTCTTCAAACTTATAAGGATATCACTATCTGCCATCAGTCTCAAGAAAATGGATTGTGTGTAAAGTGCTTCATACCGAACTCGCGTGCTAACAAAAAACCCAGAATGAACTATTTGTAACATTTCTAGTATCTCATAAATGGTTTAAGATACTGAAACAAGGTTCTGCCAAATGATATTTTGCCATATCATTAATAGGTAAAACTCCCATATCTAACTGATATTCAACCAACTACACATTTTTTCAAATGAAATAATGTCATATTTAAGTGTCGTCAATAGCTGATGAAACTAGATTTGTTACAGATTCTTAGAAACCAGAAGACATAGCTCTAATATTTACCCTCCGGCCACTCCACAGGCAAGCGCATTTTTCTAAGTATTGTGAATGATTTATATAACACACAGAACTTTCCAGTTGCATTCGGTGGTGTTGACACAAGACAAACTTGTCTAAAATGTTCAGAAAATTCTGATTCAATGTTTTATAGTTACAAAAATTTTCAATCAGTCGTACTCCAAGCAGTTGCAGATCCTCACGGAAATTCATTATAATCGATGATGGGGGAAGTGGGAAAGTGGTAGATTTTATTCTTCTAGTGTATTTCGCTTGAGGCAAGAAGGGGAGCTTAATATACAGCCAGACTGACCACTACCAAAGACATCAGTTATGTTGCTTTTTGTATTCATTGGAGATGAGGCATACCCATAGTTGAGGCATTTTATCAAATCTTTTAGTTGATGGGTTTTAGATTCACGGAATGAATATTTCATCGAACACTTTTTCAGACCATGACGATCAACAGAATCTGCTTTTGGAATAATGAGCACTAATAGGAGCACATTTTGGAAGCCAATAGAAACTTCACCTCAATTTGCTGACAATACTGTGAAATGTGCATGTTCTCCACAACATTGTCACTGATCTACAAGGATCCATGGGTGTCAATGAGCAAATACAATAGATATAGAGCATTTTATACAAAGCACTTATCAGACAAGAAGAAACTTTAACAGACCTTCAAATGAAGTTGTCAAAACGAGACGTTATTGAAAATTTCTCTCACACAATAAAACACAATTTTCATGTGTTTCTCAGTTATGCTACTTCAGCTTTATTATTGCCTCTTGTTTTAAGACAATGAAATAAACAAGAGATTAACAAAATGTATTTTGACTTATCATCTGTAATTCTGCTGCCACCTCATCACATAACTTGTCCAAAATGAATCAGACATGATGATAGTTGTTTCACTGCTATCATAAATGATGCTGAGTAAAAATGGCTGCTATCAAAACTTCCGCTGAGACCATTTTCTCAACAGTACAACAAATGAAACACACTCACCAACAGTACTGGCTCTGCTATCCACAGCAACAGCAAAATAATTTTGGCATTGTCCGAATGCAGCTGGGGTCATTCGAATGCTCTGGTTGCCTCTCTATGAAACAAACATGTTTGATTCGCTCAGTGCAGCTCTGTGCCACTCTACTACATACCGGTCCACTTCAGTACTAGTATAATCACACACACTGTTTCGCCAGCACTGCTCTGCTCACCATGCTGCTCTGGCCGTGCCACAAAGCTCCACTATGACCATTGCCTTACAGTGTGTGCCTGCTGGGTTCCAAAAATGCTGACCGGTTTACAAATCAGTAATCATTTAGTCAGTGCTGCAACTTTCCTCCAGAGATACTGTGTCAAAGGGAATAAGTTTTTAGGCCAGATCGTCACTGGTGAAACATGGAGTTGATTCATTACACCACCAAAATCAAAACAACAGTCTTTGGAATGGAGGCTTTCAAAATAGCACAAGAAATTGAAAATTCAGCAAACAACTTCAGCCCAAACAATTATGTTCACTCTGTTTTGAGGCAGGCAGAATGTTTTTCCAGTCAATTTTTTACCTTGTGAGTTCTTTAAGAGACTATGTCATGCAATCACCTTGTGAGTTCTTTAAGAAACTATGCCATGCAATCCAAAACACTGAGTGTGAGATGCTCAGCACGTTGCATGTCAGTGCCCATCCATATCTGGCTTACTGCACCAAAATCTCATTGTGTCATATAGTGGGGAACAATTTGATCACCCCTCCATACAGCCCTGATCTAGTGTTCTTGGACTTCAAGAAGTATCTTGCTGGTCACACTACAAGGAAGATAACAAAATCAAAAGATCAATACAGGACTGGCTACAAAATCAGGTGGTAGATTTCTATGAGCGTGGATTTCAGAAGCTGTTCATACTATACAGAAATTTCCTTGTCATAAGTGGAAATTATGTTCTGAAGTAAATTAATTTCCAGGCTTTCATATAACAATAAATTTGTAATACTATTTATGTTTCTTATTTTATTTTAACACAGTATTTACTTTCAAAAAAACACCTTGTAAATAATGAACTTTCAATAAATCAGGAAGAAACATACTGAGAAACCAGAAATTGTCTTGGTTTGTAATAAAGAAAAAGACTGTAACCACACTGAGTGAATAAATAACCACCACATCCACTGTTTCAACGAAGAAAATTAAAAAGAAAGAAAAGACCCTGAAGAATGTGCACCATAATACTACGTATCAATAAAGCAAACTGGAGGAAGAGATGTCGACAGGAAGATAACAAGAAGGGTTTACAAATTTTGTCCAGATTGTCCTCATTAACCATTCATGTAGTTGGAGTGCTTTGAGAACTGTCACAGGGAATGAATACGTGTGATATCATTAAATGTATGCATTTTTTAAAGGAAAAAAATTTTCTTCCATTACCTATTTACTGAGAGAAAACAAACTGAAAATCGTTGTCGCTTGCAAAAGCTGCAGCATCACATATGTCCTGAATGGCAGAAGGTGGTGTCACTGTGCAAACTCTCACTCCAGTGACAAGTAATGGGAGTTTGCTCGGGAATATTTTCTGAATATTTTGGTATAAGGAACACACAATCTCTGGGAGCTTATTATAGTGTTTTGATACAGTTGTGATATATTGCTTTATTACCCCTGTTACCCTTGTTTTTGTGAAAAATCCTTCACAACTGTGGAAAAGTTGAAATATGCTATTAGTTTAGGAAAGCATCTGGTTTCTCATAGGTGACAAACCAAAGGTGCAAAAGCACTGCCACACAGCTGTCACTCTGCTCTCCTCCGCATAGCATCATTGTGTCACTCTTCCATTGCATTCAATGAACCCATACATGACGAACACATAGGCCAACTCTTGATCAGTAAACCTATCCATACTACTTGGTACAACTGTTAATGTACAAATAACACTGCAGCCCTCTTAGATTGTTTGCAGATGGTGCTGTCATTTACCATCACATAAAGTCATCACATTATCAAAATGAATTGCAAAACAATTATATATAAAAACAAAGATGAGGTGACTTACCGAACAAAAGCGCTGGCAGGTCGATAGACACACAAACAAACACAAACATACACACAAAATTCAAGCTTTCGCAACAAACTGTTGCCTCATCAGGAAAGAGGGAAGGAAAGGGGAAGACGAAAGGAAGTGGGTTTTAAGGGAGAGGGTAAGGAGTCATTCCAATCCCGGGAGTGGAAAGACTTACCTTAGGGGGAAAAAAGGACAGGTATACACTCACACACACGCACATATCCATCCACACATACAGACACAAGCAGACATATTTAAAGACAAAGAGTTTGGGCAGAGATGTCAGTCGAGGCAGAAGTGTAGAGGCAAAGAAGTTGTTGAAAGACAGGTGAGGTATGAGTGGCGGCAACTTGAAATTAGCGGAGATTGAGGCCTGGCGGATGACGAGAAGAGAGGATATACTGAAGGGCAAGTTCCCATCTCCGGAGTTCGGATAGGTTGGTGTTGGTGGGAAGTATTCAGATAACCTGGACGGTGTAACACTGTGCCAAGATGTGCTGGCTGTGCACCAAGGCATGTTTAGCCACAGGGTGATCCTCATTACCAACAAACACTGTCTGCCTGTGTCCATTCATGCGAATGGACAGTTTGTTGCTGGTCATTCCCACATAGAATGCATCACAGTGTAGGCAGGTCAGTTGGTAAATCACGTGGGTGCTTTCACACGTGGCTCTGCCTCTGATCGTGTACACCTTCCGGGTTACAGGACTGGAGTAGGTGGTGGTGGGAGGGTGCATGGGACAGGTTTTGCATCGGGGGCGGTTACAAGGATAGGAGCCAGAGGGTAGGGAAGGTGGTTTGGGGATTTCATAGGGATGAACTAACAGGTTACGAAGGTTAGGTGGACGGCGGAAAGACACTGTTGGCGGAGTGGGGAGGATTTCATGAAGGATGGATCTCATTTCAGGGCAGGATTTGAGGAAGTCGTATCCCTGCTGGAGAGCCACATTCAGAGTCTGGTCCAGTCCCGGAAAGTATCCTGTCACAAGTGGGGCACTTTTGTGGTTCTTCTGTGGGGGATTCTGGGTTTGAGGGGACAAGGAAGTGGCTCTGGTTATTTGCTTCTGTACCAGGTCGGGAGGGTAGTTGCAGGATGCGAAAGCTGTTTTCAGGTTGTTGGTGTAATGATTCAGGGATTCCGGACTGGAGCAGATTCGTTTGCCACGAAGACCTAGGCTGTAGGGAAGGGACCGTTTGATGTGGAATGGGTGGCAGCTGTCATAATGGAGGTACTGTTTCTTGTTGGTGGGTTTGATGTGGACGGACGTGTGAAGTTGGCCATTGGACAGGTGGAGGTCAACGTCAAGGAAAGTGGCATGGGATTTGGAGTAGGACCAGGTGAAACTGATGGAACCAAAGGAGTTGAGGTTGGAGAGGAAATTCTGGAGTTCTTCTTCATTGTGAGTCCAGATCATGAAGATGTCATCAATAAATCTGTACCAAACTTTGGGTTGGCAGACTTGGGTAACCAAGAAGGCTTCCTCTAAGCGACCCATGAATAGGTTGGCGTACGAGGGGGCCATCCTGGTGCCCATGGCTGTTCCCTTTAATTGTTGGTATGTCTGGCCTTCAAAAGTGAAGAAGTTGTGGGTCAGGATAAAGCTGGCTGGCTAAGGTGATGAGGAAAGAGGTTTTAGGTAGGGTGGCAGGTGATCGGCGTGAAAGGAAATGCTCCATCGCAGCGAGGCCCTGGACGTGCGGAATATTTGTGTATAAGGACGTGGCATCAATGGTTACAAGGATGGTTTCCGGGGGTAACAGATTGGGTAAGGATTCCAGGCATTCAAGGAAGTGGTTGGTGTCCTTGATGAAGGATGGGAGACTGCATGTAATGGGTTGAAGGTGTTGATCTACGTAGGCAGAGATACGTTCTGTGGGGGCTTGGTAACCAGCTACAATGGGGCGGCCGGGATGATTGGGTTTGTGGATTTTAGGAAGAAGGTAGAAGGTAGGGGTGCGGGGTGTCGGTAGGGTCAGGAAGTTGATGGAGTCAGGTGAAAGGTTTTGCAGGGGGCCTAAGGTTCTGAGGATTCCTTGAAGCTCCGCCTGGACATCGGGAATGGGGTTACCTTGGCAAACTTTGTATGTGGTGTTGTCTGAAAGCTGACACAGTCCCTCAGCCACATACTCCCGACGATCAAGTACCACGGTCGTGGAACCCTTGTCCGCCGGAAGAATGACGATGGATCGGTCAGCCTTCAGATCACGGATAGCCTGGGCTTCAGCAGTGGTGATGTTGGGTGTAGGATTAAGGTTTTTTAAGAAGGATTGAGATGCAAGGCTGGAAGTCAGAAATTCCTGGAAGGTTTGGAGAGGGTGATTTTGAGGAAGAGGAGGTGGGTCCCGCTGTGACGGAGGACGGAACTGTTCCAGGCAGGGTTAAATTTGGATGGTGTCTTGAGGAGTCGGATCATTAGGAGTAGGATTAGGATCATTTTTCTTCGTGGCAAAGTGATACTTCCAGCAGAGAGTACGAGTGTAGGACAGTAAATCTTTGACGAGGGCTGTTTGGTTGAATCTGGGAGTGGGGCTGAAGGTGAGGCCTTTGGATAGGACAGAGGTTTCGGATTGGGAGAGAGGTTTGGAGGAAAGGTTAACTACTGAATTAGGGTGTTGTGGTTCCAGATTGTGTTGATCGGAATTTTGAGGTTTTGGAGGGAGTGGAGCTGGAAGTGGGAGATTGAGTAGATGGGAGAGACTGGGTTTGTGTGCAATGAGAGGAGGTTGAGGTTTGCTGGAAAGGTTGTGAAGGGTGAGTGAGTTGCCTTTCCGGAGGTGGGAAACCAGGAGATTGGATAGTTTATTGAGGTGGAGGGTGGCATGCTGTTCTAACTTGTGGTTGGCCTGTAGGAGGATGCTCTGAACAGCCGGTGTGGATGTGGGAGAGGAAAGATTAAGGACTTTTATTAAGGATAAATAATCCTTCACCTACACATCAACTCAGCCAATGAACACACCCGTCAACTCCTATCCACTCCCTCCAAAACCTCAAAATTCCGATCAACACAATCTGGAACCACAACACCCTAATTCAGTAGTTAACCTTTCCTCCAAACCTCTCTCCCAATCCGAAACCTCTGTCCTATCCAAAGGCCTCACCTTCAGCCCCACTCCCAGATTCAACCAAACAGCCCTCGTCAAAGATTTACTGTCCTACACTCGTACTCTCTGCTGGAAGTATCACTTTGCCACGAAGAAAAATGATCCTAATCCTACTCCTAATGATCCGACTCCTCAAGACACCATCCAAATTGAACCCTGCCTGGAACAGTTTCGTCCTCCGTCACAGCGGGACCCACCTCCTCTTCCTCAAAATCACCCTCTCCAAACCTTCCAGGAATTTCTGACTTCCAGCCTTGCATCTCAATCCTTCTTAAAAAAAACCTTAATGCTACACCCAACATCACCACTGCTGAAGCCCAGGCTATCCGTGATCTGAAGGCTGACCGATCCATCGTCATTCTTCCGGCAGACAAGGGTTCCACGACCGTGGTACTTGATCGTCGGGAGTATGTGGCTGAGGGACTGTGTCAGCTTTCAGACAACACCACATACAAAGTTTGCCAAGGTAACCCCATTCCCGATGTCCAGGCGGAGCTTCAAGGAATCCTCAGAACCTTAGGCCCCCTGCAAAACCTTTCACCTGACTCCATCAACTTCCTGACCCTACCGACACCCCGCACCCCTACCTTCTACCTTCTTCCTAAAATCCACAAACCCAATCATCCCGGCCGCCCCATTGTAGCTGGTTACCAAGCCCCCACAGAACATATCTCTGCCTACGTAGATCAACACCTTCAACCCATTACATGCAGTCTCCCATCCTTCATCAAGGACACCAACCACTTCCTTGAATGCCTGGAATCCTTACCCAATCTGTTACCCCCGGAAACCATCCTTGTAACCATTGATGCCACGTCCTTATACACAAATATTCCGCACGTCCAGGGCCTCGCTGCGATGGAGCATTTCCTTTCACGCCGATCACCTGCCACCCTACCTAAAACCTCTTTCCTCATCACCTTAGCCGGCTTCATCCTAACCCACAACTTCTTCACTTTTGAGGGCCAGACATACCAACAATTAAAGGGAACAGCCATGGGCACCAGGCTGGCCCCCTCATACGCCAACCTATTCATGGGTCGCTTAGAGGAAGCCTTCTTGGTTACCCAAGTCTGCCAACCCAAAGTTTGGTACAGATTTATTGATGACATCTTCATGATCTGGACTCACAGTGAAGAAGAACTCCAGAATTTCCTCTCCAACCTCAACTCCTTTGGTTCCATCAGTTTCACCTGGTCCTACTCCAAATCCCATGCCACTTTCCTTGACGTTGACCTCCACCTGTCCAATGGCCAACTTCACACGTCCGTCCACATCAAACCCACCAACAAGAAACAGTACCTCCATTATGACAGCTGCCACCCATTCCACATCAAACGGTCCCTTCCCTACAGCTTAGGTCTTCGTGGCAAACGAATCTGCTCCAGTCCGGAATCCCTGAATCATTACACCAACAACCTGAAAACAGCTTTCGCATCCCGCAACTACCCTCCCGACCTGGTACAGAAGCAAATAACCAGAGCCACTTCCTTGTCCCCTCAAACCCAGAATCCCCCACAGAAGAACCACAAAAGTGCCCCACTTGTGACAGGATACTTTCCGGGACTGGACCAGACTCTGAATGTGGCTCTCCAGCAGGGATACGACTTCCTCAAATCCTGCCCTGAAATGAGATCCATCCTTCATGAAATCCTCCCCACTCCGCCAACAGTGTCTTTCCGCCGTCCACCTAACCTTCGTAACCTGTTAGTTCATCCCTATGAAATCCCCAAACCACCTTCCCTACCCTCTGGCTCCTATCCTTGTAACCACCCCCGATGCAAAACCTGTCCCATGCACCCTCCCACCACCACCTACTCCAGTCCTGTAACCCGGAAGGTGTACACGATCAGAGGCAGAGCCACGTGTGAAAGCACCCACGTGATTTACCAACTGACCTGCCTACACTGTGATGCATTCTATGTGGGAATGACCAGCAACAAATTGTCCATTCGCATGAATGGACACAGGCAGACAGTGTTTGTTGGTAATGAGGATCACCCTGTGGCTAAACATGCCTTGGTGCACAGCCAGCACTTCTTGGCACAGTGTTACACCGTCCGGGTTATCTGGATACTTCCCACCAACACCAACCTATCCGAACTCCGGAGATGGGAACTTGCCCTTCAGTATATCCTCTCTTCTCGTCATCCGCCAGGCCTCAATCTCCGCTAATTTCAAGTTGCCGCCACTCATACCTCACCTGTCTTTCAACAACTTCTTTGCCTCTACACTTCTGCCTCGACTGACATCTCTGCCCAAACTCTTTGTCTTTAAATATGTCTGCTTGTGTCTGTATGTGTGGATGGATATGTGCGTGTGTGCGAGTGTATACCTGTCCTTTTTTCCCCCTAAGGTAAGTCTTTCCGCTCTCGGGATTGGAATGACTCCTTACCCTCTCCCTTAAAACCCACTTCCTTTCGTCTTCCCCTTTCCTTCCCTCTTTCCTGATGAGGCAACAGTTTGTTGCGAAAGCTTGAATTTTGTGTGTATGTTTGTGTTTGTTTGTGTGTCTATCGACCTGCCAGCGCTTTTGTTCGGTAAGTCACCTCATCTTTGTTTTTATATATAATTTTTCCCACGTGGAATGTTTCCTTCCATTATATTGAATTGCAAAACAATTTAGACATGATATCTGTATGGTGCAAAAAGTGACAACTGACTCCAAATCATGAAAATTGTGAAGTCATCTGCTCAGCTAAATGTCAGTTACATGATAAATCACACAAATCTAAAGGCTGTGAACTCAGCTAAGTACTTGGGGATTACAATTATGAGTGAACTCAGCTAGTACTTGTGGCTTACAATCATGAGTAACTTAAGTTGGAACAATCACACAGATAATGTTATGGGGAAAGCAAACCAAAGACTGAAATTCATCGGCAGAACACTTAGAAAATGTAATGGGTCTCTTAAAGAGACTGCTTACACCTTGCCTGTCTGTCCTATTCTGAAGTATTACTGTGCAGTGTGTGATCCACTCATGAAATAGAAGAGAGAGTGCCATAGATATGATACACAAATTGGGATGGCAGTCATTAAAACAAAGGCATTTTTTGCTGCGGCAAGACCCTTTTTCTTTTAACAAGAGTGTGAAAATATTTTGTTGGCACCCATCTACATAGGGAGAAATAATCATCATAATAAAATAAGAAAAATCTGAGTTCACATGGACAGACTTAAGCATTCGTTTTTCCCGCACACTGTTCGAGAGCAGAACGGTAGAGAAGTAGCTTAATGGTCGTTTGATATACCCTCTGCCGGGCACTTAATTATGAAGAGCAGAGTAATTACGTAGATGTTGAAATGATGAAGTTTGTCTCCAACCAACATGCACAGGACATACGAGAAGTTTTCAGTATAACACAGAGATAAATTTGGGTAAGAAGTCAAACAAAACGTAATTACTCTGTTTCACTGGAGACCACAGGTGTCTCATACCAATATACTCGAGAATCACCCTGAACAACATTTTAAATTCTGTCTAGAGTTTCGATCCACCCAGAATGGCTGACACCGTCAATGTGTTAAGAAAACTATCTAATGTTTGAACTTGTGCGGCATTTACACTTCAGAGTGTAAGCCTGTTGAGCTCTGCCAAAGCTATCAGGATGTGCTACTGCCTGTAGTTTCTGCCAGTCACAAATGGCAAGACTTGGTGGTGTGGGAGGAAAGGCAGAAACAGTGGCTCTCTGTTGAAACAGTGGCTCTCTGTTGTTGACACCACTGGTAAACAGGATATCTCTGTAAGGCTCGTATATTCAAACGGTGGAACCAAAATGTCACTGTTGTTTAAACGGTCGCCCATTACAGTTGACAGCCACGGAGTACAACTTGTTCTGTTGCAGAGCATCTATTTTATCCATGGCAGAGTAACAAAACTGATACAAGCAATGAATTCCTTGGCCATTGTGTCTGTATAACATCTGCGCCTATTACAAAGTTGCTCCTAAGTTCACTAAAACAAAACTATCAGCAACAGAATGTAAGAATGTACTCGATGTGTTTTGTAATGCATTTAAACATTGAAGAGGACATCACTGCAGCAATAAGAAAGCCTTACTTGGTAACAGAATTAAGCCAAATTGCATAAATACAGCTGACTACAAAGACTTACATAGTCCAGTACTAAAAACATTGTAAAGAAAGCCACTTCATTCACTAAGATCTCTTCAGGGAGTCTAAAATGATGTGTGAAGTTCAAAAGGTTAAATTACTGTTAAAGATGAACCGGTACATAACCACAATTAAAACAACAATTTTATTATTATTACAAATCAATTACAAGATAAGTATTTTTCAGCTGATTTGACAATATTTTACCAAAACTGTCTGTTTTTACAGTGTTCTCTACAATCAATCACCTTTTTACCTTTCTTTTTTCTTTTAATTGAGCCCTTTACCACACTATCTAAAACTCTCATTCTTGGCTGTCCTTGAGTTTTCCCGTCTGAAAATTTTTGTATGATAGTCTTGATGAACCTGTCTTCTTATTATCTCTTAGCACAATCAATCACTTACCTCTTTTAACTTTTCTTTTTTCAATAATGTGAAGTTCTTTAAAAGGCTCGCATTGTTCAATGTGTTTTTCAGATCTGACGTTCTTCACTGAGAGTATCCTTACCCGCTTTTTGTGTATTTACACTGATTAAGAAATGAAATAAAAATTTGTAATTTCTGCCTTTATCCACCTCTAACTGAAATTACACCTAATAGAAACATGTACTTACTGTTCCAATAACAGCTGCAGCCTTGCAGACACCGATGACAACTGCCTGGTGAAGTAGATCATCCTCAAGAGGATGTGTACGTGCCAGTTCAAGAAACGTTGCTAACAGCCATTGGAACTGAGCTCGTTCAGTGAACAGATCTGAGAGGCACAACGATGACCTTACAGCTTCTCCGATCAGCCTTAATGCAGTTCCAGACTGTTACCATGAAAAATATAAAAAGAAGTGATTGCAACAACAAAACACAAAAGTTCATGAAATTTCAATCTATATATGACACTGTGACAAAATACAAACACTATGAAGTATTAATACATGGATGGAGTCAATACAAATAAGCATGATCAGCAGAGTACTTGTTGAATGTACAAGAAGGTGGAGGCTCTTATGTCAAATGAGGAGAGATATTTGGAAAACCTTTTGTTGTTTTCACCTTCCCAGATTCAGGAGAGGTTTCAGCAGAGTTTCTCATGACCAAGTGAGTTTATGACAAAAAAAATCATCATCATTTGCTATCTAAGTTTGACAAACATATTTCTGTGGGCAACTGATAGTTAATAAGACCTCAAATATCTATGAACCTTCCGATTAGTTATTGAGGTATTTACATGATAATTCAAAGAGGCTGTGATATTGTGAAGTGTCAGCTGTTTGAATACCTAGATCACTGAATACAGAGCAGAAAGCGGCACATACTGGAATTTTGCACACACTTCTCATGAGGTTCGCAGCAAAAGTTGAGTCTTCATAACAAAAATCATCATGTGCAATGACAACATTATTTGCCTCAATGGATGGCATCAGTATGGGGTGGTGGAGATGTGGACTGGATGCACTTGCAATTGTCTGGTGAGATGACCTTTTTTACAATGTTCTGCACACAGCAAATGCATTTTGCTGATTAGTTTCCCCACAGGAATTACTTACTACTGAGGTGCTTCTTCACTTTATGTTTAGCACTTGGCCACTATGCCATGATCAGTAAAAACAACAATATGGGAATTGTTAATCTGTCTTGGTGCAAAACACTTTTTGTTATTTACTTACTGGAGAAAGTGTTTTCCATCGAGGCAGATTCACAATTCCCCTATTGTTGCTTTTCTGCGCAAATACGGACCTAAAGGAAGAGTTCCAAGATGAAGTACCTGGATCAGCAAAAGTTGGTTCTCTGTTACCAAACAGTACAAAAGCTCAGTTCTAAGTGTTTACACATGAAACTGTTATTTGGGAGAACATTTTCTGACATGTTAAAGGACTTCTTGAAGCTTGTAACAATGTTCTTTTGGCATTCTGCTTTTACTTCGATAATTGGAAGTAGCAAACCTATGGAGTACATTTGTATAAATAAGTGTCGTGTTCTCTCCGACATGTATGACAGAACAGACACTACTCGTGATGAAATGGCTAGAGCATTTGTAGTTTCGCAGAATAAACATATACAACCGGAACAGTAGCATAAAGAAACAATTGCATTACATGTGCAGAAGTATTAAGAGTCCCATATAATACTTTCATGCACAATAAAGAAAGAAAACTGTCTTCATTGGGGTACGAACCCAGGACCCTTGGTACGACAGCCTAATGCTCTATCAACTTCCCCGCAGAAGCTTTCCATATTAGTTATTCACTGTAATTCTTTTCCTATGCTAAATAGCTCTGGTGCTACTTTTAATGTTTATGTCTGTTCTGCTGGATGACAGCACATAGCACAAACTAAATCGGAGTTTCAGTTGATACTCTATTTACGTACAACATTTCGTACTGATCTGAGTGTCTGATATCTGGAGGCTTGGGAGTTAGCACTGCCCAGGAGCATGACACAGAACTCGCCTGCTTCCACCTGGACAACATTACCAGACTCCGACTTCAATGTACGCCACCTCCCAGCTCAGACAACAGTATCAATTCACCAGCCCACCATGCCCATTCCTACCTGCTGCCTTCCACAAGGCTGCATTCAACTGGTTGCATAACATGACGCACCCCATGTGCGCAGATCTGCCAATCTAGTGAGGCAGCATATTTCATTTCCAGGTATACACAGGGACTGCAAGATCTGGGTCCGCACCTGCCTTGCCAGTCAGCATGCCAAGGTTGGCTGCCACGTGCACACCCCCATCGCTGCCTTTCCAGACGTCACACAAATCTTCACCCACATTCACTGGCACCTCATCAGCCCTCTGTCTCCTTCTGATGGCTGCCACTACCTCCTTACCACAGTGGACAAGTTCACCCACTGGCCTAAGGCAACACTAATGTGCAACGTCACCACCACCACCACCACGGTAGCCACTGGATTTCTCTCCACATGGATTGCACTTTTTGGCTCTCCACGCCATATCACTGTGGACCACTGACACCAGTTTACATCAACACTTTTTCGTGTGCTAACAGACCTCTGTGGCACTGACCCCCAACTGACATCGAGCTACCATCCAGCCGCCAACAGCACAGTGGAACTGCTCCACTGCACTCTGAAGGCTGCTCTCCCCTGCCACAATAGATGGACCATTGCCCTACCACTGGTCACATACGAGGCTGACCTTGATGTGTCTGCTGCCGACTTTGTTCGCAGCTAGCCAATCACCATCCCAGGTGACTTCCTGCGGCCTGCCCACCTGCCCGAAGATGAAATCATCTCCAAGTTCGTTGCCCCCTTGTAGTAGCAAATGGCTCACCTGTGACCCATCCCATTCCAGCACCACAACAAACACAGGGAATTCATTCATGGAAACCTGGCATCAAGTAAACACATTATGCTGAACAGCCTCCGCTTTGCCTGCACTACCTTGCCCCCACCAGTTTCTGTAGTGGGACTACAAGACATCTCCACAGCACCCCTACCAGCGTTTTGATCAGCAGGTTCAAGCCTGCCTGTACACTGGCCAATACCACACCACCCATCTTGACCACCAACCTCATCAACACCCTGCAGATGTACACTGCCACCAGTACCGTGACTGGTGCAACCACCGCCGACAGCGATCCATGGATCCCAGCCACTGAAGCTCCCTTGATGCTTGCCTACCACACTACAACTGAAGGAACCGTGGCAAACCCACCATGCTATGTTAGCACCGCCCCCGACTCACTGGGCGTTGACAACACAGGCGCCAGCCCACTCCCCCACAATGTGGAGGATGCCCATGCCGATGCCCGTGCCCATGCCCCAGTGCCGCGTATGCCCGATGCAGTGAATTCCCCTCTGATGCTGTCAACAGCCAGCTATGCCACCGCCGCCATATTGCATTCCCCACCAATTCGACAACAGCGTTATTTCAAGTGCTCCCAACACCGTGCCCCAGAGCTGCTGCCACCTTCCTCACACCAGAACCACCAGTGATTCACACACGCGCGCACGCGCGCCCACACACACACACACACACACACACACACACACACACACACACACAGAGTCCTATGCATGTGCTTTCAGCTGTCAAACATAGCCACCATGCTCTTGACCTCTCCTTGCACCCAACCACAATGACGCTGCACCCTAGCCTCCACAGCTGCATGCTGTCAACAATGTCCAGTACCTGCCCGCCCCTGCACACACAGCACTGGACACAGGCTCAGAGCGACCCAGCCCTGCTCCCCCTCACTCCATGCACTGGCAGTGTACTCATCGGTTGTGTCGGCTGCCAGTACTGCACTGCTGCTGGCTGTCACACAGTGGACCAGCACTACTGACTGCCGGCAATCCTGCACATTTGACATTTGGCGCCCTGAAGACCAGTGCCAGCTCCCATTGTGTGACCAGCAACCTCAGCATCGATGCCACCACCCAAATTCTCACTGTGGGTCAGAGTAACGCCCCTACCAATACAATCCTCCACTGTCACCACCTCACTCTCTACCCAAACTCTGCTCTTTGCAGAGAGGGGGAACTGCGTGGTGACCTTTCATCACAAGCTGTCTTAGCAGGTGTGTTCACCCCTAGCTCGCAACAGCCATCTGCTACGGCAGTGAGTTTCTCCCTTCATGTGTTACCTCCAACTCAAGCTGTCGAACCTGCCAGGTGACCAGATACCTCAATTGTACGGTCACTGGCTATCGGTAGAGAAAAACAGTTTGGTCCATAGTAATGCTTACTCCGATCTAGCCTCAACCAGTCCGCATCTTCTCCTTACGGTTTCAACATCAGTTCCTGCTCAGCACCCATGCTGCTACAGATATACATTGTGGCAACAAGTACCGTGAGGTTTCAAGAGACACCTATGTCACGCTGGCTGCAACCCTGCTATGCAGCTGGGTTTGTAAATGGTGTTTCATCCAACATTTTCTGCCAAGGACTATTAATTCTGTGCCTCATGTCGGAATATCGTTGTGCTGGTGAAACTCCGAGGCGAGACTCCCACCTTGCTCAGCATCCGCATTTTCTACTGTGTCGCACCTTTTTCCACTGACAACATGCCGGTGAGTGACTTTGTCCAGAACTTATAATTTTGAGACTATTTCATGTGTTTCTTCACAGTTGGGTAGTCGGTAATTATACTTGTTTCTTGACCACATGTGAGCATTGTTCTCGGTACAGTGCCTACCACACCTTGCCCTACTATTTGGTAGCCATATTATAAGTTAGGTAAGGAAACATTACAACAACATGTAAAGATTAATAGCTAAATCTCTACAAATAGACTGTCTCTGAATTAATATAAAATGCAATACATGCAATTCAGTACATTAGAAATTATGCAACAAGAAAAATCAACAAGTTAAACAGAATACTCTAAATTCTAAGGTGTTACGTACCATGAAGAACCTCAACTGGAAGTTACATTTTACACATTTTCTTAAATATCTAACCTCTGCTAGTTTTGCTTACAGATAAAATTAATTTTGGAGATGTCAAAAAGTTGACTTACTTTTCAAATTTCCACTTGCTAATGTCTCATTACATTACATTCTGGAATAATTTGTCACTGAGGAATATCGTATTTGTAGCACAGAGGTGTGTAATATGGATAATATAGTGTGTTCACTCTAGAACATCTTGTAGACAGCTTATTAAAAAAGTTACGTATACAGACGACTCCCTCACAATAAATTTACTTCTGTATGAAATTTGTTGTTAACAGTCAATCACAGTAACATTTGTAAATATAATATTGGAAGAAGAAGTGATTTCCACTAGCTATCATTCAGCCATAGTATGGCACAGAGGGGAGTCGTCAGGTATCCAACCAAAACCATCTCTGACCACCTATCTAGTGATGTAAGGACTCTAATGGATAAAGAAATTAACTTTAAGCACACTCTGAAATTGTATCTGCTTGACAACCCTTCTACTTACATGTGATGACTTTGACATAGATGTAAGAACTCGTGACAGTTTTGCATTGCATTTAAGGTATACATAGCCATAAATTAAATAAATTTTTACCAATGTACAAGATTTGCATCAACTACTTCAACATGTATTGATAACATTGTAAGTAGTTATAATTACAGTCTAAAAGAAAAATTTACTCTAAATTTAAAAGTATAAGATTATGCATTACTATGTGTATCACACAATAAATTTAATTCAGCCCGCACAACAAACAAAAAGATGTAGGAGCGTCAGTCACAAAAATGTGGAGGTATTTACGACGGTGGTTTGAAAAGTTCTTGGAATCACCAAGAGAGGTCAGCGTTAGCACAATGAGTTGTTCACATGACATTCATTGGACTGTTGCCTGTACACACGTGCTACATCAGTGCTCTTGGAAGAGAGCTCTGGCAGTGACGTGGCTCTTGTATTTGTAACAGTACAGGCTGAGTCTCATAAAAATAGATAATGGGTAAGAGTGTCTAGCATTAACAGGAAGAACTGTATATGGAGGCAAAAGTTAATTGAAACTTGAATTTCTTCAATATGTAAGCACTTTCAACAATATCTATATAAAGTTAAACCACTAAACCATACTGCAAACAAGAGCTTCATTTCAAATGCAAAATGCTCCTCTAAACTAATGGTAAATGGTAGACCTGTTACAGATCTCAGAGCCAAATGTGAATCCCTCAATGACTGCTTCATAAATAATGATAAAATCCATGACTGCTCACCAACAAGTACAAATTCTAGAACAACAGCAAGAAGCTCAGGATTTAAGTTTTCCCATGTTTCAGACTCTGTTGTTATGAAAATCACAATTGCCCTATAAAATGTAAACTCATTGTTTGGGATGAGGTAGCTTCTAGAATAAGATGAGGTATCTTCTAGAATAATAAAAATAGTCTGTCACAGTATTGCACAACCACTATTTCTCACAAATAACTAGTCTTTTGATGAGGGATGTTTTCCAGATTAAATAAAATATGCTGAAGTTTGGCTGACTGATAAAAAAGGCAAAGAAAATGAAATGGGAAAAATATATCAGTCTCATTGTTACCCAGTTTTCTCAAATATATTTGAAAGAGAAAATTGTGATCAAACAGAAAACTTTAATTCATCCCGTACTATTGTTTTATGCAACCAGTATGGTTCCAGGAAAGGCTGCAGAACAACCAATGCAAGAAATGAATTGGTAACAAAAGTTAGATGATGTCTTAATAATAAGTATGTGTATCAGGTATCTTTTGTGAGCTTATCAAAGCATTTGATACTGTAAATCATGACCAGCTTCACTGAAGAACAACAATTATGAGTTGTAAGGAAGATTTATTAGTTGGATGACATCATACTAAGTGAAAAGAAAACAGAGTGCTTACTAATAACAGTCACAAGAAATTCCTCTCTGGCTGGAAGTGCACACACATACACACACGCACACACTTGGGCATTCCACAAGGTTCAATATTGGGGCCACTAGTATTTTTTGAATTATGTGAACTACATGCCATGTAAGGTTCAATCGGATCCCATCCTCTATGCAGATGACTCAACAGCAATAGCCTACTGCAAGACCGACAAAGACTAAATCCACCATACAGAGCACACACTTAGGCTGTGGTCACAGAGGTAGTGACATCAGTGGATTCTGCCACTGACTGACATCTGCCAAAGATGGCTGAGTGTTTCAGATCAGTAAGCCATCACACTAACAGTCACAATGCGGCCAATCCCATCCAGAAAACAACTGGTGAAATTCAAAACGGGTTGTTTTCTTCAGTTCAAGTTGGCCAATGTTATGTGAAAAACTGATAAATTTAGTCGAAGAAACAAGGACTTTTTGGCATCCTGAGCATGGAAAATATAAAACTGCGATATAGCTTGGAATCTATGGACTGAAGTTGCAGCTTTATTGGAACACAAGAGGACAAAATCTTTATCATGAAATATAAGTATAAATTATAACCTCAAAAAAAAAAATTTGTTCAAGGGAGACAAGGGACATATCTTATGTTTAAAGTTACTCTAGTAGATCTTTTTTTGGGTATGGCAGGTGGGCATTAGCTGTTTACAAATTATTATTACTGATTACTGGTGTTTTTATGCCTGTAGGGTGGTGATTCTGTTACATAATGTGGTTTGCAAATGTGGTGTATGTGTTTCCACTTTTCAGGGCTTTAAATGTTCAGAGTACCTGATTTTAAAATTTATGTTTGTCTTTCAAACATATGCTGAATGACAGTCACTGAAGGTTAATAAAAATACATCTGTTTTGAAGAATTTATCTGCAGTTGTGCAGAGAGTTTGTAATCTTGCTTTTCAATGCAACTGTGAATCATTGAGAGTATGTAATAGAACATTCCTCCTTGCATCTCATACATTTGTAAAACTTGTCTAGTTATTCCAGTAACTGAGGAAAGAGTGTACAGTGCTTTCCATGTTCTTTTCAAGACAGATATAGCTCATTCATTGTCTTTCTAATAGCCAAAGCTGTAATGCAAAGGTGTTGTGGTATCTATCCTGTCCAAGGATGTTGAACTCTAACCTCCTTGATCACACCAAAAACTTATCAAGGAGATTGACTGCACTGTCACCAAGCTGTTGGCTGATGTTTGATACTACTGGGCAACATGTGACGATGGCGTCTGATGACTCTTATCAGTGCTAGGGTGAATACAGCCTAAGGGAAGTACAGGCATGGGTCAAAAATAATAAATTTGAAATTAAACTTTGCAAAAACAAAACTAGTTAATTTCGCCACAAAACAATCTGTCCAACATATAAGTGGAATACTACGTATGGACCAAAAATTGGACATTGCAAACTGTGCCAAATTCCTTAGCATAGTAGTGAATAAATGTATATTGTGGAGTAATCATGTGGATAGCATACTGAGTTGACTGAACAATTTCATTCATGTCACTGGCATCATAACTGATCTTGCTTTAAAAACACTGTAACTAAGCATATTTTGTTCCAGTCATTAAGTGTAGTATAATTTCTGTGGGTCTGAGAAAACTGATCTATTCAAAGCTTTCGACTACAGACAACGGTCATCCAATCCATGGTGGGAACTAAAAAGTAATAACACTTCAAACCTTTGTGTGGTAAGCTAAATCCAATGTTCATTCCAGTTGTATACATGAGAGCCTAATTTTCACAAAGAGAAACCCACACCATCCTGAGGGTAGCTGTTTCTTTCATCTTTACGAGACTAGACACAGACAGTTACATGTTACATAACCGCAGACTAAAACTACACAAAAAAACTCCATATTACATAGGCATGAAATTAATAAATAAAATTTGGAATGGGAACTGTGACTCAAATCTAAAAAAATAGTGAAGGAAACTTGGAAAAATATTTGGAAAGCAAATGCTACTATAGTTTAGAAGATTTCTTGAATGATAACCATGTAAAATAGTGTGTTTATAGTAAAACCATATGTATTATACCCTGAGGCTAATTTATTAATGATAACCATGTACAATAATAACTGAAGAAGCAACAACATGTGTACCATAACCTTAGATTAAATGTATTGTTCTCCAAGTAGTGTTAGAATTGACAAGTCACCTAGGTCACAATCTTTGATTGTATGAGTCGTGTTATGTCATAATAATGATTTCATTTGATTTGATACTCCACATGAGAATTTTTAACAGTTTAGTAGTATGGTGTGTGTGTGTGTGTGTGTGTGTGTGTGTGTGTGTGTGTGTGGTGGGGAAGAGATAGAATGTAGTTCATTATAAATCATTGTACGTGAGAAACAAATCCTTAAGAAATCATGCAAACAGTTAATATCTTCAGCCTTCCATATTTTGTCACTGAAAGAGTGCCCTATAACAGTAAAACTGATTCGTTTCACATCATACGTCAACATTATGAGTACATGAACGAAGAATACGTTACACCTGCACTATTCAGAGAAGCTGGTATTGCTGGGAACAATTCAGATACATGGGCTTTGAAGCAGTCACTGATGTCAAGCACATCAAGATAGGTAGCATTCTCAGCAACTGGGTGGTCCAGTTGCCCCTTCGCCAGTTTGACAGTGGCCATTCAAGCTGACAGTCAGTTTGTTTGTGGTCATACCCACGCAGAATGGGGCACAGTGGTTGCAGCTAAATTGGTAAATCACATGGCTGCTTTCACAGGTGGTCCTGCGTTTGATAGGTTAGGAGGTGCCTGTGACAGGACTGGAGTAAGTGGCAGTGGGAGAATGTAAGGAACAGGTGTTTGCATCTGGGTCTATTGCAGGGATATGAGCTGTGGGGGCAAAGGATTGAGAGCAGTGTTGGAATCTAACAGTGTTTTAATTGTGCCCGTCTGCCACTCAATGCTTCCTCCATGTGGTAAAAGAGAAGCAAACTACCGTTTTCAAATTGTTGTTATTTGATCCCGCATTTTCTATATCACAAGTAAATCAATTAGACCTGCTCATGTACATAACAAGGACATCTTTCACTTCATTGTTGGGAGGTAGTTTGAAGTTCTTACTTTTTGATAATAACAGCTGCAATATAAAGGCAGATAAAAATTATACATACAATAGCATCTGAACGGGACCAAAATTTATACGCAAACAATAATATTTGCTTTAAAGAAACACATAGCCATTTGACTGTTTCATTGTTTATTTAAGTTCCACCCAGGCTTCAGCCTTTTATGCCATTTTCAAGCACATGATTATATGTCTTTAACTTACACTATGTGATCAAAAGTATCAGGACAACTGGTTGAAAATGACTTACAATTTGTGGCACCCTCTACTGGTAATGCTGGAATTCAACATGGTGTTGGGCCACCCTTAGCCTTGGTGACAGCTTCCACTCTCGCAGGCAAATGTTCAATCACGTACTGAAAGGTTTCTTGGGGAATGGCAGCCCATTCTTCACGGAGTGCTGCACTGAGGAGAGGTATCAATGTGGGTCAGTGAAGCCTGGCACGAAGTCAGCATTCCAAAACATTCCAAAGGTGTTCTACAGGATTCAGGTCAGGACCCTGTGCAAGCCAGTCCATTACAAGGATGTTATTGTCGTGTAATCCCTCCACCATAGGCCATGCATCATGAACAGGTGCTCAATCATGTTGGAAGATACAATCGCCATCCCTGAATTGCTCTTCAACAATAGGAAGCAAGAAGGTGCTTAAAACATCAGTGTAGGCATGTGCTGTGATAGTGCCATGCAAAACAACAAGGGCGTACAAGCCCCCTCCATGACCACACCATAATACCACCTGCTCCGAATTTTACTGTTGGCACTACACATGCTGGCAGATGACATTCACCGGGCATTCGCCATACCCACACCTTGCCATCAGATCGCCACATTGTGTACCATGATTCGTCACACCACATAACGTTTTTCCACTGTTCAATCGTCCAATGTTTACACTCCTTACATCAAGTGGGGCATCATTTGGCATTTACTGGCATGCTGTGTGGCTTATGAGCAGCCGCTCGACAATGAAATCCAAGTTTCCTCACCTCTTGCCTAACTGCCAAAGTACTTGCAGTGGATCCTAATGCAGTTTGGAATTTCTGTGTGGTGGTCTGGATAGATGTCTGCCTATTACACAGTAAGACCCTGTTCAACTGTCTGCGATCTATCAGTCAACAGACGAGGTCGACCTGTACGCTTTTGTGCTGTATGTGTCCCTTCACAATTCCACTTCACTATCACATCGGAAACAGTGGAGCTAGGGATGTTTAGGAGTGTGGAAATCTCACATATAGACGTATGAAACACGTGACACGCAATCACTTGACCACGTTTGAAGCCTGTGAGTTCCACGGAGCACCACATTCTGCTCTCTCATGAAGTCTAATGACAGTGAGGTCGCTGATATGGAGTACCAGACAGTAGGTGGTGGCACAATGCACCTAACATGAAAAATGTATGTTTTGGGGGTGTCCAGATACTTCTGAGCACATGGTGCATATTATAAGACACTTGACATGTCAAGATCAAAGTTGGCTATAAATTAAAAAAATATTGGTCCCCACAAAAAGCCTGATATAAAACCACCGTCTTATAACAGGTCAGTAAGTAACTGTGCAAGCACGTCATATTTAGCAAAAATAGGCTTAAATTGGTAAATAAAAGATGAGCACATGTCCTTAAAATGTACTGGTAGTGTGTTCCTTTATAAAATATTGTATGACTGTTGCTCAGCAACATCAAAAACTGTTTAATGATACTTGTGTAAACAATTAGAACACTATTAGTTTTATTTATGAAATGGACCCAGTCTGACATCTTTAACTACATGTTACATGGATGTTATTTTTTCTGTCCATAATGAACATTATTCTTAGAAAATGCATAATTTATTTCATTCTCTAACTTGCAAGATTTTTTAGGTACTTGTGTACATGTAACACATGCAAATGACCTATTTATTTATGTTTTTCACATCCCAACCCTCATTTACATCACTATTTCAAAGCTAAGTTTTTCAATTTCATAAGGTCTTCAAAATTGCATTGTGAATCTCCTTTTTTCTCTATGAGTCCACAGTAATAATTGGCTTTGATTCACCAGCCTTCTTTTGATACCTTTCTCCTAGTCTCCTAGTTTCCTTCCCCCCCCCCCCCCCCCCCCCCCCCTATCCTTTCAACTAAATCACACAATTCAGAGTCCATGCAAACTGCACGTCTCACTGCACTGGCCTGATTGTGTGAAATGATTCACAGGTCAGAGAAAGATAAGGGTGTTAACCACTGACTGGGACATACCTCAAGAAGCAACATTTTCTGCAATCTGTCTTTTCTATCTCTGAAAAAATACTGCTCCATTTATATACATGTAATAGTCAAAATTATTTAAAACAACAAATCAGTTAACTAAACACTCATAATTATAACTGCAGCAATTATGTAATGAACTATGTGACAGAGAACTGTCAGAAGCTATTCAAAGGTGTTGTCAGATTATGCAAGGTGCTGTACTGTGTAACTTCTTTTTGTTCTGCAATTTTCAAAAACCAACTGTTAATTCTACTGAATGATTGAACATTGATGATACATTATTACTGAAATCAGTACCTTCAAAAACTTTTCACTGAGTGAACATAAGTGAAAGAACAATGTATCAAACAAATTAGTCATTGTCAAATAATAAATTTATTCTCAGAAAGAGGCGATTAAAATATTTCATGCAGATTACATACTTGCGGAGCTGTCCACTGTGTATACAGGTCAAGAAGAAAATGTAGGCAAGATGTAAGATCAAGGCCACTTGCTGCTAAGCACTGCTCTCGTTCAAGACATTTTGTAGATACTGCAATCAAAATTAGAGACCACTTGGCACTTTTTCATATTACGCATTCATAATTACAATCACAATAAATATAGCTTCTGATTGAGATGTACAATATGACACAGATCATCAGAGGCTATCCAAAGGCATTGTCAAGATAACGGAGAAAGCCAGCTACAACTGAAAAAAGTAGCATACTGTGTAGCTTATTTGTGCAGAAGTAAGTAAAAACAGTTTGGGTGATAAATTGCTGGTTTTTATTACATAAAGAATGGTTGAAATTTTTGCTAAGCATAATGTATCCTATTGAGAGTGAAAGAGATCATTCACCAAATAGCAGAAGTGTTGAGTTGTCGACAGGCATGCACGCACACACACACGCGCTCACACACACACACACACACACACACACACACACACACACCTGTCCCCTTACATAATGCCAGCTGGACATACAATGTTCGGATTGGATTTCAGTGATTGGACCAGGGTGGGATGGTGGTTGTATCAGGTGGGGTGGGTAGAGGTAGAGAGAGGTGGAAGGCAGGAAGAGGGGTGGGTTGTGGTGGGTAGCTAGCAGCTTGGAGGGAGGCCATCAGTTTGCTGGCTAGGAATGTAGGACGGAGGGGGGTGGCAGATGTGCAGCCTAGGCATGTGATGTATGGGTGCCAGAGCTAGTGGGGAGCTGCACATGATGAACGTCACATGCAGGCATGAACTGCGAGGTAATAACAGGCAAAGGTGAAACCACTGGGTGAGGGTGTGGGGACAGTGGGTTAATGGAGACTGATGCCAGGAGGATTATAGGAGGATAACTCCCATCTACATAGTTCAGAAAAGCTGTTGGTGGATGGAACAACCCAGATGGCGCAGGTTGTGATGAAGCACCCATTGAAATCAAGTGTGTTGTCCTCAGCTACATGTTGTACCACTTGCTAGTCAACATTGCTCTTGGCCACAGTTTGGCCATGGCGAGTCATTCTCATGGACAAAACTGTTGTGCAGTGATTGCAGCAGGGCTGGCAAACAACATTCCTGCTGCTACAAGTCACTACTTCAGATGGGTTGGGACAAGCCTGTGACATGCCATGAGTAGGACCTGATGGGTTGGGAGTGGGACTGGCATAGGGATGGACTAAGTTGTTGTGTAGGTTGGGTGGATGGCAAAATATCTCTTTATAAGGAGAAGGAAGGAACTACTACTTCTACTTCTACTTCTACATCTACAACTACACAATTACTCTGCTATTCACAATAATGTGCCTGGCAGAGGGTTCAATGAATCACCTTCAAGCTGTATCTCTACTGTTCCATTCTCGACGGCAGGTGGGAAAAACTAGCACTAAAATTTTTCTGAGCGAGCCCTGATTGCCCTTATTTTATCTTGATGATCATTTCTCCCTATGTAGGCGGGTGCTAACTGAATGTCTTCGCAACCGGAGGAGAAAACTGGTGACTGATATTTCATGACAAGATCCCGTCACAACGAAAAATGTCTTTGCTTTAATGACTGATACTCCAATTCACGTATCATGTCTGTGGCACTGTCTCCCCTATTTCGTGATAATACAAAATGAGCTGCCTTTCTTTGAACTTTTTCAATGTCATCCATCAGTCCCACCTTATGTGGATCCTACACTGCAATACTCCAGCATAGGGTGGACAAGTGTGGTGTAAGCAGACTCTTTAGTAGACCTTTTGCACCTTTTAAGTGTTCTGCCAATGAATCCCAGTCTTTGGTTTGCTCTACTCACAACACTATCTATGTGGTTGTTCCAATTTAGGTTATATGTAATTGTAATCCCTAAGTATTTAATTGAATTTACGGCCTTCAGATTTGTGCAACTTATCTCGTAATTCAAATTTAGCGAATTTCTTTTAGTACTCATGTGAATAACTGCACACTTTTCTTTATTCAGGGTCAATTGCCACATTTTGCTCCATACAGATACTTTATCTAAATCATTTTACAATTTGTTTTGGTCAGCTGATGATTTTACAAGACGGTAAATGACAGCATCATCTGCAAACAATCTAAGACGGCTACTAAGATTGTCTCCTATGTCGTTAATATACCATAGATCAGGAACAATAGAGGATCTATAACGCTTCCTTGGGGAACACCGGATATTATGTCTGTTTTACTTGACGACTTTCCATCTATTACTACGAACTGAGACCCTTCTGACAGGAAATTGTGAATCGAGTCACACGACTGAGGTGATATTCCATAGGCATACAGTTTGGTTAGAAGACACTTGTGAGAAACAGAGTTGAAAGCATTCTGGAAATCTAAAAATATGGAATCAATTTGAGATCCCCTGTCGATAGCACTCATTACTCATGAGTATAAAGAGCTAGTTGTGTTTCACAAGAATGATATTTTCTGAATCCCTGCTGACTATGTGTCAATAAATAGTTTTCTTTGAGGTAATTCATAATGTTTGAACACAGTATGTGTTCCAAAACCCTACTGCAAACCGATATTAGTGATATGGGCCTATAATTCAGCAGATTACTCCTATTTCCCTTTTTGGGCATTGGTGTGACTTGAGCAATTTTCCAGTCTTTAGGTACGGATCTTTCTATGAGCGAGCAATTGTATATAATTGCTAAATATGGAGCTATTGTATCAGCATACTCTGAAAAGAATCTGATTGTTATACAATCTGGACCTGAGGCCTTGCCTTCATTAAGTGATTTAAGCTGCTTTCCTACACCGAGGCTATCTACTGCTCTGGATTCCTGATTGGAATTCAGGAATATTTATTTTGTCTTCTTTGGTGAAAGAGTTTCTGAAAAGTGTGTTTAATAACTCTGCTTTAGTGACTTCACCGTTGTTATCGCACAGTGAAAGTACTGACTGCGTCTTACCACTGGTATGCTTTATGTATCACCAGAATCTCTCTGGGTTTTCTGCCAGATTCCGAGACAGAGTTTCATTGTGGAAATTATTAAAAGCATCTCGCATTGAAGCACGCACTATATATTGAACTTCTGCAAAACTTTGCCAATCTTGGGGATTTTGCGTTCTTTTAAATTTGGCATGCTTTTTCCGCTGCTTCTGCAACAGCAATCCGACCCGTTTTGTGTACCATGGGCATCCAGTATCATCACTTATTAATTTATGTGATATATATCTCCCAACTGCCAGCAATACTATCTCTTTGAAATCATTCCACATCTTTTCTATGCTTACATGATCAGGTCGGAAAGGGTGGCGACTGTCTCTTAAAGGCATTAAGAGCATTTTTATCAGCTTTTTTAAATAGATGTACTTTGTGTTTCTTTTTGATGGTTGCAGGTGTATTCAGCCTAGCTGCAACTGCCTTGTGGTCGCTAATCCCTGTATCCGTCATGGTACTCATTATTTGTCCAGGATTATTTGATGCTAAGAGGTCAAGAACGCTTCCGCAACCATTTACACTTCAAGTGGGCTCATGAACTAATTGTTTAAAATAATTTTCTGAGAAAGCATTCAATACAATTTCGGATGATGTTTTATGCCTGCTGCTGGCTTTATACGTATAATTTTTCCAGCATATAAAAGGTAGATTGAAGTCACCACCAACTATAATTGTATGAGTGGGGTACCTATTTGAAATTACACTCAAGTTTTTTTGAACTGTTCACCAACAATATCTTCTGAGTTGGAGGGTCGGTAAAACAATCCAATTAATAGTTTAGTCTGATTGTCAAGTATAACCTCTACCCATACTGTTTCGCAGGAACTATCTACTTCAATTTCACTACAAGGTAAACTACTTCTGACAGCAATAAATACTCCACCACCAACTGTATTTAATCTATCCTTTCTGAACACTGTTAGAATGTTTGAAAAAATTTTGTCTGAACTTATTTCCGGCTTTAGCCAGCTTTCTGTACGTATAACTATTTAAGCTTCTGTGCTTTCTATTAGGGCTTGGAGCTCTGGTTCTTTCCCAACACAGATACGACAATTTACAACTACAGTACTGATTTTTGCTACAACTACCTTACTGTGTTTTACCTGCCCCCTTTTAGATGGACACCCTATCTGAGGTTTCCTGAGACCCCCTAATCTAAAAAACTGCCCAGTCCCTTCCATACAGCTCCCGTTACCCATGTAGCCACTTCCTGTGTGTGTAGTGGACTACTGACCTATTCAGCAGAACCTGGAATCCCACCGATGACGCAAATTAAGGAATCTGCAATCTACACAGTCACAGAACCACCTGAGCCTCTGATTCCGATCCTTCCCATGGAGTGCACACTGGCTTCCTTCCCCTCCTTGGCAGCCATGTTCCTGAGGGGGCCCATCACGTGCCTAGCGATGGAGCTCCCAGCTACCAACAAACCCACCCTCTGTGAATGCCCAGACCTTGTGGGCCGAGAAGCTTCCTCTGGAACAGGGTGGACGACTGCATCCAGCTTAGAGACTTCGTCAGCCACAGATAAAGCCCAAAACCTGTTCGTCAATTGAACTGAGGAGGCCCTATGATCGGCCCCTCAATTGTCTTTTGCTACCTGCCAGACTTTGGAATGGTTTCCCACTCAACTACAGGTGAGGGGTCAACCTTAGTTCAGGCAGTACCCAGGGTAGCCACAGCAGAGAACCGATCGGGGGACATGTGTGACGTGCTCGAAGTCCCTTGCATCCCCGTGTCCGACCCCCCAAAGTGATGCCCTTTGACACCAGCCTCAAGCTGTTTGACAGAAGCCAACACTGCTTGGAACTGTGAGCGAAGGGTCACCAACTCAGCTGGCATCTCTACACAGCAATCACAGCTCCTACCCTTACTGAAGTCACTCCTCTTTGAAGATCATAAAAATATGTAACAAACGAACAGTGTACTTGGCTTATTAGCAGCAGGAATTCCCAGTGCACTCTCAATGACAGTCTAACTGACAGTGACTTGTGCAGGCTGTCTCTCATTTCAGGGCATGATGATAGATAACCAAAGCCTTGAAGAAGGTTGTGGTTCAGTTGTTCCAGTACAGGGTGATGAAGGAGGCATTCCTTTATAGCCAATTCTTTAGGAAGTTGCATGGATTAGGGACATATGAGGAAATGGCATGGGAAATCTGTTTGCACACTAAGTGTGCTGTGTAGCGCCTGTCTTTGAAGGTATTTGTGAGAACTTCAGCGTACTGCGCAAGGGACTTCCCGTAAGGGACTTCCCGTCATGGTAGATGTGCTGTCCATAGGTAGACAAGCCGTATGGGAGCAATTTTTTGGTGTGGAAGGGATGACAGCTGTAGGTACTGTTGTTGGTTAGTGGGTTTAATATGGTCAGAGGTGTGGATGGCACCATCAGAGAGGTGGAGTTCAACGTCCAGGAAGGTGACACTTCGGGTTAAGGAGGATCAACTGAAGTAAACGGGAGGGAAGGTGTTGAGGTTGTGGAGGAATAAGGGTAGGTGAGACCAGATTGTGAAGATATCATCAATTAACCTGAACCAGACAAGGAATTTGGGGTTTTTGAGGCTAGGGATCTTTCCTCCATATGGCCCAAACAAAGGTTGGAATAGAAAGGTGATATGTGGATGTCCATAGCTGTTCCGCAGAGTTGTTTAAATACGTTCCCCTCAAAGGAGAAGTAGAGGTATGTCAGAATATAGTTTGTATCGTGTGTGAGGAATAAAAGTGGTTGGTATCTTTGATATGAGAGGCTAGGTTTTGGCAATTGGTTGGAGGTGTTGACCAAAAAGAATGGAAATTCTTTCACTAGAAGCACAATAACCAGCTACAATGTGGTGTTCATGATTGCTGGGTTTTTGGATTTTTTGGGAGAATGTGGAAGGTGGATGTCCATGGTGCCACTGGGATGAGGAAGGAGAAGGACTCAAGAGAGAAGTTCTGGGGTGGGGCTAAGGATTTCAGTAGGTGCTGGAGCTATGTTGCACATCTAAGATGGGATCACTACAGCAGAGCATGTAGGTGGAGGATTCAGTTGATGTGAATCTTCTGTCAGGTAGTCACAAAGTTGGCACAACAGGCAGCTGAGCATAACATGCTTGATTTCAACGGCTGCTTCACAATCCATGCCATCATGATCCTTCCCTCCACCACCAGATTTTCTTAACTTGTCAGATTACAGTTATCCTTGCAACAAATCCTTCACTCCCGCAACCCTCCTAGCATTAGTGTCTGTTAACATACTGCCCAAGTCCTCCACCCAACACTTTCACCTATCTGTGTCCTACCACCCCATCCCACTTCATGTCTCCAGTTCACCTTCATTACGAGTTGCTCCTCATCGGCTCTGGCACCCGTACATCACATGCCTAACCCATGCACCTGGGCCCCCTCTCTTCCACATTCCTAGCCAGCAGACCAGCTGCCTCCCTCTGAGATGTTACCTATCCACCCTAAACCCTCTTCCTGCCACCCTTCTTTGTCTCTCTCCAATCACTCAATTCAAAACAACTGCCATTCCACCCTAGTCCAGCCGCCAAACTGCAATTCCAGCATTGTACATCCAGTCAGCGCTAGGTAGTGGGACAGGTGTGTGTGTGTGTGTGTGTGTGTGTGTGTGTGTGTGTGTGTGTGTGTACTCTAGCTCGAGAAAGGAATTATTCTGAAAGCTAGCAAGCTTTCTTACTCTTTCATGTGTCTGTCAACAGCCCAACACTTCTGCTATTCTGGGAGCACTCTCCCAAAGTATTTACAGTCTATCAGAACATTTGTAATATATTTATGCTATTCAGAAGTGTTCACAATTAGATATTCAAGAATATTAAACTAAAACTGCTCTACGGATAAACAGAAGTGTAGTAAGATAAAGGATACTACATACAACATTTTACAATCTTGTAAAACAGATAAAACTGAAATACCATTAAAATATGCTAAATGATCATTGTACCTTAGTGAAAACAAGGCCATATTGTGACCTGCTGAACTGGTTGTATGTATTTACTGACTTTCTGAAAAGTGCTTCCAGCAAGTAGAAAATTGTAAGTTCACCTAAACAAAGGTGACAGTTTCACTGTGCATTCAGAGTAAGTTGCTGAGAGTGGGAAAAGTATCTTCACACAATAAACCTCCCCCCCCCCCCCCCCAATCCACCCACCCATTCCCTAGCACATAAACAGAGTCTGTTTCTTTATATACGATTACAGTACATTTATCATATCAGTACACTTGTAATTGGTGCTTTAACATCTGTAACCTACTTTATCTGTGTATATTATTAAACACTGGAGACCATAAATCATTTATTTTTAATCACTTCACACTTTTCAATATACATTCAGACATTAAAACAAACTGCTTTCGCCTGTTCCATTACAAACAATATTTTGCAGTGATAACTGCACTGTTTATTTTAATCCAAGCCTACATAATGACCAAATATAGACTTCATATTACCTTCCTGAAGTGGTTTTTAACAGTAGTACGATACACAGTCAGACTACTAAAAGCACCTTCTGGTTTTAGTGAATAAAGAGATCTCACTGTAAGTGGTTACTGATTTAGCTGTGTATCCGAGTGCATGATCAAAATATGTGTATCACATGAGATAATTTGAAACATGCAAAGAGGGAGAGAAATAAATATGCAAGACAGAGGAAGTATCTGAAAGACAGAAATCGAAAGATGTGATGTACACATACAAACAAATAACCAAAATTTCAGAAAAATCGGTTGATTTACTCAAGAAAAATAGCTTTACAAACGGAGTAAGTCAATAACGCAGTGTTCCACTTCTGGCCCTTATGCGCACAGCTATTCAGCTTGGCACTGATTGACAGAGTTATTGGATGTCCTCGTGAGGAATAATGTACCAAATTCTGTCCAATTGCCACCTCTGATTGTCAAAATGTCAAGCTGATTGGAGGACCCTGCCCATAATGCTCAAAACATCCTCAACTGGGGAGAAATCCGACAACATTGCTGACCAAGTCAGAGTTTGGTAAGCACAAAGACAAGCAGTAGGAACTCTCGCCCTGCACGGGCAGCCATTATCTTTCTGAAATGTAAGGTCAGGATGGCTTACCATGAAGGGCAAAAAATGGGTTGTAGAAGGTCCTCCACATATTTCTGCGTTGTAAGTGTGCCACAGATGACAACCAAAGGGGTTCTGCTATGAAATGAAATGGCACCCAAAACTATCACTCCTAGCTGTTGGCTGTACGACAGGCGACAGTCAAATTAGTATCCCATCACTGACTGGGACATCTGTGGACACATCTTCGCTGGTCATCAGGGCTCAATTTGAAGTGGGACTCATCACTGAAGACAATTCTGCTCCAGTCAATGAGATTCCAGGCCAATTGTGCTCAGTATCACTGCATATGGGCTCATTGGTTTACACAGGCCAAAGGTAATTGGCGCAAGGGGTGCCGTAAGCTCTGTCCCTTTTATGTGACTGGCCTATATTAATGGTCTCTGTGGTCACTGAAGCAGCAGCTGCACATTGGATTGATGATAATGATGAATCTGAGGCTCTGAATGTCTCTCAGGTGAATGCTCGGTCCTTACTTTCTGCCATCTCTCTCTAGGTCGAACGCTTCCTTCTTGATGCTGTGTTTGGCCACGGTTCACCCATTCCTGCCACTTCATCAAATAGTGGCTCACTCCTATTCAAATTTAGAGCAATTCGTCAATTACTCCAATCAGCTTCTTTGAGCCCAAGTACATGTCTTCTCTCAAATGCTGACACCTGCGTATATTGTTCAACGGCTCTCTGCAAGAATTGTTGTGCAAGTGAGTACATGAAATGACATGTCCCCTGGTTACTATTCCTGAGAGTTCCACATTGAAAGTGTGCTGCAGCATCACACATTCATCCACTGGCTGCCTAAGTTTGCAATTTTCCATTTTCCATTGATACCTGTATGAATATCAATTTATGTCAAATTTGCATAACTCCTACATGGCATGCTGGTTTTTTAATTGGAGAGCATGTTCTTCTAAAGGCTGACACTTGCATTACTGTGGTAAATTCTGTAAGACTAGGTAGTAATAAATGTGACATCACAATCAGGACAACACTGGTATTCACGTCTTCCCTTCTGACTCTTACACATTTTCACTCATTTAGCAACACTTTTTTTAATATATTTGTTGTGCCACAAAAGTGTTTCCAAATTCAACAAGAAACTTGAGTGGGTACACTTTTTCTTTTTCCCATTATCCTTGTTTCCTCGCCGGCCGAAGTGGCCGTGCGGTTAAAGGCGCTGCAGTCTGGAACCGCAAGACCGCTACGGTCGCAGGTTCGAATCCTGCCTCGGGCGTGGATGTTTGTGATGTCCTTAGGTTAGTTAGGTTTAACTAGTTCTAAGTTATCGGGGACTAATGACCTCAGCAGTTGAGTCCCATAGTGCTCAGAGCCATTTGAACCATTTTGAACCTTGTTTCCTCACAAGCCACAGACCAAGAATAATCAAATGGACTAGTGTAATGAATATAGAGTCAAAATCAGTATAGCCACATAACTATTATGGCATTTTTTGTCTACAATAACCTTTATTAGATATGTTATAGAACCTATAATGCAAATATATTACCTGCACACCATACATCAATGAGACAAGAGAAGGGAGAAATGCTTAGTTTTCAAACACATTTTACCAAATACATCATACAGCATATGGACTAAATGTGGACACGCAGAAAACTTATTATCTGCTGTAATAAGAGCCATTTACTAATAAAATACACCAATTCCATTTCTTTACTCTTAGATTAGTCCACTAGTTATGCCTTAATATCCATACCTGTTCCTTTATTTTGTTCCACAGAAGTAGCATTTTCTTCTAATATCCTTGTTGCAGTCCAAAGATATTCTATGGAAACTTGACTATAGCCATACCTATGAAACATGAATCACATTATAATTAGGATGTAAACACATGGTAGAATTATTCTCTTACTTGAAATTGAATGAACTACATTCACTTCATGGAAGCAATGATGAATTATTTCTCAGATTCCATTAACTAGTCCCTTGAGACCCTGTGGCTACAATTGTGTCCATTAACTAATACTGTGTCTTAGCTGCAACAGAAGTATTTTTTCCCAATGGAAATCTCAGATACAAATTTGTGAATATTTAACCTTCTAATCATGCGTAAGTGCTGCCAACTGTTGGGCATCACTATGAAAACATCAGCAAGTCAATGTAGCAGTGTGCTGCAACTAATGACCACAAGAATACACAGGTCTGGTTGGTTTGCTATATTCCACTGTATAATTGAACATTCTTATTGTTATTTTGCATGGTAATGACTGAATTATCAATTTACTACTTATTACAATAAAGAATATTTCATAATTCATTGTTTAAGTCCATAATATGAAGCCAAATGTAAATATTATTTTTGTATAAATCTTGCAGCTAAAATCATTAAAACATCACCTAAAAATATTGCCACAAAAAAAAGTTTTTCTTCCTCCAAAAAAAAAAAAAAAATACAGGTCTGAAAGGGCTAATGTGTAAAATGTGTGTCAAGTACAACAAACAATGGAAACCCCAGGATGAAACAATGATAATACAATGAAAAGAACAGATCACCACCTTCCACACAGCAGAGATGCTGAAGGGCAGACAGGCACAACAAAAAGCCAGTCAAAAAAGACTTTCATGGGTAGCCCTAGCTTTGATGGGGTAGGTGATGTTAGTGATTGGACTGGAGTACCGTATTTACTCGAATTTAAGCCGCACTCGAATCTAAGCCGCACCTGAAAAATGAGACTCGAAATCGAGGAAAAAAAATTTCCCGAATCTAAGCCGCACCTGAAATTTGAGACTCGAAATTCAAGGGGGGAGAAAAGTTTTAGGCCGCACTTCCAAATCGAAACAAAGTTGGTCCATTGTAATATGAGACACAATTTAGGTTGAATGAATGACGATACAGCTGTAGTAGTTTGGTTCGAGTCGTAAGCTTAGCAGTTAAGCTTTACCAGGTAGCCGTTGTTATGCGTCAGGCACTCCGTCCGTATTTATACGGGTACCCTTCCTTTTTCACGTGCTTCGTCTGGTTTGAATTGATTGCTTATATTTCTTTGATCTGACAAGTGCAGTTCTCTTTGTTATAGGTGTTTCCGTCACTCAAAGCTGAAGATGCATTACTGTACTGTGTCATGCATTGTTTGTCGCTTTCTGAAAATGAGGGTTTACGGTCTGTCGCCGTACGCTACCGCAGCTTACAATTAAAAAAAAACAAAGAGAGGAATCGTCTCATTAGCGAAACAATGGCAAGAGACTGCTGTTCGTTGCTACTTACACTGCTGCTTTCTTTGATAATGATCAACAAGAACCAAATAATAGACTGCGTATGATAGAAGATGTTCTGAACGAGAATTTAGAGAAAAATTTTTCCGTTTGAAAATCTTTGCAGACACCTCTTTAGTACATTACATTATGCACAGAAATTAGAGTCATCTTAGATTTAAAAATGTAGTCAATTGCCGTGCTTCATTGCGGCACCTACCAACATTTTTTCAGAACTTCCGCTTACTTTGCGCTCGATTCTAAGCCGGAGGCGGTTTTTTGGATTACAACAACCGGAAAAAAAGTGCGGCTTAGATTCGAGTAAATACGGTAGGTGTTGGTAGGAGGATGTATGGGACAGGCCTTGCATCTGTGTCTATTACAGGGGTATGAGCCATGAGGTAAGGGATTGGGAGCAGCGGTTGTGTAGGGATGGACGAGTATATTGTGTAGGTTCAGTGGATCGCGGAATACCACTGTAGGAGGAGTGGGAAGGATAGTGGGCAAGACATTTCTCATTTCAGGTCACAGTGAAAGGTAATCGAAACCATGACGGAGAATGTGATTAGTTGCTCCAGCGCTGGGTGGTACTGAGTTACAAGGGGAATGCTCCTCTGTGGCCAGACTGTGGGACTTTGGGAGGTGGTGGGAGACTGGAAAGATAAGGCACGGTAGATTTGTTTTTGTACAAGGTTAGGAGGATAATTACGGTCAGCGAAGGCTTCAGTGAGATGCTCGGTATAATCCGAGAGGGACTGCTCGTCACTGCAGATGTGATGACCACGGGTGGCTAGGCTGTACGGAAGGGACTTCGTAGTATAAAATGGGTGGCAGCATTCTAAGACAATACTTATTTGGATATAAATATTAATAATATACAAGATAAAATTTTATGGGAATATTAAAAGAATTTACCAGATGAGTTGTGGAGCACTACAAAACTCGAAGTAAAGTTAAAATATTGACAATGAAATGAATTGCAGCAGTACAAGATGATCTGAAAGATGTAGAGATAACACAACAACAAATGCTAGACAGAACAAACTGGTAAGCATAAAATTCATGACTGGGCAATTGGCTAGACAAAAAAACTGAGGAGATCTGGACAATTTGGCCTGTGAGTAAGAAAAGAACTCATTCTGGGAGAATGAAAGAAATTAGGAACAAAGAAAGGTTAAGTAGGGCACAAGTGTGAATAATAGTAGTAATAATAATAATAATAATAATAATAATAATAATATAATTATATTATATATATTATATAATTATACATATAATAATAATAATAATATAATTATACTGGAACAGAACCATTATAACAGATAAAACAACACCACATAACAAACCTGACATCATACTCATCAATAAAAAGAAGAAATTAACACAACTAATCGAAATATCCATATCCAATACAACAAATATGCAGAAGAAAACAGGAGAAAAAAATTGAAAAATACATCCAACTGGCTGAGGAAGTGAAGGACATGTGGCATCAGGATAAAGTTGACATTATACCAATTATACTATCAACTACAGGAGTCATACCACGCAATATCCAGCAGTACATCAACGCAATACAGCTACATCCAAACTTATATATACAACTACAGAAATCTGTAAGTATTGATACAAGTTCAATTACCCGAAAGTTCCTAAATGCAATGTAACATACACCGTACAGTTAAAAGGAAGTCACACTTGATCAAGGTCCGCGTCACTTTCCATTTTTAACCAGACATAATGTCTGAGAAAGGAAAGAATTAATAATAATAATAATAATAATAATAATAATAATATACATACAAAGGCTACCATAGCCAGCCCAAATCCTGGTGGAGAATAACACATTATAGAAAAGCCTTGGTTTGCCTGGCCCACGAGATAGTATGTCATGAAGGCAATTTATCAAGGTAATGATGAAGACCTCAATGGCAGTGAAGCCAGAAATGAATTCGAGTGGTACAGCAGAACTGCGTCTGCAACCCTGCTCTTAGCATTCACATAAAAGTTGGAAATTAAAATCCAAATGCGTCTGTTCCCATATCAGATATGTTTAGACAACATTTGTACCCAATGTTAGGGACAGCTAGAAAAGAACATTCTAAGACTAAAAATCTTAGTTTTACCTCTGGTAGAAAAGTGTCTACCCTCACAACAAAAATAGGATAACTATGAAGTGTAAGGGGAAACAAAATATTACTCCAGGTGGGTGATCCACCACTCCTGAACTGAGTGTAGACAGAGATTTAGATTCTGGAGTGTCTGCACCATAATGCAAGGAACAGTTGGTAAACCTTTCCAATCTGAAGTTTTAGAGGCAATAAAAATGTACACGGATAAATACTAACTCCCATTGCAAAGTTGGGAAACTCAAACAAATGATAAACCTTTTGAACAGTAACAACATCCTGCTAGCATCCATCCAAGAAACAATACATGCTGATGACCTAATAATGGACGGTGTGAACTGTTAACTTTTTACAGGTGACCTGGCAGTTACACTTTGCAACTCAAATATCAGGATTTTAGGAATGGCCTTCGCAGTTCACAATAGTAAAATCCCGAATATTGTTGATTTGAATCCTTTAGTGAAAGACTATCTGTTTTAACATTTAAATGCAAGAATAAACATTAATAAATTTTGAAGTGCAATGAAGCCAACAAGAAGAACTGAAATAAAAAAGAAAATCTAGAAAACATTATATCAAACGATCACAAAACCCACATAATAATCATGTTGGAAGACTTCAGTGCCAATCCTGGTAGGGAGCAATCACTGATAGAAGTTTTTGGAAGCTATCTAGCTCACAAGAGAACTCAAGATTAGCAGACATATTCAAGTTACACTGAACAGCCAAAGAAACTGGTATACCTGCCTAATGTCGTGTAGGGCCCCTGCAAGTACACAGAAGTGCCACAACACGATGTGGCATGGACTCTACTAATGTCCTACAGGGCTACCCACAAATCCACAAGAGTATGAGGTGGTGGAGATCTCGTCTGTACAGCACGGTGCTACACATCCCAGATATGTTCAAATAATGGTCATGTCTGGAGAGTTTGGTGGCTGGTGGAAGTGTTTAAACTCAATGCTCCTGGAGCCACTCTGTAGCGATTCTGGACGTTTGGAGTGTTGCACTGTCCTTCTGGTATTGCCCCAGTCCATTGGAATGCACAATGAACATGAATGCATGCAGGTGATCAGACAGGATGCTTACTTACATGTCACCTGCCACGGTTGTATCTAGACGTAGCAGGGGTCCCATATCACTCCAACTGCACACACCCCACACCATTACAGAGGCTCTACCAGGGTGAACGGTTCCCCTACTGACATGCAGGGTACATGGATTCATGAGGTTGTCTCCATACCAGTACACGTCCATCAAATTGACACAATTTAGAATGAGACTCGTCCGACCAGATAACATGTTTCCAGTCACCAACAGTCCAATGTTGGTGTTGACAGCCGCAGGTGAGGTGTAAAGCTTTGTGTCATGCAGTAGTAAAAGGTACAAGAGTCAGCCTTTGGCTTCGATACCCCATATCGATGATGTTTCATTGAATGCTTCACATGCTGACACTTGTTGATGACCCAGCATTGAAATCTTCAGCAATTTGCCAAAGAGTTGCACGTCTGTCATGTTGAACAATTCCCTTCAGTCATTGTTGGTCTGGGTCCTTACAGCTTCTTTTTCCAGCGACAGCAATGTGGGAGATTTGATGGTTTACCAGATTCCTGATATTCACGGTACACTCATGAAATGGTCGTAAGGGAAAATCCCCACTTCAACGCTGCCTCGGAGATGCTGTGTCCCATTGCTCTTGTGCCGACTATAACACCACATTCAAACTCACTTAAATCTTGATAACCTGCCATTTTAGCAGCAGTAACTGATCTGATAACTGCACCTGACACTTGTTGTCTTACATAGGCGTTGCCAAACACAGTGCCATATTCTGCCTGTTTACATACCTCCGTATTTGAATATGTATGCCTATACTAGTTTCTTTGGCGCTTCAGCGTATTTGATCTTAACATCACGACAACACTCTTCAATAAACCACCTAGAAAGCAAAAAACATAGCTGTCACTGAATCCCAACTTGTAAGAGTTTCACAGTTATACTTACCAAGAAATCAAGAACATTACAGTATAGAGAGAAATGGAAATTAAGCCAGATCACTCCAACTGAGATCCACACGAGATTTATTCCAAAACATATTTATAACTCAAGCCCGTATGACTAAGAGAATTAATAATGAAACTTGAAGAAAAGGGAATGTAATTTTCAAGAGAGGCTCAAGGAAATGAGTAATGATGTCAACGACTGTGTGGAAATAATCAAACATATTCCATTTGAAACAGCTCTAGGCAACAAGCTACGAAAGCACAGATGGTGGAATAACAGATAAGAAGCACTTAGACAAAAAAATGAAAGCTTGGTACAACAGGTACATAAGAAAACAGGTAGACATTTGAAAATCTATCAGTTTGATAGGAAGCAAGCAGATAAAATTATTAGGATATGCATGAGATGCTTTGAAATGAAGCAACTTGAACCTATCAACAAGCACCTCAAAAAGTATAACACAAGAGAAAGAAGTAAGAAAAGTGTTTGGCCTTTGCAAATGATCTTGTAGTAATACAGAATACAAAGAAAAGATTAGAACTTCTCACAGAGACAACGGAAAAGCCAAATCTGCAAATATTTTTTGGAAGGACTTAACACATGACCCATGAAAGTACCTCACCAAGAATTTTCAAAACCATGTCTAGCAACGTCAAAGAAAACAGACAACTTTAAATATTTGGATTAAAATATAAACATAAAAAGTGAAAACAATGCAATTAAAATCAGAACTCTAAAATTAAATGGGTGACATGAAAGTGATGAAAAAGTGGTGTAAAAAATGTTTTTCTAAAGATGACATTCTAAAGGCATTATAATGAAATTGCAAAATTAGAAGTCCTCTTTGAGTCAGAAGCACTACTTTTATCTGAATGCAAAATGGTGCTGATTTAAAAAACTGTGGAATACCTGAGCCAGGATGGCTGAATCAGGTAAATTTTGTGACGCAGTCTCTGAAACACCTTTTCATATTTTTGAAACAGTTACTGTCTGTTAACAGTCAATATGGATTAAATTGTGGTATCTGCTGAGATCCCCTATTAGTCTTTGGAATCTTTGTACTCAGAATTTCAGGATATCTTTACGGAAAGCATTTAACCTTGAATCAGTTAGCTCAGTCTAGAGTTTTTTGTGCTAGGCAGATTCCCCTGGCCCTCCACTCCCAAATGAAGACGGAGCTGGACAAGCTTGCCTCCCTTGGGGTTGTGGTTCCCATTTCATCTAGTGGATGTGCCACACTCCTTATCATAGTTAAGAAACTCTCTTGTAAATTGCATCCTTGTGGCGAGTTCACAGTCCGTGGTCGCCACATACCCACTGCCATGTCCTGACAAACTGTTCACATGCATAGAAGGGACAATTCTTCTCTATCTGAACCATATCACCAAATTAACCTTGGATGATGAGTCCAATGCTATCACGGTCTTTAACACACCATTTGGCTCTTATCAATACCAACTGTTGATGTCTGGGATGGCACTGCACCCACAATTTTTCAGTCCTATTTGAAACAGGTCATGTCCAACATTCCACACTGCTTCAACTACCTGGATGACATCATTGTTACAGAACGCACTATGAGCAACCACCTGCACAACCTCCTGGCTCACTTTCAAAAACCATGGGCTGTGCATCTGCATTGCAATCTGCAGAAGTCCAAACTTTTTCCAACCATCTGTTGAGTAACTGGGCCATGTCTTCTCAAGGCATAGTGTCTGACCCCTGTAGAGTCTTGTCAGGGCCTTTACAGACCTCCTGTGTCCCTCATCGTTGTGTGAACAGTTTAGATAAAATTGCATATTTCCACCGGTTCATTCTCAGGGCATCCACCACCATGCACCCATTGCATCTCCTTCTAGGTAATGGTGCTGCTTTTGTCTGGTCTCCAAACTGCGATCAGGCCTTCATCATACTGAAGGAACACTTCTGGTCACCTCCATGTCTAGTTAACTTTGAGCCCGACAAACCACTGGCTTTGGCTATGGACACCTCGCAGCACTGTAAGGGGGAGGTCCATGAGACCTCAGAGGGCTTGGAGCAGCCACTGACATTTGCATCCAAAACTCTCAATCCAGTACAGGTCTTGTACTTTCAGATCGACAAGGAGGTCCTGGTCATTGTGCATGTTGTCACCACACATCACATTTTCTTGTATGGCACCAAATTCAAACTCATTACAGATCACACGCCCTTAATTTCATCATTTAGTCCATCTGCCCGGGTTCCCAATAAGGCAGCCCACAAGTTGCAGCAGTGGGCCTTGTTCCTCTCCAAATACAATTACGACATTCGTTTTCACCAACATGGATGCCTTATACTGGCTGCCAGTTGGCCCAGACCTCCAGTTCAATTGGGAGGAGCTCATGTGTGTGCATTTGGATGTCTCCTCCTACCAAGCAGTACATAGTTTTCCAATCACTAGTACCCAAGTCGCATGGCAACAGCAGCCAACCCCATCCCTAGGCACTTAGTCTATCTCGTCCAACAGAGTTGGTCTTCTTGTCTTCTGGGATGCTTGTCCAATTCACTTCATACTACTTTGTCTTGCACCATTGTCCCTCAATCTTGTATGGTGTCCTCGTCTCCACAGATGATCCAGCTCCCCAGTTGGTCGTTCCCAAGAGTTTGCAGCAGGAGGTTTTACAGATGTTACATGGGGGGCACTGAGGTGCTTCCTACACCAAAGCCTTGGCTCACAGATGTATGTACTGGCCTGGCATTGACAGAGAGCTTGGAAAACTTGGTTGCTGCATGTCCCCAGTGTGCTAGTCAACAGGTGGCTCCCAGGTCATCGTTCTCTTTATATCATCTAGCAAGCCAGCCCTGGGAACACATCCATATTGATTTTCCAGGTCTGTTTCTGAATTTGTCCTGGTTGATTGTCATTTATGCACTTTTGCATTTTCCATAGGTGATGTGGTGCCCCTTGCCTGCTACTGAGGTCACTACTCAAGGTCTCTCCAAAAATTTTTCTGTGGAAGGTCTTCCAGTTACCCTTGTTTCTGACAATGAACCCAAGTTCCTGTCTCAGACATTTCATGACTTGTGTGTGTGGTCATGCATTTGCCATGTCCACTCTGCTTACAATCTTAATGAGGAGGCTGAGTGCATGGGTTGCACCTTAAAGAACCCTGATGAGGAAAAATCTGTGACACTTCCCTGTGGAATACGTATTAAATTTCTATCTGATGGCCTTCTGGAAGACTCCTATTGGTTCCCGTGGCACAGAAGAGATAGGCACAGGTGCCAGCTGAGGATGCTGCTCTATCTCCTCTGTCCTGGATCTTGCCTGCCATCACATTCTGGTGTACCAGATTTTACTCCAGCGATGTGTCTGGGCATGTGATTTTGGCTGGCATCCCCTCTGGATAATGGTAGTCATCGTGTGTCAGAAAAGATATCGAGTCTAGAACATCCCGACAGAGGACTGGTTGGTCGATTGTCATCATTGATATCAGCTCCGTACCTTCGTCAGTACCCCAGTTGCTGGATGCTGCCTGCCTGCTGTTAGGGTTCCAACCTCCTCTTCTACCTGCAGAACCTCCTCCTCCCAAAGAGCCTATGCCTTTGCAGCCTGCAGTAGCAACTCTAGTGGCGCTCTAGCTGGGGTGGATACCCCTCCTTGTTCACTGTCACAGGAGCAGCCTGAGGCAATGCCGTCTCTATCTTCCATGCCACTGCCAGACAACACCGTGGCTTGCTCATCACCGGTTGTGTCATCTTGCGCTCTGACAGGGAGCTGTGGGGGCTCTCCTCACACCTGTCACTTTTTCCTGTATCTCCAGGTCTCTGGCAACCAGGGGCTGCTCGCTCCTCGTCTCCGGGGCATCGGTGGATGTGGACGGTGTCTCCACATTGCAGCTGTCCACAACTCCCCATAAGGATCAACAATGCTCCGCTTCCCCGAAGGGGGAGGGATGCAGTCACCCACATGGATCCAAGCCTGGGATTCGTGCATGCACTCATAAGGTGTGCCACAGAAGTCGGCAGATAAAGCTAGAAGTTCGACAACTTCAGTATGTGCACACAATCTCTCATCTGCACGCTCTAACAGTTAGAGGAGGGTATCAGTGATCATAAGGATGTGATAGCATCAATGTTTACTGGTGTTATTCTTTTGAGAAACATAGGAAAATATTTTTGCTTCATAAGAGTGATAGGATGCAAATTGCTAAGTGTCTGAGTAGTCAACACCAAATATTCAGTGCTGAGAACAAAGCTGCAGAACAGAAGTGGAAAAAATGCAAAAACCTCATTCAACATGCATCAGACAAGTATGTTCAGAGCAAACCCACAATGGTGTAACAGCTGTCATAGAAAACTGCTCTGTAAACAAAGAGAACTTTAACACAGATTTAAGAGAAGTCAAAACTTAGCTGACAAACAAAAGCTGAATGAAGTGAAAATGAATGTAAGAAGACTAATGAGAGAAGTTCTCAACAACTTTGGAAGTAAAATTTTGCCAGACAATGTGACTAGAAACCCAAAGAGATTTCTCTGGTACCCCAGTCCAACAATTTGGACAGCTCGCCAGAAGGCATGGATGTAGACAACAGCCACTATGCAGCGCCCCTATAATCTGGGACCATGCTGTGTGTGGGCCACACTTGCCACATCAGTCTATTGGCACTCACAGGGGCCCGTAACGCCAGCAGTCAGTCGTGGTCCAACTGTGCTCTTGTATTGCACTTCGTACCCATCGTTGTTTGGTTTCTGATCTTGCTACGCCTAGGCTCTCAATTTTGTTCACTCTTCCGTCTTTCCATTCTGCTGTATCTGCCCATAGATGTTGTTATCTTCACTATTGTCTATAGCTGTTGTCCTTCTGTCATTTTAGGTGACTCGCTGTTGACACCCTTGGCCAGCCAGCCTGCATCTCCTGGTCGTGTCAGATTCCGACTGCTAGAGTTTTGGTCTTGCATAAAATCAATAAGCAGTTGGAAATCATCTATTCAGTCACTCAGCAACCAAACGACACTGAAACAGAAGATGACAGAGAGAAGGCTGAAACCCTGATTTAGGTCTTTTAAAATTGTTTCACCGCAGATGGCTGTACTAGTGACCTCCCTCCCCCTCTCTCCAATCATTGTATGAATACCAAACTGGCAGATAAGATAAGTGATCACAGAATAGAAAAGCACTACTACTGTAGTCAAAAAGCATATGGTTGGTTGGTTGGTTAATTTGGGGGAGGGGACCAAACAGTGAGGACAGGGAAGGATGGGGGAGGAAATTAGTCATGTCCTTTCAAAGGAACCATCCCAGCATTTGCCTGAGGTGATGTACAGAAATTGTGGAAAACCTAAATCAGGATGGCCTGATGTTCATTTGACCCACCAGTCCAGTGTGTTAACCACTGCATCACCTCACTCAGTGAAGGCATATGGACCATATGAGATATCTGTAAGATTCTACAAAGATTATGGGAAAGAATTTGCTCCTCTTCTAGCAGCAGTTTATCATATGTTGTTTAAGCAACAAAGGGTTCCTAGCAACTTGAAAAAAAGTATAAGTCATTCCGGTTTTCAAGACAGGCACAGGTCAGATACACATAATTCAAAGTCCATATAGCTGACATGCTGTACCGTCATGAAACTTGTTTTATGCTCACGTATTATGAAGATTTTAGAGAAAATCTCCTCTCTAAAAATCAACATGAATTCTGCAAACAGAGATCTTGCAAAACTCAGCTCGCATTGTTCCTCTATGAGACCCTTAGTACTGTAGTCATCAGCACTCACATTGATACCATGTTACTATACTTCAGGAAGGCATTTGACACTGTCCCAAACTGCTGTTCAGTGTAAAAGATAAAAGCTTATTATGTGTCAGAACAGATTTGCAACTGGATCCAAGATTTCCTTGTAGATGGAACTTAGCACATCGCTCTTAACGAAATAAAATTTACCAATGTACGGGTAATTTCAGGAGTATCACAAGGAAGTGTGATGGGCCTTTACTGTCCACAATGTATATAAATGATCTAGGATAGAGCATAAGGCGCTCTATAAGGCAGTTTGCAGATGATGTAGTTATCTATAAAAAGGAATCAATGCCAGAATACAGTACAGATATGCAGAATGACCTGCTACGATTGATGAATTATGCAGGCTATGGCAGTTGTCCTGAACATAAATAAATGTAAAGCATCGCACACACAGTGATGTAAAAAGAAAACAGCAACACCAAAAAATAATTAATGTACAGTAATCAAATAGGGGCAATGCAGGAGTAGGTTTAATAATGAATAAAAAATGAATAAAAAAAGTAGGAGCACGGGTAAGCTACTACAAACAGCATAGTGAATGCATTATTGTAGCCAAGATAGACACAATGCCCATGCCTACTACCACAGTAGTACAAGTTTATTTGCCAACTAGCTCCACTGACGATGAAGAGATTGAAGAAATGTATGATGAGATAAAAGAAATGAAACAGATAGTGAAAGAAGACGAAAATTTAATAGTCATGGGGATCTGGAATTTGATAGAAGGAAAAGGAATAGAAGGAAAAGTAGTAGGTGAATATGGAAAGGGGATAAGGAATGAAAGAGGAAGCTGCCTGGTAGAATTTTGTGCAGAGGATAACACTTGGTTCAAGAATCATGAAAGAAGGTTGTATATGTGGAAGAGGCTAGGAGACACTGGAAGGTTTCAGATAGGTTATATAATGGTAAGACAGAGATTCAGAAACCTGGTTTTAAATTGTAAGACATTTCAAAGGGCAGATGTGGATTCTGAGCAAAATCTACTGGTTATGAACTGTAGATTAAAACTGAAAAATGGGGGAATTTCAGGAGATGGGACCTGGATAAACTGAAAGAACCAGAGGTTGTACAGAGTTTCAGGGAGAGCATAAGGGAACAATTGACAGGAAAGGGGGAAAGAAATACAGTAGAAGAAGAATGGGCAGCTTTGACAGATGAAATAATGCAGGCAGCAGAGGATCAAGTAGGTAAAAGGATGAGGGCTAGTAGAAATCCTTGGGTAACGGAAGAGAAATTGAATTTAAGTGATGAAAGGAGAAAATACGAAAATGCAGCAAATGGAGCAGGCAAAAAGGAATATGAAAGTCTCATAAACGAGATCAACAGGAAGTGCAAAATGGCTTAGCAGGGATGGCTAGAGGACAAATGTAAGGATATAAAGACATGCATCACTAGGGGTTGCCTACAGAAAAATTAAAGAGACCTTTGGAGAAAAGAGAATCACTTGTATGAATATCAAAAGCTCAAATGGAAAGCTAGTTCTAAACAAAGAATGGAAAGCAGAAAGATGGAAGGAGTATATAAAGGATCCATACAAGGGTGATGTACTTGAGGACAATATTATGGAAATAGATGGGGACATAGATGAAGATGAAATGGAAGATATGATACTGCATGAAGAGTTTGACAGAACACTGACAGATTAAGTGGAAACAAGGCCCCAGGAGTAGACAACATTCCATTAGAACTATTGACAGCCTTGGGAGCATCAGCCCTGACAAAATTCTACCATCTGCTGAGCAAGATGTATGAGACAGGCAAAATACCCTCAGAATTCGAGAAGAATATAATAATTCCAATCCCAACGACAGCAGGTGTTGACAGGTGTGAAAATTACCGGACTGTCAGTTTAATAAGTCACAGCTGCAAAATACTAACACAAATTCTTTACAGACAAACGGAAAAACTGATAGAAGTTGACCTCCGGGAAGATCAGTTTGGATTCCATAGAAATGTTGGAACAAGTGAGGCAATACTGACCCTACAACTTATCTTAGAAAATAGATTAAGGAAAGGCAAACCTACTTTTTTAGCATTTGTAGACTTAGAGAAAGCTTTTGACAATGGTGACTGGAACTCTCTCTTTCAAATTCTGAAGGTGGCAGGGGTCAAATATAGGGAGTGAAAGGCTATTTACAATTTGTACAGCAACCAAGTGGCAATTATTACAGTTGAGGGACATGAAAGGGAAGTAGTGGATGGGAAGGGAGTGAGACAGGGTTGTAGCCTATCCCCATTATTCAATCTGTATACTGAGCAAGCAGTAGAGGAAACAAAAGGAAAATTTGGAGTAGGAATTAAAATCCATGGAGAAGAAATAGAAACTTTGAGGTTTGCTGACAACATTGTAATTCTGTCAGAGACAGCAAAGAGCCTGGAAGAGCAGTTGGGAGAGAATGGACAGTTCTCGAAAGGAGGATATAAGATGAACATCAACAAAAACAAAATGAAGATAATGGAATTTAGTCAAATTAAATCAGGTGACATTGAGGAAATTCGATTAGGAAATGAGACACTTAAAGTAGTAGACGAGTTTTGCTATTTGGGGAGCAAAATAACTGATGATGGTCGAAGCAGAGAGGATATAAGATATAAACTAGCAACGGCATTAACGTGTTACTGAAGAAGAGAAATTTGTTAACATTGAGTATAGATTTAAGTGTCGGAAGTCTTTTCTGAAAGTAATTGTATGGAGTGTAGCCACGTATGGAAGTGAAACATGGACGATAAATAGTTTGGACAAGAAGAGAATAGAAGCTTTCGAAATGTGGTGCTACAAAAGAATGCTGGAGAAGAGATGGATAAATCACGTAACTAATGAGGAGGTAGTGAGTAGAATTGGGGAGAAGAGGAATTTGTGGCACAACCTGACTAGAAGAAGGGATCGGTTGGTAGGGCATGTTCTGAGGCATCAAGGAATCACCAATTTAGTACTGGAGGCCAGTGTGAAGGGTAAAAATCATAGAGGGAGACCAAGCGATAAATACACTAAGCAGATTCAGAAGGATTTAGGTTGCAGTAAGTACTTCGAGATGAAGAAGCTTGCTCATGATAGAGTAGCACGGAGAGCTGCATCAAACGAGTCTCTGGACTGAAGGCCACAACAACTACAATGTAATTTTGGGAATACATTTACCTGGGTAACATATTTACATGATTAACATTGCTAAACAAGGGTTTATACAAGCACAAGATAAGCCACTGCAAATGTGAAATGCTGGTACGTTAATAACCTGTGTATCCACCAGAATGTTGAATGCAAGCATGCAAATGTGCATGCATTGTGTTTTCCAGGTGCAGGATGTCAGCTTATGGGATGGAGTTCCAAGCCTGTTGCACGTCAATACAGGGACAATTAATGCTATCTGTGGATGACACTGGAGTTGTCATCCAACAATGTCCCTTATGTGCTTGATTGGAGACAGATCTGGTGATCAAGAAAGCAAAGGAACATGTCGACACTCTGCAGAGCATTCTGGGTTACAACAATGGTATGCGAGTATGTGTTCTCCTGTAGGAAAACACCGCCTGCAATGCTGCTCATGAATGACCCTAACCAACACACAGCTATCACTGGCACTGGGGCAGAACCAACCTGCATCACAAAACACAACAGACACCCACCCTGCCCTCAAATGAGCTCTCAATAGACATGAATGAAGTAACAAATGGTGGTGGTTTGGGGTTAATGGCATGCACGCTATAGAGGATCTGGGTTGGGCTACCCTTGAAGTAACCAAATTTCTCTTTGCCCTATTACATGATCTTTTTCACACTCAGTGAGGTGTTGACAATGGCATCTTTGCCATCTTAAAGGTATTCTTGACTAACATCAACTCACCATGTCCAATCTCAACTCTAACTAATGCTTGTGACCTGTACAGCATGTATTTAAAGAAAATCTGATTTGCATCCTCATAATGGCACTACTAGTAATGCTCTTATGTGACTGGTGCAAAATTTGAATGGACATCATCTTTCAGATGTAGAAACATGCCTACCAACTTTTGCTCTTGTTGCACAACTCCTTTTTGGTGTTACGTGTGTCTTTCTTCCCACCCCCCTGACTAATTGCTGGAAACAGTATCTACCATAAAATATCTCAAAGTAACTATCCAGAGTGACCACAAGTGGAACAGTCACTTAAAGCAAATAGCAGAAAAACAGATGCCACACTGAGAGTCAAAGGAAGAATCTTAAGGACATGTAACTCATCCACGAAGGAAGTGGCTTACAAAGCACTTGCTACATCAATTCTTGAGCACTGTTCATCAATCCGGAGCCATTACCAGGTAGGACTGATAGATAGAAATAGAGAAGAACCTATGAAGAGTAGTCTGTTCCATCACGAGGTCTTTTAGTCAGCATAACGTCATCACAGAGATTTTCAATAAACTCCAGTGGAAGATACTGCAAGAGAGGCATTGTTCATCACAGAGAGGTTTACTACAGAAATTCTCAAAATGTACGTTCCATGAAGAGTCTAACAATGAGAAAATTGGAGATATTACAGCTAACAGAGAGGTTTACTGACAATCATTCTTCCACATGGAATTCATGATTGAAACAGGGAAGGAGAAATCAGTCAGTGATACCAGAAGTACCCTCCCCCACATACGTTCAAGTGGCTTGTGAAGTGTAGATGTAGAGGTTATCACTTTTTACACTGGGCTGTTACATACTGACATTGTGCCCTTATTATGGACGGTAAATAAAGTGAATTAACAGTCAATTAATTTGTATGTTTATTCTGATCAGATAGGAAATAAATTAATACACTGATGAGCCAACACATAATGACCATTTGCTTAATAGCTTGTTTGTCCACCTTTGGAACGAGATACATCTATGACTCTGTGTATCAGGGACCTGACGGTTTGTTAGTAGGTTTGTGGAGGTGTTGACATTAGATGTCTGTGCACAGGTCATGTATTCAGCATAAATAATGGGCTGCTGATTTGTGTACGCGGTGATGGCACCTGATAGCAACAAAGGTGGGTTCCACAGGATTTACATCAGCCTAATTTGGTCACCAAGACATCAAGGTCAGTTCATATAATCTTCCTCAGACCATTGTAGCATGGTTCTGGCTCCAAGACACAAGCAATTATACTGCTGAAAGATGACATCGCCATCAGAGAAGGCATCAAGCAAGAAGGAATGCAGGTATTTTGTATCTATCAGCATATTTTCGATTACCACCACAGGTCCCATTCAAGCGCCCGATAATGTCTCCCACAACATAATACTGCACTCACCAGCCTATGTCCATGACATGCTGCATGTTTCAAGCTACCATTCACCTTGATGATGGCATTTGTGGAGATGACCAGTGATCTAGTGTAGCAAAAATGTGATTCACCCAAAGAGCCGACACATTTCCATTGATCAAAAGTCGAATCCCAATGGTGCTGTGCACATCGCAATCATAATTAGTGATGTCATTGGGTCAACGTGTGAACACATAGGGGTAGTCTGCTGCAGAGCTCCATGTTCAACAGTGTATGATGAACGATTTGCTCCGAAACACTTGTGCATGCAGCTGCATTGTGCTCTTTCAGCAGAGATGTCACAGATCACCCTTATCCTACTTTACAGAACAGACAAGTCTCCAAACTCTATGTTCTGTGAAGACTCATAGATGTCCAACCATTTGGCATCTAGTGGTAATTTCACTATCCTTCTACCTCTTTTCATAGATACTCACGACAGTAGCATGCCATTTTCAAGTAACTCATTCACTGGCCCAGTGTCAAAGTCACTCATCTCAGTCGATTTCACTCATCTCAGTCGATTTCACCATTTGCAGCCCATATCTTCACAAGGTTGATCCCCCGTCCATGTCTGCCCATCTCTTACATACTTTTTGCTACCGCACACCAGACAGCACCCAAGTCGGAGTGGCATTGGTCTTAATGTTTTGGCTCAGGGTGTACATGAGTACTTGAAATGTATGTACTGAATGGAAGAACAAGGAAGAAGCAATGCTTCACAAAATCTGCCCATTACCGAAGTCTGATAAGTGTGTTTCGAAATCAATGTAAGATATGTTACTCATACAACACAATACACTACCAGTTTTCAAGATAATAAAATACTTGAAGCTTCCTTACTTACAATGTTTGTCTCTTCACCCTCTTCCCCCTCTTGAAATTTAGAAAGAAACATTATTCACCTGTGCCGATTGTTCAACCTCTCCATATTGCCCCGGTTGAAAACATGATCAAGCTTCAAACACGGACCAATCAAATGATGATCCTGAAGTCTCCAGCAAAGCAATTCATGGATGGCTTTTAACTTCTGATAAAAGCTGCAAGAAAAATCAATACCACACTATAAACAATTAGTCATAGCAAAGACTAACATTCGACTCAAGGTTGGGGGATACACAGGCTTGCTACAAAATTACTGACAGTTAGTTCAATGAAACAAAACATGGAGTTTTATTAACTTTACATCTTTCAGAGATTCCATTTGTTGCGAAAAAGTAATTACTTGTAGTATTACAATAGTAAGCAGTGATAGTCTAGGATATTCAAGAACTTTTGCTCAGCTCAAACTTTTCTTTGGGGACCAAAGAGTGGCTTATTCAGAAGCACAATATTTTCCCGAGAACCCTCTATTATATACAATGGGGAATAAATCACGGTAGCTAAGAACCCATCCCTCTCGTATGTCTAAAAAGTCATTACTGTTAGTGGTTTTGAACTGTAATATATGTCATCTTTAAAACATAATTACATCATATCACTCCCATAACGACACAGCTGATGACCACACAGCTGATTAGATTAGTGACCTCATTTATATTGCACACATATAATAAGCTCAAGTTAAACAAACATATGCTAGTGATACAATTAGTGAAGGGTGCAATGATTATACTCCGTTGGACATACTGCATACCTGAGTTGAATGCACAGTTTGGAAAAAAATAACAGAAAAAAGTGTAATTAAAGACAGATCATAAGAGTATTTCAACAAAAATTTAAAAATATTCTAGTTTCGGGTCAAGTATTGCATTTTCAATATTGAATTTTGCATGTTTCCTAAAATGTCCAAACCCATTTTTGGAAACTGTTTATCCTTAAATATAATTAATTGTGGTACCTGCAGGCTGCCAATAAATCTTTAATCACTTCAGCCATAAGCTCATCCTCATAAAATACATAAAATTTACAGACTAAAAGAACTAGGAAGTACTTCTCTGTTACAAGCATTACTGAAACATAGTACGAAAAGTTTTCTTATAAAAAAACTTCTCCTCGGTTCATATAGTGCCATGAAGAAGTTCAAGATCAGTTGTCGCGTTAGATAATAAAGACATGTTACCAGCTGCTGGTGTGCAAAACTTAAGGAAAGTAACTTTTGCATGATGTGTCACTGTCATAGCTTGATTAAACTTGGATCATACACAGAAAGAACTGCTATAGCATAGTGCAGAAGGTAACTATAAAAAATATCCAATGAGACAAACAGTAATGACACTTTTATTCAAAGACAATAATTACAATGAAGTCACCATGATTTATAATGGTCCCCTGGACATCACAAAAGTAGACACATTGTTCTCAATTGGGTGTCTGATTATCACTGATAGCAATGCCTGCTCTGCAACATGCTGGTTGGAGTTCTTGTGGTAGGTTGTTCCAACCCTCCACCAGTGCAGTTGACAACTGCTGGGTGGTTGTTGGTAGAAATGGAAGTGATGCAATATCTCTCCCCAATGCATCCACATGTGCTTGATGGGATTTGAGTCAGGGGAACGGGTAGCCCAGTCCATTTGCCAAATATCCTCTCATTTCAAGAACTCTTCCACCTGCACTGTTTGATAAGGCCACACATGGTCATACATAGAAATGAAGTCAGGGCTGAATGCACCCCTAAAGAGACACATATGGGGAAGCAGCACAGCGTCAAAATGATGTTGAGCACTGAGTGTACTGTGTTCAGAGATTTGGAGGTCAGTACGCCTATGCAATGTTATGCCTCTCCACGCCATGACACCTGGACCAGTAAAACAATCCTGTCCGACAATGCTGGACGTACTGTCATACTGCAAGAGATGGGAACAAGTAATGCACCTAGGAACACTGTTGAACATGACTGTTTCTGTGTTACATGTGCCATGATATGGGGAGGCAAAGTACTGCATGGGAGTACTGACCTCCGACACAATGCAGCAACTCTGCATGCATCAATGGCCATTTAGTAGTTGTCAGCCTCTATGGTGGAGGAATAAAACACCCTACCACAAGAACTCCTTATCAACTCTGTGGCCAGCAAGGGAGCACATTGCAGAGTGTGCATTGCCGTGGCAATTACACACTCTACTGACAACAATGTCTCATCTTTTGTAATGTCCAGGTGACCACCATACATTGCAGTAACTTAGGGTAATTACTGCATTTGAATAGAAGTGCATTTCTCTCTGTCTCATCTTACAGTTACCTTCTGTATTATACTGAAGCAGTTTTTTCTACGTGTAGTCCAAGTTTCACTGAGCTATGTGACATGGCAGTTGGCAGTTACTTTCATCCTTAAGTTTCGTACTCCAGTTTAGTGTATTATGAACAATTCTCCAGAAATCAGTAGTATAGTACTGACCAGTTCAGCAATATTTCAGTAAATATCATATGCCAACAGTCATAATAACAAACTATCTGCCTCTGAATGCCTGTTTCTAACCCTCACCCTCTATTCTCCTGTTTACAATCTTGACCCAGCGGCAGTTGGGATCGGTCCCACTGTTGAGATGAAGGAAGATGTAAACTGTTAAAGCACGAGTCCAAGTACCTGAAAACAGTGCTGTCATGTACGGAACTCACCTGATGCAGGGAAGGTGCATCCCAAAGAGCATGTTTCATGTATTCTGTTGATGAATTGGATCAGTATCTTCTACTTAGGTGACATGATTTCAATCAAGTTCATGGGCAGGTCCCATGCTCTGTGCAACTGGCAATAGCTGTATTCAATTAAAGTCTAATTATGTAACTGAATTTCAACTGACTTACAAAACATAATTAAGGATGATGTAGGGCTGTTTAATAATCATGTGCCACATTTGTACTCTGTGCACCCATCTCCTAAGGACGAGACCAACACACACAAATTCTTCCACACTAGCATAGTGTGTTGCAGCACTAGATCACACTGTGCAGAACTTAGTGGGTAATTATTAAGTGGTGGCCACAATGTACGCTTGGAATTTATTTCCATAGTACCCTCTGAATTACTGTGGATACCTGTACCAGAGATACCTCAAATACTATCCCCTCCTGTGAATCCTGTCTCCTCCGCAGAAAGTACGGATCTGTCGTTGCCTATCCATTTGATTGCAAGTGGCATGTCAATGGGACACTTAAGCATCCATACAGGGTGGATGGGGACCAAGGAGGACTCAGTGTGTTGTACCGATCCCCCTAACCAACAAGTTTGAGGTGCTGTCTTTCAATGAAACTCAAACTAACCAATGGAACTCACCTCATCTGTTTTGGGGAAACCTGTTTTGTCTGGTGTCAGGAGGAGGCAATTGCAAAAGGGTAGGGGTCTACTAATCTTTGGCAGTTCAAATGTATGGTGAATGATGGTACCCCTTAGCGAAACGGCAGCAGAGGACAGGAAAGGCCACCAGGTACTCAGTGTGTATGCCTGAGGGCCTCATTCAACATGATAAAGAGGCTATTTCAGCAGCCATTGAGCGAACAGGGTGCAACCAACTGCAGATTGTGGCACGTGTTGGAACAAATGGTGCCTGTCACCTGGGCTCTGAAGTCACTCTTGGGTCACTCCAGTGACAGACAGAAAAGTTTGAGAAGACCAGCCTTGTGCGTGGAGTTTCAACGAAGCTCACAATTTGCAGGATTGTCCTCAGAACTGATCGTGGTCCTTTGGTTATGACTCAAGTGGAAAGACTGAACCAGATACTTCAAAAGTTCTGTGATGAGCTAGGCTGTGACTTCCTGGACTTGCACCATAGGGTTGATGACTGTAGGGCCCCCTAACATAGGTCAGGTGTGCACTGCACATCAGAGGCTGGTACTGAGGAAGCTGACTCTGTGTCTGGGGTGCACACAAAGGTTTTTCAGATTAGGTGACTCTCCATCCACTCCAGATAATGATTGCTGTAGGAAATCCATTAGTATCAGTGAAAGATCAGAAGAAATGCCTCCCACAGGAGAGAGTATTAAAGTCCTAACGTTAAACTGCTGAAGAAATTATAACATAATGCCAGAGTTAGAAGTGCTCCTGAAAAGCAGTGAAGCTCACATAATACAGGTACAGAAAACTAGTTGAAACATGAAATTGATAGCAGTGAGATTTTTGGGGAAAATTTAAGTGTATATCGAAACAATAGGGGAATGGGAAATGGAGATGGTGTATTTGTCGCAGTAGAGAAAAAACTCAGATTCACTGAGACAGAAATTGAAGCTGCATGTGAGAGTGTTTGGGCAACACTCAGTATCAGGTGTGGACATCAATGATAACTGGATCCTTCTATCGCCCATCAGACTCTCTCCAAAAACTTCAGTTCACTTGTATGTAAGTTCCCCAATCATACTGTAATCATCAGTGGAGACTTTTATCATCCAACAATTAATTGAGAAAGTTACAGTTTTCTTAGTGGTGGGTGTGATAAGACATCCTGTGAAACTTTACTAAATGCCTTCTCTGAAAACTACTTAGAACAGATAGTTAATAATCCCACTCATGATGTGGAAATACATTGAATCTGATGGCGACAAATATACCTGATCTCTTTGAGGATGACCACATCGAAACTGGTATCAGTAACCACCATGTGGTTGTGGCAGCAAGATTACCAAAGTACAAAGGACAACTAAAATAATCAGTAAACCAGATATAAAAATCATCAATGTCTTATCTCACTGAGGAACTTGAAACTTTAAGCACAGGTCAGGGGCATGTAGAGAAAAACTGGCTCAAGTTCAAAAAAATAGTTGACCACACTCTGGGTAGATATGAACACAGTAGAACAGTTCATAATGGGAGGGAACCTCCATGGTATACAGTCACTGTAAAGAAACCTCTAAAGAAATAGATTGCTACATAACAGGTGTAAAACAAAGCATATAGGGCTGTAAGTAGAGAGATGCTGAATGAAACATGTTTGGCTGTCAAGAGAGTAATGCATGATGCCTTCAATGACTATTGCAACAGAATATTTGTTAAATTTTTCATAAAATCCAAAGAAATTCTGGTTATATGAACAAACTGGTGACACCAAAGTTAGTGTCCAGTCCATAGCGAATGAGACAGGAATTGAAATTGAGTGTAGCAAAGCAAAAGCTGAAATCCTTAACTCCATTTTCAAATGCCCAATGTAATCCTCACACCACTGGAAAGATGAATGAAATATGTACTAGTGTCAGCGGTGTTGAGAAACGGCTAAAATCGTTAAAATTGAACAAAGCTTCAGGGCCCGAAGGAATCCCCGTCAGATTCTATACTGAATCTGCAGATCCCTCAGACAAAAAACCAATGCCCAGTTCTTGGAAAAAGACACAGGTCACACCCATCTACAAGAACAGTAGTAGAAGTGATCCAACAAATTACCGTCCAATATCCTTGACATCAATTTGTTGTAGAATCTTAGAACATACTCTGAGCTCAAACATAATGAGGTATCTTCAACAGAATGACCTCGCCAAAGCCAACCAGCATGGTTTTCGAAAACATCTATCATACGAAACCCAACTCACAATTTTCTTGCATGACATACTGAAAGCTTTGGACCAAGGCAAGCAGATAGATGCAGTGTTTCTCGATTTCCAAAAAGAATTTGGCTCAGTACACCACCTACGCTTATTGTCAAAAGTAAGATCGTATGGGGTATTACGTGAAATTTGTGACTGGCTTGAGGAGTTTTTGGTAGGGAGGACACAGCATGTTATCTTGGATGGAGAGTCATCATCAGATGTAGAAGTAACTTCAGGTGTGCCTGAGGGAAGTGTGCTGGGACCCTTGCTGTTCATGTTGTATATTAATGACCTTGCAGACAATAGTAATAGAAAAATCAGGCTTTCTGCAGATGATGCAGTTATCTACGAGGGCAGTTCAATAAGTAATGCAACACATTTTTTTTCTCGGCCAATTTTGGTTGAAAAAACTGGAAATTTCTTGTGGAATATTTTCAAACATTCCCGCTTCGTCTCGTATAGTTTCATTGACTTCCGACAGGTGGCAGCGCTGTACGGAGCTGTTAAAATGGCGTCTGTAACGGATGTGCGTTGCAAACAACGGGCAGTGATCGAGTTTCTTTTGGCGGAAAACCAGGGCATCTCAGATATTCATAGGCGCTTGCAGAATGTCTACGGTGATCTGGCAGTGGACAAAAGGACGGTGAGTCGTTGGGCAAAGCGTGTGTCATCATCGCCGCAAGGTCAAGCAAGACTGTCTGATCTCCCGCGTGCGGGCCGGCCGTGCACAGCTGTGACTCCTGCAATGGCGGAGCGTGCGAACACACTCGTTCGAGATGATCGACGGATCACCATCAAACAACTCAGTGCTCAACTTGACCTCTCTGTTGGTAGTGCTGACACAATTGTTCACCAGTTGGGATATTCAAAGGTTTGTTCCCGCTGGGTCCCTCGTTGTCTAACCGAACACCATAAAGAGCAAAGGAGAACCATCTGTGCGGAATTGCTTGCTCGTCATGTGGCTGAGGGTGACAATTTCTTGTCAAAGATTGTTACAGGCGATGAAACATGGGTTCATCACTTCGAACCTGAAACAAAACGGCAATCAATGGAGTGGCGCCACACCCACTCCCCTACCAAGAAAAAGTTTAAAGCCATACCCTCAGCCGGTAAAGTCACGGTTACAGTCTTCTGGGATGCTGAAGGGGTTATTCTGTTCGATATCATTCCCCATGGTCAAACGATCAACTCTGAAGTGTATTGTGCTACTCTTCAAAAATTGAAGAAACGACTTCAGCGTGTTCGTAGGCACAAAAATCTGAACGAACTTCTCCTTCTTCATGACAACGCAAGACCTCACACAAGTCTTCGCACCCGAGAGGAGCTCACAAAACTTCAGTGGACTGTTCTTCCTCATGCACCCTACAGCCCCAATCTCGCACCGTCGGATTTCCATATGTTTGGCCCAATGAAGGACGCAATCCGTGGGAGGCACTACGCGGATGATGAAGAAGTTATTGATGCAGTACGACGTTGGCTCCAACATCGACCAGTGGAATGGTACCGTGCAGGCATACAGGCCCTCATTTCAAGGTGGCATAAGGCCGTAGCATTGAATGGAGATTACGTTGAAAAATAGTGTTGTGTAGCTAAAAGATTGGGGAATAACCTGGTGTATTTCAATGCTGAATAAAACAACCCCTGTTTCAGAAAAAAAAATGTGTTGCATTACTTATTGAACTGCCCTCGTATAAAGAAGTAATAACTGAGCAAAGGTGCATAAATATTGTCAGATACTGATAAAATTTCAACATGGTGCAGAGATTGGTAACTTGCTCTAAATATTCAAAAATGTAAAATTGTGCACTTCACAAAACGAAAAAAACATAGAACACTAGAACTATAATATCAATGAGGCACTGTTGCAATCTGCCAACTCATACACATACCTGAGTGTAACACTTTGTAGGGATATGAAATGGAGAGATCACATAGGTTCAGTCGTGGGTAAAGCAGGTTGTAGACTTCAGTTTATTGGTACAATACTGGGGAAGTGCAATCAGTCTACAAAAGAGATTGCTTACAAATCAATTGTGCAACCCAGTCTAGAATATTGCTCAACTGTGTGGGACCCATGCCAGATAGGACTAACAGAGGATATTGAATGTGTACAGAGAAGGGTAGCACGAATGGCCACAGGTTTATTTAATCCAGGGGAGAGTGTCACAGTGATACTAAAGGAACTGAAATGGTAGACTCTTGAAGATAGACTTACACTATCACACGACAGTCTATTAACAAAGTTTCACGAATCGGTTTTAAGTGATAACTCTATGGATATACCTAAGCCCCCTAAATATCGCTCACACAAGGATCATGAGGATAAGATTAGAATAATTACTGCATGCACAGAGGCATTCAAACAATTATTCCATATGTGAATGGAACAGGAAGAAATCCTAATAACTGGTACAATTGGACGTATCCTCTGGCATGCACCTCAAAGTGATTTGCAAAGTGTAAATGTAGACATGTTGCTGGTGCAAACAATCAATCTCCCCATATTAGGGTTTCCTTCTGCTGTTGCAATCTTTGCAACTGTTTCCTCTGGAATTCTTAGAACATTTATAACGACTGCTATGAGGCCGTGCTGAAAAGTAATGCCTCCAAATTTATGAAAAGTCTTAGAGCTTTTTATATAAAACAAATGTTATTAACATTCCACATCTTTATCATTCATGTTTATATGGCTGCAGTACTCTGCTGCTGGAGGGCTCAGAACTGTAGAGTATAACATGAGACAGTGTGTAATGTAACTATGCCAGTGCATGAGAAACAGGAAGCAATAATCAAGTTTTGAATTCAAAGAGTTCGTCCACATGTGGGGCACCATCCCCTACAACATGATAATGTCAGACCATGCATGAACACTGTGACATCTGCAACAGTTCAACACCTTGGGTTCAATATCATTTATCATCCTCCATGCAGTCCCAACTGGGCCCCATTGGATTTTCATCTGTTTCCTAAACTTAAAGAACATCTTAGAGGACTTGGCTTTGATAGTGATGAAGCAGTGCAAGCAGAGGCGGGGTTGTGGCTCTGTCAACAAAGTCAAACATTATACAACAATGGTATCAACAAAATGATCTCTAACTGGTAGAAATGTGTTCATCGCCAGGGTGACTATATTGCGTGCGACCCATGCCAGATAGGACATACACAGCCATGAACATTACATATGTACAATGTTAATGAGGTTTGTTTTATTTAAAAAGCTTTAAGAACTTTCGCATAAAAAGTTTGGAGGCTTTACTTATCAGCATATCCTTGTAGAGCCTGTGTGTTATGAAGCCAAAGGAGACCATCTCGAAGTCTGTAAATGAGGAGTAGAATGATACTGTAATGGTATTCACCCCTCTGCCAGTGAGTGCCCACATTACAGGAGAACAACGTCAAGTGTTTAGTCCGATTACTATCCTACACCAAAGCCCTGCCAAATTCTGTAAACTGGACACTGGAAAACAAAAGTCTAGCACTTCTGTCCCACTGTAGAGAATATTTGTCTCATTGTTTTCCCATTCACAATTCTTGCCCTGGAATGTCAGGGTGAGGTGGAGGGTAATCTGACTACTGAGAAATGAGCTGGTACTGTATTCATCATGCCTGTAACTCACTTAGCACAGGGGAAGGGCAACAAAGGTATTTCATCGGTGTGCTGCAGGCTCTTGGTTAAGGGTTTGCTTTACGCAAGCTGAAGGCTGGATATAAATTAAAAACTGCTGTATTTATTCAGAAGCTCATCATGAACAGAAATTTCTACGAATCTTTTTACAACACAGTCTCTAAAGATGTTGATTTGCTGAATTACCCTTGCACTGCAGTAATTTCTTTTATGTGCTGGGAGGCACAGTGCTCTATTAAAGATAGTTCTATGTGCTGATTTGGGCCCATGGAGTGCTTATGCATCATTCATCTCATTCTGTGGTCCAGATTGTCTGTACAACTTTTACACTGGCACAGCAGCTGTTGACTCCAGCTCTCCAATGTCTTATGTAGATTGTTCTTTACACAACTTGGCAAGGCTCTGTTGTTGGGTGGCACTTGGGATAAATGCTTCAGTTTGTTCTTCTGTAATATGTTTCAATTTTTTTTCTCTCATATACAGACTTTGGCTTCATGGCATACTGGATCTGGCAGTTGCTAAAGCTGCCTAAGAAAGACAAAGCAAACCATTATACAGGTTGCTGAAGAGGAAGAAAACCATGTTACACTGGTGTTCATTGCATTCACTATTAATAGGACATAGTGGCTGGGAGAATATGACGGAATTACAATGTGAAGTGTAGATTCTGGCTACTGCTCAAGATCAGAACCTCACTGAGTTCTACAATAGATGATCTAGGGGCCTGACAACTAAGAGTCAACCTCATATTGCACCAGTGTAGAAATAGAAGTGTCCATCAGATAATCTGCATCATAAGTGTGACATGCACACAGCACGGGTGTCACATGGACACAAAACAGCCCATAAAATCAGCTGTTAAGGATTACCTTCCCTGAACATAACTTGATGTGAGTTACTGAATTGCCAGTATACTTCAACAAGCCTATATCTTATTGGACAGCATTGTGGAATGGCTGGTGGAAATTCAAGTACATGATCAGTTTCTATTCAAGAGTATCATTTTCCAATAAAACAGAGGGGGAGACCCAGCACTGAGCTTGATTGAAATCATATGTCATCTAAGGGGAAGATATATGAGTGGACTTCATCAATAGAAGACAAGAGACATGGTCCTGGTGATTCTTCCTCGGTCAATGAGTGAGTTCTGTGCATGACAGCACTAGGCTTGACAAGTGGGGCTCATGCATGAGCTGTCTACTTCTTCCTCCATCTAACCAGCATATACAACCTCATCTATCACTGAATCACAGCCTTAACCAGAAGAGGCAGCATGTCACAAAAAGGTACTCAGACGGACACTCTCATCAGGAGAGCTGAAGAGGGTAATATGTTTCATCACTGAAATGTCGAAGAATAGAGTCAATGCCATCATATTAAATTCTTAAGAATGTTACCAAATATACAATATTCATTTTAATTTTAGGTTACAGAAATTATGAGCAAGATGTATGATTGCCGAAGTGTGGATGTACCTAATGAAATGACATTCATAACATTGTATGATTCACCAGTTAGGTGAGAAGAAGACATTCAGGAGGTTAGCTAAGGTACATTAGAATACCTAAATTTTATAATTCATATTTGAATGACACTCTCATTTTTATGCATCCAGTCAAAAAACATGTAGGGTTCAGAATTTAAAAATGAGTTTCATTTTTTGTTAGATCTTCACTAATTTTGTTAACTGAAAATAGACCTGTGTTTTATTTACTTTACGGCTCTGTACACCTTTCTTTTTTGTTTCAGCAGAGTATATACTCATAAAATAAACAGTTACAAACACATAAGCATCTAAAAATGTATTTACAGGAATGTCGTACCTCAAATCCTTCAAAGCACGTTCTCGAGGTTGATGAACAAGGGTGCTACAACATGGATTACCAGGCATGGGCAACATTAATGTTTGCACAAGAAGAGACGTGATGGCTTGCACAGCAAGACTGCTGGCCTGAAACAAAGTTTTAATGAAGCACACAGCACAAAAGTTCATTTTCATTTAAAACATGACTTTTTTCCAGATGTGTATAGTGTACACTGAGTGTTTATCTGACTTTTTTGGAGCAGACTTTGGGGTCCAAGTTAAAACTGAATATCATTCTTAGAGGGGGAGGGGCACTGAATACATTCCAAACTAAATAGAAAAATAATGTACGAGTTCAAGACAGGCGAAAAATACCTTCAGTGTCCACATATTCTACAAGTATGAAACTTGCTCACTTATTAGAGGGTACTGAAAAATTGCACACTACTGGCTAACATAATTTATGAAAATGCTGAGACAAAAATTTGCCCAGGACACAACTGCAACCTTGAACCATTTGATTTTTCAATCTTTCATATGAATAACAACATATTCACCAGCACAAATTCAGAAACATCATTTTGTACTTCCAATGAAAAATCTATGTTCAAAATCAAAAGTCTGCAGATATAACCTAACAGGTTTATTCATTCACATTCAGTTAACAACTCACCTCAGAAGATATTGCCTGCAGTTGGCAACGAAATGTCAGGAGGAAGAATTTCTACTGTTCGACCATGGCCTCTTAGGCCAGAAGTTTTAATTAATGAGGTTTATTCATTGTTACCTGCCATGTGTACAAGGTACCCAAGGGGTCCAAATGAGAGAAATTTTATTACTTAAATTTTACAAAGAGGTCAACTTTCCATCCATCATCTTTCTACTGATACAATAATCGACCTGTTCATGCCTTAATAGGCCAAATCATTGTTAGCAAAGCTGCCCTGGCAAACAAATCACACTGCAGGTTCACCTGACTTCTGAGACTGAGGGGTCTCGGAGTCATGTCCGACAAACTTTTCTCCCATCTGTTCCAAGCTGCCATCTGCAGCAGATGCTAAATGGCTTAGTTGCTTTATCTTTGCATTTCCCTTCCCCTTTGAGAATGCTATGTGGCTATTGGAGTTATCTTATCTCACCCCCCTGAAAACCTCATCATGTAATCCCCATCAGCACATAAACCAACATAGTTTCTTTTTCTCAAGTTCAGTAAGCTATGTTTATTACAAGTCCTCACTGTTTCTCAATCCTGACTACACCCCCATGGGGGCTGTACAAAATGGTGCCAGAATCAGGGTGCCAAATCAAACTGTTATCAGCTTTGAGGTTCAGTACACAAATTACAAACCCCAGAGGGGATGCATGACAGCATTGCGCAGGGCCATCTAGTTGCGAGCTGTAATGCAACAGACAAGTGCTTTGCGTATTCAGTCCTGGCTGCCTGCCCCTGTTTATCCACAGCCACCGCTGCTGCAGATGTGTGGAGCTAGCCAACCTCACCTTCCGCCCTGCCACCTTCAGGTGAGGTTGCATCACAGGTACAAGGGCCATCTCAATGCCAGGAGCTGAACCCGCTACCATGCCTTTTGTTGATCAACAAATGCAAGTCACAAGCTTTGCTTTTAGGAAGAAGATGCTGCTAGAGCCAGTGCTGCCAGAGATGTTATAATGGTCCAAATGGCTCTGAGCACTATGGGACTTAACATCGGAGGTCATCAGTCCCCTAGAACTCAGAACTACTTAAACCTAACTAACCTAAGGACAGCACACACATCCATGCCCGAAGCAGGATTCGAACCTGCAACCCTAGCGGTCGCACGGTTCCAGACTGAAGCGCCTAGAACCACTCTGCCACTTCCGCCGACATGCGGAGATATCACCAGGAGCTGCTCCCGAACACTTTTGGTTTTTTTTATGCTTGTACTTTAAAGGAACGGCCACAACCAGGCCATAGGGACAGTTTAAGATGGGTCCAGAATTGCAAGCTAGCTTGGAGGAATTACAGACGGAGAATAAAACTCTGAAAAGGCTCTTTAAAGAGGCATTAATAAATGTGATGCCACAAAGTAGCACTGTGCCTGCAGCTAGCATCACTTCCTCATTTCTGAGGTTCCCACATGCAATTCCATCTAGACCTGTAATTAATGTTGCAATGGATTTACTGGTTCCCACCTTAGGAAGGAGGTACTACTCGGAAAAGCAGAAGCTCACTGTGTAGATACGCTTGTTTGCTGGATAGACGCACAGGTAAGTGCTGAGGTGAAATGTGCTACATCAAGTGCACTAAGGGAGGCTGTACGTCTAGCATTTCTGTGCAAGGTGGCCCAGAAATTCGTTCAGTCATCCACCAATAGATGTGCATTCACTGTTGGCATGCAATGCACTCATTACAAATGCACAGGTCTCAAGGCTCCTGAGCATCTGGGACCAGCATGTGCCTACTGCAGAAAGTTAGAACACGAGAGAGCAAATTGTCTGTCTCTATAGCAACACTTGGCTAACCAAATAGGTTACTGAGGTTCTTGATGGAATGTTAATATGAGAAATGTGATTGAGAGCCATTCTGCCAGTGCCCCTTGCTCCCCTTCCACAAAGCAAATCCAATAAGAAGGGTAGGACTCACTCAGGTGGGAAACGTAACTTTGCAAAGGAAAATAAATAGCAGATAGTCTATCTTTATCATTGACATAGGGATAGAAGTGATTGTTTTGTTTGTTAAATCTACTCACTGCTGAGAATTACAACAGTCACGATGCAGACTTAGTGGATTGGGAAAAAAGGTAATTTAACCCCAACAGTTCGCAAAATGTGGAATTGGAAATAGACAGAAGAAAGCATCAGCTCACATTGGAATTGGTTTGGAAGCATGACCACAATTTTGATGTCGCTTTAGGAAATGGTTTCCAAACACAAGAAGTCCAAATAGTGGAAAATCAACCATTTTGGCAGTGTCACAACTAAAGAGGATGCAAGGGAGTCCAGAATGAATGGCCACGTTCTGACAACCCCATAAACCACATAACATATCACTGAAGTTAAAAAAAAAAATCAAGAAAATATCAGGCTGTACATTCAAAGTCTTTTCAATAGTGACAAAGAAAGAGTTTTTGAGAGGACAAATTTTCCTCATGGATCCATTAACAAGAAATTAAGTTTTAGATGGTAAACAGTCACATGTGAAGTTCGGTTTAGCTCAAGTGAATGTGGCTCGAGAGAGTACATTTTTATCAGCGAGCATAGATAATTTCGGAAGCAGAGATACAAAACTTTCCTGGCAGATTAAAACTGTGTGCCGGACTGAGACTTGAACTTGGGACCTTGCCTTTTGCAGGCAAGTGCTCTACCAACTGAGCTACCCAGACTCACGACATGTCCTCACAGCTTCAATTCTGCCAGTATCTCATCCCCTACCTTCCAAACTTCACCGAAGTTCTTCTGCGAACCTTGCAGAACTAGCACTCCTGGAAGAAAGGATATTGTGGAGAGATGGCTTAGCCACAGCTTGGGGGATGTTTCTGGAATGAGGTTTTCACTCTGCAGTGGAGTGTGCGCTGATATGAAACTTCCTGGCGGAAGGTAGGAGACGAGGTACTGGCAGAATTGAAGCTGTGAAGGTAGGTTGTGAGTCGTGCTTGGGTAGCTCAGATGGTAGAGTACTTGCCCGCAAAAGACAAAGGTCCCAAGTTCGAGTCTCGGTCCGTCACACAGTTCTAATCTGCCATGAACGTTTCATATCAGGGCAAACTCCGCTGCAGAGTTAAAATCTCATTTTGGAAGCAGAGACATTAAAATTCCTTGTGGTACCAACAAGCCCAAGTGAATGCAGTAAATATTGAGGAGACAACAGAATATCAAGAAAACTAACAGCCTGCAAGAGCAGTAAATAAATTCTACCTACATTTCAACAGTTTGCTCATCATCTTTTACAAGATTTAAACCCAACCATGTGCCTAGTAGAACTGGATGACAAAATTGTCTTTTTAAGTATGATAAGAGAACACGCAGAGTGACTAAGAAATGTACTAGCTCATGTTAATAATGCTAAGCCAAATTCGAAATTAAAAAAGTGCAGATGTGCGTAATCACGTGCTCTACTGGGCCACATAATTTTGGTAGATAGTATAAGACCAGCCCCCCCCCCCCCCCTCCCCATTAATGTATGCAGTGAGTGATTTTGCAGAGCCAAGCAAAATTAAAGAATTGTAATCATTTGGCAGACACCTTAAATAGGAAAATTAAGATCCTGCTAGAAGAAGATGAAATTTTTTGAGGAGTTAAAAAGGGCAAGAGAATCCAATGCTGAGTGTAATTATGGGCTACCTTGCTGGACATTATTACAATAGATTATGTTTTGTATCAGAAACGGTCCTGGAGAATGAATAGCAGTTCCAAAAACTTCTCATGATGCATCAATGTCATGTTAGTACATAGGTGTGTCATAATGGGGAAAATGACAGGCAAGCACTCACTGCAGGCCATTATTGGTAGCCACAACAAAAGAAAAATGTAGAACAATAAGTTCAAAACTGTCTTCATTGCGCTAAGGGAGTTCAAGTACAAAGAGCAAATATCTCTCTTTAAATCCCATCTGAGCTGCAGGACCTTTTGCTTGATATCATGGGATCACTTCCCACAGTGACTCAAAATAACATATGTTTCATCTATCACTGACCATTTCTCTTGCTATCTGATTATGATACTGACTGAAGACATGATCACAGTGACAATTGTGAAAGGATTTGTCACCCATTTAGCACTACCATAATGGCTTCCAGAGGCTCTCATAACAGAACAAGGGACAATCTTTGTGCTCAGTCTTATGGTATAAGTTATGTTGACTTCCCCAAAATGAAGAAGAGGAGAACCTCCCATTTCACCTAAGAGTAGTGGTGGGTTTGAACACATTCACAAAGCAGCAGCTGATATAAAATATTTCAATGAAGATGACATGCCGAGTTGCAGAAAGGCACAACGAAAAGACTGTCACACACTGAGCTTTTGGCTAAAGCCTTCTTCAGAAAAGCAAGGAAAACTCATACACATTCACACAAGCAGGCACACCTCATGCACATGAGACCACTACCTCTGGTCTGATGGCAACTCTTGCACTGAATGAAAACTGCAATCCTAGAGTGGGGCAGGGAAGCAGGTGGGGTGGAGGATGGGTTGCCAATCTTGTTAGGATTTCCCTCATTTCAGGGCACAATGTAGATTTCAAGCCCTCGATTGAACAACATCGGGGAGGGTTGTAGCCTCTCCCCGATGTTGTTCAATCTGTATATTGAGCAAGCAGTAAAGGAAACAAAAGAAAAATTCGGAGTAGGTATTAAAATACATGGAGAAGAAATAAAAACTTTGAGGTTCGCTGATGACATTGTAATTCTGTCAGAGACAGCAAAGGACTTGGAAGAGCAGTTGAATGGAATGGACAGTGTCTTGAAAGGAGGATATAAGATGAACATCAACAAAAGCAAAACAAGGATAATGGAATGTAGTCTAATTAAGTCGGGTGATGCTGAGGGAATTAGATTAGGAAATGAGGCACTTAAAGTAGTAAAGGAGTTTTGCTATTTGGGGAGCAAAATAACTGATGATGGTCGAAGTAGAGAGGATATAAAATGTAGGCTGGCAATGGCAAGGAAAGCGTTTCTGAAGAAGAGAAATTTGTTAACATCCTGTATTGATTTAAGTGTCAGGAAGTCATTTCTGAAAGTATTCGTATGGAGTGTAGCCATCTATGGAAGTGAAACATGGACGATAAATAGTTTGGACAAGAAGAGAATAGAAGCCTTTGAAATGTGGTGCTACAGAAGAATGCTGAAGATTAGATGGGTAGATCACATAACTAATGAGGAAGTATTGAATAGGATTGGGGAGAAGAGAAGTTTGTGGCACAACTTGACTAGAAGAAGGGATCGGTTGGTAGGACATGTTCTGAGGCATCAAGGGATCACCAATTTAGTATTGGAGGGCAGCGTGGAGGGTAAAAATCGTAGAGGGAGACCAAGAGATGAATACACTCAGCAGATTCAGAAGGATGTAGGTTGCAGTAGGTACTGGGAGATGAAAAAGCTTGCACAGGATAGAGTAGCATGGAGAGCTGCATCAAACCAGTCTCAGGACTGAAGACCACAACAAACAAAACAAATTCTTAAGTAAAATATCTATACATGGTGTGTGAAGTACTTTTAGGTTATTAACCATGGTTCCCTCAGAATGCTTGTTCTGAATAATGTGATGATAAAAAATCGATTTACTACTAGCTGTTCTGGAACATAAAAGCTACATTCATCAAAAAAAGTACTGTTGTTCCTCTTTAATGAGCATGTAGATTTTATTGAGGAATTTTTCTTTGATATTTTCACTGAATTACTCTAAAATGTCAAGCTCTTTCTGTTCGTGGATTGTCAATTAGTCTTTTTTTACTATATAAATGAGATGGTCTTATCACTAGTCCTTTTATGTATTACATGTTTTAATGAAGAATTTAGTTGCCTTGTATTTTATATATTGTATTACCTTTTCCATTAACTTGACACATATTGTCTCCTTGTTTTTACACTGGGACAAATTATTCTTTTAAGTTAAATAATCATTCAGAATTATGGTTTAAATTTATTCCTCTTTTTATTACTCACATTGTATAAAGTTGGTCCTGCCCATGACATACGCTTTCTAAGTTGCTGCTTAATCTCATTTAAGTAGCTTGTACCTTTGACACTTACCTTTATAGATCACACTTGCTCAAGTGACGAAACAGTTACTCACTTCTGGTTTTTATTCACACTATAGGAAGCAACAAATTAACAAAATATGTGACACCATACTTTTGTGGGTGGTGTATGAATAAATATTATTCTACACTATCCATAAGTGCAGTTTCAGAATACTATCTAAATATGGACTAAGCACTGTGATCCATTTTGCGCTTCTGGTACTATTTTTTGATTAAAATATCTTAATATTTTACAGATGTTTTACATCAATGACAACATCTGCATTACAACTTTTGTATTTCTTGCATGTATTATGCATTTCACATATCCCTTACTACAAATTTTTACATTACTTGCCCGCTGTTACTTCGTATGTGATGAAAATATAGTACCCAACGATTACACACAGCTTTTAAAAGCACTATGATATTTCTGTTACCTACTTTGTTACTCTCTCTTGACTAGGATTCACTTATGATTTGAAATTATTTTGCATTCTTGATGCATAAATGTATGTAGCATTTGCAAAATCTTGCCTCACTTCTGTAAAATGTACGTTTTATATTTCATTTTACTGGCAAACAGTGTCTTGACCTTTTAAATGATAACATGAGATATATTTAACCTTGGCAATCAACAGACAGCTAATTGTACATATAAGCATACACAAATAGCTCAGGAACACGTTTCGTTTCTATTGTTACCAGTTGGCGTCATACCAACCACCTTTCGTATGCACCATAGAGGGCAGCATACGTTTAAATGAACCAATTTCAGGGGATAATGAGGTCTTCTCTCTTTTTAACTTTTTATAATGCATGTCTTTTACGTAAAACTTAAATACTTCCTTAGCTGTTCACTCTTTGACCAAGTTTTTGGTAATTACCCATTTTATAAACGGATTCCATAGAATACAATCACATGTCATTACCAATGGTTACTAGCGATATTATGCCAAAGGTGGAGATCAGAGTTTTCACTATTAAACTACCAGTGACTGAGCTTTATTCAGCAGCATTCTTCAGACCTCAATGGTGGCAGTTTCATGCCATTGTCTCCTGCTGTCACCTAGGATATACCAGCCACACTATAATATTAATTTATTCTTCTGATTTTATTCAAGTCCTTTGACCTTTAAGAATGTGTATTACTCTTTTTCACAGAGTAAAATGGAGTGATGATGACCTTGTACGAGACTGAAACCATACATGAAATTAACAAGAACAATGGAAAATCCAGGATGGAAAGTAACAATATTAGAGAGGAAAGTTGCTACTCACCATATAGCGGAGATGCTGAGTCACGATAGGCACTACAAAAAGATTCACACAATTATAGCTTTCGGCCATTAAGGCCTTTGTCAGCAGTAAACACACACACACACACACACACACACACACACACACACACACACACACGTCTGCAGTCTCAGACAACTGAAACCACACAGCGTGCAGCAGCACCAGTGCATGATGGGAGTGGCAACTGGGTGGGGGTAAGGAAGAGGCTGGGGCGGGGAGGGGGAGGGATAGTATGATGGGGGTGGCAGACAATGAAGTGCTGCAGTTTAGACGGAGGGCAGGAGAGAGGGTGGGGAGGGTGTGTGTGTGTGTGTGGGGGGGGGGGGGGGGGGGTGTAAGTAGCGGCAGGGAGAGAAATATAATAAAATTAAAAGACTGGGTGTGGCGGTGAAATGAAAGCTGTGTAGTGCTGGAATGGGAACAGGGAAGAGGCTGGATGGGTGAGGACAGTGACTAATGAAGTTTGACGGCAGGAGGGTTACGGGAATGTTGGATGTGGAAAGTTCACACCAGCGCAATTCAGAAAATCTGGTGTTGGTGGGAAGGATCCATATGGCACAGGCTGTGAATCAGTCATGGGGATGATGGATATCATGTTCGGCAGAGTGTTCAGCAACAGGGTGGTTCACTTGTTTCTTGGCCAGAGTTCGTCGGTGGCCATTCATGCAGACAGACAGCTTGTTGCTTGTCATGCCTACATAGAATGCAGCACAATGGTTGCAGCTTAGCTTGTAAATCACATGACTGGTTTCACAGGTAGCCCTGCCTTTGATGGGATAGGTGATGTTAGTGATCGGACTGGAGTGGGTGGTGGTAGGAAGATGTATGGGACAGGTCTTGCATCTAGGTCTGTTATAGAGGTATGAGCCATGAGGTAAGGGGTTTGGAGCAGGGGTTGTGTAGTGATGGACGAATATATTTTGTAGGTTCGGTGGACGGTGGAATTCCACAGGAGGAGGGGTGGGATGGATAGTGGGCGGGGCATTTCTCGTTTCAGGGCACGACCAGAGGTAAGGGAAACCCTGGCGGAGAATGTAATTCAGTTGCTCCATTCCCAGATGGTACTGAGTTATGAGGGGAATGCTCCTCCACGGCCGAAATGTGGCACCTTGGGAGGTGGTGGGAGACTGGAAAGATACGGCACGGGAGATTTGTTTTTCTACAAGGTTGGGAGGATAATTATGGTCAGTGAAGGCTTCAGTGAGAGCCTCGGTATGATTCGAGAGGGACTGCTCGTCACTGCAGATGTGATGACCACGGGTAGCCAGGCTGTACAGAAGGGACTTCTTGGTATGAAATTGGTGGCAGCTGTCGAAGTGGAGGTATTGCTGGCGGTCAATAGGTTTGATATGGACGGAGGTACTGATGCAGCCATCTCTGCGGTGGAGGTCAACGTCTAGGAAGGTGGCTTGTTGGGTGGAGTAGGACCAGGTGAAGCAAATGGGGGAGAAGTTGTTGAGGTTCTGGAGGTATGTGGATAGGGTGTCCTCACATTCAATCCAGATAGCAAAGATGTCTTCAATGAATCTGAACCAGGTTAGGGGTTTAGGATTCTGGGTGTTTAGGAAGGATCCCTGTAGATGGACCATGAATAGGTTGGCATAGGATGGTGCAATTCAGGTGCCCATAGCCATACCCTGGATTTGTTTGTAGGTAATGCCTTCAAAGGAAAGGTAATTGTGGGTGAGAAAATAGTTGGTCATGGCGACTAGGAAGGAGGTTGTTGGTTTGGAATCCATAGGGCATCTGGAAAGGTAGTGTTCAATAGCAGTAAGGCCATGGGCATTAGAAATGTTAGTGTACAGGGAGGTGGCATCAATAGTGACGAGCATGGCACTGTGTGGTAAAGGGAACGGAACTGTGGAGAGTCGGTCGAGGAAATGGTTGGTATCTTTTATATAGGAGGTTAGGTTCCGGGTAATAGGTTGAAGGTGTTGGTCTACGAGAGCAGAGATTCTCTCAGTGGGGGCACAGTAACCGGCCACAATGGGGCGTCCTGGGTGGTTGGGTTTATAGACTTCAGGAAGCATGTAGAAGGTAGGAGTGCGGGGGGTGGTAGGGGTACCCCGAAGTATGATATCCCTCATCTCCATGACTGATTCACAGCCTGTTCCATATGGATCCTTCCCACTAACACCAATTTTTCTTAGTTGTGCTGGTGGGAACTTTCCCTGCAATACATCCTACATTCCCTGACCTTCCTGGCCTCAACCTTCATTAGTCACTGTCCTCACCCATCCAGCCCCCTCCCTGTCACAGCCGTCATTTCACCGCCACACCCGGTCTTTTAATTTCTTTATATTTCTCTCCTTTCCACTACTTACATCCCCCACCCCCGACCCCCTCCCCACCATCTCTCCTGCCCTCCGTCTAAACTGCAGCACTTCACTGTCCACCACCCCCACCATACTATCCCTCCCCCTCCCTGTCCCAGCATACTCCTTACCCCCACACAGTTGCCACTCACTTCATGCACTGGTGCTGCTGCTCGCAGTGTGGTTTTAGTTGTCTGAGACTGCAGACGTGTGTTTGTGTTTGTGTGTGTGTGTGTGTGTGTGTGTGTGTGTGTGTGTGTCTATTACTGACAAAGGCCTTAATGGCCAAAAGCTATAATTGTGTGAATCTTTTTGTTGTGCCTATCGTGACTCAGCATCTCCGCTTTATGGTGAGTAGCAACTTTCCTCTCTAAAATTGTTATATGTCATCAAGACTACTTTCATTGAAATAATTTTACTATAGTTTTATAGACTGCTGTTTTCCACAGACAATGTTTCACAAAATTGGTAGCCAATATGTTGTCTTATTTCATGTACAGCTTGCACTTTGATTGAAATCATCTATTACCATATGCAATTTATCATACAATGCCAGTTTACATAAAACACTTTCATGTTGTTCGCAGTCGAGAAATGCGTTCACCTCATGAGACTAAGAAGTTTCCACCCGAAATAAATTCCAGAACCAAGTAGGAGATTATGTGATGTTACAACAATTAGACTGACAATCAGTGTAAAATTTCAAAGTAGGAATGACTAGACCAGAACTGCCAAACTATAGAGGAATGGCAAGCTATAGGAAAGAGAAATGGAGTCTGTAGGAAAACTAAAGCAACCTTGGGAAAAAAAGACAAACAGCTGAATGAATATCACAGTTCAGAGTCCACAATGAAATGTAGGTTTCCTATAACAGTCCGGGTAAGTCAGCTGAAAAGTCAGTGGATAGCAAAAGCTTACTACTTCCAATAGGGCCATGCCCAGTAAAGCATTGAAAGCTCTGTGGTATTAAAATGAACCTATGGGTCTTTCCCATTACCTTTTGTTACCTATCAATCCTGAAGAGATGGACACTGGAATGAGCAGAGACACACACTCACTGAATACTGTAGGCTTTGAACAGTGTACATACATATTTAAAAAACCTTGCATATAACTGCTCAACTTATGAAGTTGTAGTCTTTCACAGAGAACACACAGCTACATTGTCTAATCACTGTAACTAAACTGTAACTTCCACTGGGTATTTTGTTATGTAACCAAATTTCTTACTCCCATTCTCCCACAATAGTATCCTAGGCCTATAACAAATGAAGCAGAGTTAGAAAAAGATGAAGAAGAAGAACTACATTATGCCGGAATGTCACAACAATAGTGTGTATATGTGTGCTCTAAAGAATAATGCAAACTCATAATCACATAGGTTACATTTTTGTTCTGAGCTTATCCACTGATCAGTGCTTCCATTGTTTCTTTTGTATATCATATTTTTTGGTATAATAAATTCCAATTTCAATTAAGGATTACTACACGTTTACCAGTATAATGAGTGCTTCTCCTAACGTCATCAGTGCATTTTCTCTGGTGTTTGGCAGATACTGTTTCCAAATTTACTATTGTAATCTGTTGACAAAGACAGCTCAAACAAATTCTCCTCATCAGATCTTTCAGACAGTGCCTAGTGCAAAGGAAAAATTCATTTGTTTCTCATTACAGGTTAAGTGTTTTTTAAAGTGAAATTTTACGTATCACTTCAACAAAATAGTGCAATTTATGGTTCAATGAAACACAAAGAATAAGTGATATTCCAGAACTGACTGAATAGTACTGTTGCTTAGTGGCAGCTGACACAGTGGGATGCTTGCTGGCACACAAAATGGGGCAAGTTGGATAAGGTAAGAAGAAAAAACAAATGTCTGCAGATATAACAAGAGTGGTAGAGGACATGCCATTATAATTTAACTGAATATCCACAAGTGTGTTTTGGGATCACACTACTCAATGAGCATATTACAAATTGCCACATTAAAAAGCATTTTGTCTGTAATGAGAAATAAACTCTGGTTTTCCATTGACACTGAGCAATACATGAAATGTGTGATGAGCAGATGAGCAGTATTTGTTTGGGTAGGCTTAATCTATACATTGCAAACAAAATTTCAAGTACCTGCTGAAAAATCACAGAAAATTAGGTTGGACCACATATCAAACACTAGGATTAGATTATTACACAATAATATTCATGTTGGCTCACCTGGATCATGACTGCTGACTCTTCAGGTCCAGTATTTTCAGACGGGCTCATGCTTAAAACACTTAAGAGAGCGACCCACGTTTCTTCAAACTGCTGGCGATTGATCCAACCCAGAAGCGTAACACTAGAGTGAAAAAAAGTATAGAAACAACTAAGATTAAAACGCATGCTTTGAAGAACTGGGATTGTCATTCATTGAATATCACTGATTGAACATGCAAGCAGACCAAGTTAGTGTGAACAAGTATACACGAAATCACACGAGTGCCTGCACACAAAATGTGTTGGGGGAAAAAAAGGGAGGGAGGTTGGAGGGGGCAGGGGAGTACCCATCGTCCTGAATCTCCTCTATGGTTTGCAGAAAACATTCTTTCAACAAAGTTTTAAGTTTGAGGAACAGAAAAAAGTCTGCTGGGGCTAGGTTTGGAGAATATCATGGGTGGGGCACAAAGGAAATGTAATTTGTTATTAGATAGCTGCAGAAAAGGAATGGTGTATGTGCTGGTGCATTCTGATGATGCAAAATCCAAGTCTGATTTCCCCACAATTCATCCCCTTTCGGCACACAGAATCCCTCACACTAGGATTCTTCAGAAACTTCTCGAACAGTTATATGATGATTTCTGCAAATCACAGCAGGAACTCTTTTGGCATAGTCATCATCTGTTTACTTGCTAGGTTGTACAGGATTGGGACTGTCACCAACAACATTATGCCTTCTTGGAAATGCTTAAACCACTCATAGCACTACATGTGACTGATATAGTCTTCCATGTATGCTTAGCTAAACAAGTTTTGCCAAGTTTGCAGTAGCTGCAGCTCGCTTACCAACTGATTGAATTCTATAGTGACACTTTATATTAATCATGAAGTAATTATTACTAGTTTTGACATTATAATTACCCTGTTAATTGGAACCTGGTGGATCACTTGCCATTAATAACCGAGAGTTGTGGTACTGAACTGCACAATATGTCTTCTAAACTGGTCTTTTATGTATCAGTTCCCACTTGTTAGTGTGTTGATGTGTATTCTCAATCACTGCAGCTTGCACTGCCAAAGATCTTTTATCTCCAGCTGCAAGTGTGTGTACCTCCCTAGGAATGCACTTCCAGCTATTATGTCAACATGAGCTTTTTTGTTCCTTTCCTCTCAGGCATCATTTCCTGCAGTTTGACCCCAATTAGCAAAATGTGTTTTGCATGTTTATTTACATATATATTCAAACTTTTGTATTTTCATTTACAGAATAACAACAATAAGAAAAGGATAAATTGCTAGTCACCACAGAAAGGAGAGGATGAGTCACAGACAGGCACCATGAAAAAGAAAATGTCAGCTGAAGGCATCATAAAATAACGACTGCCTGGCTTTTTCTTTTTCTTTGTCATTGTGCCCATCTGAGACTTAATGACTCCTCGATGAGGAGAGTAGCACCTATCATTGCTGTTGTTATTCCAAACTGGACATCCCACTGTATTTTTCTTTATGTGGGATTGTGTGTGCCACATAGATCCAATCCAAAAGCCTAAATTTTAATATTTTACTTTATGAATCACCTTCCCATAATTTTTCACTGATTGTATCAAAGCTTGCATGGATCGTGATATACTGTGCATCTTCAAACATTTGTGGGTGCCACACAAAATACCTAATATATAGGGTGTTTAAAAATTAGTTATACAAAAGTAACCTTTAATTGTGCAAAAGGCAAATAACTTAGAGAAATGTTTGGTACAGCAGTGAATGCCGTATATCTTCAAATTTTATTCCCACCTAACACGTTCAGTTCCAACATCCCAGTTAGATGGCATGTGTGAATGGATTATTCCCACAGTCATCATGCAGTAGTATAACAGTGCACAGTGTGCACAAGATTTTTTATGGTTAATGAACCCAAGTCCACTGTTACAATCCAGAGACAAAACAAAACTACATACTGCAAGCCACCACCTCAAAGGCAAACTGCTATAAATTGGCTGTGTATCACATAGGATGCCGGGTTGATGTTGGCCTGTAGTCTCTGATGCACCAACTGAAAGAGCTCCACAGTCTTAAATTTGTAGTCTGGGTAATGAGACATGTCAACTTAGAATTGAATACACCTAGCTTTTCAATGTGGAAGGTATTAAGGAAACAACTGTCATTCTGACCCTACAAATTGTAACTACTGCAAGCTTTAAGAGAATGAGAAAAGGAAAAGTGAGTTGAGTTTTGTGTAGGAATGTTTAACAAAGTGCAGACTGAAGATGATTTTCTTAATAAAATTGAGTTCAGTGATGAAGTCACCATCTATACCTACAGTAAATTGAATTGGCATAATGTTCAGATATGGGGTGCGCAGAAACTACATAACTTGGTTCAAACATGTAGGGACCTTATCTACAGTAATTGTTTTTTACGTTGTAAGCTGTAACAAGATTTATAGTCCTTACCTTTTTGCCAAGTCATCTATTAACTGGCACAATTACAACAGGATATGGACACAGAATTTATATTACAGCAATATGGTGCACCTCCATATTATCTTTGGGAAGTTGTTGTATTTCTCTGTAAGAATTTGCTGACTTGGACTGGACATGGCAAAAGAACATCTGGCCACCACAATCATTTGATTTGTCTTCAGTTGAATTCTATGTATGGGGTTACATTAAAGACTGAGTGTTCGTTCCTCTGCATCCGGGAAACGTCAATGGGCTGTGACAATGGATAACACAAATAGTTGCCACCATACATCAAGACTTGTTTCATAGGATTTGGCAGGTAAATGATTACAGATGAGACCCACACTGAACATTTGTTTAAATAAAAATTTAGAAGATGCACTGCATTTAGTGCTGTATCAAACATTCCTGTAAGTTATTTATCTTTTTCACAATCAACGGTTAATTTTGTATAACTAATTTATAAACACCCTGTATCATTAATAGTAAACTAAATTTGTGCTTCTTAGAAAATTATAGCATCAGTATCCTTCTTCAAATCTACATAGCCCCTAATTTCATATTTTTGGCACTTAACGATAGTTACATGTAAAATACTTCGTAATGAACAATAAGCTACAGTAGTTTATTTGAATAAACTTTTGCACAAATGTATTTTCAGAAACTTGTTTCCTTCTCATTGCAGTGAAAGTATTTGTATGATTAGTGCAATATTTCCAGTTTTTCACTCACTGAACTGTTTTTACAAAAGGCAGTGTCTGGAATTTTATGATTATGATGTAAACTTAACTCTTACAAAATGAATTGCTGCTTTGTAATATTGTGTTTTATACACATTATAACTATCGCACTGAGTTCCATTTACTTTCACACTTTAGCAGTAGTGTTGGGGGTCAACACCTGTTGTACAACTGCACTCCTTTTTGCATTGTTACCTGAATCCGTTAATGAGCATAGCCTTGACAAAAGTTCAGAACTCAAAGTTAGCACCAAGGAATTTGTAACTTAAATCCTTAGTTTTTATTTCATTATTTACACATACAGCTTTCTTGAGTATTGTATTGTTGTAGTTTCAGATCTCAAACAGAACTTGCAAGTACAATCCTCTATAATGAATAATGTCTCCTCTGAAGAAAGTACAGAATTTAATACCGCTCACCCACTTTATTGCAAGTGGCATGTCAGTGGTAGATCTAGGGGCCCTGTACTGAGGAAGGACAGAAATGGGAAAACTCGAGGCACTTCATCCATCCACCTAGCCAACGAGCCTGAGGGGCTGTCCTCCACATGAACTGAACCTGAGCGAGTGAGGCACACTGCACCAGTTGAGAAGCCTGCTCTGACCCATGTCACAGGAAGTAAGTGGGAAAGGGAAGGAATCTGTTAACTGTCAGTGGTTTGGACATACAGCAAACCATGGAGCCCTTTACGGAAATGGCAGCTAGGGACAGGAAGGATTGTCTTGCGCACTCTTGGTGTATTTCTGGAGGCCACATTCAGCATTCTGAAGAGGCCATTCTGACAAATGTCAAGGGAAAAAGGTGCACCCAACTTCAGGTTATGGCACATGTTGGAACACATGATGGTGTGTTTTGAGTATGGTGTCAAACCTGAATCATTCCAGCATCTGGCAGAGAAGGTTCATAAGACCAGCCTCATTTACAGGCTTTCAATGGAGCTCATAATCTGCAGCACTGGTCCCAGAACTGATTGGGACTTCCCAGTCTGAGCTGAGTGGAAGGCTTGAATCAGAGACTTTGAAGAATCTGTGACAAACTAGCCTGTGACTTCCCAGACTTATGGCATATGTTTGAAAACTGTAGGGTCTACTGGGAACTTGTTTTAAATATTCATAAATGTAAAACTGTACAACACTTAATAAAATTACGAAAGGTAGTATCCTCTGACTATAACATAAATGAGTCACAAGTGGAACCTGTCAACTCATGTAAATAATCTGGCGAGACAATTTGTAGATATAAGAAATGGAATGGATTCAACTGCTTGCAAATCATTTGTGTCCCATCTAAGATTACTGCTCAAATCTGTGGGACATATACCAAACAGCAGTAACTGGAGATACAGGACATATACAAAGAAGAGAACATGAACTGTTAACATTTGCAGTTTTAATTCAGTCGCAGGAGAGAATCATGGAAATATAGAAAAATCTAAATTTGCTTGAATTTGAAGACAGCCACCAACTATCTCACAAACACCAATTTACAGAGTTTCAAGGAGCAGTATTATGTGAAGAATCTCAGAGATATTCTTCAGTGTGCGCACACACACACACAAACACACACACACACACACACACACCACCACCACCACCACCACCACCACCACCACCACCACCCCTGTTGGGACCTTGAAGAAATAGTGAGACTAACTGCAGGATGCACAGAGGGATTTACACAGCCTTTCTTCCTTCACTCCATATGCTACTCGAATGGAAAGAAACCCTAACATGTGGTACTTTGTTAAGTACCCTCCGCCATGCACTTCACTGTGGTCTGGAGTACCTATAACTGTAGCTGCAGGTGTAGAGGTAAATATATGTGTGTGCTATTGAGTAGAACATTAACCGATAAGCTCAAACACTTGCAAAGTACCTAAAATAATTAATGAGTCAATATTCACAAATTTCAGTAAGAGATCAGTACAAACCGGAAAATTAGCTGCTGCAACAAATCAATATCCTGAAGGTACTCCACAGGGATTGGTGGGACATGAGTCTTTGCTGGTCCATTCAGTTCCACTTGCCATCCATGTCGCCAGACATCCGGTGGTGTGATAACGTACGAGTTGATTAGGGGCATGCGCGATAAACACACTATCAGTTTCCTAAACAGAAAACAAAGTGCTTTTTTGCAAAATAAAAATAACACAATACATTTGAAAAACAAATTGGGCTGTTAGATAAAATCCAATATCATCAGTGGAGAAGAAATGGGGCAAGTGCGAATATGAATAGCTGATCTATATACAAGTAGAAGGTATAAAAAGCAACTTCTTCTAAAAGAAAAACTTACCTTTCAAAAGATGTAAAATTCAACTACCTCATATCTATATCTCACCTTACGTAGTCTAAAATGTTCCTCTTTTTATGATGTGGGCATGCCTCATGAAAGCTTTTTAATATTGAAGTTATTATAAGCTGTTACTATGATCTACAAGGTGTTTAACATTGAGGGATGCTAGATCACACAAAGACGACAATTTGCTTTCATTACGGAATATATATGAGGTGTGATCAAAAAGTATACGGATTTTTTTATTTCACAGGCTTTATACACTCAATTTTCAAAATATGTTTTATCTTGCTGGTACACATGTTCCTGATGTATGCTTGTATTTTCAACTGTTTTGAATACTTCGTTCATTGCTGACAGTCAAAAAATTTGTGTGTGGTTTGGAGTGCTTCATTAATTTTTATTTCAGGAAAAGATGGATCAAACAATATTCATTAAATTTTGCTTGAAAAATGGAATAAAGTGCAGCACCACATTTGAGATGTTGACTATGGGTTTTGGTGAATCTACTATCAGTAAGAGAGAATTTATGAGTGGTATAAATGTTTCAAAGAGGGTTGAGAAGATGTTGAAGATGATAACTGCCCTTGTGCCCTACCACTTCAATTACTGATGGCAAGATGGAAGAAGTAAAGAAAATGGTTCTGGAAAATGCCCGAATCTCCATCAAAGAGGTTGGTAGTGATGTCGGCATATTCTTTGGCTCATGCCAAGCATTTTTTCTTTTCTTTTTTTTTCTTTTTAATGTTTTGAGGATGAAGTACGTAGCAGCACAGTTTTTTCCTATATTGTTGAATTAATGACTTCAGTCGGAAATTGCTGAATGAAGTCAACAACAAACCGTAGCTTCTAAAGAAGATTGTAAGGGGTGATGAAACATGGATTTACGGGTGTGATGTATAAACCAAGGTATAATGACCCCAGTGGAAACTACCTGAAGGTCCAAGACCGAAAAAAAAATTTGACGAGTTCAGTCATATGTGATGGTCCTTCTCACTGTATTCTTTGATTACAATGGGACACTGCATCATGTATTCCTGCCTTATATTACACGGTCAATAACAAACACTGCCTGGAAGTTAGGCACCATTTCCGTGAAGCAGCCCAAAGAAAATGACAAGAACTGTGGAAAAACTACTCTTGGAAATTGCATCATGATAATGCTTCTGTTCACACTTCAATGCTTGTTCATGATTTTTGTGGGGGGGGACCATTTGTTGTCTCAGCCTCTGTATCTTCTTTCTATTCTTGAGACTGGAGAGAACCACAAAAGGCCATCATTTTGCCACCACTGATGAGATAAAAACAGAATCACTGAAGGAATTCAAACCATAATGAAAAGTGAATTCCACAACCGCTTCCAAGGCCGGAAAAAGTGTTGGTACAAATGTATTATATTGAAGGGGGACAAAGTTGATGTTCATGAATAAATACAGATTCTTTATGACAAGCAAAAATTTCCATTAGTTTCTGATCACATTTCATATATTTTGTCCACTCTTTATGAGTTATGCGCACGTTCATGATGGGCACCACTATCTAAGCAACCCGCTGCGCAGCTCCTAGTGAGATTGTTATTCTGGGAAGTCATACCAGTTCCAGCAATCAGTTTGTGTTGTAATACTTTGACCAGACTGCATCTTACCAGTGCTGCATTCAGCTTGCATTCTTGTAATACTTTACCTTCAGTGTAGCGCGTCTTACTAGTCCTGAATCCAGGTTTTCTTGCTGTTAGTAACAGCAAGTATGGATTTGATGAGCTCACTGACTTGATTGTGTGTTACAGTGAGATGAGGGGAAATGAAAGACCAGTTCTTTGTATCTATGAAAATCGGTTCCCTAACAGAAGATATCCACAATACAGTACCTTTGCAGAAATTCATGGACACACATGAGAAAAAGGGGATTCACATTCTAAGCATGTTGGTGCCAGTAGATGTGATGTGAAAATACCAGAACTTGAGGGTGAAGCGATCTATAAATTTAGCAATCAATCTTCAAGTGGTATATGTGCTACAGCCCATTCTATGGGAGTACAACCTACAGATGTACCATCTTCAAATTGTGTAGGTTTTACAACCAGCTGATTAACCACATCCTACATAGTCTGTGCAGTGGTTTGTACACCAGATGATGTTGCCTTCCACACATGTTTTATTTACAGATGACGCCTCCTTTATGTTATTTTAACAGCAAGAACAGCCACATCTGGGATGACGAGAACTCAAATGTGGTTGGTGTTAGATCACACCAGTAAAGGTTCTCCATAAACGTAAAGGTAAGAATTGGGGATAATCATCTTTTAGATCCTGTAATACTGCCACCTATGTTACCTGGAGTCCTTACTTACAGTTCCTGCAGACCACACTTCCAGTATTGCTGGACAATCTACCTCTTGCTACACCTAGAGCCTTCTGGTAATAACATAATGGAGTCCCAGCACATTTCAGAGTTGATGCGTGAGCACAGCTAACTGTTGATTTTGGGAAACATTTGATAAGTCGAGGAAGAGCTGCTGAGTGGCTGAAACATTCACCTGACATGATTATTTTCTTTGAGGGCATGTAAAGAGTACAGTTTATGTTACTCAAACAGCCACTAGAACTGAGCTGATAGTTCAAATCACTGATGCATTCCAACAAATCTAACAGGACCATGACAAGCTCTCCACAGCTGGACAGGCACTGATGCAAAGGTATGCAGTTTGTATTGAGGTGAAAGATAGCTTGCGTGAACCATTCATATAAATTATTGCCAGAACATGCCTAATAATAATAATAATAATAAACAGTAATTTTTGTGCAACTTTAGTTAATAATTATTATAACCTTAAGGACACATTTAAAACTATAAATTCGTTAACAAATAATTATCCTCTTTGTGTGACCTATCATTTCTCGAAGTTTGATGCTGAGGTCCTAAAATACTCTCTACACAGTTTACATGTTATATGAAATGCTGTTAAATTTTTTAAACACAAGGAGGGGAATTTACTGTCATGAATTTCTTGCAAAGAATTTAAATAAATACTATGCACTTGCCAATATACACTACCTGACAAAAAAAGAATGAAGCACCCAGAAGGGGAGGATGAAAAAAAATGTTGTTGTTGTTATTTTCATCAATGGAAAATCCAGGATGGATTACAAAAATATTACGAAAAGGAAAGGCACAACAAACTGTCAGAAAGTGAGCATTCAACCAACAAGGCCATTGTTGGAAATTGACAACACGCACACAACCACGCGCGTGCACACACAAACACAACCCCCCCTCCCCCCCCCCCCCCTCTCTCTCTCTCTCTCTCTCTCTCTCTCTCTCTCTCTCTCTCTCTCTCTCTCTCTCACTCACACACACACACACACACACACACACACACACACACACACACACACACACACACACAAAACTGGAGACCATGATCGCGCACATGTGTGTGTGTGTGTGTGTGTGTGTGTGTGTGTGTGTGTGTGTGTGTGTGTTTCTGATGAAGACTTGTTGGCCGAAAGCTCACTTTCTGTCAGTCTTTTTGTTGTGCCTATCTGTGACTCAGCATCTTCGCTGTATGGTGAGTAGCAACTATCCTTTTCGTAATATTGTTATTGTTATTTTGGTGATTACAAAATCAAGTCAAATTTACAATGCACTTGTCAGTATGAGCCCTCTTGCTAGTATGACACTGCACCTTCTGTGGCCTGCAGACAATGGTCCTGATTTGGTTGGGAAGGATGTCATAAAGCTATCGTATCTTCTTCTGTGGCAAGAGCCAACAAGTAACTGTTGTGACTGGTCCTCGATATTCTAGATACAGACACTGGTGTGGAGATGACTTCTGTGGTGGCCTCACATGTTCTGTTGAAGACAAATTTGGGAATCTTGCTGGCCATGGGAGTACCTTAAAACCATACAGACAGTTCATAGAGACATATGTATTCTGTGGACGAACACTGTCCTGTTGGAAAATGGCACCACAATACTGTCACAGCTGATGAACATATGAGGATGTGGGACATCTGTGCTGTACCACTGTGCCTCCAAAGTTCCCTTAAAACACTAACAGCTGTGACCTGAATTCAAATCCGATGGGTCCTTGCACCATGACACCAAGAGTAACATCATTGTATGGGACCCCACCTCAGGTAGCCACCACACTCACCAGTGATGTTCATTCGAAGTACTGCAAAACCGCGAGCCACTGATGAAAACAATATGATGCCATTCATCAGCAGTCCATCTTCCTGCTCATAGAACCACTCTGTGTGTTAATGGCGGCCCACGTATGGTTCAGTAACTCCCTAGTCCAGCTGCTGCTAGCCTCCAAACAATGGCTCAGGGTAAAGTAGAATGTTGCAGGGAGTCTATTACTTGTACTCAAACGGTCAGATGGTAGGCGCAGATGCGAAGGGGTTACGATACGCTTGGTGCAAAATACAGCAATCCTCCCCTGTGTTTCTCATATGTAGTTGAGCGAAACCTTGCTGATAGTACGCCTGCCCTCACATACCTGTGCAGTCCAGTATCAGCCAACAGTCACATTCGAATACCTCACATATTTGGATGCTGCAGGATTCAACCAGATGGCCAAATGGAGAACAACAATGAAGCCCCTTCTGGTCTCTCCCAGATGATGATAATGCTGTCCTTGAAGAGTAGGCATCATCACCATGTCCTTTATAATGATCATCCAACATCAAACCCATTATATACCCAACCAGTCCTGGTAACAACACAAAGCGCAACCAACACTAAGGCACTGTGTTGTTCATTTTATACGCTGCAGAGGATTATAACTTTAATAATTTACATACCCATTGGTGGTGTGTACATGTTGGAAATTACACTGACATTTGGCCATGTCTTCCACATGCTTCACTCTTTTTGTCAAGCAGTGTAGAATGATCGAAAATTTGCCTCGTGTTATTAACCACTTTAGTAATTGTGCACTATCCTCCTTTATGCATATGTAAAACTTGAAATTAAAATCAAACAATGGAAAATCCAGGAGGGAATGTAACAATACCAGAGAAGGAAAGTTGCTACTCACCATATAGCAGCGATGCGGAGTCGCGACAGGCACATTAAAAACTTAAATCCTGGATTTTCCATTGTTTGATTTTTGCCTGACGGCTTTTCTTTGATCCTAACCCTGTGCTGTTTTCCTTTGTAACTACTTTCTTTTGCATCGCTGTACTCAATGTCCATCCTTCTTTTTTTTCTTTCCTGTGTTTCTCTTGTTGCCTTACGAACCGCTCTGCACGCTCTACTTATGAGCCACACTGTATCAACTGACTCGGCCGTGTGCAACAAACGGACTCAAGACCACACTGATTGTTGGTGCAGCATCTTATGTCCAACATTACTGCCGCCAATATAATTAAGCCTATACCTTCAAACTGATCACGCTCCCTGTGTTAGTTCCCATATTTTTGCTTGTTATCTCCCGCACTTTTCTAGTGCCACATGATCTTACATCTCTAAGTATGAACCCCTCACCACCACCCCACACTTTCTCCATTCTATCCTTGTTCGCACCCACTAAATCAACCTCATCCAGTCACATCTGCTGTCCCCCTTCTTTACGCTTATCCGCCTCAAACCTGCTACCCACAGAAATATACATACATTTATTAATGATTAGTTATTCTCTACTTTGACCTTTGCGACTTCTCGCCAATTTTAGTGAGTTTTCGCCTTCCACTATCGTCGTCTTCCTCAGACTGCATCACTTTTTTCCCCCTGTGCATCCATTACGCCCTTTTCGTACTTTTCACATGTATTTGGGTGTATTTGTGCGTAATTATTCTGACATAATTCTACTTTCTTAGATATTTTTTCACATTTTTGCACCACCTTGGATCCTTGCTCCTTCCATCTGCATCAATACAGAAAAGTTCCCTTACCCTAGCCAGATCCGTCCCACATACTGTTCCTGTGTTGTTCTTTGGCTCATGAAATCCCCCCAAATGGGCATACCATCAAATTACCCATCTCTGGTGGCCACCCCTCCTACCACAATGACCTCCACCTGTTCAGATTCCGCCAATCCTTAGCCCTCACCAACATAGTCCTGCAAAACCATATCAACCAAGCCCAATCCTCCTTGCAGTACCTTCTCTCCATCTACAAAATTCTCCTGCTATGTAATCCCAAATTCCTGAAACCTATAACACACATTGAAACTCTTGCCCTGCAGGAACTAGAGCAACATGCACAACACCACCTCAAAAAGCTCTCCATCCTGCTCACTTCCTACTCCCGCCTCGGAGTACCACTGTCCACCACTTCTACAACAACCTTCAAACCTCCCCCATGCCCCCTCATAGCTGACAAAGCCTGTCTTGCAGACCTACTACACTTACCCCACCCTCCTAAACTCCCTCCCACCATCACACAGAACCCAAAACCTAAACAGACCTGCAACACAGTCATGAACCTCTCCTCCAGAAGCCTTAGTCCCACAGAAATATCAGTCCTTTCCAAAGGCCTCACCTTTTGGCCCACTTCCAATTTCAACCATGCAGGATTAGTTGAAGACCTTCTCTCCTTCTCCCGGTCCCTACACTGGAAACATTTTTTCACCACCAACCCGACCACTCAGACTCAACCACAGACCAATATTGAACCCTGCCTAACTCAGTTCACTCCTCCGTCCAACCGTGATCCACCCCCACTGCTTCCAAACCACCCCCTGTTAACTTTCCAGAATTTCTTATCCTCGAACCTTGCCTCACCATCATTCCCCAAATCCCTCAACATCAACATGCATATTAACCTTACATCCACAGACAGAACCGCAGTCCACCATCTAAAAACTGATCCCGATCTTATAATCCTACCCACAGACAAAGGCTCCACCACTGTTGTTTTGAACCGCAAGGATTATGTGGCAGAAGGACTCTGTCAGCTGTCAGATACTTCCAGCTACAAACCATGCCACCGTGATTCCATTCCAGCAATCCAGCAGGATCTCCAGTCACTACTCAAATCCTTAGGCCCATCCCAGAACCTCTCCCCAGAGTCCATCTCTCTACATACCCCTACCACTCCCCGCACTCCCACCTCCTACATGCTTCCTAAAGTCCATAAACCCAACCACTCAGGACGCCCCATTGTGGCCGGTTACTGTGCCCCCACTGAGAGAATCGCTGCGCTTGTAGACCAACACCTTCAACCTATTTCCCAGAACCTATCCTCCTATATAAAAGATACCAACCATTTCCTCCACCGATCTCCACAGTTTCTTTCCCTTTACCACACGGTGCCTTCTCGTCACTACTGATGCCACCTCCCTGTACACTAACATTCCTGATGCCCATACCCCTACTGCTATCAAACACTACCTTTCCAGATGCCCTATGGATTCCAAACCAACAACCTCCCTCCTAGTCTCCATGACCAACTACATCCTCACCCACAATTACTTCTCCTTTGAAGGCATTACCTACAAACAAATCCGTGGTACGGTCATGGGCACCCGCATGGCACCATCCTATGCTAACCTATTCACGGGCCACCTAGAGGAATCCTTCCTAAAAACCCAGAAACCTAAATCCCTCACCTGGTTAAGATTCATTGATGACATCTTTGCTATCTGGATTGAAGGTGAGGACACCTTGTTCACATTCCTCCAGAACCTCAACAACTTCTCCCCCATTTGCTTCACCTGGTCCTACTCAACCCAACAAGACACCTTCCTAGATGTTGACCTCCACCGCAGAGATGGTTACATCAGTACATCAGTCCATATCAAACCTACTAACCACCAGCAATACCTCCACTTCGACAGCTGCCACCCATACCATACCAAGAAGTTCCTTCCGTACAGCCTAGCCACCCATGGTCGTCGTATCTGCAGTGACGAGCAGTCGTTCTCTAAATATACCGAGGGTCTCACTGAAGCCTTCATTGACTGTAATTATCCCCCCAACCTTGTACAAAAACAAATCTCTTGTGCCTTATCTTTCCAGTCTCCCACCACTTCCCAAAGTCCCACAGTCCGGCCGCAGAGGAGCATTCCCCTCGTAACTCAGTACCATCTGGGACAGGAGCAACTGAATTACATTCTCCGCCAGGGTTTTGATTACCTCTCGTCGTGCCCTGAAACGAGAAATGCCCCGCTCACTATCCTTCCCACCCCTCCTACTATGGTATTCCACCGTCCACCAAACCTACACAATAAATTTGTCCATCCCTACACAACTCCTGCTACCATTCCCTTACCTCATGGCTCATACCCCTGTAATAGACCTAGATGCAAGAATTGTCCCATACATCCTCCTACCACCACCTACTCCAGTCCGGTCACTAACATCACCTATCCCATCAAAGGTAGGGCTACCTATGAAAACAGTTATGTGATTTACAAGCTAAGCTGCAACCACTGTGTTGCATTCTATGTAGGCATGACAGTCCACAAGCTGTCTGTCTGCATGAATGGCCACCGACAAACTCTGTCCAAGAAACAAGTGAACCACCCTGTTGCTGAACATGATATCCCTCATCTCCTTGACTGCTTCACAGCCTGTGCCATATGGATCCTTCCCACCAACACCAGATTTTCTGAATTGCACTGGTGGAAACTTCCCACATCCTATGTTCCCGCAACCCTCCTACCCTCAACCTCCATTAGTCACTGTCCTCACCCATCCAGCCCCCTCCCTGTTCCCCTTCCAGCACTTACACTGTCATCATTTCACCGCCACACCCAGTGTTTTAATTTTGTTATATTTCTCTCCTGATTGCTGAGCCACAGACAGGAATGTAGAAAAGACAATCACACTCTCACAACTACATTTTCAGCCATAGCTTTTGTCAGAAAATGAGAGCACACACACATTCACACAATCACCAAGAGTCAACTCATGCGCTCATGACCACTTCCTCTGGCCACTGTGTATACAGTCTCTGAGAACCAGATCCAAACAAACCATCCCTCACACCTCCCTGCCTCTCGTCAGCAGCTGCTAGGCTAGCGGCAAGAAGTGGTGGCAGCACTGACAACAAGCTGAGGGGAGTGGTAGGAAGTGAAGAAGCAGTAGTAATGACGGAGTAGGGAAACGGCGCATGTACTCAGCTGCACCCAGTCAGCTGCACACCTCAGTAAACTAACCATTTCATCTACTGAGACAAAAACAAGATTTTTCCAGTGGTACCTTCCCCCCCTCCCCCTTTCAAGTTTCCCAGTCATTTGAAATTCCCTGATTTCCAGAACCCGTGGGAACCCTGGTTTAGTTCTTGACATGCAACTTAAAAACGATTGGGGTGGATTTTATTAATATCAGAAAAACTGAAGAGTTTTTCATAAGATTGCGTGCCATAATCGTACCCCTAGAACAAAGAAACTTCCCTGTCTGCAAATATAAGAAAGGAACTGAGTTATAACAAAAGTTTGTAAGCAATATTGTTACTTTATGAAGTACTTTACATTGTAGAAATCATATGTTCAAAACCATAACTTTTTGTGTAAAAATAAACGTAAGAGTAAGAAAGTATTTATTCTAATGTACTACTCTGCACACCTCCAAACCAAAGGAAGTATCAGACAGACAGGAGAAGAAAGAATGAATTCAGTTTTAAACAGGTCAATCACTTTCTTAATTTACAAACTGTGTTGGCAGTAAAGATGCCTAATGAAATCTATTAAAGAGGTATAAAGCAAAAGGAACAACTGTGACAAATTAATTATAGTTTGACAACATTTGATGAAACCTGCTTGTTTTGATTATGTAATTACATTGTTTATAATGTTCTTACATTATAGGTTTGAGAAGAAATTCAGGGACAATTTTAATGGCATCAAGATGGCAGTGCTCAAGCCAGAATACCATTGTAGCCATCTGACAACAAGCATGGCCAATACTAAGCATGTCTGGATCTCCCAGAGCAGGACCAAGTGCTGAAACAGAAGAACACACGTAAAACTGATTCATTCTTTTGACAATTACCCTCACATAAATTTATTGCTTTTCACTTACCTTGGCTTCTAGGGAGCTGAGGTAATTGACATCCTTCAAGCACATGTAAAGTGCAATGGACCAAAGCACTGACAGCAGAGGCAACCCAACTGCCATGTTGAGTCTGGCCCAACACTGCTGAAAGATTGGTATCTTGTATTACAGAAGCAGCACAGTTTAAAGAGGCCTCTAGGTGTTGGGGCAAGATGAAACTTCTTCCAGCCTTTGTAGTAATCAGCCAATTAATAGCCTGTAAAACAATTACACTGACACATAGTATACCATATTTACCTGAGAATGAGATCTCCCCCCCACCCACTTTTTATTTATTTATTTATTTATTTGTTTGTTTATTTATTTATTTTTAAGGGGCTCCTAGGGAAAAAATTATTCTTAACATGTTTTGAATAATGAAAATTACAAACTGTTTTACTGATATGACTTATACGACTAAAAAAGTTAACATTACAGTTGTTCTAGGCTTATGGCATTTGTGAACTGCTTGCATTTTGACAATACAATGAGACATACAATAAATAAAAAGAAATGGTTTGCATTAATGTATATCTTTACTTCCTTTTTAGCTTAGTATCTCTGCCTGTGGTATCACTATTTTTAGTCATTGTCATGATTACCTGAGATGACAGTTTTACCTAATCAAATGAGAGGCGAGAAAAGAGGCAGTGTATTTACATGTTTGAGCCACAATAAAAGTTGTAATCTTTGCTGTCACAAATACAGGGTGTTTGAAAAAGAGCTCCCTAGTTTTAAGTATAAATTTAATGGGGAAATTAATGAATAATTACATCAATGAGTACATATCATGAAAGAGAATTCCTTCAAGTTTTGTTTAATGTTAGTAGATGTCAACGTGGAATCCATTTGTTGCCCTGCACTCGTCAAGATGGTATTCCTCTTCTCGCTATGTATTCACCTTCAAGTGTAACTGTCCCAACCGCTGTGACGATTCTTTCCTGTAAATGATTGATGTCTCTGATCATTTCACTCCACACAGCATTTTTTATGTGGCCCCAAAAGAAAAAGTGCAGTGAGGTTAAGTGTGGGCTTTGTGGTGGCCAAGGTATTGGGCCAGCCCTGCCTATCCTATCCACCTTCCTGGAAAGCAAGTGACAAGAGCTGCAAGCACATGGTTACTGTAATGAGATGGGGCGCCATCTTGTTGGAAAAACACAAGCCCCTTTTCCACCTCAATATCGTCGATTTGGGGAAAGACATACTCTGTCAACATGTCACTGTTAACGTCCCTGTTTATTGTTTTTTCTACAAAAATGAAAGGATTAATCACACAATCTTCCATCAAACCACACCAGACATTAACTTTCAGAGATTACGTTGATTCTGAATAACTTCACGTGGATGCTTTGCCCCCCAAATTTTGCAGTTATGACGATTAACTGTTCCACTGACATGAAATGTAGCCTCATCAGAAAAGAGAATTGTTTTTAAAAAATTGACATCATCATCATCAATTAAGTGTAGAAAGTCAACAGCAAACTCATATCTTTTGTTTTATCAGTAGGTTTTATTTCATGTAACAGTTGCAATTTGTAGGTGCACGGCTTGTCTTTTACACACATCATCATACACAGTACCTTTAGGCACTCCTAATTGTAGACTACATCTGGCCAATGACTTTTTCAGGCTCCGACGACACAAATCACAGATCTGTTCAACATCATCATCAGAAGTTCTCAGTCCACCTGGTGATTTTGCTTTTAAAACACTATCAGTTTCCTTGAAAAACTTTAGCCAATGATGGATAGTTTTTGCTGTAGGTGATTCACCACCATACTGACACCTAAAATTACATTGCACAGTTATAACTGACTCAGTTTTCACAAGCCAAATAACACACTGTGCTTTCTGTTGCGGAGTACACATTGTTGCTGAGTTGCACTGCACTGCACTGCCTGGACTGAACTGAACTTTGTGTGTGTGTGTGTGTGTGTGTGTGTGTGTGTGTGTGTGTGTGTGTGTGTGTGTGTGTGTGTGGTGGTGGTGGTGGTGGGGGGGGGGGGGGGGGGGGGGCACTGGTGCTGTCTCGTGGTCAAGCAGACCTGCCAACTGCAGGGGAGCCAAACCTGGAGAGTAGATAGTCAAACACCACAAACTAGAATAGTGTATGTCACTTTGTACAGATTCTAGGACACATTAAAACTAGGGAGTTCTTTTTCAAACACACTGTACTGTACTGTTTTTTCTGGATATGTTGCGATTTCCAAAGTTGTGGTTACAGTGGGAACTGTGAACAGGACGTGCTAACACAGTTGTTTTTCCCAAATAAATAGTGGATTTCACGTCTCTATTGACATGAGAATGTGATAATATTCCTTCATCTCTTTCTTTCAAACATGTCTGCCAGCAACTTTCTCAATGGATGCATGAGACCAGCAGCTGACAAACCCTCTTCTGTTCCCATCCTATTTCACATGACCATTGAGAACACTGCTGCATTGAACACACAGGTATGCCACTGGTCCATACCTAAATTTTTATCATCTCCAGCAGAAATGTATATTATTGTTGAATATTTGTCCAATTTTGTAGTCAGTTCAGTTCTGACTACAAGTGGATTCAGGCAAACTGCAGTTTGAACCCGGCAGACATTCACAAAAAGTCAAGGTACACTGTATACATTCCAAGGCCCACACCACAATGAAATTTGCTGCCCTATCATCATTCCCCTCTCTACACTCATCCTAGTTCCCTGCCAACCTGGCGTAACTGTTCTCCCTCAAACCCTTCTGAATTCTTCAAAAGAAATGTGCTTATGACCTCAACTGCAAAAATCTTCATTTTTAATTGTAAGACGACCCCTATGTTAATCCATTACGCAAAATAAAAATGTTGACCTCAGCAGCAATAAATTAATCTTTGAATGTAAGAAGACCCTGCCCCCTCCCCATCAAATGGTGAATTTCACAAAAAAAAGCTCTTCGTATGAGGGTAAATATGGTATTTATTCACTATCAAAAAGATGTAAAAATAGCAACATAAATATGTGACAAATTAGGAAACTTAAAGATTCAAGAGTCAATTCTTTTTGCCAATTTTTCCTACCTCTCTCATCTACTAAATCATCCCATTTTACTTTTGGCTGGCCTAAGAAAGCTCATCAGTTTTCTTATCAATATGAACTACTTCCACAGTATCAATTTATTCTCCATTTCCTACTCATTACACTGAATACACTAAATAATCTGAGTCTAACAGTGCACACACTGTGATCTGGTGCAGTTATGACCATCTACAATTTATGCAGTTATCAAATTAATTTAAAGTCTCTGGCAGATTAAAACTGGGTAGTGGGTCAGGGATCAACGTTGGTACATTTGGGAGGTGGGGTACTGCTGGAAGCAAAGCTGTGAGGACAGATCATGAATCATGCTTGGATTGCTCAGCTGGTAACAGCACTTCCTGTGAAAGGCAGTGCTGCAAGTTAAAGTCCAGGCCCACCACACAGTTTCAAAATGTCAGAAAATTTCAGGACAGTGCACTTCCTGCTGCAGAGTGAAAGACTGATTCTGGGATTAACAAATGTAGTACTACATATTGATCCCTCTAGAAAGCTCTTCACACACACTATTCCTTATGTAAATACAGTGATTTAAAATTACTGACTAACTTATATTTCAGAATGAATTCTACAACAACGAAAATAATGAATTTTTGACAATATAATGTAACTGGATACATAAAAAATATCTACTCAGCAAGCAGCGGCAGGACAACTCTTACACACACACACACACACACACACACACACACACACAGGTTTAACTTACGTAAGCTTTTGGAGCCAGTGGCTCCTTCTTTTGACAGAAGAGTTGAAGGGGAAGGAAGAGGGGTGAAGGAAAAGGACTGGAGAGGTTTAAAAAAATGGGCACAGTTCAGAAAAGTCCCCAGAACCCATCCAGTAAGTCTCCCCTGGCCTGGGGTTCTGGGTGACTTTTCTGAAACGTACCCATTTTCTTAAACATCTGCAGTTCTTTCCCTTCACATCTCTCCCTTTCCCTTCAACTCTTCTGCCAAAAGGAGGAGTCACTGGCTCCAAAAGCTTGCATAAGTTAAACCTGTATGCATGCATATATGTACGTATGTTCTCCTGCCACTGCTTGGTGAGAATGTTTTACTCAGTATTCTCCTTCTACGTATCAACCAAAATATTTATCCTCGATATACTGCTTCTCTAACTTCAATGCTCAGAACAAATACTCTCTTAAGCACAACTGAGTGGTTGACAGCTGTAAATATTTTCTTCTGAAGAAAGTATTATTTCAAATTTTTTTTTTTACCTGCAAGAAGCCCCCTATATTTTATTTGTTAGTTTTAATCATGAATTTTCTATTTTGACAGAAACCAGGTTGTCACTAGTATTCACTCGTTTTTAAAGAATCATATTTCTTATTATACTGTTTTTTCAGTTGGCACATTCTCTAAAGCAAATTTCATAACACATCAAGAGAAACAGTGTTATCACATATAAACTAAATTTATTTAATTTCATATCCTTTTTTTTTCTTTTTACTCCCCTAATGTTTTACTTTCCCTATTGCATAATAAAAAAGTCATATTTCAGTCTCATATAACATCTTACACAGTCTGTCCAAAAAGTTCTGTAACCGATTTCATTCCAGACGTACAAACAACACCAGCATAGTAGCTGTGCTGGTAGCTTGAACTGATAACTGAAAACAACAGATATGAATTCAACCGGTCAGGTGTGAGCTGTAAGCAGGCAGTGTTAAGTAGTGGATGTGCAGCCATAGTGTATCAATGTTGTGTCACAAATTGCGATCGAGCAGCATCTATAAATAATGTGTTCGAGACATGCTGCACAGCATTCTGAAGAGAAGAAAAATGTGTCCGAAGTTTGTCCCATATATCTCGAGCTCTGAACAAAAGCAACAACATGTAAACGCCCGCCATGAGTTGATCGACATGAAAAATATAGACAATTCTTTTGTAGAAAAAATCATCACAGAAGACTTAACGTCATCAATATGTGCCTACCAAAATGATAAACTGCAGAAATTCACATGAAGAATCTAACACTTTGATGACATAACTGGCATTCAATCCAGTATGATGTGTGGGTCAAACAACAGTTTCACAAGTCTGTATGAACTATTCTGTAAACAAATCTTTTAATTCAAATTTATTATTATTTTTGAGTAAATAATTTTCAAAAAGCTTCATGTACCATCTGTAAAAAAAAAAAAAAAAAAAAAAAAAAAACCACACACACCCTCTTGTGTATCATCAGAACATGTCATATCTAAAATTTTGGTATCTGGGTTCTTCTTTGACAAATGAAGGCAATTAAAATGAAAGAAATAAACATGCAAAAATAAATAGATGAGTTCATTGTTGATACAGTGTTAGAATTAACTGAAGCAATAGAACTAACAGCCAATATTAAAATTTTACAGCAGCTGGTAATTTACTGGAGGCAAAAATAACACTCCAAAACATTCATTTCAGGCAACACAACACGAAATAAAAAAGCACAGGTGTGTGCAAAATCAATAAAATGGTGAAAGACAAAATAGAAATGTTTTAGAGCTTAAAAGATATCACCTTTTATTCTTTTACTTTGTTTCATAATTAAAGAATAACACAAAGAAGCAATATGGAATGGGACAAACTTGAGCTAGTGCATCCAATTCTGGAGTACCGCTCAGGCATTTGAGATTCCTTCCTTATAAGGTACACAAAAAAAAAAAAATAAAAGCATTTACGTGCACAAGGCTGATACCAGGCCAATACAGCTTGCATGAAAGCATAACAGTAATGTTCAGAGGTCTTTAATAGAAATCTTTAGATGAAAGATGATATTGTTGTAATGAAGTCCTTGGAAACAGGTGAGAGTGAATAATATTGGTATTATCTCTCCCCTCCCTCAACTGTAGAATGGCTTGTGAAGTATATGTGTAAATGTAGATTAGTAATAAGTGGTTGCCCCACCTTTCCAACCCCACCCTGATAGTTTTATTCATTACTTTCTCTTTCACCATTGATGCGCACCTTTGGTAGATAGTTTTTTCTTTGTCCTAACTTGTCAAGTATCTACAAAATGTCTGGTTCTGTGACTTTTGCTTAAGCTTTTGTGGGCTAGATGTGTTAAGATGCAGCACTGCACCTTTCCTTAGGTGCTATGGAGGTGTCTAAGAACACTGGCATGCATTTCCTCAGCTGCTAAAGGTTTATTTACTCATTCTACCTTTTTTAATTTTGTGAGTAGTACAGAACTGCACAGTTGCTGCTTTGTGTGTGTGTGTGTGTGTGTGTGTGTGTGTGTGTGTGTGTGTGTGTGTGTGTGTGTGAGGGCGCGCGCACGCGAGTGCCTGCACGTTAACGTGCCAGATTGTATTTCTGCCCTGCTCTCTCAGCAGTTATTCAATTTTTGGCTGCTTAATGCATGTGTTTCTGAATAGTTGCTGTTGTAGTGTTTGTTGGTGCTTCTGACATTTGTGTTCGTTTATTTGTCACAATTGATATATGATTGTCACTCTGTTTTTCTTGACCACTGCAATGAATACACCACTGCCATGTCCCATTACCCACTCCTTTTGGTATACTCTTAGGTTTAGTAGATTTACAATAAAAATATAACTACTATCTACTACTTTAGGTTTAAGCCATGTTTTTGTACCCATTATAATGTGAGTTCCATTGCTTTTTAGGATTGTTTCAAACCCTGACACAGTTCTGTAAATCTTTCAGCAGCTGATCACTAGCATTTTAATACTCTCATCAATGGGGGCCACGTCTCTGGGGGACTTTATGGGGTCTCCTTAAACTGGATGATCTGTCTCCTCCCATCACATGCTCCAACCCTCTCTTTCTTTCCCTGGAGCTCCGTAAGTTTTCATGTTTAAGAGTTACAGATACAGCCCCAGCACAGTTTTTTCTTTGCAAATAAGTGAATGCCTAATCCAAAGAGGTTGTGAGTTTTTCACATATTATATGTGTCACACAATACACAATGACTTGCAGTTTTTCTCAGATTATTGTTATGTAAGTGTCTCCTCAGAATATCAGTTTTTTTAAAGATATTCAAATTATTTACATGACTAGATTGCCTGAAAATTTCCTAGAAATTATTTTATGCACTTTAGTATATAAACACTGAAATGTTTGCAGTTAGCTTTTTAACAATTATTTAAATTAAAACTGTATAACAAAATGTCTAATGTAATCTACAAGGTCATGTGAGTAACACACCTCGAGACAAATAACACCAAATTTTGCAAGTGGCTCACAGTCCTGCTGAGGCACAGATGGCCATGAACCCAGAGCAAGCTTCGGCAGAGACTGCAGGTAGCAGGTAACTCCAGGAGCCAATTCAAATATCAGGTCCCAGAATTTAGAATCAGACAGAAGATCTGAAAGACGAGATGTGTACTTCACTTCCCTGGGCAAAGGACTTCTGCCTTCAGGGTTAAATACCTGAAATAAAAGAATACACCTCTATGTCAGAACTATCAACATTAAATGACATTTTTGTGTGTCATAACTGGTAGTTACTAGCTGCAAAGACAAATACAGCTCACTCATTTAGAGAACAGGACACCATAACATATGGCTCTCTGGCAATACAAACAGACATAAGATAATCAAAATTTTCTGCATCAAGTTGGAAGAAACTATTTTCATCTAAATTTACATTTCTAACAATATAATTTAGTATTTTAGTTATTACTAATTTATTAATCTGATTAGTTATTGATGATGTAATATGATCTAATACAAAATTAGTTTCTTTACACACATGACTTCTGCAGTTTCTGAATGTTTTCAAAGTTGTCAAAAGTTGAAAAGAGAATTCTAGAAACAAATAATTCATCTTTTATGTGAAAACCACTGATGTTTCTCAATGGCCACTTTATAAACAACTTACATTACAGCACAGGCACTGAATCACATTATAGGTGCCTACTAAAATGTTTTCAATTCTGAAACTAATTTCCATAAATCAACTCTACTGTTCATGCAAGGAATAAAAAACCTTTTTAACCAGTTAATCTTAACACTAGTCTTATACTATATAAGAGGTAAGAAAAATAAGATTAAGGTTTAATGTCTCATCAACGATGAAGTCGTTAGATGAAGCACAAACTCAGATATTACAAGAATGGGGCAGGAAATAGATTGTGATCTTTTCAGAGAAACATGCTGAGCTTTCTCACTGAGAGACTGCCATTACATGATTCTGATGACATCAACAGGACAATGAGTGCTGACACAACTCAGAGAGCAGTTCTTCCTTTGAGTTAAAAACAGAACTTCCATCAACATTTGATTTGAAAGACAAAAAATTGGATGCTATTCAGTAAAATCTAACCCTACTTTAGAACGTACATTTATAATAATGTAGTTTAGTGTTATTTCTCTGGAAAACACAAGGCGACTTCTGCAGAACAGTAATGTCTTCTAGTGTTGTCACTCTTCTAGTAACTTCAAAAGTAATAATCTGCAAACATGGGAAAACACAAGTATAGGAATCCATGATACATGTGTGTGTGTGTGTGTGTGTGTGTGTGTGTGTGTGTGTGTGTGTGTCATGGAGAGAAGGGAGAGGAGAGGAGAGGAGAGGAGAGGAGAGGAGAGGAGAGGAGAGGAGAGGGAGAGGGAGAGGGAGAGGGAGAGAGGGAGAGAGAGAGAGAGAGAGAGAGAGAGAGAGAGAGAGAGAGAGAGATGCAATAGTGTATCGTAACTGATACCTGGAATAAGAGGGATAAGATAAACCAGCAGCAGGGAGACCATCTCATACCTATGGAATACATGTGCCGACTGCAATGATGAAAAGATAGCTACCCTGGACAGTACAGATGGGAAGTAAACTTATCAAATGTATTTCTTTTAAATATAACCCTGTCAGCTCATGATGATTTTAGAACATTTATTTATTTACCCACGTGGTCTGATACAAACACTAGTGACAAGATTTAGAGAACTGACATTTGAAGCTGACTGCAGAACAATTCTACTGTCACCAACATACACTGTGTGTAAGCACCACTAAGATAAGATATGAGAAATTAGGGCTCATACAGAAGCATATGGACAGTCATTTTTCCCTCACTCTATTTGTGAGGGGGACAGGAAAGGAAATGACTAATAGTGGTACGGGTTACTCTCCACCGAGAGCCGTATGGTGGATTGTGGAGTATCTATGTAGATGTAGATGAAGTGTGTTACAGATGTTGGACAAAATTTGTTAATATATATTATGGGCAAATTATGGTATTATGACACACTGCAACAGATTGGCTAAGTTAGCTTCACTGAATAGTTCTTGTTTTGCACTTCAACACAGCCAGCAAGATTACTTTTCTAGGTATTGTTTTATAAAGCAAAAATAGTGGCACAGCAAGTAGGACTTCACTGCTTTAATAAACTGGATGTTGTTTTCAATAGATTTTATACATATGGGTAGCTTGTTGAACAGTTAAGAGGCCAATGTGAAATGCTTCCTTTTGACAAAGTTTAGTGTTTGCACATAATACATATATATAATGGCCTTGTGCTTCCTGTCGAAAGATTCAAGTGCCATCCTAGAGACATTTTCACTGGTGGCTCAGAAGTCCGATGCGAGAGCCGACTTGGTGCCCACAAATGAGGCAAATATGAGTCACTCCAGCAGGAGAGTTAACTAATGTCTGCACAATCATTTTGCAGCTAAGTTGTTAAGCCATACTTGGCCATGCATCTTGCTTCCATCTGCAGTTGGTTGCCCCCTTTTGCTGCAACAGTCAGCGAGTTGCTCCCACTAGTCACTGTCAATATTAAATGTTCGCATATCACGATTGATGCAATCTCTAAAGTGTAGTGAAGGTCTTCCATGAGGTCTCTTTGCTCCTGCTATTTCACTGAGTAATGTGTGCAAGGGCAGACGATGCAGATGTCCTAACCACCGCATGTGACGTTGCTTGAGCGTGGCAGCAAAACTCTGTTGTTTTGCAGTTGTCAGAACCATATCATTTGTCACATGATCCTTCTATGATATTCCCAAGATGCTCCGTAAGCACTGCAGGTGAACGGCATTGAGCTTTTGTTCCTGTTTGGCATACGACATGCAAGTCTCAGCTCCATACAGGAGAGTGATCAGCACACTTGATCTATGCACAAATATTTTTGTTGACAATGTAAGATATTTATTATCCCATGCTTATGTGCGGAACTTCCTGAAAGAGATGGCAGCCTTTCCTATTTGTGCATTTCTCGTGTCATCCAGTGAGAGATCTTCTGTCATTATTGAACCAAGGTAGCAGAATTTATCGACTGTCTTCAACAAGAAGCCATCCAGTTTGATGACAGCTGGATCTGTGTATCCTTGTGCCATGACACCCATCTTCTTTACGTTTATAGACATGGAGAAGAGCTTGCATGAGGTAGAGAATTTATCCACAAGCTCTTGCAGATATTCTTGAGTATGCGCTATAAATACAGCATCATCGGCAAATAAAAAGCTATTTACAAGCAAGTCTTTTCAGAAGCACTTGGATCTGAGTAGAGAAATGTGGCAGAGCTTTCCATCAGCTCTGGTATGCAGATGAATGCCCAGGTTAGTTACACCAAAAGCAACTTTGAGGGATGCTGAGAAAAAAATATCGAACAGAGTGGGAGCCAGTTTGCAGCCTTGATAAAGCCCTCTTTTCACAGCAAACGGGTCAGATGTGATTCTGTTGAAGACCGTAGCACCTTCCATATCTTCATGAAAAGCCATGATCATCTTTAAGAGCTTTGGAGGACACCCTATCTTCAAAAGTACTCCATACAGTCCTTCTCTGCTGTGTTGAAAGCCTTGTTTAGGTCAATAAAGCCAATGAACAAGGGGTTTTCTGCTCGCAGCATTTTTCCTGAATGTGCTGGAGTGTGGTGACCATATCAACTGTAGATTGTAGGGGGCGAAACTCACATTGTTCCTCAGGGTATATGCTCTTGACAAGCTTCTGAAGTCTGCCCAGGACCACATGGGCAAATTTTTTTCCAGGTATACTCAGAAGTGAGATTTCATGGCGGCAGTTGCAATCGCCGTGATTACCTTTACCTTTGTATAAAGTAACAATATTTGAATTACGCATGTCTTGAGACACAGTACCCTCAGCCCAACAACTCAGTAAGAGGTTGAAAAGTAGTGGAAAACTGGCTTAAGTTTTACAATTTTTGTGAAGACGTTGTCTCTGCCAGGGCCCTTCCCACATTTAAGCAGTGCAATTGCTCTCTGAAGTTCCCCCATAGTAGCCGTGACATCCAAGTCATGGTAAGGTGTCATATGAGGAATTTCATCCATTGCGTTTGAACTAATATTGATGAGATGTGGGTACAGGCTGGAATAATGTATTCTATCCAATGGTGCAATTGACAATTTTGATCTGTGATGACTTTTCCATCTATTTCCTTGAGTGGTATGCTCTTATTTGGAATGGGTCCAATGGCCCATTTGATGGCCAAGTACACACCACCAATGTCGCCAGAATTGAAACACTCCTGTATGACAGCGAAAAGTTGCAGACACTGCGTTGAACAGCTGCCTTCGTTTTGCTTAGCTCTCTGCTTGTAGAATGCATGGGTTTTTATGACAGATGACAGTGGCCTGATGCTTAGCCTCAAGAAGAGGGGGGGAGTCATATTTACTGTGACACTAACCTTCAGTTTAAATTCTACTGTATTCCATAAACATCAACTTTGGAGCTGTTGAGCTGGTTCTGTTGGTCAACCTTGGCTTCAGACTCATCTTGCAGGTGATCCTTTAATTTATTCACCTACACTGCTGAGACATCACATTGTCATTTTGATGGACTGGTAGAATATTGTTTCAGTGAGACGTCACCTCATTTTTATTCCTTTTTATGTTGTGCAGAGAGGATAGGCAGGAGGCTGCCTTGGTTTTCTAGTGTGCACTATTATAAAAAGAATAGACTGCTAGTCACAATAAAAATGACACATTGAGTTGTAGACAGGCACAATGAAAAGACTATTACACACGCATACACAGTATGTGTGAGGTGTGCTGGTTTGTGTGAAGATGTATATATTCTCTTTTCTTTTCTGAAGAAGTGTGTAACAGTCTTTTCATTGCACCGGTCTGCAAACTCAATGATTCATCTTCTTGATGAGTAGCAATCTATCCTTTTCATAATATTGTTGATATTCCAAACTGGACTTTCCACTGTTTGGTAAGCACTAATTATATTCATGGATGCACTGCTGATAATAGCTACATCGCCAGTGTTCTAGTACCTCTAGATGTGCAGAACTGAATATGTTGTGTCTTTTTGAAACTGAGAGGAAGACCATTTGTGGAAAACCCCTCAATAATACTTTTAAGAACATTAGTCATCATTTCATCTGTTGCTGTATGTACATTGTATATTTGTATTGATTACAATACCAGTGTCATCCCGAAAAAGAACAAATTACATTTTTTGACTGTAAGATGCATCTTTCTCGTATATGAGAAACACATGTGGATCTAAGATTGAGCCTTGTGGAACTCCATAAGTGATTTCTTCCCAGTCAGGAGAATCTCCATTGCTTTTAATAGGATAGATAAAAAAATCTAGCCATCATGTGGCAGCAGGACACACACACACACACACACACACACGCACACACACACACACACACACACACACACACACACACACACACACACACACACACACACACACGGGGGAGTGGAGGGGGGGGGGGGGGGGCGAGGTTGCTGACACTTGGTGAGCAGATATTGTTTTTATTTATCCAGTTATATTTTAATTGTAATAAGTATTATTTTATGAATATAATAGAGGGAAACATTCCACGTGGGAAAAATATATCTAAAAACAATGATGATGTGACTTACCAAACGAAAGCGCTGGCAGGTTGATAGACACACAAACAAACACAAACATACACACAAAATTCAAGCTTTCGTAACCAACGGTTGCTTCATCAGGAAAGAGGGAAGAAGAGGGAAAGACGAAAGGATGTGGGTTTTAAGGGAGAGGGTAAGGAGTCACTCCAATCCCGGGAGCGGAAAGACTTACCTTAGGGGGAAAAAAGGACACGTATACACTCGCACACACACACACATATCCATCCGTACATACACAGACACAAGCAGACATTTGTAAAGGCAAAGAGTTTGGGCAGAGATGTCAGTCGAGGCGGAAGTACAGAGGCAAAGATGTTGTTGAAAGACAGGTGAGGTATGAATGGCGGCAACTTGAAATTGGCGGAGGTTGAGGCCTGGCGGATAACGGGAAGAGAGGATATACTGAAGGGCAAGTTCCCATCTCTGGAGTTCTGACAGGTTGGTGTTAGTGGGAAGTATCCAGATAACCTGGACGGTGAAACACTGTGCCAAGATGTGCCGGCCGCGCACCAAGGAATGTTTAGTCACAGGGTGATCCTCATTACCAACAAACACAGTCTGCCTGTGTCCATTCATACGAATGGACAGTTTGTTGCTGGTCATTCCCACATAGAAAGCTTCACAGTGTAGGCAGGTCAGTTGGTGAATCACGTGAGTGCTTTCACACGTGGCTCTGCCTTTGATCGTGTACACCTTCCCGGCTACAGGACTGGAGTAGGTGGTGGTGGTGGGAGGGTGCATGGGACAGGTTTTACACCAGGGGCGGTTACAAGGATAGGAGCCAGAGGGTAGGGAAGGTGGTTTGGGGACTTCATAGGGATGAACCAAGAGGTTACGAAGGTTAGGTGCACGGCGGAAAGACACTCTTGGTGGAGTGGGGAGGATTTCATGAAGGATGGATCTCATTTCAGGGCAGGATTTGAGGAAGTCGTATCCCTGCTGGAGAGCCACATTCAGAGTCTGATCCAGTCCCGGAAAGTATCCTGTCACAAGTGGGGCACTTTTGGGGTTCTTCTGTGGGAGGTTCTGGGTTTGAGGGGATGAGGAAGTGGCTCTGGTTATTTGCTTCTGTACCAGGTCGGGAGGGTAGTTGTGGGATGTGAAAGCTGTTTTCAGGTTGTTGGTGTAATGGTGTAATGGTTTTTACCACATCGTTGATCATTTTTAGCCGCTTCCCACAGGTTTTAACGTCACTATTTCTTCGTCAGACAATTGTTAGCCTTACTTTCATAATCTGACACCACAAAACCACTCCTTTTAATACATTTACACGGAGTTTTCTTCGAAATTTTCCCAAATTTTTCCACCCTTTAACGTGTTTTGGTGGCATCACAACCACCTAACCTTTGTGCACATCGTTGTCTACCAACCCAAGTTCACCACAGGATCAACATAGCCCAGCTTTAACCAACACTTTTTCGCCTTTTTTCACACCAGAGCTCCAGTTGCTTTCTAGTTCACCTTTATCTCTCCCCATATATTTTTATTTTCATTTTCATTTCAGCCTCAAGTTACACTTTCCACCTTCAAATACCATGTCACCCTCACAACACCCCCACAACGACCCCGTTAAGTTTTATTTATATTCCCTCCACTAACATGCCTTCGCCTTAGCCAGATTACGCTCCCATATTTTATTTTCTCAGGCTTGTCTGACATTTGGCATTACCCCCAAAGGCCTCACACTTAAAGTTCCCATCTCTGGATGTAACCCTTCTTTTCATCAGTCCCTATACCAGTTCCAACTGAACAATCCATTGCCCTCACCCACCTAATCCTTCACCTACACATCAACTCAGCCAATGAACACACCTGTCAACTCCTATCCTCAATCTTTCCTCTCCCACATCCACACTGGCTGTTCAGAGCATCCTCCTACAGGCCAACCGCAAATTAGAACAGCATGCCACCCTCCACCTCAAAAACCTATCCAATTTCATGGTTTCCCACCTCCGGAAAGGCAACTCACTCACCCTTCACAATCTTTCCAGCAAACCTCAACCTCCTCTCATTGCACACAGACCCAGTCTCTCCCATCTACTCAATCTCCCACTTCCAGCTCCACTCCCCCCAAAACCTCAAAATTCCAATCAACACAATCTGGAACCACAACACCCTAATTCAGTAGTTAACCTTTCCTCCAAACCTCTCTCCCAATCCGAAACCTCTGTCCTATCCAAAGGCCTCACCTTCAGCCCCACTCCCAGATTCAACCAAACAGCCCTCGTCAAAGATTTACTGTCCTACACTCGTACTCTCTGCTGGAAATATCACTTTGCCACAAAGAAAAATGATCCAAATCCTACTCCTAATGATCCAACTCCCCAAGACACTATCCACATTGAACCCTGCCTGGAATAGTTCTGTCCTCCGTCACAGCGGGACCCACCCCCTCTTCCTCAAAATCACCCTCTCCAAACCTTCCAGGAATTTCTGACTTTCAGCCTTGCCTCTCAGTCCTTCTTAAAAAACCTTAATCCTACTCCCAACATCACCATTGCTGAAGCCCAGGCTATCCGTGATCTGAAGGCTGACCAATCTATCGTCATTCTTCCGGCGGACAAGGTTCCCACGACCGTGGTACTTGATCAACGGGAGTATGGGGCTGAGGGACTGCGTCAGCTTTCAGACAACACTACATACAAAGTTTGCCAAGGTAATCCCATTCCTGATGTCCAGGCGGAGCTTCAAGGAATCCTCAGAACCTTAGGCCCCCTACAAAACCTTTCACTTGACTCCATCAACCTCCTGACCCCACTGACACCCCGCACCCCTACCTTCTACCTTCTTCCTAAAATTCACAAACCCAATCATCCCGGCCGCCCCATTGTAGCTGGTAACCAAGCCCCCACAGAACGTATCTCTGCCTACGTAGATCAACACCTTCAACCCATTACATGCAGTCTCCCATCCTTCATCAAAGACACCAACCACTTTCTCGAACGCCTGGAATCCTTACCCAATCTGTTACCCCCGGAAACCATCCTTGTAACCACTGATGCCACTTCCATATACACAAATACTCCGCACGTCCAGGGCCTCGCTGCGATGGAGCACTTCCTTTCACGCCAATCACCTGCCACCCTACCTAAAACCTCTTTCCTCATTACCTTGGCCAGCTTCATCCTGACCCACAACTTCTTCACTTTCGAAGGCCAGACATACCAACAATTAAAGGGAACAGCCATGGGTACCAGGATGGCCCCCTTGTACGCCAACCTATTCATGGGTTGCTTAGAGGAAGCCTTCTTGGTTACCCAGGCCTGCCAACCCAAAGTTTGGTACAGATTTATTGATGACATCTTCATGATTTGGACTCACAGTGAAGAAGAACTCCAGAATTTCCTCTCCAACCTCAACTCCTTTGGTTCCATCAGATTCACCTGGTCCTACTCCAAATCCCATGCCACTTTCCTTGATGTTGATCTCCATCTGTCCAATGGCCAGCTTCACACGTTCGTCCACATCAAACCCACCAACAAGCAACAGTACCTCCATTATGACAGCTTCCACAGATTCCACATCAAATGGTCCCTTCCCTACAGCCTAGGTCTTCGTGGCAAACGAATCTGCACCTGTCCGGACTCCCTGAACCATTACACCAACAACCTGAAAACAGCTTTCGCATCCCGCAACTACCCTCCTGACCTGGTACAGAAGCAAATAACCAGAGCCACTTCCTCATCCCCTCAAACCCAGAACCTCCCACAGAAGAACCACAAAAGTGCCCCACTTGTGACAGGATACTTTCCAGGACTGGATCAGACTCTGAATGTGGCTCTCCAGCACGGATACGACTTCCTCAAATCCTACCCTGAAATGAGATCCATCCTTCATGAAATCCTCTCCACTTCACCAAGAGTGTCTTTCCGCCGTCCACCTAACCTTCGTAACCTCTTGGTTCATCCCTATGAAATCCCCAAACCACCTTCCCTACCCTCTGGCTCCTATCCTTGTAACCGCCCCTGGTGTAAAACCTGTCCCATGCACCCTCCCACCACCACCTACTCCAGTCCTGTAACCGGGAAGGTGTACACGATCAAAGGCAGAGCCACGTGTGAAAGCACCCACGTGATTTACCAACTGACCTGCCTACACTGTGAAGCTTTCTATGTGGGAATGACCAGCAACAAACTGTCCATTCGTATGAATGGACACAGGCAGACTGTGTTTGTTGGTAATGAGGATCACCCTGTGACTAAACATGCCTTGGTGCACGGCCGGCACATCTTGGCACAGTGTTTCACCGTCCAGGTTATCTGGATACTTCCCACTAACACCAACCTGTCAGAACTCCAGAGATGGGAACTTGCCCTTCAGTATATCCTCTCTTCCCGTTATCCGCCAGGCCTCAACCTCCGCTAATTTCAAGTTGCCGCCACTCATACCTCACCTGTTTTCAACAACATCTTTGCCTCTGTACTTCCGCCTCGACTGACATCTCTGCCCAAACTCTTTGCCTTTACAAATGTCTGCTTGTGTCTGTGTATGTACGGATGGATATGTGTGTGTGTGCGCGAGTGTATACGTGTCCTTTTTTCCCCCTAAGGCAAGTCTTTCCACTCCCGGGATTGGAATGACTCCTTACCCTCTCCCTTAAAACCCACATCCTTTCGTCTTTCCCTCTCCTTCCCTCTTTCCTGATGAGGCAACAGTTTGTTGCGAAAGCTTGAATTTTGTGTGTATGTTTGTGTTTGGATGTGTGTCTATCGACGTGCCAGCGCTTTCCTTTGGTAAGTCACATCATCTTTGTTTTTAGATATATAAGTATTACACTCCTGGAAATTGAAATAAGAACACCGTGAATTCATTGTCCCAGGAAGGGGAAACTTTATGGACACATTCCTGGGGTCAGATACATCACATGATCACACTGACAGAACCACAGGCACATAGACACAGGCAACAGAGCATGCACAATGTCGGCACTAGTACAGTGTATATCCACCTTTCGCAGCAATGCAGGCTGCTATTCTCCCATGGAGACGATCGTAGAGATGCTGGATGTAGTCCTGTGGAACGGCTTGCCATGCCATTTCCACCTGGCGCCTCAGTTGGACCAGCGTTCGTGCTGGACGTGCAGACCGCGTGAGACGACGCTTCATCCAGTCCCAAGCATGCTCAATGGGGGACAGATCCGGAGATCTTGCTGGCCAGGGTAGTTGACTTACACCTTCTAGAGCACGGTGGGTGGCACGGGATACATGCGGATGTGCATTGTCCTGTTGGAACAGCAAGTTCCCTTGCCGGTCTAGGAATGGTAGAACGATGGGTTCGATGACGGTTTGGATGTACCGTGCACTATTCAGTGTCCCCTCGACGATCACCAGTGGTGTACGGCCAGTGTAGGAGATCGCTCCCCACACCATGATGCCGGGTGTTGGCCCTGTGTGCCTCGGTCGTATGCAGTCCTGATTGTGGCGCTCACCTGCACGGCGCCAAACACGCATACGACCATCATTGGCACCAAGGCAGAAGCGACTCTCATCGCTGAAGACGACACGTCTCCATTCGTCCCTCCATTCACGCCTGTCGCGACACCACTGGAGGCGGGCTGCACGATGTTGGGGCGTGAGCGGAAGACGGCCTAACGGTGTGCGGGACCGTAGCCCAGCTTCATGGAGACGGTTGCGAATGGTTCTCGCCGATACCCCAGGAGCAACAGTGTCCCTAATTTGCTGGGAAGTGGCGGTGCGGTCCCCTACGGCACTGCGTAGGATCCTACGGTCTTGGCGTGCATCCGTGCGTCGCTGCGGTCCGGTCCCAGGTCGACAGGCATGTGCACCTTCCGCCGACCACTGGCGACAACATCGATGTATTGTGGAGACCTCACGCTCCACGTGTTGAGCAATTCGGCGGTACGTCCACCCGGCCTCCCGCATGCCCACTATACGCCTTCGCTCAAAGTCCGTCAACTGCACATACGGTTCACGTCCACACTGTCACGGCATGCTACCAGTGTTAAAGACTGCGATGGAGCTCCGTATGCCATGGCAAACTGGCTGACACTGACAGCGGCGGTGCACAAATGCTGCGCAGCTAGTGCCATTCGACGGCCAACACCGCGGTTCCTGGTGTGTCCGCTAAACCGTGCATGTGATCATTGCTTGTACAGCCCTCTCGCAGTGTCCGGAGCAAGTATGGTGGGTCTGACACACCGGTGTCAATGTGTTCTTTTTTCCATTTCCAGGAGTGTATTTTAGTTAGATATGACACTATCCATTGGTTTGCTGTACCATTAATTCCATAAAACATCAGTTTATTCACAACAATAATGTGATTTGCATAGTCATATACCTTAGGAAGTCACAGACAATACCAGCAGGTGCTATTTTGTTATTTAGCGCTTATAAAATATGGTGAGGGAATGTGTTAATGGCATTCCAATTCGAGCAACTCTTCTCAAATCCCAATTGTGATTTACTGAGAATACCATTGCTGCTCAGGTGGAGTACTATTCTAGAATACATGGCATTCTCACAAATTTTGAAAAATGATGTCAGAAGTGAAACAGGTCAGTAGCTATTGAAATCTCTCCAATCACCTTTTCTTACAGAGGAGTTTAACAATGGCATATTTCAATCTCTCTGGGAAAATTCCTTGAGTTAGGACGCACATTTCAGAAAATGAGAGAGCTTATTATATGGGAACAAGGAACAAGTCCTTAGTACTCTGCTGGAAACCACATCAAACCTGGATGAGTTTTTATTCTTGAGAGAATATTATCTCTAATTTCAGAAGAAGTAGGTGAGATGTCCATATGACTGAAATTTATGTAAGTTTCTTGTTCAATACACTCTCTTAGTTTTTCCTCTTTACCTGTTTGTCCCTACATTTTTTTTATTACATTTAACAAATGTGACACTACTCAACAGCCCTTTTGTATCTGGGATGTGATAGTTCAATTATCATGTATTATGATATGTAGAATCAGAATTTGTATTTAAAAATGTTCTATCACATATGATTTCTGAATTTTTAAGGGACACCACCTTATCAAAGATATCTCCAGTGTCAGGCAGGAGGGTCTATGAGCGTGAAAGAGGAGAAGGCCTATGTCAGCAGCAGTTTAGCTACTGGCAGGGCTTCCCCAGCTCTACAGACCTCAGCAGAGGAGCCACAAAAAAAATCCACGTCCTCCAGGGTACTGTTGGGTGAGGGAGCTGATAACCCCACACTGTAAGAATGTCATATTTGGGAACCACAACAAGAGACTGCATGCAACATCAAAGCATGACTCTGACAAAGAAAAATAGTAACATGGAATATACGAACAATGTTGAAACCTGGAAAAATGACAGCTGAAGAGATCATGAAATTTAAGTACAATCAAAGAATGGAAAATCCAAGATGGAATGTAACAATATCACGTGAAGTAAAGTTGCTACTCACTGTATAGCGGACATGCTGAGACGCAGATAAGCACAACGAAAATATTTTCACACTTAAAGCTTTTGGCCAATGACCTCTGTCAACAATACACACACATACGCACACACACACTTACAGAAATGCGGCTCACACACATGACTGCACTCTCAGGCAACTGAAACCACACTGTGAGAAGCAACACCAGTGGATGATGGGAGTGGCGACTGGGTGGGGGAAAGGAGGAGGCTGGGGAGGGGAAGGGGAAGGATAGTATGATGGGGATGGCGGACAGTGAAGTGCTGCAGGTTGGGTGGTGGGCAGGGGGAGGTGGGAGTATGGGAAAAGGAGAGAAAGAGACAGAAATAAATAAAGAAAAATGAATAAATAAATAAAAAAATAAGAGGAAGAAAAATAAAAAAAGATGGGTACGACTATGGGCACCTGCATGGCACTATCCTATGCCGACCTATTCATGGGCAATCTAGAGGAATGCTTCCTAAACACCCAGAATCCTAAACCCCTCACCTAGTTCAGATTCATTGATGACCCTTCAAATCTGGATCGAGGGTGAGAACATCCTGCCCACATTCCTCCAGAACCTCAACAACTTCTCCCCCATTTGCTTCACCTGGTCCTACTCAACCCAACAAGCCACCTTCATAGACATAGACCTCCACCTTGAATATGGCTACATCAGTACCTCCATCCATATCAAATCTACTAACTACCAACAATATCTCCACTTCGACAGCTGCCACCCATTCCAGTCCAAGAAGTCCCTTCCGTACAGCTTAGCCACCTGTGGTCATAGCATCTGCAGTGATGAGCAGTCCCTCTCAAAATATACAGAGTCTTTCACTGAATCCTTCACTGACTGTAATTATCCTCCCAACTTTGTACAAAAACAAATCTCCCATGCCTTGTGTTTCCAGTCTTCCACCACCACCCAAAGCCCCACCAACCAGCCACAGAGGAGCATCCCCCTGGTCACTCAGTACCACCCAGGACTGGAGCAACTGAATTACTCTCTCTACCAGGTTTCGATTACATCTGGTCATGCCCTGAAATGAGAAATGCCCTGCCCACTATCCTTCCCACCCCTCCCACTGTGGCATTCTGCAGTCCACTGAACCTATACTCATCCATCCTTACACAACCCCTGCTCCCAACCCCTCACCTCATGGCTCATACCCAATCCCTTACCTCATGGCTCATATCCCTGTAATAGGCCTAGATGCAAAACCTGTCCCATACATCCTCCCACCACCACCTACTCCAGTCCAGTCACTAACATCACCTATAACATCAAAGGCAGGGCTACCTTTGAAACCAGTGGTCATGTGGTCTACAAGCTAAGCTGCAACCACAGTGCTGCATTCTATGTAGGCATGACAACCAACAAGCTGTCTGTCTACATGAATGGCCACCGACAAACTGTGGCCAAGAAACAAGTAGAACACCCTGTTGCTGATATGGATCCTTCTCACCAACAACAGCTTTTCTGAACTGCACAGGTAGGAACTTTCCCTGTAATATATCCTACTTTCCCGTAACCTTGCTGGCCACAACCTTCATTAGTTGCTGTCCTCACCCATCCAGCCCCTTCCCTGCTCCCATTCCAGCACTTCACAGCCATCATTCCACCACCACACCCAGTCTTTTTTAATTTTTATTATTATTTTTATTATTATTATTTTCATTTTATTTACTTATTTATTTTTTTATGTATTTCTTACTCTCTATTTCTCTCCTTTTCCACTACTTCCCCCCCCCTGCCCACTGCCCAACCTGCAGCACTTCACTGTCCACCATCCCCACCATACTATCCCTTGCCCTCCCTGCCCCAGCCTCCTCCTTTCCACCACCCAGTCACCACTCTCATCATGCACCAGTGCTGCTGCTCGTAGTGTGGTTTCAGTTGCCGAGATTGCAGTCGTGTGTGTGAGCTGCATTTGCATGAGTGTGTGTGTGTGTGTGTGTGTGTGTGTGTGTGTGTGTGTGTGTGCGCGCGCGTGTATTGTTGACAAAGGCCATTGGCCGAAAGCTTTAATAGTGAAAATCTTTTTGTTATGCCTATCTGTGACTCAGCATCTCCACTATGTGGTGAGTAGCTACTTTCCTTCTCATAATATTGAAGTTTAAGTACAGTACTGCGGAACTACAAGAAGTGAGATGGCAAGTACAAGGTAAGGCAGGTGTGCATCATCAGTGTTCTCTGCTGGACCAGAAAGAAGAACAGGCCAATGTGGAAGAGGATTTATAATGACTAAAGAGCTTTGGAAAAGTCTTTTAAAATTTGAACTGTTAATGAAAGACTTAGTATGTTCTGGCGTGACAAAAAGCGCTGGCACAAAGATGAAGAATGCAAGAGCAGAGAAGGCTGTAAGACAGCGTCAGCCAATAGTCCACTGACTAGGACAGCACCAAAACAGGAGCGGCCTCCTTAGGAAGAGAATACAAGTGCCGCTCTTGCCAACCTCGGCCGCAGAGGAGTGGTAGACCGTCACTAACAGAGAAGACGCACACTAGAAGAGCAATAATCCTATACTGAGACTTGTGCCTTATATCAATTGCTTACATGGACATTGTATATAGCGATGGACACTAATTGTTTGCATGTCACCCATCACTTGAGACATGTTATTTTAATACAAAGTTAAGGATTGTCAATCTACTTTATTGTAACAAAAACCATTAATGTGATTTGCTGGAATTGTTGTATAGCTATCTGAGGAAGCAGCATCCTTTAGGCACCCTGTAAGAGATGAGTGGGTAGGACCCCACATAGTAGCTAAGAATAAAATGGAAATTAAGGAGTATAAAAGTAATAACAGCATACACACCAACAGAGGAAGCAGAAGAAGTAATTAAAGAACTGGTTGATGAAGATCTTGTCCAGTGCAGTACCCAACAATCAATCTTTCCTTCTCATCCCACACGGTAAGTCTCCCCTTACCTGGGCTTCTGGGTGACTTTACTGCTGAATTCTACCCCTTTTCCTAAACCTCTCCAATCCTTTTCCTTCACCCCTCTTCCTTACCCTTTAATCCTTCTGCCAGAAGAACAAACCACTGGTTCTGAAGGCATATGTAAACGCTTTTTTTATGTGTGTTCTCCTGCTGCCGCTTGGTGATTAGATTTTATATCTAGCCAATTACTATATACATACTAAGTGGTATTGCGTTCTGAATATGTACTTCTTGTTTGTTTCAATTCTGTCACTGTTCACCCGTACTGTTTTTGATTCTGCTGTCTATGAATTCTGCACCCCAAAATTACAGAGATCCACTCATTTCCTAACCATATGCAGAAAAATAGTTCAAATTAATTGACTAGTGTTATTAAACACACCTGCTACTTGTGACTAATCATTTATAGCTGCTCCATCCAAATTAATAGTGATGTTTCCTGTTTCTCATTTTACTACATTACATACAGCCTTACATCTCTTGTCAGAATTACTGATTTCTGTCATAATATTCTTGTTCCTCCATTTTTTAAAAACTTTTCTTTGTAGATTTTTTGAGTAATTTTTGTATTGCACAACTACTGCAGGATCTTTCTTTTCCTTGCCAACAGATAAAAATATCTTTTCATTTCACAAGATAATTTAATCTCCCTGATGATCCATGGTTTTTTACACAGTTGTTTAGTGTCCTTACTGAGTAGTGTAGGTGGAAAGCTATTTTTGAATAATGATATTAATTTATTAAGGAACAAATTAAAAATTTTACGTCAATGTTTGGCTCATTATAAATTTCATCCCAGGCCATCTCTTGTAAACTCTTCTTAAAATTGTTTGTCCTCGAATCATTAATTATTCCAACTGATTCCCACTGGTGAGTATCTATACTGTAAGGCACTATCTCATTTATACTAATCAACTGTGCATCAAGCTCAGAGAGAGCATTTGTTGCTGGGTATATAGTTATTTTCTTGTTTCGGGCTTCGTCAAGAGAAACACTACCAATTAGGGTCCTACTGTCTTTATACATCCTGTTGAAAAATTAATTATTGAGATAAAATTGTTGGATCCAAATAAGATTTCCAAATCTTTTTCCTATTAGAATCCTTTAGAAAATTTAAACTGAAATCACCACAGACTATTAATTTCTTTCTGCTGTCTGGCTGATAGCATAGTAGGGAAACCATATTCCTTACAAACAGTTCAAAATTTCCAAGTGAGGACCCATATACAGTTACTGTCACAAGTGAACAATTGGTCAGTATCAATTCACAACTACATAATCTACTTATTTAAATGTTTCTAAATTTGTGTTCTGTCTTAATGTATGTAACAATCGATTACCAGGTAATGCTGTTGAGTCTTGAGGTTTTCAACATTCCTGCATACAGGAATTGTAAGACATTAGATGCAACAGCCAAGAGACTCACTGGCACAAAGTTAAGAAAAAAGTCAATTTGTGTTGTTATGTGGGGTGTCTTAATTAATACAAGAACACAGGTCGTGTAGGACACAACTGAGTACTATCGGTAAAAGGGAGAAAGAAGATCTCATTTTATAAATTAAGTTGAAAGTAAAGGTAGATATAAACCATAACATGTCTGCATGCATAAAACCTGATAAAATATACTTTACAAATTATGAATGAATTGACTTCTTAGGTAGTTTTTCAGTTACACACTCTGCTCACCATTTACATGGCGTATTTTGTAATGATGCAGAAAGTGTCAGTTTACAGCCTACTTAACATCTTTCATTTTGTATATGGGAATATCTAAACAATTTCACAAATAACATAACAATCCTTGACATGTCTGTACTAATTGATGGTCTGCTTATTCCACTAAATATAGCACGTCACTGCTACAGATTCATCTCAAGTTTCCCCTATCTCACCTCTTCCATTATTTATACATGAGTAATAATATTATTAAAAAGAATGTGGGTGGGTTCAGTCTTCAGTATTGACTCTCATAGACTTGACTCTGTGATCAAACAAACAGAAATTCTGAAGTGAACTGATGACAGGAGAATAATTCTTTTTTACGCTAAGTTTTTGTTACGTCTAAATGATATGTTTTTCCTTTTGTGGAGACACGATTACCTGGTGCGGGCGAGGCAGAAGGCTCTTGATATGGGCAACATGCTGCAACAACACAGCTCGAGAGGCAGCATACAAGGGGCTTTCCAACTCCTGCATTTTCTCCTGAAGTTCTATGCATGTTGCTGGATCACTGTAACTTGCCTGGGGAACTCCAGCATCTTGGTAAGCCTGTAATAAAATAAACCCCATACATGCATGCCAACTGCTGAGACAGAAATCAGTGCAATTTCCTACATTGTATACATTCTTTCTAATGTTTGCATGATGTCATCCGTATATTAAACATCCTGTTTTTATCTTCACAAGTAAAATGCAAAATTAACAAAAATGTTAAACAAACCTAGATGAGGTTCATTTAATGAACATCACATAAACAAGTAGTACAAACAGAGCCTCAAGACAGAATATACCATAATGAGAGATGTCACAAGGGTACACTCCCACCCCCTGAATAACATCATAGCAAATGAAACTCCAAGGTCATATTTGACAAGGAGCAGAAACTGTGAATAGTTTCATTTACTTCACAAAAATAAAAATTACAAATTGGCAATATAAAAAAATACAGCTAGAAAAACATTTCGTATTTATAATACTAGAATAGGTACTAGCATGCATATTTAGTATTACCTTTCAGAACAAAATGTTGCTACATGTCCTGAAAGAGAGAGGAAACAACTGGAGAGCATGATACTAAACAGGAATTAAATAACTGGAGAGCATGATACTAAACAGGAATTAAATAACAAAAGTTACCAAGGAGCTGAGGCCAATCAAAAAACAATGGGAAAGGAAACATGAAACTTTACAATGAAATGAGATCTGATAACCAGAAAAATAAACAATGATTCAGACAACAGCTGACATGTCACATAAAGAGGAAGGTTAGATGAGAATAAAATTCAAGGTGAAACAAAAATGGGTGGCAACAAAGAATAATGAAAGAAGAAGCAAACAGTACATGAACCAAGGAAAGTAGAGATGTGAATAGCTTTAAATAGAAGACAAATTAGGAAAAATTAAGTGGAAAGTTGCAATAGGCACAGAAGGGAAAATGAAAAGTAATGATTAGGGTATGACGGGGCCAGGTGCATGAAGGGAAAGCAGAGACATGTGGCAGTCCATAAGAAGAACCAGTTTTAAAGATAGTATTCCTGGCTGTACATGTGATGAAACAAGCACCACTGCAAATATGGGACCTAAATTAGTGTTCCTCTGCAACACGACAGATATGACCATGGTGCCTGTTTCACCCTATTTGCTATTCTAATGATACCTTAGAATTTTGCAGGGGCTCACTCACAAAACACAGCATGTGCTTGGTTCCTGCCAACTACTATATCTCAACTTCTGAATCACTCTCGACATTGATTACTGCCTTACCTCTTCCTCAATTTTTCCATTTATTTTGCGTTTTTCATGTCTCTTTTCTCCATGAGCACTACCTACAATTATATTACATATTCAGCCTCATTTCTTCCATCCCCTTTCCCTCTTTCAAAAACTAAAACAATGTATCATTGTGAATGCAATATATTCTATGTGAATATGCATATACTACCATTTGGCAAATAGAAACTTTTTCTATCAAATTTTGATTGAAGCTATAGTTTCATACGCTAATAAATATAATTTACTGCAGTTTTCCATTGATTATTCATTACATTACCTTATAAAGCATAATATCAAGTAGGAAAAATTACATATTTCAGAATCTATTAGCAAAACATTATACTGCTTTAAAATGCATATACATTGCATGACAAAAAAACGCAACACATCCAAAGACCAGCTCAGAAGTCAGCACAACTTTGGACACATAACTGGTAGGTATGTAAATGATTATAGCTAGAATTCTCTGCACAAGGTAGAATGACCACCAGAGCATGTTAACGTTGTTTATGTTTAGTTTTGTTACCAGGCCCGGTAGAGTATACAAGGGGCAGAAACAAGACAGATTTTGAGTGATCATTGTGAAGAGCATGTAGATGCCACATACTCATCTGAAGCAGCACTATCAGCACCTAAAATAGTTTGAAAGTGACCTCACTGTGGAGCTCCATTTGGTTGGCTGGTCGAATCATGCAATATCAAGGTTTGTAGGACACTCAGATGTGACAATGGCATTGTGTTCAGTGATGAACTGTGATTCTGCACTACCCATGACCACCATTGGTGAGTATGGTAGCAACATGGGGAGAGGCACCAGTCTTTCAATGTTTTGGAGAGGCACAGTCATGTTATTCCTGGTGTTATGGTTTGAGGGACCATCAGGTATGACTTTAGGTCATGTCTCCTAGTGATTGACACAACTCTGAGGGCACAACAATACATCACAGACATCCTGCATCCCCATGTGTTTCCTCTCATGTGACAGTACTGTGGTGCCATCTTTCAATAGGGCAATTCTCGGCAACAGGTGGCAATGTCTATGTGATGCTGAGGTACTCCGGTAGCCAGCAAGATTCCAAGATCTGTCCCCAACAGAACACATGTGGGAGCATCTCAGATGTCTACTTTGTCCCAGTGTCAGTATGTGTGGTACCAGGCACCAGTTGCAAAAGCAGCTTGACTCAAGAGGTGATACAATGGCTTAATGACACCCTTCCCAACCAAATCAGTGCAAGCATCCTGGCCAGAGGGGGTGCAACATCATACTGATCAGTGGGCTCATAATGTGAAATTATTTATCAATTTGACTCAATTTTATAATCACCAGAATAACATCACATACCGTCTCAACAGAGATTTCATTTTGCTTCCTCCTCCCCTTTTGCTTGCTTGCATTGTTTTGTAGGCAGTGTAAATTTAAAATATTTTAGCTGAATTTTCAGCAGTTAGGTCTCAACTTTGCATTTTATTTTTGTTGATTTGTAATATTCATATTATTACTGTAATGGAAACAATAATCAGGAAAAGTCCACAGCTCGTGGTCTAGTGGCTAGCATTGCTGCCTCTAGATCACGGGTTTCCATGTTCAATTCCCGGCCAGGTTGGGGATTTTATCAGCCTGGGGACTGGGTGTTTGTGCTGTCCTCATCATTTTATCATCATCATCATCATTCATGATAGTGGTTAGACTGTACTTTGTAAAAAAATTGGACTGTGTAAAAGAAATTGGGAGTTTGTACGGGTGGTGATGACCGCACAGTTGAGCGCCCCACAAACCAAGCATCATCATCATCATCATCATAATCAGGAAAGGTAACTACTTATTTGTAGCTGATTGAAGAACAGTGCAAAGACACAAACATGACAGCACAGACTCTTTTGCCAGCTTATGGGCTATCACTCTTTTTTTAATTCCAGTATGCCTGCGCATGTGTGATGCCGCCCCCCCCCTCCCATTGCCTGCTCCCTCCCCACACACACAATTATATTTATTGTAGTCTGCTTGAAGTATATCAGCAGCAGCAAATTCACATTACTTACAGAACTATCATGATGAGCTGAAGTTTTGCATAGTCAGAAAAGCCTTCATTACTTAATTTTCCCAAATAATTCCATACATTACTCCATCCCAGCAAGGTTCTGTGGTTGAAAGGAAAAAGAGTCAAATTGTAAATTCAAATGCCTGGAGTTCAGTCCCCATCTGATCCTAGGATTTTTTTCTGTCACTTTCATTTCTTTCACCTCTGGCGATCATTAGCAACTGTAGTTCAGAGTCCACATTAAAATGCTGGCCCCCGGTAACTGGCTAGTTAAGTCAAGTCACAGGTCAGAGGTTGGCACCCCTTCCAATAGAACCATGCCCCATAAAGCGCTGTTGTACTCTTCAGCCCCCCCCCCCCCCCCCCCCCCATATATAATCCTAATGTCCAACCTATTTACTTAGATAAATACAAATTATGGTACATAGTGTGATACGTTTTCTGAATAATGAAGTTTAGATTACAGTTGTATTTACTTCTGATGACCAGTTTCAACCTGTACTGGCCATCTATGACCAACTTTTAGATCTGAAGACAACCTATACTGACTGAAACCATTCATTCAAAAAATAAAATTGCAATCTATGCTGCATTATTCAGGCAATTTGAATATAAAGAGCATTGTGGTGACTCCACAACAGCATAATGCCATTTTTCAGCACTGATAAATTTGTAATTTATTGCAAAAAGGACCTTATAATTACCTGGAGAGTCAGCTGTGTACCCAACCGTATGCAGTGCTGCAAAATTTTTGGACTGACTTCTTTGCAGCTCAGCACCAGCAGTACGTCCTCATACTGGAGCTTGCTAAGAAGGCGGGCTGAGTCACGTCCAGACAAACAGCCCTGAGAGCATCTGAAATCAACACAGCATCTCAAGTGCTCTGCTTCGTATAAAGGGTTATTCAAACAGATGGATCATTTAATTTTCATTTCATGAAACAAAAATTGCATACCAATGACCTACACACAAGTGGAAAGAACAGAAACTAAAGTTTCGATTACAACCACCAAAGAGCCAATGGTTGCGTACACCACCACTGCAGTGCTCACATAAAAAGGATGGCAGTTGTGAGTTACGATGGCTTACTGTGCAGCATAAGGTTCTCCATGTTCTCAAGTTCAAAAGAATTGAATCGTCATTTGCAGTATAGAGGGTTTTTGTCTCTGATTTGGCACTGAACCACCAACTAAGAAAAGCATAAGCCATTGATTAAAGAAATTTTTGACAAACTGGGTGTCTCTGAATACCTCAACCAATTGTATGTTGAATTTTGAAATGCAGTTTGCTCAACCTGTGCAAGCTCTCATTAAAAATGGCACAAAAAAGCATACTGAATTTTGTGGTGACATTGTGAGAAAGGGTGAGGATTAAATGTTTCTCGCAAACCCTGTGTAACACCGCAACATGAGAGGGACTCATTAAATCAAAATCTGTGTTGTGCCTTACTGCAAAACAAAGTTTATCAGTCTTTCTTTCTTTATTTTTTATTTTATTTTTTGGAGAGAGAGTACTGTTAGTAGAATAACATACATGGGCATGTTGGAACAACGGCTTTTTCCTCAACTTACTGAAGATCCACAAGACTTCATTTTTCAACAGAATGGACATCCAGCTCACTGGTACTTTAACGCCTAAGCATCACTGAAACAATCCCTTCCTCAATGAAGCTGGAATCACAGGGAAAAGAAGAAATCACTCAAGTGATGGTCATCGATATCTCCTGATCTCCCACATGACTTTCTCGTGAAGCTTTGTAAAACAGGTAGTTTGCATCCCATCTCTACTAAAAACTATGCTCAACCTCCTGCAAGACAATATCACAGATGCCATGAACTCAATAAAATAAGACATGATTCTTAACATGGGGGATGATACCCACTTTGATGTTTGCCATGCAGCAGGAGAGAGACATACTGAACATTTGTAACCTTTGTTTGTAAACTTTAAAGTATCACATTTCCATCTGTATACAGATTTCTCATAATCAATTTATATTTTATGAAATAAAAAGTAATGAAATTGGGTACGTATTTTTTCAATAATGTTGTATGTTGTCATTTCTGCATGAAAGTACTATTCATCAACAACAACAACAATAACAATATTAAGGACTAGTCTTGTTGGGACTTCCACCTTCAGTGTTATTTTGTGATATAAAATGAATGTTAAAATGTCCAGACAGAAATTCACTTCATCATTGTTAGAGAATTTTATTAAGACTCTTCTAATTCATGAACATTGACTATTAGTACCTTGAACACTTTTGTAATCACCAAAGTTCAAGTTTCTAGTTCCACTATGACTACACGGTATTTAAATAGATGTTCTGATGCAATATTCTTTCACAAAAAGCTCAAATAACATAGACCTGTGGTAAATTTAACATTCTAGTCCTTTGTATAACTTAGTGCTACAGTAAAAAGGAAATCTTTGTTCATCAATCCAGATTGTGTAGTTTACAGGTGAAGTTATGATAGGAATACATCACCAACAGATGTTTTGTATCATGCCGATGTTTCTTGAATAGACTGCAACAGCATTCTCTGAGCTAAACGACCTTATATATGTTACAGTTAAAATAATTGTACTGCTGGTTTATTAATAAAATAATACATTTGATAAACATTGTGTTTTCTCCTTTAAGCTGTAAAAATTATTTAATTTTTTGTTCACTGTGATTGCAATTTTGAGTTGCTTCTCATCTTCAGGTAGAAATCTCAAATGCAGGTATGCACACAGGCATTAATACAGCCACTAATCCGAACACCAAGCACGTATGAATGGTGTGCAAGTCATGGAGTAAACAAATAAATAAAAAACCAGATAAAAACTATGACAGCAACATATTTCCTCACATTTGTTAAGGTCCTGTACTTGACAGTTAGATAACAAATGTGATGGGCAGACATATGAAGGATATGAACACATCCCATGTCAAACTACTTAATACATTCAGGTTTCATAGATTTTATTTCCATCCATGCTGTAAATCTGTCATTAACATAAAAGCAAGTCTACTGTAAATGTTAGAAACTACACGGATTTCATGACTTCTGAACATCCTTCCCACCTTCCCACTGCCAGCGACTCTTCTACAATGACCATGAAAGGCAATGACTATGTTGGGGATAGCTAAATTGCATCTCTGATTTTTATCTGTAACTCTGCATTGGAAACTAACAGCGTTATATAACTTCCATGCTTGGTATGTTCTGTGAAATAAAGTCTATGTTCACTGATGCTAAATCACTTTGTAATTGTTCCCAACCATTTTCCAGTGCCAAAACCCAGGGAAAACCAATAGTGATGGGACCTCTTGGAATCTCTGAGACAACAACAATAATTTAACAGGACTTATACATTGATTCAGTATGACTAAAAGGCAGAATTTCTTCCTGCATAACATACAGCACACACACTCAATCATTTATATTTGTAACATATCAGCTTTTCACACAAATAACTATAGGAATAATATTTGTATAGAGGGTAAAGGAATAATTGCTAAATAACGTAACAAGTGCATAGCTCACCTTTAGCACAGAAGTTTAACATGATGACCTGTCAAGTGTTGCCACCTGTTAGTGACAATTACAGTGTTAATGTACAATTACAGCTGAACAGGAGCAAAGACATAGAAACAACCAAGCATCTCTCTAAGCTGAAACATACACGAGGAATGCAATGTTCTAATTCTACAAGCTTCATTAAGAAAATAAATTTGTTTGACAATTTCAGACCCAAACAGGAAATAGAATACATTAGCAGTCGATTGCACGAAACTACGGCTACTTGAACCTTGGACGATGCTATCCAAGACTTCCTCAATGATATGGAATATGAAGGCAACAGTTCAGCATGTGAAGACTATACACACTCTGTGAAGCGGGCATCCCTGAAGACAAAATACAATATTGAGGGAAGACTTTCAGATGCCATGGCTGACATGATACCTTCTGCATTTTCTACAAAGTGATGCAGTTACAGTGTCTGACTGCCACCAATCAAGCTAGAGCCATTTTCTAGTGACATGAAGCACTGAGCTCATTTCATTTCTAGGAACAGTTTGAATGCTCTATTGTGCAAATTCAAAATTGCCAGTAGTCCACAAACATGTATTTCATTGAGGGTATCTGGAGACGGAACCCAAGAAGGTACTGCTACAACTGCAGCTGCTTACAAACAAAACAAGGAAATTTCTTATGCCTTCTATAGGGATAGAAACAGAATTATCTAAGTGCATTTTGATTACCTGGAAGATGTCGCACTTATAACACCTGATTGCCAGAATGTCTTAACTTGATATTTATTGAATATAATAAGTGCATTCACGCTTTGCAGGCACTGGTGGAGGATGCAGAGGCTAATGCTAGAGTCTTAGCTCTACTTCTCGAGGAATTTCATGCTTCCTATTCTATTGAGGATAAGGTGTATGTAGAAGAATGACATCTTTTATGACACATATGATACACAGATGTAGAATTACATCCAAAATGTGCTTGTCGGATTGGCTCTGCTCCAAAATTCAGCCAACACTTTTTACTTGCCTCACCAAATAGAGATGAGAAAGAGACATGGAAGCACCAAGTGGCATGGCAATTTGACAAATCTTTGCACAAAAAGAACAGATATCATCCATGCCTCTATACAGTTTGTTTTCCAGACAGAAAACAGACATCTGACAATATTTTTCCGGTACAGAAATTATCATGATGGTTCAAATGAAGCAATCAGCATGTGAAGAAGAACTACTTCATGGTTCCCTTTAGCAATATTGTGGAAACTGCTAGTCATGCACCACTTGCAGTTTCCCACTGCATCTCCATTATTAGGCTCTAGCACTCACATGAACGACTTTGCAGCAGACACTGTGAACAAAAAGGGAGTGGTAAACTTTTAGTAAGAACTGACCTCACTCACGAGTCATATACAGTTGCATACGTCTAAATGGGCAATGGACTCTCAGAAATTGGTTGGAATAAGGAAACCAGAAGGATAAGAGACCATGAGAACTCTACATGTGTTTGGTGTGTAGCGGCACTACCGTTTGGGATAGGAAAAGGCGGTTTTGGTGCAATATTTCTGAGCGCGCAGGTTACAGCCAGGTGCGGGCCTGTTTACAGTGAATTACACTCACCAGCATTTGTGAAGTACAATAAAGGCCACAGGGGTGTAGAACCACCGGAAAAAGTACATGCAGCAGTTTGCATGGTGCAGGTCACTGGCAGAAGGGGCCCACAGGCCAACCTAAGTGTTACGAGTACGTGACGTGAAGCGGAGTATTTAGCAAAACAGAGGGGCACAGCTGCATATAAATAGGTGCCGGTTCACTAACAAAGCATTCAAGTGTGACAGCTCTCCTGGACGTTGGAGAATGTCACACCTCCGGCTACACGCACCAGCAGATGGGGCGCCAGCATTACAGTCCACGGAGGGAGGCTGGTTCGACCCTCTGAGGCCAACGCAGGTCATTCAAGTGTGGCAGCTCTCCTGGACAGTGGGGCGTGGCACACCACCGGCTACACACAGCAGCAGATGGGGCACCAGCATTACAGTCCACATCGGATCGCTGGTTCGACCCTCTGAGGATGACGCGGGGTCCGTAGCCAGCCAGAAGCGGGCCACTCCACGGCTCACTACTGCAGGAAGTCATCTTGGCTCCCAACACGCACCAAAGACATCCAGGGCGAGGGCCGCAGATTGCTGCTGGATCGCGGGCACTTGTTGTCGCCGCGACCCAAGTCATGGCGGCGGTGACACACGGCGCGGGCCACCTTGCAGTTGTCATTGGACGGCACTGAGGTAGCGCAGGACAAGGGCTGCTGAGTAGGCTTCCGGCGTAGCCCTGACATCGTCATATCAACACAGCCATACAAGGCCGACACATTAGCAGAGTTCTTAATGGGTTGCTAAAGTGGTGTCCTCAGCATTGCGAGACCTGGTGACGCAGACCGAGGGTAACGTGGCACTGTAGTTGGAAACAATAAATCACTTGGAACACTCGGAGTAGTCTTAATATGGTGCCTTCTATCTCTTCCCGCTACATTTGCTACTGTTGATACAATCAGTGTCAGAAGTTGCCACTACAGGTGGAATACAGCACATGATACATTCTGTGAGGATCAGCATGATATCATTGATAAAATATGACAGACAGTGCCCACCAAAAACAGCTTTTTAGAAGAAAGACTAGTTTTTATAAGTCCTGGGCTTGGTAACCCCAGTATCCATAATGGAGAAAACTTTATTCAAGATACTTGACTGGATGGGATGAACTTCAGCCTTGGATCTTGCAACTCAATATTATACTTTCATTTCAGCCAAACCAAGCCTATTGTACATTTATATACCAAGATAGATAAAAAAAAAACTGAAGAGGGAAGCATTTGCATAGCTAACACTTGGTTCAAGAATCATAAAAGAAGGTTGTATACATGGGAGAAGCCTAGAGATACTAAAAGGTATCAGATAGATTATATAACAGTAAGATAGAGCTTTAGGAAGCAGGTTTTAAATTGTAAGACATTTCCAGGGGCAGATGTGGACTCTGACCACAATCTATTGGTTATGAACTGTAGATTGAAACTGAAGAAACTGCAAAAAGGTGGGAAACTGAGGAGATGGGACCTGGATAAACTGAAAGAACCAGAGGTTGTAGAGAGATTCAGGGAGAGCATTAGGGAACGATTGACAAAAACAGGGGAAAGAAATACAGTAGAAGAAGAATGGGTAGCTCTGAGAGATGAAATAGTGAAGGCAGCAGAGGATCAAGTAGGTAAAAAGAAAAAGGGCTAGTAGAAATCATTGGGTAACAGAAGAAATTGAATTTAATTGATGAAAGGAGAAAATATAAAAATGCAGTAAATGAAGCAGGCAAAAAGGAATAAAAAAGTCTCAAAAATAAGATCGACAGGAAGTGCAAAATGGCTAAGCAGGGATGGCTAGGGGACAAACGTAAGGATGTAGAGGCTTATCTCACTAGGGGTAAGATAGATACTGCCTACAAGAAAATTAAAGAGACCTTTGGAGAAAAGAGAACCACTTGTATGAATATCAAAAGCTCAGATGGAAACCCAGTTCTAAGCAAAGAAGGGAAAGCAGAAATGTGGAAGGAGTGTATAGACAGTCTATACAAGGGCGATGTACTTGAGGACAATATTATGGAAATGGAAGAGGATGTAGATGAAGATGAAATGGGAGATATGATACTGCATGAAGAGTTTGACAGAGCACTGAAAGACCTGTGTCGAAACAAGGCCCCGGGAGACAACATTCCATTAGAACTACTGACAGCCTTGGGAGAGCCAGTCCTGACAAAACTCTACCATCTGGTGAGCAAGATGAATGAGACAGGTAAAATACCCTCAGACTTCAAGAAGAATATAATAATTCCAATCCTGAAGAAAGCAGGTGTTGACAGATGTGAAAATCCTGAAGAAAGCAGGTGTTGACAGATGTGAAAATTACTGAACTATCAGTTTAATAAGTCACAACTGCAAAGTACTAACACAAATTCTTTACAGACGAATGGAAAAACTAGTAGAAGCCGACCTCGGAGAAGATCAGTTTGGATTCCGCAGAAATAGCGGAACACATGAGGCAAAACTGACCTTACGACTTATCTTAGAAGAAAGATTAAGGAAAGGCAAACCTACGTTTCTAGCATTTGTAGACTTAGAGAAAGCTTTTGCAATGTTGACTGGAATAATCTCTTTCAAATTCTGAAGGTGGCAGGGGTAAAATACAGGGAGCGAAACGCTATTTACAATTTGTACAGAAAGCAGATGGCAGTTATAAGAGTCGAGGGACATGAAAGGGAAGCAGTGGTTGGGAAGGGAGTGAGACAGGGTTGTAGCCTCTCCCCAATGTTATTCAATCTGTATACTGAGCAAGCAGAAAAGTAAACAAAAGAAAAATTCGGAGTAGGTATTAAAATCCATGGAGAACAAATAAAAACTTGACATTGTAATTCTGTCAGTGACAGCAAAGGACCTGGAAGAGCAGTTGAACAGAATGGATAGTGTCTTGAATGGTGGACATAAGATGAACATCAACAAAAGCAAAACAAGGATAATGGAATGTAGTCAAATTAAGTCGGGTGATGCTGAGGGAATTAGATTAGGAAATGAGGTACTTAAATTAGTAGAGGAGTTTTGCTATTTGGGGAGCAAAATATCTGATGATGGTCGAAGCAGAGAGGATATAAAATGTAGACTGGCAATGGCAAGGAAAGCCTTTCTGAAGAAGAGAAATTTGTTAACATTGAGTATAGATTTAAGGGTCAGGAAGTCGTTTCTGAAAGTATTTGTATGGAGTGTAGCCATGTATCGAAGTGAAACGTGGACGATAAATAGTTTAGACAAGAAGACAATAGAAGCTTTCGAAATGTGGTGCTACAGAAGGATGCTGAAGATTAGATGGGTAGATAACATAAATAATGAGGAAGTATTGAATAGGATTGGGGAGAAGAGAAGTTTGTGGCACAACTTGACTAGAAGAAGGGATCGGTTGGTAGGACATGTTCTGAGGCATCAACGGATCACCAATTTAGTATTGGAGGGCAGCGTGGAGGGTAAAAATCGCCGAGGGAGACCAAGAGGCGAATACACTACGCAGATTCAGAGTGATGTATGTTGCGGTAGGTACTGGGAGATGAAGAAGCTTGCACAGGATAGAGTAGCATGGAGAGCTGCATCAAACCAGTCTCAGGACTGAAGACCACAACAACAGATCAAAAACACTGAAGAGGGAAGCATTTGCACCCATGTATTCTGTTATACTGCAGGCGAGAGTATGTTACAGTCTTGGATTTCAAGTGCACTGTAAATAGTCTCTCATGTGCAACTCATGTGTAGCACCCATGAGGAGCTGATTCAGTCTTTCCTTCTCATCCTACCTGGTAAGTCTCCCCTGACCTGGGATTCTGGGTGAGCTTTCTAAGCTGTACCTTTTTCCCAAAACCTTTCCAATCCTTTCCCTTCACCCCTCTTCCTACCACTCATCTCTTCCACCACTGGCTCCGAAAGCTTGTAAAAGTTAAATCTTTTTGTTGGTGTGTTATTCTGCCACCACTTGGTAAGTAGATTTTTTTTATCTGTCCATTTATAATATTATATATAAAATCAAAGATGAGGTGACTCACCGAACGAAAGCGCTGGCAGGTCGATAGACACACAAACAAACACAAACATACACACAAAATTCAAGCTTTCGCAACAAACTGTTGCCTCATCAGGAAAGAGGGAAGGAGAGGGGAAGACGAAAGGAAGTGGGTTTTAAGGGAGAGGGTAAGGAGTCATTCCAATCCCGGGAGCGGAAAGACTTACCTTAGGGTGGCATGTTTGCGGAGGGAATGTAAATAAAACTTAATGGGGTCGTTGTGGGGGTGTTGTGAGGGTGACATGGTATTAGAAGGTGGAAAGTGTAACATGAGGTGAAATGAAAATGAAAATAAAAATATATGGGGAGAGATAAAGGTGAACCGGAAAGTAACTGGAGATCTGGAATGAAAAAAGGCGAAAAGGTGTTGGTTACAGCTGGGCTATGTTGGACTTGGGTTGGTAGACAACGATGTGCATAAAGGTTAGGTGGTTGTGTTGCCGCCAAAGCACGTTAAAGGACGGAGAAATTCGGGAAAATTTCGAAAAAACTGCGTGTAGTATATTAAAAGGAGTGGTATTGTGGTGGCAGATTATGAAAATGAGGCTAACAATTGTCTGACGAAGAAATAATGACGTTAAAACCTGTGGGAAGCGGCTAAAAATTTAAGTGATGTGGGAAAAACGGAAATGGAAATAAAGCGAAAGTTATTAGAACTGGCCAAAATGGTTGTTTAAAAGGTGAAAGGAGCTGTTTGTGAACTAGAAACGGTGGATATTATAGCGGCGGTAGTGCTGAAAGCGGCAAAAAAATTTTTGGTTATGGTTTGGAAGTGGGTTACGTATTATTGAGTATATATATAGGCGGGATAAAATAGTATAGCAGATTACGGTGAAAAGGAGAAGGTGAATACAAAGTGAAACTACTGGCAAAAACAGAAAGAGGAAAATAAGACGACAGAAAAGATTTCGAAATGCAACAGTGACAATAACAAACGTAATTGTTGGATTCAAATTTCGAAATGCAATGTTTACGGAGGGAATGTAAATAAAACTTAATGGGGTCGTTGTGGGGGTGTTGTGAGGGTATGTTTGCGGAGGGAATGTAAATAAAACTTAATGGGGTCGTTGTGGGGGTATCAATAACTGAATATTTTCATTGTTTCTTTGACAGATAGAGCGAAAGATTTAGTTCCTACAGGAATCTGCTGTGAGTCACTGCCCACATTCTCCAACTGAAAAGGAAATTTATTGACAGGACAAATTTGCACAGTGAATTCACGCCAAAAGAAATGGAAGCAACTTGACATCACTGGCCCAAGACTGTACAAGAGCAACGTTTTCTTAATGAAATCAAGGCACTCAAGAGAAACTTGCCACTACCGTACCCAAAGGACAGAAAATACAGAGTGCTAGAACTTCAAGTTTAACACACATATTTCGGAACGACACAACACATATAAGTCACAGAGTAAGTTGACAAGTAAGACATGTGTACTCGTTAGCATTCGAATGAGCACTGAGTCCCAGTCTAGCGGCCGCTGCTCGGCTGGCCGCTTAGGTGGCGCAGCTGCTGCATGGCTGGCAGACAGCGCCGCACGTAGAAGACGCGAGTAATTGCGTGGCGGCACTTTGAATGATCAGCGAGTCACAACACTTTTCCCCCATTTGAAATTGTTGCACTGGTCTTGATGGAGGTGTCCTGGAGATGGCGAACGTCCATAGGCGTTGTTTGACTAGCCGTAAAGTCTCGAGGAGGAGGCTTCCCGTATGGACGGAAGTGTCCCCGATGATAATGGGTCGAGATGACAGGACACGTAGGGGTCGAATCAGCTGGGGCCCCATGCACCAATCGGCCCATTGCGGCAAGTCCAGTTGATATGACAGGAGACATGGGCGATGTGTCGGCGTCCGTTGGAGGAGGAGGCGAGTAGATTTGCTCTGACAGAGGATGGTCCTCCGGTTCCTGCATGGGCACGTCTCCTGGTGGCGTCCGTTCTGGTGCTGGCATCGCGATGACGGTGAGAGGGCTGCGTTGTCAGTATTGAGAGATGCCAAGATCCCGAGAGTCAAGTAGAGCCAAATGTGGTGTGGCGGCATTCGGAACAGGCGTTGCTGGCACACGAGGCCGAAGCTGGTCCGAATGACGAACTGCAACACCCGTGTCCGTCTGGATTTCATACAGGCGTCTGCCACGGTGTCTTAAGATGCGGCCCGGGCTCCATTTTGGCCGCCTCCCATATCCCCATACCCAGACGAGGTCGTCGGCGGTGAATCAGCCAAGTGAAGGCACCCGCGGCCGGGAGGTGGAAGGCCGCAGAAGATGAAGTAGCGTGCAGGGCTGTCGGCCATGTTAGAGCTCAGCCGGGCTGTGGTCCCCCATGGGGGTGAAACGGTAAGACACCAGAAACTGGAGAAGCACGTCATCAGCAGCAGAAGAAGTCGGAAGTTACCGCGTCTGAGGCTTAAATGTGCGGACCAGTCGTTCAGCCTCACCGTTGGGTTGTGGATGGAATGGCGGGCCCGTGACATGCGTAACGCCGTGACGAGCACAAAAATCCGCAAATTCAGAAGAGGCAAATTGCGGAGCATTATCAGTAACAAGAGTAGAGGGGAGGCCTTCCAAAGAAAAAACGCGGGAGAGAGCACTGGTGGTTGCCGCGGTGGTAGGTGACGTGCAACGGACAATGAAAGAAAAGTTAGAGTAGGCGTGAATTACGTGGAGCCAATAAGTACCTAAAAAGGGTCCCGCAAAGTCAGCATGAATGCGCTCCCAGGTCTGCTCAGGTGAAGGCCACGGTGACAAAGATGACTTCGGGGCAGTGGCCTGTGACGCACAAGGGCCGCAGTCAGCGACCATGTGTGCTATTTCAGAGTCGATGCCAGGCCAATACACATGACGGCGTGCCAGAGATTTTGTGTGAGACACACCCCAGTGCTCTTGGTGAAGGAGACGCAAGACCGAAGCACGCAAATACGCAGGTACCACAACACGCGGCGAAGCATTGTCAGTGGAGAGGAGGATAACACCATCCCTAGCCGTGAGGCGGTAGCACAAAGTGTAGTAGTTCCGCAACGGATCAGAAGTCTTAGCGGATGGGCGATCTGGCCAACCCTTCTGAATACAGCGTAAAACCCGGGAGAGGGTAGGGTCAGAACCCGTAGCAGCTGCCAGCCTGTCCCCAGTGATGGGGAACCCGTCCACAACCCGCTGCTCGGCAACATCCAGGTGGAAACACAGACGTTCGTCCCTATCGAATGCTTGATCAGGACCCATGGGAAGGTGATACAGAGCATCAGCATTGGCACGTTGAGCCGTTGGCCGGAAATGAATCTCATAATTGAAACGAGACAAGTAAAGAGCCCAACCCTGGAGGCGGTGTGCAGCCTTGTTGGGAAGTGACGTTGATGGATGAAACAAGGAAACAAGTGGTTTGTGATCCGTAACAAGATGAAATTTTGAGCCATAGAGAAAAACACCAAACTTATGAAGAGCACAAATAATGGCCAAAGCTTCTTTCTCAATTTGAGAATACTTTTGTTGGGCATCCGTGAGTGTTTTGGAGGCATAAGCAATGGATTGTTCCGAACCATCAGAAAAACGGTGCGCAAGGACTGCACTGACCCCATATTGAGAGGCGTCTGTGGCAAGAACAAGATGTTGGCCAGGTCGATAAGTAGCCAAGCACGGGGCCTGTTTCAGCATAGTCTTCAATTTCTGGAAAGCCACTTCACATGACGCGGACCAGTGAAAAGGCACGTTTTTATGCAACAGGCGATGCAACGGCTAAGCCACCGAAGCCGCAGACAGTAAAAACTTGTGATAGTATGCTATTTTCCCCAAGAAGGCCTGCAGTTTCTTAACAGATGTAGGGCGAGGAAGGGCATCGATCGCAGCGACAGTTTGTTGAAGAGGACGAATACCATCCCGAGAGAGTTGAAATCCCAAGTACGTGATAGATGCCTGAAAAAAATTGTGATTTCTGAAGATTACACTTAAGACCAGCAGTCTGTAAGACATGAAAAAGTGTGCGGAGATTTTGAAGATGTTCTTCAGTGGTGGAGCCAGTGACAACAATGTCGTCCATGTAATTGATACACCCAGGGACAGGGAGCAATAATTGTTCCAAGAATCGCTGAAAGAGAGCAGGGGCGCTAGCAACCCCGAATGGCAAGCGTTGGTATTGATAGAGGCCGAAAGGCGTGTTAAGGAGCAGAAACTGCCGGGAAGCAGCGTCGAGAGGAAGTTGATGATAAGCTTCTGACAGGTCAATTTTAGAAAAATACTGGCCTCCAGCAAGTTTGGTGAACAGTTCTTCAGGACGGGGCATAGGGTAAGCGTCGATGAGGCATTGAGCATTTACAGTGGCTTTGAAATCGCCACAGAGACGAATATCACCATTTGGCTTAGCAACGACAACGACAGGAGAGGACCACTCACTGGAAGTGACAGGAAGCAAGACCCCTGAAGTAGTGAGACGATCCAACTCCCGTTTTACCCGATCACGAAGGGCCACAGGAATGGGCCGAGCCCGAAAAAACTTAGGCCGAGCAGTGGGTTTGAGTGTGATATGAGGTTCAAAGTCGTTTGCACGGCCTAACCCAGGAGAAAAAATGGATGAAAATGTCGTCGACAAGGAATCCAATTGAGCATAAGGAACAGCATCAGAGACAATATTGACAGAGTCATCTATGGAGAACCCAAAAACGCGAAAGGCATCGAAACAAAAAAGATTTTCTGCGTTGCTCTGGTCGACCACAAATATGGGAACAGTGCGAACGATGAATTTGTAAGATACCTCAGAATTAAACTGTCCCAAGAGAGAAATCTTCGGTTTATTGTACGTCCGTAATTGCCGAGTGACAGGCGAAAGGAGTGGAGAACCCAACTGAAGATACGTCTGAGAATTAATTATAGTGGCAGCAGAACCGGTATCAGCTTGCATGCGAACATCTTGACCAAGGATTTGGACAGTGAGCAATAACTTCACTGAAAGGGAGGAAGTGCAATTGACAGACAACACAGAATCAGAATCAGTGTCATGTTCATGAACATCATGTATGCGGTCGGATTTGCAAATGGAAGACACATGACCTTTCTATTTGCAATTGCGACACACAGCCCAAAGTTGGGGACAATCCTCGCGTGAATGTTTCGTAAAACACCGCGGACATGAAGGAAGTTGCCGGGGGTTTTGCTGCAGTTTTTTTAGCGGGTTGTTTACGGCTAGGCCGAGGCTGCGCGTGGGAGCGCACTGCGGCCACATCGGCCGGCGGGGACGCGCCGCACGCATCGTCAACAGCGCACAGAGGTTGTATTTCCCCGACATCACACCACGCTTCTACTTGTGACCCAGCGGCGCGAGAAATTTCAAAAGACTGCGCAATGGAAAGAACTACATCTACAGTCGGATTCACCAACTGAAGGGCACATTGCCGAACTTCTTTGTCAGGCGCCGACCGGATAATAGCATCCCGTACCATGGAATCGGCATAGGATTCTTTGTGAACGTCAGTAACAAATTGACACTTTGGACTGACGCCGTGAAGTTCAGCAGCCCAAGCGCGATAGGATTGATGTGGTTCTTTTTGACAACACGAGAGGCTACCACATGCGTTTGCTATTGAAACTAGACAGACAGAAGTGAGCACATTTCAGCAAAGGACAAAGACGCAGGATCTTTCAAAGGAGCCAATTGTGACAACAACCGATACATTTGAGGTGAAATCCAGGAAAGGAAAGAGACATACATGGTTGTTCGTCCGTGACATGAAATGCCAAGAAGTGCTGTCGAAGACATTTTTCATAATCAGACCAGTATTCCGCCATCTCGTCGTAAGGAGGAAAAGGAGGTACAACCAACGACGAGAAACGCCCCGCATTTGACGCCGCAACAAAATCGCGAATCGCCGCTGTTAGAAGCGTTTGCTGTTCAAGGAGATTTTGCAATAGTTGCTCGACAGTAGCCATGGAACCCTGTGAGTCAACGGTGAAAAGGAAAAATCCCATCCTCGTCGCCAATTGTTAGAACTTCAAGTTTAACACATATATATCGGAACGACACAACACATATAAGTCACAGAGTAAGTTGACAAGTAAGACATGTATACTCGTTAGCATTCGAATGAGCACTGAGTCCCAGTCTAGCGGCCGCTGCTCGGCTGGCCGCTTAGGTGGCGCAGCTGCTGCATGGCTGGCAGACAGCGCCGCACGTAGAAGACGCGCGTAATTGCGCGGCAGCGCTTTGAATGATTGGCGAGTCACAACACAGAGACTACTCTTTTTTGGATGAGAACCTTTTGAATCCAGATTGTTGTCTGCATTATATCAAATTAGCTATTAAAGAATGACATCCACTTATCCTGGTCAAAAAGCACTACTTCATGAGGCTTCTAGTCGTACATACTATTTGCATTGTCTTGAGGTTAGCTTCGTTCTTTCTCCTGGGTGCTACACACCCATCGTGCTGTAAAGAAGCTTATTTATCGCTTCCTCCACTGGTGTGACTGTTCAAGAAATAGAAGCTCCGCTGCCAGCTGACAGGGTAACACCACACAGACCTTTTAAAAGTCAACAGCATTGATTTTGCAGGGCTGTTGTACATCAAAGTAGGCAGTACCACAACTAAATGCAACATTGTACTGTTCACCTAAGCTGTGACTACAGCCATTCACAGAGAGCTATAGTGCACGTCATTTATGACGGCAGCCGAGTTAAGGTTCGTTCTGCGCATCTGACGTCACTAAACACAGTCAGCCAATGAACAGAGAACAATGTTGCCAGAGCTTGACTGCAGTGCAGAGCACGGGCAAGTGTCTTCCGTTTTAGAAACGTTCAGTCATAAATAAAGTAATAGAACAAAAGCAATGTCTTGATAGCAGACTTTCTTTTATGGAAAGTTTGGAAAAAGCATTCCTTATACCAATTGCTTTATATTCTATTAATTAATTAAATCAAACAAGCAATAAGCCTCCTAATTCATGTGAGAGCAAGCAAAGGTGTTTGTATCAATCTCACGAACCGCTTTTTCGCAATAAAGAACAGCGGTAATTGTTTATTTCCTATTGTACTTTGACAAAGCGTGAGTAATTCATAGTCATACCAACAGTGTTGATCAGTATTTTGCGTGATATTTTAGAGTCCTCAAGGAGTTTTATTGACTGACGAGCTGCGTTAGCGTAAAGGTTAGGGTGTTGGGCTGCTAAGCAAAAGGTTATCAGTTCAAACCTTGTGCAGTGCTTAATATTATCTTTGTTTAAAAACAATATTGAAGTGTCTTACTTCGTGAATTTTATTCATTTGAATGTAATTTTTTGAAATTTCTAGTGCTTTGTCTCTTCATTAACCCTTTCGCTGGTACAGAGACGTGCTCCCCGCATTCCGCGCTGTGCGCGATTTTGTCATCACTGCACTGCTCGCCTGTGCAGACACATGGTGTTCCGACTGCTTTGATACACTTATCATTTGATTTAACAAAAACTACTTGGACCAAAAAATTGATTTAACAAAAACTATTTGGACCAAAAATTTGATTTTTACACATCTTCTTGACTGATACCTACCCCCCATAAATGATTTAATTTTGTTTCGATGTTCAAAGCAGTTACTGTGCAGCATTAAATGTAGTAAACCATTGCACGAAATTCTGAAGAGTTTGTAGAGGTAAAAGTCCATAGCGTATACTTTTCATATGGTCGATTTTAGTTTCCACAATGTTGAGAATGAAATTCGGACAAGATACCTAAATTTCATATAAAATTTACTGTATAACAATGTTGTTGTTGTTGTGGTCTTCAGTCCTGAGATTGGTTTGATGTAGCTCTCCATGCTACTCTATCCCGTGTAAGCTTCGTCATCTCCCGGTACCTACTGCAACCTACATACTTCTGAATCTGCTTAGTGTATTCATCTCTTTGTCTCCCTCTACGATTTTTACCCTCCACGCTGCCCTCCAATACTAAACTGGTGATCCCTTGATGCCTCAGAACATGTCCTACCAACCGATCCCTTCTTCTAGTCAAGTTGTGCCACAAACTTCTCTTCTCCCCAATCCTAATCAATACTTCCTCATTATTTATGTTATCTACCCATCTTATATCCTCCTTTCAAGACACTATCCATTCTGTTCAACTGCTCCTCCAAGACCTATAAACTTGTAACTACTGTGGTAGGCGTGGGCTTCGTATCTACCTTGGCCACAATAATGCGTTCACTATGCTGTTTGTAGTAGCTTACCCACATTCTTATTTTCCTATTGATTATTAAACCTACTCCTGCATTACCCCTATTTAATTTTGTGTTTATAGCCCTGTAGTCACCTGCCACCGAACTTCACTAATTCCCACTATATCTAACTTCAACCTATCCATTTCCCTTTTTAAATTTTCTAACCTACCTGCCCAATTAAGGGATCTGATATTCCATGCTCCGATCCGTAGAACGCCTGTTTTTTTTTGCCTCCTAATAACGACATCCTCTTGAGTAGTCCCCACCCGGAGATCCGAATGGGGGACTATTTTACCTCTGGAATGTTTTACCCAAGAGGACACCATCATCATTTAACCATACAGTAAAGCCGCATGCCCTCGGGAAAAATTACGGCCGTAGTTTCCCCTTGCTTTCAGCCGTTCGCAGTACCAGCACAGCAAGGCCGTTCTGGTTGTGTTACAAGGCCAGATCAGCCAATCATCCAGACTGTTGCCCCTGCAACAACTGAAAAGGCTGCTGCCCCTCTTCAGGAACCACACATTTGTCCAGCCTCTCAACAGAAACCCCTCCATTGTGGTTGCACCTACGGTACGGCTATCTGTATCGCTGAGGCACGCAAGCCTCCCCACCAACAGCAAGGTCCATGGTTCATGGGGGGCGGGGGGGTGTATAACAATATCCCATTTAAGTATTAGATAGATGTCATATGTAATATTGAGAAATATTTCATCTTTCGCGACTGTAATAAAAGTTTTATTCATACCGGGCACATTTGGCTTTACTTTAAAGCCAAAGGGTTAATGCGGCCATGGTGGCTTTACTTCATGAACTGCGCACCCCCCCCCCCCCCTCCAAACGTAAGTCTGTGAACTATACTACACTATGGTGCTGCTTCTCTTGGTGTGTGCGTCGTGTGCAACTGGCAACGCAGCAATCTCCCACGTCTGGGCGGGCATGTGCGAGCTGCCAAGATAAAAGAATTGAACTATACTCCACAATGCAACAATGGATGGATTTTTATTGACACTACAGAGAGTTATTTCCAGATGCAGTACGCCACTCACCAAACAGTGAAAATGATCAGACGTTCCATGCATATAACAGAGAGCCAACAGAATCTGGGCCTCTGCAGGTGGTTTTCCAACACATCCTGGAGAACTGCATTATTTGCAAGTTGGAAAAATGTAGTTTTTTCCCCAGTGCCACATGTTTTGGGACATGTGCTTAGCAAAGACAGCCTCACCTATGGATGAGCATGTCGAAGCCATCCATCGCCAACCTGCCAGCACCCAAGGACCTGACTGGACTCTTTGCCTTTTTGGCAAAGACTTCTTGTAATGCTAAGTTAATCCCCCCACATATAGCTGTAACCCTCATAACTGGCTTCACCAAAAAGGCATCAATTATGTGTGGTCTGTGGGCTTTCAGAGGGCTTTTTTATCCCTCAAGCAGCGTTTTGTGCTCTGTCCGTATGGACTTCTTTTACATCGTGTAAGCCATTAACCTTGCCCACAAATGCCTCCCACTATAGCACTGGTACATTCCTGTCGCATTGTAACCAAGGTGCCATCAAGCATCCCATCGTTTGCACATTGAAATCAGTTTCAGCACTGCAAAATAACCATTTGCAGGTGGAAAATGGAGAAAAGTCCTACTCATCACTGACCACAAGCCACTGATTTCTCAGTCCTTGTTCTAAGCTACCAGATAGGTCTGGACTGTCCACTGATTGCAGAGATGGGCACTCTTTCCCAATAATTATTGCTGTGACATTCATTGCCAGTCCACTGCCTAACACACTATAGCAAATGCACCATTGTGGTCGCTGCCGGGACACGACCCAGAGTTTGAACAACAGTTGGCTCTCTTTCTCGCATCGGTCGATACCTTGCAGCAGATGTTGCTGAATTTTTCTTTGATAGCACAGGAGATAAAGGCCACCGACCTGTTTTTCTGGAAAGTCATCCAAGCAGTCCAGATGGGATGGCCCGGGCGTGCTCCTTTAGAAGTGGATTCAGTATGGTGTACGTTTTCCCTATTGCATGATCAGCTCAACCATGTCCAAGGGTCCATTTCCTTGCCATGCATGAGTGAAGCTCTCAAGTCATCATCCTTCCATTGCTGCGTCCTCGTATATTCCAGCTCCAGCAAGCATTGCACTGGGGTACGAGATACGTCCTGAATGACAGTTCTGCCACGGGGACATTTCTAGAAACTGGCAATCAAGAGTGAAAATGAACATCTTGTGTGGACTTGTGTGGCCTGTGAACAGAACCAGGCTGCACTGCCACATCAATTTTCTGCTCAAGCAGTCCCGGAGCAACCTTTGGACAAGGTGTACACCAACCTTGTAGGTCCTTTTCTGGGAATCGTGTGGTTGTTATGGTGGATGCATTGTGCAGTTTCCCATTTGTAGTTAAACTGTCTTCCAAGACACTGACAGCAACTACTTGCACACTGTCAGTTGTTTTTACTATTGAGGGCTTGCCCTTGACTCTCATATCTGAAAATTGTCGGCAATTTGTATCGGAGAGTTTGAGGATCTTTGCATTCGCAAAAATAACGAGCAACTGACTACTGCCCTGTTTCATCCAGTTTCTAATTCAGGGGAAGAGTGATTCCCACAAACATTAAAGACTGAGACACAGAAGACTGTGTCTGTCTCATCTTGTCACAATACACTGTTTAGCTTTCTAGTTATGTATCGGGTGACAACAGTCGGCAGATACAGTCCAGCAGTACGTTTGCACATGTGCAGGAGTAGGGGCTTCTCGCATTTATTACATTCCATGTTGCATGCCCTGGAGTGTTGAGGCCTACTGTACTTTCCTCTCAGGGTGGCCATTTGAGACCGGTGTTTCGGTTGGCAGCAGGGATGGCTGCCAGGTGTTTTGGTGGACCACGGAAATTGGCATTTGTCTGTGGTGGATGTCAATCAGAAGCAGCTGACTTGTCATTCAAATCAGTCGAGTCCGCCACCCATTCTACAAACGACGCCACAGTCTCTGCACCAGTCGGGTGGAGGGGTCAGTCACAGCGTTTTCCCAGTAGGAGGCCCCCAACTGTGACAGTGTGTAAGTGCACTGTCACATCCAGTGCACCATCCAGTGTCCTAGTTTCACCTGCAGAATGGGGCACCAATGAAGACTGCTCCTGCGACCCCCGATGCTAAGCCCGTAGAACTGGAAACTGCAACCCCCTTTCTCCATTCACCCTGTACGAGCCCTCGCCCCAGCCAGTGCAAACAGACCTGCCATTCTCCCTGCCTGCACAATCTTCTGCTATTCTGGTGGAGTCAGCCAAGTCATAGTGGCCTACTTCAGTGGGAGACCTACTGGCAGGGACTCTCGCACCCTTTCTGGTTTTGTGACAGAGATCACGGCAGAAACTAGGTCATTTGCAGCACCTATGTGGTCTTTTCATGGGGGAGGGATTTCATACCCCCACCAGCAGACATTCGTGTGGATGCAGATGAGCTATATTGGGCCTCACAGCAGAGTAGTGCGGAAAGCTATCACGAATGCACGTGTGTGGAGCATTGTACGAGCAGAACTGCTGATCCAGGTGTCTACCTGCCAGTGGCGATAGGCTGCACCAGTCAGTTCTTATGCTGAGGTTGACTAACACAAGTCTGGATTTCTCATTTATCAGTTCTACGTGATAACTGTTTTTGATCATTTGTGCTTGTTGCATTTTGTGCTTTTCTCCATGCCATTCTCTAAGCAGTAAAGTGAACAGGCTGTCGAGTTTTTCCTCTTCTAGGGTCCACCTCCCTGGCTTCCAGGTCCAGAAACAACCATCAACTAGAGTAGTGACATTCACCCCAACAATACAGTTTCAGGGCATTTTTGTGCTTACACAGATACAAAACCATCCATCCCAAATTCTTGTCATCTTAATACCTCCCTTTTCCCACTGAGGAACCAAACTTTTATCTTTTTCCAAAGCTTCATAAATGCAACACTACTGTTCCTTAAGGGTCCCCGCACTGAGGCTGGCTACTGGATTCCCGTGGAAAGAGTTCCTGCCTTGGCCACCCAGCATCTCTGGCCACTTGTCTGCCGCCTTTCTTCCTACAGTCAAGATGCTAATCCCCTCCTTACCAAAGATTCCCCCGTGAGATCACAAGTGCCAAAGGCAACAGAGATCAGACTGATGCCATGTTCTTTGAATTTCAGCAGACAATTCATATAGCCCATTCCTAATATAGATCAGATCTGCCACTGGATTCAGGACTTTCAGGGAAAAAGAATTCGACATGGCATGTTTAATGGTCTTTATTTATTATTTATTACTGTGTCTGAAGGACAAAGTATATAATCGGCAGATGTAAACGACAGTTTGGTAGTACCCTTATTGTCATTACTGTTTACAGTATTTATAAATGATCTAGTGGCTAGCGTTGTTGTTCGTGCGTAGAGGAAAGTTGTAATGCCAGAAAACTGTACTGTAATGTAAAAAGGCCGGCAGTGGGCCAACACTTGGTGCAGAGACTGGTAGTTCCTGAATGCAAAAAAAATGTAATGTACTGTACATAAACACTCAGAGAGGTCCATCACTATCTGATTACACTATCTGTAGTACATCACTAAGAACTGTAACAACCACAAAATACCTAGGATTAACTCACTAGAATGACTTACATACACTTCAATATGATTACTCTGCAATTAACATTTAAGAGTTTGGCAGAAAGTGCTTAGACCTAAAATGGAATGAACACAAAACAATAAGTTGTAAGAAAATCAAATGCTAGGCTGAGATTCAGTGGAAGAATCCAAAGAAAATGTATTCATCCTCAAAATAAGTGGCCAACAAAACACTTATAAGGAAGATTCTTCAGTACCGCTCATCCATCTTGGACCTTTACCATGTAGAATTAATAGAGGAGATACAGAAGATCCAATAATAAGCAAAAACCTCCAGTGATACATGTTACAAGATAGGTGTTGTACATCAAAGAAAAGCTTACTGTTAAAATTTTGAGACAGAAGAATTGGGCTACATAAACTATCTGGTCCAAAGTGTCAGGACACTCTTTCATCTCCCCCCCCCCCCCCCTTTAATGAGGAACTGACCACTAGCTAGTATAAAAGGAGGCAGAGAGTACTGAGTTGTCAGCAAAGAAGCAGCAACAGCATAATGTGTAAGTCAAGAGATCTCAGTGGCTTCATAAGTGGACTAGCCGTGGGAGGCCACCTCAGTAGCAAGACTGCACAGGTCGACTGGGGGTGATGTGATTGTGAGGTCGAAATGTGAAGCTACAAGCACAGTTAAACCAGGTCCAAACAGACCTCACATACTGGTGGACACAAATGTCAAGCATTATGGAGTATGGCTACAAAAGAACTGTATTTGACACACCTGCTTAAGGAGCAAGTGTGGTGAATGTGTGTCAGGTGGCCCGAGGATGCTACTGTGCGCTGAAACCAGAAGCCAAAATAAATAAATTACAACTGTAGACACAAACACACGAAGTCTATTCAAATAATTCTGAAACGAATGTATTACTCCATACGCCTGCATTTAATGCGTAACTGCTGAAAGTTTCATTGTTGTATGTCTGTTAGTTAGTGTTCAGTGCACTATCGAGTAGAATGTTAGTCTGAAAATTTTGAGATGGCAGAGTTAGAGGAGCAATAAATGTGCATTAAATTTTTCATGAAACTCAAGAAAACATTTACGGAGAGGCACCAAACAATGCAGGAAGCCTACGGTGATGAGTGCTTAAGCCGTACTTGGTGTTACGAACAGTTCACACAGTTTAAAAATGGCAGAATGGAAGATAAAGATGACCCTCATTCAGGACGCCCTTCAACGTCTACCAACCACGCTCGTATCAGGAACGTCGACAATATTGTGCATGCCGATCAAAGACTTACTGTCCGAAATATTGAAGAAGAATGTAGCATTTCAGGTGGATCATGTCATGAAATCCTGACACAGCATCTTGGAGTGAACTGTGTTGCCCCCGAAGTTCGTGCCACTGCTCATGAGTCAAGACCAAAAAGACCTTCACATCGCAATCTGTGAAGAGCTTTCGGATCATGCAAATGAGAATGAGATGTTCCTTAAGAGAATCATAGCTGATGATGAGACACGAGTCTATGGTTTTGATGTTGAGGCTAAGGTTAATCCTCACAATGGGCCAAGAAAGATTCTCCACGACCAAAAAAAGCTCATCACATCAGGTCAAATGTCAAAGCCATGCTGATTGTTTTCTTTGACCGAAAAGGATTAGTTCATGATGATTTTGTGCCACAGGAATGTGTTGCAGTGCCTTCAAGAAAATGTGAGATGGAAAAGGCCTGAAATGTGGCGAGACAATTTGTGGCTCTTGCATCATGATAATGCACCTGCACATTCATCCCTGTTGGTGCATAGCTATTGCACAAGAAACGAAATCACTGTGCTGCCCCTTACCCTCCAAACCTGGCCCCTGCAGACTTTTCTTTTTATTTCCAAAGTTGAAAAACTTGTTGTAAGGATACCATGCACCGTGAGTAAAAGGTAAACACAGAAACATTTTGTGGACAAAGTTCCGGAATTTTTTGAGCAGATATTGTAAACTATTTCAGTACTGTATTGATCATTGTTACACGGGCAATATGTCAGGAATATGTAATATGTAGTATATAAAAAAAAATCAAATTGAACAGCAAAATGAATCACCTGTTAGTTCCACAGTGCTACCAGCAGTCCAGATACCTTACTGACTGTTCATAGGGAGTTAAAAACAAAGGTGCACAGTGGTTGAGCAGTTCCTCATAAGCCATATAGTTCTGTAGTCAGTACTAAGTAATGTTTGAGGTGGTGTAAAGAGTGACACCACTGGCCACTGGATGGCTGGAAACAAGTGATTTGGAGTGATGAATTGTGCTACACCCTGTGGCAATCTGATGTAAGGATTTGGGATGGGCAGCTGTTTGGAGAACACTACCTGCTGTCATGTTTAGTGTCAACTGTGAAGTACAGAGGAGGTGGTGTTATGATATGGTGGTGTTTTCATGGTTAGGGTGTAGTCCCCTTATTGCATTTAAGAAAACACTATGTGTGCTGTGTACAGTTGAGAAACAGTTCGGAGACGATAATTGTTTGTATCAGAGTGCTGTCATAAAGCAGCAGATGTGAGGCAATGGTTTTGGGCAATATCATCCCTAATATAGACCGGCCCTCCAAGAGTTCCAACCTGAACACGATGGAAAAACTGTGGGATGTGTTAGAACGTCACCTTCACTCCGGACCTTGGCATCCCACAGCACTACGTTCTCATGTTTCAGCTATTGAGGAAGAATGGGCTGCCATTCCTCCACAGACATTCAGACTACTCACTGAAAGGGCTCAGCAGTGTTCAAGCCATCATAAAGGTGAATGATGGACACACCCCATATTAATGTCCACTAACAGGTGTCTGGATACTTTTGATCAGATAGTGTAGTCCTCCCAGATACTTGTAGCAAATGCACCAAGATGAGAAACTCACAAAATTACTGCTCCTAGGGAGGCTTGCTACAGTTAGTTGTTCTGCACATACACCATTCAAAACTAGAGCAGGAAAGGTGTGAAACAGTGGTAGTATCAGAAGCACACTTCACCCCATACCATAATGTGGCTTGCAGAGAACATACGTAAATGTTAGTCCATCCCTGTCACTGAGCGAGGTGGTACAATGGTTAAGGCAATGGCCCTGCATTCGGTAGAACCAGTGTTCACATCCATCATCCTAATACCCAGATGTAGGCTTTTCATGGTTTCTTCTACAATGATCACGATAAATGCCTGGATGGTTCCTTGAAGTGGAGTGAGAGTGCACTGAGTCAAGCAAGAATGCCTGTATGGTTCAAGTGCTTTGAGGAAGGTCATGAATCTGTGTAAGATGACAAATATTCTGGTCAACCATCAATTAGCACACCACCAGAAATGATTCTGAAAGTGCATGATGTGATTCATGAGGACTGAATGCAGAAAATTCATGAAGTTTGTAAAAAACTTCGGCTATTGTACGGTACATGTCAATGACTTCTAGCTGATGAACTCAACATGAGATGAACTGCAGCAAAGTCTGTCCCACACCTTCTCAGCATTGACCAAAAAAACCTCAAGATTCAGACATGCACTAATCTGCAACAAAGAGTTTGAGAGTTCTAAAATTCTTATCCAGAGTCATAACAGATGATAAATCTTGGGTCTGTAGTTATGATCCTAAAACGAAGCAGCAATCATCACAATGGAAAATGTCATCTTCTTCCTAAAAAAGCTACATGAATTTGCAACAACTTGAAGTTAATACTGATCTTTTTTTCAACATTTGGGGAATAGTGCATAAGGATTTTCTTCCACCTGGTCACAGTGTCAACATGCAGTTTCACTGTGAAGTTTTGAGGTGGCTGATGGAAAATATTTGGTGCAAACGGCCAGAGCTGTGGAAAAAGAAAGACTGTTTGGTGCACCATGACAATGCATCTGCACACACCTTGCTCATTATGAAGAAATTCCTGGCCACAGTCCACTACCCTCGCTACCCACCAGACCTAGCCCTGTGAGACTTCTACCGGTTACAGAGGACGAAAATCACTTTGAACAGGCAATGTTTTGACTCGACTGAAAACATCCAACTGGAATCGTAACTGGTTCTGAATACCCTTCCTCTTGTGTTCTTCCAGGAATGCTGAGAACAATGCTGGGATTATTGCATATATGCCGAGGTGACAGTGGACATTAGGATGTAAGTGTAGTTTTCTGACTTTAACAATGATGTTCTTGGATATTAAGGGTAGCACCTTGCATAGTAATTTTTGTTAGTGTAATAACAGTGTGAACCAAGCAGTACCAAGCAACATTACAGGACACCACCAAAATATGATACACAGTCAACACAAATTGTTCACAGTTTAACCTGATATCTTGAACAGAAATCATTAAGGAGAGTAGGACAGCAAAAAATATCTTACATGTTCACAAAATTGAGATTAATGGGCAGGATATGAAATCTATTATATAAAAACTTCAGCACTCAATGTACAACCAGCATTCTTACTTCCCCTGTATATTACTTAGTTACCACTGTCTAAAACCACTCCACACTATATCATGTCATAATGTGATAACCTCAAGTACATGAGAAGTAATTGCAGGAACACACTTTGAACCACTGCCACTGGAATTTAATATCGATTGACTCTGATAGCAATGACATATCATGTTTTAAACCAGATATTCTTCACACTGTGGTCATTATTAACTAGAACCATGAAACTGTGAAAATGTTTGGACTGAACTTGGTAAACAAAAAGTACTGAAGCCTGAATAACCATAGTTGATCTACAATATATGAATTTTCAAATATGGATCCACGTTTAAACTTTTTATGGAATAGAAAAAAACCCACCTTCACTTCTGAGTGAATGGCAATTCACAGTTTTGTAACAAATTCTCATGCACACGTTACATTTCATCACACTCCATTACCTATAATGGACCTTGAGCCCAGGAACATATGGAAAACAACAGAGATCCCCCCAGAGTCGGGGAGTGCGCTGGAGTTAGCTGCGATCAAGGAAATAATTAGTGCAACATTTCAATGCTCATTTTCACTCTTCTTTACCTGACTCCACAACCAATTGTTTCAAAAGCAGAATCTCAGAGTGATTTGGCACAAAATGACTCAGTACATTTCCGTCAATGAACAGTTCAACTCTTAATAGGCTCTGTCACAATTCTCTGAGTATTTCAGAATCCTTTGAGATTTCCTCGACTTGTCCCAAAAATTTAACTTATCTGAGAAATCCCTATTTCCCATGTTTTTCAGACAATTTGCCACACTGTTTTCAACAGTACCTTCTGTATCATAGATCGATTATTAAATACAAACAACTATTTAGCCACAAACCTGTAAGTGACACAGAGACATACAATTATATTTTTTATAAATATGTGCAGCCATTATGCAACTGACAAACTCACAAAATTTTTTTGATGTGGACACAAAATATCTAACTAATGAACTATATGAGGCATACCTGTTTTTAACTTGAGCCAGAAACCAGTTCTTGTCAACAACAATGCTACGAATACTTGATGGGACAATGTCTGTTCCAGAATCAAATTCAGATGACTGTAAATTGTAGCACTCAGAAGCCAACTTGTTTAACACACTTATGAGACCACTATGCCTGTTAACAAAGAATATTTTTATGAAATTTTGGCTCCAGATATACAAAATTAAAAACAATTTATTAACACTTATATTGAGATGCACTGCAGAAACAGTGAGCAGAATCAAAGCATATGTTATCTCATACTCACTACTAAATGTAGTATTAGTAATATAATAATAATAATAATAATAATAATAATAGTATTGAATACACAACACTAATAACTAGTGAGCATAGATAGAGAAGCCTTAAATCATTGATGATAAAAGGAGAACTGGAAGCATTGCTGCACGTAAATTAAGAAATCTGAAACTGAATGTTTTTTAGTTTTACAGTGTCTGCCAGTAAAGACAAAGAAAAAACAACACTAAGAGGTACAAAATTCATTAATTCAACCAGTTCTGTAAATTTCATCAAGAAGAGCCCTATCCTAGGAAAATAATCTTTATACTGCAGTAACAATCATTACACTGCTTAATGTCATTCTTGTTTCTCCCATTACAACAATCCAGAAATCAAGTTGTTCACAGAAGGCTATCAGTTTTTCTCCCCTCTCGCTGGTCTTTCACAGGCCATGGTCTCCAGCTGCATTGTTTCTTCTTCACTTTCCGCTGTACTATTCAAGCCACCCATCATTTAATTTCTTCCTTGCCCTTCCCAGTTTTCTTTGTAGACTTCCTCACTCAACTCATATATTTTGTCCACTTCCTCTTTACTTGCGGCTGATATTGGCACATAAACTTGAATGATTGATGTAGCCACAGAGTTACCCTTCAGTTTCACCTCTAATACTCTGTCACTAACTGGAATAACCATTACTGTATTTTGTCTAATGCTTCCTGCATATAACTCCAACTCCATTTTCCTTCCTTTCTGATTCTTTGTAAAATACCTTGTATTTCACCAATCCAAATTCATCTTCTCCTTCCTACTGAACCTCACTTACCTTAAAAGACTGATATTATGTCTCTCCATTTCTCTCTTCATCTTTTTTAACTTTCCTTTCTTATCCAGCATCTTCACATTTAGTGTAGCAATCCTCAATCAATATGTTTCCCATTTCTTCCTCTTATTTTAATTGAATTCAGCACTGCTATAACCCTATACATAATACTTGGACAAGTACCGCAGCACCAGGTCGCTGATGCACTACACTTAGTATTTTCTGCCACTGGCACCTGCGCAGGCCAGTCCCTGGAGACACCTGCGGTGGGCACATGACTTGTGCACATAGCACGGCACCTGTTGCGCCATCTACCAGAGCCCTCATCTTTATAGGTACAGTGCAGCAGATAAATTTGATAAATGGATTGTAGGTATCACAAGCGCATGACACGGTGCCTGGTTGCTCTTAACATCTGCGCCACATTGAGCCTTAGGACCATGGGCATTCCATTTTAAATCGCAGACATACATAGCACTCTAATAGTTAGGCCACCATGCCAGCTGTTGGCAGGTGGCACTTAAGCCATTATCAGTAGATCTACCATCCCACTTCACTGGATCAAAATAGAATCATTTTTTAAGATGTTTTAATCCCTCCCCCTTCTTGGCAGTGTATTCTTAGTTCAGATGTAATGTGGTACGTCAAACGGTACTACTGTTTTACAACTTGTAACAGGTTTAAGGATTTCGTGGAATTCCTGGAAAGTAGGACATGTCATGTTAGTTATCTTCGATGGAGAGTCATCAACAGAAGTAGAAGTAACTGCAAGTTTGTCCATGAGAAGTGTGTGGGCCGTTGTTGTTCATGCTGTAAGTGAATGACCTAGCAGACCATATGCATTGTAACCTCAGGGTCTTTCTAGATGATGTCCTTATCTATCAGGAAGTACAGGAAAAAGCTTCACAAATATTCCATCATATCTTGATCAAATTTTAACAAAGTGCAAAGAGAGGTAACTTGTTTTAAACATCCACAAATGTAAAACTGTACACTTCTATCAAAGCAGAAAAGTAGTATACTGTAATTACAATGTCAACGATTCACAACCGGAAAACACAAATATCTGGGTGTAATAACAGAATGGAAAGGAATGATTACACAGACTTTGTCATCGGTAAAGCAGATGGCAAACTTCAACCCAGGAAAATGCAGTCAGGGTAAGAGGAAGACTGCTTACAAATGTGAGCTAGTCCTGACACGTAATCGTAAAACAATGATCCGTGCAAAGTAAAGCCCACCTGCGATGGTGCTGCAGCTCCGCCAGCAGCGCCTGCAGCTCCTCCGCCGCCAGCTGTGCTTGTGCCTGCTCCCGGCCCAGAGCCAGCAGCACTTCGGCACGGCGGGCAGCCAGTGATGCAGCCTGCCTCGCCAGTGCGAGCTGTGGCAGGGACAGCAGCTTCGTCGCCAGCAGCTGCAGTAGCGGACCACTCTGTGAAGGGTGCACTCCCTCCAGGCAGTGCAAGAGCCGCGACACTTGGCTTGGCTGAGAATAACGAAAAACAGTGAAGCAAACAAAGGAACTGCTACAACTTCAGCAGTAACAACTGTTACGTACAGCCGAGGTCAAACCACTAGGAAACTGAATTACAAGGAGGTACCCAGAAAAACCAGAATTATTTTTCAAAAGATATATATATTTTCAAATTGTTTACAGAACAGTATTATCCCCTTTAAAATACACTCCGTTCCAACTAATACATTTGTCCCAATGGTGCTTCCACTGTTTGAAATATTTTTTGTAATCATCTTTAGAAATGGCTGACAGCTCCTCCCTCATTTATTTCTTGACTTCTTCAATGTTGTCAAATCAGTGTCCTTTCATGCCCACTTTCATGCACGGAAATAAGAAAAGTCGCACAGAACCAGGTAAGGTGAGTATGGTGCATGGGGCAGCGGAACCATGCCATTTATAGCCAAAAACTGTACAACAGAGATGGCTGTGTGTGTAATTGCATAGTTGCAGTGAAAGAACCGGTCTCCTGTCTGCCACAAATAGGGTTGCTTTTGAAAAACATTGTTGTGCAGTCTTCTTAAAACTTCTACATTAAAGGTTTGATTGATGGTCTGATCTGGGGGAACAAAGCCTGAATGATTCAGGCAGCTGATGGATGTACTGGACAGGTTTATCATTAATCGACATGTCGTCATTTTTAAATCATGCAAAGCACTCGCACACTTGAACTTTTCCCATAGCATCATCTTGGTAAACTATTTTCAACATTAAAACAGTTTCAGCAGCATTTTTACTGGGTGGAAAACAAAATTCCACAGCTACACGTTGCTCACTTAAGTCTGGCATCATAAAAAAATGGAACAAGAACAAAACAGAGCTACCAAAAACAATTACTCCATATGAACAGAACAAGCCAGGTCAACAACACAGGCGGCACTGAACTGGCAATGAGTTGCACTATACACGCATAGAGGCAGAGATGCACACTATACAAGCTCCGCCCACAGCAATATTATTCCGGTTTTTTTGGGCACCCCCTCATACAACCTTGCTACAGAGATCTTGACTTTGGACTGTCAAGTGACATTACGCAGTAGTGACATAGACTATTAAATGATAACTGAAACAGGATGGTATATATGAAAGACCACCAACACACAGCAGTTTTATCACACTGAAAACAATTACTGCAAAAACAATCTGACCATCACTTTTGCCTTTTTACTGTTACACAATGACATGGCCTAATAACCCAAAGAATTTTATTCAAAAATGTTAATGATTTGGTCATTTGGTAAAGTGAAGTAGTAAATTTCCTGTATCTGAACTCAATATGGCCCAAAATAACACAAGCACTGACAAAGGCAGCATATGTTTCATGTCACCAATACCCATAATGGCCAACTATCCGGCAGGTCTTGCACCAGTCCCTTCCACAGGGATATGACCTGTATACTAATAGGTTTGGGAGTGGGTGTGATAAAGAGATGTAAATTGGATGACAGCGGCAGAATATCACTTTACGAGAGAGGAAAATAATTGTGGGTAAGTTGACCCTCTTTTCTGTGCACAATGACTGATATTCAAAGCCTCGCAAAGGACATGGTTAAGTTACTTCAGTCTGGGCAGATATTAGATGATGAGCTGGGTATTCCTTTGCTGTTCATTCTTGAAGATGGTGGGAGGACTAGAGATACTGAGGATACGGTGCAGGAAATCTGTTTACAGACTAGGTTTGGAGGATAGTGCCTGCCTGTAAAAGCCTTAGCGAGACCTTCAGTTTTCTGGCATGAGGTTCTCATCACTGCAGACATACCATCCATGCGTGACCGGACTATATGGCAGCAACACTTTGGTGTTCAAAAGAAGACAGCTTTCAAAATGATAGTACTGTTGATGGTTAGTGAGTATGATATTAACAGAAGTATAGATACAGTCATCAGAAAGTAGAGGTCAACTTCCAGAAAGGTGGCATGTTGGGCTGAGGAGAACCAGATGAAGCAAATGGGAGAGAAAGTGTTGAAGCAGTAGGGGAATGAGGACGGTGTCTTGGCCCTTGGTGCAGATGACAGACATATCATAAATTAACCTGAACCAGAGAAAGGGTTTGGGGTTCTGAGAGTCTAGGAAACTTTCCTCTAGACGGCCAACAAACACATTGCGGTAGGACAATGCCACATGGATGCCCATGGCCACACCAAAAATTTGTTTATATATCTTCCCCTCAAAGGACAAGTAGTTTTGTGTGAGGATGTAATCAGATAAACGTATTAAAAAAAAAAGAAGATGGTGGGTTTAGAGTTAGAAAGACATTGGGAAAGGTAACATTTGATAGTAGCAAGGTCAGTGGCATGTTGGATGTTGGTGTTTAGGGAAGTGGCATCAACAGTGGTGAATCGGGATCCACGTGGTTGGATTCATTAAGAGTTGAGAAAGTGGTTCATATTTTTAATAGGAGAGGCGAGGTTATGTAAAATCTATTGGAGACCTTGTTTGACAAGATCAGAGATTCTTTCATTGGGAGCACAGTAAATAGCTATAATGGGGCATCCAGGATTGTTAAATTTATGAGTTTTGGGAAGCATGTAGAATGTTGATGTGCGAGGAGAGAAATGGATTTGGGGAAAAGTTCATGTACTCATAGGTTTGTTGTGTCTATCTACTTAGTTTTGGGGAATAATGTCTGTGTGTGTGTGTGTGTGTGTGTGTGTGTGTGTGTGTGATTGGGCATGCGCGTGTGCGCGCAGGGCAAAGGGGAGTGTCACATTTGTATGCATGCTATGTTTCTGTCAGAAGACTGGAGTGGTTTTATGATGTACCTTTTGCATTTCTTGCTTTTATGTTTTCATTTTCTTCAAAGGCAAAGATAAATTGTGAAGTGGTAGCCCAGTGTAGATCCTGTGCCTATCGCCATATATTTTCAATTTTCAAATTTAAAAAAAAAAACAGAAGATGTTTTTCCTGTTCCTCAGTAAGAGGAAGAACTCATTCTCTGTTAATGACGAAAGGCAGATTCACATTATTTTAGAGTGCAATCAGCAGTGTTTGTGAGAATATGTAAAAAGTCTGTATTTTTTATGTGCATCGAGGGAAAATTATAGTATTATTTTACCACTGAAAAGTTGTACGAGTCATTATTCCAAGTAGTGCTGCAATATATGGAAAACCAAGAAGCCCACCTGTGTACTTCAGAGTTATCACGAAAATTCAATTTCAACAACGTAAAGGACACAGTCAAGATTTTGTCAGTAGATGCGGCGATCGGATGTAGTATTTTTAATTGGTAAGCATAAATCTACAACAAGAGAAAGACTATTTCTTTTATGTGGAACTAATATGATAAGATTTTTTACCCATTTACAAGATTAGCTCAGCTTATTGTGCTTGTCCGACACGGCAGAAAATTTTATAAGAGACAGTAATCAAAATTCCAATTTCAGATCACCTCTTTATTATTTTCTTATCTGCCATTAATTAATTTCATTATTTCCATATATCTAATTTTGAGTCCTGTCACAATCGCCACTTCATAATATAATAAATAATAAAATTTAGATATATGGAAATGATGAAATTAATTAATGGCAGATAAGAAAATAATAAAGAGGTGATCTGAAATTGGAATTTTGATTACTGTCTCTTATGAAATTTTCTGGTGTGTCGGACAAGCACAATAAGCTGAGCTATGCCAAAATCTTATCATATAAGGTCCACATAAATGAAATAGTCTTTCTCTTCTAGATTTATGCTTACCAATTAATAATACTACGTCCGATCGCCATATCTACCTACAATATCTTGACTGATTCCTTTATAATGTTGTAATCGGATTTTCATGGCTCTGGCTCTGAGCACTATGGGACTCAACTGCTGAGGTCATTAGTCCCCTAGAACTTAGAACTAGTTAAACCTAACTAACCTAAGGACATCACAAACATCCATGCCCGAGGCAGGATTCGAACCTGCGACCGTAGCGGTCTTGCGGTTCCAGACTGCAGTGCCTTTAACCGCACGGCCACTTCGGCCGGCCGGATTTTCATGATAACTCTGAAGTACACAGGTGGGCTTCTTGGTTTTCTATATATTGCAGTACTACTTGGTAATAGTGATGCATACAACTTTTCACTGGTAAAATAATATTATATTCTTCCTTCGATGCACATAAAAAATACAAACTTTTTACATATTCTCACAACCAAAATGGCTACTGCTGAATACACTTTAAAATAATGTGCATCTACCTTCCTAATGTCATTAATTGAGAGCGAAACCTTCCTCTTACTGAGAAACAGGAAAAGCATCTTCTGTTTTTTATTATTATTATTATTATTATTATTATTATTATTATTATTTTTTTTTTTTTTTTTTAATCAAAAATACATGACAGTAGGCACAGGCTCTACACTGGGCTACCATTTCACATTTTATCTTTGCCTTTGAAGAAAATGAAAACATAAAAGCAAGAAATGCAAAATATACATCATAAAGTCTCTTTACTTAGGGAGACAGTATAGTTTGTATCATGTTTCTGTCCTCTTATTTGTTCTGTCTTCTTATTTCAGTGTTTCTGGCAATTGGATAAATAAAAGCTGCTCTTTTGGCCAAAAAATATTAGGATTAGCAAATCTTATGTGCCAAGTATATTTTTGCATCATTGAAGCATCATCTGCAGTGTTCATTCCTTAGAGAGAAATGGAGTAACAATGTGTTAATCACTGAATATGAGGTAACAATGTAACCAACTTTGATTGCTGGCAAATGTCATTTAGATTGTGACTATTATGAAGCTTACTGTTCTGTTATTTTATGCGAGAAGATGAACACAGATTTCTCTACATAAAGAGCAGAATTTAGTATTCACCAATTAAAGGTTATTTCGAAAGAAAATCATCAACAAACTTCAGAATTTAGTGCAGTTATGATGCAAATTTCAAATTCACAGTGTCTGTTATGCAGAGGGTACATCTAATGGAGAAGCTGACAAAAAGTAGGGTTTGGACAATGAGTGCCAATGGAGAATATCATTTAAACTGTCATTTTATCAAGAAAATCCTACAGAGGGACCGCAAACTGGGAAATATCCTGAACTCAAAGCTGGAGTTCTTTCTTTTGTATAACATAAAAGGAATGACAGTATACCTATCTCTCGACAAACAAACCAGGAAAAGGTCTCAGAAATTGTGGAGACCTCAAACATACGGCATCAAAATTCTGTGCATGTTATCAATTGACTATGCAGGTTTACAAGTAGATGTGGCCCCTCTATTCAGCAACGTATTGCATTTGCACAGAGACTGCCAGAAGATTTTAAATGATAAATCCATAGACTTCCAAACGCACATACTAAACAGAACAGCAACACTCTGACTCTCCATACATCAGCAACAATGATAAGATGCCCAACTTTTGGGGATGAGCTCTATAACAGTGTACTATAATGGGATGAAAAATCTCTCTTTAGAACTGCAAATTAAAAAGAAGAAATTACCATGATTTTATTGGTTACTGCAAAGGGATGAAAGATTTCCCCCCTTCCCCAAATATCACATTATTCTGTAGCATATCATGTTATTCTGAAGCATAAAACTTTACCAGAGGAAAATTTGCCGATGGTGTTAGTAATTTACTGCCTAGAAAAAGGCTGGATGACAACAGAATTAATGATTTTTTGGAATCTCAGACCTAGTGTGCTGCTCAGAAGAAATATATACTGGCACTGGATGCTTTTTAACAGTCACTTGAAGTAAAGAATGAAGTTGTAGCATTGAAGACAAATCCCATCATTATACCTTGAGATATGACTTCAAAACAGCAGGTGCATTTAAATACATCTCCAAAAACACTATTACCATTGGCTTTCTGAAGGGGATAAAATATTCACTCCAGCTAGGCATCATTAAAAAGCGTTATGTGTGAATGGATTCTCCCTTCATGACAAACGGTATCATCAAACTCTTTCATCCTAGGATTCAAGAAATGCTGGCTGTTCAATGCCCTGAATGGCAGAAAGGACAATTTTCTATCCTGCTCTGTGTATATAGAACACAGTTTATGATCACTTGTGCTGCCATTAACACAGACAGGTGGTTCCCGAGGTTGATGATGCTAAAATTCACAAAGTGAACAGCTAACCAAAAGGAAAATCCAGAGCATAACAAAGTCGTCGTAAGTGTGCACAAATAGTCCAGGAAGCAATGTGAATCAATGCGTAATACAGGCAAAGGCAATCATCAACTAATTGATGGTGCATATCAAAGGTTTCAAGAAACCAGTGAGACTGTCTGGCAAGTGTCAGGCTGCAGAATTTACCTGCACTCTTGTGTCAGTCTACGTGCCCACACAAAGTGTCTGCAGTGGTCCCCCTCGCAAGAACAAGCCATGGCCTTAGTAGGAAGCCTGACTATATCTGAGCTGTCCCCCCCACTGATATTTGAACTAAGTGGAGAATTTTAATCACTGCCCTCTCGCTTTTAATTGGGACGTAGAGACAGAAATGGCCCAGCCTATACTGACTTCATCAAGGAAAGGGGAGGGGGAGGGGGGGAGGGGGAGAGGGGGGAGGGGGAGAGGGGGGAGGGGAGAGGGGGAGGAGAGAGGGGGGGAGGGGAGAGGGGGGGAAGAGAGAGAGAGAGAAGAGAGAGAGAGAGAGAGAGAGAGAGAGAGAGAGAGAGAGAGAGAGATCCCCACCAAACGCTCCAGCGGTATTTCTTCAGTGTGACTGGGTAGACCAGAGGGGGGTGCTGTCTGTGAGAGGTCCCTGCTGATATATGGGTTCTGGGGCACAGCTTGATTCTGCCTGCAGGGGAGTTGATGCTGGTCAAGGTGGAGATGGGGATATCGGATTGGGCTCACTTGCCCAGTTGTGAGATGAGGCATCACCGGTGTTGATGGGGATGGAGTTGGCAGCTGAGGGGAAGCACGAGCAGTACGTCTCATTGCGCCAGAGGTGATTTCGATGCCTGACTAGGCGCTCCTGACCAGCCAAAATGTCAAACACTTGCTGCCCCCAATTGCCAACAATGATACCTTGGGCCCGCTCAGGGTCCTGGCTGAAATTCCACGTGGTAATATGCCTGTTGCATTGGTGGGGGTCCACAGAGCTGGGTGTAGCAGGTCAAAGAGGATAATTTAGACCAAGTTACGTCCTTTTTTATGTGGACCAGTAGGTAGTGAGAAAGCTGGTGCATGCTTCACCACATTCAGCTGTTGTTGTTATGTTGTGCATCTGCATTTTGAAGGTCCTCACCACCTGCTCAACTTCTGAATTTGATGCGGGATGGAAAAAGGCAGTGATCAGCTGCAGAATGCCATAGGATTTATAAAAATCATGAAATCCATATGCTGTGAACTGAGGGCCATTGTTGGTAACCATAGTGGAAGGTGCCCCCTCTACCGCAATACTGCAAATAGGTATGGGAGGGCTGGGACGGTGGCTGTTGTGGTGGTGGCAGCTACCCATGCAATGTGTAGAATACTGGAGAGGGCACTGACAACTAGCAACCACATTGCTCTCCAGAATGTCATGCAAAATAATCATGCACTCTTTGTCAAGGGTGGTCAGGGCGTTGCCAAGGGTTGAAATGCTGTGCTGGGGCCGACTGAAGCTGGGTGCAGGCCTGGCAGTACTGGGCGGAATATTCTATGGCAGCACCAACACCAAGCCAGTACACATGATGCCCCACTATTTCCTTCATTCATCACATTCCCCAATGTGCAGTGAGAAGGAGCTTTAGTGTGTGGGAAAGGAATGTGGGACGAACTACTACATGGCTTTCAATATGACACCATCAGTGATGGTAAGACAGTCCCATAATGAAAAATACATGTGTCGTGCCAGGTTGGGGTCCGTAGACGAGTACTCTGGCCAAACCCACTGTACAGCAGACATCATCCCGAACAGTAGTGGATCACAGCCTGTTTCTGCTGCTACTTCCTGCACTTTAATTGTGATCTCATCAAGGGTGTACCTCTGATTTGTGTCTATGGCAAAACGTGGCACTTCAGTCTTGTCAAACTCTGCATCTGGTCCACACGGCAACTGGGAAAGTATTTCAGCATTTCAGTGCTGTGTGGTGAGCCAGTAATTGATCTCATAGGTACAGTTATTACACAACAATGCTTAACATTGCGCATTATCCGGAAGTTTTGATGGGGATAGAATTGCAAAACAAGAGGCTTGTGATTGGCGATCAGGTGAAAGATGCACACGAATCTCCTTGACACCACAGATGATGGCTAATGCCTCTTTCTCTATTTGGAAATAAGTTCTCTATGCCGCATTTCATGTTTTAGATGCAAATGGCAATGGCATCTCTGTGCCATCAGCATATCTGTGCCACAGTACTGCACCAGTCCCACAATCCGAGACATCAGTGGCAAGCAAACATTAAGCACTTGCCCAGATGCAATATTGCTAAACAAAGGTATAATCTACACCACTTTTTACATTACAAGAAAGCTGTCTGGCACAACTATGACCACACAAATTTAACACCTTTTTTACACAATAAATTCAGCACATGGCAAATCTAGGCCACATGTGGAATAAATTTCACATAATACATTTTGCCCGGGAAAGACTGTGGCTCTTTGAGGCTTTTACGAGATTGCTTCCACATGATCCTGTACAGGCTTGAGCCCTCTTTTACTTAATATATGTCCTAAGTACTTGACCCTTGGCTCAAAAAAAACATTTGTTGAGATGACAATGCAGACCATGGGACTGGTGCCACTCAAAGAACATCTGCAGGCTGCCCCATGAAGGGCATATTAATTACTAGAAACTGTTTTGTCTGATCATCTACAGGTGACTGAAAGTAGGTGTCAGTGAGATCTATCTTTGAAAAGTAACAGCCCCCAGCCAATTTGGCCAAAAATTCCTCCAGCAGAAGGAGTTGGATACAGATCGATATTTGGTTGATCATTAATGATAGACTTAAAATTATCACATAATCTCAGTGATCCATTTAGCTTCTTACCTATGACCATGAGTATTGCCCACTGGTTATTATGCCCATACTTTGCAATCTATCTAATTTCACTTTAACTTGATCGCACAGGGCAAAAGGCACTCGATGTGCTCTACTAAACTTAGGCACTGCTGAATGCTTTAAGGATATGGGCTTGGGACCTAAAGTAGAATTAAAGAATTGTTTATATTTAGAGCATGATGTATCAAGTTCTGTGAATGACATCACAGTTGAAACAAGATTCACTTGGTCTTGAATTTGGAAGCAAAAAAATGCAAAAGCACCCAAGCCAAACATGTCGGTTGTCATCCAGGGAGAGTTGACTAGTAGCAGTGTTCATTGCTGAACAACATTTTTATACTTAGCTTAGACTACGATCTGACCCCGCAATGGATCTAATGACCACTGTATGTCAATACACTGCAGCAGTAGGTGTAAGCGTTTGGGTGTCTGTGTGGCAGTGTGTGTAAATGTCAACGTGTGTGCTTTTGTTTAAGAAAGAGCAAGGACTCGAAAGTTAGTGTAAATACTATATTCTATTGAGTGTGTCTATGCACCACAAATCAGTCAGTTACAGGTGAGTGGTTGCCTTTTCTTGAAGTATGTGTTTGTTATAGAAAAAGCCAAACAGGTAGAGTTTCTTGGTGACATTTGTTTTATAGATATTAGACTGCTGTCTAACAAATGTTTTGTCTAAAATTTTTATCCCCTACTAAGAGAGAATAATCAGAAGCTATAAAGACACAGTACGAAAATTTGTTCAGCTGCATGAAGCTGGCATTAAGAAATATGTCTTAGGCTATGGCTCAGTGCCCATAAAACTAATATCACTACGGATATAAATTCAATAAAAAAAGTATTTCATTAGTAGTAATGGAGGGAGTTTCTTAGTTCAGTTCCTTTAACCCACAGGTACTGATACTTTCAAATTGCACTCTGTCACATGACCCCCCCCCCCCCCCCCAAAAAAATAAAAATAAATAAATAAATAAAAATAAAAACAAATTAAAAAATAAATAAATAATAATAGTGGTAGTAGTAGTAAAAGTGTGAAGTGTAATTACTGTACCAAGATTTGCAATGAATGCGTGAAGATGTGCAAGATTGACTTTCAATTTTTTTCACAGTTGTTAAGAGAGCAGAATGTAATAGTTGCTCTGAGTTATTTTTTCTGCAAATTTTGTGAGTGTGTTAAACTAAGAGTATTTCATTAAATCCATTGCATATATTGCACAAAAATAAGAAATCATTTATTTGTACATTACTTAATTCCCCACCATAATTGTAACTAATAATTAAAACACATACACAGGGATTAGTGTACTATGAATTATGATGTGTGGAAGTTGAGCCATGTGTGAAAGAATGAAGTCAATAATTCTGAAAGTCAAGAGATTATTTGCATCCAAAGTCTTATTGATTCCAGTTGCCCAATGGGGCTACATCGCTAAGAGGTGATGTAGTATTATGTTTGTACCCAAATGTTGAAGTTCAATACTAAAAGATTAGATGCAATTATAATTTTAAAAAAGCTGAACTATAAATCATAAATAAAATGAAAACATGGGGCACTCACACAATCACAGCCCTATAGTAGCTAGCAATGGAATAACAAGAATGATTATCAACACATTTTTGCTCCAAATTAAAATAAAACATGAATATCAACAATAATTGTTGAGGAACACATCAAATAGAGCAGGGGGCTGAAATTTGAAAGCATTGCTGAGTTCATACATAGTTACGCTGTGGCATAATTTTCATTTGTCACACGTATCTTCCTAGGTGTCGCAATTAAGTAGAGAATGTGAGTAGAACAGTACTGCAGCCAAAGCTTAATAAACTCTGGTTCACTACACAGACTTACATGTGACAGCACTGCCACAGTAAAAAAAATCTCCAACTTTTCGTGGGTCACAGATGTTGCTTCCTCATGTTGTTGTTGTGATCTTCAGTCCAGAGACTGGTTTGATGCAGCTCTCCACGCTACTCTATCCTGTGCAAGCTTCTTCATCTACAAGTATCTACTGCAACCTACATCCTTCTGAACCTGCTTAGTGGATTCATCTCTTGGTCTACCTCTACGATTTTTACCTTCCACAAATCCCTCCAATACTAAATTGGTAATCCCTTGGTGCCTTGGAACGTTTCCTACCAACCTGTCCCTTCTTTTAGTCAGGTTGTGCCTCAATTTCCTCTTCTCCCCAATTGTATTCAGTACCTCCTTATTAGTTACGTGATCTACCCTTGTAATCTTCAACATTCTTCCGTAGCACCATATTTCAGAAGCTTCTATCCTCTTCTTTTCGAAACTAACTTCCTCTTATACTGGCCAATTGACACCTGGTAGTGTTCATGGAAAGTGCACATTAGGCAGAAAAACATTTACGTCACTGAATGGATGTGCACAAACCTGTCGCATATCTTGACAACGGGATCCAACGGCATGTACAAGCAGCCCGCTGGCCGTGCTGTGGCGGTGGACGGCTGCTATCAACTCCTGCACTGGTGGCTCCGTCGACAGCTGGATAACATGCTCCATATGGTTCACCAGCAACCAGGTCAACTGCTCGGCATCACTCAAGTTCTCACACTGTGCAAAGTATGGCAACACAGATAATGCTGCTATGTAGCTATAAAACTCTTCACACAATACAATGACACCATTCACTGATAGTCTCAATACATTTCAAACCAAATGAGACAAGTTCAACATAAGAACATTAATTTAGAATGGAAACTTATCTGCCTGCCTGACATCCTAGATTACCTTTGTATTAAGTGAAAACATGGCACAACTTACTGAAATGGTTCAGCTAACATTACTGTTACTCAGTTTGAACATCAGGTTAACCAAAGAAGACAAGCAAAGAAAAGACTGCTTAAGGATGAAGAGGACTATGCATATGGTTTTCACGAGTTCAACCGGATATGGTAAGGTCTGATACAAATACTGTTAACTCCTTGGTTTCTCACATTACAGCAATTTTTCTTTAATCCTCCCACCTCCACTGCTGATGGCCTCTTTCTCCTGTATATTTCGTTAGCAATCACAGTTACAAATACTTTTCCCGCAAAGTACAATCAATAGTTTAAAATCCCTGACTGACAAATATCGGAATATTTTCCTAGAATAATTGATACTATTGTCAACAGATAATTTTTTCCTCTGTAGCATTTCTACAGAAAAAGAATGCTTTGGCTCAAGGCAAGTTGAGGAGTTGAGAAAGGATGTCACAGCCTATGGGTCTAGAGGGGTTGTGAAAGGTGTATGTTTACTTATTTCTTGGTCAGTACTGGCAAGCAATGTATGTGCTCATCTGATACCATACAACAGCTACAGTATAAATAAAGTGCAGAACTAAGAAGGACTTGCGGAAACGAATTATAAGGACATTCATGTTTAAACATACTTATTACATTGTTTACTTCTCAAATGACTCACACAAGCTTATTGTGTGTGGTGTACTCCTGACTTCAGCGACTGCAGCCATCATTCTTGTATAAAAGTTCATAAATAAGTTTCATGAGAGCTAGCAATAGTTTCTCATACTGTCAAATATAATATCAGCATTAAGAAAATGGCAGATAGCTACTCACCACTAAGAGGTATTGTTGAGTTGCAGATAGGCCACTAAAAAGACTGCTAAACATGTGAGCTTTTGGCCAAAAGGTCTTCTTCTAAAGTAGAAAACATACACACATTCTTGCAAGCTCAATGTGAACACAGATGACCAGTCTCTGGTCACAGAAGCCAGACTGCATGTAACTGCACATGGTTGGAGAAGCAGCCTGGGTGTTGGGGGTAAGGAGGAGGCTGAGGTGTGGAGGGAGAGGGATAGCAGGGTAGGTGTGGGTGACAGTATGTAGCAGTTCCACCTGCTTTTTATTTCTTCGGTTGTTGTCCTTGGTGTCAATGTACGACGTTGCTAAACTGGCTGAAATAATGGGGTTTGTAATTTGGACACTGACTACGGTAAATAATGTAGCCAACAGCTGCACAATTATGTCTCACAGTACTTTAATTTCACTGTCCACAACCCCCACCCCTATATTAAAAAAAACAAAAAAAAAACAAAAAAAAACACAGTTATTTGTGTATGGCCAGAGCATTATTGTTTAAACCTTCCATAAGCCTCATTAATAGTTTGCAGAAGAACCTCCACATACTGCTACAATAGTTTACTGTTGAACATCTGTGAGCAGTAACAACATAGCCACATAGTTCACAGTCACTGTCATTGCTTTAACACATGGTCTATTGGTGTAACACTTATTTCACTGTTAAGTTGATGCATTGTTGTCATTCTAAGCAACACAGGTTCCTCATCTGAAACTCTGCCATAGACTGATTGTCTCATGACCAAAAATCAGGCCTTTATACATCCTCACAATAATAGGGGGCAAAACTACACATTGTTTCTGTACAAATTGTAAATAGCCTTTCGTTCCCTGTATTTGACCCCTGGCCACCTTCAGAATTTGAAAGAGAGTATTCCAGTCAACATTGTCAAAAGCTTTCTCTAAGTCTACAAATGCTAGAAACGTGGCTTTGTCTTTCCTTAACCTATCTTCACGTGTTCCAACATTTCTACAGAATCCAAACTGATCTTCCCTGAGGTCAGCTTCTACCAGTTTTTCCATTCTTCTGTAAAGAATTCATGTTAGTATTTTGTAGCCGTGACTTATTAAACTGATAGTTTGGTAATTTTCACACCTGTCAACACTTGCTTTCTCTGGGATTGGAATTATTATACTCTTCTTGAAGTCTGACGGTATTTTGCCTGTCTCATACATCTTGCTCACTTGATGGTAGAGTTTATATGTCTTATAACTCAGGTAATTTTTTTCTCTGTCTCCTAATACAAAAACAGACAGATGTTCCCTCTAGTTATAACATATTTTGATCCTGAAAAGGTAACAAGAAATTGACTTATGGACATCATTCAACAGGCTGATGAGACAACTAATGGTGTCTGATCAAGTCTTCACTGAAATTTTCATGTGTCATATCATGGAGGGGAGGAATGAGGTGAAGTCGGAGGTAGATGGAACACACAATAAGGGAGACACCAGAGAGCAAAACCCGGGTGGAGATTTCAGAAGTGAAGTGAAGTGAAGTGAAGTGAAAGGCATGGAGAAGGGCTGGAAGGCATTTATTCATGCTCTGAAATGGTGCACTTTTTACTCCTCCCAAATTGGTATTCCGGTGTTCACCCAATCTGTGAAATACTCTATCCCAGTCCAGCTTTATTCCACAGCTACCACCAACCCCTTGTCACGGAGTTACACTTCTATGGAAGATCCAGTTGCACAACCTGTTCTATGCACTCATGCAGGAAATATTACTCCAGTCCCATCACATGTATATGTTGCCCTATCTCACGCTGGGTCACATATGAAAGGAATCAAGTCACATGGTACCAATCTGTGGTAACAACACCTTTTAAATGGGCACAGCCCCACACCAGCTGTCTTCCTAAGTGAGTAGCCAGTACCAAACATTGGTTGAAAGAAAATCATGAACAGCTCTTGTTACAAGTGCAATTCTAAACAACTGCATTATCATAATCTACAATCTTTCAAGTTAACATGTAGTGATGTGAACAGCTTCTAACTCAGGACTACAGGCTGTATTTACAAAATGGCCAAGATCCATTTATTAAAAAGGAAAAACCTGTTGTTTAAATTTGTATCAGACTTTGGCACATTTATGCATATGTGTAGACGGTCCCAGCAGTATTGGGAGATGGGTGAAACACTTGTAAGAGGAAACACAAGCATTTGAGACGAGCCTTGTAGCAGTCACCCTATCACTGCCTCCATAGAGTGCAAATAAAAATACATTGAATTCATTAGAGGAAAGGGATATGTTACTGTGAATGAAATCACAACTAAGTTGCAGTAGGACATAGTGCAGTGTAGGAAATGACTGAAGCTTGGATATTGACAAGTCTGTGCTTGCATTTATGACTGAAGATCATAAGGTTCAGAGAAGAACCATTACCCAAACCCTTCTCCAGCAATTTCTGAAATGAAGGATATGATTTTTGATGCTTACTGTGGCAAGCAATGAAAGATGTTTCTATCATATTCCGGAACATAGAGGGCTGCACTCTGGTTTATTTCTTTAAACCTGCACAGACTATCTGCCACATCCAGACACTTCTGAAGCTCTGCAAGAGATGGCACAATTAACATCTTGGGATGATCACCATCCTGCAGCATGATAATGTACAGCCTCATACAGCTCAGGCCCCTGTGGAGAAAATCCTGCACCCTTTCTACAGTCTTGAATTGGCAGCCTCCAGCTGTAATCTTATGAATTCTGTGAAAGAACAGCTAAGAGGTAAACACTATTAGAAGGCTAGTGCACATTCAGAGAATGATGCTTGAGTTTCTTCAGGCAGTTGGAATACACTTCTATTATAGGAGAATTTTCAGACCTACAGAACAATGGAAAAACATATGCAAAGAAACTGAGATTATTTTGGAAAGTGAGAGAAAAGTGTATAGAATTAGATTTACATGGTCTGTCTAAAAATAAAAATTAACTTTCAGACAAAGTATTACTCAGAACTTTTAGTTCGATCCTGTTTTGTATTGAAATATACACCCATATGCCTCTGCTGATGTGCCCCGCTAATATAGTGTTACAGTCTCTCACAACTTGCGAGGCTTGACTGTCGCACCTGACAACAGCCTTCAGCAGCCCCAACACTGTTGTGCCTGACTGCAGTACTCCATTACTGCACTCAGGCATCTCCAAAACAGCAGCCTAGTCACTACTTGGCTGACGCACGTCGACAGCCCTCATGCTATATCTGCCACTCAGTAGACCCGTCGCTGCGCCTCGTGTGATCTCCGCATCACAGCATCGGCACACATCATCAATTAGCAATATATTTCTATTGTTATTAACTAAAATCAGCTAATTCAGATTTCAAACGTTATTGAAATATTATTTGTAAAGAAAATTAAATTACCAAACTTTGTACCCTTGCCCCTTTTTATTAAGCCTTTCTCAGAAGCCAGCCCATAAGCCATTCAGACAGTTCTTCCCATCCCGGTCTCGGAGACATGCCCTGTGGCATCACACTTTGTATCCTCTAGTGGCAGGTTTTCTGAATAAACTTGGCACACTGTCCAGTTTCTGAAACGTACCGTACTGATCTTCCTCCCAGATGCCCACTTCCCGTAGTAGCCTTACGAGGTGGAATCCAAAATTTTCAGGACTGGTGCTGCCATCTGGAAACTAGTAGTAGTAGTAGTAGATCTTTGCACTGCTAGGTGGTGAGAGCTGCATATCTGATGAGTCAGTGTACGGAGTGGCATTCAGCTGGGAGGACGTGTTGCGTGTCCACAGTGATTTCTGTAATACTCTGTGTTTGGTGTGTGGCAATTTAGCAATGGATCTGTGAACAGAATAGCGCACGTGTATCAAATTCTGTACGAATCTTGGGAAAAGTGCTATGGAGACACCTGCAATGATTAAACAAGTGTTTGGCAGACAGAGCATGAGCCATATGCTTGTGTTTCAGTGGCATGTTCGGTTCAGGGCCGGCCATACAGACGTCGAAGATGATGCTCAGACTGGAAGGCCCGTTAGCCGCACAATGCCAGACATTGTTGCCAAACTTCAACAACTGGTTCATGCGGATTGACGTCGAACCATTCAAGACCTTGCAGATGAAGAGGGTATTGGTTATGGGACACATCAACAAATGTTGACTGATGAATTAGGCATGCATCATGTCACCGCAAAATTTGTGCCAAGGATCTTGACTGCTGATCAGAAGGCACAGCATGTTGAAGCATGCACAGACCTTCGTCAGACCGCATCTGATGATCCAACCTTCTTGTCACAGGTTATCACCGGCGATGAGAGCTGGATTTACAGTTATGACCCAGAGACAAAGCAACAATCATCCCAGTGGAAGAACTCGGGCTCTCCAAGGCCCAAATAAGCAAGCCCCAGAGACAAAGCAACAATCGTCCCAGTGGAAGAACTCGGGCTCTCCAAGGCCCAAAAAAGCAAGCCCCATAGACAAAGCAACAATCGTCCCAGGGGAAGAGCCCGGGATCTCCAAGACCCAAAAAAGCAAGACAGGTGAAGAGCAAAGTGAAGAGCATGATCATCATTTTCTTTGATATTAAGGGAATTGTGCACAAGGAATTCGTCCCACCCAACCAAACAGTGAATTCTGCATACTACTGTGACGTTTTGCGACGGCTCCATGAAAATGTGCAGTGATGATGGCCTGAACTTTGGCGTCAAGGGAACTGGCTGCTGCATCACAACAACACGACATGTCACATGTCCTAGCTCACCAGGAACTTTATGGCAAAAAACAACACGGCGGTTGTACCCCACCCACTGTACTCGCCAGATCTGGCACCTTGCAACTTTGCACTATTCCCAAAACTGAAACTCAAGTTGAAAGGCTGTCAGTTCAACACTCTAGAAAGGATTCAATAAGCATCACTGGCGGTGATAAACACCCTCAAAGAACATGACTTCCAGAAAACATTTTACCAGTGGCAGAAGCACTGGGACCGGTGTGTACGTGTAGATGGGAACTACTTCGAGGGTAAGGTTTCCAAAATAAGGCAGCACCAGTTCTGAAAATTGGGGAAGCACCTCGTACCTCATCCAGTCCTGGATAGGTACAAGAGTGTACTGAAAAGTAATTCCTTCAAATTACTTATGTGAAAACTCTTATAGCTATTTAAATAAAACAAATATTATTAACATTCTACGTCTTTATTCTTGTCTAAATATTTGCAGCCTAGTGCCCCAGAGAGCTCTGTTATTGTAGTGTATAACATGACAGTGTGTAATGTAATAATGTCGGAGTGTGAGAAAAAGTGTGCTGTGATTGAATGTCAATTTCAAAGAGATCATCCACAAATGGAGCACCCTCCCCTTCAGCATGACAATGCCAGATCACACTCCAGCATGACAATGCCAGATCACACTCCAGCGCTGAAACATCTGCAACAATCCAATGCCTTGGGGTCACTGTCATCAATCATCCCGCACATAGTCCTGGGTTGGCCCCAATCAATTTTCATCTCCTTAAACAACATCAAATATTTTACAGTGACAGTGTCAACATAACTGTCTCTCACTGGGAGAAGTGTGTTCATCACCAGGGCAACAATGTTGAGAAATAAACACACTGTTATATATTTGAGTTCTTGGGCACATGACCTCATTCTAAAGTTGAAAATACAAACACATTCACACAAGTACAACTCACACACACACATAACCACAGTCTCTGGCCGCTGAGGCCAGACTGCAGAAAGCAATTGCTCCTGATGGGAAAGCAGTCCATGGATGGTGGGGTAAGGAAGAGGCTGTGTCAGGGAGGAGGAACAACATGTAGGTTCGACAACATGTAAGTGTTACGGAGTTGCTTCGGGAACTCAAATCCCTCAAGGGAATACGACGTTCTTTTCGAGAAACATTGAGAAAATTTAGAAAATTGGCATTTGAAGCTAACTGCAGAACGATTCTACTGCCACCAACATACACTGCGCATAAGGAGCATGAAGATAAGGTATGTGAATTTAGTGCTCATATAGATGTGTAGAGGAAGTTGTTTTTCTCTTGTTCTATTTGCGAGTGGAACAGGAGGGGAAATGGGGAAATTATACAGTTGTACAGGGTACCCTCTGCCATGCACCGTACGGTGGCTTGCAGAGTATCTATTCAGATGTAGATGTACATGTAGTTGGTTAGGCTGCCGGATGGGTAAAGTACTGCTTGCGGGAACATGCAGGGGCGTGCTGGGATAAGGTAGGCCGGCTACACGCAGTCAGGATGTTTGAATGGGAAGCAGTGGCGGGGAGGGGGGGGGGGGGGGGGGGCAGAAAAGGAGAGAAGCAGAGGAGAGGAAAAAAGACTAGTGAGTGCATTTGGTGGAATGGAAAATTGTGCAGTACTGGATTAGGAGCAGGGAAAGGGATAAGTAAGTGAGAGACAGGAACTAACAAAGGTTGTGAGCAGCGCTTATGGCAACATAGCATGGAAGAGGAGTTCCCACTTGCGCAATTCACAAATGCTGATGTTGGTAGAAAGAATCCAGATGGTGCAGGCTATGAAGCAGTCACTGAAGTGACACACATTGCTTTTGGGAGCACGTTCAGCGACTGGGTGATCTGGCTGTCTCTTAGCCACAGCTTGTCTGTGGCCATTCATGTGGATGGAAATTTTGTTGGTTGTGATATCCACGTCGAAAACAGCACACTGATTGCAGCTTAGTTTGTAGATCTCATGACTGGTTTCAAGGATGACCCAGTCTTCTATCGGATAAGAGATGCCTGTGACTGGACAGGAGTACATGGTAGCGAGAGGATGTATGGGACAGGTCTTGCATTTAGATCTATAGCAGGGATATAAGTCGAGAAGCAAGGGGTTGGGAGCAGGGGTGGAGTAGGAATGGAGAAGGATACTGCCATGGTCTCTAACCAGCTGAGGAGCACCACAGTCCAGCGTCCATGGACAAACCATGAAAATCCACTGCATTACACCACACACAAACAGATCCGGTCTGCAGCAGATTTGTGAGACAAGATCCGATGGGCAGGGCACGCACATTAGTGGGAACCGAATGGCTTCAGATCGGCAGGCCCAATCCATTACAGATACCCACAGAAACGGCCTCCGGTTTTGGCCCATTGTGGAAATCCACTCCAGCTAATCAAGAGCCACAGACAGCATGTTGATGAACTGCGATCACAGTGATCAATCCATGCAACAGATAATTTGTTCAAATACTCTGAGAATCAATCATAATGAGGATAGGTAGCAACTCACTGTAAAGATGATTACTGAGCCACAGACAGGCATTTAGAAAAAGACAATCCCACACACAACTAAATTTTCAGCCATAGCTTTTTGTTAGAAAACGGGAGCATGCATACATACATTCACACAACCACTTTGACATAACTCACACACAGGACATCCATCTCCGGCAGCTGCATTTATAGTCTCTGAGAATCAGATCCAAACAAATCACTCTTCATGCTTCCTTGCCTCTCACTGGCAGCTGCTAGGCTAGTGGCAAGAAGTGGTGGCAGCAATGAATGAGGGAGTAGGGAAGCAGCGCACATACTCAGCTGTACCCGTGCGTGATGATGCACGACACCTCAGTAAAAAACTATTTCATCTACTGAGACAAAAGTGAGATTTTTCCAGCGTCTTTTTCCAAATTTCCCTGATGTGTTTGAAATTCCCTGATTTCCACAACCTACAGCAACCCTGTAATTGCCAACAAAGATTTCACCGCTATGGTCATGAACCGCAGGAATTATTGGCAGGACGACTCAGCCAGCTGCCTGATACATACACCTGCAAAGCCTGCCACAGTGAGCCCATTCCAGAAATCCAACAGGATCTCCAATTTCTTCTCAAATCCCTAGCCCCCCCCCCCCCCCAACCCCCCCCCCTCCTCTCTCTCTCTCTCTCTCTCTCTCTCTCTCTCTCTCTCTCTCTCTCTCTCTCTCTCTCTCTCCCCCCCTCCCTCCCTCCCCTGCCCCCTCAACCCAGCCACACCCCACACTTCTAACTTTTATGCTTCCTAAAATCCATAAACCCAGCCATTCGTAACACTCTGTTGTGGCCAGTTATTGAGCCTCCACTAAGAGAAATGCTGCTCTCATGAACCAACACCTTCCGCCTATTACCTGTAACATACCCTCCTATATAAAAGTCACAAACCATTTTCTCCACAGACTTTCCACAGTTCCTGCTCTTTGCCACATGTTGCACTACTCGTCACTAGTGATGCCACCTCCCTCTACACCATCGTACCTAATGTCCATGGCCATGTTGCTATTGAACACTAATTTCCCCAAAGCCCAACTGACCTCAAACCTACATCATCATTCCTGGTCACCATCACCAACTATATCTGCACCCACAATTCCTTCTCTTTTGAAGGCATTACCTACAAACAAATCTATGGTATAGCAATGGGCACCCGCATTGCTCTATCCCACATCAACCCTTTCAAGGGCCATCTGGAGGAATCCTTTGTAACCATCCAGAATCCCAAACCTCTCACATGGTTCAGATTCATTGATGACATATTCATGATCTGGACTGGGGATGAAGACACACCATCCACATTCCTCCTAAACCTCAACACCTCCTCCCCCATCCACTTCACTTGGTACTCCTTGACCCAACAAGCTACCTTCCTTGATGTTGACTTCCACTTCAAGGACAGCTACATCAGACCTCCATCGATACCAGACCTACCAGTCAACAGCAATACCTCCACTTCGACATCTACCACCCATTCCGTACCAAGAAGTCCCTTCAGCTTAACCACCCGCAGCCATTACATCTGTAGTGACCAGCAGCCCCTCTCTGAAAATAATGAGGGTCTCACTGAGGCCTTCACATACCAAAATTATCTGACTAACAGATCTCCCTTGCTTTGTCTCTCCAATCACCTACCACCTCCCGCATACCAACTGTTGCCCCAAAAAGAAGCACTTCCCAAATGACACAGTCCAACCTAGAACTAGAGCAAATTAATCAAATTCTCTGCCAGCGTTTCGACTGCCTCTCATTGTGCCCTGAGATGAAGAATATCCGATGCACTATCCTTAATACCCCTCCCATAGTGGTATTCTGTGCCCTACCGAACTTACACAATATCTATGTCTGTCCCTATTCCAGACCTGCTCCCAAACCCTTGTCTCATGACTCATATCCCTGCAATAGACCTATAGAAAGACCTGTCCCATATATCTCCCCACCACCACCTAATCCAGTCCAGTGACAGGCATCTCCTATTCCAGGGCCACCTGTGAAAACAGTCATGTGATCTACAAATTACGCTGCAACCACTGTGCTGCTTTCTACGTGGCAATCACAACCAACAAGATGTTCGTCCATGTGAAGGGTCACCAACACACTGTGGCCAAAGACACCTGGATCACCTAGCTGCTGAAAATGCTACCCAAAACATGTGTCACTTCAATGACTGCTTCACAGCCTGCACCATCTAGATTCTTCCTACCAATATCAACTTTTCTGGACTGTGCAGGTGGGAACTCTCCATGCAATATGAGTTACATTCCCGTAATCCCATTGTCTCATCATTTGTTAGTTAGGAGGAGGCCTGGTGGCTGAAAGTCACCCCCCCCCCCCCAACCTGAAACTCAACCTCTTCTTTGCGTAGTGAGTAGCAATCTATCCTTTCTATAATACTGTCATTATGCAGCCTGGATTTTCAGTTACTTCCAAATAAATAAGTAGACATGAATAATAAATATGTAGAAAGCTAACATCATTTGCTTTATTTAAAAAGCTTTCAGAGTTTGCACATAAAAGATTTGGACGCATCATTAGCGCATCCTTCTATAATGTTAACATTATAAGTAAAATAAGAGAAAGGTAACCACCCACCAATAGCAGATCAACACTTGGCACACAGAAACACATAACAGAAAACTGCAACCACACTAGCTTTTGAGCACTAGCTATTTTTCTTATCAAGGGTACACACACACACACACACACACACACACACACACACACACACAATGACACTCATAGCTAAAAGTACACTCCACCATGGCTATACGACTGCGCATTAGTGCGTCGGTGTGGGCGTGTGAGTGAATGTATATACTTTTGCTGGAAAAAAAATTAGTGCTTGAAATTAGTGTGAATGCTGTTTTCTATTAAATCTTTCTGTTCTCCATGCATTTATCTGCTATAGGTGAGTAGTTGCCTCTCCTTTATTTTATGTACTGCTACATCCAGGAATTTTCCATTATTGTTTAACATTATATGTGTTTAATGAAAACATGTGTGGTAACAAAATACCACAGCAAGTACAGACCAGCTTTCATGTAAATTAAATGATTAAAAATTTCAAAGACTGGCATTCAACACTGAATCATATGTTGAAAAGTATTATGCGGATTACAACAAAATGCATGCATTCATAAATATGTACTGCAGTGCCTGTATTGTTCAGAAGTATGATGCGGTGTTCCTTCAGACACGTGTGGATGTATGAAGAATCAGACAATACAGCGACTACAGCTGTTATGAAATATGTGAAATGTATTCACAGTTGCAAATATGGACAACCATCAGCTGTATAATGAAATGACAACATGGAAAATTTGTGCTGGGCTGGAATTCAAACTGCGATTTCCCGCTTATCGCAAGCAGTCACCTAATCATTTTGCTATCCGAGCACAACCAGGCCACACCCAAACTTTCACATGTCATCAATCACATGTATACAACCTTCATATGTTCATCCATTATGTATATTCTTGTACAAGTGAGACATTTTGATTGAAAGTTGCTTGCCAGATGTTATTTTTTTAATAGAAAGTTGCATGTTCAGTGTCTGTGGATAAATGTCTCCCCTGTACAGGAATATACATAATGGATGTACAAGTGCAAGTTGTAAGCACATGGTTGATAACATAAGGAAGTTTGGGTCTAGCAGTGAGTCCTGCTCGGAAAGCATAGTGCTAAACCGACCGCTCACCATAAGCGGGAAATCCAGGTACAAGTCCTAGTCCGGCACAAATTTTCATTGTCATCATTCCACCACACAGCTGATTGCTGTCAATATTCACAACTGTGAATACGTTTCTTGTATTCACAAATATGTTCTTGTAATGAAAATTAATAACAATAATGGAAGATGTAACACACACATCTAAAATCCATATTGTCCTCAGTAGTAAATAACTTAATAATGTGTAAAAAAAAAACTTACCACAAAGTCACAGTACAGGATAGTACCACCCTTCCTCACTACTTCCAAGTTAACACAAGAGGATGGGCCACAGCTTTCAGTTTCAACTGGCCTGAGAGGAGACACACATGCACAAACACAATTATTTCACCATTTGTACTCAACAAGTCCATGCATAAACAAAAAAAGAAGGTTTCAGGCTCTTACTGTAGTACTAAGCACTGCAATATTCTAAACATTATAAAGAAAATGTATTCAGTGTTTCAATATTAAAATTCCTTTTTGGAAAACGTGTAAAGAAAACATATGAAAGTGCTTGTAAGATGGAAGCGATTCTGTACACAACTGCAGCTATGATGTTGATATTCACAAGGCTAAGTAGAGTAATTTCTATATAAATTGCTTCTAAATTAGCAGCAAAATATTTTATTTAGCTTGCGCTGGTTGTATTTCTTCATACAAGCTTGTTTCGGCTAGTACGCCATTGTGAAGTGTACCTGTTCATATTAGAATTAACTTAATACTGAAATTACTGAAAAGTATTATTAGGTACGTGAGCTGTGTGTCCAAGGAAATCGTGTCGCCAATTGTTTAAAAATCTGAAATTATGAACAGCACCCTCCATATATATCTATGATATTATCACTTTTTGCTCACCAGTTTATAATTATGCAAGGAGAACTGCTTTTATCACATTTATAACACAAGAAATAAAGAAAATCTATGCTCCATGCTCACTGTTTAAACTTATATGCTGTTCAGACTCCCCAGTATATTGATATGAAAATTTACAACAAATAAAAAGCCAAGATTCACTGAAAAGAAAGCTACATGATACTCTGCTAAGCGATGCTGCTACTCAGTTGACGCTTTCAGGGATGAAGAACTGAATATTTGAGCAGGATGTAGTTTATAAATCGTCTTGTTATGAGAATATATACAGGTATCTTTTCACAAAAAAGTTGCATTAATGTTTAAATATAACTCCATCTTATTAACAATAGCTTTATATCAGAGAAATTTTATTAACCATATTTTGACATATCTCCTGTACTCTAATCAAACAACTAGCATATGTATGTTACAAGACAAATAAATCATGGTTCACAACAATTCATAAAATTCAATATGGTTCATATAGAGTTGTTTTACAATTTTACTTACATCTAGGTGGAGTGATGTTCATAGTGCATCTTGGAACACATTTGTTTCTTGAAAAATTGCATGAATCACATAATTTCATCAGTATGGAATATACTATTTTTGGCCAATAAAATGACAGTTCTCGCTCCCATCATGCTTCGTGTTTACAGAGTGAAATGTATCTCTTAAGGTCATACATGGTGGTTGTGTGTAATAATAATAGAATTTTGTTTCTAACTGTAGTTAAAGGCTGTCTATGGTTTTGCATATCATGGGGTTTTTATTCATTTTCTTTTTCTAAAATTTCATTTAAGTCTTCTACAGAATTTTTATGTTTCAAATTAGTTTATTTATTGAGAATATCATTGGGATATTTATCTGTATGAGTGTAAATTTCTAGTTCTTCCAAAATGTTCATGGTGGGACTTTAGGTATTGTATGTAGAATTTTTAAACCATTTTCAATGTGCTCTGCTGTGTGGTTTTGGTTCTGCAGGTGTAAGCAGAAGTTTTACTGGTTGCTTTCACAGTTCCTCATACATTCTTTCAACTGAATTGTACAGGTTTACAGAACAGTATCATGAGAACTTTCCAAAAACAAAAGTTATCAATGGGTCGATCTCACCACCATCTTGAACATTTTCTAACTTTTGGCTGTGTCAGGTGAGGACACAAGTCTCTGCACCACCTCTCCATTTTGTCATCCTCCATGACGTTCCAGTTCTTCCCTCCTATCTTTTCACTCTCTTGTAATCAGTTCAGCCATCTGTACCTTAGTTTTCCTTTTATCTTTTTTCTCAAAACATCATGTCCATCATCATCTCTGGTATCCTCTATCCTTCCATTCTTCTCATGAGACCACACAATTCAAATCTTGATGTTCATATTTCATCCTGAAAAGACCACAAACCATGCTCCAAGTGGGAATACTTGGTTATCTCTTGAGTGCAATAGGACGTGTTCCCACCCCAGTTCTGCAATCAGTTACAAACAGATTGAGAGTATTACCATAAGAAACAGAACAGCTCTTCTTAAGTGAGTTCAGATGGTTTTATCAGAATCTCACAATTGGCATTCCCTATCAGACTGAAATTCATACACAAATCTGACCCTTTTAACTGGACACATGGTGATTTCAATCTTGTTACGTTAAAAAAAAGAAAATATTTATCTTCTGTTGTGAAACATACTCTGTATTTTTTTCAATTCTTAAACTGCTTTCTTTCATGTTGACATTCAACTTCAGACTTTTGTGCACACTGTGCTCACCAACAATCAGCAGTAGCTCCATTTCAACAATTGCTTATGTGGTATCACCACTGCAACATTTTGCATTGAAGAAAACACTTATCACAAATAGGGGGGGGGGGGGGAGGGGGGGTGTTTGAGTACTCATATGATCTACCAATTGACCAATGGTCTGGCCTTGGCAGCTAGAGACTGCTGTCATGTGTGTGCACGCGTGCGCGCTGTGTGTGTGTGCGTGTGTGTGTGTGTGTGTGTGTGTGTGTGAACGGGCATGCGCTGTCTAATTCTGATGAAGACCTGTTTGAGCAAAAGCAGCTGCGGGTCAGCATCTCCACTACATGGTGATTAGCAACTATCTTTTTCATAGCATTGTCAATGGATGAATAAGTTTTGTCCAGCATTTTATACTTACACAAATGACATCAACATATCAGTCAGAATAAATGATTACAGAAGCCCACAATCGCTGTGTTGCTGCACAGCACACTGCAGAACACAACAGTAAGAGAAATGGTTGCTTGTTCTCTGGTGTTCTACCTGACCTCCAAGATTTTGGGCTGCCCAATGAAATCGAATATGTTTCATCACAAGCAGAGGATGCCACTATAGGTGGAATATTGTTAGCAAGTGAGGCTGATTTTCAACAGAGGCAATTAATGGTGCACAACAATGGACAAGGCCTTACAGCATGCATGCAGTTACTTTTTTCTAACTTGTGGATATAATACTTTTTACAAAAACTATATAACAGATCTGGTCTTCTACCCACACATTCTCTGACAGTGTTATTTCCTGCTTTGTCAAGCTAGCAGTACTGTAAACTATAATGGTAACGCCAAATAACACATTTTTCAGTTACAGAGAATGAGCTACACACCAGCCTCACTACTTGCATGTGGGTTCTTGTTCATGAATCAAGATTTGTCTCTTACTTAATAAATCATGTTCAGATCCAGATTTTGGTAATTGCTAGCACAAATGTGATGTGAGCATATTTTAATAGTATGTCACACTCAATTACTGTGAAATTATACAGTATCAGCAGATGCAGCACAAGCAGCAACACCAGGCACTCCAGCTCCCCCAATAATCATAACAACAATGTGTACATAGTAGGAGATCGCAGCAGTTCATCCAACACTTTTTGTCACAATCAAACTAATACCAGACAAACCTGGGACTCTTGTCACTATTTCGCTTTCATGCTTTGCTCTTTATTCGTCGACAGCAGACAGTGACTCACAACAGACTGACGCTAAACTGATCTGTTGCATGCTGCGGGGCAGACACACAGCATCACGAGAGTTTTAAATACAGGTTAGCAGTTTATAATGCCACTGTCCTTGTCATCTCATTGTGGAAGACTTGTGCATGTTTTGAAAACCAGAAGCCAGACACACCAGTGTGCTTAAAAATCCACACCATGCCTCTATACACACGGTCATAGTAATTGCTTGTGGCTGCCATGACTTGAATTTCTCAAACAAAATTTTATGTCTCCCAGGTTGCAATACAAGAGGTTACATTCTAAAACTTTCCTTCCTTGAGGGTGCACCTATTGAGCCACCACCATTAATACACATATATAAGGTTATATAAACTACAGTTACATACTACATTGTCTTCATAACGTCTTTAAGAAATATCTGCAGGAACTTACAGTTATTCATTTTAATCGCAAATACTGATTAAATAAGAGAAGAGACTAACCCTTCATCCATCAGTAAAGGAACTGGCTTTGTACGAAGAATGCTGGCCCAGAAACTGCGATCACAGTAACCAAGAAGAATTAAAAGGTAGCACCACAAGAACGTTAATAGCGGACAGCGAGCAGCGAGTTCCAAAAATATCTTATTCATGTTCCCGACCAGGCTGTCAGTTGGACTCACTTGCACCATCTCCATGGCTGCTGTGGCAACCTTACAGTAGCTACCTAGAAAACAAACATTTTTCACACAGTACATGGACCAAGTGAACATCTCACATGACACTGTAATTAATAGGAACTATTTTCATTTTATCTTTCAAATCAAAACCTACCTGATTCAAACATGTATATACAGTACAATAGGAAGTGAGCAAACTGCTCCTGTAGGTAATCCCAGGCAGGGTCAGCTGCTGGATTGAAGGCTTCTTTATGAATCCGTTTGCCAACCACACTAATAACTCTGAGTACGAACCTACACAAAAAGATTGAGAAATAATACAAGCACAGGATTTCACTAAAAAAATCGTCTTAGGAGGCAGTTGAGTTACATTCTTTGGTGAAGAAGAGGGCACGCAAGACAAATCAACACTTAGCTGATTATTCAACAACATTTTATCAATCATCAAAAAATTTAGTCAGGTCAGACAGTTAGACAATAATGTCCCTTACTATCTGTTATATGTACTTGAACTGCACTCACATACATAATGAGATCATACTCTGCAACAGCATTTACAGTGACTGGGCTTACAGCAATATGAAGCAACTGATGTAGAACCATGAAACTTGCAATTCAGGGTTCCAGCATTGTCATTAAGGTAAATTATCGAGAGGTAACAGAAAACAGAAAGCATGTCTCTTCAAGAAGCATTCATGAATTCCATTTGCATGCTAAGATAAACAAAGCAAATCAACTATAACTAGCCGCTAAACAAAATGTTAACAAATAAGCATTACATGACAACATCTGGTGGCTAACAAGGTAAATCTCCCTAAACAACATTCAAGGTGTGTTCACAATATATTGTAAATAATAATCATACTTTATTTCCCTTAAAATGCAAAACAAAAATAAGCTCATGATGGTAATTTGCTTTCCAAATACTGATAGCAATATACTAATGACCCCATTGGGACCTCCCAAGTCAAAGCTGCTCAGCTTGATACTATGAACCGGAATGGGGTATGTTTGAAATTTGAATGTTAAGTGGGAACTGGAAAATCTGGAGAGAAAGGGAGACAGACAGGATGTTGGCAGACATGGTAAGAATGAGAGAACTGAAATGGTCAGAGAATGAAGATTTATGGTAAGTCAAGGTGGAGATCTGGGTGGGTGCCTATTAACAATGCAGCCAATTCTTATCAGAGTTGAATTCATGTCCGTAGTATCCATCACTGCATGACAAAATACAAAACATGAGGAAATTCAATTACTGATAAAATATGTCACAGTCCTGGAAAGATGAAATGTTATACAGAGACAAATTACAGAAGAATATGGATTCACTGGAAGAAACAAGGTAAGAGAAAGGCTTCTGGTTTCAACATCAGCTTTTGACAGACTGCAACAACCAGCTCTTCCTAAATCACCACAGAGTAAGATATACTCAGTAAAGGGTGGGAGAATATATCAACTGGGGTGCCTCACAGTCAGACAGAACATTTAGGCTCTAAATACTAGCCTGACAATGATTCTGAGATGCACATATGAGATCAGATGATAAACTGGTAGAGGGTGCAGAGCAAGAGGCTCTCTGAAGCCTGATGAGATTCACAACTTTGTGCACTCTGGAAATGTTGGCTAATTTTTCGATAACCAACAAATAACTTAGAAGATAGAAAGTAAATAAACTGAGTAAACTAAAACTTCCTGTATAATAAAACTAAGTACCAGACTGGGATTAGGACCTGGGGCCTCTGCCTTTCAAGACAAACTGTTCTACTGAACTATCCAAGCATGACTCATAATCTGCCTCACAGATTCACTTCGGCCAGTACCTATTCTCCTGAATGAGATTTTCACTCTGCAGTGGAGTGTGGGCTGATATGAAACCTCCTGGCAAGCACGTGCTTGGGTAGCTCAGTTGGTAGAGCACTTGTCCGCGAAAGGCAAGGTCCCGAGTTTGAGCCTCGGTCCGGCACACAGTTTTAATCTGCCAGGAAGTTTCACCTATTCTCCTACCTTCCAAACTTCAAAGTTCTCCCAAATATCTTGCGGGGCTACCACTTCAGAAAGAAAGGATACTGCGATGAAATGCATCAGCCATGGCCAAGTGAAATGCTTCCTACATTTCCAAAATGAACTTCCCCTTTAAAGCAGAGAGTGTGCTGATTTGAAACTTCCTGGCACATTAAATCCATAACAATTAAAGTTCAGAGAACACAAATAAAATCTTTAATGTGCACCAATGGCACTGTTATCTGACAAAGACAGTTAAGAACTTCAAAATTACTGAACAGAATGGATCATGTCTTGAAAATAAGTTATAAGATGAACCTCAACAAACATAAAACACAGGTAATAGACTGTAGTCAAATGAAGTCAGGTTCTGCTGGGAGAACTAGATTTTGAAATGAGATACTCAAAAGAGTAGATCAGTTTTGTTACATGGGCAGTAAAATAAGTGAATATGGCAGACGTGAAGAAAAAATAAAATGTAGGCTGCAACAGCTCGAAGAGCTTTCCTGAAAATTAGAACTACAAACTTAAACGTTAGGAAGCCTTTGTCAGAGGTATTTGTTTGGAGTTTAGCCTTATGTGGAATTGAAATGTGGGCAACAAACAGTGCAGAAAAAGAAGAGAATAAAAGGTTTCTAAATGTAGTGTTACAGAAGAACATTGAAGATTATATCTGGGTATATCAGATAATTAATGAAGAGGAACTGAACTGAATTGGGAAGTACAGAACATTATGACACAACCTGACTGAAAGAAGGGGTCAGTTGATAAAAAAGACATATTCTGAGAGATCAAGGAATAGGCAGCTCCATCAGGAAATGATATGTGGGGAATAAAAATTATCATGGGAGACTAAGTACTGACCCTCTAGTAAGCAGGTTCAGGTGGAGGTATATTGCAGTAATAGTGCAGATAGGAAGAAACCTACACAAAGTAGACTAATGGGCAGAGCTGCAGCAAGTCATTTTTCAAGCTGAGGACCGCGACAAGAACAACTAATATGGGTTCAAAAGAACAACAGTGACAACCAATGAAAAGAGAAGAATCAAGAATTTCTGTAGAAATGAAACTTCAAATCACAAATTTCACACAAAGAGTGCAAAATAATGATGTCACAAGATCTGAAAAGTGCTCAGTAAATATGAAGTTGAAAAGTTGCGAAAGAAAGCTCTGGCATATTGCATAAATTGTGGTAATAAACAGTGGAAAGTGCAGGACAGCATACCCAATAATATTGAAAAAATAGAACTGCAGAAAGGCAGAATGAAAAAGAATGCTAGAAATGTTTTCTGCCAGGCATTGCCCTTCATTACCAGTAGAAAACACACACATTCACACAAGCATTACACATACATGGTCAATATTGCCTCCAGGTGCTAAGGCCCCGCTGCAAACTGCGTCTGAGGTGTGCAGCAATCCGGGTAGTGGGGATATGGAATAGTAATGGGAAGGTGAGGGGTCATAGCAAGGTAAGGAGGGAGAATGATGCTAATGCTGCCTGCAGAAGTGTGCGGGGATGGGGTGGGGACATGTAGTGGGTGTGGGCGGAGGCAGGGAAAGGGGGGGGGGGGGGGAGACAGGAGCAGGTAGAAGTAGAGAAGAGAGAAGGGGAAATTACTATGCAACTGCTATGATGAGAGAAAAGGTGTGTTTATTACTCAAGTAGGAACAAGGAAGGGGAGGAGGAGGAGGAGGAGGAGGACAGGGACTAATGATGGTTGAGGCCAGGGAAATCACAGGAATGAAGGATACATTCTGGGCAGAGTTCCCACCTGCACAGTTTAGAAAAACTGGTGTTAGTAGGAAGAATCTGGATGGCACAGGCCTGTGAATTATTCATTAAAGAGAACCACATTGAATTGGGCACATGTTCAGCAGCTGGGTGGTCCAGCTGTCTCTTGGCCACCGTTCATCACTGCTTATTCATTCGGACAAAATGCTTGCAGTAGTCATGTCCATGTTGAATACGGCCCAATAGCTGCAGCTAATTTTGAAGATCACTTCGCTGCTTTCACAGGTGGGGTGAGGGATACCTGTGGGGTGAGGGATACCTGTGACTGGGCTGGGGTAGGTGGTAATGGGAGGATGTATGGGACAGGTCTTGTGTCTTAGGCCTATTACAGGGTTATGAGCCATGTGGCAACGGGTTAGGAGCAGGTTTGGAGTAGGGATGCAAAACAATATTGCACAGGTTGAGTTCGAAGCAGAATACCACTGTGGGATGACTGGGTGTGACAGAAGGTAGGACACTGCTCATTTCAGTGCACAATGAGAGGTAGTCGACCCCTGATGGAGCAAGTGATCCAATTGCTCCAGTCCTGTATGGTATTGAGCGATGAGAGGAGTGTTGCTCTGTGGCTGGACAGTTGTTATGTTATAGGCGGTAGGTGTGTTCAAATGTGTGTGAAATCTTATGAGACTTAACTGCTAAGGTCATCAGTACCTAAGCTTACACACTACTTAACCTAAATCATCCTAAGGACAAACACACACACCCACGTCCGAATGCCCGAGGGAGGGCTCGAACCTCCGCCGTGACCAGCTGGCGGTAGGTGACTGGGGAGGCAAGGCATTGAAGATCTGTTTCCGGACAAGGTTGAGAGGGGAACTGCTGTCTGCGAAGGCCTCAGTGAGATCCCTGGTATATTTCGAGACGGACTGCTCGTCATTACAGATGCGATGACCACACGTGGCTAGACCGTATGTGTCTTCTTGATGTGAAATGGGTGAAAGTGGAGGTACTGCTGATGGTTAGTGGCCTTAAGATGGACAGAGTTATAAATGGAGGCATCAGAGAGACAGAGGTGATGTCCAGGAAGGTGGCTCGTTAGGTAGAGGAGAACTAACTAAGGTGAGTGGCGGAGAGGGTGTTGAGGTTCTGGAGGAAAATGGTACCCTCACGCTTAGTCTACGTCATGAACACATTGTCAATCGATCTGAACCAGGTGAGAGGTTTGGGGTTCTGGGTGGTTAGGTAGGATTCCTCCAGATGGCCGTTGAACAGGTTAGCATAAGATGGCGACTTGCAAACACCTGTTGCTGTATCACAGATTTGTGTGTATGTGATACCTTCAAATCAAAAGTAACTGTGAGTGAGGATATAGTTAGGCATGGTAACAGTGAAGGGAGTTGTACGTTTGGAGTCTGTCAGGCACTGAGAAAGATAGTATTCAACAGCAGGAACACCATGGATATTGGTGTTGTTTGTGTACAGTAAGGTGGCATCATCAGTGACTAGGGGGGTGCCAAGTGGTAAAGGAACAGGAAATGTGGAGATTTGGTGCAGGAAATGGTTGTCGTCTTTTATGCAGGAGGGTAAGTTACAGGCAATAGGCTGAAAGTGTTGGTCCACAACAGCAGATATTCTGTCTGTGGGTGAAGAGTAAATGGCTACATCAGGCATCGTAGGTGGTAGGGTTTGTTTACTTTATAAAGCATGTAGAAGGTATGAGTGCGGGAAGTGGCGGGGTGAGGAGACAGAGAGATTTATGGGTGAGGCTTGGGACGGAGCTAAGGATTTGAGGAGGAAATGGAGATTCTAGCTGACATCTGGAATGAAGTCTATGTGGCAGGGCTTGTACAGTGAAAAATATGACAGCTGGCAGATCCCTTCCACGAGGTAGTCCCTGCGGTTCAAAATCACAATGATGGAGCCTTTTTTGGTAAGCAGGATCATAAGAACGGGATCAGATTTTAGGTGGTGGATTTTGGTTCTTTCTGTGGGTGTGAGGTTGGTTCCCATGTGGAGGGACTGCGGGAATCATGGTGAGGCAAGGTTCAAGGTTAGAATATTCTGGAAATTAACTTGGAGATTTGGGGGCAGTGGGTATGGCTTACAGTTGGAGGAATAAGTTAAATCATGTAAGGTTCAGTATGGTTGTGGATTGAGTTTGACTGATGGGGTTAGTGGTGAAAAAGTGTTTCCACTCTAGCGATCATGAGAAGGACTTCTATCTGCAATGCAAATGTTGCCAGACATACATGATATAAAAATAAGTAAGCTGGATTACTATGTTTACTTTCATTCCATACTGTCATATGAGAGTACATCATCAATAATAAAATTTGTCATTAAAATACATCTCTTTTTCAAACTAACAACTCAGTTCATGCAATCAACAACACAAATAGGAATAATCTTCACAAAGACTTATAATCACTTACTTCCATACCAGAAAGTTGTCCATTATTCAGGAACACTCATTTTCAGTAACTTGCCAGCAGCCATAAAAAAGTTTTACTAATAATAAAATTCAGTTTAACGGGAGCGCAAAGGGTTCATTAATGGCCAAATCCTCCTACACCGTTGATTTTAATAAACCCTTGATGTGTATATCTTACTAATAATATCATGTAATGTGAATATTGTAGGCCTTCAGGCTTTCCCAGCTTGGCATTGTCACCTCAGAAAAACAAGGTTTCTGTTGGTAATCCACATCATACTTTACGATAGTCTGATAACATAACTCGCAATCTTCAAGAATGACATCTTCATTATTTGGCAACATGGCAGGGAAATGCCCCTTGTTTTCCTGGAACATCTGAAGTCACTCCACCCTAACCCGAAATTCCCATTGGAAATGGTACAACTCCCACTCTTAGATGTTCTTATCCAGAGAAAGGCAGGTGGCAGTTTTGGTCACAGTATTCACTGAAAACCAACTGACACTGATCTGTACCTGCAAGTCAGTAGTGGCCACCATCCAGCACAAAAGAAAAGTAAAGTATCCTCAAAACTCTGGTTCACTAGGCAAGAAACTTTCAAATCTAGACAACTTCACAATGGAGAAAGAGCACCTACAGTCTGTGTTCTACAAAAACAGATATTCTTCCAGAGATATTCATAGGGCACTGAGCCCTGTTCTCTGTCAGAGGGGTCATTAGAAGTGCAAGAAGAAGCAAAGGAGGCCACTTTTTTGCCGTATGCCGGACCAATATCTGACGAAATCAGCAGAATTTTTCTCAAATATAATGTCAAGAACATTTTCTGAACACAAAACAAAATTAAGGTTCTATCAGGGAACGTGAACGATGATATGGGTCTACAGGCACTGGCAATTACCACATCCATGAGAATGTGGTATGTAATATATCGGCTAAACCACCAGAACCCGTAGTGTAAGGAGCACCAATGGCACAACAGACTCAAACAGGCTTCCAAGTCAGCTACAGCAGAACACCGTTTGGAACTAAATCATTCGATGAATTATGATGATGCCAAGATTCTGACACACACACACAAGTACTTGGAAAGTGTTATTGAAGAATCCATACAAGTAAAGATCACACAGAATCTTATCAACTGTGACACAGGATGTATGCTTTGCTCCACCTACCATCTGACACTCTACCTCCTAAAGACACAATGGAGGCAACAACAAACTCCGAGGGACATAACTTTGGAAATGGTGATAGAGCAAATAACCCAGCACTACCAACACAGGCTGCACAGACAGCGGTACTTTAGACAGCAGATCAAATACCTAAAGTCTGTCATTTCAAGAATGAATGGCAATTTGAACACCAGTGGCCAGAAAATAATCAGACAGCTGCCCCTATCAGGCATGTATCTCAGGCAGAGCACCTAATGTGGAAAGCTATGGTAATGGAACAGCATAGTCCACAGGAAAGCTTAAGTGACAGCAATCAGAAATTGAACGCACAGTACAACTTGGAAGTAGAACAGAACATCAGACAACAATATTATTAACTGTCAACAGCAAAAATGTATGTGCACAACGACCAGAACAGCTGTGGCTAGAAAATACTACAGCTGCTGCTAATGGCCAGCACATATGTCAGACAGAGCACCTGGTGGGGCACAGAGCAATGACAGTGTGCCTAGACCCACACAGCCATAAATACTGACCTGTTCCACACTGGATTCAGCTTCACGAAGCACACTGCGAGTCACACTTGCAAGTAAAGTGCGGATTACTGGCAGAGAACCCAATTTTTCCAGATGACAATGTGTAATTAGTACAAGCTGACTTCTGTGCAAACTCAGTGCAGTAATGTGATCACTATGAATAAGCACTGTAAAATGATTTTCTATTTAGTTATGCATGGCTGCAAAAGCCCAAAAATTATCATATGCACGTAAGTGTATCGAACGTTTACTTGTTTTATGATATGATATTTATTACTTTGAAATAAAAATGTGCTTGGATTTTTTCCATGCACATTCACTTGGGACATATGGAAAATATATAAACATATTTGTTTTTCCTTGTAAATATTTAATGAGTATTCTCATTTTTCTGTCATGTTGTAAATCTTGGAGGATCTCCTCATTATGGATCCACTGGAACAAAAAGTACATCTAATGTAATCTAATATCAATGAACCCACAGTGATGGAATCTGAGAAAGGGGAAAAAGGTTATGCCTCCGGAAAGGACTGATACTTCTGTGGGACTGAGGTTTTGCCACTTCCATCTATGCAACATCCCCAATGCAAACAGCCTTGCCACTACTGAACACTATCTTTATCAACACCCAACTGACTGCAAACCTACAACCTCCTTCCTGGTCATCATCATGAACTATATCCCCACCACAATTACTTTTCAACTGAATGCACCACCTACAAATAAACCTGTGGTACAGCAACAGGTATATGCAAGTCACCATCCTATGCTAACCTGTTCAAGGGCCATCTGGAGGAATCCTACGTAACCACCCAGAACCCAAACCTCTCATTTGGTTCAGATTGACTGATGACATGGTCATGATCTAGACTAAGCGTTAGGGCACCATTTTCCTCCTGAACCTCAACACCCTCTCCCCCATTCACTTCAGTTGGTTCTCCTCTACCTAACAAGCCACCTTCCTGGACATAACGTATCTGAAGCCTCTGAGTATACATCTGTCTATATTATGGCCACTAACCACTGGCAGTACTTCCACTTTCACCAATGTCACCCATTTCATACCAAGAAGTCCCACATGGCCTAGGCACCCATTGTCATCACATCTGTAGCGATGAGCGGTTCCTCTCAAAATATACCAGGGATCTCGCTGAGGCTTTCACAGACTGAAATTACCCTCTCAATCTTGTCCAGAAACAGATCTTCCATGCCTTGGCTCCCCAATCACCTACCACCTATGACATAACCATTATTCTGCCACAAAGCAGCACTCTTCTCATGACGTAGTACCAACCAGGACTGGAGCAACTGAATCACATGCTCCACCAGAGGTCAACTACCTTTCTTTGCGCACTGAAATGAACAATGTCCTACCTTCTGTCCCCCCCCCCCCCCACACCCCCCCCTCCCCACCCAATTATCCCTCCCACAGTGGTATTCTGCTTCCCACTCAACCTATGCAATATTGTTTTCATCCCCTATTCCACCTCTGCCCCTAACACGTTGCCACATGCCCCATAACCCTGTAATAGGCTTAGACACAAGACATATCCCATACGTCCTCCCATCCCATACGTCCTCCCATTACCACTACTCCAGTCCAGTCACAGGTATCCCCTACCCCACCAGAGGCAGGACCACCTGTGAAAGCAGCCAGGTGATCTTCAATCTTTGCCACAACCACTGGGCTGCAATCAACATCCACATGACTGCTGACAAGCAGTTTGTGCTGGACCACCCAGTTGCTGAACATGTGCCCAAAACAATGTAGTTCTTTCTAATGACGAAGTCACAGCCTGTGCCATCTGGATTCTTCCCACCAGCACTAGTTATTCTAAACTGTGCAGGTGGGAACTCTGCCGGGAATGTATCCTTCATTCCTGTGATTCCCGTGGACTCAACCATCATTAGTCCCCATTTTCCACCTGCATATCCCCTTCCCTGCTCCTAGTCCAGTAACTCACACCTTCTCTCCCATCAGAGCAATTGCACAGTAATTTCCCCTTCTCTACTTCTACCTTCTCCTGTATCCCCCCTCCCACCCACACTGTCTCCCGACGCTGCACCTAGCAACCCACTACATTTCCCCACCACGTCCACGCACACTTCCGCAGGCAGCACTAGCATCATACTCCCTCCTTACCCTGCTATGATCCCTCACCTCCCCATGACTATTCCAGATCCCCACTATCCGGATTGCTGCACACCTCAGATGCAGTTTGCAGATGGGCCTTAGCATCTGGAGGAAAGACTGGCCATGTGTGCGTAATGCTTATGCGAATGTGTGTGTTTTCTACTTGTGATAAATGCCTTTATGCTAAAGATGAAATATTTGAAGAGTTCTTTTTCATTCAGCCTGTCAGTGATTCAACAGCTCATCTGTGTGCTGAGTAGCCACCTATCATTTCCATATTTTTGTTGTAAACTATGGTATTTCTACTTGTAAGAAACAGTCTTAAATACCTGGCAACAGCCTGGTCTGGACCCATCCCACAAGATGCAGTTGTAGCAGCAGCATTCAAGGGATCACAAGGCGATGACGGAGGGGGTGCCAGCTGCAGTTCCTCCAGCCGGGCCAGGACAGCATCTTCCTTACCGTGGGACAGCAGCAGCAACACCAGTGCCAACACCCCACCCAGCCACCGCTGCACTGCTACCAGGGAGCCGTTCTGGCAGACAGACACACTGACTCTATAAATTACAATTAAACATAAAATTTATACTGAACAAGAAATTGGGTAATGTTGTTTTTGAAGTGTAAGTGTCCAACTGAAAGTCATGCAAAATCCATTGTCATGAATAATAATTTTCATTTTTTACACAAACCATGTACATCATTTTCAGTTAGAAATGTTTCTGTCTCTTTCTAGTACAATCTCCCTTTTCTTGCACATGTTTTCCCCACAGTCTTTAAAAATCATTTGCAGCAGAAGTTTATTCTCACTGCCTGAAAACACCAATGCATCACTTTTGGATGTCTTCCAGCATTTTGTTGTGTTAACCTCACCACAGTTCTTTCAGAAAATGGAAGAATAGTAGCCAGAGGGTGCCAAGTTAAGACTGAAGGTGGGATCTGGAAGACTTTCTCTCCCAAACATCCTAATTTTCTCTAGAGAGACACAAGCAGCCTGTCATCAGACAGCAAAATGATCTTCTTCCGATAGCGTTTATCATGTAGTGCAGGTTGGAGCTTCAAAAATGTCTCGATGTAGTGGACAGGATATCTGGTCTATCCACGTTCCAAATAAACAACCAGAATGCCATCCTCTGCATCTCAGATGGCAATGCCCATAGTTTTTCTCGCATATAGCACTGTCTTTGGTTTTTTTGTCAATTGCAAATCCAAGTGGTGCCCTGCTCTTAGTGACAGAAGCAGCTTTCATTATTTTGTTTAATAAGCTTGGAATCCAACATGCACAAACTTTCCAATGAGCCAAGTTTTGAATCATTTCCTGCACTATGTCATATTCGAGTTTTGTTGCAATTTCACTGAAACTGATACATATAGCTTCTCTAAAAATGTCATTAACTCTTCCCTTGTCATGTACCACGGAGATGGAATAAGGGTGATCATTATGAGGTTCATCTTGGATGGTAGTCTTCCTATATTTCACGTATTTCATCCATCCCCCAACACAGCTGGTGCCCATGCAAAAACCTCCACATACATGATGAATCTGACATGAATTTCAGAGCAAATTTTTGTCCTTTAATAAACAATTCAGTGACAGTATGCTGTCAAACAGAAAGTATATTATGTTGTATCAAAGGACTATTCAGTCAAGGAAAATAATAAATTATCAGACGGAAGTTTTGGTCAGTACTTACCTTCATAATCCTAAATGTAAGAACTGCTGATAAATGCATATAAAAGTAAAAGTTTCACATTGCCTGTCTTTCAGAACTAATAGTTACTTCCTCAGAAAATAGGCTGAGAAAGGTTGAAAAGGCAGGGAAGGTCACTCTGTCCCCAGGACGAGAGCGACCTATCCGAGTCTTTATGACTTTGATTCTTAGTCATCATTAGTAGATTACTCTCTCTCTCTCTCTCTCTCTCTCTCTCTCTCTCTCTCTCTCTCTCTCTCACACACACACACACACACACACACACACACACACACACGCACGCACACACACACACGCACACACACACACACAAAATTCCCAGAGTACGGAAGTTAAAACATGGAGCCTGAAGGGTTGGAAATCTGGACAATACCAGTATACTTTGACCATTTGAATTACTTGACTTTTTAAATTTACCAAAGCACTTCATACTTCCAAGAACTGTGTCAAGTGAAGTTCCTTGTTCCTTCTTCAGGAATAGACAAATGTTAATAGTTTTCCATTAGTTTTTATTTTCTACATAAATGCACGGTGTTGACTACTGAATTTAAATCATTTGTCATATTCTACTAAACACTTCACTAGTTAGTTACAAGTTCCACGAATCATTTTGCATGATAGAAATTTTCTCAGTTTGTTATCAAATTCTACTTTCTGTCTATCAGATAAAATATTACTGGGTAAATTATCAAAAATTTTTTGTTGCAGCGCTGTGTATCCCTTTTTGCACTAAAAACAACATTAATGTGGAGTAATGAACATCATTTTTCCTTTTGGTATTGTAATTATGTAGCCTATTGTTCCTTTTGAACTGTAAAGAATCATTTTCAACAAACTTCATCCCTATTGTTCCTTTTGAACTGTAGTGGATTATTTACAACAAACTTCATGAGGGATTAAATATACTGTGAAGCAGTTATCAGAATGCACAACTCCTTACACAGATGTCTACAAGATGATTGTGGGTGAGCACCACATATTATTCTTACAGAATGTTTTTATGCAATGAAGACTTTCTCTCTTAAAGATGAATTACCTCAGAACATCATTTCGTCTGACATTATCGAATGTAAATATGCAAAATACATCAACTTATTGATTTGTCTCTCCCCAAGTTTCGCAATGATTCTACATGCAAATGCGCTTGAATTAAGTTGTTTTAGGGCTTCAAAACATGTTTTTCCCTATTTAAATTCTCATCAATATGGACCCCTAAGAATTTTGAACTTCATACCCTATTTATTGTTTCCTCGCCACATGTCACACGTGTCATTGGTGTAATACCTCTAGAGGCACAGAACTGAGTATGTTGCGTCTTTTTAAAATTGAGGGCAAGAACATTCGCAGAAAAATCAGTCAACGATACTTTTAAGAACTTTGCCATTTCTTCTGTTCCTGTACATATGCTTGGCTTGATTGCACTACTAGTGTTATCTGCAAAAAGAACTAATTCTGCTTGTTGTATACTAGACAGAAGATCATTTACATGTGTGAGGAACAACGTGGACCTAAGACTGAATATTGAGGAACCCCATACATGATTTCTCCCCAGTCAGAATTATGTCCCTGGACTATATTGTTTGAATTACTAAGTACGGCTTTCTGCATACTTTTAGCTACATATGACATTATCCATTGTTTGGCTATACCATAAACCCCACAAAATGTCAATTTATCTGGGAGAATATTGTGATTCATGTCAATTTATCTAGGAGAATATTGTGATTCATACAATGAAAGTCCTTATAGAGGTCACAGAAAATATCAACCTGCATTATTTTATTATTTTATTATTTAATGCTTGTAAAACCTGGTAAGTGCACATGTAAATGGCATTCTCAGAAGAGCAACCATTCTGAAATCCAAACTGTGATTTTCTGAGGAGAGTATTGTGATTAGGATAAGATACTATTCTAGAATACATCATCATATCAAATATTTTGGACAATGATGTCAGCAGTGAAACAGGTCTGCAGTTATTGACAGCTCTCTTACCATCTTTCTTACAGAGGGGTTTAACAATGGCATATTTCTGTCTCTCTGCAAAAATGCCCTGAGTTAGTGATGCATTACAAATTTCAGATAGGACCGGGCTTATTACATAGGAACAAATTTTTATACTCTATTGGAAACAACGTCAAAATCAGGTGAGCTTTTATTTTTGACAAATGTATAATTTCCTTAATTTCAGAAAGAGAAGTTGGTGATACATTCATATGAATGGATTTTATGAAAGTTGCATTTACAACACAGCTGTGATTTGGCTCTTAAACTGTTTGTCCCTATGCTTTCTACAACATTTAAGAAACGATTATTAATTGTATTTGCTACCTGTGACTCAACATTTATAACCCTTCCATTCAGTTCAATAGTGATCATGTCTTGTTCTGTAGCTGGCTGTTCTGTGTCTTGTTTCACCACATTCCATATAGTCTAGGTCTGTTGTTGGAAGTACTGATATCTGACATTGTGTGCATGTTCTTTGATTTTTTTAATAATCTTTCTTAGCAATTTCGAGTAGTTTTTGTAGTGTGCTACTACTGCAGGATCCCTACTCGTTCTTGCCAAAAGATACATGTCCCTTTTCCTTTTACAAGATACTTTCATCTCTCTAGTCATCCGTGGTTTTTTACATGGCTGTTTACTGTCCTTTCTGATTAGCTTATGTGGAATGCTATTTTCAAATGATGACATAAATTTATCATGGAGCAGATTAAATTTTATGTCGGCATTTGAGTCATTATAAATTACGTCCCATGTCGTCTCCTGTAAACTATTCTTAAAAACATTGGTACTGGAATCATTAATTATTCTAACTGATTTCCACTGAGGAGTAGCCATACTGTAATGTGCTACATTATTTATTCTAACTAACTGTGCATCATGAACAGAGAGAGCATTTGTTACTGAATATACAGTTATTTTCTTACTTTGAGGTTCATCAAAGAAAACATTATCAATTAGAGTCCTACAGCCTTTGCCAACCCATGCTGGAAAGTTAATTACTGAATAATATGTTTTACTGTACAGTGTTTCTCTTTGTCTTCAATTTTCATATCAGAAGTGTTATACTGGTATGAAAATTTTTATAGCAATTTGAGAATACAGAGGCCTCTGTAAAATGATCTAAAGTTATCTTCTGACTCTTTGTTTTTTTAAGTACTTTTCCTTTGAACCCATGAGATCTTGCATCCTCTAGTTGTGTTTTTTATACATCACACTTGTCTTTCCACTTCAAACAAAGAACGTTTCTTATGTGATGAATTGGGTTTTCTCCTTTCATTTGCTTACTAGGTCTGTTCTGTTATTCATCACTGTTCCAAATTCCAATGTATTTCTTCAACACACTTCTTAAGGGAATGTCCACTTCTCAAGTAAGAGATGCACAGCCTCAACATATAAGATTTGACAGAACTGATTTTCTTGCCAGTATACATTTCAGTACTGCACATTAACCTGTTCAAGTAATACTAACAATGTTCAGTTTAATCTACTATATTTATGGTTTGTTTTTCATAGCCACACAAAATACCATTCTTCCTCAAAAAGGACAGATTATTTTATTTACAGATAGATTTCACGGAACACAAAAACACACTGCACACTTCTGCAAAAAAATCCTGAAAAGGTCTTATTTTATACAACAGGTCATGACCTGGTTCTTACTGAGGAGTGTACAAGGCAGTGTTGTTCACATACAGCATCATGAATATCGTAAAAACTCTCTCGACATCAGCTGACAAGCAGATGCTGATGCAAGCACAGGATGTTCAGACCAATAATCTCTCAGATTAAGTCTACTCACAGCAAACATATGGAAAATAATTGTAAATAACTTACATGCTTCATGTATTGCAGTTTACTCAACTTCTAGTACAACAAATTTGGTTTGATTTTGTTCTGGTAGCAAAGTTCAGGAGCGGTATCACTCGAGTATATACATGTCTCTAATTTTATATAAAAAAACAAAGATGAGGTGACTTACCGAACGAAAGCTCTGGCAGGTCGATAGACACACAAACAAACAAACACAAACATACACACAAAATTCAAGCTTTCGCAACAAACTGTTGCCTCATCAGGAAAGAGGGAAGGAGAGGGGAAGACGAAAGGAAGTGGGTTTTAAGGGAGAGGGTAAGGAGTCATTCCAATCCCGGGAGCGGAAAGACTCCTCACCCTCTCCCTTAAAACCCACTTCCTTTCGTCTTCCCCTCTCCTTCCCTCTTTCCTGATGAGGCAACAGTTTGTTGCGAAAGCTTGAATTTTGTGTGTATGTTTGTGTTTGTTTGTGTGTCTATCGACCTGCCAGCGCTTTCGTTCGGTAAGTCACCTCATCTTTGTTTTTTTATATATAATTTTTCCCACGTGGAATGTTTCCTTCTATTATATTCATGTCTCTAATTTTATTTTTAAGGTGTTTTGATTGGAAAAACTTCATGAAACAGCCCAGTTAATTCGTTGATAGCATCCTGAATTCCATTGGTTTCCTCAAATACAGGTAATTCATGTTGTGCATCAAAATCACATAACCCATTATGAAGGGCAGGCTGTTGAACTGAAAGACAAATCTGACTATTTGAACTTCTGTGCTACATTAACAATCAAAAATGGCTCTGAGCACTATGAGACTTAACATCTGAGGTCACCAGTCCCCCATTAACACTCAGTTCCTTCTTTTGTATCTGCAGCAATGTTTTCATCATAAAGCTTAAATGAATAAGCAGTCTTCTGACAATTTGTCGTTCGTCCAGTTCCAATTTGTTAAGGAGCTCTTCAATTCCAATGTTTGATAGGTGATGTCTAAAAGCCATATTACCTTAATTTCATTACTTATATGTTTCAACACAGTTATGAAAACAGGAGTAATGCAACAAAGTCTGCAAATAAAAACCACCAACAATATTCTTGCTATTAGCACAATTTACTTAACTCTGGCACAGTTCATCAGACACTGGCATGCGCACCAAAAAAATGCATCAAATAAAGAACTTCCATTATCACCCCTAGTGATGATTAGCACAATTAGGACATCAAACATTTAAAAATAAGTAAGTTCTAAATAAAGAATGTGTGACATACATTTTTGGGATTCATGGTTGGGACTTTGTGGGTGTATCTAGCATGACCGCCAACCCCAATATGTTAATGTTGTTGTTATAATATGCAAGACACATTATAAATAATAATATATTGCAGGCAGAAACATAAAAATGATTGGAGCAAACAGAACAATGAACAATGAACAATGAACTGCCACTGTATACTGAATTGAAACGGTGCAAAAATGAATAAACGAGTGATTGAACAGTACCGGGTTCGGGAACGGTGCAAAAAGCGAGCGCAGGAGGGGGTCGGCGGGGCGCAGCACACTGGGTGCGGCAGCTCCCAGGACGCGGTTGAGCGCCTGCTGTGCCTCACGGGACTCGAGCCGGATGCGGCCACTGGCGAGGAGCGGCAGTACCGCATCCACCACCTGGCGCGACCAGCGCCGCCAGCGCTCCTCACTCTCACGCTCGCTTAGCACCAAAGCCAGCAGCTCCAGCACCTGTAGTGCACACATGTGACCAACACCTGTGTAATTCCTTATTGTGTTCAACTGGCAAATGAGCAAAGTGCAAATGATTAAATCTGTCGTCAAAAATGTACATCGAGTTTATAACTTAGCTGGGAGCTCAAAACAGGCAAATAGTGGGAAATTTGTTGCTTCTTTCTATGAACATCATATCAGAGCCAGTACTTGTGCTTTTAGTGCCTACATACACACAGCTTACAGCAAATACTAAAGAAAGTGCTAGAGAAAATGGGAACATAGTCCTCTATGTTTATAAATGCCACAAGGTACACATCAGTATTAGACAAGGAGAGCAAATTACTGTGCACTCGTGATCAGGAGGGGGAAAAACACCTTGAACAACTAGAGATGTTTATACTCACAGGTCAAGGACATTAGCATTTCAATAACATCACTTCAGCATGCGTCCTGTTGCCTAGTAGGCACAGGGTCTGCCATGGGCACTGATGTTCTATGTGCGATGGCATTGACACATATATGGAGCAAATGGCATTCTGCGATACAGAAATTCACGCTGCATTCACTTTGTTCCAAAGTTCATCTTTGGTGGTTGGCATTGGGTCACAGCACTGCACTCATCGTTTCACCCTATCCCGTATATTTTCAATTGGTGACAAGTCTGGTGATGTGGTGGGCCGGGACAAAAGGCTAATATCCTGTGACACAAGAAAGGCATGTGCTCATGACGCAACAAGTGGTTGTGCATTTTCTTGCTGGAAAATGGCACCTGGAGTGGTGTGCAGAAAGGGTATGGCTACAGATCGCAGTATGTCATTCATACAGCTCACACTGGTCACAATGCCCTGGATACGAACCAACTGTGATTTGTGGTTGTACCCAAGAGCACCTCATACCATAAGGCCACTGTGATGCCGCCCCCTCTGACTGTGGCGAACCAAAATGTGGCCACCATTTTCAAGCAAACAGAACATGAATTTGTCCAAAACCACTATCTGATGCCATCCCTGTCCCAAATGACATTGTTACATACACCACTGCCATCTAACATATTTCTGCACATCTGTCAAAGGTAGGTGGAAAAGTGGATGATGTGCATGTAGCCCATGCCGTAATTAACGGCAATAGACTGTCACCCCTGATAGTGTACGACGTTTTACACTGTTCCATTGTTACCCCACAGCTGAGGAAGATGTAGATCTGTCTTGCAATGCCATTTCAGATGAGGTGTTGATCTTCTCAGGGGGGTAGTCTGGATGGTGAGACCTGACCCATCTCGTCGGGTTCTACGGCCTTCTGTGAACCATTCTGCACACACTTGCTGCACTGCCGAAACACTTCATCCCATATGAGCTGCAATTTCCTGGATGGATGCATCATATTCTCTCACACCAATAAAGCGCCCTCTTTCAAACACACTGATTTGATGGTACAGTTCGTACATACGTCTGTGAGGTATCCTGCACATCTACTCAAGTCACACTGATCCACTATCTTTGGTTTATAGTGACAACAAGAGCTGCAGGCCAAATTCACTAGTACGCGGTGTTGCGGCACAATATCAATGTTGGCCTTGAGCCTGCAAGTCGAAATGGTTCAAATGCTAATCATTTATACAAAACATACTAATGCTTCCATCTAACTACCAGGACTATGATTCTGCAAAAAATTTGAAAAATCAATGTTACTTTAATAATTAATTTTTATTTTAGTTCAAGCCACACAGTATCTTATATGGAATCCATTCACACACATGGCAGCCAATCACTGTTTGCCTTTCACTCATTGCAACATAATAAATAGTCAATATAATGGAAGGAAACATTCCACGTGGGAAAAATTATATATAAAAACAAAGATGAGGTGACTTACCGAACAAAAGCGCTGGCAGGTCGATAGACACACAAACAAACACAAACATACACACAAAATTCAAGCTTTCGCAACAAACTGTTGCCTCATCAGGAAAGAGGGAAGGAGAGGGGAAGACGAAAGGAAGTGGGTTTTAAGGGAGAGGGTAAGGAGTCATTCCAATCCCGGGAGCGGAAAGACTTACCTTAGGGGAAAAAAGGAGGAAAAAAGGACAGGTATACACTCGCACACACGCACATATCCATCCACACATACAGACACAAGCAGACATATTTAAAGTGCCCAAACTCTTTGTTTTCTATTCTCCAAGATTCACATCCATATATAGCGAGTCTACAAACAAATGCTTCCATGGTCTGTTTCCTTGTTTCTAGGCTGGTGTTCTTGCTGTTGAGTAATTTCTTTCTCAAATTAAATGTAATTTTGGCCTGCAGTATTCTACCCACAATTTCTTTCCAGCTTCTACCATCCCATGGCATGCTTCTTCCCAAATAAGTAAATTCCTCTATCACTTCTAGCTCCTCTCTCCAAATTCTTGTTCTTAAAATTTGATACTCTTCCTCAGTACTGAAAATCATTGCTTTAGTTTTCCGCTTGCTTATTCACGTACCATACTCATTACAGAAAATGATTTCCATTGTGCTGAGGACCTCCTCTATGTCTTCTTTCATTTCCATGACCACAGCAATACCATCAGTGTTAACACAGAACGTCTATCTCCTGCTAACTCTGGCCCCAATCACAATAGTTTCATGAACCTGGTCTATAGCTTCCTGGATGTAAGCACTGAATATAAGAGAAGAGAGAGCACATCTTTGTTTCGAGTCCTTTTCTGATTCTTGCTTCGTGTTCCTAATGAAAATTCCTAATGATAGTCGTTTCATTTTTGTAGAAGATGTCTTTGTATTTCACAACTGCTTTCTTCAGCATTCTGAATATCTATTGCCATGTGAAATTATTAAATGCTGTTTCTAGGTCTACAAAGGCAATGTAAGTTGGTTTATTTTTCTGTACCTGTTTTCCCTTAAGAAGCCTAACTGCCAGTATCACCTCTCTTCTTCCTAGTTAAAGTTATTTAATTTGCAGCTCAGCTGATTAATCTTCCTTTAATTGTCACAAATTTTAATACACACTAATTATTCTAAGTATAAATTGTCTATTTAATGAATAATTTGAAAGTACCATGGTCAGGAGAGACTCCTTAGTTCTAAACACACTACCATGTTGCTTACATACTATCTTTTTCTATGTGCTACTGAGGCTATATGCACACATTCATTGTCTTCCAAAAACCAATAATGTTTCCCCTATCTGCACCAGTATAGTACATTCATAGAGCTTACTCCCTCAAGGTACATATATTTTGCTCAAATGAACAACACAAAAAGAAGAGAACGGTCATTTGGGAACAAAAAGTGGATGAGCAGGTGAGAGAAGAGGATCCTATTGCGAAAGTTTCTGAACAGTACTGAGATGATAGAGTTTTCATTTTCTTTTTAATCCCCTGCACTGCTGTTAATAGTTTACACTCTTTTGAAACAGTGCATACTTCATTTAGTACTGCTCCAGTTGTGAAAGTATTTACTTCTGACATCAACAGACACAACTGCTGTTGAAACTGTTCAGTTTAAAAATTTGCATAGGCTTTGCACCTAGTGGCCATGTTCTGCATTCTTTTCTCTTGAAATCACTCCACCAGTGCGGCATAGAATCTCCAGTGAGTGCATGCGCAGGCTGTCTCCCCTTCCCATTCCATCTGAAAGAACGTGTGTTTCAGTTTCTATCAACAACATTCGTTTATATTCTGATGCTCTTTTACATATTAATGACTTGTCTTCAACTCTACACAATGCACAGAAGTGAAATGGAATTGAACCCAGTTTAGACAGTCAGCACAACAACATGTTTGCTTGCTGGCCACTAAAAGGAATGTGTGAACAGGCAGTTGAGTTGTTTTGGCTCCTTATTGGGCCTTCCATCTTCTCTAGGTGCACCTCTGTTTTCGTCAGTCTAATGGTTTCTATTGGCCATTCTTCTTATCCTAAATTTAAATGTGTGTTGGAGTGCTGTAAGCAGTTGTTCCAGTAATTCATTATTATTTGCATGATGCTCTGAATGGCCAGCCCTTCTTCCATATTTCACTACTTTTACAGTCCAGCAATAAAGAACTCACTAAATATTGCGAGAACTTTATTTTGGTTGACCCTGTTTGTTTCATTTGGGCAGGTGATAGAGTCCAGTTTTCACTCTCTACAGAAGAATTTATGAAGATGTGGTAGGCGTGTGTGTGTGTGTGTGTGTGTGTGTGTGTGTGTGTGTGTGTGTGTGTGTGTGGGCAGGTGGGTGGGTGCACACGCATGCACGTGTTTGTTTTAAGAGGAGGTGAAAGAGACATTAAACATAATTAAGGAAAAATGACTGTATGAATGAAAAAAAGATAAACCCTTAAAAAATCACGGAACTGGTCAACATGTTGCCATATTTTCCACTGAGAAGATGTACTATAATTGTAAAACTGGGCTGCTCCATATAATAGTAATAGTTTGTAATTATGATCCATAAAACATGGAAACAACTAACTCCTAAAAAGATACTGTAATTAGCTTTTGTAATGTAACTAATGGACGTTACTATTCTTTGCGACCAAGTGCTGATTGTGCTGTTCGCACGAAATATGCAAATCGGGTAAGTGTGGTGATGGGATCCAGCATATTGTGATACATGTTGTGGAAGCCCAAATATGTAACTCCCTCAATGATTTTGTTGTCAGTTACAGTTTTTGATTTTATTGGGTTTTCACCAGAGAAGAACACTGTCCTGGTTCTCTCCATTGCTATTCTCATATTACATTTGTTGAAAAACATTGGTTAAATTACACACTGACCCTTCCACTTCGCCCTTTCCATTGCCTTCATATAAGAACTAATGATTGTTGTAAAGCTGAAACTAGTTATCAGTCCAAATAAAATTCAAAAATGACGAAGACTGTGAATGCTACAACAAACTACAATTCTGTTTGTAGAAACAGCATGAAATAAGCCTATTTAACTAATCTTTGAAATACTGGTACAAATACCCTCCAACTGAGACTAAATGTAGAACCATGAAACAAATCAGTGTGATCATTATTAGTGGTAGCTATAATCCTCTGCATGTACTTGGTACACAGCATTTTGGACTGTGAATAGTATCTGCCACTGTGAATTTCAAGTTGTTCAATTGTTCTTTGTGGTATTTCTGACTAGAAGCCTGCATAAGAACCCAATATCAGCAAAATTTATATGGCTATATGAAAACTATTTCAGAATGTTTGGTTTTGAATAGTTATACACCAATGTGCTCATAACTGAATAAACAATAGTAAAATGCAAAGATTATTTAACAATGACTTTATTAATTATGAAAACCTTTCTCTTGAACTGTAAAATTTACAGAAACAATTCCAGTAGGAACTGATCAGTGAATTTTACGATACAATTAGTTTGCAATATAACAAGTTGTACATACATTTGCAACATTACAACTTTTACATGGACTTATAATGAAAATAATGTATCTCAGAAGGAAAGAAATAAAATTACCTGGTGGTATTCTACCAAACGAAGCAACATTGAAACCAGAACTTCACGCTGTGTATCTAATTCCCGCAGATCTGCACCACCACTACTGCCACGCAGAAGGAAAATATCTTCTACCACAGGTGTTAATGCTGGTATACCTGTCAAAATTCCAGAACACTTAATGCAATGAACAACAATGAAGCATCAGTGAGCTACATTGGTTATGAAATCAGTCAGCCTAACTGTAAAATTTATTTTGTTGTAGACATACTGAAGTTACACTTGACAGCCAACCATTGCCATTAAAAGACACTATATCAAGGACAGAACTGTAAAGAGTTAGGTGTTTCAAAAGTCAAGTTGCAGACACATTTAATGTACCACACTCAGCATCACAGCTGTGGATTAACTGACGATGGGAAATATGTTGGAGACTGAAGAATATTTCACACAGTAATTTGTAGTTTTTGATTCAGTGGAATAGTTTTAGCTTTATAGGCTTTTTTCCCTCAATTGTGTCCCGCATAGACACAAGGTCTGCTTGTTTGGTAGATGTCCAACATAATTTTCTGTTGGGTGCACCTTGAGGTTAGAGGCATGTCACTTACATGTCCCCTTTAACCTTAAAATGTTGCTTTGACTTATCCTGGGATAGTCTGTGGTACCGTGTGAGGTCTCACTTGCAGTTGACATTGAATCCATGCGTTTTTCGGGCTTGAGACATGTTACATGAGATACAGATCGATTAACTCAAAACTGTTTCTCAGCAGACTAAGATCAATATACTAATTTGCTAAACTTACAAGACCCATGATTAATGTCTTGTGGCCACTAACAAGCACTCACAAATATTTTGGAATCTGAACACTGGGTTGGAAGACATACACTGCTAACAATCAATAAACCACCTCTTATTACTCTACTTCTGCTGATATTGCCTCACTCAGGCCTGTTGGAACCAGCTAACCCCTGTGTCATCCTCAACCAGTGGTGCCTTTTGGATGCAGTACAGAGGGAGTCAGGGTCAAGCGCACGCCTCTCCCAGTTGTTGTCAGTTTTGCAGACCTCGGGGCCACTACTACTCATTCGAGCAGCTCCTCAGCTGGCATCACAAAGGTGAGTGGACAACATTCCAACCCTCCTACCAAGGAAACATCCCTGGCAGCACCGGGAATCAAATCCAGGTCCTCCGCATGACAGTCAGCCATGCTCATCACCCACCTGTGGAGGCAGGCACACCATTTCCAGCTGGCTTCCAGTTTTTTATCAGACACTGCCATGCCCACCTCTATTATTAAACACTGCCTCTAGTCAGCTAGTGGCTCCACACTCTGATATGAGGCCTCTCCCTGCTGAGCTAGTGCACACTCATTTCACTGTAATGCTGGTCTGCAAAACCAGGAGATGGCTAATTAAACACACATGCTAACATAATGGTGAATATTCACAGATTTACATGTTGAAAAACAGCTTTAGGAATCCTAAAGTATAATTCTCCAAACATCTCCTCTGCTCCAGAGCCCACAACTTGGCCCAAAACTCAGGAAGTCTGCTGACCACTCCCAAGTCCATGAACTCTGAGCAACAACTGAAATTGTTTTAACATCAGACCTTTCAGCCATGCAAGCATTCTCATTGGTCATTCCCCCACTCCTCAGGAAAGTGCTACCTGCTGTGAGGACTTTTTGCGAGATTGTTTTCATTAGGTGCTCAAAAATACTTGTCATAGTGGGGAAGTCATCAGACTTTCAGCCAGGATTTGATGCAAAGAACAAAACATTGACTCCAGACTGGAGAAGGCCTGCAGGTTGCATGATCTGGCACCCAGATATGGCCAGCAATTACAAGTTATGGCTTTGCCAAATATTGCTTCTTGGGACAGCGACAGAGTCAGCTTCCTTCTGGGGTGTAAAGGAGTACAGTTTTTGCAAGAGAGTTGTCGTCATTAGTTCTGCTGATTGTCCATACCACCTAAGGTAGGATATTCTTACGCTGGCCTGAGGGTAACGCGTGTTCATGTGAGCCCTCGTCACGCTTCTGGACAGGTGCACATAGTGTAGGTTACCCATCAGATGCAGCTCGGCCCACCCGTACCACACTTGCTCAGCCAGCGGAATATGATAATGTACACTGTGGCCAGGCTGTGGGACTGCCCTCACATCAGCCATTCGTCCACTCTCGTCCACCCAGCTCTCTGTGTGGGTACTTGAGCTGGAATGGCCTAACTCAAGGCATGTTTCTCTCAAATTATTGGTGACTGTTTAAGTCCTGTGGATTCCCTCACATGTTTGTTTCTCACATGGTTGAGCTTGGACACACCTTTGGCCCAGTGCAACATTTTTATTTTGATCCCCTGTAGTGCTTGTTCATGTACTGTTGTTGCCCTCAAACATTCAGAGCCAACAGGGAGATGTTGGATATATAAATTTCCTCTTAAGGCGGTCTGTTTCTTCCTTGTCACATTAAATTCACACCTATACGGGAAATATGAATAATTTAAGCCTTGTTCATTTGCAATCAAATCACATTTTTTCACCAATTACTTGGCCTGATACAGCTGCAACAACACAGTTGTAAAACCAGCATTCATCACACAAATTGTGCTTGTTTTTCGTATACTTTTGCATGCATAAAATATTATAAGTTAGCCCTTTGTTCTAGTTGCACAATCACAGTTCACTTCTTGCGATATTCAGTTAAGAATAAAAATTTTAATCTTAAAGTAATATGTATTAATTGCATTGTAAATGGCCTAAGTTTAATTATAAACTTCTCAGTCAGTGAGAGAATTTGGAACTGTTGATTATATAACAATAATGGAAATTCCTGGATGGAGCAACACGCAAAACAATTGAATGGCAACCACTCATCTAAAGTGGGTTGATGTGTGGAACACAGAAACACCTAACAGAAAACAACATCCACATTAGTTTCTTTTTCTAGCAAAAGTACACACATTCATTCACACAAACTCACAGACACTCAAAAGCACACTCCTGTGGTCACAGCAAGACTGATTATTGATACTCAGTTACTGAAAGCAGTTGTCCAAGCTGATGGAGGTGGGGAGGGGTTGGGTAGAAAGCGAGGAGTGGGCTATTGGGACAAAGGCAGGTTTAGGGGCAGATGACTCTGCGGCCGCACAACAAGATGAAAAGAGTACTGAGCATACAGCAAAATGAGATGTACAAAAAGGGAGAGGAGGGGGAAGGTAGGGGGAGGAGGGGGGAGGAGGGGGGGGGAGGAGGGGAAGAGGGGGTGGAGGGAGGGAGGGAGGGGAGGGGGAGAGAGAGAGAGAGAGAGAGAGAGAGAGAGAGAGAGAGAGAGAGAGAGTGCGCACTGGGAAGGGGGAGAAAAGTCAGCGGAGGTTTAGGCCAGGGTGATTACAAGAGCATAGGAAGTGCTAGAGCGACAATTCCCGCCCACGTAGTTTAGAAAATCCTGTGCTAGAAGGGTGTACCCAAATAGCTCAAGTAATGAAAAAGCAGTTGAAGTGATTTCTGTTGCAGTGTGCAGCATTTTATGCACCTGGATGGCCAAGTTTGCGGTTTGGCACAGTTTGGTGGTGATCAATCATGTGAGCAGACAGTTCGTTGTTTGTCATGCCCACATAGAATGCTGTACAGTAGCTGCAGTATAGCTGATATAAATCATGATTGCTTTGACATGTGGCCCTGCCTGTCATTGGATGGGAAACATCTGTGACTGGATTGTGGTAGGAATTGGTGGGTGAGTATGGGGCAGGTCTTGCAGCTGGGCCTATCACAAGGGAATGACAAAATGAGGTGGAGAACTGGGAGCAGGATTTGAATAGTGATGCACAATGACATTCTGTACGTTGGCTGGGTGTAGACCACTACTGTGAGGAATGTGAGTAGGATTCTATGTAGGATATTATTCCCAGTTTTCTCCCTGATGAAAAAATTCCCGGGTCTTTCCCAGATCTCCCAGATCGTATACACCATGCCATGTGCTACCACCGAGTTTTACCCTCTCCCTGCTGTTGTAATGATCAACACTAACAGAAACATAAAAACTATACTATATACTCATCTCTATGGAACACTGATGCTGGTACATTTACTGTATGCACATATTGTGATTCAGTTTATTTACTATTAATCTATTCCTTCTGGTATCTCCTCTTGTCATCTATCCTTCTTTGTTCCAAAATCACACAATGGAAAGCCATGCATGTTGTCGTTATTTCTCATGGCTACAAACATAGATATGCCATTAAAATCAGCTTATGTGACTTGCCAAAAAGAGGATACAGTCCTTTTACATGCGTCAACCTCTCATATTACTGAACTGTGGGGAGCACCACATTAATTTCCAAACTGAAAGTTAACACTTACATAACACTCTTTTTCATATTTATCTATTGTGGGGGCACTGATGTTTCTCTTGAAAGTCATACACAGTGGTGTGTCTCATTTATTCCTCAGCTATGCTACTTATCCCACATTCAAACATGCATCACTAAAGTGCCCTGAAATAAGAAATGTCCTACCCACTATCCTTCCCATCCCTCCCACAGTGGTATTCCGCCGTCCACCGAACCTGCACAATATACTCGTCCATCCTTACACAACCCCTACTCCAAATCCCTTACCTCATGGCTCATACCCCTGTAATAGACCTAGATACAAGACCTGTCCCATACATCCTCCCACCACCATCTACTCCAGTCCGGACACTAACATCACCTATCCCATCAAAGGCAGGTCTACCTGTGAAATGGTCTACAAGCTAAGATGCAACCACTGTGCTGCATTCTATGTAGGCATGACAACCAACAAGCTGTCTGTCCGCATGAATGGCCACTGACAAACTGGGGCCAAGAAACAAGTGGAACACCCTGCTGTTGAACATGCTGCGAAACATGATATCCTTCATTTCAATGACTGCTTCACAGCCTGTGCCATATGGATCCTTCGCACCAACAACAGCTTTTCTGAGCTGCGCAGATGGGAACTTTCCCTGCAATACATCCTATATTCCCGTAACCCTCTTCGCCTCAACCTTCGTTAGTTGCTGTCCTCATCCATCAAGCCACTTCCCTGCTCCAATTCCAGCACTACACACCATCATTCCACCACCACCCCAGTCTTTTTTTTATTTTTTTATTTCATTTTTTTTATTTATTTCTCTCTATTTCTTTCCTTTTCCACTACTACCCTCCCCTGCCCGCCGCCCAACCTGCAGCACTTCACTGTCCACCATCCCGACCATTCTATCCCTCCCCCTCCCTGCCTCAGCTCCCCCCTTTCTCCCACCCAGTCACCACTCCCATCATGCACTGGTGCTGCTGCTCGCAGTGTGGTTTCAATTGGATGAGACTGCAGTCATGTGTGTGAGTTGTGTTTGTGTTAGTGTGTGTGTCTGAGTGTGTGTGTGTGTGTGTAGTGTGTGTGTGTAGTGTGTGTGTCTATTGTTAACAAAGGCCATTGGCCAAAAGCTTTAAGTGTGAAAATCTTTTTGTTGTGCATAGCTGCAACTCAGCATCTCCGCTATATGGTGAGTAGCAACTTTTCTTCTCATAATATCGTACATGAAGTCCAACTCTCTCTTTATTACAATATCCAAATGCTTTAGAATTTTAACTTTAAAACTTAAAAGAATTATTCACGTCTATTACAGTCAATCTACTTTTATTCATATTTTCCAATTATGGGCATGACAGTATTCAGTACCAAGAAAGTATGAATAATAATGGCTTCAGTCACATTTTTTTCATGCTTTACTGAATCACATGATAAATTTCGGACCTTGTGAGTCCATAATAAGGTGCTAACTATTTTAATGCATTATTTACTTCTGCTCTTGAGTGAGGCTATCTGAAACATGAGTTCCTGTTGTGAGAAGGTTAGATGTTAGGCTTTGTAATTTCTGAATGAATCTGTCTATTACATTCATTTCAAATACAGTTTGTATGTACGTAGTAAATGACAATGAAAATTTAAATCAAGCCAAGAAGTGTGATTAGATAGTCCAACAGCTGGCCTAATTGGTTGCAAAAAGTGTGAAATCTGGGTTCAAATCTTGGTCTGGCACAAACTTTCAATGGTCATGACATATTTCTTGCATTGCAGGTTCAGTGTTTCTGACTGGTTTTCACTTATATCATTTCATTTTATTGCATATTCTTTGATTTCAACATGTACCCATTAATTTCATTTCAGTGAGCTGATCCTCCGGGATGTATAACATGTCATAAAGCATGAATACATAACACATATTTATAAGAAAACAGATTTAGATTAATAATAATTTTTTTTAAAAAAAAGAAAAGTCTTGATTATATTATATTATATTATATTATATTAGAATAAATTACTGGATCAGCTTCGTAGTCATCTACACATATAAAGTGCTTGGAGGAGGATGCCTTGTACCACTACTAGCTTTACAGTTCCACTCTCAAATGGAGTATGCGAAAAACATCTGCCTATATACTTCCAAACAAGCCTTAATTTCACCCATCTTGTTTTTAAGTCCTTATGTTAAATGTACATTGGCAGCAGTAGAATCGTTCTGCAGTCAGCCGCAAATGATAATTAAATTTCTAAGTAACATGAATTGTTTCAATGTCTTATATTAATCCAACCTGGAAGGGATCCCAAACACTTCAATGGCACTCTAGAATGGGTCACAGTAGTATTCTACATGTGGTCTCCATTATACAAGAGCTTCACTTTCCCAGAATTCTCCCACAAAACTGAAGTTGATTGTTCACCTTCGCTTCTACCAACCTTACATAATTGTTCCATCTCATATTCCTTTCACAGTGTTATGGCTAGATATTAATTGACCTGACTGTGGCAAGCAGCACACCACTAATACTCAATTTTAACATTAAAGGTTTATTTTATCTACTCATCTGTCTTAACTTACAACCCCCCCCCCCTTTCTTGTTGTAGTATGCAGCCATTCATCACATCCAACAGAAATTTTGTTTCAGTCATCCTGTGGCTTCCTACAGTCTCACGACAATGACACTTTCTGCACACTTCAGCATCATCAGCAAACAGGTGCAGATTCCTGCTCACTCTATCTGTCATATTGTTTATGTGTATGGAGAACAGGAGTGGTTCCATCAAACTTTCCTGTGGCATTCTTGACAATACTCATCTCTGATGAACGCTCACCATCCAGGACAGTGGACTGTGTTCTATTATTAAAGAAATCTTTGAGCCACTCTCATATCTGGGAACCTCTTCCATATGTGTGGACCTTGGTTACTGGTCTACAGAGGGGCAATGTGTCAAACGCTTTCTAGAAATCTAGGAATAAGTGTTCTTCATCCACAGTTAGTGGATACTGTATGAGAAAAGGACAAGCTGAGTTTCGCAAATGCAATGCTTTCTAATCCATGTCAGTTTGTGGACAGAAGCTTTCCTGTCTCAAGGAAATTTATTGTATTCAAAATTAGAATACGGTCAAGAGTCCTGAAAAAACCCATTGTTGCAAATATTGGTCTGAAATTTTGTGGCTCCTTTCTTCTATCAATCGTATATACATGACCTGCGCTATTTTCCAGTCACTTCACACTTTGTGCCAGTTGACAGATTCACAATAAATGCCAGCTACACAAAGGGTCGGTGCCAAAGAGTACACTCTATAAAAACTGAACTGGTATTCCATCCGGACTTGGCGACTTATTTGTTTTCTAACCCTCCTAGTTGCTTCTCAGTGCCAGAAATACCTATTTCTATGTTCTCCACATGGGAGTCTGTGTGATTGTCAAATGGTGATATGACTGTATGACCCACTGGTATGAATGATTTTTTTTTTTAAAAACTGAAATTTAGAACTTCAGCTTTCCTTATATTGCCTTCTTCTGTCACACCAGACTGGTTGATGAGCGACTGGATAGAAACCTTTGGCCCACTTCATGATTTTTGTGTGTGTGTGTGTGTGTGTTTGTGTGTGTGTGTGTGTGTGTGTGTGTGTGTGTGCTGTTGACGAAGGCCAATGGCCTAAAGCTTTAATTGTGAAAGTCTTTTTGTTGTGTCTATCTGCGACTCAGCATCTCCGCTATATGGTGAGGAGTAACTTTCCTTTTCGTAATATTGTTACATTCCATCCTGGATTTTCCATTGTTTGAATCAGAACTTTTGTGGGTTCTCGGCAAGATCTTCCACTACGAAATGAGGGTGGAAATTATTGTATAATTTGCACATTTTTTTATCATCAGATCTATTAATTACAGCAGGAACAAGCAGATATATAGTCAGTGCATAAGGATGTACTGACATATACGTTCTATACATACTGCCATACATAAGTATATTTCAACTAGAAATCTAATGTCAGTACTGTAATCATGAGATCTGATGATGGCTGCAAAGCTGAAACCAGAAATCTGTTTTAATAAACAAACGGTGTCATTTTAGGGGGGGGGGGGGGGGGGGGGGGGGACTACATGAATGCCCCTTACACAGAACCTAAGTGAACTGGTCCTCACCAATGTGGAATATGTAAATCTAATTCAACTGATTTTTCTGTGTTCTAAAAAATAAAGGCCTTAAAAGCGAGAAAAAAATCATCATCAACTTACAGTGGGTAGCAGGTGGCTGACCGCTCGCCATCAACCCATCACACAACTGTATAACTTTGGGAACACTTATTATACTTTTTGAATGATGCTTTTCATACGAAAGATGCACCAGAAAATAAAATATTCTCGGAATGAGATCTTCTGCCAACCTGGAGGACACAAAAAGAGAATAACAGTTGTATGTTACTTATACTTGTAATTATACACTTGAAAACACAAAAACTACAGTAGACATCAGTGAGGAAAAGTTTAACAAGAAAATATGAATCCTCGTGTGGCAAACTTTGTTTTGGAAAAATTCAATAAATGTGGAGCAAGAAAACTTGGCTCTCTTCTTTAAGGGGAGGACTTTAGAAGGTGCAGCGAATAGGGAATAAGGTAATAGGTGTGATGGCAACCGAGAGGTGCCAGAAATGAGGTTTCACAGAACCTAGCAATTCACTCCATCATTTCTTAAGAAGTAAGCAGTGTTCCAAGTTCTCAAGGTATTGCATCCCTCAAAATCTTTTTGTTAATTTTCCCACTACTATCATCACATTTCAGGACATGGAAACTGACAATGGTGTGCTGGCCCCATGCAGCCACACAGCAGAGAACGATACATCAGTCGGTTGGTACTGATGCGCCCGACAGGGCCTGTGAATGGAGTTTGTATTTACATTTTACCATCACATTTGCTGTGTACCAATGATTACATCTGGTTTTTGAAAAAAATTGCGTTCTGCCTTACCAAAAAGGTGATTGGCATGTTATAGACTTGTCTTTATTTTGGACACAATCATATTTGTAATAAGATAAAAATCATTACTGGTTTCATCTATATATTTTTGTGTTCTTTGGTTCCCTGGTTATGTTCTTAGATTTAGTATGAAAACACTTTCTTTACCAAATGAAACCTATCTACATCTACATACATACTCTGCAATCCACCATAAGGTGCGTGGCGGAGGGTACCTCGTACCACAACTAGCATCTTCTCTCCGTGTTCCACTCCCAAACGGAACGAGGGAAAAATGACTGCCTATATGCCTCTGTACGAGCCCTAATCTCTCTTATCTTATCTTTGTGGTCTTTCCGCGAAGTGTAAGTTGGCGGCAGTAAAATTTTACTGCAGTCAGCCTCAAATGCTGGTTCTCTAAATTTCCTCAGTCGCTATTCACGAAAGGAACGCCTCCTTTCCTCTAGAGACTCCCACCCGAGTTCCTGAAGCATTTCCGTAACACTTGCGTGATGATCAAACCGACCAGTAACAAATCTAGCAGCCCGCCTCTGAATTGCTTCTATGTCCTCCCTCAATCCGACCTGATAGGGATCCCAAACACTCGAGCAGTACTCAAGAATAGGTCGTATTGGTGTTTTATAAGTGGTCTCCTTCACAGATGAACCACATCTTCCCAAAATTCTACCAATGAACCGAAGACGACTATCCGCCTTCCCCACAACTGCCATTACATGCTTGTCTCACTTCATATCGCTCTGCAATGTTATGCCCAAATATTTAATCGACGTGACTGTGTCAAGTGCTACACTACTAATGGAGTATTAAAACATTACAGGATTCTTTTTCCTATTCATCTGCATTAATTTACATTTATCTATATTTAGAGTTAGCTGCCATTCTTTACACCAATCACAAATTCTGTCCAAGTCATCTTGTATCCTCCTACAGTCACTCAACAATGACACCTTCCCGTACACCACAGCATCATCAGGAAACAGCCGCACATAGCTATCCACCCTATCCAAAAGATCATTTATGTAGATAGAAAACAACAGCGGACCTACCACATTTCCCTGGGGCACTCCAGATGATACCCTCACCTCCGATGAACACTCACCATCGAGGACAACGTACTGGGTTCTATTACTTAAGAAGTCTTCGAGCCACTCACATACTTGGGAACCAATCCCATATGCTCATACCTTAGTCAGGAGTAGTATGAAGTACTGGTATAAAATATGCATATTATGACTTTAACTATAAATAAATTAGAAACACAATAGGTACAAAAAATTATGGATTTTAAGTTTGTAACTGAGATTTTTCTTATAAGTCTGCTACATTTTACAATCTGAAGATGGCTGTAACTGGTAATTAAAGTTATTATACTCAAAATGTGACTGTGTTTAAAATGAAAAGAAGTGTACAAATGTCTGTTTTATTTTGGACACATGATTCAAATGACTTTACAATAGTTCAGTGCTATGGATATATAGTTCATTTCACTAGCTCTTTTTTGGCAAAACTATATTTGTAAGTAAAACAACTGGTTTGCAACCAATAATCAATGCAGATCAAGATGAATATCCCTTGTAATGGCACAGAGCTAGCATTGAAATTCAAGGAAATTTTGTTTTTGTTATGTTGGCACATATTATACAATAATGTAGCATTTTGTTCAGAAATGAGAAACATCATTACCATCTCTCACAACATGGTATTCCACCATCTATCCATCTACATTGTATTCCATCACCCATCCAATCTACAAATCATCCTGATCCACCCTTATGTCATGCCTTCTCCCAAACCTTAGTAACATAGGGCATATTCGTGTGAAAGATCCAGGTGCAATATCTGTTCTATTCAGTACTTCTCACTGAGGTTATCCTGCTTCATTCCCATTACAGGTATCTCCTATGTCATAAGAGGCAGTATCATCTGTTAAAGCAGTCGTGCTGTATACCAATTACAGAGTAACTTTTGCACAGCATTTTACGTGGGCACGACTACCAACCAGCTGTTCACAGGAATGAATGCCTCTGCCAAAGTATGGCCAACGTCCAAGTGATCACCCAGTGGTGGAACAGACTGCTGAGCTTAATTTTTTTCACTTTAATGGCTGCTTTACAACCTGGACCAGTTGGATACCAACACTCCAATATCAGATTCTTTGAATCTTACAACGCATGCTTTTATCCCAAAGTCCTCCTGCTGCAGCCCCTGTTATCTATCCCCTGCCTCACAGCCAAGTACTCCTCTGGCCTAAAGCCCCCTACTTCACTAGATTAATCAACACTCACAATCACACTTTTCCCTCCTCGGTGTACCTCTTCCACTGCTCTTCTCTAGCCCCTCCCCTCACCATCCCCCAAACACATTCATATACTTGACTGTGCGCCACACAGCTTCCCCTGCATGCGCCAGAGATGACTGCTCTGTGACGTAACATTCCTGTTCCAGTTCCTCGGTATATCTTCTTCCCCGCAATCAGCCACTCTTACCTCTCTCTGCCTCCATCTCTCCCTTACCCTCCTCACCCCCCTTGACTTACCCCATCCGACACAACCTGTCACTCCAGTCTGACTGCAACTGTAACACAATGTATCTGACTGAGAAAATGTAACTTTGTTACATTTGATAATCATGGAATATGTACATAATGTGACAATTTGGGGGAAAATGAAGAACTACTAAATACTTGGCAGAGAGTAACTGAAGAAACAGGCAAGGAAATAACTTTAACGAAAAATTAGGTAGTGAAAATCACCAGGGAAAATGAAAAAATTATGGATGTAAGTTGTAATGGAAAAATTATTAAAGAGTTAGATGCTTTCAAATATCTACGAAGCAAGTTATAACTAAGAAAAATTGTTCAGAATTTTATTATTTTGAACTGGATATGATTAGAAACTGGAAAATTCCTGCCAAAACAAAGATCATAATATACAATGACCTACAGATCAGAACATTGATCTTGGACATAGAAAGATATGAGCAGAATATTACTGACAGAGATGCACTTCCTATGAGGGATGCTGAGTAAGACAAAAAGGGACAGGACAGGGAAAGAAACAATATGAAACACCCTTCAGATCAATCCCCTCAAGAAACTATAGAGAGCTATAGGCTTAAATAGTTTGGCCACATCAAAAGAATGGAACAAGAAGAACTTCCAAGAAGAGTGCTAAAGTGGACAGAATATGGAAGGAGACTAATTGGAAGATCTTGACAACCTGGAGAGACCTTGTGAAGGATGATGTGAACTGAAGGGTCTGCAATGGAAGGAAATGCTGAATGATACACTGTGGGTGAAAAGAGAAGCCTGGAAGAGGCTCTGTTGTGAACAACCTGCATGTGCACATATGTTTCAGGAAGAAGAAGAAGAAGAAGAAGAAGAAGAAAGGAAAGGCATTTTCTTTTCTTTTTTTAACCTTTCCATTACTATTAAGAAAAAGGGAAGGGGGGAGCAGGAGTAGAAGATTAATTTTTAACATCCCATTGAGACAGATCACAAGCTTGGATTAGGGGAAAGATGGAATAGGAAAGTGGCCATGCCCTTTTGAAGGAACCATCCAGCACTTGCCTCAAGCAATGTAGGGAAATCACAAAAACCTAAATCAGGATGGCAGGGCATGGGCTGTTGAATGCAAGTCCAGTGTGCTAACCACTGTGCTACCCTGCTCATTGCCCCCCTCTACCCCACTGTGCTACTCCACTTGGGTGGCTTCTTTTCTTTTCTTCCTTTAAAAAAAAAAAAAAAAAATGCGAGAGAGAGAGAGAGAGAGAGAGAGAGAGAGAGAGAGAGAGAGAGAGAGAGAGAGAGAGAGAAGAAAAGAAAAGAAAAGAAAAGAAAAGAAAAGAAAAGAAAGAAAAAGAAAAAACAATCAGCTCAGCTACATTTTCATTCTTGTGGGTGTTACTGTTAACTGCTCAACACTTCAGCTATATGGTGAGTGGTTGTTTTTAACCTTTCAATTATTTTTATATGGATTTATTTGTTATCATCTTTTCTTAACAGACAAGTATGTACCAATGACAGTGGTACTTATCCAGGGTGTATACGGGGAGAAGGAAAAAAAATTCCTGGACTATTCCCGGATAACCCGTTTAAAAAATATGCTTTTGCCCAGGCGAAAATACACTTTTTCCGAGCTAAGTGACGGTAGGTTTTCCATAGATTTTCCCTCGGAACTGTAAAAATTATCTATCCTTTGAATGGTTAACGTTTTATACGCTCGCATAGAACTTCCCAGAAGAAAAAAAAAAGTAAAGACGGGGGAGAAAAGTTTTTGGAAAGACTTTTAATGAAAAAAAGGGAGAGAAGTTTTGGAAAGACCTTTGATTTACAGCAACATATACGCTGCATATTTTCGTATTAGGAAAGTATAAATTCGAACTGCACCAAACATAGCTCATTAGTTTCCGGAGCGTTGAAACCGAGCTTGCGATGTCCTTTTGTAAGCCAATTATATCTTATGCCACATGAAAACGCCAGCTGATGACAGCAGATATACAGAGCATAGGAAACGTGTTATTGTCAGCCAATAACAAGATCACTGGTTACATAGTGCAAACACACAAAGAGGAAAAGTTAACAGTTTACATTAATATACATAATATAGCTACAAGAAAAGCTAAGCTTTCACATATAATATTGGTTTTAAGATTAACAAGCTACAACAGAAGCTAAGCTTTCACATGTAATATTGATCTTTTTTTGCGTGTGTTATACTTTAAGATACATCATACAAATGTGCCAGAAAATTTAAAATTATGACATACATGTCTGGGCTCAAAATTCTTTTAAGTGGCTGGTCCTCAAAGGGTTCAGTTTTAAACGCTCTGTGATTTAGAAATTAATCCCACTTTCTCACACATAACATAATTCATCTTGTGTAAAAAGAAATTTACTTTGAAAGTAACGCTTTTTGAACCACCTTTCACAATACCACAATACTATCCAGAGACTGTTATAAATAGGTTCGATTTACCAATTGCCAGAGAGCGCCAGAAAATAGGCATTACTGTCCATACGTAGTTGCAGTGGTGCAGGAAGCCCGCAGGTTCATATGTATAAAGCATTAAGAGAGCTTACATTACACCAGAAAAGAAACAGGGCATCAGAGGATACTCCCAAGAGCATTGGAATTTCGTAAACCATACTAAAATGTATAATTCGGCTTGAAGTGCACATTGTTTTTTTCGAGATCCACAATGAAATAGGTCCCATCTGATATTAAGCTTTTCAGTGTGGTTTTTGGGATGTAAATTTTCTTGGAGTACCAGTACTCTACGATCCCATTTTTGGTTCTTTATTGTAGCATAATGCCATACATGGCAGAAGATGATAACATGCACCTGAAATTCAGTGAACAGTTGGAACTAGCCAATACTGTGGAATGAAACACTTTGTTTCAAATAAAATTATTGCCTCAGCAGAAAGATTAATAAAGGCAAATTTCTTTAGAAAACTTGCAAAAATAACTTCATTGTTCTGCAAGACAATTAATGCTTGACTGCTAATAACTTGGAAATACAATAAAATCAGAAAACTGAAACTAATAATACATATTTGCGCTCCGTACTTATGTGAATGTATTTTAATTCACTTGATAGCTCCCGGAAACAGAAATCTGTTTTGTTTTCATTTGACATGGGAGCTGTAAACGAAGAGAAGCAGCGAAATCACTTAATGCAAACACGGGTCACGTGGAGACTAACGCCCTCCCCACTACAACTCTGTGCATGCGCGAATCTGGCAGCTAGGGAGTGAGTGAGAAAAAGTTTTCTCATTTGCATCTGGCTGCTTGCTGCTACTGCTGATACAGCTAACAGCCACACTTCAAGAAGCGGAAAGCGGGAATAGGTACTGCTCATATGCGAGCCAACTGCGCATGTGCATCAGCCCGCTGGCAAGTGGTCAAACAAACCTAATGTGAACAGTTGTGACGTAATGTTCATAGCAAGCAGTTTATTGTTACAAAGAATTACATAGTCTTCTCCCTACGGCCTTTGACATATTTTTGCTATTTGCAGATGCTTGTGCGTGCTCGGAGTTTTGTTGTTGTAAATTGTGCATTTCCTTTGCAACTAAAGTTTTACTTTTTTCTCTCTGGTTTATATTTTATTCTGCAGTATCATTCTCCAGTAGCAGGATACAGTAATATTCTTTGCTAGAGAATCAATTCTTACCAGTAAAATTACAAAAAATTAACTGAAAGCTAAAACAATGAGAAATTCCTGGAATTCCGAAAAATTCCCGGGTTTTTCCCAGTTTTCTCCCGGATGAAAAAATTCCCGGGTTGTTGCCAGATTTCCCAGTTGTCCCGGGTTGTATACACCCTGTTATCACATCCTCTAAGTGGTGACTAGCATTCTCTCTTAATTCATATTGTTATTTTGTATAATTATAACTACTCCTGTCAAGTGTGGTAACTATGTAACAATTATGACAATGACTTGAAACAATAGAAATTGGAATATTTCTTCTATTATTTTCAGTTTACACCACAATAACAAAAGGCAATGAACTGCTAACACAATAAACTAAAACTACAGAAACAGGAACTGAAACTGATGATGCTACTTACGGTATCTGACCTTCTTCAATGAACTCGAATTGCTTCAGAACAAATTCAATGAAAATTTGATCTGAATCAAGTAAGCAATAATTGACCCGTAATTGAACCAACTGGCTTAGCAAAAGAAGAACACGACACTGAAGCTGCACATCACTTGTCACAGTGTATTGCTGAAAAATGAAAGAGAACAAACTTATTTTCAGCAATTTGTACAAAGCATATATAAAGTTAAATACTGTTCAACACAATAACAACTTAGTGCCGTCCATGCTTATATCAGCTAAATTTAATCAGTTAATTTGGGAGAAGCATATATGTCCCATCAGCAGTACAATTTTGTAATTATTCTCTACTGGTTTTGATTGTTACACTCATCTTCAAGGAGAAAACTGTAAGGTACAAAAAAATGTCTGTAGACAAAAAATGTCTGTGGACAAAAAATGTCTGTAGACTATACACAAGCATCATAGAAAATGGAGGAATTAAAAAGATCATTTTTAAACCACAATCCTTACACATCGTACATCAATGGATCAACCATACATTTCAGTAATATGTGAGCCATACAAATGTGTAACATACATAATTGTCATAATAACCTGTCTTAACACAATTCATACAACCACGCTGTGCCTTCACACAATTACACTAGTACACATTTGGTGATAACTACACATTTAATAATTGATACATTGTAACTGTCAAAGGTACAAATGTTATGCGATCCCCAAAGAGATCACGTTGAAACACAGCATGAATGCCTAAACGGTTACAAATGTTCTTTGGTCTATCTGAAGATTACAGCAACAGAAATAACATGGTACCCTTCCTATGAACAACATACATATGTGACCTTTTACAATGTGATATTTTGACTTTAGCATTAGAAAAATTAAAAAGTTATTTATCTGTACTAAACATTGTGACAGAAGTATAGATAAATATATTCTTTTTAATTTCTGTACTACAAGTCAACATACCACATTACAAAAAGTTATATATTTACGTTTTTGTTCAGAGAACAGATGCCATGTTATTTTTGCATTTCTATTGCTGTAACCTTTGACGAGACAAAAGAGCATTTAAGCGACCACACTCTGTATCAATTTAAACTTGATCTCTTTGACAATCACATAATATTTGAATTTTTCGCAATTATGGTATGGCAATCATTAAATGTGGAGTTATCAACAAATGTGCACCACCACAATTGTGCCAAGTTGTGTGGACTGTGTTAAAGACAGACTATTATTACAATTATACATGTTCTACATTTTTCTGACTCACATACTTATAATATTTTAACTGTTTTCTCCTTAAAGATGATTACAACAATTGAAACCAATAGAGAATAAACAAAAAATTGTACAGCTGTTGGCACAAATACATTTTTTCCACATTATTTAACAACTGTAAATCATCACCTATAAAAAGCTATATTAATCTCGGTTATACTGAGCTGCAGTTTAGCTGCCAGTGGTAACAAAAAATTTACTTGATTACAATTTTACTTTTCAAAGAAAATAGTCACCTACATCTGCAGATAGTGAGCCCTATTTAAAATACATTACACCTTGTTATGCAGCTTCACAGTCAACACTGCCATGTAGTTGCCACGTAGCTAACAGAACTTTTCAGTCACCCAATCTAGCTACTCAGATAATTTGTAGAAACAGGCTAATGTTATGTTTTTTTTTTTTCTAATTTTCTTTTAAATTAGTATGGTGTTAGACAACAGCTTACTGAATATCTTCACTAGTACTTAATTGCAGTTTGAACACTAGGCAAGTTTAAATACCCAAGTTTAAATACCCATTACAATTTTGTCGCAGTAGCTGTCATACTCACGCCAAAGACAGGCCTGGTGTAACTCTCAATGCTAGTCTATCCTGCGCAAGCCTCTTCATCTCTGAATAAATACTGCAACCTACATCCATTTGAATTCACAGCTGTATTCATATCTTGGTCTCCCTCTGTCATTTTTAACCCCCACACTTCCCTACAAACTAAACTTATGATTCCTCGGTGTCTCAGAAGGTGTCCTATCAACCGATCCCTTCTTTTAATCAAGTTCTTTTCTCCTCTATTCTATTCAGTAGTTCCTCATTAGTTACGCAATCTATCCACCTAATCTTCAGCATTCCTCTGCAGCACCATATTATATTTCAAAGGCTTCTGTTCTCTTACTGCCTGAACTGCTTATCATCCACATTTCCCTTCCATACAGCGCCACACTTCAGACAAATAACTTCAGATAAGACTTCCTAACACTCAAATTTATATTCAGTGTTAACAAATTCCTCTTATTCAGAAACACTCTCCTTGTTACTGCCAGTCTACATTTTATATACTTTCTACTTTAAACATCATCAGTTATTTTCCTGCCGAAATACCAAAACTTGTCTACTACTATCAATGTGTCATTTCCTAATCTAATTCCATCAACATGGTCTAATTTAACTCAACTACATTCTATTACCCTTTTCTTTACTTTTGTTGGTGTCCATCTTATAATTACTTTTTAAAACACCACTCTTCCAAATCTTTTGCTGTCTCTGACAGAGTTAGGACATCAGTAGCAAACCTCGAAGTTCTTATTTTCCTGAACTTTACTCACCTTTCCACATGTTTCCTTGGTTTCCTTTATGTCTTGTTCAATGCACATTTTGAACAATACTGGGGATAGGTTACAACCCTGTTTCATTTCCTTCTCAATTACTACTTTCCTTTCATGTCCTTTTACTCAGGACTGCAGTCTGGTTTCTGTACAAGTTGTAAGCAATCTTTCAGTTCCTATTATTTTATCCATGCTGCCTTCAAAATTTCTAAGAGTGTAGTCCAGTCCACATTGTGAAAAGCTTAATCTAAATCTACAAATGTAGTTTTCCCTGTCTTCAACCTGTCTTCTGAAAGTCAGTATTGCCTTGTGTGTCCCCACATTTACCCAGAAGCCAAACTGATCAATCCCTAGAACAGCTTTTACCAGTTTTTCCCCCCATTCTTCTGTAAATAATTCATGCCAATAATTTGGAACTATGGCTAATTAAACTGATGGTTTGGTAGTATTCACGCCTGTCAGCACCTGCTTTCTTTAGAATTGTAATTATTACAGTCTTCTTGAAGTCTGAGCGTATTTCACTTGTCTCATATATCTTGCACATTAGGTGGAATAGTTTTGTCATGGCTGGGTCTCCTAAGGTTATAAGTAATTCTGGGGGAATGTCATCCACTCCAGGGGCCTTGCTTCAACTTAGGTTTTTCAGTACTCAGTCAAATTCTCATTGCAGTATCATATCTCCCAGCCTGACTTTAGCTACTCCCTCTTCTCTTCCATAACATTGTCCTCACATTTTTTTTCTTTTATATGAACCCTCCGATACTCATTCCACCTTCCAGCATCCATTTATTTGCTTAGTACTGGCTTGGCTTCTGAACTCTTGATATTCATAAATCCACTTCTCTTTTCTCCAGAGGTCTCTTTAACTTACTCATAGTCATGGATTTTTCTACAGCCTTGCATTTGTCCTCCAGCCTTCCTATTCAGCCATTTTGCACCATTTTCCTATCACATTTTTCAGACATAAGTCTTCCCTTACACCTACCTTTATACCCAGATGTTATCATCTACTTCCTTCTTTTGACCTTTCAAAGGTACCCATTCATCTCCTATTGTTTCAGTCAAATGTTGCCTAATGTTCCCTCTGAAACTTTCAACAATCACTGGAACTTTCAGTTCCCTATCCCTTTGAAATTTCTTTTGTTTCAACCTGCAGTTCATAATCAATAAATTATTGTCAGAATACACATCAGCATGTGGAAATGACTTACAGTTCAAAACCTGGTCTTGAAATTTCTGTGTTACCATTATGTTATCAACCTGATACTTTCTAGTGCCTCCAATCTCTTTCATGTATACAAAATCTTCTTACATGACTATTAAACCAAATCTTAGCTATGATTAAACTATGCACTGTGCAAAATTATGCTAGGTGTTTTCTATTTCATCCCTTTCCCCCAGACCGTGTTCTCCTACTAATTTCTAGTCACATATCACAATTAAATTTTCTTTCTCTTAACTATATGATTACTTTCCTTTATTTCATCACACATTCTTTCAATCTCTTCACCATCTGGGGAGATAGCTGTCATATAAAATTGTACTATTGTGCCGGCCGGTGTGGCTGAGCGGTTCTAGGCGTTTCAGTCTGGAACTGTGCGACCACTACGGTCACAGGTTCGAATCCTGCCACGGGCATGGATGTGTGTGATGTCCTTAGGTTAGTTAGGTTTAAGTAGTTCTAAGCTCTAGGGGACTGATGACCTCAGATGTTAAGTCCCATAGTGCTCAGAGCCATTTGAACCTTTTTTGTACTATTGTTGTGGGTATTGGTTTCATACCTACCTTGGCTATGATAATGCAATCACTATACTGTTCATACAAGCTTTTCTGCATTTTTATTTTCTTTTTCATTATTACGCCTACTCCTGCATTACCCCTGATGATTTTGTAGTTATAGCCCAGAACTCACCTGACAAGAAGTCCCGTTCTTCCTGCCACTGCACTTCCCTAATTCCCACTATACTTAACTTCAACCTACCCATTTCCCTTTTTAAATTATTTAACCTTCCTGCTTTATTAAGGGATCTAATATTCCACAGTCCACCCCATGCAATCCCTGTTTTATTTTTCCTTGTTATGACGTCTACTTCTTTAGTCCCCACCCTGAAATCTGAATGAGAGACTATTTTATTATCATAATATTTTACCCAAGAGATGCCCCCATCATTAAGCCACAGAGTAGAGTTGCATGCACTCGAAGGAAAAAAATAACAGCTTACAGTTAACTATTCACAATAACAGCACAGGAAGGATATGTTGGCTAATGTTAAAAGGCCAGAACACTCAATCATGCAGACTGGTGACCTCCTTTAGGAACAATGTGTTAGTCTGGCATCTCCACAGACAACCACCTGTTGTGTGAACACCTAGAGTACAAAAACGATCTACATCGCTGAGACACCCAAGCCGCCCCACCTCAGCAAGGTCCACAGTTCATTGGGGGGGAGGGGGGGGGGTCAACATTCACAATTTTATACTGCAACATAGTCACATTAGGTTTATTGTAATACAATGAAGTGAATTTGTTTCTGTTTCATTTGCAGTTTAGAAGATTGTGAAAACACATCATAGTTTTTCTCAATTGTGCTGATCTCCTCATTGTATTGGGCAATGGACAGAAATTTCTAGAAGATGGAAGCCATGTTCTCAAGAGTATTACTGCAATTTATTGTCATAATTACACAAAATGGACTGCAAAAACATTGTAATCTACATTACTATATAAAAACAAGACATTGTTTAACATTTTTACCAAAAATATGGAAAAGTACTTGACTGATTTCTTTAAAATTTTCTACATGATACTATGATACTCTAATAAACACTGAGACAGACACAGACTATAGATTTTTTAATATTTATAATATATAAATATATATATAAAGGGAAAAAGTTGTTACCAAAGGTTTTGAAAAGTTATTGAGTGATTTACTTCAAAATTGTACATGATACTCTAATGAATATTTCAAAGCACACAGGCTGTATATTTTAATATATACAGGGTGGAGGAAAATTGTGTCATGAAATTTTAACCCTGGATAGCTGATGCCAGTAGGAACCAAAATTACTAATGTTGTGTAGGTCGATAACACAAAATTTTTAAGCTACACAAGCTTGGCGCCATGCACTCCGATTGGCCACGGGATTGCTCTGTTTCTGGATGCTCTGGACAATGCATGACCATGAACGATTTGCCTGTTGGAGATAATGATGTATCCAAGGCAGCTCGCATGCTCAGTGGTAGCGCGCCAGCCTTCCACTCTGGGGAGGCTGGAGGCGAATCCGCCTGGGTTCCGAAACATCCATTGTAGTTTCATGATATGGCGTACAGGGGACAAACTCATCAACAGCTGTTAGTTTGCATACAATAAGTCTTTCACAAATTGTGTTGGCCCTGAAAAGGGCCTTTTATTATAGCTAGGATATTGTTTACTTAAAGCAGTTGCTTGAACTGGCGACCCTCTGACGCGACACAAGCTTGGTAACACCGAATGGTGTTTTGCCGAACCCTTTCAAAGATTCCTGACATTGCCTTGATGTGATTGGCGGCATGTTGAATGCAATTCATTAAATCCTCTTCGTTTCTAGGTGGTCCGTGTCTGGGTGGGTGAACTAGAAGCTTGGAGAATCCCCACAGAAATAAGTCTGGTGGCGTGAGGTCTGGTGATTGCGGGGGCCATGTCCTACGAGCACCTCTGACATTTACCCAGCCATCGACGAGTTCACTTAAATATCTGTGCACAGCACGACTGTTGTGTGTGGGCGCCCCATCATGCTGCAATCATATGCGTAGTCTTATGCCCAGCGGAACATCTTCCAGCAGGCCGGGTAGAGTTTCTTGCAAAAAGTGAAGATAAGTTGAGGAGATAGATGGACCAGCCCAATCAGATGGTCACCCACAATCCCTGCCCAAATGTTGAGCGAAAATCGTTCCTGATGTCTGTGGACGTACGTTAGATGAGGATTTCCCCTTGCCCAGTAATAAACATTTCGAGTGTTGTAAAGGTCATCCCCATGGAATGTGCACTCATTGGTAAAGAACACAATGGCGGGGAAGTCGGGATCTTGTGCAACATGTCACAAAAACCACTGGCAAAATCCTAGCCTGTGTTCATAGTCCACCACAGGATTTAGGTTTTGGACAAGGCGGAAGCTAAATGGATGCTGGCTGCCACCCCTCAAAACCTCCCAGACTAAGCGTGAGTGACCGCCATATCGTGCTCAACTGCTCGAGTACTTGTCGTAGATGCTTCCTTGAAGTGCTCGAGAACAGTCTCCTCAAAAGCAGCATCTCGTAGTGTTCAAGGTCTTGCAGCATCACCATGATATCCTACTAATGAGCCTGTTTCAACAAGTCACAGGTGAATTGCTGTAAAGGTTTTTGGGTGTGGATGGCGTCTTGCTGGGTACCGTTCCTCATACAACCTTTGAGCTTCATGTGCATTACCGTTGCCTAGTCCAACAACAAAAACCATATCTCATTGTTCTTCAAATGAATACGGTGCCGCCTTGCTTACTGTATGACTAAATCGCAGGTTACATGTGTGTGTGTGTGCGCTCCAAAGTGAAGCTTACATGTGAATGCCTCTGACGTGAGGTGGAGACAAACAGCAAGACCTATTCGACACATGTGCTTATCATGTTGGGGCATTGACGGGGCAAGAGACATTTGTATGTGTGAACTGACAACCATAGCACTGCCCATCAACCGACAAATGGCAACAGGGCAACCCCATGACCAATCAGAGTGTGTGGCACCAAGTCTCTCTAGCTTAAAAATGGTGCGCTGTTGACCAACACAACATTAGTAATTTTGGTTCCTACTGGCATCAGCTATCCACGTTAAAAATTTTGTGACACAATTTTTCTCCACCCTGTATAATATGTAACTATATGAAACACATACTATAAAACAAAAAAGACACATCACAAAGGAATTATCTGAATGTGATGGAACAACCAAAGGGATCCTGCAATGAACTGGTACCCCAGACAATCACTTGTCAGGTTGTATTGCAGGCGACAGTCAGGTGATACACTAGTGCCATCTGAGGCATCTCCAGACACGTCTTTAGCCTGGAATCTCATGGACTGGAGTAGGACTGTCTTCAGTGATGAATTCTGATTCAAAATTAGCCCCAAAAACCAGCAAAGATGTGTCTGGAGGTGGGATAGGACGAGGAGAGGAAGACATCTTATTAGCAAACAATGAAAACTCCAAATAGGGATATCACCACTGTAGGAAAAGATAGGTTGCTTCTTACCGTATAGATGACATGTTAAGTTGCAGACAGGCACAATTAAAAGGCACTAACACATAAGCTTTCAGCCACAGACAGCAGCTCTGACCTGAATGCCACTGATCCGAGCTGCCAGAGCTGGCAGTCATAGGTTCACTTTTGATATTTCATTAACAATAGTATAAGACAAGATGAATAATAAAATTTTTTTGACTATTATGGTAATTCTTACCTTCAGTGCCTTGATTACCATTGGCTCAAACAAGCGGATGTAAGCAGCCAGTGAATCCTTGTCAGAACCCCTCGTGAAATTTTTCTGTAGGAATGGAGCTTTCCGGTCATTTCTCCTCCTCATATAATTCATCCACCTAAATTTCAAAGGTTTATCACTGTCACATATTTATCAACAAAACACACACTATGTCTGCTAAGATACTGACAGGTTATCATAAAGGAATTATTTTTATACATGTATCTCTGTAGTACAACACAGGAAATTCAAATGAAAACTTACTTGTGAACAGGTTATTGCTCACAAATTACAAAGACCACTACACAAAAACACAGGAATGTGCATCGGGAAAAACAATTCATGAGATCACAGAGAAGATAGTGTGATGCATTATAAATGTAATTTAATGATTGTGTCACTATGAAATAAGGCCACTTCTGTTTATTACCAGAAGAAAACATAGCCCAGACAAGCAGCTAGACAATTAATTTAATAGTCATGCTTTCTTCAAATGGTGAAGCTCTAGGAGTGGTCACTGTCTGATACGCAAGAAAGTTGGTACAATGAATGAGCAATGTGATTCACTGAGATCGAGATAGAAGATGCTCGGTCACCATGTGAGGTGGACAAATGCCCTTGAACTTTCCTAACAATTATTAGTGAGCTCCTGGGTATTCTGCGAAGGTACTGTTTTGATTTTATGCACAATATTTCAATGGCCAATCCAGTCATCTTCCCCAGTGCTGAGAGTTTTGCTGTTATGTGCACTCGCAGCACTTTAAAAAGATGGCTGGGTCGGTGTTCGAAATATTGTTCATAAAATGGAAACAACAACTTTGCAGAGCACCCAGAAACACACTAGTAATCATGCATGCCAAGAAAACTTGAGGGATCATATCCTAACTTCTTTGTAAAGATCTTTTCAAAGAAAAGCAGAGGAATGTAACTCAGGAGATGCCTCAGCCAAGGATAATCATTAACTCTTTTCCACAACACATCAGAGCAAGCAGGGAAAATGTAAATACTATACAGAAGCCTAGCGAATGGAGACAGAACAAGACACACAGCATTAAGCCACACTGCCTGCACTCTGCTCTCTAGTGAAACTGGGTTTTAAGTACCTAAGCCTCAGCCATACATCATGGGTAGTAGATGGAACAGGTCTGCTCCAGTTTTACAAGGTGTTTGTGCAATCCTGCCTCAATTATAGTTGCACGGTTTACAGCTAAGTTTGCCATGAGGGGATTCAGCTGGTGATAGGAACATACAGGACAAGTCTGATTCCCAGTCTCTACGCTGAGGCTGGTGAACCACCACTCGTAATCCAGTGGCAGATCCATATGGTGCACCGTGTATGCCACCTACTGTCCACCTCATTATCTCCAGCATTCCATACTGTTGCTTGCTGCCCAATGGAATGATTATTTAGAAATAGGTGGGAACGGAATGAAGCCATTTGGGATTCGTGTGTGGCAGGACTTAGTAGCTCTTAATGTGGACCATATTTCTGAGCTTCATCAAGGCTGGAGTCATTTGCCACACGGTTGATAAAAGGATCCAAAATTATTTTACATTTATCAGCATAAAAAAGGAATTTTACTCCGTGCTGTGTTTTTAAATCAATGTTTTACACAATTTTATCCTAGCACTGTGGCTGTGTGGTTGTCTACACAGATGGGTCTGCCCAGGTAAATGCATCAGCTGTGCTGTGGTGTTTCCAGAATGTGTTATGAAGATTCGGTTACTTGATACATTAACAGTGTACGATGCTGAATTATATGTGATCTTGAGGGCAGTGGAACAGATGCGGTGTCTTCCTGATACCAAATTCCTCATCCACACTGACTCGCTACGTGCCCTTCAGCCTACCCATCACACGTACCGAGCACAAAAGTACCCTCAGCTGATCTGTGACACCCTTTCCCACTTACAGAAGCAAAGCAAGGATGTGTCATTCTGCAGGGTACCAGGGCACATGGGCTTTCAGGATAACGAAGCAGAAGATGATGCAGCTAAGAGTGCCTACAATTTCCAAATGTGCTGCCTCTGTAGTGCACTTACCTCACTGTTGAGGCAGAGGATCATGTGTCAGTGGGAGGAGGAATGGTTAGAGTTGAGAGAAAGCTGCACCTGGCAAAATCAATAGAGTGGCTGTGGCATTCCTCCTTCCAGCCAGTGCAGTGCCTGTGGAGTAAGCACTGTTCTCTGATGCATGGATTCTTCCTCCGACAGGAGGATCCACCCGTATATAGTACTTATCGGGTACAAATATACCAAGCCATGAGGGCTGCACCCAACTTATCACCTAACTTCCTCTCTACTTCAGGAAACAATGATTCAAATGTGGTCTGTGTATCAAGTTTTTGTGTAATGTCTGGTGTTCTCAATAGTATCTTCGGTATATGATATTAACATGTGGATGGTTGCTTCATCTTTTATTTTCTAATTGATCAACCGAGCACAATTCCCTGTTACACTGTTTTCGATTTGTGTAGTTACAGTCCATGTATATTAATCACAAACTGCCTTGAGGCTTATATCTTTTGATGTTCTCTGTGAAAGTGTAAGTGTGAGTGAGAGTGAGAGTCCCAGGGTGGTTGATAATAACATTTTATATTTCACTGTTTGGTGCATATTTTTCACAAATCAAAATGACATTCATCTCCCATTAGTTGAGTATGGGTGCTGATGACTTATCTTTTGAGTGCTCTATACATACAACCACCGTCACCAATCATGATGTGCAACCAATTAACAACTTGACAGAGGAAGGACAGAAGATTAGAATTCAACATCTCATCACCATCAAGTTCATTAGAAATGGAACAACAAAACAGTATGGCATGCAAAGACACAGCATAAAGGCATGGCACAAGTGGAGACATGTTTTACTCTTGTGTGAGCTGCAATTAACTGTACAGATTTTAAAGTAATCAACCAAGCATCTGTCTAGGGCAATTTAGAGACACAATATAAAACTTAAATCCAGAATGGGACTTGAGCCACCATCCTCGCAAATGCAAGTACACTGTCCTCCTGCAACATCACCTCACTCAGTATGTTGTATTGCGCATTAAAAGAACAGAAAACCGAATTAATGATTTCAAAGACATCCTTCCACCCAAATCAATTTTTGATTTCTTCTGCTCTGTCACATGGTGATTTCATTGGCCTTTTATACTTTCATGTCCCTCTGCAAACAGTTCAGCTGGTAGACAATGCATTAAAAGTTGACAGTATCGATCAAGTGGTTCAACCAAGTCCCTCCATGGACTTTAATCTTACTAAACATGTGTCAGCAAAGATAATCAATTTTCGAAAGTATTATGTAACTGGATGGATAAAAAAAATCTACTCACCATATGGTGGCAGGAGAACACACATATAATAGTACCTAAATTTGCAAGTTTTCAGAGTCAGTGATTCCTTCTTCTGAAAGAAGGGTTAAAGGGGAAGGAAGAGGGATGACAGGAAAGGACTGGTGAAATTTAAGAAATGGGGAGAGTTCGGAAAAGTCACCCAGAATCCCAGATCAGGGGACACTTACTAAGTGGTATGAGAAGGAAAGAGAAGATTTTTTTATTTATCCAATTACTTTATATTGAACATTTGTTGAATTCACTTGGAAGATACATTTCAGCTATATTGGCACCTTACAGGACTGTTCCAGTGTTGGAGATTGCTATTCCTGATGAATGTCAACAAGTCCTTCAGGAAATCATCAGTAACCCCATGGGATCAGTGCACGTAAATTCGAAATAGTCACTGGCACTTGCAGTCAGGGCACACATTATCATGAAACAGTAGTTCTAGTTACCTTCCTTATTGCTAAGCAGTTCGAGAGGCTCACATCATATCCATATCTTGATTCATACAGACAAGAACTGCAGAGACCCTACACCTGTGTAATCCTATGTTCTGCATAATTTCTGAACATACAGGTATGTCATCCTAATAGGAAATATGTTGTGCAGAAACAGAATGCTACCATCTTTATTATAAGAATAACCTCCACTGTCTCTAACAATGGAACACAAATGCTTGTTTACTTTCAGTCTGTTACCTCCTATATTATATTCTGGGATAGCTCTGCACTCTCTGAGCATGTTCTTAGACCAGAAAAGGGTGAACAGGCAGATCTGCAGTGTCAGTTTGCAAATTTTGTGTAGGTTGTTGCTCAGGTATCTCACAATTCTAACTCTGCAATCCCTGTACGGACACTAAATCATGGGATTTGTTGTTGGAAATACTGACTCATTCAGAAAAAAACTGTAGCTTTCATTCAATGAACACAGGATGGAAGATGATTTTCACCTGGATAACATTTCCTTAAATATACAGATCGGTGTGTACTACTCAACAAGTTTTATTTTCAATAAGATTCCAGCAAAACTGAGAAAAGTTGGTCATATACCTCAACTCTTCAAATATTAAGCTGAAAGGTTTTACTGTGACACAGACCTCCTATACTGTATAGAAGTTCCTTGCATCAGTTCTGAACTTCTCTCTCTGCTGCATTGTTATTTCATATGATCTCTCACAATCATTTTTAATGTTTTATTGATTTTTTTCAGTTTCATTTGTTTATAAATTTTTATTTAGCATTCTGCAACTTACTAAATGTAAAATCAAAATTAGCAAATCTGATTCATGAAACATTTACAAAGTATCTAAATAGAAATTTATGGGAAAATAGCTCAGCCCTTAGAAATAAACACTGGTGTATGGCAAGGTGATGGCCTATCCCCAGTCCGTGTAAATTGTGTTCTAGAAAAAAAACGCACAAGATGAGAAATTGGAATGGATATAAGACTTCACCAGTAAGGTTGGGAAAAGGAAACAAAAATACTGGAATAAACTGCCTTACATTTGGGTGAATGTTTTTGCTATTCTTTCTCAAAATGTGACATTCTGTAGTGACACAGATTAATCTTCTAGAAGAAATAGCCAAAAGGTCCGATTTAAGATTTTCTGCAGGAAAAAAATAACATACATTAAAGATGCACCAATATTTCTAAACACAGACACTGGCCAATCAGAGGAGGTTAAAAAATTTAAATATCTTGGTGAGATAATTGAAGAAAATAGTCCAGAAAAAAAGATGCTATAGAAGAAGGAATACATATGAGGTACCACCCAAAATATCCAAGAATTTCATTGCATGAGTCAAATCAGTAGCAGCACAGCATTCCACAGCTAAATGTCATAAGAGGCACATCTTAGCTACTGTGGCACAAAGATGCATCATCTATGGTGCACGCAGTTGTGGGCTGTAGCGGTGCGTGTCAGGATGTGTTTCAGTGCTTCTGTGAATTATGAAATGGGTAATGTGAAGGAGCAATGGACCTGCATCAAATTCCGTTTCAAGTTAAAGAAAACTGCAGCTGAAAGCCACCGCTTGCTGCCAGAAGCATTTTGTGGGAATGCACTGATTCAAGCAAGAACATTTGAGTGATTCAAGTACTTCAAGGAAGTCCAAGAATCTGTGGAAGACAATAAACATTCTAGTCTGTCAACATGTGCAGCACCGGAACTGATCACAAAAGTGTGAGATGAGATCGACAATGACTGAAAGCAGACAATTCATTATGTTTGTGACAGACTTGGACTGTCATACAGTACATGTCAATGAATTCCAGCCAATGAACTGAAGCGAAGTTTGTCCCTCGCCTTCTCAGCACTTACCAATGAAACCTCGGGTTCCAGAAGTACACTGAGCTGCAACAAAGAGATGGTGAGTGTCCAAAATTCTTATCCAGAGTCATAACAAGAGATGAATCTTGAGTCTACGGTTATAACCGTGACACAAAGCAGCAGTCATCACAATGGCTAACGCCAACCACCCCAAGGCCAACTAGAGTTCAAAAAGTTTGGTCACACTGTCCACAGGCAGTTTTACTGTGTGGTTTTGAGGTGACTGAGGGAAAATTTTTGGTGCAAATGGTCCGAGTTATGGAAAAAGAAAGACTGGTAGGTGCACCATGACAACACATCCATGCACACCTTACTCGTTGTGAAAGAATTCCTGGCCAAAAACAAAATGGCAACGGTCCACCAGCCTCCCTATTAGCCAAATCTAGCCCCGTGTGACTTCTACGTGTTGTCAAAGATGAAAATCATGCCGAAAGGGTGACATTTTGACTCAACTGAAGATGTCCGAATGGAATTGTACCGTGTACTGAACACCCTTAACCCTGCGGACTTCCAGGAATGCTTCCAAAAATGAGAACAATGCTGGAATTGTAGCATACATTCCCAAGGCGACTACTTTGAAGGTCATTAGGATTTAAGTATATTCCCAAGGTGACTACTTTGAAGGACATTAGGATGTAGGTACAGTTTTCTGATTTTTGCAATGAAATTCTTGGATATTTTGGGTAACACCTCATAAAATGGGAAGGGCATAAATTATAACTAGAGTCCTTTACAATAAAAAAATTGCCTGTCTGAAATGCAAAAATAAGGCATTATAGTACACATAAATAAGAAATACAGTACTAGGAAAATATTTAAGAAAATTATTAGGAAAATATTAGGCTCATGAAAAATTGCGGGAAGTTGGAAATTACAAAGTAATGATGAATCAAGACACAAAAGAAATGAAGACATTAGCTGCCAAAAGGCATTGATTTGAATCAATGGGGGAAGTTGAAAATTTGTGCTGGACTGGGGTTCAAACCCATGTTTCCTGCTTACTAGGCAGATGCAGTTACCACTGCGCCATGCGGTCACAGTAGTCACCATAACTGCATGGACTGCCTTAGCACACCTCGTGTCAGACCCAAATTCTCAACTTATACCACACACTACCAATGCAGTGCCCATGCTTATTAGCCTCATTACTCACTGTGTCTTGCAAATTCCCATAGGGGTTTGACCTTGATGTGCATCTGCACAGAAGGGATCAATGGCCATCATCATCATAATAAATGGGCAGATAAAAGTGGCTTGGACAAGTGGATACAACTGGATGTGAGTATATGCATATAACCACACCCTGTGGTGCTCACACTACATGTATGCCTGCCACGCGATCTACACTGGTTCAGAGCATAGCGTGGGCTTTATCGGTGATCGGTGTGAGTGGAGCAGTGCAAAGAGTGGAGCAGCAGGTATTAATGGTGGATAGTTACATGGTAACAAAGTCAGTTGTTAGCTGAGAAATTTAATGGTGTCAAAGTGCCATGCAAAGCTTAGTCTGAATATGGTGCCAGACAGGCTCTGTTCTGAACAAGTCTAAAAACATTCCAAAACATGCCTGCACACCAGAAAATGTAGCTGCAGTTCACCAAAAAATGCTTCAGAGTTCTACCAAATCAACTTGGTGCGAAAGATCAGAATATCACATTGATCATGCGAACAAATACTCTACCTGGACCAGTACGTGCATCCCTACCAAGTGTCTACTGTTCATGCATTAAAACCATCATATGTTCCTCAGCACCTCCTGTTTTGTGAGTGACTATTCATTAAGATAACAATGAATGGCTTCGACATGGATCTCTCATTTATGTCTGATGAAGTCTCATTTTACCTGAGTGGGTATGTTAGCTCACAGAATCACAGGTTCTGGGCAGTGGAGAATACACATAACTTCTATGAAACACTATTGGATGATCAGAAGTTTGGGGTCTGGTGTGCAGTGTCAACATGCCACATCATTGGTCTCGTCTTCTTTCATCAAACCCTGACTTTTGCACATTACATTTCCAACACTTTGAATCTATTTGTGGCAGCATTAACGGAGGAGGAAAAGACCTACAGTTACTTCCAACAGGATGGAGCTACTGCCCATACAGCTGACCGAACCTTGGAGCATATTTACACAATCTACAAGCCTGACAGAGTTGTTGCCCAGTCTGATCACGGCCCTAGCTGGCCACCCAAGTAACCTGACCTGTCAGTGTGCAATTATTTAACCTGGGGAGCCTTTAAGTCTAAAGGGTATTGCGACAACCCTCATAGTTTTCAAGAACTGTAGCAGAACTTCAAGTCAGATAAGACTGCAGCAATTCCAGCAATCCATCTCCGATCCGCCTTCATGAACTTGTTGACCAGGTCCCAAAAATGCCAATAGATGAATGTTGGTCAATTTCAGCATTTGCTGTAGTCACATTAGTACTGTATTTACTTTCCTCTGCACTGTTTCTTTGTACCCTGGAACTCTGTTCCCTGGGCCACTTTTATTTGCCCTACCCTGTATACGTGGTGTCTGTTCATTTGGACAAGTCCGAGAAAAAGAAGACAGTAATTTTTTGGACATTGATTTTGAATGCAAGACAGTAATTAACCATGTTGTTGTTGCGGTCTTCAGTCCAGAGAATGGTTTGATGCAGCTCTCCATGCTACTCTATCCTGTGCAAGCTTCTTCATCTCCCAGTACCTACTGCAGCCTACATCCTTCTGAATCTGCTTAGTGTATTCATCTCTTGGTCTCCCTCTACGATTTTTACCCTCCACACTTCCCTCCAATACTAAATTGGTGATCCCTTGATGTCTCAGAATATGCCCTACCAACTGATCCCTTCTTCTAGTCAAGTTGTGCCACAAACTCCTCTTCTCCCCAATTCTATTCAATACCTCCTCATTAGTTATGTGATCTACCCATCTAATCTTCAGCATTCTTCTGTTGCACCACATTTCAAAAGCTTCTATTCTTTTCTCGTCCAAACTATTTATCGTCCATGTTTCACTTCCATACAAGGCGACACTCCATACAAATACTTTCAAAAACGACTTCCTGACACTTAAATCTATACTCAATGTTAACAAATTTCTCTTCTTCAGAAACACTTTCCTTGCCATTGCCAGTCTTCATTTTATATTCACTCTATTTTGACCATCATCAGTTATTTTGCTCATTTACTACTTTAAGTGTGTCATTCCCTAATCTAACTCCCGCAGCATCACCCGATTTAATTCAACTACATTCCATTATCCTCGCTTTGCTTTTGTTGATGTTCATCTTAAATCCTCCTTTCAAGACACTGTCCATTCCATTCAGCTGCTCTTCAAGGTCCTTTGCTGTCTCTGACAGAATTACAATGTCATTGGCGAACCTCAAAGTTTTTATTTCTTCTTCATGGATTTTAATTCCTACTCCGAATGTTTCTTTTGTTTCCTTTACTGCTTGCTCAATATACAGTTTGAATAACATCAGGGATAGGCTACAACCCTGTCTCACTCCCTTCCCAACCACTGCTTCCCTTTCATGTCCCTCGACTATTATTAACCATAATCTTCAAATATTAGTGTGATAAAAAGTCAACAGAAAATTGGATCCACAAACAAAAAAAGGATTTAGAAAAAGAAATAATATAAAATCTGAAGAAACAAATGACAGAAAAATGTTTAGGGATAAGTATTGAATGAGGAAGGATTCAAAGGAGGAGAGCGAAAACAATTGGTCCAAAATAGCACAGTGAACAGACAAAAAGAGTACTAGAAGAAAAGTAAACAACAACAATTAATGAACTGAAATTGGCATGTCGTCCTTACTCAGCTTGTCCAAGAAGAAAATAAATAATTAAAAAGTATCTGTGTCAGAGTGAATTTACCAAATGTCTAAGTCATCTTATACCCTTACTGTTTTGACCACTATTCAGTTATGCATACATAATGAAATTTCATTTTCCTCTTTCTGAAATTCAACAATTTTATCATGATCAGAGGATTTATTCCTGTAACTTCACAAACTACAATATCAGTTCCTACACATAAATGCAATAATTTAGGATATATGCAGTGGTTACGTACAAAGTACATTTCTGGATGACATTCCACACGGTTTAATATTGAAAACTGACAAATCATCAAACATTCAATATCAAAGTCATCAGAGTAGTAGCAAATTACTACAGCACATGTCTTGTGAAAGCAACAAAGAAGGAAAATATGGCAAAAGGATAACCAAAAAGATCACACAAACAGTAGAAAATCCAAGTACAAAATGATTACAACAAATTGTGACAAAGTGGAACTGCATATGGACCTTTACAGTATGAACCACAATTGTATAGAAATAATACGAAGGAAGATCAGGGTCTAAATTTCACCAGCAATGAGGTTATTAGACAATATGCTTTAGACATGTATGTGCAGAAGTAAGTTGCCAGGGACAGAAATAACCAGCCATGGATTCTACAGTCATGTCAGAAAGACTCCACAAAAGCTGAGTGAACTTCATGATTGTTTTAAATTAATTGAAAGTTTTTTGATAAATAAAAACTGAATAAGGCCAAAAGGAATGTAAGAAGACCACATGAGATGCATTCAATGAATTTGAAAGAAAAATTTTGCCTACTGATCTAAAACAAAATCCCATAAAATTTTGTTGTTACATGACAACCATAAAATTTGTAAATAGAAGGTTCAGTGACCACAACGGTATCCAAATAGAGAATGACATAGAGAAGGTGGAAATATGGATTCAATATCGTAAAATTGTTTTGCTCCGAAAGATGTTAATACAGTTCCTCCTTTCATCAATCACATAAAAGCCCAAATGAAAGATATGGAGATAAGTACCCACAGAAGACAAATCAAATAAAATTGCTCAACAAAGGAAAGGCAACTGGCGTGATGACACACCTGGATACTTCTACATAGATAATGCAAACGAACTTACTTCCCTTGTAGCTGCAACCTGTCAAAGGGCACTGGAGAAATGATGTGTTTTCCACGTGGTTTGAAAAAGTTACAGATCACTCATCCTTTCAAAAAAGATTGTGAGACATATGTACTTAACTACAGGAATCTATTGCAACAATACTTTGACATGTCCTATATCCTTATAAAAAGAGATCTATGGATGAATAAAGCTACTACTACTACTACAACTACTACTACTACTACTAGCAATCTGCTGTAAAACTATGGGACATGTTTCATGTTAAAGTATTATGGCGTATTTAGTGAACAAAAGTCCCCTCTGTAGGAATCAACATGAACTCCACAAACAGTAGTATAGTAAAACTCACAGTTTATTCACGAGATCCACAAGACAGTAGATAATGGACGCCAGATTGATGTCATACTTCACACTTTCAGAAAGCATTTTAAAAAATGGCTCAAATGGCTCTGAGCACCATGGGACTTAACATCTCTGGTCATCAGTCCCCTAGAACTTAGAACTACTTAAACCTAACTAACCTAAGGACATCACACACATCCATGCCCGAGGCAGGATTCGAACCTGCGACCGTAGCAGTCGCGCGGTTCCAAACTGAGCGCCTAGAACCGCGAGACCACCGCGGCCGGCCAGAAAACATTGAATAAAGTCTATAATGTGAACTAGTAAACAAAACATGAGGTTATGGAACATCCAACCAGCTTTGTGACTGGATTCAGGACTTCCTGGATACAGGAATCAACATTCTACATTTAAAGGGGCAAAAAACCTCAGATGCAAAGGCAGCTTCACAATGGAATGATAAACTACAATTATCAGTTCACGACATACAACCAAATGATCAAATGGATGACATAGATGGCTAGACAAAATTATTCGCAGGTGATGATGATGATCATGATGTACATAGGAAAGTAGTAATGACTAAAATTGTAGGTAAATGCAGGCAGACCTACAGAGGAATGAAGCTTGGTACAATGACTAGCACTTGAATAACCCTCTCCCCTCTCTCACATACAATAAAACTTTGTACTGCCCTGTCAGCTCTTAAAAATGTTGCATAAAATCAATACACAGCTCAATTCAAAAAAAATTTGGCTTGAGTCCAGATAATTCACAAAATTTTAAAGTTTTTTTTCTTACTTATTTCCCTCCAAACTCATCAACCAAAGTAGTGAGCAGTTCACTTGGCGGGAGCTCCTGCCAAAGCATGAAGTCATGTGTTATTGAAGTTATCCACTGTGGGCACGTTTCAGAGTGACTTTACCCTTTTCTACCTTAAAACTAACAATAAGAATTAACAAACATTTTGACATACAATAGTAGCTTTCAATAAACTAAAGGCTTTTGATATGTGCTTGGCAATGACCAACAGTCAAAATTAGTTAATAGCACACACAATAAAGAGAAGATCACATAACTAATGAGGAAGTACTGAATAGGATTGGGGAGGAGAGAAGTTTGTGGCACAACTTGACCAGAAGAAGGGATAGGTTGGTAGGACATGTTCTGAGGCATCAAGGGATCACCAATTTAGTATTGGAGGGCAGCGTGGAGGGTAAAAATCGTAGAGGGAGACCAAGAGATGAATAAATAGACTAAGCAGATTCAGAAGGATGTAGGTTGCAGTAGGTACTGGGAGATGAAAAAGCTTGCACAGGATAGGGTAGCATGGAGAGCTGCATCAAATCAGTCTCAGGACTGAAGACCACAACAACAACAACAACAACAACAACAAGACGGCGATTCAACAAAACTGCATATATTAAATAGTATATATTCTTTTTTCCCTTTTATGGCCTATGAGGACAGTATAGACAAGGGCTGTAAAATGTAATAAAATAAAAGAATAAGAAATTTACATAAAACTTACGTAGACACTTCGTCCTTGTCTGTCTTTGTGCAAGGGGATGCAATATTATCTGTAAGGCAACGGTACGCTGCTTGAAAACATGTACTGTAAAATCCATCAGATGAGACAGGAACCTGAGAGCCAACAGGTGCTGAAGAAAATTTCTTCTCATCTGCATCCTCCCATTGTGCGCTTAGATTTGTACCAAACAGGCATTTCAGTAGCTGTTTACATGTACAAAGCAAAAAGTACTCATTACTCAGAGCATTTCTGCAGAAGCTTTTCAAAGTAATATCTACAAAACCTGAAATGTTAGCTGCACAACAGCAAATAATAAAACACACAAAATGTTCCAAGATTTAACAGTTCACAAAAATGGTCACAGTTAACAGCAGTTGAGGAAAAAACTAAAAATAAATAGGAAACATAAATCTCATTGTTACAGGCTCATGAAACAGCTGCAATATTTATGAAATTTAGTCACAACTGGTTATAAGGTATTGACAGGGAAGAGGTATGTGTTAGGTCAGATGGGCATCAAATCAGTGTTGTCAATGATTGTCATACTAATAATTAATAATGACAGTTTCTTATAACCACCTGAACCCTGTTCTGATATCACAGGATGCATAAATTGTGACGTAAAGCCAAGACGTAAAACATCTTCCATCATTTCACATTCTCAGACAATGGACACTCATTTCAGTAAGCAGCTTGATTCTTTGTTAACACCATGCAGTTGGCGTAATATTACGTCGTGCATGAAAAAGAAGAAAATGTGCCACCATAATATTACATTGCGTAGCATTCCACGCTCCTTTTGCGTTTCAAACATAATTTTACTGTTCCCGCTAAAACCCATAGGTTCTCTAATGTTTTTAGTTCATCACTTTAGCACTGGATCATAGGACATAGCAAGGTAAAGCAATATGCCAGTATATATTTTTTTGAAACAAGTTGCTTATGTTTGTTGTTTGTTTGTTAGATGTTCTATGGTGGTCTGTTATTTGTCTGTTACTGTTTTTGATGCCACTATTATTGGTTTTAGCTTGTTATCTTCTTTATAATCAAAATGGCATGTCATAATGATGCAAAAGTTCAAGAAAATTATTGAAGAAGTACTTGCTGAGACTATGGATGATGAATGTTTTTTGGGTTTCAATACTGACAGTGATCATGGAATACTAGACAATAACCAGAGTCCTAGTACGTCTAATTTCTTCCTAAATCAATACAGAACGTAAAATTTTAAGCGATTGGTTCTGCAACATTCTGTATAATTTCATAATCATATTCAATGTCAAATTAAGGTTCACCATCGTCTGTGGACCCAGCCACTCAACACCAAACAGACCAAGACTGAGTAACAATTTGAAAGATGATGGGAGTGAAGTGGATAAAACTCCAAACACTTTGGTATTTACAGCCTCTCATGGTGTGCCACACAAGTACTTGATCAGGCTTGTGAATATTTAGATTTTTTCCCTCATTTTGTAAATGACAGTGTTATTTCAAATATGAAGGAACAAAGAAACCTATGTGCTAGACAGAAGCTGACCATACTCAGAGCACAAAACAAATTAGGGGCAAATTCTGAAAGATATTTCTGGCTATTATCCTCCACACGTTGATCAGTGAGATGCCAAGTATGGCCAGTCACTGATGTAGTAATCCAGTGGCTAACTGGAGTTTCTGCCCAAATGTTATGCCAAGGAATGGTTTTTTTAATATTTTGTCAACATTTCATATAAATGACAACACAAAGCAAAAAAAGGAAGATGGAGTAGACTTCAGTGCCTTTCATCAAGTTAGGCCTCTTTTGGATGCCTTCGTAAATAAGTTCAAAGAAAGTTATCAACCAGATGAAGCACTATAGTTGGAGTCACAAGTGATGGCAGTCGTGTTCAGGCTTGTTCTGCATATCTACTTTACGCATTCTCTGATGGGCCACAAGCGTTCAGTAGTGTTCTTGCGGTCTGCGGTGAATGTTGTTGCCAATGCGGGAGTTAAACATAATTCTAGTGGGTTAATAGTGAATGTTTATTCCGCTTGTTGCAAGTCGTCATGGCTGAGGGTGGTAGTAAGTGATAAATTCTGCACAAGCAAGTGAGTAACATAATTTGCAGTTTGCATGTTTTCTTCAAGCACAGAGCATGTGTGTGTGTGCACTTACCACAACTGTTGCTTGCAACTGGCAACAATGCAATCCCCATCCATGTCTCGAGCTGCATGAACTGCCATTGTTCATGGTTCACTGATGAAGATATGTGTCCTTAGGGGGTGTATAGGTTTCAAAGTTTATATGGCTAATTAGCCGAGTAAATATGGCATGAAGCTATACATTCTTGCAGCATCCAAAATTGGCTACATATCCAACCTTGAGGTTTACCATGGAAGGGATGATAACCTGGACAACACTGGTTCTACAGTAGTGAAGCAACTGCTCAGCACACTCCAAGATAAGAACCACAAAGTATAAGTTGACCAATTCCACATGGTTGCTCAGCTAGCTGAAGAATCGGCTAAAGCTAACACTGATCTTGTGGGAACTGTAATTCAAAAGAGAAAAGGATTGCCCAAGGCTCTAATAGTGGGTAAAACTCGAGAATGGTGAACAATTTTTTTGTCGTAAAAATTATCTTCTAGCATTGTGGTGGAAAGACACGAATGATGAGTGGATAGTAAGTACCAGGCACACTCCTCAGTGCTGCCTGTTGCCACAAGAGAAGGTAACAACAAAATGAAGCCAGTGGCAGTACTGGATTACAACAAACATAAAGCTAACACAAAACTTTTTCATTAGGATCTCTCATATGGACCACCTGATCACAAAACAGTGACTTGGTGAAGATTGCCTGGCTTCCACCGTATAATTACAGCAGCATCCAATGCTTGAATTTTGCACTATTGTGTGATTGTGATAAAAATGAGCACTCCTAAGTTTATAAAGGAGATCTGAGCTGCATTAGTCTTGCAGAGAGAAGAGGCAACTGAGGTTTTTCATGGATCGCTCGGTTGTACAGAAACATTTTCCAAACTGTATGAAACTGGTAGAAATGAAGAAGAAAGCATGTAGATGATGTGTAGTGTTTAGTGAGAAGCAGAAGAACATCACAGGGAAACATGGGATGAAAGACAGCTCACATAAGCGTAGTGAGTGTAATGTAGGTTTGTGTGTCACCCCATGTTTCAAACTTTGCCACACTGTGATTCTTAATGATAAATAGTTGATATTTATGTAGGTATGAATGATGTGAAAATAGTGTAATTAATGTCTTTTAAGTGTTATCTATCAAGAACAGAACCAACTAAACACTTCATTTAACAGTGTAACAATGGCAGAAGTAGCCTTGGTAACTTGGTTCTACTGTTGATGCTTAAACTAAATAAATAGCAAAAATCAATTTTTCACAAACTTCTTTTTCTGGAAGTTAGTATCTAATCCTCATCTTCACCAGCTTTATGTTTCTTTAATCCAGCACTGCCATTGGTTTCAATTTCTACAGTATTTAATAGTAGTTTCATTTTGGTGATCATTTTCACCAAAAAATAATTAATATTTTACATGAAAAAACTAATACCTGTTGAACACATTTAACAGTTGCAGTGGGAGCTATAATCACTGTTAGACGTAGGTATGAAAGAATTTCTTCTGCTAGCCTTCCTCCTTCATGCAAAGTTGCTATCTCCAGAAGTTGTGAAAGAGTTTCTAGTGTTGCATTAAGTAAGCAGACAAACTTCTGACTTGCCCCAGAGTCCAAAGTGATCTGAAAGAGAATAAAAATAAGCCATTATTACAGTGGTACAAATTACCACACACAAAATAACATTCGCAGTCATACAATGCACATATTCTGTCCAAATTTGAAATGCTGCCAGCAGTGCACAAAAGTAAACATAATGTTCCCAAATAGTTCATTTGAAATGCTGTAACGAATATATGTGCACAACAAACAGGTATCAGTTACATACATGTTTAACCACTCTGTTTTTATAATCTGATTACTAAACTATTAATGTTATTAACAACAGGTGATAAATTTGAAACTTGGTTTATTTTAGTGATATTCTTGGATAAAATTCTTTCAGTTTCATCGCCACATTTTGTCTACATCATTACACTCCAATTCACATATAAGTGCCTGGTACTGCAGTCATCAAAGCACTTTCGGACTATTTCTGGACTGTTCTACTCTGGAATACCACATGGAAAAAATGAACACCTAAATCTTTCAAAACAAGCTCTGGTTTCCCATATTTTACCACAATGGTATTTCTCCCTATGCATATGGGAGTCTACAAAATATCTAGCATTCAGGGGAGAAAGTTTAGGATTGAAATTTCATGAAAATATCTTGCCACAATGAAAAAGTCTTTGTTGTTAATAACTTCAACCTAAACTTCATCTATCATATACTGGCCACTCTCTCCCCTGATGCTGCAATAATACACAAATGCCCTTCTCTGAACTTTTTCGATAACCTCAACCCAAGGACGCCACCTCCCCTCTGCATCGCTGCGGTCTGATGCAGCCAGCCATAGCCATATATCCTCTGGTGTGGAGTTCAGAGCACAATGTTGCCTTACCGTCACTAGGCCATCTTCTCCAGGACAATGGAAGATTCCATGGCTGAGTTTGTTACATGCTCAGTTACACAATATGACCACGGGGGCTGACACAGTATTAGGAGACACTTGTTATGCAGTGCCATTGACACAGATGGTGGTGCAAGTACAGTTGCACCAAGAGGCTCATTTGCTCATCGAGGTGCCAGAGATCAACAGCCTCAGCCAAGGAGACTGAATGGTTGTAAATAATAAACTATAAAGGGTCTTCTGCTGCCCCCATACATGTCTCTGGTGCAGAATCTCTCACCCACTTCAAGCCATCCCAAAACTCCGTCACAATAAGTAGGTGCAAGTCATCAAACAAATTTCACATTCGAAGGAGAAAGTTGGTGATTTAAATTTCATGAAAACTTCTCAACATAATAGAAAACATCTTTGTTTCAAGTATTTCCATTGAAGACCATTCATATTTATAAGTCATATACTGTCCGTGCAATATATACATCACTGACTTCGCATCTTCAACTTCTATCAAGATCAAACTCGACAAGAAATCTCTACACAGAATGAATGAACCCATCTGCAGGTAACATTTGCAACAAAATGGAAAGGACAAATTACTACTCACCATATTAGAGGTGGTGTTGAGTAGCAGACAGACGCAATGAAAAAGACTGTTAATATATTGAAGCTTTAAGACAAAGTCCTTCTTCTGCAGTGAAAAACACATACATATTCACAAAATCACAATTCACAGACGTATGGCCACTGTCTCAGGGCACTGTGCTGTAGTGGACCTGGGGGGGAGGAGGGCGGGGGCTTAGTAGAGGAGGGGAAAGGACATGTAGGTGGGTTGGCAGGACAGACACGTGTTGTAGTAATAGAGTGGGAGCAAAGAAAGGGTTATGTAGGTGGGAAACAGGGACCAGTGAAGGGTTAGTCCAGGGGAGTTAAAGGAACAGAGGATGTGTCGCAGGGAGAGTTCCCACTGACACAACACATAAAAGCTGATACTGCTAGTACAAATCTAGACGGCACGAGCTGTGAAACAGTCGTTAAAGTGAAGCACATGACACTGGGCAGCATGTTCAGTAACTGTGTGGTCCAGCTGTCTCTTAACTAAAGTTTGTCGGTGGCCATTCATGTGGACAGACAACTTGTTTTATGATGCCCATGTAGAAACTGGTACATTGGTTAAAGCTTAGTTGGTAGATGACATGGCTGCTTTCACAGGTAGCCCTCCCTCCAACAAGGCAGGAGATGCCTGTGGCACAACTGGAGCAGACAGTAGTCAGGTCTTGCAGCTAGTCCTATTGCAGGGGTATGAGCCATGAGGCAAATGGTTGGCAGCAGGGCTGGAGTAGGGATGGAAAACAATATTGCATAGGTTGGATAGGTGGCAGATATCACTGTGGAGAACAGGGTATGGCAGAGGGGAGGTCATTCTCATTTCAGGGCATGACAGATACTTGGATACTTGAAACTTTGGAGGAGAGTGTGAATCAGCTGCTGCAGTCCTGGGAAATATTGAGTCACAAGAGGAGTGCAACTTTGTGGCTAGACAGTAGGTATGTGGAAGTTGGTAGGTGACTGGAGAGAGAAGGCATGGGTTATCTGTTTCTGGACAGAGTTGAGAGGGTAATTTCAGTCTGTGAAGGTCTCCATGATATCCTTGGCAAATTTGGAGAGGGACTGCTCGGCACTACAGATGTGAAATGACCATGAATGGTCAAGCTGTATGGAAGGAAATTCATGGTACAGAATGGGTGGTAGCAGTCGAAGTGGGGGTATTGATGGTGGATGGTAGATGTGATGCGGACACAGGTATTGATACAGCCATACCTGAGTTGGAGCTCAACATTAAGGAAGGTTGCTGGTTGGGTAGTGGAGGACCAGGTGGAATGAATAGAGGAGAAGGTGTTGAAGTTCTGGAGAAATGTGGGTAGGGCATCCTCACCAAGTTGGTTAGGAATGATTCATCTAGCTGGACCATGAAAAGGTTGGCATAGGACAGAGCCCATAGGTGACCATTGCTGTACCACAGATTTGTTTATAGGTGATGCCTCAAAGAAGAAGTAATTGTGGGTGAGAATATTGTTAGTTATGATGGCAAGGCAGAAGGCAGTAGGTTTGGAGTCAGTCGCACATTGGAAAGGATAGTGTTCAATAGCAGCAAGGCCACAGGCACTGAAGATTTTTGTGTAAAAGGAGGTGGTATCAATAGTAACAAGCTGATATTGATTGGTAAAGGAACAGCAACTGAGTGGGTCACTGGAGGAAATGATTGGCGTCTTTTATACAGCAGTGAAGGTTATGGATAATAGGCTGAAGGTGTTGGTCCATAAAAGCAGAGATTCTGTTTGTGGGGGGCACACTAACCAGCCACATAAGGGCTTCCTGGGTGGTTGGGTTTACTTGTATCCTTAAGCCCACAAACATAACCACTAAGGATGCCCCCTTGTGGCTGATTACAGTGCCTCACAGAGGGAAATTCTGCTCTCCTCAACCAATACCTTCAGCCTATTACCCATAACCTATGCTCCTACATAAAAGACTCCAGTCATTTCCTCCACCAACTCTCTGCAGTTCCTGTCTCTTTACCATTCGGTGCCCTGCTCATGACTAATGATGCCAACTCCCTTTGCACTAACATCCCCAATGTCCATGGCCTTGCTGCTACTGAACTCTACATTTCTCAATGCCAAAATGACTCCAAATGTACTACCTCCTTCCGAATAAAGGTGAACAACTATATACTTATCCACAATTGCTTCTCCTTTGAAGGCATCACCTACAAACAATTCCATGGCACAGCAATAGGCACGATCCCATGCCAACCTTCCCACAGACCACATAGGGGGGAGCCTGCTAAACCACAAACTATTCCAAACCCCTCATCTGGATTAGGTTCACTGATAACATCTTCAGAGCCTGGACTGAGTGTGAGGATGCCCTATCCAAATTACTCCAAAACCTCAATGCCTTCTCCCTGATTCACTTCATCTGGTCCTCCTCAACCCAACACGTCTCCTTCCTCAATGTTGATCTCCACCTCAAGGATGGCAACATCAGAACCACCAACAATACTTCACCTACGATAGCTGCCACCCATTCCATACCAAGAAGTCCCTTCCACTCAGCCTGGTCATCCAGATTCATCACACTTGTAGTGACAAACTTTCCAAATATCCCAAGAGTCTCTCATTGAGGCCTTTGCGTACCGAAATTAACCTTGTACAGAAACAGCTATCCTGTGACTTTTCTCTCCAGTCACTTACCACCTTCCACATACCAATTATCCAGCCACAAAAGGGCATTCCTATCGTATTTTGGCACCATCCCGGACTGAAGCAAATGAATCACATTCTCTACCAAGTTTTCGACTACCTGTTTCATACCCTGACATGAGGAATATCCTCCCCACTATCCTCTTCCCCAGTCCCACAGTAGTACTCCACTGCCCACCAAATCTACGCAATATCCTTGTGCGTTCCTACTCCACCCCTGCTCCCAACCCTTTTCTTCATGGCTCATAACTGTGCAATAGTCCTACATGCAAGACTTGTCCCATACATCCTCCCACTACCACCGAGTCAAACCTGTCACAGACATCTCCTATCCCATCAGAGGCAGGGCTATCTGTGAAAGCAACCATGTTATGTGTGTGTGCCACTGTCTAAATGTGCATCACAACCAAACTGCTCTCTGTCAACATGATGGCCACTGATAAACTGTAGCCAAGATATGGCTGGACTACCCATTTGCTGAACATGCAGCCCAATGTGATGCGCTTCACTTTAATGTGTGATTTACAGCCCGTGTCATATGGAGTCTTCCTAGCAATACTAGCTTTTCTGAAGTGTTGGTGGGAACTCTCTCTACAACATATCTTTTCTTCCCGTAACCTCCCTGGCTTAAACCTTCACTAGTCCACGTCTACCACCTAACTATCCCCTTTCCTGCTTCCACTCCAATGCTACATATGTCTATCACATCAATGCATCTACAAGTCCTTTCCCCTCATCTACTTTGCACAGATACCAGATGGCAGTTATAAGCGTCGAGGGGCATGAAAGGGAAGCAGCGGTTGGGAAGGGAGTGAGACAGGGTTGTAGCCTCTCCCCGATGTTATTCAATCTGTATATTGAGCAAGCAGTAAAGGAAACAAAAGAAAAATTTGGAGTAGGTATTAAAATCCATGGAAAAGAAATAAAAACTTTGAAGTTCGCTGATTACATTGTAATTCTGTCAGAGACAGCAAAGGACTTGGAAGAGCAGTTGAACGGAATGGACAGTGTCTTGAAAGGAGGATATAAGATGAACATCAACAAAAGCAAAATGAGGATAATGGAATGTAGTTGAATTAAGTCGGGTGATGCTGAGGGAATTAGATTAGGAAATGAGACACTTAAAGTAGTAAAGGAGTTTTGCATTTGGGGAGCAAACTAACTGATGATGGTCGAAGTAGAGAGGATATAAAATGTAGATTGGCAATGGCAAGGAAAGCGTTTCTGAAGAAGAGAAATTTGCTAACATCAAGAATAGATTTAAATGTCAGGAAGTCATTTCAGAAAGTATCTGTATGGAGTGTAGCCATGTATGGAAGTGAAACATGGACGATAAATAGTTTGCACGAGAAAAGAATAGAAGCTTTCGAAATGTGGTGCAACAGAAGAATGCTGAAGATTAGATGGGTAGATCACATAACTAATGAGGCGGTATTGAACAGAATTGGGGAGAAGAGGAGTTTGTGGCACAACTTGACAAGAAGAAGGGACCGGTTGGTAGGACATGTTCTGAGGCATCAAGGGATCACAAATTTAGCACTGGAGGGCAGCGTGGAGGGTAAAAATCATAGAGGGAGACCAAGAGATGAATACACTAAGCAGATTCAGAAGGATGTAGGTTGCAGGAAGTACTGGGAGATGAAGAAGCTTGCACAGGATAGAGTAGCATGGAGAGCTGCATCAAACCAGTCTCAGGACTGAAGACCACAACAACAACAACAACATTGGAATTACCACCCAATGCAGCATGTTACTTTCCGAATCATTGAAATCATGATTGCGATGCGCTTATGTAAGCCAGTAATAGCTCATGTCACGTGATCTCGCCAGCCGACGACAGTGGATATTCAGAGCATAGGACATGTGATATAGTCAGCCAACAGCAACATCACTGTTAAGCAGCACGAACACACAAACAGGGAAAGTTAATAGTTTAAATTAATATACCAGGTGATCAAAAAGTCAGTATAAATTTGAAAACTGAAAAAAATCACGGAATAATGTAGATAGAGAGGTACAAATTGACACTCATGCTTGGAATGACATGGGGTTTTATTAGAACCAAAAAAATACAAACGTTCAAAAAATGTCCAACAGATGGCGCTTCATCTGATCAGAATAGCAATAATCAGCATAACAAAGCAAGACAAAGCAAAGATGATGTTCTTTACAGGAAATGCTCAATATCTCCACCATCATTCCTCAACAATAGCTGTAGTCGAGGAATAATGTTGTGAACAGCACTGTAAAGCACGTCCAGAGTTATGGTGAGGCATTGGCGTCAGATGTTGTCTTTCAGCATCGCTAGAGATGTCGGTCGATCACGATACACTTATGACTTCAGGTAACCCCAAAGCCAATAATCGCACAGACTGAGGGCTGGGGACCTGGGAGGCCCAGCATGACGAAAGTGGTGGCTGAGCACACGATCATCACCAAACGACGCTTGCAAGAGATCTGTCGGACATTCTGTGAAATTTTTTTTTTTTTTGTTCTAATAAAACCCCATGTCATTCCAAGCATGTGTGTCAATTTTTACCTCTCTATCTACATTATTCCGTGATTTATTAAGTTTTCAAATTTATACTGACACCCGGTACATAGTGTTATTACAATAAAAGAAAAGCTTTCACATTAATATTGGTCTCTAAGGTTAATAAACTGCAAGAGAAGCTAAGTTTTCACATATAATGTCGATCTTTTTTGCGCATTTTACACTTAAGATGTATCACACAATGTTCCATTAAAATTTTTGATAATGACATAAATGTCTGATCTTCAGGGTTCGACATTCTTCTAAATGGCTCGTCATCAACGAGCTGATTTTTAAATGAGAGTCAAACGCACTGTGATCTAATAAATTCATGGTACATTCTTGCACATAGTTCAACTTACATAAAAGGATATTTACTTGGAAAGTAACACTTTTCAAACCACCATTCGCAATATTTTCCCGTGACCTGTTTAGAAATAGGTTCGTTTCAGCAGTTGCCAGAGAGTGTAGATAACAGGCGGCACCGCGCTTGCGCAGCTATCATGACGTAGGAAGCCCGTATGTACGTACATGTAAAACACTGAAAGATCATACATTATGTCATAAAAGAAACAAGACACCATAGTATACTCCAAGAGCATCGGAATTTTGTGAGCCATACTAAAATTTGCACATTTAAAGTGCATACTTAAAGTGCACATTCGTATGTCCAGATTCCCAATGAAGTAGACCTCGACCTGATATTAAGCTTTTCAATGTGGTTTATGGGATGTAAATTTTCTTGGAGCACCATTAGTGTATTATATCATGTTTGGTTCTTTATTATGGCATAATGCCATATGTGCTAGAAGATGAAAATGTGCACTTCAAATGCAGCAAACAGTTGAAACTAGCCAGCACTACGGAATTAAACATTCCCTTTCAAATACATTGACTGCCTCTGTAGAAAGGGTTAATAAACATCAAATTTCTTTAGCAAACAGACAAAAATAACTTCACTGTTCCCGCAAGGCGATTAATGCTTGACTGTCAGAAAAGTGGAAATAAAATAAAATCTGAAACTAATGACATATTTTAGCCTTCCATAACTATGTGAATGTATTTTAAATCACTTGATAGCTTCCAGCCACAGATATCCATTTTGTTTTCATTTGATGTGAGAGTAAACGAAGGGGAAACAGCAAAATCACAAAATGTAAACATGGGTCACGTGGAGACTACCCACTATAACTCGTACAGCTCTGTGCATCAGCTCCAGATCTACGATATTTGCAAACTGGGTGAATACTAAAAAAAAATCGAATTTTCAGAAATATGTTCATCTTGTAGTGCACATCTTTCTGAAAAGTCTGAAACATAAAACATATGTGTTCGAGGAAATGTAAAACATACACTCCTGGAAATTGAAATAAGAACACCGTGAATTCATTGTCCCAGGAAGGGGAAACTTTATTGACACATTCCTGGGGTCAGATACATCACATGATCACACTGACAGAACCACAGGCACATAGACACAGGCAACAGAGCATGCACAATGTCGGCACTAGTACAGTGTATATCCACCTTTCGCAGCAATTCAGGCTGCTATTCTCCCATGGAGACGATCGTAGAGATACTGGATGTAGTCCTGTGGAACGGCTTGCCATGCCATTTCCACCTGGCGCCTCAGTTGGACCAGCGTTCGTGCTGGACGTGCAGACCGCGTAAGACGACGCTTCATCCAGTCCCAAACATGCTCAATGGGGGACAGATCCGGAGATCTTGCTGGCCAGGGTAGTAGACTTACACCTTCTAGAGCACGTAGGGTGGCACGGGATACATGCGGACGTGCATTGTCCTGTTGGAACAGCAAGTTCCCTTGCCGGTCTAGGAATGGTAGAACGATGGGTTCGATGACGGTTTGGATGTACCGTGCACTATTCAGTGTCCCCTCGACGATCACCAGTGGCGTACGGCCAGTGTAGGGGATCGCTCCCCACACCATGATGCCGGGTGTTGGCCCTGTGTGCCTCGGTCGTATGCAGTCCTGATTGTGGCGCTCACCTGCACGGCGCCAAACACGCATACGACCATCATTGGCACCAAGGCAGAAGCGACTCTCATCGCTGAAGACGACACGTCTCCATTCGTCCCTCCATTCACGCCTGTCGCGACACCACTGGAGGCGGGCTGCACGATGTTGGGGCGTGAGCGGAAGACGGCCTAACGGTGTGCGGGACCGTAGCCCAGCTTCATGGAGACGGTTGCGAATGGTTCTCGCCGATACCCCAGGAGCAACAGTGTCCCTAATTTGCTGGGAAGTGGCGGTGCGGTCCCCTACGGCACTGCGTAGGATCCTACGGTCTTGGCGTGCATCCGTGCGTCGCTGCGGTCCGGTCCCAGGTCGACGGGCACGTGCACCTTCCGCCGACCACTGGCGACAACATCGATGTACTGTGGAGATCTCACGCCCCACGTGTTGAGCAATTCGGCGGTACGTCCACCCGGCCTCCCGCATGCCCACTATACGCCCTCGCTCAAAGTCCGTCAACTGCACATACAGTTCACGTCCACGCTGTCGCGGCATGCTACCAGTGTTAAAGACTGCGATGGAGCTCCGTATGCCACGGCAAACTGGCTGACACTGACGGCGGCGGTGCACAAATGCTGCGCAGCTAGCGCCATTCGACGGCCAACACCGCGGTTCCTGGTGTGTCCGCTGTGCCGTGCGTGTGATCATTGCTTGTACAGCCCTCTCGCAGTGTCCGGAGCAAGTATGGTGGGTCTGACACACCGGTGTCAATGTGTTCTTTTTTCCATTTCCAGGAGTGTATTATGTGGTCTTAAGTGTGCCAAAGTGCAATGGCACGCCTTTTTACAAAGCATTCTTCTACAGCAGGTCACTGTATTTCTCTCTGTGGAATTGAAACGTGTATATTTTGTAATGGATGCACAATGTCACCACGTTCCAATAATAGAGTTATCTTGTTTTCAACCTTTCTCCATATGAAACCAATGGACGTCAGCTCCCTTTGATTTCCTCACTTCTTCTCCTAAGCTGAAGAGAAGGAAAAGATGCTTATTTTTTATTTTTATTTTTTTAAAATAGGGAATTGAAATTGCGTTCAACAATGAATCTTTTCAGAAATGGTTTTAAATATATTATTATTACTATATGTATCTATCTTTTTACACAAAGTGCACTGTCATTGGTATAGCACAAATATAGAAGTATTTGGACCAAATGCATAGCTGTTTAGAATTACTTACTAATAGAATTACAGCTGAAACTAATCTCTTCTTGCCAGGATTTTCTGAGGATACATCTAATTGACTGATGTTACATTCTCTAATTCTAGCAATGCTACACAGACTCTTGCCAGTGTGCATCACAGTTCTGAGAGAAGACTACGTAATTGAATGTAATGGTTCTTTTTTGAGTTTTCTCAGCATCACGGCACCTCACCAAATATGACATCTTTTCCAGCACGCACTCCTTATAAATCGCTTGCTTTTCTGGAGTGGGATGTGCCAGCAACCACATCACCTCTCATTTTTGAAAAGATCACATTGAAAACAGTGCAACAAAACAGAGACACGACAAATACAGCACAGTGACAAAGCAGATGACAAAGCAGCCAACATCAGATAAGGGCACACTGCACATTTCTCAACAAACATCTGGAAACTGCTATAGCCTGAAGTCTCCCGACTGCTACTGATCAGAAATAGGGAGTCCACATAACAAGCTATAATTCCTACAACAGAATATTGAAAGACTGTACCTTTTACAAAAAAAAAAAGAAGAAAGAAAGTGATCTCCCTAGTCAAAAACTGTCAACTTCAACAAACTCACTCACTTTGTATCTTTCTCTTCTGTTTAACCTTATAGCTATCTCTAATGTGTCCTTAATGGTTTTTTATTCATTTGCCTGTTTGTTGCACTGTTGCTTGACATTCTCAGAGGTCACAGTCTGTATAAATTGACAGTTTTATTCTGCTCAGTCTGAAATGATCTACGATTAGCTGCTTGCTGTGGAACTATTTATGCGCCTAATATGCTGGAGAGGTTTTATGACACAATACTAGCAGGTAATAGTGATGTAATCAGTGTCTCTCTGACTCCCAACTCTTTCTGCAGAGACAGCTGCTATGTCTGTTTCATAGTATTTACTTACTCATAGTCAGACAGACAGACAATAGATCCACTGAATAAACCATTTAAGTTAACAATGAAAGTCCCAAATCCAACAAAGAGCCTAAGAAAGACATTCTGCAAATGTCTATTGTCACTTAAGGAACTGCCTGCGCTCCATATAGCCTCAAAAAAAAAAACTACTACAATTCCAAAAAAACTGACAGAAAATCACTATAAAGCTACCAACCTCAATGAAAGCAAGTTTTTAAATGTACAGCGTGACATTTTCATACACATGCTATAAATGATCTGCTAGACTGCATTCAACAACTCTTGCCTCAAAAAGTTTTATGGAACGAAATACTATACTTCTCATCAATCACAAAATTGTACTCCAATCCGTTCAAGTATTTATTTCCACTGTGAGCATACTGATATACTAGCATTTTATGTTCAATATTTTCTTAAAAATGAAAGTGGGGGCAATTACTTTATGGAGATAAACATTACCTATCTGATTCTTTTATGGATGCCTGTGGAATAACTACTGCACTATTACCATATCTGATATCTTTAGTGGATTACTAAGTTTACTCTTGTCCACTCCGTTACACTGCATTCAAGTCTTGTTGTGCCATTATAGCATATCAGTAAAAGTATTAAATTCTGATGCAATTTGGTACAAACCTTGTAATTTGTATATGCACTTTTAACAGCATCATACAATTTCATATAATGAGCACTGCTGGCAAATAATCCAATGGGTGTTCCACGGTTTGTCTTCTTTTCATCAACTTTATCCTCTTTCTCTGCAACAAGCAAGTGAACTGAAAAAAATCTAACTATAACAAAAAAATATAGAACAGTAAAATGAATCTGACTGAAAACGAAACCAGTTTCACAGTTAAATAATACTTTACCCACAAGGACAAACTGCAGCGCGCACACACACACACACACACACACACACACACACACACACACACACACACCAGAGGAGAAACCCAGCGCTGCCCAGGTATTTATTTACAGCTGTGCGTCCCCATCAATACCACATAGTGTCTGGCGTTGTGCTTAATGTTTATGACATCACATCATCTAAATTACATGTCATACAATGATACAATTTTGTAGGTACATTCAGCGGCATATGTGGATGCTGACTGCAAAATGTGTTGTGAATGGAGTTAATAGCAACAAAGTAAAAAATTTAACCAACATGCACAATGCTGTAGTTTTTCACACATTTCATTGTTTATGATGTTTTATCTCCTGAACTGTGTGTTGCACAGTGATATAATACCGTAGGTACACTGACTGGCATGTGTGGATACTGTCTGTGAAATCTATTGTGATTAGCATTAGTAGCAAAGAAGTAATAAATTTAAATGTCATACATGATGCGACAATTTTTCATGCATCTCATTGATTGTGATATCACATCTCCTGAACTATGTGCCCTACTGTGATATCATTTTGCACTTTTACATTCAGTGGTATAAGTGCATACTGTCTGTAAAATGTGTCACAAATACATAGGATCTGGAAAAATGTAGCATCTACTTTTGGTGAAACTTGCATCTATTTTTTGTAAAATTCGCTTCTATTTTTGTTGAAACTAACATCTTTTTTGCTGTAAATTAGACGCACAAATTTATAGGGTTATCATGCTACCTGAGTGAAGACAGACAAAGCCTTAGTTCTTTGAAACTGACAGTTTAAAAAAAATGCTAATTGGGAAATTTTTGCATGGAATGTTCGCTTTTCCAAAACCTTCAACACTTTTTTCTTCCAAAATAGCCTTTGTTTTCTTTGTTTGGCGGTATTTATACTTTCAAAAATGATTGTTCTGTTGCAAAGCAGCAGCATTTTCCTGCAGGTGAACTGAACGAATCTCCGATTTAAGATGTTTCTGGACATTGTTTGTCTTTTCCCATCCAAAGATTAAAAATTCTGTAGACTATTAATTTCGCCCATTCATGGACATTTATAGCTGTGCAACCGACACTTGACAACACTACAGATAAAACTGAGAAGGCACTTAGTGTAGAGGTGGAACCGAACATGCAGAACTGTATTTTAATGATAGGGAAAAAATTTCAGTGCAGTACAAAAATGTAACAGATTTTGTTTTCCAATCACTATAGCGCCGAGAGTGGGCACTATAGGATATCGTGGCAGATAGTCGTGAGTATTAACACATGAGAATTTTGACCATCAGAGGGGATAGGAGAGGTGCGGGCAAACAAGCCCCGTCTCCCTCTCTCAACGCACCTGCCTACACCAGAACTGACATACTGTCAGAGATTGCACATCTCTTCTGGTGTTGCAAGGGTCATAATCGAAATCCGTGACGGTCCAGGAGTAGTCACTTCACTTATTTCAAAATAAGAAAACAATGAACAACGCACAATACTACCTATTCAGGGGCGGCTATCACGCAATTGCTTCTTGAGGTTCATTGTTAATGATGTAGTTCAGGCCGAGCGTCAAGTGGTCTTTGATCAACCACAGTTCAATACATCCACCACCTAATTTACCACGTTAAAAGTTTCCGCACTGCTTTAGCTAACAAATGCATGTGTTTCTTTATTATAAAATGCTAGGTCTCAAGGCTGAATACTACGTTGCATTATGCGTCATGTATCTTAACTAGATCAACCTCAACTGCCCACGATTGGCATGGCACCAGATCACTGAGTGCATGATACACGTCACTGCATTCATATACTTTTTATTTTGCAAACAGGTTCTTACACACATTATCTTTTCAAATTGGTCTTCGCCAGATGATCTACAAGGGCTGTTCAATAAAGAATGATCATAATTTCTCATGCTAAAACTTAAATCTTATGATATTCTGTTAGCTTAATGTGCAACAAACACGCTGTAGTAGTTTCATTGTTGGGATCCCTGGTTCTCGCCCGTGAGAGGCACGCAAGGTCACACATGTTCAGCATTGCCTACCGCTGCAATGGAGGTAGCACTTCAGGAACAAAATGCGGCTTTGAAATTCTGCTTTCGTCTCAGCAAATCTTCAGCTGAGGCCTATACGATGTTACAGGAGGCCTATGGAGAGTCTGTTCTGAAAACATCAACACTGCTGCTGTCACTGTGAGAGAGGATCGATGAATTACCTTAGGATCATTTTCTGAAATACTGAACATTTCATTGGGTGCCACCCACACATTGGTGACAGAAAAATTACACATGACACGTGTTTGTGCTCGATGGGTTTCATGACTGTTAATTCCCGAACAAAATGACATTCACAAGCAAGTCTGCATGCAGTTAAGTTAATGTTAGATGAAGATCCGGAGTTTCTTTCAAATGTAATCACTGCTGCTGAAACTTAGCTACATCATATTGATCTTGAGAGCAAACAGCAAAGCTCAGTGTGGAAATCTCCTTCACCACCAACCCCCAAAAAAGCAAAAGTAGTTGCTTCTGCAGGGAAAGTTATGGTCATCTCGTTCTCTGATATTCATGGAATGGTTTATCAACATGTTGTACCTACACACACATTAGTAACTGGACAATACTAGAAGAATGTGCTGAAAACATTGCAAGACCATATCAGGGGCAAAAGACCACATTTCCGTGTAGCAGGCTGGACGCTGCACCACAATAATGCGCGGCTGCATATTGCCAATGTTGTTGCTAAATATCTTGCAAAAATCAACGTGAAGTCCATCCCTCACCCTCCCAATAGCCCAGATTTAGCCAGCCCCATGTGACTGTTTTGTATTCCCTAATGTAAAGAAACACCTTCGTGGGAGGCATTATCAATCATCAGAAGCAGTGGTGAAGGCTGCAGAGGCGATTTTGAAGGACCTCTCAAAAAATGGTTTCCAACATGTATTTGAAGACTGGCAGAAACGCTGGAACAAGTGTGTCCCACTCATGGGAGACTACTTTGAGTACAACCATCAAAATTATGAGGATCAGTATCGGTATGTTGTCAAACAAAATTATGATCATTCTTTATTGAACAGTCCTCGTAAATATCAGTAACTGAAAATTAGTTACATTTTCGATATTTATATGCAGAAAATAAAGCTATTTCAAACTATCTCTGATAAAATAGCACATCTGGACACAATTCGCTATGAAACTGCATCTATTAAGTAATTTCCCATTTTTGCATTTTGAGGCATAATTTGCATCTGCTTCGCATTTACCGCAAAATGTGAATTTTTCTGGTCCCTATGAATACAGTTAGTAGTAAAGAAGCAATAAATTAAACGTCATGCCTCATGCAGCACTTTTACTGCATTAACAGCGGAAAAAACTAAGCAATAAACATTTTACTATCGTCATTTTTAAGGCATTGTCAGTGAGAAAAAATGTGTGCAGGTTTGAAATTGTGTGTAAAGCTTGTTATAAGTTGCTAAATGCACAAATAATGGATGGATGAAGGTTGTGAATTCACGTGTCGCGGGCTGCATTTCTGATTCATCCCTCCACCACACACACCCTTTTGATAGGTAGGGGTTCTCACACTCACAGAAACTGTCACCTAACATTACAGTATATGTGTAACAAGTTTGGCTGAAATTGGTCCAGTGATTCAAGAGGAGAGGTGGGAAACACACACACACACACACACACACACACACACACACAAAAAAATGGTTCAAATGGCTCTGAGCACTATGGGACTCAACTGCTGTGGTCATTAGTCCCCTAGAACTTAGAACTAGTTAAACCTAACTAACCTAAGGACATCACAAACATCCATGCCCGAGGCAGGATTCGAACCTGCGACCGTAGCGGTCTTGCGGTTCCAGACTGCAGCGCCTTTAACCGCACAGCCACTTCGGCCGGCCACACACACACACACACACACACCTCGTATACAAGCCTCTTGATCCTTGTAAATAAAAAGTAAGTGGTAAAAATAAATAAATAAATAATATTGTCATCATTTCATCCTGGATTTTAAACTGTTTGATAAAAATAAAGGCACCTTACGATTAAAAGATAGTCTTGTAAATAGTGAGCATGTTATTATATTTTTCACTGAGAAGCTGTATTCCACATGTACACTAACTGATATGTTCCAAATCATAGTGGGAGACCAAAGTCCACAGAACATGTAGCTAAATGTTTAAATATATGCAAATGATCAAATGATGCACTACTATTGCATTTTAATGTAGAACCAATACTTAACTCAGTGAAACTTGTTCATTTGTATTAAACCAGTGATATTTGGACCACCTTGAGTTACCACTTCATGAGCCTCAATGGCAAATAACGAACTTTTTGCACATAGATATTACCTGCTCCTTCGCATTGATAGTGCAATGTTCTGCATTCTCAAATTCTTATTTGTACTCCACAGTTATCATTCTCTACTACTGGAAGGAAATCAGATCTCAGATTTAACAAATCTGGTCCTTTTGTCTTACAGTCATTTTTAGTGTAATGCACAAGTAGATCACTCATATGAACACTTACTTCACAACATAATTTGTTTTTTCAAATATCACATACTATTTGACGACATATTTTTTTCTGTTCTCATATTATCATTAACCCTCTCGACACGAGGTGCATGCCGGCACTCTCCTCCTACCCGTAGCCAGTGACTGAGGACGTACCGGCGCATTTCTCCATACCCCTATGCAATGACTGAGAGCCTGCCAACCCGCACTGGTGCATCACTTTTACATCTATCTCACTCCTTACTAAAATCCAGGTGATTTGTCAGTGATTCTGAAAGGCTTAGAGAACCATGAGCATGTCTTTGTTTTTCTAACATCCATTGCAGTCGCCTGCAGCAATTCTGCAAACTCAAGGTAAGTAGAGCACACTTTTTACACATTTTGATTCAATTGTTACATTGAACCCTTAAATAAATAAATATATTTTTGCAATCTAATCAAGATACAATCACATGTTATAGTAGGTTAATGGAACAAATAACTTTTCTTTAGTAACTCCTTGTCTAAACATGTATGTTATTCTGATTGGTTTAACACTTGACAATAATATTTTCCATAAATATTTTTCCATTCTACAAAATTAACTCATTTTCCAATCAGAATGGTTTGCACTACAGGAAGAAAAAGATGGTCTGGCAGGTCTGAACCCATTTCACCACCTTCCTCAGATCCCATGCCTTCAACATTAGCACCCACACTGCACACTAGGACGCTTCTTGCAGCAACTCTGACTAACAATTTATGATCAGAGTCAACCAAAGACTCTGATGGACAAACAGATAATAATGCAGTTGTCACAAAATCACTTACTAAGTGTTCTTATCTTATTTGTGCTCCATTCTTGTTAGTGTCTTTTACTGTACACATTTTATTTGAATAATATTGATTTCTTTTGTAAATATGGCTGAAAAACAAACATTTGTTTACACTTCCTTACTTCATATCTCACATTGCAGACAGTGGTAAAATGATTTATCTCAAATACACAAATCTGGATTTCTGGTTTGTCTTTCATGTATGTTCATTTACTTTTGTTTAGTTCCAAGCAAGTGAGGACCGCACTCTTCACTAATAAAACTTCTGAGGATCCCGAGAGATGATGAAGAGGACATCCCGGGAAACATCATCAGTGAAAATAATGATGAGTAGTTCCTGGTGGAGAAAATTTTTGTTCTACTTCTTGAAGGAGTTGAGGATTCCAATGAAGATGATGAGTCCCAAGCACCTCACTTGACACTTCAGATAGGTGTGCCTTCAGCTGCTCCAAATAGACGTCCCTAGAAAAGGGACCAGGCAAGCCACTGCACCACTGACATACCTTTTGAAATACACTCCTGGAAATTGAAATAAGAACACCGTGAATTCATTGTCCCAGGAAGGGGAAACTTTATTGACACATTCCTGGGGTCAGATACATCACATGATCACACTGACAGAACCACAGGCACATAGACACAGGCAACAGAGCATGCACAATGTCGGCACTAGTACAGTGTATATCCACCTTTCGCAGCAATGCAGGCTGCTATTCTCCCATGGAGACGATCGTAGAGATGCTGGATGTAGTCCTGTGGAACGGCTTGCCATGCCATTTCCAGCTGGCGCCTCAGATGGACCAGCGTTCGTGCTGGACGTGCAGACCGCGTGAGACGACGCTTCATCCAGTCCCAAACATGCTCAATGGGGGACAGATCCGGAGATCTTGCTGGCCAGGATAGTTGACTTACACCTTCTAGAGCACGTTGGGTGGCACGGGATACGTGCGGACGTGCATTGTCCTGTTGGAACAGCAAGTTCCCTTGCCGGTCTAGGAATGGTAGAACGATGGGTTCGATGACGGTTTGGATGTACCGTGCACTATTCAGTAGCCCCTCGACGATCACCAGTGGTGTACGGCCAGTGTAGGAGATCGCTCCCCACACCATGATGCCGGGTGTTGGCCCTGTGTGCCTCGGTCGTATGCAGTCCTGATTGTGGCGCTCACCTGCACGGCGCCAAACACGCATACGACCATCATTGGCACCAAGGCAGAAGCGACTCTCATCGCTGAAGACGACACGTCTCCATTCGTCCCTCCATTCACGCCTGTCGCGACACCACTGGAGGCGGGCTGCACAATGTTGGGGCGTGAGCGGAAGACGGCCTAACGGTGTGCGGGACCGTAGCCCAGCTTCATGGAGACGGTTGCGAATGGTCCTCGTCGATACCCCAGGAGCAACAGTGTCCCTAATTTGCTGGGAAGTGGCGGTGCGGTCCCCTACGGCACTGCGTAGGATCCTACGGTCTTGGCGTGCATCCGTGCGTCGCTGCGGTCCGGTCCCAGGTCAACGGGCACGTGCACCTTCCGCCGACCACTGGCGACAACATCGATGTACTGTGGAGACCTCACGCCCCACGTGTTGAGCAATTCGGCGGTACGTCCACCCGACCTCCCGCATGCCCACTATACGCCCTCGCTCAAAGTCCGTCAACTGCACATACGGTTCACGTCCACGCTGTCGCGGCATGCTACCAGTGTTAAAGACTGCGATGGAGCTCCGTATGCCACGGCAAACTGGCTGACACTGACGGCGGCGGTGCACAAATGCTGCGCAGCTAGCGCCATTCGACGGCCAACACCGCGGTTCCTGGTGTGTCCGCTACACCGTGCGTGTGATCATTGCTTGTACAGCCCTCTCGCAGTGTCCGGAGCAAGTATGGTGGGTCTGACACACCGGTGTCAATGTGTTCTTTTTTCCGTTTCCAGGAGTGTAAATCCTGGACAAACTGTTGACATGACTCATCTAAATACCCCATTAGACTTCCTAAACCTCTTATTAACCAATGAACTCCTTGACCATATTGTGACACAAGCAAATGTTTATGCCCGATATTTAGGCAGAATGGCCACACATTCTAATACACTGGTAAAAAAATGGAATCCCCAGGAGGTAGAAAAATTCAGGATGCTTCTTGGTTTACTTTACTACATGGGAACCACTCCACTGAACAGACTAAGTGATTAATGGAACACTAATTTTGCACTTTTTTGTTTACCATTGGCTATAAACAAGGACTAAGATTTGGAACATTAAATATACAAACACTGATTGGAAAGGTGGAGGAGATGGTATGGTATGATGGAAAGAACCTATTGGGGTTAGCTGAAGAACCTATTGGGGTTAGCTGAAACAAGATGAAAAGGAGAAGGAAGGAGAGAACTGAGGAAAGGCTATCAACTGTACTGGAGTGGAAATGAGGAGGGAAGAAGAAATGGAGTCAGAACAGTAGCAAGTGATGGATTAAAAGAGAAAGTGAAGAGAATAAGTGACAGGATGATGAAGACCAAAATATCACTCAAGGGGACTACCACAGAGGTAATACAAGTGTATGCACCGCAGGAGGGTTGCACTTCTGAGGTGAAGCAAGAGTTTGAAGAGGAAATGCAGGAGCAGATGGGAAGGAAGAATATGATAGTAATGGGGGATTTAAACATACATGTTGGAAGGGAAAGACAAGGCTGCGAAAGTGTGCTTGGACCAGATGGCTTGGGCTGCCGAAATGAGGAAGGTGGAAGACTACTGGAGTTCTGTCAAAAGAATGGCTTGCTGGTTGGGAACTCTAGGTTCAGGAAAAGAGAGAGCCACAAGATTATCTGGTATAGTCAAGACAAGAAAGTCGATAGTTGACTACTTCCTGTACTATAGTGAGATGAATAGGAACATCACTGACATTAAGGTAATAGCATCAGAGGTCTTGGATAGCGACCACTGATTTCTGGTAATGAAGCTGAGAAAGACTAAGGATAATAAAGGGACAGAAAACCACGAAAGATGTACAAGGGTATGGAAGTTGAAGGAGGAAGAAAGCAGGCTACAGTACCTACAAGTAGTACAGAAAAACATCCCAAAGGATGAACCAAAAACGGTAGAAGACGAATGGGGTAGAGTCAAGGGAACATTAGTAAGTGCGGCGGAAGCAATATGCGGGAGGACACGCAACAAAGAGAGATGGGAAGAAACACTCTGGTGGAATGAGGAAACAAAGGAAATAGTACAGAAGAAGAATAGAGCCTTTAGGGTACATTTCGAGAAGAGAACAGTAGAGATAAGAGAAGAGTATCAGGCAAGACAGAAAGAAGCAAAAAGAGTGGTGGCAGAGGAAAGAAGAAAGTAGATGGAACAGAATGATGGAGAAGGATAGTGAAGGTTCAAAAAGGGTGTTATATGGGGTGATTAAAAGCAAGAGGAAGAAGAACGTTACAACAGATTATGCTCGAATGGTGAACAAAAGTGGACAATATGTAGAGAATAAGGAGGAACTCAAGAATATGTGGAAGGAGTATTTTGAAGAACTCCTGAACCCGAATGGAGACCTGGATGAGGAGGAACAAGCCGAGGAGAAAAATGAGGAGGAACAGCAAATAGAAAAAACACCTTACATGGGGGGAAGTGAAAGAGGCATTGGGCAAGATGAAGGGAGGGAAATCACCAGGTCTGGATAAGCTAAGTGTAGAGATGGTGAAACCAGCAGGAGAGGGGGTGGGGGTTACAATGGCTATATCAAGTAATGAAAATTGTGTGGAGACAGAAGATGATCCCAGGAGAATGGAAGAAGGGAATAACTGTCCTGATCTTTAAGAAGAGAAATAGAAAAGAGTGCAAGAACTATCAGTGGATAACATTGATGAGTCACTGTGCAAAGATTTTTGAGAAAATTCTAGAAGCACGAACTCAGACAAATTAGAAGGAAGAATGAGAGAAGAGCAACATGGCTTCAGAACAGGCAGGTCTGCAGTGGATATAATTTTGCAGTAAGACGATTGCAGGAACATCACTATGAATATGGAATAGATCTACTAATGACCTTCCTGGACATTGAAAAAGCGTATGATAGTGTACGTAGAAGCTACGTGTGGAAAGCCCTGGAGAACAGAGGAGTAGCAAAACAGATAATTTAGAGGATAAGGGAAGTGTAACATGGAAGTGTGACCTGTGTGAAAGTGGGATGAGAGAGACCAGCTTGGATCTAACAGAAGAATGACTTGAGGCAGAGAAGTGCACTTTCAACATTACTCTTCATTTTAGTGTTGGGTGATATAATGAGTACAGTAGCACTGGTAATTGGTGAAAGGAAGATGAAAGCTATGGTGTTTGCAGATGATATGATGATTTGGGGGAATAAGGAGGAAGTACAAGAGCGGTTGGACGTATGGGAACGAACAGTACAAGAATATGGGATGAAATTTAGTATAAGTAAGAGTGAGATGATCATCACAACAAGAAAGAAGGAGAGAGGAACAACTGGAATAACAATTGGTGGGGAACGATTGAGGAGAGTGGAGAGTTTCAAGTACGTAGGAAGTCTGATACAGGAAGATGGAAAAAACAACAGAGAAATAAACGAGCAGGAGAGAAAAGCAGAAGCATTTCGGAAGAGTGTCAGAAGCCTGATATGGAGCAAAGATGTACTCCAAATCAGTAAAAAGGTTATATATTAGTCATACTATGTCCCGAACCTGACATTTGCATCAGAAACCTGGGTTATGAAAGGAAGAGAGAAAAGCAAAGTACAAGCTAGTGAGATGACATTCTTGAGAAACAGTATTGGAGTGACAAAGATAGACAGGTTAAGAAATGAGAAGATCAGAGTGTTAATGAAGGTGGAACCATTACAGGAGGAGATAGAGACATCAAGGCTGGGATGGCATGGACACATTAGGAGAATGGAGGAGAAGAGGATACCCAGGAGGATACACGAGATGAAACTGGAAGAAAGACACCATAAGGAAGACCGAGAGACAGATGGCTGAAAGGAGTAGAGGAATGCATCGAGAAGAAAAGAGAAGACTGGACCAAGGTTAAGACGGAGAGATGGTGGTGAGACAGAAGATGATGGAGAGGCCTATGTTCCATACAGACTCGGCTAGAGGCTGGAAACTGCCCAAGATGATGATGATGAATTACCATGCTTTTGGCACAGTATGGGCAGGGATAGATTTTTTGGGATCTTGCAAGCTTTGCATTTTGAAAAAAAATCCAGAACCCAGTAAACCTATACCTGCTGACAGGCTGCACAAATTCAACCCTTGTCAGACATTTCTCACAGGACTTATGTTACCTACCAAATTCTTAATACAAGATGAAACCATGGTTCTGTGGAGAGCTAGATTCATGTTCCAACAATACGTAAAAAACAACACTCACCCTTATGGAATTAAATTTTATATGTTGAAATAGTCATCTGGGTTAGTTCTGGGATTTATTACATATACAGGTGACTCTGTTCAAGAGGTTAGTGGAAGAGGACATGCTGTTCAGTTGTCCATAAATTAATGGATTGAAGCCTGGGGGATGGACATTCATTATTTATGAATAATTTCTATAATAGTGCCAAACTCATACAAGAACATCTTCAGAGGAACACATATGTTACAGGAACCCTCCCGAAAAACTGTAGATATTTATAATGAAGAGTGAATTTGCGTACTCAAATGGAAAGACAAAAGAGAAGTAATGATGATCAGCTTGGAGTTTTTTGAGAAAACGGTTGATACCATGATGCATCAAGGCATTATATTTCAGAAACCTGAGATAGTTCTGAAGTACATGAACGAATGGGTAGTGTCGACCATTTCGATCAAGTGGTGGTGTATTACCCGATCCAAAGAAATAGTCTTAAATGGATGAAAAAAGTCAGAATAAATTTTCTCCATACAGACCTACATAATATATATGCAATAAATAATAAAAAATAGGCAAAAAAGTCTTTTAAGACTTTTGTAATTCAGAATACAATACCTATTTCCCAGACACCAACAATAAGTTAGGCTTCAAAAAGAATTGGGCTCAAAGGACACTCTGATCATTTCCAAACAGAATTTGGGAAGGCTGAAGAGACAAACAGAAAAACTAGAAATAGGTGCCAATTTTGTCTAGATAACATGTAAAGACAGGAAACTTCCAATGATTGCCCTGTCTCCACAGATATATTAGCATTATGCATAACAACATGTTTTCAGTATTCTCATAAATATGTGACACTTTAATATTTTATGTGAGAGTTTTAAAAAATGTAGGATATACATATATATTTATTTAGATTTGATTATGACTCAGATTATAATTTTTGAAATGTGAACTTTCTAATTAATCAAAATCCTAATTTCAAGTTCTAAAACTGCCTCGACAGTAACTTTTAATTCATAAATTTGTACATTTCAATTAGGCTATGTATTTTTGATGAAGAGTCAAACATAAAGTCTTATTACACAAGCCCACAACGCAGGTGAAAATTCCCATTACGGACAGCGAGTGTGCAGGCACGTTCTCAGTCATTGAGAAGGGGTAGGGGAAGCATGCCGGTATGCCCTACATCACACGCTATGGATTGGATGATGATGATGATGATATTTGATTTGTGGGGCACTCAACTGCAAGGTTATCAGCACCCATACAAATTCCCAATCTTTACACAGTCCAGACTTGCTACTTTCACGAATGACGATGAAATGATGCGGACACTACAAACACCCAGTCTCTGCTGGGGATTGGAGGAATGTGCCAGAGCACTCCTCGTACTGAACAGGTTAACAGCTACTTTTCTCTGAAAACTTCTTTTCCATGGCCCTAACATTCCTTTTGAAACTGCTTTTCCAATATCTGCATTGCAAGGTACTGAGATGTGGGGTTAGTACAGTTTAAATCTTATGGACCTGCATTCAATGGCGTATCTTCCTTACCACAAAAGTATCTTCTGGCAATGAGAACTTGCTCTCTAACATATCCTTAAATTCTACCAACCTCCTGGACTTAGCCAGTGTTAACACTACCCCATTTTTTTCCTCACAGTAGAATAGCATTAGCTACTCTCATCTCCCTTTCCCTCTCACTCATCACCCAATCTTTTCCCACTTTCCGTCAAAATATTAATTGATTATTCACTTCACTTCTCATTTCTCTCCCACTTTCACCTGTCTTTACATGTCACTCTGTTCTGTTACCTCTGAACTTAAGCTGGTGCAGCTGACTTCCGACTTCCCCCTTCACCTTTGCCTCTGCCTGTCCACACAACAGGTGTTTTACTTCCATCAGGGGTCTGAGCGACCTGCCCTTCTTATTCAACCTTCCTCACCTTAACCTCATATCAGCCATTTGGACTTTGGTTTGGAAACTGCAACTGTTTATGATAATAAAAGATGAATTAAAATAATTATCTGTGTCAGTCACTTTTTATTTTCTCCCACACAATGCTTTTCAGACCTTATGCCTTTGTTTTCAGGTAGATCAGTGGATTACATTATGATTTGTTTGCTGGATGAAGTTGGTTGTCTCTTTTGAGCTTCATTTAATTATAAATCAGACATAATCAGCATTTGTTAATGTAATATGGCACTAGCTTTAGAAATTTTAAACAATAGCAAAGGCATTTACAATATACTCCAGCAGAAAGAAATTTGAGTTGTCACAAACATACATTTCCATCTCTAGATGGTGCCCAACATGAAACCACAACGTGAACTGTCCAGAGATAGTAAAGACGTGTAAATATAATGCCATGTAAGCCAAATAGCATTCATTACCAGCTTACATTGCAAATCAAAGATACACGTAACAAATATTACAGTGTTCAACTCTGCAACCTTTTGCTTAAGAATATCACCATTGCAAAAAATAAATATATGAAAAATAGAAAATTGTATGTGTCAGACAAGGATGCCCCCCTACCTTCGTCATTATTTCACGTGTTGCCTGAGGAAGGTATTCAGATTTTGAATACACTGAAAAGAGGGAAGGCTGTGACAGTTACATGGAACTGAAAACACCAGCCATTGACAGAAGACTGTGGCTGCATCAACAAGGCATCATCATTTAGAATATGTATGTATATCAGCTCGTATATTGTGTCTTGTCGGCAACTCATAGCTCCATCGTTACTTCACCATCTTCCCAGGTGCAGCAGGTGTGTCTGGATCACGGTGCAGTTGTTCTCAGATTCCAAAAGATCACTGAACTGCTTTCAGTTAAGCTGAATCTATGAATACTTTAATCTAACAACCTATATTAACTGAGAAAGATTGTGAGAGCCAAGTGGCTACGCTAAGGAGTGGAACCTAGAGCTTGTAATTTGTACATGAGACAAGTGTTCAAAAAATGCAGCAATTTGGTGCTACATCTACATCACATGCGTCAGCAGCAACAACAAAAAATCAAGTATATTTAACTGAGAGTGACTGATCTTGAGCACACCGCATTCACTCTGCTATGTTGTGGCTACACTGACATCCATTATGAGGTGTCAAAGAGAGGGATAACACTCTGGTTCCAAAACTACTTTATAGGAAAAATTGTAAACATAATGTGAGTAAAAGCTTGCAATACGTAAATTCTGGCACATAGTGACAAGTGATTTTAGAAGTAAACTACAATCACCCATTTGCTACACCGTGCCATTACCCTAAGCATGTCATGTTAAAAGGAAGCAAACCTAAACTCACCACATAGACGAGGTGTTGAGAGGCAGATAGGTACATCTTTCTTTCAAAATTAGACTGATTGACTGACTGAGAGTGTTTATGGGACCAAATGGTGAAGTCATCACTTCCATAATTCCTAAGTTAGTCACAGAAGAAAGAGGTTCCGCTAAAAGTGGGCAAATCCAGTCAGAGGAGTCAAATTATAAAATAATGAAGTTAAAACACACAGAGTAAAAGTCATAAAAGGTAAGACCAAATCTAAAAACTGGGAAAAAAGGGCAGTCTTTCCATGGGAGAGTGGTCATGGGGTCCCAGACCGATAAGACAAGCAGAGAGGCCCCAACCACAACCACCCTGCCCCTGCTCCAAGAGTAAAGTAAAACCTTATACCTGGAAATAAAAACCACTTTCACACAGGAAACTGAGGACCAGTTCAATCATCCGTGAATCGTCTGCTAATATTAAATGTAAGGAATCGGGAAGACTATACTTAGCACTAACGGCCAAAAGAAGGGGACATTCCACCAATTTGTGGGATACTGTCAGTGTGGCTCCAAAACCACATTGTGGGGGTGATTCTTTACATAGGAGGAAGCAATGGGAGAGGTTGGTATGACCAATGCGTAGACGGCATAAAATAAGACAGTTCAATACTACTAACCTTGTCAGATGTGGAAACATGCACGTGTCCTCTGCCATCTCCACGCACTGAGGCCCAACTGCTGTAGATGGCAATTTCGGCTGGGTTGGGTAATGAGTGTACAGAAGAGGTGAGCGCAGGAAGAACGACGGGCAGCAGGATAGGGGGTGAGGGAAGATGCTGTACTGCTACATGTGAACAGGGACGTGGCAGGAGCAGGATGGTGGAATGCTAGGTGCAGCATTGGGCATTGGGAGGCGTCTTGTGCTGGGAGGGGGGGAGGGGGGGGGGCAGGGAGACCAGCAGAGAGAGGGGGAGGACAATGTAAGTGTGCTGGGGGGATAGTTGGTTTGTGTGAGGTCGGACTGGGAGTAGGGAACGAGAGTAGACAACAATGTGAGAAACGAGGAGATTGAGGACAGGGACAACCAAAGTTTGAGTACAGGATCGAAGAATATGTTGTAAGGCGAGTTTCCACGTGTAAAATTCAGAGTAGCTGGTGACTGTGGGAAAAATCCAGATGTGCAGGCTGTGAAGCAATCATTAAAATCAAGTACATCTTGTTGCTCAGTAACTGAGTGATTCAGCTATCTCTTGTTCACAGTTTGGTGGTGTCCATTCATGAGGACAGACAGCTTGTTGGCATCACATCCACACAGAATACTGCCCAGTGGTCGCAGATAATTTAGTCAACCCACAACTTCAGTAGGTTAGTAGGGAGAGTGAGTAAGATATTTCTCATTTCAGGGTGCAGCAAAAGGTAGTCGAAACCCTGACTAAGGACATGATTTAGTTGTTCCAGTCCTGAGTGCCCACTCACATACAGGGAGGTGTTTCCCTTTTAGGGCCAGTCAGTCTGTGTATGGGGAGGGGGGGGGGGGGGGGGTTGATCGTAGGTAACTGGAGAGATGAGGTATGATATATCTGTGAAACAGGTAATTTTTGTCTGGGAAGGCCTCAGAAAGAGCCATGGGATATTTGAACAGGGACTGCTCGTCACTGCCAATGCGAAAGCCCAGGAACTATGCTGTACAGAAGGGTCATCTTGTTGTGAGATGGGGACAACTGTCAAAGAGCAGGTACTATTGATGGCCGGTAGGTCCGATGCGATGGAGGCACTCATGCAGCCATCCACGGGCTGGTGGTCAACAATGAAGAAGGTAGCTTGTGGGACTGAGGAGGGAAGAAGATATTGAGGTTCTGGAGGAATGTGTCTAGGATGTCCTCAGCCTTGATCCAGATTATGAAAATGCCATCAATGAATCTGAACAAGGTGAAGTATTTGAGATTCTGATTGGTTACAAAGGATCCCTAGGATAGGTTGACACAGGATGGTGCCATGCAGATGACCATCACTGTACACAGATTTTTCACTGTTTGACAGTAGGACAGACAGATGAAACAGAGCAACAGTCAGCTTGCAGGGCAATGCTACAGCTCAAGGTATGGAGCTGTTAGACAGAAATTGGGTTTTGTCTGCCCATAATGCACTACAAGGTATCTAAGAAAAATACTCAATCACTAGAAAAATACTCAATCACTCAGGTGTATCAAAAGAGGTTTGTTGCCAAAGTAACAGGCTAGTAAAACAATGTCCAGAACTGCTGGAAATGTGTATGCAAGCATTTTTCACATCTCTGTGTTTTGGTTACCACAATTATTTATCTGAAGAGAAGCTTCAATCAAAAACTTTAACTTATTTTTTCATCTGTTGTTCTTATTTTGTCATGGCAGTAACAAAATTCAGGGTGACTGTATGAGCTGTCACCGCCACAGCTCAAGAAATATTCAGAATGACCAAGGCAGACTGCTGAGTAACTCAGACCCAGGTAGCAACATAAATCTGAGGCACTGAGCACAAGCAATAAGATGAAGGGATTATAAATCTGTCCTCAACACAGGGTCTAGCAATGAAAAATGGTTCAAATGGCTCTGAGCACTATGGGACTTAACATCTGCGGTCATCAGTCCCCTAGAACTTAGAACTACTTAAACCTAACTAACCTAAGGACATCACACACATCCATGCCCGAGGCAGGATTCGAACCTGCGACCGTAGCAGTCGCGCGGTTCCAGACTGCGCGCCTAGAACCGCTAGACCACCGCAGCCGGCAACAATGAAAAGGTTAACAACAAAAGATTAAACAAATAAATAAATAAATAAATGAAGACAGGTCACCACTAACCTACAGATGGTCTGACTCAGAAGTGGACACAAAAATACTAAAAAGTCTAAAATAATCTCTCTCTCTCTCTCTCTCTCTCTCTCTCTCACACACACACACACACACACACACACACACACACACACGGCTTTTGTAGAATAGGCTCCTATCCAAACAAAATTTTACGAACACATTCTTAATTATACAGGCTTGATTTCTGTATGCTTTCAACAATGCTCACCATGGGAACCTTTGGAAGGTGACAGCCCACGAGTACGTAAGACCTCAGTATCTCTGCCTCTTCGCTTGATTGGAGAAAGAGACGGTGCAGTTGGCAAAGAAGGTAATGCTGGTCTCGGAGCTGGAGCGCTAGGGACTGTCTCTTCCAGGACATGTACAAACACATTTAGCACTCGTGTTACATGTATCAACAACTGTTCACTCATCATTGCCAACTGAAAAGATGAAAGCCATTTACACATCGGCACATCTATGATTAAATAGCAGATAGTAAATATAACATGTTGCCCAGAAGGCTACATTTGCACAAAATGAGACAGATGGGAGCATCACTGAAGTTACTGGTGTTGTAGCAGCATATTTTTAATGTAAACACAGAGTGCAAGTTAATATATTAAAATACATTAACACAACTGAAAAAAAATCTTACTCTGAAATCTGCAAAGAAAGTAAACAAGTTGAAGCAAACACATCACAACAAAATAGAGGGTGTTCAATTTATCTGATGACCGCCTGCCCAGGGTATTGCAGGCCAGCCATGGAAGCCGCACCCGTCGGTCGAATGAATCCCATGGGACTGCACCGTGGCCCCCTTTTATTTGTGTGTTTTTAGCCTGAAGGCCATACAGCAAACATTCCTTGTCAGCTGGTGTCATTTGGGCAGTGAGACAAGTATCACGAGTGTAACAGTGAAGTCTGCGAATGCAACAATGGCAAGAGCGAATTATTCAAGTGCATAAAAAGTGTTTATTTACAATTCATATGTGTGTACAGAGTCCACTTGTACTGTTCAGAGATTTTTTGAACAGAAGTTTCTAGGTGTTTCAGTTCCAAGGTATGATGCAGTTCACAAATTAGTGAATAAATTTTGTGAAATGAGAAGTGTTCAAGACAAGAAGTGTCAAAGACGACATACACTGCTTACAGCAACTCATCTCAATGACACTGCATACCACCTGGAAAATTCCTCTAGAAAGTCTCTCAGACGTCTCTCACAGCAAACACAAATATCATGCAAATCTGTAAAAAAAGTGGTGCTAAGCTGCTTCGGCTAAGGCCCTATAAAGTATCAGTAGTACAAGAACTTCGACCTGGTAATCCTGCACACAAGGTTAAGTTCTGCGAATGGGTTTTAAAACAAGTGGATGACAGTGAAATGGATCCTTACCTCATTCTGTTTTCAGATGAGACTTGGTCCCATATACACAGGTATGTTAATTCCCAAAACTGCTGACATTGGAGCACAGATAGACCCGTTGTGCTTCATGAGGAACCCCTTCATGATCAGAAAAAAGGGGTATGGTGCACAGTTAGTAGTGACCGAATAATAGGCCCAATTTTTTTTAATGACACAGTTACAAGTGAAAAATATGTGCAAAACGTTTTGCAACCATTTTTTAATTAACTGAGTGAAAGAGAATTAAGCTTCACATTTTTTCAACAGGATTCGGCAAGGGCTCATAAGGCCAATGTTTCTTTGCACGCAATTCATGATGTGTTGGATGGCAGAGTGATTAGTAAGAATACCTGGCCTGCTAGAAGTCCTGATTTATTTGTGGGGTACACTGAAGAACAAATCGTACACAACAAATCCTTGCACGATAAAGGAACTCAGGGATAATATCCATGAATCAATTAATTAAATATATCTGAGAGAATTACATCGTGCAATTAATAATTTCTTGAGCAGATGTCAGAAATACTTGTAAAATAATGGTAGGCAGTTCCGGCATCTCCGTGTGTGACCTGGGTGAGCACAAAATTTGTTTGCTTATATTTTAAATGTAGTCGTGTCGTACCGCAGCAGTAGACAGGCGATGCGGCATCTGATCACCAGGCAACAGAGTGCTCGCTGCCCGGCACCTACTGCGCTGCACAAGCAGTCATTAGATACATGGTACACCCTTTATTAGAGTATTATAGATAAAGTCAACAACCTTCTGAATTGCTTAGATGAAATGCAGCCTACAAATCAATGTCCGAACATCCTATGACCAATGAAATACAATTGCTGAACATACTTGCTCCAGTTACTGCTCGTCAGAGGGATTGCCACTTTTACCAAGAATATTAAGATCTCAAGCTGACAAAGATATCTTTAATGCTCTTTAATTTAATTGCTCATGATGGCTTAATTTTAATGAAAATTTGTGTTAAGTAACTAGATAGTAACCACTGCTAAACTTTAAAATGCAACAATGTCAAATCACAGTTATTTTGAACGCACATATATACTTTTCAAATGCATTTCACAACATTTTACTTAACACTTGTCAAAATTGGCATCTTCAGCCCATCATTTCATGTCACTCACCATTACTTCATTATATTGATGCACATATGGCAGTGGAAAATAAATAAATAAATAATGGCAGTGTCAACACAATGTACCCAGCCTCAACAATGCAGCCATGCATGGTTTTGTGTGTGTGTGTGTGTGTGTGTGTGTGTGTGTGTGGACTTAGCTCTGAAGAAAGATTCATCCAAAAGCTGACAACAGTCTCAGTCTTGTTCACGTGCCTATTGACGACTCATCTATACAGCGAATTGTTACCTTTACCCATCTATTATCTACACTGATATATACTTGTCATGTATATGACAACTGCCTGAACATAACTCAAAAACAAACAAAAATTAAATTAAATTATATGCAGGTCTACAGAGCTTACCAGCAGATACAAACTGATATTACAATTAGCTGCACAAACCACTAACAAACATCTGTCATGATTTGCCTTACAAAATACGATTCAATGACATTTTTATGCATAGTGAATCCAGAGTACAACTGTTTAGTGATACCAGTACGGAGATTATTGTGCACCAGTTGTCCAAAATGTGCAATTCATTATTAGGACATATTTTGGGGCTGCATTATCCCATTATCGAGTACTTCCCTTAAGCACAGTCAAGAATAATAAGGAAGCAACAGTGACACAGTGACAAACATATAAAACATACCCAGTAGACTTACTTATTTGGCTTTCATTAGTAAACAGTGCTCTGTGAGAATGTTATGCGACACTGGCTGTTACAGACATTATACGGTGATACATATAGACAAGAGTCTTATATTTCTAAAAGTGTAAATTGCTACACACCATATAGAGGAGAAGTTGAATCACAGACAGGCACAAGAAAAGGCCAGCTAAATATTTGAGCTTTTGGCCAAAAGATCTTCTTCTGAAGAAGGCAACAGGTAAAAAGAAGAGAAAGAGAAAGAATGATTCTTTAGAAGAAGGCTTTTTGGGCAAAAGCTCAGACGTGTAACAGTCTTTTCATTGTACCTGTCTGCGACACAATGCGTCCTCTATATGGTGTGTAGCAATATACACTTTTGATAATATTATCAGTATCCTATCCTGGTTTCTCCATTGTTAGTAACTTTAAACCAGAGCAGATCACCCCCTTCCCCCCCCCCCCTCCCCACACTCTCTCTCTCTCTCTCTCTCTCTCTCTCTCTCTCTCTCTCTCTCTCCCTCACACACACACACACACACACACACACACACACACACACACACACACACACACACACTTCTCAAAAACTGGAAATAAATTATAAGAAATTACTATATTGCTTTTTTTTATTGCAAACTTGTATTCTAATATTCAGATAGCGAGTTGTTTACATCCACTAAATCACAAAGCTACACTTGGTCATGCCCAAAAGGGGAAAAGTTGCTTTGGTGAGTTTATTACCTGTTTGTCTCGAAGAACAGCCCATAAAGTTTTATGCTGTTCAGTTTCAGCTGGAGTTACTATTTCAGCTGGTCGTAGGCAGTAAACTGACAAACCTGCGGTGAAATAAGAAACCACAAACAAAAGTAAATAAGAACTACGATAATATGCGCGACTTATGCAATGATAATGTTACATATATATGTTCACAATGTTCATTAAGTATCTCTCATTAAGTAAAATTAAAGTTGTTTGGTTGGTTAGTTGGATGCTTAATGGGACAAAATTACTGAGTCATCAGTCTCTTCAGTCCTCGAACAGACAGATCTATATGACTGTGGATCGAGATAGCCTAGCACGCAAAACCCAGGGGAAGAAAATCCCAAGGTCTACCAATGTCAGTGAAGCTGAGGTAAAGGACAAAAGAAGAACAGGAGACAGAGGAGGAAAGGCAAGCAAGGTGCCCCATCTAGGGAGCAGCCAGAAGCCCCTGAAAGCAGAGTGGAATGAGGGGACATACAACCCCCAGCCTCCGCCACTTACCAGAGGTACCCTACTCTGAAACTGTCGTTGAAAGACTAGCAGCACAGACAGGACAAGAGAAGCACAGATAGACAAAAGACAAACGAGTCTAACAGACCACACAAGAGGGTGTGATGAAGAGTAAAAGAGTAGGTAGGGTGAGAACTGGGTGGGACAACCAACCACTCAATGGGCCAATAACCTTAAGCAGTCGTCCCTTAAAGAGAGTGATAAAAGCCCGCTTCACAAACAAAACACAAAACTAACTCAGCCACTGGGGTATCATCTCCTAACACCAGGGGTAGCAAGTCAGGGAGATCAAGAGTCTGCCACAGGGTGGCTAGGTTGAGACAGTCCAGCAAAATGTAGGCCACTGTCAAACGGCCATCACAATGACAGTGGGGTGGGTCCTCCTTATGGAGGAGATGACCATGAGTCAGCCAAGTGTGGCTGATGTGGAACCGGCAAAGGACGGTACAGCCCTTGTGAAAGGCCTGCATGGAGGATTTAAACAGATTTGTAGTCTACTTTATCACCAGCAGTTAGTTTGGTGAAGTCAGAATGAGCCAGTCCACTTTCCAGACACACAATACTTGAAGGTGTAAAACCCATCACAGGGCTGTTTCGGGAATACTGATCTCCAAGAGTCGGCTTACTGGTGGCCTGTTTGGCCTGGCTATCAGTGAGTTCATTCCCCGGGATCCCGACATGGTCAGGGTTCAGACGAGAGTCACTGAGCACCCACACTGGATCCAGACGAGGGTCACTAAGCATCCACACTGTTCAAGGTCATACAGGGAATCATCGATAGTAATTACCAAGGAATGGCAAGGATAGCGTTGGTCGAGAGCTTGCAAACTGCTGAAGGAGTCACTGCATATGAGGTAGGACCCACCAGTGCGGGAACGGATATGCTCAAGACCATGAGAGATTGCTACCAATTCTGCAGTGAAAACACTACAGCCATCCAGCAAGGAACACAGTTCGCTATGTCTCACATAAGTATAAGCAAAGCTTACACGTCCAGCAACCATCGAGCCATGAGTGTAGGTGACTTCTGAACCCTGGGATGTGCCAAAGATGGACAAAAATTGGCAGCGGAGGGCCTCAATATGAACGGAGTCTTTGTGACCTTGTGACAGGTCAAGGCGAAGCTGTGGCCAAGGGATGCACCATGGAGGTGTATGGTGGGGGTGGGTCTAGAGGAGAAGTGGAACAGAAACAACTGTAGTTCAGAGAGGATAGACCAGATGTAGAACATGATCATAATCCCTGATCTGGGGCACTGTTGCAGCAGATGGATTAGCATGTTTGGAAAGAGAGGACAGTAGTTCAAATCCTTAGGGAAGCTGCGAATGTGGATAGCATACTGGACAAGCTGTTGTTGGTGCCTGATCCACAATGGAGGGACGCCAGCCTCCACGAGTAAGCTGTTCACAGGGCTAGTTTGAAAGGCTCCTGTCACCAGACAAATCCCACAGTGGTATATCAGAACCATACCTGCAACGGTGAGGGCGATGCCAAACCATGCGCCAGACTCTCATAATCGAGACGGGACTGTATCAGGGCTTTGTAAAGTTGCAGCAGGGTAGTGCGGTCTGCACACCAGCTGGTGTTATTTGGGCAACAAAGTGTATTAATGTGCAGCCAGCACTTTTCACTCAATCTGGCAGACAGGGGGAATCCATGTCAACCAAGAATCGATGACCAGTCTTAAAAAGCGATAAGTCTCCACCACATTGAGCAGTTGGTCACTGAGGTAAAATACTGGTTGTGGGTGAATGGTACTACACCAATAAAAGTGCATGACACAAGTCTTGGCAGTGGAAAATCAAAAGCCATGAGTGAGGGCCCATGCCTGTGCATTTCGTATTGTGCCTTGCAGTCAATGTTCAGCGACACCAACACTAGAAGAAGAATAATAGAGCCAGATGTGGTCAGCACACAAGGAGGGTGAAACTGAGAACCCAACAGCTGCTGCTAGACCACTGATGGCTACCAGAAAGAGAGGGACACTCAGTACAGAGCCCTACAGGGGTACATTCTCCTGTATATGTGGGGGAGGGGGGGGGGGGCTACTGTGGGAAGCAATTTTATTATAATGATCATTTCTTCCTATGTACATTGGCATCAACAAAATATTTTTGCATTTAGACAAGAAAGTTGGTGATTGAAGTTTCTTGAGAAGATCTCACTGCAACAAAAAATACCTTTGTTTTATTGATTTTCACCCCAAAACCTCTGTCATGTCCATGACACTATCCCTCCTATTTCTCAGTAATACAAAATGTGCTGCCCTTCTCAGTGTATTCCATTAATCCTATCTATCTGAAAAAGATCCTACACCACATAGCGGTACTCTAAAAGAAGACAGACAAGTGTCGTGTAGGCAGTCTCTTTAGCAGATCTGTTGTATCTTCCAGGTGTTCTGCCAATAAGACGCACTCCTTGGTTTGCACTCCCCATAACATTTGCTGTGTGTTCTTTCCAGTTTCAAGTTTTCTGTAACTCTCATTCCTAGGTATTTGGCTGAATTTATGGCCTTTAGATTTGATTGATTTATTGTGTAGCTGATGTTAAACAAATTTGTTTTAGCACTCATGTGGATGGCCTCACACTTTTCATTACTTAGGGTCAATTGTCAATTTTTGCACTGCACAAATAACTTATCTAAATATTTATGCAGTTGGTATTAATCTTCTGATGACTTTACTAGAGGATAACAACAGCACCATCTGCAAACACCCGAAGGCTGCACAGACTGTCTCCTACATCGTTTATAAAGGTAAGGAACAGCAAAGGCCCTGTAACACTGCCTTGGGGAATGCCAGAAATCATTTCTGTTCTACTCAATGACTTTTTTTCAATTACTATGAACTGTGGTCTCTCTTACAGGAAATCATGAATCCAGTCACTTAGCTGAGACAATATTCCATAGGCATACAATTTCCATTACAAGATGCTTGTGTGCTACGGTGTCAAAAACCTTCTGGAAATTTAGAAATACAAATTTATTTGAAATTCCACGATGACAGCAATCAAAACTTCATGTGAGTAAACAGCTAGTTGCATTTCACATAAATGAAGTTTTTTAAAATCTGTGTTGACTATGTGTCCACAGACCGTTCTTTTTCAGGTGATTCATGATGTTCAAACACAATCTATGTTCAAAAATCCTGTAGCATATCGACGTCAATGATATGGGCCTGTAATTTAGTGGTTACTCCTATTGCCTTTCTTGAATAATGGCATGACCTGTTCAAATTTCCAGTATTTGAATAGTTATCTTTCATCGAGTGAGCAGTTTTATATAATTGTTAAGTACGGAGCTATTGCATCAGCATACTCTGAAAGGACCTAACTGGTATACAATCTGCTTTTATCAAGTGATTTAAGCTGCTTTGCTACTCCAAGGATATGTACTTCTAAGTTACTCATGTTGTCAGCTGTTCTTGAAGCTTGATTCGAATTCTGAAATATTTACTTTGTCTTCTTTGGTGAAGAAATTTTGGAAGGCTGGGTAACTAACTCTGCTTTAGCTGCATCGTCAACTATAATAGTTCCATTGCTACAGTGCAGAGAAGGCACTGATTGTGTCTTGCTGCTAGCATACTTTAGGTGGTGTCTTCAGTCCAAAGACCGGTTTGATGCAATTCTCCCTGCTACTCTATCTTGTGCAAGCCTCTTCATCTCCGAGTAACTATCGCAACCCACATTATTCTGAATCTCCTTAGTGTATTCATCTATTGGTCTCCCTTTAGGATTTTTACCCCACACACTTCCCTCCAGTACTAAATTGGTAATCCCTAGATGTCTCAGAATGTGTCCTGCCAACTGATCTCTTCTTTTGGTCCGGTTGTGCCACAAATTTCTCTTGTCCCCTATTCTATTCAGTACCACCTCATTAATTACATGATCTACCCATCTAATCTTCAGCATTCTTCTGTAGCACCAAATTTCAAAAGCTTCTAATCTCTTCTTGTCTAAACAGTTAATTATCCATGTTCCACTTCCATACATGGCTACACTCCAAAGAAATAATTTCAGAAGAGACTTCTTCTTCAGAAATGCTTTTCTTGCCATTGCCAGTCTACATTTTATATCCTCTCTACTTTGGCTTTGCTGCCCAAATAGCATCTACTATTTAAGTGTCTCATTTCCTAATCTGATTCCCACATCACCTGGTTTAATTTGACTACATTCCATTATCCTCGTTTTGCTTTTGTTGATTTTCATCTTATATCCTCCTTTCAAGACACTGTCCATTCTGTTCAACTGGTCTTCCAGGTCCTTTGCTGTCTCTGACAGAATTACAATGTCATCGGCAAACCTCAAGGTTTTTATTTCTTCTCCCTGGATTTTAATTCCTACTCCAAATTTTTCTTTTGTTTTATTCACTTCTTGCTCAATATACATATCGAATAACACGGGGATAGGCTACAACCCTGTCTCATTCCATTCTCAGTCACTGCTTCCCTTTCATGCCCCTCGACTCTTATAGCTGCCATCTGGTTTCTGTACAAATTGTAAATAGTCTTTCACTCCCTATATTTTACCCCTGCCACCTTCAGAATTTGAAAGAGAGTATTCCAGTCAACACTGTCAAAAGCTTTCTCTAATTCTACAAATGATATAAACATAGGTTTGTCTTTCTAGATAAGTCATAGGGTCAGTATTGCCTTACGTGTTCCAACATTTCTCACAATCCAAACTGATCTTCCTGAGTTCAGCTTGTACAGGCTTTTCCATATGTCTGTAACGAATTCGTGTCAGTATATTGGAACTGTCTCTTATTAAACTGATAGTTCTGTAATTCTCACACCTGTCAGCACATGCTTTCTTTGGAATTTGAACTATTATATCTTCTTGAATTCTGAGGGTCTTTTGCCTTCTCATACATTTTGCTCACCAGATGGCTCTCTCAACGTTATAAGTAGTTCTAACAGAATGTTATCTTATCCTGGGGCCCTGTTTCAACTTAGGTCTTTCAGTGCTCCATCAAATTCTTCACACAGTATCGTATCTCCCACCTCTTCTTCATTTATGTCCTCTTCCACTTCTGTAATATTACCCTCAAGTACATTGCCCTTGTATAGACCCTCTACATACTCCTACCTTTCTGCTTTCCCTTCATAGCTTAAGACTGGTTTTCCATCTGAGTTCTTGATATTCATATAGGTGGTTCTCTTTTCTCCAAAGGTCTGTTTAATTTTCCTGTAGGTGACATCTATCTCTTCCCCAGGTGATATATGCTTCTACACCATTACTTTTGTCCTCTAGACATTCCTGCTTAGCCATTTTGCACTTCCTGTTGATCTCATTTTTGAGACGTTTGTATTCCCTTTTGCCTGCTTCATTTACTGCATTTTTATATTTTCTCCTTTCCTCAATTAAATTCAGTATCTCTTGTGTTACCCAAGTATTTCTGCTAGTACTCATCTTTTTACCTATTTGTTCCTCTGTTGCCTTCACTATTTCATCTCTCAAAGTTACCCATTCTCCTTCTACTGTATTCCTTTCCCCTGTTCTTGTCAGTCGTTCCCTAATGCTCCCTTTGAAACTCTCTACAACCTGTGGTTCTTTCAGCTTATCCAGGCCCCATCTCCTTAAATTCCCCCCCCCCCCCCCCCTTTTTTTCAGTTTTGATCTACAGTTCATTACCAATAAACTGTGGTCAGAGTCCACATCTGCCCCTGGGAACGTCTTACAATCTAAAACCTGGTTCCCAAATCTCTGTTTTACCATTATATAATCAATCAAAAACATTTCGTCGTCTCCAGGTCTCTCCCGTGTATACAGCCTTCTTTCATGATTCTTAAACCGAGTGTCTGCAATGATTAAGTTATGCTCCATGCAAAATTCTACCAGGCAGCTTCCTCTATCATTCCTTAGTCCCAGTCCATACTCACCTACTACTTTTCCTTCTCTTCCTTTTACTACTATCGAATTCCAGTCCCCCATGACTATTAAATTTTCATCTCTCTTAACTATCTGAATAATTTTTTTTTTTATCTCATCAAACATTTCTTCAATCTCTTCATCATCTGTGGAGCTAGTTGGCATATAAACTTGTACTACTGTGGTAGGCATGGGCCTTGTGTCTATCTTGGTTACAATAATGCATTCACTATGCTGTTCATAGTAGCTTAGCTTATCCGTATTCCTATTTTTTTTATTCATTATTAAACCTACTCCTGTATTATTATTACCCCTGTTTGATTTTTTTATTTATAACACTGTATTCGGTTGACCAGAAGTCCCGTTCCTCTTGCCACCAAACTTCACTAATTCCCACTATATCTAACAGTAACCCATCCATTTCCCTTTTTAAATTTTCTGACCTATCTGTCCAATTAATGGATCTGACATTCCACGCTCTGATCCATAGAATGCCAGTTTTGTTTCTCCTGATGGCAAAGTCCTCCTGAGTAGTCCTTGCCCAGATATCCAAATGGGGGACTATTTTACCTCCTGATTATTTTACCCAAGAGGATGCCATCATCATTTAACCATACAGTACAGCTGCATACCCTCGGGAAAAATTATGGCCGTAGATTCCCCTTGCTTTCAGCCGTTCATAATACCAGCACAGCAATACTGTTTTGGTTGATGTTACAAGGCCAGTTCAATCAATCATCCAGACTGTTGTCCCTGCAAGTACTGGAAAGGCTGCTGCCCCTCTTCAGGAGCCACACATTTGTCTGGCCTCTCAACAGACACCCCTCCATTGTGGTTGCACCTATGGTACAAATATCTGTATCGATGAGACATGCAAGCCTCCCCACCAATGGCAAGGTCCATGGTTCAGGAGGGGGGTGGGGGCGGGGGGGTGGGTTATACTTTATCTACGATCAGAATCTCTTTGGGTTTTCTGCCAGGTTTTGAGACAAAGTTATGTTGTTGAAACTACAATAAGCATATACCGCATTGAAAACTGCACTACATTTTGAGATTCTGTAAAATATTGTCAATCTTGGTGATTTAGCATTTGCTTAAATTTGGCAAGCATTGTTCTTTATTTTTGCAACAGCCTTCTGACCTGTTTTGTGTACCGTGGGGTATCAGCTCCATCATTTGTTAATTTATTTGGTATAAATCTCTCAACTGCTGTCTCTGAATTTAGGTCACACCTGGTTTACACTTACATTATTAATTTGGAAGGAGTGGAAACTGTCTTTCAGGAAGGTTTCAAGCAAATTTTTATTTGTTGTTTTGAATAGATATCTTTTTCTTCTAGTTTTGGTAGATGTGGGGGTTACAGGATTCAGTCTCGCTACAACAACCTTGTGCTTGCTAATCCCCATATCCATTTTGATGCTCATTCTTAGCTCAGGATTATTTGTTGCTAAGAGGTCAAGTGTGTTTTCACAACTGTTTATTAGTCTAGTGGGCTCATGAACTAACTGCTAGAAATAATTTTCAGAGAATGCGTTTAGCACAATTTCAGATGACGTTTTATGCATGCCTAGATTTAAACATGCATTTCTGCCAACATATTGATGGTAAATTGAAGTCACCATCAATTATAATTGTATGAGTCAGGTATGTGATTGAAATTAGAGTCAAGTTTTCTTTGAACCTTTCAGCAATTGTATCATCTGACTTAGGAGGTTGGTGAAAGGATCCAATTGTCATTCTATTCCAGTTGCCAAGAATGAGCTCTACCCATAATAACTCACACAAACTATCTAATTCCATTTTGTTACACGATAAATTACTTCTAACAGCAACAACACGCTACCGCCAATTGTATTTAGCCCATCCTTTCTGAACACCATTAGGTGCTTTGCAAAATGTTTGAATGACCTTATCTCCAGCTTTGACCAGCTTTCAGTGCCTATAAAGATTTGAGCATCAGTGTTTTCTATTAGCACTTGGAGTTCTGGTACTTCCCCAGCACTGCTACGCCAATTTACAACTGTTATACCGATAGTTTCTAGACCTACATTCTTCCTTTGCTCAAGTTGCACCCCTTGAGACTGATGCCTGTCTGCCCGTCTGCAACTCAACAGCTCCTCTATCTTATGAGTAGCTATCTATCCCTTCCATATGGTTATAAATACTGATTCTGGCACAGGTCTGCCCTGTTGCAGACATTTAACTTTGCCGTAACTAAAACATTCTCTGGAGGACTTACTTGTCAAGACCTCTTTGTTGGGTGTGTGTTTGTACACCCTGACAACCCACCCATGGATTAGGTGTACGTGACAGAGTGTTGCGACATACTTTTGTCATCCCATGAGATGCTAGGAAAGTCAGTGTCCTTTCAGCCTGAACTCTGCACAATCTCCGGGCGGGTACTACTCAGGAGGACATTGTCATCAGAAAAAACAAAACAGTATCAAAGAAATATTCAATCGAGGAAACTAATAAATTATGAGACATAACGAAAGGCTAGTACTTAGTTTCAGGAGGCAAAATGTGTACTACAGACACAAATAAAAGTGACAAATTATCCTGACCGTCTCCTCTCCTGTTAGTTCCAAAAGCTAGGTATCGTGCCACTTTTATATATATCTGTAAGCAGTGTTGCACATTTTGCCAATTATTGTGCTTCATAATTTATTAGGAAAGAACAAAACTGCCATTCTCCGAGTCCCAGCACGGAACATTATATCCCTTGACTGGATAGGTAACTTACAAGAAGAAAGGCACAGGGTTAAGTTAGAAATAGCTGGAATTGGTGAAGTGTAGTGGCAGGAAGAACAGGACTTCTGGTCAGGTCAGTATACAGGGTTAGCAAAAAAAATTAAATATAGGTAATGAAGCGATAGGTCTAATGAAGAATAACAAAAGAGATATGTACAAGAGCTACTATGAACAGCAGTGTAAATGCTTCACTGTAGCCAAGTTAGATACAAAACCAACAACAGTCAGGATAGCTTATGTTTACATGCCTACTAGCTCCACAGATGTTGAAGGCATTGAATGTATGATGAAATAAAATAAATTATTCAGGTAGTTCAGGAAGACAAAAATTTAACTGTTTGGGGGGGGGGGGGGGGGGGGGGGCTGAAATTTAACAGTAGCAAAATGAAGAGAAGGAAAAATAATAGAAGACCATGGACTCAAAGAAGGAGTGAAAGGGGAAGCCACATGGTAGAATCTCGCACAGAGTAGAATTTAATCATCACAAACACTTGGTTTAAGAATCATACGTGGAACAGGTAAAACAGGATTCAGATATATCATGTTAATTGTACAAAGGAGATTTTGAAACCATATTTTAAAATGAAAACATTTCCAGTGGCTTTTGTGGGCTCTGACCATAATTAAAGGTTATGAACAGCAGATTAAAACAAAAAATTTCACAGGGTAAGAAATTAAGGAGATGACACTAAGGAAAGTTAGGGGACCAACAAGTTGTTGGTAGTTTCACAGAGAGCATTAGGAAACAACTGGAACAGGTGAAAGGACTACAATATAAGGCAAATAAGTAGCTCTGAAGGACAAAGTAATAAAAGCAGCAAATGACCAAACAGGCAAAAAGATAAGCCCCAGTAGATATCCTTTGAAACCATAAGAGATATTGAATTTAACTGAAGAAAGGAGAAAATATAAAAATTCACCAGGTAAAGCAGATGAAAGGGACTACATGTCTAAAAATGGAACTGACAAAAAGTGGATACTGCCAAAACAGGAATGGTTATAGGAGAAATGCAAACCTGTACAAGCATGCATAGCTGTGGAAGAGACAGATAACACCTATAGGAATATTAATGAGATCTTTGGAGAGAAGCAGAAGCATCTGTATGAGTATTAGGAGGTCAGATACTAAGCCAGTTGTAAAAAAAAGCAAGAAATGTGGAAAGGTGGTTGGAATATATAGAAGGAACTAAAGACCAGTTTTTTTTTTTTAAGGAGCATTTTCTTTTTAATTGTAGTTACTTTGATCACTATTTTTATTCAATTAACTTTCTCTAAACGTAAGTTGTATTTCTATTCCTTTGTCACATTCTTTTAATCATCATTTCAACTTCTTCATTTGCTCTCATTTTTCTTCCTATCATTCTTTTCCAGGTTGAAATTTTTGTTGATGTGATTTTAATTAATTTTATGTATTAATTTTGATTTTTTTCATCCATGTAACTGCACTCGTTTCTACTCCTAATTTTGCTTGAATTTAATTGCACTTATAAGCCCAATTTTCCTTTAATTCCTCATCTGCATTATTTTCCCCATAGTCGCAATAGTAATTTAAGCTGTGCTTTAAATGTTTGGAAAAAAAAAGAAAGAAAGAAAAAAAAAGGGGGGGGGGGTACATCTTGTAATGAAAAATATATTTTTGACACTATAGTAAGTCATAAATAGATTATTTCATCTTTTATTTTCTAACCAATACACCAGTACTTTCAAATCTTTAAACATTCTAATAGATAAATATTATTAAGTTCACATTCACAAACATTCTGAGTGGAAAAAGAATATGAAGAAAAGCGAGAACAAATACAAAAAAATCATATAGCGATTAAATGTGACAAAGAAATAGAAATAAAAAATTACATTTAAACCAATTAATTGAATAAAAATAATGATAAATGTCATTTCAATAAAATTTAAAAATAAAAAACTTTAAGCCACATGACAATACCCGAACCCATGACGTTCAGTATGGCGAAGACTTTACCCTATCCACTACGACACATAACGAATCTTTAAAATTCTCTGTCTTATAATGCTACAGAACACCACATAAAATTCCAATCTTTTTTTCATCGATTACTCGCTAATGAGGGCCTGCTACGGTGAATGGTTGCAGGGTGTGATCCTGGGATCTTGAGCTACATCACCATACGGACGGTTTCAAAAAGTCGATCCCCACTGCTTGGGATCTCTCCCCGTTAATATGACCCCTATGATATTTTCCTCAGCATGACTGTTAGAATATGTATTTTCACATATCTAGCCAGGATGACAACTCTATTTTCTCCTGCCAAACACAATTCTGATTACCATATTGAGCACAATAATTACATCATAAGAACAGCTAGACACCTAAAAAACAGTTTATAAAACTGAAATTAAGTAAGAGTAATTACACGCAAACTGCTGTTGGTGGCAGGTTATCTTTCCTGACGGGTCACAAATCCTGCTTCCCCTGGCAGACGAACATTTTTAATCTTCAAAAAGAAATGCTGCAGGACAAATGCTCTGTAACCTTTCTGGTAGAACAAAAAGCATTACTGAGAGAGTTATAGTTTGACGAATGGAGTTGTGACATCCTAAAGGGCCATTAATGCACATGGAAAGCACTTTTCACCAATCTGACTGCAAATCCATCCATACAGATAAGATTCAGCCTTACATGAATTGTTTCCCTTATGAGAATGAGATCTTTTAGCAATATGATGCACGTTTCCATACAATCCTAAACCTACACATGCCTGAAACAGAGCAAGCACATGATCAAAATGTCAGTTTTCTCCTGGTCTCAAGTTGCCCACACTGTAAACCACATGTAGGATCAATGTGTTTTGGTGTTAATTTTTTATCACATACCCTTCAAAGAGGGTGGGAAGCATGCAGTCAGGATAAGTGTAGGTATCTACAAAAACCTAATAATACATCTATCTGAAGGCTAAAAATGTAAACAGATTTGGCATATATTTGGCAGGTTGCCTGTGCACAACCCAAAATGAAAGACTCTAAGACATTTTGGTTCAACATCTCCCCATTTCTGAGAAAACTACCCCTAAATTTTATGATGCGCAACAACTCAAATAATTGACTGGGTCAATGAGGAACTGAAAATCGAGCATTTTTCATCACCATATATGGGGTATGGGATCTGTGAATCAAGGAAAGAAACTGTTAAGACTGTTGCTTACGTACCCCTAAGATAAACACCAGTCAACGAAAGCACACTGACCAAGGGATTCAGCTGGGGGAGTGGAAAACCTGTGTTCGATTCCCGAACACATTCTGCAGTTTTTTTTATTATTTTTCCCCCATATCAAAACTGGTAGGATAAGGAGGGCTAATAAGGTAAGGAATAACAACAACACAGGTAAATAAATTTTTCAGGTGACTTTTTATGAAAACATTTCTGAGTAAGAGTGCAGGGTATTTTTGGCTCAAAAACGGGCTGTTCGAGTTATATGTGGTGTAAGTTCGAGAACCTCTTGTCGACCCCTATTCAATAGTCTGGGAATTCTGACATTGCCCTCACAGTATATATTTTCTTTAATGTCATTTGTTGTTAGCAATATTAGTCTATTCCCGAGAGTTAGCAGCTTTCACTCAGTTAATACTAGACAGAAATCAAATCTGCATGTGGAATGCACTTCCTTGACTCTTGTGCAGAAAGGAGTGCAGTATTCTGCTGCATCCATTTTCAATAAGCTACCACAAGAACTCAAAAATCGTAGCAGTAGCCCAAACTCTTTTAAGTCCAAACTGAAGGGTTGCCTCATGGCTCACTCCTTCTATTCTGTCGAGGAGCTCCTGAAAGAGCTAAAAAATTAAGCAAATTCCAGTGTGACATTGTTGATTTTCTTTATTTAAACTTATGACTTGTCACCTGAATATGTTCTTTATATTTCATTTTATCTGTTTCTACTACCGTGTTATAATTTCATGTATTGACTCGTTCCATGACCATGGATACTTCTCCTTAATTTGGTCCCACGGAACAATAAATAAATAAAATAAATATAAATCATGAGGGACCACACAGAGCCAACTGCATGACACTTGCATACAGCCAGGTGCTGGACAGAATTTTACTTCAAGGGTTCAAAATTGTAGTATGTTTCTGAAAACCCAGATAGAATCACTCAACCAAGTGGATGCAATAACGATTCATAGCATAATTCACAATCAACTGTCAGCACCGATTTTTAGCTGATGTTATTGCATGCACGACACTCATTAAATGTAATTCCCAAATAACAAAGATTTTAAATGTCAACTAAACCTGTTTACTATCGAATCTTCAGAAGGAATAATGCAGTTGTGCGAAGACTGTATTCATTAGATGATGATGATTGAAAGAGCTATTGTAAGGGAACCACAAGGGTTAAAAATTTAATTTTTTTGCTAATCAAAGCCATTTGAGAAATTTATTTGCCTACCTTGTTAGTACTCCTTATTGTTTTCCTTGCCTCATTAAACCTCCAGTTTCTAATACATTCAATACGGAAAAAATTGCAGAACCCAAGTGGGAATCAAACACAGGTTCTCTGGGCCCTAGCCAGATGCCTCAGTCACTACATACGCAGTGCTTTCGTTGATTGGTATTTACCTTATACGTACATAAAAAGCAATCACAAAAGTTTGTCCCCTTGATTTCTACGATAATATGCATTTGTAGTCCCCATATATAATGATGAAAAATGCTCAATTTTCAATTATCTATCAACACTTTCAATTTGGAGGTGATCTTGCATCATGAAATTTAGGGGAGGTTTTCTCAACAAAGGGAAGACGTTGAGTTAAAATTTAGGGTCTTTCGTTTTAGGTTGTACACAGGTGACCTGCCGAATATGAGCCGAATTGGTTGGCTGTGTCCGAGATCTTCATCTTGTCAGTACTGTTAGGTGGTAGAAATAATGTCACCATTGAATAAAACCTTCTGAATATGAAAACAGGTAATGCAAAGGGTTGTGTATCAATTAATATTATAATATTATGTACTGAGTTAATTATGCTGACAGTACTACACAAATGGTATACAATTAGAAAGAAATCACTGCAAGTGGGTCATTTAAAACAGCGCCAATCAAACAAGTGATAACCAAGAAGAGGGTAACTGGATTTCAAACATAAAAGTATCTTTGGGTGTACCCCCAGTGAATGTAAAAAAAAAGTAACTTTCAGCGAACTCCATGAAAATGTAAGAAAAAATACATAAAAAAAAGGTTACTGTTAACATGATATACAGGATGCAGCTATATCAGGCATAGATAAATATATCCAAGTGTCATCTGTGCTAAGCTATAGTGAACAATGTGGCTAATTCTGTGATGTGCATGACATTATTCACATTTATACCTACCAATTTATGCACTAACTTCTTTTATGGAACTGTACTTTTTTTCTGTTGGATTGGGAAGAGGCTCTGAAGAGTGCTTCAGTGACTTAACATACATGAAACTAGATCAGACAGTAACACAATTACAGCTCCAAAATGGCTGTCCCACCATCTGGAGAAGGGGTCCAACAAACATATGCCCTGTTGTACAAAATGTAACCACACACTTAATTCAGTCTGTGTGTTTATTAGTATGACTGTCATAGACAAGTGCTGAAAATATTGACATTGTTTACTGAAACACGCTATAAAGTGATTTCAGGTAGAGAATACTGCTGGTATTTCATGTTTTTCGGAAGTCGTCAATTGATCTGAATTAAGACTAACTGTGTCAAATTGCAATAATAATATTTCTGCTGCTATACCATCAACAGTCAACATAGTGAAAGTCAATATTAACTGTGGCTGTAATCCATGACCAGAATGTCACCATTACAAATGCTACTAAGACATAGCTGAGGACCCACTCCATTTTGATGATGTCTTTTCTTACTTCACTAGATAAAAATAAACACAAAAAAGGTCTCACCAGAAAATAGATTTCCAGCAAGTTGAACCAGCCATGTCTGACAACTGATGTCCAGAGATAGCGCCGAAGCTGTTAAAAGTGACAGACTTGTGGCCAAAAGGCCACCTGCTGAACTTAGCGTTAACGGACCTGCTACAACTGTGCCATCCGACTGACTGAAAAATATAACAACTCGTTATTGAAGACAAATCATCATCTTGACTTTTAAGAGTGCTTGCTCATTTAATAAATCAAAAGTAACTGAACACAAAGTGGACAGACACATTTCATTTAAGTTCCCCCCCTGAAATAATTGCAAAGCATGAACAAAACAAAAGGAACAAAGCAGGAAACTGAGAAACCCCACCTGCCTCTCCATTGCTTTGTTTGAGAAATACCAATACAATCTGGCAAACATTAAGATAACAACAGAAGACAAGCAGTAATTTTTTCCAAAATAGCCCCTTTCCTTCTAATTTACTATCTTATATTTATCTGATGCATGCATAGATAGTATTAAGCAGTATTTTAATAGTTTATTGACTATACAGAGTACAGATTAAGTTTCTATGATTTTTTTGTCTTTTATATAACTTTACTCAGTCCACATCCACTGAATGTACTTCTTCTACATAGGTTTGATAAAAAGTAGATGAAACACTGCTGTAACATGAAGGATGTGCACAATGTGGCATGACCACATTCTGTATCTGATAGCAGAAGGTCAATTGAAGTTGTACAGGGAACAGTGACGGCTGTATTTGAGTCAGTTGCAGTGTGTCCAATTTGAAAGTGAGGAAGGCCAGTACAAGCACTCTATCAGTATATTTAGGAAACACGAACCACGTGCATAGATCAAGACTGAAATGGCACTTGGTCATAGTGCATAACAATGTTTCCTTCTGGCACTGCACCTCATCACCCTTCATGACAATGAACCTCGTGCAGGATCTCCTCAGTATGGGGGGAAGATACTGGAATGTCCACCATATTCACTCTACAAGAGTCTGCGCGATTACAATCTGTCTGCCAAAATGAAGGAACCTCTTCATAGCATGCAGTACAAGACAAATGAAAACATCATCCACATTATAGGGCAGTCCTTGGGAGACATCAACAGAGATGGATGTGCTGATGGCATACAATGCTTTCCATCTCTGTGGAGGAAGTTGATGGAGATGCGAGGCGATTATACTGAGGGGACGTAATACGGTGAAGGTCTGTCAATAAAGTCTGGTATGATTTATAATCGTGTTGCCAATAATTTTTATTCAGCCAGTGTACAATCAACAAAACATGACCAATGAGTAAACATCCCACTGACATGAGATCATTACACAGTACTAGCTTAGCTGGATAGTAACTGAGGTGGAAGCATCCATGGTCAGTTTAAGGAATCACTTTGCTATTTGTCCAAGGCAATTTAAGGGAAATTACAGATACCTTAAGTTGAGATAGCTAGACTGGGATATGAACCTCATTCCTGCCAAATATATATCCACCACCAAAACATACAGACAATGATGAAGGTGGGCAAGCTAAAGTAAGTTCTTGACACTATGAGAGAACTTGGGATTGGCATACTTGTACTACAAGAAACAAGATTCAGGGACGAAAGCACGATGGAATCAGAGGGATATGTAATTCTCAAAGGGAAACCCTGTGTTGGGGGGCCAAAGCAACCTTTTATTTTTGGCACACCCTTTGTAGTAGATTGTAGATACCTGGATAATATCACTGCGTGGAAGGGCATAAACGAGAGGCTGTCATACCTGACAATAAAAATAGGAAACAAAACCTATACAATAGCAAATGCACATGCACCAACAAATGATGAGGATAAAAAAGACAAAGAAGGAACTGAACATTTTTGTTCCACTTTGGATAAGGTAGTGACAAATGTGGACAAACTATTTTTCTAGAAGATTTTAATGCACACATGGGCATGGAAAGGAACTTTAGAGGTCCTGTGGGAGATTCTCCAACCCACAAGAGAACAAACAAGAATGGTGAGAGATTAGTGGACCTGTGTAGGAGACACAGGATGAGAATAATGAACACCCATTACAAAGTTAAGGCAGGCAAGAAAAGAACATGGGTCAGCCCTGAAAGCAGGGTTGGGGAAAAACAGTGAGACCATGTAGCAATCCGTGACAAGAATCACATAGAGATTATGAACACAAAAGTGAGGAAAAATAGCAGGATTGAATCAGATCACTACCTTGTTGAAATAAAATGCATGTGGATACCCAACAGAGCAAGGAAACATAGGACCAAAACACTCACAGAATCGACCTAGATCTTCTGAAAAAACACAGAGAAGAGTATGCAAAGAGAATGGTAGTTCAGAGTGATTGGAAGAGGGTGAGAGATATGATGGAAGAACAGGCAGTGCGACTGGCTACTAACGACAAGAAAAGGAAGCATGAGTGGTGGATGGATGAATGTGAGAATGCAGTTGAGACAGGTGGAAAGAATGGATGAAATAGCAATCCCGAAAAAGTAAGAAGGCATGTCGAACTTCCAGAATGCAAGAAAAATTGATAGCAAAATGATCAAGAAATGCCAAGAGAAGTAGATGGAATGCGAAACTTGAAGAAGCAAACACAGCCTGCAAGAAACACAAATCACGAGTCTTTTTAAGAGAAATGAAGAGCAGAATTAAAGGCTTCGAGGCCAAAGAACTCTTCATAAGAGGACAAGATGGCACAATAAAAATTGGCAAAAAAGAGGTGCGAGGAAATGGCTAGGTATTTTAGGGATCTGCTGAATGCTGAAGCACCAACAGTAAAGTGGACACTCTTACGCTCAAGCAACAAAAGTCAGAATAGTCTAGACAATGCACCCACCAGGGCGGAAGTAGCAGAGACAATTAAAAACCTCAAAAACAACAAGGCATCAGACAGTGATGGTATCTGTGCTGAAGAGATCAAGTGGTGTGTGCCTGAAATAGAAAGAAGTGTGTATAACGTAATAATGGATATCTGTAGAAATAAGAAAATATCCATAGACTGGAAAGAAGCCATTATAATACCACTACACAAGAAAGGGGACAAGAAAGTACTGGATAACTACAGGAGCATCTCTCTCTTAAACATGGGGTACAAGGTTTTGTCGAGAATCTTGCTGAACGGAGTTGAAGAACAACTGGAGCCAACAATAGGAGAGTACTAGTCTGGCTCTAAAAGAAGGGAGGAACTGTACAGAACAGATATTTGGAGTAAAAAGGATAATAGAACACAGACACAGGAAAGGAAAAAAGACAATAGTGACATTTGTGGACTTCCAAAAGGCCTATGATTCAGTTGACAGAAGTACTCTGCTTGATGTGTTAGAAAATGGAGGACTGGATGCTACAACACCTGCAATAATAAAGGAAATGATAAGCGACACTACTGCCAGGATCAGGCATCGCAGTATGCTGTCAGACAGCTTTGAAATAAAAACGGGAGTCCGGCAAAGGGACGGGTTGTCACCAATATTATTTAACCTGATTTTGCACGATGTAGTGAGACAGTGGAGACAACTAAACAGTAACATGAAGATCAAATGTGTGCAAATAGGGTACAAGGTCAAACATAATCCAACAGTGGACTGCCTGGCATTAGCAGATGGCATGGCACTCTTAAATGAGACAGAAGAAGAAGCAAAGACAGCACTAGAAAATCTAGCCGAAACAGCTGAAAAGATCAGACTGAAGACTGCATATAAGAACAACAAGACATTGAACACCGAGTCTGACTGGAAGATAGATGGCCAAGTAGTTGAGAAAGTCAACAGTTTTCGTTATTTGGGGGAGAAGATAACTGATGGCATACAGAGCAACAGTAGCGCAGTAGACAGGGCACAGTTTTTGCAGAAGCTTCGGAATGCGGTGAAAACAAGATATGGCAAGAAAAATCTGTCATGGAATGCCAAATTGCAACATTACTCAGCAACTGTAAAAAATGCTGCTCTGTATGCATCAGAAACACTCACACTCGGCAAGAGAGCTTGTATACAGTTGGAGATGAAGGAGCAGAAAATTTTGAGAGACGTATGGGGCACCAAAAAACATGGGGATATATGGATATACAGAACACGACAGGAACTGTATGAAAATACTGAAGCCATATCGAGCAATACGCAGAAGAGGAGGTTACAATCTGTTGGACATATCATGGGAATGAACGAGGAGAGGTTGACTAAGAAGATATGGAATGCAAGATGTCATACAGGAAGCAACTGGGTGAAGGAAGTCAGAGATGACTGGAAGACTGTAGGAATAAAAGAAAGAAATCTGCAGGCAGTAGTACAGGACAGGGAGAAGTATAAAGGGTTGGTGGATGGTCACAGGTGGCCAGACACCAAAATCAAAGTTGTCTTAACAGAAGAAAAAAGAAACAGAAGAAGCAAGAGAATGAAGAGGTATTGAGAAGAAAGATGTGCAAAACAAACCACCCAAGATCCTGAAAGGTCATAACGAAGAAGAAGAAGAAGAAAAAGAAGATCCACTGTCTTATCGACAACGTAGCTTCTCTCAGTATAAACGAATGAGTTGCCATTCACCTAAAAATATAGTACCAATAATAGTCAGTGCCTGACACTAAAAACGATTATGTAAGCAATATGTTCACCTAGCTGTTGCAGCTCCCACAACAGATGAAATTATTATAGGTAAAATGGTACATACAACTTCAGGGACACTGGTACAGAATATGGTAAATATTGCACTACGCAAAGTGTACTGTATAATACCTTTTGGTGTGAATGGTGGTGGACAGTTTGGAAAAAATTAAGAAAAAAATAATACCACAAAGACATGAGAGACAGAATTGTGGACCAAAACAAGACAACAAATATTGGCAATTACAAGGAGATGATGTAAATGTCAAAGATATTATAGATGGAGATTATATTCACAATGGACAATGATGGGGACTGAAACCAGCCATGGCATTTCTTTTTTTACAGAAAATATACTGCTCTTCATCCCAAGTGATCTAGAAGATAGGAGAAACTTAATCAATACTGTTATTTGAAGCCCTTTATTCCCAAATACATGGCAAGTGTTTTAACCACTGTGTCACCTAGCTCGGCAACAGCAAGAAGATGAATAAGAGAGTGACAAGGTTGTGTTTCCCAATTCTTCACCACTTCACATAAGGCAGGACCGCACAGAAAGGGGTGGCAAGACAGAGCGCAGGCACCGAGGGGGCACAAAAATAGACTGGAAAAAAGCCAAGAAAGATGGTTTAAGAGTTAAACGGAATAAGTATACGAGTTCTCCTATCCCTCACGTTCCTATCTTCTACCTACAAGAAGAAGCCTTTTCCTCAGCATGTGACTGTAAATGCATGCTGTTGTTGCAGTGGCTATTCTACAGTGTCATTCTGCCCAAGTAGCACCATAAAGAAACAGCTACTATGGAACAGACAACTACACCTACATGATTTATAAGACAACAGTGCATCTGGTTGACAAAACTCCCTCAAATTTAACAACAGAGTTATGCCGCTACTTCGCTAAGATATTTTAGGATCTCAAAGATCAGGGACTGGGTGCTGAAGCAATTAGGTTGGTTGATCAAAGGCTTCCAAGTTTTGCCCATTTCTGCCAGCTGAGGATTGGAGGTGGAGTAAGCAAGAAACAAGGGGTATTTAATTTACCAAATGTAATAGACATAGTCATACAGTGAAGCTAATTTACGAAACAGTTGCTTTCAATTTACAGGCAAAAGAGTCCATGAAGGGCCAGCTTCCTATCTGATTATTTTGTAGGTATCCTCCCTCCAAGGGATGCTTATTCAAGCACTGAAATGGATCCGAGGATATTTATGACAATGCCAGGGACTAAAGCAGCTTGTGAAGGTATCTCCAGCAAGCTACAGATAATAAAAATCCATGTAAGGGCAAGTATGGGTGAAATCAGACTGTCAAATGTACTATCTCAGCATCAGATGACAACACAACTGCTAAATTTGGCTTCAATGCCATAATTAATGTGACATTTTGCCTGCTCGACACACATTGCTGAGATTACATTTTGGCAGGTAGACTAGGGTGGTGTGGAAGTTGCGTCAGGTAGGGGGAGAAAGAGGTAGGAGGGCTGTCCTGGGCACCTTTTGAAGCTGGTTATTGTTCTCCTAACAAAGGAAATTCCCCTTTTGTCCAAGCAATTTCGTAGCCTCTAGCATCACAGACACTAACCACTTCCTTCACACACTCTCTACTAATTGCACACCCCTTTACCATCTGGATCCCTAGTCATCACTGTTGATGCCTCCTCCCTATACACCAACATCCCTCTTGCCAAAGGCCTTACCACTACCAAACACTAGCAACATCCTTCAGACACCAAACCCAAGCCCACTACCTCATTCCTCAGATACCTTGCCAACTATATCCCGACACACAACTACTACTCCTTTGAAGGGAACGTATATAGACAAATCCTCGGCACAGGCATGGGCACCCACACAGCACCCTCCTATGCCAACTTTTTACAGGTCATCTAGAGGAAACTTTCCTAATCTCCCAAAACCCCAATCCTCTTGTCTGGCTCAAGTTCACTGAGGATGATAATAATTTTATGACTTGGACACAGGACCAAGACAACCTATCCTCATTCCTCCACAACCTTCACTTGGTCCTCAACCTAACACACCACCTTCATGAATGTTGACCTCCACCTCTATGATGGCTCTATCCACATCTCATCCAAATTAAGACCACAAACCACCAACAGTACCCACATTTCCACGAACCACATGGTCAGGCTGTGTGGATGACATATCAGCAGTGATGAGAATTCCCTCAGTCAGTATGCTGAAACTCTCAGAAGAGCCTTCACGGGCAGGCATTGCTTCCAAACCTAGTCCGCAAGCAGATCTCCTGTGTAATATCCTCATACAGCCCTAATCATTCTACCACCCCAAGAATCAGCTACAAAGGAGTGCCCCCCCCCCTCCCCCCACCCCTCATTGCCCAATATCACCTTAGAATTGAGCAACTGAAACACGCACTTCACCAGAGCTTTAATTACCTATCATCAAGTCTTCAAAAGAGGGACATCCTCCCCAAGATCCTTGCCACCCCACCTAAAGTTGTCCATCCAACTTCCACAACATCCTTGTCCATCCACTGCCACTCACAACCCCTTGCCACAGGTGTCATATCTCTATGGAAGACCCATATGCTCTGTGTGTGTGTGTGTGTGTGTGTGTGTGTGTGTGTCTTCTATTTCCGACACAGGCCTTGTTAGCTGAAAGCTTATTTGTGACAGTCTTTTTGCTGTGCCTACATGCAACTCAAATGTAGTAATAATAGTTTCAACGTCTTTTTAATCTATCTTGAACCCCATGGGACAGCAAGTGGACATCATGAGTTAAAAGTCATAGCACCAATTAATCACCAAGGTCTTAGCTATCGAATATCTAACATTAAGAAATGTTGCTGTTTTTAACTGAACCCACTATGAAATCTCTGTTCCAGCACTGACAACTCCCCCCCCTTCGAGAAACTACGCCTTTGTAATTTTTAACTTAAAATATGCAAATCAAATACAGCAGCAGTTTAACATGGATAAAATAAAAAGAAACATTTTTACCTTTGACTTCTTTTAAGGTTTCCTCTTTTGGAATTTGTCTTGCCCAGAAAACAACAGTTCCAAGCACGAGGGTAAGCCGTTGTTGGGAAACGAGCTGACAGCTGGCTCAAAGCTTCACAGCATCCATACTGAACAAAAAGAAAGGCAAACAGAGTAACCTATACTCTCATATGTAGGAGAGAAAGAAGAAAACTTGAATGTAACATTTGACACTAGTGGCACATTTGTGCTAGTGGATTAGTTACATTACCAAAAAATATCAAAATTAATAACTCTTTCAAAGGTTTTATCAAGTAGTGGTTACTACCAGTATATACCATACAATATTAAGGTATAAATTTAACATACAATAAATAAGAATGACAAACATCAAATATCCTATGTGCCACTGAAGCAGGTGGTCTCACATCAGTACCCAATACCAATGTTGTGTGTGACTTAGAGTAAATCCAAGGAATTAATTTGGCCTCATTCCCAACAGTTGGATTTGTTGATAAATACCATCGAGCATATTCTGAAATCAGAGCTGCACAACGCATATACAAAACTTCGCAAATTGAAAAATTGGTTAACTGAAACTAATGGACCATTAAGTTGAGGTAATCCGATGAGTGGATTATGATAAGTTAACAAGCAAGCAAGGGTTCTATTCAGGATCCTCTTAAATGACATGGCAAATTTCCATTAAACAAATCTGAGGATACTTACCACATACTGTGAATTGAAAACACAGAACTTTCCACAAAAAACAAAATCATGCGCAGAGCATGAGGCAGTTGTGTGGATTGTGGTGAGGCCATGTAATAGATCTGTATTTTGTGCGGAAAACACAGAATGATATGCTCTTACAATGAATTGAATCACTGCCATGAAATAATTTCTCAGTTGTTCTTTGTGCACGTACAGTCATCTGGCCACATCATCTGGGACACTTCACACATACGGAGCACACTGAGTGGAGGGGAACCCCTAATGATGAACCAAGTTCTGAAATCTGTAAATGCTGCCATAATATTGCTGCCGCAGTGCCATCCTTAAACTGCAGGTCACACATGGTGCAATAGTTCCAATGGCTGTAATGTGTTTATAATGAATTGTGAGTTAGCAGTTGAATTTGTGTTAACAGTGCAGTGTAAAGTATCATACTGTTAATTTCAAACATATGTGAAAGTATGGTTTCTCTGTAAGTAGCTAGGGGCAATAGCTTAAAAGAGCAAATGTCATGAGATTGTACATAATGTTGAATGTTATTCTGCGGAGCATCTTATACCTTTGTTCAAACTCATCGAATGGGTAGCTGCAGCTCTGAAAATCAGAATGACTTCTGCGAAAAAAATAAGAAGGAAGATGTGTGTTGGATATCTGCAGGAACCAACTATATCTTTCATCTCCAGAAAAAACTGGAGTGCATGCTAGTTAACAAAAACTGGATAATTTTCAAGAGGATGACACGGATATGTCTATCATGTGTGGAAAGAATATCCCACCCCATAGAAGTATATTCTCTCACTTCAAAACAGTAAGTTGTTGTTCAGAGGAAAACCCAGCCTTTTAGTGGTGCAAAAGAAGATCAAATTTCAAAGGAAAACCTTTACTGGAAGAAGAGTTCTGCTCACACAGGATGTTATCATTGTCTGGAGATGCTGTTTTCTGAGTGAAGTACAGGGTGTGTCAGTCAAGCCTTCATTTATTATTAGTGCGTGGAAGTGGTGGTGGTGGTGGTGGGGGGGGTGAGTACCCGAGGACACCACTGCATTCCCCAACACAAAGCATTTCAGTAGCCATGGAGCAGTGGACTAAGCACCAACGATCGTTTGCAGTGAGAGCGTTCTACCAAAGTGGTAGCTATGTAGCCGCTGAGCATCATTTCCTGGTGCACTTTCAAATTAATCGTAATAGGCCGGTGCCTTCGGTCACCTCAATAAAAACTTGGGTCCAAAACTTTGAAAATGTCAGAGAAACAACAAGGGAAAGAGGTGGCAGAACAAAGACAGTGCATACTCCCAAGAATGTGGAATGTGTAAGAATTGCTGTGGGAAAAAGCCCCCGGAGATCAGCGCATAGACAGAGTGTTGCACTTCGAATTTCTGACAGGACTGTCCAAAGGATTTTGAGATTAGACTTACATCACCACCCATACAAAATCCAAATGGTTAACGCTTTGAATAACAACAACTTCACGGTCCAACAGCATTTCTGTGAAAGTCTTTTACAAATGATTGAAGAAAACAAGGAGCCTCTTCATAACCTCTGGATGAGTGACGAGGCACATTTTCACCTCAATGGACATGTGAACAAACAGAACTTTAGACATTGTAGTGATCAGGACCCTCACCAACTCCTTGAAAAACCCCTGCACTCAACCAAGGTAACAGTTTGGTGTGCAAAGTCCTCATTGTGAATCATAGGCCCTCATTTTTTTGAAAACAAAAGAGGGCAATTCGTTACCGTTACTGCTGAGTGCTATTCAATAATGTTAAGGACATTCTTCATACCTCAGCTTTGTCAATATGTCATGAATGATGAAACATTATTTCAACAAGATGGAGCAACAAGTCACAGAGCACACGTGAGCATTAATGTTCTCAATGAAGTTTTTCCTAACCAGATGATTTCCAAGATTGAAGCGATTGCTCCCCCCCCCCCCCCCCCTCCCCACCCGCTCCCCCCGCCAAGCTTGTGATTTTTTTTCTTATGTGGTTACCTTAAGAGCAAAATGTACAAAGAAAGACCTCATAGCGTTGGTGATCTCAAAGCAAGAATCCAGCTGGAAATCGATAGAATTCCTCAGGGTATGCTCCATCATGTGATAGACAGCTTCATCAATCGCCTGTGAGAATGCCATGATCGAGAAGGATGCCATCTTGCTGATGCTATTTTCAAACAATGAAAAAAATGTGTTGATGTTTCTTAAATGCTTTTAAAAGTAGAATAAGATTGTATGAATAAAATTTTGATATCTGCTTCTGTGTTTATTTTACACTCATTTAAAAAATGCAGGTTTGATTGCCGCACCCTGTGTCTAAGCGCAAACTTTACGAAATTGTCTGGTTGTATAAAATGTGGGTAAATACTGGTCACTCCAGACAGACTGCATGGACTGATGGCATTGCATGAGGAACAATAAAAGTTCCACTTGGAAAAGGTAGTTGGCTCATTCTATTACATACTGGAACAATCAACAGCTTTGTTCCAAATTCTTTGCTGTTCTTTATATTGAACAAATTTGGGGACTACTTCAAGGAACTGATGGCAACAAAATTTAAAGAGTGGTTCATATGGTCTTTGCTTCCAAATTTCGAATAAAACTCCATTATAATATCCACTGAGCAACATATCACTCCAGTCAATCAACAAAGCCCATGTACGCAGCAACAGGAAGAGTGACACAGTAGATCTGCTAGGAAAGAGCCTAAATGGAAAAGGCAGAACTGCTGAAAATTGTGAAACAGAATAAATCACATTATTTTGTTTACAACACTGACAAAATTACAGAGAAAATGGTCATAGAGTGTTGTGCCTTCCATCATATCAATGCCATTTCAATGTAGCAGAACTTGGGTGGGTTCAGGTGAAATCATACACTGTAGACAAAAATAAAGGTTTAAATCATAAGATTTTAAACTTTTTGTGCACAAGTTACTGAGCATTATTACTTGCACAAACAGCACAATATTGTCACACATGTGTGGTACATTTTGGAAGAGGCAGTGGAACAAAAAGAGTTACCAATAACTACTTCACCTTTGAGGGGCAAACATACAAACAGATAAAGCCTACAGCCCTGAGAACCAGAATGGCTTCTTCCTATGCCAACCTTTACATGGGTTGCTTAGAGCGGGCTTTCCTTGTATCCATAGGCCTTGAGCAGCTGGTTTGGTTTAGATACATTGATGACATCTTTGTCATATGGACTCATTGTGGTGAAGCTGACCCGTTAAAATTCTTGGAATCTCTAAATACATTCTCCCAATTAAATTTCACACATGCCTATTCTCAATCCCAAGTGACTTTCTTTGATGTTGATCTCATCCTCACTGAAGGTCAGCTACACATGTTAAACCCACTACCTACATTTTAACAGTTGACGTCCTCTCCATGTCAAACATTCCCTACCATACAGCAATACACCGCCATTCTCACAGCAGTCTTCACTGGACGTAATTACCCCACCAGCCTAGTTAAAAAGCAGATTTCCGGGCCATCACATCCAGTCCTGGTACGGCTGATCCCTCCAGAAAACAACTTAGGAGTACACCTCTTATCACTCAGTATTATCCTGGTCTCGAATGTACTAAGCGGCTACTTCAACAAGGCTATGACTTTTTAAAAACATGCCCATAAATTAGGTCCCTTATATTTTGCCCACCACACCTAGAATAGCTTTATGTCACCATCACAATCTCTGCAATACCCTATTCAAACACTATGCTCCTTCTGCACCCATCTCCCCACCCTATGGCTCCTACCCCTGCGACCATCCCTACTGTAAGACTTTCTCTGTGCACCTTCCCACCACCACCACCTGTACCAGCCCTGTAACTGCCAAAACATATACAACCAAAGCAAGAGCCACATGTGAAACGATACGTCATATACTAGCTGTTCTGCAAACAATGTTCAGCCTTTTTACATCGGCCAAGTTATCTGTTAGGATGCTCCACAACATGACAGTAGTAACCTCCATGCCTGTTTCACTACACATGCCATCTGCTTTCTTCCCCCAGGCACCAGATCCTCAGAACTCCACAGATGGGAACTCACGCTACAACATGTCCTTGGCTCTTGCCACCCACCTGGCCTTAATTTATGTTAATTTCTTTGGTCTCAGCATTTCTTCACAGTAACTATTCCTTTCCTCACTCCATTGTAGTTTTCTACATCTTTCATTTTCTGACCTGTCTATTTTTCATCAGTCCTATGCTATCTCTATTTCATATAATGCACTTAGCTTTTCGCTCTTATTAACTTGTGCACAATGTTTTAGTAGTAGTCTCTATCTTGCATATTACCCAGTCTTCCATCTTTAAACTCCCAGGTTTTCAAATCTCCTCCAGTGCAGTATCCAACAATCAATCTTTCCTTCTTATCCCGTCCAGTAAGTCACTACTGACCCAGGGTTCTGGGTGACTTTACTGTGACTCTCTCCATTTCCTAAACCTCACAAGTCTTTTTCCTTCAGCCCTCTTCCTTCCCCTTCAACCCTTCTGCCAGAAGAACGACCTAATGGCTCTGAAAGCTTGCGAACCATAATACCTTTTATACATGTGTTCTCCCACTGCCGCTTGGTTAGTAGGTTTTTTTATCTATCCAATTACATCATATATATATAGTGTATGTATTATATATGCAACAGATAGCAGAAAAGAAAAATGTATTTGTGTCAGGAGTGGGTTTACAGCAAGTGCAGCCATTTCCCCTTGCTGTGTTTCAGTCACAGCAGTCACTTTGCTGAAAAGTTTTCCAACCAGCACCTCTCACTTCATGGGCCTCCAAATTGGCTACTCAATCTGACAATGTAACACATCAAGCCTCAAACGCTGGTTTAATTTAAGTGCCTGTTCAATTCAACAGAAAAGTTTATAAAAGAAAACCACTAGCTCTAGGTGGATAAAGTGTATGCAGAACTAGTAGGTAACACATTTCATACTGGATTTTCACACTCAAGCTTCATAATTTACTGATTAGCATTTTTAAAAAGATTACACTGCTTTTTCAAATCCAGTGTTCTTTAAGTTAACTGCAAATGCAAGTTGGTACTAATTTTGAGTAAAATACAGTAAAGTCTTTTCCACCTTGGATTTTCCACAATAAAGCTTTGATTTTTCAAATTGAGTACTGCCATTCTTAATATCTCTTATCTGCAAAATAAATAATCTTGAAAATAAAATTGTGATTTAATAATGGTAGAAAAAATATCTACGTAAAAAAGGAAGATGTCACAGAAGGAAAAATAGAACTACTTGTGTTTTCCCTGAATATTATGAGAATAAAAACAATAATGAAAGGCTGAGTTCATTCTCTAGTTCTCTTTTATTGTTGTCTTCAATGTCTCAACTAAGAAGTCTGGAAATGTTTCTGTCTGCTCCTTGAATACACCTGCATTCTACAGTCTTCAACTATTTGTTACAGAATTGAGGAATACATCTCAGTGTATATCTACCCATTGTCTGCTGTGTAGTAAATTGTTTTTTTCTCATTTGTCTTTGGCTGGCTCTTCCAAAATCATGCGCTTTTTCTTATACAATGCATACACTACTCAGAGGGTTCTGTCATGTAGATAAAAATAAGCTAGTGCCAAAAATTTGTTAAAATATATAATGCTTACCGATAGGAATTTTGAAGAAAGGATTAAGCTCTTGCAAAGCAGGCTTATCATCCGCGAAAGTGATGATTCGACCACTCTGTCAGATGCAGCTGTGCAAGGGTAGAGGTTGAAAGGTGCTGGAATGCTGTTAATGACAGACCGGTATGGCAGTGAGTGGTTTGACATTTCTGGCATTGTAACAAGCAACTGGCTCATATAGCAATTGCTGTAATAGGCTCCTTTTGCTGTCACTGTATCTTGATGAGGGTATTCCACTGGGAAGTACAGCTTGTCAATTATGCTGAAACAAATACATTTGAGTGGCATCTGATTCCCAGTTCCACTTTCTTTCATTATTTCTCACATGTAGATTAACAATGTTTCAATTTTTTTACAGGAAAAAGCAAAAACAGCCAGGCTTAAAAGTGTCTCTACCAAAAATTAATATCTTAGAATATAAAACTGTTTCAACAACACTGTTCTAAAGAATGAAATTGATATTAATGGGGTAGTAGGCATTGTTGTCTTAGATTATTTGTGTTGTTTCGACATAACATGCATTAATAGCCAAAAAATGATACATATAATATCCACAGCAACAGACAGGCATAGCAGCTGAAATAAATAACTGACACAGAACAGTCCCACTCAACATCAGTTGTCTTCCGAAAGTGTGAATATCTCAATATTTGATGCAAAAATTACTTTAGTTTTTATAACAAAACTGGAAATTAATTTAAAATTTATGTAAGTCAGCAACAACTATTGTTTCAAGACACTGATACTCAAAGTCCCACACCTCTTCACAATTTATTCATAAGACCTACAAGTGCCTTTTTGTAACATGATAACAAACATGAGATCATGTCACATTAGATACTAATTACTATGAACATTCCAAAGTAAAGTCTCCACTGGTAGCAACATCTGTAAGATAGAACAAACTGCTTACTCACATCAGATGTTAACATCGAGTCCCATTACTCCAACCCCTTCACTTTCATATCCAACTAAAACATGTACTGGTCCATAACTGACTCAAGAGGCAGAAATAAGGGACGGGCAAAAGTGGGAGATCAAACAACCTACACAATTCCAAGACTGTCCCAAAAAAATGAACATCTGATCCTCCCCTCTGCAGCCTAGTGGGTAACCACTGCAGCAGTTACTAAAAGCCTCCTTTGTGTGAACAAAAATGGTAGAATGTCCCTAAAGTTAAATTGCATAACATACTCAGCAACAGTATACTGAACACAGATTGTAAAACCAGTTTGCCGGAGAGTTCGTATATGGTGACGCTCATATGAAATAACTTCATAACTGACCAAACTGTGATTAGAAACGCTCATCACTTTACTTTCATGCCATAATTTAGAATGGCTTATTTGGTACTAAGTAAAGTTACATAGTATTGTTGGCTGGGAGAGGTCTATGGAAGCTCAGTCACCTCCCCTTGCAGCCAAACACTGGTAATGAAATTTTTTCTCACAACAAGATTTGAAGAGGCTGTAAAGGATGTGCATGACATGTAGGACTGCTTACATGACTCACAAGATCAAAATGGACGATGAGGAGCACCAATACCTAATAGCTATATGTCAGCATCTGCAAGCATACGTACTCTACAAAACAATGCACAGTGCTTGGGGAAGGTTACTTCATCCCAAAATTATCCACCCCATATCTTATACAATTTGCGTACACAACAAAGGAAAAATTATGGTTTGTACTCCCCACACATCTCATTCTCATGGTCTCTATGCAAAACATACAGTGGACACACCAAAGTGTTGCAGTCTACACTGAATACAGCACTGACCTGAAAAAAAAAGAAAGACCACACTGTTTTCCCAAAATTCAACCACTACCCATAAGCACCCCAATCAAAGTGTTATTATTTTGTCATCAAAGCAATCCACGCAAAATCCCAGTCCATCCTTACATCACACTTACTCCTAACTCCTTCTCATCTGGGCCACATCCCGGAGGAAGAAGAAGACCAGTTGCAAGAACTGTTAGATATATAAAACTAGCTCATCCTTTTCAGATCCCATCACAGGCTATCCAAATCTACCAAAGGCAGGACAACTTGTGAAAGCAGTTATATACCACATCTGCTGTAATTTCCACACAGTATTTTACAGTATTTTTTATGATAATGACCACCAGCTACCTGCCCATCCAAATGACAGGTTGCTGCCAAAATATTGGCAAGAGCAGAGTTGACCATGTAGTGGCAGAACATGCTGAGCACAACGGGCTCGATTTCAATGGCTGCAACATAACTTATGCCATCTGGATCCTCCAACCGCCACCCTATCAGATTCTCCGAACTATGAACTACCTACATCGACGGTGAAACATAACAGACACTGAGGACTCACACAGGAGTGCTTCTTTTTATTTAATAAAATTGCAGCCAAATAGCCATATACAGTTACTTTGCTCAACGTTTACACTTACATTTACATTTTACATTTTTTGCATATTCATTTATAGATTTCACTCGTTTACTCCACAGTTCTATGTGATATCGTTCACAGGCTTCGTTACACAGTCCACAAACACAGGTTATGGTTGAGTCATGATAAGTTTTGTTGTTGCAAATTAGATGACGAAAGCCGTGAATAGAAAATCTAGTTATGACATGTCACAGTTCGAAGTTTGCTGCTGTCCATGAGCGGTTCGTCATTGCTTCTGTGCCACAGAACTCCAGCCATGCTTTTTCTTGTTTATACTCCATGATCTTCAGTTGATTTCTGGAAGCTCTGGTGTGTGGCATCATATATTGAAGTTTGATGTCTTCAATTAGGAATGTCTCTCTCACTAGCAGGTACACTAGTCTAGATCTTGTTGTCTTTGAGAGACCTAGTGTTCTTTTTAGATAAGTTGATTTTACCTTTTCTAGTGTTTCTAGATTTTTTTCTGTCAGGTGGTCCATATAATCTCCATCCTGTAGGCCAGAATTGGCAAGATTTTTGCATTGAATAATTTCGTGGCCATTTCTAGACTGAGTAGGCGGATGTTTTTGATGTCCTGTATTGCTATTATTGCTTGGGCTGCACGTTCTGTTGTATGTTTTGTGAAGCATTTGGCTGTTGGTTGCAATGTCACCCCTAGGTACTTAAAGTCTGATGAGATTTTTATTTTTTGTCCTCTGATGTTGATTTCCGCATTCTTAGGTGTTTTGCTTCCTTTTCTGAAAATCACCATTTCTGTCTTTGGTATGTTTATGTGTAGTTTGTGTTCACTGCACCATTTGTCTATTTTTTCAATGATTTTCTGCAGCTTCTGTATACCTGTTGATCCTACAGCTATGTCGTCAGCGCATGCATATATGTATACATCTTCTTCATTTTCTCCAATTCGCAGTACTTCTTTAGTGACAAGAATGTACAGCAAAGGGCTCATTGGGTCATCCTGCAAGGCTCCGTTCAATTGCAGAATGAGGTTCAAAAAAGAGAGGTTGTCTGATATTGTGATTAAGTTGTATTCGAGGATTGACTTGATTATTCTTGCCCATATGAGATCTTCTCCCATTGTGTTTTCCAGTTTTCGGATTATGAGATCTCTTTCCAGTAGGTCTATGAACACTGTGTAGAACATTTGTTTCTTTTGTAGTGCTTCGTCGATGTTGTTTAGAAGAAGCATGACTGCCGTAAGTGTTGATCTTCCAGATCTGAAGCCCATTTGTCGTTCTGGGAGGTGACTGTCCACACAGGCTTTGATTTTTTGTGTAATTATCTTTTAAAACATCTTGAACTGAGTGTTTTCCAGAGCTATGGCTCTGTACTTGTTTGTGTCCATTGGGTCTCCTCTACCTTTGTAGAGAACTTTTTAAACACATGCACCTGTCAGAAAGGGTGGTGATAGTCCACCTCAAGGGACAGACCTTAAGCATGGCTCAAGGCTACCAGCTAAAAGATGAGGCACAAGAGACACTGTGGATTTCCCTGTCAGATATGTCAGATCTGCACACTCAGAACTGAAGGGGTAACAAGGCAAGAATGCTCACTGAAATAAAATATCTCTAGGTAAAAGTCTTGGACATTTAGCATCACACGACCCACTAATGGTGTATTAATTCCAAACTGCAATAGTGAATGTGTCAATGAGACATGACACTCACTACTTATAATGTTTTTACAAACAAAAAATAATGCAAATTGCAGCATCATTAATAACTCCTATTTATGCTAATTTCCTTAACAAATTAATTGTATGAGAACCTGAGATGCTATGACCTCAAATGAGGAGCCAAATGAAACACACTTGTTTATATTATAACATGCTTTCAGACACTAAATAGTTTTAATGTTAGAAGCAACAAACAACTCTGCAGTCAAATTGAGCCAGAAAGCACCATTCTCCACAGTACCATGTATTATGAAGTCAGCACAGAGTAGGCACATCTGTTGTCTGACAATCTGACTTGGAGATTTTACAGTATTCATTGCTTTTAAAAACAATATTAAATTTATTTAAATCAGTCATTAACAAAGTATTTTGCTGTAAAGTATGATATAGGCATTTTACTCTCTGAGGACAATGGATGAAGGACCATCGAAAGAAAATTTGGAATAAATGACCACTTAAATTTTATGTTAATTTACAAATATATTTTCTTTGTGTAAACCAATGTTGTAAAAAGGTTGCAAAAATTAATTTTGTCAATAACAACGGAACTACTTTCATATAGGGATAGTTTTAATGTTTTATTTGTAAAATTTGAATAGAGGTCAACAAGAGTAATTTGCACTGCAATGAACAGGGCAGCGCTGTGCCGGGGGAATGTCTTTTGTGCCTCAGTCATAGCCACAATCTCAGTGCTGAGTCTGGCAACAGGCAGTGCTGCAGAAGGATTTTGTGCGGCATATGAGCTGCACTGAAAGTAAAATACTTTAAATTTTATGCTATGTGTTGAATTCTATCTTAATTAATCATTTGAAGCTTATAGTTGTTCACAGACTGCGAGAACTTTAACTTTCGATGGGTGTTTGGCACTGAAGGTAGTTGAATTATTACTTTTGCGGTGTGTTACACAGTGCTGCAGTCAAGTAAAGACTGTTTAAATTAATTTCACATCACATGGATTAGTAATGCTAAAGAGAAACTACATAGATATTATTAAATAGTTTCACTGCCAGTTTTCAATGACTATAGAATCATTTAGAGAACTTTTAATTTCTGATTCTCATCAAATCAGGGCACTTTCAGACTTTGAAATTGAGGGCCCAAGTGTGATGAGTGCTTGGTATGTGAGTTAGCTTCACACATACTATATATATGAACCTTGGAGATGAATTAAAAACTGTTTTCAGCTTTTTTTTATATTAAGTCTGCAGCTCACGGTCTAGTGGTAAATGTTGCTGCCTCTAAATAATGGGGTCCCGGGTCGATTCCCAGCTGGGTTGGAGATTTTTTTTTCATCCAGGGATTACATTTCATCCTCAGTGACACATCAAATAGAAAGAGTTCCAGCAGGCAGTTGAACAATACCAGACGGGGCCTCCTGGCCAATAACACCATATGATCATTTCACTTCACTTCCCTTCATTCATTTTATTGACAGGCCATCATTTGGAAGTAAATTCAAATTTATTTATTAATATAAACTTCATTCAATTTCACTCCAATCTATTTGTCATCATCAGTTACTTAACTTCCTATTTCACTTACAAATGTTGCTGTATTCTGGAACTCTCTTCAACTGCTGGGAAAAACAGAACAAAAAATCTAATACTTCTATAGCCAAGTTGGCCACAGGGTGATACACGGAGCTACGCGTAACCACCCTTTACACATATGTTCAAGCCAAAGTTTGTGTTATGTCACAGAAACAACCCTTTGCTATTTCAACCACAACTTTTAACACTAATTTTATCAGTCAAAAGTGAGAGTAGGGCTCACAGTGGAAATTGTTCTTGCAACATGTCCTTTTATCCCATAATCCTCCTGGACCCAGTCTCCATAAGCTCCTGCCCCACACTGTCTTTCGAGCCTTACTTCACTTGTCCTGCACTCACACCCTTCCTTCCACAGTCTGCCTATCCTCTACTCTCTCCCCTCCTCCTAATCCACTTCTCTGTGCGCTGTTCACAGCTCTTCCTGCCCTGCCTACAGCTCTCTCCACATACCTCACCCCCTATCCTGGGCACCCGGTGTCTCTGCCTCCCACGTCTGCTACCCATCCCAGACCTTCCCACCCTTTAAGTGTCAAAGTGCAGAGCTTGCACAACATAGCCAGCCAGGATAATGTAGCCACACAGATGACGGTGTGTACATGAGTACTCTATAAGATTTGAATGAGGATTTGTCCAAAAAGTGATAAAGAGACAGAAAAAGTTCTAGGGCCGATGGAATCAGATCCTAGTTTTTATATTGTAGTCTGGCACTTAAAATGAGTGACCGAGCCAACAAGCCAAATACTTTACTAATAATGACAGTAAAATTACAATTTGTTTCTTTAATTTCAGTCTAGGATCACAAAAATTGTCATCAGACGATCAAGTTTGGTCTTTAGTGATCATCTTCAGTTCTGTAGTATGACAAGGTTTCCAAAATCAAAATGTTGGACACATATCAGAAGTTGAAGAGAATCAACATTTTGTGGAAACTTTCATTAATACTGCACCTAAACAGTAGATCTTTGTAAAAATACATGGTTTGTGCCATTACTACACAGTTTATCATAACTTTTTGTCAGAATTTGCACAAAATAGGGTCAAAACAGGGCAATCTATATAAACCTGAATTACTTCAATGAGCCGTAATTTCCCTTTGTACGCTCATAGAAGCAGAAAAGTTGTTTTAATGATCTCAGTAGCTCTAGGAGAATCAGAAGTACCACTCACTGTTGGAAAGTTGATTGTCACTTCTGCACACAAGGTCCTTTGCCTGGTATAATGCCACACTTACTCTGTTCGTGTCAGTTTGTTAGTAGCCTCATCAGTCGCAGTTTGTGAAGTCTGTGAATGTGTAGTTTGGGTCGCATGAGAATAACGAGCAAATTAGTGAGTTGTTCACAGTCTTTAGCCACCAAAAACAGACAGTACACACTTCGAGAGCAGGTTTTTGTTGTGCAAAAATACTGGATGACAGACTCATTGGTTACAAAACAATGGGCATTCCGGAGAGAACTCATTGTTCGCAATGTTCCAACAAAAGCAACAATTTTATTGGCGACAAGTGATGTACTATACAGTGGCAGTAGTAAACACAGACGATCATTGAGTTCAGAGGTTACTGATAATGTTCGAAGACTCTTTGAGAACGAGTTGTGTCGAGTGAGCCGGGAGGCAGGCATTTCGTATGCCAGATGTCAGAGAGCTGCAAAGAAATCGGCCCTGCGGCCATACAGAGTGAACATAATGCAAGCACTGTAAGAAACAGATCACGAGAAAAGAATGCCTTACTGTCGATGGTTTCAGGGGTTTCTTATTCAAAGTCCAGACATTCTCTCCATCAACTTGGTTTACAGATGAGGCATGGATACATCTGTCAGGTCACATCAACATACAAAACTGGGCTGGTGTAAACCATCCCTAGATCCACAAAAGGCTGGAGTGTGGTACACGGTGTAAGCTTCCAATATTGTTGTCCCCATTTTCTTCGATATGATCACAGCCACTACAATTTATATGAGCATCTTCCAACAAGCTAAAGCAACATGTCACACAGCTCGCACTTCCGTGCAACTAGTAACCAGTTTCTTTGTTGAGTGAATATTCTTAAAAAAAATCGTTGCTTCCCAGGATCACCTGGCCTAACCCCAGTCCCCTCCCCCAGATTTTTAATTCTGGGATTATCTTAAAAGACGAGTGTACAAGAATAAACCATGGGTAACTGCGGAACTCTGTGATTCCATTAAACATTAAATAAGCAACTCTGGTGACAATACATCTAACAGAACATTGCAGAATATGGTGAAACGAGTACAGTTGTGAATCAATGCAGGTGGAGGGCTCTTGCAACATTTGCTGTAAGGACTTTGTATGTATATATGTACGTATGTATGTATGTCGTCTTGCACTTGTGTATTATCATCTCTCAAAATTGCAAATGTGTCCCATTATTGGTTCAAATGTTATGACCCATTAAAGTAGTTCAGGTTTATATGTATCGCACTTTACCTTCCCTTACAAACAGAGTAAATATTTTGTTATTTTATTGTTGTCACATGCATGTGCAATATATCACTATAATAAATGAGGTCTTAACTACGGTAAACAATGATTATTACAACTACTTATTATTTTTTATATAGGCTACCTGTTTCTCATTTTCATTTGTATTTTGCTGAATAATTTATGTCATTCAGAAGCTTGTTATTTTCAAATAGAAGTTTATAAAAATGAACACAGGAAGTATCCTGAAAATGAGTCTTAGTTATAATTATCTCCTTAACAATTTTCACACTGAACCTACTCTTTTTATCAGTCCATAGAGAACACACTTTCTGCAGCAGTATTAGGGCCAGATAGAACTTGCACAAACACAGTAATGAGCCACAAATTTTTGCAGCAAATATCTTGAGATGCACGAAAGTTGAAAATAATACACTGTTGTTGACCAACAGACATAACAGTTCTTAATTCATGGTTTTACACTTCACAACATTTTTAGCATGGTGCAGTCCATCAAAAAGTTCATCTTCACACATTTCTTTCATAATATTTTCATCAAGCTCTACTAAGGTTTTAAGACTTTGCTAAAACAACTTCCTAAGAAGAGGATCTCTGAGCTTAATCCAGTTAAATGGTTTCAGTACATGAAATGGGTAATCCCATTTATCAAAGTAATCATTTAGTGTCTCAATTTGAATAACCAAGAAAGCTGAATCTTTCAGCAATTTATCTTCTGAAATGTATTTGTCAAAGATCACATTTTCACAGTTTGAAAGTTTTCCTCTGTCCTCTATTTCACTTTCCTTATCAATTACTTCATTTGCTGATATATCTGCAGCCTCAAGAGTTTTTATTGGTGATAAAAGTATTTTAAATTGGCTCTGAGTAAAATAAAGCCAAAACAGTGATGCAGGCTCTTTAATAATGATTTTAAGTTATAGATTACTTTTCTTGGGACAAAAAGTAAGATTTTTAACCCATTGTAAATATAAACAATACAGTTAACAGACAATTCCAAAGAAAGTCATTTGCTTGTCACACTACCAAGCAGCTGTTTGTATTTCACTTCAGAAAACTCACAATGCAACATCTTATCCCTCACATGAAATTTATTAAGAACATCCTTAATAAGATTTGTTATTATATCAGTTATTTCACCTTTTATATTCCAGAAGTCAGTGAGAAAGTGCTCTCCATGTGAAAGCATTACACAGTACCAAGCAAAAAACTTCAAAACTCATGTCTGGTTCATGTTGGTCTAATCAGAGACTGCATTTCCTTTATTCTTTGGGTACAAATACTTTTTCTCCATTTGATTATGCTACATGTTACTTAAAAAGATGTTGTTCCAAAATATATGGGATGGTTAATGAAAAATGGGACAATACACATCCCATGTGCATTTCCTCAGGACAATGGGACACTTAAGTGAAATAAGTGACAATTTCGTAAAGTACAGGACCTCTGGTTACCCTAGTTTACAACATAGGAGCAAGAGCTCTGGAACTATGAAAATGGATACTACAAACCAAAATAAATAGTCCGACGACAATTTTTGTGATCAGACTGGAAATAAAGAAACAAATTTGATACTTCCTGATTCACTGTGTTTATTCATTATTATGTCCAGCTTTTAGAATAAAATTGGTTATCTGAATGCAAAGCTGATAAAAGGAATCATTCTCAAAAATACATGTGTCAACTACCTACACTGTCCCTACACTGTCTACTTCTAAACACACAGTCCCAGATATAAACAACTTTTGGTTGCACATGTATCACAACACAAACAGAGAGACAGAAGTTGGCACAAATATTCAGAGAATATTTTACTAAACTGTCACACACACCTGGACAAAAATAAACTTGATGGAAGTAGCATGTATTATGAAGGTGTAAGTAGTTTATCACAAATGCTTACCTCACTATGCCATCAGATGAAGCTCGCCTCACGCGAGCATCCTCATCGCCGAGAAGAATAAGCACTATGTGATACAAAACATTTTCCTGGAACTCCATAGTCTGTGTAAGATAATGGATTGTATTAAATGGTAATTCACTAACCACCTCAATTAGTTTAACCTGTAACAAAGAGCATGTATCAGTCACTGGAGATAATGATAATTATTAGTTCTGGGATGCAAAGAAACTCAGTCTTCAAGTACCTGTACAATGGTTAAAAAAATCAATGGAACAGTCATTTTTTTTTAAAATTATTCACTAGGTCTGCAGGTGACACTGAATGACAACGACAGAAGTTTTAGAATAGGACATAAGCTGCCAGGATCTACAAAACCTAGATCCATAACAATGATGTTCGTGTTGTACAAGAAAAGATCTAAGTCTTCAGAATGAAGAAGAAACTCAAAAAGTCAGGTCTGACAATACAAGAGGACCCCACCTCCAAAAGACTACACATTTTGAACCACACAATTTCGAGATTTGGACAACAAAATGCATGGGCAAATGATAACAGGATAATAGTGAAGACTGAAAATGGAAAAAGACGAGATTGCAATACAAATGAACTCAAAAGCCAGTGCATTAGGAGCTAATAACATACCAGCTCTTGCTGCCACTGATTTGTGTGATTATAGCATTACTGTAGATTGTAGTTCACCATAAGTTAACTAATGTGTGAATTGTTTTGTTTTACTTCATACTAATTCCTGCTTTTCACTGTTTCTTATTGTCTGTGAATTATTGTACGTACTTAATCCCCCCCATGAACCATGGACCTTGCCGTTGGTGGGGAGGCTTGCGTGCCTCAGCGATACAGATAGCCGTACCGTAGGTGCAACCACAACGGAGGGGTATCTGTTGAGAGGCCAGACAAACGTGTGGTTCCTGAAGAGGGGCAGCAGCCTTTTCAGTAGTTGCAAGGGCAACAGTCTGGATGATTGACTGATCTGGCCTTGTAACAATAACCAAAACGGCCTTGCTGTGCTGGTACTGCGAACGGCTGAAAGCAAGGGGAAACTACAGCCGTAATTTTTCCCGAGGGCATGCAGCTTTACTGTATGATTACATGATGATGGCGTCCTCTTGGGTAAAATATTCCGGAGGTAAAATAGTCCCCCATTCGGATCTCCGGGCGGGGACTACTCAAGAGGATGTCGTTATCAGGAGAAAGAAAACTGGCGTTCTACGGATCGGAGCGTGGAATGTCAGATCCCTTAATCGGGCAGGTAGGTTAGAAAATTTAAAAAGGGAAATGGATAGGTTGAAGTTAGATATAGTGGGAATTAGTGAAGTTCGGTGGCAGGAGGAAGAAGACTTCTGGTCAGGTGACTACAGGGTTATAAACACAAAATCAAATAGGGGTAATGCAGGAGTAGGTTTAATAATGAATAGGAAAATAGGAATGCGGGTAAGCTACTACAAACAGCATAGTGAACACATTATTGTGGCCAAGATAGATACGAAGCCCACACCTACTACAGTAGTACAAGTTTATATGCCAACTAGCTCTGCAGATGACGAAGAAATTGAAGAAATGTATGATGAAATAAAAGAAATTATTCAGATTGTGAAGGGAGACGAAAATTTAATAGTCATGGGTGACTGGAATTCGAGTGTAGGAAAAGGGAGAGAAGGAAACATAGTAGGTGAATATGGATTGGGGGACAGAAATGAAAGAGGAAGCCGCCTGGTAGAATTTTGCACAGAGCACAACATAATCATAACTAACACTTGGTTTAAGAATCATGAAAGAAGATTGTATACATGGAAGAACCCTGGAGATACTAAAAGGTATCAGATAGATTATATAATGGTAAGACAGAGATTTAGGAACCAGGTTTTAAATTGTAAGACATTTCCAGGGGCAGATGTGGACTCTGACCACAATCTATTGGTTATGACCTGTAGATTAAAACTGAAGAAACTGCAAAAAGGTGGGAATTTAAGGAGATGGGACCTGGATAAACTAAAAGAACCAGAGGTTGTACAGAGATTCAGGGAGAGCATAAGGGAGCAATTGACAGGAATGGGGGAAATAAATAAAGTAGAAGAAGAATGGGTAGCTTTGAGGGATGAAGTAGTGAAGGCAGCAGAGGATCAAGTAGGTAAAAAGACGAGGGCTAGTAGAAATCCTTGGGTAACAGAAGAAATATTGAATTTAATTGATGAAAGGAGAAAATATAAAAATGCAGTAAGTGAAACAGGCAAAAAGGAATACAAACGTCTCAAAAATGAGATCGACAGGAAGTGCAAAATGGCTAAGCAGGGATGGCTAGAGGACAAATGTAAGGATGTAGAGGCCTATCTCACTAGGGGTAAGATAGATACCGCCTACAGGAAAATTAAAGAGACCTTTGGAGATAAGAGAACGACTTGTATGAATATCAAGAGCTCAGATGGAAACCCAGTTCTAAGCAAACAAGGGAAAGCAGAAAGGTGGAAGGAGTATATAGAGGGTCTATACAAGGGCGATGTACTTGAGGACAATATTATGGAAATGGAAGAGGATGTAGATGAAGATGAAATGGGAGATACGATACTGCGTGAAGAGTTCGACAGAGCACTGAAAGACCTGAGTCGAAACAAGGCCCCCGGAGTAGACAATATTCCATTGGAACTACTGACGGCCGTGGGAGAGCCAGTCCTGACAAAACTCTACCATCTGGTGAGCAAGATGTATGAAACAGGCGAAATACCCTCAGACTTCAAGAAGAATATAATAATTCCAATCCCAAAGAAAGCAGGTGTTGACAGATGTGAAAATTACCGAACTATCAGCTTAATAAGTCACAGCTGCAAAATACTAACACGAATTCTTTACAGACGAATGGAAAAACTAGTAGAAGCCAACCTCGGGGGAAGATCAGTTTGGATTCCGTAGAAACACTGGAACACGTGAGGCAATACTGACCTTACGACTTATCTTAGAAGAAAGATTAAGGAAAGGCAAACCTACGTTTCTAGCATTTGTAGACTTAGAGAAAGCTTTTGACAATGTTGACTGGAATACTCTCTTTCAAATTCTAAAGGTGGCTGGCGTAAAATACAGGGAGCGAAAGGCTATTTACAATTTGTACAGAAACCAGATGGCAGTTATAAGAGTCGAGGGACATGAAAGGGAAGCAGTGGTTGGGAAGGGAGTAAGACAGGGTTGTAGCCTGTCCCCGATGTTGTTCAATCTGTATATTGAGCAAGCAGTAAAGGAAACAAAAGAAAAATTCGGAGTGGGTATTAAAATTCATGGAGAAGAAATAAAAACTTTGAGGTTCGCCGATGACATTGTAATTCTGTCAGAGACAGCAAAGGACTTGGAAGAGCAGTTGAATGGAATGGACAGTGTCTTGAAAGGAGGATATAAGATGAACATCAACAAAAGCAAAACAAGGATAATGGAATGTAGTCTAATTAAGTCGGGTGATGCTGAGGGAATTAGATAAGGAAATGAGGCACTTAAAGTAGTAAAGGAGTTTTGCTATTTGGGGAGCAAAATTACTGATGATGGTCGAAGTAGAGAGGATATAAAATGTAGGCTGGCAATGGCGAGGAAAGCGTTTCTGAAGAAGAGAAATTTGTTAACATCCAGTATTGATTTAAGTGTCAGGAAGTCATTTCTGAAAGTATTCGTATGGAGTGTAGCCATCTATGGAAGTGAAACATGGACGATAAATAGTTTGGACAAGAAGAGAATAGAAGCTTTCGAAATGTGGTGCTACAGAAGAATGCTGAAGATTAGATGGGTAGATCACATAACTAATGAGGAGGTATTGAATAGGATTGGGGAGAAGAGAAGTTTGTGGCACAACTTGACCAGAAGAAGGGATCGGTTGGTAGGACATGTTCTGAGGCATCAAGGGATCACCAATTTAGTATTGGAGGGCAGCGTGGAGGGTAAAAATCGTAGGGGGAGACCAAGAGATGAATACACTAAGCAGATTCAGAAGGATGTAGGGTGCAGTAAGTACTGGGAGATGAAAAAGCTTGCACAGGATAGAGTAGCATGGAGAGCTGCATCAAACCAGTCTCAGGACTGAAGACCACAACAACAAACAACAACTTAATCTTATTTCCATTTTTATTTAGCAGCTTATCATCATATCGTTGTTACTCATCACTAGGGCATTAATAGTACACTCTGTTTATAATTTGTTTATCTTGCTTTCAATAATGACATGCACAGATTATTCTGTCTCCATCTAGCAAGCTGCTTTTCCTGTCACCACTTGCCTGTTCAGCAAATGCTGCAAACTCTGCTGGCCTTGGTCATAAAACCTCCCTCCTCCCTGAAGGCACCTGCAGCTTTCACTTCCTGACACCTGCGCTCCCCACCTTAGAGTACTTCCTTATGCTCTGTTCCCTCACAAGCAATGACCCAGGGTCACAAGTGTCCAACAGCAGCAGCCCCCTTGTATGTTTGCACCTGAATGCACTAAGCTCCACGTAGCCATCTAAATGTCAAATCTCTGCCAGTTCATCTGTCATATATTTCAAGATGTAGATGTAAACAACCGTGTAATACTTCTGTTGGAAACCTGGCTCAAACTGAGTCTTCCCACTCGTTCAGTAAACCAACCTGTCTAAATGTTTCTAAGAATTGACAGACGTAACAGACTAAACGGGTAAGTTGGGTCATATATACGTTCTAGTTTATCACCTACTGTGCTACACACATCCAACAATAGTGAAGACAAACAACTGGAATATATTTTCATAGAGATCAAATCCCTTAACAGAAAGTGTCTGATTTGTGTCCTCTGCACACCTCCTGAAGTAGGCAGGTTTGCTTGCTTCGAACCTGTTCTTTCAAGTCTCAAGTCGACACACAATCAAGTAATTATAGCTGGTTACACTAACATAAATTTTCTATGCAGTAGTCCTTCCATTGTCAAATTTAAAGCTGATGCTTTCTTCTTCAAATGTGTCACTACTTCAGCCTGCTCCTACCATCACACAAACAGTAGTAACATTCTCCTAGACACATTTGCAAAGAAATCCCCAAACAGAGTAGTTTTTACTCCTCAAATATCTGTACCTGGCATGGCTGCCCATGACATAATATTCATGATGCCCCAGAAAGAAACCACAACTGACTACAAACCAAGACTTCAAACACATTAATTATTCTGAAGTTGCAACTGAGATGCAAGAAAGTGTTTGCAGGACATCATCTATTCCCTTTTTGGAAACAAACAAAAAAACTCCATGGATTTACTAACAAACTTATTCAACTACATGAGAAATATGCTCCCCTAAAGACCAGAAAAGTAAGCAGGAAACCTGAACCTTGGCTGACTGCCAAGCTGTGAGAAACGCTAAGCCTGACATGCCCATACAATAACCACAATAGAAATACACCAGCTGTCTTATGAAAAAACCTGCATGGTTTTGGTATGGACAAAATTAAAACTGTACTTCACATTACCTACATCATAACTGAACTGCAAACGAAACGGACACACTTTGTCTACATGATAAGGGTAAATGGCTGCAGCCATGAAAAATTCTACCTAAAGCATGTCACTTGAAATACTACTCAAGAAACTGTCATGTGTATCAGATTAACATCTGCTAGACACAAAGTTTATCGCTGACGCACTATAAAAGATATCTTCAACCACTTGTTAACCACAAGTGATTTCCCTGATGCATGGAAACAGTGGCTAATAAGCCACTACCTCAAAAGGATGTTAACACAGCACCCTCTGATTACTGACTCATTTGCATTCTTCCTACACTGTCCAAGGCCTTAGAGTGTACAGTCCATGACCAGTTAACAAACGACCTAACTACAAAAACCTACTAGACAAACACCAAACAGATTTCCATAAGCATCACACCACATCTGCCTTAATAAAGGAAATAGATGACCTGAAGCTTGCCATGATTGCACAATAGGCGACTATCATGTACTTCTTAGACTTCAGCAAAGCCTTTGAGACCACTTACTTCCACATTTAATTTGCCAAATTTGGCAGCCTAAATTTCTCGCCAGGTGCAGTGCAATGGTTTCACTCATACCTGACATCTAAACAGTAAGGCATCATGTCCTATACCATAAAGTCACAATGGAGGACAGCAGTATCAGGTATTCCCCAGGGTTCAGCATTATGTCTTATATGTTTTCCTACAGTAGATACAACACATACACTGATGACCTCCAGTTGCAAAACTAATAAACCCTATGAGAGCTACTGCGAATCTCAATACTGAACTGTGTGCACTACAAAAATGATCACTGAATATAGGGTTTAAGCTCAACCCATCCACAAGCAAAGTGGTACCAGTTGGCCATTCTACACTCATTAACCCAAAACATCAGGAATCCTGACCATCTTTAATGCTAAATGGGGCAAACACCAGCTTAGCTCCTTCAGCAACGAGTTTTAGAGTATTAATAGATGAAAATCCAACTTGGACTCAGCACCTAACTATAACGTGCACGAAAGCATCAGAATTTCTCCACACCCTACAAAAATATAAAATGCTCTTCCCTCTTGACCTCCAAAAGAATCTTGTACAAATACTTATACTTCCAATTATTGATTACAGCTATTATTGATTATCCTACACAGTCTTTCCCAGGAAAACTCATGGCACCTGGGACTAGTTACGAATGTTTGTGTTCGATATATATGTGATGTTCGACTGTACGATCACATTTCACCGTTGTACACACACGTTATCCTGGCTGTGTGCAGACAAGCATAGAGATTTTCATACCCTCTGCCTACTGCCTTATTGACATACACTGTCCCTCATCCCTCATATCTCTCCTTGACCTTAATGTTCTTGTTTGAACAACATGGCAGACACACATTCCCATTAGAGAAAAATCCTTTCTGTCCCACCCCTTGTTCAGCCACTTTCTCAAAGTCCTCCTCAGTAGTAGGAACCTGACTCTGCAATAATCTCCTGCACTATATTAGAAAACTGAATAACATCTCCAGCCTCAGAAAGCAGTTAGGGACATATCTACTGAACCAATAATAGTGAGCACCATTGTCCCTGTATGCACTCATTGCCCCTGAACATCCTTCTTTCTGATCACATCTTCCACATTTCCCAGTACTCTTCACTGGTGCAGTTGCCTTAAATTTCGTTTCCCCAGAACTCACTATATAAGTAAACATCTATTTTGTACACCCATAAATTTCTTTTACATCTGCCACTATCACAATTATTATTATTATTATTATTATTATTATTATTATTATCATATCATCATCTTCTTCTTCTTCTTCTTCTTCTTCTTCTTCTTCACTGGCACTGGCAGCAGCAGGGGAAGGAGTATTAACTTTATTAGTTCCTAGTCAGTATTTTTTACTCATGTTGCCTTTATAACCACTCAAATCAATTCAATACTCTCATATTAAAATTGATATTTCTTAGGCAACTATGAGTTAAAAAATTGCTTTATGTGCAAAACCCCAGTCCAATATAAGGGTCCTAATTTGAGCGGTTTTAATAAATAAATAAATAAAATAGTAAAAATTCTGTTACAAAACACTGATATCTGAATCTTAAACATGATAAAGTATTTCAATACGATTCTTCTGGGTGTGTTCCCACACATGACCGACACTTTAGCTACTGTTACATGCATCCTGATGAAGTTACCTGCAATAACCCCCAAACATCAGTAGTTGAATAACATCATGATGCTGTCGCACACCAAGAAAAATTATACTGAAACTGAAACTGGTCACAAAAGACTATGTTCATATTTCATAAAATGGTAGGAACTGCTCACCACATAGAGGAGGTGTTGAATGGCAGACGGGCACATTGACAAGAGACTGTTAGATATTATTTAGGTATTGGACTACATCAGACATAAACAAAATAAAACACACACACACACACACACACACACACACACACACACACACACACACACACGGCCACTGTCATCCCTGCCTCACTCAATTTACTGTTCCGCGTACCTGTGGTCTACCTCCATTGGCCCCAAGTCATCTGATTAAATTTCTAGAATTTCCTAACATTGTACTGTGCCTCACCATCATTTCTTAAGCCCTCAATTTTCTAAACTGATGACACATCCACAGGATTAATTGGCATACACCACCTGCAAACTGATCCCATCATCATAATCCTACTTGCTAATAAAATCTCCAACTCTTTGGTTATGAACTGCCACATACATACCCATACAAGCTATGCTACAGTGACCACCATTCCAGAAATCCTGTCTCATCTCAAACACCTGCATCCATCCTGAAATCTTTCCCCTGGGTCTTCTGAATTTCCAATGGTTAAGTACTACTGATTTTCAGCTATTTATATTCAGCAATTTAACATTTGTGGTGCACATAAAAACTTTACATAATTTCCTGTTTCCTTGACTAAGAGTACCTGGAGTCCAGAATGAAATTTTCCCTTTGCAGCTGAGTGTGCACTGATACGAAACTTCTGGCATGTTAAAACTGTCTGCTGGACCGAGGCTTGAGCTCGGAACCTTTGCCTTTAGTGGGCAAGTGCTCTACCAACTGAGCTATCCAGGCAGAGCTTACGACCAGTTCTCACTGCTTTACTTCTACCAATACTACATCTCCTACCTTCCAAACCTTTACAGAAGTTATCCTACGAAACTTGCAGGGCTCCTATAAAGTTTGGAAGATAGGAGATGAGGTACTGCTGGAAGTAAAGCTGCGGGGGCGGATCATAAGTCGTGCTTGGGTAGCTCAGTTAGTATAGCACTTGCCCGCAAAAGGCAAAGGTCCTGAGCTCAAGCCTCGGTCTGGCAGACGGTTTTAATCTGCCAGGAAGTTTCACATCACAGTCACACTCTGCTGCAAAGGGAAAATTTCATTCTGGACTCCAGGTACTCTTAGTCAATGAAACAGGAAAGTACCTAAAGTTTTTATGTGCACCACAAAAGCTAAAAAAATGCTGAATATCAAAAACTCGAAATCATTAGTGTGCAGGTAATGAACATTTAGTATGCCAAAAAGATGATTTTCTTCACAAACTATCACAGCTGACAACATAAGGTCCCACTATAAAGGGCAATTCAGCTACCCCTATCATTGTTATTCTGTCTTTTTAAGCAGCCTGCAATGTTATAGCTGGCATTTGTATACCACGCACAGGATTTTCATATTCTCTCCCTCTCCACTCACTACACACAAACTATTAGTCCTACAGAAAAAATGGTCAGACCTTTTTGTAGGAAATTTAATATAGTTAAATTTTGTACTAGGATACAATGTCACTGGAGGCCACAGTTTTCGAGTTAAGCAAGAAAAAAACAAACAAACCTTTAAGCACACCTCCATCCCACGCTCATCCCTCACCAGTCAGGATTTCTAGTGTTCGTGACACTACCTCCACCCACCGCACAAAAATTTCTGCCTACAAGAATTAGTACTGATATCTGAACTTTTTTGCTTTCTATTGATCAGGCTATTACACTATCAGCATAGTTGACTACTTCATTAACGTTATTATTTTAAACATGTCCATGAGGATAACGAATGATAAATGATGTTTGTAAATATTATGGTAAAACTGATTATATTGACAGCTCAATCCAAACTTAACTCTTACAAGCACAGTTGTTTCATAGGTAGAAGACATGATGAATACAACACTGTAATTGTTTTTTATGGTGTTAAAATTCACAAAATTGCTAGTTAAAATTTACATAAACATCAATGTCACAATTTCTAAGTGCTCAAATAAGTTGATGACATAATAAGGCCGGTCAATGAAGACAAAAAAAGGTTGAATGTGGGAAACAATTAGTAGAGTCACAAATATTTTTACAGTGGTAGGAAGGGAGTGCCATGGACAACAAACTAAAAATCCTGACCAGTGGGGGATGAGTGTGGGAATTGCAGTGCTTTTGAAGGTCACTTTTTTATTAGGTTTTTCTTGAACAACTCAAAAACTACTGCTTCTAGTGGAAAGATATCCCAGTACAAAATTTATTTACGTTCAGTTTCCTACAAAAAAATTTTGTTCGTTTTTTTTCTGTACGACTAATAGTTTACACATAGCGAGCAAGAGAATATGACGAACTTGTGCACAGTTTGTGAAGGACAGCTACAACATTGCGGGCTGCACAAAACAGCAGCAGCAGTGGCAGCTGAGTCACCTGTACATTAATCACAGACCAACAGCCTTAACATTGCTTTGCTGCTGAATTCTTGAACACTTTCTGAGTTTACATAATAAATTTTCTTGAGACCAAAAAGCTTCTGTCCATAAATCAGCACTGACTTAGGAGACATCACTCATGCAAAACTCAGCTTGCCCGTTTCTCACATGAATTCCTACAAAACACGGATGGAGGCCAACAGGCAGAGTCTGCATTTTTCTACATTTCTGGAAACAATCTGATACAATGCCCTACTGCAGTCTGTTGAAGATCTGAGTATACGGTTTAGGTTGATGGGAATGGCTCAAAGACTTCTTAAGTAATAGAACCCAGTAAGTAGTCCTTTGTCAGAGACAGGGGAATCATAAGGAGTGCCCCAGAGAAGTGTGATAGGATCAATCTCTTCTCTATATACATAAATGATCTAACAGGCAGGGTGAGCAGCAATATACAACTGTTTGCTGATAAAGCTATGGTGTACAGGAAGATGTCATGTTTGAGTGACTGTAGGAGTATACAATGTAGAAAAGCATTCCTGCAATGTTCAAACACAGCATTAGCTGGGTTGTGACGGAGACAGCCACATCAATTAAATATCTGGGCATAACACTGCAAAGTGACATGAAGTGGAATGAGCACGTCAGGTTAGTAGCAGGAAAGGCAAATGCTCAATTTTATTTTACTGGGAGAATACTAGGGATGCGTAGCTCTTCTATACAGGAGACGGTGCACAGAACACTAGTGTGACCCATTCTTCAGCTCTGTTTGAGTGTTTGGAATCCACACCGCATCAAATAAAAGGAAGATATTGATACAATTCGGAGGTGTGCTACTAGATTTGCTACTGGTAGATTCGATCAGCATTTAAGCGTTATGTACATGCTTCGTGAACTCAAACAGAAATCCCTGAAGCAAAGATGATGCGCTTTTTGTGAGACACTATCGTGAAAATTTAAGAGAACTGGGATTTGAGGCCGATTGCAGAATGATACTTCCACTGCCAACACACATTTTATGCACAGACCACAAGCATAAGATGCGAGAAATTAGGGCTCACACGGAGGCTTTTCGACAGTTGTTTTTCGCTTTCTCTTTTTGCGAGTGGAACAGGAAAGGAAATAACTAATAGTGATGCACCATATGGTGGCTTGCAGGGTATGTACCTTCATGTACATGTAGGAGTAGATATACATTTAGATGCACATGTATACATATACTGAACCGGATAGGAAGAGTCTAAACCTAGCATGGCACTTTCCACAAATGGCCTAGCCTTCTAAAGCTTGAACTTGCATTATTATAACTATATCACTCTGATTGCCACAAAAATATGTGCAAAGAATCAGATCTGGCAAAATGTTCTTTGGGCTATCAACAGAAATATGATAGAACCTGGAACAAAGGTAATATAGACCACCTCACTCTGTAACAATCCAAAAACAAAATTTTGAGGAACATGTAACAGGATCAACTAGAGGCAAGATTAGAAATAACAAGAAACTACATAATAATACATAAGAAGAAGAAACAAAAGAGAAATGAGATACCTAAGTACAAGTGAGGGAAACAGTAGATTTATTTATACCAGCAGGGCTGGGAAATGATGAAGGGATGGAATGGATAAAACATAAGGAATAAGTGTACACTTGATGGCAAAAGCAATTTCTATATCTGAAAACATCAATTTGATGAGAAACACCAAAAAAAAAAGTGTTTGATTTTTTAATTTTATTCGCAGGGTTACACTCGGGATGTCATCATTTGTGCTGTTGGATCATATGCTACACTTTAAAACTACAGTTACCAAAAATCTAGATGATCTTAAGCTTGTGCTCCACAGCTTTAATAGAAGACATTTGTACATGTACGCCACCAAAAAGCTCTGTAAAACTTTACTATGCTGCAGCCAGTTTCGACTATTTATGTTTTCAGATTTTAAAGCTTAAAATGGCATGTACCATATACACATTATTGCAAAATATTTTTCAAGTATAGTTAATGCTCTAGAAGCAAGTGGGTCCTACATATGTAACATATCTTGTAACAACATACATGTAGTATATATTGTTTTAAGCTTTAAAGACTGCCAGGTTATGATGGTCACAACTAGTTGCAACATAGTAAAGTTACATAGCAGATTTATAGCGGCATATATAAAAAAATCTGATAACAATACCATATCTCAAAGTTTTTCATGAGATTTTGGAACTGACGCTGAATGATTTTGACTGCTTGCCTTAATGTTTCAGCTGACAATGATGCAGCCATGTTCTGGTGAATTTAATTATGAGATTACATCCTATGTTTACACAAAAGGCTACACAACTGCACATCTGGGTTTGGTCTTGATTGTATGACTACCACTGACAAATTTAGTGCTCTCTGATGAATTTTGCTGCATCTGGGGCACACTGGTGCATTCTTATTGGCATTATAGCAGACATGCCCTCTGCAAATTGCGTACCCACGTAATTAAAGCTCAGTAGTCAAACTGATAAGGCTAGTTGTCTCTGGACATGCCACTTAAGTCTTTTTGTATAAATTTTAAAAAAATGACCAGGTCCCTTACCATATTCAGTTGAAAGCTATCCTTTTAATTAATAAATTCTTGCAATAAATGTATTTCCACAAATTACTTAATAACTGAATCTCAGGAGGATCTAATCAGAGGCACTATTTTCATACCACTATAATTTACAAAACATCATGTAAGGATATGCATTCCAGCTGCAGCTAACCACTAGGTTGCATGACAATTAAGACACAAACATTCCACACACTTTTGATGTGCTGTATTTTTGATCTAGCCAATGTAGGCTTTGCCCCATTGACATGGTATTCCACAGATTTCAGGTTTCTGCAAACACAGATCATCCATTATCAAGCTGAGGTGGCCAGAAAATTACTTTAACATAATAAGTTTTTAGAATTTTGCCTAGCTTTGATCATATTTGCCAACATACGGGAGAACTTGTGGCTAGTCATGATTCCTCCTCACTAAAGTTGTTTGTTGAGTATTTCTGTAACACTTTCATACTGTCTAAACAAAGCTATGATCAAGTGCACAACTGTTCTTTTTACTCTCTCTCTCTCTCCCTCCCTCCCTCCCTCCCTCCCTCCCCCTCTCACCTATTACTCTAACTTGGTAAGCATTTCAACCCATCCAACAAAAATCTAACAAGAGGAAAAAGTGGAACACCTACAGTTTGCGTTAATAACATCCCATTTTAAGAGCACACTGTTCTGCAGCCAATGTGCAGCTCTTATCAGTTACTGTGATGTATCAGAAACACATTACCTATTCATAAATAAGAACAATCACTTACCTTCACTAGCCAGTAGGGATTCCTCACAACTATAGGAAGTGCATTCAGTATTGGAATAGAATCGACACTGTTAACACTTTCCAGAAGAGGGTTCAGACAATGGCCAATGGCAGTCAAAGTGTGACGACAACAAATTGAAGATTCATCCTGTAGCCCCTGAAACGCATACATATCATTTCAACCTACATCTTTAAATCTACAGAGCTGATGAAAATATAGAAAGAACTAAGACTGCTATAAACAATTTTTTCTCGCTAACGCCCTTCGAGACAGGCAAAGTAGTGTAGTTGCTTGCAATCAGGTCGGAAGCCTGCTAATCGTGTTGAGTGCAGCAGACTTTACCTTTTAATACCCCCCAAATCAATTTCTCTTTTCTAGCTTTCTTTTATTTTAAATAATATTATTTATAATTACTGGCAAATATTACAACCAACTGACATTTTTAAAATGTAAATGTTGTGTGGCATTGTTGGCTAGGATATCTTGTGGGGAGGGTTCAGCTGACAAGTTGTAAAACAAAAGAGAACACAGTTATTTTAAAACTGATGAAATTATCCTATGTTAGAGTCACAATTATATTATGTTTTATACATATACAAGAGTTTTGAATCTGAATGATAATCCATGTCCGACTTCCACCTCCAACAAACGTGATGCACTCATTACTACAGGTATCTCATAGACATTATGACAGAGGTAGACTTTTCGTAAAACTCAATAATAAATAGTCCCTCACTTGCTCACTTGCAAATATACATCTGCACACTGCAAGCAGCTGTCTGGTGTGTTGTGGGGAGTATATAGCATATCGAAATCATTTTATCCCCGACCCGTTCGATACAAGGACGATATGGGGAAAAAAAGACGGTGGACATCTCTCTTTATCAGAATTAATTTTACCCTTGTGGCGATTACATGAGATCTATGCTGGAGGAAGTAAAGTGTTTCTTTATTAGGTATGGAAAGTGGGCACTCTGGATTTTGTGAAAAAAGCTCTTTAGTGTGCACTTTTCTCGTAGCATCTTCCACTGTAGTTTGTTGAGTATTTCTGTGACACTCTCATACTGTCTACACAAAGCTATGACCAAGTACATAACCGTTCTTTTTATTCATTCCCCCGCCCCCCTCTACCCGCCCCACCCTCTCGCGTGTTACTCTAACTTGGTAAGAGTTCCAGCCTATCAAACAAAAACTGAAAAACTGATTGAATCAGGGATTTGTTAGCAGCTTATTTCAGGTATGATTTACATTTACTTACGGTTCTTCCAATAAATCTGATTCTGGCATCTGCCTTCCCATAGGTTAGATTTGTATGAGTGTCCCACCTGCTTTGGAAACACGTCCTTAGAAATTTGATGGTTGTAAAGGATTCCAATTGCCTTAGTCAAGTGACACTGATTTTTTAATCTAGTTACGCACAAACATGTGCAACCATTATCCTGCCACCATCATACGTCTCACATAGGGATTATGAGACTAAGATAAGAGAGATAAGGGCACACAAAAAAAGCATATAAACATTTTGTGTAAACAATCAACAAATACTGTAGAATAGGGCATAAAAACAATATGGTATACTACCCACCAGGTAGAGAGATTCCAATCAATGTGGAATGCCGTGTAATGTTTAAAAATATTGCATGGTACAAGATCAGTGTGATGAACATTGTCATCACACAAGAAATACAGGGCATTTTCTCAGCACATAAATCCACACAATGTACAAGATAAGATAACAACTATAATGTTAATGATTAATGAAAACCACCTCAGCTGTATTATTAGACATTTATTAGGCTACAAAGATATGTAAAAATACAGTTGAGGTGATTTTCATTAACAGCATTGTCAGCTGTAATGCTCAACATGATCAAGGTAACAACAATATTGTCTCAGTTTTGTCCATTAAGGAATGTGTGATAAAGGAGCTCATACAATTTTGCATGGCAGATAACCTTGTTGATAGGGTCTGGGGATTTCAACTAAGTAAAGTCTGGAGTCCCTTACTTGCTGCCATTAGATATAGAGGAAAACAAAAATTTATGACACAAGCGTGTGTGTGTGTGTGTGTGTGTGTGTGTGTGTGTGTGTGTGTGTGTGTGTGTTGGGGTTTATGGGCGCTCAACATCGAGGTCATCAGCGCCCTGATACACATTAAAAGGAACGAATGTGGAGAGACCTATTAAAACTGAAAAACACATTCAAAGAAAACAGGAAAAGAGGGAAATTACTACATAAGAAAGTATAACCGAAGGGAAGGGAAAACATAGCAACAAGAATGACACAGGAATGTGTCATTGGCTGGCCACTTACAGAAAAGATGGGCGAGCTTGTCACACAGTGAGCAAATTAAAATCCGCTCCCTAAAATCTTTGTAAAAACATTTGACAAAGCACAGAACTTTAAAACTTTAACCACATTCGTCCGAGTGTTGCCTAAAAGAGTTGGCAGGTCCGCTGGCAAATCAGCCGAGGCCCGCTGGTCAGAAAATAAAACACAATCCAGTAAAATGTGGCTCACAGTGACCTGGACGCCGCAAGCACCACACAATGGAGGGTCTTCTCGCCGGAGCAGGAAGCCATGCGTCATAGGGCTGTGGCCTATTCGAAGCCGAGTGAGGAGAACCTCGTCCCGTCGACGGGGCTGAAAGGAAGTACACCACACACGCGTTGTGGGCTTGACTAGACGGAGCTTATTTAGTACCATGACACAAGCCAAGCTGCAACATAATGAAGGACCTACATAGCTAGCAACTTTGATTTGGCTACCGGCCACACCAATGCCTGGTAGCAGCAGCAACTGTCACCTGTGCACATGTGGAGGGCCACAACTTGGTTCCTAGCCGGGGACTCTGAAAACGCTACCATCATCTGAGCCTTTGATGATGATACGGTAGCTGTGATGGGTATTTTGCAGACTTTCCCAAACTGAAATCTGATCAAGGGGACAACACTGGACTAATCACCCTGACCATTAAGCAGGCAATGTGGAAATGTAAGTGCATTTTTTGTGTGTTAACTATTGTTTGCTTTTCACTGCCAGGCCAAGAAATTTTTGCTTTGATCCTAACAGTCATCACATCCATTATATGTAAAACCTCACAACTGTTTTCAGATTTATCTAGGGCTCTTGATATAAAAGACCAAAATACTATAGTCAAAATTTCTATAAACTGTCATTTCATGCAACAGTGTAAGTGCGCTGGTCTATTACCACAGAATACTGGAGTCTATTGAATATACACACGGGTCATTTTTTGTTAGGTTGTGTGCTGGATGCCAACATGATCATTTTTCCCACAATAAAATGGTACTGGAGAATGATCAAGGCAATGGTTGGGATGGATGCCGAGCTTGTGATGTGTCAATATCTGTCATGCATGACTGTAGCAAAAATTAAGAATACATAATTATTTACCCCCTCCCCCCCATGAACCATAGACCTTGCTGTTGGTGGGGAGGCTTGCATGCCTCAGCGATACAGATAGCCGTACCGTAGGTGCAACCACAACGGAGGGGTATCTGTTTAGAGGCCAGACAAACGTATGGTTCCTGAAGAGGGGCAGCAGCCTTTTCAGTAGTTGCAGGGGCAACAGTCTGGATGATTGACTGATCTGGCCTTGCAACACAGACCAAAACAGACTTGCTGTGCTGGTACTGCGAACGGCTGAAAGCAAGGGGAAACTACAGCCGTAATTTTTCCCGAGGGCATGCAGCTTTACTGTATGGATAAATGATGATGGCGTCCTCTTGGGTAAAATATTCTGGAGGTAAAATAGTCCCCCATTCGGATCTCCGGGCGGGGACTACTCAAGAGGACGTCGTCATCAGGAGAAAGAAAACTGGCGTTCTACGGATCGGAGCATGGAATATCAGATCCCTTAATCGGGCAGGTAGGTTAGAAAATTTAAAAAGGGAAATGGATAGGTTAAAGTTAGATATAGTGGGAATTAGCGAAGTTCGGTGGCAGGAGGAACACGACTTTTGGTCAGGTGAATACAGGGTTATAAATAAATAATCAAATAAGGGTAATGCAGGAGTAGGTTTAATAATGAATAAAAAAAATAGGAGTTCGGGTAAGCTACTACAAACAACATAGTGAACACATTATTGTGGCCAAGATAGACACAAAGCCCACGCCTACGACAGTAGTACAAGTCTATATGCCAACTAGCTCTGCAGATGATGAAGAAATTGAAGAAATGTATGATGAGATAAAAGAAATTATTCAGATAGGGAAGGGAGATGAAAATTTAATAGTCATGGGTGACTGGAACTCGACAGTAGGAAAAGGAAGAGAAGGAAACGTAGTAGGTGAATATGGATTGGGGGTAAGAAATGAAAGAGGAAGCCGCCTAATCATAGCTAACACTTGGTTCAAGAATCATGAATGAAGGTTGTATACATGGAAGAAGCCTGGAGATACTGACGGGTTTCAGATAGATTATATAATGGTAAGACAGAGATTTAGGAACCAGGTTTTAAATTGTAAGAATTTCCAGGGGCAGATGTGGACTCAGATTAAAACTGAAGAAACTGCAAAAAGGTGGGAACTTAAGGAGATGGGACATGGATAAACTGACTAAACTAGAGGTTGTACAAAGTTTCAGGGAGAGCATAAAGGAACAATTGACAAGAATGGGGGAAAGAAATACAGTAGAAGAAGAATGGGTAGATTTGAAAAATGAAGTAGTGAAGGCATCAGAGGATCAAGTAGGTAAAAAGATGAGGGCTAGTAGAAATTCTTGGGTGACAGAAGAAATATTGAATTTAATTGTTGAAAGGAGAAAATATAAAAATGCAGTAAATGAAGCAGGCAAAAAGGAATACAAACGTCTCAAAAATGAGATCGACAGGAAGTGCAAAATGGCTAAGCAGGTGTGGCTAGAGGACAAATGTAAGGATGTAGAGGCTTATCTCACCAGGGGTAAGATAGATACTGCCTACAGGAAAATTAAAGAGACCTTTGGAGAAAAGAGAACCACTTGTACGAATATCAAGAGCTCAGATGGAAACCCAGTTCTAAGCAAAGAAGGGAAAGCAGAAAGGGGGAAGGAGTACGTACAGGGTCTATACAAGGGTGATGTACCAGGTGATCAAAATGTCAGTATAAATTTGAAAACTTAATAAACCACGGAATAATGTAGATAGAAAGGTAAAAATTGACACACATGCTTGGAATGACATGGGGTTTTATTAGAACAAAAAAAAAAGTTCACAAAATGTCCAACGGATCGCTCACGCGCGTCGTTTGGTGATGATCATGTGCTCAGCCGCCACTTTCATCATGCTTGGCCTGCCAGATCCTCAGCCCTCAGTCCGTGCGATTATTGGATTTGGGGTTACCTGAAGTCGCAAGTGTATCGTGATCAACCGACATCTCTAGGGATGCTGCAAGACAACATCCGACGCCAATGCCTCACCATAACTCCGGAAATGCTGTACAGTGCTGTTCACAACATTATTCCTCCACTGCAGCTATTGTTGAGGAATGATGGTGGACATATTGAGCATTTCCTGTAAAGAACATCATCTTTTCTTTGTCCTACTTTGTTATGCTAATTATTCCTATTCTGATCAGATGAAGTGCCATCTGTCGGACATTTTTTGATCTTTTGTATTTTTCTGGTTCTAATAAAACCCCATGTCATTCCAAGCATGAGTGTCAATTTGTATCTCTCTATCCATATAATTCCGTGATTTATTCAGTTTTCAAACTTATACTGACTTTTTGATAACACGGTACTTGAGGACAATAATATGGAAATGGAAGAGCACGTAGATGAAGATGAAATGGGATATATGATACTGCGTGAAGGAGTTTTACAGAACACTGAAAGATGTAAGTCGAAACAAGACCCCGGGAGTAGACAACATTCCATTAGAACTGCTGATAGCCTTGAGAGATCCAGCCCTAATAAAACTCTACCATCTGGTGAACAAGATATAGAAGACGCAAAATACCTCAGACTTAAAAAAGAATATAAGAATTCTAATTCCAAAAAAAGCAGGTGTTGACAGAAGTGAAAATTACCAAACTATCAGTTTATTAAGTCACAGCTGCAAAATACTAACATGAATTCTTTACAGACGAATGGAAAAACTGGTAGAAGCCGATCTCAGGGAAGATCAGTTTGGATTCCGAAGAAATGTTGGAACACATGAGGCAATACTGACCCCGTAAGTTATCTTAGAAGAAAGGTTAAGGAAAGGCAAATCTACGTTTCTAGTATTTGTAGACTTACAGAAAGCTTTTGACAATGTTGACTGGAATACTTTTTTTCAAATTCTGAAGGTGGTAGGGGTACAATACACAGTGCAAAAGGCTATTTACAATTTATACAGAAACCAGATGGCAGTTTTAAGAGTCGAGGGGCATGAAAAGGAAGCAGTGGTTGGGAAGGGAGTGAGACAGGGTTGTAGCCTATCCCCAATGTTATTCAATCTGTATATTGAGCAAGCAGTAAAGGAAACAAAAGAAAAATTCAGAGTTGGAATTAAAATCCATGGAAAAGAAATAAAAACTTTGAGGTTCGCCAATGATATTGTAATTATGTCAGAGACAGCAAACAACCTGGAAGAGCAGTTGAACGGAATGGACAGTGTCTTGAAAGGAGGATATAAGATGAACATCAACAAAAGTACAACAAGGATAATGGAATGTAGTCGAATTAAATCAGGTGATGCTGAGGGAATTAGATTAGGAAATGACACACTTAAAGTAGTAAATGAATTTTGCCATTTGGGGAGCAAAATAACTGATGATGGTCAAAGTAGAGAGGATATAAAATGTAGAATGGCAATGGTAAGGAAAGCATTTCTGAAGAAAAGAAATTTGTTAACATCAAGTATAGATTTAAGTGTCAGGAAGTCGTTTCTGAAAGTATTTATATGGAGTGTAGCCATGTATGGAATTGAAACATGGACAATAAATAGTTAAGACAAGAATTGAATAGAACTGGGGAGAAGAGAAATTTGTGCCACAACTTGACTAGAAGAAGGGATTGGTTGGTAGGACTTGGTCTGAGGCATCAAGGTATCACCAATTCAGTATTGGAGGGCAGCGTGGAGGGCAAAAATCATAGTGGGAGGCCAAGAGATGAGTACACTAAGCAGATTCAGAAGGATCTATGTTGCAGAAGGTTCTGGGAGATGAAGAAGCTTGCACAGGATAGAGTAGCAAGGAGAGCCGCATCAAACAGTCTCTGGACTGAAGACCACAACAACAACAATGCGATACGTGTAGTTCAACCCCTAGATGAGTTTGAGCCAAGACATTTTTACAAAGAGGAACTGCACGTGAGCCCGAACATCTTTGGGATGTTAGCTCGCAACAGTTGTGTGTCTTTACAGAAAATTGTGTAATTTCCAACGTATGTGTGCAGTTTGGTGCAAAGATTTTCAGTGCTAAGGACAGTTCATGTTAGGTATCAATGGAATGTCACAGAACAGGAAGAAAAATCCATATCAAATGTTGATGTGTTCTCAACAGACAAAATTTCCATATAATATCACTTCAATACTGAACTGTAAAAGTGAACTTATCAGTGATCATTGTCCACAGAAAGAAGTCACAATACAGTAATAGAATTAGGGAACTAGGAATGAGCTGGCTGTGAAGTGTGTGTGTTCACATTCCAGTATGCTCTTACACTTCCGAGTTGTGTGTTATGTCACAAATGTTTAGGAAATAATTAATAGTGGGCTTCCATGTGTTCTACTGAGTCGCTGTTTCCATTTCCTGCTCAGTATTTGGACAACCGACCCATCCGTCTTCTATAGGTGCTGCGAGTTTTGCTGCTGTGCGTACTCACTGCCTGGACACCAACCAGATTGTGAACTACTGTTGACCTCACGCCGCTATTTATAGCAGAGTTCAATTTCCAACCCTCACTAAACTCTCTGACACTCTTTTGTTTCTCAAGGCTCACACTGAATCATGTGAAACAAAAATTCTCTGATGGTTTTCCAAATCTGTTGGATGTGGTGGCTGGCGATATTTTTATAAACCGAGTACCAGACCCCAATGTTATTTAAATTGAAATGTCTATCCTTGATTATTAGGTTTTCTGACATCACTATTTCAATATGCTCTTCAATTATGTTGTCCCAGAAGCTTAGAGTTCACATCACAATACTGGTAATTATATTTCTTTTCATGATTATATTCGAGACAGTGCTCAGTAACACCTGATTTGCATGGTTATTTTAGTTGGGCAAGTCACTCAGGTTCCTTACACCTCTCCTCAACTGTTCAGATAGTCTGTCCCATATAAGGCATGCCACATTTACAAGGAATGCGATACGCACCTAGATTTCAGATATCTAGATTGTCTTTAATGTTACAAAGATCGCTTTTAACTTAGCTGAAGGGTGTGAAACAGACTGGATGCAATGTTTCCATAGAAGTCTACCAATTTTTCCTAATACTGGGCCAGCATAAGGTAGATTAGCAAAACAGTCGAGGGGATTTGCAAGGAACTTCGTGACACACCCAGCTACCACAACCAAGAAAATCAGCTGTTTCTGTGCACTGCCTCAAATATAATTATGAAATGAAATATAATGACACCAGTATTGCAGTGCAAATGCAGAGTATCTGAGACAGCATAATTAAGGAGTCTATCGAAGTAAAGATATCTGAAAACCTAATAAACACTAACACTAATCCACTTGGCGTCTGTCTTGAAACAAGCGGCTGAGTGGTCAGCGTCTGTCCACCAGTGGTGCGGCTGAAAATCATTCCTCGGAGCTAATAACCTCGAGTAGAATCCTTAGGGGACTTGTTCCCCTAACCCAACAAACAATCAACAATGGATACGCACCTTGTAAGAGATTTTACCCCAGGGAGTAACCAATCTCCAATTTCTAATACAAAATCGAAAGTAAAATTTAGGGAAGAGCTCTCAAAATCGTTTGAAATAAAGTCAGGTGTTCGACAGGGAGATGGTCTGTCACCTCTGCTTTTCAATTGTGTCTTGGAGAAGGTAGTTCGAGAATGGAGGAAGGCCATCAATACTAAAGGGATTCAACCAGGGAGAAATCCAAACAAGATCACTGTCGACTGTTTAGCCTTCGCAGATGACATGGCATTGATTACAGATTCACTAGACAATGCCCAAGAACAAATAAGAGAACTACAAAAACAAGCAGCCAACGTAGGACTACAAATATCCTACGAAAAAAACAAAGTTTATGACAAACATCTGTGATGCTCCTTAAAATATTGCAGTTGACAACAACACAATACACAAAACAGATTCCTTTAAATACCTAGGAGAGTGGATTACATACAATGCCAAAGAAAAGATAGCTATAGAAACTAGAGTGCACAAAATGGAAAGAGTGTTTCATATGACCAAAAACATTTATAATAAAAAATCCTTGTCCTGGAACACGAAATTAAGACACTACCAAACAGTGGCCAGACCTGAAGCTCTCTATGCGGCAGAAACACTTAAACTAACAAGAAATGGAGTTCTTGAGAAACTAGAGAAGGTCGAAAGAAGAATTTTAAGGAAAATACTGGGAGCCAAAAGAAACGATAATGCTGAATACAGGTTAAGACCAAACAGAGAGCTATATCTGAAAACAGAGAAACTAACTGATGTAATGAGGAAGAGGAGACTACAGTTTTTTGGACATATATTCAGAATGGATAACAACAGACTAACCAAGTGGATATTCACATTACTCAATAGTTACAAATCCAAGCCAGCATGGTTCATAGAGACTGAAAAGGACATTGAAAATGCTGGAGTTACAATAGACACAATAGAAAACAGAACACATTTCAGAAAGGCAGTTCAGAAGGCAGAATTTCAGGAGAGAAAGAAAATAACTAGACGAAAGTGGACTCAAGAAGAAAGGGAACAACACTCTAAAAGGATGAAGGAAATTTGGAAACTGAAGAAATCTAATACAATGAAGAGTAGCCAAAGTTGATTCATCGTACCCTCCAAATGGGTTATTCGAAAGAAAAAAAAAAACACTAACAGAGATTTAAAATGAAATAACGCTTGGGGTGTGGCATTCAATTTGTTAAAATCTCACTGGCCATAATATGCACCAGAGTTGGAAAACACTCAACAAAGTTCTGCTTTACAGAACATCAGTGCGATCCCTGAGAAACAAAAGAGCATCTAAGGGCATAGCGGTTGTCAGAAATCACACTTGCTGTCAATAGCAGTGTGAGACCAACAACAGTTTACAGTCCAGCTGGAGTCCAGGCAGAGAGTACACATAACAGCAACACTCACAGCATGTGAAGAAGATGGCTAGGTCAGACGTCAAGATATTGTGCAGAAAATGGAAACCAAAACTTGCAGAACAGTTGGAAGTGCTCTATTACTCAACCATGCTGAGAAAACTTGACAAAACACAGTTTAGGAAATACTTCGTGTCATGTTTGTGATTGTAAAGTCTGGCCAACCTGTCAATTTCTACCACTGTATGACTTGACAAACACTTTAATAGTAACTCAAGTATGTGCACTTTATGGGTCACACTAGACAACCACTTTAAACGATTACACAGCCTGTGCAGTACCGGTGATAAAAAAAAAAAAAAAAAAAAAAAAACAGATATTTTAATCCAAACAATGACAGCCAGTGCAGCAAACTGTTGTCATTCAGAATGACAATAGAGTGCATAATGACCTAAGTGAAAATCATAGTGGACGTCCCTGAGAAAGGCTGTATGGCAAATATTCCATACATTTGAACACAGGAAGAATAAGAGATTGTCATTCAAACATTTCAAACCATCAACATTTGTTTGTTTGAGAAAAGGTACACATACAAACACATCAAATAATATTTACAAGATAGTACAAAGCACTTTTTTTTTTTTTTACTTTATTCTTTTCAGCTCATTTTCTTTCCAAGTGTCAAATAACATCCAAAACTAGTTTTCTGACATTTTCATTGCTGAAACAGCTTCTATTAAAAATAACAAATAAACTCTTTTTTATGCACTGTGTAGGCTTTTTCTTTGCCCATGTAACATAAAACTTAAACCATTTCCTTCTTTCTGATATTGGATCTCTTGAGGTGGAACACTAACAGAAAAAATATCAAATCCGCATACAATCTTCACAGTGAACCATGGAAATAAAACAAATAATTAAATAAATATTAATAAGACCCAAAAGCACAAAATTCATTACTCTAACATGAGTGAGCAGAGTGGAATTGGTCAACTTTCAATGTTAGCAATAACGTCACCATCTCTCTGTTCTTCAGCACACGCAGTCTTCATTATACTCGAGCTTTTAGAACTCTACAGTCACCATAATCAATCCATCACTGACATCATCAACTGACTCGGGAAATATCTTGAGGGAGAGTCAATTCTGACACAAAACTCATTTGTACACGTATAGTCAATTTAGACAAGAAAGTCACTTGAGAAAACACTGGCCCCTGAACAGAGTAGCAGAGTTACTGTAATGTATGTATCAAAAGATTAAAAACGGTTGAGAAACTACAAAAAATGACAAGGAGAAAGAACAGCTTGTCAGAAGACTCAGATCCCAACATGAGAGAGATCCATCTACTGTCTAAAGTAATAACTAGCCTTTTAAAAGTTAGGATAGTTTTTCCTACTTTCTGTATCTATCAGAAGTATTTAGGATATTTCCCCCCTTAGGATAAGTACATGCCAACTGTTATAAGGTATTTTTTTTTTACAGACTGGAGGTCACTATTCCAACTCTGAAGCCGAGTGGACAGTGTTGCTCACTGCCACACAGTGGGTCCAGGTTCTATTCTCATCAAAAAAATATACTGAGGGGTCCAAAAAAATGTAACCACTGTTTAAAAGTCCATGATTTGCAAACTAATTGACGGAGTTGTCTCATTTTTGGTGAAAGTGTAGCTTAAAGTCCAACTTAAAGATATCACTGTAGGTGTTCGAAATGGTCACCATTAACATCCACACACAAACGATGCCGCCGAACTGCAGCACGAACTACTGACTGCAACATGTATGATGGATTCTCGAAGTTCATCCAATGTGCATGGCTTTTGTCAATAAACGACGTCCTTTAGTGTTCCCCACAGGTAAAAGTCCAGAGGAGTTAGGTCTGGGGAATGTGGTGGATACTCCACAGCACCTCTACAGCCTAACCATCTTCCTGGTAGATTTCCGTCGAGATACGCCCTAACATGATTTTCGTAGTGGGCTGGGGCACCATCTTGTTGACAGTAAACTCTTCCATCTCCAAACAAGTCTCGGATGGCAGGTAAAATGGATGTCTGAAGCTTCTGAAGGTACACCTCACCAGTACCCCTGCCGTCAAAGAAGAATGGCCCAATCAAGCCCCAGTAAGACAACCCACACCACACATTTACTCCTGGCAAATTCACGGTTTTGTCTACATGGACGTTCGGATTTTCGGCGGCCCAGCAGATGCAATTGTGGCGATTTACTGTACCATTGAGTTTGAACTGTGCCTCATCAGAACACACAATCATCTCTGCAAACTCTTCATCGTTGTGCACCATGTTAGTAAACCACTCGCAGTACTCCATTCTACGATCTGGGTCATCCTCGTTCATTGCGTGTAGCAATCGTGGGATGTAGCACTTCCACTTTGCTGTCTTCAAAGTTCGTCGAACACTTGAGCGACTCACTCCATTTTCACGGGCACACTGTCTCACAGACTTCTGTGGTGAGCGAGTGAATTGTTGTAACACACGACGGGAGTTAGCTGGACTTGTTACTGTAACAGGTCGTCCAGATCATTGTTTGTGTACATCTTTAACAAAGCCTTCGGCTTCAAATTTCTCTCGAATGCGGCGAATCGTTAAACGTGTTTGTGGCTCTGTTTGATACTCATTTCGCCATTGCCATTGAACCTCATTAATGTTTTCGTACTTCAAATACCACTTCAAAACTGACTTCCTTTCATCGAATGTAAGCCTTGCGCCAGCCATGTTTATTCGAGTAACTAGGTGCAACTAAGAACAAAACACTGACTATCTGGCAACTGTCATCTGACAAAACAAAACAACGCAATACAATGCTTGTGTGGTGATTGCCGGAACTACAAACTATTACACTACCGTTAACAGCAGCACTCGTTCACAATTCGTCATACGGTTGGAAGCATGGGCTGCTAAATGTATACCCCTCCATACTGTTGATAAATAACGCCTTGACTCTGGGCAGTGTAGTATATACGTCAGATACAACAATGCCAACACATAACGTCAGTTATCCTAATGTGCTGTGTTGCACAAAGTCGTGTTAGAGTTTTATGCTGATTTGTTTCAAGTCTGCAGCATAGTGTATGAGGACAAGAGACTGACCACAAATGTATGTTGTATGAAATAGCTATGTTCTAGAACATGAGTGGTCAACCTTGTTTACTTCCCACCCATTTTTGTACCTCCGTAAGGACTGCCCACCAGTTATACAGTAATGGTGTTTTGCAAAGTAGGGATGTAACTTTGAGAAATAACCCATAACCTAGAACAGTGGTATTCAACCTGGTCCTTAGTGCCCACTAGTAGGAATTTCAGCTACCACTTTACTTTGCAAAGGTTATAAGGTAGAGTTACAGCAAGCTAAAGCATATAATAATAATTACATACCATACACTTTGTGTAAATTTTTTATGAAAACCTACTGAAATGTTTTCAAAACCCCTACTGCCTACCATCCACCACGGAAGCTGGAATGCCCACTAGTTGGTGCTAGGGAACAGGTTGACTACATCTGCTGTAAATGATGGTAAACTCTACACCTAGTTCCAAAGCTGCATCCCCTTCCTTATTTCCTCACCGATGCCAGCTGACTAACACAAATATATTTTAACCACTCTAGACCTCAAACCACCTGACTCCAAATTTACCCTATGTACACAGTCACTGGTATCTATTCTAATCTCTCCATCTATCACAACTAAATATAAGAATACAGATTCCTTCTTCTTTTCCATCTTCACTTTGAGGTTTAAGCTACAGCTTGTACCAACTCCTCCTTGACTCTCAGACAGCAAAGTAGGACTTCCCCCAATATGAAACAAGCAAATCACAAGGTGGCAATTTAACTACTCAGCCATAGACAGTGTAATGTGGCAGATGAGGAAGTGATATTATGAAATTATCCGTGCCAGAACAGATGGTCATCTTGATACAGTGGGCGCAGATAGAACACGTATTTTGTAGATAACTGCTAACATGTTCAGTCTTAATTCCACTTGAAGATGAGTTTATAATTACTTTATGGTCAATTAGGCTTGTTTTCAGTTGATTACTTTACGTTAATTTACTTTTGTAGAACATTCCAGGAAAATCAGCATGTCATCAGTTCCTGAAATCACTTTTCTAAGTTGATTACCCCAGAAGTGATAGATGAATAATGTTCAATGTTAAGTCAAGAGTCAGTATAAATGTTAGCTCAAAATTTATTTTGTAATAAAAAATAAAATTACTCTTTTTAAACTAAATGTTAACACTATATAACGGATAAAATTTAATACAGAAAATTGTATTCAACTATGATTTAAAGCATGTAAACAGAATTTACATTTGTCATCTAACGTTTTCCTCAATACTTGAACTTAAGTAAAAGTATAATTTTTAATTGTAAGATTAATCACATTTAAGGACTAACAATGCGTGCAAAACACTTCAGTTACTGTACGACAGAAATAAGCCAGCAGCAGAGGCCACCACAGCTCAGATGTTCTCATTTTGTTCCAGCTTTTTTATTGCTGTCTTAGCTGTAAACATGAGTCAGCTTTATTGAAGATTTTAGTACCACCCTGTGTGAAAATTTGTAAAAAGTTACATTTTACATTTCTGGAGATGTTAAAGAATACAAAACAACATGAAATGGAAATATTCAGCTGGATATTACAAAACTATCCTCCAGGCTGATATCGATTTAGTTGTCCATTACAATTCAATGCTTTTGGTTCTTGGTGATGTACATTGCAAATGTGTTCCAATAAATTCATCTGCAGTGTTTTTTAAAGTCAACAGGAATATAAACGATTTTTGGTATACTAATGAATGCTAACATCACAACTGGGAAGCACCATTAAGGAGATCAAAAATTCTAAAAAATTTTAAGAGGGGCATTTGCAAAGTCCGTGCAAAACTAAAAACTACTTACGTGTTTGGGGTAAACCTTTTTAATTTTTTGACAGTCTCCTTTTAGACTTATACACTTTGTCCAACGCTGTTCTAATTTGTTGATTCCTTCCAAATAATAGGAATTGTCCAAGTCTGCAAAATAGCTATTAGTTGCTGCAATCACCTCCTCGTTTGAATAAAATCTTTGTCCTGGCAGCCATTTCTTCAAATTGGGGAACAAATAGTAGTCCAAGGGAGCCAAGTCTGGAGAATAGGGGGGCTGTGAAACGAGTTGGAATCCTATTTCCATTAATTTTGCGACCACTACTGCTGAGATGTGTGCTGGTGCATTGTCGTGATGGAAAAGGACTTTTTTGTGGTCCAATCGCTGTCATTTTCTTGGAGCTCGGTTTTGAAACGGTCCAGTAACGATGAATAATATGCACCTGTAATAGTTTTACCCTTTTCCAGATATTCAATGAGGATTACCACCAACGAATCCCAAATGACAGTCACCATGGCCTTTCCGGCTGAAGGAATGGTCTTCACCTTTTTTTGGTGCAGATTCTCTCTTTGCAACCCATTGTTTAGATCATTCTTTGGTCTCAGGAGTATAGTAATGTATCCATGTTTCATCCACAGTGACAAAACGATGCTTAAAGTCCTGCGGATTCTTCCTGAACAGCTGCAAACCATCCTTGCAACACTTCACTTCATACGATTCCATTTTTGGTCAAGTGTGAGCAACCGCAGAACCCATCTTGCGGATAGCTTTCTCATGTCGAAATGTTTATGCAAACTATTATGTACCCATTCATTCGAGATGCCCACAGCACTAGCAATCTCACACACCTTAACTCTTCTGTCATCCATCACCATATCATGGATTATATCAATGATTTCTGGAGTCGTAATCTTCACAGGAGTCCAAAACATTCAGCATCACTTGTGCCCATATGGCCCCACTCCGAAAATTTTGAAACCACTTATAAACTGTCCTAATCGAAGGTGCAGAGTCACCATAATGTTTATCAAGCATCTCTTTAGTCTCATGAGGCGTTTTGCCTTTCATAAAGTAATATTTAATCACAACACGAAATTCTTTTTCATCCATTTTTTGACAATCACTCGACTTCCTTGATTCACATGAATGCCAAACACAAAGAAGTAGACCAATATGGCTGAATCTTGGTGCGTGTTCTTTCCAAAAATGCTACTAACTAAACATGGCCTCGATATGAGCCAGTGGTGTCATTTCTCAGACTTTGCACGGACTTTTCAAACGCCCCTCATATAGTAAAAGAAAAACTATAAACTTTCTTTTTAATAATCTAAAAAGTACCCTTTTTTAAATTCCAGCAGCACGCGTTCATTAATAAGCATTGTTGAACTACATACAGATATTGAAACACAAACATATAAAATTCCTAAATTTTTACATGTTAGGCTTGTTTAAAGGATGCAGAGAATACAATGCAACTTACCTTTATCAGCAATGTTATTAAATACGGGAGAATGATGTTCTTTGGCGCTTTGCTGTCTTTCATTACATCTCCAAAACTTTTCGTATGTTTTGTCAAAATTGATCTCATAAAATTTCCCACAATTAGATTTGTAACACCTCTTAATTGAGGATCAACATGGTCAGAAAAAAGCAAGACATCAGTCAAAGGCTGTGCTCCTGAAAGACAGGGAAAAAGATACTATCACAGTTCACAAAACTAAAAAGTATTTTGACAGAATACAGTCATCTGCAAAGGGGAAAACAGTGCACTCTGACTAAACCTGTGATAGAGTTTCTCTTTAGCACTTTTGAATGGTTAGCCAGAAGAATTCAATTAAACTCATCCAAGAGCATATCTTTCATAAGGCTTGTTGACCGATACCAAAAACTTTAATAGAGAGCAATTACATTCACGTGGGGTCAATATATAGTTAATTTGTACACAAGCAAGGAAGGGGACGGGTCCAAAAATTTTGGTACATAAATGACTTACTATTTGAAAAAAAGTAATGAAGTATTTGTTGGATAAGACATCCTAGCATGCTTAGCGATGATGTGGGTGTGTGAAGGGGTTACATGAGAAATATATCAAAAACTGACTGTAGACAAATATAAGACTGGGATAAGTCAGAAGCTGGGCAATGCCACACCTAGTGAACAGAAAATGTATCTTGCTCAGTTTTGTAGATGCTTGGGTTATCTTTTGAATGTACAACACTAATTGTACAAGGAAACTAAAGTATATGAAGAGTTTTCCCAGAAGTGTTCCAAAATTACACTGAAGCACCAAAGAAACTGGTACAGGTATGCATATTAAAATACAGCAACATCTATATAATACCACAAGTGTCTGGCGCAGTTGTTAGATCAGCTACTCCTGCTAAAATGGCAGGTTATCGAGATTTAAGTGAGTTGGAATGTGGTGTTATAGTCAGCGCACATGTGATGGGACACAGCATCTCCGAGGTAGCGATGAAGTGGGGATTTTCCATTATGATCATTACACGAGTGTACCGAGAATATCAGGAATCTGGTAAAACATCAAATATTTGACATCGCTGCGGCTGGGAAAAAATCCTGCAAGAACGAGACCAATGATGATAGAAGAGAATTGTTCAACATGACAGAAGTGCAATCCTTCCACAAATTGCTGCAGATTTCAATGCTGGGCCACCAACAAGTGTCAGCGTCCGAATCATTCAATAAAATATCATTGATGTGGACTTTCGGAGCCGAATGCCCACTTGTGTACCCTTGACGACAGCACAACACAAAGCTTTACGCCTCACCTGGGCCCATCAACACCAACGTTGGACTGTTGATGACTGGAAACATGTTGCATGGTCGGACTAGTCTCATTTCACGAGCGGACGGACGTGTATGGGTATGGAGACAGCCTCATGAATCCATGGACCTGCATGTCAGCAGGGGACTGTTGAAGCTGGTGGAGGCTCTGTAACGGTGTGAGGTGTGTGCCGTTGGAGTGATATGGAACCCCTGATATGTCTACATATGACTCTGACAGGTGACACACAGTACACATCTTGTCTGATTGGCTGCATCCATTCATGTCCATTGCGCATTCCGACGGACTTGGGCAATTCCAGCAGGAGCAATTCCAGCAAGACAGTGCGACACCCCACACATCCAGAATTGCTACTGAGTGGCTCCAGGAACACTCTTCTGAGATTAAACACTTCCACAGACCACCAAATTCCCCACACATGAACATTATTGAGCATATCAGGGATTCACTGCAATGCGCTGTTCAGAAGAGGTCTCCATTCGCTCGTACCCTTACATTTTTATGGACAGCGCTGCAGGATTCACAGTGTTAGTTCCCTCCAGCACTACTTCAGATATCAGTAGACTCCATGCCATGTCATGTTGCGGGAATCTGCGCGCTCGCAGGGGGTCTACACAATATTAGGCAGTTTCTTTGGCTCTTCAGTGTATTTAAATGTAAAAACCTACTTTAGAGATATCAAGAAGACAAAAATTACTTTCAGCTGTTATTAGATCCAATTATGCTTTGAAAAACAACATGGCACAGGAAAGAAAGGCAATACATGAACCTGTTAAAAATATCTGATGCAATAATATTCACTGAAGAACAGACAGAAACAAATGATAGTTCTGAGACAGTATAAAATATACGTGAATCATTTCCCTGTAGCAATAGATCTTAAAAAATGTAGACATGAAAAAGAAAACTTATGCATAAAGTGAATGGTATAATTTCATTTTCCAAAAGCACCAGGCATTGTTGAAGTTCAAAATCAAAGTTAGTAGATAAGGTTAGAAATTTTTCAAAGTAATTTTCAACTCCTCTACTCTTCATTAAAGTTTTGAAAATCTGATGAGAGAAACATCAGTTTTCTTTAACTGTAGGTGAGGTAACTTCTCTACAACATTGCCCCTATCAGACTCAAGATCTGCAGATGCATCAGCATTCGAAGAATATTTTTAGTTTGTGAGGTGTAGTGGTACCGAGAAGCCAGATCATACATCTCTGTAGACCTAAATATTGAGGCATGTAGTTAACATTACCCAGCAGCAATCCTGAAATCCCATGAATAAATGGAAAACAGAATTGTGGGTAGTTCTTATATGGATTTGAATTAAGCTGTCTCCTCCACTTTCACCACTCTCCAAAACGAAACAAGAAAAATCTCAGATACCAGGTGACAGGTGTTGGCATGAACCATGATCTGCATTTGGCATCCCTCACCAGTCTCCATCACTCTCAGTATGGTCTCTTTCACCCGTTCCTCCACAAATATATGCCTATGGCACACATACGATTCCTCCCCCTCCAATAACACTATTTCATTTCTATCACAGAGTTAACACTGTAAGTGGCCCCAGCAAGCAATACCTTGACCTCTTGTTTCCCATCAATGGCTACCCTAACCTCAACGAAAGACACAGGATGCTAGGAAGATTAAAATCTTGCTGCACAAAATTAATTAGACGGCATTGAGCGAGAACAGCCTACAATTCTAACTCATCATCATTGGAACAAAAATGCCTCAAATGTATTTCTTAAAGGTGGGTGTCTAGTGTTTTAGCACAAACAATTTTTCCTGCAAAACAGATCCTTTTCTGTGCACAGGCTACCGCGTGATTGTTAGACAGTATTTTAGGATTCTGACTGTTGATACATCATGCCCGCACTTTTGTACCCTCAGATGCATAGCCTCATAGACAGGTCTCTTCAGGTGCCTGGATGAGTCTTGTCACTTTAAATACCTCTCAAGGTGCCACATATTACCACAATACTCTGCACTCACAAAACATATTGCTTGTAGAGTCTATACTTCCTTGTTCGGTATTTTCATTTTCGTGCCTTGCTTAGCCATAGTCAACCTCCTCCTCTTTACACCTTGTTAGAGAAATATGTGGCACTGGTCAAAGTCGTAACAGATACAAAAGATCTACTGCCAAGAAATTTATTATTTACCAGATTCTACCCTGAATAGCATACTGATCCAAGACACAACACACAGTCTTGCATTCTGATTAAAGTTATCAGCAACTGAGGGTAATAAAGTTTCTAAATAAAGTAACTTGCTTTCATGAAACCCAATATTAAAATATGTAACTAATATTGGTCTTCATACTTATTTTGTTAGAGAAAAATAATTCATTTCTTCATGATTACTGTTTCAAAAATTATTCAATAATTCCATGTAAATCCTACAGAGGGACATGAAAAATGAATCAAAAGAAAAACTCAATTGAGAAAACTGTGAACTACAAAGGGATGGAATAGTGACCACTGCTAACATTTAAGAGGTAAAATTCCAAGTATGCCTGACAGAACCGATTAAATGTGATCTCTCACAAAACAAAAATTTGGCAGAAACACTATTAAAGAACCACTAAAAAGTAGAAAATACACTGGCTGTCCAAAAACATTTATTCCTGGCATATAAGAGATGTTAGCGCAATGGCTATGGCGGCAGCCTGAATTGTAAACAACAGTTGCGCAATCGACCAGTCAGTTGTGTGCAGGTAGTGTTAGGCTGTGCAGCCAAAGTGTGCCAACATTGTTGTGTCACAAATCACAATGGGGCAACGTCTCTTCATCAAGTTTAAAGACATTCTCCAGAATGGTTGGCAGAAGAGAAAAGTGTGTGCAGTGTCTATCGCACACACCCTGACTCCCAAACCAAACCAATGACTCGGGAGACCTGCAGCAACTTGATTGAAATACAACATGCAGACAATTCTTTACTACAAAAAACCATCACAGGTGACAAGACCCAGTGTTATCAACACAAACCTACCACAAAACAGCAAAGTGCAGAATTTCACATGAAGGATTAAATGCTTTGACAGCATAATCAACATCCAAGATAATGTGACGTGAGTCGAACTACATCCCATAGAACGACTTTTCTGTCACTTTCACACAGTTTTATGAACATTCTGTGCATTTTACTCAAGTGAGGGATACTATGACAAACAAGTGAAGCATTAGTACTGTAATCTTAGCCCTATTTCTTTTAATCGAGTCTCAAAAATTTTTTTGCCTGATGGGGTACACTTTGAGGATCCCTTGCATCCACCTACTGGATTTAACCTCTCTAAACCTACACACACACACACACACACACACACACACACACACACACACATTTTGGAATGGTAGAATTTTATCATAATTTTTTCTGTCTTCATATCCTTTTCTTCTTGCTTCCTTGTTCCTAACGGCATTATTCCTAACACTTTTTACTCTGTCCCTTCAATAGCCTCTGCAAAGAAGCCGTCAAAGTACCAAAAGTAATTTCACCTGTGAGTAAATCATTTATTGAAGGACACACATGATGCACTTAACTTATGAATCAGTTTTTTAAGAGTATTTCTTAAATGTGATAACTGAAGTGTACAATAAACTATGACAAATTGTTCATTGATTCTCAACAGTATGGTTTCTACAACTCCTGTTGTACCTGCGACATTAATAACTTGAGTAAAGTGACAGAATCTGCCATAACTTTAATAACTGAGATGGTGGAGGGAGGTTACATACTGTTTTAGACATCTTATTCTTCATCTTTTTCTCCCTTCATCCTCGCAACAGTTTAGGTCACTCTCAATTTCAGGGCCAAGTAACCTGTCCCCTCCTTTCAATTTTACACATCCCATCCTCCTTGCTACCCCAAGAATGCATTGCAGCAATCATATGAAGTGCAATTTCTACTTCTGAGTGTTTCTATCACAGCTACTTGGAATTTTGTTTCCCGCAGATAAATACTCATCACACACTGTCTTCTTGTGAAATACATGGAAACAACATTTACACCAATTTTTAAAAAGTTCTGGAATTTTCAAATTGAAATTGAGCACTATATTTAAAAGATATTTACATACTTTTCAAACCTGAACTAACCACAACTCCAGCCTGTAAACATACAAACAGTTTTCTTGAATGTATTACACATACCTTCTGAAAGTTGCTTCACTTTGTCAACAGGTAGCAGGATAATATCTGGTGCCAAGCGCACAATGCTGGAGATACAGCTGAGTGCTAATGCTTTAACACTGACCCTTACACTCTTGTCCGGCATTGTATGCCCTGTCACACCCGTCAACAGGAAGGAAGCTGCGAGGTGACGAGCACAGTAAATAAGTGGAATGTCACTGTCAGTGAAGCTCCCTACATCACAGTCCTGCAAAATGTAACAGTTTTTATTTAATTTCCCTGACCTCTGCCAACAAATTCTAAAACTAATAACAAAATTCATATTTTCACTTTCTGCTCTTGAGGCAGAGTGGTTTCAATTTTTCAGTGCCTTCAGAGCCCAAAGCAGCATATAGTACAAGAGCCTCAATTCCTATTACGTAATTTCAAAACGTTTGAAGATTTCCCACATGAAAAATTGCAATGCATAATCCATTGCTGTTTTTACAAAGCCTCATGTACTCTTTGTCTAACACACTCTGACTTACATCACAGTAGTAATACTAATGACACAAAAGTTAGCAAAACTCATTGTCAAATGGCTACAAGATTTCATGTTGTCCTTGTTGGTCTCAATAAAACAATAAAAATGCAGTTAATTAATGCTTTGTATGTATGTGACTGGTTAATCACTCACTTTCATCAAATCAAGAAGAAATATGGAAATAGCAGAACCCTAAAACACTTGATGGAGAATGTCTGGACAAGATCCCGTCTTAGTTCAATCATCACTGTGAAACATATACACAACTTTGAGTCCTTAGGATTTGATTATGGAGCAGCCATGCAATCTACGGAACATACTTTCATAGAGTCACCTCTCTGGAAGACCACAGAGTCAGCCAGTGACCAAAATGAAAAGAGAAAATCTGTTTAGACTGATCTCATTTTTAGATGTTAAAGCTATGACACTTTCAGTGAATTTCATTTCCTGTGCTAACTATTTATAAGTGCCCTAACTGAGATGTTTTAAATTATGCACAACATTAATCACAGATACTGTCATGCCAAAATGATGCATCTAAATAAAATAATCAATTTGTGATAATGAACAACCTACAGACATAGAATACGCTGAAACACTGTAGGAGAAGTAGTGAAAGTACCTGAAACGGAACATCTATCTGATTGGCAGTTGGTGATGGAGACCCACTATACAGCATTGATTCTTCCTGTGACTCTTCACTTTGTACTGATGACTGCAGCTGCACCACAGGTGGTCGATTAGGAGCTGCAGGAAATGACGCCTCACTACATGTGTCAATGTCATCTAGAAAATAAACATTAAAAAGTCATTATATGGTGTTGTCCAAAATTTAAATGCACTGACTTTGTTGTTACCCACATTCTGGCTACCACATTACTTATAAAAACATAAGACATAAATGAGAAGGGATTAAATGCACCATACATCAATGAACAAATACGAAGTGTAGTTTTTCATTTTTTCCCCCTTGTCTCAATGTTTATACTATTTATGTTAGAAGCTCTTTATTTTTCATAAAATAGCCTTCTGCCTTTTGCAACCCTTTCTAGAATGTCTTTTACCCTTCTGCATCTATTTAACTTACAAGATTTCTATAGTCATCCACCTCTTTAAAAGTCTTTTATGCAAGCTTCTAGCCATCCAGAATATATACCCCACGTGAACACTTAGTTTTCTTTTTGTTTAAGTGCATGTTTCAGCCATCAGCTAGCACATGTTCTATCACATTAAGCACCTGGCTCAATAACAGTTCATTCTCTGTATCACTGCAACATCAATAGTGAATAGTTTTCAAACTCATGTATAATGAAAACTGGTGTATTTCCTTATTAGCTGCTGGCAGAGATTAATTTGTTTAAAAATAATAAAAACTATATTTTATACAAACAAACCAATCATACATCAATAATGCAATGCAGGAGACAATGGAGGGACAAAGGACTTATGGTCCACTTTATTACAATGAAATCTGCATCACTTAATTGATTATAAGCCACAAAAAGTTAATTAGAGTACACATTAAATTAATACCTCCAAAGATCAAATTTTTCCATGGAGGAACATTTTTTATCTGAACTACAGCAATCACTTACTGCCGACAGCTTTAACTCAATATTTAAGGTGCTCTTGTAACCCATTATTGATAAAACCTTTTCAGATTAGCAGCCAAGTAACAAGATCATCTTGAAGTAGTAGACTGTTTCAGTAAATTTCATACATTTCACCTTCAGACTAAATTGCAAAATCTGTGAGTTTGTTAAAAAATAAAGTAACTATTACAAACTTCAACCAAGCTGCAAGTTATTCGAAACGCTAACACGCAATGTACACACCTCAATGGAAGTTTGGAATGTCGTAGAGTTTACTACAATGACTTCTTACAGTACACCCATTGAGATTTGTACAATGCAGTATTAACAAAATAAACATAATTCCTTCTGAAAACAAGAACGATTTTTGTTACTTACAAAAGCTCATTACAAAACAAAGCAGTCTCTCTCCTAAGTGTACATCTTGAAAACAAAAATAGTGCAAATCTTTATCTCATGATGATGATTCAGTCCTTACTAGTGAGTATGTCCTCCTCGCACATGGATTAGATCTTTCACTCAGCAAGGCCTGCTCTGGATGAGACCCTCAAGTTTATCTTGGAGTACGAGGTCCCACTTCTCAATGGCAGCTTCAGTGACGTCCTGAATACTGTTAGGTGGATTCAGACACTATGCAATGATCACTTTCAACAAGTCCCTTGCATGCTCAGGGGCTGATGCAGTCAGTTGATGTTGCATCTTTGAAGATACTGAGATACTGCTGTAGTACTGTGTAATCTTGCAGCATCATCAACTAGGATGAAGCTGTCAATGACTTCACGTTTGTAGGGCCTTACAATCATTAGTCAGACCTCTTAACGGTATTGGGGCCCAGCCAAATTGCCATAGAAGAGAATTGGTGGGGTCTGCTGTCCTGTCATTACTGCTGCCCAATTTGTTACACTTCCACCTCCAAACAGATGGACTTCAAGAATGTATTGGCATTCCTGGTGCCATCTAGTGCTTCTTCAAACCCTAACACATCTACTGTCCGGTCACAAACCAATCCTGGTCAAGTCAGAAAACATGACATTACTCCACTCTGCAATGGTCCAATGTTAATGTACAAGAGCTCAGGTTCTTCGATTGCATCGGTTCCATTGGTTCTGTGAAAAATTTCTCATTGGTCTTCTGGAATGATGGCCACCCTGATGCAATCTTCTATGCACTGATATATGGATCCCTGTTACCTGGGAGAAAACATTTATGGCAGTTGATACTTGGTCTCTGCAAGCCGACAGTTGGAGGAAACAATCCTGCACTGGTGTTGTCATGTGAGGATGACCACTGCAAGGTCTATTGTTCATGTTTCCCATCTCTCTACACTTTCTCCGTATCTCAGACACACCACTTTGAGTGACATGTAACCGAGTGGCAATATCTTGATGGGTATGATCTGCTGAAAGTAAAGCCACTATCCTGATTCTATCAAAGTGTTGTGTGCCTTTACATGACATGTTACTGCAGTGCTGAACACAAACTGAATGAAGCTGCTGTTGATACTGAACTGCCTCTGATGTGGCTGCTGTGGTAGTGTTATCTTTACGTAATGGTGAAACAGACACAAAGCATGCCAGTACTAAATACTGTCTAGAATATGGGCTCTAAATGGATAATGTGTAAAGTACCTACAGCAATGAGACCTCTAGTATCATAGACCAAATTTTACAATAGTATTCCAAACTTTTTTGAGCAGTGTATTTTTTTAACTTTTTTTTAGCAGTGTATTTTTTTACCAAACTACATATCTAAAGATTATGATTAAAGTTCTGTAATTCTGTTAAATTTCTGACTAACAGGTTCCTTCTTAAGAGGGTAAAGAGGAATAGGTTGGGAGAGGTTGTAAAACTGGAGTATTGGGGGCAGTGGCAGATAACTAAAAACCCTAGATTAAGAAAAAATCACTTATTATGAAGGGGTATGGAAGCAAAGATGAAGTAGAAAATATAATGTAGTTAGGTATTTGTGTGTTCCGAGTATTTCCGAATATTGAAACTGTGGCCTCTGTTTATAATGTGGAATCAATCAAAAGATAGCAGGGGCTCAAAGATAATGCATTAGTAAGCACAGTGCCAACACTAGATCACAAACATATGAGTGAGAAGATAACAGAGATAAGAGGCAGATGAGAAAATGAGAAATGGAAAGCAAAGCGCAAGCATTTTGGGAAATGAAAGAAAATCCTCCTTACATACATACATACATACATACTATATCTGTCTGTCCAACTTCCATTATTTCACTTTTCAGGGGTGTCAATTCCTTGTCTGTACCTACGCTGATATCTTTCTGTGTCTCCAGGCCTTTACCAAGCACATCAAATCTTCTTGTAATTCTTGGTCTGAGTATTCATACTGAATGGGTGTCTGCTGTAGACAGGAAGATATTGTTGAGTGGTTTCATTCCGAGTGGAGCCTGGATGCAAGCTCAAAGACATGGAAGCCAACATTAAGGAAGACAGACAGATATGTGGAGAAGAGCATGATGTTTTTAGTTTGGAAAAGGAGTTGAGTTGCGATATGCAGTGGATAAGTTCTTCTTGATGACTGAATCCAAATCACAAAACTTTTCATTCAGCTTTGCCTTCCTTCCTCGACGTTTTTCAGACACAAGTCTTTTCTTTGGGGCCTCATAAATTATCCATATAAGTAACGGCATGTAGTTCCAGAACGTATAGAACTACTTTTAATGCTGATAGTGGAAGTTACAAATTGATGAGGATTACAGAAAACTAAAAATCAACAAACAGAACTCACAATAAAGCAGCAAATATCACAACACAAAACATGTCGCAGAGTTTAATGAAGGATAGGAACACAGCAATCAGTCGCGATCCCACTCATTTTTCATTATTCTTGCATATACAAATTTCAACTATAAATAGCCATCTTCAGTGTTAAAGTATGAGGAAATTACATAATCAGATTAACATAAAAAATAAGTAAAGCACCAAGTTATCCAATAGTGACGATCCATCCTAGTCAACATACCATTTGAGTAAGTTACCATCCAACAAACTCGCAGCACTTGATGTCACTATATGACTTTACTTGAGTAAGTTACCATCCACCAATCTCGCAGCACTAGATGTCACTATATGACTTTACTGGTGTATGTGCAAAAGGAAACTTAAGTGGTTGTTTACAACAAATACAGTAGCCTCAGTTTGCACTGTGTAGTATGCATAACACTCTTTGTATTACAAAAATAACTAACCCACTTTAATTCCAATACAGTAGTTTAAAAACCTTTTTTAATAAATAAATTCAGCAAGTATATTTGCATATCACCTTTAAAATAAATCAAGAAATGCCAATTTAAAATGAGTTTGTTCATATATCAATGGTTAGGCAATCCACCAAATCTTATGCATAAGATCATTAACAGGTTCATAAAACTGTCTTACAGAGAAATGTTACATCACATTAGAAATGAAATATTCCACATTTTTGTGAAGATCATCTTCTTAAAATATAGTTCCATACCAAACCAAAATTTGTCAAAAGATGAAGTGTAGCATAGTTGCTCATAGTATAGTGGTTAAGTGATCCACGAAATAATTAATACAAAAGAAACATAAAAAAAGTTCATACACGTCATTTTCATGAAGATCTATTGACATCATTGTAAAATATTGAAGATCAATTGACAAGGCTAATTTAACCAAGTACATGTAACAAAAATATACAAACGTCCTGCACTGATGTAAATTTCTTATGTAACGTATGGTGTAGCTCCAACTTGGTATGATGTTTCCAAAGAATGATATAACAAGCTGCCCTATATCTAGTCCCTAAGACTAACAGTTGAATTGTGTTTTACTTGTCTGATGGTAAACCCAATATAACATTGGACAGTTCCAACAAAATGGAAGACAAAATAATCCACTTATTATTAGCAGTACTCTGGGGTTTTTGTTCAGTTTTTCTACCTCACTTTTTACCAATGGAGGACTGTGGTCTAGCTGTATGTTGGTGCCAGGATGTTTTGACGTAAGTAAAACTGTTCCTGTATTACTGTAGTCAGTTTGATTTTGTATTATGTTATCAGGTCTAACATAGGTGCTGACCGACAATAAAATAGTTAACAGCATCTCCATCAACAGTAAAATAAAATTTAATAAAATTATTAATATTGGATAGTTAGAGAAAGCTGAATAGCAATGAGAATATTCATATTGGCCCCATATGACTTCTCCCCTTCTGAAGTTGTAAAAATGGCTACTAGAAATCAAAAATTATTTCATTGTTGAAGTAATCAGTACAAAGAGAATTATACTATTTTAATTAAAAACAATTATTATTGTGATAGTCTGAAGGATCTCAGAAAACACTAATCCAACAGTACTGTGTTCAAGGTAGACTAAACTACTAAGTAAATTATTCTGAAAATTAAATCATGAAATATGGCTGTACAGTTGTGAACATTTTTCTAATTTACATCAGCCTACCAGATAAAGCTCTCACCATTTATTTTACCAATCTTCATGTTTGAATAGCCACGTGTAGTTTCTTCTGTCTGGATGAAGCTGTTGTCTTCAGTTTCTTCTTCTTGGGCATTTGACGTTTCAAATGTTTCATTTCCATGAGAAATGTGCTGTGGTGATAACTTCCCTGCTGCTTCCATAGCTGCTCTAGCTTCCCCAATCCATTTCTCAATGGATGGAAGCTTCAGGTCAGGGACATCTGTCTCATTATCCAAGAGTGACATATCCCCGTGAGTAATTGATGGTGCAACACTCATTTGGCCTTAAAAGGAAATTTTTTGTGGCTGTTAGCAATTCCAACAGAGATCATAAAGCTACCATTTTAGCATCACATTTCATTGTTATTTTAAAAGACATAAATGTTAACACATTATAAAAATTCTTGGAGGTATGTACCGTCTATATAACCAATTGATGGCAGTTTGTCTGCTGCCATATGCATTTCGCTTCGTTTATTTGGGAAGCATCATCAGCGGCCTGTGATACATGTTTCCTTTCTTTACATACAATAAACATTTGATGTGGTAGATATAATATGCTGCTATACTACATTCTGCCGTGGCTTTCTCTTGTTTTTTTAGGGTACTATCAAGTTTTTGTAGCATAAAGTTCATAAAGAGAACTTATCGTTCAGTGTTACTTACGATCTCTAGTGATGTTAGGTTAAAATCAATTTTTTGCAGCACAAAGTTCGTAATGTGAACTTATCGTTTGGTGTTACTTACAATTTGTAGCGCTGTTAGAAATCGTAAGGAACACAATACGATAAGTTCTCATTACGAACTTTGAGCAACAAAAAGTTGATTTTAATCTTTTTTTAAAAAAAAAAGAAAAAAGGACATGACAGAATGTAATATAGCAGTATATTATATCTACCACATAATATTTTTATTGTTATGTAAAAAAAGGAAACATTTATTACAAGCCACTGATGATGCTTCCCAAATAAATTAAGTGAAACACGTATGGCAACAAACAAACTGCTTTCAATTGGTTGCATAGATGGTACATACCTCCAAGAATTTAAAGCAACTAAGCAAAAGAGGAAAACAGAAAAAAGACATTATAAAAATATTTGTAAATAAATTTCTTTATCAATATTTAATTAGAAGCATTCATTGTGACTTACTTAAGACTAGACAGAAGCTCACACATAACGTACATATACGATATGTTAATGATAAGCACAAATGTACATGCATCACAAAACAGCTGAACACTACAAGCTATGTGTGAAAAATGACGAGACTGACAACACTGCAAACAATCTGGCAACGTTATTTCGTTCTAACTGTATGAACCAATGTGCACATCTGCTCCAGTCATTCGGTTCTTTTCAACTCCATACAGTCATCACATGATATTTGAGAGCATCATCAGTGAAATTGTGTTTCTGTTGTGTGTTATGAAAATGCGACAGTGGAATTTAGACCAACGTTACGCCATCGACTTTTGTGTTAAACATGGGGAATTTTTGAGTGTGACCTTTGAAAAGTTGAAAGAGACCTATGGGAAACATTGCTCATCAAGAAGAAAATTTTCTTCAATGACTCGAATCAGATAGTACATTGAAGACATACCTCACACAGAGAGATCTTCAACTTCAAAAATTGTTGAGAATGTCAAATGTGTGTGTGTGTGTGCTGCTGTGAGATCAGACCGACATTTAACAATAAGGATGACAAGTGACCTGTTGTTGTTGTTGTTGTTGTTGTTGTCTTCAGTCCCAAGGTTGGTATGATGCAGCTCTCCATGCTACTCTATCCTGTGCAAGCTTCTTCATCTCCCAGTACTTACTGCAATGTACATCCTTTTGAATCTGCTTAGTGTATTCATCTCTTGGTCTCCCTCTACGATTTTTACCCTTCACACTGCCCTCCAACACTAAATTTGTGATCCCTTGATGCCTCAGAACATGTCCTACCAACCGGTCCCTTCTTCTTGTCAAGTTGTGCCACAAACTCCTCTTCTCCCCAATTCTATTCAATACCTCCTCATTACTTATGAGATCTACCCATCTAATCTTCAGCATTCTTCTGTAGCACCACATTTCGAAAGCTTCTATTCTCTTCTTGTCCAAAATATTTATCGTCCATGTTTCACTTCCATACATGGCTACACTCCATACAAATACTTTCAGAAACGACTTCCTGACACTTAAATCTATACTCGATGTTAACAAATTTCTCTTCTTCAGAAACGCTTTCCTTGCCATTGCCAGTCTACATTTTATATCCTCTCTACTTCGACCATCATCAGTTATTTTGCTCCCCAAATAGCAAAATTCCTTTACTACTTTAAGTGTCTCATTTCCTAATCTAATTCCCTCAGCATCACCTGACTTAATTTGACTACATTCCATTATCCTCGTGTTGCTTTTGTTGATGTTCATCTTATATCCTCCTTTCAAGACACTGTCCATTCCGTTCAACTGCTCTTCCAAGTCCTTTGCTGTCTCTGACAGAATTACAATGTTATCGGTGAGCCTCAACGTTTTTATTTCTTCTCCATGGACTTTAATACCTACTCCGAATGTTTCTCTTGTTTCCTTTACTGCTTGCTCAATATACAGATTGAATAACATCGGGGACAAGCTACAACCCTGTCTCACTCCATTCCCAACCGCTGCTTCCTTTTCATGCCCCTCGACTCTTATAACTGCCTTCTGGTTTCTGTACAAATGGTAAATTGTCTTTCACTCCCTGTATTTTACCCCTGCCACCTTTAGAATTTGAAAGAGAGTATTCCAGTCAACATTGTCAAAAGCTTTCTCTTAAGTCTACAAATGCTAGAAATGTAGGTTTGCCTTCCCTTAATCTATTTTCTAAGATAAGTCGTAGTGTCAGTATTGCCTCACATGTTCCAACATTTCTGCGGAATCCAAACTGATCTTCGCCGAGGTCGGCTTCTACCAGTTTTTCCATTCGTCTGTAAAGAATTCGCGTTAGTATTTTGCAGCTGTGACTTATTAAACCGATAGTTCGGTAATTTTCACATCTGTCAACACCTGCTTTCTTTGGGATTGGAATTATTATATTCTTCTTGAAGTCTGAGGGTATTTCACCTGTCTCATACATCTTGCTCACCAGATGGTAGAGTTTCGTCAGGACTGGGTCTCCCAAGGCTGTCAGTAGTTCCAATGGAATGTTGTCTACTCCCGGGGCCTTGTTTCGACTCAGGTCTTTCACTGCTCTGTCAAACTCTTCACGCAGTATCGTATCTCCCATTTCATCTTCATCTACATCCTCTTCCATTTCCATAATATTGTCCTCAAGAACATCGCCCCTGTATAGACCCTCTATATACTCCTTCCACCTTTCTGCTTTCCCTTCTTTGCTTAGAACTGGGTTTCCATCTGAGCTCTTGATATTCATACAAGTGGCTCTCTTTTCTCCAAAGGTCTCTCTAATTTTCCTGTAGGCAGTATCTACCTTACCCCTATTAAGATAAGTCTCTACATCCTTACATTTGTCCTCTAGCCATCCCTGCTTAGCCATTTTGCACTTCTTGTCGATCTCATTTTTGAGACATTTGTATTCCTTTTTGCCTGCTTCATTTACTGCTTTTTTATATTTTCTCCTTTCAACAATTAAATTCAATATTTCTTCTGTTACCCAAGGATTTCTATTAGCCCTCGTCTTTTTACCTACTTGATCTTCTGCTGCCTTCACTACTTCATCCTTCAGAGCTACCCATTCTTCTTCTACTGTATTTCTTTCCCCTGTTCTTGTCAATCCTTCCCTAATGCTCTCCCTGAAGCTCTCTACAACCTCTGGTTCTTTCAGTTTATCCAGGTCCCATCTCTTAAATTTCCCACCTTTTTGCAGTTTCTTCAGTTTTAATTCACAGTTCATAACCAATAGATTGTGGTCAGAGTCCACATCTGCCCCTCGAAATGTCTTACTATTTAAAACCTGGTTCCTAAATCTCTGTCTTACCATTATATAATCCATCTGAAACCTGTCAGTATCTCCAGGCATCTTCCATGTATACAACCTTCTTTTATGATTCTTGAACCAAGTGTTAGCTATGATTAAGTTATGCTCTGTGCAAAATTCTACCAGACGGCTTCCTTTTTCATTTCTCTCCCCCAATCCATATTCACCTATGTTTCCTTCTCTCCCTTTTCCTACTCTCGAATTCCAGTCACCCATGACTATTAAATTTTCATCTCCCTTCACTACCTGAATAATTTCTTTTATCTCATCACACATTTCATCAATTTCTTCATCGTCTGCAGAGCTAGTTGGCATATAAACTTGTACTACCGTAGTAGGCATGGGTTTCGTGTCTATCTTGGCCACAATAATGCGTTCACTATGCTGCTGGTAGTAGCTTACCCGCACTCCCATTTTTTTATTCATTATTAAACCTACTCCTGCATTACCCCTATTTGATTTTGTATTTATAACCCTGTATTCACCTGACCAAAAGTCTTGTTCCTCCTGCCACCGAACTTCACTAATTCCCACTATATCTAACTTCAACCTATCCATTTCCCTTTTTAGATTTTCTAACCTACCTGCCTGATTAAGGGATCTGACATTCCACGCTCCGATCCGTAGAACACCAGTTTTCTTTCTCTTGATAACGACGTCCTCCTGAGTAGTCCCCGCCTGGAGATCCGAATGGGGGACTATTTTACCTCCAGAATGTTTTACCCAAGAGGACACCATCATCATTTAACCATACAGTAAAGCTGCATGCCCTCGGGAAAAATTACGGCTGTAGTTTCCCCTTGGTTTCAGCCGTTCGCAGTACCAGCACAGCAAGTCTGTTTTGGTTAGAGTTGCAAGGCCAGATCAGTCAATCATCCAGACTGTTGCCCCTGCAACTACTGAAAAGGCTGCTGCCCCTCTTCAGGAACCACATGTTTGTCTGGCCTCTCAACAATACCCCTCCGTTGTGGTTGCACCTACGGTACGGCCACCTGTATCGCTGAGGCACGCAAGCCTCCCCACCAACGGCAAGGTCCATGGTTCATGGGGGTATTTCGTTCTAACTGTACGAACCAATGTGCACATCTACCCCCCTCATTTCGTTCTTTTCAACTCCATACAGTCATCACACGATTTTTGAGAGCATCATCAGTGAAATTGTGTTTCTGTTGCGTGTTATGAAAATGCAATAGTGGAATTTAGACCAACGTTATGCCATCAACTTTTGTGCTAAACATGGGGAAATTTCTGAGGTGGAGCAATACATAAAATAAGAGAAAGGCAACCACTCACCTATAGTGGATTGATTCGTGGCCACGGGAGGGTGCATTTGGGAGTGTGTGGTTGTGTGTGTGAAAGCATATGCTAAAAAAAAAGCTAGTGCTCGAAAGGCAGTGTGAATGCAGTTTTCTGTAATGCATCGACATATTGTACGTGACTGGTTGCCTTTTCCTTAGTTTACGAATTGTGAAAATGTATACCTGCTGAAGGGAAGGGAAAGTTTCTATGAATTGAGGGATAGGGGAAACATAAAAAGTAGTAAGAAACAACAGCAGGCTGACAGACATGATACAGATTCAAGACTATTACAAACAGTGATATTTCTTTAACAGATATGGCAAAAATTAAACTTATATACACATGCGAATAAAGTTTCTCAACTGTGCACAAAACAAACTTGCAAATTATAGAAGATAGACCACTGGTCATTAATAATTTTTTGAACTAGTTGTGAATAGCAGCACAGTGGTCATCACTCAAGTTCATTAAAAATGATGAAGTTAAATGTTTGGCAAGTCAAGGAAATTATGGAAGATACCACATAACCAAAAACAACAAGGTGCACATATGACAATTGCCACACTTACTCCTAACAATAAGAAAACCCACTTCTATGGGAATAAGATTGCACATAAACAAACACATGAAGCAAAGTATGTGACTTGTATTCTGCAGCAAAAGAAACATCTTTATATGTCGTAAACGTAGAACAGAAACAGTGGTTCTCCAATTACCGTCAGTTTAACAAATATTTTATTGACAGGAGTGCACATTTAATTACAAATGCCATAGTACAAAGAAGAAGTGCCATAAAAGTTGAAGTGATGTTGGAACTCTTGACCACACCTCTGTAACTCATTTCATAGCACTCAACTTTTAAGATGGGACAAGTCTCATACAATTTAGTTTGGTACAATCTTTATCAATTACCTGTAGTTCTGTAGGAGACTGCTTAAAACCTAGCCAAATACAATAATAACTTTTTTTTAACCATTTCCTCCTAATAAGTAACACTGACACCACACACACACACACACACACACAGACACACACACACACACACACACACACACACACACACACACACACACAGCATGGCTACATTGTGTCAGCTGCATTCTGTATGAACATAAACCATAAGCGTACACAACACTGAGCTTAATACTAACATTTAAATCTTTATTACAATTAAAAATCAGAAAACTCCCAGCTCAGATAAAAGGAGATTGTGATGTGATAGGAAATGTGAACAGCATTAGTTAGTATGATGACAACACACAATAAAAGCCAAGAAAAAAGTAACACTTCTGGAAGGATGCCAAATATCTCGGAATACACTGAGAAGAAATTTATGGATGAAATAAGGTACATATTCAGGCAATTTATGTAGTCCCAAATCCTTTATTTGAAGGAAGTACAGGTACTTGATAAAAAAGACAATGAGGCAAACTGGAATTGAACCACAATACAAAAGTAACATATGACACCTAATACACTGTTTCTAAATGAATGGCAAAAAGTATAGCTAGTTTTCTCAAAATTTTTTGCTTTTTATTTAATGCCCTTTGAAGACATGGTTACCGGAGATAGACCAATAGCCCATTATATCCTGGTGATGGAAAGAAATGTATTTTTTTTTCCTTTTTCTTAAAAAGGAAAAAAAGATCTTGGCATTCAATTTAACTGTCACAAGCACAATGCGAAAATTAAAATTTGGTTGCTGTAGCAGGAAATATGCACAAGTCTTCTCCAACACATTCATACATCCACTGCATAATTTTTCACAGTTTCCCACAAACAAGGGGAGTTCTTTAACTTAACACATTTGACTAGAAATACTGTGAATATTTGACATATGTATGTGTTCAACTGAAGTGCAGTTTGTTTCTGTGTTTTTCATGTAATTCAATCTGAGTTGTGTGGCTTGAAAGCACTGCAACAGTGAAAAGAAGCAAGGTGACTGTTGTTAGTAACGTGGTGCATTTGCTAGAGAAATCAGTGAAGAAACTTAACAATTAAATATTGACAATGTATGGGCATAATGTGTCACTTCATGATACTGTGAAAGAGAGGAACAGGTTTTCCACTGTGGTAACAAATATCTGCAAGATGCACCATGAAGTGGCTGTGGTAGAATACATTTTCAAAGCATCTGAATTTCTTCCTATTCAGTATGTTACATTTATGTGGAGTAACTGCAAATATTATGAAGCAACACTGATTGTTCACTGTTCAATCTAGTGGACCTGTTAAACTTCTACAAGATGCTTGTCTTTTGTTATTGTATACCTTGACTCATTCCACATCTTTGAAGGTGCTCCCACTGCATGGGATCTACAGAGCACGACAAATGAACAGTTAATCAAGAGCAAGTGAAGGTACAAAAGACAGCAGAGACACTGAATGAAGGATGGAGGGATACCAAATCACAAAACCATGCATTGAAATCACACACTGGAATGCAAAAGCAATAAACAATGATCTGTGAAAAAGAGTGTAAATGGTTAACACAGACCACTGACAATTCATAGTAATTATATATAGTGACAAAGTGTAGTACCAAATACGAGATGAGGAAATGGCTGTAAAAAAAAGGAAGCCAAATACAATCAAAAGGCAAGGCTGTGGAAATTAGGAACTACAGTAATAATGACTGAGAGAAAATATTATAATGAAGAGGAGATGTAAGGACAGGAGTTGGTTGAAGTTTAGTTTGCATGCTGTAAAAAGTTCAGCTGAAGGATAAACAACTTCGAACAAATTTCAGAAATGGAACCACCATTCAACACACTTCCAAAGTTCAGCAGAAACTTACTCAAGGAACGGCGAGACAGCTTCTCGAGAGACTCACTCGGCTGTATGTGGCTCCGTCGTATGCCTTCAGAGGAAAGCAAAATGGCAAGCAAATCATGTGGTGGATCCTGCAGCAACTGATGAAGTGTTTCAAGAGCACCATTAATGACATTATGGTCTGTGTGGTTTGTGTAATGCAGGCAAAGTTCATACACCTGAAGGCAAAATACCATAAATAAATTACATTTCAAGTACAATAAAGATTACTGAGTACAATTACTTTGCAGTTGTACCACAATACATTCATATCATTCTGCACAAAAAACAATTCATAAAATATCTTTTGAGGTGAGTCAATTAAAATAATTTATTATATTCTCTTCACATAATGTTTTATTGGAAGTTTAAAAACATATATGAGTCTTCAAGAGAATCACATTGCTCTTCCTGTGCTTAGGAAATGGTTACATGTTTTTAGTTGGCATTCAGATAAAATATGTTAACATAACCAACTACAAATAAAATGGATTTTAAAAAATCACTTAAAACAAATAAAAAATAAACTCTAAGTCTTTTGTGCAGACTACACAGCTAAAAGATTATGGTGAACAAACTTTCAAACTTGTAACAGTAATATACATCTCAGTAGTAATTTACATAAACAATACAGTCAGGATCCATAAAGTATAGTGACGAGTTGCACATTACTGATTTGAAGAAGCCTAATTTTTGTCCGGTGGTGTTATTTTGACAGTGCTTATCACACTCCTGCTTACTGTCCACATTTTAAGTCCTAGATGCCTACATTAATCAAGCCGCCACAAGTCATTACCCTTGATAAAATTTAGACAGCACTTCGTTTGGATGATACATAAAGGGTCATCTATCTGCATTTGTCGAATTAAACAAACCTATTCCCTATGATCCATGGACCCTGCCAAAGTAGGGTGGCTTGCATAGCCCTGAAATACAGACAAAGCTGTGGTTCCTCAATAGAGGCAGCAGCAAGCCAAAAATTGCTATGTCGGGACTGAGATAGTCATTTTTTTTTTTCGAGAGTATACAACTCTATTATATGGCTTAATGATGTTATCCTCTTTTGTAAAATATTCCTGAGGAAAAATATTGCCCCATTAGGATCTCCCAGCAGGGACTACTCAGGATGATACCATCAGGAGAAACAAAACTGGCATTTTACTGGTCAGAGTGTAGAATGTTAGATCCCATAAACAGGTGATGTGATGCGTGTTGCACCGTGGTCTTCAGTCCAAAGACTGGTTTGATACAGCTCTCCATGCTATTTCATCCTGTGCAAGCCTCTTCATCTCCAAGTAACTATTGCAACCTATACACATCTGAATCTGCTTAGTGTATTCATCTCTTGGTCTCCCTCTACAATTTTTACACCCCACACTTCCCTCTGATACCAAACTGGTGATCCCTTGATGTCTCAGAATGTGTCCTATCAACTGATCCCTTCTTTTGGTCAAGCTGAGCCACAAATTTCTTGTTGCCCCAATTCTGTTCAGTACCTCCTCATTAGTTACATGACCAACTCATCTAATCTTCAACATTCTTCTGCAGTACCACATTTAGAAAGCATCTATTCTATTTTTGTCTAAATTGTTTATCGTCCATGTTTCACTTCCATACATGGCAACACTCTATACAAACACCTTCATAAAATGACTTTGTAAGACTTAAATATACATTCGCTGTTCATCTTCAGAAATAATTTTCTAGCCATTGCCATCCTACATTTTATACCCTCTTTTACTTCGGCCATCAACAGTTATTTTGCTACCCAAATAGCAAAACTCAAGTACTACATTAAGTGTCTTGTTTCTTATCTAATTCCCTCAACATTCCCTGATTTAATTTGACTACATCCCGTTATCCTTATTTTGTTTTTGTTGATGTTCATCTTACATTTTTCTTTCAAGACACTGACCATTCTGTTCAAGTGCTCTTCCAAGTCTTTCGCTGTCTCTGGCAGAACTACGTCATCGGCAAATCAAGGTTTTTATTTCTTCTCCCCGAACTTTAATTCCTACTCCAAATTTTTCTGTGGTATCCTTTACTCAGGGTGTATACGCGGACAAGGAAAAAAAAAAGCCTAGATTTTTCCTGGAACTCCCGGTTAAAAATACATTTCCTCCCGGGTGAAAATACACTTCTGCCATGTTAAGTGACAGTATACTTTCCCTCGGAACTGTAAAACTTATCCTCTTATAGGATATCGTTTTATACAGCAGCGTAGAATTTCCCGGCACTTTAGAAAACGATATTCAGGGGGAAAAAAACACGTTTTGGAAAGATCTTTGACATGCAGCAACATATACACTGCATATTTTCGTATTACGATAGTATAAATTTTAATTCCACCAACAGGAAAAGTTAATGGTTTAAATTAATATACATAGTGTTGCTACAAGAAAAGCAAAGCTTTCGCATATAATATTTGTCTCTAAGATTAATAAGCTACAAGAGAAGCTAAGCTTTCACATATAATGTTTATCTGTTTAGTGCATGTTACACTTTAAGATACATCACACAAATACGCCAGCAAAATTTTTAATACTGACATAAATCTCTAATCTTCTGGGCTCGAAAGTCTTCTAAATGGCTTGTCATCAAAGAGTTGACTTTTAAAAGAGACCAAACACTGTGATTTAAGAAATTCATTGTACATTCTCGCACATAGTTCATCTTGCGTAAAAGGAAATTTACTTTCAAAATAACACTTTCCGAACAACAATTGGCAACATTTTCCTGTGATCTATTAGAAATAGATTCATTTTAGCAGTTGCCAGAGAGCACACCAAGAGGCGTCACCGCACTTGCACAGCTATGGTGACGTAGGAAGCCTGTATGTTTGTACACGTAAAACATTAAGAGATCTTACATTACGTCATAAAAGAAACAAGACATCAGAGGATACTCCAAGAGCATCGGAATTTCGTGAATCATACTATAATTCATAGATCGCCTTAAAGTGCACATTCATATGTCCAGATTCCCAATGACGTAGGCCTCGACCAGATATGAAGCAGTTCAGTGTGATTTCCGGGACGTGCATTTTCTTGGAGTACCAGTATTGTATCATATCATGTTTGGCTCTTTATAATGGCATAATGCCATATGTGCTAGAAGATGAAAACACGTCCCTGAAATGCAGCGAACAGTTGAAACTAGCCAATAGTGTGGAATAAATTGACTGCCTCAGAAGGAAAGCTTAATAAAAGCCAAATTTATTTATCAAACCGGCAAAAATAACTTCTTCATTGTTCTGCAAAGCGATTAATGCTTGACTATTAGAAAGTTGGAAATAAAATAAAATCTAAAACTAGTAACATAATTTAACCTTCCGTAATTATGTGAAAGTATTGTAATTCACTTGATAGCTCCCAGCCACAGAAGTCCGTCTGGTTTTCATTTGACGTGAGAGCAGTAAACAAAGGGGAAACAGAAAAATCACTAAATGTAAAAATCGGTCACATGGAGACTACACCCTCCTCCTCCTCCTCCTCCTCCTCCTCCTCCTCCTCCTCCTCCTCCTCTCCCCCCCCCCCCCCCCTCCCCAATAACTCAGACTGCTCTGCATATCAGAACATCAAAAATTAAAAAACGACTTTTCAAAAATAAGCTCATTTTGTAGCGCATATCTTTCTGAAGAGTCTGATACATGAAACATATATCTTCGAAGAAATGTAAGACACGTTATTTGGTCTTAAGTGCGCAGTGCAGTGCCACGCATCCTTTTAAAAAAAAAAAAAAAAAAAAAAAAAAAACCTCGCAATTAATACTGGATAGGATTATGTGTAACCAGGAGGACAAGAACTCTTCAGAAAAACTTGACTCTCTATTGTCTATTAGCTAATCTTGCTCTTCTGTGTGACATAAAATTAAACATAGGACACCTAAACCAGTAAAGACAAGAGACAGGCAAGACAGTACACATTTCTTCAAGCCTTAGGTCCTAGCGATTTCTCTCTCTAATCTTGATACAGCTTTACATGGCGTGCTTTCCTCTCTGCAAAGTTCATCAAATGTTTTGCTACATGAGAAATAGAAATGTCGTTGTCTAATACTGAAAAAGCTGTTAATACAAATAGTACCCAAGACTGGTGTGATTTCTCGATCTGATTACGTCATTTTGTCACTGTGTGCTGGAGAAAACAAAATAGGCCTCGCTAATGTTGCAGCAATTGTAACACACACCATATATGCGAGACTGTTTTGGCAATAACGATCATTTTTATAATACATCAGATTATAATTCACAAAGTACCAATACGAAATACCTATTTGGCCTACTACAAGCAAAAAGCTTTACGTTAGGAAATAGTTTCACATTTCATTCATATGCTCCAGTTTCTCACACACGAGACCGAAAAGTAGTAGAACGAAATTTTTGTATAAATTTAGAATCCTCATATTCTTCCATAACTTGTGTGATGTCCCCGTTTCTTCTCCTTCCTTGTTCTAACAAACAGTCTAGTCATCACTAATTGTGTAACTTTTCCTACCACTGTCAAAACTCATTCTCCGGTTAACTTCACTAATCCTGCCACAATAACCGGTTTAGTTATCCCGTGATTATTCTCCAGTTGGCACTATTACGTGTTCGTACAATGCGTTTTCCGCGCTACTACCAGAATGGAACTTAAGCAGCTGCTAGCTGGGGACTACAACTGAGCTTTTCTAGTGTAGCGATCTGGCCAGAAAAATTTCTGTCAAAATTTCACTTTCTTGGATATACCGAGAAGATAATACGTATTCCTCCTTACCTACTAGTCATTTAATTCCACTCTGGTAGTTTGAATCTATGGATTTTGCTAATGATTATAACAATGCTGAACATTCGCAAACCGAATCAACCACATAAACAAGCAGCAGTTGGCATTCACCGGTTCAGCTTTATTCCACTCAGCTCGTATAGCCCCACCCCGTTTTGTCTGCAGGAAAGTTTATTTCTAGATGTGACAAGGATTCCCCTGGCAGAGACACCACATACACTATGCTCGAATTCAAAAACCAACTTATAATTCATTCAGAAATCAACTTAGAACGTGTTCAAAAATCAGCAGGGGTGCGTTTCAAAATCATATGAATAATCAATAGACTGACGTGTGCTAGATGCTAGGTGCTTTGTGAAACAAGGTTTTTTCCTCAAGAATATGAATTTGCCCCCTCCCCCCAAAATTGCCACCCGGTTCAGATACCAGGGTTTGCCCCCACTCCCCACTAGATCCGGGCCTGCTGCACACGTGTGAATCTGCCAGCTTGGGCGCGCCAGTAAAATTTTTCCGGGTACCATGTGGCTGGTTGCTGCTACTGCTGCATACACAACTAACAGTCACATTTCTGTACCCACAAGCGGGAGGAGGTACTGCTCATACGCAATTCAACTGCGCGTGTGCATGAGCCCACTCGCAACTGATTAAATGAGTCTAATGTAAACAGTTGTGACATCACGCTCATCAAAGGCAATTTGTTGTTATGAAGCACTGCATAGTCTTCCAAAAGCCTTTGACACATTTTGCTATTGGCAGACGCTTGTACGAGCACTGTGTTATTTTATATGGCTCATTTCCTTTGCAATTTAAGTTTTATTTTTGTTTTTTTCTCTTGTTCATGTTTCAATGCTGCAGTATTATTCTGCAGTAGTGGGATACAGTAATATCCTTCGTTAGAGTAACAGTTCTTACCAGTCAAAATCACAAAAATTTAACTGAAAACTAAAACAATGAAAATTTCCCGGAATTCTAAAAAATTCCTGGGTTTTTCCCGGTTTTCTCCCAGATGAAAAAATTCCCGGGTTTTTCTGGTTCTCCCAGTTGTCCCAGGTCATATACACCCTGTTTACTGCTTGTTCAACATACAGGCTGAATAATATCAGGAATAGGCTACAATCCTGTCTCACACCCTTCTCAACCACTGCTTCCCTTTCATACCCTTCGACTCTTGTAACTGCCGTCTGGTTTCCATAAATAGCCATTCGCTCTCTAAAGTTTACCCCTGTTTCCTTCAGAATTTCAAAGAGAGTGTTCCAGTCAACATTGTCAAAAGCTTTCTCTAAGTCTACAAATGAAGGTTTGTCTTTCCTTGACCTATCTTCTAAGATAAGTCTGTAGGTTGAGTATTGCCTTGCATGTTCCTACATTTCTCCGGAATCCAAACTGATCTTCCCCAGGGTCAGCTTCCACCAATTTTTCCATTCTTCTGTAAAGAATTCATGTTAGTATCTTGCAACCATGGTTTATTAAACTGATAGTTCAGTAATTTTCACATCTGTCAGCAACTACTTTTTTGGAATTGGAATTATTACATTCTTCTTCCCCCCCCCATGAACCATGGACCTTGCCGTTGGTGGGGCGGCTTGCGTGCCTCAGCGATACAGATAGCCGTACCGTAGGTGCAACCACAACGGAGGGGTATCTGTTGAGAGGCCAGACAAACGTGTGGTTCCTGAAGAGGGGCAGCAGCCTTTTCAGTAGTTGCAGGGGCAACAGTCTGGATGATTGACTGATCTGGCCTTGTAACAATAACCAAAACGGCCTTGCTGTGCTGGTACTGCGAACGGCTGAAAGCAAGGGGAAACTACAGCCGTAATTTTTCCCGAGGGCATGCAGCTTTACTGTATGATTACATGATGATGGCGTCCTCTTGGGTAAAATATTCCGGAGGTAAAATAGTCCCCCATTCGGATCTCCGGGCGGGGACTACTCAAGAGGATGTCGTTATCAGGAGAAAGAAAACTGGCGTTCTACGGATCGGAGCGTGGAATGTCAGATCCCTTAATCGGGCAGGTAGGTTAGAAAATTTGAAAAGGGAAATGGATAGGTTGAAGTTAGATATAGTGGGAATTAGTGAAGTTCGGTGGCAGGAGGAACAAGACTTCTGGTCAGGTGACTACAGGGTTATAAACACAAAATCAAATAGGGGTAATGCAGGAGTAGGTTTAATAATGAATAGGAAAATAGGAATGCGGGTAAGCTACTACAAACACCATAGTGAACGCATTATTGTGGCCAAGATAGATACGAAGCCCACGCCTACTACAGTAGTACAAGTTTATATGCCAACTAGCTCTGCAGATGACGAAGAAATTGAAGAAATGTATGATGAAATAAAAGAAATTATTCAGATTGTGAAGGGAGACGAAAATTTAATAATCTTGGGTGACTGGAATTCGAGTGTAGGAAAAGGGAGAGAAGGAAACGTAGTAGGTGAATATGGATTGGGGGACAGAAATGAAAGAGGAAGCCGCCTGGTCGAATTTTGCACAGAGCACAACATAATCATAACTAACACTTGGTTTAAGAATCATGAAAGAAGGTTGTATACATGGAAGAACCCTGGAGATACTAAAAGGTATCAGATAGATTATATAATGGTAAGACAGAGATTTAGGAACCAGGTTTTAAATTGTAAGACATTTCCAGGGGCAGATGTGGACTCTGACCACAATCTATTGGTTATGACCTGTAGATTAAAACTGAAGAAACTGCAAAAAGGTGGGAATTTAAGGAGATGGGACCTGGATAAACTAAAAGAACCAGAGGTTGTACAGAGATTCAGGGAGAGCATAAGGGAGCAATTGACAGGAATGGGGGAAATAAATACAGTAGAAGAAGAATGGGTAGCTTTGAGGGATGAAGTAGTGAAGGCAGCAGAGGATCAAGTAGGTAAAAAGACTAGGGCTAGTAGAAATCCTTGGGTAACAGAAGAAATATTGAATTTAATTGATGAAAGGAGAAAATATAAAAATGCAGTAAGTGAAACAGGCAAAAAGGAATACAAACGTCTCAAAAATGAGATCGACAGGAAGTGCAAAATGGCTAAGCAGGGATGGCTAGAGGACAAATGTAAGGATGTAGAGGCCTATCTCACTAGGGGTAAGATAGATACCGCCTACAGGAAAATTAAAGAGGCCTTTGGAGATAAGAGAACGACTTGTATGAATATCAAGAGCTCAGATGGAAACCCAGTTCTAAGCAAAGAAGGGAAAGCAGAAAGGTGGAAGGAGTATATAGAGGGTCTATACAGGGGCGATGTACTTGAGGACAATATTATGGAAATGGAAGAGGATGTAGATGAAGATGAAATGGGAGATATGATACTGCGTGAAGAGTTTGACAGAGCACTGAAAGACCTGAGTCGAAACAAGGCTCCCGGAGTAGACAATATTCCATTGGAACTACTGACGGCCGTGGGAGAGCCAGTCCTGACAAAACTCTACCATCTGGTGAGCAAGATGTATGAAACAGGCGAAATACCCTCAGACTTCAAGAAGAATATAATAATTCCAATCCCAAAGAAAGCAGGTGTTGACAGATGTGAAAATTACCGAACTATCAGCTTAATAAGTCACAGCTGCAAAATACTAACGCGAATTCTTTACAGACGAATGGAAAAACTAGTAGAAGCCAACCTCGGGGAAGATCAGTTTGGATTCCGTAGAAACACTGGAACACGTGAGGCAATACTGACCTTACGACTTATCTTAGAAGAAAGATTAAGGAAAGGCAAACCTACGTTTCTAGCATTTGTAGACTTAGAGAAAGCTTTTGACAATGTTGACTGGAATACTCTCTTTCAAATTCTAAAGGTGGCAGGGGTAAAATACAGGGAGCGAAAGGCTATTTACAATTTGTACAGAAACCAGATGGCAGTTATAAGAGTCGAGGGACATGAAAGGGAAGCAGTGGTTGGGAAGGGAGTAAGACAGGGTTGTAGCCTCTCCCCGATGTTATTCAATCTGTATATTGAGCAAGCAGTAAAGGAAACAAAAGAAAAATTCGGAGTAGGTATTAAAATTCATGGAGAAGAAATAAAAACTTTGAGGTTCGCCGATGACATTGTAATTCTGTCAGAGACAGCAAAGGACTTGGAAGAGCAGTTGAATGGAATGGACAGTGTCTTGAAAGGAGGATATAAGATGAACATCAACAAAAGCAAAACAAGGATAATGGAATGTAGTCTAATTAAGTCGGGTGATGCTGAGGGAATTAGATTAGGAAATGAGGCACTTAAAGTAGTAAAGGAGTTTTGCTATTTGGGGAGCAAAATAACTGATGATGGTCGAAGTAGAGAGGATATAAAATGTAGGCTGGCAATGGCAAGGAAAGCGTTTCTGAAGAAGAGAAATTTGTTAACATCGAGTATAGATTTAAGTGTCAGGAAGTCATTTCTGAAAGTATTCGTATGGAGTGTAGCCATGTATGGAAGTGAAACATGGACGATAAATAGTTTGGACAAGAAGAGAATAGAAGCTTTCGAAATGTGGTGCTACAGAAGAATGCTGAAGATTAGATGGGTAGATCACATAACTAATGAGGAAGTATTGAATAGGATTGGGGAGAAGAGAAGTTTGTGGCACAACTTGACCAGAAGAAGGGATCGGTTGGTAGGACATGTTCTGAGGCATGAAGGGATCACCAATTTAGTATTGGAGGGCAGCGTGGAGGGTAAAAATCGTAGAGGGAGACCAAGAGATGAATACACTAAGCAGATTCAGAAGGATGTAGGTTGCAGTAGGTACTGGGAGATGAAGAAGCTTGCACAGGATAGAATAGCATGGAGAGCTGCATCAAACCAGTCTCAGGACTGAAGACCACAACAACAACAACAACAACAACATTCTTCTTCAAGTCTGAGGGTGTTTCACCTGTCTCACACATCTTGCACACCAGATGGAAGAGTTTTGTCATGGTTGGCTCTCCCAATGCTATCGGTAATTCTGTGGAATATCGTCAACCCCAGACGCCTTGTTTTGAGCTCTGTCAAATTCTCCTCACAGTATCGTATCTCCCATCTCCTCTTCACTTACATCCATTTCCCTTTCTATAACATTCCCTTTAAGTTCATCTCCCTAAAACAGAATTTAGAAAGAGAATGGATAAGCTGAAATTAGATATAGTGGGAATTAGAGAAGTGTGGTGGCTGGAACAACAGGGCATCTGATCAGGTGAGTACACTGTTATACAAAGAGACAGTCAAATGAAAATTACACAGATAGAAAAAAGTAAGTAAACTGCATACTACTTCAAAAGTATTATCATAAATTTCAATACATTTGTCCCACTGCTAGACATGATGGTCTGTGCCTTCACGGAAAAATGTTTGTGGATGTCTATAGAACCTCGAGTGTAGCCCATTGTGCACCTCTATGTCCAAAGCAAATTGAAGGCCATGAAATGTCCTCCTTCAGGGCACCAAAATATGGAAATCACATGCGGAAAGATCAGGTCTGTATGGAGGATGTGTAAGGGCTCTTCAGTGCAACTTCTGCAACATCTTAGCGATCCGAAAGCTTAGAAGTTTAGTAGTCTTTTCATTGTTTCTGTCTACGACTCAACGCCTCCACTAAGTTGTGAGCAGCAAGCTATCCTTTTCAAATTGTTGTTATTCCATCCTGGACTTCCCAATGTTTGGAATGTAATACTGATAGTGAATATATGAACTGTCTCAATGATAATACCTTCCCCATTTGATTGTTCTTTTATTTCCCTCATCTCCAGAAAGAAATGAAAGAACAGTCAAAGTGCTATCATTTATGCAATTCTAATGTCTGTGACTCTCAAAAATAGGAAAATTAATGTGCGAGCACTGGGAAAAATATTTAAAAGAGTTGTACAGTAATAAAAAATCACAAATAAAGGTGAAAGAACTGAGAAAACAACGAACAAAAATAATAATGAAGCCACTATCACCAAAGATGAACTTCAAAAAAACTCTGAGGAATCTGTGGAATAAAAAGGCGCTGGACTTAAGTGACATACCAGCATGACAGATCTGTAATCTTTATGCTGCACATAAATAAGTAATACTGGAGCTTACAGAACAACTAAAATCTAAATGTATAACAAAGAAATATCATTTTAAAGATTTTATAAAGGTTTTGACCTTAGTATCTGCTTTTAAGTTTTTGGGAAATTTGTTAGGAAAGAAAAACTTCCATGTGGAAGTACTTTCCTGGCACAGGGAAGCATTATTCACATCAAATAAAAGTTTCTGTTTTATTTGGTATAGTACTCATGCTCCTGAATATCACTTTTTCCAACATAATGTCCTTACACACTATATTTATTATGAAGAACATAAGAGTTTCCACAATTATGCACATGGCACAAGTGCAATATCAGGTATCTCAAAGAGTGGTTTACAACACTTTCCAGGTTTGCACTCAGATATAATTATGAAAGTCCTTTTTTGTGACTTGAATGTACTGATATCTGCTTTTGAATTTCCCAAAATGTGATCCCATGTTTAAGGTGAGAATGAAAGTAGACACGACAGGCACAATTTCCTGTTTTTACTGAGCTGGTCTTGCTAATTTTGCATCAGATATATTATATACTTATTTCTCTTTAAATTGCTTTGCAATCATAAAGCTAAGAATTTGGTTTGCTGCAGATAAATGGGATGCACATATTCTTGTTTAGAATTTGTGAAATCTTAATGAGATTTTTTTTTTAACTGTTTATTACAAGCTGATTATTCTGTGCCCAGCTACTAACTGTTTTGTCACAATGTTTTCCAATTGCTGTAAATATTTTCACAGAATTGTGGTGTCATCCACAAATTAGTTCTATGATCTTCAACAATCTCCTCCTGCATGGCTGTTTCTCCCTCCCTTCCTCCTCCCTATTTTTGTCATCATGAAAGAAGAAATAGCAAAAAACGTTCTTAGACGTATTATTGAGAGGTATGGTGTGAATCCTCTCTCTCTCTCTCTCTCTCTCTCTCTCTCTCTCTCTCTCTCTCTCTCTCTCCCACTTTCAAAATGACAACACATTCAGTTCTACACATGTGGAGGTACTAAATGAATGATAAGTTTATACATGGAAAGATGTTGTGTCACAGATAGGTACAAAAAAATATTGTAAAAAAAGTAAGCTTTCAGCCAAAAGCCTTTCTTCCAAATTAGGCCTCAGCAGCCAGAGAAAGTGGATTGTGTGTGTGTGTGTGTGTGTGTGTGTGTGTGTGTGTGTGTGGGTGGGTGTGTGTGTGGGTGGGTGCACGTGCGCGTGTATATTGTCTTTTGTTTAACAGTTTTTTTGTTGTAACTATCTGTGACTCAACAACTCCGCTGTTTGGCAAGTGGCAAGCTATCCTTTTCATATTACTGTCATTATTCCATCTGGGATTTTCCAGTGTTTGATTTTTCCACATGAAGTTTGTTATAAATAATCCACTTTAGTTCAAATGGATGTCACTTAATTCCAGTATGATGGACGTACAGAAATTATGGGCACAGTGTCAATGGACTATAAATCACACTCTGGAGAAACATGGGCCTAGTAAATGGATTACGGATGGAAAAGACCCACTGTGGTTTAATAACAAAATTCAGAAAATGCTGCGGTAAGAAAGACTGTTGCACTCTCAGTTCAAAAGAGAACCCGCAAATGATGATAGGCAAAAGTTAGTAGTGTCTCATGCAGCATAAAGTAACTACCACTATCAAACCTTAGCAAAATTCTTTGCCAGGAACCTGAGAAAATTCTGGCCCTACATACAATCACTGACTGGGTCGAAGGCTTCTATCCAGTCACTCACTGACAAGTTTGGTGGGGCATTAGAAGATATCAAAAAGAAAGCTCAAATTTTTAATTTGTGTTTAAGAAATCATTCACACAGGAGGAGCGTACAAGCATCTGATAATTGCACAGACTCCTGTATGGAGGACATAGTAATAGACATCCCTTGCGCAAAGAAGCAAATGAAAGAACTGAAAACAAATAAGTCACCAGGTCTGGATGGAATCCCAATTCAGTTTTAAAATCTATGATCTAGGCTCATTCTATAAGGTTTTGGGATTGTAGCCAGATTATGTCGACTTCTTTCCACAATACTTCAGCAGGCAACCATTCAGCCATCTTCAAGTGAGTGTCCACCACTGGAGATTGCTAGTTCACAGTGTTGGTTTTACAGCAAAAATTGGCACAAAGGTGCATGCACACTGGCAGCAGTCACAGGAGTACACCATTTCTAAATCCGCACCCTCTGCAAACACTGTCCCATCTGTGGCGCACAGGCACATGCGTAAAGGTGAAACTAAATTTCCGCCCTCTGTTGGAACGCACACTCACAGCACTGAAAACAAATGTCTGATGTTGCCTGATGTGTCTTTAACAATAAAATGTTCTCTCTCAGAAAAAATTAAAGAGATCACTGGGTCACAAGCCTTGTACAGTTGAAAACCGTTGTCATGATTTATAAGATATTGTGCTAGATGTATTTCCACAGATTCTTTAATTACTGAATTCCACAAGCATCTCAGTGGGGCCAAGATTTTTGTGGCGGAGTAATCCATAGAATGTCCATTGGTAATACAATGCTCAGCTATGGCTGACTTAATGGGCTGCGAAAGGTGAGTGTGGTTCTCACGTTCAATTCACCTTTCATGTTAATTTATTTATTGTTCGGCTAATTCAATCTATACAAGATGTAGCCTCTTTATGTTATTAAATATATTTTTAAGAGGTGTCTCCATGCATCTCTGTCCATTGCTGTCTTCTGCCAGTTGAAACCCGCAACTTTCCTGAGCTCCTTATCCCAGCGATCTGATGGTCTCCCTGGTGGTCTTCATTTTTCTCTAGGACTCCACTTTAAAACTGATTTTATCCACCTTCCATCCTTCGATCGTGCAGAATACATTTATCTGGGACAATTAATCGACACAAAAGGGAATTTGAAACCTGAAATTTTTCATCGAATTGAACTGGGTTGGAGGGCTTACAGAAGAAATGCAACAGTTTTCAAATCTAACATGCCAGTCTACTTAAAGAAGACAGTTCTTGATCAGTGTGTCCTACCGGTTTTAACGTATGGGTGTGAAACTTGGACTTGAAACGAATTTTTCAAAAGGAAACTTAGAACTGCTCAGAGAGCTATGGAAAGGTCATTTTTAGGTCTCACTAAGAAAGATCGCCAGAAACGTGGAGACATGAGCAATAACAGGAGTAAAAAATATTATATAATGGGTTAGGACTCTAAAATGGCAGTGGGCAGGACACATTGCATGAACCTTTCATGTACTCTGCGTATTGTTTGACCTATGTAAGCTTTGCCACACTGGCATGGAATTTTGTACATTGCAGTCTTCCACAGACCCAGATCGTTCTTTACCAAACCGAGAAGCGCATTAATCTTTGCCAGTGGCTGGAAGATTACTTTAACCTGATGTTTCCTTAGGATCCTGCCTACTTTAGACGAAAGGTTGAAGATTTATGGAAGGAACATCATGGACTTAAAAAGCTCCTTATCTCCTTGATGTTGTGGGTGGTCACGTTACTTCCCCCTTGGCACTGTACCTATCTGATGTGGAGAGTAACCATTATCTTTGAACACCGACTGTAGATGTTCTAGTTCCCATGTAAGGTTGTCTCCATCAAAAACAACATGAGCCCAGTGCACCCACATTCTAAGGATGCTGGTAGTTTGTAAAGGATGCTTGAAGTTAGAGGTCCACATGTGTGGGTGCACGGTAGACAGAATGCTCTAACGACCTGTCCACTTTCCTACTAACCAAGATGTCCAAAAATGGTAAGCAACCATCCTTCTCTATTTCCATCGGAAATTGGATCTTCTTGTAGATTGACTTAAGATGTTGCAACAAACGTGACAGCGTTTCTTCACCATGGGGCCACACAACGAAAATTTCAGCTACATATCAGCAGAAGACTTTCGGTTTAAGTTCTGAGAAATCAAGTGCCTTTTGCTCAAAGTCTTCCACAAAAAAGTTTGCTACCAGAGGGGGCAACATCACCAGCCTGCTCAAAATATTCATTGTTAAATGAAAAGTAGGTTCAGGAAAGGGCATGATGAAAAAGTGCTGTCATAACGGCCTTCAACTTACTGCTGATGAGTAAGGATGAGTCCATAAGGAAAGTGAGATGACATCAAAGCTCACTAGCAAGTCAGTTTCACTGAGTTGAAGTGACTTCAGTCTACTGATACAAGTCAGCAGAGTTGCGAACATGATGTGTGCACTTCCCCAAAAAGGTCTCAGTGGAGGGTCAGTAGCCAAAATATCGTGGCAAGAAGTCAAAATTATCCGGCTGCAAACCCCAAACCTCATAATATTCAGTATGCTGGGAAAACTTAAATAATTATAGTACTCTACAACACTGACCCCTTACTTTTAATGCCTTCCCCAATTCAAAGTCCCAACTGATTAAAAAAGGCACAGGTGACTCCTGTATATACACACATCAAAAAAAGTTCTGCATCACCCCGGTCCCCAGAACTCCTGAAGGTAGATGTTGACTGTGGATATTGTATCACAGACACAGTCCCTCTGACTGTTCAGAGATGTCACTAAAGCCATCCACAGAAGATATAAACAACCATGCATGAGCAGCGCCTATTAGACAGAGGGGGTCCGACAGCCGATCAGTTCCAGTCATTCCACTAGGAAGGAGGCACACGCCTCGTGTTGTCTGTAGTTCAACAATGCCTAGTTGGTCAACACCGCAGTTCGATTGCATCCGCATTGTTACTTTGCGCCAAGAAGGGCTCTCAACAAGCGAAGTGCTCAGGCATCTTGGAGTGAACAAAAAGCAATGTTGTTTGGACATGGAGGAGATACAGACATGCCTCGCTCAGGCTGCCCAAGGGCTGCTAGTGCAGTAGATGATCGCTATCTACGGATTATGGTTCAGAGGAACCCTGACAGCAACACCACCAAGTTGAGTAATGCTTTTCGTGCAGAGAAAGGCCGTCACGTTATGACTCAAACTGTGTGCAATAGGCTGCATGATGTGCAACTTCACTCCCGACGCCCATAGCGAGGTCCGTCTTTGCAACCACAACACCATGCAGCATGGTACAGATAGGTCCAACAACATGCCAAATGGACCGCTCAGGACTGGCATTACGTTCTCTTCACCGATAAGTGTAGCATATGCCTTCAACCAGACAATCGTCGGAGACGTGTTTGGAAGTAACCCGGTCGGGCTGCACACCTTACACACACAGTCCAGCAAGTGCAGCAAAGTGGAGGTTCCCTGCTGTTTTGGGGTGGCATTATGTGGGGCTGACATACGTTGCTGGTGGTCATGGAAGGTGCCCCCATCATGCACATCTTGTGAATGACTTCCTTCAGGATAACAACATAGTTCGAATAGAGTGGCCAGCATGCTCTCCAGACATGAACCCTATCGACCATGCCTGGGATAGACTGAAAAGGGCTGTTTATGGACGACATGACCCACCAACCACTCTGAGGGATCTACACCGAATCGCCATTGAGGAGTGGGACAATCTGGACCAACAGTGCCTTGATGAAGTTGTGGACAGTATGCCATGACGAATGCAGGCATGCATCAATGCAAGAGGACATGCTACTGGGTATTAGAGGTACCAGTGTGTACAGCAATCTGGACCACCAACTCTGAAGTTCTCGCTGTATGGTGGTACAACATGCAATGTGTGGTTTTCATGAACAATAAAAACGGCAGAAATTATGTTGATATCTATTCCAATTTTCGGTACAGGTTCTGGTACTCTTGGAACCGAGGTGACACCAAACTTTTTTTGATGTGTGTAAGAAGGGTAAACTAACAGACCCACAAAATTATAGACCACTGCCCTTAACATTGGTTTGCTGCAGAATTCTTGAACATGTTCTCAGAGTAAGTATAATACATTTCCTTGAGATGGAAAAGCTTTAGTCCACACAACAGCACAAATTTAAAAAGCATTACAAGAGCAAAACTCAGCTTGCTCTTTTCTCACACATATCCTGGGAATGATGGATGAGAGGCAACAAGCAGATTTAAAAATTCCTAGATTTCCAAAAAAGTGTTTGACACAGTACCCCACTGAAGGCTTAACAAAAATACAAGCATACAGAGTAGGTTTCCAGATATGCAAGTGACCCAAAGACTTCTTACATAATGGAACCCAGTATGTTGTCCTTGATGGAGAGTGCCCATCAGAGACAAAGGTATCGTCAGGAGTGCCCCAGAGAAGTGTGACAGGACCGCTGTTGTTCTCTATATACAAAAATGATCTGACTGACAGGGTGAGCAGCAATCTGCAGCAGTTATCTATTGATTCTGTGGTGTACGGGCAGGTGTCATCGTTGAGTGTGAGTAAGAGGATACAAGATGACTCAGACAAAATTTCTAGTTGGTGTGATGAATGGCATCTAGCTCTAAATGTAGAAAAATGCAGAGGAGTAGGAAAAACAGATCTGTAAAGTCACAGCATTAGTATTGTCCTGCTTGACTCAGTCACATCTTTCAAATATCTAGGTGTAACACTGCAAAGTATGAAATAGAACAAGTGTAAGGACTGTAGTAGGACAGACAAATGTTCGACTCTGGTTTATTGCGAGAATTTTAGGAACGTGTAGGTCATTTGTAAAGGAGACTGCATTCCTGGGTATTGATCTAGTGTTTGGGATCCCACCAGGTCGGATTAAATGAACACTGAAGCAATTCAGGCAAGGAGGAGGGGGAGATTAGTGTTTAACATCTCACTGACAACAAAATCATTAGAGGCAGAGCCAAAGCTCAGATTAGGGAAGGATGGAGAACGAAAGCAACCGTGCCCTTTCGAAGGCATTTATCTTAAGTGAATTGAGGAAATCATGGAAAACCTAAATCATTATGGCTGGGTGCAAGGTCTGAACCATCGTCCTCCCAAATGGAAATCCAATATGCCAGCCACTGTGCTACCCTGCTTGGTAAAGCAATTCAGATGCAAGCTGCTACATTTATTACCAGTAGGTTCGATAAACACACAAGTATTATAGAGACGCTATGGGAACACAAATGGGACTCCTGGAGGGAAAGTGATGTTCTTTTCAAGGAACACTGGTGAGAAAATTTATGGAACCAGAATTTGAAGCTGACTGCAGAATGATTCTACAGCTGCAAATGTACATTTCGTGTATGGACCACAAGACAGAATAAGAGATAATTAGGGCTCATATGGAGGCATAAAGAATCATTTTTCTCTCACTCTATTTGTGAATGGCACATGAAAGGAAATGACTAGCAGTAGTTCAAGGTACCTCTGCTATGCACCATACAGTGGCTTGTGGAATATGTATGTAGAAATAGATGTAGATGAAAAGGGACAATTATGTGCTTAGTTACAATACTATAAGGAAAAATCCCATTTATTACAGGTTCCCTTTAGCACAAAAAGCGTTGCACACTGCCGCCACCAAAATGTTTGATCACTTACCCAATGATAAATTAGAAAACAGACTGAAAGAGTTTCAGACTGATAACTCCAAAAGATTGTAGATGATAAGGGTGTAGCCATATGAATGTATAATGTGGATGTAAAATGACTCATCTCACATCATTAAACATCATCCATGGAACATGGAGCTACCAAATGAACTAAATTTGCCATGTACTAGCGTTGCTCTCCTCTTTTTGACATGACCAGTTGTATAAAGTGTTGTCATCACCCATTTCACAAGAATACTTCTACCTTTTCTAAATTTGATTCACAAGGGGAACAACTGACAAGATGAAGCTCTGAATCAGTACACAGGGCAGTCACAGACATAGAAAGTTGCAGTGCAGTGTCTGCAAAAGGCATTACATTTATGTTAAGAGTTCCAGTCTGACACACAGTTTTAACTTGTCACAAATATTTACTCACATACTTGATTCCCTTGAAGCTGCAAACGACGAATCCTTGCATTAAATGAATGAATGACTGCATGAAAGAGGCCAAGCATTACCTTATGCTACCTGATCTAAACCATGACTACCCTCCTTCCAATACAAATCACATTCCCCACAGCAACTCTCAATCCTCTCTAGCACTCCTAAAAGTGAACGTACAAAATATCTCCTGCCTTGCAGGATTAAAACGACCCATAATCACAAAAACCCCATCTTCAGAATGGGACTCACCAATACAGGCATACCACAGTGGTCAGTATTAGGTAAGCTCTTGTTCTTGCCATATACCAATAATCTCACACGAGTTATCCAAGAAGCAGAAATGGTTCTATTTGCTGATGATGCAAGAATTGCAGTCAAAGTTAATGAAGTGACTTCAGTACTTGAAAATGTAAACAGAAATTAACAATGGTTCTTTGCAACTGGACTGTAACTAAATTAGGTAAAATGATACAATACATATGATTGCACAAATTCTGACCTCACCATTAGAAATAACGCATGAGGGTAAATCAATAAGGGAAACAGAATATTCCAAATCCTTAGGTGTTTACACTGACAAGAACCTGAACTGCAAATTTTGCATATCAAAAGTTAACTTACTTTTCCTGTTTTCATTTGCTAATTTCTTGTAGCATCATATTCCAGGCTAAAATGTGACTGACAGAAAATGTGTTAGTTTTACAGAAGTGAGTAATAACGATTATATATGGTGTTCACTCTAGAATCCCCTATCAGAAGCTCTTTGAGCAGCTAAATATACTGGCAACAGCCTCACAATACATTTACTCTCTTTATTAAGTTTGTTGTCAACAATCAATCATAGTTTGGAAGCAACAATAACATTCATAAATGTAATACTATCAGAAGTAGCAATTTACACTGGCCATCACTCACCCTTAGTATGGTACAAAAAGGAATAAGGTGTCCAGCCATAAAGATATTTTACTGCCTACCCCCCATGACGTATGAATTTAACAGCTAATAAAATTAACTTCAAACACTGAAATCATACCTGTTTGCAACTCCTTTTACTCTATAGAAGAATTTCTGATCATGCAGTTGCATGTGTGTGTGTGTGTGTGTGTGTGTGTGTGTGTGTGTGTGTGTGTGTGTAACTAACATACTCTTATTATGAAGTGATCTGGCTGCTTGGAAATGGTAAGAGGACAAGATGTCAACAAACCTGTATCATTCTATCAATTGAAATCGGTGTCTCGTGTGTACGACATCTGACACCGAAACTGCCTCTCATTTCGTCCTCAGCTGCCTCCTTCAAAACCATATGTGGAAGAATAGATCGAAGGCAACCCAAAACACCAAGTATAGTGGGCACTGGTTGCATCTCACGCACAGGCACCAAACAATCTTGAAAAAGTAAAATTACCATTCTTAGTGAAAGTAACTACTAAACATAAATTGTACAAACAATAAAACTGTTTTCCATTGAGCTAGTAAAATACTTTAGCATAAATAATGGACAATAAAATGAGTAAGTTACATTGTGCTGTTGCCTCTATTTCAATGTAAATGAGGAGAGATTACAATAAACACATTTTACAGTATATCCTCAATCACACATTACTTTTCACTCCTGCCACTCTCTCTACCTATAGTATAAATAACAGTATCCAAAAAGAAAACTGTATTGTGTTCAAATGTATGTGAAATCTTATGGGACTTAACTGCTAAGGTCATCAGTCCCTAACCCTAAGCTTACACGCTACTTAACCTAAATTATCCTAAGGACAAACCCAAACCCACACACACACACACACACACACACACACACACACACCTGCCCGAGAGAGGACTCGAACCTCCGCCGAAATCAGCTGCACAGTTCATGACTGCAGCGCCTTAGACCACTCGGCTAATCCCGTGCAGCAAAACTGTATTAATACTTGCAAAAGTCAGGATAGTGATATCATTATTTTTTCTATATATGCCTATCGGTAGCATGAAATATTTTGCCTCCTGAAAATAAGTATTGGCCAGCATTGCTGTCACACAATCTAAATAACAAAATTTAAAAAATCAAATCTTAAAAATATAATAATATACCAGTAATTAGACAGATAAAACATCTACTCACTGGCAAGGGAAAAAAACATATAGAAGTTAAAGAAATGTGCAAGTTTTCGGAACCAGTGGCTACTACTACTGGCAGAAGCATTGAAGGGGAAGCAAGAGTGATAAGGAAAAGGACTGGTTATGTTAACGAAATGGGGAGAGTTATGGAAAAGATGCCCAGAACCCCAGGTCAGGGGAGACTTACAAGATGGGATGAGAAGCAAAGACTGACTGTTGGGGACTCCATCGGATGGGATTTGAAAACCTATACGCCTTAAAAGCGTCAGATAGCATTATAAGTAACACAGAGATTACTGAAAAAAGTTCACGAAAGGAAAGGTTAAGACCGAAGAAATTAACGTAAATTACAGGGCAGTGAGGGATGCGGGTTGGGGGGTGAGAATCCAGATAGCACATGTAGTAAAATAGCCACCGACGTCACGACTGTCATGCCATTCATCCTAACTGATAACTTGGTGGCAGTCATATTGCCAATGCAGAAGCCCAAACAGTGTTTACATAAAACAGCTGGTACAAAACCGTGCCATTTCACAGGTGGCACTCCATTTGATAGTGTATTTTTGTCAGTTACAGGTCTGTGATATAGGTGGTTGTAAGACAGTGTATAGGGCAAGTCTTACAGCAGGGACAGTCATAGGTTAGGAGTCACAGGGTAGGGAAAGAGATGCATAGGCTCTGACCTGTATATTGCAGAAATTGGGAGAAGCTGAGGGCAAAAAAGTTATTCTAGGTGTGAAGAGCAAAATGTCAGTCAGATTGGATTAATTTCAGGGCATGATTTTTAGGAAGTCATAGTCTTGTCGAAGTAGCTGATTAATACATTCAAGACCAAGATAATACTGAGTTGCGCGAAGTGTGCTACGAAACTGTTTTTGGAGGGATCACCAGAACCAGGACTGGATGGGATGGGATGGGATGGGAAATCTGCTTTTGAACTAATCTGGTGAGGTTATTACGCTCAGTGAAGGCTGAGGTGAGAATGGTGGTGTATTGCTGTAAAGAGTCTGCATCTGAACAAATATGTTTGTGTCGAATGCCAAGGCTATATGGGAGGCAACATTTGACATGGAGGGGATGGCAAATGGTAAAATGTGGGTACTGTTGCTTGCTAGTGGGTTTAATGTGGGTAGCTGACCTTCAGCGAAGACGAAATCAACGTCAAAGAAAGTGGCATCGGATTCAGAGTAGGACCACAGGAAATTTAATTGGAAGAATGTATTTAGAGATACGAAAAATTTTAACAGGTCAGTGTCTCCATGAGTCCATATGGCAGAGATGTCATCAATACATCTAAACCAAACCAGGGGCTGAAGGCTAACGGATCCCTGGAAAGCCCCCTACAAGCTACCCACAAGAAAGTTGGCATAGGAAGGAGCCATCGTGGTTCTGATGTCTTCCCCTCAAAAAGGCAAGTATAAAGTTGACTAAGGTGAACAGGATAAGTGCAGGGAGTGGGACAGGCATGTGTATCTGCCTTAGTTGATCAAAACCTGCAATCTATACTACAAAGACTCCCACCCTCTCCCCCCATATTAAAAACACCAACCATTTCATAAATTGTCTGAAACCTGTGCACATCCCACTTCCAACACATCCCTGGTTTGTCACCACTGATGCCAACAGTTCCCATGTACATCATCTGTCTGCTACTCAGCATTACCTCAACCAGCACCCACCAGATTCCAGCCTACGACATCCCTCCTGCTCACCTGAATCAACTCTACACTTACAAACCATTACTTTACCTTTAAGGGACAGACATTCAAACAGATCAAGTCACAAAGAGGGCACTGTCCTGTCATACATAAGCCTTCAGCCCCTGGTTTGGTTTACATGTATTGATGACACCTTTGCCATATGGACTCATGGTGACGCTGACCTGTTGAAACTCCTGGAATCTCTAAATACATTCTCCCAATCAAATTTCACATGGTCCTATTCCAAATCCCATGCCACTTTATTTGACACTGACTCATCCTCACTGAACATCACCTACACACTTCTGTTCATGTTAAACCAACTAGCAAACAACAGTATCTACATTTTGACAGTTGCCATCCTTTCCTTTCCTTGGTTAACACCTTTGCCATGGACTCATGGTGACATACAGCCTTGGCATTCGGGCAAAAGTACTTGTTCAAATGCAGACACTTCAAGAGAATACACCACAATTCCCATCTCAGCCTTCATTGGATTTAATTACTGCACCAACCTAGGTCAAAAGCAGATTTCTCAGCCCATCACACCTAATCCCGATATTACCGATCCCTTCAAAAAACAACTTAACTGTACACCTCTTGTTACTCAATATTAACCTAGTCTCAAATGTATTAATCAGCTACTTCGACAACACTCTCACTTCCTAAAATCATGCCCCAAAATTACGTCCATTCTGTCTGACACTTTGCCCATCACTCCTAGGATAGCTTTTTGCCGCCCCCCCCCCTCCCCCCCTTCCCCTGTATCTGCAATATTCTGGTCAGACCCTATGCTCCTTCTCCAACCATTTCCCTACCATTTGACTCCTACCTTGTGACATTCCTGATATAAGACATGCCCTATGCACCCTCACACCACCACCTATATCAGCCCTCTAACCGACCGCCCCCCCCCCCCCCCCCACCCAAAAAAAAAAAAAAAAAAAAATTACACACACACACACACACACACACACACACACACACACACACACACACACACACTCTTACTATCAATCGGAGAACCACCTATCGAACGACACAATTTGTGTACCAGCTGTTATGTAAACACCATTTAGCCTTCAGCATTGGTATGACTACCACCAGTTAGGATGAATAGGCATAGACACAGTGTTTATACTGCCACACAAAACAACATGACGGTCATGGCCTTGGTGCTTGTTTTACCACACATGCTATATGGATTTTCATCCTCCTCCTTCCTCTGCTCTGAAACACCAGTCTCTCTGAACTACACGTTGAGAACTGGCATAACAACACGTACTTGGTCCTCGCCCCCCACCCGATCTTAATTTACATTAATTCCTTCAGTTTCAACCTTTCGTTTCTGTAACTATTTCTTTCTTCACTCCTTATTCATTTTCTATACCTGTTATATTCTGGCCTGTATAACCCCCCCACTTCACATGTCTACCACGTATAATGCCTTTAGGTTTCTGCTCTTATTAACTCTTGCATGCTGTTACTTTTCCATAACCCTCCCAATTTCCTAAACCTCTTCTTTCCCCTTCAAACCTTCTGCCAGAAGAAGCAGCCACTGGCTTGCAAAGCTTGCACATTTTGTTGACTTTTATGTGTGTTTTCTCCTGCTGCCACATGATAAATAGATCTTTTATTGATCCAATTATTTTATAATCTAAATAATAAGTCATTACAGCAAGTGACCAGCAAGAAAATATGTTCTGTGCCTTATTTGAGTGATAATCAAGGCTTGATGACAAGAAACATATGATCATTTAGTTCTAATAGCACAAGTATTGCTCCACTTTTTTAAAAATTTTGATTGGTGATGTCACTACTCATTGGTACTGAAAAACACACACACACTTAATGTACCTTGAACAAAATAAAATGTTGCAGTCTATTGTCATGTCACTCCAGAAACACAATGTTTGTTTCTACAAACAAACATTCATACAATTGCTAGCAATGTTCAAGCATTGTATACGCATTTACTTGTACCCTTTGAGATACCAATCACATATCCGTGTCAATTTGAAAAAAAGATACATATGAAACAGCTACATGTGAAGCAAATTAACCATCCAATAAATTAGCGCTGAAAGGAAACTACACAGAATGATACAAAGGAACAAAGATATTAAGCAATATACATACATTAAATGTTAAGTGACTCATAGTGATAAGAGACTTCAGGATGAAAGCTGAAATCAGGAATGACTAAGTCAGAGACGACAGGTACCACACCCGTACCAGAAAACACTGTATGGAAGAAAATTAAAAACAAAGAATGTGTTATGAGGGAACTGCAAGATCCTGAAGCAAATGTTACATGACACGTACCAGGAGAACTGTGTGTGAGAAAATCAAGGGTACGGTGGTAAAAATTGAAAGAAGTTGTTCTAACGTAAACCTGGCTAGTCTAAAGCAGCAGTCATACAACTTATTTCCACATTTTATAATTCTTATCTACGACCACAGTTACACTATAAAAATACATAAAATTTTCTGCTTATACAATTCATGACAGTTGATGCTTAAAGGAATCGTTCCCAAGACTAATTACAGTATGTCATCTTCTTTGTGTATTTAAGCTAATCTTACATTTTAACAAAATATGTTCCCATTTCCATTTTTATTATATCTTCACATACCTTCAAAATTAGTTTTATTTTGAAATCCTTACTACTGGCTTCTGTTAAACAAAATTATGTAAATCTTAGCATCATTATTATGTTCCCAATAACATGTTGTTTGTAAAAATTGACATTCTGTCTGTAGGGACCACAATTGACTTACACTCTTTTTCTCTCTTATTGATAGAATCACAAGAACCTCTCAGTATGGAACTGTCTTCAGTCACACCTGATCATCGTCAGACATTACCAGAAAGATAAATATGGAAAATCATAACAAAATATAGCATACTAGTACACTGACACACACAAAATCTCACTTGCCATACTTTTAAAATGTAGCAGAGGTTTGGGGGCACGGCTTCCTCGGAGTACAGCTCTTAATGGTGTCCCAAAGGCTCTAGTGTTCAGCCTAAGGGTGTCCCATTCTGCACACAATTTTCGACCTCCACTGCTTACTTCAAATGGGAATGATGAGAATTGCTGTGACTTCACTATCAAATTCCTGTCTCTGGATATCTCTAATATGGTTAATTGCATCATTAATTGACATTTAGTATTATTGTTCTGATAGTGTTTTAGAAGGCTTTCTGTTTCTGCCATTGGCTATTCTATCCACCGTCAGAACAAGTTTTAAATGTCTTGCCTGAGTGCACTAGAGTACGATATCATCACATAGCGAGAGTTCCATGAGTAATTAGAGGAAAAAGTGCGCGAAATAAATAACATGAGTGAAATATGTTCGGTTACTTTGCTGACTACCGGTAACATACATTACTAAGAGGTTTCTGTTTGTGAGTGTGTTATGCATGTGCTTAGTGAATTTTATGTTCCTGTGAATAACAGCAGCAAACCACGAGTTTGAAAACAACACAATACAAGTTCAGTTTGCAATTTATCAGGTAAAATTTTGGAACACATAGTTACGATGAAATTGAAGGAACTTGGTGCACAATATCCAACGTAAACATGAATCAAGAACAAAAAGCGTAAATCCATGCAAGAGTATACACACAACCTTGACAGAACAACATACAATGCAACTGAGTGGTTGTGTGCACTATATCGCGTAAAACACACATTTTTGTAATACACAAGTACAAATATGACAAACGTGGTGTGTAAATTACCATGGCAGTTGCTCATGTCAGCCAATCACAGCACAGGATTTGAGACAACACGGAAACTTCACTGTTTCGTCACACAAACTCAAACACCACAGATAGAGCACACAAAAGAGTAAAATTTGAAGTTGAGAAATGAAAACACCAAAAACATTAGGCATATAGCGAAACTAACATACAACGTATTAAAGATCTCTCTGAAACATGTATTTTTAGGTTGGTTGGTTGGTTTGGGGAAGGAGACCAGACAGCGTGGTCATCGGTCTCATCGGAATAGGGAAGGATGGGGAAGGAAGTCGGCCGTGCCCTTTCAGAGGAACCATCCCGGCATTTGCCTGGAGTGATTTAGGGAAATCACGGAAAACCTAAATCAGGATGGCCGGACGCGGGATTGAACCGTCGTCCTTCCGAATGCGAGTCCAGTGTCTAACCACTGCGCTATGTCTTTTTAGTACAATTTGTTGTGGTAAACTGTTAGGAAATGTGACGCTGGGGAATAAATATGCTACACAGAGTGATCTCTAGCACAGGCGAAGACCAAGGTTAGTTCTGATTGGTAAATGTCGCTGCCCTCCCCATTATGGGAACCATGAGCCACACCTGGATCTGGAGGCCTTCTACACTTTAATCAAGGGAGATGAATCACCAGTTGTGATCAATTTGTTGCTACCTAGTCACCAATTTGCACATTGCTCACCTGTACAAGAGCGGTTCGGTCATGCACTGTTGCTTTAAGCCCCTATAGAAGCATGAATCTATGATGAGGCACATTAATGTAGCATAGACAAATCAGGGAATTAAACAAATATATTAATAAATGCAGTCAGAATACTAGAGGAAAAGCATTTAGGATGCATCCCACTGTACCAGTCATTAGGGTTTCTTCCTGTTCCATTCACATGTGGAGCACAACGAGAATGATTGTTTGAATGCCTCTGTGTGTGGAGTAATTATTCTAATGCTATCCTCACGATCCCTGTGTGAGCAATAGGTAGGGGGTTGTAGTACATTTCTAGAGTAATCATTCAAGGTCGGTTCTTCAAACTTTGTTAATAGACTTTCTCAGGATGGTTTATATCTATCTTCAAGAGTCTTCCAGTTCAGTTCCTTCAGTATCATTGTGATACTCTTCCATGCATTAAACAAACCTGTGACCATTCGTGCTGCCCTTATCTGTATAGGTTTAATACCCCATGTTTGTCCTATCTGGTACGGGTCCCATAGACTTGAGCAATATTCCAGGATGGGTCACACAAGTGATTTGTAAGCAATCTCCTTTGTAGACTGACTGCACTTCCCTAGTATTCTATCAATAAACTGAAGTATACCACCTGCTTCACCCACAACTGAACCTATGTAATCATTGCATTTCATATCCCTAAAAGTGTTACATCCATGTATTTGTATGAGCTGGAGACAATTCCAACAATGACTCACTGATGTTATAGTCATAAGATATTATGCATTTTTGTTTTTGAAGTACAAAATTTTACATTTCTGAACATTTAGAGCGAGTTGCCAATCAAGATCTGACTGAATATTTATGCAGCTTCTTTTAGATAGTACTTCATTACAGATAATGGCATCATCTGCAAAAAGCCTGATTTTACTTTAATATTCCCTGCAAAGTCATTAATATACAATATGAACAGCGAGGGTCCCAACACACTACCCTGGGACACACCTGAAGTTACTTCTACATCTGATGACTCTCCATCCATGATAATGTGCTGTGTCCTCACCACCAAAAAGTCCTCAATCCAGTCACAAATTTCACTTGATACCCCATATGATCATACTTTTGACAACAAACATCGGTGTGGTACTGAGTCAAATGCTTTTTGGAAATCAAGAAATACTGCATCTACCTGGTTGCCGTGATCGAAAGCTTTCAGAAAGGCTGTGTTGCAGACAGGCACAGTGAAAAGAGTGTCACACTTTGTGCTTTTGGCCAAGGTCTTCTTAAGGGAAAAAACACCACATATGTGCACACTTGCGCGCACACGGACACACACACACACACACACACACACACACACACACACACACACACACACACACACACACACAAACAAAAAATCCCTACTCGACACTGTTGATGCCACTTCTCTACACAATGACATTCCTCATGCCCATGCCCCTTCAGACTCCAAATCCATTACCTCATTCTTCATATATCTCTCTAATGTTATCTTAACATACAACTACTTCTTCTTTGACGGGAAGGTACACACACACACAAAAATGTGGCAGTCATGGGTACCCACGTGGCAGCCTCCTATGCCAACCTGTTTATGGACCATCTAGAGGAAATTTTACCTGGTCTCCCAAACTGCCGCTCTGGTTCACGTTCATTGATGATATCTTTATGATCTGGAGTCAGGGCCAAGGCACACTATCCTCATTCCTTCACAACCTCAACACCATCTATCCCAACCCCTTCACCTGACTCTTCTCAGCTCAGCATGCCACCATTCTGGACACTGACCACCTCATCTCTGATCACTGCATCCACACCTCTGCCCACATTAAACCTACTAAACACCAACAGTACCTGCATTTCAACAGCTGTCACTGCTTCACACCAAAAAATCCCTCTCATACAGTCTGGCCACACGAGGACAGTGTATCTGCAGTGACTAGACCTTCCTTGCCCTGTAGGCTGTAGGTCTAACAAAGGCCTTCACAGACAGTACTATCTCTCAGAGCTAGTACACAAACAGATTTCCTGTGCCATATCACCACACACTCTTTAATTCTCCCACCACCCTCACGAATCAGCTACAAAGGAGTACCCCCGTTATCACCAAGTAACACCCTGGACTGGAGTAGCTGAAGCACATTTTACTTCAAGACTTTGATTATCTGTCATCATGCCCTGAAAAGACGGACATACAACCCAAACCCCAAGATCCTTCCCATCCATCCTAAAGTTGTGTTCTGTCCCCCACCCAACTTCCGTAATATCCTAGTCCATCTCTATGCCACTTCCAATCCCAACCCCTTGCCATGGGGATCATAGCCCTGTGGAAAATGCAGGTGGAGGACCTGTCCAGTCCACCCACCCAGCATTTCCTATTCTAGTCCCGTTACAGGCTTATCCTACCTCATCAGATGCTGTGCCATCTGTGAAAGCAGCCATGTCGTATACCAGCTCTGCTGCACTCATTGCACTACCACTCTATCAGGATGAATGGCCACTGCCGAACTGAGGCCAACAGCAAAGGGTATCATCCAGTGGCACACCATGCAACTCAACATAATATGCCTGATTTCAATGGCTGCTTCACAACCTGGGAAACCTGACTCTGCCCCTCCAACACCAGCTTTTCTGAATTGTGAAGATGGGAGGTTTCCTTACAACACATTCTCTGTTTCTGAAATTATTCAGCACTCAACCTACAGTAAACTACTGCCCCCATACCCTCCACCCAGCAGCTTCCACCCCCTCTGTCCTATCACCTCCTCCCAACTCACATCCCATCACCCTCATTGTGCACTGCTCTCTGCCGAAGCACCCACTGGTCTTTTTCCTCCTCTCTGCTCCTCTCCTTTCCTGCTGCCCATGCCTCCCACTCCCCTCCCCCACAGCTTCCTGACACTGTACTTGGCAGCCTTGTGCTGCCACCTGCTGACTCCTCTCACACCCTCACTACCCTGCTACCCTTTCCCCTTCACCACTCCACTCCAGATTCCTGCTTCTCCTTGACACAATACTGTTGCATTCTAGTGGGAGAGGACTGAGATAATGGTCATGTGTGCATAAGGTGTGCTTGCTTGTGTGAATGTATGTGCTTTCCTTTCCCTTTCTGAAGAAGGCTTTGGCCAAAAGCTCAATGTGTAACAGTCTTTGCACTGTGTTTGTCTGGAACTCAAAGTGCCGTTTTCACAGTGAGTAGTAATCTACCTTATTCATAATATTGTTGATATTCCAGCCTTGAATTCCATTGTTTAAATATATATGACATACACTTTTAGTTGATTTGCTGTCTGATATTGGATTGTGCAATTTTATACACAGCTAAATAACTACCTTTAATTAAATATTTTACACCACAAACAGAACTGCTGCAACCTGATCAAATAAATGACTATTTAGCTTGACACTGCAGTCCTATGTTGTTCAAATCACAATCTTACAAACATTATGTTACCAAAAACTGTTAATAAAACACATATTGATGATGTAATAATTCGAAAAGATGATGGAATAATGGAAAAATCGCTCACACAGATGTTAATGCTATAGCTGACATTAATCACTACCCAAGTCTGTATCTCATATCTACTAGTATATTATGTGTTTGCGTCACTTTTTATTGATTTTATAAACAATTTCTGTGAGGCTACTCAAACTTGGAAAAAAATTCTCTGAGAACTCCAGGTATGAAGAGAAAGATGGTGTCAAGAAGTTCCTGATAAATTAATGGTGAGTGGCTGAGGGGGGCGGGGGGGAGGGGGAGGGGGGAAGGGGCGGGGGGCAGGGGGCAGGGGGGATGGGGGGATGGGCAGCATACCACAATAATGACTTTTCTTTCCTCTCAACTGAGCTATATACCAGCCATAAGCACTAGCTTAACCACAGCTTTTAAAAACTGATAATTTATATATAATTAACACACTTTGAGATATTAAGTATTTCAAAATTTGTGATTTTAAAACTCAATAAAATTCAATTTCAATGGTAGGTTAAAATTGCACAATTCCCTGAGATATCCCTGATTGTTCCAAGTTAAATGTAATTTCCTGAGAATTCCAGGTATTCCAGAAGAATTTTTAATATAACTGTTAATAACTTCAATAATAAAGGCTTTACACAAACGGTAAAAATGTTAGTGAGCTGGTCTCACTAATCTGAGTTCGACACTGTTTTCAGATTTTTCATACCATGACTGGAAATCATTTTTGTGTTTGCAGTGAATATTCTACTTGCAAGTTTCAACAGGGTCAGTTTCTGGCCACATTGCTTTACTTTCTTGTGCTCACAATGGCACATCCTCCCTGCTGCTACCACATTTTCTACATCGGTAAGACACTGTGGCTAGTCAGGAGGCTTTCCCAACACCACACACGGCTTGCTGTCCTAACTTGGACACACTGGCTAGCACCCCATCACTTACCTGACCCGGCCCCCCACACAGCAACTTGCCAGCTATCTACAGCTCATCCCAACATTCTGTTTCTGAATAAAACTGCATAATGAACTCACTGCTCATAACGTCACAATGCTGTGTACTCCTCCCTGTCTCCGACTCTGATGTATTGAACTCATACGTAACCAATGTAAATTCTCGAACAATTCTTACCCTAACTCTTTTGAAAAATGATAAACCACGGAGAAACAATCAGAAATGAATAAATTCACTTCACACACAGCTTATAAGAATACAAAAATTAAATATACAGAACAATCCAACATTTTTCCAGGTGAAAAATCAGTATTTGGTGAAGCCTCCACACACTGCTGTAGGATTCTGTGCATGCCATGACATCAAATCATACAGTCTATAAAATCACAAGCTAAATGTTGCCAGTGAAATTCCAGATACAGTCAACAGATGATGTCAATGAATGAGTTAGCTAGGACAGTTCAAATGGCTCTGAGCACTATGGTACTTAACTGCTGAGGTTATCAGTCCCCTAGAACTTAGAACTATTTAAACCTAACTAACCTAAGAACATCACACACATCCATGCCCGAAGCAGGATTCGAACCTGCGGCTGTAGCGGTCGCGCAGTTCCAGACTGTAGCGCCTAGAACTGCTCGGCCACTCCGGCCGGCAGTTGACTAGGAAAGATGAAGTACCTGCTTTGCAGGGAATAAGTAATGAGCCTTTGATGTAACACTGCTCTGTTTGAAAATTGCTCTATAACTAGAGTGACAGAGGAATCTCTATAGTAACCAACTGCAATCTGGATATGCGTACCAAAAACACCTCAGACTATCATTCCATCACAACACTGAATAAAGTACTGTGGAGCACAGACTCTTCTACAATGGCTGAATTGAAAATTGGCCCCAGCTGCAGGTTTACATAAATGCAAGTCCTTCTGCAGCATTCAATAAGCATCTGTAAATGAAACAAGGAGGACAGTGCTTCTGGTACACAACTTTTCTGCCACACTATTCAGCAGCTTGCAGCACACAGACCCAGATGTACAAACAAAAGTTCTGTATCTGACACAGTTTTCACGGTTTTAAAAACTACTATTACAATATGAAGCAATACCAGCTTTACTTTTCCTGATATATAGAACGGCATGCTGAAAAGTAACGCATCCAAATTTTTTATGTGAAAGCTCTTAAAGCTTATTAAATAAAACGAATGTCATTAACATTCTACATCTTTATTCTTCATGTTTACAAATTTGTAGCCTTCTGTCACAAGAGGGCTCCAACATGTAGTGTATAACGTGGTAATGAGTAACGTAACTATTACAGTGCATGAGAAACAGCATGCTGTAATAGAGTTTCAAATTCGAAGAGTTCATCCACACATGAAGCACGCTCTTTTTTAGCAAGAGAATGCCAGACCACACACGAGTGCTGTGAACTCTGCAGCAATCCTATGCCTTGTGTTCACTGTCATTGATCATTCTCCATACAGTTCCACTTGGCCCCATCCAATTTTCATCTGTTTCAAAAACTTAAAGAAAATGTTCCAGGACTTCACTTTGATAGTGATGAAGCAGTGTAAGGAGAGAGAGGTTGTGGCTCCATAACCAAAGTCAAACACTATAGTCACTGTATTAACAAACTGATCTCTAATTGGGAGAAGTGTGTTCACTAACACAGCTTATGTCTGAGGTAGATCTACATAACATTGCCACATCACTTAAAGTATGCTGATACTTCTCTCTTAGTTGAAGATCAGGATTTGGAAAAAATTCCCAAATCTGTGATCAGTACCCTCAGTACCCTAGAAACTTGGTTTCAGCTAAATGGGTTGAATCTAAACATATCTAAGACTCATGTGATGCAGTTCAAAATCAAACAGTCAAAATGTGAGCAGATTAAGATTGTACACAACAACCAAGGTATAGAAGAAGTTGACTCAGTGAAATTCTTAGGTTTAAGTGTAGATAAAAATTTGAGCTGGCAGGCATGCATTGGATACCTAGCTAACAAACTGAGCAGCTTTGCATTTGCAATGCAAATACACTACTGGCCATTACAATTGCTACACCAAGAAGAAATGCAGATGATAAACGGGTATTCATTGGACAAATATATTATACTAGAACTGACATGATTACATTTTCACACAATTTGGGTGCATAGATCCTGAGAAATCAGTACCCAGAACAACCGTCTCTGGCCGTAATAGCAGCCTTGATACACCTGCACATTAAGTCAAACAGAGCATGGATGGCGTGTACAGGTACAGCTGCCCACGCAGCTTCAACACGATACTACAGTTCATCAAGAGTAGTGACTGGTGTATTGTGACGAGCCAGTTGCTCGGACACCATTGACCAGATGTTTTCAATTGGTGAGAGATCTGGAGAATGTGCTGGCCAGGCCAGCAGTCGAACATTTTCTGTATCCAGAAAGGCCCGTACAGGACCTGCAACATGCAGTCGTGCATTATCCTGCCGAAATGTAGGGTTTCTCAGGGATCGAAAGAAGGGTAGAGCCATGGGTCGTAACACATCTGAAATGTAATGTCCACTGCTCAAAGTGCCGTCAATGCGAACAAGAGGTGACCGAGATGTGTAACCAATGGCACCCCATACCATCACGCCAGGTGATACGTCAGTATGGTGGTGACAAATACATGCCTCCAATGTGCGTTCACAGCGATGTCGCTGAACACGGATGCGACCATCATGATGCTGTAAACAGAATCTGGATTCATCTGAAAAAATGACGTTTTGCCATTCGCGCACCCAGGTTCGTCATTGAGTACACCATCGCAGGCACTCCTGTCTGTGATGCAGCATCAAGGGTAACCACAGCTACGGTCTCCGAGCTGATAGTCCATGCTGCTGCAAACGTCGTCGACCTGTTCGTGCAGATGGTTGTTGTCTTGCAAACGTCCCCATCTGTTGACTCAGGGATCGAGACATGGCTGCACGATCCGTTACAGCCATACGGATAAGATGCCTGTCATCTCGACTGCTAGTGATACAAGGCGAGCAGCAATGTCTTGATACGATAAACCACAATGGCGATAGGCTACAATCCGACCTTTATCAAAGTCGGAAACATGATCGTACGCATTTCTCCTCCTTACACGAGGCATCACAACAATGTTTCACCAGGCAACGCCGGTCAACTGCTGTTTGTGTATGAGAAATTGGGTGGATACTTTCCTCATGTCAGCACGTTGTAGGTGTCACCACTGGCGCCAACCTCGTGTGAATGCTCTGAAAAGCTAATCATTTGCATATCACAGCATCTTCTTCCTGTCTGTTAAATTTCGCGTCTGTTGCACGTCATCTTCGTGGTGTAGCAATTTTGATGGCCAGTAGTGTATTATCGACTTCAACTGACATGGACACACGAAACGCAGCATATACAAGCTACTTTGAATCCATTATTAGGTATGGTATTGTTTTTTGGGGTAACTTGACAAACATAGTGTGGGTACTAAAAATACAGAAAAAAATCATACAAAATATGTGCACTGCAAATCACAAAGAACCATGTCAACCACTATTCAGAAAACTTAAAATATTAACTCTGCCATCCTTATACATATATGAGATTATTACTTTTTGTACGCCAGACATGAATTATTTGAGAGAAACCATGTTGTCCATTCACATGATACTAAACACAAAGAAAATTTCATGCTCCCCACCCACCGCCTCAGACTGTATGCCCAGGGACCTCAATATATGGGAATGAAAATTTGTAATAAATTAAAACGGAACAAGTTGATGCAGATGAATTTAGGTTCACTTAAAAGAAAGCTATATGAAATGTGTTTTATTCATCTCAAACGCACACAATTTCAGAACATATGTCTGATGTACAGGAGACATGTCAAGGTTACAATTTGATTATTTAATATTTTGTCACACTTACAATAATACTTTGTGGAGCATTTACTTACTTGCAATTAGTCAAACTTACAGAATTTACATCTACTATAACTATCATAAATTTTTATTCCATTTTAGGGATCCAGCTAAAAGTATCACTTTGTCCTTCATGAAATCTTCCACAGAGTAGTAGCATCATTCAATTAGAAAATCATGTAACTTGCTTTTTAAAATATTTATCTTCATATTCATTATGCCACACCCTTTTATTGTGTTGTGGATTTTCATAGCTATATACTGAGGAGTCTGAGCACACATTTTTAAGCGATGAGAGGTGAGCATAAAGTTGTCTTTATGTCTTGGGTCATATGAGTGTTCAAAATTATTTTTTTTTCCAATAGATCAGCTCTGCTGCGTAGGAAAAGAACCACCTCAAAATGTATAAAGAGGGGACAGTTAATATTTTTAGGTCTTTAAATAATGGTCGACATGATGCCCTCGCCTGTGCAGAGCAAATGTTACGAATGATTCTTTTTTGCAACTTTAAAATTTGTGTAACATTTCCCGAGTTCCCCCAAAAAAATTATTCCATATCGAATAGCCGATTCAAAGTAGCTATAATATGCTATTTTCCTGGTGGCCACCTCAGTGGTGCAGTCTAAAATTTCCATTGCAAATGCAAGTCTGTTTAATTTATTTGCTGGATATTCTATATGAGAATTCCAACTCAAAGTTCTCTCCAAGTTTATTCCCAGGAACTTGACTGAGTCAAGTTCTTCCATTTTTTGATTGTTGTGAGTGACACAGATTTCTTCAGTTTTTGAATGTTTGGTTTTAAAATTCATCAGGTGGGTTTTTGAAGTGTTTCCCCTTAAGCCATTTTGACTGAACCATGTTTCCAGGTTACTTAACGTGTTCATGATACTCTGTGGTATACTGTCAGAATTTTCATTTTCAATTAGGGCAGAAGTATCATCTGCAAACAAAGTTAAATGAGTATTTACATTGAGAGGCAAGAGATTTGCATAGAACGGGAAAAAAATGAGTCCAAGGACTGAGCCTTGAGGAACACCCTGTGTCACAGTTTTCCACTCGGAGAAGTGATCTCCTCCATTTGATGTGATTACTACCCTTTGTTTTCTCTCCAAGACATATGCTTCAAACCATTTCAATACAACACCCCTTATTCCATACCTGTTGAGTTTGAAAAGCATCAGTGCATGGTTTACAGAGTCAAATGCTTTTGTAAGATCACAGAATATTCCTGTGACCTTAGCTTCCCTATCTAGTGATAAAGTAATTTTTTCAATAAACTCATTTATCGCATCTACTGTGTTTTTGCCTTGTTGGAAGCCAAATTGGTTATGTGTAATGATATCATTCTGTGTGATGAAGCTTTGTATCTGTAAGCAGCAATTTTTCCAAATATTTTTGATATGACAGGGAGTATAGAGATGAGGCGAAAATTTCCCATATCATCTTTTGACCCTTTTTTACACAATGGTTTTACTTCCGTGTATTTCAAGAGTTCAGGGAAGTAACCTTCTTCAAAGGATTTGTTTATTATGAGATAGACAGGATGAACTATTATGTTGTAAACATTTTTAATTATTTTGGTGGGTATCCATCCCAGCCAGCAGAGTTTTTGTCTTTTAAGGAGAGTATGACATTTTCAACAAATTTTGCTGAGACTGTGTTGAATATTTTGAGACAAACTCTGGTATTGCCTTTTAACCCAAAACCGTTTACTTTCTGCTCATAATTTGCTATGTCTAAATCAGATTTTGCTACATTTATGAAGTTCTCATTGAAGCATTCAGATATTTGAGCTGGACTTACAACTGATTTTTCCTTAAGTTTGATTTCTAAAATGTCTTGTTTATGATTTCAGGTACTGACACTGAAGTGTTATTACTCAGTGGATGAATTCACGGGGGATGAACAAAATTTGAGCTGGATACAATGTGTTACACATTCCAAGAAATATCCTTATAGTGTTATTATTTATTAAAGTGCTATTATTTATTAATGTAAAATCATTGTAACTGTTTTACAAATTTTTGACATGTCTCCTGTACGCATACCAAATGGATTGCAAATGTATGTCATGAGATGAATAAAACACAATTCACAATTCAGTATACAAGGTAATAAAGGAGAAATTCAGTCGGCTAAGATTCTAGTGACAAAGTCTGGATCCAAGCATATAGGTATAAAATATCACTTTACAAGAAGGCATTTTCAATCAGGTATTATTAATATTGAACATCTGCCTTCTGAAAGAAATGTTAGCTGATGATTTTAGAAAACCCCTAACTTATGCAAGACATGAAACATGTGTAAGAAACTATGGTCTTGTGAAATAAGTGAAGGAATGACTGTACAGTTGAACTTCATATGGTTTTGTTTGTCAATGTCAATTTAAGAGGACATGTCGAGATACATAAATTGACGGCTTTCTTTTTATTCTTTTTTGTTACTGTTACTCTGTGGTTGTCAAGCATTCATATGTGTATAGTCATATTTGTGCACTAACTGATTCTCATTTAATAAAACATTATCTCACAAAATTTCCATGCTAATTGTATTACAAATTAGCAACAATGACACTGTAATAAATATTAATGCAAGCACTTGTACTTCTAATGTAAAATCATATTAGCTTCATTTTTTGTAAGTTACTATTACGTCGTCTCATGTCATCAACCATCACATTAAACTACATCTGACCAATATCGTAAATTACCTTTTGTACATCACCATGTTCATGTCTTGAAAAAGATTCAAAGAACCAACAAATAAGTAAATAAATGATATCTGAATTTATTACCAGCTTTGACTTGCGGCAGTGAGAAAAGGATTTTTAACGTGAAAATCATTAAAGAATTGACTGTCATTCATCATACACTGAAGATACGCATACTGGAAATTACTAAGAGATACAAAAACAAACAAATAGACCAGGGAACAGGCTGCAGTTGAAGATATAATTATGACTCCTTAAGAATATCATAATTCAAAGGAAACCTCTAGTACACAAATTTCAACTTTTTATTACAGTGACATAAATCAACTGAGTTCTGTTTATACTGTCGCTATTAGGCTAACACAAATAAACACTTACCCATCAAAATATTCAAAGTATATGAGAGGAAGACATGTGGCTTTCTGCAATATACACACAGTGCTAGTATGCTGGCAGCTGCTGTTCGGCGGACGACTGCAGAGTTGGATGACAAGTTGTGTAGAAATGCCTTCAGAAGGTTCTGTTTGAACAAAAATTGAATGAGAAGGTAAAACAATGAAATATTAATTACAAAGCAGTTTGCTGAACAGAATTAAACAATATCAGTGGTTAAATCTTACCTTAATATCATTATCTGTGGTGAAATTCCCCAGAGGCTTGAATATCTTTGGCATTGCTAAGGCAAGTGTTTCCAGCACAGATTCTTCAGTTCGTTGAGCAACAGCAATGATGCATGGCACCAGATTCAGCACATAGGGTTTTCCCTTCTGTGGCCTATTCGAAAAGAATATGAACATTATGAATCCTGTTCCATAACTGACCTGAGATTAGAAGTATAAATACTGTTACCAATATTTTTCCAAACAATAAGGCAATTAATCATCATGCACTTATTACACAAAATATAAACAAACATGGACCAATTTAACTGCAATACTCCATCACCAAACTGAACTAGAAAAATAGCTAAGAGGGTCATGATCAGAACTCACATTCAGTGATATACAATTAAACAATGACTGTGGAAGTATGCACAAACAGGTGAATGTACAACTAATATGGATCCTTGCTCGCTTTAGCCAATTATTTATCTGCTACAAAAATCATACAGTATTCCATAGAAAAATACATCCTGCAGTAGTATAAGCTTCATTTTGAGGTGCTGCAGATCATCATAACAGAATTAGGTCCAACAGTCTACCAAAATGTTCCTGACTACAAATTGTGTGGCCCTCAAAGCAAACGTCAACACACACAATGATCAAAACAGTTCATGGTACACTACACTGGAAAAGTTCACTTTGTGCTTATAAAGCAGGAAGAAACATACAATACCTAATACACTTGCTAAACCACAGGTTTTCTACATACAACCGAATACATAAGCAAAGAAGTTCACCAAAAGAAAAAGGTTATGGCATTAATATTATCCTTCAACAAAATTACACCCTATGGGAAAATAATCATGGGAAGTATTATTCACACATACCGTATTTACCAAATTATAAGACGAGATTTTTTCCCAAATTCGCCATTCAAAAAATACAGTCATCTTATATTCACAGATTAAGCTACTGCTGCTGATTTTAACATTTTTACATTGATTAATACAATTTATGGGGGTCAATTTACATTTCAGATAAAACTCTGGCTGTTGAGGTCAGGTGCATATTTATTTTGAAGAATCTGGAAGGTTGGGGCTGGACAAATGATACTCACTTTCAGGCAGACTCACGATTTTCTGATATGCCTATATGATCAATACAATATTGACATTGCTTGAACAATCACTTGACATATGACTGGCACGGCGCTAGTGCAATGAATACATGAGAAACTATGAACCAGCTGCTACAACAATCTATTTTTCTGATTAAAATCTGACAATTGAGTGAAATACAGCAAGAAATAGCATTATATTCTATCAGCTTACAAATTCTAGTTGTATTTTAACATATTTGCAAAAAAAGTTCTTCTGGTGTATGGATACTGTGTACAAACATTACAAAATGCTGCTTTTTAAGGGCATTCAAAAGAAGAAATATGGTCCTTCAGAAAAAGAGTACTTGATCCTGAACTCTGATCAATGTTTTATTTGATTGCAAATGAGAAATTCAGTCACTGTTCACTTATTAGAATACCATATAAAAATATAACCAGCTTATAATCAGCATTAAGATGAAACAAAAAAGAAAATTAATTCAATATTAAATGTCTAACAAAACAAAACAAATCACATTGAACTGTAATTGTTGCTATGAGAATTTCCAGAATGAGATTTTCACTCTGCAGCGGAGTGTGCGCTGATATGAAACTTCCTGGCAGATTAAAACTGTGTGCCCGACCGAGACTCGAACTCGGGACCTTTGCCTTTCGCGGGCAAGCGCTCTACCACCTGAGCTACCGAAGCACGACTCACGCCCGGTACTCACAGCTTTACTTCTGCCAGTATCTCGTCTCCTACCTTCCAAACTTTACAGAAGCTCTCCTGCGAACCTTGCAGAACTAGCACTCCTGAAAGAAAGGATATAGCGGAGACATGGCTTAGCCACAGCCACAGCTTGGTAGAGCGCTTGCCCGCGAAAGGCAAAGGTCCCGAGTTCGAGTCTCGGTCGGGCACACAGTTTTAATCTGCCAGGAAGTTTGCTATGAGAATTAATTACAGCGCCAAGACCCGTTGTGGAGATAGCGCCAACAGACATATGTAGATGGCAAGACAAATGAAGTTTGAGAACTGGACTGAATCTTGATTGCAATCTTTTATTTGTGTGTTAATTGCTGTTGTTGCATATGACTTGCACACTAGAAGATATTGCAGTCCATGTTTCACAGTTGCTCAAGCTCAGCACTACGGGAGGGCAGTCTGCCTGAATCCATTTGTGATTGGAATTGAAATGACTCTAAAATTGGACAAATACCCAACAATATTATTCATTTTTGCAGGAGATGATAAGTGTCTAGATTGGGGACAGTGGTATGCTTCTGCTTTTCATGCTGCAATGTTGTCTATGCTCACCAGAACAGGACAGGAACGAAAAGGGGTGTGTCAGCTGCTGGTCCTACATAGCCAATGAGAGAGTGGTGGCAGATGATATGTGTGAAAGCAAGAGACATTGTAACATTCTCACATCAGTATAGAAGCGAAATCCAATATGTATTCAGATAAAATCAGCTGTGTTCTCAGGTCTCACAACAGTAACCACAACCTCAGAAATTGCAACACACTTGAAAGAAACAGTCACATTTATCACAATGAAGATATGAAGTTCACAGCTCTGCTATCAGGATAGTGATACCATAGGCAACAAGGTGAGTAAGCGAAAAATGTAGAAAAGAAAACAGTCCAAAAATTAATGTAAACTATTTCTTTTCATTTATTTTATTTCCCTCCGTATTATCAAAATGTAGAAAATCAATAAATGGCATAAATTTAGAATAGGTATAATATTAACTTTTTAGTCAGATAATTTATGTCAATAAAACAGTTCATAATTTTGATGAGTCAGAATATGCTAAAAATAATTTTTTCTTAAGAACACTCTTGAAAAAAGGGGGGTCGTCTTATAATCAGGGTCATCTTATACTTGGGTAAATATGGTAACACAACATAAATTTCTCTTCAGATATCACAGGAAGAAAAATATGTGTTTCCCACTTGACTTCACTGTATAGCTTTCATGAATCTGTTTCCTTTCTTATAACTTCATATTGTTACCCCTAGGTATTTACATGAAGTGTCAGACTCCAGATATTTACAAGTATCACTGTTATCTCTCATTTGTTTGTGTGTATTATCACCATTCATACACATTTACAGAATCTGAATCACAGTGCATCATCAAGTGGAAATACAGCCCCATTTATTCTGCACTTTGCTATAATCATCTCACTTCCCTGTCAACAATAATATTGTCAGTAAAGAATCACAGAGCAACGTTGACTCCATAGACCACCCATCCACACTGAGAACATTAGTGGTAATATCACACGTTGTGATGTACACCCAGTGTTGCTCGCATTTCCATTCAACATCCACAGACCAGTAGAGCGCAGAGAGTACCATCAGAAAAAAAGTTCGCCAAAGTGTGGATTTCTGAACTCATACTATGCGGGTGAGGAACAGTACAATATTGCTTACTGCTTCGTGCCCACTGCACTACTCATGTAATAGAGAACAGCATGTGAGATGCATGTGGGGAATCTTTGAGCTACTCGACACACTACATCTACATCTACATTGATACTCCGCAAGCCACCCAACGGTGTGTGGCGGAGGGCACTTTACGTGCCACTGTCATTACCTCCCTTTCCTGTTCCAGTCGCGTATGGTTCGCGGGAAGAACGACTGTCTGAAAGCCTCCGTGCGCGCTCTAATCTCTCTAATTTTACATTCGTGATCTCCTCGGGAGGTATAAGTAGGGGGAAGCAATATATTCGATACCTCATCCAGAAACGCACCCTCTCGAAACCTGGACAGCAAGCTACACCGCGATGCAGAGCGCCTCTCTTGCAGAGTCTGCCACTTGAGTTTATTAAACATCTCCGTAACGCTATCACGGTTACCAAATAACCCGGTGACGAAACGCGCCGCTCTTCTTTGGATCTTTTCTATGTCCTCCGTCAACCCGACCTGGTACGGATCCCACACTGATGAGCAATACTCAAGTATAGGTCGAACGAGTGTTTTGTAAGCCACCTCCTTTGTTGATGGACTACATTTTCTAAGCACTCTCCCAATGAATCTCAACCTGGTACCCGCCTTACCAACAATTAATTTTATATGATCATTCCACTTCAAATCGTTCCGTACGCATACTCCCAGATATTTTACAGAAGTAACTGCTACCAGTGTTTGTTCCGCTATCATATAATCATACAATAAAGGATCCTTCTTTCTATGTATTCGCAATACATTACATTTGTCTATGTTAAGGGTCAGTTGCCACTCCCTGCACCAAGTGCCTATCCGCTGCAGATCTTCCTGTATTTCGCTACAATTTTCTAATGCAGCAACTTCTCTGTATACTACAGCATCATCCGCGAAAAGCCGCATGGAACTTCCGACACTATCTACTAAGTCATTTATATATATTGTGAAAAGCAATGGTCCCATAACACTCCCCTGTGGCACGCCAGAGGTTACTTTAACGTCTGTAGACGTCTCTCCATTGATAACAACATGCTGTGTTCTGTTTGCTAAAAACTCTTCAATCCAGCCACACAGCTGGTCTGATATTCCGTAGGCTCTTACTTTGTTTATCAGGCGACAGTGCGGAACTGTATCGAACGCCTTCCGGAAGTCAAGAAAAATAGCATCTACCTGGGAGCCTGTATCTAATATTTTCTGGGTCTCATGAACAAATAACCTGCATAATTTCACAGACCCATTTATACTCATATCTAAGTCCATACAACTACTCTGCAATTCCCACTTAAGTGTTTGGCAGATGAAACAACTTCAGTTTCTCTGTCTACCATTCAACTCTCGAACAGTGCTTGGAAAAACTGAATATTTAAATCTTTCTGTGCGAGCTCTGCTTTCTCTTATTTTATTAAGATAATCATTTCTCTCTCTGTAGGTGGGTGTCAACAAAATATTTTCGCGTTCAAAGCAGAAAAGCTGGTGACTGAAATTTTGTGAAAAGCGCTACGGCACCATAAGATTCATTTGTTTTAATGATTGCTCACTAACTTGCGTATCACATCTGTCACACTACTCCCCTATTTTGTGATAATATAAAACAATCTGCCCTTCTTCGAATGTTTTTTTTTATGTCCTCTGTTAATTCTACCTGATAACAATACCACTGTTTAATTCTACCTGGTAAGGATTCCACACCGTGCAGCAATACTCCAGAAGAGGATAGACAAGCACAGCATACACAGTGGTAGATCTTTTGAATCTTCTAAGTGTACTGCTAATGAAATGTAGTTTTTAGTTCATCTTCCCCACTTTTTCTATGTGACTGTTCCAATTTAAATTGTTCACACTTGTAATCCCCGTGTATTTACCTGAATTTATGGCCTTCAGCTCTTTGTGATTTATCTGTAACTAAAATTTAATGGATTCCTTTCAGTGCTGATGTGAATGATACTCTTTATTGCTTAGAGCCAACTGCCACTTTTTGCACCATACAGATATTTTGTCTAAATAATTTTCAGCCTTCTCAGTTAAATATAACAGATAAAATATATATTACTAGAAGTAACACACAGCTGCAGGAAATCATACCTCATCATATCAAATTAATACTGCACTTGTGGTGAGGTTCCAATAGTAGTTCCCATCATAATATCCACATCATACTAAACATGCAAAAGAGTTCCAGGCATGTACACATGACAATGAAACTTTTCATTCTGGGTGGAATTTGTACAGCAAAGGAAGGTCAAACAAAGGGTTGCCCTCTTTTTTTTCCATATTCAGGTGCATGAGTAACCTTCATGACATATCATCTTTCGCCACATTTCATGTACCAATGCTACCTCTTTAAATCTTTACGCCTAAAAAGCAATGCATATAGTCATAGTATGATTACTGTCTGATTAGAATTACTTGTTAGTTGACACTTCATGCCTAAGTAACTAATTTATTCAATTGAAGAGAGGTCTCAATGGTATACATGGACTGTCTACCAACGCATCATAACAAAGTGACAGTTCACTTGCAACTGTGTGAAGAGCATGTGCTGTCATTATCAGATATTGCTGATCTAACTGCCACTAGCTGTAAATGGGGGGAGGGAAAAAATATACAATCTGCCCATATTAGCAGCAGGCTCCTAGTTGTTTGTGCTTTAACTGAGGTGCCACTGAAAGCCAATGTGGTAACACTATAGTTCCATGTGATAAACCACAAATAACAATCAGTTATATTATCAACATACTTCAAGTTTTAGTTGCTATGAAAAACAATGTTAGTAAACTTGACCTCAAATCACAAGTGCAAGAAAAGGAAACAGCCTAATTGATCTTTACAAAAGTGTCCCAAAAAAATAAAAAAAATAAAAAATCACAAACACACTCAAATCTCGGTACCTATATCAAGAACATAACCACAATACTAGCAACACCATTTCCCAGTAGTTACAACATTTCAAAGTTATTTGATTGTGTTACAACTAAATTGTTAAGACATTAGGGGCAAGGCAGCTAACACCATAAAATAGTTCGTGGAAAACAGAGAGCAGTGTGTAGAAGTGAAGCCTAAAATGTGCACTACTGCAAATGTGTACTCTAAATTTCAGCTAGTAAAGTTCGTTATACCTCAGGGATTAGCTCTGCAATCCCGTGACAATGTAGTAATGTTTGCAGATGACACTCCACTCATAGTAAAATATGACACAGTCAAACAAATGGAATCAAGTGTGTCCACAACTCTGAGAGAGGCTTATAAATTTTTTGGTGAAAACAACAATGCAAATAAGACAACATATATACAATTACAAACAAATAAAACTGCAAAAACTAACAATATCTGCGTTGAACTAGACAATTCAGCTCTTACGGAAGTAAGGACTTACAAATTCTTGGGTGCCATTATTGGTAAACACTGGACATGTGATGCCCATTCAGCAAAGTATGCACAAAACTAAGCTCTACCACATTCTTAACGAGAAAGATGTCTAGGATTGTGAACACAGATACACTGTGAACAATTTTCTATTGTCCAGCATACCTGCACTTATACTTCATTATAGTATGGGAAAACACAGCACATACGAATACACATGGGTTACTGAAGCTTTATAGGAGAAGGCTGTTGGATGCCTTGTAACTGTGACCCCAAGGCAATCCTGCAGAAATAAATTCACAGAACTTAATATCATGACCGTCCCTTCCCTATATATATTTGCAACAGTTATGCACTTGAAAGCAAATATAACAGTGCAGTTAAATACAGACATATATGATTACAATTCCAGAAACATGGATAATTACTATCCACATAGGAAGCAGTTCAAACTGACCGACAAAGATCCCTTCGCTGGTGGACATATTTTATACAATAACTTATCATTCAGAATTAGGTGCATTGAAAAGATACCTGTTTTCAGAAATAAATTAAGATGTTATTTATCTTTTCATCTACATATAGCCTAAAAGAATATCACTGTGTTAAAGGTAAGAGGTACACAGCAATACCACGAGAGGCCACAATCACACAGGCACAACCACTCGCCTGTCACCTTCTCAGTTCCAAGCAGCTGCATCCAGTGATGATGATGATTTATGGCAGAGGTTACTAAACAGCAAGGTCATCAGCACCCTTGCACTAATGATATACTGAAGAAGAGTGTGAAAATCTACGGAAAAGGATCAATAAACTAGAAAACTATGTTCCATCTCACCACAAGAATTGTAAAGCAACCGCAAGAAGGTGAGCTTCAGAAAAGCCCGCAATAAAATCCCAACGAGACACAGCAGAATAACTAAATAAAATCTAAGATAAATACCTGTTAAGAGGCTGTTAAAAAAGGGACAGATAACCATGGCTGGATGACGACAATAATACATGACCCAGCCATTGTGTGACACTTTAAGATTGCACACCCATTATTTTGGGAAGAACTCCGGACACCACACAAAATCTTAAGACAGGAACAACACTCGCCTTGTTATCAGTTTAGAGGGAAGATCCTGTGGGAGACCCAGTTCAATCCTCAAGTCGTCATATAAAACAAACTCAGTTAAAGTATGTCATACTGACAGCTGTGTCCCACATCTCTGACACACTGGGGGCCCCTCCCGATGTAAGAGGAAACCATATGACAATGGGCAATGTCCCACTCTGAGCTGAGTAAGGATTACTTCTGCACACCGTCGTAGGCAGGGAGTAGGTAATTCACAGTCGCAATGATGTCTTTATGGAATGTAATTTATTATTCCTCACTTCCAGCCACTGAGACTCCTACAAACATATGGCCTTCCTGGTCACAAATGAAGTGACAGGCCGCAGAGGGACTGGACAGCGAGCAGGAGGAGGAAGGGAGCAAGCCTCCTCAGCAGCTGCATCAGAGAGTTCGTATCCCTGAATCTTTGTGTATCCTGGAACCCAGCAAAAAATTATTTCCTTGTTTTGTCTTTGCAAGAGGAGGAGAGTGTCTTCCACCTGATGCACCATCTTATCTGCTGCATACATCTGTTGAATAGCAAGACAGGTACTTTGAGAATCGGAGCAGATGATAAATTTTTTGCAAAGACGCTGTCTCATCCAGCTCCATTGCCCTGAGGATAACAAATAGTTCCATGTAATAAACTAAAAACTGCTCTTTGAGCCATATCCTGAGGACAATGTCAGGGACCATGACAGAAAATTCAAAAAAAATCTCCCTACTTAGAACCATCTGTATAGACAGTAATAAAATCAGGGTGGCTCCGTGAAATCTCATTAAATATAATTTTAAAAACATAGTCTGGGGTACAATACTTCTTGCAAGCAGTCAGTTCAAAAAGTAATCTAAGCCTTGGTAGTAGCCAGGAGGGTGCCCTACTCCACCCGTGGCTTTGGACCATGCCCCTCACCTATAACAACTCAAAGCTCCCCTTGCACATATCCCAAAGGCCATGTTGCTTGTGGCCGATGATCGAACAGCCGTTCCAGTGGTGGCTGAACAACATAGCTGGGTGTAAGCGATGTAGAAACGGAGAATGCCTGATATGAAACTTCCTGGCAGATTAAAACTGTATGCCGGACCGAGACTCGAACTCGGGACCTTTGCCTTTCACGGGCAAGTGCTCTACCAATTGAGCTACCCAAGCACGACTCACGTCCCGTCCTCACAGCTTTGCTTCTGCCAGTACCTCATCTCGTACCTTCCAAACTTTACAGAAGCTCTCCTGCGAACCTTGCAGAACTAGCACTCCTGAAAGAAAGGATATTGCGGAGATATGGCTTAGTCACAGCCTGGAGGATGTTGCCAGAATTAGATTTTCACTCTGCAGTGGAGTGTGTGCTGATATGAAACTTCCTGGCAGATTAAAACTGTGTGCCCAACCGAGAAAGGCAATGGTCCCAGGTTCGAGTCTCGGTCTGGCACACAGTTTTAATCTGCCAGGAAGTTTCATATCAGTGCACAATCCGCTGCAGAGTGAAAATCTCATTCTGAATGCCTGATATGCTTGGCATACCACAAGAAGAAGATGTCGAATAGACAGAGTAGGCTCACCAGCCTCCGCACACAAACTAACAACAGGGCTCGTGCAATCGGCTCCTGCTGACAGCCTAATACCCTCCGGGTGAACTGCATCCAGCGTTTTAAGGTATGAAGGCCTTGCTGACCCATAAATCTGGCATCCATATTCAAGCTGGGGTCGCACAAAGGCTTTATAAAGTTAGAGCAGACGTGCCCTATCAGCTCCCCAAGACCTATGATTGGCAAATTTAAGGATATTTAAGGCTTTGCGACATTTCAGTTTCAGATCTTTCAATTTTGGCAACCATGTCAGCTTCCCATCAAAACTAAGACCCAGATATTTCATCTCTTCCTTAAAAGTGAGAATGGTGTCCCCAGTTTTAAAATGGGTAAATTAAACAGACAGCAGGAACGATTAAAATCAACACAAACTGTTTTCTCCATAGAGAATTTAAAACCTACAGTGCAAGACCATTCCTCCAACCGCATAATCGTCAACTTGTAGCGGTTCACCTACTTTGTTTCTTCATTGATCGTTTGCTGTCCTCGGTATCGACGTACTGGCTGAAACATAGGAGTTGGATGTGCAACTACTGCCTACTGTAAATGATGTAGCCGACAGATGCACAGTAGCATTTCACAGTCTTTTACTACCACTTTTCACAACCCCTCGATAATACACAGTTATTTGGCCAGTGCACTATTGTTATAACTTCCCATAAGTCTCATTAATAGTTTGCAGGTGAACATCCACATACTGCTACAATAGTTTACTACTGAACATCTACGAGCAGTAAAAACCTAACCACAAAGTTCACAGTTCTTGAAGAATAGAAAGGTACGTATGGAACAGACACTGTCACTGCTTTACACATGGCCTAATTGTTTAACACTTACTCCACAGTTAAGTTGAAGCATTGTTGTTGTTCTAACCAACACAGGTTCCTCAGCTGAAACTCGGACATGGACTGACTGTGTCTGTTCCATACATACCTGATTATTCCGAAAGAACTGTGAATTGTGTGGTTATGTTTTTACTACTCGTTGATGTTCAACAGGAAACTATTGTAGTAATATGTGGATGTTCGCCTGCTAACTATTAATGAGGCTTATGGGAAGTTATAACAATACTGCACTGACCAAATAACTATTATCGGGGGGTTATGAAAAATGATGGTAAAAGACTGTGGAAGGCAACTGTGCATCTCTCGGCTACATCATTTACAGTAGACAGTGGTTGCACATCCAACCCCTATGTTTTCAGCCAGCACGTCGACATTGGGGACAACAAACAATCGACAAAAAAACAAAGTAGGCGAACCACTACATGCAGTGCCCCAGGTGACGAGTATTGTACATAACCACAATAAACAAGGACTCGTGAACTTTGAAAAGTGAAATCAAGAGTGGTTTACAGTGTAGTGATACAACAGACAATCAGCACTGGAGTTTCATGGCCACAGTAGACAGAAGCCAATCAGCAAGCGGGTTCTATGGAAGCAGCCAATCCGCAAGCAGGTGAACAGTCACTAACTGCAATTGCCGTGTAGGTGTGACAAGGCTGGAGGATGCACAGAAGATGGAGAAGTCATCCACAAACAAGGAACATAGTACCGGACGGTGCACTGTGGACCCAATACTGTTGATTGCAATGGCGAAACCCCGACACTTAATACACTCCCTTTAGGGACACTACTCTCCTGCTTAAAACCATCAGACAGAACATTCCCAACCTTGTATCTAAAATATGTGTCCGAGAGAAAGGAGCGTATGAAGGTCGGTAGACGTCCAAGGAATCTCCAGTAATGGAGCTGCGACAAAATATTATGCCTCCATGTAGTATTGTAGGCCTTTTCCAAATCAAAGAAAACACCAATAAGGTGTAGCTTACGAAGGAAAGCTTGTTGGATTGCAGCATCCAGATGGCGATTGCTAATTGAGACTACACTCGGCTTCTGCGCCACGTCCATCAGCGTGCCTTATTCATCCGTGACTAGTGTTGCCAGTCACCAGAGACAGTGCTTTCAACCATGGATTATTTTGCTTCCACCTAGTATTGATGCTGATGCAGATCCAACTGCGAACATGCACCAAGGTCCTACAGTTTCAGCATTTCCTGCAATTACTCGAGGAGTAAAGTTCCGCAATTTTCGTTAAGAAGACAACAGTCCACACAGCAAGTGCTAGGAAACTGCCAAGTGCCAAGAGACGGCCAAATACCGTGAGTCAGACAAGTGCCAAGAGACAACAAAGTTATTTAGATTTCATCGTAACAGATATAGGAAATCAAGTTGCACATATCAAACTGTTAGTGAAGTTATATAAAGCTGTGAACTAGTACTATCACTATTAATAAATGTTACTGATTGTTTCTTATTATGTTACTACAATCCTGATCCAGTGCTGCCCTGTCAACCAAGTGTGTAATTGGAAATAACTAGTGTGTATACTTGTACCTTTTCCAACTACAGTAGAAATATTTTTTCTACTACAATAGATGTTTGGGCTGAATAGATAGTAACATTCAGATATAACATACTTAGAAGCTAAATAATAGAGACGATGTCCTTCAAACAAGAAATTATTATGACATCTGTGTATTTATAACACAAAATATAAATATAGAACATGTGTACTTTCCAGAGTGTAAGATAATGAAGATTAGTGAGTGCATGGCGTATGTTGCAAAAATGAATTGGTGAAAAATGTAAAATTGTGAGGACGAGAAAATGAATTCATGTGGACATCAAAGTGTGATATTCATGTTCTTATCTCATCCAGCCTACATTATTCACCAAGTGGCAGCAAAAGAAAACGCATATGGAAGTACTGGAAATGAGCAAGCTTTTGGAGCCAGTGGATCCTTCTTCTGGCAGAAGGGCTGAAGCGAAAGGAAGAGGAATGAAGGAAAAAGATTGGCGAGGTTTAGAAAATGGGGAGGGTTACAGAGAAGTCACCCAGAAATCCAGGTGAGGGGTCTTCCGTCTCATCTTGCATGGCAAGTCTTCCCTGACCCAGGGTTCTGGATGACTTTTCTATTACTCCATTTCCTAAATCTCATCAGTCCTTTTATTTCATCCCTGTTCCTTCCCCTTTAACAATTCTGCCAGAAAGAAGAGCCACTGGCCCCAAAAGCTTTCACATTTCCTTAATCTTTTCGTGTATTTCCTCTTGTTGCAGCCTCATGAGTAGATTTTTAGTCACCAAATTATATTATACTGTATTCTCAAAAACTGGCTATTTTTGTTGGTATATTGGATTGGTGCTGGGTACTCATCTTAATGGTAACTAAATTTAGTTCTCAGTAAGTTAGATATGTTTGTATTGTGTTATGCACATAAATATAATTGAAATTGTGTATGTCCTGACTATACCTATATAACAGAAATTGTATAGAGTTGAATTAAGGAATGAATAAATAAACAAACAAACAAACAAATAAATGTAAAACTCCTGTACGGTGTCTGGTAGCAGCGAGTTTTTTGTTCTTTGATTAACACATTCAACGTACCTGATCATATGACACAATTCCGCAAACCTCCATAATGCTGCTCTCAAACTCCGAGGATTGCTGTTCTTCTTTATTTCTTTATGAAGTTCAACTTGGATCTTAACAATATTGCTATCAGCCATAGCCTAAAAAAACAAATATTCAAGTGAGGAATTCATATCTATACTTAACAATACTGATATAATTTACAGCCTGCTAAACACATTACCAAGCAAGAAAGCTGAATACTTAGTTCACATTTCTTTTGTAAGAGTACTTGCAACTGAAGTGATAACAAAGAGGGTTATTAAATAATGAACGTAGTTGGGTATACTACACAAAGCAATCATAACGCCATATTTCACCCAACCGCATAAGCATGTGCATAATCATGCTGCTTCCAGAATGCAGGGAGATGCTGTGGATCCAGATCAAATCCGCAAACAGATTAACAATAAGTGCCAATGTGCAGGCTATATTGGATGTGGTTTTTAGACAGTTTCCCACATCCGACTAGATGAATACAGGGCTGGTATCCATGACCCACTAAAGTTACACAATTTGCAAATATTTTTAAAACATTCCCAACCCCTTCACATGTGATAACACTAGACACAGGCACACAGAGTACACAAATTCTGTCCAGGACGCTATTATACAACACAAGGTTTACCAGCCTGGAAGGTGCCTGGATAGGACTCCTGTAATAGCTTTATTGGCTGCATTCTAAAGTAACTAAAATGTATAATTTTAAAATCAAAATTTGTAGTGACAATTTATAATACGAATGAAGCATACCCATTCACAAACTGGAAAAACAGGAAAAATTGAAGACAGCTTGATAGCAGAACAAATGAAACCGAGACATCAAACATTGGATTTTGGCAACTGGCAATTCAAAAGGAAGATAAAAGGTATTACATGAAAAGGAAAACAGTGAAGAAATTGTGTATAAAGCAATTGGAAAATAAAAATGTCTGCAACAAAAGAGACACTAACTGTATAGCATGCTATACATGTTTTTCAATTTTACACTATTAGTGAATGCTATATTCACACCATTCGCCTTTATTCTTGATTGCCAGTGCCAAATTTTCATTTTGCATACTTGTCAGCCAACTGTTCCGAATGGTTGGCAACTACACCTTTTTATTCAGTACTGCATACAGCCCACAGCGTAAAAGTATACAGAGTAAAATACAGAAGGCAAAATAGATCTCATTAAAGAGATTATATACCTTACAAAGAGCTACGAGATGTGGAGAACAGATTCTTCCCATTTTTAAAATAAGAACTGAAATAATGGGAATATGGTTTAGTAAGAAAGCATCCCAATATTAGTCTAAGAGCAATTTTGAGTAACTGCTAAAGATTGTAGCAGCATTTAATGAAGAGTTAATACCAAAAATAATTACAACAATAACTGAATTGTTGCACATTCAAAATAGAAAGAGTGGTAAAATATGCCATTATACATTAATATCACTACAGGACAAGGAAGGAAGGAAGAAACAAATGAAAAACAGGAAAGTTTGCTCTAGAATTATTCAGCTTCACTGTAAGGAAACACACTCAGTGTGCATTCTGAAACTACACTATCACAGTATGCTGTATGCAATTCAATATTCTAGAATACTATGTACAAAAATAGTTGTATCAGAAACTAATGAAAGATAACTTCTACAAAAAGACTCACCCTAATAATCCTGTTGAGGCTTTCATCTGCGATCATACGTACATCAGAATGCTGGTCATCACATAACTGAAGCAAGATTTCAATTGCAACACTGAGCAAATGGGAAAAGTTTGACGCTCCTTTTATGCCAGTCTGGCACATAGCATCAGCTATTGTCACACAATGTGCAATCTTTTCTTTCACCCTGTTAAAAATAAAACTGTGTTAGTTACACACCCAAAGAAATTTCTAAAAGGATACACTGTTCTACATTTCCAGCTTTTAAGAACAACACACATTATTTATTCACACCTCCAGAGACACACATCACATCAAAACTTGTAACCATTTCACGTCACTACTTGGTAAGTAGAAACTTTAGTACCAAATTGTAAATAATGATCTCACTTGTTCCAAATTGCTACAAAGATCAATTTGCATGTGCACACCAAACAGAAAGAGCAGAAATTCTTTATGGGCCTGCCAGACTATGTAAGAACAACACAAAAGATCTGCATTTCATGGAAAAACTTGCAAATGAGTTAATAAGACGAACAGAGGTTATACACTTCACAGCATTACAGTCTGTTAGATGTGCTTGTGATGGGTCATACTGCAGAAAGAAGGTTGTGCCCCATCATTTATGCAAGCAACAACAGACCCGCAATATGTAAGAATGGACAACTATCTTGCTGTGCAGCAGTTTGTTTACTGCAGCAGCCAATTCGTTTTTCAAGTTTTTTTCAGGTGTTTTTTCAAGTGAGTGGATTGTTGCTTGTGTAATATTTAATTCCATGGAGCAGCATCTTCTTTCTTCTTGTGTTGTTACAGTCTGTAGGCAGGCATATTCATCACATTCCATGAGGCCTACCACACAGCAAGTTTCTCAGCCTATGCACATTCATGAGTCAATGCTCTCAGTAGTTCTCTTTTTGGCATCACTCAGGTGATCTGTTCCTGTGTTGTAGAAGTGTGAACACTCCTCATTGAAGCTACTGGTCTGAATTGTTTTCAGTACTTCATGTTCAAGTTTCAGTTCGCTGGCAGTGTCTTTTTGCTCACAGTTTGAGCGGAATTTTGTCTCATCGTGTCTGTACCACCATCGGAGCGGTCTTTGTCTCAGGTTCTCCAGTTAAAGCAGCAGTCAATACTATGTCTTGGCACGCCATTTGTTTTAACAGTAAGGAACACATTTCAAGCAACACTTGTTCCCAATTGTATTTTGATGACAGACACTTAACCATATCAACAGTAGCAACACAAAGTCTCGTGGAAATTCATACTAGTACCCTACTGTAACAGAATAGCACTCAATCTTATACTGTTGCCATCTCCACAGCATGTTTTGCAGACTATTCGGCCACCTTCATCAATGAACCTATCCCCAACTGAGAACCTGCAACGTGCTACTGAAGTTGGAATCCAACACAATACAAACGTAACCTCTAAAATATCATGCCATATGTACATAATTATAGTGCCATAAAAACAGTCATGGTGATCCAAGTCACCTCTACCACCATTCTGCAGTAAAAATTAGAATTGTTCGATTTCAGAAATGTGCAAGTGAAACTATTAAACATCTCTTCCATCACTGCTGAAACTGTTGTACAAAATGTGAGCCTTTGTGCATACTAATACTCTGTGAAAACAATACACCAATTCCATATTTATTTTGAAAGTACATGCAGCAACAGTTTCAGGTGACTTAATCTACACTATGAGATCAAAAGTATCCAGACACCCCGAAAAACATACGTTTTTTATATTAGGTCCATTGTGCTGCCACCTAGTGCCAGGTACTCCGTATCAGCGACCTCAGTAGTCATTAGACATCGTGAGAGAGCAGAATGGGGCACTCCAGGGAACTCACGGACTTCAAACATGGTCAGTGACTGGGTGTCACTTGTGTCATACGTCTGTACGTGAGATTTCCACACTCCTAAACATCCCTAGGGCCACTGTTTTCGATGTGATCGTGAAGTGGAAATGTGAAGGGACACATACAGCACAAAAATGTACAGGCCAACCTTATCTGTTGACTGACAGAGACCGCCGGCAGTTGAAGAGGTTCGTAATGTGTAATAGGCAGACATCTATACAAACCATCACACAGGAATTCAAAACTGCATCAGGATCCACTGCAAGTGCTATTACATTTAGGTGGGAGATGAGAAAACTTGGATTTCATGGTCAAGTGGCTGCTCATAAGCCACACATCACGCCAGTAAATGCCAAACAATGACTCACTTGGTATAAGGAGTGTGAACATTGGATGATTGAACAGTGGAAAAACATTCTGTGGAGTAACGATTCATGGTACACAATGTGGCGATCCGATGGCAGGGTGTGGGTATGGCGAATGCCCAGTAAACGTCATCTGCCAGTGTGTGTCTTGCCAACAGTAAAATTTGGAGGCAGTGGTGTTATGGTGAGGCCATGTTTAGAGGGGGCTTGTACCCCATGTTGTTTTGCGTGGCAGTATCACAGCACAGGCCTACAGCACCTTCTTGCTTCCCACGGTTGAAGAGCAATTCGGGGATAGCGATTGCATCTTTCAAAGTTGAAATTTAAAACAGTCTTGATCGCAATCTTGTTAAAATATTTTTTTTTTATTGGAGTGAGTGGCCGGTTTCGTCTCTATGAAAGAGTCATCTTCAGACTCCAGAGCGGTGGATGGACACTGCTAGAAGAGTTCTGTTGACGCTCTAGCAGTTACACGAGCATCAAGGGTCAACAGAAATCGTCTAGCACTGTCCATCCACCGCTCTGGAGTCAGCAGATGACTCTTTCTTAGTGTAGAAACTAGTCACTCACTCCAATAATAAAAAATAAAACAAGATTGCGATCAAGACTATATTAAATTTCAATTTTAACAAATTTTAAGATCACTGACTATGTTTCCAAAAATTTCAAAAATTTTATGCATCTTTCAACCTGTTCATAATGCACAGCCTGTGGCGGAGTGGTTACATGACAATAACATCCCTGTAATGGACTGGCCTGCGCAGAGTCCTGAAGTGAATCCTATAGACCACCTCTGGGGTGTTTTGGAACGCCGACTTCATGCCAGGCCTCACCGACCAACATCGCTACCTCTCCTCTGTGCAGCACTCCATGAAGAATGGACTGCCATTCCCAAGAAGCCTTCCAGCACCTTACTGAACATATGTCTGTGAGAGTGGAAGCTGTCATCAAGGCTAAGGGTGGGCCAACACCATATTGAATTCCAGCATTGCTGATAGAGGGTGCCACAAACTTGTAAGTCATTTTCAGCCTGGTGTTCGCCTCCCGCAGTAAAGGCACCTCAACATTTGCTTCACGCCTCCGTGCAAGCAGAACAAGTCATGAATGGAAATAAAAATCACTTAAATGTTGCTCACAATCATTACTATTGCTGTCGTATGTACTGTCATATTTAATGAAAATGGTAATTGTAGCAATCACATATACTTATCATAAGGAAGAGGCACAGTATAAAGCACAGCGGAGTACAACATAGTAACACAGCAAAAAATAATGGCTACCCTACAGAGTAATCTCAGCTAGGTAATGTAGGCTGCAGCCAATAACAAATGACTACCAGCTGAAGCCTTCCAACCTTCACTGATTCAGCACAAGGGAGTTGACCAAAAACTTATTCTTTAACACAGTGTACATTATTAGTTATAGTTTGCTTATTTTAACACTGTATCTTACAAAATGACTGAGTCTTGTGCATTTTGTGCTTCTGTGTGACGGCAAAAGAATCAAAATGGAGCTTTTGAAGTGTAGTTTAAACATTTTTGGCCACGTTTTTCTCAAATCAGTTTAGTATGGGTGCTGATGACCTCAGTATGAATGCACTATACACACTATTAAAGGAAATACAGGTGGAAAAGAGCTCCTTTACTCATTCCATTTCTGTGACATGACTGAATTATCTTTGACATTATTTAAAAAGACAATCAAAGTGTTGTTATAGTGCTGCTCTGTAACTGCTTTGCTGTTGTCTGCTGCTTTTCTCTTAATAAATGCAATGTGTGTGATACAACAGTTGTATTCCACTACAACAATGGTCCAAGTCGTGCTAACAAAACATATAGAGAATTGTGTTAGTGTCAATTAGCCAATCTGAAACTCATCTGTGTGGCAAAGACGAATTATTTTCAAATATTGGGCAATATATTCATGCATTGCATCTGTAAAATGTTAAGTGATGCTGAGCTGTGTTGTGAATCTCACAGAAAAGAAAACAACAGTAAAATGAATAGTGAAATGTGCAGAGATGATGGAGAACAGACACTAATTGGAGCAAACTATGTCTCCTTGTTGTTACCAGATTAACATGATTCTAATAGAATCTGATTTGTGGATTTTAATTGAGCCTGGTGTGATGGAATCTGGTGAAGATGCATCAGTTGCTGATAAAGAAATATATATAACACATCAAGTTAAGGCCGTAGCAAAAGCTGTACTTTCTATATCTGATAAGCAGCAAATGCATAAATATAATATTTTTCAAATCCAAAAATAGTATCAGAAGAATTACAAAAATTGTATGCCCCCACGAGATAGCAAATTTCACACTTTGCAACTGAGAGGGAAGTTATATTCACTAAAAACGAACAACTGTGAATGAATAGAAATTTATCTACGACTGAGAAACAAAACAAGCAAATCTAGTGAACACTTGGGGATTAACTTAAGATAGAGGTTAAGTAATGACTATTCTGTGTGGATTTCCAGATGAATGGGATGCAGTAGTTATAGATTTGTGTAATTTGCCAGATACCGATTTTAAGAGTGCTACAATTAAAAGTGTCATGACGCTAGGCATCATTAATGTAATGAAGGTAAAAATTCTACTATGTCCTTGAAAGCTAATACTGGTAATTAAAAGTACCAAAAAAATGAAACATGACAAAGGACAGGAACGAATGAAGAAAGAAACAATGCGGAAAGATAGCTTCATTTATCACAGCTGTCACAAAGTTGGTCACATATACAGAAACTGTCCTGGAAAGTGAAAATTGTAAGGGAACAAAAGAATCTAGATGCTGTTAGTATGAGTGCTGCCAAGTACAGTGAACAGTGATTACTGGACAGTGGATTCCACAGCAACTCATCACATGGCTCCAAATGCCCTGCAATCTTGTCTGGGCAGCTCACTGAAAAATTATGGAAAAGTTATTTTCAATGAAGAAGGTTGCAAGGTCTATGATGAATCTGGAAGACTGATGATTAAAAACTCAGGGCAAAGACCATTTATATAATACAGGGTGATTTTTTCCACCGTGCACAAACTCTGGGGATTGATTGATGAGAGGATATGGAACAAAAAAGGTCTAATGAGCTTATGTCAGGAAATGTATGGTTCCCATGCTAGAGACCATTTATCCATTCAACCATACACACAGAGACTGCAGTCTAATACGTACTGTACCACGCAGCCAAAGTTACAGTAACACGATTTCCTCCTAGAGAATGGTGCTGTTCCTCAAAGATCATGCACTAGCACCCTTTACTGGCATAGTAACTGGTAATGTTGTACCCCATTCATTTCAACAGCTGACTGACCTCTTAGTGGACATGATACAGCATTGTACACAATGGTTCTGTATTCAAATCGAGAGCTTGCCGATATGGTGTTACATTAAGACAAATGGCAATGGGCAGCAAGGTTCCGTCAGACGACCTATCCCCACTGACGACAACCACAGCATTCAATGGCAGCAACAATGTTTTGCCATTTGTCTGAGACATGGTCATTTAAGGAAGCAGGAAATCATGAAGAGCTAACCCGAAATTTTTGAACACCAGACTTGGAGGAAAATGTGATTAACACTGTGGACAGCAACTGCCGTGCCAGTACCAAGCAGTTGGCCTGCCAGTACAGGGTGAGCCACAAAATCATCTGGAACATTCTCCATAACAAACCCAAGTGTTGAGGCACATGGAAACCATTTTCAACAGAAACTGTAACTGTGGCTGCATGGTACACCGCATATTAGACTGCAGTCTCTGCAACAATATATGACTGAATAAATTGTCTCTAGCATGGAAACCATCCATTTCCTGACATAAGGGCATTAGACCTTTTTTATCACTTACAGTGTGTGCAGGTCTTACTAGCGACAGACTTTTCACATCGGGAGCAGTTTTGTCACTGGTTTCTTCACCAGGCAACCATGATTCCGCGATACATTTCACCCATCCTATTTACGGATGAGGCCACCTTTATGCGGAGTGGTATCTTCAACTTTCATAACAGTCATCTGGGGTATGCAGAACCCCCGTGGTATGGTGACAACAAATCATCAGCATCGGTGCAGCCAGAATGTGTGGGCCAGGATAACTGGTGAACATATTTTGCGACTAGCACTCCTCCCACATCACCTAACAGGCTGGAACTATTGGCATTTCTTGCTAGTGACCTTAAGTCCTGTGCTGAAAGAAGTACCATAGATGGTTCGAAGGGTTATGTGGCTGCTACATGATGGTGCTCCAGTGCATTTTACTGTTAATGTTCAGATGCATCTCAACCGTGTCTTCCCTAGTCGATGGACCAGACGAGGGGAGTCCATTTCCATGGCCTGCTTGTTCACCGGACCTCAACCTGTGCGATTTCTGGTTATGGGGCACCTCAAAAGTATCGTGTATGCAAAGCCCATTTCCGATGTGGAGACAATGGAGCAGTGTATTCATGCTGCCTTTGACATTGTTCAGATGCAGCCTGGCCGATGTGAGCGTGTGAGACAGAACGTGCTACGGCACGTAAATCCAAGTGTTGAGGCACATGGAAACCATTTTCAACAGAAACTGTAACTGTGGCTGCATGGTACACCGCATATTAGACTGCAGTCTCTGCAACAATGTATGGCTTAATAAATTGTCTCTAACATGGAAACCATCCATTTCCTGACATAAGGGCATTAGACCTTTTTTGTTCCCATATGCTCTCACTGATCAATCCCTTGAGTTTGTATATGATGGAAAAAATCACCCTGTACAAATACGAAGGTATGTGCAGTTGACATATTAGTAAACATACAGGGAAATAACAAATGTAACACAAAATCTCTACACTTCTGGCATTATTGAATGATGCACATCAGTAAGTGTACAATAAACAACAAGATAAGAAAGCAAGCAGTCCTGGGATTAGACTGTGAAAAGGATGAAATAAACCTGTGTGTTGGCCGTTTGGTGGGTAACTCTACATGAAGACCATTTCTGAAAACTGTATCACAAGATTTGAAGAAACGAACAACCACTTCAGGACTTGTTCAAAGTGATCTCATTGGACCTACTGATGTTTCAAAACTTGGAGGAAATAGATATTTAACGAGTATCGTGGATGATGTAACCGGATATAGATTTGTGCATTTCTCAAAAAATAAAGATGAAGTATTTGAAGAATTTGTACATGAAAGGTTCAAATGGAAAAACACATGAGAAAACACTAGAAGAGAATTTACACAGACAATGGCCTAGAATTCTGTTTGTGCAAATGGTCACAGTTTTGTGAACCTGAAGGAATTTGGCATGAAATAACAATGACATACATATCACTCGAAAATGGAATAGCTGAACACCTCAACAGAATGTTAATGGATATGGTAAGGTCACAGTTGCTAGGAAGTAATTTATCAGAGTTCTTGGACTGAGATGATGCACACTGTGGCATACATAAGAAATCGTGTTACAAATAGCCACAACAACAAAAAAACATCTTACGAAATCTGGATAGGTAGAAGGCCTAATGTGTGACAGTTACGTGTTACAGGATGTGAAACATTCAATCACATACCCAAACAAAGACATCATTCTAAATGATACAAATGGACAGAAAAAGGTATTCTTACAGGACTTTCTCAACATGGCCGTATATATAGGACTTGGACACCTGAAATGAAACAGGTCATGGAATTCAGGGACAGTATATTCAAATAATTTTTTAATGGCAAATACTCCAATATCATTTCCAAGAATTTGAAGATGAATTACGAAGTGATAGAGAAGATTCTAACATAGAAGAGAAATTTTATGCTTTCTCAGATCAGGAGGAAAATTTGAAAGAAACTGGAGGTAACAGGAACTAATGGAACACGCTGAAACTGCATGAAGTAGATGCAGGTCAAGAAAAGATGTAACAGATGAAAAAATGAGTTTCAGCAAATGTCATCCAATGACATTTCTTTTCAAAGACAAAGATTATGGTGGAAAAGCACAAATAAATATCATGTGAGGAAGGAAGAGTGATGAACCATTATTGTATCACGAAGCAGTTAATTCTGATGAGGCAGCAGAATGGATCATTGCAATGAATCAAGAAATTAACTCCTGGAAGAATTGTGATGCTTGGAAATTGGTTGAGCTACCATCTGGTGTAATTCCTGTAAAGAACAGATGGGTATTTAAGAAGAAGACAGTTGGTGAGAAGCAGATTTTTAAAGCTCATCTAGTAGCAAAGGGTTTAGCCAAGTAGAAGGTGTAGACTATAACATAATTACACTTCTTTTTCGAATTTTGAAATGATTCATCTACTGATAGCAGCAAGTGTTGAGAAAAATTGGCGTATTCATCATACAATGTGAAGAATGCATAGCTGCAAATCAAATTAAAGGAAAAAGTACATATGCTCCAGCTAGAAGGTTTCATCAAGAATAGCCACAAAAGTTTGGTTTCCAAGTTAAACAAATCAATACATGGACTATACCGAAGTGTCACATGCTAGAATGATCATTTAAATAACTCACTGGGTGAACTGGTATTTATTCAAAATGATATACATCCATGTCTGTACAAGCTTAGCGCAAAGGAAGGGAAAGCTACTCCATTGGTATATGTGGATAATATGGTAACATTTGCACAAAATGAAGGGACTGGGCAAGAGTAAAACTATTTTAAAAAGTTGCTTTGAAATCAAGCACTTTGGCATGGTATCACACATGTAAGGTGAAAATTTGGGAACAGGAAAGGTGGAACAATTAGTCTCTCTCAGAAGAAGTACATTAATTAACTACTTGATAGATTCTGACTTCAAAATGTTAGGGAGCCAAGATCCCTATGGAAATGAAACAGAATTTTCTTGATGAAACGTGTAGTGAGGAAGCCAAAAATCTCACATATTGTGAGCTTATTGGTAGACTCTTTTCCATATCACAGAGAACTCAACCAGACATAGCTTTCTCAGTAGCAAAGTTGTCACATTATTGTTCAAAATTTAATATGAAAGTCTAGAACACAGCAAAAAGAGTACTAAGGTACCTGAAGTAAACAGTACTTTATAAACTCATGTATTATCCCATTGGTCAAATACACTATGTGATCAAAAGTATCCGAACACCTGGCTGAAAATGACTTACAAGTTTGTGACGCCCTCCATCCGCAATGCTGGAGTTCAATATGGTGTTGGCCCACCCTTAGCCTTGATGACAGCTTCCACTCTCACAGGCATATGTTCAGTCAGGTGCTGGAAGGCTTGGGGAATGGCAGTCCATTCTTCACGGAGTGCTGCACCGAGGAGAGGTAACGATGTCGGTTGGTGAGACCTGGCACGAAGCTGGCATTCCAAAATATCCCAAAGGTGTTCTATATGATTCAGTTCAGGACTCTGTGCAGGCCAGTCCATTACACAGATGTTATTGTCGTGTAAGCACAGGCTGTCCATTATGAACAGGTGCTCGATCGTGTTGAAAGATGTAATCGCCATCCCCGAATTGCTCTTCAACAGTGGGAAGCAAGAAAGTGCTGTAGGCCTGTGGTGCAATAGTGCCATGCAAAACAAGGGGTACAAGCCTCCTCTATGAAAAACACTACCACACCATAACACCACCGCCTCCGAATTCTAATGTTCTACATCTACATCCATACTCCGCAAGCCACCTGACGGTGTGCGGCGCTACACACACTGCCAGATGACATTTACCGGGCATTCGCCATACCCACACCCTGCCATCGGGTCACCATGTTGGTTTCCATGATTCTTCACTCTACACAATGTTTTTCCACTGTTCAATCGTCCAATGTTTATGCTCCTTACACCAAACAAGGCATCATTTGGCATTTACCAGCGTGATGTGTAGCTTATGAGCAGCCGCTCGACCATGAAACCTAAGTTTTCTCACCTCCCACCTAATTGTCATAGCACTTGCAGTGGATCCTGATGCAGTTTGGAATCCCTGTATGATGGTCTGGATAGACTGTCTGCCTATTACACATCACGAACCTCTTCAACTGTCGGCGGTCTCTGTCAGTCAACAGATCTTCGGCCTGTATGCTTTTGTGCTGTACGTGTCCCTTCACGTTTCCACTTCACTATCACATCAGAAACAGTGGACCTAGGGATGATAAGGAGTGTGGAAATCTCGTGTACAGACGTATGACACAAGTGACACCCAATCACCTGAACACGTTCAAAGTCGGTGAGTTCCCATGAAGCACGCCATTCTGCTTTCTCATAATGTCTAATGACTACTGAGTTCGCTAATATGGAGTACCTGGCACGAGGTGCAGCACAATGCACTTAATATGAAAAACTTATGTTTTTGAGGGTGTCCAGATACTTTTGATCACATAGTGTACTTGAAGCATTTGTTGGTGCAGATTGGGCTACTTGTATAGATGCTTGCAAACATATTAGAGGATATGTAATATTCCTGGCGGGATCTCAGATGTACTGGAAGAGTATGAAACAAACTGCTGTTGCATTGAGCACAATGAAAGCAGAATACATGTCAGTGGCGTCCTGCATGAGAGAGGTGGAATGAATGAGAGAATTACTGAAGAGTCATAACCTGAAAGAACTGATTGGAGAGTCAACAGCTGTGTGATTTGATAATCAAGCAGCAATCATGCACTTCAAGAATCAACTAGACAAATGAAAAACAAAACATCTTGCCATAAATTTAATCCATTTCTGTGACATGACTGGATTATCTTTGACGCTATTTAAAAACACAAACTGTTGTTATAGTGTTGCTCTGTTATTGCTTTGGTAGTGTATGTAGTTTTTCTCTTAATAAATATAATCTGTGTGATACGACAGTTTTATTCCACTACAGCCTATACAATCAACCAACCAACCAGTTAATCAGTAGGGTTTCAACAACATAGGGATTGTACCTGTGATTTTCACATGATGAGATTGTACCCTTATGTAGACTACAATCAGAATGTTAGGCACTGCTTATTTTACATGTGTTAATTATTCTTCATGTCATCAACAGTGTTTCTTAATTTGATCACTCCTTCAACATTCCATGACCGAACAAATAGTGTGTAAGACTTCAGAAATGGAGAACGGTGTGTCTTGATTTCTTTAAATTGAAGCTATTACATCTACCGTGTTTCACAACAGCTCAATCTCAGCAAAACAAAGGAAGGAAGATAAGGAGTTTCATATCCCATCAACGACATCATTGAAGATGGAACACAAGTTTAGAATAGGTCAAGGGTGGCAAACGAAATTAATTGTCTTCTTAAAAGGTACCATCCAGGCATCCAACTTAATCAATTTAGAGAAACCACACAAAACTTAAGACTGCATGTCCAGACAAAGATTCAGAACCCACTGTCCCTGAACATAAGTCCAGTGTCAGTCATTGTTGCACTGTGATCAGTATCTTGACAGTCTCCTTAATTGTATTGCAACTGAAAGTTGGAGAGCACATTATTAAACTGATCTGTTACTTCCTAATTTTAAGATACACACAGCCCTTAGTGATAGCTGAATTGCTTGACTGTTTCAGTTGTGTGTATTGCTGATGTTCCTTACATACCACTTTAAGGTTTTCACTTAAAATATTCTCATCATTACTAGTTTTCAAACCCTTAAAGAGTATTATTATTTCATATACAATAAAAAATAATGCCAGTAAAAATGTCCCAATGAATACAAAATAAGATGCCCCTCTTTCCTTTTACTATGTCTGCTGAATATTAAGTAAGAAGTCTTTCTCTCATTACGTTGCAGCATTTTTTTAAAAAGTACAGTGTACTTCTACGACCATAATGGATAATGAGAAAATATTAACATAAACTAAAAAGTTATCTCAAATTCGCAATGTATTTATAACAATAAGTTTGCATTCTGGCTAAAAACAGTAATATTTACCACTTTTGTACAAATGCAAAAATCATTTGCAGTTGAATGATGTATTATTATTATTGTTGTTATTATAATGGTATAATATCTGCTGCTTTGCACAATATGTAATATATGCTTGATTTTTTTGATTTGCTTTCAATATTACAAAGCAGCCCTCTTAACCTTGATGACAGTGAACTTAAATCAGCAATTTCTTTGTGGAAAAAGTACTAGTATCCACAGAGTTAAAAAAAAAAAAAAAAAAAAAAGAAAAAAAAGTTCTTTTGAATATGTTGATAAGCAAACCAATAATCTGGTTCAGGTTCATTGACGATATCTTTATGATCTGAACTAAGAGTCAAGACACCTTATCTTCGTTCCTTCACAACCTCAACACCTTTTCTCCTATCCGCTTCATTTAGTTCTCCTCCACCTTCCTAGATGTTGACCTCCTACTCTCTGAAGGCTCCATTCACACCTCTCTCCACATTAAACCTATCAACCTTCAACAGTACCTGCATTTTGACAGCCTACCACCTCCAAGAATCAGCCACAAAGGAGTGCCCCTTCTTCACCCAGTATCACCCCGGAGTGGAAAAACTAAACCACATCCTTTGCCTGGGCTTTGATTACCAATTGCCATGCTCTGAAAAGAGGGACATCCTACCTGAGACACTTCCCACCCCTCATAAAGCGGTTTTCCATCACCCACCCAACCTCCAGAACATCCTAGTCTGCTCCTATGCCAATCCCAATCCCTTGTCACAAGGATCATATCCCTGTGGAAGATCGAGATGCAAGACCTGCCCAATCCACTGACCCAGCATTTGCTATTCCAGTCCTGTCACAGGTTTATCCTATCCCATTAGGGGCTAGGCCACCTGTGAAAGCCACCATGTCATTTACCATCTCTGCTGCAATCATTGCACAGCTTTTTTATATTGGTGTGACTACCTACCAGCTGTCCACCAGGACGCACGGCGACCACCAAACTGTGACCAACAACAAAGTAGCCCACCTTGTGGCAAAGCATGCAGCTGAACATGACTTGCTTGATTTCAATAGCTGCTTCACTACACAAGCCATCTACATCCTTCCCTCCACCACCAGCTTTTCTGAACTGCGCAGATGCCAGTTATCCTGATAACAAGTAGTCTGCTATTGTAATTGTCTCGGCCTCAACTCATGGTAACATACTGTACCCACAGCCTCTACCAAACAGTTTCCGCCACCTGTGTCCTACCATCTCCTGCCTGTTCTCATCTCCTATCCTCTTTGTTTGCCGCCCTTGCCAATGCACCCGCCAATTTTTCCCCACCCCGTCCCACAACTTACTGACGCTGCACCTGTTGGCACTCTATTCCCTGCACACTCTGCCAGACAGCGTTCGTGTCCCTCTCCACCCCTACATTACTATCCCTTTCCCTTCCCCACCCTCTCCAAACTGTTGCTTACACCCTACGTGATAGCTGCATTCTGGCCCAAGATGCTGGAATTGGCAGTCATGTGTGCATGAGGTGTGCTTGCTTGTGTATGAATGGTATGTGTTTCTCTTCTGCTGATCAAGGCTATGGCTGAAAGCTTTATTTAAGTGTCTTTCAATTATGCCTGCCTGCAACTTAAGATGTCTTCTTTACTGTAAGTATCAAATGGACATAATCCTTATTAATACAGGCAGGGGGAGGGGGTGGGGGGGGGGGGGGGGGGGGAGTAGTTACCTTCATAGTCTCAAATCTCAAATTTAAAATATGTTACAATTTAGGACAAAATAGAAAAATTCTTATTTTTTCTTTTGTTCAAAAAAAGTTCTTGGCATGAGACAAGCCGCCAAAGATGATGCCTCAAGCACCACTTGCACATGTGATTTTCAGGATAAATTTTAATACACTGTAGTCTCTGGAATATATGAAGACAGTAACCGTTCTCGAAAGAACAGAATACTGTTGATGACCGTGCAGCTTTTCCCTGGAATAAATGATGACTAACTGAAACCCTCAGCTGCCGACAGGTGTTGTTGACATACCTCGATGTGGACAGCTGACAATGTGTGCCCCGACCGGGACTCAAACCCGGGATCTCCTGCTTACATGGCAGATGCTCTATCCATCTGAGCCACCGAGGACAAAGATGAATAGCGCGACTGCAGGGACTTATCCCTTGCACGCTTGCTGTGAGACTCACATTCCCAACTGTCCACAATTCTACATATGTAATGTACCTTATAGACATTTGCGCATTCACTCATTACTCGCGCACACTTCGGCGATTCCCGTTAGAGTTTGGGCAACCTGTTAGTCATCATTTATTCCAGGGAAAAGCTGCACAGTCATCAACAGTATTCTGTTCTTTCGAGAACGGTTACTGTCTTCAGATATATAGTTAAAGGCTACCCAGCCATTGACCTTCATCTGTGCGAATGCGCACAGGTTGCCCAAACTCTTATGGGAATCGCCAAAGCGTGCGCGTGTAATGAGTGAATGGGGAAATGTCTATAAGGTACATTACATTTGTAGAATTGTGGACAGTTGAGAATGTGAGTCTCACAGGAACCGTGCAAGGGATAAGTCCCTGCAGTCGTACTATTCATCTGTGCCCTCAGTGGCTCAGATGGATAGAGCGTCTGCCATGTAAGCAGGAGATCCTGGGTTCAAGTCCCGGTCGGGGCACACATTTTCAGCTGTCCACATCGAGGTATATCGACAACACCGGTCGGCAGCTGAGGGATTCAGTTAGTCATCATTTAGTCTCTGGAATAGTTCTTTTTTATTTGAAAGATAACAACTTCATGATTTCAATGATACATCTGGTTTGTAAACAAATGTCAACATTCTCATGCTGTAGCCTTCTGATAGATTTTTTTTCTTTATTTCAGAAAATTCTTTTCATTAACTTTTTTTGACACATTTTTCAAACACATTAACTGATCCAAAAATATGTGAAAGTTCCAAAAACTTACAGGTTCCAATGCAAGCAGCTTCAGTGCATTCTGCTTAGAAATGAAATTACCTACTCAATGAACTAAAAATGTGTTCAACTGCATCAGTATCTTTCTCTGATATTGAGTTATGCCTCCCTGTTCAACCAATAGGAACTGGGGCACTCACAGTCTTTAAACCATTGCGAACCAGAAGTGAGCAATGATGGTGGTGTTGCTGTCTTGTAGCTGGAAATCTACATCCAGCAACTGGTCCATGTGGTAGCATAAAGCACGCAACGATCTCTTTTAATTCATAACTGACATACACATATTCACTGGAATTCACAAGTCACAGTCATATACGCAGTCCACAAATATCCTTCTTAGCAGGTTGTGAGGTTGAATATTATTCTGCTTTTCTTGAGGTCTTGGCTGGACAAATGGAATTTCTTGTTTCCTGCTCTTTAAAATCCGTGCAATATAAGTTTGCCCATTACTTTGGGTCCAGAGATGGGTATTCTGAATTCCTTTCACAGGCTTCGTTTGGCTGAACCATTCTTCTCTTTTCTGCTGGCAGACTTCTTCAGCATCCTCTTTGGACAACAGGATGAGGGCTGCAGATATGTATGATTTCACCCTTCTTGTTAAGTCATTGGCATTCTGAATTTCAGTTGTACTTGGGCTGGAAAGATTATGTTTTGTATCAAAGTGCTTCAGTAGGTCTCCTACACCATCACCAAGGCCCCTTCCTGTGATCACTAGCAGTGTATATCCACTCCACTGACAAAAGTGAATTAGTCAATTCGAAAATATGGCAACGATTTTTGAATTGACTAGGAGCACCAGCAGAAATAATGATGATCTTTTCTGTCTGTGATTGCTCTTGTTCAAGAATTTTATGTACTGCCAACAATGTCTGTGCTGAGTCATGCCCTGAGTCATCATCACTTTTAACTGCAGCACTTGTGATCTTGTTTTGGAAACAGGTTACATCACTCCTTTAAAAATCAAAATGTGATCATTACTTTAATCATATCCTTGTACTTCTTGTGAAAGAATCACAGACTAGTTCCCAGCAAAATCACAGTGAAGCACTATACACAGCTCTTCAGCCTGTACACGTCCCTTCACTGCTGCAATGTGTTGTCGCAATCTCTTCAGATGCTGGTGTGTCACTGCTTCCACTGTCCATTTCCCAAGTCTGCCAATGAAAATGTCAATGGCAACAGTTTTCTTAATTAGTTTATTTTCCTCTCATGTTGGATATGTAACTTCTGAAGAGTCATTTGTCCTTTCCAGGGCAGTAACCACATTGCCGAAGCAGACATGCCTCTTGCTTTACATCAAAGACCACTAATGACTTCACACACCCAACCATGGTGTCATATGTCATATGTTCAAGTAAGTTCTTCAAAGTTACCATACAAAGTTCGAAATTTGCACAATACACACATAAACAGACACCACTAGGTGGGCGTGGAAACACTCACTCAGGTTGTTTTCATTAAACTTCGTACTTCCAATGTTTAATGTTGTATATTCGTTTTCGTACATGGTAAAAGTATCTTCAATACTAGGAGTCAAGTATCTTTTCACCTTCAGCAATTTTTGTCCATCAACTGTTGTAGTTATACAACCTAAAATCATTCGAAATTCTGCTGATTTTGATCTTGTTTACGGCAGTGGACTTGAGTTGTGGTGATTTTTCTTGTCACAGTAATTGTTTGGCCTCTGGCAAAGCTTCTTTGATGATCAAACTGAATTTGTCCAATTTCTTTCTGTGCAACATAAAATGGATGATCTCTCAAATTTTGTCATTGCAAAACTTACAAAAGATCAAGAGGCAGCAATATTCGCACATTTAGAAGCCTCTACAAATTTGCATGAGTTGCCAGTCTTTTAGCTGTTCCTCCAATTCCATCTCCACAAGATTTTCCATGGCTGGTTGCAACTAAAGTCCACTTAGCCGAGATACTGAAGCCTTTTTCATCCTGACAAACTGATAAAAATTATTGAAATTCTTTTATTGGGCAGCACAGTCATCACTAAAGTAGTGAATATACTTGATGTCTCCTATCGATAACCTAAAATATTTAATCAGTCTCATTACAAAGGCTTGCGCTGCAATGATATCTTAACAATGACAGTCACTAATAACACAGATGCCGATATTCTGTAGTTCCTTACAACAAAAGCAAACCACAAAGGGGTGTAATGTGGCTTCACTGCCTCCCAGTGAAACTGTTGAACAGCATCTTGAATGACAAATGAATAGTGCTCAGCAAAATCCATCAAAATTATCTCTTCACCTTCTGAAAGGTCCCATAGATATGAATCTTAGTTACTTGTTGGACCATGAATTTTTTAGAGCCAGTTCCTCCATAAACTTTTGTACAGTTGTATGACATATCTCTAGTGTATCCATGTCAATATGAAATCATTGTTTGTATTCTGCCATTTATTCTTCATCATATTCTTTGAAAATATGTACCAAATCAGCTTCCAGCTCAGGTTTTGATTAGATTAGATTAATACTAGTTCCATGGATCATGAATACGATATTTCGTAATGATGTGGAACGAGTCAAATTTTCCAATACATGACATGATTAGGTTAATTTAACAACATACTTAAGTTAATATGACAAGTTTATTTTTTTGTGTTTTTTTATTTTTATTTTTTTTTTATTTTTTTAATATTTTTTTTCTTAATTTATATCTAAAAATTCCTCTATGGAGTAGAAGGAGTTGTCATTCAGAAATTCTTTTAATTTCTTCTTAAATACTTGTTGGTTATCTGTCAGACTTTTGATACTATTTGGTAAGTGACCAAAGACTTTAGTGCCAGTATAATTAGCCATTTCTGTGCCAAAGTTAGATTTAATCTTGAATAGTGAAGATCGTCCTTTCTCCTAGTATTGTAGTTATGCACACTGCTATTACTTTTGAATTGGGTTTGGTTGTTAATAACAAATTTCATAAGAGAGTATATATACTGAGAAGCTACTGTGAATATCCCTAGATCCTTAAATAAATGTCTGCAGGATGATCTTGGGTGGACTCCAGCTATTATTCTGATTACACGCTTCTGTGCAATAAATACTTTATTCCTCAGTGTTGAATTACCCCAAAATATGATGCCATATGAAAGCAATGAGTGAAAATAGGCGTAGTAAGCTAATTTACTAAGATGTTTATCACCAAAATTTGCAATGACCCTTATTGCATAAGTAGCTGAACTCAAACGTTTCAGCAGATCATCAATGTGTTTCTTCCAATTTAATCTCTCATCAATGGACATACCTAAAAATTTGGAATATTCTACCTTAGCTATATGCTTCTGATTAAGGTCTATATTTATTAATGGCGTCATACCATTCACTGTACGGAACTGTATGTACTGTGTCTTATCAAAATTCAGTGAGAGTCCGTTTACAAGGAACCACTTAGTAATTTTCTGAAAGACAGTATTGACAATTTCATCAGTTAATTCTTGTTTCTCAGGTGTGATTACTATACTTGTATCATCAGCAAAGAGAACTAACTTTGCCTCTTCATGAATATAGAATGGCAAGTCATTAATATATAATAAGAACAACAAAGGACCCAAGACTGACCCTTATGGAACCCCATTCTTGATAGTTCCCCAGTTTGAGGAATGTGCTGATCTTTGCATGTTACGAGAACTACTTATTTCAACTTTCTGCACTCTTCCAGTTAGGTACGAATTAAACCATTTGTGCACTGTCCCACTCATGCCACAATACTTGAGCTTGTCTAGCAGAATTTCATGATTTACACAATCAAAAGCTTTTGAGAGATCACAAAAAATCCCAATGGGAGATGTTCGGTTATTCAGATCATTCAAAATTTGACTGGTGAAAGCGTATATGGCATTTTCTGTTGAAAAACCTTTCTGGAAACCAAACTGACATTTTGTTAGTGCTTCATTTTTACAGATATGTGAAGCTACTCTTGAATACATTACTTTCTCAAAAATTTTGGATAAAGCTGTTAGAAGGGAGATTGGACGGTAATTGTTGACATCAGATCTATCCCCCTTTTTATGCAAAGGTATAACAATAGCATACTTCAGTCTATCAGGGAAAATGCCCTGTTCCAGAGAGCTATTACACAGGTGGCTGAGAATCTTACTTATCTGTTGAGAACAAGCTTTTAGTATTTTGCTGGAAATGCCATCAATTCCATGTGAGTTTTTGCTTTTAAGCAAGTTTATTATTTTCCTAATTTCAGAGGGAGAAGTGGGTGAGATTTCAATTGTATCAAATTGCATAGGTATGGCCTCTTCCATTAACAGCCTAGCATCTTCTAATGAACACCTGAATCCTACTATATCCACAACATTTAGAAAATGATTATTAAAAATATTTTCAACTTATGACTTTTTGTTCGTAAAGTTTTCATTCAATTTGATGGTAATACTGTCTTCCTCTGCTCTTGGTTGACCTGTTTCTCTTTTAATAATATTCCAAATTGTTTTAATTTTATTATCAGAGTTGCTGATTTCAGACATGATACACATACTCCTGGATTTTTTAATAACTTTTCTTAATATAACACAGTAGTTTTTATAATTTTTGATAGTTTCTGGGTCACTACTCTTTCTTGCTGTCAGATACATTTCCCTTTTCCGGTTACAAGATATTTTTATACCCTTAGTAAGCCATGGTTTGTTACAAGGTTTCTTACGAGTATATTTAACTATTTTCTTGGGGAAGCAGTTTTCAAATGCATTTACAAAAATGTCATGAAATAAATTATATTTTAAATTGGCATCAGGTTCACAGTACACCTCATCCCAGTCTAACTGCTGTAGGCTTTCCCTGAAATTTGCAATTGTTAAATCGTTGACTGAACGTACTACTTTGGAGGACTGTTTAGTATTACTGAATGGAGCTATGTCATATATTGTAACTAGCTGTGCACCATGATCAGAAAGACCATTCTCAACAGGCTGAGCATTTATCTGGTTAAACTTATCTTGGTCTATAAAGAAGTTATCTATCAGTGAGCTGCTATCCTTTACCACCCGAGTAGGAAAATCAATAACGGGTGTCAAATTGAAAGAACCGAGTAATACTTCAAGGTCATTTTTCCTATTACCCTCTTTCAGAGAATCTACATTGAAGTCCCCACAAATAATAATTTGTTTCCCCCCGTCTGACAGATAGCACAACAAGGAGTCCAAATTTTTCAGAAATAGATGAAAATTTCCTGATGGGGACCTATATACAGTTACAATTATAAATGTGCCTTTATTTAATTTAAGCTCACAGGCACATGCTTCTATATGTTTCTCTCCACAAAACTTTTTTGTTTCTATACTTTTTGCACAATGATAACTTTTGACATATATGGCAACTCCTCCTTTCTCCATATTTTCTCTCATTACATGTGCAGAGAGCTTATAACCACCTACATTTACCTTATCCATATCAGTAACAATGTGATGCTCAGACAGGCATAGTATATCTATTTCATTCTCAGCTTCTAAATCTTCTAAACAAACCAGAAGCTCACCTACTTTATTCTTTAAACTCCCAATATTTTGATGAAATATACTTACATTATTTTTAATTATACTTTTATGAGAACCTTTCCTTATTCTAACATTTGCAGTACTCTCCTGTCTGAGTTTCTCATTGTGCTTAGGCCTAGTTCCTATACCAGTGGTCACATGGTGTTCAGAGAGGCAAATTATGTCAACTGGGTTGGGTGACTTTAATTCATCAATGGAATTACCTAGGACTGAGATACAACTTGGTGGAGATAAAATTTCTGGTGATTGGTGAAAATTTATAATTGATAGCTGTGATTGGTGATCCAATGTGCTAGAATTGTGCTGTTTAATTTCTTTCCTAAACTGAAGATCTGTTTCAATCCTGACCTCTCGTAGAACTTGACATCTTTCTGTCTTACCTATCCTAAAAAAGGTGCTGCTCCAACACCTGTAACCACTGGTATTTTACCATTCATGGCAGTGCCTCCCCCCCTTAAATTTCCTGCTATTACCCCAGCCAGTTTCCCCTTCCCTTTCCTGTTGAGATGCAGGACATCATTCCCAGTGCTGCAGTAAGTGATCTTTTGATTCCACATAATCCATAGTTTTCTTGATTACTTCCATTTAGTCGTCATTCTTGATAGATGTTGCAGCCGATATCAACGTGGCATTTTGCTGTATTACACATAGGCCCACTCAGTTTGTGCTAGCAGCATCAACCATAATACACCTCTCTGGACTGAGTTCAGAAAATTTTTAAAATCCCAATTCACTGCCATACTATTCACAATAAGCTATGGTCATAGCTTCCAAGTTACAAAGTAGAAGGCATTTCCGCTTATGAACTCTTTCACCATCCATTCTTGCTGCTATGTGATCACTTTTGCCTGCGCATGGCCGAGAAAATTCATCTTATTTGAAAAACATGAGGACTCCTATCTTTTCATTGAGTCTTGGTCCCAACTTCCATCTTTAGTTTCCTTTCCTGCTTCAACATTCTCAAAGGACACTAAATTCTTTTGCTATCTGTTCTATACTCCAGCTGCAAGGAACCAGAGTCAAAATTTGAATTTTACTGGCATAACTTAAATGATGCACTTCAATTTTTAGTTCATTACTTGAAATATCCATATGCTTTTATTTCTGGCATTGTTTCACCATTTGTGTTTCCAAAACATCAGTGATGCTGACATAAACAGCTGCTGGCATAGCTTTGGTGATGGAATCTGAACTTTCTGCCTTATATAAGCCATTGAATCCCTTTTGCTAATTTGTTGAAGCTTTGAAGGCTGGTGAAGTATTCACTGTGCTGCACGCGTTAACAGCATTCATTTCATCATCGATTCTTGCTCATCCCGCAGCTGTAGATGCTTATGAAAAAATTATCATCTCCGTCTGAGAGAAAGCTTCTGGTCAGGCTTCAGACCTTTATTAGTCAACAGTTTCAACTCCTCCTTAATCCTTTTTTTTCCCCCAAATAGATTACAGCAGGTATTTCACAGAAATTTAAATATTTTCATTAGCAGGGCATTATGGTACAAACAAATTTGGGCATCTTCTGCAAAGCCCAGTTCAGAACTCTTTGTCCAACAACACTGGCTTAAGCTGAATTTTACCATATTAACATGATTTAGGCTAAGTTTAGAACAGTCAGTGCCATCTTGAGCACACAAAAAAAGAGAATAAAAGAAAAGGATCAGGCACTTCTTGGTTTGTGTCACAAAACACATAAAATGCGAATGAGTTCAGCCATAAAACTTTCTAAAAGTAATCTAATCACAAGCGCAACACCAGAGAGAAACCGACAGATCCAATATAATACATACTCCTTCAACAATAGTGTAAAAAAGTTTTGGCAATTTTTCAATAATTTCTTAAATTATGATGCGAAATAAAAATTCAATAATGAATTTACATGATTCCAAAATTTACCACTATAGCTTCTGAAGCTTATGAAACACCTTTTCTAGACATACGGTAGGAAGACGATAAATTTTAAAGAATACACAGTTGAGGTATGGGTCGCCAAAAATATCTAAAATTTGGCACACAAAATGTTTTCATCAAATTTTCAGGTGCATATAATTTGATAGAGAAGGCTAGAGGTTATTGTACAAAAAGCATGAGAAGACAACATGGCTGTATGTCATATTACCAATTCTTGGCTGAATCTGTCCATAAAGTTATGATTTATGGCTGGTTAAAGATGGGATCTCCAAATTGCACACTGAATCTTCTGCCCCCCTTTTTTTAGTAGTACATTTGTCACCAGATATACTTAATAGTCTAATCAATACTGTGCAAGCACTAGCTTTTAAGTGGGGAATAATTTTCATAAAAGTTAGCCAAAGTTGGCCTTTTGCTAAGTGTATAAGTGGCGCGAATATGGGACTCTATTTACTCCTGGGAGAACCTATCCCATAGAGCGGGACGGTGAAATACCTAGGAGTTACCCTAGACCGCAGGCTCACCTGGAAGCATCACATCCGTGATGTGAAAGGGAGATCAATAGGATGCCTTCGCACCCTGTATCCGCTGCTAAACCCGCAGTCGTCATTGCCACCGCAACACGGCATCATGCTATACCTAACATTGGTCCGCCCACTGTTGGGGTATGCGGCCGTGGTCTGGCGGAAAGCCGCAGATGCTCACACTGTGACTCTGCAGCGGATACAGAACCGCGCCCTGAAGACTGCTATGCATCTTCCAAGGCGCCTCTCGACGTGCCAACTCCACAAGGACACTGGGATCCTGCCTCTCCAAGACAGGTTTCGCGCCATCGCCTGGCAGTTCTACGAGAAAGCAGGACACTCCCGCAACCGGATTATCCGTGGACTGGGCCACCAACCTCATCACAGGCCAACCACGCATTGGCCTGACCTGCTCAGGGATTAAGTTTTACTAAACCCCCATCAGAGTGTGTCTTTCTCTTTTTAAGGTTACACCAGCAGGGACAAATCAACAAGAGTGGTAAGATATTTTTCTCTCTCCCACAGGAACTGCAGGAATGACAAATTTTGTCCAAACTGCACCATCTTTGAGCCAAGGAAAGGCTCGTCTTTTCAGCGTCAGCATCACATCTATTTACAAGAGACTGTAGAAATGGAAGCAAAGGAGGTATCAAGCTGAAACTCACAGACAGTGAAGAACATTCCCATAAAATCTGACTGGATTCAGAAATGGTCAAGTGGGTCTTGACGTGGAATGACTCAGCAGTTAAATCTTCAAAAGTTACATATGATTTGCATGATAACCCAACAAATAGTACACCGAAGACTGTTGTCACACCATGTATGATCATCGAAGGCAATGTGCCCGAGAAACTTTCTTTTGTCAGCATGCATTAAATTAGTACCTATGTTTCAAGTCAGAAACATTGCTCACTGGTGCCCCACAAAGAGAAATATGTTGCCAAGGAACTATCATTCACAAAGTATGATCCTGGTACAATGGTACACATGAGTCTGTTCTTTCTAAATGACAGCACTATCATAATTAGCACATAGAACCTTCCTGCATTAAACTTACCAAAATCCCCCAAACTACTCAAAATTTAATATTTTAGTGAGGTGACTTGCTACCACTGTCAGGAACTTTAATAATTACATTTTATCCATCAGCTGTAGTCTTTGTTCATTTCCACTTTCTGTCATATTGATCGTGAAAACAGTACATCAGATGGAAAAGTAATTCATGTTCTTTTTAGATGAACTGAAAGTCCTCAAAGTTACAAGATGTTTACAAAACCTTTATGTAATACTCCATTACTCTAAACAACATAAAACTGGCCTCACGGTATCTCACAGCTGAATAGAAAGAAAAAATGGAAACGAGCGTATGGCATCATTGGCCGGTAGGCCCCTATTTGGGGAAGTTCAGCCACAAAGTGCAAGTCATAATTCATTCGACGCCACATTGGGCGACTAGCGCGCCATTGATGAGGATGAAATGATGATGAGGATAACACAACACCCAGTCCTCGAGCAGAGAAAATCTCCAACCCGGCCGGGAATCAAACCCGGGCCCGCTTGCATAGGAGGCGAGAGGGTTACCACCCAGCTAAGCAGGTGGACAATAGAAATAAACAATGTGAGTACTGGTCTCTGAATGATCTTACTGTTAATCCCTCAATCCCATTCACTCATATCTGTTCTCCCATAGCCAGATGAAACAATCCTTGCTTTCAAAATCTTGCTCTGGTGTACCCGCTAGCTAATTAATAAAGCCTCCTCCTTCCTCCCCTCTTGATCATATATTACAAGAGAATTGGCCAACTCATAATGTAGTAAAGCCTTCTCCTTCTTCCCCTCTTGATCATATATTACAAGAGAATTGGCCTACTCGAACTACAATGTAATTCCAAACTGTTTTGATGAGCAATCTGGAGATTTGAATCAATGGACAGTCACCACATTCTCCTTATGTGAAACCAGTTAGTCAGTAACATACTGTGATGTGGTGTTAAACATATAGCAGCTACAAACACTAAGCAACCATTTTCAAAAAGCATGGTCCAAAACTCCTTCACAAGTCTTCCATCTCATTCTGGAGAAGAATCAGTAAAGTAATTTATTTGCTTGTTTCACGGCCTGTATTCATAACACCAGCCAATGATAGGAAATGCCAAATTATCTTTTTAAAAATGAAAGAACACCACAGAGAACATATACCTAGTTAATGTTGACTGTGCCAAACTGCTACTGATCATCAAACATGAAAGTAAATTTGATGAGGTCACTTGTGTGCCTTGTTGCTTGGAGGGCTACTTATAGGAAGTTTTATATTATATACCAAATACTATCGTTATTACAAATTTTTGTACAGACTACATTGTGTTTATGTGTAAATAACGCAACAGCAATACTATAGCATTAATGAACAAGGAATATGCAAAAATACCTACTGCTGTGACCTCTTCATAGCAAAAACTAACACTCCCACAATTCATAAAAATTGCGTAACTTTCTATTAAGTAATATTCAAGTTTTAACATAATGCACACGTAAAATTTAATTACATTCCGAGAGAAATACACGCTACCAACCGGCGAAATGTAAGCGTCATTCACATTTTTTCCTGTGATTGTTAACGTCCTAATATTCCGGTTAAAGTATATCAATGATCAACCCTTGATAATTATATGCAAATTACTGGGGCCATAACATTTGCTAATTATTGGCTGATGCGCAACAATGAATTCAAACTACTACAACAATAATATCTATCGTGAAATATAGCAAACACACCATTTTCCCGGGATGTAAACAAACTGTTCATATTTCAGACTACACAGACGTATCTCATAATATTTTAAACATCTGTGACGTCTATCAAGCTCTGTGTACATGTAAAGATATGTTTGTGACACACATGATACACGCAAAAGACACGTCTAAATTAATTTATTTAGTAAATATTTATTTTTTCGTGTCTTTACCTTGAAGATTCATCTGACAGTTGTGGGTTAACGTGCAACACCTTTAGTGTCTCTAAGGCCTTCACCAATCTTTCAAGTGTCGCCATGATGGGGCACTGTATACGACAATGTTTTAGTAAAAATTGTTGTTATCTCAATTTAATTTTTGAAAGCGTGTTAAGCGCGTCGTCCGACGCATTGTGTTTTCAAAACATGCTAATACTTCAAGGCCATTTTGAATTTTGCACTATCAAAGATTTGACGAAGGAAGCTATACAGTTCCGAAGATAGAAGATTTGCACGAACTTCTGACTTATCAAGTCTTGTAATACAACTGTGGCAATAATAAACCTAAAACTAAGCAATACATTAAGTTTAAGAATTTGTCAGACTACTGCAGTATATTTACATATATCCTATATGGCCTGGAAAATCTACCATACAGGACTTACTTTAAGCGAAATAAAATTGTCATAGTTACTGCAATAGTGTATTTTATTCTAAAACTTCGTCATAATTACAGCAGTTGGACTGTGTATTTAATTCCGAAACTTTATCATAATTACAGCTGTCGGACTGCGTTCTTCCGAGGATGGATCGCCCGTTTCGGTGTGCCTCTACGAATCACAGCAGACCAGGGAAAACAATTTGAGTCGTGTCTCTTTGAAGCACTGTCATACATAATGAGTATGAAGCGGATTAGAACTTCAGCTTTACACCCGGCAACGAATGTTTTAGTTGAAGCCATCCACTGCTGTCAGAAAGTGTTGCCTCGATGTCACGATTCACAGAGGTGGACAGAGACGTTGCCTATCTTCCTCCCGGGCCTCCGGACCTCACTGAAAGATGACATGAAGCCATGACTGCAGAACTTGTTCGTGGCCAGCCGATACGACTGCTCGCGAGCTCTTTGTAAACGTGTTAGACGACTGCATTGACCCGTCAGATATCGTACAACCACTGTGTACACAAATCCGGCAATTACGCCCCTTTGTTACAAGGGATCAGCAGACCCATCGCCCTTTTGCTTTTGACGAGCTTCGAGAGTGCCATTATGTCTTCATACAACATGACACTGTATGCAAGCCACTGCAGCCAACCTACAGGGGACTTTAGCATGTCATCAAAAGGGAGGATAAGATATTCAAAGTCGATGTGATGGGTATTCCAACCGCCATCACTGTCGACGGGCTCAACGCAGCTCTCCGCGCACCCTACACTGGTACGGATTTATCTACACACGCCACGGACTTAACAAACGCTCCAGCCACTCCACGGCCTGCTATAGATCAGCCCACGACGGATGTTGGAGGCTGTCTCCAATATACCAGCAGCAGCCTATGCACAACCCGTGTTACCAGGTTCGACGACCGTTTGATTCAACAGAAAATATAGTTGAGACTAGGTTATGTGATATGTGCAGCGCAGTACTTTGCACAAGTGATTACTATTTTTAATTATTATCTTTGTCGTAGCGTCTGACTTATGTTTTCTCTTTGTTTCATATACTGTACTTTTTGTTCTGTTGTTGAATGCGCTATGAAACAGAGTTGTGTGAGTCACCGTTCAGTTTTTATGTTGCATTAAAGTTAATTCGTCTAGTGGAGCAACAATATTACGACATTCAAGAGAGTACAGTTTGTGAACGTGATGAAATAACAGTAAGGCATATCAATCACATTTTTGTCAAATACAAACTGTATGAAGACCAGCTATTCGATTTCATAAACAATTAAGTAGATCTCATCAACCATTACCAACTACTACACTTAATCTGTAAAAATCCAAAATACTGATAGATGGCTGTATGGCTTGCAGGACAAAAGAATAAGGTCATACTTAGGATGAATGTGACAGGGTTTTGAACGCCTCCTCTGGGATATGAGTCCAGCATGATATCACTGCACCTTCTCGATTGGTACACACAGCCAGCTCATGAAGGTAGTAAAGTTTATCAAGTGCGCCCATGACACGCACAAGTGTTATGACCTCTCGAAATACTCAGATAAAGTTTCTTGGACACCAAAGAATCTCACATATCAAATTAATAAATTAAACACCAAGACAGAATTACCTGGCAAAGCAGACTCTGTATTACTAAATGTCTAACACAGATCACGACACATGCTCCCAGTTGCTAGTAACCTGTCTAACAGCTTCCACAAGAAACAAAAATTTTATTTTCAATATTTCATGTAAATATTGTCTGAACTTCAATAATTCAAATTTATATCGTTATGTTAAAGGTTTAGCAATGAAGTAAGTATTACAGTTAGAAACTATGTATGCCAGCTACCATCACAGTCAACAGGCTGAAACCACACCTTAGACTGGTACTGCTTGTAACTTATAGTGCGAAACTGTTCAAATCACATTCTTCCAGTATTTGAGAATGAGAACATTTAGTAATTGGCAACAAAGTTAAACATAATTTTAAATCTTTACAAAACTTTTTCTTGCTCATATACCCCACAAAATGAGGATAAAAGTTTATCAATTACTATACTTCCACTGCTCATGCAGTAGAACTTCAGCTTCAGACCTTATTTTTAATTTATTGCTTCTTTACTAATAATTCTATTCGTAAAACATTTTACAGATAGTATCCACACAAAACACAGAATGCATGTGCAGAATTATATCATTGCATGACAATTAGTTCAGGAGATATGATCTCATAAACATTAAAATGCGCGAAAAACTAAGAGAACTAAGCACAAATTACCCAGACCACATTCATTCAGGGTTTGACAATGAGAGCACTTGGTGACTATCTCAAACCTTTTCCAAGCTTTTTCTCGCTTACATGCTTAACATCAAATACTGAACACATTTGTAAAGCAATCATAGGTTTAAATCTTTTTTATGCATTTGTGTGTTCGATTCTTTAAGGAATTGAGGGTTTATTGGTCAGTAGCTGAAGCACAGTTTATGTTGAATGTCAACGAAGTAGATAAAAAGGTGATGTCAGCAGCTAATGATACAGTGTGCTCACAACAGAAATATCAACACATGATTGTGATTAGTCTATTATTTAATGATGAGGCTATGAAACACATCCATCACACTAAAAGTCAGAGTTTACTATGACAATTAAGAATATAGCTGTAACACAACATGAAAAGCAAACATCCTAGATCACTGTTTTTATTCGTCTTTACGACGCAGCTTCTGTTTGTATCACAAACTGCCAAGAGATTAAACAATAGGAACTGTATCATCGAAACGTTTCCAACATCGGCATTCATTTGTTCTTGGTCTGAGAGTCAACCAACTTCACCACTGCTGTTTGTAGGTGGGCACCTCTGTGGTGATTAGGTTCTGGAAAACTGTTACTCAAATTAATTAGCACTATGTGAGTGAACACTTATTTATAGCAACACACACGAACACCATAACATCCAGTTCTGGTAAGACACAATAATGAATCTGTCCAGGCTGAAAATTGAACTCCCTAACAAAACTGTCACCTCCAGAAATAAGTATTAGTCCCGAGACTAATTCTGTTACTAACATTGGTGGTCTAAGGGCTTCAACAGTTCTTGTCCTCGGGGCTGTTTACTGTAGGCAGCTAAATTCAGAATGGCCACTGCTCTCTTCAGACTGTTACTGTGTGTGAACTCAGTCCTGCATAGCTGATTCATTCTCAATGAAATCCCGTTGTTGCCTGCCAAGTACTCCTGCTGGTTTGCTGGGCTGCAATTTACAAAGCTGCACAGATTGATACACCTAATCTGCGTGATTGGCTGAGGCTATCATCAATAACACACATCCTGATCACTGCCCATATATGGCGATGCTGTGAGCACCAGTAACGTCACAGCTGGCAGATAGTCTATATAAGGGGCACACCAGTAGCCCACTGGCAATCGAATCACTTGACAATGGCCAAGGAGTGCTTGACCAAAAGCTCAAGTAATCTTAATCACTTGATACGGCTGGGAACGCAGTCAGATTTTATTAAAAACTGTTTGCATTGCTGCTTCCTTTGATGTATTATTTATAATTGTAAGTTGAATGTAATAAATGCTATGAAGCCTTAAAACATCATCCACTGGCGCCCTCTGTGGACAACCACCGAAGTGCTCATTGCTCTTCACCTTGTCTAAATGTAGGCTACTCTGGAATGCCACCATAACAGAAGGGTGCACTACACAGCAAAGGTCGTGATGTAGAGTACAACAGACACAAACACATCAAAAAATTAGAAGGTGATACACAGAACCTTTCTTCTTATACATTGTATTTCTTCCTTCTAAGCACCAAATAGTGCCAAAACCGCTCCATTTTCTCATGCAATAGTGTTGATATTTTCACTTTCATAACATAAGATCTTTCTAGAATGAAAACTGGTTTATTAATTTATGTTCTTATTTAGGACAGTGCAGGGTTTTTCTCTGACTAGATATTGGAAAACCTAAATCACCATCGTTTTTGGCCTCCATTCTAATATAATACTCATAGAAAGGTGATCCAGGTCATCACACAATATTTTAAATTTCAAAATAAAAAAGAAAATAATAAAAAGCTATTAAGACACAACTGGTCAAAACCAGTTGCAAAATGAATTAGATAAGATATCTGTTTGGTGCAAAAAGTAGCAATTGACTCTAAATAATGAAAAGTGTGAAGTCACCCACATGAGTTATAAAAGGGATCCGCTAAATTTCGGTTACACGATAAATCGAACAAATCTAGAAGCTGTGAATTCAAGTTAATACTTGGGGAATACAATTACAAATAACTTAAACTGGAATGATCTCATCGATAATGTTGTGGGGAAATCGAAACAATGACTGCAATTTATTGGCAGAACAGTTAGAAAATGCAATTGGTCTATGAAAGAGTCTGCCTACACTACACTTGTCCCTTCTGTTCTGGAGTATTGCTGCACGGTGTGGGATACACTTCAGATAGGATTGATGGAGGACATCGAAAAAATTCAAAGAGGGGCTACTCGCACTGTGTTATGCCAAATAGGGGAGACAATGCAACTGGGGTGTCAATCATTAAAACAAAGCCTTTTTTCATTGTGGCAGGATATTCACATGAAGTGTCAATCACAAAATCTCTCCCTCAAATGCAAAAGCAATTTGTTGGCACAGATCTACATAGGGAGACATGATCATTTAAATAAAATAAGAAACGTTAGAGGTCGCACAGAGAGACTTAAGTGTTCATTTTCCTATGTGCTGCCGGCCGGAGTGGACGTGCGGTTCTAGGCGCTACAGTCTGGAACCGAGCGACCGCTCCGGTCGCAGGTTCGAATCCTGCCTCGGGCATGGATGTGTGTGATGCCCTTAGGTTAGTTAGGTTTAATTAGTTCTAAGTTCTAGGCGACTGATGACCTCAGAAGTTAAGTCGCATAGTGCACAGAGCCTTTTGAACCATTTTTTGAACCTATGTGCTGTTTGAGTGGGTAATGGTAGGGATACTTTTAAGGTGGTTCGATGAATCGTCTGCCAGGTGCTTAGTTGTGAATTGCACAGAAGCCACGTTTAACTTCAGATGGTGGTAGACAATGCCATCCTCTACCCCCCAATGACAAAACTTTCTTCTTAAGAATGCTTGACATTGATGTCCCATACTATCAATAGCAAATGTGAACGCCTAAATTTGTTATGTATTGTGGGATGTTTTGTCAAGCTGTTCCACCATGTTCCATTCTGCCGAGAGTAAATAAGCCTTATGAAGTTCCATAACTCGTTAATCATGATTCTACATAACATATCATAGTTTCCAGTACAGGAAAGAACAACTTGGCAAATTCTAAGTTGTCTTTTGATATTGCACTAGCACAAACTTATTCTCAAAGAGTGGGATACTATTTGGCTATCAAGGGGTATTTTAAATATTAATTAATAATATAATAACTGTTGTTTAAGAAATGCTTACAAGTCTTTGCCAAAAGGTGCTAGGTACAGTTAGTATTTAAATTCCTTTGCAGGCTCTTGTATAGTTTTAGTCCATGATACATTTTGTGTTTTAGACTGATTTCTTTCAGTGGAGAAATTACACAGCCAACCATTTGCAAATAATTGTTGAATACATTTGCGTAGATGTCGACACCTCTAAGGATGTCTTCAACAGAATGAAAATTTAAAAGCCCTATAAAATAATACACAGAAAAATAAGTGTGACAGAAACATTATCGAAATCAAAATTATGAGCAGACATCTTGAAATTAAAAATTAAAACCGTTCCAGTCTTTGGTATGTAAACCTTGCAAGAAATAACAACAGACTGGGCAGCCCAGTGACTTTTAAATTTTTATTCTGATGAAGACCTCCTTAGAGATGTCGCACACTAGGTAAATATATTAAACAATTATTTGCAACCTGCTGGCTGTGTTATTTCTCCATTGAAACATATATATGGTTGAAGCTTCCTGGCAGATTAAAACTGTGTGCCCGACCTAGACTCGAACTCGGGACCTTTGCCTTTCGCGGGGAAGTGCTCTACCAACTGAGCTACCAAAGCACGACTCACGCCCGGTACTCACAGCTTTACTTCTGACAGTACCTCGTCTCCTGTGAGTACCGGGCGTGAGTCGTGCTTCGGTAGCTCAGTTGGTAGAGCACTTGCCCGCGAAAGGCAAAGGTCCCAAGTTCGAGTCTCGGTCGGGCACACAGTTTTAATCTGCCAGGAAGTTTCATATCAGCGCACACTCCGCTGCAGAGTGAAAATCTCATATATGTGGTTGCTGAAAGACAGCCATGTTCAAAACGTTTTTTTGGATGTAAATACTGACTCACTCTGGTTCTATTGGTTCCAAGCACATGCATTGAGGTTTTTGTGACCCACAGAGGAATAATTTTCCTAATGTACAAGATATTCTGAAAGGTATATTCACATAGGACACTCAAAATGTCTAGCATTTTCCATAACTAGTGTTTGGAAGTATATATACAAAACGGGTGACTTTGAGGTGTGAAATATTGCAAACTGGAACAAGGATTAGAAGCCACAAACCTATCTAGCAAATCATATTCTGAAGGAAGGTATTTTCCCTGAATATTTGAAACTGACTGTTACACTACCAATCAATAACAAAAGACGCAGAAAAATTCCAAATGGCTATAGGCCCATGTCAATAGTTCTCATTATATCAAAAGTCGTAGAAAATAGTGTATATATGCAAATTTACATTTATTTTGAAAGTAATAAATTATTGAGTAGTAGCCAGTTTGGCTTTCAAACTCAACCACCAACAACAAAAGCAATTATTTGTCTCCTCAGTAACTTATATGAAGCATATTGGAACCAGAAACTGACTTGTGCAACACTTCTAGGTCTAAGCAAAGCCTTTGTCTTTGTCATACATGGCACAACGACCAAAAACGTTGTAGATAATCAATTACAATAATTGCTTTCATACTTAAGTAACAGGCCACATTTACTAAAGACAAATAACCAAAATGAAGAACCCATGAAAATAAAGACTCAGTGCTCGAGCCTCTGGAATATTCATTATGTATATCAGTTACTTTCCACATTACTTGCCATGTGACAATGTGCTGTATGCTGACCAGATAACACTAATTACAGTTGGAGAACAATCTACAAGAAGTCTTACAGTACAAAAAAGTAGTAATTGAAAAGACCAGACAAAACTTACTTCACCCTGAAGACATTTAAATGAGGTATAAAAATGTAAAATTACATGTAGATCAAAAACGTAGTATCTGATAGACATACAAATTACCTATGTGGCAAATTTGCTCATACTCTCTGTGTGTTGTACAAGTTGAGATATGCTAGTAATAATAATTTGCTATGTCCATACACTTTCCTTTATTTTACTTAAAATGCAATATGGAGTACTAAAAACATTGGGGTGACTCAGTGGGTTCATATAACATCTTCAAGTGGTAGAAGAGAGCAGTTAGATGTATATGAAGTCCAATACCAATACCAAACTGCAATATATATGTACTAGGCGGTGTCTATCTTAGATTCTTTAAACTGTTGCAGTTTTGTCTTGGTGTTGGACTTAATATACATCTAACTAATACATATATAGAATATTAACTTAAGTTCCAAAGTGCAATCCGTATAACTAAAAATAATAGTAAACCAGATCTTTGATACTCAAGATAGACATAAACCCACAAGAGCTATAAAGACCTAAGTTGGAAGTCTTAAAACAAACTCCCAAAGACAGTGAGCGGCCTAGTCCTGAATAACATAAAGCATCTCATAGAAGTATGTTTCAATCATACATGATACTATTCAGCTGTTGAATTTTTTTACATTGACCCACAAGAGACATGCAATAAAAACTCCATAACTACCTTAAGTGCTATATTACGTACTATGCCAATATGTGTATGCAGTATTGTGTCATCATAGATTATTTACACTGTTTTATACATACATAATTAATTTAAATCAGAATTATGTACGATACTATTGTATAAATAATCATGGGATATTATTCTGCTAAATGCACAGTATCACTGTATGTAAGATTATTGTATCATCATTATTACTTTAGCATATATATCTACTGGTTTTGCACATGTATATGTATGTAAAATATTTACTACTGTATTGTTTTATGTATTGAACATACTGACAAAGTCAACTATACAGAAAACATACAAAATGGCAAACAAAGATTCTATTCAGTTCTATCATGAACGAATGTACATAGTATTTTTTTGCACTATAGTAATTCGTAAATGTCATATATTTCCGAGTGATCATAAAGTCCCATTCTTGTGTCCACATTATCACCGATGGTTACTTTGTATTAATGTGGGATCATGGCAGAGGACAACGTTGAGACAATGTGACTTATTATTACTATGTGATTTATTGATACAGCTGTAAGTATTTCCATGCAACTGTTATTGTCTTTTTACACACATTGTATTGCTGCATAATAAGTCACACATTTTGAACTTGTGAAATGAATATACATGGTGTATACTGGACACTTGTAATAATCATTACACATAAATGCGTCATGCAGAATGAAAAAGGGAGAAACAGTGTGCGTGACACATTAGAGATGCTGAGAAAAACATATCAGCAAATTAAAATGGGATATGCTTGATATGCGTTAATCATTAAGTATAAATGCATTATGAAATAGAGCACAATAGTATGAAATAAACATTTTAAGAAAAGCTCAAATAATATAGTGGCCCAAACATACAGCAATTTTAGTATAGTCTGTCCAAAATTACTTTAGGATTGACACTTCAACAGGAACACATGGAGGTGCAATAACTAGCCCAAAACAACAGTATGTGCTGTATTACGTACTATGCTCTTGTATAAGCTGTATGGTTATTTTACATTGCCATGTCCAACACAGAACAAACGTGTAATCTTACATTTCACTCTACTCGCTCCAACAGGCAAACTACTCACTTTATAAATACATAAATTGTGGCAATGTGTTCTGGAAGACTTACACTACGTTTTGATTTTAGTTTTATCTGCACCAATAAATTATTAAAACGATATACACACAGTTTGCGAAAACGCATTTTCTCCCGACGTTACCGAATTTTCCAAATGCAGGAAAGTGTTGTATTATCGAAATTAGGCGAATATATTATGTGAATGAACTCTTAAGAATATGCAGGAACTATAACCCCTAGCTGAACACCAACGACATAAATATTATAAATTTATTACTTTAATGAACAGCGAAAATCAAGGAACAAAATACGCTGGAGAAAAAATGGAGAGATCTTACGAAAGCAAGACATACTCGTATGTTTGTATTAAGAAGCAAGGACGACACATGAACAAAAATGCTGTTAACTCGTTCATAATGTAGATGCGAAGGTAGTCTACACTTTCTGATACTTGCTCAGTTGCTTGTGTCGCCACACGGACCCCCTGTTGAATCCTGCCTTGATGTCAAATGTGGTGGGTCTGGAAAGACTTTTTAGATTAGGTTAGATTAGATTCAGTTTTCGTTCCATAGACCCAAAAAATCTACATCTACAACTATATCTACATTTATACTCCGCAAGCCACTCAACGGTGTGTGGCGGAGGGCACTTTACGTGCCACTGTCATTACCTCCCTTTCCTGTTGCAGCCGCGTATGGTTCACGGGAAGAATGACTGCCGGGAAGCCTCCGTGCTCGCTCGAATCTCTCTGATTTTACATTCGTGATCTCCTCGGGAGGTGTAAGTAGGGGGAAGCAATATATTCGATACCTCATCCAGAAACGCACCCTCTCGATGCCTGGACAGCAAGCTACACCGCGATGCAGAGCGCCTCTATTGCTGAGTCTGCCACTTGAGTTTGCTAAGCATCTCCGTAACACTATCACGCTTACCAAATAACCCTGTGACGAAACGCACCGCTCTTCTTTGGATCTTCTCTATCTCCTCTGTCACCCTGACCTGGTATGGATCCCACACTGATGAGCAATACTCAAGTATAGGTCGAACGAGTGTTTTGTAAGCCACCTCCTTTGTTGATGGACTACATTTTCTAAGGACTCTCCCAATGAATCTCAACCTGGCACCCACCTTACCAACAATTAATTTTATATGATCATTCCACTTCAAATCGTTCTGTACACATACTCCCAGATATTTTACAGAAGTAACTGCAACCAGTGTTTGTTCTGCTATCATATAATGATACAATAAAGGATCCTTCTTTCTATGTATTCGCGATACATTATATTTGTCTATGGTGAGGGTCAGTTGCCACTCCCTGCACCAAGTGCCCTATCCGCTGCAGATCTTCCAGCATTTCTCTGCAATTTTCTAATGCTGCAACTTCTCTGTATACTACAGCATCATCCGTGAAAAGCCGCATGAAACTTCCCACACTATCTACTAGGTCACTTATATATATTGTGAAAAGCAATGGTCCTATAACACTCCCCCCAGAGGCGTGCAGTTCCTCATTTTTAGCACCAATGAGCAAGGGTCTTCAGATTGATTACATTGTGTGAAAAAAAATCAGATTGAAGTCCTCAGGACTTCGCTGTACACCATGAAATGAGATGATTCTCGTGGGTGTGGAACAGCCTGTCTTCTCAGATCACCAGACAACATTCAAACATATAGTATTAATAAGTTTTATTACGAAATGAACAATGACAATACTTTGAGAATAAGAGAGAATTGTCGCAAGAGAAGGGTGATCTACGAAATAAACAAGATTCAGTACTAGCGAAATTGTTGGTTTTGAAGCTGCTGTAGTAATGTCCCGCGACCAGTTTGGCGTGGCACTTATGTTCTCTTCACATAGAGGCCGCTGCTGTCGTGTTGTCGTCCTGGAGAGGGGTCGGTCAGTGCACAATTGGCTGTCGTCTTATTCACAGCCCTCTCTGCTCTCTCGTTCAGGACTGGCGTGCCGGCGCTTGACGTTACGCCGTAACACCCCCATCCTGTAGAGCAGAGCTCCTGGAATGAAAGGATACTTGTGCCGAACAACCCTGCCCGCTCTCATGTAAACGGGGGGCTGTACCAGTGAGTGTGAGTGTGAGTGCTCATGTCGATGTGTGAGTGTCTGCAGTGGCTGACTCCATTGACAATGATGGCAGGGCGACAGTTGGAACTGGTGGCGTGGGGGCTTAGTCAGAGGGGGAAGATCTAGGATCAGGCATCGGCGATTGACAGGTAGACGTTGCTCAGTGCGATCTGATGGAACGAGGTATGCTGGTTTTACCCTTTCACTGAAAACTTTGTTTAGCTTGGCATTAACTAAGAGCATCATTATGTGAGCGTCTCTTTCTAAAAGTGGATAGGGCCTGGTGTAAAATAGTTGCAAGGGTACTCTAACTACATCCATATGGAGCATGATATAGGTACATTGATCAAGGTCTTTATGCACGAAAATGTCTGGGTTCATATGGCAACGAGCTGTTGAAGGTCGGAAATTTGCAGTACAGTTCCTCATTTGTAGCACCAATGATTGGCTCTGAGCACTATGGGACTTAACATCTGTGGTCATCAGTAACCTAGAACTTAGAACTACTTAAACCTAACTAACCTAAGGACATCACACACAGCCATGCCGGAGGCAGGATTCGAACCTGCGACCGTAGCAGTCGCGCGGTTCCGGACTGAGCGCCTAGAACCGCTAGACCACCGCGGCCGGCAGCACCAATGAGCAAGGGTCTTCAAGTTGATTACCTTGTGTGAAAAAAAAATCAGATGGAAGTCCTCAGGGCTTCACTGTACACCATTACTGATGTAGAAGTGCTGAGATCGGTTTTGAAAGCATTCCACAGCATCAGTAACACCAGTGGCAATGCTGCCAGCCAGGAAGACTTGTGCAGCGCCGACTTGAGAGTTCTGTGCCAGCATTCCACCACACAGTTGTTTGCTGGATGGTAGCTTGTGAAACAATGAGTTAATCGACATAAAGCAGCTAATTCATAGAAAAAAGAAGGCTCAGTTTGTCAGCTGTGATCCGTTGTCACATGAGCTGGGCAGCCAGGTCTCGCAATCCATGTTGTCAAAAAAGCTCATGCAACTATCTCTGCAGAAATGTCCACAATAGGCGTGGCCTCGGACCACAAGTAGACTTATCAATGCCCGTGAGAACATATGTGAATCTGTTTATGGGGGTAGTGGCCCCACGGTACCTTTGTAGACATTTTAACAAAGGGGAGGGATGGGAGTTGATGGGAGAGCTGATGAACTACCAGCAGCTGGGCAGTGCCAGGTGCTGAGCTCTCCGAGAGTGGGACAGAAGACCATGAGCAGGCCGGTAGTATTGGGTTCAACACCTGCCACCTACACCACACCATGGATGGGGTGATCAAGGGAAGAAGAGACATGGAGTGGGATTTAGTGCACTCCTTCAGCCGGTAGCAGCCATTCACGCTGCACCAGGCTGGGCTAAGCATCTGCTTTGACGCAAGAGGAACGACGTCTCGCTAGGACTCAGGCGCAAGGACTAGCGCAGCGGCCGAAACCGCGAGTCTGTCCGTAACCAGGGCAGGAGGCAACTACGGCCAACAGTGCACCATCCTTTGTAAATTTGTCACAATAAATAATTCACTGAATAATCATGTTTTCTTAGCGCCACAAGCGCTTTCAGACGATTCCTGACATCATGCAGATCCACTCGGACCCTCTATACTACAATTGAAAGTAACGAAAGGTCGAGGTCAGCTCTGCAAAACGTCACAGCAGATGAGGAAGTAGCCCATAGGAACTTCTTTCAGCTGCATTTCCATAGTTTACTTCGAAAGGAACTCCCGTAAATCTTGGTCCGTTACTTGTGCCATAACTAACTGGGTTAGATCCAATCATGCAGAGAGTATGTTAATTCTTGAGAAGTAGCCAGAAACTGTGTGTCAGCCCCTCACAAGTGACGAAAATTGGTTGTTAAACGCCAAAGAAATAACTTTCTGGTCTGTAAGGACAGTGAATTGGCATCCCTGATCTTGTGGTCGGAAATGTCTAATTATTTCCTAGACTGCTAACAGCTAGTGGTCATAGGAATCCCATTTAGTTTGTGTGTCAGACAACTTGCGGCGAAAAATGGAGGGGCTGCCATGACCCTTTCAGTTTTGTTGCAGCACTGCCCCTTTACCCACCTGTCTAACATCTACAACCACAGCCAGTGGCGCTGAAGGAGGAGGGTGAGCAAGAAGTACTGCCACTTGCAAGGAGGATTTGACATTGTGGAAACCAGACAATATTTCATGTGTCCACACGATGGATCCTTTTCCTCATGAAGTGTTTCCAGAAAGCAGCTGTGAGTGGTGCCTGGGCTGCTACAGTTTGTGATAGGGGGTGCCTGTAGAAAGTAGCCATGGCTTAGAAAAAGCGTACTTGCTGATATGTTTCGGGTAGGGAAACTGATTGAAACAAGTCCACCTTAGACTATGAGGGAGTTATCCAACGTTCCAAAAAGTCCACTGCTTGTTTGTGGATCACACATTTGTCACCGTTTGTCTTCACTCCAAAATCGGAAAGCCTCTCAAAGATAGTCCTTAAGTGAATTTCGTGCTCTGCAGCTGATACAGAAAAAATTAACACATTGCCGATATACACAAAGCAGAAATCCAGATGGCGGATCACAATAAGTTTCTGGTTCTTCGAAGGTCATTAGCTGCATTATGTAGTCTTAAAGTCTTTTTGGACGTTTTAGCGTTAAACATTCACGCAGTGTGGCCTAATTCTTCCATCATCACATTGTTCTTATCGTTCTCCAGTTTCATCATATAAATAACAATAATTATTGGACTCATTCTGTTCTATTTTATCTTCTGCATCATCCTGTAAATCATCATAATTATCAAACTCATTTTTCTTTAAAACCTATGTTTGACTTTGCTCTTAATTTCGTCTGATGACTCTTGAGACTCCTGGTGAGGTAGATCTAGGTCCGCAGAAACTATTGGACTTCCTCTTTCATAATTCTCTCTTCAAAAGTAACATTCCGTGATCTCATCAACTGAAGAATTTCTTCACACAAGACCTGACAACCATTGTCATGTTCATAGCCAGTCAGATTCTCTTTTACTGCTTTTCGATCCATTAAATGTTTTGCAACATGAACATAACATTTAGACCCTATTGTACGTAGGTGCTTCACGCCATGCTTCTTTCGATGTCATATTTCATATGTAGATGTCCCTAAAATACTGGAAGGTCCCATTTGATTGAGTATGCATGCTACAGAATTTATCTTTCCAGCCCAAAACGATTGAGGAATGTTTTCATGTGCATGCATCATAGCCCTGGCTATTTCAACAGAAGTATGATTTTCTCTTTCACTGCATCCATTTTGCTGTGGAGTGTATAGCATAGTAAAATGTTCGATTATGCCATCCTTCTGTAAAATCTCCCTTGTCATTTTAATGTCGAACTCTCCTCCTATAATGCTTAAAAGGTTTTTAATTGTATGCTTAGCAGTATTTGTTTCATTTATAAACTGTCTTAGTTTATCAGGAACTTCTGATTTTTCCTTGACAAAGTAAAAAGCTCGAAATTTACTCTAATCATCTTTGAATAACACAAAGTAGCGACACCAAGAATTGGACTTTTCAAAAGAACCACAGACATCCATGTGAATTAGCTCTCCCAGTTCAGAAGCTCTCTTACAAGTGCCAAGTGCAAGTCAATGTGCTTAACCACAAATACAGCCCCCCCAGAGCTCAGCGTCCAATCTCAAGTTTGTGCTTAAGATCTTGGAGACCAACATCTTGAAATATCGCTTATTTTGATGCCCAAATCTTTCATGGTACAATTGTAGTAAATTTTCGCGACTTATTCCATTTACTTCAGCAGGAATACTTCTCATCATTAATTTAAACAGTTTTCCATAACGATGACGATAGCCAACTAGTTTTGTGATTTCACGAATTTTAAAATAACACCTTTCTGTTGTGGATGAAATGTACTTTAGGATTTTTGTCTTGTGCTGCTAAAACTGAAAACAGATTCTTTTTAATTTTTGGTATGTACCATACACCACTCAAAGTGATTTTGCGCCACTTTTCATTCACTTCATTATTCCATTTCCGTTGTGGCCTCACCAACAGCCTCAACAGTATCACAATCTGCTGATGTAACTGTATGCGACGTAGAAAATAGTTCAAATGTCTTGAAAAAATTGTCAGTATTGCTGGTATGACCAGTTGCATCATTATCTACAAATCAGGTTACCAGTATTGCACTCAGATGACATAACAACAGATGATTCAGCGAAGAGAAACATGTTCGTGTTTGAGGTTTCAGCAGCTTCCAACATAATACTTCTCTGAGGCTTTTGTGGTCGACCAGCCGCAACCCACTTCCAGCATTACTGGTCTGGTTTCTTACAGTAATGACAGACAACTTTATTTTTCCACTGTGGTTGTTTAGATGAATGTTTCAATTAGTTGCTTATAACAGACCCTTGATATGTAGAATCCCCACCTTTATTCAACAGAGCTTTCTCACATGCGCAAAGCTGAGCTGTCAAGTTATCAACGGTCTTATCATTTTTGACGTAATCATGCAACTTGATTTAAATGAAAAATAGTCACCTGGCAGTGCCCCTAAAATTTTACAGATTAAAAACAAATCGGATAATCAGAATTATTTTCTACATCTTTGGCCTTTTCTTGCTTCAAATTATTCCATGCATTTCCAGCTTTGATATATGATTTGCTACATCATCAGTGGACTGTTTCACATATCCAAAAAATCGTGAACAAAGATCATAAAATTCGTCTTCAGAAATACTATCAAATAATTTATGCAATTCTGCCCATACTTCTTAAGATGTATTAAAGTGCATTGATTTCAGCAATGTTTCATCTGTCATATGCTTAGTCAATACAATTACAGCAGTGCTGTCAGTCTCAAGATAATTATTTATTGCATTCTTATAACTGTCATTTACTTGAGCAGCAGCATCTTCCATAGCTTCTACAGGTTTAACTAACCTACCTTCAACAATCCCAGGCACTCCAGGAATACGCCCACAGAGAGACATTTGCTTTGCATAGGCATGTATTCCAATTTTATTGCCCTTCCAGTAAACCAATGCTTATTACTCCATAGTCGAACTTTACTCCAAAAGTTACACCGACATATAAATGTCGCAATATGAGAATTTCAAAATTTATACTTCATTTATGTACAAAACTTACAACTTGTATTTCTTCAATTCCTTTTAATAATTACGCAGTAGCACACCTGGGCCTATAAACTGTTTGATTATTTAGGAATGACACAAGTTTTTCATAGATAGAAAAACACACTGGTTTAATAGAAGTCTACAGAATGACGCTCAACAACGATAATAAATTTCCATTGTGGGAAAGAACGCAAAACAATCTGTGTCTAGTAAGACAGAGATATTTAAATGTCAGTTTTATTTAATAACTGTTTACAACACAAACCTTTAACAGGTACAGCCACAACTTTGTAGAATTTCATTTATGTTTCCTTTCTTGTTTTCTTTCCGAAATTTATTTCAGTTGTTCCGCAGATAGCTTGGAATTTATTAACCTTCTTCTCAATATCCGTCATAGTTATAACTAATATCATTTCCTAGATAACTGGATTGGAGCACTTGTTCTAAAGTTTTCTCGTTTATTACTGTTTTCGGCCCGACTAGATTCTTTCCTCTGAAACTGTTATCATTGTCTTATCCACAGATACAGTTAAATTTTAGTAAATTATGCTTTTGCTCAATCTATATACTGTTCTTTGTAAATTATCTTCTGTTCCCTGCATAATTATTGTCGATGGGCTGATTACCCACTCAAATAGAAAAACTACAACTTAGAAGTCGTTAAGATATACATAAAGTCAACTACGAAAAAAATAAATAAATGAGAACTTAGTTCTGTCCACAATTGAAGACTTTGATAAAGGCTGTTTCACATTGGATGGCACAGAAAGGGATGGAAAGGGAATTTAAAACATTCTACAGTCCATTTCAAATTGCGGTATTCACACAGAATGGCAACGGATAGAGTGAACAAGGAAGTTTACCTTGTGGCGACGTCATTTATCCACTGCGCCAAAAACAGCGGGTGAAAGCTGCAGCTGATAGATATTTATCTTTGGCGTAGTCGACTTGGTTACGAGTTGTTTATTCTTGTTAGTTTTTGATCTGTGCTTGGAAAATAAAATGTTTTCTCATCTCATGAAAAAGCTGTTACTTCATAAAATATAAAGGCTCCCATAGTGGTGACCCCGAAAAATCGTAGCAGAAGCATAAAGAAAATACGAGAATAATGAATTCAGAGAAAAAAGCATGGGGCAGTGGAATCAAGATTGAAGACTACAGTCTGTTCGACCAAGGATCGCGGTCCACGCCCTTTGATTCGCCACAAAACGGAACGACAGATGTTAACGCAAAAGATGGGAGTACCTAGGCGCGACGCGGAAATGTTACGCTTTCCGCGTTCTGGCTGACGCGCCCCCAGCTTTGGTTTACGCAGGCTGAATGCATATTTCGGCAGCGTGGGGTGTCTAACAACATTGACAAGTTTAATATAGTGGTTTCACATCTAAATTTAGAAGTGATAGAGCAAGTAGAAGAAACCTTGTCGCAACAAAATTACTTAGTGCTAAAGGAAGCTCTCATACAGTATTATACGTTGTCACCAGATTTGCGACTACAAAAAATTTTCGCATACGAAGATTTGGGCGACAAGACTCCGTCACAAGTACTCAAAGCCTTACGTACATTAGCCGGCCCGGAACTCCTACCTAAAGAGTCTTTACGTCTAATATGGCTTCGTAAACTTCCTGCCAACATCCGTGCCGTCATTGCAGCAGAAACAGACTTACCATTGCAAGTCTTAGCAAAAAAGGCAGACACCATCGCAAACACCTTAACCGAAGTTTCTGCGTGTTCCGAATTCAACTACAGCCAGGATAGAGACCCAAGAACGTGTAGTGTGATGAAATCTGACGTCAGTGAACCAGGAACGTGCAATAATACTTCCCAACAGCAGTGCTCATCGACCGAACCCACCATACAGCAACTGGCAGCACAAGTGACAAAACTCAACGTGCAAGTAACTTCACACCACCAGCAGCTACGAAGTCGCAGTTGGAAAAGACGAAGAAATGCTATCCAACAGGATTTGACAGATCAATGGTGCTGGTACCACAGACGCTTCGGTAACACTGCCCGTCAATGTATTCAACCCTGCAGCTACCCAAACTTAAAGGCGGGCGTTAAAGGGCGCTAAAGTTCGTCAACAACAACATAGGCGCCCGAGTCATAGCGTGATTCAAAGAGGTGAAAACGCCACGGTATCTGCAGTCAACCAATCACACCGACTGTTCGTGTTGGACCTCTCTTCAGGTGAGAAGTTTCTGATTGACACAGGTTCAGAAGTCAGTGTTTATCCAAGAAAGAGTGGTGATATACTCACGACAACAACGCAACATGTGCTGACTGCGGCAAACAATTCCAGAATATCTACCTATGGTGAGAAACAGTTGGCATTACATCTGAATTCCAACTTCCATCCAAAATGGACTTTTGTGGTTGCTGATGTGACGAGTCCTATAATTGGAGCGGACTTTTTACGGAACTACCGACTTATGCCCGACCTGGTTAACCGTCGTTTGGTGACAGTTCCCACAGAAGGGATATTGCCTACTGCGTCTTCCGCGTCGGTTCAAGTACAGTGCGATGTGCCCGTGTCTTTCCGCACGAAGATTTCCGGCTCCTCTACCGAATCATCCGCGTCGGGATATTGTGATACGATTTCGTACCCTCAACTAAGCGGGGCGCACACGTGTGCGTCACGCAAGAAGACATCCAACAGTCGTAACGATTCGTATACTGTAGGCAATATCAGAGCACTGTCGGAGGAATCACTTTTTCGTAAACTGCTTCAGGACTTTCCAGCACTTATCGAACCCGTCCACGCAACCAGGAAATGCAGACACAATGCTCAACACCACATCAGCACGACACAAGGTAACTCGTTGCCTTCCGCCCGCGGCGTCTGCCTCCAGAGACGCTGCTCGCGGCGCGAGCTGAGTTCGACAGACTTCTAAAAACAGATATTGTAAGTAGGTCTGAAAGTTCATGGGCATCTCCAATTCACATGGTCCGTAAAAAAGACAGTTCATGGAGAGTATGTGGAGACTACAGGGCGCTCAATGCCCGCACAATCCCCGACCGCTACCCAGTATCCAATGTGACTGATTTCAACAGCACGATTAGCAATGCCAAAATATTTAGTGTGATTGATTGCACCAAAGCATTTTCCCAGATTCCCATGGCTCCATCTGACATTAAAAAAAAAACAGCAGTTATCACACCATTCGGTTTGTTTGAGTACAATTTTATGCCATTTGGCCTCAGAAACGCTGCCCAAACATGGCAAAGATTCATGCATGAGGTGCTTCGCGAATTACCATTCGTATTTTGTTATATGGACGACATTTTAGTATTCTCTGGTTCTGTATATCAGCATGTCGAACATCTGCGGCAGCTTTTTCGCCGTCTGACACAGTATGGCATAATTATTAACGAAACAAAGTGCGCGTTTGGAAAACGCGAGGTTAAGTTACTGGGATATTTGGTTTCAGCAGCAGGCCTGTCACCTTTGCCTGAGCGGGTTGAAGCAGTACAACAGATGCCCCTTCCCACAACTTACAAAGGACTTCGCAGGTTTTTAGGCATGCTCAACTATTACAGACGTCACTTACCTAAATTAGCTGCCGCCCAAGAGCCACTCACAACGTTACTTGCAGGTAAAAATACAACAGGAAATCGTAAAATTCCATGGAGTCCAGATGCTGAAGCAGCTTTCCATAACTTAAAGAAATGTCTTTCTCGGGTAACACTACTGGGACATCCAAGATTGAGCGCTCCTTTAGCGCTCATGGTTGATGCGAGCCAAACAGCGGTGGGTGCAGTGCTACAGCAAGAAGTCGATGGCAGATGGCAGCCGCTCGCATTTTTCTCTAAAAACCTGACTCGACAGCAGCAAAAATGGAGTGCTATCGACCGTGAGTTGCTTGCTATTTACTTAGCCATAAAGCATTTTCGCACGTCTGTCGAAGGGAGGCACTTTGCAATTTTTACCGATCACAAGCCTTTAGTAGCTATATTTCAACGAGACACAGAGTTCAATTCGCCACGTCAGTGCAGGCAAGTCGAGTACATTGCACAGTTCACAACTGACGTGCGTCACGTTTCAGGAAAAGACAACCTGGTGGCAGATTGCGTGTCTAGGAATTATGCCAGTTTAAATTCAATTCGTTGGACCGAGTTAGCGTCTAAACAACGAGAAGATCCTTTCTTGCGCCGTCTAATAGAGTAACAGAGAACTGCGCTGCAGCTCAGACGTGTGTCTGTCCCAAATGTTCCAGACGGAATTTGGTGTGATGTAGCAAAAGGAAAGGAGCGACCTTACATACCAGAACAATATCGTCGCGAGATTTATAGTGCACTACATAACCTATCACATCCAGGAGTACGAGCTACAGCCAAGTTAATTTCCTCCAAAGTAGTGTGGCCTAGAATACAAAAAGACTGTCGTGGATGGGCGCGTGCATGCCTAACATGCCAGCGTAATAAAATCAGCAGACATGTCTTTGCACCTATTGCTGACTTCCCGACGCCATCTGCAAGATTTTCACATATACATGTGGACATTGTGGGCCCGCTATCATGCTCTTCAGAACAACGCTATTTGCTCACAATCATTGATCGTTTTACCAGGTGGCCAGAAGTAGTTGTAATGCAAGACATTTCTGCGGAGTCGGTTGCATTCATGGTTCTCCAGGTTTGGCGTTCCGCAAAACATAACAGATCGCGGAAGGCAGTTTGAAAGCCATCTTTTCAATGAACTTTTACTACTGTGCGAGTGCAACCACCTACCCACCACAAGCTATCATCCATCTAGTAATGGAATGGTGGAACGACTATACCGCACGCTCAAAGCTGCATTAATGTGTAGTTCCACTTCATGGCCTGCAGCACTACCGCTGGTCCTACTCGGATTGAGAACAGCCGTGAAGGAGGACTTACAATGCTCTTCCGCAGAATTGGTTTATGGCGAGCAATTGAGGGTTCCTGGAGAATTTATCGTTCCAGCATCTACACAGCCGTTCGCCCCTGAGCTATGCACGCAATTCGCGAGACAACTCAGCGTTAGAATGAGAAACATCAAACCCACTAACCCTGTCAGACATGGAGACCGGAGAGTGTTTGTACATAAAGACCTGCAAGCAACGTCCCACATGTGGCTTAGGGATGATACGGTGCGCCCGCTGCTTGTTCCGCCTTACTCTGGACCATATAGGGTAATCACAAGAGGAAGCCACAGCTTCAAAATCGATAAGGATGGTAAAGAAGAGACAGTCTCAATTGAGCGGCATAAACCTGCTTACACCGAAGAGGGTACACTCCTTCCTCAGTCTGCAAAATCACCCTCAAACGTGGAGGCCAAAGAAACAGCAGAGAGTCTCGCCAAGCCCTCGGTTTCAGAAGAGGACAACGAAGCAGCAAGTGCAGAACAGGAGCAGCCATTGCCTGCACCAGATGTTTTCACGAGAGCTGGTAGAAAAATCAAGTGCAAGTTTCCCCACATACCTGGTGCACCCGGTTTCAAAAGGAGGGGGGCTGATGTGGCGACGTCATTTATCCACTGCGCCAAAAACAGCGGGTGAAAGCTGCAGCTGATAGATATTTATCTTTGCCGTAGTCGACTTGGTTACGAGTTGTTAGTTTTTGATCTGTGCTTGGAAAATAAAATGTTTTCTCATCTCATGAAAAAGCTGTTACTTCATAAAATACATATAAAGGCTCCCATAACCTATTCTCACTCTGCTCAAAGATGTTATAATATTAGGTTTGGTACTTTCGTGTCTTTTCACTCTTCATTTTATTGTTGGCTTTGTTTTTATGACACATTGCATGTGTTCCATGATGACTTGTATACCTTTTGAATAAATATTCACCCATAACAGATCCCACATGTCCAAAAAGGAAGAATGACTTACATTTTGCACTACTTGGACAAATTAAACAGCCTATGCTGGCATAAATAAGATCTTAAATTGGTGGAACAGTTATCATAAAATAACTTTTTTACTATTGAAAAAGTCTGTTTCAATGAAGAAGAAAAATACAGTGATTTTTAAATTTATTTGGGCATTAAAAAGAAAAAAATGCTCATTGTATTTATTCCTATACATCGTTTAATGAGTTTGTATACATATTTTGTTAAGCAAATACATTTCTATGTTGATTTTATTTTATTTCATGTCCCACAGGTCCCACTGTGTTGGGTTCATAAGGACATAAAAAAAGTCTGATGTCATATTTGCAGAGCATTCACTTTCACTATCATGTAACACAGTACATTAGACTTCATAACTACAAAAAAATTACATTTTCATAGAAACTTTAAAATTATACACAGAAACAGATATAATGTGCAAGGTAAATAACGTTACTAGTGGCCAGACCATCGAAACCATATATTTTTAATAATATTAAAACATGTAATTTAATTAGAGCTATAGTGAATTCAGTTTTATTATCATTCTTGTGTAGGGACTTCACAATAGCATGCATAAGTCTGTTGGAATAATGCTTTGTTGAAGTGAAGCACTGAAAATATGACAGAGAATGTCTCTTATCCACAAGCAAGAATATTTTACTAAATTGTCAGATGTATTACTCACCACTTCAGAATTCTTACTTTTTAGTGGCTTCATGGCTTTTTAAATCTCCTCTACAGTATCAAGATTAAGGTGCATTTTTGGTATTATGTTGGAGTATGGAGACTGACATAGAGTCATGGCTTCATCAACAGAGACCTTACAGCCAGTTTGCTAAGTAATAGGCAGGAAGAGTTTATTAAATTTTTTTATTAATATCTGATTTATTTTCAGTCATCTTTGTCCACTGAATTTGTATCTGTTTCTCGTTTTGCAATACTCCAAATTGTTTTGATGTCGTTATTAGAAATGGACAATGCATTTCCCATTGTTCCACTTTTCAGCGCTTTACCATGGAAAATTCGTTATGAATGTCCATTGACCATTAATTAACTTTAGCACTGCTGGTTTCTTAAGTTGAAATTATATTCAGACCTTCATATCAAAAATCATGCCTCATAACCCCACTTTCAGTGATCATTAATGTGCTAACGGAAGCAACGTTGTAAAGCATTCTGTCCACTATGAGCACACCACCATTTGCCAGTGGTGTCATTTTCCATCCTTTCCATTGACATACAATATGAATTGCGCTTAATACGGTAATCCAAGACAAAGATTTTTAGCATCATGAAGTCACACAGTAACTGGGTCACTACAAATGTTAGCTTTACCTGACTCACTTGTCCTATTTATCACAAGGCGACTTATATATGGCTCCTCTATTATCTTCACACTGATAAGGAACATTCCAAGCAACACATATGGCCACAGCCAACACTGTGAGCAGCCATATCGTTAACAGTGGTAATCCCATTATAGCCTGTTCCAACTTACTTTATGATTGCCAGAAGGAAGTAACAGGATGAGGCCCACAAGAAAGGTATGAGACACATTCAGCCAATCCCATGAGACCTGTAGCCACAGAAACCATCCTTATTACCAGATCTCTACCCCCATCAAAGCAAAACTTCCCGCTTCCACTGTGCTGCAGCTTCAGGTGTCCTGTGTTGTCGTTCAATGTGAGCTGAGATTTTATTTTTCATTTCTCACAATAACATGGTCAACACCTAAAAAAGGGAGGAATAATAGAGTTTAACGTCCCAGTGACAATGGGGTCATTAAAGACAAAGCACAATCTCGGATTAAGAAAGGATGGGGAAGGAAATCTGCTGCGCCATTATGGAAGGAATCATCCCAGTATTTGCCTTAAGCAATCTACGGAAATAATGGGAAACCTAAATCTAATAGGCTGGACATAGATTTGAACTATCTTTTCTCGAACAGTTGATATTTTACCTGTTATTAATATTTTCGTTGTGTGATACTGTACAATGTCAGGAGAAAATTCCTTGAATGTTATTCAGTGTGTTGCACTCCAGAATGATTTTGATGTACATTCCTAAATTGGAATGCCAATAAGAATGTCTTCACAGTGTACCTTCAATGTTGGAACGTCAAAGTAGGTGATGAAGGTGGACCTTATGGATTCAATAATTTACCATGTACCATGGTTCCCGAATTCAAAATTGAGGAACTGGTGAAAACAAAAGATATACAGTCAATAGCCTGCCACCTTGTCACTGCCACATTAAATGTTACCTAGCTAGCAATAATTCAGGTTATACGAGGGACGACTGGAAAGTGACGAGCAGTAATGTTATTACTAAAAAGTTAAATAGGTAGCAAAACAAAAGAAATACAATTGATCTTACAATTTTTTCCTGTTTTTTTACATAGTCACCAATGTTCTCAAAACATTTCTCCTAACGTGGTATCAGTTTCAGTATGTCCTGCTCATAGAAGTCCATGTGGTTGGAGAATAGCCACCTGCAGACTTCTGTGTTCACTTCTCCATCTGTCCCAAAGGCTGGGAATTTCTTCATGGGATCAAACAGATGAAAGTCCAATGGTTTTTTGGATGCTGTAAACACGCCCAAATTTGGATATTTTCCCACAAACAAGAGCAGCAACGTGGGAGCGAACATTGTCATGAAGAAGTTTGACACTGTCAGCATTAATGTTGTGGCATTTGTCATGAAGGGGATGACGCAAAGTTTTGATGTAGGCTGTAGTGTTCACAGGGGCCCCGTGTTCAGCGTAATTCACCAATAACACACCATGCATGTCCCAGAACACTGCTACAAGCCCTTTTCTAGCAGACTCAGTAACTTGGAATTTTTTTTCGTACTGAGGAACCAGCATGTTTCCACTCCATAGAGGGCGTCTAGGTTTCAGGTGTGTAGCGGTGCGCCCCCAATTCATTGCCAGTGATGGTTCCTTTCAGAAAGTCACGCTATTCTGTGGTGTAATGCGTTAAGTGATTCAAGTCATCAAACCCTGCACCCTGTGATTGTCTGTCAGGTTCTTAGGTGCCAAGCGAGCACTAACTTTACGAAATTTAAACACGTCATGAACAGTATCGTACACCACACCATGGAAAATTTTGAACTGCTACGACAGGTTGGCAGTTGTCCAGACTGATCGTTCAAAATTGTTGCATTAATGGCTCCAACCTTCTGCAGCGTTGCAGCTGTTGCTGGCTGCCCAGAGTGTAGCGAATCACTAAGGTTGACACGGCCCTCTTGCAAGAATGCACGCCATCTGGAGACATTGCTATGATCCACACAGTATCCCCATACACGCCACGCATGGCCCTGCGGATTTTCACTCGGCTTATGCCCTTTGGCCCACACATATCAAACCACACTTCACTGCTCTTCACAAGTTGATGACAGTAATGCACATGCCATGTTTGTTACATTGTTCACACTTCTCTCCCTTGAGCTTTACATGAAAACAACATATCCTCTGTCGTGCAAACTTCAAACTATATCATCGTGATACTTCAACATTGCAGTTGTAATACCAGGATAGAAAAAATTCTCGTGGGTAAATTTTCGATTCCCCCCCCCCCCCTCCCCTTGTACTTCGTCTGCAGTAGATGCACTTTGTACTATGCTGTTGGGTAAAGCAATTCTGAATACTGGAAGAAAGCTGTCAATAGCACACATTTCATCATGAAAAAAGCATCCCACAAGGAAGCTATTAAAGCAGAATTCACTGTTGTAAATGATCAAATTGTCAAATACCGGCAGTGACGATGTCACTCCAAACATCTTCGATGACGACGAGAGTGTCTGCTTCTTCAGCTGAGTGGTCAGTGCAGTTGGCTGCCATGCTGGAGCCCACTTTTGATTCCTGGCCAGGTCGGAGACTGATCCACTTGGGGAGTGAGTTTTGTGTTGTCCTCATCATCATTTCATCATCACTGACATGCCAGTTGCTGACGTGGCATCAAATAAAAACACCTGCACTTGGTGGCTGAACAGCACCAGATGGAGTCTCCCAGTGAAAACTGCCATACGATTATTTCATTTTTTTCAGTGATGGTAGTAATATCAGTTATTTTCCAACTGTTATCACATGAATAGCGGGATTCAGTTGAATGTTTTGTGTGGGCAGTTTACGCACGTGCGTGAAAAAATTATATTTCCATAACTTTTGTTATCATTAAGGAGGCTGTTATTAGCAATGGCGTCCAAATGAAGTTCATAAGGAACTCGCTCATAATGATGTGGAAAAAAACGTCTCACTGTTTGTACTACAGATGTTACTATACTGAGGTATTGTATTTTGTGCCACTATTATTTATTTACTTAGTTTTGGTCCTGTGACATCTTGTACAGATAAAGAACAAGTCAACAAAAATACAGAGATATTTATCACAAGTGACTGCTTTGTATAAGTTTGATGTAAATGCAAATTATTACATGTATACAAATAACAATAACAGATTTTGTGGTTATCATATATGGTTGGTCAGTATGGTTTCGACACGAGACAGTATGGTCTAGGAACATCACAGGTGTGGAACACGTTTGCGCTCATTTTTCAATCCATAAGGGATGTAACAGTATTCAAATAGGCGAAAGTGTGTGATGATGGCCGTCTTAGGTATATCTGGTGGATGCATAGGGATCTGATGGTATGCCTTGGAACAATCCAAAACAGAGAAAAAATTAGAGCCATGTAGTAATTGCGTGAAATCCTGTATATGAGGAATGGGGAAATTATTGATAATGGTGTGAGCATATGCAAGGTTTTTTAGGAACACGGTGAATGGATGAAGACGAGTTGTTATCAGAGGGGCAGAGGATGCCCGAAGCCAAGAGATCCTGAAAAATGTCCTTGGTGTGCAGAATTTTGGATGTGGGAAGGCACCTGGCCATATAATGTACAGGTGGGCTGTCGGTGATGCGAATCCTATGACAAGTGCCATTACCGATGGCCGATACTCGCGAAGGGGGGTCAGCAAGTGGGGTCAAGAAGGGATCCGTAGGCAACGTCGGTTCACTGACCTTGATGAATCGGTAGTGTGCAGGCGGGGCCTCAACTGTTGTCGACGATGGGATGCATGATGCAGGAGCCGCACAGTGCAAAGAATCAGGAGGGGCGCAAGCAAGTGCATCTTGGAAATTCGTCTGCAGCGATGCGAAAACGACAGCAGGCAGCAGAATGCTTGTTACAGAGTAGGTTGGCGAAAAGATGTAGTAGAGGCGTGTGTTGGGTCGCCTCATTGCGGTTCTGCAGATAGGCAACGTATAGTACGACATGCATGTGACAACTCAGCAGAGGTAGAGGCTATGCGGGTGCATAAGGCAGCGTTCTGTGTGTGGAGTTTGTCGATTTGTGAGCGCAATTCCGACAGGTCAGAGAGCCGTGCAGTAATGCGCTCGATCAGGGACGCACATGTGGAAAGCTTAGCCAAGGAGGTGGAGAGCGAAGTCGTGCTGAACTCGTATGGGCACGGAACTGTAAAGCCAGACTCGTGGCGGAATGTGGCGGCCTGCAGGTCTGGTGAAAGTTCATAATAGTGTAGAAAATCCAACTTGATCACAGGTTCATCCACGTCGGCAACATGGAAAGTCCAAGGGTAGGTGTGAATCAGTGATAGGTGAAACGACATCTCGATGGAGCCATGGACCGCAATGGGAGAACTATTGGCGGCGTTCAAGGTGAGGGCAGAAGGTGATAGTGCATCGGGAGTATGCTTGGCCAGGATTACGCTAACGTCGGCCCCAGTGTCGACAAGAAAGCGGATTTCTGATGACATGTCTGTGGTATAGAGGCGTCACGTGGCAAGTGGTGCAGTGTCAGGCGATAAGCGCCCTGAAGGAATGTAGTGGGACGTGGCATTTAAACATGCCCCCTGATCTCGTTTGGGTAGGCACAGCAGTTGCAGGTTGCCACAGCACAGTGGGTAGGCCGGTTGGTGGGGCGGTGCAGTGCCGGAGGGGGCTGCAGCTGACTGTGTCAGGGTCAGTAGCCGAGCGGGTTGCTGCTCAGGCGAGGTCGGCGGCTGTCAGCAGCCCACTGGCAGTACCGCCTGTAGGCCGCTAGGTGGCACTTGAGGCAATTGAGGCACTGAGGCGAGAGCACTGGAATCTGCTGGCAGGGTGTGGAACTGGAGGTGCAGGTGTGCCAACTGAGGGTGATAGAGATGTCGTTCGTGACAGGCGGTGTAGGTGACGAATGATAGCTTAAGCCTGATCCGCCATGCATAAACAAACCTCTAGTGGGTCGGCGACGTGAGACAGTAGATTAAGTTGCAGAGCTGAAGGCATCTTGACCATCCACAACGACCAAAACGCGGCGTCAGGTAATGCTTACTCATTGATTTATGCATGTAGGTACCACCAAAGCTGTGAAGGGGTGAGGTCGTCGAGGTGCTCATCGTGAATAATGTGGAGGATAGCCTCTGCAGGAGAAAGGCACTCGATAAACAGTGCTTTCGCCCTCGAATATTTGTGTGAGGCAGGCGGTGAGAGAAGTAAGTTGCTGATGAGGGTTTAGGTGGCTCAGCAGGCAGACAAAATGGGCGTCGTCGTCCGAAATGCCTTGTTTGGCCATCAAGGCGAACCAAGTCTTTGGGTTATCTTTTCGCAATGCAGGTAGCTTAGGCAACCTGCCAGGTAACACATGTTGAGGCAGAACCGGCAGCCAGGAATCGGTGCGAGCAGAGCTGGACGCCTCCGATATCGAAAGTGCAGTAGCGGTGAATGATGCAACTTCGAGGGTCCGTGTGGGGCAGTGGCCACATGCAGCAGACGGTGCGGAGGGAGCGGGCACATAAGTTGGCATGGTGTGTCCAATCTGCAAGCCCGACGAAGAACACGGTGCGGGTGTAACAGCCGGTGCCATTGCAACAGCGGGCAGGAGTGTCTTGGTGCAACCACAGTGCAACAGTCGATGAAATCGGTGACTGGCGCCGCCGAGACGACATGCGGGGGAGGGGGGCGGGAGGGGGGGCGGTGCTGCGACACAATGCATGTAAGAATGTGCCACCCTGCACTTAGAAATGTTCGATTCACAGTTCTGGAACTTCGTCAGCACATCAAATCATCCCAAAGGTAATGGCGTGCATGAAGGATAAACCACAATATCTTTAACTGGAAGGTCGTCCATGATGTCCTCAGGCGGCGTGCACTGTCCATGTTGTGGCTGTTGTTGTGCTGTGGCCATGTTGAGTCAGTTAGGGTTAGATGGTCGCCGGCATGGCTGGGCATAAATAATTGTTCACTTTTAACCAAACTCGCATTAGCTACACTTGACCACTCATGGTTGGAAGCTCAGTTAATAGGGAGCATAACACTTGCACTGAAAGACACTGCTAGATCCATTGTGGCGGAAACAATTGTGGGCTGGCATATGAAGTTCATAAATGACGAAAACAAGCACAAAATAACTCGCAGTGTCAGGGTCGCCTCTGTGGTTAACACATATGGTTGGTCGGTAATAAAACACACTGAGTATCGAATATGTACTTATTAATCACTGAGACAAAACGAACAAACATGGTAGAATAACAAGTTATGCGCTGAGAATAAGCTAGAAGAAAAGCAGTCTAAAGACAATAAGAGTCAAAGATAGGGCGCTATGCACCAGAGATGCCACAAATTTATCAGAGTAACTGCTTTGGACAAGTCTGATGTAAATGTAAATGACTATGTCAGTGTAATATCACATATAAAACGCGCAATTTATCACACATGTGACTGCTATAATATTTGTGCTACTTTTGCATTATAAGTCCCCATTTTAATTGGCGAGGAGTTCATTTACAAACTAGTAACTGTGATCCATGATAAATAACTTCAGTTTCTTTTGCAGAAGCCTTAATCATTTACTAATTTGATGTTGTTAGGGGGAGATTACATAATTGCAGGGCTATATGAGAAATAGTTTCTAATAGGTTGATGTCTTTGCATAGGAGATGTAGATGTTGTTGCCATTTCTTGTTCTGTGACTATGAACATGCTGATACATGTTGGAGACTCCTAAATATTTTCTTCTAAAGACAATCGTTTCAAATATGTACAGGCATTTAAGATTCATTCTCTTTAATTTTGGGAAAAGAGGGCGACAGTTATCCTATCTGTTTATGTTGTATATGATTCTGATAGCTCGTTTTGGGTTTTGATTATGGGTCGACTACAAGGTGCATATGTGTGTAATATGCCCCTATTACTATTTTCTGTTACAGCTTCTGCTTAGTATCCATAGCATAAAACAGATTGATGACAGTTTAACTATAAGAACTTTGATATGTGATTCCAGTTTAAATCACTCTGCAGATATATTTCAAGGAATTTCATATAATCAGCTAATTTTAAAAATTTGTTATTTACTTGGAATGAGTGGTCATTTTGTTGCTTGTGGTGGGATATATCAAAATTCATGGTTTCTGTTTTATCGGTGTTTATTATAACTTTACTTCTTTCGAACAAGTATGTTAGCTCCAGCAATGATGTTTCTGCATATGATTGAAGATCAGTTTGGTTTAATCCCGTAATCAAAATACTGGTGTCATCAGTAAATAAAGTTTTCTGTTTGCCATGGACAGTTTCATTCAGGTCATATATGTACAAAAGAAAGAGGATTTGACCTAGTATTCACCCTAGGTGCACACCATACTTCATTGTAACTTTTTCTGATGAGTACGTCGTTGTTCTTATGTTTCCAGTGCTTTTATCTTGTTTAAGAACAACTTTTTGTGGTCAGTAAGATATGACCTAATAAATGAAGTTGGAATACCTCTAATTCCATTACTTTCCAACTTACTTGATGGAATGGCATGATTATAATGTCAGATGCTCTAGATAGGTCTACAAATATTCCAGCAGCACATATCTAATGAACAAAATCATATTATGAAATCAATAATAAGTAGTCTCTCAGTCCATGATATGCAGCTCCTTTCACTAAATGTTAACGCTGATCTGGATATAAACTCTACGAAATCCGAGTTCAAGAGAGTAGAGAGTAAGCCAAAAATTGGAAACTTCTCAAAGACATGAATTGGAGTGATGTGTATATTGCTCATAGTGTGAATGAGAAATACAACACTTTTATTAATAATGTCCTTAACTTATTTTAAATCTGTTTTCCCCCAAAACTAACCAGATTAGACCAAACTCTAGTAAAAAACGCCATGGATTACCCAAGGAATAAAGGTATCTTGTAAAACAGAAAGAAAACCATATCTATCAGTCAGAAACGCCTCTAATGTAAATGCTACAGATCATCACAAAACATGCTGCAAAATATTAAACATAGTAATACAGACATCGAAGCAAATGCATTATCATGAATGTGTAATTACATCAGATAACAGAATAAAGAGAATATGGGGTACAGCGAAGGAAGAAACTAGTAGAACCAGATATGGAGAGGAGTATACACCATTAAGAGTAACAGGCATGTGTAGGCTTGCTGAACTATTCAGTAAGTATTCATTACTGTTACTGGAACGAGGGATTGTTGGTTTCAGCAAATGCAATATCTTAGACCAGTCACTACAGATAATTACAGTAATATGAGTGTGACCCTACCAACACCACTAGAAGTAATGTTCATCATAAAATCCTTACAATCAAAAGATTCTAGTGGCAATATATCAACAAAGCAGATTAAACAGTGTGCCTCTGAGTTTAGTGACATTTTAACTTATTTGTGTAATCTGTCTCTTAACCGTGGAATATTTCCTGAATAGTTGAAATATGCTGAAGTTAAGCCTTTGTATAAGAAAGGAGATAAAGAAATACCATATAACTGCTGTCCAGTTTCGTTTTTGCCCACATTCTCAAAAATTTTAGAAAAGATAATATACAATCGTCTTCTGACCACAAATGGAAAATTATCCAAGTCAGAATTTGGATTTCTGATACTGAGAAGGCTATCTAGAGCTATAGTGAGGATATACATAATCCATTAGACAATAAATTACAGGTTACTGGCATATTTTGTGATCTGCATCTGACTATGCAAATCACAATATCCTTTTAAATAAATTAGAATACTATGGTATAACAGGAAATGCTGTGAAATGGTTCAGATCCTATATCTCTGACAGAAAGCAGAAGGAGTCAATAGGAAAGGGACAAACATTAGTCTGCCAGATATCATCCAACTGGGAACCAATAACATATAGTGTCCCCCAGGGTTCCATCTTAGGGCTCTTACTGTTTCTTGTCAATATCAAGGACCTCTCAGTAGTAACATTACCAGATGCCAAGTCTGTCTTGCTTGCAGATGATGCAAACACTGAAATAAATAGTAAATCAAATATTGCCTTGAAAGGCTGGCTAATGAAATTCTCCTCGACATTAATAAATGGTTTCTAATAAATGGTTTCAAATCAATTCTCTGTTACTAAACTTTGGAAAACATACTTAATGTTACAGTCATAGAAAAACTGAAGTTTTATGGAATAAATAGCTTTACACATACCCGTTTGGATCATGCTGAACAAACAGAATGCAAAATGTTGTTCTGAATAATTAATACAATGCTGGAAGGGACAGAAAATTTTATGGTGACTGGTGAAAAATTACAAAGAGATCCCCAGACGATTCAGTTTTGTATCTACCGCTGTTCCTTATACTGTATATGTGAATGATCTTCCAATAAACATTTTACAAGCAGACTTTGTAATTTCTGCAGGCATTAAATTCTATTAGAGAGAAAGCCACAGAAGATATTTTTAATGATGTTTTTCAAAGAATTATTAGCAGTTGCCTGAAAATGGTCTTTCTCTAAATTTTTAAGAAACACACTATATTCAGTTCTGTACAACAAATAGAGTAACACCAACAGTTAATGTATCACATGCACAGAAGTCAGTAAATAGTGTAGAATACTCCAAATATTTGGACATGCACATTGATGAAAATCTCAACTATGAGTAGTGCATGATTGAGCTTCTCAAACAATTGAGGTTGGTTGGTTGGTGTGAGGAAGGAGACCAGACAGCGTGGTCATCGGTCTCATCGGATTAGGGAAGGATGGGGAAGGAAGTCGGCTGTGCCCTTTCAGAGGAACCATCCTGGCATTTGCCTGGAGTGATTTAGGGAAATCACAGAAAACCTAAATCAGGATGGCCGGACACAGGATTGAACCATCGTCCTCCGAATGCGAGTCCAGTGTCTCACCACTGCGCCACCTCACTCAGTCAAACAATTGAGTTCCGCTGCTTTTGCTCTTTGTATAATTGTTAGTCTTGGAAACAAATAAATCAAACTCCTGATGTATTTTGCTTATTTCACTCAGTAATGCTACAGACAAATTCCAAGGTATACTAAATGACTGACAAATTCTAAAAGCCTATTTATGCTGTTGTGCAATACATGTAGTAGTCTGAACACTGACCCCACCAGACTGAACTATGTCAAATGTCCGAATGAGTACAAAAGAACCATTGTGGAAGCCAAAAACCAACACAATTTCAGTAGTATTGTGAAATCCACAATAAGAGGTAAGCTGCATGGAAACTAATAAATAGTGTTGCTCAAGGTAAAAGAAAGAAAAAAAATTATGTCTGTCCCAAAAAATTCAATGATTTTGATTAAGTTAGTTGAATAACTAGGAAATGCTATTATACACCCTATATGAGTTCATCAGAGTTACTTTCCAAAAATGTTTTTAGACCTTTTTCTAAGGTCTCAGCTAATTTCTTCTTAATGATAGTAAAGTAGTTGTAATGATCAGACAGTGTACCTAAATGTGCACATCTTGCAACATAGTAAAGAAAGTAATACATTATGTTGTGTACTCTTTTGCATATTGTATAAACAAGTGTATATATAAGGAACACTTTTCTGATGAGCTTGAAATATGTAAGGTAGTTCCAGTACATAAAAAAGGGAGATAGAAATTCACCTTCAAGTTACAGACCAATTTCCACAATGCCTTTTTGTATAGTATTGGAATGTGTAATTGGCCAATTTTTATCTGTTTATTTTGAAAATCTTAGAAGAGGATCACGATGTGGTTTTAGGAAAAACTTGTCAACAGTTTATGCTATAGACTCTATAGTCAAATACCTACATTGAGGTTTTGAGGATAAAGGTCTTGCTCAAGTCACTTTCTGTAATCTAAGCAAAGCTTTTGACTGTGTAAGGCATACATCACTTCTAGAGAAATGGAATTCTAAGGCATTAGCGATAACATCGTTAAAGTATTAAAATCGTATATTCAGAACAATAAGGAAATTGTCTCTTTCGACAAACAGATGTCCAATAGAGATCAAGATGTTCCACAGACATCTGTACTGCGTTCTTTCTCTTCACAATAATGATTAATAATATTGTAACGTTCCCTGGGAGCACACACACTATTAATAAAATGAAATGACACACAGAATTGCTGAACTCAAGCATGCACATTTGCAAATGCTTAACAACAACTGTGGCACGCCTGTTAGGAACCTGTATGCTAATGAGAACGCTACGTACAGTTCATACCAACAAAAAAGCAATTCGTATGTACTGTAATTGTTTAACAAAAAAATGTTATTTAATTTTGTGTAAAGGACGTTGGTTATTATTGTAATATTTTCTGTAATAATATTCTCGATGTATTTATGATTGTAATATTTCTATGCTCATAATGTAATTACGAAATATTTTAATATCTGCGATGAAAAAATGTAAAATATAGCCACAGAGGAAAATAATGTTGTAAGATTACAAAGAGATATTCATTATCAGCAATACTATAAAAAGCACTACATAATGTGCATTCTTTGTCATCTCCCTCGAGAGCTGAGAGAGAGAGGAACCTGTGATGTAGCATTATATGAATAATGAGTAGACTTCTTTTGCCTGTATCTATCTTTAGCCACCATTAGAGGAGAAATTATAAAGGTGTGTAATTTTAATTATTGTTATGATCTAAATACATTATAATTTATCAAAATTGTGTATTACTAATGTAAATTAGCTTGCCCATGTCATCTATAATACTTCTTTACAGAATTTACAGCATTTTTAGCGATTATCGTTGGTGTTGCTGGGCTGTGCCGCGACCGAACGATTTGCAGCGGCGGGACATTTAAAAAATTGTTCCGCTATAAAACTAACCAAACCCGTAAATCGGGAGCAGGTAAAATTAGCAGTGAGTTATGAAATATTTTTCTTTTACAGCGATCCTGAGGCTGACTGAATTTATTACTGGTTCTACATTTGTGGATTCATAGGCGGATGATTAACGTTGAAGTTGTTAATCTGTTGGTTCTTTCAATTTCTAAAGCAAATAACTTAAACGTATAGTGAAGTGTGTTTTGTCATTGATGATTAAACGTTCAGGTCGGCTTGGCAATATTTTACCATTTAATGCTAACAGAGACAGTCTTGTGTCCCATAGCTAACGCCGGGAAAGAATTCAGTAAATATTTAAAAACCCACTGCATTTAGAAAATGTGTGCCAAGGCCGAAATACGTAAAAAATTTAATTTAAATGATTTTCAAAGTCATAAATGTTATTAATCAGTTAGTTTGAATTTATCAGCAGGAGAGGGTTGCTAAGGTTCACGTAATTTTACATGTGCTTAATTCTGTCTAAATGAATTTTTATTACCACACGTAAATAAGGGGTTCTACAATAAAGTTCGTACTGAAAGAGTAAATAACAAAAATATTTAAAGCCATTTCTTCCCCATTTTCATTCATTCTTTTTACATAATAAATATTTTTTTCTCATTAAAATATGCAATTGTTTATTAAGTCTAGTAGAGTCCTATATGCAGACAATACACCTATTCTTCTTAGTAATAATGTTTTCAGTAGCCTCAAAACTTTTGTTGCTAATTGAGTTGGTCAAGCATCTTATTGTTTTAAAGCAAATGGATTCTTGCTAAATGAAAACAAATCGAAGCAGATGGTTTTCAGACACAAATGCAAGCTTCTATCAAATGATGTAAATTACATTAAGTTTTTGTGAGTTGTAATTAGATGGTAAATTATCTTGGGATCAACATGTACAACATACTAGTGGTACGTTTTCAAGTGTTAATTATTTGTCAAGTATTGTATTTGTTAAGCTGACTTATGGACTGTATCCTTGAAATGTGTGTTAGTACATACTCTTTTTCATTCTTCCAAGACGTGATAACCAATGGTGTTATTTTATGGGGAAACTCCAGCTGTGCATACAACGTCTCAATACTGCAAAGAAAACTTTTAAAGTAATTGAAACTTACTGACAGTTAAAACTATATGCTGGACCATGCCTTGAACTAGGGAGTTTTGCCTTTCATGTGAAGTGCTGTACCAAATGAGCCAACAAAGCACAACTCACAACCCATTCTCACAACTTTACTTCCACCAATAGCTCGTCTGTTATCTTCCAAATTTCACAGAGGCTCTCCTACAAAACTTGCAAGACTAGCATTCCTGGAAGAGAGGATATTGTGGAAACATTGCTTAGCCATGGCCTGGGGGTTTTTCCAGAATGAACTCTTCACTCTGCAATGACATGAAACTTCTTGATGGATTGAAACTGTATGCCAGACAGAGACTCAAACTCAGGACCTTTGCCTTTCACAGGCAAGTGCTCTACCAAATGAGCTACCCAGACATTAAGGTAATTATTGATGCTTCATGTATGTACACAGAAATAATTGTCTTGCAACAAAAAATTATGACTTTAATAAACTTCATGACTGGTCAGTTGCCCATCCATTACATCATATAAAGAAATTTATTAACTGTGATATAATTCTGTAATGTTAATGACAAGCTAGTTATTTGTTTTAAATTGTCAATGTATTTATTATATATGTGATACTGTCTATTGTTGTAATGGCCTAATGACAATAACATTATCATTATTATTATTAATGTCATACAGAATAATTGTCTTATATACAAAGAGCTACTTGTAAAATCCGAGCTGTAGAGTAATATGTGCTGTTCATCTGTCGTTGTCAGGTAGGTACCTCATCAAGGAAATATCCATTTTAATGGTGTCATCACAAGACATTCGGTAGTGAAATTCGTCACAAATAATTTGTCACAATTTGAGACGTTTAGTGATTTCTATACCTACGACAGCAGAGGAAAAAAGAGCTGCATTACTTGTTATCAAAGCTGCCAGTAGCTCTGAAAATAGTTCAGTATCCCAGTAACACAGATTTTTTATCATTTGCCCAATAACATACAATGTTTCACAGCTAAAAAAGCAGATTTTAAATTTAAAGTAAAATCATATCTTTCTGACATCTCATTTTATTCTGTGGACGAATTTCTATTTGAAATCTGGTAGCCTGATAAAAATTGTTTTTATGTAAAGTTGCATGAGAAGGACTAAAAAACAATGCATTAACTACTGTTAACGCTAAGCATGTACACATATACCGTAAACTGACTCATTCCACATCACTTCGATAAAAGAATCAGTCAAATGATGGGACATGTAGCTACCTAACTAACTAACAGAATGTCTACACCACGTCAATTCTCTTATCCAAGAACCAAATGCTGAAAGTGAAGTTATGATGCCATCCATCATACATAAAATAAGAACACAGCATCAGAAATGAAGGACTAGCAATTAGAAAGTTCATTAATGGTCAAAGCAAGTTTCATAACAAATAGTCTTGATCAATTTTATACTACTGAAAAGTGAAATAGCTTTTAAAAACATCAAGATTTAATTATTAGCGATAATATATACATACAAACACATAACACAATGTTTATAAGGTAGTAAATAAAGTTTGCTTAATTTACAAATGATTTTTTCCCACATAGCAGATAACATCATAAACAACTTTATTTTTCTTTTTTAATAGAGCTGAGCTTTTCTCTTACTAAAAGTTTATTTAATGAAAATTGCTTTATCAGTTTATGTTCTTATTTATACATAATGTAGATATCATATCTGTTCTACTATTGTAAGACCTAAATCTTTTTTATTTCAGATATATGGCCTTGCTTATGGATGAATGTTCAATGGAAGAAATATCCAAGTCGTCACTGAAGACCTGCAATTTATCATGAAAACAAACAAAATAATGAAATAAAAATTAAGAAGACAAGAAAGAACGAAATTCAGTTGTAGGGTTGTTGGGGGTCTTACTGTCACAGTAATATTTCTTCCAGGGTGCAAGTGATAGGTGCAACTGAAATATCACTGTCCCTACACCCCCACTGCTCCCCCCCCACACACACATACACTTGTGGGTGAAACGTCATTAAGACTGTCATCAATGAGCCTAGAGACCCCAAAAACTATAGATTCGATACTAATATTGGTCGTTATCGAATATTCTTTAATGTCACAACCTCTCATCCCATGATCGTAGGTAAGGGTGTATTACATACACAGTATTTTTATATAAATAGTAAGTAACTTACATATAAAATTAGCTTGAATTGGCATGAGGCATTCGTGAGTTACATTTCTATGTCGCCCCATTTTCACCTCCACGCTTATCACAATGAAAGGCAGGTGGTACTTACTCAAACAATACTTCTTTCAGATAGTAAATGGGACATACACCTGTATTTTATATATGTATGGGATTACTGTAGAATGGGATACAACCTGTCGGCTTTGACCAGTGATGTCAGAAGTTACCAGAGATGATGTATTGCATAGATTAAACAGCAAAGACGAATGTTGAGAAACAAAGAAATGCAGGACAGAGAGAACAGATGGTAGGCATATATCATGTACGTCCATATTTAGAAAATGATGTTAGGTTGACCTTTATAGTTCCACTGAAAAATGGCGTACTTGTGCAAAAAAGAAAGAAAAAAAAGAGGGACAGAAGCACTGTTAACATGGATTACCTCAGTTGACGTATTTGAGATACATCCCGCACTTCAGTTGATCTGTATAGATTAACTGCAGTACAGGATGCAAATTGGACGTATGTCGACTTTTTCGCCTTAACTATCACTAGGTCAACTGAAGTACAGGACACAAATTTTACAGTTGTTACCCTTTTTGCCTCCGCTACTACTAGCATCCCATTCTGCAGTTGATACTAGTCCTAGTGAGGGCGAAAAGACCGGCGTACCTAGAATTTGTATCCCATACTTCAGTTGACCTGTATAGGTCAAGTGAAGAACAGGACACTAATGCTAGAGAAGACAAAAAAATCGATGTACATAACGTTGGCATCCTGAACCTCAGTTGAACTACGCAAAGGCGAAAAAAGCGACATACATAAAATTTGTATCCCCAATGTGGTCAACTGAAGTATGGGATACAATTTTTTTTCACCTTCGATAATAACAGTATCGACTGAAAAGTATCATAGTAGTACTAGCGACGGCGAAAAAACCAGCAACAGTAAAATTTGTATCTCATACTTCTGTTGACCTATGTATAGCGGCATACATAACATTTGTATCCCATACTTCAGTTGTCCTATATAGATCTACTGACGAACACGATACTTCCTTCAGAGTTCAACTGAGGTATGTCACCCTTTTCGTCTTTGCTAGAACTAGTATCCTATTCTTCAGTTGACCTGCATATGTCAACTAAAGAGCGGCATACAGATTTTTCGTATGTCGGGCTTTTCACCTTCGATATCAGGAGTATCGACTGACAAATATCGTAGTAATACTAGTGCTAGCGAAGGCGAAAAAAGCGACATCTGTAACATTTATATCCCGTACTGTGGTTAAGATAAATAAATCCATACCTACAAAGGAAAAGTAAGAAGTAAAAATAGTCTAAAATGACAAACAATCCAGAATATCTCAAACTCACTAAGAAAGGAAATAGGTTCCGAATGAATTGGAACGAACAGATGATTTAAATTAATACAAGCGACAAAAATTGTAAAAAATGTAGCCCTGTCTTTTAAAAACACGTTCATTTATTTCAATTTACAGTGGCGACGCCTCACCACAGAAGATAACTGATTTATTACCTATGACTCGAAAATAAAGACTTTAATATAAGTAAAGTATGATGTCATTGGTCAAAGCTGATGAGTTGTAACCCATTTATCAGTGGGCCCTGCTTGGGTATTCATATTGTCAATTTTCTATTAAAAACGAAAAAAGACTGTGTAGTGAAAAAGCGAAAAGTTTCATTTCCCTATGTTTGTGAAAACACCTTTGAAATTATTATCCAGCCGTCATAAGCACAATGAAACATGATCGCAAACAGTTTCTTTACACTGAGCACAGCTGTTTCACATGTCTACAGTGCGACTTGTATACATCTCTATGGTAATGCTTTATAGACAACTACCGTTTCTGCGCACATCCGTTTGGGCTTTGCAGTTGAAAGCTGTCAAAAGCGCTATCAGGTGTCAGGATTTCTGTAAGTTGACTCGACTGTAGGAGTGTCTTAGTAATGAAGAATAAACGCATTAAAACTTCATGTGTGATGCGGCATTTTGTCACATATCTCAGTGTTTATGAAGCCATATACTTTGAACTATGTGTCATACAGTGACATATTTATATAGGTACATTCAGCGGCATATGTGAACACTATCAGTGAAATATAGTGCAGACAGAATCAGTAGCAAAAAAAGTAGTAAATTTAAACGTCATGCGTGGCCGTTTTTTACACATTTCTGTGTTTATGTGTTTATGACATCATCTCTTCTGAGCTATGTGTGGTACCAGGATTTACTTTAGTAGGTGCGTTTAGCGGCACCTGTGGTTACTGCCTGCAAAATTTATTGCAAAAACACAAGCACAGAAGCAATAAATTTAAATATCATGAATGATGCACCAGTTTTTCACGCATCTCATTGTTTATGACATCTTTCTCCTGAACTATGACAGGTAGATGGTTCTTCCCACCACCACCTAAAGAGAGCGCCACAGCCCCGTCGATGTGACGTCACAAAGAGTGGGCCAGCCTTGGCGAGGTGCTGCTTCTCTGACAGTATCGAGGAGCGCGTCCTGCAATCTTTTGCAAACGTTTTTATAGAATCTCTTATATAAAAAACGGTGATTTCTATGTTAGTCGTAGCTTTATATGTCAGCTTCATGGTGAAGTTCCCATCACTACATTAATGGCCATGGTTATTGTAATATTTTTAAAGGCACATTTGCATGGAGAGCTTTTATTAGCAGAAAACATAATAATAAGGAATGAAATGAAGAAATAATTTGAGCCATAGATATAGTCCACAGTTGTATAAATATTGTATGCATCCACTGGAAACATTTGAATCATTAGGAGGATAAGAGGCACCTTCTATTTTCTAGGTCTTCTCCAGCTCGGACGTATTTCGGCACACTGCCATTAATACTACTTTATTTTATTAATACATTCACGAGTTGCAACCAAACGGCATTCGTAATTGCACAATGTAAGTGTCGTAATTTAAATATTGTTTGTTTATTTTAGAATATACTGTTATTACTAACCTATGCATGTTTTTTTTTGTATCTTTAGTCACTATAAGATTGTTGGGTGATTTGGCATGGCAAAAAGTTCCGTACTTCTAAGCAAAAAGTCGTCCGCCTCGATCCACCGTCGTCCTCGGGTGTTGTCTTATTACGAAATCCGATTTTAAACACAGAGAGAAGAAACACGGTTAAAAAATACATGAACGGACCTTTTACAAAAAAAAAAGCATGCTCAAGCGCCGAGAGATTGAATGATATTCAATAGTCATCACTATAATTCATTGTATTGTCCCGATACAGGTACGAATGAGCCAAAAAAAAAAAAAAATTAAATTGTCGACTTCGTGCCTGGACGCAATGTTATATGTACTATATTGTCCTCCTTTTGTTACATGTTTATTGGATACCATAAACTGGATACGAGACCGGAATACATTGACGTAAGACGACTTGTATGTTGGCACCTGCAATTACGCTTCAATCGCGGATACAAGGTAAGGCACCGATTCATCTTTACCTCAGCAATCTTGCCCAAGCGCTTTAAATTATCGCAGCTTGCTTGGTAAATCTATAACAATTTTCCGTTTCTGTACCAGCGATTTTAAGCTTCATCGCGATTTCCAAAATTATGTTAATACAGTTTTATCAGTTCACTCTGTGGTCGACTTCAGTTCTGTGCGACGTAATATGGCGTGCTGCCATTAGTGTCCAAAATTCCACCATTACTTACGACAATTATTTTCTTGTTCAGACGTTGTCGCACAGCGAGATTAATTTTTACATTTATTCTGATTCCACATACGAGTTTAAATTTTTATTGTGCCATACATTACGTGTTCCATAGTATTTGGAGAACCAGAGACTGCAAGCACAGATGCAATTCGACTCTGACATGCCATTAAATAACAAAAGTGACATTACGGTTGACTCGAATACTAACGAGCGATATATTATTGACTATTCTGGTAATGTAAATTTAGAAAATAGACCGTCCACCAGTAATATGCTTAAATCTTGTTCTCTTGTTCCGAACCCATTTTGGCGTCTGACGTCATGTGGCAGGGGTGCAACAATTGCACATCACAGTATGTTAGATGCTATTATGAAACAGATGAATGAACAAAAACACATGATGACTGACAACAAGAATCAGACGAAATCCATTCAGAATCAAATAAACGGGACATCGACGCACGTATCGACCAACAGATGACGTCTATACGCGCCACTTTGAAAACAGCTCATGACGAGATGAAAACACAACAAGATGAAATTAAAACATATTCAGCTCAGCTTGAAACGTCAAACGACACTTTGTGTAGCAGTGTTGAAGAGATAAATAACAGACTGACTCGACAAGTGTCTGAACACAACACGAAATTTTCAGAACTTTCATTACAACAATAAAACACAAATAAAGATTTGACAGATATCCAAGCACAAGTAAACAATCTCAGTAAAACATGTCAGTCTGTAGTTACTCAGACTAAATCTTATCCGGCAGTGCATGATTATGTAAAGTGCGTATTACTGATGTCGAAAGCAAGGTTGACAGTTGACAATCCGCTTTCTGATAAAGTAAGATTACGCACTGATAACCATTTCTCACACATCAATGGAGAATTTCAAAGTTGGGTAGAGCAAAAAGGCAAATATTTTGACGAGTGCTTACAAGAAAAATTGCCTGCTGTTGTCCACGACACTGTCGCGGAATTTATAAATAACAACAAACACGTAATCAGTCAAGCAGCACAATCTGCCGCTGCGCAATCGAAACTGTTTGGCAATTATGTACAACCAGTGTGCAATAACGGTAATAGCAACCAAAACACAATTTAAATTTATTATTTGACACACTCATTTTGCAACAGTACAATGATCATGTACCTGACAGTTGTATACAGCAACCATTATTATTCGTAAGGTATAATCATGACGAAAACTTGTCTGATGAACTGTTACAAGAGAATACACAATGTCGTTCATGATCCAATGAAATTGTTTTGCCTCAGCTACTGGTGTTGTGGGTGGTATTCCCACTGCTATTATTCTGGACACAGGAGCGGATGTTAGTGTTTTGTCCTATGATTTTTACAAGAAAATGTGTGAGTTTGAACTCATACCAGAGTATCCTGTCCAGAACTGTGAAATTTTAACTGCTGTAGGCAATAAGTCTTCTAGGGTTAAGAAACAGATGTCAAGGTAGGTGAGGGAATCACACAATGGCCATTCCTCGTCGTCCAAAATCTGGTCACTAATTGTATCTTAAGTTTGGATATATTGTGCGAGAGGGCCAGCACTATTGACTTCTCCCAAAGTAAATATATACTTACAGATAAGGGAAGAGTAATTTCAAGCGTAATAAATACTGTACAAGGTATAAGATTCACTTAATACAGGACACTGTCGATGTTGACACACAGACACACGCACACGATGCCGAGTTTGAGGACCTGAAATCTAGAGTTAGTAATAAGTTATCAGAAACCACAGCTGCCATACATGATGAACGTAATGAACTTTATGATGTTTTGTCCAAGTATATACAAGTATTTAGCAAACAACCAGCTGTGATCAACACATATGTGCATAAAATAGAAGTTAAGCTTCACCAGATTTTCTTCCACAAAAATAATGTGCCACTATCCCAACGACCTGCTGTGTGGCACGAGTTGAAACAAACGTTAGAGTGGAAAATTATCGGATCGTCCACGTCACCTTACTGCAGCACTTTACTTATTGTCAAGAAACCCAATGGGAATATCAGATTTGTTTTGGATGCTCGTGAATTAATGAGATTATTTTACCAGTTCGCACAAAACCTGATAATTTAGAGGAGTAATTCCAGAAAAATTTAGATTCTAAGTATTTTACTACAATAGATCTGACCAATTCGTTCTGGCAACTCGCAATCACGCCAGTTGCTAGAAAGTATACTGCATTTATTTTGTGTCCTTCCCTTCAGTCTGAACGTCAGTTCAGGCTTGTTTATCCCTGCATTGGATACTGCACTTGGTGATGAATTGGTTGAATCAGTTACTCACTACATTGATGACCTGCACATTGCTAGTAAGACTTGGTCTAAACCCATTGATACTTTGCAAAAGATTCTGCATAAATTCGCACAATGTGGAGTGACAGCTAACCTCATAAAGTCGAAATTTGCTTGCAGTGAAATTAATCATCTTGGACATATTGTTAAAGCTCAGGACAAACGACCTGGCCCAGGTAAGTAGATGCTATCAGGAATTTTCCTAGTCCACAGACTAGAAAGCAACTGAAATCTTTTCTTCGACTTTGTTCTTTCTTTCTACGATTTTTACCACACCAACTTTTAAATCAGATATGGATATGGTCTATCCAGTGTCAGAAAGACTTTGATAATATTAAGCATTGTAATGTTGTTGCTTTAATTTGTTATGAAAGCGGTGCTGATATTCAAGTTAAAAGCGGATTAAAAGCTGTGAGCTGTCTTGGGAAGTCAACCTTGCATTACTGAGCAACTGTTTCACGAGGTATCCAGTCTAGCTTACCAAATTCGCAACCAGACTAACATTAATTATAATCTTTTAATCATCATACGACAACCGGTGATATATATATAAAAAGATAATTTAAATAAAAAGAAATAAATCAGTTCATATTTGGAAATTTATTTTAACATTGGTCATTAAAATTTCAGCATATTAAACTTGATTCATAACTAAACTGGTGCCTTATTAAGGATTGTGAAAATGTGAGTTTGTAATCGTACAGAACACATCAAATATGGAGCCAAGGTTGGGAGACTGCATACAACACTGCATACATAAAATAACACACGAAGAACGTTGAAACATATGCAAGAGGAAATTAACCACAACCAACCGATTCAATTTTCACCCAAAGAAGTTACTTTCGTAGCGCAATCCTGTCCGTCAAGAAATTACCACACACTGGTATACTAAGTTCATACTAACTCTCTGTGAAATCTTCCTGAAAAGAATAGCTGAGGGCTACTTTGATGCTTACACCACATGCTTCACGTGGTCAACTTGGTTTACACAAAGAGTGTAACTCCACAATAATTTTGATAATTAAAATAAATTACCTCGAAACGCAATTTACAAAAGAAAAACCTCGAACTGGTTACTATCGTCTTACTATTAACCTGATGGGTCAAACAATCGTATAAGCACATGGTACTGGTCTCACAAAGTACACGCCACGTGGGTTGAACATAAAGAAAAGTTGCTATATTGAAAAATATTGTCAAGACGAGACGTTATAATCTCACGCAAATTCGCATTTCAGATTGATGATCTTAGTTAGAGTTACTGATCAACACGTGGTTCCACTTTACTCACAAAGTAGTGACAAAGCAACTACTGGAAGATATTCTGAACTTCACACTCGAAATACAATGCGTTGCAATTTAAGATAACATTAGATATTTTAGAGCTAAACCTGAAATAAAGGTGTTTAAATTTTCAGTTAGGCTGAACTTAAGAAATCCATTGTCCTACAGACTTAGCAGAGATGCACTTAGCCAGAGATCTTACCACTTCAGACGCTCCCTGCAGACAGACTGCCGTGGGTACCTCCTGAGGGGTGCCTCCCAAATACAAAACGGAAGTGACCAGAGAGGCAGCTTCCTATACCAACATGACAAGGGATGGACAGGACCATACTAAGAATAGAAACCTCTTTGCCTCTAGAAAGCGTAGCTACCTGTTCCGACGTTGGTCCTACTGTTCTCTAGCAGACAGGCTTGTCTGCTACCATCAAGCATGCAACCAGAAATACATTTGCTCATTCATTCTTTCACACAGAAGGGAATGGGGATGACAGTATCTTATCATATACAGTACATAAAAGAAAGCGGATGTAGGTTCCGTATGAGACTGTGTGACATGAATTACATATAAACTGTGTTTTAAAGTGTAGTAGTGTGACAGATCGTTCTTGTTTATGTGTAAAAGTAACACGTTTCACTGCTCAGTCTCCTCCCAGATAGTCAGAAACACCACAGTAAATTTAGAAGAGGAATTTATGCCATAAATGACAACAGATGTAAGAAATTAACATGAAAGGAATCCAACAGAGACCTTTCAGCATGCTTTCGTTAACACAAACATTTTGGATCACCCTGATCTTAACTTAGATTTTTGTATGAGATGTGACTCCTCATCCTATGGCTTAGGCTGTTGTTTCTTTCAAGTTGTAAAGAATGGAGAAAAAGAACATGATAAAATAATTAGTTTTGCGAGCTGCACACTTAGTGAATATGAATGCACTTACTCTACCACAGAACTTGAAACACTCTCTATAATGTGGGCCTTTAAGAAATTCAATTATTATTTGTATGGTAAGCACACTAAAATTTATACTGACCACCAAGCTCTCACATTTCTGTTAACTAGTAAACTTGTACATCCCAGATTATCAAGATGAGCTTTATCTTTGCAAACAATTCCTTTGAAATTGTATATATTGTGGGTAAAGACAACATCGTTGCCGACATTTTGTCTCATCTGCCTCAAGGATTGAATTAGTGTAACTCTGACCTGGAGAATGTGAATGATTACAGAATACTTCTTATGCAGGATGAGCTATATCACCAGTATTATAATGACATATCTAGAAATATGTCAACGTTGCAGAAATCTGATCATCACTGGAATAAGGTAAGAGTTTTACTCACAAATCAAGCTGACCCTCCTCTGTCTAAACGATATTTGATACATAATGATGTGTTATTTTATTGCTGTCGTGCTGAAGCCACTACTTGGTGTGTTTGTATTCCTAAGGATTCTGAATGCAATCTAATTTGGCACACACATTTTGTTTGGAGTTATTATGGTACCAAGAAGTGCCTAGGAAAGCTTAGTACCTACTGCTACTTTAGCAATATGAGAGGTAAGATCCACAGTATACTCAAAACATGTGCAATTTGTCAAAAATCTAAACCGTTGAATTGCTGATTTGCGTTCTATTCTACCCAGTAAATCTCTAGAAATAGTAAGTTCTGACATAAGTGGTCCACATCCCACAAGCAGTGGTGGTGTGAAACATATTCTTGCATTTTACAATTTGTTCTCCAAGCATGTTAAACTGTTTGCTGTAAGATCTGCTACTGCCACTGCCATCATTCGTCGTTTCTCGTGTGACTGCATTCCTCACATGGGAAAACCAAAAGCTATTTTATCCGACAATGCTGCATACTATACTGGGTACAACTGGCGTAAATTTCTGAAACACAATAGTACTAAGAACGTGTGTTTCGTGACATTAACAGATTTATGAGAACCTGCATTTCTACCAAAGATACCAATTGGGTAACATATTTATCTTTATTTGAAGAGTTGCACAACAGCCTCAATGAAACTCTATACACTCCAAATGAGCTCACGTCCAATGGCAAAGAAGACAACGATTGGACAACGCCACTATCAAAACTTTTTTCCAGCAAACAACACATGACGAAAAGATAAGCGAAGTCTATGCGACACCGTCTGCAGAAGCCAAAATTAGGAATAAAACTTATGTGTGCACTGTCAAGAGGAAGCAGACATTTAAAGTTGGTATGTTAGTGGTTTTGTGTACTCGCCATAAGACGTCTACTCTTCAGTGGCGCAACGCGAAGTGGCGTCTGCTCTATGACGGTCCTTATTATATCATTGTCAGCATTCTGCATTCTGGTGCATATCTACTGCAGCATCCTAAAACAAACAGAATTATTGGACTACATGCTCACCAGGATCTTAGAGTATACCAAGCTCAACAGTAGACTCATCTATGAATCATTCTTAAGTTATACACAACTATTAAATACACATACCTCACAGTACTTCAACAGAGAAGCTTCGTAGTAGAAGCGTTTTATTTCAGCTGTTCTTGTCAGCAGCAGAAGGAGAAAGAAGAGATTCGTCTTCGCCGAATACTTACAGCAGCCACTTAAAATTTTAAAGCAAATTTTATATTAACTTTTATACAGGTGAGGAAGAAGACATATTTTCAGCCTACGAGACTGACTATCTGCACACTCAGTCTACGACTACTAACGACTAATTGACATGAATACTTAATCATTATACACACTTACACTTTCACCTTGAAACTGATTAGATACGCATCTCACTATTGAAGAGACACACTTACGAGTTGCTAAGGCCATGCTTATATTGCACACATACACTCGTGTCGCGAGTATTTTTGGTGTTTGATGTTAGTTCATTGCTTTTTTTATTCCCTTATTCGTAGTTGTGCGCTTGGTCTTATTGCTGGTGTGTGATGTTATGGCTAATGCTCCTCTATTTCAGGTGATATCATTTGCAATAGCAAAACATAATCTGAAATTGTACTGATTGATTGTAAATACTGCTAATATTGTAAACTTTTGTAAAGCTATATGAAAAATATTTCAGTGTGACCAATCATACTTGTGTGAAGACAAGAGAAATATGTTTCTATTTTTATGTAAAGCCAATATGTAATATGTTTGCATGTATTTGTACCTGCATATATATATATATATATATATATATATATATATGTGTGTGTGTGTTTGTGTGTGTGTGTGTGTGTGTGTGTGTGTGTGTGTAACATTTTTCTATGTATTTACCTGTATTTAGGTAAAGCTAAATGATGTATGCTCACTTTTATATGTTATCTGTAATTGTTACATGTGCCCATATGGGAAACGTTATGAGACTAGTATAACATGAAACTATTTATTGACGTTTACTATACGTCGTTGAACTTGTAAGTACGAGGAAATTGGTGTGCAAAACCGCATAATTGAAAAAAAACTGTTCGTGATACATTGCTATGCATATAGACATGAAGAACTATTTATGTTTGAAATTTGTAAACAGAGTAACCTGTGAAAAAATATAAACTGTGCTATGAGTGATCACGCACATGCATCTGTATCAAAACTCTGAACTGTGACATTTAACTGTCCTAAACAATGCTCACCTTTATGATGTTATCGTACGTTTTCGGTTCATGGAACTGTGAACGACGACACGTCGTGAAAAGACGTTATATCTGTAACAAAAAGACTTTTGAAGCACAATACTGTGCGAAAGGGACTATCAGCTATAAGAATTTGTAATTTCATGTTAAAGAATGTTGTAACTTTAGGATTTTGTACCTGTATAAATGTTAATCCACATTTGTGAAATCCATGATGATGAATGTTGTCTCTGCGACGTCTTGTGCACATGGACTGAGTATACCCTATGTATCACTGTTTCGTGTGATGAAATCGCTTAGCAACGGTCCCATAACTTTAAAGAAGTGTGCATCAGCGGTAGGCACAATATCAACATTAAACTATTATAGGCGCATGTGCCACATTCAAACATTGAAAATCTGTTTTGTGTAAATATTATGTCATTAGATGTGTGTTATATAGGATGTACATAAAGCCAGGGAACACTTCAAATTATTTATTACACAAGAACCAAACATTGTACAGATATCATGCATATGTCATTTTGAAAAGAAAACCTGAAAGTTTTTTTTTCGTGTATAACGCCACAGCGCAGTTTGTTAATTTGCTGATAGGCAGCGCTAGTCGTAAACATGGTGGGTTCAGGTGTGGAGCGAGCTTTCTGTGCGTTGGAGTTCGACAAAACCAAGTGTGTTACTGTTGTTCAACTGATGATTAGAACCAAGTACAGTAAGAAGCCATCAACAAGGAAGGCTATTTACCACTGGCACAACAAATTCGTTATGACAGGTTGCTTGTGCCGGCAAAGAGAAGTGAACATCCCAGTGTGAGTGAAGTGAATGTGGAGCGTGTACGAGAGACATTCATAAGGAGTTCATAGAAATCGATGCATCGTGCATCTCGTGAACTCGAAATGGCTCCAGAGACAGTGTGGGAAGTCCTGCGACAGAAGCTGTCTATGAAACCATTCACAATGGAGCCAGTGCAGAAGCTCAATGACGACGAGAAAGACAAGCATTTTGAGTTTTGTTCGCAGTTGCAGCAATTGAATAAGGATGGGGATGACATTGTTGATCACTTAATTTTTAGCGGCGAAGCCACTATTCACACTAATGGGAAAGTGAACAGGTACAATTGTCGAATCTTGGGTACAAAACATCCATATGAATGCGTTGAATTTGAGCGTGATTCCCCAAAGGTAAATGTTTTCTGTGCCTTGTCACGTCGAAAACTGTACGCTGAGAGCACAGTCACTGGATATTCCTACTTCGACATGTTGCAGCAATGGCTGATGCCTCAAATTCAATCGGATTCTCTGTTCATCTTTCAGCAGGATGGAGCTCCATCCCATTTTCATCGTGAAGTTCGTGGGTACCTGAACACGGACCTGCCACATCGATGGATCTGCCGTGCTACAGAAGGAAACAGCTGTTTCATGAAATGGCCTCCCCGATCATGCCACAGTTGAAGATGCCATGCTCGGACAGGTATGGCAAGAATTCGACTACCATTGACATGTTCTACATCCTGGAGGACCTCCTCACTATGGATTAATTGGGATGAAAGTAAATCTAATCTAATCTAAGACGTGTGTGGTGACGCAGTTCCAAGATGGCCGCCGAGTAAGTGACGCCAGAAACCATTTCCAGAAAGTTAAGTGATTTAGACAGGAATATAATTTAGTTTAACGCTGACAACAAATTAAATACGTGCATTAGTGTATCGTTTAGTCTTGCCGTTAAAGGTTTGACTTTTTTTGCGTATTTTTTCAGAAAACACGAAAAGATCGTAACTTCGCGAAGTCGCGCTTAGGCTTAAATTTTGTAAACGTGATTGTTTCTTGTTTCAAGGTAATTTAACTAGTTTCGCGGTAACAAATAAGTAAACTACCGTAAATAGCGTATAACTTCATTGTTTTAATACAGACTTCAGAAAAACAGCGTAACTTCATATCAGAAACTTGCCTATATACATTTGTTTATAGGCCTGTTCTCGTAACGTTTTTGGAGAATCAAAGTTAAAGTATCTCGTTTAATTGTCCTTCTTTCATTCCATCGAGTGAAATATATAATAAATAGCGTATACCTTCGTTGTTTTAATACAGATCTCAGAAAAACAGCGGAATTTTAAACCAGAAACTTGCTTATATACATTTGTGAATAGGCTTAATTCTTGTAACGTCTTTTTTTTATTTTCGGTAATTTAATTGATTTATTCTAGCTAAAGTATTATTTTTGCCATGAGTGAGAAGTGCCTGACTTGCCGTAGAATTGTTAGTTCCGGGGTTTGGTGTGATGGATGCACTAGTTTTTTTCACTGGGGGGACTGCAGTGGCGTGGGTGTTGGGAAAGTGGATCAGGCTCATCAGTGGTTATGTAGGATTTGCAGCAGAGATAGGAAGATAGTGGAACAGGAGGGGAAAATTGCTGCCCTTCAGGCTGAGCTAGATCAGGCTAGGGAAGATCTGGACAGGTTAAGGAGGGAGAAGGGCAAAGAGAGGTGGGAAGTGGCAACAGGTAGCAGAAGGAACAGGCCTAGAATTAAGTCTGACAGTTTTGTGGTGAATGTCAAAATAAGTTTGACCTGTTGCTTCAGTTAGAAACTGATGAGCCTCAAGCAGAGGTAGGTGTAGACAGGACACAACAAACTTTCGATAGGAAATTGAAAAAGAATGTAGGAAAGTCATCGAAAAGGAAGAAAGTTTTGTTGTTAGGCAGTTCTCGTGCCAGAGGTGTAGGCCAACTTCCGCAGTAGGAATTAGGACCAGAATACCAGGTCACAAATTTTTTCAAACCAAGTGCTAGTCTGGATCAGGTGACAGAGGATTTAGGTTCACTCTGTAAAGAATTTACCAGGGAAGACACCGTGGTTATTGTGGGAGGGCCAGGGAACAGCATCGACAGAGATCCTGGGTACAGTATAGAGTGTGACCTGGTAAAGATTGCGTCGGCATCGAGACACACCAATGTTGAATTTGTATCTGTCCTGAGACGCCATGACTGGCCTCATTTGAACTCTTCTGTTGGGAGAGTTAATTTGGAGTTGGAACGGCTGCTTGGGTCGGGTGCAGGGGCTCATATTGGTGTGGTTCCTGTTGATTATCTCAGTAAGTGGGACTATACCAGGCACGGCCTACATCTCAACAGGAAAGGGAAGGGGAAACTGGCTGGGGTAATAGCAGGCAATTTAAGGGGGGGAGGCACTGCCATGAATGGTAAAATACCAGTGGTTACAGGTGTTGGAGCAGCACCTTTTTTAGGATAGGTAAGACAGAAAGATGTCAAGTTCTACGAGAGGTCAGGATTGAAACAAATCTTCAGTTTAGGAAAGAAATTAAACAGCACAATTCTAGCACATTGGATCACCAATCACAGCTATCAATTATAAATTTTCACCAATCACGAGAAATTTTATCTCCACCAAGTTGTATCTCAGTCCTAGCTAATTGCATTGATGAATTAAAGTCACCCAACCCAATTGACATAATCTGCCTCTCTGAACACCATGTGACCACTGGTATAGGAACTAGGCCTAAGCACAATGAGAAACTCAGACAGGAGAGTGCTGCAAATGTTAGAATAAGGAAAGGTTCTCATAAAAGTATAATTAAAAATAATGTAAGTATATTTCATCAAAATATTGGGAGTTTAAAGAATAAAGTAGGTGAGCTTCTGGTTTGTTTAGAAGATTTAGAAGCTGAGAATGAAATAGATATGCTATGCCTGACTGAGCATCACATTGTTGCTGATATGAATAAGGTAAATGTAAGTGGTTATATGCTCTCTGCACATGTAATGAGAGAAAATATGGAGAAAGGAGGAGTTGCCATATATGTCAAAAGTTATCATTGTGCCAAAAGTATAGAAACAAAAAAGTTTTGTGTAGAGAAACATATAGAAGCATGTGCCTGTGAGCTTAAATTAAATAAAGGCACATTTATAATTGTAACTGTATATAGGTCCCCATCAGGAAATTTTCATCTATTTCTGAAAAATTTGGACTCCTTGTTGTGCTATCTGTCAGACAGGGGGAAGCAAATTGTTATTTGTGGGGACTTCAATGTAGATTCTCTGAAAGAGGGTAATAGGAAAAATGACCTTGAAGTATTACTTGGTTCTTTCAATTTGACACCCGTTATTGATTTTCCTACTCGGGTGGTAAAGGATAGCAGCTCACTGATAGATAACTTCTTTATAGACCAAGATAAGTTTAACCAGATAAATGCTCAGCCTGTTGAGAATGGTCTTTCTGATCATGGTGCACAGCTAGTTACAATATATGACATAGCTCCATTCAGCAATACTAAACAGTCCTCCAAAGTAGTACGTTCAGTCAACGATTTAACAATTGCAAATTTCAGGGAAAGCCTACAGCAGTTAGACTGGGATGAGGTGTACCGTGAACCTGATGCCAATTTAAAATATAATTAATTTCATGACATTTTTGTAAATGCATTTGAAAACTGCTTCCCCAAGTAAATAGTTAAATATACTCGTAAGAAACCTTGTAACAAACCATGGCTTACTAAGGGTATAAAAATATCTTGTAACCGGAAAAGGGAAATGTATCTGACAGCAAGAAAGAGTAGTGACCCAGAAACTATCAAAAATTATAAAAACTACTGTGTTATATTAAGAAAAGTTATTAAAAAATCCAGGAGTATGTGTATCATGTCTGAAATCAGCAACTCTGATAATAAAATTAAAACAATTTGGAATATTATTAAAAGAGAAACAGGTCGACCAAGAGCAGAGGAAGACAGTATTACCATCAAATTGAATGAAAACTTTACGAACAAAAAGTCAGAAGTTGAAAATATTTTTAATAATCATTTTCTAAATGTTGTGGATATAGTAGGATCCAGGTGTTCATTAGAAGATACTAGGCTGTTAATGGAAGAGGCCATACCTATGCAATTTGATACAATTGAAATCTCACCCACTTCTCCCTCTGAAATTAGGAAAATAATAAACTTGCTTAAAAGCAAAAACTCACATGGAATTGATGGCATTTCCAGCAAAATACTAAAAGCTTGTTCTCAACAGATAAGTAAGATTCTCAGCTACCTGTGTAATAGCTCTCTGGAACAGGGCATTTTCCCTGATAGACTGAAATATGCTATTGTTATACCTTTGCATAAAAAGGGGGATAGATCTGATGTCAACAATTACCGTCCAATCTCCCTTATAACAGCTTTATCCAATATTTTTGAGAAAGTAATGTATTCAAGAAGAGCTTCACATATCTGTAAAAATGAAGTACTAACAAAATGTCAGTTTGGTTTCCAGAAAGGTTTTTCAACAGAAAATGCCATATATGCTTTCACCAGTCAAATTTTGAATGATCTGAATAACCGAACACCACCCATTGGGATTTTTTGTGATCTCTCAAAGGCTTTTGATTGTGTAAATCATGAAATTCTGCTAGACAAGCTCAAGTATTGTGGCATGAGTGGGACAGTGCACAAATGGTTTAATTCGTACCTAACTGGAAGAGTGCAGAAAGTTGAAATAAGTAGTTCTCGTAACATGCAAAGATCAGCACATTCCTCAAACTGGGGAACTATCAAGAATGGGGTTCCACAAGGGTCAGTCTTGGGTCTTTTGTTGTTCTTATTATATATTAATGACTTGCCATTCTATATTCATGAAGAGGCAAAGTTAGTTCTCTTCGCTGATGATACAAGTGTAGTAATCACACCTGAGAAACAAGAATTAACTGATGAAATTGTCAATACTGTCTTTCAGAAAATTACTAAGTGGTTCCTTGTAAACGGACTCTCACTGTTTTTGATAAGACACAGTACATACAGTTCCGTACAGTGAATGGTATGACGCCATTAATAAATATAGACCTTAATCAGAAGCATATAGCTAAGGTAGAATATTCCAAATTTTTAGGTATGTCCATTGATGAGAGATTAAATTGGAAGAAACACATTGATGATCTGCTGAAACGTTTGAGTTCAGCTACTTATGCAATAAGGGTCATTGCAAATTTTGGTGATAAACATCTTAGTAAATTAGCTTACTACGCCTATTTTCACTCATTGCTTTCATATAGCATCATATTTTGGGGTAATTCATCACTGAGGAATAAAGTATTTATTGCACAAAAGCATGTAATCAGAATAATAGCTGGAGTCCACCCAAGATCATCCTGCAGACATTTATTTAAGGATCTAGGGATATTCACAGTAGCTTCTCAGTATATATACTCTCTTATGAAATTTGTTATTAACAACCAAACCCAATTCAAAAGTAATAGCAGTGTGCATAACTACAATACTAGGAGAAAGGACGATCTTCACTATTCAAGATTAAATCTAACTTTGACACAGAAAGGGCTGAATTATACTGGCACTAAAGTCTTTGGTCACTTACCAAATAGTATCAAAAGTCTGACAGATAACCAACAAGTATTTAAGAAGAAATTAAAATAATTTCTGAATGACAACTCCTTCTACTCCATAGAGGAATTTTTAGATATAAATTAAGAAAAAAAGAAAAAAAAACGAAATATTAAAAAAAAAATAATAAAAAAATTAAAAAAATAAAAATAAAAAATAAAGAAAAACAAAAAACACAAAAAAATTGTTTTATTAACTTAAGTATGTTGTTAAATTAATCTAATTATGTCATGTATTGGAAAATTCGACTCGTTCCACATCATTATGAAATATCGTACTCATGATCCATGGAACTAGTATTAATCTAATCTAATCTAATCTACTCATGGTTCGCATATCGAATATTTGTAAAAAAAAACCTCCAGAGTTTCTCTTCAAAATGCAATATGTATGACATCTGTACAATGTTTCTGGAGATTGGAGGCAGATGTTGATCCCCTACAAAGTTTAAAGAAAAATGTGAAATGTTTGCTACATTTCATACGTAGCAATATATGGTCTAATATGCACCAAACGTAAATTCATAGCAACCTCTATTTTCGTTGCAACATTTCCGATTTTGTTATTTCTGTGCGAAGTATCACTATAACTATGGCCATTAACGAAATGATGGGCACTTCATCATGCAGCTGACATATCAAGCTACAAATAACGTAGCAATCAAATATTTTACCGTACAAATTCTGTAGAAATGTTTGAGAAAGATTGCAATACGTGAGCCTCGATTCTGTCAGCCCAGTGCCACACCAAGTCTGGCCCACTCTGTGTGACATCACACCAAGTGCCCTGTGGCCTTCTCTTTAGCTGGTGGTGTTCTTACCCCTGCAGCGATTGTTGTCTGACCATAAGGGATATGTGTACCACGTTTTTTGAAACTGGTCTTGTGATTTAGGAGTAGATGTGGAACACACACACACAAATACACAGTTTATACAGGTGCGTGTACACACCCATACCATATGGCATCATCTGCATTACGTGTCGAACAATTGTATAATTTTGCAGGTACATGCTGCAGCATGTGTAGCAAACGGAGTTGTAGCAATGAAGTAATAAATTTGGACGTCATGTATGATGTGGCATTTTGTCACACATTTCACTATTTATGGCATTATATCTCCTGATCTATGTGTCATATACACAGACTATACATCTATGGAGCGAGATTTTTTGTACGCGCAGAACGAGAATTCTGTCAGCACCATCTCCTGCAGTTCAAGTTGCGTGCTTTTGGGATATCGCACTTTAGCCTGTATATCACTTACCGTATTGTAAGCGTTATTACTTCACAGCTAAGACAGATCATCATAAATACCATAAAACTTTTTGTATGCGTTCTACAGACATCTTAAGAATTTGTTACCAAAAACTGAAGTTGGCTTAAGGATGTGAAGAGCTGCTCTGCAGCCAGGCGACTAGCACAAGTTTTGGTGTTCTCGTAAAGATACGTCATGTTAGATTATAAAAACATATAGTTTAGTACTGATTACGCGGAAAATATGTGTATTAGTGTGCCTTTTAAACGTACCATTAAAGGTTTCATTAGCAATTTAACTCTAGCGTACCACTTCATTATTTAACTCACATTTCCGGACAGTAGCGTAAAGTTTAATTTGTTGTTTCAGAAACTTTGCACTGTTGTTGTTGTTTGCACACAGTTGCGTATAGGCCAAATTTGTGGAACCATATTTACTTGTTTATCTGTAATTTAACGGACTTATTCTTAATAAACTATTGCGTTTATTATGAGTAAAAGGGCTTGACTTGCCATAGAATTGTTAGGTCGGGGCTTTGGTGTGACAGGCGCTGCAGTTTTTTCCATGTGGGTGACTGTAGTGGCGTGGGAATAGGGGAAGTAAATGAGATTCATCAGTGGTTTTGTAGCATATGTAGTAAAAATAGGAAGATAGGAAGATACTAGAACAGGAGGGGAAAATTGCCGCCCTTCAGACTGAGTTAGACAAGGCCAGGGAAGATCTTGACAGGTTAAGGAGCGAGAAGGATAAAGAGAGGTGGGAAGTGGCAACAGGCAACAGGAGGAACAGGCCTACAGCTTTGTCTGACAGATTCGTGGTGAATTTCGAAAATAGATTTGACCTGTTGCTTCAGTTAGAAGCTGGTGAGCCTCAAGCTGTTGCAGGTGTAGACAGGTCACAACAAACTGTCAGCAGCAAATTGAAAAGTAAGTATGTAGGAAGATCAATAAAGAGAAAGAAAGTGTTGTTGTTAGGCAGTTCCCATGGAAGACGTGTTGGCCAACTTTTGCAGGATGAACTAGGATCAGAATAACAGGTCACCAATTTTTTTAAACCTAGTGCTGGTCTGGAGCAGGTGACAGAGGATTTAGGATCACTTTGCAAAGATTTCACTGACAAAGACACTGTGGCTATAGTGGGTGGGCCAGGTAATAGTATTGACAGAGATCCTGGGTACAGTATAGAGTGTGACCTGCCAAAAATTGCATCAGCATCGAAGCATAATAGTGTTAAGTTTGTATCTGTTCTTGGGCGCCATGACCGATCTCATTTGCACTCTTCTGTCAAGAGAGTTAATTTGGAGTTGGAACGTTTATTCATGTCAGGTGCAGGGTCACACATTGATGTGGTTCCTGTTGATTCTCTCAATAGGTGCGATTATACTAGGCATGGCGTTCACCTCAACAGGAAAGGGAAGAGTAAACTGGCTGGGAAAATAGCAGGAAAGGTAAAGGGGGAAGGCACTGACATGAGTGATAAAATACCAGTGGTTATAGGGTTCAGAAAAGACCCTTTTTTAGGATAGGGAGGACAGAAAGAAACCAAATTTTAAGAGAGGTTAGGACTGAGACAAACCTTCAGTTTTGAGAAAGAAAACAAAAAACATAATTCTAGCTTATTACATCAGCTTATTTATTTATTTATTCCTTAATGAAATTTGTCATTAAAAATATATCACTTTTTCAAACCAATAGCTCAATTCATGGAATCAATACTAGAAATAAGAATAATCTTCACAAGGATTTAAAGTCACTTAGTCTTGTACAAAAAGGTGTGCATTATTCAGGAACACACATTTTCAATAACTTGCCAGCAGCCATAAAAAGCTTAACAACCAATGAAATTCAGTTTAAGAGAAGCCTAAAGGATTTATTGGTGGCCAACTCCTTCTACTCCATTGATGAATTTCTGAGGAAAACCAACTGATTTGTATATAAGTACAACATATCTTCTGCACAATTTCAGTGCAGTAATGTGTTCACTGAAAATTTGTGTGTGTGTGTGTGTGTGTGTGTGTGTGTGTAAGTATAATCTAACTTCTGCACCATTTCAGTGCAGTAATGTGTTCATTGTAAATAAGTATTACAGTAGTTGTATTACATGTTTCTTACCTTATAAATAAATAAAAAACTTTTTTATTTTAAATTCAGTGCAATAGTATTTGTAAAATGACTCTTAGTGTTCATTAAAAAATGACGATCATTCCACTTGGGACCTGTGGAATGGTACATTAGCTTATTTGTTTTAGTTTAAATATTTGTCATGTATTGTTGTTTTTCTGACATGTTCCACATCCTGGAGGACCTCCTCACTACGGATCAATTGGAATGAAAGTAAATCTAATCTAATCTAATCTAATCTTAACAGCCATTAGTTAAGAAGTTTCACAATCGGGAGATATTCAACTCTAGCTATTTTAACTCAGTGAATGTGAAATGTCAGCTATCTTTATTGCATCAAAATATTCGAAGAATGAGAAAAAAATTAATGAATTAATTATCTGCATAGATGAATTAGAGTCCTCAAACCCAGCTGACATAATCTGCTACTCTGAACATCATGTGACCACTGGTATAGAACTTTTAAGTGTTACTGGGTTTAGGTTAGCATTTCACTTTTGTAGAGTAGAAATGGAGAAAGGAGGAGTTGCCACTTTCATCAGGAACTGTCATAAATTTAAGAACATAGACATTCATAAATTTTGGCTAGAACAGCATATGGAAGCATGTGCAACAGAAGTAGAATTTCACAAAAAATCCCTCATAATATTAAGTGTATATCGAGCACCTGCAGGTAACTTTAATCTGTTCATAAACCACTTTGAAGCTATACTGGCGCTTTTAAGAACCAGAAACAAAGACGTAGTGGTTGCTGGTGATTTCAATGTAGATTTCCTTAAAGACTCTCCCAATAAGAACTTATTTGAGTTGGTAACATTATCATTCAATTTAATTCCCACTGTAAAGTTCCCCACTAGGGTAGCCAATTGCCATGGAGGTAAAATAAAAGGAGTTGTCATGACGTCACAAACTTGAAGCCGACCCAAGAGAAGGTCCGCCATGTTAGCTACCCCAAAACATTCGCTTCTGGTGGTTTGATTCCATGTAGTCGTGAAGTGTTTTGATAAAAAATGCCGGCTTGCGTCGCACACGGGTGTACTAATCGTTCTGATTGTAGTCTAAAGTTTAAACAAATACATTTCATTCGTAAGTGGACTTATTTAAGTGCTATTTTCTTATATATACTTGAAATTCTGATGCACTGTAAAGTTTTACAGTATGGTTTTATTTCTGTGATTTAACTTTAGATTTCCTATCAATCCAAGGCGAAGAGCTGTCTGGAAGTGAGCATTACACTTGGTTTTCACTTTGTGGCTATTCTGAAGTAACTGAAAAGTCCTGGCAAGAAATATCCTGGAAATGAGGACTAATGTTTTAAAATGCAATAATTTAATGTAAAACTAATGTAACTACATGTAGTTAATTAAATCTTCAGTAAAATGTGTGGAACACCTGTTACAGTGGTTAAAATATAAGTACTTAAATGGTTACATATCGAAGTCCAGGCTTAGATCATTACATTAATCACTGTGTTGTCGTGTTACCCTGTAAATTTCTGTTCTTTGCCACACTGAATGTCATTTGGTAGGTACAAGTTAAAAAGAAAGCAGATGTGGAAATTGCAATGGGCCTGACAATCTTAAATTCAGTTCTGTTCCTTCTTAATTTAACGTATTTTTCACTTTGTTGACATGACAGCTGGCTTGTTTATATCATCCCTGCATACATCTATGGGACACCAAAGGAAATAAGGTAAGTTTCTTGCAAACGTGAACATTTAAAATTTGCATTTGACTTGAAAATGCAACGAATACAAATCGGTGCCTCTAAACTATCAATCATTGTTTTTGGAGTTCTGGCTTTATCAATTATCGACACAAACACAATGAAAGTGAATAGAAATGGATTACAAAAGCACGGTTTTCATAGCACATACGTCTCTTCTCTGTTATTCTAAGTGTATAAACAAAAAGGAATTACAGTACTGAGGCAAGAAGCGTAACATTTTTACGTATAACTGTATCAAATACGCATTTAAGAGCAGAAAAACGTTTGAAGTTGCGTCCCTTATGCTGTGTTGTTCACTAAAACCGAGTAACATTTACTATGTAAAACAAATATCACGTGCACGCGACATAAATAACGAACAAGAAGCAATTGTAAACACTCGTCTGCTAATGTTTTGGGGGATCCAAGATGGCGGCAGGCCTCGCCCACTGGCCACAGTCTAACATAACAGTCGCGACACTTACTGCTGTAAAAGTTGTTGCCGTTTGACAGATGGAGCAACACTAGCGCTCCAAGCGGCAGGTAAGGTGAACGTCAGACGCGTCGTAAGCATAATGTTTGTTTGCATCCATTTCCTACGTAATTTCCGAATTATTCGAGTTATTTTCTTGCCTCCAAGAGTTTGTTTAGCATCAGGAGGCATATATGTTTCTATTAATGATTCTAAAATAAGCGCAAGTATGGACAAAAACCATGAATAGAGTGGCAAGCTACAACACATTCGTGAAGAAACACTTGTGACATTGGACAGAATTGCAGCTTACCATGTTGATGTCAAAAGAATATAAACACACAGATTCACATGTAAGAAGCACAGACATGTACCTCTACATGCAAAAGCGATCGACAGCTCGTTTATCGTTCTGTAGGCCTACTGTGTGTGTCATTGTCGCCTGTTGCCACACGTACGACCTTAATCTTTATATTATTCTAAGTGGGTCAAGCAACTGCCAAATAGTGGCAGAAATATGCTGAAAACATTATAATGAGCTGATTACATTACATTTCACGAAAAACCAAATATTTGAATAATTTTCAAACAATGTGTCTGTAGGCACTTTCCTTGTCCCGTAATAGTTTCGCTCGATCTGCACAATCTGACACTTCACACGCTTTTGTAAGACACGAACAGCTGCACTTAATCTAACCACTTTATCGTCAAAGCACGTCTGTGGTAACGATTCGCACGAATCTTGCAGTGATACATGGAGAGCTGAACTGGCTGCTTCTGTGTCATACGATTGTTCTACAGCTTTAGATTGACTGTCGAATCTTTGTGGCAGTTTCCTCTTCATCGTCAGTAGAAGTGGCTTATTTGGGATGTCAAACAGTGTGGGTACTGCGTTCATGAACTGGTTTTCTTCGAAATGTAGCGGACAAAACCTAATATTATTATACAAGTAAACTGGGTCTTTCTTCAAAAGGTCTTCTCGTCTGCTATTAACTAGCCATTTTCTGCTCCTAAAACGAAACATTTAGCATTTATACACATATAGTTTGCAAGTGAATCCTGACGATACAATTTAGTAACATGTGGTACATACCTCTCAGGATCCTTAGGAAACCTAAAAAGACACAGCTGTGGTGTCTTCTTCCTGTTGTTGCTGCAATTTATTGCGCTACAAACGCTCTCGATGGTAAAAATCATTGTATAAATCAAAATAAACAATCACTATTTGCTTTCACGATCGCGCCGAACTCACAGTTCAACCTACCAGCCGCTTGGGGCGCTGCTGGCGCTGTAGGCAACAAAATCGAGGCGAAGTGTCGCGACTGTTATGTTAGACTGTGCACTGGCTTCAAAACAACGTACAGCGCAAGTCTGTAGCGCCATCTCCCCTTATTCTACCTCCATGCCAATTGCTCACAAACAGCCATTGATAATATCTTTATAGAAAAGTCCAAAGAACAAAATTATATTACAAAACCAATAGTCATTGGCCTCTCAGACCATGATATGTAGTTCCTTCTGTTAAATGTTAATGCTGAACAGGATACAAAATCTGTTAAATCTGATCTGAAGAGGGTAATCAATAAGCAAAAAATTGATTATTTTAGGACACTCCTCAGAGAGTTAAATCTGATCTGAAGAGGGTAATCAATAAGCAAAAAATTGATTATTTTAGGACACTCCTCAGAGAGTTAAATCTGATCTGAAGAGGGTAATCAATAAGCAAAAAATTCAGTTAGTCTTGAATAATAGCATTCATTCTTTTGTAAACACATTTTTAAATATTACATTATCAACTATGCTGATTTATGGTATTCCTTCAGTGCTATATCTGTTAAATCTGAGCTCAAGAGGATAATCAATAAGCCAAAAACTGATTATTTTAGGACACTCCTCATAGACATTCACTGGACTGATGTTTACAGTGCTCATGGCATGAATGAAAAATATAACACTTTCACTAATAAAATGCTTACCTTATTTGAGCACTGTTTTCCTCCATAACTAACCAAGGTTAGAGCAAAGTCTACAGAGAAGCCATGGATTACTCAAGGAATAGGGGTATCTTGTACAAAAAAAGAAAACTGTATCTGTCAGTCCAAAACAGTTCTGTTGTTAAAACTATGGCACATCACAAGAAATACTGCAAAATATTAAAGACTGTATTACGAACATCAAAGCAAATATATTACAAAGAACAGATAGTGATATCAGATAAAATAAAGACAATATGGGATATAGTGAAGGAGGAGCCCAGTAGAACCAGACATGGAGAGGGACAAATAGCATTAAGAGTAAATGATACATTGGTGACAGATGTGTATAGTGTTGCAGAACTTTTTAACAAACATTTTATAGCTGTTACTGAAAAGATGGGGTTGCCAGGTTCTGTAGATGCTGCTATGAAATACCTAAGACCAGGCATTTTAAAGAAACTTCCATAATATGAATTTGACCCTTACTACCCCAGCAGAAATAATGTCCATCATAAAATCTTTAAAATCAAAAACATCTAGTGAGTATGATGAAATATCAACGATGTTAATTAAAGGATGTGATTCTGAGTTAAGTAACATATTAAGTTATCTGTGTAACCAGTCGTTAGTCAGTAGAATTTTCCTTAATGGTTGTAATATGCTAAAGTTAAGCCACTGTTAAAGAAGGGTGATAAAGAAATAGCACCAAATTTCCGTCCAGTTTCGCTTTTGCCAGCATTCTAAAAAATTTTAGAAAAAGTAATGTACAATTGGTTTTATAACCATATTATCTCAAACAAAATACTATGAATGTCGAAGTTCGGATTTATAAGGGGTTCTGATATTGAGATAGCTATCTTCAATTACAGTGAAAATGAGCTTAATTCACTAGACAAAAAATTGCTGGCAACTGGTATATTTTGTGATCTGTCAAAGGCATTGGACTGTGTAAATAACAGTATCCTTTTAAGTAAATTAGAATATTATGGTGTAACAGGAAATGCTGAAAAATGGTTCATATCTTATATCTCTGGTAGGAAACAAAGGGTGTTATTAGGAAAGAGACATGCATTAAGCTATCAAGCATCATCCAACTGGGAACTAATTACATGTGGGGACCCACAAGGTTCCATCTGAGGGCATTTACTTTTTCTTGTGTACATCAATGACCTTTCATCAGTAACATTACCAGATGCCAAGTTCGTTTTGTTTGCTGATGATACAAACATCGCAATAAATAGCAAATCAAGTAAAGTCTTAGAAACATTGGCTATTAAAATATTTGTGGACATTAATCACTGGTTCCTAGCCAATTCTTTGTCACTAAACTTTGAAAAAACACACTACATGCAGTTCAGAACTTGTAAGGGGCGTCCCACGAGTATATGCCAAACATACGATGACAAACAGATAGAAGAAGTGGACAGTGTTAAATTCTTGGGATTACAGCTTGATAATAAATTCAACTGGGAGGAGCACACTACAGAACTGCTGAAACGTCTTAACAAATCTCTATTTGCAATGCGAATTGTGTCAGACATATGGGATATAAAAATGAAAAAGCTGGCATACTACGCTTACTTTCATTCCATAACGTCATATGGGATTATTTTTTGGGGGTGATTCATCAAGCCAAGCTAAAGTTTTGAGGGCACAAAAACGTGCAGTAAGAGTTATATGTGGTGTGAACTCAAGAATATCCTGCTGAAGCCTGTTTAACGAACTAGGGATACTGCTTCCCAATTTATTTATTCCTTAATGAAATTTGTCATTAAAACATATCACTTTTTCAAACCCACAGCTCAATTCATGGAATCAATACTAGAAGTAAGAATAATCTTCACAAGGATTTAAAGTCACTTAGTCTTGTACAAACAGGTGTGCATTATTCAGGAACACACATTTTCAACAACTTGCCAACAGCCATAAAAACCTTAACAACCAATGAAATTCAGTTTAAGAGAAGCCTAAAGGATTTATTGGTGGCCAACTCCTTCTAGTCCATTGATGAATTTCTCAGTAGAACCAACTGATTTGTATATATATATATATATATAATATATGATATATAATATATAATATATAATATATATATATATATATATATATATATATATATATATTGTTGAATATAACTTCTGCACCATTTCAGTGCAGTAATGTGTTCATTGTAAATATGTATTATAGTAGTTCTATTACATGTTTATTAGCTTATAAATAAAATCTTTTTTTATTTTTTAAATTCAGTGCATTAGTGTTTGTAAAATGATTCTTTCATATAGTGTTCATTTAAAAAATGACGATCATTCCACTTGGGACCTCTGGAATGTACATTGGCTTATTTCTTTGAGTTGTAAATATTTGTCATGTATTATTGTTTTTCTGACATGTTCTACATCCAGGAGGACCTCCTCACTACAGATCAATTGGAATGAAAGTAAATCTAATCTAATCTAATCTAATGGTATCGTGCTTTCTCACCACAGTATCACAACTTAGATTCCACTGTACTGACATGTTTTTGGTAATGGGATAAGAAGTTTTCTGTTGCACTTATTCATATTGTCGAATCTCTGTTCTAATTAATTATGGTACAATGACACTTTAAATGGCACCAGAACATCATGAACAAACAATGCATTTGAAGCTATGAAATTGTAACTGTAAACTATTTGCACCACCTTCTTGTCCATTATTATTTCCACCTATTCTTTATTTTCCCTTATGATTTTTAGAGACAACTAAAATAACTATAACATTTTTCTCCATCTTATCAGAAAAGAAAAACCATACACTATGCACAAAAAAATTAAAGATACAAGATCAATTACCGAAGTTTGGAGTAATAAAACAAGTGACAGACAACAATATTTTTTAGGTTTTCTGTTGCACTGATTCATATTGTCGAATCTGTTCTAATTAATTACGGTACAATAACACTGTATAGGGAACTGTCTCATGCAGAAATACTTGGATACATACAAGTGTTTGAGAACCTGTGTAAATTGGAGGAAAATAATCAGACTGTCACGTATAAATTTTATCTGCATATAAATATAGTAGCAGTATGTATACACTGACTGGTAGTTTACTCAAACACACTTGAAAATTTATCTAGCATTTGTCTCTTAAACATGTGGCCATAAATTCGCAGAAATTTATCTCTACAATCTAAGACTTAATAGTACCATGTCTCTATATTTTTCAACATATAAAGTGCTTCATATCGATATTGCATTTACAATTATACACCTCTTGTAGGTACCTATTAAAAGTAACTTGTCCCCCTCTCACATACACGTCTTTAGATCCAAATAAAGACAGTCCTGCACCATTACTGTTACTAAACTCAAATGTGCAGAAACATATATAAAACAAGCCAGATATGTGTAATATTCTAGTTTTGCTGTTACCGCAAATAGTAGACAAGCAGTGTCGTCCCAAAATCACATGACTAGCTTAGTTTGATGTGGAGAACATGCTCACTAGGCTGGCTATGCTTACTCAATAGATACACATCCTGTATGGTCTATAATGTTAATGTATTGTAGATACATTCAGCGGCCTCTGTGAATACTGTCTGCAAAATTTATTGTGGATAGAGTTAGTAGCAAACAAGTAATAAATTTAAGTTTCATGCATGATGTGGCAGCGTTCAACACATCTCATTGTTTATGACATATCGACTGATGTGTCATACGATTGTATAATTTTCCACATAGATTCAATGTATATGCGCATACTGTCGGTAAAATGTGTTGCGAATACAGTTTGTAGTAACGAAATAATAAATTATAACGCTGTGACTCACATGGTACTTTTACAGCATGAACAGCAGAAAAGTAGTACATGATAAGCATTTTTCCTTTCATCACTATGTAGCAGTAGTAAGCGAGAAAAAATTTCGTAAAACTTTGAAATTATATGTAAGGTTCTTGCAAGTCGCTAAGTGCTCTCATTCTCAAGTACTGGATTAATAAAGTTTGAGAATTCATGCATCACAGTCTATGCACTTTTTTCACTGCCGCTCCTAGCTTTTTGATAGGTGCATGATTCTTACCCCCACAGTGATTGTTGCATGACAGTAAGGTATATGTATAAGACATTTGGTTGAAATCGGTCCAGTGGTTTAGATGGAAATGTGAACAATAAACATACACACATGTCTATTTTTATAATGTTATTGCTATATATGTGTGTGTGAGACGCCAGTTAAGAACAGAAAATCAAATGTTGATTATTTTTTGACCAAACATTGAGTTATTTATTTATTCTTTGATAATAATGTTCCAGACATAGTTATTTATCAGTTGTCAAGCCAAATTTTGTTTGTGAAAATGTGTAACAAAGATAGTTACTATTCAGCATTGGTTAGATTTTTGGTTTATAGGCTAGATTGTAAGTAACACCTATAAAATAATGACCCCAAAAACAAAAAAGAAGAAACAAATGCAAGTACAATACATAGTGAAGCAGTAACTTCACATTATGGAGAGATACAAGATCAACCGGAGAAACACCTTTCACACTTACATGAAGAGCAACAAAGGATGATTAAGGAGTGGTAAGTGCGACACATGTTGTGTAATGATGGGAAAATGAGTAGAGGAATTGTTCACATGGCAGATGCAGAAACTGTGACCTCTCACAAGGCCAATAAACCAATGATCTTCCTACTGGAGAAACCTGAGCTTTGGTTCACAATTTTAAATTAGTGCTTACTCAATGCAAAGTCACGATCGATGATACGAAGTTTGCGGTAGTAGTTAATAGAGTGGACGCATATGTGGCGGAGACAGTTGCAGATGCCATGTTGAAGCCTTCTGCACACGAGTGTAATCGACACTTGTAAGATATGAGTAGTGGAGCAAAGCCAAACCTGCCACAGCCTGCATTCTTGCCAAATTTAATCAAGGTAGCAGATCCAAGATGGTGTCAGTAGATGTGGCAACATCACACTGATGACGGCACTTGATCACATCATTGAATTATGTCATGGGTATCCCCCTCCCTGCCCCCTCCACTCTCCCCACATCCCACTCACCTACCACTCCACATCCCCCTCCTCCCCTCTGATCCTCTCCTATACCACTCCTGTCATCTCTCCCCTCCCTATCTGGAAAATGGAGAGGAATGCTAAGTCTGTGCTGAACTGCTGGCCTGGAAGGTTTTTGCTTTATTTCATCAGTTTTGGGTGTTAATCTGCTGGAAAAATTTTCTTGTGTGTTCGCAATACTGCTTGAGATAGACAGGAAAATCTCAGGAAGGTTCAAAGGCCCTATTTAAGTACAGATCATCAATGTACAGTAGATCAGTTTTAAAAAAAATCATATACACATCTACAGCTCCATACATACTACAAAAATCATACTAAAGGTCCAAAAGTATCACAAAAATGGGTCCTAGTTATGTAATTACACTGCTACAGATCCTGAATCTAGATCGTTTAAAAAAATCATATGCACAGCTACAGATCCAAATAACTGAATGTCCTACTTGACCAGTCCAATTTCACATTTTCTACTGGGGTTGGCTTTCCATCGGTACGCATATAGTGGCAAGTATTTGTGTGTTATATAATTCATAGTGCTTTGCGTATCATGAATGTAGTGATCGTGACACTATAGAATGTTATCCAGTAGGTTCACGCATCTTCGTCGTCGGAGTTAGTTTGTTTATATCTCTAAACCTAGCGAACCTAAATGCCTGTCGAAAAAATCTAAAGAAAGAAATAAAGAAAACACTGACTCTCTGCAGGAACCATAGCTTACTCTAAAGTGGCCTGAACACACAAATATGTCACATGATGGCGATCGAAATCATTTTTGCATGACAGATACACATTCGCTTCAGATGGAAACATATTTCTGATGATTTTACAATTATCCTTTTATTGTATGTATAATACATCAGCCCAATAATGTACTCTAAATTTCTATGGCCTCAGTTAGAGAGATAATTTTTCGGTTCTCATTTACTCATATTTCCCTGGTTTTTAATCAATGTAAAACATTTGTTTTTTTGAAAAGTATAGGAAATCAAGCTTCAAATATCATTACCAATTTTTTAAAATTCATTAAAAATAAAAAAGAGAGAGAGACAGCAAGTCGGATACGGACTATGCATAGATATTAAGAATGTTTCAATGATTGTGTCGTCTCCATGGCAACCACACAGACAACCTTCAACATGGCTACTGTTAACCCGGCAACATCGGCATCGGCTACATTGTCAGCTTTGGACATTCACCAGGCGAGATCTTGTGGAAATGCTAGTGCTGCTTCACAACAGAGACATAGTTCACCACCAACAGTAGTTGTTCTCAGTGCTTCATCGCAAATAAGTACTCCAGTTACAGCTGTGCCAAGTAACACCCTCCCAATCGCGAGTGTCGCCAATTCGACCCTGAAGAAGAGTGGCGGCGTTGAATACTGCCTTGAAAGTTCAGGTGAACATTCTAGAGAAGTAAGAAATGTAGATAGCAAAGTTTCTAGGTCATCAGTACATGTAGTTGCAAGCACTGAAGAGATAACGGAGGTTATCAGCGAATCTAATGTTACAGATCCAGATGACGGTAATGAATCACAAACAGTAGTAGATTCAGCACACTATATAACTGTTACTGTTTCAGATTCGGATGTAGTGGCGTCAGACGCAGTACAGCCGGGTGTACAGCCCGACTACGTTCAGTATGTAGAGAGTGCGTCTGAGCAGGACATATATTCTTCAACAAATGGCCAGACGTCCTATCCTGTTTACACTGTTGAAGAGCCTGAAAAGATGTATGCACCAGTTTCGGAACCATATTATAATGATAGCACAGCTGCTGTTCCATACAATCAGGTAGCTGGCAGTGTTGGACAGGGTTCAGGAAACAATCAGTTGTTAGCTCAGCAAAGTAGCTCATATCTGATACAGGAAAGTATTGAATCAGATACAGCACATTCCTTAATTACACCACAACATAATAATACTCAGTCAATAAATTCTGATTCTGGTGGTGTGACTTACTTGATATCTGGTAACAGTGGTATGGAAAGTGATGGACAAGATGCCCATTCGCATAACACACGAGCTACACCAGCAACTGTACATTGGCTTCTGGATAATTATGAAACTGCAGAGGGAGTAAGTCTGCCTCGTTCAACACTGTATAATCATTATCTTTATCATTGTAATGAGCGCAAACAAGATCCTGTTAATGCTGCTTCATTTGGAAAATTGATACGCTCAATTTTTCTTGGCCTGAGAACGAGACGCCTAGGAACCCGAGGAAATTCCAAGTATCATTATTATGGTATACGTATCAAACCGAACTCTATTTTAAATCAACTGTTTGAGGATGGGACATCAGTTGCTGTTCGACCACAAACAGGATCTCAAAAACGTTTCAAGTTCCTTTCGGGGTCAGGCCAGAAAAGCACAGAGTATGAACAGTCTTCGCATCACACTTCTTTAGGTCACTGCCAGGAACTACACAAGCACCATGAATTTTTAGGTGATAGTACATCTGCAATTCCAGATTTTCCTGAAATAGAAATGTCAAATGTTGTTTTACCTGAGGAATGTACACTTGAAGATGTTGATACGCTTCGCAGTATTTACAGAGAACATTGTGAAGCCTTTTTAGATGCTATTCTTAACTTGGAATTCCCAACTATTGAAAGTCTTTGGAGGGAATTTTGGAGAACTCAAGATGATAATAATGGGGATGAATGTGAAGAAGAGAGATACTTATCGAAAACAAAGCTGTTCATCTTGTGTAAATTGGAACCTATACAGCAATTTGTCAGAGTTGTAGATTATAGATTTTATCAAAATTTAGTATATGTTCTGATACCAGATGTCCTTCGCCCAATTCCAAGCTCCCTTACCCAAGGCATTCGCAATTTTGCAAAAAGTCTAGGAACTTGGTTGACATCTGCCATGGCTGGATGTCCAAGTGACATAGTTCAAATCAAAATGGCTGCAGCAAATGCATTTGCACAAACTTTACGTCGCTACACATCTTTAAATCATTTGGCACAGGCTGCACGTGCCGTACTTCAGAACTCGTCACAGATAAACCAGATGCTGGTAGACTTAAATCGTGTAGATTTCCACAATGTTCAGGATCAAGCATCATGGGTGTGTGAATGTGATAATGGTGTTGTACAAAGACTGGAAGCAGACTTCAAAATGACATTGCAGCAGCAAAACTCACTTGAACAATGGGCAGCTTGGCTGAAGGGTGTTGCAACTCAGGTGTTAAAACCTTATGAAGGAAGACCAAACTTTACAAAAGCAGCAAGACAGTTTCTGCTGAAATGGTCCTTTTATAGTTCAATGGTAATAAGAGATCTGACACTCCGAAGTGCAGCCAGCTTCGGTTCATTTCACCTTATACGTCTGTTGTATGATGAATACATGTTCTTTCTGATTGAACATCAAGTTGCACTGCAGACAGGAGAAACACCAATTGCTGTCCTTGGTGAAAAGCTTCATAGCTCATCTGATATAAGTGGTTATTTACAGATCAATGCACTAAATGTGGAATAGTGATACAACTGGCTGAGAAAAGTGTGATTCAGCAATATGAAATGCTGCCACTTCAGCTACTATTCATTGGTGGCTTCACTAAATCGTATACTGTGCATAAATCTGTAAAAGACAAGTTCCTCTTGCCATTGTTGTGCAATGATATATTTATTGACCTGTAGAGTACATGGTGGTTCAGTTCGAGTGTTCTCTTACTTCATGTTTTTCAAATTCAGTTTATTTACGTTTAATTTCTTTCATAGGTCATCCCATTTTTAAATTAGGATTCACTTGGAAACAGACTTCCAGAATATTTGGCCATTCATATCTTTCTTCATGCTTTACTGTTCAGATGCTACTGCTAGTTATAAAATGTTTATGGATGCTGTTGAATTGCTGTTACCTGCATCTGGGGAAACAGCAGGTTACTGTGCAATGCGAATGTGTTGAAATGACCTGTATGATTTATGTGACTGTGTTATGATGGAATTTATGCAGGCATGTATTTTATGTCAGTGTGTCACTATACTTATTCATTAGGGAAATACAAGTCTTGAAATCATTACATAAAGAGTATTTCTGTTCACCAGGGTTAACTTTTTCTCTCTTACCCTTGTAGCGAATCATTTTTAGTTCCTCAATTTACTAAGGTAATCGTACTGTTAACAGTGTATGTCTTTAAAGGTAGTATGAATAAACCTTTGTCAGTACTATATATCAGTGTTATGTGTTTAAATCCATGTGGAATCAAAATATTAAGAGAAAAGCAATTCCTTCAGCTTCTTGGTAGAAGTCTGTTTTTTTGTGTGTGTGTGAAGTAATGAGTTTTCTGTGTTACAAGTTGCATTTCTCTTAAGCAGAGTATAATGAACAATGGTTTATTGTGCTGGTCACTGTTATTTGTTAAGTGTATCTATATATTGGTGTGATAACTGTCCACAGAACTTCGTGTGTACTTGTGTGTATGTATGTGTTCCGGTGGTAATTTTGTTTACCAGAGAGAATTTTGTCTTTACCTGTAGTACATAGAGAATTAACTTACTGTAAAAGTTAAGCTCAGCAATGCATTTATTATGTGTATTCAGCTTCTAAGTCACATGTCTGATGATAATGACAAATATTATTTGAAATTAGGAGACGTCTTAATTTTGACGAAGTTTCATGTTCAGATCTATATGTTAGCAAGTGAATAATGTGATACTTATTGCACCATTCCATACAAAATCTGTGCTGATTTACTGAAAGCCATTTAAATTCTCCAGGAAACATAAAGGATTTGACCACAAACACTGATTTATTTATGGAATGCAATCCATTGACAATTTTATGATTGTTACTTCTGTGATATAAGACATAAATTATACAATATTCTCTCTCTTGTTAGACAGAAAACAAATCAGAACTTCCATAAGTTTTCTGGCACATGAATTTTGATTCCCATAACACAGTTTCTACATTGAAGAATAAGCAGAAATGTGATCTTTTATTTACATTAATGCATAAGTCTTTTTATATTTATTTGGGAAAGCACTCAGATAAATAAGTTAAAAGTTGATGCATTATTTAGTCATTGTAAATGTGGTAGTTGCTCAGAGAATGCTGTACATTCAAAATGTTTAATTTCATTTCTTCTCCAATGTAAATATTTTGTTCTGTTTTTGAAGTGTTCGGTTGTTGCATTTACTTCAGAAAAGTTATTTATTTAATATATATGGAGTTCATACGAAACTCTCATAGTATGCATGTGCGTGCCTTCATAAGGTGTGTGAAATAAAGTGTGTCTTGTGCAAATTATTTATTCTCTGCATTAAATTTTTATTGTAAATCAAAATGCAAAGCATGTAGCAATGGTAATGAAGTAACTGTTAAAAGTTTGAGGTAATAGAAGACATACTGTTTTATAGATGGTAACAGACTGTGTGAAAGTTGGGGGGGGACAACAAATTGCCACAGTGTGCATGATCCTAGTTCATTGCAGCTTTGACTTCCCTTTTCGTAACTTTGCATGCATTCTATTAGGCACTATAATTTTGTAATTATTTAGGAATTGTGCTATGTGCTATACTGAAACACTGTATCTATTTCCTGTGTATGTCCAGCACTATTTTTCATCACTCTTGCATAAGTATCTGCCTTGTTAAAACACTGATAATGCATAGTTAGGCCCTAGATATTGTTGTGTGTGACATTTTTGTAGTAATGAGTAGGCTATAATATATTCCCACTCCTCCTGCCCCCTTCACAATATTTTTGTTTTTTTGATTTGACATACTTTCACTGAAGAGTTCTACAAGGTAAAAAATTAGTGTGTTATGTTGTATTACATCTGTTATTAAATAACTGATTGTAATTTTGAGCCCTTGTGCCTATTTCTAGTATTCATTAGGGCTAATTAATTAGGCCATTTAATTTATAAAGCAAGATCAACAAAATGTTGGTTTCCATATTTAATGGGTTCTGTACTCATTTCAGTCTTCAAACCAAAGAAATTAAATTCTGTTCAGTTCTGATTTTTTTAATGAGCTGTGAATGAGATACAAAGGTGACCAGCTTTATATGATGCTACCGGTTTATAACCTGCTCCCTCAACTGAAGTACTCAAATTACAAAAAATGATGTAAAAGAGAAATTGATATTTTTGATGTTGTTTGTCTTCTGCAACGATAAAGCACTTTCATAATTAATTTATTGAATGGTGGATATTTATGTAATCAAAGAGCAAAGTTGTATGATTGTAGTATGCTGCATCATACTACTAACCTCTTTAATGTGTCACACAATTTATTCTTGTGAATAGATTTTGACAGTGACCTCATTAGTCAAGCAAGAAATATTGATTCATTGTGCTCCCAGTGCTTGTAACTGTGTATGTACGTTTATCTAGTCATTATTTTTTATAAGTCAAGAATGGATGGTCTGAGTTTTGACCACATGTCATTTTTCTTTTTTCCATTATGGTGTAATTTTTCAAAGAGTGGAAAAATTCTGAATAAATTTCGTACTTGTGAAAGATAAGTTGTGTAGTCTTTGTATATAAAACCATTATGCTTTTACCTGTTTTTCCTAATACGCAGTAACTATTTTTCAGCACAGTTTTGTTAAAAATGGTTTGGATATGTTGCTCTAAACAGCAGGTGATACACATGCTGCAGGATAAGTGTTTGAAGTAACAACAAATTAAGTTCTGATTTTCAAGTTAAGTAATGATTTGTAAAAACAAATGCTAAAAGGCGGTTTCAGTACTACAACAGCAACAAAACTTTGACTTGAATATGTATAGATTTACTGTAAAAAATTATTAGAAGCAATGCCTAAAATTCAAAAAGTATTTGTTACAAAGGTAATAGTGCTTTACACTGTGTGTATGATATTGAAGTATTCGAAGTGCAACTAATTTTCGTCGCATAATATTGAAACTGTGCAGAAGAGAGGTCATGTCTCACAATTGGCATTTAATTTACTTTCGAATCACATACTATTCAAGAAATGTTCCTGTTGTTTATGTTAATACTTATTAATAATTTCATATGATACTTTCCAACAGCATCCCAAGTATGTGAAGTGGTGACTTGTGCTTCAGTTAAGATCACTTTCAGATATGGTATTGCATTAGGTGTTTGAAGGAATGGATTGGATTTCACAGGAAACACGTCCATACCTAAAATAGTGGGCAAGCAGATTCTGAAGTGAGAGGAACAGAATGTGCAATAGGGCTATTCCTTGCAAGGCTCTATGAATTTTAATTGCAGCTTTCAAAATGCTGACAACTATACTTACATCCACATATGTTCTCTAAAGTGACAGAAAAATAAAGGTACAGTGAAGTTCAGTTGATACACTTATAAGGAAACATATTTATGTAACTTGAGAGTTGATGTAAAGGGAAATTAAAATGGTAACTATAAAGAATGTAGTAAATAAGGTAGCCACATAACTACAGTGAATTGTGACCATGATGCACAGTTAAATTGAAAGTGGTATGTTGTTGTTGTGGTCTTCAGTACTGAGACTGGTTTGATGCAGCTCTCCATGCTACTCTATCCTGTGCAAGCTTCTTCATCTCCCAATACCTACTGCAGCCCACATCCTTCTGAATCTGCTTAGTGTATTCATTTCTTGGTCTCCCTCCACGATTTTTACCCTCCACACTGCCCTCCAGTACTAAATTGGTGATCCCTTGATGCCTCAGAACATGTCCTACCAACTGATCCTTTCTTCTAGTCAAGTTGTGCCACAGACTTCTCTTCTCCCCAATTCTATTCAATACCTCCTCATTAGTTATGTGATCTACCCATTTAATCTTCAGCATTCTTCTGTAGCACCACATTTCGAAAGCTTCTATTCTCTTCTTGTCCAAACTATTTATCGTCCATCGTTCCATACATGGCTACACTCCATACAAATACTTTCAGAAACGACTTCCTGACACTTAAATCTATACTCGATGTTAACAAATTTCTCTTCTTCAGAAATGCTTTCCTTGCCATTGCCAGTCTACATTTTATATCCTCTCTACTTCGACCATCATCAGTTATTTTGCTCCCCAAATAGTAAAACTCCTTTACTACTTCAAGTGTATCATTTCCTAATCTAATTCCTACAGCATCGCCCGATTTAATTCATCTACATTCCATTATCCTCATTTTGCTTTTGTTGATGTTCATCTTATACCATCCTTTCAAGACACTGTCCATTCCGTTCAACTGCTCTTGCAAGTCCTTTGCTGTCTCTGACAGAATTACAATGCCATTGGCGAACCTCAAAGTTTTTATTTCTTCTCCATGGGTTTTAATGCCTACTCTGAACTTTTCTTTTGTTTCCTTTACTGCTTGCTCAATATACTTATTGAATAGCATTGGGGATAGGCTACAACCCTGTCTCACTCCTTTCCCAACCACTGCTTCCCTTTCATGCCCCTCGACTCTTATAACTGCCATCTGGTTTCTGTACAAATTGTAAATAGCCTTTCGCTCCCTGCATTTTACCCCTGCCATCTTCAGAATTTGAAAGAGAGTATTCCAGTCAACATTGTCAAAAGCTTTCTCTAAGTCTGCAAATGCTAAAAAGGTAGGTTTGCCTTTCCTTAATCTAGCTTCTGGCATAATGGTCAAATAATTTATGAATTTATACATTTTATGTCCTTCTAAAGTAAAAGGGTTTTCATCTACACTTTTGCCTTTAAACTCATTTCACAGGCACACTGCTATGACTGTACCACCAGAGTGCTGTAAAATGTGTATTCATGTTAATTCTGTGTAATATTAGCTTGTAAGAAAACAATCCTGATGCACAACATGTTTTCTAGTTTAGAAACAAACTGCAAGGACTAATGTTTCACTAAACAGCACTAGCAGTGCATTATCATAATAAAGAAATCCCTGATGGCTCTGGTTGTAAATAAGGACAGGAAAACACAATATTACTAAATTGCTAAAATGGTCATTTGTTCCATTTATGTAAGAGCATCCAGGGGCAAGAAAATTTTATTTTCATTATTTCATAAAATGGTTCATTAAATCTAAACTGTCATAATTTACTCATTAAGAGCGACAACCTTTAAAGGTTTAACACAATAAGTCAGTTATTACAGTTACAAATTGTGTATGTGTCTTGATGCAGCATAACTCAAAGTGCACAAATTGCCTAGACAAATATTCATCCACTATTTGAGAATGTGACTTAAATAGACTTTGACATAATTTCAAAATGTTTTAAAGTTTTTCTCAGCAATTACTCCCGTCCTCACCCCCCACCCTGCCTCCCAACCAACAAAATAATGAAAGGGATAAAGTAAATTACTAAATTTTTGCTTTCATGCAATAAAATTTTATCATCAGACATGATGTTTTAGTTTATTACTTCTTTGCTATGAACTCTCTTTTCAACACACTTTCCTCGCATTACTTCGTTGTACGGCACTATATGCCATCATAAACATTGTGAAGCATGAAAAGCAATTTTGATATTGACCTTTTCAGTAGTTCATGGGCAGATAGTCTGAAACTAATAAAACCAACATTATTAGGATTTCACATCTTCAACCCTATTGGTTTGATACATTAACTCATTTGTAAAGTAATCAGACACTTGAACCTGTTTTATACATGGGAGTCTGATTGTTTTTTAAGGAACAGGGAATGCAGCTACTGGTTATATAAGAAATTTGATAAATGGACAAAAATTCATATCTGTGCAAAGTTTAATTGTGGCATCTTTTTAGATAAGGGAAGAATACATTTTGCATTCAGGTGAAAATTTTTTGCAGTTTTAATACACTGATATTAAGATCAGAGCTGGTACTAACAGCATGTACATAATATTACAAGTATCTAACTCAGCAAAATGAAATTTATTTTCACTGCATGGATCATAGTACCTCCAAAATCTAGATCACATCCTGGAACATCATGTTCACATCTTGCATCCATTGTGTAAACTGGTCTACTCTTTATGCTCTTGTTCTTCATGTTTCTACTGAATGACAATGCCTCTGCCTAGCCATGGTTTCATAAGGGAACAATGTGACATGATCTAACATACCTACAGTTATTGGCTAAATGAAATTTGTCTTGATGTTTTGTTTGCTGGAGCTCCCTTATTTCTGGGAGACTGAATAAGAATTCAGAAGCAATACAGTAATTCAAGTCCACTAGTCATTAAAGTTATACACACCTGACTTGTGCAGTTAGGATAAGAATTTATTGTTGCTGATGCAGAGCTGCAAATCACCCTGACTGCAAAAATTAAGTTTTCGTCAATTTGTAGTTGAATGATATCTGTGAAAGGGGGGGGGGGGGATGATGGTGATGGTGATGGTGATGAACATTACAGTATTGGTTAAAAACAGTCTTGGTTGCAATTTTAGTTTTTTATTTTTCAACGACGCATTTCGCCTTATTTAGGCATCTTCAGGTTATCTTTTCTAGATAGGAAATGAAAGGCACCGAGATCTGCATAACGCATTCCTGTTCACTCATTCCTGTGAATGGGAACGCGTTATGCAGATCTCGGTGCCTCTCGCGTCCATCTAGAAAAGATAACCTGAAGATGCCTAAATAAGGTGAAACGCGCTGTTGAAAAATAAAAAAATAAAATTGCAACCAAGACTGTTTTTAACCAGTACTGTTAAACACTGGTTTGCTGTATGCCGCATATGGATTGGAAGAACATTACAGTTTCACTTTGGTTGGCATGTGATTTTAGAAGCTGTTAATTTAGAAAATACCCATCTTATAGGTAAAATCAACTTGAACTGAAGGGGAGAAAAGAAAAACGTGATTGCTCAGCAGGGGAATGAACTGTGTTTTGTGCCTTATATGGACAACCTTCTGCTTCTAATAGAATTTATCTTCTTCCTCTCTTCTGTTTCCAATTTGTTTCTTAATGCATCCCATTTTCTTTGTGTATCCCACTTATTTATATCATACTAATATAAAAAAAACAGCCAGTCTTCATTCAGTCTTGGGTTCACTCTTGTAATTGTTTTCTTATTGGTGCAGGAAAGTTCTTGTTGAATGTAAACTCAAGTAATGGAATATCAACAATAATGAAAAGGGTAGATTGCTACTCACCGTAAAGCTGACACATTAAGTTGCAGAAAGGCACATGAAAAGATGTCTACACCCTAAGCTTTCGGCAAAGCCTTCTTCAGAAAAGGAAACAACAAACACGCATTCACACAAGCAAGCACACATCACACACGATTCCTATTTCTGGCTGCTCTGACCAGAATGCAGAATGCTTGCAGAATGTAAATACTTTAGCATCACTAAAAAGCATATGTGTTGAGTTGTCAATAGGCACACACAAAAGAAATAAAACTTGCTTGCTTTCAGTCCAGGTGGGCTGGTTGTAGTGGGGGCTAGTGTTGGATGGGATGGATAATGGGAGCTGGAAGCTTGCAGGGACACGGCAGGCTTGCTGGCTGGTAATGTAGGATTGAGGGATGATAGGCATATGGGCTGGCATGACTGTAGCAGCTGGTGGAAAGCAGCACACACTGAAGGCGACATGTGAACATTAATTGGGAGGGGGTAACAGGACAGAAGAAGGGAAAACTGTTGGGTGATGGGAGCAGGGACGGTGGGATACCTGAGGCCAGGATGATTACGGGAGCAGTGGATGTGTTGTTAGGCTAACTCGCAGCTACGTAGTTCAGAGAAGCTGGTGGTGGAGGGAAGGATCCAGAAGGCTCAGGTTGTGAAACAGCGATTGAAACTGAGCATGTTGTACTCAGCTGCATCTTGTGCCACAGGGTGGTGTACTTTGCTCGTGGCCACAAATTGGCAGGGGCCATTCGTCCTGGTGGACAGCTAGTTCGTAGCCATACCAACATAAAAGGCTGTGCAGGGTTTGCAGCAGAGTTGATAAATGACATGGCTGTTTTCACAGGTGGCCCGGCCTCTAATAGGGTAAGATAAGCCTGTGACAGGAGTGGTGTAGGAGGTGCTGGACAGGTGGATTGGGCAGGCAAGGTGTTGGGAGTGGAAGTGGCATGGGGGATGGAACATCACATTAGGAGGGGTGGGAAGGATCTTGGGTAAGATGTGCAGAGAGATAATCAAATCTCTGGTAAAAGATGTTGTTCAGTTGTTCCAGTCTGGGATGGTACTCTGTGACGAAGGGGGCACTCCTTTATAGCTGATTCCTGGGGGTGTGGGAGGACTGGAAATGTGTAAGGATATGGGATGGGAAATCTATTTGTGGACTAGGTTTGAGGGTTATTGCCTGTGAAGCCTTCAGCATACTGGGAAAGGGTGTTCTCGTCACTGCGAGGCCTTGTGTACGGGCAAAGGTGTTCTCATCATTGCATATACGAGGGTTATTCCAAAAGTAAGGTCCGATCGGTCGCGAAATGGAAACGACTATGAAAATCCGATAAAGCTTTGCACAGATGTGTTGGGTAGTGTCTCTAGTATAACCCCAGTTAGCATCACGTCGCTCTTCTCATTTCTGAGCTCGCAGTGAGTGCGTAAAGATGTCTAGAAAATAGTGTCTGCCGCCAAGTACGAGGGCCTGGTGAGAAATTTCGCCTGAAGCTATGCAGCCAACATTACATAACTGTCGTGCTGTTTCGTCTTCACGACAATTCTCAGCCGCATTCTGCAGGGGCAATGAAGATGCTCCTGCATCGTTTTCAAATGGAAATGTTAGATTACCCACAATACAGTCCGCAATTGTCTCCCCCTGAGTTTCATCTCTGGTCACATGAACCGCTGTCTTTGAAGACAACATTTTGACACAGACAACGAGGTGTAGGCCAGCGTGGAGAATTGGCGGAAAGCACTGGCGGCTGCCTTCTATGATGAGGCTATTGAAAAGTTGGTACAACGCTATGACAAAAGTCTAAGTCAGAACGGCGACTACGTAGAGAAGTAGCTGAAAGGTGTAGCTAATTGTTACAAGTAAAACATTTCTGATGTTCACTGTGGTTTCAATTTGGCAATCAATCGGACCTTACTTTTGGAATAACCCTCGTATGTCTTCCACAAGTGGCTAGGCTGTATTTTTGGAGGGAATTTTTTGTGTGGATTGGATGGAAGCTGTCAAAATGCAGGTACTGTTGATGGTTAGTGGGTTTGATGAGGACAGACGTGCAGATGGAGCCATCAGTGAGGGAACATCCAGGAAGGTGGCGCTTTGGGAAGAGGAAGGCCGGCTGAAGCCGATGGGAGAGAAGGTGTTGAGATTGTGAGGGAATTTGGATATGGGGTCTTGGGCATGGGTCCAGATCATGAAGATATTATCAGTGAACCTGAACCAAACTAGTTTTGGGAGGCTTGGAAGGTTTCCTCTAGATGGCTCACACACAGGTTGGTACAGTAGGGTAACAGGCAGGTGCTCATGGCTGTACCACAGATTTGTTTGTATACCTTCCCTTCAAAGGAAAAGTAGTTGTGGGTAAGGATATATTTAATAATATTTATAAGGAATGATGGGGTAGGTTTGGATTCTGTTAGTCTTAGTTATTGTGAGGTTCAAACTCAGTGAAATTGTGCTCCATCTGCTGTTCAACACACTCTCAGTTTACACTGTGAGTCCTCAGTTGTGATGCTGCTCTACAGCTCCTTCTTGATATGTCTGAAGATAAGAAAGTGGTGTTTCAATAAAAATGATAAAAGCTGTAGAAAACATAATTTAAATAAAATTTCAAAATAATTTATATAATGCCTATAGAGGAAAGCCGTTCACCACAACTGAAACACTGCTATAATTATGCTACCTCACATGACAGGAGAAAAAAAAAGTACATAAATATAAACCTCCTTCTCACAATGTACAAGATAATCACAAAACTTATCTCCCCACTATATAGAAACAATGCTGAATTTCAATCAAACGAAGAAACTCACTGAGCTCAGAGGTGGATGTAGTACAATGGATAATTTGCAAGTGTGTACAAAATTTTAATATGAATTAATGAATTTCACTTTGTCTGGGATTCATATATTCAGAGAAAGCTTTTGACTCAGTTTCAACAAAATCTCTACAAACAGTTCTAAAACAGGGAAGGCATTATTCAACTTAGATTCTGGAGAATATGCAAGGTGATTGTAATAGAAGTTAAACTTTCAAAACGCTTTAGAAATAACACCACTGTTCGAAATGACATCAGATTGCAATGGAATATTATCAGAGAAGGGGAAACGTATGGCAGAAGAAGAAAAATAGTGTGAAAATTGATCAATAGATGGAACTATATGTGTCAGAATAGGCAAATGAAAACACCTGTTATGCACACGACCCCTTAAAGTTGGTATAAACACATCGGATTCACAGCTTTTCCTCCTTTCACATCTGCAACGTTCGCCATGACTGTCTCAATACAGGATCACACCTCTGCTTGTAAAGCCGTATTAAAAGAATGATGACTGTGCACACATCGCTGTACAGAAGTTCCGGGCACTGAAGGGTTTGAAAAAAGGCGTTGGTCTGATGACTGCCGTGGGTCTGGAGAAAATGTCCTGGAAATTCGAAAAGATGGGTTCTTTTGGTGTGTAATCTGGTAGACGGAGGAAGCGAATTGATTCAGCAACAATGGAAGCAGCGGCCCCAGCAATGCAGGAGGAGACAAGTGGTGGTGTGCAAACATGTAATGCATGGAGAATTGCCTGAGCGCTGGACATACCTGTGAGCACGGTGTGTAAAATCCTATGAAACATCATTCTTTGCTATCCTTTCAAAATCACCCATGTGCATGAGTTGCTTCCTGTTGACCTGCCAGCAAGAGAGATCTTTGCTTTAGAATTTCTTGCTTTCATGGAAGTGGGCTATGGTTGGCAGTGGAAGATTTTGTGGACAGATCAAGCCCACTTTCATATGGCAGGATATGTCAATACACAGAATTATCGAATATGGGCAACAGAAAGTCCACACACAAATCAACCAGCACCACTCCATCCTGAAGAGGTCACTGTGTGGTGCGGTTTTACAGCATCATTTATCACTGGACCATATTTTTTTAAAGAGACATGTGCTTCTGGTCCTGTTACTTGTACCATCACTGGTAAAAGCTATGACTGTCTTTTGCGCAACCACGTCATTCCACCTCTCCAATAGCATGGATGTGTGGATGGGATCATTTTTATGCAAGATGGCACACCTCCGCACATTGCAAATCCTGTTAAGCAGCTGCTGAAGTGCAGTTTCAGAAATTCTAGAATTATCAGCCGCCATTTCTCTGCAGCCTGGCCATCCCAATCACCTAATCTTAATGCGTGTGACATCTGGCTGGGGGGCTATCTGAAAGATGCATTCAGTGTTCCGATTGCAAACTTAGCTGCATTGAAGGCATGCATTGCACAACACATTCTGAGCATGACCCCGGAAACACTTCAATCAGTTGTGGAACATGATGTTTCTTGAATTCAATTTGTTGCAGAAAATGGTGGACAGCATATTGAACATGTTTTGTGCCAGTCACACGGAAATTAATAATCCGATTTGATTTTGATTGATGCTTTTCATGCCATTTTTGGCCTCAGGGCAATTAAAAGCCGATATGATTGATGTTTTTTTATGCAGTTTTCGGCCTTAGGACAATTAAAAACCAATATGATTGATGCTTTTTATACAGTTTTTGGCCTCAGGACAATTAAAAATTGATATTTCCCATCCGACGTGATATGTCCTTGCCGTAGGGATGGGCTTACATAACTAACAGTATCACCCTTGTACACCAATGCACACTATACAGTTTGTTTAACATCAAACGTACACCTTAGGCATTGTTGTTTGATCCATTTGTAGTCAACCACTATTAAATTATGATGCTTACAGTGCCATCTATTGCTACATTTTGTAAGTATTTATTTATCTTCTGCTATACATTTCCCACTTCTCTGATAATGTTCCATTGGGATCTGACGTCATTCTGACCAGTGGTGTTATTTCTACAGCGGTTTGAAAGTTTAACTTTAATTATAATCACCCTGAATATACATGAATGCTATACATGGTGAAAAATCCTTTAATGAAAGAGGAGTCAGACATGGAGCTATCATATCAAAAACTTATTCTCAGCAATCCCAGAGCAAGTCTGCAGATCTTTAAACTTTGATAATTAAGGAAGAACTCATGTTATCTGAACCACCTTTGTTGTGGTGATGACATTGTATTGTTTGCCTGAAATGTAGATAAATTCAACAGCTACTGGGAGAATTTGATGATCAAGTCAATGTTAGGCTTGAAAATCATTTGTAATGGTACAATAATAGTGTATAACCATTACACTAAAAAACAAAATATTACAAATTAACAACGAAGTCATGGAACCATTTGAAGAGGCTATGTATTATGGTAGTGAAAGACATTGATGAGATGGACACTAATAAATAAATAGAAGAATAAAAATGTTCGAAGAGTGCTTTTGGCAAATCAAATAGTGTTTTCAATACTAACCATCTGAGTTTCCTGAAATGGAGAGTTAACAGTCTGTGTGTGTTACACTTTTGATGTATAGCAGTGAGATGAGCACTTTTAATGCAAGAACTGAGGACTATTCCTGGAGCTATGGAGAGATACATGTCAGGCATTAACAGGAAAGATAGGAAAACAAACAAATGGTTCAGGGAATAGGCTGGAGTGGAAACATAACAATGACCACAATTAAATTAAATGGAGGTAGGCAGGACATGTAATCTTGCGAGTGAGATGACAGATAGACCAAAGACAGCCTTCATAGGTTTCCCCCATTATAATGTAGTGATAATTCACTAGTATGCCAGTAACTGACTAAACTGATTTAATTTTCAAGATTTGAATATACACTTTGATAATGGTCAGTAATCAAGGAACTGCCGAAAAACTAAGAGACAACATAAACATCAGCAATATTAGGTTAGTAATCCAAAGAACAATGTACACACTTTTAATCATCTTCACAAATTGACACTTCCCTCACAACCCCCCCTCCCTCCCCCCCTTACTGTAGGGCGGAGTTCCCAGAACGTGCAGGTATTTGTAACATACCCATCGCCCTGCTCTAGCATAAACTGTTGGTGCCTCTGGTGATTCCTGAGGACTTGTTTGCTAAGGCAAGGGCAACACTGGGTGAGTGACTAGGCCAGCTACTGGGTTGGCTTGAAGACATTGTTGTGGAGTCCCAGCTTACTTGTCACGAAGGGACTTTGGTGTCAGCAAACGTGCCAGCTGACCTGTTTTGGTTATACTATTAGTGGTTTTTTCATGACATTTGAATACTTGGAAAGATCCAAAGTATTGTGGCATTCCCGGTGAGTGCTCTGCAGCTGTGCTTTGCATCACATGTGAGCACATTTTAATATCCTTGTGAATGAAAACTTTCTGGTCTCCAAGATGGGATGCTGAAAAAGGGTGTAACTCAGATATTTGGATCTTGACTTGTTGCAGTAAAAATGGCAGCTCTTGTCAACTGAAAGCTTTTGTACAAAAAATATCCCAGCAGCTCCCTACAAACCATTCCTGCTGTCGATGCTCCAGTGCCTGGTTTGAAAACTGTGCAGAGTCTCTGTTAAACCAGTGGTATTGCAGTGGCCCAGCTATTTTCTTGGTACAGTGACCTTTTTTTTTTTTTTGTCCTATGGCAATGTTCTACCAGCCTCCTATTGCTTTGGGATGGTAGCTGGTCTTGTGGTCGTGTTGAAACCCACGCAACTTGAACAGTTCGTTTGTGTCCTTGATCAGTAGTGACATGAGCTGGACAGCCAAAACAAGAAATCCACGTAGTTAGAAAACGTTCTTGCTGTTGTTCCTGATGAGTTTTCTCTGACTGGTGTTGCCTCAATATGACACCGAGCGAGGTGGCGCAGTGGTTAGACACTGGACTCGCATTCGGGAGGACGACGGTTCAATCCCGCGTCCGGCCATCCTGATTTAGGTTTTCCGTGATTTCCCTAAATCACTCCAGGCAAATGCCGGGATGGTTCCTCTGAAAGGGCACGGCCGACATCCTTCCCTAATCCGATGAGACCGATGACCACACTGTCTGGTCTCCTTCCCCAAACAACCAACCAACCAACCTCAATATGACAAGTGGGTCTATCAATGGCTGTAAATATAGAGGTGAAGAAAAAATGTAACACTTGCAGGTTGGCATGTGATTCCTCATCCAGATTCAAGACAAAAGTTGATCTAGCAAAATCAGATTGGGTGCATTGTGAAAACACATGTATGAAAACAAGGAGCTGGTAACACTATCCCATCATGCAGCACATCAGAATGTACAAAGGAACGTGTGTCACCCCACACAACTCTACCAGCTGTCATAGCTCATGAGTAGACTGCTTAGACACTAACCCACATCCACTCTGGAGCTACAGTTCGAATCTTAGCCAGGTTCCTTTTTTATTTCCCTAGTTTTCATAATTTATAAGCAGGACATCATTTCCCCACATGACAATAGCCCATCACATGACAGTGGGAGCCATTAAACTGCATGCACGTGTCTTCTAACCATGCAGTGCACAAACATAACTGGTCCTGGCAGGTTCATGTAGGGTGGCTTTCTGATGGAGTAAACAAGTGATGAATATGTTGATATGATTTTGGTGCTGGGTGCATCTGATAACCAAGCTGCTGCCACTGCTCATGTGTATGCTGCACCGTATCCTCAAATGTGTCAATCTGACAAGGATGTTTTTTGTCGCCTGGAGCAATGACTTCAGGAAACCAGTAACCTTCATCCACAAGTAACGAACAGAGGTCATCCAAGGACTAGACATGATGCTTGAAACCACTCACCAACTACCTCAGCAAAGCACCTGTGATATTGCAAGGTACACTATATGATCAAAAGTATTCGGGCACCTGGCTGAAAATGACTTGCAACTTTGTGGTGCCCTCCATCAGTAGTGCCGGAATTCAAAATGTTTGGCCCACCCTTAGCCTTGATGACAGCTTCCACTCTCGCAGGCATACATTCAATCAGGTGCTGGAAGGTTTCTTGGGGAATGGCAAACCATTCTTCACTGAGTGCTGCACTGAGGAGAGGTATCGATGTCGTGCACTGAGGCCTGCCACGAAGTCTGAGTTTCAAAACATCCCAAAGGTGTTCTATAGGATTCAGTTCAGGACTCTGTGCAGGCCAGTCCATTACAGGGATGCTATTGTCATGTAACCAGTCTGCCACAGGCTGTGCATTATGATCAGGTGCTAATTGCTCTTCAACAGTGGGAAGCAAGAAAGTGCTTAAAAAGTCAATGTAGGCTTGTGCTATGATAGTGCCACACAAAACAACAAGGGGTGCAAGCCCCCTCCATGAAAAACACGGTCACACCATAACACCACCGCCTTCAAATTTTACTGTTGACGCTACAAATGCTGGCAAATGACGTTCACTGGGCATTCGCCATACCCACACCCTGCCATCGGATTGCCACATGTGTACCGTGATTCGTCAGTCCACACAACGTTTTTCCACTGTTCAATCGTCCAATGGTTACCCTCTTCACACCAAGCGAGGCATCATTTGGCATTTACCAGCGTGATGTGTGGCTTATGAGCAGCCGTTCGACCATGAAATCCAAGTTTTCTCACCTCCCGCCTAACTGTCATAGTACTTGCAGTGGATAATCATGCAGTTTGGAATTCTTGTGTGATGGTCTGGATAGATGTCTGCCTATTACACATTACGGCCCTCTTCAACTGTCAGCAGTATCTGTCAGTCAACAGACGAGGTTGGCCTGTACGCTTTTGTGCTGTACGTGTCCCTTCACTTTTCCATTTCACTATTACACTGGAAACAGTGGGCCTAGGGATGTTTAGGAGTGTGGAAATCTCACGTACAGACGTATGACACAAGTGACTCCCAATCACCTGAATACGTCTGAAGTCCATGAGTTCCACGGAGTGCCCCATTCTACTCTCCCACGGTGTCTAATGTCTACTGAGATCGCTGATATGTAGTACCTCAGTAGGTGGCAGCACAATGCATCTAATATGAAAAACGTATGTTTTGGGGGGTGTCAGGATACTTTTGATCACGTAGTGTAGTTCCAGGTATCTCAAAGAGTAGTTGTTGAAGTGTTGCACAATGAAGAACTGCATCCATATCATTACATTTTTACTCAACACCAGTGGCCAGAAGATCGCATTAAAGAGTATAGTTTGTGAATGGCTTTTGCACCAAGTGGAAGACAGTGAACATTTTATAAATAACATGATATGGACTGATAAATCTAGCTTCACTTGTGAAGGTATTTTCACCCTTCACAATAGCCATTACTGCTGTATTTGTTTCCACATGTCACCCATGAATGTGCCTTTCAGGCACACATTGGCACAAACATGTGGGCTGGAGTTCTGGGAGGAGTGCTATTGGGCCCTTATTTATTGTCGGACAAGTTGAATGCATCCCTGTATCATAAGTTTCTTTGCGGTATCTTGCCTGACTCATTAAAAAACATTCCACTTGGTGTTTGATAACAGCTCTGGTTTCAGCATGATGGAGTACAACCACGCTTTGGAATGAATGTGCATAAATATTTTAATAAACCATTTTCAGGGAAATGGATTGGTTGTGGAGGTCCAATGTTATGGCCTCTACATTCCCCAGACCTCAATCCACTAGCTTTTTATTTGTGGGGACACTTAAAGGAGCAAGTTTATAGCTCTCCACTCTGGATTTATACAACCTAACAACTCGTGTACATGCTGCTTCGGGAATGGTGGATTCAGGTGTGTTGCGTAATGTCCAGCAATTTATGATCCAGCAAGTGGCGAAGTTTTTGCAAATGCAAAGCAGTTGCTTTGAACATCTCTAAAGTGAATGGTGCTCATATTTGTACGTACTGGCTCTTTAAAGATAAGCATGGACATCACACACACAGAACGGAATTATTGCGCGTAGCATAACATGCAATTTAGTGTAGCCTATCTGTTGTGTTGTTTGTACCTCATTGGATATAGACAATCTTACAGTAATATCGTCTGTTTACACTATTGTTTCCCATTGGCTTTAGTTGTGGCATGGAGAAAATGAAGTGGTTGTTTACATCTGAAAGAAGTTCACATTATGTCTTGAGGTTTATACAGAAGTAACAGTAACAGAAAGAAAATCGCAAGATACCACATTGTGGAGGTGTAAATTGGATGCATTTTGGTGCTTTCACCGAGGGGAGGGGAGGGGGGGGGGGGGAGTTTGTGAGCATGACTCGAAGATCAGTGAGTCTGTATATCCATTCCCTGCGGCATTGCCTCATCTCACTGAGCTAAAGGATTAGCTCTGGCAAAGTGCAGATTTCATGCTATCTGTACTTGGCCAGAATACATGCAGTTACTCTGTTACCAGAGTCTTTTTTTAAATTGCACTTCCTATTAAACCTGTTGGCGGGGCAAGGTGGTTTCGCTAGACACGCTTTTTTCTTTAACTAGGATGAGGAATCTCATGCCGACTGCTAAGTGTGACTTTTTTCTCCACACTGTATATAGGCACCACAATATCTGTGTGTATGCGGGAGAAAAGGCCTGTTGCTTCTGGAAATTCTGCCACTGTCTTGTGTGTTTGTGTCACAATATTATGTCACATAGAGATTTGTCTACAGAACTGTCTGAGTGGTGTTTTCATTATATGTCTCACTGCTCTTTTCTGAATTACAAATATTCTTTTTAAGTAGGCAGCTTGTGCTCTTTCCCATGTATAAAATCAGCAGGACAGGTATGGGAACCCAAATCCATAGTACATTGTCCTGAGAAATTCATCGCGGAATATCTGTGCGTATCATCTTTTTACACAGCTCATCTAGATGCTCTCCTGATGCCAAATACTTGTCTATAGCAGTTCCTAAAATTCTTGTGCTGCTTGCTTCTTTAATCCTCTCTCTATTTATTTTAATATTTGCATTATAAATTTCACTCCGTTTGGTTTGAAACACTATATACATTTTTTTAGGCTGATTCACAAAAAAAGATATTCGTTTGCATTTTCAATATGCAGGAGCACTTCCTTTTAGGTTCCCCCCTTTGTCTTGCCTGTGCAGAGAATTGTTGCATCAACAGCATACATTGTAAGTTTCTGATTTATATAGACTGGGAAATCATTTATGCAGAGAATAAATAGTATTGACCATAGTACGGTACCTTGTGGCACACCATGTCTGACAGTTTGTAACTTAGATTTGCAAATGATTATATTTCTTCCACTAGTATGTCTGATTTCTGTAAATTGTTTCTGAGTCATAATGTACAATTTAATCATATCATGGGATTTCCCTCGAATCCAATATGGACCATATGGACAGAGAGATGAATAAATAAATCTTGATCTGCTCTTACTTGCTGAAATTCAGCAAATAAGCAGGAGGCACTGACTTGTGACAACAATTAAAAGTGTACATGTTGTTCTTTGATCTACTGATTTACTTTGCTGATGTTTATGTTTTCTCTTAGTTTTTTGGACAGTTGATTATGTAGAACTGTCAAAGCATATTTTTGAATAGTGGAAATAAAATCAGTTTATTCAGTTATGGGAGTATTGGTGAATCATTACAGTGTGTATTATGGAAGAATCCTACAAGCTGGTGACCTCTGGCACACAAAGACATAGAAACCCCAGTTAATGAACAAAGTTTAACAGTGACTATTCATCAAGACTTCATATGGGTTCAGATGGAAAGACAACTTTTATGACATTCCCATAAGTGATAAGACAGACTGCATGTATGACAAACAATATGTCTACTGAAACAGTAAATTCCAAAATTCCTACCTGAGAAACAAGAACTGTGCTTTGCAGTGTTAGACTTGACATAAACAAATAGACACACACCAGAACATTTAAAGAAGATAGTCTCTCATTCTGCTGGTAAAACAGATAACCAAATGACACTAGGAAAACATTATCACACAGTGTGCTGGTACCTCAGGCATTTTGGGAGTCAGGCCACAAGGTGCAAATCTCCATGCACATTCACTAATGGCGTCAGAGGCCTGCAGTAAATGTTGCAGGCTGCACTGTACCGAAGAAGAAGAAGAAGAAGAAGAAGAAGAAAAAAAAACCAAATCATAAACAAAGGATCCACCATCAGTCTCGGAAGCACCACCAACCACATAACCAAAATTAAACAAGCAGTATCATATGCAGATCTGACAACCCGTGGGTATCACCATTATGTCTGGTCAAGAAGAAAGATGGCACCTGGAGGCTCCGCATAGGTTACTATGCTTTGAATGCACTTACCCCCCTGACTGCTGTCCAGTATCTAATATAAGGAATTTCACAAAAGTATTGACCATAACTACAATTTTTAGCTTCGTTGACTGTAAAAAGGCTTATAACCAGAATCAATGGCAAAAGGCAACTTGTGTAACACTGCAGTGATATCTTTTGGTGTATCTAGGCATGCTATTCAGTCTAAAAAAAAAAATGCCATTTTGTAAATGAAGTGTTATGGGAATTGAATCTCTGTTCCATCTAGCTAGAAGATATTTTGGTGTTTCCCAGACAACAGCATTATGTGAAAAACACCTCAAGCAACTTCAACAGGATTCAAAAGCATGGTTTGATAGCGAATGAAACAAAATGTGTTCTGCACTAAAAGCAAGTAACATTCCTCACTCATGCAGTTTTGCAGCTGGTATTTGTCCACTCATAGAGAAGATGGAGGTCTTCAATACATCTTATGATGTCCAGTGCTTTTTACCAGCTAAGAAGATTCCTGGGCATCATTAACTTCTACCACTGACACCTGCTGGGAGCGGCAGAGATACAGACACCGCCAACAGCATCACTGGCAGATATGAAACATCACATGCCAACACCCCCTGCTATGGATGCCAGTGATGCAATATGCCTTTTGAATGGTAAATGCCAACGTACAAAACGCAGTTTTCTTGTCTCACCAGTCTGTAATGTGCTGTGAGAGTAGTGGTAGATGCCAACTAGCATGCTACCAACACAGCTCTCCATCCATATACTGAAAAATGTTGGAAACATTTACATCGTTTCTTCGCAGAAACTGATGGAGGCACAAACCAACTGGAGTGCATACAACTGAGAGCTGCTGGCCAACTATGAAGCTATGTGTCACTTCTGCTGTTATGTAGAAGCCAGCTTTTAAGCAATTCAAGGAGGGTTGTTCTCCAAATTGGCAATAAGTGCTCCAGATGAAACAGGCAAAAGGTTTTTTCACAAACTTCCTAACTCAGTTAAGGAAATAAAAGGAATTACAATTTTTGAAAACCACTGAAAAGTGTATCTCGCAGAGATTATTTAAAATGAAATTTCTAAGTTGTTATAGATGTTATATTGTTACAGGAAATATGTAATAATACTTTGTGTGTCTGTAAATTGTAATTCAGTTTTCTTTTATTGTACACATGTAGCATAATCTTGTATTTAAGCCTCTATATAATGTAATGTGGTAACTGCAATCACAACACAGATGTGCATGCCTTCTTCTTAAACTGTGTGACCCACCCAATACTCTCAACTAAAAATTATCAACTGGAGTCCATGGGCAAAGAATAAATAAAAAGATGACCTAGTGGCACCTTGAGATATGTCAATGATGTGACACTAAAACTGACATTTAATTTAAAAGAATTCAGATCTACATCTACATCTATACTCAGCAAACCATTGTGAAGTGCATGGCAGAGGGTACGTCTCACTGTACTACTTGTAAGGTTTTTCTCCATTCATTTCAATGTATGGAGTGTGGGAAGAATGACTGTTGAAATGCATCTGTGTGTGCTATAATGTATCAAATCTTGTCCTCACAGTCCATATGGGAGTGATATGTAGGGGGTTGTAGTATAATTCTTCAGTCACTATTTGAAACATTTTAAGTTGAGTTTCTCGGGATAAATTATGTCTATCATCAAATGTCTGCCAGTGCAGTTCTGTCAGCATCTCTGTGACACTCTCTTGCATGTCAGACAAACCTGTAACCATTCATGCTGCACTTCTCAGATGGCATAAATGTTGTCATTAAAGATGAAGAACAGATTAAGGGCACTTAAGAGTTATTCCAGTTTTGATTGTAGAGTGAGCAAGTACAACTTTTATTCAAAGGCATGTGATCCACGTTGGTGTCATTCTTTATAATGCACTATGTTGGAGAAGAAAACAACTGCTATTGAGAAATATTTCTAAATTGTATGCGAATATGTTAGCTTACTGAAATACTAGGCCCTTGTTTTTTGTTAAGCACATTTTAATCTTTTAACAGGTTTGCCACTTATTATGTGGTGTGTGTCTTTGCACAAGAATGTTTTCACTGTCGGTTTCCTGTTTTCTGATGTAGATGCAGAGCTGCTCACACCTTTCCAGAAAAGGGAGTCACAGTAGCAAGAATAGTTGTTCAAATGGCTTTGAGCACTATGGGACCTAACAGCGGAGGTCATCAGTCCCCTAGAACTTAGAACTACTTAAACCTAACTAACCTAAGGACATCACACACATCCATGCCCGAGGCAGGATTTGAAGCTGCGACCATAGCGGTCGCGCGGTTCCAGACTGTAGCGCCTAGAACCGCTCGGCCACTTTGGCCGGCCAAGAATAGTTGTGACTGATATAGTGTTGGCAGGTGTTCACATGTTCAGGTGTTTACATCTTTCGGAAGGTAAAATAATGTGCTCATGTGTTTGTATTTTTCAGAAGACTAATATGTTAGGGCATGCTTATATTTTTCAGGAGTTTAACATAATAAAGTTTCTTTGATTACATTTCTTGTGGATGATGTAAGCTCTTTGTAGACTATGTACCTGTCGTTTTATTTCCACATCATATACTGAGCAACATGGTTAAGACAGTGTTAATAACCTGCACTCACATTTGGGAGGAGTGGGTTTGTACCGTGCCCAGCCATCCTGACTTGTGTTTTCTGTGATTTCCCCATCTTGATAGAAAATGAAGCATTTATTGGCTGGGATATCCTCTTTGGGGTTTGGCTGCCATATTGCAAGTCTTTTTAGTTGATGCCACTTCGGCAACTTGCGTGTCAATGATGATGAAAATAGTGATGAAGGACACACAATACCCAGTCCCCTGCCAGGAATCGAACTCGAGCCCCCTTGCATGGAAGGCGGTAACGGTACCGCTGCGGTATGGAGGCGGACATCTTGATAAGGTTCCCTGCCATATTACAGGTCTTTTTAGTTGATGCCACTTCGGCAACTTGCGTGTCAATGATGATGAAAATAGTGATGAAGGACACACAATACCTAGTCCCCTGCCGGGAATCGAACTCGAGCCCCCTTGCATGGAAGGCAGTAACGGTACCGCTGCGGTATGGAGGCGGACATCTTGATAAGGTTCCCTAATAAGGCCACGGTTGACTCAGTGCCCTATCTTCATCTAATCGTATCCTACTGGTACTTAGTATTTGGTTGGTGCATTATCTCGTAGCATTTTTCCAGAAGGTTAATAAATGCAACAGATACACATAACAGAGACTTTAATCATTAATAATATAGACTCCTCCACTACTTACAACAATGCTGGGGTAACTAGTGACTAGAATACAAGTGGTTTTCAGGCGAAGACCTCACTGAGTCATGTTCAGAGTACATTTTCATCCAAAAAGGAAGTTACTTGAAGGTTGTTTGATAGAGAAGAGAAAAGGTGAAAATCTGAGGATGAAAGATCAGCTGAATAAGGTGAGTGTGGACGACTTCCCAGCCTAACTCTGGCATGGTGTTTTCTGTCAGTCTATCAGAATGCTGTTTTGTTTGCATTCAACCTTCTTTCCTTTATGTTAGCATAAAGACACCATCTCTCATCACCACTTATGATAAAGGATAGTAATGGTTGGTGTTGATTAACCAAAACAGAAGGTGTGTTGACGTGTTGGTGGAGGATATGGGCTAGCAAAGAGTGAGCCCAGGGAAGGGGGGGGGGGGGAGGGGGTGTATGGGCACAAACTTTTCACCTATGCAGTTCAGGAAAGCTGGTGTTCATAGCAAGTATCCAGATGATGCAGGCTGTGAAGCACATTATGTTCAACAACTGGATGGTCCAGCTGTCTCTAGGCCACAGTTTGGCAGTGTCCATCCATATGGATGAACATTGTTAATTGTCATGCCCACGAAAAAAACAGCAGGAGTTGCAGCTTAGTTTGTAGATCACATGGGTGCTTTCACAGGTGGCCCTGCCTTTGATGATATAGGACGTGCCTGTAACGGGACTCAAGTATGTGGGACAGGTCTTGCATCTAGGTATATTGCAGGGATTTGAGCCATGAGGCAAGAGGATGGGAGTAGAGGTGAGAAAGGAGGGACAATGCTCCTGGCAGGTTCAGTGGGTGGTAGAACAGTGGAGGATACCCAGGAGGATTTCCCTCATTTCATAGCATGATGAGATGTAGTTGCAACTCTGGCAGAGAATGTAATTCGATTGCACCAGTCCAGTGTGTACTTAGCTATGAGAGGAGTGCTCCTTTACGGTCAGACAGTGGGTATGTGGGGGTGTGGTAGGTGACTGGAGAGACAAGGCACAGGAGATCTGTTTTTGAACAAGGTTGGGAGGGTAATTTCGGTCTATGAAGACCTCAATGAGGCCGTTGGCATATTTGCAGAGGGACTACTCATCACTACAGATGTGATGACCACACATTGCTAGACTGTTTGGAATGGATGGCAACTGTTGATGTGATGGTATTGTTGGTGATTGGTAGATCCGATGTGGATGGAGGTACTGATGTAGCCATCCTTGAGATAGAGGTAATCATTGAGGAAGGTGACTTGTTAGGTTGAGAAGGATCAGATGAAATGAATGAGGGAGGTGTGGAGGTTCCGGAGTAGTGTGGATAGAGCGTCCTCACCCTAAGTCCAGATCACACAGATGTCATCAATGAATCTGAACCAGTTGAGTGAATTGGGATTCTTGTTTGTTGGCAAGGATTCCTGTAGATGGCCCACAAATCGACTGGCATAGGATGGTGGCATGTGGGTGTCCATTGCTGTACCATAGATCTGTTTGCAGGTGATGCCTTCAAAGGAGCAGTAATTGTGGTTGAGGATTTAGTTGGTTATGGTGACCAGGAAGGAGATTTTAGGTTTGGAGCTAATCTGGCATAGGGAAAGGCAGTGTTCAATAGCAGCAAGGTCATGGACATTAGGGATGTTAGTGTAGAGTGACAAGGCACTGACAGTGACGAGCAGGGTACAGGGCAGTAAAGGAACAGGATCTGTGAAGAGGCAGTGGAGGACATGGTCGATATCTTTTATATAGGTGAGTGGTTACAGGTGTTGGTCCATGAGAGCAGAAATTCTCTCAGTAGGGGCACAATAACTGGCCACAGTGGAGCATCCTGGATGGCTGGGTTTATGGACTTAGGAAACATTTAGAAGGTAGAAGTGCAGGGAGTGGTGGGGTTGAGGAGAGAGAGATAGACTCAGGGGAGAGATTGTGGGATGGGCCCAAGGATTTGAGGAGAGACTGGAGATCTTGCTGGATTTCTGGAATGGGGTCACTGTGGCAGGGTTCATAGGTGAACATACCAGGCAGTTGGCAGAGTCCTTCCACCAATAAGCCCTATGGTTCTCTACCAGGTTATAAAATTGGGATCAGTTTTTAGGTGTAGGATTGCAGTTCTTTCTGTGACTATAATACTGGTTTCCATGTTGAGGGATTTGGGGAATGGTGGTAAGACAAGGTTAGAGATTGGGAAATTGTTGAAAGTTAATAGAGGGTGATCTGTGTGCAGTGGAGATGGATCACGATTCGTTAGAAGGGTGACTTGAATCAGGCAGAGTTCAGTATTGGCTTTAGATTGAGTCTGATTGGTAGTGTTGGTGGTGAAAATGTGTTTCCACTGTAGAGACCCAGAGAAGGATGGAAGGTCATTAACAAGTCCATCATGACTGAATTTGGAAGTGTGGCAAAAAGCAAGATCTTTGGAAAGGACTGATACTTTGGTGGGACTGAGGCATTTTTAGGACAGGTTTATGACAGTATTTATGGTCTGGATTCTGTATGGTGGTGATAGGGAGTTCTGAGCATGTGGCAAATGTAGCAGCTTTGCCAGTGTTTGTAAGCTGTGAGAGAATGTGGGGGGAGGTTTGATGGAGGCTCTTGTAGGGGTTGTGGGTGATGGTAGTCCAAGGCAGGAGTAGGAGGTGAACAGGTTGAGAATTTTTTGACGTGGCATTGTGTGTGCTGATCTAGTTCCTAGAGGACAAGGGTTTCGATGTGGGAAATGAAATGCAGTAATTTGGGATTGCCTACCAGTAGATTTTTACAGATGAAGAGGCGGTGGTTTCAGCCTGATCTATATTGTTTTGCAGAACTATGGTAGTAAGGATTATAGACTGATGGACTCTGAAATGATGTAGGTGGAGGGGTTGCAGCTGGAGATGGGTCATTTGATGGTGTATCCTTTCTACACACACCAGCTTTTCTGAAATGATGGGTGGGAACCCTCCACACAACAGATCCTCTGTTCCCACAACCTCCCTGGCCCCAACCTTTGCTAGGTCCCTGTGCTGAAATGTAAAAAGAGATCACAAAAATCTTTTCTGTTTAATATATTCCAACCAAAATATTAAAATCTTCTTGACTTGGTAGTGCCTTCCTTGAGTAACCTTAGTAAACATTTGATAAGTGTCCTCACAACCAAGAAATCTACAGACTGCTTACAAATTTCATTTGAAAACCCATATGATTTCCAGAATTTTTTTTTTTTTTTTTTTTTTTTTTTTTTTTTTTTTTTTTTTTTTTTTTTTTTTGCATAGGCTGTATACCACAGAGGGACATTATCATCATGAACTGGTCTATAATTAACTATCTATACTGTGCTTGGTCAACAATTCCTCTAAACTTGAGCACAGGTCCGGCATTCCCCAAGGAAGTGTTGTAGGCCCTCTATTGTTCCTGATCTATATTAACGACATAGGAGACAATGTGAGTAGCCGTCTTAGATTGTTTGCAGATGATGCTGTCATTTACTGTTTTGTAAAGTTATCAGATGATCAAAATGACTTGCAAAATGATTTAGATAAGATATATGTATAGTGTGAAAAGTGGCAATTAACCCTGAATAAGGAAAAGTGTGAAGTTATTCACATGAGTACTAAAAGAAATCAGCTAAATTTCGATTATGCGATAAGTCACACAAATCTGAAGGCTGTAAATTCAACTAAATACTTAAGGATTACAATTACAAATAACCTAAATTGGAATGATCACATAGATAATATTGTGGGTAGAGCAAACCAAAGACTATGATTCATTGGCAGAACACTTAGAAGGTGCAACAGGTCTACTAAAGAGACTGCTTACACCAAGCTTGTCTGCCCTATTATGGAGTGTTGCTGTGCGGTGTGGGATCCGCATCAGGTGGGATTGATGGATGACATCGAAAAAGTACAAAGAAGGGCAGCTCATTTTGTATTATCGCGAAATAGGGGTGATAGTGTCACATACATGGTACGTGAATTGGAGTGGCAATCATTAAAACAAAGGCTTTTTTTGTTGCGACGGGATCTTATGAAATTTCAATCGCCAGTTTTCTCCTCCGATTGCAAAAATGTTCTGTTGGCACCCACCTACATAGGGAGAAATGATCATCATGATAAAATAAGAGAAATCAGGGCTCACACAGAAAAATTTAAGTGCTGATTTTTCCCGCATGCCGTTCGAGAGTGAAATGGTAGAGAGACAGCCTGAAGGTGGTTCATTGAACACACTGCCACGCACTTTATTATGAATAGCAGAGTAATCATGTAGATGTAGATGTACACGCTTCTGCTCAAAGCTGAATATTTAGCTTACATCCTTGAGGTATGAAACTATTGGGTCTTTGTGTAGTTTACTGAAAATATAAATCTTCTTTCTTCTTTTAGTTACCTTTCATACTTTTGTAATAATTGTTGCTATAACTGCTTCGTGATCACTGTGGACATAATCAAAGAGGTCAGATTTATTTTTTTGGTGGTAGATCCTGTCATGGGTGTGATTTCAAATTATCTGTTCTAACGTAAGCTATTTTCAGACAAGCAAATTCGTATTATTTTTCAGGGTGACTTGTTGTGGCTACCACTTACAAAATTGTAATTACCAAAACTGATCGATGTACATTTAAGGTCTCCTTCAATGATTAGGGAATGTGCACTGGTGAAGCAAAACATTGTGACCACTGTCCACAGCATGACTGACTGCTGCTTGGTGGTGTTGTGTTTGCATGTGACACAGTGTTGAAAGTATTTAAGTGGAGCAGAGACAAATGGGAAATCATTCTAGTGACAATATGAGCTTCAAATGGTGAAATTCACTGACTTAAGTGACTCTGACAACGGACAGACTGGTAAGGCCTGATGCTTGCAAACAAGCATTTCAGAAATGGTGAAGCTGTCCATGGGAGCATCTAAAGAAAGTGGTTAAAGGACAATGAAACCACGAATGTGACAGTGTGTTGGTCGTCCATGTCACGTCACAGAACATGGTTGTTGAAGACTTGCCTGCTCTGTAAAGCATGATAGGCAGCTATCTGTGGCAGATCTTATGGCAGTTTATAATCCTGGTGCAGAAGCATGTGTCTTGGAGCACACTGTTCAACACACATTGTGAACATGGGGGTCATCAGCAGACAACACATGCTTGTTCCCGTGTTGACCAAATGACATTGTCAGTTATGATTTCAGTGGGCACACAATCATTGAGGCTGAACTGTAGATCAACAGAAATGTGTCACTCGGACAGATGAATCGTGTTTCTTGTTGCACCAGGTCAATGGTCATGACTGGATATACTGTTACCTAGATGAACTACTGTTAGAATCATGCTCTACACCATGGACACAGGTCAGTGGGGGACAGTATTATAGCATGGAGGACACACACCTAGACTTCCACAAGGCCTGCAATAGTACTCAATGGTACCATGACAACCGTGGACAATGTGAAAATTATTACAGATCACTGCACGTGATGGCCTCCTGATGGGGTTGGCATCTTCCAGCAGGATAACTGCCCTTGTCACGAGGCCAGAATCAAGCTGCAGTGGTTTAAGGACCATCATAGTGAACTTGTGCTGATGCCTCAGTCACCAAATTTGCCTGATCTGAACCTGATGTAACAAGTCTCGGACACTATCAGATGATGGGTCTGATACTACAGACCAATAGCTTGTAATTTATAGTAACTGTGTGATCTGTGCATAGACATTTAGTGTTGCCTACCTCCAGAAACCCTCTAAGAATTCTTTGAGTTCATGCCAGGGAGAACCACTGCTGTATTGCATCCCGAGGTGGACCAACATGCTACTGAGCATGGGGTCATGATGTGACTTGGTAGACTTTACGGGTGTAATAATTCTTGATAACCTCCTTGGGTTTGCTGCCAGATCCTGAAATCAACATGATTCAATATTCTGGTGATCCATCTGTCTGCCATCTTCATATGAACACTGCTGCTGTCGAGTCCCACCAAAAACTGATGCCAACGCTGCACATCATCATCCTGCAAAGACCCTCATCCTGTAAAGACCCTCATACCGTTCACGGCAGACACACCACCCCCATAGTTGCTGCCTTCCAAGACTGTGCTGGTGCCGTGCCCTTAGCAGAACATCAGTGGAAATGATATATCATACTCAATGACAGTTTTCAAACACCTGGCCTGGCCGAACGGAAGAACATTGTATATTTAACCGTGACAGTACAGGAATCCATGTCCTACTATGAGGAAAACCATTGTCTCTATTGGTCAGATATCTGACAATCTAATTTCAATTGCTTTTTTATGAACACTGTTTTCTCCATAAGTACTAGTAACTATCACAGCCTCATCAAATTTCATCTCTTGTCCCTCATTTAAGCAATATTCTGCTACTGCCAATTTTCCCAGCTGTTGGCACCTCATGTAATTGCAATGTTTCACACACCTGTCCTGAACTGTGCAAATCCAGTCAATGTAAGCCTTCCGATGATGACAAAGAATTTTATATATGCCAGGCTTCCTAAGTCCCAAATCATTTTTCACAGAGCTGAGTAGTGCCTTATTCTTGGAAGGTGAATGTCACACACTCTTAAAATTAATACTCCTTAAAATTCTTCTAATCTTAAACAATACAGCACCAGCATAAGAAATAAAGGCCACAGACCCATACTTCTCTTCATGCACCTCTGAGGATGGTCCAGATGTCACAGCCTGATGAATTACTTCTCAGAGTATCCATTTTACTTAAACACAGCCATCAAATGTGCAATTTCTTGGGTTAAACTGTCCACATCAGAAATGACATATGCTCTGTGCACCAAAGTCCTAGGGACGCCATTACATTGGTATGGTGGACAGAAACTTTTAGCAGGATGGTTTGTGTGTTGGTTTGCAGAGTGTAGATTTAGATATAGGACTCTGGTGGCCTTTATTACTCATGATGGAGGCATATTATTTAAGACTGGAAGAATTTTAAGGAATTTTAGCATTAAGAGTGTGTTCCACCCACCTTCCAAGATTAGGGTACAACTTGGATCTGTGAAAGACGATTTGGGACTTAGGAATCCAGGCATATATAAAATTATGTGTCATTGTGGGAAGGCTTACATCAGCCAATTGATTAATACAGTTCAGTGCAGGTATGTGGAACATTGCCATCACATGAGGCTACAACAGTCAGGAAAATTGGTGGTAGCAGAACATTGGAAACACAGGATGAAATTTCATAAGAATGTGATAGTTGTCAGTACTTCTGGCCTGCAGAACAGTGCTTGTAAAGAGGCTCTTAAAATTGGGTTGGAAGGCAATTTGATGAATAGACACAATGGTTTTCCCCATAGCAGAAAAGGAACCCTGTACTATCCCACATGAAAACACAATGTTCTTTGGTGTGGTCAGCTTCAGTGTTTGAAAATAGCCCTTGGGTGCGATGTATCAGAACCGCTGGTGTTCTACTAAGGGTGGCGCCACCAGTCCAGTCTTGGAGGGCAGCAGCTGCAGTGGGTGGTGTATACACCACGTAGGGTAAAGAGGCCTATACGGGATGATGATTTGCAGACGTGGCATCAGTTTTCTGTGTGACTCAGCAGCAGCATTAGCCTGAAGATGGTGGACAGATGAACTGCCAAAATATTGAATCATTTTGATTTTAGGATCCAGGAAAACCTGAGGAGACTATCAGACGGTCATAATATTTTGGCTCACCACTTTACACCCACCCTGGATACTGAGACTCACCGAAACAATCTCGCATGTAGCTTCAATTTATATCTGAGTAGGGTTGGGTTGGGTTGGGTTGGGTTGGGTTGGGTTGGGTTGGGTTGTTTGGGAGAAGAGACCAAACAGCTAGGTCATTGGTCTCATCAGATTACGGAAGGACGGTGAAGGAAGTCAGCCATGCCCTTTCAAGGGAACCATCCCGGCATTTGCCTGGAGTGATTTTAGGGAAATCACGGAAAACCTAAATCAGGACGGCCGGACGCGGGATTGAACTGTTGTCCTCCCAAATGCGAGTCCAGTATATCTGAGTAGATTCAAGTTCCTAGTCTGCTACAACAGATACATCTCTATTTATTGTTTCCCTATTCTTTCAATATACACTTAGATTTGCACAAAAAATCTCATTTCTATAAATTTCTGGTTTCACCAATTTTCTATACTTAGCATAACGTGAGCTCCACTGCTTTTAGGAGTGCTTCAAACTCTGTCACTCTATTATGAATGTCTTTGTCAACTTATCACTAGGATTTTAGTAGTATCATATATGGGGACCTTTCTTTGGATTTTACACTAACACTTTGGGGTCTCCCACAAACCAAAATAATTTTAAATGCAGTAAATAAAGAAGCAGAACTTTGCCCTGACAGCAATGTCAAAATCATTGTTCCAAACATCAAAAATTCTAAAATAATGAAAAAGAAGGTTAGCGTTGGCCATAATACTGATGTTTTATTGATGGCAAAATCGATTTTCAATCACATAGTGATCATCTTCAGTGCTGTGGTGTACAAATTAAACTCATAGCCACTGGTATCTAGTTATCAGTAACCAACGCTGAGAAGTGATCATAATAACTCAATAACTAAAATAACTGACAGCAAGAAAATTGTTGAAACTTTCAACAAACATTTTTTTAATGGTCACATCACAAATAGGTTCTAGTGGTTCATTAGATGAACTCTTAAAAAATTAAAAAATATCATTCAATCTTTGTAGATCAAGAATTCTACATGTATTGATAGTATCTCCACCAAGCTATTGAGAGGATGTTCTGATGAAATAAGCAAGGTCTTAGCTCATATAGGCCTATACAACATATCAGTGCACCTAAGAGTATTTCCTGGGAAAATGAAATATGCTGTAATCAGATCACTTTACAAATGTGGAGATGAAATGAGTAGCATAAATTATTAACCTCTCTCTCTCTCGACCAAATTTTCAAATACAGTTCTTCCCACTCCATGGCGTATCTGGTACAGGAACTGCAGATAGTATTTTGAAAGAGAAATAGTTTTGGTTGCATGGAAAAGAGTGCTTTTATTGACATGTTGCACCCTTCTGGGACATCATCAGAAAATTGGTATGCCTGTAACAGCACCCGAACCTAGTATGTTCCAAAACAACACACATAAACATGGAATTTTCCAGTTTTTATACCTCAGGTTCTATTGGTGATAAAAAGTTAGAGTCAAATGTTTTGCATAGCCCTCGGGCTATGGACCGTTTGTATACCCAGCAGGAGGACTGTCTTAGCCCCACCGTCCTACAGCACAGGGTCAAGGTAGGAATATTACACACTCTCTCCTGCTTAGGCAAATGGAGCAAATCGGGTAGTTCTTTTTGTATTTGATGTTGTCTGTGGTGGGTTTGATGGGACTTGTGGAGGCACCATTAGTTCATGGGTGGTTCCTCAGAAAACTGCACAGAAAGGGTATTTTTATTCGATTTTTGTCATCATCACTAGTGGACTAAAATCCAATCAAGGATTGCAAGATGGCTACGCTCAGAAAATCGCCGAAATTTTTATGATAAATTCCTAAGATCCCAATCTCAGACAACCGTGAAATTTTTTTTTGATATCTCTGTCTGTTTCCAAATTTCAGGGGTTCAAAGTTACCCTACCACTAAACGTAAAATCCGGTATGAGGCGAAGCCTAAATAATAAATAACCACAGTGAATTGCTCAAATTTTAATGGTATATTCTCTAGGCATTTATCTAGAAGAGCCATCTCCACATTTTCAAATACCTTAATCTGTTACAACACCTAAAAAAAACATGTTTTTTGGATACCAAAACCCAGCCATGCATTCTGAGATGGCTATGAGCAACAAATGGCTGTAATTTTTAGAATGTATTCCTAATATCTTGGTCTCAAACAACCTGGAAAATTTTCTTCATATCTTTATTCGTTTCTGAGATACAGATGTTCAGAGTCACCCTACTTGTACATGTAAAATACTCATGTAAGATCCAGTGTGGGGCAAATTTTCCATTGTTTGATTTTGACTGACAGTCTTCTTCCATCTCATAATCCCAATGCTGTTTTCCTTTGTTACTGCTTTCTAATGCCCGTCCTTCTCACATGAGTTACATGCCCTGCTCTTGCAGGGAAAAGAAGGGTACCAGCAGAAAGATGCTCCTACTGAAGCTCAAAAAATGGAAATACCTGTTTAATTAGAAGATTCTGACTGAAAAGTGTGGTACCAGCTGCCACGTTCTACCTTCCTCAGCACCTTTAAAATTTTTCCCAAAAATTTTGGCACACAAAAATATTTGCACTTTTCTATGCTGGGACAGAAGAAGTGGCAGTGGCCAAGAGAGAGGAAAGTAAATAATACAGGAAGAAAGCAGACAGTGGTTGTGTTATAGAAAGAGCGAATGTGACAGTCTCAATGTGAGGGGAAGAGAGGGACACAATGGCAGTGGAACACAGTTGACAGTGACAGAACAGTGCTATGTAAAGAGTGAAGGAGACAGTGCCAGGGGAGAGGAATATAGAGAAACAGGAACTGGAAGTGGATGAGAGCCAGTGATAATGTGAGACAGAGTATACAACAATGACAATAAGGAAGAGAGCGATAGTAACAGTGAGAAGAGAGAGCAGCAGTAGGAAGGAAGGAAGGAATGAGATAGTAACAGTAAGAGAGAACAAGGAGGAGACAGTGACAGTGAGAGCAAGGTGTATTAGCAGGACAGAATGAAGGAGACTGTGGCTGTGATAGAGAGAGCAGCAGTAATGACAGTGAGCTGGGCTGAATGAGTGAGTGAGAAAGGGCAACTGCAAGTAGATGGGTATAAGCGACTTACAGTGATGGTCTAGTGGGTGTGAGTGAGCTACAGTTAGAAGAGCTTGTGGGAGATTGAGGTGAGCTACAGTTAGGAGAGCTGTGGGAGATTGAAGTGAGCTACAGTTAGGAGAGCTTGTGGGAGATTGAGGTGAGCTGCATGTTAAAAAAGCGCAAATATATTCACATGCCAAAATTTTTGAGAAAATTTTTAAAGGTGGCAAAGAAGGTAGAATGAGGTGGCTGGTACCCCATTTTTCAGTGAACAAAAACATATTTGCTTTTTTTGTGATCTGATAGAAGCATTTTTCCACAGGTTACAATATTCTGCAAAATTTGCATTCATCACATCTGTGGGGACCACTGTGTGTACCTTACACACAGCGGAGTTAATTGGTAAAGTAGTGCTGGCATAGGACCCACCTACAGGTTTTGAAACCACTTAACACAATCTGTACAATAAGCAATAATTCATTTCAGCTAGACTTAAAAATTCGCTGTAAGTTGGTTCTCTGACAGCACTGCTTTTTCGACTGACCCTGGTGTGTAAGGTACACAAAACGGTCCTCAGAGATGTGATGAATGCAAATTTTGCAGTGTATTAAAATTTTCTGAAGAGCAAAATGCATCAATAAAAGTATTGTTTTCCCTACAACCAAGACTGTTTTTTTTTCTTTTTTTCCTTAAAATTTCTCAAGAGAGCATTGGTTTTCGAGCATCTTGGAAACTTAAAATGACATTAACAAGAAACAGTTTGCCTTCAGAAAGACGCTTCTATGCATGAAATGTATAGCACAATGGAAATGGTCGTCTAAATTTAGATGGTGTATGTGATTGTGCAATTATCTAATTCCGTTATATTACACTGAATGAACTTAAGTGTGTTAGATAACAGTGATTAATTCCATGTGTGAGATTCTGAGGCAAAAGAGTGATATTAAATTTACTGTGAAACTCAAAAGCAGTAAAGCTGTACTCATATACTCACCCTGTACCTCTAGGCTCAAACATGAAAAACCAGTATAAAGAAAATTAAATAAGAGAATTATGAGAGTTTCTTCCTGTTCCATTCATGTATGGAGTGTTGGAAGAATGATTATTTGAATGCCTCTGCGAGTGCTGTAATTATTCTAATCTTGTCCTCATGATCCCTATGTGAGCAATACATATGGGATTGTAGTATACTACTAACCATCATTGAAACCCAATTCTTGAAATTTTGTTACTTTATTTCCTTGGGACAGTTTATGTCTATCTTGAAGAGTCTGCAAGTTCAGTTTCTTGAGCATCTCTGTAGCACTTGCCCACGGGTCAAGCAAACCTGTGACCATTCATGCTGCTCTTCTCTATATATGTTCAATATCCCCTGTTAGTCCTACTTGGTATGGATCCCACACAACAATATTGTAGAATGGGTCACAGACGTGATTTGTAAGCAATCTCCTTTGTAGACTGATAGCATTTCCCCAGTATTCTACCAATAAATCAAACTCTACCACCAGCTTTACTCACAAATGAGCCTATATGATCATTCCACTTCATATCCCTACAAAGCACTACATCCAGGTTTTTGTATGAACTGGCCGATTCCAGGCTCATTGGTATTACAGTCATATGATGCTATGGTTTTTCAAATGCGTAATTGTACATTTATAAACATTTGATCTTCACACCACTTTGAAATCTTACTAAAATCTGACTGAATATGTATATGTATGCAGCATCTTTCAGACAGTAATTCATTATAGATCACTGTATCTCCGGCAAAAATTTGAGGTTACTGTTAATATTGTCCGTACGGTAATTAATATACAACATGAACAGCTAGGGTCTCAACACACTTCCCTGGGGCACAACTAGCTCCCAACATACTTCCCTAGGGTACACCCAAAGTTACTTCTACATCTGGTGATGAGTCTTCATCCAAGATAACATGCTGTGTCCTCCTACCAAAAACTCCTCAATCCAGTCACAAATTTAACTTGATACCCCGTAAGACTGAACTATTGACAGTGAAATATTGAGTCAAATGATTTTCAATAAGAAAGACAGTATATACTTGACTGCCTTGATCCAAAGTTTCACACAATCAATATTTTCAGAATCCATGCTGGTTGAAATGGAGGAGATCATTCTGTTCAAGATATCTCATTATCTTTGAGCACAAAATGGTTCAAATGGCTCTGAGCAGTATGGGACTTAACATCCGAGGTCATCAGTCCCCTAGAACTAAAAACTACTTAAACCTAACTAATCTAAGGACATCACACACATCCATGCCCGAGGCAAGATTTGAACCTGCAACCGCAGCAGTCACACGATTCCAGAGTGAATTGCCTAGAACCGCTCGGCCACACTGGCCAGCCTTTGAGCACAGAATAAGTTCTATGATTCTACAACAAATTGATGTCAAAGATATTGGATAGTAGTTTTGTGGATCACTTCTACTATCCTTAGAGATTGGCGTGACCTGTTGCACTAGTAGTAGTAGTAGTAGTAGTAGTAGTAGTAGTAGTAGAGGGTTTTTTTGGGCGCACAACAGCAAGGTGTTCAGCGCCCGCTCAGTAACATAGTGAGACGGGTGTCAAGAAAATACTCAGAACAGTAAGATAAAACAGAACATAAAACAAAGGTAACAAGCTTTGAAAAATATGTGCCTACCCACACCGAAGTGTGGGACGAAGCAGGGCGTCAGCAGTAAAATATGGACAACACAGGAAGAAAGTGGTAGAGGGAGCTAAAACAATGTAGCAGATGGAAGTGGCTGGCTGACTGCAAGGAAAAAAGGAAGGAGTCAGCCACTCTGCAATACACTAAAACCTCCAGCCTAAAAGTTTAGGCCAGAGTCCAGACACATCACAAAACTTTAAAACCCTAGACACACACGTCTCATCGTTAGCTAAAACACAAGGCAGATCCCCATCAACTCGTGCTTCTGCCCTTGCTTCACGGTATAAAATGCAGTCTGTTAAAATGTGCTGGACAGAGATGTGCACACCACAAGCATCACAAAACGGAGGATCCTCCCACCGTAATAAAAAGCTATGTGTGAGAGGACAGTGCCCGATCCAAAGACGTGTGAGAGCCACTTCTTCCCACCTGAGCAACTGGCAGGAGGAATGCCACGGCCGAGTTGTTGACTCCACCAACCTCAGTTTATTGGCCGTCACCGCCAGCCATTCTTCCTCCCACAACTCCATGCACTTCCTGTGGAGTGCAGAGATGACAGACTACAAGGAAACAGGACACTGGACCACATCCTGCTCACTGCAGGCCTCCTTGGCAGCCCGATTGGCCTGTTCATTCCCCCATATTCCTACATGACCAGACACCCAGCAGAAGGATACGTCCTTACCCCGCTGTTGGAGCAAGTACAGTTGGTCATATATCAGCTGGACCATTTCAGTTGGGTACAGATTCTGCAGTGATTGTAAGGCACTAAGAGAACCGGAGCAGAGAAGAAATCGATCACCCCGAACACGATTCATCTGCTCCAGTGCCTTCAGGATCGCGTGGAGCTCTGCTGCGAAAACGGTATATTCATCAGGGAGGCAAAGCCGGGTAACATGATAAGGGAACACCACAGAACAGCCAAGGAAATTCTCCTGTTTGGAGCCATCAGTGTAAATGACAGTGAAACCGTGATGCACATCTAAAATGTTAAAAAACAGAGATTGGAATCTAAAATCTGGTGTGCTACCTTTCTTAAAATTAGTCAAATCTAAAATAAGTTTGGGTCTCCGGAGGAGCCAAGGTGGAAATCTGCTCCAACCGCGACGTAAAACACGAAGACCAGCCATAGACATCGCAGCGAGGCAATCCTGTGCGCGAATCCCATAGGGCTGCGTCGCACATTGCCAGTTATGAAATAGGCGTGCCAGAGGAGGATGAGCAACGGTATGGTATTCAGGTGTGTATGGTGTGGACAAAGTTTTATAGGCCTGGCACACTGTAAGTAGCCGTCGCCGCATATGAAGTGCCGATTCACCAGCCTCCGCACAGAGGCTTGGTATGGGGCTAGTTCTGAATGCCCCGGTGGCCAACCGACGTCCTTCATGATGCACAACATCCAACATCTTTAAGTAAGAAGGCCTCGCAGACCCATACACTGTGCACCCATAATCGAGCCGAGATCGCACAAACGCCCTGTAAAACTGGAGCAGACAAGTCCTGTCAGCTCCCCATGTACTGTGGCTAAGACATTTTAAAATACTTAATGCCTTAAGTGACCGTCGTTTCAGCTCTTTAAGACGAGGTAACCATGTAAGCTTCAAGTCAAAAACGAGCCCCAGAAATTTCACCGTGTCTTTAAAAGTAAGAATAGTGTCCCTCGTCCTCAACTCAGGAAAGGTTAAAATCGAATGAGAACAGTGAAAAAGAACACATACGGACTTCTCGGTGGAAAAATTAAAACCACTCTTCTGCGCCCAGTCATCCAAATGTCTAAGAGTAAGTTGCAACTGATGCGTTGTCATTGCAAGGCTTTTAGAAGAGCAAAACAAAGAGAAATCATCCACAAACAAGGAACACTGGACAGGACTTTTCACTATGGACGTAATGCTATTAATAGCGATGGCAAAGAGAGTCACACTTAAAATGCTACCCTGAGGGACACCGTTCTCCTGCTCAAAGCGATCAGGCAGGACGTCACCAATTCAGTATCTAAAATATCATGGCGAGAGGAAAGACTGAATAAAAAGAGGAAGACAACCACGAAAACCCCATTCCTGAAGCTGCTCCAGGATGGGATGCCTCCAAGTGGTATTGTAGGCCTTCTCGATGTCGCAAAATACACCTAGAAGGTGATGACGGCATAGGAAAGCTTGTTGTATAGCCGCCTCCAGGAGGGCAAGGTTATTGAAGGTGGAACGAAACCTCCTGAACACACACTGAAAGTGACTAAGGAGTTGTCAGGATTCAAACATCCAGACAAGGCAGCGGTTGACCATCCACTCCAAGGTCTTTCCCATGCAACTAGTGAGGGCAACACTACGGTAGCTACTCGGGCTCGTGCGGTCTTTCCCAGGTTTTAAAAAAGGAATTAAAACTGCCTCACGACATGAGTCAGGAAAGTGACCTCACTCCCAAATGGCATTAAAAAGTGCGAGGATTTCTTTGTTGCGCATTGTGAGGTGCCTTAGCATACTGTAATGGATCTTGTCATGACCAGGGGATGTGTCACGAGCTGCAGACAATGCAGAATCCAGCTTCCACATAGAAAATGGGCAGTTGTAAACTTCATGATAGGTGGACTGGAAGTCCAGACTACACCTCTAAGCAACCGCTCTATGGCACTGGAAACCCGGATCCTGACTGGTTGTTGCAGTAACCATGGCAAAATACACTGCCATAGTCTGGGCAATGTCTCGCGGATCTGTGTGGAGAGTGCCGTTATTCATTACAGCAGCCATGGGGCACCTCCCTCCTCTGCCAAAAATTCTCCTGATGATCTCCCACACATTGGAACTTTTGGTGGAACGATTAATGGTGTTCAGGAACTTTTGCCATGACCTCTTCTTGCTCTCACGAAAAATGCGGCGACATCTTGCCCTTGCCACCCGAAAGGCTGCAAGATTCTCAGCAGTCGGCCGACACTGGAACCGACGCAGAGCTGCACGCTTGGTCCTGATTGCAGAGCGGCATTCGGCACTCCACCAAGGGACAGGCTGCCTCTTCTGGTGGCCTGTGGAATGGATGCTGCAGCGGCATGGTGGACCATTTTGGTAATATGATCCACCCATGCCTCAACATTCACAGTGTTCAAACTGGGCCAACTGGCTATAAAGTGTCCAGTTGGCTCCACTGAGCACCCATCTTGGTGGTCTCCTTTCGGGGCCCACGCCATCTGGCAGGTGAATCAAGATTGGGAAATGATCACTGCCATGCAATTCAGCAACCACTTCCCAGTGAGCACTGGTGGCAAGAGCTGGAGAGCAAAGCGAGAGATCAATGGCAGAGAACGACTCAGTTGCTGTGCAGAAATGAGTGCTCTGTCCTCCATTGAGCAAGTAGGCACAGGATGACAGGAGAAGCCTCTCAATTGCTTGACCCCTGGGGCAGGTAACTGCAGAGCCCCAAAGCACATTGTGGGCATTAAAATCACCACAAACAATGAATGGCTGGGGGAGCTGTGTAAGAAGGTCGGTGAGAGCCGCTTCATCAAGTGCATCATGTGGAGACAAGTAAAGCGAACATACAGTCAATGGATGATGGACGTGCACGGACACAGCAATGGCCTGTAAAGTCATCGTAAGCGAGAGAGGCGAGGAGTGGTAGTCCGTCCTGACGAAAATAACTACGCCTCCTCTAGCTCTCTCTCCACGCAGGTCATCCTTTTTGTGGAGCGTATAGCCTCGTAGCTCAGGGGAGTATGATGGATGGAAATAAGTCTCTTGGAGACACAGACACAGAGGTCTACCCTGAGAGAGTAGACGAAGTTCCTCCACATGCGTCCTGAACCCTTGCAAGTTCCACTGAAGGATGGGAGCCATCTATGATGGGGGTAGCACCTTCATCCTGTCTCTCCGACGGAGCGGGGAGACTGCAGCAGGTGGAGGGGCAGGCGTGGGGCGAGATGATTGCCCCACACATACGTCGTATTCCATCAACTCTGGGCAAGAGTCAGATGAAGCCTCACGTAAAACAATATCTGCATGGTCAGGCGGTTTACCACGGGATTTGACCCGCTGTTGCTGCTGTACAGGAGCTTTCTGCGGTTTGGTGGGCTTTGGGGGAGCCGACGTGGGAGTGGTAATGGCCGTACAGGGCTTCGGAACAACCTCAGCTGTTGGGCGACAGGGGCTGGCCCAAGTTCGCCATTGTACATTTGTCTGCCGTTCGAGTAGGGGGCTACAGGCTCTGAAATGCTGGCTGCATTGCAAGTGCACTGACATCTGCAGGTGTTATTGCCAACACTCACTACTTCTGCCTGTGTTGAGGCATTGGCTTTTGAAGTAGGCTTCTGATCGATGGATGCAAAAGATGTAGCAAATGGGGGAGGTTGCATCGACTTGTAGATCTTTTTGGCCTCACCATAGGGGATACGCTTGGTTGTTTTTATTTCCTGGACTTTGCGTTCCTCTAAAAATATTCGGCAGTCCCTACTCCAAACAGGGTGGTTTCCAGAGCAATTGATACATTTGCCTGGAGACGAGCAACCAACTCCTTCATGAGCAGCCTTACCACAGTTGCCACAAGTCACTTCGCCTTTACATCCTAAGGTGGTATGCCCAAAATGCTGGCATTTAAAACAGCGCATTGGGGTCGGGAAATAAGGCCTCACACTAAGGCGAAGGAAGCCAGCTTTAACATGTTCAGGAAGTTTCGTGCTACTGAAGGTCAGAATGTAGATTTGCCAAGATTGCCATCAACCCTCTTCCTGATATGTTGGACATCAACGATACCTTCCAGAGCCCACTCACGTTGCAGTCCTTCCTTGGGAATGTCAACTACATCCTGGCATGCTGTAATTCATGGTGCTGTGCAGTTCAGTGTCTATGGCATACTCTCCAAGGCATTTAGCAGATTGGAGGTTAGCTGCTTGCTGGGAAGTGGAAGTTTCCATTAGCAAGGTCCCATTACGGAAGTGCTTCACCGATTTTAAGGAGCCACAGATTCCCTCCAAACCCTTTTGTATATAGAAGGGCGAAACCTTCTCGAAACCACCCTCCTTCCGTTTCACAATGAGAAACACATTATGATTACCAGAATGCATTCCGTTACCTAAGAGACTGGGTGTTAGAACCTTCCAGCGGCCCACCCTTTCCGCTGGGAGGAAGAAAAGAGGATTTCAAAGGATCAATCTCGGTACCACGAGCAGCTAGGGAACTAGTAGTCCACCTAGACAGAGCCCCGCGTGCCTAGGTAAGCCTTATACAACTGAGGTGCGGCAGGTTCCCCAGAGGTTGCCCGCAAACGACTGTTCCACCTCAACAGCCATGCATATCATCAGCGCGCAGCACACCTTGAGATTGAGGGGTTGTTTATAGGGGTTTATTCCATCCTCGCAATCCGGGCGGTCAAGCCAAGATCCCCATTCCCTGAGACACACAACGTCCCACCGCTGCGCCGCATGGTGGTCGCTGAAGTATGCCCAGAGCTTACGGTGACAGGGGACTGGCAGTAGAAAATAGTTAGAAAAGGAGGGCTAACTCAGCAGAAAGTTCAGAATAGAATCTGATAGGGATTCTGTCGGGCCCTGGAGCACCATTCAGTTTTAACGATTTCAGCTGTTTTTCAACACCACTTACACTAATACTGAGTTCACTCATCTTTTCAGTTGTATGAGGATTAAACTGGGGGAATTCTCCTGGGTTTTCCTTTTTAAAGGAATATTTGAAAACAGAGTTAAGCATTTCGGCTTTTGCTTCACTACCCTCAATTTCAGCTCCTGTCTCATTTGCTAGGATCTGGGCACTAACTATGGTGCCACTAACAGCCCTTACATATAACCAGAATTTCTTTGGGTTTTGTGAAAGGTCATTTGACAATATTCTGCTACAATAGTCACTGAAGGGTTCAGATATTGTCCTCTTGAGGGCCAAATGAGTTTCATTCAACGTCTTTCTGTCTATAGTCATACACTTTATTTTGCACCCATTACGCAGTAGTCTGTTTTTTTTTTTAGAAATTTCTTTCCAATGGCTGTATACCATAGATCCTATAATTTTGATATACAATTAAATTTTTCTTCAAAAATTTGCTGCTATCTATTTCAGGTGTGGAAACCCTATTTAATGTTATTCCGTTTTCTTGATCATGTTTTTAGCATTTAAGGTGCCAAGTGAGTACATGAATACAGCTTCATTACATTTGAGTTGCACAGTAATTTAATTCCATTCTTTTAGCTCAGAACCTCACACATGGAATGAATCACTGTTAACTAACCCAGTTAAGTTAATTCATTGTAATATGATCAGATTAGGCCACCACTTTATTACACAGCTATTACACTATTTAAAATTGGGTCGATTATTACCGTTGTGTTATACATTGTGTCATGCGTGACAGGACTTGGGAATTTTATATTCAACAGTCCTGAACCTGCAGCTTGGGGGGAGAAGTCAGGTACTGTTTAGCAGGTTACAGAGTCAATTTTGTTAGGTTTCACACTGTGTGTTCAAAATAATAATAATAATAAATCACATGGCAACTACACATCACTTTAGAAATGCATATGAAATATGTACAAAATTTACAAATTTAAAGACATATTATTTACATTACTGGTCACATCTGCAGTAGAATCCAAGAAATCTGAGAGGTTTCCTGGAAACAAATTTCGAGGGCACCCTTCAACAATATAACTTGAAAAGCAATTGATCCATTCCACAGCAATTATCTTTCTCCATCTGTGTAATATGACACTGCTTCTTCCATGGTTAATCTGGATCCTGTTGACTGTACTGTATATCCTACAGGGCAGTGGTGGACTGTTATTACACCATACTTGCATCCAAGCTTCAGGAATATTGAAGTTATGTTCCACCAGGTTGCTAGCTATTCAGAGTGGAGTTATGTCTGGAGCAAAATCTGTTGATTTGAATAGCAGGTATGTCCTCTTTAATTGCCAGTTACTGATTGTTGCAGATTTTTTTTTATATTCCATAAGAAGAAGAGGGGAGGCATAGTTTTCAAGTGGTAGGAGATAAAGCAACCCGGAAAATATTAGGAAAGAAATATAAATGGGATCAGATATCAGTACGAATTGATAATGAAAAGGATGTGGATAATATGTTACAAACATTATTATAGACAATCTATGGGGCCACTGCTGGAGTGAAAGATGTTGAATCTAAAATCAGTGGTGTTGAATCTTAAATAAGGTGTGTTGAATCTAAAACTCATGAGGTCAATGGTAAAGTGCAATATAAAATGAAGGCCCACAAAAAATTTATGAAGGATTAAATGGGTAATTCATTGGGCTCAAAAAGCAATGGGAAATGTTTAATTTAAAGATAAAGGAGGAGGTGGAAGATAAGGTACAAGAAACAGTAAAAGGATTTAAAGAGGAGGTAGCAGGATTTAAAAACAAAATGAGGGAAATAATTTCAGAAACTACTGAGGATAACTATATCAAACAAAAAAAATTAGAATTGAGAATAAATAGACGAAGGCAAAACTTGGATAAAGTTATTGAATACTAAGCAAAAGAATGTAGTCAAGGCAAAGACCAAGTTAAAATTCACTGCTGTCGTGTTTTCCAAGACCAAAGGAACATGCTATGGAAAAGGTGGAAAAAAATAATATAGACCACATCTTCAACACAGGTCAGAATGGGGTTACTTGAAAAGGAGGTTCAGGAAGGGCATACTGCAGTTCAAACAGTACACATAAAAGGCAGCATGTCACTTAAAGGGGTCAAGTTCAGACTGGAGTATGGATATTTCAGAAAGGTTTGAGACTTCTAATGCTTTTGCAAAAGGCTTTCTCAATAAATACTGACCCAGAGCTAAGCAGGAAGATGTAACAGAGAGTGTAAGAAGAAAACCCAAGTATAATAGTCAGTCAGAGAAAACATTAAAGGAATACTACAAAGAACTGGCCAAAAAATGAAGTTTTTAATTTTTTTAAAATTCTGTTTTTGCATGTTTGGGGCAACTATAAAAGAACAGTTGTAAACTAAATTTTCTACGGGGCAAGTATATAATAACAGTTGTACAGTAAATTTTCTCCTTTGAATCACTCTCCACTATTACCCCTAAGTTCTTTCAATGTAACAATGAGATTAGGTGCACACTTGATTACATTGTCACTTATACTATTTAAATTTAGGTTGACCATTTCTATTGTTTTATAAACCCTTTTCTTGTTCACAAACAACACCTTGGACTCTCTGAACTGTAAAAGTGTCCAACAGGTATTGCTGTAAATTGACAAAGGGCGGGTCATCAGATACTCATAGAGGAAGCCCTCCGTATAGCGTCATCGGATGAGAAGTTAATGTTTTAAAATCATACTTCAAAGGCAGGAGCAGAGGATGGCTCTAGATGTCTTGAAAAGAGCTTGGATAATGTGTCTATGGTGACTTAGAATGTTATGTCAATGCCATACCCAAAGAAGTCATGCTGTGGTTCACGACAAACTCTCTATCAATAAGAAAGTAAAATTAGGGTCATTCAACTCCACAAACACAAGACTCCAGAAGGAATTATTGTCATATGTAACAACTAACTAATCAAGCATATAAATTTTTCTAAGATTTTAGAACTGGAAACATCACATTCTCCAGACAATAACAAGATTACCTTCAGTGAAATGTGCCCCAAGAATTCTATATTGGAAATGCCGTGTGGCTAGGGCCTCCCGTCGGGTAGACCGTTAATGACATCACCATCACTAAATCAGCCTCTTCAGTTATTTTTGTTCCCTTATGTGTTATTGTATAATCATGAGGAATAGCATGCTAACTTCATAGAAAATCTTTATGGGACAGAAAAAAGTGGGAAACTTATGTGCAGCATACGTCCAAGAGTATCATGTTGAATCCCTTTAAGGATTTCTTGATGGGCTGTCCACTGGGCCCTCTTACCACTAATCTGAGGGGTGTACAATGGGGAGTTTCCCTTGTAAGTTGGAGGTAAGGAATTCCTGGAAGGTGGCAAATGGGTCTCTACTTGTCACAGTGGACGCCACCTCCCTATACACCAACATCCCTCATGTCCATGGTCTTACTGCTATTGAAAATAATCTTTCCCAACATGCTTCAGACTCCAAACCCACTACCTCATACATATTATTAACTTTATCTTAACCCACAACCATTTCTCCTGTGAAGGGAAGGTACATAAAGAAATCCGCGGCAAAGCCGTGGGCACCTAGATGGCACCCTACCATGCCGACCTTTTTATGGGCCATGTAAAGGCGACCTTTGTAGCTTCCCAAAATGCCAAATCCCTAGTCAGGTTCAGGTTCATTGATGATACCTTCACGATCTGGTCTCAGGGCCAAGACATCCTATCTTCGTTCCAATACTTTCTCTCCTATCCACTTCACATGGTCCCCCCACAACCCAGCATGCCATCTTCCTGGACGTTGACCACCTCCTCTCTGATGGCTCCATCCACACCTCTGTCCACATTAAATTCACCAACAGTACCTGCATTTCAACAGCTGTCATCCGTTTCACACAAAAAAATCTCTCCCATACAGCCTAGGCACCTGGAGACAGCGTACCTGCAGTGACAAGAACTCCTTTGCTCAATGTGCTGAGGGTCTCACCAAGGCCTTCACAGAAAGGCACCGTCCCCCAGACCTTGTAAGCAAACAGATCTCATGTGCCATTTCCCATCACACCCCCAATCCCGCACCAGACCCAAGAACCAGCCTCAAAGGAGTGTCCCCTCCATCACCCAGTACCACCCCAGACTGGAACAACTGAACCACATCCTTCATCAGGGCTTTGGTTGACTACCATCATGCCCTGAAATGAGGGACATCCTACCTGAGATACATCCCGCCCCCTCCTAAAGTGGTGTCCCCGTCACCCACCCAACCTCCACAACATCATAGTCTATCCCTATGCCACTCTAAATCCCAACCCCTTGCCACAAGGACCATGTCCCTGTGGAAGTCCCAGGTGTGAGACCTGCTCAGTCCACCTACCAAGCACTTGCTATTCCAGTCCTGTCACAGGTTTTTTCCTACCCCATCAGGGGCGGGCCACCTGTGAAAGCAGCCATGTCATTTACCAGCTCTGCTGCAATCATTGCACAGCTTTTTATATTGGTATGACTACCAACCAGCTGTACACAAGGATGAATGTTCAGTGCCAAATTGTGGCCAACAGCAAAGTAGACCACCCTGTTGCACAACATGCAGCTGAACGTAACATACTTGATATCAATGGCAGCTTCACTATCCCAACCATCTGGATCCTTCCCTCCATCAGCAGCTTTTCGGAAATGTGCAGATGGGAGTTATCCTTACAAAACATTCTGAGCTCCCATAATTATCCCAGCTTCAACGTACGGTAACATACTGTCCCCACAACCTCCACCCAACAGTTTCCAGATCCCCATTGTTCTGTCCTCTCCTCCCCACCCTCGTCTCCCACCTTGTTTATTTGCCACTGTCTTCCAATGCTCCTACCCAACTTTCCCCGCTTGTCTCCTTTTTTCCCCCACCTCCCAGCCCCAAAACCTTCTGACCCTTTGCTTGTTGGCATTCTAGTCCCTGCACACTCCACCAGACAGCGTTCATCTCTCCCCCACCCAAACACTGCTATCCCTTCCCCTTCCCCTCCTACTCCAGTTTGCTGCTTTCACCCCACGATAGTTGCTTTCCAGAACAATATGCTGGAGTTGGCAGTCATGTGCGCACAAGATGTGCTTGCTTGTGTGTATGAATGGTGTATTTCTCTTTTGCTGGTGAAGCCCTGTGGCTGAAAGCTTTATGCAAGTATCTTTTAATTGCGCCTATCTGAATTCACCCGCAGATGTCAATTTCTTTATGCATCTGGTATGTGTGCCAAAAATTTGATATAACATATAAAAAGTAGGATACATCATTCAGACTTTTTATGACAACTGTTGAATGATACACTTTTTCAATGCTATGCTTTAAGTTCATTTTTTTTAAAGCATAACTCTGTGCAGGGAAACAATAAACACCTCAGCTTGTGCACTGTAACTCTCTAGTCCTAGCATTAAGTAAAAATAATAACGAAAAGTATCTGGCATTACCATTAACACAGTGCATCTGCAAAGTCTCTCTGCAGTGGTAGCCTCATGTGTCTCATCCAGGTGGGATGCACAAGGTTGGCAGCACTGTCAAGTCCTCCCTGCACGTGTTCCGTGGACCTACAGTGGTAGGGTGGGGTTAGTAGTGTTGCGTGAGCATTGCAGCTGTTAGTTTTGTTATTGTCTAGTTCCTGTGTAAGTGAAAGCTTACTATTGCAGAGGGAGGTTTTTAATGGAAGACATTTTCCATGCAGGAGGAACATGTGAGGTGGAAATTTAGATTTGGTTTTCCTGCTTCAAGGTGTCAACATCGTGACACTGTACGTTGTTTAATTCACCAATTCCAGACAACAGGTTGAGTTCATAATGCACCACAAACTGGTAGGCCCACAACAGAACAGACATCACGTTGCAGAGTTCAACAAAATCAGTGAGCAGATTATGACAAGAGGAAGTTTTTCATACAACAGCACATAAGGCCATAACCAAAGAACTGGGGATGTACCCGTATAAAATTACTGCTGTGCAACAATTACATTGTATGGATCATGTGAAATGAATATCATATTCTGAATGGTTTCAGCTATTTATTAACCGACGTCAAGTTGGTGTTTTAGATCTAACCTTTTTTCAATGATGAGGCTTGGTTTCACCCATACAGCTACATTAATGCCCAAAATTCACTAATTTGGTGATCAGAAAATTAACATGCCTTAAGAAAAACGCCACTGCATTGCCAAAATGCAAGCACAGATTATAGGGCTGATCTTTTTGGATACTATTATCTCTTCTGATGTCTACTGTTCCCAGATAATTTGTACATTTATTACCCAGCTCAATGAAAACATACCACTCCCTACAACTTTTAGATGAAATCTTTGGTGACAGAGTAATTACAAAACGTCTCAGGCTCCTGCACTCACTGACTATTTCCTCTGTGGTGTGGCTAAAACTGTGTATCAAAACAATCCAAAGAATATAGATGAACAGAAGACAGCAATAATTGATTATCTACATTTGATTACATGTGAAACATTGGTAAAAGTGCTCACAAATAAATGTGAATGTGTTGAACAATGCCTTCAAGAAAGACGAAAATGTTTCCAGCACCTACTGTGGTATTGGTGAGTACAGTGTTTTTAATTGTAATTAATATAATTAATTTCATTATTTTAATTGAAATAATGTTGAATCCCACTTCTCAACATTACTGCAGCCACTACCAGCAAATCCTGGCCCCTAGCTTCTACAGCAACATGCAAGTGCTGCCAAACTTACGTCCTCCCTTCTACGCGAGACCTGCGAAGCTCGCTGCCATGGAGGGACTTTGTGGATGCACTATAGTTCTTACTTTCACTTAAAGATGACTACTGGGGAAAAAACGTCACATTTGATGAACTTCTATATCTTGGGGGTACATAGTAAATTGAATCTCAACTCAATTTTTTGCTGAAATGATTACAAATCTATTTTTACATATCTGGTAGCAATCTTGGGAGTGTTTATCTTTTCTGTGTTTTCAACATAGTATTTTGTGTAAGTTTCTCTGTTTAAGAGGTTTAATCTTGAGTTTTTGTAAGTGTAAATTCATTCAGCCTTAGCACAATAGTTGCTCACTGAACAGCCAGCTATGCAGCTCATTAATGCATTGGCGTACATTGATGACACATTAGGAGCATAACAAATTGCATATCTAGGATTGTCTGTTTTTATAGTTCACTTCTTCAGTTGGTCTTGCTAGGATGTGTGCATGCTGTGTGCAGACACAGGAGGAGGTGGTCGCAGTTCGTGCATTGCTGAATGTGCGTTTGGCTATGGTCAGTCACCTTCGGGCTGCTGCCTTGGGTTGCAGCGGTGGCAGAGAATCTGGCACGTCACATGGGACACCTCAGGTATCACTTGTTTAGCCCACAAGCTCGGCTTCCAAGGCACCTTCTAGTGCACTCGATGCAGTGGATCTGCCCTCACAGCAGGGTGAGTGGCTGGTGGTAACACGTTCGCGTAGCTCGGGGCAGAGGGCTAATGTGGATACTGGCTGCCTGGCACCACCCATTAACCCTGTGAGTGAACAGGTGGCTACTCCTTCAGCAGGGTCTGAGATGGCACATAGAGAGGGGGGGGGGGGGCGTTTCTTACTAGTTATTGGGAACTGCAGTGTTAAGCACGTTAAGGAGCTCCTTAGCAGTAATCGTTTAGGGCTGGAAAAAATGCCAATGTGCACTTGGTATGTCTGCTGGGGGGCCTCATCTGAGATGTGGAGGCAGCCTTTCCTGTGACTATCCAGTGTCCAGTCGTCTGTATGTTGTGGCTCACGTTGACACCAACAACGCATGTCGCAAGGGTTCCGAGGTGATTCTCAGTTCGTACAGAAGGCTTGCGGAGGTGGTGAAGACCACTGGCCTCACACACACACGCTGCAAGCAGAGCTCGCAATTTGCAGCATCGTTCCCAGAGTTGATCAGGGATCCTTTGGTTTGGAGCCGAGTTGAGGGTCTCAACCAAAAGCTTCATCGACTCTGTGATGGTCTTGGCTGCAGATTTCTAAACCTGTGTTATCGTGTGGGGATTCGTAGGACTCCCCTTGATATGTCATGGGTGCACAACACACAGAGGAAGCAGCTACTTTGGTAACAGAGTACTTGTGGAGTGCACTTGAGGGTTTTTTTAGGCTACGCAGTAGTTTGAGGTGTTCTGATGAACACTCGCCAGTCGATATGCTGCAAGGGAAGTCAAATGGCATTCGAGATAAAGGCACTCCGTCAGTCACAATTTCATCAGTAAACTGTCGAAGTATTTGTAATGAAGTTCCTGAATTTACTGCCCTCCAGGAAAGATCTCCTGCTCAAATTATTCTTGGAATTAAGAGCTGGCTGAAACCCGAAGTAGAAGGCTCTGAGATATTTAGCAAGTCATGGATTGTGTATCGGAAAGACAGGTTGGAGGCCATAGGAAAGGGAGTGTTCACTGCAGTTGACAAAAATATTGTATCTATTGAGGTCAAAGTTAAGTGTGGCAGTGAAGTTATCTTGTTGCATATAACAAGTGTAGGTGAAACCAAGTTAATTGTTGGATGTTTTTACTGGCCAGCCAATTTTGCTATGACAATTCTAGAGTCATTCAAAGAAAGTCTACGGTCAATAGTGTGTAAATACCCAGAACATGCAATACTACTTGGAGGCGACTTTAACCTGCCAAAGGATTGACTGGGATGTCTACGGATTCATTGCGGGGGAGGGGGGGACAGGCACACAGTCAAGCAACTTGCTGGGGAGCCCACATGAAATGGAAATATATTAGGCCTTGTAGCTAAGAACAGGCTGGACCTTATCGACAATACCAGTATAGAAACAGGGATTAGTGATCATGATGTCATTATAGCAACTATGATTATGGAAGTCAATAAATCAGACAATAAGGCTAGGATAGTGTTTCTGCTAGACAGAGCAGATAAGTAGTTATTAATATTTCACTTAGACAGTGAATTGGCATTACTTAGTTCCAGTAAGATGGATGTAGAGGAATTATGGGCAAAGTTTAAGGAGATAGTAAAATCTGGTCTGGAGAGTTATGTGCATAGTGAGTGGACACAGGATGGAAAAGAACCATCACGGTTCAGTAACGAAATTTTGGGATGCTGAGGAAGCAGAGGCTGCTGCACTCTCGTTCAAAAGGGAACGCACAAATGACAACAAGCGAAGGTTAGTAGAGATTCTTGTGTCTGTGAAAAGACCTATGCACAAAGCATATAACAACTACCACTGTCATACCTTAACAAAAGATCTGGCAGAGAACCCGAGAAAATTCTGCCAAACATACCATCATTTGACCATCGGACAGACTCCCACAGACACAGTAATAAGCATACCTGGTGTAGTGGAACAACTGAAATATTTGAAAGCAAATAAGAACCAGGTCCAGATGGAATTGGTTTCACAAAGACTCCTCTACGACATTGGCCCCTTACCTAGCTTGAATTTCTCACCCAGCAGACAGTTCCAAGCGACTGTAAAAAAGTGCAGGTGACTCCAGTATATAAGAAATATAATAGAACGGACCCGCAAAATTACAGAATGATATGCCTAACTTCTGTCTGCTGTAGAATCTTTGAATATATTCTCAGTTCGAATACAATAAACTTTGTTGAGACAGAGAAGGTTATGTCTACCAATCAGCATGGTTTTAGAAAGCATCACTTGTGTGAAACTCAGCTTGCCTTTTTCTCACGATATACCGAGAACTATGGATGAAGGACAACGGGCAGGTTCTGAATTTCTAGATTTCCAGAAAGCATTTGCCACGTACCCTATTGCATGCTGTTAATGGAGGTAAGAGCGTATGGAATAAGTTCATAGATATGTGAATGGACCAAAGACTTCTTAAATAATAGAACCAAGTATGTTGTCCTTGACGGCGAGTGTTCATGAGAGACAAGGGTATCGTCAGGAATGCTCCAGAGAAGTGTGACAGGACCACTGTTGTTCTCTGTACATGTAAATGATTTGATGGATAGGGTGGGCAGCAATCTGTGGTTGTTAGCTGGCGATGACATGTTGTATGGTAAGTTGTCAAAGTTGAGTGACTGTAGGAAGATACAAGACAAATTAGACCAAATTTCCAGTTGGTGTGATGAATGGTAGCTAGGCCTGAATGCAGAAAAATGTAAGTTAATGCAGATGAATATGATACTGTATTACAAGTATCCTGCTTGACAGTCAAGTCGTTTAAATATTTGGGCATAATGCTGCAAAACGAAATGAGGTAAAACGAGCATGTGAGAACTGTGGTATGGAAGGCAAATGGTTGACTTCAGTTTATTGGGAGAATTTTAGGAAAGAGTGGTTCATCTGTAAATGAGACCACATATAGAATGCTGGTGCGACCTATTCTTTAGTACTGCTTGAGTGTTTGGTATTTGTACCAGGTAGGACTGAAGGAAGACACTGAAGCAATTCAGAGGTGAGCTGCTAGATTTGTTACCAGTACATTTGAACAACACGTTAAGTGATACAGAGATGCTTCAGGAACTCAAATGGGAATTCCTGGAGAGAAGGCGATGTACTTTTCGAGAAACACTATTGAGAAAATTTATAGGACTGGCATTTGAAGCTGACTGCCGAATAATTCTACTGCTGCCAACATACATTGTACGTAAGGACCACGAAGATAAGATACGAGACATTAGGGCTCATATGGAGGCATACAGACAGTAGTTTCTCTCTCACTATTTGCAAGTGGGACGGAAAGTGAATGACAAGTAGTGGTACAAGGTACCCCTCTGCCATGCACTGTATGGTGGCTTGCAGAGTATTTATGTAGATGTAAAGAATAATATGAAAATGCCACTTACACTTACCATCTACATTCACCACTACAAGGAACTGGTAAATACAAACCATGTGTATTCGTTGACAAAGTGTTCCTACTTGGGGATGACCTCTAGGTCAGACCTGTAAATAGGTGAGAGCTGAAAATAATTATCAATCATTTTTCTTAATATATATGTTGTAATTCACCATTAAATGGCTTTTCAGTGTAACAAATTACAAGAGAGAGTTTAGGGTGCACAAATATGGTAATATGTTCTTATTCTGTTACTGTACATTAAAAAGTCAACTACAATAAACAAAAGAAAAGATGCAAGCAATAATTTTAGACATTAATAATTGTTTGTATATATACCACTATACACCAAAATAAATGTTCTGCAATGAACAGTTTCATACACAAACTCAAATATAAAGAACGAAATTGCGTCTTTAAAACTCCTCCACCTTGCATACAACATTGTTTTCCTTGATCCAAAAATGTAATAGGTTCATTTACAGGTGAGAGGTACAATGTTTTCATGACACTTATTGTCAGTCTTCCAAATGATAGAGCACAGCAATCAGTTGTCTTTTTTTTTTTTTTGCAGGTTTTATTTGACAAAGTGTGAGCTGAACTACATTTCTGAGTGAGGAGCTCCATTACAATGTTCACATGGTCACTCCACAAAATGCAGGGCACTAACAAAAAATGGTTCAAATGGCTCTGAGCACTATGGGACTCAACTGCTGAGGTCATTAGTCCCCTAGAACTTAGAACTAGTTAAACCTAACTAACCTAAGGACATCACAAACATCCATGCCCGAGGCAGGATTCGAACCTGCGACCATAGCGGTCTTGCGGTTCCAGACTGCAGCGCCTTTAACCGCATGGCCACTTCGGCTGGCCAGGGCACTAACACGTTTTTGCTTCTTCACAGGAGAGCAAATTGTATGAAGTTTTCTTGGAACAAAGGAACATGATTGCACTTGAATTGTTAGTCACTGCTACTAACACCTTTCTAATGAAGAGACTTTCAAAAGATGCAAATGAGACCACTCTTGCTCTGGCAGCTTGTGGACATAATTCATTAAAAAAAAGCTACAGGTGGGGCAGTATGCTATTTTCAAATAGGCCGAATACTGGCTCATAGGACACATTTCCCAGGTATCACAAGAATTTAAAGATATTTAGATTAACAGCACACCTCCTGCTGACTCGCAATTCTTTTCATGACTCAGCAAGAAAGATGTAGTTTGGGTCCACTTCTCCAGTGTTACATGTAAGCTGGCTGACCGATAATTAGAAAATCACAGTGCATGCCTGTGTAAATTTGGCAACAAATGTTATGAAAAGATTTTGTCACCAACCTTTAAGTGATCCTATTTCATTCTCTAATCAAGAGTTCTAGATACAATTGCTTCTTTATATCTGAGTTTGTTGATGAAACTGTCCTTTGCAGAATATTTAGTTCAGTGTATATTGGTACATATGTAAATAATTTTAATGTCTCTCATTATTGATTGCATCTTTTCTTTTGTTTCATATAAGCTAACTTTTTAATTTAGAGTAACAGAATAAGGATCTACAAACAATGGAAAATCCAGAATGGAATATTGACAATATTATGAAAAGGACAGTTTACTACTCACCAACAGGTACAACAGAAAGACAGCTAAACAAGTAAGCTCTCAGCCAAAATGCCTTCCTCTGGACTCAACATCTCCACTATATAGTCAGTAGCAGCCTAGCCTTTTCATAATAAGGATATATAACCATATTTGTGCACCCAAGTTGTCTCAGAATGACAAGGCATTTAACAGTGAAATGCAACATATACATTAAGAAAAATGACTGAAAACTATTTTCAGCTCTCATCTATTTACAGTTATGACCTACAGGTATTCCACAAGTACTTTAGGGACAATTTATCAAGGAATACACACTGTTTTTATTTACCAATTCCCTGTGGTGTTCAGTGTGGATGGCATGTGTAAGTGGCACTTTTATTTTATTTTTTGCCCATGAATAAAGTGAGTTATGATATTATTCTTTGCACCTATGTTTGCTTTCAGGTATGTAAACATTTCAGCAAAAAAAATCTAGTTGATTTACAATCGCCTACATACCACGCCCTCCTCACCCAAGACATTGAAGTTTGTCAAATTTGACTTTTTTCCCATGGAGTCATCTTCAAGTGAAGATAAGAACTATTAATTGCAACACTAAATGCTTTTCATTATTATTCAAGATTAATATTAGGACTAATGAGTTACAGAGCACCAGCTTAGGTCTATACTGTCTCCCTGTACAAACTTATGCTTAAAAAAAGCAGTATGGGAAAAAGTGTTTCTCAACATTCTTTATAAAAAATCTGAATGGTGTTTTCTACTTTTTATACACTATGAACTTTTTAGCATACATATTAGATGCATAAAAAAAATTGAGGCCTGTAGGCGAACTCATTACTAAATGGTAGGGCTCTGAAAACGGGGAAATTGGTACCTGACTAATGACCAGATACATACCCTTGAGCCTTCAGACCCTGCCAGTTAGCAGTTTTATTATTAAAACTTGTAGGTATCCATGTAACAGATATGATTATTCTGAAATGGTCACCTTACCACTCTCTGTGAGACTACTCAGAATCACCCAATATCAAGCTGAAAATGTATGCAAAACTTTATAGGCGCTCCTACAACCATGTTATACCTTATATATAAAAAGTGATGACTCTTGTTTCCATTTATTTCCTTCCCTTTTTGCTCTATTGACAAAAATGAAGACTCGTTCACTTGTTTCACATTCTTGCTAGAATAATACACTCCTCTTTCCAACTGTAACTTTTCTCTTGCATTTTGGACTGATTTACAGTACTTCCTATTCTGTTTCATTTCTGAGATAGATAGATAGAGAGAGAGAGAGAGAGAGAGAGAGAGAGAGAGAGATGAAGTTTAATTCAAACGTAGGATATGTGGAGTGCAGTGGCAGAAATGACAGGATTTCTGGCCACATAAGTACAGGGTTATAAATACAAAATTAAACAGGGGGTAATGCTGGGATAGATCTAATACGTACAGGTTCGTGTGCCTACTAGATAAAATAGACGATGAAGGTATTGTAAGAATGTATGATGAGATAAAAGAATTTATACAGTTCGCTAAGGGAGATGAAAATAATATTATTAAGGGGGACTACAAGAACATAATTTAAGCATTGCTAACATTTTGTTTAAGAATCATTAAAGAAGGCCACGTATGTGGAAGAGAGCTGGAGATATCGAAATGTTTCTGATGGATTATGTAATGATACAGCAGATTTCAAAAGGAGATTGTAAACTTCAAAACACATCTAGGGGCAGATGTAAACTTAGGCAATCCTGAATTTTGGTGATGAAAAAAAAAAAAAAAAAACTGCAGGAAGGTAGGAAATATAAGAGATACGACCTAGATAAATTGAAAGAATCAGACTGTTTAGAGTTTCAAAAGGACTGTTGGACAACAACTGACTAGAACACAAGAAAAAAAGGAGACAAAATGATAGCTTTCAGAGATAAAATAGTGAAAGTGGCAGATGATCAAATAAGCAAAAAGACAACGCCTAGTAAAAATCATTTGATAACCCAAAACATATTGCCTTTAACTAACAAAAGCAGTAAATATAAAAATGCAACTGAAACAGGTGAAAAACAACAGAAACATCTAAAAAAAATGAGTGTGACAGAAAATGCAAAATTGCAAAGCAGGAGAACTGCAAGCCTATGGAAGCATACATGACCAAGGGAAAACTAGATGCTGCCTACAAGAGAGAGAAATTTTGGAGAAGAAAAAAAGCATCTGCATGGATATTAGCAGTGCAGATGGTAAATCAGTAGTAAGCAGAGAAGGAAAATAAAAAATAAAATAAAAAAAGATGAAATAAATAGAAGCGATTAGGAGATACTGCAATAATAATTAGGCACAGCACTAAAAAGCCTAGGTTAAAATAGGCACATTGTATGGATGGCGTTCACTGAGAATTACCGAGACTCTTGACAGGGTAGACCAAGATAAAACTATTCCCACTGGTATGCAAGATACACGAGAAGAACGTAATAATTCCAATTCCAAAGAAGGCAGGTGCTGACAGGTGTAATATAATCGGACTGTCAGTCTAATAAGTCATGGTTGCATAATACTGACACGAATTACTAACAGAAGTAGAGAGAAACTGGCAGAAGGGTACCTCGAGGAACAGCAGTTTGGGTTTCAGAGAAATATAGGTATGCAAGAGGCAGTCCTGACCCTACAACTTCTTAATATATAGGATAAAGAAAGACTAGCCTACATATGGATTTGGAGGAATTTTTGGGTTGGAACGCACTATTTGAAATACTAAAAGTAGTATAAAATACAGGGAGTGAAATTTTTTTATAGCTTGTATAGATGTCATATTGCAGAGAAAAATTTCGTGAAAGGGAAGCAGTGGTTGAGAAGGGTGAGACAGGGTGGTGGTCCATCCCTGACATTATTTGTTATGCACACTGAGGAAGCAGTAAAGGAAGCAGAGGGAAAGAAATAACTTGAGGATTGCTGATAACATAGTAATACAGTCATTGAATGCAAAGTACTTGGAAGAGCAACTGAACAAAATACACTCCTGGAAATGGAAAAAAGAACACATTGACACCGGTGTGTCAGACCCACCATACTTGCTCCGGACACTGCGAGACGGCTGTACAAGCAATGATCACACGCACAGCACAGCGGACACACCAGGAACCGCGGTGTTGGCCGTCGAATGGCGCTAGCTGCGCAGCATTTGTGCACCGCCGCCGTCAGTGTCAGCCAGTTTGCCGTGGCATACGGAGCTCCATCGCAGTCTTTAACACTGGTAGCATGCCGCGACAGCGTGGATGTGAACCGTAAGTGCAGTTGACGGACTTTGAGCGAGGGCGTATAGTGGGCATGCGGGAGGCCGGGTGGACGTACCGCCGAATTGCTCAACACGTGGGGCGTGAGGTCTCCACAGTACATCGATGTTGTCGCCAGTGGTCGGCGGAAGGTGCACGTGCCCGTCGACCTGGGACCGGACCGCAGCGACGCACGGATGCACGCCAAGACCGTAGGATCCTACGCAGTGCCGTAGGGGACCGCACCGCCACTTCCCAGCAAATTAGGGACACTGTTGCTCCTGGGGTATCGGCGAGGACCATTCGCAACCGTCTCCATGAAGCTGGGCTACGGTCCCGCACACCGTTAGGCCGCCTTCCGCTCACGCCCAAACATCGTGCAGCCCGCCTCCAGTGGTGTCGCGACAGGCGTGAATGGAGGGACGAATGGAGACGTGTTGTCTTCAGCGATGAGAGTCGCTTCTGCCTTGGAGCCAATGATGGTCGTATGCGTGTTTGGCGCCATGCAGGTGAGCGCCACAATCAGGACTGCATACGACCGAGGCACACAGGGCCAACACCCGGCATCATGGTGTGGGGAGCGATCTCCTACACTGGCCGTACACCACTGGTGATCGTCGAGGGGACACTGAATAGTGCACGGTACATCCAAACCGTCATCGAACCCATCGTTCTACCATTCCTAGACCGGCAAGGGAACTTGCTGTTCCAACAGGACAATGCACGTCCGCATGTATCCCGTGCCACCCAACGTGCTCTAGAAGGTGTAAGTCAACTACCCTGGCCAGCAAGATCTCCGGATCTGTCCCCCATTGAGCATGTTTGGGACTGGATGAAGCGTCGTCTCACGCGGTCTGCACGTCCAGCACGAACGCTGGTCCAACTGAGGCGTCAGGTGGAAATGGCATGGCAAGCCGTTCCACAGGACTACATCCAGCATCTCTACGATCGTCTCCATGGGAGAATAGCAGCCTGCATTGCTGCGAAAGGTGGATATACACTGTACTAGTGCCGACATTGTGCATGCTCTGTTGCCTGTGTCTATGTGCCTGTGGTTCTGTCAGTGTGATCATGTGATGTATCTGACCCCAGGAATGTGTCAATAAAGTTTCCCCTTCCTGGGACAATGAATTCACGGTGTTCTTATTTCAATTTCCAGGAGTGTAGATACTGTCTTCAAAAACAAACATAAGCAAAAATAAAACATGGGTAATGGAATGCAGTCAAATTAAAATCGGCTAATGCTGAGAAAATTAGATCAGAAATGTTACACTAAAAGCAGTAGATGACTTTTGTTACTTTGGCAGCAACATAAGTTGTGGTGGTTGAAACAAAGAGCTATAAAATGCAATGGAAATAAATCATTTTTAAAAAAGAGAAATTTACTACACTGCATATAAATTTTAAATGTTATATAGTCATTTCTTAAGTTTATCTGCCTGGGCTATAGCCTTGTAGAAATGTGAAACATGGACAATAAGTGATTCACACAAGAAAAGAAGCTTTTCACATGTGGTACTACAGAATCTTAGATGAGCAGATCAAGTAGCTAAAGAAGAGGTACTTAATTGAATTGTGGAAAAAAAACAAAAATTATGGCAAAACTTTACTAAAAGAAGGCACTCATTGATAGGACACACCCTTTCCTAATCTAAAAGCCACTGGGTGAATGAATAACTCTTCTGCTGACCCTAATTATTGCTTCCCTACCTTTTACTGTCTACGGTATGGTAACCCTGACAGAAGGGTCTCTGGTCTCACAGGTTGGGTGTTGTGCTTAGGGCTAACAACCCTCTCAGCAAAAAGAAATAGTTACAAATCCCTAACTTACACATCGGAATGGATTAAGAAACAATGCTTTATGATGATATGGCAAACAAAAAACTGACTTATGAATTGGTATATGGAATGCAAGGAGTCTCTATAAACCTGGAAACATGCAAACATTGCAATACAAGATAAAGAAATACAAGTAACAATTCTGCAATGCAACAAGATTTCCTGGAGAATACATGCAGAACCTCTGACAATACATTATGTATAACAGCGGTGCACAAACAGAAAAGCATGAATTTGTAACAGCATCTCTCATTTCAAAGGAGCTGGTTGAAACAGTTATCAGTTTGAGGCAATTAATGAAAGAATATATCATATACTGGTGTAAGGTCGATTGTCAACAGTCATGCACCTACAAACAACAAAGAAGATGATGTAAAAGACAATTTCTATGAATACCTGGAGGGAGTGTGTATGACAACCAACTGCAACATGACACCTAAATTGTACTGGGAAACTTTAATGTCAAGATAGGGAAACAGAAAATTTGGAACCAATGACAGGTAATGAAAGCCTCTATGATGAAACCAATTAAATGGACTGAGAATGATCCATATCACTGAATCAGAAAGCACAAATGTTAGAAATATAAACTTTCCACGCAATGAGACATTGTACTCTGCAAATGGAGACACATCAAACCAAATCAACCACATATTGATCTCAGACTATGGAGTACAATCAGCGATCTGCATGTACTGGGATTCCAACGTAGCCTATGACTCAACTTGGTGGTTGCATCCATGGAACTCAACCTCAAAACAAATCACAGAAAGCACAGTGCATATGATGTCCAACCATTGAGGGACAATCCTGAAACTAGTCAGTAACAAGTGGAAGTGAGCTTCAGATTGGAAGTACTTGGCAAAAAACAGGAGAGATGAATGAAAGCAAGACTAAAGAATCAATGTACTCTGGATTAATTTCAAGAAAGTAATTTAAGAGTCAGTCGAAAATACATTACCAGAAGTAGAATGAAAGAAGTGATTCAACATTACATATGCAAAACAGTGGTAGCAGCTCACATCATAGCTAGGAAGGCATCGCTACAGGACAGAAAAAAAACGAAGAATCAGAACACACCTACAGAGAGAAACAAAAGGAAACACAAGGAAGACCCTACAAAGAGGAAAAAGGCTTTACCTGAAGTACACGATAGAGAGTATTGAGAATGACCAGAACGAAAACAACATTCGCAAAGTATATGGCACTGTCAATAACAGCAGAAAGGGATGTCAACTGCAAACAGCAGCTATTGGCAATATAAATGGAAACATTATCGCTAGATCAGATGATATACAGAAGGCTTGGAAGGAATATTTTGACAACTTATTACACAGGCCCGAGGTAAACAACAGTTTGAAAAAACTGACAGACCACATAGTGGCAGACAATGATGAAACACCAGGGGAATTGCTGAAATATGGTGGTCATAAATAGACCGCGGATTTTAGGTAAAAACCTATTTTGTTCCTGAGTTCCTATTTGCATAAAATTTTGTATTTATGCATTTCATGACTATTTACACTTAATAGCGTTAATTCTATAGGACCTAAAAAAGCCTATTTCGACGTTAGTGCCTATTTCGGCTTTAATATCCTAAAAAGTGCATATTTCATTATATAAGACAGTGGCTTCAAGTTTTTCCACACTATACAACAGATGGGAAAAAAATATTTTCTGCCCAGCGTGCGCTCATGCTTCATATTTGCCTAACACTTCGGTCTTTTTTTATATCGCTATCCCTGTTAATACCAAATACTCTTTATAAGTGTTTTATTATTCACATGTAAAAAATAGATCACGGATTAGGTTAAATTGAAGCAAATTCTTTTAATCAATAAATCTGGTGAATCCTCTGAAAGAAACAAGTTCAGCAGTGATTTGTGTCATGCACTTGCGGCAGCAAACATCCCCTTTCGGAAACTAAAAAACCCTATTTTCAGAGGTTTTCTCGAGAAGTACTGCTATCAGACTATTCCTGCAGAGTAAACTTTACGTAAGAATTATGTGGATTCAGCTTACAATGCTGCATTGCACAGAATCCGAGAAGATGTTGGAGAATCTTGTATATGGATTTCTATGGATGAAACTACTGACAGTCTTGGCCGTTATATTGCAAACCTGATTATTGGCAAGCTAGATCCAGATGCTCCATCCAGGGCTCATTTGGTATACTCAAAACAGCTGGCAAAAACTAACCAACCAATAGCACAGTTTGTGAACAATGGGCTTCAGGTGCTATACCCAACCGTAGTGGATGAGAATAAGGTGCTTCTGGCCGTCACTGATGCTGCTGCATATATTATAGCAACGTTTCAAGTATTAAAAGTATTCTACCCATTGATGCTGCACGTAACATGTGTAGTGCATGGGATCAACCGCATAGCAGGGCAAATAATGCTACAATTTCCTAAAGTAAATAAAATAATATCTATGGCGAAGAAAATTTTTGTTAAGGCACCATCAAGAATACAGGCATTCAAAGAGCAGCTTCCAGATGTCCCATTGCCACCAGAGCCTGTTGTAACCCACTGGGGCACGTGGCTGATAGCAGAATACTGTAGTATGCATCTCTCAGCTGTCCGGAAGGTGGTTGAAACTATACCGGAGGATGCTGCATCCGTAACTGCAGCAATGGAGTTACTCAAAGATTCTTCTTTAAAACGGGACTTATCTTACACTAGGGCCCACTACACATTTATGGCAAGAATAATTTCACACTTAGAAGGCTCACGGAGACCTATCTACGACAATATTTCTTTGCTTGAAGAAGTCAAAATGAAAATTAATGAAGTGCCATGTGAAGTAGGGGAAAAAGTACGGGCAAAAATGCAGAAGAAAACTGGCCTGAAGGAGTTGTGTGCAGTTGCTGACATACTTAGTGGAAAATCCAGCACTCCTGACTGCAGCATTCCTGTTCAACATGTGCCGAAAATGAAGTATGCTCCTGTCACATCTGTTGATGTAGAACGTTCTTTTTCAGCGTATAAATTGATTCTGACTGACTAGCGCCACAGTTTTTCACAAGAAAACCTAGAAAAGATTGTGGTTATTTATTGTGAAGCTATGGTCATCTTTTTTACGGAGATCTTTACCTTGCAGGAACTCAAAAATATTTGGAGTTATGTTCAACATTAATGTTGTAGATTGCTGTGCTCTGTAACTGTGTAAATATTCATTCTCCTTGTTTTAATGACTAATGAGATGTTCATACTGTCAACACTGTGTATTTTAATTTATTTTTATTTTCTCTGCATCATTTTTATTAGAGCCTATTTTAGGTTTTATATAACCTAAATGAACTACTGAAGGAGCCTATTTTAGGTGCCTAAAACACACTTTTTTACGACCTAAAAATCCGTGGTCTAGTCATAAATTTCATGAAAAATTGTTTCATTTTATCCTTAAGATTTGGCGAGATTTGATGAATGGAGGGATCAACCATTGTCCCTAAACACAAGAAAGGAGATAAATGAAAATGCAAGAATTATAGACTAATATTCCTACCAGCCACGTACAAAGTACTGTCACATTTAATATCGCAAAGACTCACCACCTATACTGAGGGCACAGCAGGGGACTATCAAATGGTTTTCAGAAAAATAGACCAACAATAGACAGCATATTCTGCATCAAGACCATCAATGAAAAAAAATTGGTAATACAAGAGCATCTATTACCTGTTCATATACTTCCAAAAAGCCTACAATTTGGTGCACAGAAAAACGGTATGGGAAATCGTGGCAGAATATGGAATTCTCAAGAAGCTCATCAGCTTGGTCAAAATACATATGGAGAAGGCAGCAAGCAAGGTGACATACTGTGGCTGACTATCAGACTTTTGAGAACAAAACTGGACTAAAGCAAGGTGATATTCTATCCCCACTTATTATCAACCTTGTCAGAGGAAAATTGGTAAGAAAAACCAAATGAGCAACAAATGCGAGCATCATTGACAAACAAAAAAATATCCCGGTCCATGCAGATGACCTAGTTCCAATAGGAAGTAACAGTGATGAAACTGAAAAACTGTTCAAGAAATTAAATGAAACAGGCATGAAAATGAGTTTAAAAATTAATGAAGAAGACAGAGAATACATGATCATATGACAGGAAAATATGACTACATGACAATGTGATAACCTTCACATAGAAAATGACACTTCCAAGAACACACTCAATTCTAAATGTCTAGGTGTAAATATAAAAATGGAAATTAAATGAACTCCCATGCTTCTTTACAGAGTGTAGGGGAACGATGCGGGAGACCCGCACCGCCTTACTAGGCAAGGTCCTAATGGAGGTGGTTTGCCGTTGCCTTCCTCCGACCGTAATGGGGATGAATGATGACAATGAAGACGACACAACAACACCCAGTCATCTCGAGGCAGGAAAAATCCCTGACCCCGCCGGGAATCGAACCCGGGACCCCGTGCTCGGGAAGCGAGAACGCTACCGCGAGACCACGAGGGGCGGACAGGTGTAAATATAACTGATTGCAATAAGAGACAAGTCTAACACTAAACTTGACTATGGAATGCAAATAAAGTTTACTTTTCCCTCCAAGAACTTCTATCCCCAAACTCTTGATGAGGAAAACCAAGCTGAAACTCTACAAAGCAATCATCAGGCTATACAGAGCTGAAGTATGGAGCATGACCAAAACTTCCTAAATAAAGCGTACAGAAAAATCTTTGGGTCAACACTTGGCAAAGTAATACAAAGATGGATTTGGAGATCCAATGAAGAACTAATTAAGCTAACTGACCAACCCTCGTTAGCGAGCATCGCCAAAGTGAGAAATTTGCAATGGGCAGGCCATGTTAGAATGGACCAGGACAGAATAGTGCATCTGATATATGACAAGAAGATGGAAGGCTCCAGACCCCCTGGAAGACCAGAAGCAGATGGTAACACAAGGCGATCTCAGACTGCAGAATGCTGGGTATCACTAAATGCGAGGAAGTGGCAAAAAGACAGGAAGAACAGGAGGCAGATAGTGAGAGCGGCATGGGATTGTCATGTCCCAAAGAAGCCAACAGTGTGAGTGTAACATGGCCTTTCTCTGTCAAAGTCACGAAATTTCTACCTTGCCCTTTCAGTTTAATTACAAAAAGCATATAGAGTAATCTGGGAGGTATATAACAGAACATCAATATCCTAGAATCCGAAAGTACAACATCGAAACATTAGGTACACATGAATTCTTATATGCACTGGAACCCTTTATTTTTGGGGGGTAAGTCAGGATTTAAAGTTTTGGAAAAATATGACTTAACGGATAATAAGTGACCATCTTCTTGTAATAACAAACATTTCGAAATGCAGTTACTAATTTTAACCAGCCAGAGGTTGTCGTCAGAGTGTAATTGCAAGTGCTGGAAGCTATGAAGTTAAATTTCTGCTGTATTGTCTACATAGAATAGACCTATAATGAAAATAATTTAACGGCAAAGAAAACCACTTACCAAACTGTAGAAATGTAGAGGGCACACTATTGTGTGTACTTGTCAACAGCTAACACTACTGCTTTATGGTGAGTGGTGTCCTTTATTCTTAAATTATTTTCATTCTGGCAGAACTTTCCCTACTACAGTGGTGTGCAAAACTTATGGACAAAAATACCTTCCGCAATGATATGTCACTGCCAAGTAACACGGCTTGATGAAACTTCAGCCATAAATAGAAAGAAATGCTACAGAATGCCTCTGAAAGAAAACACAATGAGAATTTAATTCATTTTTTCAAAGACAATTCCACTGAAACCACAATGATTTACGATGGTTCCCTGGATATTATAAAATACTGGACATGATTCTTAATAGTGATCAACACACCATAGATGCAAATTTGTGTTTTGCAATGTGTTCTCATGCTGGCCACATGGTTGGTAGGGAGTTCTTCGGCTAGGGCATTCCATTTCTTCACCAGCACAGCTGACAAGTGCTGGATGGTCATTGGTGTATATGGATATGCTGCAACACCTCCCCCAAATGCATCCCACATGTGCTTGATGATATATAAGTCAGGGTAACGAGCGGGGCAATCCATTCACCACATGTCCTCTTGTTCCAAGAGCTGCTCCCCCTGGCCAGATTGGACTGGTCATGCACAGCCATCATAAAACTGTCAGGTCTGAATGCATCTAGGAAAAGATGCACAAGGGAGAGATAACAGGTTTACAATAACACTGACCAGAGAGTTTACTATGCTCAAAGATCTAGAAGTCAGTATGTCCACACAACATAATGCCTACCCACACCATAACAGCTGGACCACCAAAAGAATGTTTGACATTGTTACTGGGTGCAGCACATACCCTCATATGGCGAGAGGTGGGAAAGTGTAATGCAACTAGGAACACTGTCAAAAATGATTGTTTTAGTGGTCCAGATGTTATGGTGTGGGGAGGCATACTGTTGCATGGGCGTACTGACCTAGAAATCTTCTGAACACGGCACACTCTCCGATTAAAGTTATTGTGACACCGTACTCTTTTCTGACGTGCATTTGGGCCTGAATTCATTTTTATGAATGACAATGCACGACCAATTTGAAATGTGCAGACAAAGCCGCTCTTGGAACGACAAGCTATTTGGCGAATGGACTGGTGTGGCCTGGGCTGCCCTGCTGCCCCCCCCCCCCCCCCCCCCCTACTTCCCAAGACTTAAATTCCAAAGCCCATCAAGCACGTGTAGGATACACTGGGGAGACATTTCAGTATGCCCAAATGTACCACCAACGATCCACCAATCACACTGGTGGAGGAGTGGAATGCCCTACAAGAACTCTTGAGAACCTGGTGGCCAGCACAAGCACACATTGCAGAGCATGCACTGTTGACCGCCGTGATCACACATCCTATTTAGGACAATGTTCCCACTTTTGTTTTCTTTGCAGGATCACAAGTTGCAGTGACTCCTTCATAATTATTGTCTTTGAACAAATATATCATTTCTGTTCGTCTCGTTGCATTTTTCTCCAGTTACATTCTATACTACACCGTAGCAGTTCCTTCTATGTATTGCCCAGGTTTCATCGAGTTATGTTACTTGACTGTGACATCATGTGAATGTTACTTTTGTCCTTAAGTTATGCACACCAATGTCTCATTGACAAAGAAGTGGAAAACTTATATTACTGGTTGCTGCACCTGTTGACAACTGCCTGGCCAAAACCAGTAACTGCATTTTAGTTCTTTTTGTGGAAATTGTCACAACAAAATGTTATAGAAAAGCAAGACTTAAATCTACGAAGAAAAGCTTTAGTTAGATGAAAAGTAAGCCCCCAGAAATTATACAAACATTCCAAGAAACATGAAGTCTGATTCAGTGAGCAACCACAACTGAGGATCATATTGATAAGATTCAGTTTTCAAAGCTATTTTATTGGCATGGCTACTGTACCATCATTGGATGCTACACAGCACTTAAGCCGCCTGAGAAGCGCCTGTCTTCTCCACACCAACAATGAAGCAATAGTCACGCTAATAAACTATCATTTACAAACCCGCAGATTTCTCCGTTTCTTCAACATTCTAAGAAAGCAGCTGACACTGAAGATGCAAAAAAAATTATACAAGTACACTGCCTCAAAGAAAAGGCACAGGGCACACCAGCCAATAGTACAGCTTGTAACACCAATGCACGTAACTTTAGATGCACACTAAATAGATGACAGAGTTAAAGAAATTCTGTACATTACATGCAACTTTTGGTTACATGAAAAATGTACCAAAGTATGTTTGAAATCCATTAGTGACAATCTATAGTGATTGTGTTCCTACTGTTTAGAACAAGAAAACATGTGCTTAGCCTCTGCAGTGACACCAACTGATAAAATTATAAAAGTGTTATTAATTGATACAGACATTTTGTAAAGTGAGATATGATTATTGACAGCAGAAAATAAAGACCTGAAGTGCGAAGTGAACTGTAGTTGTACAAAAACAAGTTGTTGTGGACCATAAACAAGGAAATGAGCAAAACATTAACAATGGGCAAAGATGCGAAAATGGGCTGAGTGATACATGCAAAAATTGATGTACATCCAGGAATCAAGTCTTAAGAGATCAATAAACACCTCAGTAATATATGCTTGGAAGAAACTTCACAAGATGAATCCAGCTGAAATACAAAACTGCATTCCTACACATAGGGACAAATTCTCTTCGAAGCAGCAGTGCGGTAGAAATCACCGGTGAGACAAGTAACATTATTCCAACAGCAATAGACTTCTACAAAGCTTCTACGATTGTAATAAGTGACATAATATACAGATCAGTGAGCAAACTGTACATAATGAGAATAAATTCCCGAATCAAGGAGTACTGTAATGGGGTAGGAGCTGTATTTATAGATTCTAGTAAATTCTTATATTATAAATGTCTGGAGAAAGATGATTTACATTTTAAAAGACTGGGTTCCGAAACATATAGTAGAATGTTCACTGACACCTGTGGTACAATATGAAATAAGGGGATGTTAAAGAATCTAAACAAGTTCCAACCAATAGTAAATCTAAAACTGTTAAGTAGAGCTGAGACTAGGTTGCATATATCATGCACTAAAATGTAAATGGATTATATGCTGAATACTCAGATGATGAAAGTTCTAAACTAGATGAGCTTCAAATTTTGTTCAAGTTTAAAATACTGAAGTCATTTGTGTAAATGAACTCTGGTTTAGTGGAGGTTACTGAAAAATACGAGATTTTGGAAAACCAATGTGGCTTTCAGTGTGGAAAAAGCACAGACACAATTAACAAGTTTGTGGTGAACATTAGCACATCACTAGACAATATAAATAAAGTTGCAAGGATCTTTTGTGTCCTCAAAAGCTTTCGTCTTTTTATCACTCACTTCTTATCCATAAACTTGACAAGTATGGAATTAGGGGTAGGTAGTGTTCTACACTGACTTACTTCATACATGTGAAATAAGAAGCAAAGAGTGGATGTCTCTACAAATGCAGCAAATTATTCTCCCAAATACTAAGACAGTAATATAACGTGTCCCTCAAGTTTCTATCCTAGAACCTATTTTGTTTCTATTCTACATTAACGATCTGTCAATCAACATAAATGCCCCATCGGTTTTATCTGCAGATGACATCTGTATTACTTGAGGAGCATGAGAACATTCCTGTCAGTATCATCAGTACAATAGGTCACTTAGAAACATGGTTTCATCCCAAGAACCCGTGTGATCCAGTTCAGAACAAAACAGTCAACACCCCACGAAACTGATAAACCATAAAAATCAAAATCTAGACGTGAATTCTATGAAACTTTTAAGATGAACCGAATTTAAATGGGAATAAACATGTGGAATATCTAGTAAACAAACTATGTAGCTTTGCAATGCAAATATTGGCAAATGCCACTGACATGGACACAAAGAAAATTGTGTACCATAGCTACTTCCAGTCAATTGTAAGGTACAGTGGTATTTTTTTTTTTGGGCAACTCTAGTGACCTGATGCGCATTCTGAAATTACAGAAAAGAATTATTAGAAATGTCTGCTGTACACTCAAGGAAATCATGTCATCCATTGTAAAAAAAATCTGGAATCATTAACAGTACCCTCTATATACAGGGTGTTACAAAAAGGTAAGGCCAAACTTTCAGGAAACATTCCTCACACACAAATAAAAAAAGACGTTATGTGGACATGTGTCCAGAAACGCTTAATTTCCATGTTAGAGCTCATTTTAGTTTCGTCAGTATGTACTGTACTTCCTCAATTCACCCCCAGTTGGCCCAATTGAAGGAAGGTAATGTTGACTTCGGTGCTCGTGTTGACATGCGACTCATTGCTCTACAGTACTAGCACCAAACACATCAGTACGTAGCATCAACAAGTTAGTGTTAATCACGAACGTGGTTTTGCAGTCAGAGCAATGTTTACAAATGCGGAGTTGGCAGATGCCCATTTGATGTATGGATTAGCACGGTGCAATAGCCATGGCGCGGTACGTTTGTATAGAGACAGATTTCCAGAACGAAGGTCCCGACATGACGACGTTCGAAGCAACTGATCGCCGTCTTACGGAGCACAGAACATTCCAGCCTATGACTCGCGACTGGGAAAGACCCTCTTGACTTTCATTTATGGGGGGATTTGAAAGCTCTTGTCTACGCAACCCCGGTACCAAATGTAGAAACTCTTCGTGCTCGTATTGTGGACGGCTGTGATATAATACGCCATTCTCCAGGGCTGCATCAGCGCATCAGGGATTCCATGCGACGGATGGTGGATGCATGTATCCTCGCTGATGGAAGACATTTTGAACATTTCCTGTAACAAAGCGTTTGAAGTCACACTGGTACGTTCTGTTGCTGTGTGTTTCCATTCCATGATTAATGTGATTTGAAGAGAAGTAATAAAATCAGCTCTAACATGGAAAGTAAGCATTTCCAGAGACATGTCCACATAACATACTTTCTTTCTTTGTGTGCGAGGAAATGTTTCCTGAAAGTTTGGCTGCACCTTTTTGTAACACCCTGTATATCTGATTTCTTTTTTTTTGTGTACCAATTTAGAATATGCAAGAATAACTGCTTTGATCACACTCATAAGACAAGAAATACAAAAACGAACCATGGAGATTCCGTGATGGAAAGTAACAATATTATGAAAATGACAGTTCCTACTCAGCATATGTTGGAAAGTGAGCTTTCAGCCAGCAACACCTCACCCCCCCCCCCTCTCTCTCTCTCTCTCTCTCTCTCTCACACACACACACACACACACACACACACACACACACACACACACACACACAGGGAGGGGGCTGCAAACACAACTCACGGCCACAGAGTCTGGCCAAGTCTGGCTCCAGCTGCCAGACACTGCGGTTGCATGCTCGCATGCGTGTTTTCAACAAGGCCAGCTCACTTTCCAACAGTCTTTTTGTAGTGACTATCTGTGACTCAGCATCTCCTCTGTACAGCGAATAGCAACTATCCTTTTCATAATAAATACAGAAAATTTTATGCTCCCTGCTCGGCATTTAAACTCCTATGCTAAAACTCCCCAGTATTTGGGAATGAAAATTTATAACCAATCAAAACCCAAGAACATTTTGCATATCAACCTAGATTCACTGAAACGAAAACTACATGATACTTTGCTTCAGCAATGCTACTACTCAGCTGAATATTTCATGAACAATGAACTGAACATTTGAGCAGAATGCAGTTTATAAATTGTCTTCTTATGTGAATATGTAAAGGTATCTTTTCACAAAAAAGTTGCATTAATGCATAAATAGAACTCTGATCTTATTAATGGTAGCTTTATATAACTGAAATTGTATTAACCATATTTTGACATGTCTCCAGTATTCTATCAAATGATTAGCATATGTATGTTACATTCTCACTGTTATAAACTTTTTTATAGAATTATGGACACTCAAAGTTGGACTATCAAAAATATTAGGAAAAAGATAGATTGTTACTTACTGCAAAGATGACCCACTGAGTTGCAGAAAGGCATGATGAAAATACTGCTAGCTTTCAGCTCAAACCTTCTTCAACAAAGAAGTGTGCGTGCGCACGCACGCACGCACGCACGCACACACACACACACACACACACACACACACACACACACACACACACACACACACACAAAACCACCACTAGCTTCTCCGATTGGAATGTGGCTGTCCTGTGAACAGCATTCTGGAGTGGGGCAGAGAAGGGGGAAGGATAGCAGGGTACAATTGGGGGGGGGGGGAGGGGGAAGCACTGTCTGGTGGGGCATGCAGGCACTAGAAACTGCCAGCTGCAGCATCGCGAAGTGGAATGTGGAGGGGAAAATCAGGAGCGGAAAAGGAGAGGAGCGGGGAAGGGGACAGAATTGGCAGGTACCTGGCCGAGGGCGACACACCAAGAGGGTGAGGGAATGCGAAAAGGGAGGAGGCGACAGGACAAGGGGGCAAAAACTGTTGGATGGAGGGTGTGGGAACAGCATATTGCCAAAGATTGAGATCAAAATAATTTCAGGAGCAGAGATTGTGTTATCCTTAAAACAACATTCCCTCACCCTATTCGTGTGCTGCCCTCTGCCAATGTACCCGACTGTCTTTTCCCCTTCTCTGCTCCTTTCCTTTTCCGCTCACCATTTTTTCCCCTACACCCCACCTCCAAGTGCTGCACATGCAACGCCTTGCCAAGTAGCTCTCTTGCCCACCTGTACCGTTTCCCCTCTCCTTCCCTCCCCACTCTAGATTGCTATTCGTATTGACAGTATCATTCTGGTCAGAGCTGCCAGTGGCACTGGCCATGTGCGCTTGTCTGTGTGAATGTGTGTGTTTTATTTACTGAAGAAGGTTGTGGACAGAAGCTATAATATGTGTCTTTTTCATTGTGCCTGTGTGCAACTTGACAGGTATCTTCACGGTGAGTAGCAAACTATTCTTTTCCTAACATCATTGTTTATAGATTTATGGAACATATGTTGCACTTGCATACTACAAGTTTTCTGGAGATATTACACATAGTATGTAGGAATTAAGTGGTTTACACCAAGTGCTGATCATGTGAAATCCAACTTTCTTTGTTCATTCAGGAGCTGCACAAAGCAGCAGATAGCAGAGCTCAGGTAGATGCTGTATTTTTTTTTACTTCCTGAAAGCCATCACCCAGTAAACAAAATACTGAGAACACACAAGGCAAGACAGATGACTTCCTAGCAAACGGTATTCAGTATGCCTTTCTTAATTGAGAGGCATCATCAGACATGTCATAAAATTCCAGATGCTTCTGGCATTCCTCAAAGTGGGTTCACCATGCCACTGCTGTTGATGATTGTACATATGAACTTGGTGGATATCTGTATTCTTATGAAGATGTTTGCAGACAAAGTAGTTACAACTGTTAGGGAATCACTACAAAATCTGGATCAACTTGCAGATGATCAGCACACTGAGCAAAGATTGGCTGCTAATTATGAGTAAACCAATGTAAATAACACAGATAAACAGCAACACTGATTACACAGCTTACAAGAAAGATTTTTACAAAACCCTCACTCAACCAATCCTTTTGTTTTGTACACCATCCTGGACCCTAATCAAGTCAGACCAATAGAAGAGCTACAAAGGGTTTAAAGAACTGTACAATACATCATGGGTTTGTTTAATCAATGCAAGTGTCACAAATGTCTAGCAAAATGCCATAGGAGGCAGATAAGGAACACTGCGCATGATAGAGAACCTTACACACAAAATTCAGTTTGAGTTTGTTCCAAAGCGAATCACGTAATAAATTACTTCCACCTACATAAATTTTCATAATGACAATGACACTTCCAAGTAACAATATTAATAATTATTATACTTTAATTTATATGATAATAAACACAACTTGTTTTTCACAGTTTACTTTTATTTTCCTCCCAGAATAATTTTTGTCATAAAATTCTAGCCTTTGCTTGCCCAAAATCTTACATTAAAATTCTTACATTTTAAAACAAAACTTTCTGTAGTTGTAGTAAATGTTATATGACAAACTTTATTGTATTATTACGAACTATGTAACAAAATCAGAACATTACATAACCAAGCATGAGGGGGACAAAAAATACATCAAACAGCAAAGTTGTCAATATGTAAATAAATCTTTTATCAACACAAATAATGATATAAGCAGAACTTATACGTATTGTAGGATATTTGTTCTGATTTTAGGTATTACATCCCTATAATTACATAAAATCCAATTCAATTTAAACCAACAGAACATTTAACAGAAATTCATGCTGAAATGAACTATATATTTGCAAACAAAGTTGGTTAAATTCAGAATAGGAATCACTTCATAAATGTAAGACTCTAATATTAAAATCTGATACTCTAAGTAACTTCCACTTCTCTCAAAATAAATTTCTGTCTTTGATAGAATTCCACACAGTCAATCGTCTTGCCATACTATCAAACTGTCACATAGTTTACTTCAAACGCAATACCTTGAAGATATTAAGGCATAGTACATATTTCAACTCCCTCCAGTTACAAATGAGATAATATGATTGATATAATACTAATGTGAAAAATAAGCTATTTCTAAAATGTAACTGCTTAAGCTAAGAATATGAAATGCACAAGACAAGGATTTTAAAAAAATATGTGCAAATATAAACCACTCTAACAATGTATATGCTCCCTCTGATGGCACCAGAAAAAGCAAAGCTTCTTTCAGATCTACACTTTCAACATTTGTTACATATTTTTTCTATTTCAATATTTCAATTATCTCTTAAAATAATGCAAAAAATGTTCATGGCATTTATTGATACTCTATATAATGAAGCACAACAGGAGAGTGCTATTTTCAACCAGGACAGAATAATGGTCTACTATATACACAATTGGCTACATCAACTTCCACAGTCCTAAAAGTCATATCTCTAAATGTGGTATTCAGTCAGTAAAATATGAACACACTGCTATAAATTTCTTGCTCTACTTGTAGAATTTCTGACAGTTAAGGTTACAGAAGAATATAACATTCCCCATAAACTTCAGGTTACCAGAAATTAATTCAACAGTTCAATAAAGAAATCACTGTTCAAAAGCTAAAAACAATAATTTGTTTAAATTCATTTCATTCAGCGTGTGCAAACAAATGAATATTTACATTATTCAAAAACATTTCAAACAAGATAATTTATGTAGTAACATGGTGACACTTAACATCGTGCTGTCAGTTTTTAAGTTCCCATGAACTTAAAACATTTCTTCCAGTAATCAGGTTGATATCTGAGGTCGCTGTGAGTGTAAATCATGTAGGGTTTCACTATCTCCTGAAAACCTGAAAAGAAACAGTGGGCAATTATAGTTACAGTGTATTTACAAATCTAAATATGCACTAATGATATGAATTAATAGAGGGAAACATTCCACATGGGAAAAATATATCTAAAAACCAAGATGATGTGACTTACCAAACGAAAGCGCTGGCACGTCGATAGACACACAAACAAACACAAACATACATACAAAACTCAAGCTTTCGCAACAAACTGTTGCCTCATCAGGAAAGAGGGAAGGAGAGGCAAACACAAAAGGATGTGGGTTTTAAGGGAGAGGGTAAGGAGTCATTCCAATCCCGGGAGCGGAAAGACTTACCTTAGGGGGAAAAAAGGACGGGTATACACTCGCACACACACACATATCCATCCACACATATACAGACACAAGCAGACATATACAGACGCAAAGATGTTGTTGAATGACAGGTGAGGTAGAGTGGCGGCAACTTGAAATTAGCAGAGATTGAGGCCTGGTGGATAACGGGAAGAGAGGATATATTGTAGAGCAAGTTCCCATCTCCGGAGTTCGGATAGGTTGGTGTTAGTGGGAAGTATCCAGATAACCCGGACAGTGTAACACTGTGCCAAGATGTGCTGGCCGTGCACCAAGGCATGTTTAGCCACAGGGTGATCCTCATTACCAAACAAACACTGTCTGCCTGTGTCCATTCATGCGAATGGACAGTTTGTTGCTGGTCATTCCCACATAGAATGCGTCACAGTGTAGGCAGGTCAGTTGGTAAATCATGTGGGTGCTTTCACACATGGCTCTGCCTTTCCGGGATACAGGACTGGAGTAGGTGGTGGTGGGAGGGTGCATGGGACAGGTTTTGCATCGGTGGCGGTTACAAGGGTAGGAGCCAGAGGGTAGGGAAGGTGGTTTGGGGATTTCATAGGGATGAACTAAGAGGTTATGAAGGTTAGGTGGACGGCGGAAAGACACTCTTGGTGGAGTGGGGAGGATTTCATGAAGGATGGATCTCATTTCAGGGCAGGATTTGAGGAAGTCGTATCCCTGCTGGAGGGCCACATTCAGAGTCTGATCCAGTCCCGGAAAGTATCCTGTTAGAAGTGGGGCACTTTTGGGGTTCTTCTGTGGGAGGTTCTGGGTTTGAGAAGATGAGGAAGTAGCTCTGGTTATTTGGTTCTGTACCAGATCGGGAGGGTAGTTGCGGGATGCGAAAGCTGTTGCCAGGTTGTTGGTGTAATGGTTCAGGAATTCCGGACTGGAGCAGATTCGTTTGCCACGAAGACCTAGGCTGTAGGGAAGGGACCGTTTGATGTGGAATGGGTGGCAGCTGTCATAATGGAGGTACTGTTGCTTGTTGGTGGGTTTGATGTGGACAGACGTGTGAAGCTGGCCATTGGAAAGGTGGAGGTCAACATCAAGGAAAGTGGCATGGGATATGGAGTAGGACCAGGTGAATCTGATAGAACCAAAGGAGTTGAGGTTGAAGAGGAAATTCTGGAGTTCTTCTTCACTGTGAGTCCAGATCATGAAGATGTCATCAATAAATCTGTACCAAACTTTGGGTAGGCAGGCTTGGGTAACCAAGAAGGCTTCCTCTAAGCAACCCATGAATAGGTTGGCATACGAGGGCGCCATCCTGGTACCCATGGCTGTTCCCTTTAATTGTTGGTATGTCTGGCCTTCAAAAGTGAAGAAGTTGTGGATCAGGATGAAGCTGGCTAAGGTAATGAGGAAAGAGGTTTCAGGTAGGGTGGCAGGTGATCAGCGTGAAAGGAAGTGCTCCATCGCAGTGAGGCCCTGGACGTGCGGAATATTTGTGTATAAGGAAGTGGCATCAATGGTTACAAGGATGGTTTCCGGGGGTAACGGATTGGGTAAGGATTCCAGGCGTTTGAGAAAGTGGTTGGTGTCTGATGAAGGATGGGAGACTGCATGTAATGGGTTGCAGGTGTTGATCTACGTAGGCAGAGATACGTTCTGTGGGGGCTTGGTAACCAGCTACAATGGGGCGGCCGGGATGATTGGGTTTGTGAATTTTAGGAAGAAGGTAGAAGGTAGGGGTGCGGGGTGTCAGTGGGGTCAGGAGGTTGATGGAGTCAGGTGAAAGGTTTTGGAGGGGGCATAAGGTTCTGAGGATTCCTTGAAGCTCCGCCTGGACATCATCAGGAACGGGATTACCTTGGCAAACTTTGTATGTGGTGTTGCCTGAAAGCTGACGCAGTCCCTCAGCCACATACTCCCGATGATCAAGTACCACGGTCGTGGAACCCTTGTCCGCCGGAAGGATGACGATGGACCGGTCAGCCTTCAGATCACGGATAGCCTGGGCTTCAGCAGTGGTGATGTTGGGAGTAGGATTAAGGTTTTTTAAGAAGGATTGAGAGGCAAGGCTGGAAGTCAGAAATTCCTGGAAGGTTTGGAGAGGGTGATTTTGAGGAAGAGGAGGTGGGCCCCGCTGTGACGGAGGACGGAACTGTTCCAGCAGGGTTAAATTTGGATAGTGTCTTGGGGAGTTGGATCATTAGGAGTAGGATTAGGATCATTTTTCTTCGTGGCAAAGTGATACTTCCAGCAGAGAGTACGAGTGTAGGAAAGTAAATCTTTGACGAGGGCTGTTTGGTTGAATCTGGGAGTGGGGCTGAAGGTGAGGCCTTTGGATAGGACAGAGGTTTCGGATTGGGAGAGAGGTTTGGAGGAAAGGTTAACTACTGAATTAGGGTGTTGTGGTTCCAGATTGTGTTGGTTGGAATTTTGAGGTTTTGGAGGGAGTGGGGCTGGAAGTGGGAGGTTGAGTAGATGGGAGAGACTGGGTTTGTGTGCAATGAGAGGAGGTTGAGGTTTGCTGGAAAGGTTGTGAAGGGTGAGTGAGTTGCCTTTCCGGAGGTGGGAAACCAGGAGATTTGATAGTTTTTTTGAGGTGAAGGGTGGCATGCTGTTCTAATTTGCGGTTGGCCTGTAGGAGGATGCTCTGAACAGCCGGTGTGGATGTGGGAGAGGAAAGATTCAGGACTTTCATTAAGGATAGGAGTTGACGGTTGTGTTCATTGGCTGAGTTGATGTGTAGGTGAAGGATTAGGTGGGTGAGGGCAATGGATTGTTCAGTTTGGAACTGGTATAGGGACTGATGGAAAGAAGGGTTGCAGCCAGAGATGGGAATTTTAAGTGTGAGGCCTTTGGGGGTAATGCCAAATGCCAGACAAGCCTGAGAAAATAAAATATGCGAGCGTAATCTGGCTAGCGTGAAGGCATGCTTGCGGAGGGAATGTAAATAAAACTTAATGGGGCCGTTGTGGGGGTGTTGTGAGGGTGACATGGTATTAGAAAGTGGAAAGTGTAACATGAGGTTGAAATGAAAATGAAAATAACTGGAGAAAGTAACTGGAGATCTGTTGTGAAAAAGGCGAAAAAGTGTTGGATAAAGCTGGGCTATGTTGATCCTGTGGTGAACTTGAGTTGGTAGACAACGATGTGCACAAAGGTTAGGTGGTTGTGTTGCCGCCAAAACACGTTAAAGGATAGAGAGATTCGGGAAAATTTCGAAAAAACGGCGTGTAAATGTATTAAAAAGAGTGGTTTTGTGGTGGCAGATTATGAAAATGAGGCTAACAATTGTCTGGCGAAGAAATAATGACGTTAAAACCTATGGGAAGCGGCTAAAAAATTATCAGTGATGTGGGAAAAACGGAAACGGAAATAAAGCGAAAGTTATCAGAACTAGACGAAATGGTTGTTTAATAGGTGAAAGGAACTGTTTGTGTAGTAGAAACGGTGGATTTTATAGCAGCGGTAGTGTTGAAAGCGGAAAAAAATTTTTTGGTTATGGTTTGGAAGTGGGTGACGTATTATTGAGTATATATAGGCGGGATAAAATTGTATAGTAGATTATGGTAAAAAGGAGAAGGTGAATACAAAGTGAAACTACTGGCAAAAACAAAAAGAGAAAATAAGACGACAGTAAAGATTTCGAAATGCAACAGTGACAATAACAAGCGTGATTGTTGGGTTCAAATTAATGATATGAATTAATAGAGGGAAACATTCCACATGGGAAAAATATATCTAAAAACCAAGATGATGTGACTTACCACACGAAAGCGCTGGCACATCGATAGACACACAAACAAACACAAACATACACACAAAATTCAAGCTTTCGCAACAAACTGTTGCCTCATCAGCCTTCTAATACCATGTCACCCTCACAACACCCCCACAACGACCCCATTAAGTTTTATTTACATTCCCTCCGCAAACATGCCTTCACCCTAGCCAGATTACGCTCGCATATTTTATTTTCTCAGGCTTGTCTGACATTTGGCATTACCCCCAAAGGCCTCACACTCAAAGTTCCCATCTCTGGCTGCAACCCTTCTTTCCATCAGTCCCTATACCAGTTCCAAACTGAACAATCCATTGCCCTCACCCACCTAATCCTTCACCTACACATCAACTCAGCCAATGAACACACCCGTCAACTCCTATCCTTAATAAAAGTCCTTCATCTTTCCTCTCCCACATCCACACCGGCTGTTCAGAGCATCCTCCTACAGGCCAACCGCAAATTAGAACAGCATGCCACCCTTCACCTCAAAAAAACTATCAAATCTCCTGGTTTCCCACCTCCGGAAAGGCAACTCACTCACCCTTCACAACCTTTCCAGCAAACCTCAACCTCCTCTCACTGCACACAAACCCAGTCTCTCCCATCTACTCAACCTCCCACTTCCAGCTCCACTCCCTCCAAAACCTCAAAATACCAACCAACACAATCTGGAACCACAACACCCTAATTCAGTAGTTAACCTTTCCTCCAAACCTCTCTCCCAATCCGAAACCTCTGTCCTATCCAAAGGCCTCACCTTCAGCCCCACTCCCAGATTCAACCAAACAGCCCTCGTCAAAGATTTACTGTCCTACACTCGTACTCTCTGCTGGAAGTATCACTTTGCCACGAAGAAAAATGATCCTACTCCTACTCCTAATGATCCAACTCCCCAAGACACTATCCAAATTTAACCCTGCTGGAACAGTTCCGTCCTCCGTCACAGCGGGACCCACCTCCTCTTCCTCAAAATCACCCTCTCCAAACCTCCCAGGAATTTCTGACTTCCAGCCTTGCCTCTCAATCCTTCTTAAAAAACCTTAATCCTACTCCCAACATCACCACTGCTGAAGCCCAGGCTATCCGTGATCTGAAGGCTGACCGGTCCATCGTCATCCTTCCGGCGGACAAGGGTTCCACGACCGTGGTACTTGATCATCGGGAGTATGTGGCTGAGGGACTGCGTCAGCTTTCAGACAACACCACATACAAAGTTTGCCAAGGTAATCCCGTTCCTGATGATGTCCAGGCGGAGCTTCAAGGAATCCTCAGAACCTTAGGCCCCCTACAAAACCTTCCACCTGACTCCATCAACCTCCTGACCCCACCGACACCCCGCACCCCTACCTTCTTCCTAAAATTCACAAACCCAATCATCCCGGCCACCCCATTGTAGTTGCTTACCAAACCCCCACAGAACATACCTCTGCCTACGTAGATCAACACCTGCAACCCATTACATGCAGTCTCCCATCCTTCATCAAAGACACCAACCACTTTCTCAAACGCCAGGAATCCTTACCCAATCCGTTACCCCCGGAAACCATCCTTGTAACCATTGATGCCACTTCCTTATACACAAATATCCCGCACGTCCAGGGCCTCGCTGCGATGGAGCACTTCCTTTCACGCTGATCACCTGCCACCCTACCTGAAACCTCTTTCCTCATTACCTTAGCAAGCTTCATCCTGATCCACAACTTCTTCACTTTTGAAGGCCAGACATACCAACAATTAAAGGGAACAGCCATGGGTACCAGGATGGCCCCCTCGTATGCCAACCTATTCATGGGTCGCTTAGAGGAAGCCTTCTTGGTTACCCAAGCCTGCCAACCCAAAGTTTGGTACAGAGTTATTGATGACATCTTCATGATCTGGACTCACAGTGAAGAAGAACTCCAGAATTTCCTCTCCAACCTCAACTCCTTTGGTTCCATCAGATTCACCTGGTCCTACTCCATATCCCATGCCACTTTCCTTGATGTTGACCTCCACCTTTCCAATGGCCAGCTTCACACGTCTGTCCACATCAAACCCACCAACAAGCAACAGTACCTCCATTATGACAGCTGCCACCCATTCCACATCAAACGGTCCCTTCCCTACAGCCTAGGTCTTCGTGGCAAACGAATCTGCTCCAGTCCGGAATCCCTGAACCATTACACCAACAACCTGACAACAGCTTTCGCATCCCGCAACTACCCTCCCGATCTGGTACAGAACCAAATAACCAGAGCCACTTCCTCATTCTCTCAAACCCAGAACCTCCCACAGAAGAAACACAAAAGTGCCCCACTTGTGACAGGATACTTTCCGGGACTGGATCAGACTCCGAATGTGGCCCTCCAGCAGGGATACGACTTCCTCAAATTCTGCCCTGAAATGAGATCATCTTGGTTTTTAGATATAAATATGCACTAAAATATTCTAATGAGCAAAAACTCACACTAGCAACTCATTCCACATATACTTCTAGGAAAACTGATATTAGGCATTTCAATGCTCATAAATTATATAGTATATATTAATGATATAATATATCCTAAACTTACGCAGGTCTTCAGTTCATTATTAAATTTTCCCCACAAGTTAATTTGTGTATTCATTTAATGACACGTTATACACTTGACTCTTCTCTCATTTTGCAATTTAACTTATGCATACTCATTTATGATCAACAGCCAGCTAATTCTGCCTGCCATACTGAAGGAACATTCATCAAAGTGGCAGGATTTTAATGGTTCACACTAGCAAAGGCAAATGCTGACACAGCATAGAGCTGAAGGAACCAGTAGCGAATATTTTCAGCAAAGCAACTAGACAGCGTGCGTCAAAACTTAAGATAGAGAGAACTATACAGATACGGCTTTTCCAATGAGCTAATCTAATAAACAACGCCAGACATCCAGGCACAGTGTGTCCGCTACCCATTCTTAGAACTGTTTTGTACTGCACTCATGATATGCATATTACTAACAAGCACTATAATAATAAAAGCTGCGAGAATTCGATTATGACTACTGCTGCAAAAACGGACAACAAAATAACTGTATGCAGATTCTGCATGATAAAAATTGGTAAGAGGGAGAAAAGTGTTAACAAGAATAGCTGTTTGCATATATAAAATTTAAAAACTCACTTCTGCATTTTATAAAAAAACTAGGAGACTGTGTTGATCACCACTTTTACTACATGGCCCAGATGAAGTTTGGCTACAACAGAATTCTATAAATAATTATGAGAGGCATACTACAAAAGCACACAAAATGAGGAAAAGTGTGATATTTTGTAGCCAATGATTCCTCCTCACAGTAGAGCTGAAGGAAAATGTAGAGGGATGAAAGAAAATTACTGTTGAAGTCAAATAAACCTCAAGTCAGGGTAAACTTACTGGACAGGAGAGGGAAAGACTTACTGTTGGTACCCACACCAGATGAGATTTGAAAACCAGATAACTTAAATGCAGAAGATATGGTAATAAGCAAGATGGGAGTTCACTGTAAAAATACTGCAAAAGTTTCATAAGAGCAGAGAACTAAGTGCATAATACATGTTAGACAGGAGAGGGGAAAGGGAAAATTAGTTCAGAAAGTTCTTATACATACAAAGCAGTGTATGTTCAGGATATCCTCCCCTGGAATGATTTCAAATTTGGCACAGAAACAGCTGGACTCTCAAGTAGCAGCACTGTAGTGGTTATAACAACCCAGTTCCAATAGAGGGGAGATATGGGCAAAAAGTTTCTTTACAGTCCCTGACACATAGGCTGCCCTGCACAGCAGGCATGTTGTGCAGGAACAGTATAGGCCTGCCAAATCAACTTGCTTTGCACGGCAGCCTACATGACAGGCACAACAAACATTTCTCTGGGCCCTGTTAGACTGCCCTACATGACTGGTGTTTTATGTTGCAGTGGTACTGACCAAGCTTTATGGATCTGCTTTGCATGGCAGCCTGTATGTCAGGGGCAAATAAATGATTTTCAAACCCCTGATGTGCAGCCTGCATCACAGGCATATTGCGGGAGTAGTGTCGGCCTATTTTATTGAATTGAAATGGAGAATTTGGGGGCAGAGGTGGAAGGAGAGAGGGGGAGGAATATACAGTCAGAGAGGGGATGGCGGAAATGCAGAATGAGGGGGGAGGAGGAGATGGAGAGGCAAAGAGTGGAGATGAGGAAATGAAAGGCAGGAGGATGAGATGGACACAGAGAGGGGAGAAGGTAGTGTGTTCAATGTACATGTATAATGCATGTGCAGGTGAAGCCAAGGGGAAAAGGCCATTAAGCACTAAAAGATAAAAGGAAGTGAAGGAAAGGAATAGTTAATGAATGGAAATGCCAAGACCACAGAAATTACCATAAAATTTAGGCGGGTGCCAAAAACCAAGCACAGACCACAAAGCCAGTTCTCACGTGCTAAGTTCCAAGAAACTTATGTTGGGGAGAATCCAGATAGCATGTGTAGGTGCCTGTTTCACAATATATTTAACATGCAGAAATTGTATTGGTTTCCACAATCAATGTGGCCTAAATTTATGTTAAATTCTGTGTTCTCAGCTTTTCCTTTCATTATCTGTTCCTTTTATCCTCTATTTTTTATTAATGTTTTCTAACTTCTCATCCACCTCTCCCACCTGGCCTCTTTCTCCGGATATTTTTCAGTAATATCTGTCTTGCTTATTACCTGTTCTTCCACATTTAAGTTATCCAGTTTTCAAATCTTGTCCAGTGCAGATACCAACAATCTGTCTTTTCCTCTAATCCCGCCCAATAAGTAACCCTATGTCCACAGATCGGGGTGAATTTCCCACAACTATTTCCATTTCTTAAACCTCACCAGTCCTTTTCCTCCTTCATACATGTTTTCCCCTACTGCCGCTTGATGCCCAGACGTTTGTATTTATTCATATTATATTTCCAAACACTGATTATTTTTGTAGATAAACAGTAACACTGATAAAACTATATGAATGAGAGAGTAAGCTGTCATGCCAAGAATTCCAGCACAAACCGGTCAGATCACTCTGTTGAATTATAAAAGCAACATACTTACCAGCATAGATGAGTATCTTATTGCATTTTACACCTGTTAGTGATTAAGAAGACAAAGAGTGGCATAATGTAAAATAATTATTGCACACAGATAGGCTAGTGCTAAATCCCAGAAATGAATTATTAATAGACTGAAAGGTTACGGTGAATAATTAAATGAAATGCCCCACGAGAGCAAAATATTCTATTCTATACAACAAAGAACATGAAACTGAGTAAGAAATCATCAATAACAACCCAAAAGCTTACACGAGAAATTTGGAACTAGACACTATATCAGAACATCAAGACCCCCTCTATAAGTCATGAAACAGACAAGAGTTATTTTGCATATTAATATAATGTTGGTGCTATAATGGTCCTTTCACTTCAAAAAAGCTACAGATGTTTAATCCCTTGTAAAGGCCACAAAAGAAAATTGTGTGGGACTTACTATCAAAAGCACAATTTCTTCGTGCACTGAACTAAAAATAGCAACACAATAGAAACCAATTCTGCGAACAGTCCATTCACTAATTTTCTTCGTTACTTAAATTTACACAAGTCTTAATTACAAAAATACATGTCATTTTTTCAGTTTTTCCCTGAGTATTTGTTGACAAACCATAACCACAAGCCCTGTGCAAGGCTTATTCACCTGGCTAACATGCAGCTGAGTGGTGGAGCGGTTTCAGGTCTGGAGAAAAGACTTAACTTTGCTCCCACCCCTAGTTCATACTAGTCACAGACATCATCAGCAAAGCTGAACAGGTTACAGTACAACTACGGCCTAAAGCAATTGAAGTACATCGAGAAACTTGTGCTCTGATGAGAACTAAGGTTACAAAGTCAAACATTACCATCAGAGAAAGGGCAGCCATTCCGGACCCTGTGCCCTGAGATTGTTATCTTAATGCAGAAAAAGGCACTACTACTGTTACACTCTCCAACAAGGACTGTACTAAGATGATGCAGAGCCTGTTAGATGACAACTCCTGCAGGAAGATCAATGCTGACCTTGCCAAGAAGGTGGAGAACGAGACCGGACTGACGAGTTACATGAGGATGTCAAAAGAAATCATTAACAAAGGACTGTGTGTCTGGCCCAGGAACTGGAACATCTCAGAACTATACTACAGAAAAACAGTTATGCAAAATGGCCTACTGAGCACATTCTTCATGCCACCACTACAGTACAACCTGTGGAGATCGAAGAAGTCATGCAGGAAGAGGTAACCACAGCCATTATACTGCATACCAACATAGCACACTAGCGGAAAAAGTCAGGTCCATACTGAAAAAGCACCAAGGAAGAATTGTCTTTTGCCTGCTCAATAAAACACCAGCATAATTGGGGAGCGTCAAAAATGAGCTCAGTCTGCAAAAGGCCACAGTATATCAGATTCCATACCACTGTATGCACCACTGAAAACTGATGCTGATAACACCAGTGACATACTGGACCAATGTATCTCAACAAGTCAGCAGTCTCAGAGCATTGTATGTCAAAGAATCATGCGCTAGAATATGAAGGTACTAGGATTTTAGCAGACTTCAAAACACTTGGGCAGTGCTATAGAGAATCCATCAAAATTTACACCAGGGACTATCTTATATACTATGACTGTGGTTATAAACTCTGCGCACCCTTCGGAACTCAGTTCGTCAGCAACTCTAACGATGATGACATGTCTGATTGGCAAAATATAGTGCTCATTTACACTATCAACCGGCAGTACACCCTAGACTGTAAAAAAAACATTTAGGAGTAAAGGAGATCACTCACCAAATAGTACAGACATTGAGCCATCGACAGGCACACACAAAAAAATGAAAACTTGCTCTCTTTCGGATAAATCCTTTAACAAGCTGGAGAACGCGTGCAGAGGGTTAGCAGAGGTCGAGGCCACAACTATTACTGGAATGAAGGGGGGTATTACAAGGATAACTCCATCTGCATACTTAAAGTTGTTGCTGGGTGGAAGGGTCAGTTGGAAGAAAGGAGGGAAAGTTGGGTTTAACATGCCATCGACATCAAGGTCATTAGATGGATTGTGGCAACAATAGGGAAGAAAATCAGCCGTTCCCTTTCACTGGGACCATCTCGGCATTTGCCTAGATCAATTTACAGAAATTACGCAAAACATAAATCAGGATGGTCAGCCAAGCATCTCAACCCCCGTCCTCCCGCATGCAATCCAATGCGTTAGCTGGAGGATCCAGATGGCACAGGACGTGAAGTACTGATTTATCTCTAATAACCTGCTCAACACATCTGCATGTCACATTCCTATCCTGTATACCTGCTGCCTACCTGACAACACCCTCATCTTAGACCACTGTGTGTGTGTGTGTGTGTGTGTGTGTGTGTGTGTGTGTGTGTGGGGGGGGGGGGGGGGGGGGAGTAGTAGCATATACATGCTTTAGCTCATTAAAGGATTTTTCATAAGCTATCATGTTTTTATTCTGTTGTGTGCCTGTCAAGAGCTTAATGCTTCTACTTTTCAGTGAAGTGGTCTACTTTACTTCTACATTATCCAGATTCTACCAAAAACTTTCCATAAAAAGAATGTCTGCCATGCCTTGCTTTCAAATGCAAATTTCACATCACTGAAGGCACAGTTGTCCAAAACCAAACCTTCCAATGTGGCATATGAATTATTTTTTTGTGGGATTTATCACAAAATGTATTGAATTAACTTTTTATGGGACATCAGGATCACCTACAATTGGCTCAATACAACACATTTAACTTTCTGCGTATTATCTGTGACAGACGGAACTAATGGATCCATTTGGGTTACAAAGTAAGGTAGGAGCACACAATGCAATAATGACCCTCCTATGACTTACTTTAGAAGATGGTTAAAGGAAGACAAATCTATGTTTACAGAGTGCGAGGAAGTTTTTGTAATACAGGGAGGGAAATGTTATATACAACCTGTATAGATACCAGACTGCAATTTGGGAAGCAAACAGCTATACTAGAGAAGATATAAATGCAGACTGACAATAGCTACAAAATAATATTTCAAAAACAGAAATCTGTTAAAATTTAATATAAAATGATCCTGGTTCATAAATAAGATTTCAATTTGGTAAAGAAAGAAAGTGTAGGGGGTAAAATGGCACAAAGATATCAATGTTTGAATACAGTAAGCGGGCTCAAATCGACTTCGGTTGCATCAGTTATGCAAAGGTTTGCATAGGACTGACTAGCTCAGAGAGAGAAATTATTAACAGTGGAATGTAACTTCTTAGCACCAGCCATTCTGCAAGAAACATTTAAAATTATTCAACCAACACTGGAAATCAACTGCATTCTGGGCCAGACTCCTAAGAACATTGAATAAATAAAATACGCACTATTCATTCTCACTGCCAACAGAATGGAATTCCATGTCAATGGAATGTAAATAATACATTCACCGAAAAAATATTTTGAGATTGACACTGACAGTCCTGCGAGTCTTGTGCTCAATCTGGAATTTTTCTTAGCCACACAAACTTTGAGTCTGAGTATTTCATCACTACTCTACCACAACCTGATTCTGTTGTTAAAACGGATTTTTTAAATACTCAACTGTTTGATGCTTACTACCACAATATGAACAGAAATTTTGTGAAAATAACAGAAAATGGCTTAAATAAAACTGAAACCTGCAAAAAATAATACCAAAATTTATCATTACATAAAGATATTTGTCACCAGTTTTGCACCTAAATGGACTGAAGACATTAGATTGCAAATTTACAAGAAAGGCTATAGCAGCCTCGGTCTGTCTGATATATAACAACAACAATAATAATAAATAATGAATACGAAACAAGTGTCAAATCCATAATTTTCAAAGCTGCTTTGTTATTTGGTGAGAAATTGAAGTTTTATTAAACAGAATGAACAGGTCCTTTGAATAGGTTTGTGGAATTTATTTATTATTTTTCGAAATGAGAAGAGCTCCATAGAACCTTCTCTCTTTATGTAACAAAAAAGAGACAGAGATAAACATCGAAATGAGTAACATCAGGTAATAACACTTACGCTGTATGGTTAATCTTACAGCAAACATAAAGTAAGAATCAGATAGAAGCACCTGCTATCATCAGCAAAAATTGTTATCAAAAAATAATTGAATAAGTTTAAAAATTTACACACTTGACCTTAAAAACAAGAGAAAAGTAGCAAGCTGTCTCACTAATTTAAATACAATAATTTAAATAATTACAAGCTTCATCCAAGCAATAAATTATTAGTTTATCAGTAAGAAAGAATACTGTCATTACTCAACCTCACAGAGTAATTCAAAATAACATTACTATTCTACGACAGAGGCAACGACGCTCTAACCTAAATGGACAAGCCTAACTGTCTCTTTGTCGTGCAAGCTAAGTGGTTAGTACTATTCCTACATTTCCTAACTTTGCACTTTTCACTGATCTAATGTTTTGCGATGGTCCTGACTGTTGCACAGCAGTTTTACACAAAAAGTGATGGAACTGTATTGTAACAGGACCGCTGTTATTGTCTATAAACATAAATGATCTGGGAGACAGGGTAAGTATCAGCCTGCTGATAATGCTGTGGTGTAAGAGAAGGTGTCATCGCTGAGTGACTGTAGGAAGGTACAACATTTATTAAATATCCGGGCGTGACGTTGCAAACCAGTATGAAATGGAATGAAAATGTCAAACAAATAGTCAACTTTGATTAAAGAGGAGATTTAAGGAAAGTGGTTCATCTCTAAAGGAGATTGTATTTAGCACACTAAAGTGCGCATCATTTATGACAGCGGCCGTGTTTAGGTTCGCTCTGCGCATCTGATGTCACAAAACACAGTCAGCCAATGAACAGAGAACGACGTTGCCAGAGCTCGACTGCAGTACAGAGCATGGAAGAGTGTCTTCAGTTTTAGAAACGTTCAGTCATAAATAAAGTAATTGAACAAAAGCAATGTCTTGATAGCAGACTTTCTATAAAAGAAAGTTTGGAAAAAGCATTCTTTACACCAACTGTTTCTTCATATTCTATTAACTAATTAATAAGCAATAAGTCTCCTAATTCAGGTGATAGCAAGGAAATTCATTCTTGCTAACCGCTTTTTCGCAATAAAGAACAGCGGTAATTATTTATTTCCTATTGTATTTCGACGAAACGTGAGTAATTCATAGTCATACCAACAGTGTTTGTCGGCATTTTGCATGACTCATTAAAATCCTCTACGAATCTGGTTGAACGATGAGCTGCATTAGCGTAATGGTTAAGGTGTTGGGCTACTAAGCTAAAGGTTCTGAGTTCAAATCTTGTTCGGTGCCTCATATTTTTTGTTTACTTGAAAACAATATCGAAGCATGAATTTTATTCGTTTGAATGTAATTTTTTGAAATTTCTAGTGGCAACTAAAATCGACCATATGGAAAGTATGCGCTGTGGACTTTTACTACTGCAAACTCTTCAAAATTTCGTGGAATGGTTTGCTACATTTAACGCTGCACAATAACTGTGTTGAACATCGATGCAAAATTAAGTCATTTATGGGGAGAAAGTATCAGTCAAGAAGATATGTAAAAAATCAAAGTTTTGGGCCAAATACTTTTTGTGAAATCAAATGATAAGTGTGTCAAAGCAGTCGGAACACCATGTGTCTGCACAGATGAGCAGTGCAGTAATGACAAAATGCGGGGAGCACGTCTCTGAAGTAGTGAAAGGGTTAATGCGGCCTTGGTGGCTTTACTTAATAAACTGCGCGCTCCCCCCTAAATGTAGGTTTGCGAACTATACTATACTATGGCGCTGCTTCTCTTGGTGCGTGCAACTGGCAACACAGCAATCTCCCGCGTCTGGGCAGGCATGCGCGAGCCGCCAAGATAAAAGAATTGAACTATAGTGTGATGTATTGCTGATTAGTGTTTGAGTGTTTGACATACAAATCAGGCTGGATTAAAGGATGACGCCAAAGCAATTTAGGAGCAGGCTTTTTGATTTGCTACCAGTAAATTTGAACAACACACAAGTATTACGGAGTTGCTCCCAGAACTCAAATGGGAATCCACGGAGGGAAGGTGACATTCTTTTGAGTAGAACTAATATTGGGTTTTAACTTTCCTTGCAATATTTTAAACATAGTTATATAACATTTAACTTAGAGGGAGGGAGTGAAGGGGGGGGGGGGGGAAATTTCACGTGGATGCATGGTATCACGGCAATATAAAATAGTAAGATCTTCTTGGGCTTCTATCCGCATCGGTTGGTTAATATCTCACAAGCTTTCAAGCGAGTTCTCCTCGGAAACTGTCAAGTAGTAAACGAGTGCTGTACCCTCCGTGTTATATAGCCATGTTGCTGGCTGTGACATCACTGGTGCCCTCTTCCTTGCCAGCTATCAGGAATGCTTCAACCTCATCTGTCATTAGGAGGATGAAGGGATTTTGGGAGGCATCATAAAAGAAATGGTACAAATAAAAATGAGGATGGCAGTTTGTAGCTCACCACAGCCGAGGACCCGGCAACTGAGAGCGTGAAGCGGGCACGACAGACAAGGGACATAAACATTACCACAGTTGGCAAGGAAGACAGCATCCGTGACGTCATAGCCAGCAGTTCTGCTATATAACAGTGAGGCAACAGCGACACGGCAGTCATTTACCATTTGACAATGACTGAGGAGAACTCGGTTGAAAGCTCGTGGGAAGTTAACCACCTGACTCAGCTGGAAGTCCTGGAAAATTTTATTAATTCATATCACTGCAAGACCACATATTCATACATTACATACCTCTACATAGAGGAAACATGTTGCAGCATTAAATGCCTGGGGAAACTGTGTGCTACGAAGGGTACCTGTTAACTCTTTGGAGCACGGTGGTATACATAGTATACCACCTTTTGAAAATTTTCTTGGCTCTTTGCACAGTGGTTTAACTGCACGACCACCACTCTAATATGCTCACCTAGTTCTCTACTTATCAGACAGATGGCACTCACTGCCTATAAGGAATCAGTTCCCGCCAAGAATTGCATAGATTACAACTGTGAAAGCTGCGTGCTGAGTTGTGCATGGTTTTTGCGTGTGAATAGTGGTTTATAACGAATTTCTTGTTGCGCCTGTGTTTTTTCCATATCTTGGACGTCACAGCTACGGTATGAACCCATGTATACATTCATATGCACAATCTTCCGTTATTTATATACAATTTATTTTGGTGGTATATTATTTGTACCACCGTGCATGTAGCAGTATTCTATTGCATTTCGTTTCCTAGTATAAAATTCTAAATCCTCCGCTACAAAGTTTAGTTTTTAATTGTGTTGTGACTTATTTTAGCTCTTTCTCCATTTTGTTTTGCTTACGTATTCTTTACTTGGATTCAGGCTGTTGTTTGAAAATGAAAATGTCAAGAAGAGGCTTACGAGATGAAGAAATCGAACGATTATTGTGTGAAATTCCATCAGACGAGGATTCCACTGTTGACACCACAGATGACGAATCTGATTATGAAGCAAGCATTGTTGCGGAGGCTATTGTGTCGTCTGAAGGCGAAGTTTCAGAGAGCGAGGAAGAAAGTGAGTCCACTCCGCCAAAACGCGCTGCTGACACAGCGCCAACTTGGGGACAACAATTCAATGCTACCTCAGGAATGCAGTTCGACAGTGAATCAGGACCAAGTGCTTTTATTAGGGACATTGATGATCCAGAACCTATCGATATATTCGAAAAAATATTTCCAAAAGAGCTAGTTCAGCTAATCGTTTTCCAAACAAATTTATATGCGACGCAATCTGGCAAGTCTTTCACTCCAACAACTGACAATGAAATACGAACTTTCCTGGGAATCAACATTTTGATGGGTATAAAGCGTATGCCAGCATACAGAGACTACTGGTCTAGTGCCCCAGAACTTCATGATCGTTATATTGCATCTCTGATGGCAGTAAATCGGTTTGGATGGTTACTGAGGAACATTCATCTGAATGATAACACATTGCATCCAGAAAAAGGACACCCAGGTTATGACAAACTGTACAAGCTGCGACCAGTGATCAAGATACTATCTGAATCTTTTTCCAAGTGTTACCAACCCAGCAAACACCTAGCAATTGATGAGTCAATGATCAAATTCAAAGGCCGCAACAGTATGAAACAATACATGAGAGATAAACCCATAAAGCGTGGTTACAAAGTGTGGATGCTGTGTGACAAGACCTCTTACAACTTGAAATTTGATATTTACACCGGAAAAGTAGGTGACACAGTGCAAACAGGCCTTGGGGAGCATGTAGTGCTGAGTTTGTCCTCTGAACTCGTAAATAAAGGCCATTATCTTTATTTCGACAACTATTTCAATAGCTATAACTTGTTGGCTGGTTTACAGCAGAGAAACATATATGCCTGTGGGACAGTTCAACCAACAAGGAAACATTTACCCAAATTAAAAACAGACAAAGAATTAAGCAGAGGTGAATTTGACTGGAGGGTCAGCAACTGTGGCATCCTCTACTTGAAGTGGAAAGATAAGAGAGCTGTTCATCTCCTTTCAAATTTTCACAGTCCTGAAGTTACTACAGTGACTCGCCGTGAAAGAGATGGTTCACGCATAGAGCTACCTTGTCCTCAAGCAGTGATGGATTACAATGCACACATGAACAATGTCGACAAGTTCGACCAACTGAAAAAATCATATGAAATAAGCCGGAGAAGTAAAAAGTGGTGGCACCGAATATTCTTTCACCTGCTTGATGTCAGTATCGTCAACAGCTATATAATTTGGAAGGAACTAGGCGATAGAGAAAAAATGACTGCCAAAGTCTTCAGGATGAGTATCCTGCAAAGCTTAGTAACCCAGAAAACACCATTGAGGCCATCTAGACTTCATGAGAGTCAAGTCCACGTAAAGAAAAACAAGCCATATGTTTCCTCACGCCAGCGTCTCGACAATTCATCCCACCAGCCAGAGCGTACTACCGCCAGACGTTGTGCGAAATGCAGTACAAAAAAGAAGCAAGTGCGCACTTTCTGGATGTGCGCTGAATGCAAAGTGCCTTTGTGCCTTAGCAAAACAAAAAGGTGCTTTCAAGATTTTCACAAAAAGGAATAAGAAACATATTTTATTTGTAAGGTTTGTAATTTGATTTTGTATTGTAAATGACCAATTGCCAGAAATAAAATTATTTTACATTAATTATACTAATTATTACTGCTTAGAGTAGAATTTAAAGGTGAGTTACAAGCACAAACCAAGATATCTCAAAAACTTTAGGTACGGCCCTAAGTGGCATGGTGGTATATTATATATACCACCATCTAAAACCAAAATCAATACAATAAAAAATTTTAATTCATGTTTTCCTTTATTAGCAACCCCACCAGACATAGAAAATGCATGTTTTATTAAAAAATTAATTAAACATAAAATCTGTGCATCAAAGAGTTAAGCTCTCTAGCCTTCCTGCTACGCTGCCAAGATGAGAAAACTATTCCAAGATTTGTCATGTTGCGTCATCACATGAACACTTCGGCAGCCAGAAGAATCTATCATCGTGCCAACTCTGCCCTGCTGTGGGGAAGCTTACATTTCACTAAGAGGCAGCTGGATTAAAATGGTTGTGAGCTAATTCAAATAGTCGCAAGCTACTGGCTGTCCACCTGCAATTGACAGAGGTACCCTCGGAACTAGATTAGGAGTGGATCAAGGTGGCCACCATAGCACAACAGGTGTCATCAAAGAAACAGAATGAGAAATTCATCAGGTTCTCTCAACAGCAACACGATGCAGAACGAAAATCTACTGAACGAACTGTATCAATACGCGGAGACATATTGACACGGGTGCCATTTCAGCACTTAAGAACAGTCTTAACTTTGCACCAGCACCTCTGAGTACCCCAAGTGATACAGGTTGTGGGATTGAGAAGCAGTCGACAAGATGCCTGGTTCGTCTGTTTTGTTTTACGGCACAAAAATAACTAGAGTCATAATGCATCCAATTATAACTGTAGAACACGAAGACAACTAATATGTAACTTAGGTTAAATGATTTCCTCATGGCGAGAGGACCGAGAAGAGGTCATTCAAGTGGCTGGGAGAAGCTTAACAACCCAGAGCTTTTTTTCTGTGAAGGGAGGACTGGTAGTAACATCAAAGTGACACCACCTGCTGCAGACACAGAGATCATCGGAGGGAAAGTAAGAACTAATGGGCTGAGGTACGAAGACTGCAGCCTGTGCAGCAGCCTCATTTCCTGTCAGATGGACGTGACCGTGAACCCACATAAACATCACAGTGGCTCCATCATGAACAAGTGACATCTTTCCTGGACCCATTTCACTAAGGGATGGATGGTGTACAACACACAGGGGCTTTGAAGGGCACAGAGAGTGGGAGCAGACGAGGCAATTGAAAAGCCTGCATTGTCAGATGTACAGCGTGGCTTGATATGGGGCAAAGTGCTCTGCTGTAAATGCTGAGCGGTATTCCGGAAGGCGATACTGAGAAACATCTGTGCCAGTACGGAGGCACACTAACACCAAGGTCAGTTCGGGAGCCATCAGTGTACACAAAGGTACTATCGCATAGTTCCGTGCAAAGGTTGTGAAACTGGAGGCGATAAAGCGAGGCCTGGAGTAGTGTCCTTAGGAAGCAAATGAAGGCCAAGGCGAACACAGGCCACTGCACAAAGCCAAGGTGGTGATGGGTTTACACCCACTGAGTAAGCTGTAGGCAGTGTGAAGTTAAGCTGCCTGAGCAAGAGCCAAACGTGAACTCCAGCAGGTGAGAGAGAAGAGGGACGAGTCCCATACTGGCGGTCAAAGGAGTCATCGAGCGAGGCGGCATAGGATGGGTTGCCAGGCATGGCAAACAAATGGCATGCACATCTGCCGACGAGAAAGTCACGGCGGGAGGACAGTGGTAATTCAGCAGCTTCTGCACACAGACTCTCAACCAGGCTAGTGTAAAATGTGTAAGTGGCCAAACAGAATGCCACGATGGTGGATAATATTGAGATGGTGTAAGAGGGATGGACGTGCATATGTAAAACGAAACACGAAGTCTAGTTTCAAACGGACAAGGTAACCAGTATGAACAGAGGAGAGTGGCTCAATCTGCTCCCCACTGAGGACATGTAGGCCACTGAGGGACTGCTTACAGTGGGCTGCCGGGTGAGTAAAGATAATTGAGCCACTCCTGAATACCATGCTCAATGAGACTGGTTGAGGAGAAGTGCAATAGATGGCAAAATCATCACGGAAACCCCACTTGTAGAGAGTACAGAGGATAAGAATCCTCCAGCAGGTGTTGTGGGCTTTCTCCAAATTAATAAATATGGCCACAGTCTAGGATTTCCGCACAAAACAACTCATGGCATGTGTGGACAAAGTGACGAGATGGTCAACTGTAGAATGCCGCGCACTCTAAATCCACACTGTGCAGTGGTTTGTAAACTGTGAGATTCAAGCCGTCATATCAGCCAGGCATGAACCATACATTCCATGACCTTGCAAAAACAGCTGGTGAGAGAAATGGCGTGGTAGCTAGAGGGAAGGCATATGTCCTTACCGGGCATAGGTATGGGTATGTCAGTGGCTTCACGCCAATGTCTGGAAATGTGTCATCTGCCTGGGTGCGCTTGTACGTATGAAGGAGAAGAGTGCTTGCCCGCAATAGAAAGATGCTGCAACATCAGAATGTTAACATCGTCTGGCCCTGGGGCGGAGTATCATGATGAACTGAGAGGACCATCTAAAGCCCTCATGGTATAAGCACAGTGTAGCACTCACGTTTCTGTGAAGAAAGGTGTATCGCCCGAGCTTCCTCAGCTCGTTTCCGACGGAGGAAGGCAGGGTGATAGTGGGAGGAGCTAGAAATCTTCACAAAATAGTGGCCCAAAGTGTTGGAGATGGCAATAGGGCCCACCATGTCATTGTATGCTACTGTTAGGCTGTAAATTGGGAAATGGATATTGGTCCCAGAGACCCATCAGAGGTTGGCCCACATGACAGAAGAGGGACTGGAATTGTTGAAAGAACTAGTGAATGAAATCCAGTTAGCATTTTTGCTATCCCAAAGAACATGCCGACACTGTGCATGTAACTGTTTGTAACAAACGCAGTTTGCCTTCATAGGATGACAGGGAGCACGTCTCCAGGCGCAAATTGCGTCGCAGTACATCTCAGTCCACCAAGGGACCGGGACACAGTGTGCTAAAGAGGAAGTATCAGGAATGGAATGTTCTGAAGTGGTAAGGATAACGTTTGTAAGATATTCTATCTGGTCTCACAACTGGAGAAATAAAGTTCGTCAAAGGTCGCCAGGGAGGAATAAAGCCTCCACTTGGCTTTAGTAAGCTGCCATTCGTGTGTGCTCGTAGGTGGGGCACAAGTCAGCAAACAGATAATATACACGAAATGGTCACTCGAATAGCTGTCAGAGGGGATGGACCACTCAAGACGATGGGCAAGCTGGGCAGTGTAGAGAGACAGGTCCAAATGGGAATAGGTGTGTGTGGAGTCCGAAGGGAACAGGGGTGCTCCTATGTTAAGCAGAGGAGATTAAGTTGACTGAGATCAGCCAAGAGGGCACCTCTCTGACAGGTACTGGGAGAACTCCAAAGGGGATGGTGTGCATTAAAGATGCTGAGCAGTAGAAAGGGGTAAATCAGCTGTCAAATAAGCTGGAAGAAGTCTGCCATGGTGACAACAAATGGCAGAGTGATGTAAACGGTGCAAAGGGAAACGGTCAAGTGAGGAAGGAAAAGGCGAACATCAACAGCTTGAAGGCAGGTAGTCGGGGAGATGGGTTGACTATGGACGTCATCCTGTGTGAGCAGCACGACTTCCTATGACAATGCCACCTGCAGGAAAAAGGTCAAAATGGACCGGGAATAAATGTGAGAGCTCAAAGTGGTTGTGAGGATGAAGTTTTGCTTCCTCAAGGCAGAGAACAAGTGGATGCTGTGATTCTAAGGGCAGCTGTAAATAATCTTTGTTGGATCAAAGATCGTGAACATTCCATTGGAGGAGAGCATGAGGAGGCTGCCAAGTGCCAGCCTTCGAAGACTCGCTGCCATACAGCACAGAGGCAGCAGCAACCTGCTCCACGAGGTCTACAGAAGCATCGGCTTTCTCCTCTGTCGGCCTGCGAGTCCAAGGCAGAAAAATGGTTGGTGGGCACCGGTGACACGGAGGTCGGCCAGGCAAGGGTATCAGACGGCGACACTGTTGAAGAGGATCTTCGAGTCGGTGAAGGAGAAGACCATTTGCCTTTGAATTCTTGATAGAAAGACTCTCATGTTGGTAGACGAAGGATGTAGGAAGTCTTCATGGGAGTGTTCCTTTGTCCTTTCCGACCTGTCGGTTGTGTAGCTGGTGACTTCACCCCGTAAGGCAGAGGTTTGGTGGCATTTTGCGCAGCTGGAGGAGAGAACAGAGATGCTACTATGCCACTGGGCGATTTCACAACCATGGTGCAAAATTTGAGGTCGCATGTCTGCATGACCATGTCCTTTGTGGAGAACAGTACTGTAGGTACCAGATGGTAGAACGCAGGTTTTCCAACTAGCCAACAACTTGCAAACGACCAGGTAAGGCCCTTTTTCCTTCACCGAGATCTCCTGGACAGCCTGCTCATTAAAAACATGGGACAATCATGGGAGGAAGTGGCTTGGTCGCCATTGCAGTTGATGCAACGGGGACGAGGAGATGGACACTTGCCCCTCCCTACCACAGGTTACACCTATGGCTGGGCGTTGACAAGATTCTTGAGTGTGGTTGTAACAATGACACTTGTAGCAGAGCATCACATTCGGAATATATGGTCTGACAGTAACATCTTTGATGCAAGAATCACTATATCGAAAGTGTGTGTGTGTGTGTGTGTGTGTGTGTGTGTGTGTGTGTGTGTGTGTGTGTGTGTGTACGCATCTACTTTTCTTGTAACCTGATGGACTGCAATGACACCTTCATCAGAGAGGTATATTTGGATTTCTGCCTTTGTCAGGCCATCGAGCAACCTAGTGTAAATAATACCACGGGAAGAATTCAGCATTCGATGAGCCTCGACACGAGCAGGATAGTCATGGAGGAGCGAATCTGCAAGCAGTTTTGTGCTTGAGAATCTGAAGTTGTCTCCAAAAGCAAAGTGCCATTGCATAAATGAGAGCAGGATTTCACAGAGTCAGCAATTGCAGTAGCAAAAGACTGTCCATCTTCAGTACGTGAAACTACAAGAAACCTTGGTGCAGCTCTAAGGGTTTTTGAATTGTTAGCCTCATTCCGTTTCATAACCACTGACTGTGAAGATGATTGGCTCATAGTGAGAAAATCCCCCATGCTTGCCAGCATCCCTAATGGCACTCCTTCCAACTGGGGGCCACTTCCAGAAGAGGGTGTAACCACCTTAGGTAACCGTTCACACCTCAGGTCACACCACCCGAACACCTGACGGAGGGACCAATCAGCAATTAGGAAAGGTAGGAGCTCAGGCAATCACCCCTCCCTGGGCCTGGCCAGTACCAGGGGTTTCATGTGAACAATACCTGTCGACCTGGGCAAGGGAATTATGCGTTACCCAGTCACCTGTTGTGCATCAGATGCATGGGTCAGCCTTCAGAAGCACACGGGAAGGAAGAAGAAAAAGAGGAATCTCAATCGCTAATAAGGAGGAAGGATATGAGAAGAGGAGCGAGAAAAGCAAAAAAGGGAAAAAAACAGTAGAGTGTATTCTGATATTGACAAACGAAAATGCGGAATACATTTTCAAAAACAGCCCGGACATGGTCCCCAAGGGAGGGAAAAAGACCAGCAAGAGAACAAACGTGCAACATGGAACAGAAAAGATGCTGTAAAGGCTGGGGCCTCATGGTAAAGATATCTAGCATGAGTGCACACAATATTCGTCGTGAAATGTGTCCAATTATTTCAAAATCTAAACCACCGTCATCTAACTTGACTACAGCTGAATGCTATGGACTTCACGCTATCCACAATCGCCTCATCATGGTTCTGACAGTAGACAAGGGCAGCACATGTGTCAATCTGAATAAAGCTGACAGCAACGCCAAATTTCAGTTGACTCTCAAGGAGGACACCTTCCAGAAACTGCCACGGGATGTGACAACAGACATCAGAGCGCCTGAAACATTCATAATTGGAAGAGGCCTTTATTAAGAATCTCCTCCCTCAGTCATAAAGACCACCTATGCTCTATGGGCTACCGAAGTCCACAAAATAGCTGCTTCTCTTCAACCCACTGTGAAAACTCAGCCGCAGAGCATACAGCAAGCCTACACACATGGATCGGTTCATCACCTCTTATCACGGGCTACTTCTGGTGAGAGAAGTAGGAATAAAACCACCAAAGAAGAGAACAAGAAACTTGTGTGAGTTTTTCTGTGGTACAGTCTCAGGAAAAGATTAGCTGGCTCGTGAAAACAACACATCAGTTTTCAGTCCCTAGGAAAACTCCTGAGGCCTGTGAAGGATGATCTAGGATTTAGAACTGGAATGAACAAAATAAAATGTCAGTGTGGTTGATGCTACGTCAAACATCACACACTGTGGAGCAACAATATGCTTACGCCAATGCTAGACTGAAAAATCAGCTGTGGCAGAACATGCTAAAAAAGAAGTTGACACCGAATTCTTTACAACAAAAGATTTGTCATTATAAGGACGAAGGGATTTTGTGATAGCACCATAAAAGAAGCAGCAGAAATAAAAATATCAGAAAACACCATGAACAAGGATGGCAGTTCGCAACTCAGCAGTAAGGAACAGGGCATCAGCGATGTCACACCCACCAGAGCAGATATGAAACAGTGAGGCCACGGCGATACAGCAGAATGTCGGAGGAGAGGTCGGTTGAAAGCTCATGATATTTTAAGCACTTCACACAGTTAGAAGCCTGAAAATATTTTATTAGCATTAATGTGGGATCGTAATGACTGATGAAGTACAATTACTCCATTTTGGAAGCATGCAAAAAATTTATAGATCTTCGCTGATTTCTCAGCTTTTTTCTCCCCTAAATTATTTCTTAATTTTGGCTAAGCAAGCCTGTAGGTGGAGAAGATACTCTAAATGGATGCAGTGCTGGCTGGGCAAGAAATGAGGCTTTTCACAAAATTAACAAACCAACATACAAAATTAATAAACAAAGTTGGTAAGTTCCATTTCTTTTTACTGGTTTCAGCTTCATCATCTTCCACCATTTGTTTGGATGGAATTGTGTTACAAATGCATCACACACAGTGGTAGGAAAATAATCAGAATCAGCAACCCTAAAAGACGTAACAGTCAAGTCCACTCTGGATGCATCTCTATGAGCAGCCAGTTTTCTGCACTTTCTGCTTGTTCATCAGTTAACCTGCTCCCTCTAAATCTTGGATTTAACATACTAGCAAGGCAGCGAAAGGATCCTAGTTCTTGTTCCTTTCCCTGTTTTATTAACTTCTTATAGCACCCTGGAGTAAATGACATTCCACCAGAACTACTGAAATCGTTGGAAGAGCCAACCGAGAAAAAAATATTCCACCTGGTGCGTAATATGTACAAGACAGGTATAATACCCTCCGAATTAAAGAACAATATTAATTCCAATGCCAAAGAAAGCAGGTGCTAACAGGTGTGAATATTAATGAACTATCAGTTTAATAAGTTATAGTTGCAAAATAATGATATGAATTCTTGGTTGGTTGGTTTAAAAGAGGGGGGAAGGGACCAAACTACGAGGTCATCGGTCCCTTGTTCCTAATAAAAACATACCACAAGTGTGAGAATAAAACAAATGAGAAATATAAAACACAAAACGGAAAGAAAGGAAAAACCACAAGAACAAAGGAAAGGCAACGAACATTAAAGGGAACTAAAGAGGACAAGAAAAACAACAAGAGACGCTAGAAACAGAAGTGAGTAAAACAAGAAAGTATATTACAGTAGCTGGCCGACCACGTGAATAACAAGGAAAAGCCAGCCACTCTGCAATGCATTATAACTTCCACCATAAAAGCACTAGGGTGGAGGACACAGAGGGACAAAGGACATGCACTAAACCCTACATAAAAGTACAAAACCCACTCTCGAGGATAAAACATAAAACTAAAGCTGCTGCTGAGGCATCATTGCCCAACACCGAAGGTAGGGGAGCTGGGAAAGTTAAAAGTCCACAGAAGGGAGGCTAAGAGTGGGCAGTCCAGCAAGAGGTGGACAACTGTCATTTGGAAGCCACAGCGAAACAGAGGTGGGTCCTCGCGATGGAGTAGGTAGCGTGCGTTAGCCATGTATGGCCAATGCGGAGCCAGCAGGTGACAACTGCTTCCTTGCGAGGGTCCTGCATGTAAGACTTCCACACATTCATAGTCTCCTTAATGACACGTAGTTTGTTGTGCATACTGTTATGCCATTCCATCTCCCAAAGCCGGAAAACCTGCAGCATAAGACAGAATGCACGTCAGCTTCGGAGATGCCCATCCCCAGAAGCAATTTCCGCATTGCCTCTTTGGCCAGCCTGTCGGCAAGTTCGTTGCCTGGGATTCTGATGTGTCCTGCGGTACACACACACACACACACACACACACACACACACACACACACACACACACCACTGAACGATGGGAGCGTTCCACGGAATAGATGGACTCCTGGATGGACACTACCAGGGGATGGCGAGGGTAGCACTGGTCGATAGCTTGTAGGCTGCTCAATGAGTCAGTACAAAGGAGAAATGACACGCAATGGCATGAGCGGATGTGCTCAAGAGCACGACATATGACCGCCAGCTCTACAGTGGAAACACTGCAGCCATCTGGTAAGGAGTGCTGTTCAATACGTCCTCCATGAACATATGCAAAGCCTACGCGACCATCAGCCATTGAGCCGTCTGTGTAAACCATGTCAGGGCCCCAGGACACGTCAAGAATAGAGAGGAAGTGACAGTGGAGAGCAGCAAGTTAATGGAGTCCTTAGGGAAATGCAAAAGGTCAAGACAAATCTGCAGCCGAGGCGTATGTGAATGGACCACAAGTAGTAGAGGTGATAAAGGGATGGACTCCAGTTCAGAGAGAAGGGACCACACACGAACCGCAATCGTTAACCCCAACCTGGGCTGCCAATGCGGGAGATGGACTGCTGCGGGTGGGAAAAGGAGACGGTAATTCAGATGCTCAGGAGAACTATGAATATGTGCAGTGCAACTGGCAAGCAGTTGTGCATGTCTGATCTGCAATGGAGGGACCAACCTCCACCAGTACTCTGGTCACAAGACTGGTCCTTAAAGCTCCTGTCGCTAGTCGAACACTGCAGTGGTACACAGGGTCAAGTAAATGCAATGCTGAAGGCACTGTCGAATCAAACTACAAACCCATAGTCAATTTGGGATTGGACAAGGGCTCTGTAGAGCTGCTGCAGCGTACAGTGATCTGCACCCCAATTGGTGTTGCTCAGGCAACTGAGAGCACTAAGATGCTGCTAGCACTTCCACTCAAGCTGACTAAGGTGAGGAAGCCAAGTTAATCCAAAGTCGAATATCAGTCTCAAGAATCGAAATGTCTCCACTACAGTGAGTGGAACATCATGATCTAGGTCCGGAAGAATGGTACAACGCCAACAAAAGTGCATGACACACAACTTTGCAGCTGAAAACTGTAAGCCATGGGCTAGAGCCCATGACTGCGCCTTGTGGATGGCTCCCTGTAGGCGCGGCTCAGCAACACCAGTACTGGTGGAGCAGTACGAAATACAGAAATCGTCTGCATACAGGGATGGTAAGAATGAAGGCCCTATAGCTGCTGCTAGACTGTTCATGGCCACTAAAAAGAAACAGATGATCAATACAGAGCCCTGCGAGGTGCCATTCTCCTGGATATGGGGGTAACTATGGGAGGCATCAACTTGGACATGGAAAGTATGAAGCAACAGGAAGTTTTGGATGAAAATTGGGAGCAGGCCCCAGAGATCCCACTCATACGATGTGGCAAGGATATGATGCCGCCAGGTCGTGTTGTATGCTTTACACAAGTCAAAAATGACAGCAACCAGGTGTTGGCATCTGGAAAAGGCTGTTTGGATGGCAGACTCGAGGGGGACAAGATTATCAGTGGTAGAGTGACCCTGGCAGAAACCTTCCTGACATGGGGCCAGGAGGCTACATGACTCCAGGACCTAACTCAACCGCCGACACACCATACATTCCAGCAGCTTACAAAGAATGCTGGTGAGGCTGATAGCTATCCATGTCAAGCGGGTTCTTACCGGGTATGAGCACTGGAATGACTGTGCTCTGACGCCATTGCAGTGGAAAGATGCCATCGCACCATATCTGGTTGAAGATGAGGAGACGCCACTTGTAGAAAGGCGAGAGATGCTTAATCATCTGACTGTGGATCCTTTCTGGCCCAGGAGCTGTGTTGGGCAACATGCAAGGGCACCGAGGAGCTCCCACTCCGTAAATGGGGCATTATAGAGTTCACTGTGGCATGTAGTGAACGAAATCACTTTCCCTTCCATCCGCCCGTTTTAGAGTGTGAAAGGTTGTGGGTAATTCTCCAACGCAGAGGCAAGAGCATAGTGCTCAGCAAAGTGCTCGGCAATCGCGTCTGTGTCGGTAGACAACACGCTATTTATGTTAACACCAGGAACACCTGTTGGGGCCTGGTACCCAAAAACTCGTTTCATCTTGGCCCAGACATGGGAAGGGGACATATGGCACCCAATGGTCGACACATACCTCTCCCAAAACTCCTGCTTCTGTCGTTTGATTGGATAGATGAGAGAAGACCAGGACTGCAAATTGAGAGATCAAGGGCCGAATATGTGCCATGTGGCACACTGAAATGTGTGGCAGCCCCAGTATTTAAGAGGCAGAGGTCGAGTTGCGACAGTAAATTTTCGACATATCTGCCTTGGCCAGGAAGAACTGTGTCGCCCTGCAATGGGTTATGAGTGTTAAAATCTCCCAAAAGTAGGAAAGGTTTAGGGAGCTGATCAATCAGTGCAGCCAATGCATTCAGGGGTACTGCAGACAGTTACTTCCCGCGTTGTCCTTATCCTGACAGCCACTGCTTCAAGAGGGATTTGAAGGGACACAGGATCACTGTACTACGTTCAGGACTGACACCTGACTTTTTATTATAGCTGCTACGGTTCCCTTAATATCCCTTCTAACCACAGAGGGCAGGGGTCCGCATTGCCGGGAACCAGCTTTCCTGGAGAGCAATGCAGAAAGCAAGTGTAAAGCTTAACAGTTGCCGTAGCTCAGCCAAGTGGCGAAAAAACCGCTGCAATTCCACTGGAGGATAATGTCATTGTGAGACTGGGAATGCATGGAACATTCAAAGGCTGTTTACACCTCAGGGTCACCTACTGCCACCGACTTACTGCCTGAGCAGTCTATATCCATTGTGTATGAAAGTCTGGCAAGATCTAGGTCCTCAGTGGACACCAGGATCTCCACCCCATCCTCAGACGCAGAGCTTGTAGGTAGCTGTGGTGTGGGTGCCACTGCAATTTCCTTGGTCTTAGGGGTCTTCTTTTTAGATTTCTCTTGCTGCTCCTTGGGTTTCCCTGGCTGGGAGGACTTCAATGGCTCATTCTTCAGGACTGAAGATTAGCGTGAAGTCCTACAACTAGCTGCTTTTGAGCTCTTCAGCCATTGGCGGGGGTCATATTTCCCACTAGCAGAAACCTGGGAAGGCAGTAACCCAAGGGACTCCTTCCTAGTGAGAGAAGCCGAAGAAGACTTACGTTTCTCCAGGTTAGAAGTGGGGACATCCGTCCCCGATGGTTGGGGGGGGGGGTTTGCTCCCGAAGTAGGTGGTGCAGGAGGAACAGGTAGGGAAATGGCCCCCACCATCAAGGGGGCAGGTGTAGTCTTCCAGCTCTGAGAGATGACGGGGGATGGTGAAGCTGAAGGTGCCAGAACTGTTGTAGTGCCGGCAGAAGACTATGTATACAAGGTACCGGGGCGAATGAGATCTGCTGCCATCCTTTGCTTGACATCCTCCCATGGTGTGGCCAGGGAGGGGAACGATTTGGGGTTGTACTTATGTGCATTGAATTGACCTCTTGATCGCTTAGAGACTGCTGGTGTTTCACCACCAGCAAGAGATGGAGGATTACACTTCACTTCATGGTGTCTCATCTGCCCTGATGCCACCCACTCCGACCAGGGGGCCTCCTCACGGGCGCCACCAAGCCGCAGTAAAGGCCACCTGGCAGGATGGCCATTGCCGGGAGTCCCGATGCCCCAGGGGAACGGGCATCTAACACTTGGCACACGTGGAGAGTTAATGGCGCAGGCATCAGCAGAGTGATCCCTGTGTGGTCAGGGGACTACAACCAACAGGGTACATGGTGGCCACACCACAATGGACTGGCTACCATGCTGGATATCAAGTGCAAAGAAGTCCATGGCCATCGTCGACGCAGAAAGCAACACTGCGTAGTGCATGGTGGAAATGCATCCAGGAAGGTGTCCTCGTTGAAGACAAGAAGAATGAGCAGGACTGAAATGCGACGACGAGAAAGTGGGCTAAAGATCTCAATGCACGACGGACACAACGCACCATCAGGGTGTATACGCGGCTAAGGAAAAAAATTCCCGAATTTCCTGGTTAAAAATACACTTTCTCCCAGGTGAAAAAACGCTTTTTCCGTGTGAAGTGACAGTATATTTTACCTTATCAATTCTTGGAATGGTTATGGTTTTATACATGGGCGTAGAATTTCCCATCACTTTAGAAAACGAAACTCGGGGGGAAAAAGACATGTTTTGGAAATATCTTTGATGTGCACCAACATGTACGCTGCGTATTTTCGTATTACAAAAATATACATTGGAATTCCACCAAACACCGCATGTTACCTTCCGAATCATTGAAACTGAGATTGCAATGCGCTTTTGTAAGCGTCATAGCTCATGTCACATGATCTCACCAGCCGATGACAGCGGATATTCACAGCATAGGACACGTGGTGTAGTCAGCCAACAGCAATATCACTTAAGTAGCATGAACACACAAACAGGAAAAGTTAATAGTTTAAATTAATATACATAGTGTTGCTACAAGAAAAGAAAAGCTTTCACATATAATATTGGTCTCTAAGGTTAGTAAGCTGCAAGAAAAGCTAAGCTTCCACATAAAATGTTGACCTTTTTTGCACATTTTACACTTTAAGATATATCACACAAACGTGCCAGTAAAATTTTTAATGATTACATAAATATGCGATCTCCAGGGTTCAAAATTCTTCTAAATGGTTCCTCATCAAAGAGTTGATTTTTACATGAGAGTCAAACACTCTGATTTAATAAATTCATGGTACATTCTTGCACACAGTTCAACCTAAGTAAAAGGATATTTCCTTGGGAAGTAACGCTTTTCAAACCACCATTCGCAATATTTTCCCGCGACCTGTTTCTAAACAGGGTCGTTTCAGCAGTTGCCAGGTAACACAGATAACACGCGACACCCCACTTGCGCTGCTGTCATGATGTAGGAAGCCCATATGTATGTACGTGTAAAACATCGAAAGATCACACATTATGTCATAAAAGAAACAAGACATCAGAGGATACTACAAGAGCATCGGAATTTCGTGAACCATACTAAAATGTGTACATTTAAAATGCATACTTAAAATGCGCATTTGTATGTCCAGATTCCCAATGAAGTAGACCTCGACCTGGTATTAAGCTTTTCAGTGTGGTTTTTGGGATGTCAATTTTCTCGCAGCACCATTACTGTATTGTGTCATGTTTGGTTCTTTAATATGGCATAATGCCATACGTGCTGGAAGATGAAAACGGGCACTTGAAATGCAGCGAACAATTGAAACTAGCCAGTACTGTGGAATTAAACATTTCGTTTCAAATATATTGACTGCCTCTGCGAAAAGGGTTATTAAAAATCAAATTTCTTTAGCAAGCAGACAAAAATAACTTCATTGTTCTGCAAGGTGATAAATGCTTGACTGTAGGAAAGTTGGAAATAAAAACAAATCTGAAACTAGTGACATATTTTAGCCTTCCGTAATTATGTGAATGTATTTTAATTCACTTGATAGCTCCTCGCCACATATCCATTTTGTTTTCATTTGACGTGAGAGTAAATGAAGGGGAAACAGCAAAATCACTCAATGCAAACACGGGTCACTATAAACTCAGACTGCACTGCGCATCAGTCTCGGATCTAAGATACTTGTAAAAAAAAAAAAAAAAAAAAAAAAAAAAAAAAAAAAAAAAGCACCAATTTTCAAAAATATGTTCATCTTGTAGCACACATCTTTCTGAAACGTCTGAAACATACTTGTGTTCGAGAAAATGTAAGAGACATTATTTGGTCAAAACTGTGCCAAAGTCCAGTGCCACGCCCCTTCGAGAAGTATTCTGTTACTGCACGTCACTGTATTTCGCTCTGTGGAACTGAAACGTGTGTATTTTGTAATGGATGCCATCAAACTATATTCAGTACAGTGTAAATTGAAATGTCCTATGGTGCCTCTCCTACTCCCAGTTGGCCAGTTTGACAGCCTGTCCCTGAATGAGATTTTCACTCTGCAGCAGAGTGTGCGCTGATATGAAACTTCCTGGCAGATTAAAACTGTGTGCCGGACCGAGACTCGAACTCGGGACCTTTGTCTTCCGCGGGCAAGTGCTCTACCAACTGAGCTACTGAAGCACGACTCACGCCCGATCTCACAGCTTCACTTCTGCCAGTATCTCGTCTCCTACCTTCCAAACTTTACAGAAGCTCTCCTGCAAACCTTGCAGAACTAGCACTCCTGAAAGAAGGATATTGAGGAGACCTGGCTTAGCCACAGCCAGGCGGATGTTTCCAGAATGAGATTTTCACTCTGCAGCGGAGTGTGAGCTGATATGAAACTTCCTGGCAGATTAAAACTGTGTGCCAGACCGAGACTCAAACTCGGGACCTTTGCCTTTCGCAGGCAGTTTTAATCTGCCAGGAAGTTTCATATCAGCTCACACTCTGCTGCAGAGTGAAAATCTCATTCTGGAAACAGCCCCCACACTGTGGCTAAGCCATGTCTCCGCAATATCCTTTCTTCCAGGAGTGCTAGTTCTGCAAGGTTCGCAGGAGAGCTTCTGTAAAGTTTGGAAGGTAGGAGACGAGATACTGGCAGAAGTAAAGCTGTGAGGACCGGGTGTGAGTCGTGCTTGGGTAGCTCAGTTGGTAGAGCACTTGCCTGCGAAAGGCAAAGGTCCCGAGTTCGACTCTCGGTCCGGCACACAGTTTTAATCTGCCAGGAGTTTTCAGCCTGACCCTCTTAAAAAAAACTTCCAATTAATACTGGAGGGGATTATTTGTAACCAGAAGAACAAGGACTCTTCAGAAAATTTGCACTCTTTCTTGCCTATTAGCAAATAACTTGCTGTTTTGTGTGACGTAAAATTAAATGTAGGACACACAAAACCAGTAAAGACAAGAGACAACAGGGTGTAAACGCGGACAAGGAAAAAAATTCCTGGGTTTTTCCCGGTTAAAAATACACTTTGTCCCAGGTAAAAACACACTTTTTCTGTGTTAAGTCACAGCGTATTTTCCCTCAGGACTGCAAAACTTATCAATCCTTTGAATGGGTACAGTTTTATACACGGGCAGACTTTATTGGCAATTTAGAAAACGAAACTCAGGGAAAACGACACGTTTTGGAAATATCTTTGATGTGCAGCAACATGTACGTTGCATATTTTCACATCACGAAAGTATACATTGGAATTCCATCAATTCCATCACGTTACTTTCCGAATCATTGAAATCTAGATTGTGATGCGCTTTTCTAACCCAGTCATAGCTCATTTCACATTATCTCGCCAGCCGATGAGAGCGGATATTCAAAGCATAGGACACATGATGTAGTCAGCCAACAGTAACATCACTGTTAAGTAGCACGAACACACAAACAGGATAAGTTGATAGTTTAACCCTAGGAAGCATGGTGCCAAAAACAAACACGAATGCATATCCAGGGCCTCCAAGGCCCTGCCCTAATTTAAAATTTTCTTATTTTCATATAATCATTTTTTGGAGTTAAGTTTATTTCTGTCAAATTTATTGTCACATTGAAAGATTCCTAAGATACAGTAACAGGATCTGGTGGGCCTGATTAACATTTTATTAATTTTTTTAAAGAACTGTAAGAGTGAATTTTGATTACTTACATCCATTTACATACAACATATACAAATAATTTTATTAATTGACTTGTAAGTTGCAGTTTACATTTTATAACATTTATTTCAACCAATTTCTTCAATTAAAGCATACTCATTATTCACAATATTATGTATATAGGCAATATTTTGACAACCAGTTATTATTCATTGTTCACACAAAATTGCATTTTCCTTAAGTTTTCAACATGTGACAAACAAGAAGCACAAAGAACGCCACTATGTTCCTTACAAATGTTGGTTTTACACTTAATGCATGTCATAGCACTTTTCCTGTGTTTATTATATGGACAATAATTGCATCTTGTTCTTTTTCCTGAAACAGGTAGTTGTTTCGGCAATATGACATCTTTTTGAACACCACATCTTTGCATGGCATTAATGATTTTCTTTGGAAGATTAGGGATCTGAATACAAAGTTCCATTAGTGGTCTTACAATTTATTCTGCTAAATCACTTAGGAACAAATGCCTTGTATCACTTCTTCCACTATGGTATGTTAGATGCTGGGCAGAAAATAAAATTTCACTGTTCATTGCTGCAACGTCCATGATATTCATCCATAATGCAAATGGCCATCATCTTGTTTGTCTCTTGCAAGTGTAATAACGAATTTTCTGGTCCATTTGATCTACTCCGCCCTTCGTAGAGTTATAGAACTTTATTATGTCTGGTTTCTTTTTTGCATGAGTTTCACCAACGTTTCTGTTGTGATGCATTGTGCTAATGAGAACTACAGACTTTTTCTTTTTGGGAACTTAACTCACCATGTCACCTCTAAATGCAAACAAAGAGAAATGAATCGCTCTTGAGGCAGATGGTTTCATCTCATTAGGAATTTCTGGTTTATTTTGTTTGATTGTTCCCACCACTATAATTTGCTTCTGAAGCATCTCTTCTGCCAGCTGCACACTACTAAAGAAGTTGTCAACAGTAATATTTTTTGATGATCCTTCAATGCTTTTAGCAAGATATTTCACCATATTCAATCCAAGATTTTTCTGATTAGGTTCATGGGGGCTTCCTTCCCGTGTAAACAATTCCGTCTACAGCATACGCAGATATAAATCACATAACCAAAATATTTTTATGCCATACTTGGCTGGTTTAGAGGGCATATACTGGGTCAAGCTGCATGTTCCACGGAATGGGACTAGCTATTCGTTAACTGTGATCGAATCATTGGGAATCATTCTATTTCTACACTTGTCAAGCAATAGTTCCCATACACAGCGGACAGCGGCAAACTTGTCATCTGCAGATCGAGCTTCACGGGTACGCCTGTCATCAAATCTAATCATTCTCCTTATATCTTCGAGTCTATTTACTGACATGGTGGCCTTTTATGTAGGATTTGCCTTTTTATCCAAGAATAATTCTCTAATAGGGACATCCCAACTCTTCTCAACACCAGAAAACAGTAAAAGACCAAGAAAACCCTCCATTTCAGCAAGCGAAATGTTTTTCCACGTTTTACCACGTAAAGCAGCCACTCTTCTGCCTTCAATATTTGTGCAGTTGATGATTTCCTCTAGTATTTCCTTGGAGATTAAATAGTCCCAGGCATCCTTAGATTTACGATATTATGGACAGGTGTACGAAAAGTTAAAGGAGGATCTACTTTCCAAATCGTTCCATTCCAGCTAATGTATGTGTGGTCTTCTATACTTTTTTGTGATGGTTCTTCATTTTCAGACTCTGATGAAGTAATATTATCGGAAGGACTGTCATCTGCGTCAATATTCACATCTGCAGGTTCATTGGCTGATTCTTCACTACTTGCATCTTCAAAAAATTTCCTTCCTCGCAAGAATCATCTTCAAACCACTGAGCCACAACACTTTCAAAATTAGCTGCATTTGCACTTACTGACTCTCTTGCTTTGCGTGTCGAAGCCATAGCAAAAGGCGTCTCTCTCTAACAGCAGCTTGTGCAGCACTAAATGAGTCATACTCTTAACAATATGGGCCTTGCAGCAACAAACAAACTACAGTAACAATGAGGCTGACAAGAGCAGCACAGGATAACAATACTATGCAATAATGAAACATTTGATAGCAAAAAGATCAATAATACATCGACACTGTCAATATGTGAAAGTAGTGTGCATTATTTTTTAGTTATGCTATTACTACTACAGCTACTGCTGCTGTTGGCGCTCCTGTTGCTGGAAATACCACTACAGTTATTATTGAACTAATAACTGTTCCCAAACAAATTTTGAAGACAATATAGGCTAAAGAACATTTATAAATGTGTGAGGGCTTCTGAAGCCATGCTTATGTATTCACAGTATATGGGTAAACATATTGAATTATACTAAAAACTTAAAAAGGTATCTCATTCAGACTTGATAGGAGGAATGTCACAGTGTTAGTGGAGGGGGGGGGGGAAGACATACAAGGGCCTAGGAGGCCCTGTATATGCATCCTAGGGTTAAATTAATATACATAGTATTGCTACAAGAAAAGAAAAGCTTTCATTTACAATATTGGTCTCTCAGGTTAATAAGCTGTAAGAGAAGCTAAGCTTTCGCATATAATGTTGAGCTTTTTTGCGCATGTTACACTTTAAGATATATCACACAATGTGCCAGTAAAATTTTTAATAATGACATCAATGTCTGGTCTTCAGGGTTCGAAATTCTAAATGGCTCGGCATCAAAGAGATGATTTTTAAATGAGATTCAAACGCTCTGTGATTTAAGAAATTCATGGTACGTTCTTGCACTTAGTTCAACTTACGTAAAAGGATATTTACTTGGAAAGTAACACTTTTCAAGCCACCATTCGCAATATTTTCCCGTGACCTTTAGGAATAGGTTCTTTTCAGCAGTTGCCGGAGAGCGCAGGTAACAGGCGACACCGCACTTGCACAGCTACCCTGACGTAAGAATCCCGTATGTACGTACGTGTGAAACGTTGAAAGATCATACATTATGTCATAAAAGAAACAAGATATCAGAAGATACTCCAAGACTATTGGAATTTAGTGAACCATACTAAAACATGCACATTTAAAGGGCACATTTTTATCTCCAAATTCCCAATGAAGTAGACCTCAACCTGATTTTAAGCTTTTCTGTGTGGTTTTCGGGCTGTAACTTTTCTTTGAGCATCAGTACTATATTATATCATGTTTGGTTCTTTATTATGGCGTAACGCCATATGTGCCAGAAGATTTTGTGCACTTGAAATGCAGCGAACAGTTGAAACTAGCCAGTAGTGTGGAATTAAACATTTCGTTTGAAATACATTGACTGCCTCTGTGAAAAGGGTTTATGAAAGTTACATTTCTTTAGCAAACAGACAAAAATAACTTCATTGTTCTGGAAGGCGATTAATGCTTGACTGTCAGATAGGTGGAAATAAAACAAAATCGGAAACTAAAAACATATATTAGCCTTCAGTAATTATGTTGATGTATTTTAACTCACTTGATAGCTCCCGGCCACAGGTATCCATTTGGTTTTCATTTGACATGAGGGTAAAGAGCAAAATCACTAAATGTAAACATGGGTCACGTGGCGACTACCCACTATAACTCAGACTGCTCTGCGGATCAGCCCCAGATCTACGATATTTGCTAACCGGGTCAATACTAAAAAAATTGAATTTTCAAATATATGTTCATCTTGTACCGCATATCTTTCTGAAAAGTCTGAAACATAAAACATGTGTTTGAGGAAACATAAGACATGTTATTTGGTCTTAAGTGTGCCAACGTGCAGTGCCACGCCTTTTCATACAGCATTCTTCTATCGGATGTCACTGTATTTCACTCTGTGGAATTGAAACGTGTATTTTTGTAATGGATGCCATCAAACTATATTCAGGACAGTGGAAACTGAAATGTCGTGTGGTGCCTATCCTGCTCAGTCGGCCATTTGGACAGCCTGCCACCCCTTTTTTAAAAACAAAATAAAAAATCTCGCAGTTAATAGTGGATGGGATTATCTGTAATCGGAAGAAAAATAACTCTTCAGAAAATTTGCACTCTTTATTGCCTATTAGCCAATAACGTGCTGTTTTGTGTGACAAAAAATTAAATATAGGATACATAAAAAAAGGCAAGAGACAAGCAAGAAAGTACACATTTCCTTCAATCCTTAGCTCCTAGCATTCTTTTCTCTCCAATTTTGCTACAGCTTTACATGGTGTGCTTTCCTTTCTGTGAAAGAATCTATTACCTCATCAACGTTCGTCAAACGTTTTTCTACAATTAAAATCAAAATGTCGTTATCTAATTCTGAAAAAGCTGTTAATACAAATAAAATACCCCAAGACTGGTGTGGTTTCTCGATCTGTTTACGTCGATTTTGTCACTGCTAGATAAAACAAAATTGGCCTTTCTAATATTGCAGCAATTGTGTAACACACCAAATAAACGAGACTGTTTTGACACAAAGTCATTTCTATAAAACAACCAAATATAATTCACGAAGTACCAATATCAAATGCCTATTAGGCCTACTACAAGCAAAAAGCTTTATGTTAGGAAATAGTTTCACATTTCATTCATACGCACCAGTTTCTCAAGCACGAGATTGAACAGTAGTATTACGAAATTTTTATATAAAATTTGGAATCTTTTTATTCTTCCATAATTTGTGCGATGGCCCCGTTTCTTCTCCTTCCTCGTTCTAACAAACAATCTTGTGAAACTTCCTGGCAGATTAAAACTGTGTGCCCGACCGAGACTCGAACTCGGGACCTTTGCCTTTCGCGAGCAAGTACTCTACCATCTGAGCTACTGAAGCAAGACTCACAGCTTTACTTCTGCCAGTGCTAGTTCTGCAACGTTTGCAGGAGAGCTTCTGTAAAGTTTGGAAGGTAGGAGACGAGGTACTGGCAGAAGTAAAGCTGTGAGTACTGGGCTTGAGTCGTGCTTCGGTAGCTCAGATGGTAGAGTACTTGCCTGCAAAAGGCAAAGATACCGAGTTCGAGTCTCGGTCAGGCACACAGTTTTAATCTGCCAGGAAGTTTCATATCAGCACACACTCCGCTGCGGAATGAAAATCTCATTCTGGAAACAATCTTGTCATCACCAATTCTGTAGCTATTCCTGCCATTGTCAAAATTTGTTCACTGATTAACTTTACTAACCCTGCCAGAATCACAGGTTTAGTTATCCCACGATTACTTTCCAGTTAGGCATTATTACGTGTTCGTACGACACTTTTTCCGCGTTACTTCCAGAATAGAACTTAAGCTGCTGCTAGCCAGGGACTGTACAACTGGTCCTTACTAGTGTAGTGATCTGGCCAAAAATTTTCTGTCAAGATTTCATTTTCTTGGATACAGCGAGAAGATAATATGTAATCTTTCTCACCTGTTATTCCTGTCAGTCCTTTATTTCCAGTCTGGTAGTCTGAATCTATGGATGTCACTAGTAATTGTAACAATGCTGATCATTCGCAAACCCAATCAACCACATAAACAGCGATTGGCCTTCATCCATTCCGCTTTACTCCGCTCAGCTCTTACAGCCCCATCCCTTTTTGTCTGCGGAAAGTTTATTTCTAGATGCGACGAGGATTCTCCTGACAGGAACATCACGTACACTATGCACGCATTCAAAAATCAACTTACGATTCATTCAGAAATCAACTTAAAATGTGTTCAAAAATGTTCAAAAACCAACATGGAAGCGTTTCAAAATCATATGAATAATCGATAGGCAAATGTGCGCTAGATGCTAGGCACTTTTTGAAACAAGTTTTTTCCCCCTCAAGAATATGAATTTGGCGCCCCTTTTCCTGGTAGCATTTAGCCACTTGCAGCGACTACTTGCACAGCCAACAGCAACATTCCTGCAGCCAGAAGCGGGAGTACCTACTAGTCAAACACGACTCAACTGTGCATGCGCATGAGCCCGGTCATAACTGCTAAAACGAATCTAATGTAAACAGCTGTGACTTCACACTCATCGGAGGCAATTTGTTGTTATGAAGCATTGCATAGTCTTCCTAAAGCCTTTGACACATTTTGCTGTTGCCAGACGCTTGCATGAGCACTGTGTGTCATCGTATATGATGCATTTCCTTTGCAATTTAAGTTATTTTCACTTTTTTCCTCTCGTTTTTGTTTTATTGTTGAAGAATTATTCTGCAGTAGCAGGACACAATAATATCCTTTGTTAGAGTATCTGTTCTTACCAGTCAAAATTCCCAGGTTTTTCCCAGATCTCCTGGTTGTCCCGTGTCATATACACCTTGAGCATGTGAGGCACCCTTCCCCGACTGGCTCACTCTTCAGGAAAATATTGAAGAATGGAGGTCAAACCCTACAGAGGACCATCACATAAAGACCGTAACCTGTGGAACTCCTTTTAGTTGCCTCTTATGACCGGTAGGAATACCTCAGGCCTATTCTTACCCCCGGACCCGCAGCAAGGGACATGAATTCTTTACAGAAGAAGAACAGAAAAACTGTGTTTGTAGAAAGCTTTCGATCTAGTCGACTGGACTATAATCTTTGGAATTCTGAAGGTAGCAGGAGTAAAGTATGGGGAGCAATAGGTTATTTACGTTTTGTACATAAACCAGATAACAGTTAAGAGACTTGAGGGACCTGAAAGGGAAGCAGTGGTGTAGAAGGGAGTGAGACAAGGTTGTAGCCTACCCCCGATGTTCAATCGATACACTGAGCAAGCAGTAAGGGAAACTAAAGAAAAATTTGGAGTAGGAATTAAAGTTCAGGGAAAAGAAATAAGTTTTTTTTTTTTTTTTTTTTTTTTTTTTTTTTTTTTTGTAAGGCTTGCCAATGACATGTAATTCTGTCAGATACAACGAAAGACTTGGAAGAGCATTGGAATGGAATGGACAGTGTCTTGAAAGGGGGATATAAAATGAACATCAACATAAGGAAGACAAGGATAATGGAATGTCACCGAATTAATCCGATGGGCAGTAAAATAACTGATGGCCAAAGTAGAGATATAAAGCACAAACTGGCAATGGCACGAAAGCAATCCTGAAGAAGAAAAACTTGTTAACATTGAATACACACTCTGAAGTGCAAAGACCTCTTTTCTGAAAGAATCGTGTGGAGTGTAGCCCTGTACAAATGTGAAATGTGCACAACAAACAGTCCAGACAAGAAGAGAATAGAAGCTTCTGAAATATGTTGCTATAGAAGAATGCTGAAGATTAGATAGATAGATCAACATAACTAGTAAGGAGGTACTGATAGAATTGGGAAGGAAGGAAATTTGTGGCACAACTTGACTAAAAGAAGGATTATTTTGAGACAACAAAGGATCACCACTTTAATAAGTGTGTGTGTGTGTGTGTGCGCGCGTGCGTGCGTGTGTGTTTAGAGCAAGTGTTAGTGTTTAGAGCAAAAACTGCAGGGCAGGACAAAGAGATAAATACAGTAAGCACTCAGAAGGATGTAGGTTGCAGTAATTATTTGGAGATGAAGAGGTTTGCTAAAGGTAGAGTAGCACGGAGAGCTGCATTGGATCTGTCTTCAGACTGAAGAACCTCAACGAACCATGGTTCCATATAAGCACTTTCTGAAAGATCGATCCATAGTCTGACAACCTGTGCAAGCTTTGTACTGTCTGCTTAAAGGTCCAAGACTCTTTAAACTCTGACAGTTGTCAGAGGAGCTGAATAGCATCTTCATAAACTTCAACTTTATCAAAGATTTTTCTAATGTTAGCATGGACTACTTCAGAGTGCTCTGTTACGATTTCAACATATTTAGAATAAAGTAGTAGTAGTAAGAATGGGTTAGAGTTTTGAATAATTTAATCACAACTATTTAAACTGAACTATTTGTCAGTACAAGAAAAATTCACAAAAAACAATTTAACCTAATGGGTTGCATTTTTTTTAAAAATACATGGATTCTTCTCAACCCTAATTCTAGCACTGGTGGATCAAACCATTTTAAGTGGTCCAGTGCTGGTTGCTTGACCATGATGGAAAACATTGATATTCTCTTGGTAAATCACTCATGTTTGGTGGACTCAAAAATATTTTTAAGAAAATTTCATTGGTTACCACTTAGAAACAGTGGCCACTTTTGTTTCAGGCTGCAAGCTGGTTTTTTTTGCATTTACAAGTATCTGCGGTTTACTAAATTATTCAGTAATGGGTTGTCCCAGCCCTTTCAAATAAGAAGCATTTAGTTCAGCACACATTGAACAATAAATTAAATCCATGATCATCTAGCTGCTGAATGTAATCCTTAATATATTTTTAATGGCTCAAAGGTACTGCTCGCAAATTCAAACTTCAGTATAAATTTCAAACTGAGATTTAATGGGAATTAGCAAAAATAAATAATAATACCAATATGAGTCAAACATACATTTCTTTAATACCTGCAATATCAGGACTAACAGATAAAGTGTACGAGTTACATAATTTAAACATATCTACACTCCTGGAAATGGAAAAAAGAACACATTGACACCGGTGTGTCAGACCCACCATACTTGCTCCGGACACTGCGAGAGGGCTGTACAAGCAATGATCACACGCACGGCACAGCGGACACACCAGGAACCGCGGTGTTGGCCGTCGAATGGCGCTAGCTGCGCAGCATTTGTGCACCGCCGCCGTCAGTGTCAGCCAGTTTGCCGTGGCATACGGAGCTCCATCGCAGTCTTTGACACTGGTAGCATGCCGCGACAGCGTGGACGTGAACCGTATGTGCAGTTGACGGACTTTGAGCGAGGGCGTATAGTGGGCATGCGGGAGGCCGGGTGGACGTACAGCCGAATTGCTCAACACGTGGGGCGTGAGGTTTTCACAGTACATCGATGTTGTCGCCAGTGGTCGGCGGAAGTTGCACGTGCCCGTCGACCTGGGACCGGACCGCAGCGACGCACGGATGCACACCAAGACCGTAGGATCCTACGCAGTGCCGTAGGGGACCGCACCGCCAATTCCCAGCAAATTAGGGACACTGTTGCTCCCGGGGTATCGGCGAGGACCATTCGCAACCGTCTCCATGAAGCTGGGCTACGGTCCCGCACACCGTTAGGCCGTCTTCCGCTCACGCCCCAACATCGTGCAGCCCGCCTCCAGTGGTGTCGCGACAGGCGTGAATGGAGGGACGAATGGAGACGTGTCGTCTTCAGCGATGAGAGTCGCTTCTGCCTTGGTGCCAATGATGGTCGTATGCGTGTTTGGCGCCGTGCCGGTGAGCGCCACAATCAGGACTGCATACGACCGAGGCACACAGGGCCAACACCCGGCATCATGGTGTGGGGAGCGATCTCCTACACCGGCCGTACACCACTGGCGATCGTCGAGGGGACACTGAATAGTGCACAGTACATCCAAACCGTCATCGAACCCATCGTTCTACCATTCCTAGACCGGCAAGGGAACTTGCTGTTCCAACAGGACAATGCACGTCCGCATGTATCCCGTGCCACCCAACGTGCTCTAGAAGGTGTAAGTCAACTACTCTGGCCAGCAAGATCTCCGGATCTGTCCCCCATTGAGCATGTTTGGGACTGGATGAAGCGTCGTCTCACGCGGTCTGCACATCCAGCACGAACGCTGGTCCAACTGAGGCGCCAGGTGGAAATGGCATGGCAAGCCGTTCCACAGGACTACATCCAGCATCTCTACGATCGTCTCCATGGGAGAATAGCAGCCTGCATTGCTGTGAAAGGTGGATATACACTGTACTAGTGCCGACATTGTGCATGCTCTGTTGCCTGTGTCTATGTGCCTGTGGTTCTGTCAGTGTGATCATGTGATGTATCTGACCCCAGGAATGTATCAATAAAGTTTCCCCTTCCTGGGACAATGAATTCACGGTGTTCTTATTTCAATTTCCAGGAGTGTATAATCTTTTTTTTTAATGAACCATCTAATTACATTAACTTGTTTCACCTTATTTGTTTTTGTTACATTATTCACTGAACAACAGAGAAATTTCTTCACTCAGTTTGGGCATTAGGTTAAAAGTTTTCCCAGTCACATCCTGAATTCCTGAGGAGACAGCTTCTTCAGTAAATTTTTAACAGGAATCAAGACTTGATCCTTTTAAACTTTTTAAAAGAAGGTCCTTGGTCCTGGTGGGTGGTAAAATGTAATACACAAATCTTGGCTTTGACAATCAATATTATTAACTTCAGCAATCCACCATAGTTAGTCATAAACAAAAGCCACTATGTCCATAGTTTGAAGTGTCAGTGGTACACATTTTCCACAATGATTAAGTTCACTATCAGGGGATATTTGTGGGAACTTACACTGGAGCAAGATGTGAGGCTTAAGTATAAGACAATGAAAAGATCATGTGCCTTTAATCTAATTAAGTGTTGAATCTTTCCTTCACGACACTGGCACAGAGTTTTTGTATTTGTCACATTTTACAGAACCATAGGTAATCCCTTTTACCTATTCTTTACAGAATTTAAAGATCTCTTGTGGTGTCAAGATGTGGTTCTCATTCGTCCACTGCAGACTGGCTTTTGCGACAGCTAACATTTTTGTATCCCTGACACCATCACATGCATTCTTCTCATGGCACGACGGAAAAAGTGCCACTCTGGATCAGTCCCAGGTCCACATCTAGAGGGGGGGCAAACCAAGGTATCTGCAACGAGCAGAAATTTCAGGGGGCACCAAATTCATATTCTTGAAGAAAAAACCTTCTTCCACAAAGCACGCTGCTCTATCAATTATTTATATGATTTTGAAACGCATCCCTTGCAGTTGTAGAACATTTCTGAACACATTCTAAGTCGATTTCTGAATGAATCATGAAGTTGATTTTCAAATGCGAGCATGTTTACATGCCGTCTCTGCTAGGGGAATCCCCATTGCATCTAGAAACAGAAACGTTCCCGCAGAGAAAAGGAGACGGGGCTGTAACAGCTGAGCCATATAATCCCAAACGAGTGAATGTTCGATCTATGGAGAAGAATGAAGATACAGAGACACCCACCACTTTGGCCTATTTGCTGCATTTTGGTGCCATGTCATTAAGAATGAGAAGAGTCCTCGGAAGATATGTATGGTATTAGGTGTGTGTTTCAACCGTCTGCAAAACTGAGGAACCTGTTGGGTTCGGTTAAGGATGATCTTGGCCTGAGGAAATGCAGTGTGTACAAGATTCCTTTTCAATGTGGGGCAGTATATATAGGCCAGACATGTCGCACAGTACAACAATGCCGCGATGAATATCAGCATCATACATGCCTTCGTCAACCGGAAAAGGCAGCAATTGCACAACACTTTCTTAATACAGGACATCGCATGATTTATGGAAATACGGACATTTTATCCCTGGCATCATCTTCCTGGGACTGTATCATTAAGGAAGCAATACATATCTGTACAGCCACTAATCTCATCAAAAGGGATGTGGCATTTCAACTGAGCACAGCCTGAAACCCTGCATTGGCTCTATTAAATCACGAAACAAAAATCAAGATTTTTTGATAACAGACCTGTCATAACATTGGTCTAGTACAGTCTTTAGTGAGTAATGTCTGGCCACACTGTTAGTTAACACAGCATACAGAGCACACTCAGAGAGCTGCTCTGCGATTTTCAGCAGAGAGCGTTTGAGTATGGTACCATCTATCTACAGATCATTGCGCATGCGTGATTTCCACACCTGCGCATTCTTCGTGCACATGTCCTAGGAAAGGTGCGTCGATGTGCAGATACCGTCAGTCATACTTAGCAACCAGCAAGGTTAAACCACCTGAAGATGTCAGATAGTTGCTCCATGGAAATATTGTGGAATTTGCACAACATGATCCGGAGGAATACCGCAGAAAGGAAAGCACACAGTGTCAACCTGTAGCACGATCATAGAGAAAAAAATGCTGGGACCTAAGAACTGAACTGTGTACTGTCCTACTTGTCTCTTGTTTTTAATGGTTTATGTTTCCTATATTTAATTTTATGTCGTATAAAAGAGAAAGTTGTAAGCTAATAGGCAATAAAGCATGCAAATTTTCTGAAGAGTTCTTATTCTCCTGGCCATAAATAATCCCACCCAGTATTAATCATGTGGCTTTTTTTTTATGGAGGTTGAACGTCAAACCAGCCGACTGGAAGGTCAGGCACCACAGGACATTTTAATTTCCTGAGGCTGCCATTACAAAATATACAAGTTCCACAGAGCGAAATACAGTGACATGCTACATAAGAATGCTGTATGAAGAGGTGTGGCACAGAACTCAAGACCAAATAACATGTCTTACATTTTCCCGAACATACATGTTTTATCTCAAATGTTGAAGGGAGGTGCCACTATCAAGTTTTTACCCCGGTTCGCAAACATCTTAGATCCAGGGCTGTCAAGTCCACGTCTTCTTTGTGAGAGGAGATCATAATAACTTTTTTGTCTTGTTTTTACATTGGCTTGCAGCACCACCAGAGATGTTGATCAGTTTGTTTATGGAAGAGCAATTCAGTTTTATGTAGTTAACTGCAGTTGAAAAATGTACAGTAGCATTGTGTTCACAGTAGTCACTTACAATATAATGCAACACAAATGGATGAACTGTGGCCTGTTTGTTTGCCCAGTGGTGTCCTTGTTCTTCATCTTTGAACAACAAAAGAATAGTTTACACAAGTCAGTAAGAACGAAGCATTCGTCAACTGCCAAGGTTTGCTTTTTCTTTCAGAAATTTACCAAGCTTTGGCAATAAAATGATGTGTTTTCAAGATTAGCTACCAACACTTCAAAAAACTTAGTTTTGTAATTGTTGCCATTACCATTCTATCTTGTGTCATCCATTGTTTGTGTTCTGTCAGGCATCAAATTGTCTTCTTCTGATTCTTCAAACATGTCAGGTAAGTTTGTTTGCTTGGACAATACTGAAATATTCTCATGATCACACAACTTTAACTGTAAACTGGAACTGCCAAAAGATCTTTGTAGTCAAGTCTTTATGACTGACCCCATCTATCATCCACTTGACATTCTGGTGATACAAACATTATGGATGCCGGGTGCCCCTTCAACAATGCGGCATTTCGGTCTCAATTCGTAAAATTTTGACCATATCATTTTATGTCAATATTTTCTTTTTTGAAGTCAGTGAAGCTTTCATTTAAATTACATTGTATTAACCTTCTTTGTCTCTGAACCTTAGTACCATTTTCTTTCACAGAAAAACAATCCTTTCTGCCAGGCATCAAATGGCTGTTATCATAATCTTCATAAAACTTTATAACCTTTTCGATCATGTTTGTTTCTATGATATTGTATTTTTCCTTTGTACTAGGGGTAATATTCCTTGCTCTTTTACATACCGCCTTTTTAGTTAGCGATGAATTTGTCAGAATGTTGGCTAACTTTTGCTAGACTTCCAGAATTTGGAATCTTAACTTTATCCTCTTTGTTTGAAATATGACATTTAGTTTTTAGCTTTTCTATCAAATCATCGTATTTGGTCAGGGAATTTTGAGAACTTCCATCCAGGTTACTGCATCTTTTCTTTTGAAATGAAACTTCCAAATTATTTTGGACAGTGGTTGCTACTTTCTCAAGTTTTGCATTCAATGCAAAAGGTCTTTTTTCTTCACTTAATATTCTAGTTTTACTAGCAAATGATACATCGAGGAGTTCACAAGCTAAATCCACTTTTTTATAGTTTCAAATGAGTCACTAAATTCTTTATCTGAACTATCACTCACTCTCTCTTTGTTAATAACAAATATTTTAGAACAACATGTTGGACACAATGACTTTCCTGGTATTATATTGATGTAAGGGCTTTTATTTTTAAAATAATGATCAAACATTTCTCTCAGACCTTTTGTTATAGGCTTTTTATGCTTCTTAAAAGGGTCCAAGCAAGACTGGACAAAACTTCAATGAAATTTCTTTAAGTATTTAATTTCATGGTACTTGCAACTTCAGCTCACCTCTGAGCCAACTCTTAAGTAAATCAACACTTTCTTCTTCACTGTAATCTTAAATTATTGTTAAACAGCACACTTCAGGGGCTCACTGTTAACTGAATACGAGTGAACAGTTGTTGGTGGAAAGGGGAAGACAACACACAGGCTTGGCAAACTGCCAGTTGGCTTGACTCAGGTCTTCGGCTGAAATTTCTTTAATTTTTCTGACATGTCGCCTGCACGAGTAGTGACATTGTCAAAGCTTCACTCTCAATTGCTGGTGGTGGACTAGGAGCATGCCCTGAACTAAACGCTTCTTATTTGAAAGGTATGGGGCATCCCATTAGTGGATAATTCAAAAAACCACAGATGCTTCTACATGCATAACGACCATTTGAGCCCAGAAACTGAAATGACCACTGTTTCTAAATGATATAAAATAAAAAATTTTAACAGTGTTTTTCAGCCCACTAAACATTAGAAAATTCACCCAGCAAATATCAATATTTTCTGAGATGGTCGAGCAACCAATTATTTCTTTCCTGAAGCATTTGGTATGGAATTACCCTGGCTGCATCAATGTTAGATATAGTGTAGTACTGCAGTGTTAGGACAGAGTGGACTCTGGATTCAGAATGGGATAAAGCGACTGCCTCTCATCTCTAATGTGTTGTTCCCAGGTGAGGTGTGTATCTAGGGTTACCCCTAAAGATACTTCGCAATGCAAGACTACGGGATAGGGCCTCCCATGCTCCCCAATGGCTGAAAAACTACTGGCACTCTTTCTCGGACGATTCTCCAGGCCTGGCTTTTTGCAGCAGCACTGCACTTCAGACCGCACTTTTCATCCGTTCATCATAAGAATAAACAAACACGATGACTGGTCAGAGGCCATAGCATGCATACACTGGTGTTGCTACGCTCGTGGAAGTAGGTCCTACTTATGTATTACATATATTATTACTGAGTTACGTTAAATGAAACGTTAAGGTATTCAAATGTACTAACAACCATCAACGTTTTTCTTAATCACGCATTAGCTATGTAGTTTTTATTTAAAAAATTGTGTAGTCACAGCCTCTCCAGCGTTGTGCTCTGATTGTCGTGATGTTGATTCGCAGTATGAAAATGGTTGAAGCTGCTTTCTGTTCCATAGTGAAATTGCCGAGAAATAGGCTATTCTTTATGTATCTCACAAATTTATGGAGGTAATGGCTTTAACGTTTTCCCAACAGTTTTTATACTGCAGTTGATAAACTCTCCTGCACTGAATGTATAGCGCACTCCGTAGCGTAATAGAATGTGAAATCATTGTGGTTACATGTGCATTGGTTCAAATCCCCACACTATCTTTTTTTTTCCTCTCTCCTCGCTCAATTTGAAATACCTATATCTTGTAATTATAAAACTCATCATCATTTTTTATGAATAATGCATGTCATCTTGTTTCTAATTACATACTGGACATGAAACTCCTGTTTCCATTTCAAATACAAATTCTTAATTATCGATGATTTATGAACGACTTAAAATATGTTTAAATTAAGAAAACATAACAATTTAATTTTTAACGCAAAAATGAAAAACCAAATTCTCTTTATTTGACCATGTCCATCATTTCATAACACAGAGACAGATAAGTATCACAGAAACAAGAAAAACAATCTTTTTCACAGCATCGAGCACATTATACAAATGCTGCATTTTTACATTTGCTACTGTACCATTACAATATGAACCGAACAGATCTGATCTGGAGCCAAGCTGTGCGATTTGGCCCGGTAAGTAACAAGACTGTTAAGCTGCCAGACGCACCGGAACTAACGCACGCAGCTTTTTCACACTACGTGGATTCTGTTGTTGATATGTTCGTTATCAACGTAGAAGGTGACACTTTCAGAACCGAAATGTATTTTCGGATTCGGATAAGGAAGGAGCTAAGAGATTACCAGACGACTGACTGTAAGTAATACCTTCAGTGGCTTCAGTATTTAACTATATGGAGAAATCCTTCGATACTCTCTTATGTTACACACAGACCATGCAGAAAAATTACCTTGCCGTTATATCAGGAATTTTCATCATTCTTGTTTTTAATTACAATAGTATGTTAGTTAAAAACAATAATGTGTTGCAGTTTTCATCTGAGGAGTGTATTGTGGGAGATTTGCAGTGTATTATTTCATTCTGCTCAAAAATTAAATGACATTCGAAGCTCCTCTGCTCATCTCTTTTTACTTGTGAACTGCAGCTGTCCACGTCACTGCTGGCTAGCTGTATGACCAGTGCTGTGCAAGTTAAATGCGCCGTTAAAGCTGGTGTCCCATATAATCGCTAAGTCGATGTGCGCGTAACGCACAGCACAGTACTCTAGACAGTTTGGCTGCAGTCCAATATGAAACGGAAATCCAATGAGGTTCAGAAAACGCCGAAGAATATATAGTGCAATGTTTACATCAGGTTTATCCTTATGGTGAACGGATTATAGTAGTCGTAACTCCCAGCATACCACTTGCCATTTGGAGACAGTGGCACATGATATAAACTTTGATCTGCACACAACACTAATGCAACTTTTTTGACTTTTGACTTGTCCGATTATTAGAGAGACTACAGAAAGGGGCCAAGAACGAACCCTTGCAGTACTCTCACTTGTATTGGCCTAGCTGTGGATATGTTATCTGGACACTGAAGGTTCTGTTCCTGGGGCGGGCCATGATAAGCCTGACACGTGGCATTCGTAACCCCAAGACAAAGAGTTTCTAGAGGTGTCCCTCATGCCACATGCAGCCCATGGCCATGGAGACCCCAGGAAGTACTGTCCCTGCGTAGTCCCAATGCTTAAAGACAGCACAGAGGTGATGGAATGAAGTTTACACACAGTAAGCAACTATAAGACTTACAACCTAAGCACACTTTCAAATTATCAAATATGACTAGCTGCAGGGAATTTCTGAATCTAATACTGCAAGAACAGCAAATTGATAACGACACTCCTAGAAAGATGAACAGGCCAGTAAGCTGCTCCTACTGTTCTAAAACATGATGCCAGTGACATCTGTTTACCATGTGAGCCTGGCTATAAGATCACCAAACGTTTCTTCCAGGCAGGCAGTCTACTATTTCAATGTGTGAAAGCTTACAGTTTAATGACCCATTGACATGACTACTAAGAGAATGAAAACAAGTTTCGATGCTCATGGAGACCGGGGGAGGGGGGTAAGAAATCGCCTATGTCCTTTTCAAAGGAACCACCCCAACATGTACCTAAAGAGTTTAAGGTAAATAAGAATCTGGATAGCCAGAGGGCATCTGAACTGCTGTTCTACACAATCCAAGTCCAGTCATGCCACTTGGTTTCTTGTGTCAACATGGCACAACCTATCAGACTGCAACAGTGCCTGTAAACATCAGTAAAATATTACCGCCAAGTCTTGTTGTACACAGCAACAATGTCACAACACTTCACAAGGCAACTTTGACATTGGTGACTTGACGAGCTTGTGCTTTACGCAACTGAAAATTTTACTTCTTCATACATTGATCTTTCATATAATAAATAAAGGTAAAATTAAAAATAATCTAGTTACTCAGAGGCTTATTGGCAGAATGCACTGAATACGAAGGCTGAAAAGTTGTATTAAAGCACGATGTACTCTCCTGTTACTTACTACACAATGCTCTACAATGTAAATTTGAATATCTTATGTTCGAAAATCAAATTTTATAGCCAGCATCTGTAACACTAACTTCTATTCTTGTATATGTTTGAACTGAATCAGCAGTATCAAAATCTGGTTTCAAACAACAGTTTGAATGACAATCAAAGAAGAGCTTAAATCAACACTTGTACAGATATGAAAGACAACGCAAAATTAATTTGTGGAGTTTGAACAAAATAAATAGCCAGAACAGACAAACTGAATGAACATTGACTGTCCCAAAGGGGTCAAATAAACACCTACAATGAAAGAAACACAATAGCAACAAAACATACACACATACGGAACTTGAAGTCACACAGATACACACGAATTACAGCTCTGGGACTCACTTTCAAAATACAGCTGTCTAAATCAAACGATGTATTTAGGCAAAAATATAACTTGGGAGTTGGGCGGGGGAATATGACAGAGACATTTAAAATAAGATTTAGGGCAAATGGATTGTGCACAAGGTTCAAATGGCTCTGAGCACTATGGGACTTAACATCTGTGGTCATCAGTCCCCTAAAACTTAGAACTACTTAAACCTAACTAACATAAGGACATCACACACATAAGGACATCACACACATAAGGACATCACACACATAAGGACATCACACACATAAGGACATCACACACATAAGGACATCACACACATAAGGACATCACACACATAAGGACATCACACACATAAGGACATCACACACATAAGGACATCACACACATAAGGACATCACACACATAAGGACATCACACACATAAGGACATCACACACATAAGGACATCACACACATAAGGACATCACACACATAAGGACATCACACACATAAGGACATCACACACATAAGGACATCACACACATAAGGACATCACACACATAAGGACATCACACACATAAGGACATCACACACATAAGGACATCACACACATAAGGACATCACACACATAAGGACATCACACACATAAGGACATCACACACATAAGGACATCACACACATAAGGACATCACACACATAAGGACATCACACACATAAGGACATCACACACATAAGGACATCACACACATAAGGACATCACACACATAAGGACATCACACACATAAGGACATCACACACATAAGGACATCACACACATAAGGACATCACACACATAAGGACATCACACACATAAGGACATCACACACATAAGGACATCACACACATAAGGACATCACACACATAAGGACATCACACACATAAGGACATCACACACATAAGGACATCACACACATAAGGACATCACACACATAAGGACATCACACACATAAGGACATCACACACATAAGGACATCACACACATAAGGACATCACACACATAAGGACATCACACACATAAGGACATCACACACATAAGGACATCACACACATAAGGACATCACACACATAAGGACATCACACACATAAGGACATCACACACATAAGGACATCACACACATAAGGACATCACACACATAAGGACATCACACACATAAGGACATCACACACATAAGGACATCACACACATAAGGACATCACACACATAAGGACATCACACACATAAGGACATCACACACATAAGGACATCACACACATAAGGACATCACACACATAAGGACATCACACACATAAGGACATCACACACATAAGGACATCACACACATAAGGACATCACACACATAAGGACATCACACACATAAGGACATCACACACATAAGGACATCACACACATAAGGACATCACACACATAAGGACATCACACACATAAGGACATCACACACATAAGGACATCACACACATAAGGACATCACACACATAAGGACATCACACACATAAGGACATCACACACATAAGGACATCACACACATAAGGACATCACACACATAAGGACATCACACACATAAGGACATCACACACATAAGGACATCACACACATAAGGACATCACACACATAAGGACATCACACACATAAGGACATCACACACATAAGGACATCACACACATAAGGACATCACACACATAAGGACATCACACACATAAGGACATCACACACATAAGGACATCACACACATAAGGACATCACACACATAAGGACATCACACACATCCATGCCCGAGGCAGAATTCGAACCTGCGACCGTAGCAGTCCCGCGGTTCCGGACTGAACGCCTGAACCGCTTGACCACGCCCAAGGTTCAGAAAAAAAGTGTAAAAAGATTAGGTAGAAGGAGAAGATTATTGCACACAATCTCAAAGCAGTAAAATTCCCATAAACTGAAGTTTCATCAGTCAAAACTTAAAATACAAAATAATGTTGCTATCTTATTGGTACTAAGAGTAGTTTTCTAAAATTTCAAATCTACTGACCAAATTAATATATTATTTTAATTATGCAGAAATCTAGAAAGCAGATTCTAAGAAAATTTAGAACCTTCTGATCTGAAGTTGTGGTTCTTCAATAACAACACGAGAATGAGCACACAAACTATTAGAGCATAAACTCATAACTATATTTTAATATTCCAATTACATATTTAGTCCAAATTCTTAAAAAAAAAAAAAAAAGAAATCACAAAAAATTAAAACATTCTGGCCACGATGTATGGATGTTAGGTGAGGATCTAACCTCCCAGTTAGAAGAGGAGGTAGGAACTCTCAAATATTCAGTTATACAGGTTTGGTTTATATATAAACTTGCACATTAAGACGTGACACCGTGAAAACTATAACACACTTACCACAAGACAAAAATTTTCATTATGTACGATCCCAAGCAAAGCAAATGCCACAGGTTCATTAAAAATGAAACCACAACAAAAAACTGAACACAATAAAACAATTGCTATAGGATGGAAATAAAAAGAAACTTAAGAAATAATTATAAACCTTAACCGAAACACCAATCCCGGCCTTTACTCCAAGGAAACAATAAAAACTTTATATCAGGATGGTAACATGGGAATTGCAATACAAAGTTCCCTGGAAACCACACTGATACGGAACAAACGGCTTCCAATTCAAGAACCCAGTATTACTCTGCATGCAACCATCCTCTCAAGAGTTCGCAGAGTACATTGATGAAGCTAATCAGTCAATAGCTGTTGATAAATGTTGGATTTTTGTCTGGCTCAAGGACTGGGATGATGATACATCTCCCCACGCTGAAGACAGAGTCCTGCAAGCCAAAACTAGTTGAAGACAAGGAGTACACGCAGCCTTTCAGAAAAAATTCAAAATATAATTTGGCTTGGTAATGGGAGGAACAGAAGAAGTTGTCTTCCACTATTTCTGCCTTAGAAAGATAGATAGGTAAGAAGAGGACACCAATGCTGTTGCAAAGTGGGTCACATGGTGTTAAGCAAGAACCAATGCACCTGCACAATCACCACCCTGAAGGGCAACACATGAAACAGTTGTTGAATTTTGGCAGCCCAGAGGACTACAGATTTTGAGACAAAGCAGCATACCCTATGGAGGAGATGCAGTGCTTCCAACATTCCTTCTTACAATGCGTAACTAGATAGCAAGCCTTAGTGCAGTGAGTTTGTAAAGTGAGGAGGGCAGCCAGTTATGGACGCCACTTCAGACAGAGGACCCTATAATTATCCAAAATTGCTGCTGCTACATCTTTGGCCAACCATGGGTGTGGCCGGCAGCAGAGTATGCCTGCAGAAAGAGGAATAGCTGCTCTCGTGCCACAGTCATTGCATCGTTGACATCTCCCACAACCTTGTTGATGTGATCTGACATAGGGGACAAGGGTGACAGCAGAGGCATAAAACTAACAGTTGGCTCTTTGAAGAGCTCATTACAGTACCTGGTTCACCAGATGGTAACAAGGAAGTGACAGGATAACAGGGAAGTGTGCTGTTTTAGGGCACAAAAACAACTGGGGTCATACACACCCAAGTCAAAACAAGGTAACACAAAGACAGAGAGAAGATAAAAAGCGACTATACATCGGTCCCAAGTGACATAGGAGAAGACAGCTAAAAACAGGGACATGGAGAAAGAGCTAAAAGACACCATACAGAAAAGGAAGTCCAAAACTAGACATCAAATTGTCTCTGCCATACTGCTTCGGCAAATAAAACGCGGTTGACAGCCCACGTCTCATTTGCTAAAACGACCAATAAATCAGACGGCAAACCCAAGCAGGAACATAAATGGTTAAGAAATGGGCATTCCATCAGGAAGTGGCGAACAATTAAAACTTGGGCACAATGTGTACAAAGTGGTGGGGTAGCGCCACTTTGCAAATGACAATTGCTAAAAAGGCAGTCCCCATTATGTAGCCTAGTTAAAATGAATTCCTTTGAAGTGAGGACCATTGGAGATGCCAAAGGGACATCACCTCCTGACAGACAGCAACACAGAGGTCACTGGAGGGAATACATGGACTCTCAGGTTGAGGTACAAGAGCTGCAGCCTTGGCAGCAGCCTCGTTTCCTGGCAGACCGGCATGACCAGGAACCCACAGAAACATCACACTGGCTCCACCAAGAGTGAGCAAGTGACAGTTTTCCTGGACCCGTTGCACTAAGGGATGGGCAGCTTCAGCATACAGACTCTCAACTGGGCTAGTGTAAAAGGCTACACCCCAGGGTCACCTGCTGGCACCAGCTAAGTACCTGCAGGATCGACATCCATTGTGTCTCAGAGCCCAGTGAAATCTAGGTCCTCAGCAGATGCCAGAATCTCCACATCCTCAGACACAGAGCTTGTAGGTAGTGATGGTGTGACACTGCAGTGCCTTGGTACTTGGGGGTCTTATTGTGTTTAGGTTTCTCCCACTGCTCATTAGGTCTGTCCGGCTGGGAAAGCTTCACTGATACAGTCTCAGGGACTGAGGAGGACCGTGAGCCCTACAACCAGCTACCTATGGTTGCTTCAGCCACTGGTAGGAACCTGGGAAGGGAGTGACCCAAGAGATCCCTCCTTCCTGGCAAGAGGAGCGAAAAAGACGTTACGCTTCTCCGGCTGAGAAGTGTGGACTTAAGTCCCCAATGATTGGGGGGGGAGGGGTGCTGCTGCTCCTGAAGCAGGTTGTGCAGGAGCAACAGGGAAGGAAGTGCCCCCACCATCAAAGGGACAGGTGGAGTCTAACGGTTCTGAGAGCCAACTGTACATGGCGGAACGGGAGATGGTAGAACCATTGTTGTAGCGGCAGCGCAGAATGACATCATATGCACAGGATGTAGCCTCTCATATTTTTTCTTAGCCTCAGTGTATGTCAGTTGGGCCAGGGTCTTGTATTCCATTATTTTTGTTTCTTTTGGGAGAATTCTGCAGTATGGCCAGCAAGGCGAATGGTGCTCTCCGCAGTTGACACAGATGGGAGGCGGGACACAGGGAGTATTGGGATGTGAAGAACGCCATAAACTAGACACGTGACACTGAAAGTACAGAGGGAAGACATATGGGCGAACTTCCAGCACTTAAAAGCGCTCATCAGGGTGAGGGATATAGAGCTTTACATCACAGCGGCAGACCATCACCTTGACCTTCTCGGACAACGTATCACCCTTGAAGGCCAAAATGAAGGCACCAGTGGCAACCTGATTATCCCTCTACGACAGGTGGACATGCTGGACAAAATGTACACCTCGCCACTCTAAATTGGCGTGCAGCTCATCGTCAGACTGCAAAAGAAGGTCCCTGTGAAATATGATACCCTAGACCATATTTAAGTTCTTATGGGGTGTGATGGTAACAGAAACATCTCCCAGCTTGTCACAAGTGAGTAGTGCCCATGGCTGGGCAGAGGATGCTGTTTTGATCAAGACCGACCCTAACAGCATTTTGGACAGACCCACCCCCTCCCTAAACTTGTCCTCTAAATGCTCCACAAAAAAAACTGAGGTTTCACTGACAAGACAGATTCCCCATCAGCTTTTGTACATGCAAGGTACTGAGGTGAATAAGCTTCACTGCCATCCTTAGCCTGGTGTTCCTCCCATAGTGTGACCAGGGGTGGGAAAGATTTGGGGTCGTATTTCTTGGCATTGAAGTTAGACCTTGACCACATGGTGACTACGTTTCATAGCGTGTCATCTGCCCCGATACCACCCACTCTAACCAAGGGCACTCCCCACAGGCGCCACCCAGCCGCACCAAAGGCCACCTGGTAGGATGACAATTGCCGGGAGTCCCGATGCTTGATGGTGCAGGCATCAGCAGAGCAATCCCTGTGTGGTCAGGGGGCTACAACCAACAGGGTACATGGCAGCCACACCACAATGGACTAGCCACCGTGCTGCATATCATGTGCAAACGAGCTAAGAGTCCATTATCGGTGATAGCGCAGAAAGCAATACTGCACAGAGGACGGAGGAAAATGCACCTAGGAGGGCGACCTCGCCCAACAGCTGGAGAATGAGCTTAAGTGCAGATCCAGGTAGAAGGATGCAAGAGGTCTCAGCGCATGATGAACACTTTGCACCATCTTGAAAGACATCAATTTTACACCAGTGACTGTTGAACTTTTTATTTCCACTATTGCAATTTCGACCTTAGACCATTATCAAATGCAGATGTTTCAGATTTAAGCCATGTCTACTTTATACAAGCTGACACATTTATATGTCATTGTCATTTGCTGTTTACATTTGTAACGCTACTAAGCAACTTTTGCACTAAACCACAGCAGCGAACTCAAAAGTTACTAGTGATGGTGGAAAGAACACATGTATATACAGACTGTGCTGTTTTACGATATATGGACATATGTGCTCGCACCACTTAGCGATGTTATGAACGTATGTAACAGCAAATGACAACGACATATAAATGTATCAGCTTGTATAAAGTAGACATGGCTTGCCAAAACATCTGCTCCTGATAATGGTAAAGGCCGAAATTGCAATAGTGGAAATAAAAAGTTTAACAGCCACTGGCGTAAACATGATGTCTTTCAAGAAATTTCACGACTGTGAATCCCAGTTATGAAAAGTTTTTTGCACCATGTAAGGTGCCCTTCCTCAATTGGCTTGCTGTTCAGGAAAATTTTGAAAAATGGAGTTCAAAACCTACATGGGACCATCACAAAAGCCGAAACATGTGAGACTCCTTTTAGTTGCCTCTTACGACAGGCAGCAATACCCCGAGCCTATTCTAACCCCCAGACACGCAGGGGGAAGGGCAGAGGCAAACCAAGAAGTACAACTGAGGACGCACAGGACACTGAGGAACCGCGTACAGTGGGCTGCCATGTAAGGCACATGTGGAAGGACCAAGAGTGTTTCCTATCGAGCATAAGCCCCAGGAATTTCATAGTGTCAATGAACGGAAGGGCAACAGGCCCAAGATGGAGAGATGGTGGTATAAACCAACTGCGTTGCCACAAATTCATACAGACGGTTTTATCAACGGAAAAGCGAAAGCCACTGTCTATGCTCAAGGAGTAAAGAAGCTCAAGACATCGCTGAAGACACCACTCAGCAAGACAGGTCTTTGGAGAACTGCAAAAGATGGCAAAATCGTCAACAAAAAGGGAGCCAGAGATGCCCGGCGGGAGACAGGTCATTGAAAGGCTAATGGCAATAGCAAAGAGGACATCACTCAGGACGGAACCCTGAGGCACAACGTTTTCCTGGGTAAAGGTGTCTGACAAGACAGAACCCACGCTCATCTTGAAAACTCTTACATTTAAAATTTGAAGGACAGGCGGCCATAGAAGCCTCATGTGTAAAGAGTACAGAGGATACCAGTTCTCCAGCTGGTGTCGGAGGCCTTCTCCAAATTGAAAAACACAACCACAGTCTGGGATTTCCGCAGAAAACCATTCATGACGTGGGTGGACAAAGTAATGAGATGGTCAACTACAGAATGCCGCGCTCAAAATCCACACTGTGCATTCATCAGTAAACTGCAAAACTCGAGCCACCATACCAGCTGGGCATGAATCATACATTCCAAGACCTTGCAAACACAGCTGGTAAGAAAGGTGGGGCAGTAGCTAGAAGGAAGGTTTTTGACCTTATCGGGCTTATGTACGGGTATGACAGTGGCTTCAAGCCAGTGGCCGGGAAATATGGCCTCTGCCCAGATGCGGTTGTACGTTTTACGCAGAAAGTGCTCGCCCACAGGAGAAAGGTGCTGGAACATCTGAATATGGATGGTGTCTGGCACTGGGCCAGAAGATCGGGATGGACTGAGAGCATGATCTAGCTCCCTCATAGTAAAGGCGGCATTGTAGTACTCATGATTCAGAGAACAAGGGTTTTGCCCGAGCCTCCTCCGCTTGTTTCCGATGGAGGACGGCAGGGCGATAGTCAGAAGACCTTGAAACTTCCACAAAATGGTGGCCCAAGGTGTTTGAGATAGCAGTAACATCCTTGATAACATCGTCTGCTACTGTCAGACCGGAAATTGATTGGGGAATGGATCTTGGTCCCAGAGAGCAGTAAGTGGTTGGCCCACATGACACAGGAAGGGATGGAACTGTTAAAAGTACTAGTGAATGAAATACAGCTAGTTCTTTTGCTATCCCGAAGGACACAGCGACAATTTACACGCATCTGTTAATAATGAATGGAGTACGCCATTGTAAGATGACGGTTGAAAACACGGAGAGCACATCTCCCTGTGCGAATGGCATTGCGGCATGCCTCAGTCCATGAAGTGACTAGGTCATGACGTGGTAAAGGGGAAGTGATAGGAATGGAACGTTCTACAGATGTAAGGATAATGTTTCTGAGATATTCCACCTGGTCATCTCAACTGGGGAAATCTTGTTCTTCGAAGGTCGCCAGGGAGGAGTAAAGCTGCCAGTCAGCCTTAGTAAGATACCATCTGGGCATGGACGCGGATGGGGTAGGAGTCAGCTACTGATAGCACACGGGAAATGGACACTCTAGTAGGTGTCAGAACGAACATACCACTCGAGACGATGGGCATGCTGGGCTGTGCAAAAGGATAGGTCCAAATGGGAATAGGTGTGCGAAGAGTCGGAAAGGAAAGTGGGTTTTCCAGTATTAAGGCAGAAGAGGTTAAGTTGGTTAAAAAGGTCAGCAAAGAGGGCACCTCTCTGACAGGTCCTGGGAGAACCCCAAAGTGGATGATGTGCATTGAAGTCACTGAGTAGCAAAAATGTGGGAGGTAGCTGCCCGATAAACTGAAGGAAGTTTGCCCTGGTGGCATCAAATGATGGAGGGATATAAATGGTACAGTGAGAAAAGTCAGGTGGGGGAAAGAAATGGTGAACTGCAACAGCTTAAAGATGGGTAGTCAAGAGAGATTTGCTGACTATGCATGTCATCCCGTACAAGGGACATGATGCCCCCTTGAGATGGAATGCCGACCTTAGGGGGAATGTCAAAGTGAATCAGTAAAAAATGTAAAAGCTCAAAGCAATCGTGAGGGTGCAATTTCATTTCTTGAAGGGGATGCTGTGATGCTAAAAGCAGCCATAAATTCTCTTTGTGGGACTGAAGGCCATGAACGTTCCATTGGAGGACCGTCATGATGAGGAAAAAATGTAGGGGTGTCAATTCGGCAGCTGCCGAGTGACAGCCAGTGTAGAGCTGCTACTACAGGGCACAGAAGCAGGAGCCTGCTCCATAGGGTCAACAGAAGCATCAGACTGCATGTGCGGTCGGTCTATGGAGTCCAACACTGAAAATCGGTTGGTCGTGCACACCGGCGATATGGAGGCCGGCCAGGCTAAGGTACCACGTGGCAACATCGTAGAAGAGGATCACTGAGTTGCCGAAAGAGATAGTTTGCCTTTGGTGGACTTCTTCGAGCCTTTCCGGTTAGCAGAGGAGGACTCTGGTGTTGTTTGGCTGGAGGGACACAGGAAGTCTACACGAGAGTACTACTCCTGTCCTTTCCGGCCTACTGGTTGTGTAGCTGGTGGTTTCACCCCTAGAGGCGAGAGTTTGACAGTGTGTTGCACAGCTGGAAGGGGGACTGCGATGGTACCATGACTCTGGGCAATTTCACAACCTCAGAGCTGAATTTGTGTTTGCATCTCTGTGTGGCCATGTCCTTCATGGAGCGAGGGGTAACAAGACTGTAAAACTGTGAGGGACGGGAAAAACCCACCGTGGTACAACAACAAAGTTAGGAAACTACTGCGAAAGCAAAGAGAGCTCCACTCCAAGTTTAAACGCAGCCAAAACCTCTCAGACAAACTGAAGCTAAACGATGTCAAAGTTAGCGTAAGGAGGGCTATGCGTGAAGCGTTCAGTGAATTCGAAAGTATAATTCTATGTACCGACTTGACAGAAAATCCTAGGAAGTTCTGGTCTTACGTTAAATCAGTAAGTGGCTCGAAACAGCATATCCAGACACTACGGGATGATGATGGCATTGAAACAGAGGATGACACGCGTAAAGCTGAAATACTAAACACCTTTTTCCAAAGCTGTTTCACAGAGGAAGACCGCACTGCAGTTCCTTCTCTAAATCCTCGCACAAACGAAAAAATGGCTGACATCGAAATAAGTGTCCAAGGAATAGAAAAGCAACTGGAATCACTCAATAGAGGAAAGTCCACTGGACCTGACGGGATACCAATTCGATTCTACACAGAGTACGCGAAAGAACTTGCCCCCCTTCTAACAGCCGTGTACCGCAAGTCTCTAGAGGAACGGAGGGTTCCAAATGATTGGAAAAGAGCACAGGTAGTCCCAGTCTTCAAGAAGGGTCGTCGAGCAGATGCGCAAAACTATAGACCTATATCTCTTACGTCGATCTCTTGTAGAATTTTAGAACATGTTTTTTGCTCGCGTATCATGTCATTTCTGGAAACCCAGAATCTACTATGTAGGAATCAACATGGATTCCGGAAACAGCGATCGTGTGAGACCCAACTCGCCTTATTTGTTCATGAGACCCAGAAAATATTAGATACAGGCTCCCACGTAGATGCTATTTTTCTTGACTTCCGGAAGGCGTTCGATACAGTTCCGCACTGTCGCCTGATAAAGTAAGAGCCTACGGAATATCAGACCAGCTGTGTGGCTGGATTGAAGAGTTTTTAGCAAACAGAACACAGCATGTTGTTATCAATGGAGAGACGTCTACAGACGTTAAAGTAACCTCTGGCGTGCCACAGGGGAGTGTTATGGGACCATTGCTTTTCACAATATATATAAATGACTTAGTAGATAGTGTCGGAAGTTCCATGCGGCTTTTCGCGGATGATGCTGTAGTATACAGAGAAGTTGCTGCATTAGAAAATTGTAGCGAAATACAGGAAGATCTGCAGCGGATAGGCACTTGGTGCAGGGAGTGGCAACTGACCCTTAACATAGACAAATGTAATGTATTGCGAATACATAGAAAGAAGGATCCTTTATTGTATGATTATATGATAGCGGAACAAACACTGGTAGCAGTTACTTCTGTAAAATATCTGGGAGTATGCGTACGGAACGATTTGAAGTGGAATGATCATATAAAACTAATTGTTGGTAAGGCGGGTACCAGGTTGAGATTCATTGGGAGAGTGCTTAGAAAATGTAGTCCATCAACAAAGGAGGTGGCTTACAAAACACTCGTTCGACCTATACTTGAGTATTGCTCATCAGTGTGGGATCCGTACCAGGTCGGGTTGACGGAGGAGATAGAGAAGATCCAAAGAAGAGCGGCGCGTTTCGTCACTGGGTTATTTGGTAACCGTGATAGCGTTACGGAGATGTTTAATAAACTCAAGTGGCAGACTCTGCAAGAGAGGCGCTCTGCATCGCGGTGTAGCTTGCTCGCCAGGTTTCGAGAGGGTGCGTTTTTGGATGAGGTATCGAATATATTGCTTCCCCCTACTTATACTTCCCGAGGAGATCACGAATGTAAAATTAGAGAGATTAGAGCGCGCACGGAGGCTTTCAGACAGTCGTTCTTCCCGCGAACCATACGCGACTGGAACAGGAAAGGGAGGTAATGACAGTGGCACGTAAAGTGCCCTCCGCCACACACCGTTGGGTGGCTTGCGGAGTATCAATGTAGATGTAGATGTAGATGTAGAAGAACAGAACTATAGGTGCCAGACGGGAGAACACAGGGTTTGCAACTAACCAGTAACTTGCGAGTGACTGGGTAAGGCACTATTTCCTTCACCCGGAACTCTTGGACAGCCTGCTCATCAAGATACACGGGACAATCCTGAGAGGAGGTGGCATGGTCAACACTGCAGTTGATACAGAGGGGAGAAGGAGGCAGACAATCGCTCTCGTTTGCATCCCTACCACAGGTTACACATTTGGCTGCGGAAAAAAAGTGTGGGTGGGCACTAAGGAGGAATCTACATTTTTCAATACATGATGGACAGCAATGACACCCTGATCAGAGAGGTAAGATTGGATTTTGGCCTCAGACCGTCAAGCAGCCTGGTGTAAATTACACCGCAGGAAAAATTCAAAGTTCTATAGGGCTCGACACAAACATGGTAGCCGTGGAGAAGTAAGGCAGCAAGCAGTTGTTGTGCTTGAGAATCAGAAGTAGTATCCAAAAGCAAAGTGTCACTCTTTAAATGAGAGCAGGATTTCACAGGGCCAACAATTGCATCAACATGTTTCTGAATAATGAATGGATTGACCATGGGGAAGGACTGTCTTCAGTACGTGAGACCATGAGGAACCGTAGTGCAGCAGGAAGTGTCTTTGAATCACTATCCTCAGTATGTTTACTTTTCGTGGACGTTGATTGAGAAGATGATTGACTCATTGCGAGAAAATCTCCCATGATTGTCAGCGTCTCCGAAAGCGTGCTCCTTCCAACTGGAGGCTCCCTTCACAAGGGGGCACACCCATCTTAGGTGACTGTTCACACCTCAGGTCACAACTCCCGAACACCTGACACAGGGACCAATCAGCAATTTGGGGAAATTGCAGCTCAGGCAATCACCTCTCCCTGAGCCTCGCCTGTACCAGGAGGTACATGCAAACCCTACCTGTCAACCCGAGGCTGGGAATTATGTGTTACCCAGTCACCATGGGCCGGCATTCAGGGGCGCACAGGGAGGAAGAAGAAAAAGAGGAACCTCAAATACCGAAGCGGAGGAACGAGAGGAAAAGGGAAACAAAGAAAGGAAAAGGGAGCACAAAACAAAGCGAGACTGTTCTTACATCAGCAACACACATTGCAGAACATTCCCAATAACATCCCAGACATGTTACCTAAGAGAGGGGGAAAAAGAATAGCAAGAGGATAGACATGTAGCATGGAAAGGAAAAAATGCTGCAAAGGCTGGGGGCCCGTGGTAGCCAGGCACAAACCCACCAGAGAGTGGCGAGCCCCCTGGTGGGGCAGAAAAGTGGTCTCTGTCACAAATACCATCTGGAGTAACCAATGTAGCTAAGTCATGAGACTGGGAGAACAGACTGAAAGGCCGATAACTGAAAAGGTCATATGAGTGGCACTAAAGTGGGTACGAGTACAGTCGTTGAGGAGACACAGATAGATATCAGAAAGAAACTGGTCAATCAGAAGACCCCTACCAGATTAAGTATTACTTCCCCACAGGGATTGTGCATTCTGAAATCCCCAAGTAGGAGAGAAATGGGGGAGAGCAGTTGGTCACTTCAAGGGAGATAAATAAATGTCACAAATGGTGATCACTGTGGCAATTTGCACTTTAACTGCTACTGCTTCCAACATGGTATGGAGGGGAATCCACTAACTGACATCTTTACAGAGCAACATACAAGCCCCAGCAATGATCCTCTTGCGGCCAGTAAGACTGCGACAGAATGCACGGTACCCACAAAGTGTTGGGGAATGGTATCAGCGAAGTGAGTTTTATCTGTGGCGATACAGACAATGCTTAAGTATGCTGTGCAGGAACACACACTGACCAGTTTTCAAGAAGGAACCCATATCCAGAGACAAAGAACTAGGACACTGGAGAGTGTGGCAGTCTGAGATGCATGTGAATTCCACATTACGTCGATACACCAACATGAGCAGCCTATCGCTCTGCCTCCATTACAAACAGGCTTCAAACAGCATGCCTCCTACATCAATGCAAAGCCCGTATCAGTGGTCTTAGCCTCACGCACATGAGCAAATATTTGCAGTTGTCTCTGAAAAATTTCAATTACTCTGTAGACAAACAACAAGGTCCTCTGCTGACATTACAAGTGTGCCATATGCAACACTCTTCATGCTATTCCACAGAAAGTAGGCGAGAGGTGTCAGATCCGACAAGTGTGCTGGCCATGAAAGTGGTCCGCCTCTACCAATCCATCGACTGGGATATGCGACATTGAGGTGATTTCAGATATTGACATCAAAGTGTGCTGGAGATCCATCGTATTGCAGCCTCATGTCTCTCAGAACATCTAGTGGCACTAAATCCATTAGTGTAGGCAAAACATCTCTAATAAATGTGAGGTTAGTCCGTCTAGCAGTAGATATGGCACAATGATATGGTCACCAATTATGCCTTCCCCAACATTAATACCAATCCTGTGTTGGTAATTTTGAATCATCTGAACATGAGAATTTGCGTCTGCCCAAACACATATTGTCCAAGTTTAAAATGCCATAAACACAGCTGTCTTTATTACAGAACTTTATTTGCCCAGATCACACAAAAATACACACTGTGTAGTAAGAACTGTATTTAGATTCTGAGAGCATTTCCAATGCAGCTGGCAACGTCAGGTAATCATCTTAATATGTCATCTCTGGTAAACGTGCATTCAATCCGTAAATAACACCAAGCTCGGGAACTGTGGCTGGAGTACGCATTGTACCCCTGTGCAAACTCCACCCGTCAGGCGTAGTCCTCCTACCATAATGCCTGGACTTTCCGCATATGGTATGGATGGATACAGTGTTCATGGACAACACACCACACGGAACTTTTATCCTTATGCAGTGCCTGTGTCACCACCCAAGTGCTGGTGGCTGGGTCCTCTCCTCGTCCTTCTCCAGCTGTAGTAAGCATGGAAGACTTAACATTTTGGCAGTTAACAGAGGGCAAACAGTAGCCTGGGGATAGTATTTGCAAGTACCAAGCATGAAGTGCTACTACTATACTGTACAATGGACAAACCTCGGGCAGAAAACACCTACATGCAACTTCCCCACTCCTCTTGAGGCATCTATGAATGGCCACAGACATGGAATGATGGTTACATCTGCCTTGAAAATACTCTGCATATGACATTGCCACAGCTCTCTCATTGCCATCTGCTTTGCCATACACATTTCTGCAGTGAACTGGTACATGTTGCACTGCTATCATCAACATTACTGTGCCAGCAGACCAAACAAGAACTGCGTGGAGGAATGTAGCACATGCGTAGAAATGTTGTCAGGCTCAGGTCATCCATCTGCAATATACAGATGCCAAAAGGGTTGCATATCTTCTGTATTCAGAAACCCAAACAAATCAGAACACACAGTCACTACAGTTCAGCCTCAGGCTTCGACACTCTCCAGTGCCCGAGCCGTGCGTTTCCGGATGTGTGTGCCTTCCCACACAACATACCTTGCACTGTGTGTTTCTTTTCTTTCTTAGATATGTTTGTTGAGATAGCAGAATTGCATTCGTTCAATTCAATATGTTTTAGCCCAAAACACCTGTCCTGATGCCACTTACTCTGATCGAAGGTTCTCCCCAGTCACCATCTAGCCACAGCAAAGGCTCACAACCTAGCCACAGCAAAGGCTCACAACCTAGCCACAGCAAAGGCTCACCACCTAGCCACAGCAAAGGCTCACCACCTAGCCACACCAAAGGCTCACCACCTAGCCACAGCAAAGATAATACAGCATGAGAGCTGTTGCTGGGAGTCCTGATTCCCCAATAAAATGGACATAACTCTTTGACCCAAGTATGACATTAGCATGTCAGTCATCAAGAGTATGACCCCTGTGTTGTCAGGAGGTCCTACCAAAAGGATACATAACAACCCCACCACAATGGAGTGGCTGCCATGTTGGCTTTTAAGCGAATGCATTCTTCTCCAGTTGGTCAACGCTACAGAAAAATTTTTGTAGAATGGATGTCAAACCCTGGAGGAGGACGAAAACTGTTTCAGCCACAAAGCAATTGGGGAAATGAATGATGATGATGAAATACAGCAGAAACTAGTGAAATAATACAGTGAACATCAAAGGCAGCCAAAACAAGAATGGAAGTGAAGTAAGTATACTCAAGACTGTTGACTGCAGCACAAAGAAAGGAAATAGTTCCCGCAATAGCTTGGAAGCCCTTGCTCGAAACATATGCCTCACAAAAGAATCTTGAGGCCTCCAAGAGGCTTTTCAACACTTTGGCTTCTGTGGGCATGGTTACTCGCCCTGCTACATCATTCCCCAAGATGCTATGGACAAATATACGAGTGCCGCTTGGTTTTCCTTACAGTGCTACAGATGTCTGCATGCTTCCTGAACCACGAACTCAGTGCTGCCACAGAATAACAAAGTTTCAAGTATTTATCATACAATGTACGTGCCTCATTATGTGCTATCATTCGCAAAAATATCTAATTTTGATATCCTGAATCATGTATAAGATATGACGATTGTTATGACACGATTTGTTACGCACAAGGAAGTGAATAGGTGCATTGTTCGCGATCACCCTTCAAATATAAAAGTCCTTAAATCAAGAACAAAATGAGATTTCAATTCTGCTCTCAATACAAAAAAAAATTTCCATCTTTTACCTACATTTCATTCACTGCAATGTGCAAATTAAAATCAACCACAGGAAAAGTCTAAGGAATGCATTTTTACCTCTGCAAGATCTTAAGTTTTACTTTATTTAATCCTGCATAGTAACTATGACATATAATGGAAAGAAATTCAGTCTTATCGAGCGAAGATATAAGACCGTAACATGAACAAAATTCAAATTTTTTCACCTATTAATTTTCGAAAAATATGAAGGTAAGTATTTCATATTGCCATCTCTCAACACAAGCACCAGCATTTGGCAAGCAGTATTATACAGGGTGAGGCAGCTAAGTCATAACACTCCTTGTATCTCCAGAATTGTAATAGATACAAAGATGCCGTTTGGACAGTGAATTGCAGGGACAGGGGCTACTTGAATACATCACAGTTCATGTTTGTGTTATTTTTTATTACAAAGATATGAGGCCCTATTTGGTTTTTTAAATGGAACCCTACGTTAAATTTTAGCGTAACATGATGGGCTTAAAAAGACGGTTTCAAATATGTATATATCATAATATTTTGGCAAATAGTTTTTGAGACACAGATATGTTCCCGTATCGTATTCGTCCTTCGAAGCAGCATTGTCCAATGTGACCTTTCCTGTTGACCACTGAGGAACTTAGCAGGGAAGGCATTGTTTTCCTGCTTCTCGATAATTCCACAAGGTGACACACAAGTTAACTGGAGAGAAGGGTATAAATGTGCTGCTGTGGTGAGACAGTGCATTTCCGTCACAGTTTCTTGGGGCAGACATGTACACCAACAAAGAAAAGTTAGATATGCTTCTACTGTATGGTAGAAGCAGAAGGAATGCTGTTAGAGCAATAAAGCAATATGGAGAGCTGTATCCTGATTGAGAGCATTCTATGCACCAGCTTCTTGCACGTTTGCAAGAAACTATTTTAACTGGGATCATGGAACGCCATACAGAGGACAAGGCAGAAAACTACAACTGGCGAGGTACATGAAGAAAGCGTTCTAGCATTGGTGCATAACGACCCTAAGGTTTCGTCACGAAGTATTGCCTCGGAATGTGGTGTAAGTCAGAGAAGTGTTGTACGCATATTGCACCAGCATAGATTTCACCCGGTTCACCTCTCATTACATCAATCACTGTCCAGTGTGGATTTAGAACGGCGTCAGGAATTTTGCCACTTTCCTCTGCAGCACCTACGAGATAATCTAAAGATCTTTTCACTGAGAGTTTTTTTTTTTTATTGATGAAGAGACTTTCACCAGCCACGGTAACGTGAATTTGCATAATATGCATTACTGGTCAATGGAGAACCCTCATTGGCTTCGACAGGTACAGCATCAGCAACCGTGGAGTGTTAACGTGTGGTGCAGCATCATCAGAAAAGTCATTGTGCGGCCGTACGTCATTCCGGGTATACTAAATAGAAATAGCTATGCACAGTTCCAGCGAGAGGATCTGCCCATTTTGCTGGAAGAGGTACCACTACACGTCAGTGCATGTGGTTCCAACATGAGAGCTGTTCTGCTCATTCTTCTCGTGTGGCAACAGAGCTGTTAAATGAAAAATTCCTGGATTGTTGGATAGGATGGTGCGCTGAAGTGAAGCGGCCAGCCCAGTCTCCTGATTTGACCCCTCTTGATTTTTTTTGTGGGGAGCAATCAAACAAATTGTATGCTCAAATACCAACTACACCCGACGACATGAAGCAACGTATCATCGAAGCGTGTGCTGATATCTCAAGTGACACCCTCACAGCCATTCACAAATCGTTCGAACGGGAACTAAAAATGTGCATTGCAGCAGAGGGGAAACATTTTGAGCACATGCTTCAGTAAAGTTTTGTATCATGTGCAGTATGTATTTTGCATCTTTGTGTGTATTTGCTTCGTACTGTGATCAATAGTAAATATTTTCAAATAAAAAATAAATACGTATGAAGTAATTGTGACCAATAAGCTCCTCATTTACATTTGTATTTCTGTTACTTAAACCATACTAACATCTTGTAGTATTTTAATACTGTACGTTGTCTCCTATTTTGGTATCACAGTTGTCAAACAACTGAATAATATTTGTGTGACATCATCAGTTAATTTTTGCGCAAAATATCACAGTATGTATTACTATTGTCGTGTGTGTGTGTGTGTGTGTGTGTGTGTGTGTGAGGAAGGACTCGTGTACTATTTGCCTAAATATTATGATATACAGATATTTGAAACAATTTTTTAAGCCCATCATGTTACGCTGAAATTTAACATAGGGCCCCATTTAAAAAACCAAAGTTGGCCTCATATCTCTGTAATAAAAAACAGGACAAACATGAAATGTGATGTATACAAGTAGCCCTGTCCCTGCAATTCACTGTCCAAACAGCATCTTTGTATCTATTACAGTTGGGGAGAAACAAGGGGTGTTATGACTTAGCTGTATCACCCAATATATAAAAAATCTTTAATGCAGAGAGCACGTCTGTAGCAGCAAAAGGATTAAAGATGGGAAAGTTCCGACTGTAACTTGTCTAGATAATGAAATGTCAGCCACTGAACTGACGAGCTGAACATCTATAAAAAGCTCAATTTTTTGTAATGCACTCCTTTTGACGATATAGACACTTACTATAAAAAAAAATGCAGTGGAGTCTCAGCTCCAAAAAAATATTTTTTGTTGAGATGTGAACATTAACATAATAATGAAATGATTTAACTTCCTACACATTTTGAATACAAAGAGAGTTTTAGGCAATTCTAATGTGGATGTGAACCTGTTATCCTCCCAAATGCGAGGCCATTGTTCTACCTCACTCAGTAATTCCATGAGGATTTTAAAAATAAAAAAATCAGCATGTCTTGGACCATGTACCTAGAGATATCCAGTAGAAAAAATTACAGTACACATATAAAAGGTCCTGGCATCTCATATCATTAATGAGAAATAATTATGAAGCTAAAGACAGACTTTGAAAATCACACAAAACTCTGAGCCTATAAAAGAAACTTCTCTAAACTTAAAATACATGTGGCCAGTGTTGATTAAGAGACTGTGGCTCTCTCCAGAGAAACTCAAGGTAATGATAGAAGAAGGCGGCTATTCAAGCCAAACAATATTCAATGTAGATGAAACTGGTCTGTTCCAGAAGAAGGTGCCTGAAAGAACTTATTGTGCATGAAGAGAATATCTTTCCAGGTTTTAAAGCTGCCCAAGATCAACTGAGAGTTGCAAATGCAGCTTGTGACTGTAAATTAAAATCACTCAGTTTGTGATCAGAAAATCCAAATGCTTTAAAAATACATCTAAAGCTGGATTGACAGAAATTTTGAGCTTCCGTGACAGATTCCATTTTTGACTTGTTTGGTCATCACTCCATACCTGATTAACATTATTGCCAATGAAAACAAATCTCATTTAAAGTGATGCTATTAATTGACAATGCACCAAGTCATCCTCCTTTTACTCCAATTAATTTGACGTGCTTGTGAAAAGCAGCATTTTTGCCACTGAATACGACCAGCTGGCTTCAATCGATGGACCAAGGTGTCATTAAAACATTTAAGGTTTACTACACAGGACAGTTATTTGCATATCTCCATGAACTATGACACAAAACTGTTGAAGACTTTTAGAAGCAATTTAATGTTTCACATACCATGAGAGTTACTGGACAATTTGGGAATGAAACTTAAAACACACACACACACACACACACACACACACACACACACAAAGTACTTTAAATGGTGCCTGGAAGAAATCTCTGTGTATTTTTTTTGCCATGACTGAAACCTAGATCCTGATTAAATTGATAATGTGATTAGGAAGTGGTCGATATTACCAGAAATTTGGAAGTGACTGGTGACGACATTCAAGAACTGCTGGATTCACACGCTCAGGAACTGACATTTGATGAGCTTATAGAAATGTGTGAGCAAGATCAAAACATTGAACAACTTTATCTTTACACCCGATTCAATCAGAAGATCAAATGATGATTGCAAACTCGACACAACATCTCAATTCAAGTGAAAAAGTGTTACAAATTTTATATATAAAAAAAGGAGACTCCAAAGACATGCTATCCTCATTTCTACTACAAAACGGAGATTAAAAAATTATTAATGCGCTACAGGGAAATTCTGCTTGGGAAGGAAAAAATATTTTGACTCTTCAGATAACAGGAGATCTACATCATAATACTGTATTTAATTCCTTAGTGAACTTATTCAAATCCATCTCTACAACAAAGCGTCTACTTAATTTCAGTCTATTATACAGGGTGAAGGAAAAATTGTGTCACAAAACATTAAACCTGGGTAGCTGAAGCCAGTAGGAACCAAAAATAGTAATGTTGTGTAGGTCGACAATGCACCATTTTTAAACTACATAAACTTGACACCACACAGCCTAGTTGACTGTGGGATTGCTCTGTTGCCATTCGTTGGTTGGTGGGCAGCACTTTGGTGGCGGTTCACACACACAAATGTCCCTCGCCTTGGATACATCATGATCTCCGGCAGGCAAAGCATTCGCGGTCATTCATTGTCCAGAGCATCCAGCAACAGGGCAATCCCACACCCAATCGGAGCGTGTTGTGCATCAGCTATCCAGGTTAAAATTTCGTGACAATTTTTCTCCACCCTGTACACTCTAAATCTCACAAAACAAATTTTATTGCATACACTTCACAGCAGAAATACAAGTTTTGTCTTGAAGGACTACTGTACACTGTTTTAAAATTAAATTCTCTCTTGACACTTGTGGCCCAAAGTTAAGACAGGAGCAGTGAAAACAAGGTCACTACCTCTATCGTGTGTAAGTTGGCAGCATAGCAGCTTTGCTTCACCAATGGCAGAATGTCTTCCAAGTCTTTCGCGGGGGCATGACTCGATAAAATCTTCAATTTGCAAACTGCATCAATTCCAATAAAATTCTCGAGCTTTCGATGGCTAGCTCTGCCATCGTCATCAGGAGTAAAACTACTGACTGCCAGGACTGGCACTATTCCTCACTTATATACCTATGATTATGGCCACTGGCACCAATTAAGAGAGGGCTGAAATGACGCGTGCATGGAGGATGAGTTGGGCCGCTCATGGCAGCTCCAACCCAACGTCGGACCGAGTGACGTCAGGTGGCGCAATGGACCAGCACTACATTTGAAACTGCCACTCCCGCCTCCCTACAAGCATTAAGCATCTGCTGTTGCTTCCTTTCGAAATCCGAAGCCCACCCCCCACTTAAGTGTGTAGTCCTGGTCTCTGTTGAAATTGTTGCTGTTCATTCAAATCTCAACTGCCTCTTTTATAACTGAGTCCCAGTAGGTTGACGGTTGAGCCAAGAATCTTGTGTCTTCAAACTGTATTTTGTGACCATTTTCGAGGCAATGCTCAGTTATGGCCGACTTGGGTTGAGCTCCCTTTGCTTAATGTGTTTTGTGTACATGGACCAGACAATTCACCCACTTGCAGAGCATTGTACGAAGCACAAGGGACATATTAAGCAAAGGGAGCTCAACAAGTTAGCCATAGCTGAGCACTGCATCAAAAACGATCACAAAATAAGGTGTGAGAACAAGAGTCTTGGCCCATGCATCAACATGCTGGGACTCAGTTATAAAAGAGGTGGCCGATATTAGAATGAACAGCAACAATTTCAACAGAGACCAGGGGTACACTTTAAGCAGGAGCTGGGCGGTGGATTTTGGATGTCGAAAGGAAGCAACGGTGGCTGCTTAACGCTTGTAGGGAGGTGGGAACGGCAGTTTCAAACGTGGCGCCGGCCCCTTGAGCCACCTGACATCACTCGGACCCACAGCGGACTGGAGCTGCTGTTAACTGCCCAACTCTCTCTCTGTTCACACGTTATTTCGGCCCTCTCAGATTGGTGCCAGCGGTCGTTACGGTAGGTATATAAGTAGGAAATATTGCCAGTTCTGACACAGTAGTTTTACTCCAGACGACGATGTCAGAGCTAGCCATCGAATTTTATTGGCATTCATGTGGCTTGAAAATCAAGAAGATTTTATTCAATGGCAGAATTAATTTGCAGAACACCAATTCCATGTGATCTACATAATTTATTGTTAAACAATGTATAACGGCGCAGAAAACCAGAACAAATCAACAATAGTATGAATGACAAGCAAAGTTCAAGAACAGTGATGCTGCTTCTAAAAATGTGCAACATATGTTTGGTGGAGCATGAAGTGTTGGTATAGCAGCAGACATGGCAATCACCAGTAATGATTTTTACATCAACAGGAATACAAGCAGAAAGACAATAAAATTTACACTGCACACACACACACACACACACACACACACACACACCTCCCCCGCCGCCTTTTGAAATTTTACACAGATAATATAGGACATCTACATTACTTGGTGACTATCCTGGAATCCAAACCTAGTTGTAGGATGCTTAGCTAACAACTTCCAGGGGCAAATGTTTTTTCAATATTTTACAATTATTCACTGAATTAAGACATATAATATTATGTTATACAGATTAATATAATAAGCATTACTGTTAGAAACTGTGTGTTTGTCTTGAGGCAGGGTAACTGACAGTGCAGAATGAGTGCGTTAGCAACTTCCAACAGAATTTACATGTAATTTCAACCTTTACAATTTGTGATGTGAATACCAAATGTCTGATTCTACACCACTACGATTCACTGTGCAAATGATCTGTGGAACACAAAACCAACTAACTTCCAACAAACTTTAAGCATAATTTCAAAACTTGTTCTAAAGTTTTTCTCACTTATACACTTAACGACAAATATGTGACGGACTCATTTGTAAAGTAATCAGACATTTGAAGTTTTTTTTATATGCGAGTTGGATTCTTTAAGCAATTGGTGTTTACCAATTTTACATAATACAGGCTAAAATAATCATCGGATATTTACCCGTTTAGTAACACAATGTGTGTAAATTTACCAGGCAATTTTCAATATCCATAAAAGAGAGCAAACATTGGCAACAGTTATTCTGCGTGAAATTAAAAATGTCTGCATCAATCACAAGGCAGGATTCACATGTCCAGTTGATGTGAATGTAATATGGAAAGATTACTGTCACTGATGTCTTGGACCTCCGGCTACACAACAGATCTGACTGTCAGCACAACATATATTTTGCAGTCCTATTCTTTCACTGACTTTCAAAACAATCTGTCACCTTCCTACCTAAACCTTGCGCTATGCCAATGATCAGCTTTTCATCACAAGCAAGATTTTGTTGGATACGGATGAACTGATAGGAGCAGGGGCACCAGCATACAAGAAAACACTCATTACACACATTCGTGGCAAATAGAATGAAATATAGAAAAATCATCTGATGTCATTACAGCAAATTTCTATTTTCAATGTAATTACATATTTTCAGAATTTATCTCCAATACGGTTTTTAAAGTGATTCATGGACAAATAATCACACTATACCAATTGAAACCACGGACAATTATGTCATTAGCAAAACACAAGTTGGAGCAGTCTTCATTATTGCCTGGAATATTAATGTAAGCAGTAAAATCAAATTATTAAAGTAGATGACATCTACTTCGGCACCCACGTAAAAGCCACTGCAGTGCTGAAATCGGCAAACTGTCGATGATACCTGGATTAAAATACGGTACTGCCATTATATTTTAAGACATACTGGTTGTAGTGAATCATTCCAACTGAAAATCCAGTTTATTAATACATCCCGTCTGCAATGTTTTTTCAACTCGCCAGCACCCTACTATGACACTGCTATGAGTGGAACAACAATATTAACAGAAAAATGATTGAACAGGCAATAATTTAACAGCAAGAAATCAGAGCTGCCACTAAGTAGCAGTAGCTCCATTAATCCACAAGCACAGCATAATCAAAACTGTAACACTAGATAAATGTGATTTAAAAAACTGATAGCTGTTGCAAAATACACATTAGCAGAAAATCTATCAAATGTCCTGTAGATGTCACCCTACTGGTATTACATAAATATTTATATGCATGTGAACTACACTTCAAATTACTTATTTAGCAAGTAATCCTTAAAATTAGTTTGGAAAGGGCAGAATTCAAACATTTCAATTCAATCCCACAGTTTCGCCATCAGTCATTAAAGCACAGCTGCACCCAACGATTCAGTTCCAATAACTGATGAGAAAAAAATGTTAAACTGTGCATAACAAGTTTAAAATTAAACTGTAGTGAAAATATGTTCCAACTTGTGTACAATTTAACACACTATTCCTTTTCCATACTGTAAGATTTTAAAGTGTTACAGCTCTTTGAATTTGGATCACATCCACTAGTTTCAAGAAGGTCGTTTACACATACTGGACCTTAAATTGTGATCACACATACTGATAACCAAACTATTACGAGCATCAACCCACAATACGATTACATGCAGTTTGGTGGCATTGAAAGCAATTGGTAAGATGAAAGTAACAACTGGAGTAGCAACGAATGGGGAATAAGTTTAGCAATGATACAGGCTGCAAATGGGGAAATCCACTGATATAAGTGACTGATTATGGGCAGACTGTTGTGGCCCTACACCAGCAAAAGGACATCTTGGAAATGGTGCTGGATGTTGGCTGTTTGCACGATACTGTCATGAGCATTTATGGAAGGAGGTTCTAGGGCAGTGAAACAAGGAGTAAGTGACAAAGTGTTGCACTTCCATACATCACAGAACATGGAGGTCAGAGGTATGCCAACACTGTAATGCAAGATAGACAGCAATCTGTACAGTACAATGTTTGTGATGGCAGAAGCGTTTCAGTGAAGACAATTGAATGCACAATATTGAAAATGGGGCTCCACGCCTGACTAACCTTACATATCACCCGCCAGCTCCACACCCACAAACCACATGCCCATAATTTACTGAAATTGCATGACCTGTGTACCGACATCCAGTGTCGTGTACCTTTAGAAACCTGTCAAGTGGCTGAATCCATGTTACAAAGAGACACTACTGTGCTGCATTTCAAAGGTCAATTAGCTATGAAGTAGGAGGTCACATTGTTTCGGCTTCTCAGTTAAGACCACCACCTATAGTGTTGTTCAAATAGCCTGTGACTTTATATGTAACTCAGGAGGGTAATAGCATAGTTGTTCTGATGAATAACTATGGCCACCCCATGTCACCAGAAATTCCACTGGTAGACCATACTGTTGGCACTTTTGTCTGGAAACAGTACTCGGTTTGGGGCATCAGTGGCTTCCGCCTGGTTTGCTCAACACATATTGCAATGATGCTACCTTCCCCCTTTACCACACTAAATGTCAGGAATCACTTTTCATTTCATGCTGCACATTATATTATACACCTTAATCTAATTCAACTCTAAGCATTACTACACTACAACATACAGACATCACAAGAACTGTGAAAATATTGAATGAGGAGTTGGGAGTGTTAAATTAGATGCACTGTTAGCTTTGCAGGGAAACTCTGGTGAGTCGACTTAGAAATATTCTGACTCTTATTGGAATCACTTTCAATACACTGAAAGCAAGTCACCTGTACAAATATAAGATTGAGTTTAAATTGAACATTTTTACTGATAAGTTACTGAGCTAATATCCTTAACTTCATATCTCCCATATAGGAACAAGTATATACATACATGCCCACTCCTCTCACTTTTCACAGTATACAGACAATACAAAGTACATAACATGTGCCAACATATCCATACAAGACTGGTCACCTAAGTAATACAGGTTTTATGAATTTACCTTGCAGTTTTAGTTTTTAAAAGCAAATGTGCAATAAACAGTGTGATCATAAAAAGACAGTTCAATCTGGTACAATCATCAGTATCAGTCCAGGCTACACCACAGATCCTAGCCCAGGAAATCTAGTCTACCCCCCCCCCCCCCCAGAAAATGGCAGCTTTGATGCTGAACTGACTTGCAAATAGTCAACATTTTCTCCATATTTTGAAGCGAGCTTTAATGTAAAAATGAAACAAATTTGAAGATGAAATCTTACGTTTCCTTTACAGAAAAGAAAACTGATTTTAAATTGCTGAATATTTTGACATATGCTAACAGATGTTAATTATTAAACACTCCAGTAACACTGGCAACAACAGCAATAAGCTAAATGAGTTTCTCTAGACACAGAAAAGGCAAAATAAAGTGAACTTGTGGTAAACAAGCTGTCAAGCAACATTTACCAACTACAAAATCTTGGAGTAAACAACTCTTACTGCTGACGTCAAAAACATGCTGTAATTCTACAATGTGCATTTAAATATATGTTTTAGTAAAACATTATTACATCCAGTAGGTCACCATTACGCAAATAAAGCAGGATTTCATTACAGCAAATAAAATAAGTTCTCCAATTCTCATTTCACACATTAGATAGCTGAATGATTAACACTATTTTAGGCTGCCAATACAGAAACTTAAACATCTTTAGCATGAGATACAGAAAAGTAAATTATTACAACTTACTTGTATTACCACAACTCTCCGTCCTTTTCTTTTGCTGGAACTTCAATGATACGAGGTTTATCAATTATTCTTGCAGAGCGGTTCCCTTTCTCTACTATGCCAATTATCCATGCTTGGTAACCTTCCTGTTTCTCAATATCTTTACAGTATGCTGCTGCTTGTTCTCTTGGTAGGCAAATTAGCAACCCCCCTGATGTCTCAGGGGAATGTCCTTGGAGAAGTTGAAACATATTGCCACATGCTTTTGCAACAGCTGCCATTTTTGCTATAACTGGTAAGTTATGAATCACAAAAGACACCTCGTTCTTTTGATGTCTAGCAAGATTTTGGGCGTGACCAAGTAATCCAAAGCCTGTAACATCCGTCGCACCATGAGCGTTGTACTTGTGCATCAAACGAGCTGCTATACGATTAAGTCTTGCCATGGAATCCATCGATCTCTGATAGGCCTTTCTAACATCATCCTCTGACACAACAAGTTTAATGCGGTTCCATCTCTCTGGCTGCTCTAACCACTGATGTGCATTAACTGCTACTTGTGTGCCTAAAGGCTTAGTCAAAACCAATACATCTCCAACAACTGCATTATCAGGAACAATATATTCATTTGGTTGGCACACAGATGTCGCTACACCTCCAATTGTACACCAGGGATTCACAACAGTTTGACCTCCTGTCACGGTGGTGCCTGCCTCCCACGCCGAATCCTTAAATCCTCTCATAATCAGTGGAATAACAACATCCCTTTCCTTTTCAGTCATTTTTGTTGACACACCAAGTAACATCAGCATGTTGTCGCATTCCGTAACACCCATGGCGTAAAGATCACTCAACACATTGGCACAAGCAATCTTACCCATCATGTAGGGATCATCAACTAATGGATAAAAGAAATCTGTTGTTTGCACAAGACACAGCCCTCCATGCCTCAGAGGAGTCACGGAGGAATCCATACCAATTCCAATACGAGGAATATGCATATGCATGAAGTGTGCATGTTCATCCTGTGCATTGTTATCGTCTTGCTGGAGCCCCTCGAGGAGTTTCCACAGAACCTCCTGAGGAGCTTTACACCCTCATCCTTTCAGATCAGCAAAACGCGTCAGACGGAAAGTAGCGTCTAACTCATGTGCAACAGGATCAAAAGGCCTCCTTAATGCAAATGCGTTTGGATTACCTCCTAACTCCAACTGTGCTACGGATAACGCATCTTGCGACACTGCTGGCCCCTGAAGTTCTGCCATACTGCCGCAATTTGCAGAAAAGTTGGTAAAAATGATCAAATATTACACAACACAACTAAACGCTCAATGCCTCCAACCTCTCGACAGATTACAAAATGGCGATACGATGGCGTTCTATTGTTCCGAGCGCTTGGTCGGCGGGATTACGTAGGGTGCATTCCATTGGTGGCTCTTTGCACTGAACTTCCTTGCTCTCGATACACGAAATAGCAAAGAAATTTTTCAGAGCAAAAATCCTAATTGTTAGTTAAAACATTCTTCATATACATTTTTTTAAGATAAATAATATTTTAAAACAATATAAAGTGACTTAGACCTGTTACTGAGAAATAAAGATATGAATGAATAGCATTTTAAGTGTTAAATGAAGGCAATATTGGTAAGTTGTTCCTTATAAATACTATTATAGATTCTTAAAATGAGAATATCAATTTTGGATTTGCATAGAAGCCTTTTTCATATTGCACATTTTTCTAAGAACTTAGTTGTGCGCATGTGTTCCGCCCCTACGGCTAAGGAAGTCCACAAGCAGTACTGTGATCTTTAAGCTCTGTAACGATGACAGTGATACCAATATGAAAAGCAGAAATAGAAAGAGCAACTTAAATTTGTATTGTGGGTGAGAGAGGAAGTAACATTTCTGTCGAGGAATACGAAGTATGCGCGGGAACGCTTGGGTACCACTACATCTTGTCAGTTCGTAGTATCATCGTAATAAAGCCCAATTTTGCTTGGTTTACCTCCTAATAGACGAGACATGTAATGCCTGAAAATATACTAATGTAGTTTGCTTTGTAATACTTTGCGTAGTTGAAAATACGATTTAATATTCGTTTTGGCAGAAGTGTTCCCAGATAGTCGTATATCACACAGCACATGATAGAGACTAAGATACGAAGTTGGACGCTGTCATCTTTTTGTGAAAAAAATATTTTGCGTGTTCATCGTACTAAAAAACTTATGCTATGAAGTTACTATTAAATGCGAGTGGCAGGTGGGTTGATGATGTTGTAAATTAACAAAATTACTAATTTCAATACAGAATCGCCTGTGACTAGCTAAAAGTTAATGAAACGTAAATAAACGAGACGCAATTAAAGTTCAGAAAGTTTGCGAGTCACCGGTTTTCTCAGCTAGATTGGAAAATTATGTGCTTCCAGATGGAATCGGCAACTTCGTTGAACAATTTTAAACACGCCATTAATTAGGACATATGGTTCTCATATTAGGTGAAATAATGTTAATGGTGTATATGTACGTATAGCAGGTGTAAGCGTGTCGCTAGAAGAGTGTTCTTCGTTTCTAGAGTATTTCCTTGTAGACTCAACAACGGACACATGCCTACATCTCACGAAGTGTTTTCGTACCCTGGCCGAAACCTCAAATTCCCATACAGATCCTGTTAATTTGTCAGTTGTTTTGTCGTAATATTTTCGTATTGCGACGTTATCCTTGACTATTAATTGCGGCTCCTGTGACTGTCAGGTTGTTAACGTCGACAATTTATTGGTATAGCATCACATTGTTTACAATTTTCAATAGAGTGGTGAAACAGTAATAATTTTGTACAGTATTAAACTGTTAATGGGCAGAGTAGAAATACTTAGAAAATAGTACAGAAAAAGGAAGACGTCAAGAGAATTAGGTAAGAAAACGAATGTAAGTGAAGCCCAAGTGTGGAAAGAAAAAATGTCAAGGGAGAATGGGCGACTGTCTTAGGAACTAGAGAAAGAAAGGGGATGGGAGATGCGACAGATGAAGGATAGGGATTATTAAGACTATGTAGGTAGCAGGGTAAGTTCCCATTTGCTCCAGGGAATGCAGTCAAATTCTCTATCAACTTTGCAGTTTGCATATGACTGCAAACTATCCAATTGTGGAACATGTCGCTCAGTTTAATGTTGCAGATTGTAACAGATATGCTTGAAACCATGCTGTCAGGCTTTCCGCCGCCACCCCCAAACTATAGCGTAAGAGGCATGGAATTCCTCTATAACGTATTCTGTGTTTAGCAAACACATTGATATACTATATGCTAATCGTTGTCCTTGGCCCATCCCCTTTGCCCAACCATTTCCTCATTACTGCCACCATGCCATCTGTACACCCACCTTTTTCTTTCCTTTGTCAATTCTCATTTTCTTAACTTCCTTCCATTTATGCAGCTCCTACACCAACCCCAGCTAAGATCATTGGTAGTCGTAAAATATTTGCAGTGTCTAAAATTCATACTGCTCTGGTTTTTAACTCTTCCAGTATATAATCAGCTACAGTGCTGTCTGAACAGTAAAGTTTTTTAAATTCTTTTTATGAAGGACTAGGTAACTCACATATATCACATCATTTCCATTTACCTCTGCATCTATACTTTGCAAACCACTGTGAGGTGCATGGTGGAGGGTACATCCCACTGTACCAGTTTTTAGGGTTTCTTCCTGTTCCATTCAGGTATGGAGTGTGGGAAGGATGATGGTTTGAATGTGTTTGTGCATGCAGTAATTATTCTGATCTGATTCTCACGATCCCTATGTGAGCAATATGTTGGGAATTGTAATATATTCCTAGAGCCACCATTTAAAGCCGGTTGTTGAAACTTTGTTAATATCCTTTTTTCGGGATGGTTTACAGCTATCTTCAAGAGCCTTCCAGTTCAGTTCCTTCAGTATCTCTGTGAAACTCTGCCATGGATTAAACAAACATGCTGCCTGTCTTTGTATATGTTCAATTTCCGCTGTTAGTCCTATTTGGTATGGTCTCCCACACTTGACCAATACTCTAGAACCAGTGGAACGAGTGATTAGCAAGCAGTCTCCTTTGTAGACTGGTTGCACTTCCCTAGCATTCTACCGTTAAACCGAAGTGTACAGTACAACCTGTTTTACGTGAATGGAGCTAACATTGTTGCACACCAACACATTGTTGCTTATGTCATTTCATTTCAGAAACCCTGAAGATCTGGATGTATATGCGCTACGCATTTGTTGTGAAAACATTGCTTTGAATTAGCAATTCTTGCATTGTAACTCGGGGATCAGTTCTGCCAGGACTTCAGGAGGATCAAAAAGGACAGTTTCTATTCCATAAAACAATTTTATTAAGGATGAAAGAAAAAACAGCTTCAGCTCTAAAATGACAATTAGCGGGTCCCTTATCAACCCAAACACCAGAAAACTCCAATAAGTTAGACAGGTTGTGAATATTAGTTATATGATCCAGTTTGGAAATCATGCTTCTGCTATGCATGCCTCAGACCACAGTGTAATATGAATACTTCATCAGAATTTACACTTTCATCATTACAAATAGCCATGGTTCAGCAATGGAATTCCAAGGTCACTCAGACTATGTGATAGTTGAAGAACAAATGCTTCGCTGGGGGTATTGATCTCATGATGAATGACAAAGCTCGTTTCCATTTATCTGATTATGTTCACTATTTAACTTATGCTGTTTGTTAAATAAAATCCCTAAAGACTTGCAATAACATGTCTTCAACAGTGACATGGTGACTTGTAAGTCATCTCATGATGTATATTTGCAATCCATTTTGTTTGTGTACAGGAGACATGTCAATAATTTATAAAACAGTTACAATGATTTTTACATTAATAAATAATAGCACTATAATAAATAATAACACAATAAGGATATTTCTTGGAATATGTAATACATTGTATCCAACTCAAATTTCCAGTTTGTCTCGCATGAATTCATCCACTGACTAATAACACTTCAGTGTTAGTACCTCATATAGGTTTCTTTTAAGTGAACCTAAATTCATCTGCATCAACTGTTTCTCTTTTAATTTACTTCAAATTTTCATTCTCATGTATAGGTCCCTGGGCATACAGTCTGAGGTGGTAGGTGGGGAGCTTAATGTCTGGTGTACAAAAATATAAGAATCTCATTTATGTATAAGGACAGCAAAGTTAATATTTTTAGTTTTCTAAATAATGGTCGACATGGTTCTTTGTGGTTTGCAGTGCACATATTTTGTATTATTTTCCTCTGCATTTTTAGTATCCGTACCACGTTTGACAAGTTAACCCCAAAAACAATACCATACCTAAAAATGGATTCGAAGTAGCTCGTATATACTACTATTCGTGTGTCCATGTCAGTTGCAGTTGATAATATTTGCATTGCAAATGCAAAGCTGCTCAGTTTGTTTGCCAGGTGTTCAATGTGTGCCTGCCAGCTCAGATTTTTATCTACATTTAAACCTAAGAATTTGACTGAGTCAATTTCTTTTATACCTTGATTGTTGTGCACAATCTTAATCTGCTCACATTTTGACTGTTTGGTTTTGAACTGCATCATGTGAGCCTTAGATATGCAGACAGTTATGGTAACTGAAGAGCATTACTTGAACATTTCAGTAGCCGAATTAAGAAGACAGCTTCGAAATCTTAAATTAATGTTGTTCCAACCAGATGGGGTAGCTGCTCACACAGCTGACACTGTTTATTTATTTATTTTTATTGTATGTATCCATTCATAGACAATAAATATTTTATGGATGTTGGCCAAGTGTACATGTAATTTACGGGAAACCATTTCAAGCAAATAGAACATACACATAGGTAAATAAAAAAAGTACAGACAAAAACCTATAAGGTCATAAAATATAACACAGAATAATGCAAAATCATAGAATATGTTGTACAACAACTTTATGCTTGTGGTACACCACACAACAGCTTTCTGTTACATATCCTAATAACTTAAGAGGTTTAGGGGTGAAATATGGAATTTTCAGTTTTGCCCTAATATAAATAATTTCAGAAAATGTTTGTGGGTATACATAGTCATTTACTAAGGAGAAACATTGTTAGGGTAGAATTTTTTTTAAATTCTGCTTTAAATTTGTTTTCATGTCTAACTTTCTGATGTTGACTGGCAGTCTGTTGTAAAGGTTTGGACCAGCGTGGCTCACATGCCTTTGAGTGTTCTTCTTTTAGTTCGCAAATTATAGACTTCTGTGCTGTTTCAGTTATTGCTGTTATGGAAGTTGGCATTTGTTTGAAAATCTACATGGTGGGTGCTGACATATACAACACATTTGTATGTCTGTAATGAATATTTTTAATATTTGAAACTTTGTGAATAAGAGTTTGCAGTGAGCCCGTGGATGACGGTGTGGTGTTATTCATATAGTCTTTTACAATAATTATAAGAGCAAAACAGGCTGAATTTAGTTTCTGTGAAAGCTTCAGTACATGGTCATTAAAATTTAAGTTTTCATAAACAAGAATCCCCAGAAATTTTGTAGATGTCACTCTGTCTATGGTTTTGTTACCCAACAGCAGATGAAGATTTATGTTTTGGCTTGTATTTTCGAGCTGGATGTAATTTGTTTAATTTGTGTTTAGTGCAACCTGTTTGCACTGAACCAGGTGTGGACGTTCTTTATGACTTGATCAGTAGTTGTTTGAAGCAGTTGCTTTGATGCACTTATCATCACACTAGTACCATCTGTGAATAGAATGCCGTGTGATACACCATCTGATGTGTGGATGTCATTTGTTAGACAGGAAACGATGTGGGACCTAGGATACTGTCTTGTGGTACTTCTATTTCCTCTTTTTTTTCGTATGATATAAAATTTATTTTGTGTGATATCCTACAATCTGTGTTCTGTTTTACAGTTATGACTCAAACCACTTTTCCCTGACTCTTGAATACCTAATATATCCAATTTTTCTAAAAGAATGCCATGACTGACAATATCAAATGCCTTGGAGAGATGTAAATTTAATCCTACTACGCTATTGTCTTTTTCTATATTTTTGATTATTCCTTCTATGAAGTACATTTCTGCTGTTTCTATATTTTTACCTGCCTGAAACGCATGCTGAGTACTGTTTAGCAATAAAGTGTCATTTAGCTATTTGTTGATTCTGTGCTTCATCAATTTTTCTAATATTTTGGTAAATGCTGGAAGGAGTGATATTGGCCGATAGTTCTCTACCTTATACTTGTCACCATTGTGATTGATTATTCGAGGGTTAAAGACATAGTAAAAGCCGAAAGAGGCCATTCACTAGAAAGTCTCTATCAAGCAAAAAAATGGACACCACTAATGTGGCATCAGTTTCAAGTTCTAAGACTTCATTTTATAGATCCCCCCCCCCTCCCTCCCTCCCTCTGTGAAATACTCACAAAATGTTGTATCAGTAATCATATTAAAAGGCGCGACAAATCGGGTATTATTATTTGAGAACTGTCAGATCTTTCTGCTACATCCTGTTCTAAATAAAAACACTACTGTGTGGAATGGATTTGGCAGACATTCAAGAAGATGGTGGTGTCTTTTATATAAGATGCGAGGCTCTGAATGAAAGTTTCGAGTTGCTGTTCAGTCAGGGCCAAGGTGCATTCTCTGAGGACTTCGAAAGCCAGCTACTGTACGGCAGCCAGGATGATTGTTTTTGTTAATTTTAGCAAGCAGGTAGAAGGTGGTGGTGTATGGATCAGGGGAGAGGTCTGTCGAAAGAGGTATGAGTCTAGTGAGGGGCTTGCATATTTAAGGACTTTTGCTGCAGAGTCTGGACAGAAGGAATGCAAGTGATTACTGCAAATATCAATATGATTAGATAATCGGAAATGCCCTGTGGATAGGGCCTCCTGTCACGTAGACCGTTCGCCTGGTGCAAGTCTTTCAAGTTGACACCACTTTGGCGACTTGCATGTCAATGGGGATGAAATTATGATAAGGACAACACACACCCATTCCCTGAGCGGAGAAAATCTCCAACCCAGCTGGGAATCGAACCCAGGCCCTTAGGTATGACATTCCGTCGTGCTGACAACTCAGCTACCAGGGGCGGATAATATCATTGGATTAGAACTACAGTGGAACTTTGATTTTACATTCTCTGATTTTACACAATTTGTAGCCCCTGTCAATACCCATAAGATCAATGCTAAAAATTCCCCAGTTTTACATTTCTTCTCGGTAAGATTTACCTCGATTCTAAGTTCTTACTTGACGTCTCGCTTGACTTCACACTGTTTTCTTCCTATTGATATTTGATGTGACTGAACGAGTTATATGCACCTCAAAACACAAATGGTTTGCACCACGGGTGGTGGTGAAATTAAGGGAATATTTTAGGCCATTGTGGAGAGGGGAGATGTGAGAGAAGAAATGCTGACATAATCCGCAATCTGTGTTGCCAGCACAGCTTGAAACATTTAGCTTCACCACATAATTATGAAATAAGTACTGCTAGGTTGCAGCGGTAATGGAAAAACATGACAGTAAATGCGAAGTGTTCTGGACCGAGCCAATACGTGACGAATGGGTCCAGCCACCATCTCTTCTTGTGCCACTTGTAACTCAGTCTCATCTTTCTGCATGTGTTTCTGATGTACTGTATTCAGCAACAATGTCAAACTGTCAACCTTTTTAAATTCAAACACTGAGTCTCGAAGAATAAGCTCAGTCATAATCAAGGAAACTTCACTCATTTTCGGTTAGTGAACTCTTATTTGCAGTCGCTCAGTAGCCAGTGCAGCCACCACACTAACACGTCCTGGATGTGTGCAGGATTGGGGGGGGGGGGGGGCTTTCAGCAACAGGACTGCAGGTAGGGATGAAAGCATTTTGTTAAGTGCTGAAAATATACTTTTCGTGCAGGTGATGTGCCGTGACAAAGATATCAGAAGGAAATAGAAGGAGGGTATTGCGATAGCACATTTTAAAGACTTTCATGTTCACATCAGACATGATACAGTTGCACCAACTAAGTGCACTACTCATGCGTGTACTTTGCGCCACAAACTGTAACACTTTAACAGTGGTGAGTGTATAAAGTGCAGCTCATAAGGCGAGCATTTAACTATAACAGCAATGGTGATGAAATATGTCTGTAAGCAGATGTCAACAATTATGCTTGAGGTTTAACCATTTATCTGCTGTGATGATTTTGGTTTAATTCAACATGTTCATAAATTTTTCCTTTTCTCTGGGTGAGCACAAAGGATGATCTCTCAAAAATGCATGTTTTGAATGTGTAATTTGTAGTAATAGTGTGTCTGAAAACAGCTCGATGACCTTGTACTCAGACGCTAATTTCAATTTTTCGAAGAGTTTTTACTTCCTGTTACACATCTGCAATTTTTTAAGAACTGATGAAATTCATTACTGCAAATAATTTTCTAAAAATTGTATTGTACTTTTAATTTCCTACACTTAGACAGATTTTATACAAAGTATGGGAGAGGATTGTAATTTTTAATCATATATATATATATATATTCCAGTTACGTGTATTTTTATTCATATTCTGGGGGGGTGGGGGGGGGGGGGGGGAGGGGTTAACATTTTCCTCAGTTTTGCGTTTTTTTGGTCTTGATGGCATGAAAATGTAAAATAGGGATTTCACTGTAGTTTTAATTGGCTGTTAGTATATGTTATAGAACTTGCTGGTTGCTTCTCCATGGAAATGTTTAACATTGCTCGTTCAATATCCCTGAAGGCTCTCCTTGATGGTGGGAGTTGTGGGAAAGGATGTGTGAATGAATAAATATCTTCTTTGTGTGTTAAAATAAAGGCAGTTTATAAGCTGAAAACAGATTGAGCTGTCAGACCAAAATTATATTCTTACACTATGCCTGGCAGATGGAAAGTAATTTCTTATTCAAAAATTTTAAATTACATTATGCCTAATACTTGCACATTTTCCAATTTATTTAATAAAACTATAACTATTGTGGAATACAAAAAACTTGGAAGAGGTTAATAGTGGTGAGGCAAGTCATGACAATAACATTGTGGAATAAAATGTTGAAAGTCGTATCACAATAATGTTATAACAAATAGCCTGATTAGAGTTTAATTCATCTCAACGCTTCATTTACTGTTGACTACAAACAGTGGAATAGTCTTCATCATTAAAGTAGCTATTGCTTTTGTTTCTTGTTTCACTCCGTAATTCTTATAAAAAGTAGGATTACTTTTATGCACGTATTCTTCAACACTAATACCAGTGTTGCTCATGTCAAGGAATTCACTCAGTTGATAGAACTCTTTCTCCCCTCCCCCCCCCCCCCTTTCAGTAAACAGTCATAAACAGTTAGTAACTATGAAGCTGCTGAAGGCTGTAGATTAATAGGACATCGTTCTAGAATTGTTCTTACCATTTTCATGTTAATAAAAGAGAGTTGACAGTCTCCCTTGGGACCACATTTGCACATTATTCTAACAGTGGCATGATCCTTTACATTTTTAGAATTTCTGTGCCATGGCTGGAGTGTTTCCATAGTAACTGGTCATTAATAATGTGACACTGAAAGAAATTGAAATAAGTTGTACTTGGAGACTTGTCCATGACTAAATCTACCAGTTTCCACAAGAGATGAGACACTCACTCCTTATAAAATACCTGCTAAATATGACTCAGTACTTGCGGAGGCAGTATGTTTATGAAGTAGTAGTCTCAAAGAGGAAACTGCAAGAATGGAAGGAAGTGTAATGTGAACAGTGAACAACTGCTAACAAATTATGAAGATTATTTTTACAGAATTTGTTAAAGGGCCTGTTTCAGTGGCTTCTACCGTCATCTCACACTACATTGAATTTTACAAGTTCTGATGCAATGATGTGCAGTGTGTCTTCAGAGCCATGTCCGAGGGTAATTTATGACGCAAGCTTGTGAACAAATTAACACAATGGACCAATATGTGAGAGAACAACAGTTCAAATTTCCATCTAGGCATTCAGAGTGAAGTTTTCACATAGTTACCTTAAACAACTTAGATACAGACATGGTTCTGTGAAAAGAACACTGGTTCTCTGATCCAAGCGAGCTTAAGCTCCATCGCTAATGACCTTATCTTCACTGGTATATGAAACCCTGATCTTCCCTACTGCAAGGACAACTTCAGCAAATGTTCCATCAGCCATTAAAAATTCATGTGGGCAAGGCACATTGTGATTAAATCACAAACAGCAAGTAATCTTCTGTTTTGTGTATGTATGTGTTTTTTGGGGGGGGGGGGGGGGGGCTAATTCTGAAGAAGGGGAGCACTAGTAATTTAGCTTTATTTATCATCCATATCATGAAGATACTAATACATAATTTGTCAAGAATATTTACCAAAAAAAGACTTACATGTAGTATTCTCACCACCATACACTTACTACTAAAGCCAAAGGAATAATGAAATTAAGAGTAACTTCGGCATATTTGTTAAGACTTCCACAAATTACATAAAATTTGTGTCAAATTGTTGTGCTCAACAACATGCACATATGCTAAACAGCCAATAATACATATAGGGTGTTTAACAATTCATATTACCCACATCTAAAGGTTGTAGAGGGGACTTAATAGATCAAGGAACCAATATCGAGACGTCATCTGATGGTGCTACAGAGCATCTAAGCTATAGGCACCAGCTCCTGTATTTGAATGTGTATATACAGCATGATTCTGTGATGATTTTACAAACTTTCCAGGATGATGGAGAAGGATAATTATATTAATTTGAGGTTAAGGGTTCCTGTACCAGAAACAAATGAGTGTAAAGTTTAAGTGAAAACTGTCCTTATACATCTGACGGTGGAATACATATACTGGTGTTATTACTGCTAAGATTGTAGGGCAAGCAACATTCAGAGGAGGTAACATGGACCAAAGCAAGAAAAAATGTGCAGTAAATATGTACTCTAAAATACATACCTTACGAGCTATGAGCACTTGTTTAGGAGAGGAGATGTATTTCACAGGAGCAAAGATGTAAAAATGTTCATCTCTCCTCAGGTCTGCATGTTAGGGCCCATATTTACTGGATATTGTTTCCTTTTTTGGGTCATACTACCATCTTTGAAAGTTGCGTATTCTACAATCTCAGCAACAAAGGTACTAGTACATGTATTCCACTGTCGGAGGTATCAGAACAGTTTTCACTTATAACTTTCGATCCATTTGTTTGCTGTACAAGGACCCTCTCCTCAGATTCATGCATTTATTCTTCTCCATCATCCTTGAAAGACTGGAACATCATCATAGAATCACACCATGTATATACATACAAATTCAGGTGCCAACGCTTAAAACTTTGACACTCTATATCATCGTCGGATGAAGTTTCCGGACATGGGCTCCAGTGTAAAACTTCATCTAACAAGTCCCCTCCACAGCTTCTAGAAGTGTGTAACGTGAATTGTGAAACACCCTGCAGGTGTACTGTGCAAGATGTAGACAGAGCCTGCAGAATACAATTCACATGTCAATGACACTGTCAAACTCACCACCACACTAACAAAGAAACCACCACACTAGCACAGAAACAATCAGTGACATTCAGCATTATAAGTACAAAATCATCAAGACGAGAGTATTTAATTGCGCTCTATAGAGAGCGATCAAAATATAGTTAAATGCCATCTGCATCTATTTTCACTGAGCACATTGTACAATCACTGACATCATCATACACATGCCATCGGAAATATCTTCTTCTGTTAGTACATTCATGAAATATTTTGGACTCTAAATTCACTTCCCCCTGCGGGTTCGGGGGTTAGAATAGGCCCGCGGTATTCCTGCCTGTCGTAAGAGGCGACTAAAGGGAGTCTCAAAAGTTTCGGCCTTATGTGATGGTCCCCTGTCGGGTTTGACCTCCATATCACAAAATTCTTCCGAAGAGCGAGCCGATTGGGGAAGGGCGCCTTACATCGTGCATTAAGACCTCTAGCCCGCTTTCTCGTCGCCGCATTGCCGTCCCACTCATTCCCCATCTCTTGGGCGAGGGTGTGTTCATGGATGCAATTTTCACTATGCACTGTGTAGTGTTGCTTTTTGCGGAGACGACGACCATGGACTACGTGTCACCTAAAATCCAGCACGGTAGCCAGTCCGTTGTGGTGGGGCTACCATGTATCCTGTTGGTTGTAACCCCCTGACAACACAGGGATCGTTCTACTGATGCCTGCGCCGTTAACTCCCCACGTATGCCAAGGAGTAGATGCCCATCTCCCTGGGGCATCGGGACTCCTGGCAATGGCCATCCTGCCAGGTGAGGCTGCGTGGCGCCCGTGGGGAGGGCCCTTGGCCGGAGTAGGTGGCATCAGGGCGGATGACCCGCAATGAAGCGTGGTACATCATCTCTCACTGGTGGCCAGCCGCCAGCAGTCTCTAAGCATTCTCGGGCTCAATTTAATGCTCAGAAGTATGATCTGAAAACATTCCCCTCCCTGGCCACACCGTGGGAGGAGCGTAAGTCACAGGATGGTAGTCACAGTTATTCGCCGCGATTCTTAGTTTGTACGAGAGCTGATGGGGAGTCTTTTCTACCCACAAAGCCTCAGTTCTTCGTCGAGCATTTAGAGGACAAGTTTGGGAAGGTGGAGGGCTTGTCCAAAATGCGCTGTGGGCCAGTCGTGATAAAAACAGCATCCTCTGCCCAGTCACGCAGGTTACTTGCTTGTGACAAGTTGGGGGATGTTAACGTTACCATCACCCCACATAAGAGTTTAAATATGGTCCAGGGTGTTATTTTCCATAGGGACCTTCTTTTGCAGTCTGATGACGAGCTGCGCGCCAATTTAGAGCGCCGAGGTGTACATTTCGTCCGGCGTGTTCATCGGGGTCCAAGGGACAATCAGATAGCTACCGGTGCCTTCATCTTGGCCTTCGAAAGTGATACATTACCAGACAAGGTCAAGGTGATGGTCTACCGATGTGACGTCAAACCCTATATCCCTCCACCGATGCGGTGCTTTAAGTGCTTGAAGTTCGGCCACATGTCTTCCCGTTGCACTTCCAGCCTCACATGTCGAGATTGCGGATGCCCATCACATCCCGATACTCCATGTGCCCCGCCTCCCATCTGTGTCAACTGCGGAGAGCACCATTCACCTTGCTCGCCAGACTGCAGGATCTTACAGAAAGAACGCAAAATCATGGAATATAAGACCCGGGACCAGCTGACGTATACTGAGGCCAAGCGGAAATATGAACGACTACATCCGGTACGGATGACTTCCTCCTATGCTGCTGCAACGACAACCGTGTTAGCCCCATCAGTTCAGCGTACTCCAGTCACATCACAGAGCCATGCAACTCCACATGCCCCCTTGCCCATGGGGGGCACTGTCCCCCCTGTTGCTCCCACACCACCTACCTCGGGAGCAACACCCCCTCACACATCCGGGACATCCGTCCCGACTTCTCAGCCGGAGAAGTGTCCAACTTCTTTGACTTCTCACGCTCGCAAGGGGTCCCTCCCTTCCCAGGTTTCCACCGGCGGGAAGGCTGACGACCGACAGCGGCGTAAGTGCCCACAATCAGCTGGTCGTAGGGCTTCGTGATCCTCCTCAGTCCCGAAGACTGAATCGGTGAAGCCCTCCCAGCCGGTGAAACCCAAGGAGCAGCGTGAGAAATCTAAGAGCAGCTCTAAGCCCAAGGAACTCGCGGTGGCACCCATCCCACCGCAACCTTCCAGAACTGCATCTGAGGATGAGGTGGAGATTCTGGCGTCCGCTGAGGACCTGGATCTTGCCGGTCCCTCAGACACCATGGATAGCACTAGCAGAGGTGCACAATCGGAGGCAGCAGGTGACCCAGCGGCGTAATCTGCCTTCCCAGTCCTGTCACGCCAGAGAAGGTCAAGGTGATGGTCTACCAATGTGACGTCAAACCCTATATCCCTCCACCGATGCGGTGCTTTAAGTGCTGGAAGTTCGGCCACATGTCTTCCCGTTGCACTTCCAGCCTCACATGTCGAGATTGGGGATGCCCATCACATCCCGATACTCCATGTGCCCCGCCTCCCATCTGTGTCAACTGCGGAGAGCACCATTCACCTTGCTCGCCAGACTGCAGGATCTTACAGAAAGAAAGCAAAATCATGGAATATAAGACACCATGGATAGCACTAGCAGAGGTGCACAATCGGAGGCAGCAGGTGACCCAGCGGCGTAATCTGCCTTCCCAGTCCCGTCACGCCTGTCTCAGACATGGACAGTACCATCCTCCAGTGGAACTAGAACGGTTTCTTCCACCATCTAGCTGAGCTTCGCCAACTTATCAGCCTTCACCCTTTCTTCTGCATTGCTCTTCAGGAAACTTGGTTTCCAGCAATGCGAATCCCCGCCCTCCGTGGCTATCGGGGTTATTATAAGAACCGGGTAGCTTATGAAAGGGTGTCTGGTGGCGTCTGCATCTATGTCCTTCACTCTCTGCACAGCGAGTCTGTCCCTCTCCAAACACCTTTGGAGGCTGTCGCTGTTCGGGTGTGGATGCCGCAGGCTGTTACCGTCTGCAGTCTTTACCTTCCACCAGATGGTGATGTCGCGCAGCATGTCCTGGCTGCGCTGATAGCCCAGTTGCCGCAACCTTTCTTGTTACTAGGCGACTTCAACGCCCATAATCCTCTGTGGGGTGGGTCAGTGGCAACAGGTCGAGGCACCACCATTGAGCATTTATTGGCACAGTTCGATCTTTCCATTTTAAATGATGGTGCCATCACTCAGTTCAGCGTGGCGCATGGCATGTACTCCGCCATTGACCTTTCGATCTGCAGCCGTAGCCTCTTACCTTCTGTCCAATGGAGAGTGCATGACGACCTGTGTGGTAGTGACCACTTTCCAATCTTTCTGTCACTGCCACAGCGTCACTCTCCTGGGCGCCCTAGCAGATGGGCTATGAATAAGGCTGACTGGGACTTGTTCTCCTCCATTGCCGCAATTGAGCCTCTCTCTAATGACGCCATGGATGCGGTGGTTCACTCGGTCACCACCAGCATCGTAACTGCCGCAGAATCTTCCATTCCCCGTTCTTCTGGGTCCCCTCGGAGGAGGACTGTGCCTTGGTGGTCGCCTGAGATCGCTGAGGCGATTAAAGATTGCCGGCGGGCGCTACAGCGTCACAAGCGACATCCCTCCGTTGAACACCTTATCACCTTCAAACGGCTGCGTGCACGGGCCCGCCGCCTTATCCGTCAACGCAAGCAGGAGTGCTGGGAGCGGTATGTGTCCACCATTGGCCTCCATGTCTTTCCATCGTAGGTCTAGGCCAAGATCCGACGCCTCTATGGCTATCGGACCCCTGTCAGCGTCCCTGGGCTCTCACTGAATGGAGCAGTTTGTACAGACTCTGACGACATTGCCAACAGCTTGGCAGAGCATTTTGCTCTGTGTTCCGCTTCTTCCAATTACCTACTGGCCTTCCGCTCCATTAAAAAGCGGATGGAACGTCGGAGCCTTTCTTTTCGCACCCACCATCCTGAATCCTACAATGTTCCTTTAAGTGAGTGGGAATTTCACAGTGCCCTCGCCGCTTGTCCTGATACCGCTCCTGGGCCAGATAGCATCCACTGTCAGATGCTGAAACACCTTTCAGTGGACTGCCAGTGACGCCTCCTCGACCTTTACAATCGTATTTGGGTCAAGGGGGAGTTTCCGTCGCAATGGCGGGAAAGTATTATCATCCCCGTTTTGAAACCTGGAAAGAACCCTTTGGAGGTGGACAGCTACCGTCCCATTAGCCTCACCAACGTTCTTTGCAAGTTGCTTGAACGGATGGTGAGCCGGCGGTTGAATTGGGTACTGGAGCCTCGGGGCCTTCTGGCTCCGTCTCAGGGTCGGTTCCGTAAATGCCGCTGACAATCTGGTGAGCCTGGAGTCAGCCGTCCGTACTGCCTTTGCCCACCGTCAGCACCTGGTCACTGTCTTTTTCGACATGCAGAAGGCGTACGATATGATATGGCGTCATCACATCCTTTCTACGCTTCATGGATGGGGTCTTCGGGGTCCACTGCCGATTTTGATCCAAAATTTTCTGCCGCATCGAACCTTCTGCGTGCAAGTCACGGCCTCATATAGTTCCTCCCAAGTCCAGGAGAATGGTGTGCCACAGGGTTCTGTTTAAAGTGTCTGCCTGTTTTTAATAGCCATTAACGGGCTCGCTGCGGTGGTGGGAACGTCTGTCTCAGCGTCCTTGTATGCTGACGACTTCTGCCTATACTACAGCTCTATTGGCATTGCAGCTGCTGAACGTCAGCTACAGGGCACTATCCATAAGGCGCAGTCTTGGGCTGTAGCTCATGGGTTCCAGTTTTCGGCAGCCAAGGCCTGCCTTATGCATTTGTCGGTGACGCACTGTCCACCCGGAGCCACGGCTTTATCTTGATGGCGAACTCCTTACAGTGGTGGAGTCAGATGGGTTTTCGGGGGTGGTCTTTGATGCTCAGTTGACTTGGCTGCCTCATATTCGGCAGCTTAAACAAATGTGTTGGCGCCATCTAAATGCTCTGCGATGCTTGAGCCACACCCACTGGGGCGCCGACCGATCTACCCTGTTACGGCTCTACCAGGCGTTAATCCAGTTCCGTCTGGATTATGGGAGCCTGGCTTATGGCTCAGCATCCCTGTCCGCGTTGTGGGTGCTGGACCCAATCCTCCACAGCGGGATACGCCTTGCCACTGGTGCTTTCCGTACCGGCCCTGTGGACAGCATACTAGTGGAGGCAGGTGTCCCTCCACTGCGGTTACGGCGGCAACATTTGCTGGCCGCTTATGCTGCCCATGTTTTCAGCTTGCCCGGGCATCCTAACTATCAGCTACTATTCCCACAGTCGCACGTCCATCTTCCAGAACGTCGGCCCAGGGCTGGATGTACGATCGCGGTCCGCGTCCGAGAGCTTCTCTCCGGGCTTGGGGCCTTACCTCTTCCGCCTCCTTTCCGGGCACCTCTGCGTACACCCCTGTGGTGTGTGCCTCGCCCTCGCCTTCAGCTGAAAGTGGCACAGGGCCCGAAGGACTCAGTCCCTCCGGAGGCCTTCCGCCGCCGCTTTCTTTCCATCCTCGCAATGTATCAGGGCTCTGGCATTGTTTACACTGACAGCTCGATGGTTGCTGGTCACGTCGGTTATGCGCTAACGCTAGGGGACCATTCCGAACAACGTTCCTTGCTGGCCGGCTGCAGCGTTTACACTGCTGAGTTGGTCGCCATCTTTTGAGCCCTAGAGTATATCCGCTCCTGCTCATGTGAGTCCTTCGTTATCTGTAGCGATTCCCTGAGTGGTTTACGAGCTCTCGACCAGTGTTTCCCTCGTTCTCGCCTGGTGATGGCTATCCAGGAATCCCTGCATACTCTTGCCCGTTGCGGCCGCTCTGTGGTTTTTGTGTGGACCCCAGGCCATGTTGGGATACCCGGCAATGAAAATGTTGACCGCCTGGCAAAAGAGGCCACCAGTACACCATCTCTGGACATTGGCCTCCCGGAGACTGATTTGAGGGCAGTCTTATGCTGCAAAGTTATCTCGCTTTGGGACGCTGAATGGCGCGGTCTGGCCACCCCTAACAAACTCCGTGCCGTCAACGAAATGATGACTGTGTGGCACTCCTCCTTGCGAGTCTCTCGCAAGGAGTCTGTCGTCCTCTGCCGACTGCGCATTGGGCACACACGGATCACCCACGGCCACTTATTGCGCCGTGAGGACCCACCTCTATGTCGCTGCGGCTCCGTTTTGTCTGTGGTCCACATATTGTTGGAGTGTTGCCTTTTAGCTGTGCTCAGGCAAATGTTTGTGCTGCCTGACACGCTCCCTGCCCTTTTAATAGATGACTCTGCCATGGTGGACTTAGTTTTGCGTTTTATTCGGGCAGGGGGTTGTTATCATTTAATCTGAGTGTTTATGTTTTTAGTGTTGATTCTGGCATTTGGCCTCCGATTTTAAACTGAGTTTTTAATCTGTTCTCGGTGGTTGGCTTTTCCTTTTTTTCTCTATAGTCGGCCAACCACCGTCACACTCTGTGTGATTTTAATTTGTTTTGTCTGATCTCTGTCTGAGTCTTTCTTGTCCTGTGTCATCTGACGTCTTATCTGTTGTTTGTTTTTTATATTCTCTGTGGATGAATTTAGTTTTTTTGGAAAAAGGGACCGATGACCATCGCCGTCTGGTCCCTTTAACCCCCACAAATCAACCAATCTAAATTCACTCTTGAAGTCTAATGATTCACGGATGTGAATCTCAAAGAAATCGGGAATATTAATGAAGTAATATTAAGTTTACAAACTAGATTAAAAGTGTTTGCATGCATGATGCGTGTACATATGATTTGTGATACGGCATTATAATGAAGTAATTGTGGGTGGTTTGTGAAAGATTTCAATAAGTACATTTGTGAACTGCATTTTCCTCGCTGAAATAGACTTATTAATACAGTATTTGATTTAAGCAGTTTTACTGGAATGTATGGTTGCAAAATGCATTGCATTATAGCAACTTTTTTACATACTATGAAAGTACAGCACTACAATAAAATATTCCTGAAATAATTTAACAGCAAACTATTAAAGAATACAAAAATTAGAAGTACACTGCCAGACATTCTTTAATAGAACAAGAACTGTGTTCTACCAGTAAAGATTCAAATATGATTCAAACCTTGTATCTCATTTTCTTGATTTTATTTCTCATGGAAGATTACCATATATTTTATTTTAATTTTTCTCATGAATTAAATCAGTAGAGTCAGGTGTACACCCCCTAGCGGGTCCGGGGCTTAGAATAGGCCCGAGGTATTCCTGCCTGTCGTACAAGGCGACTAAAAGGAGTTTCACACATTTCGGCCTTTATGTGATGGTCCCCTGTAGGGTTTGACCTCCATTCTTCAAAATTTTCCTGAAGAGCGAACCAATTGGGGAAGGGCACCTTACAAGGTGCATTGTGTCCATCGTGCATTGAGATCTTTAGCCCACTTCCTCGTCATTGCATTGCAGTCCTGCTCATTCTCCATCTCTTGGGCGAGGACACCTTCCTGGGTGCATTTTCAGTGTCGATTTCTGCGTTGACAATGCGCCTGATATCCAGCGCGGTAGCCAGTCAGTTGTGGTGGGGCCACCATGTACCCTGTTGGTTGTTGCCCCCTGACCACACAGAGATCACTCTGCTGATACCTGTGCCATTAACTCCCCATGTATGCCAAGGGGTAGATGCCCATCCCCCTGGGGCATTGGGACTCCTGTCAATGGCCATCCTGCCAGGTGGCCTTTGCTGCGGCTGGGTAGCGCCTGTGGGAAGGGCTCCTGGTCAGAGTGGGTAGCATCAGGGTGCATGACAAGTAATGAAGTGTAAACAATCGTCTCTTTGTGGTGGTGAAACACTAGCAGTCTCTAAGTGATAGCGAGCTCAATTCAACACACACAAGCACAACCCTAAATCGTTCCCTTCCCTGGTCACACCATGGGAGGAACATCAGGCTAAGGATAACAGCGGATCTTATTTGTCCCAGTACCTTGTATGTTCGAGAGCTGATGGGGAATCGTTCATAGTGATGAAGCTTCAGATTTTTGTTGAGCATTTAGAGGACAAATTTGGGGAAGTGGAGGGATTGTCCAAAATGAGACCTGGGTCAGTCTTGATCAAAACAGCATCCTGTGCCCAGTCACGGGAGTTACTCAATTGTGACAAACTGGGGGATGTTTCTGTGACCATCACACCCCATAAGAGCTTAAATATGGTCCAGGGTATCATATTTCACAGGGATCTTCTTTTGCAGTCCAACGATGAGCTGCGCACCAATTTATAGCGGTGTGGTGTACATTTCGTCTGGCATGTCCACCGGGGTCCGAAGGATAATCAGGTTGCCACCGGTGCCTTCATCTTCACCTTTGAGGGTGATACATTGCCCGAGAAGGTCAGGGCGATGGTCTACCGGTGTGATTTAAAGCCCTATATCCCTCTCCCGATGCGGTGTTTTAAGTGCTGGAAGTTCGGCCACATGTCTTCCCACTGTACTTCCGGCATCACATGCCGAGATTGCGGACACCTATCACATCCCAATACTCCTTGTGCCTCGCCTCCCATCTGTGACAACTGCAGAGAGCACCATTTGCCTTGCTCGCCCGACTGCAGGATTCACCAGAAATTAAGGAAAATCATGGAGTATAAGACCCTGGACAGACTGGTCTACACTGTGGCTAAGAGAAAATTTGAATGCCTGCATTCTGTGCATATTACATCATCTTATGCCGCCGCCACAACAGTTCTGGCACCATCAGCTCCTCCAACCCAGGTCACCTCTCAGAGCCAGAAGACTACACCTGCCCCCTTGATGGTGGGGGCCATTTCCCTCCCTGTTTCTCCTGCACCACCTACTTCGGGAGCAATGCCCCCCTCCCCCAAACCATTGGGGACATCCGTCCCCACTTCTAATCCAGAGAAACGTAAGTCTTCTTCGGCTTTTCTCGCTATGAAGGGGTCCCTTGGGTCACTCCCTTGTCAGGTTTCTTCTAGTGGGAAAGACGACACCCGCCAGTGGCTGAAGAGCCCAAAAGCAGCTGGTCATAGGGCTTCATGCTCATCCTCAGTCCCGGAGACTTAGCCAGTGAAGTCCTCCCAGCCAGGGAAACCCAAGGAGCAACGAGAGAAATCTAAAAAGAAAACCCTTAAGACCAAGGAAATTGTGGTGGCACCCACACCACAGCTACCTATTATCTCTGCGGCTGAGGATGAGGTGGAGATTTTGGCATCCATTGAGGACCTAGATCTCGCCAGACCCACACACACCATGGATATAGGCTGCTCAGGCAATAAATAGGTGGCAGCAGGTGACTCTGAGGCGCAAACTGCCTCCTTAAATGTTCCATGCCTTCCCAGATTCACGATGTCAACATGCAGTGGAATTGTGGCAGTTTTTCCTACCACCTGGCTGAGCTACGGCAACTGTTAAGCTTTACACCTGCTATCTGAAATGCCTTTCAGGAAACGTGGTTCCCAGCAATGCTGACCCCCTGCCCTCCGCGGCTATAAGGGATATTACAGGAACCGTGAAGACTGTAATCGAGGGTCAGGTGGAGTTAGCGTTTATGTCCTAAACTCGCTCTGTAGTGAACATATGCCCATTCAAACCCCTCTTGAAGCTGTGGCGGTCAGAGGAGGATGACGCAGGAAATAACTGTCTGCAATGTATATCTTCCTCGAGATAGTGCAGAACCCCTGAATGTATTAGTTGCACTGATTGATCAACTCCCTAAACCTTTCCTACTTCTAGGAGATTTTAATGCCCATAACCCCTTGTGGGGTGGTTCCATGCTTACTGCCCGAGGCAAAGATGTCGAAACTTTACTGTCTCAATTCGACCTCTGCCTCTTAATTACTGGGGCTGCCACACATTTCAGTGTGGCTCATGGTAATTACTCCCATCTATCCACTGGAGAGCACATGATGACCTGTATGATAGTGACCACTTCCCCATCTTCCTGTCACTGCCTCATCGTCGGGCACGACAACGCCTGCCCAGATGAGCTTTGAACAAGTCGGACTGGGGAAATTTCACATCTGCTGTCACCGCTGAATCTCCCCCACACGGTAATGTCGATGTGATGGTTGAGTAGGTGACTAGCACAATTGTTTCTGTGGCAGAAAATGCGATCCCTCGATCTTTAGGGTGCCCGAGGCATAAGGCAGTCCTTTGGTGGTCGCCGTAAGGCACTGAAGCAATTAAGGAGCATCGGCGAGCTCTACAGCGGCATAAGCGGCACCCTTCCCTGGAGCACCTCATAGCCTTTAAACGGCTCCGTGCCTGTGTTCGCTACCTTATCAAACAACGGAAGGAAGCGTGTTGGGAGAGATACGTCTCCACCATTGGGTGCCACACATCACCTTCCCAAGTCTGGGCAAAGATCAAACGTCTTCTCGGGTACCAGGTCCCAACAGCTGTCCCCGGTGTTACCATAAATGTCGAGTTGTGTACCAACGCAAATGCCATTGCCGAGCACTTTGCTGAGCACTATACTCGCGCCTCTGTATTGGAGAATTACTCCCCAGTCTTTCGCACACTCAAACGGCAGCTGGAAGGGAATGTCCTCTCATTCACTGCACACTGCAGTGAATCCTATAACGCCCTATTTACAGAGTGGGAGCTCCTCAGTGCCATTGCACATTGCCCCATCACATCTCCTGGGCCTGATCACACCCACAGCCAGATGATTAACCATCTCATCTGACTACAAATGACATCTTCTCATCATATTGAAATGTATCTGGTGCGATGGTGTCTTTCCATCGCAATGGCGCGAGAGCGCCATCATTCTGGTGCTCAAACCCGGTAAAAACCTGCTTGATGTGGATAGCTATCGGCCATTCTGCCTGACCAATGTTGTTTGTAAGCTGCTGGAACGTATGGTATGTCAGCAGTTGGGTTGGATCCTGGAGTCATGCGGCTTGCTGGCTCCATGTCAGGGCAGCTTCCACCAGGGTCGCTCTACCACTGATAATCTTGTGTCCATCGAGTCTGCCATCCGAACAGCCTTTTCCAGATGCCAACACCTGACTGCCATCTTTTTTGACTTATGTAAATCATACGACACGACTTGGCACCATCAAATCCTTGCCACATTGTATGAGTGGGATCTCTGGGGACCACTCCCGATTTTTATCCAAAACTTCCTGTCGCTCTGTACTTCCCGTGTCCAAGTTGGTGACTCCCATAGTTCCAGCCATATCCAGGAGAATGGAGTCCCACAGGGCTCTGTATTGAGTGTCTCTCTATTTTTAGTGGTCATTAATGGTCTAGCGGCCCCTCCGTCTCACTTTCTCTGTATGCAGATGACTTCTGCATTTCGTACTGCTGCTCCAGTACTATTGTCGCTGAGTGGCGCCTCCAGGGAGCCATCCACAAGGCACAGTCATGGGCTCTAGCCCACAGATTCCAGTTTTCAGCCACAAAGTCGTGTGTCCTGCACTTCTGTTGGCGTCGTACCATTCATCCGGAACTCACACTTTACCTGAATGATGATCCACTCACTATAGTGGAGACATATATATTCCTAGGACTTGTTTTCGATGCTCGATTGACTTGGCCCCCTCATCTTCATCAGCTTAAGCAGAAGTGCTAGCAGCACCTCAATGCCCTCCGTTGCCTGAGCAACACCAATTGGGGTGCAGATCACTGTACACTGCTGCAGCTCTACAGAGCCCTTGCCCAACCCGAATTGACTATGGGAGTGTGATTTATGGTTTGACAGTGCCTTCAGCATTGCACTTCCTCGACCCTGTGCATCTGTGCACCAGTGTGGGGTTCGATTAGCGACAGGAGCTTTTGGGACGAGTTCCGGTGACCAGTGTACTGGTGGAGGCTGGTGTCCCTCCATTGCAGATCGGATGTGCCTGCCAGTTACGCAGCACACATTAATGGTTCCCCTCAGCATCCGAATTACCGTCTACTTTTCCCGTCTGCAGCAGTCCATCTCCTGCATCAGCAGCCCAGATCTGGCCCAACAATTGCGGTTCACGTGCGCTCCCTTCTCTCCGAACTGGGGTCCTTCCCTTTACCACCTCTACTTGTGGTCCATTCACGCACGCCTACATTGTGTACGCCTCAGCCGCAGCTTTGTCTGGACCTTTTTCATGGCCCTAAGGGCTCCGTTAACCCAACCGTTCTTCACTGTCACTTCCCCTCAATTCTTGACGTGTTCCGGGGCTCTGAAGTGGTTTACACCGACAGCTCAGTGGCTGATGGTCACGTAGGCTTCGCATATGTTCATGGAGGACATATTGAGCAGCACTGCTGGCCAGTTGGCTGCAGTGTTCTCACTGCAGAGCTGGCGGCCATATCTCATGCTCTTGAGTACATCCGCTCATGCCCTGGTAAGTCATTACTACTGTGTACTGACTCATTGAGCAGCTTACAAACTATCGACCAGTGCTACCCACGCCACCCTCCGGTAACGTCAATTCAGGAGTCCACCTATGCCCTGGAACAGTCCCACCATTCCATGGTGTTTGTGTGGACCCCAGGACACGTCAGAATTCCCGGCAACAAACTTTCGATTACCTCTCATTGTGCCTTGAAGTGAGAAATGTCCTGGCCACTCTCTTCCCCACCCCTCCCGCAGTTGTATTCTGCTGTCCACCGAACCTACACAGTATACTTGTCTGTCCTTACACAACCCCCGCTCCCAATCCCTAACCCAATGACTCATATCCCTGTGATATACCGAGATATAATACCTGTCTCATACATTCTCCCACCACCACCTACTCCAGTCTCGTCCCCCCTGCGGGTCCGGGGTAAGAATAGGCCCGAGGCATTCCTGCCTGTCGTAAGAGGCGACTAAAAGGAGTTTCAACCATTTCGGCCTTCTATGTGATGGTCCCCCTTGGGGTTTGACCTCCATTTTTCAAAATTCTACAGAAGTACGAGCCTTTTGGGGAAGGACACCTTACATGGTGTACCACTGGTCCTAAGTGCACTAAGACCTTGGCACTCAGCATTGCACCGGCGTTGTAACCATACCCACTATTCCTCAAATTGGGCCTAAACGCCTGATGGGTTGTCCAAGTTACGCCCATAGTGCATCTCCATCTGCACCAGCGATCATGATGGACTTTCCATGGCACCAGAAATCCAGCACGGTAGCCAGCCCGTTGTGGTGGGGTCGTCATGTACCCTCTAGGTTGTAGCCCCCTGACAACACAGGGATCGTACTGCCGATACCTGAGCTGCATCCTCCCCACGTTGGCCAAGGAGTAGATGCCCGTCTCCTTGGGGCATCAGGACTCCCGGCAATGGTCATCCTGCCAGGTGGCCCTTGCTGCGGCTGGGTGGCGCCCATGGGGAGAGCCCCTGGTCGGAGTGGGTGGTATCGGGGCGGACGTTTCGCAGATGAAACGTCAACACGTATCAGGTCGCTCTGCGGCCGAGTCTTTCAAAAGAAAAGGTACCGTTTCTAGTTCTGGTTCTCCTGCCCTTTCCCCCTTGGCCACTCCATGGGAGGAGGGACAGGCCCGCCGGCTTGGGGCGAAGTACTTCCCCCGCTATTTGGTCTGTTCTCGAACCGATGGGGGGACGTTCGCCACCTCCAAGCCCATGTTCTTTGTTCAGCACATTGAGGACGTCTTCGGGGAAATCGAGGCTCTCAGCAAGATGCGATCAGGGTCCGTTCTTATCAAGACCACCTCCGCCACACAGTCGGCGGCACTCCAGGCGTGCGACTGCCTAGGGGACATCCCAGTGTCCATTGTCCCGCATCTGGCACTAAAGCGGACGCAGGGGGTTATTTTTCATCGTGACCTCCTGCTACAATCTGATGATGAGGAGCTCAGAGCCAACCTGAAGCGCCGCGGCGTGCATTTCGTCCGGCGAGTCCAGCGCGGCCCCAAAGACCGTCGCATCGACACCGGGGCCTTTATCCTCGCCTTCGAGGGGGACGTTCTCCCGGAGAAGGTAAAGGTGATGTGCTACCGGTGCGACGTGCGACCTTACGTCCCGCCTCCTATGCACTGTTTTAGGTGTTTGCGCTTTGGGCACATGTCGTCCCGGTGTGAGGCTGAGCCCCTTTGTGGCGATTGTGGACGTCCTCTTCGTGAGGAACATACTTGCACCCCACCACCTCGGTGCATTAATTGTCCTGGCGTCCACTCCCCTAGATCCTCAGACTGCCCCGCCTATCAGAAGGAGAAGAAGATACAAGAAATCAAAACTTTGGATCGGCCCTCTTATTCTGAGGCCAGGAAGAAGTATGACCGCCTTCATCCCGTGTCACTGACCACTTCGTTTGCCTCAGTTGTGTCCACTCCTTCCGCGGTATCCTCACCCCTATCCTGTCCCCCCTCCGCCTCCTCTGCCCATCAGGGGGCTCTGCCTCCGCCTCCCAAATCCCTCCCTTCCAAATCCTCCTCCCCCGTGGCTCCCACCCCCTCTACCCCAGGGGCCACCCTTTCTCCTCCTCCTCCCCCCACGCCACCTGAGAAGCGATCCTCTTCTCAGGCGTCCATCGGGGAAACGTTCCGGACCCCAGCTTCCGAGGTCCGGCGTTCCAAAATGGACCCCGCGCGTGAGGACCTTCTTCGGGTCCAGCCCACCATCCCTGTGCCTCCTCGGCCTTCCAAGAAGGCCTCCAAGAAGAAGTCTCTATCCCCCTCTCCACCCCGGCGCGTTTCGTCTGATGCTTCATCCCTGAGTCGCTGCTCCCGGCCGTCCTCAGTTTCGCCGGGACGCTCTGCTGCCAGGCGCTCCGCCGGCCTTTCGTCGGCAAATGATGGGGCCCCTCCTACACAATCAGGGACAGCGGCCGCAGCTGGCGACGAGTCGATGGAACCGGATCCGCCTCCCGTCGGTTGTAGTGTTGTTCCCTCGCAACCTGGCCCTCCGCGGCCATCGAGGTGACCAGCTCTTCCCCGTCTCGTTCCCCCAACTTTTTGACTAGCAATGGCGTTGTTTCATTGGAACATAAGAGGTATTCGATCTAATCGGGAGGAATTACAACTGCTCCTCCGCCTGCACTGTCCGCTCGTCCTTGGTCTCCAGGAAACCAAGTTGCGCCCGACTGACCGTATTGCCTTTTCCCACTATACCTCGGAGCGGTATGACCTCACCCCTGTGGACGGTATCCCAGCTCATGGTGGGGTCATGTTGCTCGTTCAGGACGATGTCTATTACCATCCCATCCCATTGACCACCCCACTCCAAGCAATAGCTATCCGCATTACTCTTTCTGCTTTTACTTTTTCAGTTTGTACCATCTACACTCCACCGTCATCTGCTGTTAGTCGGGCTGACATGATGCACCTGATCGTTCAGCTTCCCCCGCCGTTCTTATTGTTTGGCGACTTCAATGCCCATCATCCCCTTTGGGGCTCTCCTGCATCCTGTGAAAGAGGCTCACTCTTGGCGGATGTCTTCAACCATCTCAATCTTGTCTGCCTCAATACCGGCGCCCCGACTTTCCTCTCGGACTCTACTCATACCTACTCCCACTTGGACCTCTCGATCTGTTCTACCACTCTTGCCCGTCGGTTCGAGTGGTATGTCCTTTCTGACAGCTATTCGAGCGACCACTTCCCCTGTGTCGTTCATCTCCTGCACCACACCCCATCCCCACGTCCTTCGAGCTGGAACATACCGAAAGCTGACTGGGGACAATACTCCTCCCTGGCGACCTTTCCGGACCACGATTTTCCCAGTTGTGACAGTCAGGTCGAATACCTCACGGCTGTTATTATCAATGCTGCCGAACGTTCCATACCTCGTACTACTTCTTCTTCACGTCGCGTTTCCGTCCCCTGGTGGAACGAGGCTTGTAGGGACGCTATCCGTGCTCGACGACGTGCTTTACGCACCTTTCGCCGCCATCCTACGTTGGCGAATTGTATTGAATACAAACGACTCCGAGCGCAATGCCGTAGAGTCATCAAAGACAGCAAAAAAGCTTGTTGGGCCTCTTTCACGAGCTCCTTTACCAGTTTTACTCCCTCTTCCGTCATTTGGGGTAGCCTGCGCCGGCTGTCGGGCATTAAGGCCCACTCCTCGGTACCTGGCCTGACCTCAGGTAATGAGGTCCTTGTTGATCCTGTGGCTGTCTCCAACGCCTTTGGCCCCTTTTTCGCGGAGGTTTCAAGCTCCGCCCATTACCATCCTGCCTTCCTTCCCAGGAAAGAGGCAGACGAGGCTCGGCGACCTTCCTTCCACTCGCTGAATCTGGAAACTTACAATGCCCCCTTTACTATGCGGGAACTCGAACGTGCGCTTGCACTGTCCCGGTCCTCTGCTCCGGGGCCAGATGCCATTCACGTTCAGATGCTGGCACACCTTTCTCCGGCTGGCAAAAGCTTCCTTCTTCGTACCTACAATCGCGTCTGGACCGAAGGTCAAGTCCCCATGCGTTGGCGTGACGCCGTTGTTGTTCCTATACCCAAACCCGGGAAGGATAGACACCTTCCTTCTAGTTACCGCCCCATTTCTCTTACAAGCTGTGTCTGTAAGGTGATGGAGCGCATGGTTAATGCTCGGTTAGTTTGGATTCTTGAATCTCGACGACTACTTACTAATGTCCAATGCGGCTTTCGTCACCGCCGCTCCGCTGTTGACCACCTTGTGACCTTGTCGACATTCATCATGAACAACTTTTTGCGAAGGCGCCAAACGGTAGCCGTGTTCTTCGACTTGGAGAAGGCTTATGATACCTGTTGGAGAGGAGGTATCCTCCGCACTATGCACAAGTGGGGCCTACGCGGTCGTCTGCCCCTTTTTATTGATTCCTTTTTAACGGATCGAAAGTTTAGGGTACGTGTGGGTTCCGTATTGTCCGACGTCTTCCTCCAGGAGAACGGAGTGCCTCAGGGCTCCGTCTTGAGCGTAGCTCTTTTTGCCATCGCGATCAATCCAATTATGGATTGCATTCCACCTAATGTCTCAGGCTCTCTCTTTGTCGATGACTTCGCGATCTACTGCAGTGCCCAGAGAACATGCCTCCTGGAGCACTGGTCAGCGTTGTCTAGACAGCCTCTACTCATGGAGCGTGGCAAATGGCTTCCGGTTCTCTGAAGAGAAGACGGTTTGTATCAACTTTTGGCGATATAAAGCGTTCCTTCCGCCATCCTTACATCTCGGTCCCGTTGTTCTCCCATTCGTGGACACAACTAAGTTTCTAGGGCTCACGTTGGACAGGAAACTGTGTTGGTCTCCACATGTCTCTTATTTGGTGGCCCGTTGTACACATTCCCTTAATGTCCTCAGAGTTCTTAGCGGTTCATCTATGGGAGCGGATCGCACTGTCCTGCTTCGCTTGTATCGGTCCATAGTCCGATCGAAGCTGGATTATGGGAGCTTCGTCTACTCGTCCGCTCGGCCATCCCTCTTACGCCGGCTCAACTCCATCCACCATCGGGGGATACGTCTTGCGACCGGAGCCTTCTACACTAGTCCTGTCGAGAGTCTTTATGCTGAAGCTGCCGAGTTACCATTGACCTACCGGCGCGACATACTGCTGTGTCGGTATGCCTGCCAGCTGTTGTCTATGCCCGAACACCCCTCTTACAAGTCCTTCTTCGCCGATTCTCTCGACCGTCAGTACGGGTTGTATGTGTCTGCCCTGCTGCCCCCCGGAGTCCGCTTCCGTCGCCTGCTTCGACAATTGGATTTTGCCCTCCCTACCACCTTCAGAGAGGGTAAGAGCCCGACACCACCTTGGCTCCAGGCTCCGGTTCGTATTTATCTCGACCTCAGCTCACTCCCAAAGGAGGGTACTCCGGCTGCAGTGTATTGCTCACGGTTTGTCGAACTTCGTGCTCGACTTGCCGGTCACACCTTTATTTACACCGATGGCTCCAAAACTGACGATGGTGTCGGCTGTGCCTTTGTCGTCGGGGCTGCCACCTTTAAATACCGGCTCCTTGACCAATGTTCCAGCTTTATGGCCGAGCTTTTTGCTCTCCATCAGGCCGTTCAGTATGCCCGCCGCCACCGCCATTCATCGTATGTACTTTGCACTGACTCACTCAGTGCTCTTCAGAGCCTTGGGGCTCCCTATCCGGTCCATCCCTTGATTCAACGGATACAGCAGTCCCTCCATTCTTTCGCTGATAATGGCGGTTCTGTCAGCTTTCTGTGGGTTCCCGGACATGTAGGAGTGCCTGGGAATGAGGCTGCGGATGCTGCAGCCAAGGCTGCAGTCCTCCAGCCTCGGCCAGCCTCCCATTGTGTCCCGTCATCTGACGTTTGTGGGGATGTATGTAAGAGACTTGTGTCCTTGTGGTGGGATGCTTTGTCATCCCTCCAAGGAAACAAGCTCCGGGCAGTAAAACCGCTTCCAACTGCTTGGACAACTTCCTCCCGAGCATCTCGGCGCGAGGAGGTCCTTCTGACCAGGTTGCGGATTGGGCATTGCCGGTTTAGCCACCGCTACCTGCTCTCCGGTGACCCATCCCCGCAGTGCCCTTGTGGTCAGGCATTAACGGTGCGCCATGTTTTATTGTCGTGTCCCCGTTTTAGTCAATTTCGTGTTGTCCTGTCCCTGCCATCTACCTTACCGGATGTTTTAGCTGATGACGCTCTAGCAGCTGCTCGTATTCTGCGTTTTATAACTTTAACTGGCTTGACCAAAGACATTTAACCTTTTTACTTATTTAATCTGCATCTTTGTCAGGTCCTTCTGGTGTCCCCCCATCCCCTTGAGTTTTAGCAGATTCCATGTGCTCTAACACCAGTGACTGGGCGCTAATGACCTCAGCAGTTGAGCGCCCTTAAACCCAACCAAAAAAAAAAACTCCAGTCTGGTCACTAACATCACCTATCCTATCAAAGGCAGGGCTACCTGTGGAACCAGTCATGTGGTCTACAAGCGAAGCTGCAACCACTGTGCTGCATTCTATGTAGGCAGGACAACCAACAAGCTATCTGTCCACACGAATGGCCACCGACAAACTGTGGCCAAGAAACAAGTGGACTACCCTGTTGCTAAACAAGCTGGCAAACATGATATCTTTCATTTCAATGACAGCTTTGTAGCCTGTGCCATATGGATCCTTCCCACCGAAACCAGCTTTGCTGAACTGTGCAGGTGGGAACTTTCCCTGCAATACATCCTACGTTCCCATAACCCTCCTGGCCTCAACCCCTGTTAGTCACTGTCCTCATCCATCCAGCCACTTCCCTGTTCCCATTCCAGCACTACACAGCCGCCATTCCACTAACACCCCCAGTTTTTTTTTATTTCTCTCCTTTTCCACTACTTCCCCCCCCCCCCCCCCCACCTCTCCACTGCCCTCCGTCTAACCTGCAGCACTTCACTGTCCACCACCCCTACCATACTATCCCCCCCCCTCCCCACCCCAGCCTTCTCCTTACCCCCACTCAGTCATCACTCCCATCATGCACTGGTGCTACTGTTCGCAGTGTGGTTTCAGTTGCCTGAGACTGTGTGTGTGTGTGTGTGTGTGTGTGTGTGTGTGTGTGTGTGTGTGTGTGTGTGTGTGTGTCTTAATGGCCGAAAGCTTTAATTGATAGGGTCTCTTTGTTGTGCCTATCTGCAACTCAGCATCTGCACTATATGGTGAGTTACAACACATCAGCTTTACTAAGAAGTATACCATATTAAATACCATAGTTCTATGACTAGAAAGATAACGTATGTACAGTTTTGTTTCTAGAAATATAGAAACAGTAACTTTATAGCAACTGTTTCAGTGGATATCTTATTTTGAATGGCCATTGGGTGTCCTTTTATCTGCATGGAGGTGGTTGTATTTTTTACTACTGTACATTTGACACAATTGACATGTAATTTTGTTTTATAATTACATTTTTTTTACTAGTGTCTTCATTTTTGTGAAAGGGTTATAAGCACTTTTCTGTTAAATGTAGTATATAAATGCTTGGTGATGGCAGGATTTTTAACGATTGGAACAGTGGTTTATGGTACTCAACTTTCTTAGATGCTATTATTCTCATAGCTTGTTTCAGTTATATAAAAATTTTATGTGAGTGAAGGCCAGGAAATATGTTATGCTGTAGATTTAAAATGCTGTTTCTGCCAACATGTATAGGTGCATAACAAGGACTAATATTCTCACATGTTGGAGGTTCATGCTTACAGTTTTCTGTGTATTTGTCGGTGTTTTCATTGAATGTGCCTTGGAGTGTGTCCTTTATACTGATTACTGATTATCATTAAGTTTGTCATCTGCATGTACAAGTGAACTAACCTTAAGTAAATGCTTGGGGAAGTAACCACATAACAGTAACATCAGCTCCCTTAAAATTAAAAAATCTGGGGAGAGATGTACCCAATCTACCATGTGGAAGCGTCAGATAACACTATTTTACTGAGACACTTTGATTCCTGCTGCTCCATTATAGAAATGCAGGCAGGGCCCATATGCACCAAAAGTGAAAGAAATAACAAAACCAAGATTTCCAGCCATCTTTGATGTACTTAGAATATTCATGACCTACATGTCGCGTACAGATGAACAAAACTGCATATTTCCAAACAGAAAAAAACTAAAGCAGAACTTTCAAACCTTAGAAAACAGATCCATGGTAATGAAATATCACCGTCCACCAATGTAAGCAAGGCCTCCAATAAACTGATCAGTAAGTATTAAAAACCTACAAAGTTAAGGTTAACAGACTCTTGTGCATTATATGGGATGATAATATTATAAAAGACCCAAATGCAGTATGCAACCTTTTTAATAAATATTTCATATCATCAGCAGAAAACCAACCACAGATTATTGATATTGACTTATTTTTAGATTACCAGGGTGTTTTCTTTAATGCTGCAGTTAGAGGTAAGTTAATGATTTAACTATTTCTTTTATACATTTTTTAACTATAGCACCTGATATACCATCCCATTCAGCTGTGTTTGTTCTTTGATGTGAGGATTATCTTCCTTATTTCATTTACTTTAACCTCCGCAGATTCAAAATCTATTGTTTGAGTGATGTGATTCAGTGATACTGAATTAGTTCACTCAAACAGTGGATTTTGAATCAGGAGGTTAAGGTAAATGAAATGAGCAAGATAACCCTTACATTAAAAAACAAATACTCAGCTTCATGGGATGGTATCGAATGCTATGTTTAAAAAAAAAGTATCAAAGTAGTAGTCAAATCAGTAACTTACCTTAAATACTGTAGTATTAAATAAAACGTCCTAGTAGTCTAAAAATAAGTGTTGTTAAAATCTAATGCATAAGAAAGGAGTACAAAAGAGGCTTCAGATTTCTGCCAAATATCGTTTATTCCTACCTTTAGAAAAGTTTTTGAAGTGGTTGTCATTCCACTGCTCTCTGGTTAATTTACAAAAAACAAATAGTTTAACAGAAACACAGCATGGCTTTAGGAAAGATAGCTGCACAACTGCAGTTACTGAATTTGCATAAAATGTGCAACCTTCTAGATGAAGGAATAAGGACAACAGGTATATTCTTAATTCTTTCCAACGTCTTTGACTCTGTCAAGCATGGGGGGCTCATTAAGGAATTGATGAAAGATAACACTAAGGACTTACATGTGCAGTTACTGTCCACATACTTAAGAAATTGCAAGCAGTGAACTAAACTTTCATGCAAAATAAATAAATGTCACAGATTTATAGTCTTCAAGAAGTAGAGTAATCCAGAGGGTGCAGCAGTGGTCAAGCCTTGGTTCCTTCCTCTTCGTGGTTTATTTCAATGGCATGACACAGTCTTTCACCCAAGTAACCACACATTTTTGACACCAAGATCTAATCACTAGCATCAGTAAATACCAGCCTCTAACATTTAAAACAACTGGCTCTCATGAAGTGTAAATTAAGAAATATATATGTGGTATTACATCATTACAAACAGATAACATTAAATTTCTTGGTGTTCACATGGAAAAAAAAATCTTTGTTGGATAGACCACGTTTGTTCTGTATGTGAAAAAATCAGCAGCAGCTAGTATTGGATAAGCCAACTGCAAAGACTGATCCAAATCCGACACTAAAAATTGTGTAATATGGAACAATTTATCCATTCCTTATTATGATATTGAACTGTGTGGTTGTGCTGCAAACCTGCCCGTGAATAGAATATTGATATTACAGGAGAGAGCAGTTAGAGTAATGTATGGACGAAGGTCCAGAGAGTCCTTTATGAAACCTTTGTGGACTATAAATATTTAACAGTATATTCCTTATATCTGTATAAGCTTGCTTTGTGTTTCTGAATAGTAGAAACAAAGTAACCAAGTGTGGTGTATAGCGTCCCCAGTGCTATATTACGAAAAGACTTAAAAAACAGTATTTATAAAGAAGAGACATTTAAAAATAGAATAATATATTTTTATCATGTAGCCGTAAAACAACAATTTCTCTGCCTAAGTTTCGAATGCAAAGAAATATAACAAAGTGATCTAAAGAGACGACAAGATACGCTCTTTTGTTAATTTTTTAGTCGTCTTCACTTCTTCTCTTGTCTTGATTGTGTATAGACGAACATCTTGCGAGTGCTGGCAAATGTAAGCATATTTGTATGAGTTAAGCAGATAATATATTGATTTAATATCATTGTGCACTTTTAATTTGTAAGAGGTGATCCCGATTTCATGTCAGTCTTCCTTGAATTAACCTGCATTCAAGTAATTTACAGTTCAACAATCGCAGCGGCCGATGCAGCCGACGACGCCATTACGTGGCGATATTAACTTATGAAAAATTAGCGGAAGCCAAATACTCGCCCGCTATTAACATAATATTAATTTTTCTCCACAGCCGCACGAAGTTGCAGAAATACGTAGCTTTAAGATTCTTATTTTCAGTACCATAGCCGAGATCCAGAGCCGGGACTTCGGCTACAATACAATGGTTAACAGAGGTAAGAAAAATACTCTCGCGCGTGTGTGGGCCGCAATTGTAATTAATAACTAAAGATTTCTTTCTTTAAAGTGAACTGACTAGCCGAGGAAACTAATATGAAAAGTTTATTACATTGTTCAACTTATATGCTCATGTTTTAAGATTCAGCGAGTCTAACATTCATTAACGTAACAAATAACTTGAGATTAATATTTTTAAAAAGGAGAACTTCAGGAAAACATTTAATCGTAAATCAGAATTAAATGAAATATCATTTTTATTAAGGCCCACCACATAAGTCGGCAACAATCAAAAAATAATAATAACAATAATAATATATTAAATTACGATGGCCGACGGACGCGAGAGGTGATATGCATAATTATTATACTAGAAATAAGAGCAACTGCTTCCGGCAGAGGACAAAATTAAAAATAACAGACAATAGTGTTTGGTGACAAGCACTGTCAATGCCAGAGACCTCAGAGCCACAGTTCTGAAGTGGGACTGGAGATCAAAGACAGTCTGCTTTCAAACTTTGCACTGTGTAGGTGTCTTGCATGTGTTCTCATGTAATCAAGTGTTATCTATTCATAACCGTGTTGAATGACTTACTGGTACCTCCTTTCATACCCGTAGTGAAGATGTACCATATTGGTGACCTGTGACAACCACGCCAGAAGAAAATTTGCTCGCTTTATTCTACTTTGCACTCACAATGTAGCCACCTTCTGCTTCACTGTACACAGCTGCTCCACATGAGGACAGCACATGGATCCTGCTTCAGTGTGTGCTGTCAGTGCAGTAAGTGTTTTAATCAAGAAACAAGGATTAAATTGGAGCACGTGTGTGTGTGTGTGTGTGTGTGTGTGTGTGTGTGTGTGTGTGTGTGTAATGCAGTGCCAAGCACCCCAACAATGGCCACCACTGTCCGACTTACTATTACCATCATCATCATCATCCAGCACTGCACATGCTGCTTCCAGGTGCACAGTGGTGGAATGTTGTGTGATTCAGAGAATGGGTGCCTTGTCTTCACCATCTGGACTGCAAGAAAGGTAGACACCTCTCTAAAGAAATCCCCTCAACCTCAAGGTGTGCTACATCCTGATGAAGTGAATGGATGTTGAGGTAAAAGAGTCTAGTGGGCAATCTCTGGGGCACCTACTGCCATCCATTTGTATAAGGCTTGCTCAGGCATGCAGGACCCTGCCTGGGTCAATGGGTGTGTCCCTAGCTTCTTGTGGGATCCCAGTGGTATGGTCTCACCAAACTACTACTCCTGCCAGGATGGGTGTACCATCAGGTAGTACCTACACCCACTCACAAGAGAGATCTCGGTTGGTAAGTCCGCCTAAAAAGATGTCTCAGGATCACAGTAACAGGGCATTAGTGTGCCATTACACTTTCATTGTAATCAAGTGAACAGGGGAAACCTTTGATAAGATCTCCCCTTTCTATATTCACAAGGCACTGGAAGGTATCACTGGGTCTCTAAAAAGCCTCAAAGAACTTCATAATGGAACACATGTAGCTGAAACTGCTAATTCAAACCAAATATGTAAGCTTCTGGGATGTAAGGCTTCAGGTGACTACCCAGTCGAGATTGAGTTGCATAACACCCTAAACATTAGGAAGGGTTTGTTTACCTCCTCCAATATAATGGAGGTGGACCCCGAGAGTTGTGTGAAGAATGGAAAAATGATTGTCACGGATGTGCAGAGGTATATGAGGAGAGTCAATGGCAAATTGGAAAAATCTGCAACATTTATTCTAAAGTTTAGTATTCTGGAATTACCCGAGCATTTCCTTGCAGGCTATATCCATCTTAAGGTTTGCTCATTTGTTCCTAACCCAATGTGATGCTAAAAACATCAGAGATTTGGCTATACCACTATGCGGTGTAATGGGAGGCTACGTGTAATAATTGTGAAGGCTCAGCTCATGAATCGGGCAATTGTGCAGTTCCTCCGAAATGTGTAAACTGCACCAGGGTCACCCAGTGTGGAGCAGGAAGTGTAAGATTTACAATGAGGAAAGGAGTTGAAAGTCCAGGTGCATACCTGATGGTGAGGCTAGCAAGGCTTTCAAAGCTATGCAACCACCAGTTTTTGCTACTTCTTTTGCATCAGCCCTTAAGATGCCAATTGCTAAGTGTGATGCCCCCACACAAACTCAGACCACAGATTCAAGTGTGAGCACATGCACTTGTTAGTGTACCTGTGGGGAAAATGCTCCACTTGGAACAAAGTCACTTGGAAGCCGTCAGCAATGAGCTTATCATCTAAGCCACATACCACTGTCCACCATCAAAAGCCAACTAAGCCGTCCCCTCAGCCCAAGCAACCACCTCCTCTCATAAGGAAAGAAAACTGTCCTTCAAAAAGTTGTTCCAAATCGAAGTAAGTGTTAGTTAAACCTTTAGATCAGCAATCTCTCTCCCTCTCTGATAGGGACTATATGCTCTTGAGGATAAGGACTCCCAATCGGAGGAACTGAAGAGCTGGGAACTGGCTAACTCCCCAGTAAATCACCATCTCTGAGGGAGAAAGACAAGAACAACCTTTGTTAAACAATGGCTTCCACAAGGACTTCTGTGTTGCAGTGGAATTTAAATGGATATTGCTCACATTAGGAAGAATTACAGCTCCTAGTCCAGGAGAAACCGTTCTGCATATGCTTACAAGAAACACATCTTAGTCACTCACACACCTGCATTATGGGTTACCACCTATGCAGGAAGGACGATATTACTGGAGATAGGGCTAAAGGTGGAGTGGCTGTTTTCATGACAGATGCCACTGCTCTCCTGTCTCTCTTACCACGACCATACAAGCAATTGCTGTGAAAGTTCTGGCACCCTTTAATATCACAGTGCATTCCTTGTATTTTCCACCTAATGACACTTTGGATGCAGACACAATGAAAGAACTCTTCCAGGCACTCCCACGCCCATTCCTCCTTGTGTGGGACTTCAATGCATACACTGTGCTGTGGGGCTCGGCTACCACTTGCTCCAGGGGTCGTATGATCGAGTGACTCGTATATTGTGAGAATATCTGCCTTCTGAACGTAGGTCAGATGACACACTTTTCCACAGCTACAGGGTCTTTTTCAGCCATTGACCTTTGTTTTTGTTCCCCCAGCTATTGTAGACTCAGTTCAGTGGGAAGTAGCTACAGATTTACATTCTAGTGACCACTTCCCAGTGTGGATCTGTGTGGAAACTAGGATGACGTCTGACAGGAGAGCATGCAGATGGATGATACAAAGAGGAAATTGGTTGGAGTACAGTAGACAAGCTATTTTTGAATAAAACGATTGTGCACAGGAGATGGTGGCCCATATCACTTGTGAGATCCATCAGGCTGCCACAGTCCATCCCTCTGTCTAATAACCAACTTAGATGAAAGCCTGTACCTTGGTGGAATGACAACTGTCAATTGGCAATCGGGGCCAGACGAACAGCTCTGCGGAACTTCAAACACCGTCCAACTACAGAAAACCTTAATAACTTCAGATCTATGAGAGCACGTGCGAGGCAAGTGATAAGAGAATGAAAGAGGACTTCCTGGAGGGAATTCATGATTTCCATTAATTGGTCCACTTTCACTGCACAAGTTTCCGACTCAATAAGATAGATTTCAGGCAAGGGCAGTACATGTCCCCTTATGACTTTGCCAAGTAATGGGATCTTGGTGCACACATCAGAAGACATGGCTGAGGTTTTAGCTCAACACTTCTTAAATGTCACTACGTCATCCAGACAAGCTCCTGTTTTTCAGGTGCTTCATAGGACTGCAGAGATAAGAGAGCTCGATTTCTTCTCGCATAATGGGGAAGTCTACAACCTTCCATTTCCATGTGGGAACTGGAATTAGCTTTGTCTGGAGCCAGAGACACTGCTCCAGGATGTGATGAGACTGTTACACCATACTTCATCATCTGAGCCCTGAAGTGAAAGGATAGCTCCTCTCTTTTTTTAATCAGATCTGGTTTGATGGACAGAACCCCATGACTAGGAAGGAGGCAACATTAATTCCATTCTGGAAACCAGGGAAGGAACATAGTGCCCCTAACAGTTACTGGACTGTGGCCCTCACCAGTTGTATGGTAAGACTCTTGAACGCATAGTCAGCTGCCGTCTCGTCAGGCTGCTAAAATCCTGAGGTCACCTGAGTCACACCCAGTGCAGTTTGAGGTGGTACTGCTCCACCCCTCAACAACTTAATTCTACTGGAGATGGCGATACAGGTTTGTTGGTTTTTATTTTAAAGTCGAAAAAGCATATGACTACTTGGAGATACAACATTCTTCACCAATTTTTATGACTGGGGACTACGTGGACACCTGCCTCTTCTTAGCCAATCTTTTCTCAAGGACCAGCATTTTCAATATCACTTTGGTGATGCCTTGTCTGACTGCTATGTTCAAGAGAATGGGGTCCCCCAAGGCAGTGTTCTCAGTGTCACATTGTTTGCCGTCGCTATCAATGGCATTTCCTCCACAGTCAGGAACCCTGTCAAATGGTCTTTGTTTGTGAATGACTTTGTAATCTTCTCCTCTTCATCTGATCTTATAACGATGATGAGGCAGCTACAGCTGACTGTTAGGAGGCTGGAAACCTGGGCCAGGACAACTGGTTTTTGGTTCTCACCCGAGAATACTACATGTATCAATTTTAACCAAACTCGTCACAGTTTTAACGAACCTGTGCTCACAGTGGTGTACAATATTTTACGTTTTCAAGAAACTGTGCGTTTTTTGAGGTTATTATTTGACTAGAAATTAACTTGGCTCCCACACTTGAAAGACCCACAAACAAAGGGCTTCAAATCGAATATTTTGAAATGCCTCAGCAGAGAAGTATGAGGAGCTGACAGGTCCCGCCTCCAGCATTTTGATAGGGCATTTCTTCCATCATGTTTAAATTATGGCAGTGTGATCTACATATCAGCTGTACCTCCTACCTGAAGATGTTAGTGCTGTCCACCATGAAGGCATTCGGATATTGACTGGAGCCTTTCGGACCAGCCTAGTTTTGAGTCTGTATGCAGAGGCTGGTGAACCACCACTCTGGATTCGGTGCTGTATCCTTTTGGCTTGATAGGCACTAAAAATCTCAGCATCACCTCAGTCATTGGCATTTAGTGCAGTGGTCCAACCCACCTTTGAACGGCTGTTCAGGAATCAGTCCCATGCGACCAAGCAGTTTGGCATACATGCTACAGTCTCAAGGCTCTGGATCTATCAGGTATCAAAATACACAGCCAGGGATGGAACACACTGCTGCCTTGGTATCTTCAGAGGACCAAAATGATTTTAAGCTTGACACAATACGAGAAAACTTGTATTGCAGATTATGTTTTTACAACTTTGTTTTCGTCCATTTTAAGTACATACCACAGTTTTATCATTGTTTATACAGATGGATCCCAGCAAGAGATTGTCCTCGGTTATTCTGCTGTTTTCTCTGATTCGGTCTTCCTGCTGTATGGTGGTCCCGAACAATTTACAAATTATGATGTGGAATTATATGGCATTCTGATGACAATGGAGAGGATTCACAGACATCACTGTAAAAGATTTCTTGTCTATTCTGACTCACTCAGTGCTCTGCAACACTTAAGCTCTCAGTCTCCATGGAGTTCTGCCCACCATCCTCACAGATACTGATTCCAGTGTTAAAAGAGTTGTGAAATTTTGTGAACTCTCTGGCCTCATCCCTAAATTGGTGGGGAAGGGAGGCAGACTTTAATACATTATAGCCTGCTACACATGTGGGGGCAGCCTACATCCCCACCCATGAAACTGGCATGCAGACATTTCGTCAGGGCACTGATGACCATGATGTTGAGTGCCCCTCACTTCAAGTCATCATCATCCAGGACTTGAGGATCAATGTCCAAACATTCTAAGCTGATTGTGTCAACCATGCCAGCCGTATGGCGAATTTCAGCTGCACATACTGCTGTTTCGGACAACGTATGGCACCAGTGTTCTTATCTAGCAGTTGCTGTTACATGCTCTACATCCACGCCACAAGTGTTCCAGAACACTTCTGCAGTCATTACGTTTTGTGTGTTTCATAGACAATCACAACTATACACCATACCTGCCCTCCGAACTTTCTAACCATCCTAGACTGCCTCCATTCTACCCTGAGCAATCAGCCCTATAGTTCGTATCAGCAGAATACATATTGGCAGCGTTTGGAATATTGATCAACAATTCTGAGTTCATGTCATTGGTCTGCCACTTTGCTGAGCTTGGCGACACCATCAGCAACATCACCCTTGCGCCACCTGTGCATGAGAAATATGCCACAGTAAAATCAGCCTTACTAAGACAATTGGCATATACCCCAGAACAACAGTTAGGATAGACCATAGACAATACATTGTTGCAATACAAACCTCCATCATAGTTGTGCTGACAGCAAACTCTGCTAGACACAAATCTCATGCCGGACAACATTCTTTGGAATCTCTGTATAGTGAAACTTCCTCAGCAGCTGCAACTCGCCTTGATTCTGCATAAAACTTAGCTGATAGAGAGAAAAGTTGCCCTAGCAGTCTGATTACATATGGGCCTACAACATCAGCACCATAAAAACTTTCAAAGCACCATACCATCACAGTACATCTGAACGCTGCAACCAATGACACTCCGAGCCACCCTGAATAAGCTGAGAACAATTGACAGTGATGTCACTGTTGTAACCTTGGGCATACCCATCCAGCTGTGCAAGGCATCACTGCTGCAGCTTATAACAGTGCAATTCCCAACCCCATTGCCACTACTACACCTGTTGTGTGGTACCACACACAATTTGGCGACACTGCAAGCAATTGTCAGCTTCCCTGCTCACACCCAAAATTCCAAGTGTGAACCGAATTAGCTGTATCGGGCCATCCACAAACGATAAGCTGTCTTCACACTAATTGACCCAGACACACTTCCTCAACAATGGATAAACTATCACAATGCTGACTGTAGGTAATAGATCACAACTTGGGCACATACTTCCTCATGGACACCGGTTGCAATGTTCGTACTGTTCCCACACACACGTTCAAAAAGTCTGACAAATCATAAGTGATTCAGCTCCAAGCTGCCAACAACTCATAATCTCAGTACATTGATTGTTCCATTGTGTGTTCAAACTCGAAAATCTTCACTGCTGAGGGTCCTTCCTTGCTACAAACATAAATCAATCAGGACTTTCTTTGACCCCCAGGGGGCTCACTGTTCTCTCATGAGTTCGTGTTGGCGCACGTGGGGTCCCAAGCTACTGTAGCCAATTCTTCCTTCCCTCGCTGCATTTTCTTCAACCTGTCCTCCCTCCCTATCCTCGCTCCCTCCCTATTGTCCCCTCCTACCCCTCTCTGTGTTCTGATTTATGTCGACCTGGCTATGCACCTGGTTTCCTGTATTGATTGCAATTTTGTTCCTTTTGCCTGTTCTTTCATCCTTCTTGGAGCTTAGGTCCCCGCTTGAGATCTAACCTCCACTTCAAAATTTCCTGTTTTTAGTGTGAGCCATATGGGGAAGAACTCCTTCCCTAGCATCTACAGTGTGTATTCTTCTCCCACTTTCCTTACACCCTCCCTTTCCCAGTGTATCCCCCTTCCACCCTGCTAGATCACCACCATGTGTAGCTAGTCCATGTGGTGGGGCTGTTATGTACCCATATGGCTGAGCCCCTTGGTAACATAGGGACCACACCACTGATACCCGAGCTGTTCCCTCCCCTTGTATGCCAAGGAGTAGTAGCTTATCTTCTTGGAGCACCAGAACTCCTGGCAATGGCTGCCATGTCGGAAGGCCCTTGCTGTGGCTGGGTAGTGCCCATGGGGAGAGCCCCTGGTTGGAGTGGGTGGTATCAGGGCAGTTGCCTGGCGCATGAAGTGTAACAAGCTGCAAAAATTTGGCTGTTCTCATACAGCCATCTCTTCGAATGGTGAAGGATCATTGAATGGTGCTTTGTATGACCCAGCAACCTTCCCTTTCCTGGCTGCACCATGGAAGGAGGGCCAGGATCGCCGTCTTGGGATGAAACTCTTTCCCATTACCTCATCTGTACTAGGATGGATGATGATACATTCATTGCCACAAAACCGTGGTTTTTCGTGGAAAATGTTGAGGACACGTTTGGTGAAGTGGAATCTCTTACTAAGATGCGGTCGGGGTCCCTCTTGATCAAAGCTTCTTCTGCCACCCAGGCCACAGCTCTTCAAGCCTGTGATCCTCTTGGCAATGTACTGGTGTCTATTACTCCTCACCAGTCTCTGAATATGGTCCAGGGAGTGATTTTTCATAAGGACCTCATCATGCCAACTGATGAGAAACTCCAGCCTAATCTGGAGTGGTGTGTGGCATTCATTTTGTCGCCTTCGTTCTGGCTTTCGTGGAATATTACCCGGAGAAGGTCAAGGTTATGTGCTACAGATGTGACGTGAAGCTGGATGTTCCTCTACCTCTGTGGTGCTTTCGGTGCATGAATTTTGGGCATATGTCTACCTGCTGTATGGTGGTCCCTCTGTGTGCTGACTGTGGACACCCACTTCATGAGGGAAGCCCCAGTGTTCCACCACCTGTGTGTGCGTGTCAATTGTGCTGACTGCCACTCCCCTCATTCGCCAGGCTGCCCAACTTACAAGAGAGAAAAGAAGATCCAAGGATACAAGTCCCTAGATTGTCTGTCTTATGCTGAGGCTCGCCAAAAGTATCAGAGACTTCATACAGTGTCACTATCTTCAACTTTTGCCTCTGTTACTTTATTTCCCTCCTCCTATCTCTTCCTTATCCCAGCCACATCCACCGCCTCCCATGCAGTTCCCACAACCTCCCATCCAAGAGCCACTCCCGCCGAAGAAGTGCCCCCTTCTTCAGCAGCTGCCCATGATCGTGTTCCCTCCAAAGACCCATCTCCCCAGCGTCTCTCAGACCAGAAGACTCCTACCACCACTTGGACACGAGATGCACCGAAAGAGAAGAACAAGAAGAATAAATTCCAAGACAAGGCCCCTCCGGAGCCCCTGGATGTGCCATCTCTCACCACGCAACCTGAGTCTAACATTTTATTTATGGATGTCACTCTGTCCTTGTTGGCGATGACTACAGACCAAGTGACATGACCTCCTCTCAGCTTCTTAATGCCTAACAAACTTTCACCACATGGTCATCCAGTGGAATTACAATGCATACTATCATCGCCTACCGGAAATGCAACGTCTTGTCTCCTCCTATTCTGCATTCTGTTTGTTCTTCAAGAAACACATTTCTGTGATGACCACTCTCCAACATTTCGTGGTTATCAGGCATTCTGTCAGAACCATGTTTGCCCCGGGATAGCATCTGGTGGGGTCTGCACTTTGGTTCGCTCCGTCATTAATGACTGGATCATTCTACGTACTAACTTGGAAGCAACAGTGGTTCGAGTGCAAACGACTCTGGCAGCCACCATTTGCAATATCTACCTCCCTCCAGATATGCCACTTCCTCACATTGCACTGTCTACCTTAATCTAGCAACTCTCATCTCTGTTTCTCCTCCTTGGGGACTTCAGTGCCCACCACCCACTGTGGGGGAGTGTTACTTCAACGCGTAGGGGTCTCCTAATGGACCAACTTATCACAGACCTCGATATGTGTCTCCTCAATGATGATTCCTCAACCCACTTCAGTGCCGCTCATGACACCTTCTCTGGTATCGATCTGACCATCTCCTCCCTTGCCCTCGTGGCTTCCCTACATTGGTTATCCCATGATGACCTTTGTGACAGTGGTCACTTTCCAGTGATTCTGTCGTTCTCCTGCTGCCACCTGGCAGACCGACCCCCATGGTGGGCATTCTGCAGGGTCAGTTGGCCTTTATATACAGTTGCTATGCACTTTGACACCTCCCTCTCGAATTCCATTGATGTAGTCATACAAGGTTTCTCTGCTACTATTCTGCATACTGCTGGCACTGTGGTCCCCCTATTCACAGGTCCCCTTCATCATCGGGTGGTAGTGTGGTGGACGAAGGATGTCGCTGTCACTGTCCAGAACCACCGACGGGCGCTGCAGCGATTTAAGCAACACCCTTCACAAACCAACTTCCTCACTTTTAAGCATCTCCATGCTAAGGCTCGTTACCTTAGGCAGAGTAAAAAGGAATGTTGGGAGCGCTATGTTATCTCCATGCAGATGTATGCCTTTTCATCACAGGTTTGGTCCAAGCTCCATAGCGTTCTGGGCCACCTACAACAGTCAACTGTTGAGGGTCTTAACCTCCAAGGTGCTCTGTGCGCTGATCCATTGGTCCTCGCGGAGCACCTCACGACACACTTTGTGACGTCACCAATGTCCTCTTCCTATCCTACAACCTCTGATAGAAATGCAGAGCTGAATAGATCCCCTCTGTTTCATCCTGCACAACACTGAACCCTATAATGAACCCTTCAGTGAATGAGAATTTTTGCAGGGCCTTAGCTCTTCACAAGACATGGCCCCAGATGATCCGACACTTGGACGTTTCTCGGAGGCAACATCTCCTCAGGATCTCCAATCACATTTGGCTCACACGTGCTTTTCTGTTACAACAGCGAGACAGTATAGATATCCCTGTCCTTAAGCCCAGGAAGAACCCAATGTCTCTCAACAGCTACCACCCAATTAGCCTGACTAATGTACTTTGTAAACTGCTTAAGAGGATGGTCAGCTTCAGATTATGTTGGGTACTCCAATCTCAGGGTCTTTTGTCCCTGTATCAATGAGCTTTTTGGAAAAGATGGTCTCCAACTGACCATTTACTCTGATTGGAATTAGCCATCTGTCAGGCATTTACTGATTGCCAGCACTTTGTCACAGTCTTCTTTGACCTACATAAGGCATACGACATGGCTTCGCAGCGTCACATTTTAGTTTCCCTTCATGACTGGGGCTTCCGTGGCCCCCTCCCGGTTTTTATCCATGAGTTTTTATCTCACTGGCTCTTCCAGGTTCTTATCACTTCACTCAGCACCCCTCTGATTCAGGAGAACAGTGTTCTGTGCTGTCACACTCTTCCTCATTGCCATCAATGGGTTTGTGACCTGTTGGGCACCTGGTTACCCCAGCATTGTACATTGACTATTTTTTGCATCTGGTGCAGCTCCCACTCACAAAGGAACCTCCCCATCGCACCCCCTTCAGATTTAGTTATAAGTTGGCATAGTGGATAGGCCTTGAAAAGCTGAACACAGATCAATCTGAAAACAGGAAGAAGTTGTGTGGAACTACGAAAAAAATAAGCAAAATATACAAACTGAGTAGTCCATGAGCAAGAAGGCAACATCAAGGATAAAATGAGCTAAGGAGCGCCATGGTCCTGTGGTTAGCGTGAGCAGCTGCGGAACGAGGGGTCCCAGGTTCAAGTCTTCCCTCGAGCGAAAAGTTTACCATTTTTATTTTCGCAAAGTTATGATCTGTCCGTTCGTTCATTGACGTCTCTGTTCACTGTAATAAGTTTAGCGCCTGTGTTTTGCGACCGCACTGGAAAACCGTACGATTAGTAGACGAAAGGACGTGCCTATCCAATCGGAACCGAAAACATTTAATCGCAAGATCATAGGTCAAACAATTCCGCCACAGGAAAACACGTCTGATATATTCTATACGAGACTGGTGACGGCATGTGCGATACATGACAGGAATATGTTGTCGACCCACCTAACTTGTACACTTGGCGAATGGGTAAAAAGTTCTTCTACCTTGCCCGATTAGGTTTTCTTGTGGATGTGATAATCACTTCCAAAAAAGTGATAAAAGCATAAGAGTTTGTCACATAAACTGCAACAAATGAATGCAACAGTTCCACAGTCGCACAGTTTTCCCTGTGCTCTGTCAAAACATACGTTTTTAACGTTTTAAAATTTTTCTGTGTGTAGACCGTCAAATCCTGCATATGTCCAAGCAAATCTGAACATGTCCTGGAATTTTGGAGAGCGAAGTTGATTATGTGTGAGTGCCTTAACATTGATAAATGTCTGAAAATAAAAAATTAAACTTTTCACCCGAGGGAAGACTTGAACAGAGGACCTCTCATTCCACAGCTACTCACGGGACCACGGCGCCCCTTAGCCCACACTCTCCTTGATGTTGCCTATCTTACACATGGACTACTCAGTTTGTATATTTTACTTATTTTTTCATAGTTCCACACAACTTTTTCCATTTTTCTCGATTGATCTATATTCAGTTTTTCATGGCCTATCCACTGTGCCAACTTATAACTAAATCTGAGGGGGGTGCGATGGGGAGGTTCCCTTGTCAGTAGCATCTGCTGAGTGCCGGCTCCAAAGCGCCATCCGATAGACCTCTGCGTGGGCCACCTCCCATGGCTTCCAGTTTTCTCCCTCCAAAATGCGGGTTATGCATTTTTGCGTCGACCTACAGTACACCCCAGTTCAGAATCTTATTTAGCCGACTAGCTCCTCAATGTTGTAGCACAGTCCCGTTCCTTGGACCTTATTTTTGATAAGCTGACATGGCTGCCCCACACTAGCCATATAAAGACTACATATATACTGAAGCTTAGTGCTCTCCACCTCCTGGCCCACACATCTTAGGGTGCAGACTGTTCCACTCTCCTCAATCTCTACTGTGCTATCGTCTTGTCCAGACTGGATTTTGGTAGTCAGGTTTATGGCTCAGCAGCTTCTTCCACTTTGAAACTGCTTGACCCTGTTCACTGTGTGGGGCGTGTCTGGCTATTGGTGTCTTTTGCACTAGTCCCATTGATAGTCTCCTCACAGAAGTGGGGATTTCCCCTGTACATATACGATGAAGCCAATTCCTGGTTTCTTACACAATCGCCATTCGCCAATTTCCTGACCATCTCGTGTACCCTGTGCTCTTTGCCAATGAGGGATGTCTCCCTCCTGACATTCGCCATGTGTGGGATTGCCGGTTGACATGCATCTCACTTCCCTCTGTCGGGATCTCTGTCTCTACCCACTGGAACACACCCTATGTATTTCCTCCCATACCCCCCCGTGGATGGTGCCTAGACCACAGGTTATGACCGATCTATTTCAGAGTTTATTCCTATGGTTTTCTGGCGTCTTGTATGTGCCGTCCTTGCAGAGTCCCAAGTTACCACCATTTTTACACTGATGGTTCTAAGACAATCAATAAGGTGGGTTATGACATGGAATGCCATCTGGAGCACTACTGCTCATAGTAATAAACTCAAGGAGTCTACTGCTGTTTAGCGCTCTTCCTCCCACTCCTCTCGGAAGGAGTCCACTGTTTTATGATCTTTACACATTGGTCATGCTTGGCTCACACATTGTTATCTCCTACGTAATGGCCCACCCCCACAATGTGGTTGTGGAGCCAGACTGACGATATCCCATATATTGATGGAATGTCCTCTTCTTTCGGCCCTTTGTGATAAGTATAGTCTTCCCAATTTGGTAAATTTAATATTAGCAGACCATCCACAGATGGTTGCACTGGTCCTCAGTTTCCTCCGTGAAAGTGGTTTTTGTTTCCAGATATAAGGTTCTACTTTCGTCTTGGAGCAGGAGCAGGTTGATTGTGGTTGGGACTTCTTTTCCAGTCTTCTCTGTCTATGACCCCCTGACTGCCCCACCCCCTTTTTTTCCCAGTTTTGATATTTTGTCTCACCTTTTATGCCTTTTACTGTGTGTGTTTAATGTTCATCATTTTATAATTTCATTCCCCTGACTGGATCCATCCACTTTTAGGGGACACTCTTTCTTCTGTGACTAACTTTGGTGTCACAGAACTGATGACCTTGCTGTTTGGTCCCATAACCCATCTCAATTAATCAATCAATCGACTTTCTTTAACATTTGCATCTTTCATCCAACATAGAATGAGTAGCTCCTGTATACTGTGTGACCCAGCACGTCATCATCAGGCTTTTTGCCATGTTCCACCTTTGCCAGTGCGCTCTCAGGAACTGCTAGTTCAACTAACAACATTAACAATGAATTCTTGGCTATAGTCCAGTCATCAATGCGGTCACGACAATGCAGCAACTCCACCTCAACACTCGTCATCAAACAGAGATTCTCTGATGAGATATTGAAAAATGTTTCACACATGCTCTCAAGATGCTAGTGGCCGCCCATTTGCACAACAGTCCCGTCCTGCCACATCGCCACGAAACAGATGCCCTGCTAACAATACAACTCACTACTGCAAACACACGTTAGTCTGGCACTTCCCAGCTCACTCTCCAGCTCACCAATACCGCATTCCATCCTCTTCAAGATGTGCATGAACACTTACCAAAGCACCATTCAAAATGGCACTGTGTGTCACATCCTTACTATGCCCAGCACAGCACAAAGCATGCCACTTAGCTACTGCAAGCAGGCAATATGGCGATCAATCACCTCCTTTAGTCAGGAACTGCTCGCGCGTCTGACAGCTCCTGCACGCAACCCTTTAAACTCGTCCCATAAAAGATTGGTTCTCTCCAACTTCGCAGTAGCTACAGTGTGTTTAGTTCTCGAGCTATATACAATAGTTACCCTAACTCCAGCATACAGGATTTCATACACTCATTTGCGGGTGTGACAGTCTTCAGTGTGATACTGCAAAATGACACATCCTCAAATATCGTTCCAGCCAGAAGACACTGATAAAACAGAACTCATTATTCTTTTTGGCCTGTTCGAATTCCTTTTCATCACTAAAGTCTGAAAAAATGCTGCCCAAGCTTGGCAGAGATTCATTGATGGTGTCTTCTTTAAATTAGACTGTTACTACGCGTATCTCGACATCCTAATCGTCTCCCACAACAATCAAGATTATGAGCAAAACAACAAACTAGTTGAAACTTCCTGGCAGATTAAAACTGTGTGCCCGACCGAGACTCGAACTCCGGACCTTTGCCTTTCGCGGGCAAGTGCTCTGCCAACTGAGCTACCGAAGCACGACTCACGCCCGGTACTCACAGCTTTACTTCTGCCAGTACCTCGTCTCCTACCTTCCAAACTTTACAGAAGCTCTCCTGCGAGAGCACTTGCCCGCGAAAGGCAAAGGTCCCGAGTTCGAGTCTCGGTCGGGCACACAGTTTTAATCTGCCAGGAAGTTTCATATCAGCGCACACTCCGCTGCAGAGTGAAAATCTCATTCTGGAAACAAACTAGTTCTCAGTGCCCTCCGCAAGGCTGAGGTCGTCGTAAATAAAGAAAAATGGCGATTGCGAAAAATCAGAGGTACCCTTCATCGGATACACAACAAACATCGACTGTGTTAAACGCACACTAGAATGGACTGAATTCATGCAGCCTCCACAAACATATGACGATTCCTTGGAAATCTCAATTTTTACCATCGCCACCTATCACACACAGCCAAAATTTAAGTCCCACTTACCATCCCTCTTACCAGAACAAACATGCATGGCAAGAAAAATTTGCAATGAACACCATAAATGCAAAATTAATTTGAATGAGCAAAAGCAGTGGCGCTCATCCACTCCCTCTCAGATTCATCCATCATGGTCACAACAGATACATCAAGATGGCTATTGGCGCAATCCTTCAGCAAGAACTAGCCTGCAGGATGTAACCTCTTCATTTTCCTTGAGGAAGCTTAAAACCTCAAAGTAGAAGTGGTCTGCAATTGACTGGGAACTCGAACACTGTACGAAGCAGTAAGATGCAATATGCTGTTTTTCCAAGGATGTCAATACCCACGCTTCTGTCACCTGGATCTGATCTGTCAATATACTGCCAAGTTTCGATATTTGTGAGGAGCTGATAATATTTTTGCGGATTACTTGTCACACACAAACGCCATCTACTCCCACATAGATTACACCTCCCACACTCATGACTAAGTGCTCGACCCATCGAACTTCGAATTCACCAACAACAATAAGTCAAGCTTATCCATCAACCAGCATACTATGCCAGACCACGACATTCACTTACTACAACATCTCACAAAATAGAGCAAGACCTCTCATAGCAGCCTCCACACACTGTTGAATGTTTAATCAAATTTACATCCTGGCTTACCCATGTGTCCAATGGGTGAATATGGCTACTGATCGAACAATTTGTGTCACCTAATACCAAATGAGATGGCTAGACTTAGGTGCAGGCCTGTCTCGTATACCAGTGCAGCAAGACAGGGTGCCTTGCACAACACTGCGATATAGCACATGCCTGATTCTTGGACATATGCTTTGATCTGATTGGCCCACTTCGCAAATTGGAAGGCTTTAAATACATATTAGCATTCACCGACCGCATCTGTTGCTGGGTAAAGGTGGTAAACTTCAAAGACATCGCGGAATCCACTGTGTGTGAAATCATTGATGTGTGGGTTTCCCACTTCGGTTGTCCTGAGATAATCACTCCCAACCAAGACACCCATTTGAATTGGCCCTTTTTGAAGCCCACTGTCACCTCTGTGGCACACAATGGAATCGAACGACGATGTATTATCTGCAAATTAATGGGTTTGTGGAATGCCAGCTCTGAACACTTAAGGCTACACTCATATGAAACACAGACAACTGGACAGAGAGACTCAACAGCCTTTTTAAAGGACGATCTGCAGCATACTCTGGTAGAAGTACTGCATGGGGAAACCCTCGCTGTTGTGGCAGACTTTGTTCAACCAGCAGCTATAATTGCGCTGACCAAAATCCTGGTAATGGTACAACGTGTGAAATAACACGTGTAAGTTTCTAATTCCACTACCAATGGCACACCATATAGGCCTACCAGAAACGTTTGTGCACTAGGTGCTAGTAGAGTGTGACTTTCTTATGCTCCATGATGACTAGAGACTGGATTATGTGCATTTCCATTTGCATGTGCATTTGCATTTTCATATTTGGCTCCTTTTCACCAGCTATTGCATATTTTAACTAAAAACTAGTGACGGTGCATATTTTCGCTCTATGTTTACAATATTTTAAAAATTTAGACGGGCGCTCTCTAGTTCGATCTAGTTTCGCTGTCTCAGATTGACCACGATATAGAAATGCGTGCAATCGCTGACTGACAGGCCATTGCCTAGCGAAATCATTACAAAAAAGGACTAGGAACAGGCAGACGGAGTCAACGGTCCTGCGCCTGCGCCCACGGTTGATCCCGTCTGCTGTCATACTGTACGCTTTCAGTCGCATGTCCATCGTTTCAGTTAAGCTTTCTACTTATCTGTACACAGGTGAACGTGTTTACGACGTATAGTGTGTAACGTGTTGTGTGGCATGCCACCCGAAAAAAGAAACATCGCTTCATGGATAGCTGACCATCCGGGAACATTTACATACGACAGAATTGTTTTATACTGTCGCGCTTGCGAGAAAAACGTTTCGTGCAAAAAAAAAAAAAAAAAAAAAAAAAAAAAAAGTTTCAAATAGACCAGTATGTCCAGACAAGTCTTCATACCGCAGGAATGCAGAAGGAAGGACCACGACAACAACTTCTAACAGCAGCAAGTTGCAGTAGCAGGGATTTTTGCAAAGGTAACCAAAACGTCGGTTTAACATGGATCCGCGTGAAGTATTCACTGCAAGCAATATTCCTCTTCACAAACGTACAAACCCCGTCCTCAAAGGCTTCCTGCGCAAATACTGCTTAGATCAAAATATACCAGATGTATCAACATTGCGTGAAAAGTTCATACATTAACATTACATTGCAAATTTAAAGGTTGTTGTTTTAAAAGAAGAGCCTTCTTCTTCCTATTTAGCGGCCTGCAAAGAACTTGAAAAAGTAAATTATTCTCTGGTCGCCAGATTTGTGAATGAGGGTATTAGAAAAGTATTTCCAGAATCTTCTGCAGATGAGAGGATGTTTGTGTTTATTTCAGATGCTGCTCCCTATATAATCAAAGCAGGAAAAGTCCTCAGAGTATTTTATACCAATTTGACCCATGTGACGTGCTTTAGTGCGTCGCCTTGATGAAGAAGTACGTTCCACGTTTGTGAATGTAAATAAATTGATTTGGTCCACAAAGAGAGTGTTTCTAAAGGCCCCTGCTCGCATCAAGACCTACAAAGAAAAACTACCAAATTTGCCTTTACCTCCCGAACCAGTGGTAACTCGTTGGGGTACATGGATCGATGTTGTGTTTTTTTACAGTGAACATTTCGAGGCTGTTAGAGGGATAGTAAACGACTTCGATAGTGCAGAGGCTTTGGCAGTTTGCCAGTGCAAGAAGATTTTAATGATTCTGGTATTAAAAAATACATTGCTGTGATTAGCACTCATTTTTCCCATGTACCTGCAAGTATTAAAAAGCTTGAAACTCAAGGTTTGGCGTTGACTGGACCTATTCAGTTAATGAATACGATTATTCTAGTGAACTCCTCATTGCCGGAGGTATTCCCAAGAAAACTTAAATAAAAGTTTGAAAACATTTTAAGCAATAACCCAGGCTTTGAACCCTTGTGCCAAATTGATAGTTTTATTAAAGGGGCGTGCGAACTTTTACCAGTAACAATAAGTGCCAACATAGCACCCAAATTCGAATACTGCTCAGTTACCTCAGTTGATCTACAACGGTCCTTTTCTGCTTATAAAAATGTTTTGAATGATCGAAGACAAAATCTTACTACCGAACATTTGGAACCAGTACTTCTTCGTTTACGTTTACAATAGTAGAGAAACGAAAAATTAACTGTAAAAGATGATTTGGTCCAATAGTATTAATTGAAAGTTACAATAACAAAGAAGGAACAATTCTCGAAACACGGTATACATCCCCATTTTGCAAATTTTTAGAAAATTATCTCAGAAAGGCCACTTTCATAACCTCTACTAGAAAGTATTCAGAAACTGGTATCAGCGTTCTAAATGTACCGACTCTTCGTGTCGCCAGCGATCTTTCTCGTAATTGATATGCACAGGTTCGACTTCGAGATATAATGCACACAGTAACTACCATGTTTTTTTTATTATTTGACTTTGCATATATCGGCACTTTTTATGCATTTTAACCATTTTTAATGCATATTTTAAGGTTTTTGTGATGCATATAATCCAGTCTCTAGTGATGATACCATTCACCTACCATTACACCCTCTTTATGCAGGACCATTCTGTCATCAAACGAGGGCTGCAGAACTTTGACATTGTCATAAACGTCAAAGTGACTACTGTATCCCTCCTCAGACTTAAGCCAGTGGGGAAATTGCGGGACCCTGGTGACAACAACATGGAGAATACAAACACTCCACAACTCGACAATGTAGTCACGGTTTTGAGACCACTCCCTGCACCGGCAGTCATCACTATCGACATCCGTCATTCCCAGCCAGGGGACTTCAGCATGAAAATAGTCGATGACAATCTCATTATAGATGCACACCGAGACCTTCCAAGCACACCCACGACTCCATCCACCCAGCAACTCTCACACACATGATAACTACTATCTCGTGTCAACAGCATGGCCCTTTCATTGTTCCTGTCTTTGAATGGCACCATCACCACACCTACCCACGCCTTCTACCAGCCAGCAACATCCACGATGCCAGTGACACTGCTCGCTTCATTTGAAGCCTCTATAACATCGCAGCAACACCCACTGACACTACCTACTTCACTGCAGTCACAGTTTGGCTGCACACAACAACCAACGGCACAACTGGCTACGTCTCAAGTATATGCCACCTCCACTTCATCACAGACAGTGAGAAACGGTCCAGCCATGCCCTGCCCAACTGCCAGCCGTGGCATGGCTGGGCACACATACCTGTACCACAACACGGTCAGAGCGTGTCGATCACCTCTCCCTTAAGTGCTCCGCACTACAGTGGTCTCTGAGGAGACAAGAACACTATTGTTGTCCGAGACCAAAAAAGTTGCAACTTTGTAGTGGGATATCTGTGGGACTGGAGAACAAAGAGAGTCCTGGCAGGTTAAAACTGTGCTGGGCAGAGACTCGGACTCGGGATCTTTGCCTTTCGCGGGCAAGTGCTGTACCAACTGAGCTACCCAAGCACGACTCACGCCCTGTCCCCACAGCTTTACTTTTGCCAGTACCTCGTCTCCTAAAGAGAGTCTAGTTTCGACCTTTTTGTGTTGTGTAAACACCTTGTGTGTGTGTGTGTGTGTGTGTGTGTGTGTGTGTGCGCGTGCGTGCGTGCGTGCGTGCTCTCTCTCGCAATAAATTATTGTCTATTCATAAGCATGTCGACTTTCTAATACATCCTTCTGTAACTGTAGTTGAGATCTATGACAAGTCCTTATATAGGACTTTGTATAAGGCATCCTCACTGCCGGATTATCAATGTCATTTTTGAAATCCTGGTTTAAAAAGGGGATGTAAGTGACATTACAATATGAAAAAATTAAAACTATTTGTCAATTTTCTGCAAAACGAAGTTGAATTAAGGGTCGAATACTGTACTGCTCAATTTAATCAGTTTAAAGTTCAAAGTATTAGAAAAGTTCAATATGTATAATTTTTGCAAGCAAGTTACGAAGTAACACAAGCGCCATTGATTGAAAAGAGCAAGAACAAGCTTATTAATAGAAACTGTTACCTAGAAATTGGTGCAGATTAATTAGAATCACTGTCTTTAGGAATAGCACAGATATCTGACATTGTCAAGGCATGGAATATGTCAGACTAGTATGTGCCAGTGACGGTTTTGATGAAATTTTCTGCCATGCGGGAGTAGCCGAGCGGTCTTGGGCGCTGAAGTCGTGGACTGTGCAGGTCCCGGCGGAGGTTCGAGTCCTCCCTCGGGCATGGGTGTGTGTGATTGTCCTTAGGATAATTTAGGTTGAGTAGTATGTAAGCTTAGGGACTGATGACACACATACACATGAAATTTTCTTCTGAGCCCCCTGGGACATTGCAGAAATGCTGACTTGTTTCTTGGATTGAGCTCTTTTTTTGACAAAAATTATTTTGTGTGGTGTGCAAATTCATCAGAAACGTTGTGTTGTTGGCTGCTCATGCGAATTTCACGCAAGTGTTTGGGGCTTCAGAAGCCTCGCCTCAATAAATGTGAGCTGTACTTTTTACTGCGCTGTAGTCTTTCAGTAGAACAAGTATTTGCATATGCATGGTACTTCATAAAATAACTATTAAATAAAACAGCACAGCACTGATGAAAATGTTGAGTACTGTAAACTTAGGTCTAGCAAACGAAAAATCGTTGATACATGCACAAAGCTAACGAAGGAAATGGCTTATCCTGGCGTGAACATAATCGCACAGTAAGCAGACAATTGTTGCTGACGAGGCGACGCGCCGAACGGCTCCGACGTTTCTTGAAGGCACCTCATTTTACTGTCAACTGTGTCCAGGTAAAAACACGCCAAGATTTCTGATGCGTGCCAGACTATAGGGTCTGCCGGATTGTCGACAGCCATATTATCGCGGTCATTCTGTATTAATGGGCAGATGCTGCCACATATCTTGGGAACTTGCAAAGCAAAGCTGATCCACAAGGAGTTAAAAATTTTCCTAGTAAATAAACGTATGTATTCAGTTAGTGAATTCTGATTAACAGGACCTCTGTTGCAACATGTGCTATTCAATAGCAATTTTGCAGTCCCTGTTAATGATCCAACTGCATAATATAGGCTATACTGAAAATGCTCATCCTTCCCTTCTGTGACTCCCATTCATTTATGAAGTCTGGGACGCTAGAATGTTAGACTGCCTCTCTTTGTGCTAACATTCACAGTACATATGAAATTGTTTTAAATCACGAATAAATAGCTCAGGATGACCAACACTGACACCATGATTCTGTGGAAGTGGAGGAGGTCGTACCGACTGGGAAATGCCACACCAAATGCCAGAAGAAACAGTGCCCCATTGCACTGTTGAATGAAGTGTTGTGCTGTACTGAATAGTTACGAGAAGGACGGAACCAAGTCGAGATGCACCGAAACTCAGACCGCAAGGGTGCAGCACATCATGCAAACGTGAAACTTTGCATGCTGTGAGCGGTCCTGCATTATACTGTCAGCCACAGACAGAGTTACTCGCTGGCAAGGGTAAGTTCGGTTTGTGGATATGACAGCCGATACCACTGATCTGGGATTCCTACAGGTGTTAATCGCACTTTTCGGTTGCCCCACGTCGAGTGTCATGGATCACGGACGTCAACTTGAATCAAATCTGTTTACTGAGTGAAATATTACTGTATGTCATTGCTACCGATTAGAACCCCTCAGAGAGCATTAAAGATAAACACCAGTCCTAATTGCCTGATTGTAAAGTGACCTCTTTCCAAATTACATACAAAAATAACCACTATTTCAGCATACATATAATTCGAAAATCATGCATTGCTGATTAACATTGTTCTTATGTGAAAAACACAATAAAAATGTGAAATTAATACTGTAACTAATCGAAAGAAACGTAGCACATGGTCAGGGTGTACCAGTAAACCTATCATTATAAAATGACTACAGCAAATTAAATAGAACATATAAATAAAGCATGTTAATTGAATCTTCTATATATGTTAGCACTAAAATTCAGGCACTAGTTGATTTGTTGTAAACAAATTTAGATATGTAATTGTTACCTGTAACATAATTAGTCAGAAAATGTTATATTAACTCGTAACTAAGTTGAAAATAGCTTCACCTTGTTCAGCACTGAGATTGTAAATTTTTAGCAACGTGTATCTCATATTCGGTATAACTTTTAATAGTGATTTTACATAAAATTGTAATTTTCATTGTAGGTAATTGTTAACAAAAGTATAAATACAGGTCACGCAGGTGCCTTGGGGCACTCGTTTTTTGGCTAGGGTTGCGAGCAAATGTATTGTAGGCTCACTCGTTTGTTGATTGTTGTGAACTCTGTGTCGATTGATGTCAACTTTGGGTACATGTGATGTAACCGGTACAGTTCACCAGGCTCGGACACCAGAGTCCTGGAAATATATTGGTGTTAAAACTGCACTGTACTTTGGAATTTATTTGGGAGTCTTCCGCAATCCTTTTCATAGGCTGCAAAGCGACGAGACGAATCCAGGAATTTTACAACACCCAGAGAACTAAACAACTCTCACTGTTGGTAGAATTGACGTGAAAACAACAGCACATCGATTGGGCATTTCACTCAAAAGACTGTGCAGAGGATGACTCGCAAGAATTCCATGTACAAGAGGCAGGAACCATAATCTTGTACGTTGCAGACTGCGCCACGGACGTCGCCAGGAGCAAAAGTGATATTCTGGAATGACATCGCGAATGAATCAGTTTTTGTTTCATTGTGTGCGTATGACAATTTCACCTGATGGGCAGGAAAGTGTTTTGTCTAGTGTCTAGCCACTTTGATCAAAATGAGCGAAACTCAGTTAAATCAAATAGGCATGACCACGCGGTCAGGCCGTCAATTTCATGCTTGAACTCCAAATGTACACTTAAACAGTGAAGCAAATTCCGCGAGCGGTAGTTGTTCGCCTTTTCATGGTTTTTCGGGAGCAAATCAGCAACCGAATTTAATTGATCAGATATTTCAATTGTTGAATAATAAACTAGAACAATTGGTAACTCAAAATAACCAATTAGGTAGCAACATTAAAGAGGTAACAGTAAAGCTGGACCAAAATTTGAAATCATTGAGAGAAGACATCAACGCAACAAAGTACAAATTGTTGCATGTGACATAGAAAGGGTAGAAACCAAAGTAGACTGTTTGGAGGCTTTCACAATCTCCGAATTTAAAGAAACAAACAAAAGCATTGAATTAGTTAACGAACGTGTCAAAAACAGGGAAGTAGTCGTTTTAAATGAATTAGTGAACCGAAAAGACGAGTTAAAAATGTTGCAGGAACTCATTGTTTCAGAAAAAGAATTGGTAGGGGAAAGATTGAAATTAAATTCTGAAGTAGTTCCTGATAAGATATCTCGTATTGACGAGAAGAAGTTTCAAAACTGCAAAATAATATAATGTCCAATTTTGATTCAAACCAGATGTTTGTGCATAGTTGTAACAATGTTAGTTTAAAATGTTACCCAGGCGATGCGAAATTGCATCCGGTTGACTTTGTGCATCAGTGCAAAGACAGTTTCCAACCTAAGATACCAGAGTCTGCTAAAGTTAAATTTGCGAAACGTTTTTTGGATGGTGAAGCCCTTACATGGGCGAACCAAAACGTTGATACAAACACTACGTCTTTTGCCGATTTTGAACGCCAATTCTTGGCAAAGTTTTGGTCGGAAAACAAACAGGCAAGAATAAAATCCGAATTTCTCAACGGTAGAATATCACACAGGTCTTGCAATTAGCATGCAAGCATTTTGTGAAAAACAATTAGGGACATTGTCACATTTGAGCAAACCTTTGGACGAACTGATACAGATTGACGCACTGAAACGGCGCCTACCGCACCGTTTTCAATGGGGACTTGTATATGGACCAGACGACAGTGTTGACGAATTTTTGCGTTATGTAGACAAAATTGACAGTACAATAAAAACCTCAGAAACACTCACAATAGGAATGGGGCGTCACAACAATATAATGGACACAGAAATAATAACTGGCGTGGTAACCAAAACAGTAGTTACAACAGACACGAAAACCATCAAGAACAGAGAAACAGTAACCATCTTCACAACAGCAATTCCAACCAGGGAAACAGGTAACCACCTCGTTGAGTGCCTGTCAATTCGAGGTGAATAATTATGGCACAAACCAGGCAACTAGGAGGTTAAAGAGACAGAAACGTAAAAGCAATCATAAACGTAATGTAAATAGGAACTACTACTTAGATGATGCTAGTTATAAGCAAAACTTTTGGGATCACATGTTGAGTGAATTGAACAATGCACATACTCAAGCAGGACCACAGTTTGAACTTAATGAACATGACTTAGCATTAATTGATGACACATTAACACCTGATGTAGACATAACTTATGATATGTAGGGTATCACTAGCTTGTTTTCTGATGAAGGTAAGGATAATGAGGTATCTATATTAGTAGAAATTGGTAGCCAAAATGAGGAAATAACACCAGACTCAGATAATGAAACAGGTAGCGATTTCAGTAGTGTATCTTCAGATGTTGAACACTTAGTAGTTAAGGCAGCTGTCCATGCAGAGGCATCACCCACAGATTATTTTGATGATGATTTTGATAAAGACAGTGTTGTTAAGGATGATGTATTTGATGATATATGTACACAAGAGGAATTAGATGGCATTATTTATGTTGAAGTTATTGATAATGGTGTTGCAGCTGAAAGTAACTCTGAATTCGAAGTTGGTTCATGTGAAGATATTAAGAGTGCAAACAATGTGTTGGTACCAATTTGTATAAAAGAAATCTTAAGTAAATCTACTAATAAGAAGGAACAAGCTAAGTTGATAGGTGAGAAGATTTTGGAATCTATTATCAGTGAAAATGAGTTTTGTTTAGGAAATAATAAGGAAAGTGAAGTCATCAAATCAGATCCATCCATGAAAGATAATTTTAAGTCTGGTGAAAGTAAGGTATCTGTTTCATGTGTATTTGATTCCAGTCATAACGACACTCAATCTTATGTTGATTCTGACATTGAAACCTGTGGTGAAGAAGTATGTAACAACATCGATATAACTGAATTAGAAAGTGACTTGCTGGCAGAGAATGTGAATTGTGACCCAAATATTACCTTAGGTAGCCCTTATGTAGAAATGTTGTTGTTGTTGTTGTTGTTGTGGTCTTCAGTCCTGAGACTGGTTTGATGCAGCTCTTCATGTTACTCTATCCTGTGCAAGCTTCTTCATCTCCCAGTACCTACCGCAACCTACATCCTTCTGAATCTGCTTAGTGTATTCATCTCTTGGTCTCCCTCTACGATTTTTACCCTCCATGCTGCCATCCAATACTAAATAGGTGATCCCTTGATGCCTCAGAACATGTACTACCAACCGATCCCTTCTTCTAGTCAAGTTGTGCCACAAACTTCTCTTCTCACCAATCCTATTGCATACTTCCTCATTAGTTATGTGATTTACCCATCTAATCTTCAGCATTCTTCTGTAGCACCACATTTCAAAAGCTTCTATTCTCTTCTTGTCCAAACTATTTATCGTGCATGTTTCACTTCCATACATGACTACACTCCATACAAATAATTTCAAAAATGACTTTCTGAAACTCAAATCTATACTCGATGTTAACAAATTTCTCTTCTTCAGAAACGTTTTCCTTGCCATTGCCAGTCTACATTTTATATCCTCTCTACTTCGACCATCATCAGTTATTTTGCTCCCCAAATAGCAAAACTCCTTTACTACTTTAAGTGTCTCATTTCCTAATCTAATTCCCTCAGCATCACCCGACTTAATTCGACTACATTCCATTATCCTCGTTTTGCTTTTGTTGATGTTCATCTTATATCCTCCTTTCAAGACACTATCCGTTCCGTTCAACTGCTCTTCCGAGTCCTTTGGTGTTTCTGACAGAATTACAATGTCATCGGCGAACCTCAAAGTTTTTATTTCTTCTCCATGGATTTTAATACCTACCCCGAATTTTTCTTTTGTTTCCTTCACTGCTTGCTCAATATACAGATTGAATAACATCGGGGAGAGACTACAACCCTGTCTCACTCCCTTCCCAACCACTGCTTCCATTTCATGTCCCTCGACTCTTATAACTGCCATCTGGTTTCTGTACAAATTGTAAATACCCTTTTGCTCTCTGTATTTTACCCCTGCCACCTTTAGAATTTGAAAGAGAGTATTCCAGTCAACATTGTCAAAAGCTTTCTCTAAGTCTACAAATGCTAGAAACATAGGTTTGCCCTTCCTTAATCTTTCTTCTAAGATAAGTCGTAGGGTCAGTATTGCCTCACGTGTTCCAACATTTCTACGGAATCCAAACTGATCTTTCCCAAGGTCGGCTTCTACTAGTTTTTCCATTCGTCTGTAAAGAATTCGCGTTAGTATTTTGCAACTGTGACTTATTGATCTGATAGTTCGGTAATTTTCACATCTGTCAACACCTGCTTTCTTTGGGATTGGAATTATTATATTCTTCTTGAAGTCTGAGGGTATTTCGCCTGTTTCATACATATTACTCACCAGATGGTAGAGTTTTGTCAGGGGTGGCTCTCCCAAGGCCGTCAGTAGTTCTAATGGAATGTTGTCTACTCCGGGGGCCTTGTTTCGACTCAGGTCTTCCAGTGCTCTGTCAAACTCTTCACGCAGTATCGTATCTCCCATTTCATCTTCATCTACATCCTCTTCCATTTCCATAATATTGTCCTCAAGTACATCACCCTTGTATAGACCCTCTATACACTCCTTCCACCTTTCTGCTTTCCCTCCTTTGCTTAGAACTGGGTTTCTATCTGAGCTCTTGATGTTCATGCAAGTGGTTCTCTTATCTCCAAAGGTCTCCTTAATTTTCCTGTAGGCAGTATCTGTCTTACCCCTAGTAAGATAAGCCTCTACATCTTTACATTTATCCTGTAGCCATGTCTGCTTAGCCATTTTGCACTTCCTGTCGATCTCATTTTTGAGACGTCTGTATTCCTTTTTGCCTGCTTCATTTACTGCATTTTTATATTTTCTCCTTTCATCAATTAAATTCAATATATCTTCTGTTACCCAAGGATTTCTACTAGCCCTCGTCTTTTTACCTACTAGATCCTCTGCTGCCTTCACTACTTCATCCCTCAGAGCTACCCATTCTTCTTCTACCATATTTCTTTTCCCCATTCCTGTCAATTATTCCCTTATGCTCTCCCTCAAACTCTCTACAACCTCTGGTTTAGTCAGTTTATCCAGGTCCCATCTCCTTAAATTCCCACCTTTTTGCAGTTTATTCTGTTTTAATCTACAGTTCATAACCAATAGATTGTGGTCAGAGTCCACATCTGCTCCTGGAAATGTCTCACAATTTAAAACCTGGTTCCTAAATCTCTGTCTTACCATTATATAATCTATCTGATACCTTTTAGTATCTCCAGGATTCTTCCATGTATACAACCTTCTTTTATGATTCTTGAACCAAGTGTTAGCTATGATTAACTTATGCTCTGTGCAAAATTCTACCAGGCAGCTTCCTCTTTCTTTTCTTAGCCCCAATCCATATTCACCTACTACATCTCCTCCTCTCCCTTTTCCTACTACCGAATTCCAGTCACCCATGACTATTAAATTTTCGTCACCCTTCACTATCTGAATAATTTCTTTTATTTCATCACACATTTCTTCAATTTCTTTGTCATCTGCAGAGCTAGTTGGAATATAAACTTGTACTTTTGTAGTAGGCGTGGGCTTCGTGTCTATCTTGGCCACAATAATGCGTTCACTATGCTGTTTGTAGTAGCTTACTTGCATTCCTATTTTCCTATTCATTATTAAACCTACTCCTGCATTACCACTATTTGATTTTGTGTTTATAACCCTGTAGTCACCTGACCGGAAGTCTTGTTCCTCCTGCCACCGAACTTCACTAATTCCCACTATATCTAACTTTAACCTATCCATTTCCCTTTTTAAATTTTCTAACCTACCTGCCCGATTAAGGGATCTGACATTCCACGCTCCGATCCGTAGAACACCTCTTTTCTTTCACCTGATAACAACATCCTCTTGAATAGTCCCCACCCGGAGATCCAAACATAGGGCTGTTTTACCTCTGGAATATTTTATCCAAGAGGACGTCATCATCATTTAACCATACAATAAAGCTGCATGCCCTCGGGAAAAATTACGGCCGTAGTTTCCCCTTGCTTTCAGCCGTTCGCAGTACCAGCACAGCAAGGCTGTTTTGGTTAGTGTTACAAGGCCACATCAGTCAATCATCCAGACTGTTGCCCCTGCAACTACTGAAAAGGCTGCTGCCCCTCTTCAGGAACCACACGTTTGTCTGGCCTCTCAACAGACACCCCTCCGTTGTGGTTGCACCTACGGTACGGCTATCTGTATCCCTGAGGCACGCAAGCCTCCCCACCAGCGGCAAGGTCCATGGTTCATTGGGGGGGGGTATGTAGAAATAAGCATTAACAATTGGTCAGGACTTTGTTTGATTGACACTGGCAGTCCCATTAGTAGTATCTCAGACAAGTTGAGGAACAGGATAAAAGACACAGAAAGTTACATCGAATTTCTCATCACAGGTGTACGGATTAAAGGTGCCACTGGCAAGTTTAGTAAGTTAATAAGTAAACAAGCTTTAATTACATTTTCTGTTGGCAACATTAATTTTGAACATGGTTGTTTAGTTATTCCAGACCTCAATGAGCAAATGATTTTAGGGGTGGACTGGATAGTTAAAGCAAAGGTGAGTTTTGATTGGCAAAATTCAGAATTACTATTCATTGAACCAAAGACCAGTATTCAAAGAAAAGTAGTGATCCAGTTAAATTCAAGTACAAACAGTAGTAACCATATTAAGGAAATAATTTATCCCAAGTGTAGCAATTACATGGAGGAAGAGGAAAATAGGGATCACAATAACCAGAATTTGGTTGATGATAGTTTCTCCCTAACCTTGTCAGAAAAGGTAAAAGAAGCAAATGACTTGACTGAGTCTGAAAAGCAGGAAGTAGAATTTTTTCTCTGGAAAAACTGTAACATTTTTTGTGATCAACCTGGTAGGGTCAAAGATTATGAATGTCATTTGAAGTTAAAGACACACGAACCATTTTTCATTAAGCCTTATGGGGTACCCATCTGTAAAAGGAAAGAAGCGGAGAGGGAACTCCAGAAAATGCAAAAATGGAGAATAATAGAGAGAAGTCACAGTCCATATAACAGCCCGATGGCCTGTATTTCAAAAAAGGGTGGTGGTGTTAGGCTTGTATTGGATTCACGTCACCTGAATAAGTTTATAGAAAGAGAAGCAGATCACCCTGAATCCATGGAGGAACTACTGTACAAATTCAATGACACAAAGTGTTTTTCTAGCCTGGATTTGACCTCAGGTTTTCATCAAATCACATTAGCACAGGATTCAAGGCAGTACACAGCCTTTTTATATAATAGTAAATGATTTCAGTATTGTGTTGTTCCATTTGGGCTGAATGTGTCTGTAGCTGAGTTTATTCGAGCTTTGGATCATGTGATTGGAAGTGAACTACTATCTAAACTAATTATTTACGTGGATGATACATTAATGACCAGCAAAACTTGGGAGGAACACCTTGATACTTTGTACAAATTAGCCAATAAGTTCAGACAAGGCGGTATGACCTTTAAATTAAGTAAATGCAAATTTGGAGTATCAGACTTGAAGTTTTTAGGCCATATAATTAACAGAGAAGGCATTCTACCTGACAGTGATTAAATTTCTGCAATTGTCCAGTTTCCATGTCCAAAGAACAAGAAACAGCTGAGGTCATTTTATGGTCTATGTAATTTTTATCGTAAGTATGTCAGCACCCAAGCTTTAAATGCACCGTGTTTGAGAGAGCTATTAAAAAAGAACACCATATGGGAATGGACAGATCAGTGTCAAGCAGCATTCGATGAGATCAAACAATAACTAAATAACAGTCAATTACTCCACAGACCTGACCTTTCACTACCATTTTGCCTAATGACAGATAGTTCAGATTACGGATTGGGTGTACATTTGTTTCAACAGAAGGAAATTGATGGAAAAATAGAACATCTTTCAATCAGTTTTGCCAGCCAAGTTCTGCAGAAACATGAACGTAATTACACAGCGACTGAGAAGGAACTACTTGCCATTGTATGGGGTTTCACTAAGTACAGGAACTATCTAGCAGGCCATAAAGTCATATTTTTCGTGGATCACAAAACTCTATGTTATATTCAAGACTGTAAATATTTCAATAGTAGATTAACCAGGTGGGCCATATTTTTACAACAATTTGATTATAGCATTCAGTATATAAAAGGGGATCAGAATATAATTGCTGATGTGTTGTCTAGATTACCTGTGGGGGGTGGTCAGGAAGAAGAACTATTGGATAACAAAGTGCTTAAAATAATGTACATGAGAGGGATTAAGGGTGAAAAGGAAATTACTAACATTTGCAGTCAGCTGAGGAGGTACCAGAACCAGGATGACGATTTGAAACTTGTGAAAAGCCTTATTGGTTAAAAGGGTTATGAAAAGGTTGGCATGTATTATCAAAACTTTAAAGGTATTTTATTCAGGAGACATAACACTGACTCTGACATCCGGAAGGTTTGTTGGCCTATACAATGTGTTGATGTTTTAATTAAGTACACACATGAGAGCTATGGACACTGTGGAATCATGAAATGCACTGACAAACTTAAGGAAAATGTCTATTTTAATAATATGTTTAGAAGAGTAAGACAGGTCATACAAAAATGTGATCGGTGTCAAAGAGTAAAAGTCACAAATCAGAAATACCAAGGTTATTTACAAAGTATTGTGCCAAAAGGCAAATTGGAACTTATAGGAATTGATTTATTTGGTCAATTGCCGAGAACTAAAGAGGGTTATACATATTTGTTTGTAGTTGTTGACTTGTTCACTAAACTAGTAAAATTGTATCCACTAAAGAAGGTAACAAGCAGGAAAATTTTAAACTGTTTCTGTAATGATTACTTCACACAGATTGGAAAACCAAAAGCCATACTTTCAGACAATGGGAGCCCATTTACATCTAACGTTTGGGAAGATTTCATGAAAGATGAAGACATTAAGCACGTTCTTATTTCTGTATATTCTCCGTCTTGCAACCCTATAAGCGTGAAATAGGCAGGCTTTGTAAAACGTACTGCTCTAAAGATCATACAAATTGGTCAAGTTACATATGTGTTTTCGAAGATGTTTTGAACACCTTACAACATACATCAACTGGCTTTACACCTTATGAAGTCCATTTTAACGAACACACACCAAACATCTTGTATGAATTGATCAATTTCCCTGTCTGTAATGAGTTAACACCGGATGAGAGAATGGAAATAGTACAGAAAAATACTGAAACACACTGTACCAAGAGAAAGCTTGAACATGATTCAAAAGGAAAGTTTACACAGTACAATGTAGGTCATCTAGTCTTAACCAAAAGCTATGAGAAATCCAAGGCAATCAATAGAGAGATCAATAAATTTTTCGATATTTACATAATCTTTCGAATCTGGATACTTTCCGGAGTACCTAAAACAAGCAAAAGTTATACCTATCCTTAAAAACGGAGATGTGGAAAATGTAGAGAACTACAGGCCGATCTCTACACTGTCTACCATTTCTAAAATAATAGAAATACTAGTCAAAAAGAGACTGCTAAATTACCTGAATAAATATAATCTTCTTTCCAATGACCAATTTGGTTTTAGGCCCGGAAAAGGCACACAATATGCTATAGCACAGTTCACTAAAGTAATTTTAGAAGCACTGGACAAAGGTGAAAATGTAAGTGGTATCTTTTTAGACTTGTCCAAGGCCTTTGATACAGTTGACCACAAAATCTTACTTCATAAATTAGGGCAAATAGGAATAAGAGGTGTGACAAAGAAGTGGTTCAAATCATACTTGGAAAACAGAGTTCAACGAGTTGAGATATCACAAGTTTCAAACAATTACCTTATCAAACACCTGTCTGACCCAGAAAATGTGAATATAGGCATCCCACAGGGAAGTGTATTAGGCCCAATATTGTTTCTTATATACATCAACGACTTCCCACAAAGTATCAGACATGGTGAAAAAATACTTTTTGCTGATGACAGCAACATAGTAATAACAGGTGAAAATCCAACACAACTGTCAGAAAGAGCAAACGAGGCTCTCAATGATGTCCACAACTGGTCATTAAAAATAAAGTAACCCTAAATGTAAAGAAAACAAACTATATCAACTTCCAATTGAACAAAAAACACAATGCCACTAGAATAAAAGTTAATAATAATGAATTAGAATGTGTAACAAGTACCAAATTCTTAGGGATGAATGTAGACAGCCAACTGAAATGGACAAACCATGTCAACATTTTGGCAAAGAAATTATCCACAGCATGCTATGCTCTTAGAATCCTTGCACAGGTATGCAATAATACCTGTCTTAAAATAACATATTACGGATATCTACACTCAGTCCTCAGCTATGGGATCATGTTTTGGGGAACAAGTGCCAGTAACATACAAACTGTGTTCAAAGTACAAAAAAGAGCCATAAGGATAATAACAAATAGCAACAACAGGGCCCACTGTCTAGAATTATTTAGAAAACTAGGAATTCTAACTGTTTCTTGTGAGTATATCATTCAGAACATAATGTTCATTAAGAAAAATCTCAACATGTGCAACACAAACAGCCTAATACATGACCATGAAACAAGAGCTTGTCACCACCTCCATCTAGATAGAAAGAACAAGGAAAAGACGCAAAAAAGTATATTTTATAATGGGATAAAACTGTATAACAAATTACCACAAGAAATTAAAGAAATAAATGAGCCCCTCACTTTCAGACAAAAGCTTAAAACCTTTTTAGTAAGTAAAAGTTGTTATACTGTAAAAGAATATTTAACATAGATGTAGATTATTAGCAACCTATGACATTATCACCAAAATATTATGTAATTATAAATATGTGTATGACTAGTTATAAAAACTACACAAAATATGAGAAACCTGTTTAATTGTAAATGTATGTGTGCTCATGTGTTGTAATCTGACATCCATACAATATTTATTGTTCCACAGATGAATAAATAAATAAATAAATACATTGGTCCATTTGAAGTTTATGAAAAACCACATCCAAACGCCTACCGATTTAACTATCCCAAATCAAAAAAGCTATTTGGTTTAAGAAATATCACTCAGTTGAAACCTTATGTGCAATAATTGCAATCCCTCGGGGGGGTACACAATCTTTGAGTACTATGCGTGTGGCTTATGCAAGGTGCCCCAGCTAATGTGACATTTTCTTCTCAAAAACATTGATGCCATATCCTACGATACCTTTCTGGCACACAAACTTCCGACAATACATACGTTCATTTTTTGTACCTATGTTTGCTAATATTTGTTATGTAAGATATTTTCATGTGATTTAATTTGTAGTATAAGATACATTTTGTTTTGATTGAGTAATCTGCATCATCAGATGTATTGATAATTTGACATTTACATCCTACCGATTGTGACTATTACTGATATGTGAGGACTATGATTTGCCAGGAAAAACCAATATGTATTTTCTAGTGAGGAACAGTTACACATCTTTACAGACAACAGACCATACTGTATTTATATCAGCTTATGCAGAAATGAAAGGTGGATTGTGTGAAGATACACTAAGCTTATTAATACATACTTATAGATTTTATGGTACATTTGTGCAGTTAAAAAGAACTATATACATCTTTTCACTGTTTTTATCTTATATATATTACTCACATGGAAGGAATTACTATGTTCTGCTTCTCATATCATTATACGATTGACAACTGAATTAACGTGTTACTATATATAAGACCACACGAGATGTTGAAAGACGTTATGATTTATGAAAGGTTTGAAGTGATTTATGCTGTTAAGAAGCGACTATCGCCATGATATACTATATACATGTTTCACTCAGTGATGTACACATGAGAGAGATGTTGAAATTGATATGAATTGTTGAGGATTGTCTTGAAATAAGGTAAGAGATGTTGTGATTTGCTTTTGTATTAAGGATTTGAGGTTGCAGACTCATTCCAGTTTCTGATTCACATGAATTGATGTTTACAGTTTATTGATGGAAGATGATTTTGTTTTGGCTTGCATTTTCGCAGGGGTATTTGGATGATGATGATGATTATGATGATAGGTTTAGGTTACATGATATGCAATGCTGCTGAGATGGTTGGTGGTATTCAACCCTCATTTATTAATGGTTTTGATGATTCGTTTAATTGAGAGGATTATGATGATGATGGTACTGTGCAGTCGCACACAACAGAACTTATGAATGATTTGAATCACATGAAGTAGAACTCTTATACATTTTGATTGAAGGAAATGCTGATGTGAAATTAAACTTGAGAGTTATTTTGAACAACTATGACAACACATAGCACACAAATCACATTGAAAAACTATTATTTTACATTAGTCACATCTCACAAGACACAATCTGGATGCTAGTTTGGTACTGAGAGGTAGGAAATGACAACTTCAATAGACAGACTGAAGACTTTGATGAAATGAAATATAAGATGCAATGTGACAAGGTTCTGGATTTTTTTCTTGTGCAAAATCTCCTTACCGCAAGGTTGCTAACTGTAGCACAATTACATTTTCACTTACTTAAGTGTATCTTGCTACTTTCAAGAATTTTATTAACCTAATACTTATTTTGTCACAATTTATAAAATCTTGAAGCTGTTTCGCAGTGTTAATTTGATCTGAATTTCTGGATGTCTGGTAAACATTTTGAAACGTTGTTGCATTTGATGTAGAAAGCCAAGAAATATTGACTATATGTAGTATATCCAGGTACTCGTGACAACAAACCAGATTGGATATAAATGAACAGTTTCTATACTGCCACAATATAAATATACAAATATAATTTTGAATATTCATTTTTGATAAGATTTGTAAAATATTTTATGGTATTGCAAACTGTTAGGATAAATTTTATTCTTCTGTCTTTTATATGATAATACTACTCTAGAACATGTCATATGGAAACTTTAAAAGTGCAACATAATCAATCCAATCAAATTTGTGATTTGTTAGCTTAGTTGTGTTTGAGTGTTTGAAGGAGGGAAAATTAATGGACGCTCTAGAAGTGATAAAAACAAGGACGCTCTAGAAGTGATAGTTTCGGAAAAAAATTCATTCAGAAAATTTGATGTAAATATTGATTTTGTAAAAGTTTGGAAATTTCTTTGTAATCTCATATTTCCAATTCTTGTTTACTTGATGTATATGTTTGTAGCTATTTGGGAAAATTTATCTGTATGTAAAGTTTCATGATTCAATTTTGTACCTTTTAAGATATATGCAGTTTGTGTTATTTTGTCCAACTAGTACCGTATCACATCAATCACACTAATATTTCTGTGAGAAGAGTTTCGTCTATCAGGCTAGGCAAAACTCTTCGGGGGGTATTGAAATATTACTGTATGTCATTGCTACCGATCAGAACCCCTTGGAGAGCATTAAAGATAAACACCAGTCCTAATTGCTTGATTGTAAAGCGACCTGTTTCCAAATTACATACAAAAATAACCATTATTTCAGTATACATATAATTTGAAAATGATGCATTGCTGATCAACATTGTTCTTATGTGAAAAACACAATATAAATGTGAAATTAATACTGTAACTAATCGAAAGAAACGTAGCACATGGTCAGGGTGTACCAGTAAACCTATCATTATAAAATTACTACAGCAAATTAAATATAACATATAAATAAAGCATGTTAATTGAATCTTCTATATATGTTAGCACTAAAATTCAGGCACTAGTTGATTTGTTGTAAACAAATTTAGATATGTAATTGTTACCTGTAACATAATTAGTCAGAAAATGTTATATTAACTCGTAACTAAGTTGAAAATAGCTTCACCTTGTTCAGCACTGAGATTGTAAATTTTTAGCAACGTGTATCTCATATTCGGTATAACTTTTAATAGTGATTTTACATAAAATTGTAATTTTCATTGTAGGTAATTGTTAACAAAAGTATAAATACAGGTCACGCAGGTGCCTTGGGGCACTCGTTTTTTGGCTAGGGTTGCGAGCAAATGTATTGTAGGCTCACTCGTTTGTTGATTGTTGTGAACTCTGTGTCGATTGATGTCAACTTTGGGTACATGTGATGTAACCGGTACAGTTCACCAGGCTCGGACACCAGAGTCCTGGAAATATATTGGTGTTAAAACTGCACTGTACTTTGGAATTTATTTGGGAGTCTTCCGCAATCCTTTTCATAGGCCGCACAGCGACGAGACGAATCCAGGAATTTTACAACACCCAGAGAACTAAAAAACTCTCACTGTTGATAGAATTGACGTGAAAACAACAGCACATCGACTGGGCATTTCATTCAAAAGTCAAAACATTTGCAATGCGGAGGTGGGAAAATTTAAACATCTCATGAGCTATGCAGAATGTGCAGTGTGTATAGAATAACAGCATGCCATGGCCAAACTGACGGTCTTGTCGAATGTTGGCACCACAGTCCTAAGACAGCACACACATGCCATTCTGCTTAGTGGGCAGAAGCATTTCCATGGTTGGTGGTTGGTTTACTTACAGCTGACAAGGAAGTTTTGCAGTGATCCTTGAAGATTATTTTGTATGGTGATTGTCTCGTATTTCCTGCAGATTTTTTGTCTTCAGATCAACTTCTGGCCAATATCGAATTCCATTATTGGTGAAAAAGGTAAAACAACACATTTCCCACGTCTGTACACCACTTCCTCAAACGCACAGAGTAAACAAAGTCGTCGTCCACAGTGTGTTGATGGATTGTGAGCAAGTCAAGATTTGCTATGACACTACCTGTGTACATCTGCAACCATCTCACTCCAGCACACGTAGGGTCCTACAGCACAGCGAATGGAGATTCAGGTTATTACTGAATGGGAAGGCCTACAAAATTTCGATCCAAATTTTAAACCTGGCATGAGTGCTACATGATCCACAGCAAGATGAGGGACTTCTATCTCTCAAGAAGTCTTCCTGCCAACAACAGAAACGCTATCTGATGGATTTCAGCACCGTTCTTCTGCAAAGATAGTTGACTGTGCCATCTGATGAACTGAAGCACCGTTCTTCTCCCGCAGAGATCATTAACTACGGCATCCCTATGCCAACCAACTCCCAGCTCTCACCACGACAATACTTCAGGCACTTCCCTGTCTAAATGGGCACCAATGGGATTAAGAGCACTTTCGCCAATAGACAATGCAGAAACAGTTCAACTTTGCCACACTTGGCTTACTACATCTGCGCGGCTGGTCATGATATAATGAATGGTCGGTGAGTATCACCGCCTCCATATTAACTACCACTGGTGCTCCACACTGGAAAGGGGGTAGGGGAGACTCTGTGGGGACAACATTTTCTAAGATGTTGACTGTGCACCTACAATATTAGTAAAAGAACCGTGAGTGTGTGTTTTTATTGTTGCTGCAGAGCTGTTGTCTCAGTCTCTTCCTTGTAGCTGGCTTATGCGAACATGTTTATTTTGGTGTTGAGTATTGAGGTTAATAAAGTGCTGTTATCTCATTCAGTTACTCTGCATACCCATTCACAATAATTATCCCACAAACCTTTTACTAAGTGTACTTTAGAGGAACATACTGGCTGATCAGTCTCATGCTGGCCATCTTGAAAGAATTAGAGAGAGTACATGCCAAGCTAGTGAGCTGACAGATCACAGATCTGGGAAGCAGTTTGCCTTCAGGAGTTACCGTGCTACTCAACCTCAACTGCTGAACGCACTGGTGTAATGTAGTGTCGCTAGTGTCTTAGGAAATTGCTCTCAGAGGTGCCATACCATTTGACCACATGTGACACATCAGCTTCCCACACAAACTTTATGTGCAGGGGGTATCAGTGTCACAATTCTTCATTCTGCAACTATATCTCCCTAACAGATCTTTCGATGTCCGCGATGAAGGGGCGTGTCAAGAGATTCAAGCCAATCGGCCCTTTGTTGTGGTTCCTGTACATCTCTGACACACTGGGGAATCCCTGCACTGTTTGCAGTGGAGGAGCACATAGACATAGTTTCTGCATCTCCATCCGTATTCTGCAAATCACTGTGAATCACTTGGCCGTTGTCGCTGCACACTGTATCACATATTGGAGTTTCTTTACATTCCATTAGGTTATAGGCCACAGAAGGAATTACTGTTTAATGTCTATATTTGCATTGTAATTATTCTGACGTTGCTTTTTCAGTCCCTACGAGAGCGATGCATAAGGGGCTGCGCTATATTCTTAGATCCCTCTCTTAGTAATGGACTACTGACTGGTTCTTGAAACTTTGTAACTAGGTTTTCGTGGTGTACTGTTTTTCTCTAAGCATGTACCCAATAAGAACTTTCAGCATTTCGTATTACTCTCTCCCATAAGCCAAACAAATCTATGATCATTCATGCTGCCTTTCTTAGCATATGTTCAATGTCCATCTTTGTCTTATTTGAAATGGATTCACAGGTCCTACTTCAGCAATATTGTAGGATGGGTTACGCAAGTGTTTTGTAAGCGGTCTCGTTTGAGACTGACTGCATTTCTCCTGTGCGCTTTTTAATATTCCTTTAAGTGCCCCTGCAACAGGACAGATAATACTTGGAAGTCGGCACAGGATCTTCGCTTTGCACGTGCTAAGATGCTCCTCTGACGCCTTTGGACTGCTTGTCCATAGCTTTGTGCATGGGCTGCTAAGGCAAGGATGAAACTTTCAACGCCTCAAAGAGCCAGATTTTGGGGTTTATCCGCAGAGAATAACAAACAGTTTGTATCATAGGAGGCCCAGAACTGAAGAATATCGTTCGGGGTGAGACTGAATACATCACGGAAAACGCTTCTTTATCACGTCATAATCATAGAGAATCCCTTGTCTTTCCTCATACGTGACATATTGCAAACAAGGTGAGCGGGAAGATCCTGCGCCAAATCATAGACTATTACCCAGGATAATACTGTACGAAATGCCATCGCAGTATGTGATTTGCTGGAGTAACATTTAACAGAACCCACTACGTTAAAGTAGACAGAGAATGTTCCACAGAAACGAAAATGATGTCGGGTGTGCATCGAGGATGGGACATCTAATATTTTTTAGAGTAAAGACACTTCAACAGTCAGAATTTTATGAGTATATTGTCGAAGAATTCGTAACAAAGTTTCCGAATTTACTGCCCTTCAGGGAATTTCTCCTGGTCATGTTATTCTTGGGCCAAGAGCTGGCTGAAACCCAAAGTGGAAAGCTCTAAGGTATTTAGTATCTTGTGGAACGTATATAGGAAACACAAAGTAATGGGCATAGGAACGGGAGAGTTCATTGCAGTTGAGAAAATATTGTCTCTATAGAGATCGAATATGAGCACGGCAGTGATGTTATTGGGTCGCATAAAACAAGTGTAGGTGAAACATAGTTACATGTTGGATGTTTTTACCGGCCACCTGATTCCGCTCTGGTAGTTCTAGAGTAATTCAAAGCAAGTCTACTGTCAGTAACAGATAAATACCCAGGTCATGCAATACTAATTGGAGCTAACTTACCAAGTATAGACTGGGATATCTTTGGATTCATTGGGGGGGGGGGGGAGGGTGTACAAACAGACCGTTGTATGAAGTACTTTTGAACATGTTTTCCAAAAACTGTTTTGAGCAGCTAGTTCGGCACACACACACAATGGAAATATCTTAGACCTGGTAGCTAGGCCACACCTTATCAAGAGCGTCAGTATAAAAACGAAGATTAGTGATCATGATGTCATTATAGTGACTATGGTTACGAAAAGATTATAAATCAGTCAAGAAGGCTAGTAGAGTGTTTCCGCTAGAAAGAGAAGATAAGCAGTTATTAGCATTTCACTTAGACAGTGAAATTACATCACTTAGTTCCAGTAAGATGGATGTAGAGGAATTGTGGGTACGGTTTAAGCAGATTATAAATATTTGTCTAGAGAGTTATGTGTCTAGTATGTGAATTAAAGATGGAAAGACCCACCATGGTTTAATAACGAAATTCGAAAAATGCTGAGGAAGCAGAGGCTGTTTTTTTTTTTTTATTTATTTATTTGATTAGCCATCCGTAGACATTTTGCAATGTATGGATGTTGTCAGTTTGGATACAGTGATTTTTGCAGATACATTGACACTTTTATATGCATTTACAGAGTATACAAATACAATGACATTTATCACTTAAATTACATTCAAACAATTAAATATTCACTTATTGTTTAGAAACAGTGTTCCTGAAAATATAGTTTAAGGGTTTTCTGTAACAGTACATGTTGTTAATTTCTTTGATGTCCTGTGCAGCTTGTTATACATTTACAGAATATACAATACAATGTCATTATGTCACTTAAATTACATTCAAACATTTAAATATTCACTTACTGTGTAAAAACATGGTTCCTGAAAATACAGTTTAAGAGTTTTTCTGAAACAGTACATGCTGTTAATTTCTTTGATTTCCTGTGGCAGCTTGTTATACAATTTTACACCCTGATACAAGAAACTTTTTTGGGTCTTATGCTTGTTTCTCCTATCTAGATGAAGGCAGTGGCTTGTTCTTGTGCTATAGCTGTGTAAAATGCTGTTTGTACTATAATTCACTATATTTTTCTTTATATATACCATAGTGTGGAACATAAATAAACAGGGAACAGTTAGAATACCAAGTATTTTGAATAGTTCTCTGCAGTGAGCCCACTTACTGCTTTTAGTTATAATTCTCACTGCTCTCTTCTGCACTTTAAAAACTGTTTGTAAGTTGAGTACATTATTTCCCCAGAAAATTATCCCATAGCTTATGACTGAATGTACATAGCTAAAATATACAGTTCTTAGACATTCATCGCTGCATACTGAGGAGAGAACTCTAAGTGCGTAACACGTTATAGATATCTTTTTTGTGAGTTTTTTAACATGTTCACTCCACCTAAGCTGGCTGTCAATATGCAACCCTAGGAATTTTGTGGTGGGCACTTCGTCTACAGAGGTGTTATGTAGCTTTAACTTTAGGGGACTGTTTTTTCTGTTTATTCTAAAGCGTATGCTATTTGTTTTCTTAATATTTAAGGTCACTTTATTCTCTGTAGACCATTTGTAGACATCTTTCAGTGATTCATTACAATTTTCCAACATTTGTGCTGATGTCTCACTGGTGATTATAATATTGCTGTCATCGGCAAACAATATCTTCTCTCCATGTCGGATATATTGTGGAAAGTCATTTATATAAATCAAGAACAACACCGGACCCAGCACACTTCCCTGAGGGACCCCAATATTAATATGCTGTGGATCTGACAGGTGTTTTTCTATGAACTTTGATCTACTGGAGACATGCGAGATCTCTACCCACTGTACTCTATTTTTAAGGTATGAATGGAACCATTTGTTGATTACCCCTCTTACTCCTAGTGCTTCTAACTTAAGTAATAGATTCTGGTGGTCAACTGTATCAAAGGCCTTTGACAGGTCAAGGAATATGCCAGATACATAGTTGCCTTCATCCAGTGCTTCTAGAACCACTTTAGTGAAATGTGCTATTGCCATTTCTGTATCTCTGCCTGGTCTGAAACCAAATTGGTCATTTGAAAGAAGGTTGTATTTGTTTAGATAGCTCATAAGTCTGTTCTTCATTATGGACTCTATTATTTTGGAAAATGATGACAGTAGGGCAATTGGCCTGTAGTTCTCAATGTTTTCTACATCATCTTTTTTGTGTAGAGGTAAAATTTTTGCATGTTTCAGATAATCAGGGAAACAACCGGCTTTGAAAGATTCATTTATGATATTGGTTAGGGTGGCTTTGATACTATTTATGCATTTTTTCAGCACAGACATTGGAATTTCATCTAAACCTGCTGAATTTTTGCTCTTTAATTTCCTTACCACATTACATACTTCTTCCTCAGTAGTGGGTAGCAATACCATTGAATTTGATGTATATTCCCGTGTTCGTGGATTATGAGATTTTGAAAAATTTTCCTGTAACTTTGTAGCTATACTACTAAAGTAAGAATTAACAAAGTTTGCTAGTTCTTTTGGGGTACTTGTTAGGCTTTCTTTGTTCCTGATTTGGGTGTTTATTTGCCTTTGTGTTGCTGTTCCTGTCTCTTGTTTCACTATAGTCCACGTAGCTTTACTTTTATTTTTAGCTAGATTTATTAGTCTATCATTGGCCTTTTTTTTTTTTGCAACATTGAGCACCTTCCTATAGATTTTTTTGTAGTTTCTGTAGTAATGAAGAAAATCTGGATCACTGTTGTTGTTTTTTATAGAGTTTAGGTATTTAAAAGTTTGGGCAGATTTTCTAATTCCTGTGGTAATCCATTTTTTTTTGGTGGATGTTCCAGTAGAACTTAGTGCTTTGGGGAAGGCTTCTTCGAATATTATCTTAAACTCCGACATGAATTTGGAGAATTTCTGATTCACATTATTTTCTGAATATACTTCTTCCCATCTTTCATGTCTTAATTGTAAGCAAAATTTTTGTATTGCTGCGTCTGAGTAGACTCTTTTAAACATGTGGAGGTTTACTGGTTTTTCTACAGAAGCTTTTACTTTTATGATTTGGCATAAATGATCTGACAGTCCAAGATTTTTGACAGTTATGACACAGTTTTCCCCACCTATATCTGTAGCTACATGGTCAATGGTAGATGTTGAGTGTTTGGTTATTCTTGTTGCACAATTAACTAAAGAGGACATGCCAAAACTATTCAGAATATTCAGAAAAGTGTTACTGGTTTCATCTGCCTTAGCTGTGTTAATGTTTAAGTCACCACACAAGAGTATATTACTTTTCAGGGATGACACTTGTTCTAGGCTTTGCATAAGTTTTGAAAAGAATGTTTCTAAATCACCACTGGGAGAACGGTATACACATAGTACAATTAGTTTTTTGGGCATATCTACAGCTGGTATCTCTACTGCTGACACTTCAAAATGCTTGTCTACACTTAGTAGGATAATATCATTCCTGACTTTAAATGAAATACCACTCTTAACAAAAATACATGATCCTCCACCTTTCATTGAGTTTCTGCAATAAGAACAAGCTAGTACATATGAGGGCAAATTTATGTATTGAATTTCATTGACTTTGCACCAGTGCTCTGTGATGCAGATAACTGGACTGTCTAAGGATTGTAACTCAACTTCTAGCTGTTGCACTTTGCTTTTTATACTCTGAATGTTTTGGTGAAGCACTGTTAGAGATTTAATGTTACTTGCTCTCACATTCCAAAGGGAATGCACAAATGACGACAAGCAAAAGTTGTAGAGCTTCGTACGTCTGTGAAAAGATCAGTGCATGAAGCATACAATAACTACCACCGTCATAACTTAAACAAAAGATCTGGCAGAAAACCCGAGAAAATTCTCGTCTCATGCAAAATCGCTAGGCGCATCTAAGGCTTCCATTCAGTCCCTTGTTGACCATTCTCGTGTGGCAGCTGAAGATAGCAAAACGAAAGCCGAAGTTTTTAAATTTCGCATTCAAGAAACCGTTCACGCAGGAGAATAGTACAAACACATCGTCATTCGACCACTGGACAGACTCCGGTTCGGACAATATAGTAATAAGCATCCCTAGTGTCGAGAAACAACTGAAAGATTTGAAAACAAATAAGTCACCAGGTCCAGATGAAATCCCGATTCGGTTTTACAAAGAGTACTCTACAACATGGACCCGTTACCTAGCTTGCAATTATCGCGAATTTTTCGCTCAGCATAGAGGTCCAAGCGACTGGAAAAAAGCACAGATGACTCCTTTATATAAGAAATGTAAAGGGACAGACTCCCAATACTACAGACCAATATCCCCAACTTTGGTTTGCTGTAGAATCTTTGAACATATTCTGAGTTCGAATATAATAGATTTTTTTTGAGACTGACAAGTTTATGTCCACGAATCAACATGGTTTTAGGAAGCATCCCTTGTGCCAAACTTAGCTTGCCGTTTTCTCAGGAGGTATGCTGCTAACTATGGGTGAACGGCAACAGGCAGATTCCATCTTGCTAGATTTCCAGAATTAATTTGACACGATGTCCCATTGCAGGTTGTTAACGGAGGTATGGACATATATGTTAGGTTGACAGATATATGAGTGACTCGAAGACTTTTGATGTTATAGAACCCAATACCTTGTCCTCGAAGACGAGTGTTCGTCAGACACTCTAGTATCGTCAGGAGTGCCCCAGAGAGGTGTGATAGGACCGCTGTTGTTCTCTGTATACATAAATGATTTGTTGCACAGGCTGGGCAGCCATCTGCTCTTGTTTGTTGGTAATGCTGTGGTGGACAGTAAGATGTTAAAGATGAGTGGACTTTAGGAGGATACAAGATGACTTAAACAACATTTATAGTTGGTGTGATGAATGGCAGCTAGCTCTAAATGTAGAAAATGTAAGTTAATGTAGATGAGTAGGAAAAACAAACCTATAATGTTTGGATGCAGCATTAGTAGCGTCCTGCTTGACACAGTCACATTGTTGAAATGTCTGTGCATGAAGTTGTAAAATAATATGGAATGGAATGGGCATGTGAGGATTGTGGTAGGGAAGGCGAATGGTCGACTTCGGTTTATTGAGAGAATTCTAGGAAAGTTTGGTTCATTTGTAAAGGAGACCGCACATAGGACGTTAGTGTGACCTATGCTTGAGTACTGCTTGAGCGTTTGGGATCCATAATAAGTGAGATTAAAGGAAGGCATGGAAGCAATTCAGAGGTGGGCTGCTAGATTTGTAGTCAGTAAGTGTTACAAAGATGCATTGGGAACTCAAATGGGAATCCCTGGAAGGAAGGCAACGTTCTTTTTGAGGAATGCTGTTGAGAGAATTTAGAGAACCGGCTTTTGAAGCTGACTGCTGAATCATTCTACTGACGCCAACATACATTGCGCATAAAGACCATGAAGATAAGACACTAGAAATTAGGGCTCATATGGAGGAATACAGATAGTTGGTTTACCCTCATTCTGTCTGCCAGTGGAGCAAGAAAGGAAAAGACTGGTAGTTGTACAGGTAGGCCTCTGCCACGCAACGTATTGTGGCTTGAGGATTATCTACGTAAATGCAGATATCTTATAAACGAAACTTCCTGGCAGATTAAAACTGCGTGCTGGACCGAGACTCAAGCTCGGGACATTTGCCTTTCACAGGCAAGTGCTCTACCATCTGAGCTACCAAAGCACAACTCACAACCCGTCCTCACAGCTTTAATTCCGCCAGTACCTGGTCTACTACCTTCCGGACTTCACAGAAGCTCTCCAGCATTTCATTCTGGAAACATCCCCTAAGCGTACACTTTGGTGCAGAGTGAAAATTTCATTCTAAACCGTATAAACCTTGTATTATGGTGGTGCATGATCTCGTCGCACTTTTATTTTGCATTTTGGTATTCCGGGAGCTATGGGTTTATTTATCAATTGTCATTTTGTATTTGTACTTCACTGTTGCTATTTGAGTTTTCATATTGTCATTTTGTTATTTCAAAATAATGGGTGGAGCTCTGGACACCAGAAAATGGAGTGCCATGTAGACAAATCAGAACATTACCGACATATCCATCTGTTTGAGTTCAATAGAGGGATGACAGCAGCATCGGCAGCCATAAACATTTGAGCTATGTATGGGGATAATGCCACTGTGCAGAGCACAGCAATAAAACGGTTTTCTTGTTTTAAGGAGGATCGTTTTGACATTAGTGACTCTGTGCTTCCAGGAAGACCTTTGGGCTTGATGAAGATCGTTTAAATGTGTGGCGTGTCTGGTGCAGTGTGCCCTATCGTTGACTCTTATTTCTTTGGACTGCTTTTGCTAGCTCTTCTTTGGCACATAACTTGTTCTTCTGCCATGTTTGTTCGTTATGTCTTAGTGATTAAGAAATGCATATTCGATACTTAGTGTGTGTTATTACCGACCAACCATACGTGATAACCACAGTGGTGACCCCGAAACCGTCATCGTCCAATCGCGAGTTATTTTGTGCTTATTTTCGCCATTTACTAACTTCTTGTGCCAGCCCATACTGTTTCAACTACAATGGAACTACCAGTGTCTTTCGGTGAAAGTGTCACAGCTGCAAAATACTAACACGAATTCTTTACATAAGAATGGAAAAACTGATAGAAGCCGAACTTGGGGAAGATCAGTTTGTATTCCATAGAAATGTTGGAACATGTGAGGCAATACTGACCCTACGACTTATCTTAGAAGACAGATTAAGGAAAGGCAAACCTACGTTTCTAGCTTTTGTAGACTTAGAGAAATCTTTTGACAATGTTGACTGGAATACTCTCTTCCAAATTCTGAAAGTGGCAGGGGTAAAATACAGGGAGCGAAAGGCTATTTTTCGATTTGTACAGAAACCAGATGGCAGTTATAAGAGTCAAGGGACATGAAAGGGAAGCAGTGGTTGGGAAGGGAGTGAGACAGGGCTGTAGCCTATCCCCGACGTTACTCAGTCTGTATATTGAGCAAGCAGTACAGGAAATAAAAGCAAAATTTGGAGTAGGAATTAAAATCCATGGGGAAGAAATAAAATCTTTGAGGTTTGTCGATGACATTGTAGTTCTGTCAGAGACAGACTTGGAAGAGCAGTTGAATGGAATGGACAATGTCTTGAAAGGAGGATCTAAGATGAACATCAACAAGAGTAAAATGAGGGTAATAGAATTCAGTCGAATTAACTCAGGTGATGCTGAGGGAATTAGATTAGGAAATGAGACCTTACAGTAGTAGATGAGTATTGCTATTTGGAGCAAAATAACGTATGATAGTCGAAGTAAAGAGGATATAAAATGTAGACTGGCAATGGCAAAGATAGCGTTTCTGAAGAAGAGAAATTTGTTAACATCGAGTGTATACAACTTTTAAGTAGAAATGGAAATTAATTTTGTGAAGCCAGATAGAAGAAACATTCTACAATTTCATGCATTTGCGGCTTACGCCCGCATCATTCGTCAAAAAAGTCAACTTGCGTCGCTCTCGACTGGAAATATGTGGATTAAAGTGCGTAGTGCATGCGAGTTGTAGTAGCAAAGTGCATAAGCTAACGAACTGCAGGGTCAAAGGTCGTAGGTTCACATACTGCTGGGTACGAAAATAATCTTTTTCCTCTTCATGTTTGTAACACATTCTGAGACTTCATTAATCGTCAAAGTTAAGTATTTTTCTGAAATATTCGTTGTTATTTGCATGTAAGAGGAGCGTGCTTTCTCAATAATGAGTATCTTCGATTTCATGACTTCCATTCGTTTAAGAAATGAAAGATGAAATTGCTGTGTATGGAACAACTGACAGTGACATTTATATTTTTTCTTGTCACAAATAATTCACCATTTTTTTGGAATACTTAGTGATTTCCGAGTGTGTGGCCAGACAGGAGTCAAAGAGAACAATTTAAATTACTACTTATGAAATTAGTAGCAATCGTCTTTATATTCTTGTTTATCACAAGTATTTATCTGCTATCGAATCCTTAACAATAGTAGACAGAGATGAAAGATACCCGGCATAATGTTTTTAGACTGTACCACCAAATATGAAACATTTTTATTCATCAGATGCACGTTAAAAACTACAAAAAACTTCAATAGCTGCACTTGCCACACGCTCTCGAAAAGGCGTTTTTTAAAATTTTGTTTTTAAGAACAAAATCATTGATGTAACATGTAGAGAAGCAGGCTACTTCATCATTTCGATCTCTAGGAGCTAGTTACAACCACCTTCTATGTATCTTATTCTTCGACACTCTCTTAAACCATTTTTCGCTTTAATGGTGGTATGTTTCGTCTATGCAACAAAATTGAAGGCAGTTTTTTTATTGCCATACGCGTTTCGCTTCTTTCATTTGTGAAGCATGTTTTATTTGTGAAGCATCTTCTCAAGTAAAAGAAGCGAAACGCGTATGGCAATAAACAAACTGTCTCCAATGAGTTCCATAGACAGAATGTACCTCCATGAATTCTGAAGCAACTATGGAACGACGGAAAAAAAATGACGAAATTTTCGTATGTTTCTATGCCGGCCTCTGGTGGCCGAGCGGTTCTAGGCGCTTCAGTCTGGAACCGCGCGACCGCTACGGTCGCAGGTTCGAATCCTGCCTCGGGCATCGATGTATGTGATGTCATTAGGTTAGTTAGGTTTAAGTAGTTCTAAGTTCTAGGGGACTGATGACCTGAGATGTTAAGTCCCATAGTGCTCAGAGCCATTTTTGGTGTTTCTATAGACGTATTTGTACAATGTGGTACTACACTCCATTCCTAACATATATTCCGAAACGTAAAATCCAAAACAAGATGTCGAAATGAACGAGAATAAAATGGCATAATGTGACATTTATGACAGTTTCCAGAACACAGTCAATATCCTATAGTTATCATGCATTCATGGAAGCACATGGTCAGCGAAATTTCAACTGTATTACGTACTCTAACCACACTTTTCTGTACTGTGAAGAATAGTGTGCCTGTGTCAACTGCTAGCCGCTTCGCGTTCGTGCGACTGTGGCGCTGCAGTGCGCATGCGACATAACGTTAGCGACAGTCACGGGCGTTGAACAAGTCCCACCCAATCACCCCCCTTCACACCAATCCATATCCTAAGCTCCGCCCATGGTCTGCCGCATGTTCCAACATCAAAGTTGTTCGTATCACAGATATACAGGGTCATAACAAGGGAGAAAATCAGTAGTTAGTACGAAATACAGTTTTTCCGGTACCATTGTAAAAAGAATTAGAAATATGTTCATTAATATGCGAGTTGAAAAATCATCAGTAAGAAATAAAAATAAAAATGGTATCCACACTGTCTTTTTTATTTCATGAGCTTTCATCTGCACTATATCAGAAAATCTGATATTTGTTAACTGCAGTGAGCGCAAATTTCCGTCAACTTGCGTAGTGTAAGAAATTCTGTTGGGAAATATTAATTGGTAGTATCGCCAAGGATGCTGTCCATTATCTTGATTGTCTAAAGTCAATGTTGTGCATAAACAAGGCAAAGTCGATGTCTTGGTTTGTTTCTGATTACCTCATTAAGACTAAAGAATATAAGAGTGGGATAATGTAGAAATGCGTAATGCAAGCAGTCAGATATTTATACAGTGAGATTCTTCATTAATATTTGTCTGTGTAATGGGTGAAGTTTTACTTTTGAACTCTTATGACAGCTTGCTTATAGCAGACACAAGATTCCTCTGAGTTCTTCTTCTGTGTTTGAGAGCTTTAGAGCTGCCTATTGTTAAACATATGTACATGGTTGGTCTTTCTGAAGACATTGCTGAGTATTGCAATCAGCAATCAGCTTCTTCTCTTTTGTGTACTACAGACGTTCGTCTATATAAAGTGATAGTTAACTTCATCAAGAATAGTGGTCACAATCTGTAGGTTTCAATGGTGTACGTAAATTATAAATATGTTTTGCTGATGAAGATATTTCAGAATTGGGGTGAATTGTAAGCCAAGGCACTTTTAATTATTTTCCAGTTCATTTCAATTCAATTTTTAAAACATTATGTACAAACCTGTAACAGTTAAGCTTTTTATTCTTGTAAATATGCATTTCTGTATTTGTTTATTCAATTATGTGTACATTGTCACTAATTGTTGCCGATGGCCAAATTGAGTACACATTCAAAGGCCAAAAAAAAATTAAAAAACATAAAAAAAATTTCGTCAGTGTCATTCCAACACATCTTATCGTACTTTAATGTCTGTTAGATATCAGTTTTGACAGCAGTTGGCCACAACAGTCAAGGTTAGGTACCTTGTGTATGATATGCTATTGTTATACCTTTGCATAAAAAGGGGGATAGATCTGATGTCAACAATTACCGTCCAATCTCCCTTCTAACAGCTTTATCCAAAATTTTTGAGAAAGTAATGTATTCAAGAGTAGCTTCACATATCTGTAAAAATGAAGTACTAACAAAATGTCAGTTTGGTTTCCAGAAAGGTTTTTCAACAGAAAATGCCATATATGCTTTCACCAGTCAAATTTTGAATGATCTGAATAACCGAACACCACCCATTGGGATTTTTTGTGATCTCTCAAAGGCTTTTGATTGTGTAAATCATGAAATTCTGCTAGACAAGCTCAAGTATTGTGGCATGAGTGGGACAGTGCACAAATGGTTTAATTCGTACCTAACTGGAAGAGTGCAGAAAGTTGAAATAAGTAGTTCTCGTAACATTCAAAGATCAGCACATTCCTCAAACTGGGGAACTATCAAGAATGGGGTTCCACAAGGGTCAGTCTTGGGTCCTTTGTTGTTCTTATTATATATTAATGACTTGCCATTCTATATTCATGAAGAGGCAAAGTTAGTTCTCTTCGCTGATGATACAAGTATAGTAATCACACCTGAGAAACAAGAATTAACTGATGAAATTTGTCAATACTGTCTTTCAGAAAATTACTAAGTGGTTCCTTGTAAACGGACTCTCACTGAATTTTGATTAAGACACAGTACATACAGTTCCGTATAGTGAATGGTATGACACCATTAATAAATATAGACCTTAATCAGAAGCATATAGCTAAGGTAGAATATTCCAAATTTTTAGGTATGTCCATTGATGAGAGATTAAATTGGAAGAAACACATTGATGATCTGCTGAAACGTTTGAGTTCAGCTACTTATGCAATAAGGGTCATTGCAAATTTTGGTGATAAACATCTTAGTAAATTAGCTTACTACGCCTATTTTCACTCATTGCTTTCATATGGCATCATATTTTGGGGTAACTCATCACTGAGGAATAAAGTATTTATTGCACAAAAGCGTGTAATCAGAATAATAGCTGGAGTCCACCCAAGATCATCCTGCAGACATTTATTTAAGGATCTAGGGATATTCACAGTAGCTTCTCAGTATATACACTCTCTTTTGAAATTTTTTATTAACAACCAAACCCAATTCAAAAGTAATAGCAGTGTGCATAACTACAATACTAGGAGAAAGGACGATATTCACTATTCAAGATTAAATCTAACTTTGGCACAGAAAGGGGTGAATTATACTGGCATTAAAGTCTTTGGTCACTTAGCAAATAGTATCAAAAGTCTGACAGATAACCAACAAGTATTTAAGAAGAAATTAAAATAATTTCTGAATGACAACTCCTTCTACTCCATAGAGGAATTTTTAGATATAAATTAAGAAAAAAATTAAAAAAATAAAAAAATAATAAAATAAAATAAAAAATAAAGAAAAACAAAAAAACACAAAAAATAAAGTTGTTATATTAACTTAAGTATGTTGTTAAATTAACCTAATTATGTCATGTATTGGAAAATTCGACTCGTTCCACATCATTACGAAATATCGTATTCATGATCCATGGAACTAGTATTAATCTAATCTAATCTAATCTAATCTAATAACTTTATTGAGAGTGCATATCTATGTTTCATTTTGACAGTATTACACAAACTGCTAACACTGCTAAAGATGCGTCATATATCTTGGCGGCCGAGTTTAGGTTCGTTCTGCGCATCTGACGGCACAAAACACAGTCAGCCAATGAACAGAGAACGACGTTGCCAGATCTCGACAGCAGTGCAGAGCACGGACGACGACGAGTGTCTTCAGTTTTAGAAACGTTCAGTCATAAATAAAGTAATAGAACAAAAGCAATGTCTTGATAGCAGACTTTCTTTTACAGAAAGTTTGGAAAAAGCATTCTTTATACCAATTGCTTCATATTCTATTAATTAATTAAACCAAACAAGCAATAAGACTCCTAATTCAGGCGATAGCAAGGAAAGATGTTTGTTTCAATCTCACGAACTGCTTTTTCGCAATAAGAACAGCGGTAATTGTTTATTTCCTATTGTACTTCGACGAATCGTGAGTAATTCATAGTCATACCAACAGTGTTTATAAGTAGTTGCGTGAGGTATTACAGTCGTTATGGAGTTGCGGTGTTCGATGAGCTGAGGTAGCGGAAGGGTTAAGGTGTTGGGCTGTGATGTGAAAGGTAGTGAGTTCAAACCTTGTGCGGTGCTTAATATTTTGTTTATTTAAAAACAATATTGGAGTGCCTTACTTCACGAATTTTATTCGTTTGAATGAAATTTCTAGTGCTTTGCCTCTTCATTCACTTTTTCGCTGCTGCAGACACGTGCTCCCCGCATTCCGCGCTGTGCGCGATTTTGTCATCACTGCGCTTCTCGCCTGTGCAGGTGCACACACATGGTGTCCCCACTGCTTTGACACACTTATCATTCGATTTCACAAAAACTATTTGGCGAAAAAATTTGATTTTTACACGTCTTCTTGCCTGATACTTTCCCCCCATAAATGACTTAATTTTGTTTTGATGTGCAGCATTAAATGTAGTAAACCACTGCACGAAATTTTGAAGAGTTTGCAGAGGTAAATGTCCATAGCGTATACTTTCCGTGTGGTCGATTTTAGTTGCCACAATGTTGAGAATGAAATGTGGACAAGATACCTAAATTTCATATAATATTTACTGTATAACAATATCTCATTTAATTCAAGTACCACATAGGTGTCGTATGTAATATTGAGAAATATTCCGTCTTTCGCGACTGTAACAAAAGTTTTATATACACACGGCGCGTTTGGCTTTATTTTAAAGCACTTCCATCGGTGAAGGGTTGGCACATATGGTATTCATGTTCTATTTCTTGTTTTTGTTCCACAGTCGCAGTTTTACCAATGGTATTGAAATATATCCCTCTTCTGCAACTGTAATAAGCGACTTATTTAGACCAGACCCGTTTCTCTCTTTTGAAGCATCATAAGAGGACAGTATTTTGTGTCCTCCATTGCCAAGTCACCTTTCGTAGTTTTGTGCTGCGGTAGCACAATATTCAACGTTTGTGTTGGCTCATCAGTGTTTTAGCAAATAAATGCTGTTTGTGTGTGCCACACACAAAATTATATTTGACATAGCTCTGAGCACTTCACTGACAGACGGTATATTCAAGTCCTAATGTTTTTGTAAGTCCACAGTTTTGTTTAATGTATTTTGTCTACTTCCTTTTGATTGATTGAAGTGCTTTAAAATAAAGCCAAACGTGCCCAGTGTAAGTAAAACTTTTGTTACAGTCGCGAAAGGTGGAATATTTCTCAATATTACATACGACACTTATGTGGTACTTAAATTAAATTAAATATATAGGTATCTTGTACACATTTCATTCTCAACATTGTGGCAACTAAAATCGACCATATGGAAAGTATACTCTATGGACTTTTACCTCTGCAAACTCTTCAAAATTTCGTGCAAAGGTTTACTATATTTAATGCTGCATAATAACTGCGTTGAACATCGAAACAAAATTAAGTCATTTATGGGGGGAAGGTATCAGTCAAGAAGATAGGTAAAAATCTAGTTTTTGATCCAAATAGTTTTTGTGGAATCGAATGATAAAGAGTGTCAAAGCAGTCGGAACACAATGTGTCTGCACAGGCGAGCAGTGCAGTGACAAAATCGCGCACAGCGCGGAATGCAGGGAGCACGCCTTTGTAGCAGCGAAAGGGTTAATGCGGCCGTGGTGGCTTTACTTCATGAACTGCGCGCTCCCCCCTACACGTAAGCTTGCGAACTATGCTATACTATGGCGCTGCTTCTATTGGCGCGTGCGTCGTGTGCAACTGGCAACGCAGCAATCACCAGCGTCTGGGCGGGCATGCGCGAGCCGCCAAGATAAAAGAATTGAACTATAGTATGAACAACCGCGGCAAAACAAAAAACGACGAACAAAAACACGACAGTGACGAGGACTACCAAAGATCATATTGATGCGCTCTTGGTTGGTGTGACCGTGGGGGCGGGGGGGGGGGGGTAGGTGTGGAGGGGGGTAAATGGGCGGGGCTTGTGCAAATGTCCGGGGCTGTCGCTAACGTTTCTTCGCATGCGCCGATCTGAGGCAGATTGCTTTTGATTGGTTGGTGCGAGGAGAACTGAAAACAGCGTCTCGATTAGCTGGAACCGATGCCATCGAAATGCTTAAGGTGCGATTCCGAACACGGCGACAGCGACCGACCGCGGCTGCAGAAGGCAGATGGCAACGCTGCCGCCTGCAGTCGGTGCGTTGCGAACGCAGCGGCAGACAAGCTATACAGTTGCCTGGAACATCTGCGCGAGGCGAGATGTCTGTTAACACCACCGCTGTTATTGCGCTGTTGTTGGAAGAGGAAGACGATGACATTTTATTGTTGCATTCCAGGAAAAGATGAAAGCTGGTAATGCCTTTATATAAACGTAGAACTGCAGAAGGCAGTTACACAGCACTGATAAAAAGACATTTGTTAGGTGATGAAAATATCTTCAGGAGCTACTGTCGTTTACATAAAAGACAGTTTAATTTCGTGCTCAGTTTTATTAAAGATGACATAATGCCACAGTGCCTAAGGAACTCAATAAGTGCAGAAGATAAATTATATTTGACGCTGAGGTAAGTCCACAAAATGTTATATATTATTAGATTGTACTGCAGTTCCAAGACTTTGTGAGAGATTTGTGGAAGTTGAAGACCTGCCGCTACCACTTGGCTGACGTGTGTTGCACTGTGCAGACATTATTTCATAATCAGAAACGATCATACTAATTTTTCTTTCGGCTTCTGCCGTATAAACTGGAGGTAAACTCCTTACAACTGTGCTGATGTGACGGAAAAATAAGTCAATATCATCATCTTTGTGTTCCATAAACGTTTTTCGTAAATTTTTCCTAATGTCGTCCCTTTCTTTCCACATTTGTAATATTGTATCATCATTACTACGAACTTTACTACGTTTTCTTTTCTGTGCTGGCACATAACGTTCATCATTTGTTACCACTGATGTTTCACCACTATTTCCTATTGTATGTGTTTCTGCCGTATCTTCTTCCTGTGATGCCGAAAGGTCCAGTTGACGAGTTCGATCTCCACTGTCTTCTTGGCTTTCTTGTATTGTTGTCTGTGATGATGTCAATGTAATATTTGTTCCTCCAGATCTGTGTTGTGCAACACCGTCAAGGAACGATAGCTGTTTGTGACTTTTTGTTTTTGAATTTTTTGAGGCAGCAGAGCCCGTTCCTAATTTGCTTTTCTTCTTGAACCTCTGGTAACCGTCCCTTAAAAATTTCCACTTCTTCTTACAGTCATAACCTGTAAATGGAAATTATATTAGCTGTATGTTTCCGTTTGTTTCAGATTCTTGGCCACAGGCGAAAGTTGCCGGTCTTTATCATTTGCCTATCGTATATCACCATCTTACATATCAAGAGTTGTTAAAAATGTTTTGAAGATATTAAGAATAAGGCTGCTGCCCATGTTGATGCCACCTTCTACTGAATCAGAATTCAGACGTATTGAAGAAGAATTTCGGCTTAAATGCAATATACCTAATTGTGTAGGCGCTATAGATGGAAAACATGTTCGCATAAGGGCACCAGAGAAAAGTGGATCTCTGTTTTTTAGTTACAAAGATTTTTTTCAATTGTTCTGTTGCCTATTGTGGACGCAAATTGTAAATTCATTAGTGTTGATGTCGGCGCTTACGGAAAAGAGTCTGATAATGGTAATTTCAGAAATCGGCTATGGGCAAGAAAATAGCCGCAAAAGAGTTTAATATACCTCCACCAAAATGTTTGTCAGGCACAAATGTGGGTATATTCTGCCAGTAAAAGCAGTCCCCGGTCGCTATGCGGTTCGGCGGCAGCGGCACTACTGGTCCCTGACCGGATGTGCGGTGGGTGTGTCGCCGAAGCAGCTATACGGATGCAGACGACGCTGCCGCCGCGTTCAGCACGCCTTACATTGCAAACAATGGCAACCAGTGGTGCCGCCTGCAGCCGGTCGGTGCAGTCTGCGGTCGTGTTCGGAATCCTAAAGGTGGGGCACTCCTTCGAAAACAAGACTGTTCGGTGTGCTTGCGTACCGAACCGATCTGCAAAATGTCGGAAAGATACAGAATAGGGCTCCTAAAGATCGTCAGTAACTGGCCAAAACCGGGAAACACGAAAAGAAAGGTTTCTTGGGTTCTAGACTGTTTATATTCATTTTTATACAAGGTTAACGTAATTATCCAGAATTTATAATTACCAGTAATGGATTATTTTTAAATTAGCAATTTGATAACGGTTATAGGAAAACCAAGTGTGTAACTTTTGAAAACAATAAGTGATGATGTCATGATAACATTGGCAACAAATTCCAGATTCTAACTAATTGACAAATTAATCGCTAAAATTAGGTTAGTTCACATAGAACAAAATTAAGAGTTCTAAGTGTTTCATGACATGAGATGTAATTAAATTCATGTTGGATCTTAGGGAATCATATCGTTAAAGGTGCCAGACCCAGAATGCCTGTAATTAATTTTGTAATTACACCTTCTAGAAATTACCTATATATACAATTGACCTTTCTGAGATTCTGACAAAACAAAGTTTTTGAATAAAATATGATGCTTGTAATCTTACTTTGCACTCTGTAAAGCTCTCCAGTTTATATTAATACAAAAAGTAGTTCCATCATTAACAAAAAATTTATAATTTTTTATTGAGTATTGTTAACCTCATTTCATCACTTTATTTTCATCTCAAAATCTACAAACCGATACATGAAACTATATCCATTATAAACGAACATTTGTTTACTTCAGGTATGTATTGACAGAATATTATTTAATGAAACTTTCTAATTGTAATTCGATAAATCTATTTTGTGAACGATGAGACCAAAAGAGCTTGTATTGTCAAGAAGTATATAAGCGGTGCTGCATGTTAAACAAAAGAAAAGAAGAAGTTCAGGTTGTGCTGTTGTTATGTGATGGAAGGTCTGTGTAAATACACGATTGCTAAATGATGATTTTCTGACACCCACTTTTATTTAAAATACCAGATCCTCTAATGTGAAGTTCTCAGGACTGTCTGCAAGTGGATTAAACACCCCAATGTACAGTTTCTGCAGAGTGGTGGAAATTTCCTTTATAAAACCTAAAATTTATTTAAATTGACAGCAACTTGTTATTAAGTTAATAATTTTCTCAAGTGTAGTGAAGTTTAATTAATTCGACAGAAGGGGGCTATTTTAGGCTCGGAAGGAAAGGCTGAAAGTGATAGTGTCTCATGTCCCTGTTACCATGCCAGAAAGTTAATTAGTTGAGTCATTAGAAGAACAGAACTTGGAAGGAAGCACAAATAGGAAGCAGTTCTTAGAAGAATTAAAAGTCAGGTTCAAAACACGTCCACAAAAGAAGCTGACACTAAATTACGTGCTAGAGATAAATCCAAAAGTCAGAGCACAACTGCTTACGCAGAAAAGAATGTACATTGGATTTCGATCAATCATTGTGAAGGACTACTTTGCAGTCACCAATTGCTATAACTGTCGCGACTATGGACACATCGCAAAGTACTGCAAGAAAAAAAAAGTTATATGTTCCCGCTGTGGAGAATGTAGCCGTCTAAAAAGGACTGTAAAAGTAGCATGCAAGTTCCAGTGTGAATTCCCTGTGTGAAAAGAGAGAAATTGTGTAGCCTGTGAGGTAAATATTGTGCATTATACCGAATCTTCTTGGAACGGGAAATTCAAAGAACGGTATATGGATTTTGAATCATTGTGCAATTTGCTGACAAGCATCACAGGAAACCACAGAGTACATTCAAGTGCAAAAAATATCAGGTCGACAGTCGAATAATATGAAACACGGTTTCACCTAAGTCCATTGATCAAACGAATTACATAATTACTTATCATCTTCATAAGACACAGAAAACTCCATCGAAAAGAAAGCGAGATACAGAAAGAACTAAAATATTCTGGTCCAGTGCGTAGGGTAGAACGAGAAGAGACAGCTACACAAATAGAAAACGTGACTGAAAAAATAGACAAGGGCGATAACGAGATGGATAACAGAAAGGCTAATAATAGGAATAATAGAGAGAAGGAGAGGAGTTTCTGGAAGCGGCTAAGAAGAAAGGAAAATAAGGAATTGATAGCAAACCTATGTCTAGACAAGGAGGACATCAAGATATCGCCAGAACCGCAGCCTGCTTACAAGACGTGTAAAAACGCAATGAGACTATCTAAACTGGAGGATATGCACATGTTAACAATAGTGATAAGACAACTGGTTAGACACATTCATCCAAACGTGTGTACCATAAATTTTCCTGTCATGGTAGAAGTTGATTGTATTCAACTCAGTCAACAACTTGTCCAAAAATACAGAAGACGTCGTCTTTAAGAGGAGGCAGAAGACACTTTATATTGAGCATATGTACAAACAATTATTGATTACACATGGCCAAACTGTGCATAATCACAGATTAGAATGGCCCCATAGCTATGTGATCACTAGGTTCCCATGACATTTGCATACAATCAACTGACACTCCAGCAGCAATGAAAGAGAGACAAATGATTAAAATCTGCTAGATAAATGTGGTGTGCAATGCCATAGTGATGAAAGAACTTGGCAAAGTTTAGAGGCGTTGGACCTACACATACTATGTACACAGGAACCATATTACAGACATGGAGCATCATAAACTCAGATCATCATCCAACAGCTACCACTGTGGGGCCAGATAAAGACATCACACTGACAAAGATACATCAACGCTGCGACGAACATGCGGTGACAATACAAATAATGACAGCCTTAGGAAAACTTTTACATAACTGATCAATATTTTCAATACAGTCAGGAGATATAATCATTTATAAAAAAGTTTAGAAACAGTAGCAACTCTGGGTCGATAAGAGAGACACGTTTTTGTAATGGACACAAATGTGAGTTCCACATTGTGACATAGCGCAGTAACTCATGAAATCGGACTCTACCTTCAGGACGCTATACAGGAACTTGGAACTCAAATGATGAATAGGCCACTCAACCTACGTATTTCCCAAAGTCAAATATATGTGGCAACAAATATAGATATCACGCTCACAAATTCGAAAGTCAGTGACCACATTACAAACTGGAAGGTATCTGATGGACGTAGAACAAGTGACCATAATCTCATTTACTTCACAGTTACAGATCCAGATTGTGACTCAGAAGCTAACATCCTGTACGAGAGAATATAAGATCTACACTAAGCGGACTGGGAACATTTAGAGGCAGAATTCAAGATACAACTCTTTGAAAGGAAGTAGACTCGACGTTGACGCCAAAGCCAGTGAAGTGGGGTGAGTGTGGCAGATGGTGCAAGGGAAGATGAGCCCGACATTTGTTACAAATCCAAAAGGGTTTAAAATTCCCTGAATCCCAGCCAACAGCCTTCGAGATGCAGAGCAAGGCAGGCGAGAAGATACTACCAGAGATCCTTAGCAGAAACAGAACGACAAGGAAGGTTGGGTTTCTACCGAACTGTCAAACAACAATATAAAAACTACTATACCAAAAAAAGAGTAGAGGCATACATTAAGCATCAAATGGAACAGGTGTTTGGGGATTTCCATACAAATTTGCACTGTATTATCAACCCTGAGACGATTTGATGGCATGATGACAACACACTGGCAGCCATCAGTGCAGTTCCTACTCAAAACTCTGTTGCTGGATAATACCACGATGGAAGACACAGAGCATCATCAGCAACTTCGCTCTAAATTTCTAGGGCAGCATATATATAATTGTGTTGTGATTTCATTTGCCCAGGAGGAAGCGTAGCTGGCAGTAATGAAGTTTAAGAAGAAGAATGCACCAGTGTCTTATAGAATTATGGCAGAAGTGTTCCATCAACTAGTGGACCAGATTGTACCACATGTATAGCAGTGTTGTTAAATGAATATCGTTTGCACAGAATATGGAAAATTTCGAATATAATTGTGCTAAAGAAGGAGAAGACAAAGACCCAAAAGGACTGAACTCTTGCAGATCGGTTTGTTTGTTAAATGCTCTAGCCAAAGTACAGATAAAGCTTGTGTTCTGCCGCCTGAGAGGCCACAGAGATCCAGGAGGCACGAGACCCCTACAGTACGGTTTCAGGAAAGGGAAATCCACCGAGGATCTGATAAATCACGCAAAGGTCATTGTGAACACCTCAAACAACAAGTATATTATAAGGATAATGTAAAAATCTGGAACGTTTGGTGTTCTGCAGCTTTCAGATACATATTAAGTGACATCAGTACATGATGTACAGCGCGAAAATTATTGAACTATATGAAAAATGGTAAATTTGTTACAAACTGCGGCGTGCACACTCTTTATTCCACATGTAAACGTCACTACAGATATTCGGATTTAGGTTATGACATGTTCGACATGCCTGCCATCATTGGTGATGATGTGGTACAGACGAACACCAAAATTCTGCCTGTCTCGCTGAAGTGTCGGAATATCAATGCTGTCGATGACCGCCTGAATGGCTGTTTTCAGCGATGGTTTTGGGATTATTGCTGTACACCTTGTCTTTAATATAGCTCCACAAAATGGAGACGCATGTGTTCATGTCTGGAGATTATGGCGGCCAATCGAGGCGCATGCCAGTGGCCCCTAGGTACCACAGAGTCAGAATGCGGTCCCCAAAGTGCTCCTCCAGAACATCAAACACTCTCCCGTTTCGATGGGGTCGAGCTCCGTCGTGCATCAACCACATCTTGTCGAAATCTGGGTCATTTGGATAATGGGGATGAACTGATCTTCCAAGACCTTCATGTATCATTCGGCAGACACCATGCCATCAAGGAATGTCGCACCGATTATTCCGTGATTGGACACTGCACACCACACAGTCACCTGTTGAGGGTGAAGAGACTTCTCGATCGCGAAATGCGGCTTCTCAGCCCCCCAAATGCTCCAATTTTGCTTATTGACGAAGACATCCAAATGGAAGTGGACTTCGTCGCTGAACAAAACCATACAGTGCATACTAATTCCCATCACACCCTGCAGCCAACCGTGTAGTTTGAACATTCTAACGCAAGCCATTCAGAAGTTATGACAGTTTTATATCATGTAGTTCAATATTTGTCACCCTGTACATACAGTTTGTTCCTCTGTGTCAGATGCCACTGATAATGCTTTATAAACCCAAACACAGATTTTGGCAAATCAACATTTCTAGTGCAGCTCATGGTTTACAGAATATGTCATTTAATAAGGGATAATTATTGATATGCCTGTGACGTTTGAAGTTTATGGCGGCCTGCCAAGGGCGTACCCAGGATCTGAACTAGGGGGAGGCAGGTCATACTGGTCTCAGGAAACAAGGACTCGGGACAACATACAGCACTTCTTATTAAATAAAACAGTAAACCGGTGAAGACTGCTTTTAATAAACATTTTAAATACAAGAATGCACTTGTGCAATCCGAGAAAACATGCAACATTTCGTATTAAATTAAATAGTAAACTAGTGAAAAACTGCTTTCTATAAACATTTTAAATATAAGAATGCACTTGTTTAAAAATACAGCTTTGTAATTCAGTAATAATCTTCTAGGATTTGCCACAAATTCCTCAATTACTTTCTTCTCTAACATCTCTTTTACATAATTGCGGTGTACGCTCATCAGGCACAATCCTGTGAGCCTTTCTTCTCCCATAGTGCTCCTGAGCCACGTCTTCACTCTTCGAAGTGTGATGAAGGATCGTTCCACAGTCGCTGTTGTGCATGGAATAGTGCTCAAAATTTTTAGTGCTTTTTTTCATGCTAGGGAAAAAATATTGGTCTCGTTAAACAGGTCAGCTACTTCCATATCCTTTAATTTAGCTTCAGTTATATTCTTTTTCCTCCACAAATTGTACCATAGTTCCAGTTCTCCGGCAATATCATCCAATCCATAAAATGTTTTAAACAATTCTGCACTTTTAAGGAAGTCTGTTACACTAGAATTGCTCATATTCAAGGGATGTAGCTTATTTAGAGCAAAAGCTGGTGTATTTTCTGGTGAAAATCGTATATTTAATGATGACATGAATGATTCGATGTGTGGTATTACCAGCGAACGTCGCCAGCATTCGTTGTCATTTTGGGATGGTGGATTGTTTCTGAATTTTTGCTTGCAAGGAAAACGTAGAACAGTAATTTCTATTTCCAGTTCCTCTGCTATAACTTGTGCTTTTGCAATTAATTCGCTAGTTTTTCTGCTTCCTTTCGATCAATACTGACACGTCAAGGATTCCTATGATGCGTTCCCTCACCGCGATCATATCTACAGACTTAGACTGCAGGACATTAGCTACTGGTTCCAAAACTGCTGATATTTGGCTATTGTTTGTAAAGATAGGATGAACACTGGTTTGGTAATGGCTGAATGCAATTGATACGCAGATTTCCTCGTTGCATAATTTCCCTCAGTAGACAATTTTTCTAGAGTTCTCACAATCTCTGGGAAATTTTGAGAAAATAGTCTGATGGATTTGTATTTTTCAGACCATCTCGTCTCACACATTCTTGTTAAATTGGGAGCGTATTTCCGACGTGTACTCGATTGTCTAAAAAAGTTTATAGTGTCTTTCACAGTGGCAACAGTATTCCTAATATCCGGCACTGCGTTTGCATCGTTCACCACAAGGTTGAGTTTGTGGCTTGAGCAATGAACGTATGATGCTCGATAATATTTCTTTATTAAAATGGCTTGTACACCACTCTCTCTACCTGCCACTGTAGAACAGCCATCGAAGCCAAATCCTACACAGTCTTCTGCTGGAAGATTATTACTGATCAAGAAACTGTCAATTGCTTCGGCGACTGAAGAGGCATTTTGTGACTTCAGTTCTATAAAACCTACAAATTCTTCCCGGATTTTCGCTTTTCTTTCGTCGTAGAACCGCACGCCTATTGATAGCTGTTCCTTCCCAGCTATGTCAGCTGTTTCATCAGCCAAGACTGCATAAAACATAGCTCTTTTAATGTCAGTGATTATATTCTGCTTAATAACATCGCCACACAAATTTATGAATTCATTTTGTAGTTTGGGGGATGTGTAAACAGAATTGCGGCGACATTTTTCCAGATGATTCCTTAACTTGTCGTCGCCAGAATCGATTCTTAAGTTCAGTAAATCTAATAAAACAACTTCATCTGTCTGTTTTCCTCTAAGAGGCATATCATGTGTGCCGCAAAACACTATACAAGAAAGAATGGATGACAGTATTTGCCTGTTTTCATCGATCACTCTTTGGTACACATTCTGCAATTGGACGTCCACAGGGACATTTTCAGGAAAAGATTTTGCTGCAGCTGACGCTGTTAAGTGAATGTGGGTTTTAACATGTTTCCGAGAGTCTTCATGCACATTCTTGAATTTTGTGAATGGCCTAATGATAAATGATCCCAAAACGCCTCTAACAGCGCCAGTGACAGGAGGGAACAAAACACAGTGCTTGGCATAGGGCGCCTTTCACAAGCTAGCCATGGTGCATATTGATCTAACCATGCATGATTAAATTTTCTTTGCAAATGGCTCGCATCACTTTCAAAATTATAATTATTTGAGGGGATCCAAGGATTTAGTAAGAGATCCTTCTACTTGTCCACTGGTAGCTGGGTAGTTAGCCCAATAAACCGACCCAGATCATTTTTATTGTAGTTACTATTAATTACAATTTCCGAATCGTCTTTGGTTTTCGATTATTTCCTGGTAAAAACTCAACTGAAGGGAGATTTTGGGTCTACCTTTATCGCTTAATATGTTGTGAAAGAAGGAGATGCACTGAATAACAATGTCTTCGTGTTCTAAAGGAGTTTTATTTCTTTGGGAGAGTATGCAACTTGCTCATAAAATCCGAACGTGCGTTCCACTAGCCGCCGATAATTTGTTGGTCACTTAGTAACAATCCAGAAAATGGACTCATTAAATTATGCAAGTGAGCAAGGGCTTCAGGCAGCCCTGATGGGGCTTTTACTGAAGTGCCTGGTAGTTTTTTCGGTGATGGCCAGTTTTGTGGAACGTTCTAAAAATTATTTTATAAATCACTTGCTCTAAATGTCTCGCCATCTACCACTTGCCACAACCTGCACGTCAACTGCTATTAATCTACAGTTAGCGTCAGCTGTAACTAAAAAAATAATAGTTTAGGAGCAGAAAAGCATTTTACATTTAAATATGGTAGGAGAAACGATGTTGTTCGTTAGAAACTTCACATAGTCATGATCCCTTGCTGCCTACAAGTGAATACACTGTTCCTTGGCGACGTAACATGCCTGCGAATAGCAGAGCGGATTGCTTATCGCTAAATTTATTATTTCTATAAACTTCCCTGCCGACAGTAACGTGCCGAAGACGAAAAAATTACTCCCGGATCTGCGCGAACGAGTTCGAATATCTTCTAGGGGCAGCTGCCCCCCCCCTCCCCCCTGCCCCTTGCTGGAAACGCCCATGCGGCCTGCTGTCTTTACAAGGCTGAAATTGATGGACTTTCCTATAACAGCCTATGAGATTATTTCGCAGACAAGTAGGTTCAGTTAGAATGTCACAGAAATAAAATAGTGACAAACATCACGAAAGGCTGCCCGCAGGGCTCTGTTTGTGGTTCAGAGTTCTGGGGTGTTGGGATAGTGTCAGAACTAAGCCAGCTTCAGAGTATACAGAACGCTAGAGGCTGTATTGCCTACGCAGACTATCTACTGATTATAGAATATGCCAACTCAAGGGCTAAATTAGAAGAAAACAGTAGAGAAGTTCTTGAAAGATTTAGTAACTGGTGCATATAACCCTGGGTTCGGTGTGGGGTGGCATTGGGGTGAGTGGACTGCTGTAGCCTGTTGTGGGGTTGTGAACCACTGAGGGCTACAGGGGGCGAAGCCTCTCCGTCGTTTCTAGATGCCCAGTTCAATACAATGCAACTGGTGCATAGAAAACAAATTAACGATAGCAGCACCCAAAACAGCTCATGTGTTACTAAAAGGAACATTATCAAGAACGAGAAAACCCACAATCAGAATGAATGGCCAACCTATGAAAAGAAAGGATTTACGAGGGTCGTTCAATAAGTAATGCCCCACATTGTCATTAATATACATAGACAAGCGTCCTTGTTGGTGCTTAACGTCTGGTGTTTGTTCTGTGCACTGGTGAAGTTTCTAACCGTTCTGGCAGATGGGAGAGTCGTAGTACAGCGTCAAAATGGCGTCTACATACGACTCACATTACAGACAGCGTGCTGTTATTGAATGCTTGTGAGCAGAAAAAGAAAACGTGGTGAACATTCATAAACGTTTGTGTGCGGTGTATGACGATGCTGCAGTTAATAGGAGTACAGTTGGGCGATGGGTAAAGAAAGTTACAGCCTCAGTAAATGCAGAAATAGAACTCCATGATCAGCCACGCTCGGGACGCCCTGTCACAGCCACTGCTCCAGACATATCGAATCGTGCGGATGCCATTATTCGTGCCGATCGGCACATCGCAACTCGACAATCGGCTGTTCAGATGTTGGTCAGCATTGGAAGTGCGTCTGCGATGATCGACACTCTCGGATATTCAAAGAGGTGGTCACGAAGTCTCACAGCGGACCATAAGATTCAAAGAAAGGCCATTTCATCTGAATTGTTGGAGCCTTTTGAGACGACGGAGAGGCCTCGGGGAGCACACTTTGAAGATGACGAGAGTGTCAGTCATGCAGTGAAAATATGGCTACGCCTACACAACAAGAGCTTTTACCAGTAGGGAACACATGCTCTTTCACAACGTTGGCGTACAGTCATAGAACGTGATGGAGAGTACGTAGAAAAACAGGACATGTACAAGACGTATTGATGTATATTGTCACCAAATTCTGACTCTTAATAACAAATATGTTCTGAGAAAAAAATGTGAAACATTACTTATTGAACGACCCTTGTATATGGGTACCTTGGTATAAACATAGACGAAAAGCAAAACTTTCATGCACTTATAGAATTCCTCCTCCAGAGAGGCATTAAAATCCTGAACAAAATGGCGAAAACTGGCCAAAGAAGTTTTCAGCTGCATCTTGTGCAATAAGAACGTATCACAGCGCAGTATTAATCGCTACTGAGGGTTACAGGTCGAACATTTGGGCTCACAGAGCCAGAAAGGTAAGGACAGCACAGGTTCTACGGCGAGCACAGAGGGGTGTACTCGCGTGCCTAGATAGGTGCATATAGAATAACACTGACTGTTGTGCTGCTGGTGATACTACGATTGCCATCTCTTGATCTAGCTGTAAGAAAAAGAGGTGCACAATATTGGCTCAGAAAGTGCAAATATGATAAGATAAAAGAGATACTGCGCACTAGAGCCCCATCAAAGAAGGAAATAAAGGCATACATTGAAAGAGAATTGCAAGAAATCTGGGAAGGGTGTAAAAAGCGAGGATAACATACAATTTCCTTCATAACATTAAATAAATATCAAGAATGTCATACTTCCTTCTGACCAAGGAAACTTTTTGTTGGGGACATGATCCATATCCCTGCTACTTACAGAAAATACGAAAACACAGCACAAACACTTGTGAATGTGGAGCAACTGGCATCCCAGACCACATCATCTGGGAATGTGCCATTAGACAAGGTGTCAAAGACCAAGACACGAAAGCCTTTGTTAATACAACATTCTATAGCATAATAGGGAATGAGGAAGTGTGGCTTAAATTGAACTGACAGTTAAAATAAGAGCTCATGAGCTGCAAGCTTACATGGCTGAGAGACAACCAAGAAGAGGCTGTACATTGTGACAACAAGATGCACCAACAATCCATCAATGACAACCTTCCAGAATCATTGAGGAGATGAGCCTCAGGGAGCACTAGCAGGGATTTTCTGAGACCCTGACAGCCATCTCCCAGTCTCTACACTTTGGGTAGCACAACAGCATAGCCCCTGTGAACCCTGAGTTGTACCTCAGTGAGGGCTAACTGTCCAGACAAATGAGGAATCTAGCTTGGTCCTGATCCCAAGTACAGTAGTGTAGTGTGTTGTGTAGTAGTGCAGTCCAGAATTATAAATTACGAAACTTGTGATCCAGCAAAGCGGTATAGTGTAGCAGGCAAGTAGCACATTGCTTCTGGATTGCGGATGAACATATATCTGTGCGGCAGCTGGTCAAATGGAATATGTACACTTCTTTAAAAATCATTATTTCTTTATGCAGATATTGTATTTAGCTTTTTTTCTTGACCACTGTAATGCATATTAGTCTGACACATTTGAAATTATGTTGAAATATTATGTGCTATATTCATGCTAGTTCACGTGCAACATTTCGTCTATTCTTGTACCTAGATAACAGACTAAAATTAAAAATCAACTAAACAAATAAACAGCAACTCTGCACTGCCCCTCCATGGTGAAGTCCCAATTCATTGGGTCTTGCTTCAGTTGGTTCTCTACTGAAATAATCGTTACCCTTTATCTGTACAAGTACATACTACTAAATTGGCTACTCTTAACTATTGAACAAATGCTGCATTAATCCTTAAACTTATCTCTCTTCCTCTCATACCTAGTACTGCTTAATCTCAAAGAATATCCCAAGACTCCCTTGCTGTGCTCACTGGCTCAAATATTACGAAACGTATTTCAGTGCTTGACCTCAATGCCATGCTTATGTACAAACAAGTTCTAACCCTCCATTCCACACTTACAAACTAAATTGAGTCTTTTTCTTTCTTAATAAGGTATCCTCAACTGTTACTTTCAACAAAACATGGACTGGCGTCATAAAACTCTTATGCTTAGCATCTCGTCTGTCTATCCAGTGGCTTTTTAACACTTTGTCTTGGAACAACTTTTGAAACTTTGTCCTTGTAACATCAGTTTTCCATATGCTTCGCAACATACTCCAAAACCTGTCCTCACAACAAAACCTCATACACCACTACAATTCACAACACTTCGACAAGCTGTCCCACTTATTCCTCCTAATGTAGAGCCCACTACAACTCCACAAAATGCTAGGTTTACTGGTACTCCTGCTCATCCAAAACAACCTCCTGGTGCCTGGTAGCACAATAACACATGAATTACTCCTATACTTGGTTTTGTGGTACTCCTGCTCACCTAAAACAAACTCCTGGTGCCTGGTGGCACATAACATGAGAATTACTCCTTAACGTATTTGTACATAGTTTAGCTGGTTTGTCTTGCACAACAGACACATCTCCTGACAGCTCCACAGTGGCTACAGCTTTCTGTCCTGAAGGTTAACTTTGGCGTGGTGTTCAGTCAGAATGTTTACTTTCAGGCTTATGTTGCAGCCTTCACTCACTTCATTCTCCTCGGGTACAAAAGAATTTGGCTATTATATAAACAGCTCTCTTCACACGTAAGATGCATGTCCTGCAAGCCTGCGACTCACACTTACGCTACTACCTGAACATCTGGCGCACACTTTACAACAGATTCAATCCTGTCTACTTAATGACTGTGCAGACGTAGTGTCTGTTTCCAAGATGGTTTCACAACATGAAGAGGCTTCCTGTGTGCTCCAGTTTGAGGTGTCCAGATCTGTGGTTACAGTCCAGGATGAGTTTCGTTTACAGTTTAGTAAGGATCCACCACATAAGGATAACACAAGTAGGTGGTATCAACAGTACATGGAAATTGGATGACTTTATAAGTGAAAGAGTCCTGGTCGACCTCGTGTGTCTGATGCAGATGTGGAAAGAGTGTACAAGGCATTTTGAAAGACATCACCTGTCACTTAGCAAAGCAAGTAGGGAATTGTTCGTGTCAAATATTATGATATGGAAGGTGTTGCATATATGGGTGTGTTTCAAACTGTACAAAGTGTAGTTGTTGCAGGCCCTTACACCAGCAGACAAATTTAAAAAAGCGTGACTTCTCTGAACAGCTGCAGCTAAAAATGGAAGACGCTAGTTATGTGGAAAGACTCCACTTTCTATTTTATTCACCTTGCGTGAACACACACAATGTTCGTATTTGAAGAGTACAGCGTTACTCTCCAGGGGTGAACCTTTTTTGTGCTGTGTCGTGTGAGTAAGTGTACGGCACATTTTTCTTCAAACAATAAATGGTGATGGGTAGTTTAATTTGAGACACATTGGAAATCTGGTTGTTACCCCAGCTGAACACAAAGGATGATGATGAAATTTTGTAACTGGGCGGTGCTCCACCCCATTTTGACAGAAATGTGCGAGCACTTGTTAATCATTTTCTTCACCAACAATGGACTGGATGTGCTGCAACAGCAGACAACAACCTTCTTCCTGGCCAACTCGTTATTTATATCTGTGGGGGTTTGTGAAAGCCCAAATTTATGTATCACCAACACCATTGTCCGTTGAGGAAATTTTTGAACAGATAAGGCATGCACGAAGAACATGATACACTGAGTATGGGAAGAATTTTATTACCGTGTAGATATGCAACCGTGTGACCTAGGGTGGACAATATATTGAAGGATGTGGTTAATACATCAAAACTGGGGCAGTTGCCCCTCCACATGTTGTAAGGTTTGTCCATGTAAAGTGATAATTTAACTTTTAAAACCACACCATTCATTTATAAACACTCTGTACATGTGTCTCTGCCGTTTCTGCCACAACACCTGCAATACTCCTATCAACAACTTCTTGTGTATTCCCTGTACTACTTAACGCAATAGATATACATCTACATCTATACTCTGCAAACCACTGTAAATTGCTTGGCTGATGGTACATCCCTTTGTACCGGTTTTTAGGGTTTCTCCCCCTTCCATTTGCCTTTGGAGCATGGGAAGAATGATTGTTTAATTGCCTCTGTATGTGCTGTAATTAACCCAATCTTGTCCTCACAATCACCATGTGAGAGATATATAATGGCTTGTAGTGTATTCCTGGAGTCATCAATTGAAGCAGGTTCTTGAAACTTTGTTAAGTTGGCTTCCTTGGGATAGTTTACATCTATCTTCAAGAGTCTGCCAGTCCAGTTTTTTAAGCATCGCTGTGAGAAGTCAGAAAAACCCACGACCATTCACAATGCCCTTTTCTGTATATGTTTAATATCCCCTGTTAGTCCTATTTGGTACAGGTCCCACACGCTTGAGCAATTTTCTAGAATGGGGCTCACCAGCGATTTGTGAGCAATCTCCATTCCAGACTTATTGAATTTCTCCAATATTTTATCAACAAACCAAAATCTACCACCTGCTTCACCCATGACAGAGCCTATGTGATCATTTCATTTCATATCCCTACAAAATATTACACCCTGCTATTTATATGAGTAGGCCAATTCCAAATGTGACTCACTGGTATTATGGTCACAGGATATTATGTTTTTTTGTGAAGTGCAGGATTTTACATTTCTGACAATTTAAAGGACGTTGTCAATCTTTGCACCATTTTGAAATCTTGTAAAGATCGGACTGAATATTTATTTTCATTTATTTTACACGTCTAGTTCTGTAGGACCAAATTGAGGAGCAAATCTCTATGGTCATGTAGCGTGTCAGTACAAGAAATTACAAAAGAAAAGTAATAACAGATCAAATAAAATATTTTATGCATCCTAAAAAGACGTCAAGTTGTAAGTTCATGTAAATGCAGTCAACAATATAACACAGAAATCAACTTAATTTTTCAAGGAACTCCTCGACAAAATAGAAGGAGTGACCCTTGAGGAAACTCTTAAGTTCAGATTTGGAAGCCCATGGATCACTGCTAAGATTTTTGAAACTCTTGTAGTAATTTATTGAAAAGAGATGCAGCAATGCACTGCACACCTTTCTGCATAAGGGTCAAGGAAGTGCTACCCCAATGCAGATTGGATTTCTGCCTAGTATGAACTGAGTTAAAGCTGCTAATCCTTGGGAATAAGCCAATATTGTTAACTTGAAACGACAGTAAAGAATATATACAATGAGAGGCCAATATCAGAATACCCAGACTAGTGAACAGGGTTGACAAGAGGTTCGCCAAATTACACCACTTATTGCCCGAACTGACTGTTTCTGAGACAAAAATATCCTTTGAGATTAACACCGTATGTCATAAGCGAATGAAAATAAGCAAAGTAGAGTATTTTTCATGTGGAGCTATCACTTACTTCCAACACTGTTCTAATAGTAAAAATTGCAGCATTAAGTCTTTGAACAAGATCCTGAACATGGACTTTCCACGATAGTTTACCATCTACCTGAACACCTAGAAATTTCAACTGTTCAGTCTCACTAATCATATGCCCATTCTGTGAAATAAAAACGGCTGGTTTTGTTGAACTGTGTTAGAAACTGTAGAAACTGAGTCTTACTGTGATTTGGACTTAATTTATTTTCTACAGACTATGAACTTAGGTCTTGAACTGTACTATCAGAAACAGTACCAACATTACACACAACACCCTTTACCTCCAAGCTAGTGTCATCAGCAAACAGAAATATTTTAGAACCACCTGTAATACTAGAAGGCATATGATTCATACAAATAAGGAAGAGCTGTGAGCAGTAGCCCGAGAACTGACCTCTGGGGCACCCCCCCCCCCCATTATTTATGCAGCTTATTTCAGACAATGCAACTTCTTTCATGCAGTACTTTGTTGTAGACAACCACATTATCTGCAAAAAGTCTTCGTTTATTATTAATATTATCCGTAAGGCCATTAATGTACAACATGAACAGCAATGGTCCCATCACACATCCCTGGGATGCAATCAAAGCTACTTCATTTGACCATGACTCTCAATCCTCCATACCAAAAATTTCTCAATCCAGTTACAAATTTCGCTTGATACACCATCAGATCATACTTTTGACAATAAGCATAGATGTAGTAGTGACACCAAGTGTTTTTGGAAATCAAGAAATACTGCATCTATCTGGCTACCTCACATTCCTCTGCACCTGGCCAAGGTTTCCTGGGCTCAACAGAACTCCTATTCTCACCTAATGTGGCAGACACTACTGCACTTAAAGCACCCATGTTGCCATCCCCATACTTAATCACTTCAGTTAAGCTCACACCCATTCTTGCTATCTCAGACTCCACAATTCCACTGGATATCGGAGCTGGTACTTATCCTCTATACATCCTAACTTCATCAATGTCATTATCCTGTGGCTTCTGTAAATTCGCAGTAACTTGTTTTCAATCACCAATTTAGTCTTCTCAGGACTGACAGGTTCAACTAACTTAACAGTAGACCACCATTCGGCAGGAATAGGTAAACTACAAACAACCCTGTTCCTCTCCCTTTCCTTTCCTTCCTTCCCTTCTCCTTTCTCTCTACTTCTTCTCTTTTACTTCTCATTCTCTCCATGATCAGCATATTTCTCATGATCCGAAGCCCATTTTCCACTGTCCAGTACTTCTGCTCTTTCGGAATCTTCTCCTCATACTCTGGATCTTTTTGATAAAGTATTTCCTTCACCTCAGCATTAAGTGCTTCCAACCTCTTAGATTCCTCTACCTTCTCCACCAACAACTCATCTAATGTGACTATTGAAAGCCTCAACACTTCCTCTGTGGTAGTCCCTTGCAGTATTCAAAATTCATTATCAACTGTAGTTCATCAGTCACTGTGTGGCGAGATGTGGGTCAGAGTAAAATCTATGCAACGGGAGTGCGAGTGTATTCAACAGAAAATGGTACTGTGCAGTGGTAATGACCTTTGCAGGCAGGTCGTCACCACACCAGGACAAGTCTCTTGTTATGGACGAAGTGACAAGATACCGGGTGTTATGAAACAAATACACCTTGGAGTGATGTAAATGTCTGAATTTTGAGGCAGAAGCATTCTTTTCATCAGAGTCCATCGGCACCACCATGATGCCAGGGACACCAAACAGCGAGGCGACTCGGCGTCCCCAGCAGTAGCCATGGATTTGAGACCAGGCTGCGCATGCCATAACCCACAGTGTTTCGCAGCTGTGCCAGGCTGCTGTCTGTGCCTGCTGCCAACAGCACCATGTTCCCTCTATGGGACTTTGTGCCATGGTGCCAGCTGACTTTCAACTCCTGCCTGAGAGCGGCAGATCGAATCCCGTGCACAGCAGTCTCCACATGCTGAAGTAGTAGTCACGTGTGGAGCCAAGGATCTGTCCTAAGACCTGTCACAGCAGTATTGTGCTGCTGAAGTCATGGCCATGGGCTACAAGGTCTACCAAACGTCCATGGGGTATCCTTCAGCATTGCGGGTCACTTACGTAGTGCGTTTTCACAATGGCGGAATCTGCCACTCTTTTGTCATCGCCACTCTGGGATAACTGTGAGGCACATTAAGCCTTGCAAGCCATAACAAGGCATGTACCAAGACTGAATAACAGACTTTTTTATGGTCAGTAGTGTCTCAACTGGGCCCTCTGACCGCTCCCCACCACCACTCACCCCTCTGACTGAAACTGCAGTCTTCACAGTGGTGTTAGCAAGATCTTAATGTCAATCACCATGTCCATTTGGTGAGAGCAGGATGAGCACCAACACATACAACTGTCATCTGTGGATGAATCAGAAGACTCAGTAGCTGTGGGTGTACAATTTTGTCAATGTGCAGTAAGGTGAGTGCAATCTTTATGTTTTGCTTTTAGGTGTGAGTTGCATTTGTAAGTTCAGTAAGTGACAAATGGATTTGACAGTATTTTGAGGAGGCTTCAGTGTAATCTTTAGTTTTCTCTTGGTTTATGTGGGTATGTTACACCTATTTTTTACCTATTTTGCATCTGTATTGATAATTCTATGTCAGTTTTTAGTATTGCTTATGTATAATAGTTTATCTATCCTGGAAATTCTTTGACTATGTAAACATATTTCAGTTATGTAAACTGTTGAATGATGTTTAAATTGTGCTTGTAAATTTAAATAACTACTGAAAGAATTGTTATGTAATGTACTGTAAATGACTTGGTCCATAGATAGGGAACATAGGGCTCAATGTAAAAGGTGTGGGGGAACCCCACAGCTACGGAAGTGGCGTGGCGGTGTGGAAAAGGTTTGGTTGGCGTGCAAGTGACAACTCGTCCTTTGTGATTGGTAATGAGTCTGGGCTGAGCGGTGCTGTGATTAACATCTCGCTAGCTGTAGCGGATCATTGTGGCTCACATTTCTAGAGTTTTGAGACTAGAAGAGCTTAAGGGCAGTATTTATGGGCCTCAGATGCTGCATTTGGTGACAGCATTATCATGTCATGGTTTGTGGCCCTATAAAAATATGATTTCTACGCCAAAAAGATCAGTAATAGAGCGCCGCCAACCATACATCCATGACTGCATCGCTGCTAGGTTAACAGCCACTGCATATTACGCCACCAGTACCACCAGTCTTCCACTAAATTGTTTATTTTTGCCACTCTGTAAATGGACCAGGTATTTTTGAAATTTGGTTGATTTTAATAATAACCGTGGTGTTGTTAAAAATTCTATCTGACACCCATGATTATCCCAAATCACAAACCTGGACGGGAATCCTATCCTAGTGCATTTAATTCCGAGTGTCCTAATTTATTATGAGATAGTGGTTGAACTTGAATTTAATGTTTTGTTGTCATTTGTCCAGCCAATTGTAATTCTGAGCAGGTTAAAAGACTGCTTATGAAAGCACATTTGGTATTTAAACAGCTTCAGTTGTTGTGCTTTATGTAATTAATACTAAGAATACTTACAATTCCTTATACATACTGGAGTAGTTTTGTTAATGAGCATGGTTCTTTAAATGATGAAAATTTAAGGGTCCTCATGTACTAGGCTAGATAGTTAATGAAGCAATGCAAAGCCTCCTTCAGAGCCAGTGTAGTTAGATTTGCACTCTGTTTAGTTGTGTCAAAACGAGTTTAAGAAAGAACTATTTACTGTGTTATCTATTCTAATGCAACTTGGTTAAGGCACAGACGCAGAGACCCTGTACTAAGCAACGAAGTTATAGATTATGATAATTAGCAAAACCCCTGGTTGAAATTCAGAATCGTTTCAAGCTTTTCCCTGTCCAGTATTGCTACTAGTTTTATTTGTGTCGGTAATTAGTTTTATAAACTGTTGCACCTAGTTAATTTAAGGTATGTGTTGTTGACAGGCATATGTTACTGTTTACTGTCTCATTGTCCATTTGTTTGTTAGTAGCACGCTTATCTGCAAGGTTAGGTTACTGTGTTGTACTAGGAACAGATGTAAGGAAAGAGTTTAGTGTGTGTGTCAAGGAAGGTTAGGCTAGTCTTAGCTCTTCCTTCTGTTTTATCGTTATGCTTGACACAAGGATGTCTAATTAGGCTGGCGATCGATTTTAATATGTAATGTTACAACTTGCTTTTGTGCTGGGAGAATGACTGTTCCTAACCACCTGTTTACTGTTAGATATACTCAGCTGAAGTGTTTCGGAAACGGATCCCAGATTGATTGTTATATTTCCATTAGCTTATATCATGGTCAACTTTTGAAAAATTCCTCACAGAGATATAACGTTAGCATCGATTGCCATTCAAGATGGTCGGTGGTTCCGTTACAGGCAATATGGGTGTCATGAACAGGGGGTGGCGTTCTTTGTCTAGTGTCCGCAGCTCGTGGTCGTGCGGTAGCGTTCTCGCTACCCGCACCCGGGGTCCCGGGTTCGATTCCCGGCGGGGTCAGGCATTTTCTCTGCCTCGTGATGACTGGGTGTTGTGTGCTGTCCTTAGGTTAGTTAGGTTTAAGTGGTTCTAAGTTCTAGGGTACTGATGACCATAGATGTTAAGTCCCATAGTGCTCAGAGCCACTTGAACCACTCTTTGTCTAGTATTACAAGCTGTGAGCAGTGATTCAGTAGGTGAAGCTAAATTTAATCATTGTTTTGATGTGTAGTAGTTATTATGAATAGCCACTCAGGCGAGAGTAGTTGAGTAGTAGTGAGAAGTAATATTATAGTGTTACAGTTAAGTGTTCTCGTTATTTGATTTTGTATTGTGCAGAGCATAGAATATAGCTCACAAGGAACCCATTGACAGAGAATTCACAAGTTCAATCTTAAGTAAAGTTCATTTGGAAGTGTTAACAATTATGATAGAAAAAATAATAGCTACTAATGACCCACCAGGTCAAATTCAGGTCGGTCAGAGATGAAAACAAATTCCTTGCTGAACTATGGGATAAATTTATTTATCTCATCTACAGATTTTCAGGAAGATTCCATAGCCTGGAATGCAATGTCAAGTCGACACTTTGTTTGAAAGTTCGTTATCTTAAGTCTTCCAATTCTATAGTAGTGTTTGAAGTTATGCAGCCATACACTGCTTCCCTTAGAATCACTGTAATCTATGTCACTCGCAATATGATGTGCATGACATAGTAGGTTACCCTTGTGCATCTCCTGTAAATTGTATGAGCATCCTTGAAATGTGTAAGCATCAGTTTGTGTAACAAGTGCACAATGTTCTCATTTGAATATCCATAGTTTCTCATTCTAAATCTGTTCATAGTTGTTTTTTTACTATTATGTGGATGATCTTCAGTGTATGCCACTATATTTAGTACCCGCTCGTTGGACAACAATTGATCTTTACTAAGTTTCACTGCAGACGGGATTTGTGGCTCCCTGTTCGACAAGGATGATGAACTGCATGGCTCGACGCCTGTTTCAGTATAGCTTCCACTTGTTAAGCACAAATAGTTATCATTGTGCTCCTCCTGTACATTGTCCACATAGTCAAGCATATGCGACACCGCTCAGTTCACTGGCCCATCTTACAGAAACGCAAATATTACATCTTCCACTTCTTTCTCACTCTGCGACATTCCTTGGGTTCCTTTCTGATGAAATATGAACTTATTCAACTGTTGTTGTAGATATAATGCCATGTTTGTTTTGTTTATCGTTGCCATTGCTCTGCTTTGTATCAACACCACTAGCACTGCAGCACTGTTGTGTGTTACTCATCAGCTAAGCAATTCAACTATACTCCATAGCCCAGTGTTATGTTCAACAATGGATACCTCCATTCCCGTCCTCTATTGCCATTAGCAGCCAATATTGTGGTTGTATGGTAAACAATGTGTGGGGTGACAAATACTGTAAACATCATTAGGCTTTTATGACTTTGCTCTCAAGGGGTTCCTTGCAAGTATTTAAACATGTAAGGCAGTGAGAAGTAAGGATAGTGATGTGTTTAAGTCGCTTTTCTGTCATTTAAGATTGTGTGGTTGATAAGAGGTTATCATGTCATCGTCAGTACCACAGGGAGCTGCTCTCTCAGTGACAACACGTGGGACAGAACCTTAGCTCCACATGCAGCCACCGCGTCAGTTTGTGGAGACTGCTGTACATGGGATTCGATCCGCTGCTCTCAGGCAGGAGTCAGACATCATCTGGTACTGTGCATTAAGTTCGAAGGAGGGAACTCGGTGATGGTGGCAGCAGGCACAGATAGCAGGCTGGCGGAACTGTGGTACCAACTCCTGTAAGGAAATCGGTGCGGGTGATGGTATGCACTGCACGGTCTCTAACCCATGATACCTAGTCACCTCGCTGTTTGGTGTGGCTCCGGCATGATGATGATGTTGCCAGACTCTTGTGAGAAGAATGCTTCTGCCTCAAAATACAGAGATATATGCATTGCATTGCTCCGAGGTGCACTTGTTTCAGTAAAACCTGGTATCTTGTCACATCGCCCGTAACAAGAGACTTACCCCATTGTGGTGACATTGAGCTGCCTGCTATGGTCATTACTACTACACTGTGCCATTTCCTGCTAAATGCAGCTATCCTTGTCTCGCACTCCCCTTGCATGTATTTTACTCTGATTCACATCTTGTCACCCAGTGGCTGGTGGCCAATAGTTCTTGATGCATCACTTCACAGCGGACTTCTCAGTACTTCTTATTACTCTTGTTGAAAGATTTATTAATTTTAGTGAAGGATAAAAACAGCCAACCAGCAGCACAAATTTTCTTGCATTAACTACGTTTTGATACCGAATAAGGGTATCTTCATCAAACTAAGTTATGGTTACCTACAATTTCTTTTAAATCAACATAGTAGAGTAACAAATATTTCAAAAAATTTAAGTTATACATGATGTAATAAAAACAGAACAGGTATTACTTACATAGGTTCATAATACATGGAGAGATCATGAAACCATAAGAGCTGAAGTGCTCAAGTCAGGAAAGTAAAAGTTATCTTGTAAAGGCAACATTAAAACCACAAGCATAGCAAGCTGCTAGGACTGACATCAAACTGAAAGGTTTGACAGTTGATTGCACCACTACATGGAACAGCGCCATGCACACCACCTACGGGGTGAGAGCAGTGTATAGCAGCATAAATTAAGAAAACTTATATTACAAATGAAAATAGTTGTAACAAGAGATCAAGCTCAATAATAGAAGTATAAAAATAAGTAATAAACGAAATATACAGGAAATGCTGCAAATTGAAACAGCAGTTGATACACACCATAGTTCCAGTGCAAATAGCATTAAAGTGCTCAAAATTAACAGAATAAACATAATCTGAATAACAGAAGGAAAACAATGATGGAGAAAATTGTGTAAAGATCTTCATTCAAAGAACGACATTATGTCCAAAATTTGCGAATAGTATATTTAAGTCTTTTAAGAAATTTTTATTTTGAAATTGTCACTGTTTATTAAGGATGAGACCATAATTAACGGAGACATATTTTAAAATTTCAAGTTCTTCAATATTACCAACCCTAAAACTTTTCTTTTCTCTATGGAGATTAGTAACTTCAGCGACTTCCTTAGACCTGCGTCCTATATAAGTCGACCCACAAAGCACAAATAATGCTAATAAATTCTCTTTACATCAACACTGATTTCTCTTAGAGTCTGTCTTATGTAATAAGCTGGATTAGTGTCACAGGTTATTTTATACACCTAATAATTATGCAGAAGAGTAATCGTAGATTTCAAATTGTGAATTAGATTTTTCTGCAAACTCTCAAGGCCAATTCACATTGGCCATCATGGCACTCTCACACCACAGCATCGTCATCTCAAGGTGTATTAACACTGCCCGACAGGTCAAGTCAATTCTGGTCACATGATCTCAACTCGCATGGCTTCCTCAACTGTTGTTTCGTGGGAACTGCGATCTGCGTAAGATGATTTTCGACTGTTTTTACGCGTGAAGTGCAGATACACAATAAGATAGCTTATTTTACACAAGGATGCTGCAGTCTGCATTTGTACGAAAGTGACATCCTTTACAGCTTTCAGGGATAGCTTGTATATTTGAAAAGGAAGATAGAAGTGCAAAAGAACACAAAAAAGGGTGTTGGTCCGAAAAATGACATTACGTGGTACAGAAGGGAATTTCACACACTATACAAGGAGCTCAAGGAACAGCCCATAGCAGAACGTCAATCTTGTGTGTATCCAACAACAAATCTAATTTTCTGGGCTGCAGTCCAGGTACGAGGTAAAACCTTTCGAAATGCTCTGACAAAGATCACAGGGTGTGTTCTTTTCCCTTCAGAAGTAAATACCGGGAATTGTCGATGCCTAAGTAATCCCTCATCTGCAAGTAATGACAAACACGCCGCTCTGCCAGTGACAGGCGTGTTTATGTTGACTTGTGGGGTGGCGCATGGCAACTTCGCTCACTCGACAGGTCCCGGCAAGTGTTGTTGCATTGTGCAGCCTTCGCTATTTTCCTTCGACAGGCTAACCCTGTTTTGTGGGCAACCAGTGAAGGTATCTAACTTCTCGAAAAGCATAGGATTGTTTTCTGTCATATGTTGTTTTGCAATGTCAGTAGTTTTAGCAACGCTGCTTCGCAACCTTTCCTCTACTTCCTTTAAACCCGAGGCTATTTTAGCTAGAAGTTGACTTTCCTTCTCCTTTAGAGCTTCTTCTACAGTATCTACATAAATTTTGCATTCTGACACTACCTTTTCAGCAAGGATGCTGCCCTTATCCAGCACCCCGGCTTCAGTTCTCTCATTTATTTCCTTTACATCTGCACATAACTTATCTCTCTGTTTTTTGGCAAATTCTGACTCTAAACTTAACTGATCTACTCTCAGTTTCAGCTTGTTTATTTCGGTAGGTAGGTTTTTACATATGTCTTGCAGCTCGCTGACTGCGTTCGTCACATACACTCCTGGAAATGGAAAAAAGAACACATTGACACCGGTGTGTCAGACCCACCATACTTGCTCCGGACACTGCGAGAGGGCTGTACAAGCAATGATCACACGCACGGCACAGCAGACACACCAGGAACCGCGGTGTTGGCCGTCGAATGGCGATAGCTGCGCAGCATTTGTGCACCGCCGCCGTCAGTGTCAGCCAGTTTGCCGTGGCATACGGAGCTCCATCGCAGTCTTTAACACTGGTAGCATGCCGCGACAGCGTGGACGTGAACCGTATGTGCAGTTGACGGACTTTGAGCGAGGGCGCATAGTGGGCATGCGGGAGGCCGGGTGGACGTACCGCCGAATTGCTCAACACGTGGGGCGTGAGGTCTCCACAGTACATCGATGTTGTCGCCAGTGGTCGGCGGAAGGTGCACGTGCCCGTCGACCTGGGACCGGACCGCAGTGACGCACGGATGCACGCCAAGACCGTAGGATCCTATGCAGTGCCGTAGGGGACCGCACCGCCACTTCCCAGCAAATTAGGGACACTGTTGCTCCTGGGGTATCGGCGAGAACCATTCGCAACCGTCTCCATGAAGCTGGGCTACGGTCCCGCACACCGTTAGGCCGTCTTCCGCTCACGCCCCAACATCGTGCAGCCCGCCTCCAGTGGTGTCGCGACAGGCGTGAATGGAGGGACGAATGGAGACGTGTCGTCTTCAGCGATGAGAGTCGCTTCTGCCTTGGTGCCAATGATGGTCGTATGCGTGTTTGGCGCCGTGCAGGTGAGCGCCACAATCAGGACTGCATACGACCGAGGCACACAGAGCCAACACCCGGCATCATGGTGTGGGGAGCGATCTCCTACACTGGCCGTACACCACTGGCGATCGTCGAGGGGACACTGAATAGTGCACGGTACATCCAAACCGTCATCGAACCCATCGTTCTACCATTCCTAGACCGGCAAGGGAACTTGCTGTTCCAACAGGACAATGCACGTCCGCATGTATCCCGTGCCACCCAACGTGCTCTAGAAGGTGTAAGTCAGCTACCCTGGCCAGCAAGATGTCCGGATCTGTCCCCCATTGAGCATGTTTGGGACTGGATGAAGCGTCGTCTCACGCGGTCTGCACGTCCAGCACGAACGCTGGTCCAACTGAGGCGCCAGGTGGAAATGGCATGGCAAGCCGTTCCACAGGACTACATCCAGCATCTCTACGATCGTCTCCATGGGAGAATAGCAGCCTGCATTGCTGCGAAAGGTGGATATACACTGTACTAGTGCCGACATTGTGCATGCTCTGTTGCCTGTGCTATGTGCCTGTGGTTCTGTCAGTGTGATCATGTGATGTATCTGACCCCAGGAATGTGTCAATAAAGTTTCCCCTTCCTGGGACAATGAATTCACGGTGTTCTTATTTCAATTTCCAGGAGTGTATTTAACAGATACATCCACTTGGGATTGCGCCACCTGAATTTCATAATATCCTTCACTAAGGTTTTGTAACTCACCCTCAAGTTGTTCCTGTTTATAGTCCACGGATGTTACCTTTTCCGTTAACGTATTTATATTGCGGTGCATGTTGGTAATTATTTCTTGCTTTAGTTGTTTACCGAGCTCTGTGAACTTACTGGATAATTCGTCAGATAATTCAGTGTGTATAGATCTGCTCACCTCACTGAACTGTTGACTAACAGCCCGCATCTCGTGGTCGTGCGGTAGCGTTCTCGCTTCCCACGCCCGGGTTCCCGGGTTCGATTCCCGGCGGGGTCAGGGATTTTCTCTGCCTCGTGATGGCTGGGTGTTGTGTGCTGTCCTTAGGTTAGTTAGGTTTAAGTAGTTCTAAGTTCTAGGGGACTTATGACCACAGCAGTTGAGTCCCTTAGTGCTCAGAGCCATTTTTTTGTTGACTAACACCATTCTTGAAATCGTTAAACGCCTTGTTTTGCTGTGCAAACTGTTGTGTCGAAGTGGGTGTCTCACTAATATTTGCATTGCTTTTGTGAACTGTTTCTTATGCTTGCGTTCGCGACGTCGTGATCAGATAATTAAAGGAATTTTCGCTGTGGCGCACTTCAGTTTCACTATTTGAGAAAATGTTTCCTGGTGAGACCTGAGAAATTGTCTCATCGAGCGTCATAAAAGCGGCATCATGACTATATTACCAGTGTCATCTTTTGTTGATAGTGGGACGCCAACCTGGTTGTTGTGGTAGCCATCGGCCAGTTCACGAGTTGGCGCGTTACCTTCACCTGTTGCCAAAGCTCGGATTTCCGCCATCTTGGCACATTGCATTTTGTAATGAATTTTCAACAATGTCCATTTCCTTTGACTCCATTGTGAACAGTGTTTAATAAAATAATGAAAATAAACAATTTTAAAAATGAAATTTTGTTTGTATCGGTGTTTTTCAATTAAAGCACCTTTGTGTGCGTTATCATTAGTGAAACTAATGATTCTCTGATACAGTCTTATTGACACAGTCTTACAGAATTCGAAACAGTTGTTTTGCACTTTAATGTGGACTTTATACAGATTTTTGTATTTAATAGAGAAATGCACTTTCCGTGAAGGATATTGATTGGAAGGAAAAGAGATTATTACTGCAAGGGAGACGTCATTAAGCGCTGCCAAGTAAGAATACAGCGTAGCAGCTTCCTACCTCAACAGCTGAGTTCCGCATTCCCGGCGCGTTTCATTTGTAGGTAGGATTTAATTTTAATTTGCTCCTTCAAGTTGTTAATAGCTCCAATCTCACGGACCTGTAACAAATGCAACAAAGGTCTTTTTTGTTACAGCTATTGTACATGTAAACTGGTACGACAATATTGGTTCCCGATCGCCCCTCATCTGCTCACACGAATTCTTTTTGTTTGCTTACTGGACTCTCGGCGCCTCGCGGAAAGATGAACAGACAGGTATAATCGCCGTGACAATACGAATATACTCTGCTATCTTGATAACACTTTTTAATGTACAATTGGATTACACATTTTTTAACAATATCAACTCAGCGGAATTCGCAGTACATCCACCAGCTATCACTCATTGAGAGGAACAGACTTTTTAACAATAAACTCGGTGGAGCTCTTAATAAAGAAAGAAATAATAATAATATGCTACATTACAAGGCCCACATGTGTACCCTTGATGACCACACGACACAAAACTTTACACCTCGTCTTGGCCCGTCAACACCAACACTGGACCGTTGATGACTGGAAACATGTTGCCTGGTCGGATGATTCTTGTTTCAAATTGTATTGACTGGATGGACGTATGCGGGTATGGAGACAGCCTCATGAATCCGTGGACCTTGCATGTCAGCAGGGAACGCTTCAAGCTGGTGGAGGCTCTGTAATGATGTGTTGAGTGTGCAGTTGGAGTGATATGGGACCCCTGATATGTCTAGATACTACTCTGACAGATGACACGTGTAACCTCCCCACAATGAAATTTAAAAAAAGACAATATTTAATTATGAATGCTAATGGACATTGCGCTAAGTGTAACCTCCCCACAATGAAATCTACTGACAATGACCATTAAACAAAAATTAGCAATCTGAGTCAAATATAAGTTCTTCACAAAAAATTAAAGTCTATTCAGTGATAAGAAAATTCAATTAAACCGAAATATCGGTCTTTGGCCCTGTGCAAAAATCAGAATTAAAGTCTTACCTCATTGTAATTGCTAGTCAAATTTCTGCTCTTATTCTTGCGCACGGCTTGGAGGAACTGCATTGCAAATAATAATATTCCTTTTTCTGTGATTTTACTGAAATTTTTCTTTAAAAGAAGTGGAATGAAATGGGAAGTGCAACGAAATCGTTAGTTCAATGAAAAATAAAATTTTTTGAAAAATGCTTTTGAAATAAAAATTATTATTGGGACACTTGTTGGAGATTAATTACAATAAATAAACTTTACATTATGTGATCATTACCTTAATTAATAATATACCTCATTCAGCCTCTTGACCAGAATGCCGACAGACTACATCACTCAACCGCACTGGGCTGCTACCACTGACCGACCGCTCTGCATGACGACTACTAGCGTACTGCACGCAACTGAACAGAGCTACAGACTCGCAACGACTGACAGAGTACTGAACCCAACTAAACAGAGCTACAGACTCGCAACGACTGACAGAGTACTGAACCCAACTAAACAGAGCTACAGACTGAGAACCGCTCGCAACACTCGCCCGGTCAAGCGCATACTCTCTGGTCACAGATGCTACAATGCCTCGCCATCGCTGCTATGTTACATACGTGTTTCATAACCCTCCACTGGGGGGGGCAAAAATTTGGCAGCGATGGTGAGTCATTTGGACTTGCCAAGCGCGGCAAAATTTTTCTTTAATTAACAAAATTCTACAACTTACAGATTATTTAAATGTTGTGCACACGCACTAAGTACAAAATATATCAGACAAAGACAAAATGTGAGTACAAAACATAGTAGCAAATCAGAAAAATGTATATACAAATTATTTGACAGATAACAAAGTGCACAGGCACTGAAAAAAAATTCTTTAGCATATTCAGAACAAATAAACAGACTGGCAAAATATTATGTTGACAAGTGACATGAGTGCACATGCACTGCAGTTGAGAACATATCAGTAATTGATGAAATGTATGTACAATTAGTAACAAATGACATAAGTGCATTCGCATTAAAGTATTGAATATACAGAATAGTAGAAATCATATTGAAAAATGAGAAAAGTGTACAGGCACTGAAGTTCAGTAGAAAACATATTAACACCTAACAGAAGTGCACATGCACTGTAGTTCAGAAAATAAAAAATGTATATACAATATAAAAGACAAAAGTGCACATATACTGTACTTCAGAACAAATAAAAAAAAATGTCTTTAGCATTTTGGCAATAAATAAACATAATAGCAAAAAAAAATCATGTCGACAAGTGACATAAGTGTGTTCGCACTGGAGTTTAGCGAATTGAAAAAATGTATAGCCATGAACATAAATAATGTTAGCAAAAATGATTTTCACTATGTGACAAGAATTAGGATAGGAAAGGGAAGGATTGCATCATGGTTGTAGCACTTTAGATTGCACACAGCTGTTTTGAAAGTCCATATCTTTCCACAGAAGTACAACACCAAGTGACACAACTTGAAGTTCTTTTCCCATCAGAATTTATCAGTGTAGCCAAGACACTGAACTGTCGTAGTAATGTTCCATGTTTTCATTTTGGCAGTACATTAGGTACACCAAACAGTGGGACCATAATAACGTCTTCATCGCTCACGGTGGTGGACAGCATGTCGTGTCAACACCACGCTCTTACAAGGCACACCAACGTAGAATTAGTGCAAAACCAAATATAGTGCTCCATGATCACTGGGATAAACAGGACAAATGGACATTGCAGTAATTCAGGGTAGTTAGCTTATGAGAAGAAGGACATTATGTCACATAATATTCACAATTACAGTCTTCATTAGTAGTTTGTGGCATTCATAGCCCAGTTATTGAACATTTCTGTACCAAGTATGTAGTATTACAGAAAAATGTTTATGAATTGTTTTACATAGAATCAGTAACCTTCTTTTCCTAGTTACAAAGTATAGCATGGTTAATTAATCATTTGTCATTCCAATAGTATTAATCATTAGCCTTTTCCTAATTACAAAGCATTATTAAACAGTCACATTCCTTTCCAGTTACAAAGTATGGCATCGTTAATTAATTATTTGTCATTCCAATATAGTAAGAATTATTAGCCTTCTCCTAATTACAAAGCATTATTAAACAGTAATTAAGATTCATTAGCCTTCTAATTACAAAGCATAGCATCATTTGTCATTTCAATATAGTAAGAATCATATTCTTTTCCAGTTACAAAGTATAGCATAGTTAATTAATTATTTGTCATTCCAACAGTATTAATCATTAGCCTTCTCCTAATTACAAAGCATTATGAAACAATCGCATTCTTTTCCAGTTACAAAATATAGCATAGTTAATTAATTATTTGTCAGTTAATTAATCATCTGTCATTTGAATATAGTAAGAATTATTATCCTTCTCCTAATTACAAAGCATTTTCATTTCCAATTACAAAGCATAGCATAATTAATTAATCATTTGTCATTCCAATAGTAATAATCATTAGCTTTCTCCTAATTACAAAGCACTATTAAACAATCACATTCTTTTCCAGTTACAAAGTATAGCATTGAAAACAAGAGTTAATTAATGGCATAATTAATAACATATTCATGGAGTGACATTAATTATTGGCACTCAGTGGCCAGCAAGTATTGAATAGAATAAAAACATAGTTCATCATTCAGTATTAGTCAGATCATTACGAAGTCATTATTAAAAAATCAGTTAATTACAATCAAAGCATTAATAATCACGGGCATTATAAGTAGTCTCATTACAATTAACAGTGGCAGTTATTAGCCAGTTACAAAGCATTATTTTATATATATATATATTTTTTGTATCATTAAGAAGTCATTACTGAAGTGACATACTATTCAGAGCTGTTCAGTATTATTCATAATTATCATAAACTAGTGACATTATGTGGGACTGGTAATACATTTTTTTTTTTTTTGTTAGCAATGCATTGCGTTGGGATCGATAATTAATTGCTGAGGCATAACACTATTTGCTTTTGACCTAGTGCTGCAAATGAGGATAGGTAACGTCATTCGTCATGAGTCAGCTGTAGCAAGGTTATGTAACAAGGCAGTATATGTGATCACATTTATAAATGATAAACACAAATGGGTAAAAAATAAAAATGCAAGTACTAGAACAGGTATAATAAGTAACTGGTTTAGTAAGTATCATGAAAAGCTTCTCCTGGAAAAAATACAAAATGGATTATTGACCTGAAAGAAGAAACGCACACTATGCTGAAAAGTAGTGAACTTCGAATTAACAGGTAGTGAAATGTGTATAAAAATGTGTTCCATAGCTGTCCTTTCCAAAACTTTCCGTCATCCTACTATGTAATATAACACCTGCTGTCAAAACAAACTGCAACAAATACTTAAATAACTACATAGCATAAATACATAACTTCAACATTATCCTCATCTGTAAAGAAAAAACTTCATTATCAATCACTTCATTATCCATATTATCATAACTTTATTATTATCATCACCTGTAAAGAAAAACTTCATTATTCATAACAGCATATTCTTCATCATTATTCATCAGCATTCATTATCATCTGCAAAAAATCACTTCATTACTCATTATACAACTATTCCTTATCTCTAGAATATTTCATCACTAAAACTAAGATGTGTAGTTCAGTCTGACAGCCTGCATCAATCACCTTGTATTCCGAAAGAAAAAATTAGTTAAGACTGCTATTCTACGATGAGTATAGTATATTCTTGTTAATGCTTGTTAATCCTGATCCATTTACTCTTCCTCATAAAGTTATTGCATCTTCTTTCGTTTATTCCGTAGGTGAAATTCCCATTTCTGTTGGATTTATTTCTTACACGCATCATTTCTTTCTGAAATTGATGAACAAAGATTAATGTCTTGCATTTAAATCATATACCCACTAGATAATGACTAGTTTATGGTGACATAATTAACCATACAGCATAACATGACAGGAAACGTAATATGTCAAAGACATTGACAGTGTTCAGATGCAAAAATGTACACAGAATAATACAATGAAGCAGCAAAAAATGTAAAACAGTCACGATCTTGAGATGTCATAGGGCAAAAAGAATGTCAAAATCAACTGGTGTGTTATATCTTAACTATTTCACAGTGCATACAAACAAAACTGGAATACAATCATACATAAAAAAGTGGAAAATGTGCACGGTCTGATGTGTAACGACAAGAAAAGCGACCTGCTAACCTTACCTTGCCGGGCACTTGCCAAGAAAAAATACGATAATCATCAGTAATTAGTCAGGTGAATATAATTGCATTAGTAAATGGCATCATAGTGTGTTGAATCATAAAGTGTCTTCACTCAATAAACGGTTTAATGTTTGAGATATGGTGATTGCCTTTCGATTTTCTGGTTCTCAAAGTTTCGACGTGTACAACATTGGGGTGAGGGATGCTGCGAATCCGATATGGACCTGCGTGTAGAAGTTCAAATTTACTGCACTTACCTTTTAACTTGCTGGATAAGTAGTGTGTACGTACTAATATCTTCTGTCCAACGTGAAAGTCGCGGCGTCTACAAACCTGTTTTTGCTGTCTTCTCCGGCGCTCTGCGGCACGTTTGATGTTGATCAGCGCAATGTCAATTATTTCGTGGTGTCTTAGTCGACGACATTTAGGGAAGTTTACTAATTCTTTAATTTTGTTTGGTGGTTCAACGTTTTTCAGTATAACAGACGGAGATAGCATAGTGGATTCATTTGGAATGGAATTAATTACATCTTGGAATGAGAGTATGTGTGTATCCCAATCAATATGTCTTTTGTGGCAGTATATTCGGCACAGCTTACCAATTTCTTTCATTAATCTTTCACAGGGGTTCGAAGAAGCATGGTACTTGGATATATAAATCGGAGAAATGTTTCTAGCTCGTAACATGCGTGTCCATATGCTACATCGAAATTGTGATCCATTGTCAGAAATTACTTTCATCACATGCCCTACATGAAATAGAAAATGTTTTACAAATGCTTTCGAAACAGTTTTAGCAGTAGCTTTGCGTAACGGAGTGAAAGTAACAAATTTTGAAGTGAGCGAGCTCAACAGCGACAAAGATGTAGCAAAAACCTGTTAGTTCTGGGAATCGGACCAAAAATGTCTACTGCGCCCATATGTCTTAATTTAACAGGTATAATGGGATATAATGGAGGAATATGTGAAGTGGTGTCTGATTTAGCTTTCTGGCAAATTTTACAAGACGCTAAAACTCGTCGTATACGTTTCTCCATGTTAGTAAAATAACAGTTCTGTCTCAGTATAAGAAAACATTTTCGTGCTCCGTAATGTGCGTAACTTAAATGAGTGTACCAGATTAATTTGTTGACCAGTTCGTCAGGAATGCATAATAACCAATTGTTGCTGTCAGGATGAGAGCGGCGAAACAGAATGTCATTGCGTACAGTGTAGTGGTTCCTAAACGTAACATTTTTCCTATCTTGCCAAAGGTGTTTAATTTCTTTCCACACATTGTCTTTATTTTGCTCCTTTGCTATGTCCTGTAATGGCGATGAAATAAAGTTTTCAAATGCAACTTGCTGAATGTACATGACACTGAAATTTGTTTTGCAGAAGTTGGTTGCTACGTCTTGCTGATTGTTGCCGAGAGAACGCGATAGTGCGTCTGCTATAACATTTTGTGTGCCTGGAATGTGAACTATTGTAAAATTAAATTCCTGTAAATAAAGTTTCCATCTGCTTAATCTGTCGTGAGTGAATTTAGCCGAAAGTAAAAATTGTATCGCTCTATGGTCTGTGTAAACGGTGGTATGTCTGCCATAAAGAAAGTGCCTAAATCTCGTAAAAGCCCATACAACACATAATCTTTCCAGTTCTGTAACGGAATAATTTCGTTCAGCAGGTGACAGAATGCGGCTTGCAAACGCGATGTTTTTAATTACTGTAGAACCATCTTCTTCAATTTCCTGGAAAATGTGTACGCCTAAAACGGTGTTGGAACTGTCAGTGGCAATGGAAAAAATTCTGGTAAGATCTGGGTGCGATAAAAGTGGAGCATTCAACAAAGCATGTTTCAGGTTCACAAATTCAGAATGTGCTTGCTTATCCCAAGACCAAATACTGTTTTTACCTGTTAATTGGCATAGTCTAGGCGTGTCTAAAGCGGAGTGATGAATAAATTTACGAAAAAAGTTAATTAAGCCCAAAAAACTGCGTAATTGCTTCTTCGTCGTAGGAACGGTAATGTCACGTAGAGCTTGAAGTTTCTCTGGATCAGGTGCAATGCCTTCTGCTGAAATTACGTGTCCAAGAAACTTTATAGAAGTTTTGCCAAAGTGCGATTTACTAAGATTAACTGTAAGTCCTTGTGCATAAAAAGTTTGTAACAGTTGTTCAAGAATCAGATTGTGTTCAGACCAGTTAGCTTCTGCGATAAGAATGTCGTCTACATACGTCGTGATTCTGTCTTTAAGTTCTGTCGGAAGTATTGTGTTCAAACCGCGAATAAAAGCTGCAGAAGAAATAGTTAAGCCGAATGGTAATTTGCAAAACTGATAACAGTCGCCAAAACAGAGAAAAGTTGTATATTTTCTACAATTCGGATGAAGTTGAATTTGCCAAAATCCCGATTTCAAATCTAATGTGGAATAAATAGCAGTGCCGTGAAATTTCTGTAAAAGTTCCTCTAATGTCTGTGGTCGGTCTGTTTCATTAATAATAATGTCATTAATGTGACGTGAATCAAGTACGAGGCGAAGTGAGCCATCTTTTTTCTTAACAATATGTAGTGGGTTTATGTACGGACTAACTGCTGGTTCTATAATTCCTTGGTCGAGCATATCCTGCAATTCTTTTTTAACTTGTTCTCTATGAATATACGGAATAGGATAATGCTTAGCTTTAAATGTATCGTGCTGCTTGACTTGAAATTCATACATAAATCCGGACATAGTACCAGGAATGTTGTCGAAAACTGGAGCTTGCTGTAAAAGAATTTTGTGTAATTGCGCTCGTTCGTCGTCTGTAGTTGCACTGCTTTGTTTAACTTTATCGGAAATCATTTGCATTACGTCGTAGTCAACTTCGTCTGGAGTATTATAGTTGTGTACGTACGTATCCGTGAACAATGTGGGATTACGGTCTATGTTACGTGTTGCGGAAATGACCACTGTGCGGTTAATTGTTTGTTCTTCCGCAGATAAAGAGTGCTGAAATTCTAAAGCCAATTGTACATTTTCATCCTTTATCATTAAATAAGAATTTTGAAAATCAATAACTGCGTCGTGTTGTACGAGAAAATTAGTACCTAAAATTACGTCTGTTGTCAATAAAGGAACAATCCAAAAATTACAGTGGAAAATATGACCTCCAATACAAAATGATAAATGCGTCTGTAATTTAACGTCTACTCCTTTACTCGATACTGCTCCTTTTACTTTTGTTTTGCCTAAAGGTAATGTCGGATAGGTATTCTCCTTGTTGCACTCATTAAAAGTCTCCTCATTTATTACTGATATAGGTGATCCAGAATCGATTACTGCTGGAAATTTCGATGAACCAATTTTGATTTCGATAACAGGATGTGAAATAGTTTTCTGAACAACTGGTCTTTCCTGTAAAAGAGTGTCTCGTATGTCGTCAAAAGTAATTACATTTTCGTGAACAACATTTTGCGTGTCTGAAGTAGTGCTTGTATTATTGGAAGATGCGATCTGTACAGTATCTAGTCAGATTCTATCTGACGTGTTATTATTATTAGGAGGATTCTGTGGCATTTCGACTATTTGAACTGTCCTATTACTTCTTCCAGACGTGTTACGCTCTGGATGATACCTACTGTCCGGTTCATTCATGAGAATAGGTTCTTGCGTAAAATTTTGCTGTTGGTGAGACCGACTGTTATTATATGTACGATGAAAATCGTGCTCATCATTTTTACGTCTGTCATAATAGTCATTCCTATACGGTGCATTACGATAGGAATTGAAATACTGCCTTCTTTGTACGTAGTTGTTTCCTTGCTGCCGTACGTTACTATTTCTTGCATCAGGGACTATACGTGCACGCGGCGGAACATTAAAGCCTGGTTGACCTTGTGTATTCCATTGTTGGTTAGGTATGCTAACCGGCTGATTTTGATGTTGTTGTTGTGAAAAACATATATTGTTACCAAAATGTGGTTTGCTATTGCTGATAATTTTGCACATACTGATGATTACGATTTTATCTGTAATTAAAATTACGGCGGTAGTTATCATCACGGGAGTGCCTACTGAAAATTGTCACATTCGGTAAAAATTTGTCACATTGGGTTTTCTTTGTCATTTTTCTTAATTCTAGGTAGAGCAATAGTTAAAGAGCTGTTTTGATAGATATATAGGATAGTAGAAGAGAAGGCAGCAGTGCAGAAAACTAAAGATGAAACAGCACTACTACAGCTCGGGGCCCTATGCTCGCTACGGCACATATTCATTAAAGCGTAATGAATCCCCTGAGGTCATTACGCACTGCAAATAAATTTTAGCTTTTGCGTTGCAGGAAATGGCGGTAAAATTCCAAAGGCAAATTGTTGTATCCGTGCTAATTCAAATTTCTGCATTATAGGCAATGCTGATGAAAATGCAAAAATAAACTGTCGCATCTGGTTCAAAGCTAGTTTCTGCATTACACGCAATAGCGGTGAATGCACAAAGATAAATTGTCGTATACAGTGCAAAGCGTGTATCTGTGTTCTGTCATTATTAAATTCTTTACATTTTAATGCGGATAAAAATTGCTCGTAATCTACGTTCTCGTCATTGAATTTGAAAACACGTTCGGGTTTGTGTGTGAATCTGTTCGTCTGTGTCATTTCGGATTTCAAGTTACATAGCTTTTCAGATTTTAAGTCGCGTGGCTTTTCGGATTTTAATTCGCGTAGTCTCTGTAAATTGCTCACATTATACGCGCTGCGTAAGTCTGACAAATGTTTGCAACGTGGCGGGTTCTGTGACGTATTGGTGACTGAAATAATTGTTAATTCTGTTACTTTAATACTTTCGTCAATCTGGTTGTTGTGTCGTTCACTTTTCTCGTCAGCCTCCGTATTCGGAGTGTGTGAAACTTCCACTGACTCCAAATCATCGCGAATCTGTACTGCGTTTTTAGGGCATTGTTCGGTGACTGCATTAATTTCGTGTATCTGTGTTTCGTTCGCCAAACATTGTTCAGTGATTGCATCAATCTTGTCTTTATGTGACTCTGTTGTGCCTACATGAGTGCTACTTAATTCTTGTGCAACAGTGCCAACTTTTTCATTACTGTTATTAGCACAAGTCTTAGTATTCACACGTAATTGTTCTTTAATGTCCTGGCATTGCATGGTAACACCTGTAATCTGTTTGCTAGCTTGTTTGTTCTGTTCATTAAGGTTATCGTGTTTTTCTCTCGGCTGTTTAATACTTTCAGAAAATTGTTTGTTCCGTTCTCTAAATTGTTTGTTCTCTTCTTCCAGTCGTTTGTTCTGCTCATCAAGTTTTTCATTAAGTTGTTTATACTGTTCATTAAGTTGTTTGAAACCATCATCCATTATTTCCTTCCGCTGTTTATACTGTTCAACAATTTGTAGCAATATTGCCGTAATTTGACCCAATGTAACATTATCTACTCCATTCTCTGTACCGTTTGACGGTGTATTTGCAAGTGTCGCGTTTTGCGTGACCATTTGGTCATTCTGTAATTTACAAAAACGTTTATCAGTCGGATGTACACCGTCAGACACTATTTCGGAATTAAATAAATCCGTCCTACTTTGTGCATCCTGTTCATTTTCATTAGACAAATTTGTCTGTACGTTACTTGAATTTTCCAAATCGGGTGTGTTAAGCTCGACAGCGCTCATTACAATAGAGCGTTCTGCGTCATTAATTGTCGTCAAATCAACAGAGGACATGACCGAGTTCGTTTGTTCGTTATTAAGACAAAAGTCATCATTAGTGGTTGGAATGCACTGATTATTAGTGAACGCAGGATTGTCACAATTACTACCGGTCACGTTGTTTAAGTCGGTAATTTCGTTCGTAATACCTCGCGATACACTATTCACAGTCTTTCGCGGCATTTTTGCAAAAGTCACAATTATTCACAAAAGAAATAAGCACAATGCAAAAACAACACACAAATACAACAGAGCAACGAATTGCCGTTGACCTGTAGAAGGAAAGTCACAAGATTAGTAAAAGCGTAGCGCCAAATCCTAATTATATCTAAGCAAATAAGAGCAGATATCTGACTGTTGTTCAAAAGACTCTCAACGAAATACGATCCTGGACTGGGTGTCGCCAAGTGTAACCTCCCCACAATGAAATTTAAAAAAAGACAATATTTAATTATGAATGCTAATGGACATTGCGCTAAGTGTAACCTCCCCACAATGAAATCTACTGACAATGACAATTAAACAAAAATTAGCAATCTGAGTCAAATATAAGTTCTTCACAAAAAATTAAAGTCTATTCAGTGATAAGAAAATTCAATTAAACCGAAATATCGGTCTTTGGCCCTGTGCAAAAATCAGAATTAAAGTCTTACCTCATTGTAACTGCTAGTCAAATTTCTGCTCTTATTCTTGCGCACGGCTTGGAGGAACTGCATTGCAAATAATAATATTCCTTTTTCTGTGATTTTACTGAAATTTTTCTTTAAAAGAAGTGGAATGAAATGGGAAGTGCAACGAAATCGTTAGTTCAATGAAAAATAAAATTTTTTGAAAAATGCTTTTGAAATAAAAATTATTATTGGGACACTTGTTGGAGATTAATTACAATAAATAAACTTTACATTATGTGATCATTACCTTAATTAATAATATACCTCATTCAGCCTCTTGACCAGAATGCCGACAGACTACATCACTCAACCGCACTGGGCTGCTACCACTGACCGACCACTCTGCATGACGACTACTAGCGTACTGCACGCAACTGAACAGAGCTACAGACTCGCAACGACTGACAGAGTACTGAACCCAACTAAACAGAGCTACAGACTCGCAACGACTGACAGAGTACTGAACCCAACTAAACAGAGCTACAGACTGAGAACCGCTCGCAACACTCGCCCGGTCAAGCGCATACTCTCTGGTCACAGATGCTACAATGCCTCGCCATCGCTGCTATGTTACATACGTGTTTCACACGTACATAAGCATCCTGTCTGATCTCCTGCATTCATGTCCATTGCGCATTCCGACGGAAATCCAGAAGGTTAATGCGACGCCTCACATGTCCAGAATTCCTAGAGTGGCTCCAGGAACACTCTTTTGAGTTTGAACACTTCTACTGTCCACTAAACTCCCCAGACATAAATGTTGTTGAGCATATCTGGGATGCTTTGCAATGTATTGTTCAGAAGAGATCTCCACCCCCTCCTACTCTTACGGATTTATGGACAGCCCTGCAGGATTCATTGTGTCAATTCCCTCCAGCACTACTTCAGACGTTAGTCGAGTCCATGCCACGTCGTGTTGCGGCACTTCCGCGTGCTCGCGGGGGCCGTACGCGATATTAGGCAGGTGTACCAGTTTCATTGGCTCCTCAGTATATTATCGTAAGTAATTTCTAAACGAAAGGGAACTTTTGTTCCGACAAGAGACGAATACAGACATAGTGTAAACGACCCTTTCTTCTGTTTGTGCTGTTACAGTATGTTGCCGTTTCTATAACTCATATATACAGGGTATTACAAAAAGGTACGACCAAACTTTCAGGAAACATTCCTCACACACAAAGAAAGAAAATATGTTATGTGGACATGTGTCCGGAAACGCTTACTTTCCATGTTAGAGCTCATTTTATTACTTCTCTTCAAATCACATTAATCATGGAATGGAAACACACAGCAACAGAACGCGCCAGCGTGACTTCAATCACTTTGTTACAGGAAATGTTCAAAATGCCCTCCGTTGGCGAGGATACATGCATCCACCCTCCGTCGCATGGAATCCCTGATGCGCTGATGCAGCCCTGGAGAATGCCGTATTGTATCCCAGCCGTCCACAATACGAGCACGAAGAGTCTCTACATTTGGTACCGGGGTTGCGTAGACAAGAGCTTTCAAATGCCCCCATAAATGAAAGACAAGTGGGTTGAGGTCAGGAGAGCGTGGAGGCCATGGAATTGGTCCGCCTCTACCAATCCATCGGTCACCGAATCTGTTGAGAAGCGTACGAACACTTCGACTGAAATGTGCAGGAGCTCCATCGTGCATGAACCAAATGTTGTGTCGTACTTGTAAAGGCACATGTTCTAGCAGCACAGGTAGAGTATCCCGTATGAAATCATGATAACGTGCTCCATTGAGCGTAGGTGGAAGAACATACTGACGAAACTAAAATGAGCTCTAACATGGAAATTAAGCGTTTCCGGACACATGTCCACATAACATCTTTTCTTTATTTGTGTGTGAGGAATGTTTCCTGAAAGTTTGGCCGTACCTTTTTGTAACACCTTGTATATAGCACTTTCTGTGCTGAAAAATTATTTATAAATCAATGTGGATTGTTTGTGCTGGAGCGCGATGCTATAGATAATTCACGTTTTATGGAAGGCCCATTATTACTTTTCTATTTCTGCTCCATTTTGACGCTTCTATTATCGATGCACGTAGGCAGTTTGGCGTTTTTCATGTTGAAGGAGTAATTATGAAGTCTGTCTAAATTACGGAAATTTATTATGTAAAAGTCTGACCGCAAGTAATTTGTATACAATAGTGGATTTTTGTTCCAATGAAAGACAAATAACATACGTTGTATAGAGGACCCATTCTTCCGTTTCTGCTCTTGCAATATATCGCCGTTTCTATTGTTGAGATATATAGCAGTAGTTGAGAAAAGTTCGTATGGCCCCACCCTCCATTTTTGCCAGATGTATCCAAGACGGCGGCGATGATGTCATCCAAGATGGCAGCATGTAGACTTGCCAACAACATATGACATCATCCAAGATGGCGGCCATCACGTCAGCCAATGATGCAAGTACCGTTATCCAAGATGGCTGCTTTTGGTGGGAAAGTGCCGCACCCCCATCCTCCAGAAAAATGGCGGGAAGTTCAAATTCCAACAGGATAATGCATCACACCGCTGTTATCTCTACTAACCTAAGAAAAATCGCGGGAAGATAGGTCACTTGGGCTACCCCCACTAACCTAAGTCACCTGACCACCACTTCTTCCTATGAACTGGTGCCAACTTTGAATTTTTGTGGTAAAGAAAGGTCAGTTGGGGTATCTCAACTAAGCTAAGAAAATGGCGCGAAAGAAAGGACACTTTGACTAACCTCAGTCACCCGACCGCCACCTCCTCCTAAGGACTGGTGGGAAAAGGACTCGACCAGTGCTGGACATAAGTCTTTATTTTAACAATTTCATGCAGTACAGCCATCCAGTGTGTTCACCATGAGGTCCGGAGTCCAACTGACTTAGTACACAGTATCACCAGCAGAGGGCGCTGTCGTCCAAGATAGTGGCCATAATGTCAGGTGATGACACAAGTACCATTATCCAAGATGGCTGCAAACAGTGAGCTCACCACGAGGCATAGTACATATTGCCACTACCAGAGAGCGCTACTGTGACGTCAGCTGATGATGCAAGTACCTTTACCCAAGATGGCGGCAATTTGTCGACAATACTACCTCCACCATTTATTATGGTGTGCTTCCAATCATGCATGGTGCTCTAGTGAGGAGACAGAGGTCTACGCTCCCTGTTATATACTAACTCGTCGGCGTCAATTCAGCTGTTTTCTGATGACGGAAATCCCAACCATTTAACTAGCACTCTATTCCCGTGACGTCTTATCACACATTGAGTGAGAAATACATCTGGTTCAGAACTCTTCTGCAATTCCTTTGTGTAAAAGCATCCTGCAGTTTCTTCACCCTTGCCATCCTTTAAGATATATGTCCTAGGGTTCGTTCTCTGCACTTTGGATACTGTGAATATCTCCGCTGACCAGTTTGGTAAGTATGATTTCTCGAATGCTATCTTGTGTTTTGAAATACGTTCTAAGTCGCCGATATTGAACCTCTGTTTGCGTGGGTCCAGCATTTTAATGCGGAAATATACTGTGTCCATGAGTGAATTATCGCGAACATCGATCGGTCTCATTTTTATTGTACTATGTTTGGTTCGGAAGATATCTATCCACTTGTACGAAGCGCGAAGATTAAACCGCATCCACATTTGAGCTTTGACTGTTCTGTTCAAACGCTCCACGATGCTAGCTTTCAGGTTGGTAAACGTAGAGTAGTGGTATATCCTGTGCCGCTCCATCACAGTCTTGAAATGTTCATTGTAAAACTCACCACAATGATCGGTTTGAAGATTGTCCGGGCATTGATTCGTTCCTGTCTGCAGCAAACAAACACCACAGCAACATCTCTACCCATTTTAGTTTTCACAGGTAATACCTATGCGAATTTAGAGTATGCATCCATTACCGTTAAAATATACTTGAAACCTTTATTCTCACGGGAGTAGAGACCCATATCCACAAGATCTATCTGCCATAAGTCGTCTAGTCCTTTAATCATTATATGTCTGCGCGGGAATGTTCTGAGTGCCAGTTTGTGCAGCTCCTGAATCACTGTTTCCATACTCGTTATTATTATTCGATGATTCCTCCCTCTCTAAATTCTGAAATTGTTGAGGTAACCTCACTCGAGTGCACTGTATTGCCCGCAACAGCCGAAGCCATCAACAGTCTAAGTCTGTCTGTTAGTTCATCTGGCTCATCGTAATATATACACTGTTGAAGTTGATTGCTCACTCCTTTATGCTGGAAGTCTACACCCTCACCAATGCTTTTGGGTTGCTCATTAAGTAAAGGTTGTATAGTGATTGTGTATTTAGAGTTTTGCGGGTTTCTCAGTGTTCCGTCAGGATTTTTATGCACCTCAGTCAACTGCAATATTTCACCATACACTTTGCGATCATTGGTAGAGTATTTTAAGTTTTTTGAGGAATGTTAGATTCATTACGCCAGGACTTCTCTTAAACTCTTTATCCTCGATGCATATTGTGCTATCGGTTAATCTTATAGTTTGAAAGCCTAGCTTGTACGGTCTCTCCCTGTTGACACCAAATGTCTTATCTATCCTACCCACTGCATACTGGTTAGTGAATTCAGCGATTGGATCATTATTACGCGAAGCCATCTTCCTGATAGATTCAGTAACAGGTCTAAAATTTCTTTTAGTGATTGCTCCCGATCCATATATCCCAACCTCAACAAGTGTAATTACTCTCGAACTGCTTTGTGCGCCTGAATGACTTTATGCTTTTGTCGACATCTCGGCGCATACTAATCTGAGCTCTGTATATCACGTGGTTTTATATATGATTTCTTGTTCTTCTTCTTTCCTGCACCTCCTTCTTCAATAACAAAAACTTCGGTTTCTATCTTCCCCTCAATTACGCTAATTCTGTTCTCTAGTCGGCTTTGGTTAAATGCAAGAAGTTTCTGAGTGTCCTTTAATTCCCTTACAGCCCTACCGAGTCTTACCTCAAGATTATTAAATTTCATATCGGTGAACATGTACACCTAACCTCTCATACTGAGCGTCCGCCATCGTGTGAATTTGTCCACGGTGTAGCGTCTACTGATGCACTCAGCTATTTTGTACGTTTATATACGGAGAAACTCCTGGAAGTTCTCGTTGTACCTACCATCATTCAGTTTTCGAGTTTTATCAGTAACGAGAAACCCTTATTGTGAGTGATTCCAGCAATCCGCACATATCTTTACAAATTCATTGAATGACATGTCGGTCCCTACGTGAGCCTGGTAAATGTGTTTTAAACTGAGATTGTCTTGTTTGAAGTCTACAATGAGGTTGGCGTTATCCCTCACCAGCTATTTTGAGATCCTGGAATATGTCTGACTAGATAAAATACGTCAACACCTATGTGACGACCAAAGCATAAATATCTACAGATTTGCTCCTGCTTTTCAACGGCCACATCGTCAAATATGCAGACAGTGTTAGGCTTTACCTCTTCAGGTGGGGGGATGTCATCGATTTCACTGAATGCTCTGTACGTTACACCATCTAATATTTTCCGCAGTAACTGGTACTTGAGTTGAAAGAGCGTTTTGGAGAAACCGAAAAGGTACTCGAAGCGGACTCCGTCTATGTGTGTTAACAGAGCCATGAGGACATTTGTCTTACCACAGTTGGAAGGACCTACAATTATCACTCGTCAGGAAGGAGGGCTCCATTCTTTTTATTGGTCTTCTGGTATACGCCATCATCACAGGACCAGTCACCTACAACAAAGTCCTTGCAGCGAGGGTGCTTCACCCAGCCTGCCGTGATACCTACCGTGTTAGGTACTGGCGTGCAATAGGCTTTTATATGATAAAAAATATATGTGTGTGTGTAGCCACTATAGTGCAGTCACCTTACCAACGGAGCTACAATGGCTACACGACAGAATGAGCTCCATATGGCATATTACAAGGGAAGAGTGTCACATAAATTAACGTACATAAACGTATACTAACGCGCACTAACGTGCATTAATGTGTGTACTAACGTGCATTAACGTATGTGACATTCTGTCTAGAGAAATAAAAACACAAACACAAATTTACGATTGTAAATATATTTATTTATTCACCATCTATAATTATCATGAACAACGAAAAAAATTACTTGATTCTTTTTTAATCGGTGCAGCAGCAGTACAGTATTTGGAAAATAAGTCAGCACATTGCAATAGTCTGGTATTCCATCAGTAAATTTTAGTTCAACATTTTTCAACACCTATTTGAGGAATAGCACAAGACTTCGGCACTGCAGTTATACAGGTACTAAAACAATGATCTATATCTTCTATGTGAATGCTGGGGGACACGAGAGAAGCCGCCGCGAAGGATGTGTCATTAATAACACATTCGGGCGTCCCCTGGGCAACGGCTCTAAGCCGGCAGATTCTCTCACACCAGAAGCATCACAGTAGAGCGACGTAATGTCTCGAGAAAAACCGGATAGGTTCTTATCAGAACCGACTTTGACGATCATCTCTGTGAACATAGAAGGTCTTTCGTCTTGCAAAGAACAATTGCTGAGCGAGCTTTGTCAAAAAACCAAATGTGACGTACTCTGCGTGCGAGAAAGGCACAGGGACATCCAACACCGACGCCCCAAGGTTCCAGGGATGAAACTAGTAGCAGAAAGACCGCACGCGCAATACAGGAGTGCCGTGATCACCAAACCGGACCTCCAAGTGAGGATGGGGGATCACACAGAGGAGAGAGATATCGAGATTATTACGGTGGAATTTGGCGAATACACGGTGACCTCACTGTATAAGCCCCCAAATGTAGACTTCCACTTTGAACCACCAGTAAAAATCAGTAAACAGAAAACGGCTTTCATCATCGGCGATTTCAACAGCCATAGTCACGTATGGGGATATGCACAAGAAGACAAAAACGGTGAAGCGGTTCTGGCGTGGGCCGAGTCAAACCACCTGGAACTTACCCACGACAGCAAACTTCCCACATCTTTCAATAGCGGTAGGTGGCGCCGCGGATACAACCCGGATCTCCTATCCGTCAGCGAAGAAATAGCACAACAGTGCTTTAAGTCCATCTGCGCCCCCATCCCAAAGACACAACATCGCCCAATAATGTGCCAAATGTTGCCAATAGTTATACCACGAAGAGCAAAGTTCAGAAGGAGATATAATTTCAGGAAGGCAGACTGGTCGAAATTCACCAGAATACTAGAAGAGAGAGTCCAGACATATAGCCCAGATCCAGAGAACTATGGCAGCTTCGTGGACACCGTCAAAACCTGCTCCTGAGCGTTTATTCCAAGAGGATGCAGAACAAGTTACACACCAGGACTCACCCAGGAAACAGTAGCCCTATGGAAGAGTATCAAATGTTCTTCGAAAGAAACCCCATCAGTGAAGAAACCCTCACCAAAGGAAGAGTTATTACCTCCCGGATATCAGAAGTGAGAAGGGAGCAATGGACCAAACTGATGGAGGAAACTAATTTTGGCATAGATAGCCAAAAGGCATGGAAACTCATAAAACGCCTAGCCAATGACCCCACCAAACCAAATCTACACTCGAACGTCACAGCAGACCAAATTGCACACCAGCTTCTCACAAATGGGAAACCACCAAGATACGACAACCTAAAGACAAAAAAGAGGGGCATAGAACGAAACCCCCTCAGGAGACCGAATAACTATCCAAGCCATTTACCTTTTCGGAACTGGAGAAGGCGACCAGTAAGTGCAAAATGCGGAGAGCAGCCGGCCTTGATGATATATGCGTTGAGCAAATAAAGCATTTTGGACCTGTAACAAGGAAATGGCTAGTCGATATGATGAACAACTGCATGACATCCTGCAATATTCCAAAAATCTGGAGAAAATCGCGAGTCATTGCCATTCTTAAACCAGGCAAAGAACGTGACAATCCCAAAAACTACAGGCCGAGCTCTCTGCTATGCCATATGTACAAGGTTTTGGAAAGGATGATACTCCACAGAATCACGGACGCCATCGAGCCCCTCCTGATCCCACAACAAGCAGGCTTCAGACAGGGCAAATGCTGCACATCACAGTTCCTAAAATTAACGCAACACATAGAGGATGGGTTCGAGAACAGGAAGATCACTGGAGCTGTCTTCCTAGACCTATCAGTAGCCTACGACACAGTCAACCACCGACTGCTCCTGGGGAAAATACACGCAATGAGTAGGGACTGTAGGCTAACCTTACTGATTGGAAACCTACTCCAGAATCGAAGATTCTTCGTGGATTTTCAGGGACAGAGAAGCCGGTGGAGGATACAGAAAAATGACCTCCCCCAAGGAAGCGTACTGGCCCCAACACTTTTTAATATATATACCAATGACCAGCGCCTCCCCCAAGACACCGAAAGCTTCATATATGCAGATGATTGCGCCATTACCGCTCAAGCAGACAGCTTTGAAACTGTTGAACAGAATCTGTCAGAAGCCCTCGAACAGCTTGCCACCTACTATAAGGGGAGCCATTCAAACCCAACCCAGGGAAAACCCAAACCTGCGACTTCCACCTAAAGAACAGACAATCTGCAAGAAGACTACAACTTAACTGGGAGGGAGTGCCCCTGGAACATTGTGAAACACCAAAATACTTAGGCGTCACCTTGGATCGAGCACTCACCTATAAAAAGCACTGCATGAACACTAAACACAAAGTAGCCGCGAGAAACAACATTGTGCGCAAACTAATGGGCACTACATGGGGGGCACAGCCTGGAACAGTGAGAACCACAGCTCTTGCTTTGTGCTATTCAACAGCGGAGTACGCGTGCCCAGTGTGGTACAATTCTAGCCACACCAAGCAAGTGGACATACCGCTTAATGAATCCTGTCGCATCATCACAGGCTGTCTGAGAGCAACCCCGACTGATAAACTGTACTGCCTGGCAGGTGTGGCCCCACCAGATATTAGAAGGAAAGTAGCGGCCAGGAAGGAAAAGACAAAGGCGTTGACCTCACCTGCCCACCTGCTGTACGAGGTGCATTCAAGTTCTAAGGCCTCCGATTTTTTTTCTCCGGACTGGAAAGAGATAGAAACATGCGCATTGTTTTAAAATGAGGCCGCGTTCATTGTCAATACGTCCCAGAGATGGCAGCACCGTACGGCAGATGGAATTTTACCACAAGCGGCGAGAATGAGAACTGTTTTAAATACTTAAAATGGCGACGTTTTCCTTACTTGAGCAGCGTGCAACATTCGTTTTCTGAATTTGCGTGATGTGAAACCAATTGAAATTCATCGACAGTTGAAGGAGACAGCGAGGATGTAATCCTTACCCATTGCGTTCCAAAGGGCACTATGATAACAGGTGCATCCTACGAAAATGTTTTGAAGAACAAATTCCTTCCTGCACTGCAACAAAAACGTCCGGGAAGGGCTGCGCGTGTGCTGTTTCACCAAGACAACGCACCTGCACATCGAGCTAACGTTATGCAACAGTTTCTTCGTGATAACAACTTTTAAGTGATTCCTCATGCTCCCTACTCACCTGACCTGGCTCCTAGTGACTTTTGGCTTTTTCCATCAATGAAAGACACTCTCTGTGGCCGCACATTCACCAGCCATGCTGCTATTGCCTCAGCGATTTTCCAGTGGTCAAAACAGACTCCTAAAGAAGCCTTCGCCGCTGCCATGGAATCATGGCGTCAGCGTTGTGAAAAATGTGTACGTCTGCAGGGCGATTACGTCGAGAAGTAACGCCAGTTTCATCGATTTCGGGTGAGTACTTAATTAGAAAAAAAATCGGAGGCCTTAGAACTTGAATGCACCTCATACAAACACCAGCCAGCTTGCCGTCGACTAAACTCTAGAAAAAGCTTCCTGCACACGGCAGAAAACATCGTCCAGACACCGGAGCAAGTGAGGCTGGCGATGTGGCGAGAAGAAAACTCGCACCTTGGGGAATGGTTAGTCCCAAACGAAGATCTCCCTCCCGGCCATATGGAAGGAGGGACGACATGGAAATCTCTTAGTAGGCTGCACTCTGGTGTCACACGATCCAAAGAGAATATGCGCAAATGGGGCCTCTCAAATGAACCGGCGCTGTGTGACTGTGGACTCAGTCAAACCGCCACCCACCTCACGCAGTGTGTGCTGTGCCCAAGCACCTGCACCATGAAGGATTTGATGAATGCCACCCCAGAAGCGCTGGATGTGGCCAGGTTCTGATCCAAGAGTTCATAAACTAAAAACTACTTGACCCTGGCTATATATCTGTATACTTTTATACTGTTTTTGTATTTGTTATATACTTGATATGTATGTGTTAATTATTCTGATTTATGTACGATGCTTCTGACACGATTAAATAAATAAAAATGTGAATGCTACGTGTGTGAAGCCAGTTATGATGTCACTGTATACAGCTTGAACATATGGGCGCCATCTATTTAGTCTCCCTATCGTACTAGTTACCACCATGTCTAGATTGAACAAGTTATCGTGTGCTGCATGAAAATACTCTGACCCTCGCCAATTTTAATTCTTAGTGTAGCATCATCATACATTGATAGAATACTCACAGTTAGACTGCCGCAGTACGTGTCCTGGTAGGAGTAGGATGGAGCGTATTCGGTCGTCATATGCTTCTTGATGTATGTTTTTACACAACAGAGTTCATCCCACTCGTAGTCTGAAAACCGCACTTTAATATTTTTCGGCGCATTTTCGAGCACTAACACAGTTGACAGAATACCGTCTTGTGAAACTTCAAGTCCTACATGAACACGTTTTAGGCCACTAACTGTTAACACATAGCATGAGGCGAAAAGTAAAGGTTGCGGTACACTGTGGGTCGGTATCTTCTCATCCACAACATCCACACCAGTGTGGTTAGCCAGCTGCTCTTGCACTGATGGTTGTACATCTCTTGTGTGATGATCAATGGATGGCGCATATGAAGAAGCCCAGTACTGTGAAGCCTCCTCAAGTGCAGCCTCTGGCACTGAAATTAGTACCTGGCTATCCTGCTCCAGGATGCTGAGAAGCTGCACTACAGGATCCTGCGTGGAAGAGTCTGAGGCCACCACATGTGCGGACCCCGACAGGTTGGGGCCTGCTGATGCTGACATCATTGTTGCAGCTACTGGACAAAGAAGAATATTCATAAGCATCATATGCTGCTGCTACAGAAATAATAATAATAATAATAATGTGAAATAGATACTTACTTTTCTGCTGCGTCCTCCTATTCTGCTGCTGCTGGGGTGACTGACGCTTCATCTTGACTGATTAACCGGAACAGGGATCGAGCAGCTGCTGAGTCTTCCTTATATACCAACCACCTACGTCATCATGATGTCTTGTTCCTATTGGCTGAATCGCATGATCACGTGACCTATCGAAGCGCCCTCTAGCGGCGAGCTCGTGAACTAGCTCAGTTCTTGGGTCTGCTGGATCGGTGGCAGACGTCTCTTTTGCGTTGGGAGCTTATATGTTGGCTTTAGAAAAGGCTGACAGTTCCAACAGTAGCAGATGTTCCATGAGTTGGGTAATGCAGTTTTAAAGAATCTCTTGCAGGAGCGTATTCTTCTTCTTCGTATGTTCGAGCAATAGTGCTCGCTTCCATTCTACATGTAGGAGGCTATGGTGGCAGTCCTCGGCTGTATGTTTACAATCAACATAGCTGTTAAGTTCGTCCCGGTCAAACACCAATGACTCATCGATAGAACACATTCAACATGACCACAAGGATGGGAGTGAGCAGCAAGTGAACTGACATGGACTGCACGTCTCTTGCGTTTTGGCAGAGTGAATGCTTCATGATGAATATCTCAGCAGTTTGCACATGTGCATGAGCATGTGTTGGTTACGAGAAGCATCTTGGCTCCATCCCTCTGCATTGTCGCAATCTGCTGAACAGAATTCTTGTAAATTAAAAGGAAGGTCAGCGTTGGTCATAATATTGATGTTTTATTGATAGCAGAATCGATTTTCGATCACATAGTGATCATCTTCGGTGCTGTACACATTAAACTGAGACACTGGTATCAAGTTATTAATAACCAAAACTGAGAAGCGATCACACCATGGAGTCGCCAATCAATAGAATTCTTGTACTTATTCCTCCTACCCTCCTCCATTATCATACTCTTCCATACATCATGTACTGAACTGTGACTACAGCTATTGAAAGCTGCTCTGTCCTTCACATTCATCTCGATGATGGAACACATAATTATGGTACCACAGCGACAGCTCAGCAAAGACTGGATGTGCACCAACAATTCCGACCATCTGAGTGGAGAAAAAAAATTGCCACCATCTTGCATAACAGTACTTGCGTCATCAGCTGACGTCACAGTAGCGCTCTCTGGTGCTGGCAATATGTACCAAGACTTGTTTTGAGCACAACTTGCAGCCATCTTGGATAACAGTACTTGTGTCATCACCTGACATCATGTCCGCCATCTTGGACGACAACGCCCTCTGCTGGTGGTACTGTGTACAAAGTCAGTTGGAGTCCAGACCTCGTGGTGAACACACTGGATGGCTGTACTACACGAATTTGTTTAAATAAAGACTTATGTCCAGCACTGGTCGAGTCCTTTTCCCACCAATCCTTAGGAGGAGGTGGCGGTTGGGTGACTGAGGTTAGTCAAAGTGTCCTTTCTTTGGCGCCATTTTCTTTGCTTAGTAGAGATACCCCACTGACCATTCGTTACTACCAAAATTCAAAGTTGAATATGATACAGTTGTGGAAATATGATACAGTCGTGGCTGTGATCCGATGAAGGTATGTGCTTCAATAGAAAGACCTGATTCGAAATCATGGACATCATTTCTAGCTGACAGCGTAACGCTAGAGATCTGAGAAGCTAGTGTACATTTTCTTACAACCTCAATCAGCACATCATCTGCTACTATTGTTTGTGTTCCTTCTCAATCAGTCATCGCCTATAACTCAGTGGATATATCGCAGAACCTCTGATATGGTATCGAGACGGAAAGAGCTACAAATACTTTAGAATTATCTAGCTGGGGCAGTGTGAGGGAGCCGCAAATACTGCTTACACACCACGTTCCTTAAGCAAATCACTTTCAAAATTCGTTAATTTTATCACGAGGTTGCATCGTGGGCTACGTGTTGGTCTGATAATACACATTCATATGATCGTCGTCACGGTATTTGTCCGGAAAAAACTACCTCATTCAGATGTAATGTCATACCTCAATTTTTAAAGCAGGTATAGCTTTTAACATGGATACTTGTGTGCAGCTGTAGAACCAGACCGCTTTTGATGGTAACATACAGTAGATGTTGCAATCGGCTTTTTTTTAACATCTGACCAATTACGTCTCTCTTTCTTAGACATAGTGGTAGCACTCGCAAGAAAAACTTAAGGGACATGCCCACCCACAGTTGATTTTTGGTCATCATTATTTTGCATCATGCAGAATCATTTATTGCTCAAGTATTATTATACTTAGTAGTAGTGGGGGGTGCATGATATGTTCGCATATGAGCATCAGGCTTATAATGTATGTGTTTGTGTTCTGATTTGTGTAAAGGAGATGACTATGTCCAGTCGTAAGGAAGGTACAGATATTTCCATTTCCAGAGCCACAGCCTTCAGCAGGGTGTATTTCCGATACTTCGCTCATTGTCGAATGCCATGCAATTGAGACCGCGATCGTAACATTTAACTGTAAATATAATGATAAAACATATATGTGACCGGTTTTCTAGAATGATTACGTGCATGCATGGTCTGTGGTGGGAATGATTCATGTTTCCAGTTAACGGCAGCAGCCGTCTGAATGCAGAGGCCTGTTGGAGTGTAGGAATGTATCTGAGTTAACTTTGCCATCGTTTAGACAACTGAATAGTGAATTAATACTTAGTATGTGTTGGGCGGCTTTCGTGATCAAGTGGGTATTTGAGAAGATTGTGTATGTAGGTTCGTTTGCGCTGGACCATTATTCCCTCCCATGTGAATTGTTCGGTTGACTCCTGCACATTTCGCACCTTTATTTAGTTGAAAGAAGATCGATTGTGGTGTGTGCATCTAGCATGTGGAAGACACGTTTGCCTGTTCTCTAGACATGGGAAAGACCTTAGTTGGCTTGTAAATTATAGGGATAATTTGGAATCTGTTACATCACTGACATCGGTATTCGAGAGTGGAAATATCAGTTTCCTCTATTTGTTTCTAGTTACTCAGTGGTTTGCAGCACACTGCACCTCGCTAACGTTTGGGGTTTGTAGAGAAATAATTTCCAGTCTATATCTTGGGAATTATGTTTTGGTAGCGACCAGTAGGATGCTGCCTAGTTCTTGATAACGAGAAGTACCGCGAAAATGGTCTAATATTATGGAGAACCATGTGAAAATACGTGTGTTCTTGTAATCCTCGAGTCTGGAGATGTGCATAGAAAAGCGAGAAAGCAAGGAAGCAGATTCGAAACAGAAACGATAACGCGTTTGTGCTGAGAGGAAACGATCCTGACTTTGTAGAACACTTCTGAGAGCGACTTCATCCGCTGAGGGTGCTCTGATGTAAAAGGGATGATTTTGTATGGCAGAGTATATGAATTGTATGTTTACTAGATCGACATGGTATGCGGTGACATACTGCTGGGTTGGATATCGGTTTCATGCTCTAATAGTCAAGCTCCTATCCTCAGTGGGAGAGCAGTGTAACTGAGTAACAGTCTTTCCGTATTTGACAATATGTATGGCACTTTGTGAGGTTTAGTTGTCCGTGCAATATGGTGATCAGTGTAAAATAGTTTATTGCTGCTGAATGTCACGTCTGTAGAAAGAAAGAAAAGGTTGACGGTGCTTCCCTAGGACTGAGGAGCATTGTGACATATGGCCGGTGTGAGTGTAGGCATACCATAATTTTTTCAGACACTGTACAGATATAAAAGATAACTGCACTGTTTGTCTAAAATGTGTATATATTATATTGTAAAGTTACTGTAGCTTACATTGTGTAAAATGTGTACATATTGCATTGAGAGGATGACTGTGTGTACTATGGTGATGGATGTATAGATTCAGCACATCGATAACAGCGAGAAATTTTATATGTGGCAAATTATATTATGTGCACTATAGATACTGAGATTCGTTCCAGAAGCACAACTGTCAAGAGCAGTGTGAGACTGTTGCGGCAATGGGTATAATATTTGATTGTAGTTAGACTGGTAAATATGTTCATCACTTCCAATATTCTTGTGAGTCTCGTATGTATTTGATGACCTGTAGACAACTTTGGGGGTTTAACTGTGAGTGCAATTTAGCGGTCTGTGCAAAATAATTTTACCGCTGAAAGTCCTGTCTGCAGAAAGAAAGAAAAGTTGGATGGTGCTTCGATACTGGTGGCATCAGTAATTCAGCAGGTAAATTCGATAAGAGCCAATCATAATGCTTGATTCATTCACTTCCTTAGGGCTGGGACATAGGAACCTCTACATAGCGGAGGGAACGTTTGTGTATGTTGAAAGCAGGAAGGCTAACACATGATGGAGAGGGTACCACGTTAGATCCGCAAGGAAGACTGCATTCGACGTTATTCTGCGTTATTTTCATAAACAGGTTCTGTTAGAGCAAGAATTTTCGTACATACCAGCGAGCGTTAACTATTTCTGGTACACTATACAATTTCTACGAGGTCAAGTCGGTTCTTATTTTTTACATAGTCACGTGACATGAGTATAAGATTTGAGATCATTGTTAGATGCAATACGAAGGTTTGTAGCTACTCTGTCATCAACGGTAAAGACACGTGCTGCCCGGAGGTGTCTCGCATATGGGGGCTGTCTGAGCACGCCTTGGAGTTCTGTGACGTCAGTATAACAGTGACTGTATACTCGAAAATAGAGGCAACTTTCACCTGCGTACGGCGGCGTCTCGTGGCTGTGACTACATGCGCGTCCGGTTGCGTCATCAACGGCGCCTAGGTGATCACGTAGTTCACGAGGAATTTCTCAGGTCAAGTATGAAAGGGGCGTCACTGCCTCATGCGTAAGGGACCTTAACAGGCGTCTGTGTGTGGTTTGGCAGCTGACGGCCGCGTCACTTCGCAGGGGCTGCCGTTTGTATGTGTGTCACACAGCATGTCACGAGCAGTGAGCGTGTGTTTTGTATCAGTGTAATAAATATACTGCTTCCCTAAATAAATTGCTCGAAAATAAATAAAGTACACTCCTTCCTCCCTCCACCAGCCCAGTGCAGACTGAGTCCTTCTCCCACGAATCCCTAGGAGGAGATGGTGGTCGGGTGGCTTAGGTTAGTGGAGATAGCCCAAGTGTCCTTTCTTTCGCACCACATTTTGAGGTTAGCAGAGGTAGCCCAATTGACCTATCTTCCCGCCAAAATTCAAACTTCCTGCCAGGGGAGTGTGGCACTTGCGTCATCAACTGACGTCACGGCTTCCATCTTGGATGACATCATGTGCTGTGCGCGTTAGTACACGTTATTGCACGTTCAAATGGTTCAAAATGGCCCTGAGCACTATGGGACTTAATATCTGAGGTCATCAGTCCTCTAGAACTTAGAACTACTTAAACCTAACTAACCTAAGGACATCACAAACATCCATGCCCTAGGCAGGATTCGAACCTGCTACCGTAGCGGCCGCGCGGTTCCAGACTGAAGCGCCTAGAACCGGTCGGCCATAGGGGTGAGTAGTGTTCGTTAGTACACGTTAGTGCACGTTAATACATGCTATCCTGTCAATATGGGTTGGTAAGGGGACGTGGCGGTCGGTTGAGGATCGTGGTGGAGACTTTAACTATTTCCTTCCAAGTCCAGGTGGGCATGGTACTCGCGAAAATGTGACAAAATTTGAATTTCCCGCATGGAAGGGGAGCGTGGCACTTTTTGAATTTCCCGCCACCGCCTTCTTGGATTCAGGGTGGGAACCCTATCAGTGTGTCTGTGACATCACAGGTCTAAAAGTACTTGCGTCATGGCCGCCATCTAGGATGACAGCACCCTCTGGTGGTGGCGCTGTGCAGTTGGGCTCTGGACCTCCTGGCAAACACATACACTGGATGGGGGTAGTGGCTCAAATTGTGTAAATAAAGACTGGTGCATGATTTCGACAGCTGACGATTAGGAAGCACGTTTGCAGAGTCTTTTAGTGGTTTGCATGTCTGCAGGCTGTGTGACGTGATGCCAAGCTTGTCAGAGTGTGTGTTCTGTATCACTGTGATAAATATACTCTATACCTAAATAAATTGTTTCAAAATATATAAAGTACACTCCTTCCTTACTTTCTCCACTCCTTTTCTCACCAATCCCTAGGAAGAGATGGCAGTCGGGTGACTTAGGTTAGTGGAGGTAGCCCAAGTGACCTATCTTCACGCGATTTTCTTAGTTCAGTAGAGGTGTGATGCATTATCCTGTTGGAATTTGAACTTCTCACCATTTTTCTGACGATGGGGAGGGGAGGGGGTTAGGTTAGTGGAATTAGCCCAATTGACCTATTTTACCGCCAAAATTCAAACTTCCCGGCAAAATCCGCCATCTTGAATGACATCATAGCTGCCATCTCAAATGATGTCATGCACTGTTGCCAAGACTACACGCCGCCATCTTGGATGACGTCATCGCTGTCATCTTGGATACATCTGGTAACAATGGAATGTGGGTCAGCGTCCTTGTTGCCCCCCTGCTTATTGCACTTTCTATTTATTATTAACAATTCAATGTGAAATGTTGGCGATTGTGCGGACTACTACAAATAATTCACGTTTTATGGACAGTCTCTTTTCAGAATGTGTGGGTCTCGAAATCATGTTCCACATGCCCTCCAGTTGCGAATCTTTCGACACTCACTCTTCAAACCAAATTGGGACTCATCTTTGGAAAGAACATTGTCCCACCATTGGACCGACCAGGTTGGTATTTTGATGGCTCCACTCTAGACGTTCCCTTCTGTGAAGATACGCCAGAGGTAGGCAGACAGCAGGTCTCCAGCAATAAAAGTCACTCTGCAGAAACCTTCCATTCAACATTTGCCTCGCTGCAACACGTCCAGTGGATGCTGCGAGACCAGATGCCAGTTGCAGTGCAGTACTAAGGCGGTACCATAGTGTCCTTACAGTCCAATAACTGTCCACTCATTCTGATGTCACATGTGGTCGGCCCTGTCCTGGGCTGTGGGATACAGTTTCGGTCGCCTCATCCGAGAACAACAGAACAATGCACATTAATCCACCAGGCCACATCAGTTTGCAACTGTCCTGCTTCCGTTCTTCCTGTAGTCCTCCACAACAGAGAATCTGTAGGCGTCTTCTCTGTGACAGTGTACACAGTGATTGTTGATGTGGACTACCCTGCAAACAGCACCCCGCTTGAGAGGCGCTCTGACGTCCATACTGGAGTGATTATCCATTGATCAGAACGCCATCTTCCGTGCAGAACACGAGCGTAACGACATCTGTTGACAGTTTGTATGACTATATCGTGAATTAAACACAGAATGGGGAAAATGGTAGTTTGCTGCTTTAATTTTGGACACCCGTGCAATTCACGTTTTATTGACAGGTCACTATTAATTTTCTATTTCTGCTTTATTTATGACGTTTCTGTTATCGATGTATGCAGGCTCTTAGGCATTTTTCATGCTGAAGCAATTGTTATAGATCTGTCTAAATTACGAAAATTTGTTATGTGAAAATCTGATCGCAAGTAATTGGTATACAATATCTAATTATTGTTCCGATAAAAGGTGAATTACACATGTTGTGTAGACAGCCCGTTCTTCCGTTTCTGTTGTTACAGTATATCGCCGTTCCTATTTTCGTGTATATAGAACTTGCTAAATTGATACATTATTAATAATTCGATATGTACAGTTGATGACAGTGCGGATAGTTACAAATAATTCACGTTTTTTGGACGACCCATTACTAATTTTCTATTTCTGCTGCATTTTAGCGATTCTGTTGTCGATGTATATGGGCACTTTGGCGTTTTTATGCTGAAGCAGTTATTACTGGGTCTGTCTCAATTACGGAAATTTATTATGTGAAAGTCTGATTGCAAGTAATTTGTATACAATAGTGAATTTTCGTCCCAATGAGAGACGAATTACATATATTGTGTAGACAGCCCGTCCTTCCATTTGTGTTGTTACAGTATATTGCCGTTTCTCTCACTCATATGACTTTCTATGATGAGATATTATTAATAATTCATTGTGGAACGTTGTGATGGTGACGGACTGCTACAAATAATTAATGTTTTACGAAAGGTCCGTTAATAATTGTCTACTTCCGCTGCATTTTAGCGTTTCTGTTATCGATGTACACTATGTGATCAAAAGTATTTGGACACCTGCCAGAAAATGACTTACAAATTAGTGGCGCCCTCTATGCTGGAATTCAATATAGTGTTGGCTCACCTTTAGCCTTGAGGACAGCTTTTACTCTTGCAGGTATACGTTCAGTCAGCTGCTGGAAGCTTTCATGGGAATGGCAGCCCATTCTTCATGGAGTGCTGCACTGAGGGAGGGAATCGAAGGCGGTCAGTGAGGTCTGACACGAAGTCGGTGTTCCAAAACATCCCAAATATGTTCTATAGGTTCAAATGGCTCTGAGCACTATGGGACTTAACTTCTTAGGTCATCAGTCCCCTAGACTTAGAACTACTTAAACCTAACCAAACTAAGGACATCACACACATTCATGCCCGAGGAAGGATTCGAACCTGCGACCGTAGCGGTCGCGCGGTTCCAGACTGTTGTGCCTAGAACCCCTCGGCCCCCCCGGCCGGCTGTTCTATAGGATTCAGGTCAGGACTCTGTGCAACCAAGTCCATTACAGGGATGTTATTGTCGTGTAACCACTCCGCCACAAATCGTGCATTATAAATTGGTGATCGATCGTATTGGAAGATGCAGTCCCCATCCTAAAATTTCTCATCAACAGTGGGAAGCAAGAAGGTGCTTAAAACATCAATGTAGGCGTTTGCTGTAATAGTGCCACGCAAAACAACATGGCGTGCAAGCCTCCTCCATGAAAAACGCGACCACACCATAACACCACCACCTCCGAATTTTACTGTTGGCATTACACACACTGGCAGATGACGTTCACAGGCGTTCGCCATACCCACACCCTGCGATCGGATGGCCGCATTGTGTACTGTGATTCGTCACTCCACAAAACGTTTTTCCACTGTTCAGTCGTCCAATGTTTACGCCCCTTACACCAAACGAGTCATAGTTTGGCACTTACCGGCGTGATGTGTGGCTTATGAGCAGCCGCTCGACCACGAAATCCAAGTTTCTCAACTCCTGCCTAACTGCCATAGTACTTTCAGTGGATCCTGATGCAGTTTGGAATACCTGGGTGATGGTCTGGATAGATATCTGCCTATTACACATTACGACCCTCTTCAACTGTCGGCGGTCTCTGTCAGTGAGCAGGCGAGATCGGCGTATACGCTTTTGTACTGTACGTGTCCCTTCACGTTTCCACTTCACTATCACATCGGAAACAGTGGACCTAGGGATGCTTAGGAGTGTGGAAATCCCGCGTACAGACGTATGACACAAGTGACACCCAATCACCTGACCCCGTTCGAAGTCCGTTAGTTCCGTGGAGCGCCCCATTCTACTCTCTCACGATGTCTAATGACTACTGAGTTCGCTGATATGGAGTACCTGGACGTAGGTGGCAGCACAATGCACCTAATATGAAAAACGAATGTTTTTAGGTGTGTCTGGGTACTTTTGATCGCATAGTGTATTAGGCAGTTTGGCATTTCTTATGTTGAAGCAGTTATTGCGGAATCTATCTAAATTACGGAAATTTGCTATCTGAAAGTCTACTCTCAAGTAATTTGTATATAGTGGTTAATTTTTGTTCCAGCGAGAGACTCATTACATACGTTGCGTAGACGGCCCCTATGTTCCATTTCTGCTTTACAGTGTATCACCGTTTCTATTATTCGTGTATATAGTACTTTTTATGGTGAAATACGTATTATCAATAATTAATTGTGGAATATGGAATGTTTAGTTGGTGACGGACTGATACGAAACATTCACGTTTTATGAACGGCCCATTATTAAATTTCTACTTCTGCTGCATTTTGGCGTTTCTGCTATCGATGTATGCATGTAGTTGGCGTTCTTTACGTAAACGTTATTATGATGTAAGACTGGATTACAGATTCCTTTGTATTGTGATAGTCTCGACAGAAGTGAATTGTATTAAATAGTGAATTCTGGTTGCGATGAGAGGTGAATTAAATGCATTGCATAGTTGATCCTTTCTTTAGTCTTTACTGTTACAGCATACTGATGTATTTATTAAGACAGTAGGTGGGCTATGCTGGTGCTGCGCCACTCTCCATTGTTGCCAGATCTCTCCAAGAGGTGGCGATGACGTCATCCAAGATGGCGGCGTGTAGACTTGGCAACACCACATGATGTCATCCAAGATTGCGGTCGTGACGTCATCCAAGATGGCGAATTTTGGTGGGACAATAGGTCAATTGGGCTACCTCCACTAACCTAACCCACCCCTCCCCTCCCCTCAACCAGAAATAGGCTGTAAGTTCAAATTCCATCAGGACAATGCAACACCTACTAACCTAAGAAAATAGTGTGAAAATAGGTCAATTGGGCTACCTCCAATAACCTAAGTCACCCGACCGGCACCTCTTCCTAGGGATTGGTGGGAAAATGACTCAGCCTGCGCTGGGCTGCTAGAGAGAGGAAAGAGGGTACTTTATTTCTTTTGGAACAATTTATTTAGGGATGGATTTTGAAAAATAGTATATTTATCACAGTGATATAGAACACAACTCTGACATGCTTGGTGTCATGCCACACAGCCTACAGACCTGCAAACCTCTCATATATAATGAAATACATTTATGTCCAGAGAGCCAAACAACTCGTAAATCGTCGAAATAATAATACATCTAAAAGACTGTGCAAACATGTTTGCTAATCGTAAACTCTTGAAATCATGCACCAGTTTTTATTTAAAGGATTTGAAGCACTACCGCCAACCAGTGTGTTTGCCACAAGGTCTAGAGTTCAACTGACCTAGTACACGGTATTGCCACCAGAGGGCACAGTCGTCCGTTCTGTTCCGTGACGTAATCCAAGATGGCTGCTATGACGTCAGCTGATGACGCAAGTACCGTTATCCAAGATGGAGGGAAACAGTGTGTTCGCCACAAGGTCCAGGCCCAGTATACAGTACTGCCACCAGAGAGCACTATTCATCCCTCTCATCTGTTTGACTGCTTTCTCTCTCGGGATTCTAACAGAACATGTGTGACGTGTCTAGCCTGCGTGCATGCATACTGACGTCACAGCGTCTAGCCCGCATGAGTATAATGACATCATAGATCGTGCTCTAAAAATCTGCTCCACCGCTCGTGATTCTAACGGAACGTGCATCTAAGAAAGTTCTCAAGCCACATCACTATGTAAAAATAAGAACCAAGTCGAACTCTCGGAAATTCTGTAGTGTCCCACAAAAACTTAACGTTCACTTTCTTGATGCCTCAGCTTGTCCATATAGAAAAATTCTGTTTAGCAAATTAGCCCAGAATTCCATCTTTTCCACTGTACACCATTCAAAATTTTCTATTTTATCACCTCAAGACTTTCTAAATGATTTGCTTCAGCCTTTACAAAGCTAAGCTAAATCTAACAAACACTAGTCTTAATACCAGCAACCTAGAATTACACGGATATAGCATTCACGTTCGAAAATAACCAAGCTCGCAGACTTTGAGCGAGATGCAATTAAAAAAAACCATCCCTTCCTTGATCAAGAATATATCTAATTGCAGTCTCCTCATATGAGTTCCTAATATACGTATAATGACTTCAGATTCAAAGCCTGAATTCAATATCATCCAGTGTGTATTCCAAATAGCATCTTCACTCATAGTATGAATTCTTTCACTGTAAATCGATAAGTTATAATCGACTCAGTTCTCCTGGAGGTACAGTTTTCAGTTACCAGGACTGCTAGAGAGCCCACCCCCACCCCCAAAAATGTTCAACACCCATTGGTTCACACTGAGATCACGTGATACTACGTCATCACATCTATATAAGGAATCGCTCTCCAGCAGTCTTTCTCACTCGTCCTTTGTTCGTCTTATCATTCGTTTGTTTGTGTGTGTTTGTCTCTTTGTGTTCGCTATCTCTTTTATCCACGCAAGGTAAAGAGAGTTAACTCCAGCAACAACACCTCAGAGTCCAGTGGGAAGAGACTTTGAATCTAGGATATGGGATTGCCAAGTGAGTAAGTAATTTCTTATTTTGAGTGTGAATTTTCGTGTCTATGTTCAATTCGCCTTATTAATGTCTCCTTGTTATAGCACAACTGGCGGATATTGTCCTCGAGTGTGAGGAGCGATCTGGACTGCAACAGGCTCTGGAAGTCAGCCTCCTGTGTTCGGTGCACAGCCGGAATTGCTTTGTGAGTATAATTTTCATTCTAATTTCTTCTTCTTCTATTTTAGCTCTTCAAAATTTTCTTTTATTTCATACTTCTTTTTTTTTCTAGATCACCTTAAACTAACTCAGATTCAGTTGGAGGCGGAACTGGGCGCTCTTCCACCTAGTGTTACTGCAGTAGATAATTGTTTTCAGCCCCCAGCTGTTGATAACCGAGAACAGCACAGCAGTATCGAGAAAAATATCCATGTGTGTGATCTATCAGTGTAACTCGGAATTCAAGATAAATTAAATTATCTCTCATCCTGTTACAGGAACAGCTCTCGGCGATTTGTATTTACCGGACAGGCAGCTGGAGGCTGTTCATCGGTGGATGCAGGAGCAGCATCCAGCAAATAATAATCAGATGGCCAACCAGCATACTTGTAAGTTTAAAAAAAAGATTACCTGTCTCTAGTAGTAGTGGTAGTAGTAGTATAAGAAGTTTTTTTCTAACAAATCGGTTTATAAATCTTGTTTGTTGTTGTTGATCTAGGTGAGGACTGACAAGATCAATCATCTCTCCCTCCTCTACGACAATTATGATGATTTTTTAAGGGTGCAGTGGAGTCACCTGATGAATTGTTTACGCCCTGGAGCCAGAGCGAAAAAGGTAATTACTCACTCTGCTTATAAACATGTGATCATTAGAATTCATTCTTTCGCCCCACCAGCAGCAGTAAACTATCTACTTTAGCGTTGTGATGACGTCTAATATTATTTATGAACGTTTAGGTAGACAAAGATTATTAATTAACAAAGGTATAATTAATTTAATACCTAGAATGGCTTTATGATGATTCCTTTTGAGATCATCAAATATAGCTGCTCCTCCATCATTAAATTTGGTAGGTGAACTTAGATTATTAAATAGAATTATGTCTTGGTCTTCTTTTAGATTTTTTGCTTTAATCTTTTTTTAGAGCTGTTTATACTTTATATATATATATATTCTTGTTCTCAGTATGGGAATTATTATTCTGGGGTTTATACTTGTCCTCTTGGTTATTTTCGTGAATATCATCTTTTACTTTTGCATTGATTACCTTTAAGTATTCTTTGTTTAAATGGTGAGTATTTCTTTGTGTAAATTGCTTAAGTATTTTAATTTAAAATATTGTTTTGTGGAATCAATGAATCAGGCCGTGAATTTATTTTCTATTTGTTCTTTGAGTTTTTTTCTTTATTCTTTTCTATAACTATAATTCTTATTTTAGGTATTTATTATTTAATAATTGATTATAGAGTTTTTGTTGAATGAGAACTTTTTAATTTGAATGGTTGTTATAACTTTAATTTTGGATTGAATATCTCTTATTTTTATATCTTTTGTTATGTATATTTCTTCTTTAGTGATTTACTGTTGTGATGTTATTTATTTTATCTCTACTTGTTTTTCTACAGCGGTCACGTCTCAACACTGTCGCGTGCATACTGGTGGCGGCTAAACTATGCTCATCATCATCAAAGTGGCGTCCGGAAAGGCACGCATCACCTATAAGGGCGCCGCTAGTCGCCGCATGGGAAAGTGCGTGCTGCAGCGGCCACGGCTGCTGCACCTGGGCCCGAGCCTGTCCCGGGCTGCTCTCACTGGGAAGCAGCCACTGCAGCCAACCCCCCCCAACGCGGCTGCAGCTGCCGCTACCCCGGCCTCTACATCATTGCTCTGGCCTCCATGGGCCGCCCTCTCTCAGTGGCTCGATTCCTCAGTGTCTCCTCCTGCACCGTCACATGAGGTGCGAACGCCTATCCACCTCACCAACTCCGTCGAATAGTTCTAGTTATAGTATTAGTGAAGATCCTGTGGCTAGTGGCAGTTCCCTCCCCTGTCCTTTTAGTGGACGACATCAGGTCAGTGATACCATACCGCAGTTGCAGTACTCGCTGATTGCTGAAGCCTTTGACGAGCGAATCTCGTTCACTAGGATCAATAACCCAGCAGGAGGGTACCGTAATCCTGTTGGATTTCTAAGCGCATGCCTTGCTGTCGTGGAAACGGAGCTCCTCAAGGTAGTCCATAATCCGCGGTATCCCGCCATTAAATGTAGTGCAGTGCTTTACATTGAATTATCACACTACCTCTGGCGTTGAAGAGATGAGTATTCATTATCTTTGGTGGGGGGGGGGGGGCTGAGGGGAATGATGTGATAACATGGAGCACATCAATTGCCGAGTGGTTTCCTAAATCCACCTTGAGTGCTATATTGGGCTGCTTTTCTGAGATGGAAGTGAAAAGCTCAACTAAGGCACTCAGCAGAATTCTACACTTGGACATCCATACACATGTCTACGATCTGGTAAATGAAGGGTCTATCTATATCAAGCTCCCTAGATATAGGTAGTAAGCATGCATGCATTAATGTCGAAAATAGAAATGATCGGGCTTGTTTTTCATGGTCAATCATGGCTTGCAAAAGAAAGTATGGTCGAAGGGACCATCCTCATCATCCCAGTAGATTACATGTAGGTGATAATATTCAAAATGGTTCAAATGGCTCTGAGCACTATGGGACTTAGCTTCTGAGGTCATCAGTCCCATAGAGCTTAGAACTGTTTAAACCTAACTAACCTAAGGACATCACACACATCCATGCCCGAGGCAGGATTCGAACCTGCGACCGTAGCGGTCGTGCGGTTACAGACTGTATGATAATATTCGTGGGTGTTATAACTTTGATGGTACAGAGTTCCCCATCAAGATCCAGGAGATACCTAAATTTGAGGCGCAGAATACCGGCGTATCGGTTCATGTTTATGGCCTGGAGAAGAAAAGCAACTAAGATGAGCAAGGAAAGCACATCGTCATCGGCCCCCTCCATTTCTCAAAATTTGCTGGTCAGCCTTAGCTGCACGTCAACATCAGTGTGTATACGACCCGGGACAACCGGGAGATCCGGAAAATACCCGGAATTTTTCATTATTTTAATTTTCAGTTAATTTTTTCTCCGATGAGAGTGAGGTGACTACTGTTTACATTAGATTCATTTAAGCAGTTACAAGCGGGATTATGCGCATGTGCAGTTGAGACGCGTATGAGTAGTACCTTCTCCCACTTCTGGCTACAGAAATGTCACTGTCGGTTGTGTACGCAGCAAAACAGAGTATCTGAACTGGGCGGAAATTTCGGTGGTAAGGGGGCCAAATTCGTATTCTTCACGGAAAAAACAACCTTGTTTCACAAAGCACCTAACATCTAGCGCACGTTAGTCTATCGATTATTCAAATGATTTTGAAACGCGTTCCTGTTGCTTTTTGAACACATTCTAAGTTGATTTCTGAATGAATCATAAGTTGATTTTTGAATGCATGCGTAGTGTACGTGATACCCATGCCAGGGGATTCCTCGTGGCATCTAGAAGTAAACTTTCCTGCAGACAAAAGGGGACGGGGCTATATGAGCTGAGCGGTATAAAGCCGATCGGCTGAATGCCGTTTGTTTATTCGATTGATTGGGTATGCGAATGATAAGCATTGTTATAATTACTAGCGAAGCCCATAGATTCAGACTACCAGAGTGGAAATAAACGACTACCAGGAATAACTGGTAAGAAACAATACGTATTATCTTCTCGGTGTATCCAAGATAATGAAATTTTGACAGAAAATTTTTGGCCACAGTCTACAGTTGAAAGGGCAAGTTGTACATTTCCCAGCTAGCAGCCCCTAAGTTCTATTCTGGGAGTAGAGCGGAAAACACGTTGTTCGAACACGTAATAACGCCTAACCGGAGAATAATCGCTGGATAACTAAACAGGTGATTCTGGCAGGGTTAGTAGACTTAACCGGAGAATGAGCTTTGACAATGATAGGAATAGTTACAGAATTAGTGATGAGAAGATAGTTTGTTAGAACGAGGAAGGGGAAGAAACTGGGATATCGCACAAATTATGTGATAATATGACGATTCCAAATTTATACAAACATTTCGTACTACTACTTTTCGATCTCATGCTTCAAAAACTGGAGCGTATGAATGAAATGTGCAACTATTTCCTAACATAAAGCATTTAGCTTGTACGAGGGCAGTTCAATAAGTAATGCAACACATTTTTTTCTGAAACAGGGGTTGTTTTATTCAGCATTGAAATACACCAGGTTATTCCCCAATCTTTTAGCTACACAACACTATTTTTCAACGTAATCTCCATTCAATGCTCCGGCCTTGCGCCACCTTGAAATGAGGGCCTGTATGCCTGCACGGTACCATTCCACTGGTCGATGTCGGAACCAACGTCGTACTGCATCAATAACTTCTTCATCATCCGCGTAGTGCCTCCCACGGATTGCGTCCTTCATTGGGCCAAACATTTGGAAATCCGACGGTGCGAGATCGGGGCTGTAGGGTGCATGAGGAAGAACAGTCCACTGAAGTTTTGTGAGCTCCTCTTGGGTGCGAAGACATGTGTGAGGTGTTGCGTTGTCATGAAGAAGGCGAAGTTCGTTCAGATTTTTGTGCCTACGAACAAGCTGAAGTCGTTTCTTCAATTTCTGAAGAGTAGCACAATACACTTCAGAGTTGATCGTTTGACCATGGGGAAGGACATCGAACAGAATAACCCCTTCAGCGTCCCAGAAGACTGTAACCATGACTTTACCGGCTGAGGGTATGGCTTTAAACTTTTTCTTGGTAGGGGAGTGGGTGTGGCGCCACTCCATTGATTGCCGTTTTGTTTCAGGTTCGAAGTGATGAACCCATGTTTCATCGCCTGTAACAATCTTTGACAAGAAATTGTCACCCTCAGCCACATGACGAGCAAGCAATTCCGCACAGATGGTTCTCCTTTGCTCTTTATGGTGTTCGGTTAGACAACGAGGGACCCAGCGGGAACAAACCTTTGAATACCCCAACTGGTGAACAATTGTGACAGCACTACCAACAGAGATGTCAAGTTGAGCACTGAGTTGTTTGATGGTGATCCATCGATCATCTCGAGCGAGTGTGTTCGCACGCTCCGCCATTGCAGGAGTCACAGCTGTGCACGGCCGGCCCGCATGCAGGAGATCAGACAGTCTTGCTTGACCTTGCGGCGATGATGACACACGCTTTGCCCAACGACTCACCGTGCTTTTGTCCACTGCCAGATCACCGTAGACATTCTGCAAGCGCCTATGAATATCTGAGATGCCCTGGTTTTCCGCCAAAAGAAACTCGATCACTGCCCGTTGTTTGCAACGCACATCCGTTACAGACGCCATTTTAACAGCTCCATACAGCGCTGCCACCTGTCGGAAGTCAATGAAACTATACGAGACGAAGAGGGAATGTTTGAAAATATTCCACAAGAAATTTCCGGTTTTTTCAACCAAAATTGGCCGAGAAAAAAAATGTGTTGCATTACTTATTGAACTGCCCTCGTAGTAGGCCAAATAGGCATTTCATATTGGTACTTCGTGAACTATATTCTGTCATATTATAAAAACGACCATTATTACCAAAACACCCTCACTTGTTTGGTGTGCGTTACAGTTGCTGTGATATTAGAAAGGTCTGTTTTCTTTTGTCTAGCAGACAGTGACAAAATAGACGTAATCAGAACGAGAAACCACACCAGTTTTGGGTACTATTTGTATTAACAGCTTTTTCAGTATTAGACAACGGCATTTAGATTTTTCATGTAGCAAAACGTTTGACGAACTTTGATGAGGTAATAGATTCTTTCGCAGAAAAGAAAGCACACCATGTAAAGCTGTAGCAAGATTAGAGAGAGAAAGAAAAAGTACGCCTGGGCTTAAGGATTGAAGAAATGTGTACTGTCTTGATTGTCTCTTGTCTTACCTGGTTTTATGAATCCTGTATTTCATTTTATGCCACACAGAACAGTAAGTTATTAACTAATAGGCAATAAAGAGTCCAAATTTTCTGAGGAGTTCTTGTTCTTCCAGCTACAAATAATCCCATCCAATATTAATTGCGAGAATATATATATATAGGTACAAGATGAGTAAATCAACTCATTGTTTGTGGTTTGCTTTGAGCGATTCCTGGGAGATCAGAATTAGATTAACTATTGCAGCTTTACTCTGTCCCTTGGACCATCACGTTGATGATGAAACACAGACATTGCGTCGGGATTTAATACAAAAGGCACAATGACGACTTAAGAGCAAGAAGACTAACTCCTCTCATTGTTTGTGGTTTGCTCTATCCCTTCGACGTTGACATCAACGATTAAACACAGAAATTGCGTCGGGATTTAATACTAAAAGAACAATGCCGACTTAAGTACAAGAAGAGTAAATCTTCTCATTTTTTGTGGTTTGCTTTGAGCGTTTCCTGGGAGATCAGTATTAGATTCCGATGCACTACTGCAGCTTTACTCTATCCCTTGGAGCTTCACATTGACAATGAAACAAAGAAATTGCGTCGGGATTTAATACAAAAGGCACAATGCCGACTTAAGTACAAGAAGAGTAAATCTTCTCATTGTTTGTGGTTTTCTTTGAGCGTTCCCAGGAGATCAGTATTAGATTTAGATGCACTACTGCAGCTTTACTCTATCCCTTGGAGCTTCACATTGACGATGAAACACAGAAATTGCGTCGGGATTTATTACAAAAGGCACAATGCAGACTTAGGTACAAGAAGAGTAAATCTTCTCATTGTTTGTGGTTTGCTTTGAGCGTTTCCTGGGAGATCAGTATTAGATTCCGATGCACTACTGCAGCTTTACTCTATCCCTTGGACCTTCACATTGACGATGAAACACAGAAATTGCGTCGGGAATGAATAAAAAAGCCACAATGCCGACTTAAGTACAAGAAGACTAAATCTTCTCATTGTTTGTGGTTTGCTTTTAGCGTTTCCTGGGAGATCAGTATTTGATTCCGATGCACTACTGCAGCTTTACTCTGTCCCTTGGACCTTCACGTTGACGATAAAAAACATAAATTGCGTCGGGATTTAATACAAATGGCACAATGCCGACTTCAGTACAAGAAGAGTAAATCTTCTCGTTGTTTGTGGTTTGCTTTGAGCGTTTCCTGGGAGATCAGTATTAGATTCCGATGCACTACTGCCTCTTTACTCTATCATTTGACGTTCACATTGACGATGAAACACAGAGATTGCGACGGGATTTAATACAAAAGGCACAATGCCGACTTTGGTACAAGAAGAGTAAATATTCTCATTGTTTGTGGTCTGCTTAGAGCGTATCCTGGGAGATCAGTATTAGATTCCGATGCACTACTGCAGCTTTACTCTATCCCTTGGACGTTCACATTGACGATGAAACACAGAAATTGCGCCGGGTCTTAATACAAAAGGCACAATGCCGAATTAAGTACAAGAAGAGTAAATCTTCTCATTGTTTGTGGTTTGCTTTGAGCGTTTACTGGGGGATCAGTATTAGATTCAGGTGCACTACTGCAGCTTTACTCTATCCCTTGGAGCTTCACATTGACGATGAAACACAGAAATTGCGTCGGGATTTAATACAAGAGGCACAATGCCGACTTAAGTATTCTCGCAATTAATATTGGATGGGATTATTTGTAACTGGAAGAACAAGAACTCCTCAGAAAATTTGGACTCTTTATTGCCTATTAGTTAATAACTTACTGTTCTGTGTGGCATAAAATGAAATACTATCCATCCATAAATCTATCCATATATATATATATATATATATATATATGGATAGATAGAGAAAGTCATGATGTCAAACAGGACGACTGGCAGCAGGAGAGACACCACAGGACATTTTAATTTAGCTGCCCTGAATATAGTTTGATGGCATCTATTACAAAATATACACATCTGAGATCCACTGAGCGAAGTACAGTGATGTGCGGTAGAATGCTGTGTGAAGAGGCGTGGCACTGCACTTTGGCACACTTACGACCAAATAACATTTCTTACATTTTCTCGAAGTTATATGTTTTATGCATCAGAATCTTCAGAAAGATATGCACTACAAAATGAACATATTGAACATATTTTTGAAAAGTCGTTTTTTTTAATTTTTTACATCCTATTTCAATGGTCGAGGGGGGGCGCCAACATCTAATATTGCTCCGGTTCGAAATATTGTAGATCCGGTGCTGATGCACAGAACAATCTGAGTTATAGTGGGGGGGGGGGGGGAGGAGGAGGAAGGGGCGAGGGGGCTCCATGTGATCTGTGTTTATATTTAGTGATTTTGCTGTTTCCTCTTTATTTACTGGAAAAAAAAGTGATTTCTGTGGCTGGGAGCTATCAAGTGAATTAAAATTCATTCACATAATTATGGAAGGCTACAATATGTTCTTAGTTCTAGATTTTATTTTATTTCCACCTTTCTGACAGCCAAGCATTAATCGCCTTGCAGAAAAATGAAGTTATTTTTGTCGCTTTGCTAAAGAAATTCGGCTTTTATTTATCTTTTCCGCTGAGGCAGCCAGTTTGTTTCTAACGAAGTGTTTAATTCCACTCTACTGGCTAGTTTCAACTGGCTCTGAGCACTATGGGACTCAACTGCTGAGGTCATTAGTCCCCTAGAACTTAGAACTAGTTAAACCTAACTAACCTAAGGACATCACAAACATCCATGCCCGAGGCAGGATTCGAACCTGCGACCATAGCGGTCTTGCGGTTCCAGACTGCAGCACCTTTAACCGCACGGCCACTTTGGCCGGCCTAGTTTCAACTGTTCACTGCATTTCAAGAACATGTTTTCATCCTCTACCATGTATGGCGTTATGCTATAATAAAGAACCGAACATGAGACAATAAAGTACTGGTACTCCAAGAGAATTTACATCCAAAAAACCACACTGAAAAGCTTAATATTAGATTTAGGCCTATTTCGTTGGGAATCTGGACATACGAATGTGCACTTTAACGCGAATTATTCATTTCAGCATGCATCGAGAAATTCCGACTCTCGTGGAGTATCCTCTGATGTCTTGTTTCTTTTATGACATAATGTAAGATCTTTTAATGTTTTACACATACGAACAAATGGGCTCCCTACATCATCGTAGCTGCGCAAGTGCGGGGATGCCTCTTATGTGGCACTCTCTGGCAACTGCTGGAACAAATCTATTTGTAACAGATCTCAGGAAAATATTGCGAATTGTGGTCTGAAAAGCGTTATTTTCAAAGTAAATTTCCTTTTGCGCAAGATGAACTATGTGCGAGAATGTATGACGGATTTCTTAAATCACAGAGCGTTTAACTCTCATTTAAAAATCAACTCTTTGATGACAAGCCATTTAGAAGAATTTCGAGCCCAGAAGATCAGAGATTTATGTTGGTATTAAACATTTTACTGGCACATTTGTGTGTGTGATGTCTAAAAGCGTAAAACGCGCAAAAAAGATCAAAATTATATGTGAAAGCTTAGTTTCTCTTGTAGCTCATTAATCTTTGCGACAAATATTAAAAATGAAAACTTTGCTTTTCCTGTCGAAATACTGTGTGTATTAATTGAAACTATTAACTTCTCCTGTTTGTGTGTTTGTGCTACAGTGATGCTGTTGGCTGACTACATCATGTGACCTATGCTATGAATATCCACTGTCATCGGCTGGCGAGATCACGTGACATGAGTTATGACTGGCTTACAAAAACGCATCACAATCTCGATGTCAATGCTTCGGAAAGTAACATGCGGTTTTTGGTGCAATTCGAATTTATACTTTCATAATACAAAAATATGCAGCGTGTTTGTTGCTGCACATTAAAGAACTTTTCAAACGTGGTTTTACCCCCTGAGTTTCGTTTTCTAAAGTGCCGGGAAATTCTAAGCTGCAGTATAAAATCATAACCACTCAAATGATTGATAAATTTTACTGTTCCGAGGGAACGTATACTGTCTCTTAACATGGAAAAAGTGTATTTTCACCTGGGAGAAAGTGTTTTACACCCGGGAGAAAGTGTATTTTTAACCGGGAGATCAGGGAAAAATCCGGAAATTTTTTTCCTTGTCCACGTATCACCCTGTAAACATGCTGCTCTTTTCTGAAGGTGATAATTATCACTATGTTTGGATCAAAGACATGTCCTGACTCCTTTCGTCCCAGATAAATAGACATGAAGATAAACAACATATTTGCTTTCTTTCTTTCTTTCGCTTATGCCATAGTCCCGCAGCGATTGCAGGGTCGCCATCGTTACAACGGCTTTGGCAATGTTAGTGTTAGGGATGGCCGAATGCCCTTCCTGCCGCCACCCCATACCCCCCCAGGACGGAATCAGTGTACTCCAACTGTCTGCGTCGAGTGTAAATCGTGAAATAGTGCAGACGTGTTCCAAATCTCCGTAACACGTGTAACTGAGGCGGAATGTGGGTACCAGCCCAGTATTCACCTAGCGGTATGTGGAAAACCGCCTAAAAACCACATCCAGGCTGGCCGGCACACCGGTCATCGTCGTTAATCCGCTGGGCGGATTCGATCCGGGGTCGGCGCGCCTTCCCGAGTCCAGGAAGCAGCGCGTTAGTGCTCTCAGCTACCCTGGTGGGTAAACAACATATTTGCTTAAGGTATCTCAATTATTTCTCATCAGACAATTTATTAGCCACGCATCTAGTAGACTGCACTTCCAAGGATCCGGTACGTGTTATTACGCCCACTGAGAACAACAAATTCATAAGTTCAAGAATGCTCACCACCAGGAGCGATATCTGTTTGTAGTATACGCCGACTTTGAATGCCTCCTCGCTCCTGTGACCTGCTCTGAAGGTGACCCCACAACTTTGTAAGGTGAGGTTTTGCTTATTCTAGAATTGAAAACAACTGGGTAAGGTGAAATGACAAGTTTAATACCACAATTTTTATCCCAAAAATACACACTTTTACATAGTTTTCAACTCGACAACAAAAAACTGTGCAATTGATAACGCATCTCACAAACATCAAAAAAATTGAAATAATCTTATACACAACAATCTTAAATATTAACTCTCTGAAAGAACATTAATCCTAAGAACAGTATTATGAAAGTTTAATTGGAAGTTTCTTTACGAAATTGCTCCTACACATATGTTATTATGTTGGTCAGTACTACGAAAATCGTCCAATTCCGGTTCAGAGTTCGGTACTATTTAGGAAGACAATTAAGTCTACGGTGGACGGTTAGTTAAGTGACAAATTTGAGCGCCAGATTACCCAAGGCCGCTCGAGTTTACAGTGGATGAACCAACAAAGTGTATGCCTCTGCATGCGGTATTTACCTCAAGCTGCGACGTGCTGCTGACTGCAACGCCGCTCTCTCCCACAGAAATTCGTTTGCTGAACTTTCCAGCAGAAACTTTTCCTATGTTTCTCGTTATACGAGAAAACACGTAATCATCCCTAGTCTTTGTAGGTGGCGATTTACTCTTGCGTGGTTGGAGCAGCGCGCATATTATAGTGCCCTCTCAGTTCTCGCAAGAACAATTAACTAATTGAGCTGGTTCAGTTCTTCACAGTTGGAGATAAATGTTGCTACAGCTAATTTCTGGCTGAAGTCCAGTCACTGTGAATGTAATGTCCACACAAACTTCGTCTCTGCGTCGTACAGAGCGTTAAGCGCTCCATTCTGCACTTGACGCCAGTTTAGAGAAGAGTCCCCCAAAAGTTTTCTCTCTTGTCCTACTCATGGCTGAACTGCCTCCCTCCACTTGGGTTCCTTCTTCACATCATAGCTTTTTTCGACCAATAGGTGTGTTTCTCTTATTTTGTAGAAACTCTCTCTGCCAATCACAATGTCCATTCTATTAAACTGCGTTGAATCTTCAGTATTTTTCTCCTTCCTAGTGCGTTTCCGCCAGTCGCGCGTTTTGTGTCCATTCTAGACGCCTAAAATACATTGACCTTCCCGTGTGTCGCACTCACTGGACGAAATGCGTCACTGGCTTTTGTTCATATCTCGTTGGAATTCCGAAATGCAGCTTTCTAAAGCTTTTTCTCTGTCCCTTGTGCAGATATGCCGCTACACGTGGTCCTCCACTCTGAATCACCTGGCTGGGGTCGCTGACCTGCCTCCTGCCACCCCTTTAAGTGGTTTCCGTCGTCCCCCCTGCAGCACACCTTCACTACACTGTTGTACGGCTGGCTTTTCAAACTAAAAACGACTCGCGTTGATTGTTCCACCTTCCGCTCAAAGACATGCATTGTATACGAACGGTGTGTTAATAACTGTCGATTGACTGTCATCCCTTTTTGCATTACATACTGATAGGCAAATGTCCTCATAACCGCCGAATTACGTTAGGTGTCATCTTCACCTTCTTGTTCCGATGTATAAAGGTCTCATGTAAGTTGTGAATCTGACAATTTATTCTGCCACCTTACAACTTCACACACAATCTTTATAGAAAAACACATACCATATGCGGCAGCGTACCATGTTGTATTGTCATATGATTCATGTCTTAACCGCTACAAATCTTATGCTGGGGATAATCCTGCGGTTTGGCTTCTTACTGAGTTCCAAAAATTTTCACGGGAGGTTGGTGTGCTTTACAGCGGCAATGTACCCATGACCAAATCGAAGGAGAATTAAGATTTGTTTAATAACGCCGTTGGTTGTCACATTTGTGGGATGCCGTTAGATAGAAAAGCGGAAACTCCTCATAGGGACCACTGTCATCTTCCCGGGAAGTTCCGTGGTGCAGCTCACAACGCATGCAATTTGAAGTACCAGCTACCTAGACACATACGCGTTTTCTTCCTCAATTTAAATGGGTATGACGCTCACTTTCTGGTTGAGCACTTGGCTAATTTCAGTTTGGAGAAAGACCAGGTCAGTGTCCTACCTGAGACCGTTGAGAAGTATATTTCATTCTCTAAACGAATGACGCCAAGAATTACATTCCGCTTCCTCGATACGCTACGTTTTATGCAAACACCACTCCAGGAACCTGTTGAAACTCTACTTCGGGGGGGAGGGGGGGGGGGGGGGATATGCATATCACTTGAGCTGCATTTCCTGACGAGGAGAAGTCTCAACTTGCGACTAGGAAGGGGGTTTTCCCATATGAGTATGTGGATAATATGACGAAACTCAGCAAAACCAAGCTACCGGACATAACTGCATTCTCCGGCAACCTCACAGGCTACGCCATAACTGGTGCAGAGTATGAGCATGCCTTGAATGTCTCGCAGGAATTCGATATTTCCACTTTAGGTGAGTACGCATGGCTTTGCATGGACACAGACGTGTGCTTGCTTGCGGATGTTATCAAGAAGTTCCGGAGTCTGTGTATGACCACATATTCTCTGAATCCCGCCTTTTATTACACGACACTTCGGTTGTCTTGGGACGCAGTGTTCAAGAAAACGAAGTGTAACATCGAATTATTGACCGATCCTGACATGCTTCTTTTCTTTGAGCAAGGGATCCGTGGAGGACTTTGCCAATGTGTCCATAGGCATGTGAAGCCAAATAACCCACGGATGGGTGACAGGTGCAATGCATCCCATGATTCGATTTATATAATGTACATCTATGTGAATAACTTATATCCGCACGCAGCAATCACTGCCGATTGGCGAGTTTCGACGGGTGTCCAAAGACAAATGCAAGGGATTAGGTGGAAAAATCATGGAGGGTATGGTTCAAATGACTCTGACCACTATGGGACTTAACATCTGAGGTCATCAGTCCCCTAGACTTAGAACTACTTACACCTGACTAACCTAAGGACATCACACACATCCAGGATTCGAACCTGCGACGACAGTAGCGGTCATCCGGTTCCAGACTGAAGCGCCTAGAACCACTCGGCCACAGCGGCCGGCTGACGGAGGGTATGGCTGCTGATTCTGATGTAGGGTATGTGGTAGAGGCAGAACTCACATACCCTATTAGTTTGCATGATGTGCATACCGATTTTCCGCTGTGTCCAGAGCAACTAGTTCCACAAAGAGGCTGCATACCAAAACTGGTAACAACGCTGGGGGATAAGTGGAGGTACATTATTCATTATCATAACCCCCAGCAATGCCTCAGCTTTGGCATGGAGCTGGTTAGAATCACCTGGGCTATCTCCTTCAAACAGTTCTGGTTGAAGGAATATATTGATTTGAATATGAGACAGAGAGCTTCCACAACATGTGACTCTTAGAAAGATTTTTGTAAATTAATGAATAATTTTCGGTAGACCAATGGAGAATTTGAGGGGACGACGTGAAAATTTTATTAGAACCGAATTGGATGGGCGTTATGGCGTAAGAAATTGCATTGCCAGACAAAATTTTAAGCACGTCACCATATTCAATAAGAACTTTGTTGCTCTGGTGATGACAAAGACTACAGTAGAATTTACGAAACCTATTTATTTGGGGATGTGCATACTAGACCTATCCAAACGCCACATGTACCGCTTTCATTATGAGTTTGTGAGAACTCACTTCGCAGATCCTAAATTACTTTATATGGATACTGATAGCTTCATCTATTGGGTGAAGAACTGCGATTTATATGAAGGTGCCACGGTAATGAAATCGACACATCCTCGTATATGGCCGAGAATCCTTATGTCATTATTCTGCAAAACAAGAAGGTCATTGATCTTATGAAGGACGAGTCGAATGGATTGCCGATTGTGGAGTGTGTAGGTGTATGCTCAAAAATGTATGCCTATCACACATTGGAAGGTGCCACCCAGAGGTGGGCTAAGGGTGTGCGTCGCATGGCATCGAGAGCCCCATCTATCGAAGACTATTAGCAGTGCCTGTGCAGTGGCATTCGTGGTGCTGCACTGCAACCATTGCATATGGTACGGCAGACCAGTATTCGATCGAGAGGACACGAGGTGTACACTGTACTACGGTCTAAAATTGTTCTGTCGCCTCGTAACGATAAAAGGGTCATTTGTGATGACAGGATAAAACCCTGTGAGATCTTCTCCTTCCCCTTCATGTAGATGGTAGCATCCGTGTGATCGAATAATTTAAGCACAGTCACCATAACGTTATAGGTTATGCCAGGATCATCCCAGTAAATTCCACGGTACAAATGTGTTAACCACTTTGCACTCTTATGTGTCTCAGCACACTTCACATACTTGAAAGACCTCAGTGATGCAGTGTTTGCTGAGAATGTCCCTATTATTCCAGCATCTTTTATGTATGCTACAAATGCAACATCTTTAAGTATTAGTTGTCTACACTCACCATCATAGAAAACCTGAGCGTCCACAATGATGTTCACACCTTGAGACGCCATTTTGAAATGCTCTAGGATGGTACAGCACCTATTTGCTTATACAGATCGTTGCACAACACTGGTGAGTGGGCAGTAGTTGATCACACGGTCATGTAGAACTAGAGAATATGTGGCAGTGCATTCTGGGAAATTTGTCGATGGTTCAAATTCAATTTGCATTTCTATTAGTCCAGATTTAATTAACTCATTCTGTTTCGAGCAGTATATTACAACGATCGATGAAAGCTCCTTGAACATATGTGGACTGAGTAGACACCCTCCTTCCTCCCCTTCAGCAATTTCATAATGAGAAGCACGAAACCTTGCATACAAATGGTTCAAATGGCTCTAAGCGCTATGGGACTTAACATCTGAGGTCATCAGTTCCCTAGACTTAAGAACTACTTAAACCTAACTAACCTAAGGACATCACACACATCCATGCCCGAGACAGGATTCGAACCTGCAACCGTAGCAGCCGCCTGGTTCTGGACTAAAGTGCCTGGACTAAACCGCTAACGCTAAAACGCTAGACTGTATACATTTTCATTCCACTGCAGATGTAAAATATCATATGGGTAGAATTCCGATTTCAGGTAGACTTTGGCATTAGTTAATTTGCAGTTAGTGAATATGGTGGAATCATTTGCTGTATTTCCTCTTCTATCAGTCTGAAACGCAAGTATGATGAATCTAGGTGTTTCTAGATGGCTGGAGGTCTTAATAGCCAATGTTTGTCTGCTCGCAGTCGGTAACACTGGGTACTCGAAAACCTCCAGTGAGCGAAATGTCAGTGACAGAAATGTACCGAAATTCAGGACTTTTAAAAGCTTCAAACGCTTCTCATCTGATACACTAATGTGAGGCATTTTCCATATTATCGTGCTAAATGTGATCATATTCTCCTCTTGAACTCCTTGAATGTATGAGTTATTGTACATTGCACTCCGTACCAGAATAGAGTTCCTGTTTAGCTTTCATAATAATATGTCTCATGTCCTCAAAGTATCTCATAAGCATTTTAGAGGTATGCATGCAGTAAATCGCTTGTACTCTGCAACTGTTGTATCCTCAGGATCGTCTATGAACCATTCCGCATTTTTTAAACTATGCAAATCCGCGTATGATGCAGAGACATATGTTTTAAGGGTTGATGTTATGCCGACATTGCGTGTACAGTCGATCTCAGACTCATTGAGTTCATAGTGTATCTCTTGCAACAGGAATGCTAATGCATTACGTGTAAGCTTGGATCCCACTGTATCGCTGCCATCGGTTTTCCTGAATGAGCCCTCTAGATATAATAACTGCTTGCATGGGAGCGTGAATGCATCTTGGTGCTGGATGACACTCCTAATTTCATCGTTCTTGTTAAATGTGGCTGAAGCATAAGGTTTATGGGAGAAGTATTCCTGATGTATAGTTCTCTCATCATACTCTACTGGACTGGTTATATTGAGTGAGGACGTCATTATGCAGTTTCAGGCCGAGTGATTAAGAAACTCGCAGTTCGCAAGTGTTATCACTTTGCTGTTCAGTAGCAAAGTGGCATGCTGTGGATTGTGTGCACTTGTTTTACGCCGTACGCCCATTCTGCCTTAGATGTAATCGTACAATGATTTCCTCACCACGAAAGTCAACAAGTTGGTTAGGCTGGTCAGTAATACGCAGCTCAAAATAGTCCAATGTCTGAGCTGTCACTGCAAGGTATTTTGCATTGGCAGGGGTCTCAACAGTCTTATACATCATTGCAACTGAGGGGAAGAATCCATAAATAGTGTGAATCAGACTATTGTTCAGATAGGAGTCCATTGCAATGTTACACTCGACTTGGATTGTATTGACAGAAAGCATGTCCACAGTCTGATCTGACTTGTAAAATTTACTTTTTCTTCAAAACTTGTCCTTTTGTGAAACCCAACAGGCGCCCTATTGAACCTTTCTGGTTAAAGTCGATCGTTATATTTCAGTCCTTATTTCAGATTTAAGTGTATTGATGTTTGCACGTAGTTCAATACCTTTTCCAGACTGTTTGAAGACTTCGTTTAAATCATCTATATCGTATGCACTCGGTCTATTTCCACAATATCTTTTCACCATTAATATCCAGATGCAGTTTGTTGTTAGTCTCACTGATATTTGGGATGGTGTTGTACGTCTACAGTCCAAACAATGCAATACTCCATTCACCAATGCTCAAATCAATTGGCGGGAAGTAATTTGCATGCAATACAGATGATCGTTCTTTTAACATTAAAGTGTATGATATTGCATCTGAACCTCAACTGATGAAGGAATGTTTAAAGCTCCTCCTTATACAGTATGCTTCTCCTTCTTTGCAAATGTCAAGAGAAACATGATGCATAGATGCCCACAGAAGTATGTATTAAAGTACAGATAGCGCCGATAATTGTAGAACACACGTCTTCGGTGAGTGAAGTATAGTTGTAATTCTTCTGGTGGTTGAAGTCGAAGTAGTAGACAGTGTCCGCATTTTTCATAACATATGACACCCAGTGGGTGCCGGGACCTCCAGTAACATCTAAATTCACAATGCCACATTAACCAGTTTTCCACATAGTCTTCGGTAATGTATCCCGCATAAACACACTACAGAATCTTGGTATGTTGAATTTGTTTCTAACAAACTTAAGAAGATCAGTATTTGTGAGTGGTCGACCTGGTAGGACCACTAACGGACTTTTTTTAAATTTGTGAATAGGTCAAGTCCTTTCCTGTACGGTTTCAAGTATAGTCCTTTTCCGACGGCTGCGGCTTCCATCATATGGTTAGGACTTCTTGCCTCTTCTAACTGCACTTGGGAGTTTTGCGCGTTCTTGGCCGTTCGAACGATAGATGCAGCACCACCCGCGAGGGAACCTACCACTGAGAGCGTGGAGAGGGCCAGGATGAGAAATGTAAGAAAAGCACCAGATGTCTTGTGTATTGGTAGAACTCGAGGTGCTTTAACCAATCCTCTTCTTCTTCTTCCCACATTTTTCTGCTTCAGTGCGTTTTTAGCTGCATACATCGCTGTCAGGATACAGTTCTTCAAACAGCTCTGCTTCCCGCTCTTGTCCTTCTTGTTTGGTGCACAACGTGCAGCATTCATAACTCGCTTGAAATTCATCACTCCTAAACCCAATTTAATTTTTCCTTGCATGGTTTTATCAACTGCAAAAGCTGCAATGCGTCGATCTATACCAATATCTTTTCTTCTCTGTATTGCCTTAGTCTTATCAGTTAAAATCCTGTCTGCAAAGTGATGATTTGATAGATCTTTATTTGCAGTGTATGCAATATCATGTTCCATACATGCTTCGTTGAAAAGATTAACCGCCTTATCACCTTGTGCCAAGCGTTTCTGAAGCTTTGTCCCAGCTCCACAGTAGTTGAACCCAGGTATGTGTAATTCCACTGGCAGTCTGTCTAGAATACCACCACCTCCTCTAATGTGCCTCCTAGCACGCTTGTTATGCTAGTGCGGTAGTTGTGGACTATGCTCCCCCATTATATAGCAAATTGTCGGCATCAATCCAATTGTTTTGTGTAGCAGGAAAACCAATCCATTTGATTAGTGTTTTATTTCCACGACATCTTATGACTCTCTCCCCGTGAAAACATCTGGTTCTGAACTTTTCTGCAACTCCTCGGTGTAGAATCAGCCTGCAATTTCTCCACCTTCACCTTCAATATATAAGTTCAAGGATTCGTTCTTTGCACCTTTGAAACTGTAAATAATCCTGTTGACGAGTTCAGTAGGTATGATTTCTCAAATTCCGTCTTGTGTTTTGAGATACGCACCAAATCACCTACATTAAATTTCTGTCTGCATGGATCCAGCATTTTAATGCTATAATACACCGTATCCATGAGTCTATTATCACAAACATCGATTGGTCTCATTTTTATTGTGGTATGTTTGGTTCGACTATACTGAGCAGTTACTTCTGGGAGGATATCTGCCCACTCGTATGAGCCACGAAGGTTAAAACGCATTTATTGTTCTGTTCAGACAATCCACGATACTTGCTTTCAGGTGAGTGAATGTTGAGTAGTGATGTATTCCGTACCGCTGCATCACTGTGTTGAAATACCTATTATAGAACTCCCCACCGTGATCGTTTTGGAGGTTGTCTGGGCATCGATTCGTCCCTGTCTGTAGCAAACGCTCAAAAACATCCGTAACATTCCACTCGTTTTTGTTTTGACAGGTAATGCCCAGGCAAATTTGGTGTATGTGTCAATAACCATTAAAATATATTTGAATCCATTATTCTCATGTGAATATTCCCTCAAATCTACAAGATCAACTTGCCATTAGTCATCCAAAGCTTTAATCATAACATGCCTACAAGGGTATGTTTTGCATGCTGGTTTGTGCAGTTCTCGAACTACTGTCCCCATACTTATTCGATGATGCCTCTCTCTCTAAGCTCCGAGATTATTGAAACAACCTCATTCGAATGAGCTGTATTACCTGCAGCAGCTGATGCCATGAGCAGTCGTATTCGATCTATTAGCTCGTTGTGGTCGTCATAATAAATATACTGCGGGATTCGATTGTTCACTGCTTTATGGTCAATGTCAATACCATCACTGCTGCTGTTGTTGTTGTTGTTGTTTTCGCCTTCAAGTATTAGTTTTATATAGTTTTATATTTCTTGTTGCTCAGGCTCTTATGCAGTATTTCAAGGTACGTTTCTCTATCATTAACTGAATAATTTGTACGTTTTTTGGTAGGTCTTACGAAAATAAGATTCATTAAGCCGAGTGTTCTCTCAATCTGCCTATCACCAATCTGTATTGTGTCATCAGTTACAGTTATAGGATGCATACCCAACACGTACGATCTTCCCCTGGTAATGCCGAATGTTCTATCTATCTGACCAGGGGCGTGACAGGTGGTGAATTCGTCATTGGCAACACCATAGTTATCATGTTTTTTTGTTTTTGCTGAGAGCTGTCGGAGAGATTCAGTAACCAGTTTAAAGGTATCTCTTAGTGTTTGCTATCGATCCATATGCCCTAACCTCAGCAACCTTAATTTTTGACGAACTGCTTTTTGCGCTTGAATCACTGTCTGCTTCATAGACATCTCAGTGTATACTAATCAGACATCTCCGTAGCGTCAGGCTTTATATAGCCACTCATTTTCTTCTTCGTCTTACTATGTACCTGCTCCCCCTTCTCAACAACAAAGAACTCTACATCTATATTCCCCTCAATAGCCTCTACCTTTTCAGTTAAGTCGGCTACTTTCTTACCGACTTCATTAACTTACTCATTTAACGCATTCATTATTCTCAAAAGAGTCTGGTAATACATCTCTAGTTCCCTGCGCATACCTCCAACTTCATGCACAATAGCCTGAATTTTCGCATCCGTGTACAGGCGAATGTTCTGCCTGTGTTCACCCATTCTCTCGGGTTGAGAGCTAGACATACGCATGAATTTGTCCATGGTGCAGCGTATACTGATGTACTAACCTCTCTTACCTTGCTATTTATGCAAAAACTCTAGAGAGTTTCGCCTGTACCTACCATCACTCAGTTTTCTTGTTTTATCAATAACGAAAAACGCATATTGTGGATGATTCATATTTTTACACAATCATTGAACGGCATGTCAGTTCCGACATGTGCATGGTAAATGTGTTTTAAATTAAGATTGTCTTGTTTGAAGGCTATAATGAGGTTTGCATTATCCCTAACCAACTGTTTTGTAATTCTGGAAACAGAAATATTTTCTAATTTGGTCTTGGTTTTCCACAGCAACATCGTCAAATATGAAGACAGTGTTTGGCTTTGCTTTTTCAAGTGGAGGGATATCACTGCCTTCATTGAATGTCATGTATGTAACACCAGCTACACTGTGCAATGTCTCCTGCAATAGATGATACTTGGGTTGAAACAATGCTTTTGAGGATACACAAACATGCTCAAATCGGACTCCATCCATATGTGTTTGCGTCATGAGGACATTAATCTTCCCACAATTGGATGTACCTACAATAATTGCTCATATATTATCAGGAAGGAGAATTCCTTTCTTCTTCCTCTGAAGGTCTTCATTCGCATCTTCATAGGACCAGCCACCGACAACAAAGTTCTTGTGGATGTTTCACCCACCCTGCCATGATACTGACTACACCAGGTAATGACAAGTAGTTGACATATATAGAAAGGTACACTTGAAGGGACAGTAATAGTATGTGTAGCCACTGTAGCTCCATCACTTAAGAGATTATTTATATATATATATATATATATATATATATATATATATATATATATATATATATATATATAAATTATTTATTTATTTAAATATCATACATGGGACGTAGTATTTCAGGAAAATCATTACACTCTTTATGTATCTTCTTCTTCGCACTTGTACAGTATTTCCCAAACAATGCTTTTTGACATGCAATAAATTCCGTGCGTACCTCCCTCAATCCAATAGATGCCTCACAGTACTCAGTTTTTTCACACATACATTTAATCAGTTTCTCTTTAGCTTCAGCGTTCATGTGCAAACAAAGGTGCTGCTTCAAATCATCAACATGTACACTATGCACATGTAGGGAGTTAACAACATCATTGTATGCAGAGTCTATGCTAGGCAACCAACGGTTCAGTCTCTCCAATGCAAGACATAGCGCAGTGTCCAAATCGTATAACTTCATAACTGAGATGTGCCTTAGGTAAATACAGTTGTCATCCGATTTCACACATAATGTACAGTCATCATACACTGTTGTAATAAAAAGTGTCACATCAGTAAGGCAAATGTCTGGGGAAGAACGAGTTGGATAATACTCAGTAGTTATCTGCTGAATGATGTAGCGCTCTGCACGACATATTTCGTCGCAGTCGAACTCGGGAATTGGCACTTAAACACCTTTCAAAACATTTTCAATTTGCATTCTCGCATTCAAGCCCCAGACATGATGTGCCTCTATACCGACGTTTACACGTTTTGTTCCACTGGGAGTTAAAGCATACATGGAGGCGAAAGGCATGGGTACACTCAATGCCTTCTTATCCACAGCATGTGCACTCTGTGGTTGCACTATCAAGTGGGCGTTCTGCTGGGATGGGTCGTATGTTGGTGACCAGTACTGTCCTCCATCTTGATGTTGTTTAGGACCACTAGCAGAAGCGTTTGATGTGTTGGGGGCAGATCGCATATCCTCATCACACAAATCGATAAGTGGGATGGACAACAGCAGCTCCTTGTCCTGCTCCAGCAAGTGGGCTATGTGCACTACAAGATCCCACGTGGTCGCTACAGGTTCAGACGTGCTGGAAGTTTTTGCTGTCGTAGGTCTAGAGGTCGCTGCAGGTCTCGACAAGATGGCAGCTGAGGTTACTAAAGATCTGGACATGGCAAAGATTGGCATGTTGGCACTCGACCTTGCTGGCTTGGATGCATCAAGGGCTGCTGCTGAACAAAGATGAGGAAGCATTACACATGGACCAATACACTAAAACAACGAATAATAATAATAATGTTGACCACAGAGAAAGATGTTATATGGTGTACTTACTTTTCTGTTTCATCCTGTTCCGCAGGGCCATGTTGGATTGCAACTGCTGTTGGCGATTCATTGTCCTTCTTCTTCTGCTGCTGCTGCTGACTGACTGACTGACTGAGGTCCCAGAGTTGCTGAGCTGGACCTACATCCCCTCCAATGACATTACCAGTTAATGCCATCCTACTGGCTGATGTCTAACACTTGGCTGGATTAAGGGTTCCCACCATTTCCCCACCCCAGACCGTCATCTTGGATTACATAATGGGAGGGATGACAGTGTGCTCTGGTGACAGTACTGTGTACTAGGTCCAGACCCCATGGTGAAGACACTGTTTCCCGCCAAAATCCGCCATCTTGGATAATGGTACTTGCGTCATCAGCTGACATAATGGCCACCATTTTGGATTACGTAACGGAATGGACAACAGCGTCCTCTGTGGCAGTACTGTGTACTAGGTCAGTTGGACTCCGAACTCCATGACGAACACACTGGATGGTGGTACTGCCTCTGATTGTTTAAATAAAGACTGCATGCAAAATAAAGACTTACATCCAGCACAGGCCGAGTCCTTTTCCCGCCAATCCGTGGGAAGAGGCGACGGTCGGTTGACTTAGGTTAGTGGAGGTTGCCTAAGTGACCTATTTTCCTGCCATTTTCTTAGGTTTGTAGAGGTGTGCTGCATTGTCCTGATTGAATTTGAACTTTCTGCCTTTTTCTGGGGCGGAGGGGGGTTAGGTTAGTGGAGGTAGACCACTTGACCTACGTTCCCGCCCAATCCGCCATCTTGGATGACGTTATACGCTGTTGCCAAGTCTACATGCCGCCATCTTGTATGATGTCATGACCGCCATCTTCGATACATCTGGCAACAATGGAGAGTGGCACAGCACCGGCCTAGCTCCCCTACTTATGACCTGTAGCCTAGCAATGACTAGATTAGGTGGGAATGTAACAGTCTGATTGTGGGTTGGCAAAGCCAACAAATGAGAAGGCAAAAAATCTGGTTGTGGTGGCAGTCTGACCTGCAGCATTGGCAAAAGCACAGGTTTGGCTGGAAGGCAACAGCTTGATTGTGAGTTGGCAAAATCGATGAATGTGAAAACAGAAAAACTGTTGGTAGCGACAGAATGACCTGCAACGTATCCCAGAGCCTATGTTAGGCTGGAAGGCAACAGTTCGAATGTAGTTGGTGAACACAACGAATGTGGGGACAGATTCACTTGTAGTGTAGCCCAAGGCCTAGGTTAGGTTGGAAGGCAGCAGTTTGTTTGTGAGTTGCAAACACAATCAACGTGAAAGCTGAAAAACAGTTTATGTTGTCACAGTGACATGTAGCATAGCCTAAGACCTATGTAAGAGTGATATGTCTCAACCTGTAACGGTATTGGCAGTGATAAATAGATACAAATGTAAGTTTCATTAATATTTTTTGTTATGTTGCACAGGTTCTTCTGACTGAAACAGATTGAAATGTGGGTTGCAGAATGGGACTTATTTTGCCCCAACTTTAAAAAAAATGACTCATGCGTACACAGATTCTTCTGACTGGACAACATCGATAGGTGATGAGTTGCATAATGGGGGTTATTTCATTCCAACCTAAAAACAAATTTACTTAAGCATATTTATTTCCAGTGATATTACCTTTTAATTTTCTGATCTACAGTTGCTTGTCTCTAATCAGCTCAAGGCGGACCCATACGTAACTGCACACTTGCACTAGCGTGCTTGCCCAAGCATGCTTGAGAGTACGTAAGTCAAATTTGTGTTAGCATCAGGACTGTTCCAGCAGCTTGATGGATGATGGAATTTCGATTATGCATGCTTGTGCAAGCATTTAAGTGTGTAAATGCTTGATTGCATGTACCAAGGACAGTGAGAGCTGTGCAAGCATTCGTTAGTGATTTGGTTTGATTTAATTTTTATTTCATACTGTTAAATTACATTATGTACAAGTGCTGTGATGTACTGTTGGTCAAGTCAAAGAACACAGTATTACATTGAGAGAGAGAGAAGGAAAATCAACAGTACTGTGTGATAGTAATATGGGAATAATGTTTTTGTTTATTTTACGACTCCGTATTCCTCATGTCACGTTTTATCTTTAATTTTTTAATTTTTTCCCGTAACACAGGCAAGAAGGTTGCCAAAGCGAGCGCATCGCCATCTGAGCTCGACATTTTCTGGTAAACAAACTAATGTTTGTACATGGATGCTTGAACCATGCTTAGGTTGTAACATAGTAACTACATTATGTTTATTTAAAGGTTTCAATAGTAATTTTAATAATAATGAGAAATAATAATAATAACATATGGGCTTCACCCAAATGCAAACCAAAGTAATTCACGCCACCCGTAAGGCAACGTGAATTAATATATTTTCGTTATTAATCAAAGTAAATGTCATTTTGAGAATGCAGAGTATGCAGACATATGTCGAACGATCGGTGTAGAAGGCTCTGAGTCATCTCGAGCAGGAATGCGCACTGGTTGACATGGCCATATGTTGATGGGAGTAGCAGTTGCACGGGAAAATGCTAGATTTCTAGTACCTTCTAGAACAATTTCAGCATAGTAATACAGTTCCGGTATCAAAAAGCACACGGTGTTGTGAATGCTGAGGGGAACCCCCCTGTAGAACTTCGATGGCGATATTGCGAGACATCGGCGTCGAGAGAAACTAGTCCCACTTGTTCTTAAGTCCCACATAATTGAGGACAATCATGATGCAGTCTCATCATCATGGGCAAGTGATTTCTTGCATAACTCGGCGCTGGTGTGAATTTCCGATAAGTCCTCAAAGTTCTACTGGACGCACGATGCCCGTAGAGTTGAGTGCAGTTAAACGAATCTAAATTCATTGTGTAATGTGATAATGCTCAGGTGAGCGAGTGTTTGTTGTAGTTGCATCATTAGAAGTTCCGTGTGGCAGTGCAAAATTAATTGTTTAACTCTGAGTGAAACCAGTATCTAAATTCTGTGTATGTAAAGAGAAGACAGATTGTTCTAGAAGGGGCTAACCTATATTTCATTGTTCTGAAGGATAGAGCCTGATTCATTGTGAAGATAATTTATAAGGCGCGTAAGGGAAATTCGTTAGCCTGGTACTCTCCCATTTAGGTGTTCTCAGATTCACTACAGGTGCCAAACATTACTGTAATACCAATCCTTTGCAGTTGCAACATGTGGTTTATTGGAGGACACTGCACTTCTGAATTAGATTTTATTAATCAAGTTAGGTTCTTATTTGCTGCAACACCCTTTTTCATTACAATATTACTTGGTTGATTTGTTGCTTTCCAAGGTTGCTTGCAGTGAGTAGCATCGAGAGCAGGAGAGCAGGACTACCTCTGAGAGCCAAACATCTTCGATAAATATAAAGGTCGTCGTCTGTGGTGCTTATGACGCGTAACAAACGTCAGGTGGACGCTGGCCCACTGCGCGCCCGATTTAATACAGTCTATGTGGCACCAAGACCCTCAAGTGACTAATCACTGGCACTGATACACTAGTAAAAGTATGCAACTCATGTTATATCACATTCAAGCATTCAGTTTAGTCATAATGGTAGTCAGGTGGAATAAACGTCAGAGTAATAAACTGCTCCACTGACCCTGCTAACTTCTAAGGTATCATGAATTTGTGCATGCATGCTCAAGCATGGTTGCACAAGCGTATTTGTCAAGCATGCAGCTACTTATGTGCCCGCCTTTATGAGATGACCAAAGATATTAATGCTGCATTTAGTCTTATTTTAAGTAATCAATGAGAAATACCGAAACAGATAACTTCAGCCTCTTTTGAGCGGACAGTTCGATTTCACTCCATTGTGTTTTCAGCTGTGGCCTCCGAACAAGTTCGCTATTGGACCTTGTCTTTATGGAAAACGAAGAGAGTGTAGTGAAATGGTTTTATAGCCAGTTGTAGAAAGTGTCCTAAGTGTGGTGAGGATATGAGGCATAATTCCCACAGAAAAAGTACAGATGGTGTGCAGTGGAGCTGCAAAAAGACTGATCACAGAGTTAGTTGCAGCATTAGAAAAAATCCGTGGTCTGAGGGAAGCAAGTTAAGTATTGTAAAAATTCTACATCCTCTGGGTCAAAAGGTGTAGAATTTTTTTTTTATTACCGATGATCTACAGCTATCTGAGAAGACAGTAGTGGACTGGAAAAGCTTCTGCAGAGAAGTATGTACTGAAATGTGCATAAAAAAAGTGAGAAACTTGGTGGGGATGGAGTCATTGTGGAGATCGACGAGGCTTTGCTCAGGAAAAGAAAATACTGCAGAGGGAACAAAAAAACAGGTCGGTGGGTTCTCAGACGAATTGAAAGAGGAACCCACAAGTGCTTTTTCAAAGTTGTTCAAATATATGAAGGATGTGCTGCTCAGTGTCGTGAAGGAGTTATATCTTTCCAGGAATGGCTGTCATTTCTGACTGTTTCAGGTCGTACAAATGCTTGAACGATGAAGGATTCAAACATTTTACAGTAACCCATAAAGTGACTTTTAAGGATCCCAAAACGGGTGCACATTAATATAATTGAAGGCACCTGGTCGGCCATAAGGCGATCTTTCCACAGCACCAGACAATCCAAAAAACTGTTTCACTATTGCTTGTTTGAATACATATGGCGCAGAAGGTACTCTCAAAAGCAGGATTTATTTATGTATTTTATTAAAAATGCAGCAACAGTATACAAGCAGTAGTGTAATGTGTTGGGATAAAAAAAAATCAAGATATTATTATTTTTATTTTTCTGGAATTCCTTCGCTGTTTTTACATTTTTATTTTCTTGGAGATGTGATCGATCTATATAACTAAACAAATGGCCATTTGTTGTTGTCATACACGTTTTCCTTCCTTTTATTTATGAAGTGCCCTTTGTGGCTTGTGGTATATCGCTTTTTTAAATAGGTCACATCTCCAAGGATATAATAATATCATTTGGGTTAGATCCTTAATTACGTGTTTTTGTGTATCTGTGTTTCTCTGTGAAACTAGAGTTCCATTGCTCTAATTATATGTGCAATGCTTAAGGGTGGTGTGAAAACTGCAGTATTTGTTTTTCCCACGTTTGAAACCAAAACACTGTTGTGATTTTGTATACAGTTCAGCTCTTCTGCCTCCTTAAATTCCCGTCACCGCTTGCGGCAGGCGTTACCACATATGCTGTAAGATAAGAGCACTGACTGCCCTTTGTGAAGTTTTACCAAGAAAGCTTTTCTTGCAGCTGATGTTAAACAGTCTCACAGAAAGTATATATCGTCCTTAGATTCCTGTGCCTCAACTCACATCACTAACGATGGAAGGAAACTTCGCAATGTCAAGCCATGTAATAGTTCAGTGACTAGCGTGGGAGATGATGGCTTGCTAACAGAGACTACTGGAAGCGTTGATCTGATCTTCTATATTGGTGATAAAACAGTAGAAATAGAAGTATCCGATGTCAGTCATATCCCAAAATCAGCTGTCAGTTTGCTCTCAGTTAATAAAATTGTAAGCAAAGGGTATAAACTGAATTTTAACAAAAAAGGTAGATTCATCTACAATGCAGAATGTGAACTAACTACCAAAGCAACGCCCAGGAATGGCATCTTCTGTCTGAATACAAGTGAAATGAAACAGTGTTATTATAAAAAAGATAGTGGATTCTGATGGCATTGCAGGCTAGGGCATATTAATCACAAAAGTGCACTAAAGTTGTCAAAGGTTTCGATGGAACTAAATGAAGATATTTAAGTTAAGGATCCCTGTGAGTTGTGCATCATGAGAAAACAATCACGCCTTCCATTCAAACCTAGCAAAAGGTATTCTAAACACATCTTAGACTTAGTACATTCTGATTTTTGTGGGCAAATGGAGACAGCGTCTATTAGTGGAAATCATTATTTTCTCACATTGATTGATGATTTTTCAAGATTCAAATTTGTTTATTTCTTGAAGAAAAACATCTGCGGTAACACAGATGTTTAAAAATTTCAAACCTATGGTGGAAAAGCAGACAGGCAGAAATATCAAGAAGTTATGGTCTGGCTATGGAAAGGAGTATGTCAAAAATTTTTGACTCCTGAAGGCATCATCCACGAGCTTTCAGTATATTACAGACCACAGCAATAGAACATTGGTTGAAAGAGCTTGTACCATAATGTTTTATGGTAACCCATCAAAGGAGTATTGGGCTAAAGCTGTATCTACAGCTATATACCTATCAAGTCGTTTGCTGTCCACTGTAGATGGTCGCCATATGAACTTTGACATAAGAGAAGGCCTTGTTTATCACATTTGAGAATTTTTCGCTGCAGTGTAATGGTTCGCATTCCAAACCCTCTTCAGAAGAAGTGGGATAAGAAGTCACAGAAGTTGACATTTGTAAGCTGCTGTCAGGCAATCAAAGGCTGTCGATTTCGATTCATAAATAGGGGGACTTACCAGATAATTGTCAGCAGGGATGTACAGTTCCTGGAGAATGAGAATTATTTAAGTTCAAAGACAGAGGAACCTAAGACCACAAATGCCTTAGGAATGCAACAAGAAGCAATTCTTCAGGACATCAATACTTCACAAACTGAAGAAGAAATTAAATCAGAAGACAGTGATTATGAACCCTCTTTTAAGGCTTTGAAGGTGATTCAATAGGAACTGAAGCTCAAGACAAGGGCCATGAGAATCTAAACATGGTTAAAGAGGCTACACCTCGAAAATCAAACAGAGAACCAAAACCCAACACATGGCCTGATTATGTTACTATTTGAAAGAAGGACTTCCACGCGAAGACTTTGATGTCAAAGAAGCCTTGGAAGGTACAAATAATGAAGAATGGAAAAAAGCGATAAAGAAAGAATTCTCATTTCTAGTTCATAATGATGCATTTGGAGAAATAGAGACAGCCAGAGAACACAAGCCACTCAAGACTAAGTGGGTATTAAAAATAAAGCCTGGGACTAGAAGTACACCAGAAAAATTTAAGGCACACCTAGGGGTAGAAAATCTGCTCAAGTTCTAGGTGTTGATTATCAGGAAACATTAGCACCAGTGATCAACCATGCATCCATTAGATATCTCTTGTCTATGGCAGCTCGAGAGAACATTGAGGCTGACCATGTTGAGATCACTACTGCTTACCTCTATGGAGAATTGCATGAAGAAATTTATGTCGAAAATTTTGCATCTCCTGGAAAAGTATGGAGGCTGAACAAAGCTGTTTATGGTAGGAATTGGAATCAAAAAATTGATGAGATGTTAAGAAGACTGTAACTTAACAGCTCTAACACTCATCCATGTATCTATTTTCACAGAGATGGCACCAAAACAGTCATCATAGCTTTATGTGTCGATGATATGCTATTATTCTCAAATGATAGAAGCGTTTTGGTTCAGTTCGAAAGTTCTTTGAAGAGCTTTTTTGAGGTAAAAGATTTAGGACAGGTATGAAAATTGGACAGGTATGAAAATTACACGTGATCCTGAAAAAGAAAAAAATGGATCTCCCAGAAATTCAACACAAAAAAGTTCTGGAGAAATTTGGAATGAGTGACGCCAAGCTGGTATCAGCACCACTTTATTTAGACTTTGAAGCAGTCAAAACAAATGATATCAATGTACATTATCAAGAGGCAACAAGAAGTCTTTTATATCTATCTCAAATCTCCAGACTTGATATGCGTTTAGCTGTAAGTCTCCTTAGCAGATATAGTCAATGTTTTTAAAAAATTCAGTGGTTGTCAGTAAAAAGATTGCTTAGACATTTAAAAGAAACCATGTGCGGCGGGATGGGGTTGGTGTGCTGCGTTGTGACAATTATGTCCTCCTAACTCAGTATAGCGTCCATTCACCACCCGTTGCTCTGCATTCGTAGGTACTATGTAGACGGTGAGAAAAACAGCGTTGAAGAAAATCACCGTCCATACTTACGATTACAAAGGCCGCGTAACTCAAGTAACAAGATAAACCTGTACATCTCTATTGATAATGGGCAAAGTGGGTGCTTCCTCACCTTCATTGAAAATGTTTGTTTGTAGATACTGATGTTTTATAACGCTCCTTTTCATTTATTGTGTCACCAATCCCATATTTACGATAGTAGTACTTCTACTACTAGTTCGTGCAGCTTATATCACACGTAAGACAGCCAGGAATGAGCTAAGTCCAACCCGAAATATTACGAGATTCACACAGGCAATACACTGTTACAAAACGAGTTTACATTCGGTCCTTTTAAGTGGATTCTTCGAAAGAAGATGGTCGCCAAGATGTTCTGTACATGCATACGGAACACGCCATGCAGAATATTCACAAAGGCCGATAGTTTCACACGCGGTTTATTCTGCAACCAACATTCCAAAACCTCTCAAAACTTCACCGAAATATCCGTAATTGTGTCTGCTAGTACGGCGATATACCGTTCAAAAATGGCTCTGAGCACTATGGGACTCAACTGCTGAGGTCATTAGTCCCCTAGAACTTAGAACTAGTTAAACCTAACTAACCTAAGGACATCACAAACAGCCATGCCCGAGGCAGGATTCGAACCTGCGACTGTAGCGGTCTTGCGGTTCCAGACTGCAGCGCCTTTAACCGCACGGCCACTTCGGCCGGCGATATAAACCGTCTGCGATTTAACCGTCATTTCTTCATCTTACAGATAATGTTTTCGGACACATTTAAAATGACCTTCTCGTCTGACAGCAACTCTACGACTGCCTGAATGCCCTCGCTCACGGGGCATATAACGCATTTAATTACACGGGAAAGACTTCTCTCTCATTGGTTGATCAAAATTATCATCAGTCAGATTAACCTTTCATGATCAATTTCGCGCGCAAACCACTTTACTCCAATCAGCATTTGCAGATGCATTTACGTCATTTCATATTGCAAAGTTTCACAAAATGTTCCACAAAACCAAACCAAACGAAAATCAAAAGAAAACTATGCTCGAAAAATACTTTAGAACTAAAGTATCCTCTTACTATCTTCCAGGCTGCCTTATTACAAAAGCAAACGCTCCTAGACATACGTCATCCACCAGTTAGGGGGATCCACCATTTTCAGGACTCCTGGTTACGTAACACTTGCTAGTTATGGATGGTGTAATGCATTATAAAATGGAAATTTGACGTATGTCCCCACATACACACTCACATTCACCCTCATCGTCTCCCACCATAACACAAAATATAAATATCAACTTTTAAACTATTATTTCCATTGTGAAAGCAAAATTATTACAAGTTTAGAATCAAAATTCCTGAAAAATAACTTGTGCGCAGCTGAGAGTGCTGTTATTGTTTTCAAATAACAAAGAAACTTAAACTGTTATGATTCCTATCTGAATTTACTTTACTAAGTGTCGGTAAAGTACTTTTTAATAGGTTTCTTATATTTCCAAAACTATTATAGTTATCTGCATGAAACTTTTACACACTGTTCTTCTAAATTATAATAGTTCCTATACCAAATTTGAAAACAACGGATAATATTTATCATAGATATTTAATTTCTTAGGTGGATTGAATAAGTGATCTTAGTATGCTCAACACAGAGCAGTTCTGACGGTCCACACACTGCAAAAGATGGCATTATGACACTAGCAGCCGACTACACAACAGCCGGGTCTGGAGGCTTCATTGCCAGCCTTCAGTACAGCTTGACCTAATGGAATAAAACTTACTGCAAAACTCTGCAGCCGTGTCAATAGCTGAGATGTTACACATGGACTACAAGCTAGAATTTTCTAGAGGTGATAACAGAGAAATATTGGCCTCCAGTGATGCAGATTGGGGAAGTAAAATCAATGGCAGACATTCTGTAACTGGTTCATGCAAAAAATTGCAAAATTTCGTGGTCTGAAAGAAAACAAAAAACTATTGCAGTCTCTACTTGTGAAGCTGAACATCTGCCATGACATAAAGTGTTTTAGATTAACTGCTGTTAAGACAATTTTTGTTTGAGATAGATCCAAGCAGTATCATATAGTCACTTACAGTATATTGTGATAATAAAAGAGCTATTCAGTTAGTTAAGAATCTAGAGACAAACTCTAGATCCTAGCATATAGATAAAAAGTGTTCTTTTGTAAGAAGCCATGTTGAGTCAAGTGTTGTTAATGTTGAACATCTACCTTCTGACGCAATGTTAGCCAATGCTTTCACAAAACCACTTAGCAATGCCAGACATGAGGCAAATCTAAAAAACTGTGACCTGAAATAAGTGAAGGAGTGACTGTGCATTTAGACTTCATACTGTTTGTCGATATCAATTTAAGGGAACATGTTGAGGTATGTAAATTGATATCGACAGTTTTTTTTTCTCCTTTGCATTGTAATTACTTGGTGGTTATGATGTGTTCTGGGGTATGTAGCTGTTGTTATGCATGTACTGATTAATTAATATAACATTATCTCACAACTCTTTCACGTTTATATTAAAAAATTCTCGGCAATTAGCATCTGGTTTCCTATATGTCTGCTAAATCGTTAAATGAATTCACTACTTTGGAGGACTGTTTTGCATTACAGGATGGAGCTATGTCAAATACTGCAACAAGCTGTGCATCGTGATCAGAAAGACCATTCTTAATAGAAAATTTTTTTATTCGGTTAAATTTATCTTGGCCTATAAAAACATTATCCATCAATGCACTGCTTTCCTGGACTACCAAAGTAGTAAAATCAGTAACTGATGTCAAATCAAAAGAACCAACTAATACTTCAAGGTCATTCCTTCTAACTCACTTTCAGAAAATGCACACTGAAATGCCCACAAACAATAATTTGCTTCCCTTTGTCTGACAGAGAGCACAACAAAGAATCAAAAATTTTCAGAATAGGTGAAAATCTCTCAATTGGGACCTATACACAGCTACAATAATAAGAGCATCATTATTTATTTTAAGCTCACAGGCACATGCTTCTGTATGTTACTCAACACAAATATTTTTAGTTCCTAAATTTTTGACACTACGATAAGTTTTAACATGTATGGCAAGTTATCCTCTCTCCATAGTGTCTCTACTTACTTGTGCTAAAAACTTATATCCACCTACATTTACCTTTTCCGTCTCTGTGACTATATGATCTATATTACTGCCTACACAGACATTTGCAGGTACGTGCGGAGGTTAGTCCACGTTCGACGATTTGGCTGCGCAAATATCAGTGGACGTCAAATCTGCGCATACAGATCATAGCCAGTAATCTCGATATCTCACTGATCCCTGCGTGTTGTCTATGCAGCCACTACAGTTGTACCACAGTTTAACATAAGACTGTTAGACTGTGGTTGTACAATGTGTAGAGACATTTGTAAAAATATTTTTAAAATATGCATGATTCTGTTTCCGCTCAACAACAAATTTCATTACGAAGAAGTCATATAGAAGACTCGAGAAAAGACGAATATTACATTGAATTTATATATTTTTAAGGATCGAATTGGAAGGAAAATCAGCATTGGCCGTATTTTGTTGTTTTATTGTCATCAAAATCGATTTTCGGTCACTTAGTGACCATCCTCAATGCTGTAATATACAATTAAAATTGGTAGGCACTGGTATCACGCTATAACCACAATACTTGTGCTTGTGGTTATAGCTTGATACCAGTGCCTACCAATTTTAATTGTATATTACAGCACTGAGGATGGTCACTAAGTGACCGAAAATCGATTTTGCTGACAATAAAACAACAAAATACGTCCAATGCTGATTTTCCTTCCAATTCTATCCACTATTTAGTCGTGGTGCACGCAAGACGCCATGGAGTCGCCAATCAATATATTTTTAATTATGTTAAAATGTCATAAGCTTCGATACATCGTATATCGACAGGGCGCTTTTATGAAAACGATCGATACCTACGCAAGCTGCTCCCTTGTATCTTTGAGAAGAAAGTGTATTGGGTGATTCTAAACCGGTATAAATTTGGAAACAAAGTGCTTCGTTGAAGGTGGGGGCGAGTATTACTTTATTTTGTAGTGAGTTGTGAAAAATGCGAAAAGAAACTGTGTACAAGAAGCAATGGTATTTTGGTTAAAGTTCAAAGACAATATCTTGCTCCTGTGATTACAGTCATTTTGCTTGGCTGTAGAAGTCCGTGAAAGAGTATCAGCACTAACTTGTTACATTGAATAAGTGGACTGTAAGACATCAGTTTTGAGGTTGAGCAAACTTGACGCCAGAAGACAACCGTGTTGTGTAATACGTAATGGAGGAAGGCGACATAGAAACTAGTGTTGATGTAGAAAATCTTAATCTTAGTTTTGGAGAAGATATGGGTGACGACATCAAATTGGATGAAATGAGTGAATATGACACTCGGAGCGAGGTGAGCTCATCGAGTTCGGAGGACAGCGCTTCCAGTCACCAAAGCATAACTTCCGTCAGCTCAGATTCGACTGATCGTAGGAAGCGACGACCAAGACACAGACTCAACAGAAGTCGCTCAAGAGAAAGAAAAAGCCCTCCACCGGTGCTAAAGCGTTCGAAGTCGAGAGAGAAATCGAAGTCATATGACTACATAACGAAGCTCAATTATTTATTCAGAGATGCAAGATTTTTTCTTATTAAGAGCAATAATGCAGAAAATGTAACTCTGTCAAAAGCAAAAGGAGTTTGGTCAACACTTCCACAGAATGAGTCGAAGTTGAACCATGCTTACAGAGAATGCAGAAATGTTATTCTTATATTCTCGGTTAAAGAAAGCGGAAAATTCGCTGGCTTTGCACGACTGAGTGGAGAGTCCAGACGGGATGTATCTCCAATTTCTTGGGTACTACCCCCAGGACTTTCAGCAAGAGCCCTAGGAGGTGTTTTCAGAGTGGACTGGGTTTGCCGCAAAGAGTTGCCTTTCAGTGCAACAGTACATCTGTACAATCCATGGAATGAGGGAAAACCAGTAAAGATTGGTCGTGATGGACAAGAAATTGAACCAAAAGTGGCAGCAGAGTTATGTCGCCTTTTTCCTGTTGATGAAGGTATTGAAATGACGCCAATTTTGAGAAAATCAAAGGAAGCAGCAAAGATGATAAAGCCTCGTGTTACACAACACAGAACTGAAAGATACCAGCGCAGTGGTGGCAGCAACAGATTTTCACCAAGGGGAACATTTTCATGGCGAAGCCGTGGTGGTTCCTTTGGTCGAGGGCGCCGCAAGTACTTCATGAGTGTCAGAAGCAGGTTGGGAAGCAGTGGAGGAGTCTTCAAGCGATCGTCGTCATCTCGTCAAAGGGATAGACTGGGTAACTGGTTCCCAAGAGATGGAGATCGTGGATCATTTGGTGGTGGGAGTCCCGTGGCAGCAGCACAGGCCTATGTTGCAGATTATATGCGGCAGATGCAGCATCAACTGCCACCTATGCCATATGCTCCACCACCAGGTGTCTACATGTCATCTTCGAGCACCTCACCATATGATGCAGCGCCACCGCCTCGTTATTATGATGGGCCGCCACTTCCTGAATACTCATCAATGCCTTCACGGTCTTCAAGCCATTCAGATAAACGATCATATGATCGTTCTGTTGATGAGTTTCTATGGAGAACCTGCGAAAGAAGAGACCGTGATCGTGATCATCACCGATACCGTGAACGACGATGAGACTGAATGTATGTTTGCTTGTCATTCATCCACATTACATGCATATGGCCAAATCTCATTCAGGAATATCATGATATTTGTTGACTAAGAATATGGCTTTATCTTGATTTCTTAAGAATAGCCTGTTTGTCAAATGGTAGTAGCCTGATTAATTATCTGACTTTTTTATTTAAAATGGTCTGAGGTTTCAGTGTTGTTTTGTGATATGCACCAAATAATGGATGAAGTGGGAATAACTGCAGTAATCTTCTCGTAGAGATGCTTCATTGGTATTGGTATTTAGTTGTGTATAGTTAAAACAGATCAGACGCCAAACTTAAATCATTTTTCGATATTTTCACCCATCCAGTTAGTATGTGATTGAAGAAAGGCTATAATAGTTTCTGTGACTTGGTGTGTAACTACAGCATACTTATCATTCCTGAAAGGCTATTAAGTTTTGCTACTTTGGTTCAGGAGCCATTTGACATTAAGGAATAAATGTTCCTGCTAACCAAAGGTATTTGTTTCATCTCTCTCTTGCAAGTTGTACTTCGTACAGTATTTTGTGGAACAGACACATTTGTAGCCACATTGGTTTCTAGACATCACGGTAGTATAAAATCAGCACTCACCCAAAGTGTGAAGCCACACTTCAGTAAAATTAATATTGTCCTCAGCAAAAAATTGTTCATTGCTGCCTTATTTTTCTGATTTGTTGTTTGTTTCAAAGGAAGAGAGAGTGCACTAATTGTAGTAACATGCTGCTTCTATGCAGAAAATTTTATAGATGTTACATTAAGCATTTCAACAAGTTAATAATCCAAAATTGTTTTGACATTTGGTGCTTTTTGCAGTGCAATGTGGCTTCACATTGTACATGACGATTGGCTTATATTTCCTATAGTGGCCTGTTGTGTGCCAATGGATAGCTGTTAATTGTCAGGTGCTTTATCTACATATTTAGCTTGCTGTGTGTTTGCAAAACACAATACAGCTAAGAATAGCACTTGTAGATTTAATTTAAAAAAAACATTAATAGTGTTTGCCTTACTTGTATTCACAGTTACTCGTTTTGCTTATTAGTAATGAGCTAATATTAGAGGATGGGTGTATAATGATATTCCTGAATGTGAAAGTAAGGTTCGTTATCTATGAATTCCATTTTCACATTAATGAAGTAGTTCTTTATTCAGTCAGTGGCTCTTTGAATTGTGATGTGTTTAATATAGTGAACACAGTGAATGTATTTTAAGACCCTTTTTTTTTAAGTGTGTCAAGGAACTAAATAAATAATATATTTTGAAACGTGTGTTATGAACAGACCTTGATTCTCAGTACTGTGTATGTCACTGTTCCAAATTAAATCATTATTCCATGCGGTGAATGACATTCGTTGTATTTCCGCTCCTTCCATACCAGATAAACTTTTTTGTGTGGGATAGACAGTTTTTTATGTGTGATTCATCATTGCAAGAGAACTTGATTTCAGGTTTATGGTGTAATTAGTTGAAATCAGCTAGTGGTTGGTGGTTGTCTACAATATAAACTGCTTGTATTCACAAAGGTACTTTTGAATGGTATTACAGCTGTAAAAGGACCTCCGTTTGAAATGGATGTGACAGCTGAGTTTGTGCTTGCATATTTAGGAAGTATTAACTATGATTATGGACATTATTGTGTGTGTGTTTAGTATAATGAGTGAATTTGTCAACATTAGCAAAGGAAGACATTTATTCTTCTGGTTCTTCAAAAATGGTGGGTATTTGCTGTATGTCACTTCAGGCGTAAGTATTACATTATTTACTATTTGTTTTCTTGCTTTATGTTTGAATATTAACATAACATTTTTTTGTGGATAGAGTTGGTATGACCTTTGAAGAATATTAAATATGGGCAAATATTTATGATATAGAGTAGAGGGAAAGGCATTGAAATAAAAAAAAATTGGTAGTGTTATTTGACTGATGTTAGTATTGCTGCAAGAGTAATATACACTCAAAAAAGGGGGGGTGGGGGGGCAATGACGTACCATGAAGTAATTATCCAATTGGGATGGAAGACTGAAATCAATAAATGTGATATCCATGTACAGGCAAACAAATTATAACAATTTCAGGAGAAATGGATGATTTATTCAAGAGATAGAGTTTCACAAATTGAGCAAGTAGTAATGCATTGGCCTACCTTTGCCTCTATGAAAGCAGTTATTCAGCCTAACATTGATTGAGTTGTTGGATGCCCTCTTGAAGGATATCATGCTGAAATGTGTGCAATTGGTGCATTAGATCTTCAAAATCTGGAGTTGGTTGCAGGGCCCTGCCCATAATCCTCAATCCTCATACGTTCTCAGTTGGGGATAGATCTGGCGACCTTGCTGTTCAAGATAGCATTTGGCAAGCGTGAAGACAAGCAGTAGAAACTGACCTTATGCATTATCATGCTGTAATGTGAGCCCAGTGTTGCTTGCTTGCCATGAGGGGCAACAAAACAGGCATAAAATGTTGTTGATGTACCTCTGTGCAATAAGAATGCCATGGATGACAACCAAGTGGTCCTACTATTAAAGGAAATGGCATCCCAGACCGTTACTCCTGGTTGTCGAGCCATATGGCAGGCATCTCCAGACTTGTTTTTGGCTTGGATTTCATTGACTGGAGTAGAATTGTCTTCAGTGATGAGTCTCAATTTGAATTGAGTTCCAAGACAAACAGAGACGCGTCTGAAAATGCCCTGGGCAGTGGTAAGATACCAATGTAACTGTTGCCTGCCATACAGCCCGACACTCAGGAGTGATGGTCTGGGTTGCTATTTCACTTTGGAACATGACCCCTTGGGTTGTAATCCGTGGAACCCTTAAGAGCACAGTAGTACGACAATGATACTCTATGCTCCTATTTTTTGCCCTTCGTGGCAAGCCATCTTGGGCTCACATTTCACCAAGGTAATGTCCTCCCGCACATGGTGAGAGTTTCTACTGTTTGTTTTTGTGCTTACCAAACCTTACCTTGGACAACCAGGTCACCAGACCTCTCCCCAATTGAAAACGCTTGGAGTATTATAGACAGTGCCCTCCAATTAGCTCAGAATTTTTACAATCTAACACACCAATTGGGTAGAATGTGGTGCAATATCCCTGAGTGACATCAACAACTCAATTGTTGCCAACTACTTGCATAAGGAACAGAGGTGGACCAATGTATTACTGACTTGCTCAATTTGTGAAGCTCTTTCTCTTGAACAAATTGTCCAATTTTTCTGAAATTATAATCTGTTTGTCTCTACATATACATCACGTCTATAGATTTCTGTCCTATTTGAATAATGTCTTCCTGGTGTATATGATAGAAAGCTATATTTGCTAAAATGTCAGCTGTTGTGTAGGTAAAAGGTAGAACTAAGGGAAAGTGGTATAGCATTTGTTGCAAGTGTGAGCATATGCGAGTCTAACCACTCATGAACCCATCTGATTGGCTTTTCCTTTATAGCGGAGGTTTATTTGTTCTAATTCCCAAATGCCTGATTTTTTTTAATGCAATAATTAATCCCATTCCCCCCATGTGTGAAATAGTTTGTCCCTGCGGTCCTCGGACATTTCCACCAAATAGAATAAAAGGAAAAATCTTTGCACATCCCAATGTGGCAGTAATTTCCCACTGCACACCTAGATAATTTGAATTGCTCACATGTGTGTCCATAGATTTTGGAAAGTTGAGGAAAATAGATTGGTGAATGTTATGTGTGTTGTTTGGTGAACAAATATCTGAAGCTAAATTCTTTTGTGTCATGTAAGTAATAAACCATGGCAGAAGTTTCAACTGCCAGCAAAATGGGAGCGGGATTTAGGATGATTGATAATGGAGTGAATTCTCCATCAGTTATTGTAATTTTAGTTTTTATGTAATTTTTCTGCTAGTCAGATATTTGAATGAGGTCTTACGTTTCAATGTAAAATATAATTTAATGGCTGGGATGTCACACTTATTAAAATATTCTGGGTTATTATGGCACGGCCAGATGAGTTTCTTGTTGAAACCGTGTACAAGAAATTCATCCGACTGTGAGATAATGGTATGAAATATTTTAATAAGTGTAACTTCCAATGTACATAATTGCTTTAGGCATCACAGGTGATAAACTTTTATCATTTTTGTTTATTTTGCTTTTACATGTGCAAACAAGCCCAAACATTATGACCACCTGATTAAAGGCGTGTTGGCCCACCTTTGGAAGACAAGGTAGCAGCGATTCTGCACAGTACTGATTTAACAAGCCCTCAGTATGTTTCCTGAGGCCTGTGACACCAGTTGTCTATGTGCAATTTTCATAAGTTATGGGCCAGTAGTTTGTGTGTAAGGATCTGGCACCCAGTAGTGTTCCATTGGGTTCAGATCAGGCAAAGTTTGTGGCTAAGACATATCCTGAGGTCACTATCATACTCCTAAAACCAGTGTAGCTCAATACTGGGCTTGTGACATCAATAGTCACATTGCTAGAAGATGCTATTGCCTTTCAAGGAGACATTGTGTATGGATTTATGCAGGTGGCGGCATAATTGTTCATATAGTCCACAGCTGTTATGGTGCCTTCAGTTACTACCACAGACACCATGGAAGCCTGTGTGAATGTCCCCCATTGCATACTCCCCCACCCTCCCCCAGTGGCCTGGGTCCTTGGTAAACTGTATGTTTTAAGCAGCCATTCATCTGGATCATGGCGTATGCAGACATGACCATCGACCTGGTGTAATGAGAAATATCATTCATCTGATCAGGTGACATATTTCCCTTGGTCCACAGTTCTATCTCAGTGGTCATGTGCCCATTGCAATTGTAACTGGTATTGCCCTTGGATCAACATGGTTAACAAGTATGCACTGGAACCCCATGTTCAACAATGTGCCCAGAATAGCGTGCTCGATAACACCTGTGCTGCCACTAGCATTGTACAATATCATCAGATTATGCCATCTCTCCTCCTCCTGCTCCAGCACCCATGTTCCGCTTTGAGACATGGCCGTCAAACATCTTGTTACCTACATGTAGTTACACCATCCTTCATTTACTTTCAGTATTGTGAAAAGGATAGATTGCTGCTCACTGTATAGTGGAGAAGCTGAGTTGTAGATAGGTGCAACAAAAAGACTGCTGACTAAGAAAGCTTTCGGCCGGAAGGCCTTTTCTAAAATAGATAAAACACACACACACACACACACACGGCCACTGTCTCCGCCTGCCGAGGTCAGACTGTGAGCAACTGCACGTGGTGGAAGAAGCAATCTGGGTGGTGGGGATAAGGAGGAGGCTGGGAGGGGTTGGGTATAGTAAAGTGTTGCTTGTGGAAGCATACAGGGATGAAGTGGGAAGAGGCTAGGTGCAATCGGGAGGTGAGACAGAGGGGGAGGGGCTAAGATGAGAAGTAAAAAGACTGTGGGTGTGCTTGTGGAATGAAGGCTGTGCAGTGCTGGAGGGGGGACAGGAAAGGGTATAGATGGGTGAAGGACAATGACTAACGAAGGCTGAGGCCAGGAAGGTAACGGGAATGTAGGATATATTGCAGGGATATTCCTACCCGCGCAATTCAGAAGAGCTGGTGTAGGTTCAGTGGGTGGTAGAATATCACTGTGGGGTAGGTGAGAAAGTTAGTGGATAGGACATTTCTCATTTTAGGGCACGATGAGAGGTAGTCGAAACGCTGGCGGAGAATGTGATTCAGTTACTCCAGTCCTGGGTGGTACTGAGTATGAGGGGAATGCTCCTACTGCCCGCCCCACCCCACCTTTGTCTGAACTCCTAACTGCCTCTAGTTGCTCTACCCTCCTTCCACCTCACCCCTGTTCGCTCCCACATGCAGCACTTTATCTCCCCCACCCCCACCCCTACCCTTCTATCCCTGCCCTTCCCAGCCTCCTCGTTACCCCCATCACCCAGATAGCTTCTCACGCCATGCGCATTTGCTTGCAGTCTAGCCTTAGGAGCCACACACAGTGGTCATATCTGTATGAGCTACCTGTGTGTGTGTGTGTGTGTGTGTGTGTGTGTGTGTGTGTGTGTGTGTGTGTGTGTGTGTGTGTGTGTGTGTGTCTGTGTCTTATTGTTTAGATCTACCAAGAATAGTTCACTGTTTTCTATAAGTAATGACTTTTTTGTTTTACCAAAGAATTTTTAACTGTCTGTAATACACAATCTGTTTCTGTTCAAGACCATCTGGTTGTGAACTCGGAAGTGACTTAAGAATTACCAGTACCTAATGTGTTAGCTTGATGAAATGTTGTTCCTTCCTACAGCTGAAAGTCAGCTGAAAGTAGTTGCTCTTACATCTCCTGTTGTTACATAATGCTAAGGTTTGACATATATAGGTTTATACTTTTAAGTTATTTTACATGCATTACCTCGTATTTTCAATACTGTGGACCATTGTAGGGCTTTTCTTCGTTGTGTGCTCTGCAATTTTCTTCACAAAACTTTTCACACTGGTGTAGAGTCTGCCATGGTCTTGTAAACTGTGAGTCTCCCATATTTATCAATTCTAAACAGCTTTAATTGACAGTGTGTCCTTTATTGCTTCTCATTGTATGCGGAAAAAGTCAGCAGTCACTGATACATGTTTGTTTACACATGTTCATTTTTCACCTTATCACAGTATTAGGTTCAGAGCTTGGAGAATCACTGTGGCTTTGTGATTCAAGTTTCCATGTTAAAGTTGAACCATTGCACTTGCTATGACTTCTCTCTGTTATCTCTTAAATAGGGAAGCAGAGTAACCCACTGTATTACAAAGTAATGCATGCATAAACATGGGAAGTTCAGTTGGTTAACATAGTAAAACTGCTTCAGATTGTCAGTGATGTGGCTCTTGAGCTCTCAGTGTAACAAGATGATAATCACTCCAGACTATGTTTTTCCCTGATGGAGAAATGTACAAATATTTGGGAGAAAGAGCTAAGGAGTATTGCTGAACAAATTTTATATTTGACACTATTAGAGTAGCTGGCCAATATTTGTCTTCAGTAGACAAAATTTCAATGCTGGCAGTAGATATCTATAAAAGTACAAAAAGCTATCCCACTTTTAGAAAAAATTATTTACTCCCCTAGGCATGGAAGCGGGATAGTTTGGGCAAGTTAGATAGGAGGGACATTCACTCATACCCCACAAGGTAATTACTGGTCAGCCATTGTATTTCCCTGTAGATTAATTGTTTTCTCAAACAGATTTTCATTTTGAAACAAATATGTTTAAGTTAGATGATGCTAGTTTCTGTCCTACAGTGGGAAAGAAAAATGAACACGGAACCACCATACAAGAAAAGGCAAGCAATGCAGGCGTCACAATATTATTGCTTAATAAAGCTGTGATGAAGGTTTCACATAATTGTGTCAAATGCAGGGAATTAAAACGTCGAGGCTTTCATGCAAAAATCTTTGAGAACAAAGGTTTAAAGATGATGTGGTGCATTAACTTAAGAAGCGTTTGTTTGCCTGATGCCTACTGGCTGTCTCCCCTCCCTCGCGCACCCCCAGCTGCTTTTTACTTTTTAAGTTTATAGTGGAAAGAAATGTTAGGTTTATGGTCTTGTCATTTTAGGATAATTTTACAATTGTGTAAGTCCTGGTTCAGTACTCAGTGTATGTATTTTGTATTATCATTTCTTTCACCACAGACAGTGATTTGGAATGTGAAAAATGCCAAGTTGCATCATAGTTTGGAGTTCATTTTAAACTGTAGCTCATCCTATAAATGATGATAAGTCTGGTCAGAGGAATGCAAGGACCTACCGCCTATAATATTAATGTGCCATAGAACTGTGGTGTTCAAGCCAACATTCAGGCTGAGGACAGCTTGACTGTATTTCATGAAAGGTGTCTGAGTTGAGTTGTGGGTATCTGGAAGAGTAAAGTTAATATCCTTTTGAAAACACTAGTTGTTGGAGAAAATTTTCTGTGTGTAAACTGCAACCTTACCTTAAATTCTATCTTTTCTTGCATCTCTCGCTCCATCCCGCCCCTCCTCTCCCCCCCCCCCCCCTCCCCCTTCTATATGTGTTCTGTGTCATACCAACAAAGAAAGCTCCTAGATGGAATAATACGTAAAATGAAGGAAAGGAAACCAATCACCTATAGCTGTCTGAAGTGTGCCATATAGAAACGCACAACAGAAAACTATAAATACTAGCTCCCGAGCACTTGCTCTTTCTGTAGTAGAAATACCCACATTCACATACACATCACCACACAAACACATGTACCTGTGGCCACTGTAAGACTGACTGTTTATTATAGGTACCAGTTGTCTGGGCAGATGGAGGCAGGGAGGGCATAGGGAAGGATCCACAAGGTGATGAGGGGCAGTAGGATAGTGTGAGTTAGTCTTTCCACAGATGACTCAGCAGCTGCACAAGTCCAGAGGGTAGAGCGTATAAGATGTCAGGGGAGGAAAGGAGAGGAAGGCAGAGATGGGGGGGAAGGGGGCTGAGGTAGGGAGAGAAGAGAGAAAGGGAGAGGGGTGGAACTGTGGAAGGAGGGGGGAAAAGAGAGAGGATACTCAATTGGAGAGGGGGCCAGGAGGAGGAGGAAGAGTGGTGGGAGAATGCAGTACATGATCTGGACAGGGAAGGAGTGGTTTGGACGAGAGAGAGGAGGGAAAAGGTAAGGTGAAGCGGAGGGAAGGTCAGCTGACACCTCTGCATACAAACCTTACAATCAGGATTCCATCTCAGAAGTCCAACAGGACCTCCATTAGCTCCTCCTGGCCTTAGGTCCATCCCAAAATGTGATTCTTCACACCAGCAACCTCCTGTATACTCCTATCTTTACATACACCACAAACCCAACTCCACAGGTCTTCCTACTGGTTGTTCCATCGTGGTTGGTTACAATGCTCCCACAGAACGAACCTCTGCCTTTGCTGACCAACTTCTCAGAACTCTTGTCCATAACATCCCGTCCTACAGTCAAAACGCTCCTCATTTCCTTCCCCATCTTTCCACAGCACCTGTCCCATTACCACCAAAATTTCTGTTGGTCATTGTAGATGCAACTTTCCAATACTTATATACAATCCTTCTGCACACCTATGGCCTTTCAGCCATGGAATACTACTTTTTCCATGTCCTCTTTTCCCAATACTCCTATCCAACCATAACCTGACCCACGATTATTTCGCTTTCAAAGGCCAAATCTATAAACGAATCCATGGTACTGCCATGGGTACTCACATGGCACCATCTTGTGTAAACTTATTTGTGGAGGAATCCTTCCTATCTTGTCAACACCAAAAATTCCATATCTGATTCATTGATGACATTTGCATGATCTTTCCTCCATAACCTCAAGAGCTATTCCCAAATCCTTTTCGCCTGGTGCATTTCACCTCATCGAGCCACCTTCCTAGATGTTGATTTCTACTTTTTAAATGGCTCCATAAATATTTCTGTTCATATCAGCCACAATAACTATCGAAAGTACCTCCACTCTGAAAACATCTTCCTTCTAGTCCCGTCACCATGGAAAGCACGAGTTGTCAATCAGATAACCTTACTAAAGCCTTTATTGACTGATGGTATCCTATCCAGCTCAACCTAAACAGATCTCCCATACCATCTCCTCCTCCTTGACACCAATAAACCTGTTAACCGCCTAGTAGCCAGCACCCCTCTGATCACCCAGTATCACGTCTTTCATCAGGGCTTCGACTGCCTCTCATGCCCTGATATGAGCGATATCACACCCACATCACCCAAAGTCGTGTTCCAGCCACCACCCGATGTACAGAAAATCCCTATTCCAATCCTCAATCCTGCTCCCAAACCATCTCCTCCCCCCCCCCCCCCCCCCCCCCCCCCCCCCCCATCGCCCCTCTCCCAGTTATTCCCTTGTTCCCTTGCAGTACCGAGGTCGAGGTGTGAGACCTGCCCCGGTACACCCACCTACCACAGCCCTGTCTTAGGCATCCCCCCCCCCCCCCCCCCCCCTGAAAAATGCATGGCCACATGTGAAAGCAGCCATGTTATATATTGGCTATGCTGCAATTACTGTACAGGCTTCTGTGTGGGTATAACAAGTAAGCAACTGTCTACTCGCATGAAAGGCTGTGGCGAACTGCATGAAAGGCTACTGCCACAAACTGTGGTGAACTGCGAACTTGACCATCCAGTTGCCAGACGTGCTGTGCACAACAACAGAAACGACTTCAACAGCTGCTTTGCTATGTGAGCCATTTGGATACTCCATTCCAGCATTAGTTTCTCTGAACTATGCCAGTGGGAATTCTTTCTTCAGCATATCATGCTCTCTTGCAGTCGTCCTGGTGTAAACCTCCGGTAACTTGTTTCCCACTCCCTATGCTCCTTCCCTGTCCATATCATGTACTGCCTTCTCCCAGTGCTCTTCCCCTTCCCTCCCTCTGCTCCCAGTGTGAGTGTCCCCCTCTGCTCTCTCTTCCTCTTTACTTTTCCATTCTTCTCCCTTCCTCTTTTTCCTCCTCTCCCTTCTACTTGAGAAAGAGCAAGAGTAGTATAAATAGTTCTCTGTTGCATGTTTCTATGTGCCACACAGCAGTCAGCTAGAGATGAATGGTTGCCTTTTCTTTATTTTACGTGTTATATCCCAAGGCATTCTCAGGACCAAGTTCAGTTAGTTTTCATCACAAGTTCCAGTTTTCCTTTAGATGGCTCGTGTATTCCCCATTATTAATTTTGTTGAACTCTGGGAAGATCTGATGGGGATCACTTTTGCATATGATAATGTTGTCGGTTGAATTTATCTGTTTAAGGAGCTCAGTGAAATTTTTTAAATCAGAAACTGTCTGGAGTTCCGTTTAGCTAAAGTTAATAAATTCAAGGTTTTTGCACCAACATTCTTTGTCACAAAGGAGAGTTTTTTGCAGACTGTTAATGTGTGCAGTTGACAGTTTGAGCATAATGACAGCTTAGAAATGTTATATATTACAAGAACTGTATGGGTATGTAAGAATTTTAAACATTTGGTGGTATTTAGAATTCAAATTTAGCAAATGTAGCTTCACTAGAATGCCAGTAGTTGGTCCATGGAGTCCAGATCGTAGTCTACAAACCATGAACAAAGCATTTTTGTAGAGGCATGTCCAAGTGATTCTTTCAGCAGCCTATTTTCTTCTGTATCTAAATCTGTGTTAATAATACCAGAGAAGGAAAGTTGCAACTCAGCATCTCCCCTATATGGTGAGTAGCAACTTTCCTTCTCTGGTATTGTTACATTACATCCTGGATTTTCCATTGTTTGATAAATCTGTGTTAGGTTTCATATGGGCCTCAACGTTTTATAATGAGTTTCCTTTTACTGATGTGGTGTTAGACTTTAAGCTTCCTGTTGTAACATTTTAGTCTCTATGCTTTTTCATGATGTACAGATAATATCCCCTCTGTATGTTTAAATTTCAGTTTTTCCTCAGCTTTCATGGTTTTTTTCCATCAAACATCATTTGTCCTTTTATTTTGATTTTTATTATGATACCTGTATGTGCTCTGTGTATTCAGTTAACTTCTATATTTCAGTATACAGTTAACATTTATATTTCAGTATAGGATTCCATGACCAGTCAGATATGATGATATTGTTCTATGTGTATTACTGCATCACCGCATGAAGTGAAAACCATCATTCCCGCAGTTATTGGAGACAACTTAGTTTTTTGTGTGTCATTATCTGTCACTCGATAGTATGTCCTATTGAACATTCAGTGGTGGTGTTGCCCCTTTGTTTGAGATAAATGATAGATACTGCCATGGGTTTGTTGAATTTGGATCTTGTGTACTTGCAGACAGTGTTAAACTGTCATTTTCAACACAGGAAACCATCTTAGCTCTCTTAAGTGCACTTATTTGTACAGGGTAGCCAAAATAAAATAGCCTCAAAAAGTGTTGTTGTTGTTGTGGTCTTCAGTCCTGAGACTGGTTTGATACAGCTCTCCATGCTACTCTATCCTGTGCAAGCTTCTTCGTCTCCCAGTACTTACTGCAACCTACATCCTTCTGAATCTGCTTAGTGTATGCATCTCTTGGTCTCGCTCTACGATTTTTACCCTCCAATGCTAAATTTGTAATCCCTTGATGCCTCAGAACATGTCCTACCAACCGGTCCCTTCTTCTTGTCAAGTTGTGCCACAAACTCCTCTTCTCCCCAATTCTATTCAATTTCTCCTCATTAGTTACGTGGTCTACTCATCTAATCTTCAGCATTCTTCTGTAGCACAACAATTCGAAAGCTTATATTCTTTTCTTGTCCAAACTATTTATCGTCCATGTTTCACTTCCATACATGGCTACACTCCATACAAATACTTTCAGAAATGACTTCCTGACACTTAAATCTATACTCGATGTTAACAAATTTCTCTTCTTCAGAAACACTTATCTTGCCAGTGCCAGTCTACATTTTATATCCTCTCTACTTCAACCATCATCAGTTATTTTGCTCCCCAAATAGCAAAACTCCTTTACTACTTCAAGTGTCTCATTTCCTAATCTAATACCCGCAGTATCACCCGATTTAATTTGACTACATTCCATTACCCTCGTTTTGCTTTTGTTGGTGTTCATCTTATATCCTTCTTTCAAGAGACTGTCCATTCCGTTCAACTGCTCTTCCAGGTCCTTTGCTGTCTCTGACAGAATTACAATGTCATCGGCGAACCTCAAAGTTTTTATTTCTTCTCCATGGATTTTAATACCTACTCCGAATTTTTCTTTTGTTTCCTTTACTGCTTGCTCAATATACAGATTGAATAAGATCCGGGAGAGGCTACAACCCTGTCTCACTCCCTTCCCAACCGCTGCTTCCCTTTCATGCCCCTCGACTCTTATAACTGCCATCTGGTTTCTGTACAAATTGTAAATAGCCTTTCGCTCCCTGTATTTTACCCCTGCCACCTTCAGAATTTGAAAGAGCGTATTCCAGTCAACATTGTCAAAAGCTTTCTCTAAGTCTACAATTGCTAGAAACGTAGGTTTGCCTTTCCTTAATCTTTCTTCTAAGATAAGTCGTAGGGCCAGTATTGCCTCACGTGTTCCAGTATTTCTACAGAATCCAAATTGATCTTCCCCAAGGTTGGCTTCTACTAGTTTTTCCATTTGTCTGTAAAGAATTCGCTTTAGTATTTTGCAGCTGTGACTTATTAAGCTGATAGTTCGGTAATTTTCACATCTGTCAACACCTGCTTTCTTTGGGATTGGAATTATTATATTCTTCTTGAAGTCTGAGGGTATTTCGCCTGTCTCGTACATCTTGCTCGCCAGATGGTAGAGTTTTGTCAGGACTGGTTCTCCCAAGGCTGTCAGTAGTTCTAATGGAATGTTGTCTACTCCCGGGGCCTTGTTTTGACTCAGGTCTTTCAGTGCTCTGTCAAACTCTTCACGCGGTACTGTATCTCCCATTTCATCTTCATCTACATTCTCTTCCATTTCCAGAATATTGTCCTCAAGTACGTTGCCCTTGTATAGACCCTCTATATACTCCTTCCACCTTTCTGCTTTCCCTTCTTAGCTTAGAACTGGGTTTCCATCTGAGCTCTTGATATTCATACAAGTGGTTCTCTTTTCTCCAAAGGTCTCTTTAATTTTCCTATAGGCAGTATCTATCTTATCCTAGTGAGATAAGCCTCTACATCCTTAAATTTGTCCTCTAGCCATGCCTGCTTAGCCATTTTGCACTTCCTGTCGATCTCATTTTTGAGACGTTTGTATTCCTTTTTGCCTGCTTCATTTACTGCATTTTTATACTTTCTCCATTCATCAATTAAATTCAATATTTCTTCTGTTACCCAAGGATTTCTACTAGCCCTCGTCTTTTTACCTACTTGATCCTCTGCTGCCTTCACTACTTCATCCCTCAGAGCTACCCATTCTTCTTCTACTGTAGTCCCCCTCCCCCCCCCCCCCCCCCCATTCCTGTCAATTGTTCCCTTATGTTCTTCCTGAAACTCTGTACAACCTCTGGTTTAATCAGTTTGTCCAGGTCCCATCTCCTTAAATTCCCACCTTTTTGCAGTTTCTTCAGTTTTAATCTACAGCTCATAACCAATAGATTGTGGTCAGAGTCCACATCTGCCCCTGGAAATGTCTTACAATTTAATACCTGGTTCCTAAATCTCTGTCTTACCATTATATAATCTATCTGATACCTTCTAGTATTTCCAGGATTCTTCCATGTGTACAACCTTCTTTTATGATTCTTGAATCAAGTGTTATCTATAATTAAGTTATGCTCTGTGCAAAATTCTACCAGACGACTTCCTCTTTCATTTCTCTCCTCCAATCCATATTCACCCACTATGTTTCCTTCTCTCCCTTTTCCTACTACCGAATTCCAGTCACCCATGACTATTAAATTTTCGTCACCCTTCACTGTCTGAATAATTTCTTTTATTTCATCACACATTTCTTCAATTTCTTCGTCATCTGCAGAGCTAGTTGGCATATAAACTTGTACTTTTGTAGTAGGCGTGGGCTTCGTGTCTATCTTGGCCACAATAATGTGTTCACTATGCTGTTTGTAGTAGCTTATCCGCACTCCTATTTTTTTATTTTTTCATTATTATTAAACCTACTCCTGCATTACCCCTATTTGATTTTGTATTTATAACCCTGTATTCACCTGACCGAAAGTCTTGTTCCTCCTGCCACCGAACTTCACTAATTCCCACTATATCTAACTTTAACCTACCCATTTCCCTTTTTAAGTTTTCTAACCTACCTGCCCAATTAAGGGATCTGACATTCCACGCTCCGATCCGTAGAATGCCAGTTTTCTTTCTCCTGATAACGCCATCCTCCTGAGTAGTCCCCGCCCGGAGATCCGAATGGGGGACTACCTGTATTTTACCTCCGGAAAATTTTACCCAAGAGGACGCCATCGTCATTTAACCATGCAGTAAAGCTGCATGCCCTCGGGAAAAATTACAGCTGTAGTTTCCCCTTGCTTTCAGCCGTTCACAGTACCAGCACAGCAAGGCCATTTTGGTTAGTGTTTCAAGGCCAGATCAGTCAATCATCCAGACTGTAGCCCCTGCAACTACTGAAAAGGCTGCTGCCCCTCCTCAGGAACCACACGTTTGTCTGGCCTCTCAACAGATACCCCTCCGTTGTGGTTGCACCTATGGTCCGGCCATCTGCATCGCTGAGGCACGCAAGCCACCCCACCAACGGCAAGGTCCATGGTTCATGGGGGGCAAAAAGTGCTTTTGGAATTTTCTGACTGTGTAACCTGAACAGTAAGAAGGTCATGAGATTTCTTTTGCCATAATAGTTTGAGCTTTATTTGGTGTGTGGTGATATAGAGAGAATTTAAAAGCTGATGGCAAATAGTGCATATTACTTACACTAATCACATTTGTTGTTTTCTCACTACAGGTTTGAGAGAATTATACATCTGTCATCACATGAATTTATCTCAAATAATAAGGCATAGGCCAGTTTGTATTCACAGCTTTTTGTGTGCAATACATTTGCATTACCCTTCATCTATGAAACCATGTTCTAAAATAATATTTTTTATCTTCTTCTACCAGACAGTGGTGCAGTTTGCCCACAAAAAGTTGAATATGGATATCATCTCTATTTTATTAACTGAAATAAAGCCACATGACGATGGAGGTATAATCATGTAGTGGTAAAAAATAAACATGACTAGTTAAGTAATATGCGCTTCACATTGACACTTACAATGGCCATAGTTAAGCCTTACCTCAAATGTTAATATTTACGGTGAATAGTGGATATTGCTATTTAATAAGTCTTCTGAGAAATAACGGTTTATTACAGATAGCTGAAGTGCTATCACTTATTTGTCAATGGAATGTAATAGTATTATGAAAAGGATAGTTGCCACTCACTATATAGTGGAGATACTGTGTCGCATTTATTGATGGCCACAACAAAGACTGTAAGAAAGTGAGCTTTTGGCCAACAAGGCCTTCTTCGGAAATAGACCCCCCCCCCCCCCCCCCCCCCCACACACACACACACACACACACACACACACACACACACACACACACACACACACACGTGTCTTTGCCGAAGCTCACTTTTTGACAGTCTTTTTGTTATGCCTATCTGCAACTCAGCATCTCCCCTATATGGTGAGTAGCAACCACACTTTTCATAATATTGTCACTTGTGTATGATAATGTGTGTTGTTTTTTTTTTTGTTTTTTTTGTTTTTTTTTTTTTTTGTTTTTTATATATATATATATAAGTTCTGGGCCAGATCATCATTATTTTCCCTCTTCTCAATGAGGAACTTGAAACTTTCACTACAGGGCAGTAGCGTGTAGAGGAACTATAGCTCAGATTTAAGAGAATAGTTGACCACGCACTGGATAGATACGTACCTGGTAGAACAGTTCATATTGGGAAGGGCCCTCCATGTTGTACAATCACCGGAAAGAAATGGAGACTACTGTGTAAAACCAAGCTTGGGACTGTAGACAGAGAGATGTTAAGTGAAACGTGTTTGGCTGTCAAGAGAGCAGCGGATAAAGGCTTCAGTTACTGTCATAGCTCTTTCACAAATCCAATGAAATTTTGGTCATATGTAAAAGCTGTTAGTGGCATCAAAGTTAGTGTTCAGTCTATAGTGAATGAGAGAGGAACTGAGACAGAGGGTAGACAAAATACTTAACTCTGTTTTAAAATGTTCCCAGGAGAATTGCCCCAATTTAATCCTCATACCACTGAAAAGATGAGCGAAATAAGTATTAGTATCAGTGGTGTTGAGAAACAGCTGAAATCGTTAACAAAGCTTCAGGATCTGAAGGAGTCCCTATCAGATTCTATACTGAATTTGCGGCTGGGTTAGCCCCTCTTCTATCTATAATCTATCGTAGATCCCTCGAACAAAAAACTGTATACAGTAGTTGCAAGAAAGTCCAGGCCACACCCATCTACAAGAAGGATAGTAGAAGTTGTCCACAAAACTAATATCCTTGACATTGACTTATTGGAGAATTTTAGAACAAACTCTGACCTCAAATATAATAAGATACCTTGAACAGAATGACCTCCGCCATGCCACCCAGCATGGACATGGAGAACATCCATCATGTGAAACCCAGCATCCACATTTCTTACATGACACACTGAAAGCTTTGGATCAAGGCACTCAAGCAGATGCAGTGTTCTTAATTTCCGAAAAGCATTTGACTCGGTACCACACCTATGCTTATTGTCAAAAGTTCAATCAAACGATGTATTGAGTGACATTTGTGGCTGGATTGAGGACTTTTTAGTATGGAGGACACAGCATGTTATCTTGGATGGTGAGTCATCGTCAGATGTAGAAGTAACTTCAGGTGTGCCCGAGGAAACTATTCCTGTTGTATATTAATGACCTTTTGGACAATATTGATAGTAAAACTGGGCTTTTTGCAGGTGATGCAGTAATCTCTCATGAAGTAATATCTGAGCAAAACTGCATAAATATCCAGTCAGATCTTGATAAGATTTCAAAGTGATGCAAAGATTGGCAACTTGCTTTAAATGTTCAGAAATGTAAAATTGTGTACTTCACAAAACAAAAAAAAAACCATAGTATCCTGTGACTATGATATCAAGAAAGCACAATTGGAATCTACCGTCTCGTACAATTTCATGGGTGTAACACTTTGTAATTATATGAAATGGAATTATCACATAGGCTCAGTCGCGGGTAATGCAAGGTGTAGACTTTGGTTTATATATAGAATACTGAGGAAGTGGAATGAGTCTACAAAGGAGATTGCTTACAAATTACTTGTGTGGCCCGTTCTAAAATATTGTCAAAGTGTGTGGGATCCGTACCAGAAAGGACTAACAGCAAATATTGTATGTGCAAATATTGTATGTATGCAGAGAAGGGCAGCATGAATGGTCACAGGTTTGCTTGACCTGTGGGAGAGTGTTACCAAGATGCTAAAGAAACTGAACAGGCAGATTCTTGAAGATAGGCATTAACTAACACGAAATAGACTACCAACAAAGTTTCAAGAACCGGCTTTAAATGACGACTCAAGGAATATATTACAAGCCCCCTACTATCACTCATATAGGGATCAAGAGGATATGAAATGAAATGATTGTGTGACATTGTTGGCCGGAGGTCACATCTGGGGAAGCTCGTCTGCCGGTTGCAAGTCTTTTTCAGTCGATGTTATTCAGTCAGTTACTGGGCGACTTGCGCATCAGTGATGATGATGAAAGAATGATGAGGACAACACAACACCCAGTCCACAAGTAGAGAGAATCTCCAGCCCAGCCAGGAATCAAACCCAGGCCCACTGCATAGTAGGCAAACATGTTACCAGTCAGCTAAGCGGGCAACCGGAAGATTAGAATACTCATAGCATGCACAGAGGCATGCCACCTTTACTAACAGCTGTGCTATTTTGAAAATAAGTGGAAAAGTGTTTTAAAACAAAACCTTCTGTTTGTTTATATGACTGCAAATGTCCCCATTGTTAAGATAGAAGTATAAAAAGTTTAATATGCCATTAAGACCTGAAGGTTGGTTTGGCTGTTCTTAAGTAGACTGTGCTGCTGAAGGCAGTGGGGCACATTCGCTTGCATTCCTTAGATCTTAGAACTGAGTTACCCAGCCAGTTGCAGTATGGTGAGAGGGAGGGGGCCCTTCAGAGTGGTATGGAGTTTGAGCCATAGTGCAACTTCTCATTTCTCACATTAACAGATCATTTCCAAAACTGAAGGAAGCAATACGTGACAGAAAAAATCTTGGGACCAGCTTGAGATTGAACTGCGGACCTTTGTATTGGTCATCTGGCTCTGGCCCACTGAGCTGCAAGTATACCTAATGTGTATTGAGAGTGTTTCCCTAGTCATTTGTAATAACTGTATATTATGTGAACTGAAATTCAGTAATTATAAAATTAGCATAGGAGCAGGAGTCAGTGAAGTTTCTATTCATGCCATGGCAATTCCTTTAACAGAACTTGATTTTTACTCTGTTTAATCTTGCCCAGAAACTTCTCTTCAGCCCAAACTTACACAGAAGACATGTTGATTTTCATTGATGCACCATTCTGTAACCAGTGCTCTTCTTTGATTGTATTAACTCATTAGTTTCCTACATTATTCTATAATAACAGAAACTGCAGAAAAGAAGCAACAAACAGAAGTGAGAAAAGACAACCTTTCACCTGTAGCTAAATGAAATAGACTGTTTGTTGGCCAGATGGTGATTTCCAATTATTGAATTCGTGTAATTTAATGTTCCTATTATAATTAACACAATTTCATTTAGATGAACCTCTATTTTTCCTGTACGTGCACTGTGTTATTTCATTTCTGCAGTGTGTTTGGTGACTGGGTACAGTTAATTTATATCAGGAGAGCATAAAGTTGATATTAATCTATACCAGTTTCTTTATTTTATAGTTTCAGTGTAGGGCTTTCAGCCAGCACTTGATATATCAAGAAGTTGATAACTTTGTGTCAAAAGTATTTAATATCCACATTGTGTTTTACTTGTTGGAAAAAGAGTACATTAGGTTTACCTGAATTTGACAGTTTAAATGGCATGTACAGCATGTAGTCAAAGTTCCACTTTTTTTTTCTTATAGTTTTTGATATTTCTTCATAATTTATTTATTGAACTCTTTAATGCAGTGCATTATTAAGATACAGAAATGCATACAATTGTGTACTTGTTTAGAAAACATGCATTTATGGGGCCTGTAAATAATGTTATGCGACCAATTTTTAAAAAATATGCATTGTAAGTTGCAAATTCAGTCAATTGCCTACCAAATAGTCCTCTTCAGGACCTGTCATTATTCCCTGTAATAGTCAGATCATGGCAGCTAGCCCGTACTTGACACTTGGAAACTAAAGTCTACCACAGCTTGTCAATTGTGTGTTCTCTAACAGACTTTTTTGGGGTCCACCACAAATCTAGCCTGCAGTTGTGTTCCAGCTCACTAAAGTGACTCGCTAAAAACAACAGTGCATACTTCTTTTACTACATGTGAATTGCTGGAAGTCAAAGCATTTTAGTCAAATAGTATTCTATGTCAGGTTGTTACCAACCTTCACTGTCAAACAGCGCTATTGTAGTAACACTGGAGTAATCATTGTTGAAGGTGTGTTGCAGTTCATAGCCCTCTGCCTGAGCTATGTTTTGCTAAACCAAGTGCTGAAGCAGTTGTTGCTTCATTACTACAGTTTCGGTGGTACAGAAAGCTCACTGTCCCCATTGAGACCAGATGCCAAGTGCAAAATAAAAAAACGAGGTTACAGTGACTGCATTTCATGGGGAAGGCAGGGCTTGCTCCCTTCACATAGCTTCTGTTGCTGTGGCAAAGCATCTGGGAAGGATTCCACTCCTTCACTCCCTTCAATTTTGACCAAAACTGACCCAGAAGTAGTATGATGAAAGACTGAGAATGTCAGTAATGCTGAACTTTAGCAGCAGGCAGTGACATGACCACTGTGTTGCCAGATGGAACACTGTGCTAACAGTCCCATTACTTTATTTACAGGCCTTCTAATTTCAATTGCGTCCACCTTTATACCTTATACTTCACTCCAGAAAGCAGTATACATTTATCGTAAGTGTAACACTAAGTTATGTACCAGGTGATCCAGAAATAACAATAATTGAGATCATCAGTAATTTGAAATTTATTGACAGTAGCTCAAACTGACTTTGATGTAAATGTGCAGGGAAACAGTATATTTTTGACAGTAAAAAAAGTTGTTGCCAAGATAGTTAAATTTTTCACCAGCAGTTAGTAGTTTGAGCCAGTAACTTGCATTGTAGCATAAAGGAGTTCACAATTTTGCATTTAAATTTCCAGTAGATGATAAATGCACCTTATTTGGCATAGAATATATAACTACAAATCTGCATAATTTTTGGCATGAAACATATTTTAAAATGATGAGGCAATAATGTTGAGACTAGTACAGCACCGTGAAAATATTTCTACAATACGTTTTCTATCTCTCTTTTTTTTCTGTACATTTCTGTGAACACCATATCACATTATAGGCAGTAATACTTATTTACTTTTCTGTTCTGCATCCTTTGGTACAGCCAATGATGACAAAAGCTGTAAATATACAGTGTAGTTTTAACTACAGGGTGTTTGCAGTCTATGCTGCTTCTGGTTGGCAAATTAATAATAAGACAAGGAAGTATTACATTCTGTTCCTCTCAAAACAGTAGACAGAAATGTGAATTTCTGTCCTGTCACTTCTCATTTGACGTGATCATTGTCCCATAGTGCGAAATAAATTTTTCCTTTGTGTGTCCTCCATTTCTTGTGTCAGTTAAACTGTTTGACATAACATATCTTTAAAATGTGCCTTTAAGTTGGAGTAGTGATTACGAGACTGTGGTATGGAGAGGGGGACAGCAAAACTGTAACTTTTTGCTCTTTAGAAAGTAATTTAAGCTCTCCTGCCTTTTTGTCTCTAATCAGTGTTATGTTTTGTAATAGCATTTAAATGGGAATAATCTTGGTGATGTATTTTTTCAAATGTGTTGGGATTAATGTTTGGATTGATCTTTGTATCTGTTTGTAAATTGTTACTCATTTTCCCTTGCTTTTAACTTAAAAACACACACACACACACACACACACACACACACACACACACACACACGCGCGCGCGCGCAGTGTGATTCAAAAGTCATGTCCCGCAGGACAGATTTGGTGTAGCTGAGACAGTGAAAACTGCAGGGAGCAGAATGACCCACCACCAAAACCACCATCACCAGCACTGCTGAAATGATTAGTATTATGCAGTACGTAGTACTACATGGCCAGTTGTAGTCCAGCAGAAGGGTATTAAAGGGTCGCCAATTACCACAGCTGTGTAGTGCAGTGCTGCTCTGCAGTGTAGTGACTGATACAGAAGAGAATATCACCAGAACCTGTACAGAAATACCAACAGTAACATTTTGGACAATGTCCAGCACTGTCCATCATGCATTCAGATGTGTTGTCTACAGGATGTCATTCAGTTTTAACACCTTGTGCATTGTGGGTATGTGCAGACAACTGACAAAGGATGGTGGTTGCATTGTACTGTCAAGTTTCAGGTCATCATTGACCAACAACTTTAACATTTTGTTTGTACAAATAAAGCACATCTTTAGCATGCTTTCATTCTGTATTTTCACTATCTCCTCTAATTATGACTTTGTCTTATGGGCCAAGACTATTTAATCACCAGTGTAGACGTTGTACCGTGTGTGTGTGTGTGTGTGTGTGTGTGTGTGTGTGTGTGTGTGTGTGTGTGTGTGTGTGTGTGTGTGTACACCTCGATTGCTGTAGCTGAATTAGTCACCTACTTAACATTCTCTGTGGAGCATGCAAACACTGTGACACTATCCTCTAGTGCAGTGCTCTATACTCCATCCAGCAGGAGGTGAAGGGGTTTGTGTAATCCGAGCAAGACCGCTATATAAGTAACTAAGCTGTTATAATTGTCTCAAATCTATCAAATGCTCAGTTTCATATTTATACAGTGATTACCTTTCCTCGCTCCATGTTGTATAACTTTACATTACCAATGAAACACTGAAGTTAGCTCTTAACACTAGTGTTACATGAAAAGTAGTCACCAATTTGTAGTTTTATTTTTTTAATGAATACAAGACAAAACCACGATATTTATTTACAAATATTTGACCGCCTTGTTGACAGGCTCTTAAATCCTATCGCAACAAGAAAACAAAACACATTTCCAGTAACGTCTGTTTCTAACACCTTTTGATTATTCCCATCTAAAAGTAACTACAAAAAACAAATTATTTAAGTGTAGAAAACTCTCTAAGTAATTGTTTATTGTGCCCATGCTGCCTACGTTGTCTGTGGCTAAGTGGACTGTGACCATTAAATAATTATTTTTCTGCTGCCGGTCACATTTATTTGCTTGAAGTATGTTGCCCTGGTTTAAATTAGATAGAAAATAAATGTGATTGGCAGCAGAGAAATAAAAATAAAGTTCCCACCTATCTCACCTCATTGAGATATTAAACCTCTCTCTCTCCCCCCTCCACCCCCCTTTGCTCTCTCCCCATGTTTCTCTTCCTGCAAGGATCTGGTACTTTGGTTGACTACCTTGCACCTGCATTTCAGTTCCACAAGCATTGTGTGGTGAGGAGGGTACATGTAACTAATTATATTTGTGCATTTCTTTCCAATTAATTTCCATATATTTGTGGGAATAACAACCCAATGTGTGTGTTTTTGTGTGTTTGAATCTTAGTTTATAGCTGCAGTCATTACTATTAAGTATCTGAGACATAGTAATATGTTCCTTCACTGCTACAGAAATATTCTCACAGTTTTAAACATGTTCCTTCTTGTCGTGTGAAATTCTATTTTTTAGTGTCTCATGTTGGAGTTGGTTGAATATACCATATAAGTTTGTTCAGTCACAGTCTTGTTACTCTTATTAGAAGAGATTGATAAGATTCTTTTTCCTCTCTTATGTTGATTCTATTTAATGAGAAACTTGAGGCTGAAGACCAATACTAAAGCCTGAAACTTTCGACACATTAAAACTGTGTGCCACACTGAGACTTGAACTTGGGACCCTGGTTCGAGTCTCAATCCCAGCATGCAGTTTTAATATGTGAGGATGTTCCATATCAGTGGGCAATCCGCTGCAGAGTGGAAATTTCATTCTGGAATACTAAAGCATAGTTGAGATTTGTGTTCCTCATACTAACCACTTTTACAAAATGGCTTAAACTTTCAAAGATTTGAATGTGTGAGTTCACTGCCCCACTCACCCAGACCTAATCCCCTCCCCCTGTATTTCCCACCAGATTATATTTATGTGGTCTTGTTACGGCATGTGATGTTGTCTACATATTTTATTGTTTCATTTCAGTGGCTTACCACACGACATAGCCAAACAATCCATTGCTACTTACGCTTTTTCGTGACAGTTGTGTTTTTATTGTTTACATTGATAATCAGCTGCTCTTTTCTTCTAAAAAATGCTGATAATTTTGATTTTATCTTGTATTTTATAATGCGTTCTATCAGTGTATAAGGGGACTGTGAAATACAAATGAGACAGATGGAAAAAAGTAATTAAACTGTTCTATTTTTTCAGAAGTATCCACCATAACTGTTAATACATTTATCCCACTGTGGAAGAAGGTGGTCAGTGCCTTCATGGAAAGGTGTTTGCATTTGGCTACTGAACCACCCAGGCAGGCACTTTTTAGTATGTAACAAATCGAAGGCCATGAATGTCTTTCTTCAGAGCTCCAAAAAACGGAAATTGCATGGAGGGAGTTTGGGACTGTACATAGGATTTGTAAGGACTTCCCAGCGAAACTTCTTCAGTGTAGTCCAAATGACTTTGGTGACATGTAGGCAGGCATTTTGTTTTCAGGTTGTTTTGACTGCTGCAGAGGGGTTTCCAGCAAAACTGCAGCACAGTCAAAACAACCTGACAACAAAATGCCTGCCTACATGTCATCAAGGTCATTTCAACTATATTGCAGAATTTTCGTTGGGAAGCCCTTACAAATCCTCCATACAGCCCTGTTTTCTCTCCTTGCCATTTCCACATTTTTGGAGCCCCAAAGAAAGACATTGGTGGCCTTCACTTAGTTTTGGACAAAGAGGCCACTCCTGGGTAGAATCATGGTTTCATGGGCAACTGCAAACACTTTCCCATGAAAGCATTGATCATCTTCTCCCACAGTGGGATAAGTATAATAGTTATGGTGATTAGTTTTGCAATAATAAACAGTTTACTTACTTTTTTCCATGTGTTTCATTATGATTTGACTGCCCCTTATAAACTATGAGATCAAAAGTATCTGGACACACGCAAAAACATAAGTTTTTCATGTTAGGTGCATTTTGCTGCCAGGTACTCCATATCAGCATCCTCAGTAGTCATTGACATTGTGAGAGAGCAGAATGGGGCGCTCCGCCGAACCCACGGACTTCGAATGTATTCAGGTGATTGGGCGTGACTTGTGTCATACATCTGTACACAATTCCAAACTCCTAAACATCTCTAGGTCTACTGTTTCTGATGTGATAGTAAAATGGAAATGTGAAGGGACACATACAGCACAAAAGCGTATACGCCGACCTCTTTTGTTGACTGACAGAGACTGCCGTCAGTTGAAGAGGGCCGTAATGTGTAATAGGCAGACATCTATCCAGACCATCACACAGGATTTCCAAACTGCATCAGGATCCACTGCAAGTAGTATGACAGTTAGGTGGGAGATGAGCAAACTTTGATTTCATGGTCGAGCCACTGCTCATAAGCCACACATCACGCCGGTCAATGCCAAACGACACCTCACTTGGTGTAAGGAGTGTAAACATTGGACAATTGAACAGTGGAAAAACGTTTTGTGGAGTGATGAAGCACGGTACACAATGCGGCCATCCGATGGCAGGGTGTGGGTATGGTGAATGTCCGGTGAAGGTCACCTGCCAGCATGTGTAGTGCCAACAGTAAAATTTGGAGGTGGTGGTGGTGTTATGGTTTGGTCATGTTTCTCATGGAGGGGGCTCGCACCCCTTGTTTTGCATGGCACTATCACAGCACAGGCAGACACTGATGTTTTAAGCACCTTCTTGCTTCCCACTGTTGATGAGCAATTCAGGGAGGGCGATTACATCTTTCCAGACAATTGAGCACCTGTTCATAATGCACGGTCTGTGGTGGAGTGTTTTCACGACAATAACATCGCTGTAATGAACTGACCTGCACAGAGTCCTGACCTGAATCCTATAGAACATCTTTGGGATGTTTTGGAACGTTGACTTCATGCCAGACCCTACTCTCCTCAGTACAGCACTCCGTGGAGAATGAGCTGCAATTCCCCAAGAAACCTTCCAGCACCTGACTGAATGCATGCCTGCGAGACTGGAAGCTGTCATCAAGGCTAAGGGCGGGCCAACACCATATTGAATTCCTGCATTACTAATGGAGGGCGCCACGAACTTGTAAGTCATTTTCAGTGAGGTGTCCGGATACTTTTGATCACATAGTGTATATAACAGCGTTGTCCAGTAAGAGAAAAATCATATGTACCAGCCCTATTGCACATTCTTGAAGTACATGCAAGGCTACTGTTTCTTCTGAAGATTTTTACCAATTGAGGCTGTGAATTCAATTTTGGCAGTCAAGAAGCTCCCAATCCAGATAAACATATAATCTGGTAATACATAACTTTATGTTCTGTTTATTAAGTAACAATATCGTAGCACATTGAGGAGGACAGTGGTTCAGATGTGCGTATGACCACCCAGTTTCAGAATCTCTATGGTTTTCTGAAATCACTTGAGGGGAATTCCAGTTTGGTTTCTTGGAAAAGGCCAGAGCCAGTTTCCTCCGTCCAAACTGATGTTTTGCTCCATCCCTAACGACATTGTAAACATCTATATTGCCTTGAATGATTTCGAGAAATCAAGAGAAATAGCATCAACCTGAGTTCTGCTATATACACCAATCTGAATTTCTTGGATGAATATAGCAAACATGGTTGTCATGATCACTGCATGCCTATTTCGTTTGGGTTCCTACAGGATAGTTAGTTTGTTACTAGAAACTTCTCATACTCCAGAGCAAAACATTACATTCATTTATAGCTGATCTGTATTCAGAAGCAAATTTAACCTATCATAGAGAAACCTTGTAGGTTTTATGAAAATGTTTAAAGTTGTGCAGTCCAGTTGCAACAGTTTATTCTTTGTGTCAAAGACCTGTCAAGAGAAGACCATGTAAGTTTACTGTTCTATACATTCAACTGCAGCCTTTCCAGTCATTAAAATTACATATTGAAGAATTACAGGAAACAACTCTTATATAGCTGCAAATGTTTAGTGGTCACCAGGAACCTATACAATATTGAAATCATTACTAAGTTTTCAGGCAAGGTCCTTATTGGAGATAATTCACAATTAAAGCACAAGTCACACACTCAGAATCTGCCCCTGAATCCATTTCCCTCCTCAGCCCTACCACCACCTCCTCCCCCCCCCCCCCCCCAATCCCCCACCAACTGTGCACCCTCCTTCTATTTTCTTCAGAAAATCTATAAATCTAACTGGCCTGAGTGCACCATTGTAATTGGTTACTGTGCTGCCATGAAAATAACTTTAGCTCTAATTGATCAACACCTCAGCTCATTGCCCATAACTTAATGTCTTACGTCAAGGATATGAACCATTTCCTTCAGTGCTTCTCCACCATTCCCTCCCCATTACTACCTGGGCCCTTGCTTGTTGCAGTGGACACCACCTTCTTGACAAAGTTTGGTTTGTGGGGTGCTCAACTACACGGTCATCAGTGCCCATATGAAGTCCCAATTTTTTTCACGCTCCAATTTCTTACACTGTCCAATCTTGCCACTATCACGAATGATGAGGACAACACAAACACCCAGTCCCCGGGCAGAGAAAATCCCCAACCCGGCCGGGTATCTAACCCAGGACCCCATGATCACCACCTTCTTGTACAATCTTCTGTGCCCACGGACTTCTGTCATCTTGAACTACCTCCCGCAACATCCAGCCTCCGACCATCACCTTCGTTATGCACCTGACCAGCTATTTACCCACAACTGTTTTTGTCTTAAGGGGAAAATACAAAATCAAATGTTGTACAGCCATTGACACCTGCATGGAGACCTCATATGGCATTCATTTATGGTCCACGTTTGGGAACGGGGGGGTCAAACTCTTCTGTCCTCCCACAATTTAAACTCTTTGTCTAGTTCACACACACGCGCGCGCGCACACACACACACACACACACACACACACACACACACAAGCAGACATTTGTAAAGGCAAAGAGTTTGGGCAGAGATGTCAGTTGAGGCAGAAGTACAGAGGCAAAGATGTTGTTGAATGACAGGTGAGGTATGAGCGGCGGCAACTTGAAATTAGTGGAGGTTGAGGCCTGGTGGGTAACAGGAAGAGAGGATATACTGAAGGGCAAGTTCCCATCTCCGGAGTTCTGACAGGTTGGTGTTAGTGGGAAGTATCCAGATAACCTGGACGGTGTAACACTGTGCCAAGATGTGCTGGCCGTGCACCAAGTCATGTTTAGCCACAGGGTGGTCCTCATTACCAACACACACTGTCTGCCTGTGCCCATTCATGCGAATGGACAGTTTGTTGCTGGTCATTCCCACATAGAAAGCTTCACAGTGTAGGCAGGTCAGTTGGTAAATCACGTGGGTGCTTTCACATGTGGCTCTGCCTTTGATCGTGTACACCTTCTGGGTTACAGGACTGGAGTAGGTGGTGGTGGGAGGGTGCATGGGACAGGTTTTACACCGAGGGCAGTTACAAGGGTAGGAGCCAGAGGGTAGGGAAGGTGGTTTGGGGATTTCATAGGGATGAACCAAAAGGTTACGAAGGTTAGGTGGACGGCAGAAAGACACTTTTGGTGGAGTGGGGAGGATTTCATGAAGGATGGATCTCGTTTCAGGGCAGGATTTGAGGAAGTCGTATCCCTGCTGGAGAGCCACATTCAGAGTCTGATCCAGTCCCGGAAAGTATCCTGTCACAAGTGGGGCACTTTTGGGGTTCTTCTGTGGGAGGTTCTGGGTTTGAGGGGATGAGGAAGTGGCTCCGGTTATTTGCTTCTGTACCATGTCGGGGGGGGGGGGGGGGGTAGTTGCGGGATGTGAAAGCTGTTTTCAGGTTGTCGGTGTAATGGCTCAGGGATTCCGGACTGGAGCAGATTCGTTTGCCACAAAGACCTAGGCTGTAGGGAAGGGACCATTTGATGTGGAATGGGTGGCAGCTGTCATAATGGAGGTACTGTTGCTTGTTGGTGGGTTTGATGTGGACGGATGTGTGAAGCTGGCCACTGGGCAGATGGAGGTCAACGTCGAGGAAAATGGCATGGGATTTGGAGTAGGACCAGGTGAATCTGATGGAACCAAAGGACTTGAGGTTGGAGAGGAAATTCTAGAGTTCTTCTTCACTGTGAGTCCAGATCATGAAGATGTCATCAATAACTCTGTACCAAACTTTGGGTTGGCAGGCCTGGGTAACCAAGAAGGCTTCCTCTAAGTGACCCATAAATGGGTTGGCGTACGAGGGGGCCATCCTGATACCCATGGCTGTTCCCTTTAATTGTTGGTATGTCTGGCCTTCGAAAGTGAAGAAGTTGTGAGTCAGGATGAAGCTGGCTAAGGTAATGAGGAAAGAGGTTTTAGGTAGGGTGGCAGGTGATCGGTGTGAAAGGAAGTGCTCCATCGCAGTGAGGCCCTGGACATGTGGAATATTTGTGTATAAGGAAGTGGCATCAATGGTTACAAGGATGGTTTCCGGGGGTAACGGATTGGGTAAGGATTCCAGGCGTTCGAGAAAGTGGTTGGTGTCTTTGATGAAGGATGGGAGACTGCATGTAATGGGTTGAAGGTGTTGATCTACGTTGGCAGAGATACGTTCTGTGGGGGCTTGGTAACCAGCTACAATGGGGCGGCTGTGATGATTGGGTTTGTGAATTTTAGGAAGTAGGTAGAAGGTAGGGGTGCGGGGTGTCGGTGGGGTCAGGAAGTTGATGGAGTCAGGTGAAAGGTTTTGTAGGGGGCCTAAGGTTCTGAGGATTCCTTGAAGCTCCGCCTGGACATGAGGAATGGGATTACCTTGGCAAACTTTGTATGTAGTGTTGTCTGAAAGCTGACGCAGTCCCTCAGCCACATACTCCCGACAATCAAGTACCGCGGTCGTGGAACCCTTGTCCGCCGGAAGAATGATGATGGATCGGTCAGCCTTCAGATCACGGATAGCCTGGGCTTCAGCAGTGGTGATGTTGGGAGTAGGATTAAGGTTTTTTAAGAAGGATTGAGAGGCAAGGCTGGAAGTCAGAAATTCCTGGAAGGTTTGGAGAGGGTGATTTTGAGGAAGAGGACGGAACTGTTCCAGGCAGGGTTCAATTTGGATAGTGTCTTGGGGAGTTGGATCATTAGGAGTAGGATTAGGATCATTTTTCTTCGTGGCATATTTCCAGCAGAGAGTACGAGTGTAGGACAGTAAATCTTTGACGAGGGCTGTTTGGTTGAATCTGGGAGTGGGCTGAAGGTGAGGCCTTTGAATAGGACAGAGGTTTTGGATTAGGAGAGAGGTTTGGAGGAAAGGTTAACTACTGAATTAGGGTGTTGTGGTTCCTTAGGGTGTTGTGGTTCCAGATTGTGTTGATTAGAATTTTGAGGTTTTGGGGGGAGTGGAGCTGGAAGTGGGAGATTGAGTAGATGGGAGAGACTGGGTCTGTGTGCAATGAGAGGAGGTTGGAGTTTGCTGGAAAGGTTGTGAAGGGTGAGTGAGTTGCCTTTCCGGAGGTGGGAACCAGGAGATTGGATAATTTGGAATAAATAATCTCAAATTTTAAGTAAGTTTTGTGAGAATGAGAATGTGGCTAAACTCATATGTTATAAATTTGTGAAACCTATTTCTCAGTGCTACTCAGTATACAGTGGTGATTATTGGAATACATGAAAATCAACTTTCTTACCAAATGCAGGGAATTAGTGGCAGGTAAGAGACGTAGTACATTTCTCTAAATGCACTAATCAGTCTTGTTTTGCAGTTGTATCATTTAAAAGGTAAATGCCACCACCATGGGGTTGGCATCTATGGAACTAATTGGACATCATTTCTACTTTTGTAATGTTAGAACTCCTTTTAATAGGTGATGTTTAATTAAATTTGTTGTGAAAAAATACTAGTAAACCATTTTTGTTCCCACTAGTTCCTCAATTTCTAGTATGTTTAATTTCATTTTATTCTGCTATACTTTTTAATTTTTTAAATATGACCTGTATCTTCAGGAGTGCAGAAAGTTTACTAAGGAAAGTAAATCCAGACCTCAATTCTGTGATGAATCAGAGTAATACATCTGATGTCTCTCTTTTGGTAAGTAGTTATGTACATATATGCTTCACAAACTGCTGTTCGATCTGTGACAGGGTGGGGGGATGGTAAAGGTAACCAGCAGTTACACAGTAGGTAAACTAGAAAAGTAATTAGATTGACTTTAGTGGAATGTACTCAAATGAAAGTGCAAGATATACATCTTAAAACTGTGTGTAGGTGCATATAATAATAATTTTCGTGCACTTGTAATTCTCAGTTTTTAGAAAGCATCATAGCTTGAAAAGTGTGATGCTATGCATCAGACCTCAAGAGCATTCACGTTTTTTTTATTGTAGCAACAGTGTGAAACAAAAAATAAACTAGTTGAAGCACTGGAAGACACAAGATGATTCAACATTTCATCAACCAAACCTCCCACGTCAGTCCACAAAGATTAACAGTATTGGTGCATTTTTAGCAGTAATGATCACTACACTACAAAGGGATCGTTGTGTAAATAGGGAGTGTAGATGTTTGATAAATTAAATAACCAGTTAGGTGTTGCAGATCAGTTAGGAGCTGGAAGCAATCAGACCCAGTGCAGAACAATGCTCATGGTCAGATCAGTTGCTAATGAGGTGCAATAACAATATCTATTAAAATAGTTAATGCAAAATACTTACAATGTTATAGAATAAAATAAAGTTACATTGAAACAGCATCTGCACAATAGGCTTAAAACAGAATATATGAGAATGATTGAAAGATTGATATAGGATCTTCCACTTCTTTCACTTTTCTTGAATTGTTTGAATTTTTCACAAAGATAACAGGTTATAACAACTGATTTAGGACAAGGTCAAAAGTACATGAACATATATTTCTGGACACAAATATGGGACGTGTCCATTCTTTGCCTTCATAACAGCTTTCACACTGCTGGGGCACTTCCAATGAGGTGCCTGAATGCTGTGGAGCAGTGACAGCCCAGTCTTTCTCAAGAGCCAAAAACAGAGAAGGTAGTGATGTTGGATGCTGGGGTCTGGAGTAAAGTCGACATTGTAACTCATCCCAAAGATCTTCCATTGGGTTCAGGTCAGGACTCTGGGTAGGTCAGTACATTATCGTTTCTGAACTGTTCCTCTACTGTATGCAGTAAACAGTGCTGTAAAATGTACAGTGTCCTAGTCATGAAAAACACCATCTTCTCTTATTTCACCGTGGGCAGTACACCTGGTACCAGGTACGTTCTCCAGGCATTCACTAAACCCTTCCATTGGATTTGCCACATGTTGTAGCATGATTCATCACTCCAAATCATTTATTTTCAGTCATCCACTGCCCAGTGGTGTCTCTCTTTACACAACCTCAAGTGTCTTTGTCACAGTGATTACTACTTATGAGGAGCTGCCCGACCATTGTACATTTTTGAGACTCTACACTCACCATCTGCTCAACGAACCCTGTGTACTGGTACGTTAGTTCTGCATGGGCTTGGATTAGCTGTGGTTCCTTTCTATCTCCGCTTCAATTACATCACCAACATTCAACTTGAGCAGCTTTGGAAGAGTTGAAATATCCGTGATGGATTCGTTATGGAGGTGACATCCAATGACTAGTCGTCGTCTGAAGTCACTGAGCTCTCATAGCTGACTCATTCCGCTGTTATTGCTTATCTACAGACTACACAATACTTCCCACCTCCTTTTATACTACTAGGTCCTCCTGTCATGACATCTAGTTGTTAGTTCTGCACTACATAGGGGTTTCTGGATAGTTGTGGTCAGACAGTGTAAATGGTAGAGAGAACTGAACTCAGTAATTTGAGACAAGGCACTAATATTGGGAAAAGTATGTGTACTTTTTCTTTGGCATAAGTGGCAACAACTTCAGGTTATGCAACTGTGCAAAGTGACAGTTACCACTCTTAGTGCGTATTTTACAACATAACCTATCGAGAACTGAACTCTGTATTAAGAATCATTTGGTTTCATTTCTTGCACTCTTGTTGTTATAGGTACACGTAACTGTTCAACAGTGTTCATCACCCTATATTCTATTAAGTGTATTATTCATGACTAAATTAAAGGTCCAACAACATCACCTCAGCTTCTGTTGTGGAGAAAAATTCTTTGTTAAGAGTCGTGGCCAATTATCTGAATCTAGACTAACAGAGTTTCTACAACAATAAATTTCTTCCCACTAAGACAATACCTTCCGTGAAATTCTTTTCTATACTTTCATTCGGCCTACCAGGCTTCCTTCCTTACAAGTCTGCAGGTCCATGTAAAAAATAATGCTAGCCTTTCCCAAATAGGTGTTTGTGGATTGCTCTTTCATGGCCTCTTACTGAACGAAAAATTCATTTCTGAGCGTTGGTTCCTTATCTCAGAGGTGTGTGACCCAAGAATACCTCTCATTTTGGTTGAAATATGGCATCTAAAGATGACTAGGTCTGCTATCAAAATATTGTTTACAAAAAAAGGGGAGGGGATGTCAGCTCAAGAGAAACCTGAAGTAATTCCATCTACTATGGATCTCCTAAGCAATGCTTCTTCCTAATCCTGGAGAGATCTTACATTATCCCCATTTAAGATGGAAACAGCAAACTTGACTGTCATGTTATCATTCATGTTACTGACATCTGTCTCTTGGACACAGTTTGATGTTTGTGTTATTTTCAGACTGGAAGGCAATTTATTGAGTTATAGAAAATTGTGAAGCTGTGTTGTGCCCTTTCTGTTGTGGAAGTGTGTTAATAGCTTCTTCAATGAAGATTACAGTGTGAGCCACACTTTCAGTCAGTTATAATGTGTAAATGCTGAGTATTAACAAATTAGAGGGATATGATTGGAACTAACTAATTTCTTGTAATTCCACATTTTTAAAGGACATCAGTGTTGCGGAATTTACAGTACCAATAATGAGACATGTGACTAAAATAAATGTACACCACAAATAAAATGCATACAATTGACAAAGTAATAGGATTGTGTAACTGAATGGAGAATTCAGTATGGTGCAGTCAGAGCTACAAAATGCCATGACATTGTATCATGTATCTTTGTGAGGAAGATCACTCCATGTCGTTTGTAAAAGTCGAGAACCCAGAATGGAACTTTCTCTTCAGTGAAATGTGCACAGTTTTGAAGCTTTAAAACTAGAATGTAGAAGAGAGCTAGTCATGGAAATGAAGCTGTGATGACAGGCTGTGAATCTTGCTCGGATAGCTCAATCAGTAGGTGCATTGCCTCCAAAAGGCGACATGCAGGGTTCACAACACTCTTTTTAATCTATCGAGAAGTTTAGGTCGACAAAGGTTGATGGAGAACCATGTCAAACAAGTTGGTGATCAACTATATCCTAGACATTTTCAGTTAAGTGTTGCAGTTGTAACCATGGTTTTTTTGCAAATTCCTCGACTTGTGGCCCAGTATCATCCTGAAATGTGACACATGGGGTCACCTGAAATGGGGCTGTATCTCAGGCTGAGACATTTGTGGTTTCCTGACAAGGATAAGCACTGACCCAGCCTGCAGAATACAACATTGCAGAACAAGGATGTTGAAGCTGTACAGTCAGCAGTGACCATGAAACAGATGATTATCCTGTGATGTTTTCACAGTACACGGTCTGACAAATATTCGTTGCTGCAGGTCGCGACCCCCTCCCACATGCTTGTGCAGTGCCCCATTTACAAGCTAAAATGACAAACCCATTTTCTTGAGACTGATCATTTTGCCACTTTTGAACTGACATTCTGCTTTTTGTCATTCAGTGTTGCTGAGGCATGTGAGCACTTGCTCTTATTTTTCCAGTCTGTTTGACACCTCTTGGAGGAAAAAATGTGGCTTGATGAGGCAGAGCGCCAGTGAGCTTGCATGTATGCCACCTTGTTGCAGTATCAGTCGAGTGTTGCCCAGACACATTCTCAGAGTTGGCTTTCATTTGGGTCACTCTTTTCTAAGTTTTGGAATTTTCACAAACATGAGTTTGGTATGCATGATCTCATTGTCAGCATACAGGGGAAATGACAATATAGGAGACGACTAATTTTAAAATCCTATGAGGTCTATCATTTGGTGTAAATGAAATACATGTGATCCATATTAAACTGAACTAATGAACTGGGGCCTCAAGTGCAGATATACTTCAACAGCAACTTGAAGAATTTAGTACAGTAAATTTTGAAGTTTTCTTCCTTTGCCCTGGCTGTGATTGAAGGTGCAAGATCCACAGTATGCACTTCAGTGATTTGCAGAGTGTTTCTATAGGTAAAGTAAAATTTAGCTGTGGCAAAGCTTCTGAAGACATTGGTCTAAGGAGAAATAGTATTTATACAAACATCTTACACTTTTTGTACTGTGCAGATATCCAGCCTGCAGATCAAGTATTTGTTGTCAATAATCATTCTTGCCTAAAACAGCAATGTAAGTGTATTTCAGCCTTTGTAGCTATTGTTGTGATTATAGAAATTCATCTTCCATGCATTCCCAGACTGAAGAATTTTGCATCTTAGTGTATCCAAGTAGACCAACTCACAAAGTGGAATCCTGTTATAATGATTTAACTTGAAAATAGCAACTGACCATAAGTTACATATAAATCTTTTGTAATATAAGAGTCACATTTTCCAGAAAGTGCGTAATGTTCTCTTTCAGTGGTGTGTTACCTAGAGATTAACATAAATCTTTTATTTTAAATTGAAAAACTGTGTGGAGAGGCTACTTTGAATGAAGAATCATACTGAAATGGTCATGTTGTTAATTAACTAGTTTGACAAGCCATAGTGTGGAACATATTCTTGAGTGGCACATTTATAATGTATTATGAATGCAACTTTTCAGAGTGTAGTTTGGATGCATGTGCGCCAAATATTTAGATCAGCAAATCACTTGAAAATAATATAAATTTCACCATTCTCATTTCATGAGCACCACACACAAGCATGATTTTATTCATTGAAAATGTGAGGCTGTTGTTAATTTTAGGGAATAAACATTATAAAAGTACAAGAGAAGGACCAAACAAACAAAAAAGTATGTAGTGTCCATCTGAAGGTGCATTTTTTTAAAATGTGAAATCGGTGAATTGAAATAAAATTAGTAAATTTTGATTTTACATTATAATGCGTACACATGTACTACTGTCATACTCAATAAGTCTGTTTTCTTTTACAAAATAGAATGAAATGCTGTTACTTCGTTGAGCCTCGGTTACTGATGTGGTAAACATATCATATCTTATGACAGACCCAAGCATCTTGATAATCTTTATCTTCACTTTAAGGAGTAGACAACAGCTTCTTCTGTCATCAGTCTGTTGGCTTGGTACTATCATATTGTCTGCAATTTAACACTAACATATTTTAAAAATTAATACTACAGATATTCATGTGATGAAGTAATGGGTAGAATGATGATCCCTTTAACTTGTATTTATATTTTGTTGGCTTCCAAACATATTTTATATCACGGACCAATGTCTCAAGGATTTTAATACCAAAAAGTTTGTTTTATTTTTGTTAGGTCATGTTATAATTACACTGACAGTGTGCAAATGATCGGCAGTGCGAAGGTTATTGTATAGCAAGATCAAACTGTTGGTGTATGAAGGCTGAAGTGGATTTCACAAGCTGTCAAAATACAGTACAGTGAAAGCTGGTACAGAGACACATGTGCACAACAGGTATTAATATTTGCACTGGATCACTTCAAAATTGATTGTAGACTGAAATTATTGGGGATGGTGTAGTGGAAGTAAAGAATTTATAACCAATTTGGGTCATTTCTGCCCACAAGAGTTGTTAAAAATACAATTGTTTCTGCCTTCTGCTTTTTGTTTGATGACTGATAATATTCATAAACATGAGATGCTGGTAAATTTTTGTGCATCTTAATCAGACAAATCTGCTGTAATAGAAATACTAAATCAAATGTTCTCTCTAACAGTGTTCATTACTCTTGCTCGAACAGTCTTTTTGACCTACCATACTAGATGTCAGTTTCTCTCATTCCTCCCCCATTACTGCCCCCTTCTATTAGTGTTTACTATTAATGCTGTATGGTGTCATATGCCAAAGTCAAGAAGCTAAATACATTGTCATAGTTTTCAACAACTTCATCAGCATTTCACAACCACCTTCTCTGTTCTGGGGAGGAAATGTGTATTTGACATCTTTGGAAAAGAACCCGAGTGTGACCAAGTCTGTGTAGACTCCGTGCAACTTTCATGTAGCATCCATCTGAGGTTTGCAGACGATATAGCTCTCTTAGCTTCCTGTCCAGATCGTCAGGCTCCACAAAATTGTCTTAAAATAGGATTACAAGTCTTCTCCGAGAAAAGGTTATGCCCACGAACCTCTTTGTAGAAGTAACTTCATTAAAAATAAAAAAAATTGACAGTGCTACAGTTTAAATAGCTTGGAGAAATTATCAAGCATAATTTGAGGAGGAGGGAATGTGGCTTAATAGAACAAAAAAATAAAAACATATTAAGAAATAAATAATTTAACACACCTGGTCAAATGTTCAGCATTAGACACAAAGAGCCAACATTATATAACTTAATTCTCCTGAAAGCCATTTATACTTGTGAAACCCTGCTGTTCCAAATTAAAAATTAATGGAGAATTGACCAGCTCCAAAGTATGGAAGAAGAATCATCAGAACTTGCATAAGTAACAGAATACCAGGTCGAAGGAGCCTGGAGAATCCTACGCAGTGAAACTGTCTACAAAGACAGTGACACAGTAGCCAACACACGGAAGAAGAAAAGAATCTCATATTATCTAACATAACAATGAAAACAATCAATTATTCATGAAATTATGTAATTGGATAGATAAAAAATCTACTCACCAAGTGGCGGCAGAACACACACAAAAGATTGTCATGATTGGGAAGGTTTTGGAGCCAGTGGCCCCTTCAGGCAGAAGGGTGAAGGAAAAGGACTGTAGAGGTATAGGAAGAGGGGTAGATTGTGGGGAAGTAACCCAGAACTGCAGGTCAGGGGAGACTTGCCGTACAGGATGAGAAGGGAGCTTTCCTTCTCATCCCGTATGGCAAGTCTCTGCTGACCCGCGGTTCTGGGTGACTTTCTCAAAATCTACCCCTTTTCCTAGACCTCTCCAGTCCTTTTCCTTCACCCGTCTTCCTTCTTCTTCAACCCTTTTGCCCAAGAAGGAGCCACTGGCTCCAAAAGCTTGCCAATCGCAAGTCTTTTATGTGTGTGTTCTCCCGCCACTTGGTGAGTAGATTTTTTTATCTATCCAATAAAATAATTTTATTATGTAACATCTTGCAGATGGAAGGGAACAGGGTTTTACAATAACTTGCAATGGGAAATCATAGGAAGAATACTGGAGGACATTGGAACTCAGAAATTCAGTTAAGTCTTAAAGCAGTTGGACTCTAGATAACATATTCAGATATCAAAGTTAAAATTCTCTTCTTAAGAACCACAAATTGCAGAAATGACATGAAGAAGAGGTATGAAAATTTCAGACAAATTGAGAAAATTATAATCTAAAAGGATGAAATGTGTTGGGTGGAGCACAAGAACTGAACAGTACGAACTTCAAAGAAAAATTGAATGTGGAATGACTCAAGTGGTCCATTGTGGCCTATAAGGTTAATAACAATAATGACTTGCTTTATTTTCCCTAAAACTTAATTATTAAAGACGGTGCAGAGGCTACCACATTCCCCACCCCCACCCCCCCCACCCCCAATGATGTTTTACAGTTAGTAGGGAATAACAGAGGTGAAAAAATATAAATGTACATTTCTTCCAACTGGGCCTAATTCTGGTATGACAAGCAGGAGCTGAAATCTCTCGAACAACCATGGTATTATCTGCCATTTTAAATTTATCATATTGATTCTGGACATTGTTGCACACTGTGAATCTCGTATAAATAGAGGATGATTTTAGCAAAGAAACAGCAACCAGTCAAAGCTGTTACTTGTTTCTGCCTGAATCATTCGTCAGTTGTATGTCATTGGCCCATTATCAGTGCTGATTTACTATTACAGCTGAATGTTATACTATAGGATGGGAAGTGATAGTTATTGACAAGTACAGTATTACAGCTTAACACCGTTTCTAAAAGTCTATCATTAGTGTTGCTATAGAAACATCATTTGTGTTTGTGATATTGTCTAGTCCGTTCAAAAATCCCACAAATTCCATAGATTATGGATGCTGCTGCTGTACTGACTGATTTCGTTGTTTCAGCTCCCTTTTTCTCTCTTCTATTCAACAATTAATCTTTCAAATAGCCATGTTTCATACTCAGTGCAGTTTAACATCTAGTAGTTTAGTTGGCTTGAAATATATGCGTAAGAATTCCAGAAAATGAAAAAAAAACCTGTAATTGCATGTTTAACTCATTAGTAATAGATGGACCTCAAGAAACTGTCCTACTTGTCTCGTGCTGTCTTTTCATCATAGTCTCCTACTGCACCTTACATTGTGGTTTTACATATTGGTGTCTGCTTGTAGGCTGTGGTGATGTAGCATTCTTCAGCATAGAAAGATTATTCCTGCAGATATCACTGTTACAGTCTGATCGATTTTTATGGCCCCAGTTGTAGTTGAATTAGGCATTCACTGGTTCAATCCAGCTTGCCTTACATGTAACATGCCAGATTCCATCCTCACCGAATCTGGTTTTCACGGAGGAAGCTGAGGATAATCTTTGTGTTAAATTATTTATTTCTTAATATGTTTACTTTTAATTTACTTATTGGCATAGAGAGATCATATTTAATGTGAAACAGCATCTCTTTGTCCCTCGTCTACTCGTTGGAATGTTGCATCCCATATTGTGGTACATCAATATCAATGCTGTTTACACGCAGAAATCTTAATTATCTACAACCTACAATCTAAAGTTTGCTGTTTTGTGCTTATTATAGAATAGAAAATGTTTCAGGGAAATTTAGAACCATCCTGTGTACACAACCCTGCTTAAATTTTTCTTTCAGTGCCACCTTGGTACTACAGAAACTGAAATATTTGGTTTCTTTTATGGTAATTTACACTGACAGAAAAAATCCCAACACCAATAAATAATTATGGCAGAGTAGTGAAATTTTGGGAATACATTTGTCTAAATGATGATAATGAAGTCATTAATGTTGCAAGTTCACAGGTTAATGTAAGTGTGAGAAAGGCCATTGCAAATGTTAAATGCTGGTAAATTAATAATCAGTGTAACCAACAGTTTGTTGAATGCAACCATGTAAATGTGCTTGCATTGTGTGTACAGGGACCAAATTTCAATTTGTGGGATGGAGTTCCAGGGCTGTTGCTTTTTGTCGGTTGATACAGGGACGGTTAATGCTAGTTGTGGATGACGCTGGAGTTGTTTTCTGATGATGTCCCACACATGCTCGATTGGAAACAGATCTGGCAATAGAGGAGGCCAAGGCAAGATATCCAGAGCCCAGTCCTCCGGCGACTGTACCTTTCTGCGACCACTGCTGACAGCAATCATATACAGTGGTTACATTCCAGCCAAGTCTTCCTGCAAGGAACATCCAGCTTCCCGTAGCTCTATGACATGACCCCATTTAAACTCAGTGAGGTGTTGATAATGCTGTCTTTGTCATCTTAAAGGCATTCTTGATCATCAACAACTTACTGTGTACAATCTCAGAGGTAACTACCATTCACGAACATTACAAATATTTAAAGCAAAACTGATTTGCATCCTCGTAGTATCACTACTAGTGCCATTCTTATATGAGTGGTATGAAGTTTGTATAGATGTTCTCTTTCACATGTAGAAACACACCAACTTTTGTTTATCTCACACAACCTCTTCTTTGTGTTGGGATTTTTTCTCTGTCAGTGTATTTTTCTTTGACATTTTGTGTGAAATGTTGTTGTTTTGTGTTTCTTAAAGTATTGTGACATTCCGCTGTTGTGTGTTCTTGTTAAGCTTTCTAGCTGCTTCACATCTTCACTTTTCATAGAAGGTAACTTGACTTTTATTGTCTAAAGTATGCTATAAATAAATAGTCTCCATTTATATATCTTCTGTTGTCACAATGTGCACCAGGAAAATAGTTGTGATTAAGGTAGGTAACATAGGACATTTTGAATAATTTAGCGTATTTCTTGTCTTATCTCTCCGTCATTGTGTATGACTGATGCTATGCGTAAATACTTTGAATCTTGTTTTTTTTTTCCCCACAATATCTCATTAATATTGTAATCATGTAACACATTTTGAATAAATTAAAAATTCATTTCTGGACTTCCTTTTTAATAATGAAGAATTATTGAAACCATGACACCACCATTACTGCCACAACTTAAAAGGATGCAAGAAACTAACAAGATGTAAACGTAACACCACCAGTAAAAACTGGAAACTTTTAACAAAAGTTTTCTGTCACCTTGGAGAGAATAGGTACTGTAATATGTTCTTATTACATTAAATAAACGAAAACAAGTAAAAAAAATTGTTTTGTGTACAAATGCATGTATATTTGCTATATGAAAGTCTTGAATAAGAAATCCACATTATCGTAAATATCTCCAGCATAGTAACTCTGGTATCATTGTACAGAAGGAAGGAAAGTCAGCAAAACAAATAAATTATAATGGAGGAAGTAGTAAGTATTGTTAGACAGCTGAATATCCATAGTAAAGGTATCTTGGCAAGGTATGAAAGTCAACTTTTAGGTATAAATAAATATGAACATTCAATGAAGGTGCAAAAAGAGCTGGTGTTCCTTCAGTGAAGTGTGTTCAATCAGTGGAGTGCATCTACATCCATACTCCAAAAGACACTGTGTGGTGTGTGGCAGAGTGTACTTTGTGTATTATCATTTCCTCTTTTTCTGCAGTGGAAGTATTACAATCAGTTAGCATGTATATGAGCTCAAATTTCTCTTACTTTCCTATGTGGTCATTACGTGTCTAGCATGTGGAAGCAAGTAATGTGTTTCTTGAATGATTTTCGGTCTAGGCTTTCAGGATTTATACAGTGAACTTCAAGATGCACAACACATCACCTCTCTTTCTAGTATCTGCCACTGGAGATGAGTAAGTATCTCCATGATGTTTTCCACTTCTTGAAAAATGTTAGATGACATGAATTTGTCTGATATCTGCCCATCTTAATACACGGCTGTTCAAATCTTAAAGACAAAAGTAACATTCATAAGATGTGTGACTGCTAAGTAACATAGTTCAATGATACTTGGACCATACATAGAAAGAAATACACATTTACATAAATGGAAATGACATTTTCATTCAAAGACCATAATTACACTTAAGTCACCATGGTTCTTAATCATCCCTTGTAAACTAGAAAAGGTGAGACAGGCCTTAATAGGGTATCTGATCACCGTGAACAACAATGCAAGCTCTCACACTGGCCACAAGGTTGGTAAGGATTTCTTGTGATAGGGCATTCCATTCCTCCCACAATGCTCCTGGATGGTTATTGATGCATGTGGACATGCTGCAATGCATCCCACATATGGTCAACAATATTGAAGTCGGATGAAACTGGCAGCCCAGTCCATTAGCTGAATATCCTCTTGTTCCAAGAGATTCCCCACATGCACTGTTCAATGTGGCTGTGCTTTGTCATCTATAAAAATTAAGTCATGGCTGAATGCACTGCTGAAAAGATGCACGTGGGGAGGGAAATAGTGTCACAATAATATTGACTGGTGAGGCTACCTTGTTCAAAGATTTGGAGTTCAGTATACTCATGCAACATTAATCCTCCCCACACCATAATATCTGCACCATCAAAACAGTCATATTTGACAGCGTTCCTACGTGCATTACATGTTCCCACCTCGGCATATGAGGATACTTCCAACATTGTGGAACATGATATGTATATATAATCATGATGTCCAATGATTGCTAATGTAGCAGCAATGGCATGAGCCCTCCGTTTTTCTTGTGTACTCATTTCCCTTTCTGTGCTGTGTACTCACTTCCCTTTCTATGCTGGTAGAGTCCAGTTGTATTCGACAAAACTTGAGTGACCAGCTTATGGTTACAAGTGGGTACTGGCAGAGACACGTAAGTTGAGTCTCCAAGTGTATGGAAACAGCAAGTTCAGAGATGACGTTGTGGGACCTGCTGGCTAGTTTAAAGCAAGAGTACAGCACTCATTTCTGATCTCTAATGTGAAGACATTTCCTACAGTCAAATCCTGATCAGAATGTGTAGTTATATTAGCGTGCCATGCACTTCACTGTTAGGTGCCCCAACTCCACTGTAGTTCAGGAAAGCAGCTTGAACTCTGCTAACTTAGTCAACATAGTGACCAATTCCCCCTGCAACAAAAGCTGAGTTTGTATTCATTTTCGACTACATAAAACTGCACACTAAGACAAAATAAAATATTAACCCAGTCAGAGTCTAACTGAAGACTATGGTGAGACTGTTATAAAAATGAGATTGAATTACTCAACGACTGCACTGATGGCAGCATTAAGTTACACTACTAAAATTATGAATGAAATAAAAAAATATATAATAAAAAAATAAGACCTGGTATCTTTTAGACTCTAAGAACACTAATTAAGCAAAATCACGGGATACTATATACACGTTGACACTGACAACCACAGCATTGCAGTAATTGTTTGCCAACATCAGACTAGTGTATGTCAGGATATAGGTTAAATGCAAGCTGGTCCTCAGATAATCTGTTCAGATACAGTTTTGGTAGCATCAAATATTTTTTTGTAATTCAGGCCCTCGAGCCATTATGATTGATACTTTTGTTCCATCTATCATTCCATGTTTCATCCAGAAGAACAGATTGTCGTGTAATTGGTCATCTTCCCACATTGGTCTGCAGATTTTTATGCAGGAGTGTCAAATGTTATCTGGTACAAGGAGGGTTGGAAGCATCCTTGGCAGTGTGCGAGCATTGTTCCATTCTGTAATGCTGGCCTTTTGCCTCAGGTCTGATGGATCTATGTCTGCAAATATGTAGAGACAAGGTGTTGATGCAGTTTTCAGGGTTCCATTAAGAGTACACTTTGAGTTATTTAGGTATAAATCTGTTTTTGTTGGTCTGCCTGGTCTTTGCGCCATATTGGTGCACAGTACTCTATTTCAGAGTACACAAGTAGACTATCTGCTTGCTGACCACATGAGACTATTCTTGCCAGTTTCTTTATTTTGTTTTTTCCAATCTTAGTTTTTGTGTAGTCAACTGTAAGTGCTTTTTATATTGCAGAACATTGTCAAGTGTGTTACTAAAGTAATTTTGATAATTATAGTAGTTTATTACTTTGTTACAAAATGAAACATTAAGCTTTGTGTCTGCTAGGTGATTACTGTTGCAGGATGCACAGCTGTCTGTTTTGGTTGTATTAGTGCACAGGCACCACTTCTTATGATGATCATTCAGCTTTTTCAGATCTGCTGTCTGAACGTGTTATTTGCCTCTTGCCATGCCACTATTTAGCAGGATTTCTGTGAAGTCATCACAGATGCTTCAGAAGTATGAAGATTAAATACAAGAAGAGCTGATATTGTATATTTTCACGTAAGTTTTGTATTAGAATGACCACAAATTATGTTGAATTATAGATGAAACAATGAAATATGGTGCTGCAGGAGGATGTTAAAATATTAAGTGGACACACAAAGTATAAAATGAAAAGAAACAATAAAAAGGATGACAAATGAAGTTTTTTGGAAGCTATTTCTAGTGGAGGGAACAGGTTAGTGGCATAAATTTTAAGACGCATATGACCATACAGAGATTAGGACACTCACAACAGATTATTGGAAGTGATGAGTGTAGTGGATATACAACAATCAGAAAGAAATGGAGGACAACATCAAACAAGTCAACATGCAACTGACAAAAAAACAAAAACACCTGTTCAGTGGTGTGTCACATATACAGAGGAATGATACCTATATTTCTTAATATTGCTAAAGAATAAATTCTCCAAAATGCTATTACAGACATACGTAAACTTCTATTTAATTCCCCTCCCCCCTTACACACACACACGCGAGAGGTTCAGAAGTGCTTGCAAAAGAGAGAAATTGTTTCAAGGAAATGTATTGTGACTATACATGGCTAAATATCCTGGATCAAGTGAGAAACAGCAGGTGAGGACAAGAGAGCATACAATCAAATTGAAGCAATGAATGAGACTGTAAAGTGTAACATTTAAACTGAAAGATAAGGCAATAAATGCATCAGAGATGAGGGATGGGCACACCACAAATAAAAGTGTGCATGCAACATGTAAAAGAACCAAATAGTGGGGACAAAACTAAATGAAGGAAAAGACAGCTATAAAATCCACAGATATAGGAGCAAGAAAAATAATGGGAGAACAAATAAATGTGGAAGATTAACAAAAACACTGACCCTACCCCCACTGCAACTGAGTTGAGTGGACAGCTTGGACCAGATACTTCAAAGGTTCTGTGAAGAGCTAGAATGTAACTTCATAGTCTTGGGATGATTACAGTTTTGCAAGTGGTGTGCATCACAGTATAGTCCATGAAACAAATTCTCTGAAAACTACCTAAAATAAATAGTTTGGAAGTCTACTCATGAGTGAAATAGCTGTAATGGCACCAGATGTACCTGACCTCTTTGAGGATGTCCACATTAAATGTATCAGTAATTAAAATGCAACTGTAGAAACAGTGGATACTGAGGTACAAAGGGCAACTAATACAAGTGGAGGGATACATATGTTCAGTAAATATTATAACAGAAAGTCCTTACTTAATCAGAGATCTTGCAGGTTATGTGCCAACCTTACAAACTGCCTCCAGCAGATCCTGTCCACCTGTACATCTTCCATCCAGTTTCCTGTGAATCCTAGTTTTTGCGTGTCTTTCCATAGTCTATCCTCCCATATTGCTCTTCTCCAGAGCCACTTTCCCTCTAGTGTTCATACCAACACTGCTTTTGCATTTGCATTAGTGTCCAGCGTATTGTAGCTGTTTACCCTTTTGTTTCTATATAATACTGAGCTGATTCATCATAGTATATATTTCTTTGTATTTCAGACTCTTCTACCCTTTCTCTATCGTTCTTGGTGGTAATTAATTTTTCTGTGCCGCATAACAGCACTGTTCAGTTATTGTGTTATATGCCTTCATTTTAACTTTTGTTATGATTACCCTAAATTTTGTTACTGGTTTAAAGCTGTTATATGATCCGGAAGCATTAACAGGTTTACTTCTAGCCGGACATTATGCCTCACATGAAGTATGATCCCTGGTATTCAAGGTTTTCAGCTGTCTTCAATTCCATCGCTCCCACCTGTGAATCCCCAGGCACAACTTGGTTCATCCTTCTGCTTCGTTCCATCACTTCTTTCTTTTCTCTTCCCTCTTATATAGCCATCGCACCATCTGCATACCCTAGCATTTGTAGATTTCCATTCAAATTGATGCACTTTCCTTCTCTTTTCATCTCGCATGCAACTTTTTGAAGGAAAAGTGTAGATAACATGGGTGACAAGTCATACCTCCACTTCCTCTGACATTCCTCCTTGATATTTTACTTTTGCATTTGTCTCTATTTTACATGCTTTTGCCAGTTTCATTAATTTCTCAGGTACACCAAACTCCAAAAGGTGGTTGTGTAGGCTTGCTCTATGGCTACTGTCACATGTCTTTGAAAAGTCTACAAAAGTGGCAAATATTAGTTTATTAAATTCCCAATACTTCTCCCACACCTGTCAGCTTAGTAAATGTGTGGTCAGTTATAGACTTTCCTTTCAAGAAACTTGTTTGGTAATTCCCTACTATTTCCTCAACATATGGTGTAAGTTTTTCCAGTATTTCCAAGGATAAGAACTTGTAGCTCATATTCAACAGAGAAAGCCAACAGTAGTTACACTCTCTTTTGCTTTTCTTCTTCTGTATTGGTAGACAGCTAACTTCCACATTGTTGGTATCTGTTCCTTCTTCCACATTATTATCATTGGTTTGGTCAACTCTATAATGAGATCTTCACCTCCCTCTTTGATCATCTTTTATTTTATTTAATCGTCTCCTGGCACCTTCCTCTTCTTTGGATTATTTATTGCCTTTCTCACATCCTCTTCCTTAATTTCAACTGTTTGATAGTTCTCTTTTTTTTCCTTCTTCTGTTGGCTGAAACATCTCTTCTGGGTCTTCTGAACCTGATAGACTAGCAAAGTAGTCTGCCAACCTTTCTATGATTATTTCTTTGTCAACTATCATTTTTCCACCCATATAATTAATTATTAGAGACCTGCCACTTCCACTTCTCTCATGCTTGATGTTTTGGAACATCCGTCTACTGTTGTTTCCTTGACCTGCCTCCCCAATTTCTTTTAGCACAAAAGTCAGATATGTTCTCTCTTCTGCACTCAGTATTCTTCTTGTCTTTCATTTAACTTTCATGTTTTCTTCAAGTTTGTTTTCATTGTTTGTATTGTTTATCCAGCTTTCTCTTGCCCTCCTCCTTGATTTTACTGCTTCTTCTAATGTTTGATTTCTTACTTTACTTTCCACCTATTGCCTCCATTGCTGCATCTGTCACCCCTTCCTATTATTTTGGGCCACATCACATCGTATCAACATCATTTTGTTCATTTTGTGTAAATATCTCAAATGTCTTCCTCAAAACCACATAGTATATATATGAGCTGCCTCAGTCTGATAAAATTTATTTACATCAAATGTTGTGTTGCTGTTGATCATTTATTTCCTCAAATATTGTATTTACATTGTGACCTTCCCAACAAGTAGAACAACGAGAAGGTAAGTGGAAACCTGTTTGTGTAATATAAATAAAGGAACAAGGAAAGGCGACAGTTCAGCATATAGTTGAGGTGTATAGGGGTCAACACTGAGAATGTTTCTAAACTTTCATACAGTGGCCTATATCACAACTAACAAGTGCGTAACACACATACCTTCACAACCAAATTGTTAGTAAACCAGTCAGTCACTATTGTCATATTGGGGGGAGGATCTCCTGATCACGGGCATGTAGAGGAACTGTGGCTCAGGTTTAGAAGAATAGTTGATCAAGTACTGTATAGATCTGTACCTGCAGGAAAAGTTGATGAGATGAACTACCCGTTATATACAATCTGTAAACAAACTTCGGAAAAAACAATAACTACATTACAAGACATTAAACAAAGCTTGGGATTATAGATAGAGAATTCCTAAATGAAATGAGATTTGTCATCCAAAAGGCAATACATGCGGTCATCAACTACTATCATAGCAGAATCATATCTCCAACAAAACCCAAGGAAATTTTGGTCGTGTATTAAGGCTTTAAGTTGCCCAAAGTTGCTGTCCACACACCAATGGCTAGCAAAGCAAAAGCATAAGTGCTGAACTAAGTTTTCTAATGTAAAGATACTGTCCCAGTATAATTCTCATAACACTGCTAAGTTGAGTGATACCAAAGTCAGTGATGTTGAGAAAAAGTTAGAAATCACTCAAACAGTTTGATGAAATCCCTGTCAGCTTCCATATAGGATTTGCAGCTGAGTTAGTGCAGATTTTATCCTCAATGTTGTAGATCCCTCAAATACTAAAGTATTCCTAGCAGTTGGAAGAAAGCAAAGCTCACACCCATGTGATAGAGGGGTAGCAGAAGTGATCCATGCAACTACCTTCCAACATCATTGACAGTCATCTTTTGTAGAATCTATTCACATATCCTAAGCATGACTGTAATGAAATATCTCGAGCAGAATGACCTTCTTGCCAACCAGCATGGGTTCAGAAATCATTGGTCACAACAAAGCTTGCCTGTATTTTTGTCGCATAACATCCTGAAAGTCATTGATCCAGGCAAATAGGTTGTTAGAATATTTCTAGACCTCTGACTCAGTATTAGCAAAAGTATGATTGTATCGGGTATCAAACAGAATTTGTGACTACGTTGAGAATTTGTTAATAGGGAGGGTGCAACACGTGGTTTTGGAAAGACATCGACGAAATGTAGGAGTGGTTTCTGGTGTGCCCCAGGAAATTGTGTTAGTATCTTTTCTGTGCAATAATTGGCAACTTACTTTAAATTTTCAAAGTGGAATATTTTATTTTTCTAAATGTCTTCTTTAAAACTTCAAGGAACACAGTTTCTGCTCTTAAACCAGAACTCGAACTGATATTGTCACCACTGTGCCAAATGATTGTTTAACAATTGAATACCTTCTGTATAGACTGTGGCAGAACAGTGGTTTTGCCTTTGACCATGTTTACAACAGAGAGGGCTTCATCTCTTTTAGGAATTTAAGACATACATAGTTACCAATATACGGGATGTTCAAAAAGTCTCTCTGCAGTGCCGAGTTATTGTTAGCTGCGCGTGCCATATGCCGCAGTGAATATACCGAAATGAAACTAGGTGAAATACGAGTTATTAATTTATTGAATATTCATTTTCTAACAAATTTTCACATTAAATGTTGAAAGTGTCCACCCTGTTGTTGAATACACAATTCAGTTCATCTAATCATGTTTCCAAACACAAGCTGTGACATTTCTTCTGTACCAGAAGCAGTGAAAGTGGATATTGCAGTTTTCAATTCATCGATGGATTTTGCATGGTTTTTATAGACAGTTGCTTTTGCTGCACCCAGAAGAAAAAGTCAGGTGGTGGTAGGTCAGGTGATTGTGGAGGCGAAAGTCCCTGTGAAATTATGCGATCAGTAAAACCATCAGCAAGCAATGACATTGAAACGCGAGCTGTATGTGCAGTTGCACCATCTTGTTGCAAATAACCATTCAGTATTTCACTTAACACAAGTTCTCCTATGAATGGGTACAGAATATCACTGCAGTATCGCTGTGCGTTTATTGTCATGTTGAAAAATATGGGACCCACAATCATATGGCACATGCGGCTATAAATCATATGGCACTGCAGAGAGACTTTTTGAACACCTCGTACTTACATACACAGCTGTAGACATTTACTCATATTTCGAATTTTAACGTATGTTCATGATCTGTACATCAAAAAATTATGTTATACACTGTCCAGTCACATTAAAGTGACCTCTGTCAAAAGCCTTACTAACCACCTTTTGCAACACTTAAATCACTGCAAGATACGGAGGAAGAGTGTCAGTGAGGTTCTGGAAGGCACCAACGGCCATGCTGACTCAATGCCGTGGCCAGCTGCTCTAGGTTTGGTTGAGCATCCATGGCATGAACAGCCTGACCGAGGTGGTCCTAAAGATTCTCAACTGGGTTTTTATCTGGGCAACTTGGTGGTCAGGTGAGTATGGTAAACTGATCCTAGCGCTCTTCGAATCACACATGAGCAATGCGAGCTGTGTGACATATTCTATTGGTCTGCTGGTTGATCCTGTCATGCCAAGGAAAAACAAACTGCATGTAGGAGTGAACATTGTCCCCAAGGATAGATGCATGCTTGGGTTGATTCACTGTGCTGTCCAGAAAGTGAGATCACTCAGGGAGTGCTACAAAAACATTCCCCAGACCACAGTGCTCCCTCTTCCAACCTGGATCATTCCAATCATAGTTGCATGGTGTTTGCTTTCAGACATTTCATACCAATGGGGCATAAAACATGATTCATCTGAAAAAGCCACCTGTTACCACTCAGTGGATGTCCAGTTGGAGTGTTGGCGTACAAATTCCAGGCTTGGTCGCCAATGAACACCAGTCATCCAGGTTGCATGAGCCATGTGTTTGCTGCAGAGGTCCATATGCAGCAACATTTACTGAATGGTTGGTGAGGAGACAGTATCGGTAACCCCTTGGTTCATCTAAACATTCAGGTGCTCAACAGTTGCATGTATATTCACCCATACAAATCTCCTCACCTGTCAACCGCACCTGTTGTCGGTGGCCCACGGTGCACCACAGCTGCCTCCGTGCATTTAGGATAGCACCATTTTGCCATGCACAGTATACTTTAACCACGGCGGCACACAAACAGTTCACAAACTTAGCCATTTTGGAAATGCTTCCACCCTTGGCCCAATAAAGCCAATGAATATGCACTTTTTGACGTCAGGTAAATTGCCCCATTTCTTGCAACAAGACAGACTGCACTGTTTCCTGTGTCCCCTGACATGCTTTATACACCTTACATTGACGTGCTGTCGCCTACTGTATGCGGGTGGTTATTGCACATTGACATCAAACACAGGCAGAGGTTATATTAATGTGACTGGACCGTGTATTATAAAATTAATTTTCAGCTACCCAGCTATATAAAAAGATCAGCTTTGCAAACTGAAGCTGACAGATCTGCATACATACATAGAAAATGTAACAGTATCATTAAGACTCTCAGAAAAGCATTTTGGCAACTGTAATTGCAGCCCATCAGACTATCAGTGGTCTCACTGAACTTGATGCTCTCAGGAGAAGTGAGGAATGTACACCAGTCAAGCATTAGAGACAGAGAGAGAGCGCAGTTTTTATAAGAAGAAATGTTCTACTTGCATGAAATTCGAGTTGAAATGAGCTTCATAAGTACAAAAAGGAGTGAAATAATGTTCTAAATATGTTTAGTATTTTATTTTACTTTTTTAGGATATCTTCAGCGACTGAAAAATGTTGTTACTTTGGTCATTAATGCTAAGGTTGGTTTGATGAAGCTCTCCATTTCTGTCACTTCCCTGCTATCCTCTTCATTTCAGCATAACTGCCGCATCCCACATTGTTGATGATCTGTTGAATATGCTTTCTCTCTACTATCTATTCAGCTACTGTTTTCAACTACAGTTCATTTTGTAATATGTGATGAACTATTCTATCTCCGTATTGCATTATATTCTTTAACAGACATTTCTTCTCATTGATTGTTTCAGGACATTTTAATTCTTTACTCAGTTAATCTGCCTTTAGACAATTTACTATGTAAGGGGGAACAGTGCTTCCCCACTGGACTTGTACTTGAGATTCATCGTAGCAAACATTCCTAATCAAGTAAGTTTGTCTTCCAATCATCTGCAAGTCCAGAGGTGACTGTACAGTCTGATGCAAGAGGTACGCAGTTTGCTGCAGTTATGTCAAGTAGTCCCAGGTCAAACAGCTTCTATCCATCCATTTTGTTACAGAATTTCCTCTTCTTTTTTACACTGCCTCTTATCAGTCACTGTTTGTTGGCTGTTTCCCTAAAAAAGGAGTGCTCCTGTGGATTACTGATCTCCAGGGTGACAGTCAAGAGATGAGGCCTTCCAATTGCTAACATTAATGTGAATCATCTTCCCAGCTTTTCAAGGTGCCATCTGTAACATGTTGAGGATTCAGATACACAAAACAGAGTGGGAATTACAACAGAATTGTGTACGACAATCTATAACATAACATTTATATGATAACTACTCGAGATCTTAGTCTGACAAAGGATGCTCCAGCAAGTGTAGTTCTATATTAGATTTCTGAGTCTTTATTTGAATTTGGTGAGAGGATTCTGCCAAGGTCAATGATGACACTGATATTTTTCTGTCCTTCCCAAGGTGCTGGACAGTGATGGGTATGTATTTTACTGGTATTCAGTTTGTTTGTATGCTGTGGAGAAGGCACTTGGGATTAACCATAGTTCTGCTTCAGTCTGAGCTACGGTTGCATTCACTGGACTTGCATTTGACAGTTCAAACCCACATCCAGATTTAGGTTGTCCAGAATTTCTGCCAGCAAATACTGGGATGATTCCTTTGAAATGCTGCAGCTGATTTCCTTCCCTGTCCTTTCAAATGGCCAAGCTAGTGCTCTGTCTCAAAAAATCGCTGTGTCAATGAGAAGGAAATCCTTAATGTTCCTTCCTTTTTTACAACTCTGTTATCAACAGTGTACTGTAACATAACCAATGATCCAGAAAAAGTTTGTGTCCATGTGTTTAGACAACTCAAATTAAACTGTTTCCCATTCATCCTGTATTATTATTATTTTCATATCCAGGACAGTACAGTACAGTTGTTTACAAATTCAGTACACATTAAAAATATATACATGTGAAAGTGATTCCAAGGCCCAAGATTCAGCAGTCTTGATTGTGGGAACATTTGGTGAAACCTGGTCCTCCAGTATGCAGGCTTTGGGCAACTTTAGGCAGACCAAGAGGTGTTTTGCATCATGAAGTTCTCCACATTTGCAAGGCTGGTACCTCCCTGAAGGGCAACGCTAGGAGTTATCCTAGTGGTAGAACCTTCCATCACCAGGACAACAACAATAATGAGTCCAAAAGACTTTCAATTAAGCCTGCTCTTATACTAGTCTCCATCAATATCGAAGGGATCCACCCTGTAAATTAACCGTATTCCTGGAGAAAGATAATCTTTGACTAACTGCACAATAGTCCCAACATAAAAGGAAAATAACATTGAGACAGTCACATATCTTTGCTGAACACCGGTATTGATATTCAGTGGCTCACGAACATAGTCATTACCAATGACAGCTGCTGTGATATCAGTGTACAGCAATTTCAAGATGTCAATAAATTTCTGTGGAAAACAATACAGACTGAGAATCTTCAAATGAGCTTCACAGTTTACTAAGTCAAATGCCTTAATGGGGTCAATAAAGGCAATTTAAAAAGGTCTGTTGCGTTCCCATTGTTTTTCTGGGAGCTGACAACCTGTGAATATCATACCTGTGATTCCTCTAGAAGACCTGAAGCCACAATGACTCTAATAGTAGCATCTCCACTAAGGTGGTTGCACGATTTACGAGAATTTGAATAATTAGCTTTCCCAAGCTAGACATCAATGATATTCTACATTAGTTGCTGCAGTTTGTGTGATCTACTTCCTTAAATGTGAGAACCACCAGACTTTTTCTGAAATCAAGAGACATTTCCTCAGTGTTCCAGATTTTGACAATGAGTTCCTGATGTATCTTTGGGATTACAGTAGTGTAAATCCCCAACCAGACATTCAGATTTCCCTAAATCACTTATGATGAATGCATTATGGTTCATTTGAGAGGGCACAGCTGATTTTTCCTTCCCTAAGTCGAGCTTGTGCTCCATCTCTAAAGACCCTTTTTTATATGTGTGGTGTCTATTCTTTTGGAGATGTACAAAAGAACAGACACCACATGTATAAATATATGCACCTTGATGGCAGTTAGTGATCATTCAGTGCAAGTGCACTCTTCATCAGGTCTCTTGCAGGAATCAGTATGAAGCTGCTAGCAATCTTATAATGGATAGGATACACTACATCTGTAATGAGTGACAAGTTGGGAATTTGGGTTGGGCAGGAAGTGTGATCGGATAGCTGAAGCAGTTGCTGCCGTTGAATTTATTTCAATGCCCGATTGCGGCTAATCTCAGAATTTCAATTTTGCCATCTAATGACCTAGACATTAACTGGATGTTAAACTCTGGCCCACCTTCCTTCTTTAACAGCCACTGGTAACAACGTATTTCAAAGATTTTTACTACTTTTATTTTTGTATTCCCCATTCTCAATTTTTTGCACCCATAAAGAATGTGTGCAAAATGTGGCGTATCATTAATCTTTTGTGGTCTCAAGATTTATTTTTTGATGTATGCAACTGTTTATTTTTATAGAAACGGTTTTGCCCTGAGCAGTCTTTGCTACTATGCCTTTCTTGCATCTTCCTTGCTTATCTATTCTATTTATGAGGTAGCAGGTGTATATATTTGAGTGTCTTTACATCTTCCTTGCTTATCTGTTCTATTTAATAGATAGCATTAGCTATGCAGGAGTAGGTTTAATAATGAATAGGAAAATAGGAATGCGGGTAAGCTACTACAAACAGCATAGTGAACGCATTATTGTGGCCAAGATAGATAAGAAGCCCACACCTACTACAGCAGTACAAGTTTATATGCCAACTAGCTCTGCAGATGACGAAGAAATTGAAGAAATGTATGATGAAATAAAAGAAATTATTCAGATTGTGAAGGGAGACGAAAATTTAATAGTCATGGGTGACTGGAATTCGAGTGTAGGAAAAGGGAGAGAAGGAAACATAGTAGGTGAATATGGATTGGGGGACAGAAATGAAAGAGGAAGCCGCCTGGTAGAATTTTGCACAGAGCACAACATAATCATAACTAACACTTGGTTTAAGAATCATGAAAGAAGGTTGTATACATGGAAGAACCCTGGAGATACTAAAAGGTATCAGATAGATTATATAATGGTAAGACAGAGATTTAGGAACCAGGTTTTAAATTGTAAGACATTTCCAGGGGCAGATGTGGACTCTGACCACAATCTATTGGTTATGACCTGTAGATTAAAACTGAAGAAACTGCAAAAAGGTGGGAATTTAAGGAGATGGGACCTGGATAAACTAAAAGAACCAGAGGTTGTACAGAGATTCAGGGAGAGCATAAGGGAGCAATTGACAGGAATGGGGGAAATAAATACAGTAGAAGAAGAATGGGTAGCTTTGAGGGATGAAGTAGTGAAGGCAGCAGAGGATCAAGTAGGTAAAAAGACGAGGGCTAGTAGAAATCCTTGGGTAACAGAAGAAATATTGAATTTAATTGATGAAAGGAGAAAATATAAAAATGCAGTAAGTGAAACGGGCAAAAAGGAATACAAACGTCTCAAAAATGAGATCGACAGGAAGTGCAAAATGGCTAAGCAGGGATCGCTAGAGGACAAATGTAAGGGGTAAGATAGATACTGCCTACAGGAAAATTAAAGAGACCTTTGGAGATAAGAGAACGACTTGTATGAATATCAAGAGCTCAGATGGAAACCCAGTTCTAAGCAAAGAAGGGAAAGCAGAAAGGTGGAAGGAGTATATAGAGGGTCTATACAAGGGCGATGTACTTGAGGACAATATTATGGAAATGGAAGAGGATGTAGATGAAGATGAAATGGGAGATACGATACTGCGTGAAGAGTTTGACAGAGCACTGAAAGACCTGAGTCGAAACAAGGCCCCCGGAGTAGACAATATTCCATTGGAACTACTGACGGCCGTGGGAGAGCCAGTCCTGACAAAACTCTACCATCTGGTGAGCAAGATGTATGAAACAGGCGAAATACCCTCAGACTTCAAGAAGAATATAATAATTCCAATCCCAAAGAAAGCAGGTGTTGACAGATGTGAACATTACCGAACTATCAGTTTAATAAGTCACAGCTGCAAAATACTAACACGAATTCTTTACAGACGAATGGAAAAACTAGTAGAAGCCAACCTCGGGGAAGATCAGTTTGGATTCCGTAGAAACACTGGAACACGTGAGGCAATACTGACCTTACGACTTATCTTAGAAGAAAGATTAAGGAAAGGCAAACCTACGTTTCTAGCATTTGTAGACTTAGAGAAAGCTTTTGACAATGTTGACTGGAATACTCTCTTTCAAATTCTGAAGGTGGCAGGGGTAAAATACAGGGAGCAAAAGGCTATTTACAATTTGTACAGAAACCAGATGGCAGTTATAAGAGTCGAGGGACATGAAAGGGAAGCAGTGGTTGGGAAGGGAGTAAGACAGGGTTGTAGCCTCTCCCCGATGTTGTTTAATCTGTATATTGAGCAAGCAGTAAAGGAAACAAAAGAAAAATTCGAAGTAGGTATTAAAATTCATGGAGAATTAATAAAAACTTTGAGGTTCGCCGATGACATTGTAATTCTGTCAGAGACAGCAAAGGACTTGGAAGAGCAGTTGAATGGAATGGACAGTGTCTTGAAAGGAGGATATAAGATGAACATCAACAAAATCAAAACAAGGATAATGGAATGTAGTCGAATTAAGTCGGGTGATGCTGAGGGAATTAGATTAGGAAATGAGACACTTAAAGTAGTAAAGGAATTTTGCTATTTGGGGAGCAAAATAACTGATGATGGTCGAAGTAGAGAGGATATAAAATGTAGGCTGGCAATGGCAAGGAAAGCATTTCTGAAGAAGAGAAATTTGTTAACATCCAGTATTGATTTAAGTGTCAGGAAGTCGTTTCTGAAAGTATTTGTATGGAGTGTAGCCATGTATGGAAGTGAAACATGGACGATAAATAGTTTGGACAAGAAGAGAATAGAAGCTTTTGAAATGTGGTGCTACAGAAGAATGCTGAAGATTAGATGGGTAGATCACATAACTAATGAGGAAGTATTGAATAGGATTGGGGAGAAGAGAAGTTTGTGGCACAATTTGACCAGAAGAAGGGATCGGTTGGTAGGACATGTTCTGAGGCATCAAGGGATCACCAATTTAGTATTGGAGTGCAGCGTGGAGGGTAAAAATCGTAGAGGGAGACCAAGAGATGAATACACTAAGCAGATTCAGAAGGATGTAGGTTGCAGTAGGTACTGGGAGATGAAAAAGCTTGCACAGGATAGAGTAGCATGGAGAGCTGCATCAAACCAGTCTCAGGACTGAAGACCACAGCAACAACAACAACAACATTAGTGTACATTTGGCTATCTTTGTGGCTGTGTCAGAATCACTGTGTACTTGCACAAGAAATAGAATAATTGCTTAAAACTAATAAAGTCTCTATTCTGTTATGTTTATATACACCACTTTTTAATGAGCTCCAGGTGACTGACTGCCTTCCTTAATTTTTGTTTTGTTCATTCTTCTTCTACTACTCGAGCCACTACAATTACTGTTCCTACTCTCCTCTCTCTATTTCTTTCATTCTTTCTGGCTGTCACAGTGTGATATAAAGTAAGCATTATAGTGGCTGCACATGAAACTATAAATTATCTGCAGACACTAGTAAAAAAATTAAGTAAGCAAAACCTTTGTTCTTCACGCTCATGTGGAATAAGTGATGTCTCATGATCCATTTGAAGCCATCTTCAGGATTGAAGAAGTATGTACTACTTGATATGAAGTAGATGTGTTCCAATCGGGAATTACATGTTGCATTTCCATTTTGTGTGTACCTCAAAATACTTGACACCTATAACAAATGCAGTGGATACAAAGTTCTGAATTTGTGTTCCTAGCTGATTAACACAACTTTTCAAATTTCAGATGGACAGCAAGAATCCTTTGACTCCCTTGGAAACAGGTAAGAGGAAAAAGGTAGTAGGAATTGATTAAAACTTCCATGAAGTTTCGAGGCAACAGCTGGATTATGTTCACTTCTTGCCACTATCTTTGGTAGAAAAACTGTAATGAAAAATATTGAATTGTTGTAAAGGCAGACCACCATGCATCTTAAAGATGATGATCTGCATAAATATAACAGTGGGTAGAGTCTTCAGTTCCAAAATGAAATTGCAATATCCTAAAATCCAAGGGGTAAGGAGAATTGAGTAGACAATTGTAATATCACAGTGTGAAATTTAGCTGTGTCTCGCATTGTAATGCCCATTGTCTGATCCTCACTTTATTATACTTTAATTTTTGACAATACTTGGTTGTAACAGCCAAGTAACTACCTACTTTGTGAATGATGGATGTATGGAATGCAGATGTAAGCCTTAAGTCTGTAAATAGTGAAAGTTTAATTTTAAATCTTGTACATAATTTGACTGTTCTTAACTGAGAATCATTGAAATGAATAATTTTCTTTAATTTTTGACAATACTTGGTTGTAATAGCCAGGTAACTAGCTACTGTATGAATGATGGATTTAATGAAAGCAGATGTAAGTATTAAACCCGTAAATATTATAAGTTTAATTTTAATTCATGTGCATAATTTTACTGTTTATTGACTGAGGATCATTAAAATTAATGAAACTCAAGTTTTTCTAATTTCATTTTTGTAATGTGTTTATCTGACATGTTCCACACCCAGGAGGATCCCCTCTTTTGTGGGTCTATGGAATGAATAATTAATCTAATCTAATCTAATCAATATCTATATATAGTACCATTCAGCAGAAATATGCAGTAAGATGCATGTTTAGCTTTGCTTCAATCCATATTTGGATTAAAGCTTCTCTTATGCTATATGTGTAGGCAGCACGCTTCTGAGATGCCTGGCACATCATTTCACTTTGCTTAGAGCAGCGTTCCATCTATATTGGCCAACAAACATTTCCCTACTTTTCTGGGACAGTAATGGACCTCACATCAGTTTTACAGAGAACAAAATAGAATGGTCTAGAGTGTATTTTGAACCAGTAATAATAAAAATACATGGCATTGTATTCAAAATACTATCATAGCAGCAACTTGGCAATCTCCCAAACAACATCCCTTTCAAGTTGTAGAAGATTGGACGACATATCTATTGTGTCTGGTTTTTTCATAGAATTTTATTAATTTTTAATCTTTGGATACATGCTGTAACTCATGCAGGGAAGCAACATATAGGTGTGCTCATGTGCTACTGTTGGAGGGAAGATCATGGCCCAAAGTACTTCTATAGTGCGACAGATTAAAACAGTATAATGCAACAGGACACAAGACCTATTTTTTCCATTATCTCTACTCTGCTGCCGAGCTATCCTGTTATGTATAAAATCAAACTATTTGTATACCCACCATTGTTGAGCATTGTCCAAAATACAGCTGCATTGATTGTGTGCTAAGACCCGATAAAAAATTATAAATTCCCCAAACTTTCATTCTGAAATCCTCAAGTCTCCTAAGTTCACAATATGATGCTGCTACATGATATTCTGATCCTTACTAACCCCGGATAAATCTTCCAGTGAATATCGAAGTTGAAGTTTCTTTTTTCTGGAGCAGGAGATAAGTACTGTTTTGAAATGTCACTCTGTTGTAAACAGCTTATTATTTGCAGTAAACATTAAAGAGTTACAATTTTTTTTAGTGTTTCATTGAATTACACGTTACATTTCATTTCCTGTGGGTCCATCTTTAGGTGCAAATTGTCTTTGAGAGAGGTGAATTTGCCTGCCCCTGTTATGAGGATATTAGATGTTAGGCTTTGTATGTTATGAATCAAGTGCACAAATATCTGAGAGTGGTGAAAAACCCACCATACACAAAGGAAAATCAGTCTACAGAGGAGATTACTTACAAATCACTTGTGCGATCCATTCTAGAATATTGCTCAAATATGTAGGACCCATACTAAATTGGGCTAACAGGGGATACTGAATGTATACAGAGAATGGTAGCATGAGTGATCACAGATTTGTTTGACCTGTCAGAAAGTGTAGATGCTGAAGAAGATAAGACATAAACTATCCTGAGAAGGTCTACTAAAAAAGTTACAAGAACAGGCTTCAAATGATGATTATACAAATACACTATAACTCCTTATGTCTCACTCACATAGCGATCGTGAGGACAAGATTAGGATAATTACAGCATGCACAGAGGCATTAAAACTATCATTTTTCCAGTGCACCATATGTGAATGGAACGGGAAGAAACTGTAATAACTGATACAATGTGACATTTCCCCTGCCATGCACTTCACAGCGGTTTGCAGAGCACGGCTTTAGATGTAGAACATTTTTAATCTTTCGAGGTCAGTATACACGTGTTATTCATTCTGTCATCACACATCACACCACTCAGGGCATAATGAACCAACATATCCTGAGCTCAAAAGGTTAAAAATGTTCTTCCTTGTTTGTTCAATAAGTTTTTCACTTATTTTTCCCAGTGGTTCTCTCATATTTTGTGCACTTGATTCATAAAATACAAAACCTATTCACAGTTGTAGATAAACTAGAAATGTTGAATTTACCATACAAATTTTATATGTTTGTATGTCTTCTGTTGAGGTACAGCTCTCACTTTTACAGGGTCTGACGTATTTTTGAGCTTCGTGTTTGTTATTCAATGTAGTCTACCTTGGGAGTATTAATTTAGTCACAAATAGTTGTAGAAGTAACTGATCCATCCAGCTGTGCCTTCTCACAAAATGCTGTTTCTCTTGTGTAAAGGAATTTCTGAATCTATAAAAAAAAAGTTACTTAAAAATTAAATTTTAAGAATAGGTATCTAATTTTAATTTTCCATACCATTTGCTAACACTGTGTACACAGTAGTGCCAAAGAAACTGGTATAGGTATCCATATTCAAATACAGAGATATGCAAACAGGCAGAATATAGCACTGCGGTTGGCAGCACCTATATAAGACAACAAGTATGTGGCGTAGTTGTTAGATCGGTTACTGCTGCTACAATGGCAGGTTATCAAGATTTAAGTGTGTTTGAACGCGGTGTTATAGTTGGTGCACAAGCGATGGGACACAGCTTCTCTGAGGTAGCAATGAAATGGGGATTTTCCTGTATGACCATTTCACAAGTGTACCGTGAATATCAGGAATCTGGTAAAACATCAAATCTCCAACATTGCTGTGGCCAAAAAAAGATCCTGCAAGAACAGAGCCAACAGCAACTGAAGAGATTCGTTCAGCATGACAGAAGTACAACCCTTCCACAAACTGCTGCAGATTGCAATGTGTCAGCTTGCAAACCATTCAACGAAACCTAATCGATATGGGCTTTTGGAGCAGAAGGCCCACTCATGTACCCTTGATGGCTGCACAACACAAAGCTTTACACCTCGCCTGGGCCGATCAACACCGACATTAGACTATTGATGACTGGAAACATGTTGCCTGGTCGGATGAGTCTCATTTCAAATTGTACCAAGTGGATAGACATGTACAGGTATGGAGACAATCTCGTGAATCTTGGACCCTGCATGTCAGCAGGGAACTGTTCGAGCTGGTGGAAGCTCTGTAATGGTGCGGGGCATGTGCAGTTCGAATGATATGGGACCCCTGATACGTCTAGATACAACTCTGATTGGTGGCACGTACGTAAGCACCCTGTCTGATCACCTGCATCCATTCACGTCCATTGTGCATCCAACAGGCTAGGACAATTCCAGCAGGACAGCGACACTCCACACATCTAGAATTGCTACAGAGTGGCTCCAGGAACACTCTTCTGAGTTTAAACACTTCCACTGGCCATGAACATTATTGAGCATGTCAGGGATGCCGTGAAACGTCCTGTTCAGAAGAGATTTCCACCCGCTCATACTCTTTAAGGATTTATGGACAGCCCTGCAGAATTCATGGTGTCAATTCCCTCCAGCACTACGTCAGACGTTAGTCGAGTCCATGCCACATCGTGTTGCAGCACTTCTGCAAGCTCGCAGGGCCCTACACAATATTAGACAGGTGTACCAGTTTCTTTGGCTCTTCAGTGTATTACTGCAACTTTTCTGCGACCTGTCCAATATCAATTGTATAATGTGTTCTGTATGATAATACTGGATGAATAAAAATTCATTCACTCAAGCAAGCAACTTCTTGTACTTTGTAGCTATATATTTCCTGCATTCAGAAACTGCTGGTCCGAAAGGACCACACTTATACAGAAACCACCCACCAGATATGTGAGCAAAACATCTGATTATGACTGTAAGTGTGTCAGTATTGTGGTATGCATATGTTGTATATAGGTTTTAGTTTTTCAGCCTTTTAACAGTTGATTTTTTTCTTTGACCTCAAAGGGCAGAGCTTGGACAAATTAACCATTTTCTCTCATGACTCTCCCAGTTTTACATTTGAAATTAATTTACTGCTTTCAGTCTGAAGATATGTGTTGTCCTGGGGTACAACAGAAAAGTTATAACTGGAGAGTAAAATTTTCTGCATTTGTTGGCATCACAGTGGGCTCATCATTTACTAAAGTGAACACATCTCTGAATATGCGTGACACCCTGCTTCACAAACATAGTTACGTGATATGATTTGAGTAGTCAGTGCTTGAGTAACCTAATGGAGTTTAATTGAACTTCAATGTTGTAAATAGTAAAGAGCTGAAGAAATATATTTTTACAGCTCATTACAACATCTGTCTCTTCAGAAAAGTTAGTAATCTCATTTTTTGCATGTAATTGCCTTGTGCTGGAAGGCACACAAGCTTTAAGCTGAGTGGTGATCTGCCATGCATCATGTAATTTTATGTAACTAATTTTATTTAACTGCAGCTATGAGTGTGTATATTACAAATACTATGCAGATATTTAAAACTAGGATGAGAGGTATTTTTATGTAGTTAATAATTTGTGTATTGTGCTTATGTTCATAAGAATTTTGATAAGAAGCATAATTTGTAATGCATATTCAGTTAATTTTGAATATTCCAGACATATAATAACATTACCTTATTATTGTTTTAAAATGAAAATGTGAATAGTGTTTTGGGATATTTAGTTCTTGAAGTTTGCAAATAAAACAGTGCCCACAATTACATTTATCTGATTACTTTTATTTTGTTGCGCAACAATAACTACTCTCATACTTGGACTCAATCTCAGATATGTTTGGACTGTAACTGAGGCAACATATTGCTGAAGAGGTAATAATAATATAAATACATATCTCTAATAAAAACATTTTCAAAACTGGGAAGTATTAATTATCAATATACATGTTGACACTTAAAAAAAATGGTTCAAATGGCTCTGAGCACTATGGGACTTAACATCTGAGGTCATCAGTCCCCTAGAACTTAGAACTACTTAAACCTAACTAACCTAAGGACACCTGACACATCCATGCCCGAGACAGGATTCGAACCTGCGACCATAGCGGTCGCGCGGTTCCAGACTGAAGCGCCTAGAACCACTTGGCCACTCCGGCCAGCTTGATCCTTACAACTGCTGATAAATCTTTCTGTACATATTGAAGTTTTTAATCTGGGGGGAGGGGGGAGGTAATAAGTACTGGTATGGATGTCAAAATCCAATTATCATCTCTCCTTTTCCATGGCAAATGTTGGTTGCTTAGTCACAATAAAACCTGTAAAATGGAGCTAGTTATGCTGGGATAAATGGACCATAGCACTGAAATATGATTAATTTGAAAGACAATGAAATGGGAACACACAGCTAAAAGCTAAAAACATTTGAATCCTGTGGAAAGAGAAAAAGAATGGGATTGTTGCAGCGTGACAAAAATGGTACTCATTAGTATACTGTCCACTGTTTACATTGTATTACATATTTATTTGTTTATTTGAGACAGAATTCAGTTACTAATATAAGAAAAGTTCTGGCAGAGTGTAAATAATTTAAGAGTAAAGGAGGCAATTCACTGAATAGTAGAAGCGTTGAGTTGTCGACAGGCACACTAACTTTTGGATGGATCCTTCAAAAAAGATGATGAAAAAACACACACACATGGCGAAGAGTTGTGTCCAGTGTGCTAGGTAGAGGGAGAGAAGTGTGGAAGGGGGCAGAGAAGCTTGTGTGGCAGTAGCTGATAGAGTGGAAGAAGACAGCAGCTGTGTGGAAGAGAGAGGCAGCAGGTGCATGAGATAGGAATGCAACATGGGCACTGGAGCCGGTGAGTTTGTGTAGCTTATAATGAATTGCGAGGGGTTGGCAGGACAGGAGGTGGGGAGACTGTTGGGTAGTAAGTATGGTTGCATTGGGTTAGTGTCAGTGAAGATTGGGGCCAGGAGAATTATGAGAATGAAAGATGTGTTGCAGGTATAGCTCCCATTTACAGTTCAGGAAAGCTTGTGCTGATGGCGCAGAGCCAGATGGCACAGGCTGTGAAGCAGCCATTGAACTGTAGCATGATGTGCTCAGCAGCATGTTTCTCCATTGAGTAATAAACACAACTCTTGGCCACAGTACAGTGGTGGACATTCATTCTGATGATTACCTGGCTGGCAGTCAACGCCACATAAAATGCTACGCAGAAATTGCAACAGAGCTGGTGTGTGGTATGGCTTTTTTCACAGGTGACCCTGCCTCTGATAGGGTAGGATAAACATCGGACAGGACTAGAGTAGGATTTACTGGCTGGATGGATTGGGCAGGTTTTGCTCCTGAGTCTGCCTCAGGGATATGTCCCCTGTGGCAAGGAGGTGGAACTGGCATAACAATGGACCAGGATATTTTATAGGTTATGTGGGAGATGGAAGACCACTTTCAAAGGGTGGGAAGGATTATGGGTAGGATGTCCCTCATTTCCGAACACGATGATAGATAGTCAAAGCCATGGCGAAGGATATGGTTCAGTTGCTCTAGTACAGGACAATATTGGATGACTAGAGGCTGCTTCTTGGGGGTGACTGGCAGATTGGGGGTGTGTCCAGCTATGGCTTGGGAAAGCTGTTTGAGAATTGAGTTTGGGGGATAACAGTTTTCTGTGAAGGCTCTTGTGAGATCTTTAGCACACTGGGCAAGGGAATTCTTGCGCTGCAGATAATTGAGGTTCCTTGTAGGTAAGTTGACAACAGTCTTTTGGAATGTTGGAAGGGTGTAGATGCTGTGAGAGGTTGACTCGGGGGTTCACTGAAGTAGGATAGGTTTTGATGAGTAGTGGTGCTCCGAAGTGGGAGTAGGATTCTCTTCCAAATGGGTGTGTGTGTGGGGGGGGGGGGGGGGAGGGGGTAGGGGGGGGGGGGAAGGGTTTCAGTTTGGAAGACATGGCTTAGGTAGTTGGGGCCATACATCAACAGTGTCTTGGAGGGGGAGCTGAGGTGTTTCAGGGATATCGGCACCATGGAGATTTGTTTCTGTAGTACCTGGTTTGCGAATCTGAAAATTTTAAAGCCTTTGTGAAAGGAGGGGTGAGATCCAGAGAAGGGAATTTTTATGGTTAAAGTATTTGAGGGAGAGGGTAGCAGGATTCAATAGCTTAGCAGCATTTAAGGAACAGGATGTGGGACTGGAGTTTAGCTAGAGATAGGGATGCTTTTACAAACTCTACTGCAATTGCTGCACAGCTTTTTATGTTGAAATGACCACCAACCAGCTGTCCATCAAAATTAATGCACACCATGAAACTATGGCCAAAACAGTGTTGACTATTCAGTGGTGGAACATGCTGCTGAACACAATATTCTCGAGTTCAGTGACTCGTACACAGCCTATGCCATCTGGATCTTCCTCCGGCACAAGCTTTTCTGAACTATGTAGATAGCAGTTGTCCTTGCAACACATCATTCATTCCACTAAGTCTTCTGGCCTCAAAATCCACTAACCCACTGCAGCAAAACTGCAGTTTCCCCTTCCTCTGTCCTGTCGCCCCCTCCAGATCCACTCCTTCACATCATCATGATCATGTGGCACATGAACTCACCAGCTAGAGTGCCCATGTGTTGTTTTCCTGTCCTGTGTGCCACACGTATTCGCTGGCTTCAGTGTCACATTCCTGTCCAATGAGCCTATCGCCTCTCCTTCCAACATTCGTATACCACACACCTTCTGCCTTCATCCAAGCCATAAGCCACACTTCCTGAACCCTCCCCTCCTAATTCCGGCCTCATCTCTCTCTCTCTCTCTCTCTCTCTCTCTCTCTCTCTCTCTCTCTCTCAGCCCACCCCGACCAACATAATCGTCAAAGAGAGAGAGAGAGAGAGAGAGAGGATTCATCCAAAAGCTTTATCTCCTTTACTCCTAAGTTATAAAGAATTATGTTACTCTTAGATAAATATTGTCTAAAGCCATGGAGTACATTGTTCATGAATAGCTGATAGATTAAATTTATGACAGCAACAATAAGCACCAATCAGGATTCCAGAAACACCATAGCACAGCAACTGCATTAATCAAAGTAACTGATGACATAAATGTCCCATGGATAGGTGTTGCACCCTGGCATAGGTGCAGTCCACCAATATAGAGTCAGTTGACACAATCAGGGTGTTGACAGCAGTGTGAATTTGTGGTGCTGTTGTAATTACTCCAATCAACCTTTGTAATGGAGATGAGGGTTACTTAGGATTGTGGTGGCAACTGATGACAAAGAGTTGGTTTTGGCAGGAATGGTATGCCGAAGTTGCAGTTATTAATCTTCTTGAAATAGGTTTCTTTACCTCTAAATTCAGTGACATGAGGTATCCAACAGACTACCTCTTATTATACATATACAGTCGTATAGTTTCCTATAAATTCAGGTAGAACCCCCTGTAGGGATCCTATTCTTATTATACACAAGCTACCATTTTCTGTCAGAGGTGAGTGCTCTTACTGCCACTCTTAATGTGAGCTACTGATTCCATGGCCACTTGGCCTTACTCACTAGGTAGAAATATTAATCAGTGACTTGTTCCTGTTATTAACTAAATGCTGAACAGTAACTATCAGATACAGAGACCAGCTGCCTCCATTCAACACTGTTCCAAGGAAAAAATAAAGTGCTACTCAGCTAACAGTTCTGGTTGTATCAACCAGAGTATTTCCTTGTTTTCTTGTAGTTGTAGTTTCTAAAGTTCCATCAGTAGATGCTGCTAGGTGCTACTGCCCAATGATGTCTCAATACTGGTCGAGGCCTTGCTGGTGTGTGGATACTTGATACTAATACCCCTACTGCTCGTGGCTGACCCTTTATACAGTTGTTAACTGTCCTCCACTTGGATCTAGTTGCACACGACCCGCTTCATTATCATTCTGGAACATTCCATCTGTATTTAATGACTTAAATGAGAATTAAACATTCCAAATCCAGCTGTGGCTATTTCCTGTCATGAGTTCAGCCTCAACCCTCATCTTTTTTGGTGAAGTGACAAGTTTCAAACACATTCTGGTGCAGTGACCGATCTCCAAGAGATAGTTCATTACCAGCTGTGTCAAAGTGTGTTAGCTTTTACAGATATCTTGTTTGTCTTTCTGCCTCATTACATAAGTGGATTAATATGACTGTGCAGCCCCACTCAATGTTTTTTTTTTTTCTCTTTATGGTATGTCGTACAACTAAAATATTCTGAGTTCGTGACACAGGGGTGAAGTGACCATTTTAACACAGCTTGAGTTCAGCAAGGCTTTTGCTACTGTTTATTGTGATATGTTACTTATGAAAATGAAAGGATCACATTTCTCAAGCAGTGAAATAGTGTGATTTGACTGCTGCCTCAAAAACAGATGTTTATATGTCATCTACAGCTCAAATAGATCATCATGACAACATGCTCCCTAGAGTCCCCCAGTGTTCAGTTCATAGTCCATTGCTTTTTTCACTGTATATCAGTGACATTTTAAATGAGCTTCATTCTTGTGACTTCCACTTATATTACAGTGACATCAAATGGTATCTAAGAGACAGTCTAAGAACATTGCTGCTGCTACATTAGATATGAATTGGTGACCTTTGTTCAGTATCATAATGGGCACAAAACTTGGGTGTTAAAGTAAATACTAATAAGTCACTGTTCATCTGCATGTCACACTGAAAGTTGATTAATGAACATTTTCTCTAAACTGTTCCTCCAGTACTTTTAATGTTATCCAATTAGTGTATCAAAAAGCAGTAAACGAGGTCAGCCTAATATTGGATGAGCATATGTGCATAGCATTTGGTTATTTGATCACGAATCCTTCCTGTGCTTAGTTGGGCTGGACGTGACTTGACAGGTAGTGTGATCTTCAAATGCTCTCCTTACTTACTTAACTGCCAGCTGGAGTGGCTGAGCGGTTCTAGGCGCTACAGTCTGGAACCGCGCGACCGCTACAGTCACAGGTTCGAATCCTGCCTCGGGCATGGATGTGTGTGATGTCCTTAGGTTAGTTAGGTTTAAGTAGTTCTAAGTTCTAGGGGACTGATGACCTCAGAACTTAAGTCCCATAGTGCTCAGAGCCTTTTGAATCTTACTTAACTGGATTTTTGGTCACCTCTCATTGCATTATCAGAGACCAATCACCTCTATATATTAAAGAAATTATACTGACTGATTCACTGACAGCCCATCGCCCACAGCAAACTGCTAAGGATAGAAACTTGAAATTTGGAGAGGGTGTTGATGCCATACTGTAGACATACGTTAACAAGGGATTTTTCGAAATTCCATCCCATGCCTAAGTGGGGTGAAACAGAAGATGAAAGATTTTTTTAAAATATGTCACTATTAAGGCAATTTTGAAGCTAGAACTATAAAAGTTGGTATTTGGTTTCTCAGACAGAAATAAAAAACAGTTTCAGCATTTGTGGAAATTCAACCCCGACAAAATAGTGTGTGAAAGGTTTTTAAAAAATTATTCGTTATTTAAGAACTATAAAGCATTTTAAAAGATGCATCTATGACAACTGCTATTTGACTTAATGAAAAAAATACTTGTTTCAGTGTTTCTGCAAATTCAACCCTTAAAGGGGTAATATAGGGGATAAAATTTTTATAAAAGTATTTTGTTATATTACAACATTTTTAAAACTAAATGTATCAAAACTGGTGTTTGACTTTTCGGTTACAAATAAAGAAATATGTGTTATGAGATGAAAGTTTCTAGGGAAATATCACCGCAAGAACTCAAAAGACAGGATTAATAAAAACCTCCACCTCCAGCTACCAGAGTCGCTTTTTGGTCAGAAGTACATTCGAAAAAGGTAATGCTTCTATGGCGTTAATTAGTGTGAAAAGTTTAGAAGGTGTTGCAATTTGTGAACTAAATCAGAGAAAGCTATTTACAGTCACCACAGTAAATCAGTTTTGTTAGAATTACATAGAAATGGAAATGACTGTGTAATACAGTCAGTTTTCAGTAGACCTAATATATGTTTATCAAATTATTTTTGTCGCAATTACTGTGCAAACATGAGCAAAGAAGCAGGCATAGGGTTGGTCCTTCTGTACCTGCAATACCAGGTCAGATATTCCTAGCATCTTGACTGTATCTTTCAGTAACACTAGATCTTCTTCCATCTCATTCTGAATTTCAGCCATATGTTGCCCTGTTATTAGTGCCTTATCCAAAACCAATCACAGTTCAAAAGGAGATTTTGGCTTTATCTGTTATTACCGATGTAGCTTTCCTCTTGGTATACACCAGCTGCTTTCTTCCTGTCCTGCCTCATCTGCTAATCTTACCCTATTACTTCTCACTCTATCCTTGACCAGTCAACTTTCTTTTCATGTTTGATTCCTTCTGTACTGCTGCCACACATTTTGTTAGACATTACTTGCATTCAACAAATATGCAGTGAGGAAATTCTTAAACACAGTGTTAATAGATTGAAATTTCATAAATTCATTACTGCATATTTTGTCTTTAATATCATTAGAGATTGGTTGCATACTGCTCACATTGTAATGTTGACTTATAATGAATGTCTGGTTAGATGTAAGAGAGGACCTGAAGGCCTAATCTTGCCGGGTAAAATGCATCCATAAACAAAGCAATGCATTATGCAATACTAACTCCCTTAAGGAGTTTGTAGTCAGTTAGAATTTTTTATAGATGATAGTGTCAGGATACATTTCATAACTGTCTTCTTCTTTACCTTCAGTTTTGTTTTATAGTCTGAACTTCACCAAATAACTGTGCATTTTCATGTGTTCAAGATTTTTGCTATACAGAGCAAGAATAACTTCTCTTCTTTAAAACAGTCATTGCTCTCGAACTCAGCAGATGTAAACACCAAATAAGGAATCAGGGGGCCACTCTCATTAGTGTCAGTTATCTTTGCCACCAATTTTCAATTGTTATTTCAATGTGGCACTAACGCAGAATCAGTTCTGTAATCTACATGACTACTCTGCAGTTCTGCAGTGCCTGTCAGAGGGTTCATTGAAGCACTTTCACTCTTATTTCTGTACCGTTCCTCTCTCAAACAGTGCACATGGAAAACTAACACTGAAATTTTTCTGTGTGAGCTCTAATGTCTCTTATTTTGGCATTTGGAGGAGAAGTTGGTGATTTAAATTTCCTGAATGTATCTCATTATAATGAAAAATGCCTTTGTTTCAGTGATTGACACCTCAACTCACATATCATATACATGACATTCTCTCCCCTATTTTGTGATAATAAAAAATGAACTGGCCTTCTTTAAACTTTTTCGGTGTCCTCCATCAATTCTATCTGATAAGGATCCCATACAGCATAACAACACTCTAGCAGAGGACAGACAAGCATAGTGTTGGCAGTCTCTTTTAGTAGACCTGTTGCATATTTTGTGTGTTCTGCCAATAAAACACAGTCTTTGGTTTGCCTTCCCCACAAAATAATCTATGTGACTGTTCCAATTTAAATTGTTCATGATAGCCTTTAGATTTGTATGATTTATTGTGTAATTGAATTTTAACAGATTGCTTTTTATACTCATGTGAAAGCCCTCACACTTTCCATTATTTAGCGTCAATTTAAACTTTCCACACCATGCAAATATTTTGTCTAAATCATTTTGCAATTGGTACTGATCTTCTGATGACTTTACTAGATGATAAATGATAGCACCATCTGGAAACAACATAGAATGGCAGTTAAGACCGTTTTCTGTATCAGTTATAAGCACTGATGGAAAACAAATCGCAACACCAAGAGAGAGTTGTGCGGCGTAAATGAAAGTTGGTAGGAATGTTTCTGCATCTGCAAGATTATGTCTATTCAAACTTAACACCAGTCACATAAGAGTGGCACTAGTAGTGCCTCTACAAGGATGCAAATCAGGTATGCTTTAAATACACGCCGTAACACTCATGAGCATTAGTTATCTTTGAGATTGGAAGTGATCTGATATTAGTCAAGAATGCCTTTAAGGTGACAAAGACGCCATTAGTAAATCACCTCACTGAGTTTTAACGAGGTCATGTAATAGTGCTACAAGAATCTGGATGTTCCTTCTGTGATATTGCAGAAAGGTCTGACAGGAATATGGCCACTGTACTTGATTGTTGGTAGTAGTGGTCTCGAGAATCTAAAGTCACAAGAAGACCGGGCTCCGGACGGCCACAAGGCACTACCGAGAGGGATGACCGTTGTGTTCAGTGTGGGGCTGTGACGCATCATACTGCATCGGTAGTAGCAATTTGAGCAACAGTTGGCACTGAAGTGACACAACAAACTGTTACAAAGTGGTTACACAAAGAACAGCTATGAGCCACATGCCCTATAATGTGTGTTCCACTGACTCCAAACCATTGCCATTTGCGGCTCTAGTGGTATCAAGCAAGAGCTCATTGGTGAGCAGGGTGGAGGTCTGTTGTGTTCTCTTATGGAAGCTGGTTCTGCCTCGGTTCCAGTGATGAGTATGTGTTGGTTAGGAGGAGGCCAGTTGAGGATCCACAACCAACCTGTCTGCATGCTAGAACACTGGACCTACACTTGGAGTTACGGTCTGAGGTGCAGTTTTGTATGACAGCAGGAGCAGCCTCATAGCTATCCCACACAACCTGGCTGCAAATTTGTATATCAGTCTGGTGATTTGAATTATTGTGCAGCCATTCATGAACAGTATTTCAGAGGGTGTTTTCCAACAGAATAATACTCACGTACATATCACTGTTGTAACCCAACATGTGTTGGGTTTGACTTGGCATTCTCGATCACCAGATCTGTCTCCAGTCAACCATATATGAGATATCATCAGACGACTGCTCCAACATCATCCACAACCAGCATTAACAGTCCTTTTATTGACTGACCAAGTGCATCGGATAAGGAACTCCATCCCACAAATTGACATCCAGTGCCTGTACAACAAAATGCATGCACATTTGCAAGCTTATATTCTATATTCTGGTGGTTACACTGGTTATTAATGTTCCAGCATTTCACATTTGCAATGGCTTATCTCATGCTTACATTAGCCTGTGATCTTGCAACGTTCATCACTTAAATATATTACCTAGACAATATGTTCCCGAAATTTCATTACCCTGCACTAATTATTTTTTGGTGATACTATTTTTTCTGTTAGTGAAGATTAGGAACAGAAGGTGGCCTGTAACATTTCCTGGGGAAGATTTTCACTGCTGTTCGGATCAGTTAAAAATGACTTGTCATGTTTGTTTCCCTTTATCCAGCATCAGAGAAGGTTGGGGCATTATGGTGCTTGACCATTTTCCTCTGTCTTTCCGCCATTCTTCTTCTTCTGTGGTTGTTTTGTTTCTGTACAAAGTCCTCCTCCTTCAGCTGGTTTTGACTGAGTCAGTTCATCCTGCTCTTGGTGCCCCCTTTCTCTCTTGTCCTCAAACTTGGCCTCCATCATTCATTCCATTATTCTTTCATCTCTATTGTCTTTACATGTCCAAACCATTTTAACCTACTCTTCTCATTTCTGACATTCAACTTTGCTATTTCAATTTCCTTACTAAATCTTCCTTTATCACTCTGCATATCATTGCTTTCCCTAATACACATCTTAAAAATTTCATTTCACTAGTTTGACTTCTACTCTGCTCTCTTCTTATTTCTGCCTATGCCACCAATGCTTATGTCAGTAGGGTATAAGCTATGTCTTCCATACACTTCATTGGCACTTCCCTTCCCTTAAACACTGGTAAAATGCTTTGTCCTGTTGCACTCATTTGCTAATTTTTGTCTCCATTCTTCCTTTCTGCATTATCTCACTTCCTAAATGTTTGAAGTTTTTCACAATTTCAATTTCTGCCCTTTATTATATATCTGAAGTTTAATTCAGATTATTGATCTGAGTTCATGTGAGACAGAGGTAAGCAAGGACTGCCATGGTTGTGTAGCAGAGCTGTGTTGGCCACAAACACACAAGTCACCAGAGGCAGAGACTCAGCCCACACCTTCGAGAAGGTGGAGTTATACTAACTGTGTCCCGAGCAAAAGTGCTGCACAGTTTGTGTTGTACCCTGTAGAGATGTGCAAGTTCTGTGGCAGAAAGCAAAGAACAAAAGACAACAACTGGTAGGTAAAAATTGTGTACTTAAATTCAAAAGGTTGCAGTGGATTATGAGTGCATACCAGTCCAGTGTACAATCCAAATAATCAAAGTCCGTATTAATGCTGGACAGCTGAGTACCTGTAGGAGTAGAACACACAACTGAAACCCTCCAAGATACTTTGTGGTGGCCTCCTATGCTCTTCACTAGCAGCATTTCCTGTGATGGGGAGATGGGCATATCTTTGGAGTGGCCATTGATTGGTGGCTGCAGATGCTGCATCACTGCCTCTAGTGGTAGTACTCTGAACCTCTAGTGCATTGAACACCACCACAGTTTGCAGAAGTGGAAGAGTACAAGGTAGCATAGAAGAGCAGAGGAAAAATAGGGCAGGATAAAGTTACATATTGTCACAGTTATAAGGTAGAGGAAATTCTGGTAGATATAACTCTGAGAGTAGCTCCCATGGAGCAATTGATTTAAGTTCTTATAATCTTAATACTTTAGCATTAAAGGAGACCACTCACCAAAAAGCAGAAGTGTTGAGTCAATGATAGGCACATACACAAGAAGGAAAACATGCTAGCTTTCAGATTTATCCTTTGATGAACTAGAGTACACAAACACACATGTGCCAGTGCCTGTATTTGGTGCCTGCTAGACTGACAATGCCAATGCTGTTTTGTGGCAGATGGGTTTGTTGGGGATGGGGGGTGGTGGTGTTGGGCGGGGTGGGTAGAGGGAGAGGGAGGTGGGAGGCAGGGAGAGGGACAGAGGGTGAGTGGCTAGTGGCTCAGAGGGAGGCCAGATTGCTGCCTAGGAATGCTGGAAAAGGGGGGGGGGGGGGTGGCAAATATAGTTGTAGTGGCCAATGGGAATTGACACAGGGTGAAGGCGACATAAATTGGGAAGGGGTCTGACAGGACAGAGGAAGGGGAAACCATTGGATGGTGGGTGTGTGACAGTGGATTGGCTGAGATTGAGGCCAGGATGATTATGGGAGTGGAGTATGTGTTGTAAGGATAACTCTCATCTGTGTAGTTCAGAGAAGCTGGTGGTGGAGTGGAGAATCCAGATGGCTCAGATTGCGAAGCAGCTGCTGAAACTGAGTACATTTTGTGGTTAATAGTGTCACCAACATAAAAAACTGTGCAGTGTTTGCAGCAGAGTTGGTATGACATGGCTGCTTTCACAGGTGGCCCAGCTTCTGATGGGTAGGATAAGCCTGTCACAGGACTGGAGCAGGAGCTGCTGGGTGTGTGGATTGAGCAGGTCTTGCACCTTGGTCTTGGTTGGTAGTGGGAGTGGCATAGGAATGGACTAGGATGTTGTGTAAGTAGGCTGGATGATGGAACACCACTTCAGGAGGGGTGGGAAAGACCTTGTGTAGGATATATCTCATTTTAGGGCAAGATGAGAGATAATCAATCACTGACAAAGTATATGGTTCTGCTGTTCCATTGTAGGGTGATACTGGGTGACAAGTGCAGGGTGGGGGGTGTTCTTCGGTAGCTGATTATTGTCTTGGGCGGTGGTGGGAAAAGTTGGGGGTATGTGAGGATATGGCATGAGAAATCTGTTTGTGAAGTAAGTTAAGAAGGTATTGCCTATCTGCAAAGGTTTATTGATGATATACTCATGATTTGGACTCAGGGTCGAACACCTTGTCTATATTCATTCTCAACCTCAACATGTTTGGCCCCAATCGCTTTACCTGGTCCTCCTCTACCTAGTGTGCCACCTTCCTGGATGTTGACTTCCTCTTTGCTGGATGTTGACTTCCTCTTTCCTGATGGCTCCCTTCACATCTCTGTCCACATAAATCCACTAACCACCACAAGCACCTGCATTTTGACAGTTGCTATCCCTTCCACACCAAAAAATCCCTCCCACACAGCCTAGTCACCTGTGGACAACGTATTTGCAGTGGAAGGAACCTTCTTGCCCAGTATGCTGAAGGCATCATAAAGGCCTTTGCAGACAGGCAAATCCTCCCCCCCCCCCCCCCCCTCTCTACCTGTCAACTCAGTCTGCAAACAGATTTCCCTTGCCATATCCTCATACACTCCCAATCCTCCCACCATCCCCAAAAAATCAGGTACAAAGGAGTGCCCACCTTGTCACCCAATATCACCATGGACTGGAACAGCTGAACCATATCCTTCACCTGGGCTTTAATTATCTCTCATCCACCCCTCCTAAAGTGGTGTTCCATCGCCCATCCTACCTACATAATATCCTAGTCCATCCCTATCCCACTCCCACACCCAGCCCCTTGCCACAGGGATCATACCCCTTTGGCACACCAAGGTGCAAGACCTGCACAATCCACCCAAGCAGTACCTCCCACTCCAGTCCTATCACAGGCTTATCCTACCCCATTAGAGACTGGGCCATCTGTGAAAGCAGCCATGTCTTACATCAGCTCTGCAGCAAACACTGCCCAGCCTTTTATGTTGGTATGACTACCAACCAACTGTCTAATAGGATGAATGGCCACTACCAATTTGTGACCAAGAGCAAAGTAGACCACCTGGTGGCACACCATACAGCTGAGCACAACATGCTCGATTTCAGTGGCTGCTTCACAACCCAAGCCAACTGGATCCTTCCCTCCACCACTAGCTTCTCTGAACTACACAGATGGGAGTTACATCCCAACACATCCACCACTCCTGTGATCAACCTGACCTCAGTTTCAGGTAACCCACTGCCCCACACCCTCTACCGAGCAGTTTCCCCGTTCCATCATCCTGTCAGCCACTCTAAGTTCACATCACCTTTAGCCTGTGTCGCTTTCCACTGGCCAGTACAACTACACCTGCCACCCAACCCTCCCACATTCCTAGCCAGTAAACTGGCCTCCCTCCGAGCCACCCATCCCCAGTCCCTCTCCTTACCTCCCACCTTCCTCTCCCTCTATTCACCTCACCTGACACAAGCTCCACCACAACCAGCCCACCTGCCCCAAAACGCCGTTGCCACTATCAATCTAGCCTTTTCCACTATGTAGGGCCATAGGCATGTGCGAAAGTGTTTGGATAGTCTAGCTTGTCAAAGGGTAAGTACAAAAGCTAGCAAGTTTTCCTTCTTTAACGTGGACCTATCGATAACTCAATGCTTCTACTTTTCGGTGAGTGGTCTCCTTTAATCCTAAAGTATTTACATTCTACAAGAACTTTACTACAACATTTATTGTAATCTTAAAAGCTTTAGCAGTTCTTAAAGTGAATGCTGTGATGTTACTGACACCCAGGACAGGAAGCAGTGGGGATTGACATGCCAGTGATAGTGGAATGAGGATGGCAGTTGGAGTGTTCAGAGTTGTAGTGAAATTCAGCTTTACAGTATGGCATAATAAGCTTTGTTTTGTGCATATTAAGTCAATAATGTCTCAGCATGTAAAGTCACGTAGAAAGTGAATTTGTTTGATGTTCTCAAAGTATTTTTTGGTTTGTGACAACGTCCACAGACTCAGACAATATTCAATACTTACGTCAGATGTGATGCTATCACTGCAGTTCATGTTGGTAAGTTGGATGTTTTGGCTATTCCATTGTTTACTGCTTCAGTGATGAGATTTTATCGTCACTGATGACCACTTTGTTGTGACAGTGAGATTATTCTATAATTTGGTTTCTGAGAGAATATCGATCCTTACATGTCAGCAGTACATAAACTATCCTCGCATTGTGGTAAGAAGTCCCATATCGCATGTAGGAAGAAATGTGGTACACTGCAAAGCATAGTATAGTTGTGGCAGCTCAGCGGTGTAAATTTGTACACGAGTGTCATTTTCTTGAGTGTCAGTATTATCAGCTTAGGAGTATGAAGTTATGGACAGAGGAACCCCATGAATTCTGATCAAACATTTGTAACTGTGTGCCATTGCTGTAACAAATGTTCACCTACAAAACTAAAGGGCATAGGACCTTGACAATACTTTAAGCTTTTACCAGATGTTTCCCCCAGAGTGTTGTTATCTTAGGACAATTCATTATCAGTTTTCATATTATGGAGTGCAACCTACTAACAGCTGCACTGCAGGTAAGATAAGGTGAGTTTAACAGGTCAAGGATGTGCTACTGGACTTCAAAGATGCAGAAGTCACAGGTAGGTCTGCTATTCACTGTTAGCATTCCACTTCCTGATACAGGCAGTTTGTTAATGGTACATTGTTGGTTGGGGTTTGGACATCAGTTATTTTCTGTCATAGTCAACTGATGTGTTCTGTTCCATTTGACACTAAAAAGCCAAAGTATAGTAAAATATGAGAGGAAGTAGTGAATAATGTTTCATCATCACTGTCTCCTCTAATTGCCACCATAATCTTACTTTTCTGCACAATGCATTTCATGCCACATTTCTCAATTGTTTCTAAATGTTCAGTTGTTCTTCTACAGTCTTACTGTTGGTTCCCCACAACACAGTATCATTGGAAAATAGCAATAACTTCATCTCCCTTCCTATGTAATCTTCTTTGGTCACTCTGACAATTTCATCCATCACCATAAATAATCTACGTCTATAATCTGCAAACCACCATGAATTGCATGGAAGAGGGTACATCCCATTGTGCCAGTTATTAGGGTTTCTTCCTGTTCCATTCACATATGGAGCGCAAGAATAGTGACTGATTGAAGGCCTTTGTGCATGCAATAATTACTCTAATCTTATCCTCACAATCCCTATGTTAGCGATAGGTAGAGGGTTGTAGTATATTCCTAGAGTCATCATTTAAAGCCGGTTTTTGAAACATCTTTAATAGACTTCCTTGGGACAGTCTACATCTATCTTGAAGAGTCTTCCAGTTCAGTTGCTTCAGTATCTCTATGACACCCTCCCATGGTCCCAACAAACCTGTGACCATTCATACAGCCCTTCTCTGTATATGTTCAATATCCCCTGGTAGTCCTCTTTAGTACAGATCCCGCACACTTGAGAGCAATATTCTAGAACTGGTCACATGAGTGATTTGTAAGCGTTCTCTTTTGTAGACCGATTGCACTTCCTCAATATTGTATCAATAAATCAAAATTTACCCCTTGCTTTACCGACGACTTAGCCTATGTGATCATTCCTTTTCATATACCTATAAAGTGTTCCATGCTGGAATTTTTAGGAGTTGGCCAATTCCAGGAGTGACTCATTGATGTTATACAATATTATGTTTTTTCATTTTGTGAAGTGCACAGTTTTTCATTTCTGAACATTTAAAGCAAGTTAACAGTCTTTGCACCACTTTGAAGCATTATCAATATATGAATGAATACTTACACAGCTTCTTTCGTATGGTTCTTCATTACAGATAACTGCATCATTTGCAAAAGTCTGAGGTTATGAACAATATTGACTGCAAGGTCGTCAATATACAACATGAACACAAAGGATCCCAACATGCTTCTGTGGGGAACACTGAAGTTACTTGTAAATCTGATGTAGACTTTCCATTCAAGATAACATGTTGCATCCTCCCTATGAAAAAGTCCTCAGTCCAGTCACAAATATCACTTGATACACTATGTGATCAAACTTTTGGCGATTAGCCTAGGTGTTATACTGAGTCAAATGATTTTCAGAACTCAAGAAACTACCTGAGCTGCCTTGATCCACAGCTTTCAGTATGTCATGTGAGAAAAGTGTGAATTGGGTTTCACATAATCAGTATTTTCGAAATCCATGCTAGTTGGCATTGAGGAAGTCATTCTGTTCAAGATACCTCATTATGTTTGAGCTCAGAATATGTTCTAAGATTTGACAATAAATCGATGTCAAGGATAATGGATGGTAGTTTTGTGGGTCACTTCTGCTACCCTTGTAGGCAGATGCTACCTATGTTCTTTTTCGAAGAACTGAGCACTACATACTATGGTCAGAAGGAGGGCTAACTCAGCCACAAATTCAGTATAGAAACTGATATGGATTCCGTCAGGTTCTGAAGCTTTGTTCAGTTTTAATGATTTCAGTTGTTCCTCAACACCACTGACACTAATACTTATTTCATTCACTTTTCCAGCAGTATGAGCATTAAATTGGGGCAATTTTCCTGGGTTTTTCTTTGTGAGCATTCGTGGAACCCACCGTGAGCATCTCTTTGAATATCCGAGAGTATCAATCATTGCAGGCGCACTTCCAATGCTGACCGACAACTGTAGAACCAATTGTCAAGTTGTGATGCGGCGGTCGGCATGACTAATGGCATCCGCATGTTACAGCATGTTGGGGGCAGTGACTGTGACATGACATCATGGAGCTCTGTTTCTGCATTTCTTGAGGTCGTAACTTTCTTTACCCATCGCCCAACTGTACTCCTGTCAACAGCAGCATCATCATACACTGCACACAAATGTTTATAGGTGTTCGCCATGGTTTCTTTTTCTGCACACAAGAATTCAATAACAGTACGCTGCTTGTAATGTGAGTAGTATGTAGATGCCATATTGATGCTGCACTACGGCTCTGCCATCTGCCATAACGGTTTGAAACTTCAGTGGTGCACAGAACAAACATCAATTGGAAGCATCAACAAGAAAATTTGTCTAGGTATATTAATGGCTTTCAAAAAAAGTGGGGCATTACTTATTGAACAACCCTCATACTACAAAATAAGTTACATATCCAAAACACATCATACCAATAACTTACAAAAATGTAGTTTTCTAAGTGTCTGAAAATTCTCAAAAAAGAACCTATTTCTCACACAATTATGCAATGAAATTAGAGAATGATTGTTTTGAATGAGAATACACCTACTGTTCAAAAATAATAATAATGGTGGCACCACATTTCCTTGTCCCAGCCCCATAACATTCCAAAATGTATCATTTCTTTCAACTTGCGTCTGGCAGCTGAATTTTTTCCATACATTTTCTCTGGGGACACTGTTGTATGCCTTTATTAAATCAAGAAATGTCATCACCATATCTTTCTCCTACTCCTAATACATTTCTGTCAACTATCTCATACTAAAGATTGGCTCCCCAATTGATCTACCATACCAAAAGTCATACTACTGACCTTACACATTTTCCCTCAGTCTTCTTTCCAGCATCGTATCTATTATTTTTGCTACTTGTGATACGAATGTGATCCCTTGATAGTTATCAAATACCTTTGGGTCACCATTCTTGAACACTAGAATTATTATTCCCTTTCCCCATTCTTCAGGCACACAGGTGATGATGTTTGGTTTGTGGGGTGCTCAACTGCACGGTTATCAGCGTCCGTACAAATTCCCAACCTTTGCTGAGTCCAACCTCGCCACTTTGAGGAATGATGATGAAATGATGAGGACAACACAAACACCCAGTCATCTCAAGGCAGGTGAAAAATCCCTGACCCCATCGGGAATCGAACCCGGTCCCCTTGCTCAGGAGGCGAGAATGCGACCGCGAGACCACGAGCTGCAGACTTTAGGCACACATTTCTGCATCCTTATGCACCTTAGCAATCTATATAACAGTCCAGTAATATAGCTACCTTTATCTTCCCCACACTTATTTCATCTAACCCAGCGGCTGTTCTTGTTTTCATTCTTCTAACTGCTAGTTCCATTTCTAAATGTTGAATATCTTTCTGTTCTTACTGGTCCAGGTTCTGCAGCTGTACTTCTAGTCTCATTTCATTGCAATGGTTCATGATTAGTAGTCTGTTACAGTACTGTCCCCACCTTCTCCTGATCTCCTCCGGTTGTGTTATTAGCTCTGCACCCTCTCCCCTTTCACCAGCTTTGAATAAGTAATTTCATTCCTGTAACAAATGAAACTCCAGGTTGGAATATCGATAATGTAAGGAAAAGGTAGATTGCTACTTATCATGAGATGACATGTTAAGTCACAGAAGAAAGACACTTACACATTAGCTCCTGCCGGAAACCTTTGGCAGGAAAGGAAGCACACACACACATTTATTCACAAAGCAAGCACACATAACTGCAATCTCTGGTAGCTCAGACCAGAATCCAGATGTCATGTAGAACAGAAGCTATACAAGTGACTGACCTGCATATCTCTCAGCTGGCTGCTGTGGAATGCCTGAGACTGTTGCTGTGATACAAGCACAAAGTGCACATGGTGATGATCAGTGTCAGTGTGTTACTCAGGTGCACTGTTACTGGTGTCACAAAGAAAGTAATAAATCCAGATGTTCCTTATGTGCACCTAAGGCACTAACTGATGGGGACAACCAAATTCTAAAATTTACTGCTATTGCAGAGAGTTTCCATCACACATCACAAGCAGAAGTAGTCTGTGATAAAAGACATAAAAACCTTTGACACTGTTGACTAAAACATGTTACTAGCCAACTGCAGTACAGTGGTTTCACTCACACGTGATGGTTTGCCAGCAATGCTTCATATCTAGCACCATAAAACTACAATGGAGGTAGGCAGTATCAGATGTCCCCCAGGGATTAGTATTAGGTCCTATACTCTTTTCACTGTCCATCAATGATGTGTCATCAGTTTTGTCCTACTGCAAATACCACATGTACTCCAGTGACCTACAGTTGTATATAAGTGTGAAACCGATAAACCTGAAGACAGCTATTGAGGATCTCAATACCAATCTGTGTGAACTATCAAAATGGGCACAGAGTATAGGATTAAAGCTCAACCAATCCAAAACCCAACTGGCACTGGCTCGTCATTCTAGGCTCATTAGCCCAAAATATCAGGTATCCTGACCCTCTTTCACCCTAAATGAGACAAAAGCAAATATTGATTTCTCTCCTTCAGCAAAGAGTCTAAGAGCAATAATAGATCAAAATCTAAATTGGATCAAGCACATAACTGCAATGTGCAGGAAGGTATCATCATCTCTGCATGACCTACAAATATAAAAAAAGCTTTTCCCTCTTGACCTGAAAAAGAAACTTGTACAAGTAGTTATACTTCCAACTGTTGATTCCAGTGATGTTATCCTGCAAGGCCATTCTTATGAAAGCTCACGGCACCTCAATCTGGTTATGAATGCCTCTGTTCATTATGTTTGTGACATTCTACTATAAGGCGTGTTCAAAAAGCCAGGGTCAATACTTCTAGCATACAGGTACTGGTTTCTGTAGTTATGCCCCCGGCTCATTTCTTTTTGATCACCCCATATATTTGACAATATTTCACCATGATATGCACAGCTATCTGTGTGGTGTGCAGACAAGCACAGAGATTTCTATGCCCTCTGTCTTCTCTACAGTCTCATCAATGAACATTGTCCCTCATATTTCTCCTTGACATTAATGTTCTTGCCTGAACTACATGATAGAAACACCTGCTCCCATCAGAGCAAAATCCTTTCTGTTCTACTCCATCATTCAGCCACTTTCTTGAAGTCCTTTTCAGTAACAGGAACCTGACTCTGAGATTACGACCCACATTATACTAGAGAACTGAATAACACCATCTGCTTCGGAAGACAGTGAATGATATATTTACTAAAGCAGTAATAGGGATTACCAGTGTCCCTGGATACTCTTTTTTACCCTTCCTTCTCATTTCCCAGTTTTCTTAAATTTCCTTTCCCCAGAATCCTTATATCAGAAAACATGTATGTTGTACACTTGTAAATTCTTCTTACATCTGCTGCTATTGTTATCGTTATTATTGTCATTATTATTATTATTTTACAGTTATAACTATTAGTGACGACAGCTGCAGTAGTAGTACAGTTACTGCCAGTAATAACTTTATTTGTTCATAGTCAGTATTACTTATTCACTTTGACATTTCAGACACTCATATCATCTTAATACTAGTTGTCACATAAAAATTGTTATTTCTAACTAACTATGATGTAAAAATGGTACTGCATGTTTGAAACCCTAGTCTGATGTAAGAGAGACCTGATGGCCGTAATCATAACAGGTTAAATAAATATAGTGTTAGGAGAACTTATCATGTAGGCTTTAAAATAGACACTGAAGAAATTGGAAGCCTATTGCTAGAACTATAGCAGGACAGTTTTAGCCCATTCAAAAAAGACACTCAGAGAACTTAAACTGGAAGAATGGCAAAATTTTTTTAAACATTATTTGTTGAATTTTGAGAACCTCTGTTCAAAGAAAACTGTTCAACAATCTGCTGCCACCATTATTTTTTGCACACAGTGACTATGAGAATAATATAAGAGAGATTACAGCATTTACCGAATGTTATAGATAGTCCTTTTTCCCTTGCTCAGTATGCGAATGGAAAGAACAGAAAATCACTATTTTTGGTAAACAGTGACCTCCACTATTCAATGTACAATGACGTGTATAGTATAAAGGGGTATGTAGGTGACCTGTATCTGTTATTTCTGTTTTAAATTCTGTTTGTGGTACTTGTGAAGTTATTTTGGACAAACGTATGCTTTCCTCACCTAGACTCATATGTTTCCTATATCAGAATGATGATGTTGTATACCACAGAGCAACTGTTATTGCACTGCAGTTTGAAGAAAATTAGGTGAAACTGTTGTGTTAGTCCATTCAAGTTGTGGTTTGAACTCCACTAAACATCTGAGGGAGAAGTTTGGGTTGGTTACACCAAAAACACCCATTTTGCAGTAGTTCATTTATTCACCTGAACACAGGCAATGCTGACAAAGAACTGAAGATGGCGGAACAGCCCGAAGACAATGCTCAGAGTCCAGAGACGATGCTCAGAGTCCAAAGATGAATGCATATCGATGCTGGTGTCGACCTCATCGGTGCCACATAGCCCCCCCCCCCCCCCCTGGCAGTATGGAGTACTTTTGAGAGGCCGGGAGGAGCGTGACTAAGGCATTGGCAGGGGTGGTCCGTGGTCCGCAGGAGCCAGACCATGGTCAGCTCGACGGCATCATTGGGGAGCTGTGTGGGTAGATGTCGTGAAGGAAGGTTCGGCCACTGAACCTGGAAGTCGAAGCAAGTTGGGCTTCGTACTGGGCGTGCTGGTCGTGCGGCGACAGGTAGGCCGGTGGTTCGCGGGTGGAATGGAGTGACGACGACGATGTCTCCGGAGGGCGTGGTGAACACACAAAGCATGTCCAGGTCGATGTCGGGTGGGAGGGGAACACATTTCACCAGGTGGCAGGGAATGGCGGAGGTTATGTTATGAGCACTGGATGAAGGGAAACACACGATGAACAGTGTATCATCGCGCAGTATTATTGAGATGTCGTGGATTAGGTCCAGAGGGACAGGCACAAACACCTCAAGCGAGGGCACGTTCGAGATGGGGGGGCGTGAGAAACTTCGACAGGGCGAGGCAGGCGACGGTGGAGAGGTCGAAGGGACCGGCGAAGGGGCCGGCAGCGAGGGCATGATTGTAGGTAAGCTTGACGTGGGGAGCATGTGGTCACTCGACGGAGTGCGTGAAACCAGAGTAGAGGGCGAGGTCAGAGGAGAGCTCAACAATTGGAACTGGAAGTCACTCGACGGAGTGTATAAGTACGACGTGGAGGGAGTGGTCGGAGCGTCGTGAGCCACGACAGTGAGTGGCGTGATCGTGGTCTGAAGGGGGGTAGAAGAAGGCTCGACATGAACAGGCTTACGTCTGTTAAGAGAAACTGTAACAGCTTAATCTTTCATCTGGATGTCATAGGTGTTGGCCGTGCACCAGAGAACATGGTACAGGCCGGTATATGGAGGTTGGAGGGGAGCACGGACAGTGTAATCCCGGAGCATGATGTACTCGCAATTGCCCAGAGATTTCGGGACGTGAACCTTAGAGTGGGAATGGCTGGCGGGCGGAGGGATATGGAGGTTGATGAAGTGGCATCTGACGTGGTCCATGAAGGAAGGTAAGTCAGGCTGAGGGAGAGAAGCAGAAGGGCTCACAAGTTCGCCAGGGAGAACAATGTTCTGGCCGTATACGAACTCGTCTATTGTGCCTTTGAGGTCTTCCTTATAGACCGCACGAATGCCAAGTAGCACAAGGGGAAGGGCCTCTGTCCACAGAGAGTCGTGCCATCGAAGAGCAGCCTTGAAAGTGCGGCGCCAGCGCTCGACTAGCCCGTTACTTTGCGGGTGATATCCTGTGGTATGGATGCGCCAGATGCCTCAAATGTTACAAATCTCATTGAATAGGGCCGACTCAAACTGTCTGCCCTGGTCAGTCGTGATGATAGCTGGACATCCGAAACGCGATACCCATGACTCGATGAAAGCTCGAGCAATAGTTTCTGCCGTAATATTGGGGAGGGGGACAGCCTCGACCGAGCGAGTTGTTCGGTCCATAGACGAGAAAACATAACGAAAGCCGTTAGAGAGGGGGGGGGGGGGGGGAGAGGGCCGACAATGTCAGTATGAATATGCTGGAAACGCCCAGGAGGGATCGAAAAGGCGCCGAGAGGGGGTGAAATGTGCTTGTGTACTTTGCAGAGTTGGCACGCAACGCAGGAGCATGCCCATTGCTGGCAGTCCTTGTTGACATTTCTCCACACAAAGTGCTCCGCTACGAGGCGGGCGGACGCACAAACACTGGGATGGGCTAAATTATGCAATGCGTTGAAGACAGCTCGATGGAGCGTGGTTGGGATGAGGGGGTGTAACGTGCTCGTACTGTCGTCGCACCAGATCTAACCAGAAATGACAGGGAAGGTGGTACGGACGAAGTGTAGTGAAGAAGTAGAGTCTGAAATCAGGTTTTGCGTTTCCTCGTCGGCGGGTTGGAGGTTAGGCAGTTCAGAGAGGTCTAACAGCTAATGGACGGCGTCGATTCGTGAAAGGAAATCAGCAACTATATTGTCAGCACCCTTTATGTGTCTGACATCGATGGTGAACTGAGATATGAAGTCCATGTATCTGAAGCGGCGAGGAGGCGGGTCAGCTGGCGGGTTTGTAATGGCCGCAGCCAGGGGTTTGTGGTCCGTTAAAACATAGAAAGGGCGTCCCTCAACGTCAGTCTTAAAATGCTTGATCGCTTTGTAGACCACGAGCAACTCCCTGTCAAACACAGAATATTTCCGTTGTGCATTGGTGAGCTTGCTCAAGAAGAACTACAGGGTCGATTTTCTGGCTAAGGACAGCGCCGATGGCAGTATCGCTCGTGTCTGTGGTGAAGAAAAGCTGGGCATTGGGATGAGGATGCGCGATGGTGCAGGCCTTGGCAAGAAGATTTTTGAGGGCAGTGAAAGAGTCAGTCATAGCAGGGGTCCATGGAACGGGCCGAGATCCAGAAGTGTTGGTGCCTGCCAAGGCATCCATCAGTGGAGCCTGAATCTCCGCAGCCCGAGGTAGATGTCAGCGATGGTAATTAACCGTCCCCAGAAAGCGCTAGCGCTCTTTGAATGACGAAGATCTGGGTGGGATTAGTATTGTTTGTACTTTCACAGGAGGCGGTGAAATGCCGTCGGCAGAGACCCGAAAACCAGCAGGTTGATGTAGCTGCAATTTGTCCTGGTTGGCCTTGATGCCTGCTGCCGCGAGAGCGTTCATAACAGTTTGCACATGTCGAATGTTGTCCTCGACGGAGGAGCTGAACACAAGAATGTCATCAAGATATGCAAAGCAGAATTTTAGGTCGAATAGCACTTCGTTGATGAAGCGTTGCCAGGTCTGGGTTGCGTTTTTCAGACCAAAGGGTATGAATCGAAACTGAAATAACCCGATTAGGGTGGTGATTGCTATCTTCTCGATGTCTTCAGGTGCCATGGGGATCTGGTGGTAGGCCCGTTTGCAGTCAATGACAGAGAACGTGGTCGTACCTGCGAGGGAACTGGTAAAGTCGGTAATGTTGGGAATGGGGTAGGTGGCCATAATTGTTTGTGCATTTAGTCGATGGTAGTCTCCGCACATGCGCCAGGACCCGTCTTTCTTGGGTGTCATATGTATGGGCGTAGACCAGCTACTGGCAGAGGGTTCAATGACGCCGGAGCTTAGTAGTTCAGAAATCTGATTTCTAAGGTCGGAGAGGCGCTCAGGACAAAGTCGACGTGGTTTACTGGAGATCGGGGGACCTGGCGTGAGGCGAAGCTTGTCAACCGTGCTGTTGGTGACAACGGAAATGTTGCCGGCGGCACGGGAGGCGGTTTGTTTACAATGTGTGGCGGGCGGGGCAGGCGAGGCGTGGTCCTGGTGTTCGGAGCCACTCAGCGGATCCGACGGGAGCCGAGGCGGCGAAGTGTCCCAGGAGTCAACGTGACAAGATGGCCGCCGGCCTGAAACAGTGGCACCGTGGTCGGGTGAGCTCGGTAGAGCTCGTGAGCCGTTTGTGAGTCCATTGTCTGAGGGCGCGGCCTGTGGCAGCACGGTCACGGGCGAAACGCTTGGCGCGAGTACACTGTTTGTGTTGTCAGTGGCGGTCGCACGGCGGCGCGCAGGAGCTGAAGTTGCATAGTTTGAGGTGCTGTCCGCGAGGGGCAGGGTAGGAGCCGTCAGTTTGGGAACACGTGTCGCTCGTCGCACATGTGCACTTGTGTCTGGCCGAGTGTCAAACGCTGCCGTGTTAGGAGGGTGTGGCCCTGCGGAACTGTCAGCACACGTTATGGCAGTCTCGATAGCACAGTTGCGAGAGGTAGCGGGAGGTAAACACATGGAGGCTCGATTGCTGGGATTGCAAGCAGATTCGGCGCATTTACTGACATTGCTTTGTCCTTGCTGTAGTGTCTGTAATTCTTTTGCTGCATCGGTGAGCTGCAGCTGTGTTTCATGGAGCCGGAGGGAGAGCTCGAACTTTTCCTTGAGTAGGCAGGTGATGTGTTCGAGCTCGACAAGGCACTTGTGCGTGGTTTCTTGTAACATCGTCAACAGAGACGAGCATGTACGGTTGAGATGAGCCCAGACCGATGTGTCACGAGGGGGGGGGGGGGGTCGCTAGACAGAGCACAGGGCAGGGGAAGTGAGGTCTTGGATGGATGATGAAACATGGTGTTTCACATTAGGTCCAGTGAAAGTTTGTGGTGTCGCAAGAAGTCAATGCCTAGTATAGGTTTGTCAATTTCACACACCAAAAAAGTCCACTCGAGTTTGCAGTTATCGGAGAGTGAGACGATGTAGGAAGTTGAACCCAAGCATTGTAGTTTAGTTGAATTCACGGCTCACAGTGAAGTATGATGAGGGCAGATGTTCGACGACGCCAAGGACGTAGGCAACAGCAAAACATCGGCACCTGTGTCCACTATGAAAAGGTATCCCAACAAAATGTCTTTAATGTAAAGTCGTCCGCAATTATCCAGTCGTTCCCGGACGAATGGAGCACTGGGGGTGCCTGTCATGATGTGCACAGGAGGCGGCACCTGGACCTATTTGCGGTTGGCGTTTGGAAAGTAGCAGGGTGGTGTGCAGTTCCGTGCCACCTCACCAAACCATGTGTGGAAGTAACAGTACGGGTAGTGCGGTTGCATTTCCTGCGGAAAATTTCGTTGCCAGTGGCGGTGGTCGAGGTTCAGTTGCCGCAGCAGGTTCAGTTGCAGGAGGGGGCGTGACCATGGGTGGAGCCGGCGACGTCCCAGTTGCTTGTTTACTGCTTCCCGGAGTGAACGGAACGGTTGGCACAGTACGGCCCCGGCTGCATCCGGCTGCAGGGCGATGAGCCTGAACGTGAGACTTGTCAGGTAGGCAATGGCTGACGAAATAGAGCAGTGATGCATCGTGTAACTTGTCAGGAATTGTCATTCTTTGCTCGACAGGTTCAGGAGACCTTTGAGCCAGAGCAAAGCGGATGTGAGAAGATAGTTTATCTGACCAGATGGCGAGGAGAGCTGTGTCAGAGAATAGATCGGCGGTGACCAGGGTACGTAGTCGTCTCCAGAGCTGGGAAGGCTTGTTGTTGCCTAGTTGCTCGACGTGGATCACTTGCCATATTGCTGCCTCAGTTGAGGGTGCAAGCCGATGTAGAACTGTTGGTTGGTTGGTTTTGGGGAAGGAGACCAGACAGCGTGGTCATCGGTCTCATCGGATTAGGGAAGGATGGGGAAGGAAGTCGGCCGTGCCCTTTCAGAGGAACCATCCCGGCATTTGCCTGGAGTGATTTAGGGAAATCACGGAAAACCTAAATCAGGATGGCCGGACGCGGGATTGAACCGTCGTCCTTCCGAATGCGAGTCCAGTGTCTAACCACTGCGCCACCTCGCTCGGTTGTAGAACTGTCATTTTGGCTAGAGTGTACTGGGTAGATGAGTCCGGGGCATCGACCAAGTCAGCAATCAAGTCCTCCTGGTCGTGCAGGTGGGTGATGAGGCACAGAAACCTGGTTGACACATCGAGTTTGTAATGGTCGAACACTTTGCCCACAATTTTGAACCAGATTGCTGCTCTGTCGGGATTAAAAGGCGGCAGCATCGGTAAGCATTGTAGAATGTTCGGAAGAACAGGTTGAGTTGAGTTCGTCGGGGCACTGCCTGCATCAAGCTGTTGTTGCTATAGTATTTCAGGAGAGTGTGCCTCCAGGGGATATGGCAACGATGGCTGTTCGGGTGCAGCGTGAAGGTGACACGTTGTGGTTGAGTGTGATCCGTCGCGACGCGGAAGGCCGATGCAGGTGAGACACCGTAATGTGTCGATTGTGGTTGCGGAAGCTCAACACGTTGCGGGTGTGTTCGGATTGACGCATCGCGGAAGACCGACGCAGATGAGGCACCGAGATGTGCCGAGAACGGTAGCGCAAGCTCGCCTGGAGCTGGCGCGAGGGCGACAGATGAGAAAAAGTTCAAAGTTTAGGAATGCGTGTTAGTCAGCAGAAAGCTCGACATATGATCAGAGCCGGGGCCACCTGTGTTACAGGGAGGCTGCGGAGGTGCGGGCTGTCCAGAAGCACAGTGTGGTAAATGATGTCGAAAGTGGGACGGAATGTGTGAATGTTCACTGTTCATAGTCATTCCACTCAAAACGGTGTGCAGATAAGGTGAATGTCATGGCACAAAACACTGAGGCGTAGCAGTGGGACAGAGATGGACGTCAGGCACAGATAACAAGTTATTGTTCCTGTTGCAGGCCGAGGTATCGAAGTAGGAAGGCATGTGCTGATGCTGGACTGAGGCAGGCATGGGTGTGGTTGGATGCTGAGGAGGTAGATCTGTGAACGAAGCAGTTCCATCCACGTGGCAGGTATCCGCGTGGTACTGCATGGATTGCGGCGTGGCAAATTGTTGTCCCGGCGGTAGTAGGTTATCCGACGAAGGATTTGCAGAAATCGGCATTGGTCCCGCTCTGCACGGAGATCCGTAGGAGGTAACTGCACAGTTGATGAGGGAGGGCACATGCGGTGGGAACAAAGGCGTTTAATAGCTGGAGTCATGTGCACTCCTAACCTCACTTATTGTTGCAGGCTCGAAAACGTCTGGCGAAGTCGGCGTAATCGTCGAGTGAGAGGCATCATGTTGAAGTCCTGGCAGCTGTACATCGCCCGCAACACGATGCATGTTGATCACAAAATCTGGCGTTAGGCGCTGGGCCGAAGTCATTGTACGAATGCTGTGTCGATGTAATACACGCGAAAATAACCAATGCGGAATTCGCTGACACAGTAAAACGGCAAAAACGGAAGACGTTACAACTCGGGGTCACCAGTGAGGGAGACGTTCGGGTTGGTTGCACCAAACAACATCCATTTTGCAGTAGTTCATTTATTCAGCTGAACACAGGCAAGGCTCACAAAGAACTGAACATGGCAGAACGGCCCAAAGACAATGCTCAGAGTCCAGAGACGATGTTCAGAGTCCAAAGACGAACGCATTTCGATGCTGGTGTCGATCTCATCGGCGCCGCACATCCTTGGGATGAACTAGAATGTTACCTTCTGTGCTACTTTACTTGTCCAATAGCTCAGCACCCTAGAATTAGTAAACTGTCTTTCTTCTTAACATTGAAGTACCAAAAGGTGGTGGTAAACAGTATTAATGAGGGCTTGGCATATCTGCAATAAAAAGTAGTGGGTCTCTGGAGACGTAATGTCACATACAGTAGCTCTGTTAATGAATAATCTGGATGGGGTATTTAAATGGCCATACTTTGGTGTTCCTGGAGAATGTCATCTCAAAAATTCAGTTCAGGACACATACTCATATATTACTCAATAACGGAGTGGAGAAAAATATGGAAACACCAAAAACAACTCATTACCATGCCCTATACAGTGTGGGAAGTGGCATTCAAAAAATCTTCCAATTCATCTACATCTACGTGATTATTCTGCTATTCACAATAAAGTGCCTTTCAGAGGGTTCAATGAACCACCTTCAAGCTGTCTCTCTACCGTTCCATTCTCGAACGGTGGGCGGAAAAAACGAGCACTTCAATTTTTCTGTGCGAGACCTGATTTGTCTTATTTTACTGTGAACATCATTTCTCCAGCAGAATGTCTTTGCAATTGGAGGAGAAAATTGGTGACTGAAATTTCATGAGTAGATCCCATCACAACAAGAAAGCCTTTGTTTTAATGATTGCCACTCCAATTCATGTATCATGTCGGTGGCACTATCTTCCCTATTTTGCGAGGGTACAAAACGAACCGCCCCTCTTTGAACTTTTTCAATGTCATCCATCAGTCCCACCTGATGTGGATCCCATACCGCACAGCAATACCCCAAAATAGGGTGGACAAGTGTGGTGCAAGCAGTCTCTTTAGTAGACCTATATTTTGGAATGGATAAATACAGGTCTTGTGTGGTTTTCAAGGGAATCTTGTACCATTCTTTCTGCAAAATATTGGCAATTTCATATAATTGTGATGAAAGAGGGAGAGTGTAGTGATTATTTATCCTTCTCTCCAAAAGTAGACCACAAAGAGACAATAATATTGAGATCTGGTGACTGGTGGTCAGGGTAGATGCAAAAATTCATCCTCATGTTCACAAAGCTAGTCCTGGACATTGTGAGCTGTGTAAATGGGGGCCCTGTCGTCCTGGAACACAGCATCACGTTTGGGGAAGTTGAAAACACTGTGAAACAAGACCCATCTGACCAAATGACTTTCTTCCATTGCTCCATAGTCCAGATTTTATGGCTTCGGCACCATCTTTTCCTGTTGTGGAAACCTGCATCACTCATGAGTGGTTTTGGAATTCCAGCTCACCCTGCATATCCCTGCTTTTGGAGCTCCCTTCGTGACGTTTTGTGCTGACAGCATTCGCGAGTTGACATTCAGCTCTGCAGTGACTTTTTCAGCTGTTGTCCCCTTTTTTTGTTGTCACAGTCCTCTTCAAAGACAGTTTCATCATCGTTGTGACTTAGTGAATGAAACTTGTTGAGGTACATTGCACAGCAACCACTCATGGCCAAATACAGCAGCACGACCTGAGCGGGCTTGGCTGGCATCTGCATTTATGTTGAAGCTTGCATTTCTCAGGGTGTTTCCATATGTTGTGCCAATAGCCGTATGTGGGACACACATGAGCCAACCAACAGAGAACATCATGCGTGTATATGGGATGGCAGAGTGGATGTCTTCTTCTTCCTCTTCTTCTTGGCTTCTAAGGGACTTAAAGCTACCATGCAGATTTCACATGTTGCTTCCAAATGCCTCTCTATCTTGTGCTAATGTGAATGGCCATGGGCTTATTTGAATCTGAGAGTCTGTTTGAAAAGTTCTCAGAACATAATAGAAAAAAAGTTCTTACATCACTGAAACTTTTTCTATTTTTCAATGTAGTCTCCTTCTAGATTAATGCACTTGGTCCAAAGATGATCCCATCTCGAAAATGAATTTCCTCCAGGCCTGCAAAATAATTGTCAACTCCAACTATCAATTCTTCATTTGAAGTGAATCTTCATCCACCAAAAGAATTTTCAGTTTTGGGAAGAGATGGAAGTCTGATGGAGCCATATCAGGTGAATAAGACAGGTGTGGCAACAATTCATACTTTAGTTCATGTAATTTTGCCATGGCTACGGCACATGTTTTTGATCCAGTGATGAGAGTCGTGGCACCCATTTTGCAGATAATTTTTTCATTTCTAATTTCTCAGTTAAAATGTGATACACCCTTTCAGATGACATCTGGCAAGAGTGAGCAATTTCACTCACTTTCAGTCGGCGATCCTCAATGACCTTTCCGTGCTCTTTTGCAATGTTTTCTCGAGTAGTGACACATCTTGGCTGACCACTGCACAGATCATCATCATCTAAGCTCTCCCGACCAAATTTAAATTCATTTGGCCACTTAGTAACAGTTGATTATGAAGTAGCAGAATGCCCCATTTTATTCTGGAAATTGGCGTAAATGTCCTTTGCTTTCACATCTTTCTTTACAAAGTACTTAATCACTGCTCAAATTTCAATTTTTTCCATCTTTGCAAATCGCTACATGGGAACAACAACAGAACCACGTCACCACCACTGGTCTCTTCCAAGAGCACTGACATGGCATGTGTTTACAGGCAACAGTCCAATGAATATCACATGAACAACTTGTTGCACTAGTGCTGACCTCTCATGGTGATTCCAAGAACTTTTCAAACCACCCTCATATAAAGTACCTCATGAAAACCTGCTCAGAAGTTTCTCAGGAATCTCTTTTAATGTGAAATATATGAATAACCTTGGGCATACTTCATGCTACTTTCACAGAATAGTGAAGGTGAGATCAAATTAAGAACTGGTTTCACCCTCAATTAACAGAACAAGAAGAACTCTAAATATATGATAGAATCTACTATGCAGATCATAGTTGTAAATAACCCACTACAGTACAAAAGGAACAAAGATGTACATAACTACAACAACAAACAAAAAATGACACTCATTATTAAACATTAAGGTTGTCTTTCACATCACTATCATTAACCGCACCAATGATTCATGTAACATGAAACTAACTAACTAGAAATGATACAAGAGAATACATTCTTCACAAAACAGCAGTAAGAAGGCAATTTATTCCTTAGGAAAATCAATTAATATACAATACTTGTGAACTAAAACTATTTGTGCGTCCCATAGCTTATAGACAGTGCTTCAAATATGTAAGTTGTAAGAGATATCAAGCTGGCATTTATTCCCAGTTGATTATAGGTGTCAGTGGATAACTTATCATTGTATAGCAAAAATGTCTAAAGGCAAACACAGTGATCATTCCCACTTGTCAGAGTTCCCCATCTGAGTTTGTTCATTCATTCACACATCTTCATTCATAAATCCATTGTGAAAGTCAGCCTTTGGGGATATAGAACAAGTCAAATTACGTATTAACGGGCAGGAGCATGTAGCATTTGTAAAGTATACTAACAAGAAATTATGGTTAATGGTGCTAATCTAGTCACACTAGTAGCTATGGGAATTATTTGAAAAACTGACACTGATCTTCATCTTATTCTTTTCAGCTGCTGTCTTTATCTATTGTTTCATATCAGCCATTTATATAGCTTTACTGATTTCAGAGACTGCAGTTAGCTGTATATATACAGGAAAAGCTAAAACACCTGTTTAATATGAATATTAATGCAAACAGGACTTTACATCCAAATATTGCGATAAATTATAGGTGTGGCTTATACAATACTTTCTTATTTTGTTTCTAAATACCTGGAGATTTACAGTTCCCTGCCTGATTTCTATACATGCTTTACATTTTCATATATGGTGTTATCAGAAATAGTCTGAAAAGCTTGTAAGAGGTGGATCCATGAGTTATCACTTGTTTAAATACTCATTACTAGTTAGGGCATCCCTTTCTTGGAAGCGATAAGCTAGGAGAGCAAAAGCTATGTTTATTCTGTCTGAGGAAGCCAAATGAAGAACAGTTTGATGAGATTGCCTCTGGTAGGTTGTTTGTTTGAATCTGCATGTGTAATGACTTGATTGACTAAATTTAATGGTAAATAACTCGGAAATAGTGCAGTGCGTCGAATTTTTTTGTTAACAATTATTTCTCAGCACTACCTTTTCTGAAACACCCTTACAAGATTTTGAGACTGTTTCTGACCACCTTGTGTAATGATAATGTGCTATTAAAATCTGTCTGTTTTTCTTATTTGTTACAATGTTTTAATCATGTATTCTCAAAAATGTATTTGGTTAATGTAGGTAAAAGATTGGCATTGACATATCCAGCACTAAGTATCATGTACTTTCCTCTCTCTTCTTGAGAAGGTTGTCTCAGCTGGGAAAAGACTTCCACATTTAATGTTTTTGTCATGAACACTGGTTTGTCTTCTGATATGTGGACCACTTTGCTAACTCTCTAGCACTTAAAACAATTGAGTCATCCTTAAGAAATGCAATGGTATTAGGAACAATATACAGTTCACCAAAGCTACTCAGTAACTTGCAGAAGTGACAGAAACCCACGTTTTGTACATTCAGAATCTTGTCTAGCTGACACTACATAATGATAACAGTTGCAACGCTTTTAGGAAGCGTCACGTTATATTAGATACATATGTGCCTCAGTTTGTAGATTTTCTGTCTACTAAGGTTATATTTTTCTATGGTATTGTGTTTTCATTTCAACATTCTTCTATGAGGACATCTTTGGTATATATGAATAATTAATAAATTTCTGTTGCCCAAAGCAAGTGTTTTGGTTCTTGTAAGTATATCAAGAGACATCAAGTAGTTTCATTATTGTCCATTTCCTAAACAGTATCTCCAGCAGTTTAAAAAATACTGAAACAATCACTCACAAGACAGATTTTAACACTCCAAATATAATACATACCAGATGTCACAAAGAAAAATAAACCATTGGAAAGAGTAAAATGGCGCATTTCACAGACTTAACAATCCTCCATCAAAACATGCAATCAATAAAAAATAAAATACAACAATTAGAAGTTGAGCTCCAATCTTTGACCTGCACAGTAGTTTGTGTTACTGAGCACTGGTGTAGAGACAGAGAAATCCAACATGTAGTACTAACATTGTATGAAAGGTCAAACTCTTCATGCAGAACTGCTTCAAGGAGTGGAGGATCATGCATTTATATCAGAAAGGAACACAGTTCAATTCAAGTCATGGCCTCAGACAGAAAGTGAAGACAAACACTTTGAAATATCAGCTATTGAATTAACAGGGCTTGATATCACCGAGAAATTAATCATTTAAGTGTGTATAGATCTCCCAGTGGTAGTGTAGACACTTTTTTCAACAAATTAACAGAAGTTCTAGATAAAGTCCCAAGTACATTAACATCAACATTAACACTAATATCATAAATGAATCCAGCAGCACCCTCATAAATACCCTTCAAAGTTTGGCATGTCCCTATTTGTTAATAGTGCAACAAGAGTTACTACAATGACTGGTAATTGACCATGTGGCCACAAATATGGACAGGGAAAAATGTGATGTAGCTGTAAAAGATCTCAGACTATCAGACCATCTCTGTCAAATAACAACAGTAAAATCAGGCACTTAATCATTCCCTAAACTACGAGTCTACAATCGACATCCATCAGAAATCAGAATAAAAGATTTTTCAAAAGAAATAGCAAAACAAAGCTGGGATGAAGTGTGTAAGGAAACCAATGTGAATATGAAATTCTCTAAATTCTCCATATTATTTAAATTGAACTTTGAAAAGGCATTTCCAAAAGTATGCATGTCTGTATCAACATCTCCCAAAAACAGATGGATAACAGCAGGTATTAAGAAGTCCTCTCAAACACTTCAATACCTTAGTTCACTGAAAAAGAGTCGCAATGGTGCAGAATTCTTAAACTTCTATACAAAAAGATCTATAGGAATGTGCTGATTGCTGCAAAAAAGTCATTTAATGACAAAATAATATATAATGTAGAGAATAAAAGCAAAGCAGTCCAGGATGTTAAACAAAAAAGGAAATGGGGAGAGGCAAACAAATGGAGAATAACATACTGTTAAGGGAGGGAGATAAGGTAATAAATGATCCACAACACTTAGGAAACTAAGTAAATGAACATTTTTCATGTATTGCAGAGAAGTTACAGGAAAAATTCCACAAAACAAATAGAACACCTGTAAATAGTGTTGTACTAAATACAATGATGTCACTTCCAGCCACAGAGAATGAAGTCAATAAAACTGTTCTGAAACTAAAAAATAAAAAGTCAGTAGGCTTAGATGAAGTACCAATGTATGTTCTGAAACAATGCATAGAGATTATACAAGGCCCCTTAACAAACATGATAAATGAATCCTTCACATCAGGGACATTTCCAGAGCAGTTAAAACAGGCAAGAGTTGTACCTATGCTTAAGAAAGGCAATGGAGAAGACATAAAAAATTACTGGCCAATTTCCCTGCTGCCACCATCCTCAAAAATAATAGGAGGAATTATGGAAAACAGATTAATGAATTACCTGAAGAAAAACAATCTTTTAAATGAATCATAGTTTGGTTTCCAAAGTGGCAAAAATACAGAGCCAGCCATAATAGAATTCACAAAAGATGTACTTGACGCTCTTGACAAAGATGAATGTGTCGCAGGCATATTTTTGGATCTTTCTAAGGACTTTGGTACAGTCAACCACAAACCACAAGATTCTATTAAATAAATTACAAGCACTAGGAATAAGAGGGTAGCTAATTACTGGTTTCAGTCATACCCAGCAGATATCGTACAAAGAGTAGAGATAACACATACTTCAAATAGATGTAAACATCTAGTTAAACACTTACTAGAATCAAAATCCATTAATGTAGGGGTTCCACAAGGTAGCATATTAGGACCAATACTATTCCTGATATACATCAATGACTTTCCCAGTAGTGTTACTCATGGTGAAAAAATTCTCTTCACTGATGAGAGCAATACTATAGTCACTGAGGAAACAAGGGAACTCGTTGTAGAGAAAGCAAATGAAACTCTCAAGGAAGTTTACGACCGGTCAATAAGCAACAAAGTGACATTGAACATAAAGAAAACTAATGCCACGAGTTTCAGTTTGAAGAGGGAAAATGACAATGTTAAATTAAATGTAGATGGCACCTCTACAGACTGTGTAACAAATATAAAATTTCTAGGAATGAACATTGATTCTCAGTTGAAGTGGTGTGAACACACAAAGATACTTTCAAACAGAATTTCATCACCATTTTATGCCCATAGACTCCTATCATCAGTGTGTAACATGCAGTGTCTTTTAGTTACATACCATTCATATGTATACTCAGTTCTTAGCTATGGCATTTTTTGAGGGGAACAAATACACAAAATATGAACACAGTTTTCAAACTCCAGAAAAGAGCCATAAGAATAGTAACCAAAAGTAGTAGTCGAGCTCATTGTAAAGATCTATTCAAAACACTGGGTATTTTAACTGCTCCATGTGAATACATTTACCAGTCAGTTGTACACATCAAAAATAACATTGGTAATCGCTGCACAAATAGCTCTGTCCATGACCATGGAACAAGAGCTAGATTCAACTTACATTTACCAAGAAAAAATAAACATAAAACTCAAAACAGTATTTTTTAGTAAGGAATAAAGCTGTACAATAAATTACCAAAATAGATTAAAGAAATTTCAAAAATACACTTATTTAAAATGACAGATAAAAAGTACCTGTTATGCAATACATTTTATACATCGAAGGATTACTTAGATAAAACAGAGTAGGGGTTTGGTAAAAAAAGTTATACAAATAAATAATAATAATGATTATAAAACATTCCACATAACACCTTCACACTATGTTTTTTCCTTCTTTTTTCCTTTTCTAGAAAAACTTACCCCCAAGCTATGCATGGCACAATACTAACACTTCTTCTTCTTTCTGAGCTCAACATCTCACTCATTATAGAGCGATGCTGACTCCGTTTTTCAAGATAGCAAATAAAATGTAAATGTCTTGTGACTAGGGCCTCCCGTCGGGTAGACCGTTCACCAGGTGCAAGTCTTTCGATTTGACACTACTTCCGCGACTTGCGCATCAATGGGGATGAAATGATGATGATTAGGACAACACAACACCCAGTCCCTGAGTGGAGAAAATCTCTGACCCAGCCGGGAATCGAACCCGGGCCCTTAGGATTAAGATAGCAAATGGGAAGTTGCAGTACAGAAAATGGCCCAGAGATCACCAGTGAGTGTGTGTTTGTGTGTGTAGTGAGTGAAGTGTTATGAAACAACATGTGTATAGTGTGTGCAGTGACTGATAGATATGAGTGAATGTGTGGCAATACATTATTTAGTAAGTTATTTATAAAAAGAAGTATTGTATACAAGGAGTAAATCTAATGATTGTCTCTAACATGAAGTATGTTAATGTATGAGTATACGAAATAGCTTATTATAAAATTGGTCTAAAGTTGTAAATACTTTGACATGTCCTGTATCCTTGTAAAAAGAGATCTACGGATGAATAAAGCTACTACTACTATTACTTTGTAGCTATTCACACTATGAAATGTAAAACTGTATTTTGCATGAACTGAACTCTGCTGACATTTTGTGACTGTAATGATGTCCAGAAGAACATTAAATTAATGGAGAAAGTCATGGATTTGTATATCAAGTTGAAACCCTGTCTTGAAAGTATTTACGAATGTTTTTGGTATCAATGGTAGACACAACGGCCATACTCAGGGAGGGGCAGTGGAGGGCAGGTATTCACAAACCAAACTCATGACATGTGACAGACATTATCAGTTCAGTATCAGATCTAAGAAAACCAGAATGTGTTATGTACACTGACTATTAGCAAATGTAGCCTGAGCTATATGCCATGAAACGTTGAAACTATTCCACTATCTGCCACAGTTCTCCTAGAAACTGGAAATGTGAGATGGCTCTTAACAGCTTCCAGTAATGCTGTACCTTCATTCATGACATTTATTGTCTTCTAACCAACTAATGTCAAAAGTTCTAAATTTATGAATAAAGGAAGTATTCGCATTTATCTGAATGTTATCTACCAGACATCAAAATAATATGTAAAAATCTCACATAATCCATTCTCTCAGTTAAATACACTGCAGATAGTAGATACCTATTATTATTCAGCGGTTTAAACCCTTTTAGTGATTTCATTTCATAATATCCTGTGCCTGATTTATTTCCTCCACCATTCCCTATGCCATGAACCTGGTAAGAGATACATATCCCCCCCAGATCCTGGCTATACTTTTAGTAGACACTAAAAAGAATTGTGTACCATGCAAGGAAAATATTTTCTGAACAAGACTGTTTGATGAGGCCTTCAGAATCGACCTCAAAGGCATATGATGGTCAATGTGAAAATTACGTAGTGTCAGGTTCCAGAAATTTATCATAACTAAAGGTTGTTTACTACCACTATGTGTCACTACAATTTCTTTTAGAACAAAGAAATTGTGTGCTGATGTCAAAAGTGAAACTGTTCAAAATGTAAAAGATGATACACAGCAACCCAGTCAAGACAAATTCCCAGGAGAAGAGCTTAAGGGAAGATGTACGTTTTTCTTCACAAACATGAAAAATATTTACAGAATGAATTTTCAGTCTGTAGCAGTGTGTGCAGTGATCTTAAATCTTTTGGCATTTTAAAACTGTGTGCCAAACTGGAGCAAGTCCCAGTCTGGCACACAGTTTTAACTCACCATCAAATCAGTGCACACTCTGCTACATAGTGAAAATTAATTCTGGAAACAATCCTTCAGGCTGTGTCTGAGCCATGTCTCCACAATATTTCTTCCAAGGGTGCTACTCCCAAAAGGTATGTAGGAGAACTTCTCTGCAGGTTGGAAGGTAGGAGATGAGATACTACAGAAGCAAAGCTGTGAAGGTGGGACAGGGGTCATGCTTGGACAGCTCAGTTGGTTGCCAGCATGGTCTAACACACTGTTTTAATCTGCCACAAAGTTTCATGAAAAATATTCACATATCAGGATATTGATATCGCAGAGGCTCAACATAACTGATCTCTGAAAGTCTTTACTGTTGTGCAGAATAACTACTTTTTACAACATGGATACAGGAAATCTACTCACCTAGTGTCAGCAGGTGGAAACACATTAAAGATATGAAGATGCTAGTTTTTGGAAGCAGGACTTTCCCCTTCGGGCAGAAGATAGAAGACAAATGGAAGAAACAAGTATGTAGGAAAGGTCACTCAGAACCAGTGGTCAGGCTCAGCAGGAGGAACCATCCATTTAGTTGTTTGTGCTTATTTTTGTTTTGTGAAAAAGGAAAATAAATTAATTAGATTATAGTTATTCTGGCATGTTTTGGGAATGAAACAATATTTTTTGCTGTTGAGTCTCTCAGTCTAGCACATATTTATTCACCATGTTTCATAGGTGTCACGAAGGATAACCCTTATGTATGTGGAGCAAATCATGGTGTACATTACCAAAAGAAAAATACCTCTTACAAACTTAATCTCTACAATGTATTACTGCTTTGCTACTTAGCGATATTTGTATTTACAACAGCTAAATTTAACCAAGGAAATAAGTATAGGCCTGATAATAAAGCTGCTGTCCTTGCAGGTATAATAAATAGCATCTGTTTATCTTCTATCGGTAGCTTAATATTTGCTTGATCGCAACTGAAGGAAATACTGTTCCAACTTAATGTAAGTTTAATGGAAGCAGACATTATGTTATAGATGGAAATTTTATTTTAGCGAGACTTACATGATTCATTAATGCTGTTCAATTCGAAAGGACTTTTCTGCAAAATATGTGTATAGAACATGCGAAAATGTGGGATGTTTAAAATTCTTATAGTGCGTTATCTGAATACTCTTCTTATGACTGTAACAACGGCCACAATTTTTTCATGTAAAGTGACATATTAAATTGGTTTGTACACGAAAGTTGCAACAAAAATAATTAGTATGAGACTGTAAGACGTAATATGGAATTGGTTACCACACGGGAATTGTTGCAGATTTATTTATTCCAATTAGAGTTACTGTTACTTCGATTTCTGTCGGTTGTGATTATTGTGTTATTGACACCGGCAAAGGTATCACCTCGATTTTATAATTGCAGAAAACAAAAGTTTAGCGCATTAAATAATATTAGTTAGCGGCACTTCCGTACATTCAAAAACAGCGGTCTCAATATCGATATTTGGAGTAATCTTCGACTTTACAGTATTGCTTGCAGGATTTAAATTTGTCAACAGTTTTTAATATCCATTTAATATCGAAACTTGTAAGTTACATGAATATAAGATTTTGTTGTTGCTGATCCCACACACAGCTGTCACTCGCGGAGCACGCTATAGTGGAGCGTTGGCAGCAGTGCGACCTGGGCTTCGCGACGAGTAAGCCATCTGGTGAGCGGCGAGGATGTCGAATACATTCCGGTTGTTGACTGTTCCAGGCCGGGTGTTGAGTGAGTGAGGTGGTTGTGCGAAGTGTGGTTTGTGTTAACATGTCTCTTGCATTATAAATATTGATACGCTTTCATATCGCTACGAAGTGTAAACAGAAATTTGAACAAAGTTCTCGACAAGTGCATTATTCCGTGAGAATGGTGTAAATATATGTGCATCACATTAGGGTGACATCGGGATTCGATTTTTCTTAATTATCTGATGCCGAACAACATGTGGTAAGTAACGCTTTTCGTATAAGTCAAAAGCCTTAAATGTCAACTAAATGGCATATAAAAATTCCAGATGTGTATTTTTCTGAAATTTTACTTCTTCTGGCGGTGTTTGTGCCCTCTCCAAATAAAGAAATATTTGTCACTGTTTGTCATACATGTTTTGTCACGTTAACTGAGGAAAAGTTGTCTGTTTCGTGCATTAGATGTTTAACTATTGTTCTGATGGTAAATGAAAATTTAGCACCCGGAGCTATTCATCAGCGTAGGAAAGCTTTCCATGGACGTGGTCACCGACAATAATTAACAATTATAAACACATCCAGAAAGATAGTAGGTATTTTGATAGCGTTTTGGCCATTGAAGCAAACGGGAGGGGGTGAATAAGTTGTTATTCTTCGGATAATTTACCTCATTCTAGGCCTATATGGCTGTAATAATTGAAGTGAAAGCATGCGATGAACTCGAAATATGTTAAGAACTTAAGTGTAGTCTATGTGAAACGTTGTACTGCCTATTTGAAGATGACTTGAAATGCATTATTTCGCAAAAAGCGCGCTTCAGAGCCTAGCTGCATTCCTGCGTTTAGGAGTCAAGAAAACATCTTTCAGCAGGACTGAATAGTTTTCTTTTTACTTTAGACACCCTAATAAAGTTATGTGCTGAGATTCGATCCAGATATGTGCAGTGCCTGTTGTGACGAGCAGAAAGCCTCTATGGTAAAGCTACCACTGCCCGGAAGGAGACAGTTTTGTCATAGGTTCGGTCGCCTGGCGTTCAGATGTGCTGCAATACTTTTTAGAGCGAATACATTTGTATGACTAGTAAGATTTCCTTCACTTTGAGATGGCAGATCGTTTGACAGTAAGTTTCAATATTCTATATTTAATATTCTATATTCTATCATTTCCAGTGCCAACCAGTAAGAATCTGGCTTACTTAATAAGAACGTATTTCTTGGTTGAAGAACCACCCGAAGACTGACATGCAGTGGAATATGACAAGACATGTAGTGCTTTATATTTCGTATTTCTCTTGTTAATACTTGACAAGTGTACCCTCTCCTCTCGCACATGCCTTACGAGCATACTCGTGGCGAGGGCGCAATGGTCAGCACACTGGTCTCGCATTAGGGAGGACCGCGGTTCAGATCGTCGTCCGGCCATTCAGATTTAGGTGTTTCGCGATTTCCCTGAATCACTCCAGGAGAATGCCTCCGTGGTGACTTTGAAAGGGCACGGCTGGTTTCCTTACCCACCCTTGACATAATCCGAGCTTGTGTTCCGCCTCTAATGACATTGACAACGTTAAACCCAATCTTCCTTCCTATTATACTTGTAGCAAATCGATTTTGTTTGTGCAATTCCAAACTTTACCACGTAAATCGTTGTTTTTCATTAGGATTATTGTCACCCTTAGCGTAAAACAACGCGTTGTGTCTGTTGTTAGTCTTGGTCTGCATGCATGTAAAACATGTCGAATTCTCGAATCAGTTTCTCAAAATATAGAACGTAGATTCAAGAGGAATCCTAAACACAAACGATGCTCAATTTTAAACATTGTACAGTCGATGAGGCTCCTGCTTGATAGTGGGTGTAAACGCAGTACGTTTTACTGATTTCATAGGATGTGAAACACACAGTAATATCCGACGGAATAAATCATTAAACATTTGTCGCTGAAGGCCAGTGTTCATGACAGGTGCAAAATGGAGAGCAATTAACTACACTCCTCGATTACGTCTGTAGCTTGTATACATCTTTAACTGCAGTATAGTCCGTTTTCAGAGTCTTGCAAAACATACATTTTTTTAAAAAATATAAATGTGACAAAGCTTAGAAAGACTGCGCTAATGCCGCAGCACCACTGTAGTTGTTTGCTTCATCGGTGACTTCGGTTGGCGAAGGTTAAATTTATTGATTGGACGGTGTGTTTTCTAGAGTCCAGCCGTACTGAGCCGTACTGACGTTCCATTTTGTCGCAGAGTATAATTTATTACTGATTTCGCACAGCGTCAGATACGAACGAGTTTGTGTATTATTAATATTTGCAACATTTCTTCCTCATTTGTTACATCAATTATGTTTGTCATGTAATTAACAACAAATATTATCCTCCTTTTGAACTGATGTTTATTGTTGTTTTCGACCAGAGATATTTCATCTGTTTGTGTTGTGCGTAACTTTGTGGGTTTTTGTCTCTCTTTTGGTGTCAGACGTAAAACCCACAGATGATGCGTTGCACAAATAGGTATAAAATAAATTTTTGACTAAATGGAGAGTGCCTAAGACCAATATATTATTTATAAAAACATGTTTTATTTAAGTCTGCATGTTTTCGTGGCTGTTGTCACTGTTGTCATTGGAGGTTGTTAGGCCGCTTTATGTTCCTTTTAATTTTGTCACCTATCTGCATTTCGAAGCGTATGCTGGTAACCTTCTCAGGTATTTTGGTGGCTCTGCTTGATTCGAAACGTCGATTGTGAAGAAACTGAAGAGGAGAATGGCGCGACCTTACGACCTAAAAGATTTTTATGTTCAATGAGACATGTTTAACTGCAAACAGTAGTAAACATCAGTTGCTAAAGATGGATACTACTTGTTTTCTTACCTGCAGAATAAATATATATAACTCGTAAAGTTAACTTCGAAGAAGACACGTTTTGAAACAGCTTTACGAATATGTGAAGTTCACTTGCTAGTATCACAGAAAATGACTTGTCTTGGGCGATATGTAATTACATTCTCAGTTTAACAACAGACCGAGGGGGAAAGGAAAGGAGACGCATGCGGGACGTTTCGTTCCCCGCCCTCTATATCTATATATACTCCGCAAGCCACGGTACGGTGCGTGCCGGAGCGTATCCCGTACCACTATTAGTCATTTCCTTTCCTGTTCGTCCTATGTGAACTGTTGTTCCGTTTCCAGCAATTTGTTCAAAATGGTTCAGATGGCTCTAAGCACTATGGGACTACAGCTCAGGTCATCAGTCCCCTAAACTTAGAACTACTTAAACCTAACTAACCTGAGGACATCACACACATCCATGTCCGAGGCAGGCTTCAAACCTGCGACCGTGGCAGCGGCGCGGTTCCGGACTGAACCACCTAACCGCTCGGTCACAGCGGCCGGCCAACAATTTGTGGATGGGGAAGTTAACCGTCATAGTTTGAATATATAACGTAATGCGTCATGGTATCGTACAGCTACAGTACATATCATTATAGAGGAGAACGCGAACTGCTGAAAATGCAGTTTAATACGGGGCTATTTCACAATGCAGCAAGTTAGATTGTAATTCTGACAACAAAGTATCGTAATAGCAGATTGAAGATATACGACCGTACATTGGGTATGGTCAGGTTGCTCATTTGGTAAATGTCAGTGAATTACTCCCGATACCGCACACGTTGTGAATCCCTCACTAAGCTCCCACGGTCGTCTCATGAGCTTTTCTACATCCATTGTTTGTATTTAGAAATTGACAATTTCATTTTTTCATGCAGGAACATTCTTGTGGATCAATATAAAATCACACCAGCAGTTGCGTTCGAAATTTAGTACATATTGTAGTATATCACCTGTTTTCGTTGATGATGATCTGACCTACCTCCTTTATACGTGGCTGGCTTTGTAATTTATTCTAAACGTCGGGTCTTCTTCTGTGGTGTTGGAAGCTTAGTGCGATTACCCGTCTTCACATCTCACGTAAATAAGCTGAGAGGCTGTGTGTAAACATGATAGTTCCTGTTTCCGGAATATCTTATAAAGAAATCTACGAGAATAGGTAGTTGATAGGAGGTCTTCGTGAATATAAATGCAATGTCGCGTGCACAAAAGTCAAGGAGCCGCTAATGTGTTATTGTGAAGCTGGTAGTAAATTGTGTGTGTGTGTGTGTGTGTGTGTGTGTGTGTGTGTGTAAAAATGTCCTCTGTCGGGAATGAGGAAGGAACAACGCGAACGTTTACTCCTGTGCCATTTCTATTACGCGCGTTCGGCGTGAGATCAGCGAGTCCTGTGTGCGTCCGACTTCACTATGGTTGGTTGGTTTGTGAAATTGAAGGGACCAGACTGCTAGGGCCATCGGTCCCTCGACTTCACTATGGATGCCGGGAAAAAGGAACAGAGATTCAGTGCGGTTTTTGACAGTGAAAGGAGTGTTAAGTGAAATTCATGGTCAAATGTCTGCTGTGTACGGCGAACACAGTATTTCACATGCACGTCTCTTTACTTGGAGTAAGACTTCGAAAAGGTCGGATGCCGTTGGAAGACAGCAGAGGCACAGAACAGGCTCATCGTGACATTACCCCCTCCGTCACTGCTGCGGTGGATGTAGCCGGCAGAAGTGACCGACGGCGGACACTGGAAGACATTCGGCTCATGTTGGACATCAATCACGGTGCCGCTCACGCCTTCGCGACAGAGCATCCGAAGTTCCGGAAAATCTGTGCGCAGTGGCTTCCCTACAGCCCGACGGAGGTGCGAAAGTTGAACAGATTATCGACATTACTGTAGCAACTGGAACGGCATCACGATGAAGACTTCGTTCGCTGGCCTGTAGTGACGGGAGAGCTGAAACATGGTGTGATCATTCGGAACAGGACAATAAGCATCAGAGCCAACAAAGGTAAGCGCATGGATTCACGCCTACCGAAAAAGTCTGCGAAAGTCATAATGGCCGTTCTCCTTGCCCGTAAGGTTCCGCTGCTCATTGACTTTCTGGAAGAAGGGGCCACAGTTAACGCATAGCAGTATGTGTACACTTTGCAAAAATTGAAATGCTCCATAAAGTCGAAACGCCCAGGGATGTTGGCGGACGGCACCATTCTGCTGCAGGATAATGCCCGCGCACATGTTGCCAAGATTGTTTGGACTACCGAGTTTCGCTGGGAAGCCATTACGTATCATACTAGTCCCGATCTCTGCCCATGCGATTTTCGTATTTCTGGAGTCCTGGCGAAAGACGTTCATGGCCTTCGATTTGTTTCGGACGAAGAGGTGCACGTCTGGGTACAGTCGTGGTTCCATAATCAATCGCAGACATTTTTCCATTAAATCATTGACCGTGTGATAAATGTATTGCGAGTTATGGCTATTAGATTTGTAGAATAAACAGTTTACTTACCTTTTTCCATCTATCTTGTTCATTTTGACTGCCCCCTTATAATAGAAATAACGTGAGTGTAACAATTTGTAGGGATATTAAGTGAAATGATCACATTGGCGCAGTCCTGGTAAGGCGGGCGGCAAATTTGGGTTCTTTGTCAGAATACAAAGCAGACTTGATCACGAATCGTTTGTGCGTTTCATCTTAGAATATTCTCGCGCGCGTTGGACCCTTACCGACTAGGACTAACAGGGAGTATTGATCGTATTCAAAGGAGGGTGGCACGATTGGTCGTAAGTTTGTTTGACTCGCTGGAGAGCGTCTCTGAAAAATTCCAATACTTGAGTTGGCAGACTGTCGAAGATAGACACAAATTATCCCGTGAAAGCTTACGTCGAAAATTTCGTGAACCAGTGTTAGCTGGAGATACCAGAGATGTATTCGGTTTCCTACAATTCGCTTCCGTACGTATCGAGAAGACAGGGTCAGAGTAATTAAAAACAGCAGGCACAAAACCGTTTGACCAGTTCTTCGCGTGAATGGAACGCAAAGGAACCCTCACGTGTGGTACAACGCTAGGTGCCCCCTGCCGTCCAGTCCAGTGACTCGATAGTGTGTACTGTATGTAGACTTGTAACGATTTAGGTGGTTTCTGGGCCGCTCGCTGTTTTCGTAGGTGCGTTTTGACCACAAATAGTGCTTAACAGCGGCGGGGCAGGAGGCGTAGCAGAGGAGCGGGGAAGCTGTAGAAAGAGGAGCCGCGCCCCAGCAGCCAGCCACTCGCTGAGTAGCAGTCGAGGGTTGAGCACCGCTCCTCTCACTCGCGTACTGTCAGCCATAGGCCCCCGCTTGCACGGGTGACAAAACAGGAGATTATTCGGCTCTGATTTTATTAAAGCATTGCCGGTAACTCGCTCACAGGTCTACAGCAAGCAACGGCGGGCAGGATTCATTACTTTGCGACGCCCGGCAGCAGAATTGTCGTGTTTCTTTTCGTTCTGCGGGATGTCGAGCTCCAGTGGTGCTTTGGGGTCGAAGCGGTCAACCAGTGTTGACAAAAAGCGCGTCTTGTATTTGCCGCGGGCGGCGTCGTCGGCCGTCTCGAGTGCCCCAGCTGCCGCAGAGCCAGGCTCTGCTCCCCCCAAGAGTAGGGAAATTGTGGGTCAGGACCTGGAAGCTGGCCGCGGAACCACAGAAAAGGTTTCCGCCGCCGCCGTCCAGACCTCCGCGTCCACGAATACAGTAGGGCCAGCAATGCAGCCGGGAAACCTAACGGTGTCAACGAAGGCTGTAACTGGCACCCCCCTGGCAGCGCCCCCCTTCTCCGCTCTGGACATGGCAAATAACACAGCAAATAATGCCACCATACACAGAACACCAACAACCTCATACATCGTCAGTACTTGCAATCCCGCCCCTCCTAACCTCGTCCTAACTCCGCTCCTGCTTGCCAGCGCCACCGGCACACTACCTGAATACATTCAATCCATGAAAAATGGCAAGCAGACGATCCGTCTGCCGACCAAAATCCTCCCCAAACCCACCCCCTCGTCTCAGCCCTCCACCCGTTCCAAATACCTTAAATCCCCCCACACAAGTCCACCACATCCAAGCAGCGGCGTGTAAAGAAGGACAGGAAGGAGAAGCACTCCAAGGGGAAGAAGCAATCCACCACCTCCACCCCAACCACTTCCACACCCTCTGAGGAGCCTGCGCCCCCCACAGCACCTGTCGTCGCTCTGGGAGAGGACCAGGAAACACCGGCACTGGAAGGGAACCGTGTAACCGGGCAGGATTCGGATGGTTTCGTGCTGGCGAAGAAAACGTTTCGCCAGCCGAGGCTTCCGCCAGCCCGGGGAGTGGAACCCACCCCAAACAGATTTCAGGCGGTTGCTGAGGAGCCAGAGGCAACAGAAAACACAACACAAACACATAACCAAGTCGCCCACCACCTCCCCCCGATTGTCGCAGAGTTTCCCCAAAACTACGAGGAGCTCTTCGAGTTGCTCAAGACAGAAATCGGGGGAGGCAGTTTCCAGGCAAAACCCAACGGTGGAGGCAAAATAAAAGTCACAGTACACACACTCGAACACTACAACACAGTCAAAACACTATTCAACACAAGAAACATACCTCACTACACATTCCCAACAACAAAGACACGAAACAGAAACATAGTTATTAGAGACCTTCCAAGACGAGTGTCCCCCCAGGTAATCAAAACAGACTTGACTGCCCGGGGGTACGTCGTCAAGGTGGTACAGCAAATGGGCAGCATAGACAGCAAGTGGCCGCTGTACCAGGTAACACTCCCTGACATACCGCAAAACAAGAGGGAGATCAAGATGGTCCTGGCTGTGCCTGTCACCACGGAGCCGCTGCGCCGTAAAAACAAGACGGTGCAGTGCTTCAGGTGTCAGGGCCTGAACCACATCGCTGCGCACTGCACCATGCCAGTGAGATGCAGGAAGTGCGCCGAGGCCCATGACACCAGGACATGCACACTAAAACACACGTACCCGCAAATAACGTGCGCGCTGTGTGGCAAAAACCACACAGTGGGTCACCAAGGTTGTGAGGTCCACAAAAGACACTCACAGCAGGCAAAGCGCGCAAAGGCCGCCCCCCACACACGTAAACAAAACACGACAAACCCAACCAGTCACACAAGAAAACAAAATACAACAACACACACAGACAACGCCTGGGTAAAACCAAGACCGGACACACCCAGGGTAACATATGCAGAAGTGGTTTCTCCCCCGAGAAACCATGAAAGCGTGGCCCTGTCACCACAACACCAATCACAGTCACAAGAACAACACCGGGAAACACACAACAACAGCGACCAGGTCCACCAAGTCAGAGGAAGCTCAAGGGAACCCACACACAGTCTCCCCCCCCCCCCCCCCCCCCCACGGACCAGTTGTTAGGCGTTATGGTGCAGACCATGAACCTCGTCATGGAAATGATGAAGGAATTCAGGGAAGGCCAGAAGCAGAACACACAGATCCTCGTTGCCCTTCAGGCAACAGTTCAGCAGTCGCTCCCCTCTGCGACTTCCTCAGTAGTTTCAAAACCCCATCATGGATAGACGACCAAACATCCATGGCCTGAGAATGTGCGACTTTAACGCAGACGGCATTGTTAATCAAGAGGTCGAGTTCAGAGAACTCATGAAGGAGTTCTCCATCGACATATGCATGATGGGGGAAACCCACCTAAAACTGGGGATAAAAGCGACAGTCCCCAACTATGTTAGCTATCGCAAAGACAGGCCAACCCAAGGCGGAGGAGTGGCCATATACATAAAAAGAGGGATCCCCCACCACCAGGTATTCTTACCAGCTACCAATAAAATCGAAGCAGTGGCGGTGGAAGTAGCCACTGCGACTAGACCCCTAACAATCGTTGCAATCTACCGACCCCCACAAGACCAGATAGATGAGGGAGACATAGCTACTCTAGGGCAAATTGAAGGCAAACTCATAATAGGGGGCGACTTCAGTGCCAAACATCCTGATTGGAATTCTAGAGTAACCTCCAGAGCAGGCGCCAGATTGCAACAACTAGCGCGCAACCACCATTTCGAAACATGGGGTCCAGTCGAGCCCACACATTTTCCAAAAAATGGAGGCAGGCCCGACGTGTTAGACATAGCTCTCACTAGGAGGATTACGGGGTTTGTGACCGCGAGGACAATCAACAGAATGTCCTCCGACCACAACCCAGTGATTCTAGAGGTCGACGTGGGAGTATGGGTAGCACTCCCACGGTACCAGACGTCTTACATACGTACAAACTGGGAGCGATACCGAGAAACTGTCGCCTCTAGTATCGCTCGCGCTCCGCCACCTACTGCCGAAACAGTAGAACAAGCGCTACAAGACCTAACAGGTACCATCCTGCAGGCAGCAGAAGAGGCCACCCCTCCACAAAGGGATGGCCCGCCGCCGCAAATACAGCTCCCGGAACACTTGCTAGCTCAAATTCGACATAAGAACAGAGTGGCAAAAGAGTGGAAGATAACCAGAAACCAGGCCATAAGGAGGCTGCTCAATCGTCTACAGAGAGAATTGAAGGTAGCGCTCAATGAGCACAGAAACCAGCAATGGCAAAACCGCCTCACAACGCTCAAAGTAGACGATCACACACTTTGGCAACCAACCAAACCATTCACAAAAAGACGCGCTAGGATGCCGCCACTGCACGGCGAGCGGGGTCTGGCCTACAGCCATGCTGAAAAGGCCAACGCCCTCGTCGACACTTTCGAGAAACAGTTCCAAGCGGCTGAACCCCAGGATGATGAGCACGAAAGAGTGGTCCGTCGTCAACTGGCTCTTCCTCAATGCTGAGGAGGACCCAGAAGACGAACCCACAGTTTTTGCCCCTGAAGACGTGGCAAAAGTAATTAGGTCCCTCCCCTCCAAAAAGGCGCCAGGACATGACAAGTGTCACCAACCAGTTGGTCAAAAACCTCCCACCCACGGCGATCGAACACCTCGCGAACGTCTTCAACGAGATTACTCGTACCCGCGAGTTCCCAGCTTGCTGGAAACACGCGGAAGTGGTCGCAATACACAAACCAGGGAAAGACCCTCTATTCCCGCAGCACTACAGGCCGATTAGCCTCTTGCCAACTCTCAGCAAGATCTACGAGCGCCTCCTGCTAAGACCCATACAAGAACATGTTACCAGAGAGCAAATTCTGCCGGATTTCCAATTCGGATTCCGGCAGAACCACTCTGCCCCACAACAGATCATGAGAGTGGTTGAAACAGCCACAGAGGGCTTCAACCACAGAGGCTACTGCGGGATAGTGCTACTAGACGTAGCCAAAGCCTTTGACTCAGTATGGCATAAAGGGCTACTCTACAAGTTGTACACACAAGGGTTCCCCGTGAGCATAGTTAAGCAGATCAAAAGCTATCTCTCAAACAGAACTTTCTCTGTCAAAGTAGAAACAGCCACCTCCACCAAGAGGCGTATTCTTGCTGGGGTGCCACAGGGATCGGTCCTGGGGCCCGTTTTGTACAGTCTGTACACTGCGGACACACCAACGGCCCCCCTGGTGCACACCGCTCAGTACGCTGATGATACAGCCTTCTACACAAGAAATGCGACCAAGGACCTGGTCATCCGTAGGCTACAAAGGGTTTTAGATGACACAGAAACTTGGGCCCGTCGCTGGCGAATCACCATCAATTCCGAAAAGACGCAGGCTATGCTGATTACCCGTAGGCTCGGAAGGCGCGAACCTCCTCAACGCCCCCCTCCACCTTCACCTAAACGGAACCCAACTCCCCTGGCGCAGAACCGCCAAGTATCTTGGCGTAACCTTGGACTCTCGTCTTACGTGGAAACCCCATATAGACGAGGTCCATAGGAAGGTCTGCGCCAGAATGTCCATCCTGTACCCAATCCTCAACTCATCCAGCTCCCTTTCCTGCTCAGTAGGAGTGAACGTATACCAGGCCCTGATCCGGCCAGTCATGGAATACGCGTGTCCTGTCTGGGGATACGCGGCGAAGCAGCACCTGGACAAACTCCAGACGCTGCAGAACCGCGCCCTCAGGAGGGCACTGCGTTTACCTCTTGGATTCCCCATTGACGATTTGCATGCCGCTGCTGAAATCCCACTCCTGAGAGAGCGTTTTCAAGACCTGGCAAGGGCCTTCTATGAAGGTACTTCCAGGTCGGGAAACGCCCTCATCCACTCCCTAGGTCGGTGTGACATGTCCCGCGATAAACACAATCGCCCCATGACGATCTGCGACGACTAAGTCGAAGAGAAAAATCCCAATATCCATTCCCAAATCCTGCTCCTACCCAAATTACTACAATTATCTCGCCAAACCTCAGGCAAGTACCAGACTCACACAGAACGATCATCATATTTCACAGACACCAAAAAGTACAGAAATAATCACACACACAAGTACACAGGGGAGTAAAAGCCGAAAGGCTACAAACTCCCCCTCACACTTCCCCAAAGAGGGGAAAGTAATAGATGAGAGCAGCAGCAGCAGCCAGCCAGCCAGTTGTGGGCAGGTGGGTTCAGGGAGGGGAGGAAGCCCCACAACCAACGGCCACAGACTGCGTGCGGGTCGCACCTGGCGTGCTGTGCTGCCAGGCCAACCAGTACCTGCCCGTAGCGCAGGTGCCCTGTACACATTAATTGGAAGAAAAAATGTTATTCATCCACCAAAGAATTCTTCAGTGTCGGTCATCAGTAGAGACCAGACAACATGCATCATAAAAACGTTAAAATATGCAAGATCGAATAATAAAAAAAAAACATGGTAGTTACTGTGTGTGCCGCGCGGGATTAGCCGAGCGGTCTCGGGCGCTGCAGTCATGGACTGTGCGGCTGGTCCGGCGGAGGTTTGAGTCTTCCCTTGGGCATGGGTGTGTGTGTTTGTCCTTAGGATAATTTAGGTTAAGTAGTGTGTAAGCTTAGGGACTGATGACCTTAGCAGTTAAGTCTCATAAGAAAAAACAAAAAGTTACTGTGTGTATTATACGAGGCGTGTTTTTTAAGTAAGTACCGTTTTGAAATTTAAAAAAAGACGTGCTAAGATACCTCAATAATTTTATTTTTACATGAAAGGTTGTACCTTGATCTACTCACTGACGCCATTAGTCTGATTCTTCTTTGTTTACGTTGTGTGCTGAGTGTTTAAGATGCCTCCGATAATCGTGAGTCCCGCCGACTGTGAAGTACGGGCTGTTATAAAATTTCTTAGTGCTAAAGGCATGAAAGCGATCGATATTCGCCGTGAGATCTGTGCAGTTTACGGAGAAAACATGAGTGATGGAATGATAAGAAAGTGGGTGAGAGCATTTAAAGATGGCCACACAAGTCTGCATGATGAACAACGGAGTGGCGTCCTTCGGTCGTTAATGAAAGTTCGATGCAGGAAGTGGACAATAAGGTGAAAGAAAATAGACGCTTTACGATTTCCTCCTTGCGGAATGACTTTCCTTATGTTTCTCGTAGTGTTTTGTATGGCATTGTGACCGAGCACTTGAATTACCGAAAATTGGGCACATTATCCAGTTTAGGGGGTACATGCGCTGATCACGAGAAAAGTACCTATTTTTTAAGGAAACACGTATTTCTGAAGATAAAAGCATTAAGTATCGTCGAGGTCATACGGTGCGGGAGCAATGGGTCTTTGGTGATTATGACGTTCAGACAAAGCAAAGCTTTATGGTTGCTGTGCCACGACGTGATGCTACCCGTTTGCTGCCAATTTTGCAACAGTATGTTTTGCCTGGAACCACAGTAATTTCTGATTTGTGGCAAGTTACAACACCATAGGTAACTTCGGCTACAATCATCTGACTGTTAATCATTCGCTTTATTTTGTCGATCCCCTTACAAAAGCAACCACAAATCACGTGGAGTCAGTCTGGCAAAAAGCTAAAGAAAAAAATAAAAGGCGTTTCGGAACTCACCGTGCTATGCTGAATAACTACCTGGCGGAATTTCTCTGGCGTCAACGTTTTGGGGAAAATCCATTCCACAATTTCAATGAGCATGTTCGAAAAATCTATCCTAATGCTGCAAATTAACTTGAGGTAGCTGTTTTTATCTAATCTGTGATTAGAGCTTTAATGTATATCTGTGCAAAATAAACAAATATGATTTTTTGAGAAAATTTTGTTGTTAATCCCATCTTTTTGCAAAAAAATGTTTTTGAAATTCCGTGCACACATATGCAATACATCATTTTTGATAAAATTTTTGAGACAGTTAATTGATCTTTTTTTTTTGCATCCATATGAGAAGTACTTTTTTGGTGACGAGCGCATCAGATATGTCTGTAACACACAATTTTTGGAATTTAAAAAAAAATTGTATTCCGTGCATATATATGCTTATATCTTCAGAAATACTCGTTTTCTTCAAAAATTGATACTTTTCTCGTGATGAGAAAACTGCATAAACTGCATAAGTGCCGAAAATTGTGCGCACGTTGGGTACCGAAAATGACGGATGTGCACAAAACCAAACGTCTAGACAGTGCATTGACTTTTCTTGAGCGGTACCACAACTACGGTGATGATTTCTTAAGCCAAATTGTTACGGACGATGAAACGTGGGTGGCTACGTCACACCAGAATCAAAGCAACAGCCCATGGCAGTTGAGCAAGGGCATCGTTTAGCTGCAAGACAATGCCCGTCCGCATGTGGCGAATCAGACCAAAGATCTCATCACATCTTTTCGATGGGAAACTAGATCATCCTCTGTACAGCCCCGATCTTGCGCCCAGTGACTACCATCTGTTTCTGCACTTGAAGAAACACTGGGCAGTCAGCGTCTTCAGGACGATGACGAAGTGAAAACAGTGGTGATGCAGTGGTCAACAAGACAGGCGGCAGACTTCTATGAGGAGGGTATTCAAAAACTGGTACAACGCTATGACAAGTGCCTCAATATTGACGGAGAAGTAGGTTAAGGTACAGGCTTTCATGTAAAAATAAAATTATTGAGATATCTTAGCACGTCTTCTTTTAATTTCAAAACGGTACTTACTTAATAAACACGCCTCGTAAGTCAGTTGAACCTGTGCATATCAATTACGAGGAAGAGCAGCGGCCACGCGAAAAATCGGTAAATTTAGAACGCTAAAAGCATTTTCTGAAAACTTCGTGGTTGAGCTTAGGAAGGGGCCCTTCCTGGGACTATGTTCTAAAAATTTGCAATTCCGTCAATAAGCGTAGGAGCGGTACTGAGTCAAATGTATTGACCCAATCGCATCAAATTACAAGCTGCAGTCGCGTGAAATTGCTATGGCATTTAAATCAAATGGCGTGCTCAGCTCGCAAATGCGCGCTTCTCTATGTGAATGCACGGAGTCAAATTTCTAGCTAATGTATGGCTCTAGAAATCTGTTCCAAACGAAGTACAGGTCGTGTGTGTCACGTTGTAGCTGATCTCATTTAACAACCAACATGGCTTAGAGAGCAATTCGTCGTCGTCATGAAGAGAGTGTATAGCAGCTTGTTGATATTGTTTTCGACAGTAATAGTGACATTAGTCATGTCTTACAGTGATTCAGATTCTAAACAGTGGCAAGCAGTAATTGAAAGTGAATCTTTGTCGGAAAGTACTGATAGAAGTGACGACAATTATGAGTGTGCACCACTCCATTGTGTTAGTACTATGGGACTAGAAAAAAAAACTGATTTTTCCTTCATGCTTAAGGTGGGGTTTGTGAAGGTTTGTTCAATAAATATAAATCATAGCGTGCATTCGAACTAATATATATATGGCGCCATTCTTGGGACTGATTTCGGACGAGAAAATCATTTCGAAATAAAGATAGAAAAAATAAAGATGACGATAATTGGTTGAAATGTAAATTAGTAATACTAGGAGATAAGTATTACATCTCAAACCAGTTATGAATTTAAGTATGATCTTATTGGGTCAAGCACAACTAACTAGTTTCGAGCGTGTACTCATTTAATGTACATCAAGTACATAACAGTAATCACATGCCACGCTGTGTTACGCATAGCGTTAGCTTCAATGGACGCAACCTTAGTAGTAATAGTAGTAGTATCTTTGCCAGTGCCACTACCAGGAACGGGAGCGGTATTATTTATTTGGCTTGTATTGTATAGGATTTATTGAACATTAGGCCATATAAATGTTACCGCCCTTGGTGGTCGCATTCCTACGTCAAATGGCATGTAGTTCACACAGCGGGTTGATGTGTAACCCTCTCTGAAGTTCTTTCGACGGGCGTTGATGGCTGGCTCTGAGCACTATGGGACTCAACTGCTGAGGTCATTAGTCCCCTAGAACTTCGAACTAGTTAAACCTAACTAACCTAAGGACATCACAAACATCCATGCCCGAGGCAGGATTCGAACCTGCGACCGTAGCGGTCTTGCGGTTCCAGACTGCAGCGCCTTTAACCGCACGGCCACTTCGGCCGGCACAGGCGTTGATGATAGTTGATGTATAGACATGGTGAGTGCATGCCACACCACTTTTTCGGCTACCAGAAACAGAACAAAGTTCAATGAAGGGTTTCTGCTGTGCACAACGCCAGCCGCACTATCTATTTTTGGGCCGTACTCGCCACTACTGGTGTATATGACTGGACGTATGTTGTGATATTTGAACGATGACCTGTCAATTAGTCATGGACAGTTTCTATTCTCTAAATAATGCTGCTTCAATATTTATTGATGTGTATATTCTTCATATTGTGCCCAGCACAGTATGATCCGTACGTTTTACTGATACTGGGTGACTTTTGCACTTGATACTGGCTATAAAACTGAAATCGCGATAGTATGGAATAAATGACTATTAAAACACACAGCCAAAATGACTGTAATGTCATTAAGAAAAACTATCACAGCCTTGACAAAGTCATAATTTACAGTATGTAAAATTGAAGTGTTGGCTCATCATTACCAATGTTAGAACTAGCACTACAAATATGAACGCGGGTCTGCAGACTGCAGTTACGCGAGCGAGGAAATGAAGCGAATGCCGTTTCTCTGTCGTTGCCGACTGCATTAAGAAAAGTAGCCTTTTTTACTATCTTGTTTTTGTTAGTGCAAAGATCTATTCGTTTGTCTTCCCTTATTGTGGTTCTGCCGGTTCTAGCTGTGGACTCGCGAAGCGTGTCTGGTTCATCGCTGAACCAGGTTCGATCAGCCTGTGAAGCGGCTGTGCACCTTTCTTTAGCTGGCTGGAATGTTTTCGACAGCAATCTCATCCACGTGGGCAGCAGCTGAAAAGTGTCCTTTGTTTTAATTTGTAGAATCCCTCACGATTTTGATACCCCTGAGTTTCGATGTCACTTTATTCTGCGAAATTTAACCGTGTAATTTTGTAATCGATGTACGTAAAGGTTCTATCCCGTACACATTTGTGAATACATGTGGCTGGACTGTAACTAGTTGTGAATGCGGCGTCCTGGGTACTTACCATGCGTAGATCCAAAGGAACGTCATGTATTCCATACCCATATGTATATACACGCATGGTAATTATCCAGAAAGCACGAATTTACAACTACTTGCAGTCCAGCCACATGTATTTACAAATGAGAGCGGTATAGTTTAAAAACTCTCATATGATTATACACATGTGGTTAAATTGCAAACAATTGCGCATGCCTGGTTTTCGGATACTTGTTCCTAGGTGTACCTTATTTACCTGAGCATGGCGTGTGACTTTCGTAATATACTTAACGAGGACGATGTGTTCACGCCCATTTGTGCACTTCAACCTTCATGCGCTCGCGCTAGAAATAGTCACGCGAGCGCTCGCGCGGGCGGTCGGCCGACCGCCCGAGAGTTTTCATCAATCTCTTGAGGTTTTCCGTTTTTAAAGGTCATATTTCCATAAAATATCGACATAGGATATCTCACACAATACTGCAAACACATTTGTAATCAAAATTATTTATTTAACAATAAAATATACAATGGAATACCAAAAAGGAAGCCAAATACCCAAATGAAATATAAGAACATTTTTTAAATTGTAATGTTTTGGGACTATATAACGTAATACTTAAGACTAGAATCATTCACTGTCTTAACTCGTCACAAGAAAAGCTAATTTTGCTTTGAAAAAATAATTTTTGATTGAAAACGTCACAAACATTTCTGTCAGATGAAAAATGCTGATCACTCTGTATCCATTTCATTTTCGTTTTGAGGCTGACAACAATTATTGCACGTAACTGTCGTGGTTGAATGTCGTAGACAGACGTTTCTTCCACACTCACCGCATTCTCGCTTTGTTTGTATATTCTTTTTTTTTTTTTGAGCCATACAAATAACATATTCCTCTCCTTGTAGGGGTTGATACAGCTGGATAAACTACGTCACTCTCTCTGTAATTTTCCAAAAATACTAACAAATCTTTTGGTAAATGCTTCAATTTAGCTCTTTCTTTCAGGTTTTCGCTCATCAGTTCCAAAGATAACACATGTAAGAATTGTCTTCTCGTTTATTCTTTCATATTACCTATGTTGAATTTAAAAATGCGTAACGAATTTATTCCTGCCAAATCAAGTAAGCGGAAAAATATACATGCAGGCCACCTTTGTGTTCTTCTTGATGTTGAAATTCTGGAGCACATGAGGTCTACAGTATCAACTCCACCTTTGGTTGAATTATAGTCTGTGATTTGTACAGGTTTTTTGGTATCTTCATCAATGAATTCGGTATCATGCATTGTGGAGAGCACTACTACAGCTTTCCTTTTTTTTTTTTTTTTTTTTTTTTTTTTTTTTTTTTTTTTTTTTTTTTTTTTTTTTTTGTAATCATAGAAATCAAAGTTCTGTCATCTTGACAACCGACCATGTAGTCTCCTGCCACTGGCATTTCCATTTACTGTCACAAATTCTGGGGAATTTCTTTTTTATTTATTCTCATTGTACCTAAAAATGGTTTGCTGGAGAGTACGTTAGGACCTGGCACTTGTTTTCCGCAGCACACTTCTAAATTATATGTATAAAAAGTGCGTGTATCACACAATGCATACATTTTTAACCCGTATTTGGCTGGTTTTTGAGACATGTACTGGATGAATGAACATCGTCCTCTAAACTCAACCAACATCTCATCAGCAGTGACAAATTCCCCTAAACTGAATGATTTTTGGCTGTTAGCAATGAAGGAAGACAAAATTTCTCGTATAGGAGCAAGTTTGTCCGTTGCTTAACGTTCCAATCTCGTGTTTAGGTCAAATCTTATAGCTCGTAGCAAAAATCTAAATCTATTTTGGCTGAAATTGGCTCGCAAAATTGTCAGCTCTGTTCCATTGCTATTGAAATATTCAGAGAAATTTGCGCGGTTTCCTCTTTTGACCGCAATCAAAAACAGAGCACCAAACAATGCTAGCATTTCAGCCGTTGTTGTCGGCTTATAATCCCTTTCACGTACTTCAGAGTTAACTGCTTCCTTCTGCCAGTGCTTGACGCGCCAATTTTTTCCTTTCAATGTAAATATTCGTGCACCTTACGATCCCTTCTACCATTTCGGGAGTTGTTATACACTGAAAACTTTCCAGTCGAATTTCACATTGTCTGGCTTGTCCTCTAGGACCTGGTAGAGTTTTGATTATATTTTTTGACTTTGATTTTGTGCTGGTAATATTGGCACTACTAGCCCAAATAGTTTCCGTGTCCTAACCTATATAAAATCTGATGTCATTTGTTGGTAGCTCCTGTTGATCTATGTCATTTTCTCCCCCGTTTTCCAAATCAATTTCCGACTCACTTTGATGTATATCATCTTCAATCCCTTCTTGTTCATAATCTGGATCATCGGAAACGTCATCTCCTAGGGATGCCTCATGGCCTTTCCCCTCTGCTTCCTCTCTCTCCAATTCAGCCAAGATTCTATGTATGTCAGCAGACGTAAGGTTTCGTCGTTCCTTTTAAAAAATAAAAATAATTGTTACTTTTGCCAACAGAAATTTCTTAGAATGACGAAGTGCTAAAATAGAAAGAAAAACAGAAATTGTGAATGGCAAAATTTATAGAAAGTAATGCACATTCACAAGAGAATTGGAAGAGTCAATAAAATTGAGGAATTACAGGGGAATTACAAAAAGAAATACTTACATACCGAAGTAGACGAGTAAAACAAAGTCTTTTAAGCGCTCACAAGGCGGTAACTGATCGTTTTTGTAAGTGCCGTAAGCGCTCGCAAGGCGGTAAACTGACCGCCGAGCGTGTTCGGACCTATTTGAACTTGTCCTGAGAGGCAGAGAGGTGCGACTTGGACGAACTTTGAGCAGCATCTGTCGGGAAAAGGTGCAACTAGAGAATACATGTCCCTCCCGCCGCCTCGTCACCTTTGTGGAGTAAGTATGGCGCGAAATTACCTTTGTGGAGTAAGTATGGCGCGAAATTGCAAAAAGGCGGCCACTTCACCGCCCGCGCGAGCGCGTGAAGGTTAAAGTAAGCACTTGCTCGAACCTAGACGGTAGTGTTTAATAAAGTACTCATTTAAATTAAAAGTTTAAACTGAAAGATGTCATTCTTTGAATTAGTCCAGGCTGCGATGGGCACACAAATGAAGTCCATGCAATATTGCGAGTGAAAATACAGCAACGAAACAATTTTGCAAGTAAATACCAAGGACTGATCTTTCAACTTGCCAAGTAACCACTCTCCCACTTTCAAAAGTTAACCTCACCTAGGCCGCGCGGTCTAGCCGCGTCTTGCCACGGTTCGCGCCGCTACCCCCCTCGGAGATTCGAGTCCTCCCTCGGGTAAGGCTGTGTGTGTTGTCCTTAGCGCAAGTTAAAGTTAGATTAACTATTGTGTAAGCCTAGGGACCGATGACTTCAGCAGCTTGGTCCCACAGGAACTTACCACAAGTTTCCAAATTTAACCTCACCTCCCAGTCTCACTTTCATTACTCCCACGTCTCCTTGCAACGCAGACACCTTTCGAGGGCATAAAACGTCCAGGGCGCGCCCGCAACGGCTGTACTGGACAGTTCCCATCACAAAGAAAGAAAGGGAGGGACAAATAAAATCAGTTTTGATAATTCCAACCACAGATTCGAGTTACCTACAAATCTTGAACTCATTGACGATAATCTGATCCCGAACGGTTCACTGCCTAACAAGTCACCAATCTAAATCATTTTATGCAATTAGAGTAATGTTCTCCAGCCAATGAGTATCACCAAAGGACTGTTTACATGGAGGATCGCCAAATGGAAGCAGCAGAATGGTTTTCACATTCTACATTTGGTTAATGTAGCAAAGTATCAAAATGGTGAATTTCCGTTACAAGAGTTTCTGACCGTTACGTTTGAATGCAAGATGAAGCCACGCGGTAGCGTGTTGGCATACGAGTTGTCCCTCGTTCGCAGAAAACCTCTCCCAAACAGGTGTCCCAACCTGAGAGGCAAGGCGGCCCAGCCGGGGCGAGGCTGCACCGACGTTTCGACCCCTCCCGCTGTCATGTTGACTACTCGGACCTCATGAACGGCGGACGCACATCGCGGTGCCGACCGCAAGTTTACAAACAGCACCACAGAGCCACGCTCCAGGCCGTTCCACTTCTGATCTCGGTCGCCTTCACTTCGCGGACAGTAGTCTTGCGGAAGTTACCGCAGTTTTGTTATTGAAGCGTTGTCCCTCATCACCTCGGGAGTGGCCTTGTGTTAGGGCCGTCCGTGCAGATCAGCATGATTCGCTTTCGGAAGCTTGCAGCAGTCAAGTTGGTTGCTACCTGGGAATTACACCGCTTGCAACCGGCATCGCCACCTCACAAATCGTAATGAGATAAGCTTCGTCGTTCGGCCCCTGCTCCTGGTTTCGTCATACGTATCTCGTGGCTAGCATCTTAACCGTTCCTCGCTCTCTGAGGACTGGACGTAATCTCGTTTAACGTCGTTGTTTTGATCTAGTTTCTTGTGTTAATTAGCGAGCATGGTGGCTTCGTACCAAGTAGCTAAGATTTGTGAGTGCATGCTAGAAAACTTGTGATGGGGCCAACTCAAATTCCCGTATTTTACTGCAATATGCGCTGAAGAGCCAAAGAAACTGGTACACTTGCCTAATATCGTATAGGACCTCTGGGAACACGCAGAAGTGCCTCAACACGACATGACATGGTCTCGGCTAATGTCTCAAGTAGTGCTGGAGAGAATTGACACCATGAATGCTGCAGGGCTGTCCACACATTCGTAAGAGTACAAGGGGGCTGGAGATCTCTTCTCAAAAGCACATTGCATGGCACCCCAGATACCCTCAATAGTGTTAATGTCTGGGGAGTTTGGTGACCAGCGGAAGCGTGTAAACTCAGAAGTGTGTTCCTGGAGCCATTCTGCAACAGTTGTGGACGTTTGGGTGTCGCATTGCTCTGCTGGAATTGCCGAAGTCCGTCGGAATGGACAATGCACGTGGATGGATGGAGGTGATCAGACAGGATACTTAACGTCCGTGTCACCTGTCAGAGTCGTATCTAGACGCATCAGGGGTCCCATATCACTACAACTCCACACGCCCCACACCATTACAGAACCTCCACCAGCTTCAACAGTCCCCTGCTGACATGCAGGGTCCATGGATTGATGAGGTTGTCTCCATACCCGTACACGTCCATCCGCTCGATGCAATTTGAAACGACACTCGTCCGACAAGGCAACATGTTCCGAATGATCAACAGTCCAATGTCGGTGTCGACGGGCCCAGGCGAGACGTAAAGCTTTGTGTCTTGCAGTCATCAAGGGCACACGAGTGGGCCTTCGGCTCCGAAAGCCTGTATCGATGATGTATCGTTGAATGGTTCACACGATGACACTTGTTGATGGCCCAGCATTGAAATCTGCAGCAATTTGCAGAAGGGTTGCGTTTCAGTCACGTCGAACGATTCTCTTCAATCTTCGTTGAGCCCGCTCTTGCAGGATCTTTTTCCGTCCGCAGCAGTGTGGGAGATGTGATGTTTTACCTGATTCCTTATATTCGTGGTACACTCGTGAAATGGTCGTACCGGAAAATCGCCACTTCGTCGCTACCTCTGAGGTGCTGTGTCCCATCGCTCGTGCGCCGACTGTAACACCACGTTCATACTCCCTTAAAATCTTGATAACAACTGCACCAGACACTTGTCTATACATACGAGTTGCCGGCCACAGCACCGTATTCTGCCTCTTTACATATTTCTATATTTGAATACGCATTCCTATATCAGTGTTGCCGCTTCGGTGTATATTTCTCCGTATTTTGTTCTGTAACTTTCCCATTGAGCTCCCTCCATCCCCGCCCTGTCGTGAAATGAAGCTATCAATTAGGCGATGAAACGCGTAGCTGGAGAAGTAGCCCGACACGTTTACGTTCCAGAGACGGCGTATCAGCAGGTGTGTGGAACTTCCTGTATGAGAGGGAAAGGCGACAAGCAGAAAACCCCGGTACCGCATCAGTCGCACAGTTCAAAAAACAGGCCAGCGCTTATATAGTGAACAGTGATATCGGATATTGCAGACCTTGTCTTTGAATCTGTGCTTCATCAGATGTAGTGTAGCTCAGATGTGTGAATGTTTTCTCTGGTGTTGTCCGGCTTTCACTTTAGAACCCTTAGTGGATCTTGCACTTGCTTCAGAGGTAGCTTACTTTTCCCGTCACCTTACCTTGGGATAGGAGATCAGCTACGTCTTTTGTCTGCGAGTCGTGTAAATTTTGTTTCTTTTTTTTGTGTCCCGGGTGTTAGCGTGCTGCCTTTCTGATACGAAACTAGCTGCGAATTGGCCTAAGTGCTCTGTTATTCGCGCGTTTCCCTTCCCATGCACCTCGCCGTCCACGTACACACTCGGCAAGCCACTGTAGAGTGTGTGGTGTGAAGTGTTGTGTACCGATATCGCTCGTCATTCCACCTTCTTCTGCCGCTCGTAAATGGAGCCCTGCTCTGCCTCATCCCAAGTGTGCGGCGCTTAACGCGGCGGACGTCGAAGCCATAGAAGCGTTCTGCAGCCTGTCGTAATTACTGGTTCTCTAAAACTCCTCTGGCGGAAACATCAGTGACAGCGAAAGTTTGTGGCAGGCCTAATGGTTACAGCGGCCGACTGTGATAAGCGGCAGATACGAGCCTGCAGTCCCGGTCTCATGTTTTTAACACTTCGGCTGCCACGAGGACGCAGGTAGCCACACGATCCACCACTGTGGTTGGAGAAAAAATATGGAGACAGCAAGAACACAACGGTTTACCGTGTCTAATATGGTGCGGGAAAACCATTACGTTCAAAACAGCTGCCAGTAATCTCGGAATAGATAAATAAAAGTCCTGTAAATGTTTCAAACGTATCTTATCTGTGGTAGGCAATGACAACCTCGTAACGCCATTTTGATAAATTTAACAGGAGAAGCAAAAACGGTTTCTTAAAAAAAATATGAAGTTTCTACATGTGTAACTTACTAGACGCGCCGGCCGTTTTTGCCGAACGGTTCTAGGCGGTTTAGTCCGGAACCGCACAGTTGCTGCGGTCGCAGGTTCGAATCCTGCCTTGGGCATGGATGTGTGTGATGTCGTTAGGTTTAAATAGTTCTAAGTCTAGGGGACTGATGACCTCAGATGTTAAGTCCCATAGTTCTTACAGCCATTTGTACTTTTTTCTTTATTAGAAGCCTCATTATTGGCAGATAACAGAAATCCTTGCACTTTCAAATCTCTCTCTGATAGTGAAATTACTGGTTTTGGAAGTACGAGGTTTTCACAGACAGGTGAAGGTTTTTATTGTTTACCATCGTTATACCATTCTTCCTGCAAAATAGTGGCAAGTTTGGGTAACGATGATGAAGGCAGATAGCGATCAAATACCCTTCCCTCCAAATTAGAGCACAAAGGCTCAATAATATTGGGGCCTGGTGACTGTGATGGCCAGGGGAGATGAGACAGTTGAGCCTCGTGCTCACATAACCATTCGTGTTCGACGCGAAATGTGTGAACAGAAGCCCTATCTTTTTGCAACACGGCATCACTATTGGGGAACAAACATTGTACCGCGCGATGCACCTGATCAGCGAAAATGGTCACATATCCTGGACAGTAATGCAACCTTGCAGAGAAACCTTGGGGCCCATACAGTATCACTGTATGGCTGCCCAAATCACCGAACACCCACCATGCTTCGCTTTTGGGACGTAAACTTGCCCCAAAGTTAGAAATATACTGGCCATTAAAATTTCTACACCAAGAAGAAATGCAGATGATAAACGGATATTTATTGGACAAATATATTATACTAGAACTGACACGTGATTACATTTTCACGCAATTTGGGTGCATAGATCCTGAGAAATCAGTACCCAGAACAACCACCTCTGGCCGTAATAACGGCCTTGATACGCCTGGGCATTGAGTCAAACAGAGCTTGTATGGCGTGTACAGGTACAGCTGCTCATGCAGCTTCGACACAATACCACAGTTCATCAAGAGTAGTGACTGGCGTATTGTGACGAGCCAGTTGATCGGTCACCATTCACCAGACGTTTTCAATTGGTGAGAGATCTGGAGAATGTGCTGGCCAGGGAAGCAGTCGAACAATTTCTGTATCCAGAAAGATCCGTACAGGACCTGCAACATGCGGTCCGGGCATTATCCTGCTGAAATGTAGGGTTTCACAGGGATCGAATGAAGGGTGGAGCCACGGGTCGTAACATATCTGAAATGTAACGTCCACTGTTCATAGTGCCGTCAATGCGAACAAGAGGTGACCGAGGCGTGTAACCAATGGCACCCCATACCATCACGCCGGGTGATACGCCAGTATGGCGATGACGAATACACGCTTCCACCGTGCGTTCTCCGCGATGTCGCCAAACACGGATGCGACCATCATGATGCTGTAAACAGAACCTGGATTCATCCGAAAAAATGACGTTTTTCCATTCGTGCACCCAGGTTCGTCGTGGAGTACACCATCGTATGCGCTCCTGTCTGTGATGCAGCGTCAAGGTTAACCGCAGCCACGGTGTCCGAGCTGATAGTCCATGCTGTTGCAAACGTCGTCGAACTGTTCGTGCAGATGGTTGTTGTCTTGCAAACGCCCCCATCTGTTGACTCAGGGATCGAGACGTGGCTGCACATCCGTTACAGCCATGCGGATAAGATGCCTGTCATCTCGACCGCTAGTGATACGAGGCCGTTGGGATCCGGCACGGCGTTCCGTATTACCCTCCTGACCCCACAGATTCCATATTCTGCTAACAGTCATTGGATCTCGACCAACGCGAGCAGCAGTGTCGCGATACGATAAACCGCAGTCGCGATAGGCTACAATCCGATCTTTATCAAAGTCGGAAACGTCATGGTACGCATTTCTCCTCCTTACAGGAGGCACCAGAACAACGTTTCACTAGGCAACGCCGGTCAACTGCTGTTTGTGTATGAGAAATCGGTTGGAAACTTTCCTCATGTCAGCACATTGTAGATGTCGCCACCGGCGCCAACGTTGTGTGAATGCTCTGAAAAGCTAATCATTTGCATATCACAGCATCATCTTCCTGTCGGATAAATTTCGCGTCTGTAGCACGCCATCTTCGTGGTGTAGCAATTTTAATGGCCAGTGGTATGGTATGAAACAAGACTCATCCGACCAAAAGACTACCATTGCTGCATAGTCCACGTCTTACGGCGTTGGCACCGCGTTTTCCTGTTACGGGCATTGTAATCACTGACGAGTGGTTTTGGAATTCCAGCTCGTCCTGCAATCCCCTGCTTATGGAACACCCTTCGTGTTGTTTTGGTGCTGACGGGATCCGCGAGTTCGATATTCAGATCTGCAGTGAATTTTGCAGCTGTCATCCTGCTACTTTCGTCGCAATCGTCTTTTGTGTTTGACTGTCACACTGAAAGACATACTTTCTTCCGCCTTGAGACTTAGCGGACGTTTTTTTTCCGATTTCGCAGTATGGGATATAAATCTTTGATATGGTGACTCTTGAAACAGCAAACACTTCGGCTACTTTCATTATGGAAGTACCCACCATACAATTTGCATTAAATTTACATTAAATGAAGCTATAAATTAGGCGACGAAACACCTACCGAGATCACTCCAGGCAAATGCCGGGATGGTTCCTCTGAAAGGGCACGGCCGACTTCCTTCCCTCATCCGATGAGACCGATGACCACGCTGTCTGGTCTCCTTGCCCAAACCAACCAACCAACCAACCAACCAACCTACCGAGAGTAGCAGTAGTCAGACACCTTTAACTTCCAGGTTCCGTATGTCAGTAGGTGTGTGTAATTTCCTGTGAGCGAGGGAAAGGCGAAAGGCACGACCACCCCATACCGCATCGGTCACTCAGTTCAGACAGCAGACCGGCACTTACATCATGAACAATGATATCGCATATTGCAGTCCTTTTCTTTGAATGTCTGCTTCGTCACTGGTAGTGTAGCTCAGATGTTTGAGTATCTTGTCTGGCGTTGTCCTGATTTCATTTTAGGGAGCGCACAAAACCTATCTTCTGAACCCTTAGTGGATTTTGCACTTGCTTCAGAGGTAGATTACTTTCCGCCTCACATTACGTTCGAATGCACTGAGCGCTTGCATAATGCACTCACAACTACACAGAACACTGTTCCGACCATGAGTGACACTTGGACACTTGCAACGTGTTGAGGTCATTGCACAGGTCAAGCTGGTGGTCAAATACAACAGCACCACCTGCCAACTAGGCAAGGACCAGCATTTAGGTTAAAGCATGCGTTTAATGCGGAGTACTCATAATTTTGTCAACACCTAGTGTGTTTAATCTTCCCCTACAGATAGCCGTACCGTACGTGCAACCACAACGGAGAGGTATCTGTTGAGAGGCCAGACAAACGCGTAGTTCCTGAAGAGGGGCAGCAGCCTTTTCAGTAGTTCCAGGGGCAACAGTCTGGATGATTGACTGATCTGGCCTTGTAACACTAACCAAAATGGCCTTGCGGTGCTGGTACTCCGAACGGCTGAAAGCAAGGGGAAACTACAGCCACAATTTTTCCCGAGGGCATGCAGCTTTACTGTATGGTTAAATGATGATGGCGTCCTCTTGGGTAAAATATTCCAGAGGTAAAATGGTTCCCCATTCGGATCTCCGGGCGGGGACTACTCAAAAGGACGTCGTTATCAGGAGAAAGAAAACTGGCGTTCTACGGATCGGAGCGTGGAATGTCAGGTCCCTTAATCGGGCAGGTAGGTTAGAAAATTTAAAAAGGGAGATGGATGGGTTAAAGTTAGATATAGTGGGAATTAGTGAAGTTCGGTGGCAGGAGGAACAAGACTTCTGGTCAGGTGACTACAGGGTTATAAACACAAAATCAAATAGGGGTAATGCAGGTGTCGGTTTAATAATGAATAGGAAAATAGGAATGCGAGTAAGCTACTACAAACAGCATAGTGAACGCATTATTGTGGCCAAGATAGACACGAAGCCCACGCCTATCACAGTAGCACAAGTTTATATGCCTACTAGCTCAGCAGATGACAAAGAAATTAAAGAAATATATGATGAAATAAAAGAAATTATTCAGATAGTGAAGGGAGACGAAAATTTAATAGTCATGGGTGACTGGAATTCGGTAGTAGGAAAAGGGAGAGAAGGAAACATAGTAGGTAAATATGGATTGGGGGGAAGAAATGAAAGAGGAAGCCGCCTGGTAGAATTTTGCACAGAGCACAACTTAATCATAGCTAACACTTGGTTCAAGAATCATAAAAGAAGGTTTTATACATGGAAGAATCCTGGAGATACTAGAAGGTATCAGATAGATTATATAATTGTAAGACAGAGATTTAGGTACCAAGTTTTAAATTGTAAGACATTTCCAGGGGCAGATGTGGATTCTGACCACAATCTATTGGTTATGAACTGCATATTGAAACTGAAGAAACTGCAAAAACGCGGGAATTTAAGGAGATGGGACTTGGATAAACTGAAAGAACCAGAGGTTGTAGAGAGTTTCAGGGAGAGCGTAAGGGAACAAATACCAGGAATGGGGTAAAGAAATATAGTAGAAGAAGAATGGGTAGCTCTGAGGGATGAAGTAGTGGAGGCAGCAGAGGATCAAGTAGGTAAAAAGACAAGGGCTAGTAGAAATCCTTGGGTAACAGAAGCAATATTGAATTTAATTGAGGAAAGGAGAAAATAATAATGCAGTAAATGAAGCAGGCAAAAAGGAATACAAACGTCTCAAAAATGAGATCGACAGGAAGTGCAAAATGGCTAAGCAGACATGGCTACAGGATAAATGTAAAGATGTAGAGGCTTATCTCACTAGGGATAAGATAGATACTGCCTATAGGAAAATTAAGGAGACTTTTGGAGAAAAGAGAACCACTTGTATGAATATCAAGAGCTCAGATGGAAACCCAGTTATTAGCAAAGAAGGGAAAGCAGAAAGGTGGAAGGAGTATATAGAGGGTCTATACAAGGGCGATGTACTTGAGGACAATATTATGGGAATGGAAGAGGATGTAGATGAAGATGAAATGGGAGATATGATACTGCGTGAAGAGTTCGACAGAGCACTGAAAGACTTGTGTCGAAACAAGGCCCCCAGAGTAGACAACATTCCATTAGAACTACTGACGGCCTTGGGAGAGCCAGTCCTGACAAAACTCTACCATCCGCTGAGCAAGTTGTATGAGACGGCGAAATACCCTCAGACTTCAAGAAGAATATAATAATTCCAATCCCAAAGAAAGCAGGTATTGACAGATGTGAAAATTACCAAACTATCAGTTTAATAAGTCACGGCTGCAAAATACTAACGCGGATTCTTTACAGACGAATGGAAAAACTAGTAGAAGCCGACCTTGGGAAAGATCAGTTTGGATTCCGTAGAAATGTTGGAACACGTGAGGCAATACTGACCCTACGGCTTATCTTAGAAGCTAGATTACGGAAAGGCAAACCTGCGTTTCTAGCATTTGTAGACTTAGAGAAAGCTTTTCACAATGTTGACTGGAATACTCTCTTTTTAAAATTTTGAAGGTAGCAGGTGTAAAATATAGGGAGCGAAAGACTATTTACAATTTGTATAGAAATCAAATGGCAGTTATAAGAGTCGAGGGGCATGAAAGGGAAGCAGCAGTTGGGAAGGGAGTGAGGCAGGGTTGTAGCCTCTCCCCGATGTTATTCAATCTGTATATTGAGCAAGCAGTGCAGGAAACAAAAGAAAAATTCGGTGTAGTTATTAAAATCCATGGAGAAGAAATAAAAACCTTGAGGTTCGGCGATGACATTGTAATTCTGTCAGAGACAGCAAAGGACTTGGAAGAGCAGTTGAACGGAATGGATGGTGTCTTGAAGGGAGGATATAAGATGAACATGAACAAAAGCAAAACGAGGATAATGGAATGTAGTCGAATTAAGTCGGGAGATGCTGAGGGAATTAGATTTGGAAATGAGACACTTGAAGTAGTAAAGGAGTTTTGCTATTTGGGGAGCAAAATAACTGATGATGGTCGAAGTAGAGTGGATATAAAATGTAGACTGGCAATGGGAAGGAAAGCGTTTCTGAAGAAGAGAAATTTGTTAACATCGAGTATTGATTTAAGTGTCAGGAAGTAGTTTCTGAAAGTATTTGTATGGAGTGTAGCCATGTATGGAAGTGAAACATGGACGATAAATAGTTTAGACAAGAAGAGAATAGAGGCTTTCGAAATGTGGTGCTACAGAAGAATGCTGAAGATTAGATGGGTAGATCACATAACTAATGAGGTGTTGAGTAGGATTGGGGAGAAGAGAAGTTTGTGGCACAACTTGACTAGAAGAAGGGATCGGTTGGTTGGACATGTTCTGAGGCATCAAGGGATCACCATTTATCCAAGGAATCCATTTAGTATTGGAGGGCAGCGTGGAGGGTAAAGATGGTAGAGGGAGACCAAGAGATGAACACACCGAGCAGATTCAGAAGGTTGTAGGTTGCAGTAGGTACTGGGAGATGAAGAAGCTTGCTCAAGATACAGTAGCATGGAGAGCTGCATCAAACCAGTCTCAGGACTGAAGACCACAACAACAACAACAGTGTGTTTAGTATAGTATACCTTTGGGTGGCATGTTTCTAGTGCCGCCACAGTCACTTGCAGCTCTCTAAATGTGACCTTGGATTAGCGAAGTATTATCATCAGTTTACTAAATTGTTCGCAGTTGTGGCATCTTATAGTTCTGCTTGCTGTAGATTTCTTGGTACTCATTGGCAACTCAATTCTTGTCATCTCCACTGCTGCTGCGACCACTTGGGTCCACAAACACATCTTCTTCGTCAGAAACTTTCGATAATACTGCAAAATACAAATTAGCTGTCTGCCGTATAATGGATGTACAGCAACGATGAAATGCAGCAAGAATAAATAATAAAAAACACTGTTGAAGGTAAAATTGCAAAAAAAAAAAAAACAACACAATTCGAACCGTTGAACAAGGTGCTGTGCCTAATTTCTTGTTCACCGTCGTCGACTGAATCAAGAAATACAAACGAATGTACGGTACTGCTCTGTGTGCTGTACTAAGCTGTGTGTGGCGTGTAACTGCCGGCGCTTCGTGGCAGTTAATTGTGTGAATTGTCGCGGCGTATTCACTCGCTTCGTGGAAAGTTCGCCTTCTTCCCTTCAAAGATTCCCATTCACGTTCATGAAAATCTTCGAAAGGCGTACTGATCGAACCTAACAGCGTGCCTCAGAGTCGCATCAATGTTTTCCTTGTTGGGTTTAAACTGAGTTGGTAGATTTCGTACTCTGACTGGTTACTACCATATAGGTTTCACTCTCGCGATTCCATGGTCTGACTACTGAACACGAAGCGTAATAGAGAATAATACATGCATTTTCTATGGCAATGTGTTGTTCGAGGCTTGCGTTAAATCTGTTAGCATCCTGTAAATAGCAACAGTGTTGGTACTTCTATCGTAAAGTAGTTTCATTTGATTGCAGATATTGATTTATGTGTTTTCAGAGAATGTAAACGGTTAGATATCTGTAGTAAACACGTTTGCAAGTCTTGCAAGACATATTTGGCGGCGCCAGCGCCAGGAACCAGTAGCAGACGTTAGGCCAAAGCTAGCAGCCATTTTTCAGCAGCGGTATGTATATTACAGGGCTCGATAGGTTGCATCGCAATTAAAATTCTCTACAGTAGTTTACTGCTCAACTTGAGACTACAGCCTTCAGTTGTAAGAAATATTGCCAGTTAATAAGTTACTTCCAGGGTTTTAAAAGGGCAGGATATAAGCAGGCCACGCTGTTTTTTTCTAACGGGGTGCATCTGCCCCTTCCACTCCCCCCCCCCCCCTACCACACACACCTACCACTACTGCACCCTCCCCCCTCACTGCTCTACTCCCTCATCGATCGGATGGTCCCTTTGTAAACCAACGATCACTGCTTACTGCGCTGTTCCTTTGTCAGCCAACACCTGCGCGCTCACTGCTCATCGGCAACGGCACGCAAACAAGCCGTCACACACAGCTGCGACCAGTAACGAATTGTATGTACACTGCCTGATGAAAAATGTGAAGCCCCAGAAGGCAGGGCGGCATTTCAGTGTAACTTCGTACATGTACAGACCATCGGCACCTATTTAAATGGTTTCATTTACAATAGTCTGTAACAGGTAGAACAGCCACGAGAGTGCGTTAGTGCTTGCTTGGTTGCTTGTGTTTGGTGTGGTAACCACGACTGGCAGAGTATGTAAGGCTCCTGAACAGCCTCAGACGCTTAGTGGTCACTGTGAAGGACATCGGCATGTCGCGTATCGAGTGAGAGAGCGTTATCAGCACCTGACAGTGTTTGAGAGGGACCTCAGTGGGACTCTCCATTTGGCCAGCTCGTCGAATCGTGGAATATCCAGATTTGTGTGACATTCGGATGTGACAGTGGCCCGATGTTGGACTGTGTGCAAACCTGAGGGCAGGCATACTTGTCGTCAAAGTTTTGCTTAACAAAGTGTGCTTACCACAAGTGAAGATTGCTGTGTCGTACACCAGGACATTGTCATCTGTTCACAACTGTGCCTGCCATCGGAGAACAAGTAATGGACTTCATTTATTTATTTTTATTTGTTTATTGTTCATAAATACAGCCTATTATCTGAAAAGTTGAAATAGACCACACAAGTCACGTTTCCTTGGATAGTAGTAAATTATGTATTAATTAAATATTTCTGATACTACGAAACTAGTTTAAATCCTTAACCAATATCCCAGCTACTAATCTGCTACAAATACTACAGAATTTGTTCTCCGTTTGATCATTTATTTTGGTGCATTTAATTTGTAGATGGTTGTCTCCGCTACTGGATTCGCCCTCGCAGTACCCCGATCAGCAACCAGTCTGCTGGATTCCTTGGGCGTTGGGCAGCACGTCAGTAGCGTTTCCACTATTGCAAGTAATTCCACCCACCACTGTTACATCGTGAAGTCCACACTCCCGTCATCACTTGCACCAACACAGTGTAGATTCTTGGGGCAGTATTTCACTCGGTGGTCGCCGACCTCGGTCATCTTCTCTCCATCTGCAGCATGAGGGACTCCTGAATTATTCAGTGTCACAGTGCGCCATTGGTCGGAGACAAGCGGGAGACGGGCTAGGGAACTGCCGTCCCACGAGTAGGCTGCCGTTTAACACAATAACACAAGCCCCTGCGTTTGGAGTCTAGCCGCGACCGTTAAGTATGGACTGCTGATGTTCGGCGTCGCATTACCCCTGGAGGGGTCCCATTCTTCCTATGTTTTGGAGAGAGTGAAAGCCGTGTTACTGCTGGCCCCATGTTGTGGAGAGCTATCGGGTACACCGGTAGTGATTGAAGAATCTGTGGCTGTGCAGCGTTACGTCACGCGTTATGACGTGTTGTCTCTCATACGACATCGCGGTGACATTTTTCAAGAGGACAGTGTTCCTACACACACAGCTCGTGTCTCTTTGAAGCGTCTTCGTGATGGTTACATACTCCAGTGGCAAGCCAGATCCCTAGATCTGTCTCCGATAGAACACCTCTGACGTAAACTCCAGCCTAGTGGCGGTATCCAGGATATGAAGGACCAACTAAAACAGCTGTGGGCCACCTCGCTTCAGGATAAGGAAATTTGGAAATTTGTAGTAAGTTCCTAAGGGACCAAACTGCAGAAGCCGTCGTCTCTAGGCTTACACACTACTTAGTCTAACTTAAACTAACTTACGCTAAGGACAACACACACACACACACACACACACACACACACACACACACACCCATGCCCGACGCAGGACTCGAACCTCCGGCAAAGGGAGCCGCGCAAACCGTGGCAAGGTCCCCTAGACCGCCGGGTACCCCCGCGTGGCAGGACAGGATAGGATACAACGGCTTTACGACGCCGTTCCCAACTGAATCAGTGCGGGCCTACAGGCCAGAGGGGGTTTGTGTTATATTAATGAAAAAAATAAACACATGAAGGGAAAGAGAAAATTTAAAGGGTAATACAATTGCATTATTAGAAATGTTCTGTTTGTGCTAATTTAGGCTCTTCGGGCCTCCTTTCTTACATTTCAATTGTAGATGCAGGCAGCCCACTTCAAGAACACCAGTGCGAGTAAAAATTAAGAAACGCCTCGTTACTTGGGTTCCACTTCAATAAAAATACTTAATACTGTTGTTAAATATTGCCTTATTCCAACACACACATAATACATAACACTCGTAATACTTCATACTTTTAGCCATACATCTTCATCACCCTACATACGAGAGAGTTAGAAACAAAATCATGTACCAAGAAAAATGAATTATGTTTTTTTTTTCATTTGTCTGGGCCCTATCGCTCATTCACCATTAATGTCTTTGCCTACGCTTATGGTCGATCGCTGTTCCATTTTTTGTTTTTTAATAAGTAAAGGATGGCAACATAGTGAAAGAACTGGAAGCGAGGTGTAGCAAAGCTAATGCAGTGAGCGCTCAGCTACGATCTACTCTCTTCTGCAAGAAGGAAGTTAGTACCAAGACTGAGTTATCTGTGCACCGTTCAATCTTTCGACCAACTTTGTTGTATGGGAGCGAAAGCTGGGTGGATTCAGGTTACCTTATCAACAAGGTTGAGGTTACGGATATGAAAGTAGCTAGGATGATTGCAGGTACTAGTAGATGGGAACAGTGGCAGGAGGGTGTCCACAATGAGGAAATCAAAGAAAAACTGAGAATGAACTCTATAGATGTAGCAGTCAGGGCGAACAGGCTTAGATGGTGGGGTCATGTTACACGCATGGGAGAAGCAAGGTTACCCAAGAGACTCATGGGTTCAGCAGTAGAGGGTAGGAGGAGTCGGGGCAGACCAAGGAGAAGGTACCTGGATTCGGTTAAGAATGATTTTGAAGTAATAGGTTTAACATCAGAAGAGGCACCAATGTTAGCACTGAATAGGGGATCATGGAGAAATTTTATAAGGGGGCTATGCTCCAGACTGAACGCTGAAAGACATAATCAGTCTTAAATGATGATGATAATAAATTTTAACTTTACGATATCCTGGGGTTTTTTCACCATGTACCTACACAGGTTGCAGTCTCAAGTAGGCTCATAATGCCAAGTTAATTGTAAATTTGACCCTATTTTGTAATCGCTGAAGTATCATAATTTACCCTCTCAACCTGTAAAGTTTCATTCCGTTTCCTTCTCGCTATCTGGTTGCTTGACTTTTCTTTGCCACGCAGTGTAGTTTCTGCGTTCATAAAGAAATCACTTGTGGGTTTCCCCAAGGCGACTTCACTATTGCTCCCTTACCGGCTATCTACCGTTGTCCAATCTGGTATGTCTTTTTATCTGCTGGAAACATTATAAAGTTATTTTTAGTTTTTCTTTTACAGCCAGTAGTCGAAAAACCTTGGGTCGCCACAGATTGTCGTTCATAGCTAAGTAAACCATACTAGTTGTAAACAGTGAATTACCTTCAGCCGAAATTTAGCTTACAAAAAACTGATGAGGAAATGTAATTCACAAAAGTCACCATAGGCCGAACTTGCAGTGTTTATCGTAACTGAACTTCGGAAAGTGGAATGACAAGACGTGGAGCAGTGCGTCAAGACGTATCACACTTCCGTATACAAGTTTTATACCACGTAACTGGTATTGAGAGAGTTAAAATCTTCTAGAGGAGTATCGCAAGCATTATTAGTCGAAGGAAAGGCAATACTTGTGGAATCATGGCATCCTGAGCATACGTCTGATTTGGGACGATACCATGGTTCATCGTCGATATAAGCGCGTAGGCTTCAGTGGTCAGTGGGAATTTCAATAAAATCGTGTTGAGTGTTGATCGCGTCACTATAAAACAGCAAGACTACTATAAAACAGACGTTACGACTTCATTCGCAGTTGCCTTCTACAGGACGACGAAATTGCTTCCGTACATATAACGCGCTGAGCGAGATGGCGCAGTGGTGATTTCCCTAAATGGCTTCAGGTAAATGCCGGGATGGTTCCTCTGAAAGGGCACGGCCGACTTCCTTCCCCATCCATCCCTAATAATCCGATGGCACCGATTGCCTCGCTGTTTGGTCCTCTTCCCCCAAATCTACCAACCGACTTATACCGTGAAACTTTCCTTTCATCCGGGCTCCGGAACTTTCGTGGCATCATACGAAGTTACATTCTCGGCCACAGCCAGAATGCACAGATGCACAGTTGTCTTGCCGATGTTGTGCGGCGCGCGAGACGATGTACTACTCCGTGGATTTAGCTGGAAACCTTTTGTGGCGGGCCCGGATGAAGTCTTTGCACTGCTAAACATGTAGAATCGTTTTAAATGAGCGTCGACGGCCTTGGTTTGGCCCGCGAGACAGGGTTCAACTTCTCACAACTCAAAAGTCAGTTACTAAAAGCCGTGTAGCTACCGAACTACTTCCAGGTAAAATTGCGAGATTCCGACCACCGCACTGGAATATGTTCACCGCAAGCATTCAGTACGCCCCCTTCAACTGGGTGTTAGCGGTTGCTCTTGATCATTGCCATAACAACAAAACGGTGAGTGTTCATCGGAGGTGAGGGTATCATCTGGAGTGCCCCAGGGAAGTGTGGTAGGTCCGCTGTTGTTTTCTATCTACATAAATGATCTTTTGGATAGGGTGGATAGCAATGTGCGGCTGTTTGCTGATGATGCTGTGGTGCACGGGAAGGTGTCGTCGTTGAGTGACTGTAGGAGGATACAAGATGAGTTGGACAGGATTTGTGATTGGTGTAAAGAATGGCAGCGAACTCTAAATGTAGATAAATGTAAATTAATGCAGATGAATAGGAAAAAGAATCCCGTAATGTTTGAATACTCCATTAGTAGTGTAGCGCTTGACACAGTCATGTCGATTAAATATTTGGGCGTAACATTGCAGAGCGATATGAAGTGGGACAAGCATGTAATGGCAGTTGTGGGGAAGGCGGATAGTCGTCTTCGGTTCATTCGTAGAATTTTGGGAAGATGTGGTTCATCTTTATAGGAGACCGCTTATAAAACACTAATACGACCTATTCTCGAGTACTTCTCGAGCGTTTGGGATCCCTGTCAGGTCGGATTGAGGGAGGACATAGAAGCAGTTCAGAGGCGGGCTGCTAGATTTGTTACTGGTAGGTTCGATCATCACGCGAGTGTTACGGAAATGATTCAGGAACTCCGGTGGGAGTCTCTGGAGGAAAGGAGGCGTGCTTTTCGTGAATCGCTACTGAGGAAATTTAAAGAACCAGCATTTGAGGCTGACTGCAGTACAATTTTACTGCCGCCAACTTGTATTTCGCGGAAAGACCACAAAGATAAGATACGAGAGATTAGGGCTCGTACAGAGGCATATAGGCAGTCAATAATCACTCAAAATACCACGCTCAAATTTTCACGGTAACAAATGAAGTATTTGACATGAATTGGCACCAGCGAAGTCCGTCACTTTTAGCCCATACCACCTCCATCTAGCTAACGGCCGCAAGGTCTAATCTGGGATCACTCTTTATCCCGAAGTAGTGCAAATTCATTGGCTAGAAAAGTAGAAAGGCGTCTCACGTGAGCAAAATACCACACCCACACCCGGGAGGCGTTTCGAATTTGCACAGTGTTCCGAAACGCACTCAGCAACTGGGTTGTTTGCAGAGGATCTGCTACTGGCGACTTCAGAAATACGTAATGGAGACACGACCCGCCCGAGAGGTCACACGGCTTCTACACCCGTCCACGAATTTTAACATACAGGGCTTTCAGCCAATCAGGAGCTTTTTTTTTTATATAAGAGGTGGAGCCAACTCAATAGGTCTACTGCCATCTCTGCATAGGGGTTAGTACTCACTGAAGTGAGGTGTCGCAGAATGTGGGTACTGCGTTGTTTGCGTACGTCTGGTTAAGGTTAACCATTAATACGCGCTCATCTGGAGATAGATTGGATCGAATGCGAATGAAGGGTAGCGGTTTGAAGGGCAGAGGAAAAAAAAGTGCCAAGGCAAGAGCCAAGGGCCGGCTGGTGTGGCCGAGCGGTTCTAGGGGCTTCAGTCTGGAACCGCGCGACCGCTACGGTCGCAGGTTCGAATCCTGCCTCGGGCATGGATGTGTGTGATGTCCTTAGGTTAGTTAGGTTTAAGTAGTTCTAAGTTCTAGGGGACTGATGGCCTCAGATGTTGAGTCCCATCGTGCTCAGAGCCAAGAGCCAAGGGGAAAAAAACCTCTGCGATAGTTAGGTCGGATGGTAAGAGCAGTAGCGGATGTCTTGCTGCCTGCGATAGGTCGTGCAAGGGTAGGCTTTGTTAGTAGTGGGTATCATGCATGTCGACACCTTTGACGTTGTGCGGTTGTGTTGCTCGGAGGCTGACGCTGGGTGCCGGTGTAAAGCTTTCGTTCGGCTTCAGCAACCTGCAACAGTTAGGTTTATTATCGTTTTTGTGTCCGATAGGTCATATATCGGATGCACAGTGTAAGGTAATGTTGACGGTTTGTTTGTGGGTGGGCGAGCTCGTCGGTGTCCCTGCTGTGGCCTGTTGGTCGGCTCTAATAGCAGCTGGTAATTACCAGTCAGTGTTGCTGATATGCAGGGGCTAGCCGTCGTTTGTCGCTTGTTTGTGTATGTTAGTTTACCATAGGTGGCTATGCCCTAGCTAGTAGTGTCTTTGGCCGCTTGTGCTTCCACCTCTGGTTGTGAAGGAGCAGAATGGTAGTCGTTCTTATAGGCCATTTCGTGCTGCTGCCTGCGACTCTTCCGGAAGGTGATCTCTTGGCGGGACCTCGAGAACTTTCTCCGCTGCGGCCGTCAAGGGGAAATTACTCTGCTTATGAGTCGACCCGAACCCATTTGGCAGGATTAGGGAAAATACAGACCGAACAGAAACCACCTTCCCCCTCCCCTCCCCTGCTACCTGAAACTTGCGGAGACACCACCATACTGAACAGGGTGGGCGACCAGAGGATGAGTTATCAAGTGATAGCTGACGCGACGTTCTGGTATTCCACTGGACACTTTGGAAGTCGGGATGTACTGTAGGGTAGACTGCTGCCTGCGCTGCTCTGCTCTGGCAAGTGGCTGGCAGGCGGCAGGGAGTCTGCAGCTTGTACGCGGGATCAGCTTTGTCGACTGTGTGCTAGTGCTTTGCTGGGTGCCTCGGTGTGCCCGGAGAGAGCGGAGCAGAGCAGGGCCGGTCGGTCGCTGCTCCATGTATAGGCAGGCAGGCAGGCGGGCGGCACCGCCTCCAAGGCCGGACCGCGACCCGCGCTGTCCGCCGGCTCCACTCCACTCCACCGCGGCCGGCCCCCTCCACGCGTCCTCGTGTCTCCGCGCTGCTCCCGCGGACGGCCCGCCGCCTCACCACGGAAAGGCACCCGCTGCCGTCTTCTGAGGGCTCAGTTGTGGTATACACGCTGCCCACATGAATCCAACTCGCTCCTCACCTCTCACCTGCCCTGCCCGTCCCAGCTAAAGAGTCAGTCGTCCGCCCACCCCCACCCTGGAAGCGTCGTAAGAGTGCTCCTTCACGTGACGTAAACACAACTGAGCCAGTACCTGTCAAAATATAACTTACAGGGTGAGTCGCGTAAGATGTAACATCAGGTTTTTTTTTCGTGGTTCACAATATCGAAACGTGGTTTTCGGCGAATGACAGTATCCAAGCGAAGGGGGGCAAATAAGTAATTTTCTTGTATGTTTAATGCTCTTAACTGTATGTTTAATCCTCTTAACAACTGTATTAACAGAGGTAGTGAAATAAGGGTATACGAGGTGTGCGTGTGCGTGCGTGATTGTTTGCGTGCGTGCATGATTGTTTGCGTGTGCGTGTGTGTGTGTGTGTGTGTGTGTGTGTGTGTGTGTGTGTGTGTGTGTGTGTGTGTGTGTGTGATTTCGTGCGTGTGTGTGTGTGTGATTGCGTGCGTGCGTGTGTGTGTGTGATTGCGTGCGTGTGTGAGATTGCGTGTGTGTGTGTGTGTGTGTGTGTGTGTGTGTGTGTGTGTGTGTGTGTGTGTAAAGTAATGAGATTGTTTTTGTATCTACCAATATTTTTGTATCTTTCAAAAGTAGTTCTCATTGACAGCTATACACCGGCACAATCGTTGTTACCAGCCTTGGTAGCACCACTGAAAGGCTTCAACTGGCAGGACCTTTAACATGCCGCTCACATTCTTTTGAATGTTTTCCAGAGTCCCAAAATTACTTCCTTTTAAGACCTTTTTCAATTTCGGGAAAAGATAAAAGTCACGAAGACTCAGATCAGGTGAATAGGGGGGCTGTGGAATAACAGGAATGCCTTTTGAGGTTAAAAAGAGTTCCGCGATGGAAGTGACCTTCTGACGTGCGTGGTTGTCATGCTTCAGCATCCATTTGTCTGCAGTGTCCGGTCTCACTCGCCCTACCCTATTCCTGAGCCTTTCAGTGACATCTTTGTAAAACACTTGGTTATGACAGTTTGCCATGGAGGAACAAATTCTTTATGCACGATACCCCTACTGACAAAAAACAAATCTGCATTCTTTTGATCATTGATTTGCTCATTCGAGCTTTTTTCGGTCGAGGAGACTTCTCTCTGTGACACTCCTCACTTTGCCGCTTTGTCTCGGGATCGTACTCGAAGATCCGGGATTCATCACCTATTATCACACGACTGAACCATCATTCGTCGCCATTGTCAGTCGTTTCGAGAAGGTGAACACACACGTTTCTTCTATTGTCCTTCTGATCTGTTGTGCGGTTTTTCGGCACCATTTGGGCACAAACCTTTCGTATGTGAAAATCTTCCGTCACAGTTTAATGTACGATGAAAGCGTTTAGCAGGTCACACATCGTCTTTATTCTTAAAACATCCGTCTGATCTCACAAGAGCACGCACGCGTTTGACGTTTTCTTTGGTTTTTGAAGTTTAAGATTTCCCTGAGTGAGGTTCATCATCCAAAAATGATTTGTGCCAGCGAAAAACCTATGCCCTCGATGAGGTATGTTCTCAATAGGCCTGTTTCAATATTTCTGTGATCACACTCGCGGTTTCCCCAAGTTTAGCACCAAACTTGGTTTCATAATTTTGCTCTAAAGTTCGCTGTTCCAGTTTCGTAACGCGCAACAAAACATAAGGTTTCAGTGATGGCGCTCTCAAAAATTACGTGATGGCTGTAAGGAGCTGAAAGCCGCACTCTTCATCTAGAAGGGATGAATACATCGATCTACGCAAGTGCAATAACACAGCGTTGCCAGATCGTTCAGTGTCTTCAGCCCCATAACTTTTCTTACACATCTCGTATATGGCTTGAACTCTGCTGGCAACACTTTCAGCGACGTACCTGAATGTCTGTGGAGCCATGGCAGCCTGTTCTTGCTCAAGGGCTGAAACCAGAGAAGGCAGTGATACTGAGAATTGGTGGTATAGAGCGAAGTCGACATACTAGCCCATCCAAAAAGCTTTCCATTGGGTTCAGATCGGGACTCTGCGCTGGCCAGTCCATTTCAAATAACTTATTGTCCACAAACCATTGCCTCAAAGATGCTGATTTATGACAGAGTGCATTCTCATCGTCTCAGAACTGTTCCTCTAGTATACAATGTGTATGTGTTCATATCATTCCGCGTTTAGTGTTTCCTTAAGCGCAATAAAGGGAGCACATACTAGTCACGAAAAACACCCCCACACCGTAACAACACCTCCTCCTTACACATCATGACAGGTAACGTCTCCTGGCATTCGTCAAACCCGAACCCTTCCATCGGATTGCCACAGGGTATACATAACATGCTTGTTCACTCCAAATCACTCTCCAGTCACCCACAGTCCGCTGGCTCCTCAAGCATCACTTACCAGTGACTACCGAAATGTATGGCTTATGAGGAGCTGCTTGACCATTTTCCCACGTTCTTTTTCTAAATCCCGTCGTACAGTAATTGTGCCAGCTAGACTGTCGGCAGCACTTGGAACTCACCATCATTCCTTCCGCTGATTTCGTGCTTTTCTCACCAACTACCCTCCGCAATGCTCTAGCGCCCCTTCCCGTCAGTGCAGAAGATCTGCTGCCTGGCCCTGTTTTAGCTGTGGCTGTGCCCTCGCGTTTCCACTTCACAATGACACCACCAACTTGGGCAGCTTTAGAAGCGCTGAAAATGTCCGTGATAGATTTGTTACTTGGGCGACATCCAGTGACTAAACTCTGTTCATCATACGAATAAACCTGATGTAAACATTACACCATGTATTCTTTCGCTTTTGCTTGACTCTCATTGGATCTACGAGGCGTATTTTTGAAGTAAGTCCCGTTTTGAAATTTAAAAAAAGACGCGGTAAGATATCTCAATTTTAGTTTTACATGAAAGCCTGTACCTTAATATACTTTTCTACATAATTTCCGTCAATATTGAGGCACTTGTCATAACGTTGTACCAGTTTTTGAATACCCTCCTCATAGAAGTCTGCCGCCTGATTTGTTAACCACTGCATCACCACTGTTTTGACTTCGTCATCGTCATGAAGACGCTGACCGCCCAGGTGTTTCTTCAAGTGCAGGAACAGATGGTAGTCACTGGGCGCAAGATCGGGGCTGTACGGAGGATGATCTAGAGTTTCCCATCGAAAAGATGTGATGAGGTCTTTTTCCTGATCCGCCACATGCGAATTCATGAAAGAATATACCAAATGAATAAAAGTCAAACTCCGTTTTGTGGGAAACTGATGAATATATCTAGTCATGTATTTCATGCAGTTGTTCCTCTGGCGACATAAATACCGGGCGTATCAAAAAGAATCATCCGAACTGGAACATCCATATTTCTGAAACTAATAAACATGCATGAATTTTGTTCTTTGATGAACTGGGAACGCAAAAAGATTTCTTTAATACCGTTTCATAGGTGTTCAGTACTCCCCGTGAAATGAAATGCACGGGAGATGACAATGCGGTATTCAAATTGTTCCCACATTGCAGCAAGCATGCCTTGACTACAGGTTCCACAAATGCTGTTATGCGATGTCGCAATTCATTCATTTTTATTGCTAACGGAAGAACATAAACAGAGTCATTCATAAACCCCCACAAGAAATAATCACATACAGTCAGGTCCGGTGACCTTGGGGGGCCAGTAAAGTAAGGCTGAATCATTTGGTACAGTGCGACCAATCCATCGTTAAGTACTCCTTTGATTTAAAAATTCCTGCACTTCCAGATGCCAGTGTGGCGGTGCCCCATACTGTTGGTAAATGAAGTCGTTCGAATCAGTCTCCAACTGTGGGAAAACAAAGTTCCCAAGCATATCGAGATATGTGCTTCTTGTAACAGTGTTCTCGGCAAAGAAAAAGGAACCTTCTCCCATGAAACTGCACAAAACACATTAAATTTTGGGGAGTTCCTGTCACGTTGTAAACTTCACGTGGTTGTTCCGTAACCAATATTCTCACATTATGACGGTGCCCCTTCCCATTTAAATGGAATGTTGCCACGTTACTAAAGACTAAGTGTGGAAGAAAACTGTCATCCTCCATCTTGCCAAGAACGAATTTACGGAACTCCACAGGTTGTTTGTCACCTTCACGAAGAGCTTGCAGTAGCTGCATTTTGTGTGGTTTCATGTGTACACGTCTACGCAACACACACCAGACAGACAGCGGGGGTATGTTGAGCTGTCGAGTTACACGGCGAACGGATTCCCGCGGACTCCTGAAACTATGGCGTACGCGTTCGATGTCTGTGTCATACACTCTGGGACGGCCCGGCGATTTGCCTTCACACAAACAACCTGTTTCTCGAAATTGTTCACGCCATCGTCTAATGCTCTGTTCCGTAGGATGATCCACACCATAACTAGAACGAAAGTCACGCTGAACATTAATTACTGACCCGCACTGCGCAAAACGTAGAACACAAAACGCTTTCTGTTGTCCCGACACCATGTTTACTAGAACTGAAGTGGGCGCACACAGCTGCTACCTAGCGGGAACCATGTGAAACTCGAGTGTTTGCTCTTTCCAGCAGTACGTTGTACACCATGTGATCAAAAGTATCGGGACACCCCCCCCCCAAAAAAACATACGTTTTTCATTTTAGGTGTATTGTGCTGCCAGGTAATCCATATCAGCGACCTCAGTAGTCATTAGACATCTTGAAAGAGCAGAATGGGACGTTCTGTGGAACTCATGGACTTCGAACGTGGTCAGGTGATTGGATGTCACTTGTGGCATACGCCTGTACAAGAGATTTTCACACTGCTAAACATCCCTAGGTCCACTGTTTCTGATGTGATAGCGAAGTGGAAACGTGAAGTGACACGTACAGCACAAAAACGTACAGGTCGACCTCGTTTGTTGACTGAATGAGACCACCGACAGTTGAAGAGGGTCGTAATGTGTAGTAGGCAGACATCTATCCAGACCATCCCACAGGAATTCCGTACTGCATTAGGAGCCACTGCAAGTACTGTGACAGTCAAGTGGGAGGTGAGAAAACTTGGATTTAATGATCGAGCGGCTGCTCATAAGCCACACATCTCGCCGGTAAATGCCAAACGGCGTGTCGCTTGGTGTAAGGAGCGTAAACATGGGACGATTGAACAGTGGAAAAACGTTGTGTAGAGTGACGAATCATGGTACACAATGTGGCAGGGTATGGATATGGCGAATGTCCGGTGACCGCCATCCTCCAGCGATTGTAGTGCCAACAGTAAAATTCGGAGGCGGTGGTGTTATGGTGAGGTCGTGGTTTTCATGGAGGGGGCTAACACCCCTTGTGGTTTGGCGTGGAGCTATCACAGCGCAGGCCTAAATTGATGTTTCAAGCACCTTCTTGCTTCCCACAGTTGAAAGATGCAGTCACCATCCCCAAATTGCTCTTCAACACGATCGAGCACCTGTTCATAATGCACGGCCTGTGGCGGAGTGGTTACACGACAATAGTATCCCTGTAACGGACTGGCCTGTACAGAGTCCTGACCTGAGTCCGATAGAACACCTTTGGGATGTTTTGGGACGCCGACTTCGTGCCAGGGCTCACGACCGACATCGATACCTGTCCTCAGTGCAGCACTCCGTGAAGAATAGGCTGCCATTCCCCAAGAAACCTTCCAGCACCTGACTGAACGTGTGCCTGCGAGAGTGGAAGCTGTCATCCAGGCTAAGGGTGGACCAACACCATGTTGAATTCTAGCATTACCGATGGAGGGCTCCACGAACTTGTAAGTCATTTTCAGCCAGGTGTCCGATTACTTTTGATCACATAGAGTATCTCAAATAAGGTAAGCTACGATTTTTTAAAAATCGCATGATTGTTTTTGATACACCCTGTACTTCATCTGTGGTGTAGAATGCAAGAACACGGAAGCACCAGAACAGAGAACTTCACGAGAGCAGTTTTCTTTTCTTTTGATTAATTACTTTTGTCTTCCTTGATTTCCTTCAGCTATTTCTTCACACACACTCATTTACTTGAAATAGCCTTAATAATTTAGGATACTCTTTTGTGACCTTTTGTTTATCATTTTGTCGATTACATAGCAACCGAGGTGTGGTGGATATTACTGGCGGGGATTCCTGAATCAGATTCGTGCTAGATCTTCTCTTCGGTATCCCGCACAAATCGAAAATACATTCAGTACAGGGCAGGTATTCCGAGAATGTAACGCCTCGGTTCTCAGCGGTGTAGGTGGCTGTGTGGCCGATCATCCAGAGTACTGAATCGTGTTTTGGTAACTGGGTACACGGCGTGCGGTCAGGCGGCGTCAGTTCTCGAGCGTTCAGATGGCGTGTGCTCGTCCTATCGAATCTGGCCAGTCGGTCGGTGGCTGGCGAAATCCCGCACCCTCTGCGCTGCTCCACAAACAAATATATGCGCAAGCGTGTCCACGTGTCCGCATTTGCGGCAGGCCGCTGTTGCGCTGGGGTGGTTTCTGTGCATTCTGTCGTTCGTTGGGATTTTGTCACTGACAAGCTGATACCGTCGTGAGCGGCTGCGTGAAGGCTGGAATATCTGGCGAATATTACAGCACAATGTTGTCCAGCTCATCTGTGGTTACCTTCCTTCAGTGCAGTTTCCGAGTACTTATCATGATTTTTTTATGTAGTCTTGGTAATAAGCTGCGCGGTGTTTGATTTACTTGCACGAAATACACAGTGACAATTATTGAACTATATGAAATAAAATCGTCATAACTTCTGAACGGTTTGCCTGAGGACGTTCAAACTGCACGGTTGGCCGCGGGGCATGATGTCAACCAGTAAGCGCATGTCATGGGTTGGTTTAGCGACGAACTACCATTTGGATGGGTTCGTCCATAAGCAAAACTGGCGCGTTTGGGGGACTGAGGATCCACATTTCCTTATCGAAAAGTCTCTTCACCCTCAACGGATGACTGTGCTATGTGCAATGTCCAGTCACGGAATAATCTGTGCGATATTCCTTAATGGTACGGTGACTACCGACCGATACCCAATCGAAGCAGGAGAGTGTTTGATGTCCTGGAGGAGCACTTTGGGGATCGCATTGTGGTTCTCGGGTATCCAGAGGCCACTGGCATGGGCCTCGATTGGCTGCCATATTCTCCGGATCTGAACTTATACGGCTCCTTGTTGTGGTGCTGTATTAAAGACAAGGTGTACAGCAGTAACCCCAAAACCATTGCTGAGCTGAAAACAGCCATTCAGGAGGTCGTAGACGTTCCGATACTTCAGCGGGTCATGCAGAATTTCGCTATTCGTCTGAGCCACGTCATCGCCAAAGATGGCAGGCGTGTCGAACAAGTTATAACCTAAATCCAATTATCTGCAGTTACGTTTACATGTTGAATAAAGTGTGTGCACGCCGTAGTTTTTAACTGATCTACGTTTTTTTTGACATAGTTCAATAATTATCACCCTGTATAAGGGGTGTTGGGTCTTACAAGGAGACGGCACGACCGTGGGGTTGGTGAAAGAGGACCCCTAACACCTCACGTGGTTAAAGTATTAGAACGCACTACCAGGAAAATACCGGGAAAAATCGATCCAAAGTTTCTTAGGTGCCGTATGAGTATATAATGTTTGTCCATCGCCGAGTCGCCGTCCAGGGTAGATGGTTAGGACTCGGACTCTTAAGCCAGAGGTCTTGGGTTCAATTCCTCCTCTCGCACTTTTTTTTTCTTCTGTTTCATTTTCTTTTGTTATTCCACCAATTATTCAGAAAGTTTCCCGAACCTACATTATCTTTATCAAATTAGTTACATTATTGAATAAAAATTATTTTCTTTTTGTCCAACAACACAATTCATGGCGATGGGTTTTACATTTTACATTGTAAAGTATATGAGGAGGAACATTGAGTTTTTAATTAGAATAACAAAGTCGACTGGGAAATATTCAATTTTTATACATATAATAATTATAAACAAGATTTCTTCCGAAGATGTCGATGCAATTAAATTATTTTCCATCAACAGCTTTTCATAATACACCACTGCGTCCTTCAACCGTAATTTTGATAGATCACTATGAATGGATTCTTCAGGAATTTCTTCTCCTATTCCAGACGAGCCAGCAACTTCTTCAGTAGACAAGTTTAACCTCGGGTCGGAATAACACGTTGAAATTTGAAACAGGCACATCTGTTCACAACGAAATCGAAAAACAAACTGCAATTTACTTCTCACGTCTCGCGCGCAGTCCTTTGCGCAGATGACCGTTACAATCCCAAGGGGACCCATACAAAGTATCTTTAAACCTTGAAACCCCATAAAACCAAATACAACAACGAGGACGTATATTTTTCAGTGAATGAAAAACTTTACGTTCTTGAGCTAAAATAATGTCGGTTTGAGAAACTTTTTGGATAATTGGTGGAATAACAAAAGAAAATGAAACAGAAGAAAAAAAAGTGCCGGAGGAGGAATCGAACACGAGACATCTGGCGTAAGAGTCCGAGCCCCAACCATCTATTCCGGACGGCGGCTCGTAGATGGTTAACATTGTATACTCATAAGGGACCTAAGAAACTTTGGATCCATTTTTGTCGGGACTTTCCGGGTAGTGCGTCCTAATACTTTAAGCACGTGAGGTGTTAGGGGTCCTCTTTCACCACACAAAATTTCGGACAAATTCCCGACCTCACGGTCGTGCAGTCTCCTTGTTAGAAAACTCCAAAAGTGACTGCACAGTGCGCGGTGGAATTTGCTCTCCTCCATTCGCGTGTTGTGCGTAGGATAACTAACTGCCTTACGCCTCTTTACGTGCCCTATTATCTCACTTCATCCGGCGCGACATACACGATGGTAAGCATCTTCTTTGAATGGAGATTCTCTAAATTTACACGACAGGGCTCCGCGATAACAAACATGAGTTTCGTACAGATGTTGCCGTTTGAATTCTTCGACCATCCCTGCTTACATTTTCTTATGGCCTATACTGCCCTGCTGCGAGACTAACAGGGTGTTTCTGAATGTGTCCATCTCCACTGTTATCCATACTTGATAGTTTTGAAGTCTTTATTCCGAAGACTGCTTTTTGTGCAGCTCTCCTCACCTACCTATCTTACATAAGTCACTTCCCTTCTGCGTAAATACAGCTCCCTATCTACTTCTGTTTGGACCAGCTTACTGTAGTCAAGCCTTAGTTTCCCTCTATAATGCCCTCCCCATCACCCTCCCATACGCTCACACGCGTCCCTTCATCAGCAAACTGATGATTCCTAGACACTTAAAGATGTACCCTATGAACAGAGCCAACCTTTTAGTTAGGTTGTGTCATAAATTTCTTTTGTATCCAATTAAATTAATTACCTTTACATCTACAGCCAACTTCTTCTTATCCAATCCTTTCTCTCTTGCCGGCCGCGGTGGTCTCGCGGCTCTAGGCGCGCAGTCCGGAACCGTGCGACTGCTACGGTCGCAGGTTCGAATCCTGCCTCGGGCATGGATGTGTGTGATGTCCTTAGGTTAGTTAGGTTTAAGTAGTTCTAAGTTCTAGGGGACTGATGACCACAGCAGTTGAGTCCCATAGTGCTCAGAGTCCTCAATCCTATCTCGCGGACCGGCGCTTTAGATATCGCGTTGGCGATGCCTTGTCTGACCGCTGTGTTAAAGAGAATGGGGTCCCCAAAGGCGGTGTACTCAGTGACACATTGTTTGCCATTGCTATCAGTGGCATTTCCTCCGCAGTCAGGAGCCCTGTCAAATGCTCTTTGTTTGTGGATGACTTTGCAATCATCTACTCTTCCTCCGTTCTTACAATGACGACGACGCAGCTACAGCTCACCATCAGGAGGCTGGAAGTCTGCGCCAGGACGACTGATTTTCTGTACTCGTCCGAGAAGACTACGTGTATCAGTTTTAATTGTGCTCGTCGAAGTTTTAACCAACCAGTGCTCACAGTGGTGCACAATGTTTTACGTTTTCAAGAAAATGTGCGGTGTTTGGGTTTATTTCTTGAGTAGAAATTAACTTGGCTCTCTCACCTGAAAGACCTACGAACAAAAGGCTTCCAGTCATTGAATGTTTTGAAATCCCTTGGCTGAGAAGCATTTGGGAGCTCGCAGATGCCGCCTCCTGCAGTTTTGTACTGCGTTTGTTCGATCACGCCGGGATTGTGGCAGTGTGGTCTGCAGATCACCCCGTATTTCCTATCTCAAGGTGTCTCCGCTATCCACCATTAGGATATTCTGAGATCGACAGGAGCCTTTCAGACCATCCCAACTTGTGTGCAGAGACTAGTGAACCACGGCTCTGAATTCGGCGACATGTCCTTTTTGATAGACGCTGAAAATCTCAGCGTCACGTCAGTCATTGGCATTTAGTGCAGTGGTCCAACCCAACTTTGAACGGCGGTTCAGGAATCGGCCCCATGCGACCAGGCCATTCGGCATTCGTGCTGTTGACCGTCTCAAGGATCTGGATGTATCAGACCTCGGAATACAGTCAGGAATGGAACGCATTTCCGCCTTGGTGTCTTCAAAGGCCCAAAGTGACTTTAAACTTCACGCGGTACAAGAAAACTTGTAATCCAGATTACGTTTTTACAGCTTTGTTTTCTTCAATTTTTATTACGTACCAAAGCTTTATCGTTGTTTACACTGATGGATCCCAGCAAGAGAATGTCCTCGATTGTTCCCCCGTTTTCCCGGGTAGGGTTTTCAAATTGCGTCTTTCGGAACAATTTACAAATAATGATGTGACGTTATGTGGCATTATAATGAACTGGCGAGAATTTGCAGACATAATCGTAGAAGATTTCTTTCTGTCCGACTCACTTAGTGCATTACAAGCCCTTCACCAAATGTAATCAGTAGACCAGTTGATTCAGCTCATACGTGACTCCTTACAGCGCTTGCAAAACCGTGGCAAGGAGGTGAACCTTTGGTGGATACCTGGCCACTTCGGGATACAGGGAAACGACGTGGCACACAGTGCAGCCAAGGAAGCATGTCAGGATGGTGGTGTCCGTCAGTGTTCCTTTCCGTTGCACGCCATCTTATTTTGTGACAGATGCATCATGCGTCGGCGGGAGACTGAATGTTAGAAGGTGACAGATACAATGTGCGAGCTTTATGGGAAATATAGTTATCGCTCTGATCGACCACACATGCATGGCGGGCTTCGTGTCAGCCTCACTCCTGGAAGGAGGTTGCGCATCGAACATAGCCCTTTAACATATGGCTTCCTCCTCCGGTGGGAGGATCCACCACTCTGTGAAGTTTGTGGGTGCCACTTACAGTTTAGCATATTTTGGCAGCGTGTGTCCTATATACTGCTATTAGGGCAGCCGTCAGTCTCCACGGAGGCCAACCACCCTCGCAGATACTGGTTCCAGTGTTAAGAGTGGTGAAATATTCTGAACTGTCAGACCTCATCCCTCAATTGGTGGGGAAGGACGGCAGGCTTCAATGCATTATAAACTGCTCCGCATGTGGGGACAGCTTTTGTCCCCACCCTTCATATTGGCATGCTGACTGTCAGGGCGCCGATGGCCGTGATGTTGAGAGCCCCTCACCCAAAATAATCGTCATCCATCATCATCATCATCTCTACATCTATAAAGAATAATATCTGTTTGTAATTCATGCAGATCAACAGTTTTATTCAGATCTTGACGAAATTTCGCACACTTCAAGAGAAAATCACTGTCTACATACGATTTCGTGTATAAAGTTGTCGGCGGATTTACTTCAAATTTCTGCATTCGTATGAAGCAGTGAAGAAAATTAATGACAAAGTAAATGTCTAACAAACGAAATACAGGGTGTTTCAAAAGTAGTTACCGGATTTTAAAACTCCATATTTACCGATAAAAAGTACTATAAACGTGGTACAATTGCAAAATAGTCAGAAAATCTTAGTTTTAGCTAAGCTATTGCAAATTTTCTGTGTGTCCACCAGCAGCAGCATGAACGACACCTAGACGATAACTAAATTTCTCATAAACTTCACACATTGTATCTGATTTCACAGAAGTTATGGGGAGCGTCATAACTTGCGCGTATGGGGAGTCCAGAACCCTCATGACTTTCTTGACCATGCAAGAGATTCACATAAAGTGCACATTTGTTTGTGCCATTGCTCGTGAAACAGTGTACGATCCCTTCTTTTTTGAGGAATGTGCTATCCTCAAATGGCGCAGAACTGGCTTTTTTCACTTCAGGAGGTCTCCGGTGACTCCATTTTGCAACAGGATGGAGCACACGGTACTCCGAGACAATGCCTTGATTACTTGGCCTCCAAGATGGCCAGATATAACGCCATGCGACTTTTTCTTGTGGGGATGTATGAAGGAAAATGTTTTCATCTCCCCTTTACCTCGTGAGATAGAAGTGAAGAACAAAGTAACAGCCGTCATAGCTTCCGTAGAAGCAGATACGTTGTGTAAAATTTATGATGAATTTAGCTTCGTGCAGATGTTATTCGTGGTGCTGCTGGCGGACACACAGAGCATTTGTAATGGCATAGCTAAAACTTCATTTTCGTGAGAATTTTGTAATTAATCCATATTTGTAGTAAGTCTTCATCAATAAATATGGAGTCTTGAAGTGGAATAATTAGTTTTTTAACATCTTTTATATAATGGTAAACAGACTGCAATTCTTGTCCCGAGAAGCAATTACAGCGACAATATCCATCTTGGAGGTAGTAGTCACTAGATCGTGGGACGAGCGACTGCTCGAGAATTTGAGGGGAAACATGATTGCAAACTCTTATTTATTGATTAGTTGCCGTTGTTACGTATGCAACGGAACAAGGCTGCCGTGAAGAACGTATTGCCGTACTTGCCAGAGGCCACAGTCATCAGGGGTAAGCCGCAGGTGAAGACGTATTCATTCCTCGCATTCGATTGGTTACCCTGTGATTTAATTATGGCATTCGATTTACAGCAACTGCAGTTCCCATGCGGCTTGCACTCGCTCTGAACATCGACAAGGCACAGGGCTAGTCACATTGTGTGCCAGATATAGGACATTCCGGTCAACACCGGGCACTGCAGCTGGTTAGCTATACGACCCATCCATGTACTCCTAAGCATTCCCATGTAGCTCCACGTTTCGGGAGCTTATATTCACTTCATTTCTGCGTTGTTTATCCCACTTCCGTTAAAGACCACACTCCAGACCTACGTTCAGACAAGACTTGCTAATACTTCAGTTTCTGTCGTCAATATCCCCAGCCATTCTTCCTCAGTTTCTACGCAAATTATGTTTGTAATTTAGGCAGCAACGAATATTATCCGTCTTTTGTAAGTTTTGTGCCGGCCGATGTGGCCGAGCGGTTCTAGGCGCTACAGTCTGGAACCGCGTGACAGCTACGGTCGCGGGTTCGAATGCTGCCTCGGGGGTGGGTGTGTGTGATGTCCTTAGGTTAGTTAGGTTTAAGTAGTTGTAAGTTCTAGAGGACTGACGACCTCAGAAGTTGTCCCATGGTGCTCAGAGCCATTTGAACCATTTTTTGTAAGTTTTGTTTTTAACCAAACGTGTTTCATCCATTCATATTCGGCAACATCAGCGTTTGTTATGTCTCCTGTTCTATTTGCGTGGCCTTTGGCCCTTGTTTAGGCATTAGATGAACACGCTGAGATTTCCAATTGACAGTACGTCACAATTTTGCATTTGAGTGTACCTAACCATTCTTCCCGCACAGTGCACATGACCTCGCTGTAGGGCTAAACTCTAGCCAGTAGCCGCGAAGATTTCAAGAATCATCTGAGTGTGTACTGGCCGCTTCACGTGCACACTACACCAGATTATTAACATCATTGACTCATCCGATCCTCCTGTAACATGGTGTTAGACACCTCTCAATCTTTTGAGCCTACAACGTCTGTTTTACTAATCAACTCAAGTACAGGGACACCGAAATAAAATTTAAAAAATCGTTGTCCTGGAAGGCCTCTCCTACCACATTACTGACAGTCTCCCCAGCATTGCAGATTTCTGGGGTTCGGTGCAACAGGACAGGTCTCTACGTAAAACACGCCTCCTCCCCCTGCGCTGTTCGCATGTATGGCTGTAGTGATCCACAGCTTCTTACAAACTATTTTGCTTCTGGACTGTTAATGTAGGGCAACATCCGAATGCCCTTCAGTCTATCCCAATTCAAATTAAAGCAACGGAATATTGTGGACTGTAGTTGGAAACGACAGAACTTTCACAGCGGACACGAATGCACAATCAGTGATTCACACATGTATTCATATTAGCACACGCATTAAGCACGTGCATACAAATACGAGACTATAAGTACATGCCGTGTTAAAAGCATGCTCGATGACGTCAACAATTATGTCGATGACTCTAAAAAAAAACACAAAGAGTGCTATGAGATCATCTTTTGTCCTTGCGAAGGTTAGCGACTGGGTTATGCGTCGGCGAAAATCTGAAGCTCCAGGTCACTCGAGTTGCAGAAGTTTATCGGTCGCTTCAGTTTTGCAACAGCAAGAGTGTGATTAGGGCTATGTAGCCTCTTTGTGGCCAGCACGTACTTCTGCGTGTCAGAAGCTACAATTAGCGAGCCGCGTGGTCGCTTGCCAGCACACAGCAAGGCGTACGTAACAGACAGTGACGTGAACGGAAAAAGTGACATCATCCATGTGACTACTAAAAGGAAGCCGTTAATTTTCGGTTACACGTTAAATCACATACATTGAAAGTCTGTCAGTTCAACTAAATGCCTAGGAATTACAAACTGCTTAAACTGGAACGATCAGATAGGAAATGTTACGTAGGGAGGCAAAGTAAAGCTGCGTTTTATTGCGAAAACAGTAATTGTTATAAAATGCAGCAAATTTGCTAAAGAGAGTGCCTACACTACTCGTGTCAGTCCTCTGCTGTAGTATTGCTGTGTGGTATGCGATCCCTTATCAGGCACGATTGACGGAGGACATCAAAAAAGTTGGGCAACTCGTTTTGTATTTTTAGGGGAATGTGTGTTACGGATATGATACACGAATTGGGGTGATAGTCATTAAAACAGAGGCGAAATGTTTTCAGGAATTTTCAGTGACCAACTTTCTCATAATGCGAAGTATTTTGTTGGCTCCCACCCACAAAAGGAAAACGGATCATCTTAGTTATAAAGAGGAATCATAGCTCGCACGGTGTTCGTTTTTCACCGTGCGCTGTTAGAGAGGAATTGTAGACGAATAGGCAGAAGGTGGTTCGAAGGACTCAACTAGGCAGTTAAGTGTGAATTGCAGAGTAGTCATTTAGATGTATCTTCGGAAATTCCATTACTATCATCATGGTGATGATACTGCTTGACCCTGATGCAAGCAGGAAATCAGTTGTGATTGTCAAGGCAGAAAAGATCAAATTTGACGCAGAGGTTATCAATATTTTAGACTGTGGCTGCAGAAAAGGTGGCATTCGAATTTGCTAGTAAATTAATTTTTGACAAATGGGATATCGCTCTGAAACATTACCCTACAAGGCAGGGTGTAAAATAGCTGGAAACTGCCGTAATTCAATATTTACACTACTGGCCATTAAAATAGCAACACCACGAAGATGGTAATCGATATTGTCTGTCAACAAATACATCTTTTTCAGAAAATGTTTTCTTGATATCGCCTGTCTGCATTTCATATCCTGTCTACTTCGGTCATCGCGATTTACTTTGATGTGTATACAGCAAAATTCGTCAGTCACTTTTAATGGCACATTTCCTAATCCAACTCCCTCATTATCGCCGCCTGGTTCGATGCGGCTAAATTATTGTGAAGCTTGGAAAGTAGGAGACGAGGTACTGGTAGAATTGAAGCTGTGAGGACGGGTCGTGAGTCGTGCTTGGGTAGCCCAGATGGTAGAGCACTTGCCCGTGAAAGACAAAGGCCCCGAGTTCGAGTCTCGGTCCGGCACACAGTTATAATCTGATCTTCATCTTATTTTCTCCCTTCAAAACACGATCCATCCCCAATAACTGCTCATCAAAGTATTTTGCTGTGTCTGACAGTATTAAAATGTCATCGGCAAGCCACAGATTTATTTATTCTCCCAGAACTTGATAATTCCCCTTCGCATTTTAGCTTTGTTTCATTTGCTGCTTGCAGCATTGGGGATAGGCTACGACAGTGTCTTATCGCTCTCATCTCAACTACTACTATTACAATGAAATGAACACCCTTAGCTGCTTACAGGCGTTGACATACGTCAACGGGGGCAGATGAAAATGTGTGCCCCGACCGGGACTCGAACCCGGAATCTCCTGCTTACATGGCAGACGCTCTATACATCTGAGCCACCGAGGACACAGAGGATAGCGCGACTGCAGGGATTTATCTCTGGCACGCCTCCCGCGAAACCCACATTCTCAACGTATTGTCCCGCATTACATTCGTAGTGCCCCCGCCCATTATACTCATTACCCGCGGCGCGTTGCCGATTCCCGTAAGAGTTCGGGCACTGTTTGTGCATTCGCACAGAAGAAGAAGATGGTCAAGTGGCCGGTGAGCCTTAACTATATATGTACTAAGATGGTATCTGTTCTTTCGGACATGTCCGAAAGAACAGATACCATCTTAGTATATATCAACTACTACTTCCTTGTAATGTTCTTCGACTCTTATAATTACACTTTGGATTTTGTATATATTGTATTTTGTATAACTGTTCGCTGACGATGGCGACGCCGACGGCGGTGGTCGCCGCTGCCAATTAGGTAGGTGCTTGACGCCTCTGTGGATGGGGCTGCCCAGCTTCACAGGGCCCACACAGCTGGATCACTTGGCCAGCCTTAGTTTTATCGCCTGTCAGAATGTGTTGAGCGGCCCTAATTAACGACGCCGTGTCAGCGCGCGCGAGCCGGCCAGCCACACAGAAGATAGCGGGTGGGGGGGGGGGGGGGGGGAGGTCCAGTGGTGCGCCACTCCACACAGTTAGGAGACGGGCGTGCGTTCAGTGAGGGCCGCTCGTGTCGAGCACGCAGCTCACTTCATTCAAACGCGTCACCTCGCAAACGCTGAGTGCATCTCAACAGCTACACTCCGTCGTCATAGGATTCCGAGGGTCTACCACAGCGTCGACTAATAGGATATACGATCGTATGAAATATCTTCGCAGGTATGCAATTCACTGGGTGAATTTTTGTTTCGCTCAGTATATTGTAGTCGACGGCGGCGAATATCAAGCATAGGAAAGTAAAATCGGGGATATGTAACAGTACAGTATGTTCGTAAATGATTTATCAGATAGGTATCACTATTAGTTTGTTCGGTGACAATGCTGTTCTCTGTAGGAGTGTGTCATTTAGATCTACATCTAAATGTACACTCCATAAGCCATTGTATGATCCATGGCATTGTCTTCTTTCCACCCTCTTCCATTCGCGTACTGAGCGAAGAAATGATGACTATATGGCTATCCACACGCGCTCACTGACGTGAAAAAAGTAATGGGATATCTCCTGATTTGGTGTCAGGCGTACTGCAGCAGCTCGACCTGACAGGGACTCAGCAAGCTGCTAGAAGTCCCCTGCAGAATTGAGTCTTGCTCCTCTATACTCTTCCGTAATTGAGAAAGTATTGCCTGTGCAGGATTCTGTGCACCAACTGACCTCTCAGTTATGTTTGATGGGATTCATGTCGGGCGATCTGGGTGGCCAAATCATTCGCTCGAACCGTCCAGAAATGTTCTCCAAACCAATCGCGAGCAACTGCGGCATGGTGACTTGCCACATTGTCATCCATAAAAATTCAATCGTTCTTTGGGAACATAAAGTCCATGAATGGCTGCAGAGGGTGCCAAAGTAGTTCAGCTGAACCAGAGGACCCAACCCATTCCATGTAAACACAGCCCACATCATTATGGAGTCACCACCGGCTTGCACAGTGCCATGATGACAACGTGGGTTCGCTGGTCGCGGCAGCCGAGCAGTTCTAGACGCTTCAGTCCGGAACCGTGCGACTGCTACGGTCGCAGGTTCGAATCCTGCCTCGGGCATGGACGTGTGTGATGTCCTTAGGTTAGTTGGGTTTAAATAGCTCTAAGTTCTAGGGGACTGATGACCTCCGATGTTAAGTTTCATAGTGCTCAGAGCCTTTTGAACCATTTGAACAACGTGGGTCCATGGTTTCGTGGGATTTACGCCACACTCGAGCGCTACCAGCAGTTCTTACCAACTGGAATCGGGACTCACCTGACCACGGCGCAGTTTTACAGTCTTCCAGGATCCAACCGATATGGTCATGAGACCAGGAGAGGCGCTGCAGGCGATGTCGTGCTGTCAGCAAAGGCACACGCGTCAGTCGGCTGCTGCCATAGCACATTAACGCCAAATTTCGCCACACTGTCCTTACGTATACGTACGTCATACGTTCCACGTTGATTTGTGCGGTTATTTCAGGCAGTTTTGCTTGTCTGTAGCTCTCGGTCGTTAAGTGAAGGCCGTGGCCCACTGCGTTATCCGTGGTGAGAGGTAATGCCTGAAATTTGATAATCTCGACACACTCTTAACACTGTAAATCTCGAATATTGAATTCCGGCCTTCATAGTGGCGAGATGGTTCTTTCGCAGAGTTGCCACATGCGTTGGACGCGCTGCGTCAGTTGTGCAACGATGCTGGTATCAGTAATCACTTGAACATCCTCACACCTGTAGACGACATTCTGGATACCCACGCAGCACAGACACCAGCCAGGATCGTCGTATTGTAAGGGCAGCAGTGGCAGATTGTACAGGAACCACATCACAGGTAAGAGGGCTTGTAAGCCCAGACGTGTCAGAATGAACTGTTGCGAACCGGTTATTACCAGTGGGACTACGGGCACGCACACCTCTAGCCCGTCTTCCACTCACGCCACGGCATCGACGTGCACGGCTCGACTGGTGCCGTCAGAGGATCACCTGGAAGATGGAATGGCGCGCCGTTGTCTTCAGCAGTGACAGCAGATTCTGCCTGCACGCAGGTGACGGTCGTTTGCGCGTTCGTCGTGGACCTGGTGGGCGCCGTCTCGTGGAGTGCATACGTCAAAGACACACTGGCCTCGTCCCAGGCATTATGGTCTGTGGTACGATGAGCTGCAACTCTCTTTCACGTTTGTTATTTCTGGAGGGGACGCTAACCAGCGCTCAGTACGTGCAGAATTTTGTTAGACACGTTCTTTTGGCATTCTTGCAGCAGTTAGGTGACATGTGCCAGCTGGAAAATGCTCACCCGCACACCGTTTGTGATACTCAATGTGCTCAGCAAGACGTGCAGCAACGTCCCTGGCCATTGCGATCTCTAGACTGGGTGCAACCGAGTACGTGTGGGATATGATGGGTCGGCAAGTGACTCGTGCGACTCGTCAACGAATAACTCTTATTCAGCTACGTGAACAGATCGAGCAGGCGTGCATAGAGTATCCCAGGACAGTATTCGCCGTCTGTACGATCGAATGGATGACAGACTTACGGAGTGTGGGTTGCCGCCCGTGGAGACTGCACCACGTGCTAACATAGGTGTTTCAGCATAGGTCGACAGCTGGTACTTCAGAACCGCTTGTGTTGTTGGTCGGTAAATGTAATCATTTGATTTACTCCATATGCACTGTTGCAACAACAGATCTTGAGTGAACTGGAAGGCTCTAAATCATGAATTCTTTTCCGGCAGTATATTTGTTCAACTTAAGGTGGCTCTGCATAGTTGATGCGAGATCTTTTACTGTAGATACTATTTCAGCAGTTGGTCATCAATAGTGTAGTTGCACGATAGTGGATTTCTTTTCCTGTGTACGTGCAATTTGTAGCATCTGCTTGCGATCAGGTTCAACAGCTGGAGCCTGCAACATTCATCAATCGTATGTAGGGCATTCTGCAAATGATAATGTCTTCTGGCGTTGTTACTTTGTTATAGACAACCGCATCATCTGCCAACAGTCTTAAGGAGAGCATCCGGCGCTTTCTACTAGATCATTTATGCACATTGTAAAATCACATCCCCTTCCGGCACTCCAGAAATTACCTTGACCTCTGTCATTGTTGTCCCGTTAAAAGCGACTTGTTGAGTTCTGTCTGCAAGAAAGTCTTTAATCCAGTCGCCATTGCAATCCGATACTCCGTTTTGCTGACAGAACGGGACGACGTAAAATGTTTTCCTGAAGTCAAGAACAGGCATCGACGTAAGCGCCGTTGTCTACAGCACTGTACATCTCACGGATGAATGATTCGTTGAAGATACGAAAACAAGGCTTTTGACAAAGAGATTCCTGTGTGATCAGTATTAGTAACATTTCAGTTAACCACTATGTTAAAGTTACGATTTTTGTTATCGAACTATGTTTGTCTTAAAGACGCCTTAAAAAGAAAAAAGAAACCTGCCACATTTATCGCAAATATGTTACCAGTCCAAGATCTAAGCATCGATGCTCCGCACGTCTCTCCGTATTTCGCTGCGAGTTTCTCGCAATGAGACTTCTGTGTGTGCTACAACAGACTAATCAGCAACAGCCTCATGGAAGTGCAGATGTTACCCGCCATGTAGTTTACACACACTGCTGGCTAGGAAAATTGCAAAGTATGCAACAGCATCAAACTGGCATGTAGTGTGCTACATACTCGCACAGGCAAATAATTAACATTGCAGCGCAACCACACATTGTGCACTGAAGCGCCAAAGAAACTGCTATAGGCATGCGTATTCAAAGACGGGCAGAATACGGCGCTGCGGACGGCAACGCGTGTATGAGGTAACAAGTGTCTGGCGCAGTTCTTAGACGCGTTACTGCTGCTACAATGGCAAGTTATCAAGATGTGAGTCTGAACGTGGTGTTACAGTCGGCGCGCAAGCGATGGGACACAGCATCTCAGAGGTAGCGGCCAGGTGGCGGTTTTCGCGTACGACCATTTCACTACTGTACCGTGAATATCAGGAATCAGGTAAAACATTAAGTCTCAGACATCGCTGCAGTTGCAAAAGGATCCTGCAAGAACGGGACCATCGACGACTGAAGAGAATCCTTCAGCGTGACAGAAGTGCAACCCTTCCGCAAATTGCTGAAGATTTCAATGCTGAGCCATTAACAAGTGTCAGCGTGCGAACCATTCAACGAAATATCATCGATATGGGCTTTCGGAGCCAAGGGTCCAGTCGTGGTGACAGCACGACACAAAGCTTTGAGCCTCGCCTCGGCCCATTAACACCGACATTGGACTGTTCACTGGAAACTTGTTTCCTTGTCGGACGAGTCTCGTTTCAAATTGTATAGAACGGATGGACGTGTACGCGTATGGAGACAACTTCATGAATCCGTGAACCCTGTATGTCAGCAGGGGACTGTTCAAGCTGGTGTAGGCTCGATAATGGTGTGGGGCATATGCAGTTGGAGTGATATGGGACCCGTGATACGTCTAGATACGACTCTGACAGGTGACACGTACGTAGACATCCTGTCTGATGACTTGCATCCATTCGCGCCCATTGTGCATTCCGACGGACTTGGGCGATTGCAGCAGGATAGTGAGACAAGACATACTTATAGAATTGCTACAGAGTGGCTCCAGGAACAGTCTTAAGAGTTTAAATACTTCCGTTGGCCACCAAACTCCCCATGCATGAACATTATTGAGCATATCTGGGATGCCTTGCAACGTGCTGTTCAGAAGAGGTCTCCACCCCCTCGTACTCTTACGGATTTATGAACAGCCGTGCAGGGTTCATGGTGTCAATTCCGTCCAGCACTATTTTAGACCTCAGTCGGGTCCATGCCACGTCTTATTGCGGCACTATTGCGTGCTCGCGGGGGCCCTACACGACATTAGGCCGGTGTACCAGTTTCTTTGACTCTTCAGTGTAGTTACCTAGTAGAAACGCTGTCTGCACTCGGCGTGAGAAAGGACTACCCAGCTGGTATCTCATTGAGATAACGCGTTGTAGTCCGCTGCTTAGTTGAGTCGTAACTTGTTTGCCTATCCTGCGGCGGTTCGGGCTAGTTTCCAGGCTGGGTTGGGGATTTTCTCTGCTCATGGACTGGGTGCTGTGTTGTTGTTATCACATCATCACCACCATCATAATCCCACCACCACCACCACCACCATCATCATCGACACGTAAGTCGCCCAGTGTGGCGTCATCCGAACTAAGACTTGCAACCGACGGCCGAACTTCCCCGAATGGGGCCTCCTGGTTAACAATGTCACACGATCATTTCATTTCAACGCGTTCTAATTTTGGTTGATTGTGAGAAGGTCGCGCTGTCGGTCATGCAGGGAAGAGGAACTTGTTTTTCCAGCACGTGTCGCAGCTAGACAGCGGCCGAATCGTGGTCTACTAGTATGTATGCCTCGGTTTGTCGTTGCGCAGTATTCCTGCTCGCACTGTTCGCGATCACACAGTTGTCATTCGAATATGGAATCGGTGGCTTCTGGCCTGCTAAGCAGAATTCTAACAGCATCACTTAACGAGCACTCCACGAGGACAGAGGTGTGCAGGTCGCACATCCACGTCACGTACTGGATGGTGATACTTGAACTGACTGTGTTCAGAGCGCTGTTGTGCGGGCTGCATACATCGAAGGACACTGAAACATCGTAGGTGTGTTCTTTGCCGAGAAAAATAATAGTTCCACTGTCTGCCACTAGGTGAAATATGGCGCTGTAAGCAGTGAGAATTTGAAATGTTTCCTGTTTTGACGTCAGTATGCTGTTTTTCACTTGGCGACACGTGTTGATTCCTTTTGTGAAGTGACGACTGCTGTAAGGTTGACGTTCTCCCTACGCAATGCGGTGGTTGGTGGGAAGAAAGAGCGTGCACTGCTGATAAAAGTTGTTTCATCAGAACGGGAGCAATAGCAGTGCTGTATTGCGAAATACAGGATGACGTTTACAGACAGCCGTTCTCCCCACGCACCGTTCGTAAATGGAGCAGGAAAGGTAAGAGTGACAGTCGCAGGGCCGTATCTAGGGTCTATAGACCACCATTAGGCTAAACATTTGTCCTCGCCAGCGGAAATTCTTAACAACCCACAAAAATAGCGTTTGAGAATTTGTTTATTATAACGCAGCGTTTATTGTATATTATTTAATCGTATAAAATTTTGCTATACTATTTATGATTTGATGAACAGCCGAGATTATAACGTGAAAAGAACTTCTTGTGGCACTTCGGCCTTTAAGTTCCTCTTTCTTTTCATGGCGATTGTTTTGTGTTTTATGGCGCTCTATTATTAGAAATCATACAGAACAATATAACAATAGTCTTATTAATTTAATATATCTACATTCATTCTTATGTTCATGTCATTCGCTTACAGCTATAGGTGCAGTCGCCACGACATTTCTAGGTGTTGAGTGCTTACCTATGACGACTTGTAAAGCTATAATAGCCACATTGACAAATTTACCGGTCTAAGGCGGTGCAGTCATGGACTGTGCGGCTGATCCCGGCGGAGGTTCGAGTCCTCCCTCGGGCATGGGTGTGTGTGTTTGTCCTTAGGATCATTTAGGTTAAGTAGTGTGTAAGCTTAGGGACTGATGACCTTAGCAGTTAAGTCCCATAAGATTTCACACACACATTTGAACATTTTTTGGCAAATCTACAGAATTGTTTTGAGTTGGCTTGTTGTATAATTGTTAGAAGAATAATGCTTTCTAAAAATGCATTCCAATATTCATTTGGGTTTTGCTGCTTTTACATATTCCGTGAATGCAGTTAGTCGTTGGATATAAGGTCCGCCTGTTATGCAAAACAGTTTTTTTCCGAGGGCCCATGAAAAACCAGTGTTTTGTATAACAGGCGGGCCTTATACTCGATAATAAATTCAATTTTTTTAAAATACATTTGTTTATTGGATTCAGAATTCCTCGATAAAATGGTCACAGTAACAGTGACCTACCTGTGACGTCATGTGTCCGAATGCCGTGACGGGCGACAGAAAGAATAATATACAGACTCAGACAGAAAAAAAGAAGTACCACGAAGAAATTATCCGAATGGGACCGAAATCGGTCGATGTGATGTACGTATATAGACCAACAAATGATAATTTCAGAAACATTCGATGATTTATTCAAGTGAAAGAGCTTCACTAATACAGCAAGTAACGCGGTCCTCCACCTCTGGCCCTTATGCAAGCGGTTACTTGGCTTGCCATTGATTAAGTTCTTCGATGGCCTCCTGATAGATATCGTGTCAAATTCCGTCCACTGGCGCGTTAGATCGTCAGTCCAGAGCTGGTTGGAGGGCCGTGCACATAATGCTCCAAACGTTCTCAGTTAGGGGGAGATCCAGCGACCTTGCTTGGCAAAGCAAGAAGACAAGTAGTAGAAAGTCTCGTCTTATGCGGGCAGGAATTATCTTGCTGAAATGTAAACCCAGGACAGCTTGCCATGAAGGGCAACATAACAGATCACAGAATATCGCAGACGTTCCGCTGTGCTGTAATGGTGCAGCGGATGACAACCAAAGGAGGCCTGCCATGAAAAGAAATGACTCTCCAGACATTCACTCCTGGTCATCGGGCAGTGTGGCGGGCGACAATGAGGTTGGTATCCCACAGCTGTCTGTGGCGTCTCCAGACACGTCTTCGCCGGTCATCGGGGTTCACTTGGAAGCCGGACTCGTCACTGATCACATTTTTACTCCAATCAATGAGACTCCAGGCCGAAGACGTTTCTGGAGACGCTCCGGACAACTTGACTGTCTCCCGCCGTACGCCCCGACAAACAGGAATGATGGTCTGGGGTGCCGTTTCTTTTCGTAGCAGAACCCTTTTGGTTGTCATTCGTGGCACGCTTACAGCACAGCGGTACGTCGGCGATATTCTACTCCCCGTTTTGTTGCCCTTCATGGCAAGCTGTCCTGGGCTTACGTTTCACCAAGATAGTCCCGGCTTGCTCACGGCAAGAGTTCCTTGTTGTTGCCAAACCCAACTTTGGCCACAAAGGTTGCCAGGTCTTTTCGCAATTGAGAACGTTTGGCAGGGCCCTCCAATCAGCTTGTGATTTTGACGATCTAAGGCGCCAGTTTGACAATTTGCCGCGATGTCCCTCAGGAAGATATCCAACAACTATGTGAATCATTGCCTAACCGAATAACTGCTTACTTAAGGGCCAGAGAAGACTTTCTCAGTGTGCGAAGCTCTTTCTCTCATCCAGTTGTAATTGTAATCATTTGTTTCTCTGTACATACATCACATCTACCGATTTCGTTCTATTCCGACAATTTGTATTAGAGAATGTCCTCTGCCCTGGTTTGGATGGAATGTTGTCTGGAAAGAGTAGGCTATCGGCGAAATGCAAATGAAAAATTTTCGCAGTAAACCGTTCTTAAAAATTTTGGCAACTGAAGCGCCAGGCATGTGACGGGTCTCCGTCGAGAATTTGAGGCGAGGGAGCGCTGGGTTTGAAAACAGTCCTGCCTCGACTCATATCAGCTGTTCAAATGCTTGAAATGGCTCTGAGCATTATGGGACTTAACATCTGTGATCATTAATCCCCTAGGACTTAGAACTACTTAAACCTAACCAACCTAAGGACATCACACACATCCATGCCCGAGGCAGGATTCGAACCTGCGACCGTAGCGGCCACGCGGTTCCAGACTGAAGCGCCTAGAACCGCACGGCCATACCGGCCGGCATATCAGCTGTCCGCTGATAGAGGCGAATAAGGCCATACAGAATGATTAATTCTGCGTCTGTTATGATTGTAAAAGGGGCAGAGTTTGTAGACTTCATCTTTTGATCGTGTTGACTGGAATATGCACTCTGAAATTCTGAAGGTAGCAGGGGTAAAATACAGGGAGCGAAAGGCTATTTACAACTTGTTCAGAAACCAGACGGCAGTAATAATAGTTACGGGGCATGAAAGGGAAGTTGAAAAGAGAGTGAGACAGGGTTGTAGCCTATCCCAGATGTTTTCAACCTGTACATGGAGCAAGCAGTAAAGGAAATCAAAGAAAAATTTGGAGAAGGAATTAAAGTTCAGGGGTAAGAAATAAAAACTCGAGGTCTGCCGATGACATTGTAATTGTAATACAGCAAAGGACTTAGAAGAGTGGCTCAACGGAATGGACAGCATCTTGAAAGGAAGATATAATATGAACATCAGCAAAAGGAAAACAAGATTAGTGCAATGTAATCAGATTAAATCAGGTGATGCTGAGGAATTAGATTAGGAAGTGAGACACTAAAAGTAGTAGATGAGTTTTACTACTTGAGGAGCAATATAACTGATGATGGTCGAAGTAGAGAGGATATAAAATGTAGACTGGCAATGGCAAGGGAAACGTTTCTGAAGAGGGGAACTTAGTTGACACGAAATATAGATTTAAATGTTAGAAGTCTTTTCTGAAGGTATTTGTGTGGAATGTAGCCAAGTATGGTAGTGGACTATAAAGCAGTTCAGACAAAAAGAGAATAGAAACTTTTGAAACGTGGTGCTGTAGAAGAATGACGAAGGTTATATGGGTAGATCTAATTAAGTTATGAGGACGTGCTGAAGAGAAGTAGGCAGAAAAGAAATTTTTGCAGAACATGACTAGAAGAAGGGATCGGGTGGTAGGACACATTCTGAGACATCAAGGGGTCACCAATTTAATACTGGAGAGAAGCGTGGGGGTAAAAATCGTAGAGGGAGTCCAAGAGATGAATACAGTAAGCAGATTCAGAAGCATGTAGGGTGCAGTAATTATGCGGAGAGGTGGAGACTTACACAGAATACAGTAGTGTGGAGAGAAGCATCGAAATAGTTTCGGACTGAAGACCAAAAGAACATCATCAGGACCCACAACACAGCATTGAAAGGACGACTTTTTTAAAGATTTTAATTCATCCGGTGCGGTCTTCCGTAGAGTGCAGTGCGAATGCGGACCTCGCTCTACCAGAAATAGCCTCCGCCACCCACGCGCTGCGAGGTGGTTCGAGGTGGGGTGCATTCAGAATGGAAACAGCTCACTCGCGCAGTGTAAGCAAAAATTGACGGCAGCAGCGGGCACCGATACTCTGCCGTCCTTGGGGATGGTGTGCGATAATCGGTGACGGGATACGGTACGGGCTGGGGATGTGACGCGGTAAGAGACGGCGAGGCGTCTCTCTGTCAAACTGCAGCCCTCGGTTCTTAGCAGCATTTTATGATACTATGTATCTACCAACTAACAGCCGAATGCAAAAACGTCAACTAACGTTACGAACTTCGTAAGAGTGTAGTTTTAATGTCCAGTAAAGAAAAAAAAAACGTATATAATGCATGTTTACCCATCAGCTGCTTTAATTTTAAACCCAAATATTAACTGGTCAGTCATGAACCATCTTCACGGATAATGGTTAAAATGGTTTAGGCTACCAACCACATTCCATTTGTCATTACTTCACTAGTGTGTAGAGCTTGCCGTGAATACGAGTATGAAGTTTGTAGCCGCCCTCCGTCGATCTGTTGACGTCGACTTCTCTGGCGTAAGATATTGACGTTGTTATCTACTGTATGTGCCCGACTATTCGTTGTATCTACACATCAGATGGAGCAGCTCAAACATCTTCACTGTAACGTCGACTAAATTTCGGGTTTTAATATTGATAATCAATGTTACCTTTTTGCTCAGTGAATAGCCGGCCGGAGTGGCCGAGCGGTTCTAGGCGCTACAGTCTGGAACCGCGCGCCCGCTGCGGTCGCAGGTTCGAATCCTGCCTCGGGCATCGATGTGTGTGATGTCCTTAGGTTAGTTAGGTTTAAGTAGTTCTAAGTTCTAGGGGGCTGATGATCTCAGAAGTTAAGTCCCATAGTACTCAGAGCCATTTGAAACATTTTTTTGCTCAGTCGATCACCCTTCATTTTTTGCTGTGTTAGCGAAGACAAGGTAGTTAACGTCTTCGGATGTTAGTTATTATTTATAATACACACACTTTTATGGAAATCAATTTTTTATTAACAACATTCAATAACTATTAAATGATCATGAATGATTGTGTTTTGCATGTAGGGAAAAAAGAGTTGATCGTACAGTTTCTGTCTGCAATTACGGCAACTAAAATGGCAGTGAATTTTATAGTTAGTCAGTCAAAGATACCATAGCAAGGACTATGGTCCATTACTATATTTAGACACAATCATTCAAACTTCGTATGCTTTTACTTCCACAGAGCTAAGTGTCCACTTCCGTTCTTTTGTTTAATTTAACGACCCTTCGTATAGTCCACAGATCCTATTATCGGTTATTGGGCATGTAATGGAATTCAGTACTGAGCGCTACTTTATCCCGCGCACACGGTTTCTCAGATATTCTTAGTCCGTGACCTTAACGGCTAAACTCCATGCCGTGTAAATTAACTATATTCAATTTTCTTGCAGTTTAACACAACTGCCCTGATCACTGCCGTAGCATATCGCACGCCGTAGCTACGCAAACTTATTCAGAGCACGGAAAATATGACGAGGGAACTAACAATACCCGCGCATGGTTTATATAGTAGAATTTAGAAACAAAAGTAGCCGCCTTAAACCCTCTTTGATTTCCCTGAGGCGCTACTTTGCTACGGGGTTTACTCTGATGAGAGATTATATATCGATAATTTTAATTAAAACTGTTTCAATACTATTAATTATTATCCGTATTATCAATCATCTCTTCCCTATAGAAAATCGGCCTGATAATATTGTTCTTAAAAGAGCGGTTTTAAGTTTTAGAAGCAAACATACTAATACCAAGTGTACACAGGGCAATAATGAGTAGAATATCAGGATCTAGATAGTCCTGATATTCTTTCCAATACTGCTCTGTGTACACTTAGTATGTTTATTTCTAAAAGTCCTGTATCTTATATTGATATTCAGGACATGCTCTACATATTATTGAAGTAATGACTAATGGAATGTGGTGGCTTAAACGGTTTTAATCCTTATCTGTGAAGATGGTCCATTACTGAGACCAGCTGATATTTGGGTTTAAAATGAAAGCAGCTGATGATCAAACATATATTTTGCACGTTACTTGACGGCTGAGACGGTAATGTTTCAAGATGTACTTAATGTTAATTGATGTAGATTCATTCGGTCATAAGCTGAGTAAAGTTGGCCGCTTAAGTCAGGGCGGCACAGCTCCTGCGGTGATGGAAGGTGTGGGAGGGGGGGAACGTGTTGTTGGTTCTCTTCCAGTAATTCCTGTACTGCCAACTCAAGCGCGAGTGCGAACGTACCAATCAGCTGTTACACAAATTTCGACGTGGAAGTAACATAGATTCATGGATGCACATTATAGAGACGATGGTTTTCAAATGCGGTTCACATTTGTAACAAGGAATATGGAATTACATTAAGAATGTAGTAATAAACTGAAGCGCCAAAAAAAACTGATATAGGCGTGTGTATTTAAATACAGAGATATGTAAACAGGCAGAATACGGCGCTGCGGTCGACAACGCCAGTATAAGACAACAAGTGTCTGACGCAGTTGCTAGATCGGTTACTGCTGCTACAATGGCAGGTTATCAAGATGTGAGCGAGTCTGAGCATGGTGGTACAGTCGGCCCGCGAGCGATAGGACACAGCATATCCGAAGTAGTGATGGAGTGAGGGCTTTCCCGTACGACCATTTCACGGGCGTACCGTGAATATCAGGAATTAGGTGAAACATCAAATCTCCGACATCGCTGCGGGCGAAAAAAGATCCTGCAAGAACGGAACCAACTACGACTGAAGAGAATCCTTCAACGTGACAGAAGTGCAACCCCTCCGCAAGTCGCTGCAAATTTCAGTGCTGGGCTGTCAACAAGTGTCAGCGTGTGGACCATTCAACGAAACATCATCGATATGGGCTTTCAGATCCGAAGGCCGACTCGCGTACCCTTGCTGACTGCACGACACAAAGCTTTACTCCTTGCAGTCAACACCGACATCAGACTGTTGATGACTGGAAACATGTTGGCTGGTCGGACGAGTCGCGTTCCAAATTGTATCGGGCGGATGGACGTGTACGTGTATAGAGACAACCTCATGAATCTATAGACCCTTCATATCAACAGGAGACTGTTCATGCTGGTGGAGACTCAGTAATGGTGTGGTGCTTGTGCAGTTGGCTTGATATGGGACCGCTGGTACGTCTAGATACATCTCTGACAGGTGACACGTACGTAAGCATTCTGTCTGATGACCTGCATCCATTCATGGCCATTGTGCATTCCGTCGGTCGCGGGCAATTTCAGCAGGACAATGCAACACCCCATACGTCCAGAATTGCTACAGAGTGGCTCCAGGAAAACTCTCCTGAGTTTGCAAACTTCCCTGGCCCCCAAACTTCCCAGATATGAGCCTTACTGAGCATATCTGGGATGCCTTTCAACATGTTTTTCATAGATCTCCATCCCCACGTAGTCTAACGGATCATGGACAGCCCTGCAGGATTCATGGTGTCAGTTCCCTCCAGCACTACTTCAGACATCAGTCGAGTCCATGCCACGTCGTGTTGCGGCACTTCTGCGTGCTCGCGGGAGTCCTATACTATATTAGGCAGGCGTGCCAGTTTTTTTGGCTCTTCAGTGTACAGTGCAATGAGTAGTAGATACATTTAGTAATCATTTACTATCGTGTCTCGTATTGGATAAGGTGTGTAACGTAGCACAGTTACTGTTATTAACCAGTTAATCGTCCGCTCACACAGACATCACAAGAACGCTTCGTCAGTGTCATAACTTGGGGGTCGCTGAGCATGGTATCAATGCGAAACGGAAAACAGTCGGCACGAAGCGTTCCGAATGATGTCGACTTTTAAGGATCAGTACTAAGGGGCCGATGCTTATCTATTGCAGGCTTGTAAGATGCTAATCTACGTAGGTTACTAGTTGATAACAAGATCGGTACACATGCGGCCCGAAGTGGCGGCCCGCAGTGTCATTATTGACTTTAGAGCAGAACTGTTTGAAGACAACCGATGTAAGCGGTTGCTAGCGCTGGGCGTCCCGCGGCGTGGCGTGCTGCTGTGTGCGCGCGCAGTTGCCGGAGGTAGCGGGGGTCAGGCGGGCAGCGCGCCCATCACAGCCTGGCGAGGCAATTAGCGCCAGCTGCTTTCTGCCGGCCACCGCCTGGGCCAGAGAAACTGCCGCGGGGAGCCGGAGGCACCACGAGCTCTGTCGCCGTTACAGTAGGCGGGGCAACGACCGAGATTCTCGCTGTATCGTTTCAGATTTCTCTAATTCTGTTCATCACGCGAGAAGGTCAAACGTATCTTGGAAGGAGAATGTAACTTTTCACGTTTTTTCAACTTTTGTGGTCCTGTCCTCCTCAGTTGCGCGTAATACTACGGTAGATTGATAAGTTTCACTGAAACTTATCAATATACCGTAGTATTTCACGTTTTTTGTTTGTTTCTGTCCTCGCATTCGTCTTTCCACTCTACCTTCGTCAGGCTTCATACTTATGTAACAGAAAAAAAATTGTAAAACGTGCATACAAGAGGCCCTGTCATGGTCACCAGTTGTAACATAACTTTTCCTTAGTGACAGAATAAAATTTGAGAAGAACATCTGGAAACCATAAAAGCGTATGCAGTGCATTTAAGTATGGCTTGTCTCTTGAACAGTGCAATACAAGTGCGATGACACGATGCATTGAACGATGCAACGATGCACATAAGTTAAATTGTTGTACTTAACCTCGCTAGATTACTTTTTGTTGTCACCCACATGATATATCAGACCTTGACGGCTATTGTACTTGTTCACTGTTTCAAAGTGTGCTTTGACCGTGAGGATACTGTGTTGATTTCCACGCAAAATATATGGTGACAGGTATCAGTTCGGACGTCAAAAAAAAAAAGTTCAAATGTGTGTGAAACTTTATGGGACTTAACTGCTAAGGTCATCAGTCCCTAAGCTTACACACTACTTAACCTAAATTATCCTAAGGACAAACGTACACACCCATGCCCGAGAGAGGACTCGGACCTCCGCCGGGATCAGCAGCTTCGGACGTCAAGAAAAGATGTGTACGATTCGACTTTTTATGTAAGCAATTTTTGAACGATAGACGCGATATAGCATTCTGTCGTTCCGCTCTCAAACAATGAGTACACAATCCAGAAATGCATTCGTCTGAAACTTGGGTGGCGAAGATAGCGACTCACGGGCAGTTTCATAATCGAAAGCCAGCCGGAGTGGCCGAGCGCTTCTAGGCGCTACAGTCTGGAACCGCGCGACCGTTATGGTTCGAATCCTGCCTCGGGCATGGCTGTGTGTGATGTTCTAAGTCTAGGGGACTGATGACCTGAGAAGTTCAGTCCCATAGTGCTCAGAGCCATTTTAACCATACTCGAAAAAGTCTTTCACTCAAACATCTAGATAGAAATATTGTAACATTTTTTGCGACCTCATTACGGAGACTGTGAAATTCTACCAGAGTAAAGCAATGTAGACGTCATGGACAGCTTTAACGCGAAAAGATCTGCAATTAAAACTGGAATTACGGTGGAGGTCAATCAGTTACATCTGCAGATGCACAGAAGTGCATTCAGCTGAAATGGCGAACGGTCTCAGAAACAGCTCGGCAACAGGTGTAAGATTGGCAGTGTCCTCAAAATCTGTATAAAAGTATCAGTGTAATTGTCTCAAGGCCACGATGAATTCTTGAAACCTTGCATTTTCTTTAACACCAGTGAGTTTAGGCAACTGGGCTGCCTTTGTCACTATCTGACACTTCTACTACGTGATTTTCTTTTTAAATGCATTCCCATCAAATCAGAAAAAAGTTACCGTGCAGGTTCTTACTAAAGCCAGTGTGCTGTCAAGTCCACTTTAACGCAGTGTCGACTCCCCATTCCGGATGTTCTTATTCTCATTCCTGCGTTCCTTCTTTCATAAATTCAACAACTCATTTTAAATCGAAAAATCTTTCCAAGGATGTCCCTCGACCAACGTACTCTTCAGCAGTATATCAATTCTCCATATTCTTCGTTCAATTCGATTGAAAACTGTTCCAACTGACAATTTAATACTGCGTGCGCCTTCAGAAATGTTGCTATCCGTACCACCAATTTCTTCACGTGTTCCGCAACTGCAAATGTAGCACAAAGTCCTTTTTGATGCACAGAACAATGACTCGCTGTAGCTCTTGCTCTTTCATTGTCAACTAAATCTTCAAATTCTTCATGCATGGTACTGTAACGTCCTTTAACAGCAGATATCCGCGCAGACAGCCACTGGACCTGTGAACATCCCTCATATCGCAAACACACAGCGAAGGTTAAACAGCGCCTACAGCACGATTCTGCCGAACTCTGAGAGCTGTACCGACCGAGAAATGACGCACCGCAATGCTAAATGAATGTCTCGCTGTTCCGGGATACTTCCGAAAAGGAGCGAACAAAGTCGAGTGACAGGCCGCCCCCCACATGCTACACGCGTGAAGTTTAAGGGGGCGGGGTGATGAAATACTCTCGCACAAGCCAACTTTTAGACTCGGCTGTGGTCTTTCATCAAAACATCGTCAGTTTCCCTAAGATCAACACACCGGAAGTCTTGTTTACTAACATATCCAGTCTTGAGAAAGTTTTTGTCGTTTAGTCATTGCAAGAATGTTAGTGTAGTCGGCGAGTCTGTTTTGGTGCCACTGTCTCTCAACTCCTGAACCAAGTCCAGCTTATACAGGTGAAACTTGAAGTCATTCAGTAAGCGGTCCAGTGCACGTCGTGGCAGTTGTAGTGTACGTACGTGTCACCGTCCTGCACGCCTGGAACTGTGTTCGAGTGATACACAAACTCGTCCAAAGTTTTCACACGATGGAACACTCCCCCGCCCGAAGAGTGGCTCTCCGCCGTGCCGCCCACCCCTCGGGAACAGCCAAATGGCGACCGTTACTGTTCCATTTCAATGCCTGCTGAGCCAATCTGACAGACACAGTTCAGGCAATAGCTTCTGCTGCCGCTGCAGTTGGCGTGTGCACAGACTGTAGCTTCTTCCTCATCCCGCCCTCTTCGCCGATGTGCGCAAGTTTAACATTCAGCGCGCATTTGGTCGACTGCTGTTGATTAAGATACAACACGGGCCATCCGTATTTTGGCGGCGCAGCGGTGCTGTTCGTACCTCAGGCCTAAACTGAGCAATGTACTGCCTTCTGGTACTCACGGACAGAGCTGGCTGTGTTCCACATGATCGGTGCTTGCGGAAGCCATGTTGATTCCTAGACAGTTCTCCGACATCTAAAAAGATACACGCCCCGACGAAAATACGTTCGATAATTCTATAACGCATGGACGTCGGTGAGAGATTTCTGCACGTCATGGGACCCTTCTTGATGACTGCAATGCCCTGCCGGTTGTACCAGTCACCTGATATAGATAGTGCAGGATACGTTGGCCGATGAGCAGTGGCCAGTTTTCGTTCAAAGCTCTGGGCGAGTTGATTCGTCTGTTCAGAAGGGGATGCAGAAAAGCGTTTGGCACCTTTCGGCCGATCGGCGATGACAGAATCGACGCGCACGCACTGCCATGTTTCTCAAACGATACTACAGAAACTATTCGGTAAAAAAAACCATTTTTGCTTCACTTGGAGCTTTATGTGTGAGGTTCATTATGATGTGCCCGTCATTTCGTTAATGGTCATAGTTACTGGGATATTTATGTGGAAGTAAAACACTGCGCGAAATTCGAAAAAGTTTGTAATGAAAAATAGAGGTCACTAAGATTTTGCGTCCGGCGCATATTACTTAGTATGTCGCTGCTATGAAATTTAGCTAACATGTTGAATTTTTCTTTAGGATTGGTTAGACGTGTACATCCGTCACCAATCTCGGGAAAACTGATCTGTCGTAACGAACTCATTTGCGATCGCACCGCGCCAGCGAATAAACCGCAGTGAAAAATCCACATTCCTCATATTTCATAAACGGTTTGAGGTATCTAAATGAGATTTTGGGAAATGATAGGACACAAAGAGGAGAGTGTCTTGCCATATGGTTGTTATGCAAAGCTTCATTGTCTATCGTGTTATTCCACTAACTACAGACTTTTCCAATGGAAGAATGTAATTTTTAAGGACCATCAATAGCGGCTGAAACGAGAAATGCTTTGGGTTTGGGACAACATAAGTGAAACAATGTCCCCCTGCAGGTCCGGGGGTTAAAATAGGCCCAAGGTATTCCTGCCTGTCGTAAGAGGCGATTAAAAGGAGTCTCACACGTTTCGGCCTTTGTGATGGTCCACTGTCGGGTTTGACCTCCATCTTCCTAAATTTTCCCGATTAGCGAGCCAGTTGTATAAGGGCGCCTTCATGGTGCATGGTGTCCATCGTACATTGAGATCTTTAGCCCACTTCCTCGTCATCGCATTGCAGTCCCGCTCATTCTCCATCTCTTGGGCGAGGATGTAACCTCCCCCTCACTTATCGACCTTAATGACAGTGAAAAATTAAACCGCGTGCACCTAATGGAAATTTGGGAAAAGCAATCGTCACCGAAGTTAATTTGTCGGTAAAGAGAGAGGAAAGGGTTACATCTAAATGAAAGGAAAAACGCAAATGAAATTGATGGAAATTAATTTTGAGAAAAAGGTAAAATTAATAAAGAAAGTAAATGTGCGGTCGTTACGTTAACAATTAACTGGCGTTAATTAGATATTTGAGATTTGGGGGAAAATTACGGTCGCCAGTCCTATGGACAACTACTATAATAACTGAAAAAGAAAGGTTTTTGCACATATAATTAGCACTAAAAGCGTGGCAACTGAAGGTTGACACGTGTTGTGTGAAAAATGAATGTTTGTTAGAAGTAATAAATTTCGCTACACTCTGACTTAATTTATCAAAAAAAAAAAAAATTAATAAAACCAGAAAATTGAAAGTTAATTTAGTGACTGAAATTTGTTTCTGAAGCACTACGAAAATCAATAAAATAAGGTTAGTCTTGGGCTACCTCAACAATCATTTCAAAAGCTACTTGAATTTACGCAATTTAGAAATAAGGGATTTAACTTTGAACTTGAATTAAACGATTCTGGACAATTAACAATAGTAAAATTTAGTACATACCAATCTGAGCTGCAGTCACAGGTAAGCTAAAATATGGTAACAAAACTCGCACTCTTAATTTGTGCTTGTGTTGTCTAAATATTGTAGGCAGCTATGAATACTTTAACTGAAATTTGAAATTAAAGCAGTGAAATGGAATGATTTTACTTTAATGCTGGCGTTTGAATTTCAACGACACTCCGGTTCATTCCGGAAAAGGAAGGGACCCTGCTTGGTAATGCAACTGGGACAATGAGCAACAGAGGTTCATGCTAAGTTGCTGTAATTTTGTGAGGCAAATGGGACAATTTTAAAATCTGAGGTCTGCCATACAGTTCTAAAACTTTACGAGCTTCCAGCCTTCCTTGTTGGTTGATTGAATGTTTGAAGTCGTCGGTCGAGGAGGTGGCGACAGTCACTCATTGTCGGCCGCCGCTGTTGCAGAAGCTGGATGTTGGCGCGCCTTCTTCTCGACACTGTCACCAGGCGAAACGGGCTCTTGATGTGCACCAGCTAATGCTTCCCGTCCGCGACACCGTGTCAGAAACTATCATAGCAAGTCGAGCGCAATTACATGCTGACAAACCCCGAAAGCGCGGCAACTCGCGGGAGCGTCACACAACACACACCTGCTCCACCGCCCTACTCCAGCCAGACTCCCTCTGCCCGCGCCCCATGCGGCAGAGTTAACACTACCAGAGATCCTAAACACTTTGGTTCTCCACACGACCTATCGATGTAATCGTTCGATAGCATAGTTTTCCCTAGGCCAGACCCAGCGTAAAAATACAAATAATATTTATAAAACAAGCCAATTATACTTCGTCATAAATGCATAAACGTATATATATACAAATAGTAAAACAATTACAATACATAAAGACACAGAAATGTCATATCTTCAGGTAACAAATACGGAAAAAATTTATTGTGCAATAGATGGAAATAGGACGATATGCATTACAAGGAGACCTTCCTGGATGCGTTTTCTACCGTGCACTATGCAGTGTCGCTTTCTGCGCCGACGATGACCATGGACTTCTTTGCACCTCATATCCAGCACGGTAGCCAGTCCGTTGTGGTGGGGCCGCCATGTACCCTGTTGGTTGTAGCCTCCTGACAACACAAGGATCGCTCTGCTGATGCCCTCGCCGTTAACTCCCCACGTATGCCATGGAGTAGATGCCCATCTCCCTGGGGCATTGGGACTCCGGGCAATGGTCATCCTGCCAGGTGGACTTTGCTGGGGCTGGGTGGCGCCCGTGGGGACTGCCCCTGGTCGCAGTGGGTGGCATCAGGGCGGATGACACGCCACGAAGCGTAGTACGTCATCTCTTGCTGTTGACTGTACGGCGCCAGCAGTCTCTAAGAAGGGCAAGATCGAATACAATGCTGACAGGTATGACTCTAAATAGTTTCCCTCCCTCAGTACGCCATGGGAGGAACGTAGGGCTACAGAACGGAGAGAGCCATATTCGCCTCGGTTTTTAGTCTGTAACAATCCTCCGTTTTCCTTTCTCTCCGTTTTGTGTTGTCACTCTTGCTTGTTTCATTCTCACCCTTGTGGCATTGTTTTATCCGGGAGAAGCTTGGTGCCTTCCCCCTCTTTTAAGCCAGCCTCAACCTCATTTACTCAAACATCATACTCCGCAAACCACCTAATGGTGTGTGGCGGACGGTACTTTCGGTACCACTATCTGATCCCTCCAACTCTGTTCCACTCGCGAATAATGCGTGGGAAGAATGACTGTCGGTAAGCCTATGTATTGGCACTAATTTCTCGAATTTTCTCGTCGTGGTCAGTATGCGAGATATATGTGTGGGGGGGGGGGGGGGGGGAAGTAAATATATTGTCTGACTCCTCCTGAAAAGTGGTGTCCCGAAATTTCAACAGAAAATCTCTCCATGATGCACAACGCCTCTCTTGTAACATCTGCCAGTAAAGTTGGTTTAGCGTCTCCGCAACGCTCTCTCGCCAGCTAAACGATCCCGTGACGAAACACGCCGCTTTTCTTTGGATCTTCTGTCTCCTCTATCAGTCCAGTCCTACTGATAGGGATCCCAGATAGATGAACAATACTCAAGAATCGGGCGAACAAACGCCTTATAAGCCTCTTCATTCTTGGATGAGTTTAGTTTCCCTTAGATTCTTCCGATGAACCTTAGTCTGGCATCTGCTTTTCCCACCATCTGTTTTATATGGTCATTCGACTGAAGGTCGCTCTGGATAGTGACGCCTAGATATTTTACGGCAGACGCTGTCTCCAGCTGTTTGTCATCAGTAGTGTAGCTGTACAGTAGTGGATTTCTTTTCCTATGTATGCGCAATATATTACATTTTCTACGTTCATGATCAACTGCCAGAGTCTGCACCATTCATCAAATCTCTGCAGGTCGTTCTGCAAATTCTTACTATTTTCTGGCGTTGCTACTTTGGTAAAGATAACTGCATCATCTGCAAATAGCCTTAAAGAGCATCCGACGCTTTCTGCTAGATCATTTATATATCTTGTAAAGATATAAGCATTTCGCTGTGGTACTCCGGATATTACCTTTACATATGTCCATTTACTTCCGTTAAGAGCGATGTGTTGAGTTCTTCGTGCAAGAAAGTCTTGAATCCAATCGCACATCTGCTCCGATACTCCGAAACCTCGTATTTCTTTCATTAAACGGCATTGCGGGACGGTGTCAAATCAAGGAACAGGGCATCAACCTGAGCGCCATTGTCCACTGCGCTGTGGATCTCGTGGAGGAACAGATCAAGCTGAGTTTCGCAGGATCTCTGTTTGCGGAATCCATGTTACTTTTTATAGAGGAGATGCTCATTTTCCAAGAACGTAATAATTCTCGAGCATGAAACATGTTCCATAATTATACAACAGCTTGACTTCATCGATATAGATCTGTAATTGTATGGATCTGTCTTAGGGGCCTGTCTTAAAAATGGGAATGACCTGCGCTTTTTTCCATTCGTTAGGTACCTTTCGTTGCTCAAGCGATCTAAGATAAATTACTGCTAGAAGGGTAACAAGTTCTTTCACACGATCTTTATAGAACCTTATAGGTATCTCATCTGGTACTGAAGCCTTTCCAATACTAAGCGATTGTAGCTGCTTTTCAATTCCTCGATAGGTTATCTCAATATCTGCCATTTCGACGTTGGCACGACGATTGAAAGGAGGGACAGTGTACGACCTTCCGCGGTGAAACAACTTCGGAAGACCGAATTCAGTATTTCGGCCTTCTCTGTTATCTTCCGTTTCGGTGCCGGTGTGGTCGGTAAGAGAACGAATACATGATTTTGACCTACTTACCGATGATTTGTTAGATCGGTTACTGCTTCTACAATGGCAGGTTATCAAAATTTAAGTGAGTTTGAACGTGGTGTTGCAATCGGAGCGGGAGCGGTGGGACACAACGTCTCAGAGGTAGTGGGGATTTTCCCGTACGACCACGAGTGTACCGTGAATATCAGTAATCCGGTAAGACATCAAATCACTGACATCGCTGCGGCTGGAAAAATATCCTGCAAGAACGGGACCAACGACGACTGAAGAGAATCATTCAGCATGACGGAAGTGCAACCCTTCCGAAAATTCCTGCAGATTTCAATGCTGGGCCATCACCAAGTGTCAGCGTGCGAACCATTCAACGAAACATCGATATGGGCTTTCGGAGCCGAAGGCCCACTGGTGTACCCTTGATGATTGCACGACACAAAGCTTTACTCCTCGCCTGGGCCCGTCAACACCAAAGTTGGACGGCTGGATGACGGGAAACATGTTGCCTGGTCGTTTCAAATTGTATCGTGCAGATGGACGTGTACGGGTAAGGAGTCAACCTCAGGAATCCATGGATCTAGTAGGTCAGCAAGGGGCTGTTCAAGCTGGTGCAGGCTCCGTAAAGGCGTGGGGCGTGTGTAGTTGGAGTGTTACGGGACCCCTGATCGGTCTAGATGCTACTCTGACTGGTGACACGTACGTAAACATCGTGTCTGATCACCTGCATACATTCACATCCATTGTGGATTCCGACGGACCTGGGCAATTCCAGTAGGACAATGCGACACCCTACACGTCCAAAATTGCTACAGAGTGGCTGCAGGAACACACTTCTGAGTTTAAACACTTCCGCTGGCCACCAGACACCCCAGACACGAACATTATTGAGCATATCTGGGATGCCTTGCAATGCACTGTAGAGAAGAGATGTCCACCCCCTCGCACTCTCATGGATTTATGGTCAGCCTTGCAGGATTCATGGTGTCTATTCCCTCCAGCACTACTTCAGACATTAGTCGAGTCGATGCCACGTCGTGTTGTTGCACTCCTGCGTGCTCGCAGGTGCCCTAAACGATATTAGGCAGGTGTATCAGTTTCTTTGGCTCTTCAGTGTAGTATAATACTGACACGAAAGGACACTGCGGTGATTGCGCAGTTATGAAGAAACTGTTTGGCTACTTCTGCTATCTGGATCAGTGAACTTCTGAATTTTTACCGGGAACAAAACTCGGGAATGCAGCCGCTGTCTTCAGAGGCTGGCGTGGTGTGGTCGCGGTTCACACTGGTGCGGAAGTTGTCTCCCTCCCGCGGCGTGTGCGGATGAGGGCACGTCCCGCGACTGCGTGGGGGCGCAGCGGCGGCGCTATATATAGAGGAGTAGGAGCGGCAGGCTGCGGCGGTAAACACGCGGCCGTCACGGGCTCTCAGCAGGCCAGACCGCCGCTCTCTCTCTCTCTCTCTTTGTTTACTGTCAGCCTCGCGGCTGTGCAAAGAGGGGCGAACTCTGAGTCGAACTGCGGGGTGCACTGTGCGCTGGTTTCTATACTCGGATTTGATTGTTCTGAGTCTTCTTTCCCTACAGAATACTAGTTCCCCCTTTTCGTTTCTTGGGCGAAATGATCGGTCGTGTACGGAGGTGCTTGCGCTTACTTTTGGTACACACCCACGTCACGACAGGCGCCAATCCAGGGTTCGCTCCTGGGGGTATTGTGCGATGGGGATCAGAGTGACCCCCCCCCCCCCCCGCCTTCCAATTCTAAATTTCTGTCAGCGCCGGTTCTAACTCTCCAGAGATGCCAACGATTGTTATAATTATACAATATTTCGATATTAGAATAGTTCTAGGGTCATTCAGTAATTAGAGACAAATTGGTCTGAGGAAAAAACTGTTACTAGGGCAAGTTTGGTACTTTTATGGCTTTATGTTGACATCACTGGGATGAGCCGTGATCAGCTGATTATCAACACTATTTTGTTTATAACCTCAAAAATACATTTCAAGATGGCGAGTCTGCTTGAAACGCCTACATTAGTTGAACAACGTTCTGTTATTCGTTTTTTACTTGCTGAAGGCGAGAAACCAGTGAATATACCGGGTGATAAAAAAGTCAGTATAAATTTGAAAACTGAATAAATCACGGAATAATGGGTAAAAATTGTCACACATGCTTGGAATGACAAGGGGTTTTATTAGAACTAAAAAAATACAAAAGTTCAAAAATGCCCGACAGATGGCGCTTCATCTGATCAGAATAGCAATAATTAGCATAACAAAGTAAGACAAAGCAAAGATGATGTTCTTCACAGCAAATGCTCAATATGTCCACCATCATTCCTCAACAATAGCTGTAGTCGAGGAATAATGTTGTGCACAGCACTGTACAGCATGTCCGGAGTTATGGTGAGGCTTTGGCGTCGGATGTTGTCTTTCAGCATCCCTAGAGATGTCGGTCGATCACGATACACTTGCGACTTCAGGTAACCCCAAAGCCAAGAGATCTTTCACGTGTCTAGCAATATGGGGTGTTTTTTTTGGTTCTAATAAAACCCCATGTCATTCCAAGCATGTTTGTCAATTTTTACCCCTCTGTCTACATTATTCTGTGGTTTATTAAGTTTTCAAATTTATGCTTACTTTTTGATCACATGGTATATTGTAGAACGTCTAAAGTTTATGGTGAAGGTTGTACGAATCGTGGAAATTTTTACAAGTGGGTAGGACTGTGGAGTTGATGGTTGATAAGATTCAAGTTAGTACTGGTACAGTTCATAACATTATATGTAACAAGCCGAAGTACCGCAAAACATGTGCAAGATGGGTCTCAAAGGAGTTCACGCTACACAAGGAAACAAGAGCTAAAGGAACGTTATGAAACGGAAGTGAGCACTTCCCCAACAAAATTTTAACTTGTGATGAAACTTGGGTTCACTATTATGAGCCATAATCAAAAAGACGAAGTATGGAGTAGGAGCACACCAACTCACCTGTCAAGAAAAAAATTCGAAACCCAAGCATCAGCAGGGAAAGTCATATTGACGGTGTTTTGGTATGCACAAGGTCCAGTTTTTTTTTGTGATTATCTCGAAGACCAGCGTACAATGAACAACCAATACTGCTCGGATTTGCTTTTAATCAAGATGAAGCCAGCCAGCTATGAGAGAGACGTCGTAGATCTCAGAGGAGAGGTGTTATTCTCCAGCAAGGCAACGCACTTCCTCATGTTGCTCAACTAACCCGTGAAACCATCGACAAAATGGGCTGGAGAGTACTGCCTCATCCCCCTTACAGTCCTGTTTTAGCACCTAGTGATGTCCATTTTTTTGGCGAACTGAAGGAGGCATTACGTGGGAAGAGGTTCCAGGCCAAGGACGACATGGAAAAACCTTGTGGGAAATTGGTTCAAATATAAAGATAGAGAGTTCTTTGCAGCCGGAATAAAAAAAGCTTGTAGCCCGTTGGAACAAGTGCATAAATGTTCAAGGGGACTATGTTGAAAAGTAGAAAAAGTATTGTTTTGTAAAACTAAACACTTTTTTTCTCGAGACCAACTTGTCTCTTCAATTATTGAGTGACCCTTGTATGTTTGCACCAATGAGTTCGTAGCTTTAGAATACCTTCCGAGAAATTCCATTTTAGATATCTGCAGTATCTGAAAACCATCCGTCAAAAAATTTCACAAGTAGATGTGGCAGTCAGTTCTTTTAAATACTACAGTAGCAACGAACTCTCAGAATTTTGAGATAACAAAATTCACACTATGTAAAATCATAGTACGCATTCACGATTTTCAATATTTCACCTACCACTGCGACTGTGAACACAATTTTGCACAACACAGTAAGAACGTCCCAGTAAGGGAAATTCTTGTTCCCCAACGTTCCGCAAGTCGGTCTTTCTATAATTTTTTCTAGTGGTTCGGGATTTGTTTCCCATTCTGTGTCGCCGTGCTCAGCGTCAGGTGGTTTAGCTGTCCTAGCTGTAGACTCTCGTCCCGTGTCGTATTTGGTTAAGTCAGTGGATACAGCCAGGCTTCAACGTCTCAGCAGACAAAGGCTCAGCGACATGGACAAGAAGCTGTAAAGCAACGTTCGTAATTTTGCAGCATTCCTTGCCATTTTTTATGATCTTAGGGAAAGAAATTCAGTAGAAGAAGAATGGATAGCTTTGAGAAGGGAAATAGTGAAGGCAGCAGAGGATCAAGTAGGTAAAAAGGCGAGGGCTAGTAGAAGTACTTGGATAACAGAAGAGAGATTGAATTTAATTGATGAAAGGAGAAAATGTAAAAAGCAGTAAATGAAGCGGACTAAAATGAATACAACCGTCTCAAAAATAAGATCGACAGGAAGTGCAAAATGGCTAAGCAGGGTGGCTAGATGACAAATGCAACAGTGTAGAGGTATATATTACTAGGGGGCAAGATACATACTGCCTACAGGAAAATTAAAGAGACCTTTACAGAACAGAGATCTGCTTTATGAATGTCAAGAGCTCAGACGGAAAACCAGTTCTAAGCAAAGAAGGGAAAGCAGAAGGGTGGAAGGAGTATATAGAGGGTCTGTACAAGGGCGATGTACTTGAGGACAATATTATGGAAGAGGACGTAGTTAAAGATGATACGGGAGATATGATACTGCGTGAAGAGTGTGACAGAGCACTGAAAGACCTAAGTTGAAACAAGGCCTCGGGGTAGACAACATTCCATTACAACTGCTGATAGCCTCAGGAGAGCCAGTCATGACAGAACTCTACCATCTGGTGAGCAAGATATATGAGGCGAAGAACCCTCAGACTTATATATATATATATATATATATATATATATATATATATATATATATATATATATATATATATATATAAATTCCAATCACGACGGCAGCAGGTCTTGACAGGCGTGAAAATTACCTAACTATCAGTTTAATAAGTCACGACTGCGAAATACTAAAACGAATTCCTTACAGATGAATGGAAAAACTGGTAGAAGCCGACCTTGTGGAGGATCAGTTTGGATTCCGTAGTAAGTTGGAACAGGTAAGGCAATATTGACCCTACGACTTACTTTGGAAGAGAGGTTAAGGAAAGGCAAACCTACGTTTCTTGCATTTGTAGACTTAGAGAAAGCTTTTGACAATATTGACTGGAATACTGTCCTTCAGATTCTGAAGATGTCAGGGGTCAAATACAGGGAACGAAAGGCTATTTACAATTTGTACAGAAACCAGATGGCAGTTATAAGAGTATAGGGGCATGGAAGGGAAACAGTGGTTGGGAAGTGTGTATGACAGGGTTGTACCCTATCTGTATATTGAGCAAACAGTAAAGGAAACAAAAGAAAAATTCGGAGTAGGTATTAAAATCCATGGAGAAGAAAAGGAAAAAAAACTTTGGGTTTTGCAGATGACATTGTAATTCTGTCAGAGACAGCAAAGGACTTGGAAGAGCAGTTGAATGGAATGGACAGTGTCTTGTAAGTAGGATATAAGATGAACATCAACCAAAGCACAACGAGGATAAAGGAATGTAGTCGAATTAAATCAGGTGATGCAGAGGGAATTAGGTTAGGAAACGAGACATTTAAAGTAGTGAATGAGTTTGCTATTTGGGAAGCAAAATAATGATGATGGTGGAAGTAGAGAGGATATAAAATATAGACTGGCAAAGGCAAGGAAAGCGTTTCTGAAGAAGAGCAATTTGTTAACATTGAGTATAGATTTGTCAGGAAGTATTTTCTGAAAGTATTTGTATGGAGTATGGAAGTGAAACATGGACGATAAATAGTTTGGACAAGAAGAGAATAGAAGCTTTCGAAGTGTGGTGCTACAGAAGAATGCTGAAGATTAGATGGGTAGATCACATAACTAATGAGGAGATATTGAATAGAATTGAGGAGAAGAGGCGTTTGTGGCACAACTTGACTAGAAGAAGGGACCAGTTGGTAGGACATGTTCTGAGGCATCAGGGGATCGCCAATTTAGTATTGGAGGGCAGCGTGGAGGGTAAAAATCGTAGAAGGGAGATGAATACACAAAGCAGATTCGGAGGGATGTAGGTGGTAATAGTTACTCAGAGATGAAGGAGCTTGAATAGGATAGAGTAGCATGGAGAGCTGCATCAAACCAGTCTCTGGACTGAAGACCACAAAGTGTTTATTAATGTTTGTTAATCTTTGGGTGAGACCAGTCGGGGTGGTTGGGTGTGCAGACACAAAGATACTTCCTATAAACAAACTTAAATAATTACCATAATTTGTTATCATGCATCTGACATGGAATGAGTTTTTTCCTTCTTTTAACAAATGCAGTGCTTTTAAAAAGCGGGAGCCCAGTCTAGTGCTATTCCTAAATATTTCAGTGTCACAGATCTATAGTTTGATAGCTTAGCACATTACTTGCAGCTATCCATGGTCTTGCTTATCTCAAATGAAATGAGCAAACGAGCGTATTCGCGGGCTTGCGCTTCGTTTTATTAGTACTGTAATAGCGTGAGAGACAGGAGGAGGGGAGTGCTAAAGTGCAGTAGGCAGATTTGTATCCACTTTTTCATATTGTCAAAACATAAGACACTTAAGGAACGCTGACGAGCTGGCTCCTACCAAAACTGGACCACGTGGAAGTCTTTGGGCAGACTGAGGACAGGAGTGACCAGTTGAGAAGCCAACGCGGCGAAATGGACCCTCGCTAGTCCCGACAACACGCAGGACAAGCGTGGTGTAGACCGAATCAGGCAGTACGCTCTCTTCCGTCGTTCAGCTTCTGACAGTCCTCTTGCTTGTGCCTGTGTTTCAAGCAGTGCTGTATGCCATCTTCGTTGTACAGTACAATTGTTTCAGTGAACTGTTTGTATTACACTGCAGTATTTAGGGAGAACACCCGCCATCAGACACATGGCAAGCATCGTGAACTGGGTGCAAGTAGAGATTGATAATCTCACCATGAATCCAACAACAATTCATGACTTTTTAAGACGTGTTGTACGCCATAAGCTGCATGTAAAACTGTATAGTTTCCACATCGGTATTAAGTTATATAGGCCATCGTTAGTGGCATATACGAGTATTGTGTCCGTCTCTGTCATCATATGACGTGTGTCAAGTACGAAATTTTTATGGAGTGATGTGGATTTCTGTGGTGCACAGGTTATCGTGTGTAAATTATTGCTGTCAAACGCTAGGCGCCCATGCTTCTCCGTCATGTTGGACACAAGTGCCAACTAGAGAATTTGGAGGTCTTTGCCCGGACGTCGGTTTCCTAAAAGCAGTGCGATGCAATTCTCAAAAAACTCGATAGCTTAGTTTTAATGGTTGGAAGCTTTTCAAACTCCATTAAGTACGAAACAATTCCTATGTGATAGCCTATTCGCTAGTAGCTTAACGTGTACGGTAGAAGTTTTGTAACCGCCAAGTCACTGGTTCGAATGTCACTAGGATTTTTTTACTTTCGTTTAAATTCCATATACACTCTTAAGATAAAAAAGGTTGCACAGCGGAATAGTTACGCAAATTGGCCACGAGCTAATATTCGTACTGGTATCGGTGGAAAATGGAGAATAGTAATCTTTGGCGGCCGATTGATGGATAAATGTATGGTGACGCTGCAGCGTAGTTTCACCGTGCAGTTTGCAAGGATAGTAAACAGGGTATATGTCGGTACCAGGGCATAAATTCTTTGCCAGTTTTATTCAGTGTACTCAGTTGGACAGTAACTGTGCCTCCAGAGACAGGCGCGTGAACTATGTACGCACATGTCAGCATTTGAGAGTGTACGTGTAGTTGGGCTCAAAGAAACCGGTTGAAGTAGTCGGCGAACCGCTGGTCTTTGGAATAGGAGCGATGCTACTATTCGACGATGTTGGCAGGAGTGGGTGAGTCATGGCCGAACACAATTTCAAGAAGAAAGCGATCGAGCTAGAGAGATGGCAGAACGTGGGGACCGAGCAGTCGCCAGAGATTCACTCAGAGGCCCGGATTAACGGCTATCACCGACCCGACAATGACCATTAACACACGGCTCACAGAAAGGGGTCTGAGCTCACGGCGCCTCTTACGCTGACTACCTTTGATCTCTGTACACCAACAAGCCCGCTTTTGGTCCTGTCGGGCACATCCGGCATGGAATCTAACTAACTGGAGTAGAATTGTCTTTACTGATGAGTTCCCCTTCGAAGTGAGCCCTGATGACCAGCGAAGACGTCTCTCTGGAGATGTTCCGGACAGGGGTGGCATACCAACCTGACTGTCGCCCCCCCCCCCCCCTCCCCATATGGCTCAACGACCAAGAGTGGTGATCGTCTGGAGTACCATTTCATTCAAAGAATTATGAAGTGGTTCTCAGGGAAAGGACTCATCCTAAATTTTAAAAAAAAAAAGACACACGCTGTATTCAGTTCTGTACAAGAAATAGTCATTCCAAAAATTGATGCAATGCATGAGCAGGAGTCAGTAAATAGGGTAAAACGTTCGAAATTTTTAGATGTACATATTGATGAAAACTTGAACTGAAAGAAGCATATTACTGAGCTCTTTCTATAATTGCTAAACTTAGAAACAATTGAAATTCGACATAAACAGTACATTAAAATATTAGAAGAAAAGCGATGCCCATACCTACAACACTAGCGGGAAAAATAGTCTTATTGAAACTGTCAGTGGCTTAGAAAATAGTTCAATATGGAGCAACAAAAATCTTTCCTCATTTGCCCAGTACCATAAAGTTCCTACCAGGTAGCAAAGCAATGTCGTTGAATTCCTGTTTAAAAACTGGTTGTCACAAAAAATTGTTTTAAGTGTAACTGCATGAGTACGATTAAAAAAGTGTTTATTAATGTAAATACAGATTATGTATACATTGCCTATAAACTGCCTAGTTCCATATCATTTCTACAAAAGAATCGCTTGATGTATGAAACAACTGACCAATACTAACTTAGATGTGCTAGCCTGTCTGGCTGTGTGCCGTTTTCTTGCCGCGACAGGATTTTCGACGCTGTCCTGTAGTCACCACTGATGAAAACCTACACAGAACAACGCCGAAACAGCGTCTTCCATTTTGTCTCTGTCGCTTCCTCTTACTGCCCTTATCGAGCAACAGAAAATGATCGTCCAGCGCTTTAGAAACAGGAGACAGTGGTGAACTGTTTCTCGTCACTAGTGCAGCATAAACATCATAGCAGTGGTCTTTGGCGACACCTACCCCAATTCTCACGTCTATCCTCCGCACTTGGTCCTACATATCTTAATGACAACAGTGCTAGACTTTCCTCCGTGCACAAACAGCTATCTGGTGGCCTGGTCAGACCATCTTCAGATTTACATGACAGAGAGGTTTTAATAGACGCTGAAGAACCTTATAACACACTTATACGTTGCCGATGTGGTACTTCCCGTTTTGTTGCCCTTCATGGCGAGCCTGCGCACAGTGAGTGTTTCTATGCTTGTCTTCGTGCTTGCCAAATCACACCTTGGCCAGCAAGGTCGCCGGATATCTTCCGAACTGAGAACGTTTGGAGTATTATGGGCAGGGCCGTCACACTAGCTCGGGATTTTGACGCCGACGCGCCAGTTGGACAGAACTTGGCACGATATCCCTCAGGAGGACATCGAACAACTATATCAATCACTGCCAAACTGAATAACTGCTTACATAAGGGCCAGAGGAGGAGCATTGCGTTATTGACTTGCTGAGTTTGTGAACCTCTTTCCCCTGAATAAATGACACAATTTTTCTGAAACTGTAATCATTTGTTGTCTGTACATGTATATCAAACGTACCGAGTTCACTCCCATTTGGATAATTCCTTCGTGGTGCGTCGTCTTATTTTGTTTTAGAGTGAATATTAACAGATGTAAACCCTAATTAATGAATATTGACTTGCAGTTTTTAATAAAAGTAGCGTTTTTATCTTTAAATCCTGGTTGTATGAGAATACATTTGTTTGATACAGACATACGGTACGACAGTTAGATTAGAAAATGGAACGGTGAGCGAGTAACAGTGAAATAGTCCCAAACAAGGACTCGTCACCAGTGAAATATTTCCCACACACGAAAGAGTTTGCCGCCTCTCTAGCTTCCACTGCTTCTGCCGGTGAGGACCCAGCGTGGCGTCATGGACGCGGCGCAGGACTTTCTCCTGCGGGACGCCATCGGCCGCGGCGGCGCCTGAGGCTGGGGTCCGTGCTTTCACCGCTGTTCCGTCTCGCCGTTTCCGCAAGGGTTGCCTTGGGAAGGGCTCTCAGCTGCCGTGGTGGATCGTGGTACCAAAGAAAGTGCACGTGCTACGCTGCCCTACGAATTAACAGGCCGTCTGGCTGAATGGAGAGTGTAGCTGGTAAGCGGCTGCGGTGGAGAAGTGTATCCATCCGGCGTTGGGGTTGTGGTGACCAACACAACGGCTGATAAGCTGATGAGCCAAAACATCGACAACTGCCCACGACAGTATGGAGTACAGTCTAGTTCATTTGCGGGCACGTGAGGCTGTAAGGAAAGTGTAACAGGACCAGAGACATAATTCTAGCTGTGATATGGACGCAAATGAAAAATCCACTGATGTTACTACCTTTGACAAAAGGCAGATTGTTATCGCCCGATTCCAGGGAACGAGCATCTCAGAAACCTAGAAGTTGCTCGGCTGTTGGCATGTCGCTATCGTGAGCGTCTATGGAAAGTGTCTGAAAGAGATTTAAGCACGATTAGGCGACAATGCATTGGTCGTTCCTACCCTGTAAAGCACGGAAGGCTGAGATCTGTGGCTGATATGACGAGAGAATGTAGTGGCGGGAAGGCGCTAGTGTTTCGTAGTATATTGTCCAACGGATATACGAGGTGAATTAGAGGCTTCACGGAAGAAACCCTCATTTTGTGTCCATGCCGAGCCAACAGCATTGTCAGTTACGGTTGCAGTGGGCACTGGATAATAGACATTGGGCCGTGGATCAATGGGAAATTTGTCACGTGGTCGGAACAATCACGTTTCTTAATGCACCAGATCTGTGGTTGTGTCTGGATACGCCGTTATCTAGGCGAGTGGCCCCTCGAAACACACACCGCACTTTGTGACGTACACAGCCTGGTGTGGACAGTGCCATCCTGAGCGTGACAGTCATCTGGGCTTCCGTGGGGCAGACAGACGGGACTTCATCAGGACTTGCCCTGTCAATGTGGAACATTAGTAGGATTTACCTATTGTGCCTCCTCAGTTCTGAAAAACGCAAGAAAAGCGTAATCTTCTCAATTTGATTCAGCTAGACTTCCCTTCTCAGGATTTTGTCTTTGTAGTATCCTCGTCGCCACTGTAGAGGCTTGTACCGCAAGGAAGCAAAGGAGAGGATGTTGATATGGGTGGCTGGTATGCTCTTTCTACAACACAAACGCACTCACGGATTAACACGATTTTTAATTTGCGTGACCATTTACTTAACTTGAATAGAGTCCATGTGTTGTGGCACAGGCTCATCAGTAATAGTCCTCTTGCAGACAATATCGATAGTCTTGCTATTACAAACATCAGTCTCCTGCTAGTCCCGCTATAGGCACTAAACTCGTCACTGTGTACTGTCGTAGCCTGTGATGCGAACTGAGCCCACTCTGTGGTGAAACTGCCGGACGCCAAACTGGAAGACAGAGTCACTAAGGCGCTCCGGTCAGCGGCGGCGGCCTAAATATGTGCTGTCGAGTGGACGTTGGCGGATTGTTGCTTGTCGGTGTGTCTCTGACCCCTCTCGTGGTATGTGTCCTCAATCCGGCGCCTACTAATAGATCTTCGCGCTTCATCTTTGCCGACTGGTTGGTTGGCGACAGCTTACGCCAGCACAGTCTTCTCTGCTGTCCTCAGTGTAGACACTGAGGCTTCCGTGGGACCTGTGGCAGTAACCGAAGACAGCCTGACAGCTGTGGACTATGTGAACGTTATTGTGCATAACCTGCGTCTCTTCACGGCTGATGTCTTTCCCCAAGGCCGATGACATCTTCCAGCAGAATTACTGTCAGTGTCACAAGGCCAGGATGTGCTGCATTGGTTTGAGGATGTAAGCGTATTGTCATACCGCTGACTTGGTTGCGGAGTATCTTTGCGGGCAGCGCGTTGCAGAATCGAGTACGGGACACGGGGCTGTTATGTTGTGCTGTGGGTAGCTCTACACATGATATACATTGTTACGGAAGTTCGAGTGTTGCTACAAGTGCTGTTACAGTGAAGTAATGAGACATGGAAGTGGATTCAGAGAAAAGTGCGTAAAGAAGTAATTAAATATGAGCTGTGCTGCCGATAACGCATTGTATGTATCTGCTCGTTGTGTGTCGTACCGTACAGCATCAATCATCGATATAGTTTACCACAAAAGAGAGCATTCAAGTGCCAGTGTCTTGCAGCGAGCGTGAGAACATGCGTTCGGTCATCGTGTTTCCTCATCATCATCATCATCATCATCATCATCAACAACAATCAACCGCGCCGCGACGGCTACGCGCACGCTCGTACTAGTGAGAACTGAAAATTTAACTTTATGAACAGTGTTATATTATTACTAGAGTCAAGGAGGATTGTACCAGATATCTGTGTATGCGTGACGACCGTAAGAACTTTCGTTCGATCATTCGGCTTCCGCATCAGCAGTCACCCCAGTCGTGTCGGTTACGCGTACGCTCTTCCAAGTGATATTGTGAACAGATGATCATCTACAAGTTTGCATCAAAACTTACGACTTAGAGTGTAAACAGTGTAACCTGCTATTTTTCTTATCGTCTCAAAATATAGTTGTTCATAGCAGATATAGGACAGTGCTGTGTTTGATGCTGAGTGGCTCCCCTAAACCCGCTTGCATATTTAGATACATTATTTCAGGCAAGCCAGCAGCAGTGTGGAGCAGAACAATACGACCGCCGCGAGGGTATCGGGTACTTGGTGTGAACAGGGCGCACGGTCGAGACGAGAAACCAGTATAAGGGACTCGCCCACCGTTTGTACCCCCGGGCGTGTTACAAGGAGGATGCTGCTAAACTGATGTTGATGTTTTGGCCAGCAAATTTATCTCATCTAAACCAGACAGGACCCATCTTGGACGCTATCTGGCGCCACTTCTGCGCCAACAAACTACTGACCCGTAATTTATGGCAGCTGCGTTAATTGTGCGTTTACATCTGGTGCTACGTGCCTCCAGAAAGCTGACAAGGACTTGTCCAATCCTTTCAACGCACAATGGCACGTTCCTTGCGTTACAATGGTGGACCAACGCGCTATTAACCAGATGGTCGCAGTGTTTTAGCTCATCGGTATGGTTTTGTACCAATTGTTCTCGGTGCGCGCGTCGCATTTCTTCCCCAATCACAGGTTGTGCTAAGTGCCTATGACCTCATTATCGACGGGACGTTAAATCCCAAGCTTCCTTCCTTTTCAGAGGTTAGAGACAAGGCAGCTCCAATACGACCGCGCTTAGTAAAACACAGTATTATGAGAGAGCTGAGAACATCATTTATCCCAACCACCTCGCGGAAAAAATCGCGCAGTGGCTTGCGCACTGCAGCGGTAGCCGCAAACCGTTAGCCCTTTTCCGCCAAATGCCGTCTCTTCTGCGGAGTTCCATTCGCTTCCCGAAACTGCAGGCGTTTTACCGTCAAAAGGTCCGCGCGTTTTCCCGCCGAGTGAACAGTTGTTGGCCGGCGGTGTGTGAGAGAAGAGCGGTGAACCGCTTCAAAGGACAGCTGGCAGCGCGGAGCGTGTAGCGTGTCGGCCGCTGCAGATTCCGGCGTCGCGCCAGTAAAGCGTGCAGCCGTGGAGCGGCTAGGCTTGTAGGTAGGTAGGTAGGTAGGTAGGTAGGTAAGAGCACATTTGAACCATTATACACTGAAGCGCCAGAGAAACTGGTATAGGCATGCGTATTCAAATACAGATATACATAAAGAGGTAGAATACGGCGCTGCGGTCGACAACGCCAGTATAAGACAACAAGTGTCTGGCGCAGTTGCTAGATCGGTTACTGCTGCTACAGTGGCAAGTTATCAAGATCGAAGTTAGTTTGAAAGTGGTGTTACAGCCGACGCACTAGCAATGGGACACAGCATACCCGAGGTAGCGATGAAGTGGGGATTTTCCCGTACGACCATTTCACGAGTGTATCGTGAATATCCATTAAAAAATCAAATTTCTGACATCGCTGCGGGCGAAAAAAGATCCTGCAAGAACGGAACCAACTACGACTGAAGAGAATCCTTCAACGTGACAGAAGTGCAACCCCTCCGCAAGTTGCTACAAATATCAGTGCTGGGCTATCAACAAGTGTCAGCGTGTGGACCATTCAACGAAACATCATCGATATGGGCTTTCAGATCCGAAGGCCGACTCGCGTACCCTTGATGACTGCACGACTCAAAGCTTTACTCCTCGCAGTCAACACCGACATCAGACTGTTGATGACTGGAAACATGTTGGCTGGTCGGACGAGTCGCGTTCCAAATTGTATCGGGCGGATGGACGTGTACGTGTATAGAGACAACCTCATGAATCGATAGACCCTTCATATCAACAGGAGACTGTTCATGCTGGTGGAGACTCAGTAATGGTGTGGTGCTTCTGGAGTTGGCTTGATATGGGACCGCTGGTACGTCTAGATACATCTCTGACAGGTGACACGTACGTAAGCATTCTGTCTGACGACCTGCATCCATTCATGCCCATTGTGCATTCCTTCGGACGCGGGCAATTTCAGCAGGACAATGCAGCACACCAGACGTCCGGAGTTGCTACACAGTGGCTCAAGGAAGACTCTTCTGAGTTTAAACATTTCCGCTGGCCACCAAAATCTCCATTAATGAGCATATCTGGGATGCTACGTGCTATTCAGAAGAGATCTCCAGCGCCTCGTACTTACTCTTACAGATTAATGGACAGCCCTGCAGGATTCATGGCGTCAGTTCCCTCCAGCAGTACTTCAGACAATAGTAAAGTCCATCCCACGTCGTGTTGCGGCACTTCTGCGTGCTCGCTGGGCCCCTACACGATATTAGACAAGTGTACCAGTTTCTTTTGCCCTTCAGTGTTAATGTTGGAAAAATTAACGGACCTATCACACTTCCTTGGGCTACTTCGAAAATTACCTTTATATCTGTCGATTTTGTTCCGTTAACGGTGCCGTGTTGAGTTCTGTTTGCAGGGAAGTATTGAATCCAGTCGGAAATTTGGTCCGGCAAGCGGCAAGTTCGTACTTTTTATTTCTGTTTTATTTTATTTCATTTTATTTTTTCACTGAACGGCAGCGTGGGACTGCGTCAAATCAATCCGACGGCGGCATGTGAACGCTGTTTTCGTTGCAGGTATGAAATGATGGATCCATCGCGCGTAATGACGCGACATCGGAAATCATTGCGTTTCGCGGAGTAAGGAGGAAATCATTGCTTTACACGGAGTATCGCTCAAGGAAGTCCAGGGACGCCATAAATCATGAGCGTTTGCCTGCAGGCGACAGTGATCGCAGAAGACAGCGCAAGAAGAATTCCGGATACTGCAGACGATTTCAGACTACAGAATCGACACTAGCTAGTGAGGTGCTCATCAACTGAGCAGTGTCCGCGATAATCAGTCTACTTTTGCTGGGAATCAGTTGCTCGACTGCCTGGACACTGTCGTCTGTGATGTCAGACGTCGATGACGTTACTTTCCAATAGGCGTGGCCATCGTCTCTGCGGTTCTCATCAAGTACCAGGTATAGAAGAACGAAACAGGAATTTCCCTATAGATGGCGCGAGCGGTCAGTGTAGGGCCCGTGAGACCGCATCTGCAGTGCCATCTGCTTCCTGTAACGGCTGAAGACGAATGTCAACACACAGTAACCCAAGTTCCATACACTGATATCTATTTCAAACCAGTGAACATGTCGAGTTTTGTGCCTACGAACTACGATTTGCGGACAACATTGGTTGCGTATTATCATTTGAAGAAAACTGCATCGAATGCTTGTCGAAGCTTTCGGCGAACTTGCTGTTGGGAAAATACAGTGTTTAGAGTGGTTCAAAGAATTCAAAAGTGGTGATTCTGGCGTGAGAAACGATGAGCGCGGGAAACCACCGAAAAAGTTCGAAGACGACGAATTGCAGGTCTTATTGGATGAAGGTGATACTCAAACTGAACAGGAACTCGCGGAACAACTGAATGCGACGCATAAAGCGTTTCTCTTCGATTGAAAGCTATGGGAAAGATGCAGAAAGTGGGGAAAATGGGTTCCGCATGAACTGAGTGAAAGACAGCAAGCAAATCGAAAGACCACTTGAGAAATACTGCTCGCCAGATACAAAATAAAGTCGTTTCTTCGTCGAATAGTGACACGTGATGAAAAATGGATATATTCTAAGAATCCTAAGCGTCGTAAATTACGGGTGAAATCACACAAAACAGCGACAACCACTGAAAGACCAAATCGCTATGGAAAGAAGACAATGCTCTACAATGGTGGGATCAGAAGTGTGGTGTGTGAAATATTATGAGACTTAACAGCAAAGATCATCAGTCCCGAAGCTTATACGCTACTTAACCTAAATTATCCTAAGGAGAAACACGCGCGCACGCACACGCGCGCACGCACACGCGCGCACGCACACACGCGCGCGCACACACGCTCACACACACACGCGCGCGCGCACACACACGCGCGCGCGCGCGCAAACACACACACACACACACACACACACACACACACACACACGCGCGCGCAAACACGCACACGAACACGCACGCACACGCACACACATGCCCGAGGGATCAAAAGCGTGTCATCTATTATGAGCTGCTAAAACCTGGTGAAACAGTTAACACTGATCGCTACCAAGAGCAAATGATCGGTTTAAATCGAGCAATACGTGAAAAACGACCGGAATATGGAAAAAGGCAAACGCGAAGTCACATTGCTCCATGATAACGCCCCATCACACACAGCAAAACGGGTCAGGGAAACGATCGAGGCGTTCAATGGGAAATATCAGGGCATGCGGCTTATTCTCCAGACTTGGCTCCGTCCGATTATCATGTATTTGCATCACTGGGACACGCTCTCGCTGAACGACGCTTCAATTCGTATGAAAAAGAAATAAATTTGCTCGCTGACTGGTTCGCTTCAAAAGAACAACTTCTTTTGCGTGCCATTCGAAGCGCGCCGGAGAGGTGGGAGAAATGTATAAATAACAAGGGAGATTATTTTGAATGAAATATTGTTTATCAGTTTCAGACAACAGATGTGTGATTATTGCAACCAAATTCCGGTTTCATACTTCTACACTTGGTAGTTAGCACGGTTTCACTACAGCTGGACGCATCATACATCGCCTGAATTTCACGGTGAACGTGTGTGCATTTTAGACAAGCATCTTTCTGTCCGGCGTAATTCGACACTGGAGAATGTTTCCTGCAGCCGCGCCATTTCAATCCCATACTATGATGCATCTGTTAACTGTACCGCTGTGGGACGACATTTGTAACTTACTTTCCGAAGTGTGTACGTATTTCTAATGCTACGTTAGGTTTCGGTTCCTCTGAACCACCTCCAGATATGTAGAGATAACAGAAATAAAATAACATCGTCTTCATCAGCAGTCCTTAGATTGGTTGCTAGCTATCCATCTGGATCTATTAGAAGCTAACGTCTTCCTTTTGTGTAATTAGAGACGCCTGCACTATGTATAGCGGGTTTTCAAAAATGTCAGTCTGTTCTTCTTCGGGATACCTTTCCTTGCGATATTCCTTGTTGGAAATTTACGAGGAAATTGTGGTGTCGCATTACGTGACCAGTCCACTCGTGCCTTCTTCGCTCTGTTGTCTTCCTGAATGATCTTTTTTCACCAGTTCTTGGCAGCACATTCCCGTCAGTGGTTTTGTATTTATGACAAATCGACAAAATCTTACCTGATATTCTTGAGAGATTTTATTTGACTTTTGCCTGTCGACCACGTTTCAGAGCCATACAGTGCCATGTTCTAAATGCAGCTCTAGCCACCTTCTTCTTGATCTCAGCGTGTGTTCTTTGAAACAAATATATTTCTTTAATTCATGAACATTGATTTCACTATTTTACTTTTTATATACCTTGTTTGCTTTTTTATGCCTGAAATTCTCTTATTGCCTAAATAATTGTGATAGCCCGTTTATTTTATTTCATCTAATTTTAATGTTAACTTCTTTTAAGCACACAGTTATTTCTGTGTTATTTGTGATGATTTCCATTTTGCATTCATCACTTAGTACTGTACACTTACCTCACTAAAAATAAGCATCTGTATTTTTTCTCAATTTATTCTGATACCTGTTCAGTTTTCTTTGCACTCCTTTATGTACCTTCTGTGAACACGTCGAATAAGAATGGGGACAGATGTTACCTTGTCTAACGCATTTAAGAATTCTAGCTTACGTTTACTATGGCTGTTTCTTGTTTGTATAGTTCTTTTTTCTTCTGTCTCTGGACTCCTAGTTTAACACTTTTTAGCGTTACCAGTAGTTTGTTCCAGTCGACGGTGTGCAGTGCTTTCCTGAGATCTCAGCTATGTAAATTTTTCCGTTGACCCTAAAGATTTCTTCAGTTACATTGCAAAAGTAGGGGGTAGCTTCTGTTGTAACTATGCCTCCTGGGAAGTCAGATTGGTTTTCAGCTATATTAGCTTACATTTTCAATAAATTTCTTCTGGGTTTGGGACCGCATTATCAACTATAAAATTCCGACCTTTCGGCGACTATTGCAAGGCGCCTTCCACAGGGTGTATTGCTAACTGCTGAATGGGCGCTAATCTGATTACTTACATACTACAGAGGAATGCTGTCATTGGATATGAGGATGAGGAGGAAGGGTGTTAAGCGTTCTTTTATTGGTCTTTGCATTGCGTGTTGTCATTGGCGCAAAAAGGCGTTTTCCATTGGAGTTTCCTTTATTGCTTGCCACTGGTGGAAATCGGCGAGTAGGAAACTGAGCGGCGACTGCAGCGTAGCGCTGTTTACTGACTGCCTAGTGTCGACTAGGCCACGCCAGCGCTCAGTGTACCCTCCCCGCTATGTCCTACCGCGCGCCTGTCGCTCTGCGAGAACTGTCACTGCTGGCAGCCAAGACCCGTCTTCTGTATTCATTTTGTCGGGTCGCTTCGTCGTTTCTATAGCCTTTCTCATCTTCCTCCTCAAGCTAAACGACTGTTTCGTCAGTATGCGGGCCTCTCGAAATTCGATCTTCATCCTGCAGTATTCCTGGTGTTCTGCCACCGCTGATTTGTTCTACTGTTTGAGGCGGATATATCTCTCGTGTTCAGATAACCTTGTGCTTATTGGACGCCCAGTCTCACCTACATACACTAGTACACCAACATCTCAATCAGCAGTACAGCAAGATTCACTTTACCATGGATATAGAAAAGAACGGATTATTACCTTTTCTCGACTTTGAGGTTTACCTTAAGCTTGAGGGGAAGTTTGGACATTGAGTTTATAAGAAGCCCACCAACACGGACAGGTACCTGCATGCATCCTCCGACCACCATTCTACGTCAAAGAAATTGACTCTGCAAACTTTAACTAAGAGACCCTACAGGATCAGCGATGAACACAATCTTAAAGCTGAACTACAGAACCTCAGGTCCATTTTTGGAGTTAATGGTTCCGACATGAAGATAATTCATAAAACTTTGGCGCCGAAGGAGGAGGGCAATAGGGAAATGCAGAACGAAGCACGAAACACCTTCCTGCTATCATACGTACAAGGGGTTACTGAACGTCTGGACAAAATTCCCCTGCGGGCAGGTATTACGCCGATTTTTCATATCAACAACAAAATAAAAGACGTTCTGGGCTCGACGAAAGATAGAATTGACACGTTTCATGGTGCCGGAGTTCATGAAATCGGGTGCGAATGTGGCTTAGTGTATGTATGTGACACTAGGCGTCCAATAAGCAGAAGGTTAACTGAACACGTGAGATGTATCCGTCGCAAACAATACAACAAATCAGTGGTGGCTGAACACCAGCAATACTGCAGGATGAAGATCGAATTTCGAGAGGCCCGCACACTGACGAAACAGTCGTTTAGCTTGAGGAGGAAGATGAGAAAGGCTATAGAAACGGCGAAGCGACCCGACAAAATGAATACAGAAGACGGGTTTGGCTGCCAGCAGTGACAGCTCTCGCTAAGCAACAGGCGCGCGGTAGACACAGCGGGGAGGGTACACAGAGCGCTGGCGCGCCCTAGTCGACACTAGGCAGTCAGTAAATGCAGTCGCCGCTCAGTTTCCTACTCGCCGATTTCCACCAGTGGCAAGCAATAAAGGAAACTCCAGTGGAAAACGCCTCTTTCCGCGAATGACAACACGCAATGCAAAGACCAATAAAAGAACGCTTAACACCCTTCCTCCTCACCCTCATATCCAATGACAGCACTCCTCCGTAGTATATAAGTTTCTCCCGAATAGCCTGTCGTCGGTATCCTTGCAGGAAAGTGCGACAGTAGTACAGTGCACTAACTGTTCGTCCTTGTGGGAGGAAATTACACAGAATCGCTCCTCTATTGTCACAGGCTATGATGACCGTCACCATGGCGGGAGAGGGACACCGACGAAATTTCTGCCTGCGCGGTGAACCTGAATCACGCCATTATGCTGACTGGCGCTTCAGTTCTGGCTCATAGGCACTGGCGCAAAATTCATCTATGGCGATGATTCTCGCAAAGCATATTGTCCCTCTCCTCCTCGTAAAGCGCTAGATGCGCACGACAAGTTTGGTATCATGTCGCGTTATGCACTTCACTTAGTGCACGAGGTACCCAGTTTGCAGGAGCCTTACGCGTGTCTAGCTCGTCACTTAAAATCCTGTAGATTGTAGTCTTCACAATACCAGTATGGCGCTGTAATTCCGGCAGTGTCCGTCTTCTGTCGTTCTCTAAGCACTGGGCAATCTAGATAGGAGTGGAATCCGTACGCATACTGACAGGCCGCTCGTGTGGGTGCATGTCGGACGCTGCAGCTCTGCCATGCCTGGGAACGCATCTGCCACCCACCGAGCAACCTTTTGGTACGGAGGAGCAGCATTTTTACCTCTTCCACAGCCTCCTCGTGGCATTGTCGTGCGTTCCGACCGCGGTGAACTGCAGCCTTTACGTAAGAGCACTGTTCAAGTCGGGTAACATCCGTCCTGAACCACTGCTCAACCCACACCGTGGTCTCTCATCACGCTTCCTTTCTACTGGAAAGGACTGCCATGTGGCGTCGCGTCACCCTACTATGGATTCTTGGGGAGACTCCTGATGCCATGGAATGCTCCTAGTTCGTAGTGTACTATTGTGTACTGTTCCAGTTGACGGTAAACCACGTTTGCAACGACAAACTTTTTTTTCTCGTGCTATATCTCTGTGGCTGTGTGTGTGTGTGTGTGTGTGTGTGTGTGTGTGTGTGTGTGTGTGTGTGTTTCATCGATCTCTCTACATTTATTTATTTATTTATTTGCTACCATTTACTAATAACTTACCATCTTCTTACTAAGACAAGTCGTACTGTCACAATACGAAATTGTGCATGTACAGAATGTGAAACTTGTTTGTTGATTCTCATTTTTAGTAAGAATAATATTGCAGCTTTAAATACTTAATAGTGTGGCGATATTAATAAAAAACATTTTATATTTTAAATTCCACGTCATTGTTGATTTAATCAGAGTTCTCACCTTAGACGTAGAATTAGTCCTTCTGCCACAATATTAATTCATTAGTCGCCATCGATGTTCTTCTCTTTGTTGACCGTGTGTACCATCATGAGTCGGCATCGGTTCACTTCACGAAGACGGTGGAAACCAAGGAATACTATGCTACGTCGCTATAAATAATTTTCGTAACACTTCGATACTTTTCACTATTTTTTATTCACAACACAATAAGACTTGCTGTGCTCATCGCACAAACCATAATTACCAACCACATGGCTGCCTTTCCGCACAGTCCAAAATCACGTCCATCCTCCACAAGGCAACAATCGAAAGTGTCCCTTAGCTCCTTGGAGTATCAAACAAAAGAGAATCCAATGTGAACTTTACAAAGATTATAATATACATGCCTCTCAATTTATCTTTGGCGCAGCTTTTAAGATATCGTATGTCTCTGCATAGGAATGTGTCATTACACTGTGTGTGTGTGTGTGTGTGTGTGTTTCATCGATCTCTCTACATTTATTTATTTATTTATTTATTTATTTGCTACCATTTACTAATAACTTACCATCTTCTTACTAAGACAAGTCGTACTGTCACAATACGAAATTGTGCATGTACAGAATGTGAAACTTGTTTGTTGATTCTCATTTTTAGTAAGAATAATATTGCAGCTTTAAATACTTAATCTTCAGAGTAATTAAGGAACGAAAATCTTAACGACTTACGAACACAAGACAGGAATTCAACAAGACGGAGAAGAGGTTATGACATATTATAACTTAAGGACATATTATAAATTCGAAAAAAAAATCTTGCACTTAAGACAGACAGATAAGATAATAAACAACTATGAGATTAACAAAATTTTTGAAAATCGAATTGTAAACCACAACCATCGATCTCCCTACAAATAATGTGTACATATGAACTAATTTCCATTTGCATATGTCAGAATTTTTTAATCTGTGACCATTTTTGAGACAAAGAATATATCGGAGTAACTGTTGCCATCGACCTAAAGTGTAATGATCAAACGAGAGAAATATTACGAAAAGCTGGACCGAGGTTCATAGGAAGACTCTTAACAAAATGTAAATCATCCACGAAAGAAGTGCCTCGCAAGATATGTGTTCGCTCGATTCTACAGTATTGCTTATGAGTCTGCGAACCTTACCAGGCTCGATAAAGAGAAGAGCATTCGACAACTGGAGTAACTAACCATTGTTGAATGTTCAGTTTTTGGTATAACATGTGCTCTATAACAAACCACGTACTCTTGTAAACATTAATCGTATACTGCTCGCCATTAAAATTGCTGCACCACGAAGATGACGTGCTACAGATGCGAAATTTTACCGACAGGAAGAAGAAGATGCTGTGATACGCAAATGATTAGCTTTTCAGAGCATTCACACAAGGTTGGCGCCGGTGGCGACACCTACAACGTGCTGACATAAGGAAAGTTTCCAACCGATTTCTCATACACAAACAGCAGTTGACCGCCGTTGCCTGGTGAAACGTTGTTGTGAAGCCTCGTGTAAGGAGGAGCATCAAGTTTCCAACTTTGATAAAGGTCGGATTGTAGCCTATCGCGATTGCGGTTTATCGTATCACGACATTGCTGCTCGCGTTGGCCGAGATACAATGACTGTTAGCAGAATATGGAATCGGTGGGTTCAGGAGAGTAATACGGAATGCCGTGCTGGATCCCAACGGCCTCGTATCACTAGCAGTCGAGATGGCTGTAACGGATAGTGCAGCAACGTCCCGATCCCTGAGTCAACAGATGGGGACGTTTGCAAGACAACAACCATCTGCACGAACAGTTCCACGACGTTTGCAGCAGCATGGACTATCAGCTCGGAGACCATGGCTGCGGTTACCCTTGACGCTGCATCACAGACAGGAGCGCCTGCGATGGTGTACTCTACGACGAACCTGGATGCACGAATGGCAAAACTTCATTTTTTCGGATGAATCCAGGTTGTGTTTACAGCATCATGATGGTAACATCCGTGTTTGGCGACATCGCGGTAAACGCACATTGGAAGCGTGTATTCGTCGCCACCATACTGGCGTATCACCCGGCGTGATGGTATGGGGTGCCATTGGTTACACGTCTCGGTCACCTCTTGTTCGCATTGACGCCACTTTGAACAGTGCACGTTACATTTCAGATGTGTTACGACCCGTGGCTCTACCCTTCATTCGATCCCTGCGATACCCTACATTTCAGCAGGATAAAGTACGTCCGCACGTTACAGGTCCTGTACGGGCCTTTCTGGATACAGAAAATGTTCGACTGCAGCCCTGGCCAGCACATTCTCCAGATCTCTCACCAACTGAAAATGTCTGGTCAATGGTTGCCGAGCAACTGGCTCGTCACAATACGCCAGTCACTACTCTTGATGAACTGTGGTATGGTGTTGAAGCTGCGTGGGCAGCTGTACCTGTACTCGCCATCCAAGCCGTGTTTGACTCAATGCCCAGGCGTATTAAGGCCAGAATTGGTTGTTCTGGGTATTGATTTCTCAGGAACTATGCACCCAAATTGCGTGAAAATGTAATCACATGTCAGTTCTAGTATAATTATTTGTCCAATGAATACCCGTTTATCATCTGCATTTCTTCTTGGTGTAGAAATTTTAATGGCCAGTAGTGTACTTTTCCTTTGACTGCAGCATTTTGGAGCGCTTCAGAAACTACGTCGTCGTTAGCGACCTGTATCGGTCAGGTCCGGCGGTGGCTAGGAACAGCTGACAGTGGAGTGGGTCCGCACTTGTGACAGCTATGTAGCGCACAGTGGTGGCCGCCGCGCCGGCTCGACATAACGGAGCTCGCCTACCAGAAGGCAGCAGCGTCCGCCCCTGACCTGCGTAACGCACGCCTGCTGGCAGCACCGCGTGCTGCGCCGTGCGCTGCCGTGGCCCAAGTGGGCGCGGGGCGTAACGTGCCGCTATCGATTCTGGCCGCGGCCGGGACCCTGCCGCTCGCTGCCGGCTGCGCACCCAGACACAGACCCGGACCCCCGCCCCGCCGCTGCGCGCGGTACAGCCGCGGCCAAAACTGCACCGCCACTGCGCCCTCCTCCACAATGGGCACGCCAATACACACACCAGGCGGAGGGGTGCACACGATATGGCGGAACAGCTTTTTGTTCAGGCCGCCGGCCTAGCAAAGTTCGCAGCTCTCTTGTCTCTGTAACTTGACAGGTCGCTGCAGTCAGGCCACGACTGTACAGTGGCGGCACTGCTCAAAACAGCTCCCCGTCCTACCCCCTACTGTACTCTTCCTTCCGGCGCCTTTCCTCAAAACTGAAACTTATCCCTAGCAACAGCTCTGTAATGTAAGTTCTTTTAAGTACGGAAAAAGGCCTTCCTACAGTGTGTTCCAATACACTTGCGTACTGTTGTTGTTGTGGTCTTCAGTGCAGAGACTGGTTTGATACAGCTCTCCATGCTACTCCATCCTGTGCAAGCTCCTTCATCTCCCAATACCTACTGCAACCTACATCCTTCTGAATCTGGTTAGTGTATTCATCTCTTGGTCTCCCTCTACGATTTTTACCCTCCACGTTGCCCTCCAGTACTAAATTGGTGATCCCCTGATGCCTCAGAACATGTCCTACCAACCGATCCCTTCTTAAGTTGTGCCACAAACTCCTCTTCTCACCAATTCTATTCAATACCTCCTCATTAGTTATGTGATCTACCCATCTAATCTTCAGCATTCTTCTGTAGCACCACATTTCGAAAGCTTCTATTCTATTCTTGTCCAAACTATTTATCGTCCATGTTTCTCGTCCATACATGGCTACACTCCATACAAATACTTTCAGCAATGACTTACTGACACTTAAATCTATACTCGATGTTAACAAATTTCTCTTCTTCAGAAACGCTTTCCTTGCCATTGCCAGTCTTCATTTTATATTTGCTCTACTCCTATCATCCTCAGTTATTTTGGCTCCTCAAATAGCAAAACTCCTTTACTACTTTAAGCGTCTCATTTCCTGATCTAATACCCTCAGCGTCACCTGATTTAATTCGACTACATTCCAATATCCTCGTTTTGCTTTTGTTGATGTTCATCTTATATCCTCCTGTCAAAACACTGTCCATTCCGGTCAGCTGCTCTTCCAGGTCCTGTGCTGTCTCTGGCAGAGTTACAATGTTTTTATTTCTTCTCCATGGATTTTAATACCTACTCCAAATTTTTCTTTTGTTTCCTTTACTGCTTTCTCAATATACAGATTGAATAACATCGGGGATAGGCTACAACCCTGCCTCACTCCCTTCCCAACCACTGCTTCCCTTTCATGTCCCTCGACTCTCATAACTGCCATCCGTACAAATTGTAAATAGCCTTTCGCTCCCTTTATTTTACCCCTGCCACCTTCAGAATTTGAAAGAGAGTATTCCAGTCAACATTGTCAAATGCTTTCTTTAAATCTACAAATGCTAGAAACGTAGGTTTGCCTTTCCTTAATCTATTTTATAAGATAAGTCGTAGGTTCAATATTGCCTCACGTGTTCCAACATTTCTACGGAATCCAAAGTGATCTTCCCCGAGGTCGGCTTCTACCAGTTTTTCCATTCATCTGTAAGGAATTCGTGTTCGTATTTTGCAGCCGTGACTTGCTTACAAAGTCATTGAATTCTCCGCCCGATTCATTCGCATTCGCGGTGTCCAATTTTACAACTGCTTTCGCTTTGAAATAATATTAAAGTTACCACCGAGGAATACCTTTTCAGGAATCACAGTGCCATGTTTTGACCCCATGCTGCACATTTCTTCTGCTGCTAATGTCGCTTTTTTAGCGTTTTCGATCATTCCTGAGGCTACAAATGCTCGCAGGGCACAGTACCGAGTAGCGAGTGTCTACTGGAGTGAGCTGCGTGCGTTTGCAGCCTCATGGCTGACTGAAAACGCCAAAGAAGCGACGTCAACAGCTCTCCACTGCTGAGGACAAGTACACCACAGGGTTAAGTTTATCGAAAAAGTTTCGTGGTAAATTGCGTCCGCAAAGGCCAGTCGTTATTGCTCCCCATACAGTACACTACAGCTCAGCAAACTGCATAACCAACCCAAGGCGGTTCTCCACAAGTGAAATCCAGCGACTCGCCGCCCGGAATTCCTCACGGACGGTAGTACCGAAAACAATTATCGGGCATTCACACTCCTTCAGTCAGTGGTACTACATCGCACTCCTCACAATACAACATAACAACCTCGCTTGCGTCAGAGGCAGCACGCATAGACAGAGGCGGTGTGAACTCGCGACAAGGTTCCTTCCCTACCGCCCCAGAGGAGCAGAGTTTTCTATCCGCAAGCAACCATATCCATTCTGATCACTAAAACTTATCGTCGCCTTGCCATCTAAGGCTTCTAATAACTTTACACGGGTAGCGAATTGTTTCCTTGAGTGAAGCCCCCCAAAAAGCATCACACATCTCGCCGAATAAAATTGTTTTGAGTTGTGACAGAAATGCCTGCGTGCTCTCAAAGAATCATTTGATCGTGGATTGTGGCGGAAGTATGTTCAATTATACTCTCTTCATCATAACAAACTTTCAAAACTGTAAATCAAAACCAAGAGGTAATACTCTGCACAGATTCAGCTAAATTTTGTCTGCCATTTGTTTTTACCAAAATTACTCACTTAAAGATAACGTGATAAAAGCAGATTCTCTGAAAAATTAAGTCTGTTGACAGTCCCCCGTGCTCTTCATAAAAACTGTCAAGTAACATGCAATATTTCCTAAAACTCACTGCCCAACACAATTAAAGAATCATAACTTTTTCTAAGCCTCTCAGTTCTCACCATTGCGACGTGGAACTTTGAAATATGGCTCAAAGGTGGCTACATCTTTCCTCTGTAATGGCCCAAAAACCTTGGCGCTATGCGACTCCACACTCCGGGTCGGCGACGCTTCCAACAGCAAGTTGTCGACACATGGGAAAAACCTGCAAGAGCTCAAAAGTTCGTGAGAGTCGTAAGGTGCCTTAATGCCGTCGTATTGGCACAAAATTTCACTGGAATTCTGTCTAACGCGAGAGCGGACGTGTCACACGATGGGAAGTTTGTCACACTGCCTTTTACCCACATTTCACCACCTCTTTTGACGACTCTCCGATGGAAGTCAGAACCGCGACACCCAACCTAGAATCACGCGGGTTTCTTACGGGTGGCCGAGGAAAACCTTTTCACACACACCGCGTGTGAGCGGCCTGAGTACATCTGATAAAAGGCATCAGTGAAACCACCCCTTTCCGTGGGCCGTTGATTCCCACACATTTCGCAGTGCGACGACCAACAGGACGACATCCGTGAGAATCGTTGACGCTGCTGACATCCTTCGGACGAGTCAGTCCTTGTCTGAGGACATAGTGAACCAGCAACCCCATTGAGTGTGCAGTGCAAGTGCAAATTTTCCTCTGGTGTACAGGATGGAACCATTAGGGACCTTTCTAAACCATTATTGGACACGATCCGAAGCAGCATGGGGCGCTTACGCTTCGCCCCCCCCCCCCCCCTACCCCTCATTCGCGTCTGGCGTATCACAGCACGGGCAGGGGTGGGGGAGGGGGACATTGACACGTACGTTAATAAAACGGCAAAGACTCCCTTTAAGACGACCCAGTTCGTCAACACCGTCGCTGCTACCCCTGTTAAGCACGTTGAAAACTTACCTGCACAGAAACAATCCGGGATGGAGTCAAAGGCGGCTTGAAGCAGGCTTTGCTGCCGCCGTAGCCCCCGCTAACAGGCATCCGGAATTGGAGGGATGTCAAAGAGGTTGCCTGCCTGCAAGGTCTTAGGTCTGCGTCACGGGTTCTCTGTACACAGGTACATTTTTAAAGTACCCAGCAAAGGTGCGTGGGTAACACCGAGGATGTTGCTGTTTTATTCATGCATGTGTCAATGTCTCACCCACCACCCCCAGCCCCCATCCCCCGCAATCACGCCCGAGGAGGACTGTAAAGATATAAACACCATTTACTGCTTTAGACCACGTTCAGATTTCGTCTAATGGTTTTGAACAGTCCCTTGTGGTTCCATTATAGCCCTAGGACTACTATTGTAATTTAGTATGCTTATACCTAAATAACAGAAAACCCTGTCTCTATGTTGCCACATATAACTCGTACTAAAATTTAGTTTAGTTTCTAATAGGAAAAGCTAATCGATAGTTCCATTTTTTTACAGGATTTGACTGTGTGTTGCGTCTAATGGATAAATAAATCAGACTATTTAGTTCTTTTCCTAAGATCTTACCCAGCGGTTTGATAGAAACGCAGGATGTATAGTATTATATTGAAGCTAGGTCAACTCAGTTCCAAGTTTATTTAGTGGTTTAAAATATGTACTAATGGTCGCCAGCCTTTCCAGGCAATGCAACAGTGAAGTATTGGAAAAGTAGAAGTATGAATTTTGCCTACTTTCTTGCTACTGTTGAAGTTGCTTCTTTAAATGAATACTAGTCCACGTAAACAATCCTGGTACAGACACTGGAATTATTTGACTACTACACTCTTATACATTACGTTTTTAAAAGAGAAAAAACCCAGTATAGGAAGCTAAAAAAATTTGGCCAGGGGGCACCTTTCGAAAAGCACTTCCCGTAACCAACAAACTTGAATACTAAAATACTTAGATACTGAAGGACACACTTTTTATAATGAACATTTCACTTCGAGAAAACCTCTTTCTTACTTTTTCCTTCAAAAGCGATTACTTTTACTTAATCATTTAACAGATTCTGGTAACTTGGCTTCACTCTGACTGAATTTTATGTAAGCAACTTTTACTATAACACTTTGAAATAGTTAAAAAAAACTTTTAATGGAAGAATAGTTTGACTTTATTTCTCTGTAATGTACTAAATCATGGACGTGTTGTTACTCTAACTAAAACTTTCTTTATGACTTTCAAATGGCTCAAGTGGCTCTGAGCACTATGGGACTTAACATCTGAGGTCATCAGTCCCCTAGAACTTAGAACTACTTAAACCAAACTAACCTAAGGACATCACACACATCCATGCCAGAGGCAGGATTCGAAACTGCGACCGTAGCGGTCGCGCGGTTCCAGACTGAAGCGCCTAGAACCGCTCGGCCACACCGGCCGGCCTATGCCTTTCAGTGAAACAACTAAGACAACTTTTCTTTAACTATTGCTTACGATGAAAATATTTATGAACTCTTTATTATATAAAATTACATTTGAATTCATTCTATTCAGTTTACACTCTTCCACTACCGAGACATAAATTCATTACTACAGGTTTTAGTCCCTCACACATATATCTCATTATTTGCACAAAAACAATTTAAACGGTGCCTCTTTATATTAACTTCATAAGTTTGTAAAACAAGATACTTGGATTAATCAAACACCAGGAAGGAACTTTATATATAGGTGTATGATTAGGATGAAATAGGGTGAACCAGTTTCGTTAAAGTTCAAGAACGATTATTCACTAATAAATCAAAGTTTAAATTAATTGTTCACGCTGTACAAAAGTAAAATACCAAGAAACATCTTACCTGGTGGCTGTAGGCTAGGGTGTGGCGAACAATTATGGCGGCTACACTACCCACGATACGTCATACAAGTTTCTTGCTATATGGGCTCAATTTCTCTTCTTGCTGATGTTCAATTTTATATACAGTAGCCCAACAGCTGGCAGCTATGGCGTAAGCCGTTTACAGTCTTAATCCGAGGCATTTTTGTGCAAATTTGCAGGCAAAGCTTCTCTTGCTCCACAAGGGTATTGCCTTAGTCACTGCTGCCTACAGACTGTGTGACTCTAGGTAGCGCGCCAATCCGCCCTTGCCACCTTTTCCACTCCCCAGAGCCACTTCGTTTCAAACAAAAACACGCCTATTTCTTGGATTGTTCCTAAGCGTGACTATTTCTTACAATTTTCAAATTTATTTTAATATGACCAGTTTATACACACAAATATTCTTAAATATAAAACATCGTCAGAAAACTATATAACGTAATAAACAATTTACATAGTATTTTACTTGCATTACTCACTTAAAATGCAAAGAACTTCAATTTCCAGCATTGTAAACTTTACATATACAGAAAATATAGTACCAGTATGCGAAAATTTTCAAGCAAAAAATAATAAAAAATTTAAATGAACCATAAACAAATAGTATTGTACCATCCTGTAGACAACAAAAGAAATTGCAGTTTCACTATAGTCCAAGGAGATGCAGTCGCATTCAGTGGGGTCGCTGGCACGCGATATCCTTAGAGAAGAGTTCGATCCTCCAGGAGGTGTCAGCAGTGCAAAGGTTGTCAAGAACGTCGTTAAATTCCCCATCACACTGCAAACTGTCGTTTGCCACCGCGAAATGTCTGGGAATCAACGTCCCAAGGAAAGGGGTGGTTTCCTTGACTATCTTTATGCCATCCCCTGAGGCCTTTCCGTGTTGACACTAAGTGACGGTGTGTCTTAAATGTTTTTCTCGGCCACCCGTAAGAAAGCCCTGTGACTTGAACGCTGGGTGACGCTATTCGGATCTCCGTCGCAGAGGCGTCAAAAGAAGGGATGAAATGTGGCTAAATAGGGGTGTGACGACCTTTCCATCCTTTGGCTTGTCCACGATGGCGTCGGGGAGAATTGTGGTGCCAGTGTGACCTCACTGATCCACCTCGCACCTCACGTGAACTTCTGAGCTCTGGCCTTTTTTCCGCGTGTTTCGACACCTTATAGTTTGAAGAGTCGTCGGGTCGAGAGTGGCGTTGCAGGATTCCATGCTATTGGACCGTTACAGAGGAAGGCTGTAGACACCCTGTAGGGAAGCAGCCTACTCACTCCGTAATAAATTCACATCAGTCTTTCCATTGTGTGCCAGCCAGTCCGCTGTAACTAGCTCTGACGTCATAAATGTTGCGCAATACTTTTAAAATCAAATGAATAACCTTAAATGATTCTAGTATGTGAGGAGTAATACTAAATTAATATGTGTTGAATATCAGTTCGATAACTTTAGCCATTTTCGAAATTTGGACGTTCTTCTGTAAAAATCATTGGCCCAACAGAAAAGAGCTAGAAAGTTAAAATTTTATATTTAGATTCATCTTTCATAATAATTTAATAAAAACAGTACTCTGGATCTCACAAATTAAGATTTTAGTGGAAATTCATGATTTTCTGGTCTTCGTCTTAAAACTTAAGGAAGCAAGATAGATTAAGTAGGCTAATAAATAAGGCTAGGATGTTTATATTTAAGTAGAATGGAGATCCGCTATCACCATAAGGATGTGAGAAGTTTGATTTGAATACCTATAAAACTATAGCGATAGCATATCTCCAAAGGGCCAGTTCAGAGCTCGTCTACTGCGTGCTGTGTAATTAAATTAATTCTCTCGCCCAAAATATTTAACTTAGCCACGTCAAAATTTTATTATCAATACTTACTTGTGTGCTGAATGCACATTTAAATTGAGAGCTTCATCGGCCATCAGTAAAAGAAGCTATGATTTATTCAATAACTTAATGTGGTGCATTACTAGCCCAGCGGCTAGTCGGGAGAGCCGATTTGATCAGGCGTTCCCTTAGCCGTCCGCACCGCGGCTTTATATATAAGAACGCTGCGCGAGGAAGGAAGGCCCCAGTTCTCTCCAGACGCTGAATAGCACGTCATCTGTGTCGGGAGTCGCGTCGCGTCGGTATCATTGCTACAAACAGCCTCGGATGCCGTATTAAGTTACTCGAGATACGCGTAACCATGAAATCATTTGCGAGTGAAGTGTTAATTCTGGGTTGACTTTGATTATCGATCTTCAGTTTGCGTATTGTCGTATTTTCACGTGCCGTCGCGGGACAGACATTCTACCATTATTTAGCGTGGCGTTTGATGAACCTTATCATCAAATTATGGCGAGCATTCATTTAAACATTTAATTTGGACATTTATAGTTGCATCAGCGCATTAGACTCTGATCTGCTCTGTTAGTTAGGTTGTGTGGATTCTTTTGGTTTTCATCTGTGACTTTCAGAATATACTCAGCTATTTTAGAAAATCGTTTTTGATTATAAATCCCGGACAATCTCCTAATTCCTCAGAGCTATAAGCTGTAACTATAAGTGTATTCTCAGATGAAGTGGGCACTAGGAATTCTAATTACAGGCTTCACGTTTTGCTAATCACTTTCTGGTAGCCAATATTGTAGTTAGAGAGCCAGTGTTGAGAACGGCGAAAGACAGCAAAAATAACAAGAAATGAAGTGTTTCTACATTCAAACAAATTATTATATAACAACGTACTAATTCTATCCGCCGCCCCACAACCCTTGAGCCAAATTTAAAACTTATATGTCACGACGGGAGACAATTAAGAGGTTTCGAAAAAGTAATCGTTTGTGTTGCAGGGTGTGTTTACGTCAAAGGTTTGAAAATTTCCCTACTGTTACTTCTTCTCATGCTCTGGAGCAGAGGCATACTAAGTTTATATAATAAACACTATTACTTCTGAATGAATCCACAGATGGCATGAGGGAGCCCCTGCTCTCGCAATCAAAATCATTTCGCGGCACGGACGGGGCACAATGCGTCGTTCCAGCGCCCCCTCCGGTTCCCCCTCTGGATACCCGATTCTGTGGGATTAAATGAAAACAAGGCCCTTCCTGCCACCCCCCCCCCCTCCAAGCTCAAAACAAACAGTGACTTAAGAGAATTATTATCTGCACTGGTCCAATAGAGTTCACAGTCTCTCTGTGACGCGACCTGATTCCTCAAGTTTGGAAATGGACAGGAATGGAAAAAAAGGTAATACTTTCTTCTCCTGAAACGGAATGCCGCAGGTGTAATCATAGTTGTGAGCGCGTTCTCGAAGTGAATCTGCTGTTTTAAGTCATACTCAGAAAACATTATAGGTGGCCACCAAAGTAATTCATTATGATTTGTGAGCGTAGTATTCAACAGTCGTCACAGTGAATGAAATTCCTCTGGGTTTGTGACCGCATTGCCGATGTGTAAAATTGTCCTACATTTCGGACACAGTAGCAAATTTTACGGTATATTGATAATTTTTACTTTTTGGACCATCTGACTACAACTGAATGAAACACAATTTTCGTGCCATATGCGTAACGCCTTTATTCTCTGCAAGGTACCTTCAATGGCCTGGAATCTGTGCATATTTTTACTATTTAGCTTACATTTTGTGGCAATGTACCTATAGGTTATAAACAGTTCTGGTGGTTATTTTTTGCTATGATGTAGTAATATTTTAAATTCTACTTACAGGTTGCGTGGACGACATTCCTCGTATTAAGTTTCTGTTCCATTTTTCGTGCCGAGGGAATAAATAAATAAATATATATATAAAAGTAACATTCGATCTTTGGCAATATCAGACAGTCGGCAACACAAACCAAAACATTGCATCAAAACAAGTGTTCAGTTCCCAGTACTGTAAAATTTGGAAAAAAAACCCAAGTGGCAATTACAAGAAGAGAAAGGGCACCAAAAATGGAACAGAAACGTAATATGTAGAAAATCGTCCACGCACCGTGTAAGTAGAATTTAAAATATTACTACGTCATAGCAAAAGCTAACCACCAGGAACTGTTTATAACCTATAGGCACATTTCCACAAAATGTAAACTAAATACTAAGAATATGTACACATCCCAGGCCAATGAAGGTACCTTGCAGAGAATAGAGGCGTAACGCATATGGCATGAAAATTGTTTCATTCAGTTGTAGTCAGACGGTCCATAAAGTAAAAATTATCAACATACGGTAATATTACATGCAACTGAAGAAAGAGGACTAAAACAGTTAAAACTGTAGCAAATGGCATTTGTCAGGGTGTTTTGCCAACAGTGGCTGAAATGAACTGAGGCACATCATGTCTGTAGGGAAGTGAAGTATCCAAATTAAAGCTAACGTACTTGGAACTGCTGTTGGTAAGGAACAAATACGCACACTTCTGCCCGCAGCAGGTAATAGTCACAGACAGTGTCGCTTATTGCTCTTCGCGATTCTACGTATCCTGTGTGGCTTCTTATGCGCTTGTCGCTACTTCCTACCTCTACACTCCACTGCGCAGTGAATGGTAGAGGGTGTCTCCCTTTTTACCAGGTATTCGGGTTTCTTCCCATCCAGAGTTCCTTAAATAAATGTCTGCAAGGTGATCTTGGGTGGGTTCGAGCTACTATTCTGATTGCACGCTTTTCCCTTAATGATGAATTACCCCAAAATATGATGCCATATGAAAGCAGTGAATGACAATAGTCATAGTAGGCTAATTTACTGACACGTTTATCACCAAAATTTGCAGTAACCCTAACAGCATAAGTAGCTGAACCTAAATGTTTCAACAGATCGTCAATGTGTTTCTTCCAATTAAATTTCTCATCGATGCACACACCCAGAGGTTTTGAATATTCTGACTTAGTAACGGACTTCTGTTCAAAGTCCGTGTTTATCAATGGTGTTATGCCATTTACTGAGCGGAATTGTATAAACTGTATTATCTCAAAATTTAGTGAGAGTCCATTTGCAGAGAACCACTTAATAATTTTCTGAAAGTTGATATTTACAATTTCCTCAGCTGATTCTTGTTTGTTGGGTGTGAATACTGTACTTGTAGTATCCGCAAAAAGCTTTGCATCTTCATGAATTTAGAGTGGCAAGTCATTAATCTATAGGGTGATCAAAAAGTCAGTATAAATTTGAAAACTGAACAAATCACGGAATAATGTAGATAGAGAGGTACAAATTGACACACATGTTTGGAATGACATGGGGTTTTACTATAACCAAAAAATACAAACGTTCAAAAAATGTCCGACAGATGGCGCTTCATCTGATCAGAATAACAATAATTAGCATAACAAAGTAAGACAAAGCAAAGATGATGTTCTTTACAGGGAATCCTCAATATGTCCACCATTATTCCTCAACGATAGCTGTAGTCGAGGAATAATGCTGTGAACAGCACTGTAAAGCATGTCCGTAGTTATGGTGAGGCATTGGCGTCAGATGTTGTCTTTCAGCATCCATAGAGATGTCGGTCGATCACGAAACACTTCTGACTTCAGGTAACCCCAAAGCCAATAATCGCACGGACTGAGGTCTGGGGACCTGGGAGGCGAAGCATGACGAAAGTGGCGGCTGAGCACACGATCATCACCAAACGACGGGCGCAAGAGATCTTTCACGCGTCTAGCAATATGGGGTGGTTCTAATAAAACCCCATGTCATTCCAAGCATGTGTGTCAATTTTTACCTCTCTATCTACATTATTCCGTGGTTTATTAAATTTTCAAATTTATACTGACTTCTTATCACCCGGTATATTAAGAACAATAAGAGACCCAAGAATGAACGCTGTTGGACACCAATCTTGATACCTCCCCAGAGGACTCTGCTGATTTTTTTTATTTCAGACTACGGGTGTTTACAATTTCAACTTTCTGCATTGTTCCAGTTAAATATGAATTAAACCATTTGTACACTGCCCCACTCATACCACAATATTTAATGTTATCTAGAAGAATTTCATGATTCACACAGTCAAAACTCGTTAATAAACAACGTGAACGACAGGAGTCCAAGCACCTTCCGTGGTGAGCGTGTCGATGACTACCGTGCGACATAGCTTGCTCTGTCCTGCCTACCTTGTAATCGTCAATCTAGCCGCAGATTTCTTTTGGTACGCAACATAACCGTACTGGGTACAGAGTGAAATGAGCGGTGAGGCGGGCGGGTGACTGATGGCGGTGGGTGGCTGTGGCTGCAGCTGCAGCTACCGGCGGCGTGAGCCCGCGCTGTGCAAGCAGCCGGCCGGCCAGCGAGGATAATAAAGACGCGACAGCACAAAAGACGTCCAGGGCAGGGCTGGGGCGGACCGAGGCGGTGGCGGTGTGTTTTTAGCCGCCTAGCCGCCCCCGGCTGAAAGCCGCTTTCCGGCCGCCTCCGCCTCCTTTTTCCAGCCTTATCTGGCCGCCGCTCTGTTTTAAAAAAACTCACCGCCTCACGGCACGGGGCGGCTGTCCAGTCTTCTGTGTAGGATGCAGGCACAAGAGTTTCTCGCGTTTCGGCGTTCAAAATCTCAGGTGCTCTTCACTGAATACATCGCAACGAATGAAAATTCCTTCCTACCTCGTGTTGTCAGCTTAACCATTATGTTATCTGAACACACTCCCAACCGTGGCTCCAGCTTTTACTGTCACTGATGATTCCCGGAACAGGACCGGCAGTGGCGGCTCGTCCAAAATTTTACCAGTATGCTACAGATATGTGACTTACAAGGGTAGTAATCGTAACTGAATTGAATATATTAATTTGTATCGCTTAACGTATTTCCATTTATGACGACCTTTAGGGTACTGCGACCATCTGCTAAAAACTTAGAACTGGCAAAACACAGTTCAGTGTCAGTTCGTAATATCCACACCTATATTTTATTCAGAATAATGTTCACGACAGCATTGTATGTGGAATGTGACTGAACTTCGATCCTATTCTCGAAATACTAATAAGAAGCACTTCATCGTTAATAAACTAATAAATAATTGTTGTCAACGACGTGATTCAGTATTTTGTAAAAAATTCTCTCCCAGACAATACCCACGTAAAAAGATGATGAAAACCGTAATCTTTTGTTACCTATGATTCTGTAGAAAAATCCTTCTGTTTTACTCACTGGATGTGATTGATGTCTCGTAACACAGAAGTCTGTGAAAAAATCTGTATTATGTTGCTAACCGATATTTTAAAATAGAATTTGTGTTATTGAAATGGATCATCTGTGTTTGGAGTTTCATTTCATTGTAATTCTCGTACTATATAAATGTTAAGTTTTCTGCCGACGTACCAAAGAGCGCAGCCATTAGCGCTATTAATCTACAGTGCAGTTTATTGGTAAATAGCGAACATTAATGTATCTTGTAACATGGAGAAATATTTTCAAATGTTAATGCATATAGTGAAAGTGAGAAAAGATTTAATAGATTTTATTTATTACGAGTAAAACACAACCTAAAGCAGAATGGATAAATGGTTGTCTTATGGTAGCCGCCATCTTAGTGAAATATTGCAGAGCCAGTTTTAAATTAAATTTGTATACAGACTTAAATGTTGGTTATAATTGCAATAATAATTGTGTGCTAGTGGCCGATCACCCACTCTGAGGTAATAAATTACAGTTAGGTCGTGAATACATCGAACTTCTATTAATACAAACAGCATCTTACGTGATATAAATTCTTATCTGATGATGTATGAAGCCCGGTAATTTCGTAACAACTTTTATGAAATATTTTGACAGAAAAATACGTTAGTGTTGTGTACGTATGGTATTGTTACAAAACTGTTCACGTTGCATAAAGAAAAGTGTTGCCACCTCGAGATAACAGTAGCCCTAATTTCGATATACGATCTGCAACCAGCAGAGTGTCTTTTAAACAACAGCACTGAAATTACTAAAAACGATTAATCTTGTTTAGTTCAGATGACTTACCACACATTTGGCTTGTTTATTGGTTGTAAATGATTACTTTTGTGAATTAACTTAGTGACATTTACACTGCTGGACAGACAACATTGCTGCACGTTCCCAGATGGACATTTCCTTAACAAAATAACGTTCATTACCCGGCAAAAGCAGTGATTAAGTAAAACCTCATGTTACATTAATAATAACTAATTTTATTGTAATCTTGCTGAACTTGTAGAACACACGCACAATTGCACCACACGTTACAAGTTTCAATAAAATCTATACCAAATTCGGCTGACAAAACTCCCCAGTGTGTCTCAGAAGCTACACTGACGGTCCGCGAAATTCTTGAGACATGGCCAGACACTCTACGGCATAGATCACATTTCCACGAGTCAGTCGTCACCACGGATACCGGCTGTCGCTTGTTTCGCCCCAGGGAGATCTGCACCCAGCTGCATGCTTTCAGCATAAAACTCCAATCTTGCCTCTTGTACTGCTGGTCTATGTCTTATCACCTGTTTTTGCGGAACCCTCTCCTGGTATGGGGTGTGGTGGTGGAGCAGGATGGAAGAGGGCAAGTGGGAGGGGAGGGAACGAGGACGGACGGCGTGTTTCTTCCGCCTCACTTTTTGTCCCTGGAATACCTATAGCAGGGCTGTCGTGTAAACAGGGCCTGTGAAATTTCTGCACAGAAACAGTAGAGGAAGGCTTCATTAATTACTTGTCGCTACTACGCAGCGGGGTCTTAAGTGATGTACTGATGAAGATGACTGGACATAATCGATCGAGAAGTGCAATATCAAAATTTTTGCTATGGGAAGTGCTCCTAATTTATTTTTTATCGAACGCATTAATGAAATATTTACTTATGGCCAGATCTTCAGAAACGATAATTGAATAACATTTTCGGAAGGTAACTATCAATAGCCCTCAGGTAATGTATAACATACATGTGTGACCATGCATTATTAAAGTAATGATAGATGTAATGTGGTGGCTTAAACCATTTTAACCCTTATCCGTGAAGATGGTCCATGACTGAGACCGGTCGATATTTGAGTTTAAAATAAAACCAGCTGATGGCCAAACATGCATTTTATACATATAATTAAGATATTAAGTCAAATTACAAACAGGCAGTTTTAACTTGTTTCTGGTCTACTTGCGGAAGCATACTTTCAAAGGACATACACTCCTGGAAATGGAAAAAAGAACACATTGACACCGGTGTGTCAGACCCACCATACTTGCTCCGGACACTGCGAGAGGGCTGTACAAGCAATGATCACACGCATGGCACAGCGGACACACCAGGAACCGCGGTGTTGGCCGTCGAATGGCGCTAGCTGCGCAGCATTTGTGCACCGTCGCCGTCAGTGTCAGCCAGTTTGCCGTGGCATACGGAGCTCCATCGCAGTCTTTAACACTGGTAGCATGCCGCGACAGCGTGGACGTGAACCGTATGTGCAGTTGACGGACTTTGAGCGAGGGCGTATAGTGGGCATGCGGGAGGCCGGGTGGACGTACCGCCGAATTGCTCAACACGTGGGGCGTGAGGTCTCCACAGTACATCGATGTTGTCGCCAGTGGTCGGCGGAAGGTGCACGTGCCCGTCGACCTGGGACCGGACCGCAGCGACGCACGGATGCACGCCAAGACCGTAGGATGCTACACAGTGCCGTAGGGGACCGCACCGCCACTTCCCAGCAAATTAGGGACACTGTTGCTCCTGGGGTATCGGCGAGGACCATTCGCAACCGTCTCCATGAAGCTGGGCTACGGTCCCGCACATCGTTAGGCCGTCTTCCGCTCACGCCCCAACATCGCGCAGCCCGCCTCCAGTGGTGTCGCGACAGGCGTGAATGGAGGGACGAATGGAGACGTGTCGTCTTCAGCGATGAGAGTCGCTTCTGCCTTGGTGCCAATGATGGTCGTATGCGTGTTTGGCGCCGTGCAGGTGAGCGCCACAATCAGGACTGCATACGACCGAGGCACACAGGGCCAACACCCGGCATCATGGTGTGGGGAGCGATCTCCTACACTGGCCGTACACCACTGGTGATCGTCGAGGGGACACTGAATAGTGCACGGTACATCCAAACCGTCATCGAACCCATCGTTCTACCATTCCTAGACCGGCAAGGGAACTTGCTGTTCCAACAGGACAATGCACGTCCGCATGTATCCCGTACCACCCAACGTGCTCTAGAAGGTGTAAGTCAACTACCCTGGCCAGCAAGATCTCCGGATCTGTCCCCCATTGAGCATGTTTGGGACTGGATGAAGCGTCGTCTCACGCGGTCTGCACGTCCAGCACGAACGCTGGTCCAACTGAGGCGCCAGGTGGAAATGGCATGGCAAGCCGTTCCACAGGACTACATCCAGCATCTCTACGATCGTTTCCATGGGAGAATAGCAGCCTGCATTGCTGCGAAAGGTGGATATACACTGTACTAGTGCCGACATTGTGCATGCTCTGTTGCCTGTCTCTATGTGCCTGTGGTTCTGTCAGTGTGATCATGTGATGTATCTGACCCCAGGAATGTGTCAATAAAGTTTCCCCTTCCTGGGACAATGAATTCACGGTGTTCTTATTTGAATTTCCAGGAGTGTATAAAATAAAATGTGGTGCATACCCATGGATCACAATATAGTACATGTCATGTACGTAAGGTGCTTTGTCTTATTAAATAAAATCACAGTGTTGTACAATTACATCGCTGGCATAAGGAGTACATAGCTTCTGCCCCCAGTTCTGGTGCTACATGGGCGCGTCCTCGGTATGTGACCTTAAAACAGAGAAACAGTTTTCTTTGTAATTCCGTGTACTGTCGATGTTGGCGGGTCGAACGTACATGAGCATTACAAAATGGTATATTCTTAAAAAGAACGGAATAGGCATCATAAAATTACTCATTAGGGTATTTCACAGTGAAAGAACGAAAAGCAGTACTTAAACGCTAAAACACCTGGAACCTGTGGAATGTTCATAAATAAGAGGACGTTCCGTAGATCGATATATCGACCATTGGTAGTGCTCTCCTTGATGTTTTCGCTGCTATCCATTTGCTTTCCGGTGGACGAGGACCCCCGGGAACTTTGTGAACGGGTGCTTTCCAGGAATACTGGGTGCAGGTCAGACAGACTCCCGTTTGGCAGCAAATATCACTGGCTTCTGCTGTGCCTATACCTGTGTGTGTACTTCGCATCCGCTTTTACCGGAATTCCCGGTGCGCCGTTCTCCATAATTCACTTCTGATAGCAGCGTCACGGCCCTCGGCCCTACCTACTGTGTATTATCCGCAGATTTGTGCTATTGGCTGGCTGCTTGACGTTGAAGTGAAATGCAATGAAGTCTTTGTGTGGGATATTTTGGCCGGGAGGCTCCTTTCTGGGAACTGGGCAAAGTCTCTTTTCTTTGACGCTTCCTGCTTGTAATGGTTGTGTGTTAAGTGCCTTACAAACACCACTTGTTATTATTGTCATCATTTTTCCGCCAATGAGTCATTTCCAGTTTCGTCTTTTCTTTTTTTAATTCTTTACCTGTATTATACGCCTAGTATGCTGGCCATTAAAATTGCTACACCAAGAAGAAATGCAGATGATAAACGGTTTTCATTGGACAATTATATTATACTAGAACTGACATGTGATTACATTTTCACGCAATTTAGGTGCATAGATCCTGAGAAATCAGTACCCAGAACAACCACCTCTGGCCGTATTAACGGCCTTGATACGCCTGGGCATTGAGTCAAACACGGCTTGGATGGCGTGTACAGGTACAGTTACCAATGCAGCTTCAACACCATACCACAGTTCATCAAGAGTAGTGACGGGCGTATTGTGACGAGCCAGTTGCTCGGCCACCATTGACCAGACATTTTCAGTTGGTGAGAGATCTGGAGAATGTGCTGGCCAGGGCAGCAGTCGAACATTCTCTGTATCCAGAAAGGCCCGTACATGACTTGCAACATGTGGTCGTGCATTATCCTGCTGAAATGCAGGGTTTCGCAGCGATCGAATGAAGGGTAGAGCCACGGGTCGTAACACATCTGAAATGTAGCGTCCGCTGTTCATAGTGCCGTCAATGCGAACAAGAGGTGACCGAGACGTGTAACCATTGGCACCCCGTTCCATCACGTCGGGTGATATGCCAGTATGGCGATGACGAATACACGCTTCCAATGTGCGTTGACCGCGATGTCGCCAAACACGGATGCGACCATCATGATGCTGTAAACAGAACCTGGATTCATCCGAAAAGAATGACGTTTTGCCATTCGTCATGGTTACCGAGCCGATAGTCCATGCTGCGGCAAACGTCGTCGAACTGTTGGTGCAGATGATTGTTGTCTTGCAAACGTCCCCATCTGTTGACTCGGGGATCGAAACGTGGCTGCACGATCCGTTACGGTCATGTGGATAAGATGCCTGTCATCTCGACTGCTAGTGATACGAGGCCGTTGGGATCCAGCATCGCGTTCCGTATTATCCTCCTGAACTCACCGATTCCATATTCTGCTAACAGTCATTGGATCTCGGCCAACGCGAGCAGCAATGTCGAGATACGATAAACCACAATGGCGATAGGCTACAATCCGACCCTACACGAGGCATCACAACAACGTTTCACCAGGCAACGCCGGTCAACTGCTGTTTGTGTATGAGAAATCGGCTGGAACCTTTGCTAGTGTCAGCACCTTGTAGGTGTCGCCACCGGCGCCAACCTTGTGTGAATGCTCTGAATAGCTGATCATTTGCATACCACAGCATCTTCTTCTTGTCGGTCAAATTTCGCGTCTCTAGCACGTCATCTTCGTGGTGTAGCTATTTTAATGGCCAGTAGTGTACATTCTACTCCGCAAGCCACCTAATCGTGTGTGGCGGAGGGTACATTTTCTAACACTAACCGATCTAAAAAATGGTTCAAATGCCTCTGAGCACTATGGGACTCAACTGCTGAGGTCATTGGTCCCCTAGAACTTAGAACTAGTTAAACCTAACTAACCTAAGGACATCACAAACATCCATGCCCGAGGCAGGATTCGAACCTGCGACCGTAGCGGTCTTGCGGTTCCAGACTGCAGCGCCTTTAACCGCACGGCCACTTCGGCCGGCACTAACCGATCTCCCCTACGCTGTTCCACTCGCAAATAGCGTGTGGGAAGAATGATTGTCGACAAGCCTGTGTACTGGCTGGAATTTCTCGAATTTTCTCCTCATGGGCAATGCGAGACGTCTGTAGGTGGAAGTAATATGTTGCTCAACTCTTCCCGGAAAGTGCTCTCCCGAAATTTAGACAGTAAATCTCTCAGTGATGCATAACGCCTCTCTTGTAACGTCTGCCAGTGGAGTTCGTAGAGCATCCCCGTAACGCTCTCGTGCCGACCAAACGATCCAGTGACGAAACGCGCCTCTCCCCGTTGGATCTTCTCTCTCTCTCTTCTATGCGTCCTATCTGGTAGGGATTCCAGATAGATGGACAGTGCTCAAGAATGGGTCGAACAAACGCATTGTAAGCTGCTTCCTTCTTGGATGACTTACACTTCCTTAAGATTCTTCCTATACAGGGTGTTACAAAAAGGTACGGCCAAACTTTCAGGAAACATTCCTCACACACAAAGAAAGAAAATATATTATGTCGACATGTGCCCGGAAACGCTTACTTTCCATGTTAGAGCTCATTTTATTACTTCTCTTCAAATCACATTAATCATGGAATGGAAACACACAGCAACAAAACGTACCAACGTGACTTCAAACACTTTGTTACAGGAAATGTTCAAAATGTCCTCCGTTAGCGAGGATACATGCATCCACCCTCCGTCGCATGGAATCCCTGATGCGCCGATGCTGCCCTGGAGAATAGCGTATTGTATCACAGCCGTCCACAATACAAGCACGAAGAGTCTCTACATTTGGTACCGGGGTTGCGTAGACAAGAGCTTTCAAATGCCCCCATAAATGAAAGTCAAGAGGGTTGAGGCCAGGAGAGCGTGGAGGCCATGGAATTGGTCCGCCTCTACCAATCCATCGGTCACCGAATCTGTTGCTGAAAAGCGTACGAACACTTCGACTGAAATGTGCAGGAGCTCTATCGTGCATGAACCACATGTTGTGTCGTACTTGTAAAGGCACATGTTCTAGCAGCATAGGTAGAGAGAGTATCCCGTATGAAATCATGGCGGTGAATCGAGGAAGTACTGTACATACTGACGAAACTAAAATGAGCTCTAACATGGAAATTAAGCGTTTCCGGACACATGTCCACATAACATCTAAAAAAAATATGACGTTTCAGTCTTCGATCGCTATACTTTATTTTCAATTATCGGTTTCGGGCTAGCTGCCCATCTTCAGATCTGTTAGACAAAGTTAAAAATGTAATTAATAATTGGGCGCGGCGGAAGAGGACTCGGCGTGGCGTTGTATACGTTCTGACGTAGGGAAATCCACTCCACCACCAATCAAAACAAAGAAGAGGAAACGCAAATTTTCGAAACAATATCTACATTTTAATTATATTTTATGTTTTCTTTATAAAGAAATTTTAAATTAGTTTAAATTTTTCGTTTCATGGTCCACTCAAAAAAGATTATTCATATGTTATTGCCTTAAAAAAAATGTTTTATTAAAAAGAATATTCGCCATTAATATATACGGTGAAATAATAACAGATGCACAGTTGTTATAGGTAGAGGGAACTTTTTACTGTTACCAATCAGGTTAGTCTTAAAAACTGCGATATAAGGTTTTAACAGATTGAAATTTACTTTACTTATGACAGCGAACCGAGTGTTCTGTACGGACAAGTTACTCTGTAACTACAATATATGGTATGTTGGCATTTAATACGTTCCAAAATTTCTTTTTGTAAACTAATATGTTTCTATCACTAACTGTATCTCTTTTATTAATTACATTTTTAACTTTGTCTAACAGATCTGAAGATGGGCAGCTAGCCCGAAACCGGTAATTGAAAATAAAGTATAGCGATCGAAGATTGAAACGTCATATTTTATTAATGAACGATCGCGGAATTCCCATTCAGACAATTATGTCTAGTTTTGATACACATAACATCTTTTCTTTATTTGTGTGTGAGGAATATTTCCTGAAAGTTTGGCCGTACCTTTTGTAACACCCTGTAAATCTAATCTGGCATCTGCTTTTCCCACTGCTTTTCCTTTTCGTATGATCATTCGACTCTAGGTCGCTCCGGACAAAAGCTTGAAACTGCTTTGACTCAAACATTTCAATAAACTTCCAGTGGCTATCCTTTACGGATGTTTTTGTGTAGTTTTCCCGTCTTCTTTTCCGTGAAGTATCACAAAATAAAGTATAGCGATCGAAGACTGAGACGTCATATTTTATTAATGAACGATCGCGGAATTCCCATTCCGACAATTATGTCTAGTTTTGATACACATAACATCTTTTCTTTATTTCTGTGTGAGGAATGTTTCCTGAAAGTTTGGCCGTACCTTTTGTAACACCCTGTAAATCTAATCTGGCATCTGCTTTTCCCACTGCTTTTGCATCATATCTGTCTCAAATCACTGTATCTTTTAGTCCACAGCTTTTCTTTCAAGTGTTCCAGTTTTTTCCCTGCAAAATTTATAATATAAGAATTTTGACTGCTCAGTATTAAATGTAAGGTCTGTAAGTGAAAACACTTTCTCGAACAGAGGCAAAAAGAAGTTAAATTGAAAATCTCGTAACAGCTTGACAAATCCACGTGTTTCATTAATAGCAGTTGTTCTCAACATTGTGGGTTTTCCTAAATGTACTCGTACGAATCTTAAAGTTCGACCCTATGATCTGCCACACTTTGTACGAAGCGACTTGAATAACTCCATGTTGTTGGTGCAAATTTTGGAAAACACTTCTTTATTATTGCATCTAGTAAGCTTGTTCTCATCGAGGAGTTGACAGAACCACTAAGATTAGCAAAATGACTGTACAGGCACTCACCTGCGATGGGGTTAAACCAAATTCACTCTGTGGCCGTAGCAGTGCACAAAAACGTCATGTGGAGTTGCTTCTCTGACTCTTTTGTTTCTCCACATCACACGTCTGCGCGACCAACTTACTTTTGCATTCAAATTCTTCAAGACGGTCTATTGCCACCTTTGCTATAACTTCTGGCGGTCTACCACTGCTAACTTCACTAAACTGTACAAAACCTTCATAAATCTCTGCGTCGTACGTACGCACGCATATCTGTATATGATTCGTAATTGCGAAAGAATAGCACAAATGTCACTTCTTTCAGTGAGTTTTTATTTAGGAGAGCATAACAGCATGTACGCTTTCAGTTAAATCATTTTGTATGAGAAGAGATAATCCAGTGAACACAGAGAGTGCAGATAAGTGGGTTCTCGCTTTGCCGTCAAACTCAGTCAACAAATGAGTTCACAAAATTACTCGACTGATGGAATTGCAACTTTCCCCGTACCATCAAAATAATTCTTTTATTGTCAAAAATAGGTCAGTATTTACCGCTTCTGTTTCACTGCCTCTTTCTGATTTAAAATGCTTGCGCGTATCTGTTCAGCTAATTGTAAACCAATCCCACTTTAACTGGATTTGCTCACGGCTTTCCAAACACGGAGATGAGATTCTGATTTTCCGTGCCTTGAAATTTCAGTGCGCAGATTATTAAGGTCGGATTAACCACGATTTTTACTGTTCCAGGGAGATTAGTCGTTCATGAGCAACAAACGTAACCAGCAAAGAGTTGACACAATGTCCCACTGCCGCATAACCAATTTTTTGTCGTAAATATTAAGTTTAAATGTTCAAATTAAATTTCTGGACTTGTTCTCTCCCTTTAAATTGCTGAGACAGGGAGTAGGTGACCAGTCTCTACAAGTTCTTTCACTGAATGGCAGTGGGGGGGGGGGGGGGGGGGGGGAATTTATCGAAAACAATATAACACCACTATTACAGTCAGTCTCTTTGCGAAACCACTGGTTAAAATATTATGCAGACACACTGAACACTATGCATTCATCCGTCACGAAACTCAGCACGCTGAATTCAGGGTAGCAGAAGAAAAAACGTGCTGAATGCAGTCTTCCTATCCCATGCATCTGCCCATTTTTCACACGAGCTTGGTGTGACTTCACAAATGGCTAAATAGAAGTCGAGACGAAGGTATACAGACTGCCACAGCACCTCGCTTATAGTTTCATGAACTAGTTCAAGGAAGCGCCCTCGAAGGCACACCAGCTGTGGTGCAGCACGGCAATTAGCTGTCCGTTCAAGGGAAAAAATTACGGACTGTAAAATAGATTTCATAAAATGGAAAAAAAAGGAAATGTGTGACTAGGGCCTCCCGTTGGGTAGACGGTTCGCCGGGTGCAAGTCTTTAGATTTGACGCCACTTTGGCGACTTGCGTGTCGATGGGGATGAAATAATGATGACTAGGACAACACAACACCCAGTCCCTGAGCGGAGAAAGTCTCCGACCCAGCCGGGAATCACACCCGGGCCCTTAGGATTGTCAGTCTGTCGCGCTACCACTTTTTTTCTTTTTTTATCTATTTTTGTTCTAGATTGTTTGTTGAATTTGTTCATGGCGGACGTCCTATGACATCCGTTCAGGTCGATCGTTGATCCGGTCACTCAGGTGTTTTTTATTACAGAGGGGAGCTACCCGTCTGACCGAACACGCTGAGTTACCGTGCCGGCACCCTCAGCTACCAGGGGCTGACATAAGATGATTTAGTTATTACGAATGACTTGTGGCGAATATTTGAGACTTAACCACTCGTATGTAGTAGAGCGTCTAATCCATGCGTGGAGAAAATGCCCTTGACAACGAGTAAGGAGTAGGACTGTTGATATTTTTAAAAATAGTGCGAATTTGATATATCGAAATTAAAAAAAAAATCATTATCGGCTTCCAATATATTGGAAAAAGTATTGATATATCTACGGAAAAATATCAACTTACCGGCCTATAAAAATAATGGCTGCAAATTTTAAATATACCACCTGTTTTAGAGTTAATATACTATTTATTTATTTTTAGATGTTCTGTACATCAAGAAGCTGACAGCGTGTTTATCCCCCTTAGAGCAAGAACTAAAATGAAAAAATGCATAGTCACACTTGGCGATAACCACCTTGCTAACCGCCCCCCTCCCACCGGAGGTTAGAGTTCTCCCTCGGGCATGGGTATGTGTGTTGTTCTTAGCGTAAGTTAGTTTAAGTAGTGTGTAAGTCTAGGGGTTGATGACGTCAGCAGTCTGGTCCCTTAGGAATTCACACACATTTGAACACCTTGCTAACAATGCTACTTGCATGTAAGTGGCACAATAAAAGGTATCCGATGGGTCCGTTATTCGGTTTCGTCACATATCGGATTTGTCTGGAACACTTCATGTCGACTTTCCTGTTTTCGCTTTTCTGCAGACGCCAGCGATCTAGCAGTTGTAGTGTCAAAATTGCGTCTTGAAGTTAAACTTTGCAGTTTCTGTTGGTAGCACTGAGCGCCGATTGCGTGAGCATTTCCCTTTCACACGTCTCCGCCCATCTTATCATTTAGACTTTCTTGTTGATCACTTTCAGCAACTGCTTTTGAACGATGCCGACTTGAAGAAATAGCACGCTAGTTGCGTTAAAAGCAACTGGTGTGCTATTTCTTCACTTTTGAAATCTTGCAATCGGACTTCTTTTGTGCGATCTACACTTGCATCATACAAAGAGGGAGACTGAACGTGATGAAAGCTCAAAAAGTAGTAAGATTGAAACTTCCTGGCAGATTAAAACTGTGTGCCCGACCGAGACTCGAACTCGGGACCTTTGCCTTCGCAGGAGAGCTTCTGTAAAGTTTGGAAGGTAGGAGACGAGATACTGGCAGAAGTAAAGCTGTGAGGACCGGCCGTGAGTCGTGCTTCGGTAGCTCAGATGGTAGAGCACTTGCCCGCGAAAGGCAAAGGTCCCGAGTTCGAATCTCGGTCGGGCACAGTTTTAATCTGCCAGGAAGTTTCGTATCAGCGCACACTCCGCTGCAGAGTGAAAATCTCATTCTGGAAGTAGTAAGATTCTATCACGTTGTGAAAGTGAAATTATGTTCTACTACAATGTGTATCGAAAATTGTTTAAAAATATTATATAAAATAAAAATGTCGGCACCCGATATTGCCATTCGATGTCGATATATCAGTGACATAATTCGGCAATATATATCGATTTGTTTTGGAAGAAGTATCGGTATATCGAAATTTATCGATAGCCCTAACCGAAAGGACTACCTCGCCTCCGAACTTCGGCATTGGTGTCTGTTGACCTTGCACCGGATTTTATGTTGAGAAACTTTGAGCTGCTGGATTGGTTCTCCGAGGCACGGAGACGTGTTTCCCTCTAGTAGTTCCAGGCGTGAGTACCGCTAGTCGGCTTTCTGCGTGCGGGCCGTGACGGCTCGCAGTTACGCGGTCTCTGCCGTGCTGTGCCCTGCCAGCTGCCGGAAGTGGCTGCAACACTCCGCTTGGCGCTCTCCTAGTTCGCGGGTTCCTCCGTTACCGCCGCCACCACGCAACGTGCTGCTGGAGACTGACATTCCGACGTCAAAACTTGTCTGCGTACCGCACCGGAAGTTTCACTGACGGAGGTGACGTCGTTGTGCAGCTTCGCGTTTCATTTATGTCCGTAAATGGAGCGTTACATTGCGAGGATTCTGTCCTTTCACGGTCACCACTTACATAGTAATTTTGTTGGAATTACTTTCTCTGCCTTTCCTTCTAAAGACTGTTTTTTCGATAAGCAGACAAAAAAAATGGTTCAAGTGGCTCTGACCACTATCGGACTCAACTGCTGTGGTCATAAGTCCCCTAGAACTTAGAACTACTTAAACGTAACTAACCTAAGGACAGCACACAACACCTAGCCATCACGAGGTAGAGAAAATCCCTGACCCCGCCGGGAATCGAACCCGGGAACCCGGGCGTGGGAAGCGAGAACGCTACCGTACGACCACGAGATGCGGGCGATAAGCAGACAGATTAAATGTCTGTCAGTGCAACGCCAATCTATGTTTAGTAAATCATAGAGCACTTGCCCGTAGACGAGTCGGAAAAGATTTTGTTTATTTAGCTTTTCGTTTGCTTCGTCGCAGTTGGCTCATAAACACTACATATATTCTGAGAATAGTGTCGGACTTGATGGAAGCATTGGCACTAATCCAGTAGCTGAGATTATATATATATATATATATATATATATATATATATATATATATATATATATATATATATATATATATATATATATAAAATCGCGGAAATCTGGAAGTTACAAGACCCAGAACTCACCAAAGACATCCACAGGATCTTGGAAGACATCTGGAAGACCATGAAAATTCCTGACGACTGGAAAACTGCCCTGATACACCCACTACACAAAAAAGGGGACTAGACTGACCCGAACAACTACAGAGGAATATCCCTACTACCGGTCACATACAAGATCCTCTCTAAAGCTTTACTGAACAGACTAGAATGCTAGACCGACCACTTGATTGGGGAATACTAAGCAGGCTTCCGTAAAGGGCGGTCTTGTGCGGAACAAATTTAGAACCTGAAAATGATTTTACAACACAAACAGAACCTGATCATTACCTTTGTTGACTTCAAAAAGGCGTACGACTCTATCGACCGGAAAACTCTCTTCAAAATTCTAGCAGAATACAAAGTAGACAACAGAACACGGGCTATCATAGAGCAAACTTTAACCAACACGACCTCCAAAGTAAAGTTCTGTGGGGAACTATCAGAGCCCTTTGAAATTCGCACAGGTGTCCGACAAGGCGATGGCCTCTCACCTCTCCTTTTCAATCTGGTGTTAGATAAGGTCATAAAAGAATGGGAAACATCACAACAGGGGATAACCTTAGGAAACCTACAGATTAAATGCCTGGCTTTTGCAGACGATTTGGCGATTGTCACGAAAGGTATAAAGGAAACAAAAGACGCTATTGAGAAAATGCACGAAATCGCTTCCAAAACTGGACTACAGATCTCTTACGAAAAGACACAGTTTATGAGCACAAAGAAACTCTCATCTCTGAACACAAAGTACGGCACGATGTACAAAACGGCAAACTTCAAATACCTCGGTGAAACACTACAAATGAGTGGACATAACAGAGACTCAAACGAAGAAAGAAAGACTAAACTGGACAAGGCATACAAAGTAGTGTGGAATCATTACAACAAGAAGTCTATCTCACAAAAAGCCAAATTACGCCATTACGACACGGTGGTGCTCCCCGAGGCACTATATGCAGCAGAGACCACACTAATCCTAGGGCATTCACTTATCAGACAATTAGAAAAAGTAGAACGGAAAATACTTAGGAAAATATTTGGCGCCACTAACAACAATGGAATATGGATCAAGCAACCTACAGAGGAACTGTACGAACATACGGAGACAATCACAGAAAAGATTAGAAAACGCAGACTACAATTCTATGGACACCTATACAGAATGCCATCACACAGGCTGACCAAACAGATCTTTGACTGGGTAACCACTAGAAACAACAAATGGGTGGCAGAGGTAGAAAACGACCTGAACCAACTCAACATAACAGCAGACACAATAAACGACAGAATAAAATTCAGAAACATCATTAGGAAAAGTAAACTACATGAGATACAATGTGACTAACGAACAGGCATAAAATGGACCGAAAAACGCAAGCAAGATCACAGCCAGAAGATGAAAGAAATATGGGCAACCAAAAAGGCAATCAAGATGAAGCCGAAGACACAAAGCCGACAAAAAGAATGGACAGAGGACCGGAAACAGGAACACAGCGAGCGAATGAGGGAAGTTTGGGCAGCAAGGAAGGCAGCAAAAGGAACTGGCCATGTACACTCCTGAAAATGGAAAAAAGAACACATTGACACCGGTGTGTCAGACCCACCATACTTGCTCCGGACACTGCGAGAGAGCTGTACAAGCAATGATCACACGCACGGCACAGCGGACACACCAGGACCCGCGGTGTTGGCCGTCGAATGGCGCTAGCTGCGCAGCATTTGTGCACCGCCGCCGTCAGTGTCAGCCAGTTTGCCGTGGCATACGGAGCTCCATCGCAGTCTTTAATACTGGTAGCATGCCGCGACAGCGTGGACGTGAACCGTATGTGCAGTTGACGGACTTTGAGCGAGGGCGTATAGCGGGCATGCGGGAGGCCGGGTGGACGTACCGCCGAATTGCTCAACACGTGGGGCGTGAGGTCTCCACAGTACATCGATGTTGTCGCCAGTGGTCGGCGGAAGGTGCACGTGCCCGTCGACCTGGGACCGGACCGCAGCGACGCACGGATGCACGCCAAGACCGTAGGATCCTACGCAGTGCCGTAGGGGACCGCACCGCCACTTCCCAGCAAATTAGGGACACTGTTGCTCCTGGGGTATCGGCGAGGACCATTCGCAACCGTCTCCATGAAGCTGGGCTACGGTCCCGCACACCGTTAGGCCGTCTTCCGCTCACGCCCCAACATCGTGCAGCCCGCCTCCAGTGGTGTCGCGACAGGCGTGAATGGAGGGACGAATGGAGACGTGTCGTCTTCAGCGATGAGAGTCGCTTCTGCCTTGGTGCCAATGATGGTCGTATGCGTGTTTGGCGCCGTGCAGGTGAGCGCCACAATCAGGACTGCACACAGGGCCAACACCCGGCATCATGGTGTGGGGAGCGATCTCCTACACTGGCCGTACACCACTGGTGATCGTCGAGGGGACACTGAATAGTGCACGGTACATCCATACCGTCATCTTTCGTTTATAAATGAAACTGAGGCAGCAAGAGCCGGCCGGTGTGGCCAAGCGGTTCTAGGCGCTTCAGTCCGGAACCGCGCGACTGCTACGGTCGCTGGTTCGAATCCTGCTTCGGGCATGGATGTGTGTGATGTCCTTAGGTTAGTTAGGTTTAAGTAGGTCTGAGTTCTAGGGGACTGATGACCGCAGATGTTAAGTCCCATAGTGCTTAGAGCCATTTGAACCATTTTTGTAATGTGACATAGGTTAAGAAATTAGCGAATCATCCCCATGCAAAAATTGCAGGGGAATATGTAGACTGTGTATATTGGATTTCCCGCACTCGGACGCGACAGCGCGCTTAGTTACATGCCAACAGTAGACAAATGTTTGTATCAAAATTTCGTCCAGTGTGCATTTTCGGACGTCAGAGAAAAGCAGTATGACAAAACTGTAATCGTTCAGTACTCTGCAGTTGTGCTGCTCACTGACTGCAGTGGGCAGAGTTTTCCGTAAAGTACTGGAGTTACAGAGTTCTGTTCCAGGTCTAGATTTAATGAGAGAAAAATAATCTTTTTGTTATTACACTTTCGAAGACCTATTTTCCTTTGAACTTTTACTGTATTGTCTTCCACGCGCTGCATCCCTCCGTGTTTTCCTGTCCATTTTCGCCGTTGCTTTCCTCTCTCTCTCTCTCTCTCTTCCAACCCCCGAAGTTGAAAAAAAGGAAGAAGAAGCATCAGCTGAGTCTACCTCTCTTTTTCTTGGTTTATGTCTGTTTCTTTAATGCAAGTAGTTCCCCTGCAACCATGCAAATAACACCGTGTAACGTTGTTTGTTGTATCATTTTATTTCATTACCTACATTTGCACCCAGTTTCTCCTACCCATCCCTTCCATTTGCTAAGCCGATTAGTTCCGAGTATCGTGCTTACTACTATCAAGTCCATCGCATTTTTCATCACGTTGAGCACCACAGCTGGCACTAATTTTAAATGATTAATGAAAACAACCTCAGCTGTATCATTGACATTTTCCTCGTAGTTCCGGTTTCTAATAACGTTGCGCCTCTTATCCACACTCGTCTCATGCTACAGCTTTTGTCAAAAAGAATCATCCGATTTTTAAAAAATTATAACTATTAATGTTACTCGAGATATGTGCGCGAAAAACGTACTTTTGAGCAAACTCCCGAGTCTTACGTGGTTCCCGCTAGTTACAGTTCCCGCTAAGTGCGGGAATTACTAAATCAAAGCTTTGCTGAATGATGGATCGGTAACACTGGACCAAATATTTAGCCTTACATTACTGGCCTCCAATGTCACCCGACCCGACTGTATGTGATTTTTTTCTTGTGAGGGTTTATAAGAGACTGTTTATGTGCCTCCGTTACCGGTAACTATGAATGAACGAGACATCGGGTAACAGCAGCTGTGGATGCTGTAACTCGAGACGTGCTCGATGCAGTGTGGGAACAATTTGAATACCGGTTTGATATATGCCGTGCATCTGAAGGGGGCGCATATTGAACACCTATGAAAAGGTATGAGCAAAAAACGTTGTGAGGTTACCATTAATTAAAAAAATTCATTGTAAATGTTTATTAGTTCAAAAATACAGACGTGCCAAATAGGATGATTCTTTTTGATACACCCTGTATTTTATTACGCGAGCTGAAGACCGTGCTCTCGTGCGTCCATACCAACCCCATCATCATCATCATATTATCATCATCATTATGTCTTCCAGCTTTCAGTCAAATGGCTACCCTTTTAAAGTCTCCATAATTGTAGCTTTTTTGTACATGCGTTGAAGAAAAAGTAGTGGACAGCACCGAAGAATGTGCGTCACATGGCATGCTAGCTGTCTGTAGCTTGATAGCAGCAGGTGAGTTGAAGTAACGCAGTGAGCGCCGACGGCTGTTTCTACTGTCTGAAAGAGCAGAAAGTCAGTTCTAGCTCCAAGACAGTATGTTTAAGAAACATTAGCAACGTGCGTCGATCAAGACTGGTGACACGGTGTCGAAGTGCACAAAAAATGCCTCCTCCTCGCACTGCATCCCATCATCCATGGCCCGCATCTCGTGGTCGTGCGGTAGCGTTCTCGCTTCCCACGCCCGGGTTCCCGGGTTCGATTCCCGGCGGGGTCAGGGATTTTCTCTGCCTCGTGATGGCTGGGTGTTGTGTGATGTCCTTAGGTTAGTTAGGTTTAAGTAGTTCTAAGTTCTAGGGGACTGATGACCATAGATGTTAAGTCCCATAGTGCTCAGAGCCATGCCATCATCCATGGTGACAGTGCCCGACGCCACACCGGGAACCCCGTGCAGGACCTCCTGCGTACGTGGGGGATGCTGCATGCTGGAACAACCACCGTATTCACCCTGTATGCGTCCGTGCGATTACGACCTGTTCGCCAAAAATAAAGGATCGTCTTCGTGGCATGCGCTTCAACACATGAGAAGACGTCATCGTGCCATAGGGCGGTCCTTCCGAGGCGTCAACAGACATCGATGTGCTGATGGTGTACGGCGCCTTCCGTCTCCCCAACATTTGAAGCTTTAATGAAACAAATTGATTACACATGTATCATTCAAAGTATTTTCCATCACTGGCCACTTTCTCCCATCTTTCGGGCAGTGTACCGATTCCGCGTCGAAAAAATTGTTCGTCTTTTGAAGCGATCGACGAATCGATCCAATTTGGGACTTATTCATAAGATCGGAAGTGTTGGTCATCCAGGCCATGCGCCATTGATCTAAACATGTGATAGCCAGAGGGAGCAATGTCTGGACAATACGGCGGGTGGGGTAGGACGTCCCATTTTAATGTTTCCAAGTACGTTTTGACCTTTTTTGCAATGTGGGGTCGAGCGTTGTCGTGCTTCAAAATCACTTTATCGTGCCTCTCGCTGTATTGCAGCCGTTTGCCTTTTTATGCTCTGCTCAAACGCATTAATTGCGTTCGATAACAAGCACCTGTGATTGTTTCACTTGGTTTTAACACCTCATAGTACACGAAACCGAGCTGGTCCCACCAAATGCAGAGCATGACCTTGGAGCCGTGAATATTCGGTTTGGCCGTCGACGTGGAAGCATGACCGGGATATTCCCTTGATCTTTTGCGTTTAGGGTTATCGTAATGAACCCATTTTTCGTCCCCAGTCACAATGCGATTCAGAAATCCCTTTCGTTTGTGCCTCTGAAGAAGCTGTTCACAAACATACAAACGCCGTTCAACGTCTCTTGGTTTCAGTTCACAATAGAACCAAGTTCCTTCTTTCTGAATCCTGCCCATAGTCTATGGACGTTTTGAAATGGCTTGCTGCGTCACCCCCACTAATCGTGCCAATTCTTCTTGAGGTTGACGCGAGTCTTCGCTCAGCAATGGCTCCAGTTCTGCATCTTCGAAAACATTCTCTCTTCCACTACTATACCGGTCTACGACATAAAAATCATCGTTCTTGAAGCGTTGAAACCACTCACGACACGCTCTTTCACTAATAGCGTCCTTACCATACGTACTTGAGAGCATTCGATTAGACTCAACCGCTGTTTTCCTTATATTGAAACAAAACAGTAACACCTTCCGGAAATGACAAGAATTAGGCTTTTAACTGACATTTTCAATCAGAAACACTTTGATGCAGACACAAATCGACTAATGTTTGAATGAGGTTATGTTGACCGAGGTCCATGGTAACTGCCTCTTTCTGTTTCTTTCGACCGCTACTTACCGTTGTCGCCACCTATCTGCAAACGGCGGAAGCAAAGTTGTACACCTTGTAGAAAAAAATAAAACTGAAAAACAGCTGTTGACTGCCCTTACTGGGCAGCATAGGTGCACAGCACTGTATATCAAATTCTCTCAGAACTCTGCCTACGTGGACATTGTTTTGAAGAAATCGTAGGTAATTATGAAGAATACTTCCAATTTCTTATACAAGATTTGGGGGAGAGGGGAGGATGCCGTACGATAATTAACAGGGATGAAAGCCAAACCATCGCAACTGGTCGTACACTTTGGTTGCCACAGAATCTCGGCCAGCCCGTTCTTTGTCACCATAGCCTCCATCTGCTGGTTATGAACACTGTCACCTTACACAGATCTGTCACGTAAAAGCTGCGCAGATCAAGGTTGAACGCAGTAGATTTCCCTTCCCTATTACACACCAACGCAAAAAAAACTTAACACTATCCTGCCCCCCCCTTTCTCTCTCTCTCTCTCTCTTTCTCTCTCTCTCTCTCTCTCTCTCTCTCTCTTTCTCTCTCTCTCTAGGCATTTTCGTCGTGATTCGTCCAGTCCCTGTGATCCACGGCTGTCACCTTCAGAACCAACCATCTACCGAAACACTGTCTACACAGTTACGCACCCCCTCCCACTCTACACAAAGGTCACAACATCAGTCTGAGGAAATCCACACGAGAGCGGCCCAACAGTCACCCGGTCAGTCGATTAGGATGCTTTGAGTGGATCTGTCACAATCAAGACACATTCCCATCGCGTCTGCACCCTTTCCACTAATTACAACCCTATGTACGGTGGCGTGTCTTGGGCACACCTTTACTACGGGCATTAACCATAGCAGAAAAGTTACACTAACCCTGCAGGGCTTAACAGTAACACGACAAAAATATTCAGAAAAAAATTCCACAATACTTCTTTTTAAATCACTACAGCGAACTTCCGCGTGATACGGTCTACTCGTACATTTCCATACGTACTCAGCAAGCCACTGTGCAGTAGACGACGGAGGGTAGTTTCTGTCACTGCTAAATATTCATTTCTTTTCCTGTTCCACACGCAAATGGAGCGAGTGGAAAATCATTGTCTATGTGGTCCTGTATGAGCCCGTTTTGTTTTTTTTAACCCTTTCAGACCTGGTGGTCACAATTGTGTGCATAAAGGTTGTTCACTAATATTTTGCTGACCAGAAATGTCGGGTACATCCAAAAATATACTCTCTGGTGTTGTCTCTCTGTGGGAAGCCATTACTCGTTGACTTTATTGCTATAATAGTCACATTGTGGGTTTTGTTTATGAATGTTTTGTGTGGTTTCCTTCTTTTGGAAACATTAGACATTCTTTCAGTGGAATTTTCAGCAATTTCATTAAGTTCATATTTGTGTTATGTATCAGGTAAGATTAATGTACACATTTGTGCACAACAGGTCCTTAATGGTGCAAAATAGGAAAAATAAACTAAAATGTGTCTCAACTATATTTGCGTGGCTGTGGTAGTTATGTGTGGTAATTTTTCCATTAATTTCAGTACTAGCAGCAAGGAGGAGAATAAGTGACATGTACATATGATTTTATTTTATATTGCTGGCTTTTGGCTTACAAATATGGATATGGAATGTCCTTCTGTGGAGAAATATTGGGACTTGATAATGGACATAATTGAAAATGGTGGCCTTTCTGACATTAGTTTGAGTGGAGATGAGGATGGCAGTGTACCACTTATTGAAAGGCAAGCTCCACAATTAGTAAAACATGTTGGAGCAAATAATGTGGGCGTGAATGATGTGTGTAGAGACACCATATCTGAAGAGGAAGATGATGGAGAGGTGGTGGATGCCGAAATGAACTTTTTATGCAATGAAAACAACCCAGAATTGAATAACCTGTGTGACAACATAATGGTGACACCTAAAGAATCCATAAATTGAAACAAAAGCCTCTAAGTACCATTGCAGAAACATGCAAAGCTCCAAATTTTGAAGAATCTTTCTTGTGTTCTCCAATGCAATACTTCAAAAGATATATACCAGATGATTTGTTCACTAGCATGACAGCACATTCTCATATTTATGCATTACAACGAGGCCAAATACTCGTTCAAGCAGACAACTCCTCAAGCACCAAAGATGCTATTTGGTTTGCATATATTGACTGGCAACTTGAAATTTCCCAGATTATGAATGTATTGGGATACAAGCCTGAAGGTAAATGTGTTTTGGGAAAACATGTCACGAGACAGATTTTTAGAATTATGAACAAATTTACACTTGGTGAACAATCTGGAAAAGCCACCTGAAAAGAAAGATAAATTTTACAAAGTCAGGTCAATTTAATCAGCCATTTGAAAACGCTACAGTGAACTTCCTATAGAAGAGAATGTTTGTGTCAGTGAAGGAATTATTCCTTTCACTGGGAAGTTTTCTGCAAAGCAGTATGTCAAGGGGAAACCACGTCCATGGGGAATCAAAGTCTTCATGTGAAAAGAGTGGAATAGTGCATGATTTCCTTTTGTATCAAGGTGCTACAGCTGAACTAAATACCGCATACAGTAAAAAATTTGGATTAGGTCCTGCTGTTGGTTTATAATTTTCTGTTCCACTCTCAAAAGGTAAAGGCCATAAATTATACTTTGACAACTTCTTTTCACCTTATCATCTGTTCTGAAATCACAAGGCATCAATGCAGCAGGTACTGTCCATCAAAACAGATTTGGAAAGAACTTGCCTTTTTCAGATGATAAAACAATAATGAAACAAACCAGAGGTTACTGTGAAGAAATCACTAGTGCTGATGACATTACCATGTGTAAGTGGTTAGACTATAGGCCAGTTGCATTGTGTTCAAACTTTGTTAGTAAAGGCTCAGTGGATGAAGTTGAGTGCCGGCCGAAGTGGCCGTGCGGTTAAAGGCGCTGCAGTCTGGAACCGCAAGACCGCTACGGTCGCAGGTTCGAATCCTGCCTCGGGCATGGATGTTTGTGATGTCCTTAGGTTAGTTAGGTTTAACTAGTTCTAAGTTCTAGGGGACTAATGACCTCAGCAGTTGAGTCCCATAGTGCTCAGAACCATTTGAACCATTTTGAAGTTGAGTGTTGGGACAAAAAACACCATAAATACGTGAAAGTAGAAAGACCTGAAATATTGAGAAGATATAATGATGCAATGGATGGTGTGGAACTATTTGATCAATTGATAAGCTACTACAGAATTTTCATCAGATCTCGAAAATGGCCTTTCCGTATGATTTTTCATTCTGTTTACTTTGCCATCGTGCAAAGTTGGTTGGCATACAGACGAGATGCAGACAACCTGTCTATCCCAACGAAGGAGCAAATGGACCTTCTTTCCTTTCGTATCAGGGTAGCAGATGGATTGATACTGTGCCAGAAGAAAGTGACTGATGAAGGACTGGCTTCAGACATGAGAGTCATACCAAGAAAAAGAGGAGAATTATGACCAGCTACAGAGATACAGTTTGATTTCATTGACCATTTGCCTTTGCCTGATGTAGGAGCTCCAAGTCGCTGCAAATTTCCAAAATGTATAGGGTGTTCTAGAATTCAAATGGTTCAAATGGCTCTGAGCACTATGGGACTCAACTGCTGTGGTCATAAGTCCCCTAGAACTTAGAACTACTTAAACCTAACTAACCTAAGGACATCACACACATCCATGCCCGAGGCAGGATTCGAACCTGCGACCGTAGCGGTCGTGCGGTTCCAGACTGTAGCGCCTTTAACTGCTCGGCCACTCCGGCCGGCGTTCTAGAATTCAGTGCAGAAAATGTAAAGTACATTAATGTCTCCAAAAGGACAGAAATTTCTTTTGCAGTTTCATACGAAACCTTAAAATCATTGTTTTGACCATTGTTGTTTAAATAGGAACAGTAATTTGGAATTATTTTTGTTTAAAGTGAAATAAAGAGTGGGATACTTGATCCATAGTGTTAACCTCCGTAATGTATGACATGAAGCTCCAGACCTGATGAACACAATTGTGTACATTAAATGTCTAGAAAACTATAGTTCATGTGAAATTGTTTCGTAGAAAAATGTTGTCAGGAGACTCACCTGAATGTAAAAATATCAGATATTTTTTTAATAAGTAAATAAAAAATCAGGTCTGAAAGGGTTGATATTATATTATCTTTACAAGAGATGAACGATGCACACAATAACGTGGTTCTGCAGTATGTCGCAATTGGTGCTTCTACAAATTTCCTCAATAGCGTTTCATCAAAAGAACGTCTTCTCACCCTCAAGGGCGCCCATTAAAGTTCACGGAGGATTATTGTAAAACTCTCGCGCCGATCTAACCGACCGGTAACAAATCTAGCAGCACGCCTCCTAGTTGTTTCCATGTCGTTCTCTAATTCAGACTGGCGGTAGAAACTACGCACTTCAGCAGTACTCACGGACGGGTCGTAGTGCCCTTCTGTAGACAGCCTCTTCTACAGCGGTGGGGGAGAGGGGGCCGGGCAAATAAGTGGTCGGGACGACTGGATACTATTGCCCGTGACTGTATACATTAACGGCGGGGGAAAAGACCTACAGTTACTTCTAGCAACTGCCCATACAGCCGGGCCAACCTTGGAGCACATTTACACAATCTCCACGCCTGACAGAGTTGTTCGGTCAGTCTGGTCGCTGCCCTGGCTGGCCACTCAGGTCACCTAAAGTGTCAGTGTGCGATTACTTCGTGTGGTGTGCCCTCAAGTCTAGGGTGTATCGCAACAACCCTCGTAATCTTAAAGAACTATAGCAGAACATTTCGGACGAGACCGCAGAAATTCTAGCAGTCCGTCATCGATCCGCCTTCACCAACTAGTTGACCAGGGCTCAAAAGAGCCAAAAGATAAATGGTGGTCACTTTTAACATCTGCCACAGTGGGATTAGTACTGTATTTTCTTTGCTCTGCAGTGTTTCTTTGTACCCTAGAACACTGTTCTCTGGGCAACTTCTATTTGCCCCCATCCCTTATGAGTGCGCTGCACTTTCTGTATCATGTCGTGGTTATTGTGTGTGTGTGTGTGTGTGTGTGTGTGTGTGTGTGTGTGTGTGTGTTAACTAGGAAAGTTAATTTTGCTTGGCACGCAGTTAAGTTGCTTCCTGTTATAATTCCCTGTTGACACTTAATTTTCCTTTAATTGCAGGTAAGTTGGTGCCTTCGGAGAGTCTAGTGCCGGATCTTGGCGACGCAACATATGTGGCAGGAATTTGCGCTCTTGCCTTGCAGCCTGCAACCAGGTCAGTGCACGTGCGACTGTTGTACTATTTCATCGTCAGTTTCTTCCTGTTCCATAGAACCTCGGTCTGAGACGGGTCGCCCTCTGGAAACGTATTCGTCCGACCTACTACTTGTCGGCATAAGACTTGACTAATCGTGAGAGAGACAAAAGCACGACCACTTCTACTAAATACAGCCGACTGACGGATGGGCAGCAGTCGGATGGGATCGATTGGAACACACGGGCGCCTGTTACTGCTCTTTCAACGTGTATTTAAAATTGCCGAAAAGATTTCTAGTAACCCTGCATTGAGTTAAAAAAACTGAAAAGAACACCTCAGAGTGCCCGTCCTTTGGTTGTTTTGGTTGGTTAGTGAGGGACCAAACAGCAAGGTGATCGGTCCCATAGAAAATCAGGGAAGGATGGGGAAGGACGTCAGCCGTGCCCTTTCAAAGGAACCGTCCCGGCATTTGCCTGAAGCGATTTAGGGAAATCACGGAAAACAACAATCAGGATGGCCGGGTGCGGATTCGAACCGTCGTCCTACCGAATGCGATTCCAGTGTGCTAACCACTGCGCCACCTCGCTCGGTAGTGCCCGTCCGTGCTATATCACTAGTAAATGATAAAATACTCAGTGCAGATTTCGCTCCAGCATTTCATCTGTGCAAAAACCGTTAAAAGTTTCTCTGGGATCCGACCACTTAACGAACACGATGTGATTAGCTTTAAGGATGTATTAAAAATTTCTGTCGCCAGACAGCAGTAATCGGAAAAATTTCTCAGTCGCTCTTCAGTTGTTGATGTAGCAGATGGAATACGCCCAGTCTGCTTGGTTTGGTTATTGTGAAACTGCCCTAACACCTCCTAACAGTGTTCTCCAACCTTTCTGAGGCCATTACCCGTGAGTGCAGTTCCCCCCACCTCCGGCATCATCCAAAATGGTGCATAACTAACTTTTAGAGTGAAAAAAATTTTGTTTGAGCGCTTTTATGTTTAGAATGACGAAGAATAGTTTCTGTAGGTGTTTATTTATACAGGGTGAGTCACCTAACGTTACCGCTGGATATATTTCGTAAACCACATCAAATACTGACGAATTGATTCCACAGACCGAACGTGAGGAGAGGGGCTAGTGTAATTGGTGAATACAAACCATAAAAAAATGCACGGAAGTATGTTTTTTAACACAAACCTACGTTTTTTAAATGGAACCACGTTAGTTTTGTTAGCACATCGGAACATATAAACAAATACGTAATCAGTGCCGTTTGTTGCACTGTAAAATGTTAATTACATCCGGAGATATTGTAACCTAAAGTTGACGCTTGGGTACCACTCCTCCGCTGTTCGATCGTGTGCATCGGAGAGCACCGAATTACGTAGGGATCCAAAGGGAACGGTGATGGACCTTAGGTACAGAAGAGAATGGAACAGCACATTACGTCCACATACTAACACCTTTTTTATTGGTCTTTTTCACAGACGCACGTGTACATTACCATGAGGCCCGCACGCAGAAAGCCGACTAGCGGTACTCACGCCTGGAACTACTAGAGGGAAACACGTCTCCGTGCCTCGGAGAACCAATCGAGCAGCTCAAAGTTTCTAAACATAAAATCAGGTGCAAGGCCAAAAGACACCAATGCAGGCGAGGTAGTCCTTTCGGTTAGGGCTATTGATAAATTTCGATATATCCTGCCTGGGGGATGTTTCCAGAATGAGATTTTCACTCTGCAGCGGAGTGTGCGCTGATATGAAACTTCCTGGCTGATATGAAACTTCGGGCACACAGTTTTAATCTGCCAGGAAGTTTCATATCAGCGCACACGCCGCTGCAGAGTGAAAATATCCCCCAGGCTGTGGCTAAGCCATGTCTCCACAGTATTCTTTCTTTCAGGAGTGCTAGTTCTGCAAGGTTCGCTTCTGTAAAGTTTGGAAGGTAGGAGACGAGATACTGGCCGAAGTAAAGCTGTGAGTACCGGGCGTGAGTCGTGCTTCGGTAGCTCAGATGGTAGAGCACTTGCCCGCGAAAGGCAAAGGTCCCGAGTTCGAGTCTCGGTCTGGCACACAGTTTTAATCTGCCAGGAAGTTTCATATCAGCGCACACTCCGCTGCATAGTGAAAATCTCATTCTGGAAACACCAAATTATGTTCCGAGCCACAGATAACAGGGAAGTTGAAGGAAAAAAAAACAGAGTCAAACGTACCTTTTCCTTTCATGAAATTATATTTTTTCACAAATAATCTTCATAGCTACATTTCAGGATACATCAGTCTCCTGTATGAGATGAAATACTATAATAATTAATCAATTTACGTTCCACATTCAAAATGACACAATAAAGCCGCTAATTACGGTTTCGCCGCTAAGTCAGTCCATAGTATACGTAATGTTTCACTTTATATACGCAGAGTTTTTATGTAACGACTCGGAGATAATCTGTTTGTCGCACTCGTAATGAGTCTTTGATCGATATAGAGCACTTGTCCAGTTACGCATAAGCGTTTGCGCTACAAGAGAGAAAAAAGACAGATAAACGGTGATACTACAACTTTCTGTTCCAAAACCAAAGTAAAACAAAATGTGTGATGTTTGTTACCTTACAAAAAGTAGAATAGTGTTGTACATAACAGCTGAACTGCCGTACGTAGCTGTTGTTGCGTCAGCGAAGGGTCGTGTCTGTGTCGGAGTGCTATGGTGCGAAACACCAGTAATGGTGGTTGTATTCCCAAACCTTCCACTCCCTTCAGATCTACCCTTTAAATTTCAGTTGTGTGCAAAGATTAGTCAATAACGCGAAATCACGGCCTTCGGCATAGAACTTGAAGTTGGTAACTTCAATAAATCTGAATGTGATTGGCGCTATCTTACTGGTATAATTTACTGTGATTGAAAGTGCCTCCCTAAACACTGTCGAACTGCATCTAGCTGATTTAGTGAAGGTGTCAAATATCACCCTGAACACTGGTGAAGTACATCTAGTTTGATGTAGTAAAGGTGCCAAACAGGGAAAATTGATTAGTTAAATGCTCTAATTTATTCACAAATGTATCAATTAACTACAAATAAATTCTTCTTTTTCTTGTGCCTTTGTCCAGAATTTGTGCTGGGTCGGCATGGTTACGGTCGGATTTGGCAGGGTTAGTTTTTAAGACGTGGTCGGAAGCCCGTCCTGTCGCCACCTCTTTGAAGACAGCACAAACACCCAGTCCCTGAGCAGAGAAAATCTCCGACCCAGCCGGGAATCGAACCCAGGCCACGTGGCATGACAGCCCGCCGCACTGACCACTCAGATATCGGGGCGGACCTAACGACATATAAATTAAACTATGAAAATTGTCAGTTCTGTTTCTAAATTCAGGTGTAATAAGTTTAAGTGGATAGAAGTTTTACTTTCCCATCTATGACTTTAATACCGACCCAGTTTAGAATTTATACTCAAAATACAACGATAACTCCACTCTTGCAGATTCCTGACTGAAACAGTGACTGGAAGTAGGTGGCCATCCCCACATGGCGACACGTTCATACAAGTGCGCTGAACTTCAGACAGGTGATCGTCCTGTATTGCACAAGTACGACTGAGTTGTGTCGCGTTGTGTGCTGCAGAAGCGCTGGCCCTTCGTGAAGTCGAGGTCGTTAGCACCCTGCCGCAACGAGGTGGTGTCACAGACCCAACCACTATGCAACGCCAAGTCAATCCGTCCTCTATGGCAACCGTCCACAGATTCGATCCAGACACCTCCGCGATAAAACTCGTAGTCGATGTGGACGCACATTACGTCTGCTAGTCGGCTTGCTGCTAGCATGGCGTGGAAAAATCTTCTTCCAACATTGTCAGGAGGTTGTAACGCCGGAAATGCATATCATCCTATTTCCATCTATTGTACTACAATTTTTTTTCCCTTATTTTGTTACCTGAAGATATGACATTTCTGTGTCTTTATATATTGTAATTGTTTTGCTATATATATATATATATATATATATATATATATATATATATATATATATATATATAAAGTTTATGTCGATGTATAATTGGTTTTGTAAATATTATTTGTATTTTTACGCTGGGTCTGGCCTAGGGAAAACTATGCTATCGAACGATTACATCGATAGGTCGTGTGGAGAACCAAAGTGTTCAGGATCTTTGGTAGTGTTAACTCTGCCGTATGGAGCACGGGCAGGGGGAGTCTGGCCAGAGTAGGGCGGTGGAGGTGGTGTGTTGTGTGACGCTCCCGCGAGTTGGCAGCATGTAATTGCGCTCGACTTGCTATGATACTTTCTGACACGGTGTCGCGGACGGGAAGCATTAGCTGGCGCACATCAAGAACTCGTTTCGCCTGGTGACCGTGTCGAGAAGAAGGCAGCGACGGCCGACAATGAGTGACTGTCGCCACCTCCCCGATCGACGACTTCAAACGTTCAGTCAACCAAAAAGGAAGACTAAAAGCACGTAATGTTTTAGAACTGTATGGCAGACCTCAGCTTTGCAAACTGTCCAATTTGTCTCCCAAAATACAGCAACGTAACATGAACCTTTGTTGCTCATTGTCCCAATTGCATTACCAAATAGGGTCCCTTCCTTTTCCGGAATGAACCGGAGTGTCGTTGAAATTCAAACGCCAGCATTAAAGTAATATCATTCCATTTCACTGCTTTAATTTCAAAGTTCAGTTAAAGTATTCGTAGCTGGCTACAATATTTAGATTATACAAGCACAAATTAAGAGTGCGAGTTTTGTTACCATATTTTAGCTTACCTGTGACTGCAGCTCAGCTTGGTACGTACTAAATTTTACTATTGTTAATTGTTCAGAATCATTTAATTCAAGTTCAAAGTTAAATCTCTTATTTCTAAATTACGTAGATTCAAGTAGCTTTTGAAATGATTGTTGAGGTAGCCCAAGACTAGCCTTATTTTATTGAATTTCGTAGCGCTTCAGAAACGAAGTTCACTATTAATTTCAGTCACTAAATTAACTTTCAATTTTCCGGTTTTATTAATTCTTTTGCTAAAGTAAGTCAGAGTGTAGCGAAATTTATTACTTCTGACAAACATTCAGTTTTCACACAACACGTGTCAACCTTCAGTTGCCACGCTTTTAGTGCTAATTGTATGTCCATTAATCTTTCATTTTCAGTTATTATAGTAGTTGTCCATAGGACTGCCGACCGTAATTTTCCGTAAATCTCAAATATCTAATTAACGCCAATTAATTGTTAACGTAACGACCGCACATTTACTTTCTGTATTAATTTTACCCTTTTCTTAAAATTAATTTCCACCAATTTCATTTGCATTTTTCCCTTCATTTAGATGTAACCCTTTCCTCCCTCTTTACCGACAAATTAACTTCGGTGACGATTGCTTTTCCCAAATTTCCATTAGGTGCACGCGGTTTAATTTATCACTGTCATTAAGGTCGATAAGTGAGGGGGAGGTTATAAGGTGTCCCTTAGGTTCACTGCGCGGTACTCCCAAATGCGTATTAACGGTTCCAACAGAGTGTTTCGTTTTAAAGATTGCCGGTTTCGACCTGTGTTACAGGTCATCCTCAGATCCAGTATCTAATTACTGTGAAATGTAACTGGGTCCCTGTCCTGTAGCGAACTGTCATTCGCAGTAAATGTGTATTGGACCTGGAGATAACGTGTAACAAAAGTCCAAACCAGTAATCCGAATAAAGATAGAAAGTGACCAGGACCGTTATTTTCCTTTCTTCATTATAATAACAGCTGCCACAGTGGTCTCACAAGTTGTGTCTTCAATTATGAAACTGCCCACTTATTGATCTCAGTTTCGTCCACAAAGTCCACTTAGTCGTCATTCTTAGTCTATGCCACTGAACGCTGTGCGATGCTTTTTCAGAGATGATGTAAAAAAAAGTGTAAGAAGGTCTCGTCACACGTCGAGTAGCAATATCTAATGGAGTAAGTATTCAGAAAGGTGGAACGGAATGTTTGTCTTCAACACACAGTGACTCTGTAGTCCCGAGAATAAGGTGCGGAATAAGGTTTGCCCATAAGCACTCTGGAGATGTCGACTGTCGTTATATCGCCAGTCGAGATAGGTCCAGTTCAGAAATATGAATTTCCTAGACTCTCTTTATGGGCCTCGTTATAATTTGTTGCTGAATTACGCTGCAGCGGCATTGTGAAACGGCTTTCAAATACTCGTAAACTGTTTGTCCCCCAAAAAACTTGGAATTTGTAGCTGTATCATGCAGCAAATTAGCTATTTATCAAATGGTTCAAATGGCTCTGAGCACTATGCGACTTAACTTCTGAGGTCATCAGTCGCCTAAAACTTAGAACTAATTAAACCTAACTAACCTAAGGACATCACACACATCCATGCCCAAGGCAGGATCCGAACCTGCGACCGTAGCGGTCGCTCGGCTCCAGACTGTAGCGCCTAGAACCGCACGGCCACTCCGGCCAGCAGCTATTTATCGCACTGTGCAATATTTTCAGGGACGAAAATCTTAGTTTTTTCAATATTTTAAATCTCAGTTCATTATTAGGCAAACTAAAATATTATTGGTACCTACTCGTTCTTCATTTCATAGGTACGTGTAGTACAGCTTATTATTGTGACTCCTGTAATATAAGGACAACAGCTTGAAGATCTGTATAATATGGGGAAAATGTCTGACCGTCAAATAAGAAACTCACCCGTAGATGACAATCGATCAAAATATACTCTGTACACTCAACGGTTTGACAGGTGGCACACTACCACACTATCCAATTCACATAGCATTATCTTCAACATATCGCTATACAGCCATACAAATTAGCCCTGTGGTATGAACTCCTTAATTGGTAAAGCGATTCAAAAGGCCGCGTGCAGAATCGTGTTCTTTTTTTTTTTTTTTTTTTTTTTTTTTTTTTTTTTTTTTTTTTTTTTTTTTTTTGTAATATACATTTGTTGCCAAACTATGGCAATCTAATGTCAGAATTATGGTACAGTGTAAGTTGACGACCAGAATGAAAAATGCACGAGAAAGGCGAGTTAGGATCTAGAAAAAAGGGAACTAGCTTTTCGGCTTATCTGGCGGCTTCAACGACATTTAAATCTAAACATATTCACGTATTCGCGCTTTTTTACGAGATAATCCTGCTTCCCCATCGCAATGAGCTATCTTAGCTGCAAGAGTTGGCACACCTGCATCTTGTAGTTTATGGGCTAAAGTCTCTGATCCTGTGCCCAATATCCAGGTGATTAGCCAGCCATAGAACAATATCATATGGCTGAAGAGCATAAACATATAATACCTAAAAAAAATTGTGGGGAAATAAAATTTCGGAGGGTGGCTTCGTTTCTGGGGAACGCTAAAACAGTTTTTTGATTTCTAGTTGGGAGGGGGGGAGGGGTAGATTTTTTTTTTCCGAGAGGGCCATTTCCGCCCCGAACCTATCCCCTGACACATGTATAGTGAGGGTTGTAAGAACAAAGTAGAGAATGGGATGCTTCTACAGTAGGAAGTACCCCAGAATGGCGCTGGATGCATCCTAAACTTCGATAACACGTTGTCATACTGCACAACATAACAAATACCATGCTGGACAACATGATGGCAAGTGTCTTGTTATATGACATGAAATTGTGTATCATGTTACTTTATTGGACATGATGCACTGCACTACATGATATGGGTACTAATACTAAGAAGTAAAAATGTGCGAAGATGTTTTCATTTAAATGTCTTTCGATCTGCCACATGGTCGAAGATCTAGTTACCTTCTTTAACGTCCCTAACTCTGCCCAGCACATATTCGCCTTTTTTGTTCTATGATAGGAGCGTTTTTTATTCTGTCGCGCTATATCCCGGCATTTTTCAACATACTCATAACATTTTACTCATATGCTAGTCATGATTAGACCTCCGTGGTACTTGTGTATCGTACCGGGGACGTAGAAACGATGGAGAGGCTTCGTCCCGCTGTAGCCCTCAGTGGTTCACAACCCCACAACAGGCCACAGCAGTCCACCCGCCCCACACCGAACCCAGGGTTATTGTGCGGTTCGGCCCCGCCGGGCGGATTCGTGCCGGGGACAGGCACGCCTTCCCGCTCGGGAAGCAGCGTGTTAGACCGCTGGTACTTACCCGAAGAGAAACTTTTAGGTCTTTGATGCCTTTCTGTTTGCGTCTGTAACAGCAATAATTATTCACCATTGCAGTTACTGGACAAATAGAAGTGTAAAAACACAGCAAAAACTCATAATATTAAAATTTTTGTTTTAACGTAAAATATAAACATAGTGATTAGCGTAAGACTCACAGTTTGGTGATGACGATATGCATAGTACTCCATAGGCATTCTTGATGTATGGCCTGGCATTCCGAAGTCTTGTCATTGTCACAAATGATCTGGGATCATTACAAGTCAGTTGTTTTATTAAATCCTTCAGTCTTCTGACTGGTTTGATGCGCCCCGCCATGATGTACTCGTCTGTGCCAACATCTTTTATTTTAAGAGTAGCACCTGCGCTCATCGCCTTCAGTGATTTCGCTGGTGTCTAAAAACATGTCCTGCCTTCCTGTCTCTTCTTGTAGGCTCTCTTATCTACACACTCATTTCCACGACGATTCTGCGACCGACCTCCACGCTTATCACTTCACCTACTTTTCATCTTCCCTACCTGCATTCTCGTAACTTCATTTGTAAAATTAAGGAATACGCTGAATACTAGTAGAAATCTGTCGGTGAGGAATTCGTTCCTTCCCTGCGGTTATCTGCTTCTCCATGCCCTCGCTTGTTGCCACATTCATCACTTTGCTTCCGCGGTGGCGGAGTTCGTTCCCTACGTGGTCCCCATATTGGCTGAGTGTGGCGCTAATGTACTGCTCCTCAGTTTTCTTCACCGTCCTTTGGTTCACTCCCAGACCGTATTCTGTTCTCAGTATGCGGCTGATCGCATTCAGTGGGTCCTGTAATTCTTTCTCGTTTTCGCTTTAGGAGAATAATGACGCCAGCGAGATAGCGTTTCATCCTGAATAGTACGACTAGTCTAATTCTTGATTCTATGTTTTGTTTCCTTCGTTGATTCTTCTACAGGTGGAAAAGTAGGGGACACAATTTCTAATCCGAGCTCTATCCTGTTGGTCTTTCATTTGTACTGTTAGTCACACATCTCGTTCATACTGCATATTAACCACCTCTACCTATATAGCATAACCTCAAGATGCACGGATCGAAGTTGATGACATGTCGCCGAGGAATAATCCATGGAGTGACTGAACCGTGAATTTACTTTCAAAACTTTTCTTAAGAATTTACTTTATTTACTAGCCATTCATCAAGAACACACTATGTGAGCTTGGAAGTAGTTGCCAGGGAGTAACTGATGAAATCATAACCAAATTCTTTTTAACAAATGGGAATTTTATTCACTTTAATAGTGCCTAAAAGCATCAAATTTAAAATTATAACCAGAAAGCTTCCTCTAAATATCAAGTTACAATTTATTCAGAGGCAGAAAGAACAAAATTTTGACTGTATGAGATTTCGGGCTGAGAACCTTGCCGTTCCCTTTTGACACGGCCGTAGTCAAGACTGCTAACAACAACCTCTGAAAGACTACACTGGTGCAAATCTGCAACACACCAGATTACTTTAAATTAAAAATTTTAACAACTCACACAAGCACATAAACAATGTACCTTGTAGGAGGGATGGAAATGGTACAAAACACTAACATTAAAAGATTATCTTGCCACCGAAAGTGCAAATTAATTTTTTAAAAAATCTTACGGTGGAAGGGTGGCAACTTTATATACTTAAATGACCATTTAAATAAAAACCCATGAAATGCAGTCTTACGTAAAATATACAAGGTTGGCCAAACATGCTCTACATTACACATTTAGCGCCTCTCAAGATCATAGGCAATAATATCAAAGTTTCCAAAGATCAAAACATATTTCAGGAATTCGGCCGTTACAGTTCAAGCATTAAATTCGTTAACACCGAATCCGACACACATGACATAGGCAGTTATTAACGCATGGCAGATTGACAAGGAGATTACCGAACAACCCGAACCGCAGGTTGATCTAACCCGCCCCTACTCCACAAGGGAAAAGTGGACCACCCAGGTCATAAATAACCACCTTCCCGCGGGTGGGCAAACGGAGAAGAACGGTGAGACGACCCCAAAACAAAGCGGCTGGTGACCTCACCAAGAAAACGAGTAGAATTTGACAACAAGTAGAATTTGACAACAAGTAGAATTTGACAACAAGTAGAATTTGATAACAAGTAGAATTTGACAAGTAAATGAAACAACATATCTCCAATCACTTAACTTCTAATAAACTGCGATTTCTGGCGAAGACCTGGCGCAGCACCCCACAACGATCTCACGAACCGTCCGCTGCCAGCCGCTTCGACGGACGCAGGAAGGCGCGCCGATCTCCCGTCTCACGGTGTCGCAGCTCGCACTGGCGAGACCGATGTCGTGGGTTGACTCCCGTTGCTCTCGTGTCGATAGCGTAGTCACTACCCCTCACTATACGGCGCGGCCCACTGGACTATGATGTATCATGCAGCGTAACTTGCTGTGACAGTGCGAGAGAGAGACAAAGATATTGTTTATTACTCTGTGGCGGACAGCGCTCACATAATTATTCTTAGGATATAGTTTTTGTTTGTTCTTGTTAAGAATAATTTTGAGGAGAGGAGAGCCATTCTTGTGATGTAAAAAATCGACGCCATTGCGAGTTTTGATTCACATTGTAAAATATAAGTGCATATGGAAGTAAATCAGTTAATAGAACAATAAAATATTGTTCATTTCAAGAAGGTACGTCTTATTATACACCCAGCGATGTACTGCTATTGTGATTTACTAATAAACACCAGTTGAGAACAGTTCCGACGGGAGCGTTCAGTTCTAGTGAAATAGTTCGATGTTTTCTTCGGAAAAGAAGTCACTTCATGGATCATTCAAATCCACAATAGTAACTGGACATTTCTCAGAACTGAAAGCAATCTGATTGCTATGCAACAGACCCCCGAAGAATATTTCTCCGTATTTTGGTTACCACTTTCAGCTCAACACGGTATCTGCAGCATCTGGAGCAGATTTCTACAACAGCGGAAGCGTGTAATCGCCATCAGTTTCACACACCGCCCTGTGTACGCTGTATGTATTTACCCACAACAGTGAACATACAGTTACTCACACAAATAGAAAGACAATACTGGGTGGTGTGGGGAAACATTTCAGTATAATGGCCCTGTAGAGCTAAACAGTAATTAGCCTTGTAAGAAATGGAGTCGTTACAGGACTCACGTGGCGACCTCACATGCGCCGACGCTCAAGACGGACAAGTCATCTTGTGTCTCAGTGCGCGACCGACCAACCGATCGATCCAACCGCCAATGACCGTTGCCCGAGCAACTCGAGCAGACTGACGGCCTAACGCGCAGACTCAGATGCAGGAACTCAGCCCCGACCGGGCGACCACTAGCTGAGTTCTGTTACTGGCGGAGTGGCAAGACTCTCATTTTGTCGGCTTTAAAGTTTGATCCAAACGACATACTAGCTCTCCGAACGACAGACAGACACTCACTGTCGCACAAATGCGAACGAGAGACTGACCCAGCCTCACTCCGACTGACCAACTGCCCAGACTCGCTCTCTAGCGAGCTCATAGCGCCCCTTAAATGCACGTGAACAGGCAACCTTTCCCCTTTCCCACCAGAGGGAGACGCAAAATCTGCGATTGCCACCGCCAGAAACTGAAGGCGACTGCTTCACACTACGCGCTGCGGCGCGCTCTTCAAACCAGCAATTTTTACCACAGCTCAGTGACGTAGCACGCTTTATACGACATTGTGCAGTGAATACACGGAACTGCCGAATTTGGGGTACTGTTAAACCGCCTGTTGTGCACAAAGAGGCATTGCATTCGCCACAAGTGACTCTGTGGTGTGGATTCACAAGCACCTGTATTCTCGCCCGGAATACACGCAGGGGGTCTGACAGATGTATCGTGACGCCCGCACGTTATCAAGACCTTTTATAGCGTGTGATCCTTGCTTCAGAAGAGCGCAGTTGTGTGGAAGCCACTGTTCTCGTGCGAGATGGGGTAACACCTCATGTTTGGTCGCCCAGTGAAAGATATGCTTAAGGGGGGAGGGCGTAAAGCGGGCCTACTTGGAGCAGGAGAGGCACTACAGGACATTTTAATTCCCACTGTCTAGATTTCTCAAATAAATTGGTAAAATTTGGTCAGCATGACCAGGAAGGATTCACACTGATAGCAGTGGAAGTTAAAAAACTATCAAAATAACAAAATAAATTCTTTTACATGTGAAATTCCATCATTTTTTCACTTACTATTTGCTGCATTTATTGCTATAGGTGCTCTTTTCTTCATAAGTAAGAAATATTCTTCGATGAATTTTGCACAGCATACAAACCATACTTACAGGTGTCTGAAACTCTAGAATTTACAAAATCTATTAAAAACTGTGGTAAAAATTGAGGTAATTAACTATAAAATGAGTTTTTGCTAGACATTAAGTTTAAAAATATAACAGCTTTCATTTTTTCATAAGTTAAAAAAAATATTTTGTCATGTTTTTGAACTTCCACTGCTAGGAGTGTAGTCATGCTGACAAAGCATTGCGAATTTATTTGTAAAAGTGCAGACAGTGGAAATTAAGATGTGTTGTAGTGCCTCTCCTGCTCTAAGTCCTAACCCCCGTAACGCAACTTTCCGGGAATGTGGTCTCTCAAGAGGTTTTCCCGATGCTTGGTGTGCAAGATGACCTGACGTGAATCCATGATACTTTTGGCTCTGTGGTTATCTAAAAGAACGTGTTTACGAGGGACACTTCCGGTGTCTACCTGATCTGAAGGCCAGTATACAGTAACACGTTGCTCAGATTCCACAGGAACTGCTGCTACGGATGCAGCATTTCGTCGACGTCTCCGGTGCTCCTATTGAACAAATTTTATAAGCGGCCGTTAATAATAAAATGAACATTCTGCCTTTCTCGCTTGTTTGAACTTTTCTGCCTGTGTCCCGTTCCTAATCCATTACACATGGAAACATTTCTGTACGTCCTTCTTGCATTCACAGCACCAGACATGCACCTGGTAGCAAAAATTGGAAGTTTTTTTCCAGCGTAAATCTGTTCCACATTATGTTGTTGTTGTGGACTGGGTGTTGTGTGCTGTTCTTAGGTTAGATAGGTATAAGTAGTTCTAAGTTCTAGGAGACTGTTGACCATAGATGTTAAGTCCCATAATGCTCAGAGCCATTTGAACCATTTGTTGTTGTGGTCTTCAGTCCAGAGACTGGTTTGATGCAGCTCTCCATGCTACTCTGTCCTGTGCAAGCTTCTTCATCTCCCAGTACCTGTTGCAGCCTACATCCTACTGAATCTGCTTAGTGTATTCATCTCTTGGTCTCCCTCTACGATTTTTACCCTCCACGCTGCCCTCCAGTACCAAATTGGTGATCCCTTGATGCCTCAGAACATGTCCTACCAACCGATCCCTTCTTCTAGTCAAGTTGTGCCACAAACTCCTGTTCTCCCCAATTCTATTCAATACCTCCTCATTAGTTATGTGATCTACCCATCTAATCTTCAGCATTCTTCTGTAGCACCACATTTCGAAAGTTTCTATTCTCTTCTTGTCTAAAGTATTTATCGTACATGTTTCACTTCCATTTTGGCTACACTCCATACAAATACTTTCAGAAACAACTTCCTGATACTTAAATCTATACTCGATGTTAACAAATTTCTCTTCTTCAGAAACGATTTCCTTGCCATTGCCAGTCTACATTTTACATCTTGTCTACTTCAACCATCATCAGTTGTTTTGCTCCCCAAATAACAAAACTCCTTTATTACTTTAAGTATCTCGTTTCCTAATCTAATTCCCGCAGCATCACCCGATTTAATTCTACTACATTCCATTATTGTCGTTTTGCTTTTGTTGATGTTCATCTTATATCCTCCTTTCAAGACACTGTCCATTCCGTTCAGCTGCTATTCCAGGTCCTTTGCTGTCTCTGACAGAATTAAAATGTCATCGGCGAACGTCAAAGTTTTTATTTCTTCTCCATGGATTTTACTTCCTACTCCGAATTTTTCTTTTGTTTCCTTTGCTGCTTGCTCTATATACAGATTTAATAACATTGGGGATAGGCTACAACCCTGTCTCAATCCCTTCCCAACCACTGCTTCCTTTTCACGCCCCTCGATTCTTATAACTGTCATCTGGTTTCTGTACATATTGTAAATAGCCTTTCGCTCCCTATAATTGACCTCTGCGACCTTCTGAATTTGAATGAGAGTATTCCAGTCAACATTGTCGAAAGCTTTCTCTAAGTCTACAATTCCTTAATCTAGCTTCTAAGATAAGTCGTAGGGTCAGTATTGCCTCACGTGTTCCGATATTTCTGCGAAATCCAAACTGATCCTCCCCGAGGTCTGCTTCTACCAGTTTTTCCATTCTTCTTCTGTAAAGAATTCGTGTTAGTATTTTGCAGCCGTAGCTTACTAAACTGACAGTTCGGTAATTTTCACATCTGTCAACACCTGCTTTCTTTGGCATTGGAATTATTATTTTCTTCTTGAAGTCTGAAGATATTTCGCCTGTCTCATACCTTTTGCCCACCAGATGGTAGAGTTTTGTTAGGTCTGGCTCTCCCAAGGCTGTCAGTAGTTCTAATTGGAATGTTGTCTACTCCCGGGGCCTTGTTTCGACTCGGGTCTTTCAGTGCTCTGTCAAACTCTTCACTAAGTATCAAATCTGTTCCGCATTAACGTATTAGTATATCTACGAAGTTTCGCTTCCATACGGTAATTACAGCGCCCACAGGATTCTGTGAGTAGTTGCACTTCAGTTGTAACGAGCCGTTAACTGTAGAGAGCTTGTTCCCCTTGCTTCCGTTGTGCTGCCACCTCCACACTCCAGCTAGGCTGTTGCCCCTCGCCGCCGTCCAGGCCTGCGCGCGGCGCCGCATCGCTTCGCGTTCCGCTCGCCGCTAGGCTGCGCCGGCGTAGGCCGGTGTGACGGAGCCGCTTCCGGCTGCTGCTTGATGACGGCTGCCCCGCCAAGGCCGACTGTCGACCGCCCGCTAATCGAAGCCAGTTGCCAAATGAGCCAGGCACTCCGCGTCTCATCTGGCCGCTCTCCCCCACAGCTTTGTACCTCTCCCATATTTGCTTCATAAATACTCCTCCTGTTGCGCATTTGCTTCATAAATACTCCTGTCGTCGTGTATCCCAGGCAATAAATATCCGCCACGTGTGGCGCAACCGCCGCGTCATCGGCGATCCGGGATGTCAGCAGTATACACACTGGCGTCGAAAATTAAAGCAACGAACGGAAATTTTGCGAAGTTGCGTTTACTTTGCCACGAAACTTTATAAACAGGTGATAGTAAAGTAGAAACAATGTAAAGAATACAGAACGCAAACGACTGAAACATTCATAACGGTGGACAAAAATCTTCTTCGTTTCTTCCTAACTTGACGGATTTACACACAAACACACACACACGCACACACACACACACACACACACACACACACACACACACACACACACACACACACATTTACATTCTAACACACACACACACACACACACACACACACACATTCCGACAACTGGTTAATGTGCTCAGTATGGGGTGTGACCACCTCTGGCAGCAATGCGGGCCTGAAAACGACGGGGCATGCTGTGAGTGATGTCATCAGTCTCATGTTGAGCCAGTAACCCCGATTCTTCCTGCAGAGCGGGTCGCAGTCTTGGAGAATGGTTGGCGGATACTGACGTGATGCAAGCCGTCTCCCTAGACATGCTCTATGGGATTAAAATCGGGAGAGCAAGCAGGCCATGCCATGTCAGAAATATCTTCCATTTCCAAGAAACCACTTGTGCTCTATGACGTGGAGCATTATCGTCCATCAATACGAAATCTGGGCCCACAGCAACCTCGCAACTACCGCAAATAAGGCCCCAAGATCTCGTCTCGATACCTTACAGCCGTTAAACCTTGCCGGTCCACCCCTACAATTTCATGAAGAAGTGTTAGAGTGGTAAATATAATCCCTGCCCACACAATTACGGATCATCCTCGATATCGGTCTGTTTCCACAATGTTTGAGTCCAGTAATCGTGTGCCACGTTCCCTCCAGATGCGAATTCATCGATAATCAGTCTGCAGACTGTATCGAGACTCATCTGTAAAAAAAATTGGTCTACTTTTGGACCGTCCAGGTCTCATCTTCTCTAGACGTTCCGTCCTGGGAAGACGCATCATAGATACACACACAGCAGGTATCCAACAATAAAGACCCCTCTGCTGAAGCCTTCTGCACACCGTTTGCCTCGATACAACACGTCCAATGGATGCTGCGATGTTTCAGGCCAGCTGCCGTGCAGTAGTAAGGTAGTAAAGTCGTGCCCATACAGTCAAATAACGGTACTCTCTTCTGAAGTTACACGTTCTCTGGCCTGCCCTGATATTTGGCATATGTTTTCGGTCTCCATGAACTGTCTCCACGTCCGAGAAACGACAAAACAATTTACAGTAAGTCATCGGGCCACATCAGTTTGCCCGACTGCCCTGCTTCCATTCTTGCTGCGGCCCTCTACCGCAGTGTGTCTGGTAGACGACATCTCTGTGCCGTACTGCACCGTCTATGACTGTGTACACAAGTCCTGACATCATAGGTGGCGTGAATGTCTTCTTTCGTACATAACACGATCGTACGGACATCTGGTTCACAATTTGTATGATTATATCGTGAGTTAGACACGGGGAAACAGGGATTTGTTGCTTTAATTTTGCACACCAGTGTATGGTTGTTAGTCACGATTGTTTTAGAGCGGTGTTGTTCTCCTGCTGAGCTACAATAAGAACGGAAGCCGTTCGGTTACGGACCACTGTTTAAGTCTGGCTCGACACAAGATGTGCGCGAGAAGTAGTGCCCGAAACTGTTGGAACTGCTCCCAGAATGTGCTACAGTCACGTACAGCACTTAATCTTCAGAGTCTCTCTCTCTCTCTCTCCCTCCCTCCCTCCCTCCCTCCCTCCCTCTACCCCCCTCTCTCTCTCTCTCCCCCCCTCTCTCTCTCTCTCCCCCCCTCTCTCTCTCTCCCCCCCTCTCTCTCTCTCCCCCCTCTCTCTCTCTCCCCCCTCTCTCTCTCTCCCCCCTCTCTCTCTCTGTCTGTCTCTCTCTCCCCCCCCTCCCTGCCAGAAGTTTTATCAGAGCGTTTCTGCAATTCCCTAGGACAGCACGCCAATGTGTTCCTAAAGACTAGAGAATCGTCAGCGGATAGTCATATAGCGCTGCTCCGTGTAAACAAATGTTCGCTGGTGTAGTCTGCAATATTACAGCATAGCCTGCCAGCATTGCTGATGATGGTGCTAGCTGTTGCAGGTAGTTGCCGAGGTGTTGGCAGTATTGTCCGCCTAGGGCGGAGAATATTTCTTATGGCCGGCCGATATCTATCCTTCTCATTCCCTGTAAATTCTTTCTTTCTTTCTCACTCACACTCACCTTCACCGTTGATTCCTATTTCTGACGCCAACAGCGCCGCAGTTCCAACTAACGTATTGTAAGCGCTGAGAACAAGATTCTGTACTAATTTCCAGTATTTAGGAAGGCATTACGTCAGCAGATGTTTGTATAAACATATGATGCAATAGATTGCAGGAAACCGTCACAGTTGCAATATTAATTTCCGTTGTAACATGATGACCAGTTTCGAGCTTAAGCCCATTATCAAATCATCCAGTAACCTACGCAAGAACATACATTAACGACAGCCATATGAATGTTCATTGTAGTTAAACACGCATTTAGTATGAAACAGTGCGGGGCTGAGTTTCAGCCATCTAACTCAAGCCCTGTGCTGTTAAATTAGATGACTGAAATTCAGCCCTGTACTGCTTTATACTAAATATGTGTTTAACTACAATGAACATTCATATGGCTGTCATAATGTATAGTCTTTCGTAGGTTACTGGATGATTTGATAATGGGCTTAGGCTCTAAATTGGCCATCGTGTTACAAAAGAAAATTAATATTGCAACTGCGACGTTATTGTGTAGTTCATTGCGTTGGTTAACAATGTTATCTCCCTTCACTTCGAAAGATAGTGTGCTTACGTGGCGGTATTCGATTTGTTTTTTGTCTCGTAGGCCTACAGAAGTGGGCAGACCAAACAACAATGAAGTTGATGAATGTGATACGTACATCATTGGCGATAGTTATGAAACACGGAAAGTAATATCAGTTCATGCAAAGATAACAGTTTGAAAAGGAAATTCTCGCTGCTACCATCGTAGTAGAAGATCGATACTAGTGAGACGTAACTTGATTCTACAGAAGTAATAAGATTCGTCAACTTTTTTCGAAACTTTAGCATTTGTGTTTCCGTGTTCATGGGCAGCAATTTGCCAAATGTACTTCGTTTTTAAATTGCTTTCTTCGCATTCATTACTTTTCACTACCCGTAAGTCTGGTCGAAGACTTGTTGCATTTATGAAATTCATAATTCTCTGACTGTACAGGCGAACCGCGGTAGAATATTAACATAAATATTTGATTTTTATTTCAAATCATTTTAATGAATACCTCGAGTTCTTCCATCGAACCGCTGTAAATGTCTTGAAGCAAGGGGCATATTCAAGAGAAGAGCATCAAACGTAGGTGTGCATAACCAACAGCTGAAGGGTGGTAGCCAGTTTGGTTGTGACTGAGATACAGCTTCTCATATTGGCATTGCTCGTACCGGTCCACGGACGAATTGGTTTTAAACGATGTATTCTAAATCGTGTTTCAGCATTCTCGTAAACGTACGTCTTCTACACCAGTTCACGATTTGGTTTTTGAACCAGTTCGCGTACTTAAAAAAGGACTCATTCACGATGCTAACTTCTTTCCTTGTGAAACGAACTAGCATCTAGCTCCCTGTCGTCCATTTCGAGGCCACAGTGTGGCCCCTGTAAACACGTCTGGCCCGGAGATGCATTGCTACTATCATTGCCGTGCGGTAACGGCCGACACTGTTCCCGAACATGTGGCTGCAATTCGCGTGGACGGCAGTGTTGCCGGGTTATATTGTCGGCGGTACGACCTTCGTAGACGTACCTCCGTGAGCCTCGTCATCTGACCAGCATTGGCGAAGTGGTCATCAGAAAGTTTCAAAATGTGCTGTGTTAGTTACGACAAAATTGTTAGTTACGGAATATATCAAGAATTTGGCAAGCCATGCTATGATCTTGATAGGCCTCTACGTTCTTTGTCAGTGGAATTTATATGGCGTGGACCGACGACAGCAGATGAAAATTTAGCCCAGACGCGAGCCTGGCATCAAAGCTCGTGCGTACGGCACTGCTTGCGGTGGCTTACAAGGGAGCCTCCCCATCGCACCCCCCCTCAGATTTAGTTATAAGTTGGCACAGCGGATAGGACTTGAAAAACTGAACACAGATCAATCGATAAAACAGGAAGAAGTTGTGTGGAACTATGAAAAAAATAAGCAACATATGCAAACTTAGTAGTCCATGCGCAAGATAGGCAACATCAAGGGTAATGTGAGCTTAGGAGCGCCGTGGTCCCGTGGTTAGCGTGAGGAGCTATGGAATGAGAGGTCCTTGGTTCAAGTCTTCCCTCGAGTGAAAAGTTTTCTTTCTTTATATTCGCAAAGCTGTGATCTATCCGTTCGTTCATTGACGTCTCTGTTCACTGTAGTAAGTTTAGTGTCTGCGTTTTGCGACCGCACCGCAAAACCATACGATTAGTAAATGAAAGGACGTGCCTTTCCAATGGGAACCGAAAACATTTGATCGCAAGGTCATAGGTCAACCGATTCCTCCACAGGAAAACACGTCTGATATATTCTATACGACACTGGTGGCAGCATGTGCGTCACATGACGGGAATATGTTGTCGGACAACCTAACTTGTACACTTGGCGATTGGGTAAAAAGATCCTTCTGCCTGCCCCGACTTAGGTTTTCTTCTGGATGTGATAATCACTCTCAAAAAAGTGATGAAAACATAAGAGTTTGTCACATAAACTGCAACAAATGAATGCAACAGTTTCACAGTCGCACAATTTTCCCTGTGCTCTTTCAAAACATATCTTTAGTTTCGGTGTTTGTTTAGGTGTAGCGTCCCCATACTACGGCGCAGTTACCTAGCATCGGACGGACGGACAGATAATAATTATCTGAAAATAAAAAATAAAACTTTTCACTCTAGGGAAGACTTGAACCAAGCACTTCTCGTTCGGCAGCTGCTCACGCTAACCACAGGACCACGGCGCTCCTGAGCTCAAATTATCCTTGATGTTGCCTATCTTACTTATGCACTACTCAGTTTGTATATTTTGCTTATTTTTTTTCATAGTTCCACACAATTTCTTCCTGTTTTCTCGATTGATCTGTGTTCAGCTTTTCAAGGCCTATCCACTGTGCCAACTTGTAACTAAATCTGAGGGGGGTGCGATGGGGAGGTTCCCTTGTTAGAACAGACTAATATCCGCTGATGCGTCAGTCACCGTGCTTCAGCCCAGCCGGCTAATAGGTGCAGATGAACTCGTGGGAGAAGTGCTTAGCCATACAGGCCACTGTGCAGTGTCCGCTAGCCTAGCCTAGCCTCGCCAAGCGGGCCTGCCCTGGCCAGTTCTCACGACGCTCGGTGAATGGGCGACGTTGCCGCGGCGGCCGCCCGCCGTGACGTCACCGCCAAGGACAGCCCCGCCTGGCCGGACCGTGACGTCACGAGGCGGCCCGCACTGTGCGGGCAGGTGTGCGGCTGCCTCCACCGCTGCGGGCGGCACGGTTTCACTTGGGGTAGACACTAGACTGCGTCCGCACCACACCACAGGCTGCCGGCGACGCTGTACAACTCCCACGGGGCCTCGTGTCCGTGGCAGCGTCCACTGCGACCTAGGATTGAGCATGTCCGGCCCGCGAAGAGGTGATCTCACAAGGTCAGGGTGGACATGCGGGTTACAGACCTCAAACCGACACCTCCGAGGTAAACACTGAAATCAAACGGATGTTACTTTCCCATATCGTCAACCACAGAGCGCTCCAATGTTCTCACGTGGAGTAACATGGATCCACGTTCCTCAGTTTAACGCCGGCCGGTGTGGCCGTGCGGTTCTAGGCGCTTCAGTCCGGAACTGCGTGACCGCTACGGTCGCAGGTTCGAATCCTGCCTCGGGCATGGATGTGTGTGATCTTATGTTGGTTAGGTTTAAGTAGTTCTATGTTCTAGGGGACTGATGACCACAGATGTCAAGTCCCATAGTGCTCAGAGCCATTTGAACCATTTTGAACCTCAGTTTAACGTCCGCGATAATTTCAACACGCGTATCTCCTTCCCAGTGCGCTAGTTGCCAGTAAACCTCACTACACCGCACTTGAGGTTGATTCACACTGGACGTAACGGAACGGAACTTTCAAACGTTGCACAGTACTTTTCGAAAGGCAGCATCCACACAGACCGTCAATTAAACGGAGCGGGACTCAACGTAAACATGAATGAGTCGCGGGAAAGAAAGTTTTGAAGTAGACGTTGCGTGTAGAGGAGAGTGGCGTCGCGTGCCGAGGTCCCAAGTGAAGCTATTCTCGGAGCGCTCGTTCATGCTGTAACAATTTTGTTTCCTGTGTTTTCATGACACTTCGCGAAGTTTCGAAGACTACTTCGATTGTTTTGGTGTGAGTGTTTCTACGCAAAAGAGGTCATCTATTTGAAAGCGAGAAATGATTCAGGTTTTATAATAAGTAGACACAGCAGAGTCCTACAGAAGCCATAAATAAGAACATAAATTAATGAAACGATGTTCACCGAGAAAACATTTTTCAACACTGTTAAAGTAAGTCAGATTGAAGGAGAGAAATACAGTTCTTTTTGACGTTATTTGGTACTTCGATAAAAGAAAACTATTTATAAGGTAAAAAGGCTATATATATTGCCGTGTAAATATTATTCGATGTGTTTTTAGGTATATTCTGCGTAGAACAAAGAATTTTCGATATTTCTAAACTTTTGAGTAGTAAGTAGTGTGGAAATTTACCATTCGACCTATGTCGAGAACAGCCGCTATGAACTTTCCTTTGGCTTATCTTGTTGGTTCATTAATTCTGATGTTTTGTATGATGAATGCAATCTCGTGGCATTACTTTTTCACCGTTCGAAACTGTATTGACATGTTAGCGTTCCGTCTTGTGTGAAAATAGGTCCATTTGATGGCGACATTGTCTTCCTACGATGGCGTTTACTGTGGCTCGACCATAACTATCTGTGTACTACCATCTTCTCAGAGACGGTTGGGGGACCTCGGCTGTTCAGTGCAGAATATCAAATCAAACACCTTTCAGCCGTCTAAATTTCCGAAGTGTTGTTCTATTCGGGTACGAGTTTCGACGATTTATTACACCATCTTCAGGCCTCCTGACCGACGTGTAGGGAGTTTCCAACATCGGTTCGGGTCAAAATAGGGGCCAGCGTTTCAAACTCTGGTACCTGTAGATTTTTCATCCATTGGTGACTTCAAACATCATCTACCCACAATCATGGCAGATGATGATTGATCACTGTATCAAGCAGAAATCTACAGATACCAGTCTTTGAGCGCTGGCCCATATTTTGACCGGAACCGATGTTGGAATTTTCCTACACGTCGGTCAGGAGGCCTGAAGATGGCGTAATATATCGCCGAATCTGGTAGCCCAGTCAAATAACAATTTGGAAATGTAGACTGCTGAAAGGTGTTTGATTCGACACTCTGTTCTTAACTGACTACAGTGTGACGTAAAAAAACACGAAGACACTTCGCAGTGATGAAATAGATGTAATTAGTATACTTTCATTGATTTGCAGCTCGGTAGCAGTGCACTCGCAGTAATCCTGTCACCATATGGTTTGTTGACTAGAGAGAGTTATACTTCGAGCTTGTAGCCGAGAGAAGCGGCTGATCTATCTGGGAAGAAACAGACCGTGTGCTGGGGTTATTTTCCCCACCGCCTATTGGCAGATTTGTGTGCGTCTAAAAAGTGAAATCTCCTTGGTAGTAATATTATTGGACGATGTCCATCGATTTTTGAACTTTGTATACTGTAATTGGGAGTTACACGATTTGACTGATTTTTGAGATGATGGAAATAAAGGCACAATAGTGCCTTACGCGTTTATATATATGTATATATCAATTTTTAATTAAAATTTATGTGTAGTGGGGTTATTCAAGTAAAATTTATGTGTAGTGGTGTTAAAGTGTTATTTCAGCATATCCAAATGCTCCAAGGGTGACGGCGACGACTGGAGAAGTGTGGATTTTGCTTCAGGCGTGCTGTCTAGCTCGACATTAGCACGTGGGAGTGCTGTGCGAGACCGCAAGCAATGATCCTGCCCTTTGCACCGCTCACAGCATGCCGCGCGCCGAGTACCAGGTCACTATAGACTGCGCGGGTAGTAGACGGATTGTGGGTGATCTGCGTGCCGTAGCCTGCAGTGTTGTGTACAGAAAGAAATGCAATCACGGAGGCGAAGGTGGAAGACATCTAGAAAATGATTCTCTACGTAGCCCCAGTGTACCGTGCCTTCTACTTGAATGTACCATCAGAGGGAGCTAGTGAAGAGCCTGAGAGAAGTTCCTAAAGACGGAGGTGACTGAATCAGCAACCGGAGTCGTGGTAGTGAATTAGTGCTGCGGTTCCGTAAGTGACTGTTATCAGTGTGAGGTACTTGTATCACAGCATTTTCCAGTGGAAACATAGAACGTAGTCTCCAATTTTCCCCAGGACCGCAGTTCGTGGTCTAGTGGCTAGCGTTGCTGCCTCTGGATCACGGGATCCCGGGTTCGATTCCTGGCCGGGTTGGGGTTTTCTGCTCCCGGGGATGGGTATTCGTGAAAGTGGCGAGATTGGACTGAGTAAAGATTGAGAATTTGTACGGGCGCTGATAACCTCGCAGTTGAGCGCGCCACAAACCAAACATCATCATCATCAATTTCCCCAGCCCCACCTGGTCAGCATTAGGAGCCTCATCTTCTTTCTGGCAGATCAACCGCCCGAATACAAATTCGTCAAAACTTCAAGTATTTTTTTAATATTAACGGTACTTCAACAAATATAAAGTATTTTCGTCAGACCTATTTATATTATTTGGAATTAAAAAAAAAAAGATAAAACCTCATCCGAAATTGTGCTAAACACATTCTCTGAAAATTATTTCGAGCAGTTAGTTCATGAGCTCACGCGAATAGTAAACCGTTGTGAAAACACAATCTCTTAGCATCAAAACGGATACAGGGATTAGTGAACACAGGGTTGTCGTAACGAGATTGAATACTGTAATCCCAAAATCCTCCGAAAACAAAAAAGATCTATTAAAAAAAGCAGAGAAAAATTCATTTGACGCCTGCCAGAGAGACAATCTCGACTCCTTGCAAATTAACAATATAAGTGTAGACCAGATGTGCGTTGAATTTAAATAAATAGTAGCGACAACAATTGAGAGATTTATAAGAAATAAATTAACAAACGACGGAGCTGACTTCCTTGGTATACAAAACGGGTCAGAACACTGCTGCAGAAAGAAGGAAAAAGGCATGCCACATTTTAGATGGACGCAAAATCTCCAAAATTGGCGATTTTTTACAGGAGCTCGAAATTTAGCGCTGACTTCGATGCGAGATGCTTATAATAGTTTCCACAACAAAACTTTGTCTCGAAACCTGGCAGAAAATCCAAAGAGATTCTCGTCGTAAGTGATGTATGCTAGCGGCAAGACGCGATTAATACCTTCTCTGAGCGATAACAATGGAAACACTATCGACAATAGCGCCGCCAAAGCAGAGCTATTAAACACAAGCTTCTGAAATTCCTATAGCAAAGGAGACGAAGTAAATATTCCAAAATTCGAATCAAGAACAGCTGCCAACATGAGTAACTTAGAAGTAAATACCCTCCGAGTAGTGAAGCAACTTAACATCAGTTAATAAAAGCAAGTCCTCCAGTCCAGACTGTATACCAATTAGTTTCCTTTCAGAATATGCTGATGCAATAGCTCCATACTTAACAATCATATACAACTGCTCGCTCGACGGAACGTGGCCCTTAGCATTAACGTCGATATGCAGCAGGAGTTTGGAAGATACGTTGTGTTCGAACATCACGAATTATCTCGAAGAGAACGGTCTGTTGACACACAGTCCTCACGGATTTAGAAAACATCGTTCTTCTGAAACACAACAAGCTCTTTACTCACACGAAGTGTTCAGTGCTATAGAAAAGGGATTTCAAACTGATTCCGTATTTCTAGATTTCCAGAAGGCTTTTGACATCGTACTTCACATACGGCTTATCAAATTCTGCACATATAAAATATCGTCTGTTATGCGACTGGATTCGTGATTTCCTGTCAGAGAGATCACAGTTCGCGATAATTCATGGAAAGTAATCGAGTGAAACAAAAGTGATTGCTGGTGTTCCCCAAAGTGCTGTTACAGGGCCTGTGCTGTTCTTCACCTATATTAACGATTTAGGAGACGATCTCAGCAACCGTCTTCGGTTGTTTGCAGATGATGGTATCATTTACCGTCTAGTAAACTCATCAGAAAATCAAAACCAATTACAAAACGATTTAGAAAAGATATCTGAATGGTGCGAAAAGTGGCAACTGACCCTAAATGATGAAAAGTGAGGTCATCCACATGAGTGCTGAAAGGAATCCGTTGAACTTCGGTTACACGATAAATTAGTCAAATCTAAAGGCCGAAAATTCAACGAAATGCATAGGAATTGCTGTCAGGAACAACTTCAGTTGGAAAGAACATATGGAAAATGTTGTGGAGAACCAAAGACTGCATTTTATTGGCAGGACACTTGGAAAATATAACAGATCTACTAAAGAGACTGCCTACACTGCACTTGTCTGTCGTCTTTTTGGAATATTACTACACGGTGTGGGATCCTTGCTAGACAGGATTAACGGCGTACGCTGAGAAAGTTCAGAGAACGGCCGCACATTTTGTGTTATCGAGAAATGGGGGGAGGAAGTGTCACTGACATGATACAGGACTTAGGGTGGACAACAGTAAAACAAATCGTTTTTCGTTGCGGCGGAATCTTCTCAAGAAATTCGAATCACCAATTTTCTGCTCCGAATGCGAAAATATTTTGTTGACGCCGACGTACATAGGGCATTTAAGGCGTATCCATGTAGATGCAGACTGATGTAGATGTAGAAGAGTACAGAAGTTTGTTTTCCTTGAAAGTCTGAATATGAATATGACCTCCTTTCCCGCAAGCGTCCCTATTGCAAATCTGCTATTGGCCTGGGGCGTTTGACAGTGACATCATAAAGATGTAGCCAAACTGTTGACAAGTCTTATTCTACGGGACGTCGCTCAAACCGCAGGTGTGCATTGCACACAGCAACCAAGCGGTACGGGAGGCACGCTAGGAGAGAAGAGCCCTCGTTACCGATGTGATCACACCTGTTGATGTGACGGCGTCTCACTGTCTCTCGCACACACGTGCGGGGTGTCTGTCACGAAAACCACCTAGCCTGTTGATCGGCTACTTACGCCCCAGTACTGTGCGTACTGCATTGTATTATCACTGTGTAGCGTAAAGTGTCTCCCGAACTGTCAGTATTACTGTACAATTATATTGTGCTGTATTATTGAAGTTCTCGCGAGAGAGCTCAATAAAAATCCGCAGTCATTTAGTGTAGAGATCAGTGTAGCACGATCAAAAGACTGTTGCCGTTATAGTTGATGTTTTGAAGTAAGAAGAAATTGACTGGAAAGCTGCTTTATTAGAGTTGAGCTTGTAGGCCATATCATTTATTGTTGGCTCATATTCTTATTCCATACAGCTATCAAGGCCCCTTAGAGCTCTCTGTATAACGTAAAGATTTATCTCATTTTTTGCTCATTTTCTAATGAAAACGAGAGTTCCGTAAATCTCTTGAACGGAAGGGAAGCTGAAAAGAGTTTCCCAAATATTCATCTAGATCTTGATAAGGCGTCAGTGATGCAAGGGCCGGCCGCGGTGGCCGAGCGGTTCTAGGCGCTTAAGTCCGGAACGGCGCGACTGCTACTGTCGCAGGTTCGAATCCTGCCTCGGGCATGGATGTGTGTGATGTCCTTAGGTTAGTTAGGTTTAAGTAGTTCTAGGGGGCTGATGACCTCAGATGTTAAGTCCCATACTGCTCAGAGCCATTTGAACCAAGTGATGCAAGGATAGGTAATTTGCTTTATATGTTTAGAAATGTGAAACTGCGTACTTCACAGTACGCATGGGTACAATAACAGGGAGTCAAAATTGGAATCTTTAAAGTATGTGAATGTAACAGTCTTAAGGTAAAGGAGATGGCAGACTGGGATTAATTGGCAGGACACTGTGAGAATGCAGTAACTCTACAAAGAGGATTGCTTATAAAACACTCGTGACTGTTCCTAGAATATACTTAAAATGTTTGGAACACACAAGAAGTAAGACTAATAGAGTACAGTGAACGTGTAAAAAGGTCAGCACAAATGGTCACAGGTTTGTTTCACCCACGACAGAAATGTTGAAAAAGATGAACTGCCAGACACTTGAAGGTAGATGTTAGTTATAACGCGAAAGCCTGCTTACAAACTTTCAAGAACCAGCATTAAATGATGATGCCAGTAATATACTAAGACTCCCTAAATGTAGCTCCCGTAGTGATCGCGAAGACGGTATTACAGTAAATACGAAGCGCACAAAAGCATTTAAGCAGTCATTCTTCCCGTGGTCTTTACGCGAATGGGACAGTAGGAAACGCTAGTATGTGTTACGATGGGAAGTACTCTCTTCCACGCACTTAACAGTGGTTTAGCGCAGTGTGGCTATAACCCATACGTAAATGTAGGAGCTCCGCAACACGTGGACAGCTGGCAGATAATTGTCGAAATAGACCCACAAACAGTGCGGTATTCACCATGCTCTACAGTTGTTTTACATCCTCTCAGTTCACTAAGTAATACTGCACAAGCCTTCAGCTTAACAGGGGGCAAAGGGAAAGCCGTCCTTAACCTGACGCTTGGGTTGACCAGCACAGTGCTTTATAGGGCGTGGTCGTGTTGGAGAAGGTGTCATGCTATTCATTGCCTTCATGTGACCCGTGAACAGATGTACTCAGGTGGAGTAGGGTGGCCTACGTTCCAACTCATACATATAAAATTTGCATCGCTGACCGAAGCACGATCACGATAAGACTGTATACACAAATTGTAGACTGGAGGTACGAAACGCTGAAAGTGGCAAATGTCATATTGTAAGGGAACAAGAAAAAATTGATAGACTAACGTTAGTCATAATTATATATATAATCACTTTGAAAAAATGATGCACAATGCCATTAAAGATGGTTGTGTTTTGTGTACCACATCTTGTGCAGACGTGACCCGAGTTGGTTACGAAGCGCAGTAAGGCGTTGGGCGATAGGGGAGCTGGCACCGTTTCCGGGACAGGGGCGGCCGCCCCATGTCCTGTTAAGCGATGTTTCCGCCTTCAGTGTGACGGGGGGGGGGGGGGGGGGGGGAGAGAGAGAGAGAGAGAGAGAGAGAGAGAGAGAGAGAGGCGGTTGCCAGCGTCTCGCCGTCTGTCTAGGCGCCTCTGTTCAGAGAGGGAATCACCCGTCCGCTCTCGCATGCCTGTCACTGGAAACTTCAAACAAGCGCGACAGCACTAACTCCCCTGTCTAGGTTTCTAGTATTAGTCAAGTTAATAAATTATACCGTATCATTCAGAAATTACGATAGTTGCTTGGATAACTCATAGATTAAAATTCAGACATCACCAATACAAAAAATTGTTCCTCATAGTGTGCTTACATATGTTGGAAGTATCGTTTTATCGCCTAGAATCGTGTACGAAATATTCGGAAAGTAAAATTTTGCGCGATGTACACTGTATACGCGCGGGTATTAAGTAATACCTGCAGTTAAAGAAAAATTTCGTTCACTGAACAAACATTACTGACACTGACGGAAAGCAAATAAGACGTGAAGTACATACGAGGGCCGCCATCTAAGTTTCTACAAAAACAATGAAAGAAAACTTTTTTAATACATGTCTTTATTGATTTTTTCAAAATATTTAGTTTCAAAATTTATACACTTTTGCAAACGTACGAACGTATGGTGGAGGCATTTTTCGCTCAGATATATATACCTCAGAGTCGTGGTTGAGAAAGAATGCAACAGCTTCTAGAAGCAATGAAAACTGTTGTCCCCGAAGTTTTTGTTTCGCACGCCGGAACAAGAACAAATCGTTACGCAACTAAATCTAGTGAATGCGAGCGGTGAGATATTAATTCGATGGTGTTATCCGTCAAATAATCAAGTGGTCCACGAGCTGTGGTGTAACTGTCGATCACATCATCAAGAATCATTACTTCTCATCCTGATTTGATAAATGATACGTGTCAAACGAATTGTGTAACGAAAGAGAAAACCGATCATTTCCTTGGAAGTGTCTCCGGAAATGTCTCCCACTTTTGTTTCACCGTAAAACACTCAACAACTGAGTACTGCTTAGTTTGTAGCTGGTACGAATATGTTAAAGTCCCGATGTTGTGTACGGAGTTTGAATTTTCTTGGTGGAATTTCTTAAACGTTGTCGTACGCCAGTGGACACGAATCCACTTCAGAGCTCGAATCTACTGCTGCCTTCAGTGTGTCTGAGGTTCCCCCTGTCTAAAGACGAGACACAGGCCGACAGTCTTCAATCGTGCCGCGCGCAGCGTAGGTGCCTTTCGGAAGAACAACCGATGTCCGTCAACCTTCACGGTTTACATTGCTGACAGAAGCACAATCACGATAAGACTGTATACACAAATTGTAGACTGGAGATGGGAAACGCTGAAAGTGGCAAATGTCATATTGTAAGGAAACGGGAAAAAATTATGATAGACTAACGTTAGTCATAATTTTATTCGGAGCAATGCAAATAATGATAGCTTCCCATCATTTGTATCACCTGGCAGGACAAGTTTAGAATTTAAGAAATCTTCGAGGGCAATCCCAAAAGTAAGGTCTCCTATTATTTTATAAGTATGTAAACCTGTTTATTTCTGCATTGGTTTACATCAGTTTACAACTTGACCATTTGGCCATTTTTCGACATAATCACCATTTCTGTCGATGCATTTTTGTAGACGCTGTGGCAGTTTTTGTATGCCCATGTCATACCAGCTCGCCGCCACGCTGTTCAGAAAGATATGAACCTCTTCTTTCACCTCGTCGTCGGAGTTGAATCGCTTTCCGGCCAAATGATGTTTTAACCTAGGGAACAAGTGATGGTCGCTGGGCGCCAAGTCAGGATTATAGGGTGGGTGGGTGATTATGTTCCACTGAAACTGCTGCAGGAGAAAAACAGTTTGCCGAGCGATGTGTGGGCGAGCCTTGTCATGGAGAATGTGTACGCCCTTGCTCAACATTCCACTTCTCCGGTTCTGAATTGCCCGTTTGAGTTTTTTTTTTTTCACAGTCTCACAGTACCTGTCAGCGTTAATTGTGGTCCCCAGCGATTCAGCTCCGACGACGAGGTGAAAGAAGAGGTTCATAACTTTCTGAACAGCATGGCGGCGAGCTGGTATGACATGGGCATACAAAAACTGCCACAGCGTCTACAAAAATGCATCGACAGAAATGGTGATTATGTCGAAAAATAACTAAATGGTAAAGCTGTAAACTGATGTAAACCATTCACTGTAGCAATAAACAGGTCTATGTACTTATAAAAAAATAGGGACCTTACTTTTGGGATTACCCTCGTATAAATGAAAATTTTCTTGAAGATGTAAGTGCCGTGCTTCACTTCCAAGGAATCACTCATTTCTCAGCAGTAACAAAGAATAATGCACTGACGGTACTGGCACAATGACAAATGAAATTCACCGTATTTCACTTCAAGAACATCGACCAGGGCTGTTAGGTCTTTTTTAGCACTCACTTTGTTGAAACTTCCTGGCAGATTAAAACTGTGTGCCCGACCGAGACTCGAACTCGGGACCTTTGCCTTTCGCGGGCTTCTGTAAGGTTTGGAAGGTAGGAGACGAGGTACTGGCAGAAGTAAAGCTGTGAGTACCGGACGTGAGTCGTGCTTCGGTAGCTCAGTTGGTAGAGCACTTGCCCGCGAAAGGCCAAGGTCCCGAGTTCGAGTCTCGGTCGGGCACACAGTTTTAATCTGCCAGGAAGTTTCATATCAGCGCACACTCCGCTGCAGAGTGAAAATCTCATTCTACTCACTTTGTTGGTTAATGGAAGATCACGAATATTTCCCACATGGAATGTCACGTAGTTTGCACCTCAAAATTACGACTTTTTATTTCATTATGCTCAACAATATTCCGTCGAATTCTAATGGTTTCAACTCGCATCGTGTTGTGGTCGTGCCCTCTGAGCAACAGGCGTCCCTTAGTTACACGCGACGTTCCTTGAATTTTTAGTCCAGAATTCTCCTTTCTACGTCTACATATACATCACCTCTGCATGTATACTCCGCAAGTCGCTTTACCGTGTGTGGCGGAGGGTACTTTGTGTACCACTTTCAAGTCCCCCCCCCCCCCCCCCATTTCCCTATTGCAGTTACGAACAGTTGTGTCTCCAGTGCTGACTTTCCATTCCATCATAAAGGTACTATTGCTTGTACGAAAGCGAGTGAGAAACATTATAATACGTTTGCCACCGCGGTCGTGTACGCCGGCACATACAACGTTCATCGCTTTACGAACTTAGGAAACTACACACCGTTAAATCTAGAGGAGACATTTTGAAGTACAAGGAGGCTTCTCTGATGCTTGCAACCTTTCTCAAGTAACTAGACAGAACATATCCAGCGGTTTGCACGAAAAATGAACCGAAAATATACAATTTTGACACTTCCAGCGCTTCACATTTCCAGACTTCACTGAAGGTGTTTGGTTACCAGAAGTTGAACGAAGCGATTCGATACATTCCTTTACAAAAATCAAAACAATGCATCCGATGAAAATCATTACGTGGAATTTCCATTTTTTGAAGTACGTTTTTTCGAACAGTCAGTATGAACAAACTTCTAGCCTCGTTTTTGAGCTGCCGTTCTACAGGCCGCATCAAAAAGAATCATACTATTTTTTTAAAAAAAATATAACCATTATGTTGTTTGAGATATGTGCGTGAACAACATACTGTTGGAAAGAGCAAATTCTCGAGTTTTACATGGTTCCCGCTAGGTAGCAGCAGTGTGCGCCAACTCGTTCTAGTAAAAATGGTGTCGGGACAATAGCAAGCGTTTCGCGTTCTACGTTTTGCGCGGTGCAGGTCAGTAATGACTATTCAGCGTGACTTCCGTACTAGTAATGGTGTGGTTCCTCCTCCTACAGTACGTAGCATTCGACGATGGCTTAAATAATTCCAAGAAACAGGTTGTTTTTGTAACGGCAAATCGCCGGGCCGTCCCCGAGTGTCTGACACAGACGTCGAACGCATCCGCCATAGTTTCACAAGGAGTCCGCAGAAGTCTGTTCGCCGTGCAGTTAGACAGCTCACTATGCCCCAGATGTCCATCTGGCGTGTGTTGCGTCGACGTGTGCACATGAAACCATACAAAATACAGCGACTGGAAGGTCTTCGTGAAGGTGACAAACAACAACGTGTGCTGTTCTGTGATTTCATTCTTGGCAAACTGGAGGATGACGGTTTCTTCCACGCTCAGTGTTTAGTGACGAGGCAACGTTCCATTTAAATGGAAAGATGAACTGTCGTAATGCGAGAACATGGGGTACGGAACAATCACATGAACGAAATTAGATTTATATTAACACCTTCAGCTGCTGACGGGCGTTGTAATATATCAAGGGGGACAGGTGAAAATGTGTTCCCTGACCGGGACTCTAACCCGGGATTGGTTACAGAAAGAAACATAAAAAAAAGAAAAATCATGTGTACAACATGAGAGGGACTCTCCAAAATTTAATGTGTTTTGTGCAGTTTCACGGGAAAATGTGTATGGTCCATATTTCGTTGCCGAGTTCACTGTTACAACAAAATGGTTCAAATGGATCTGAGCACTATGGGACTTAACTTCTGAGGTCATCAGTCCCCTAGAACTTAGAACTACTTAAACCTAACTAACCTAAGGACATCACACACATCCATGCCCCTGCAGTGTGGGAACAATTTGAGTATCACATTGACATATGCCGTACATCCCAACGGAGGGCATATTGAACACCTATGAAAAGGTATGAAAAAAAAAAAATTTCATACATGTTCATTAGCTACAGAAATATAGACGTGCCAAATCGGATGATTCTGTTTGATACACCCTGTATAAATAACAGTTGATTACGTTTTAAAGCAACAGTGACATCGCATTTTAGTAGCGCCGTCTAGAGGTCATTTGTAAAACAGTGAAAGGCGATCTTCAGAAAAGGTTCGTGCAGCCATTTTCCGTAATCTACGCGTTGTTCTTTGGTCGGTCGCTGTGACACAGAGTGGGAACCATACTCCGTAGTAACGAATTGCAGCAGGAAAACTACTGCGCATGAGTGGGCTTGCGGCGTGGGGAAGGAAACGTGCCAAGCTGCGGGACGCGTTAGGAAGTACAGGGTCACAGTCGCACATAACACGACAGCCGTGTGTTATTATGCAGCGGTGGGTCGGTGGCGGGCGGCCGCGGCGCGACCTTGGTAGTGTTCGCTTTTATCAGACCGAGCCGGGCGAGATCACGCGCCGGCGTAGAGCGGCTGCCGGTAACCTGCTGACGGGGGGCGGCGGGGGCGACCCAGTCGGAGAGACCCCTGCTGAAGTGACCGACACGGCCGTGCTGTGGCACACTGTCGATTGCGGTGTCACCGGGCTGGCCTCGAATACACGCCCTAGGGCCATTCCAACCGACGCCTAGAGTACGTGTGCGATGTCTGAGGTTCACTTGAACAACCATACCGCCTTTGGTGGCTCCGACTAGGGAAAGGATGTATAAAAAACCGGACTTGCATACATCAGTGGACCATGGAAATAGGAACAGTCAGTACTCTAACCTATCCTGCTACACTGAAGAGCCAAAGAAACTGGTGCACCTGTCGAGTATCGTGTAAGGCCCACGTGAGCTCACAGAAGTGCCGCAGCACACCGTAGCGTGGACTCGACTAATGTCCGAAGTAGTGCTGGAGTGAACTGACACCGTGAATCCTGCAGGGCTGTCTATAAAACCGTAAGAGTAGGAGGGGATGGAAATCTCTTCTCAACAGGACGTTGCAAGGCATCCCAGATCTGCTCAATAACATTCATGCCTGGGAAGTTTGGTGGCCAGAGGAAGTGTTTAAACTCAGAAGAAGAGTGTTCCTGCAGCTACTCTGTCGCAGTTGTGAACATGTGGGGTGTCTCACTATCCTGGTGGAATCGCCCACGTCCATCGGAATGCACAATGGACGCGACGGGATGCAGGTCATCAGACAGAATGCTTAGTACGTGTCACCCGTGAGTGTCGTATCTAGACGTATCAGGGGTCCCATATCAATCCAACTGCAAACGCCCCACACCATTACAGAGCTTCCACCAGCTTGAACAGTCCCCTGTCGATATGCAGGGTCCATGGATTCATGAGGTTGGCTCCATACCCGTACACGTCCATCCGCTAGATTCAATTTGAAACGAGATTCGTCCGACGAGGCAACATTTTTCCAGTCATCAACAGTCCAATGTCGGTGTTGACGGGCCCAGGCGAAGCGTAAAGCTTTGTGTCGTGCAATCATCAAGGGTACACGAGTGGACATTCGGCTCCAAACGCCCATATCAATGGTGTTTCGTTGAATGGTTCACACCGTGACGCTTGTTGATGGACCAGCATTGAAATCAGCAGCAATTTGCGGAAGGGTTGCACTTCTGTCACGTTGAACGATTCTCTTCAGTCGTCGTTGGTCCCGTTATTGCAGGATCTTTTTCCGGCCGCAGCGATGTCGGAAATTTGATGTTTTATTGTATTCCTGATTTTGAGGGTACACTCGTGAAATGGTGGTACGAGAAAATCGGCACTTCATCGCTACCTCGGAGATGCTGTGTTCCATTCGTGCGCCGACTATAAAACCTCTTTCAAACTCACTTAAATCTTGATAAACTGCTATTGTAGCAGCAGTAACCGATCCAACAACTGCGGCGGACACTTGGCTTATATAGGCATTGCCGACCACAGCGCCGTATTCTGCTTGTTTAGATATCTCTGTATTTGAATACTCATGCCTATACCACTTTCCCTGGCGCTTTAGTGTAGAAGAGTTGGGCGTGGCCCTCCAGCTGGCACCGTATACCATGAAATGTACGGGCAACTCAGGAGTTCAGTCGAGTCCAGTACAACATTGGTACGAAGGCGACATATTAAAACAATACAGATAAGTATTTCTCACGGTGTGTTGCATCTGCTTGTATTACACTCCACTGTACAGAGTGAATATGAATTTGATACTTGCTCTAGGAGCCTTATTCTGTGACTCTATACTAGCACTGTCGTTTTGTGCAGTGTCCTCGAAAGCATATTTAGATAAGGTTGTATGGTGCGAAAAGTGGCAGTTGATTGTAAATAATGAAAAGTGAGAAGTTATCCACTTGTGCACTAAAAGGACTCTGCTAAATTTCGGTTGCACGATAAATCACAAAGATCTAAAGGCTGTGACTTCAGTTAAATACTTAGGGGCTATAATTACGAATAATTTAAACTGGAACATCACATAGATAATGGTCGGGGAAAGCAAAGACTACGATTTGTTGACAGAACACTCGGAAAATGCGACAGGTCTGCTAAAGAGATTGCTTACACTCCGCTTGTTCGCCCTGTTCTGGAGTATTGCTGTGAGGCGTGCGATCCGCATCAGATGGAACTGACGAAAGACATCGAAAAAGTTCAGAGAAGGGCAGCTCGTTTTGTACTATCGCGAAATATGGGAGAGAGCACCACGGATATGATACGCGAATTACGGTGACGATATTGCAAACAAAGGCGTTTTTTGTTGTGCCAGAATCTTCTCGTGCTGTTTCAATCACCAACTTTCTCTTCAGAGTGTGAAAATACCGTCCACCTGCATATGGAGAAAGCTCACCATAAAAAAATAAATCAGAGCTCGCACAGAAAGATTAAAGTCTTCCCGCGTGCTGTTAGAGTGAAACGGTAAACAAATAACTCGAAGATCGTTCGATGAACCTTCTACCCGGCCGTTAATTGTAAATTGCAGAGTAATCATGTAAGTGTAGATACTACATGTTCTCATTCACACCTCTCCTTCCCACGAAACGTCGTCTGGTTAAAAATAGCAAATCATCGAACCGAGATATTAACACGAAATGAGTCGAGAAAGAAGATAGAGAGCCGGTAACGATAATTTTTTCAGCGCTTCGTGCACGTGTGTCTTAAAGTAATAGGAAAATTTTGCGAAAAGTCAGAAAAAGATAGCATATCGCCTCAGCGCAACATTTTGATTACATATAAACTACACCGTTACCGTACGGTGACAGGTAAATATAGCAGTACACTTTTTCCCACTTACTGTTTATTTGTGGATTTTTGAGAAACTGGAAAGACAACTGGGACTCATAGATACAAAAACCCAAATGCTCCTATTGTAGAGTCAGCCAGATGAGCCCTCATGTAGCATTCAGTGAGGTGACAAAAGTCATTAGGTAGTTACATGCACATTTACAGGTGGCGGTAATATGGCAACATATAGAAGGGCACTGCGTTGGCGGAGCTGTCATTTGTGCTCAGGTGATTAACGTGAAAAGGTTTTGATGTGATTGTGGCCGCACGACGCGAATTAACAGACTCTGAACGCCGAAAGGTTGTTGGAGCTAGACGCAAGGGGCACACCAATCTGGAAATCGTTAGGGAATTAAATATTCCGAGATATACAGTGTCAAGAGTGTGCCGAGAATACCGCATTTCAGACATTACCTCTCACCACGGACAACGCAGTGGCCGGTGGCCTTTAGTTAACGACCGGCGTTTGCGTAGAATTATCAGTACTAACAGACAAGCAACAGTGCGTCAAATATCGGTAAAAATCAATGTGAGACATACGACGAACGTATCCCTTGGACAGCGCGGCGAATTTTTTCGTTAGTGGACTATGGCAGCAGATGGCCCCCGCGAGTACCTTTGCTAACAGCACTACTTCGCCTGCAGTGCCTGCCCTGGGCTCGTGACCATAGCGGTTGGACCCTAGATGACAGGAAAACCGTGACCTGGTCAGATGAATTCCAGATTTCAGTTGGTAAGAGCTGATGGTAGCGGTCGAGTGTGGCGTAGACTCCACAAAGCCATGGACCCAAGTTGTCAACAAGGCACTGGCAAGCTGATGGTAGCTCCATAATGATGTGGTCTGTGTTTACATGGAGTGGACTGTGTCCTTTGGCCCAACTGAACCGATCATTGACTGTAAACGGCTATTTTCGGCTACTCTGAAACCATTTGCAGCCATTCATGGATTTCGTGTTCCGAAACAGCGAAGTCATGACTGGATCACAGTTATTCGCAATTTGTTTGAAGAACATTCTGGGCAACTCGAGTGAATGGTTTGGCCACCCGCATCGCCCGACATGAAGCCCATCGAACATTTGTGGTACATAATTGAGAGGTTAGTTAGTGTACAAAATCCTGCACCGGCAACACTTTCGCAATTATGGAGTGCTATAAAGACAGCGTGGCTCAATATTTGTTCAGGGACTTCCAACGACCGGTTGAGTCCATACCACGCCGAGTTGCTGCACTATGCCGGGCAAAAGGAGGCCCGACACGATATTAGGTGGTGTCCCATGACTTTCGTCACCTCAGTGTACACGCTACATTTAAATTCAGCTTTTTTTCTGCTCAAGTAATAAACTAATCTCTCTGTGCATGATTACAAACAAGCTGGTGGTAGCTCCATAGTGGTGTGAGCTGTGTTTACGTGGAATGGACTGTGTCCTTTGGCCCAATTCACCCCGATCATATACACCCCTGGAAATGGAAAAAAGAACACATTGACACCGGTGTGTCAGACCCACCATACTTGCTCCGGACACTGCGAGACGGCTGTACAAGCAATGATCAGACGCACGGCACAGCGGACACACCAGGAACCGCGGTGTTGGCCGTCGAATGGCGCTAGCTGCGCAGCATTTGTGCACCGCCGCCGTCAGTGTCAGCCAGTTTGCCGTGGCATACGGAGCTCCATCGCAGTCTTTAACACTGGTAGCATGCCGCGACAGCGTGGACGTGAACCGTATGTGCAGTTGACGGACTTTGAGCGAGGGCGTATAGTGGGCATGCGGGAGGCCGGGTGGACGTACCGCCGAATTGCTCAACACGTGGGGCGTGAGGTCTCCACAGTACATCGATGTTGTCGCCAGTGGTCGGCGGAAGGTGCACGTGCCCGTCGACCTGGGACCGGACCGCAGCGACGCACGGATGCACGCCAAGACCGTAGGATCCTACGCAGTGCCGTAGGGGACCGCACCGCCACTTCCCAGCAAATTAGGGACACTGTTGCTCCTGGGGTATCGGCGAGGACCATTCGCAACCGTCTCCATGAAGCTGGGCTACGGTCCCGCACACCGTTAGGCCGTCTTCCGCTCACGCCCCAACATCGTGCAGCCCGCCTCCAGTGGTGTCGCGACAGGCGTGAATGGAGGGACGAATGGAGACGTGTCGTCTTCAGCGATGAGAGTCGCTTCTGCCTTGGTGCCAATGATGGTCGTATGCGTGTTTGGCGCCGTGCAGGTGAGCGCCACAATCAGGACTGCATACGACCGAGGCACACAGGCCCAACACCTGGCATCATGGTGTGGGGAGCGATCTCCTACACTGGCCGTACACCACTGGTGATCGTCGAGGGGACACTGAATAGTGCACGGTACATCCAAACCGTCATCGAACCCATCGTTCTACCATTCCTAGACCGGCAAGGGAACTTGCTGTTCCAACAGGACAATGCACGTCCGCATGTATCCCGTGCCACCCAACGTGCTCTAGAAGGTGTAAGTCAACTACCCTGGCCAGCAAGATCTCCGGATCTGTCCCCCATTGAGCATGTTTGGGACTGGATGAAGCGTCGTCTCACGCGGTCTGCACGTCCAGCACGAACGCTGGTCCAACTGAGGCGCCAGGTGGAAATGGCATGGCAAGCCGTTCCACAGGACTACATCGAGCATCTCTACGATCGTCTCCATGGGAGAATAGCAGCCTGCATTGCTGCAAAAGGTGGATATACACTGTACTAGTGCCGACATTGTGCATGCTCTGTTGCCTGTGTCTATGTGCCTGTGGTTCTGTCAGTGTGATCATGTGATGTATCTGACCCCAGGAATGTGTCAATAAAGTTTCTCCTTCTTGGGGCAATGAATTCACGGTGCTCTTATTTCAATTTCCAGGAGTGTATTTTGCACCATTTACTTTCAGTTCTCGTTTGACTGTTGGCCTACCGTTGCTTCACCCGAGCCCCGTTGGCTGTCACCTTTCGGGGTTCCTTTAGGGCCTTCACAGCTACCGTGGCGGTCTCGTTGCACACACAGTCGCCGCTGCACTAGAGACAATCTTCTACTTCGTGCAGTTGTCCGTCCCCCACGACGTGCGGATCAGGCCCCTAAAAGAAACTATGGAGAGAAATCGGCGTAAATGGTTTGGCCACATTAAGAGAATGAAACAAGAAAGACTTCAAAGAGCAGCCCTAGAATGGACAGAATCTTGACGAAGACCAATTAGAAGACGACGGAGAGACGAGGTGAAGGACGATCTGAAGGGAAGAAGAGTGCAATAGGAGGGATGGCTGAATGACAGATTGTGGGAGAAAATAGAAGCGAGGAAGAGGCTCTGTGAACGACCTGCATAAGCAGAAACGTTTCAGGAAGAAGACTACTTTCAGTGCATTACTTGTTTCTGTTTCTACATGTTCCCAGTAGGTTGTTTGAATTTAGTATTTTAGTCTTATTTTGTGTCAGAACAGTGCTCTGACCGCCAGTGTAAAAATTTTCATTCATAAAATTTAAGTTCAGGACCAATGAGAATAAAGGGACAAATAAATCATTGTCTCAGATTCGAAGTTCCATTCTCGGCCTTTAAGATTTTTTGGTGATTACTTACATCATTCTAGCAATTCCTGCCACTGAAGGTGGTTAAACATTTCGATGACGTTTCACTGTTAACTACGAGGAATCATAGCGTAGCCCGCTCGCTCCCGCGTTTCTCTCTCCCCCTCTCCCCCTCATTGTTCAGCTGGGTACGGAGGTTAGCGGACTGACAGTAATAGTCCAGGATCTTTGTGATGAGAGGTCTGTAATACACCCTCTCCTTGCATGAATTACACATTATTCCAGTAATTTTCTGCCAGTCATCAGCCTGTGCTCTAACTAAATTTATGTTGTCATCTCAGCTTAGATTCTTTCGTGTAGTTTGCCAGTGAAGAAATGGAGATTGTCTAACGTCCTGCCAATGGCTAGATCTGTAGAGACAGAGCACAAGCGCGCGCGAGGGAAGGAAACCACTCTCAAAGCAGCTATCCCGGTGTTTCAGGGAAACCATGAAGAACCTAAGTCTGAGTGACCAGGTGGCCGCTTGAACCGTCATTGTCGCAAAGAGGACTGCAGTGCCTTACCAGTACGCAACGTCGGTTTGTGGAAGTCGTATATCCATATGAATGACAGACGATGACATGTGGGATGTTTCAAATTCTTATGCAGGTTGCATTACATTGGTATTGCGGGTCAGGTGCCAGCTTTGGCGTCAAGTACTGTTCAGTTGCAGGTCTTTTCATGAAGACACCACGTACCCGTTCACAAGAGGCTCGTCCACCAACAGCTTCTGAAGGCCGCCAGTGTCACGCACAACGTGGGGCTCTGACCTGTGCGGCTTTCGCTTCAGACCACAGCACTCCATTGACAACGTTTTCCTCGGTTCCCGAAAACTGGTTAAGACATGTGCCGGAATGATTCGTTTGGAAAAAGTCAGCCGATTTCCTTCTCCTTCTCCCATAGGAGTGGCATACAGGCTAATGTTAAGTCTCTCATCACCTTATCATGGACGAGGCGTTAAGGACGGATGTCGTCTTGCCATCCTTTTCCACTTGAGAACGACATATCGAGTTTCTTTCGCTAGGAAATCTTCGGCCACATAGGTGGTCTGTAGTTCGGAACGGTGCTGTACATCAAAAGAAGCCCCACCTGCTTGGTGATGGGCCTGTTGTGAATTTTCCTGTAAAAGACAGTCTGCTGCTATATCAAGTGTGCCACTGGCGTCGTACATTTTGCCAACCCCTTTCCGCTCTTTGAAATAGCGTGACACTTATTGGACTTGTCGCTCGCAGTGACCTCGCCGCCGTACAAGTGGATGGTGGTTCCCTACGGGTGCGTGCCTTTGTCCTCCATACTACTGCTGCTGCTGTCCCGGAGTTAGTTGAGCGCATTAGCTGCCCGAGCACGTCCAGGGGGACTTCTGCGAAGCGTTTCCCCGCCGAGTCTCGCTCGCCTTCGCCGTGGCCAGTTCGTGTCCAGTTGGAGGCTGCGCGCTGGTAGCCCATCTCCGTGCTCGAAGGACGGGGCAAATAAAGGGGATACGACCGTCTGCAGGCGGTTTTTTCCGGACGTGGTGCTTTCGCCCCATTTCAGTCGCAGTTTCCTCTCCTCTTCGTGTTGCTCTGACGTCCCTTTTACCTCCTTGTTTGCCCATTTTCTCTTCCCCGTGACTGTGCTGTGCTGTTTGTGTTGTTCTGCCACCTTAGATCATGGGACCGATGATCTCCCTGTTCGGTCCCCTCCCCCAACCAACCAACCAACCAACAGCACGCTCCGCAACACGCTGTACAGTGCATGGTGGAGGGTACGTGGTGCCATTGTTCTGGATTTAGCATCCTAGAGTATTGAGGGGAGGCAAAATGACCGTACGCGTCTGTAAGTCTCGTGATCCCTGTTAAAGATAGTTGATGGATGGTGCATATTGGTCGCACATTCTTGTTAGAGAACTGAGTCTCTAAATTTGCTGTACAAGGTTATGCGAGAAGATCGTTGTCTCTCTTCCAAAGATTCTCATTTCAGTTCTCCCCAGCAGCCCTGTTACACTAAGGTTTGCACTATATAGATCTGTTTAGGTCTCACCAGCGTTCCATGTCTCATGACATGCCTTCTTGGTAAGTGTTCGAAACACTGGAACCATAGAACTGGTCACACTAGCTCCTTGTATCAGATTTCCTTGCAGGTGCAACACGTCTTTCCAGGACTCTGCCAACGATCTAAGTCTTCCATTCGCCTTCACTAACACTGCTTTTACGCTTACATCCCGTTTCATATCGCTTCGTAGTATTAACACAAAATACTTATACGGCGTGACATGATTTTGTTGTTAAACCACAAATGTCCTAATCATCCTGTTGTGGAGGATGCTGGGTACAGAAGCTAGCTCCTAGCACATCGGCTGCGGCAACAAGTCCCGCCTTCTCGTCCCAGGACAGCCATTTTACAGTTTATACGAGAAATGAACATGTAGTGGGTTAATGCGTCGCGGAAGTGACACAAAAGTTGATGACGAACCGCTGGAAGGATTTTTCTGAATAATAATAATAACCACTGCCACTGCCCGCGGCACCGCATAATGTTCCCACAAAAGCTATTTAATTGCTGAGGTTCACATTACTGTTACATAGCCAAGTTTGACAACGATATGAAACATTCCGTAGCGAAGTCAGCGGAACTTCAGATGTCAGAAAAGTGCCACCATAAAGCGTGCTGTTAGTACATGTATGATACAATAGTAGACAATCGGTACCTTTGAGAAATGAAGTATGGAAGGTAGCAGGGCATTACTTAGATGAAAATGACTTAGTAGAAATACTTCAATAACACGGCAGATATTGAATTTAATTGACAAAAGGAAAAAAATAAAAATGGACCAAATGAAACAGGCTACAGGAAAAAGAGACCTCTATAAATGAGGTTGACAGAAAGTGCAAAATCGCTCAGGAGGAATGGCTAGAGGACAAATGCAAGGCTGAAGTTGCATGTATAACTAGAGAAAAGATAGATGCCAACTCTAGAAAAATGAATCAGACCTTTTGGAGAAAAGAGAAACTGCTGTACGGATATCAAGAGCTCAAATGACAAGCGAGTACTAAGGAAAGACGAAAAGCTGGAATGTGGAAGGAATATATAGAGGGTCTATATAAGGGAAACAAACTGCAATACAGTGTTATAGAAAGAGAGAAGACGAAGTAGATAAAGATCAGATACGTGCAATGCTACTGCAAGAAGAATTTTACAAAGATCTGAAAGACATACGTGGAAAGTCCCATAAGGCGTTGGTGGAAGGCCCCTGAAGTAGACATTTCCTAAGAATTAGTCATATCTTTGTTGTGCAACATATAGGGTCATTCTGTGATGCTACAAACTTTCAGGAATGATGGAGAAGGGTAAATGTATCAATTGGGGTAACGGACCCTCTTGCGGAAACGATTGAGTCGATATCGTTCTGACACCTCTGACAATGGGCCTATTCTGCCGCAAAACTCTTTGTTTAGAGTTTTTGAGATATGGTAGTATGGACAAAAACAAGAATAATTTTCCAGTTCAAATGGTTCAAATGGCTCTGAGCACTATGGGACTTAACTTCTGAAGTCATCAGTCCCCTAGAACTTAAAACCACTTAAACCTAACTAACCTAAGGACATCAAACACATTGATGCCCGGGGCAGGATTCGAACCTGCGACCGTAGCGGTCGCGCGGTTCCAGACTGTAGCGCCTAGAACCGCTCGGCCACTCCGGCCGGCAAATTTCCAGTAAACGTCAGCGTCTTAACGTATTCATTTTTGAGGCCACGTTCACTAAACAATTCTTTTCTTGTTTCAGCCCATACTACCTCCTCCCAAGATACGGATAGCAAAGAGCTTGCAATAGAGGAGTTCCACTGTCCAGAGGTATCGGAACCATCTTCGCTTGTAACTTTCAACTCGGTCTTCACCGGACGACGGTCCCTTACCTCACACTGATACATTCATCCTTCTTCATCATCCTAGAAAGTTTTCAATCACTACGGAATGATCCTGTATGTGAGACGGGGAAATACGCCCAGGCTTCAGGGAGAATGTAATAAATCCCATTCCGAAGAAAGCACGTGCTGACTGCTGTGCATATTGCCTACTTTGAGTTTAATGAATCACGGTTGCAAAATATTGACACGAATTGTGTACAGAAGAGTGGAAAACCTGGTAAAGTGAAGCTCGAGGAAAATCGGTTGGCGTTCCGCAGAAATGTAGCAACAAAGGAGGCAGCACTGGCCCTAAGATTTATCGTACGAGAAAGTTTAAACTAAGGCAAACGACCGTTAAATCATTTGTAGACTTAGAGAAAGCTTTTTAAAATGTTGAGTGGAATATACTATTTGAAATTCTGAAGGCACCAGGAGAGAAAGATCGTTATAACTTGTACAGAAACCAGGCTTCAGTTAGAAGAATCGAATGACATGAAAGGGGGAAGCAGTTGTTCAGAAGGGAGAGAGGCAGCGTTGTAGCCAGTTCCCGATGTCATTGAAACTGTACAATGTGTAAGCAGTAAAGGAAACCAAGGAGAAAATTGGGAAGTCAATTAAAGGAGGAAAAAATGAAAGCTTCAGGGTTTGTGAGTGAAACGGTAATTCTGGCAGACGCGGCTTGGGACTTGAAGAGGATTTGAACGGAATTGGCAGTGTTCTGAAAAGAGGTTATAACATGTACATCAGCAAAAGCAAAAAAAGGAAAATCGAATGTAGACGAATTACATCTGGTGATGCTGAGGGACTGAGATTGGGAAACGAGACAGTTAAAGTAGTTAATGAGTTTTGCGATTTCGGCACTAAAATAACGATGTCCGAAGTAGAGAGGATATAAAATGTGGGCTGGCAATTGCTAGACAAGCATTTCTGAAAAAGAGGAATTTGGTAATATCGTACCTGCAGGGTTCGATTCCCTACTGGGTTGGAGATTTTCTCCGCTAAGGACTGGGTGTTTGTGTTGTCATCATCATTTCATCCTCATCGACGCACAAGTCGCCGAAGTGGCGTCACCTCAAAAGACTTGAGCAGGCGATCAGGTCTACCCCTCGCCAACGACTTCATTTTTTTTACAGGTACCGGGTGTTTCCGTAAGAGCGTGCAAAAATTGAACAGGACATAGAGGATGCTCCACTGACAATTTGAGGTACGGAACCTGGGGTCGGAGAAGACAACTTAAGGAGTAATACAAATAAAATCACGTTACTGTGTACTTTTTTATTTACATTAGTTAACTGCAAATACCATCATTGACACTATGAACTTACCATTTGTACAGCATCTTACCAAATGAGCTGCAACTGACGGCCTTCAATCTCAGTGCAAGCATGATATCGGCGAACAAGATTCTGACGCATCCTGACAAATATCTCTGCTGTGTTTCGAATTACATCATTCTGGCAACTAATTCCACCTCCGTATCCACTGGAGTCTCGTACGCAAGTTACCTTAGATATCCCCATTGGAAATAATCAAGGGAATTCACGTCAGGTGACCCGCAGACCATGGAATAGGATCTCCCCGTCCAATCCAGCGACCAGGAAATACTGTACCGGTAGTGCTCCATCGTACTGTACTGCACGTCTCTAAATAACACTGAGTAACGAATGGGTCTGTCGTTGACTCATAGCACGTTCATGGGCTACAACAGAGCCACCTTATGGACAAGGAAAGTAACAAAACCTGCACCACGACTTCGTAGTAATCAGACTCGTCGTCCTTGTTTCCTTGCGGGAAATAATGAATGTACATGTGAATAAACAGTACAGTACGTTTAAGCTTGCACGCTTGTTAGTTGTAAATAAGCTGGAAAACGATAATGCTTGACGAATCGGTAGGTAAGTGTACTTCCATATCTCCTTAAACTGGCTTCTACAACCCCAGGTTCCCTACGTCAGCTGGAGCATTCTAGAGTTTTGCACGCTCTTACGTACACACACTGTAGATGCGATACGAAGTCTTTTATGAAAGTATTTGGAGAGTAGACTTTTATGGAAGTGAAACATTGACGATAGGCAGTTCAGACAAGAACGTAGTAATAGCTTTTGAAATCTGGTGCTAAAGGAGAATACTGAAGGTAAAATGGGTAGATAGAATTAAAATTGGAGATACTGAACCAGGTAGCGGAAAAAATAAATTTATGGCACAATGTAACGAAAAAAAAAAAAGATCGGTTGACAGGGCGCTTCGTGAAGTATGAACGAATTTTTCGCTTGAAAATAAGAGGAATTGTAGGGGGTAAAAAGTGTTGTAGAACAGTAAGCAGGTTCAAGTGACTACAGGTTGCGGTAGTCGTGAAGACATGAAGAATCTTGAACAGGATAGAGTGAAGGGTGAAGAGCTGCATCGACCCAGTATTTGGGACGGAAGGTGACAGCAGCGAGATGTTTAGTTGCGTTACCGCGCCGTGGTGAGTCGGTGCCAGCCGCGGCGGCCCCACCGCGTTTGGTCGGGTGTCGCCCGGAATGGCGCGGCAGCCGGCCGAGAAAGCACTGGGCTGCCTCTCCTCTCCGCTGGCCTCCGCTCTCCCGCAACTTTCGTCGGGCGCGGCGCGGCGTACAGCGTAGCTGCGTAGCTCTGAAAGGTCATCCGCTGCTGCCGGCCGCCGCCAGCGCGCACCACACCACACCACACCACGCACGGCACAACACGTCGCGCGTACACACCTGTACCGTAACGACTAGAAGTAGTAGTGTAGCCGGTCGACAAGTTTCCGCGGGCGTGCCGCTAGGCGGCTCTACCGTCGCTTAGGCCGGTATCACACTATTGTATTTCTTTGTCAAAGTTGATATGTCAAATGTTTGTCACAGAAATTTGGTGGTGTAATAGGGAACTTCGTCAAATCTCGCCTGTCGTCAATAAAAGTGATCAAATCTGGGACCTCGCCGTAAATTTGATCATAAAAGCCGTTCGTTTTCTGTTCACTACAATGTGAAATGTAACTGCTTGGAGCGCTGGCGTCGCTACAGCTATTTGACGTCTCTGTAGTGTGTTCGTAAACATGGCTTTCTCTCTCTCTCTCTCTCTCTCTCTCTCTCTCTCTCTCATCTTTTTTAATAAACTTGCTTCGACTGTGGTGGGGGTGAGCAATCGGCACAGTGCAAGCTATTAATTGTGTTGCCTTTTGCGGGCAAGTGCTCTACCAACTGAGCTACCCAAGCACGACTCACGCCCCGTCCTCACAGCTTTACTTCTGGCAGTACCTCGCCTCCTACCTTCCGAACTTTACAGAAGCTCTCCTGCGAACCAACAGTTTTAATCTGCCAGGAAGTTTCAAAATTAAAAATAGTTTGTATTGCCCATGTTGTTGTTGTTGTTGTTGTTGTTGTTGTCGTCGTCGTCTTGAGTGCTGAGACTGGTTTGATGCAGCTCTTCACTCTACTCAATCCTGTGCAAGCTTCTTCATCTCCCAGTACCTACTGCAGCCTACATCCTTCTGAATCTGCTTAGTGTATTCATCTCTTGGTCTCCCTCTACGATTTTTACCCTCCACGCTGCCCTCCAGTACTAAATTGGTGATCCCTTGATGCCTCAGAACATGTCATACCAACCGATCCCTTCTTCTAGTCAAGTTGTGCCACGAACTCCTCCCCAATCCTATTCAATACCTCCTCATTAGTTATGCGATCTACCCATCTAATCTTCAGCATTCTTCTGTATCACCACATTTCGAAAGCTTCTATTCTCTTCTTGTCTAAACTATTTATCGTCCATGTTTCACTTCCATACATGCCTACACTCCATACAAATACTTTCAGAAATGACTTTGTGACACTTAAATTAATACTCGATGTTAACAAATTTCTCTTCTTCAGAAACGCTTTCCTTGCCATTGCCAGTCTACATTTTATATCCTCATCATCACTTATTTTGTTGCCCAAATAGCAAAACTCCTTTGCTACGTTAAGTGTCTCATTTACTAATCTAATTCCCTCAGCATTACCCGACTTAATTCGACTACATTCCATTATCCTCTCTACTTCGACCATCATCATAGTTTGGAAGGTAGGAGACGAGATACTAGCAGAAGTAAAGCTGTGAGACCGGGCGTGAGTCGTGCTTCGGTAGCTCAGATGGTAGAGCACTTGCCCGCGAAAGGCAAAGGTCCCGAGTTCGAGTCTCGGTCGGGCACACAGTTTTAATCTGCCAGGAAGTTTCATATCAGCGCACACTCCGCTGCGGAGTGAAAATCTCATTCTGGAATCATCAGTTATTTTGTTGCCCAAATAGCAAAACTCCTTTACTACGTTAAGTGTCTCATTTCCTAATCTAATTCCCTCAGCATCACCCGACTTAATTAATTAATTGATGTTCATCTTATACCTTCCTTTCAAGAGACTGTCCATTCCGTTCAGCTGCTCTTCCAGGTCCTTTCCTGTCTCTGACAGAATTACAATGTAGAGCCCATACAGTGTACTAAACATTTATTTACCTTCACGTGTTACCCTTTCACTGCTTTATAAATCGCTTCACTCGTTTCTGGGATTATTTTGGTTAACATGCAATGGAATATTCGAGTGCTGTGTTTTAAACTAGGGTAGCTCTCTCCTGTATCAATAAATCACAGTTTGCCTAACTTCCTCACGTATAGCATTTCTGAAGAGTGTTGTTTTGTAATATGAGAAGCCACTTTACTGAGCAAATACTGAAATACACTCATCCATTCGTAAGTAATTTACGTATTAAGATTTGACTTCCTCGATTGCAGCTCTCGTAACAAATTTTGCTGAATCCTTTTATTATCTCGACGTAATACGTAGGACTTCATCCAAGTATCTTTCCTTTTTCCGCCGCTTTCTTTCCAGACAACACAAACAACTGTAGCGCATAACAAGAAGTTGTTGTTCGCCATCTTGAAATTTGACGAAAAATATGACGACAGTGTAATATTTTCTAGCGCCACTTCAAAGATCTTTATCAAAGACATGTGACGTACATTCCATCATATTTCGTGGTCAAGGAAATATGATAGTGTAATATCGGCCTTAGCGCTCGGCGAGGAATGTTTCAGTATATATACTACTCGGATCTTACAAAATTTTAAAACGCTGTGTTTGACAAGAGTAAGACAAGTGAACTATGCCATCTCTATTCAAATAAGAAACGTTGTCGTGCTTTAACGCAATTGTGAAACACCGGGTCACGTATAATAAGCAGATAAAAATAGTGACGAAGATCGAAATGGAGCTTAACGAGCAACAAAATCATGTATAGATAGCAATAATACAGACTAAAACGTAGAAGAGGGAAGATAATGTAAACTCACCCATATAATTTGTAGCTGTTAGTTGTCGGAAAGTTTGTGTAATGACTTCGCAGTCTTTAGTGACAAGAGCTCTTTGCTGAGTGCTTTCGTGCTAAAGAAAAAGCGGCACTACATGATACGGAAAATTAATTTACCGGCAACTCAAGTTTATGTTCCACACAACAATTTCGTCATCGCTGTCTAAACATTCATGAAATATACCACACCATAGCCGCGCGGGGTTAGCCGAGCGGTCGAAGGCTCTGGAGTCATGGACTGTGCGATTGGTCCCGGCCGAGGTTCGAGTCCTCCCTCGGGCGTGGGTGTGTGTGTGTGTGTTCGTCCTCAGGATAATTTAGGTTAAGTAGTGTGTAAGCTTAGGGACTGATGACCTTAGCAGTTAAGGCCCATAAGATTTCACACACATTTGAACATTTTTGAACCACACCATAGATCTATGATGGAAGACAGTTTCTTTTCAAGAGCTACTCCAGCCTGTAAAAGAATGTTGAAAACGATTTCGGACGGGTAAGTGAAATAAGGAAGGCCATTTATTGAGCCGCAGTACTTTATGGCGGTGCAATTTTTATGTCAGGTGGCTTTTCATTCAAAAGGGTTTGAGTACAATTCAAACAGCTGCTCTGTCTCTGTCTGTCTCTCTCTCTCTCTCTCTCTCTCTCTCTCTCTCTCTCTCTCTCTCTCTAGCTTTTTGGCATTGTAACCTGATATGTGATAAACTAGTCACTGTTTTGGAATGTTGTCTTTATACGGAATAGGAAGATCATTCTCTGTCATTAATTTTGTCCTCAGCAGATAGATTAATGCGTTTGTTTCGAACCTCCATTTCTTTAGCACATAAACGCATCTGAATTCGGTTCACAGTTCCCAGATGCAGATGCAGACATCTGAAGGGGGATGCACACACACTGTAACATGGGTAATTGCAGAAAATCTGCACGGGAATGTACATAAGCGATCTACGAATGCAGGTTGTAGACAGATGCCTGACGAGATGTGAAAGTCTGGATCTGGCCGTCAATCGTGCACGGATAGCCAAATAGTAAGGCGACCGATCGCGATAAGCGGGAAATCCGGGTTCGAGTCCTGGTCCTGCACAAATTTTGATGGTCGTCGTTCCATTAAACAGCTGATAGTTGCTGATATTCGCAACTGCGAATACAGTTAATGTACTTCATAACAGATGTATTGGCCGCAGTGCCTGTTCCTCCGGACATCCAGGCATGTCCGAACGAACACTGCACCGACATCCATGCATGTCCGCATGAACATTGCATCGTAATTTGGAATAACACAGACACTACAATATTATATCCCGATTTGGCCCCATCCGATTTTAATCTGCTTCCAAAACTTAAAAGAGCACCTTCGAGGGCGTTGCTTTGATAGTGATGAATTGGTGCAAGCAAAGGCGAGGTTGTGCCACCGTGAAGTATGTCAAGCGCTCTGCGGTGACGGTATCAACGAATTCTTATCTCGTTGGGAGAAATGTCTTCATCGCCAGGGGGAGTAGGCTGAGAGGCAATTGTGTACACATTAAGAACAAAGATGTAGAATGTATATACTGTTCATTTTATTTAAAAATCTTGGAGTTTTGGCACAAGAAATAAGGTGCCATTACTTTTCGTCACACCACTGTGGTAGCTGTCTGTCACGTTACTGGTGGAGTGACGTCATTTGGATGCAAGATTTGCATGCACAGATGTAGAAAATGGATGTTGAGGAGAATCAGTATTGTGCTTCCGGTTGTACAGCTGAGATGTCGTTCGCATTTTTCCACAGTCGACCCAGTTGTCCTCTAGAGGTGTTGGGAGTTTTGATCTTGTATGTAGTCGCCGTCTCGGTATTAACCGGACACTGAGGAGACAAGTCATCCGCTACATCTTACGTTCTACCGCCTCCTTCGTGGGGCGGGGGAACCGAGGCCGTCCTTCCAGCAGGTGTGAATGGTTCAAATGAAATGGCTCTAAGCACTATGGGACTTAACATCTGAAGTCATCAGTCCCCTAGACTTAGAACTACTTAAACCTAACTAACCAAAGGACATCACACACATCCATGCCCGAGGCAGGATTCGAACATGCGACCGTAGCAGCAGCGCGGTTCCGAACTGAAGCGCCTAGAACCGCTCGGCCACTGCGGCCGGCTAGCAGGTGTGAGGATAGGACGCCACTGGTTGGACCAGTTGGTAGAGCACTTGCTCGCAAAAGGCAAAGGTCACGCTTTCGAGTCCCACTGTGGCACACAGTTTTAATGTCAGGTACTTTCAGTATTGTTTTATTGTTTTTTATTTATTTATTTTGTCGACTCCTGGTTTCCACCTTAGAACCCCAGACTTAACACTATAACCAATGTGTCCATTGACTGCACTGGTGCCATGTGATCGTGGCAGAAGTCTAGTAGGGCAAACATTCTGGACAGTGTACGAGCTCTTTGCTGAACGTAAACGTTGTAACAAGTTTAGAAACGTGGAAAATGAGCGATAGTGGAACTTGGCTTTACGACAGTATGTAAAGTGTGCTTTGGATATTCAAAAATCATATTTCACGTTTTCTCTTACTGGCACCGAGCAAGGTGGCACAGTGGTTAGCACACTGGACTCGTATTCGGAAGGACAACGGTTCAACCCCACGTGCGGCCATCCTGATTTAGGTTTTCCGTGATTTCCCTAAATCGCTCGAGGCAAATGCCGGGATGGTTCCTCTGAAAGGGCACGGCTGACTTTCTTCCCTGTCCTTCCCTAATCCGATGAGACCGATGACCTCGTTGTTTGGTCTCTTCCCCCAAACAACCCAACCCCCCTCTTACTGGCACTCTGTAGTGAAGATAGCTGCATAAATCAGAATGCGCACAGCTTGCGGCAGGATTTTAGACTGTAGCGTTCACAATGAAGAAGAAAACATTAGGAACGCCTCGTTTCAAAAGGAGGTGCGGGAGGTGGTGCAGTGTCCGGCCCCGAAATTCTGGATCCGGGGTGCGAACGAGGGCGCGGGGAGACTGTATTCTACTCGTGGACACTTCACGTGCCAATAGCTCGGTCGGAGTAGTCAGTCAGCACATGACAAAGAAGGCGGCGAATATTTTTTGGAAACAGTGTTTTTAGTTTACAGATGCCGCTGTTCGAATACTGAGAAAATTTTAGTCGTCTTTATTTGGAAGTGGCATTGTGGTGTCTGGGAATCTATCACAGTATAGCTTTTTAACAGTACCGCCGGAATTGAGATCTGCAGTACAAGCGACGGGGCGAGATAACTACAGCGGCGTTAAAATCATCAGCGGATACCGTTACGATGGTTGGCAGTTCGCATTCGCCCTGTATGCTGCAGCAGCGGAGACAATAGTGCTCCTAGGTTCGGTCACGTGACGCGGGCATTTGAGACGACCTATCCCTCTGTCTCCGTCTCTGTGCTGTGCTGGGAACTAAACACAGTCCGCCACCCGAGCGAGCGTGCCTTATCTGGCCTGGCTGGCTCTCAATGCTCCGACTGACAGCCGTTCACCGCCCGCCTCTCCCCGCCTGTGTCTCTGGGTCACCGCCACGGCTCCCTCTGAGCCGATACTGGCTGGCCGGTCTGCCCTCGACTACACGTCGCGTCACTAACAGTGCGCCACAGCAGAGGGCGCGCCACCAGCCCGGCGCGGGCGCCGCTTCGGAAAGCCATTCAGCCACCAGTGCATTCGCCTCTGCCTGCCAGATACACCACCTACAGAGAGACCTCGTCTAATCCAGGCCACCTAGCGTTGCCACTTTCTAGAAATTTCCAAGCCGCTAACTTCTGAATTATATGAGGGTCTACGAGACACACATTTATCACCAGCCACTCGACATGCTGAGCACTATGGGACTTATCATCTAAGGTCATCAGTCCCCTAGAACTTTACTTAAACTTAACTAACCTAAGGACATCACACAACACCCAGTCATCACGAGGCAGAGAAAATCCCTGACCCCGCCGGGACGACATGCTAAAAACTAAACTACTCCCGAACTGGCCATGAAGGCCCAAAGTTACCGACCGGCCGCTGTGTCATCCTCAGCCCACAGGCTGCACTGGATGCGGATATGGAAGGGCTTGTGGTTAGCATACCGCTCTTCCGGCCGTATGTGTTTCCGGGACCGGAGCCGCTACTTCTCAATCAAGTAGATTCTCAGTTTGCCTCACAAGGGCTGAGTGCACCCCGGTTGCCAACAGCACTCGACAGACAGGATGGTCACCCATCCAAGTGCTAGCCCAGCCCGACAGCGCTTGACTTCGGTGTTACCACTACGTCAAGGCCGTCACTCGACATGCACCATAGGAAAAATTGTCTACTTTCAACATTTTCCACACAATTGTCTTCACCTACACACGTTCTTGACCCTGCCTCGTTTTCAATATCATGTAGCCACTCACCATTATACTGTCGTCTTTGTTTCCTTTCATCATTCCTTCCTTCATCTCCTCTTCCTTCCTCCACCTCAAGTTTGTCCCGAATGTTGGCAGGTCCTCTATTTCGGCTGCCTGTTGCCATTTTTGCCGATCGTGTGGATGGTCAGGGTGCACGCCCAAGCTCTTGACATCTTCGTAAAGGGTGTCAAGCCATCGCTGCGTAGGTCGTCCTGCTGGACGTTTACCATTCACTCTCAAACTAAGACCACTCTTCGCCAGTGCTGTTGCTTCTGCTCTAAGAACATGCTCGTAGTGCTATAGTCGGCTTTCTCTCATCCTGTGCTCTATTGGTGTGACACCGTATAACTAGACGAACTTCTTTATTTATGACAACATCGTGCAGTGTTAACCCAGATGTCCACCTGAGCATCTTTGTCTCTGTGACATCTTTACTCCATTCTTTTTATTGAAGACCAGCATCCAACACCATACAGAGCAACTAAACAGATTACAGACTGGTATACTTTCTACTTGAGCCTGTCTTAAATCTTCGGTTACACAGGACGGCAGTCCCAGAACGACGCCATTTGAGCCATGTCCCGCCAAGACGGTTAGAGATTTCCGTCAGCAGTTACTGGCGAGCCTAGGCACACAAAAGCCCTTTATCTTAGGTCAACACAATTGATTCTCATGGTATCAGTCCTTCAGATCTGTGGTGAGACAATGCGTTTTCCTTATACACCGAGGAGACAAAACTCATGGGATAGCGATGTGCGCTTATACAGATAGCGGTGGTATAAGAGGGCAGTGCATTGGCGGAGCTGTCACTTGTTCGCAGGTGGTACACGTGAAAAGGTTTCCGTCGTTATTATCGCCGTACGACAGGAATTAAAGAGTTCGAACGCGAAATCGTAGTTGGAGCTAGACGCATGGGAATTTTTATTTCAGAAATTGTTAGGGAATTCTGTATTCGGAGATACACAGTGTCAAGAGCTTGCCGAAGCTACCAAATTTCAGGCATTACCTCTCACCATGGACAACGCAGTGACCGACGGCCTTCACTTATCGACCTAGGACAGCGGCGTTTGCGTAGACTTGGCTCTTGTCACTGCCAATAGACAAGCAACACTGCGTGAAATAACCGTAGAAATTAATGTGGAACGTACAACGCACGTATCCGTTACATCAGCGCGGAGAAATTTGGCGTTAATGGACTACGGCAGCAGACGACCGATGCGAGTGCTTTTCCTGAACAGCACGACATCGCCTGCAGTGCCTCTCCAGGCCTCATGCTCATATCGGTTGGACTGTAGACGACTGGAAAACCATGGCCTGGTGAAATGAGTCCCTATCTGAGTCAGTAAGATACGATGATAGGTTCTAGTGTGAAACCATGGACCCAAGTTGTCAACAAGGCACTGTACAAGATGGTGGTGCCTGCATAAAGGTGTGCGCTTTGTTTACATGTGATGGACTGGGTTTCCTGGTCCGACTGAACGAATCATTGATCAGAAATTGTTATGTTCAGCTACTTGGAGACCATCTGCAGCTATTCATAGACGTCATGTTCTCAAACAGCAATGTCATGTCACCGGGCCACAGTTGTTTCCGACTGCTTTGATGAACATTCTGAACACTTCGAGTGAATCATTTGGCCCCTAAACTCGCCCGACATGGAACACTTGGAACATCTATGGAACATAATCTAAAGGTGAGTTCGTGCACAGAATCCTGCACCGGCAACACTTTCGCAATTATGGACAGCTATTGATGCGGCATGGCTCAGTATTTCTGCACGGGAATTCGGACGACTTGTTGAGTCCATGTCACGTAGTTGCTGCGCGCTACACCGGGAAAAAGGAGGTCCGACACGATATTAGGAGGTATCCCATGAATTTTGTCACCTCAGTGTATTGTATCGTAGACCTATTTGTGCTAGGCGGTCGCTACAGTTTTGGACGTGACTTGGATGTGACATTCTAGGTCGGTCTTATCTCCACATGCGAAGAGCGCAGCATCAGCCTACAGTAACACGATGCCGTTTTCTGCACACCTCTTTCGGTCGCCTATCTTTTCTCGTCTCATGAAATCCAGCAAAGCACTGTCTACCATAGATTCATCTGGCTACACGTCCCGCCCACCAATCATTCTCCTTAGTCACAATTACTTTTACCCTTCCAGTCTACTCCAGATCCATCTGGCTTGTACCACACGTCTTCCAGATAATATGACCAAAAGTATCACAACACCCATTAGCAGAGATCAGTAAGGGGCGTATCCACTCTTCTTCTTACTGACACCTTGAACTCTGCTGGGAACACTTTTGATGAGATGCCCGAATGTTTGTAGAGAGATGATAGCTCATTCTTACTCAAGAGTCGAAACCAGTCAAGGTAGCGACATTGCACGCTGGGGTCTCGAATGAGGTCGACGTTCGAACTCATCCCAGAAGCGTTCAGGTAGGTTCAGGTCGGGACTCAGGGCATGGTAGTCCATGTCTGGAATGTTACTGTGTGTCCAAAAACCATAGCCCCACAGATTCTGCATGGCTGGGTGCACTGCAATGCTCATAAAATAAGTCATCCTCCCCGAACTATTCGTCAAGCGTACAGTGCTGTTAGCCTGTTCGTATCATACATTAAGCGTTTTCTTAAGCGTAATAAGAGAACCACACCCCCAAGACTGTAACATCGGCAGTTATCGAAGCACATGCTCTGACAATTATCTTTCGTACATCGTGCAAATAGTAAACATTCGTGGAATACGGCGTATCCATCTAACGTGCAATTGACATGTAAACACTATTCGACGGTTTCGCACTACAGCACTAATAGGAACGGTAAGACTAGTATCGTCGAATCAAGCGATGTGATAAGGAATACCACTCAATCCATGATAAGATTGCAGCACTGCATTGATACCAATGGTTATCACTTCCAACACCTTCTGTAGATTGACGTTCATGGTACCTTTTTGACCTTCGTCGACCTTCGAAGACCTTACTGTTACACATCATTGGATTCGTTTCGATAGCCGCCATCAGAAAAAAAGTACCCAACTATAGCATCCCATTTGAAAAACAAGTTGACTTTCATATCTCTGACGCGACCCCACGTAGCAACAAGAAAACCAACGTCATATTATGGCCCCCGTTGTCCCATGCAACTTTTGTCCCATGAACTTTTCAGCTCCTAACATACTTTCGGAGTTGTTCTTGGTGGCGATGGTTATTGACTCACCCTGTATACAAAAATTTGGAAATTTGTGGTAAGGTCTTATGGGACCACACTGCTGAGGTCATCGGTCCTTAAGCTTACACACTACTTAATCTAACTTGAACTAACTTACACTAAGGACAACACACACACCCATGCCCGAGGAAGGACTCGAACCTCCGACGGGGGGATTCGCGCTAATCGTGACAAGGCGCCTCAGACCGCTCGGCCACCCCGCGCGGCTGCTAAAATTAGATCAGATATCAGTATAGGTTATAGTTATACTGAGAGAAAAACCTATTTTGTGGGATTCTAAATGAGATGTGGTACATAAAGTGTTGGGTTTTATCACAGAGGAAGCCACTTGAGGCGCTGAGAACCATGGAGCACATCATCGTCGATTGTCGGATTGTAGCATTTATTCCTGCTTCTGACATGTGTTGATCTTATGGTTTATCTGTACTGTAGGTCCACATTGTACATATGTTTGAACATTCACGAATAGCTGTCTCACTGGTTTCTCTGATATTCCCTTAAATGTAGGGATCGAAGACTGTGTGCTTTTGGTCCTTATGGCTCTCAGCGCCTCATTTGTATTCTAGTCAAATGACATTGTTGGTAGATAGTTCTGCTTGAATTTAACCATTCTGCAAACGGCAGGTCGTGTTTGAAGTTGGTCGTCCGTCTACTGTGCAGGAATCGGCTTTCCTGTGGAGTGTCAACATTAACTCTGTTGAACCCGTATGAAGCGCTAACAGGAAAGAAAATTAGCAGGAAAAGTTGGCCGCAAAGAAAGTAGGGCATTCCAGACCAGATTCGTTGTCTGAGAAAGCGACGAAATCAAATAAGCGTGACTACAAGCGGACGTTTAACGAAGAACTGTATAATAAGCGCAAGTCGTTATGTTGTTGCAACGTAAGAATGCCCGATTTTCAGCCCACAAGTCAATTCGTTAACTAATACATGAGTTAGGGATCTTGTACATCTGTCCGAAAAAGTAAAAAAAGTACGAAGGACCCCCACTTAGTCAAAAATGCGTAACGGAGAGTAGCGAAAGCTTAAACATTGTTTCGTTCTTGCCCTAAACTGTAGCTAATTACGTACAAAACAACAAAATTCCACAAAAAAATTCTCCGATTTTTCAGACAAGTTGTTATTAAAATTTGTGAACACCCGGAATTATATCTACGAGCCGCCACTGGCTGTCGGAATCTTTTTGTACTGGCGAGACCCACATGTACATTACCATGAGGGGTGAGGTACACGTACACACCTGGTTTCCGTTTTCAATTACGGAGTGGAATAGTGTGTGTCCCATGTCAGGCCAATAGATGTTCAATGTGGTGGCCATCATTTGCTGCACACAATTGCAATCTCTGGCGTAATGAATGTAGTACACGCCGCAGTACATCTGGTGTAATGTCGCCGCAGGCTGCAACAATACGTTGTTTCATATCCTCTGGGGTTGTAGTCACACCACGGTACACATTCTCCTTTAACGTACCCCACAGAAAGAAGTCCAGAGGTGGAAGATCAGGAGAACGGGCTGGCCAATTTATGCGTCCTCTACGTCCTATGAAACGCCCGTCGAACGTGTACCTCACCCCTCATGGTAATGTATATGTGCGTCAGTGAAAAAGACCAATAAAAAGGTGTTAGCCTGTGTACGTAATGTGCTGTTCCAATCTCTTCTGTACCTAAGGTCCATCACCATTCCCTTTGGATCCCTACGTAATTCGGTGCTCTCCGATACACACGATCGAACAGCGGAGGAGTGGTACTCAAGCGTCAACTTTAGGTTACAATATCTCCGGATGTAATTAACATTTTACAATGCAACAAACGGCACTGATTATGTATTTGTTTATATGTTCAGATGTGCTAACAAAACTAACGTGGCTCCATTCAAAAAAACGTAGGTTTGTGTCAAAAAACATACTTCCGTGCATTTTTTTTAATGGTTTGTATTAAACAATTACACTAGCCCCTCTCCTCACGTTCGGTCTGTGGAATCGGTTCGTCAGTATTTGATGTGTTTTACGAAATATATCCAGCGGTAACGTTAGGTGACTCACCCTGTATACTTCCCTTTGTGATTGGGGAGAATGTTAATGAATATCTTGTTCCGTATAAATTATTTGGCGTTCAACTTTCGCGCTGTTGATTCAAGAAATCTCAAAACAATTGTATCTCTTCCACCGAGCTGTTCGGTTAAAATAAGGGCTTTGTTAAGTAACCTTCCGTTACGCTCCTCCGCTGCCTCCCGCGGCATTTGATCAGCAGTCCTCATTTGCCACTGGAGGAAAGCAGTTCCTTTAACGGAGACAGCTGTGGGCAAATTGAAGACATCCGTCATATCTGTCTCGTTATGTACGTACTTGGCCAGTGCAATTCGTTTGACGTCTCTCGTCGTTGAACTGTGCGCCGTAGACGTCAGAGGCAAGATAAGCGCTGGTTATGGCCACGGAGACGTTGCGCTGTTAGAGGCACTGCGTCAGCCTTCGCGAGAAAACTTTTCAGATGCCCGTCCCTGCATCTGCAATTCCTTTCTCAGTCGTTTCCCTAAATCACCCAAGGCAAAATCTGGGATGGTTCCTTTAAACTGGACACGACTAATTTTCTCCCCCGTTCCTGTCAGATACGGGCGCTAACGATTGCACCGTCGATGGGAGTTCAAATCCTAATTTAGCGTTCATTAATGACAACCGTCGAATATTTAGCGCTGTTCGCCTAACGTGTCTCAGTGCAGTTTTAGTGTAGAAGCTCACTTAAAGAACGCATCAAAGTGCTAAAGCAAACATTGTGAACGGAAAAGATGTTTTCGTGGCTACAGTTCAAAAATGGCTCTGAGCACTATGGGAGTGAACTGCTAAGGTCATCAGTCCCCTAGAACTTAGAACTAGTTAAACCTAACTAACCTAAGGACATCACAAACATCCCTGCCCGAGGCAGGATTCGAACCTGCGACCGTAGCGGTCTTGCGGTTCCAGACTGCAGCGCCTTTAACCGCACGGCCACTTCGGCCGGCGTGGGTACAGTGCAGTGTGAACCAAGTGCCGAACATACCATCATTGGAGCTGAGTACCATGCTGCTGGCAATCTTCTTCATTGAAGCTGAGGACTCTACAGTGAACATAACAGAAGAAATGATTATGCACAAATCGTTCGTTAATTAATAATTTCTAATAGATTACCTTACATTATGAGAATATTCAGTTCAGTGTTAGGGTTCATTGAAAAAGTTCACTTACATTGTATTTATTTATGATCTTAGTTACCAAATAACGTATCTCGATGAAACTTGGACCATAAATAGATATAACTGTTACAGTTTTGAGAGATTTCGCAGTAATGTATCATCTACTTGCCCAGCAACTAAACTGTGATAATTCAATGGCAACTAGCGTTCACATCACTCAGTGTGCAACAAATGGACGTAAAGTATCTACTGACATATTTTAAGAACAAAGTGTTGGAACGATTTTACGATTTTAAAACGAGAAATAGAAATATTTGAAAACAATGACTTATCTGAATAAAAAAAAAAAAAAAAATCATACCTGACACAGCTCCCCCTCGAACTTCCACTTGTTTGGTCCATTAAAGGATGCCATTCGTGGAAGACATTTTGAGGACGATGGGGAGGTGATTCACACAGTGAAGCACTGGCTCCGCCACCAGCACAAAGACTGGTACCGACAGGGCATGCACGCCTTCGCATCGCGCTAGAGGAAAGCCATGAACGAAAAAAATGCGGTGCATTATTTTCTGGGCAACTCTCGTACTAGGTAGCGTTCTCCTTACTCCGTTAGATGACTTTTGTGGCTTGCTGTTAGATTTTGTTGTAGTTCTTGAAACAGTAGCGCAGTTGGATGGAGCTGTGAGCGTTATTACTCTGGAAGCTCCGTTAGCCGCCTGCGATATTAGTGCTATAATCTCGCGATGATTTAGATGCCGACGAAGGCGCCGCTGTGCCTAAGTAATTTGGCGTGGACTGCGCTGCGCAGCACAGAGCTGCCGTTGAGGAGCCAGGTGGCTGGGAAGGAGCGAGCAAACGATTTCCCTTTGAGAGCAGGTGCTGTTATGTGGTGTGGCGCGGTCCACCGGCTTGAACACACGCTCCCTTCACTACACGTGTGTAGGCGTGTCGCCTGTCGCAGCTGCAAGGGACCTTTGTGGCGATGCGTTGCAAAGCTCCACTCACCTTGCTGTGAATCTCTTCTCACACGCACGCCTATTTGAAGGTACTGTAATGCAGTTCTCAGCCGGAAAAAGCTGTAGAAAAAGCAGCTTTACATCTCGTAACCACAGGACGCACTAAAATTTGTTTTGTCGGTGGACGGCACGTTTCGTCACGGGATCGTTTAGCTGGCGAGAGAGCGTTACGGAGATGCTAAACAAACTCCACTGGCAGACATTACAAGGGACCCGTTGTGCATCACGGAGAGACTTGCTATTGAACTTTCGGGACAGCACTTTTCAGTAGGAGTCGGACAACAAATACTTTCCCCACATACACCTCGCGTATTGGCCACGAGAAGAAAATTCCAGAAAATAGAGCCAATACAGAGGCTTACCGACAATCATTCTTCCCACACACTTTTCGCGAGTGGAACAGGGTTGGAGGGATCAGATAGTGGTACCGAAAGTACCCTCCGCCTCACAACGTTAGGTGGCTTGCGGAATATGATATAGCTGTAGATGTAGAGACGGAGTAGCTAAATGAAAGTATTTACGTGCCCAAAATTTCACTCTATTCCGGCAAGCTTGCATACGCCAGTTACTACCAAGTCTTACTTGAAGCTGTACAAAGTCTGCGAAGTCCACACGCACACAGCTATCATGACCGTAGCCTGTTTATGGTAATTATAAATTATCCTTCACAGAAAGTGTACAAAGGGTTGTTTCTTTTAGAATTGCTCAGAATTGCTCTCTCTCAAACGTTGTTATAATCAGTCTCTCATAACAATATGTTCACGTTCGCGAGTAAGCAACATGCCACGTGGAATTTAGTTGTTTAAAATATCAGAAGCTCTGAATTTCACGCGGTGCAATAAATCGAACTCTGTTCCCTACTGAACGACACTTCTCAAACATTTTGGTACCGAAATGTCACAATATTAATAATTTTCAACCGAGCACATATCATTGGGCCTGATCACTATAAGATCCAAGCCCCGACTGTACTCATCTCACTACACAGAAGTAGTTTCCGGTTTCCCAAAAGTGGCCCGAATATGCTAATTTCTGATAGGCAGAGAAACATCACAGCCACTCGAAAAGCAGTAACAAATCCGCTCAGTCCCGCGCATATACGCGCAAAATTTTTTTATTAGCCGTAACTCCGTAGCTAAACATTTGCGGACTTATGTTTATACGACTATGAAGTTTTTTCTTTAGTTTTACTTGTAGAATAACATGAAAATATTTGCATATCTTCGTAAATCATCCTGTATACAGAACCAATCAAAATTTGTCATTGAATCAGAACAGTAAACTACCACAAATAAATCTTGAAAACCCACAGATATAAAATTACTTCCGTTTGAACAAAACTGCTTTACCGAAATCAGAATCTCACTTCCCCAGTACCATAAACTGGCGAAATAATTTATAACAAATTCTCCGGTACGAATGGCTAACACACACACACACACACACACACACACACACACACACACACAATGCACATTATTATGGTAGTTATTGATAAACAATTAGAAAATTAACTAACAGAACTGCAAATAAAAAGGCAGTATTTTGACTGCAGCTCAGCGGCCGTCAGCTAGTGACCTCTACGAGATCGCATAGAAAATACATACACATCGGCATATGACGCCACCTGTTATAAGCAACAAATAAAAATATTCAAGCGTAGAGTATTACAGCTAATCGACGAACTCATGAACCAGGCACCTACTCCACCACTGTTTGCCCCAATAGCTATGAGCCAATCGTTGGGATCGCAATCAGTCAATGTAAATATTGAATCAGGCGAAGATACAGAGAACAGTAACCAAGGCAATAGTTCTGCCAGTCAGTTTTACGAGGTAGTTCGCCAAGCAGTTGGTAAACAATCAATAGAAGATTCTACTGACAACGCAGCTTGAAAGTTAGTTAAGAAAATAACTTCTAAAACACAGTAATCATATGTTCTTTCAATGAAGTATTATTTGCGTATAAAATAAATCAGAACTCTCTTACCTCAAAGTGATTAATATCCATTCTTTTGCACTGACAAATTCCCTCATTTGGGTATTTCGCTATGTTATGGCGGGAGAAATCACTTGTACCAAATCACTGTAGCAATGTTTACTCATTCTACAAAAAGCAATGAATTTCGAATCTCTTTATTGCAGCCTGCATTTCATGTTTCTGTGAATGTATGGATGATCCCAGAATTTCCTTCTTTTTCTTAATTGGTAAGCAATAATAATAATAATAATAATAATAATAATAATAATAATAATAATAATCCCCGTGGAGGCCGGGGAAAAGAATAGGCCTCCGGTATGTTCTGCCAGTCGTAAAAGGCGACGAAAAGAACAAACCACTAATAGGGCTAACCCCCCTTTTAGTGTGATTAGTTGGTTCAGGACAGAACTAAAGAAGCCTCGGACAAGCGCAGTCATGGTCAGGGACGACGTTTGAACCCTATGCCCGCCCACAATGGTAATGACACTGCTAGCCAACTGGAAAATGATTCAAATCCAAATAGAGGTGTTTTGCAGGATATGCTTTCTGCAACCACCCTAGAAGGAAAACAAAGACAGAGGATGAGATGGTCAGAAGAAGTTAATCGACACCTCATGTTCTGTTATTACCAAGCAACAAACCTAGGAACCAACACAACTGGATACAGATCACAAGTATACACAACATTTATTACCAGATACCCAGAATTAAAATTTTTAACAGAACAACGACTAGCTGATCAGATCCGTGTAATAATAAAAAATAACATGATACCCCAGTCAGAATTAGAAAACATCAAACAACAAGTACAACAAATACTGGAACAAAATAATGTGCAATCAGAAGAAGAAGAAAATACAGTAATGGACTCAAACATCCCAGAGCAAACAAACAAAGAACAACACGCATCAATTAAACAGTCAGAGGAAAACGAAATCTTAGGACAGCCACCAGAACAAGCACAAATAGAACACGAAGTGACACACATGTTAGATATAGAAGAAAAATTTCAGCTGACATATATAGAATACAAAGACACAAATACAGACATTAGACCATTCTTGCATAGACCGCCAAATAACCCACAAGTCGAAACAAGAATAAAAACTATCAACACAATCATACACAACAAAATAAATGAAAACACAACTATGGAAGAGTTACAACTACTGCTTTATATAGGAGCACTCACTACACTAAATATACACACTAGGCAGAGATCAGAACCAACCAACACACAGAAGAAACCCACAAAACCAGCATGGCAACACAGGCTACAGATCAGAATAGAAAAACTGAGAAAACACAGCAATTAGATGAAAAGAAGCAGAAATTACAAGCATTGGCCGTACGACTTAGAAGATACAAAAAAAGTGAAACTAGAAGGAAACAAAACCAAACATTCAACACAAACCAAAAGAAATTTTACCAGACAGTAGATAACACACACATTAAAATAGACAATACACCAAACATAACAGACATGGAACACTTCTGAGCAACATATGGTCAAACCCGGTACAACACAACAGGCATGCACGGTGGATACAAGCAGAAGCAGATACATACAAGATGATACCACAAATGCCTGAAGTGATAATTTTGCAACATGAAGTCACCCAAGCAATTAATTCTACTCACAATTGGAAATCCCCTGGAAAAGATAAAATAGCAAATTTCTGGCTAAAGAAATTCACCTCAACACATTCACATCTAACTAAATTATTTAACAGTTACATTGCAGGCCCATACACATTCCCTGATACACTTACACATGGAATAACTTATCTGAAACCTAAAGATCAAGCAGACACAGCAAACCCAGCTAAATATCGCCCCATAACATGCCTACCAACAATATACAAAATATTAACTTCAGTCATTACACAGAAATTAATGACACATACAACACAGAACAAAATTATAAATGAAGAACAAAAAGGCTGTTGCATAGGAGCACGAGGATGTAAAGAGCAACTGATAATAGATGAAGAGGTGACATATCAAGCTAAAACTAAATAAAGGTCGCTACACTATGCATACATTGATTACCAAAAAGCTTTTGCTAGTGTACCCCACTCATGGTTACTACAAATATTGGAAATATACAAAGTAGATCCTAAATTGATACAGTTCCTAAACATAGTAATGAAAAATTGGAGAACCACACTTAATATCCAAACAAATTCGAATAATATCACATCACAGCCAATACAGATTAAGCGTGGAATATACCAAGGAGACTCATTAAATCCTTTCTGGTTCTGCCTTGCTCTGAACCCACTGTCCAACATGCTAAATAATACAAATTATGGATACAATATTACTGGAACATACCCACACAAAATCACACATCTGCTATAAATGGATTATCTAAAACTACTGGCAGCAACAAATCAACAACTCAACCAATTACTAAAGATAACAGAAGTATTCAGCAATGATATAAATACGGCTTTTGGAACAGACAAATGTAAGAAAAATAGCATAGTCAAGGGAAAACACACTAAACAAGAAGATTACATATTGGATAACCACAGCGACTGCATAGAAGCGATGGAAAAAACAGATGCCTATAAATATCTAGGATACAGACAAAAAATAGGAATAGATAATACAAATATTAAAGGAGAAGTAAAAGAAAAATATAGACAAAGACTAACAAAAATACTGAAAACAGAATTGACAGCAAGAAACAAAAGCTATAAATACTTATGCTATACCAATATTGACCTACTCATTTGGAGTGGTGAAATGGAGTAACACAGACCTAGAAGCACTCAATACACTTACACGATCACAATGCCACAAATATTGAATACATCACATACATTCAGCAACAGAAAGATTCACATTAAGCAGAAAGGAAGGAGGAAGGGGATTTATCGACATAAAAAACCTACATTATGGACAGGTAGACAATTTAAGAAAATTCTTTATAGAACGAGCAGAAACTAGCAAAATACACAAAGCAATCACTCATATAAATACATCGGCTACACCACTGCAATTTCATAACCACTTCTACAACACTTTAGATCACATAACATCAACAGATACGAAGAAAGTAAATTGGAAAAAGAAAACACTACATGGCAAGCACCCGTATCATCTAACACAGCCACACATCGATCAAGACGCATCCAACACATAGCTAAGAAAAGGCAATATATACAGTGAGACGGAAGGATTCATGATTGCAATACAGGATCAAACAATAAACACCAGATATTACAGCAAGCATATTATTAAAGATCCCAATACCACAACAGATAAATGCAGACTTTGCAAACACAAATAGAAACAGTAGATCACATCACAAGCGGATGTACACTACTAGCAAATACAGAATACCCCAGAAGACATGACAATGTAGCAAAAATAATACATCAACAGCTTGCCTTACAACATAAACTTATAAAACAACATGTTCCCACATACAAGTATGTACCACAAAATGTACTGGAGAACGATGAATACAAATTATACTGGAACAGAACCATTATAACAGATAAAACAACACCACATAACAAACCTGACATCATACTCACCAATAAAAAGAAGAAATTAACACAATTAATCGAAATATCCATACCCAATACAACAAATGTACAAAAGAAAACAGGAGAAAAAATTGAAAAATACATCCAACTGGCTGAGGAAGTCAAAGACATGTGGCATCAGGATAAAGTTGACATCATACCAATTATATTATCAACTACAGGAGTCATACCACACAATATCCACCAGTACATCAACGCAATACAGCTACATCCAAACTTATATATGCACCTACAGAAATCTGTAATTATTGACACTTGTTCAATTACCCGAAAGTTCCTAAATGCAATGTAACATATACCGTACAGTTAAAAGGAAGTCACGCTTGATCAAGGTCCGCGTCACCTTCCATTTTTAACCAGACATAACGCCTGGGACAAGAAAGAAATAATAATAATAATAATAAGAGGACTACATCTTCTGTGCTCGAATCTGTACTCCCCATGTCTTGTGTAATCAAAAGATGCTGTGACAGCAAACAATACTCCTTCTCCTCCTCCTCCTCCACGCTTCCAAACGGCAACTGCAGTTTCTCATTGCAGAGTTTCGCCGTTTGCGGAGCTGCGTTGCAAGCCTATCTGCAACCAGACATCGTCGGTCCGTTGCGTTGCTTTCAGTTGCCGCATGTGCGGACGGCCTAATGGAATGCAGAATGGCTTGTATGTAATTCCCACTCGATGCAACCTGGAGGGGGGGGGGGGGAGTTCAGTTTAAATATGGATAAAGGCAATATAATGCATAAAACAAACAGAAAGAGAACTCGGTCGTATGACCCTAGGCACCTAACTAACCAGTTGCTCAAGCAGATAGTATTAGGGTACAAGATTAATTGAATACGGCTGTAAGCCATTGCAAGGAGTAAATTGGTTGTTTTGAGACAGTACGCAGTAAAGTTTCAATAAAATCGCGCAAGAAAAATATTTTAAAGACGTCATCTGTGTTTGTTTTATTAAGCTAAGAAATTGTTTTCAAATATTTCTATTTCTGTTTTTAAAATATTAAATTCATTCGACCATTTTATTCATAAAATGTGTCAACGGATACTGAGTGATCTGAACGTTAGTTGCCATTGACCTACCGCTGTTTACTTGCTGGGTGAGTTGATGAGACATAACTGTGAAACCTCTCAAACACACAAATTTAAAAGACTCGAATTGTTTCAGTTTATGATAGTAAGATTTGCATTACCGGTTTTCGCAGTAATGAAGTACAACGACGTCAGACATTAATCTTTGATTCATCTCAGTATAAAATTAATTGTACTGGCGCCTTACTACAGCACATAATCAATGATGAGGGTGGCCCTTAATAACACTTCCAGCGTCATCCCGTCACGTAAACTATGGTAAGGGCTACAACTTAATGTTGTTTGTTAGCTTATTTACATTACTTCATTAGCACCAACGTTTGAAGCGCATTTCCGTTCAGGAACATATTCAGGATCTTTGAGTCGTACTTACTCGCATCATCCTCAGTTTCGTATAAATTGTCTGAAAAGCATTTTCCTGGCGCGACCCAGACGCGTTACTACTACACAGCACCCATCTTTTTGGCGCGTACCAGTGTTTACATGCACATATTCTGACTAAGTTAGCTTTAATGGGAGTCTGAATTTGGTGATAGAGTTGCCACTTCTCGGTTTACCGTGGAACTGTGAAATGATGTGTACAAAGCATATTACTTACCATGTTTTTCCTGCAATGACTCCCGTTTCTCATCGTCTGTCCCTTACCACTGTTTACAGCAGAGGTCATCAATTGTAAAAATGTGGAGCACGAAGTATGCTTTGAAGTTGCAGGAGCAATACCAAGAACGGATATGAAATAGAACGAAGACGCAAAAATTTGTTAGAGCGGAGGCGACTAGAACGAACAGATGTGTTGGAAGAACTCTGGAAAACTGGATTACTTCCTTTCCAGAATACTTCTCCAGAGTTTGAAGCTCTCATGAAGTAGACATGAGAATAGACGAAAGAATTATTCAGGAGCACGCTGCTATGATCGTAATAAACAGGTCGGCGCAGCCCGTACGAAAGTGTAACAGACACTGTTGGATACTTCACGCAGTAATCCTCGGATGAAAGGCGATTTTATTCTGGCGAAACACCGTAGGTTAAATTGAGAGAACTGATTTCAGGGTAAGACTGAATGGCCATTGTGCTGTCACCATTGTATCTGTCGCGTGCGGGCGCAAAAATAGATAACAAAGATCAAGGCGCGTCCAGGGCTACAAGGGCAGCCACTTTTGTCTTGTCCAGTATGCGATTGGAATAAAACAGTAAATTGGCAATATTGGCACGAAATTCCCTTTGGCTGGCACTTAAAATGGATCTCAAACATATATGTAGCTGTAGTTATAGTATGCAGTCACAAGCACGGCCGCTCCTGTAGACAGATTTCACACAAATTACGTTTACCCTTTCAGTGGTGTGGCAGTGAACCATAGTTGACACGTCAGCACTACAGACCAGTACTATTCTGGTACACCTCCCAAGTTCACTACTACCAAGCGCTGAAAACGGTGTTCTTTGCGAAACACTCACCGAATCTTATCGTCATTCCTTTCAGAGGGAATGTAAAACATCTGAGGTTTAGCCTTCGGTGACGAAACAAATCGATCGACCGTTTCGTCGACGTATCACTGTGCAAATCTTGCTGGCGACCAGAACAAATACGCGATGTCGCTTACAAGGTCTGTCCAATCTGCCATCATTTGGCTGCCGAGCACTGGGAGACCTTTTTTTTTTTTTTTTTTTTTTTTTTTTTTTTTTTTTTTTTTTTTTTTTGCAATACACAAATCAGTCACTTGCATGATCCTTGTACATGCTAGGCAATCGGCACATAACGCGAGTACCTTCAGACAGCATGGAAGTCGATGGTGATTGTTTGGGTGTGTCTAGTTTCATTTGTTTATTTCTGGTTTGGAGTCAGAGTTGTCTGTAGGAAAGTGGACATAGAGGGTGATAGTTATTGAACTATATGAAATAAAATCCTCAAAACTTCTGAACGGTTAGCATTACGACATTCAAACTGCGCGGTTGGCCGCGGGGCATGATAGGAATTAATATGCCATGTATGGTTTTGTTTAGCGATGAAGCCCAATTTCATTTGGATGGTTTTGACAGTAAGCATTGGGCGACTGAGAATCCGCATTTTGCGATCGAGAAGTCTCTTAACGCTCAACGAGTGACTGTGTGGTGTGCAATGTCCAGTCACTGGATAACCGGTGCGATATTCCTTGATGGCATGGTGACTACCGAACGGTACGTGAAGGTTTTGGAAGATAATTTTCTTTGAATTGTCCAAAGTTACCCTGATTTCAACAAGAAGTGGATGACACAAGACGAAGCTCGACCCCCAATCGAAGCAGGAGAGTGTTCGATGTCCTGGAGGAGCACTTTGGGGACCGCATTCTGCCTCTGGAGTACCCAGAGGCCACAGGCATTGCCATCGATTGGCCGCCATATTCTCCGGATATGAACGCATGCGACTCCCTTTTGTGGGGCTATATTAAAGACAGGGGGTACAGCAATAACCCTAAAACCATTGCCGACCTGAAACAGACATTGAGAAGGTCATCAACAGCATCGATCCGCCCCTGCATGTCTGGAAGTTAGAATAGGCCCGAGGTATCCCTGCCTGAGGTAAGAGGCGACTGAAAGGAGTCTCTCACTTTCTGGCCCTATGAATTCAGGTCCCATTTTTACGGTTTGACCTGCCACTTTTCAAATTCTGCAGAAGTGTGGGCCATATGGGGAAGGATGGCTTACGTTGTGCACGAGTTATCCATAGTGCACTTAGATACGATCTCCTGAACCTCTCGTCATGGCTTTGCATCTCCACCTGCAATTCAACTATTTGGGCGAGGACACTTCCCGGGCTATGTCATCTTCTTCTGTTGTCTCCTATCCTCTATCGCCCCCATGACTATTGGATTTCTCTGTGCTCAATATCCAGCACCGTAGCCAGTCTGTTCTGATGAGGCCTTTATATACCCATTTGGTGGTAGCCCCCTGACAACACAGGGATCGCACTGCTCATGCCTGAGCTGTAAACTCCCCACGTATGCCAAGGAGTAGATGCCTGTCTTCCTGGGGCATCAGGAGTCCCGGCAACGACCATCATGCCAGTTGGCCTTTGCTGTGGCGCCCGTGAAGAGAGCCCCTGATCGGAGTGGGTGGCACCAGGGCAGATGACCCCCAATGAAGTGGCCTAAGTCATCTCTTGTTGGAGACTGTACGGCACCAGCAGTATCTAAGAAGGGCAAAATCGAGTACAACGCTGACAGGTATGACCCTTAATCGTTTTCAAAACAAAAAAAATGGTTCAAATGGCTCTGAGCACTATGGGACTTAACTTCTGTGGTCATCAGTCCCCTAGAACTTAGAACTACTTAAACCTAACTAACCTAAGGACATCACACACATCCATGCCCGAGGCAGGATTCGAACCTGCGACCGTAGCATTAATCGTTTTCCTCCCTCGCTATACCATGGGAATAATGTAGGGCTACAGCACGGAGAGACCCATATTCGCCTCGATTTTTAGTTTGTAGCAGAACTGATGGAGACTCCTTTCTACCTGCGAAGCCTCAATTTTTCGTTGAACACCTTGAGGATAAGTTTAGAGAAGTGGCAGCACTGTCCAAGAAGCGAAACGGCGAAATCTTGATTCAGACAGCATCCCCAGCCCAATCTCGAGCGTTACTCGCCTGTGACAAGCTCGGCGATAGTCCTGTTTCCGTCACTCCGCATAAAAGCCTTAACATGATCGAGGCAATCATTTTCCTTCGCGATCTCCTCTTGCGGTCTGACGACGAGCTCCGCGCCAATTTAGAACGGCGAGGTGTTCATGTTAACCGGCGCGTTCACAGGGGACCCAAAGACAACAGGGTTGCTACTGGTGCGTTCATCATGGTCTTACAGGGTGATTCATTGCTTGAAAATGTCAAGGTGATGGTTTACCGCTGTGACATTAAACCATAAGTCCCACCCCCTATGCACTGCTTTAACTGCTTGCCAGACTGCCCAGTACTCCAAAAGGAGCAGAAAATCGTAAGTACAAGACCCTGGACCGGTTGACTTACCAAGAGGCTAAACGTAAATTAGAAATGCACCCCATTCGGCTGACGTTGACATATGCTGCAGCTACGTCACGATTGCCGTCCCAAGTGGCATTGGTTCCTCACTCCGTGCCACGAACAGTGAGTCCTACGGGCCACCAGCGTACATCTGCCTCCTTGGTGATAGGGGTCTAATCTTCCTCCGTTGCTCCCATTGCACCTACCTCGGAAGCAAGGCCACCACAAACACAGGGGACATTGGTCCCCTCCCCCCTGCTGGAGAAGCAACAGCCTCCTCTGGCTCCTCTCGTGCGGAAGGGGTCCCATGGGACCCTCTCTCCCACGGTCTCCACTAATGCCACCGCAGAGCGACTGGAAAAAAGCGCAGGTGACGCCTGTATATAAGAAGGGTAGAAGGACGGATCCTCAAAATTACAGACCAATATCCTTAACATCGGTTTGTTGCAGGATTCTCGAACATATTCTCAGTTCGAATATAATGAATTTCCTTGAGACAGAGAAGTTGCTGTCCAAGCATCAGCACGGCTTTAGAAAGCATCGCTCATGCGAAACGCAACTCGCCCTTTTTTTCACATGATATCTTGCGAACCATGGATGAAGGGTATCAGACGGATGCCATATTCCTTGACTTCCGGAAAGCGTTTGACTCGATGCCCCACTGGAGACTCCTAACCAAGGTACGAGCATATGGGATTGGTTCCCAAGTATGTGAGTGGCTCGAAGAGTTCTTTAGTAATAGAACCCAGTACGTTTTCCTCGATGGTGAGTGTTCATCGGAGGTGAAGGTATCACCTGGAGTGCCCCAGGGAAGTGTGGTAGGTCCGCTGTTGTTTTCTATCTACATAAATGATCTTTTGGATAGGGTAGATAGCAATGTGCGGCTGTTTGCTGATGATGCTGTGGTGTACGGGAAGGTGTCGTCGTTGAGTGACTGTAGGAGGATACAAGATGACTTGGACATGATTTGTGATTGGTGTAAAGAATGGCAGCTAACTCTAAATATAGATAAGTGTAAATTAATTCAGATGAATAGGAAAAAGAATCCCGTAATGTTTGAATACTCCATTAGTAGTGTAGCGCTTGACACAGTCACGTCGATTAAATATTTGGGCGTAACATTGCAGAGCGATATGAAGTGGGACAAGGATGTAATGGCAGTTGTGGGGAAGGCGGACAGTAGTCTTCGGTTCATTGGTAGAATTTTGGGAAGATGTAGTTCATCTGTAAAGGAGACCGCTTATAAAACACTAATACGACCTATTCTTGAGTACTGCTCGAGCGTTTGGGATCCCCATCAGGTCGGATTGAGGGAGGACATAGCAATTCGCGGAAAGACCACAAAGATAAGAGAGATTAGGGCTCGTACAGAGGCATATAGGCAGTCATTTTTCCCTCGTTCTGTTTGGGAGTGGAACAGGGAGAGAAGATGCTAGTTGTGGTACGAGATACCCTCCGCCACGCACCGTATGGTGGATTGCGGAGTATGTATGTAGATGTAGATGCAGACACTCGCCAGTGGCTAAAGGAGCCAAAAGCTGCTGGACGAAGAGCTTCACAGTCTTCTTCCGTGCCTGAAGCTGCTTCGAAGAAATCATCCCAGTAAGCCGTTAAAGAGAAGCGAGAGAGCAAGGAATTACGAAGAAGTCTGCTAAGAATCAGGACCTTCTGGTAGCACAAACGCCACGACTCCCTATCAATTCAGCATCTGAGGATGCGGTAGAAATCTTAGCACCGTGCGACTGCTACGGTCGCAGGTTCGAATCCTGCCTCGGGCAGGGATGTGTGTGATGTCCTTAGGTTAGTTAGGTTTGAGTAGTTCTAAGTTCTAGGGGACTTATGATCACAGCAGTTGAGTCCCATAGTGCTCAGAGCCATTTGAACCATTTTTTTTTTTTTTTATCTTAGCGTCCCTTGCGGACCTGGTTCTCACTGATGCCTCATCCACCATAGAAATGGCTACAAATAGTCAATCGGTGGCAGTAGATGCCTTGAGGCATCACCTGCCTCCTTGTGCTCTTCATGCCTTCCCAGCCTCACGATAACGTAATCCTCCAGTGGAATTGCGGTGTTTTTTTTTCATCACCTGGCTGGGCTACGGCAACCGTTAAGCTTTGTACCTGCCCTCTGCGGCTATAGGGGATAATACGACAACCGTAGTGACTATGAGAGAGTGTAACGTTGAGTTTGTATCTAAGTCCTGAACTCAGTATGCAGTGAACGTGTGCCCCTTCGAACCCCTCGTGAAGCTGCTTTTGTCAGGATAAGGACGACGCAGGAAATAACTCTCTGCAACATACATTTTTCACAAAATGGTGCGGTACCCCTGAAAGCATTTGCTGCACTGATTCGTCAGCTCCCTAAACCTTTCCTACTTTTGGGAGGTTTTTATCCCTTTCCTACTTTTGGGAGGTTTTTATCCTCATAAACACTGGTGGGGTGGCATCGTGCGTACTGGCTGAGGCACAGATGTCGAAAATTTACTGTCGCAAGTCGACCTCTGCCTCTTAAATACAGGTGCCCCCACATATTTCAGTGTGGCACATGGCACATATTCGGCCATTGATCTGTCGGTGTGCAATCCTGGCCTTCTCCCATCTATCAACCGCAGAGCACATGGCGACCTGTGTGGTAGTGACCACTTCCTCATCTTCCTGTTACTGCCCCGGCTGAAACTTGCTGCTTAACCAAGTTAGAGCATGCTGTGGTTTGTGAAACCGCTACACACACGTCTCTCGTCTGATAAGAAGAGAAAGTCAAGGTAGCTGTTTCATTGCACTTCTGCGCGTATTTTACATAACATATGATATCTGGCTACGAAATTAATAGCGAGCATTGTCATCTATGGAATTTTCTGGGCCAGAGGGGGACAAGGTGCGAGTATTGATTGATCGATCACGTACTTGATGAGGGTCCAATTAATTCCGATGGTGGAGATGGAGAGAATGCTGTTATTCTGTTCTTGTCAGTGATCACTACACATTATCTGAGCGGGAAAGAGATGAAAACGATGAAGATGGGGACAGTAATAGTTATCTGAGGAAAGATGGAACAACTAAGTGGAGAAAAAAGATCCAAGATCTCGTGTTTGAATAAGGTCGCTCAATATTACGATCGATCTTCCAGGCGTCGTTGGTGGTATCAAAGAATGTAACACACACACACACACAAAATGGTTCAAATGGCTCTGAGCACTATGGGACTTAACATCTTTGGTCATGAGTCCCCCAGAACTTAGAACTACTTAAACCTAACTAACCTAAGGACATCACATAACACCCAGTCATCACGAGGCAGAGAAAATCCCTGACCCCGCCGGGAATCGAACCCGGGAACCCGGGTGCGGGAAGCGAGAACGCTACCGTACGACCACGGGCTGCGGACACACACACACACACACACACACACACACACACACACACACACACACACACACACACAGAGAGAGAGAGAGAGAGAGAGAGAGAGAGAGAGAGAGAGAGAGAGAGAGAGAGAGAGAGAGAGGAGTAGTAGTAGTAGTAGTAGTAGTAGTCGGATTCACTAGGAAACGTAATGAAACCTATAACAAAGCACGAAACGATGGCAGTGGGCTCTTGTATTTAGCAGCAACTTAAAAGACAAGTAGACTGACTTCGGAAGACCTTTGAGCATCTAATTGAAATGACGAAGACTTTTTGAGCCACTGTGGTCATTCCAACGATTCAGGTTACCCTTCCGCTGTCCTCGTTTTGGTGAGAAAAACACTCGAGCAGTTAGGAAGCAAGTGGGAACACTGGCTTGTGTTAGAGACGTTCTTGACTCGTTTTTGACTAACTGTAGGAAGCTTTTAACTGTTAGTGTTTATCACATTGGATGAGAAATTAGAAGCCTATGACTCAAAATTTGTAGCTAGTGTGTGACTAATAATAAATAAAATTCCATTTTGTCACTCTATACTAACAATATACAATAATATTAATCCATACTAATAGATTACAGTTGATTGAACAACCAATTTCAATGAAACTTCCTGGCAGATTAAAATGTGTGCCGGACCGAGACTCGAACTCAGGACCTTTGTCTTTCGCACGGGAGCTTCTGTGAAGTTTGGAAGATAGGAGACGAGATACTGGCAGAAGTGAAGCTGTGCGGACGTGTTGTGAGTCGTGCTTCGGTAGCTCAGATGGTAGAGCACTTGCTTCTGAAAGGCAAATGTCCCGAGTTCGAGTTTCGGTCCGGCACAGTTTTAATCTACCAGGAAGTTTCATATCAGTGCACATTCCGCTGCAGAGTGGAAGTCTCATTCTGGGCCCTAATTTTTAACGTTAAAATGATCAAAATATGTAAAAAGAAACAAACAAAACGCCGGCCGGAGTGGTCGTGCGGTTCTAGGCGCTACAGTCTGGAGCCGAGCGACCGCTACGGTCGCAGTTTCGAATCCTGCCTCGGGCATGGATGTGTGTGATGTCCTTAGGTTAGTTAGGTTTAATTAGTTCTAAGTTCTAGGTGACTGATGACCTCAGAAGTTAAGTCGCATAGTGCTCAGAGCCATTTGATCCATTTTTTTTTTGTAAAAAAAAAAAAAAAAAGAGAAAAAAGGAAAAGAAAACTGCTTGGGGTGTACTACACACCACTACCTACCGGTAGATTCCAGACCACGCCACTGGAGGATTAATATCAGTGCAGTCGTTCCCGCGGCCGGCCGCTTTGATGTGAACGACGCAGGCCTTGCGGTGACCCCCTGTTGTCGCGTGGTCTTCGCGGGTGGCCAGAAGAAAAGTGGCGCCTGATTTAGCGGCAGGCGAGCGTGTCTTGTTCGGCGCCGTGTCGTGAAGTGAACCGTGGACGGATTTCGGAGCGTGGGAGGGCAGCCAGTGCGGGCTGCCTGCCTGTGGCCGGCCAGGCGTGACGCGGTCGCCTGCGGCGTGTGGGGCCTTTGCCTTGCCTTCCTGTTACTGCTCCACTGGCTGCGGCGGGCACTGGACTCAGTGTCGCACTGTGTTACTAAGCCTGCTTAACCAGTCGCTGCAGCAGCGAAGAGTACCCGGCAGTTGGAAAAAAAGAAAGGCGTAGGTCATTTCCCTTTCTCAAGAAGGGCTGTAGGACAGATCCACGTAACTATACGCCGGATAGCTGACAAACTCGCGCCATTGCCCGGGTATTCATTTTGACAATTTTCTCCTAGAAACGAAAACAAAATATGAACTGCGTTTGCAGTGTAATATCGAAAAAGAATCATTTCCATTTATTCGCGAAAATACATCTGTAATAACGACACCGTCTTACAAATAAATATGCATAATGTAAAAACATGTAACTACAGTATCCAAATTAAGAAACATGATCTCCGACACTTGCTGTGTGCTGCGCGCAATTGCTTCGCGTTTCTACGACGCGATTGTCTAAACGTCTGTATGGCAACACCTCTTCATAGCTCGATACGTGTCCGTCGTTTTGCCTGCATCCGTTTGCGCTTCACAGTCGAAAGTCGTCTAAAGCGCTGCGAGGTGTCAGGGATTTCCTTAAATTGGTTCGATTGTGGGAGTGTCTTACTAGTGAAAAATAAATTATCAAAACTTCGTACATGATGCGACATTTTTTCACAAATCTCAATGTTCATGACGTCATATCATCGGAACTGTGTGTCGTTCAGTGATCTATCTGTTAGTATCTCCATATGCCGCTGAATGTACCTATCTGCGAAATTTATTGCGTATAGAGTCAGTAGCACAGAGGTAATAATTTCAAACGCCATGCGTGATGCGACAGCTTTTCATGAATCTCATTCGTTATGACTTCATATCTCGTGAACTGTGATGGGGAGGTCGTTCGCATTCCCACAGTGAATGTTGCCTGACACTAAGTGGTATGTGTACCATCTTTGGTTGAAATAGGTCCAGTGGTTTGCACGCGCGCGCACGCACACACACACACACACACACACACACACACACACACACACACACACACATTTTTATAACATATATAGATACCATTGGTGTCAATGTCTTGTACAGTTACAGTTATGTAACATGCTTTATGCGCGAGAATTATGACTGTTTTGCAAAACGAAAGTCTCGTCTGTAAAAGTCAACATGGATTCCACAAACAGAGATATTGGGAAACTCAGCTCCTTTCTCTTCCTCCATGAGATCGGCCGGCCGCCGTGGCCGAGCGGCTCTAGGCACTTCAGTCGGGAACCGCGCTGCTGCTACGGTCGCAGGTTCTAATCCTGCCTCGGGCATGGATGTGTGTGATGTCCTCAGGTTAGTGAGGTTTAAGTAGTTCTAAGTCTAGGGGACTGATGACTTCAGATGTTAAGTCGCATAGTGCTCAGAGCCATTTGAACCATTTTTGACACAGCCCCGCACTGCCGCTGAGTGGAAAAAAGAAGAGTTACCGAGTGTCGACGAGATTTGTAATTGGATTCAAAAAATTCTTTCAGATACAACTCAACGCGGAACAAAATCTACAGATGTAAAGGTAATTTTCGGATTACGCCAAGGAAGTGTGATAGGACCGTTACTGTTCGCAATGTATATAAATTATCTTTCAAAAAAACCGGCGGAATCTCTTTAAGACTTCGCAGATGATGCAGTTGTTTTGCAAGAAAGTAGCAGTGCGAGAAGACAGTCAGACTTCCTGCGAAGTCAAATAATTTATTTCTGCGGAATACCGAGCGAGGTGGCGCAGTGGTTAGCACACTGGACTCGCATTCGGGAGGACGACGGTTCAATCCCGTCTCCGGCCCTCCTGATTTGGGTTTTCCGTGGTTTCCCTAAATCGCTTCAGGCAAATGCCGGGATGGTTCCTGTGAAAGGGCACGGCCGATTTCCTTCCCCATCCTTTCCTCACCCGACCTTGCGCTCCGTCCCTAATGACCTCGTTGTCGACGGGACGTTAAACACTAATCTCCTCCTCCTCCTCAATCTGCGGAATTTCGACTCATTACTTCTGGAGAATATTCATTCCACTGACCAAAGGATTGATTATCCGCAACTCGGTCAGCGTTTAGGAACACAACGCGCAACACTGTCACACTTTCACACAAACCATTTCTGTAAACGTGAGGAATTACATGACGTAACATCACATGAGATCGTGTAGCGTCTGTTTTCTCGAACATTCTCGCCTTTCTGCACTGTTTCATCAGTAATGACGTATGATCGCCTACTTACTTTCCAATCATCTTTTTAATGTTTCACACAATTTTCTAACTACTCCAGCGTGCACAGCGCAATTCACTAATTAGTGTTGAATTTCGGCAACTTTCACGTCTCTTGCATTTGAAAAACAAATAACAACGCATGTTTCTCGATTGTCTGCGTTTCCAGTCGGCATAACCATTTGAAACTCGTACAAATAAAGGTCAGGGGCAAGCTACCTTAATGGCCCGGAGTGTGCGCTGATGTGAAACTTACTGGCAGATTAAAACTGTGTGCCGGACCGAGACTCGAACTCGGGATCTTGCCTTTCGCGGGCAAGTGTTCTACCAACTGAGCTACCCAAGCACGACTCACGCCCTGTCCTCACAGCTTTACTGCACCCAGTACCTCGTCTCCTACCTTCCAACCTTTACAGAAGCTCTCCTGCGAATCTTGTAGAAGGTTTGGAAGGTAGGAGACGAGGTACTGGTAGAAGTGAAGCTGTGGGGGCGGGGCGTGAGTCGTGCTTGGGTAGCTCAGTTGGTAGAACACTTGCCCGCGAAAGGCAAAGGTCCCGAGTTCGCGTCTCGGTGCGGCACACAGTTTTAATCTGCCAGGAAGTTTCATACCTTAATGGCGTTTGTGGAAGTTGAAGGTACTTTGCCAGCATGCGCTATACGGCGGCCTAACCTAACCTAACCTAACCTAACCTAACCTAACCTAACGGCCATATTCCGAAACGGTACTTCTGGTAAAAATGCGCCTCGTATAAAACAAATTAAAACTGGAAGACAAACTGTTGTTAGTGGTCAATAAGGTGGCGCCGACGTGACGTCGCAGTATTCGTTGTGACCACGTCACATTCCCGGAAGTGGTTAAACTGCGAGTACGCGTCAGCCGTTCTCGAGCGGCGACTGGCTCTCTCTCGTGTCGTCGACGGCCGCGCTGCCGGACGTGACGTCACTGGTGCTCAGTCAACCGCCAGATAAGGCAGTGTTTACGTTCCGCGCCCGGTTAGACTCGCGACGCCCGGAAGCCACGCTGCACCGACTTGCAGGAAGCCGCCTTTTTTTTTTGTTTTTGTTTTTTCACCGTGGGAGTCTTCCGAGATTTTAGTTCAGTCGCTTTGTTTATTACGCCATACCGGAAAACGTTCGTCCTCGCAATGGCAGGGGTGTCGCAGAGTACAATTCGGCGTCCATTTTCTAAAGCGCGTTCCACATAGGCCGATTTCTCCGGATGGTATAGCCGTAAATACGAGCCTTGTTCCGTCCGGCGTTGATCGTAGTCCGACGGTGTAGTAACTTTCTCAAGATGTATCGCAGCGCTGCCAGAAAATGAGTTAGTGTGTCACATTGTTACAGCAGCCATCTTTGTATCATTGGGTGCGTTAAGCTGTCGTCAACCTAAAGATTGTTTTGAACCCACTGTACTGCATCAGGCGTGGCCCTACTGCACGTGACGTGCTCTTGCCTTCCTCTCACCTCGAAACGCATTTAAACCGGCCAGACACAACGGGCAGTCACAAAGTTTTAATTATAACCTGGAAAAAATACGTTAAGTAATTACTCTTTTGTATGTCTGCAGATACTTGCACGGAGTTCTGGCACACCATACATCCCAGTACCATGGCAGGCCGCTAGAGCAGCCAGTACAAAAGAGCGCGGCCTGTCTCCACTGCATCAGAGCGCTGCACCATTTTGTTCGCTGTTGCGCGGGGAGTATAGTGTTTATCAGAACCAAACACGTACCTGCAAACAAACTTTTTCGACTGCCTCTCGTTTGTAGGGGACCTGCGAGGTGAAGTGGACTCGGAAGCACGTTGGAGGTTAGCATTTATCACTTTAGCAAATCATTGTATCAACTACAGAAGTGAGAAGTAAGAAAGTCATTGGGCAGACTGGGAATCGAACCCGTTTACATTCGTAGTCTCCCTCTTAGTCGCCATGGCAGCGAGCAGCACTGGACGCATTACGGGAAGCCTTCAAATGAAGTTTCCTGCAGCCATTGCAGAGGCTGTATTCTTACTGCCTTAAGGGGGGTAGGACGTCAAACGGGCCGACTTGGAGCAAGAGAGGCATCACAGGATATTTTAATTTCCAGTGTCTATACTTTTACAAGTAAATTCATAAAACTTTGTCAGCATCACCAGGAAGGAGTCTGGATTCCCACTCATTGCGGTGGAAGTTCGAAAACATAAAAAAACAAATTTTTTTACGTGTGAAATTTCATCATTTTTTCACTTACTAATGGCTGCATTTGTTGCTATAGGTACACTTTTCTTCATAAGTTAGACAGATTCTTCGATGAATTTTGCACAGCATACACGTACCATACTTACAGGCGTATGAAACTCTAGAATTTATTTAATTTATGAAAAAACGAATGATCTGTGGTATTTTAAACTTCATGTTTAGAAAAAAATAAAACAAATTTTGTAGTTAATTACCTCAATTTTTACCACAGTTTTTAATAGATTTGGAAAATTCTAGAGTTTCATACACCCTTAAGTATGGTTTGTATGCTGTGCAAAATTCATCGAACCGTCTCTCTTACTTATGAAGAAAAGTGTACCTATAGCAACAAATGCTGCCATTAGTAAGTGAAAAAAAATGATATTTCACATGTAAAAAAATTACTTCGTTATGTTTTCGAACTTCCACCGCTATGAGTGTGATTTATGAATCCTTCCTGGTCATGCTGACAAAGTTTTATGAATTTATTTGTAAAAGTATAGACAGTGGAAATTAAAATGTCCTGTGGTGCCTCTCCTGCTCCATGTCGGCCCGTTTGACGTCCTACCCCCCTTAAGCCGACCCACAAACAATCAGAAACATACAAAATTGTTAGGCTTTCGTGGCTGCTTGTTGACAAATTACCTGTTGGCTTCTGTCTCGGGTTCTTCAACCGACGTTTGTTTGATTTTTCTGACTTTTCGCCAGCACGAGTGGCAGGCATAGTCAGAGCTTCACCCTCCATTGCTGCTGGCGGACAAGAGTCGATCTCGCGCCCGCGGATTATGTACTGATCATCTAAAACGTTATGACCACCTGTCTACTTCGATATCAACCCGTCCAGACGATAGCAGAGTCACCTGACGAGGAATGATTGCTAGTCAGACACACGCTGGATTCATGTAGTATCAGTGAGCGTGCTGTCCGTGGGTAGAAACGGGAAAACGCGCGCTATTCTGGGTTTGACCGAGGGCAGATTGTGATGGCCTAGAGGCTCGGCACGAGCATTTCGGAAACTGCACCCTTCCTCGGGTGTTGGAGGAGTGCTGTGGTGAGAGTCTTCAACACGTGGCGAAACCAAGGTGAAACCACGTCCAGGCGTCATGGGATGGGCGCAGCCTTCCCTTACTACAGATGTCGGACGTCGCAGGTTGCGAGGATTGGTAAGAAAGGACAGGTAGCGACCTGAGGTGGAATTAATGGAATTAACATGACACTTTCGTAATGAAAGAGTAAAAGTGTGTCTGGACACTCCTAACGATGGGCCTCCGCAGCTGAGACCCATGCATGTGCCAGTGTCATTGGTACGTCATTGGGAACTAAGACTGAAATTGGAACGTGACCATCGGCACTGGACGGTGGCGCAGTGACAGAGCGTGAATCCTGATAACTTTATCGGGCCCTTGGGAAGGCGCGAATCCGTCGTCTTTCATAGGAACATCTCCTTGACACCTGTACTTCAGGACAGAGACAAGCTGGCGGCGGCTCCATTATGTTCAGGGGAATATACACGTGGGCATCCGTGGCTCCAGTGGAGCTCGGGCAATGCACCATGACGCCCAAGGTTGCAGACCAGGAACTCTCCATCATGGCGATCATGTTTCCCGAGGCAGCGGCATTTTTCAGCAAGATAATGTGCCATGTGACAAGACCAGGAGTAGGATGGAGTGGTTGGAGGAACACAACGACAATTTCCAATTGGTGTGCTGGCCCTCTTGCTCGCCAGATCTGAACCCGATCCAACAGGTCTGGGATGGGATTGAACATGGCGTAGGAGCTCATTACTCCCCTCCCCGGAATTTACGGGAATTACGAGACTTATGTGTGCAGATGTGGTGGCAACTCCCTGCTGCGACCTGTCAAGGCCCCACTGCTTTCATGCCACAATGCGTCGCCGCTGTTATCCGTGCCAAAGGTGGACATACCAGCTGGCTGATCAGTGTATGTACCTTCCACACCAACCAGCTGCGCCCGCTTACAGCTGTTGGTGCTGGTATATTGAGAAGTCTGCAGGCCAGATAGCTCAGCGGCTGACTGCTACACAATCCGTTCCTTCAGGTACAACCCGAGCCATGTTCAGCAGCAGGAACAGCCCACACGCCATCCGAGGAGACAAAACGATCGCAAGCTTTAAATTCGGCGACATTAGCTAGCATACGACCTCTTTCACACCCAGACATTTGACACAAAGAGCTGATGCATGGGTTTCGTATTCAGGATCTAACACATTTGGATCTAACACATTTGCCGTAGCATCGATAGGCTTGCAGGTGGAGTGTGTTCTGTTCGTACCTGCAGCTTGTCTTCTGGAGACGGCAGTGAGCTATTTTTTTTTTAGTAGGTCTACCTGTATTACAATTACAGTAAACTGATAATGCACATCTGAGAATAGGAGACTATCTGCCTCAGTAGGGTGATATCAGTAGACATTGGCCGTAGTAAGCGACTTACTTGTTCAAGTTACTGCCTTGGGTCCTCCAAAGCACTTCATACTCAGTATCGAAACGAACTGAGGTGGAAACATGGATACCAGAATAGGCTGTTCGTTCTTTGTCAGGCAATCAAACATACTGAAGCTTAACCCCAAAGAGTTGGTGAGGGAAGTTTCAGTCGTGTAGTTTGCTTTCTCCTTCGATTCCAACAATGAGGTACAAGACGGAATCTGAATACGTTGATAATTTTCTTTCTAATTTGTTGGAAACAGCTCCTGAAGTACAGGTACATCTATGATGATGAGATTGATGCCATATGCCGCACATCCTGCACACGTTGTATGGATGTACTTTTCTTCCACTTTTCTCCAGGCACCCTGCATATTCTTGCACTGTCGGTGATCACCGCTACGAACTTATGGTCCCCAGTCTCTTGAATTACTGTGATACAGTTTGAGGCGATAAATAGTGCTTTTCCCTGCACTCACCAGGACGAATACACTCGAAAAAAATTGGTTCTGGTGTCGTGAGAATGAAACTAATCACTCAGTGTCCGCACACACATTTCAGTCCATCAGAAATTAAGGCCAGAGCATTTGATCGTTTAATCCAGGACTCGGAAAACAAGTCTGCGGTCCAGATCGGGGCCTTGATGTCAGTTCATCTGGCCCGCCGACTGTACTTAAATCTGCTTCATGAAACATATAGAACAGGAGACATTGTGATATACTTGTAATGTTATTTTTAGAACAAAAGGAGATATCAAATATTAGAAGACCTCCTGTGTGCTATGTGCATTAAACTTACCATTTTCAGTTTTAAATTATTGGCTCTAAATGTAATACAGAATGATGGTGCGGCCCGCGCTCGTCATTTTGTCATTATTTGGCCCACAATGAAAAAAAGTTTAGTGGCCTCTGGATTAATCTTATCTGTGACCAAAGCGTGAACACGTTGATATTCAGCAATTAGTAACTTTGTACCCATAGTATGGTGCTTAGGTGGCTCGCTGCCAGTACGAATCGAATGGTCTCCAGCAGTCATAACGAAGCTCCCGAAGCAGAAACAGCTCTAGCGACGACATCGTCTATGTCTGTCAGAAATTATTGCAGGAGCGCCCAATCGAGCTGCTGATGCGGCGTTGGAGAAACCAGGTTGCTCATCAGGTGAGGTCGCAGACACAACAGACGTCCTCGAAATTTTTCCTCATCTTTGTAAAGGATCCTGAGCCACACTTTTCATAGATTGTGGACAGAGTCTACTCTTACGAAGGTGATATAAACAAGTAGCCGCTACATTATGACGTACTATTCGACAGTATTTACACGTTACGATGGTCCTTGTGTCGTATAATTTCCACACTTCCGACCGATAACGCATGCCGGGAAACGCTGCTCGCACACTCAGACTACTAGGCGGTGCAACGCTTCCGGTTTATAGGACAGTCTAGTAGGGCACTGGTCGCAAACGCGTTTGGCTGGCTCAAATGTCTCTGAGCACTATGGGACTTAACATCTTAGGTCATCAGTCCCGTAGAACTACTTAAACCTAACTAACCTGAGGGCATCACACACATCCATGCCCGAGGCAGGATTCGAACCTGCGACCGTAGCAGTCAGGCGGTTCCGGACTGCAGCGCCTAGAGCCGCATGACCACCGCGGCCGCAAACGCGATTGAAATGAGGTAACGAACAACAGGTACGCAACACACCTAACGTGTTGGTAACTAAAACTACCGTAGTCCCCGCTTAATTGTGGTTGTCTTCGGTAGCCGATGGTAGTTTAACAACTCAAGTAGCTAATGAAAAAGACAGAGTAGAGTAGGACAACGAAGATAGACAGCCGTTCTAAAATAGATTACCTGGCTGCTGCTACGCTATCTTGTCGTACAATCGCTACGGGAACCTACTCAGATAACAAGACTCGGTCTGGGCGCGGCCACTTGGTTATTTTCCGTGGACAAACCGTGCCAGTGTCGCACAGGGAGGCGCACTCGGTTGTTGAGGAAACATTGTTCCGTATATGTGGTTGTTTACAAGGGCACCACGGCCCTCAGCGGCTTCCACGAAACTCGAAGGCCACTGCGTGGTCGTCGTGTGGACATCCTCGCCGTTAACGTGTCTCGGGGCGGCTCGACGTGTCGCCTGTAGGGTCGAGAGGCATTTGGGAACACAGAATGCACGGTCAAGCCGACCGCTGTACGAGGTAGTTTCCGTGCTCCAGCCACCAAAAGCAAACAGACAGCAATCCTCGGCCAGGTAGAAAGAGCGACAGGTGGTCCAGAAACGGTGAGCAGACGACTGGCGTCTTCCAGTCTGCCTTACACGTATGTCCGTATTAGGCTGCAATGGAACCAGCATTCGTAAGCTTCCCTTGACTTCAAACATTTAAGGCGCGCAGGAGGCTGATCACAAGTTCCTTCCCACTCACATCGCATAGGCATCACGGTCAACGCCTTCTGTGTTTGTCACAACAAAGATGTAAACTACACTGGTGTCCAGAATTAAAGCAACAAACGGAAATTTTGCAGAGTTGAGTTTATTTTCGCACGAAACCGTTAAACAGGTGTTAGCAAAGTAGAAACAATGTAAAAAATGCACAACGTAAGCTGCTGCAACATGCATAACGGTAGACAAAGTGATCTTCGTTTTGTCCAATTTAACGGACTTACACACACATTCCGACAGCTGCAAAATGTGCTCAGTATGCGGTGTGACCATCTCTGGCAGCAGTACAGGCCTGAAAACGACGGGGCATGCTGTGAGTGCTGTAATCAGTCTCATGTTGAGCCAGTAACGCCGATTCTTCCTGCGGAACTGGTCGCAGTCTTGGAGAATGGTTGGCGGATGCTGACGTGATGCAAGCCGTCTCCCTAGACATGCTCTATGGGATTAAAATCGGGAGAGCGAGCGGGCCACGCCACGCCGGCAATATCTTCCGTTTCCAGGAAAATATCAACCACCCGTGCTGTATAACGTCGAGCATTATCGTTCATCAATACGAAGACTGGGCCCAAAGCACCTCACAACAACCGCAGATGAGGTCCCATATGTCTTCTCGATATCTGAAAGCAGTTAAACCTTGCCGGTTCACCCGTACAATTTCATGAAGAGGTGTTAGTGGTAAACATAACTCCCGCCCACACTATTGGGGATCATCCTCGGTACCGGTGTCTTTCCACAACGTTTGGGTCCAGAAATCGTGTTCCACGTTTCCTCCAGATACGAGAATCACTCTCCACACTAAGTCGGAGTCATTTGTGAAAACAATATATACCCACTGTTCGACTGCCCAGGTGGGATGTTAATGACTCCACTATAGATGTTCTCTTCTGTGAAGACACGCCAGAGGCAAACAGACAGCACGTATCTAACAATAAAGGCATCTCTGCTGAAGCCTTTTGCACACCGTTTGCTTCGATACAAGAAGTCCTGTGGATGCTGCAAACCCACATGCCAGATGCCGTGCAATACTAAGGCCATACAGTCAAATAACGGTCCCCTCTGTCTGATGTCACACGTGGTCAGCGCTGCCCTTGTCTTCGGGATACAGTTATGGTCTCTCTAAACAGTCAGCACACCCGAGAAATAACGGAACTATTCACATTAAGCCATCGGGCCACATCAGCTTGCGACTGTCCTACTTCCATTCTTCCTATGGCCCTCCATAGCAGAGAGTCTGGTAGGCGTCTTGTCTGTGCCATTGCGCACCGTCTGCGACTGTACACAGCGATCGTGGTTATGGAACTACGCGGTAAACACTACCCCGTTTCATAGGTGTTCTGACGTCATAGGTGGTGTGATTGTCCGTTTACCGGAATGTCATCTTCCGTACAGAACACGATCGTACCGACATCTAATGACAGGTAGTATGATTAAGTCGTGAATTAGTCGTGAATTAGACACAGGACGGGGAAATAGCAGTTTGTTGCTTTAAATTTGGACACTAGTGTATTTGCATTGTTCCAGCAGTTTCATCGAAGCACAGCAAAACCACTTACTGCCAAACCTTGTGAAACTGAAAGTGCCCTTGTCAACAAGTAGTGCTTTAGCGTGTCATGAAGATACTCGAATATGCGAAGCCTTTTTTTTTTTAATACGAAATACTAATTTGTGTGTGTGCTACTTGTGGTTACAGAAACGCTCTACTCTCCGTGTGTATGCTCCCCGATCTCTGTTGATTTCTTATTATTGTATTTTGTTTGACACGGTACCCCTCTGCAGACTGTTAACGAAGGTACTAACATACGGAACAGATTCCCAGATACGAGTCTTCCGTAAAGACAAGGCTATTGTCAGGAGCGCCCCAGGGAAGTGTGATAGGACCGCTGTTATTTTCTATGTACAAAAATGATCTCGCAGACAGGGTGGGCAGAGATCTGCAGTTGTTTGCTGATGATGCTGTGGTGTACGGGAGGATGTAGAAGTTGAGTTATTGTAGATTGATACAAGATGACTTAGACAAAACTTCTAGTTGGTGTGATGAATGGCAGCTAGTTTTAAATACAGAAACATGTAAGTTAATATGGATGAGTAAGAAAAACAAGCCCGTCAATTTCGGCTACAGCGTTAGTCGTGTCGTGCTTGATACTGTCACGTTTAAATATCCGGTCGTAATGCTGTAAAGCGATATGAAATGCGGACTGGGAGAATTTTAGGGACGTGTGGTTCATCTGTAAACGAGACCGCATATGGGACACTATTCTTGAGTACTGCATGAGCGTTTGGGATCCGTACCAGGTGAGATTGTAGGAAGACGCTGAAGCAATTCGGAGGCGGGCTGCTAGATTCGTTGCCGGTAGGTCTGAACAACGCGCAGGTGTTATGGGGATGCTTTGGCAACTCAAGTGGGAATTCATGGAGGGAAGGCGACGTTCTGTTCGAGGAGCAGTGGACAAAATTTAGTGAACCGGTGATTCTACTGCCGCCAACATACGTTGCGCATAAGGACCGAGAAGATAAGAGAACTTAGGGGTCGTATGGATGCGTGTAGATAGTCGTTTTTCCCTCACTGTATTTGCGAGTGGAGCAGGAAAGGAAACGACTAGTAGTGGTTCATGGTGACCTCCCCCATGCATCGTACGACGGCGTGCTTAGTATTTGTGTAGATGTAGATCATTTAAAGACGCTTTGGATCAGCGGAGTCCAACCTGCGGCTCAAATCATGCACCAGTGCTGCCCAGGAACTGAACAGCCATCACTCATATTATGATTTCTCTCCTCTCCCTCTCCCTCTCCCTCCCCCCCCCCCCCTCTCTCTCTCTCTCTCTCTCTCTCTCTCTCTCTCTCTCTCTCTCTCTCTCTCTCTCCATCCCCCCCTCTCTCTCTCTCCACCCCCCGTCTCTCTCTCTCTCTCTCTCTCTCTCTCCACCCCCCGTCTCTCTCTCTCTCTCTCTCTCCACCCCCCCCTCTCTCTCTCCACCCCCCCTCTCTCTCTCCACCCCCCCCCCCTCTCTCTCTCTCTCTCTCTCTCTCTCTCTCTCCACCCCCCTCTCTCCCACCCTCTCTCACCTCTCACTCCACCCCCCTCTCTCCAGCCCCCTCTCTCCCACCCTCTCTCTCCCTCTCGTGTGTGTGTGTGTGTGTGTGTGTGTGTGTGTGTGTGTGTTTGTGTATGTGTGTGTGTGTAGTACCAAGTTGTTGACAGTACGGTTCAATTAAAAATACAGGAAACTACCCACCACAGTGTGGGTGCCCGTAAAACCGTTGGCTGGCATTTGAATACCGACATAGGTTCCAGGCGCAGGTAGCGCCTCTGTTCTGAGCGTGGTGGTTTTCAGAATAATTCAAACATTTGCCGAGTTCGACAGAAGGAATTAACACTTCTAAGACCTGCAAAATATCCCGTGTATCGCCAGCGACAATAGTTACCTGCTGAGCTGACAACCACAGAGATAGACCGAGCCATCAAGAATAGGATTCTGATCGACAAACTGGTTTTTGGCTTCCGTTTCGGGATCTTCGGACGACATTTGTTTGATTTTTCTGACATATCGCTGGCACGAGTGGCTGGCATTGTCATAGTTTCGCCCTCCATTGCTGGTGGTGGACAGGAGTCGAGCTCTCGGCTGCAGACGATATGTACTTGGCGCGCCAATGCCCAAGGGGTTCTCCACGGTCATTTCCAGGGTGTTCTCCTCTTGCTACCTGCAACATCCGTTAGCTGCAGCGTGGGAGTCCAGAATCCGTTCACCTTGAGGCTTCCCTCTTTCTGGTTGACGCTAATGTTATGTTCATGTGTTTCTATAGCTTCCTTGAACAAGCGCGTATGATTGTTCCTCTTTACAGCAAGAACTTCGGTGTGGGCGAATTTTACTATGTGGTCGGTCTCACACAGCACGTGCTCCGCCACAGCAAATTTATCCACCTGCTCCAACCTACAATGCCGCTTTAGTTCGGTGATCCTAGTGTTGATCGATCGTCCAGCCATTCCAACATACTTTTCTACATGTACATGGTATGCACTATACTCACTTTCCTTCTCTGCCTATCTGAGACACTCTTGGATGTTCCGTACAGCCGTCATGAGATACTAAAAGTTGTATAGGAGTTTTGCTACTTGGGCAGCAGAGAACTATCGATGTCCGAAGTAGAGAGGATATAAAACGAATGCTAGCAATTGCAAGAAAAGCGGTTCTGGAAGACAGAAATTTATTGATATGTAATATAAATGTAAGTGTTGGCGAGTCTTATCTGAAGATATTTGTCTGGAATGTAGCCTTGTACTGAAGCGGAATGTGGACGATAAACATTTCAGACAAGAAGAGAATAGAAGCCTTTGGTATGTTCTGGTGGAGAAGAACGTTGAAGAGGAGATGGATAAATCGAACTACTAATGAGGTGGTACTGAACCGAATTAGGGAAAAAAGAAATTCGCCGCACGTCCTAAGTAAAAGAAGAGCTCGGTGGATAGGAGACATCCGGAGGCATCGACAAATCTTCAGTTTGGTATTGCAGGGAATTTGTGTGTGTGTGTGTGTGTGTGTGTGTGTGTGTGTGTGTGTGTGTGTGTGTGTAGGGAGAGGGAGGGGGTGAGGGCGAAAATTGTATAGGGAAACAAAGAGACGAATACAGTAAACGGATGCAGAATGATGTAAGTTGCAGTAGTTATTCGCAGATGATGAGGCTTGGACGGGAGAGTGTAGTATGGAGAACTGCATCAAACCAGCCTTTGGACTGATCACAAAACAACAACAATCAAAATAAAAACGTCTTGCTCAACCTTTTTTGGACTGGCTCGTGGCTTAATCGGTGCCAGATTATCAACTGAGATGTATAGGGCTCAATACCGAGTCGTCCTTAGAAATTATTCCTATCACTTGTTTCTTGGTTTACCGCTGTTCGTAAAAACGTAGTCTCCGCCGTGGTTCGTAATCGACATTTAACTGTAGGCGTCGTTTTAAGTGGCTGGGTGAAACAGTTCAGACGTCGAACAACAGAAAGGTGTGGCGTTGAAGCAGCTCTGTCCTAATTTACCATTCACAGACAAAACAGCTTTCAGTAATTTGTTACACGCGAAGAAAACAAATTGATAAACCTAAGGGAAAGTAGTCACAGTAGTATGGAGCCCCGAGGAACATCCTCCTTTGCACTTTGATTCCTTGGTGTGTATATGACAATATATTGCCCCAATAGCTGAGTGGTCAGCGTGACGGATTGCCGTCCTACGGGCCCGGGTTCGATTCCCGGCTGGGTCGGGGATTTTCTCCGCTCAGGGACTGGGCGTTGTGTTGTCTCCATCATTTCATCCCCATCCGGCGCGCAGGTCACCCAATGTGGCGTCGAATGTGATAAGACCTGCACCAAGTCGGCCGCACCTGCCCTGTAAGGGCTCATTTCCATTACCGCGATAATCAGGCGATTGTTAAAAGCTGAGGATCGGTTATACAGTGACATAGTAGCAGTGGTTAGTCATACGCTTCTAATTGTGATGATCGTGGATTATCGATAGGTCGAACTCCTTTTACTGGTGTTCAACACGACAAGTATGCCGGCGAATACATTGTGTGTGTGTGTGTGTGTGTGTGTGTGTGTGTGTGTGTGTGTTTGTGTGTGTGTCATGCCGCCGACGTCCTTAATTGGCGCGGCGTCCGGAAGTCCGCCTCAATTGCCGGCGGTCGAGCTCCCCATCAAGGGGGGAGGGGGGGGGCAGGGTCTGAAGCCGGAGGCCTGGCCCCAAACCACGTGCTGCGTTCGCGTCTGTAAGGGGCAGCAGCACTAAATGGGGGGAAAACAGACAGGAATCTGTCAAAGTCGGCGTAGAACACGCACACAATCTCTCACAAATACGTAACACAGCCACCAGTGGGAGACCGCCCTGCAGGTCCGGGAGTAAGAATAGGTCAGAGATAATCCTGCCTGTCTTAAGAGGCGACTAAAAGAGTCTCAAACTTTTTGGCCCTATGAATTCAGGTCCCATTTGATGGTTTGACCTGCCACTTACCAAATTCTACAGAAGCGCGGGCCATATGGGGAAGGACGCCTTATGTGATGCATGTGTTATCCATAGTGCCCTTAGATTCGGTCTCCTGAACCTCTTGACATGGCCTTGCACATCCCCCTGCAATTGAACTGTGTGGGCGAGGACACTTTCTGGTGTATGTCATCCATCTTCTTCCTTTATCTCCTGTCCTCTTTCGCCCACATGAAAGTATTGTATTTCTCTGCACCCAATGTGGGACGATCATATACCCATTTGGTGGTAGCCCCCTGACAACACAGGGATCGCACTGCTGACGCCTGAGATGTACACTCCGCACGTATGCCAAGGAGTAGATGACTGTCTTCCTTTGGCATCAGGGCTCCCACCAACGGCCATCGTGCCAGGTAGCCTTTGCTATGGCTGGGTGGCGTCGTGGGGAGAGCCCCTGTTCAGAGTGGGTGGCATCAGGACGGATGATCCGCAATGAAGCGGACTAAGTCTTCTCTTGCTGGTGACCATATGGCACTAGGAGTCTCTAAGAAGGGCAAGATCGAGTACAATGCTAACAGCGTGACCCTAAATCGTTTCCCTCCCTCGCTATACCATGGGAAGAACGTAGCGCTACAGAAAGAAGAAAGCCATATTAGCCTTGGTATTTAGCTTCTAGCAGAATGGATGGGGACTCCTTTCTACCTATGAAGCCATAGTTTCTTTGTTGGACATCTTGAGGATAAGTTCGGAGAAGTAACAGCACTGTCCGAGATGAGAAGCGGTACAGTCTTGATTCAGACAGCATCCCCAGCCCAATCCCGGGCGTTACTCGCTTGTGACCGGCTGGGTGATATTCCTGTTTCCATCACTCTCCATAAAAGCCTCAATATGGTCCAGGGAATCATTTTCCATTGCGGCCTCCTCTTGCAGTCTGACGACGAGCTCCGCGCAATTCTAGAATGGCGAGGTGTTCTTTTCATCCGGCGCGTTTACGGGGGACCCAAAGACAACAGGGTTGCTGCCAGTGCCTTGATCGTGGCCTTTGAGGGTGATTCATTCCCTGAAAAGGTCAAGGTGATGGTTTACTGCTGTGATGTTAAACCATACGTCCCTCCCACTATGCAGTGCTTTAAGTTCTGGAAGTTCGGGCACATTTCTTCCCTCTGCACTTCCAACGCCACATGTCAAGACTGCAGACGTCCACTGCATCCAGATACTCACTGTGCGCCTACTCCCACTTGTATCAACTGCGGAGAGCAGCACTCCCCCTGCTCGCCAGACTGCACAGTACTCCAAAAGGAGCGGAAAATCGTGGAGTGCAAGACCCTGGACCAGCTGACTTACCAAGAGGCTAAACGTAAATTTGAACGGTTACACCCTGTTCGGTTGACGTCCACATACACTGCAGCTACATTACCATCGCCATCACAAGTACCAGTCGTAACACACTCAGTTCCATGAACAGTGGGCCCTCCAGGCCTCCAGAATACATCTGCCCCTTGGGGATAGGGGGCTAATCTTCCTCCGTTGGTCCCAAAGTACCTACTTTGGGAGCAAGCCCCCCGCCTCCCCCCCCCCCAAACGCAGGGGACATTGGTCGCCCACCCTCCCTCCCCGCCCAGCCGGAGAAGCAACAGCGTCCTGTGGCTCCTCTCGTGCGGAAGGGGTCCCTTGGGACCCTCTCTCTCCAAAGGTCTCCACTAAAGCCACAGCAGACACTCAACAGTGGCTAAAGCAGCCAAAAGAACTGGTTGAAGAGCTTCACGGTCTTCCTCTGTGCCTGAAGCTACTTCAAAGAAGTCCTCCCAGTAAGCCATTAAAGAGAAGCGAGAGTACAAGCAAACAAAGAAGTCTGCTAAGAAAAAGTACCCTCCGATGGCCCCAACACAACCACTCCCTACCAATTCTGCACCTGCGGATGAGATCTTAGCGTCCCCTACGGACCTGGATCTCACTGATGCCTCATCCACCATGGAAATGTCTGCAAATACTCAATCGGTGGCAACAGGTGACCCTGGGGCATAACCTGCCTCCTTGCACGCCTCATGCCTTCCCAGTCTCACGATAACGTAATCCTCCAGTGGAATTGCGGTGGTTTTTTCCACCACCTGGCTGAGCTACGGCAATTGTTACGCTTTACACCTGCTTTCTGCATTGCTCTCCAGGAAACCTGGTTCCCGGAAATGCTGACCCCTGCCCTCTGCAGCAGTAGGGTATATTACAAGAACCGTACTGACTATGAGAGAGTGTTAGGTGGAGTTTATGTCCTGAACTCAGTATGCAGTGAACCTGTGCCCCTTCAAACCCCTCTTGAAGCTGTGGCTGTCAGGATAAGGATGATGCAGGAAATAACTGTCTGCAATGTAGATCTTCCTCCAGATGGTGCAGTACCCCTGAACGCACTGGCTGCACTGGTTGATCAACTCCCTGATCCTTTCCTACTTTTGGGAGATTTTATCGCTTATAGCTCCTTGTGGCGTGGCACCGTGCTTACTGGCCTAGGCAGAGGTGTCGAAAATTTACTGTTAACAACTCGACCTCTGCCTCTTAAATACATGTGCCCCCACAAATTTCAGTGTGGCACATGGCACATATTCGGCCATTGATCTGTCGGTTTGCAGTCGTGGCCTTCTCCCATGTATCCACTGGAGAGCACATGACGACCTGTGTGGTAGTGACCACTTCTCCATCTTCCTGTCACTGCCCTGGTGTCAGGCCCACGGACGTCTGCCCAGATGGGCTTTAAACAAGGAAGACTGGGACGCTTTCACCTCTCCCCCACATGGTAACATCGATGTGGTGGTTTAGCAGGTAACTACAACGATCGTTTCTGCGACGGAAAACGCGATTTTAGTGTGCCCCAGTGAAAGACATTCCCTTGGTGATCGCCGGAAGTCGCTGAGGCAATTAAGGAGCGTCGGCGAGCTCTATATTCGCATAAGCGGCACAGTTTCCTGGAGCACCTCATAGCCTTTAAACGGCTTCATGCCCGCGTTCGCCAGCTTATCAAAAGACGGAAAAGGGACTGTTGGGCAGGATACGTGGCGACCATTCGGTGCCATAAGTCACCTTCCGGAGTCTGGACGAAGATCAGACGTGTTTGTGGGTACCAAAACCCGGGGGTACCAAAACCCGACATGTGTTACTGGCATTAACATTAACTTGTTGTCTACCTACGCAAACGCAGTCGCCGAGCACTTTACTGAGCTTTGTGCTCTAGCCTCCGCGTCAGAGAATTATCCCCCAGCATTTCGCACCCTGAAACAGCGGATGGAGAGGAAAGCCGTCTCGTTCACTGAACGTCACAGTGAATCATATAATGCTCCATTTACAGAGTGGTAGCTCCTCAGCCTCCTTGCACATGGCCCCGACACAGCTCCTGGGCCCGAACGGATCCACAGTCAGATGATAAAAACATCTCTCATCTGGCAACAAGCGACATCTCAGAATTGTTCAAATGGCTCTAAGCTCTATGGGACTCAACATCTGAGGTCATCAGTCCCCTAGACTTAAGAACTACTTAAACCTAACTAACCTAAGGACATCACACGCATCCATGTCCGAGGCAGTATTCGAACCTGCGAACGTAGCAACAGCGCGGTTCCGGACGGAAGCGCCTAGAACCGCTCGGCCACAGTGGCCGGCAGCAACATCTCCTCGTTATCTCCTCGTCATCTCCAACCAGATCTGGTGCGATGGCGTCTTTCTATCGCAATTGCGGGAGAGAGCCATCATTCCAGTGCTCAAACTCGACCTATCAGCGCCACCAACGTTCTTTGTACGGTGTTACAACGTATTACAACGTATGCTAAGTCGGCGATTGTGTTGGGTCCTGGAGTCACGAGGCCTAATGGCTCCATGCCATGTCGGTTTCTGGCAGGGTCGCTATACTATTGATAATCTAGTTTCCCTCGAGTCTGCCATTCGAACAGTCTTTTCCAGACGCTAACGCCTGGTTGCCGTCTTTTTTTATTTGCGAGTAGCTTACGACACGACCTGGTGAGATTGTATGAGTGGAGTCTGCGGGGCCCGTTCTAGATATTTATCGAGAATGTCCTGTCGCTTCGTACTTTCCGTGTCCAAGTTGGTGCCTCCCATAGTTCGCCCCATTGCCAGGAGAATGGGGTCCCGTAGGGATCTGTATTTGTATCTCTATTTTGCTGTCTGGCCGTCGGTCTCACCATCTCTGTACGCAGACGACTTCTGCATTTGGTACTGCTCCTGCAGTACTGGTGTTGTAGAGCGGCGCCTGCAGGGATCCATCCACAAGGCACAGTCATGAGTTCTAGCCTACGGCTTCCAGTTTGCTGCCGCGAAGTCGTGTATCATGTCGTGTATCATGCTATTCTGTCGGCGTTGTGTCATTCTTCCGGAATCAGAACATTACCTTAATGACGATCCACTCACGGTAGTGGGGAGATATCGATTCTTCGGACTGGTTTTCGACGCCCTTTGACGAGGCTCCCTCACCTTCGTCAGCTTAAGCGGAAGTGCTGGCAGGACCTGAATGCCGTCCGCTGCCTGAGCAACACCAACTGGGGTGCAGATAGCTCTACACCGCTGCAGTTGTACAGAGCCCTTGCTCAATCCCTCCGTGACTCTGGGAGTCTGGTTTATGGTTCGGCGGCGCCCTCAGCGTTGCCTTTCCTCTGCACAGTGCACAACTGCGGCGTTTGACTGGCAACAGGAGCTTTCAGGACGTTTCCGGTGACGAGCGTCGTGGTGGAAGCCGGAGTCACTCCACTGAAGGTCAGGCGTATACAACTGCTCACTAGCTACATTGCACACGTTCGTAGTTCTCCTGCCCTTCCGAATTACCGTCTCCTCTTCCCATCCACGGCGATTCATCTTCCGCATCGGCGACCCAGGTCAGGGCTTACGATTGCATCTTCACATGGTCCTAAGGACTCTATTAACCCCGCGGCTCTCCACTGCCACTTCCTCTCGATTCTTGGCATATACCGGGACCATTTAGTGATTTACACTGACGGCTCGATGGCTAATGGTAACGTTGGCTTCGCGTATGTTCATGGAGGACATACTGAAAAGCACTCCTTGCCAGATGGGTGCAGTGTTTTCAGTGCAGAGCTGGCGGCCATTTCTCATGCTCTTGCGCGCATCCGCTCATGCGCTGGCGAGTCGTTTCTCCTCTATACTGACTCCTTGAGCAGCGTACAAGCTATCGACCATTGCTAACCCCGCCATCCTTTGGTAGCGACCATCCAGGAGTCCATCTATGCCTTTGAACGGTCCAGTCATTCCGTGGTGTTTTTTTGTGGACCCCAGGTCACGCCGGAAACCAGAAAATGAACTGGACAAACAGACTGCACGGAAACCTCTTCTGGAGATCGACATCCCTGTAACTGACCTGCGATCATTATTAAACCGCAAGGTTTTTCAGCTTTAGGAGATGGAATGGAATAATCTCAGTACGCACAACAACCTGCGTGCCCTTAAGGAGATTACAAATGTGTGGAAGACCTCCATGCCGGCCTATCGTCGGTGTTGGGCGACAATGCCTCAACAGCAGATTTAGCTTTACTTTTATTTGTGAGGTTTTTTTTTATTGTACCATCTAAGGGTGGGCATTTGCCTTCTCTCTGAGGTCGCCACCCTCCCTCCATTTTAACTTTGTCGCAGTTTCTTTGCATTTGTTTGTCTTGGTGGTCGTCTTTTTCCCTGCATGTGTTCATCTCGCCTTGTCTTTTTGGGTGGAGATTTTCATGTGTTGCAGAGTGGCTGGCTCATCCTCCTTTATTATTGTGATCAGCTAGCCCAGACCATCTGCTCTATGGTTTTAATACCTTCTTCTACTTTTCCTTGTGGTGTATATTTCCCCTTTTTTTCACTCCATTTGTTTTCTTTTTAGGTGTGGTGTTGGGTGTTTTGCCTTGAGCCTGATGATCCTGTAATTTGGTCCCTTTACACCCCAAAGCAACCAACCAGTGTGAGAGACCACCAGACGCCGAGCAGGCAATACAATGGAAGTGTCGGAGCAAATGCCAAAAATCGGACATCCTGATGTGCGCAGGTCAATGACATAAAATTAAAGGGCCACACATAGGCCCTACGTGACAACAACTTCACAAAATATCGTCACTTAGTAAATAAAAGGAAGCGAATCATGCAAGGCTGAAAAGTAATCAGGCTATAACTAGATGAAGATGGCGGTGGTGGTGATAGAGAAACAATGAAGAAAAGGCAGAAAATATAAAAAAATGCAAGGACACTTGTTTGTACTTACACAACAAGAAACATACAGTAAAATTTTGGAAGATATTGAAGAGTAAAGAGGGAAATATGTAACCAGCATTATCACAAAACTTTCAAAATGAGAAGAAACACCCTTTATGAAGAGTCTGCAACGACATACATCAAGAGTTGCACTGGAGTCAACAGCACCATCTACACACACACACACACACACACACACACACACACACACACACACACACTCACACACATCAGTAACAGAACGTGACTTCATACTCAACAAGCACAGTAGACGGATGCACGTAATACACAACACTCTCAGTTGTTGCAGGAAAGGAGTCACTGTCTTAAGCATCTGCCCTACTGTTCAGTCTGACACCCTTCTGCTTCGAGGCTGTTAGGTTAGCCATTGCACTGCTACACACCCGTTCGATTGTTTCTCAACACTATGCTGTGGCGATTACTTAACGCTTCTTCGGCAAACAGTGGGGGTAGGACACGATTGGAGTGAAGTCTGATTCCCCCTTTGCCCCGGTAGACGGCGCCCTGCTGTGCAGACAGCTAGCCAGACAGCCCTTTAAGCGCCGCTGTCTGCAGCGCGCGGACCCAGACTCCAGAGTGCCCCTCCTTTCCCCTCTACCCCCTCTCCCTAGCCGGCGTCCAGTCCGCATTCCAGGCAGCCGGCAGCCGCGGCCGGCCAACCTGCAAACCCCGAGTAAACGGCATCTCAGCTGGCCGCCGCCACTGCCTTCTGACGCCGCGCCGCTGGTGCCAGGCTTTCTCATCGGAGCGGCGCCGCTGTTTCAATGCCTTGACAGGAACGCAGCACTTTTTCCGGAAAATAAACGCACGGGATTTTATCCGCCGTTCTCTGGTGGCGCCCCAGGTGAGGTAACGTGTTAAAGAATCTCACATTCTTCCCAAGAGTGTCAGCCATCAGCTCGTACTGGTATATAAGCATCGGGTTTCAGCCTCAATCAGATTGATACACGAATTTTTACACCCAATCCTTGTCGAATGTGTACAGACAAATGCGTAGTGATGTTATAAGAAAGCTAGAGAAAACGTTATCAAAGTATTAAAAAGCTGTAGCGTATCAGCCTTGCCGCAGCTGTGTCAGACAATTGCTTTGTCATAAACGTCAGTGAAAAGAGTAAGGGAGACATTTCTGTTGCCTCTCCGACATGACAATGTGAGCATCGGTAGGAAACTGCCGTCTGTGCCTGTCATACTGTATGGCAAACCACTACATACCACTGTGAAACTTTTAATGCAGATACGCGCAAATGCATAAGCATCCACGGTCAGTGACAGAGTAAAATAATTTTGGGCCTAGGTCCATTCATTTTGAAACTGCAAGTTACTATTAAATTAGACGTTTCCACTGTCTGTGAAATAGACGTTTCCACTGTCTGTGAAGTGGTCCTCTTCAGAGCGAATAGACCGCTAATTTCTAGTGTTGGTCTTCTCACCATTTTGTTTCATCTGTACAGTCTTTCGTCCACAGCCACCTTGATAATTTTGCAACGACGTTCCAGTATAGTGACAAACGAAATAGGACGGTGGATACCGAAGACCATTCCTAAAAATCAGCAGTTTAGCGTCCCTGAAGACGATAGCTGCAAACATTATTCAAACGTCCATTATAATAGTTACACAGCTTGTGAAAGTTGCTGGATTTGGACGTGTTACTCCTGTAACTGAAATATCAGATCTGAAGATGGTTCTGGATGAACCAAAACCGGTCATATGAATAAAAAATTTTTTTTTTTTTTGCAATCAAGACGGATTATAAGTAACATTAAAGTTACTTTTAGATTGAGAAGAACGTGGTCTAAGTCGAGTAGCATCGTATTTCAATTTTAATCTAGATGTGCACATGTACGGGATTCATTTACGGGTAGGTTTGTTGGATGGTAGTTCTCGCGGTCTTATGACCCAAGCAGTCTTTCGCGTCTAGACTGATACTGCAGTGTGATCTGGAATTGTTGATTGATGGCTGTTATAGAAAGTGTCTGAGATTGTCATTTAAATATCCCGAAACCGATGGCGTATGACGTGGTGAATTTTCAATGGAAACCGCTCTGTGGTCAAGCTGTTTGAAAAAAACAGAAGTGAAGTAGTACAACAGAGCTGCTGCCTTTCCATCTTCCTGTGGAATCTGCGACAGAAATAAACAAACTGTGGTCGCCACCTGAATGAATGCTCTCCCCTGCGACTGTGTAGTTACACTACCCGCAGCACGCCGGAGTTCAACGTGTGGAGGGCGGGCCAGGCGTAACCGATACACGTGGTCGTGCGGACAGACCGTTCACGCTGCGTATTATGCTACCTGGCTTTGAAATGCTAGGGGTGGCGGTGTGAGCAGCTCTTACTTGCCACTCGAAGCTGCCTCATCTTCTGTTCGTTCCTACATGATACACTTCATGACATCTTCGTCTGTCTAAAACCATTCACTAGTACGAGCTCAAGCAGTGTTCGCAATGCTCGCTCACGTGCCTCCCATCGTATCACCTGCTGTCTGTCGTAATTCTGGGTTCCTTCCAAATGACAGTACACTTTATTTATTTAACTTCATAAGATTAGGGCCTTCACGCCAGGGTTCCACTCATACAGCACATTTTTTGCGTCAGAGTTACGTAACATATAACAGTAATTTTAGTATTATGACAAATAACAAGTGTCCGTAAAGACAGTGTAAATAAATAGTAGTAAAAGGTAGTAAAGTTAATACTGGCTCTACTTACTACTACTGCTGCTACTGCTGCTGCTGCTGCTGCCAGTAACGGTGGTAGTGCTGATAATGGCAGATATGCAAAGAATTTAAAGGTTTACAAAATAGATATTTTCTGATATTGCGAGTTTTGAGGAAGGGAAATTTAAAGAGACAGCACCAGCCAAGAAAACAGGGAAACGAGAAAGCTCTAGTTGGAAAGGAGGATGTAAGGCGCTAACGAGTGTGAACAGGGACAATGACAGTCATTAATGTTGCTACAGTAGATACGTCATTAATCGCCAATTAAAACTAGACTTATTACTCTTCTCTAATAACAATGAGGGAGGTTGTTCCAGAGTCGGGTCCCCTGTGCTGAAAAGGACTTCGACAAAGTGGCTGAGCGATGAAGTGGAACAGAAAAGATTTTGCTCTAATGGGAACGAGTGTTCCTTCCGTGTTGTTCGGACAAGAGCGTTAAGGTCGAGGAGAGACCAGGGGAAAGGAGTACGTCGATAAGACAGTAGAAGTAGAGGAGAGAAAGGGTGTGGAAATCTCTGCCTTTGTCTGCACGCAATCAAGATAGCTGTGCATGTGTTGGTGAATATGATTAAAGAATCGAACATAACAGATACAAAAAAATGGTTCAAATGGCTCTGAGCACTATGGGACTTAGCTTCTGTGGTCATCAGTCTCCTAGAACTTAGAACTACTTAAACCTAACTAACCTAAGGACATCACACACATCCATGCCCGAGGCAGGATTCGAACCTGCGACCGTAGCAGTCCCGCGGTTCCGGACTGCGCGCCTAGAACCACTAGACCACCGCGGCCGGCTAACAGATACAACAAACACAGGCATACATAGCCAGTCCCAGGCGCCGCGAACTTTCCTGAGAAAGTTCTTGCAGGAAAACATCGCTGTAATCATCAGTTGGAAGTACAAGTGTTTGTACAAGTATCTTCTTCAGATCAAGAGGCAAGAGCTTTTACGTGGCACGGAGAGATGCTGATGCCTTCTTGCACAGTGCAGTCACAGGCGCTTCCAATTTAGATTTTCATCTGTTAGTATTCCCACTCTCTTTGCGAAGGAGAGAAGTTGATATTTGCCCCATTTAGGATTAAGAGTGGTAGGAATTCCCGATATTTCGCACTAATGAGCGTAGAATGACCAACCAGTATCCTTTGGGGCTTGGATGGGTTGAGTTTTAACCCTGTATACTCTGCCCATCTTCATAGTGTACACAGGTCAGTATTGAAATTCTCGATGGCCTTCTTGGGGTTTATTGGTTTTGCACGTTGCTACACCTGGAGGTCATGAGCGTATGTGTGGTATTTCCAGTAGGACAAAACTGATGGCATGTCATTGACATACAATGCAAAGAGTTTAGTATCTAATGTAGATCCTGGGGTACTACCTGCCTCCATTGTGAATTTATGGTGCCGGAAATTACGCATTGCTGGCAACGCGTCGGGTATGAGCGAAACCATTGCATTGCACTTTGCGAGAAATTTAGGCTGCTAAGTTTGGTGAATAAAATGTCGAGGTCGACAATGTCAAAGGCATTGATGAAATCTAAGCGGCAATGATAGTCGCCTCTTGTACATCCATGGCAAGCTGGAGGTCATCTCTTATTAAGGCAGATGTTGTGCTGCTGTGTTTATGGAGCCAGATTGGCATTCGGCCAGTAGGCTGTTTAGAGTTGAGTAGTGTGTTAGCTCGTCGTGGACTAAAACTTATATATTCTAAGGCCTTGGACAGTGCAGGAAGAATGCAAGCAGATCGGTAATCAGAGGGTGCTGTGACGACGTTGTTTTTAGGTAGTGGCTTAACTAGTCCCTGTTTCCCGCCCTCACGAAAAACTCTTGTGGTTCAGGATTGGTTGATTGCCACAGAAACACCACTGTTGCACCATCCAAAAGGGAACAAGGCGATTTGCGTGTCGTCACACCCTACAGAGATATTTACAAGTAGGTACCTCAGAGTCGAAGTTCTTTCTTCGGATCAAGTTTGATTAATTTTGGGGTGGTAAGCCTTGAAGCACCATCAGACGAAAAGGCCAGTGTCGCAGTCCTTGCGCTATCGCGTTCTCTCCGTCATGAAGCACTTACCAGTCTCTAAATGCTCTCTGAACAAACGTCGTAGCTGCGAGTCGTATTGACCTTGTTTGGAGTGGCTCACATACGTGCAAAATAATGCTGAAGAACCAGTACATTTGATTAACTCCATTGCAGACCACTTAGTCAATGTACAGTTCTTTTTCAGATTGTCTTTACGTGTCATTGCCGTTTATTTATTACCAGCATACCGATTCGTCCTACATCAGGGCTTTAAGATCACGCAGTCGACAAACAAATGAGTAAAATATGCTAACTCTTAACCAGCTGCTAATAAAAGTGAGGCTGTTCTCTCTTCTTTCTGGCAGTTGTGTCTGATCGTCTAGTTCCGACCAATATTGCTAACTTTTCCGTGGAATCACACGCACGACCAGCTACTACTACAGACTTCGGCTACAGTCGGTCCCACAGTCTGGATGTAGAAATAATGCTGGCTGGCAACAGTACTAGGAAGAAACAACCGCAGAGGAAGTCGTGAACGCTGCTCGCAATACAAAAAACATGAATAAGCCGCTCGCTTTAGAGATAATAGAAAAACATATAAATGGATCATCACGTCCGCCTGTATCTTGTATTTCCGATTCTGAATATCTATATAAAATATCGAAGACCTCTGGTTCGGTAGACTTGCCACTCGTCATTTCTGCCTTTGGACATGCCCGCCAGTGACCTACAAGTGACCGTTCTCTGTAAATCGACGCTACAGTGTAACACCCGGTACATGCAGCCCTACGGCGACAGAGAAAGGAACATGGAACATATTTCTTCCATGGTGGCTGTTTTCGGAAATATCACGGATGGCCGGCTGGAGTGGACGAGCGGTTCTAGGCGCTACAGTCTGGAGCTGCGCCACCGCTACGGTCGCAGGTTCGAATCCTGCCTCGGGCATGGATGTCCTTAGGTTAGTTAGGTTTAAGTAGTTCTTGGGGACTGATGACTTCAGAAGTTCCATAGTGCTCAGAGCCATTTATCACGAATGAAGAAAACTTCAGGTAGCCAAACTTTTTAACTGAATAATTCTACCCATCGTGAAACTGCAATGACAATGGTTCATAATTCAGCATATCAACTAAGCAGATCTCTGTGTTGTAATGTATGAAGTAAAAGAAGATAAAAATGTGAAATATGTACGAGAAATTCTCGCTGCCGTCCTTCGATGGAGCTAGGTTCAAAATTAAGTGAACCTTTTACAAAAAAAGCGTGGCTGTCCCTTGTTGACCAGTCTGGTGTGGCAGTTGAAGATAGCAAAACGAAGGCCGAAGTTTTAAATTTCACGTTCAAGAAATCGTTCACAAGGGAGAATCGGATGACTTAGTAATAAGCATACGTGGCGTAGAGGAAGCAAATAAATCACCAGGTCTAGCTTGCATTTATTGTGAATCTGTCGCCCAGCACGAAGTCCCATTCGACTGGAAAAAAGAGCAGGCGACTCCAGTATATAAGAAGGGTAAAAGAAGGGACCCGCAAAATTACAGACCAATATCCCTAAGTTCTGTATGCTGGACAATCTTTGAACATATTGTGAGTTCGAATATAATAAACTTTCTTGAAACTGAGAAGCTTAAGTGCACGAATCAGCATGGTTTTAGAAAGCATCACTCGTGTGAAACTCAGCTTGCCCTTTCCTCACACGCTTCAACAAAACATGTCTGGATATTAGAAGAAAAGAAAAATTGTGTTTCGTTCAAGGCAGATATACAATCAGAAACAAATTCATTTGAAAGCAGACGTGGACAGAAGAGCTTCAGCCTGAAGTTACAGCATTAAACTTTAACAAAAATCCATTCATTGAAATAGATTAAGTTCTACAGTTCAACTGATTAGTCGTAGCATACTCACACATTATTATGCGAGCCTCGGAAAAGAATAAAAAAAGGTGTATAAAACATTATTTTACAAAAAAACGTCAATCCTGTTTAAAGTTGTATTCCCAGATATTTTTTCAACTCCGCAGTCCAAATTTTTTTGAATAAGATCTGCTCTAAACTTAATTGCCTCTCCCGGCGTGCATGGATCGTAAATTACAATTAACAGGCGTGGATCTTATACGAAATTGTTAAGGCTTTCGTGGCCACTTGTTGACAAACTGCCTATTGGCTTCTGTCTCGGGTTCTTCGGCCGACGTTCATCTAATGATTTTTCTGACGTTTCGCCAGCACGAGTGGCTGCCATTGTCAAAGCTTCACCCTCCATTGCCGGCAATTATATTCGCATCGTTTTATCGGTCGTTGTGATAGTCCATGTCCAGTGTGTTCTGATTTAGCTGTTACCGTACCTATGTCATATAACTAAGGTAGAAGCTGTATTTTTTTTATTTCGTTTCTTCGCCGCAAGATACTATGACGGACCGTGCCACGCCTAAACCTCAGCCGGCCGCGGCGACCGAGCGGCTCTAGGCGCTTCAGTCCGGAACCGCGCGACTGCTACGGTCGCAGGTTCGAATCCTGCCTCGGGCATGGATGTGTGTGATGTCCTTAGGTTAGTTAGGTTTAAGTAGTTCTAAATTCTAGGGGACTGATGACCTCATATGTTAAGTCCCATAGTACTCAGATCCATTTGAACCATTTTGAACCTAAACCTCACAACTAACAACCGTAGCTACACCAATAAAATCATATACAATTCTGGCAGTCAGTCGTTTGTATATACAGTGTGGTTTGAAAGTACAATAATAATATGAAAAACGACAGTCCTGACGGCTTGTGCAGCATAATACCACTTAATCTGGAAGACTTAAACTGTACTGTAAATTGAGGAAAAAAAACTTAACTGAAAGTTGGTAAGAAAAAATTGTCGTAGCCTACGGGAAAGGACCCCAGTTATCCAGCGGAATGGCGGTAAATGGAAACGTTCCTCTCTGGTCATTGCATATCTTGTGAGTTTGCTGTCAGTTCCTACTGCTCGTGTCATTGATGGAAAAAAATTCTACCCTCCAGTTCGGTGCCGGGTGGTGAAGGATGCTTCGGTCTAAAACTATGACTTCACCCCTGTCCTGTTCCTATCTTGAATGGTGCTGTGGAGTGAACAACCTATCGGTAAACATCATTGTCAGCTCTGATTACTCCCATTTTCTCCGTCGTGGTCACTTCGCGAAAAGTACATTGAAGCGCCAAAGAAACTAATATAGGCAAGCGTATTCAAATACAGAGATATGTAAACAGCAACGCCTATATAAGACAACAAGTGTCTGGCGCAGTTGTTAGATCGGTTAATGCTGCTATAATAGTAGGTCATCAGGATTTAAGTGAGTTTGAACGTGGTGTTATAGTCGGCCCATGAGCGATGGCACACAGCATTTCCGAGGTAGCGATGAAGTGGGGATTTTGCCGTACGACCGTTTCACGAGAGTACCGTAAATATCAGGAATCCCGTAAAACATCAAATCTCCCACATCGCTGCGGACGAAGATCCTGCAAGAACAGTAAGGACGACGACTGAAGAGAATCGTTCAATGTGACAGAAATGCAACCCTTCCACAAATTGCTACAGATTTTAGTGCTGGGCCATCAGCGAGTGTCACCGTCCGAACCATTCGACGAAACATCATCGATATGGGCTTTCGGAGCCGAAGGCCCACTCGTGTACCCTCGATGACTGCACACTACAAAGCCTTATGCCTCCCTGGGCCCGTGAACACCGACATTGGACTGTTGATGGCTCGAAACATGTTGCCTGGTCGGACGGGTCTCGTTTCAAATTGTGTCAAGCGGATGGACGTGTACGGGTATGGATTCAACCTCATGAATCCATGGACCGTGCGTGTCAGTAGGAGACTGTACAAGCTGGTGGAGGCGCTGTAATGGTGTGGGGAGTGTGCGGCTGGGGTGATGTGGGATACCGGATACATCTACGTACGACTCTGGCAGGTGGCACGTACGTAAGCATCGTGTCTGATCACCTGCACCCATTTGTGTCCATTGTGCATTCCGACGGACTTGGGAAATTCCAGCAGAACAAAGCGACACCCTACACGTCCAGAATTGTTATAGTGGCTCCAGGAAAACTCACCTGAGTTTGCAAACTACCCTGCCCACCAAACTTCCCATACATGAACATTATTGAGCATATCTGGGATGCCTTGGAACGTGCTGTTCAGAAATTATCTCCACCCCTCGTACTCTTACCGATTTATGGGCAGCCCTGCAGGATTTGTGGTGTCATTTCACTCCAGCACTAATTCAGACAATAGTAGAGTCCCTGCCACGTCGTGTTACGGCACTTCTGCGTGCTGGCAGAGGCCCTACGCGATATTAGGCAGGCGTACCAATTTCTTTGGCTCTTCAGTGTTTGTGGGAGGAACTAATTTGTTGTCGGACTCTACTTGTAACCTAAGTTGTAACAATAAACCTGCAACATGACTGCATTGTCTGTTAACCCTACTGCCGGCTGGGTGGCCGAACGGTTCTTGGCTCTATAGTCTGGAACCGCGCAACTGCTACGGTCGCAGGTTCGAATCCTGCCTCGGGCATGGATGTGTGTGATGTCCTTAGGTTAGTTAGGTTTAAGTAGTTCTAAGTTCTATGGGACTGACGACCACAGATTTTAAGTCCCATAGTTCTCAGAGCCATTTGAACCATTTGTTAACTCTACCATTTTAGGCCGTCAAATGGACGAAATACACTCAAAAATCAGTCGTACTTGTATTTTGTAAGAGAATATTTTAGAAAGTGAATTTTATTTTTCAAGGATTCTCCTAGAGAATTAGTATCGGATTTCCTTAGTCTACACTAGCTTTGTCTGGTGTACCCACTTCAGGTCACTCGGACGGCTACTCCCAGGTACTGTATCGATGACATTGTTACCAGTCTTTATCGCCGATAGTATGATTGAACGGTGATGGAATTTTCCGTCTATTTCTGAGCAAGGTTACTTACTGCATATAATTCGGTGATCATTTCCATCAAAAGTCTTTGTTGTATGAACTAAATATTATACATAAAGATACGAGAACAAACATCGAAGATACGTGACGAATGTCTGTGTTGCGTTCTGTTTGATAGGAAGTTCTGGGTCACCCCAAAAAGCTGGTCCGACATTCCGTTAAACGGTATTTTGCCCACTAAGCGATAGTGCGGAACTGTGTCGAATGCCTTCCTGAATCAAGGAGAATGGCATCGATTTGGTGGCCATTGTGTGCGGCGCGCTGGATTTTATGGACGAACAGACCGAGCAGAATTTCGCAGGGGGTCTTGCTAGCGGAATACACGTCGATTCCTACAGCGGAGATTTCCGTTCCATGGAGAAGGCGTAATACCCAAACATTAAGCGTGTGCCGTAACTGTATATAAACGGACTGACGGCAGCGAAACAGATGCATAACTATGCGCTTCTGCCTGACGACATGTGTTGAGAACTATAATGATCAAGGCTTCATTTTAGTAATTTCTTTCATTGCCCTGTAACCCTTCGTTGTTTCGGCGACGTAGGATAAAGTACTGCAACAAGGGGAGCAAGTTGTTTCGCGTAATCTCTGTCTAATGGTAAAGCTATCTCAACAGGTTCAGGTGCTTTTTTCCTCCGTTGAGCGATTTTAGTTGGTTTTTGTGTTGCAGGATCGCTTGTCTCAGTGTCTGCCATGTTGGCGTTCGTGCGGTGATTGGAGGCATCGTATTAAGATGTTCCGCAGTGAAATAATTTTGAATATGGTCGGCGTATTTATCACGAGACTTACGCGACTGTGCTGATATTTAAAACTTACCGTGTATTTTGCCATCTTACTTGGAAATTTATTTGCATGATGTGACTACTTTCTACCCAAATTGATCATGTTCAGGTCTTATGCAACATAGATCTGAAGATGATGAACTGTGATCGGAACTAGTCAGGTCATAAAAATTTTTAACTAGATCAGTAAAATGAACGACAAATTTTAAGTGTGTTTTGGAAGATTATATTAGATATTTCAGCCCATCGTCTGTTGTGCTTGCCTTGGCAGCCTCTTATTCGAAGTGCCTGAATTTAAATTCAGATCTTAAAGTAAATGCTAGAAAAGCCAGTCCAGACCTAGTGGCAAAGATACGTTACAACGTGATAGGGCAGTTATTTCGTTCACGTAGCCTTTCAAATCCAGTTTCAAAAATGGCTCTGACCACTATGGGACTTAACATCTATGGTCATCAGTCCCCTAGAACTTGGAACTACTTAAACCTAACTAACATAAGGACATCACACAACACCCAGTCATCACGAAGTAGAGAAAATCCCTGACCCCGCCGGGAATCGAACCTGGGAACCCGGGCAAATCCAGTTTCCATCAGATAATTTCCTAATCAGATTAGGCATGGGAATAGTTCGGAATTTATTCTGGAAATGCGAGTGTGGTCCTAGATTTCAGCTCCGTCCGTTTCTCGACCTGCGCCAACCGCTATCCTTTGTGGATCGGACTATAATGGTGCCTCATCGGAAATAACGTCCAATCCGCGAGGACGCGTGATAAGTTCAGGAAGACGAGGGAGGAGGATACTTTGTCAGCTGCTGTCATGCATACTTCCACCTTTTAGTGCGGAAGGCTACCGTATCCAGTCAGTGGTTGATGCCGAAACGCTCCCTGATTCTGTGCACAGCGGTAGTAATATCGCCACTCATTCGAACGTCTGTAGAACGCTAAACTGCTGTGTTGTTCTACCAGGATTCATTTCGCAGTTTTACACAACACGTTTGATGTAGCTGCGTATTTTATGAAATGGTATTTAACGGATTAATTGGTGTGGGTAACATTGTTAGACGTCTTCTTTTGAAGACACGGCTAAAGCTCGTTAAAGGGTTCACTGACACCAGATAAGAAATATTACTCGCTGTTTAATACGAAAGGCTGGTAACCTCAGTTTGCTACCTTGTACGTAGTCGCTTGTCTCTTATTTAAGGGTCACTGGATGGCGACAAGTGAGCCAACGCAACGAAGGCAGACGGAAGCATGTGATGAGCTGGTCATAAACTGAAGAAGGAAAAACTTGCGACCAGAGACTGTTTTGAATTCTAGGAAACGTTATATCGCTGTGTACTCAAGTACAGGGTGAGCACAAAGTCTTGCCCTGATTACAACAATTTATAACAGAATAACCGTTTGACATAATAAGATACATTTGATGCCGTTACATAGGTTAATGTTACTAGTTTTTTTTAGACCACTTCCGTTAGTAAACCTCAACGTGTGCTCCCTTGGTAGCTCGGAGAATGTCGAGGCGATATTCCAGTTCCCGCCAAGTGTTTCGTGACATGTGTTCTGTCACAGTACCCACAGCAGCTTGTATCCTAGCCTACAGTTCGTCGACATCAGCAGCTGGTGTGACGAAGATTCTGTCGTTGATATAGCCCCAGAAAAGGAAGTCAAGGGGTGTAATGTCTGGGCCGGCCGAAGTGGCCGTGCGGTTAAAGGCGCTGCAGTCTGGAACCGCAAGACCGCTACGGTCGCAGGTTCGAATCCTGCCTCGGGCATGGATGTTTGTGATGTCCTTAGGTTAGTTAGGTTTAACTAGTTCTAAGTTCTAGGGGACTAATGACCTCAGCAGTTAAGTCCCATAGTGCTCAGAGCCATTTGAACCATTTTTTTGTAATGTCTGGAGAGGGGAGTAATGTCCGGATCGGTGGATTGGAAGGAACGGTCCAACATCCTGGCCACCCCGCTCTCCAGACATTACGCCCCTTGACTTTTTTTTCTGGGGCTATATCAAGGACAGAGTCTTCGTCACATCAGTTGCTGACGTCGACGAACTGTAGGCTAGGATACAAGCTGCTGTGGGTACTGTGACAGAACACATGTTACGAAACACTTGACGGGAACTGGAATAACGCCTCGACATTCTCCGAGCTACCAAGGGGGCACACGTCGAGGTTTACTAACGTAAGTGGTCTTAAAAAAACTAGTAACACTAACCTATGTAACGGCATCAAATGTGTCTTATTATGTCGAACGGTTATTCTGTTATAAATTTTTATAATCGGGGCAAGACTTTGTGCTCACCCTGTATTATTGTCGCATTTCATCAAAATGTGGAAAGCATAATTTGCGTTTGTTGATTTGTATGTTGTTACGTCGTAGCATTGACCGTCAATTAACCAATGAAAGAGGAACCGCATTGGTGTTGTAAGCAGTGCAGCTTTGAACTGGAGTGGTTGCATGTTTTGTAAACTTTCTGGAATTGTGGTTTATTGAATTAATGATGTACCTTTGCCGTCCTTTATATTCGCGTACAGGCCGCATGGTAGAAATTTATATTTACGATAATTTTTACACTAATCAGTATTATTATAACTCTAAAACCATATCGCTATCAACAGCTATATATATATTTAGTGGAATATGTAGCAAATTGTATTCAGCTCAAATTATCGTTTCGTCCGTCATAAATTCATTGACTGAGCAAAAGCGTTTCAGTATCATCGCCTCGTATAACCTTACAACTTTTTTTTTTTTTTTTTTTTTTCCATTATCTCGTTCGCTTCTAATATGTTACAAATTGTCATTCTCATGTAATGAGGAGATTTAAGTATGTAGTGTCTGAGGCGATGGGTGAAAAGTGTACAGTTTTCTTTGTTTCTCATGTCGTGGGTGTGAACAAAATGATTTCTCTCAATTAATTGCTGTTTGGTACTCGAAAAGACGGTAACTTCATGGGAGGGTTAATTTTGTAGGCTTCTAAAAATGGACATCGTGGTGCTTTCTGATGTACAGTGCACATAATCCGAATGATTTTTTCCTTTGTCTTACATATCCGCACTGTGTTAGCAGAGTTTTCCATAAAAACAATACCGCGGCTAATAACAGATTCAGAATGACTCGCGTGTTCTACTATAGTGTGTACACGTCAGTTGCTGTTCGTAACGTTGACTGCTCAGTTTGTGAGCTAGATACTCATCTGTGCCTGTCAGATCGAATTTTTATCACCGTTTAATCCTTGTAATTTGAGATAGTTTTTCCTTGTCCCATTAGAGGAAACTTGAAATGCATACTTTAAACTTGATTGCGTTATGTCAGCGCAGTTAGATCTTAGCTACGCCACTGCAGCTGAGATCCAGATACAGTCAGTGTGAAGTAAGAGGCATCCGGTAAGCAACATCTGACAGGGCCAGCGAAAATCGATTTGCGGAACTCGATTTCCATGCGCAGCAAGTTTCTCGCCAGCAGACGTGGTGGGTGAACTGTCGACTAGGCGTTTCAGCCCTGCCCGTGGTCCCTGGCCCCTGCAAGCGCCCGCCGCCTCTCAGGCACGGAGACTCCTGCCAGCAGCCGCCTCCACCCCCACCCCCCACCCTACCCCCACCTCTGTCTCACTCCACTGCACTCCTCTCTGCTCCCCTCTCCTCTCCTGTATGCTAACGAGCGTGTAACGAGCGCGACTCCTCGCCGCCTCAGACCACTACACATTAGCGGGGAGCGTGTCTCAGGCGCTCTGCACAGAACAAGTGTGCTGCACAGTTTTGGGAGCGGCGGTCCGCTTGAAAAATGACGGATTACCAGTACCTGTAGCAAATAAAAAATATTGCAGTACGTTCCTAAAATATCTGTAAGAATTGTTTACATTTAACCACTTTTCAATTCAATTACGTGTGTCACGAGACGACGCTCTCATCGTCATCAGATTATTCACACCGTCTGTGGCGTTCATTAAATAAAATAAATTCACAACGCAGTGCACTATAGGCCCTTCTCGTCTGACATGAAATTGTCTACGTCCCACAACACAGCCGGAGAGCAAGCTGTATCGTTTTCTTCAGCTGTGGAAACCAATAGGGTCCAGAAGATGACGCTTCTCTGCCCGTCCGGTGCTAGTTGTGAGCTGCCGTGCCCGAGGTAGCACTGTGAATGCGCGGCTTTTGTTTATACTTGCAGAGATTTTTAAAATTTTTTAAATGAACTCACGGCCATTTGACTGTATAGTTTGTTTAATTACCACCCAGCTTTCGGCCATTTTGAAGTGATTGAGTTTATGTCATTAACATATATTGCAGGACATCAAGCTCAAAATTGGCCATTAATTACGGGAAAATATGCGCTCCCCACGAATTGCCAGATGTAAAATCATCGTTTTTAAAAAAGATCTGTAGATAATAGTGGGAGCACGTCATATTTAATAAAAACAGGTTTTCGTTTCTATATAAAAGATGTGCCGCAATATATGTTAATGACGTAAACTCATCACTTAAAAATGGCATAAAAGGCCGAAAAATAGGGTCATAATTAAACAACAATACAGTCAAATGGCAGTGTGTTCATTTAAAAATTATTGTATGATTGTTGCTCAGCAAAATCAAAAATCGTTCATTTCCAAAGATGTTATTTGGCCAAAATGTGGCTATCCCCACCTCCCTCCCTACCCACCCACCTACCCACTTTTTCTTCTGGAATGGTGCGGGATGTTTCACGAGATGATGTTCTTCTCACTGCAAATGGTTCAAATGGCTCTGAGCACTATGGGACTCAACTGCTGAGGTCATTAGTCCCCTAGAACTTAGAACTAGTTAAACCTAACTAACCTAAGGACATCACAAACATCCATGCCCGAGGCAGGATTCGAACCTGCGACCGTAGCGGTCTCGCGGTTCCAGACTGCAGCGCCTTTAACCGCACGGCCACTTCGGCCGGCTTTTCTCACTGCACTCCTGTTAATTTGTGTACTCCTCAAAAACGGCACAGTAGAAACACGAAGCAGAGCACTGTTGTAGATACTGTGTAGGTAGTATTCATCCTCTCGCAAGGGGACACCACTAAACGTAGATATACCCAATAAGAACGAAATAACGCTACAAACATAAAAAATGTGCAAGCTAGAATTTCGCAACATCTAGAGCACTTGCAACTTTCGCTAATGCCTGCGATATTTAAATGGCGACCTATAATGCACCAAGCGCTAGTTATCAGAAATATTGCCTTTTCCTTTGGATCGGATTTAGCTTTAGTTGCGGTATTGATGCAGCTTCAGTATTATACGAGGGACATTCAGAAAGTAGGGAACGTTTTGGCATTAAAAAAAACTAAGTACAAGAAGTACATTTTATTATATACATATGAAAGAACGACCGACATACTACTTTTCCACACAGTCACCAAACACATTGAGGCACTTCTCATAGCGGTGGACAAGATGTGAAATACCTTCGTCGTAAAATTCTGCCGCCTGACACTTCAGACACTGAGTCACGCCCGCCTGGAGTTCCGCGTGGTCGTCAAAGCGCTGTGTTGCAAGCCAATTCTTCATCTTGGGAAACAACTGAAGTCGCTTGGTGCAAGATCGGGGCTGTAGGGCGGATGAGGGAAAATTTCCCATTCCAATGAATTTAAAGGAGTTCTTTAGTACAGTTTGCCGTGTGAGTTCGGGCATTGTCGTGCAAAAATAAGATTTTGGACGTCAGGTTTTCTCGGCGTTTGTTTTGAAGTCCTCTTCTAATGCTGTGCAAAGTTTGACAGTACTGAGCAGAATTTATGGTTGCGCGACGTTCGAGAAAATCAATAAGCACATCTTGCGTATCCCGAAACACTGTCGCCATCAATTTCCTTGCGGACAAGTTTTGCAAACGTTTTCTTGGTTTTTGGAGGGACCTAGTGTGCCCTCACTCCATGTACTCTACTTTTGTCTCGCAATTGACGTGTTTCACCCAAGTCTCGTCACCGCTTACGATTCGATCCACTAATAAATCACCATGTTTGTGGTAGGCCTCCAGAAATGCCAACGTTTCCCCATTGGCTGTTCTCTATGGTGCTTTGTAAGCATTTTGGGCACCCATCGCGCACAAAATTTGTGGTAACATAGCTTTCGAGTGACAGTCCCAAACAACAATGTATGTCAAACTTGTGGAAAAGAAAGCGACAGCTCCGTTATTGTGAAGCGACGGATTTCACGAATCGTTTCATCAACTTTAGCGACAAGATCGTCAGTCACAATGCACGGGCGTCCACTCCTCTCTTCATGATGAACGTTGGTTCGGCCATTTTTGAACCGAATGCACAATTTCTGGACGGAACATTCACTCATTACGTTGTTTCCGTACACTTCCCACAGTTCACGATAAATTTCTGTGGGTTTTAGATTTTTTGCCAACAAAAACCATATCACAGACCGCACCTCACAACTGGCGAGATTTTCGATTGCAGCGTACATTTCAAATTGGAATATCAAGAAAACCAGACGCGCAGAGACGTTCCCACTGTCACGGATGGATGCCGACTGAGCTGTCGAGCACGCACATACCAAAATATACGCGATCGGCGCGCGCCTAGCGGCGTCAGATGGAAACGTTCCCAGTTTTCTGAATGGCTCTCGTAACATGTGCATGGTCAAAGCGAGAGGTATTGACGACGAAAATGCACGCTCTGTGTACCCACGTGGCACACACTGTCGCCACTACGCTGGGGGTCGTAAGATCCCTTAAAAAATTGTTCTCCCCCCCCCCCCCCCTGGGAACAGGCTGGGCCGTGACCACTTTCGCTTTCGCCTCTCCAACCCCCTCCCCCCCTCCCGGCCCTCTCTCTCTCCCTCGCATGAGGTCGTAGCGCCCTCTTCGAAAAGTGAAGCTCGCTACGTTGATACCGGTAGTCGACATTAGTCTGAGCCATGATGACAGTACTTTGGCCAAGAATGCTGAAAGGTGACTCTAGACTTCATGGAAGAATCGGAGTCCACATATACTTTAATGAGATGGAAAAAAAAGTTTTCACTTTTACCACCGAGATATTAATGAAAGAACTAATGTTCCAGTACCGATAATTCAAAAACAGTCTTAATCGCATTTATTATTATTTCTTTCTTGTCTCTGACGTTATGTCTGGTTAAAAATGGAAGGTGACGCGGACCTTGATCAAGCGTGACTTCCTTTTAACTGTATGGTATATGTTACATTGCTTTTAGGAACTTTCGGGTAATTGAACAAGTGTCAATAATTACAGATTTCTGTAGTTGTATATATAAGTTTGGATGTAGCTGTATTGCATTGATGTACTGGTGGATATTGTGTGATATGACTCCTGTAGTTGATAGTATAATTGGTATGATGTCAACTTTATCCTGATTCCACATGTCTTTGACTTCCTCAGCCAGTTGGATGTATTTTTCAATTTTTTTCTCCTGTTTTCTTTTGTATATTTGTTGTATTGGGTATGGATATTTCGATTAGTTGTGTTAATTTCTTCTTTTTATTGGTGAGTATGATGTCAGGTTTGTTATGTGGTGTTGTTTTATCTATTATAATGGTTCTGTTCCAGTATAATTTGTATTCATCGTTCTCCAGTACATTTTGTGGTGCATACTTGTATGTGGGAACATGTTGTTTTATAAGTTTATGTTGTACGGCAAGCTGTTGATGTATTATTTTTGCTACATTGTCATGTCTTCTGGGGTATTCTGTATTAAAAAATAGGAATAGATAATACAAATATTAAAGAAGAACTAAATGAAAAATATAGACAAAGACTAACAAAAATACTGAAAACAGAATTGACAGCAAGAAACAAGACAAAAGCTATAAATACTTATGCTATACCAATATTGACCTACTCATTTGGAGTAGTGAAATGGAGTAACACAGACCTAGAAGCACTCAATACACTTACACGGTCACAATGCCACAAATATAGAATACATCACATACATTCAGCAACAGAAAGATTCACATTAAGCAGAAAGGAAGGAGGAAGGGGATTTATCGACATAAAAAACCTACATTATGGACAGGTAGACAACTTAAGAAAATTCTTTATAGAACGAGCAGAAACTAGCAAAATACACAAAGCAATCACTCATATAAATACATCGGCTACGCCACTGTAATTTCATAACCACTTCTACAACACTTTAGATCACATAACATCAACAGATACGAAGAAAGTAATTTGGAAAAAGAAAACACTACATGGCAAGCACCCGTATCAATTAACACAGCCACACATCGATCAAGACGCATCCAACACACGGCTAAGAAAAGGCAATATATACAGTGAGACGGAAGGATTCATGATTGCAATACAGGATCAAACAATAAACACCAGATATTACAGCAAGCATATTATTAAAGATCCCAATACCACAACAGATAAATGCAGACTTTCCAAACAACAAATAGAAACAGTAGATCACATCACAAGTGGATGTACAATACTAGCAAATACAGAATACCTCAGAAGACAAGACAATGTAGCAAAAATAATACATCAACAGCTTGCCGTACAACATAAACTTATAAAACAACATGTTCCCCCATACAAGTATGCACCACAAAATGTACTGGAGAACGATGAAGACAAATTATACTGGAACAGAACCATTATAACAGATAAAACAACACCACATAACAAACCTGACATCATACTCACCAATACAAAGAAGAAATTAACACAACTAATCGAAATATCCATACCCAATACAACAAATATACAAAAGAAAACAGGAGAAAAAATTGAAAAATACATCCAATTGGCTGAGGAAGTCAAGGACATGTGGCATCAGGATAAAGTTGACACTATACCAATTATACTATCAACTACAGGAGTCATACCACACAATATCCACCAGTACATCAATGCAATACAGCTACATCCAAACTTATATATACAACTACAGAAATCCGTAATCATTGATACATGTTCAATTACCCGAAAGTTCCTAAATGCAATATAACACATACCATACAGTTAAAAGGAAGTGACGCTTGATCAAGGTCCGCGTCACTTTCCATTTTTAACCAGACTTAACGTCTGAGAAAGTAAAGAAATACTACTACTACTACTAATAATAATAATAATAAATGCGAATAAGACTGTTTTTGAATTATTGATTAATCATACTAATTGTTGCTCCTCTCAACAACCATGTTGTCCAGAAAGTACTTCATGTAGTAGCGTCTACTGTTTCCATTTACGTGTGGTGTGTGCACAGCACTGATTTCGGCAGGGTCGTAGCAGGCAGCTCGCTGCGTGCTATCGTATAGTTCACCGCTAAATTTCCCTAAAGAAGGCTTGCAATAGCGCAAATCAGCATTTTCCAATGACTCGGGGAGATAATGCGTCTCTCTTTCTGGCGTCTTTGATAAATGGTGTATTCCCAGGAAACATGTAGTTTATGTAAATGCAATGCTGAACCACCGCAACAGCGTTAAGATCACACCGTACAATTTCGTTCCAGCGAGCTTTGAAGCTAGCGGAGGTCGTTCTACAAGATGGTGAGGGTCACTTCCTTTATGTGTTTCAGCAGATGGCACCCGTTTTTACCCTGTAATGCATGCAACGTAGTCGTTAAGAGCTGAGTTAGCCCGTAATTTTTGATGGGATTTCCGTAACGGCAGCGGATCCGTCGCGTACCGTGCCAATGTCGGATGGAGCGGGGTGCCGTAGCCTCCACTCTGGACCGCACCGGAGAACCGCTGCTGGCTGCTATGACTGCCGCATGGCTCACCCGCTCGCCTACGCACACTGAGGTAACAAAACTCATGGGAAACCTCCTGATATCTTGTCGAACCTACTTTTGTCCGGCAGCCGCACGACGTGGCATGGACTAACAGATTATTGGAAGTCGCCTACAGAAATGTTGAGACATGGTGGCACTATAGCCCTCCATAATTGCGAAAGTGTTGCCGGTGAACGATTTTGCGCACGAACTGACCTTTTGATTGTGTCCCTTAAATGTTCGATGGGCTTCATGGCTGACGATGGGGGGGGGGGGGGGGGAGAAGAAAGAGGCAAATCATCCGCCGAATCATCCAGAATTTTCTCCAAACAAGCTGCGAACGGTTGTGCCCCAGTGACATTGCGCATTGTCATCCATGAAAATGCCATTGTTGTCTGGGCTGCAGATGATGTCAAAGTAGCCGAGCATAACCATGCCCTGTTAACGATCGGTTCAATTGGACCAGAGGACCCAGTCCATGCCATTTAAACACAGCCCACACCATTATGCAGCCACCTCCAGCTTGCACAGTGACCTGTTGACAAATTGTGTCCATGGCTTCGTTGGGTCGGCGCTACAGTCGAACCCTACCACCAACTCTTATCAACTGAAGTCGGGACTCAACTGACCACGCCAGCGTTTTCCAGTCGTTGACGGTCCAACCGATAAGATCATGAGCCCAGGAGAGGCGCTGCAGACGAAGTCGTGCTGTTAGCGAAGGCACTCGAGTCAGTCGTCTGCTGTCATAGCCCGTAAACGCCGGATTTCGCCACACTGTCCTAGCGGATACGTTTGTCGTACCTCCCACATTGATTTCTGCGGTTATTTCACGCGCAGTTGCTTGTTTGTCAGCACCGGCAACTCTAAGCAAACGCCGCTGCTCTCGGTCGATAAGTGAATACCGTGAGCCGTTGCGTTGTCCGTTATGACAGGTAAGGTCTGAAATTTAGTATTCTCGGTACATTCTCCGTATTCAGAGTCTTTTAGTTCCTGTCGTGCGGCCATAATCACACCTGAAACCTTTTCATGTCAATCAGCTGAGTAGAAATGACAGCTCCGGCGATGCATTGTCCTTTCATACCTGTGTACGCGATTACTAATGCCATCTGTATATATGCACATAGCTATTCCTCACCTCCGTGTACAGTGACAACCTTCCGCGTCCGGCAACCTTTTGCCTGCTTCTGTGTCACAGAAGACTCACTTTAGCGTTTCCTTTCGCCGTCCCCACGAAGAGACGCTTTCGTTGTTGGTCTTTGAAATTAGTTATTTGCAATAGTATTTTAGGTTCTTCTGTGGTTCTGAATAGTATTTACTTTCACTGTGTAAAAGAAAACATTACGAACTTATGTAGTAATAAATATGGTAGACAGGCATCTTGTGTGTGATTTCAGTGACGCTCTCCCCACTACTTCTTTGTTTGCTGCGTAAGACTCGGAGGCGGCAATCTTTGTACCCTCCAACAGTATTATGCCGCATTTGATTACTCCGACATTAAATATGTATGTCAAAATAAAGCAGAACTGTTGCACATTGATCGTAACTTTGCCCGAGTGCTGCACGAGACAGGGATAAGCTCGACATTCACAGATACTCCTCGCTGAGACACCGTGTGGAGATCAGTGTTGCTCGTCATCATGCCACGACGGTTTCGGTCGAGTGACTTCTAGGCATCCCATTCGTCCGTGTCTCCCTAACCGTCTGCTCCAGGACCCGCTGGCTGTGACGCGTCTCCATGGTTTAAAGGAAACACTACCTCTATTTCAGTAGTGAGCATTTTGCTCGTAACCAGAGGATGAACTCTAAATATTACAGCTTTGGTCTTCTTCTGGTTGTTACTTCTCAACGACTGTTAGGAGTGGACAGCTTACGACGTAGTTACAATTGTGCTTGCAACTGGCATCGTCATTAGGGAGAACTAATTAAGCACCGAGTGCTAGCACATTGTCATAGCGCAGGAAACTAAATCGCCTGTGGCGTCATCGGAGGCGTCATACCAACAGTCGGTTCCGCAGGTAAAGAAAAACTAGAGAGGAGCGCAAATGAGGATACCCAGCCGGCAAGTGTCATCCTGGTAGTCGTACGGTGGCGCAACTGTGCAACACCTAAGTCTGATCAAAGATGGAGTGTGACGTAAAAGCCGAAAGGGAGTAGTTAATTATTTTCGTGTCGGTTACTTTTATCGTCTTAACCTGCATGTGTTCCAAACAAAGCCGTCGTGCCCTGCCTTTTGTCACACAAGTTTACGCGATGCGTTTCCGAGCCTGCGTTCTGCGAGGTAACGAGGCGCACTCCTTCGAACTGTGCCGTGACCGACTTGGCTCCCACTACGCAGAGTCTGCGCTTCAGTTTGTCGGGTAATACGTGTCTGAATATCTGGTGCAGCTAGAGGCCATGTGAACTTAAATCAGCAAATAATGATAACCAGGAAAATACCAACGCTGTAATATCCGGAGCTCGTTGTCTGTCTGGTTACGAGCTGTAATGCTCATGATTGAACTACTGAAAGATATTCCTTAAAAAAACAAGAGGGCATTCAGAAGGCCGGATTATCAAAGGAGGCTGTGCAAGGATGACGCACTAGAGCCAAGTATCCTGAATTACGGCGTTTGGTGCGCCATTCACGATTTTTTTTTCCCTCTCCTCGTGATAGTAGCGCCTTTGACTGTCGGTTCACGCTCTTCTTTCCTGTTTTTGCTGCTCTTGTAGTGCTCTACACGCCAAGCCGAGAGGTTGAACAAATGACATCGGTCGCTGTGAAGTTCTACTCCCCCCCCCCCCCCCCCCCTTTTATGGACGTGGAAGAAAGGCAGTTGCGACCGGCAGATAGACTTAATAGCCTGCTTGATAAGACGACGCCGATAGCAGCAGCTGGAATGTGCGCACCCGAGCCGTGGGGGTCCCCAGCCGCTTCTGGATCACGCCACGCGTTCACTGCGCAGTCTCAGCCACTGCGCGTTTCCCCTCAATTCCTACTTTGTGCATCCACTCCATTCGTCTGTTTATTTGTTGTTTACTTACTTCAGTTCGCTGCTTCTTTATACCTTTTTTTAAATAAATGGCGTCTAGCCAAAGAAGGTGTCATACTTTTTCTTACGTGATGGGCGCTTCTCTCTCTCTCCTCCTCCTCCTCCTCCTCCTCCCCCTCCTCCCCCTCCTGTTTCTCCTCCTCTTGTCAATTCTTTTAGACCGCCATTGTTCACCTGTCAAGGCTAACCTTGTCCTTAATTTCCCAACATTTCGCTGTCCTTTAAACTCAGCTAGCAATCCTTAGGGAAAACTTCTTTGCAGAAGTTCACATTCGTCTGTTTCCTTTTGACTTTTTTGTGAACTATCAACCTGCAGATTTTTTTCCGTATGTTACCATTTTTGAATCTACGAGGGTTGCTCAGAAAGTAATGCACATCATTTTTTTTCTCCGCCGAAAACAATGCTATGAATGCGAAATGTTACGTATGTATTATTTGAAGTCCCCTGAGTGAGCGCGCCATGTTTCCGTCACTTCCGACACATAGCGTAACTGCAGGACAGTTTCAAAATGGCGTCTGTAGGTGCAGTACGTTACAAGCAACGTGCCGTGATTCAGTTTCTCACTGCGGAGGAAGAAACTGTGGTGAATATTCACAAACGCTGTGCAAAGTCAATGGAGCATCTGTTGTCGACAGAAGTACAGTTAGCCGCTGGGTACGGAGGGTGAGGTCATCAGAAGGCGGTTCCGCGGAGCTCCACGATTTACAGCGGTCGGGAAGACCAACCACAGCTGTCGCACCTTACCTAGACCCATCGGACTTCCACTTGTGTGGTCCATTAAAGGATGCCATTCGTGGAAGACATTTTGAGGACGATGAGATGCTGATTCACACAGTGAAGCACTGGCTCCGCCACTAGTACAAGGGTTCTTACGCACAGGGCATACACGCCCTTGTTTCGCGCTGGGGGAACGCCATAGAATCTGATGGGGATTACGTGGAAAAATAGGGTGTGTAGATAAAACCCCATTCTTTCGTCTGTGTAATTCTGATTATGTTCAATAAGGAATTGTTGAAGAAAAAGAAAATGCGCTCGATTGCTTTCTGGGCAACCCTCGTACATGTCATTTACTGTCCTTTCACAACCCTTAAAAATAGTTCTTACTTAAAACCAGTTACTCCTTTAGGTAACAGTGTTCGCAGAGCACCCATACTACAAAATTTGATCAAAATTTCGGTTCAACTTCGTTTTTAGGTGCCTGTTCATTGTTCCGTATATCGTATTAAACTTAATCATTTTGTTGTATATTGCATGATACAACTCAAGTATCAAGAAGGTAATTAAATAGTGTGCCTCATGTAATATTCTACAATCAACAACTGTTTTAGGGTGTTTGCCTATAAAGCTGTTGTTTTAATGTTATAAGTTGGCGCTTTAATACTTTAATGTTTTATTCAGAACACATTTTGTTGACTTCTCCTATTCACGTCCCAGATGGGCTTGCGCCCTGCATGCATCCCATTGCGCAATACGTTCTGGGTGTCGTTTTCCGTGAAATTGCGTAGAAGCTCCGCGTTGGTTTTTTTTTCGTAGCAGTTTCACATGGTGTTTGCTACATTAGTGACACAAAACAGAAATATATGCGGGGACATTCTTGTATTGACTGAAACTCAGTAGATTTGCAAAAATCCCTATAGTCTTAATATTTTTTTTTAAATTTACTTTCAGGTCACCGATTTTCAAACCACCCATAGTGTTGGTCACTACAATCCTTTGTTCTTAAACAGAAAGTTTTAGCTTTCTAACACGAAGCAAGTTTTAGTTTGTCTCACAAAGACTTCGTGAGTCGCATCCCCTTGAGAGAGAGAGAGATAGATAGATAGATAGAGAGAGAGAGAGAGAGAGAGAGAGAGAGGTAGTTTCATTTTTGTTACCACCCTTACCGTATTTTTTACTTGTTGATGACTTACATCACCTGTCGGACTGGAAGTTGCAGTGTTGTGGAGAAGGAAACTTGGAAACTGCCTACCGCCTAACGGTTTCGCTCGTGTTGTAAAGACTACGGCACCCGCCAGGGTAGCCGAGAGCGTTAACGCGCTGCTTCCTGGACCCGGGTAGGCGCGCCGGCACCGGATCGAATCCGCCCGACAATTTTTAGGTGGTTTCCCACATCCCGCTAGGTGAATACCGGGCTGGTCCTCATGTTTCGTCTCAGTTACACGCGTCGCAGACATTTGACTCACGTTCGCACTATTTCACGATTTACCCTAGATGCAGATAGCTGGGGTACACTGATTCCATCTCTGGGGGTACGGGGTGGCGGCAGGAAGGGCATCCGGCCACCCCTAAAACTAACCTTGCCAAATCCGTTCTAAACGCGCCGACCCTGCGATCGCTGCGGGACTCTGGCGTAAGCGAAAGAAAGTAAAGATTACGGCAAGTGTTCAAAGCCTGACACAAATCGGTGCTGTACTAAACGTTAGACTAGCAGGGAGCTGCGGACAGTTCTGTGCATGCCGACGGCAGCGTGGGAGTATCGCAGAGCCCTCGTCGGCGGGCTACCAGCACTGGCGGTTTGCCACTGCGTTGCGTTGACCTAACACGAAACGACAAGTGTGTGTGTCTCTGTGTGTGTGTGTGTGTGTGTGTGTGTGTGTGTGTGTGTGTGTGTGTGTGTGGTGTGGGTATCTGAACTGCAGCATGGTGTAGTTTTTTGCTGTATTGGTTAGTATGGATTGGGAGGAGACGAGTGTAAAACCTGAGGGGTACATACGTAACCCATTATTTTGACGAGATGTGCGGAGATAGAGGCAGTTAAAAATTCCCGGCTGTCTTGACAACTGTGAAATGTAGGCAAGGAGTGGGAAACGTGTGTTGCTTTTTTACAAATAATATCGCGAATCATGAAACTGCCGAAACACGGGCGTAGTCGTGATGTTTGAGTCCTGAATGCCGTCAGAAATATTAATATTGCTAAAATCATGTGCCACGTTTACTATTGAAGTGTTATTGAACTAGCAAAGAGTACAGCAGCAAAAGTTAACGATCTTCCATTACCAAAATAGGCGGCGTAGGCGACACGCGTCTACCCTACTCGATGACCAAACGCGAACGTCACGAAGTGTCCGTTGGACTCGGTGATAACTACTCAGCTATTAACTGTTGACGTTATTTAAAACGTGTGTGGTATGTGAGATTCAGCTATTTCGAGTTTAATTTACAACCACCAGAGTATTTTATGCTGGGAAGTGACTTTCGAGGAAATGACTATGCACTCTCCATTTTGCACTCGCCTCACGTTTGTAAGAGCAGGGTTCAAATTCCCCTTCTGCCAACCAGAATTAGATTTTGTGTGCTTTCACTAAATTGCGTAAAGCAAATTCCTGGGGGTGGGGGATCCATCCGGCGGACGGATTGTCGTCACCATAAACATCATCAGAAGGTCTCACTCGACGAGTTACTATTTACAGATGCGGCATTTAACGCAGCATTTTTGAGGAAGGTCTGCTGCTGACGAACTTAAGCCGTCACCATTCGTTGCCTTGCTGGTGTTGACAGTATCTGCCGACACCTGGAGTCTACCAAGCTAACGAACTGCGGTTTGGTAGCAACCTCTGCTTAGGAGGTGCTGCGAAGTACATCTCAAATCAGATCCATCAGCATCAAGCCATTTCTTAGTTCTTTCTGCCCGCCCTCAAGCATTTAATTTTGTCCATCTTTTCATCGGCCGACCGATCTTCCTTCTTTCATGTTTTGCTTTGTAGTTCGGCACTAACTTTTTGTTCTGCCTTCTTGCATTCATAATACATGTTTCTGCCGTATGTTGCCTTACTTCACTGTTTCTTCGCTGAGATGAAATGTTTCTTTCCTCATATCTTTATTCCTCTTTCTATCAACTAATGTTTAGTGACATTCCGCTCTGCGCTTTCTGTAATTTTGTTCTGTCGCTTAGCAGTTGTCAAAGATTTACATCCATAGTGCAACATTGGTAATGCCGTTACTTTATATAGTTTGAAGAGCGTACGTGTTCTGTTATTTTTAAAACTGCCGTTTAATTGTCCCACGGAGGTATTAGAATTCTTGCAGAGGTCTACTCACTTCCTCTGTAAGTAATTTGACATTGAAGATAAAGGTTCTTTACAACTTGCTATGCTGTTCCATTACTAATGACTATTTTCCTCCGTAACTGATTCACGTCTTTACAGTGCCAGTCACTTTTGTTTTTGACGTGGATATATTTAAATTGTATTCGTTTGCTACTTTCACAATCAGGAACAACCCACTTTATTGGACATCTTCCATTACAGCTAAAATCACTTCAGTCTACAAAGTGTCCAGAGTAGCATTGGGTGTTTTAATAATTTTTTGGTAGTAATGTTTGCTATTTACTTATGCACTCCGCAACATATAAATTAAAGAAAGTAGACGATAGGGGGCCGTGCAGTCTAAATACTTAAGTTATTGCACTCACATCATTCTACTTTAATTTGTAACATATTTCTTTTCTAATTTACGTGTAATTAAATTACTGCATAGATTCTTGGCTTAATGCATCGTTTAGGGCTAGACTTGCCACCATCAAAAGTTCGCATAGTTCGTTGTGTACGCACGTTTGCGTGTATTTCGTCTAAGCCTATACAGTTTTGTTTTACTTAGCAGGTAATTTGGCTGGCTATAGGGCAGTGGCGTTCCGTGATTATCCATACCCTGCTTCCTGTTTAATATCACTGTTGACACTTAATTTTTGTTTAATTTGCAGGTAAGTTGGCGCTTCTGGTGACTGTCTTGTCGGAATTTGCTGCTGCCGTCTGTCTGCGAAGAACTTGGGTCCACGGCAAACCGTCTGTATCCAGGTCAGTGCAGACACGACACTTTGCCGGCCTATGCTTTCCTTATTTACCGTCAATTTCTGCCTGTCGCTCTAACCTTGTGTTTCTGTAAATGTTTCGTAAGTTATTTCGTGCTATTATAGTCCGTGGAGTTTAGAATTTTAGTGACGTACTGAAACCAACTCCTCAAGCTTTCTCTGTGGGAAATCAGTAGCCTAATCTTCAGATTTTTGCAGTTGCAGCGGAATTAATGTTATTTTCCCACAATTTTTTGACGGTTTCTTCCGTCTGTTTCCTTGACTGCCTACTACTTCGGTTCTATTCCTTGTCTGTAATTTACATGAGCCACTAAACATGCTCTTAGCTTAGGTTCTGTTCCCTTCACAGGGGAACTTTCCGAGCCCCGGCGCCTTCACAGGATGGGGGGCGAGAAACACTTCTTGTTCAAGTGACTCTTCACCAGAGGGTGATTTAAATCGCCTATTCTTCTCTTGTAAATTCTACTGTGAGCAGCAAGCCACTTTCAGCTGTATACTAAGCAAACTAAATAATCAGTTTCCCATTAATATCACCACTCTCTCGCATCAATAAAAGTAAAACTTTTCCCCAACATTTAAAGACATTGTAGGCTGTACACATAATTGTCTAGTGATACAGATAGCTTCTGCACCATCTTATGGATTACTGAGTGGTAATGTTGCATCTGCTTACTGCTTGTTATGGAACACATCGTGTAAGCATGAGGTAGTGTCACTATATAACTTGAGAAGGAATTGATGAATATGCACAATTATAGCTGTGTGCAGTACCATGTTAAATTCCTTGAAAGAAATCATTTTCCTGTGAGAGGCTGCTTTTATTTGAATCACTTTATCATTGATGATAAAATTTCGTCCCCATAGGCTGTACCAGGCTGGTTTTTTTTCTTCTTGTTTTTTCTTCTTGTTTTTGCGTCTTCGTCTTGTTTTTGCGTCTTCGTCTTGTTTTTGCGTCTTCGTCTTGTTTTTGCGTCTTCGTCTTGTTTTTGCATCTTCGTCTTGTTTTTGCTTCTTGTTTTTGCTACCAGGTTGGAATAAAATATATTAAAACCCCTTGATCGATGTCAGCCACATTTGACACAGAAACAGCAGGCCTCACAAGTATCAGCATAGCGTTTTATGACTCCCAGTAGGAGTGAAGAAATGGGAGAAAAGTGTTTTTTCCAATCTCTGGGATATAGGCTGCCCTGCAAGACAGGCATGATGTGTGGAAACAGCATCGGCATGCCAAATAAACCTGCACTGCAGGGCAGCATACATGTAAGGGGGAAGAAAAGGTTTTATGGATGCCAACATGTAAGCTGCCCTGCATGACAGGTGTGTTGTGGGAGTAGTATCAGCCTGCTTTTTGAACTGTATTACAGGGGCTACACATGTCGACGAGTACAATAGGGACAGGTTGGTTGGTTAGAGGAGGGTGTGGGGAGGGGAGAAGGAAATGGTCAGAGAGATGAGACGAGGGGAAGATGGATAGAGGGAAGGTGAGGAAGTGATGGACAAAAAGAGGGGGGGGAGGAGGAGAAATGTACAATATATGTGTTGGAACAGATACACAAGCGAAGCTGCAGGAAAAAGGTTGTTATAAAATACTCCATCGCAGCTGAATTTGATGTAAGAGTTAGTGATCTGCACACTTGTGATTGCTATTCTCTCATGTGTGTTACCTCGCTGCATCTGTCTCCACTTGTTCAAGAGTAGCAGGATGCACAAGAGGCCTGCTTCTGTCATGGGACATCAAAGCAAAACACAGAATCTCTAAAATGTGCCACCAACGTGGTGCCTTAAACCGATATTGCCATCACAGCACAGAGGAAGTACGTAGATCTTGAGTCTGCTGCTGTTGCTTTGAGGCTATAATAGAACTACTGGGAAACAGGCGAAGGCTCTCCTTTACAAAACAGGGAAGTCTGTGATTTAAAGGGAATGAAGCTATTCTTTATCGCACAAATTTCTTTATGTAAAATACCAAATTGAACAATAACATTGCATGATAATGCATACACCTACTAGAAACGCACACAAAGGTACTAATCAGCCTTATCGGTCAAAATAGAATTCTTACTCTGTAGCAAATATTATTAACACTTTACAAACTAAATTACTTTACAAAACTTAATTATACTCCACATTGCTCGCAAAGACAGTTGTGATCTTAGATGCACACAGTAATGCATCCAACTTAACTGTTCGGCCCCTTCACTTAGAACTGAACTGCTGGGCGTGGACCACTTCACGGGTTGGTGATTCGGTGTGAAGTCTATGACACCTCTTTCGTAGTGCACAAATGTTTTCTAAAACTTGAAACTAAAATAATGATCCAATTATGTGCTGACAATGCAGCAGTAGAGACTGTATCATATTATGATAAACTAAATGTGAATGTTAACTTAGTAATAATTAGTAAATTAAAATGAATTTGGACCTGCAAGCCATAGAAAAGTCCCTCCATCTTTAATTACAGGAGGCAGTCGGAAGACTAGTAGATTCAGTTTGAGGCCGTGGGTAGAATTGTGTAGCAGCATCTGTCATTTTTACCCTAGCCCACTTTGTGATGTCATGTGTCAGCTTCGCTCAACTGAGATGTGATTCGTGGGAACAACAGTTTTATTTCTTAGAGCCATAAATGTAATATGGTGTTAGGCGCGTTGAGTGTACATAAAATCCAAATAAATAATTCTAGTTCAATTGCTTGCCTGTTGATTATCGTCTCAGTTGTGCGACTGGATTCGTCCTTTCTGTCAGAAAATGGACGTAGTAGTGGACGGAAAGATCGTGGGGGGATAGCAGAAGTAATATCTGGCGGTACCCAGATATCTGTTGGGCATCTGCTGCTCCTGATGTACGTAAATGATTTGGGAGACAAGTTGAGCTTGCCTCTTTAGACTGTTTGCAGTTGATGCTGTCAGTTACCGTTATATAAAGCTACCAGAAAATCAAAACCAATTGCAAAATGATTTAGACAAGATATCTGTACAGTGCCAAAAGTGGCAACTGAGTCTAAATAATGAAAAGTGTGGTGTCTTCCTCATGAGTAGTGAAAGGAATCCGTTAAATTTCGGTTACACGTTAAATCTGAGAAATCAGAAAGGCTGTAAACTCAACTAAGTTCTCACGGATAACAGTTAGGAACAAATTTAATAGGAACGATCAGATAGATAATGTTGTGGGAAGGGCGAATCAAAAAGTGCGTTTTATTGGCGAAACACTTAGTAGATGCGACAAATCTGCAAAACAGGCTGCCTACACCACATTTACCCTTCCTCTGCTAGAGTATTAACGTGCAGTATGGGATCCTTATCAGATAGGATTGACGGAGGACATCGAAAAAGTTCAAAGAAGGGCAGCTCCTTTTGTATTACTGCGAAATGGTGGAGTGAATGTCATGGATATGATACGCGAGTTGCGATGGTAGTCATTAAAACAACGGCGTCTTTCGTTGTGGCAGAATCTTCTGACGAAATTTTTATCACCTGCTTTCTCCTCAGTGTGTGGAAATATTTTGTTAGCGTCCGCGTACATACGGAGAAATGATAAATTTAGGTAACATTGTCTGCGGAAGACAGCGACCTGGTGCTATATTTAGGTTAAAACCAACAGTCGAGATCGCAATAATGTTTGTTTGTTTGCCGGTTTCGGCTTATGTTAAGGCCATCTTCAGAATTTTTGACTCCCTATGTCTTGTGTACTATCGTGGCATCACAAGAAAACAGAGGAGCCGCCAGCACCAGCCGCCAGAAAAACGAAATTTGTAAGACTGGATATCATGAACTGAGATTATATATATATATATATATATATATATATATATATATATATATATATATATATAATGAGTTTTGAACACTATTAAGGTAAATACATTGTTTGTTCTCTATCAAAATCTTTCATTTGCTAACTATGCCTATCAGTAGTTAGTGCCTTCAGTAGTGAGAATCCGTTATTTAGTTGGCAGTATTGGCGCTCGCTGTATTGCAGTAGTTCGAGTAACGAAGATTCTTGTGAGGTAAGTGATTCGTGAAAGGTATAGGTTATAGTTAGTCAGGGCCATTCTTTTGTAGGGATTTTTCAATGTCAGATTGCGTTGCGCTAAAAATATTGTGTGTCAGTTTAGTGTTGATCAGAATAAGTAATGTCTGAGTACGTTCAGCTCTGCTCAGCTGTTTGAAAATCAAATAACGTAAGAGGTTTATCAGCACAGTAATTCATAAATTTTTCGAAGGGGAGGTTTCAAAATGATCACCATAAAGAGAAATCAGAGCTCACACTGGAAGATTTGAGTGTTCGTTTTCCCCACGCGCTGTCGAGACTGAACGGTAGAGAAATAGCGTATAGCTGGTTCGATGAAATGCCAGGTACTTGAGTGTGAATTACAGAGTGATAGCATAGATGGATGACGATGACGATGACAACTACCATGATAATAGTGTGCGGAGACGACACGAGAACCGCAAATAACGATGAAATTGGATTGTGCACAACTGATTTGTAAAATTTGTTTAGCTTTGTTGCCCATTTGCCACTCTACCGTTAAGAAACCGGTGGAAGGTGGGTGGAGACATGAGAGGTCATCCAGGAACAAACGGGACGTGTATAGCTGAAGACTGTAACGCTTTGGCAAAATCTAGAGGCGGCTTAGTATTTCACAGACGTGCCGTGTGCCGCAAGGTGCAATAGAACCTCGATTGTCTGTCGCTTTTGGGAACAGGGGTGGTCGGAACGCTAAAAAGATCGGGTAATCAGAAGAGAATGAAACAAGTCATTTACAGAGCACATCAGGGTAATAAATCAGAATTAATTTAAGAAATTACATTTTTAGTGAAGTGAAAGAAAATGAAAAAAATTCAGACACTGAAGATTCGTTTTAAAAATCGTGTTTTGTTTAAATTTCTTAAATTTTGACTTTGCGGCTGCATCAGGCGACTTCTTTGCCCACAATATGTGCATAATTGTAGCAGTTAGCTGTTGTTCAGTTGTCTCGTCAAAATGATATAATTGATCAGCTACCATTTTTTCAGAGACTTTTGCAAATTTTTCAACAAACCCCCTACCTGCATCGTAGTCAGCAAAAAGTTTTTCCACCTGAAATAGAAACTTGCGTGACACCATGATCAATTTTCCACTGGTAAAGCCAACATTAACTTCCTCGGAATTCATCTTATTCACCGTATGCTTTTTGGTACAAATGAAAAGCTGTTTCTTTTACGAAAGGCCTGGAGGTTGGATTCCTTTACGTCTTTCCTGAGAAAACCAAACCCACACAGCGTGATCCAGGAGCACAAGTTTTGCGTTTTCAATACTTCTCTAGCTTCCAAAACAATTTCACCATCTGTAGTTAACGTGAAAACGTAAAGATCTTTAAGTTATTTTTCCAGTCTTTAATGGTTGTCCCTATAACCTCCATTTCAGAGGCTAATTAAGTATCTGATACATGTTGTCAGGTCTTTGCAGAACTCATAGTTTCTGATCGATTGTAAACGCAACAGGTTTCCTTTTGTGATTTGTCTCCACTTTTAGTCTTCCAGAATCCCATAGACTTCTTAAGTCAGAATTTAATAATCTGCAATGAAATTTTCCCTCTGCAGCGGAGTGTGCGCAGATGGGGAAACTTCCTGGCAGATTAAAACCGTGTGCCAGACTGAGATTCGAACTCGTGACGTTTGCCTTTCGCGGGCAAGTGGTCTATCAACTGAGCTACCTAAGTGCGACTCACGACCCGTCCTCACAGCTTTATTTCCACCAGCAAAGCACTTGCCCACGAAAGACGAACGTCATAAGTTCGAATCTCGGTCCGGCACACATTTTTAATCTGCCAGGAAGTTTGAACGCAATAATCTGTACAAAAAAAATCACTGCAACTTTAAAGCTAAATGAATACAGAACAAACTTTAAAAAAACGCTCAGGTAAAACACGAGATCAAAGAGTACATTAAAGCAGAAAGTCCGGCAGCTACAGCAGTCAGGCAGTTGAGCATGAGCACCGAGCCAGAAGCCGGCACGGTGATAATAATAATGAGCGTATGGCATTGGTGGCCGGGAGACCCCTCGCGGGGCGGTTCGGCCGCCGCTCCACGAGTTCTTTAATGTCACTACTGCGACTTGCGAGTGAATGAGGATGAAATGATGATGAAAGATACACAACACCCAGTCATCTCCAGGCAGAGAAAATCCCTGACCCCGCTGGGAATCGAACCCGGGACCCCGTGCGCGGGAAGCGAGAACGCTACCGCAACACCACGAGCCTCCGGCACGGCAGCTCAGCGTGTTCGGTCAGAGAGCCGGTTGGGCTCTGTAATAAAAAAAACTGAGGGGAAAGATCAACAAACGAACAGATGTCACTGTGACGTCCGCAACGACCAAACACAACGATCAACAACGAACAAAATGGAAAAAAAGATGGCTCAGTGGTTAGCACATGGACACGCATGCGGCGCAATCCCGCGTCCGACCATCCTGATTTAGGTTTTCCGTAATTTCCCTAAATTGCTCCAGGAAAATGCCGGGATGGTTCCTTTATAAGGGTACGGCCGACTTCCTTCCGTAAGCTCGCTGTTTGATTCCTCCCCCGAAACAAACAACCAACCAAGCAACGGACATCAGTTGTCACAGGAGTAAAATCGATCGATGACGCAGGCACGCGTTCGGTGCAGAGCGCAAATATCGGACAACATGGTCGGTGAATCGGAGGAGTCGGTTAATCAGAGGTCGGATAATAGAGGTCCTATTGTGTTTCCTTTACTTTGGCGATGCACTGTTCCCAGGCAGGCTGTAACAGCCGTGAGCAGGGCCTCCTTGTGTCAGTCTGCTGTAGACTCGAGTACCTAGCAGCAGCAGCAGTAGTAGTAGTAGTAGTAGTATGCGTGCCCTTCTGCTGCTACAAGCGTGCCTTTATATGATACGGAGCGTGGGTGATAGCAGCAGCCGCGGCACGTGCGGGGGGCGGAAGTGCGTGGCGGTCGCGTGCCGGTGGTGTTGGCAGCCCTGCGCCGCAGAGCACGCCGGCTTCCGCCGCAGATAGCGGACAGGGGACTCCCCTCCCCGCGCCCCAACATACGGTGGGCTACGCACGTGCGTGGCTTGCGCGCCCGACCGGCCCGCCATGGCATGCGACACGCGACGCGATGCGATGCGGCGCGGCCGGCGGCTGTAGCTCCTCTGTTCCAGGCGCCGTGCAGTGTGTTACTGTAGAGGCCGTTTCGTGTCTTTGTCGAAACTTCAACTTCGTGAAACATTCACCACGTTGTTCGTCAGGAAATGCCTGCGCACTGGACCACCTCTGCTATACTGATGGGCCCTCTTTTTATCGTGTGTGTGTGTGTGTGTGTGTAACGCAAGCACAAAAATTTCACCGTTGCCTTGACACTGTTTGTATCTGCCAGTACAAATAGGCGTATTTATGTGGTTTTGTTACCTGACCTCGTGATTATGCATGATTCCTGTTCATATTTATTATTTTGTGACTATTATTGCCTTCAATTTTTATTTACGAGGTCTGTTCAAAAAATTCCGGAACTTCGTCGACTAATTTTTTCCACGCATACCTTTGACGTATCGTGCATGATTTCCTTTGAAATACTCTCCTCCATGATTGATACACTGTTCCCAACGGCGTTTCCACTTCCAGAGCAGTCATAGTACGCCTCTTCCTGGATCGCGCGAAGCGCCGTCTGCGATTTTTTCGTCTATCGTTGAAAATTTTCATCCTTTCAACTGGGTTCTCGTGTTTGGAAATAAAGAAACAAAGGTCCGCAGGGACCAGGCCTGGAGAGTACAGAGGGTGAGGCAATAGTCGCGCACGAGCAGGTACGAATGTGCAGTTGCGTTGCCGTGATGGAAGAGCCGTGAATTGTCTAACGACTTTTCAGGCCGTTTCCTTCTCACAGGCTTCGCAACACGTCCCAATGGCACCACCCATTAACAGTTTCTCCCTGTGGCACGAATTCATAGTGAAGTAATCCTTCAAAGTCAAAGAAAACTGTCAGCATTGCTTTGTCATTATACATGACCTGACGAGCTTTTTTTGTCTTGGAGAACGTTTCCCAACCCATTGTGAAGATTGAACCGTAGTCTCAACATCATGACTGTAGACCCACGTCTCAACACGAGTTAAAATTCTCTTAAGGAATATCTTGTTCTCATTTGCGCGACCCAAAAGCTCTTCAGAGACAGGTGAATGTCTTTCTGGTCTTGAGTCGTGGGACGAAACTGGCGGTAACACGATGCATTCCAAGATGCTTTGCCAGGATTTCATGACACTATCCAACTGGAATATTACAGTCTTCTGTAATCTCTCGGACAGTCTGTCTTTGATTGGCATGCACAATTTCGTTGACGTTCCTGACATGAGCAGCGTCCGTAGATGTCGAAGGGCGCCCTGAACGAGGGTCGTCTTCAATTTCCATCCGGCCATTTGTGAACCGTGTGAACCATTTGTACCACTGAAAGTAGCAGAGCAACAGGGTCGACAGCGCATTTCGTTACTGCGGGTTGCCTACATCAGGGGCAGGTATGCACTCTGGGGCAAACCTATTGTTCTCATTTGATGGACACGTCCTTAACCTATTGTTCTGCTAAAAGGATCCTTCCTTTTGATTGATAGGCACTTAAGGATCTCAAGAAGGGGAAATTCAAGGGTATATTGTTTATTTATATAGAAAAAATCAGTTTGCAGTGGTTGGATTTCTGTTTGCTCATCATTCTATGCTATTTGGAAAGATGCAGGTCCTGTGATCAATCACATTTCTTTTTTTATTCCTATTGCGCAAGGAATAGCATCATGAAACACAAATCACACTTAATTACACACAGTTAAAAATCTTTAAATCGCGAAACATGCACTGTCCACTGGACCGCACAGGATGCTACCGCGTGCAGATGTCATCTCGGGTCCCGCAAGGATGAGGCGGTGGCATCCCTTTGGTACATGACACCTGAGAAATTACCTGTCGAAATACGTTTTCACCTATGCACCCTTGCTGGCGCGATGACGCATAGCTTTCGTATCTGTGCGTCCAGCGAGATGTCTGCATAATGGCTCACCCTCGCAGGTGCAGCTACTCGGTGTTAAAACTGCCGTCACATGCATATGCAAATAGGAGCCAAGTCTCCCTTTTGGAATTAGTAAAGTGGTGCAGAAATAGATATGTCTAAAATTATATCTCCTGTGCTTGAAAAAAACCACAGACATAGCAAGTGGTTAAAACTGTGCACTGTCAAAGTGGGAACAGGGTTGAAAAATAGAACATAGAGGTTGCGAGGTAAAAATTCATTTATTTCTCATCCCACTTAAAAGTAATTTTACATTTTCAGAAGTGGACACAGCAACACTATTTTGACGCATCTTCTTCTTCTTCTTCTTCTTCTTCTTCTTCAGTCGATGGAGAGGACGCCCATAGAATTCTAGGTCTTGAATAGCAGCAACCGTAAAGATTTGACGCATCCATGAAATCTTCTCCTTCCCCTTCATGTAGATGATGGTATCTGTGTGATCCAATAATGTAAGTGCGGTCGCCATATCTTTATAGGGTATGACAGGATCATCCCAGTGAATTCCATGGTAAAAATGTGTTAACCACTTTGAACTCTTCCATGTCTTAGCACACTTCACATACTCGAAAGACCTCAGTGATGCAATGTTTGCTGAGAATTTCTGTACTATTCCCGCGTCTTGTGTGTTTGCTACATAGAAACAATGAGCGTCTGCAATGATGTTCAAGCCTTGACATGCCATTGTGAAATTATCTAGGTGTGATGCAGCACCCGTTCATTTATATAGCTCGTTGCACAACACCGGTGAGTGGGCAGTAGTTAATCACACAGTCATGTAGAACTGGAGCATACGTGGTAGTGTGTTCTGGGAAATTTGTCGAAGATACAAATTCAATTCACATATATATTGGTCCAGACTTAATTATCTCGTTTTGTTTCGAGCAGCCTGTTACGATGATTAGTGATAGCTCCTTGAACTTCCGTGGACTGATTAGACACCTTCCTCCCTCTTCTTCAGCAATTTCATAGTAAGAAGCACAAAACCTTGCATACATGTCATATGCTAGACTGTATAGATTTTCATTCCATTGCAGGTGTAAATTGTCATATGGGTAGAATTCTGAATTAAGGTAGACTTTGGCATTAGCTAAGTTGAAGTTGTGGAACATGGTGAAATCATTTTCTATATTACTTCTTCTATCAGTCTGAAATGCAAGTATGATGAATCTAGGCATCTCTAGCTGCAAGGAGGTTTTAATAGCCCGTGTTTGTCTGCTCACACTTGGTAACACTGGGTACTCGAAAACCTCCCATCAGCGAAATGTCAGTGATAGAAATGTACAGGAATTGAGGACTTCTAAAAGCTTAAAATGCTCCTCGTCTGATACACTAATGTGAGGCATTTTCCATATTATCTCGCTGGTTGTGATCACATTCTCTTCTTGAGCTCGTTGAATGTATGCGTTATTATCCGTGGCATTCCGTACCAGAATGAATTCTTGTTTAGCATTCATATTAATCTGTCTCACGTACTCAAAGTATCCCATGAGCATTTTTAAAGGTATGCATGCAGTAAATCGCATGTACTCTGCAACTGTTCTATCCTCTGGATCGTCTATGAACCATTCCGCATTTTCTAAAGTATGCAAATCCGCGTGTGATGCAGAGACGTATGTTTTAAGGGTTGATGTTTTGCCGATGTTGCGTGTACGGTCGATCTCAGACTCATTGAGTTCATAGTGTATCTCTTGCAACAGGAATGCTAAAGCATTACGTGTAAGCTTGGATCCCACTATATCGCTGCCATCGGTTTTCTTGAATGACCCCTCTAGATATATGAAATCCTTGCATTTAAGCGTGAGTGCGTCTTAGTGCTGGATGACAATCCCAATTTCATCATTCTTGTTAAATGTGGTTGAAGCGTAAGGTTTATAGGAGAAGTATTCCTGACGTATAATTCTCTCATCATACTCTACTGGACTAGTTGTATTGAGTGAGGACGTCATTGCGAGGTTAAGAACCAACTGATTTAAGAAACTCGTCGTTCGCACGTGTTATCACTTCACGGTTTGATAGCGAAGTGATGTGCTGTGGATTGCATGCACTTGTTTTATGCCGTACGACATCCTGCCTTAGATGTAATTGTACAGTTATTTCTCCACCACGAAAGTCAACAAGTTGATTATTCTGGTCCACACAACGCAGCTCCAAATAGTCCTGTGTCTGAGCTGTCACTGGAAGGTATATTGTATTGGCAGGGCTCTCAACAATCTCATACCCCGTTGCAACTGAAGGGAAGAATCCGTACATAGTATGAAGCAGACTGTCGTTGAGATAATAGTTCGTTCCTGTTAAAGTCAATAGATGCATTTACAGAACTTATTTCAGATTTAAGTGTATTGATGTTTGCACGTAGCTCAATACCTTTCCCAGACTGTTTTAAGACATTGCTCTTAAATCATCGATATCGTATGCACCCAGATCTATTTCCACAATATCTTTTTCACCATTAATATCCAGATGTAGTTTGTTGTTAGTCTCAGTGATATTTGGGATGCTGTTGTACGTCTCCAGTCCAATCAATACTCCATTCATCAATGCTCAAATCAATTGACGGGAAGTAATTTGCACGCAATACAAGTGATCGTTCTTTTAACGTCAAAGTTTACTACATTGCATCTGAACCTCAATTGATAAAGGTATGTTTAAAGCTCCTCCTTATATAGCATGCTTCTTCTTCTTTGTAAACGTCAAGAGAAACATGACGCATAGATGCCCACAGAAGTATGTATTAATAAAGTCCAGGTAGCGCCGATAATTGTAGAACACACTTCTCCTGTTAGTGAAGTATAGTTGTAATTATTCTGGTGGTTGCAGGTCACCAAATGAGTCGAAATAGTAGACAGTATCCGCATTTTTCGTAACATATGACACAAGTGGGTGCCGGGACTTCTAGCAACATCCAAATTCAGAACGCCAAATTCACCAGTTTTCCACATAGTCTCCAGGAATGTATTCCGCATAAACACACCACGGAATTTTGGAATGTTGAATTTGTTTCTAACAAACTCAAGAATATCAGTATTTGTGAGTGGTCGATCTGGAAGGACAGCTGATGGACTTTTTTTATTTATGAATAGACCAAGCCCTTTACTGTACGCTTTCGAGTATAGTCCTTTTCCGATGGCTGCGGCTTCCATCGTGCGATTATGTCTTCTTGCGTCGGCTAACTGCGCTTGGCAGTTTCGCGCGTTCTTGAGCGTTCGCGCAATAGCTGCAGCACCGCCAGCGAGGGACCCTACTGCCGAGAGCGCCGGGATGAGAAATGGAAGGAAACCGCCAGATGTGTTCGGTATTGATAGAACTCGATGTGCTTTAACCGATCCTACGGTGCAGAACCTTCACTGGGAAGCCATTAAACATCTCGTCACAGTCCCGATCTGTCCCCATGCCATTGGCGTATTTTTGGAGCCCTGAAGAAAGACGTTCGTAGTCGTTGATTTGCTTCTGACATCAAACATTTTTGCATGAAACCATTGACCGTCTTGTCACACACAATGGGATTCATGTATTTAACAGTTACGGCGATTACTTTTGAAATAATGAACAGTTTACTTACTTTTACCACCTCTCTCGTTTTTGTTTTACTGCCCCCATACAACAGCTGCTTCAGACCAGTCCTGTGCTATAGAAACATGGACCGCCACAAGTAGTGAGTAATGGCGGCTGCAGATGTTGTTGAGGTCCGCTGTACAGGAAACACAAGTGGACGAATTAAGAAATGAGGAGAAGAGAGGTAGTTGTAAATGTGACATCACTACCAGAATAACACTTTTGGGAACGCGTTAAGGATGAAATCAACAAGGACAGTTGGAGTTATGGAGACAGAAAAAGACAAACAAACATCGTCCGAAGAGGCATTGAAGGCCCAATGGGACCGACCGGCCGCCGTCACGTCCTCATCGGATGCCGATATGGAGGGGCATGTGGTCAGCACACCGCTCTCCCGGCTGTCAGTTTTCGTGACCGGTGCCGCTACTTCTCGCTTAAGTAGCTCCTCAATTGGCCTCACAAGGGCTGAGTGCACCCCTGTTGCCAACAGTGTTCGGCAGACCCTGACGGTCACCCATCCAAGTGCTACTCAAGGCCGACAGCGCTTAACTTCGGTGATCTCACGGGAACGGGTGTTACCACTTCGGCAAGGTCGTTGGCAATGGAGATAGAAATTGAAGTAGTTCAGCGGTTGGGAAGACCAAGAACTCACTGGACTTCAAAAATTTCAAGAGGAAAAATGTTAACAATAGGATTTATCTTGATGGGAAGACGGGAAGGCGGCTAATGCACAACGCCTGGGAAACTGCAACTATTATTATTATTATTATTATTATCATCGTCTTTCCTTTCTCAGACGTTATGTCTTGTTAAAAATGGAAAGTGACGCGGATCTTGGTCAAGCGTGACTTCCTTTTAACTGTACGGTATATGTTACATTGCATTTAGGAACTTTCGGGTAATTGAACATATACCAATAATTACAGATTTCTGTAGTTGTATATATACGTTTGGTTGTAGCTGTATTGCGTTGATGTACTGGTGGATATTGTGTGGTATGTCTCCTGTAGTTGATAGTATAATTGGTATGATGTCAACTTTACCCTGATGCCACATGTCTTTGACTTCCTCAACCAGTTGGATGTATTTTTCAATTTTTTCTCCTCTTACCTTCTGTATATTTCTTGTATTGGGTATGGATATTTGGATTAGTTGTGTTAATTTCTTCTTTTTATTGGTGAGTATGATGTCAGGTTTGTTATGTGGTGTTGATTTATCTATTATAATGGTTCTGTTCCAGTATAATTTGTCTTCATCGTTCTCCAGTACATTTTGTGGTGCATAATTGTATGTGGGAACATGTTGTTTTATAAGTTTACGTTGTAAGGCAAGCTGCTGATGTAATATTTTTGCTACATTGTCATGTCTTCTGGGGTATTCTGTATTTGCTAGTATTGTACATCCGCTTGTGATGTGATCTACTGTTTCTATTTGTTGTTTGCAAAGTCTGCATTTATCTGTTGTGGTATTGGGATCTTTAATAATATGCTTGCTGTAATATCTGGTGTTTATTGTTTGATCCTGTATTGCAATCATGAATCCTTCCGTCTCACTATATATATTGCTTTTTCTCAGCCATGTGTTGGATGCGTCTTGATCGATGTGTGACTGTGCTAGATGATACGGGTGCTTGCCATGTAGTGTTTTCTTTTTCCAATTTACTTTCTTCGTATCTGTTGATGTTATGTGATCTAAAGCGCTGTAGAAGTGGTTATGAAATTGCAATGGTGTAGCCAATGTATTTATATGAGTGATTGCTTTGTGTATTTTGCTAGTTTCTGCTCGTTCTATAAAGAATTTTCTTAAATTGTCTACCTGTCCATAATGTAGGTTTTTTATGTCGATGAATCCTCTTCCTCCTTCCTTTCTGCTTAATGTGAATCTTTCTGTTGCTGAATGTATGTGATGTATTCTATATTTGTGGCATTGTGATCGTGTAAGTGTATTGAGTGCTTCCAGGTCTGTGTTACTCCATTTCACTACTCCAAATGAGTAGGTCAATATTGGAATAGCATAGGTATTTATAGCTTTTGTCTTGTTTCTTGCTGTCAATTCCGTTTTCAGTATTTTTGTTAGTCTTTGTCTATATTTTTCATTTAGTTCTTCTTTAAAATTTGTATTACCTGTTCCTATTTTTTGTCTGTATCCTAGATATATATAGGCATCTGTTTTTTCCATCGCTTCTATGCAGTCGCTGTGGTTATCCAATATGTAATCTTCTTGTTTAGTGTGTTTTCCCTTGACTATGCTATTTTTCTTACATTTGTCTGTTCCAAGAGCCATATTTATATTTTATTATTATTATTATTATTATTATTATTTTGTATTTATGTCTTTTCGTTGTTACATTTCTATTTTCTTGGCTTCTGTTTTGAAATTTGGTTGCTGTCACTTCGGTTGCTCATCACGCATCTGGTGTGGCCGCATGGTGGAGGCTATTCGGTGAATCCTATGACCCCGTTGTTGGGTCAAAGAACTGCTGGCAGCACTTAAAATGCGAGAGACGAGTTACCGATAGGTTCGGCGAGGAACAGGTCACCGTGCGACTTGAAGGATTCTCTTCAGTGTTAAGAGTGGCTGTGGCTTGGACTGGCATTTGCCCAACACACGTCATACTGACTCTTGTCGTAGTGCGAAAATAGTGACAAGCAGTGTTTATTTGCGCGGACTTTATCTAGACATTGCAAATATCTGCCGAAACTCTGGAGAGAATGCGCGGCAGAGTTTTTGAAGTTTAGAGAGGGAATGTGCGAACTGACGTGGAGGCCGCGCCAGTTGCGAACAGGCCTGCGAGAGCGTGTAGCAGACCCCGCGGCTTCGGCGGGGGAAGATTATGCGGGCGTGGTAATGGCGTTTTAATTGATTCCGCGGAGCAAATTGACGCGGTAAGCGCATTAGGCGAGAGCTAGCTGCGGGCTACATGGCGCCGATTAGCTGCCGGCAGCGGCGGCTGTGTCCCTGCCCTGCTCTGCTCTGCCGGCGACCGCTCCGGGCTCGTCTTTGCTTCCCTCCACCCTCTCTGCGTGTGTAGCTCACCGTGCCACCCAGCGGGAGTGTTGCTGCAGCGCCGTGGCGTCCCTGTGAACGCGCACCTTAGGGAGAGCTACAGGGGATGTTGTTGTTGTGGTCTTCAGTCCTGAGATTAGTTTGATGCAGCTCTCCATGCTACTCTATCCTGTGCAAGCTTCTTCATCTCCCAGTACCTACTGCAACCTACATCCTTCTGAATCTGCTTAGTGTATTCAGTTCTTGGTCTCCCTCTACGATTTTTACCCTCCACGCTACCCTCTAGTACTAAGTTGGGGATCCCTTGATGCCTCAGAACATGTCCTACCAACCGATCCCTTCTTCTAGTCAAGTTGTGCCACAAACTTCTCCTCTCCCCAATCCTATTCAATACCTCCTCATTAGTTATGTGATCTACCCATCTAATCTTCAGCATTATTCTATAGCACCACATTTCGAAAGCTTCTATTCTCTTCTTGTCCAAATTATTTATCGTCCATGTTTCACTTCCATACATGGCTACACTCCATACAAATACTTTCAGAAACGACTTCCTCACCTTAAATCTATACTCGATGTTAACAAATTTCTCTTCTTCAGAAACGCTTTCCTTGCCATTGCCAGTCTACATTTTATATCCTCTCTACTTCGACCATCATCAGTTATGTTGCTCCCCAAATAGCAAAACTCTTTTACTACTTTCAGCGTCTCATTTCCTAATCTAATTCCGTCAGCATCTCCCGACTTAATTAGACTACATTCCATTATTGTCGTTTTGCTTTTGTTGATGTTCATCTTATACCCTTCTTTCAACACACTCTCCATTCCGTTCAACTGCTCTTCCAAGTCCTTTGCTGTCTCTGACAGAATTACAATGTCATCGGCGAACCTCAAAGTTTTTATTTCTTCTCCGTGGCCTTTAATACCTTCTCCGAACTTTTCTCTTGTTTCCTTTACTGCTTGTTCAATATACAGATTGAATAGCATCGGGGAGAGGCTAAACCCTAAAACCCTGTCTCACTTCCTCCCCAACCACTGCTTCCCTTTCATGTCTCTCGACTCTTATAACTGCCATATGATTTCTGTACAAATTGTAAATAGCCTTTCGCTCCCTGTGTTTTACCCCTGCCACCTTCAGAATTTGAAAGAGAGTATTCCAGTCAACATTGTCAAAAGATTTCTCTAAATCTACAAATGCTAGAAACGTAGGTTTGCCTTTTATTAATCTAGCTTCTAAGATAAGTCGTAGGGTGAGTATTGCCTCACGTGTTCCAACATTTCTACGGAATGCAAACTGATTTTCGCCGAGGTCGGCCTCTACCAGTTCTTCCATTCGTCTGTAAAGAATTCGTGTTAGTATTTTGCAGCTGTGACTTGTTAAACTGATTGTTCGGTAATTTTCACATCTGTCAACACCTGCTTTCTTTGGGATTGGAATTATTATATTCTTCTTGAAGTCTGAGGGTATTTCGCCTGTCTCATACAACTTGCTCAGCGGATGGTAGAGTTTTGTCAGGACTGGCTCTCCCAAGGCTGTCAGTAGTTCTAATGGAATGTTGTCTACTCCCGGGGCCTTATTTCGACTTAGGTCTTTCAGTGCTCTGTCAAACTCTTCACGCAGGGGATAGGCAAAATAATGTGATCACCTGTACTTGGGAATGCTTTACTAATAACGGGGTTGGGCCCCCACTTACCCGTAATGCAGCTGCGATTCTTCGTGGAACACTTGTGTGTAATTATTGTATAGTCTCCAGTGGAACGTTACGCCACTCTTCAATCAGAACCTCTACTAACTCCTGTAGTGACGAGGGAGGCGGCAATCTGCTCCGGAGTCTGGGCTCTAGTAACGTTCGATAATGTTTAGTCCGGGGATTGTGCTGGTCAGGGAAGACGCTGCACTTCAGTTGCATGCTCCTCACACCACGGTTCTACTGTTCTGGCTGTGTGAATCACGGAAACGTTGACTCGTCGGACCATATGACGTGTTTCCACAGATCAGCCGTCCAGGATTTATGCTCCTGACACCATGGCTGGCTGGCTCTGAGCACTATGGGACTTAACAGCTATGGTCATCAGTCCCCTAGAACTTAGAACTACTTAAACCTAACTAACCTAAGGACAGCACACAACACCCAGCCATCACGAGGCAGAGAAAATCCCTGACCCCGCCGGGAATCGAACCCGGGAACCCGGGCGTGGGAAGCGAGAACGCTACCGCACGACCACGAGATGCGGGCTGACACCATGTTTTACGCTTCTTTGAGTTGGTTGTCGTCACTAATGGTTTCGGTATAGCAGCTCGTCCATGAATATTGGCTTTATGGAGTTCTTGGAGGTCAGTGTTGATATGGTTCAAATGGAAGGCTCTGAGCACTATGGGACTTAACTTCTGAGGTCATCAGTCCCCTAGAGCTTAGAACTACTTAAACCTAAGGACATCACACACATCCATCCCCGAGGCAGGATTTGAACCTGCGACGTAGCGGTCGCGCGGTTCAGACGGTAGCGCCTAGAACCGCTCGGCCACCCCGGCTGGCGTCGCTGACTCTTGCCACCACTACTCGCGCCAGGCCTGCAATGGGTTTATTGTGCTGAGAGTTCGTGTTTTCTGAAAATAAGTTGTTTTCTGTTTGAAATAAATACTGTTGTTTAACCGCAAATTAGCTAATTAGCGCCACAACTCCTTGAAAATTCTTGATGCTTCAACTGAGAAATTATGTTATCTGCTTCCGTTTGTTAGCGTCTCATGGTCCACACAGTCCATCTGCAGGAAAAGTTACGAAACCTAATGCTTCGTACAGCATTCATGTCATGTAAAGAATTGCTAGCTGACTTTATTTTTAGAGTCGTCCTGCCTTATAAAACTGGGCACCGGTAACCGTTCTCCCCGTGTGGAATTCACGAAAGGAATGGGAAGACAAGAAATGACTGCTCTGCATCTCTCTCTAGCATCCAGTAGCATACACGGCAATACAGACGTGTTTACGTCGGTGACTGACTGATTCATAAAATTTTGCGTGCTGAAGTTCCCAGACGAGTTAAGAAACAGACGACCTATAATGAAAATTATGATTAAATTAAATTTGAACATAACCTTCCGCGGCCATTGTCTCATTCAACAAAATTTTTCTAGGTTTGTGACCGAAATGTCAATATACAGAGGGGTCCAAAAAAAAAAAAATGTATCCACTGTTTAAAAGTCCGTAACTGGCTGGCAAACTAATTGACGGAGTTGCCTCATCTTTGGTAGTGTAATAGTTCCTAGTTCCGGCAATCGCCACACAAGCGTTGTATTACGTTGTTTTGTTCTGTCAGATGACAGTCGCCAGATTGTCAGTGTTTTGTTCTAGTTGCACCTAGTTACTCGAGTAAACATGGCTGGCGCAAGGCTTACAAAGGAAGTCAGTTTTGAAGTGGTATTTTAAGTACGAAACATTAGTGAGGTTCAACGGCAATGGCGAAATAAGTATCAAACAGAGCCACCGACACGTTTAACGATTCGTCGCATTAGAGACAAATTTGAAGCCGAAGGCTATGTTAAAAATGTACACAAACAACGATCTGGACGACCTGTAACAGTAACAAGGGCAGCTAACTCCCGTCGTGTGTTACAACAATTCACTCGCTCACCACAGAAGTCTGTGAGACAGCGTGCCCGTGAAACTGGAGTGAGTCACTCAAGTGTCCGGCAAATTTTGAAGACAGCAAAGTGGAAGTGCTAAATCCCACGATTGCTACACGCAATGAACGAGGACTACCCAGATCGTAGAATGGAGTACTGCGAGTGGTTTACTAACATGGTGCACAACGATGAACAGTTTGCAGAGATGATTGTGTGGTCTGATGAGGCACAGTTCAAACTCAATGGTACAGTAAATCGTCACAATTGCATCTGCTGGGCCGCCGAAAACCCGAACGTCCATGTAGACAAAGCCGTGAATTTGCCAGGAGTAAATGTGTGGTGTGGGTTGTCTTACCGGGGCTTGATTGGGCCATTCTTCTTTGATGGCACAGTTACCGGTGAGGTGTACCTTCAGAAGCTTCAGACATCCATTTTACCTGCCGTCCGAGGCTTGTATGGAGACGGAAGAGTTTACTTTCAACAAGATGGTGCCCCAGCCCACTACCAAAATCGTATTAGGGAGTATCTCGACGAAAATCTACCAGGAAGATGGACAGACCGTAGAGGTGCTGTGGAGTATCCACCACGTTCCCCAGACCTAGCTCCACTGGACTTTCACCTGTGGTGAACACTAAAGGACGTCGTCTATCGACAAAAGCCAGTCACATTGGATGAACTTCGAGAATCCATCGCACATTCATGTGCAAATATCCAACAAAACACGTTGCAGTCAGTAGTTCGTGCTGCAGTTCGGCGGCATCGTTTATGTGTGGATGTTAATGGTGACCATTTCGATCACCTACACTGGTATCTTTAAGTTGGACTTTAAGCTACACTTTCACCAAAAATGAGACAACTCCGTCAATTAGTTTACAAGTTATGGACTTTTAAACAGTGGATACGTTTTTTGGACCCCTCTGTATAAAACTACCGACATTTCGCTCCCTGTTGCAAGTGACCTCTTTCAGGGTGGTTTTTGTTTACAAAACAACTTGAAAGTCGCATGCAACAGGGACCGAAACGTCGGTAGTTTTATATATTGATAATGGTCACAAACCCAGAAAATTTTTATTGAATATGGTAAAATTACCTTATACCGAAGCGTACAGCTTGTCGTTTCCCGCACAGAATTTGAGAGGTGGGAATGGGGAGGGAGTTCCGAGGGTGCGTGGTGTATCCTCCGCCGTTCACCGCGAGATATGCGTGTAACCTTTAAATGTCTCGGTGAAAACGTGTGGAGGAGTCCGGATAAATGCAGGAGTTGGCACTGTTTAGGTTCCCGGCAGAGACGGAGAGGACAGAAAAAAGGAACGGAAGGGGAGGAAACGTCACGTGGAACTCGGGCAGCGCGGCATCCCGCCGTGAAAGTCACAGCGCAGCCGAGTGGGGAAGATGGCGTGGCGGCGCGGCGCATGAAAAGTTCACGCCGTGTGCTGAGCAGGTAGGGCCCGGCGCAGCCCACGTCACGGGCTGGCTGCCTGTCTGGCTGAATGTCGCAGCGGCGGCGCAACTGCCGTGCCGCACTGTTTAATTCAGCGGCGCCGAAAGCGGGCGCAGATTGTATTAAGGCGGCGCCGCCCGCGGCCGAGGCGACTGCTGAAAGATTAACTCTGCCGCTCCGCCTCGAGACTCGTCCCATTCAGATGCGGAAAATACTTTTCTGCCGGCGGCCCGCAGTGTCGGTTAAGGGCCGTATTAAAAGCGACGGCGCCAGCATCACGAGGGCAGTGGGAATTCCACTGTTAAAAGCGGAGGCGAGAGCATATAGGTGTGAAGAGTACATTGAGGGCGTGTACGAGGGGAAGAACTCGTCCGATGACGTAAATGAGGATCAAGTGCTCGTCGCTGTGGAAGACATAGGCCCATAGGGGATCCCGTATTGAGACTCAGAATTCGAGTAGAGGTGAGATTAAATGAGGTATGGTGCGGAAAATCGCAATTGACCCTACGTAAGAAAAGTGTGAGGTAATCCACATGAGTGCTAAAAGGAATCCGTTAAACTTCGGTAACACTAAAAATCAGTCAAATCTAAAGGCCGTAAATTCAACTAAATACCCAGGAATTACAATTACGAACTACTGAAATTGTTGTGGGGAAGGCTAACCAGAGACTACGTTTTATTGGCAGGACACTTAGAAAAATTGACAATCTACTAAGGAGACTGCCTACACTACGCTTGTCCGTCGTCTTTTAGAATACTGTTTGGGATCTTTACCAGATAGCGTGACGGAGTACATCGAAAAAGTTCAAAGAAGGGCAGCACGTATTTTATTATCGCGAAATAGGCGAGAGAGTGTCACTGAAGTGATACAGGTTTTGGGATGGACATCATTAAAACAAAGGCGTTTTTCGTTGCGACGGAATCTGCTCACGAAATTACAGTCACCAACTTTCTCCTCCGAATGCGAAAATATTTTGTTGACGCCGACCTACATAGGGAGAAACGATCACCATGATGCAATAAGGGAAATCAGAGATCGCAGGGAAACATCTAGATGAGCGTTCTTTCCGCGCGATATACGAGATTGAAATGGTAGAGAATTGTGAAGGTGGTTCGATGAAACCCCCCTGCCAGGCACTTAAATGTGATTTGCAGAGTATCGGTGTAAATGTAGATTTAGAAGGCAGACGAGATACATAACGTTTCTTCGATGTGCAAAATCTGAGAGACCGGAGACATACCATCAGACTTTCCGAAAAATATCCACGCAGTGGTAGATAAAACTGCAGCACGATCAGCGGAATACTTAATGAATATTGCTTGCTGACATGAATAATACACAGAAGAATAGAGCAGGAAATTGAGAGTAGATTAGGTAACGATCGCTTTGGCTTTCGGAAAGGTAAAGGCAAAAGAGAGGTAGTTGTGACGTTGCGCTTGGTACTCGAAGCGAGACTTCAGAAAAATAGACCAACGGTCATAGGATTTTCCGACTTGGAAACAGCATTCGAAAATGTAAAAATGATGCAAGATATTCCAAACTCTGAGAAAAATAGGAATAAGTTATAGGGAAAGATGAATGATGTACAATTTGCACAAGGATCGATAGGGTATAATAAGAATGGAAGAGCAAGAACTAAGTGCTCGGATTAAGAGTCTAAGTTACGGACGCAGTGTCTCGCCGATACTCTGTAAATCTGTACAGAGAAGAGGCAAATGAAACGTTCAAGAGTAGGTTTTTAAAATTGAAGGTGCAGAGATATAAACGATAAGATTCGCTAGTAACATTGCTAGCCTCTGTGAAAGTGAAGAAGAGTTACAGGATGTGTGTAATGGAATGCAATTTTAATGAATAACGAATATGCATTGAGAGTGAACCAAAGAAACGTGGAAAGTAAAGAGCAGTAGCAGGAAATGAGAATGTGGATCAGGTTTATATCAAAATTGATTACCACGAAGTAGACAAAGTTAAGGAATTCTGCTGCTACCTTGCAAGCAGAATAACTCATAACGGATGAAACAATGACATAAGAGTCGGATTAGCGCAGTGAGAGAGAGTGCATTACTGGTCAAGACAAGTCTGCCAACATTAAACATACGTCGTCTTACTCTTAGGATGAAAATTCTGAGCGTGTACGTTTGGAGCACAGCATTGTATGGCTCTGAATCATGGACTGTGAGAAAGGTATCAGAGTGTTTGATATGTGGTGCTACGTAGGGTAGGTGGACTGACAAGGTAAGGAATGACGTTCTTCGCAGAATCGGCGAAGGAAGGGATGCATGTAAAGGACTGACAAGAAGGTGGGACAGGATAACAGGACATGTTGTAAGACAGCAGGGAATAGCATCTACAGTACTGAAGGCAGCTATGGAGGATAAAAACTGTAGAGGAAAATAGAGATTGGAGTACATCCAACAAAAAATTGAGGACGTACGGTGCAAGTGCTAGTCCGATATGAAGAGGAATTCGTGGCGGCCCACGTCAGACTAGTCAGGAGAGCGATGGCTCGACTATAAAAGAAAGTTTTCATTGCTGAGTAACGCATACACCGCAGACACCGGCGTAGGCATCTACATGTAGATATACTGCACAAGCCACTGCAACGGATGTTTCATAATACCTACATTCCTGATTTATGTGTTACTCAATTTTTTGTGCCGGCCGTTGTGACCGAGCGGTTCTAGGCACTTCAGTTCGGAACCGCGCTGCTTCTACGGCCGCAGGTTCGAATCCTGCCTCGGGCATGGATGTGTGATGTCCTTAGGTTACTTACGTTTAAGTAGTTCTAAATGTAGGGGACTGGTGACCTCAGATGTTAAGTCCCATTGTGCTTAGAGCCATTTGAACCATTCAATTTTTTTTCCACATTCTTTTCCCTGGAACGTCACTTCTCTTCTAGTAATTTCCATCTCTTTATCGCGTATCTCCGTTCGACTTTCGTATGGTGTATACCGACCTGTCACTATCGTACCGCCGCGTCTCAGAGTTAATTCCATTTCTGTGTACTTGAGAACTAGCCTGGCCGTTGGAGGGGTGGATGGAACGGGGGGGGGGGGGGGGGTAAAAGTAGTAGAGCGAGATCAAGAGATGAATAGAGCAAGCAGGTCCCAATTGTTAAGGGTTGCAGTAGTTACACGTATTCGGAGATGGAGCCTGCACAAAATGGAGTAGCGTGGAAACCTGCTTCAAACCAGTCTCAGGACTGAAGAGTACGGCAACGTTCTCTTATAACATGTATCTAATTTTAATTATTGGTCGTATTGCAGTAAATTAAAATGTAATAAAGATACATGAATAGGCCTCATTGTCAAATAAACTGTTTAAATCAGTGATATCGTTCAATTTGTACAACTTGAAAAGCATTTAATTTTCTATTTGATGTTTTGCATTTTCCATCAAACTTTAATTTATTGTGATTACACGCATTTTTCATTCAATTAGTAATTAAAAGTAAAAATAAATACTTTTATTACAGATTTATTATTCAGTATTTGTTAATTAACAATTTCAACTTTTAATGAATGTGGAAGTTTATATAAAAGTAAAAAAAAAAAAATAGCACCAGTGAGACTCGGTATTTATGCTGCGCGCTCAGCCGCCAGCGACTACGTTAATAAGAACGAAGTCTTGATTATTTCCGGGTATCCGGGGGGTGGCGCCGTCCAGAAGGCGCAATATTCGCCTATGCAGGTCTCTGTAGGCGTGGCGACAATGCGTCCTAGAGTTCTTCAGTCGTCACGATTGGAGCGTATCTCCGCGTACATAGCCACTGCGCTTAGATCGGGCTCGAGGTTGGGTTAAAAACATTGCCTGATTGAAATTAGCGGTCTTGGTTTATTAGTCCGTAAGGCAGTCGAATCTCTCAGGCTTCTTCTAGAATGAAATTCCAGAAGGTGTTGGATTATTGCAACAACTCGGTACGATTGTAATTTATGGGATGTCCGTGGGAGATGATGTGCTCTAGTACAGCGGACTTTATCGGCTATTCATTGTCTGTGTGGCGTTGAGATGGATGTAGAGATACGACTATACGACAAGCTAATAAATGAAGACAGCTGCTTTAGATTATGCAAGGCCAGGGACCCACCCTGGATCACGATCTAAGTGTAGTGGCGATACACGTGGAAAGTCGCTCCAGCCGTAACAACTGAACAAGTCTACGACGCACTGTCGTCATGTCGGCCGCGGCGCTGCTGCGGACCCGGGATCGACCCCCGACGTCGCGCTTGCCTCTCCACCGCACCAGGCTGCGCGGCCAGAGGCGGCACGGTAGAGGCTGCGGGAGGAAGAGAGGGGGAAGTATGTGTAGGCGGTGCCCTGCAGAAATCAGTGAGTCATCGGGAACTCCTGGAGATGGCAAATATTGCTCCTTCTGCACCTCGCCGCCCGCCTGAATGCCCGAGAAGTAATTATCAAAGATTTTTGTACTCCTGGAAAACCTAAAACGACACATGAAGCACGAAGAGTTTTAAACGGCGCTCGGAAACAGTCTAATCGCGAAAGACGTTGACCAATAAGTGTGTAGAAGATAGCAGCAGCCCAGTGGCTCGCTGATGTCCCCTTGTCTCCTCACACCCACACGACTTTCAGCTGAACGCCCCGGATGGCGCTATACCCACCACTAGAGTCCCCGCTTTGAGTTGTTCACACCGCAACAGCGGCTTCCCGCCGCCACTGCCGCCGACCTCCTCGATTTTAGCACGTTTTCCAGATATTTCTGGCTAGAGAGTCAACACGAACGTTAATAAGCGTGAGATTTACTCGATTTTTAAACATGTTTCTGACATAGTTGTCTCAGTATCTCGGCGAAGACAAGAGTCAATATTCTGACCGATATGAACACCAGCTGCACGTTCCGACCTCGAATGAGGATTCGGAACCTACCTGCCGCCTCTCGTCCTCTGGCAGTCGTGCCATGATGATGCCGTCTGCGGTGCGTGTGGGCAGCACACCACAGCAGAGCGCTCCGCCGGCCATTGTCTGCCCCGCAGATGTCGCAGCCGCCACAGCTCTGTTAGGCTGCTCCGCGAGGCTTTCTGCAGTGTAACACGTCCCCCACTCTCGCGCCGAGCTTTGTTCATCGTACAGTTTATTTGCGACTAACAGATCAGAACAGAACAGACTACAGGCGCAGAACCAGGGCAGCATTACTGCTTACTTAAACACACACACACACACACACACACACACACACACACACACACACACACCTCCTAAGACTTGTCAGGCTCATTTAGTCTGAGCAATGTATTTGGATTTTTTTTTTTTTTTTTTTTTTTTTTTGCAATGTGTAGTTGGAATGAGCACAAACAAAAACTGTTCATCACGTCGGAAAGCGTCGGTTTGTTTCCCATCACAAGACAACGCGATTTTTAAAGCGGAATTCTGCGCGCTTTCTATAGAGCGATCGCAAAGTAGTGTATTGTAAATTTTTTTGCATCGATATGTGTTAACAGAAATAGTGGAACGCGCACAAAATCCAGTACACGAGCAGCGACTCGAGGGCCGCCCTGCCTTCTACTGCCACGCAGCAGCGCTGCTCAGTCATTGCTTGAGTACTGGATGTTATTCGTGTTTCATCGATTGAAAGAGAGTCACATTGCACTACTTTGCGATTGCTCTATAGAAAGCGCGCAAAATTCTGCTCTAAAAATGAAGTTGTCTTGTGACAGGGAACAATCCGACGCTTTCCGTCGTGATGAATAGTATTTGTTTGGGCTCACTGCAGCGACTTATTGCAAAAGCGAAATAGCAAATATCTCTCAAATCAGGAGAGAAAATGCCCCTTGGCCAGTCTTAGGAGGCACATCATATACACTGAAGCGGAGAAAGCTGGTATAGGCATACGTACTCGATTACAGAGATATGTAGACAGGCAGAATACGGCGCTGCGGTCGGCAATGCCTATATCACACAAGTGTCTGGCGCAGTTGGTAAATCGGTTACTGCTGCCACAGTGACAGGTTATCGAGATATAAGTGAGTTTTTGTTATAATTGACGCACGAGCGATGGGACACAGCATCTCGGAGTTAGCGATGAACTGGGGATTTTCCAGTGCGGAGATTTCACGAGTGCACCGTGAAAATCAGGAATCCACTACAACATCCAATCTCAGACATAGCTGCGGCAGGAAAAAGATCCTGCAAGAACGGGACCAATGATGACTGAAGAGAATCGTTCAACGTGACAGCAGTGCAATCCTTCAGCAAATTGCTGCAGATTTCAGTGCTGGGCCATCAACAAGTGACAGCGTGCAAACCATTCAATGTAAGATCATCCATATCGACTTTCGAAGCCGAGGGCCCCCTTGTCTACGCTTGATGACTGCACGAGACAAAACTTTACGCTTCGCCTGGGCCCGTGAACACCGATATTGGACTGTTGATTACTCGAAACATGTTGCCTGGTCGGACAAGTCTCGTGTCGGGCGGATAGAGGTGTATGGGTATGGAGACAACCTCATGAATCCATGGACCCTGTATGCCAGCAGGGGACTGTTCAAGCTGGTGAAGGCTCTGTAATGGTGTGGGGGGGTGTCCCATTGGAGTGATATGGGACCTCTGATAGGTTCAGATACGACTCTGGCAGGTGACACTTACGTAAGCATCCTGTCTGACCACGTGCATCCATTCATGTCCATTGTTCATTCGGACAGACGGGGGCAATTCCAGTAGGACAATGTGACACTGCTCACGTCCTGAATTGCTACAGAGTGGCTCCAGGAACACTCTTCCGAGTTTAAACACTTTCGCTGGCCACCATACTCCGCAGACATGTACACTATTGAGCGTATCTGGGATGCCTTGCAACGTGCTGTTCATAAGAGATATCCACCCTCTCGTACGGATTTATGGACACCCCTGCAGGATTCGTGGAGTCAAAACCTGCAACACTACTTCAGACATTAGTCGAGTTCACGCCACGTCCTGTGGCGGCACTTCTGCGTGCTCGCGTGGCCCTACACGATATAGACATGTGGACAAATTTATTTGGCTCTTCAGCGTATATTGAACCGCACAGAGTAGTTCTCATTGTACCAGCTTCTTCCTGTTGGATTCACGTATGGAGGGCGCGAAGAGTGAAATTTTTTAATGGTTCTGTGCGTGATGTGTAGTTTCCTAGAGGAGCAAGACGTAGCCGGTTTTAGTATATTCAAAGACCCATAACTGAAAGCTAGTTTGTAAGCAGACTTCCTCCGTAGACCCGCAAAGCATCGGCAGACCATTGTCAATTCAGACTTTTCAACATTTCCGTGGCGCTCTTCCACTGCTCACACAACCAAGTGCCGATTCGTGCTCACTTCTCTGTACACATTCACTGTTGCCTATTAGTTCTGCTTGGTACAGATGCCACACACTTGGGCAGTATTCTAGGAGGAGTCGCACGAGCGATTTCTAAGCAGTTTCCTTTGTATTCTGATTGCACTCTACCAATAAAATAAAGTCTGCCAACCGATATACCCACGTCTGAGTCTGTGTGATAATTTCACTTCGTAACCCTACATGAGTCTTCCACCCAGATATTTGTTTCTGTTGCCCGATTCCAGCTGTGGCTCATTGATATTGCAGCCGAAAGGTACTAAGTGTTTTCCTTTTGTCAAGTCCACAGTTTCACATCTCTCGTCGCCTATAGCATGTAGCCAATCTTTGCACCACTTTGAAATCGCATGAAGAGCCGACTGAACGTGCAGAAGTATTCTTTCGGACGCTACATCATTATAGATGCACGCGTAATCTGCGAAAAGTCTAAGGGTACTGTTAATGTTGTGTTTACGGTCATTAATGTCCAAGACCTAAGTCGAAACAAGGCCCCGGGAGTAGACAACATTCCATTAGAACTGCTGACAGGCTTGGGAGAGCCAGCCATGACAAAACTCTACCATCTGGTGAGCAAGATGTATGAGACAGGCGAAATATCTTCACACTTGAAGAAGAATATAATAATTCCAATCCCAAACAAAGCAGGTGTTGACAGATGTGAAAATTACCGAACTGTCAGTTTAATAAGTCACGGCTGCAAAACACTAACACGAATTCTTTACAGACGAATGGAAAAACTGGTAGAAGCCGGCGAAGATGAGTTTGGATTCCGTAGAAATGTTGGAACACGTGAGGCAATACTCACCCTACGACTTATCTTAGAAGAAAGATTAAGGAAAGGCAAACCTACGTTTCTAGCATTTGTAGACTTAGAGAAAGCTTTTGACAATGTTGACTGGAATACTCTCTTTCAAATTCTGAAGGTGGCAGGGGTAAAATACAGGGAGCGAAAGGCTATTTACAATTTATACAGAAACCAGATGGCAGGTATAAGAATCGAGGGGCATGAAAGGGAAGCAATGGTTGGGAAAGGTGTGAGACAGGGTTGTAGCCTCTCCCCGATGCTATTCAATCTGTATATTGAACAAGCAGTAAAGGAAACAAAAGAAAAGTTCGGAGTAGGTATTAAAATCCATGGAGAAGAAATAAAAACTTCAAGGTTCGCCGATGACATTGTAGTTCTGTCAGAGACAGCAAAGGACTTGGAAAAGCAATTGAACGGAATGGACAGTGTCTTGAAAGGTGGGTATAAGATGAACATCAACAAAAGCAAACCGAGGATAATGGAATGTAGTCGAATTAAATCGGGTGATGCTGAGGGAATTAGATTGGGAAATGAGACACTTAAAGTAGTAAAGGAGTTTTGCTATTTGGGGGAGCAGAGTAACTGATGATGGTCGAAGTGGAGAGGATATAAAATGTAGACAGGCAATGGCAAGGAAAGCGTTTCTGAAGAAGAGAAATTTATTAACATCGAGTATAAGTGTCAGGAAGCCGTTTCTGAAAGTATTTGTATGGAATGTAGCCATGTATGGAAGTGAAACATAGACGATAAATAGTTTGGACAAGAAGAGAATATAAGCTTTCGAAATGTGGTGCTACAGAAGGATGCTGAAGATTAGATGGGTAGATCACATATCTAATGAGGAGGTATTGAATAGGATTGGGGAGAAGAGGAGTTTGTGGCACAACTTGACTAGAAGAAGGGACCGGTTGGTAGGACACATTCTGAGGCATCAAGGGATCACCAATTTAGTATTGAAGGGCAGCGTGGAGGGTAAAAATCGTAGAGGGAGACCAAGAGATGAATACACTAAGCAGATTCAGAAGGATGTAGGTTGCAGTAGGTCATGGGAGATGAAGCAGCTTGCACAGGATAGAGTAGCGTGGAGAGCTGCATCAAACCAGTCTCAGGACTGAAGACCACAACAACAACAACAACAACAACAGTGTCCAAGATATATGGGAAGGCTCCTGAGACTGTTCCTCGGAGCATACTTGAAGTTACTTGTTCATCTGACAACTGTCCACCCAAAGTAACATGTTGCATTATCGCTACGGAGATGTTCCCATTTCAGTCACTAATTAACATAGGATTCAGGATGTGCTGTGTGCCTGCGTTAAAAGCGCTGTGAACAACTATACACCTGTCAGAGCGTGTGCCCCAGCCAGCGAGCCGCCGTGTTAAGGCCCCGCGGCCGCCACGTGCCGCTAATTGGCCGCTGCTCTGCTCTGCCCCGCTAATGGCAGCCCTTCTCGTGCCCGGCGCCTGCGGGCAGCCCGGGAGATATAGCGACAGCCCACCTGCAGCAAAACGCGCATCAGGTGGCGGAAGAAATTGTCACCGCCATTATTTGGCTTGACAGGGGGAACAGAGGTGGTGACGCAAAATCCCCGATTGGCAGACTTCGCGCCAGTATACCGGACTGAATTATGAACTTGGCGTATTCTGTAATGAAGTGAATCCATGTGACGCTTGTAATGGTTCTTTATTTACGTGACCATTACGGCTCTCCAGCCCCAGTTCTCGATACCAGTAATATCGTATTACTTTTCTGCGAAGTAACAGACATATTTTTGTGACAATATTCACATTTGGTTTTATTAATGTATAGGTACTCCGAAGTATCGATATATTACAGTGATACGGTTCTTGTGTGTATTCATTTCTGTGAAACTGTCATAATCTTTGACTTACTTTTAGCCGCTTTGGCGCGAATGCGCATAGAGCAGTCTTTGTTTCACTTTGCAGAAGTTAAGTTGTTATTTCGCTTTGTAAAAGTGTTTGGTTAAAGTGGAAATTAAATACATGAAGATTGATACAAAACTGTTTTCTTGACGATGTGACAATTAGGAAGTAGTATATGTGAATTTACAAGAAGTTTAATAAAAATGTGGATCGTGAACGCCAAGTCAAAAATTATTTCTACCCTACCATTGTTCTGATCTGGAATTGTTTGATCATTAAGAATTTCCTGAAAAACGCATTTGTTAGGTCTTCAAATATTGCTAAAATACGGATCTGGACATTCTAGTCAAAGTGGAATCAACAAGATGAGCCATAACAACTTCGTCGAAATCTACGTGGGAATCCATTCAAGTGAAGTGCCAAAATTAATGGTTCAAATGGCTCTGAGCACTATGGGACTTAACTGCAGTGGTCAGCAGTCCCCTAGAACTTAAAACTACGTAAACCTAACTAACCTAAGGAGATCACACACATCCATGCCCGAGGCAGGATTCGAACCTGCGACCGTAGCGGTCGCGGGGTTCCAGACTGTAGCGCCTAGAACCCCTCGGCCACTCCGGACGGCCAAAATTCATGACTTTTTTACAGTGACTTCATTATTTCCATTCTGACGATACCATCCATAGTCAATAACTTTGTTGTTGCCCGATAAAGCGAACATATGCTCCGTGAGCAACATTATTAGTCTGACGTCTAAGCTACTTTGCAAGTGGTGGTATTGTTAGACGCTGTTGACGGTCATCTGTCCGTGGAATGCGGACGTCCCTTTGTGCCTGCACCGCCCCCCCCTCCCTCCCCTATATCTACGTGATTACTCTGCTGTTCACAATAAAGTGTCTGGCAGAGGGTTCAATGAGCCATCCTCAAGCGCTCTCTCTACCGTTCGACTCTCGAACGGCGCGCGGGAAAAAGGAGCACTTAAATTTTTCTGTGCGAGCCCTGATTTTTTCCTATGTAGGTGGTTGCCAAAGGAATGTTTTCGCAATCGGAGGAGAAAACTGGTGATAGAAATTTCATGAGAAGAACCCCTCACAACGAAAAACACCTTTGTTTTCATGATCGTCACTTCAATTCGCGTATCATGTCTGTGGCACTATCTCCCGTACTTTGCCATGACACAAAACGAGCTGACCTTCTTTCAACTTTTTCGATGTCATCCGTCAGACCCATCTGATACGGATCCCACACCGCACACTAATTCTCCAGAATAGGGCGGACAAGTGTGGTGTAAGCACTCTCTTTAGTAGATCTGTTGCACCTTTTAAGTGTTTTGCCAATGAGTCGCAGTCTTTGGTTTGCTCTACCCACGACATTACCTATGTGATGGTTCCAGTTTAGGTTATTTGTAATTATAATTCCTAAGTATTAAGTTGAATTTACAGCCTTCAGATTTGTGTGGCTTATCGCGTAATCGAAATTTAGGGGATTCCTTGTAGCACTCATGTGAATAACTTCACACTTTTCATTATTGAAGGTCAATTGCCACTCCGTACCATACAGATATCTTATCTAAATCATTTTGCAATTCGTTTTGGTCATCTGATGACTTAACAAGACGGTAAATGACAGCATCATCTGCAAACGATCTAATAGGGCTACTCAGATTGTCTCCTAGGGCGTTAATATACAGGGTGTTACAAAAAGGTACGGCCAAACTTTCAGGAAACATTCCTCACACACAAAGAAAGAAAATATGTTATGTGGACATGTGTCCGGAAACGCTTACTTTCCATGTTAGAGCTCATTTAATTACTTCTCTTCAAATCACATTAATCATGGAATGGAAACACACAGCAACAGAACGTACCCGCGTGACTTCAAACACTTTGTTACAGGAAATGTTCAAAATGTCCTCCGTGAGCGAGGATACATGCATCCACCCTGCGTCGCATGGAATCTCTGATGCGCTGATGCAGCCCTGGAGAATGGCGTATTGTATCACAGCCGTCCACAATACGAGCACGAAGAGTCTCTACATTTGGTACCGGGGTTGCGTAGACAAGAGCTTTCAAATGCCCCCATAAATGAAAGTCAAGAGGGTTGAGGTCAGGAGAGCGTGGAGGCCATGGAGTTGGTCCGCCTCCACCAATCCATCGGTCACCGAATCTGTTGTTGAGAAGCGTACGAACGCTTTGACGGAAATGTGCAGGAGCTCCATCATGCATGAACCACATGCTGTGTCGTACTTGTAAAGGCATATGTTCTAGCAGCACAGGTAGAGTATCCCATATGAAATCATGGCGGTGAATCGAGGAAGTACAGTACATACTGACGAAACTAAAATGAGCTCTAACATGGAAATTAAGCATTTCCGGACACATGTCCACATAACATATTTTCTTTATTTGTGTGTGAAGAATGTTTCCTGAAAGTTTGGCCGTACCTTTTTGTAACACCCTGTATAATAGGAACAATAGAGGGCCTATAACACTTCCTTGGGGAACGCCGGATATCACTTCTGTTTTACTCTACGACTTTCCGTCTATTACTACGAACTGAGAACTTTCTGACAGGAAATCACGAATCCAGTCGCACAACTAAGGCGATACTCCATACAAACGCAGTTTGGTTAGAAGACACTTGTGAGGAACGGTGTCGAAATCCTTCTGGAAATACAAATATGGAATCAATTTCACATTCCCTGTCGATAGCACTCACTACTTCATGAGTATAAAGAGCTAGTTGCGTTTCACAAGAACGATATTTTCTGAATCCGAGCTGACTTTGTGTCAACAATTCGTTTTCTTCCAGGTAATTCATAACGTTCGAACACAGTATATGTTCCAAAACCCTACTGCAAATCGACGTTAGTGATGTGGGCCTATAATTCAGCGGATTACTCCTATTTCCCTTTTTGGGTGTTGATGTGACTTGAAACAATTTTCCAGTCTTCGCCGTCATATAACACAAACATGAAACCACAGAAGACGCATACCCCCCATGCAGCTCAGCACTCTTCGGTGACTTCGTGTTTGGCTACCACGGGGCGCCAGCCTTTGCAGCACGTTTACACTTCCTTGCTGCATGTCTATCCTCCTGCTGTTATTCTTCCCCTCCCTTGGGGAACATGCCTGCGATACTTATGGGAATGTGTTCTTAATTTTCAGTAGCCTGACAGTTGATGAATCATTTCGATGTTTTTTCTTTATCCGTTCTGTCTCCTATCCTTCCTCCGATTCGGCATTTGAGATAGCTCTTCGTTTCTTCTCCCTCCATGTGCGCTCTTGAAGGCCGGCCCATGCGTTTGATGCGCAAAAGGTGACTGGGTAACGCGTAATTCCCAGTCCCGGGTCGACTTGTAGGGTTCGCACGTACCCCCGGTACCGGGCAGGTCCAGGGAGGTGTCATTGCCGGAGCTGTTACCTTCCCGAATTGTCAATTGGTCCCTCTATCAGACGTTCGGCAGGTGTGACCTGAGGTGTGAACAGTCATCTGTGGGGGAGGGGCGGGGGGGGGGGGGGGGGTCGCTCAGTTGGAAGGAGCGTGCCATCGGAGATGCTGACAATCGTGGGGGATTTTCTGGCAGTGTGCCAATCACCAGTCAGTCTACGTGTACTAAATTCAAACAGAATGAAGCTGAAGATTCAGCCTCTCAATTGCACCTGAGTTGCACATGGTATTGCATACTGGAGGACTCAGCTCTTTGCAACAGTTAATCTATTTATTATTCAGGAAGGTGGTGTTGCAATTGCCGACCCTGTGAAATCTTGCTCTCCTTTACCCAATGGCGCTATGCTTTTGGAGACTAATTGTGGTTCTCAGCCACTATATCTGCTTGCAGCTTCACTCTTCCAAGGTATCCTCTTCGTGTCGAGGCCCATTGAACTCTGAATTCTTAGTATAGTCTTATTTACACTAGGCTGCTCTATGGTCTGACTGAGGGAGAAATCAAAACTTACCTCTCTGATAAGGGTGTCGTGCAGTCCATCGGGAGATGAAAAATGTTGATGCGTCCTTCGTGTCTACAAGCACTCTCCTTCTCATGTTCGATAGAGTAGTGCTTCCATCAAAGATCAAAGCCAGCTTTGATCCGACTGTACATTCCAAATCCGACGTGTGCTACCAATGTCAACGTTACAATCACACTCGAATGTCCGTTCGAAACCTGTGCAAAAGTGTTACTTGTGGTAGGAGTGCCCAGGAGGGCGATCGCCCACAGCCTTCTCCCCACTCTATCAATTGTAATGGTAACCATGCGGTCTCATCCCAAGGATGACCCGTGTATCTTGATCAGTGGGCCGTCCAGGAGATCCGGGTGAATGAATAAGTACCTTACCCTGTAGCTCCTAATCTGCTGGCTGGTCGGAAGCTCTGCACCTTACCATCCGGCACTTACAGTACCGTTTTCACTACACCTCGCTGCATGAAGTACACACCCATGCAGACTTACGACCTCAAATTCAGCACCATGGCTGTAAAATCGCCCAGTGTCACGATAGCATCCCGTCTGCTTCTCCTCCAGTTGTGCAACAAGCGGCAAAATCACCTGCTACCCAAGTGGTAGGCCGGAAAGGACAGAAGAAATATTCTCGTGAAGACTTTCTACGGCTCTCCAGCCAACATACATCTCGAATTTCTTACCCGTCAACTTTGACGTTCCCTCCGAGGACGGCATTCCATCTCAAGGCGGAGTCATGCTGCTCATCTGGGATGACGTTCACAGTCAAACCATCTCTCAGAACATCCAGGTGCAAGCTGTTGCAGTCCGCCTTTTCCTTCCTCGCTTCACCTTTCCTCTTTGCCACGTCTACATCCCTCCGTCATTCAGTGTCACTAGGGCAGGCTTCCTCCAGCTTATCAGGTAACTCCCTTACTCCTTTCTGCTGCTCAGTGACTTTAATGTGCACCATCCCCGTTGAGGCTCTTCGCGAACCTGTGCCCTCTTGGCTGACCACTTCAATCAACCCTTACGCATCTGCCTTAGTACTGGAGCACCCATGTTCCTTTCAGACTCCACACAAACCTATACCCATTTGAACCTCTCGTTCTGCACTGCCCAGTTTGCCCATCGTTGAGTCGTCTGTTCTATGTGACACGTACTCGAGCGATCATTCCCGTGTGCTATCCCTTTTGCTGACTCCTACTCCACCTATCCGCTAACCAAATAGGCAGCTTTCAAAGGCCGACGCAGGCTCCCTGACGACCTCTGACGAACATTTCCCCAGCTGTGATGACCAGGTAGTCAACCTTACAAACGTTATTCCTGACCGCTGCAGAACGTTCCATTCTTCGCACTTCACCTTTACTGTACCATGTTCCCGTCCCTTGGTGGACTGAGGCGTGCCGCGACGCAATTCGCGCGCGGATGCGTGCTCTCCGCGTTTTTCGCCGTCACCCTACGATGGGCAACTGAACAGTTGCATTCGTCAGGATAGCAAAAAAGCTAGCTGGATTTCATTTACTAGTTCTGTTAACAGTTCCACCCCTCTTCTGTCGTGTGGGGCCAACCTCCGATGACTCTCTGGGACCATTCCTCAATTTCCAGTCTGACCATAGCAGATGACGTAATTGTGGACCACACTGCTGTCTTCAACACCTTGGGCCTCTATTTTGCGGAATTTCGAGCTCCACCCAATGCCACCCTGCTTTCATCCGTCGGAAAACGAGTGGAGGCGGCTCGGGTGATACCCTTCTCATCTCAGAATCGTGAATGCCTTTACTATGAGGGAGCTAGATCATGCTCTCTCTACTCCCCGATCCCCCGCCCCACGGCCAGACGCCATCCACATTCATATGTTGCAGCACCTTCCTCTTCTAGGCAAAAACTTTCTGCTTCATACGTACAACCACATCTGGACAGAGGGCACGTTTCCCAGACGCTGGCGTAAAGCCACTTTGTAAGGTCATGGAACGTATGATCCATGTCCGGCTGGTATGGTAGCTCGAGTCGCGCATTTACTAAGGAATGCACATTGTGGATTTCGAGTGCGGCGTTCTGCAGTTGACCATCTCGTTACTTTGTCCACCCTTGTCATGAATGGTTTTCTGCGGAACTCCCAGACTGTGGCCGTGTTCTATTTGGAGAAGGCCTGCGACACCTGCAGGAGAACTGGTAGCCTTCGTACTCTATACGTGGGGCTTCCGTGGCCTCCTGCTCTGTTTCCTTCAGGCATTTTTAAAAGACCGAGTTTTCACGGTGAGTGTGGATTCTGCCTTGTCGTACACCCCTATCCAGGAAAACGGTATGCCTCAGGGTTCCGTTCTGAGCGTCGTCGTCTTTGCTATCGCCATTAACCCTGTAATGGCTTCTCCCACCGGGCATCTCAGGCTCCCTTTTCGTTGAGATTTTACCATCTACTAGAGTTCTCCACGGACCTGTCTCACTGAGTGGCGTCTTCAGCGGTGTCTTGATCGTCTTTACTCATGGAGCATCGACAGTGGCTTTCGCTTTTCCAGACCAAACCGTCTGTATGGATTTCTAGCAGCGCAGGTCCGCCCCAATAGCTGAATGGTCAGCGCGTTGGAATGCCACGCACGGGGACCCGGGTTCGATTCCCGGCTGGGATGGGAGATTTTCTCCCCTCAGGGACAGGGTATTGTGCTGTCCTTATCATTTCATCCCCATTGTCGACGCGCAAGTCGCCCAATGTTGCGTCGCACTCAGTAAGACTTGCACTTGGCTGTCGAAATTCGCACCTGGGAACTCCCGGCCACTGGCGCCATACGCTCTTTTTTTTCTGGCAGCGCATGGCTTTCTTCCACCATCTTTAAATTTTGGGCCTGTTGCTGTTCCGCTCATTCAGAGTACGAAATTCCTGGGGCTCATGCTCGATAGGATACTACTTTGGTCCTCCCACGTGCGTTATCTGGCTGCCTGCTATAGCCGGTCCTTCTATGTCCTACGTGTCCTCAGTGGCACTTCCTGGGGTGCAGATTGAACAACACTCCTCCGTTTGTACCGGACCCTTGTCCGTTCGAAACTGACTATAGGTGTTGCTTATATGCATCTGAACTTTCTTCCCTCTTACGCCGTCTCAACATTATCCACCACCATGGCATCCTTTCGGCCACTGGCGCCTTTTACACTAACCCGGTTGAGAATCTGTATGCTGAAGCTGTTGAACTACCACTGTTCTACCGCCGTGACTTCTTCCTCAGCAGGTATGCATGCCGGTTGTCTGCCATGTATGCCCATTCATCCTATGCCTCCTTCTTCGATACCTCCTTTGGTCGCCAGCATGGGGCGCGTCCCTCTTTCCCGTTACATCCTGGAGTTCGCTCTGTGCTCTTTCTCCGGCAGCTTAACTTTACACCGCCTGCAACTTTCCCGGTGGGCGCGAACCCTTCACCACCTTGGCTTCGTGTGGTGGCCTGTGTTCACTTCATAGGGACACTATTCCAGATTCGCCCTGCAGGCGTGAATTTCTCGACCTTCGCATAGAACGTCGCAGTGGTACCTTAGTGTATACTGGTGGCTTTCGGTCGGACCTTGGTGTCGGGTGTGCCTTCGTCATTGGCGCCGACGGTGTTCGGTATCGGCTTCCGGCTCACTGCTCAGTACTTATAGCCGAGCTCTTCGCTCTGTATCAGGCCACGGAGTACATCCAGCGACACAGGCTTTTCAATTGCATCATCTGCTTCTACTCTCTGTGCCCTTCAGAGCCTATGTGTTGGGTACACTGTCCGTCCCTTAGTGCAGCAAGTCCAGAAAAGCTTTCACTTGCTCATTCGTGCTGTTTATGTGGGTTCTGCTCACTTCGGTCTGACGGGGAACGAGGCCGCTGACGCTGCTGCCAAAGCTGTTTTCCTCCTACCCCGGACCGCTAGTTCTTCCACTCCATCCGATGATCTCTTTGTGCACTTTGGCACCACCACTGGTCCTTCCTTCATGGGAACAAGCTTCAGGCTATTAAGCCTCATCCAGGAGCTGAGACGACCTCCCTCCGGCATTTACATTTTGATGTATGTTTACCGTCTTGAGTTATCGACCGTTTTAGCGAAAGACGCGAGCTGTCACTTTTTATCCATCGTAGCAATATGGCGAAGGCCATTTAATTTTTAGTTCAGGACCTCCGTTTCTGTATGGCGTATGTTATGGACCCTTCTCCAAGTCCGTGTTGTTAGCTGTCTTCTCTTCTGTCTGTCGGGATTAACGTGTAGTCGTTTTTAACTCCTTTTTCGTCTTCGTGTTCTAAGGTTCTTACATGGGCGCGTATGGCCCTAGTTGATCTAGCGCCCTAAAATAAAACAAAAAAAAAACGCCGCACGATTATGCATTACACACACCTGCAGTCATCAAATACTTCTGACATACGATTCTCATTTACCCTCCAGGAAAGGGGACCATTGCGCACGGGGGGAGGAAGCTTATTACCAGGGGGCTGTACCTATCCCTGGGATTGCCACAGTCACCAATGTACCATCGCTTCTCTCTCCCCATCCATGTAATAAAAAACTGTTCTGATAGTACGGTTTCAATTGTATTTGCCCAGGACTTAAACAAGAACTGCCACTTGTGTAGTCACTCGGAAGAAAATCCTCAGCTCTTCAACTTAAAAAAAAAGTAGAACACCCCACGCCTGTCGTGGACAGTATTTTGAATTCTGGACTGTAGTAATTAGCACGTCATTTCTGTACACCGTGAATTGATTCGAGTGTCACGTAACTACCTGCCTAGTACTGTGGTAGTTATTAGATACTGCAAATACGCTAATGTACTCAGTAGTTATTATAACGCATCATGACGTCGTGTCAGACGAGGTTATACATCACTCTCACGGCAGGAAAACAAAGGCGGGACATGATCGTTCATTGGGATGCAAGTTCAAGGGCGCAGCTTTAAGTGGGCATTACTGGTGTGGACGGCAAGTACCGCGGGGCAGAGGAACCGCTGCTTTTCCAGACAATACGCACAGCGCGTACTGACGACATAAGCACTGTTGTCAAGTCATTTTTTCAAGGCCCTACAGAAAGAATGATAATTCGGGGTAAAAAAGCAAATGAAATGCAGTTACACTATAACGAGTGGCCACAGTGCATTACACCAAAACGCTCAGAAAATGTACCCCAGTGAACTCCGAAATTTTGTGGCTGGAGTTGGAGTTCACATTCTTTATAGACCGCAAGCGACTGTTGAAATATGTAGAGGGAGACGAGGGCTTTAATAGAATGCGCAGATTCAGTGGATTTAAATTGCAGTAGGTACGGAGACTTACGAGGAGGCTTGCTCAGGACAGAGCAGCGTGGGGAGCTGCATCAAGCCAGCTTTCGAACTTACGATTACAGTAACAATGCGATCCTTCAAACGGAATTGCTCGAATCGTACGTGTGAAACATATATATATTTGCACGTAGGATTCAATATATATTTCCGTTTGAAAGAACACACACACACACACACACACACACACACACACACACACACACACACACACACACACGGATCACTTCAGCAACTTTAATCAAGATTGGTACACTTAACTGTTTAGTGCCAGGAAACAGTTACGGTCGGGTGTTACGCAACTATTTGTAAAGGGGGAGTTACTGTTATGAAGGCGTAAGTTTGGACGGTTGGAGCAATTGCAAACTAAATTATTACGGAAATCAGTTAATATGTGAAAATGAAAAGAAACTTGGGGAGGATAGTGCCCGCTAAATAAAGGACCCTTTTATTGTTAAGAGCGGCCGTATGCGTTGGAAGGAGATCACTCGTGAAAATAACCGAAAACAACCGATAGATGTTGCTATGGTGATTGGTGTCAGTTCCGACTGCTTGACAGCCCCTAGTGAGTATAGGAAGGGGATAAAATAAAAATAGTCGAAAAGGACGAGTGCATAGTGCTGCGGGTTGCTAAGGCCTGTCGGTAAAAGTTCTCGTGAGGGTTGGCACGTAAGGGTGGGTATTAAGTTTGGGGATGGAAACAGGGTGACAACTAAGGCATGAGTGCGTAATGTGAAGACCTCTTTCCACTGGTTTTGATAGACGTATCACTTGCTGTCTAGGAAACACTGAGCGACGAGACGTTGTGTGTGTGTGTGTGTGTGTGTGTGTGTGTGTGTGTGTGTGTTTTTTTAAAAATACCTGATATTAGTGTTGGTATCCAAAGGCATTCGTGGCGTGAACAGAGGGGGTGTCCTTGGCTGATGGGTGGCTGTCCCCATTGCACGTCAGCCCTGTTAGTGGAGAGGTGGGGTGGGGAGGGGAATGTGCTGACATAAAATTAAGTAACCGCGCAGCGCCGGGTAACGAGCCACTGAATTTATGAGACTGTGTGGTCGCGTAACAGTTGACTTGTTGTGGCTGCGAGGGAACGGACAGAGAGAGGATTCTGTGTGCGTGCGTTTGGCCCCCGGCCAGCGGTGGCGGCTGGCCCCATCCCCTGCAATTAGCGGGGCTGATTCACCGCGCGTGGGCCCGTCTGGCACCAAGACACGTCAGAGGCCGCGCCACGCGCTAAAAGAGCGGCGAGGCGGTAAGCGCACACACAGACAGTCGCACGGTGACGTACTCGCCCCCAGTCACTACTCCGTACCCTGCCGTCACTCTCCTCACACGGCACGAAGCAGATCAAGTGGGCGCGGGCGCTGAGACCACGGGGCAGGGCCAGCGCGTCAGTTGCGAACTGACGTGCTCCTCACCCTGATTCGCGACCGCAGCGCCCGTCGGCTGTATCTGCTACGCAGCTAACACAATTTGTTTACGGAAATGGCCGGACGTAAAATTCCTACGTCATCGGGATTAAAACTCGCATTTCATCTCTCAAGTTTCTCCGCACGATTTATTAATGATGTTCTTCCGGCTGTTGCGCAGAGTTGTTCTTAACACTTTATGCACAGAAGTAGAAACCGGCAGAACACCCTGAAGCGCACCATTGAAACGTACACTTCCTCCCTCAGGCTACTCATTTGTTCTGTTTGTAATAAACATGAATGAGATCTTCGTAATCCATGGAAATGTTATAAGGGAAAAAGGAAAGTCCCATGTTCTGTCAGTAAGATCACCTCGAAAGTTCGAAACTTCCTGGAAGATTAAAACTGTGTGCCGGACCGAGACTCTAACTCGGGAGCTCTGTCTTTCGCGGGCAAGTGCTCTACCAACTGAGCTACCCAAGCACGACTCACGCCCCGTCCTCACAGCTTTACTTGCGCCAGTACCTCGTCTCCTACTGTCCAAGTTTCAACCTGCCAGGAAGTTTCATATCAGCGCACACTCCGCTGCAGAGTGAAAATCTCATTCTGGAACGCTCGAAAGTTGCTTTACAAACTGTGCAATACACATTTACAATAGTCTTCCATGTAAGGTAAAAGGTTCAAAATGGTTCAAATGGCTCTGAGCACTATGGGACTTAACTTCTGAGGTCATCAGTCTCCTAGAACTTGGAACTACTGAAACCTAACTAACCTAAGGACATCACACACATCAATGCCCGAGGCAGGATTCGAACCTGCGACCGTAGCGTCGCGCAGTTCCAGACTGTAGCGCATAGAACCGCTCGGCCCTACTTGATCACTGTTTCTGTTTAGAAGGACAATTTTTAGAACACGTGAAAAAAAGATTTCAAACAAGAAAGTGCAAAAATATCCTATTGCAAGCACTACAAACTCTGTTGTAGATAAAGCAAGAAACTTCGAAATGGTCCCCTCCAATATGTAGATCGATATCGTTTCCCATGAAAAACCGCCTTCCAGTAATATCTCCAGTTTAATGCTGATCCCACTGGTGCTACCGTACCTAAGCAACGTTGGTGGGGTTGCCCTTCTTCCGCTGCAACAGCCAACGTGTGATTTCAGTCTGGTTTCAATTTTATGCATGTGCGACACCGCAGAACTTTCTGCTGTCAGAAGTAACCTTGTTAACAGTATTCCTGACATTTCCTTTACAGTGAGCACCACTGCTGTTTTCACAATTGGTATTAGTCTTTTTGAGATTGTGGAAGGAGAATTGGTAGACAAAATTTTCATAAGGAAACTGTCTCCGAAAATGTACGGTTTTCATGTTATAGGGGCTTAAAGATGGGATCGCCTCTATCTCTATCTCCCTATCTCTGTCTCTCTATCTCTGTCTCTCTCCTGTGTGCTCTGCAGGTGGCGACCCAGCTGTTCGTTGCGCAAGGAGTATATCCGTGACCCCTGCTCTCGTACACACAGTCCACAAACCACGGTGCGCTTCCTTGGAACACTGTAGTCGGTCCTCCAAGTTGCCAGTGGTCCATTTCCTTGCAGCGGTTTTTCGGTTTTTGTAGTCGGACGAAAATGATAGGTGCTGGGACTGAGGCGATCCGGAAAACGCTCTCCACACGTGCGTCGTGCAGCCTTTCCCCTGTCTACCGTATCGTGAAGCGGGAGACGTAAAAGTGATGCGATCTTCAGACTGATTTTGGATCCAAACGGTACATTTAGCGATATGAGTTTCTTATCAACACTTCATCTACGCACTAAGTCCAGTCTGTAACCGGTACAAGCCTGTAATAGGAATTAAGAAGCACACCGCTCGTCGTCCATAAACTGTATTTCCATCATGTTTACTTTGTTGATAATTTTAAATATCGTACGTCTTTTGTAACTGAATTTTTATTTTTGCATTTACAACACCTTTCATCTTGTCATATTATGTATCTTCAATGGCCTACAAACTAATAAGAATCGTTTAATCGTAAATATTTTGATGCGAGAGATGTAGAGCTTCCGGGTATCATATTTACCTTATACTTGTATTAATATATAAATAACTGTTTACAATTATGGGATGACGATTTAACTTTCCGATCAAACTTCTTGTCACAGTTTTGCAGTTCAATGAGTACAACCTTCCATGCTGTGTCTCTGTGCGGCGTTTTTCTTTTTATTTACATTTTTATTTTTCTACACGAATCTCGGAAAGAAAGCTTCAGTTACATGGTTTAAAAAATTCAGTCGTGTCTTTTCAACATGGGTTGGTGAAGTAGCCACACGTGAATATTGCAATAATCCGCTGTTGAACTGAAATACAGTTGAAGCACTTCATTCATAAAAAAAGAAGTAAAAGTCCGGCCGCTACGCGATGTGTGTTCTTATTTTACATGTTACCCCCGTGAGAAAATGTAGGCTTGTGCCTGAACTGTGTGGCGTTCTCTGACGAGGCCGTTAGGTCCGAAACTGCTTAAAGCTTAATAAACCTTTTTTTTTTCCTACGAAATTGTGTGACACGTATACCGGTGCATTTAAGAAACGGATCATAGTGCCGGGCATCGGAAATTCCGTTATCACGATTCGGGCGAAAATCAGACAATACTGCGAACGGCACTGTTCACCAACACCCATAACTCCACTGGCAGGCCTGTGCATGCCGGTTTAAGATGCGAGCGCCACAGCAGAACAAGAGGCTATCGATGCAACCGAGGGAACTAAAATGAAATGATCGTATGGCGTTATTGGCCGGGAGGCCCCATCCTGGGAAGTTCTGCCGCAGAGTGCGAGTCTTATTGCAGTCGACGCCACATTGGGCGACTCGCGTGCCGGTGATGAGGATGAAATGATGATGATGATAGCACAACACCCAGTCCACGAGCTGACCCGGCCGTGAATCGAACTCGTGTCCGCTGCATGGGAGGCAAGCATGCAAGCACTCAGCTAAGCAGGCGGAACCGAGGAAACTGCAAGAGACAGTCTGTGTTTGCCGGCCGAGTGCAACTGTGGAGCGTCTGCCGCAGCTTCAGCAGACTGGTGCAGCCATTTGTCTTGTGACGCAGCTCGAATGTCGCACACAGTGGGCAGGATATGCTTCGCTGGCGACACTGCCAGTAAGGCTGGGTAGGAAGTACTGGTGTGCCCCAGAGATGATGTCCAAACGAGTTTCTCTCACATTCTTAAACTAAACTGCGCTCTTTGACATTCACTACTAGAGTAAATAATTACTCATTTCTTTTGTCGGAGTTTACACTCGGACAGTAATTACGTTATTTCTCCACGTGCTAGATTTCTTAGAATCCTGTTATTCAAACAGCAGTTTTACTAAAAAGCTGGATATTTATTTTTGATTCCACCGTTTGCTATAAAATTCAACATCGCCCTACGGGCTAATTTATTAACATACTAAGACTCCTGTCGAAAGAACAGCTTTTTTATCCAGTATGCAATAATTTTGGAATGTAATTTTATTGGTACATACAGAATGTGAAAGTAGAACCCGATTAACAAATATTTCAAGTGGCGTATTAATTACTGAAAGGTACAAGCAAATATTTGTTTTCTACTTTATATTAGTAACTAAATTTGTGTTAGATTAATTGTGTGAAAAAGCCTATTTAAATAAATTATGAAATAATGGTGTAAATGTGCAGCAATCTGGACTATATCCAGAACTGTCAAACATTGCGGCTTGTTACTTGATACATTTCTGGTAGTTGTAGCAAGTAATGTTCAATATGTAATTCCGACACGGGAGTTTGCACCCTGAATAGCAGTTGGCACCTAGTGAACTTTAATGTGATTGTACTGGTTTAAGCCTTTGTAATGTGTGTGTCCAGCATTCTGCATGAGAACTGTGACAGTCAATTAATACTTCTCCATGAACTATGGCTGTTCCAATGTTTTCACGTTAAAAACGTGTGTTTCACCAGTGAAAACATAAACATGACGAAACTGTTATTGAAATTAGCTATCATGAAAATAAAAAGGAAGACCGCTTTTGACAGTCTCAAATAACCCTCTTCAAAAAATGCTGAAATGTGTGTGAAATCTTATGGGACTCTACTGCTAAGGTCATCAGTCCCTAAGCTTACATACTACTTAACCTAAATTATCCTAAGGACAGACACACACACACACCCATGCCCGAGGGAGGACTCGAACCTCCGCTGGGACCAGCCGCACAGTCCATGACTGAAGCGCCCAAGACCGCTCGGCTAATCCCGCGCGGCTAACCCTCTTCAGTTCCAGTCGCTGCACAAGAGGAAAAAATAATAAAAATTTAATGAAACATTCGCTCTACACTAACGTGGTAAGTCATGGGATAGTGACATGCACATATACAAATGGTGGTAGTATCACGTACATAAGGTTATAAAAGGGTAGTGCATTGGCGGAGATGTCATTTGTACTCAAGTGATTCACGTGAGAAGATTTCCAACGTGCACGTCGGCAATTAACAGACTTTGAACGCGGAATAGCAATAGGAGCTAGACACATTGGTCATTCCATTTCGGAAATCGTTAGGGAATTCAGTATTTCAAGATCTACAGCATCAAGAGTGTGCCGAGAATACCACATTTCGGGAATTACCTCTCACCACGGAGAACGCAGTGGCCGATGGCCTCCACTTAACGACCGAGAGCAGCGACGTTTGCGTAGAGTTGTCAGTGCTGACAGACAAGCAACACTGCGTGAAATGACCGCAGAGATCAATGTGCGACGTACGACGAACGTACGCGTTAGGACAGTGCGACGAAATTTGGCGTTAATGGGTTATGGCAGCAAAACACCGACACGAGTGCCCTCCCTAACAGCACAACATGGCCTGCAGCGCCTCCCCTGGGCTCGTGATCATTTTAATTGGACCCCAGACGACTGAAAAACCGTGGCCTGGTCAGATGAGTTCCGATTCCAGTTGGCAAGAGCTGATGCTAACGTTAGAGAGTGGCGCAGACCCCAAGAAGCCACTGTCCAAGCTGGTGGTGGCACCATAATGGTGTGGGCTGCATTAACATGGAATGGACTAGGTCCTCTGATCATTCACTGGAAATATGTCCGGCTACTTGGAGACCATTTCCAGCGATTCGTGGATATGATGTATCCAGACAACGTTGCAGTTTTTGTGGGTGACTACGCGCTTCGTCACCGGTCTGAACATTCTGGGCAGTTTCGAGCGAATGCTTTGGCTACCGAGATCGCCCGACAAGAATGGCGTCCCGCGTTTGTGGGACATAATCGAGAGGTCAGTTCGCGCACACACAAAAAAAAGGCAACACTTCCGTAATTATGGACGACTTTAGAGGCAGTATGGCTCAGTATTTCTGCAGGAGACTTCCAACACACAGTTAAGTCCATGCCACGTCGAGTTGCTAAACTACAGCGAGCGAAAAGAGGTCCTAAACGATATTAGGAGGTATCGTACAACTTTTGTCACCCCAGTATATTTTAACGAACACGGTCGTCCCTTGGAACACTGATTGTGAATACTGTGATTTCTTTTCTTTCGGTCATGAACAGGAATGTGTCTGTGTCCGTGTGCGCCAGTAGCGGGACTTTGATAGCATCTTTGTGCAGTCAGCGGGCGTGAAGAGCGCTGCGCCGTGACTCGGACCGTACCGCTACACACAGGCGGAGAGCGGGAAGTGTGCAGGCCAGAGCGGAAGCAGGGAAGCGGCGGTCCGGCGCGGCGCAGATTTCTCCCGCGTGCCCGGCGGGCTAGCCACCACCGAGTGACGTAAGCCGCTTCCGGCGCGGCGGGCTCTCGACGCGGCAGCCGACTCGCTGCCATCCTGCCTCTCATCTCCACTGCTCGTTTCAGCGGGGATTGCGAGTACTGGATGGAGGAGAAGCTTTACGTGTAGACAGTGAAACGTTAACAGCGGGGGGGGGGGGGGGGGGGGGGGGGGGGGGCTGGGATAGATAAATCTGCATTACTGTGATAGTCCGATACCAGACATTCATATAATCTGATAGGCGTAGCTGGGTAATGAACCCATCTTCTTAAGTTCGAATGCACAAGTACGTCCGACCCTCAGTGGGAATCTCAGCGAAGAGAGTATAGAGGACATGGACAGGGGATACGGGTAGGTGGCGCTCGGTGAGGTTGCGGATCGGCCGTCGGGCGAGCCAAGGTAGTCCGTGCAGTTGATAAAACCCTGTGTCCCGGACGGCGGCGTACGGTTACCGCACCTGCCCAGTAAGCAGGAGATCCCGGGTTCTAATCCCGGTCCGGTACACATTTTCACTCATCGCCACCATTTCCGCGTAATGTCACCGTGCAGCTGACAGCAGTAATCCGCTCCCCTTTTTTCTTTTCTTTGTTCCTGTCTCGACCTTCAATTTAGATATGTGGATAGCTCGGTTGGTAGAGCACTTGCCCACGAAAGGCAAAGATCCCGAGTTCGACTCTCGGTCCGGCACACAGTTTTAATCTACTAGGAATTTTATACTGTAATAGTGGGTACCAATGTTTACTATAGCTCTCAGTACTAATGTCCGAATCGAAGCACTAGGGGCGTAAGTATTTGTTCGACACAGCGTGTGTTGCAACTAATAAAAGAATTTCTTTTGAGCTACGGTCAAGTACAACACGTGTGGTTAACATATAGCGATAAACGCTCTTCGTCAGTTCGTTTATTTTAAAATAAATGAAGTAATTAAACACACAAGACGAAAATAATGCACCCAGTAACAATTAAAATTAATTTCATGCTGTCTATTCCGCATATAATTTATAACTGATATGCTGCAGGCATTGACGAAATTTTATGAAAGATGTTCCGCATTAAATTTCATCGTTCAGTATATGGGCATCTGTTTGCAACAGAGCAGTCAGTTTTAATAAAAGAATTTTGTTTGAAGAAGTTAGATTATATTACTCTAAAGTCTACACATAACTCAGTTGAAATTACCTTTTCTCCACTTTCAAAAGAACGAGTTACTTTTTCCAAAAAGTAATTAGTTTGAAACGTTGTTGTAGATAAAATTTAATAAGATTTGACTAAGCAACAGTACATTCTTGTACCACTAACTCCCGGGTTTGTAAAATTTTCTACTTTTGTCGAAATCGCTATAATTGTTGAAGACTTGTCGCGAAAAGTTGTAAATATAATATTTGGTCAGAATACCCGGACAGCCCTATTTGATGCGGAATCAGCCTCAGGTTGTCACGAGAGGCTGAAAGGAGGCGGGCCGTACTGTGTTGTCAAAGCAGTAAGAGCAGAATGGGTCGTTGAGGAGAGCTCAGAGGCTTCGAACATAGACTGTGGTCACTGAATGTCACCTCAGTAAGAAATCCATAAGGGACATTTCAGCCCTTGTAAAGCCGCCCAGGGCGACGGCTGGTGAAGCGACAGTGACGTGCAAACGCGAAGGGACAACCACAGTTAAGACAAGATCAGGAAAACTTCACGAGCCGACTCAAACGGACCGTCCAGCAATGCGTAGGTGATTGTAGAAGAAACGCATGAAATGAGCAGAAGGAATCAGAACTTGCTGACAACGCAACCGTTAAAGTTCTAAACACTGATCATCCTAGAGAGGTGTGCGTACAGCTCAATAGATTTCGAACTGGAAAATTTATGCGCAAATACGGCATGCACTGTAACTGGGCTTTTGCACTGACAGTATGTCTGACTGCGGCGATATTCAGACAATGAGCCATGTTGCGAGTGAGTGCCGTAACAGACGTTTCCCTGGTGCTGTCAAGAGCCGACATGAAGCATCCAATAGGCGTTGCACTGGACTGAGTCTTCAGACATTCGTGTGTTGTCTGGGCTGTTGAAAGTTTGTGTAGTGTAGGTCTACGTATTTTTTGGTTAACCATTGTAAAACATCTTGTTCTTTAAACTTATGCATCCAACATTATTATTATTATTCAGAATGAGATTTTCACTCTGCAGCGGAGTGTGCGCTGATATGAAACTTCCTGGCAGATTAAAACTGTGTGCCCGACCGAGACTCGAACTCTGGACCTTTACCTTTCGCGGGCAAGTGCTCTACCACTGAGCTACCGAAGCACGACTCTCGCCCGGTACTCACAGCTTTACTTCTGCCAGTACCTAGTCTCCTACCTTCCAAACTTTACAGAAGCTCTCCCGGTAGAGCACTTGCCCGCGAAAGGCAAAGGTCCCGAGTTCGAGTCTCGGTCGGGCACACAGTTTTAATCTGCCAGGAAGTTTCATTATTATTATTATTATTAATAACAATACTTACTCACTATGGTGTGTACCCGCCAGGATAGCCGAGAGCGCTAACGCGCTGCTTCCTGACTCGGGTAGGCGCGCCGGCCCCGGATCGAATCCGCCTGGTGGATTAACGAGGACGGCCGGTGTGCCGGCCAGCCTGGATGTGGTTTTTAGGCGGTTTTCCACATCCCGCTAGGTGAATACTGGGCTGGTCCCATCGTTCCGTCTCAGTTACACGACTCGCAGACATCTGCACACGCTCGCATTATTCCAGGAATTACACTCGCCGCAGACAGCTGGGGTACACTAATTCCATCCCGGGGGGTATGGGGTGGCGGCAGGAAGGGCATCCGGCCACCCCTTAAACATTAACCATGCTAAATCCGTCCTTAACCCTGTCGTCCCTGCGCACAATGCGGTATAAAGGCAGTACCGAAAGAAAGAAAGACTCACTATGGTGTGTAACTTCGTTACATACTGATTGAGGTGGAACATCGCAAGACGCACGTTTCTTCGTACCCGCGTTGTAGGAGGTGCCGTGGCATGGCGCCAAGTTTGCCGTGGAACCCACGTGTGCCGCTATTATGGCTATGCGGTGCGGGGGGCGCGAGGCGAAGGGCACTCGACGTACGAGCATTCTGATGGTCATTAGTCAGGAATAGTGTTTAGGCAGGCGTTACTTCGGGCCTATAGACCCCAGGGCAGACACTGCCGTGGCGCACTAAATACCTCAGGGCTTTCCCAAGCTGCGACATTGTCGCGAATAAAACAGTGACCCATATATACAATTAGTTTCGTTTAATTTACGTCCATGGTCACAAATTTTTGTTAACAGATTACCGGTTTCGGTCTGTAATGACCATCACCAGATCGGTTTCATAAAACAGATCTGATGATGGTCATTATAGACCGAAACCGGTAATCTGTTAACAAAAATGTTAGACCATAGACGTAAATTAAAGGAAACTTATCAGAGCTTTCCACTTTGCGTTAAAGACAGTGTTCATTAGAGCACCTCAAACTACTGCCATGCCTAAAAAAACTCATGTGCTTTCCACAAGTACTCTGCTACACGAATAGGTGCTTCCTTTGTGTAGTGCACCCTTGACCTGTCAAGGGGTGTCCTACAAATTCGCACACGATAACGCAGGTCCAGAAATCTGCAGCCAAGACCGTCACAGAGTCGACGAAGTCTTTGGTTGAGACCCTCCACTCGGCTCCAAAGTAAAGGACCCCTATTAACTCTGGGAACGATGCTGAAAATTGCGAGCTCTGTTTACACCCCTTGCGCGAGGCCAGCAGTGCTCACCACCGTTTCCGCCAGCTGCCCGTATTAACTGAGGATGGCCACTGAACTCATGCGACAGGTGTCGTTGGTGCCAACATGAGCCACAGTTTGCAGACGACTGCACCCTGCACCGGCAAGGCCGCCTCCACGAGTCGTATGAGGCCCTCTCCTAGACACACCGAGTGCACATTGGGTTTCTTTCCAGCCCTGAACGCCATCCGCCTAAGGGGCTCCATAACACGCCTAACATTGCAGCTCCCAATAGCCAGTGAACCCATCCCCCCTTGAGCAACGCGAACGCGTTACCACCCGCCACTCACCATGCTGTCAGGGCAGGTCGGCCCGACCGCGTCGGGTGCACTGGGAGGTGCCTCGAAAGCAGAGCCCGTGGGTAAAATAAGTGACTCTTGAGGTGCCCCATACGACGTGCCAGACTCTCCGCCACCGCTAAACAGCCAGTAGCCTGAAGCTGACTGACCGTAGCAAAACTGCATTCAGCTGTTCGTGAACTGCGACCAGCTCCTCCGGCGTCCGCACACAGCATATACACGTCCTAGCCATCCTAGGAAGACTAACTGAAGAAGTGAACTGTAAAAGCAGACAGTATCCTAGATACGCAACTTGGTACCTTCCTGATGTCACCAGTGGACGCTGATACGTTAATGGGTTGGGTAACATGAAACGAAACAAGCGCTGTATCGTGTTTGAGATACAGAGGCGAGCAAGTGTGCCGCGGCTTACCCCACTTCACTGCTAGTAGCGCCACGTCACCGTAACGCGCCCACGTATAGCGCACAACTACTACGCCATTTTTATAAGTATAAAATTAAAAGTCAAAATTTCCGTTTAAAACTTTGTCAGCATATATTTTATTGTAATAACGCTTTAAATATAAAGTCTTAATGTAATTAAACTAATAGTTTTCGTAAAAATGCAGTTCTAAGAAAAAAATAAGTGGAGCTAAATAATAAATATAGAAAGCCAGAATTTGGTCAGAATGTGCCTATGGAGGACAGGAATAAGTGGTTCAAGATTCAAAGCTAAAGAACGAAAATTGCAACCGGAATCCACGTCTTTAAGAAAAATGGAAGGCGCTAAAAATTGGACTTAGAAACGTAAAAATTTGTTTTATTCTTCAGTTCACCCTAAAAATAATAACTAAGAGACCACATTAAGCTACCTCGTATAGTTTTTGAGTAATTTAATGAAAACCAAATTTGTAACTTTAAATATACCCATTTGTAGTAAGTAGATTTAAGTACCTGGAATTTTACTAGTAGAGAATTTTGGTTGCAGCAGATGATAAAACATACCAAATAATAGAGCTATAACAAATTTTAGAATTGTAGTATTAATAAGAGCCAATAAAAGTTCTATTAAAATTATAGTTCAGAGGTAACTCTCTATCGTTAGTTCCACTATAAAAATTCTAGAAGGCAAAGTTTTTATTGAAGCAGGCTGAAACTTTTTCTGTGCTTTCAAACAACCTACCTAAATGCATGTAAAAATTAAGAAAATTCTAGATTAATTCATAACTACGTTATTAAAGATTGTGTGTCCGAGAAAGCGGTCGTTCTGAGGCTGCTGAGGTGTACATTGGCACATGTCCTCTCGGTCGTCCGCCGCTATATAAATACAGCCTGAGAGGCAGGAAAAAGTTTCACGTCGCACTCAGCCACGGTAAAATCCAAGTCTGTTAAACGTCGGATCGTGGCTCTGCCTCGGATGACGTCAGGGACGAACTGTGACAAAACGCGTATTTTCTGTAATAACGGATAGTGAACTAGCCACGACTGTACACCGTCCTGGATCGCTTAGAATTCGCTAAAGTAACTGTTAGTGTGCCGTCCGTGATAATTACAAATCCGCGTGGCAGGTGGTGAATATCATTTCCACTTTTGTGACGAGCATTTATTTTGAACATTTATTTGAGTATAATAAGTCAGGCCGAAAAACAATATGGTAGGAACGTACCGTAGAAGTTGCCTCTGAACTGCTAGTTGTGCAGATTAGAATAGAAAGATTTACTGTCAATTGAACATAGTGAATTTCAAAGTGTTGTACGTGAGACTTCACTCAAGTTTGAACTAAAACTTTATACATTCATTTATAATCATATTCCTGTTCCCGCTAAATAGAAAGAGAAGAGAAACATTTTTTTCAGTGGGCTGGACCAAAATGTGGCCGTTCAGACTGGAAACTAAGGTTAGTATATTCTCCATCGCTTTCTGGCTGACCACAAAATTAGTAGCCAGGCTCGCGTGAGAAAGACTGCGTACTGTACAAACAACCAACTAATTAATCATACCTGCCATCCCAGAAGTTGACTGTTCACTGAGCAACTATTGCGCTACAGACTGAGTGAATATAACCTCACAAAAACGCGAGATTGAACCTCTTAAACAGAAAAACACGCTCGAAATTCAATAAATACTCTACGAGAAAAACACAGAGCATGATACACATTTAACTTGACGCTCTGTAGATGTGAATCAGCTGAGAGCTGCTGCCTGTCTTCCCAATATGTCGTTTCCATGTTTTCGACAGAGAAGAGCTTTTACGATTTCTTTTCGTACTCCGTTTGGCGTTCGGATATCTTGAAGAAGAGACTGCCTAACTTGACGCTTAAGCCGCTGAGCGATACTAGGAGAGAAAGTCGCATCGATGCACTTACTACCCTGAGGTTTCACAAAACTTGCGAATGAAATAAAAAATTACCCCTTTCTTACTTTTCTGCTAATCTGGTATGAGGTGCTGCTTCACATCGGAGTAGTTAGTTAGACCCTCCAAAGCGCTGACATCAAGGTTTCAGAGGCCGTGGAAATGCTTGAAAGGACAAAGGCATATTTTGAGAAATACAGAACAGAAGAAAAGTTTCTGGATTTCTTCACGGATTTCAGAAAGTTGGTCACAGAATTAGAGCTAGAAGAGCTAACGTTACCGCGGGTGTTTCCCGGTCACAAAGCAAGAAGGCAAGACACTTAAATAACGGCGCGAAGAAAGGTTGAATTTTCTCATTTTGAGAGAATTGAAGGGCGATCTGCTTAATTTTTAAAAACCATTCAACAACAGATTTTAAGACCTGAAGATGACAGCATAGTCGGTTGAAACCGGTCGTCTTACATAAAAAGAAATCTGCAATCTTGGCTGTTGAATGTTTTTTACGAAGGAAGGGATGAGACAATGGAGGATGAAGCAGATTGTTAAAAGATTTAATTCGACTGTCATCTTTTTCACGTAGCCACAACATTTTTGGGCGAGAGAGCGTCATTTCGAACATTTTGATTTTGTTTACGACATTGGCAAGCTAAAGAATATGCCGCCTGATAACATAAACGTAAAGCGTAGAAACGTCGCAGCGGTTTTGCGAGACAACGAGTCGAGCGAACGTTTATGCGCTGGAGTTGAGGAAAGAACTTAAAAAGGGCTTTCAGCTTTGGTGAAATAGAGAGTAGGTTCAACAGAGACTTCGAAGTTTATAGGAAGCGTTAATTTTTGCCCCCAATGGTAACAGTTGCCAGCAGAGAGAGAAGTTTCTCAAAGCTATAATTGATTAAAACATATCTGCGAGCTACGGTGAGCCCAAATTCGTTTAAGTGAACTTGTAACAATATCTGTTGCGGACGAGCTTGCGGGGAATTTGAACTACGCGAATCGAATGAAAGAGTTTGCGCAAGCGAAAGTGAAGAATATTTGATTTGTATAGGTTATTTTAAATGACCAGTTGCTTAGTTCTTTTCCGTGTTGTTTGTTATTGTGTTTAACGCGGAATAAATTGTCATTGTACATGTAAATTTTAAGTTGTACTGTAACCATATTTCGTTTTTCGCAGAACACATTATCGGTACACAACCGTAAAAAATGTTCCTTTACGGTAACAGTAAATTTGCAGAGTTTACTAAAATTATTTTTAAAAAGTTATATTTGCTTGAATTATATGACTAACTTTTCCAGTAAAGTTGCCATACATACCAAAAAATGGACACATTTCGACATAACACAAACTCTCTTTTAAAAAATCGGGGGGGGGGGGGGGGGGGGAGGGGGGTGGTTGGGCTTGTGCCGGCTCTGGGAGTCACTGCAAAGCACCTGTAACCTTAAAACCATCTCCCAGCTCTTCCATATTTTTTATTAAGCCATTCTGGAAACTTTTAGGTGTCACAAAGGGTAGATTGTTATGGCGCCTGGCATAAACTCGGAAATCGCGAAACTGGCTGGCTGTTCGCGTGCTATTGCGGACGGCAGAGTAGACTGTCTATGCAGGCGCAAGTGCCACCGAGCACTCCGTTCATTGCGCATAGTCGAACATGGGGCTCGGCAGCCGACACCTGCTGTTCCAGTGTTGACTCAACGACATCGTCAGCTGAGATTGCGGCTGTCACGGAATCGTAAAGATTCGACCGTCAGTGGAGACGTGTCGCCCAGTCGGATGAAGTTAGTTTCTCGTTACACCACGTCGCTGTTGGTGTCCGGATGCGTTATCATCCAGGCGTACGGCTACTCGAAAGACGGAACACACCGTGGTCGCAGATCTGTGAAGGCAGTATTATAGTAGGGGAGACATTCACCTGGGCTTCCACGGAACCTGTGGTAGTGATGGAAAGCACCAGTTAGAAGTGTGGACTTAATGATTATCATTGCAGACCACCTGCATCCCTTCGTGCTCGATGCCTTCCCCAATAGCGAACCCATCTTCCAGCAGTACGGAACAGAGAGACTGGGATTTCCGGCTCTTGTGTCGTTGCTCGGTTTGCGTAGGGCCACAGAACTGTGTGAGACGCTACCCTGGGGCCAAAAGCAGCGTTCTGGTCGTCCGGCCTGTATACGTGGCCTGCTGCTGGACACACGCCGTATGTGTCGAAGTGGCCATGCCGCGTTCACTTGTTTGTCCGCCTCTCTCCCGCTCTCCGATTTCAAGACACTGTCACAGAAATTGGTCGACAGTAGAAGAGTGCAGAAATCGTGCCGTTCCATCTGCCACAAAAGCCAATACTTAGTTTCTAGTTCCGAATTGTATAGCAGCTGTCTCCGGTTTCCGAAACTCTAGAACAGCTGGCTAACTACTTCATTTTGTTTCCTTATATCACCCAAAAACTGCGTGAACTGCTATTTGTAGATTACCGTAAACCGGGTATACTTCGACCGATTTTGAGATTCAAACGTGATTATTATGACCGTTTTTTATCTTCCGTTATATTTACGTTAATCAACATAGGAGCTTGCATGAAAAGATTACATAGTAATTAGTGAAATTTTGTCTCTAAAATGTAGAAGAAGTAATGGACAAAAGTGCTGGTGGTCAAAGGTATCGTGGATTCTGGGGATACACTTACCCGCCAGTACTTCCAGCACAACTGTCACCTTCCTTCAATTTGTGGTCAGTGTATCACAAACATAATGAAACACTACATAATTTAAAGTTTTATTAGGTGCTGTATTGTTGTTGTTGTTGTGGTCTTCAGTCCTGAGACTGGTTTGATGCAGCTCTCCATGCTACTCTATCCTGTGCAAGCTTTTTCATCTCCCAGTACCTACTGCAACCTACATCCTTCTGAATCTGCTTAGTGTATTCATCTCTTGGTCTCCCTCTACGATTTTTACCCTCCACGCTGCCCTCCAATACTAAATTGGTGATCCCTTGATGCCTCCGAACATGTCCTACCAACCGATCCCTTCTTCTGGTCAAGTTGTGCAGGTGCTTTATTAAGCCTCGCAAAAGAACAAAAAACGTAGTATGGTACATAAATCAAACACTGTGGTCCATCATCAAAATTATAAATATAGTGAAACATACTAAGAGTACCGTGCAAATGGCACCAGATGTAGCTGAGCATATCATCTTCAGTATCATCCATGTTACACCTGAATCCTCGATTCAAAACGTCCATTGCAGTTAGAATTATGTTATCTGTTCTTCGCCGACCGCTGGTGGCCGAGCGGTTCTGGCGTTACAGTCTGGAACGGCGCGACCGCTACGGTCGCAGGTTCGAATCCTGCCTCGGGCATGGATGTGTGTGTTGTCCTTAGGTTAATTAGGTTTAAGTAGTTCTAAGTTCTAGGGGACTTATGACCTCAGCAGTTGAGTCCCATAGTGCTCAGAGCCATTGAACCATTTGAACCATCTGTTCTTCATTTATCGAAACAATATCTGGCGCTTGTGGCCAAACAGACATCATTCCTAGTTTCAAGAGATATTTTACATCACTTGTTGTACCTGAAACACTTCTTTAACCACAACAGCTTGCAATTTGAGAGCATTATATGACTGAGAAATTTCTTTTCTTAGTTTTAGGCACATTAAGTTCCAAAAGAACCTTCGTCTGTATACCGATGGTTAAAGTATGTATTCCTTAGTTCCGCACTGTCATTGGCATCAATACTTTTTCATAAAGTCTGTATCTGTAATCGTGGGATATAACGACCACTTGTCAAAGTAACCCTGAAATGTAGAAATCGCGCATATGACCCCAGAAATCGTAATATAGTGGCAGATATATACACGTGAACAAAAAAAAAGTGGCCTCTTTTGAGAATTAATCGAGTAACATAGCTAAAAACATCCATCGCTTTGCAGTTAGATGATATCAGCAGATTAGGCGCAACCTAATTTCAACACATTTTTTCGTATATAATAATTCTAAGGCGCAACAGGTTCGCCAACTGTCGCACAAGAAAATCTGCGAATGTACCTTCTATTGGTGGAACTTTAATACCAAACGGTGTACACTAAACACCTGAGAACCAGCAGAAAGCTCATAAAACTTACGGTGTGTGAGTGATCGGTACCTGAACAGAACGCCAAATCCTTCCGAAACCATGGATCTTAGATACCAACACCATGAACGGAAAAAATAGTTTGCAGAATTTTTTTCAACACATAAAAAAGTCAATTTTAAAGTGCTACATTCTGAGAAATAGCAGTGATTCACGCCAAACCGTTTTTCTTTCATTCTTTTTGTAAAAAAACTTGAAAATCACCTCTAATAAGGTTAATATTAAGTCACTCTGAATCATCATCTACTACTTAATCATTCATATCGCAGTTTTGTCACATCATTATTAACTAATTTACCTTCATTTCTGCACGTCCCTGATTTAGTCATCTAATTGTTCTCATATTTCACATTAATAACTGCTCCTTGCTGACAAGGGAACCTTCCCATCGCACCCCCCTCAGATTTAGTTATAACTCGGCACAGTGGATAGGCCTTGATAAACTGAACACAGATCAATTGAGAAAACAGGAAGAAGTTGTGTGGAACTGTGAAAAAATAAGCAAAATATACAAACTGAGTAGTCCATAGGCCACATAGGCAACATCAAGGAGAACGTGCCCTCAGGAGCGCCGTGGTCCCGTGGTTAGCGTGAGCAGCTGCAGAAGGAGAGGTCCTTGGTTCAAGTCTTCCCACGAGTGAAAATTTTACTTTATTTTTGAATAGTTATTATCTGTCCGTTCGTTCATTGACGTCTCTGTTCACTGTAATAAGTTTAGTGTCTGTGTTTTGCGACCGCACCGCAAAACCGTGCGATTAGTAGACGAAAGGACGTGCCTCTCCAATCGGAACCGAAAACATTTGATCGCAAAGTCATAGGTCAACCGATTCCACCACAGGAAAACACATCTGATATATTCTATACGACACTGGTGACGGCATGTGCGTCACATGACAAGAATATGTTGTCGACCCACCTAACTTGTACACTTGGCGAATGGATAAAAAGATTCTTCTACCTTGCCCGATTTAGGTTTTCTTCTGGATGTGATAATCACTCCCAAAAAAGTGACGAAAACATAAGAGTTTGTCACATAAACTGAAAATAAAAAATTAAACTTTTCACTCGATGGAAGATTTGAACCAAGGACCTTTCGTTCCGCAGCTGCTCACGCTACCACGAGACCACGGCGCTCCTGCCTTCCCAGTGTCCTTGATGTTGCTTATCTTCCCATGAACTACTCAGTTTGTTGTTGTTGTTGTTGTTGTTGTTGTGGTCTTCAGTCCTGAGACTGGTTTGATGCAGCTCTCCATGCTACTCTATCCTGTGCAAGCTTCTTCATCTCCCAGTACCTACTGCAACCTACATCCTTCTGAATCTGCTTAGTGTATTCATCTCTTGGTCTCCCTCTACGATTTTTACCCTCCACGCTGCCCTCCAATGCTAAATTTGTGATCCCTTGATGCCTCAAAACATGTCCTACCAACCGATCCCTTCTTCTAGTCAAGTTGTGCCACAAACTTCTCTTCTCCCCAATCCTATTCAATACCTCCTCATTAGTTATGTGATCTACCCATCTAATGTTCAGCATTCTTCTGTAGCACCACATTTCGAAAGCTTCTATTCTCTTCTTGTCCAAACTGGTTATCGTCCATGTTTCACTTCCATACATGGCTACACTCCATACAAATACTTTCTGAAACGACTTCCTGACACTTAAATCTATACTCGATGTTAACAAATTTTTCTTCTTCAGAAACGATTTCCTTGCCATTGCCAGTCTACATTTTATATCCTCTCCACTTCGACCATCATCAGTTATTTTACTCCCTAAATAGCAAAACTCCTTTACTACTTTAAGTGTCTCATTTCCTAATCTAATCCCCTCAGCATCACCCGATTTAATTTGACTACATTCCATTATCCTCGTTTTGCTTTTGTTGATGTTCATCTTATATCCTCCTTTCAAGACACTGTCCATTCCGTTCAACTGCTCTTCCAAGTCCTTTGCTGTCTCTGACAGAATTACAATGTCATCGGCGAACCTCAAAGTTTTTACTTCTTCTCCATGAATTTTAATACCTACTCCGAATTTTTCTTTTGTTTCCTTTACTGCTTGCTCAATATACTCAGTTTGTATGTTTTGCTTATTTTTTCACAGTACCACACAACTTCTTCCTGTTTCTCAATTGATCTGTGTTCAGTTTTTCAAGGCCTATCCACTGTGCCAACGTATAACTAAATCCGAAGGGGGTGCGATGGGGAGGTTCCCTTGTGAGTATCACGTATCTGCACTGCTCAGCTCTAACCCTTAACTCACAGACTCTAAAACTCTTAATCTCCGCCGGACTCAAACTGAGTTGATGAAGTTAAATACGCACGAGCGCATGGACGAAAACCACACGTTGTCAGAACTGCAACGTCAAACGAATGTCTGGCTACGGAATTACCACGTCCGATGGACGTCCGCCCCAAATACCAGCATTTTCCATTAATTTTCGCCTTCATGCCAAGTACCTCGCAGTATTGTAACATTTCGATCTTCACTTCTGTCGTGTTTGTGTACGTAGCCAGTATTCTGCTTGTCACTGCGTCTCCTTTGGATAATGACCGACTGAGTTCTGGTTGTTAAGAAGTCTCTAGACTCTCCGTTTAATCGTTCTTTCTTAGCAATTTTCTAAACTTTAACAATGTTCAAAGTGTTTCGAATGATTTTGTCATTTCATACTCTGGAAGTCTTAGAATGTCTTGTAAAACTTAAACTGAACTGCCGCTTTTATCAGGATTGTTCGTTGCAGCAACAAGACGGCGTTTCTTCATTAACTTGCAACGCCCGTAGAAGTTGTTCTTTGCAAACGACTTTCACCCGACACCGACAAATGCCGCCATCGTCGTTCCGTAGCTAATTAGCGAGGAGTTGCCCGTTAAGCTCCGGTAGCGAACCACGAGTAATTCTCCTGTCCGCTGACTAACTCATCGTTACAGAACGTCGTGTTACGGCACAGCCAGGCGTCGCTCCTAGAAAGTTTACTTAGTTCCCTCTAATTGTAAATACTCCTTAGCAGTCCTCCACTGTGGGTGTTGCAGAGTTTGGTGGGGGAGATACTAGTGACTAGACGAAGCTATGTATCTGTGCCATCGATACAGCGCTGGCGGCTCAGGGCTACAAATGCGAAGAGGCCGAAGACAAATTGACTACAAGACTGGAAGAACTGTCGACGTACTGTGATTCAACCAGCTGAAGGCGAACCACCCAAATATGGGTGAAGGCAACTATAGATAAAATGGAGAATCCAAGATCTGGATAACTGGTATAATGTGTAAAACAAAAAGTACTAGCAAGACCTGACATACCAAAAATGCGAAAGACTTTTTTTTCGTCTCGATATAGACCCGAACATTTTTCATCACCTTTGCGCCATCGTCAGTTGATTTTTGTTATTAAAATCTGTTAAATGTAAACAGGTTTTAAGTGATAATCTAAGGAAATTGGGCCCAAATACAGTTATCATTTATTGTCATTACCTTAATTTTACATTATAGGCTTTTGCATGACCCCCCCCCCCCTTTGCATTATCGAATGCTGGTAGCTTCTCACCTGCAACTAAATGATGCTAATGTGAATTGGGTTGGGAGTTAACACAAAACTTTGTCTAAACGTAACTGAAAAACGTAGTGAGTTATTTCCCCGTCCCTTCATTTGTTTTGTGCGTTATAAAAAGGCGTTTGATTCTGTTACGGCCGGCCGATGTGGCCGAGCGGTTCTAGGCGCTTCAGTCTGGAACCTCGCGACCGCTACGGTCGCGGGTTCGAATCCTGCCTCGGGCATGGATGTGTGTGATGTCCTTAGGTTAGTTAGGTTTAACTAATTCTAAGTTATAGGGGACTGATGACCTCAGATGTTAAGTCCCATAGTGCTCAGAGCCATTTGAACCATTTGATTCTGTTACGTGGGACATGTTATGGCGTGTACTCTCGGAGTTTGGGGTTCCGAAAGACCTTGTATCATTACTAAAAGGTGTTTATAAAAGTCCTACTGCAATCGTGAAATTGTGTGCTGCTTACTCGGAGTTTTTAAACTGACAAACGGAGTCAGACAGTGTTTATACCTGTCACCCCCGCTATACAACTTCTATGCAGAGTAGGTCTTAAATGGGCGGCCTGGATGACTGGCATGGAGTAATTTTAATTGTCGGCAGGAATAACAACAACCTGCGCTTTGCAGTTGATACTAACGACATTGGACTAAAGCAGGGCATCCCAACCTTTTCAGCTGTGGACCCCTTCTTCAGTCGAAAATCCATGGCGGACCCCTAGTCAGTCAAGAGCACAATAACTTTAAATTTCAGAGCGAAACCCATGGGAACTGAAAGCTTCTTAATGCAAGTTCCATGTTCCCAATGACCCCCCCACCCCCTCCCAAAGTATCAATAGTCTTTGGTTTAGAGATGACTGAAAACAACTTTCAAAGATTGACTTATGAAATAGGTAGTCCACTGACAAAGCAAGTTTAACATTTAATGATGCCTGGGGCCGCATACGTGCCAGCGAGCGCTGTGATTGGTCGACAAAGCTCGCTCCGCGCATGCGTAAAAGGTATCAGCGCATCTGCCAACGTGAGCCGGCGCACAAACGACCCCCGCATTGTTGCGAAACAGTCGATCAGAGAAGCCGCATTCTCCGGCACTAAACTGTGTATGCGTTCTCACTTAGGAACCGCAAAGGCTGCTTGGGAATGCGACCTGAAGTAAAAGTACACATGTTTTTCACACGAAAAAATAGTGATGAATTGGATTTTCACATTTTTATTCAATAATTTTACTCATTATTTTACACTATTTGGTGAAGGGTGGCCGCGGACCCCCTAGAAAGAGCCGGGGAAACCCTGGACTAAACGATGAAGGCCTTAGTGATCTGGTCTCCAGTTTAAATTTCGGTCTAGAGAGAGAAAAAAGACAAAACTAATCGTTATTAATTGCCAAGGCTTAAATCAAATCCAACTTACAGGTTACTTAAAGGATGCGGAGGAAGTGAATAGTTCAGTATATATGGGATCTCTGATCCGTGACACAGGACATGTCGACAAAAAATAAAACGACAAATGTTCCTTGGCCGAGCTGCAATGTACCCAGTCAACGATGATCAAGAAAGAACGAATAGAAGAAAAAATTCGTGTAATCGTAAATTTTTGAGTAGTTGTAGGAAGAAAGACCCTTTAACGACGTACTAAAAATCTCGATGAGTGCGGTGCTAGCGAAGGGGAGGGGGGAGGGGGTGGTGGTGGTGGTGGTGGTGGTGGTGGTGGTGGTGGTGGTGCATTTAAAGGTCACTGAGCTCGTGTTTATATCGTGGGGCTATTTTCAGCTTATTACGAATAACTTAAATTGGAACGATCACGTACATAATGTTGTGTGAAAAGCGAACCAAAAGCTACGATAAACTGACAGAAAGGAAAGTGGAACAGGTGCACTAAAGAGACTGCCTATACTACGCTTATCCGTTTCCTTCTGGAGTGTGCGGTATGGGATCCGCATCAGATTTGGCGGAGGACATCGGTAAAGTCCATAGAAGGGCAGCTAGAATTGCGTTATCGCGAAATAGGGGAGGCAGTGCCACAGATATGGTAGTGAGTTTAGGTGGAAATCATTAAAACAAAGTCGTTTTTCTATGCTGCAGGACTTTCTCATGAAATTTCAATCACCAACTTTCTCCTCAGAGTGTGAAAACTTTTGTCGGTGCCCACCTACACAGGGAGAAATGATCATCATAATAAAATACGAGAAAACCGAGGTCACGTAGATAGATTTAAGTGTTCTTCCTCCCGCGCATTGTTCGAGAGTGGAACGGTAGAGAAGTAACTCGAATGCCGTTCGATGAACACACTGCCGGCCACTTGGTTGTGAATTGCAGAGTAATCATGTAAATATCGATGTCTGCCCGTACAGTGGCACCGATGGCAGTGACGGAGGTAGCCATCGAAACCTCGGGTTTTATCGTCATTTGACGCGGCAGGTTTACCGAGCTCTGTGTAATGGCGAGTATGTGACTCGCCGCAGGTGTGTTGATGGCGTGGTGAGAGCTGAGGCCTTTGCCCCTAGAGGTGTTGCAACACGCACAGCGGTAGAGCGTTGAACAGTCCGGCGCGTGCTCCAGATGTGCAGCGGGTCGCCTCTGCACGGCACGCGAGGCGCGTACGCAGCGCAACGCCCCCTTCTGCCCCCGCCGCTAGCGTCTCTTCACGCCTGCGCCGGCCCCGATATTTCCGGGACGCCTGCCGGTGCCTGGCGGGCTGGCTGGATAGCGCGTTTCACCGCCCTCCGCTCGCCGGCCTTCTGCGGAACGTCGCTGGGCGCCTCTCTAGTTGCGTCCGCAGTGGCGGCGGCGACGACGGTCGGGTCGCCAGACACAGTTGCCCGATGGCATCAACCGACAGCTCGGTCACACTACGTCCTCCGTCAGTATCTGGCGGGATGAAGCCAAGACTGCATTGCGAATTTTGCTATTAAAACGACGGCGAATGTGTATTCATGAGTTATATCTGTCTTTAAGAACATGGCGAGTACTGTATGCTCTTTGCTCATTTACTGGGATAACCAGACAAGTTTTACGAATATATGACCTGAACAGAGAAACGTTCTTATTATGCATACATAATAGACATGATTCGTGATGACATTGCTAAGCACGATTACAAACATGCTGCACAGTTTTGTTTTAAATAAGTTCAGCGAAACAGTTATCTGTCAGTCAACACGCAGTAATTGTCATTCAGCACATGTGACAAGGACAAACTTAAATTTTAGAGGAGAGAGCCGGTAGAGCACTTGCCCGCG